>NW_027223766.1:3222906-8022906 GCF_028538775.1 Myotis yumanensis
ACCTCCACACACACACCTCCACACACCTCCACACACACACCTCCACACACACACCTCCACACACACCTCCCTCCACACACACTCCACACACCTCCACACACTCCCCACACACACACCTCCACACACACACCTCCACACACACACCTCCACACACACACCTCCACACACACACCTCCACACACACCTCCCTCCACACACACTCCACACACCTCCACACACTCCCCACACACACACCTCCACACACACACACTCCACATACACACACCTCCCTCCACACACTCCCCACACACCTCCACACACACACCTCCACACACACACCTCCACACACACCTCCCTCCACACATTCCCCACACACCTCCACACACACACCTCCACACACACACCTCCACACACACACCTCCACACACACACCTCCACACACCTCCACACACACACCTCCACACACACACCTCCACACACACACACCTCCACACACCTCCACACACACACCTCCACACACACCTCCCTCCACACACACTCCACACACCTCCACACACTCCCCACACACACACCTCCACACACACACATCCACACACACACCTCCCTCCACACACTCCCCACACACCTCCACACACACACCTCCACACACACACCTCCACACACACACCTCCCTCCACACACCTCCACACACACCTCCACACCACCCCCCCACACACACCTCCCTCCACACACACACCTCCACACACACACCTCCACACACACACCTCCACACACACACCTGCTGGACCTCCATGTGTCCAGCAAAGCAGCCGGCTTTGGGTAGCTCCTATTCAAACCTCAAATGCACAAAAACTCAGGCAGCTTAAGAACGGGGAGAAGGGCACGTGTTATGTCTGCTCAGCAGATGTGGGCGGCAGGGAGCGGGTGCAGAGGGTAAGGGCCCGATGGGGGCGTAAGGGGAAGTGATGCGAGGCATGTTTCCAACTCCAGGAGCTTCTGTCCCACAGACATGCAGGATGCTGGGGCGTTTGCACATCTCCAGGGAGAAGAAGGAGAATTTGAACAAACACTGGAGTCCAAGAGGCATCGCAAATCGATCACTCACTGTCCCCTTCATTTAAATACAAGCCCTGACACAGACATGTGGCCTCGGTACCTCTAACTGTGACCCTGGAAGACAGCAGGTTGTCACATGAAGTAGCTAGACAGGTGCGTGTGACCACCTCCCGAAAGATCTTCCCGCCTAAGAAAGGTGCTGTTGGCGGAGCTGGAGAAGAACTGTTACAAGTCCAGGCCCAAGTCCACCTGGGGTGGTGAGCACACAGCACAATGTACAGATGATGTGTGCGGCATTGCATACCCGAAACCTGTAAATGTTATCAACCAGTGTCACCCCAGTGCATTCAATTAGAAAAGTCCAGGCTCAGGAAGCCAGTGCTTGTTCAACACAGAGACCGTGTCCTTAGCGCTCGCCTGCCTTTGGGCATCATTTTGTTTTTGTTTGCCTCAGTTTCTCCGTCTGTGAAATGGGAATACTAATAGTACCCATACTCCTTGGAAGAGAGGAGAGTAGTAGCCACTCAGTAAATGATTTTGTGGCTCTCCACTTGGGACAATAGTACCTCATTCAAATTACAATATACACAAAAGTGAACTCAGGGTGGATTACAGAGTGAAATAAAATGTGAAACTATCAAAGATTTAGGAGATAATATTGGGGGATAGGTTTATAAATGTGGGGTGGGCAAAGTCATTTCATCAAGATTCAAAATGCAAATGCCATAAAGAAAAATAATCATACTTTAACTCTGCACAAATTACAAAGTTCCCGTTACCATAACAACGCTAATAGTCAAGCAACAGACAAGGAGGAAATATTTGAGGCAAACATTTCTTAAAGGTTGGGTCTCTCACAGTGTTACTGAGAATGTGGAAAAATGACGGGTATGCAAAGTAGTTAAGTAGCTGGCAGAGAAATTAGCGCGGAGCAGGGGAAGAAGGGCGGCCACCAGCAACGTGCTGTTTGCTTTACAACATCTCGGCAAACGCGTGGCCTGTGTGTTCAGGGCCGGGCTGGGGCCGCTGACAGCCTATCGGGATGATGTTATCGCCCGGCCTAGCGGGGGAGTCCCTGGGCCGGGCCACGGGAGGGGCTCTGAGCTCACATTTGCTTTTGGGGAGCACAGCCTCCTTCTCTCTGCGATGCAGTGCTGTCCCCCTCCTGGGCACCAGGTAGGAAGCTGCTGGGAAAGAGGACGATGGCACGAGGAGGTGGGGGCTGGGGCCTCAGCTACTCAGCTGGCGGGTATCAGGACAGCCTCATAAACAGGAGCGGGCGCGAGTTATTTTATTTCTCAGTGTTTTATGTGTTGATTTTAGAGAGAGAGGGAAGGAGAGAGAGAGAGAGAGAGAGAGAGGGAGAGGTCAGCTTGCTGCTGCACTTCTTTTTGCATCATTGGTTGATCTTCCATGTGCTCTGACCAGGGATGGAGCCACAGCCTTGGCGGATCAGGATGATGCTCTAACCGCAGGAGCCACCGCCAGGGCTGGAGTGTGATGGAAAGACCCCCGCACTCCCGCTCTCCACACTCGGGGTCCAAGCCAAATCCTCCGCATGGCCTCAGACTCCGTCCACGGCAGGCCACCCGGGTGATTATAACAGTCCCAGGGCAGCTGGATGCTAACAGCGCCTGAGGGCAGACACCATTATGCACAAATCATTGTACTTTGGCTGCTGGCTTGGTAAATATTTGAGACATAAATGAAAAATATGGATGCAGAGATTTTTAAAGATACTCTGCTGGCTGTAATCCCCGCGTTCTCGGAATCACCCGACCCCTGCAGTTTAGGGCGCGGAAATTCCAAATTAACACAAGACTGTGAGCGACTCCAGCAAGCCCCGGTGCCTGGGGCCTTTGTAAATTTATCTCACCAAGAATTTGGATCTAGAGAAGAAATGAGTAAAGGAGAGAAAGAATGCGCAGTTTACTATGCAAAATACACAGCCTTCTGAAGATTCAATTGTTCTATGTGTGACTTTTTGGGGATAAGAATGTGTATTTCTTATGTCTCTGGCTGTTGTTTACATGGGAGAATGGAATCGAATAGAAAAAAAACACTGTTTGTGCCCGGCCAGTGTTGCTCAGTGGTAGAGTGTCGCCCCATGAACCCAGAGGTCACCAGTTCGATTCCCTGTCAGGGCACATGCCCAGGTTTTAGGCTTGATCCCTAGTTTGGGGCATGCAGGAGGCAGCCGATGGATTTTATTTCTCTCTCATCAATGTTTCTCTATCCCTCTCCTTTCCCCTCTCCCTCTCTAATAATCAATAAAAACATATTAAAAAACTGGTCTGGTTGCTGGTCTGTATGAGGTTTTTTGTTTTCAAGTGAGAAATCTCAGTGTCTGCAAATATCTCATTCAACTTCTTGTTTGGATTTTTTTTTAGTTTTCATAGTTCTTGCTCATCAGAAGCACCATTCGAAGCCGGTAGTCAGTTCTGGTCCTGGCAGATGCTAAGCCAGCACCGGGGAAAGTCCTGGATGAGAGATAAGCGGAGGGGCGGGAGCAGGGGGGGCTCTGCAGACAGTGTGCTCGGCCGGGTGGGCCGGGTGGGCCAGTGGGAGGAAGAGCCCGAGCGTGGGGCAGAGGCCTTGGCTGGGCCCTGGTGCGAGGAGCCCAGCGCTGGGCAGAACGGCTCCGCGTCGGGACACCGCCCGGGCCGCATGACACGGCGGTACTGACTCGGCCACTGCAGGTCCCGGCCCCCGGCACCTTCGGCAGGTTCTCCTGACGGCTGAGCAGAGCGCACAGCCACCGGGCATCCAGGGCAAAGGGCCTCAGGCAAGACAGAAACTTGCTTCTGTCATTTTATAATAATGATAATGATAATGATAATAATAATAATAATACCGTTGCCTGGGGCTATGGCGCAGTCCTGCCCTCATCCCCAGGCGCAGGGTGGAGAGGGCGAGCAGCACTGCCCACGGTCCTCGGGTCAGAGCTGGCTTCCTCCATGAGCCAGGACTGCGCCACTTTCCTGAAGATGCGCCCCAGGTACTTTATCTGGATGCTTCTTCCTTTTTGATGAAACCGAACATACTGACAAAAGGGAAATGTAACTTATGTGCAAACTTTAGGGAGAAATAATGACACACACCCAGTCTCTCCCCGGAGAACTCGGCTCCACGCTGAGTCCTGTGCACCTCTCCCCCATCACAGTCCCCCCTTTTCTGGAAAGGGAACTTTGGGGAGCAAAGAAGTGGAAATGCCTCCCATGTCTATTAATAGGTAAATGGTACACAAATCATGGCACGCACACACAAACAAACACCTGCTGACGAACCTCACAGCAGAGGTGCCTGAAATCACCTGTGGAGCCTGGCTGGTGTTGCTCAGTGGGTAGAGTGTTGGCCTGTGGACTGAAGGGTCCCGGGTTCAATTCTGGTCAAGGGCATATGCCCAGGTTGTGGGCTCTATCCCCAGTAGGGGGCATGTAGGAGGCAGCTAACCAATGATTCTCTCTCGTCATTGATGTCTCTCTCTCTCTCTCTCTCTCTCTCTCTCTCTCTCCCTTCCTCTCTGAAATCAATACAATATATTTTTAAAAATCACCTGCTGAGCCAGAGGAGCCAGACACAAGGCGATGGACAGCAGGGTTCGGCTGTGTAAGAGCTAGGAAAGGCAGCCGGATCTACAAGGGCAAGAAAGCGGGTTCCTGGTCTCCCAAGTCCCGTCAAGAAAAGGATGGACAGCTCAGGGCATCAGAGAACTTGTGGAGACGGAATGTCTTGCATCCATCTGTCAAAGCTCGTTGAACGGCACGCTCTGCAGGAGACAGCGCGTTGTGTTAAAATGACACCTGCGTCATAGGGGCTCTGGAACGACAACAGCCAACGTCTCCTCCCTGGTCGCAGAGTTCTCTCCCTCCTTGTGTTCCTGGCAAGTTTCCATTTTTGTAATTGAGATGGTTCTGTTAATTGCTCACCAATGTGAACAGTGTGGCACCTTTGTGTAAAGTTGAATCTGCTGTGAGTGTGACATGGCTTCATCCTTGCTCATGCTGTTGGCTAAGAGTGAATTCTGTGTCGTATTGAAATAGCTGTGCCTGCGGGGTTAGCCAGCCCTGCCGGTCTGTGCCTCCTTTCTGGTCTTTGAATTCGTGAATGTGAAGTTGAAAGCGAAGTATGTTCAAATTGGCATTGCAATGAGGATTCCTCAGCGCATCTGTGTGTGATCAGTGGTGAAATCAGAAACACCCTTAAAACGTATGAGGGCCTTTTTGACTGGGAAGCCCAGCGTCGGTGTCCTGGCCACGAGGGACGGCGGAGCCATTGCTCTTGGGGTGGAGACTGACCAACATATGAAAAGCATCCGTTCCCAAGGACCCACTTTTTAAGATCTTCTGCCACTTCTGATATTACATTTTTCTCTGCTTTTTAAAAAGTTTCTTTGCCAGAATGTGGATAGAACCTTTCCTGCATCTCAGGAGCCACGCTGGCTGGCGTTTTTAGCTCCGAGGATGTCAGCGTGAACTTCTGCAGCGTGACGCCCACGGTGGACGGGAAACTGTGACTGCGAACAACAGCCGTCTTATCATTCGCCGAGTTCATCTGCAGGAGGTAACCTGGGAGAGCCCCTGTCGTATTAAAGTTCCAGCTTCGAGCTCGAACTCACGACAGAATTAAAGGGAATGGGATGGTGGGGTTGTAGACACCGTCGGTCATGGCTGTCCAGAAAAGCGGCCACCGGGCTGGCCACCTGGACCTTCCTTGAGGCAGCTGTAGGTGTCGGTCAGTGACGACCAGGAACATGTTTAGTCCTATTGGGCCCCGGTTCTCTCCCAGAAACCTCTGCTTCAGCAGCCCACGCCTCTCATCGGGGTCGCCCGCGTCGGTCCGCCGAGCATGGCGGTGCTAGCCCGGCATAAGCAGCTGGCGGCTTTCTCCAGCTGTAGCAGGATGCCCCCCGGGCAGTGGCAGGTGTGAGGTGTCAGGGGAGACCCTGTGCAGGAGCACTGGCTGTGATGAAGGGCTGAAGAGCCATGGTCTCGAAGAACCCCGCACCGTCACGCACAGATTCTTCTGTGGCTGTGTGTGTGTGTCAAAAACAGACCCAGGCTTTCCCCAGCAGCCCTCCTTCACTAGCATTTCCTCACGTTTTCTCTCCTTTCTGTCTTCATCGCCCTCTCCTGGGGGTGAGGGGGCGGGACTCTGCAGCTGCCCGCAGCCCCTCCCTGACCCACAGGTGAGCTGGTCCCGCAGGCGCCTGCGATGCGGGGGCGCACACGCAGATGAATCCTTTCTCAGTCTCCCCAGGAACTTCCCAGACTGCCCACTCGGTTACCCTGGTTACAGCCCACACACTCATAGATTCATCAATAAACCAGAGTTCATTATTACCCAAAAAAATACTTTTTGCTTTTCTCTGGCAAGGAACAAATTATTCTCTCATCGAATTTGCTGCCCACTCACGCCCATCGCCTCTGGTGCTCCAGTCTCCAGCCCCACGTTCTGCTTGCTGTCTCCCCCTCTCTCTTTCTTCCTCTCTCCCCTTCTCCCTCTCTTTCTCTCTCTCTCTCCCCCTCTCCCTCTTTCTCTATCACTCTTTCTCCACCCTCTCTCTCTCTCCCCCTCCCCCCTCTCTCCCTCCCCTCCACCTCGCTCTCCTCTTATCAGATTCCAGTCTGTGGAGCAGTAAATTGAGGAGGTGGCAGCAGCCAGCAGCAGGCCTGCCTGGGGCACAGAGCAAGGCGGCTGGCTTCTCCCCCAGATGCTGCTGTGGCTCCTTGAAGACCCGGGCTGCATGCTTCCCGAGCATGTGTATGGAAAAGGGTATTGACGGGGGCTAAGGCCATCTAGTCCTGGCTGAGAGGGATCTGTGAGGCCAAGCAAGAAAATAAACTATTTGTAAGTTTCACAGACACCAAAGTGACCCCGCCGGGTGAAGCTGGTGGGTATCAGACAACAGGGCCGGGAGGGCTGAGGCCTGGGTACAGGGGTCACACCCCCGAGAACGGCTGAGGCAAATCCACGAGGGCCACGTTCCGCCTGTGAGGCCACTGCTTGCAAAACGTTCGGATATTTCTAGATGCACCGACAACGAAGCCCCACTAGTCTGTGCTAAGCGCCTGCATCTCAAATGCTCGCGCCAGGCGCCCAGGAGAGGTGTTCTGACGCCCATTGGCAAGGCCGCGTCCAGGCGAACTCTGAGGAAAGGCGTGGGACCCCAGCCAGCACCCGACACCAGCACAGCAATCTTCCCAGTGAGTTTGTCTCCCAGGGACGCGAGCGGGCCCACCACTGGCACCGGCTCCGTTTCCAGGGGGACTGTGGCTGCCCGGGCCGCCTCCAGGGCAGGGCTGCCCCGGCCTGAGGGGCTCACGCTCAGGGAAGCTGCTCCAAGTGCACAGCTCAGAAACGCTGCAGAGCCCAAGGAAGAGGAGGCCCCTGCTCCATCGCTTCAGGAAGGACTGAGCATGCTCAGTCCTCAGGGTCCAGAGACCAGCTGAGATTCTGATACAAGAATCAGGACAAACGCGTGGCTCCGGCCTCTCTTCTGGATTCAGACGTAAGTACCTGAGACCCGCACAGCGACCTTTCAGGGACAACGCCGCAGCCCCGAGCAAAGGGCACCCGGACACTCCGGCTCTGTCTCAAAAGAGGCCAAATACACGAGGGCCCAGGCAATAGGAAAAACTGAGAAACATGTAGAAAGCAAGTATCTAACCTAACGGTCCTGATCCCACTCACTCAAGGGACTCGGCCGTCCGCACAGTGACATCTCACTCAGAGAGAGGCCCTGCCCAGCTCCGCCAGCGCCCCCGCTCCCCTGCTGGGCGGACGTGGCTGTGAGCAGACGCTCTGTCCTGCTGTCGACCGTGGTGCCTGGTTCTGTCTGCACAGTAACCGGCGTGTCCTCCACGGGGCTTTCTTTCTTCCTATTGGGTGAGTCCAGGTTTGTCCCTCCACTGCCCACGGAGACACCGCAGAGCCCCGGCTGCTCTGTGCCCTGTAGCGGGAGCCAGGCAGGTGCCGAGGGCTCAGACATTTTGGGGGGTCATCGATCCATGAGGAGCAGCGTCTGAGATCCAGCATCCCTCTCTGCAGGAAACCATGTGTGCACATGCACACGCCATCTGTGCACATGGCATGTGTGCACATGCACACTGCCTCTGCCCCTAACTTCACACAGTGAGTGCACTTTGGATGAAAGATCTAGTGACCTGGCTGAGGCCGGCACAGGAGAAGTAGGGCGGACGGGGGCACCAGCACCCCCGTGGCAGCAGATGCCACCCGAGTTGCACAGGAGCGGGGAGCCCTGGCTGGCGACGGAGGTTGCTGGCTCTGGGCAGCAAAGCTCAGTACAGCAGGACTCCTCTCATGGCGATTTTTAAAAATGTGTAAAAGTCTTTAAAGTGGTTTCACGTGGTGATGGCTGAACGAGAAAAAGGGCCGGTCCCCTCAGCGGGACAGCGCTGCCACCTCTGCCCAGTGACTCCGCGTGGAAAGGACGGGTGTGGGAGACCTCAGGCCCCGCTGCAAACCCGGCTCATCAGGCAGACGCAGGATGGGAGGAGGGTCGGAGAGACGCCGGGTCCCCCCAGCGTCAGTTTTGCAAGCGTTTCTGAAGATTGAGCTAGGAAATAAAGCAAAACAGAAAATGTTTGCAGCTCAATGCTGTTAAGAAGAGAAAAGACGTATCTTGTGGAAGTTCCAAACCGTTCTCTGTCAGGAGGGCGGTCGCCATGGGAGAGTTTTCGGCAGGGGAGGGGGCACGGGGCGGGGGGGGGGGGGGGTGTTGGTGACGGCTCGCTGGTATTTGTGCTCCGGTGCTGAGGGCTCAGCCGCAGAGCGAGGAAGCAGGCAGTGGTCAATGCTGCACAAGCAGACGGTCTTGGTTTGCAAACGACCGCTTCCCTGGTCCTGCGGTGCCAGCCAGGCTCCAGGACCCTGACATAGAGTCGCAGGCCATCAGCACAGACGTGTTCGCTGCCATCAGCACAGACGTGTTCTCTGCCATCAGCACAGACGTGTTCACTGCCATCAGCACAGACGTGTTCTCTGCCATCAGCACAGACGTGTTCACTGCCATCAGCACAGACGTGTTCGCTGCCATCAGCACAGACGTGTTCACCGCGGAGCCAGTTTCCTGAACAGTCTCAGACACAGAGAAGCAGCTGGTTCACCCGGGACAGCCAATTCATCTTGGAGGAAACCATTTTTTTGTCCTATAAAATGGGGATCAATGGCAAATTTATAGTTTCTGTGATGACTAAGGTAAAAGCTATTCTGAAATGATCTTTTGAGAAATGGCTCCCATTTTATTGATATAGTATCATTATTCAAGATGATTTTAAGATAATTTATTTTTAAGTTTTTTATGGCTTAAGAATACAGAGAGCTCAATTACAGTTACGTTTTCCTTAATTTAAGAGAATGAGTTTTGAGAGGGAGGAAGGGGGAGAGAGGGAGAAACATCAAATGCACCCCAACTGGGGATCAACTCACAAGCTAGGTGTGTGCCCTGACTGGGAATCGAACCGCAACCTTGCTGTGTGCCGACACGCCCCCCAGCTGAGCCCCGCCAGGGCATGCTCCCTCTCTGTGAGCAGTGTGAAACCAGTGCGTGCCAGCCCTGTCCTCTCCGCCTGCCGTGCTGTGCTGAGGGATGCTCACCCTGCGGTTCTGAGGTGAAATAACACTGCTCCCCCCCCGCCCCCCAGCAAAGCTGATTCGCTGTGTCAGCATGAAGGGAGGGCGCTCCTGAGGAAGGCGCTTGGGATGTGGCAGACTGTGCCACTACCCACTGGCGCCAAGGCCCTGCTCATCAGGCATTGGGGGACCCCGCTCCCCAACCCCCAGGCATCTGAGGGGGCCCTGTGACCCATTCCAGCCAGTGGACTGGGAGGGAGGTCAACCCATAGCTAAACATTTAACGGCCAGGCCAGGATCAGACCCTCCAGGGGGTCTTCTGTTACCATGGTAACCGTAGAGGCAGGTGCAGGAGGTGTCCACCCTCAGGTTGGCTCCTTGGACCACTGTGATGACCTGAGTGGTGAGCAGAGTCTCACCCACCTGAATGGTCACGGCATCAGCAGAGAAACCGCTGTGGTTTAACCACGGAAGTCCTGGGAGCGGCAGGTACACAATGTGACCTAAGCTGTTCTATCTGCTACAGAGAGAAAGTTACTAGTAATCACTACTAACAACTCCAGCAGAGCCACAGTGACAATTCCAATACAGCCGCTCTGGGTTTCACGCTCCGTGGTTTCAGTTACACAAGGTTTCAGTGACCGTGGTCAACCTTGGTCCAAGAATATTAAATGGGAAAGTCTAGGAATAAACAATTCATAGGTTTTAGATCGTGTGCTGCCCTGAGTTGGCGTGTGATGGTCGCTCTGCTCTGTCCCGCCACGGCCGAATCCTTCCCTTGCCCTCTGGCTGCACGCCTCCACCATCATCACTTGGCTGCTGTCTGTGCTCTCAGGTGGGCTGCCGTGCTGCCCAGGGCTGTGTTCAGGCCACTCAGCAATGCCCCTGGTTTCAGAGCAGCCGACCCTGCACCGTATGTGTGTAGGAATAGGAACAGACACAGTACGCACTAGCACAGGGTGCAGCACTGTTCCAGGCTTCGGCCATCCCCTGGGGGTCTTGGAGTGAATCGCCGAAGATAAGGGGGAAAACACTGTACTATGTGTCAGTCCCTTAACACTACCCTCCGAGGCCCTGGCAGGTGTGGCTCAGTTGATTGGAGTGTCCTCCAGAACACCAGAGGTCACTGGTTCGATTCCCAGTCAGGGCACATACCCAAGTTTAGGGTTCAACCCCCAGTCGGGGTGCATGCAGGAGGCAACTGACTGATGTTTCTCTCTCACATCTATGTTTCTCTTTCTCTCCCTCTCTCTTCCTCTCTCTCTAAAAACATCAATAAAAACACACACAAAAGCCTCCCCTATGACATAATTATCAAAATGATCCTATTTTATAGATGAGGAAACTGAGACACTGTAATAAGTAAATAACAATATTACCCAATTAAGAGGTATTAGAATAAAGATTAGAAGCTAAATAAATGTAGTCCCTGGTTTAATATTAGCCAGAGTGACCTTCTAGCAGCGCTCTAGCTGTGCCTCCCAGACGCTCGGCCTGGCCCGGGAAACTGAGCTCCTGGCTGGAGCCCAGGCGCTCCACCTTTAGCTGGTAATTGCAGACCAGGAACATTTAACTCCAGCCAGTTTCCTCTCCTAATGAAACCTTATAGAAGCTTTCCAAGTGGAGCAAATGTTTAGGGAATATCTATTGCGAATGAGGCATTCCACCTTGTACCTTTTACATACATTTCCCACTTATTTCTCCTTGAAATCCTCTCAGTGTATAACATTCTTACCCTCCGTTTATAGGAAAATGAAGGACCAGTGAGCAGCCTGCAGGCGGCAGAGGAGTCCTGCTCTCAGGGACTGAGACCGGCTCTCCTGTTAGTGGAGGATTCACACACATTAACACGCAAGTGAGGGGAGACTGCTAAGCCAATTCTGTTAGGATGGTGACAGCTGGCTCAGGGGCTGAGGACTTCCGGGCTTCCGCCAGCTCTGGGTTCTTGGCTGTGGGTGAGTGTCTCCTGTGCCGGTTGAGCGTGGGCTGAGCTCCGGCCGGCCCAGCAGCCCCGAGCTGGCAGCCACTGTGCCTGTCGGCTCGAAGGGGATGGGCAGCATGGACTCCCGCACACGCCCCAAGTGACACAGCGAGAGCCACAAACACCATCCATTAGGGCTCTGGGTTTCCCTAAAGATCCCATCTTGTCCTAGCCAGTGTGGCTCAGTGGGTTGAGCATTGTCCGGTGCACAAAAAGGTTGCTGGCTCGATTCCTGGTCAGGGCACATGCCCAGGTTGTAGGCTTAATGCTGGTGTGGGGCGTGCAGGAGGCAGTCGATCCAATTATTCTCTCTCATATGGATTTTTTTTCCCTCTTTCTCCCTTTCTCTCTCTCTTAAAAAAAATCTTTAAAAAAGAAAAGGCTTCTATCTTGAACACCTAACTCTCTGCCTCTAGGAGAAGCCATGGGGGCACCAGGTCCGTGCCCGGCCTGCTCTGCTGCCCCTGGGGTGGGGTGTCAGCACGGCAGGCACCTGTCTCCCGGGTGCTTCCCTACCTGTGCATTCTCAGACTCCAGGACAAAAAGCATGCGTTCACATTTCCACACTCTGCCCTTGCCCATGAGGCTGGCATCACGCCCAGCTCCACAGCAATCCCGACTCATGCTCCATGTGAGCAGACGGCCACGGGCACCCATCAGACAAGGAGGCCTGGGCCCTGCTCTCCCCGCCCCGACAGCGGGCTCGTCAGTAAAAGTCCTGCGGGCAGCGCCTGGCTCCCGCTGGATGACCGTGCGTTTCAGCTCCAGACCAGTCAGCCCGAGGCCTCGCCCTTTCCTTCCCTGAACTTGGCCTGTCTCTGCCGATGTCTCAGCTGCTGACACCTCTCCCCGTGGAAACTCACCGCTGCTGCACACAGCGCTGTCCAAGGGCAGACTAATTACCACCGTGACTCTCTTCCGAAGCAGGGAGGTCTGAGATTCCGGGAGTGGCGTGCGGGTCGTGTTGGGTGTGTGTAGCTGTGTCCTGGTGGGAGAGGATGGGGGTCACTGACACGAGACACGTGTCCAGTGTCTGTGTCTTCCCTGTGTCTCCAGGGCCAGCCATGGGGAAAGCAGAGGCAGCTCCTCCTGTCAGGGGTCTGCTGGGAGGTGTGTATACTGCCAGCTTCACTAAAAGATTTAAAAAATTTTATTGACTTTTTTGAGAGAGAGACATGGATTTGTTGTTCCACGTAGCTATGCATCATTGGTTGGTTCTTGTATGTGCCCTGACCAGGGATGCGACCCACAACCCTGGCGCATCAGGACGACGCTCTAACAGCTGAGCTACGGGCCAGGACCTGAGCACCTCCCTTCTACATTTCTCGGGGTCACTGCCATGTCTGGATTGAGCCTCGGCAGCGGGATCTGAGTGTCTGCAAGCTGAGGGCTGATTACATGAGAGACGGCTGCTTTCGTGCCAGACATGTTACTGATTTTTGTAGATCAATGATCCTGTCACCGTGAGTGATTTTAAATAAGTATAAGAGCATGTTAATTAAAAACATAAAAATGCAAAGGTGCCCTAACCGGTTTGGCTCAGTGGATAGAGCGTCAGCCTGTGGACTCAAGAGTCCCAAGTTCAATTCCGGTCAAGGGCATGTACCTTGGTTGCGGGCACATCCCCAGTGGGGAGCGCGCAGAAGGCAGCTGATGGATGTTTCTCTCTCATCGATGTTTCTGACTCTCTATCCCTCTCCCTTCCTCTCTGTTAAAAAATCAATAAAATATATTTTTTAAAAATGCAAAGGTGTTTTTTACAATAGCTGAGATGTGGAAGCAACCTAAGTGGCCATAGACAGAGGAGCGGAGAAGGAAGCAGTGGGTGCATGCACACAATGGAGTGTGGCTCAGCCGTAGAAAAGAATGAAATCCTGCACCTGCAACAACAAGGAGGTATTGTACTGAGTGAAATAAGTCCGACAGAGGGAGACAAGTGCCGTATGACTTCACATATTGATCTAAAGAACAAAATAAATGAACAAAATAGAAACAGGCTCATTGACACAGAGAACAGACTGACGGAGGCCAGAGGGCAGGGGGTTTTGCGGGGAGAGAGAAAAGGTGAAGGGGTTGAGAAATACAAATTGGTGGTTACAGAATCGTCACAGGGGTGTAAAGTAGAGCACAGGAAATACAGTCACTGATATTGTAATGACTGAGCATGCGGCCAGGTGGGCACTAGACTTACGGGGGACACTGTGTATGGTATATGACCCTCCAACCCCTATGCTGTACCCCTGAACTAATATAAAATAATATTGAATATCAACAGTAATTACATTTTTAAAAAGGAAAAACTGCCGTTTCCAAGGCTCACATACCCCAGCTGTCCCCTCCCTTGATCCCCTGTGCCTGACGTCAGCGTCAGGTGTGGGTTCCACAGCAGGCGCAGACCCCCTGCTAGTCCTGAGGGCGCGCGCTCCAGTGGGTTCATGGCAGCCACTGGAAAACAGACATATTCCTCTTTAAAAATTGATATATAACCGACATAGAACATTTCACGAGTTTCTTGTGTACAACACAATAATCCAATATTTGCATAGGTTGTGAAATGATCACCTTAATGTCTAGTTAACATTCGGCATCACACATAGTTACACACATTTTTTCTTGTGATGTGAACTTTTAAGATCTATGATCATAGTGACTTTCAAAAATGCTGCACAGCGTTATTTACTGTAGTTGCCGTGCTGCACATTATATACACTCGGCCCATTGATTTTCTAAGTGGAGTGTGCTGACCCCTCACTCATTTCACCCACCCAGCTGCTTCCATCTGAGCGTGGCTGTCTGTTTGCTTGTTTTTAAGATTCCACACATGAGTGAGACCATGTGACATTTGACATCTGTCTGAGTTAGGCCACTCAGCGTAATATGCTCTAGGCCGGTCCAGCCGTTCAAATGGCAAGACTTCCTTCCGCTTTCTTACGGGAGAATCGTGGCCTGGCTCTGCTGAGCACGGGGCCACACGTCCTTCTGAGTTAGTGTTTCTTTGTCTTCCATGAGGGCCCAGAGGTGGAATACCGGGGTCACGTGGAAGTTCTAGCTTTAGTTTTTGAGGAACCTCCGTACGGTTTTCCACAGTCCCTGCACCAGCTTACAGTCCCACCAGCAGGCCCGAGGCTCCTGGCTCCACATCCTCGCCAGCGCTTGTCATGTCTGTCTTCCTGAGGACGGCCGTTCTCACAGGGGCTGTGGCGGCATCTCCCTGCTGATGAGTGCTGTTGAGCACCCTTCCGACACCTGCTGGCCATCTGTTTGCCTTCTTCGGAAAAAATCTATTAAAATCCTCTGTCCATTAAAAAAAAATCAGATTGTTTGTTTTTTTGTTTTGAGTTGTATTCGTTCCTTATATAGTGGAGCCTCGCGCTTCCCAAACTTAATCCGTTCCGGAAGGCTGTTTGCAAACCGCATCATCTTTTCCCATTAGAAACAGCGTAAATGGAATTAATCCATTCCAGACCCCCAAACGACCCCGTTTTAACCTTTCTTATACACAGTACATGTCTATTGTACTGTTTAATCTATAAATAAACACTTTAAAAACAAAAAGGACATGGAATGTAAATGAAAATTTAACAAAAAGGAAATGTACAGTAAAAAAATGAAAATTTAACAATAATTATAAGCAGCAACAAAAGCAAAAAGAAAACTCCAAAACACAGAAAAATATTCACAGCACAAGATCCTGAGATGTTAACAGTGGGGAACTGACTCATATGTGCGGTTCTCTCCTTTGTCACCCGAGAGACACGCGACTGACCCCACAGGTGTCAGCGGGAAAGGTTCTCGGGCTGAGAAGCGAATTGTTCGGGAAGCGAGTTCTTTTATCAGCCGTCTGACTTGCAAGTATTTCCTCCCTCCTGGAGGCTGCTTTCACTTGGTGACGATGTCTTTTGTGGCGCAGAGGCTTTTCAGCGGGATGGAGTCGCACTGGCTTCTTTCTGTTATTGTTGCCTTTGCTTTTGGTGCCAAATCCAAAAAGTCCTCACCAGGAATCGGCCAATGAGCTCGCTGCTGCGCTTCCTTCTAGGGATTTTATGGGCTCAGGTCTCGCATTCCGCCTCTCATCGCTGTGAGTGGAGGTTGTGTGTGGTGTATGATAGGGGCCAGTTTCATTCTTTTGCATGTGGCAGCGTCGTTTATTGAAGGGACTGCCCTTGCCCCATTGTATCTTCTTGGCTCCTTCGTGGTAACAACATATGAATGCCAACAGCTGTGACTGGTTTGCACTCTCATTCCTAAAAGCACCGCTTTTTCCTGGCTAGGAGTTAGCCTAGGGAGCGGGCTAGGCTGCCTGATGAACAGTGGGTGTTGCCATTTATTGCATTCCCTCACCCTTGGCTGTGGGTTACAGTGTGCGCCTAGGAGGTGGGGGAGAGAGTACACGGAACAGCAGTGTGTGCCTGCAGGGCTCAGAGGGTCTGTCCCTGGGACCAAGGCCACACCTGCTCTGCTCCAACCCCCGACTGTACCTGCAGGGCAGCCTGCGCCCGAGCACCCCGGACTCACTGGCTCCACCGATGCCTCCAGCCGCGGCTGCTGCACCGGTGTGAACTTTCTCCCCAGCCGTCCGGGCTCTTTTGCCAACCTTCCCTTCATGACACCTTAGCCCACACTTTTCATTTTAGTGTTCCTTCAACTCAGAATCATATCTCGGCGTCAGCCAGGGGTTTGGGGACACAGCTGCCCCTCAGTCCCCATGGTGATGCCTGGGAATGATGTGTGTTGCTGGCCCTCCTCGTGGCTGGGCTGCGGTGATCGCCAAGGCCTTTGCCTTGTTTTCAGAACTCAGCTCTGGGCCAGGGTCAGAGCCTCCTTCCAGGTCCACAGGGTCTCCCCCAGTCGTCTCTGCTGACCGCCCTGCCCAGCTCCGTGCCAGCCCACCGTAGACCCGGGGTGGGGCTCAGAGGCCCTCTTTTGACAATCCAGGCAGCTGGTGGGTTACAACTGCCCCTGAATGCTGGGAACCTGGAAGGTGCCATCATTTCTCTAAGGACGAACCTGTATTGGGCAGGAACCAGGAGGAATGAGCAGCCTGGGGGCTAAGTCCTCAGCTCCTCTGTAGACTTCTGTGACCCCACCCAGTAGGAGCGCAGCCCTGCATGTGACCCAGGCCTGGTGACCAGGCCTGTCGCCGTGGGCTTGTTATGTTCCTCTTTGAGCCTCAGTTCCTTCATCCAAAATGGAGACTAACAATGTGCCTGCCTCATGGATTGGCAGGAACAGAAATACGGTAATGTCTGTAAAGCACTAGCACCGCATGGGACTCATAGTCACACACTGAGCCTGGCCCACAGTGGCGCTCACTCTCTGTTACTAAAGGGCACAAGGCAGCCGTTGCTAAGTTAGCTGTCGTTCAAACAAATGATTGCTCTGTTCTCTACTGAAACGTGGTTGCTTTCTCTCCTAAAACAACTAAGATTTTCATGAAGGACAAAGATTTTTGTTTTTATTTTTGAATCTTCTTGAGGTGTTTACTGCAGAAGCTGGAGTAAACGCTGGGTGAGGAGGACTGGATGGCTTGCAAATGTGTCTCCCAAATTATGAGTCTTGTGGAAGAAATGGATTTCTTTTGTATGATGTCAGCAAAAGCCACCCTGTTCCCATTTTGGTTTCACCCCTGCTTAGCATGGGAAGCTCGCTAATGGTTCATAGGCAGGACATTCAATTACCTGATCACAGAGTGAGGAAATTCCTCCTCCTCAGTCTCTTCACTCCCGCCGATGTGTCAAGGTGAGTGAGCCAGTTCCAAATGAATATGACTTTGTCATCCTAGTAATCTTCTTGGTTAACAAAGAGAGAGGTCAGGATCGGGCCACAGTTTTAGGGAATTAAAAAATGCTGTATTGCTTTCATTGTATGTATTTTTATGTTTAACTTCTATTTTGGGGCCCGCACTCCCTCCCCCAGTCCCGCCTACCCCCATCCCCGCTCAGGCCTATTCGGGGCCCTTCCACCCCAGCCCCGCCCCACCCACCGAGTTCCTCCACGACCCCGGATCGCTATTGCGGGCATGGTGGGGTGGCTGGCACGGTGTTGGTGTCGGAGTGCTGTCCCGAGGCCACTGAAGAACCTTGTAATATGCCCAAACCAGGTGTGCTTTAGCAAACCAGGTGTGCTGTAGGCAGTCTGCCCAAGGAAACTGCCAGGCAGAACTATGTAGATTTGGTATCCAGTTTGACTGCTTCATCTGAGTCCTCCAGCCAAGTGAAGCCTGGAGCAGACAGGGAACAACAGGAACATGAAAACCTAGTGGTGACCTCTGAAGATGGCATCACAAAAATCATGTTCAACCGGCCCACCAGAAAGAATGCAATCAGCACCCAGATGTATCAAGAAATCATGCTTCCACTTAAAGCTGCAAGCAAGGATGACTCGACCATAACTGTTTTCACAGGAAATGGTGACTATTACTGTAGTGGGAATGATCTGGCTAACTTCACTGGTATTCCCCCTGGTGGAGTAGAAGAGCAAGCCAAACGAAGTGCTATTATACTGAGGGATTTTGTAGGCACTTTTATAGATTTTCCTAAGCCTCTGGTTGCAGTGGTAAACGGTCCAGCTGTGGGGATCTCCGTCACCATCCTCGGGCTGTTCGATGCCTCTGACAGGGCAACATTTCATACTCCTTTTAGTCAACTAGGCCTCAGTCCAGAAGGATGCTCCTCTTACACTTTTCCGAAGATAATGGGCCCAGTAAAGGCAACAGAGATGCTTGTTTTTGGAAAGAAGTTAACAGCAAGAGAAGCATGTGCCCAAGGACTTGTTACTGAAGTTTTTCCTGACAGTACTTTTCAGAAAGAAGTTTGGACTTGGCTGAAAGCATATTCAAAGCTCCCTCCATATTCCCTGAGAATTTCTAAACAGGTCATCAGGAATATGGAGAAAGAAACGCTACATGCTGTTAATGCTGAAGAAAGTAGTGTCCTCCAGGAAAGATGGCTATCAGACGAATGCATGAATGCAGCCATGAACTTCTTATCCAAAAAAGCAAAACTGTGATGACTAATATAGCAAAGTTAAGCATTTCAAAGGAGGGGATGTGCTATGATTTCTAATTTCCAATACTTCAACTAAATAAACTTCACTGTGCCTTTTTTTCAGTGATGAAATATTTATGATTATTATATTCACTAGAGCCCTGATAAAAAATTATATAAAACAAAAAAAACCAACTTCTATTTTTGTTAAACTGGTTTGTAAAATACCATTTGTTATTTAAAATTTTTTAATTAAAAATGAGCCATTTATAGAAAAATATTTACTCAATAGTAGAATAGTTGATGCCCATGTACAAAACGTGTGATGATGAAACTGAATAGCTCAGTGATTCCCAAAGTGGGCGCTACCGCCCCCTGGTGGGCGCTGCAGCGATCCAGGGGGGCGGTGATGGCCACAGGTGCATTTGTTTTAACTTTTTTTGTATTACCTTTCTATTCTGAGTTCAATAAATAGTTTCATAATTTCAAACTTCAATGTTTCTAATTTATACCTTTCTTTACTATATTTTACGAAAAAGGTAGAAACATTAATACATATATCTTTCTGTTTAATTGTTATTAAAATTTAAAGAAAATTAATTTCCAGGGGGCGCTGAGTAATATTTTTTCTGGAAAGGGGGCGGTAGGCCAAATAAGTTTGGGAACCACTGGAATAGCTTTAAGTTGGTAGGAGCCTGGGCTCCGGGCCTGCCCTGTCTCCAGGGCCTGCCTCTGCCTCTAGACTGGGGGCTGGGCAGCACAGTGCCTATTGGTGAGGGCCGAGGGCCTGTGGGGTGGGAACAGGGTGCAGTGAGCACGCTCCGCGGGGCCTGCCGCCTCCCTGGGCTGCAGAGAACAGGAAAGAACTAGAGAAGAAAATGAGATGAAGCAGGATTAAGGTTATTTCTTCCAGATGGTCCTGACATGGCATATGTTTTCTCAAAAAAAGAGAAAAGATTCTCTGAAAGGAAAGGCAGCAGTGGGAACGCGTCTCCTACCACTTCGCCGAGCAGTCAGGCCTCTGGGTCCGGCTGCTGCCTTATTCATGGGCTCCTTTTGTTTCTGATTTGTCCTCGAGCCAGTACAAGCAGGCTCCTCTCCAGCATCTGCAGAAGAGTTTTGCTTTATGAATTATTTCTCTCTCTCTCTTCCTTTTGCTGCTCGAGACTGTTCTGAGATGTGCTTCCATTACCTCAGAAGTATTTGCCTAGAGAATATGAAAAAATTCCATCCCCGAGTTTAATAAAACATTTCCCGGCAGAAGCCTCAGAGGGCAGTCAGGACAACATTGCAGCCCGAGAGGACCCGCTCGCAGAACCTACACCTGCGGTGCCCAAAGGCGGCTGGAACGGGACTTTGTTCCCTTAAATGCGGAACCCCAGCAATGTCCACTGAGCAACAGGCCTATGGCTCTATTGGACTCTTCTTACTCATTTTTTATTAACTGTTTCTGGGAAGGCTGAGACTTAGTGGCGCTCAGCCCACAGGAACTAAGGAATGGGGGTGGGCAGAGGGCACCTCAGGCACATCCAGCGGATGTACCACGTTCCGATGGGGCACGTATCTGGGGCCCAGGCGGACTGACGGACTTGCCCGAGGCGACACCACATGGTTGCCCAGAGCCAGAGAGGGACCCCTACTTGGCCTCCCGGGGGACGCCCCACCACTGTGCCCCCCTTGGAGGCCCCCCTGGCTGGGAGCCTTTTAACGCCGGGGACACATCAATCTTAATAATCTCTGCCGTTGCTTAAAAGAGAGCAGGCCTTGGCCACTGTGGCTCAGTTGGTTGAGAATTGTTCTGTACACTGAAAGGACGCCGGCTTGATTCCTAGTCAGGGCACTTGCTCAGGTTGTGGGTTCAATCCCCAACCATCTCTCACATAGATGTCTCTCTCTCTCTCCCCCTCTCCCTCTAAAATCAATAAAAGTATATTAAAAATAAATAAATCAAAAGAGAGACAGGCCCTGGCTAGGTAATCAGTTGGTTAGAGCATCGTCCAAATTCACCAAGATTGTGGTTCAAACCCCAGTCAGGACACATGCAAGAAGCAACCAATGAATGCGTGAATAGGTGGAACAACAAAACTAATCTCTCTCTCTCTCTCTCTCTCTCTCTCTCTCTCTCTCTGAAATCAGTTTAACAAATATTAAAAGGAGATAGTCCTTTCCCATTAGCAGTACAAAGCCATCCGTTGCCCTGCACTCGGCTTTTGTGAGACACTCCACAGCGCATCCTGTTTGAATCCTGAGCATAAACAGGCACTTTCCGTCAAGAACCTCTATAACTGAGATCAAAGCCGGCACTGGGGCTTTCTCAAGAGTTGAGTTTCTTTCATTTCCTTTTTCAGGAACTTGAACTTGAGGAAATTGCATGTCCAGCTGCTGAGTGCCAGGCTGTCCCTGTCTTCAAAGCAATGCCTTTCCTGTCATATTCCTTCCTTCGATAAACAGTCAAAAGCGCAGTGTTTACTGCTGCAGAGATGGGGGCAGAAATTGTTATTTAGGCAGAAAATGAAACATTCTGAGACAAATCAAATAGTCTCTTAATTTGATGGGTGGGTTCTGCATAGAGACGTGGACATCATTTTCCAAGATAACTTATGTCTGCAAATGGATACTTCACCTCTGTAACTATGAGCTCGCCCTATCTATTGGGCCAGGATTACATATTGCGATATCACTTTTTTATGAAGCCATTGTACTCTCAACTAGTTTTACAGATTAAGAGGGTTTGCTGTTCACAGTGTGAACGATGTTGACGGTCTTGGACTCTGACCGTGTAAGAGGGGCCCCCATATTTCCTGCCTCCTGAACGACACTTGCTTTGTAACCAAGGCCTGAATCTGCCCCATGCCAGTGGCCGTGGCACTCAGAAGGCCACGGGTCCTGGCGGTGCCAGCAAGCTTCATCCTCCCCATCACCCAGCTGTCCTCAGCAAGCCTGTTGCTGTGGTCCTCAGAGCGTGGCGAGCGTGGCCTAGAAGGTCTATGCTTACTGCTCAAAACAAAGCACACAAGGTCATTCATTTTCGTATTTCACATCTCCTGCTATATATTATCTTTATTTATTATTATTATTATTTTAAAATATGTTTTTCTTATGTATTTTTTTTTTAGAGAGAGAGAAAAGGAGAGGGAGAGATAGAAACACTGATGAGAGAGAAGCATCAATCGGCTGCCTCCTGCACGGCCCCCCACTGGGGATCGAGCCCACAGCCCAGGCATGTGCCCTGACCAGGAATCGACTGGTGACTTCTTGGTTCATGGGTTCATGCTCAACCACAGAGGCCCTGTGACTGGGCTCGTTTTTATTTTTATGTGTGTGTACGTGACATCAGAACCAAGTGGCTTTTCTTTCTCCTGGACTCTTCGCATTCTTTACCTCCCTCTCCTGTTCAAACAGCAGCCCGAGCAACTGTGTAGGCATATCCCCTGAGTAACGCTGGGCTGTCTGGTGTTTGGTTTATGATATTTAAAAATTCAAAACTGCAAGCGCACAGGCCAAGACCATTTTTTTTTTCACATGAAGCTCTTTCCCTGTTAGAATGACACTTCACAGAAACACACTTCTTCCTGGTCTGCTCTTGAGTTTATCTGAAATGCCCCGTGCAGATGAACTCAGAAGAGAGGCAGTCCAAGAATGTAGCTACCTCGTCAACAGAAAGTCATTAAGGTAACAAAAATTTCCCATAATTCAAGAGGATGTTTCTTCCCACAGCCGCCGAGTGGCCAGTGCATAGGAGCTGGCAGTAGGGTTCTAAGAAGTAGGAATGCTGATGCACACGGTGTCTGTTTTTAGTAGGAAGATGATCTACAGTCTATGTCTTTGATTTCTGCCCAGCATTTTCCACCCAGACTTAGAAGAGCTGCAGTATTTTCAGAGTTACAGCATCTGCAGATATAATTTCTTTGCCATTCTTTGCCAACCTCATAATGGTCCCTGATTGGACTAATCACTTAGTATTATATCTCACAGCTGTTTCCATAAGTTCTACTTCCAAACGAAAGGCTGAGTAAATGACTGAGCACTCTGCCACAGTGCTGTCCCGTGTTGGTGCCACATCACCAGTACCTGCAGAGATACTGCTGGCAGATGTATGGAGGTGCGCTTGTTTAAAATGCATAGTTGCTTAGGCATATATATATATATATATATATATATATATATATATATAGAGAGAGAGAGAGAGAGAGAGAGAGAGAGAGGGACTAGAGGCCCGTGCACGAAATTAGTGAATTAGTGCACAGGTGGGGAACCTAAGCCTGGTTGGGGATCAGGGCCAATTGGGGCCTTCCGGCTGCTGGCCAGGACCTTCCTTTTGGCTGCTGGCCAGGGCCTTCCTTCCTGCCAGCTGCCGGCTGCTGGCCGGGACCTGCCGGCCAGGGCCTGCCAGACGGGGGAAGGGACTGTGGGAGGTTGCCTGGCTGTGGGGAGGGATTAGGGGAGGTTGGCAGCACAGGAGGTTGGCTGTGGGAGCACACTGACCACCAGGGGGCAGCTCCTGCATTGAACGTCTGCCCCCTGGTGGTCAGTGCGTGTTGTAGCGACCAGTTGTTCTGGTCGTTCTGGTGTTCTGGTTGCTTAGGCTTTTATATATATAGATGGGATATCTTTGCAGTCCAAATTTTGCAAGGCCTATTTTTCCAAATTCTGTGATAAATGTATTTGACTCTGTTTATTATTGTAGCTAATATTCATTTGAGCTGATTACCAAAGAGGTACATTCCAAAGCAAAATAGGATTATTTGAACAGCTAGGTCTCATTCTAAAATGAGTTATGACCCAAGATGTAGTGGCCTGTACCTTGGTGAACTTTCCCATCAACCGGAAGGAGGAGTGTGTGGTCTGGGGCCCTGCTTTGCTGCTGGCCACTGTACAGAGGTGTGTGCAGTGGCCACACTGCCACACTGTCACCTGTCCGCACCACCTGTGTCCGTTGTGAGCAGACCCTGCCCAGCCCAGCCCAGGAGGGCCACCCACCTCCCTCCCGGGTTTCCTCTTAGTTCTTCCAGTCTCCTCCTCCCTCCTGTGAGGCTCTGAAGGAAGGCACATTTCTCAGTGTCCTCGAGCTGAGTGGCCTCTTTTCTTGGGACCTCAGAGCTTGGAGGCCTGGCCCTTCTGAGCCCAGAAAGCCATTTCTTTCTGAACTGTAGCAACTTGTTCCTTATGCGAATAGGTTGTTGGTTATTTAATACCTTCATTTCTCCTGCACCTGTTCCATTCAAGAGGTCTGTGCTACATTCGGTCTCTGACATCCAGACAATGAAGGGATGAAGACTGTTTTGTGTCTCAAGGTAAACAGTTCTGTTTAAAAAGTTCTGAACAATAGGGCGGCCTCAGGAAGTGGATGAGCCGCAGGCCCAGTGTATCCAAATGTAAGACCCTTGAAGGAATTTACTTTGCATCTTCACTGAGTTGTCAGAGTGGCCACATGCAGCCAAGATCTAACACTCATCGAGGAAATGAATCTCTCCAGCCTGGAAGAGGATGAGCCTGTGTAATGTCAGGCCCCGGGCAGCGGGCGAGCAGGAGAGAAGGGCAGCTCAGTGCAATTCTGAGATTAATTTCTGGTTCCAACACTGTCTGACAGGCATTTCAATAGAGATTTTGAATATGTATTTTTAATCGTTGATACTATTATAGATAACCCCAATACCCCCCCTTTGCCTCCCTCCACCCAGTCGCTGCCCCACCCCAGGCCTTCACCATGCAATTGTCTGTGTCCATGGGCTACACATATATGTATATTAGTTGTCTGGTTAATATATTCTCATCCCCACCCCCTTCTCTCTGAGATCTGTCAGTCTGTTCCACGCATCCATGTCTCTGGACCTATTTTGTTCATCAGTTCATTTTGCTCATTAGAATCCACATACAAGTGAGACCGTGTGATACTTGTCCCTCTCTGACTGGCTCATTTCAGTTAGCATGTTACTCTCCAGGTCCCTCCATGCTGTCTTACAGGATAAGAGGTCCTTCTCTTTTCACAGCTGCACAGTGTTCCATGGTGTAAATACCATAGTAGAGGTTTTCAAGGTGAGTACTGTTGACCAGACCTTTAGCTCTGAGTGTTGAACACTCTGCCTACCTGAGGGGTTACCTGTGGGCATCATGTAGTTGAGGAACAGGCATTGTGGACAGGTCTGTGCACTCAGGAAGGTCAGGACTTCTCAACCCATTGAGACCCCTGGAGTGAATCCCACTGTGGCGTGGAGACCCCTGGAGTGGATCCCACTGTGGCGTGGAGACCCCTGGAGTGGATCTCACTGTGATGTGGAGGGTCCTGTGGAGTGGATCCCACTGTGATGTGGAGACCCCTGGAGTGGATCCCACTGTGGCGTGGAAACCCCTGGAGTGGATCCCACTGTGGCGTGGAGACCCCTGGAGTGGATCCCACTGTGGTGTGGAGACCCCTGGAGTGGATCCCACTGTGACGTGGAGACCCCGTGGAGTAGATCCCACTGTGACGTGGAGACACTGTGGAGTGGATCTCACTGTGACGTGGAGGGTCCTGTGGAGTGGATCCCACTGTGATGTGGAGGGTCCTGTGGAGTGGATCCCACTGTGATATGGAGATCTCATGGAGTGGATCCCACTGTGATATGGAGATCTCATGGAGTGGATCCCACTGTGATATGGAGATCCATGGAGTGGATCCCACTGTGATGTGGAGATCCATGGAGTGGATCCCACTGTGACGTGGAGGGTCCTGGAGTGGATCCCACTGTGATGTGGAGACCCTGAGGAGTGAATCCCACTGTGACATGGAGACCATGTGGAGTGGATCCCACTGTGGCGTGGAGACCCCTGGAGTGGATCCCACTGTGATATGGAGATCTCATGGAGTGGATCCCACTGTGATATGGAGATCCGTGGAGTGGATCCCACTGTGATGTGGAGATCCGTGGAGTGGATCCCACTGTGATGTGGAGGGTCCTGTGGAGTGGATCCCACTGTGACATAGAGACCATGTGGAGTGGATCCCACTGTGACATAGAGGCCATGTGGAGTGGATCCCACTGTGATATGAAGATCTCATGGAGTGGATCCCACTGTGACATAGAGACCATGTGGAGTGGATCCCACTGTGATGTGGAGGGTCCTGTGGAGTGGATCCCACTGTGATGTGGAGATCCGTGGAGTGGATCCCACTGTGATGTGGAGGGTCCTGTGGAGTGGATCCCACTGTGACGTGGAGATCTCCCGGAGTGGATCCCACTGTGACATAGAGGCCATGTGGAGTGAATCCCACTGTGATGTGGAGGGTCCTGTGGAGTGGATCCCATTGTGACGTGGAGATCTCATGGAGTGGATCCCACTGTGACATAGAGGCCATGTGGAGTGGATCCCACTGTGACATAGAGGCCATGTGGAGTGGATCCCACTGTGACATAGAGGCCATGTGGAGTGGATCCCACTGTGACATAGAGGCCATGTGGAGTGGATCCCACTGTGACATGGAGATCTCATGGAGTGGATCCCACTGTGACATAGAGGCCATGTGGAGTGGATCCCACTGTGACATAGAGACCATGTGGAGTGGATCCCACTGTGATGGAAACATGGCATGTGGACTGCAGAGAGGACTAGTTTTCGTACTTGGTCCTGCTTTTCCCGCCTTCCAGGTAAAGCCCTCACCTGGAGACATGATAGTCAAAACTCGTAGTGGTTCCCACTACTTTAAGGTTCTTGGAAGGCCTGAGAAAGTGTAAGAAACAGGAAAACATCTAGTTGAATCTTAGTGGTAAAGAAAAATGTGTTATTTTCACTTAGTCCTTGTTGAAAATCTTTGAAAATATATTGGTCCATATCTCTACCTTGATAAATACCTTATGCTAATGTATATTTGAGTACAATTGAATCTTCAGAATTCTGGGCTTTCAGTTCCATGGGTCATGGTGTTTCCATTGCTGTTAATCAAATTCTTGATGAATTTGTAACAGAAATAATACAATAATTAATAAATAATAATACAAGAAAAAAAGTTTGTGTACTCACAACTGTAAACCTACTTTTGCCCACCCCTGTATAATCCTAATATATAAAAAGCCAGGGGCCGTCACGACTGAAACAACCAGACAGATGACCGAACAGCAGGCTGTTTGGGGCGACCAGGCCGGCAGGGGGTGACCAGGCTGGCGGGGGCGAGGGGGGGCAGTTGGGGGCAACCAGGCTGGCAGAGGGGGGCAGTTGGGGGTGACCAGTCTGGCGGGGGGGGGGGCAGTTAGGGGTGATCAGTCCAGCAGGCCAAGGCAGGTAGGGGTGATCAGGCTGGCAGGGGGCAGTTAGGGGTGGTCAGGCAGGCAGGCAGGTGAGCAGTTAGGAGCCAGCGGTCCTGGATTGTGAGAGGGATGTCCGACGGATTGGGCCTAAACTGGCAGTTAGACATCCCCTGAGGGGTCCTGGATTGGAGAGGGTGCAGACTGGGCTGAGGGGACCCCCCCCCCCATGCACAAATTTTGTGCACCAGGCTTCTAGTATAATATAAACATTCCTGAAATAAAATATAATAATATTCTGGTGGTTAGGAGCAAGAATATGAGTGTATAATCTCATATGCAAGTTGGAGAAGTGAAATAAGCAGCAATGGCTGGTGAGTAAGGGGCATTTCTAACCCAGTGAGACTCACTTGCATTGCCTGTGAGATGCCATGGATTAGGAGATTACCTTTTGTGGCACTAAAAAGAAGAGTGTAGCCCTGGCCAGAGTGGTTAGAGCATCTGCCCAAACACCGAAGAGTCACAGGTTTGATTCCCAGTCAAGGGCAGGTGCCTGAGTTGTAGGTTTGATCCCTGGCCCAGGCTGGCGATTGAGGGAGGCGACCAATCGATGTGTCTCTCTCACGTAAATGTTTCTCTCTCTCTCCCCCTCTCTCCCTCCCACTGTGTCTAAAAACATTAACGGAAAACATCCTCTGGTGAGGACTAACAGAAAAGAAAAGCGTGGCTAATTATATTTGCAGTAGGTTGTTGATGCAGATGCTTCTGGCTGAGAGGCTCTGAGCTATGAAATAGCCTGCATGTGAGAACTGAGGACCCTGAGTGTCCGACTACAGAGAGGAGAAACCTTCGTCGCCTCACCCTGTGGTGGTAACGACGTTATCGCGCACTATCGGGTCGTGACGGAACCACTGGGTTACTTCTAGGGCCCAGCCAGTCATGCCCATAGCTGTGTCTTTGGATCAGTTTGTTTCCTCCTGGGAGTTACAGGCTGCGGAATGGATCTTCCTGTGTCCCTCTGAGAGCCAGAATCAAGGGTTCCCACCTGCAGGTCCATTTCAAGTCTGCACAGCTAACCCTGGGCAATTCAAGTGGTAAGGAGCATCGCCATGTCACACATTCTGCTGGTTTTATTCCTAAGCAGCCATTTATTATGGCTTAATTCCACCTCGCTGGTGCCAACAGTGGCCAAGTGTGCAGTTTCTCCCTGGATCCTGACTTGCTTGGCAGTCGCCAGCTCTCTGCCTCTCGGCCTCTCCAGGTCCCATGCCAGCCTCCTCTGGTCCTTCCAGTCCGAACAGTGTTGCTGCTGCTTGGCTCTCAGGCTGCGGATTGTTGGGGCAACAGGAGATCAGTTTGGGGTAAGCAGGAGCGATGAGATCAAAGTCCCAACAAAAACAGGCTAAGAAATGGCCTCCCATGAGACCTGGCCACCCACACACCCGCCTTGCATCCCTAAAGCCTTCAGCACCACACAGGAGAGACGTGGGGACGGAGGGACGGGCAAGTGCTCAGGTTCCTCTGTTTTAGGAGCAGTCAGCTCTGTGTCTTAGCCCTTCGGTGCGTCTGCATTTTCCGGTTCCTCGACCGGACCTGCTGAGCCTGCTGCAATAGCCCCTTTGCTGAGTAAGGACATGGTCAGTGGACTGTGTAAAAGTGCAATGGGTAACTCACACGTTAATCATTTAAAGTGTCTACGTTAGAAAAGTAGAATAAACAGAACCATGCACAGGTTATGAGTTTGTAGACCTGCCATTGTATGTTGAGGTTAAAGACCAAAATTTAAAAAAGCAATAAGAACCCTCCCTTATTAAGATTCTCTTCAGCTGAATTCTAAGAGCTGCTAATCCTTTTGCTGAATTTTGTGGCCTGGCCTTTTCTTTGTAAGAAAATGTAGTAATAAGTGACTGTATGATTGTAAAGAAGAGTTTCTTGTAACAGAATCATTCACATCATCGTTGTGCTCCTCTAGCTCTAACAAAGCTAATAATATCTAAAGACTCAAATAGAATAGTCCCATGAGCGTTCACTAGTGGCCATAGAATTAGGAAACTGATTTTCTTACAACTGGTGACCTAGGAGGACCCAGGTTGAACAGGGAGAGAGTTGACCTAATTCTAACACACCTTAAAGCTTTATGCATTCTTCATTTAGGAAAACGGGTATCGTGGAACTTACTATGTGATTCAAGATGTTTTGTTTATTCGTTTAAAACAGAAGCTTTGCTAAAACTCTCAGGGAGTTAGTTTGTAGGGTTCCTGGACTTTACTATTGGTGCCCAGGCCTTGGAGACCTCCCGTGAGTGCTCACAGCGGCCCAGAGGCCCAGGGGGGTTGAAAAAACATAAGACACACGAGTGATGATTAGACATGAAACCACACAAGTCGGGGAGGAGGGGCTCAGGACTGCTCGCCTGGCATCCCAGGTGTGTGTTCCCAGCACACAGTATGTGAAGACTTCTCTTGCTCCTCTTTTTAGCTTCTCAAAGGAGTATTTTTGGCAAAAAGTGGTTCAAGTGCCCATGGTCCCCCCTCCCCACCACTGCTCTAAAAATAATCAGTCTTATTAGGTTAACACCTAGCTAACCCACAGGCACTGTGGGGCCCTGGAGTGACCAGGCTTATTTCTACAAGGACGGTCCAAAGTCCTCACCTCACAGTCGCACAGCCCTCCTCGGTGGGTTTTGCTGTAACATCCTGCACTGACTCTCAGGCTGTGGGTTCTCCGGTGCTCACAGTGTGTGTGTGTGTGTGTGTGTGTGTGTGTGTGTGTGCGTGTGCGCACGCGGGTGCCGGGAACCTCCCCTCCCCACCCCCATCCTGACTCACGCCCCTTCCCATGCCTCTGGCTCCTCACACAGCCACGAGACGCTGGGCCACACTCCCCATGAATCAGAAAGCTAAAAACGGTTTGGGGGGGAAATAAATGAATGGTCACTCTTTATTCCTGAAATGTGTTATTGTTAGTGTGACCTGGTTAAATATGAAATGAAACAGGCCAATTAAGCACTAATGCTATTTTTATTTGTTTATTTACTCCCATGTGTCACAGAAGCAGTGTTCCTTGGACAGCCTTGGGAAGAGGCGACGGGAAGCAGACTGAGCCCCTCCTGTGCTGGTGTCCTGAGCAGTGACGATTGTCTGCGCGCGGGGGCCTCCTCCCTCTGCACTGTGGCCCTCGGCCGGCACAGCCGCCAGAGCAAGGCCTTTGGAAAGACTCCAGGGCACAGCTTCTCTAATGAAATGAGAGTCAAGACACTCACCGAGCCTTGCCCTGGACGAGGTGCTGGAAAGCAGGCAAAGGTACAAATAGGACAAGTGGTCGTAGGAGCTCACAGGCGCCTGTAGTCTATGAACACGATGTAATGTCCATAAAGCACATTGGAGAGCTGGCCTGGGTGCATCCGAGAGGGAGATAAACTGACGGGAGGAGGACGTCTTCACAAACAGGTGTCCTCAGGGTCTCAAACACTCGGGAGGGTGTGTGATGGGGGCTTGTCCCCTGACTAGAGACACGGGAGAAAGTGGCAGAGGGGAGGGTGGGGCCTGACTGTTGAGACAGGGGCCGGCCGTCCCAGGGCAGGAGCGGAGAAGAGCCGGGAGGGAGGCAGGGACAATGACCTGCGGCCATCCTCACCTGACACCTGCAGCCATTTAGCCTTTCTCTACAAAACTGTGTTCAAAGCAGAACAGTCAAGGGGTATTAAGGTCCTGTTTGTGACTTACTTTTTGTCTCTTTCCTTTTAAATGCCGATTTTTATGTTTTTTTTAATTTATTGATTTTTAAGGGTGACACACACACACACACAGAGAGAGAGAGAAAGAGAGAGAGAGAGAGAGATTGACTTGGTGTTCCACTTATTCATGCATTCATTGGTTGATTCTTGCATGTGCCCTGACTGGGGATTGAACCTGCAACCTTGGCGTATGGGGACAATGTTCTAACCAATTGAGCTACCCAGCCAGGCCTATGTTGTTGTTTTATTCAATTTGCTAAATAGGGGAACAGTAAATGGATATCTAATATCAATTAACACACATTTCGTGGGCATTCGTGCCTAACTTCCCCAGCGGGCAGCACTGCCCAGGCCCAGGGCTGTGCGTGAACACACACCGTCTCAGCCTCAAGTGGGGATGGGAGCAGATGGACTTCTGAATTAGGTGGTGGGTGACGGACCTGGGAGGATCTTGGAGATGACACGATTCAGCCGTGGCGACCCAGAGCCCGGCCACCACCACGATGGTTTGCCGAGACCTACACGCGTGTTGGTGGGCGAGTTGGGTCTGGATGATCCACCTGCATTCCTATCATGAAGCTCACATGTTTTTCCGTAACTAGGAACATTCTCCCCTTTCACAATATTCTTTCAGCAAACTGAACACCCGTTCTGTCCTGTGTTTGTGGCACTGACAGATAGGACCCGAGGACCGTTCGCTGACGTGCAATAAAAACAAAGTGTGTGAAAGTGTTGTGCCCAGATTTCAAGATTCCCAAGAAACCACATCAGGGAGCCAATTCGATGTAAAAACATAAGAATCTGTATTCAAGCTAGCTAGCTTGGGCCCCCCATCCATATCAAGGCAAAACCAAATGGCTGAGCGCCCCAACCCCGCCCGAAGACCGGTTATATGGGGGGGGTTGGAGAAAGGGGAGGAGAAAGAACTGTGCTCTGCCGCCTGGGTGTGGCTAGCAGAGTAGGATGTGGCCCCCTACCCTGGGGCAACCTAGCCCTCGCCCTTTCATTCCCCCCTTTGTCTTGGAACTTCCGGCTCAATCATGAGACGGACTGATTCCACCGTTGCTAGAGGCCCGTACTGGGCATATTTTAACAAATGGTCTGGTGGAGGGGAAAGAAACCATTTTAGCTTTAACAATTTCTATTGAAATAGGATTTTTCTTCTTAAAATTCCTCCATGGCTATCAAAAAGCCAAATCAAGATTAATTTATTTACTGTCCTGATGTTTGCATAAACACAACAAGAATGGTGATTGACTACCTTTGCTGGAATCTCATGGTTGAATCTTAATGTGCCCCGTAGGGCCAGGAAGCCACGCCATCCAGCTGCCATCAGGCCCGCCTGCAGTATCTGCTGAGTTAGGTGAATTCTTCACCTGTATTCCACCTGAGCCCACGCTCCAGGCTTTAAGGCCCATTTCAGTAGCTCTCCTACCCATTGCGGTCCAGAGTGTGTGGGGGTTTTGCAGGAACGTAGAGGCATTCCTACTGCTCCCCTTCTTACCAACCGCCAGTGATGGTAGGGCATTGGCCTGACACTCCAGCGCCAGCCATCTTCAGGGCTTCCAAGCAGGATACCAGGCTTTCTTCGTGGCATTCTTACTGGCTTCAAGTCTTTAGAGCTCAGATAGGGCTCTTTAAAACATGATACTCCAGTCAAAGTTTTCCGTTAATAAAATCACTATTAGGAACCGGTCTTATTGAATTTATGCAAAGAAATGTATTGCCATGTTAGCATTGCCAACTTTCGGAGGAATTACATAAGAAGAAAGACATAATGATCTACTCTAAGATTTGCTGACTTTCCTTGCTAATTCCTTTTAATTGTTGGCATTAAATTTTCTTTCTATGCGTAACCATGCCTTAGACCTTCTATTCTAAACAGGCTGTTTTTCAGACTACCCCTGACATGGGCATGGTCATAAAGGCCTGCAAGCAGTATACAGGCTGCCAACTGTTAGCTGTCTCTCAACAGAGACCAAAACCTGATGGGCACTGTTCCCTGCCCAGGTGGGCACCTGCCCTCTTGGCAGCTAGGCACCTTTTACTTTTTGGGGTTCACCCCACATAGTATCCTTCCAGGACAGCCAACATACATTCAAACCTGCAAGAGAATTAAAGGTCAATATAACACATCAATACAATGAAACATAATATAGGCATCATGGCCGCTTTAGGCAGCCACATCTTCTGCTACTAAATATGTGATACTAAAGTCTATTTTTTGACCTTCCTATGAATTGTCCTTGTCTCTTTGGAGCCATGTCCATGAAGATGCAGGCATTATCTAAGTCTATTCAATGTTACTAGCATCGGGCAGGTCGAGCATGCCATAGCAGGTTGCGTTGATCTCGATCGATGCTCCATTTGGTAATGAAGTCTTTCCGGATCATGGATGGGTCCGCTGACCGGACGTGGGTGTGATGGACCCAGGTCGCACGTGCAGGGCTGCCAGGGCCTCGTCTATGGCAGACAGTTAGTCAGGCAGCAGGTCCAGGAGACAGGTGGCCAGAAACACACCTCCGACAAAGCAGCTTACCAGGCTCAGGACTTTCTGGCAGAAGGCTGAGGCTTCCGGGCTGGCTCCCGGTCGGCGCAGCACACAGATGGGCACCAGACTGCAGATGAGCATGAGCACCAGCAGGAGCACCAGGGCCCCTAATTTCACCTCCAGGCCCACAGGCAGTGGGGGAGCCGAGGCTACTGCCTCTGGGCGACACACCAGGAGCTCTGGTTCTCCCCAGGGCCCCATGGTGGCCGGCTGCTCCAGTGACTCTCAGACCTCGCGAGGGTTTTACTCCATGGCCCTCACCAGGTTCAGCAACCAGGCCTCTTTCAAGGGAGTGCGCTAGGACCAAACCTTTTATCAGCTTCATTCCCGCTTATCTTTATAGATTTTAAGGCCCATTAAGTCTTTGCCTCGGGGAACTGAGCCCCATCCTTAAATGTTATTAGAAAAGCCACAAAATACCTTTTAAATTACCCCAGAATTCTAAAATCTTAACCCAGCACAGAATATCACATAGAAAATCAAAGTTCCCAGTAAACAACAGAGATGCTTATAAACATCAAATAAACATTTACACTTACACCTTTTTAGTGAACAAGTATTTTTACAGCCTTGGGCTCTTGAGCAGATAACAGGAACACCACCCGAGTCCCCTGATTGGGGGCCTGACAGGAACAGATGTGAGGGTCTTCCCTTTCCCACATCTCAGGACAGGATTCTTGACCTATGTCTTATTTAGATAGAAATGGTATTTATCACAAACAAACAAACAAATCCAAAACCAAGAAAATCAAGGCCAGAAGTACCCTCTGATGTTTTAGGGGTACCAAGGAAGGAGAAGTTAGGCAGTGTCCAGTCCTTCTTAAAGCCATGCCTTCCAGTTAGAACTCTTGGCCTTAATTTTTAGGTTTTATGTAAGAGACATAGAAATTTTCAAAATGCAATGTTTAAAGATAAAGTCCATCTGTAATAAAGCGAAAATAAGCCCTAAGCTCCAGTTAGCATTGTTAGGCATGCCCATGAAATTAGCGGTACCCAGGAAATAAACGCCTGGGAGCCATTTTTGCCATTTTTTTCCCCATTTCATCTGATATCCAAAATATACCAGGTTACATAGCCAACCGGCTTCCTATTCCGACCAGCACCCTCTTGTGTTGCTCCTTGGCTGCCTCAGGCCAGGTCACTTGGTGCAGCCTCAGAATGGAAAACGCATCGACATCCAGGACTAATGTCAGCATTTTATCAGAATTTACCTTTTCTACCTGAAATAATTGTACTTTAGAAATTGGATTACTGCTATCAGTTCCTTTTAAAGACTTGGCTATAACCTTTAATTGTCTTTAGTTTAAGGAAAGCAGGGTTTTCTAGATTTAAGAGATTAGTTTAAAAATAAATCCGCGAAGCAAGCACGCTTGCAGCCTTAGAAAACTTTGCCTTAAAGCTCCACCCCCGACTAAATCAGAGGGCGGGGCCTTTGCTGTTTCAAGATGGCGGCCCCCAGGGGCACGGCAATCCATGTGGCCAACATGGCGGCAGCCAAGTTATGCAGCTTCTAAACTGTTCTCTGATAGCAATACTAGTAGAAAGCTGATTTCAAAGGAGCCACCTCTTGGCCGCTTGAATGTTGGTTGGCAAGAGGTGTAGCCATTGAAATGCAAATTAACATTTCTAAAGATGACTGCAGGCGGAATTGGACCACCTGCATGCTAGGGAAAGGGCGTGTCTGCCCTGCTCTCCACCAAAAAAAGGTGTAACTTCAGACTTAAAAAAGATTTTAAACTTTTAGCTGGTAAGTTAAACATTCAGTTCTTTAGATTTTTCATCAGGTAAACTAGAGCAAACCATTTCTTTATCTCCAATGGGCTCTGGAAAACCACATTCGAGTCCCGTAAACAGACTCTGGCCCCTCTGGTCTTTTTTTTTTTCCCTTCTTTCAGATGTAAATTGATTACATTCCCCAGGACCATCCCTTCAAGACCAAAATAGTCCTGGGCCTCTACTCTGCATACAGCAAAAGTCCGGCCCAGCCCAAAACTATGCTCATTCGTTTTTAAACTGGCCCTTCTCCCTTTACACGTGCACAGAAATCCCGGATGCATTTTAAAACTTTTACATTTCTAGCTGGGGCGATCTCCATGGGAAGAGGCCAGCTCGCGCGGCCGCCGCCGCCGCTAGGTGTCCGGCCCTCAGGCTCCGCGGGGGACCCTTCCCAGACCTTCCCCCGGACCCGACGCTGCCGGGGGCCTCGCTGCTCCGGCATCCCGCAAGCGACCCGCCGGCCTTGCTCCCCTGTGCTCCGCCCAGCTCCACTCGCTCGACACAAGCCCCCAGGGGTCAACACCCTGCCGCCGCCACCGCGGCCATGCTCCGCGAACGAGCTTGTCCGCGCCCGGCCCGAGCCTCCAGGGCCGCCCCCCGAAGGCGCGCCACCGCTCAAGGTGCTGAGCGCAGGCTGCGGGGCTCGGGCTGCCCGGGCTGCCGCCGCCTCTCCCGGCCTCCGGCCTCTTCCAGGCCACGCCGCTCGGGCTCTGGCTCCGGCCCAGCGCCTGCCGCCGACCGGGCCGGAGGCCGAGCCTCCAGGGCCGCCGGCGCCGCAGCCGAGCCACCCGGCCCGCGGCGTGGCCGGGCTCCGGGGCAGCCGCGCGCCGCTCCCGCACGCCTGCCCCCGGCTGCAGAGCAAGCGGCTCCCGGGGCCCCAGGCACAGTGACACCCGATCACCCTCCCTGCCTGGGAGGCGCGCGGGCGGGCAGGGACCTCTCCCCTGCTTCCACATTCACATATTTTCACCAGATATTTACTCAGAGTTCAAACAATCCATTCAATTTCTAACAATTTCCCAATTTCTGAGGGAGCTCTAAAGCCTCCCGCAATCTCCTTGAAATGATCAATCACAATACCCAAAAGAGTCCACAGAAAACAAAAACACAGACAGACAAACAGGGCTCGAAACAGCCTTCCAATTCCATGGAAGAAACAGACGGCGGCATTATGCCAAACCTTTTCAGATTGGGATTTCTACAGACCCCTCGACCTCGGGAGCAAAGCTACCAATACAGATGGCGAAGCTACTCGCCTACAGATCCCCCGACCTCGGGAGCAAAGCTACCAATACAGATGGCGAAGCTACTCGCCTACAGATCCCCCGACCTCGGGAGCAAAGCTACCAATACAGATGGAGGATCGAGGCGTCCCCCGACTCCTCCCGCCCTTTGACCTCCATGTGCGTCCACGGTCAATGTGGGCGAATACAGATTTCAGAAGTGAGCTCACACAGAACAGACAAACATAATACAGACACTTACCGCGGTCATGCAGATTCTACGAATTGGGGAAGTCCCTACATGGTCTTGGGAACCCCGGGCGAGCCCCCAAATGTTGTGCCCAGATTTCAAGATTCCCAAGAAACCACATCAGGGAGCCAATTCGATGTAAAAACATAAGAATCTGTATTCAAGCTAGCTAGCTTGGGCCCCCCATCCATATCAAGGCAAAACCAAATGGCTGAGCGCCCCAACCCCGCCCGAAGACCGGTTATATGGGGGGGGTTGGAGAAAGGGGAGGAGAAAGAACTGTGCTCTGCCGCCTGGGTGTGGCTAGCAGAGTAGGATGTGGCCCCCTACCCTGGGGCAACCTAGCCCTCGCCCTTTCAAAAGTGCATCTAAGGGCCTTAGAAAGAGCCATCATTTACAAGCGAGCATTAAGGGGAAAGCTTGCTATTGGAAGCTGTCCTGGGCTGCAACCCCCTCTGCAGGAGACCCCCTGTCCCCATGAGAGAGAGGAGGGCCAGCACCTGCCTCTCCGTCCCAGACACTCTCCTTCCTTGCCCCGCAGCTGAAACGCTGACAAGGCCACCTTGCCTGCTTTGGACGTGCAGGAAGGAAGCACCGCGTCACAACACGGAGCTGCGCGGGCCAGAGCTGCCGTCTCAGGTGTGCAGCAGCCCCGGCGCTGGCTGGGACCTCCTCCCCTGCCCCAGGGAAGCCAGGCACTCACCTCGGAGCCTGGGCGGCAGTCGGTGGGTAACCCGTGGGCAGAATGTGACTTAGGGGTGCTTTTGTGTTTGTCTCCCCGTCCCCCGCCCCCCCCGCCCTCGTTTCTTTATAACTTTAACATTTTGAAACATAACGTTTAATTTAGAAAATTTGGACACAGGACATCTATATATGCTTTATTTAGAGTCGCCAAATTTTTCACGTTTGGCCATGTTGTTTACCATTCGCTCTCCTCTCTCTTTCTCTCTACACATGCACACATGCACACATGCACACACAGGTTTTTTCATACAGTTTTTTAAGACGATTTGACAACAGACTGCATGTAGCATTCCCTTTTACTCCTCAATACGTCACTGCTGACTTCCTAAGAACAATGGCAACTCCAGTACAAGGGTAGTTCCCACAGACCCGGTTTCGTAGTTAGCTGTGTCTCAGTTCCTCAGCTCCTCAGCCTTTTCCGGTTTTGCTTGTTAGTTATGACAGCCGCAACATATTTGAAGAATTCAGGCTACTTACTCTGTAGCTGGTCACTCAGTTTGGGCTTTTAAATGTTTCCTTGTGATTGGATTTAGTTTATGCATTTGGGGCTGGAATGGTACCAAACGGATGTTGTGCACCCACTGAAAAAGCATTTCAGCCCTGGCTGGTGTTGCTCAGTGGATAGAGCATCGGCCTGTGGACTCAAGGGTCCTGGGTTCGATTTCGGTCAAGGGCACATGCCCGGGTTGTGGGCTTGATCCCCAGCAAGGGGCGTGCAGGAGGCAGCCGATCAGGGATTCTCTCTCATCACTAATGTTTCTATCTCTCTCTCCCTCTCCCTTCCTCTCTGAAATCAATAAAAATATATTTAAAAAGTATTTCAAATTATTTTACAGAAGAAGCTGATAAATAGTTGTGGCATAGGGAGAAGTTACAATGCAAATATCACAATCTGGGTGTTTTACAAATTTTATTTTTATAAGCATGTGTGTTTTCAGTAAGCACTGACTTCACCGTGAGTTCATTTTCACCCAAGGCATACATTTGGCTCCTGGTACCGCCCTCAAGCCGAGCGATGGGCCTTTCCTAGTAACCTGAGAAGATTCTCTCAGCGCGAGCGACAGTGGTTGCATATGCGTGTGCGTTAGATAAACGCTGTTATCACAAACCACGTAGAATGCCTTTATGCTGCTGGGCACTTACTAGTCAGTGGCCTTTAAGAACGAAGGTTACATCAGAATTTCCCATCTGCCACACTTGTAAGTCATTTAAAAAGTGAGCAAAAATCAGACCTTGAAGATAAAAGGCGAACATAATAAATAACCTTGAATACTTTTTAAAGAAGCAGGCCCTAATTACAAGGCGGTTCGTCCGGGAGACCTAAGCTCGTTTAGAATAACAACAGTTCCTCTCTACCATTTCCTGCCTTAATTTCCGCTACAATCTCATTGTGTCATTTAAAGAAGATTCTTCTTCCCAGTGCGCTGGTCACCCCCTGACAGAGCAGGCAGAGGATGCTGGAAGTTCTGGAAGCTTCCACGTGGCCGCTGATTGGCGTGCTGCTGCTCACCTTTGTCAGCACACCTATTCGCTGCACTTACCTCAGAAGCATTTTTGTTTGTTCTTGACATGTTTTCAAGCCTTGGCTCATCCCCACCTTTAACCTTGGTGACACTGTGCTAGCCGGACCCTTTCGCCTGTGCGCTCGCCTTACTGTGCCATGATTCAATCTAACATTGAGCACTGAACATTGAGGTTCCACCACCCCTCCGCCCCCCCAAACACATTCTTCTAAAGCAGTGTTCCCCTGTCAACGTGGGAACATAGCAGTGTTCCCCTGGTTCTCCACATTCTTCTAAAGCCTTTAATACAGTTCCTCATGTTGTGGTGACCCCCAACCATAACATTATTTTCGTTGCTACTTCATAACTGTAATTTTGCTACTGTTATGAATCGTCATGTAAATAACTGATATGCAGGATGTATTTTCATTGTTACAAATTGAACATAATTAAAGCATAGTGATGAATCACCAAAACAATATGTAATTATATATGTGTTTTCCGATGGTCTTAGGCGACCCCTGTGAAAGGGTCGTTTGACCACCAAAGGGGTCGCGACCCACAGGTTGGGAACCGCTGTACTAAAGTTTAAAAGTAACCTGACAATGCCCGGGCCAGTGTAACTGAGTGGTTAGAGCGCCAGCCCTTGCACTGAAGGGTTGAGGGTTTGATTCCCAGTCAAGGGGTGGTACCTGGGTTGCAGGTTTGATCCCTGGCCCTGGTGGGGCACTCTCGGGAGGCAACCAATCGTTCTCTCTCTCTCCCCCCCCCTTCCTCCCTTCCCTTCCACTCTCTCTAAAAGTCAATGGAAAAAACATCCTCGGGTGAGGATTAACGGTCACAAAATTGAACCGGATATTAAACTGTAGCGTTTGGAAAGATGACGATACCCAGCGCCTCACGTACGGAGTACAGTCAAGTTCCCATTATGTCGGGCAGTGAAGCCCGAATGGAAAATTACCCAGGGGCCAGGCGGTGCTCCCGGCAACTCTAAAAACTTACAGCTTCAGAGCCACATGACCTGGGCTTTCTGTCCTCAGATCTAGCTCTCTTCTTTATCACACGCTGGCTGCGGCTTCCACCGGCCTGCGGAAGCGACCTGGTGGAAGGCGCTCCTAAGGCTCTGCTCCACCTGGATCCCTTCACTGGCACCTGGGTGGGCACCTGCCCACCAGCGGAGATGCACCAGCACTGACTGCGGCCTTCCGACGTCCACGGACCAGGCTGGTCTGCACTCCCCTACTCACTCTCACGGGAACAATGTTTCCCCTGTTGAAGCAGAGCCATCCGGACAGATTGTGTTCAACTTAACTGAGCGAGACCTGGGGCTAATTAGAACCAGCAATGCATACAGTGAAAGGCCAGGTCACCTGAAATACCAGGAACTCGCCAAATAGGGTGCTGAGCTGACACTCGGGAAGAGCTGATGTTTGTCTTAAAATATAGGGGAGACCCAGCCTTGAAGCCAGGGAAGCCAGGCAAACTTCTCCCAGAGAATTACCCCGCGGATTCAGTTTTGACGGGAAGTAGAAATTAATCCATCAAACCTTTGTTCTAATGAGCTCTACCCCACACCTCAGGCTGAGAAAGGGCCCCAGAATGAACATCTCAGAACACCCCAGGGAGGCTCCGTCCCACGGAGAAACAAGCCTGGACTTCATCTGACTTTGAAAATAAGCTCAGGGTGGGTAAGCCATTGGTTAAACCTCGCTCAGTGAGCAATTACAGGAGCTAAGATCTGAATTTTGATTTGCACACAATCACGCTAAGCTCCTACCTTTCCCAACAGCTTACCACCTTGGGTAGGAGAAGAGGCCGCTCTGGCCTCCAGCTACTCCCCAGCTGGGGGTCAGCCTGGTTCTTTGTCAGGTGGTCACCACCTCAACCTCTGAATCAGAAACAAAACCTGCGAACATTGTATTGGTACCATCCTCATTACAGAAGCAGCAAGGAATGAAGATTCCAATATTTTCCAGAACAAACGTCCTTTTCAGTCCAGCGTCATTGCTCAAAAGTGTCCTTCCCCCACGTTCCTCGGTCATGCGCTTCCTCCTCCTGCTTCTCCAGCGTGATTCAACTTTTGTTTGGATTAAAAATAGACGTTGTGTCAGCAACAACAGAAATCACTGTCTTTTATGGTAATCTAAACATCAAAACTGGCATTATTTTTCTCCAATCAAGCACATGGAAATACCTATTGGGAGCATTGTCTAACATTAGTATGTTACTGAACATATATTATGTGCCAAGTTTAACATTGTTACATGGATTATCTCATGTAATTTTAATCTGGATATCACCCCCTCTGAGATGGACACTATAATTAACTCAGTTTTGAAGAGAAATAAATCGCTTAATAGAAATTCCTCTCAGCCAAAGTCACACAATAACTAAGTGAAGCCACTAAGGTAACTATCGGGGAGGTAAGGAAAGCCTGAGAGTAGTGGTGAGAGCGGGGAGGAGGCGGAGACCTGAGGGGCAGACGGATCTGAGCAGCGCTGGACGCCTTGGTGGCGGCCCCGGCAAAGGCACCGAGCACCAGGGAGACTCCCACCACCTCTAAACTTCCCCCTTCCCCGAAGCCGCCTGTTCCCGCCAGAAGGCACCCGCTGCCTCCGGGCTCCTGGGCGTGGGTTTAAGGTTCTTGGGTGGTGGGGGGCGGGGGGACGAAGGCACTGCAGTAGGTTTGGAGCTGACATCTCCCACAAACCTCTTCTCTCCGCATGTCCACCAGGCTGAGCACAGGCGTTTGTTTCTCGTTGCCTCCAAGGAAGAACCGGCGGAGGGGGTGACCCTAGAAAAGGGCAGGGACTCCCAGGGGCAGGCTGAGAGGCGGACGGGGGGCCTCACAGCTGGAGGTGAGTCTCCTGTGCCCGGACAGCGTCATCCGTCAGCTCTGCTCGGACATTAAGATGCTCTTTGTCTGACAAAGAGCAACCAAACCAGCGATCCCCGGAGTTCCTTGGCTGCATTTTCCTGGAAGCCCAAGCTCCCTGCGCACTCGATACTAATGAGCTGCAATTCCCTATCGCGTTCCCCAGACGGAAACACAACAGAGAGCGCCTGTCGCTTCAGGCTGGAGTCTGAGTGCTAGGGTGACGCTCATGTCTGCAACTTCCTGTATCTGGTTGCAAAAGCTGCCGCTGTGTCGTGTGTACAAACCAAAGCAGAGCCCGGAGGACAAGGCTCCTTCACAGGCAGGGCCAGAGCGCAGCAGGAAGGGCACCGTTACTTTCCCTCCACGGGGGGCGGACTCCCCCCCCCCCCCCATTAGTCTCCGTCAGGGCCGTTAGCACAATGGGAACTCCTAACTCTTTCCTGCTCCCCTGCTGACGAGCACCATGCAGACCCGGAAGGGCTGGGAAGATTTCATTGGATGTGCACGTTGACAGGGGATCAAATGTTCCTGCTGGATTTGGAACCATTCCCTTTTTAAAATTTTTTTAAATTGATTTTTTACAGAGAGGAAGGGAGAGGGATAGAGTTTGAAACATCGATGAGAGAGAAACATCGATCAGCTGCCTCCTGCACACTCCCTACTGGGGATGTGCCTGCAACTAAGGTACATGCCCTTGACCGGAATCGAACCTGGGACCCTTGAGTCCGCAGGCCGACGCTCTATCCACTGAACCAAACCGGTTAGGGCTGGAAGCGTTCCCTTTAAAATGCAATCATTTCTGAGTTGCCTTTTAATGTTTAATATCAATATTAAGTGAATAAATTAATAATATAACATAATCAACAGCTTAATTAAATTAGTATTTATTAATAACATTGGCTTTTGATAATATTAATATAATGATAATTAATACCGTAAAAAGAGATTTATGTAGAAGTTCTAGGCCTGAGGTAAGAAGAGGCGCCGGGCCCATTCTGATACAATGGCGAATGGTTTCGATTCCCTTGTTAGTCCCAGGAACTGGGTTCTGGGAACCGCTCAGGGCTTAGTTGTCTGAAAGAGAACGATACCTCCTAGCTCTCTGCGACCTTCTGGTCGAAGACCAGGTCTGCCTGCCTCTAAATGCTCCATTTTATCCCCGTCCTCAGACATCATTCTGACCCTGAGCCACTTCTGCAAACTGAATGCCAATAACAAACGTAGCCTTTCTGGGTCCCCTCACTCGTTTACAGAAGATACTTCCTGAGGGTCTTGCCTGAGCCAGGCCGCGCTGGGCGGGGAGAGAGGACTAAGTCTCTCTCTGAGCTCTAGAACTCATAACTATTTGGGCAAGATCAGCGATGGAGAGAGCACCGGACCAGCTGCTATTTACGGAGCGTGTTCTATGTGCCGGCAGTTTTCTAAGAACTTCATGTGGGTGAGCTCCTTGAATCTGTGACAGGGTCCTATTGGAGGTAGACACTGGATGTTCCCATTGCACAGCTGCAGAGAATTAGGTGGCTTGCCAAGGCCCCAGGACAATACAGGGTAGAGACAGGATTCGAAGGCAACTAGACCCCAGCTCATGCCCTCAAACACTGTGCAGTGATGCGAGGAGGTGCCCTGGGAACTGGGAGTGATATAAGGAGGGGCATGCGCAGGAGAGGCCTGTGCAGGGTGGGGTGTGTGCAGGGAGGGGCGTGTGCAGGGAGGGGCGTGTGCAGGGTGGGGCGTGTGCAGGGAGGGGCGTGTGCAGGGTGGGGGGTGTGCAGGGAGGGGCGTGTGCAGGGTGGGTGGTGTGCAGGGAGGGGTGTGTGCAGGGAGGGGCGTGTGCAGGGAGGGGCTTGTGCAGGGAGGGGCGTGTGCAGGGAGGGGCGTGTGCAGGGAGGGGCGTGTGCAGGGAGGGGTGTGTGCAGGGAGGGGCTTGTGCAGGGTGGGGCGTGTGCAGGGTGGGGCGTGTGCAGGGAGGGGTGTGTGCAGGGAGGGGTGTGTGCAGGGAGGGGCGTGTGCAGGGAGGGGGTTGTGCAGGGAGGGGCGTGTGCAGGGAGGGGCGTGTGCAGGGAGGGGCGTGTGCAGGGAGGGGTGTGTGCAGGGAGGGGCGTGTGCAGGGAGGGGTGTGTGCAGGGAGGGGCTTGTGCAGGGTGGGGCGTGTGCAGGGTGGGGCGTGTGCAGGGAGGGGTGTGTGCAGGGAGGGGTGTGTGCAGGGAGGGGCGTGTGCAGGGAGGGGTGTGTGCAGGGAGGGCCGTGTGCAGGGTGGGTTTGTGCAGGGAGGGGTGTGTGCAGGGAGGGGCGTGTGTAGGGAGGGGTGTGTGCAGGGAGGGGCCTGTGCAGGGTGGGGTGTGTGCAGGGAGGGGTGTGTGCAGGGAGGGGTGTGTGCAGGGAGGGGTGTGTGCAGGGTGGGTTTGTGCAGGGAGGGGTGTGTACTAGTGGTGCTGGGCGGGCCTCCGGGAAGATGGAAGGAGAGGGGTAGGACCCACGGGCTGGGCCTCCGGCCCTCCTTAGGGCACTTGGGTCTTACTCTACTCCTGACCCTCAGCTATATCGTGTGGGTTTGGTTTTATTGTTTGTTTCCATTGTTTTGGCGACAATTTCTGAATTGGTAAACGTGAGGTCACTTTCTGGGCCTCAGGGTCGGCAGGGCCCTGGCAGGGCCCTGGCAGGGAGGAGATTTAGTCCTGCCTGCCTGGTCCCTTTGGCTCCTGTTTGCGATGAAGTCCTTTCTAAACTCAACTAACCGTTCCTGTGTCTCTGCCTCGCTCCACACAGAAGCGCGGCCCGGAGAAACGTGTACCTGCAGTTTAAAGGGCGATGCTCCTTTGGCTGGGTCCCGAGAGGCGTGGCCGCGGTGCTGGAAGGACGGCAGGGGGAGAAGGAGCAGCTGGTGCACAAGGGAAACCCGCTTGCACCCGAGCCAGGCCTGGTTCTCAGGAAGCCGCTGGCGCAGGTGCGCCTCCCTCTCTCCGGATGCGCTCGCAGCCTGGGCCGCCTGCCTTCCCTGTCGCCTCCCTTCCACCTCCTGTTTTGCCAAAATGACGCCAGCTCTCTGCCAGGCCCTTGCTCTGTGCTGGCCCTCCCTCTTCTGGGGAGCGGCCCACAGACCACTCTCCTTTCTCTCTTGCGACAGCCCATGAGCTCCGCTCCCCCCCAAGTTAGCGTAGCCTCGTGGCCATGGGTAAAACTGGAACTAACTTTTTCCCATTTGCCAGAAGTTTCCTGGAAACTACTTGTTTTCAAAAACGTGGTGGTTTCCACTTTGAGATGCTGGTTTAGTTCGGAAAAGGAATGGCGAGGCGCGGGCATGCCACAGGGTGATGTTTCCTCCCCGCTCCCTCCTCCCTCCACTCTCATTCCCTCCCACTCAGAAGGAAGACAGGTGCAGCCAGTGCAACACGGCCAGATGGAATGACAGGGAAGTCTGCCTGGGGAAATCAAGTCAGAGCGGAGGGGAGAGAGAAGTCAGGAAGGGGGCTAATTTCAAGACAAGTGACCAGGGTCCTCAGCGGGACACTGAGGGCAAACCTGGCTGTGGCCCAGGGAGAACCAGCAGACCCGGGAGGGCAGCGAGTCTCCCCTGAACCTCCTGGAAAAGACCCCCCCCCCCCCCCCCCCCGCCTCCCGCCGCATGGGCCCTCCCTGCAGAAGCCGGCCTCCGAGAAGGCTTTCAGGTCTGCGCTTGGGCTCCCAGCACCACAGAGCCAGTTCAGGTGAGTATCGGGGGCGCGCTATGCTGGGCCGAGACGCAGGGGAATCGAGGAGAGGAGCGCCCTGTGGTCATGTCCACGGGCGGCCAGGGGCAAGAGAAAGGCTCCCATGGCCGCAGCCAGTGGGACCTGCAAGCCACCTCGGTGCAGGCGCTAAGTCCTGCAGGGAAGGAAGGTCCTGGCCTTTGTTGAACCCAACACGGTCAGGTGGGCTGGTGTGTGCTGCCCTTGTGTTGGGGCCGCCCCGTCCACTCCTTGGGCCACTTCACTATGTGCGAGGCACAGATTAGTCGCTAACAAATTAATGGGATTAAGCAAACATAGATGTTTATTTCATTAAATATATTAGAAATTATACCAGCTTCTAGATTGCTACAAAATAATGGTGGAAATTTGATCAAACTGAATGAAATCTTGCTAAAAACATCAATGACATTTTGCTTTGGGTCAAATAAAAGCTCTTTTTGTTGTTGGAATACAAGAAAATGTCCATTTTTATATTTTAAAAATTAACTACTTAAACTACTACTAGCATCAATTTAACCATACTGATTTACAATTTTTCAAATATACTGGACATTAGAAAAACTTTCATGAGCTGGTGGTTGAGGGATTTTTTGAGCAAAAAGGTTTTTTTCTGCATTAACTGAACCAGTTAATCGTTTTATATCATAGGATTGCACCATGATTAAACCTGAAAGACAGACATTTCTTAGATATGCACCAAGCCCTCTTACAGTGAGTCTTGCCCATTAATCTCTGAGTAGAAAGGAAAAATTAACTTCTATTTTCTGTTCCTTTTTCAGTGTAAAGAGACAGGAACTTAATGAGAGGTATTTAAAGAACTACTGGGGCAGCCTCTGGCTCTGTGATTAGGTGTACAGAATTCTCCCAGCACCTCTTTTCCCTGAGCAAACAAACAGATAAACAAGCACCCACGGGTGAATTGTGCATCAGTCATGCGTCCTCTCGGAAATCGTTTCCAAGTGGTACCTTTGCAGGAGTTAGCTCACGCCCGCTCTCAGTCCGCGCTCTGCCCTTCCTTTGTACCAACCTTCTATTTTGGGATCACTATTTATCTGGGGTGTAATGCAGAGTTCCGCCTATCTTCACTTTTGGAACCCACGTAACAATTACATTCTCTTTCTGAGAAAATTACTAGGCAGAGCGAAGGCCCTCCCCACCCCCTTTACCACATCAGGCTTTGCTGGTTAGGAATTGTGCACACGGCACATTTTAAAAGGGTTATAAACCATCCTTTGAAAGCTCCAGTGAGAGATATACTTCCCTTTGGAAAACTGGAGACAATACAAAAAAAAAATCACAGCCGGACGGGGTGTGCCCATGGTGTCACAGGTGTGGACACTGAAGGTCAGGGTGCAAAGGGGTTTTCCCACCATCACATCGAGTCAGTGCAAAAGAGAACACAGCCTGGACAGTCTAATGCCGAGACCAGTGGTTTCCCATGACTGTGGGCTGATGACTCAGAGACATCCCTAGGCATAAATCACACGTTTTTTCTGTGGGTCAAATCTTACCTAATAATAGACAAACATGTAAATTAACCGTCCCTCCGCTATGCTCACCAGCCAATCAGGAGAGTATGCAAATTAAAGCAACAAAGATGGCGGTTAAGTTGCATACGTAGGGGCGAAGCGGCGGAGCAAAGACTGAAGGCTCCGTCTGGAGCCTCGAAGACTGAAGGCTCCGGCCGGAGTGAAGGCCTGGGTCCCGGGTGCCGGAGGAAACCCGGTGCCGGCAGCCAGGGGAAGGGAAGGCCTATTGCACGAATCTTTTCGTGCAACAGGCCTCTAGTCGGTTTATAAAAGCATGATGTCCTCGAGGTTGCAGGTTTTTATGAAGCACTGGCTACTTTGGTCAATGACACGGTAGCAACACACGGACTCAGAATAGCCCGGGGTGTGAGGTGATTCTGGGGTTTGGAGGAAGTTTGCCCACACTCAGGCTGAGGAAATACACAGCACATGTTACCAGCTTGCTGACCGTCCTTGGTCCTCTTACCCTCTGAAGTCCAACCACCATCTAGATGCTGGTGACACTGAGATACACATCTCTGGCCCAGACCTCTGTCCTGAAGTCTAGCATCGTAATTCAACCGCCTCCGGACGTCTTCTCCCTTGCAGTCCTCAGCTCTGTGAAGTGTAAGTTCATCCTTGTCAGCCTCAGTCTGGCCCTTGCCCTGGATTCCTACCTCAGAAAGGCCCTCACCAGCCCTACAGCTTCCCAACCTGCAAGTCTGGCGCCAACCTGGGTGCTTCCTCTCCTCCAGCTTCCCGTCCAGTCTCTCACCAAGCCCTAGAGCCGGCTTCCTTAGTATCTTTATCCACGGCCTTCTCGCCACCTCCCCTGCACAGCTTCAGGCAAGCTCTCGCCATTTCTGCTGAACTGCAACCGTTTCTGAATAAATTCCCCACGTTCTCTTTATTATTGTTGAATTCTCCTACCTTCTCTTTTTATTTTGACGTGGTCCCACTTGTTTTTTTTGCTTTTGGTGTCAAACCTAAAAACTTATTGCCATGGCTGATGCCGAGGACCTCCCCACCGCACTGCCTTCTGGGAGTTGTGTGGTTTCAGGCCTGTTTCCGTCTTTCATCCAGATGGAGTTGAGTTGTGTGTGTGACCTAAGATACTCGTCCAGTTTCATTCTTCCGCATGTGGCTGTCCAGTGTTCCCATCACAGCTTATCGAAGAGACTGTCCTCTCTCCATTTTATATTCTCAGCTCCTTTGATGCGAATTAATTGACCCCTGTTTTTCTTTTTAAAATGGGTGGGGCCACGGAGGGGGCCAGTGAAGAGCAATGGTGTAGAAGTGGCATGGGGAGGCCAAGAGGACATGGCCCCTCTTCCCTCCTATGTTAATGGAAAGTGAAAGCGGAAATGTGGTCCCCCTGCGGACGGTCTCAGGTGAGGCAGGGGATCGAGGAAGCTGAGCCTGTCAGCCAGATCGCTGTCACATCCCAGAAGCAGTCACCATGCTTGGAGGTAAGGGAGTAACAGGGCTTTGGGCTCAAGCTGTCTGCAGGCGCAGCCGGTTAACAGAGGAGCTCTCATGAGCAGCAGCGGGTGAAACCAGGACACCCTCCTGGGGGAGGGTCGGGGCTTGGCTGGGTGGCAACTGGGTGGGGGTGGCGCCAGGCTCCCTTCCCAGTGGTGAGGTGGTGAGGGTGGCAGGCGGGGCTGGGAGCATGAGAGTGGTCCTGCGTGGGCCAGTGTGTCCCGTGGCCGCAGCTGAGGCAGGAAGGGCGTGGCCACAGCCTGGTGTCCACACCCCTCCGTCTTCTCTGGAAGCGTGGCCTGGGCCTCTAGGGAAAGGGGCTCTGGAAAATTCTAAGCCTCCTGTCTGTCCTTTGTAGTTGTTGATGTAAATAATAAAAGAATGGGCAAGCCATCCATTGATTCTAGAATCTTCCATTTTCGGAGAGAAGAGGGAAAACCCTTTTGAAATCTATGTCAATCTCTCTGGTTCTCAGGGAGCTGAGCTGGGCCTCTCAACATTTTGGCTTCCAGTAGGCCTTCAGACGAAGGCTCTTTTCAGAGCGGCAATCGCTATACAGTGGGGCCTTGACTTACGAGTCCCAACTAACGAGTTTTTTGAGATACCAGCTGTCTCTCGGCTGATTTTTTGCATTGAATTGATAGAGTAATTTGAGTTAATGAGCTCAAGGCCCCACTGTAGTCTGCTTGCCGGTGCGTGCAAGTGGTCAGTGATGAGCTGGCGAGCGCCGTGAGATGGAGAAGGTTGGAGGTCACCGCAGCCGCAGTCATTCAGCACCGCTTCTCCCCATGCTTGGGGCTCAGGAACTGTTGTTCTGCTGGAGGACAAGCATGACCTTCTCCCAGCTCCTTCCCCCCTCCTCCAGCGTCAGCCTGGATGGGGGAAAGCTTCCCTAGCGGGGCTTCTCGGGTCACGGAGGACGGGACCTGGTGCGGTCCTTCACCTGGCGCCCTCCCTCCGCGACCTTGGCAGCCTCCCCGCCCCTGGAAGCAACCTGCCTGCAGGTCCTGGTGCTGGACCCAGAGAAAAAGCAGCACTCGCCCGGCCCGAGGCGGCCTTCGACCTTTCTGTCGCTGCGTTCTCCCTGCCATGGGGGGACGGCCAGTCACCGTGGCTTGCCGCTGTTGGACAGCTGTGCGCGTGGTATTTATGAGTGTCCGGTTTTAGCCACTGACATAAAGGTGAAGGCGCAGAGGGAAGAGGCTGTGAGCCGGCGTCCACCCTAAGCGGCCGCCGTCTGTGCCCTGTGCCCCGAGGTGAACGGTCCTGCTGGTCAGCCGGCCTGGCCCACAGCGACCAGCCCCAGTCCTTCTGGCTATGCTCACCTGACACCCAGTGGCCAGGGGCTTGCAGTTCTCAGCTGAAAGCACCCCCAGGCTTTCTTGCTGACTCCAGCCACGGGAGGTTTTTTAAAAAGCCTCAGGCTTCTGTTCAGAATTGTGTGCCATGGTCTGAGCAGCGATGCCTGCGCTCATGGCTGGCCAAGGAAGGGAGGCGGAGCTGTCTTCTGCACGAGGCCATGTTCCTGTCCTTGGTTGAGCTTAGAGCTGTTGGATGGTAACTGGTGTGTGTTTGTTTGACTTTGTGTATTTATTGTACAAATGTTTGTTGACTGTGTGGTCCTTAAACCTCAGGGCCCAGGCTCTGCTGTCTGTTTTAACTGTAAACAACGGATGTGATTAGCGCTGTGTCCCCGAGGGAAGATAAGACCTGGACTAACTGGGGCAACCCCTCCATTCAGGCCTGGGAGGCCCGCCTTCTCTCAGGGGAGCTGACGCTGCTCACAAACACTTACAACCAGGTTCCCAGGATCTACACGGCCACCTCCCCAGCCTCCAAGGAAATGTCCATTTCTGCAGAGTCGGGGCCTCGATTGTACCGCAGCCAAAACAAGCAGTATGAACCCTGTGGTCCCAGTTGGTCCCCACTTGATTAATAATAACAGCTCCCAGTGAAGTCTGGGTGTTTCCAAAACACAAGTCCTCTCCCCGGTCGCTGTTGAAGATATTGGTGTGTTGAGTTAAAAAAAACTGAGTTGGGGTCAGAGGGCGAGAGTCTGGGTCCTCACAGCAGGATGCCCCTCATCTTCCTGTGGACGTGGAGGGTACGGACCCCCAGGCCTGTCAGGAGAGCCCCTCCGCGCAGCTCCTGTTCCCACCCGGTGCCCCGGCAGCTGGCGCGCTGGCCCCAGGATGAAGGGCGTTAGATAAGGAGCACACCTCGGCCCCAAAAGCAAATGAAGGAGAAAGTCTGAAAATGCTTTGACCATTGGCAGCTTCGCCCGAGTAAATATTTGGCTCCCATGGTGCCTGGGACTCAGTGACCGGCTATCAAGTGGGCGAAGTTCCTGGGCGCCGAGCTTCACAGGGAGGCATAGCCGGGCTCCTGGCCCCGGCGTCTGGGAGGAAACGAGTGGAAGTTACTCCCCGGGAAACAGGCATTCTTCCTTCTTTTACATCCTCACCTGAGGATACGTGTATTGATTTCAGAGGGAGGAAGGGAGGCACACAGAGAGAAGCATCAATAGGTTGCCTCCCTTATGTGTCCTGAATGGGGGGCCTAACTCGCAACTGGGGCACGTGCCCTGACCAGGAATTGAACCAGCAGCCTCCGGTATACGGGACGACGCTCCAACCACCGAGCCACCGGCCAGGGTGACAGCGTTCTCAGGTTCAGGCTGGAGCCCAGCGCTGCTCAGCCCCCACTTCAGACCTTAGCAAAGGTTATACCTGAGCTTTGATCTCCCAGAGACGGGCATTCTGATGAGGTCTCCCCCGAGACGGAAGAGCTGCCTCCGGGGCTCAGAGCCGGCCCATGCCCGCGGAAGCCTGCCCAGCGGGACCTGCATCATTGCTTGACCCGCAACCAGGGTGGGAGCTGGGTTCCTCTTTGGGCTTTGCTCCCGTCTTACCTAACTCCCTGCGCCCGTTCTCCTCGCCTTTAAGCTGGGATAATGTCGTGCCCACTGCCTAAGGCTGTGGGGTAAGTGACGTCACACATGTGAAGTGCTCAGAACAGTTCTGGCTCAGAGGAGGAGGAGGGGAAAGGCCTGTCACTATTAGTTTTGAGGCCCAGGGCTGTGCTCCCCAAGACAGAGCCTGGCTAGCTCCCTGGGGGCTCCTGAGCAGGAGAGAGCCCGAGGAAGTGGTGCTGGTGACAGGCGGGGACAGGCGTGGCTGGCAGGGGAGAGCAGCAGTCCCGGGGTACCCAACAGAAGGGGGCAAGACGAGTGAAAGGAGGAGAAAGGCCGGGGGCACCTGGGGACGGGGCAGGCTCCACGCTGAACACCCTGGGCACATTGTCCTGGCGCCAGGGATATCGAGGACTTTGCAAGCTCAGCTCGCGCTCATGAGAAAATCCCTTGGGAACTTCTCAGACACACTTAGCCGGTGCCTCACCTGACCAAGTAAATTACAACTTCAGGCCCTGACTGCAGAGCTTTACAAACTCCTTAAGCATTTCCTGTGCTGGGAGGATTTGAAACCTACAGGGAGCTAGGAGAACACCACACACTCCTGAAGGACACCGGCCACGGTCCAGAGCTCCGTGGGAACCCGTCTATTCGGAAGGAAAGGCTCCTTTCCTTGGGGGCAGAAAGCACCTGGGCAGTGAAAGGGCAAGGGCTACGCCCCCCATCTTGCCCCAGGGTAAGGGCTACGCCCTCCATCTTACCCTGGATCCTCCATTTTGGGGCAGCCATGTGCTTGGCAAGGAGCTTCTTCCTGGAAGTCTAAGCCTCTGCTAGCCACACCCAGGAACAAGACACTGACTTGCACCTGGCCAATCGGCAGGGCCCACAGTCCTTTCTCCTCCCCTTACTTCAACCCCCCTATAAAACCCCTCTCCACACAGAGTTCTCTCTCTCTGCTTCCTGCTGCTGTGTCGGCAAGGTGGGGGAGCCAAGCTAGCTCGAATAAAGACTCTTATGCTTTTGCATCGGACCTGGCTCACTTCCTGGTGTGGTTTCTTGGGGATCCTGAAATCTGGGCATAACAGGCAGCCGGTGGGACTAATGGAGGCCCAGTTCCGGCCCGGCTACCGCCCAGGTGGGATGCGGGAGGGGGACGAGGGGGCGACACAGAGCAGCGGCGAGGACCCCGAGGACCCTGCAGAGGGACCATCAGCCCCACACTCGCCTGCTGCCAGCGATGCCCCGGGCCAGCCAGGGGGTGCCCGGCTCTAGACTCCAGAGCACATGCCGGGTGCTGGTGCTGAAGCCTGACCTTCCCGGTGCCTGGTCTAGGGAGGGAAGGTCACACAGGGCTTGGTGGTTGGCTTTGCGCCCGAGGGCTTGTGTCGCTGCCTGAGAGCCGAGGTCTGGCCCTGGGCACAGACCCGCTGCGTGACACAGAAAGGAGCGGAGGGGGTCCGCGTGTGTCGGCGGGAGGCAGTCAGCGCAGGGTTTCAACTTGGCCTTTGCGCAGTGGAGCGAGGTACACAGTGGAGAGTTAATAATATAGTAAAATGTGTCGTTTTTTTCTTTTTTAGAAATGCTTCTTTTAGAATTACTTTCAAAGCTTTAAAAATATATTTAGCTTATTTGACAGTACTTAGAATTTTTAAAAAATTGTATTTACTCATTTACATTACACCTTTTCTCCAAAACAACTTGAATTAGATTGCTAGTCCATTTTTAAATTCCTATGTTGAAATTTTAAAATCTTGATAATTTGCACTTTAAGGCATTTAATGATCCCATCTTTATTTTTATAGTTTCCCAGATAAGTTTAACTTTTAAGCAGGGCCTTGGAGGAGAATGTTGCCATTAGGGTCCATAAAGTGCTTTTAATCTTCATCTTTCGAGCACGTTCCTGAAAAGTACATTTCCTGGAGAGGTATCCAGCCCGCCCCCCCATTGCAGGCCCTGGGCCACCGCGGACAGTGGCGGAAGCCGGTGGACGAGCCGGGACCCCGGGCTTTCCAGCCTTCTCCCCGGGAACCTCGAGGCCGGCGTCACTCCGCGCCTCCCCACCTTCACGCTGGTTTTCCCACTGTCCCGCTCGGCAGGCCTTCCTGTCCCAGGCTCAGTGTAGATTAAAGAGCAAGCCCCCAAGGGGCCTCAGCCCGGAGCCACGAGTGAGGATGAGCCTGGCCGCAGGCGGGAAGACCTCGGGGTCCGGAATGGAGAGCAGAACCCAGCGGCTGCTTCCCAGACGTGGGACAGACGGCAAATAGAGAGCCCTGGGCTGTGTCCTCTGAGGAGAGTCTGTGCTACCGAGGGCTCATCAGCGCCCCCGAACCGAGCGACAGACCTGGAGCAGGCAGGGCAAAGGAGGCTCACAGTCATTCATGTGGAAAACAATACAATCTACACTACACTAATAAAAGAGAAACATGGTAATTAGCATACGACCGCTACCCTTCCCATTGGCTAATCAGCATATCCTTATGCAAATTAACTGTCAGCCAAGATGGCGGCCGGCAGCCATGCACTGAAGCGAGCAGGGAGGCTTGCTTGCTCCAGTGACGGCGAACTCCAACGTTCCCCGCCTGCTGCTGCCGGCCTCTCAGCTGCAACTCTAAGCAACTATGTACTATGTTGCAAATAAGAAGCTAAACAAAACCCCAGAAACGGGCTTTCATTCAGCCGGGCTTCAGCCAGCCGGACCGCAACATTGTATCGATGTTTTCAGCAGCGAAGCCTCAGAGCTAAAGCTGGCCCAGAATAAAAAAAAAAAAAGAAAAAAAGGAGCGGTTGGGAGCTTCAGTCACCTGCTTCCGGAAAACAGCCCTCAGCCCCTCACCCAGACTGGCCAGGCACCCCAGTGGGGACCCCCACCCTGATCGAGGACACCCTTCAGGGCAAACCAGCCAGCCCCTACCCATGCACCAGGCCTCTATCCTATATAGTAAAAGGGTAATATGCCTCCCGGCACCGGGATCAGCGGAGCAGCAAGGCTCCCGGCACCGGGATCAGCATGACAGGGGGCAGCGCCCAAACCCCCTGATCAGCCCTGCTCTGTGCCTGATAGGGGGGAGCTCCCCAACCCCCTGATCGCCCTGCGGCTCTGTGCCTGATAGGGGGAGCTCCCCAATCCCCTGATTGCCCTGCTCTCTTCGTGACATGGGAAGGCGCCCCAACCCCCTGATCAGCCCTGCTCTGTGCCTGATAGGGGGAGCTCCCCAATCCCCTGATTGCCCTGCGGCTCTGTGTGTGACAGGGTGCGGTGCCCCAACCCCCCCCACCCCCCATGGGCCCTGCTCTGTGTGTGACAGGGTAGAGCCATAACCTCTCCATCAGCCCTGCCCTGAGTGTGACAGTGGTGGCGCCCCAACCCTCTGATCGGCCCTGCTCTGTGGGTGATAGAGGGTGGCGTCCCAACCCCCCTCCACGGGCCTTGCTCTGTGTGTGACAGGGTAGAGCCATAACCTCCCCATTGGCCCTGCCCTGAGTGTGACAGGGTGCAGCGCCCCAACCCCCTGTTCCGCCCTGCTCTGTGTGTGGCACCCCAGCTCTCCTATCGGCCCTACTCTGTGAGTGACAGGGGGGAGCTTCCCAACCCCCTGATCAACCCTGCTCTGTGTGTGACAGGGTACGGAGCCCCAACCCCCCTGATTGGCCCTGCTCTGTGAGTGACAGGGGGCAGCACCCCAACCCCCTGATCAGCCCTGCTCTGTGCGTGACAGGGGGTGGCACCGAAACCTCCCCATCGACCCTGCCTTGAGTGTGACAGGGGGCAGTGCCCCAACCCCCCAATTGGCCCTACCCTGAGCGTGACAGAGGGTGGCATCGCAACCTCCCGATCCGCCCTGCTCTGTGCATGATGGGGCGGCGCCCCAACTCCCCAATCAGCCCTGCTCTGAGCCCGACCAGGGGCTGCACCTAGGGATTGGGCCTGCCCTCTGCCACCCGGGAGCAGGCCTAAGCCAGCAGGTCGTTATCTCCCGAGGGGTCCCAGACTGCGAGAGGGCGCAGGCCGGGCTGGCCCCGCCCCCCCCCCCCCCCGAGTGCACAAATTTTTGTGCACCGGGCCTCTAGTAAGTAATAAGTAATAATACAAGAATAAACTGTTCCTGTACTCACAGCTGTAGACCTACCTTGCCCCACCCCGTGTGTGTCATTCCAATGGCTGTATGCTCAAATCCAGTTTGCTTCCCACATATGTGTGTTCCTTAACTACATGAAAAAGTAATTGACCAGAATTGCCTTTAAGACAGTAACTGATTCTTAAGCCCTGGCTGGTGGCCCAGTGGTTAGAGCACCAGCCTGGGCACTGCAGGGTTGCAGGTTCGATCCTTGGGCCCATCGGGGCGTGTGTGGGAGGCAACCAAGTGATCTGTCCCACACTGATCTCTCGTTCTCTCTCTCTCGCTCTCTCTCTCTCTCCCCCCAGCCCCGTCCCTCTTTCCCTCCCTCCCTTCCACTCTCTAAAAATCAATGGAAAAAATATCCTTGGGTGAGGGTTAAAAACAAAAAGACTAACTTATTCTTGTTTTATAGAATGAACTTAGTTTGGTTAAATTCATTGTTCTTTGGATTTTTAATATGGTTCATGCAGAAAGCACCTTTAGATGCTTTTAAAGTGAACAGGGCAGCCCTGGCCGGTTTGGCTCAGTAGATGGACCTGCGGACTGAAGGGTCCTGGGTTCGATTCCGGTCAAGGGCATGTACTTTGGTTGTGGGCACATCTCCAGTAGGTGGTGTGCAGGAGGCAGCTGATTGATGTTTCTCATCGATGTTTCTAACTCTCTATCCCTCTCTGTAAAAAATCAATAAAATATATTTTAAAGTGACAGGACAGAATAGGGGTGTCACGGGCCACTGGCTGGGCCGGAGGAGCAGCCCGCTGTGCAGGGCCCATGAGCGGCGGGACTCTGAGTGTCTGACATGCTGTCCCCAGGCTTCCCTTAAAATAGTCCAGCTGCCCGGACACTGAGGCCCAGCAAGGACAGGGCGGCGCTATTTCGGGCTGCCTCTGAGGACGGTTCTGGGCACATCTGGCTGCTGTTCTCAGGCTCCTGGATCCAGAGAGACTGGGAAGCTGGAAAGAGACCAGAAGTGTGAAAGGAAGTGATTGATGAGTGAAGCAGCCCAGCTGGGGGTGAGAACTTGGGGGGGGGGGGGGGAAGGGCGGGGCAGACGCCTCCACCTGGACCCGCCCATGGGAAGGGGCAGGGACCACACGTTTTAATGAACCAGAGCTAAAATCATGTTAAAATGCACAGGGCACATTGGTTCTGGACCCCGCCAAGACCTCGAGGCCCCGGAATGAGGAATTGAGGTGCCTCCGCTGGCTTCCCAGGAGAGACGCAGCCGCCTCCACCGTCCATGCTGGGAGACCCGGAAATCAGTTTTTAAAATACTAGTCAAGCCACAGATTCTTCTAAATAGCAGCGTGATATTACACATCAGTGCAGGGGAAATCTACAGCTGGCCAACGTGGAAGCTTCATTTTAATTTGGAGACGGTGACAGCAAGGAAACAGTTTATTATGGTGCCTGTTGGCAATGACTGTTGAACAGGACTGGAGACTGCGGTGCTCTATAGCTCAGGGTTCTGGGACGTTCCTACGCATGGGAATTCCTGTGGATCTGATGCTTCTCTGATGGGGCAGTGGCCTCAGATTCGGTTCATCCGGAGCTTTCCGGGGACTGTGTGTCGGTGACCTCTGTCCAGGCCTCTGACCAGGAACCGCCTGAATGGTCTCTGTGTGTGATTCCAGTCCAGGAGAGGGGGTGGAGGAAGAAAGAATTTTTAAATGCATCACGAATGACTCAGCGTTTACCTTAAAGGCACAGGTCATGGAGAAAGCATCTTTAGGTAAAGAAATCCCACCCTACCATTTCCAAACAGTCAATCCATGCCCTCCCTGCCTTGAAGTAAAGTGTGAAATGCCAGAAATAACAGTGAGCGCACACCAGCAGCACCTCCTTTCGTGCTCAGAAAGGAGCTGCTGTGAGGAGTCGGGCTGGCTGTCTTGCCATGAATGCAGTGCCCAGCCTGCCTCCTTGCGCGTGTGGGTGGCATTCCTGTGGCCAGGAAGGTCAGGTGCCACGGGAGGGCAGACGGAGGCCAGGAAGCAAGTGCTTGGAGGTAACGTCGTAAGACTTGTTTCTGACCACACGCAGCACCTCAGGACCGACAGGCGACACGGGAGGAGCCGCCGGTGCGTCCTGCTCCTCGAGCCTCCGCACTGTAGGGCCTGGGCCAATCCGACCGTGACTTCCCACTGCAGCCGAGGAGCGGATCCGACCACGAGGACTGGGGACCGCGGACTCTTCGCCTGAAGACAGAATGAACAGCCAGCCACTGTAGCTAAAGAGGAACTCCGCTTGCTGGCTACCAGCAGTAGACACTTCTTTCCTCCTTCGTGTAGTTATTCTTTTCCTTTTCTCATAAAAACTCCTTGCCCTCACCCCGTAATCGGAACACGACTTGGGTTTCTGTCTGAATCGGTGCTTCCTAAATTGCAGTTCTGCGATTCCAAATAAATGCTGGTTGCCTCTCATTTCAGCCTTTGAACTTTATGTTAACGGGAGATGGCCCATATTCTTAGGGAAATGTTTTCTTTCTTTCTTTCTTTCTTTCTTTCTTTCTTTCTTTCTTTCTTTCTTTCTTTCTTTCTTTCTTTCTTTCTTTCTTTCTTTCTTCCTTCCTTCCTTCCTTCCTTCCTTTCTTTCTTTCTTTCTTTCTCTCTTTCTTTCTTTCTTTCTCTCTCTCTTTCTTTCTTTCTTTCTTTCTTTCTTTCTTTCTTTCTTCTTTCTTTCTTCTTTCTTTCTTTCCACAGTGAATTAAGTGATTTAAACAAATAAAGACTCTTACCTTTTCAATAAGAAACATACTACCACAGGCTCAATGTCTCTTAAAGAATTTGGGTCTAAATGAGACTTTAACATTATAATTTCTTGCCAACTTTTAGTTTACTTGGATTTTTTCCCTTTCAGTTTAAAATTTCTGAGCCCTTAAAACATCTATAAAGTATCTGGGTGTTATGCTCTCAAGTGCTCATCAATTTTTGGTTTAGAGAATAGGCTAATTTAAAACTCAGAGAATTTCAAATCCATGGCTACTGTGCTTATAAGTAATACTAGAGGCCCGGTGCACAAAATTCGTGCACTGGGGGGAGGGGGCCCCTCAGCCTGGCCTGCACCCTCTCCAATCTGGGACTCCTTAGGGGATGTCAGACTGCCTGTTTAGGCCTGATCCTTTACCAGCAGCCGGACATCCCTCTCGCAACTCAGGACCGCTGGCTCTTAACCACTTACCTGCCTGCATGCCTGCCTGATTGCCCCTAACCACTCTGTTTGCCAGCCTGATCACCCCCAACTGCTGGCCTGATCACCCCCAACTGCCTCCCCTGCCAACCTGTTTGCCCCCAACTACCCCCTGCCACCAGCCTGATTGCTCCCAACTACCCCCCCCCTCACCAGCCTGTTTGGGGTTGGGGGGGCCGATTGGGGGTGGGGCTGGCCATGGGGAGGGGCTGTGGTTGGTGGGCTGGGCAACCACCCCCCCCAAATGGGTTGGGGGGGTGGCGATCAGGGCCAGTGGCCTGGGGGAAGAGCCATGGGTGGTTGGCCAGCCAGCCCTGCCCCTGATTGCGGTGGGGGTGGGGGGGCAATCTGGGGTGGGGCTGGGCAAGGGGAGAGGTTGCAGGAGATTGGCTGGCCAGCCCTGCCCCCTATTGGAGTGGGGGGATCAAGGGTGGGGCCAACCTGGGGAGGGGCTGCAGGACATTGGCAGCCCAGCCCTGCCCCCTCTTGGGGTGGGGGGGTGCAATCAGGGGCAGATAGCCATGGGGAGGGGCTGTGGGCCTATTGTGGTGGGGCAGGTTGGTCAAGGATGTGGCTGGCGGGGGGAGGGGGGGGGAAGAGAGGGGGTATTTGGCCAGCCGTCCTGCTCTTCTTTTTTTTTTTGGCAACTCCACAATTTTGATTTGTGGTGCCTATGCTATGTCTGAAAAAGACCTTCTTCCCCTGCCCAGGAGAGCGATGGGGAGGGGGCAGCAAAAAATAGAAGACATCCCTCCCTATTGCACACAGACCCTATATACATGCTCACCTAGCCCAGGCCGGCGGGATGCTTGGCACATTCTCGGATCCCTGCTCAGGGCCTGGAGGGGTGACTGGTGGCAGCACACGTGAGAGGGGACCTCTGGGTGACCACTCTGGTCCCGGCTACTGGTCTTGGCACTTCCTGGTCCCCAGTTCCTTTCTGGTCCTGCCTGCAGCCTTGGTCCCCCTAACTGGCCTCAGATGGCACCCTTGGCTCCTGGGGGCTCTGTCCTCCCCTCCTAACCTGGAGATCTCAAGGAAGGTTATGGCTTCTCAGAGACTCCTCGACAGCCCTATCACTCATGTTCACACAGGGAAGGGGTGCATGTGGCAAAAGCAACTGTATAAATGCGGGTGCAGGAGCAAGTCCTCCGGGGTCACTTGGACAGTTTGCTGATGACGCAGATCAGGGCCACATTTTCATCCTTGAGGCGCTGGTTGTCAGCTCGGAGATTGGACAGGCCCTTCAGCTCCTCTTCCAGCTCAGCGGCCTTGCACTCCAGGGCCCTGCACTCAAATCTTGCCTGCTCTGGCCCGCCTCTCTGCAAAGTGCTCTTGCCTCTGCATGGTGCACTCCAGCTCCACCTTGAGCTGCTCCAGCCGCAGCATGGTCTGGGTCAGGGCCTCACGAAATCTCTCATTCTCAATGTGCAGCTTTTCGTAGAGTTTCCTGAAGCTCCCCCAGGCTCTTCCAATTTTGGCTGGGGTTTGGGGTTTAGGTGCTGCTGCCTCTGGAGGGGAAGAGCTGGATTCTGGGCTGATGTCCACTGGCTTCACCTTCTCCCCCTTCACAGGCCCTCTCCTCTCATTGCCAACTCTGCGGTGCTCCCTGGAGGCCTGTGGTCCCTGTCCCTGCCCCTCAGGCACCTCTACTCTCTGGGCAGGGCCATCAGAATTCTTAACCCCAGGGACTCGGAGCTGCCAGGAAGGGTCCAGGCTCTGAGCACCCTGCTCTCCATGTGGATGGGAGAGTCTGATCAGGGGAAAGCCTGCTGGGGGGAGGGGCTGCGAGGTTGGCTGCTGGCCCCCTGATCAGGCGGTGTGCTGGCTACAGTGGGCATCATAGCGACTGGCCCAATCAGGGCCATGTTCTGCCTGCTTACCACTCCCCAGGCCCAACACGGCCTCCACTGCCCGGCTATCAGGCCTTTGGGATCACCAGCTCAGGGCGCCTGCTTTCCCACAGGCCTGAGGGGCTCAGGCCTGTGGGAAAGCAGGCGTTGGTGATTTCACCTGCATGCGTATTTGCCAACCATCGGCTGATGGAAAGCACTGCCCGCTTGGGGCCGCTCAAACCTGGGCGGGCAGGTCGGGGGCACTGCCACCACTGCTATTGCCACTGCCGCTGCTGCTGCTGCTGCTGCTGCTGCTGCTGGGGCTTGAGGCACTGACTGAGGCTGCCGGGCATGCCCGAGACCTGCCCGCCCGAGTTGGGTAGCACATGGGATGCGCCAGCGGGCAGATCACTGCTGCCGCCCTGGCCCGTAGCACAGCGGATACCCGGGTGGGTACCCGATAGCTGCGGCCCCACCGCCAACCCCAGGACCCAGCGGGAGGCCCAGATGAGGGCGGATCGGGTGCTGAACACCACGGTCCCACCCACCAGCCCTGGGTCCCCCACGGGAGGCCCGGATGAGGGCGGATCGGGTGCCGAACACCGCAGTCCCACCTGCCAGCCCCGGGTCCCCTGTGGGAGGCCCGGATGAGGGTGGAGCGGGTTCGGTCCCACCCGCCAGCCCTGGGTCCCCCATGGAAGTCCTGGATGAGGGTGGAGTGGGTGCCAAACACTGCGGTCCCACCCGCCAGCCCCAGGTCCCCTGCGGGAGGCCCAGATGAGGGCAGGGACCTCTGCCGCCAGCCCTGGATGGAGGGGAGCTGGCAGTTGGCACTGTCGGCCCCGCCTGCAGTATGCAAATTAGCCACCATCTTGGCTGGTGGTTAACTTGCATATCTCGCTAATTAGCCAATGGAAAGGGTAGCGGTTGTACGCCAATTACCATGTTTCTCTTTTATTAGTGTAGATTAAGATGTCCTTAGAGTGCCATAGAATAAGCAAATAAGTAAATAGTGTTGAGAAAATGGTAGAATTTAAAGAAGTAATGTACTTTTCCTAATGGGTATTTTTTTCCTGATCGTATTCCCAAATTTCTACGACTTTTCATATTTCAGCGAACACATGGGGTTATTTAAACGATAAAAGAAACTGCCCTGGACGTGGAGCTTTTCTCCAAATTTCCCCCTAAAAAGGTGAGAAAGTGCCTTCCCCCCCTCACGCCGGCTCAGTGCTCTCCCCGCGTGGCCCTCTGGGAATGTCTGTGTCTGTGAGATCCTAGTGGGTAGCCACTGGCCACGGATGGCTACTGCGCCGGTGAGATGTGGCTTGTTCACAGTGAGGCACCCTGCAAGAATGAACATGTAAATGCCCCGTTATACCTTTTATATTGACTTCCTGTTGAAGTAGCATTCCAGATATTTGGGGTGAAGTAACATTATTAAAATTACTTTCACCTTTTCTTTTCACTTGTTTTGTAAATGACTTAGAAAACTTTCAGTCACGTATGTGGCCTACACTCTGTTTCCATGGGCAGTGGCCACCTGGATTACTCGTGTTGCTCTGGAATATGGGCTATTTGCTATTTATGGGCTATTAGCTATCCCCAGGCTAAGCACTTTGCCTCCATTAACTCACTTAACTTAATTATCTTCACTTTACAAATGAGGATATTGAGCTCCCAGGGGTCAGGTAACTGGCTCAAGTTACATCTGGACCAAGCGAGAGAGGCAGGTCCAAACCCACTCTGTCTGAGTGCAGAGCCCACCTCTCAGCCAGGGTGTTACGGGGCCAGGGGGAGGGGGAGGCGCGAGGCTTAGGGCACTAAAAAGCTCAGGAATCAAGGTGTGTAATGATTCAATGGAGTATTTATTTAGAAGAAAGTCAAAAGTAGTGCAAAAGTCCATAATGAACAAAGTATTAAATTTTAAACAAAGACAGAACTTGATCAGGACTTGCACGAGCAGCCCCACGTGCCTCCCCTTGCTCCCGGCCCCACTGTCAGTCCTTGAGGGGGATGACTGCTCCTTCCCTGTGCGTTATCTCGTCATAGACAGTGTCAGCTCATATCTCACAGCTGCTCCTGAGGGCCCTGGCCCAGTGAGGGGCTGAGCACATCGGGGCCTAGTACTTGCATGGGCGGTAGGGAGACAGAAATGAGACAGGCCACAATGTTCCGAGAGGTTTTCTCTCTCTGCGTGTAGAGGGACCGGGTGCTTTCCCCACCAATTAAATGACATATAAAAATTTTGCAATTAAAAACAAACCGTTAAAAATTTAAAAATATGTTTTTATTGGTTTGGAGAGAGAGGAAGGGAGAGGGAGAGAGAGATAGAAACGTCGATGAAAGAGAAACATTGACTGGCTGCCTCCTGCATGCCTTCTACTGGGGATCGAGCCCGCAACCCAGGCATGTGCCCTGACAGGGAATTGAACCAGCAACTTCTTGATGTACGGGTCGAAGCTCCACCGAGCCACACCGGCTGGGCTAACACTTTGCCGAACAAGCTCTGACCTCGATTAAAACCCATCCAGTGAGCCCATGGAGCTGAGAAAGGTCTGAAAACCACTCTCACCGAAGGCATGAAAGCCGGGACCTTCACAGTCAAGTTCAGCAAATGGGGCAGGCAGCCGCCAGGACCTGCCAGCCTGTCCACTCAGTTCCCATGCTCAGCAGCGGAGCACCGGCGGGCCTCCCCCGAGGCGGCCCCACACTCCGTGCAGCGTGGGCTGCAGGCAGCTGAGGGGCCCCCTTACGGGCTGTGTGAGGGGCTCTCAGTCGGTGGAGGCCGAGGTTCCTGTGGAGCCTCCCCCTCCCACCGCATGCACGGCCTCCTCTCCCCCAACCCCTCCCCAGCTGACCTTCCTCAGGCCCTACTCCTTCCCCAGCTCAGCTCCTGCCCTCTGACCCGCCCTCTCCCCTGGAACCACCTGGTCATGGCCCCCGGCCCTCCTTGTGGGCGCACCTAATGGAGCGTTCACAGTCGCATCTTTCTCCACCTCTTGGCTGCCTTGGACGCAGCTGAGCGTTGCCTCCTTTAAAGACGCCTTGTCCTCCTGTTCCATCCAGCTCTTGGGATCCCTCCTGAGTGGCCCTCAGACTTTCCTGTAGAAGCACCCCCCACCTGCTCCTGCCTCCCTCCCCCAGGCCCCCTAATGCCGTGCCCCCACCAATCTTCACGGTTGTCCCCTCACCTTCAGAAAGGGAACTCCTGTTCCAGGCTTGAGTTGCTCCCCCAGGGTTCATCCCCCCCTCATCATCCCCTCAACAGCAGGTCGGACAGTGCCAGGGCAGGGCCTCTGGCTTCTTGCTCTGCCCTCCCAGCCAGCCCTTGTCTGATCCCCAGTCTCCACGGGGCCTCAGTGCCCACAGGAGGACTGGCACAGACGGTCATCCACCGTGTGATTTGGCAGCCTAGAGGAACTCGGGGATAGTCACGCTGGGGAAATCAGAGATTCTGTTTTCTCAGAGCCGGCAGGCTTGGCGTCTGTAGTTATATCACAGACGTGAAATCCGATTGCCTTTCCTCATCATCCACCCGGAGGATTTTCACATCTGGGTAAAAGGGAGGGTGTAACGCTCCCGCCTGTGCTAAGACGACTGGCCTGGTGCCCGGTGTAGGTGGTCTCCCATCTGCCTGCCAATGGGGGGAGATAGGCAGTCCCTGCGCCCTGCCGGCCGACACGTTGGTGAAGGGACCAGCCTTTGGGTGAGGGTGACCCAGAGGGCACGGGAGCGTGGCCCTGAAGCACCCTGAGGCCCCGGATCGGGACTGCCAGCTGTGCGACGGGCTCCGCTTCTTTCTTGCTCTTTAGGTCACTCTGAGTCTGGGGGGAATGTAACCTCAGGAACACTGAGAAACCCGATTTATTCCATAGCTCACCCTCCTGAGCACTTCGATCCTCCGACTGAGTCAAGCTGCCCGCACTGCAGACTCTAACCCGGGGCCGCAGAGAAGCCAGCCTCTCCCTGTGATCCCGCGAGAGCCCCCCCTCCCTTTGCTGCCTCCTTCCTGCGGCTGGAAATCCGTGTCCTTTCCCCTGGCTCATCTGCTATTTTTAGCTCAATGCCTGTCCTTTCCCCGCACAGTCACATTTGTCCCACATCAGACCTCGCATTTCTCGCTCGCCTGCACTCTGCCTGGCCCCGCGCTCCCTCCTGAGATCCCTGCGCATCCTACCGCTCCCATCCCAGAGTCCTGCTCCAGGAGGCGTTTGCATTTACAGGGTGTGTGGCCCTTGGCTGTCACAGCGGGAAGGATAGAAGTTCGGGGCTCCCTCCAGCAGCCCTGGCCCCTGTCTGCTTCCTCGGCAGCTGCAGAAGTCTGGCCAACGAGGATGGCTGGTGCCCAGAAATCAGGACTCAGGCTCGCTGGTCAGTAACATCGCAAGGGCCTCTTCCCGGGAAGCTGGGAAACATCGATTGTTAAGGACACGCAACTTCATTGAGATAAGAGATGAAACTGTGTAGGAGCCAGAGAGCAAATATTTAGGCTCCGTGGGCTCCACAGTCTCACTGCAACTTCTTGGCTCGGCCTTTTGGGGGTGACAGTGACCAAAGACAACATTGAGTGACATGGCTGTCTCCCAAGAAACCTGCACTTACAGGCGCAGGAGGGCAGACCCGGCCCCCGCGGAAGTTTGCCCCACAGAGCGGAGGAGCAGAGCGGAGGAGCAGAGCGCAGGCCCAGTGAGGCTGGGCCCCAGAGGCCAGGAGCAGGAGGAGGCGTCCCTCTTGGTGGAGGCCAATTTATCTGCTGGACATCACATGGCTCCCTTCTCTGCTGGAACAACCCAGAGGGTTTACGGAGCAGAGTCAGGCCTGGGCCTGTTGAGCAGGCTCTCAGGATGCAGGTTCGAGCCCCTGCTGTGAGGGGACACGGGCAGGGAAGTGGGAGATGCTGAGGGAGACTCGCGCAGAACCAGGGCTCCCTGGACACCACGTGGTCTGTCCGACCGAAGGGCCTTCGTTTCCAGGGGCGTCTGGGGCGTGGCGTGTGCCAGGCCTGGCCATCACCTGGACACACCAAGCTTTGTACTCCTCGGGGACTTCTCCCTGGCCCCGCGGGCCAGTGGGGCTTGTAGACCCTTTGGAGTCGCCAGAAGTGTCCATGCTTTGAGCAGAGTCCCGAGCTTACCCAGTGGCTCCTCATTATTCAGACTCCGCGGTCGTGGTGTCATCTGCTCGCAACAACACTCGCGATGCTTCCATGCCTGGTAGCAGCCGTGAGCCAGAGCAAACACTGAGTGGCCTGACTCCAGAGTCCCCGCCAAGGTCGCTCGAGTCAGGGTCGCCCACTTTAGGGTCACCTGCTTTGCTCTGCTCCCGTTCCAGCTCTCAGACCGCCACGCGGCTCCTGTGTGGGGATTGAGGCATTTCTAGCAATAGCCACGGGGGGTGCGGGGGGAAGAAGTTCTCCGAAAGAGTGGGCTTCCAAAGCTGCAGAGGCCTGGGGTTAGAGCCACATCTGCGGTCATGGGGCTGACCCCCTGGGTGGACCACTCAGGTTCAGACAAAGGGTTCTGGCCTCATTAGCCCAGAATTCTTCCTATCTCTTGGCTGTATGAACACAGCACATTCCAGAATCAAAGACTGGTGCTGGAGCACCTCAAGGCGCCATCGGAGGGAGACTTGGCCTTGGCCTCTGCGTCTCTCCAGGACGCGAGTTGTCTTCTAGACCATCGTTCTCAGCTGGGGAGATGTTGCCCGAGGGGACGTTGTTGGTCTTCACAAGTAGGGTACACAGGTTTGGAGTAAAATGTCAGTGTTGAGCCCTGACCAGTTTGGCTCAGTGGATAGAGTGTCAGCCTGCGGACTGAAGGGTCCCAGGTTCGATTCCAGTCAAGGGCATGTACCTTGGTTGCGGACACATCCCCAGTAGGGGGTGTACAGGAGGCAGCTGATCAATGTTTCTCTCTCATCGATGTTTCTCTCTCATCGATGTTTCTAACTCTCTATCTCTCTCCCTTCCTCTGTAAAAATCAATAAAATATATATATTTTTAAAAAATGTCAGTGTTGAAGGTGAGAAACATTGACCACGGAAAGGATAGAGCCTCTGAGGGAAGAAAACAGAAATGGGGAATCTTCCAACAATGAGATTTACCCCCTAAGCCCACCCACTTGTTGGAGTCCTGCATCGAGGCAAGAGGCGGACAGCTCATCTCCTCCCTGGCGTGAGCGACTCCGTAAGACAATCTGGAGCAACACAAACAGATGCAAGGAAAGGGGCTACGTGAGGAGGCTCCTCTGCGTGAGGGTGGGCAGAGGGACCGGGTGCCGTCTGCATGTGGGGACCAACCAATAGAGACTTGGCGTTTTCATGGTGGTCCCCACCCTCATCCCACAGAGAGCTCGGCCCTGGCTCTGCCCCCAGAGGTCACCTCCAAGCCCCAGAGCATCTGCGGTGGGAGTGGCTTGCTTACCTGAGGCCTTGGCAGCATCAGGCACTCTTTGTTAACACGGTGATTTAGGGTTGAGGCCTTGATCCATACAGTGTCAGCTCGACCTCTGGAGGGGATGGAACTAGGTCATCCACAGGGGTGATGAGCCGTGCCTATGTGGCTGACCCCAATAAAAACCGTGGATCCTAAGACTTGGGTGAATTTCCCTGGTTGTTACAAATCATTGCTGGGAGAATGAAGCGCTGTCCATAGGACTTACTGGGAGAGGACACATGAATGTTCATGTCTGGTCTCCCTGGACCCTGACCCATGTCTGGACCCTGTCCCATGGGCCTTTGCCTCGGCTGAGTTTAACCTCTGTTCACTGTAACAAACTATAGCTGTGAGTAGTAAAACAAAAAGACTTGACTTTTTCAGAACCGGGTGAAGGAGTACAATTGCCGAGGTTTGTACAGTTTGGCCTTGCAACTTTCAGGCGTATGTGTGAGGCCCTGCCAGGTGCTCTGGGCCGTGTGTCGGAGATGTTGTCTCAGGGCAAAGGGGAATTGTAACCTGCAAAAGGCTGACATGTGCGATGGCCAGGGGTGGCGGGGTCAGGTGGCGGCATCAGGGTGGCGTGAGGAGGGTGGGTCGAGGACCGAGTCTAGCTCCCGCCCCGGGAATGAAGCGGTCGAAGCAGAGCCTGCTGGCCGGTGCCGCCTAGGGGAGCCTAGTTTGAGAATACTAACCCTTCCCCTGCATTCAGAAAAGGATATGATCATCATCTTGATTCCTTAGCAAAAACGTAAGTCAAAGCAATGCCTTTTGGGAGGAATCCATCACAGTTCATTAGGGAGCCTGTGTAATGACGCTAAGAATCCGAGAATCCAAGGGACTTTCTTCATCCTCCTGACCAGTTCCTTCCCCCTACAGCTCAGGATGCACATCCGACCCTGTCACTCACGTTGAACTCCAGGACCTTGGATGCTCAGAGGATCTTACCAAACACAGGCGGAGGGAGCGCTGGTCTTTGGGGCGCATGCGTCTGCACAGCAGGCCCAGACGGACGGACACTTGGAGAGAGAGGCCCAGGGTCTCATTCACTCGGTCAGGGGCACCTGCAGTCTCTCCGCAATTCGAAGTCTCTTGACATTTAAGAGCTCACAATGAAATCCCTCCGAAAGCAGAACTTAGTTCCTTACGCTCTCTGCATCCCTGAGCCCCTGGCACCCGTCTCCCTCCTGCCCGGATGCCATCCTGCCCTGGCGTTGACCGTCCACAGGCTCAGGGCGGGCTAAACAGCAGCAGCACTGACAGGCTCCCTGCTGCTCCGAGATGCCTTTGCTTTTGCTCTCTTTCTTGTTTTTTGTTTGTTTTTGTTTGTTTTTAATGGGGTAATGAAGCCTCATTGCAAGTCTAAAAGGTGAATTTTAATGGGAAATACATATCTGAGTCATAGTACACGTGCCAGAGTGCTGCCCACCTCACTCTCATCCCAAAGCTTAAAGGTGCACACACCTGCTTAATCCTGAGCAATACAAGTGCATTTTCCTAGCTCCCGATCCGAACCCTCAGCCAGAGTTCTGTGCTCGGGTCAGGTCAGATGTGACCTGTCGCCCCTTTGCTCTAAAGCAAGTGCTCTCTTCTCAGGACTGTTACCCCCCCCCCCCCCCCCCCCCCCCGCGGCTGCCGTATGTGATCATGTCACAAATGTCGAATGAACGAATCAATGAATACACCTTGTCTGTCGGGAGAGCCTGGGGTGTGCCCTGGTGAGCAGTGACCCAGGCTCCCTCCTCGTCCACGCGGTAAGTCCACCGCATCCGCTGTGGTTCTGGGCGTCATCTCTTTCAGTGGCCAGCCCACGTCCTGCCAGAGGCCGGTCCATCCTTGTTGCTTGACACAGTTGCTGCAGGGAAGAAACATCTGCACAGCATATGTTTCAAGGGACCTGGCGTATATGGCATACTGTTCTTAATATGTTTGCTCCCCTTCTTAGCGCTATGTGTTTTAACCAAGGTCACCTCTCCGAGAAAGGTTGTTTCCCCAGGTGGGGATTTTTCCCTGAGGTTAGGGGTTAACAGGACTAAGGAAGGGAATAAATCAGTAAAACCCCTTAACTAAGTACCAGGCGGGTAGTTAATCTCCTTAACTATGAACAATCATGCTTAAGCTACATAATCTTTACTTAGGATAATTTCCTTCAGTTACTTCCTTGTAGCTTAACAGAACAGTAGAGTAGTGACCTTGGAATGGAGATAACAAATGCCCTAACTTTTGGAATAGAATGGATAGGATTAAAATAAGATGGTATAAATACAGATATAACAGGAGAATAAAGAGAGAACCTGGCCAGAGAACCTGGCTGGAGAACCTGGCTAGGCTGCTGATCAACTGAATGCTGTCTCCGTGTCATTCCTTCTTCGCTGACTCCGTCCACACTTTTGGGAACCCCTGGACCTGCTGGGGCTGGCCCCCAACAACGTCCCATGTGGAAGCCTCATGCTGGCGGGCTGGGATGGTATGTACACTCGCTCTCAGGGGTGGACGTCAGATACACAACCGCTCACTCTTACCACCCGGCCCCTGTAGAACCCACTTGCCCCTCCCCATGCGGTGACCTACTAGACACAGCATCAGGCCGACAGTCTAAGGCAGGGGTGGGCAAACTTTTTGACTCGAGGGCCACAATGGGTTCTTAAACTGGACCAGAGGGCCGGAACAAAAGCATGGATGGAGTGTTTGTGTGAACTAATATAAATTCAAAGTAAACATCATTACATAAAAGGGTACGGTCTTTTTTTTTTTAGTTTTATTCATTTCAAACGGGCCGGATCCGGCCCGCGGGCCGTAGTTTGCCCATGGCTGGTCTAAGGGCTCACTGGTCTGGAGATCCAGGAGCAAGTCACCTGCCCCCACACCACTGCGTGAGGCTGAGCAGGTCGGGGAGCTGCCCAAGTCGCCTCCTTCAGAAGGGAAGGGGGCGGTGGGGGCCACAGCCACTGGCGCCCAGGAATCTGAGGTCACATGGGAAGTTGTAAGTGGCCGCTAACCTGGGGGTGGGGATGATCCTGGATAATTCCCTGACTGCCCCCTGGGAATGGCTCTGGAGCCCCCCATTCTCCCGAGACTCCTCCTGGCCTCTGACAGGCCTTCCTCTCTGTACTACTCCTGGCGACATCTGAAGGGGACCTGGGGGTCAGGCCCTCACGAGGCGCTGAGCTGCGTTGCTTTGGGCTTGGTACCACGGAAGTTTAGGGGCCTGAGTCTCAGAAGTCAGATTCCTTTGGGGTAGGTTTCTTTTTTTTAAATTTATTTCAGAGAGGAAGGGAGAAGGAGAGAGAATCATGGGTCAGCTGCCTCCTGCCTGCCCCCTATTGGGGATGGAGCCTGAAACCCAGGCCTGTGCCCTGACCGGGAAGAACCATGACCTCCTAGTTCATGACTTGACACTCAACCACTGAGCCACACCGGCCCGGTCATGGAGTAGTTTTTTTACAGTGTAGTTGGCCCCTTATCCATTTGACTCCCACGACTCTGCTGGGCACACAGGCCTCCTGTGCCCTTCCGGGTGTGCCTTGAGGCTCCCGCTCCCTCTGGAATGTGCACCCGGCAGACTGTTCCTGAGCCATAGTTCTGTGCAAGGTGTACGAGGCGTCACATTGGTCAACTCACGGGTTTTAACAAAGGATGTGATGGCCGTAGACTTAACTCGGATGTGCCTGGGTTTTACTTGCTCCCTTTGCCACCCAAAGGCCATCTCTGTGCTGTCATTCACCGGCTCTGGTGGAGGACGGCCTCTTCCCACCCTGCAAGTGTCTGCATGTCTGGCTTCCTACTTCCTCTCACCCCTTCTTACACTCTGGCTGGGCTTTCTGAGCGCCTCTCTGTCCACGGACCCTGTAGTGCCACCCTGAGGCACCCGGACCCTCCCACCTTCTTGGCCCAGAGCAGCGAGCCCATGAGCGGCTCTCCATTTGCTCTCTAGGCGGTTAGAGGCCACATTACATGAAATCGCTCACCATTTCATAACTCGGATTACCTCGGGACCAACCCTAAGTGACTGTTCCTTTCTCCCCACAGCCTGGCTTTGAGGTCATTGCCACATATTTGAGGGGCTTTGTGTTTGTTCAGGCACTGATTTCTGTGTCACTGGAGGCTAAGTTACCCCACGTCTCAAAATCTCAGGGACTTTAACCACGAACTCATGTCATTCCAGCTCCTGCTGGGTGTCCATAGTGTCCTGGCCCCTGTGGACAGAGCAGCTCCTCCCTGGGCCACTGCCGCCCGTGGCAGGGACGGGGTCATGGCAAACCACATGGCCACACCTGACATCAGTGAGGTCGGGAAAGCAAACCTTTCCCCGGGAGTGGCACTGAATACTTAGGGACAATAATACAATCTTCCTTAATTATGTGAGGACTTTGTCATGATATTTTTCTACAATGTTAAACATGATATGGGCATTGGGATCAAATTACCGTCACATATTTGCCCTACTGCACACTCCAAGCGGGTTGCTTAATCTCTCATGCTTAGCTCCTTCTTTGTGAATTAGGATGAAGCACACCTGAGTTACGGAGCCAGGCGGAGGGCCTGAGGCAATGCGCGGCATCTGTGGACAGCTGCACAGTGAAGCTTATTCAACACACCCCACCACGAGGATTGGGCATGGGATCCCGTGGCTCCATTATCCACACAACCATTTGATAAATCAGAATGCTTGTTCCCTCGTGTTACCTGCAGCTTGGATCACTTTTGCAATTGTTCAGTAAAATCCGTGAGAGGAAAATCCTAAAGTTAGTGGAGCTCCCAAAAAATCTGAAATATGGGAGAGAAATATTCAATAATATCCCTAAGACACAATCTCACCTTCACCATACATTTCTGATTGGGAAATTTGAATTTCAATTAGTCTTTTTACCTCTCATTATTGGGCCCTGGCCAGGTAGCTCAGTTGGTTAGAGAGTCATCCCTATAGGCCAAGATTGTGGATTTGATCCCCAATCAGGGCACATACAAGAGGCAACCAAGGAGTGAATTAATAAGTGGAAGAACAACTCAATGTTTCTCTCTTTTAAAAAAAGGCAATCAATAAAAATAAAAATAAATAAATCTCCTTATTGAATTCTGTAGTCACAGAGAGCTATAGCTACACACAGAGCACACTCACAAAGTTAATTCAAGAAACTAGTGACACTTATAATTCTGTGTGAGGAGACTGCCTTTGACGGTGCTATCTTAGTCTAAGATGGATGGAAACTCAACTAACTGTTCATAAAAAAATTAGCCAGCCCAGCATCCACCTTTCTGCATCAGGTGAGACATGACACCGTGTTGATGAGGAGGTTGCCACGCTGTAGAAAGACCTGTGGTTAGAAAGACAAAGATAATGTTCTTCATTTGTTTCATAAAATCTCTAGCTCCAGTGAAGAAATTTTAAGTGATTTTTGAGATATAATACAGTGCAGCACTTGGCCTGGAGACCGTCCCAGAGCCTGGCCTAGGTCAGTGCCTCACACTTGTAGCAAACAGTGGTACGGAAGAGCACTGTTTTAGAAAGTGGTATAAACTTCTTACTCAGTGGGTTTCAGATTGCCTTTCATTTTGCTCTTACTCCCCCCGCCCTCCGCTAAAATCCGTGCCGCTACGTGAATGTGGCCACTGGCAAATGCGGAGACTTACATTGACACGTGGTGGAGACGGCTTTCCTGAGAGCGTGTAGCAAAGCATTTGCACTTGCCCAGCGCTCCTGTCAAGCTTTCTGACTGCTGCAGTTTTATTGCTGCCCGAATGGAATTAAGTGCCATCAAAAAAGGGCCAAGTCTTGCTTTCTATTTTTATTACATCCATAGTTCTCCATGTATTGGGCAACAGCTAGTGAACCAACTAGATCTCCTAGTCAGTGATGAAAGAGACATTGAAAATGATTGTCCTTAAAACTTAGACCTGCCACTGTCTGCAAACAGTGTATTCACGGCCTTTGCGTTATCTCCAGTACCCTCCCCACGCCCCTGGCCTGCGGTTCTCTCTGGGAGGAAAGGACACAACTATCTGGTTAAAATAAAGACTTCCCTCCCTCCACCCCTCCCTCCCTCCCCCTTAACCCCAACTGTTACCCGTCAGCCCCCTGAGTGGGAGGGTGGGCTATCCCCTCCTCACCTCTTCGCAGTCCCGCCAGGACGACTTCAGATGAGTGATGGGCAGCAGTGCTGAAGCAAAGACTCCACCTGGCATAAGGCACAAGCAGGCAGCTCAGTCTGAGCACACGGCCGGTCGGGTTCCCCAGGTTTTCTACCCTTCCCTCTATAGCAGCGGTTCTCAACCTGTGGGTCGCGACCCCTTTGGGGGTCGAACGACCCTTTCACAGGGGTCGCCTAAAACCATCAGAAAACACATATATAATTACATATTATTTTTGTGATTAATCACTATGCTTTAATTATGTTCAATTTGTAACAATGAAATTGGGGGTCACCACAATATGAGGAACTGTATTAAAGGGTCGAGGCATGAGGAAGGTTGAGAACCACTGCTCTATAGGTTTCAAAGTCCCCTTCTACATTGTGTGGCTTCTCTTGGAATGTTGGTGCATACATCTGGCCATCCTGCTTGGCAAGTCCTAAGGCAGCTGACTTCTTTGTTCAGTGGGTGACATAAAACTCCCCTTTCTCCCCCTCTTCCCCTCCTCTAGCCCTAACACCCCCAGTGATACCTGTCCTTGGGTTTAGCTGGCACAAACAGCATTATTTGTATCTTTGTTCTCTATTTCCCAGGCCAGGGCGACGTAAGCTATGTATTCTCTGGATAAGGAGGAGGGTATAAACCATTTGCTCTCACAATGTCCTTGGTTGGGGAAGATAAGGTCTTGCAATCCTCACACTGGCTGCCAGCTGCTCAAACTGTTTGGCCTTGTTTCATTTTCTTGTCTCAGTTTCCCCAGGAATTTTCCTAGCTTCTTAGTATCTTGCCACACAACCACTGAAGCCAAAATTTTATCAAAATAACAATTTGAAAAAAAAATACACTGAAAAGCAGAACATATGCTATTGATGTCTTTAAAAGCCAGACTGGTGGTTTTCTGTCCCCCACAGATTTTATTTATTTTTTATTTTGTATCTTATGCTTTTAATTTTAAATTGATTTTTAGCGAGAGAGAGAGAGAGAGAGAGAGAGAGAGGAAGAGAGGGAGAAGAAGAAGAAGAGAGACATTGAATTGATGTTGCACATATGCATGCACTCATTGCTTGCTTCTTGTATGTGCCTTGACCCGGATCAAACCCACAACCTTGGTGCATCAGGACTACGCTCTCACCGCCTGAGCCACCAGCAGGGCTGCCTCCACCGATTTTAAATGTAAATGCAGAAGTGTTCCGTGGGCCCTCGTTATTTATTGTTCAATTGACATGAGAGCTACTCCACTCAGTGCACGAGTTCCAGGGCCAAACAGTCGCTAAATGTGTCCTATTGTTTTACTTCAACAGATTAATTAAAACAGACAAAATTCTATGGTGAAAAAAGAACCAAATACAGTTATAAGCAATTTATGACATCATTATGTACACATATAAAATCATGTAAAAGCGAAATGAGAAACGCAAATCTAGTCTCAAGCTTTCTGACATTGTTTTCATAAATGACTGTGACATCAACACAACTTTCTTGATTTCAGAAAGGAAGGGAGAGGGAGAGATAGAAACATCAATGACAAAAGAGAATCATTGATTGGCTGCCTCCCGCACACCCCCTACTGGGGACTGAGCCTGCAACCCGGGCATGTGCCTTTGACTGGAATCAAACCTGGGAACCTTCGGTCCTCAGGCCAACGCTCTATCCACTGAGCCAATCGGCTAGGGCTCAGAAATATTGTTTTATGAGTACATCCCTGTATCTATAATAGTAAATTTTTCTTCCAAATTAAAACAAATTAGGAAACACCATTATTTTGCAGAATAGCATTACTCTGAATAGAAGTTTTTGCAGTTGACAAATTGGTTATATTAATGCCAAACCACAGGAGAGCACATTTCAGAATTTGTAGTTTTCTGGACTGGCTTTATTTTGGTAATTTTTATGTGAGAGAATCACCATATAAAAGCTGCTCCTACCCTGGCTGGTGTGGCTCAGTTGGTTGGGTGTCATCCTTGCACTGAAAGGTTTCAGGCTTGATCCCTGGTGGAGGGAGGGGGGCATATGGGAGGCAGCCAATCAACCTTTCACTCTCACATTGATGTTCTCTCTCTCCTCTTCTCCCTTCTTCTCACTCTAAAAATTCAATATTTGAAAAATGCTGCTGTTAACAGTCTCTATCTTTAGAGATGTGGAAATTGGTTCACTTTTTCATTGATTTTATTTGTTTAGTGTTAGTCATCAATGGTCCTTTTAATTAAAAAACAGGTGGGGCAGATATCCTAAGGGTCAGCTTTGCAAGGATCTGAGATATAAAGGCTCTGAGGGTGAAATTAAGGACATTCTACAAACATCCATTTGAACCTTTGGCTTTATCTTTGGGGGGAAAGAGCCACTTCAGAGGAGGTGGTATTGATCCCAAAGCCTGTCCCTGAAGGTTCAGAGCAGTCAGAGAATACTCGATGGACTGCTGTGCTCCTGACCAGTTAGCAGGGGCCCCTAGAAGACACTCATCACAAAAAAGGGTTTTGCCTGAGCTGACCCGAGTTCAATGCCAAGGCGGTGGGTGCCAGAGAGGAGGACTGATAGGCAGAGTGGCTGCACTTGAATAAACGGCTGTGTGTCTGAGATGAGCACCAACAGCACTCTCACTTGGGAGTTTCAACCCACTTGCCAAGAAATAGCATAGTTGAGGGGATTAAGAATCCCTGTGTACCCTGAGGAAGTATTGCAACATTAGAAGCAGATCTTGGCCAGTGGCCTGACCATACTTTCTTTAAGATTTTTTATTAATTTTCAGAGAAAGAGGAAGGGAGAGGAAGAGAGAAACATCAATATGATAGAGAAACATGGATCGTATGCCTCCTGCATGCCCACTATGGGGATGGAGCCCACAACCCGGACATGTGCCCTGACTGGGAATCAAACCTGCAAACTTTTTGTGCACAGGACAATGCTCAACCAACTGAGCCACACTGGCCAGGACTGACCATACTTTCTTGTTTCCTACCCTTTGAGACTGTTGAATTGGACTCTTTGGTCTTGTTGAGCACTTTGGAGAGAGATGATATGCAAGTGGTTTCTCAGAGAGATGCCCGGGTCATACCCTAGACCAGTGGTTGGCAAACCACGGCTCGCAAGCCACATGCAGCTCTTTGGCCCCTTGAGTGTGGCTCTTCCACAAAATACCATGTGTGGGCGCGCATGTATGGTGCGATTGAAACTTCGTGGCCCATGAGCAGAAGTCGGTTTTTGGCCCGGGCGAGTCTATTTTGAAGAAGTGGCGTTACAAGAAGCGGGGGGTGTCGGTTGGTTGGGCGGCAGGAGACGCGGTGCAGGCGGCGGGATAAGCAGCACAGGGGAGGCGCGCGTGTGATTCATGCAGGAGTTGAGTGAGCCAGTCAGTCAGCAGTCTCATGTGCAATGGTTAGTGCTAGTCACATCCGCAAATCGCGCGTGGGTGACAAAAGATAGACGAAACAAGTCTACAAGACGAGTGTGGATGGGAGAGTTGGAAGGGGTCGACCTCAGCGAACGTACCTCAATCAGATCGAGGACGTTTTTAGCAAAAGCCAGCTTAGGAGTACCCTAATTAAGTTAATAACAATGTACCTACCTATATAGTTCAAGTTTAAAGAATTTGGCTCTCAAAAGAAATTTCAACCGTTGTACTGTTGATATTTGGCTCTGTTGACTAATGAGTTTGCCGACCACTGCCCTAGACCACATCAGTCCAATTACCAGGCGGTGTGGATTAAAACTCATTGTTTTTTCAAAGTATGCCTGGTGCAGCCGAAGTTGAAAACCAACTTAGTTCATCAGAAACTAAGACGACATCCTATCCTTTCCTCCCCGTGACTTCTCAACTCCTCAGATGAGCGTGAACTGGGCTCTGCCTGGACTGAACAAGGACGGAGATGTAGCTTCCTCCTTGCGCCTTTGCTCACACTGCATGGACATTATGAACACTTATCGGTGTGACCCAACCAGACGCTTAACACAGAGGGCCCCCAGAATGCAGCCCTGTGGCCTCCAGGGCCCGGCTGGTTGCATCAACTTACCACCAATGCTGGCTGGACCCACAGCCCATCCATGCACTCCAAACAGAGGGAATCGGGTGCCGCAGCGCTGCCTGCGGTTCTAAAACACAAAAACCTGTTGATCTGCAGTTTATTCCCAGATGTTTTCTTCTTCAGAAAAAGATCACTAGTTTCTCATGAGATTTCCTGTTTCCGTTTGAAATAACTTGAACTCGATGACCTTTGTATCCCAGTGAATTTTCATGTTGTCTTAGTTTGGAAACCAGAAAGACAAACAGAACGAAGAGCAGCGAGCCTATTCACGTTTGTTCCCATCTAAAGAATGCTCCTTATAAAAGCAAGGTAAGGCCAGAATGTCTTATTCAAAAGCACTCACTGCTTTTTATTAGGTAATGGAATTATATTAATTATGCTTAGGATCCTAAAAGAGAGAACAACTGTTTCTAGAGCTTTTGGTTTGAAGGCAATTGTTAGCAGGTGATTTAAAAGGTATTTTTAAAAGCCCCACCATGTTTCACGAAGGACAGTTCGCATGGTTTCCATGGTGATATTCAAAATGAGTGTAGGTGCATCAAAGAGGGTGATTGCATTAATAGGTGGTTTGGCATTTCTGTTGAATGTGAGGGCTGCCCACTATTTCGGTATAATTGAGCTTTAAGTCCTCCTTCCTTAATGGATACATTTATCATCAGGCTGTCTCCTGGAGAAATGAGTAATCAAGCCACTGGGCTTGACATTCAGATAGTTTCCAAGGCACTGACAGTCATCCTGGCCTTACCTTGATTTATAAAGAGCATCTGAATAACTGCTTCAGCGTCTCTGGAAGCGCTTGTTAAGTAGCTGTTCTCTGCAAGGAGGAGAGGGTGGGGGATGTGTGAGCAGACAATACCGCGAGCAGACTCTTGCCCTCAAGGAGCTCGTGTCCTTTTCAGTCTATTGATGCCCCTTAGCCAGGGTTCTGCTGGGAATTTAACTTCCACTATGGTAACAACCAAAGTCAACATTTATGTCCTAATGAAATAGGGGGTCAAAATAGTAACGTATTTTTATGGTGCTATTATCCATGTTTAGATCTGTTTACATACACAAATGCATACCAATGTGTTACAGTTGCCTGCAGTACTCAGCACAGTCACCTGCGTAGAGGTGCGTGGCCCAGGAGCAATAGGAACTAGTAGGAACTGTACAGCCTAGGTGCGCACAGGCTGCCCCACCCAGGTTGTGAAAGGACACTCTGACGTCTGAACAGCAGAATCACCTAATGATGTCATTAAGCAATACGTGACTGTAACAAATGATCAATAGTTAGAAATTATTCAAGTTTATCCCTATGATGTTATTCCCACTAAAAGTCGTTAGTGTATATGTCTCTGTCAGCTCCAGCTACTATAGCAAATACCATAGGCTGGGCGGCTGAAACAACAGACACTTACTTCTCACCATCTGGAGGCCGGGAAGGCCAAGATAAGGAGCCAGCAGGTTCAGTGCGGTGAAGGCCCCTGTCCTGGCTTGCACATAGGCGCCTTCTAGCTGTAGCCTTCATAGCTGGGATGGAGGTCATCGCTCTCATTTTTGCTTATAAGGGCACGAATCCTACTCACTATCTACCCTCACGACACCAATTATTTCCCAAAGGCCCCATCTCTTAATCCTCCTAATTTGGGGGATTGGGGCTTCAACATATGGATTTTGGGCAACACAATCAATCCATAGCATATGTGCTTTCCTGAAAGAGAAGAGGTTGGTGGTATCTTCGTTTTACCTAGAGGTTGTACATAACCATAGATCTCCTCATGTGAAGGTCTCACAAATGTGAACATCAGTCATCATACTTGTTGCAGTAGAAGAGAAAAAAGTGAAACATCGCTGAACAAGCCCAGCTAATAAAGTCCTGTATTAGAACACACACAAAAAAAGTGTCAAAGCAAAATTACTTGGAACAAAATCACAGAACATGATGAAAGGATTAGAGGAAACCAGGAGTGAAGGTCTGTTGCCTTTCACACCGTCCTGTGAGAACCCGTCCGGCCCCAGGCCCAGACTTGTGCAGAGTTCTTTATAAATATAACTGCCTTTTGTGCTGAGAGAAGTGGTTTTGTGTTCTGAGTGGATCTTTCTGAAAACTGCACCTAGCAAAGGTTACCAGCAGTGTCAAAATCTTTCCGGGTGATGTAAATTAAACAGAATTATTGTTTCTTAAGTTAGTATTTCCTTTGCTTCACTCCTGACCACCCCATATACTAGTATATTTCTAGGTTCTTTCTTTGGATGAGGAATGGCCACAATAGTTTTAGCTGTCCATTGCTGAAGTGTGGACAAAAAATGAACCTTGTGTCTGGGCAAGAATTTGGTAACATTGTTATCAAAAGAAACTGCCCACCCTTCTCATACCATGGGGCTTCCTAGAGCAAATGCCTCTTCTCTTCATCCAACAGCAAGTCTAGGAAATGTAGGCCTACTGTGTGCTAGGCTTGTTTCGGATGCTTGGGATGTGTCACTGGCAAAACAGATTTCTCTCCTTATGGAGTTTAAGATGAATTTTTCCCAAAGAGAATTCCAGTTGTTTGATAACTCTGTTTAAAAACGTTCAGTACTTCCCCAGTGTCTAAGTTAAAAACAAACTCCTGTACAATGAAATATTACTTGCCATAAAAAAGGATAATATCATACCATTTGGAACAATACAGTATAAATAGAGGGTATTATGCTAAGTGAAATAAGTCAGTCAGATAAAGACAAATACCATATGATTTCACTTACATGTGGAATCTAAAGAACAAAACAAGCAAAGTAGAAACAGACTCATAGACACAGTCTGATAGGCTGATGGTGGCCAGAGGGGAGTTGGGGCGTGGGTGAAAAAGGGGAAGGGATTACGATGTGCAAATTGGTAGTTACAGAAGAGTCATGGGACGTAAAGTACAGCGTAGGCAATACAGTCGGTTACATTGCAGTAACTGTGTATGGGGCCAGGTGGGTACAGGAAGTATCGGGGGAACATTTTGTAAAGCATATGATTGTATAACCACTATGCTGTACACCTGAAACTAATGCACAATAATAGTAACTGTAAACCCTAATTGAAAAGTAACATTAAAGCTATTTAATAGCCAAACAAATGCCTCAATCTTTCATTAAGGGAGTCCACAATCTGACGCTGACATCCCCATGTTTTTCTCCTGTTTTTCATGTTCCTCGAGGTGACTTCTACTCTCCAGTCAAACCTGAGGTTTCCGCCTGCCCAGGAGGACCCCGGATGCCTTCCGGCTCGTCGTCTTCTTCAGTCTTTTCCGTCGTATCCCCTCCACCCCCTTCCTCGCTCCTGATCTGCTGTCCTCCTCAGCAGACAGGAATCGTACCTGCCACGCGCGGCCCGACATTGACACCAGGAGGTAGACAGTCTTCTCTCGTTGAGACGCAAAGGAGCAATGCTTGGTTCTGAGCACCAAATGCAGTAAAGCTTGGAGGCGGTGAGACGGCTCCGTGTCCCTCAAACGTCCTGTGCCCGGGTGCGAGCCACGGTCAAGCAGCGCGTTCCAAGAGAGCAGCGGCCACGGGTGCCTTCGCCTTGCCCGGCCCCTGGCGTTTCCTGCTGTGCCGTTGATGCCCAGCTACTCATCACTAGTGGGTGGATGCGAAGTAGCACTCAGATCACAGACGGCTTTAGAAGGAAGTGGCAGAAGGCGGCGAGGATGTCAGCTGCGGGGCCCATGAGAGAGGCCCTGGGAGCCTGGGAGTCCCAAGGCTGGGGCGAGCTGAGCGCCATGCCTCTGACACGGCGGCCCCTCGCCGTCTCTGGGCCGTCCCCCCCGGTGAGGTTTGCGAAAGACAACATCTGTATTTTACAGACACGGGGCCAAGAAGAAATAAATCTCCAGGTGCACTCCTTTATCGGGCACTGAAACCCGTCCATTGCCCATTTGTACTGCTTTTCTGGGAAACGCAAACAGTCCTTAGCTGCCCTCCGCTGAGCCTCATCTGTGAGCATAGGAGCTAGCGCCTCTCCCATGGGCGAAGGCCAAGGGGACCCTCAGTGACCAGGGCCTGCGCAGGCTCAGTGCCACGGGAGGAGCACGGGTCTGGGGCAGGACCAGCTCCCATGCCGGCACCCTGATCTTGGCACCTGGTATCTCACACGTGGTCAGTGCTGAGAACTCTGGGGCCGGGGAGCGGGGTTCTCTTCCTGCCTCTGCACCTACCTCTTTGCTCCCTCCCCAATCTGTCAATAGGGGATAACAGTGGTAGTACCTCTTAGGTTTGTACAAAGAAATGAGTTACTAAATGTAAAGGGTTTGTCTGGCTGGGTGGCTCAGTGGTTGAGCATCGACCCATGCACTAGGAGGTCACAGTTTGATTCCTGGTTAAGGCACATGCCCGGGTGGCAGGCTCGATCCCCAGGAGAGAGTGCAGGAGGCAGCCGATCCATGTTGATGTTTCTCTCTCATCAATGTTTCTATCTCTCTCCCTCTCTCTTCCTCTCTCTCTAAAAATCAATAAAAACATATTTTTAAAAAATAATAAATGTAAAGGGGCTGCTGTCCATCCCCAGCACACAGTAACCGCACAGTAAACATTCACTCTTACAACATCCTCGGCCATAGCCCAGAGCTTCGTAGCTGGTGCAGCACAAGATGTGAGCAGGACTCCTGGGCTCGGGCTGCCTGGGGTCACCTCTCCGGTGTCCTGGTTCCCAGCTTTCTTTGAGAAATCAGACAAGAGGACGTCTCTGAGGTTCAATGTCCTTCCTGCTGAAATGAGGGAGCTAACAATGCTCGCTGTTATAAAGCTTTATGAGCTTAAATTAAGTAACTGATCTGACAGTTGAACCAGAACTGGCACAGGACTGAACACACATACCTTCTTATTATGGAAAAGTGTGTGCTCACGGTGCTCATGCCCAGCAGGAGAGAGAGAAAGGGAGATGTCACAGAATCCCACACGGTGGTGAGCGCGGGCGGACACGAGGACGCTGTGCTGTGTGTGTTTGCTCCCGAGTGAAGCAGCCGTTGTCTCCGGCTGTGTCTGAGGGGCAGCCTGTGCACAAGAATTCTGTGCTATTGCTTCCCACTCAGCAGCCACCGCTGTCCTGCTCCTCTTGTTCTTTCCATTTTGATTTTTCCTGCGACTATGCTGAGAGCGCAGCGCAAAGCCACTTTGTCTGAGTACATTATTGGGACGTCAGTCAAGAACGTTTGAAATTGAAGTCATCAGAGGCAAAGCTGCGGGTCCACCTCGGTCTCACAGTGGCTCAGATGGTCACCACACAGGCGGCCCCCACACAGGCGGCCACCACACAGGCGGCCCCCACACAGGCGGCCCCCACACAGGCAGCCCCCACACAGGCGGCCACCACACAGGCAGCCCCCACACAGGCGGCCCCCACACAGGCAGCCCCCACACAGGCGGTCACCACACAGGCGGTCACCACACAGGCAGCCCCCACACAGGCGGTCACCACACAGGCGCCCACCACACAGGCGGTCACCACACAGGCGGCCCACACACAGGCAGCCCACACACAGGCGGTCACCACACAGGTGGTCACCACACAGGCGGCCCACACACAGGCGGTCCCCACACAGGCGGTCACCACACAGGCAGCCCCCACACAGGCGGTCACCACACAGGCGGTCACCACACAGGCAGCCCCCACACAGGCGGTCACCAAACAGGCGCCCACCACACAGGCGGTCACCACACAGGCGGCCCACACACAGGCGGCCCACACACAGGCGGTCACCACACAGGTGGTCACCACACAGGCGGCCCACACACAGGCGGTCCCCACACAGGCGGTCACCACACAGGCGGTCACCACACAGGCAGCCCCCACACAGGCGGTCACCACACAGGCGGTCACCACACAGGCAGCCCCCACACAGGCGGTCACCAAACAGGCGCCCACCACACAGGCGGTCACCACACAGGCGGCCCACACACAGGCGGCCCACACACAGGCGGTCACCACACAGGTGGTCACCACACAGGCGGCCCACACACAGGCGGCCCCCACACAGGCGGTCACCACACAGGCGGTCACCACACAGGCAGCCCCCACACAGGCGGTCACCACACAGGCGGCCACCACACAGGCAGCCCCCACACAGGCGGTCACCAAACAGGCGCCCACCACACAGGCGGTCACCACACAGGCGGCCCACACACAGGCAGCCCACACACAGGCGGTCACCACACAGGTGGTCACCACACAGGCGGCCCACACACAGGCGGTCCCCACACAGGCGGTCACCACACAGGCAGCCCCCACACAGGCGGTCACCACACAGGCGGTCACCACACAGGCAGCCCCCACACAGGCGGTCACCAAACAGGCGCCCACCACACAGGCGGTCACCACACAGGCGGCCCACACACAGGCGGCCCACACACAGGCGGTCACCACACAGGTGGTCACCACACAGGCGGCCCACACACAGGCGGTCCCCACACAGGCGGTCCACACACAGGCGGTCCCCACACAGGCGGCCACCACACAGGCGGTCCCCACACAGGTGGCCACCACACAGGCGGTCACCACACAGGCGGTCCCCACACAGGCGGCCACCACACAGGCGGTCACCACACAGGCGGTCACCACACAGGCAGCCCCCACACAGGCGGCCCACACACAGGCGGTCCCCACACAGGCGGTCCCCACACAGGCGGCCCCCACACAGGCGGTCCCCACACAGGCGGTCCCCACACAGGCGGCCCACACACACAGGCGGCCCCCACACAGGCGGTCCCCACACAGGCAGCCCACCACACAGGCGGTCACCACACAGGCGGCCCCCACACAGGTGGTCACCACACAGGCGGTCACCACACAGGCGGCCCCCACACAGGCGGTCACCACACAGGCGGCCCCCACACAGGCGGTCACCACACAGGCAGCCCACCACACAGGCGGTCACCACAAAGGCGGTCACCACACAGGCGGTCACCACACAGGCGGTCACCACACAGGCGGTCACCACACAGGCAGCCCACCACACAGGCGGTCACCACAAAGGCGGTCACCACACAGGCGGCCCCCACACAGGCGGTCACCACACAGGCAGCCCCCACACAGGCGGTCACCACACAGGCGGCCCCCACACAGGCGGTCACCACACAGGCGGTCACCACACAGGCGGTCACCACACAGGCGGTCACCACACAGGCGGTCACCACACAGGCAGCCCACCACACAGGCGGTCACCACACAGGCGGCCCCCACACAGGCGGTCACCACACAGGCGGTCACCACACAGGCGGTCACCACACAGGCAGCCCACCACACAGGCGGTCACCACACAGGCGGTCACCACACAGGCGGTCACCACACAGGCGGCCCCCACACAGGCGGTCACCACACAGGCAGCCCACCACACAGGCGGCCACCACACAGGCGGTCACCACACAGGCGGCCCCCACACAGGCGGTCACCACACAGGCAGCCCACCACACAGGCGGCCCCCACACAGGCGGTCACCACACAGGCGGCCCCCACACAGGCGGTCACCACACAGGCGGCCCACCACACAGGCGGTCACCACACAGGCAGCCCACCACACAGGCGGTCACCACACAGGCGGCCCACCACACAGGCGGTCACCACACAGGCGGCCCCCACACAGGCGGTCACCACACAGGCGGTCACCACACAGGCAGCCCACCACACAGGCGGTCACCACACAGGCGGCCCACCACACAGGCGGTCACCACACAGGCGGCCCCCACACAGGCGGTCACCACACAGGCGGTCACCACACAGGCGGCCCCCACACAGGCGGTCACCACACAGGCGGTCACCACACAGGCGGCCCCCACACAGGCGGTCACCACACAGGCGGTCACCATACAGGCGGTCACCACACAGGCGGCCCCCACACAGGCGGTCACCACACAGGCGGCCCACACACAGGCGGTCACTACACAGGCAGCCACATCACAGGTGGCCCTCTCTGCCCGGCTCCACAGGATGCTGACATGGGAGGTTCTGGTTAAAGCACCCGAACATTTGAGAATACAAAAGGCCCTATTTGGTTTTTCCATTGCTCTGTTTGTAATGGGGGACCTATATTCTGATAGATAGAGCACCCGAATTCAACTGAAAAATAATCATATCATTTTAAATCTTAGATCACATACACCTATGTGAACAGGGGTTAAGTTTCTTACATGTGAAGAGGGGTTACATTTTTCTTAAAGTTTCCTTTCCAAGGCCTGTGCAAAGCAATGGAGGAGGTGACTCAGCTGTGAATCCAGCAAGCAGACCCGATAAGCATGGTCAGGCCGACCCACCAGGAGCCAAAACATCATCTCCTCCACATCATCTCATCGCCTGATGACAAGGACAATAGCTGACGTCTGCAGACCCCCAGGGCTGCACGTGGCTGCACTTGGTTCCCAGCCTCACCCCAGCCCCTTCCCCTTTATAACCCTGTCCCCTGCACCCGCTGGGAGGCAGGGTTTGATGCTTGTAAGCGCCCTGTCTTCTTGGCTGGCTGGCCTGCTCAGTAAACGCCTTACGTGATTCGACCCGGCCTTCGTTACTGGACACAGTGACAGGCAGCCCGAGCCCACCGGGGGTTTCCCTGTAACACTTGCTCCTTCCTGGTGGCTCTCAGTTTTTAGTTCCGATCTGGTTTGAAATATTTTTTCTTCCTCTTGGAGAGGCTATAAAAGCTCAGTGACGTCCGTGTGCCTGGCGAAAGGCATATAACCCTAACTGAACCCCGAGGACCTTCCTGCTCTGTGAGATAACAGACTGGAGCCCCGGTCCTGGGGTAGAAGGGACCCCGAGATGCTACCTGTCTCCCCTAGTCACAGCCCATGTGACGGCGCTGCAGTACAAGAGGAATTCCTCCTCGGGTGCCTCCGAGCTGAGGTTTCAGACGGGAGGGCCCAGAGCTCAACATTCTCGTCCGCTCACCGTCCCTCCCAAGCACAGGAGGAAGTGGTCGCTGTGAAGCGCTGCCAATTAACCTGTAACTCCGCCTGCACCTCACCACGAACGCCAGCTGTCACCGGCCACGCTCACAAGGCTCGGGTCTCCAAACACGCATGCGCACGCTTTGCAGTGTGAGCGACGCATCATGTTTGGTCACGTTTTGTCGTTCTCCTTACAGAATTGCTCAGCCCAGGATCTGGAATTTCCTCACCAATGTCACAGTGCTCTGTTCCGCCCACATTGTCAACCTAAATAAAGAGGTAAACCGAGGCAGGCTCAAATGACCAGAAATGGAGCTCATTCGGGCACAGGCAGAGGACGTGCCGTTGGGAACCGCGCAGGGCAGCAAGCCTCGGGGAGGCGCCGAGGGCTGGGGGCTGCGTGTATGGGGCGGGGTGTGAGGGGTGCAGCCCGAGTCCACGGAAGGTGACGGGCTTAGGTTGAGGAGGGTTCTTGGCGGACGTTCACTGGTCAGGGGCAGTTCTGCTTCTCTGCTCGTCAGACGTTGGCTCGAAATAACTGTCCCTGTGAAACCAGACAACCAAGGGGCCTCTGGACCAATTCAGCAGAGACGGGTAGAATCCTACCTGAGCGTCTGTTCCAATCCTGCTGGACGCATGGGAGAGCAGCAGGCCATCCACACAATCTGCTCCCCTCCCCACAGCCAGCTCTTCTATGGGGTAGAAGGACAAAGGTGACACAGGACAGTAGGAATTACAGGCTTGGGGAAGGGGGCCAGGCATACGGTTACAGGCAGTGCGGGCGGGGGGTTGGCTTGCATAGGGCGGTGCCTCGGGACCAGATAGTCTCAGCCTCGAGGTGGTTATCTTTCCATGACGGCAGGCAGTTCTCGGGGCAGGAGGGTGGACTGCATTCCGTGAGCTCCCAGGTCCTGGGCACACAGCTCCCAGCCAGTAGTGCTCTCTCTAATCAGAAGAGAACCGTCACAGGTAACAGCACGATTAGTATTTCTTATAACTATGCTGGTCCCCACTGTTCTGGTTCTGCCCCTGACACCTGTTCTCCAGTTCCGTTTCTCTGAGGGCACGTGTGCGGGTCTTCATTCCATGCCCTGTGCTTCCACTTTACACTGAAATCCTCGCAGAATGTCTGCTATCTGCACCCCACCTTTTCTTTCCTCTTGAGAGAGATTGTTAAATACACGTCACAGTAGTGTGGACCACAAAGGGGCCGCACGCTGAACCGACAGGCTCAGGGGAGGCCTGCACGGCAGAGACCGAAAGTGACCACATGGGAGGGTCTGAACATGAAACCTCCTAACTAGTAGCAAGTCAGGGCGGGTAGTCCGTCCTAGGCCTGCAGCTTCCTCGGCAAAGGTCCAGCTCGACTTTAACTCATTCTCTCCTCTTTTTGCAACAGGATGACATTCCTTGGGAATCTCAGAGTAATCTCCTCCAGACCCTCAGGGCGCAGTCTCCCGGACAGGCCAGGCGACCACAGGCGACCTCATCTTGGCCCCTGCGCACCTTCTCTCTGCTGTGAGGGCATTAACTCTCCGGTGCCCGCAGTGTCAAAGAAGCATGTGTGTCTCCAGTCTACTTCCTACCCGATCCTAGGTATTTCCCCACTTTGCTTTCTCCTGCTTCCTCGATCTATCACCAGTGGATTTCATGTAACCCCCTTATGTCTCCTGCTTTGCCATTCTCTGCAGCATTTTCTCAATCTGTTGAGACTTTGATTTCCGGCAATTGCCATCAGTTTGGCTAAAATAAACTCATAAAAATTCTCTAGAGGTTTGGATGTATGTCATAGTGACAGTGACAACGGCACATTTCTTCCCTTCTTTCCTCAAATAATCAGGCGGCTGTAACTCATCAACTCTCAGTCTTCCTTCTGATTGCAGTCTCTGGAGTCTAGATGTTTAAAACGCATGCTGGGAGTTAGTCACCCAATTCTGTGGGAAATAACTTTTCAAGGCGATTTGTGACCTGTGTGACTTCAAGCTGGTGGCAGATGGGGCGGGATCAGTTTTTCTCTAAAGTCGTCGAAACCGCGTCGAGTCTTCACTGTTCCTTAGGTATCGCTCATAAAGCTAGGAGTATTGAAATGAAAACAGCTGTCAGCGTGTCCTGGGGAATTTCGAGGCAGCTTAATCCTGCCGGCACAGGCAGCTCCCCGCAGCTCCTAATCTGATAATGCTGCTTTTGTTCCGTGGAAGTGGTCTGGAGGCTCCGCTGGCGTGCAGCCACCGCGTTAGCTGACTGTTTCCGCTTGTCCTCCCTCCGGTTTCCTTCCAGGTTGTAATTTCTGCAGTGATTTCAAGAGGCAGGTCCCGTTGATGCCAACATTTCTGTTCGGGTCTGAGTTCATTGTCCTGCAAAGTTGAAAAATTAGTTCATGGACAAAGACGGTAAGCAGAAGTGGAAGCAAAGTTTATTGTGGGATAGATGGACTCCCTGCAGCAGGCTGGGTGGGGATGGAGGTGGGGCAAGCAGGCTGCCGCCAAAGCTTCTTTGTCTGGGTTGCAAAGTCCCTGCCCCTTCAGCCAGTCCTGGGGAAGGGGCAGCTGGGGTTCCAGGAGAGCCAGAAGCAGGCCGGGCCCAGAGCATCCGCTCCATGTTGCAGCGGGTGTGGTCCAGCGTCCGAGCTAATTACAGGCCGTTAGTCCATGTGTGGAGTCCCACACGGCCATAAGCCCCGGGCGCAGGGGAGCCTGTCCCGGCCACAGGAGAGCCAGGAGCCCGGTGCTCCAGAGAGAAGAGCGTGCGCTTCTTGGTCTAGTGGTAGATCTGTGCTTTGCTAGCTTCTGATTGGTCCTTTCAAAGAATTCTGCCTTAGCAACATCCATACATTTTAAGGCGCAGGTCTCCTGCACACTCTTCTTCCCTGCCCAGCCGGGTTGCTTAGCAACTACCGCCTGACTTTCCCTATTCTCCTTCCCCTCTGTGGCCTAGCCCTCTTCTATCTCCCCACCATCTGCCATGTTTTTGACAGTCTCAGAGCCGAGGGTTGCCTGGTGCAAGGGAGGAAAAGCATGGCCCCTCTCTTCTTCTGAGTTCTTGGCTGAAACCCCCTTGTAATAACCGACAGATTAACAGTAGAGCGGAGCCATTTTAATTATGTGGGGAGCCCCCCAAAGATCTGAGACTCTAAAGGCATCCAGACTACCGAGGCTCATACACCCTCCTGAGCTAAGGACGGGGTGGGAGTCTGGGCTGCAGAGGGGAGGCAGTTTGCCTGGAAGGGAGCAGGGGTTCCCCTCCTGCAGGTTCTCTCTCTGGGGAGCAACGGTTGTCTCTGATGATCCTCTTCCTGGCCAGGCCCCTTTCTCATGGAGATCCATTTGATAAACGTAGGTTTCCCTTTCAAAGGGGTCACTTTTACTCAGTTTTCAGAGCTCCTGTGTCTTAAAAATAATCAGCTGAAAAGAATCCTTTTGACCTGAGACGTATTTGGGGTGAATATCCTGCCCTCCCCGTGCACCCTGCAGTGTGGCTGCGCTGGGGCCGGCTGTGTGGGCTCAGCCCACAGCCACCCCGCCCCCCTACAATCTACAAACTGCACATGAGGCTGTAAGTCCTGCCTGCTTCACTGTGCAGATCACGTGAGGCCAGGCTTGGTAACACCCAGCACAGTGTCAGCTCCTGATTCCCACGTAGGACAAAAAGTTTAGTCGTTTTTATTTTTCACAGGCTATGGGACGTGAGGGCTGAGAGGAAAGGCTGGGGAAATGAATATGAGCAAACAAGAGAAAGTTTAACATGACAAGAGGAAAAGATCAAAGTTTTTTTAATAGTTTGGTAAACACAGGAATAGATAAAAGGGATATTTGACAGTTGAGGGGGAAAAATGAATAAAAAAGACAAATCAGTTGCCAAATATATTCTGGGTTCAGAACCCAAGCCATAGTCTTCTTGTCAGAACAGTCCTGTTTGGGCAGCACAGCTAGATTTTTAGCCCTCGATTTGTCTGTGTGGTCTAGAACCTTCTACAGTTTCTGGAGAGCAGGGTGTCTCTGAGGCCAAGGCCTGAGCACTCCTGGAGTCTGCCTGGAGGCCTGGCTCTGGGGAATTCTCCGTCCGGCTTGGAGCTGACCCAGCCCAGCTCGCTGCCCAGAGAAGAATACAGTTTCAGGAACCCGGGCAGCAAACAGTCTTGATCTCTGTCACCCCCTCCCGAAATGTGAGCTTCAGAGCTCAGATGTTCTTAGGATAAGCACCAGGGCTTTCGCTGTGCTTGGAAGAAAGGGAGAAAGGATGCATCCTCCTGGGGGGTTGGTGTTTCAGTCGGCAGCTTGGGAGGATTAGCTCTGGGCATCAGGGCTGCAAGTGAAACCTGAAGCAAGCATACAGGCCCGCTATCTGCCCATCTGCCCGCCGCTCACCCCGGGCACTGGGGAGGGAAGCAGGCTCACACCGCAGTGGGGATTTAGGGCCAGGGGTACCCTCTGTTCCCTATGGAAACTCCAGCTGAGTGGGCAGGGGACATCCCGGATTTAATTCCTCCCCCTGTGACTGATGCGCTGGGTGGGAGTTTGCCGCGTGGCAGCTCCGGGCTGTGCAGAACCAGAGACCTTGGCCCCTCACTGTCAGCAGGAGCCTCAGCTCAGCAGCTCAGCGAGGAAGAGGCCCCGCGGGAAACCCGGTTCTCCTGGAAGAGCATCCAAAGGGATCCACATGGGAAACCTGGCGTGGCCCACAGACGTCTCCCGGGGACAGGCTGGGCCCTTGGCCCCCCGGCGTTCGGAGGGAAAGCGGTGGGAGCGCGCTCACCTGTGGCTCCGTGAACCTTGACGCATACCATTGGGCTCAGACTCCAGAAAAGTCATTTAGGATCAAACAGACATGGCAGACGCACCTGCTCTGGGCAAGGCGTCACGGGCAGCGTGCCGGTGTGGACAGCGAACGTCTCTGCCCCATCGTCCTGGCCCCGGAGAGGATTCACGGCTGATCCTATTCTCATTTAGGCTTAATAAGGTGTCAGATCCCTCTCGTATGATCCTCTTGCACCTACTCATTCATTCAGGCCTCTTGAGGGTCCGAGGCTGCTTGAGGTGTGCTGAATGCTGGCCCCCAAATATCACCCACCGACCCACGGACCAGACCACAGGAGTTTAGGGGGCTTCCGGGTGAGGGGCCCCGCCAGCCCAGCCAGCCGGTGTCCTGCGGGAAGGCAGGGCGGATCCGCTGAGGACTGGGAGTTTGGTGTAAGGCAGGTATTTCGATGGGAGGGAGTTTGGTAAGGGTGGGGAAGGACCACCATATCGGGACTTAGAACTGGCGGATGGAGCAAAGCGAGGATTTCTGCGGCAGTGGGTTCAGAGGATCTTCATGAGTTAATTCCCGTGTTTTCTATGGAAGAGTTGAGAGGTCATCTGGAAGTTAAGGAGATGAACACCTACACGACCTCGAGTTTCCTGGAATGAGAACCTATGCTCACGAAGACGGCGGGACAGTCACGCTGGTGACTAAAGGGAGCTGTGGGGGACCCGGGTCCACCCGTGGACAAAACTGCAGAAATCCTTGCATTTGTGGAGTTTGCATTCCAGAAAGTTCAATCAAGTTCGGCTTGTGAACAAACATGAATGGTTTAAATGATGTGCCCGTCACTGGGACCAGCCTGGCCCCACTTCTCCCCGGTCTGTCAGCAAGGCTCTGTGGATGCACCAAATGCCGGCCTCGGACGGGGTGTGAGGGCAAGGGTCTGACTGCAAGAGTTTCACTCTCCGGGGGGTGACACCAGCTTGTAAATAGATGCCCGTATGAATAAGCTGGTAAGGGATTCCTAAGAAAGACTACCTGCTAACGTTAGTGTTTATTCCAGCAGAGCGCTTGCCCTTCTTAGAAAAGCAGCGGCTTTCCCGGATCAGCACCTGAAAAGGAAAAGTGACCCCACGGGTCGCTGCACAACCTGGTCCAAGACGTGAAACGTGTTAAAAGGACCATATGTTGGGGCAGACCAGAGCGCACTGCATCTATTTGCTCTTATGACTCAGCAGGAAACGGCTGCTTCCCTCCTCCGCCTCCCCACCCTGCAGGTGGTTTAACACTGAGCCGGGAGTTCTCGATCCAAGGACTTGGCCGCCTGGCAGGCAGGTGCCTGTGGAGTGACTAGTCACAGGACGCCCGGGGTGGGAGCTGAGAGACTGACAGGCCCGCCTGCCCTGTCTTAGGCTCACATGGCCCAGGGCTGAAGTCCTGACTCAGCTTGCCTCGCCTCCAACAGGCTTCTTCGCCCTGGTTAAAACACCCAGGCTCCACCCTCAGCGCACGCTGGGATCTCCTGTCAGACCCGGGAGCCTCGCTAGGTGAGTGCAAAGCTGCCAGGCACCTCCCTGACCCACACGGGCCCTGCCCGTTAGCCACCCCTCCTTCTTTTCCAGAAGTTTCACCCCTGCAGGGGCATCTCAAAATCCATGGCAAATAAACATACTGTGGGCTTTGATTTTACACAAAAGTCAACGCAGTCATCATTTCACTAGGAACAATCTTTACTTAGAGGAGAGAGACTTTTTGGTTTAACACTTGGAGTGCGGGTGAATTTCCCGCCAAAATATAAGATGGCTCTGTCTTTTGGTTTTGTTCCATCCACCAAAAGGGTGGATTACAAACAAATATTTGGTAATACGCAGTTACAATCGGCCCGAGTTTACACGTTTCCCGCACTCCACCGCAAATCTATATGAACCGAGTTAAAGACGGCTCCCGCGGAGTACGCGCAATTCACGCGAGCCGACTTAACTCGTTTCCCGCACTCCAAGTGTATTGGTTACCATGCCATAATTAAGATATACTTAATTCTCATGCATCTTGTTTGATGTCTATCTTCCAAATGTCATTCTAACTTTGAAATTGTGTTTGCGCATATCATAAAACCTAAAAAGAAAAATAAATCTGTGTTCATAAATTGCTATACTGGAGGGGATGTTAGTGACCATATACCTCTAACCCCCCTTCCAGCTGCGTGAGCAAAGCCAGACAGATGGGCCTGCTGAACCCCAGTTGAAACAGGTAGAATAAAATATTCCCTAAAATTGCTGCCTCAAGTCAAGCCTACCAGGACATGGCAGTCATCAATAAGTAGCTACAAAGCAGTGGTGCAGGAGCTACTCTGACCTTTAAGTTTGTTTTCCAAATCTAAAACCAAGCCACCAACCCCAAAGACAAGCTCAATCGCTGGTTGGGAAAGTCCCTTTCTGCATCCCATAATAAGTGCTGCCCAACCCCAGGAGACTTCTCTCCTAATACCTGGACATCTGTGTCCCAAACAAGGAGACTGCTGACCTTCTGCCTGTCGCTTAACCCCAGCAACTTCCAGGCCCTCAGCCATAAAGGCCTCAGAGCCCCGCCTTGGGGGCAGGAAGCCTGAGGCCCTAGCCCAGTGCTCTCCCCGGCAGAGCCTCGGAACCCGCCTTTGCTGTGCCAGTGCCGCTGCTCTGAAGTCTTTTACATCAGGAGACAAGAGCCCGAGTCTGTCCGGACAGTCGGACAGTCGGACAGTCGTGAGCAGGAGCTGAGCCGAGGCCCGAGGTCCCTGTCCAGTCTACACCTCTCTGTGCTTCCTGGGGGTGTCTTCTCAGAAAACACGACACTGTAGAAAAAACTCTCTTCTTTCTTAGAACTGCTCTTAAAAATTAACCAAGTGGTGCATACAAGTTACAAACAAACAAGGCAGAAACCTATCGAGGGAAGCACTGGAGCCCTGAGCGCCCTCTGCTCCTCGCCAGCTGTTTCCCGGAGGCCTTTCCCTGCACATGTGAACAGAGTACAGGGATGCACACTGGGTTTCTGTTTATTGTTGCAAACGGCATTATAGTTTGCACTTTGACTTTTCCCAAGGACATCTTTCCATAGACAGACTACCTGTCCCTTCATGTGCGGAGCGCTCACCGTGGGTGGGCGGCCCCTGACTTTCCCCAGCCTTCCCTGATGAGTGGCGGGTACAAATGTTTCCCTGTGCCCTATATGCTTCATCAGCTGTGCTAATATTCCTATAGTGGAGGCTCCTAAAGATGGAACCCTGGGCCAAAGGCTTCTGCCACTGTGAATGTGGGGTTAGCTGCTGGTGGGGACTACCAAGTTGCCGACCACACATAAAAGAAAGTGGTGGTGCCCACCATGGGCGCAGGCACTCTCCCCAGCAGCTCGGGTGGCACTGGCACCTACCCTGCATGAGCAGGGGCACAGTGCTGGGTCTCAACAGGAACTGAAATGAGCAGAAAAGGAAGGACTCCCTGAGCCAGACCCATGCGGGCAGGAGAGGCGCGGGCCTCGGAGATGCCGGTAAATGGGAATGTGGGTGTCACCAGAGTGCACGCAAGCTCCCCCTCCATGTCCTCTGGCTTCTCCCGGAGCTGCCCCTCCCTCATGTCCGAGCTCTGCAAGGTGACCATTATCACCAACCACGTGCCTGGTGACCCACCCCAAGGGGGGTTAGAGTGAGGTCACTGCATCTACAGACCAAGGCCAAAGTCAGTCAGCCCCTGGCCTGGGGGAGGGAGTCAGCCCCTGGCCTGGGGGAGGGAGTCAGCCCCTGGCCTGGGGGAGGGAGTCAGCCCCTGGCCTGGGAGAGGGAGTCAGCCCCTGGCCTGGGGAGGGAAGCAGAACCTTGCCAGGGAAAGGAAAGACATCAAGGAAAGATCTTGGAACCCAGTGATTCTGGCAGATGGAGGCAGTTTTCTTTCTAATCTCTCCGCACAGTTCAAAGAACAGGCTTAGGGCTCCAATCTAGCTTCTATTTCCTCTGTAAATGCAAATAAATGTGTTCATGTTATGGAGCTAAAGGGGTCCACTGCCTGGGTGCACAAAGCCCAATCAGACGCAGACAGGAGTTTGCAGCCAAGCAAGTCAAGGTTTACTTTGAAGGAAATGGCCCAGGACCAGGGTAGCAGGTGAGCTCGTGCTCCGAGACCTGGCTCCCCGAGGCGTCTAGGGCATGGCACTCAGGAGTTGGGGCTGTGGGCTCTGCTGGCCGGCTGGGGCCAGGGCGGGGATGGTTGGCCATCCTATCGAGTCCTGATCTCAGCCATGGAGTCGTCTGTCCAGTTTGGGGAGGTGTGGCCACTAGTGCCCTTTCCTGAAGTCAAGTTGTTTTTTTCTAGTTTGACCCAGACCCTGTTTCTGTGGTCAACAGACCTGAGGCTTTGTTCCTAAGACTGTTGGATGCTGAGCAGAACCCGATGCCCTGGGGGAGGGACGGGGTCCATAGACAGAAAGAGAGGCCCACGTCGAAGACATGCGTTTCTGCAGTTACATTAGCTTTCTCAGGGGCTGTGGTGAAGATTAGATGGAAAGCAAAAGTCTTGGAAGAGTGCTTTCCACAATGAAACTCACTCGCAATGTCAGCTTTCTACTATAATAATTAAACGGCATGCTTTTATAGCACCGTAATATAATTTTAGTATGTTGACAATACTATTAATAATGTATTAGTGATATTATGTAATATAATTACCCAGCTCCTTGTTTGTTCTAGTAGTTATCTATCGCTGCATAGCAAATTACCCAGAACCTAGTGGTTTAAAACAGCAACACTTACTGTCTCAGCTTCTGTAGGTCCAGGACCTGGCAGAGCGGCTGCTCTCCCTCAAGGTCGCTCTCAAGGCTGAAATCAAGGTCATGCCAAGGTTCCCCTCCTGTGGTTCCTTGTGGACTGTGGCTGGAGGCGGCCCTTATTTCTTGTCACATGGACTTTCCAGCACGGCAGCTTGCGTCATCACCAAGGTGAGTGGGACAAGAGGACAAGAGAGAGCCAGGAAGACAGACATCTGACTTGTTTTTTAAAAAAATATTTTTATTGATTTCAGAGAGGAAGGGAGAGGGAGAGACAGAAACATCAATGATGAGAGGGAATCATTGATTGGCTGCCTCCTCTCACCCCCCAGTGGGGATCGAGCGCAACCCTGGCATGTGCCCTCCCCGGAGAATCAAACCATGACCGCTGGTTCATAGGTCGGCGCTCAACCACTGAGTCACGCTGGTCGGGTGACATCTGAGTTTTCGGACTTTAATCTCAGAAGTAACATCTTATCTCTTCTGCCAATTCTGTGCATTAGAAATGAGCAGCTGTGCCCTGCTCCCACAGAAGGGGAGGGATGAGCAGGAGGGAGCACGGGAGGACCACGAGGAGTCATTTCAGAAGCAGCCTTGCACAATAGCTGGCCCTGAGCTTCATGGCTTGGAGACCAAGAGAAAGCAAACTGAGTTAAAGACCAGACTGGGTCTAGCTCGGGTTACGTACGGGTTGAAAGGAAGGTAAATATCCTGCTTGCCTAGTATTCTTTGCAGTAAAGACAAAGTTCAGGACAACAATGTATATCTGAGCACATTTGAAAAGGACCCATGTTAGTGACAGCCACGAAATTGCACAAGGGACTCCCTTCTCAAGGGCTCTGGGAGCTGGTTAATCACCAGCATGATGGGGGCGGGGGGGGGGGGGGCATTCCCAGGAGAGGAAAGAAAATATTTTATTAGAAGCGGAAAACGCTCTCAGTCCGGGTGAATACATGGCAGCGTGGCTGAGTCAACTTCCCTTGACTGCCTGGCCCTCTGGCCTTCTGAAACTCTGTTAAGGAGACATAATCCATTCATTCCTGGCGGGTTGGGGGGGGGGAGGGGCTCAATTAACAGCTTTGATAGAGTAAAGACTTCTGGAAAAAATAAAATAAAATTCTTTATGTCTTACATCAAAACAAGATTTCAAATGGTTCTAATATTTTAATGGGAATAAATAAATTCATGGTTTTCTAGTTTTGAGTAGAGAATGCCCTTTCTGTGTACAAACCACTCAGACTTCATAAAATAAAAGCATCATACGTTTTAATAGGTAAAAGTTAAAAATGTCTCCATTGCCAAAAAATAGTAACAGTGAACGCATAATGTGAAATAATGTGTATAAAACAAGCTGAAACAAATATATGCTACATATGTACAATCTTGAAAGACAAACTGTTTACTCCCCCCCAACCCCCCCACACACACACCCCTGAAGATTTCTCTTAGCCCACACGTGGCTACAACCTCACGCAGTCGCCGCCGAGCGGGGCATGACCGCAGACAGCCTGGGGAAGGAGGGGTGAGGCCTGTGGCCTGGCAGAAAAGTGGTTGAGTCATCTGTTTAGCAACAGGCTGCGAGGTCTTCTAGGATCTGGGAGGTCGGGGGATTAGAGGAAAGAGACTGTTTTGTGATTTTGGTCGTGTACCATCTAATTTGGGAGAGAAAGGTGCTCACAGGACATGACTTAAGAATTAAATACAGACAACGAGCAGGCTTCCAGTGAGGTAAACGCAGTCCAGCTCACAGTACCGTAATTAGCGTGCTTTCCTTCCCGCTGCCCTTCCAGGAGAAGGACAAGGAGAAAAGAGGGCGGGAGAGCCGGAGAGTCGGGGTGGAGAAGGCAGAGGAGGGGGACTGCACAGCCCTGGCCCCTGCCCCCGGCTTGTCCCTCCCCCTCGCTGGCCTATGGCTCCCCCTGCCCCTCCTGCTGGCTCCCTCTCCCTCTTGTTTACATGTCCCTCCACTCAGGCCTCTGCTCCGACACCATCCCGGGCGCCCCTGGGTCAGCAGCCTGCGCCGAGGCCCTGGGTCCCGCTCCTTCCAGCTGCTGTGTTGCTCTCACGCTGCTCACCAGCTGGCACCGGTGTGTCTGGTGCCCGTGGCCCCCGCTCTGGAAAGTGACCCCGGGAGCAGCACCCCTGCTTCCGGCTGTGGGCTCGGGCCTGGAAGCGGTCCCGCCCGCACGCAGTGAGCAGGGTCACTGGGCCAGCAGGTGCACACACTCCATGGCTTCCCCACGTCCTCCAGGTGGACGCCTGTCTCTGCTCCGTGCCCCGGGCTCCACCTGTCACAGCCCCTGCTGGACGCTCGGTCCCAGAGCCTGTGAGAGGACGAATAAACCCGATCCTCGTGGCCAGTGCCGTGGGGCCTGGCGAGAGCCCCTCCCCAAAGTAAGAATCAACCACTTGTTATATTTTGTTTATTAAGGCAAAAAAACAACAACAAAAAAACACCAACAAAACACCACAACCACTCTCATATCTGAGAAAGGTTTCTCCAGGGGTGACACGGGGGGGCTTTGCTGGGCCCGCGTGGGCCCTGAAATCCAGCCAGCCTGCGCTGTGCCTTTAAAAAACTTTTTTTATTTTATTGATTTCATAGAGAGGGAGGGAGAGGGAAAGAGAGATGGAAACATCACTGATGAGGGCTGCCTCCTGCACGCTCCACACTAGGGATCAAGCCCGCAACCCGGGCATGCGCCCTGGCCAGGAATCAGACATTGACCTCCTGGTTCATAGGTCCACGCTTCACCACTGAGCCACACCGGCCGGGCTGTACAACGCCTACTGAACATTCTGACTTAGCCCAGAAGAAAGCCCATCGGAAAAAAACAAGGAAGCTCACTTTCCTTAAAACAGGGACGTGAAATAAGACATACAAAGGAGCGCTAAACACGGCCGAGGTACCTCACGGAGCAGAAGCAGCATGGAAGTGCGGGGCTGTAAGGCTCTGAGCGTCCGGAAACCTGTGGCTGATTTCACGGACTGGCGTGGGCCCTGGTCCCCAGTGCTCCGCAGGAGATGACGGGCATGACCTGCTGCTGGGACCAGGCCTCCGGGGGCCAGGGGACAGAGCAGGAGAGTGGGCCTGAGCTTGGAGTGGGCAGGAGACAAGGGTGTGGACAGCAGCCGGGGCCACAGGGTCCCACGGAGGCCGGAAGGTGACCCGAGGACTGGAGCGTGGGGCATGCCTGTGGGAGGGGCGGCAGCCAGGATGCTGGGGTTCAGAGCCCCCACACTGCAACGGCGCTCCTCCGCAGGCCCATTCCAGACAGAGCCTAGTCACACAGACTCATCTGTGCTCAGCTGTGCCAGCTCAGGCATGGAGGGGGGGCAGGTAGAGGGGAGGCAGGTGGAGGGGAAGCAGGTGGAGGGGAGGCAGGTGGGGGGAGGTGAGTGGAGGGGAGGCAGATGGGGGGAGGTGGGTGGTGGCGGGTGGAGGGCAGGCGTGTGGAGGGGAGGTGGGTGGGATCTGGCCACAGAGGGAAAAGAAAAAAGAGCCCGTTTCCTGGTCATTGTACCTGAGGTCAGACTTGGCTCAGTGCCTCCAGGGAGGACCTGGGCTGGGCATGGAGGAGCTCTGTCCAGAAGGGGAGGGCAGGAAGCCCCAAAGGGGAGGGCAGGACGCCCCAGCAGGGAGGGCAGGATGCCCCAGCAGGGGAAGGCGGGGCGCCCCAGCAGGGGGTGGGGGCCCAATGCCCCGCTGGGGGAGGTGGGGTGGAGCTGAGAACTGCCCTGTCGCGTGGCCACCCTCCTGGTCCTCACCGATGGCATCTCTCGGCACAGGCATGAGTGTTGGGCTCACAGGGTCTCCCTGTCTGGTGTACGAGGAGCCCGGTGCCGAGCTCAGGGAGAAGCAACATAGGCCGGCAGCCGAGCGCTGGGCTCTCTTTCTGCGGATTCGGTGTCCTGTTTTCCAGGGTGGCCTGCGCCCGTGTGGAGAAGCCCTCAGTCGGAAGGAAGGGTCTGGGTGAGTTACTTCAGTGCCAGCGCCCTAGGCAATGACTCAGGCGCTGCTCTGCGGTGCGTTGCCCACAGAGGGGACTGCCATCCACGAGGACACGCTCCTCCCCCAGAGCCTCGGTCCCAGAGCCGGAAGCAAACTGCTCCCCTGAGGGTCGGGGAGGAAGGGCCAGGGCACTGAGGTCGGAGGAAAGAAACGGAGGGGCTTGGTGGCAGTTTTTACTTTTAATAAAGGAATTATTATAAGGAACATGCTATGGCCAGAGGAGCATAGCTGGGTTTCTGCTTCTGATCCAGGAGCAACGAAGCATGAGGCAGGGTGTGCAGAGAGAAACATTCACGACTAGACCCAAGTCAGGGCAGAGGAAAACATGGAAAAAACCAACTACTGCCCCACCCTCCCCCAAAAGAAAGGAAGAAACCAGAAAAGCAATACAGGAGCGAAGGCAGGTGATCCCAGGAGACGGAAGGAGGGGCCAAGGCTGAGAGCAAGCGGACGGCGGGGGCCATGGCACGAGCCAGCACGAGCCTGAGCAGGGACGGGCAGCCATCCCGTGGCCGGAGCTCAGCCCACACAGCAGGAGGGGAGACCTCGGCGGGAGGGAACCCCGCCTCTGGCTCTCGGGGAGCCCCTCAAGCTGCTGTGGACAGGGGCATTGGGGGGGGCCGTCTTTGGGCTCGGGGTGCGCTGCACCGAAGCCGAGGGTGGGTGCTGTGCCCCCGGCCTGGAATAAGACTTCACAGTGGATCTTCGCTGCACAGATTAGAAACAAGAAGACAAAAGGGCTTCCCCATGTTTTCTTTTCATCATGCCGGACTTCTCCGGTCTGTTCCAAAGCTCATTGGAGGAAGTACGACAGGAGGAATTATCCACAAAAATCCAGCCACGTAGGCAAGTTCCTGAGGCTGAATCGGTGCTTTGCTCGTTTCTTCCACACGCCATGTCTGCTTCAGTGCTGGGCACAGCGGGGGCTGACACATTACCAAGAAGCGAGCTTCCTTCAGGAAACTGAAACTGTGCAGTGTCCACACTGTCCACGCTACCCACGCTGTCCACACTGTCCACATTGTCCACACTGTCCACACTCTCCACACTGTCCACATTGTCCACACTGTTCACGCTATCCACGCTGTCCACGCTCTCCACGCTGTCCACACTGTCCACATTGTCCACGCTGTCCACGCTCTCCACATTGTCCACACTGTCCACGCTATCCACGCTGTCCACGCTCTCCACGCTGTCCACACTGTCCACATTGTCCACGCTGTCCACGCTGTCCACACTGTCCACATTGTCCACGCTGTCCACGCTGTCCACACTGTCCACATTGTCCACACTGTCCACGCTCTCCACATTGTCCATACTGTCCACGCTCTCCACGCTGTCCACACTCTCCACACTGTCCACACTCTCCACACTGTCCACATTGTCCACACTCTCTACACTGTCCACATTGTCCACACTGTCCACACTCTCCACACTGTCCACACTCTCCACACTGTCCACACTCTCCACACTGTCCACATTGTCCATGCTGTCCACACTCTCCACACTGTCCACACTCTCCACACTGTCCACACTCTCCACACTGTCCACATTGTTCATGCTGTCCACACTCTCCATGCTATCTGCACTGTCCACACTGTCCACACTGTCCACATTGTCCACATTGTCCACACTGTCCACACTGTCCATACTCTCCATGCTGTCCACACTGTCCACGCTGTCCATGCTGTCCGTGCTGTGCACGCTATGGTGGTCTCTGGGTTAGTTACTAGAGCCATTCAAGTCCTCCAACTAGATTCCTGTCACTGGGCCCACAGGCTCCTCTGGTTATGACAACTGCAAATCCCAGTCCTTTCTCCTATGGCTTTAAAGGATTGGAGCAGTTCTAGGAATTTGAGTTATTTTACATTTAAAGCTTTCTTTTTAGTGTCTCCTATTCCTACTAAGAAAGAGAACTAAATCCTAGAGCCTACGGAATTTCAAAAAGCACACTGCTAACTCCTGGGGAACTTCTGCGGTTTCCCAGGCTCTCCTCTGGTCCCCCCGCCGCCATAGCAGAGCCTGATGTCTCCTGCACCACTTGCTGGCTCTTGGACTCACCTCTTCCATTCAAATGTTTCTTTTTTCTAATATTTTCTATTCGTTTATCTAAGACTAGTTCCTGATATTCACCATGTGCTTTTTTTCTCGCTTCTATGCCGTCTTTTTTCCTTCCCCAAATTAGTCTTTGGCACATCAGTTAGTCATTATTTCTGTTACTTTGCAGAAAAAGCCCTGCTTTTCTCAGAGGTCTGGCATCCGAGCAGTGTGACCATTAACTTCCCGATTCGTGGAGCTGTTTCGTGTCCTGCCTCTTTACCAGGGAGGACATGTTTTGCAATAGTTACTCCCGGAATCTCTTTATAAGGAGATGTGCACACCGGTACGTGCTCGGCTCGGGCCTCACTCATCGTGCTGGCTCGCTGGTCTCTACGCTTCGGAGAACCCCTCTATTGATCAAGTCAGTATTAACCTTATGTGTTTATCCTTGAAAACATCGAGGCACCACCATGCTGCGATCTATCCTTGCTGATGGAGCACAGGAGGGACATAGAAGCGTGAGGCAGGCATTGCTAATTCTCAAGGAACCATCTTCATCGACGGGAGAGTAGTGGGTGCTTAGCCCCGCCAGTGCCAGGCACCCTGCCATTGTCCTCGCTTCATACCTTAAAGCAGGTGTTCAACACTCTTATCACAGTGGTGGAATTATCTCGCATATATTTGCCATTTACTAGCTTCCTAACCCTTAGAGTCTAATTCACAATTTTATTTTATTTTTATTTTATTTTTTAAAATATATTTTATTGATTTTTCACAGAGAGGAATAGAGAGAGGGATAGAGAGTTAGAAACATTGATGAGAGAGAAACATCGATCAGCTCCCTCTTGCACACCTCCCACTGGGGATGTGCCCATAACCAAGGTACATGCCCTTGGCTGGAATCGAACCTGGGACCTTTCAGTCCGCAGGCCGATGCTCTATCCACTGAGCCAAACCGGTCAGGGCCTAATTCACAATTTTAATTGAAACTCTGAATTCTAGACATATAAATTAAATATATATAATTGAATGATGGAAGATAAATTGTAAGTTCTTGGAAAAAATTAGTACTTGATATTTTGATATAAAAGCAGAACAGTATACTTGATGCGATCAGGAATTTTCGTGAGGCTACTTATAATTAAACTAGAGGCCTGGTGCACAAAAATTTGTGCACTGGGGGGGGGGGGGAAGGGGGGGCCCCCCAGCCCGGCCTGTGACCTCTCACAGTCTGGGACCCCTCAGGAGATAATGACCTGCTGGCTTAGGCCTGCTCCCGGGTGGCAGAGGGCACGCCCAATCCCTAGGTGCAGCCCCTGGTCAGGCTCAGAGCAGGGCCGATTGGGGAGTTGGGGCGCCGCCCCCTGTCATGCACAGAGCAGGGCGGATCGGGAGGTTGCGATGCCACCCTCAGTCACTCTCAGGGTACAGCCGATTGGGGGGTTGGGGCACCGCCCCCTGTCACACTCAAGACAGGGTCGATGGGGAGGTTGCAGCGCCACACCCTGTCATGCACAGAGCAGGGCTAATCAGGGGGTTGGGGCACTGCCCCCTGTCACTCACAGAGCAGGGCCCATCAGGGGGTTGAGGAGCTCCCCCCTGTCACTCACAGAGCAGGGCCCATCAGGGGGGTTGGGGCACTGCCCCCTGTCACACACAGAGCAGGGTGGATCAGGGTGTTGGGCGCCGCCACTGTCACACTCAGGGCAGGGCCGATGGAGAGGTTATGGCTCTACCCTGTCACACACAGAGCAGGGCCCGTGGGGGGAGGGGGTTGGGGTGCTGCACCCTGTCACACACAGAGCTGCAGGGAAATCAGGGGGTTGGGGAGCTCCCCCCTATCAGGCACAGAGCAGGGCTGATCAGGGGGTTGGGACGCCTTCCCCTGTCATGAACAGCAGGGCAGATAGGGAGGTTGTGGCCCTGCCCCCTGTCACACACAGAGCCACAGGGCGATCAGGGGGTTTGGGCGCTGCCCCCTGTCACGCTGATTGCGGTGCTGGGAGCCTCGCTGCTCCCCGCTGACCCCGGTGCTGGGAGGCATATTACCCTTTTACTATATAGAATAGAGGCCTGGTGCACGGGTAGGGGCTGGCTGGTTTGCCCTGAAGGGTGTCCTGGATCAGGGTGGGGGTCCCCACTGGGGTGCCTGGCCAGTCTGGGTGAGGGGCTGAGGGCCGTTTTCAGGCTGGCGGATGACTGAAGCTCCCAACTGCTCCTTTTTTTCTTTTTTCTTTTTTCTATTCTGGGCCAGCTTGAGCTCTGAAGCCTTGCTGCTGAAAGCCAGTTTCTGGCCTTTGTTTACTTTCTGTATTTGATACAATGTTGCGGTCCGGCTGGCTGAAGCCCGGCTGACTAACGCAGGTTTCTAAGGTTTTGTTTAGCTTCTATATTTGCAACATAGTTGCTTAGAGTTACAACTGAGAGGCCGGCAAGTCAGGAGTCCGCAGTCACTGGAGCAAGCAAGCCTCCCTGTTCACTTCAGCGCATGGCTGCCGGCCGCCATCTTGGCTGACAGTTAATTTGCATAAGGATATGCTGATTAGCCAATGGGAAGGGTAGTGGTCCTACGCTAATTACCATGTTTCTCTTTTATTAGTGTAGATAGTTACAAATACATTATCTTCGTCAAAACTTCAGATGATGCCCTAACCTGTTTGACTCAGTGGATAGAGCATCAGCCTGTGGGTTCAAGGGTCCCAGGTTTGATTCCAGTCAAGGGCATGTACCTTGGTTGCTGGCACATCCTCAGTAGGGAGTGTGCACGAGGCAGCTGATCGATGTTTCTCTCTCATCAATGTTTCTAATTCTCTATCCCTCTCCCTTCCTCTCTGTAAAAAATCAATAAATATATTCAAAAAAAACAACTCTGGATGATTTTTAAAGTTAGACACGTCCTGAGACAGTTCTAATAGTAATAGGTGAATTGTGTCCATTTGCTGTTGAAACTATGAAGGGTTTTTAAATGTTTTTTTAAATTATTATTGATTTCAGAGAGGAAGGGAGGGGGAGAGAGAGAGAGAAAAACATTAATGTTGAGAGAGAATCACTGATTGGCTGCCTCTTGCACCCTGGGCACATGCCCCGACCGGGAATCGGACCGTGGTCACCTGGTTCCCAGGTCCACGCTCGACCACGGAGCCACGCCGGCCGGGCTGTGTGTGTGTTTGAAGAAGACAATGGGAGATGGAGGTTCCCGGTGCGCAGCTGTCTGCGGGAGTCCAGGCGAGCTTCCCAGCTCACACGCTGTGCCCCTTCCCACGCCGCTAGGTCTCCTTGACTCCCCTCCTCGTTCTGAAAACAACGACTGCAGGGGACCTCACTAGCTCACGGAGGGGCTGGTGGTGAGGTGGTTGGTAATCGTCCCACGTATTGGACATACAATAGAGACCTCAAAGTGGCTGGTGGTGGCCCTGTCCCTTCATAACCAGCAGAACGTCCCATGAACATTCAGTCCAAAAACAGCCTTTCCCTGTGCTCCTCTGAGGACAGTGACCGGCTCTCGTCCGGAACTCCCGTGTAGGCGTCCTCTGCGCTTTCAGGTCCGGGAGTGGCCCTAGACCCGAGTGCGCTACTAGCGTCCACTTTAAAACCCTGTTTCCTCGTGAGCACAGGCCCTGCCTCTGCGGGAGGTCCCGCAGCCATTCCCGTAAAGCGACCCCTGCCCCCTGTACAGATATCTGCGTGGGTTGGAGGGGAGGGAGGGTGGGCTGATACTCAGGTGCAGGGACAGCTGTGACTCCGAGTATTAGGGACAGGGTGGAGCGACCCTTGACCCCCGTCTGGGGCACACTCGCCTCCTTCCTTCCCGAAATACTGTTCTCATAAACGGCAACATTTGACTTTTAAGATTTAAGTCTGTGATCTTCCTTTCCTTTCCATGGCTTTAGCTATGAAGTCAAATAGATATGTTTTTCATAAAGGGTTTTACTAATTTAAAGCGTTTGAAAATGTAATGAAAGCCTTTTCGGAATCCAAAGAAAGCTCTACACATGCACAGTTTCTCCCAGGTTCCATTCTATACTTCCGTCATGAGAGGGAGCGGAGCGGAGGGCTGGCCAACCCTGACCTTGAGGTTCCCCTTCCCTGAAAGGGAAGTGGGGGAAGTTAGAGGCTCCAAAAGTAGGCTGTGCAGTGGAGAGAAAGACCCGCAGAATAAATGGCAGTTGGAGTGTAACTGTTATTTTTCGTTCAGGTAATAAGGAAAGAAAACAGAATATTCATGGTACTGATTTCAAAGAAGAAAATCCCTCCTGGGAGCCCTGCTCCCCGTGTGGCGTCTGCACTGCCGGGGGGGGGGGGGTAGGGGGGGGGGTTGGGGGGGGCGGTGGGCAGGGAGAGGGTCTCTCCCCCGTCCCGGACGCAGGTTTGCTCACACTCCTGGGCCCGAGCTCCGCGTGGCCGGGAAAGCCTGTCGGGGGAGCAGCCGGGGCCTCACGCTGCCGGGCCCTCGTGGCCTCGGAGCCTCGGTCAGTACTGAGTAATTTATAGAGGGAAACGCCTTAAAGTTCCCAGTCCCTGAACCTTAATACACAATGTCAACACCTCTCAAATGGCCATTTCGGGTTCTGAATAAAAAAGTGCACCAAGGTTCCTTCTGCAGGCACAGCCCTGTCTGAAGAAAGAGCCTTATTTCTGGCAGACCAGCCCCCGGCCAGCCTCGGCCCCGGGAATTAAATAAAGGGAAAATGTGTGCATGCAGTGACGGAGCCGGCCAGTCATGCTAAGGCTTCGGATAAACAAAAATCTCACATTTAGAAAAGCAGGTCTGTTCTCATCTCATCCTTGGGACCATTAACCAGGCACAAGCAGTAAACTGCTGTTCCTAGAGCCGCTCTCCGGCCGTCTCCTGGCCTCCTTAGCCTGTGGATTTGCAGGAGGTCCTCGTGTTGATTAGACTGAGCGTTCAGCTCAATGTCACCATTCAGCTCGATTCAGGGGGTCCCTCCTGCTTCTCATAGGGGTGACGTCTGGGTGCTGTGACTCAGTGTGGCCCGTGTCCCCCAGGTGCCCCGACCAGGGCTCGCGCTGCGCAGGCCGGTGGGGCTGCCCCTGCAGTGCCCTCAGGGCCTGCCCTCTGCGCCCACTCCCAGACGGGATGCTGAAATGTCTGGGTTCTAATTCAACTTAGTCACTGCTTCGCCTGAGGCAGTTTAGTTTCCTCATCTCCAGAATGAGAGCAAGTACCCTCAGCAAACCTCGCTACTTTGACATTAGAGAGATCACGCAAAGGGAAGCTCTTTGTAAGAAGTTCTCAAGGTAACGTATGTTATACGCGGCAGAGCCCTGGCCGGACATGTCGCCAGGAATCAGGGTACATGGATGTGTCTGGGAACGTGCCACCGAGGCACCTGAATCTACCAGGTCAGCTGGAGGTCCAACGCAGGCACCCGAGTCAGTAGGGACGGTCGGGTTCAGAAAAGAGGGCTGCTCAGTTCAGCATTTTGGCATCTCTCTCTTCGAGCTCAACTCCCAGCCAGCTCAGGTCTCTCTAAATACGTAGTGAGGAAGCTGGATAGTATTAAAGATAGCTCCTCTTTCGCCCCCTCCCTCCCCCCATATCCGTAATTCCATCAACAATAAAAAATTTATATATAAAAAAAGAAGCTAGGGGGATTTGAATTGTTTCTATTAAGGTGACTCCATTTGTACCTCAGGTGGTGTGAGACCTGGGAAAATTAATTACATGTAACCATATATATCCATATATATATAATATCCATAGTATATCCATGTATAATATATAATGTATTGTATGTATATAATGTATGCATAATATATATTTGAAATATGTATTAAATATATTCTACATTTGCCAGCCTAACAAATATAGAAGGTAAACATTTTCTGAGCATTGCCCTGTGTACTTCATGACTTTGTATACAGTTTTTGGTGAGACTAATGAAAATTAGTTTCCATTTCTTTATCTTTGATCTGGAAAAGTACAGAGAAGTACCAGGTTTCGTCAGACACCAGAAGATGGCTGGCACATGACCACTAACAATGAATTCCCACTTAGAAGCAGATCTGGAATGATGGAAATGCCCTCTCTTTTTTTGGAAGCTGGTTATCAACGAAGATGAGTCACCAGTGCTGTTGACTTCACTGTGAATGGCAGGAACACCAGGAATAGCCTCCAAGGAGACTGATGAATAAGGTCTCACAGACGCTACCCCTCCTGCCTCAACCCACAGCCACTCACAGCCTGAAATACGGAACTCAGAATTTCAACGTTTCCCCAAACTGCGAGCAGATGAAGGGGGAAGAAGCCAGGACATTAGTCTGACTGCTCACAAAGCAGCTTCAGACAGTTCCAAGTCAATAACACATCAAGATCAAGAAAGTAAAATTAACATCTCAACAAAGAAAGGTGACAGTCAGGAATGGCTGAATGGTGTCCCCCCGAAAGGGATATTGAATCCTAGCACCATCTCAGAATGGGACTGTATTGGAGAAAGCGCCTTTAGAGAGGTGACAGGTAAACGAGGTCATCGATCGGGGTGGGCAGATCCACTATGACTGGGTGCTTTTAAGAAGAGGAGATTACGACAGAGACACACACAGCAGAAAGACCATGTGAGGCGGGGTGGGGGGCAGCAGTAAGCCAAGGAGGATGCTCAGAATGAAGCCAACCTGCTGGCACCTCGCTCAGGGATGTCCAGCCTCCAGGGCTGTGAAGAAGTGCATTTCTGCTGTTTACGTCTCTCGGGCTGGGTTTGTGGTGACAGCCCTGGGAGGCTGATCGGGTCTCCTCCACCTCACACAGGAGGGGAACCCAACCGCTCTCTTGGATCCACGAGCACTCTTACATTTGGGTTGTGCCTGTGATTTTCAAAGCAACGTCACCTGTGGCCGCAGCGGAGGTCTGACAGGACAGGCCCTCATGACCCATGTCACCGGTGGGGAGAGGGGGGGCCCTGGGACCAACCGGTGCCCCCCAGAGCCCACCCGGCAGGAAGCAGCCTGGCTGGCCTGACGCCAAGTCCTCAGACTGGGTCCCAGGGTTTCTGCATGTCCGAGAGGCACGCATTTCCGCCGCAGCCTGGATGAGTCTGAACTTCCTTCCCTCCTTCCTTCCTCTCTCCTTGCCCAGGAGACGCCCGCTCTCAGGACTCAGGGAGGACACCCCGTGGCGCATGCACTTTGGAAAGCGGTCCGTAACTTCACAGACACAAATTAGTATTTATAACCTTAACTTTTATGCCTAAAGAGAAAGAAAAGGTCAATCTCTGTGTGACAAAAACAAAAGTCAGTCATTACAGCCCCTCCCTCCACCACCGCTCATGCCATTAGACCCTTTCAGGGAAGGGTTTAGGGAGGAAGGATGGCTCTACGTAAAAGGACGGGCCTCCGGAAAGTCCTCCGTGGGGCTGAGGATGTGAGAACTTGGGGGACAGCGAGGGATTTCTAATGAGGGAGTCAGGAAGCTGAATTTATAATGTGCTTCGTAAACCCCACGGAATTCCCACCTGGGTGTCTCCAAGAGCTTTTCAGTAGAGGTCTACATTACTGTTCAGTGATTTTGGGGGCTGAAATTCTCTCTCTCTCTCTCTCTCTCTCTGTCCCCCTCCCTCCACATGTCATACCAAACTGGGACAGGTCTTAAAGTGGGCCAATTTTATTTGAATCACAATTATTTCCTCTTAGCTCTACTGAGAAGTGAGCTAGAGTAAAGAAAGATTCAATCATGCAAACTAGCAAACTACAGATAAACAGTCAGAAAGACATGGAGCTCTCCAGATCTCAAAATATGACTCCATACAATGTCTTCTGGATCAGTTAACAATTCTCAACAAAAGCCACTCTTAGGACTAAAAAGAAATCAGCCGCTCCCTCTCTCTCATTCTTTTGATTTCTCTTTCACCATCCATCTTTCCACCCATTACCCATCCATCCATCCATCCATCCACCTATCATCCATCCATCCATCCATCCATCCACCTATCCATCCATCCATCCATCCATCCATCCACCTATCCATCCATCCATCCATCCATCCATCCATCCATCCATCCATCCATCCATCCACTCATCCATCCATCCATTTATTCCTCTATATGTCTGTTTACATATCTGTCCATATATTATACTGAGAAGTTTCTATGACTTATCTCTAGTTTGTAAAATCTTCCCATATGCAAGTTCTAAGTGAGAGAAACTGCCCATGATTAAAGTAAGAGAGTGTGACTATTGGAGCTCTGCTCATTGCTCCACATCCTCACAGGCTGAGTGACTCACATCTCTCACCTTCAGGACATGGAGCCAAGGGGTGAAGGAGCAAAGGACACCACCCTTAACCAGGAAAGGCCTCCTGTTGTTTCTGCTCCATGTCACTGGCCTGGGCTTCTTCGCCTAGCGGTGGCCTCGGGTCAGCCAGACTCCTTCCTGAAGGCTCAGAATCCAAGGCAAGTGTCCCAAGAGAAGGAGCGGAAGGGCATGACGTTTTTGTGACCTAGCTCCCAAGTCACGCAGTGTCATCACCACCCGCTGCGGGTTGAGGCAGGCTCAGAGTCCTGCCAGTTCAAGGGGAGAGGGCATGGCCCCCTGACCTCTCCCCTCTCAGTGGGAGGAACGTCAGCATTCCTTGTGAGAAGAGCACGTGCGAGGGAGAAGGGCAGTAGCTGTTCTTGAAGATACAGCCCCGCAGGCAACAGTGGGACTGCAGGCCCTCAGCCGTTTTGTGAGCCTGAGGGCAGAGATAAGTTCCCACTTCCTGGCCCCTCACTGCTCTCTCCCTATCAGGGCACAGGCGGGGGCAGCTGGGGAGAGGTGACAAGTGTCTCCCAGGAGCCAGGCAGCCCAGCAGCAGGGAGGGAGGAGGGCCATACTTCCCCTGCCCCCAGAGATGGAGAAATGTGCCAAGAGAAACCTGGGTGCAGGAAGGCCTGCAGAGATGAAGGGCTTCTTGGTTATGGGGGGGAATGGTTTCTCCACAGGAAAGTGGGGCCTACCTTGAGCCTGAAGGAGGTGGGGCCCCCGCTTCTCAGGTGTGCCCGGGGCGGCGGGGGGCGGAACGGGGAAGGGGAATCCAGGAGCAGGGAGGCCAGGTGGCCAGGCCTTGAGAACGGTGCCGGCCCCTCCAAGAGCTGCCATGTAGGGGGCACTGAGGGATGGCCACTGCACCCCGAGACGAAGCTCCCTTGGCCCTGGGGTGCACCTGGCCTTGGGGGGAGACAGGACAGGGAGTCCCCTGAACTGACCAAGTTTGTCTGGAAGGGTCCAGATGACCTTGGAGGTCAACATATAACCTTTGTCTTGAGTTGTAGAAGGAGGAACGTGACCAATTTTGTTTTTATATCTGGGGTCTGTCTAGCACAAATGGCACCCACTGTCCAGTTATTCCCGCCATGATGGGCACTTAACCTGTTTCCAAATTTTCACTTAGAAATTCAGCTGCATGACAACTTCCACATGTTTACTTATGTGCACGCCTACTTCTCCAGAAAAGATACCTGGAAGTGAACGTTCCATCGGTCCCGGTCCCTGCTTTCCTAGGGGGACCCGCCCCCGACCGTGGCCAGGACCCACCTTTCCGTGGGACTGGAATGTGGGCTACTTGTGGGCGGGGCCTGTAGGCGGGCTTTCCGAGTGGCCCGTGTGCTTTTCTGCAGTCAATGTTTGTGGAACAAATAATTCACATTTATGTACAAATAATTCTATGCTATCTTTTCTCAATTTTTATTTTTGATTAATTTTGAGAGAGAGAGGGGAAGGGAGAAAGAAAGAGAGAGACATCGATTTGTTGTTGCTTATTTATGCATTTATTGGGAGATTCTTATATGTTCCCTGACTGGAGATTGAACCCACAACCTTGGCGCTCTAACCAACTGAGCCCCCGGCCAGGGCCCATGCTATCTTTTCACATGTTTGTCTTTGAGAGAATTGCATGACCAACTTACTGTCAAGACAGTTCCCTGGTTCCTGAATGACACGAATGCCGGAAGCAGTCCCCAGGCCGGCCGAGGAGCCGAGGAGCCGAGAGGAGCAGGTGGCAGCCAGGCTGGGGTTCCAGGAGTCAGTTCCATACCCAGGGAAGCCTCAACTTCGCAGCCTCATCACTGGGGACCCAGAGGGGGTCACTCTTCTAAGAAATGCGCTCAGTAGGCCTCACGTCTGCTCCCCCGCCCTCCCCTGGGGAACAGAGGTTGTCCCTGAGAATTCTGACACCACTGGCAGGAAGCAGCACGGCATCTGATGAGCTTCACAGGAGAGGAGGCCAGAGGGACGAAGGTGCACCTGGGACACAGGGCACCTAACTACGTCTTGCCTGGGGCCACCTTGTCTGGGGCCAGAGATGACAGAGTGGCACTGGCAGACCTCCGCGACTCAGCGGGTCTCACCTGTGACGTCCCTGTCCTCTGCTGCTCAGGGTTTCCCTCGCCAACCTGTCCGCCAGATGCTGCAAGTTCACCGATGAGGGCTCTGCCTGCTTCCGCGGGGCGTGGAGGCCGGCTCCTTAGCTGGCGGGGAGTTGACACCAGGATGCCGTCCTGAGGTGTTCGGTCTCACAGTCCTCTCAAGGCCGGTCGCCCCAGCAAGCAGACCAGCCAGAGCAGCATCACCGTGGAGACTGACCACTAACAACCTCTAACAAATCCCTGTAACAAAACCAGGGAACCGCAGGCTGGGTTCTTCTCAGACGGATACAAAAGCCTAGCCGATTTTTCTGTGAGTTTAAGATTTAAACTTTGAACTCAATGTACCTAGAGAGTCCCAGGCCTTGGAGGGAAGCAGCTGGACATCCCTCCAGGCTGTCCCCGGCGTCAGGAGGACAGATGCTTGGCTCTGTTTCTCTAAGTCAACAAGCACAGCCAGGGTCTGGGAGGACACAAGTCAGGGCAGTGACAAGGAGTCTAGATGAAGACGTGCATGGCTTTCATTCTACTTCTCGCATCCGCTGGTCCCCCGACGGACGGGGGCCGGGATTTTCTTCGGGGTTGGCTTTCGGGGTGTCTCCCTGAGGGAGGCCCTGGCATTGCAGAAAGGCTCTAACGACCAAGACCCTCTCTCTGAGCAGACCAGACACGGGTCCCAGGGTTCCTCCTCACCCCGGCCCACGGTTCATTCGCCTGTCAGTGGAGACTGTATCCCAGGTGTGCGGGGCGCTGGCTACATGGCCTGTGCCTTACACGCGCACCACGCTCATTCTCGCAGCGACTTTAGGACGGGCACCTCAGGAAGCCCATTGCAGAGAGGAGGACGCTGAGGCCTGGTGTCTGACGTCATAGGCCCTTAGCCATCACACTGATGTCTGGGGTTAAGTCCAGGAAGCCGGCTCCCAGGCCTCTGCCTGACCAGGGGGCTAGCCATCTCCTCAGTGACCGCCTTCCTGGGCGCCTCATGGCCATAAGCCCCCTCACCCCACCTCGGCCCTCTCAAGGCTGCCCAGTGGCGGCCTGTCGGATCCCTGTGTGTCCTCCTCCTGGTCTTCCCCCGGCACATTGCCTGCCACGGGTGCTTGAGCAATGAGCATTCTGAGCGAGCGATTTCCTTCCCCTGAGAGTAGTAGTGAAGAGACGTTCCACCAGGTTGCCCGGTTCAGACCCCCGTGACTGTGGCGCTGCGGTGACTGTGACAGTGGGCACTGCTGTGACTGTAACAGTGGGCACTGCTGTGACTGTGACTGTGGCGCTGCGGTGACTGTGACAGTGGGCGCTGCGGTGACTGTAACAGTGGGCACTGCTGTGACTGTGACTGTGGGCGCTGCTGTGACTGTGGGCGGTGCTGTGACTGTGACAGTGGGCGCTGCTGTGACAGTGGGCGCTGCTGTGACTGTGACAGTGGGCGCTGCTGTGACTGTGACTGTGGGCGCTGCTGTGACTGTGACTGTGGGCGCTGCTGTGACTGTGACAGTGGGCGCTGCTGTGACTGTGACAGTGGGCGCTGCTGTGACTGTGACTGTGGCGCTGCGGTGACTGTGACAGTGGGCGCTGCGGTGACTGTAACAGTGGGCACTGCTGTGACTGTGACTGTGGCGCTGCGGTGACTGTGACAGTGGGCGCTGCGGTGACTGTAACAGTGGGCACTGCTGTGACTGTGACTGTGGGCGCTGCTGTGACTGTGGGCGGTGCTGTGACTGTGACAGTGGGCGGTGCTGTGACTGTGACAGTGGGCGCTGCTGTGACTGTGACAGTGGATGTTGCTGTGACAGTGGGCGCTGCTGTGACTGTGACAGTGGGCGCTGCTGTGACAGTGGGCGCTGTGGTGACTGTGACAGTGGGCGCTGCGGTGACTGTGACTGTGGGCACTGCTGTGACTGTGACTGTGGGCGCTGCTGTGACTGTGACTGTGGGCACTGCTGTGACTGTGACTGTGGGCGCTGCTGTGACTGTGACAGTGGGCGCTGCGGTGACTGTGACAGTGGGCGCTGCTGTGACTGTGACTGTGGGCACTGCTGTGACTGTGACTGTGGGCGCTGCTGTGACTGTGACAGTGGGCGCTGCTGTGACTGTGACTGTGGGCGGTGCTGTGACTGTGGGCGGTGCTGTGACTGTGGGCGGTGCTGTGACTGTGGGCGCTGCTGTGACTGTGACTGTGGGCGGTGCTGTGACTGTGACTGTGGGCGCTGCTGTGACTGTGGGCACTGCTGTGACTGTGACAGTGGGCGCTGCTGTGACTGTGGGCGCTGCTGTGACTGTGACTGTGGGCGGTGCTGTGACTGTGACTGTGGGCGCTGCTGTGACTGTGGGCACTGCTGTGACTGTGACAGTGGGCGCTGCTGTGACTGTGACTGTGGGCGCTGCTGTGACTGTGACAGTGGGCGCTGCTGTGACTGTGGGCGCTGCTGTGACTGTGACAGTGGGCGCTGCTGTGACTGTGACTGTGGGCGCTGCTGTGACTGTGACAGTGGGCGCTGCTGTGACTGTGACTGTGGGCGGTGCTGTGACTGTGGGCGGTGCTGTGACTGTGACTGTGGGCGCTGCTGTGACTGTGGGCACTGCTGTGACTGTGACAGTGGGCGCTGCTGTGACTGTGGGCGCTGCTGTGACTGTGACTGTGGGCGGTGCTGTGACTGTGACTGTGGGCGCTGCTGTGACTGTGACAGTGGGCGCTGCTGTGACTGTGGGCGCTGCTGTGACTGTGACAGTGGGCGCTGCTGTGACTGTGACTGTGGGCGCTGCTGTGACTGTGACAGTGGGCGCTGCTGTGACTGTGACTGTGGGCGGTGCTGTGACTGTGACAGTGGGTGCTGCTGTGACTGTGACTGTGGGCGGTGCTGTGACTGTGGGCGCTGCTGTGACTGTGACAGTGGGCGCTGCTGTGACTGTGACTGTGGGCGGTGCTGTGACTGTGACAGTGGGTGCTGCTGTGACTGTGACTGTGGGCGGTGCTGTGACTGTGGGCGCTGCTGTGACTGTGACAGTGGGCGCTGCTGTGACTGTGGGCGCTGCTGTGACTGTGACAGTGGGCGCTGCTGTGACTGTGACTGTGGGCGGTGCTGTGACTGTGACAGTGGGTGCTGCTGTGACTGTGACTGTGGGCGGTGCTGTGACTGTGGGCGCTGCTGTGACTGTGACAGTGGGCGCTGCTGTGACTGTGGGCGCTGCTGTGACTGTAACAGTGGGCACTGCTGTGACTGTGGGCGCTGCTGTGACTGTGGGCGCTGCTGTGACTGTAACAGTGGGCGCTGCTGTGACAGTGGGCGCTGCTGTGACTGTGACTGTGGGCGTTGCTGTGACTGTGACAGTGGATGTTGCTGTGACAGTGGGCACTGCTGTGACTGTGACAGTGGGCACTGCTGTGACTGTGACTGTGGGCGCTGCTGTGACTGTGACAGTGGGGGCTGCTGTGACAGTGTCAGTGGGTGCTGCTGTGACTGTGGGCACCTGTTTGCTCAGGGAGGTGATGCACCTTCTCCCCAGGCTGCTCAGGCTCCACTTATGGGGAGCGGCAGCTGGGCTTGGCCCCGGGGACACATCAAAAGGCTCCTGCTCACACCTGTGTTTTTTTACTTTCATTTATTTATTTTTTTAAAAAAATATTTTTTATTGATTTTTTACAGAGAGGAAGGGAGGTATAGAGAGTCAGAAACATTGATAGGAGAGAAACATCAATCAGCTGCCTCCTGAACACCTCCTACTGGGGATGTGCCTGCAACCCAGGTACATGCCCTTGACCAGAATCGAACCTGGGACCCTCCAGTCCTCAGGCTGACGCTCTATCCACTGAGCCAAACAGGCCAGGGACTCCCGTGTTTCTTGAGTGGACTTGGCAACACATCAACGTCAAGGAAATTTAAAATCCCATTCCTCAAGGCGAATTAGGATTCAAAGGAAGAACTGTGTTAACAAATGACATCTTACAAAACAGCGTATTCCCCACTCCTCAGTGGTTACCGTATATGAAAGGACTGTCCCAGTGGGCTCCTCTCCAAGGCTCAGCGAAGGACCCCCCGCAGCTTTAAAAACACAAGCACCTGGAGACCGAGTCCTCAGCCCTGAGGGGACCAGGGGGTCTGCATGTGGGGGTTCAGGTGTTGGATTTTGTCCTTCTGTGCCCCCCGCTACATGACGCTCCTGTCCCGCCACCCCCCCCCCCCCCGCCCCTGCCATCTGGAGAAGGACAGCCAGGGCCTGCTGAGAGGTCAGCGGGCACGGCCCCGCGCTGGGCTGCACCTCACAGCCACTCAGCCCGAGGGCCTGCCACCAAGCCACTCAGCCCTTCCGCCGGGGCTCAATAAGTATCAATATTTAATCTGGTCGCTGATAAAAACTGTGGTTGAGGCTTTTGACTCAAAAATGTTTTAGTAAATACCGGCTTTTTAAGCAATCGAAGCAGGTAAATTATTCATGTCCAGGAAATAATGGAGCTACTGACATTATTGAGTTAGTCTCAGCCACCAGCTCATTTCTGGTTTCTCTCATGAATTCCTTCATTTATGAAGCCAAGCCCGTGAGGAGGCACCACGTCACCGTCTTGTTGATTAGAACGCCGACATTGGTTTGGAGCCACCGAGTCAGCTGTACAAGATCCTGGCCAGTCCGAGGCAGAGCTCAGGTTCGAGTCCAACTCTGAGTCCACACCCAGAGCTGGGTCCCCGAAAATTCGGGGTTAATGCATTGTCCATTTTTCACAACATTTTGGGCAGCAAAGACTTTGTTGCTGGAATTACTGGCCAGCCCCACAGTGTGTGGCCATGAGCACTGGCCGCACGGTCAGTCCGAGTGGCTCGCACACCGTTCCATCCATCCATTCATTCGCTCACCCACTCATTCCACACGTGCTCTTTAAGGGGCAGCAGCGTGCCAAGCCCCCGGGGGAGCACTGGGTAGATTAAGCGGCTGCTGTCTGCCCTGGAGAAGCCGGCGAGGTGATTTATAAGAGCAGCCGGGTAAACTCGGTCCCAGGCCTGTGCCGGGCTCCGGGGGCGAGCAGCGGGCCGGGCACGGGCTATAGGGCAAGGGAGACCTTGCTGGGCCGTGCTCAGCCCATTCTCTGTTCTCAAGCCTACGTCCTGTCCCGTGTGTACAGACCAGCGAGTGCCAACCTTTTCCATCTCATGGCGCATAAACTAATTACCAAAATCCTGCTGCACACCAAGAAATATGGTTTTTGCCGATTTGACAAAATAAAATAGGTACGATTTTGATTCATTCACACCGGACAGCTCTTGTTGTGTTGGCTGTGGTCATTTTTTAATTTGTCGGTCTAGGACCATGGTTGGCAAACTGCAGCTCGCGAGCCACATGTGGCTCTTTGGCCCCCTGAGTGTGGCTCTTCCTAAGCCTTAGGAGTACCCTAATTAAGTTAATAACAATGTACCTACCTATATAGTTTAAGTTTAAAAAATTTGGCTCTCAAAAGAAATTTCAATCGTTGTACTGTTGATATTTGGCGCTGTTGACTAATGAGTTAGCCGACACGGGTCTAGGGGAAGAGAGGTCAGTGCCCCTGACTAAACAGTCAGGTGTTGCATGTTTTACAGGTCCTGGAGTGCACCGGTTGAAAATTGCTGGTGTGGACCATTCGAAGTTGTAAACAGATCTGAGCACAGTTCCGATGGGTTGTGAGTGTGCACACCGGGATGGAGATGACATGTGTTATGGGCTTTATTTGGAAACGGGGTATTTTCACAGGTAACCAAGTTAACCTGAGGGCATTAGCGTGGGCTCTCACCCAGTGTGGCTGGTGTCATTATAGAAAGGGGACCGTGGGACACAGAAACAGACCCACTGAGGGAAGGTGACGTGAAGACACCAGGAGGAAACCACGTGGGGGTGGAGGGTTTGAGGGTGCGTCTGCAAACCAATGGTCCTAGGATGCTGGTGCCCCGTCCCCCGCCCTCTCCCCCCGCCACAGAGCGGGGTGCAGGAAGGACTGTTCCCTGCAGGTGTCGGGGGCACCGCTGCCGTGGTTTTGAACTTCCAGCCTCCAGAACTGAGAGGAACATGTTTCTGTTGCTTTAAGCCCCTCACCTGTGACGGTGCTCGAACTCCCGCCCTGGGAAGCTGCCGGAAGCCTGTCGGCATGTCTTTTTTCTTTTTTTAAATTAAATCTTTATTGTTCAGATTATTACAGTTGTTCCTCTTTTTTCCCCCCATAGCTCCCCTCCACCCAGTTCCCACCCCACCCTCTGCCCTTACCCCCCACCCCCACTGCACTGTCCTCATCCATAGGTGTACGATTTTTGTCCAGTCTCTTCCCACATCCCCCACACCCCTTTCCCCCCCACCAAGAATAGTCAGTCCACTCCCTTTCTATGCCCCTGATTCTATTATATTCACCAGTTTATTCTGTTCATCAGATTATTTATTCACTTGATTTTTAGATTCACTTGTTGATAGATGTGTATTTGTTGTTCATAATTTTTATCTTTACCTTTTTCTTCTTCTTCCTCTTCTTAAAGGATACCTTTCAGCATTTCATATAATACTGGCTTGGTGGTGATGAACTCCTTTAGCTTTTTCTTATCTGTGAAGCTCTTTATCTGACCTTCAATTCTGAATGATAGCTTTGCTGGGTAAAGTAATCTTGGTTGTAGGTTCTTGAATATTTCTTGCCACTCCCTTCTGGCCTGCATAGTTTCTGTTGAGAAATCAGCTGACAGTTGTATGGGTACTCCCTTGTAGGTAACTGACTTTTTTTCTCTTGCTGCTTTTAAGATTCTCTCTTTGTCTGTTGCTCTTGGCATTTTAATTATGATGTGTCTTGGTGTGGTCCTCTTTGGATTCCTTTTGTTTGGGGTTCTCTGCGCTTCCTGTACTTGTAAGTCTATTTCTTTCACCAGGTAAGGGAAGTTTTCTGTCATTATTTCTTCAAATAGGTTTTCAATATCTTGCTCTCTCTCTTCTTCTTTCACCCCCATAATTCGGATATTGGTGCACTTGAAGTTGTCCCAGAGGCTCCTTACACTATCTTCATACTTTTGAATTATTTTTTCTTTTTGTTTTTCTGGTTGGGTGTTTTTTGCTTCTTCATATTTCAAATCTTTGACTTGATTCTTGCGATCCTCTGGTCTGCTGTTGGGAGTCTGTATAATATTCTTTATTTCAGTCAGTGTATGCTTAATTTCTAGTTGGTCCTTTTTCATATCCTTGAGGGTCTCACTAGATTTCTTGAAGGTCTCGCTAAATTTATTGGCAGTCCACTAGACTTATTGAGGGTCTTACTAAATTTATCGGTGGTTTCTAGAAAATTCTTGAAAAACCTTATAACCGTGGTTTTGAACTCTATATCCAGTAGTAGTTTGCTTTCCTCCATTTCTGTCATTTGTGACCTGTTTCTTTGTCTCCGCATTTTTTATGCTTCCCTGTGTTGATAGAGTGGCTTTCTGTGCTAGGTGTCCTATAGGGCCCAGTGGCTCAACCTCCACAATTACCTGAGGTGGACACTCTTGGTGCACCCCTTTGTGGGCTTTGTGCACAGTCTTGTTGTAGTTAAGTCTTGATTGTTGTTGGTATCAGTGGGAGGAATTGACCTCCAGGCCAATTGGCTATGAGAATCAGCTGTGTCTACAGTGGGAGAACTTCTGTGCTGGAGACATCCTTCTGGGGCAAGACTTGCTTCAGTGGGGCTTTGGTGCTCACTGAGTCTGCCCCCTGAGTGTGTCCCTTATGGATCTGAGGAGTTGTAATTGGATGGTCCCACTCTGACCACTGGGTACACTGGCTCTTGGATCTCTAAGGAGGTGCTAATTTAGCCTCTGCCTGAGGCTACTCAGAAGGACCTATGGAGAGATCTGCAGATTCCTCTTCTTTGTTTGGGGTTTGGAGGTGCCTAGATGAGGCTCATCTGTGAAGCAATGCAAGCTGCTGTGGGGCCTTGGGCCTTCTTTTGGAAGTTCTGGGTCTCTTTGACCCAGCTGCAGTTTGTTAGGTCATTTTCAGATTGCAAAGGGCCAGGCCTTTCATATGAAAAAGCCTCTGCACACAGCTTGGGTGGGGCAGGGTCTCAGGGAATCAACAGGGTGGAGCAAACAGCTATGGCTGATCCTCAGTCCTACCCTAAGAGGCCCACATCTCAGTGTCCCGGTAATCGCTGCAAGCACCTCTGAGAGAAAGTGGCCCTCGAGTTCTGACCGATGCCAGACAGTCCAGTTTCTCTTCGTATGAGTCTGGGTCCCCAGAGACTCGCCTTGAACTGGAGTTCAGAGCAGTCGGGAGCTTGAGACTCCCCCCCAATTGAAAAAGACAACCGTGTCCTCAGTTGTCAGCCCTTTCCAGGAGCACCTCCGTACCTCTGCACTTTACTTCTGCACTTCCTCTGAGTCTCAGTGTGCTTTTCTCTTTCCTTCTAGTGTAGAATTTCCATCAGCCAGCCTTCCTTTGGTTCTCGATGATGTCCGTTTTGTCTTTTAGTTGTATTTTTGAAGTGGTTGTGCGAGGCAGCAATTTCCGGTGTTTACCTATGCCGCCATCTTGGTTTCTCCTGTCGGCATGTCTTTATGTTTAATGGCTTCTTATGATTGAGCTCCTGTCGACACTTGATGGCTCAAAATGCTTGTAAGCACAGGGAAACGTGTGGAAGGGAGGAGCCACACACGTCTACTCACTGCGTGCAAACCACCAGAGCAACCTGTGTCTGAGCTTCGTGCCCAGTGGCGACCACGGAAGTGCTGATGGAAACGGGGGTCAGTAGCCACATCCCCTGGGAAGGGACCAAGACAGACACACCCACAGATGACCGCAGGTGCCCCCAGCTTTCCCAGGGAGGAAGGCGGCCATCCTCCCAAGTCAGGGCTGTCTCCAATGTGGTGGTGGTTGCTGTGCAAACAGAAGGTGAGAGTCCTGGCGGAAGCCCTGTTCCCAAGCCAGGGTGGCCCCCAGGGTCTGCTGGGAATGACATCTTTTTTCAATTGAGAAGCTTGTGGCTAAAACCCAACACCAAGAGCCCATGCTTTCCTCCTCAAGGCCTGGGCATCCCAGCATCTCCTCACCCTCCTCGGAAGTCTCTGGAATCAACCCCAAACTCATTAAACATTTCTATCTTCCAAAGAAACACAGAAGTGGCGTGTGCTGCCCACAAGCAAGATGCACAGCAGCCGAGACACGTGGTGCCTATGGGTGCTGGGCTGTGCTGGGCTTGGCAGCCAGGTCCAGGTGTAGTGTCCACGGTGCCCGCAGTGTTCTGTGGCCACGGGTCTAACTTCTGCTGGAAAAATTTTCAGGTCAAATGGTTTGTAGTCATGATGTGTGGCCCAAAATTCGGGGTCTCGGTCTCTGTTGACCTTCACGTGGTTTTCTGAGGAGCGTTGTCCCGGCCCGTGAGAGGTCCTCCTGTGGCATCTGTCTGAGCCACAGAGTCCCCGCTCTCTGCCTCCCTTGGGAACCAGCCCCCTACCTGCACCCAGGCTCCTGGCACAACCACAGCTTCCACCTTCTCCGGCACCTCCGCTCCTCAGTGAAAGCCTGGCAGTGAGGGCGGTGCTTCTGAGACACCTGGTGGATGGCTAGAGCGCTCCCAGTTCCAAGTGCTTCCTTGGACCAAATGGTTCAGTAATAATAACCACCACCATCCGTGAGCTTACCGCGTGCCACGCTGCTGAGGCCTTCACCTAACTGTGCGTGTGCAGCCAGGCCACGGTGGCTACTGTCTTGTTTTACAGAAGGGGCTGAGCTGGCACGAGAACCATCTGATCCAAGGGAGCTCCCTGCATCCTCTCGGCAAGTGGTCCTTCCCAGGAGCTGTGTGCTTACATCACGTCTACGGCATTGGGCCCTTAGGAATGATTGTTGCTAAACATACCGTGGCCTGACTTTACAGGATGGCATTGCCACATGTCCCATGAAGATGCACATAAACCGGCAATGCTGATGGTGAGGACCCATCAGAAGTTATTCCCAGGTCTCTTGGTCCAAAAGGCTGAGATTCTCCTGACTTGCTGATCTCAGGGCACTGAGCTTGCAGCTGCTCCAGCCCCCTCTGCGCTGGCCCCGCCCCTCTCTGATGGCCCCGCCCCCTGCACTGCTGCTTGAAGTGAGGAGCCAGCTGTGGGCGGCCTCCAGCTAGCTAACCTTTGGACTATCAGTTTTACCATAGATTTATTACTTTCCTACCCACACTTTCCTCTGGCCTGAATGCTCTTCTTTATTTATTTTTGTTTCCTTCCATTGTATATATCTTTAAAACCTAACCAAATCTTTGATAAAAATTGGCAGAGTATCCTATATAATCCTATATAATAAAAGGCTAATATGCAAATTGACCAAATGACAGAATGACCAGTCACTATGATGCACACTGACCATCAGGGGGAAGACGCTCAACACAGGAGCTGCCCCTTGGTGGTCAGTGCGCTCCCACAGGGGGAGTGTCACTCAGCCAGAAGCTGGCCATGGACGAGCGCAGCAGCAGTGGCAGGAGACAACCATCAGCAGGACATCCCCTGAGGGCTCCCGGACTGTGAGAGGGTGCAGGCTGAGCTGAGGGACCTTCCCTACCCCCTATCCGTGCCCCCCCGCCCCCCCCAGTGCATGAATGTCAGTCGTGCACTGGGCCTCTAGTATTAAATAAGTAAATACGATGTATTCCAGTGCGATTCTAATTAATTTGTTTGGGAAGATCCTCTCAAGGGTTTATTATATCAACAGAACTGTTCTAGATGCTGTACATACACTGAAACCTCCAAACTAAGAATTATAACATAACCCAAATAGTCTTCTGATGTTTGAAATACAATTTTTTATTCTATTTCTTATTCTATGGGCCAAGCAGTGTTTAACCAGGAGTATGAAACTAAGACTCAGGAATCCCAGACTCCGGTCCCTGCTTACTTCCACACACAGTGCCTTTCAACCTCGGTTTTAACTGTACTGACCAGTTCAGTGCAGGAGGCTCGGAGCTCAATTACAACCCAAGCACGTTCACCCAGCTACGGGAGGGCCTCACAGAGTTTCTTTGACATCTGTTCATCCTTAAAACGACTTTTTCTCCTCTGAGTAATGTGCCAGAGCTCTAGGCCTGAGCTGTCACCCTTTGTGTAACCCTTCCATCAGACAGAAATGAAATGTAATAACAGGACTCAAATGCGAGCCAGAGTTGCCTGTTAGGATTACTAACCCAATTTCATAGAGAAGAGAGGACCAAGCTAAGAGACTCATCAGAATTTCTCAAATCAGCCATGTGTAATTCAGTTTCATTGTCCCGGTATTTATCTCACTCACTGAGCACTCTGGCCTTTTCTGAGAAGGTGAATTAATTACTAAGCAACTTGCAAGGCCAGTGTTGCTCAGTGGTTGAGTATTGACCTATGAAGCAAGAGGTCAAGGTTTGATTTCTGGTCAGGACACATGCCTGGGTTCGATCCCCAGTAGGAGGCATACAGGAGGCAGCTGATGGATGATTCTCTCTCATTGATGTTTCTATCTCTCTCTCCCTCTCCCTTCCTCTCTGAAATCAATAAGAATATATTTTTAAAAAATTATTAAGCAACGTCTGTAAAGCTACTTAAGTCAGCTTTTTCTTCCTTCCCAAGAGCGATTCACAGAGTAGAGGCAGTTACAGCTTCAGCTGATTCATTATTGACAACATGCAAGCTCATTGATGGGTTTAGGATTTGTTCCCACATCTTTTATTTCCTATGAAAGGGAGAGAAGATAGATGTTTTAAACTTTTAACTATTTACTTAAAAACTTGTATTTTATTGCTGTTTTTTTCACCACAGCAATGTATGCCCACTGTTCTAATGGAGAGCTCTCCAACTAATAGGCTTCTTTATTTTTTATAGTTATTTCTAGAGAAGATTGGTACTGAGTTTGTGAAGGCAAAACAAAATTCCTAAAAGCTCTCGAGAAAGGACAATGGAAGTAATAACTAATCTTAGGATTGTTGCCCTCTGAGCGCATTTTCGATCATTTTTAAAATGGTCTGACTGTATCTCTGGCTGCCTGGTACAACGATTTTAACATTAGGTAAACTCCATCTTTTTATTAAGAAACCTGAGCTATACCTACAAGAGGAACCCAGTTAACATCCTTTTAGTGATGGATAGAATTCTGTGTCAAAGTCATCAAACATTAAATTATGACCCTGCTTGGGTCCTGCTCAAGGTGGAGCTGAACTTTCAAACCAAAGAAGCTCTTTGCATGAATCACTTGTGCAACTATTTCTAACCACTGTGAATGACCAATGAAAATTACAAGGAGTCTCATAATCATAGGAATATTATTTTGTTTTTTGTTAATATTCACCAAAGGATATTCTTCCATTTTTTTTAAGAGAGTGGAAGAGAGAGGGAGAGAGAGAGAAACATCGATGTGAGAGAGACACATCAATTGGTTGTTCCTGTACATGCCCCGACCACGGCTGGGATTGAGCCTGCAACGGAGGTACATGCCCTTGACTGGAATCGAACCTGGGACGCTTCATGCTATCCACTGGGCCAAACCGCCTAGGTCACCATGAATGTTAGAGTGTTTTCTATTGTGAGTCACTGACAGCCCTCCTGAAATGGCTTGAACTTCAACAGAAGGTTGATGGGCTCATGTATCTGGGTCCTCAGGTGCCGATGTCACTTCAGAGTGTCTCTCCCTTTCATGTCCTTGTACAGCTGCATTTGGCTTTGTTTTCAGATGGTCCTCTCCCATGGAGCAGAATGGCTCAGACCATCGGAGATCACACTCAGGTACCCAGTGTCCAGGAAGAGAACAGTTTTCTTTAATTTTTATTTATTAACTAGAGGCTCAGTGCATAAAATTCGTGCACTAGGGGCAGGTGTCCCTCAGCCCAGCCTGCACCCTCTCCAATTTGGGACCCTTGGGGGATGCCAGTTTAGACATCCTCTCACAATCCGAGACTGCTGGCTCCCAACTGCTCACCTGCTTGCCTGCCTGATTGCCCAAACTGCTTCCACCTGTAGCCTGATCACCCCCTAACCACTCCCCTGCCAGCCTGATCCACGCCTAACTGCTCCCCTGCCAGCCTGGTCGCCCCCAACTGCCCTCCCCTGATGGCCCAGTTGCCCCTAACTGCCCTCCCTTGCTGGCCTGATCACCCACAACTGCCCTCCCCTGTTGGCAATCTTGTGGCTGTGGGTGCCACCATCTTTGAGGGCGGGGCAGTCAATTAGCATATTCCCTCCTTATTGGCTGTGGGTGCTGCCATCTTTGCGATGGTGTGAGGGTCAATTAGCATATTCCTTCTTTATTAGATAGGATTTTTAGAGAGAGAGAGGAAGGGAGAGAGAGAAAGAGGAAGGTAGAGAGAGAAAGAGAGAGAGAAAGGGAGAGAGAGCAATAGCAGGCGAGAGAGATTGATTTGTTGTTCCACTTGGTTATGTATTCACTGGTTGCTTCTTGTATGTGCCCTGACTGGGGATCTAACCCCCAGCCTTGCTTTTGGGAGGACGATCTAATCAGCTGAGCTACCTGTCCAGGGCTGAAGATATCATGTGTGTGAGTAATTCTCTGAAAAGCGAACAATCCCTCCTCAACCAAAGCACCAGTGCACTGGTTTGAACTGGGCCTTGTTCCTCTTGCAGAAACAATCCTGGGGCCAGAGAAGCGCCTACCCTCTGGGCTCGTCCCAATCACCATAGGTGGGCTCCTGTGCCAATCACCTTGACAGGCTTGGGCCTGCCCTGACCTTAGACCCCTCAGAGCTTCTCAATGGACATGAGAGAGGCTGACCCCCCACCCCAGACCACAGGCTGTGCACCAAGCAGGGACAGAAGGGTGCCACGAGACAGCCACTGAGACACTCCAATCCCTAAACTGTGGGGAACTGATATAGGGTTAAACCTCGGACTGACCTGTTGGCAAAGTCACAAACAAGTCCCAGCTTAGAGGGCACAGTCCTCTTAGCATAATTAGGCTTGACCTTATAATGCTCCCTAGATCTTATCTGGGAAGCTAATAGGCTGAGGGAAGTGCAGGAAGTGTAACTATGGTCAAAACAAGTGAAACTCAGGAGAACTGTGTAACTATGGTAACCACTACCTTGTTTACCTCTGACTATAAAAAGTTGATGCAACCTGAGCACCAGTGGAAGTCCTTCCTCTTGAGTTGGACTTACTCGCCTGGCCCCCAATATTCCCAAATTATCTCTTGTCTCTTCTCTTTCATTTGTGTGCGGCTCCTCTTCCAGATCCTGAACCCTGAACCACGCGGGACGTGGAGGGAAACATTTACCACACTAAACTCCTCCCGGTGCTCTTTTGTTCAACTTTATTTACAGGAAGTGGGTGGGGACGACGTGTGGAGCCCAAACATACACAAAAGCGGTTAAAAATAGCTGTTCCTGCGGAAGCCTAAAGGTGATGGCCGGGCCCATCTTCCCATTTCTGGGAGCCCACCAAAGACTTAGACACTAAACGTGCTTCAATTCTAAATCAAAGAAATGTGGCCTTTCGCAGTATTTGCCTTAAAGGCTGTCCTTCTAGGGTCAGCAAGCTCTGACCGAAGGCCTGCGTGTGTCACACTGATTCACGGGCATTTTCCATTCTACTTGTGTGACAGCAGGTGCCTTACTCAGCCCCTGGGTTGCAGGTGCCCATCTGTAAAAGAGGGGCCATCACACCTCCTCCTCACTGTGCTATGAAGATCAAGAGAGGATCCGAGAGGGAGGCAAGTGGGTCACTGATGACAGGTGGGGAGAGGAGAGGAGAGGGAGGAAGGGACAGAGGAGCTATCACTCACCCCCAGCCGGGGCGGGGCCGGGCCTTGCAGAGTGCTGTCTCCCCTCACACGAGGCCCCTTAGGCTATTCTCTATGTTTCTCCCGATGGCGATGGAGGCTCAGGGGGCTAGTTTCCTTCCAGGGCTTATCTGGGGTCAGGCCTGCTCTAACCAAGCTCCAGCGGGGGAGGGAGGGAGGGTGGGAAGAGACCAACCAAAGAACTTCTATGCATCTATGCAAGGCCCATGGACACAGACAGCAGGGGGTGAAGGCCTGGGGGCGGGGCATGGGGGGGGACAAACCAGCTAGAAGGGGGTCAATGGGGGAAGAAAGGGGACATAATACTTTCAACAATAAAGATTTAATTAAAAAACCAAAAGAAAACCAGTTAAATATAATATCATCCCAGACACTGGCAGAGGCCTTATCATGGAGCTGGGACATGCGGCTTTACTTCTTGCTTCCATCTACTTTGAAGCAGAGAAATACTGGTGTTCCGTAAAGATTCTTAGAACTGCCATCCAATCCTGGCTGGTGTGGCTCAGTGGGTAGAGCGTCGGCCTGTGGACTGAAGGGTCCCAGGTTAGATTCCAGTCAAGGCCACCTGCCTGGGTTGCAGGCTCATCCCCAGTGGGGGGCGAGCAGGAGGCAGCTGATCAATGATTCTCTCTCATCCTTGATGTTTCTATCTCTCTCTCCCTCTCCCTTCCTCTCTGAAATCAATAAAAATATATTTAAAAAATAAAAGAACTGCCATCCACCCTAGCTGCTGGCCGAGTGTCCCAGTCACACGCGAGTGCTGTCGCAGGAAGCAGCCCTGAGCCGCTGATTCAGAAGGGATCGCAGCCCACTTGCAGTCCCCGCCAAACACAGAGGTAGGAACGAGGCGGTCGTGCCCCTGTCGATGGAAGAGGCACATGGAAGCGGCGTCTTGTTTTGATTCTAAAAGGAGAAAGTCCTTGATCTGCTGCCTTCCTGGGTACAGGAGTCTGGCTCCGAGCCCAGTGTGGAGGTAGCGGCTGGGCTGCGCTGGGCGCCCATGGCATTATTGGGATAATCAGGAGGAGAGGACCGCTCAGGACCGCTTGGAAGGAGAGGCTGGGCATCCACATGCAGGGCAGAGGCCCTGCCGCCGGCTTCTCGCCTCCCTGGTCTCTGTCCCGGCTCTGTCCCTCCTCCGCTGGCGGGCAGCCTCCTGCACCCGGTGTCAGGCTTTGCTTCCTGTCCCGGAAGAGCAAAGGAAGATTGTAGGGAGTGTTGATTCAGAATTCCCTTTAGAGGAAACATCCGGAAAAGAAGGAAAAGAGAAACCTCTCTGAAATCCAGAGGAGCCAGAACACAAGACTTAAGTTTGAAAGTGAGTTTTTGTTTTTCCTCAGACTCAGTGTGTTAACGCAGAACCGATGTGTGCACTGCTGCCTTTGCCAGCTAACGGAGCTCCGCTCGATCTCAGCTGAGGCTACAGAAGCGCTGAAAGCAGGCGCACGTCCCACGCGTGGAAGCGGCGCTGCCCTTGTGGGGACCAAGGCTCTGGAATGAGCCAGTGCTGGGGACACGTGGGCAGGAGGCCCCGCTTCCCCCACAACGAACTTCCCAACAGACACGTCCCGAGACGCCAGGGCATGGGTGCGGCTTGATGTGTTTATGTCGTTCCCGTTGGCATCTACACAAACGCTGTCAGGTCTGCCTCTGTGAGGGCAGCTTTATGCACAGTGCGAGCACGCGGGGCTCGGCTGTCTCTTTCTTCCAGACGCACAGTGATTTTCTGGCGCAGCCATTGAAACTCCCCGTGTATATTCCATCCATTATTTAAAGGACAGTGGCATTTTCTACACACACACATTGCCTGGGAGGTGAGCGAATAAAGACTCAGCAAGTGCATTGCAGGCTGGCTCCCAGCCCAGTGAAGACCTGGGGAAGCGTGGGGATGCCTCCCGCCCCCAACGGCTCATTGAACTCAACTGGGTCAGCGGAAAACTCAACCCTGGCGCCGGCCAGCCGGACAGCTGACAGCGCTCTCTCCATCTGATGCTCGAGTTCCCACACACGCATTCTGAGCTGCCGTTCACAGCTAATGACCCATCTGTCCGCCGACCTGTCCAACCTCAGAGGTGTTCCTTGAGTTGCCCGCAGAAGATCCCAGCGTCCCACGGGGCTTGCAGCGGCTGACTGGGCTCTGCAGGGAAAGCCCCGCCCGGCGGTGGGAGGCAGCCGCCGCTCACCTGTGGGCTGGTGCCTGCCCCCGACCTGGAAAACCCACCGCCACTCACGCCACGGATCTGTGCAAGGCCGAGTCGATAAATTCCTCATCATCTCCGCTAACGTCCCTTAGTTAACACCTTAGGGTGGCGTAAGAGTTTTACCCGGGATACCCCTTTAAGTCCTCCAAACAACCCTGACAGGCAGGAAACCCAGTTATCTCCAGTGAGCGATGAGGGCATTGAAGCCTGGCGGTCACATCCTCACCTGTGGCCTCACAGGCAGCGCAGGCAGCGCCAGTGCTCAGGCGCAGCCAGGCCGGCCTCGGGCTGACCCTCTTCCTCCCTCTGCCCGCGCCGACGGGCGAAGGCCACTGCAAGCCGGTCCTCGGCGAGGACGTGCCTTGGTCGGAGAAAACAGGCCTCTTTGGAGGGTCTGCGTGAGAACAGCTACCTACCGAGCACTTCCCGGGAGCCAGCCCACAGGACCCGGTGCCCAAGGCCACACAGTTGGAAGACCCACCTCTCAGTGGGACCCTAAAGACTGCACTTCCCACTCTAACCTTCCTTTCAGTCACAACACTCTCATTTTCCTGTGTTTCTGATGCCTCACCTATGACTGTCTGTTGCCAACGGTGGTGCATAGGGAACATCGAGACGCTTTGCCTCCAGGCTGACATGGCGCATAAGCTGTGCAGCGTCTTCAGCAGTAAAACGAGAATGTCAACCTGAGAGATTCGTCGTCTTCCTTTCAGAAAAATGGAATGAGAGCCCGGGGAGGAAGGCCTGGCAGTTGGGAGCTTGTCTCCGCGCCACGGCCTGGGCTGCAGATGGTCCCGCCGGCCCTCGGGGAGGAGCTGTGAGGCCTCCTTGACAGTGAAGGATTAAGAACACCCCTTTCGATGCCTGTCGCAGGAGGCAGTGCAATAGGGAGCGACTGGATTTTGCTTTCTGGTTGCATAAATGCTTTCTAGACGCGGAAGCCAACGGGGGAAACGCTTATTTTCATCCTCCGGCAGTTCTGGGTGGCCACAGGATGGTCAGGACATACACGGATTCTGGGGGCATCACCCAGGAAGGAGACGGGGGTCCTCAGGGCAGGAGGAGCGGAGGAGGGGTCAGGGGAGCTCACAGCTGTCTGGGCAGCGCCCGTCTGCACGGGGCCAATCCTGAATACTTCGCTGGTTGCGTCTGGGCCCCCGTGGCTCTCTGGCCGTAGCTGGTACTTACTGGTGCTCCTGGGTGTGCTGGCATGTCTGTGCCGGGTCACGCACAGGAATGGGAGGGGATTTGCTAGTATTACCCCCTCGAGTTGCAGATGAGAAATAGGGGATTAAGGAGATTAAGGAGCTCGCCCCAGTTCCTGCAGCTGAGACAAAGGCCAGGCTTTAATCTAGACCATCGAACTGCAGAGCCAGCACGAACTCGGGCACTCGTCACCCCAAGTCCCCCTCCTGTTGGTGCCCAGGCTTGTTCACGGCCCTTCCCATCTGTTAAGTGAGATTTATAAGTACCTGTTTGTTTTGTGCAAAACATGCCCGTTTTCAACAGGCAGAGGTGAGGAATGACACGCTAGATAATAAAAAAGTAATTCCTATCAGCCTTCTAAAAAATTGTGATGAAACGTGCCATTTTAGCCCTTGTACGTGTACAGTGTGTACTATTAAGCACATTCCGCTGTTGTGCAACCATCCCCAACACCCCTGTTGTGAAACCATGTTCCTCTGTGCATCTCGCTGCTCTGGCGGCCCTGCAGGGAGTGGGGGTGGAGGGAGCGGGGGCAGGTCAGTGCTGCTGAGAGGGCGGGCTGCCCGCAGGAAGGAGGGTCAGCTTTCTGACCCAGCCTGCGGGGTAGGGGTGAGGAGGGGGAGGGGGAGAGGAAGATGTCAGCACCCCGTCCCCCTGTCCCACCCATCTTCAGAACCAAATGTGGGTGGTGAGGGGAGCAAGGACTCACGACCTGGTCAGAAGAGGCAGCTGTCCCTGTGGGGGGCTCTGCCTGTGTGACGGGGGGGTCCCTCCTACCTGCCCCCTAGGCCAGCGATGGCGAACCTATGCCACCTCTGACACGCGAACTCATTTTTTTGGTTGATTTTTCTTTGTTAAATGGCATTTAAATATATAAAATAAATATCAAAAATATAAATCTTTGTTTTACTATGATTGCAAATATCAAAAAATTTCTATATGTGACACGGCACCAGAGTTAAGTTAGGGTTTTCCAAGATGCTGACACGCCGAGCTCAGAAGGTTCGCCATCACTGCCCTCGGTTATGATAGGAGCAGACAGGACCTGGCGACTGGCGGCGGTGGTGGGGATACGTTCAGCTACGGGTCCCTCCCAACCAGATGGAAGACGTCAGCACACGCAGATCAGGGGCCAGGCCAGCCAGCCTTTAACCAGATTCCCTCACAAGAAAGGCCACCCCAAGAGACCAGCAGGGACCGGGGATGGCACACAGGTCCAGGCCCGCTCCCCTCACCCAGCAGCTCGGTGTGGCCTGAGCGGGGGCCAGGGATATTGACAACCCTGCTGACAGTGCAGCCTGAGGCCATTCATCTGCTCCAGGGCAGCTGTGCATTCCATCTGCTCCGCCTCCTCCCCTTGGCGAAAACGGGCCAGGCCTTCCGGGTCCTTCAGTCCTGAGGAAGCCGACACGCTCATCCCAGCAATGAACTGACGGGAATTATCCCACACACGCCCACTCCTCCCGCATAAAACACAGCGCCCCAAAGAGAAATCGGGCTTTATTAGAGAATATACCCAAAATACAGCATCTATTAACAGAGGACATATTTTCTGGATGGAAATACACTCTGTGTCACAGCGACAATGATACCAGTTTTTAGATTCTACCTCGTGGACCTCTGCAGCTCAGAAGTCACTGAATTATGGCAGGAGTCACACAAGGGGAATTATGGCAGGAGTCACATAAGGGGAATTATGGCAGGAGTCACATAAGGGGACTTTGCTACAAATATAGACGAACGTGAGGATTTCTTTCGTACAAATCTTGGAGTCAGAACAGTGATCCCGTCGGGTTCACGTCGCACAGAATCCTGAGCATTTTACCTGATTCACGTCACCGTGATCTCCTGGTGCAGATCCGAACCCGCCTCCTCCCATCTGTGACACCCCCGTGTGAGACTCACACCTCACTATGAACAGGCACGTTCCCCTCCGATCCCTTTAATCATTTCTTACAGGAAGGCCACCCCCAGCAAAGCACCGCCCACCATGCCGCTGCATCAAGGGACAGCTGGCCAGGCTCCTCCCACGGGAATAGCAAGCGTGTCAGGGGGACGGGAGGGGGACAGGAAGGGTCTAGTCGGGAGCCCAGCAGTCGGGGACGCAGGGCAGCAGGTCCGATTCGCAGCGTGGGCCGGTGCTCCGCGCCGGGGACCTCGGACGCTGGGGACCGCGGCCCGCGTCTCACTGGAAGGACGCCCTGACCTGGCGGCCGTGCAGGGGCTGCGTGGGTCGCCAGTTGTCCACCATAGGTTCTTCTGCCTCCCCCTCCTTGTTGAAGCTAAGATGACGGAACGTGTTTATCTAAAAGACACAGAAAAGATTAGAAAATTAAAAAGAAACGTTTCACGGCGATACTGCGGGATGTGCGGGGTCACATCTGACATGGGCTCCCCTCTGTGCACAGCACCATGTACCCATGTTCACATCTCACAGGACCCCACAGATAATCACAGATGCACACGCATGCGTTCACCGACAGATCCCTGTCTATGACACACGCTCGGAATCGCTGCTGCTGCTGGAAGGCCATTTCTGTTAGCTTTCTGCTTTCCTCCTGACTTTATACCTTTGAGATGTAACATAACAATCCTAAGTGAAAATTAAAGTTCACGTCTGCCCTGGGGAGGGTGGACTACAGCACCTGTGCAGTTAGGGGGTCCAGGGTCGGCAAGCCCAGAGCCGGAAGGCAGGCTGGCGTCTCTGCTCAAATGCGCAGGACACTGCCCTGGAGGGCTGTGCCGAGTGGGCGTCCAGTCCTGGTCTTGGTGGATCTTTTTATTTTTATTTTATTGTTTGTTTGTTTATTTATTCATTTTTGGTTAATCCTCACCCGAGGATACTTTTCCATTGATTTTTAGGGAGAGTGGAAGAGAGAGGGAAAGACAGAGAACATCAATGTGAGGGAAACACATCGATTGGTTGCCTCCTGCAGGAGCCCTGACCAGGGCCCGGGCCAGGGAGGAGCCTGCAGCTTGCCCTTGACCAGAATCGAACCCGGGACCTTTGGGTTCACAGGCTGATGCTCTATCCACTGAGCCAAACTGGCTAGCGTGAATCTTTTATTTTTTAAGCAGGAAGGGAGAGAGAAACATCAGTAATAAGAGAAAATCATCGATTGGCTGCCTCCTGCACACCCCACACTGAGAATTGAGCCCACAACCCGAGCATGTGCCCTGATGGGGAATCGAACTTTGACCTCCTGGATCAGAGGTCAATGCTCAACCACTGAGCCATGCAGCCCAGGTGTCTTGGTTGATTTTTATTCCCTTTTAAGTTTGTTCCCTGGCCCCATGATGGACACAGGCAGTCCTCACCCGCCCCCACTTCTCAGAGGTTGTTTTGCAAAGTGGTTCTTCCCTTTCCCTACTCGAGACTTGATCTGAGTGAAGGAGGTCGGCGGCCACCAGTCAACAGCCTGAGCTGTTTGGTTCAGTAATATTCCCACAGTCCCCCCACAAAGTCAACTTTGACTGAAGTGGACGACGGTGACCTGCCCTGCCCCTGCCCCTGCCCCTGCCCTTGCCCCGCTGGGACTGCAAGGCGTTCATCACCTGCCGGGCAGACTGCACTGCACCTAGCGCACGGTGAGGGGTCTGCCTCGGCCTCCGGCCACTCTGGCCGCGGGGACTGGCCCCTCGCCTTCCTCAGGAGTCAGGGGGCTGAGGAGCATCCTGACCCTGTAACCGTGGGTGTGACAGGTCATTGTGCAGGCTTCGCTTTCTCAGCGTTCACAGAGCAGCACTCACTCGGTGAAGGCAGCTGGCCCACCGGACCCTCCGTTCTGCCTGTGTTTACAGCTTCAGGCTGTGGTTAATGACGAGCCGTGTTTATTGCATGTTTAGTAGCTCAGCTCTGCGCACACGGCCCCAGGGCCAGAGCACCAGGAGGAGGTTACCAGGTTGGCTGACTCCACAGCCCCGCACCCGGCCCGCCCACCGTCGGGGACCCACCTGCTCACTGCTCAGGCTGATGGGCTCCCTGAGCACGATCCAGGTCACGCACTCCAGCAGCGGCGGCGTGGTCAGCGAGCCGGGGTAGGTCCAGTAGTCCAGGCTCCCGGGGAGGAGCCCGCACGGGTCGAAGCCAGTGAAGGCGGCGCTCTTACCCTGGCACAAGCGACACTCAGGTTAGAGCCTCATGGTCGGGCGGGAGGCACACCTAACAGCCACAGCTGCATCTTAAAGAGAGTCCACTCCCCAGGAAACAGAATAGAAGGAGCGTAACCGAGGCGTCTGCCGGGAAACAGTCATGAGCTGGAGAACCTGACTCCTCTCCGCCCGGGCCCTCACAGACGGCTAGTTCCATTCTGTTCAAGGCGGAGTCACATTTCCTTATGCACCTCATGTTCTTTATCCGTTCACTCGTTGGTGGATACTTAGGCCCCGCCGCCCCCAGTTGGCTGTCGTGTATGATGCTGCGATGAGTGTGGGGTGCAGGTGTCTTTTTGAGTTAGTGCTTTCAGATCAGGTTTATTCAGGAGTCAAGGGCGTCAAGCTAGAGGTGGGAGGTGAGCATTTCAGAAGTCAGAGGCTGCTGTGAGGGCGAGCTTTATGGAGCCAGGGCTGCCACTGGCCATGGCAGTAATTTAATTTACGCCAATGCCCATTGACCTCAATGCAGCTGTGCCGTCGGGAGGGTTTAAACATGGGACGAGTCAATTCGAGGAGGCCCAGAACAGACACCTCCCTGAGGCGGGCCCTGTGCATTGCGTTCACCACGGTATGAAGTGGCCGGCACGTGGCAGGCCCTCAGGAGATCCCTGCGCAGGGGTGAGTGACTGGCTGAGCAGGCGACCTTTCGGCCTCCTCCCAGGCACGAGCCCCTGACGTGCACAGGGACGCGTGGATGGGGAAGCCAGGTTATGCAAACACAAGTCTAACTTAGACGGGCATCAGGATCAACTTTTGGATTATAAAAGAGTTAAATACATATATAAGCAACGTTTTACCTTTATTAATTGCTCTCCCAAACACCCCTTGTCAAGCCAAAACTATTCCATTTGAACAAAAGCGTGTCCCCAAGCCCGTGGGGTGGCGGGACACTCACGTACCTTTGTTTTAATGGAGCACAGCGCATCGACGACCTTCTGGAGGCCTGGCTTAGCGTCGCCGACCTAGAGCAAGACACGGGACCAGGTGCTGTATGACAGGTGGCACCACACCCGTTGGATCTGGGCAGTTCTATCATAGAATTTCTCCAAAGAGTAAACCCAAACCCTGCACTTGCTACCTGGCCCCACCAGACCCCCCACGCGCGCAGGCCGCAGCCCTGGCAGCCCCAGAGGTGAGCTTCGCATCCTCTCCAGCAGCAACAGCACTCTCAGCTCAGAAGGAAGGACACTGGCCCGAGCTCACCTGCACCTTCTCGCAGGCCTTCGCCGACTGTCTGCCCTCGCTCTTAGCACTCTCCCCTGGCTCTCCTGCCTCCCCAACCCCTCGGCCCTCGTTTCCTTCCATCATCTAATCAGCGTCTGTCCACGCCTCTCCGTGCTTTCCGTGGATGGATTCGTAGACACATGGCTCCCACCTTGACATAGTCCAGCCGTGACTCACCAGCCCACGACTCCACTGGCTTTACCACTGTCAGGACGGCAGCTCAACCTTTCCTCCCATTGCCTGCAATTCCCCACTCTGGAGCCATCCTGCAGCCTGAGAGCCTGCCCTTCCTTTAGCATGTGGGGTCCAAACAAGTCCCGCCCACCCCTCCCATCCCCCCCCCCCCCCCCCCCCCCCCCGGCCGCCCCGCCCCTGCCGTGTGCCTCTGTGGGGTGCAGATTGTTTCGAGCTAAAGTCAACCTTAGCAAACTCCTACCCCCTCCTCCCACTTTAACTACTTAGAAGAATTTGAGTTAGAGGCTCTGCTCAGAAGAAGTGATCAGAGATAACGCTTTGTCATGGCTGCAGGGCAGGGAAAACTGCTGATTAAAGGGCTGCCCTTCTCATCCTCCTGCAGCAGCCTGCTGAGGCCCCAGGCCCTCCCCACCCCCAGCTCAGATGTCTCAGAGCCCAGGTTCCCGCTCCTACAGGTGGACTCTGACTCTCCTGCTTGCAGGGTTCCCATACAGACGGATGTACTCCACGTGGTTATTTCTCTTGCCTCATGTCTATTGGGCTGCTAGGCCGGCCAGGAGCACCTCGAGGGCAGAGGAAAGTTTGTCCTCCCCCCACAGCCATCTGTCATGAAAGACACTGTCCAGCTCACGGGGAGGAACCAGTGGATGTGGGCAGGGTCCCTCTTGCTCCCTTCACCTCACAGGGACGCATCTTCACAGTCACTTGGAACAGTGCCAACACCACTTCTCAAGTCCTCCTTGGTCCCATCTCCACCCAGGCTCTCTGGAGAACGTCCTATTGGCTAGAAGTGTCCTGTCTGTCTCATCTTTGCTGAAAACAGGGGAGGAAAGAACTGGGCCGTCCACTAACCTTCAAAAAAACACCCAGAACAGCCAGCCCGTCGGGTTGTTTGACGGCCGTCCCGAAATCCCCGTACTTGGTGTTCCAGTGAACCAGGTGCAGCTGCGGCAGGAGACAGGCCACTCACAGTGAGGACGGACAGAACCAGGGACCCTGCCCCCATCCCCACCCCCACTGTGGTCTCTGGGCATTTTAAAAGTAAGCCTTTCCTTCATTTTAATTCTATTTAAACTGTTTGGCATACTAGCAAGTGATTTCATCAATAGCAAGAGTTGCACGTTCTGCGGGAAGATGCAGATTCTGTTTCTAGGTTTATATGAAAACAGGTCCTCCCACTTGAATTCACTCACTCCCCCAACGCTGTCCTTGGAGCAGCGATAAGCAAGTGTGAAGGTCTTTTGTTCAAAAAGTGGTTCCCCCTGTTTAAGCCGAATTTACAAAATTAAGCTTTTGAAATTAATGCCAAGTATCACTGTGTTTTTCCCAGAAGCAAGCAGCATAGGTTACCTCTGCGGCGTATTTCTCCTGATCCACTGTGTGCTCTGAGCCCTGCCCATCGCACGAGCCCCAGTGAAAGTGGAACTGAACCAGTCGGTAGGTGTCAGCGAGAGGTCCTCCCTTCAGCACTGAAATGTAAAAATATACGTGTGTGTGTGTGTGTGTGTGTGTGTATACACACGTGTACACGTGCATACTCATCCATGTGCTATGAAACTCACACTACTAATGTTACATTTGAATCCCATTGCATAGTCCTGCATATGTGCCCATAGCAACATTTTCACTCTGGAAATTCAATCCGGGCTCCGGCTTGGCCCACAGTGCGGAGCAGAATATGCTGTAGCTGTTCCTCCGCGTGTTGCCTAAAGGACGCTGCTTTTCCCTTCTGTCTGCTGAGCACCCTGGCACTTCTCTTCTGGGTTTTCTTGGGGGTCATAGGGTCAGGGCAGAGAGAGGAAATGGTAAGGAAGCTATGGCTTCCTCTGTGAGTCACGGAGGAAGTTCTTCCGTTGCTGGCCAGCGCAGGCCTCAGGCACATTCGCACAAATGTGGCAACCTCTCCGCAGGGACTGTCCCGAGGCGACTCAGCTAACCTGTCAGGACAGTCCTACAAGCCAGAATTTCTGAAATATCAGCATTCTTGATCTCAATGTTGTAAAATCCTATTTTCCTCACACAGGCTTTCCAAATTCTTTAGTAGCAGTGACCATCCAAATCCAAAAGCTACTGACCAGCTTTGTCCCTTCAAAATCTTTATTTACCCTCTCTGACCCTAACGTCCTCATCTGTGAAATGGGTACATCCAATTGTTGATTACTCCACTAGGTACTGATCACATACTAGCGGAGCTGCTCTATTACCTCCAAGAACTTCTGATTCTAACTTGAATAACTATCTCATGATTCCAATATTCTGGTATTAATTACAGTAAAAGCAGTCCTAGAAATCAGTGTTAGACCACAATCTATCTGTAACTAGTTGTGTCTTAAGAGAGGATTAAAATAGTAAGAGGTCACTGCTTCCCTATCCCCTCCAAAAACTTTTTACCTGTCTTATATGTATTAATGGGATTTAACCAGTATATTTTAAAGCTTTTAAAGTTAGTTTAGTTCTACCACTCCAATGTTATTTTTTCCAGAACTGGGATTAAACATCTGTTCCCATAAGTATATTTTATTAGTTTTGGTTTATAATTCATAAAAGAATGAGTCCAAACTGTGGCTTTGAGAATCAAAGGGACGAAGTCTGGACGGACAAGTCTGCTGGCTTCCCTTCAGCTAAGTGTGCTTACAAGGTGCAGCAGACACTCATCTAGTGGAAGGGAAGGGGAAGCCCATGGCAGGTTCGGGTGGAGGCTTTTCTGTGGCTCCTGACATGGCCTTGGTGCGCCTCTGCTTTTCACGGCAGGAGAAAGAGAGAATGAAAAAACCCGCAAATCATACATAGTGCTATGTTACAGAGCTGCTAAGAAACATGAATTTGCATGTTTTCTGACAAAAATCACCTCTCTTGAGACTTAATAACAATTAATTGTAAAAGCTTTTTTTAACCTCATAAGTCTATGAGAAAAGAATTAGCCTTATCACCCCAAATAGGCTTTTTCAAAAATGAGATAATTCCTATTTTTTCATAATGATATACCCTTAAAACAAAATACTTGTTTATGAAATAAATTGATGTTGGAATTAATTCCTTTATAACTTTTTAAAGCTACTAACTAACTGGCGGGCTGATCATGAAAACCATTTGTAACATCATTCATTCTATCAAGTGGGAAAGTGAGTTAAGTAAAATCCGAGCTGACTAATCGCCCTCCCTGTGAAGAATCTTGTCAGAATCTTAAACTTTAAAGATCATGAAGCTTAGAGCTCGTTCTTACTCACTCTCTGGCGGGTGCTAAGATTCCATCCTACTTTACTTCTTACGGGGAACACTTAGAGTCAGGCAAGAGTATATATGAGCTTTCATTAAACAGGACTTACTAATACTAAAAAGGAAAAGGAATTAAGCTCTGGGTTCAATGATTAAACACGTTCCATGCTGATCTGTTATTACTGGATACCTGTTTTCACTCCTATTAAAATAAAACTAATTTGCTATGTAAATTGTAAGCCTGTTGTAATTTTAAAAGATTATTATAGTTAATGTTTACTTGCTATTAAAGGCAGCATTTCTGACCTTCTTCAACTAGTTGGTTACTTCTCAAAACTCCTTAACATGAAGTCTAGTCAATGAAGTCCCTCAAGAGCGTTGTTATGATAATAACTTGCCGTGAGCTGTCACAAAGGCGCGCCTGTCTTTTTAACTGAGAAACAGCACAGACAGCACGTGCTGGAAGCTGGGAAGCGGCTGCCTCTGGGTCTGCTTACTTACTTGCTTTATGTTGGCTGCCTCAGGTCACCTCTAAACTACCCCAGTTTAAAATGAAACCTGCTTTTCTACTGCAAAAATAAGGTTTAAAAATAGCAGAAGTTGTTTCTGTAAAAGGCAACGAGGCCTGTGGGGCGGACGAGGCATGGCCTACTGCCTGGTGGAAACGTGCTGCACGGGAAGGACAGACTCACATGGGCTCCCATGCAACTGAAGCCCCGATACCCCCCACCCCCCGCGCCCCCACCCACAGGCGCTGCAGCCTTTCACTGTCGTGACTGCCTCAGTTGTACCAACTAAATACACAGACTGCAAAGTGAGCACCAAGTATATTCTAGACGCATCTGTCTTCCTGTACAGATTACGTGGAAAAATTATGTTGAATATAGGTTGTTTGTAAAAATTAAGACATTCACGCCAGTCATACTGAGATAAATCAGACCACCTACACAAATTAAAAACTGAAATGTTAATGCTTTGAATTTTTTTCTTCCAAATCACATGATCACTTAATATAAAATGCATCCAAATAACAAAGACCTCCCTGGAAGTCAATAATCTCTCTTAGATCCAAAATACAAATAAACTAACCCGATGGTCTTTGGTTTAAACTTAAAATTTAAGGAGTTTCCTATCAACAATGTGAAGAAATAAATCCACTAAACACAGCATTTCCAACAGGTGAACAACGCCCTCTGTGAATAATCAGAAAACTATCACACTGCATTCCTGTGGCCTTCCTGGCGGAGGCGGAGGCGGCGGCCAGGCCTCCCCGGGAGAGGAGAGCGGACATCCGGGCGGCCCAGGGCGAAGCGGACGGCCCGCGCGGCTGCTTCTGAGGAGCAAAATGGCAGGCCGCCCTTCGCTACGTACACACACGGAAATTCAGCTTTTAGAGGCAGGTGGATGGCAACTGTCCAAGAATTAAAAAAGGGACTCAGGTATGTACACACACGGTGCCGGGCAGCAGCTGCACGGGAGCCGAGGGGGTGGAGGATCACATCTGTGACACACACTGGACATGACATGCGTGTTACTGCAGACAGACCGTGATCATCGACGATACAGACTGCGAGCTCGAACGCAGACACACACACACACACACACACACACACGCACACACGCACACACGCGCCATGAACATGATCTGCACGGCGTGCTGCAGCTTGGTGGGGTTGGGTGAGGGTCGCGCTTTGCAGGACAAGCCTTGCCATTTGTGGTGGTTGTTTCCTTTCGAGCTAAGATTGTCTGTGGGAGGGAAGTTTAGCAGCTTCAACAGCAGGTTCCTGAAAAGCAAGCAGAACCCAGAATATGCCCAGAGCAGGTCTGCTCGCCCGCCTGGGGCCAGGACAGCTCGTGGCCTTCCTTCTTCCTTCTTGAATTAATATAAACAGATACAAACATTCCAATTTCTCAAAAAACAGCACAGAAATAATGCTGTGTATGGATTAGCCCAATAATCCAGACCTTGTTTTTCAATATTTGCCTCTAACTTCGCAATAAAGCAGGAGAGTTTTACACTCATTAATAAAAGTTAATAAGTTAGCAGGAATTAGGAATTTTGACTGCTGATCTTTTCTCTCAAATAAAGCTAGTAATAAAAGATCTTAAGCAGGGGGAGTTATTTTCTAATAATTAAAAAACTCTAACAAGATTAATGATTTTTCATTAATTTAAGGTGGTTTGTTTTTAAAGGAATTTAGAAGATTGATGAGGAATTTAGCCCAAGCTTCTGGTCACAGCCCATTACCTCACAGGCAAAAAGCACTCCCTGGGCTTATACAGCGATAAATTCTGCCGGCTCAGTTCCTGACTCCATGTATTTGAGTTTGGAAATAAGATAGCATTTAGGATATATTTGAAAATCGGAACCTCTGAGAAGTGCTAGAAGACTGAAATCACAGGGGGAGGGGGGAGGAAATAAACTTAAGGGTTTAAAAGTATAAAATAAGTGGCAAAGGATATAAAAATTATAAACACCATGACAATAACTCCTAACAAAAAGAGAAGTTAAACTGTTCACTTAAAGAAATTGGGTGACCAGAAGGATAACTTACTTTGAGGCTTACGTGGACAGAAAAGCGCAGTGTGCTGGAGACGGTGTGCACGCACTATTTAACCGTGGTTATTTGTTGAAGATTTCTATTCCCTCCTATTCTGAGGTCCCCAGGCAGTCACTCCGCAGGCGGGGAGGCCAGCCTCTCCCTTACCCTGGCGGCCGCTTCTTCTAACCTGAGAGGCCAGGATCTTTACAAAAGTCCGAAGGCTGTTCCCCTGCCTGGTACGATCGCTTTGGTTCTGTTTTAATTCTGTGGGTGTGTTTTCCCTTAACATCAATATTTAATGCATTCTGCATTCTCAAAAAGAGAGAAAGCTTCCTGTTTAACCAGAACAACTGAGGAGGTTGCAGTGTTTGGACAGAGTCACAAAGGAGACTTTCACGTGCGAAGAGAGCAGGTCTTTCTGCGCCTGCCTGTCTGGTTCCCATGCCTCCCGGCCGGTGCCAGCAGGTGCTGTGCCCTGGCAGCCTCGGGCAGACCTCTTCCTTCGCCTGGAGGCCCTCCAAGCCTGGGCCTGGCCTCACTGAGACCCGGGCCAGCTCAGGCCTCCCTGTTTCCTCGGCCCTGCAAGACTTCCTGTCGCACGTACGGGAGCGGCTGACCCAGCCACCACGCCCATCTTTCTCCCGAGGTGCCCCAGCCCCTGGCCGGCCCTTAGGTGCCTGCCTGACCTTGCATCTCATTGTGTTAGTGAGGATTTTTTAAATGAGAACTAAGCGAAGCCCACGTGTCTCCACGGCGTGGATTTGAGCCCCTCCCTAAACTAACCCACTTGTGTTCTGGGTTCACAATCTAAACACGGCCGCCGCTTTACAAATGCAAGTGGCCCACAGAGATGGGAAGCCAGGTGATCAGCCCCTGCCCGTGGAGAAACCCACCGGGAGCGGCGGGTGCGTGGCAGGACTCGCAGCTACAGCCTGGTGCCATGCAGGAAACCAGCAGGACCCCTTTAATATCATACGTGGGACGTGCCGCTACACTGACAAACGAGACGTGGCAACCCCATCGAGGGAGTGCTGGCGGTAATCTTAGAGCTCAGCACGCTTCCCCCTCCGGTGCACGCCACCCTCACTCCAGTTTCACAGGAAAGAAAGCAAACCTCTGAGAGCCAGGCTGCTGCCACCAGGGCCACGGACCCCAGAAAAGGCTCACAGCTACCACCAAATGCTGACCCCCTCTCCCCAAGATGCACGCACTAAAACAGTGCACGGTTCCATTTGTTTCTCATTGTTCCAAGAAAGACTCTCAGCACTCAGTCGGCATGTGATTTTATACTGGATTCTTTGTAGCATCCGGGGAGGTATGTAACTGGTAGACCCAGGGAAAACAATGATTTCATTGGCAACACTGAATGCCCATTGTCTCTTAAAAAAAAAAAAAAGCTGACAACTACAGACTAAAGTAGCTGACTTCTTTTGTTTTTTTTAAAAAATAACCAAACATAAAGTGTTTTGGCATCCTTTCTATATGTACAATACCGCCAAGACTTTTGGCCTTGTCCTATTACAATCTTCACACGAAGGAAAGAAATTGTCTCCCTTATATTTAACGTTATATTTAACTTAATCGCCGAGCGTTGTTGCTTTGGAGTGGGAGGCGCCGGGGAAGGTGACACGGCAGAAACCCACAGAAGGGTCTCCAGGGGACTCCCTCCACCAACTCTAATCCTCAAAACCTAGAAAATCGTGTGTGTCCGTGTGTGTCTGTGTGTGCGTGTGTGTGCTGGGTGAGGTGACCCAGAACACAGGGTGAAAACACTTCTCAGATCACCTCTACATTACCCTCCATCAAACTGTATTCCCAAATCACTATTTAGAAAGCCAAGTGTCAAGAAATTTTAAAATGGGAAAGGGGTAGGGAAGAACTTTTTCAAAACGGTGCTGAATACATGGGTGAGTGCTGAGCAGGACAGTGGCCGAGCCTCTGAGGGCTCTGGTTACAGGGATATGCTAGAGCTGTGGCCATCGCTGCACAGTTTTAGCGGCACCATCGCGAGTTCCTTCTCATTTGTCCCAGGGCCCCTCCACAGCGCCCGCCTGTGTGTTTGCAGCAGCGGCCACTGACCTTCAGAGGGCAGCGCTCAGGAAAACAGGGCAATAACATCAACCAGTGGGCAAAGAGGCAGGAATATGGCTGAATGGGGTGGGGCGGGGGGGGGGGGGGGGACTCTGTTTCTAAACAAGGAAAAACACAACATTCAACGAGCGCCCTGAAAACAGCTCATTACGAACAAATGATGGTAATCGGTTTTGTCAGTAATGGGCCAATATATCCACCAGCTCTAAACCATCTTCATTTGTGGAATGACTTTCTCAGTAGATACCAAGATATACTGCCACCTTTATGGCACTAGCCCAACACCCAGAAAATACTCAGAATTTTGTTTCCAAGAATTGGGGGGGGGGGGGGGGGCGGTTGTCGGTTTTTTATCCTCACCCAAGGACATGTTTCCATTGGTTTTTAGAGAGGAAGGGAGAGAAATATCTATGTGAGAGTGAAACTTAGAACTTAAATTTCTAATTTTTAAAAGTATGTTTTTGTTGATTTCAGAGAGAGAGGAAGGGAGAGGGAGAGGGCGAGGGCAGACATCGATGTGAAAGAGGAACAGAACTTAAATGTTCTAATTTTGCAAAACATCACTGTTGATGTTTCTTGCCAGGGGACACTGCCTTTTGGAATTTTCAGAGGCAGGTCCCAGGTTCTCAGTGGCCTGCAAGGGACCAGGGACTGTTCCAGGGAGGAGCAGCCCAGGTCACTTCAAGGTCATCGGCCTGCCCTCTGAGCCTGGCTCTTCAGGGCTGAGAAGGGTCCCCCTTCACAGGGAAAACAGCTTTTGGGTAAAAGGCCCCAGTGATGCGTTAGCCACTGACCTGCTGTGTCCTGGGAGTCGTCAAACTCCACGTTGAAAGAGTGGCCGTTGTTGAGGATCCGCTTGGACGCCACCTGCTTGTAGGACACAGTCAGGGGCTTCAGCGCAGGGTCGTGAGTGGCGGCTTTGGTGTCAATGTCCACAGGGGACTGGCGGTGGCCCTTGGCAATGGGGAAGTCCTTGTGCCAGTGCTCGGGCCCTGGGTGGGAGGGACGCGTGAGCTCCCAGCGTGGGGACAGGCACCCACTCCCTGGGAAGGGGCAGGGATGCAGGCTCCCATTGGGCGGCACCACCAAGCTGAAGAACCTTTGGGAAAGCACCTCGTGCCTCAGTTTCCCATTTGTTCTGCGGGTTAATAATGACGCCTCCCGTAGGGGCTGCTGTGAGAGGGGCATCCATGTGTGGAGCGCAGTGAGAGCAGACGGAGCCACGCAGCTCCCAGCCATTGCATGTCCTCTGACTCTGAGAACCCAGATCCCTGGCGGGAAAGCCCGCTCCTGGTGACCCCCTGACATGAGGTCAGAGGTGAAGGGTGAACTCCGTTCAGGGCAAGGAATTCTAACCGCAGAGAAGTGCCAGGGACAGGCGGTGCGGGAGCCTCAGCCACAGGTGGCGCTGAGGATGGTGGGGGAGCGGGTCCCTGATCTGCCACCAACACCTACCATTTCCTGTTACAACCTCTTCTCTCTCCTCCTGGGTCGGGGTAGGAGGGTGTCCCGCAGGGACCCGGAGGGGCTGTCCTCGCGTCCCCCGCTGAGGGTACACCCCCCCACCCCCTTGGGCCTGTGCGCGCCGGACGCGGGGGTTCCGGGCAGCGGATAGGGCCGGGCGGGGGGCACCCGCGCGGGGGCCGGCGCTGGGGAGGGGGCACCCCGCGCAGGGGCCCTGGCCCGCCACCCGGCGCCCACGGCCGGGCAGGTGCAGAGGGCGGCGCGCACTCACCGTTGTGCGGGCCGTACCCCCAGTGGTGGGACATGGTGGCGGCGGGGCTGCGGGGCAGGAGTTGGCGCGCGTCCAGCGGCGGCTGCTCTGGGCCGGCACGGTGTGTCCGCGGCCGCGCCGTCCCCGGCTTTTATAGGCTCCCGCCAACTTGGTGCCGGGGGCGGCCGGGCCGGGGAGGGGCCGGGCGGACCTGCGGCGGGAGGTGAGGGCGGAGGTGCGGTCCCGCGCGGGGAGGGCCGGGCGGGGACAGCGCCCTGCAGGCTGCGCCCGCCGCGCGGGGAGCGTCTCCCGCGGCCGCGCCCGGGGGCCTGGGCGGCACCGGCTCCGCGCTCCGGTAGCGCGGGGCGGCGGGGCGGCGGGGCGGCGGGGCGTCTGCGCGCACCTCCCTCCGGGCGCGGAGTCCGGTGGCGGCGCCCACGCTGTGGCCCCGGCCCCGCGCCTCCCTCCCGGCCCATTGTGACCGCATCCCCGGCCGGCGTCTCCGCCCCGAAGGCACCCGGGATTCCCGCCCCGGCGGCCGGCGAGCGAGCTCCGAGCCGTGACCTTGGGGCGAACGGGAGGCGGTGGCGGCTCCGTGCGGAGAGCCCGCGCCCCCCGCTGGCCGGCCGCGGAAGGAGGCCGGGAGGCGCGGGAGAGGACGGACGCCCGGGCGCGGGTTACAGTTTCCCACGAACCCCCAGCCCTGCCGTGGCTGGGACAGCGACCCCACTCCCACCGAGCGCGCGAGGCCCTTGGTGAACCGCTTTTCAGACTTGGCCCGATGCGCTTCCTAAAGGGTCTTGGCGTTCTCACGGTAACGAACAGCGCTTCTCTGTAAGTTACTACATCCACTGCGCAGCCAAGAGCAGCCGAGCATTGAAACATTGTTACCCGGTTTCAAGTTCAACCAGAACAGGAATGAAAAGATGAACGGGGACAGCCACACTGAAAAAGGCGACTGATGCATTTCCCACGCTGCGTGCCCATCAGGCCGCCACAGGCGGCACCCACAACAGCCTCGGTGAGAACGCAGTCCCGGCCACCTGGCTCTGCGGGGCAGTTTCCGCCCAGAACGTTGGCAGTGCCTGGAGACCTTTTGGTTGTCACAGAGGGTGCTCCTGGCACCAGGGGTGCTGCTCCGCCTCTACCCTGCACAGGGCAGCCGTCACCCCAAGCATCCAGCCCCAAGTCCGGACACCAGGTCCAAGCCCTGTCCCCTGTCCCTGTCTATGGAGGGTCTGAAAGCCAGGCCTGTGTGGGCACACGTGGGCCCAGGCCGTGCTGTGCCCAGAATATGCCCTCCTTGTCCTCTGGTGGTGGGACTGGGTAGAAAAGATCAAATCTCCCCTCTGCACCTTAGGGTTACGGTCGCTTCACCACTGAGAGCACCCTCAGGTGGCCTTTCGGCCCCGATGGTGAGCCCTGGTTAGGTCCCAGCAGCGTCACCCGTGGGGAAACGTCTCTTTGAGTAGGAATGGCCACTGGGCAGGGGTTACTTCCTTTTGGAAACAGGAATGAATGAGCTTCCATGCAGGGGCGTGTGGGCACCCCAGTGTCTCCTCCTGATGAAGGACTAGAGGCAGGATTCGCCAGGGCAAAGCAGCCGTCCCCGCCCCGCGTCTTCCTCTCTGCGTCCAGGGCCAGCGAGTCCCCCTGGTGGACAGGACGGTGGGGGAGACAGTGGCCCGCACCCGAGGGTGCTTACATTTTATTATATATATAGTAGAACACCGTGTCTCATTTCTGTTTAAACCCTGGTTCACCCTCTAACACTGTGCCCTTGTGGTCTGTTCCTGCCACAGGCTCGACTCATTGCCTCCAAGGGGCGCAGGAGGCCGAGTCATGTCTTGCCAGGCACCTGTGCCCTGGCTGTGCTATCTGCCCCCTTCCACATGGCGCTGATATCACCGTTTACCACTACTTCGTGCCCAGCGTGCGGGCACGGTGCTCATGCCCGATAAGCCCTGCCCCCGGCCTTGGCTGCCTGGTCTGACTTCTCTGGGGTAGTGTCACCCCTTCCCATCTTCCTTCTCCTTAATATTTCTTGGTAGTTCTTTGATTTCGTTTTCTTTCTTTCACACTCTACAGTCCAGTGGTTCTCAACCTTCCTAATGCCGCGACCCTTTAATACAGTTCCTCATGTTGTGGTGACCTCCAATCATAAAATTATTTTTGTTGCTACTTCATAACTGTAATGTTGCTACTGTTATGAATCGTAATGTAAATATCTGATATGCAGGATGGTCTTAGGTGGCCACCATCTACACATACACACTTTGAAAAACATGAAACCCTTTCAGGAAGGTTTGGCGTCATTTGTGTCTACTTTTGCTGTCACAGCGAACACGGAGCGCCTCCCCCAGCTCAGAACGCAGGTCGCTTAGCGAGCTGCAGGCGTTCTTGACGCCGAGGCTACTTCGTGATTCCGCTGGGGCCCTCTGCTCTCCCGGGGCTCAATCAATGTTTCAGTCAATTAAGCTCACAGGACAGAGGCTGAGCATGCCTCGCCATCATGGCAACAGGCCCTTTGTCAGAGAGAACAAATTAAAAGGAAGAAATTAGACCTTCTCTGATGAAATATTATTAAAATACTTGTTTAATAAAAATTATAATAGGCAGGCCATTTAGATCGTCAAGTTATGAGCTGACGCACAAAATACCATTCCCACCACCAACAACATATCCCACTACCACCACCACCAGCGTATCTTACCACCACCACCACCACCACCAAACCATTCCCACCACCACCACCACATCCCACCACCACCATATCCCACCCCCATCACCACCAACAACATATCCCACTACCACCACCACCAGCATACCATTCCCACCACCAAACCATTACCACCACCACCACATCCCACCACCACCACCATATCCCACCCCCACCACCACCAAAAACATATCCCACTACCACCACCACCAGCATACCATTCCCACCACCAAACCATTACCACCACCACCAAACCATTACCACCACCACCACATCCCACTGCCCCCACCCCTCCACCAACATATCCCACTACCACCAACAACATATCCCACCACCAACAACAACAACATACCATTCCCACCACCACCACCCCAAGTTTGATTTCTGGTAAATTCATTGAGTAAAAGCTTTTCCCCCCTAAGGAATCTCAGCTATGAGTACACTCTAGGTAGTGATTACAAGAGCATGAGTACGTGTGTGGAGTGTAGTCTGTGTTGTCTGTGGAGGGTAGGAATTTACCTGAATGGACCACCTGGTTGGTTGGCGTGGGACAGAATATGTCAGTGGGAAATGTTTACTGAATTTTCAAAATCAGCCTACTTTGTGCATCTCTGGCCACGACAAACTTTGAGCTAGGAAGACATCCTTCTAATGGGTGGGCAGTTGCTGTGGGCATCTTCACACAAAGCTCAGAACATGGAGAATGAAAGTCACAAGTGGGAAAATGGAGGTGAACGCATGGAAGTTCAAGTGCTGGACTCGATCTGCTGATTCCTGCCACCGCTCCAGTGGCACAGGCTCACTGCCAACCGGCCTCTGCAGTGAGCACATAGGAGCAGGTGCTGAAGGAGATAAGTTTCTGGGTAGAGGATGTGCTTTATAGCTCCTAAACATGCCTCTCCCATACTAAGTGAAATGCATTTTTTAAATTTAAATTTGCAAAGGATAAGGTTTGACTCATATAAAGCTGCTTCCCTTCCCCATCCATAGTCTCTTTACAGAGAGGCCTGGGTGGTGGCAATAGAAACCCCTGCCCTCCTCCAAGAACTCTTGGGATGGGGACAGACCTCACACCAGCTCATAGTTGTACAGTGTCATTCAGTATTTTAGGATTCTCATTGCCTCATCCATCCATACCCACCCATCCACCCACCCACCCACCCACCCACCCTTCCATTCATCCACCCACCTACCCACCCACCTACCCACCCTTCCATTAATCCACCCATCTACCCATCTACTCATCCACCCATTCACCCACCCACCCTTCCATCCATCCATCCATCCATCCATCCACCCACCCTTCCATTCATCCATCCACCCACCCACCCTTCTATCCATCCACCCATTCACCCACCTACCCTTCCATCCATCCATCCATCCATCCATCCACCCACCCATCCTTCCATCCATCAACCTACCCTTCCATCCATCCACCCATCCACCCTTCCATTCATCCATCCACCCACCCTTCCATCCATCCACCCATCCTTTCTTCCTCCTTTCCTCTAATTCTTCCCTCCTTCCACCCATCTGTCTGTCCATCTGCCCATTCCTCCATTCAACAAATACATTTTGAGCACTGACTAGGTTTCAGATGCTGTTAGGTACTGGGGCCTCAGTAGAATAACAAGACAGGTGGAGTCCTTACTTTTCTATAGCCTTCCAGCCTCCATTACTCATCACACACACACACACACACACACACACACAGCAAGTTACATCACAGATGAGATTTAAATGTACTTGTTGCTCCAAAAATTGGTTCCCAGTGCAAGAACCCAACCCTACGTCTTCCCTGAAAAGCAGCCCCTTTATGGCTGTCTACCTGCACTTTCCTGCTTAGTTTTTATTTCTTCCCTGGATGGCCCTGCTCTCTGCTTGCTCTGCTTGGCCCCGGTCTCCCTCCCTAGCCAAGCCCTCTCCCTGGGCCCCCAAACACCCACATATCCCCGCCTGCCTCAGGGCCTCCATTAGGCTGATTCCACCCAGGAGCAGAGGTGGGAGTTCTGGGACCAGATTGCACAGTGAGTTCAAAGGCTGCGTTTCTAATGTACTTTCATGGGAGCTACGTGTCCTTGGGGGGAAGAAGTCCCTTGATCACCTGTGTTAGGAACCATTCAAATTTTAAATGAGTCAAGTGAGTATGACAAATTTATGGACATGTTGAAACAAAGAATATACACATTTAATGGCCAAAATCTTTCCCTTGAGCTCCCAGGCCCCTCCTCTACCCGGGCATGATTTAAATACAAGGGAGAATCCAATTCTGTTTACTTCAGAGTCGAGTCTCTCTGGCTAAAATTAGCTCTCAAATCGCTGGGTTTTGTGCCGCTGCTCTGCACTCGGTCCCCTGTGACCTCACTGTTAGACGCTCTCTCGCCCCTGCTGACTACCTGTGATTATCACCTGGTCAAGTTGTCAGGTGGCTGCCACTAGGCACCTTCAAATCCAAAGGGGTTCATTAGCTCCCAGTTCATCCCTTTGATCCTGGATTTCATGCTTCATCTCTTTCATTTCCTTTTGTGCAATAAGATGGTCATCCCAAATGTATACATTTGTCTCCCAGGTTGACATGGGCAACTCATCCAGGGTTCTGATTCTGCGATGTGCCCAGACAAGCCCCAAATCAATTTCACGGCAGTAGAACTTCTGTACTCACCACGAAGATGGCTTTCCCCTGCGAGCAGAGCCCCGAATCTCTGTCCGCTGACACTGAAAAGTCAGTGAAGCGGGGCACCCCTCGCCCACGGCTCTCCTTGTTTATTTTCTGGGTGTTTGCCCACAGTGCCTGTCATCAGGGACGGTGCCGGGCTGTGGAGCAGGGCCTCCCCGGGAGACTCCCCGGCTCACGCCACCCCCTAACGTTGTGCTGGTTTCTGGTGTGGCCACATTGTATGGGACAGGCCATTGGCTTGTTTCTAGATTCCATTTCCCCAGTGCCAGTCGCAGAGGGGCCTGTTAGAGGGGCCTGCTGCGGCAACTCCTGCAGCATTATTCTAATTGATGACATCAGGTCCATGATGCTAACAGAGACATAAAGAACATGACCTCAGGTACTCCATATTCCATTAGAACTGTCCTTCGTTGAAGTATAACCAGTGTACAGAAGGTAATTGTTAACCTTTACTGAGTTTATTACATGCTAAAGTAACTAATCCAAGAGGTTTATACTAACTCAGCCCATTTAATACTTAAAACAACCCTCTTATTCACAGATGGGGACACTGAGGCACAGAGACATGAACGTGCCTGAGGCCACACAGCCAGCAAGTTCTGTGTGGCTTGAATGGAGGCCTCTGGGCAGGCTGTGGAATGTTTCTTTCTCATTTATTTAAATTTCAGTTCAATAACTACTGTTCTTTAACCCCCCAGGCCTCATATTTGGCTCTTAAAATTTTCAAGAATATGTAAAATGCCTCACCATCTTTTCTTTGTAGACGGACATCAATGGTTCATTAATAAGCATTTGAGAGGAGGAGAAAGGGTGTCCAAGAGAAAAACAAACCTCATGGCTCTGAAACACAGGCTGGCTTTTTGTCATTTTTATAATTGTTGTGCTGCCATCTAGTGGCCCCGATGAAAAATGACATGCAAACATGGCTTTATTTTTGCATTTTAACTCTGCTGCCTTCGGGTAGTTTTTTAAAAAACCATTAAATGTACATGCATTAAATCTGAAAAGAATTTAATCTGACATTCACAGTTATCATTATTTTTTCTTTCCTTTCTTACTTATTCTTCCTCTGCTACAATATGTTATGCTTACGTCCAGAATTACTCTTTAATATCAAATAAGAAGACATTAGAAGAGAAACTGACATCTAATTAATCTTATGTGTGGTTTTGAACCCTATGAATTTCTTTCAGACCAATTTTATTTTTGCCAATTCTCACTTGAATGACTGGCATACTGAGTTTTCACACGTAACCAGCTTGTTTATAGTTCTGGCCAATGGTACTTATTTAGTTAGTGATCCCAGGTAGACACACCTGCAGCCTGACCTGTTCTGTGTAGAACACGTCTGCTCATCCGCACCAGCACCCACTGACCCACATAAAGAGCTTCGGGTCCGAGGTGCTGCGCAGTCATTATCGCTTCATAACACACTGTCAGCCATTAGCGGGGATTATAACACAGGCTCACCCTGGAGACCTAGCAGTGCTCAAATTCAGCAAATTCTTCATTCTGATGCCCATTCACAGACTTCTCAGGATATAGTCATCTGAATATTACGACTCAGCTCAAACTAGTTTCTGCCCTATGCTGATTCTGCTCTGCAGAACGGATGGCGGCCAGCGCTGGCCCTCCTCCCCCAGCTCCTGGCCTGCTCCCTCTGCCTGCTGGGCCTGAAATGCGCTTGTCTGGAGGTCTGTGCGCCCCCAGGTAAATGACCCCCCACTGAATAAGGTCCCAGTGTGGTTCCAATGTTCAAATGGACATTTGTAATAACTCAGCACTGTGAGCCCAGGGAGAAGTTGGAGGAAGTTTTCGGTTGGGTGACAGTTGTGAGCAATGACCCAGACGGGGGAGTGCGGGGTGAGGAGGGGAGAGTAATGTTTTACTGGAAAGTGATCACCTGAAGCTAAAGAAATCATTTCCCAAGGAGATCTAAAAATGCAATAAGATGAGCAAAAACCAGTACTGATTTGAACCCTGTCGAGTAAAGTGTTGTTCGAGAAGGTGCGTAGTTGTCCTGTGTTCATCATTTACTCACTGAATATTTATTGGACATGTGTGAAGTACCAGGCACAGGACTAGGCGATATGGGGAATGTCAGTGTCCAGACTCATATCTGTGCCTGACGGAGCTCACAGTCCAGGGAGCTTGCTCCCCTGATCAGACGGTTTCTCTTAAGACAGTTCTTGCCCATGGAGCTGTGTACTTGAAGCCTGTGGCTGGCACTGGCAGTGTGTGTCCGCGTGGAGTGTGCCCTGGACACACCTCACAGCGCTGCAGCATGACTACAGCAGGACTACCCGAGAGGATGAGCTGCACATCTCCGCTAATTGATGAACGCTCCACGCCTCCTAATTGCAAGGGATTTAATTAACACATCCAGTTCGCACTGACCAACCTGCTTTCACTTCACCCAAGTGGCAACCCATTAAATTATTTTCCCTCCCGGGACTCTGCTGCCTGACCTCCCGCCTCCTGGGGCCCTTGGCCCAGCACCACTTCACTTTCTATTCAGTTAACATGAGCCAGGGAGGTGGTGAAACACACATCAAAGTTTATGTCTAAAGACAGTAAGTAGTTTGAAGGTCTAAGTGGACGGACTTTTAAATATATATGCTAGAGACCTGGTGCATGAAATTCGTGCACTCCGGGGCGGGGCGGGGCGGGGGGGTCCCCTCAGCCTGGCCTGCACCCTTGCGCAGTCTGGGAGCCCTCGGGGGATCTCCGACAGTCAGACATCCTTAGTGCTGCTGCATAGGCGGGAGAGGCTCCTGCCACCTTCTCTGCGCTCTCCAGCCGTAAGCCTGGTTTCTGGCTGAGCGGTGCTTCTGCTGTGGGAGTGCACTGACCACCAGGGGGCAGCTCTGCATTGAGCATCTGCCCCCTGGTGGTCAGTGCATGTCATAGCAACCAGTCGTTCCACCGTCAGGCCAAAACTGGCTCTTGGACATCTGCCGAGGGTTCCCGGATTGTGAGAGGGCCCAGGCCAGGCTGAGGGACACCACCAGTGCACGATCGGGGCCGGGGAGGGACGCGGAGGTTGGCCAGCCGGGCAGTAACCGTGGGAGGGCTCCAAGGTGTGCCCGGCCCGTCTCGCTCAGTCCCGATTGTTTGGACCCCAGCAGCAAGCTAACCTACCGGTCAGAGCATCTGCCCCCTGATGGTCAGTGCGCGTCATAGCAACTGGTTGATTGGTCAACTGTCTGCCCCCTGATGGTCAATGCACTTCATAGCGAGCGGTTGAGTGGCCTTAGCATATCATTAGCATACTAGTGGCCCCGTGCACAAAATTCGTGCATGGGGCCGGGGGGGAGTTGTCCCTCAGCCTGGCCTGCACCCTCTCCAATCTGGGATCCCTTGGGGAATGTCCGAACTGGCAGTCAGACATCCCTCTCGCAATCCAGGACTGCTGGCTCCTAACCACTCACCTGCCTGCCTGCCTGATTGCCCCTAACCATTCTGTCTGCTAGCCTGCTCACCCCAATTGCCCTCACTTACTGGCCTGATTGCCTTCAACTTCCCTCCCCCCCCACCAGCCTGATCACCCCCAACTGTCCCCTGCCAGCCTAGTCACCCCCAACTGCTCCCGCTACTGGCCTGATCGCCCCCTTCTGCCCTCTTCCCCCCCCCCCCCCCGCCAGCCTGCTTGGCCCCAACTGACACCCCTCTCCTGGCCTGTTCACTCCCAACTGCCCTCTCACCAGCCTGCGTGCCCTCAACTGGCTCCCCCTGCTGGCCTGATCACCCCTAACTGCCCTACCCTCCTGGCCTGATCGCCCCTAACCACCTCTGCCTTGGCCCTGCCACTATGGCTTTGTCTGAGCGGTGGCCACGGAGCTGGCTGGGAAGGCCAAGGAAGCCAAGCCTCCCGTGCCCGCACTCCAGCTGGCTTGGCTCCATGGCTCCGGCCGGCACCGCCATATTTGTCATGTCAATTTGCATATTCCCTCCTTATTGGCTGTGGGTGCCTCCGTCTTTATTGTGAAGTGATGGTTAATTTTCATATTACTCTTTTATTAGATAGGATAGTGGCCCGGTGCACGAAATTTGTGCACGGGGGAGAGGGTGTTCCTCAGCCCAGCCTGCACCCTCTCTAATCTGGGACCCCTTGAAGGATGTCCTACTGCAGGTAGGATTGGGCCTAAACCGGCAGTCGGACATCCCTCTTGCAATCCGGGACTGCTGGCTCCTAACCACTCACCTGCCTGCCTGCCTGCCTGATTGCCCCTAACCACTCTGCATGCTGGCCTGCTTGCCCCCAACTGCCCCCTGCCACCAGCCTGCTTGCCCCCAAATGCCCCACCCCTGCCAGCCTGATCACCCCCAACTGCCCCCAGTGCCAATGTGCTCTCCCCCAACTTCCCCCCCCTGCTGGCCTGCTCACCCCCACCTCCCCTCCCCACTGGCCTGCTCGCCCCCAACTGCCCCCCTGCTGGCCTGCTCACTCCAAACTCCCCCCCCCCCCCCCCAGCTGTCCTGATTACCTCCAACTGACCCCCACTGACGGCCTGCTTGCCCCTAACTGGCCCCCTACTGGTCTGCTTACCCCCAATGGCCCCACCCCCCACCAACCTGATCACCCACAACTGCCCTCCCCTCTTGGCCTCTAACCGCCTCTACCTCAGCCCCGCCACCATGGCTTTGTCCAGAAGAATGTCCAGAAGGTCTCCTGGATGGTCTCCCAGTCTAATTAGCATATTACCCCTTTATTAGTATAGATAGAGGCCTGGTGCACAGGTGGGGGCTGGCTGGTTTGCCCTGAAGGGTGTCCCAGATCAGGGTGGGGGTTCCCGTGGGGCATGGGGCAGCCTGGGCGAGGGGTCTGTGGTGGTTTGCTGGCCAGCCACGCCCCCATGGGGTGAGGGTCCCTGCTGGGGGTGTGTGGCCATCCTGGGTGAGGGACTCAGGGCTGTTTTCAAGCTGGCCACAACCCCTTCAGGGTGAGGTCCCCACTTGGGTGCCTGGCCAGCCTGGGTGAGGGGCTGATGGCTGTTTGCAGGCTGCCTAAGCCCCTCAGCAGGGACCCTCACCCCATGAGGGTGTGGCCAGCCTGGGTGAGGGGCTGATGGCTATTTTCAGGCTGGCCACAGCCCTTTCTGGGTGGGGGGTCCCACTGGGATGCCTGGCCAGCCTGGGTAAGGGGCTGATAGCTGTTTTCAGTCTGGCCACACCCACTTTAGGGTGGGGGTCCCCACTGGGGTGCCTGGCCAGCCTGGGTGAGGGGCTGATGGCTGTTTGCAGGCTGGCCATGGCCCCCAGCGACCCAAGCTCCCAGCCCTTCCTTTTTTTTTTTTTTTCAGTGCCTCCTTGAGCAGAGGAAAGCAGGTATCGGAGATTTATTTATCTTCTATAATTGAAACTTTGTAGTCTTGAGCAGAGCCCAGGGCCGGCCAGGTGGGCAGGAAGCTTGGCTTCCTCCATCGCCAGGGGCAACACAAGCCTCATCCTCACTCCAGCTCTGTGGCCGCCACCATCTTGGTAGGGTTAATTTGCATACTCGCTCCTGATTGGCTGGTGGGTGTGGCTTGTGGGTGTAGTGGAGTGGCAGAGTGATGGTTAATTTGCATGTTTCTCTTTTATTAGTGTAGACTAGAGACCCGGTGCACAAAAATTTGTGCACTCGGGAGGGTCTCTCAGCCTGGCCTGTGCCCTCTCATAGTCTGGGACCCCCTCAGGGAATGACCACCTGCTGGCTTAGGCCTGCTCCCCGGGGGATTGGGCCTAAGCTGGCAGTCAGACATCCCTCTGGTAGCCTGGCAGCCCTCGGGGGATGTCCACTTGCCAGCGGGGAGCAGGCCTAGCTGTAGTCAGACATCCTTAGCCCTGCTGAGGAAGTGGGAGAGGCTCCCACCACCACTGCTGTACTGGCAGCCATCAGCCTGGCTTGGGGCTGAGCAGAGCTCCCCCTCTGGGAGTGCACTGACCACCAGGGGGCAGCTCCTGCATTGAGCATCTGCCCCCTGGTGGTCAGTGTGTGTCATAGTGACCAGTGATTCCCAGTTGCTCTGCTGTTAGGGTCAGTTTTTTTTTAAATTTATTTTATTGATTTTTTACAGAGAGGAAGGGAGAGGAATAGAGAGTTAGAAACATCGATGAGAGAGAAACATCGATCAGCTGCCTCCTGCACACCTCCCACTGGGGATGTGCCTGCAACCAAGGTACATGAGGGTGTGGCCATCCTGGTGAGGGGCTGATAGCTGTTTTCAGGCTGACCACAGCCCCTTCAGGCTAGGGGTCCCCACTGGGGTGCCTGGCCAGCCTGGGTGAGGGGCTGATGGCTGTTTGCAGGCTGGCCCCAGCCCCCAGCCACCCAAGCTCCCAGTGGAGGCTGGCTGGAAGCAGGTATCTGGGATTTATTTAGCTTCTATAATTGAAACTTTGTTGTCTTTTGTGGAGGCCACAGCCAGCCAGGGCAGGCAGGAAGCTTGGCTTCCTCCATCGCCGGGGCAACCAAGCCTCCTGCTTGCTCCAGCTCCGTGGTTGCCGGCCACCATCTTGGTTGGGTTAATTTGCATATAGTCTCTCTGATTGGCTGGTGGGCATGGCTTGGGCATAGCGAAGGTATGCTCAATTAGCATCTTTGTCTTTTATTAGTGTAGATTATGCTTTGACTGAACAGCAACCCATAGACCAGACACTTAGCATATTAGGCTTTTATTATATAGGATTGATTTCAGAGAGGAAAGGGGAGATAGGAACATCAATGATGAAAGAGAATCATTGATCGGCTGCCTCCTGCACACCCCGCACTGGGGATCGAGCCTGCAACCTGGGCATGTGCCCTGACCTGGAATCGAACTGAGACCTCCTGGTTCATAGGCTGATGCTCAACCACTGAACCACATTGGCTGGGCTAAGTGGATGGACTTTTGACGTGTTGGACCAGGGTCATTCCTTGTCCCTCAGGGGCACCTATGGTATGAATCCCAAATCCTGAACCAGCCTTCAGACCTCTGGAGACTACTCTCAAATTCATGGCCATGTGGTCCTTTTGCAGCTTCCTTAGAGGCTCCCACTAATTGTCTTCGCCACGCCAAGGCGGTGGAGCATCCAACCCAACTCAGCACGTGGGCTTGTTCTTAGTTTCACCCTGTTTTGTCATGTGCAACCCCTTTTCATTAAAAACAAACAAACAAACAAACAACAAACAGCGCACACACCAGGGCATGGAACTCTTCTCATTCATGTCTTTATTATTTTGCTGATCAGCTGCCCGCCTCACTGCACGTCAGACATCGCCCCACCTGTGCCAGGAGTCGTGAATCCCACCCGCAACTCAGAGAGCCGGGCCGTTTAGTTAACAAGCATGCAAAACCAAAGGAGCAAAATTAAAAATAAGTGTCCTCCTTCCGGGAAAGAAAAGTATTAGGCTACAGTCAACCACCTTTAGGAAGAAAAAATTCAAATACCAGGTCATGTTTTCTTAAATCTCCTGGTCGAATGTGTCTTTGTTTCATTGATAATCAAAACCAGGTCATCTTTACAGGAGCTGGAATTTTAATACCTCCTGGGCCTCTGTTGGTTTAGTTAAGGGTTAAAACACATTCTCATCTCAGTTCCGGTCTGGTCAAGTTTAATTGCTATATGACTTACACACGCCTCCGCACCTACATATAGAATTACTCACTAAGGTGTTAAGATGGACAATGGGTAACGTGAAAATTGTAAAACTGAAGTTCTGTGAAATTTATGACAGGAAAATGGTGCCCAATAGTCCTTTTCCTATATCTTTACTCTTCCATCTCTTTTTTGAAACTGCGCTACAAATGCTACTTTTCTAGGAAAGGTGATCATTACAAAGGTCGGGTGCTTTCCTACTCATCCTGTCGTCAGTGATTGCATCGCTCATCGCTCGGTGTGGAGACTGAAATACACGTGGCACAAGGAGCACGGGAAGGAGGCGGGACCCGCTCTCCGGGGGGGCGGGTTCCCTTCGGGGAGGGCTCACTTGAAGGAGGCTCTCACCACCCTGCCCTTGATGGGCTGCGGTGGGCGCCAGTTTCCCACCAGGGGCACCGGGGGCTCGTTCTCCGCGCTGGACAGGAGGCTGCGCAGCTTGGCCATCTGCAGGGCAAAGGCAGGTGGTCAGCTCCACGTCAGACCAAGCGGACACACAATGCGTGCGACAGAGTTAGAAACCCATGGCTTTTAAACAAGATCAGCAAACACAGCGCCTGCCTCCCATGCTCAGTCCAGAGCTGGTGGGTGACCAGTTCCTGGTGGAACAGGCCTTTTCCTGACATGGGAAAACTATTTCATGCAGGACCGACTGCCCCCGGTCAGAGCCTCCTCCCCGGGTTCTGAAACAGTTCATTTCACGGAGGAGGGGACAATGTCAGTGCAAAGTGTACCAGTAAGTCGTCTTCACTGGGTACATGTAGGAATCCATTGTTCAAAGAGCACAAGGAACTAACAATTGCGCTACATTTAAAATGCTCAGAACTGATTCTTTCTCTTTAGGGCAGGGGTCCTCAAACTACGGCCCGCGGGCCACATGCAAATACAAATATTGTATTTGTTCCCGTTTTGTTTTTTTACTTCAAAATAAGATATGTGCAGTGTGCATAGGAATTTGTTCATAGTTTTTTTTTCAACTATAGTCCGGCCCTCCAACGGTCTGAGGGACAGTGAACTGGCCCCCTGTTTAAAAAGTTTGAGGACCCCTGGTTTAGGGAGATGAATTTAGGAAATTCTTGTCAGTGATGCTATATTTCTATATGAAATATTTTTAGTTTTTCTCCTTTAAGAAATTCCCTCTTTCAAAATATTTGTACCAGTTAAACCTGATCTGTTGATAGAAACTACCACGTGAACTTGAGCCCACGAGGCAGAGAAGCTGCTGGGTTAGGCACGGGAGACGCTGGGAAGTCCACGCTCCTCACACCCCGCCTCCCCGGGCTGCCCACTCCTCTCCCCGAGCCTGGCCTCCAGTCTCCTCCACCACTGCTGCTGCACGTTCCTCAGAAGCAGTAAGGAGGGCATCAGGGGTGTTGGAGCAGACAGGCCGGAGGTGGAATCTCAGGTCCTGCACTTGGCTGTGTGATCACCAGCTAATCACTTGCCTTGTCTGAGCCTCAGCTTACTGTACGACACCTCACAGGTGACACCCCCCTCCCCAGGGTCTGCACCTCCTCCCCAGGCCTGCAGTGAGCCTCCTGCCTCCTACCCTGCACTTGGCCACCTCCTGTGAACAAAGTGCTGCTCGTCGAAACCCATAAGTGTTTCCAGAGCATAAACTCAGTCACCGTCCAGCATCACAGCCGCCTGGGAATGGTGTGCGTTATCCTGGTGCCCGAGGAAGTCACGCTGTGGGAGGTGGGACAGGCTGACTGCGCCTGTACCTGCCAGGCCCACTGTGACCTCACGCTGTGGGAGGTGGGACAGGCTGACTCTGTCTGCCGGGCCCACTGTGACCTCACGCTGTGGGAGGTGGGACAGCCTGACTGCGCCTGTAGCTGCTGGGCCCACTGTGACCTCACGCTGTGGGAGGTGGGACAGCCTGACTGCGCCTGTACCTGCCAGGCCCACTATGACCTCATGCTGTGGGAGGTGGGACAGCCTGACTGCGCCTGTACCTGCCAGGCCCACTATGACCTCATGCTGTGGGAGGTGGGACAGCCTGACTGCGCCTGTAGCTGCCGGGCCCACTGTGACCTCACGCTGTGGGAGGTGGGACAGGCTGACTGTGGCTGTACTTGCCGGGCCCATTGTGAACCCCTGGTGCAGGGCAGCTCTCTGAGCTTCCACGGGGCAGCTGTACACTTTCAATTTAGCATCACTTCCACGGAACCAGCCAGCGCTGTGTCCGTGCCGCGCTCACCTGGTCGGAGCTCACGGTGATGGGCTCCTTGAGCAGCAGCCACACGATGCACTCCTCGCAGGGCGGGGTGGTGAAGGAGCCGTGGTAGGTCCAGTAGTCACGGCAGGCAGGGAACAGGCAGGACGGATCAAAGTTGGTGAAAGGCACCTCCTTGCCCTGCAGGGGGCGCGGTGGGCAGGCGAGATGGGCAGGTGAGGGGCAGGTGCACTAAGTGTGCACACCGCTCTCCCCAGGCCCTCACCACTGTGTTTGTCAGAATAAATTCAAGGCCATAGAGACAACGGAGCTTTTAAACAAAGCACGTGCCTTCAGAAATAAAGGGCAAAGGGCAAAGGGCAGCAGGCTGGCTCGGGGACAGTCCTGTAATATGTTATTCCTTATCAGCTGTCAGTAGAGCTGTAGTTCTATCACTTCCCAACAAAAGGAGAAACCTCGCTAAACTGCAACAAAAACCATTCACATCAGTTAATCTTTGGGTCTTAATGGTAACAAGAGGCTCAGGTTCTGTTGAACACGGAATGCTTCCTGTGGTGGCAAAGCGCACCCGCACTCGATGGAGCAGCCACAGACAGTCCCAGCTGGTTCATTAGGGGTTTCCTGTGAGGGTGACCATAGGTGGGTGCTACCAGCAGCCACATATAACACCTCTGCAAATGTGTGTGTGTGTGTAGCGTGTGTGTAGGTGCTGTGCATTGTGTGTATGCATGTAACATGTGGGTGCAAATGCTGTGTGCACGTGCTGTTTCACGTTGCACATGTGGTGTGTGTTCATGCGCTGTGTTGTGTGTGCATACATGTTGCATTGTGTAAATGTGTATGTACATTTGTTGTGTGTGCATGACGTGTTTGTGTGTGCATGTGGTGTGCGTTGTATATGTGTACACATATGGGGGGTGCCTGTGGTGTGTGTGCATATGGTGTATGCATGTGGTTGCGTGTATGTAGTGTGTGTGCATATGGTATAAGTGTGTGTGTGCATGTTATATGTGTATATGGTGTGTGTATGTGGTGTGTGCATGTGTTGGGGGTGGCCATAGCTCATTCACTCATTGAGAAAGCAGTTATGTAACAAACTGACAGTGAGCATTACATAAGCTAATGCATGTGAAAGGGCTTTAAAGCTGTAAACATACGGGTATAATGGTATTTATCTGCATATGTGCTTAGCATACTCATCAAACTTGATAACAGAATTCAGGTGAAAGAAATACACTTGAAATGTAGAAAGAGAAAGCTGACAGATCTCGTTCTCTGTTCTCGGAGGGAAAAGGAGGATTTTTTACCTTTGTCTTCACTTTGTCCAGCGCATCGAGAATCAGCTGGAACTCGCCTTTCTCACGTCCTATCTGTAAGAAAATAGAAAACCAATAATTACACTTTTCCCTTCTCCATAATGTAGGACTGTCTTAAAAACCAGTTTTGACCCATCCATCTGCAACCAGTACTCATAACTCTGCCAGGAATTCTTACACTGAGCAAACCATAAATTTCTTTCTCCCCCACAAATTTCAGAGCTTGCATTTTCTGAACTAAACTTGGACTCCAGGCTTCTGAAGGACAGAACCACAAAATTGCATGTTGATCTGCTTCTGTGTCCTCGACCTTCTTTGCAAAGTCATTCCATGTTTTTCTTTTTTTAAGATAGAATTAGAACCAGAATGGACTCGATGTACCTAAAACTAGACTCTCACCCGTCTTTCCACTCAGACCCACCCCCTTCCTGTGGGACATGACCAGTGAAGGAAGAACATAAGACCAATCAGGTCATTCAGAAAGAAAGAAGGCAGGTGTCCACTCCTGGCTTAGAGTCTAGATTATGTTACCACTAAAGTCTTGTGTTAATGACACTAAGGCCTCTTTAAACCGAGGCTGGCTCAACAACACACACATTCCCGTGCTGTCTCCGCCGAGACCTTGAGCATGTGGCCTGCCTGAGCCTGGGGGATGTGTGGCCGGGCCTAGCACCACAGCGTCCCCAACATCGGCTTTGCTGGTGTGCAGGCCGTGGGATGAGTTGTGGGAAGGGGTAATGGGCCATGCTGCCCACCCGCCCTCCGCACCACACTCATCTACAGAACCACATCTTGAGGAATATGGCAAAAGGTACACTTTTAAGGGAAAGCAGACATTTTGAGCTGGTCTTAGCAGAAATACCTGCATTAGTTGAATGAATACTGAAATTCGTTCTGCTCCCCGTTAAGCAAAAGGGGAGAGTAAATGGTGCCACCCTGAGTGTGGGTAAGGAAGTCAGCTTGGAAATAAGGCACGTGGCCGTGCGGTTCCTCACCTTCAGGAAGATGCCCACCACGGCGGTGCCATCCGGCTGCTTCAGAGCTTCCCCGAAGGTGTTGTATTTCGGGTTCCAGTGAACCAGATGCAGCTGGAAGCAGAGAGGCTGTGAGCTCATCCCCAGCGCCAGGGAACCGTGTCACATACCCGCAGGACACCCCGCAGCTCCCGGCCTGAGGCCGCTGAGAGCGCAGAGAAGCTGGTGGGATCTAACAGTAACAGCCACCATTTGGGTGACATGTCGAATGTTCAAATGTGCATAAAAGGAGGATAAACACATTTAGGACTTTGTGATAAACAATGAATAAAAATTGAGCTGTGAAGTCAGAGATTTGCTCCCTCCCCTGACTGAGACAGCTCAGTCTGCTAGCACCTGCAGCCACAGGGAACTGGGAAGCGGGGGGGAGGGGGGGGGCAAGCAGGGATGTGAACGTCTTCCGTCAGCCTCCTGTTTGCAGTCGGGTACCTCATCCTAACTTAGAACAGAGGCACCAGGTAAATTAGTCCAAGGCCCATATTGAGCCACGTAGAATGGCAAGGGAACACAATATTCCTAGCCGTTCACACAATATCAAACGTGAGAGGTGCCCCCATGCACAGAGGTCAGGCTGCAAGCCCCTGTATTTGTGAGGCGCACACTTAACTGGGGGGAGATGTCTAGAGGCATTGGCAGTAGGAGTGTCTCACGCCCGGGCTCAGGGGGGCTGTGGGCGGATGGCCACGCGAGGGCCTGTGGGTCTCCCAGAGTTAGTTCACCCAACAGCCAGCTGCCTGAGAGTGTCCCCGGCGCCCTCGCTTCCTGCGCTGCCCCAGCTGCCGGAAGGGGGAGGCCAGGAAGATGCTCGCCTCTGGGCACCAGGCACCTTCGCCTCCAACACTCTTGTCTTCATGGAGAGAACGTGCAGGAGGCTTGTCTTATTCTTTGTAATTCAGGGCCTTGATCTGAGCTACAAATTGTGCTTTTTAAAAATGGACTCACTGAGACGAAGAGTAGTATTTGCTCATATTAAGCGTTGTGTGTGTGAATGTATGTGCACATGCAATCACACACGTATGCACAGCCTTCACGAGGAGACAGGGACTGGGTGCTGGCAGAACTCCTGAATGCTGTTCTTAAAGCACCTAAAGGGCTCTTTCCACAGGGGCAGCTCAGGGCGCAGGACAAGCTGCGGACGCCGGTCTGAGGTAGAGCCCACACGCCTCCCGGGGGACTTCTGACAGCCTGCTGTGCATCGTGTCCCCGCGTGGGGCTGCCAGAGGGTTCAGCAGTGCTCACCTGTAAGCATCCCTCCCATTGGCCAGGACTTCCTTCTATTCAGCTGCTGTCCAAGTTCTTAAAGTCACCTCTGAACTCTTCCCTCGGGGAGCCCACCCCGCCCCTTAACTGTTAGCCGCTAGCCCAGAAGGTTGGTAGCCTCAGCTTAGGCGAAAGGACCGCAGCTCTTTGCAAAGCTACAGGCTGGGCACAGAGCGGTGGCACGGCTTGGCTGTTCCCGGGGTGGCGGCTCCTACCTCGGCGGCGTACTGCACCCCGTCCACGGTGTGCTCGGAGCCGTGGTCGTCAGCAGAGCCCCAGTGCAGGTGGAACTGGCGCAGGCGGTAGGGCCCACTGAGAGGGCCGCCCCTCAGCACTGCGAGGAGAAGCTGGTCAGCGGGGAGCTGGCCCCTCCGAGCCCCACCCGACGCTGCCCTGAGGCCCTGGGGGCGGGGGGCACCCGGGCCACAGGGGCCCCCTCTTCCAAAAGAGGGTCTTGGCATCTATCAAAGCCAACGCTGTTTCCATCCTGTCTTGTTTGTTTGCTCGTTTTATTATTTTTTTAAATGTCAGTTTAACATTTATGAGCATAAAAGCAAAGCAACAGGGTGAGCCCTGGGGTTGTAGACAAGCAGAGTGTGGGTGGGCGTGTGGAGCAGTGGGAAGTGACTGCCCGCTGAGAGCCAGACAGATACCTAGCCCTCCCCCCTGGCCCTGTGCTCTCCCCCTTCCTCCCCCCACCCCTTCCTGTGCCCTCCCCACTGGCCCTGTGCCCTCCCCCTGGCCCTGCGCCTTCCTCCCCCCAACCTCGCCTGTGCCCCCCCCTCCCACCCTGTGCCCTCCCCCTGGCCCTGTGCCTTCCCCTGCCCCCACCCTGCCTTGTGCCTCCCCCCCTGGCCCTGTGCCCTCCCCCCTGGCTCTGTGACCACCCCTCCACCATGTGCCCTCCCCCCTTCCCGCCTGCCTCTCCCCCCTGGCCCTGTGTCCTCAGGCAAGTTGCTGAACTTCTCTAGGAAGGTGCTAATAGCACCAGCATTTCGGGCTGCTGGGAGGATGAAAGGAGATTAAGGACTGAACTGCTCCTCATGGTGCCCAGAGGGGCAACCACTGAGCGAAGTGAGTTCTTTTCTCCAACTACTTTCCTATTCCGGCCAGAGCTGCCGTTTAGACGGTCTGTTCCAATGAGAGGAGGTGGGAAGCCAGGTTTCCCAGGGGAGCAATCAATGCCCAGCGAAACTCGAGCACTCCCAGGCATGAACTTGAGCTGGCTGTCCAAATGCCTCCGTCCTGTCACTTCATTTGGTTTCACGTCACTCAGCCTGGGGAGTGAGTTAGTGGCTGAACTATTCCTTGGAGGATATGGGAACCATGCAGAAACCTTCAAATCAAGATTTAGGCCCAAGCTGGTGTGGCTCAGTGGATAGAGCGTTGGCCTGCGGACTAAAGGGTCCCGGATTTGATTCCGTCAAGGGCACATGCCTGGGTTTCGGGGCCAATCCCCACTGGGGGGTGTGCAGGAGGCAGCCGATCAATGTTTCTCTCTCATCCTTGATGTTTCTATCTCTCTCTCCCTCTCCCTTCCTCTCTGAAATATAAATAAATAAGTAAAATTATTTATCAATAGCAGCTAGCTCATCATAGAATTCAGTTCTAGAAAGAACTGCCCACCTACGGGCCCTGAAGCGGCCCGGAGAACCACAGCATCCGTCTGAAACGACAGAGCGAGGCTCCCATGAGCGTGGTCATGTGGGAGCCATGGCTTGACGCTGCATGTCCTGTCCAACCGCTGGAACAGTCACACCTGGACACGCCTCCAAGGTGTGAGGACGAGCCCACGGCACTGCACGCACGGGGCCGGCCACCCGCTGACCCCAAGGCATGTCCATGCCCAACCTAATCGGTCCCGTTTCAGGCTGTTGTTCATCCTCCCAATGGCATTTGATGAAAATGGAGAGAAAGGTAAGAGATAAGCAACATAGATTATTGCTTGAGAAAATGTCAATTTCTGTGATATTCCTGCCTGGGCACTCCTGGTAGGAGGAACTGTGGCTTGTTCCTCTTTATGAGATCATCGAGAATCTTCATGTATGTGCATCAGTAAGGATGGTTTTAACTTTTTTACAAATAGGGTCATCAGAAGATGTATTGTTGCACGTCAAGCACCAAAATATTCAGGGAAGACTTACCTCTTGTACAGTGAAACAGCCTTTCTAGTCAGCCCCTTAAAGATGCCACTGATTTGCTAACAGTGTAGGTATAATAAAGAGCTGTTTTAAAGACGGGGTTTTCCATTCTCACACACACCCAAGAAGAAACTGTCAGGAACTTAAAAACACTCTCCCAAGGGGCCCATCAGACAAACCCGGAGGGAGGGAGCGGGAGGGGCAAGCCTCCAGCCCTGTCATCCCCGAGGGCCTCCGCCCTCACGTCAGGGCCGCCCACTCCCTTCTCGGCGCTGTTCCTCACTTTGTAGAATGGAAGCTCTGCCATGTGTGGGGGGAAGCAGAGGACTCCGGGGTGAAGGCCCTGGAACCCAGAGCTCTGCCACTCCCCTGTGCACACGGCCCCCTCCCCTCCCTGCTCCTCTCAGCCTGCCCTGGGGCTGGCCCGGCAGAGTGAGCGCAGGGACGTTCCCCTCCCGGCCCCGCGGTGCCCCAGGACCAGGGCGCAGTCCCGTCCTCTCCATCTTCAGGGGTGGAGGGTCCCTCTCCCACTAATGCTGTGACTGTCCCAAGTGCTGCCAGTGCGCTGCGGACCCCCATGAGCTCCGCCTGAGGCCATACTCACTGGAGCGGTCGTAGGTGTCATCGAACACCACCCTGCAGGTCTTGCCGTTGTTCAGGATGCTCTTGCAGGAGGCGGGGTCGTAGGAGGCCGACCACGGCTGCAGGGAAGAGTCGTACTTAATGTCCTTCGTCTGCAGCGCGATGGGCGACTGGTTGTCTCCCTTGGCGATTGGGTAAAGCTCGTGCCAGTGGTCAGGACCTGGGCAGGCCGGGGGGGGGGGGGGGGGGGTTGTTAACTCGGGGCACCTGCGTGGCTGCGAGGGGCGTGGATGGCAGCCGGGGCCCAGGCTGCGCGGAGGCAGGGGCTCCTCCTGCACCTGGAGACTGAGCCGCCTGCCCTCGCTCCAGGGCCCAGCCTCGCGGCTGCTGTGTGCAATGGACACAGGGCCACCTCCTGCCGTCCGGCTGGACTGAAAGACTGGCCCCAGGGGGTGCTCAGAGCCCACCCTGTGCCCGCACCGGGCTGAGAGGTGAGTGCCTGCCGCCCGGACTTGGGGCCACTCGGAGCTGGACCTGCGAGGTCTGGCTCCTGGGAGGCAGCGTGTCCGTGGGAAGGGAGCCAGCCCCGCTCCCGCAGCGAGTGACACCAGCTCCGCGGGAGGGCTGCCCAGATGAAGGCAAAGGGGCAGCACTGGCGCTGCGTGGTGTCCCCATCCGACCCCTCCACCCACGTTTTCTGGAGCTGCCCGCCGTCTGCGGTCTGCGGTCTGCACAGTGCAGGGCGCCCTGGACCCTTTGGGGACTCACCATTGTGGCTGGCGTAGCCCCACTCCTTGGCCATGGTCGTGCTCGCTGGTGGCTGCTGCCCGCTGTCTGCAGAGTCCGCCGTCTGCAGAGGCCCCGCGCTGAGCGCCTTTTATCCAGCTCCCCACACCCTGCATGGCCTTATTAGGTCAGCAAGGAGGGCGGGGGGCTAGGCTGGCTGGGGTGGTATTCAGGAGGCGGGGTGGGGGAGCCAATGAATGCCAAGGGCTGACAGCTGTCGGGTGGGGTGGGCGGAGGTCCCCCTGCCACCCCCCCGCTCCCGTCCCATCCCCTGGAGCTGCCAGGCTGCCCCCGCCCGCGATCCTGGGCACAGATGCGGCGCCTTTCGCCTGGTGCCCCCTCCCCTGGCACCATGCATTATTTTGGGGGTAAACAGGGTGTTGCAGTCGCGCTCAGCCGCCACCTAAGACACCCCCTCCCCCGGGCGCTGGCGGCGGCTGTGCGCTCCGGGCCCCGTGATGCCCTAGAAGGAAGCGCCTGTTGGCCAGCGGTGCGGGCTCCCTTGCAGGGACTTGAAAAGTTCTAGGAGCACGGGCGCGGGTGGGAGGAAGGCCGGCCGGGGAGGGCATTATCCTGGAGCCTGAGGAAGCCGCCTGTCCTGGCATCCCGCAGACCCGGGGTCCCCTTGGCCGGGAGCGAGCTGGGCTGGACCCTGGGACCACAGAGCGGCAGTGCCTGGGACCCCAGCTCCCCGCTGCGCCCCTGCCCAGGGGAAGTGAGAGCCCTCTGCAGGCTGAAAGGCATGCACACAGTGAGCCTGCTGCTTGAAACCGCGACCTCGCTCTCTAGGACAAGCCGAGAAATTAGGAGAAAAGGCGCCAGGGGGTGGGGGATGGGGGGGTCCAGCATTGCGCTGCTTCCCTCCCTCTCCCAAGTTGTTTATAACGAAGATCCAGGCGAAAGGAGAGGAGCTGGCCCCGCAGGGCCACGTGCCAGGGAGATCAAAGTCTGCTGCGGTGCCCAGGGAAGGAGTCAGTGGGGTCGATATTTATATTCTCAACTTCTCCTTAGTTCCAGGCAGTCGTGATGCAAAAAGACGCCCGAGAGGCGCCCGCTGCAGAGCCCTCCCAGGGCTGCAGCCGCAGGTCCTGCTGATCTGACTGCTATGGGCGCTGTTTCGCCCGTGGGATTAGGAAGCTGGAAGAGGAACTCGCATGGGGCTAGCTCATCCCCCAGGCATGTGGAAAGACTGAGCCGCTCATAACCTGGACGCCAGGGGAGTCACTCCCCGGGTATTTTTGTGCCGGGATTACTGGGTCCACACAATAGCCCTGTGGAATCAAGAACCCAGATAGTTCGGAAAATTCAAGCAAACACAGCAAAGCTACTGCCCTTAGACCCAGCTCAGGTGTCCGGCTGGGTGAGACAGTCCACGGCATTGGGCTGTCGGGGCCGTTTTCTGCTTTTGCTGGGATAGTGTGGTTGAAGAAGGTGTTTTATATTTGTTGAGGGCATCATTATTTCTATTAGCAAACTATAACCTTGTTCAATTCATTAAATTGTTACAGTCACTTTTTCTGGTACATGTGGTTAGAAGATTGGTAACTGAATTTCATGCTATTTGACATAGTTGTAATACAGATAAAGTGTTTCATATAATACCAGGCAAACCCAACAATCTAGGAATTCTTTATATTGTTACTGTTTAGGCATAGAAGGAGCTTAAAAATGGATTTTCATAATTAAAGTTAAAAGAATGCACAATGAATAAATAATAAAAGACTTGCACAATAGCACATAATTTCAAATAAGCCTAGGTAAAATATGCAAAATGAAATATTTAATAATTTTCGGTGTGCCATCTTAAAAAATGGTGATTGGTGTTTTCATTGTACTTTCTTATAAGAAAGTAATAAAATTTGAAATTTCAAGACAATTTAGATTAAATCTGACCACTATACACTTTTCAGAAACCACAAATTAATCATCTGCATCTTAATTGATTTACTCCATCATGTTTGTCTACAAATTTCAAAATTCCCTGTTGACAGAGCAAAGAGATCATTCTAAATTGTATCCAAGATTTTGAGATTTCTGGAATGGCTTAAAAAAGAAAACTGTTAGGTACACACTGAGATGAACAGTGCCAGCGAAGCAATGAAGAATGATTAACTACAAATGATCTCCCAGCATCCTGACTGCTTCTCCCAGCACTGCTACCTAAAGCTGATGCATTGAGCAATTCGTAGGACCACCCCCCACCCCCCACCCCCCAATGAATATGTTCATACAGAGGTAGGAGGAAGGGAGGGAGGGAGGGAGACCAGGGAGGGAGGGAGGGAGATCAGGGAGGGAGGGAGGGAGAGGGGGGCGGAATATGAAAAGAACAACCCAGGAGGGTAATGTGGGTAAACAGAAGTGTGGGGGGAGTCTCTGATTGTGGAAGTTTCAACTAGGCTGTACGCTAAATTTATAAACTTGAAAGACCTAAGGTGATATAACATTTAAATATATTTTTACTCTTGATTTGGTATTCTATTTTGTAAGATACCAGGCAATAACTCAGCTAAATCTTCTGCAAGTTGATAGCATTTAGTGCTTCTAGTACATCAGGAAAAATAAAGGGAGAAGCTGCCTCCCAAAACATAAATTAGGATTTGAAGTCATTACATAATTGTGCTCAAATATTTTATATGCTACAAGGGCCTATATTTTTTACCACATTTTTATTTTTAGAGAATGAGTTCTGTGATCTAAATATAAAAATAAAGCTCAATCACTTATCATAAAGTAAAAATATTTAAAATCAAAGAAATATAATAAAAATGAAATAAGTTTGATAAAAATCAAATCTTTTACATCTAAAACACCAAATCTAATAAAAATCAAAATTTTAAATTAATCTAGTTAACTGTCATACATAACACAACTTGTACCTTTCTCCCTGAAATGTCATTCTTTTGTTTTTTGCTTTTTGTTTCTTCCCAAAAACATTGTGAACACGGCAGGCCCAGGCTCGAGTGCAACCCCAGTGACAGCTGAGCCACTTGATGGGCCTTCCATTTAGGCTCTGTTCAGGGCAAGTTCACCGTGAGCTCCCACCGAGGCCTGTCCCGCGGTGTCCCTGGCTCAGTGCACCCCCTGGGACAGGCTCCCCTGAGGCTGAGAGCAGGCAGTGCGGGGGGCGGGGTGATCCCCAAGCTCTGCAGTGAGACCTAGTCTTCAGGGTTCACAAACTCAAGCTCTTCTCTTTTCTTCTTTTAAAATGTAGTGATTGCATGTTCCATGGAGGAAAGCTCATGGATTACATGTTGGAAACCTTTGCTTAGGATCAGAGTTAGATGGCGGAGTCTCATTTCCAATAACGCGCAGGATCGTCTTTGCTTGCGAGATGAACCAGGGGGACTGCGTTTTGTTTCGACCAGTAGATGGCCATTTGCCTCAATGTTTCTGGGGCCTCAGAAGTGTGCTCTGAGCAATGGGGAGGGGGCCTGTCTCCCAGGGCCAGTGCGCTTCCCGGGAGAAGGCGGGCGCCTTGGGCCGCCATGCAGCAAACTTAGTGCCTCCTCTGGCCTGGGCCCCTTTTTCTAGAATATGAACTGTGATGAGAACTGAAAAGAATATGATTCCAACAAAGCATAGCACTTCTTTGGTATATTATTTGATAAACAAGCTGTTAAAAGTGAGATTCAAACTTCTTTAGACGTCTTTGGGGTTTTCAGACATCCACCCTCCTTGCTTTCCAGCGGCCTCAGCCTCCCTCTCCCATCCTTCCCATTCCGCCTGTGAAGGTCACCTGCTCACAACCACAGGTGCAGAGGCGGCGAGGCTGTCCCTGTGAGACCTCCCAGCAGGTGTTCCTGCTCCTTTAAGACCAGTGCTTTGGGAGGCCTGCCTTCCCTCCCCAAAGACAGTCTAATCCAGTGATGGCGAACCTATGACACGCGTGTCAGAGGTGACATGCGGACTCATTTTTTTGGTTGATTTTTCTTTGTTAAATGGCATTTAAATACATAAAATAAATATCAAAAATATAAGTCTTTGTTTTACTATGGTTGCAAATATCAAAAAATTTCTAGATGTGACATGGCACCAGAGTTAAGTTAAGGTTTTTCAAAATGCTGACACGCCGAGCTCAAAAGGTTCGCCATCACTGGTCTAATCAGTGGTTCTCAACCTTCTGGCCCTTTAAATACAGTTCCTCATGTTGTGACCCAACCATAAAATTATTTTCGTTGCTACTTCATAACTGTAATGTTGCTACTGTTATGAATCGTCATGTAAATATCTTATATGCAGGATGGTCTTAGGCGACCCTGTGAAAGGGTCGTTCAACCGCCATAGGGGTCAGGACCCACAGGTTGAGAACCGCTGGCTAACTCAAGGCTGGGCCCTGCTGGAGTTGCAGTGACTTTTTTGTGTGATTTTAACCTCCTTTGTGGGGATACTGTCTCCGGTCTGATGTGAATTATTTCGCTTCACTGGGAAAAACCAGGCACCAACCTCACCTCCATGGAGGCTAGAAAAGCCCCTGCTTCCCGTGGGGGCTGCTGCCTGGCCGCGCGGTGGCTGCTCGGGGCGGTGTAACTGCCGGACCCTTCGCACTAGGCGAGCGACTTGTGCAAGCACCTGGACACTCCCTGTCTCATTGGTCCTTATTCTCACTTTACACATTTAACTGAATAAACATTTAAGAGCTGGGAGTTTTCAGGACATCATTTTAAAAACTACAAGGGCTATTTTGCAAAGCACAAGCCTGGTAAATCTACAACCAGGGCCCCTTAAGACATTAAGAGACAGTAGAGATGACTTTTCATCAAGTTTCTGAAGAACATAGCAGCAAAATATCTGCATTGTTTGAATTTTATAGCCTTTAAAGTCACTGAGTATTTCTTTATCTTTCCAAAGTAATCAAGACTAACAGAAGTCTTGGAATTAGTGGAATACACCACACAGCTATTTTATCCTATTTATTCCAAATGAACAATAAAGTTTAAGTAATCTATTTTCAAGATATTTTATGTTGATATAATTGCAAAATTTTCATAGTTTTTTCAGTGTAATTAAGGTATAATGGATGAATAAAATTGTAAGCTACTTAAAGTGTACATTGCTTGTTTTGTATAAATTTATTAAAATATGAGATAAATTATTTTAATGCATCCCGATTAATTGTTCTACATATACATTGTGCAAGGACTCCTGCCGTCTATTTAACATACCATCACTCGCCTACTTACCCCTGTGTGTGGTGAACACTTAAGTTCTGCTCTCAGCAGATGTCACTTATACAACAGCGTTAGCGCCTCGACCTTATCCATCTTGTAGCTGAAAGTCTGTGCCTTTTGCTCAGGCTTTCCCTGTGGGGAAGCACAGGATGGAGTTGGCTGAAGGTGGCAGCCCCTGCCTTGACTTTTCCAAACAAGTCTGAGCCCTGGGTGTTTTACTAGAATCTTTAAGTTTAGACTTCAAAACGTCCTTGTTTGAAAGACACTACAGATGCAGGTGCTTTCTCAAGGATGCTCACCCTGCTGACTGTATGTGAGGTTAATCTTAGCTCAAGCTGTTGTGACAATAAAAGCCTAAGGAGGCAGGCAATCGGGGCTTTTTTGGCTCCTTATGCCAACTAGCCCCTTAGCTTCTCTTTCACAGAAACATGTGTCAGAGTGCTCATTCATCTGTGGCTCAGGGTCTGCTGGTCAGCCCCAGCAGACTTCCTATTTCCAATTTTCAGTACTTTAAAAGTAAATCTTTTTCTCCATAACATACTGCTTAATATCTTCATCTCCTCCGATGTAGGTGCTGTAAAGCCTAGGATAAGCTATTATTTCATGACTCAATAAGAAAAGAAGATGCTGCCAATTAAACCACCTTACACCTCCTTTTAACAATCCCATCAAGTAAGGCCAAGCTATGATTCATTGTCTGTTGTCTTTAGAAAATTTTATTTGGACACTTCTGATTTTGCCTGTAAATGATAAAGATTATCTTATTATTGTAAAAAAAACACCCCACATAATTTCTGTTCAGTTATGGTTCTATAATATTGTTTGTTACTTTGTTTTACTCAACCACCTCACACCACATTTTTAAAAATCCCATCAGCAGTGGGGAATCAATACATCTTCTTGATTTGTAATGTTTTTGGGAAAAAATTTAGTGTGATATAATGTTAATTTCTCTTATAAATTACAGTCAACAGAAAATCATGGCATATAGTTTGGTCTTTGGTATTAAAATCATTGAAAAGTAGCATAAAACTTTGAGGTAAATTTTCTCCAGCCAAAAGCTTCCTTAGTTGACAATTATCACCATAAAGAAAAACACGAGAATGATGCGGTGAAGTCCCTGACCTCAAGGTGGTTATGACACGTCCTCCTTCCAGGGAATCAGATGGCGGGGGTCAGGGGGGAGTCCATCTGGGGGTGAGAGTGCCCTGAGCTATGTATGGATTTATCTGGGAGGTGGCCCTCACCTTGTTTGAGCACAGGAGTGTTTATAAACTTTTTCATATATCATCTCTGAAATGCCTGCTCACTCTCACTCCACAAATCGGCACAGTCTTCTTTCTCTGTGACCCTGAGACAGAAGGCAATGTGCATGCTGACCATATGGTACCTGCAGAAATAACAGTGCTGAGTGAGATCTGTGTGAGATTGAGGTCTAGAACACACATGTTTTGTTACATGCTAGCACACGTGTTTTCCTGGAGCTAATTCAGTGCATAACTAGAGCTGAAGCTTTCGGAATGAAAGTTTTGTGTCAGAATTAGTTTTTCTTTTTAAAAAAATATTTTTATTGATTTCAGAGAGGGAGAGAAAGGGAGAGAAAGAGAGAGATAGAAACATCAATAATGAGAGAGAATCACTGATCAGCTGTCTACTGCATGCCCCCTACTGGGGATCGAGCCCGCAACCTGGGGATGTGCCCTGACCAGGAATTGAACCGTGACCTCCTGGTTCATAGGTGGACGCTCCACCACTGAGCCATGCAACCCGACCAACCTGTTTTTCTTCATGCATCAGAAGTATCGTGTGAATTCAAAGACTTTAAGGAATTATATTCAACACTAAAGCAGATTTTTTTTTTGCAGGATCTGATCTATTTTAACCTTAAAATAAAATATTACTGGAGAGAAGCGGGAGCCCATAATTTGAGTTTTCAGACTACCCGTTGGCATGGAGTGTAAGTGGGTGGCAAGCACTTGAGTGACGTAGAGTGAACGCAGCCTGCGAAGTCGGGCTTCCTTCTCAGGCAATGAAAGCTCACGTCTCCCTTTTTAACCAGAACCTGGTCATTGTTCGCTACCATTGACGCATGTCAACAACAGGGACAGATTGGAAAGCACACCCACGTTCCAGGGCCAACAAAGTTCCAGTCTGGGCTGACACGGAAGGGAGACCGCGGGGCCGGGTGGGAACACAGGGTCAGCGACCAGAGCGTCCAGCTCCTGCCCGACCAGATCTGTCCCCCGCCTCCCCGGCAGTTTCTCCGGCGTCCTGTCACAGCCTGAGTCCCCCAGGCTGTCCACGGGGACCAGTTTCTGGTTTTCGGTTTCAGGTACACTCGTAATCATTATGATTGACTTTAAAAACAGTCTTCTTTTCAGAAGGTGCCAAGGAGGCTTAGAGAAGACAAAGAGTTCGCACAGAGAAATCCCCTCTCAGAGGGGACGCTGCGCCTCGCTGGGCACCGACAGGTGGGCACAGGGCAGCCCGGGCCGGGCCACGCGCCCTCCCACACGGACAGGCCCGGGAGCGGCCCTGCGTGGACTCGCTTCTTTCTGCGGGATTCTTTGCTCACCTGGACCAGAACTGAGCCTGAGGGAGGAGCCCACAGGTCCTTTCACCTTTGGCCGAGGGCACAACCTCTGCAGAATGGTATTTGATTGACAGGGCAAGCCAAGGACATTGTTCGGGGCTCAGTGCTCAGGTGGCAACCAGCAGCCCCGCCCCTGGACACAGGAGAGCCAAGGGCAGCCGCTGGCCGTGCACGTGTCCCTGGGCCCAAACGAATTAACAACATAATCCATCGGCTGTACTCAGGAGCAGCCATTTCTTCACACTTCCCATCACTGACAGGCTGTTACTAAGATCCACTTTGACTTCAGAAGGTACATTATTGAAGGAAACAAAAGAGATTCTCTGGCCATGATAAACTAGAAAGAGTTGCGCATCATTAACTTGTCCTGTAAATAAGTTGATTGTTGTTTTAATAAGGATACAGAAATAAAAACATCTCAGAAATATAAGTATTGAAATGTATGGAAATATAAATAATAATAGTTTATTCCATACATTTAATATACTTTGAGCATCTGTATTTCAATTTAGATTTTCCTACAGGTGTCAATAAATGACATGTCACAAATTTTAGCACCAATTCTCTCTCTCAGAGATGGTTTCTTTCAGCCAACAGTCAGACACTTCTGTGGCTCCCAGATTCTCTCAGGGCCTGGAATGGAGCTGGGCACACCGGAGGCATTAAATAACAATGTCAAGTGCATGACTGGTGAGATTCTTTCACTTACAGGGCATTCGGCAGATGCGTTTCTAACACCTATTGGGTTTGGCTAAAATAGAATTCCATTTGGCGTTCACGGAATTGGTGCGTCCCATGTAAAGGAGCTCGACAAGGGCTGGTGACCAACCCGGAGCCCTTGCACCACAGGCGGCAGAGGCTGAAGGTTGCTGGCAGGTCAGTGGGCTTCGCACGGCAAAGGTTTAAAAAGCATGAAATGGAATTAGTGGCCACATTCCAGAGGAGTGGTACTGACTAAAGGCCAGTCGACAGAACCTCCACCGAGGCCGGTAGGGGAGAGTCCGGGGAGCAGGGGCTGGCAAAGTGGAGCCTTATACGTGGTCCTTATGGGAGAGCTTCCAAAGGAGGCGAATAGAAGAACTACGTGTGGGAGGCGTCCGCCATTGGAAGAGTTCAAGGAAGAGGTGTGAGGTGGAGGGAACCTCAAGGGCACCGTGGCTGGAGGGCAGGGGTCCCGGGAGGGTGGTTGGAAAGGATGGTGGAGGCCAGGCCAGGCAGGGCCACTGTAGGTCCCAGTGAAGAGTTGGCCGGGTAGCTCAGTCGCTAGAGCGTCGTCTGATGCACCACGGCTGCGGGCTCAGTCTTCGGTCCCAGTCAGAGCACACACTAGAACGGACGGATGAATGCGTAAATACATGCAACAACAAACCGATGAGTCTCTCTCGCTCTCAAATCAATAAATTAAAAAAAAATGTTTTTAATGAGTTAGCCTTTACTTTGGGACACTGGCGAGGTGGGTGGATGTAATGCTGACGAGAAACACGGTCCCTTCACCTCTGGAATCACTCTGACCACGTGGGAGCGGCGTGGGGGCAGTGAAGGGAGGAGGCGGCGGGCAAGGGTAATTTGCTTTCCTATGACTCTAGTAAGTCATGCCCCTCATTGGATGAAGCTGTGGATCTAAAGTAGAGTTAGCGGCTCCGTGCACGGAGTGTGCATGGCTGTACCTGGAGGAGGAAGCGAGGACGCAGCTCACTTCTGCCTTTCAACGTGGTTGGCACTGAGCACGGGGATGCAAATGCAGAAAACGCCTTGTCTCTCTTCACATCCGGGGACTGGAATGGTTATCAGATTTAGGGTATCGCCCCTGGTGGTCTCCACTTCTGACTAGAATGGGAGAGACCCTAGAACATTGTAACTAAGGGCTGGGACTTAGGCTTCCAGGCCCTGGGCACCAACTCAGCCACTGACGTAGGGCCAGCTCTCATAGTAGAAGGTTGTGTTTAAGGATGAAGCTGACGCATGTAAGGTGCTTAGATTGCTGTTGGGAATTTATAAGCATTTAGTCAGTTCCTGCTTAAAATATTGAAATGTAAAACAGATTCATTTTTGTCCTGGGTTAATCAGCGCCCAAGGAAATGAAAGCTGCTGGAGGCAGAAGCCAGGGCTGTCTTGTTCTAACCAAGTGCCCAATACCCAGCCCAGAGCTCCACATTGAGTGGCCATGTAGGTAATAGCGTTGAAGGAGGACAGGCAAAGAGGAAGGAATGAGGGGAGAAAAAGAGAGGGGAGGGGGGAATTTCTAACCAACAGAAAAGAATCATCAAGGACAATTCCCCTTGTCTCCCATTAAGGAAAAGAAATTGCTTTTGTTCAAAAGGTGTTTGACCCTATGCTGTATATTACATCCCCACGATGTATTTATATTGGAACTGGTAGTTTGTATCAAATCACTACGATGTAGACCTGAAACTAATAGGATATAGTATGTCAATCACATGTCAACAAAAAATAGCCATAATGCTGATGTTTGACATAAACCGAGACATTTAAAGTATTCGGAAGATCATGGAGAACTGGAATAGGGAGTCTAGAGTCTTTTGTACGCGTGTGTGGTGGGCGAGTGCGTGTATGCATAGAGTCCATGCCAGTGTCTGATTTCAACTTCCAAATATGCCCCCACTTGTCTCTGTCCCCACTGCTGGCACCCCAGTCCACCCACAGGTATCCCTCACCTGGACTCTGGCCCTCTCTCCTGTTCCTCTGTCTCTGCCTGCTGCGTCCTCTCCCTCGAGAGCCCTCCCTGGGCTGTGCACAGGGCAGTTTTCTTCCCGTCGTTCAGACTTCAGCTTAACCTTCACCAGCGTACAGTGGCCTTGGTTGGCCAATCCACCAAAGCAGACCCTCCTTCTTAGGTTTTCAGAGAGCATCATTTGCATATCCTTCCTCCTACTTATCAAAATGGACAGCTACTTCACTTATCTGTTTGTTTCCTACAATAAGTAAGTGAATAAATGAAGACTCTACTTCTGATTTAATGTCCCAAAGTTACCCTGAAGTAGACAAGAATTTAGTAAAGCAAAGCGTTACTCTACCTGTCCTCTTTTTCCAAAGACTTAGCTTCATGGTGGGGCCTACACATTGAAGTTCAACATATTTCTTCCCCCAAAGAACATATCAGAGAGCACCTGTCAGTCGCTGGTTCACTATTTATAGAAAAATAAAATCATCAAGTTGCTGGAAAGTCATCTGCCCAGCACATGGGTCAATACGGTAATTTCCACCCCTCGATCCTTCCATTCTCTGGAAGGCGCCTGCTCCCCTGGCCTGGCTACTGAAGTCCTACTTTAGGAATGAAAACTTGAAACCAAGAGATCTGCTTTTATGTCCTCTGGCAATGCCTCATTCAAAATAATCCAAGAATGGAGATGTGAGCTTAGCCCTTTGCTTATTTAAACACTGAACGTGTCAATCCTGAGATTCCACCACACAGGCATTTATTGTCCACAAAGATGAGAGTTCCTGCTGACCTTGACTTCTTCAGATACCTAACAGCTCAATAGCCTCCGATAAGTGTTCACTCTGCACCGATGGAATTTGATCCAATGGCCTCACAACCACATCAGCTTATGACAACACATTAAATAACATAGCTTTTAGGGAGAGCGTTTAGGACCGGAGGCTCTGAGCCCTGGGCGGGTAGCTCAGTTGGTCAGAGCGTCGTTCCAATGCGCCAAGGTTGTGGGTCTCAGGTCAGGGCACATATAAGTATCTACCAAGGAATGCATAAATTATGTGGAACAACAGATCGATGTTTCTCTCCCCCCACTTCCGTCCTCTCCCTAAATGTCTAAAATCTATCAATCAAAGTTTGTGTTCTTGGGATAATAAGACACTCCATCAAGTTCTTGTGAGAGTTAAATATGCTATTCCATGTACAATATTTACCATAATAGCTTTCTCAACACACAGTAGCTGATATAGTGGCTATTGTTAAGTTCAAGCAGACCTTATGGGTCCTTGAATCCAGCTTCCAAGGAAGTTATTTACAAATGCTCACCCAGACTTTCATTCTCGAATGATGCTGTGGACAACTGCCCCTCACATCACAAAGAAGATGATTGCATTTCCCACAGTTCCAATTTTTTGGAAATAATTTCGTGAGCATAAACCTGTCTTCCCACTTCAGGTGGGTCCTGGTTCTGTCTGTTAAACAGAATTGGATTAAACCATCAGCTATCCCTTCAAATCTTTGCAAATAGCCATGCCCTTCCCCTCCCCCCAATGCCTGCTGCACTGCGGAGTCTTCACATTGAGGTCCCGGCCTGACTGGTTCCCTCCTGATACTCCCTGGACAACAGCTGAACGAGACCCGTCAGCATATGTGCACAGAGGAGACCAGGAGGCTGTGACCTGCCTTTTCCCGGACTCCGAGGTACTTTAATGCGGGATAAGGAGCCACAGCTTTCTGGCTCACACCTTGGGATCATCCTGAGCCTGCCCTCAATTAAAACGCCCAGGTCTTTTTCATGTAAATGCCTGTTAAGCCAGCTCCCTGCATCCTGCCTGCCTGTCAGCCCAGAGCTCAGGGCTGATGAAATCTTTTTGAATCCCGACTCTTTCTTTGAGCATATGAGCACTCACGTCCAGCTTTGTGTCAACAGCAGATGTGGCCAGCTGCCCTTTGTGTCTTCATTGAAGGTGTTGATGAGACTGTCAAATAGGATCCGGCCTGGGCAGAAGCCTGGGCCACGCTGGGGTCACCCTCAAGGCTGAGATGAGTGCAGGAATTAACATCTCTGCCTGTAGTGATTCAACTCTCTGTGTGGCTCCCTAATTGCACGGTCACCTCGCTCTCACTCTCACCACAAACATGCTGCTGCTGGAAGTGGGGTGTGATGGAGCGTCACGGTTTCTCGACAAACATAACTGGGTTCAAATCCTTGCTTTGTCTCTTACTGCCTGTGTGATGTTTGGCCTGATATTCAATCTCCCTGAGCTCCTCTTTCTTAATTGACAAGACAGCTTTTGATTATAGGCTACTTCCACGAAGAAGTGTGTTGTGTTGATCTAAATATCCAGTATAAGTCCTGGTACATTTGCAGCTACAACAACAACAACAAAAGAATTAATAAATAAATGAACAATGTTTAGGCCAAATTACTTATTAAATCAAGAGATATTGTCTATGTCTATATCATATCTCCTATCCATTTTTCTAGTTCATTTAAGGAGAAATGGTAGTAAGTGAGATTAGTAAAGTACTATTTACTTTACTAGCTACTAATAATCACTAAATCTCTCCACTTTTTATTGAGATATGATTCACCTATCATAAAAGTCACCCTTTTCAAGTGTTCGATCTAGTGGCTTTAATATATTCACAGAGTTGTGCAAGCATCCCCAGAATCTATTTCAGAACATTTTCATCACCCAGAAAAGCAATCCTGTACCCATCTATGTAGACATGTGTTTTCATTTCTCTTGGATGTGCCCATAGTGGAATTAGTCAGTCACGTGGGCTCTCTATGTTTAACCTTTGGAGGAACTGTTTTCAAAAGAAGTTGCACTATTTTATATTCCCACCAGCAGTGGAAGAGGGTCACTTATTGTTGTTTGACTTTTTGATAACAGCCACCTAGTGGGTGTGTAATAGTATCTCACTATGGTGTGTGTTTTTTAACTCTCACCTGAGGATATATTTTTTCTTTTTGTTTTTTTAGAGAGAGAGAGAGGAAGAAAGGGAGAGAGGGAGAGAGGGAGAGGAGAGAAAGAGAGAGAGAGAATTGCCTCTTGTACATGCCCTGACTGGGGATGGAACCCACAACCTAGGTATGTGCCCTGCCCAGGAATTGAATCCACAACATTTTGGTGTACGGGACAACACTCCAACCAACTGAGCTACCGGCCAGGGCATCTCACTATGGTTTTTATTTGTATTTCCATAATGACTAATGCTATTAAGCATCTTTTCATGTGCTTATTGGACATTTGTATATGTTCTTTAAAGAAATGTCTGTACAAAGTATTTGCCCATTTTTCAATTGCATTTTTGTCTTTTTATTCTTGAGTTGCAAGAGGTCTTTTATATTCTAAATACTAGTCCCTTTCCAGATATATGATTTGCAAATATTTTCTCCCATTCTGTGGGTTGTCTTTTAACTTTCTTGATAGTGTCTTTTGCAGCACAAAAAAAAATTTGTTTGATTAAGTCCTTTTTATTTCTTTATGTTTTTTATTTTGGTGTCAGGAACTTTGACTAATTCAAAGTCACAAAGGCTCCTGTCTATGTTTTCTTCTAAGAGTTTTATAGTTTTCGCTCTTAAATTTAGGTATTGGATTCATTTGGAGCTCATTTTTGTCTGTAGTGTGAGATAGGAATCCACCTTCATTTTCTGCATCCAGTTGTCCCAGCACTATAACTGACAAGGCTCTTCTTTCTGCACTAATATTCTTGGAATTCATGTGGAAAATCAACGGCCTGTAAATGTGAGGGCTATTTCTGCACTTTCAATTCTCTTCCAGTGCTCCATGTCCACTTGTTTGAATGTAGAGCTTTGTAGTAAGTTTGTAATTGGTAAACGTGAGTCTGCCAACTTTGATCTTTCTCGAGTTTGTTTAGGGTGTCTGGGTCTCTTACGTTTCTATACGAATATCAGGGTCAGCTTGCCCATTTCTGCAAAAAGGAAAATGCAGCTGGGATTTTGACAGGAATTGCATTTATTACATAGATCATGTCGGGAAGCACTGCTATCTTAACAATAGCAGGTCTTTCAGTAAATAAACATGCGATGTCTTTTCATTTAATTATATATTTAATTTCTTTACATGATGTCTTATAGTTTTCGGAGTACAAGCCTTGAACACTTTTTGATAATTTTCTTTGCAACTATTTTATTCTTTTTTATGTTATTACAAATGGAATTTTTAAAAGTTTTCTTTCAGATGGCTCATTGCTAGTGTATGGCACATTGCTAATTTTTTTCCATAATTATCTTGTATCCTGAAACCTTGTTGAACTTGTTTATTAGCTGTAATAGTTTTTTTTCTATTTTGCCTGGTATTTTCTGTATATAAAATCATGCCATTTGCAAGTAAAGATGGTTTTACTCTTACTTTGCTATTTGGATAGCCTTTATTTCATTTTTTAAAAGTTTATGCCCTCTCCACCTCTCCCCATTCTCCTCTGCCCTCCCCCTGAAATCACCACACTGTTGTTCATGTCCATGAGTTAGTTCTCTCTCTCTTTCAATCTCTCCACCCCATCCTCCCCGCATCCTAGTTGTCTGCCTGCTCTCTATCTATGAGTCTCTCTATTTTGCTTGGTAGTTCATTTTGTTCATTAGATTCCACATATGAGTGAGATCATGTGATACTTGTCTTTCTCTGACTGGCCTATTTCACTCAGCTTGACACTCTCCGGTCCCCTGTGCTGGCTACATCTCCAGGACTGAAGGTTGCAGTGGTGAGAGCAGACATCCTTGCCCTGTTCCTGATTTGAGGAGGAAGCTTTCTGTCTTTCCCTTTAAGTTTCATGTTAGCTGTGGGTTTTTGCAGATGCTCCCTATCACGTTGGGGAGGATTCCTCGATTCCAGCTAATTTTAAAAACTCTACCTAAGTTAATTAACCAATGTTAAGTTCAATACTTTATATGTACAAATGAAAGCAGCCTACCCCTTTTTAATTTCCTTACCACAGACACCTTGAATTAGCAGAGGAGTCTCCCAAGTCTGAAGCCTGGAGAGGCACTGGTGCCATTCCTCCAAGGACACTTACATTGTCTGAGGCTGTGCATGGGCAAAGAATTGTTTATCACAGGGAGTTCCATGGCGGTGAGATAGAATCCCTAGAACTGGAAGGCTGGGGCGACATTGTCGTTAGCAGGACGGAGAGAGACAGAAATGAGCATTTGCTGAGCATCCACTAGATACAAAGATCTATCATGGTCCTCACGCCAACACGAAGAGCAGACCACACTATCCCATGTGACAAATCATGCTCCGACGTCGCACAGCTCCAGACAGACAGAGCTCAGGTGCCCCACTGTCCGAGGGCTGGACGCTGTCTCTCCAGCCGTTCAAGTAATAACAGAACTCAGACTAGTCCCACCCCAAACAGTGGTGATTGTAGAAACCCAAACCGTGAAAGCCGACCAGCCAAACAAAGAATGCTTGAGTCACATCCAATTTGCAAATTACACAAGGAGGGTTAATTTTTAAAATATCAATTTATATAAAAGGTTGATGTTTGGGTTGTGACAGGAAAAGAGAACAGAGCCCCCAATCCCTGTTCCTCCCCGTCATACACAAAACAGAAAAGGTTTTGTCCTAGTACCTTATATAATTCTCTTTAAAATTTTTATTTTCATGCTTGGCCCGTGTGGCTTATTAGTTGAGCGTTGACCTATGAACCAGGTCAGGGTTCAATTCCCAGTCAGGGCACATGCCTGGGTTGTGGGCTTAATCCCCAGTAGGGGGCATGCAGGAGGCAGCTGAACAGTGATTCTCGTCATTGATGTTTCTCTCTCTCTCTCTCTTCCTCTCTCTCTCTCTCTCTCCCCCCCTTCCTCTCTGAAATCAATAAAAATATATTTTAAAAGCCACATAAAAACTTTTATTTTCAGCATCTTTCAGGAAGCATGAGAAGTTTTTAACAAATATGCAAGAGTGGAATAACACAGTGGTGAACATTCAAGAAGAGCATGTGAGTCTGCGTTCAGGAGCACAGTGAGGCGGGGGCGGGGGGGGGGGGGGGAGGACCGAGGTGGGGAGAGTGAGGGGGGAGTAAGAGGAGGGAGTGTCTCTCCCCCCTTGGCGAGGCTGTGACACCCGCCGCTCCTGAGGCCCAGTCCCTCCTGGTCAGTGCCCAGCAATGGGTCCCCAAGGGCCTGATCTCCAGCAGCGCAGTCAGCTCTGTCCTGAGGGAAACTTCGTTGCACAACCATCAACAACACTTCATTTGGCCAGACATTGTGAAAGTTCGCCTCCTTGGTCAATATGGGGATTGTGAAAGGGCCGAGGCTGGCCTGGCACCCACACAAAACATCCTGATGGAAAAGAACAGCTCAGTTGCCCAGTTTAACCGGGGATCTGTTATTGGCGTCAACACAGGGACCCTATAATTTATCATCCAAACCAGCACTCTTTGCAGGGGTGTTGAAAATACTCTGGGATAACACAGGAACCAGGGTTGCACCGGGCAGCGGAAGACTTACAGACCCTAGTGACAGGCATCGTCTTTGTCCTGAGAAGACGACAAATGTCTACACATCTACGCACCCCAGGCAGTGCCACTGGGCCCTGTGGCCATTCTGGACCGAGGGGTTTGCATGTTGGGACGAGCTAGTAGCATAGCCCATCACCTGCTAACAGAGGCCCCTGTGCAGCAAGCAAGAACTGGGTTCTGTTTCGCCTTTTGTGCCAAGGATATAAGCTGAGACAAAAGGCAGTAACACGGGAACCGCGGCTCAGCCCTCTTTCCTGTGGTCTCCCAGCGCTGGGTTCATACGTAGCATCTGGCAAGATCTATGGCCCTTTGTCTGGTTCTGTGTCTCTGTGAGCAACTCAAGAGCAAGGATCAGCTCTGTGGCCCAGTGCTGAGCACGAGCTGCACATAGGTCTTCAGTGAATAAACGTGTTACTGGTGGAAATGGGGTGCTTGTCCCCACCCGTTGCTGTTGAGAGTGGATTCTTGTGATATCCCAAGAAAATGAGTTTTCTGAGACTCCTTTGGGGAAGCAAGTGAGGTTTATTTGCATGGAATTGAATTCCTGAGTTTCCAAGGCCCCTTGTCCCTGTCCCACCATAAAAGGAGTGTAGCTGTGGCTTTAAAGGGGCTAAAATCAGAGCCCGTGTCGAGTTTCTGTTCCGTGTAGTCCAACCCAGCGCCAGGCTGGCTTTGCTTGTGTCCCCTGCAGCCCTCAGTCCAGTGCATCGGGGTCCGCAGGGCATGTGGCTGTGGAGGAAAAACGAGCAAATACAAGGAAGCAGGAACGAGAGAGCCCTCGAGCCAAGAGCCAAGTGAGAGAATGAGAGAATTCCTTCATTTAGGGCAGTGGTTCTCAACCTTGGCTGCACATTACAATCACCTGGGAATCTTTTTAAAATCCTGATTTCTGGGCCTCATCCTCCGGAAATTCTGTTTCTTTGTTACTAATGTTGTGGCCCCACCCCATAATAAAGAAACAGAATTTCCGGAGGTTGAGGCCCAGAAATCAGGATTTTAAAAAGATTCCCAGGTGATTCTAATGTGCAGCCAAGGTTGAGAACCACTGGTTTAGGGGGTTACGTATTCCCAGATTTTCAGGGGCTTGCAGTGGCCACACCCATTCTGGCCAATGACCTCTGCTCTCAGGTGTGACTGATAGGCACCGTCCCCGCGTCACTCCAACTTCACTGTGCACGCATCTCTCTCCTTCGTTGGACCCCTTCCCACAGTGGTCTGCCGGGAGTGGGCCTGTGGCTCCCTGGGGAGTGCAAAGTTGCAGCTTCGGGTGTCTGCCTTCCTCTGGCTCCTCTCCTGTTATTAATAGCCAGCTAATTCTAATGGCATCATACCTGTGCGGCCAGTGCGAATGGTAGGAGTCAGGCTCTTAATTCTGAAAGCATAGGCTCCACTGCGCACTGAACGGCACTTCAGAAACGAAGTGTCCCTCTTGGTTCCTACAAGCAAACTGAGCGCTTTCAGGAAGAACCTCCCGGAACCTGAGCGCTCTCGCCCTCCCTCCGCTTTGCTTTCGGGAGCAAATGTGAGGGTGAGCGCAGAACAGACCTTCCCAGGTCTGCTCCAACCAGACATCAGGGTGAAAGTCTACTTGTTCCCCGCAGGGACTTGCTCCAGGTCGGCAGGGCCTTCTTGGTACTTGCGCTCCATCCCACGGGACCGGTGCCACCAGCCTATTTCTGAGCCTGCAGAGCAGATGGAGGCCATGTTTCCCAGGGTGCCCGGGGCGGTGAGGGTTCTTTCTGAAGTCACCCTCCGCCATGCCTTCCTTTCTTCTCAGCCACCGTGGAAGCAGAGCGCTAAGTAAAGCGCTGACATGCGTCTCCCAGCAGCCACATTCACCTCTGTTTAGTTCACCTCCAGGAATATTCCCTGGCTGGGCGCCCCGGGGGGTTAGTGCTGGTGGCTCAGCGAGACAGACAGTGACAGGCTTCCAAGAGGGCCTTTGGGCAGAAGGCCCCTGGGGCGGCGCCAGAGTCTTTTTGGTCGCGGCGATGGAAGAGTTGCGGCATCATACCTTTCGGAATGAGGTGGGATATAAATAAATGGAAACGATGCACAGTTCCATCTCAGATATTTGTTTACAAGGAAAATGTCTGATCCCTCCCCCGCCCGCCGTGCGGCTGCCAGTGGCATCTCCCTAAAGTGAGAAGCTGATCCTGTCACAGTTCTGCCTGCAGCCCTCCACGCCTGTCCTCACCCACCAGTTCCCATTCTTCCCTCCACCTGCCAGGCCTGGGAGCCAGAAGCCTCCCTGTTCACCGCGCACCACTCTGACATGCCCCTTCCGTGCCTGCATGGTGACACAGGCTGGTGGCAAACGTGGCCCCGCCCCCACCCTGCACCTTTCCTGGGGGACTGCACCGTTCCTGCTCCCTCCGCCTGGCCGGCCTGGAGACCCGCTTTGCTCAGACATGATGCGTGCTGGCCTCAGGTGTGGTCTTCAGGAGACCGACATGTCTCTGCTCTGCCTCCGAACCCACCTCTGCCGAAGACACCAGCCGGGCCAGGCTGGGGGAGTGTGAGCTTTTGAGTGGAGCAGGGACCAGTCATCCTGGGGAGGCCATCAGGGGCGGGCCAGCCCCACTCCAGGGGGACCCCAGCTGGCCCCAGACCCATGAGTGACCCCTGCTTAGATGGGCAGAATGCAGCAGACCGTGCACCCTCCCAGCTACCTACAGCCCAGTAAATGCTGGTCGTTTAAGTCACTGGATTTGGGGTGACCCTGTCACACAGTGTGGCGGTATGTGGCCAAAGATGACTGACACAGCCAAGCACCCCCAGCCCCTGCAGCCAGGGTTCTCTCGTGCCTTCAACGTTCTTCAAGATGCTGCTTTCTGAGTTTAGAAGAAGTCTCCATTCAGGCCGGACTCTAACAAGTCACCACATCGCTCAGCCTTCAGCTCCCGGGCCTTGTCCGTGCAACTCCGCGCCCACCGGCTGGGACACACTGCGATGGTGAGAGGCCTCAGTGCTCTCTCACCTCAGACCCGCTCTCTCCTCCCGCTGCCCGGCGCTTCCGAGTTGTCACATGCTACCGAATCCAGCTTCCTTTCCTGTCCCCCTGCCGGACTGTGAGCCCCGGGAGGAAAGACCACCTGAGAGCAGCCAGCCCCAAGGCAGGCGAACATTTTGGCTGCAGGACCGCACTTGTTTTCTACGGAGTTTGTTGCTTACCAGTTAGCCTCGCCCCTCAGAGTGAGGACATGCCCATACCATACAGCACAAGTGGGGACAGCGCTTTAGTTACATTTAGGTCCTGTGTCAGCACGAGGCGGGCCTGGAGGCAGCAGAAGGCAGGTGCTAAGTAAGCCTATGAAAGAGACAGGCTGAGGTCCTCGCAGATCTGTGGGTGAGGTAGGCCTACATGATCAGATTTACCAAGTCCTTACTTCATGCAGAAACCAGAAGGCAGAAAAGAGTTTCATTGTAAAGTGATTCTGTCTCGTTAGATGTGTTTGGTTACTACAGACAATTCCTGCGAGAGGGCGTATTTTCTGACCAGAAGCAAGACTTGACAAGTTGGTGAACTGGACTGAATGGGTCTTATGTTGCGCTGTGTCCTCCCCGTCTCCTTGGCGCCCGGGTCAGGCAGGCGCGTTAGGCGCGTGGATAAGGATCCATCCAGATAACTCAAATGGTGCGGGCAATTGTCAAGACGCCAAGATGAGGCCAACAGACCCTTCCTGGAGAGCTCTGAGGAGGAGCCCAGCACAGCCGTGCTGCGGAGGAGGGAACGGGAGTGACAGCCTGTGACCTGCCCACGAGCCACGCTCCAGAGTGCGCCGGCCTCCCTCCCCGCCTCCCTGCCTCCCGGCCTGGCCCACCAGCTTCTGCTCCTTGGAAAATTGTTCCGCTTCACGTTTCTGAACTCAATGGCCAAGAGGACCGATCCGATTGACACGGCTCTTCCCCACAGGCTCGAGCTGCCCCTGCAGGCCTCAGAGCTGGGCCGCCTGGGCCCTCCGGAAAGGAGTTCTCCTGAGCCCGGGAGTGGGAACGAGGCCCACACGTCTTCTGGGACCTTAACCTCTCAACATTAGCTCAGACATGGTTTCCAAGAGAAGAACACGACGAAATGTTTTTGATTTGTTTAAAAATAGACTTTCTATTTTACACAGTTTTAGGTTCGTGGCAGAATTGAGCAGAAGGCACAGAGGTCCCCATGAACCCTTTGCCCCACGTGCTCTGCCTCTCCCACTCTTAGCCTCCCCCCTGCCCCCGACCCCCTGGCGGGGACAGGTGTATAACCACGAACCCGCACCGACACATCATCAGCATCCAAGCTCCATGCCTTATGTGGTCTGTGGGCTTTGACACATGCACCACATGCGTCAGCCAGAGCCGAGTCACTGCCCCCAAGGCCCTCCTTGCACTGTCCGCCCTGCTTCCTCCCGACCCCTGATACCACCAAGCCTTCCGCGGTCTCCACACTCTGCCTTTCCCAGAAGGCGGTAGAGTTGGGATCACACGGAGTGTAGCCCTTCCAGATTGGCTTCTTCGCTCACTGATAAGCCTTTAAGGTCCTCCATGTCTCCTTAGGGCTTGATCACGCATTTCTTCTCAGCGCTGAATGATATGCCATTGCAGGATGGGCCGTCTTCCATGTGTCCAGTCACCAACGGAAGAAGTCTTGCTTGCTTCCCACTTGGCAGGGATGAATGCAGGTGCGTGACCACCCAGGTACAGACTGCTGTGTGGATGTGTTTTCATCACAAGGGATGCTGGGTCACATGGTAAGAGCACGCTGACTTTTGTAAGAAATGACCAAACAGTCTTCTAACTGGTCGACCTTAAAGCTTTCTGCTCTCAAACTCTTAAGCTTTCTTCTCTGGAGCTGGGACCTGCTGCTTGTGTGACGCGGCCGAGCTGTGCGCTGCCTTGTCTGGTCTCTGGCCTGGTCTTCTCGCTGATCACAGCCCCTCACACTCTGCAGGCTGCGCCCACCACCTGCCTTGCAGGTCGGCAACCTCAGATAGAATGAGGCGACCAGGCTCAATGCTCTTCAACTGCAAAGTCACCTGCTCCTTCCCATCCTTCTGTCTTGCACACAAACACCTCCATCCCCTCTTGACCTTTTGTGAGATGCCAGGCACTCTGATGCTAATTTAAAAAATGATCTTAGCCCTAGCTGGTGTGGCTCAGTGGATAGAGTGTCGGCCTGCGGACTGAAGGGTCCCCATTTCGATTCCAGTCAAGGGCACATGCCCAGGTTGCAGGCTTGATCCATAGTAGGGGGCCTGCAGGAAGCAGCTGATCAATGAGTTTCTCTCATCATGGATGTTTCTCTCTCTCTCTCCCTTTCCCTTCCTCTCTGAAATCAATAAAAATATATTTAAAAAACAAATAAAAAAACAAGATCTTATTTAAGCCTCACAAGCACCCTGTGCAGTTGGTACTTACAACCGCTTTTACGGAGGAGGAAACAAAATCTGAGAAACATTGGGAACTTTGTCAACAGCCCACCTTCGTGACCAGTTCATGGTGGAGCCCATCCCTCCTGTGGGAGAGTTGCCTTCACACAGCGGGGCCTCATAACACCTGCCAACATGGTGTCAGTTCACGCCGTGAATAAACTAACAACAAAACCATATCCAGAAAAGAGGGACATTGTTAGGACATTATTTACCTTAAGTTGTTTTTGGTTCATCATTTATCTTCCAATAGGTTTGGCTGGTCTTTTGTCCACCTGTCTTTTGTCAGAAGCAAACCCAGCGCTATGTAAGTATGTGATTGCATTCCCATGGGACTAGGTGTCCAGGGAAGGCCAGCAAGGGGGGCGGGCGGGGCATTAAGGAGGCCTGGGGCACTTAGATTGCAGGTGGAATGGGTTGTCTTCTGAGATGTCACCGTCGCCGATATGGGCTTTTAAGTTCTGGCTTCCGAGTCCTGGGCAGTCAGTGACAGTTCCAAATGGCCAATTAAAGTCCGGGGTGGGAACAGCTTTCGCAACGCAGTTTTATGGGGATCAACTTCCCCTTGCCTTGTCCCCCGAGACTTAGAGAGAATTGCTTTTTCTGGGAGAGTTTTCTTAAAGAGTGTTTTCTCAGATTTGATTTCCTCCTCCGTAAAAGCGGTTGTAAGTACCAACTGCACAGGGTGCTTGTGAGGCTTAAATAAGATCGTGTTTTTTTGTTTGTTTTTTAAATATGCTCAGCTTTAATGCCCCTGTGACTTCGGGACTAATTCAGAGAAGCACTCCCAAGCATCCAATATTTTTCCACAATAATCGTATTTAAAATATTAAAAACAAAAATGTGCCATAAATTGCCCCTAAGCTATTTATCGCCAATTCTAAAGAAAACCTAAACACAGAATTTATAAATTGTCTAGGTCTGCGTCTCTCCGCTCACCCTTACCTGGCTGTTGTCCAGTTACTAACAGCTGCATAGAGAATGAGGAAAGAGAGAAATGACTGTATTCTCAAATTTAGATACAGTTACATAAAGATGGATTTTAGTGGACACACATTTCTCTTTAAGAAGTAAAAACTATTGAGTAAAGAAAAATTAGGATAAAAGAGCACTGGAATGACACAGCGTTCTCTTTTCTGATTTTGGTGATAAGTCAACCCGTAACCCATCTGTCACAAGGAGGTTTCCGTCTGCAGCGGAGCTAAGGAAATCTGGGACTGGTTTTTACCCTCCCACGAGGCCCGTGTTCTGGCCTTGGACCCTTCCCCTTTTTTGAGTGCTTGCCTCAATTCTGGTTCAATGCACAGCCTTCACCCCTGAGTAGAGCGTTTCTATGGCTTTCAAATCTCGCCCAGGTCAGACACCGTCTGCCCAGCCACAAGTCCCATCCGGTGACTATCACCAGCCTGGTCCTGGCACTGACGTAAAAACAGGCTATCAAATCTCACTCATATGTGGGATATAATGATCAACATAAACTGATGAACAAAAATAGATCCAGAGACAAATGGCAGGGGAGTTGGGGATTAGAGATCAACCAAAGGGCTTGTGTGCATGCATATTAACATAACCAATGGACACAGACACTGGGGCAGTGAGGGTTTGCCCTTAGGGGTGGGAGTGGCCAGGGGGTCAATTGGGGAAAAAGGAGACACATGTTAAATTTTAATAAAAAAATATAAAAAAGAACAGGCTATCAAAGCATCCCTTTACACGTTTGAAGTTGACACTCACTGCCTGTCTTAAAGGGTCTCCAGACAGGTGTCACGGGTGGACCACCCAGGAATGTCAGGTATGGACGGACCACCCAGGGGTGTCAGGTGTCACAGACGGACCACCCAGGAGTGTCAGGTATGGACGGACCACCCAGGGGTGTCAGGTGTCACAGACAGACCACCCAGGAGTGTCAGGTGTCAGGGATGGACCACCCAGGGGTGTCAGGTGTCATGGACGGACCACCCAGGGGTGTCAGGTGTCACGGATGGACCACCCAGGAGTGTCAGGTATGGACGGACCACCCAGGGTGTCAGGTGTCATGGATGGACCACCCAGGAGTGTCAGGTGTCATGGATGGACCACCCAGGGGTGTCAGGTGTCACGGACGGACCACCCAGGAGTGTCAGGTATGGACGGACCACCCAGGGTGTCAGGTGTCACGGATGGACCACCCAGGGGTGTCAGGTATGGACGGACCACCCAGGGGTGTCAGGTGTCATGGATGGACCACCCAGGGGTGTCGGGTGTCACGGACGGACCACCCAGGAGTGTCAGGTATGGACGGACCACCCAGGGTGTCAGGTGTCACTGATGGACCACCCAGGGTGTCAGGTGTCAGGGATGGACCACCCAGGAGTGTCAGGTGTCAGGGATGGACCACCCAGGGTGTCAGGTGTCATGGATGGACCACCCAGGGTGTCAGGAGCCATCAAACAATACAGTATCTGCAAAGTCAAGGCACTTTCATGATGTTATTCATGGATACAACCCCAAAGCTTTCAGGTCATCAGGTCCAATTCTATCTAATTCAGGAATTCCTTCTTTCTGTCATTCGTGGGTGGAGGCAAGATAGGGAAGAACGTGGAATTGTGGGATGGGAAGTTTGGGGCCTGAATCCTGGCTCTGGCTCATCCAACTGTGATCTTCGGAAAATGCCAACCATCCGACCTCAAGGGCACGTGTCAGCACTGGGTGCATGCCTCGTAACCAATCCTGAGTGCAAAAACACGGCCCCGGAGCTGGACGCAGCTCTCCAACCCTCCTCTCCGTCTCAGCCTTGCTCCTGGGCGCCGCGGCTCAGGCTAGGGTTACCTTTGCTGTCTCACGTCTCCCGCGGTGAACTTGTACCTGGCTCAGGGAGTCTCCGTGAGAGCCCCAGCCCGGCCACCTGCAGTCCCAGGGACCACCTGTGAGCAGCCTGAGATTATGCCCATCGTTGAGCGGGTTGTGGGACAAGCACGTCTCCACCAGTGTCTCCTGCTAGACTGTGACATCCTGAGGACAGGGCTGTGTTACCCTTAGTTATGGATGAAATTATGTGACTGATGATACTGCCGAGTCCCGTTTTAAGCAGTGGGAGCCACCGGCTGGAGTGGCTTTGCTGGCCGTGGTCTCAGTTCTGCTTGGTGATACCTCCCCCACGACTGTAATTCAACCCTGCACCACGTTAAGCCTCTATGGGGCTGAGCCCAATGTCTCCACATGCTTCCAAGATGCAGGATGCCGCTAATACCACCCCCTGTGGCCTACAGGTACCCTTACGGAGGTGTCCACCCTGTGTGCCGTCCTAGCGATGACAGGAGACTTCTGCTGACCTCCCAGTGCTCAAACCCTGCATCCCCTCTCCTTCCCTCTCCTCCCCCCCCCTCCCCTCCCCTCCCCATTGTCAGCACCCACCCCACACCTGTCCCTCTGTCCTCCGGTGCTGCCCCCGGTGCCCTCCAGATGACTGCCAGCAGGTAAAGTTTCCCGGCCCCTTGGGTGTGCAGACACCTGCCCTACACGTACATCGGGACCCTTGGACATGCAGACACCTGCCCTACACGTACATCAGGCCCCTTGGGTATGCAGACACCTACCCTACACGTACATCAGGCTCCTTGGGTATGCAGACACCTACCTACACGTACATCGGGACCCTTGGACATGCAGACACCTGCCCTACACGTACATCAGGCCCCTTGGGTATGCAGACACCTACCCTACACGTACATCGGGCCCCTTGGACATGCAGACATCAAACTGACATGTACATCGGGCTGGGGTGGCTCCTGCGTTGGACTCCCCGTCACTTTTGCACTTGCTTGAGCTGCTCCCACACACCCCACACCACACATTTCTCCAGCTGGTGTGTGGCAGAGAAAGAAAATACTGGGAAATTCACACCTTTTCCAAATTGCCATCTCCCTGGGGCAAGTGGCATGTTTCCTTTAGATTCCCACAGCAATGCACAAGAGTTCCAATTCCTCCACATCACTGCCAGCACTTGCTAGTTTCTGTTTTTATTTTTGTTTTGTTTTTAATAATCGCCATCTACTGGGTGTGAAGTATATTTTACCTAAGGGGGCTCCCCAGGTCTGGTCTCCCCGGGGTTCTGAAGTGCCTTTGTGCGGAACGGAGCGTCCCTCTCGGAGCCTGGGTGCGGTAAGTCCTCATGAACACAGAAAAGCCTCACCCTCTTCTCTAGCGCGCACGCGGGCAGGGCAAGCGATTTTATTGTCTCACAAATTTGAAAATCAAAGGAAGGCTCTGGGTTTTGCTTTAGACAAATATTTGTGCTGAGCGGACTCTGTCTGACTGTTGCCGCCCAGATTTTGGCGCCGGTGCCCGAAAGGGCAGGACAGGGTCAGGCACGTGTTTGGGGTGACATGAGCCTTCGAGAGCTGACTTCTGCTGCACGTACTACGGGGCACACCCAAGCCCGCAGTCTTCTGGGATCCCACCGAGGTGGACCTGGGGGTTCATAAAAACCCTGAAATCGTTCCCGGAAGTGGGGTGTGTGTCTGAGAATGCATGCATGCACCAGTCTATGACATTCCAGGGACGGAAACACACCCCTTTATCTACAGCCCTTGGAGTGTAAACTCACCATGTATGGCACCCCTGTGACTGAAGGAACACACTGTGGGAATTGTGTTGAAGACAATTTTGGATTCGGGGCTTGTTGGGTCACAATGCCCTTGTTTACACACAAAAGCAGTTGCTCTGCACGTCACTTTCCACACGTACCACACCCCGAAGGCGGTGCCCAGCATCGCCATTTCACCCTTCGCGTTATTTTGAAATGTCTGCTCTTATGAACTCAGATTCAGTGGTGCCCTTGTTCGTATTTCAAATTATTTTTGTTAATTTTCATAGCACTAAGTTCTAAAAATGATATTTTGGGACCCAACTCTATGTTCGTTTATAATTCAAATAAATATTATAAACTAGTGATTGTGGCAAGTTATGTCTCCACGGACAGTATTATCCGTGTTGTCAGGTTAGCCTCCTCACCTCCCGTCCCGTGTTTTCCATTGTTCGGATTCTCATTTCGTGCAGGATGGTCCCACAGAACGCATGTTCTCTCACTGCTGCCCGGCGAGCAGGGCAGAGGCGACCTCTCTCCGCTCCAGATGAGAACGGCCCAGTGGCCTTCTCCCTCCTCACCCGTGTGGATGAACCAGTTCTGCGCAAGGTGGCCATTGCTCCCCAGCGGAAGAATCGCTGGAAGCCGGCAGCCCTGGACAGGGCCCTGTCCACTCTCCTGGAAATCCCTGGAATCTTACAATCCACTGAAGAGACCCTGCCCGGGGGATGTCAGCAAGGAGACGGTCCCGGATGTGCGATCAGACCACCGACCTCCCCAGCTCCTTGCTCTGCGTCCATGTGCCCTGAGACCATGGCCACAGCCGTTCTCTGTGAACACAGAGGTAAGTGAGCAAGTCCAGGCTACACGGAAGGCCAAAGGGAGAGAATTGTTTAACTGTCCAAGGTGGATCAACCTTCTATAAATTCATTTAGAATAAAACACGAGGAAAACCTACTGAGCGATCTGCAATTCCTCCCACGTTAATCCAGGGCCGCAGCTGCGTGTGGGGGACGCAGAGCCCTGTGGCATGAAGACGTGCTGGGCTTGCGGCCAGCGATGGAGCACCCTCTTAGCATGAGCACGTTAGGGAGCCTGTCCCGCCAGCAGGGCTCGCTTGCTTGAGTCACGGGGGTTAGCGGGTCAGGCGAAGTTTCAGAATCATTCGCCGCCCCTTTCACCGTCCACCGTGAAAGCCGAAGCCTGTGATTGCACCATGTTGTTCTGAAATGAGGTCCCTGCACGTTGCTCCCAGGTAGTCCTGAGCTGGGCGGATGTGGAAGTTACTCTTTCTCATGCGGATGTAACATCGTCTTTCAAGAAGCTAATAACTCAGTTCTGACGCCTTCACCATGACAGGGCGATGGCCATCCAGCCAAGCTTCCTGCTTCCAGCCCAGCGCAGCCCTGACCCCAGACTCTTCCTCTGAAGCCATCGGCCCCCCCATCGCCGCCCGCTCCCTCCTCACCTTCCATCTCTGAGCTGTTGGACTTCCCGACCCCTGTAGCAGCAGCTGCTGCTGGGACCGGCCGGAGCCAGCACCCCTCCGCCTCCTCCAGCAGCTGGTCCCCTGCCCCTCATGGCTCTGCAGGTGGCCGCCGCACAGGCTAATCTGATACTCCCAGCTCTGGCTCAGTTTACGAGCTTTTAAATATTGAAACGTATTTATTCTCCAGTTAGGCAGGTTCGGGTTTCTGGTACTAAGATTAGACTGAGTCTTAGGTGAAGGCTGGAAATGGTGAACTAAAATTCTGGTTCATTTTCCACTGAAGAGATGCACCCTGGCTGCTTTGCATGGCAGCGTCTTACTGGACTGAAGATTCCGTTATTCCCCTTCCAGGGGCACCTTATCCTCATGGGTTCAAATGGCTCATTCAGAGCATCACAAACTTCTCATGGAAATAGGTGAGCAAATACAGTTCAGTGGTTTACCCATCTCAACACTCTGCTAAGGATAGTGGGAAATTCCTGGAATCTTACCGTCTACCGAAGAGACAAGTGTGTGCATAATTAAACCAAGGTTTGAATCTGAGAAGCATCATAAGAAGATTCAAAACACATTCTATGGCCATTCAGGGATCTCTTTCAACTTGGGAGAGTATGGATTTCAGGAAAGACTCGTTGAAGAGATGCGCGTCAGTGGAGGTGGGTGTGCGAGCCCAGGACAGGGAGCTGTGGCCCAGGTGGTGGAGAGAGACGCAGTGCGTGGGGATAACATGGAGCCCTGCTTTCCTTAAACATAACCCCACACAGGGACCAGCAGGAGCTGAGCTGGGAAGGTCGGCCCGAGGCCCTGCGTGCCAGCAGCGGGAGCTGTTGAAGTTCAGAGTGAGGGTGAGGATGGCGGCATAAGAGGACTCTGAGCTCACTGCCACCACGGATGCAGCGGTCGTACAGCAGCATCTGGAATCACTTCCTCTGAAAGGACCCGAGAGCTAGACGAACATCGGCTCCACAGCAAACGATAAACGAGATGCATGGAGAGGGGCCAGAGAGCAGAGACGGGCCTTGCCCGGGGGCCCCCCCAGCCACCGGCCCACCACCGGGAGCGATAAAAAATGCAGGTTCTCCTCTGAGGAGGGAAGGGGTTGTGCCCCACCAGGCAGCCTGACTCTTGGACGTGGCACTAGGAAGGTGAGCCCCCACATGTCTGGGTTTGGAAATGGACAGGGACTGTAGGGAATGAGGAGGCTGCTCCTAAGGGCCCAGTGCCAAAGCAGCAGGTCACACCGACTCGACGCTAAGTGAGGGAGACACTACCAAGCTTAGAGCAACCACCAGAGAGGCAGGAGCCTGCTGGGACTCTCTCCGGGGACAGCAGTGCTGGCGGGTGACATGTCTGCAATCTCACCCAAACTTGCTGGGCATGGAGCTGGCTGGCGCCATTTTTGGTGACCTCGCTCTTGGCTGCTAACACTGGAGGGTCTTCTCCACCCACTCCACGCAGCAGTCGGGCTGGGCACACCACACCTGTCCCCCTGCAGCAGCCAGGTGAGCACACCACACCTGTCCCCACGCAGCAGCCAGGGGAGCACACCACACCTGTCCCCACGCAGCAGCCATGCCACAACCAGGCAGAGAGAGCACCCCCACTACCACACTCAGGAGAAGAATGGATGAACATAGTGAGAACTTCCACAAAGATAGAAAAAATGTAAAATAAAAGTACCCAGTGGAGTGACATTAGCATTGTACGGGCCCCCCTCAGGTGAAGACAGAGAAGATCAGAAGAATTATTTGAAGAAATAAAGGCTGAAAGTTTCCCTAATCTGGGAAAAGAAACAGACATCCATTCCCAGGAAGCCCAGAGTGCCAGATAAGATAAACCCAAATCCAACCACACCAAGACTCTCATAATTAAATTGGTAACAGCTAAGATAAAGAATTGTAGGTGTTAAAAGACAAAAGAAGTAAAATTATAATAATTATTAAGGAAAGCATAAAATAGAAGATGTAAAATGTACCATCAAAAATAAAAAACTTAAGAATAAAAGTATAAAGTTTTGGAATGTGTTAAGTTGCTATCAACTTAAGAGACTGTTATATATAGGATATTATATGTCAACCTCACAGTAACTACAAAGAAAAAATTTACAGTAAACACAAAAAGAAAGAGAGAAAGGAATGTAAACATAACACTACATATACTCATTAAACCACAAGGAGAGAAGAAAGGGAAAGAGAAGAATTACGAAAATAGCCAGACAGCAATGAACAGCATGGCAATAAGTACATACTTATCAATAATTACTTTAAATGTAAATGCACTAAATTTGCGAATCAAAAGAAAGGGAGTGGCTGAATGGGTTAACAACAACAACAACACGAGATCTATGTGCTGCCTATAAGAGTCTCACTGCAGAAGAACCATCACAGGCTGAAAGTAAAGGGATGGGAAAAGATAACCCAGGCAATAGACACAGAAAGAAATCTGGGGTAGCTGTCCTCATATCAGACAAAATAAACTTTAAGACAAACACTGTAATAAAAGACAAAGAAGGGCATTACATAATGATAAAGGGGTCAATCCAGCAAGACCATTTAATGTTTATAAATATAGTAGAGGCCCAGTGCACGAAATTCATGCACCCTGGTTGGGGGGGGGGGGGCCTTAGCTCGGCCTGTGCCCTCTTGCAGTCCGGGAGCCCTCGGGGGATGTCCAACTGACCTAAGCCGTCAGTCAAGCCAACAGTCGGACACCCTTAGTGCTGCCGCGGAGGTGGGAGAGGCTCCTGCCACCACTGCTGCACTCGCCAGCCTGTGAGCCTGGCTTCTGGCTGAGCGGCGCTCCCCTTTGGCAGTGCACTGACCACCAGGGGGCAGCTCCTGTGTTGAGTGTCTGGCACCTGGTGGTCAGTGTGCGTCATAGCGACCAGTCATTCTGCCGTTCAGTCAATTTGCATATTATCCTTTTATTATATAAGATAAGCACCCAAAATAGGAGCACCAAAATATAGGAAGCAAATATTAACAGAACTAAATGGAGAAATTGAAAGCAATGCAACAGTAGGGAACTTTAACACCCCACTTACAGCAATGGATAGACTGTCCAAACAGGAAAGCAATAAGGAAGCATGAGGAGAAAATTATCCTGAGTTCATCTGCAAGCAGGCCACTCAGAGAGAGAGCAAGCCGCTCAGCACCAACCCTTTTGCAGAAATAGTAAGGATATGATTTTTTACTGAAAGGGAGACATTGTCACAGACAGGTATGCCTTGAAAGTACGTATGTCTGCATTTCGTAAATGATCAGCACACAGAGTGCTTGCAGCATTCACCACCGGCATGGACAGAGATATTTACTGCACAGGGCACTTCCAAAGCCTGGAAAGGTGTGGACAAAGGTTAGTTTTAAAATTAACTGTTAAAAAACTGGAGTTTCTCTCAGCTGTAGTAAAACCCAACAAGGGGGACCTGACCCTTAAACTGTGAGTGGCGGGACGTGCCGCAGAACACCAACCAGGCCCACCGAGCAGACCTGGGTAGACGTAGAGACCACGCGCGAGGCCCACTGTGCTTCAGGCATCGCGCCAGTGCTTTACCCGTGTTCTCTCTCACTTCCCCTATGGATTCCTTTTGTGAATCTGAGCACATGGTGCTGTCTTCTTGGGTAACTGGTGCTCTCTGATTTGAGCATTATTTGTGGGAGTCCTGAGTTCTGAGTTGGACCACCTTCCCTTCAGAGGGACCTGTAGCTAGTGGCCATCACCTCCCATGAGCCAGCTCGGTCCCGTAGGAGTCTGAGTCTGAACTCAGCTTCCAGGGGCTCCAGCCTCAGAGCTGCTGTTGGTACCCACTCCCAGGGCGACACCTCACCTGCCCCCAAGGCCCAGCTCTGTTTCTGGGGGATTCTGTATTGGTTTTGATAGGAGAGGGTGCATTTCCTGGAGAGATAGATTACCTCTTGCATGACCAACATTTTCTCCAAAAGTGTGATTTCTCCAAAACTGGTGGTTCCAGGAAAGAGAAGCAAAGGTGGACGAGGGTATGGCTGTGAAACTGAGTAAGTAGATGAGTGTCAGATGTATTTTGCCGGAAGAAACTGTGAGATATGCTGGTGGTTTGATATGCAGGTTTCATGAAAGGAGCTCTTCCGAGGACGTCCCGAGTGCCACCCCCCCCCCCCCCAGAAGGAGGGAGGCGCCAGTGCAGAGGGCGGCCTGGGGGTGGGGGCGGGTGCTGATGGGCCAGGAGGAAGGGCTGCGTCTGGAACGGGACGTGTGCACTTCCCCAGCTCCTGCTTTCATGCTCGAAAAGCTTTATGTTGAGTTCCCAGACGAATGTTGATGTTTAATTTTTTCACCCTGTAGGTTGACAAGAAAATGTCAGTAGTGTCTCAGGGAATGCTGGCATTTCATCGATAAATAAAACCTGGTTGACTTGATTTCCTATTTAAGATATGAAGTTAGTGACTATTCAAGCAAATAGGGCTCAAAGAGATAAAATAATTCAAAATCTTGTATTTTTTAAACTTTCGGGAAGGATTTACAGAGGAGGGCTGTGAAATTTGTCCCCAAAGACAGGCTGACAAGGACTTAACAGGGTTTAAACTGTTCTTTTGTATCTTTATTTCTTGTTTTGTTTTTTAAGTTCTTTTTTTAACCAGATGCTGTGACCAGGAAACATGATCCAGGAAACAGGATCAGTACTCACTCTCCGGTTCCTCCCAGGAACCCGGTCTCAGCTTCGGCGTGTCGAATGTGGGCGAGCGAAGGCGTCCCAGCCAGCTGAGGACTTGTTCTCAGAACCTGGGCGCTGCAGGGAGAGAAGGGGGGTCCGTGCCCAGAGGTCACATGTGCCCACGTGACCCCCACTGAGTTGTCGATAAGCTGTGAGGTGCCTTTGCAAGCAGCTCCCACTGGGTTCTCGCACAGACGAAGAGAAACAGACACTAACCCTGACAAATGGCCTCCCTTTCTGCCACTGCGGAGTGGGGTGGGGCGAGAGGTTGTTCTCCTGGTGTTTCCTGGACTCACTCACGCTGTGTATTTCACCAAAATGTGGTGGTGGTGGTGGTGGTTGGAGGTGGGGGGGGGGGGGGGGTCATCGGGGCCTCTGGGAGAACAGCTGGCTCTCCGAGTGGGCTTTCCTTTGAAGGAGGCCGGGCTTCTCACACGGCTCGTCTGTGTGCTGGACGTGCACTGATCCAGCCTGTGAGGGTGTTCCTTGCTGATGTCCCATTAGCCAAGAAAGTCATGTGATGGGGCTCCAGGAGGACTTGGATTCCAGCAGCCAGCATTCCCTGGGGGCCAAACCCAAAGGCCTGATTCCTTTCCCAGAATGCACCAGGCTCTTTTTGACCTCAGGGCCGTTGCACAGCCTCTTCCTTTATTCTTACAACGGATGTTAGAAACCCACCGACGGGCACAAAGTGCTCAGGGCTCCGGGCAGCTCTCCTGCTGCAGGGGAGGCTGCGGTTAGCAAGAGCAGAAATAGACAGGTAACTTTAGCTGGTGAGAAGAGCACTGGAGAAATAAATCAGGGTAGTGGGTATGACCTGCCTGGCGAGGGGAGTGGGGTGAAGTGAGGTCAGGAAGGCCTTCTGAGGGACGGCACTGAGGTCTGCATGCGTGTCCCAGACCAACCCCACTCCTGCCCCTCGCCGCGGCCCTCGCCGGCCTGCCCCTCCCCATCTGCTCTGCACAGGGTGGCATCTGGTCTGCCCAGTGGGAAGGGCCCGGCCTGCTCCTTACGCCTTAGGAGAACTGACCGCAATTCTTAGAGATTTGCTTGCTGTTTACTTAAGTCCCCAAGCAACTACAATACCGAGAAGACAGCGTGTGTCTGGATGTTTCTGGAATGTGTCCACAGAACTATGATTATTCCGCAGTCAACACTGATTGCCACGGGAAGGAATATGGTCGCTCTCAGAGTCACTCCACAGCCGGAGGTGGCCCTGGGGCTGGAGTACAGGCAGCAAGCTCCTGGGTCCAGTTCCTGATGGGGACACGACTGCCCCTTTGGCCTCCAGGCGCAGTGACTCCTCGAGGCTTCATGGCCAAGGCGTTGGGAGCTTCGGTAAGTTTAATCCCAGGACCCTCCTGGGCTCCCACGCCAGCGCCCGCCTCTTCCTCCTGCTCCCTCCAAATTCTTCACTAAAAGACACACTTCACGCAGTTTCCTTTGAGGCCTCTCCCCGAGAACAGTGGCAGCAGTTCTCAGTCACCAGTGCCCAGCAGGTAGCAGCGGGGAAGCACGCTCTCCCTCCCCACCGCCCCTCCTTGTTGGGATCCAACCTCAGCAGGTCCAGAGGTCCCCAAAGGTGTGGACGGAGTCGGCGAGGAAGGAATGACACGGAGACAGCCTTCAGTTGATCAGCATAGCAAGGTTCTCCCGTCAGATTCTGTAGCCATATTCTCTCGCTAGGTTCTCCTGCCATGTTCTGTCTAGGTTCTCCAGCCAAGTTCTGTAGCCAGGTTCTGTCCAGGATCTTTTGCCATGTTCTCTCCCTAGGTTCTGTCTCTAGGTTCTGTCCCTAGGTTCTGTCTCCAGGTTCTTCAGCCAGGTTCTCTCGCTGGTTCTGTTTCTAGGTTCTGTGTAGGATCTCCAGCCAAGTCCTGTCTCTAGGTTGTGTCTCTGATCTCCAGCCAAGTCCTGTCTCTAGGTTCTGTATCTAGGTTCTGTCTTCTGTTGTCTTATTACATCTGTATTTATACCAGTTGATTTTAATCCTATCAATTTCTATTGCAAAGGTTAGGGCGTTTCTTATCTCCATTCCAGGGAGTAAAGATTATGTAGCTTAAGGGTGATTGTTTGTAGTTAAAGTGATTAACTACCCGCCTGGCATTTAGTTAAGAGGTTTTATTCCCTCCCTAACTTCAGGGAAAAATCCCTACCTGGGGAAACAACCTTTCTCGGAGAGGTGACCTTGGTTAAAACACATGGAGCTAAGGAGAGCAAACATATTAAGAACAATATGCTATATACGCCAGGTCCCTTGAAACATATGCTGTGCAGATGTTTCTTTCCTGCAGCAACTGTGTCAAGCAGCAAGGATGGATGGGCTCTCAGCACCTCCCCACCGCGCTGCCAGCAGGGGAGTCCTGCGGGCCAGGCCCTCTCTGGTCATGAGCCCCTCCTGGACCACGCTCTCCGTGGATGGGCTTCGTTCTTTCCGAGGAACATGCACAGGCTGATGGAGGTCAAGGACTTCCCCCAGGTCACTGCCTGAGTCCAGATCTGCCTGTCTTCCTGCCACACAGGAAATGGACATGCAGGACCCCTGTGCCTCGCTCCCAACTTGAAATCCAAAACTTCATAAAAACCAAAAGTTTTCCTGCCAAAACCTCACTGCGTTGACCTGAACTCAGTTGTCAGCAAAACCTGAGCAGGTGCAAATCTCTTTCTAGTCCTGGTTTATTCCACTGGGCATGACTGTTCATACTATTCGCCTCAAAAATATGACGTGTTGCGTGACAGGCCTCTCCCGGCCCCGCCGCCGGCTGCACACGCCTGCCTTCGGAAGCACAGGTCGCCGCAGGGGCAGACGGTCGGGAATCCCTTATGGTCCCCTTTGTGAGTGACGTTTAGATCACAAAGCTTTTCAGAGCGGGAGGGTGCTTTTCCTTCCCTCCAGTGCAGAGAAGAGCGCAGCGTTCTTCACGTGCCTTACCTCGTCCTGCCCTGAACGCAGCCCCTCCTGTCCCGGGCGCACCTTGCTGACCCCAGGGAGGTCCTGCTCCTTGTTCAGGCAGAGGACACTCGGCTTTAAAAGTAAATAGAAAGAGAAAAGCACTTTTAAGAAGTGTTGATACTTACTTCAGTTAAATTAACTTTTAAATTTTAATTTCCCAAGGTAATGGTTAGAACTTTAACACTAAAGTGAATGTACTAACTGCATCTACTAAAATGAACACAAAAATAGTGATTAAATATTGGAAACGTAAGAAAATAATTATGAGAGTACCTTGCATTCACAGAGCAATTTGCTTATAAAGTATTTCCATCTACCTGATCTCCTGTGTTATTATAAGAAAATGAGCATTTAGTGAGTTCCTCCTTTTCACCAGGCACTTTATATACTACTATGTCCTTAGTCATCCTTACAACTTTGTAAGGTTGATTTTATTAACTGTTTCACACACAGGGACGCCGGGGCTCAGGGAGCTAACATCTCTGCTTCCGCCTGTGCCGACCGAGGGTCCGGTGGGTAAATGCGGGCCAGGTCCTCTCGGTCACAGAGCTTCTCCCGACACCCACGCCCTCTGTGGTGGACTTCATTCTTTCTGGTCTTCTCTTCTTGCTGACATTCGGTGATAAAATTGTGTGGTGTTTTAAAAAAATATGTTTGTATTGATTTTAGAGAAAGAGGAAGGGAGAGGGAGAGAGAACCATCCATCAGCTGCCTTCTGCACTCCCCCTACCGGGGACCGAGCCCGTGAACCTGTGACCTCTGGTGCATGGGATGGCACTCAACTAGCTGAGCCACACGCCAGGCACATGAAACGTGTTTCTAATCTTAACACGCTTGAAAGTGGTGGGAAGGGCCCTGGCCTCTGGGGATCAAACACCGATGCAAGCACGCTGCAGTGTGGCTTCAGACAAGTGACAGAGTAGTTCAGCCTCAATCTCTTCATTACAGTCAGTCCCCGTGCTCTCCTGGGAATTACACCAAATGAGAGAAAGACTCAGTGCACATGCCAGCGTTCCCGTCCATGCACAGGTCCCGATTAGAATCTAGTAACACGTGGGTGAGAGGACATTGAAAAGAACAGAGACCGACCTGTATAAGGTTCCGATGTCATCATCCCTCCTTCACCCAGTACGCCTTCTCTCAGTGCCCAGTGATACAGGCCACTAACCCAGCATTGTTCATAACGACTGGAAGTATCTAAGGTCGCTGTGGGGCCGGCTCACTAATGAGTGGCAATCCATATGGAAGAATCTCATGAAGTCCCCCAGAACACCTTCTTTATGTAGTGCTGCAGCCACATTTCACCTTGCTAAGGGGAAAAGATAAGGGCCAAAGAGCATTTACAGGATTTGTACTTTTAAAACGAGAGCCCGCCTGCATTTATTGTCATCAATTACATCTAGGAGAGTATGAAGGGGGGAGGGTGGGGTGGTCCCCTGGGATGGAGGCGGGAGGGAGAGGTGTTTATTCGGTAGCTTTTCATTCCTTTCCATTTAGAACACCATGACCATATCACCCCTTAAAAACTGAAGTTACTAATGAAAACACCGTAAACGCCTTTTCACAATATGGAGAACTCCAAGCTCAGACGCAGCCCCGGCACATGCATCCCACCTCATCCTGTGTCCTTGGTTGGTCACAGTGAACGCTCCTGTCCTCCTCGTTTCGCTGTTTCTCGTTCCAGTTGGACATGTTCCTCACAGTGTGGCCCTGAGGAGTGGGCTCTGCCCTCCCCCTCCTGCTTGGGACCCACACACTGTCCTTCCCCAGCGAACTCTCAGCCTCCAGCCCAAGTCATCTGGGCCTGGACTCCACTGATGGTCAGTGTCAGGTCACAGAGCAGGAGGGACGAGAGGAGCTGGACTAGAAGCTGGCTGGGCTGGCGGGCAGGGGCCTGCTGTGCTGGAAGGTCGACCCCAAGTCAAAGGCAAGGCCAGAGTTGGGGGTGGGGGGGTTTAAGACTGGGCGAGGGCCAGAGAGCAAAGCTGCCAGATGGCATCGGCTGCACCGACCCGGCACACAGGTGTGGCTGTGCCATTCCAGCTGGCACCAGGGACAGGTCAATTTCCAGCAAAGTCAGGCCCACAGGTGTCCCTGCACCTGCACTGGCTTTAGCACTCTCCCTGCTGAGGTCTGCGGGAGGCGGGGCTCCGCAAGCCCCTCCCACACCCGGGGCCTGCCCAGGTGTACCCCTGGAAGCCATGGTCACAGCAACCCATTCCCTCCGCACCGCCCCCCCCCCCCCACCCTGCCCCGCACACTTTCTCCTCCAGGGTCCCGGGGGGCTCAGAAGGCAGGCTGGGACTTCAGTGGCTCCGTGTGAGCAATTGTGTCACAGGTAGAGCCACTGTCCATTCCTGCAGCCGTCGCTGCGGCGGAAGGGTCTGCCCTTGCTCCCGTTGTGATGAAGGGGCTGAGCTGTGCCCACGAAGCTCCCTGTGGACACGAGCTCCCTGTCAGGGCCGCGTTCCAACCTCCTGGCTCAACAGCGGGCTGGGCATCTGCACGGTGTGCCATCGGCCATCGATCGCTGCATTGGTTCCACAGCAGCCTGGCAAGTGACAAGCTCCATATCGGTCCCCCCCACCCCCCGTAGGCTCTGCAGAGTAAGGGAAAGGCCTGGATGGTCAAGCTCAGGTTCCAGAGGCAGGAAGGAGACTGAATATAGTTGCTCATAAATCAGTCGCTTTAGGCAGGACACCTGCCCCGTCAGTCTCGGCGACATCCACATGAGAACTCGGTGATCTAGGGTTACCCTCGGCGGTGCCAGGCCCACAGCCCGAAAGGTCAGCGCTGTTGCTGTGGGCTTACTCTGCCCGGCTGTTTCTGAGTGGATGTCAGTCATGCTCTGTCATGCAGGAAGCATGTCATCCAGTCACAGCTCTGCTGCTCACCATCCAATAAAGGACCCGTCTCTGTTCTCCCAGCTTTGCCGCCAGCGGCTGCCAGAGACGCCTTTCTCCCTCCCCACGGCTTCATGTTTTAAGGTCTCAAATCCTTAAGCCAAGTTTTATTCACCTCCTCTTACTTAACTTAAAAACAATTCTTTTAAAAATAGTATAGTAACCAGAACACGGGCCGTCCGCCCCGGCCGAGGGGTGGCCGCTCCAGGAAGGAGCCAGCCGGGCCTTGCTGAGTATCGGGTTCGGCAGCAAACACTGGCGCTCTGTGTAACATCGGCAGTCCAAACACAATCTTCACAAGAAAACAAAATCAAGGCAGAAAAGCGGAGGGCCCCGGTGCCAGTGGCAAGCGCCACCCGCAGAGCCTCCAGCTCCGGGGTCTGCGCGGGAGCCAGCCGGGCACAAAGGCCCCTCTGTGCAGAGCTGGGCCTGGGACCAGCAGCACCCCAGGAGTGACCAACGGGAGGATCAGGACTCTGCCCGGAATGCTCCTCCCCCGGCAGGTCCCGCACAAAAGCAGCCCCTTTGTTCTGGGGAGCTCAGCCCTTCCCCCCCAGCGCTGGCTGGGCGCTCGGCTCCACGGCTCCACTTGAAATGCATTGTTGACATGGGCCAGGGGGTGTTTTTCCTGGAGCCCTTCCTCACCAGCCTGTTCCGGCCGCCTGGCGACAATGGAAACCCGGGCACCTGCCAGCACCCCCTCCCTGGTCAGGCTGGGGCAGCGCACAGAGGGTACATGGAACTTTCCCAGCAGCGAAAGGCCGCGTGAGGGGAGTAGTGCCGGTCTGGGAATATTACTGCAATGCCCCAGGGCTGCCTGTTGGGAAACCCCACCCGCCCGATGAACTGGGTGTAAGGGGACCTGGTCAGGAGGCTTGCGCTCGGCACTCCACTCACAACCCACTCACAGGGGAGAGCCGTTGCCCAAGGAGCCCCCGCAGGGTCCTCGAGAAGCCGCCCTCGCTCTCGGTCAGAGATCTGAGTCCTCACACTCACCGCCAGCCCGCCTACCTCGGAGGGCTGTGCGCACAGCTTGTCTGCAGGCAGCTCGTACTTCCCACAATCAATCTAAGGGGGAAGGAAGATTTACTACGTTCCGTCCTGGGCTCTGATCCTTCACCCCTGGGGATGGGTGGACATACATGTTCACCGGCTACACCTGAAATGAGTTTCAATCATGTCTTGTTGGTTTCTCCACAGCGAAACCAATGCTGGTGGGTGTGATGCCCGTGGCTGGACTGGCTGGCCTTGCAGACACAGCGCCCGCCCATTCAGGAGAGTGATGCCCACAGCACACCTGGACCCCATGGACAAAGGCAGCCCTGTCTGTGTCGACAGGGTGGGAGACAACAATGGCTGTTGGGGGTAACAGCTCCCCAGGTCCCTGAACTCTTGTAGGAATGAAGGAAGGAGTGGTGCCGAGTAACCCTGTTAGTTTGATGGTATAATTGCTGCGGTGGGAAGAACGCTTGGTGCTGTTTGAAGACCTGACGTTCTAACTTGCCCCTGACCGTGGGCAAGAGACTTCGGTCTTTGTCTGTGAGAGCCTCTCTCTCTTGTAGAAATAGGGACGCTGAGTCCTGGTGGGCGTGGCTCGGTGGTTAGCGTGTCGGCCAGCACACTGGAGGGTCGTGGGTTCGAACTTCGGTTGCAGTCTTGATCCCCGGCCCCAGACAGACGTGTGCAGGAGGCAACCAATCGATGTGTCTCTCTCACATGGATGTTTTTCTCTCTCTCCCCCTCCCTCCCTTTCCCTCTCTCTGAAAAAAAAATCAATGGAAAAAATATCCTCACTCCTCAAGTGAGGATAAAAAAAAGGAATGCCAATACCTGTCCTGCGACTTCTTAAAGCCACCGATAAGGCCACGTGAGTAAAAGGACAGAGAGCAGAGGCCCCAGTCGATGGGCTGCTCCCAAACGAAGGCCCTAAAGTCACACTCACTTCTCACCGCTTCCTAGAAAGGGCCCCGGAGGCTCGCTGCACCAGGGCTCCAGGCTGATTAGGCAACTACTTCACCCGCCAAGTTCTGGGAGCTCCGACAGCCGAGTCCTCCTCAACACCCTCCCGCCGACGTGACCCCGGGCCACGCACATCCCGTTGTTCCCAGTATGTTCAGTAAAAACAACAGCACTCTCTACCTGGACAGCTGCTCTTCGCCGTCATCTCTCATCTTCATAAAAACTCTTCAAGGTGAGTGTTCTTACAGCTCAGTTCATGGTAAAGAAATAGCTACTCATAGAACAGGGCAGACAGAGAAAGCTAATGCCAACGCTGGAAACAGCTGGTGAGCAAAGAGTTTAGAGACAGGGGGTTTCAGTGGACACGGCTTCATCCCCGCGAGGGGTCTGGGGCTCTTCCCATGAAGGCGGGCCCGCTGCCAACGCCGGTCAGTTAGTGCTCCGGCCGCTTCTCCTTGACAGACCTGCCAGGACCGGACTGTGAAGGCCACTCCTGGGGGAAGGTGGCCCTCGGGCTGCCTCTGAGCATCCTGGCCTGACGGCACGCTCCAGCCCCGCAGAGTGAGTCCGCACATGCACAGTACATCGCAAAACAGTGAAGGCATCACAAAAACAAATGCAAACAGGAATTTCTTCTCTGCAGTTGTGCTCGTAAAAGCATCCAAGGACGTAAGAATGTTATGGGGAAAGATGAATTTGGTAAAGCAGTAAGTGCTTTTTGAAGTGGCAGCGAACAGTCCGTGTTTGCCTGAAGGAGGCCTGTGAGAGGGTGGCATTCAAGGTCTACGCAACATTTGTAAAAGTGCCCAGATGTGCTCCCAGCATATCACCCGGAGTGTTTGCCAAGATGCAGGTTCCCAGGCCTCCCTGCAGAGGTTGTGCTACAATAGGTGCTGCATTTATACGTCCCTTCAGCATAAATGTTCGTATAGCCTGACACATAACTGGAATGCTTAATAGGTCCTAACAGGACCTCCGCCGTCAGAGGTGGCCGGGTAGCAATTTGCCTCTAAATTAACACAGGAAGGTATGTAATTGACTATAGAGGACGTGAGAAACAATGTATACTCATTAAATTAGTGGCAACAAGAGTGGTGCCTGACTAGGAGAGTTTGCTCTTGAACAAGACCTGTGAGTGGACAAGGCCAGCCTGTGAGTGCCGTCACGGAGCATGTCTGTCTAGGCCCTGGGGCCCGCTCACGGTCACCAGCCCTGAGGTCATGGAAGGCAGCTTGGAGGGAGTCCTTCCCGCCAGGTGCCCGTGGCCTTCCTGCCACAGACAAGCCCCAGGACGAGCTTGCACCTGTTTGCTAAAAGCAAAGATCCGTGTGGGGCAGCTGGTCAAACGCAAGGCCTTCACTGAAAGCTGCCTGTGGGATCAGACGCCGAGGTGGTGCGTGGGGGCCCAGACTCGCCTAAAGGTGCCAACACGTACAAAAGGAGCTCGGTCCTTGCCCGCCGTCCACATTGGCTAAGTTGCTTTCACAAACATGAAGGATCGATGAGACACATATGTGACCTTTAATTCACACACATGTGAGTCCGAGACAGGCCATCTACACACTAGACATTAGGAAATGCTGGCCTAAGAAATCATCTTCAGTTACAAATGCGTTTTACAAGTCTAGTCTTTGATGAAAGAGTTTGAGAGCAAACACAATTACTAGGGAGTCAAGCAGAAACCTTTCTTAAACCCTCCAACAACTTTTAGGGAGGTGGACCCCAAAAGCGTTGCTTGAAAGATGGTATGTCGAGGTGACGGATGTGGGCGGCCTTCCCTCCCCTCATATTTACGCTGGAGAATGTATCTCCTTTCAGAGTTACACAAAGGATTCGGTTTAATCTGTGGCAAGCAGATTTCTGTTATGCAACTGTTTGAATTTCTGGCCACATGCAATCATGTGAACTATTTTATTTTATTAAATCATGTATTTACCTGAGAGTTAAAATCAAACCATTTTTGAGGGCAGCGGAGGCTAAGGTTGATCATTTACATGCAGTGTTCTGTGGTTTACAAAGTATTAGGCTATTTTTTTAGATGAAAATAGTGCATAACCATGTCATCTGTTATAGAGGGATCACCAGTTCCCCCGACAGCCACAGGAGAGAAGATACAAATAGTACCTTGGGCAGTGTGAAAAGCACATGCAAGAATGCTGCGTGACCAACTCACCCGGCAGGAGAGGGTCCTGACCACGAGCTCAGCAGTTCACCGCCGCGGTTCCCAGTCTGTCGGTGTGTCTTCAAAACAGTAATTCCAACAAGCCCAAGAGCCCCTAGGTAGACATAAAATGTAATGTTTTCAAAAGCATGACACCATCGGAAACTGAGGATGCCCCTGGGCTGACTTGGTTGTTAATAAAAAATACTCATTAGAGCAGTGGTTCTCAACCTTCTGGTCCTTTAAATACAGTTCCTCATGTTGTGACCCAACCATAAAATTATTTTCGTTGCTACTTCATAACTGTAATGTTGTACTGTTATGAATCGTAATGTAAATATCTGATATGCAGGATGGTCTTAAGCAACCCCCAGGCTGAGAACCGCTGCATTAGTGGATTTAAAAAATTGCCTTCAAAATAAAAATAAGAAATTCCAACACAGGAAATACAAGGTTGAAAGTCTCTCTTTAATTACAGGTGAAGATAAAAGCCGCCGAGTGGTGGAGTTTTAGAATTCATGTCGAACAGGCGGCCAGGCTGCAGGAGCGGAGGTCCAACTTGCCAAGCCCCGGTCCCGGCTCCGCCCACAGTGCCGGCAGGTGCAGGTGCCACCGCATTCCGCCCGGAACTGGAACTGAGCGGGAAGCTTGTCCTGTGTCCCAAAGACAAGCCTGAGTTCACCGCCAGCAAATCTCATTCACGTGCCCAACACCAGTGCACGCGTCCGAGTTCAGGTCCGGGCGTTGGGCCGCCGCAGGCCTGGGAGCATTTTGCCTAAAAGTACAATCATCGAATTAAAAAAGACTAATCAAGAAAGACAAGTATCACATGATCTCACTCAGATGTGGAATCTAATGAACGAAATAAACTGATGAACAAAATAGATCCAGAGACATGGAAGCGTGGAGTGGACTGAGGAGTCTCAGAGGGAAGGCGGGTGGGGGAGTGGGTGGGGGAGCGGGTGGGGGAGTGGGTGGGGGAGTGGGTGGGGGAGTGGGTGGGGAGTGGGCAGGGGAGTGGGTGACTGGGGAGCTTATGTGCACATATGCACAGACCATCGGGTGGTGAAGGCCCCGGAGGGCGGGTACGGGTGGAAGGGGTCCATGGGAAGAAAAAACAAACAAAGGGGATATCTGTAAGACTTTCAACAATAAAAAAACACCTAAATACAAAAAAATAATGACTAATGATTCTCTCCACAAGTGTTTACTGGGCACCACTGTTTTCCAGGCACATTATAAATCAAGTGAAAATTTATTTAAAGAAATAGTCCAGGCCTATCACCATGGAGGTGTTGTTTTAGAGACGCTACAGGCATTCAGCAAGTAAACAGATTAACCTCCCACCGAGGAGCGCCACGGAAGGAACAAGACAGACAGACGGATACACGGGGAGGCGGGAGGGCGGCGGGCAGGGCTGCGGCCCGTGCAAAGGCTGAATGCAGAGCGACCAGAGGAGAGGCCAGTGCCAGGGCCCAAACCCGGGAGGAGCTCGGTGGACGGAGACAAGGGTGGCCGCCGGGAGGGCTGGGCGACGTCGGGGAGCATCGCCTCTGAGTGAAGAGAAGGACCCACGGGGAGGCGCCGGCTGTGACCCAGTGCCCAGCGCCTCCTGTGGGGCTGCCAGCCCTCCTGGAAGCCTGCTCCTCACCCGCCTCTGCACCGGAAAGGAGCATCGCCCGCCTCAGCAGCACCACAAGGAGGGCAGGGCGGTAGGAGGCGAGCGCCACCTTCACTCATGGAAAACGCCCCTTGGCCTTCACTCATTTCTAGCCCCCACCCGCTCCCCGCCCGCTCCCCAGTCACCCACTCCCCACCCACTCCCCCCCCTAGCATAGTGCACAGTGAGATAGGCTCCTTCATTACAATAATAATAATAATAATAATAATAATAATAATAATGGTGAGCTGAACTGCCGAGCAAAACAGAGACAGGCTCATAGATGGGGAGCAGGCAGACAGCTTGGGGGAAGGGGGTGGAGGGAAAGGGGGTGGTGGAGGGATTGAGCAACAAAAACAAAAACAAAAGAAAGAGAACTCATGGTGTGGGGAGTGCAAGGGGGGCGTGGAAGAGGACACGGAGGGGATGAATGGTGATGGAAATATGAAATAAAACGTAAAAAGACTAATCATAAAGGCGAATCTGTTAGCACTCTCCATGCCTCTTTTGTTTTAATTTTTTGCAGTAATTTTATTTATTGGGAAGGAAGAGAGAAAGTTGTGGCACACAGTTTAAGGGCGGGTCTCCTTAGGGTCAGATCAGCAATTTACCTTGAAAAGGTTTTCGCTGCTATTTGGCCTCTGAAATTCCTTTTCCCAGGTAAGGGAAGAAATCTTCCTCCCGCCCCTCCCCACCCCTTCAGTCCATTAGTACATTTTCATCAAATGTAAAAATTAAACCAATCTAATTACTAAGATTAAACCTTCTATGCACTATTCTTTCAACACTTGAAATTTGCTATTTACAGTGCTAAACTCTTTGTTTTTCCCCAGTTTTATTGAGATATAATTGACATATAACATGACACATAATATATAACATGTTATTCATTGAACAACTCTGCATCAATTGATTGATGGAACTCGGCATTACGTGTTTGAATATAATTCCCCACAAATAGCCCGGGTGGTCTTGCTGCAGGGCCAGGTGCACGTGGCTTACTTGGCCTGCTCGGTCCCGAAGAGCAAACGCCTTCCTCCCTCTCCCGGGCGGGCGCGTGCTGGAGGCCTCAGGCGCCACAGCCCAGGGCAGGACCCGAGGGCCACGGTGAGGTGCAGGGATCGCAACCTGAGACATTTGAGCTTGTACAGAGTTTACGCTGAACGAGCAGGTGCATAAGCAGGAAAAGGGGTATGAGGAGAAACGCGTGGGCGTGAGGACTCCAACCCTAGGTGCTCATTAAGCTTTACATCTTCGCTCTAGCGTTTCCTGCTGGGGGGACACAGACACACCTTGGTTCGTAACGCAGTAGAGGGTCATGGTGGCTCAGGTTCAAAGCAACGGTGCCTCGCCCTGGCCAGTTGCTCTGCGGTGAGAGCATCAGCCTGTGAACTGAAGGTCGAAGGGTTAGATGCTGGTCAAGGGCACATCCCTGGGTTGCAGGCTCGATCCCTAGCCCCGGTCTGGGCACATGCAGGAAGCAACCAAATGATGTGTCTCTCTCACATTGATGTTTCTCTCTTTCCCCCTCCCTTCCATTCTCTAAAATCAATGGGAAAAATATCCTCGGATAAGGATTAACAAAATAAAACAACCCCAACACAAAAAAAACAAAGTAACTGTGTCTCAAACTTTAAATGAATTACCACTTCATACACACCGGGTGAATCATCCTAAAAAAGGAGGCTGTCTTTCAAATATGTTGCTTAACGAGCAAAATAGAAACAGAGGCTCGGATACATGGAACACACTGACAGCTGTCAGAGGGGAAGGGGTGGGGGGCTGCATGAAAGAAGGTGAAGGAAAATTAGCCAAAGAACACACAGGGTGCCCCCCAAAAATGTACACACACTTTGAATAATTATTAATTCTAATGGGTTAAATCTGAAAAGAAAAAAACATCAAATAAACTATCAAAAAACTTTCTGGGACACCCCATGTATGTATAACCCGTAGATACAGAGAACAGTGTGTGAGGGCCAGAGGGAAGGGGGCGGCTGGGTGGAGGAGGGCAGAGGGTCGGGTGGGGAATGGGACATCTGTAATAGTGTCGACAATAAAAATAAAATTAAAAACTATATGTTGGCTCAATTTCAAGTTATTTTTTACCAAAATATCAAAAGTCAGGAGGCAAATCAACTGGCAGGGCATCGCCTGCTCTGTCCCTGGAGCGTGGCCTCCTGAGCCTGTGGGGCTGGCGAATGAGCCTGGGGGAGCCAGCCCCAGCCAGCCCCACTAGTCCGCCCTCCAGAAAGCAGAGCGCGCAGGGTGGCGGGACGGCGGGAGGGTCAGCAAGAGCATGGGCTTTGGGATAGGGCAGGTCCAGCTTTAAGCCCCGGCTCCTGGATGTCAGCGCTGCCTCCACACCTTGTAACCCCAGGCTAGTCTTCACCTCCTGAGGCCTCCACTGCTTCCTATTGGATACAGATGTACACGCCCAACCTGGCTGCTATGAGAATGAGATGCATTAATGCACGCAAGCCCTCAGCACAGCATGTGAGACCGATGGGCCTCAATAAAGGGAACCTTAGAAAACCTTCCCTTTCACGTCTAAGAGCTTCTGCGCTGAGCGGAGAAAGGACGCACTCACTTCTGCTCTGTTCACGGGCCACAGTCACTCTGACCCCAGGCAGTGGCCACCATTCGCTAAGAAGGGACACACGGCGTGTCCCAGCAGCAGCTAAAGACCGCACACCTCGTCCTTCAGACAGTTCCCGCGTGGGAGAGGGGGCCACGTGGGCATGGGGAGCGTATTCTGTGGTCCCCAGTGCTCTGGGCACCAGGGGAGCCCGGGGAGTGTGGGCCCAGCCAGGCTACACAACAGAAGAGTCATCCTGGTTCACTGTGTTTTAGAAAGAAAAGATTAGACACTTGAAAGAACAGAGAGAGCATTCTGTAAAGTTACCGTCGATTTGGGAAACTCAGGAAGGACCCCAAGGGTTTCCCGCTGCGCACAGCGGATCCAGTCTCCCCACAGGGGCCTGCGGGCGCGGCCTGCCTGGAAGACGCCCGCGTGGGCCCTACACGCTGTGACCCAGTTTCCCGTGACCTGATGCACCTGTGAGATGAGCTCCTGGGACTCAGGAGACGGCGGCCAAGAACCGCGCATACTTGGAACACACACAACTGTGCACCAGTATCAGCCCAGCTTCCCGGGACGGCTCTGGTGACTCCATCAGTCTTTCCTGGTGAAGAATGCACCCCTTTGCAATTCAAAGCGTTAAAACAGTATCTTCCAATTAATTTACACGGAAACACAGGCACGGGACTGTGTCGTTAAGATGCTGTGGGCAAACATTCACTCAGCAACCATCATGTGCTCGGCCCACACCTGGGCCTCCCCCCAGGCCCTCCCACCCTCGCTCCTCACGTCTGCACCCGCAGCTTTGCCAGGCCGACATTGCTTCTTCCTGGGATCATGGCTGCCTGCTTGGTGTCTCTGCCTGTCCCCGTCCTTCTCCACGTCAGGGTGTGACAGAAACAATTTCCTCCCCTGGGAAACCCTGCAAGGTTCCTCCTTGTTTCACGATAAACTCCAAATGGCTCTTAAGACCTCCGCTCCCTCCCCCCGCTGCCGGAGCCTCCTGTGCTCCAGACATGCCTGAGGCTCCCTGAACAGGCCGCACAAGAAGCCGCAGGCCTGGCATGGCCATCAGCGACACGCCACGCTGCTCTTCCTCCAAGACTCCGCCACGTACCGCCTCATCTGGAGCATCCCTCCGTCCTGGGGCCACGGTTACAGGGCATACGCCTCCCGCCAGCACGGACCTGCACTGTGGAGGGCCCCGGGCATCACAAACAAGAGCAAGTGTGCGAAAGGACGGACGGACACCTCTTTCAGGAGCAGGCGCTCAGCCCTGGGTGAGACATGGGACCCTGAACGTCCGCTCTCGGGACTAACCAGCTCAGGCTCCAGGGAAACGGCCTCCATCTCCACGGCCTGCGCAGAGGCACCGCAGCCGAAGGGCAGTGCCAGGGCCCAGGCCCCGCTGCTGGCCTGGGAGACACCCCGCTGAGTGTGGAGGCCTCGGGCAGGGAGCAGCGCAGAGTCCTCAGACCAGCCATGCTTCCCGCAGCCAGGGCGGGCCAGCTTCTTGTCCCTGAGCTCCTGAGCTCAAGTTTACGGTTCCACAGCTGCTCACGAACCAGTGGGAATTCACAAGAGCTGTACAGGGAGCTAAGGAATGTTCTGCAACTTTAAACAACTCCGGTGACTCAGATTTGCATATAAATAGATGTAACATGTGTGGCTCATCTGTCCAGTTAACAACTACATGGACATTGATTTCTAGAAGAATTGGGAAGCATTTTATTTTTGTAAAAATATTTAATGAACTGATTTAAATTTTCAAAAAGTTAATTTAGAAATGTCAGCTTTATCTGGCTAAAATGTTTAATTAATGTCTTATTTTATTTTTAACATATAACAAATACGTTTCATGAAAAATAAATTTTTGAAAAATTATAAAAATAATTTAAATTTTGTTCAGTTGTTTTAATTTACAATTTGATGATTATATGTTCAAAATCTATACACTTTGAAAATGAGTATATACTTAGACACAGTTTATTATTGCTAATAGGATACTAGTATGTGGCAGTTTTGATTATAAAATTATTAGTTATTTTGATCAAATTAAGGTCAGAAAATTTGTTTTTGGGATAGGTGAATTTTATTTATGAATTATGTTTATTTTATTACTCAAACATCGCCAGCATTTCAACAGAATACACACACATGCCCACAAATATTGAAATAAATGCAGTTGTGTTTTATATTCTGCCAACTGTCAGTAGTGAGAAATTCATAGATTAGCACATCCCCAGTGTTGTGGCTATAGAGGCCGCTGTGACACTGACTTCATGCTCCCATGTTCGGACACGCGGGGCGTGCTCTCCGTCTGCCCTTCCCCTGCCCCTCCCACGGTAAGAGCAGCCTTCATTGAGCTGCGTCTCCACTCTGACTCCACAGCCACTGTGCGTGTCTTCTTGGTTAGACACCGCCATTACAATTATTTGTTCACAAACCTTTCTTCACCACTGAACTAAGACTTTATCTCTGGAACCCAAGTGCAAGACAATTCCTAACAGGAGGTAGGAGTTAAGTAATTGGTTGAATTCATACATGAGTGAAACAGGCGGCACTGACTAAGACCATGAATCCTTGAGCCTAATTACCCAGGAAGGAACCCCAGCTCTGATTTCCTCTCTTAACTAGAGTAGTTGCCTTCACCTCCCAGCCCCTTGGCTTCCTCATCTATAAAATACAAATAATAAGAGTGTTGTTATTAGCTTCGTATAAGGGTGAAAACAGTCAATGAAATAATAAATGAGTTAATATTTGCAAAGATTTAGAGCTGTGGCTGCACGTTTTTTGGCTAAATAAATGCCTAAGTGAAGTCTGATCACATGCGCTTAGGTTCCTCCAGGAACCTTACTTATTTTTTTTAAAAAATTGCCATAAAAATTTCAAAGGAAAAAAGCATTTTGAATCTAAACAACAGTAGAAGTTTAGTAGGCAATACGTTAAAACAAGTAATTTTATTGCTCCATGTGACTAAAAGCAATGAGCTTAGACATTCGCCGTGGAGTTGAAGCGTTTGTGGGTGCTGCTGTGTTCACTGCGCGGTCACGGACGCGCAGGAGACCGAGGAGTGGCTTCCTGGTGACGAAGGAAGTGAGCTGCTTCTGCCAGGTCATGTTTGGGGCTTGGACAGCGGCTTCGCGCTCCTTCCCAGGGAAACCGGCCTCCTGGCGCCCTAGTGTGGCCCTGAGATGATAAGGTTCCTGACCTCCAACATAAATTGGCTTCTATGCCATTTAGTTCATAAACTTGGCATGAGACCTTCTCTGCCCACAAAGATTTTATAATCTAACAGGACAATAAAATTGACAGGCACAGATTTCATAAAAGATCCTTGTTAACAGGGCCAGGAAGGGGAGGGAGTGACCCTCGGGGTGTTTATAAACCCGGGGTGTTGCATAATTCTGTGTCCACCCTGGCAGGCTGAGCTGGACCGTGTAGTTAGAAAAACAGTGAGAAGTGGAGGAAATGTCACCAGAGGAACCGTGTGTGGAGGGAGGGACCAGCTTCTTCACCGGAGGCAAGAGCCCTGCGCAGGAGTCGATTTGGTCAAGGGGCGGACATCCTCCCAGGAACGCCATAGATTTGCACTAAGTCCCTACACTGGTCGTTTACCTACAGAACAGTGGAGAAGGGCTGCCGGAGCTGAAGGAAGGATGGGTGAAAGGAATAGAGAACCCCAAGATCAGTGAACCCTGAAATGCAATTTCTCTGCTGTGAGCACGCCTATCCTGCTCATACGTGCACTGTTAATCCTCTAAGGATTCTCTGCTGCACAGTGCAGACCCCAGACCCTGGCGGCCCGGAAGCAGTAACTCTTAGAGAAGCCATTCAAAAAAGAGAAAGTGAGGCAATAGATGCCCCACCGGGCCCTCCCCCAGCACTCACACGCATGATGACTGGCTGGGGTGTGTGGCCCCGAGGAGGTCAGGAACCTTATCATCTCAGGGCCACAGCCCCTGCCTGACCGCAGGAGGCCCATAAATATGTACTCATTGACATGGGCAGCTCCTTTGCCAATAGGCAAGTTTGTTTAGTTTTCATTCTGAGTGAAACTTAGATGTTTTTGAGGGGGCGGGTAAAGAAAACAGATTTATGGAAATGAACAGAAAATGCCTGCCAGAATTCTCATGGGAGAGTAGCAAATCTTACACAGAAAACACACTGGTGTTCCTATTGACTTCCACAATCTTCCATCTCCTAACCTTCACGGAGGGAACAGGTCCACTTAAAGGAACATGAGCCGCAAGAAGCACGGGCTGGAGTTAGCCAATCGGAAGGAGGGGAAACAGGTTAGCAGACAGATTATCGCAGGCCTCAGCACCTCCTTGGCTCAGGGGCCACCTGGGACTAGTTTTTTGAGACGACGGTGATTCCTGAAGGCTGGCCCAAAGAACTCCGTGTTCAAGATCGAGATGCAGAGTCCACCTTCAATACATGCTCATTCCATCTAGTGAGTAGAAGTATTTTTTGTCTTTGAGAAGAGATATTTCTGGGGGGAAAAGAGAAAGTGGATGTAGGTTTAGGTGATAACTTGGGTATAGAAAACTCAGAGCCCATTGGAAAGACCTTGCTAAGGAAATCTTCAAATGCACTGGAAGAAGTTCTTCAATCATTTTCTGGTTTCCTGGTGCGGGGGGGGGGGGGGGGGGCGGGGCGGTGGTGATCGCTTCCTCAGACACTCTTAACCTGGTCGAGGAAAGAACCGACTTCTTGCCTGCAGTTTCCGTCTTTAAACACCTTCTGCCGCGGTGCCCTGGTGCATCTCCTTCCGGACCTGCCGAGCGGGTGACTGGGACAACAGGCCCCAGACCGAGCACCTGCTCAGCCCACCTGTTCCAGGGACATTGCAGAAGTGACTTCAAAAAGTAACTTAAAAGCTTCCCGCATTTCACTCTGCGGTAACACTGTAAAACTCAGTTTTAGCATTTTGTTTAGATCTTAAAAATGAACATACAGGTAAACTAAGGACTCGTGGGCTCAGTCCTTACCACTGTTCCTCACCCACAGCCCGAATGCAGTGAGGTGGGCGACCCAAGTCTATGGCTACCAGCGTGCGAAGCATGGAAAACGATGGTTTGGACATTTTATTAAGCAAGCAACTGAAAGATGATGCTCGGTTGAAATGAACTCTGAGCCAACGCCTATGTGGAGCGCTGAAGTCGCCATAGCTCTGTTCGCTTCCTTCCTGAACAGCTCATTCTCTGTTCCTGAGTCTCCCAGAGCCCCCGGATCTTGCTAAGAAAGGCCAGAGCCAGAACACTGGAGACATGGGGGTGACTGGGGAGCTGTAGCAAACACTGAAAATGATTGAAGGTGCACAAAACTGAGGGAAATTGAAGGAGAGAAGGAATCCAACCTTAATATCATGGAAAGACAAGTTGAATGGTTCCCATTCATGGTAGTCAAAAATTTCAGCCACTGCTCAAAATTTAAAAGCTCATTGGCACAAAACCACAATGAGATATCACATCACACACCTACCAGGAGGGTGTTGGGAGGATGTGGAGGAATCGGAACCCTTGTGCATTGCTGGTGGAGGTGTAAATGGTGCAGACACTGTGGAAAAGTTATGTCAAATATAAAACTGCCATATGGTCCAGCAACTCACCCCCACGTACATGTATGCCCAACAGGATTGAAAGCAAGGACTCGAGCAGGTGCTTGTAGACTCGTGTCCACAGCTGCATCATTCGTAACAACAGAAGGTGGAAACAACCCAGGTGTCCATCAACAGTGAAGGGAAAGCACAGTGCGGATATACATGCAGTGAATGTTATTTAGCCACAAAAAGGAATGCAGTTCTGATCCACGTTGCAACATGAATAAGCCTTAAAAACACGGTAAGTAAATGAAGCAGACACAAGAGGGTACACACTGTATGACTATTTACATGAAGTATCTAAAATAGATAATTTCATAAAAACAGAAAGTAGCGGAGAGGTTACCGGGGCGGGAGGAGGAGGGATTGGAGTGTTATTGCTTCATGAGTGCAGAGCTGCGATTGGGCTGATGAAAATGTTTTGGAAATAGTGGTTATGGTTGCACAACATTGCAAATGTAATGAAGGCCACTGAATGTTACACATAAAAATGGCTCAAAACAGTAAGTTTTGTTACTTATATTTTATCACAATTTTTCAAAATCAATAATGCAATATATCAAAAGGCATTAAGTTGTACCCTTTCAGAGGGTGAATTGTATGGTTTGGGAATTATATCTCAATAAAGCTGTTTATTTAAAAGTTCATTTATGAAAATCCTCCCCTCTGCCTCTGAATTACCAAGGTTAGAAGAAGACATAAGTAAATTTGAAACATAATACTTTTGAAATGATGTTTCAGTGGCTAATTTTCCTTTTCATACAGTCAGTTCCTGGGAGTTGGAAAAATGCCTCACCTGCATGTGCTCGAATTCAACCATATTTTTGCAAGAGCGAACATTCCTGTACGTAGCAGCTTAGCTCATATGATCTGAATAAAACAATAGCTGATACTCCTGGTTTCCATCAATGCTGGCTCCATGCGGCAGGAAGGGTAAAAACCACTCTCACTGAAGTTAAACAAAAGCAGCTAACCTGAGGCTAAAATAACTCCAGTTTTTCAAAATTGTGAAATATGCTCAAAACCAGGTCTGGGAACTGCTATAGATTCCTTTCTGCTCCCTCGGTGAGAAACAAGACCTCACTTTGGGAGGAACTCTTTCTTATGCTTCAATACTCGCGGACCCGAAATAAGTCAGGAAGGAGAATGACCCGTCTTAAGGTCCAAAGTTCTGCTTGGAGGATGCGAGCACCTGCCTGGTATGTGCTGGCTGTGAGCCCTTCCTCCCCCACCTGACGGATGGCCACTCAGCATTTACCTGTAGTTTCTGTTAACTTCTTGCCTGGAGTTCTTCCTGTGTAAAGTAGGAACTATACGAACCAAGTGACAAGTGTTGTAAAGTGATCAGCAAAGGCTAGTCCTTGGTGGTGGACTAGAAACACCGAGCAGATCTGCCCATGAGAAGCCGCATGGTCCCCCCCGCCCCCGCCCCCCGGTTTCCCAGGCAGGGGCTGAGCCCCATCTCCCCCTCATCCCAGCAGAACCACAAATCCTCCCCTGAGCCACAGGGCTGAGTGGGCACTGCCTGCTCCATCCTCCTACATGTCAGACCAGCCGTGGGCAAACTATGGCCCGTGGGCCGGATCCGGCCCGTTTGAAGTGAATAAAAGTAAAAAAAAAAAAAAAGACCGTACCTTTTTATGTAATGATATTTACTTTGAATTTATATTAGTTCACACAAACACTCCATCCATGCTTTTGTTCCGGCCCTCCAGTCCAGTTTAAGAACCTATTGTGACCCTAGAGTCAAAAAGTTTGCCCACCCCTGTGTCAGACTCAACTCACCTTGTCAGATGCCTACGATTGTTCTCATAATTCCTGCACAGGTTTCTGTTGCAGCCGTGACATCACCAGCTCTTCGTGCCTCAGAACAACACAGATGTTTTATCTTACAGTTTCCCAGGTCAGAAATTCCACATGGCTCTCCTCGAGCTAAAACCAGATTATTAATGGGCTGGGTTCCTCCTTAGGCAGTTCCAGGAGTGAGTCTGTTTACTTCACTTCTGCAGCTCCCAGAGGCCACCTGGGCTCCTTGGCGCACACCCTTCCCACCATCCTTAAAACAACAGACATGCAAATGGCCAACAGGTACATGGAAGCATGCTCACCATCACTAATCATCAGGGAAATGCAAATCAAAGCCACCATGCAGTATCATTTCACCCCGGTTAGAAAGGCCGTCCTCAAAAAGACAAGAAATGACGAGTGCTGACGGGGATGTGAAGCGAGCAGGGCTGTTGTGCACTGCTGTGGGATGCAGACCGGGGCAGCCACTGTGGAGAATAGCATGGAGGTTCCTCAAAAGATTAAAAATGGAGCTGCCTTTTAACCAGCGATCCCACTTCTGGGTATATATTCATAGTAATGAAATCAGGATCTCAAAGAGATAGCTGAACTCCCATATTCATTGCATAAATTATTCATAATCCCCAGGATATGGAAACAACCTAAATGTTCAGCAATGGATACGTAAATAAAGAAACTGCGTACACATGGTAAGTGTGCATGTAGGTGGGCAAAAGTAGGTTTACAGTTGTTCATATGGAAAATAATACAGTAATCTACACTAATAAAAGAGAAAAATGGTAATTGGCGTACGACCGCTACCCTTCCCATTGGCTAATCAGCATATCCTTATGCAAATTAACTGTCAGCCAAGATGGCGGCCGGCAGCCAGGCAGCTGGAAGCGAACATGAGGCTTGCTCCCGTGACTGCAGACTCCAACGTTCCCCGCCTGCCTTGCAGGCCTCTGAGCTGGCAGTTTGAAACTTTGTAACAAATATTGCCGGCTGGGATCTCAGAGCTGAAGTTATACATTGTTTCGATTATAGAACAGCAAACAAACCAGCAGCGGAAGCCTCAGAGCTAGAGCCAGAGCTAAAGCTGGCCCAGAAGAAAAAAAAAAGAAAGAAAAAAAGGAGCGGTTGGGAGCTTCAGTCAAAACCACCAGCCTGAAAGCAGCCCTCAGCCCCTCACCCAGACTGGCCAGGCACCCCAGTGGGGACCCCCAACCTGATCCAGGACACACTTCAGGGCAAACCAGCCGGCCCCCAGGCCTCTATCCTATATAGTAAAAGGGTAATATGCCTCCCAGCACCGGGATCAGCGGAGCCAAGAGGTCTCCTGGCACCGGATCAGCATGACAGGGTGCAGCGCCCCAACCCCCTGATCGCCCTGCGGCTCTGTGTGTGACAGGGTGCGGCGCCCCAACCCCCCCCCCCCCCCCCCCCACTCCACGGGCCCTGCTCTGTCTGTGACGGGGTAGAGCCATAACCTCCCCATCGGCCCTGCCCTGAGTGTGACAGTGGTGGCGCCCCAACCCCCTGATGGGCCCTGCTCTGTGAGTGAGAGGGGGGAGCTCCCCAACCCCCTGATTGGCCCTGCTCTGTGCATCACAGGGGGTGGTGCCGCAACCTCCCCATCGACCCTGCCTTGAGTGTGATAGGGGGCAGTGCGCCAACCCCCCAATCAGCCATTCCCTGAGCGTGACTAAGGGTGGCATCGCAACCTCCCAATCCACCCTGCTCTGTGCATGACAGGGGGCGGCGCCCCAACTCCCCAATCAGCCCTGCTCTGAGCCCGACCAGGGGCTGCACTTAGGGATTGGGCCTGCCCTCTGCCACCCAGGAGTAGGACTAAGCCAGCAGGTCGTTATCTCCCGAGGGGTCCCAGACTGCAAGAGGGCACAGGCCGGGCTGAGGGACCCTCCCTCCCCCCCCCCGAGTGCACAAATTTTTGTGCACTGGGCCTCTAGTCCTATCTAATAATAGACAAACATGGTAATTAACTGTTACTTCGATACCCTTCCCATTGGCTAATCAGGGCGATATGCAAATTAACTGCCAACCAAGATGGTGGCCGGCAGCCAGACAGCTGAAGCGAACAGGAGGCTTGCTTGCTCCAGTGATGGAGGAAGCCAAGGTTCCCCGCCTGCCGCTGCCAGCCTCTGAGCTGCAGTCTAAGCAACTATGTTGCAATTATAGAAGCTAAACAAGCTCCAGATACCTGCTTTCAGCCAGCTTTGGCCTCAGAGCTTAGAGCGGCAGTGATGGCAGCAATGTTTCAATTATAGAACCTAAACAAACCCAGATACCTGCTTTTAGCCAGCCACAGCCTCAGAGCTGGAGCCGGCTCTCAGCTCCAGTGACAGCCATAGAAGGTAAATAAATCCCAGAGTAAAAAAAAAAAAAAAGAAAAAAAGGAGAGGTTGGGAGCTTCAGTCACCCGCCAGCCTGAAAACAGCCCTCAGCCCCTCACCCAGACTGGCCAGGCACTCCAGTGGGGACCCCCACCCTGAAGGGTGTGTGACCAGCTGCAAACAGCCATCATCCCCTCATCCAGGCTGGCCAGGCACCGAAGCGGGACCCCTACCCTGATCCAGGACACCCTTCAGGGCAAACCAGCTGGCCCCTACCCATGCACCAGGTCTCTATCCTATATAATAAAAGGGTAATATGCAAACTGACCCTAACAGCAGAAGGACTGGGAATGACTGGTCACTATGACACACACTGACCACCAAGGGTCAGACGCTCAATGCAGGAGCTGCCCTCTGGTGGTCAGGGTGCTCTCACATGGGAGGAGCTCTGCTCAGCCACAAGCCAGGCTGATGGCTGCCAGTACAGTGGTGGTGGTGGGAGCCTCTCCCGCCTCCTCAGCAGCGCTAAGGATGTCCGACTGCAGTTTAGGCCTGCTCCCCGCTGATAAGTGGACATCCCCTGAGGGCTGCAGGGCTGCCAGAGGGATGTCTGATTGCCATCTTAGGCCCAATCCCCCGGGGAGTGGGCCTAAGCCAGCAGGTGGTCATCCTCTGAGGGGTCCCAGACTGTGAGAGTGCACAGGCTGGGCTGAGGGGCCCTTCCTCCCCACTGAGTGCACAAATTTTTGTGCACCGGGCCTCTAGTCTACACTAATAAAAGAGAAACATGCAAATTGGTGTCACTCTGCTATGCCCATCAGCCAATCAGAGTGACTATGCAAATTAACCCAACAAAAATGGCGGTTAATTTGCATAAGCAGGTGAGGAGTGAAGACCGAAAACTGAAGACTGAAGACTGAAGAGGCTTGGCTTCCTCACTGAGGCCTCGCTGCCTCCAGACCAAAGGCCTGGGTCCCGGGTGCCGGAGGAAAACCAGTGCCGGCAGCCAGGGAAAAGAAGGCCTATTGCATGAATCTCTTCATGCAACGGGCCTCTAGTATATAATAATGTGATATATTCAACCACAAATAAAAAGAAACTGCTGTTTGTGACAACACAGGTGGATCCGAAGGATGTTGTGCTAAGTGAAACAGGCAGGCGCAAGAAGACAAATGGCACATGGTCTCACTTTCATATGAAATCCACAAAGTTGGACTCAGAAGCAGAGTTGAAGAGGAGTCACCAGGGGTGATGGGGCGGGAAGTGGGGGAGGTGTTGGTCAAAGAGTACATGTTTCCAGTTAGAGGTAAGTTCTGGGGCTGTAAAATGCAGCCTGATTGATAGTCTTTTATACCGCTAATAAAACTGTATTACTGCCTTGACATTTGCTGAGAGTAGCAATGTTCTCACCACACAGAAGACAGCCAAGTGGGCGACAGACGTCTCAATTGTGGCAATCATTTCAGTGTATACGTACAGTAAGCATCATGTTCTACATCTTAAAAGCCATGTCGCACAGCTTAAATGTATATTATTTTATTTGTCAATCATACCCCAATAAAGCTGGGGAAAGTTACTTTAACGAGGCAGCATCGCTCTGCACCGCTTCTGTGAACACACCTTTCTCTGCCACAGCAGGAACGGCCCTCCACTCCCCGGATGTCCATGACCAGACTGGCCCCAGCTGATGCCTGGGCCACCCCACCTCCAGGCCGGTACCTTTATCCGTGTCTGTGAAGTCCCTGTTGCATGTGAGGTAACTGAGCCACAGCTTCCGGGAGTAGGATGTGTGCGCTGAAAGGACCATTGTTCTGCCTACTAGAACTGTGAGCAATTCAAGGATTTTTAACAAAAAGGAGTATATACACACCACGCAGCACCCCCTTGGTTATGCGTCTCCCTACACCCAGGCCATGCAGCTCGCGGACCCCAGACCCAGTGCCTGGGCACAGGGCCTTGGTGCAAGCCACAGCCTAATTGTGAAGCCCAGCTTGGCTTTCCTGCCTTGCCCGGACAGTTTTACAGGCTCCCACACGCGGGAGGCAGCCCGCACTTCCAGCCTGTGAGGCCCTTCTGGAAAGTGGCAGCCGAAGGCCTGGCCCTGGACGCGGCCCCTCTCTCGGGGCCACTCCTCGGCTCCTGCTCTGGCCCCATCAGGGCTGCCTGTGGGAGCCTGGGGCCCTCCGAACCCGCACGTGGATGGGCACACCGGCTCCATCCTTGCTGGTGAAGGAAAGAGGAATTACTCTTAAACACATGTTTTCTGAGAAGCACAGACCACACGTTAGGTGTCATTTACATATGTTTGCACTTACACTCTTAAAATGCCCTGTCCACTCTAATTTCATGACGGAAACCATCCAAATTTAAGAGCATTTCTCTATTACAGAATAAATGAGTGGCCCTAATTCACCCTTCTAGGTCCGTCTCCCTCACAAGCCCGTGGCCTTTCAGCTCAGGAACATGTCTGTTCGCCTCTGCCACCAGCGCCCGCCATGTGCCTGCTCAGAGGGGGGCCCCCAGAAAGGATGGCCGAGGGCAAAATTACAAACACGGCGAACAGCCAGTGCTTGCTTTTCATTAACTTACCGGTGGCTATAACCTACTTTTAAAGAGATGAGTCTGCTCAGTAACATTAAACAAGCACCTACTACGTGCCTGCCAGTGCCCTCGTTCTGGGCATGAAAACAGGACACGGACTCACCCAGCTGGAGAGGCAGCCACTGGAGCCTGCACTCCTGGCGGCGGTGCTGGGAGCGGCGTGGCTGAGATGAGCAGCTTCCCGCAGAGACAGTCAACCTGCACCACAAGAGGAGGCGCTGGTTTCCAGGGCGAGGAATCAAAAGCAGGACCCCTGGGAGAAGGACGAGTGCCTGAGAAGAGAGAGGAGGAGCAGGGCTGTGCAGAGAAGGCTGGGGAGTCTGGACACAGCACAGGAGCCTGGGTCCCTGCAGGCAGCACCTCTGAGGGTTTGCCTCTCTGCTGGGCCGGGAGCACCACCAGCCCGAGTCTTAGAGAGATGGCACGTTCAGCGGTGAGGCAGCGACTGTAGGCAAGAGAGTGGGCAGGAGGCCCGGCCCCTGCTCCAAGGAGACTTCCTGGTGCACAGGGTTCTGGGACCCGAGTGAACGCGGGAGGTCGGGATTCTGTGGCTCCATTAGTCCACTCCCCTCTGCACCCCATGGAGCCAAACTTAAAATAAAATTTTCTGCGAGAGCCAAAACCGGTTTGGCTCAGTGGATAGAGCGTCGGCCTGCGGACTGAAGGGTCCCAGGTTCGATTCCGGTCAAGGGCATGTACCTGGGTTGCGGGCACATCCCCCGTGGGAGATGTGCAGGAGGCAGCTGATTGATGTTTCTCTCCCATCGATGTTTCTAACTATCTATCTCTCTCCCTTCCTCTCTGTAAAAAATCAATAAAATATATTTAAAAAAAAAAAAAAAAAAAAAAAAATTTTCTGCGAGAAAGACAGACATGACTCCCCAGTTAAAATCCAGGCACCTCCTCGAGCACACACTCTACACAGACATTCTTTCCATGTTTGCTCCATCCTCAGTGCTGGCCCCTGGGTGACACCCGAGACCCAGTGTGTCTGCTTGAGGAGAAGGGAGATTAGCACCAGCTGGGGTGTGTGACATTCCCCAGCCATGTGCCACCTCCCTGCCCGGCTGATGTCACCCGGAGGGACGGGATGGGACAGCTGCTCCCTGCTCTGCTGAGCCTGCGGACGGAAAGGCCAGTGGGAGGGCCTCCGTGCTCGAGGGAGGGAAACAACCCGCGCTCCGGGTGGAAATCAGCCCTCGCCCTCCCCGTTACCAAGCGCACCGGAAATTACTGCAGATGTAGGACCCCAGGTCCGGAGTCACACCTGGCCCCTGGCCCTCAGTTCTCCACGGCATTACCTGATCCATAGAAGCAAAGCGCACGCTCAGACTTTGTAAGGCAAGTGCACCAGGCGCCCGCCTCTCAACCCCTGAAAGGCAGCGCGGCCGCGTGCCTGTTGGTGTGGAAGTGGGAATCTGGGCGTGTTTTCTTGCCTTGACGTGATGTTCTAAATCCGCTCTCTGGGGGGAGGGGAGACAGAAGAAGGTAAAGGGGTGATGGGAGGAGGCTTGGCTTGTGGTGGTGAACACACAATACAGTGTACAGGTGTGTGTAGTAGAATTGTGCATTGAACCCTATCATCTTATTAACCGATGGCACCCCCGTAAATTCAGTGAAAACTAACAAATCCGCCATCTGTGTGAGTTAAAGACCTGAACACCTCCTGGTGCCCTGGCCTCGCTCAGCATCCCGTCCGTGAAATGGGCACGGCACGGTGCCCTGCCCTGAGCCTGCAAGGAGCTGATTTGTGCCCAGAACAGCGCTCAGCAGGTCTCACCTGCTCATAGTAACGTCAGGTGTGACAGGAAGAGAGAAAAATCCCTTCTCTTCTGCTCAGGGCGGCAGCCTGCCCGGCTCCACAGGCTGGAGTGAGGCTCCCAGGACTCAGCGGTGGGTGCGGCCCCAGCCCACGCCCTGTGGTGCTGGAGAAAATAGCATTTCCCTCCGCAGACCCACCGCCATGAGCACTCAGGGCAGGGACAAAGCTCCGCCCACGCAGCCCGAGCCCAGGCCCTTTAGACCCTTGGTATCCAGCGTCGCCCCACAGGGGGCGCAATTTGAGAATGAGTTATTAACAGTGAATTCTTTGCATTTCTTATGGTTCTAGGGGCCTCATGTACAGTGTATAAATATATATTGTGACATTTATGCATTTCAGTTCTCTATTATGTTTTGAAACTTTCTTTGCTATTTTTTCACATCAGTTCATATTATTATTATTATTTTAACAATGTCCTAGTGATGTCTTTCTCAGTACTTCAACTCTCCTTTCCTTCTTTTATTTTTCTCTTTCATGGATGCCATGTTCTTTGGAAGCTTGTTTAGACCAAGTTCCAAGTTAACGGCCTTTTAGGCTTCCTCCACGTGAATAGGAGCTCGCTTTTTGAATAAGAATTATATGTCATGGGGGGGGGGGGGCATCAGGATTTTAGAGTTGCATAGGTGGGGCATGGCCAGAAAAAGGCTGGGAACCACTGCTCTAGGCAGACGTTCCACTCACGGATCAGGGGAGGGACTTACAATAGGGCTCAGTGTGTGAGTGCATGGACTGGGCATTGCGTGGGACCATCACATTTAGATATTGTTACCTGTCATGTGAACATGGTCACACGCCTCATAAGGACTTTTGGTCAAGTTGGACCACATGGAACCCCACCCCCATAAGATCGCCATGGAGCAGGGAAGTCCTACAGATGTGCTGACGTCACAACCGTGCTGACATCACAGCTGTCCAAGGTCGTAGGGTCGTTACCCACATGTGTGTCCCAGGCGCAGTGCCCACACCGGGAGCCAGGTGTGCCTCCCGCGGGACGACTAGGTGAGTGTCAGGGCCTCTGATGTTGGCACAATGACAAAATCACCTCACAACGCATTTATCTGGCTGCGTCCCTGCCTTAAGCCGCGTGTGCTGGTGCAGGGGCAACAGGATGCTCACCTGTACTGTTTGCTGCTGTCCCCTCCACGTCCCCACCCGAGCCTCTAATTGAGCCTCTAAGTTCAGGGTCGCAGCAGAAGCAGCTGCTGACACAGCTCAGCATCATTGTGGTATCGGCCTCAGTCGGTTACTTGGCAAACCGCACTGGCCTCCTGGATGGGCAGGTCGGGGGTCCCCGCTTCTAATGCACGATTAGAGGCAGGCCTCCACGCTGTGTCCCGGAAAGCAATCTCCCCGCCTCTTTTGTTCTTTAGGGCGTTTTCACGCGTCCTTTGAGCAGCAACATCAGCAGGGACACCTGGTGCCACATCTAAAAGGCGCTGGGACTACACGATGGTTAGTGTGTCTCCCTCGGAGACAGATGGCCTCATTCGTGGGAAACATTTATGGGGGTGCCAGGCCCTGGGACACCTCCTGTGAGCACCTGGGCTGGCCTAAGAGGCACGCCCGTTTGCTACGTTGATGCTGTTCTCCGTTTGCTGTGGGTTAGGAACGTGAGGCCTGGCGCAGTGCTCACGGCCACCCCTTCCTCTCCGCCCTCCCGATGACAATCGGCACTTTCTCCTCGGCCCCTGCCCTTAACCTCAGACCCAAAACTCGGCAGGAGGAAGAGCTCAACGTTGGCCTCACAGAGTCTCTGGGACAGAGACAGGGCCCAGAGGAGCAAAGACACCCAGCCAGAGCAGGTGGCAGGATGCTCCCAGCCGGAACAGTGGCCTGCCAGGCACCTGGGAAAGGGGAGAAAGAATTACAGGCACCAGCTGGGAGCTGATTTGACTTCACCTTGAGCTGCAAAGGGACACATAGCAGTGAAGGAGCAGGACCCCTGGGGCTGGAACCAGCAGCAGCAGATGGGGTCACGTGGAAAGGCCACCCTGTCCAGTCTCCTGCCAGCCGTCCACTCCCCTCCCTCAGAGCAAACCAGCTTTTCTTTTCCAACAGCACCTCCTGGTGGTGAACAAAGGAATAACCCTAAACCTGCCCTTTACACCCTCTGGGGGGATTCTGCTCATTTTCCCTCTTGGAGTGTCTTTAATTCCTGTTAAAATACGCTTTTTCTTATGCTGCATAGTTCCCCTTCCAAATACCGACCATTTACCATGAGGGATCCCCCCCCCCCCGTCCTGAGCTTCCCCCGGAATGTTAGGGTCCAGGGCAGAGCTGCCATCTGAGTCTGGAAACAGGTCCACGGAGTTGTGAGCGAGGGTCCTTGAGTGAGAGACAGTGAGTTATGCCTTCGAACATTCATGGAAACTTCCGGAAGCCTTTCACACTACTAAAGCGCTGCTGAAAATAATTTGTGAACATATCTGTGTCTGCATTATTGTACTAAACTCACATCTTTTTTTATATATATCTTTTTATTGATTTCAGAAAGGAAGGGAGAGGGAGAGGGAAAGATAGAATCATCAATGATGAGAGAGAATCACCAATTGGCTGTCTCCAGCACATCCTACACTGGGACTGAGCCTGCAACCTGGGCATGTGCCCTGACCGGGAATCGAACCATGACCTCCTGGTTCATAGGTGGATGCTCAACCATTGACCCACACCAGCTGGTTACTAACTCACATCTTAAAGACTGCAATATCTCTCCAAAGTGCTTTAGGGAATGTGGCACATCCATACAGTGCCAAAGCTGATAGAGACTTGTAACTCTACTAGAGGCCCGGTGATGAATTTGCGCATTGGTAGGGGTCCCTCGGGGTGGCCTGCGGAGATTGAGCCCCAGCTCGAGCCCCAGCTTTGCAACCCCGCAGCCCAGCCTGGCACCCCGCCTTGACCTGGCGCCACCCACTCACCTGCTCCACCATCCCACCACCATCCCGCTCTCATCAGGGCTCATCGAAGCCAGCAGCACCTCCACTGCTGCCGGATGCCAGCTCTGCATCGGTGACACCCACCATGTTCTGCCCCGCCCCCTGGTGGTCAATGTACGTGATAGTGAGCAGTGGAACTCCTGGTCTCCTGGTCGAACTTCCAGAGGACCGCCTGAGGGGACAATTTGCATATTAGGCTTTTATTATATAAGATACCAGCCTTCTCCAGAAGCACAGACCCAAACCAGGAAATTAAAGGTTATACTGTGAGTCTCTGTGATCTCATTTTTTGTTGAGATGTCGTTGACGTGTAACACGGTGTGAGTCTCAGGTGTGCAATGTGTTGACCTGGTAGTTTTCCATACGGCATGTGATTCCTACCACAGGTTAGTCACCACCTCTCCCATGTCATGTTGCTGTCATTTCCTCCCTGTGGTGAGAACAGTCATGCTCTATCTCTCAGCAGCTCTGAGGGATACAATACAGCATTGCCACTGATCATGTTATATCAAATGTGCATGAAAAAACCCTCCTTTGCTCATTAAATACTCATTGATATCTATCATAGCCAAGCCTTGCTTAGATGCTGGGAACATTGGTTTACAAAGTAAAACCCCTGTTCTTAAGAAGTTACATTCTAGTGGGAGACAGACAAATGACGTAAGAAACGGATAAGTCACTGTGGAGTCTTTACGTGCTGTGGAGGGACATAGAGCAAGGTCAGGAGGGACATAGAGCAAGGTCAGGAGGGACATAAAGCAAGATCAGGAGGAGCATAAAGCAAGGTCAGGAGGGACATAGAGCAAGGTCAGGAGGGGCATAGAGCAAGGTCAGGAGGAGCATAGAGCAAGGTCAGGAGGGACATAAAGCAAGATCAGGAGGGACATAGAGCAAGGTCAGGAGGGACATAAAGCAAGGTCAGGAGGGACATAAAGCAAGATCAGGAGGAGCATAAAGCAAGGTCAGGAGGGACATAGAGCAAGGTCAGGAGGGACATAAAGCAAGGTCAGGAGGAGCATAAAGCAAGGTCAGGAGGGACATAAAGCAAGGTCAGGAGGGACATAAAGCAAGGTCAGGAGGGGCATAGAGCAAGGTCAGGAGGGACATAAAGCAAGGTCAGGAGGAGCATAAAGCAAGGTCAGGAGGGACATAGAGCAAGGTCAGGAGGGACATAAAGCAAGGTCAGGAGGAGCATAAAGCAAGGTCAGGAGGGACATAAAGCAAGGTCAGGAGGGACATAAAGCAAGGTCAGGAGCCACAGAATAACACGTGACTCGAGACCAGTTAGGGAAGGCCTCTGAGGAGGCGACATTGGGAGGAATGGGGACAGGCCATCTGAGGACATGCGGGTTTCTTGTGAATGACAGGAGGCTGCTGAGGGAGGAGCTGTGCGGGGAAGACTGGAGAGCCGAGGGCGGCGGGAGCCAGCAGGAATCCTCAGGCCTGGCTCACAGACGATGGGTTCAGAGACCCGGGTGCGCGTGGCTTTGAGTCTGGAGCACCTGCTGTGCTGTGCTGAGATGACCCTCCCAGGAGAGGGCAGTGGCAGGGACGCCGTGTGCAATGTGAGCGGGTGTTGTCAGGTGTCGTCACACGTCCCCGGCTGTCCCGGAGGCAGCTGGGCAGTTACAGGTCAGCGTGAGGGCCGGGCTGAGATGTGAATGTGGCCTCCTCTATGGAGTGAAGGTTACTTAGTTGTGGGGTGAGAAAGAATCGCCCGGAGATGGAAGGAAGTGAGAGAGAACAGACTAGAAGGAAGCTAGAGAGGAGGAGGCGCAGTCTCGGGGACAGGGAGAGGCGCAGGCACACCCACCACCCTGGGCCAGGGCTGAGGGGAGCACTCCGTTTAGTGTTCACACGTGAGCTCACCTGTATGAGGTTAGCCCGAAGAACAGCACGTGGTTAAGGTTTTCCACGTCACTTGAAAGATACTATCTGACCTGGAGGTAAACTGACATATCTACCATGAACATTAATCAGTTATAGGGATAATTCAAGCATTAATCTGTTATTGAGCATTAGAAAGTAAGAGATATATGTCAGTCCTTTTATTAAAAAGTTCAAGTGGAATGTGTCCTCATAACCTTTCCATCTTACTAATTGTTAACAGGATGCATTTCATCCCCTGTGACAAGGAGACTTTGCTTGTTATAAGAAGTGTATCCTCGGGATTAAGAAAACAGATTCTCTGCTTCCTCTTTTCCTTTTATTGGCCAGGAAGCCAGATTCAGCTCTGCTTTTTCTTAACAGTCTGTGAAGGAGAATCACTGGGGCTTGAACTTCAGACTCTTGTGGTGAGCAGCTCCCCTGTGCTCCTGGGAAGCCGCAATGCTGCAGCGCTCTCCTGGGCCAGAGGGAGCACTTCAGGCATGTGGTCCAGCTCCGGTTTTAAAGGGAAAACTCAGAAAGTGCAGCGACTAGACAAACAAAGGAGCAGCAGCCTTGGGCTGTCGACTGTTTCCTTGCCTGGCCTCAGGCTGTCCCAGCAGCATGTCCCAGGAGAGAAGGGCTCAGGGAGGGAGGGACCCATGGAGGGAAGGGCTCAAGGGGGGAGGCACCCATGGAGAGAAGGGCTCAGGGAGGGAGGCACCCATGGAGAGAAGGGCTCAGGGAGGGAGGGACCCATGGAGAGAAGGGCTCAGGGAGGGGGGGACCCATGGAGAGAAGGGCTCAGGGAGGGGGGGGACCCATGGAGAGAAGGGCTCAGGGAGGGGGGGGACCCATGGAGGGAAGGGCTCAGGGAGGGGGGGACCCATGGAGGGAAGGGCTCAGGGAGGGGGGGGACCCATGGAGGGAAGGGCTCAGGGAGGGAGGGACCCATGGAGAGAAGGGCTCAGGGAGGGAGGGACCCATGGAGAGAAGGACTCAGGGGGGGAGGGACCCATGGAGAGAAGGGCTCAGGGAGGGAGGGACCCATGGAGAGAGGGGCTCAGGGGGGGAGGGACCCATGGAGAGAAGGGCTCAGGGAGGGAGGGACCCATGGAGAGAAGGGCTCAGGGGGGAGGGACCCATAGAAGGGCTCAGGGAGGGAGGGACCCATGGAGGGAAGGGCTCAGGGGGGGAGGGACCCATGGAGAGACGGGCTCAGGGGGGGGACCCATGGAGAGAGGGGCTCAGGGAGGGAGGGACCCATGGAGGGAAGGGCTCAGGGAGGGAGGGACCCATGGAGGGAAGGGCTCAGGGGGGGGACCCATGGAGGGAAGGGCTCAGGGAGGGAGGCACCCATGGAGAGAAGGGCTCAGGGAGGGAGGCACCCATGGAGAGAAGGGCTCAGGGAGGGAGGCACCCATGGAGAGAAGGGCTCAGGGAGGGAGGGACCCATGGAGAGACGGGCTCAGGGGGGGGACCCATGGAGAGAGGGGCTCAGGGAGGGAGGGACCCATGGAGGGAAGGGCTCAGGGAGGGAGGGACCCATGGAGGGAAGGGCTCAGGGGGGGGACCCATGGAGGGAAGGGCTCAGGGGGGGGACCCATGGAGGGAAGGGCTCAGGGAGGGAGGGACCCATGGAGAGAAGGACTCAGGGAGGGGGGGACCCATGGAGAGAAGGACTCAGGGAGGGGGGGACCCATGGAGAGAAGGACTCAGGGAGGGGGGACCCATGGAGGGAAGGGCTCAGGGAGGGAGGGACCCATGGAGAGAAGGACTCAGGGAGGGGGGGACCCATGGAGAGAGGGGCTCAGGGAGGGTGAGACCCATGGAGAGAGGGGCTCAGAGGGGGAGGGACCCATGGAGAGAGGGGCTCAGGAGGGGAGGGACCCATGGAGGGAAGGGCTCAGGGAGGGAGGGACCCATGGGGGGAAGGGCTCGGGGGGGAGGGACCCATGGAGGGAAGGGCTCAGGGGGGGAGCCACATCGGACCTTATGATGAGGCCTGCAGGAGTTCCGTGGATCCCAAGGATTCTTATGTGTCACAACCCTGAGAATCTCTTCTGGAGTCTTCAGACCTGCAGGACATCGATGTGGTCACGGGGTGCTGGCCGGCCTCTTACCATGGGCCGTGCCTCTCTCCCCTCTGCACCCCGATATCATCTCACTGCTTCTCGTCTGCATCAGGAGCTGCTTTCCGGGAAGAGCTTTCCCACAGAAGTAAGACGGGATGGAAGAAGCAGGCGGCACTGACTTCCTCTAGGCCGCTCTAGCGTTTCCTTTGCTCTCATTTTCACTCACTCCGTAAGCAGAGGCAACAATGCCTCCTGTGCTTGGGGACTCCACGGGGACTTTCCAAAAACACCGAGACTAAGAAAGGAGTTGAAAAGTCTGTACATCCGGGGCAGGCTGGAGGGGGTCAGTGGGGGAAATAGGGGGAAAAAAGAAAATGTTTAAACAGTGTGTGCATCAGCCAAAGAGCTCTAAGAGCTGGGCTTTCTCGCCTGCGCCTTAGGGCGAGAGCAGACACCCAAGCTCTCCCACAGGGCAGGCCCAGGGCCTGGAGATTGGAAACTACTATTTGCGGGACCAGGAAAAGCTGATTCGTCACCGAATAGAAGCTGGAAACCACAGAGGCACAGATTATCAGAGTTTATCCCACAGGATGCAGCACTGAGGAAGCATCCAGCAGACCCGGCATTTTAGTCCTCTTGGAGGAAGCGTCCGTATTTTGTAGATAATGCTGGGAGGTCCAGCCAACACAGTCCTACTTTTCTGAACTCACTTTGAAAATCCCCGTTTGGTGAGCTGGAGGTTTCGGACGATTCCAGGTCTGATGATATAAAGCGCTGACTTCTCTCTGTGGCCTTGGTTCTGAGTCCCGTACTCACCACGCCTGGCTGGGTTTCCTGTCCGTGCGGCCTTCCCATGGAAGGCAATACATGCCCCTCGGATGACCGTGCTGATGGGAGTGGTAGGACCTGCGCCAGCACGGCCAGGAACACCCAGGCCTGCTCCCTAGCAGGCGCGCAGGTGTGCGGGGCTGCCCCTGGAGGAACTCGCAGTGCTGACCGATTAGGGCTGACCTTGCTGCCTAAGGGCTTCGCTCTACACCTGCAGGGCTTCACCAGGTGCAAGGGTTCATGAGACTCCTCGGGGGGCAGCCCCTGGCCTGCCCCGGCCGCACTGCTGTGCCCTCGCAAGAAGCGGAATCGTCACTTATCTGCTCTTTTCTGAGAGGATGGCAGAAGGTAGGGCCCCAGAGAGGTAGCTCTCTGAGGGCAGAGGAGAGGGTGGGGGTTGGGGGGGACAATAAAATAAGAGGTGAGGCTGGGAAAGGATGTGGCAAAGAAACGTGGAGTCCGCAGTCAGGCCATTCAGAAGTGCAGGACCAGCACCGGAAAGAGGGCCAGGAAGGAGTTTTCCAAAATGAGTCCTTGGAACAAAGGGGCGGCCACTTGCAGAAGCAAACGGCAGGCGGCCATTCTGCAGGCAGAGCCCAGGGACACTCGGCCCGGAGCTCAAGTAGCTGCAGTGAGCAGTTGGGACTGGGATCCAAGGACTCCCCGAAATGGGGAGAAACTGGTACCGTTCCCGGCACCTCGACAGGAACGGGTGCAACGGCCTGGCCTTGGCGCTGATGTTGGGACGTCAGGTGGCAGGACAGCCGTGAGTCACCGCCAGGAAGGCGTGAAGGGAGCGGCCCGGAGTCTCTGAAACAGTTAGTCCCGCGCCCAGGCCTGAGGCCACCCACTGGAGTCACGTGTCCCCGCCAGCTGCTGCGGGCAGGAGGGGAGGGACGTGCTCCTGCTGGCCACAGCGCAGCCGCGTGCGGTGAGGACAGGCAGCAATGATGGCGGCAGACCAGAGCCCTGGGTGAAGGGACCCGCCCAGGGCACTCTGGGAATCACTGGGTAAATGAGAGGCTCACTAGGCCAGTGGTCAGCAAACTGCGGCTCACGAGCCACATGCGGCTCTTTGGCCCCTTGAGTGTGGCTCTTCCACAAAATACCGACTTCTGCGCACAGGCCACAAAGTTTCAATCGCACTGTATGTGCTCGCCCTCACATGGTATTTTGTGGAAGAGCCACACTCAAGGGGCCAAAGAGCCGCATGTGGCTCGAGAGCCGCAGTTTGCCGACCACTGCACTAGGCTATTCCCCTGTCTGAGCGCACACCCCGCACACGCGCTCCGGAGGGTACAGCAGTCCTTGCACGGCCGCCTTATGGCAGCTGTGGCAGCGAATGCATCCAGCAGAGGGCAGTGAACAACATGGGCCAGAGGCATGGACGCCTGGACAGACGGGCAGGTCTCAGAGGGGCAGAGTGAGGAGGCGGGAAGAGATCAACCAAAGAACTGTGTGCATGTAGGCACAGCCCATGGACACAGAAAATAGTGTGGTGAGGAATTGGGGAGGGGAGGCGGGGAGGGAACAGGGGTGCAGGATAGAAAGAGTTACATTGGGGAACACCTATAATAGGATCAATAATAAAAAAGACAAGTGGAAATTGGTTTCCTGGTCGCATGCAGTGCTGAGGGCCGAGCAGGTGGCATCGTGTTAGGGCTATTCCTGCCAACCGACACGCAGGCCCCCACCAATAAGACATCTCAGAATAACTCCTACAACGAAACCCACGCCCAGCGGGAGGGAGGGGTGCTAACAAATCATCAGAATCAAGGAACTCAGTTTCAGTTCTCTCAAATGTCAGCGTGAGGTCCATCCATTCTTTAATGCAGGGTCAGTCCTTGTACCAGGAAGAGCCCCAGCCCCATCCTCTTTCACCAAAACACATAAAATGCACCAGAGCAATAGGTTGAAGTACATATCAATTCTGCAAGGCCACCTTGCAAAATTACTTATACCCTGAGGGACATGGCCAGGGACGATGGGCTTTGCCCGGAAACGGGCTGGTGGTGGATGGCTTGCACCTTTATCTGAGGTTCAGGAACTTGCCCCTCAGGGGAAAGAACGGGCAGCAGGACTTCCCTGCTCTTCGGGGAAACCCAGGGCCCAAGGGGCCCGGCCTCCCCACACCCTCGGCAGCCTGCCTGGCTGGGCCGCTGGGCTCTAGGCTTCAAAGGGCCTGGATGCAGGAGCTGGCCAGCACTGCGTCTGCTGAATGCTACCCAGTTTATCAGTAACATCCCCGAGGGTGGACATACAGCACTAGCACTGAAGTTTAAATAGCGTTATATCCCAATGAGTTTCTCACCCAAACTGGCGGTTCTGAGCCGTGGAGTAGAGGCTGCGGGTAGCCACATCCCTCCCCCACCCCCACCAACTCCCCTATTGCTCGTTTTTTCAAAGGCATCATGAATTGGCGACACAATCAAAACCAAAATTCACTTTAACATTGGAAATATGACCAATTTTTTAATGAAGTGGAATGTATCAACACGGTGAGCAGAATCCCTGGTTTCCCCACAGAAAGAGGTACCCTGTGCCAGGAGCTGCAGTCTGCAGGCAGAAAGAGGTACCCCATTCTGTCACTCTGGGAACGAACTCAAGATTTTTACCAAACATCGGGAGAAGGTGACCAGCTCGGTCTCTACAATGGACAATGTTTAGCACGAGCTGAGGTTCGCGATGCTGCCCTGTTCCCTGCAGGTGGCGGTGGACGCATCTCGTGGTTCTGCACACGTGGCAGTTTCCTGCTCCGAGGCCCGGAGCACGAATCCCAGGCTGGGAGTGAGGTCCGTGGTCACAGGGATCGGATATTCTGCTGCGGCTGACAGCACAGGGCACCCCCGGCCGGAACTCAGGGAAACCGCCATCGGGAGAGATTCTGTGTCTTGTTTGGTCCTGTTTTCTCTCCGCAGACATGTGTGAGCTGGTCCCCGGCCACGGCTGTCAGAGGAAGGAGGCCCTCACCTGGCGGCCCTTCAGGGGCTGTGGGGGCCGGTGGTTGCTCAGCAGGAAGGAGGCCGCGTGGCCCTCGGGGGTGCACAGGAGCCTGCGGAAGGCGGCCAGCTGTGGGGGAAGGAGGCAGCGTCAGTGAGGTGACCAGTGTGAGCCCGGCCCGGCACAGAGCTGAGAAACAGGTACCCTGCGCCAGGAGCTGCATCTGCAGGCAGGTCTCCTCGGGCCTGGCTCAGCCTGCAGGGCCGCCCCTGGCTGACAGCTCAGCATCTGGAGGTGCCTCTAGCTTCCGAGTGCAGGCCACGAGGCCTCCTACCTGACGGGATGGGGGGCAGGGGCTGAGGGGGGCACGGGCCTTCCTAGCGGGGACCCAGGCCAGCTCTGCCCCACCCGGGACCTCAGCTTCAGTGTCCTCAGCACCAAGTGAAGCCTTGGATGGGTCACCTCAGGAGCCACGGACCATGGGGAGCTCCCCAGCGTTGCAGGCCCGGTGCTCACGGCAGCCACGCTCATCCTGTAAGGACTGTCTTCCTGTAACTACAAAGAGCTGCTTGTTTTCACCATTCTTGTGCCTTATAAACAACTATCTATGGAGAAAGCCTAAGGCCTTCCACCTCTGGTCATGTTTACAACTTAAGTGGCAAACACATTTCTCACCAAAAGGGCTTAATTTTGCTCATCACAAGAAAGCTTACGTATCGTACAAACTTCACGCAGTAGAAAGTATCAAGAAGAAAACAGAGATTGCTAGTCACCACGTCACAAGACACTTGACATTATAACACTTCTGTTTTTTCTAAGAATAGTTTTTTTATGTATATTTAGAGAGAGGGGAAGGGAGAGGGAGAGAGAGAAACATCGATTTGATAGCGAAACATTGACCAGCTGCCTCCTGCACACCCCCTACCATGGATATAGCCCGCAGCCCAGGCATGTGCCCTGACCGGGAATCGAACCTGAGACTCCTTGGTGCTCAACCAACCGAGCCACCTGCCAGGATGAACATGCTTCTATGTGTAAGCACACACACACCTCAGATGTTTTATTACAAAGATGAGTGTAACTAAATGCTCTTCTGAAACCTATTTATTTCCATATACAGGGTGGGACAAAAGTAGGTTTACAGCTGTGATCTGAGACACTGAATTTGTTCTTGTATTGTTATCTATTAGTGATTGAGCATCTTCAGGTGAGCGACGGTGCCCCTCCTCTGGCCCACCCTGCAGACATGCTAGACATCTCCGCATGTCGATCAATATAAATGGCTGTCACCATTGTTAATTGCGGAGAAGTTTTCTATTATAAGCATGTTTTATGAATTATTTAACACTTCTTGGTGGTTAGTATTACTTGTTGAGATTTAGCATAGGTCCACAGCAGTAAACGAGGTAGGGTAAGTTCCTGGAATAACTACTATCTCAGAAATGTTCACCAAACATGTGTTGCCAGTTAACACGAGTAAGTGTTCAGTGTTTGTGTGGCTGCTTTGAGCAGTGGAGCCGCATCCTCTGAGCTCAGCCAGTCATTTAGCCGCCGACCGAGCACATTCAGGCCAGGACACCGAGGTCAGGCTCCGCCACCCTCGCAGCACACGGCCAGGCGGGGGCGGCGGGGTCAGCACCAGGCAGCATCTGTGGCCACTGTGTGGAGGTCAGCTCAGGCGCCACATGCAAGCACAGGGGATATTTGGGAGCGCCCTGTAGAAGGCACAGCGTGGGAGGGTCAGACGCGTTTTTACAACTTGCTGCCACTCGTGTCTCATTAGACCAGACCATCCGAGCTGACGCCAGGAGAGAGGAAAATCTCAGAAAAGTCAAGCAGCAGGGCCGATCAAACCCACCCCCAGGGCCCAGGGAGATGCCGCCTGTGCAGGCCTGGTCACCCTGTGTGTCTGCAGCGGCCACTCCAGGTGGGAGGCTGGCGGGAGCTGAGTCCCCAGTCGCCAGCAGGGCCCTGCCTCACCTCCTCACCCAGCACACCCGCCCGCCTCCAGGGAGAAGGGAAGAGTCTGAAAGTCTTGCTTTACTCAAGCCTCCCACCCCGCTCTGTTCCCCCACCACACACACAAGTCCACATGGCTCCCTACGTCTGCGGCAGCTTAGCCTACTGGGTCTAGGGCAGGAACTTACTCTAGAACATTCTCTGAGCCACCTGCCTTGGAACTCCCTGAACCTGTCCTGATGTCCCATCCATGTGTCTCTCCCAGTCCTGGCTCTGGATCTGCCTCCCATCCCTGCCCAGATGGTGGGCCCGCCTTCCAGGCCTGCTCAGATTTGCCTCTCTGGGCTCTGGTGCCCTCAGCCACTGCCCGGCCCCCACCAGGCCCCTCCCTGCTGCCCTGGCTTCCTCCACGCAGAATACCTTCCCCGTCGCTATGGCTGGCCCTGCGTCTACCTGGCTCTGGGCGGGGTCTCCCAGGGCACCGGGGCTCAGTGGGTGTGACATGATGCTGTTTGCTTTGGCTCTGGTCCTGCACTTCCCGTCCCCTGTGTAGGGAGCAGAACTGCTCTTCCCTGGTGTTTTGTAACAACTTTGTGTCACTCAGGGCTCAAATGTCTGGCTGCTCCGCTGCCCACCAACATCAGTCACAGACTGTGCTGGGCCAGGCGCTGGGCTACGTGCTTCTCATTACATGATCTCATCTACCTGGTAACCCCCACACGACCCTCTCAGTAACATGCTCTCATCCCCATTAAAGATGAGGCCTTAGGGGCAGCGAGGAAGGTTCAGATGAGCCGTCCGCAAGCCAGAGCGAAGCCACCCAGAGCCCTCTGCATCTCCACTTTCCTCCTCTTTTTATTTACTTTTTATTACGGAGACTTTCACACACACGCAAACGTAGAATAATAAACCTCCTGGAGGCCGGCCCTAGGTTCACTGCCCCCCACCCACCCCCATCCTCTCTCACCGCCGGTCCCTCCCTACTGGATTACTTTGATGTAGATTCCAAATATCGTATCATTTTAGGTGTAGGCATCTCAAAGTATATCCCTACAGTAAGTGGCATTTCTAACCCACCAAGGCCCCCAGACAAGCTTGTTAGCTTGACTTGCGAGCACCTCAACCTCCTGGTTTCTACTAACCTAGGAACTTCCCCCACAGGCCCCTCGACCACGTCAGTGACGGCGGGTCCCAGAGCACCTGGGTGAAAAGGCTTCCAGTGATTCTTAAAAAGTCAAGTCTTGCCCTGGCTGGTTTTGCTCAGTAGATAGATAGAGTGTTGGCCTGTGAACTGAAGGGTCCAGGCATGCAACTTGGTTGCAGGCTTAATCCCGGGCCTGAGTCGGGGCACATATGGGAGGCAGCCAATCGATGAGTCCCTCTCACATGGATGTTTCTCTCTGCCTCTCCCCTTCCCTTCCACTCTCTCTAAAGTGTGGACCAGGGCCACTTAGAACACCTCTTTGTGTCTCTGCATCATGCCTGCAAGAATGAGCAATTATTAGACAATTCTAGAATTGACTTGCACTGTTTGGTACAGTTTAAAAATTTATTTTCAAAGCTAATTCTACAGTTTTATATATTCAGTCAAAATTAATGTTCAAATGAATAAATTCTTTCCTCATTTAACAACTAGTCTAAAGATGCAGAAGAAAAACATTCTTAGACATTACTGATTGCTAATACAATATATAACATTTTACTATTAAAAAAGACATTAGAGCCCTAGCCAGTTTGGCTCAGTGGTTAGAGCATCATCCCTTGGATTGAAGGGTCCTGGGTTCAATTCTGGTCAAGGGCACGTACATCGGTTGCAGGCTCAATCCCCACTCTGGTTGGGGCGTGTGTGGGAGGCAACCAATCGATGTGTCTCTCTCACATCGATGTTTCTCACCCTCTGTCTCTCCTCCTCCCTTCCATCCTGTTTAAAAATCAAAGGAAAAAATATCTCCCGGTGAGGATTAACAACAAAAACCCGAAAACAACAAAAAAGAGGGAAACGTACAAAACAAGACATTAGAGTTTTACTTCCAGATATGCTCGACTAAGACCCTGCAGACAACCTCCGTGTAGAAAAACTCTAACACCAGTCATAATGCAAAACAACTAGTTGCAGGCACTGGAGACGGAACACAGCAGCGGGGTCGGGGGCGGCAGGACGGGGGGGGGGGGGGGGGGGGGGGCTCACACTCGCAGGGGGAGAGGTGGGTGCTCTAGAGTGCGTTTCGTCTCTCCAGTTGGCCACTGGAGCTGGGTGGAGTCTGCCATGGGGATACCTGTCTTGCAAGAAATGAGCTGGAGAGCAGAGCCACCAACTCTATGCCTACAAACCACGCATGGCCAAACTGAGGCCAGAGCTGCAGCACCAGAAAAGAAGTGCAATTCAAGCCCAGCCAGGAAACTACCTGCTAACACCAGAGAAACAATGCTTATCAGAGAACAATAACAGAGTCCAGAATCACCGCAACTTAATGTTCACAACATCTAGAATATGATTTTTTTAAAAATCACTCCAGAATCAAGAAAATGGAACACATTCTTAAAGAAAGAAAAATCAACAGTCAGGCCCAAGATGAATCAAAGTCGGAACTTACAAGGATGTTCAATTGGCCACGTGAAAGGAAACCAAGCATCCTTTTTAATGCATAAGAAATCTCAGTACTCTTAAAGGGAAGTCTCAGTAGATAAATAGAATAATAAAAGAGAGCCAAGTAGAAATTTTAGAACTGAAAATATAAATTCTAAAGCACAAAGTTCAATGAATAGACTTAACAGTCACACTGACCTGACAGGAAAGAGTAAATTAACTTTAATATAGATAAATAGAAATTACCCACAGTGAAGAACAGAGATAAGTTTTTAAAAATAAAGTTTCACTGATGATATTAAAAGATCAAATCTATGTGTAATTAGAATATCAGAAGGAAAAGAAAAAGAGAATGGACACAGGATACATAAAATGTAACTCATAAGTAATCAAAGACTTAAATGTAAGAGCTAAAACTATTAAAGAAGAAAATATTTTGTGGCATATAGTTAGGCAAAGATTTCTAAAGCAGATTTCTTTTGCACAAACTATAAAAGATAAATTTATAAATGGACTTCATTAACATTAAGAACTTTTCCTCTTCAAAAGACATGTTTAAAAAAAAATAAAAAGCAAGCCATAGATTGTGAGAAAACTTTTGCAAAAACATGTATTGGAAAAGGGCATTTGTCTAGATTGTACTGGATAAGAGCTCTTGCAGCTCAATAATGAGAAGACATACAACCCAATTTTAACAAGGGCAAATGATTTGAACAGATATTTCACAAAAGATATACACAGAGACAGCAAGAATGTGAAAAAACGCTGAACATCACTAGTCATCAGATCAATGCATAGTAAACTTACACAGACCCACTAGAATGGCTAAAGTTAAAGGCTGACAACACCAAGTGCTAACAGGGATGTGGAGCAACTAGAAATCTCATTGCTACTGAGAATAAAAGAAGGAACAGTCCTTAATTAATTAATTTATTTATTTTCACTTTTAAATATATTTTTATTGTTGATAGTATTACAGATATCTCCCATTCCTCCCCCTCTTCAAGACCACACCCATCCCCCCAGGTCTTCACTACCCTAAGTGCCTGTGTCCATGGGCTATGCATATCTATACTAATAAAAAGGTAGTATGCTAATTAGACCGGGAGACATTCTGGATATCCTTCCGGACAAAGCCATGGTGGCTGGGCTGAGGCAGAGGCAGTTAGGGGTGATCAGGCCAGGAGGGGAGGGCATTTGGGGATGATCAGGCCGGCAGGCAAGTGAGTGGTTAGGAGCCAGTGGTCCTGGATTGTGAGAGGGATGTCTGACTGCCGGTTTAGGCCAGATCCCACAAGGATCCCAGATTGGAGAGGGTGCAGGCCAGGCTGAAGGGCAACCACCCCCCCATGCACAAAATTCATTCACTGGGCCACTAGTCTATCCTATCTAATAATGGACAAACATGGTAATTAACCGTAACTTCGATACCCTTCCCATTGGCTAATCAGGGCGATATGCAAATTAACTGCCAACCAAGATGGCGGCCGGCAGCCAGGCAGCTGAAGCGAACAGGAGGCTTGCTTGCTCCAGTGATGGAGGAAGCCAAGGTTCCCCGCCTGCTGCTGCCAGCCTCTGAGCTGCAGTCTAAGCAACTATGTTGCAATTATAGAAGCTAAACAAGCTCCAGATACCTGCTTTCAGCCAGCTTTGGCCTCAGAGCTTAGAGCGGCAGTGATGGCAGCAATGTTTCAATTATGGAACCTAAACAAACCCAGATACCTGCTTTTAGCCAGCCACAGCCTCAGAGCTGGAGCCGGCTCTCAGCTCCAGTGACAGCCATAGAAGGTAAATATTTCCCAGAATTAAAACAAAAGAAAAAAAGGAGAGGTTGGGAGCTTCAGTCACCCGCCAGCCTGAAAATGGCTCTCAGCCCCTCACCCAGACTGGCCAGGCACCCCAGTGGGGACCCCCACCCTGAAGGGGGTGTGACCAGCTGCAAACAGCCATCATCCAGGCTGGCCAGGCACCCAAGCAGGACCCCCACCCTGATCCGGGACACCCTTCAGGGCAAACGAGCCAGCCCCCACCCATGCACCAGGCCTCTATCCTATATAGCAGGGGTCCTCAAACTTTTTAAACAGGGGGCCAGTTCACTGTCCCTCAGACCGTTGGAGGGTCGGACTATAGTTTAAAAAAAAAAAAAACTATGAATAAACTCCTGTGCACACTGCATATATCTTATTTTGAAGTAAAAAAACAAAATGGGAGCAAATACAATATTTGTATTTGCATGTGGCCTGCGGGCCGTAGTTTGAGGACCCCTGCTATACAGTAAAAGGGTAATATGCAAACTGACCCTAACAGCAGAAGGACTGGGAATGACTGGTCACTATGACACACACTGACCACCAGGGGGCAGATGCTCAATGCAGGAGCTGCCCTCTGGTGGTCAGGGCACTCTCACATGGGAGGAGCTCTGCTCAGCCACAAGCCAGGCTGATGGCTGCCAGTACAGCGGTGGTGGTGGGAGCCTCTCCTGCCTCCTCAGCAGCGCTAAGGATATCCGACTGCAGCTTAGGCCTGCTCCCCGCTGGCAAGTGGACATCCCCCGAAGGCTGCTGGGCTGCCAGAGGGATGTCTGATTGCCATCTTAGGCCCAATCCCCCGGGGAGCGGGCCTAAGCCAGCAGGTGGTCATCCCCTGAGGGGTCCCAGACTGCGAGAGGGCTCAGGCCGGGCTGAGGGACCCCCTTCCCTCCCGAGTGCATAAATTTTTTGTGCACTGGGCCTCTAATATATATATAAAAGCCCAGAGACCCTTATGGCGGAACAACCAGAATGACCAGTTGCTATGATGCGCACTGACCACCAGGGGCAGATGTTCAACACAGGAGCTGCCCCCTGGTGGTCAGTGTGCTCCCACAGTGGGAGCGCCCTCAGGGCTCACGACAGCTGGTGAATGCAATGGCGGTGGCGCAAGCCTTTCCTGCCTCAGCAGCAGCGCTAAGGAGCAGTGAGCCAAGCGGTAGGGAATGAGCAGGCAGGCCGTTAAGAGTGAGGGGTCCCGGATTGTGAGAGGGCGCAGGCTGGGCTGAGGGACCCCACCCACTCCACACGCCCCCGCCCCCCACGCACGAATTTCGTGCATCAGGCCTCTAGTAAGTATATAAGTTCTTTGGTTTGTCTCTTCTCATCTCCCCCAACCCCACATCGAGGTATGTCAGTCTGAGGAACCGCCCTTTAGAAGACAACATGGCAGTACCTTATAAAATTAAACATGAGTTTACCACTTGGCCTAGTAATGCCAGTCCTAGTCATTGCCACAAGACATGAAAATGTGTCCGCAGGAAAATGTGTATGTCAATTATTTCTAACACCCAAATTTGGACAGCCACATTCATAACATCTCCAAACTAAAGCAATCCAAATGTCTATCAATTGGTAAATAAATTTTTTAAAAAATAGTGGTATATCCAAAGGACTTGTGTGCATGCATATTAACATAACCAATGGACACAGACACTGGGGCAGTGGGGGCTTGCCATTGGGGGCAGGAGTGGCGGGGGGAGGGGCAGCAGGGGGATCAATCGGGGAAAAAAGAAGACATATGTAATATGTCCATACCATAGAATATTACTCTGTAACAAAAATAAATAAAATGTGTGAATCTTCAAAATGTTGTTCTGAGCAAAAGAAACCAAACACAGAAGTGTGTGTCTGTGTAATTCCACTTGAATAAAATTCTAGTGACTCTCAGTGGTGTCCTGAGGCCGTGGGTGAGTGGAGGGCAAAGGGCACGAGGAACCCTCTGGCAGGGATCCCTGTCCCTGGACTGCTTGCTGCATCGCAGGGTAACACACAACAACCAAGGCCGTCAGCTGCACACTGAGACTCATGAGTGCTGTTGTATGCAAACAACGGCGTAACAAAAGAGAATGTTTAAAAGGAGCCTAGGATAGAAGGCAAGTGTCCTGCGCATAGGATTTCAGCAGCTGAGGAAGCGAGTGGAGAAAACCCAGAATAACCCAGAGACTTGGCAGGAAAAGTCCGCCTGCCCAAGACAATGAGGGCTCTGTTATCCAGATATTAGAATCACAGTCTGTTCCCCGCCTGGAGGTAAACCAGGCATTTCAGTCAGTGACTCGGGGGAGAAAAATGGACTTGAATCAAGAAAAAGAAAATGAACACCCTCTGCTCTGCACTTTAGGTCAGACAGTGACTTGGCAAGAAAGAGCAGCGGGGAAAACTGGCCCAACCGACTGACAGAGGTTCTGGTGGGACTGAAAAATAAATAAGGACACTCCCCAGCGACTTCAACATAGAGCTGTCATCACTGAGACAGCATTTTCCGGAAAGTAATTCTTAAGCCGGTGGCATACACAAAAGACTTTACATGAAAGAGCTAGGCAACCGAGTGATCTTATCAACCTTCTTGTGTTTTGGGTTTTTTAATAAACTTTTTATTTCAGAACAGTTCAGATTTACAGAACGATTACAACGGGTTCTCGTGTACCCGCTTCAGTTTCCTCTGTAGTTACCACCTTCCAAGGTGTTCCTTCTCACAACTAACGAACCAAGTTTATGCCGCCCTTAAGTGCGGTTACGCAGGCTCCTTTGTTCGCACCTGCTGCCTCTCTCTGCCCCAGGATCCCACCAGGACACGGCCTTTCACTGAGTCGCCCGTCTCCCGAGCATTTCCTGGTGGTGAGTTCTCAGACGCCCTTGTTCTTGGTGACGCGGACAGTCTGAGGAGTACCATCGGTGTTTCGCAGGATGTCCCTTACTCGGGCTTTGTCTGATGTTTTTCTCATGGTTACAACTGGGACTGGGCTTTTAAAATATCTTTTGCTTCATTCTTAAGTCTTAAAAGCGCTATAACACTATTTTATACTTTGGATTATTACTCAGATAATCACTTCAATCTGGTTGCAAATGAGATGTCTGAAAGGGTTTCTGCTCCTGTAGATTCATGTGAAAGCTTCACCGGTCATACTAACCCTGAAACTCAGCTACTGTTTTATACTCTTCTGTGCAAAAAGCCAAATTAATAATCAACACTAATTAGTTGAGCCTGAAATAAGATACAGTAATGAGCCCACAGCTAGTCAGTCATAGCCCAACACTTGCAGAAAGTTTCCTTGATTGGGTTAACTTTGTGCACTTTAAGGATCTAATATATATTTTGAAATAATCTCTTACCAATCACAGGTAGATTTTTTAAAAGTTACTTTCCAAGTGGCTCTAAGGAGTAAAAATACCCTTGAACTATGAGGAAATCATGTCTTGATGCTATAATGTGTCACTTTTCAAATGTAATCAGGAATTATGAAAGGAAGTGCATGGGTACAGGAAGGGGAGAAAGTGAGATCCATTAGTGAGGCCCCAACCCAGGGGCAGGTCCCTATTCTCATGACACAATTCACCTTGTTTCTAATGGAAAAATTCACAGCAAATTTCATGTCAGTTAAGCTCTAGATTTCTATGCAGATCTTTATAAAAGTACTAGAGGCCTGGTGCACAAAAATTCATGCACTGGGGGGAGTCCCTCAGCCTGGCCTGCCCCCTTTCACATTCTGGGAGCTTGCATCCCATCCTACTGACGGCTTAAGTCCGATCCCCGCAGGTAGTGGGCTGAAGCCGCAGACTGGCCTCCCTCTGCAGGAGGCAACCAGCCAATCAGGGGAAGGCAACACCCCATCACACTTCTGCTGCTGCCACTGCCAGTCTCGAGGCTGCCTGAGCCTTGGCCCTCACAGTGGCAGCCACCATCCTCAGCTTGCCTGAGCCTCAGGCCGACTCTGGCAGTGGCAGCCGCCATTGGCGGCTTGCCTAAACCTTGGGCCAGCCCACCATCAGTGGCTTGCCTGAGCCTTGGGCCGGCCCTGGGCAGCAGCAGCCACCATCTGCTCTCCCAATGCACCTCCTGGTCAAGTCCCCGCCCACCCACATGCGCCTCGATGCTTATGCAGCCCCACCCACCTACACGTGCCTGCTGTGCACGCAGCCTCCTGCTGATGGGCTGTTACGCGGCATGAGGGCACACGACCACATAGGCTTCTATTAGTATAGATTAATGAGTATTCCCCAGGCATTACGTGTTTTATTCTAAAGACAAGGCCACTAGAAGTGGCACATGAGCCTCACAGCAAGAGGAAATGCCCCCAACACGGCCTTGGCAGAGGTCAACCAACTCTAGTCTTCGACCTTGACCTTGACAGAGGTCAACCAGCTCTAGTCTTTGACCTTGACCTTGGTGGAGGTCAACCAGCTCTAGTCTTTGACTGGGGAATAAACAGCTAGGCCGGTGGGCCAGCCCACATCAGAAGTGCTTTATTAGCTGCAAAAATTATTAGACTGCATTCTTGCTAAGGTTCTGCAGCACATCATTCAAAAAGGAAGGACAAAACTAAACCCACTAAGCACAGCCTTGGGGACACACAGCATCCACCTGGCAGATGGTCAGCCAAAGGTCCAAGCCCAGCAGGGTTCTGGGCAAAGACTCCTGAGCCTGCAGACTTATGTCACAAGAAGAGCCTCTTAGTAAATGCTACAGCCCTCAGACGCCCCACAGAAGCTCTGCCAACAAAAGCCACAGGTCACAGATTTCTTCTTGAACTCAGCAGGCACTGGTCTGCGGCTCAAGTCGCTTCCTGAAGGTGGAGCCTGTGGAAGGGGCAGGTCTAGGGACCGAGCAGGAAAGGTGAAGGCCACCTTTTAAGAGCAGCCTCTCTCCTGACTTTCCTTTTGAATCCCAGCCCCTTTCTATCTCAGTCCAAACTAGGAGACAGAAGCAAGCAGTGCTCCCTTCAAAGGGCGCCTCCTTTCCCCCGCGTTTCTAAGAGGTGGGGAAGAAACCACCGAACCAGAAGGTCAAATGGGAAGGGACAGAAGTCCCATCTGAGGGAGAACACGGGCTTCCTGGCACAGCAGGAGGCACAGAGAGGGTGGAAAACCATTCTGCCCAGTCTACTCTGGGAGTGGACCAGCCTGGACCAGGCCTACCTGCTGAGAGCTGACGCTGATCGGCTGCTTTAGAATGATCCACGTGACACTCTCCAGAAGGGGCGGCACGGTGAGAGACCCTGGGTACGTCCAGTAATCCCAGGACGGAGGAAGCAGCAACAATGGGTCAAAATTCGTGAATCGAGTTTGTTTACCCTGGGGCAGGAGAGAGAAAGCCACAGATGACAATGGGGGGGCTTTCACAGACCTGGAGAAACATGCAGGCGGTGATGTCAGATTTCACTGGAACTGCCCAGCCGTGCAGTTATTTAGTGCCTGCTGTTTGTACTTTAAGAAGAGTACCTGCCTTCATCTAAACATGTTAGAGGAAGTCGGGCATCGCTAAGATTCATTTGAAAGGACAAGATTTGTTTTCATATGAGTGGTCTTTAAAATGTGTTGCAGCCAAAGGCTTATTCTGTAAAACTCCAACAGGACCTGATTACGCATAAATAGACTTATGTGATTATTTTAGGTGATTGAAGACTTCTTCATAAACTTCGGGAGTGAGTGGTGACAGGTTGTGTCGGCTCTATCGGTCAAGGACACGCCGGCTGCTTCAAGGAGCAGCAGTCGGCCCTGACTCAGACGTGTGTGTAAGAGAAGACAAGAGAACTCAGCAGAAAACAGGACTATATTAGTCACCAGCCACCAGGAATTAGCTTTACCTTTTCTTTAATGGAATCCAGGATGTCAGTAACCTTTTGCAGGTGGGGATTACATTCGCCGATCTGAAACATGAAATTTAGCAAAAAGTGGTTACTGTTGCAGACAGGTCTGAATTGCTCCTTTCAGTCAGGATTTTAAATTCTTTAAAAACAAAATGTAGGCCAGCCCACAGCCAACAGTGGCTGTTCTGCAGCTCAGCTCTCCTGCCTGAAGAATCTGGATGAGGAGAGAGCACTGCAGGCTCCTTGGCTGAATTAGAAGTTTGGCCCCCAAATGTAGTGACAGCTTCCTGTTTCTCAGCTTTAGGGATGTTGCAGACGCAGGTGAACTTGAGGAAAGCCTGGCTTAGGACACCTCCATCACACCTGCTCTCTGAAACCAGGTGTGGCTTCCAGACCCTCTACCCACGCAGGCTATTATGACATCAAAACATTAGAGGAAAAACGTCCCCCAGATTCGGCCTAAAAGAGCGGGAGGTCCCGGATCAAGGCAATAGATCGTCCAGAGAGCTGAGTTCCTCGGAAAAACACGTGTCGCAACAAAGAGGAACGCCCTGCAGGAATGTGGTCCCAGTGGGAGTGGGGCGGCCCCACCCACCCAGGTGTGACCACAGCGATACCTGTCTGGCCACTTGTGCAGGAGACACAGAAAACAATGGAAATGGTCAGTGCATTTGGGACAACCAACCATGTGGTGCAACTAGTGCTTCCGGAAGCAGGACGGTGACTCCGCTCTGCCCCGCCCCTCTGAGCACTGTGCTGTCAGTCAGGAGGAAGGCCGGCCAAGGCCCTTCTCGGGTCTCCTTGTCACTGCAGCGCTACTGTTGCTGTTGCTAATGGACAAACATGATCAACAGACACAGGAGGGATTGTAAGGCAAAGCTCCCAGCCCTGAGAGGAACCATAAACATGGAATTGTGATATCCATTTCAAAAGGGAAACATTGGACCTATAGCTGATTTGCTGTTAAAAGATGGTAGAGCCCGGACTGCGTGGCTCAGTCCACGCGCCACAAGGTCACAGGTTTAATTCCCAGGCAGGGTTGTGGGCTCGATCCCCCATGGGGGGCGTGCAGGAGGCAGCCACTTGATGCTTCTCTTTCACTGATGCCTCTCTCTCTCTCTCTCTCTCCCCCCCCCCCCCCCCCCCGCCACTCTAAAGATCAATAGGCTATTTTTAAAATGGCAGGATGTCCACTCGGCGACTGAAATCCTGCCCCACACGGGAGTCATTGTTCTAATGAAGCCAGAGGCCCTCACCTGTAAAAACACTCCCAGGACAGCGAGTCCATCAGGCTCGTGAGCTGCCTCCACGAAGCTGGGGTACTTGTCCGAGTTCCAGTGGACGACGTGGAGCTGAAATGGAGGGACACGGTGTAAGTCAACGTCATGTTTAGATCCATCCTCAGACACATGAACGCCAGGGAAGCCTGGTGCAGAGGCCGGGCTGCACCTCCATGCACGGTTCTGCAGCCACGCCCACCGTGCTCTTGGAGGCCCCAGAAAGTCCTGCCACACCCCTCGAGCCCCAACAGTCTCCAGCCACTGTTCCCAGTGACTGAGGGCCCCCGAGCTCCCGTACCGGGACTGCAGTCCGAAGCCTGAGGTCAGGCCCCACTGGCGGCAGGTCCAGGCTGGGGGGCGGGGGCGTCAGTGGGCCCCCAGGGGTGACCCTGCCGTGGACGGGTTGGTGGTTCCTGGACGCGGTCAGAGGCTTACGCCCCCAGCTGAGGCCTTTCTATGGCGTGAACATGGATTCTCCGTAAGAGTCGCTGTGTTAAGCGGTGTCCACACACCTACCAGCTTCTAGGCCCGAGTTCAGACCCCGTGTGGGGATCAGGAGTGAACTGGACAGAGAGGCTGGGCTGGAAGCAGAGGTCGGAGGAGGACCGGTGTGCTGAGGGGAGGGCAGGGGGGACGGGGCCGGGACCAGAAGGGGCTTCACCCACGTCCCAACTTCTCCCGAAAGCAACAGCCTTCCCCAAACCCGAGGGAGCCGGTGTCCAGCGCCACGGCCGTGTCCCGAACACAGACCGGTGCACGGACTCGGCATGCACAGTCCCGCACAGGCCGCTCCTGGGGGCTCCTTCCCGGCTGAGGGCTGCGCTGCAATGGGAGCCACAGGGAGCCCAGGCCACGTGACGCACCCAGACGGCGTGGCCCAGATCCTGACGGCCGTGAGAGGGGCCGGCTTCGACTCAACCTCCCCAAGGGACTCCTGTGGCCCCTCAGGAGGAAACATGAGGGTTTCACGCACAATCCACCTTCCAGGTGACAGCAGAGGGGGGGTTAGTCTGCTCATGTTTATCCCTCCTTTCAATGTAACTGTACGTCCTCCAGGTAACTAATGCGGGGATTTCTGGATAAAGAAGGATGACCATGCCTGGCTGGTGTGGCTCAGTGGTTGAGCCTTGACCCGTGAACCAGGAGGTCACAATTCAATTCCCGGTCAGGCACTTGCCCGGATTGTGGGTTTGATCCCCAGTGTGGGGCGTCCAGGAGGCAGCCAATCAATGATTCTCTCTCATCATTAACGTTTCTATCTCTCTCCCTCTCCCTTCCTCTCTGAAATCGATAAAAACATATTTTTTTTTAAAAAAGAGTGACCATAAATAGTGAACTACGAAACAGTGCACCCCGTCCCCAACAGCGGAGAGAGACTGGCTCTCCCATGGTGGCCGGTGTCGTGTGGCGTGAGAAAGTGGGGAAGGAACCTGGGCGGGTGGCGCTCGCTGGGCCGGGCAGGAAAGCAGGTGGATGTTGTCTCAAACGCCAGGTGCCCACGCACCAGCCACCTGGGAAGAGATGACGCCACAGACACGGAAACCTGGGGAGTCACTCCTTGGTTCACGCCCACAGTCGCTTAGAAAACAAACGTGGAACCAAAGAGAGAAGCCCTGTGTCCTTCCAGTGGATAAAGAGCGACCAGGACACTGGGAGCAGAGCAAGGGAGGCCGGGTTTGTTTTTACAAGTCCTCCAGCTCCCGCCTCTGCTGAGCAGCACCTCCCACAGCTGAGGGCACGGCCCAGGCACCTGAGTGGGACCCGGGGGCAGCGCCTCCTATTCACAGTGACAGCCCAGTGACGGAGCGAATGACAGGAAGTGGCAGCAGCGGCTGCAAATGGAAAGGAGCAGATTCCCCTGGGAAAACAATGTCTGACCAATAGTATTCGTCAGCCTCAGCGTTTGACCGCCTCCTGTTGACACACAGGATGCCTTGGTGCAAAAGTCACCGTCGGTGCTGAAATCACAGCTTCACGCTCACCTTCGTGCCTGATGCTTCTGTGTTAGGCACACGCTGCGCTCAGGTGAGTTCCAGCGCAGCTCCGTCCGCGTTCTCCTCGCGGCCCGGGACCCTCGGGAAAAGCTTCGCGATGCAGCCGTCAGATTCGGCTCCAAATTACATTCCCATGTTACCGCTCTCAGCGGCCTTTTCCCTTTGTCTTTCTTTCCTTCGCTTTTCCTTTTGTGAAGAGGGCATAACCTGATGATGCCCTGAGGTCAGGTACAAAGTACTGGAAAAGCCACTTCCAGGCCGCCACCGCCTCCAGCCTCACCCGCTCCCCCGACAGCGGAGGTTTCATAAGATACAGAGCACCTGGCCGGCCCCGCCGCACCGCCTCTGTCCTCGTCCGCACACGACGAGGACACTGACCTGCTCAGGCCCTCACCCCGGCGGCCTCTCATTAAGGCCAACGCCTTTGTTCCCAGCACGCGACACCCTCCCGCCCCGAGCGCTGTCCCTGCTGCCCGCTTCCTGGAAAGCGCTCTCTGGATTTTCTCCGAGTGGCTTCTGGTCATTCGGTCTCAATTCAGGTGGCATCTCCCAGGGGCCCCTCCTGACCACTCAGCCTCACCATGACCACGTGGCATGGCTCCGTCAGAGAACTCACCCGCCCGTCTGCGTGGTGACGGGCCACCTGTGCCAGCGCGCCCACGGCCAGACTCCCTCTCCGCAGCATCGCTGTCGCAGCGGCAGACACCTGCCTCCCCCCACCCCCCGCCCGCTGGGCAGCCGGCCACCTGCACTGTCACCCGCCACCAGGATCCCCTAGAGCCTCCTCGCCGACCCTTATCCCCTCTGCTTCACCCCAATCTCTCCTCTAGTTGTAGCGTGCATATTTTTTAAATGCAAATATTATCACTTTCTAATTCAAAGCCAGTCAGTGACGTCCCGGCTCTTAGAATACAGCTCATGCAGGGGTATAGCTCAGTGGTAGAGCATTTTGACTGCAGAATACAGCTCAGCCCTACCGGCCTCTGCCACGTGCCACTGTCCACGTCTAATCCCACGGGCACTCTCTCCTGCTGTGTGGGCTCTCTCCCGCCCGAGGCACACGCGCCCTTCTGGGCAGGCCCGCCTGGTCCTGTCCTGCTGCCTGGTTCGAGCCTCTTCTCCTCAGGGATGTGTCCCCTGGACACCCCCTATTCTCCTGGATGTCCCCCGTCCCCCACACGGTGAGCCAGGGAAGGTGGAGGATGAGGTGCCCCCAGACGCGTTCCTAGTGAATGAGGGAATGCAGCTCAGGGACAAACGAACCTATGAAACGAGAAAGACCCTGATCCACAGTGAGCCTGGAGGCCCCGCCGCATCAAGGACTGTCCGCAGTCCCGGGGGCCAGAGCTCCGAGCCCCACGCGGAGGATGGCGCCAGCCCCAGTCACCTCCAGGGCCACGCTCAGGCGTGTGGAGGGTGGACCACTGTCCCAAGCTGCTTTGGGACATGACAGAGCCAGCCTGTCCCCAGAGCTTCTGAGATTCAGACACAGAACTTCACAACACCAGCGGCTCCGGGGCCTCACTCCCCGCCCCCCACACACCCCCGCAGCCTGAGCATCTCTGTCCTTGTCTGGGATTCGGGGCCCCACCCCCGCAGCCTAGGAGGCCCTGCTCTCACACAAAGCGCTCAGGAGGTGACCATGCCTTTGGGTAACAGCCCGACCAGCAGATGTACAAGTGATGGAAGAATAAAACCGGCAGCAAGGCCTTCTGCCCTTTGCTGGGCTTCTCCGCACAGCAGGCTACCCAGGAGGGCCGGGCCGGCTCCGTAAGCCTGAGGGCAGAGGAGCACAGCTGCCTGCATGGTCCTCCGTCTCCTGGCCGGCGCCAGGGCACACGGAAGTAGCTTTGGCTGAGTCACAGGACAATTCCCTCCCATCTCTGGTAAAGCCGGGGTCAGTGGTATTTAACTGTATTATGCTTTGTGCTTTTGCCAGAGGATTAGAAAAGTATTCTTTTAAAAAATATATTTTTATTGATTTCAGAGAGGAAAGGGCAGGGAGAGAGGGAAGCATCAATGATGAGAGAGAATCATCCATCAGTTGCCTCCTACACCCCCCACTGGGGATCAAGCTCACAACCATGTGCCCGGACCGGAATTGAACCCTGACCTCCTAGTTCATAGGTTGACGCCCAACCACTGAGCCCCGCCGGCCGGGAGGAAGCGTATTCCTAAAGGCTAGCACCCTACGGAGGAGTGACGCCGGTGAAGAAGCCAGGGCGTCATGGTTCTGCACACGGCGCTGCCCGGTGCGCAGCTGCAGGTGAGAGGGGACGGAGGGCTGAGGAGAGCGGTGTCTTTGTCCCCCACAGGGCCCTTTGCTGTTGATTCTCACCGCTGTCCTAGGGATTTTACATGATATGAGTGAATGTGTCGGGACCAAACATGCACAGAGCTGGGCCTAGAACAAACGTTTCTCTCCTTTCTCCTCGCTGGCCTCTCAGGAGCTAGCCTGTGACTTGGTGTCACTTGCGCTGAGGCTCCCCCGAGTCCGGGAGCTCACGTTCACACGGGCTCAGCGACCCTACCTCCCGGGGTCGCGCTGAGGCTCCCCGTTCGCAGCTACGCTGATAAGCTCCTGCGCTGACGGAAGGAGGCGAGGTCCCAGCTGAGACCCGAATTGGCTCGGGACCTATTTGGGGTCAAGGACGCCTTCCCGGTCCCTTACCTCCCACCAGAGAGGACAGCTCTGCCAGGAGCCTGGCGATGGCTTACCTCGGCGGCGTACCTCACTCCGTCCACCACGTGCTCAGAGCCGTGGTCGTCCGTGGACCCCCAGTGCAGGTGAAACTGTCGCAACCTGTATCTTCCAGTGAGCGGGCCCCCTCGCAGAACTAAACGGCAACACAGGTGACACTGTTAGCAAGAAGGGTGTTACCGAGCGCCCCCCACAGCGTCTCCCCGCACCCACATCGCCAGGAAGGTTGTACCCAGGTGCCTGGCGTTCGCAGGCCGGGATCCAGCTTCCAGGTGGGCGAAGAGTGAACACAAACCTTTGAAGGATGAGTGCGTCCACAGGACAGCTGTGCGCGGAGCAGGGGAAGCCCAGCAGGCACTCTGGTTCAGCGCAGGGAGCCCGCAGGGCTGCCCCATCCCGGAGGCCGCCGGGCCCAGGAGCGCAGCAGGGGGCGCAGGAGAGCCTTCAGCACTTGAAGACCTGGGCTGCCTTGGCTTCACCACCGTGACCTTGCGCAAACTCTCTGGCCTTGAGCTCCAGCTGTCAGGCCATGACCCCGGCGAGCAACGCCGCCTCCCCCCAATGTCGTGGGGAAGGAGAAAAACTGAGCACACAGCCCTCACCCCTGCCCCGCAGACAGCCGGCTGGACCCGAGAGCTATGATGACTGCGATACCACTGCTGCTCCCACAGATGCGGGCAGAGTGAGCTCATCTTCGCAGGGAAGTAGGAAACACAGGACACAATTAACTCTTTTTAAAAATCCATCATATGTTGCCACTGAGCAAAGTGTATTTTTAGCACTTTTCCTCCACAAATATGCTCTCTAAGACCATGGCAATAGAGCTCAGAGGTCTTGGTTCAATTCCTAGTCAGGGCCCATGTGTGCACTAGATCCCCAGTGTGGGGCATGCAGAAGGCAGCTGATCGATGGTTCTCTCTCATCATTGATGTTTCTATCTCTCTCTCTCCCTCTCCTTTCCTCTCTTGGATCAATAAAAATATATTTTAAAAAATAGAATTATAGCAATGGAGTCATATCTTAAGAAGACAGAAAAGCGTCTTACTAGAAACCATAGTCCTAAAGTGTGTCCCTGCGATTAATCTCTGCTGGGCAGACCCCGAGGGCCCGGAGGCCCTGGAGGCTGAGCTCAGCACACCCACCTGACAGGCTCATCTCCATCAGCCGACAGCAGGAAGTGCCGACGGGCCAGTGCAGCCTCAACAATAGCTGACTCCAATGGCCCTGCTCTTAGTTATGTTACATACAGATAATTATATGCGGTTACAAAATTTGTCGAGAATGACCCACCTTATATAAGAAGAAAAGATGTTAAGAATTTCACATGCACTTTTCTGTAAACAGCAAGAAACAAAAGGACAAGGTAATGCTTGCCCGTGCCCTCTGGGCTGCACTGCAGGAGGCCAGACCGCTGTGTGGGGACCAGCACCGGGGGGTGCCCTTCTCTCCAACCTGGCGCTGGACGGTGGCTCAGAGCTGGGCAGGGGTCCAATCAGCAGCCGGGCCAGTCCCTGCTCAGTGAGGACACCTCCTCCCACACGCACCCACGCCTCTGTGGGTGTCCGCTCTCTTGTCCGCACTTGTGTTTGTTTCCCTGTTCCTAACTAGGGGATTGGACTGATGTCCCTTCACATCTACCTGCCCAAGGAGAAACTGGGAGCACATGCAATCGAGTCTTGGGAAGGCTGGATGGTCGGGCACCCTCTAGGCTCCGTCAGATCCAGACTGCTCTATGGTAGGTAGCTGCCTATCTTCAGAGCCCTCTGGGAAAGAAGGGGGAGGGGAGCACCCCACGGCAGGCTGCAAGGCCACTCTTGGTCACTGTCTGCGATAGCACGGTGCCACTGCTTCTGCTTGCCCTGGACACGCTCCCTCCGGCAGACCCTGCTGGCGTCCCTGGGGCACCGCCCCTCCCGCGACTGTCCCCGAGGAGATCCTTGATGGAGAGGATCTTAGGTTTGGCTTTAAACAGCCTCCAAGATGTTTCACAGATAAATGAGCTGAAAAGGCACATGCCCTCCCTGGGTGGCGGCCTGCTTCCGGATGCCACGGCCTCTGAGGGCAACCAGCGCCTGGTGTCCTGTCTTTCCTGTTCTGTTGCACAAACCGAGCTGAGCCAGGTCACCCTTCACAGCGCCACGCAGAGGGAGGGCTCAGGACTCATCTCTTATTCTAGAACTGAATGCACTTTGGGAGGAGATGCAAACCAGCTGGCCTAGGAGAAAGACGGAGACCCCATAAAGGTCCAGGAATCCTGGCTGGTCTCTGGGAGCCGCTCCCAACCCAGGCTTCACCCAGGTTAGCACAGCCCCGCCTGGTGGAGCAGTGACGCTGGCCTCACTCTACCTCACTGGGCTCCACACTGGAGTGTCTGTACTGAAATGTCCCACCTGCGACCCGGACCATGGGTGGCTAGTGTGATGACCACCTAGGGCTCTGCACAGGGTGGGGGAAGTGAGTCAAAAGGTCACAGTGAGCCTCGCGCTGCCTTCGAGATGGTCTCTATAGAACAGTGAAACTGTGGGATATGATGAAGAATGGTGGCAAAGTTATTTTTAATGAGAATGATTTAGTGTTTTCAAGTGTCGAATTACTCATCTCACTTTCCAGCCTAGGTGAGTAAATAAATATTATTGTCTCTATCTTAACTCTGAAAATAAGTGATCATTTCTCCAAAATCATACTTGGCATACATATAGAGCCCATTTATCACTTCACCCAGAATTTAAAAAAATCTCTTCAAATGATGCGCTCATACAAGAGGTCTACGGAGGGTAAGAAGCCAGAGGTACGTGCCTAGAAGTGTGGGGAATGTGTGCCACCTCAGCAAGAGGGCCTCTGTTAGCTGCTCTCTGCCGTGAAGTTCAACCACGTTGTGAAACTAGAAACACAGGTGTTGCTGCACTGCATCTGCCTTGAGCCTTGTCAGTAACGTGCCCGTCCTGCTCCGTTTCCCCAACTGCACTGGTGTCGGCTGCCTGGACAGTAAGCACGACTGGGAGCACAACCAGAAAAAGGCTCTTCAGAAGCTACTGTCTACCCAGCAGGAAGCAAGCTCCTCTGAGAGGACCCGCCTCGCTCCCGTGTGTCCTCAGGACCAGGCGGTGCCCGAGCAATGACTGCACAGAAGCAAGTGCAAGGCGGCTGCGGCGTGACCTGGCGTCACCACAGCGCGATTCCAGGGCCGGCGAGTGGCACGGGAAGTCCTATCTGGTCACTTCTTATTCTGGAACGAGGACTGTAGCCTCTGTTTCCTTTAATATTTGAGGTATTGTAACCAGTTTCCAACCACGATCGTGGGTGGTGTCAGCTTTGTGTTTGGAAGCCTCAGATTTCTACGCGACCACATCCGTGCCCATTACGTCACCCTCCCCTTTACCTCAGCCTCCCGCCCTCACAGAGCTGAGGTGTGAGAAAACACATATATGAACAGCAAGGTCCCTCCTTCCCCACAAGTTGAAAACACCACGTGTTAATCTCTCTTTGTGCACTTTTTACAATGCTCTGAATAAACAATATGCATCACTTTTACGAATTTGACAAGTATGAGGAAGTAATGTTATGGGCTTATCATCTTAGCTAACAATGTAGCTTCACACAAGCACAGGGACTGACTAAACCAAAGCTGCACTTAATGAGCACGTGAACGCTTTCTTCCAAGAAGGGTTTTTAACGTTCAACTGTGCTTATCATCAATAGAGCAAATACGGCATCATCCTAATATTAGACTAAAAGTCAAAGTAATTGGTCAGCAGCCTTAAAACATGAGTCTCCTAATCTTCTCTGTCATCTAACTTCTAAACTTGATACTAATCTGCTTCTTGGGCCTCTGCTGGCTTGAAGGTGAAGGAAATGCTCGTTTCTATTCATTTAGCTAGCGTGTCACATAGAAATGATATGAGTTTCATTGGGTTGGCCATCATTTACTGATGGTGTGAAAGACACTGCCCCTGAACTAATCAAACACAACTTTTATGACAGGTCCCAGCAAAATACTAACAGGGACATCCAATGGGTAGGTGTTTCAAATAAGAGAGAAAAGAAGGCGCCTTCCAATTGTCCGAGCCCCTCACTCCCTTCCCCCCCCCCAAAAAAAAAGCCCACCTGATTTGTCCTCCGTGTCATCAAAGTCAACGTTGAAGGAATGGCCACTATTACTGATGATTTTGGCAGAGCTCGAGTCATACTTGATGCTAAGAGGTCGGAGGGAAGAGTCGAACTTCGCTTCCTTGGTTTTAATCTCAATCGGGGACTGCTGGTCCCCATCAGCGATGGGGAAGAGTTGGTTCCAGTGTACAGGACCTGGATAGAGTGCACAGAACCAAAGAGAAGGACTAAACAAGGGGTGTCATTCAGCGAGTCCTCCTTGAGGGCCACACACTGTGCTTGAGCCTGAAGAGAGAACAGGGATTAATAAAAGGTCTTCATCCTCAGGACCTTCACACCCACTGTGTGCTGCTGTTTTTACAAGACCAGTTGCTCTTAGGAGAGGTATGGAAACTTCCTGGCTTGCGTTCACTCATTTTCAGAATTAAACAAACCCTTGTAGACAAAAGAGCACGTATGTTTTATAAGGTACTTTCCAAAGGCACTTTTCTGCCAAGCGCAGAACAACAGCACAATTCATCACCGAGAACAAGGGATTCCGTCTCAGCTCCAGGAGTGAGCGCGGGAGCTGCAGGGCTCAGGAGTTCGCGCTGGAAGAATGACAGCTGAGTGAGCCTGCGGTGGCCTGCGTGTGAGCAGGTAATCCACACACCCTCTCACGGGATAATGCAAGCGCAGTGGCCGCACCCTGCCGGGAAATGGGAAGTGTATCACCTGCAGCCGAGTCAGGGAGCAATTTGTTTCTCCTTTCTCCACCTCAGGAGGCCCCTCTGTTTTTTTGCCAATGCTACATTTGAATTCTCCTCTACTCAAAAAGCCAAAACGGCACCCCGCGCCCAAGTCAGACACATTCGGTAAATTTTGTGAGCCCACTAGCCGGCAGTGCCCTCGGGGGGGCCTCGGCCTTGCTCTGGAGACTGGATTTGAGTTCTGCTTCTCAAAACCAACAGCAGGACTTAAATGTACGACAGGAAACCATAAAAATTCTAGAGGAATCCAAAGGCAACAAAATCTCAGACATATGCCGAAGCAATTTCTTCACTGATACAGCTCCTAGGGCACTTGAAACTAAAGAGAAAATGAACAAATGGGACTACATCAAAATAAAAAGCTTCTGCACAGCAAAAGAAACCATCAACAAAACAACGAGAAAACCCACTGCATGGGAAAACATATTTGCCAACATCATATCTGATAAGGGCCTAATCTCCAAAATTTATAGGGAACTCATACAACTTAACAAAAGGAAGATAAACAATCCAATCAAAAAATGGGCAAAGGACCTAAATAGACACCTTTCAAAAGAGGACATTCAGAAAGCCAAGAGACATATGAAAACATGCTCAAAGTCACTAATCATCCGAGAGATTCAAATCAAAACAACAATGAGATATCATCTCACACCTGTCAGAATGGCTATCATCAACAAATCAACAAATGACAAGTGCTGGAGAGGATGTGGAGAAAAAGGAACACTTGTGCACTGCTGGTGGGAATGCAGACTGGTGCAGCCACTATGGAAGACAGTATGGAGTTTCCTCAAAAAACAAAAAATGGAACTCCCATTTGACCCGGTGATCCCACTTCTAGGAATATATCCCAAGAAACCAGAAACACCAATTAGAAAGGATATATGCACCCCTATGTTCATAGCAGCACAATTCACCATAGCTAAGATCTGGAAACAGCCTAAGTGCCCATCAGTAGATGAATGGATTAGAAAACTGTGGTACATCTACATGATGGAATACTATGCTGCTGTAAAAAAGAAGGAACTCTTACCATTTGCAACAGCATGGATGGAACTGGAGAGCATTATGCTAAGTGAAATAAGCCAGTCAATGAAGGAAAAATACCACATGATCTCAGACATTCATGGATAATAGAGACCATTATAAACTTTTGAATAATAATAGATACAGAGGCAGAGCTGCCCAAACAGATTGTCAAACTGCAGTGGGAAGGCCGGAGAGGGTTGGGGGGCAGGAGGGAGGGGGGTAAGAGATTAACCGAAGGACTTGTATGCATGCATATAAGCATAACCAATGGACATAGACACTGGGGGGTAGGGGAGGCCAGGGGATTGTCAAGGGCGGGGGGAAAAAAGGACACATATGTAATACCCTTTGTAATACTTTAAGCAATAAAAAAATTAAAAAAAAAAAAACCAACAGCAGTGGCGGCTCCACGTAAGCAGTGCGTCCACGGACAGGGACAGACGTGGTCACTCCCGTCTCCACTGCTCCTGCCGCCAAGCAGCCGCCACAGCCCGGAGAGCTTCCCTCCCTCACCAACCGCGGGCCTGGTTGCTCCAGAACTCAGGTGCTTACTACACAGACGGCGCAGCGTGACCACGATGCCACATTGGTACTAGCAACACGAGCGTCTTTAAAGATGGGATTTGGAATATAACTTCAAGAAATGCAGAAATGCCATGGTGGGCCACAGCTCCCATCTCTAAATCTCATTCCCCCATGACTCCTCCTTTTGTCAAAAAAGAATGAATGTTTTTCCTCATGTAAGCGTCAGGGAGGAACGTCACCGCAGGAACGCGCACCACACACAATACACACAACTCCGCAGCTGTTCCCCGGAGCCTGACGCTTTGGACTTGAAGGCCCTTGAGCACACAAGTCCTTGCCTTCAGCTTTTACAGAAAAGCACCCGGTCCTCGTTGACTAGGCCCACACTCACCTTGCTGTGCCCTCTCTCTCTCTCTCCCTCTCTCTCCCTCTCGCCCCCCCGCACCCCCTCCCTTGGCCCCGCCAGCCACCAGGCATGACTGCCTAAAGCACATTAGACTTCAGATCTGCTGCCTCTTTCATCAGGAGTGTCCTCCTACCACTCTCTCCGGTTTCCAGTCTTTATAACAGAACCATTTTGAAATACTCAGCGTTAAATATTAACTACTGGGGTAGGTTCATTCCCTGCCGATTAAGAGGACCCCCCTTGTAAAAACAGTCCAAACCTCCAATGTTAACCCCATTTGAACATGGCGCTTAAGGAGAGGTGTGTGGTGTTTCTTCCATGGGCTCAGGAACTTTGGAACGTCATAGTGACGCGTAGTTTGCAGTGACGGCCACTTTCTAAACGAAGCCAATAGCACCTCGGAAGGTGCGTGGAGGAGCCCTACGCTGTTTGTGCAGGTGTCCCCTGCCAAGGGCTCCTGCCAGCTGCTCACCCACAGTCCAACCAGAACCGTCAGCCCTGCCAGCCGGATGCATCGTTCCCCGTGGGACTTGGCCACAGGCGACCTACCTCAAGGTGTTCCCTCATCGCTATTGCTTCTAAAGCGGGAACCCCCGCCCCATTCTTAGAAAGCTACGGAATCAGTCCTTGCTAACAGCTCTCCTAAGAAGACCCTAAAAATGTCTGCAGACAGCTTCAATGTTTCCTAGCATATTACAGAGTCATCACTACTCAGTGATCAAAAGCACGATTCTTCCTAACCCAGTGGTTCTCAGCCTTGGCTGCACATTAGAATCACCTGGGAATCTTTTTAAAATCCCGATTTCTGGGCCTCACCCTCTGGAAATTCTGTTTCTTTGTTATGGGGTGGGGCCACAACATTAGTAACAAAGAAACAGAATTTCCGGAGGATGAGGCCCAGAAATCAGGATTTTAAAAAGATTCCCAGGTGATTGTAATGTGCAGCCAAGGTTGAGAACCACTGTCCTAACCAGTTAGGGCCCTACTGGTCTGCAGTAACTATTAGCTAACAATGCTAAGGATCACTCCAGCAGAGGGGGAAATTAAAGAAAACTGATTTTGTGCTCCCCCAAACATAAATTGGAAATTAGCAAAATGCAAGATTATAATTATAGCCTCCATCAGAAAGAAATCCACCAAAGTTATTCTTCATTTTTAAATTTTATCTGCTACCATTTTTATTGGCAAATTAATTTTAATGTCAAAAGGCTACAGCTAAAAGTGAAACTTTTCCATTTCTTTGTCAAAGTAAAGTTTTTATAAAAATCAACGGCACAGTACTATTCAATAATATATGTTTGTCCAATAATAATAGTAATAACAATTATTGTTATTACTCACAAGCCTAATTTTTTTCTATTTCTGTTATAAATGTGTCTTTATTGCTGCAAGTATTACAGATGTCCCCTTTTGCCCCTTTGGCCGCCTCTCCTCTGCCCCTCCCCCGGCCTTTCTCCCGCTGCTGTCTGTGTCCGCGGGCTCCGCATGTCTGCATACAGGTTCTTTGATTAATCTTCCTCCCTCCCCCGCCTAATTTTGTCAGTGATTCACTATAAGGCTTTCTAGGTGCCACTTTGCTATTAGTTTAAATAGTCAGTATTTGAAAAAATTAACTGAATAAGTTGTTTAATAGAAAAATGAGAAAATGGTTTACTTTTGATAGTTTAGAATAGACAAGAAGAAAAGTACGTGTCTTATTACTGCTCCCAGCAGTAACTGCATTTTGCCCACGTGCTTTAATTTCAATCCCTTTGCTGACCCGCAGTGTCTGCAGGGTGTGTGTGTGTGTGTGGGGGGGGGGGGGGGCGGGGACTGGAGAAGGAGCCCCACTCTGCCTTCACCTTTCAGAAAGAACCCAAGCCCCCGAGGCCAGCAGGACACGGGGCCCAACAGGACGAGGGCCCAACAGGACGAGGGGCCAGCAGGACGAGGGGCCCAGCAGGACGAGGGGCCCAACAGGACGAGGGGCCCAGCAGGACGAGGGGCCAGCAGGACGAGGGCCCAGCAGGATGAGGGGCTCAGCAGGACGAGGGGCTGGCCGGTCAAGGTTGCCAAAAACCCACATCCTGGGCGCCCCAGGAGGCACCCTGCCTTCTCAGAGCTGCCATTCCAGTGATTCGAGTTTCCTCAATACAGTTTAAGCATTTTCCATGATTTATTCCTGGAGGAGTCACCATTCATTCAAGTGTGTCCTCAGACTGCCTTTAACCCAGAAGTGCTGTCACCAGGGAAAGTTACCCCCTCCCCCCTCCCCCCCACCCCCCCCCCCCCCTCCCGCCGCGGTTTGTGAAAGGCAGTGATGTCGGGGTCTGGGGGATCCTGGCACATTGTCACCCCTGAACAGACACCCCAAGGGCGGCTTCCGCACATGGTCCCCAATGGCCCCAGGGCAAGGGGACCTAGGTGTGCAGGTGGCCTCATGACCCCCACCCCCAGATCCCCCCATTCCCTGGCTCCCCCGCCCAGTCCTCCTGTGGGGCACTCACCGTTGTGCTCCGCGTACCCCCAGCTGAGTAGCGACATGGTTGGGAGGCGTGAGGGAGGGACAGCAGGGACCCCGCAGCAGCCACACCAGCCGGGCGAGCACTGGGGCCAGGAGCCTGCGGGCGCTCAGCTTGCTGGGCTGGGCCGAGTCAGGGTCCCCGGCTCTGAACCCAGAGAGCGCGGGTGACGGGTGGGGAGGGGAGGGAGGGAGGTGGCCGGCGGGCTTCCCGCCCGCTGCGCGAGTTCCCGAGGAAGAACTGCCTGTGGGCCGTCCCGGGACAGTGAGTCACCAGGCGGAGGTGGGAGGGCGCGGGAGCCGGCGGGCTGGGTGGCCCTGTGACGGCAAAGCCCAGAAGTGACTGAGCCGCACTCATGAAGGGCGCGCCGGCGGGCCCACACTTACATCCCCATTTTCCCGGACGTCCTGGCAGCTGCGCTGAGGAAGATGCTCCAAGTGCCCCAGGCAGAGGGTGGGCCTGAGGGTCCCCACCCCTCAACCCGCGCTCTCGGTCACCCTCTGCAGGTTGTGGCCCCGGGTGCCTTGGGCCCCAAGTTCTGCAGCCCTTTGCAACCCGCAGAGAGGGTGAGGAGTCCCCTGGGTGCTGGCCTGCTGGCCTGGCCCCAGGGCTGCCTTTCTGCCCCCAAGGGCGGCTGTGGTGGGGGGGTGGATGGGGGGGGGGGGCTTGAAAACAAACGCCTGTAACCACAGGATTGTAATCACTGTCCCAGCTGCTGAGGCTGAGCGTTGGGTCCATTTGAAATTTCACCCTGAACTGTGCAGTGTCACTTAAGGACAGACTAGTGCCAAGAGCTTTTTGATGGCAGGAACTTTCCGGAAAGACGGAGGCGTGGATGCCTGAAGATCATCTTTCCGGGAGCTGCACAATGTGATGCCTGCACGTCCCAGAAGGTCCCTCTCTGGTAGCCGCATGGGTTAGAAACACTGAGTGAGGACGGGTTTGAAGCGTTCTGTAGAGCGCAGCCTGTCCCTTCTGCGCCTGTCCTGCTCAGGGGGTGGCAGCAGAGCAGGTTTCCCCAGGGCGCTGAGCGCAGTGAACTGCATGCTCTTCTTGCATCAGGAGACCTGGGCTTCCCTCACCACGCTCTGTGGCACATGGAAGAAACTTCAATGCATTTCACTAAGTGAAATAAGGCCTCCTGAAAAGACTACACTCATGATTCCACCTCTATGACCTTTTGGAAAAAGCAAAGCCATGGAGACAGAAAGAGATCAGTGGTTGTCAGGGGCTGGGGGGTCAGGAATAGATGGAACACAGAGGATTCCAGGGCAGAGAAAATACTCTGTGTGATACTATAATGATGGATGCATGTCAATATACATTTTCTAAGCCCATAGAACAGACAGACACTGAGAGCGAGCCCTGAGGTAAACTGGACTTTGGTTGATAATGAGGTGTCAATGTAGGTTAATCATTTGTAACTAATGTACCCTTTGGTGAGTGTTGATAATGGAGGAGGCTCTGCTTTTGTATATGAGAAATGCCTAATACTTTCCTCTCAATTTTGCTGTGAACCTAAAGTTACTCTTAAAAAAAAAAAGATTTCAGAAAAAAAAACAAAGTAAACTCACAAAAAACTAACTGGGTCATATAAAATACACAACACACACAGGACCTAGCTTGTAGGAGGTCCTATGCCAAATTTGGGACAATTGGCCATCAGAAAGAATAATAGTGGTAGATTATAATCTCCTTCCCTCAAATTACCCATGGGGGCAGGAGGAGAGAGAAAAATGCTTCTCTCTGAGAGAATGCTAGCTATTAACTACAGATGGGATGACAGAATTTTAAAGCCATTTTTACAAGGCCAATGTAATATCTGGTTCAGGCAAAGATCAATCATGGGAGCTAGAACTTCTGCACAAAAGGTTATGGGGGACAGGATATTTACACAGCCTAAGATTCGGAGACAAAAGATACGTAAAAACCTAACACAATGGGTAAGCCTAAGGTCCTACATTGGGAAAAACAGCAGAAATAGAATCTTCCAGTCAATAGGACAGATGTGGACACGACAGCATGTAGGTGGTCTCACAGAACCGATGTTAATGTTTGTCTCTGCGATGATGTGATGGAGGCTGATGCCGTGGGGCTAAAGTACCTGCTGCCTGCAACTGACTCTCACGTGTCTGGCAGTCATTGGTGGATCTGGCTGAAGGATGTTTGGGTGCTCATTAGACTATTCTTTCCATTTTCCTGTACATGTTAAAATTTTCAAAAAATTCTGGAGTCAATGACCCCCATTAACTTGCTAATTAACCCTTTACAACTATTTGTTTTCCTTAATAGAGAGCCTCTGTCTCCAGGTTCACGACTGACAAGTACAAATAAGTGGAAGATTAATACTGACCAGTAAACCCAGGAATCCTGACCAAGGCCACGGTCATCATCTCCACTTCACTCTTTTTTTTAAAAAAAATATATTTTTTTATTGATCTTTTACAGAGAGGAAGGGAGAAGGACAGAGAGTTAGAAACATCGATTAGCCACCTCCTGCAAACTCCCCACTGGGGATGTGCCTGCAACCAAGGCACATGCCCCTGACCGGAATCAAACCGGGGACCCCTGAGTCCACAGGCCGACGCTCCATCCACTGAGCCAAACCGGCCAGGGCTCCACTTCACTCTTGAACCAGCTGGATCCATTCTAGCCTTCCCTGCAGCAACCACTCTTAGTAGGCTCTTCAAGGCGTCAACACCTCAGGTTCCGAGCAGCACTCATAAGTGTAACCCTAGCCATAGAGATACCTAGGGAAGTGTAGTAACATACCAAGGGGAAACCAAAATGGTGTTGTCGACCCTGGATGAATTGATGCTGTTTTATTAGAACGTATGCACAGACTCTCTGAGATGCACACTTTTCCAAGTGCTCTTTTTAGAAAGCCTAAATGTGAACCCAAGCAGCGGTTTCCCTCTGATTTTACTGAGCAGGAAAGCCAGGAGCAAGACTCCTGTTACAGAGAGGCCAGCTCCCGGTGGGACACAGCCCAGCGTGCAGTCCCAAGTCCAAGGTGCTCTCCGCAGAGCCCACGCCTACCCCCATCGCACCGTGATTTGCGCAGCTGGGGCTTATTAACCACAGGAATGTCTTATCGCTGGTTATCTGTGTGTGGAGAGTGTTGATTTATGGAGCTGGCGCTATATGGGGTTCCGATTTCTTTACCTCCCATTCCTGAGCTTGCCCTGCGGTGGGGGGTGCACAGTACAAGTTGCCCAGGAGAGAGAGACCTTGCCAGGAGATTGCGGAGCCCAAGGGCACCGAGGTACCTGCTGGCTGAGGTTCATGCCAGAGGGAGAATTCTCCAGTGAATCACCGCTCAGGCCACTTCTCAGATTCCAGCTTTCAGAAACTAGAGGCAGAAGTTTTGTCCTCTATTGTCAGACAAGAATAAGCTGCTAAAACCCTACTTTCTACATTTCTGGTCTTCTGCTTCCTCTCATTAGATCAATGCTGAAATGTCCAGATAACTGAGCTCAAAATAACCCCGCTATCAAAGAATTTAGCTAATGGTTCCTCGCCTTGCAATAAGTCAGTCACTGTCACTCTACTGGTGCATTGTAAGTGTTCACAACCTTAGGTCTTATTCCCCAAGAACACATTAGGGGACGCCCTCAAAGATCTATGCACAAGGATGCTCATCACAATGCATTTATAGCAGAAAAACATCTAGAGGCAGAAATGCTAATGAGGAGTTGAAATAACTTATTGTATAGTCAAAAGATGTAATTTTAGAAAAACATTAAATATTACATTTAAAATATAGTTAACATGCTTATATTTATAAATTTTTATCTAGAGAGATACTCTGATTTTTTAATTAAGAATATAGTGTATTTGCTTAGAAAAAAGGCTGAAAATATATTTTAAAAATATGAGGGCTGGAATCTATTCCTTGTCCAAACATTTGTGCTGGCAGTTTTGGGCACAGGGGACGGAGCAGTTGCTGAGCCAGCCCCTCAGGGCATCTCCTTCCTCACTGAACGGACTGGCAGAGCGACAGTGTGTGACTTCTGAGTCCGGGTCATGAGAGCCATTGCCATGTCTGCCTTTGTTTCTTCAAACCCTCTGTCTGGGGGCCGTCAGCTTCCTCATCATGGGGACACCCAGCCCTGCGGAGATGTCCTCCTGGAGAGGATTCAGGGTACCCGAAAGACCGGAGCCAGACACATGCAACCATGCCCCCCACAAAGTCCACCCCTACTGAAATGTGAGATAATAAATGAGGACTCTTGTTTTGAGCAACTAAATTTTGGGGTGATTTGTTATGCTTTAGAAAACAAAGACATCTGCAAACAAAACCAGATAGAAAGCTCTGCCTTTATGGAGAAGACAGATAATAAACAAGATAAACTCTAGTATATGAAATGATGGCACAGCAGAGAAGAGGGCCCCTGACTGTACAGAGGTGGGCATGAAGGCCTCTCTGAAAAGACACCATTTGAAATAAGACCTGAGAGGTGAGGGAGGAGTCTTGCAGACATTTAGGGGCCATGATTACAGGGCAGTGGGAAAGCAGTGTTGGTCAGGGGGGTCTGAGCACAGGGCCTTGTAAGTGCTCTAGCTTTTATTCTGGGTGAAGTGGGAACATGGAAGTTCAGAGGAAGACATGATGTGATCACTATTTCAGCAGGATTCCTCTGGCTGCTGGGCTGGGAAGAGATTACGGCGGGGGGAGCAGCCAGGAAGCTGTGACAGTATCAGGTGAGACAAAGATGATGGGGAGCTAGATCAGAACCCAGTCATCACTGGTGTGCACTTCTTTATGCTTTTCTCAGTTTCCCAAATGTCTATGACTCTGCATGACGTTCTAATAGGAAAGGGAAAAAAATGAGTTTTTAAGGAGCCCAACGTTTGTTTTTGGTTGTATTTATCATTGTATAGACAGCCATGCAATTCTTAGCCAAATTCCAGCACAATGGAGTTGTTCTAAGCAAAAAACTGTTGACTGCGTCTGTGCAGACAATTTCAACTGAAAAATGGAATCACTGTTGAGCTTTAGGCAGCCTGAGTGTTTGCTCATCAACTGAACTTGATCCTTACAAAGCACAGCATCCTTTCATTTTTTCTTCAAACACCGCTGGGATTCAGTGTCACGTTCTAGTTTAGTAACACACGTCCTCCTTTGCAGTCTTCTGGGTTTTAAACACGCACCTGCTGTCGCAAGTCCTGTCGTTTTACACTATTACTTGCATTTTAACCAAGAACCATAAAAACCGCGGAGTACCTTCGGTGCTTTTATGGCCTCTGTGATAGCGCTGCACCTTCTCAACCTTCGGCTATTTGCTACGGTCAGGTTTGGGACTTCCAGGCATCTGGCCAGATTACTCTGGATAAAGCCTGCGTCCTTCAGTGGAAAGCAGATTTGTGGAGCAGAGATAAGAAGAAGTGCTCCTCTAGGTATCTGCTCATCAGAGGACAGTGCCCGGCCACAAGCCCTGCTTTTGACCCTCGGGGGATTTCTCATCGCCGAGCAAATGTTAAACCACAGCTCCCTGCACCGGAGCTGCGGGACCCGGGGACAGCAGGGGGGACATAAGGCGCCGGGCGGGGTGCAGGGACATGGCAGGCAGGCACACAGGCACAGGCATCGAGTGCAGCAGCGCCCACGCCCGCCCCCATCGCACCGGGACCGGCGCAGCGGGGCTGACTGACCACAGGAATGTCTTCTCGTGGTTCTCTGTGTGGTTATCTGTGCGGAGTGTTGACTTATGGACCTGGCGCCATGTGGGGTTTCGATCTCTTTGCCTCCCATTCCTGAGGCTGCCCAGCGTGAATAGCTGAAGCCCGCGACCCACGTGGGGCGGCCGCCGTCACTCCGCGCGGCCAGGCCTCGCCGTTTGCAAGCAGAGCGGGTGGAAACGCCGGCACCCGGGCGTCCGCGAGGGAAGCAGCGAAACACGTGGCCACTTGCTCTCGCGAGGGACGCTCTCGGAAGCTAGGGGTACTTTCCTGGACGGTGAGCCTCGAGACCTGGACTGGGGTGCACGCGGGCGCCGGAAGGCAGGGGTGCGCCCGCTGCGCCGCTGAGGCTGCCGATACTCTCCTGGCAACATCTTGCCGTGGCCCTGCGCCCCGCCTCGGCCACACGCGGCTGTGAAGCAAGGAAACACCCTGCGGAAAGGACTTGGGCTCCTCGCGCGTGGACGCCAGTCAGGGTGCGAGCGCCCCCTCCTGGGGCCGAAGGCAGAGGCCCAGGGCGACCGCTCGGATGACGTCCTCTCGGCTCGGTGACCAATGGTGTTTAGACGCTGGGGACCGGACTTCCTGTAGAGGGCGGGACTTCCAGCGGAGGGCGGGGCGTCGCTGCGCTCAGATACAGTGCCCACAAACAAGAACCCTGTGGGCGGGACTACGTCAGGGGCGGGAACCTGCTCCAGGGCGGAACCACGTCCAGGACGTGCGGTGGGCGGGGCTTTGTGTGGGGCGCTACCAACCTCGGTGAGTGGGGGCTACGTTCTGTGGGCGGGGCTACGTTCCATGGGCGGGGCTTTCCTCTGTGTCTTGGCCGAGTCACGAATAGGCCTTCGCTTTGTAGGCGGGGCTCTGCTCGGTGGGCGGAACCACGACCTGGGAGAAGAAGTTTAATTGGCTGCCTCCCCCGGAACTTCCTGGGTCCTGCGCGTGCCCGTGGCGTCCCCGGAGCTGGAGCAGCGAGCAGCCGCGCGAGGTTGTGAGGTCGGCCTGGTGAGAGGTCGGTGGGAGCTCTGGGGCTGGGGCGGCGAGCGGCCGCACGAGGGTGTGAGGTCGGCCTGGTGAGAGGTCGGTGGGAGCTCTGGGGCTGGGGCAGGGTGGGCGGGCCTCGCGCCCCTGTGGCCGGTCCGGGTCCGCCGCGCGTCTCCGGCCGCCGGGCCTGAGCCCTGCGCCGGGGCCTTTCTGGCCTCGTCTGGCGCCCTGGTTTCCCCGCGCTGTGGGCGGTAGCCGCTAGGATATACCCTCCCCGGAGCCTGCCGCGCCAGCCCGTGTGCTTCAGGGCCTGTCCCTCCGCGCCGCCCCGGCTCAGAGGCGGAGGTGAGGAGTGAGTGCTGGAGTGGCTGGGGCGTGGCTGCTGTTGGAAGGAGTTTAGGTCGTTGAACTGCTATCGTGTTGTTAACGTGAAAAAACATTCAGACCTGTAAAGAAATTTTGTGAGCTTATTTGAGCCAAACTGTCGACAATTGCCGGGAAGCAATGGACTGAGATAATGCCCCAGAGAATGGCGGGTGCTCCTCTATTTATACTTTGCAATGGAAGGAGGGACGTAGGTGGGTGGGTTACATGAAATCCACTGGTGATGGACTAGAGGGGCGGGAGAAAGCAAAGGGGGGGCCCTGGGATTGGATAAGAAGTAAAATGATGGACACATGCTTAGGTGGGCGCAGGATCAATTAACACGATAATGAAGGAATCTGTGGTCGCTGTCCTGGCGCCCAGCATATTAGGTTGTGGCCCAAGGGGTCCGGAAAAAGGGAGGTTACAAGTTACCCAGACATTACAAGGGTGTGTTATCTTAGATGCAAAAAGACAGACAGGCTCAGTTAAGGTAAAGGTTGACCTTGCCAGTGAAGATACTGGCCTAGGACGTAACTGCCCACCATCACTGCTTTTAAAGTTTAATTTCAGACCATCCTGTGGTGACTGTAGGTCTGAGTTTGCAAGACCGCCATGCAGGCCTCCCCTGAGCTGTCAGGTCAGCGTGAGGCCCCTTTCGTCCACAGTGTTCATTATTTTTAAGTATTAACTACTATTGGGTGAAAGGGTGGCTGTTATGTAGTTGCCTGAGGCCGACTTGGAGGATGTAAACTTCAGACGAGAGATGCAATGTGAGCAAAGGGAAGGAGGCAGGATGTGCCGGTGTCTTCAGAGAAGTGTGAGCAGCGCAGGTGCCTGGAGAGGGAGAGGAGTGACAGATGTGTCTGGGCCCCGGGTCCAGCAGCTGCCACAGAGCACGTTGCTCCTTGTGCCTTCAGGTTTTTTGCATTAGCAGCTTCGTTCCATGGACTATTCAGGGTAGACTGGGGTGCACGTGGCTCGTGTGGAGGTGGACAGTCTTTCTGTAAAGGGCCAGATAGTAAATACTTTAGGCTTTGTGGACCACAGTCATAGCAGGAAAGCACCCACCCATGAGACAATACGTAATTGAATGGACATAGCTCTGTTCTAATAAAACTTTATTTACAAAGACAGGTGTCTGACCTGATTTGGTCCATGGGTATTGTTTGCCCAAGTCCATGATCTAACCAAATATAGGGACTGTAGTAGTAACCCAGTAAATATTACATCATATTTTTGTATTGCACTTTTATTTATGCAGGGTCAGGCAAAAGTAGGTTTACAGTTGTCTGTATGGAAAGTAATACAATAACCTATAATAATAAAAGGGTAATATGCTAATTAGACTGGATGTCTTCCGGATATCATTCCGGACATCCTTCCTGATGAAGCCAGGGTTGGAGGAAAGTCGCCCAGGTCCCAGGTGCCAGAGGGAAGCCGGTGCCGTCAGCCAGAGGAAAGAAGGCCTACTCTTACATGAATTTTCATGCAGTGGGCCTCTAGTCCTATATAATAAAAGCCTAATATGCTAGGTGTCCAGTCGGCTGTTCAACCAATCAAAGCATAATATGCTAATGATATGCTAAGGCCACTCTATGATGTGTACTAGCCACCAGGGGGTAGACCAGAGGTGGGCAAACTTTTTGACTCAAGGGCCACAATGGGTTCTTAAACTGGACCGGAGGGCCGGAACAAAAGCATGGATGGAGTGTTTGTGTGAACTAATATAAATTCAAAGTAAACATCATTACATAAAAGGGTACGATCTTTTTTTTTTTTAGTTTTATTCATTTCAAACAGGCCGGATCCGGCCCTCGGGCCGTAGTTTGCCCACGGCTGGGGTAGACAGTCTACTGGTTGGTTGACCAGTCGCTATGATGTGCACTGACCACCAGGGGGCAGACACTCCAACTGGTAGGTTAGCTGGCTGCTGGGGTCCAGGTGATCGGGACTGAGCGAGACGGGCTGTGCATGCCTTGGAGCTCTCCTGTGGTCCTTCCCTGGCTGGCCAACCTCCTGCGTCCCTCCCTGGCCCCATGGTGCACCAGTGGGGTCCCTCAACCTGGCCTGCACCCTCTCACAATCCAGGACCCCTCAGGGATGTCAGAGAGCTGGTTTTGGCCTGATCCCACAGGCCAGGCCGAGGGAACCCCACTGATGCACGATTTTGTGCACTGGGCCTCTAGTTAATAAATAATAATACAAAAACAAACTTCCATGTATTCACAACTGTAAGCCTACTTTTGCCCACCCTGGACAGGAGCGGCCATGTCCCACACTAGCTCTGCGTGGCATTCCCTGATTACTACCGCTGTGACTGTGGGCGCATTCACTTCCCCTTGCATTAGGTTTTTTTAAATCTTTAAAATGGGGCTAAATAGGCCTTCCACAGCGTTGTGAGGAGGAAGTTAAAGTACATGAAACGAAGGCATAGTACTTGTTCACATAGTCAAATCTCAGTAAGTCTTAACTATTAACATTTTAAAAACTGTTCCTCACATGCATTGTTAACGAGATTGGAGAGATGTGTCTAAGGTAGAACTTACAGGCTTAGTTTGTGTTCAGCTATAGAACAAAGAATACCTGAAGTTTCAAGGCAAGAGTCATCTATAGAGGTGACCTAACAGGCGTGAAAGTAATTTAAGGGAGGAGGGGGTAGGAAGTACAGGATTAAGTTCTGATTTCGAGGAGGGGCACACAGGAGAGGACATGGGGCTAGTAAGTAGGAATGAAAAGAAGGAAGGAGTCAGTCCTAGGATATGATGGGCACCAGAGTGGTACAGTAGCATGTGAACCAGCAGGATGGGTGGTGATGGTTACATGGTGGGCTGCTGCAGGAAGCTGAAAAAGCAACTGTGTTGATATTAATGTTGATTCAACCAGCAGAAGTGAATGTGGCGCCTTCTATGGGCCAGGCGCTGTAAATGCAGAAAAGAATTAGATACCTACTCTGGACTCCCAACAGCAGAAAATCTAAAGGCGGCAGAAGACATGGAAGTAATTTAATACATGCAGCAACTTAAAAAATAACCAGCATTAAGGTGGAATTTCTTAGATTTAATTGGTACCTGCACTCTAAAAACTTAAATTGATTTACAGTCATAAATGTGGGCAGCTTAATTGAGCTCCTTTTCTTTCTTTTCTAGACAATGGCCAAGAACAAATGGAAAGGGCAGAAGCCCAGGAATGTGTTTCACGTAGCCAGCCAAAAACACTTTAAGGGGAAAAGTAAAGCAAAACCGGTTACTACGAATCTTAAGAAGGTGAGTATTAAGCACCCCAGCTTCCTGGTTTACAAACAAAGCATGAAGGTAAAGCTAGCGAGAAACCGAATGCTTTTATTTAAAACAGGTTCTTAGCCTTCCTACAAGGGCATACAGATTTTAAACATTTATTTTAAAAAATGGAGAATAACATCCCTTTCTTGAATCCAAATGTACAAAACGAACAAAATTAACTGCGAACCTTTGAGACTCCAAGTAACAGTTTGATAGCTTTATCGGATCTCAGAAAGCCCCGTGTCAGAACCAGCCCTTCTCTGACCTCAGGCATATTCAAGAACCTGTCAAGTGAAAGTACAGTACTGTGTTTCTTAAAATGCAAAATTTGAAAAGGCGTTTATCTTTTTTGTTTTTACTTCAAAGTATTTGGGAAATAGGAAATTTACTCATCAAGATATATATAGCAGAGTCCTCAGAAAATGTTTTCAAGTTGAAGTAATATGTGGCATCAGCTCTCTGGGACTTAGTAAATATCATGATAGTGCACAGAAATATAACTTTATTTTTCAGTTTTCATGAACTAGTTGAGGTCAGCTTTTTGATCAATTTTGACTTTGGAAATGCTGTAAAAGAAATAAGCAGGTGATATGATGGGTTTGGAGCGACAGTTTCACAGGGAATCGTCTTCAGTTGACAGGGGCCAAGACCTGAGTGAGCAGGAGCTAGTGATGCGCAGAGCGGGGAGGCGCCGGGAGCAGCCTCTCCCAGGCAGAGAGCTGCCGAGGCCCAGATGTGACTTCCTCAGGTGGAAGCGCTGGAGCCTCCTGTGCTGGAGAAAGTGTCTGAGAGGGACGTGTGTGGGTTGGCAGCCTGGTCGTGTAGGTTTCTCAGAAAATGGCCTGACTTACCAGAGGAGGCAGTGGGTGGCCAGGCACCCTGCAAATGGTCAGAAGTTTGTGGCCATGGATTTAAAATGAAGCCACTCACCCGGTTACGATTTTCTAGGGTTTTGGTTTTAGGCTCAGCAGTCTGATCAGTGAGTGTAACTGGCTTGCAGGCAAGTATGACACGGGAGAGACATGGAGAGGAAAGTTCAGTGGTTGAGGAGATAATGGTCTGGTCTGTGCTGGCTGAGGGAGTGCAGGAATGTGAAATAATGGACGCGGAGGCTGCAGTGAGATGTACGAGTCCTGACTGAACTGTACGTGGACAGGAGATGAGGACCTGGAGATGACAGGCCACAGCATTAGATTGTTGTTGAAGCCACAGGCAGTGACGCCAGGCCTGGAGCTTAGTGAGCTGAGGTTGGACATCTTTCATGAAGGAGCAAGTAGTCCTGGTGTTGGCAGGTGACAGTGGGGAGGGTGGGGCCAGGGTGTCCCAGGGCGTAAGGTTTACAGGAAGAATAGAACCCCCACCCCACTTTCAGATTCAAGATGGGGGCTGCCAGGTGGCTGTCCTGACTGCCCAGGACCTCCATCAGGGCAAGAAGGTGAGGGAGGCTGAGGCACTGTTAGCAGGACAGGAGCATGGGATGCGGGCTTCCGCCTCATCGGCCAGAGATAATAGCGGGGCCGTCTGGTTCACACTCCGGCCTGCTTACCCAGGTGAAGTGAAGATGGGGGGTGTTCCACATACTTGTCCTTCTTAAGAAACAGCACCTTTGTCCTTTGTCCAGTATTCCCCAATAAGACTGAGAGTTTTAGTGTGAAGCTTGCCCAGAAACTGGTACAATTGTCTTGTTAAGAATTTAGGTTTAACGCGGTTAAATTAAGGTTGAGTGTATTTTATCCTTAAGGGTTATAAGCTCATGGATTAATGTTCTTTTTCTTTTTAAAAAAGATAATCATTAAGAACGTTGAAAAAATTAAAAGAATGAATGAAGCTTTTGTGAACATACAGAAGGAGCTTGCTCACTTCTCTCAAGGCCTTTCCCTCGAACCTCTGCAGAAACAGCTGGTGCGTAGAGCATTTCCTTTTAATAAACTGGAGGCTAATAAATTAACCCCCACATTTCCACAGCCTGTAAGTCGAATGTGATCTTTAGTATTCGGCTCTCTAGTGTACGTGGCTGTGCTGTATGTATAGCATATTCATAAACATTATGAACATGAGAATTTATCATGTTTCCAAAGGTATGAGTAGAAATTAAATTGGTAATAGATGACATGTAATTTTTTGCACTACTGTTACCTAAATGTTTACACTCTAAATACTTTCCTCCCTCCAGGCTCTTCAGCCGAGTCAGGAAGACAGACCAGTGAATGTTGACGAAGCTACGAGATTAATGGCCCAGTTGTAATGCACCTGGTGATGCATCAGATTCCCCCAAAGACCAATAAATTAAATGCTTTATACAACTTTATTTTTAAAAATCTTATTAATGTACAGGCATTGGCACAATTTAAAAACCACTACATAAACAGCCCTCTCCTATAATCCAGGAAAGTGGAATGTCAGGAGTCAGCAAACGTGGTGAACTTAAAGTGCTAGAACAAAGGCACTTCACAGACTTCACGGGAAGTGACCGTAGCCTCTCGGACACCTTCACTCCATACGTGGCAGTGACTGTCTGTCAGGATTGGAGCGCAGAAATACAGACAGTTTCGTGGCAGTAAAAGCGGAACACAAATAAGTGATGAGCCCTTGGCCGTTTTGGTTTTTGATGACCTCAACCTACTTTTAACTTTCCTTTCACAAGAGTAAAAACAGGAGTTAGAATTGGAAGGGAAGCTGAAGTTCCAGAATGCAGTCACTGTAGGGGCTTCGGAGCCCTTTGTTTTCACAGTTGACGTTTTGTGAAGTCAGAGAGCAAGTATTAGGGAAGACGACGTCAGAATCAGCAACCTAAACAGGTGTTACGTTCATTATAAATACTCAGGTTATTCGCAAGTCTACAAGGTTTCAGTTAGAGGTAGATACTGTCCCAGGTGTCCAAGGAGTCTAATAATTTAGTATCTGGACATCAAACAGGTCACACACTCCTTCACTGTCATCTAAGTTAAAGTTGTAGTCGTCCGCGGGGGTGGGGGAGAGCCGCAGGAGAGGAAACACTGCAAGCAAAGCACAGGCTCAAGGTTAGTGCGGCTCCACACACTCAAAGGCCCATCCGTTAAACTACCGTTTCTATGTTCTACAAGAAAAAGTGGAAAAGCAGTGATCAAGTTAATGACTTGTGTTTACTGTGTATTTGAAAGATTCTCGTTTAAAGATAATTTGTGCATTGACTATAGGTATAAGCTTGAGAAATAGGTTTAAGTAACTATTGGCTGAACTTGTCACTAAAATACATCATTTAAAAACATGGGTATTTAAAAACAAAGTATTTTCTCTACTTTGAAAATAGAACAGAACTAGTCTTAGGCTAATAAATGTGTTACTGTTGTCTTTTTTCTGAAATGTTGAAGGAATCTAAGGTGGTTATGGTTCCGTTGCTGAGTGCAGCTCTGCCTTCCCAGGTCTTGGCTGCACAGCCAGGAGCCGAGACTTGAGGCCCAGAATTTAAGGGAAGGTGAGGCTGACAGTTACCACTGAAGTGATCACAATATTGGGTTGTTCAGTCTGACAGACTCCAGTTTAGATGATGACATGGCCAGGTCAGGAGCAGTGTGGTGGCTTCAGGTTAGTGTATGGGTGACCGACAGCTTTCCTGGCCTTGGCCAGATTCTTGTGGAGTAAGGGACTCGTGTGCCAGCACCTAGCAAGTCTACTCAGTGCAGGCAAGTGTCCCCTTGAGAAGCAGGTACAGACCCACGGGGCCGGATGCCCAGGATCTTCTCACCAGTGTTATTGGAGAATTTTCACAACTCGCCATAAGGCACTAAGTACCTAATCAATCAATCCTATGCCACCTGTAACTTCCAGGGAAGCAAGTCTGCCCCTGAGGGAGGCAGTACAGTGGGGCCTTGACTTACAAGTTTAATTCATTCTGTGACGGAGCTCGTAACTCAAATTACTCGTATGTCAAAACAATTGTGAACGAGTGAGACGTGATGGTGGGCTGATGTTGTGGCGTTCAGTTCACTGTGATGTTCGCTGCGCCAACTAGCAGTGGGGTATCTAAAGCTGGCTCGTAACCCGAATTTTAGTTCGCAACTCAAAGTAAAAAATCAGCCGAGAGACGGCTCGTATCTCGAAAAACTCGTAAGTCGGGACACTCGTAAGTCAAGGCCCCACTGTACAGTTTTAAATGGCTTACCATCAGAAGACATCAGCTCATCAATGAGATCTCCAGTAACAGATCCTGCGGGAAGAGAAAAGTGATCGCGCCTTGTGACATCTCTGCAGCGGGGGCAGCTGGCTCTCCTTGGGCACAGCACGCTAAACACGGGGAGTCCGCATCAGCCCCCACTCAGTACAAGTGAAGTACTAGCCGGGAACGATGTTTCCATTCGCACCTACAAGTTTCACTGGTAAACTTCCAAACTCAAGGAGCCCCAAAGCCGCTTCCCCCACAACGGACTCCTGGGCTTTCGCCAGTGAAGCACCATCACTTTCCGTTCCTCCGCCAGCCTCATCTCCAGATCCCACACGACAGACGGGACTTATTTTGCCTAAACAATACTTGCTTGTTCTTTCTCTCATGCACCCACTGCCATCACCCTCCTGTGGCCTCAATGTTCTCACAGCTGCACAACGGCCCTGCCCTCTGTTCCCCAGGCGTCTTCTCCGGGTCACGTCCCGGCACTCAGCGCCTGTGTGGTACCCGACAGCCACTTCCCAGCCACAGAACTTCACTGGATACCGCTAGTCCTCACTCAGTCTGTCATGGCCCACTTCAGCCCGGCCTTAAATTGCCTTTCTTACTATTTCCTGATACAAATCATACACAGAAACTAACTGCTCACACTTTTTTGAATGCTTTGTGAAGCCGGTGGACTGGGTCTGAGGTGAACATTACGAAGCTGGCCTGCTTTATCCCCCATTAGGTTATACTCGGGGGACAGGCATTCCCACGCCTAATGGTAGAAATACGGAGAGCACAGGATGGAGGGGACAGGACACGACTCTGAGACTCTGTGTGTGCTCAGACCTTTCTTTACAGCCTCACCAGGCACCACCGAGAGCAACCTGGGCAGCTGACTCCCGCCCTGTCCTGGGACACGTCCCGAAGGTACAAATGAGACCAGCTTGAGTGACCTGCAGCAATGTTAGACAGACGTGACCGTCACCCCTGTGCCACTTCCCATTCCAGACACAGGCACTGCAGTGAGGACCGAGGACAAGGGGGTCTCTGCGCTCCACAGCCCGACTGCGCAAAGGCAGCCAGGGATGGCAGCTACCTGTCTAGCTGCCGGGAGATCACTCTACACAGCAAACCTCGGATAAGAGCAGATGTGCACATGGCAGCCGAGGCACAATGGAATCCTACAGAAAACTGCACTTCAGGCCCATTAAACACTGCTGAGCGTGCAGAGCTCCATACAGTCTCAGCCACACTGCACCCACCACTGTGTTTCTGGACAAACAATCAGATTGTGTGTGTAAATATATCTTAATAAACAAATCCATAATAACATAATTAAAATACTTATATGAGAATACAATTATAATTATACCAAACTAATAATAATCCTATATAATAAAAGGCTAAAATGCAGATCGACCGAACAGTGGAACGACCAGTCGCTATGACGCGCACTGACCACCAGGGGGCAGACACTCAATGCAGGAGCTGCCCCCTGGTGGTCAGTGCACTCCCACATGGAGAGCACTGCTCAGCCAGCTGGGCTCACGGCTGGTGAGCGCAGCAGTGGTGGCGGAACCTCTCCTGCCTCTGTGGCAGGGCTAAGGATGTCCAACTGATGGCTTAGGCCCGCTCCACCTGGGGAGCGGGCCTAAGCCATCAGTTAGACATCCCCCGAGGACTCCCGGACTGTGAGAGGGCGCAGGCCAGGCTGAGGGACCCCTTCCCCCCCGCCCCTCCGCCCCAAGTGCATGAATTTTGTGCACCAGGCCTCTAGTAAATATGAAAAGACAGGATGTTTCTCATAAACCTGTCCTGGCGCTGGACACAGACACTGCGTCACTCTTGCTGATTACACTAAGCTTCCTATTTCCCTCCTGCATCAGGTGACACTCACTAGGCCACAGACAAATTCAGAAAAGCTCCCCTTCCTAAGACGGAGGCTCTGGGCCCACCTGAAGCCGAGTCTGTGGCCGGGATGTGCTGGAGGCCGGGGCTCCTCTCAGAGGCGGGCGGCCCCGGAGGGCTCGGCGGGGCGGGGCTGGGCTTGTGCGGAGTCTGGGGAGTCGAAGGCTGAGAGGGGGGCTGAGTGAGGTCGTCCGGTGGGGGAACAGGGAAAACCACAGGTTGAGACGAACTGGACTCTTTATTTATCAGCAGCACGTGGATGGGGCCCGAGTGACTCTTGAGGTTGATCTGGTACTTCTTCTGTCCATTCTGACCCTTAAAGTTGTGAAGTGTAAACAAATTGAAAATCAGATCAAGCTACTAGGGAGTAACTAAATCCACACAAGAGAGAGGCAGTCGGTCAGGACACTGCGTGGAGACCGAGAGCAGGACAGGGAATGGAGGCTCTAAGCCCCTGCCCCTTAAAGTAAGTTTTTCTCAAAAAAACCGAGCTTCACAAACTCTGAGTTGCAGACTTCTGGCAGACTCCCTTTTACCGTCATGGCTGCTCACATCCTCCGTGGGGACCCCCTCCCGGTGTGGGCCCAGCACATGGCCCCTCAGCTGCTGTCTATCTCCGGCAGCAAGCACACAACCACGGACTTTTCCTACAGAGGCGGGTGCAACGTCCCTGCATTTCCAAGTGACCCGGGTCCTGAGGCTGCAGAGTCCATCACGTGAACGCCCACATCCAAGCCTCCGGGTGGCGGGGGCGGCTGTGGTGACGGCGGTCACCTTTGTCTACCCCTTCCATGGTTGCTACAGCTTTCGAGTTTGTTTTAGGAACTCCGAATCCCAAACTAAATTCATGAAACTTGGACGCAGCAAAGAGTTAGTACATATATGACTCAATAAGCCAGACGTGTTAAAATGACCCAATTTAAAACCACGTATTATTGTTTATATTTCAATTGAACTTCTTCCTCAGACAGGACTGGTACATGGGTTGCAGATATAACCAAACTGATGCTTTGAGATTACTGACTATATCATGACTCGTGAAATCAAATTAAAAAAAATAAAATGTTACATAATTCATTTAGTCATGTCTACAATTTTACCAAAGTACTGAAGACACCCAGGTTCAGTATCAAGACCCTGTCCCTGATGCCTGAGAGTTCACACAGTGAGCTCGTGTGTGGAGGAGACACATAAGGCCTCCCTCCTGAGCCAGCGGGTCCGCTCTGACCAGCCCCACCTACCATCTCTGGGAGTGGGACCTCCAGCTGCGTGCCAGCAGGTGCCTGGATGGCCAACAGTGTGTCACCTGTCAGAAAACACAGATGTTTCAATTTTAGGAAATAGAGTGGCAAGTGGATGGGCCCTGGAGACAGAGGCTTGGGTTCGAATCCCAGGCTCCGGCGTGACTTTGGGGTCTTCCTTCTGTAGAGCAGGGGCTGTAACCCCACAGGGCTGTGCTGAGGAGAACGGAGGTCAGACGTATGAGACCTCAGATCAGGGCAACACACAGCCTTGATCTATCGCTCTCATGAACAAGCTCAGCTCCAGTGACTTGTTAAATCTGAGACGCTGACAGCTTTTAACGTCAACTAAATCACACTGTTTACTTGAAGTAGCTAAGATGTGATGATCGGGACACCAGAGACGTGCAACACACTGAACTCGGGAGCGTGAGTGACCTCACTTGTGAAGCCCCATCCTACCCTCTCTGTGGAAGGCAGCCTCCAGGTGGTGGCCCACCCGAGTCCAGCGACAGCCACACCCGCCTGCAGTCAGTGACAGGCTGTCCTACTGGCAGGCAGGATACTGAGACGTGTGTGCACAGCCCCACTACGTGGTCATTTCCAGAGTCACACGAGGCGGGTGGGCTGGGGGAGGCAGCTTTCCTCGTCATCAGCACCTCCTGCCTCCTCTGGCTCTGTCTGTGCCCAGCACACTCGCTGCAGTTCCACAGACAGAGCGATGAACCGAGTTCAAGTTGGTCCCTGACTGTGACTGTCATTTAGCCCCAATCTGACTGAGCTGCCCCTCCCTCCCCGTTTACTGCCTGCAACGCAGACAGCGACGTGAGCGGGCAGAAACACGAGCGGCTGTGAGCACAGCGCACTGCAGAGCGAGACGAGGAGCCCACGCCGACCCTGGCCCGGTGAACCCCGGATTCCGAGTCTCCGCAGCAGCGGTCGATCGAGGCGGCACTGACTCACCGTGGAAGCAGTTGCAGATGTCCTCGTGAGTCACGTAGGAAAACGTGCGTCGCAGGAGTTAAGGAACACATTTGCATCAAGCTCTAGGCATTTCCATGAATAAACCAGAGGCCTAAACAAACACCACGACCGAATGCCTGCGGGGCTGCCGCACACAGTCAGGGGAGAAGAGCCGAAGTCTTCAGCCTGCAAGAGAAGAGGTGAGCCAGCAAGGGTGCCCGGACGGCCCGGCTGGCCCGGCTGTGCTCTGGGTTCTGTGGCCGGCGGGCCCTCGGGACAGACGGAACCTCTTCCTCAGGAGCCGGGCACTGGGGGCCTGGCGGCGAAGCCAATGCCACAACCAGAGGTCTCCACACCCACAACCTTCCTGGGCCGCAGTTTGGGTCCTGGGAGTAGCCGGAACCTTGGAAAGCCGTGCAGCAAAGTCCAAGGTCAGCCAGTTCTATGGGTTTGGAATCTTGGGGCTCCTCAGGGCACAGCTGGAAACCACCAGTTCTCACACTGAAGCTCTGACCAACAGAGAAAGTGACATGAGAGCTCATGGACTTGTGCACCCAGGACAAGATGACACGGAGCCTCCCTGACCTCAGGTAGGTCCAAGTTCACACGGCACGAGGCTGATACAGGGGAATGTCCCAGAGAGCAAAGGGGCACTCGCATATCCAGGCACCGCAGACATCAAGGGGACAGTGACGTGGAAACTCGGGGTACACCCCTCTTCCTTCTAACCTGGCAGATGGGCCAGCCTTGGACCCATCCTCTGGGAGGCTCCACCGCTGAGTTAGTATCAGGCGGAGTATCCCGGGTTGTCCACCCACATTGACTTCTCAAAGCTCTGAGAGCTGCTGAATGTTCACCCTCCTCCCCAGCTGGACGTGCACCTGTAACTCACCCTCCCCAGCTGGACGTGCACCTGTAACTCCTCCTCCCCAGCTGGACGTGCACCTGTAACTCCTCCTCCCCAGCTGGACATGCACCTGTAACTCCTCCTCCCCAGCTGGATGTGACGTGCAACCATGGAAAGGATATCTGCTGTTGATGGCGTCATCCATCACATTTCTGATGCTCTGCTGTAGCCACGACTTCTGCTGATCCAGTTCCCTTTCCTTCAGGTCCAGGTCCTCGACCTCGGCTCGGAGGTCTCGCAGTCTCTCCAGGACTTCCTTGGTGTTGCAGCCAGCGCCCACACCTCTGCACACGGAGCATGAACACGCCACGTCAGAACCAGGTCAACCACAGCACCTGAGTGTTACAGCACTAACAATGACGGAGCAATGTGTTGAAGACAAAATCTTTACACTCTTATAAAATCAAAGGATTAAAAAATTTAATTACGATGCCTCAGAACATGATTGCTTAGCATATTTCTTGGCAAGAACAGTGAAATTTCAAAATTTCCCAGCATGTTTTAGCATGGTGCCTGTCACCTGGAACGTCAGGCTGGTGACAGATACACCAAAAAGATGTCACAGCCAAACAGTCAACTTGGACATCTCAGATGTAGACTGAGATACAGGTAACAGATTACGTATTTTGGTGGGATTCTGACCAAAATAAAAAAATAAAAAATGAAGGTCAAAGGGACAAATATGCAAAACAGAATGCATTTGTCACAAACATACAATCAGATCACGGTTAAGAGACAACGTGCACTTCGATCAACTGTTATTTGTAAGGCACATGTTCCCACAGGTAAGATGTAGTTCCTGCTCCTCAAGGCATTTGTATTAATTTATCAGCTGACAAACACTTGGGCGGAGAGGGATTAATGACCCAGCAGTGTGCGGGGTGCCGTGCGGGGCCTTGGGGGGATGTATGACAGGAGTTTCTAAGAGTGTAAATTAAACCGCAGTCGCAGACGGGAACGTGCGCAGAAGCCCCGGGCAGGGCCAGGCGGCGTGGGCCGGGCTCTGCAGCGCTGGGAGGAGCAGTCTCTGAGCGGAGCCTGGCCTCGCGACTTACTTCCACTGGATGCTGTTTTTGGACTTTTTCTCAATCAGGTCGATCCCTTCCAAGACGTTGGTGATATCATAAATTCTTCTTTTCTGCCTCACAGCCAGAGTATCTGCAGCCTGTTTACAGGGGGGGCGGGCAATGAAATAAATTACAATTCATATTTTAAGTGCACAGCACGATGGCCTAGGCCCAGCTCAGTGCCAGCGCGCCTGGAACAATGAGGGGGTTCAAGCAGCTCTCCCACCCGGAGGCCCGCGGATGCGACTCCATGTAAAGTCAGCAGATGCTGAAACGGCAAGAAAACGGCGAGGTGGCGGCACAGAGCCAGCGGGATAAAAGAACAGCGAGAACACCTCCCGGCAGCTGCCGGCCCTGCCGCGTCCTGTCTCATCTCCCTGTTTGTAAACAGTCCTGACTAAAGGCAGCTTCAACTCTCTTTTGAAACTTTGAAAAATTGTATCTCGGTAATTTCAAAAATAATTCAGTCAACTTACTTGGGGTAAATTCTGAAGGACACACAGCGAAACCTGACATACACGATGCGCATTTCGGAAACACTGAGAACCCACACGGCAAATCCCCGCCACGCGCCACGCGCGGGGCTCACTCGCGGCCACGGGTCAACAAAAATGCCCGCATTCTGGCGAATTCAGGAATTCCAACCATTCCCACTCACATTTCTGACATCTGTTCCCTAATAGGACGAGTAGAAACTACTGAACGGGGACCCGCGGCTCTTTTTCAAGTGGATTCAGCAACAGCCTGCGGAACTCGGCTCAGTCTCCATTCCTGCAGCCACGAGACCCGTGTCCGCGCCCCGTGGCCAGCACTCCGCCCAGACCGCACAGCACACGTGACCAGCCCTCTCGGGGCATCGCTCCCTTCCTGATTCTGTATAAAAGCAGCTCCTACAAAACCCATAATTTTGCAAGCTGGACCCCCTTGTCCGGAGCAAGTGTGACCGACAGCTCACCTCACTGGCGTCTGGAACCTGTAAGGGCAATGCTGGGCCTAAGAATCCATGTGCTGTGCCACCAAAACGTGCAGGCGACTCCTGCCCGCCTCTCGGGTCTTCTGGGGGAAGTGGCAAACAGGCAGACCCAGGCAGTTCCAACAGGACCAGCCTGGGCCCAGCAACGCTCTGCTTACCTTCCTGCCGCGTCCCTGTGGAGTGTGAGGCTACTTTTCTGAGGAGCAGCAGCCACTGCAGATTTAACTGCAGAAACTGGAGTTGTGGGCACTTTCCTCTGACAAGGCCCTTGAGAGGGAACCCAGGGCCCCCAGGTGGCTGGGTCCTCCCAGCAGGTTCTCAGAGCAGGGCTCCCGTGCGCTCCCCCCGCCCCCAACGGCCCCCCACCCGCCAGCTCATGGCTGGAACACCAGGGTGGTCACAGGAAACAGACCACAGGAGCTGTCCTTGGTCCTTACGCAAAGAGCCATCAGGTCTTACTTTTAGCTCAATTTTTAAAGTTTCCCACTACACAACTTACACATTTAGCCCTGGATTTCCAAAACTCAACATCATTTCCTTCTCTTTACACACATGAGCGTATGCACAGCCAACAAGCACAGAGCACGCGTGGACAGGACCTGCAGGAGGCTTGCACTTCAGCAGCCACATCAGCCCTGGCAGTCAGGTTGGAGTGGGGGGGCACTCCAAGGTGTCCCAGGGCCCAACGGGGAGCAGGGAACCAAGGGGCAGCCGCCCTAACTCGGAGGTGGGGAGGTCCTGAGAGGCTAGTGGAGAGGAGAAAGGGTAACCAGGTGGGATCACTGACCCTCGAGATGGCTCTGAAGGGCCACTGTGGCCAGGTCACAGCTGTCTGGGCAGCGATGGACCCAGAGCCTTAGTGGAGAAGAGGTGCCAGCGAAGGAGGGAACGCTGGGCAGTGCTGTAGGGAGCTGTGAGGCCTCTCTAGAATGTCATTTCTTTCAAAGACGCAGGTAAGATGGCAGAAAGGCAGGCATCTCCTTGTGATGGCTTTTTATTTCCTCTCCAGTGGGGGTGCAGTGCAGGGGGAGGGGGCCGTGGCTGAGAGAAGAGGGGCAGTGTGAAATCCCCCTGGGGCAGGAGAGTGAGCAGCAGAGCTGGACCCCTCCGCATTTCTCCAACCCTGGAGACCGGCCTTGGTGCCGAGGGGCGCCCAGGGCAGGGCGGCGCACCCCATCCCAGCGCCCTGCAGCTGCCGAATAAACAGCCGCGTGCATCGGGGCTACCGACAAACCCTGCACCGGGACGTGACCTGCCTGGCCATGAAGGAAGCATCTCATTGCACCACCCTGGCTCCACTGCCCAGGGAAACACACAAACAGAACCCTCAGGGGAGAACAGGTACGCTGGAAACCTCCCCTCCAAACACTGAATCCTCTTCTAACAATGTCACCAACGGGAGCCAGGGGGTGCCTACAGGTGGGGCACCATTCAAGAGGGAACCCTGGTGGGAGGTGCTCAAGACAATGAACCAGGTGAGATCCCTGACAGCACTGCACCTGCGTGGTGACCTGGCGCTGCCCAGCATCGCGCCCACTTCCCTGGCACCTGCGCTGGGACAGTGTGAGCGCTGGAGGGCGGGTCCCAGGTAGCTGTTTGCTTAGGATTAGTTGCAGCTCATTCGCCCAAGAGTATTTTGAGGGCACATGAGGCTCTGAACATGAAACAGTAACTAGGGAAACACCTGTCCCCAGGTTCTCATCTCAGAGCAGGTCGCTGCTCTCTGCCGGGACCACAGCTGTCAGGACCCGTGTGCAGTGTTTGGACTGCAAGCATCCGAACGCACAAACACACAGGTGACACTACCTATGACCAATGCGTTACACACACACACACACGCACGCAGTGAAGGTCCTAGCAGTATGGTGGGAGGAACCCACGTGGCTCAGCACGGCTGCCCATGATCTATTTCAATGAGAATTTTAAAAACCTTCAACCATGCCCCGAAATGTGCTGTCGATGTCAGGATTTTAGCTAATTTCAAACACGGTTAGAGATTATGAACAGAGAGCCTTTTAAAGCCAGTAACAGGACCTGTGTTACAGACCTTTCCCAGGCAGAATCTAAGTCAACGCTCAACTGTGCTGTGAAGCAGTTATCATTCTGTTTCACAGGACAGATTCTGAAAGCAAATGGATACTCAGGTACCAATTGGCATTAATTATATATTCGTGACATACATTTGTGGCAAAACTTTTCAAATGTTTCTAAAAGACTTAAATAAATGGGTGTGCAGTCAAAGGTCTATGCTACCTAACTCCCTGCAGGCGCAGTCCTGGTACCAGAGTCCACCAGCACTGCCCCCGGAGTGAACACATGGTCTGAAAAAGCAGGAAGATCTTCATCTCCATTTACATATTTATTAAAAAATAATAAACGTTAACAAAAAGTGGCACGCATGTCTAAGGCTTGGGACTGCAGCTGACATTGCAGAATGAGGTTTAAAAATGAAACAGTCCCACAGAAAACAGGGATGACTCGGGCGGTGAAGTGCTCTCAGGGGACTGCAGGGGACACCGGATCCTGCGGGAATGAAAGACCGAGGAACTGCCTTCCTCCCCGCACAGAGGCCCCCTGAGCACACGCACGGCCTCTGTAGTGCCAGCTCAGCCCTGGCCCCGGGACTCCCTAGACACGGCAGGCCCGTTCCCCACCCACACTCGGGAGCTTTGAAATGTTACGCTTTCAATTTGTTCCAATTTTTAGTTTTTGATTTTTAATAAACTGCATAAGCGTTTTCAATGGAACTTCATTTTTGATGTTTTAATGGAGAAATGCATGGCTAAAAGGCAGCACTGTGTCCTGTTCTTCAGAAGTACATGTCAGAGGTTAGAAAGAGACGGCATCCTGGTGGTCTTGGGTGTTTCATGGCACCCAAGACATGCGAATGTGAAGGCTGATAGAATTTTTTATATTTGCGATACTCACAAAAATTGTTTCTTGAACTGCTTCTTAAAAAATATCAAGTGTATAACTCAAAAGTGTCTATAACTTATGGTGAAATGGACCACCCAAAGTAAGAATATAAGAAAAAAATGATTATAATTTCAAGTTACATCAAAAACGTAATGATAAAAAACAAAAAGGTACAGAAAATGCGTTAATGGTATTTTTCTACGGTGCACAATAAGAAACATCATTGGAAAGACTTCCAAGTAGATTTTTTTAGATATAGATTTTACACATCATATATATGTAAATGAATGCAAAATGTATGTAAATAAACGGTATGTTTTTTCCAGATATATGTAAAAAAGGAATGATACTCAAACTGTTCTCTAGGAATAAAAAATCATTAAAATAATAAGACAATGGTATTGCAGAAGCCTCTGACCTTTTAGGAAATTGTGATTAAATATTAAACCCACTTCCTGCTCAATGACTCCCAGAGAGTAATTTCATGGGCAATTGCAGGAAACAGGAGGAAGCCAAGAACCCGAGGGCACTGGGCACAGCTGCCTCATCTCCAAGGCAAGTGGAGGGAGAAGCCTTCAAAGTCAGCCCTTGGAGTTCAGTTTTCTCTGGGAAACCCCAAACTTGCAACATTCCTTTTATTCAAGTCAAGGGCTACAGGTGAATTTCTAGGTTTTGAACAGTAGCTGCAAGCTGTGTGTGGTGACATCCTCACGACTACCCGTGAAGAAGGCATTTTAATTTTAGTTCATGACCATTTCAGGAGTAGCTGGAGGGGCCACGAAGCACGTTAGGGCGGGAGGAAACTCGGGACAGCACTGGAGGCACCACACGTGCAGCCGCGCATTTGTTCAAAGCACAGCCACTGAGCCAAGTCACAGCCGCTCCCTGACCCCGGCGGCACCCAGGGAAGGCGGGGCTTGAAGACACCCCACCCCCGGCCATCTCAGGGGATGCCCGGAGGATGCAGTCAGGTGTGCGTGTGGGCCCCGGTGCGGGGACAGTGCTGTGTCAGCTGGGCTCAGGACAGCGCCTGGGGTGTCTGCAGGGACTGCTTAGACTTTGCATCATTTGCGTGTTTACAGCCTGGTTCGCACTTCAACTCGGCTTTGGGCTGTCCCCGTGCGTCCCTGGGCGCTGTGCATCTGACCCCTGGCTGGGCGGCCAGCTCGGGTGCGTGACCACCGGCCTCCGCTCGCGCGGTCCTTGGAAGGACCTGAGCTGGAGCCCAAGGCAGGCGCCCCCACGACCCAGGCGACCCTAACGGGACAGAAGAGCCCGCCGGTGACCCTGCAGTCCCACCTTAGAGGTCTGTGCCTCGTGCCCACGAAGTTACACGCCGAAAGCGCCGCCCCACGCAGGGCCGGACACTCACTCCGTTAGCGGCGGGGCGGGCCCGAGGGGAGGGTCAACCGCGCTCGCTCTGGTTCGGAACAAGCGCCCACGGTGGCCCCGGGCGGCCCATGGAAACCACCGCGTCCCAACAGCGCGGTGGCCGGGGCGGCTCTTTGTGGACAGCGGGTCGGGCTGGGCCACGCGGCGTGTCGGGTGTTGGGCCAGCTTCCTTCCCCACACCCCGCAGCCCCGTCCCCTCCCATAACCCCCGCCCAGCACCCCTCCCCCCGCCCCCATCTCCGCGCCCCGATCCTGCGCCCCTTCCCCCGCCCCAGTCCCCTCCCCGCCCCCGCCGCGCGCTCACCGCCTTGAGGTCCAGCACGCCGTCCTGCGCCTCCTGCAGCAGCGACACAAACTTGGCGGTGAGCAGCCCCAGGCTCTTCTCGTGCCGGCTGCTCCCGCCCGCCGGGCCCCCGAGCTGCGACGGCGGCGCGGGGGAAGCGGGGGGCGCCCACTGACCCTGGGCCTGGCCCTGCGGCGCCGACTGCCCGGAGCTCGCGGGCTCGGCCGCCGCCATCCCCGAGTGCGCCCCGCCGACGCCGAGTTTAAATGGCCGGAAGTGACGCCAGTCGCTGTTGCCAGGCGACGTGCTGGCGGTGGGAGTGGCGGCGGAAGAGGGGCTGGAGAAGGGGCGGGACCGAGAACAGGGGCGGAGCCAGCGTCGTGGCCCACCGGCCTGGCCGCAGCTCCCCTGGCCCCAGAAGGGCGGCCTCACCTGGCCACGTGGGTTATTTCCATACAATTGGATCCCATTGACCTGCATGTCCATTTTTGGGTCAGTAACACATTCTTAAATTACTGGGATTTCTAGTGTTTTGCAATCAGAAATGTGCATTTCCCAACTTTTCCTTTTTCAACATGGATTTAGCTACTCTAGCTCCTTTGAATTTATCAATTTGGGGATCTTAGAAAGGTCTGCAAACAGGCTAACTAGGGTTTTGATAGGGGTTGTACTAGATCAGTAAATAAATTTGGGAGAATGACCATCTAAGAATATTGTCTCCCGATGTATGAATAGCTTATTTCAACAATGATTTGTACTTGTCAGAGTATAAGATTAACACTTTTGTTAAATTTAACCTAACAAAGTTTGTTCTTTGGAATGTCATTACCAATGAATTTTTTTCCTTTTTAAACCACTTTATTGGGACTCTGTTGACATGTAAAACATTTATTCAACCTAATGAGTGGGGTTAAGTCTATCTAGACCATAAAATTATCACTGCCACGACCATAAACATAGTAATCAACTCCCAAGGTTTCCTCCCACCCCATTATGTCCTTGCTTTCATTCCTGATTGTAGTAGCTTGAGTCTTGCTGGTTCTTCGGACTCATGGTTAAGGCTGTCAGCTTGCCCTCTCTGGTGACTGATGAAGTGTGGGGCGGAGGGGCACCTATGTTCTTGGCCACAGCCATCCACTACGAAACTCCCATCAGGCTGGGTGGGAGGTATTGGGAGATGGCTATGTCTCGGTGCCTCAGGCTTCTGCTGTCCACAGGTTTAGTAAATGTTCTTCAATAAATGTCTTCACTGCTGTATGCTCTCAGGACAGTTTTCAGAGACTCTAAATGGTATTTTAAAAAACTCCTTGCCAGTTAGTGTTATTTTGCTGGGAAACAGGTCTGCAGAGTTCTTCATGTTTCCAATATTCTTTATTTCTTGCAGTGGATATGAGTTACTGTCTGATATCATTTCCTTTCATCCTTTAACATTTCTTTTCCATTAGTTTGGCTAGAATACATTTTCTGTCTTTATTTTGAAGGATAGTTTTGGAGACAGCATTCTTGATTGACGATTCCTGTCTTCCCATACTTCAAATTCACTGCCTTCCGGTCTCCACTGTTTCTCATGAGAAGTCAACTGTTAGTCATACTGTTCCTCTGAGATAAACCATATTTTCTTGTTTTCAAGATTTTCCCAACAGTTTGACTATAAAGTGTCTAAGCGTTTCTCTTCATGTTTATCCTAGGTTTTATGGAAGTTCTTGGATCTGTAAATTGATCTTTTTTCATCAAACTTACGGAGTTTTTAGCTATTATTCTCCCAAATATTTCTATGTTCTCTCCTCCCCAACTCCCATACACCTCGGTATGTTCAATGCTGTCCCACAGATGTCAGTGTGAAGCTTCCTAAAGTGAAACATGGACCCTCTTTTAGAAGCATTTATATTTTTCCATTTAACTTTTAAAACGTCACTGGCTATTACTTAAAAGCACAGTATCATATTCTCTTTCAAAAACAGTGAGGAGGATAGTACTTAGGTTTTTGTTTTATATACACAGGAACATAAAAGATGACAAAAGTGATACAGTAATAAATGACTGGATAAATGGAAGAAAACAGTTTCCAGTTGCAAAATAAGAATTCTCTTCATATATACAGTGACTAAAGGGGAAAATGAAAAAATAAGGGTGGAACAGTAGTGTTCCTCTGGAACAGACAATGTTTATAAACCTTAAATGTAATCTTTAATGAAAGTCATATGCATTATAAAAAAGGGGTCATTATGAAGGATGAGGAAATGGTGACATGCTTTCTTACGAGTGCCACATCTCTGACCATACAGATCTCAGATACTTTTTGGCTCTTCATATGAGCATTTTGAAAGAATGAGCTACATAAACTAAAGGACAACCAAGAAATATAATTAATTCTTCATCAATACAATAAGGCAATGACAACTATTAAAATAATTTCCCTAATATATCAAAGGCTAACCTTAATTCCATTTACATATTTAGGCAAAGTATAATTACCAAAGAATGTATAGTACAGAAACAAAAAGTGTCTTAAGTCTAGTTATTTGGATAGGTTTTTCTAATACACATAATTATCAACAATTTATTATAAAAAGCTACATATACAATTAAATACTTTTTCAAATGTCTTTTAAAAATCAGAATGAAATGGGTAGAAAGAGACATTTCAAAGTCAAAGCAGTTACTACTGTTACAATATTTAATCATTTTTACAATTGGTCTGCTGGTCCATTTCAATTGAGTTTGTTCTCAGAACCATCACAAGACCTGATGAATTTCATTTACAGCAAAAGCAAGATGCTTAATTTTTGCTTCCAGTGCTTTTTTGTTCTTGCAGTTTTCTTGCAGAAGTCCACGCATTTCTTCTTCAACTTGATGAACCTAAATCAAATATAAATTTTACTTTTAAATTTCTTAAAAAGATCATTTTAAAAAAGCATTCTGAAAGAAAAAAGTCAAAAATCTATTCTTGAGCATTTTGCTCTATTTATATAAAGAGTAAAGGAAACTTGTTGAAATACTAACTGGGAAAATAATGTTTATGCTGTAGACAAAGTACTTACATGTATAGTATCTATTTCTCACAGGTTCTGGTGATGGACACATGGTGATTTATTTAGACTCTATTTTAGAGCTTAGACAATTTGTTGAAGGCCATGCAGCTTCTCAGTAGCCCATCTGGACAGAAAGTCTTCTGGCTTCATCTCTGGACTGTCCTGTGCTGCCATGAGTGCTGAGTCATGAATCCCTCTGGCTTCATCTTGCACTGTCCTGTACTGCCATGAGTGCTGAGTCATGCATTCTTCTGGCTTCATGTCTGCACTGTCCTGTACTGCCATGAGTGCTGAGTAATGAATTCACCTTAAACACTAGACCCTTACAGACCTTCTAACTTGACATAACCTCCATTCCCAATGATAATCTACTATAGTTCCAACAGCATTTCTACAGCTGCTGGTGGTGGTTATAAATTGCCACCTCTGCCCAGCTAGTGTGGTTTAGAGGTTGAGCATTGACCCAGGAACCAAGAGGTCACCGGTTTGATTCCCAGTTAGAGCACATGCCTGGGGTTACGATCCCCAGTAGGAGCCGTGCAGGAGGCAGCGATTGATGATGCTGCATCCCCTCTCTAAAAATCAATAAAAACATATTTTAAAAAAAGTGTTTGAAAAAAATTGCCATCTTTTTGAGAGGGCATTTAATCAGTAGAGTTCTCTGTAATTGATACTATTAATTTCTGCTTGAAACTCTCTTTTCTATGATACAGCTCTCCCAAAAGGACTATCACTATGCCCAGCCCTCTTCCTAATCTCTAATATAGATTTCCTACTCTTTCTCCACCAGAAAGTTAGTATTTCTCCTAATTTAAATTATCATTTCTCTGTGATGCCACACATTTTTTTATTGTCACATGTAAGTTCTGGTACCATTTCTTTAACTCCCCAGCAGATCTCTCTCCTTACTTTTATGTTGGATCGGCAGGAGAGCTAAAACAGAACTCGGCCTTTTCCTTTCAGCCAAGTTCAGGCCTATCCTGATACTTGACTTGGTACCTGATGTACCTTTGCCAAACACTCAGCGGATCTTAAATAAAACACGTGAAACATCTGTTGATTTGACATGAAATACAGAACTAAGTTCTGAACAAGTTGTACTTCCTTATTCATTGTGATGATTTCCAAAGCCCTCAGCCATCTCTCTTCACAGGCTCCTGAGAGTGATGTCCACTAATCAGACAACCTTGACTATAACGATACAGAGTATTCCTGTCACTTTCTCTTGCTGGGCTCTTTTCTAGCTGCTGATTTCTGAGTCTCCAATCGTACAGAAGATAGTCTCCCCCTTATCTGCGGGGATATGTTCCAAGACCCTGAAACCACAGATAAAACCAAACCTCCTATATGTTACGGTTTTCCTGCACACACATACCTATGATAAAGCTTAATTTATAAAACAGGCACAGCAAGAGATTAACAACAAAATAGAGTATCTAGAATCTAGAATGGACTATAATAAAAGTCACGTGATGTGATCTCTCTCAGAACATCTTACTGCACTGTACTGCCCCTTCTATTTCTGAGATGTGAGCTGATAAAATGCCACTCCTGTCCCTGGATCTGTGAGCACCCTGCACTGACAGTGAATGGCCTGGTTTCAGGGGTCCCTGCTGAAGTCCTCACAGGCTCAGTGCTTTTTGAGCAGTATGCTGCCATCAATTGGAACACGTTTTCTGTCCGTGTCTTCCACCCACAAATTTAAAGCCTTTTCCATCTTATCTAAGCACTTACCACACTCTGAGGCTGTAACTTTTGCAGTTTGAGGTACAACAGCAAAACTAGCAGGAATTTCTTTTTCCTTCTTCCTAATTTCACGATAGAAGATTCGTTCTTACTGAAAATTTTAGCAACCTCAGCATACGATTTTTTTCTTTCCTTAAGTCCAGAATGTTCACCTTTCCACTTAAAGGAAGCGCTTTATGGCTTCTCTTTGGCATGTCCAAGTTGCCAGCATCACTACCTCTTGTGCTTTGGGGCCGTTATCAAGTAAAATAAATGTTACTTGAACACAAGCACTGCGATACCACGGCATCGATCTGATCACCAAGGTGGTTCCAAGTGACTAACGGGCGGGGAGCACATACAGCAGGGAGGCCCCGGACAAAGGACGATTCATGTCCGGCAGGACAGGGAGGGGCGGGTTTCATCACGCTACTCACAATGGTGTGCAATCAAAAACTGAGGAATTATTTTTGGAATTTTCCATTTTATATTTCGGACAACTGACTGCATGTAACCAAAACCTCAGAAAAAAAAACGGCGTGTGTGTGTGTGTGTTGCAGGAGCGGGGGGGGGGGGGACAACGACGGGGACGGACAGACACTTACTATTGTACCTGTTTCCTATTACCACTTCAAAATCAGGGTAAAATGGAATTTCAAAACTGCCCCCTCAGCTAGCAGATCTCAAGGTGGTGGTGGTGGTGGGGGTGGTGTCACATGAGAATCACCTACTGAGTTTGAAAAACACTAGGGTCTGACCCCAAACTGTGAATGAAAATTTCAGGGGAAAGCTTAAGCATGTCTATTATTAAAAGCTCCTTTGTCAATGATAGTAATATGACAAATGTGATAGTCCTGAGCCCTAATTAATGATAAAATACTACTTTTTGAGAATTTTCCCAAGGGAATGATGGCTTGTGTTTAACATACTCACTCCTCACCCTGCTCGTGTGCAAGCGAAGGGGCTTCGCTCTGAGGCTGGTTAGGGAGATGGTGACTTTCACGCAGAGATCACAGAGCAGGTCCACACCAGTATCACTCATGACCTTGGTTTCACTGCAATTATATTCTACAACCTGCCAACATTTTGGCCTGGCTTCATGATAGTTTTGGCAACATTCTTCATATCTATTTGGTCATTAAATCATGCTGCCTTTTCTCTTTATCAGTCTCAATTTATTTAGCTGTAACAATTCAATAATGATAATCAAGTGCAATTTACTGATAGTACCTTTAAATTTGCAGAATCAATATATTTTTGCTTTTCATTTTCCAGATGTATTATTTCAGCGTGATGAGCTTCAACAATTGCCTCCACTTGTTTTTTAAAGGCATCATCCATACAATAAAGCTTTTCCACAGCATCCCTGAAACAGAAAACAAGACCCACATCTTGGTGTGTATAAAAGTTAGGATGTTGTTTTCTTCTGAGATGGCAGCTCTCACATTCATATTTCAACGGACACATAACTCCACTAAGTAGCAAAGGGCGTTCCATCTCAGGAACTCCAGCTACAGGCATCTCGCCCTCCAGCAGAGTCAGCCAGAAGCACAGGGCAGGGAACCTCACACCCATTTGTGAGTCTCGCCTCTGAGCTCCTGCTCTGGTCTCCAGCCTGAGTCTGTGGGAGGGGACTGGAAGTACCTTCCCAGGGATGCTACCTCCCCCAGGGATGTGCAGTGTGACACGTATCTGAAGTGTATACTATAGGCAGGTTTACATTTATACATAGACTAGAGGCCTGGTACATGAAATTCGTGCACTGGGGTGGGGAGGTCCCTCAGCCTGGCCTGTGCCCTCTTGCAGTCCAGAACCCCTTGGGGGATGTCTGACTGCCGGTTTAGGCCCGAAGGGCGGGGGGGGGGGGGGGGGGGGGGGGGGGAGGGAGGATCGGGCCTAAGTCAGCAATCGGACATCCCTCTCGCCGTCCAGGACCCCTCGCTCCTTACCGCCCACCTGCAGCAGAAGCCGCTGCGCTTGCCAGCCATGAGCCTGGCTTCTGGCTGAGCGGTACTTCCCGTGTGAGAGCGTACTGACCATCAGGGGGCAGCTCCTGCATTGAGTGTCTGCCCCCTGGTGGTCAGTGCGCATCATAGAGACTGGTCGTTCCACCATTTGGTCGATTTGCATATTAAAGTTTTAATACATAGGAGGATGTGTCTGATTTCCCTGTGCTAATGCTTAACAGATAAAACCCTAGGTTAATAAACACATTTGTGTTAGAAGTTTAGTACTAAAAGTTTCTTAGAGGGAGAACACTACTTCCTTTTTATTAAACTAGAGACCCAGTGCATGAAAATCATGCACGGGTAGGGTCCCTAGCGGCTGCTGGTTGCCGGTCAGGGCCTCCCTTCCCCTGGCTGCCTGCTGCCACTGCTCCCTGGTGGTCAGCGCACATCTAACTCCCCATCAGTCGAACTCCTGTCCGTGGGGACAATTTGCATATTAGCCTTTTATTATATAGGATATGAGTGACTTTGTTTAAAAAGTCCACAATGAACACTTTTCTGCTATTGGTTCTGAGCCGAGGACCCTGGGTAGCTGTGAAAGCACAGTGCAGCAGGGCTATCAGCAGATGCTGCCATCAAACCTTTCTGCAGAGGATAACACCTCCCCTAATCTTAGGGAGTGGAAACACCAGGACACCTGGAACGGAGCCACCACCATGGGAGTCTGTGCATGCTGTCCACACCTCTCTATTTCGATAGGAGACTGATCCCGAAACTGCGTTACACAGTTTCAAGGCTGTCAACTTTATAAACTATTGTAATAGGCCTAGTTACAGAGTTTACAAGGTAAAACTTGCATTTCCTCTAGAGCACTTACAAAACCCACACAAGTGGCCCCAGGAACGGCTTCATCCCCCTTTGAAATGGGCTCCGGCTTCTCTGGCCCAGAGCCCCAGACAACGTACTCCTCAGAGAGCCATACGAACAGCCAAGCACACTGTCTGCTTTCAGGAAGACAGCATGAAAACAGTAAGTGTGGTACTAAGACAAACATACGTACAGTAATTACCATGTGTCAGGTACTGCACTTCCACACAAACACAGACAACAGACACAGACTTACAGCTCACAACACGGAAGAGGGAACTAGTACCTTCCCTTTATAAATGAAATAATGGAATGGAAATCCAATATTTGGCAAATAACTTCATCCAACATGTTTTTAGCTTCCCCCCATCTTGCCCCTCCCCATTCCCAAATGGCCCCAGTGCCTGAGGGCTTCATGCTTACTTTCGTAGTTCAACACTTTTGTCTCTTTCCGCTTTCAGCTTCCTTTCCTTGTTCTCAAATTTCTCCTTCACTTCCTTTACTTGCATTTCCAGATTACTGAGGAGCTCCCCTTTATCATGCCACTTCTGATTAAGCATACTGACAAGAGAAGAAGGAATGTTAGAGACAGAATTGGTCAGACAAGTTATTAAGCCACAGTTTACTTCTTAGCAGGAAACACAGAGACTACCTGTAAGCCTTTCTAATTTCTTCAAGTTCTAATTCCTTTACTTGCAACTGCTGTTTTAGTTTTGCTTTTCTTTCATTGTGTCTTTCTAGTTTCTCAATTATGTCATCCAGTTGCGAAGATTTTTCGTCAAGTTGTTCTTGAGTACATTTCTGTATTTCACAGATGTTTTCTTGTAATATTTTGATTTGTTCCTCTCTTTCCTGTAAACACTTCAAGAAAAAAATAAGTACTTTATTAATCCTAGATGTCTCATTTCCTAATTAAATAGGTATGATTATAAATTATTTTAAAAACTACAAAAATGAATTCAAAGTTCAATGAGTGTTTTAGAAAAGATATACAGACTATTGTTTAGGGGCTATTAAGAGGGAAAATTTTTGTGCTACTCACACTTTTTATTTCAGGAAGTTAGTGATTACTAATCACACAGAGAGTAGAAGGGAAAGCAGCGCAATGGGAATTCAATTATGCCATTTTGCACTTGAAAGAATATGTTTTCAGGACAGAAAGAAAGAAAACTCTAGGTGGGTGACAGGGATACAGCAAAGACTGATGCTCAAGGGATTAAACCATTTCCACTGCACACACACTTTAAATAATGTCCGATTTCATGACTGGCGAAATGTCACGTGCAAACAGACCTCACATCCCCCAGGCTGAGGTGGACTTTTGTCTTCTGTGCTGTGAGTCAGGCACCAGGAGCGTCAACCCGCCTGAGGCATGTGCCATGTGCAATGTCTGCAGGTCCTGCACGACCCGCTGCGCACCAGCACTGGGCTGTGGGTGTGAGCATGGAAGAGGGTCTTATTTTTGCCCCGATTCTCCCTGCCCCACTTGCCTCTCATTCCTCTTGGGAAGAAGATGGAGGCAAACAAATGCTGGACAAGTCTACTTTAGGGCGGATTCTCAGTGTCACACAGAACATGGTGCAGCTCTTCAGGGTGTGACAGAGCTAAGGATTCTAAGAAAGGTAGTCAGGGAGTCTTGACTAACAGCTGCATAAGCCATGAACTGCTCATTTTCTCCCACGACTCCCTGAAGTACTTAGGCGTGGGCAGCCTTCACACACGTTATCAAGAACCCACAGAAGCCATGGAAGATTCTTATGAAATAACCCTCTTAAAAATCAGAATAGCACTGCAGCACCAGGGTCTCGTGCTCCATGTATACTGAAAAGTACAAAATAACATGAGGAAACAGCATTTTAAAGAATTTCTGTTTCAAACTTCCATAGTCAGAAGCTAACTAGAGAATCTACTCAGGGGTAAACATCAAACTCCAAAATTTGCATTTTAAGTCATTGCCCCTTTAAGTTATCAGTTAGGTTGACTTAACTGCTGAAGAAGCTCTGCCCACTATCTCTGCATGTCCTCAGGTCGAGGAGGCACCAGTGTGACTGTGTGGTTAAGACAAGCACAATGACCGACTAGACCAAATATCATCTGCTTTGCCTTGTGAAATTTAAATGCAAACAACGAGTCTTCCTGATTCTTATTTACCTTATCAAAAGACAATAAGCTTGGCTAGATTTTTAAAACAAGAAAAACAGCTTACTGCTAAAACATTTCAGTAACTACCAGTGTAGCTTGGCATGTATGAGAGATATTTGAAATACTGGGTATACTGAGACCAAAGTTTCAATTGAGAGAACACCAGTATCACTGGTCAAGAATACAATTCAGCCCTAGCTGGTTTGGCTCAGCGGACAGAGCATCGGCCTGTAGACTGAAGGGTCCCAGGTTCAATTCCAGGCAAGGGCATGTACCTTGGTTGTGGGCACATTCCCAGTAGGGGGGCGTGCAGGAGGCAGCTGAAGTGATGTTTCTCTCTCATCGATGTTTCTAACTCTCTATCCCGCTCCCTTCCTCTCTGTAAAGAAAATCAATAAAATATATTTAAAAAAAAAAAAAGAATACAATTCAAGTAGTCATACCCCATCTAGCTATGGAGAAAGCAACATGGGAGTAAACAGGGTCCTTCATTTGCTGTACTTGATGAAATTAGGAAGTTTCTTAAAAATGACTAAGGAAAACAATAAAATATTAAGTGGTTATAAATTCTCTAAAGATTGAGGTCCTAACTTTATGGGTGATAATCCCATTTAGAAGTTTCTTTAAAAACACCTTTTCACCCAGCTGGTGTGGCTCAGTGGTTGAGTGTCAACCCATGAACTAGGACAGCCGTGGGCAAACTACGGCCCGCGGGCCGGATCCGGCCCGTTTGAAATGAATAAAACTAAAAAAAAAAAAAAAAAAAAAAAGATTGTACCCTTTTATGTAATGATGTTTACTTTGAATTTATATTCGTTCACACAAACACTCCATCCATGCTTTTGTTCCGGCCCTCCGGTCCAGTTTAAGAACCCATTGTGGCCCTCGAGTCAAAAATGAACTAGGAGGTCCTGGTGCGACATGCCCAGGTTGTGGGCTGGATCCCCACTAGGGGGTGTGCAGGAAGCAGCCGAACAGTGATTCTCTGTCATCTCTGATGTTTCTATCTCTTCCTCTCCCTTCCTCTCTCTGCATTCAATAAAAATATATTTTAAAAATTTAAAAAATGAAAACTCCCTTTTCAGTTATTTTTACACTTTAAGAAGAAAAGTTTGGAATTTAAGTTTGCTATAGTGCTCAGGACAATCTTCAGAAACTTTCTCTGGAGATTTTCTACACGTTGAAATAAGTGATTCTGTTAGCATTCTCTCAGGTGGGCCCATGTAAGAAGAGGTGGGTACAACTGGCACATGGTGGCCTCGGGACAAGCATGAATCCTGCAATCTAGTCATATACCTTCACCTACAAGAGAGTAGGTTTGTCATAAGTTTGAGAAGTGAGAGCAGTATTGAGAGATATTAAGCAATGCTTGAAAGGATATTTTAGACATATAAAACGTTTATTTTCTTGTGGTTCCTAACCCTTCATCAAGACTGTTTCTAGTTATTTCAAAGGGCAATAACAACATTTTCATAAAACCTTGAAGTAAATGTAAGTTCAAGTAAATAAATGAATGCCATGTATCACCTTTAAAAGCAAAGGGGAAAGTACTGCAAAAGGAACACATGATAGATAACCTGTCTTAAACTCCACAACAGCTGGACTCGCACAGACAAAGCATTTATTGGAGCCTCCACTCTGATCCAGATTCTCACACCTGCCATATGCCGTCTTCCCAAAATAAATGCCAAACTTACAGCTTTTAATTTTCTGATGGTCTCGGTTTGGTCCTCTATGATTTTGCACTTAATCCGCAGCGTGTCGCTGTCTTGCTCGTTCGTCTTCCGCAGAGACTCGTTCTCTTTGCATAAACTTTCGATCTGCGCCTCCAGTTTCCCGCGGTCCTGGGCCAGACAGGATCCTGGAAAGCAAACAGCACGGAGGCAAACTTAGGAGATGGAGGGTTTGTCTCTTATGAACATCAAATTCCGCAGCATGTAACAGATGAGTACAAAGGAAAGCTGGCTACAGAAACGAGATCTGCAACAGCACACAGTATGAGGAGGAAAGGGCCAGAAACAAAAGGCACATCAGCCCTGTGCTGTGTGAAACCCTGAGCCACAATCGGACAACAAGTGACAGGCGGTCCTATCTAACTGGTCAGGATAATGCACACCCACGGCCAGACCACGCGTGATATCCCATGTAGAATATAGGTGAGCCATGGAGCGAATGTGGTGTCCTACACAGCCACCTCCGCTGGGCAGATTTCGAGTGGGATGGACTGAGGTAGGTTAACCTAAGCCGATGGTGGTTTTCATCCACATGCCATTTAGCATTTCTCCATGTGTAACAAGCTGTTAGCAACACGTTTAGAAAAGAACTGAATGTGGCATCCGTATGAAACCATGTAAAATTACTGTATGAGAAAGAAATGTTTTCAACAACTTAATTCAGCAGTAGCACGGGAAAGGTAGACCTGGTGAGAAAAGTAACCCGTTATACCACCAGGAGGAAAGCCAACCAGGACTCAGAGCAGCGCCTGGTACAATAAGCCACTTCCTGTTTCCGGGAGGTGGCCCTGACCCTGGGTCGTGGGGCAGGAAAGCCCTTCCTTGTTCTCTCCTATATACAGATCTGCTCCTTTAGCAAAATGGGCTAGTTTCCCTTTGACATTTGAGAATTTTACCCTGTTGTGCCAGCTCCTGTCCCCACACTTTTCTCTCTGTCCGGAGACCGTAAATGAGTGACTCCTTGGCTGCGAGCTCGGCAATCAGCTGGACTTTCTCGTGCTGGAGCAGCTCGATCTGGATGCTCTTCTGCTTGTCGTCTTCGATCAGGAGCTCAAGGGTGCTGATCTGATTCTGTATACTCCCCAGACATGGGAAAACGCAAAGCAGCTGTTACACTTCAATGCTCCTATTCCTACTTTCTTGCATTTTATCATAAGAAAAATGTTATTTAAGCAAATACCAAGTAAATGTTCCTCAATTTTACATCAGAATAAGTTTTAGTTTTATTAACTAAAGATACATGTAGGTCAGAAAATGAAGTCAAAGTATAAGAGGCCACTCCTTCAAACACTCTGAATTTTATTCTAACACCCTAAGAGCAACCACACCTGTAATATTCCAAGTTTCTCAGCATTTATATGAGTCACCTAGAACAGCGGTCGCCAACCTTTCGGACCTCATGGACCACCAGTGGTCCGCAGACCACCGCTTGGCAACTGCTGGCCTAGAAGTCACTTGCAGAAAGGAAGCTCTCTTGGCAAAATATCCCTAATGTTTAAAATGGCGACAACAGACATTAATTTAGATTATGTGTGGGTATGTCTAAAAAACCACTACTACAAAAGTTAATACCAGCAACCCACATGCTATTTCCCAAAACTCAACAATCTGAGCATCACCGTCACAATTTCTTCTCTCGCTATGCAACGGTATACTAGCTACTTAGTTTCCTAGTTAATTCACTTATTATGCTTAAACACTATCTTGGCGTATGTAGTGCACTCTGGTAAATTAGCTAACCTCCCAGTTCTATTACTTTTCAAACATGTCAAGTACATAATTAGTATTATTTAAAAGTTCAACATTGTGTACTTCCTAAATCACTGCAGGCATTTGGGAAATGACATAGCAAACAGAAGGAGAATACAGCATTACAATGTCTTACCTGCAAGTTTGTTGCTGTTTCGTGTTTCAGTTTGGAGACTTCCGCAAGCTTTGTCTTTTGCTCCTTCACCATGCAGGCCAGATCTTTAATTAAAGAGGAAGACTCATTTTCTTTCCGTTGAGCCCAGACAAGAGCATTCTTGCTCTTTGCTAACTCAGTTGCAACACTTTCAAAACCATCTTTAACCTATATTTCAAAATTGCATTATAAATAGCAGTTCTCCAAATATTTAGAAAATATTTGTTTCTGGAAACAACTTCTTTCATGTTTATTTTAATATATATATTTTTTATTGATTTCAAAGAGGAAGGGAGAGGGAAAAAGAGATAGAAACATCAATGATGAAAATCATTGATTGGCTGCCTTCTGCATACCCCCTACTGGGGATCGAGCCTGGAACCTGGTCATGTGCCCTTGACCGGAATCAAACCCTGGAACCTTCCGTTCACAGGCCAACACTCTACACATTGAGCCAAACCGGCTAGGGCAATTCTTTCATGTTTAGAATCTCAGAGGTTTAGCAAAATAAAGTAATGACAGCACTCAGCGCTGCTGTGTGCCACCCGGAACACGGCTGTGCTCAGCATGTGGCAGAGGCCGAGGCCGGGGTCTGGCTGCAATCCCCGCCCTACAGCCACAGGGGAGAACCCAGGTTCCTGTGCTCTGCGCATGACCACCACAATCTGACTGGGCTTTGGGAACAGCAGGGAGAGTAGTGGTGATCTCAGTGCGGACGCTGGGACTCTAGGAATTTAAGTGATCTGCTTAAGGCCATATAGCCAACATGTCCACAGACCTACAACTCTAAGGTGGGGTCCTCTTATCACCCCATATCTGCTGGTTCTGTTTTCAATAAGAACCTAAATGCCAATTCTTACATCTTTAAATCTTCTGGCTTCGAGAGTTAAAGCAATACGAAATTCATTCTCCAAATCCAGGTACTGATGATTTAATGTGTCGATTTTTTCTTGGTATCCTTTGATCTCTTGCTCATGCTTTGCCTCTTCTTTTGCCACTTCCTTGGCTATGGCTTCCTGGAACTCAGCATCACTGAAAAACGCCCTTGTTTCAAGTTCTTTCCTGGAATGAAAAACAAACAACAATCACAAAATGTTCCCTTGGAAAGAAAAACCTTAAAGTTTATTAAATATTATATAGTCCCTAACTGTCCTCTAAGATGAGCTCCCTACCTTCAAACACAGAAACTGTGCCAGGACAGAGAAGGAATGAGTTTTCCTTGACTGTGCTCAGCGGGTGGGATCAGAGGCATGGCCCTGGTGTAAGTTCCCAAGACATTCAGGCCCACTGGACGGCGCCAGGGCTCCTAGCCACACCTGCAGCTCTCCCTCCCTGTGCCTTCGGCTCTGAGTCTTTGACATACAATAAACGCAGCCTGACTGGTACTAGTGGTTGGTTAAGGAAAAAAAATCAGTTAAACTGTGAAATTATTCACCAATCTTTTTTGATATAAGGCCAGTTTTTTTCTTTAAATGTGAGCTCATTCCTTTGAGTTCACCACTATTTTTTCTTGAATAAACCAAGCCATTAATACAAAATCCACTATTTCCAGTCTGGGTTTCTTTAAACTAGAACAAGATGCTAAAAAAAAAAGATATGTAAAGGAAACTAAGTACAAATTTATACATTGCTTTTGTTTTCCCTCAATCTTTCATACCTGTTCTACCCATACCTAGGATGCCAATTTCCCCCCAAGCATCAGTATTTACCTTCTACATGACATCACAGAATTGGCTGGGGGCAGCTGGAGACAAGCAGCCGAAAGTGTTCCCATGGCTGGGGACTCAGCTCAGGGCGCTGCACTGAGGCCCAGGGCTCCACTGGCCTGCCTCCCTCTTCTGTAAACAAGGTTTTACGGGAACACGGCCACGCCCACTGGCTTAAGTCCTATCTGCAGGGAAGGCAGTTAGCTGTGGCCTGCGAAGCCTGGAACCCTTTCTTTCTTTCTTTCTTTTTTTATTGGTATGTTTTTGATTTTTTAAAGAGAGAGGAAGAGAGCAGGATAGAGAGATGGAAACAGATGAGAAACATCGACTGCCTCCTGCACGCCCCCCACCGGGAATGGAGCCTATAATCTGGGCATGCGCCCTGACCAGGAATTGTACCTGAGTCAACGCTTAGCCGCTGAGCACCGCCAGCTGGGCTGGAATCCTTTCTATCTGGCCTTTGGAAGGAAACGTTTATTAGCAGCTGCTCCACAGGAGTAAAGAACCACTGAGCACGGTGTCACTTGGAGATCCAATAAAACAGTTTTTGGCACATGCCAATGACCAACTTTAGGTTGGATTTGCAGAAATGCAGGAACAGTTTCCAGGGAAGTGCCCACACCTCAGTAAGTCACCTGAGTCTGTGAGCTGCCACTGCACTAGGAGGGGACCCTACCACATACACAAGCAGCCCCTCCCATGTGCTCTGCAACTAGCCTCCCACTGCTCAGTCCTGGCTCCTGTTTGTGGAGGGAGATGGGAGGGGGTGAGGGGGAGGAGGAAGAACCAAGCAGCTTCTTTCCTTTGCTTGACTGTCCCCACTGCCTGGTGCGCTTTCATTTACCTGTGCTCTTTTTAAAAATATATATATTTTTATTGATTTCAGAAAGGGAGTGATAGAAACAGTAATGATGAAAAAGAATCATTGATCAGCTGCCTCCTGTACACACTGGGGATCGAGCCCGCAACTGGACACGTGCCCTGACTGAGAATTGAACTGTGACCTCCTGGTTCATAGGTCGAAGCTCAACCACTGAGCCACGCCAGCAGCGTTTACCTGTGCTCTTGCTCCTTCAGTGCAAGAAGCTCGTGAAGCTGCTGCACCTGCTCCTTTTCTTGCTGAAGGGAAGTTCGAAGTAAGTTAATTTCTTGGTCGGCAGCCGCCGCCTTGAGCTCTACCTCTTCGATAAGCCGCATCTGGGGAAAACACACAATTACAGTACTTAAGACAATAACTCCCTGCTTCCATTGCCAGTTCCCCAGGAAAAGTGCCTTCTAAATAATAGAACCTAGTGCCCAAACTGACTTTTAAAATGTCCTAGGTCCATGGTTGGCAAACTGGGGCTTGCGAGCCACATGCAGCTCTTTGGCCCCTTGAGTGTGGCTCTTCCACAAAATACCACGTGCAGGCGCGCACATACAGTGCAACTGAAACTTTGTGGCCCAGGCGCAGAAGTAGATATTTTGTGGAAGAGCCACACTCAAGGGGCCAAAGAGCCGCAGGTGGCTCGCGAGCCACAGTTTGTCGACCACTGTCCTAGGTGATGATGCTGTGGTCACATCAGGGACAGCCCTGGCAGCAGCGACACTCGCTTTGTCTGCTGCTCATTTCATCCAGATCAGAAAGTGTGAAGTGAGGAACCTTGAGATCAAAAGAGAAACAGACACGCAGAGACAGAGAACAGACTGGCGTGGCTGTCAGAGGGGAGGGGGGTTGCAGGCCTGAGTGAAATGGACGAAGGGATTAAGAGAAAAACATACAGATGATGTACTATAGAACTGAACACTTGAAACCTATAGAATGTTACTCATCAATGTCACCAATAAATTCATTAAAAAAACAACAACCCTTCAGCTGCCCCAAAGAGCCTTTACGTCCTGGCTCTGGGAACACAGCCTAGCAACCTGCAACACGTCCACCAAGTCTTCTGATGGCCTTGTGAGTGCAGGAGCCTTCATTCAGTAACTCCACAGCTCACTCGCCTCCAGTCTACCGGACAACCAGAGCTGCTTCCGCCAGAACCAGGCTGCCCGACGGGACAGCAATACCTGTGCCGTCTGCTGCTGCCCTTTCTGCCGCTCCATCTTCTCTAACGCTCTCTCCAGGGCTCTCAGGTGTCGGATGTGATCCTCTTGCTGGTCTCTGGCTTTAATTAATTCAATGGTCAGTTTTTTTATTTCATTTTGAAGTTTGTGAACCATAACTTCGAGTTGTACTTTGGAATTTCTCTCTTTAAAAATAATCTCCTTTAACCTAAAACAGAAATCAGATGCATATATTACTCATTTAAAGAGAAAAACTGTAGTCAACATCAAAGGTCACAGTGGAGAGGAAGAATGCAGTATGTTTCAAACTCTCACTAGATTAAAAAAAAAGGCTGAAAATCAGAGTCCACGCCCCTCTCCCACCCCTGAAGCTAACACTGTGCCACAAGGCACACCACACTTCCTGGATGAATGAAACGTCATCGTATGTGAACTTCCTTCGCCAGCAAGCTCTGCTGAGCCATTGGTTCCAGGCGCTGTGCAGGGTGTGGCCCTCCTGGCCAGCAGGACAGAGGGGTGCAGCCTGTGCCTTCCAGGAGCGCTTGCTGGTCCTCACTCGGCAGGTGTATCCATCTACTGACCCTCTGGCTGAGCCCAAACGAACGGGGCCTGCATTCTTTGTTCTGAACAAGCTGCTGAAGCACTAATGCTGTAGCCACAACATGGCTCTGATCTCACTTCAGCCGGCAGAAATGGAGGGTTCCCGCTGCGAGGTCATGCTCCAGGCTGGGCCGCGCCCTTACCTATCTGTGGTGAGCAGAGCCAGGCTGTGGATGTCCTTCTTTTCGTTTGCATGCTTATGCAGCTCATCGATATAATCCATGAGCTTCTTTTCAGCTTGTTCAGCTTTCCACCTCTTCTCTCTCTCCTGGTCTAGCTGCTCAACAAGTATCTGAAAGAAAATAATTGTGTTGTGTGAACTTGGAAAAATTATCTTGCCTCAATTTTCTCATTTATAATATGGAAATAGCAGCACCTCATTCAGAGGCTGTGGGGAGGGTTAAACAAATTAACAGAAGTGAAGAGTACAGACCGTGCCAGGCACGTAATGACCACTCAGGAAAGGTGAGCTACCATCACTGTCATGACAATGACTATTATTTTCCTCAATTATATTTCAAGCTTCTGTACTTGAAAAGAAGAGAAGGAAACCAATAGCACAAAAGGTGTGAAACAGTTTAAGAAGTAATTATATTATTGGAAGAACAGCAACATCACAATCAAAACCAGAACTTCACAAGTAAAATAAGGGCAAGTTAATAAAGCTATAAATAAATCAGTCCACCAAAAATTCTTAACAACATGAGAATGATTCTGGCAAATATTGAAGAATTTAAAAATTTTTAAATGCCTCTTAAGCTGGAATCCACGGATCCCTAATTGGGTTTCGGGAGAGTCCTGAAAACCCTGAATTAGCATGCCTGTGGTGCGTCTAAGGGCAGACTTCCCTGCGAAGCCTCAGATTTCCTTAGACACGTGGGTGTCTGAGAGCCAGAAGTTAGGAAGCACTGCTGGGAATAAGAACGTGAACATTTAGACAGGCCGTCTTTTCCACAGGAAACTTAACACAGGGTCTCACTGGAATCTGATTTAAGTAAGTGTGTAATTGCCATTATCTTCAAAAATTACACAAATAATAACATCACACATCTGGAAACCAGGAAGGAAAAATAATTTCCATCACTCCAATAAAAAAACACACAATACTTTTTGCTAATAAAAACATGCACTATTTTTCTGGGACTACCTGTATTTAAACTTAAACCCAAGATCACTTGCATGCATTTCTCTTGAGTCTTTTTCCCTACCCGGTAGGTGTCCTCTGGGCAACTGATGTTCACTTGCATCAGCTCAGTCCTCGGCTCCTCAACCTCCTCCAGTTGGCTACAGTTCGCCAGAGAGGAACATACGTATAAGTCTTTAAAGAAAGGCTGCTTCATTTTACGACTGTAACTGCAAAGAACGAAACAGAAAATAACCCAGAGAATGTGCAGTGTTTATATTTTCCACAAGTGAAGGACACTCTATCCCAGAGAAAGGGATGGTTCTGTATAAACATACATAGATGCACAGAGCAAGTCTGAGTGGCAAGGCTGAGAGCCTGCGGCTGCTGTTAGGCAAGTAGAGAGCTTGAGGAGGGAGTGCAGTAGTAACTTGTGTGGGCCTTGTCTGAATTTCTACATCGGAAATAAGTACCTTATGGAAGTGTTGCTGTTTTTGTTGTAGTGCTTAATAGTCTGAATTGTTTTGGAATAATATGGGATTTTCGATCTTCGAGGAACTCTTCTATTGCATTCTTTTCTGTTGCCATAGTCACTTTCAGAAGTTATATCCATGTCTCTTTTCAGTATCAGGTCTTTCTCGGGAACATTATCTATTAAAGAGCTAGAAGTCTAGAATAAAAAACCAACAAAGTTTGATTTGGTATAAAAGACTAAAATTTGAAATCTCCTACACTATGATGGGCTCTTACAAGGTCAAGGTCTGTAAAGTCAGAAAGCTTGGAATTAAACATGGGGAATCAGCTTCTGGTGTGGACAAGTAAGCTCCTATGGGTGGACTCTCACAGGTAACAATTATAAACTTTGGGAAAAATAAAAATAAAACAACAAACAAAAACTACTTGTAGGCCCTGAGAAATGAACAAATACAAGCTTATTCTAGAGTAACTGACATGTGGGAAAAAAACTAGACGGGGTGCTTCCGTCTCTGTGGTTTTAGCCTGAGGATATGGCCAGCGAGCGCTGTGCAGGGGTGAGGATGTATCCCAGCGAGCGCTGTGCAGGGGTGAGCATGTATCCCAGCGAGCGCTGTGCAGGGGTGAGGATGTATCCCAGCGAGCGCTGTGCAGGGGTGAGGATGTATCCCAGCGAGTGCTGTGCAGGGGTGAGGATGTATCCCAGCGAGCGCTGTGCAGGGGTGAGGATATAGCCCAGCGAGCGCTGTGCAGGGGTGAGGATGTATCCCAGCGAGCGCTGTGCAGGGGTGAGGATGTATCCCAGCGAGCGCTGTGCAGGGGTGAGGATGTAGCCCAGCGAGCGCTGTGCAGGGGTGAGGATGTAGCCCAGCGAGCGCTGTGCAGGGGTGAGGATGTATCCCAGCGAGCGCTGTGCAGGGGTGAGGATGTAGCCCAGCGAGCGCTGTGCAGGGGTGAGGATGTAGCCCAGCGAGCGCTGTGCAGGGGTGAGGATGTATCCCAGTGAGCGCTGTGCAGGGGTGAGGATGTATCCCAGTGAGCGCTGTGCAGGGGTGAGGATGTAGCCCAGCGAGCGCTGTGCAGGGGTGAGGATGTATCCCAGCGAGTGCTGTGCAGGGGTGAGGATGTAGCCCAGCAAGTGCTGTGTGGAAGTCCAAAACTCAGGTAAAACGTCAGGCTTTGGGGTCTATACAATCAGGGGACAGCGCAGAGATGGCAAGTGAAGGACAACAGTAAGCAGCCCAAGAGACAAAGTGGTACAGTTCAAGTCAAAAACAGGGATCCTGGAGGCTGCTAGGGACATCGACTCTCCACAGCGTAACATCACAATATCCAGAATGACCCAGCAGCACCCACCCCAGGAGCAGCCAGCCTCACTACTCCCAGGAGAACAGACAGGCAGTGGAGGGAGACCCGATTGTGCTTAGTGGCCTAAAAAGTATCCTTGTCATGAATAGAGAGAAAAAAGCTCAGCAGAGAAACAGAAATTATTTTTAAAAAGAGGAAATTTCACATAGGAAAAGTACAACGTCTGAAGTGAAAGCTCCCTGGCTGAGCTCCACAGAAGAATGAGGTGACAAAAGAAAGAATCGGTGACCCTGAAGATGGCACAGTGGATATTACTCAGTGTGAAGAATACCGAGGACAAAGTTAGTAAGATGTCCAGTCTCAGAAAACTGTGGGACAATGGCAAAGAGCATGTAGACTCTGAATAGAGAGGAGAGAGAATGGGACAGAAAAAGAGTTGAAGAAATAATGCCCGCAAGTTCCCATACACTGGGTTTAAAATGCTCAGAGAAACAAACCGTCAGCAGGACAGACAGGAAGAAACCCATCCTTAAGCACAATGCAGCCAAAGTGCTGAAAACCAAGAGTAAATATTAAGAAAGTTGAAGGGAAACTGGCAAATCCAAGTCAGAGTTGGACGTTTAACATCTTGCATGCAACTGACAGAACTGCAAACCTGAGGAAGCCAGGAATCCCCTGAGGTGCCGTGCAGCTCCTAGCCCGAGGCCACAGCTGCAGACACACACCCTGCACGAGGCCCAGATGACAGCCACTGAGACAGGCGTGCTGGGCCAGGGAACCCTCGTGGAAATGGCCCGGAATGGGCTCTCTGAAAAAACAGAAGTAAATGAGACACTTGTCGAATGTGGCTAACGCAGTCTTTAAAGGAATATTTACTGGTTTGAATGATTAGGTTAGAACATGTCCAAAATCAATAACCTAATAAGCATTTACATTAAGAAGCTAGAAAAAGAAGAGTAAATTAAAAGTAAGTAAAAGAAAAAATAAAATGTAGAAGTTGATATTGTGGGAAAAAGTAGATAAAATGAACAAAGTTGATTTCTGTAGAAATCAACAAAAAGCCAAGCTAAACTGAACAAGACAAAACAAAGAGTGGCCTTTGAATTATGTAAACATTGAATTCATCATTAAGAACCTCCCAGGCCCAGGTGATTTCACTGGTGAACCCTATTGAACATTTAGGGGAGAAATAATTCCAGTCTTACAAACACTTAGAACACAGAGCAGGAGGAACAGTTCTCACCTCATTTACTAGGCAGCCTGCCCCAAACATGAAAACCAAAGACCCTACCATGCAAGTATAAACCAATATCCCTCATGAGCAAAGACATCAAAACCCTTATAAAGTACCAGCAAACTGAATCCAGGAATATATACAAGAGATAATATATCGTGATTAAATGAGGCATACTAGCATATCAAGAATGCAATGTTTATCATCTGAAAAGTAATCAATGTAGTTCATCCTATTATATTAACCCTTTGAGTGACAACCAATATCCTAGGAACTATGCTAAAATTGCCAAGGCATTTTTGCTGATTTTACAGCAGTTTAGGAAAAAGCCTTCATAAAATCGTAGTACCTGTAAAAAATTAGGCAGATAAATGCCAGTGGTCAATTTTAGAACTACAAACATTCGGCATCATAAGTAATCTGCACTTAGGTGCCATCTGTCAATAAAGAGTGAACTACTAGCATCTAATAGTGACACTGCGGGAGGAGCGCGATAGCGCTCCCGGCACGCTTAATAAAGAGTAAAAAAATCAAGATTATTTCAATAGATGCAAAAACATTTGATGAAAAAAAATTTAACACCATCAGAAAATGCAGAACATAAGTAAAGGATTTGATACAGGACATTTATGAACAACGTACCACTAGCATCACACTTCAGGGTCACATAGAGAGCACTCTGGGCCAGGAGGCGCCCACCTCACCATTTCGGTCAGCACTGCACTGGAGACCTCAGCCGTTGCAATAAAGCAAAAGGAGCAGCACAGAGACCAGGGAAGAAGGAAGAAGTCTGTGGATGATTGTTTATGTAGAAAATCATCAGCAAGACAGAACAAGGACTAGACTAATACATTCAGCAAGGTGACAGGACACAAGTCATGTACACAAAAATCAACCACACTTTTACGTACAAGCAGCAATCAAGTGGGACACAAAACTACAAAAGTTGTTCAGTTTACAAACAATTATAAAACAAAATTTAATACAAAATTTTATACAGATGTGTAAAACTTGTATGTTGAAAACTACTGCTGAGAACAATGAAACAGACCTAAATAACAGAGATAAGTTCACAAATTTACAACTCAATATTAACATATAAATTTTTCAGAAACAGACAAGCTGATTTTGAAGCCTAAAGAAATGCAAGGAACGTAGAATACCCAACATAATTTGGGGAATAAAAAGAAAGAATTGTAAGACTTACATTACCACACTTATAAAATTACTACGAAACAAAAATCAAGACGATGTGGTTTTGGCATAAGATAAAAAACAATAGAACAAAGAAACAGAAAAAAGGGACCAGAAATAGATTCTATAATTTATAAGGTCATATAATTTTTTATTTTATGTATTTATTTTTGCTTGGTTAATCCTCACCGAAGATATTTTTTTCACTGATTTTTAGAGAGAGTGGAAGGGAGGGGGGAGAGGGAGAGAGAGAAACATGATGTGAGAGAGACACATCAATTGGTTGCCTCCTGTATGTGCCCCGACCAGGGTAGTATGGAATCTTCGACCCAGGTACATGCTCTTGCCTAGAAATTGAACCTGTGACCCTTCGGTGCATCAAAACCACCCAGGGGAGGAAAGAACAGCCTTTCCCACAAGTGGTGCTGGGAAAACTGCCCACCCACAGAGAGGCATGGACTCCGATTGCTTCCCATATGCACAGACCTCAGCTTTTTGGAGAGTAACACAGGACAATGTCATCATGACTTGGGTGACTTGGGGATACCCAAGAATTTGAAAATGCACCGAATGCAATAACCATCAAAGAAAAAATGATACAATTTGTGAGAAAATACCCACAAACATTTGACAAATACATGACCAATATCTGACATCAGAATTCAGGATATAGAATGAATTCTTGTGTGTGTGTGTGACTGGCCACATGGAGCCCTTCCCGCCTCTCCAGCACGCTCACCTGGAGAGGCTGCGGGGATGCCAGCTACTGCTTTCTCTCCCTTCCCAAACAGAGACAGCGTGGGCTGGAGCTGCACTGCCCCATCACAGGGAGACTCGAAGGAATTCTTATAACCCAGTAATAAACTAGCAACTCAATAAAATATGGGCAAAAAGTTTGAACAGACACTTCACAAAAGATTTATCTACTCAGTAAGCCCATGGAAAGTGCTCAGCTCTGCCGACCATTAGTGACATGCAAATTCAAGCACAGTGCACACCAGAACACAGCCAGCAGAGTGGCTGCAATGAGGTTAGTGCTAACAGCACAGTGCGGGGGGGGGGGGGGGGGGGGGGGGTCAAGGGGAACTGAGGGGGGCGGTCAGGACTGGGCAGAGACAGTGACACAGCCCCTTGGGCACTGCTGGCGGGACAGCGTGCACTGGCACCCAGAGGCTCTGGCAGTGTCCCGTGTAACTGAGCACACACCCAGCCCCACTCCAGACATTCCGCTTCCAGCTGTTCACGGAAGGGAAGGGAAGACCTAAGTTCACACACAGACTTATCAGCAACGGCCACAGACGTGGAGCTAATCTGGCGGAACCTCAGGAGGACAATGACAAATAAACGCTGGTATGTCGTACAGTGGACCACGACATAGCAGTGAAAACAAAGTAGGGACAGTCATGCCCACACTGATTTCCAGGTCATCAAGCACGAGGCTCAATGGCTCCCCTACAGAGGACACTCAGGTCTCCCGGTTTCCACTCTAGGGAACAGGACAGCGAGTGTGACCCCATCTACTGGACCGAGCCATCGTGAGAAAGATGTGCGAGTGCAAGAGAAGCTGCCAGGTGCGCTTCATATTTAAGTTCAGCTGAAATCTAAGTTCTGAAGCTGGTCGAAGAGTCGGCCATGAGAAAAGATAGGCAGGAAACCTGAGGAGATGGAGGCCCAGAAGTATGTCAACAACGGCAAAGCACGCCAGGCCAGCGCTGCAGCCTAGCCCTATCACCACCTCCTCTGCGGCCCCAAAGGAACCCAATCTGCGCTCCGGCACGAGGAACCCTGGCAGCCTCACTCTCTCTCTCCCCCACTCACCAACGGGGGCCTTGTTTATCGGGCACTGCTGGTACCACAGCTACGACAACAGTTCAGGATTATTAAAAACCCACCGACCAGAAACATCCCATAAGGGTTGTCTGCTTCCCACCCCCACTACAGCTTCAGAAAATAATTAAGTATTAAAATTACAAATTTTGAGGTCAAACTGACATTTGACTAACAGCCTCGCCTTTCAGGGGAGGCCGGGACCCCGACAGCAGCGAGTCCAGGACTGTAGCTCACCCTGAACAGCAGTGTAAGGGGCAAAGTCGAATGAGTAACTCAGGGAAATAGAGATTCATTTGGGGAAGATCTACTGTAAAGAGTCGAAGGAGGAAATCTATGAATTAATTTGGATTCAGCTGTGGGTTCCAGAAGTGGTTTTGACCATCAAACAACTGAAGAGATGACAGAAGAGGTCAAAAGTGACTCCCAATCCCCCCCCGTTCACAGGCAGGTGCAGAGAGAGTTTGAAGTAATAGGGGAGCAGGTGGAAATAGGGGAAGCACAACAGAAATCACAGTAGAAGGTCTAGAGGAGGACGAGGAAATGAGGGGAAAGTACATCACTGTTCCCGCCCCAGGGACTGTAACAATCCCACTTCTGGAAAAGACAAGAACTGACAGACATACACACAGAACGTGCACAAATGCAGTACAGTGTTTCTGATGTCCGCTTGAACCAATTTTCACTTTACATTTTTTGAACTATTTCTTCAACAAACACAGGACTTAGTAAAATAGGAAAAATAGTTACTTCATTGAGAAGCTGTAAAAACTGATCATCTAATTTCTGAAGTTTCATCTCATTCTGGAAATCGCTATCATGATTATCCTTCTCTGGCTCAGAAGGCGGGCACACGGACATGAAAGACGGCAGCCCCGTGTCAGTCGGAGGACTTGCAAAGGGGTCCAGGGGGGCCATGTCATCACCCGTGGGGGCCGTCACCACCGGCAGGCCGTCAGCGATCTAGGACAGACACCACCAGACCCTCAACATGTGCGCTGATGAAGGACAAGCTGAAGGCATCTTTGTATTAGGGAAAACCCAATACCATACCTCATCTTCACTGATATTTAGGGGAGAATCAGATGAAACCAAATTATCCAAAAGACCTTCGAAGCACTGCAGACTTGAGGAGTTTATCTGTGACAGGTCTACCGGCTCACCAAATATGTTCTTGCAGTCCAGGATTCGAAGCTGTGGCAGGGTCTGCAGCATAATTGCTTGGTACCCTGGAGACATATTCAAAATGAAAACTCATGCATTAAAGAAGTTAATTACTTGGCGAATCAACTGAATTGGTCAGCTACCAGAGGTACCTACAACTGCCTAGAGTTACACTCTAAGAATATCTCACAATGATAATTTAATTCTGAGGCACTCACTTATCTATAATAATAAAAGCGGGAGGAATCGAAGATGGCGGCATAGGTAAACACCGGAGACTGCCGCCGTAAACAACCACTTCAAAAATACAACTAAAAGTCGGAACGGACATCAACCAGAACCACAGGAAGGCTGGCTGAGGAGAGACTCTTCAACTAGAAGCAAAAACAACAGCATTCCGATGCTCAGAGGAGGCGTAGTGTGGAAAATTTAAAGGTACGGTGGTGCGGTGGTGAGGTGGTGCGCGCGCAAAGCGAGCTGGCGGCTGAGGGCGCGGTTGTCGTTTTCAATCAGGAGTGAGTCTCAGACTCTGGGCTACAGATCCGGGCGAGTCTCTAGGGACCCAGACTCAAACGGGAGAAGCGGGACTGTCTGGCTACGGCCCCTCCGAGGTTTGCAGCGGTTACTGGGACAGAGAGGCAGAGCCCCTGGGGACGGACTGAGAGCGGCCATAGCGGCTCCCTCCCCCCGCCCTGTTGATCCCGCCCGCCCAAGCCCTGCGCACAGCCATTTGCCGATCGCCTCAGGCAAGGGCTGGACTAGCGCCTCCCCAGAAGACAGACGTTTTCCGCACAGCTGATTCCTACAGCCAGTCGGCCTGGTGGTCAAATCCCTCTAGTGTTAACTACAACAATTAAGGCTTGGCTAGAACAAGACTGCGCACAGAGACCACAAGGGGGTGCACCAAGAAAGCATAAAAGATGCGGAGACAAAAAAACATGACAGAAATGGAGGATATGGAGCTAAGAATCGCAATTTTGAGGGCTTGCCATAAATTTGTGCAGAGCCTCACGAAAACTAATGAGACCCTCGATGCTACGATAAAGAAATTAGAAAGTAAGCATACACGGACTGAAATAAAGAATATTATACCCAATAGCAGACCAGAGGAGCTCAAGAATCAAACCAAAGATTCGACAAAAAACACCCAATTGGAAAAGCAAAATGAAAAAAGAATCCGAAAGTGTGAAGATAGTGTAAGGAGCCTCTGGGACAGCTTTAAGCGGACTAATATCAGAATTATTGGAGTGCCAGAAGATGAGAGACAGCAAGATATTGAAAACCTATTTCAAGAAATAATGGCAGAAAACTTCCCCCACCTGGAGAAAGAAATGGACTTACAGGTTCAAGAAGCGCAGAGAACCCCAAACAAAAGGAATCCAAAGAGGACCACACCAAGACACATCATCATTAAAATGCCAAGAGCAAAAGACAAAGAGAGAATCTTAAAAGCAGCAAGAGAAAGAGGCTCAATTACCTACAAGGGAATACCCATACGACTGTCAGCTGATTTCTCAACAGAAACTTTGCAGGCCAGAAGGGAATGGCAAGAAATATTCAAAGTGCTGAATACCAAGAACCTACAACCAAGATTACTTTATCCAGCAAAGCTATCATTCAGAATTGAAGGTCAGATAAAGAGCTTCACAGATAAGGAAAAGCTAAAGGAGTTCACCACCGCCAAACCAGTATTATATGAAATGCTGAAAGGTATCCTTTAGGAAGAGGAAGAAGAAGAAAAAGGTAAAGATACAAATTATGAACAACAAATATGCATCTATCAACAAATGAATCTAAGAATCAAGTGAAAAATAACCTGATGTACAGAATGAACTGGTGATTATAATAGAATCAGGGACATAGAAAGGGAATGGACTGACTATTCTTGGCGGGGGGAAAGGGGTGTGGGAGATGCGGGAAGTGACTGGACAAAAATCATGCACCTATGGATGAACACAGTGGGTGGGGAGTGAGGGTGGAGGGTGGGGTGGGAGCTGGGAGGAGGGGAGTTATGGGGGGAAAAAAGAGGAACAAATGTAATAATCTGAACAATAAAGATTTAAAAAAAAATAATAATAATAAAAGCGTAATATGCTAATTAGACAGGAGAGTTTAATGACCTTCCGATGTCCTTCCAGACAAAGCCGAGGTGGCAGGGGCTGAGGCAAAGGTGGTTAGGGGCGATCAGGCAGGCAGGCGAGTGGTTAGGGGTGATCAGCCAGGCAGGCAGAATGGTTAGGGGCAATCAGGCAGACAGGCAGGTGGTTAGGGGCGATCAGGCAGGCAAGTAGAGTGGTTGGGGCAATCAGGCAGGCAGGCGAGTGGTTAGGGGTGATCAGGCAGGCCGGCCAGCAGTCAGGAACCAGCGGTCCCAGATTGCAAGAGGGTGCAGGCCGGGCTAAGGGACCACCCTCCACCCCCCGCACGAATTTCGTGCACCAGGCCTCTAGAAAAATTTAAAACTGTTTAACAGAGTCACTAATTTATTCGCTGTGTTATTCTTTTAATAGCAACTTAGTTTGTCTAAAAAAATATTTTATGTTGCAATTATGTTTTTCCAAATACATAATAAAATGCTGAAAAGCTTAAGACAAATAAAAGCAAGTTCTAAGCACCAGCTGCTGTGAACACTGTTACAAAGCGCAGTGAATTGGAGGGTCCTACCCGGCACCCGACAGACAGGGTTATCCTCGCCATTCTTCTCCAAAACCAGGTTCGTCAGGAAGTGCAAGCCCACCACGCACTGGAGCAGGTGGTGGATGCTGTCTATGCAGTTGCTGTGCAGGTCGATGTATCTAAGCTTATGTTTGATTCCATGAAGGGGCATCAAACCTGCAAGATGAAAAAACCCTGCTGATGCCACAGCAGCCATTTCCCCAACAGCTCACAGAACACTTGATGTGGGTTCTACTTTGAGGCGAAGGCACAGGGCGAGCGAGGCCTCGCTGTGAAGCTGCACCTCGTGGAGAGGGTCAGTCAAGTCCGCTTGTTTTGAGAACAGAGGCCCCTGGTATGAGTTCCATTCAAACAAAACTCTCAGGCCTCCTAGGCCATGCAGGAACTTACAGAACAAACAAGGCTCCAGGCTCCTTCCTGATAAGCAAACACTGAATAAGCTTCCATTGTTGGTTTGAGCATAAAATACAAATAGCATTTGATTTAGTCCCTGGTAATACCTATAGCCCCAGCTTATCTGGGGTGTGGTAAGCCAGGAACCCCACCTTGACAGCCTCATGTGCCCTACTCAGGTACCCCTAGAGCACAGGCTGTTTTACTATTTTGCTCATTTGTTCATTAGATTCCACATATGGTATTTGTCTTTCTCTGAGTGGCTTATTTCACTTAGCATAATGCTCTCCAGGTCCATTCATACTGTCCCAAAAGGTAAGAGATCCTTTTTTATTGCCGCATAGTATTCCATGGTGTAAATGTACCACAGCCTTTTTATCCACTCATCTGATGGAAACCTGGGCTGCTTCCAGATCTTGGCTACTGTAAATTATGGTGCTATGACACAGGGGTGCAACTGGCCATTTCTCTTTCCTGCCTCAGAACCTGCTTCCAAGTAGAGCTTGCTGAGCAAAGGTGCAGCCCGAAAGTGTGCCTGCAGGGCTCCCTCAGCCCTGGAGAAGGGAGCTTGTCAGTGGACCATGCCCCAGCCTCCCTTCTCTTGGAAGGGCCATTCTGAGATGCAGCTGCACTGTAAGGTCCTGCTCCACATTCCTGGCTGTCCCCTAGTGTCCCTCCTCCATCCACAGGCTCTCCAGGACCTCCCGCACTTCCGCAGTGTCATGGCTGCAACACCATCAACGTGTCACATCTCAACTCCAACCCGATTACACAAACACACACATACATTCGTCACTGGTTGTCCCCTAGTGTCCCTCCTCCATCCACAGGTTCTCCAGGACCTCCTGCAGTGTCATGGCTGCAACACCATCGATGTGTCACATCTCAGCTCCAACTGATTACACTAACACACACACACTCGTCACTGGCTGTCCCCTAGTGTCCCTCCTCCATCCACAGGCTCTCCAGGACCTTCCGCAGTGTCATGATTACAAACACCACGAATGTGCCAGATCTCAGCTCTAACCCGATTACTCACATATGTGCACGTGCGTGCGCGCGCGCACACACACACGTCTCACCCCATCTCAAACCTGCTCCTCCCCAATCATCACACATAAGGAAGCAATACCATCATCTGCCTGTTACTTCAGTGAAAACTCGTGTTCATCATCTGGGATTTCTTTCTCCTCCATGCCCTCATCACACACATCAGCAAGGCCTATGACCTCCACGTGTAAAACGCATTTAGCCATCTCCCGTCTCCACCCAGTCCAGGTCTCACCCTCTTCTCTGGACACCTGGAGCAGTTTCCCACTGACTCCCACTCCTGTCCTAACACCCACCCTCCTCATTCAGCCCAAGTGATCCTTAACACATGTGCGACGTCACTTGTTTAAAGCCCTCCCATGGCCCCTGTTGTACCTACGACAACATGCAAACGTCACCCTTTGCCTGCTTGCTCATCTCTCTTCTGCACACGAACCCCATTTGCTGTGCTCCAGCCACACTTCCTTCCTCTGCTCCGAGGTCCAACTCGCTCGCTTGAGCCCTAGCGTGCCACACGCTCTAGCACACACACTGCCGTGCTCTGCTCTCTAGCGAGGTGTTTCTGAATAAAATACATCATTCTAAGAATTAGCTATTAGAACTTCCAGGGTTGCCTATGACATTTTCTTCATATTCCTTCTCTCAGACAGTCATTAAAATTCACATTTCTTAGGTGTGGAGTTCCATGTGCTTTGACCAACATATAGTTTTTTTTTAACCATGACTAAGATATAGAACATTTATTTCCACCACCCCAATCAGTGTGTCCCTATGTAGGCAATTTTCTCTCCCCGTGTTCAAGCCCTGGCGACTGATGATCTGTTTTCTGCCCCTATAACTTTGCCTTTGTTAGAATGGTGCATATTGGATTCATACAGGGTAGCCTTTTGTGAATGCTTTCACTTAGCACAATTCTTTTTTAGATTCATCCATGCTGCAGCATGTATCAATAGCTCATTCCTTCTTATGGCCTTAGTATTCCATCTTGTGGCTGCATCACAATTTCTGTTTACCAGGTGACAGGTAAGTGACTGGTTTTCAGTTTTTAGAGATTACAGATAATCACAGAAACCTGATTATATGAAAAGGTATATAAACATACAAACACTCATGTACAGGTCTCTGATTAGACATATTTTCATTTCTCTTTGGTAAACGCCTAGAGTGGGATTGCATATAAATGTACATGTAACCTTATAAGAAACCTTCAAACTGTTTTCCAAAATCCTTATACTACTTTGAATTCTACCAGTAATGGATGTAAATTCTAGATGCTCCATAATCATTCCCTACAAGAACTTTATCTGTCCAGCCTGGCTGGTATGGCTCTGTGGTTGAGGGTCGACCCATGAACCAGGTGGTCATGGTTCAATTCCTCCTGGTCAGGGCATATGCCCTGACTATGGGCTTGATCAAGGCAGCTGATGGACGTCTCTCTCTCATTGATGTTTCCATTTCTCTAGCCTTCTCCCTTCCTCTCTCTCTAAAAATCAATAAAAATCATAAAAAAAGAACTCTATTTGTCCACAGGTGCTCTTTAATAAATATTTGTTGGTAAGTAAATTACTCTCTTATCTAAGATTCATATTTTTCAGATAAGGAAACTGCATCCAAAAAGTGACAGACTTTGCTCAACAGCGCACAACAGTGACAGACCTACAGCCCATACTCAAACCTAATACTTTCACATCTTTGGGGGGAAAATTTAAAATACTGCTGCTACTTCAGCTTAAGGGTAGAGACTAGATCATTTCTTTTTTTTTTATACTAAACACCTGGCGTAGGGTAGTATTTTTCTAGTAGGGGAGAAAACCAATGAATGAATAAGGCTGTTTCAAATATCGATTGAGTTTATGAAGATAGAGAATCCAATAATTTGATGAATAATTATGAAACTTTTTTTTGCTTTATCAGTGTATCACTTTAATCAGTTAAAAAGTAGGTAATTTTTTACCTTTTTAGACATACTGAAGTAAAAAAGAAAAAACATGTATTTGACCTTCATTTTGTAATGGCCTTTGGGATGCTTTACACTCATACTGTCCAATCTGGTAGGACGGCCTCAGGTGGCTTTGTAATTTAAACTTAAGTTTGATTGAAAGTAAATAAAATGACAAATCCAGTTCCTCGGTGCACTAGGCACATTTCAAATGCTCGCATGGCACACTGGGTGCTATGACAGGCAGCGCAAACGTGGAATGTTTTTATCACTGTAAGAAGTTCTATTGGAATTCTTCCTCTCTAGAACAGTATATTCATTAATTATCTAAGATTAAAATACCATTTCCCCCAAAAGAGGTCCTTCTATCCAAGTTTGTCCTGTTACAGACCACCCTAGTTTTAATCCCAATTCTTCATTCAGTGGTAGCTTTGGTACCAACACATTCTCTAGATGAGATTTTTGGTCAAAAATTGTATTATTCAGCTTTCTGACATGCTGAGCTCATTCTAACTCACCACACATGGCAAATATTCAGCATTATAGAAAAACTAGAGGCCCAGTGCATGAATTTGTGCACGGGTGGGGTTCCTTGCCTGGCCGGCAATCGGGGCCATCTTGCCCATCACCCAGTCCTGATTGGGCCTATCGGGGCCGGCTGGCAGAGGGTAGGGACCGCAGGATGTTACCAGCTGGCCCTGATGGGGGCCGATCAGGGCCATCCAGCTGGGGGAGGGACTGCGTGAGGTTGGCCGGCCATGGGAGGTTGGCTGTGGGAGTGCACTGACCACCAGGGGGAAGCTCTAGCATTGAGTGTCAGGCCCCTGGTGGTCAATGCACGTCATAGCAACCTGTCAACCAGTTCTAACAGTCGCTTAGGCTTCTATATATATAAAGCACATCTACTTACCACTTAAATCATTTATGTGGTTATAGGATAAATTCAGTCTAGTCAGATTAATTAGTGCTTCAAGTCCTAAAATAAAATAAAATAAAGCTTTTACAGGATTCAATAATCAATTTATTAAAGCTATATAGTACTGCAATACCATTTCAGACTTTTTGAAGCAAATCTACAGTCGAATTAAATAACAGTAAAATCAATTTTGTTGGTATTTTATAAAATACTTGAAAAAGGCTAAATACTTTTTTAGGAGAAAAATTTTTATATAATAAATTTTAGGGTCAGTTTTCAAAAGTTTACTATTTATCCCATTCTTCTGTGAAGGAAAAAAATGGACTTAAGTCATCTTCCTTACTCAAAGTATTACATGAAAATCACTTACACACCTTCTATTTTTGTGATCAAATTGCTGGACAAATTTAAAGTGCGTAGTTTTGTCAGTGTGCTTAGCCCTTCGATTTGACTGATTTGATTAGATGACAAATCTAAATGTTGTAAATTCCAGACATGGTCAATGGCTTCGATCTTCGAGATGTTGTTACAATGCAGATTGATGGCATGGAGGGTTGAATCTAAGGATAACTCTGATATGCTATAAAAGAAAATATGTACCATCAAACACCAAAAAATGGATTTTGAAATCATAACCAAATAATTAAAATTAACCCAACAGAGTATATATAACTGTGAGCTCTACTCATCTAAAACAATAAAAGTATAATATGCTAATTAGACTGGACAGCTGGACTACCTTCCGGGCAAAGCCAGGGCTGCGAGAGCTGAGCCCCTTGCATGAATTTTGTGCATCGGGCTTCTAGTTCTATAATGAAATTCTTCCTACTTGTAGTAGCTTTGAAATGTCTCACAAGGTATAGCGATTCCTACCACAAAACAGCATTTTGGGCCATTTATATAATCAAGAAACCCACTCAGGAGATGCAGGTGACCCTGGGCATGTCTAGCTTCTCAACATGCAGTGATGAGCACATAGGGAGGGCACCAGTGCAAAGGCCGTGGGTCCCTACACCCCAGCTCAAAACTGCACTCTACTTTTTCTGCTGTTCCATGAGTTAACAGCCTGTTTCCTCATCTCATTCAACTCTCACAATACTAAACAGTAGGGATCTAAGGAAACTGACATTTACAGAAATTCAATAACTTGTCCCAGTTCTTGTAGTTGTTACCTAACTGAGTCGGTATAAATCCAGACCTGGCCCTGCAGTTCACTACTTCCCTCACCGTCCATAACGGCTGCTTAACCCAGGATGCAGCCCATTTCAAAAGACACCACGGGCACTGCTGTTTCTATTGAAAAAGTGCCCGTCCTCCCTGCTGACTTTGGAATGCACCTCCACTGAATGGAACTCATCTCCTCATTCTCTCAAGCTGTGCCCTTTACACCAGGGCCCCTCTGGAACAGCCCTCCCAGGAATACAAACGCGCACACGGTGCAGAGGGGTGGAGGCACGGTCATGGCACTGGCTCCATGTTCTGTACACCCCCCTCCTTCCCCCCCACCCCGAAAAGGAGGCAGCACTTCTAAATGTCAAACTGGCAGCCTCTACAGGTCCCCATGACCTCGCCTCCGTCACTTACTGAGCTATTACTTAGTCCAGACCTTATGCTATTAACATGTGTTCTTAATGTCAACCATTTATTTTCCAAAACATCTCGCTTCTGGAAGTTAATACTGTGCAGGTTACGTGGCACAGTAGAAAAAGCAGAGTGACCTTAGACGGAGATGGGCTTGAATTTGAACTTAGTTGCTCACCAGCTTCGAGGCTGGGAAAGTTTGTCACATGCAAAACTACCACCTTGCAGAACTGCGGTGAGGGCCAGTGGCAACATATGTAACGTGCACACAGATGGCACTCAGCAAGTGACAGTTACTATCAAACAGAAATACTCCTCTGAAAACATCGGGCAAATTTCAGACCAGGGTCCAGGCACGACGCTTTAGCAGGAGCGGCCGGGCTCACAGGAAGGGCCGCCGAGGCACCAGGAGCGGAGGGGCCTGCGGTGGCTCCTCCCGCCCGGTGAGCCCGTGTCGGCGGGAAACGGGGAGCGAGAGGGAGGGCTGCGAGGTGCGCGGCGGGCAGGCAGGCACCGGACAGGGGCAGGGGCTCCACGCACGAGTCTGGGCTGCATGACAGCGGGCATCGGGCCTCCAAAGGGTGAGCTCGGTCCTCGCAAGAAGCACGTGAACGGCGGCGTCGCGGGTCCGCAAAGGTCGGACTGGGACCAGGGGGCCCGCGGCAGAGCCCGTGCAGGGCGGAGACCGCGGGGTCAGGGTCAGAGAAGGGGCAGCGCAGGGACGGGCAGAACCCGAGGGACAGGGACCCCTCGGCGGGGCGGGGCGGGGCGGGCGGCCCGGAGCTAACAGGGTGTCGGGGAGGGAGGGAGGCGGGCCGCCGGCCCCGCCGCCGGGCGGAGCGCCCTCACCTCCGCAGGCCTTGGTCCATGCAGCACAGGTCCCCACAGCTGCTGTCGCCGTCCTCATGCTCGACCTCCGCCTGCCCCGGCGCCTCCATGGATGCGGAGGGTGTCTCAACCGGCGCCGGCGCTGGGTCCGCCCGCCCGGAACACGCCCCCCGGAAGTGCGGCCCGCGGGGCGGGGCCCGGCCGCTCCAACCGACCGCGCACTTCCCGCCCGGCGGGTGGCGAAGCCGGAAGTCGGCGCCTCCGCGGCCGGGGCTTCGCCTCCTTTTACGGCAGCCTTGGCGCTCGCCTGGCACCTGCCGTAAAGCGAGCAGCTTCCGGTGCGAGGTGCAGGGGAAGAAAGGGTCCTGCTGATGGCGCCGAGGTGTCAGGCGTTCGCGTGGCCGGCGCGGAGGCCGGGCCGCGTCCCCAGCCGCCTGTCTCCGCAGGACTACGGCCTTATCCCCCAGGGTGTCCCCAGCCTGGCCGGTCAGCGCCCGCCTGCCCTCCCAGGGGGTCGGGAGCCCGTGCTCGCCCGGGAGCTTGCACTGTGCAGTGTGGGGAACCCGTGCGAGGTGAACGCGAGCGGGGGTAGCGCTTCACTCCCTGGAGACCAGAGCTTTCATCCTGGTGACTCCCTGCTTTCGGTAAAATACCGTTGTTGAAGTTAACCGAACCGCATCCTTAGAGGAACAATGTACAAATGACATCCTTTCTCAACATCATGTTCTGAAAAATAGATTTTTTTGTCCATTAGATGGTAACTAGAATGTGCAAGCATTATTATTTTTAAAAATTATTTTTATTGATTTCAGAGGAAGAGATAGAAACATCGATGATGAGAGAGAATCATTGATCGGCTACGTCCTGCAGGCCCCTGCCAGGGATTGAGCCTGCCACCTGGGCATGCACCCGACCAGGAATGGAACCCTGACCTCCTGGCTTATAGGTGGACGCTCAGCCACTGAGCACACTGGTAGGGCGGTGCAGGCATTATTTTACAGGCCCTTTGGTGGTCCACAGACCGGACCGTGGAAAACACCTTGTGATGACTCTGGGATCAACTACAGCCCGATGGTGATTGTGGAACAACTGACCTCATCCCCAAGCCCTGCACCCCCCCCAAGGCCCCCTGTATGCTCCATCCACAAAACCTAAAGGGAGATGGACTCTCTTCTGCTCAACTCCTGTGTGCTGGCTCTTTTCAGTAAACTTGATGGATTGATGTAGTTCAGTGCTTGCTTCTATGACTTTGAGACTCAAGAACCTGGCATTCAAGTTCCAGGAACACTAGGAAGAGCCCAGGAGCATTGAAGCCCACTGGTGCTATGGGTAGTGGAGAAGGATCCTGAAAGAAAGTTACTGATGATTGAGCGGGTTAGGGGAGCTCTGACAATGCATGGCATTTCAGAAGGAAGAAAATGCCGGAAGAAGGTCAAGGAAACTCCTTATTAGGTTGCTCTCTGAGCCATAGAGATATTAAAAAATGGAGACCAGCCTGGCTGGTGCAGCTCAGTGGTTGAGCATAGACCTATGAACCAGGAGGTCAGGGCACATGCCTGGGTTTCGGGCTTGATCCTCAGTAGTGGGTGTGCAGGAGGCAACCAACCAATCAATACTTTTCTCTCATCACTGATGTTTCTGTCCCTCCCACTCCCTTCCTCTCTGAAATTAATAAAAATATATTTTAAAAATAGTCTTAAAAACAGAGACCAAGGTATAGCTCAACTCTGGAGCTGTCACTACTGAACTAAAACCTGACATGGCCCCTCATTACTTACCAAATAAAGGCCTAAGTTTCTCATCTAATATTGACAATATTCACAGGCCTAACTGTTGTTAATTTATCATTTAGCCATGCCTATCATATTCTAAAATGTGTAGCCACGATTCTCTGTTCCCTGTGACCCCATGCTTTGTCATGTATCTCTAGATTCCTTCAACAAGAGGTGGAGGTGGAAACTCTTTGCTGGCTTTTTGTGACTTTTTATAAAATCAATCAAATTCATTGAATTTCTAGTCCTAGTTCCAAGACATCTAGGGCTAAACCTCAAGACACCTGGCATGCTTCTGCTCATTTTCTCGGAAGACTGTCCAAGCTGATTTCTGTCCCCACTTCAGAGCTAGAGTCCTGAGACTTCCCTTCCTGACCATCCTGGCAGTTCCCGTTGCCTTTCCCCTTGTTGGATGTTGTGTCCTGGATACAATGCTTTTGTTTTTCTCTTGGTTTGTACTCTGCCGGAGCATACGTCCCACAGGAGCTTCTGGGAAAGGGCTGTAACTTTACTATGTCTTCAATTTTGAGATGGTCTGAAGGTCATCTTACTGGTCCCCCAACAGTCTTCCTTAGCTTTCTGCTTTTTCTAATGCTGATGTTGATTGCCACTTATTCTCCTTTTCAAGTTGCAAAATTTGGTTACATCTCTTATTTGCTGTTGTCTTCTATCTCATTCTTCTTTTTAAAATCATGATCTGTTTACGCATATTTGATTTCTTTCCTGTCGTGTTAGTGGAGTTTCAGAAGGGAGCAGCTAGCAGCGCATGTCACATCAACCAGCAAAATCTTTTTTTAAAAAAATATATTTTATTGATTTATTACAGAGAGGAAGGGAGAGAGATAGAGAGTTAGAAACATTGATGAGAGAGAAACATTGATCAGCTACCTCCTGCACATCTCCTACTGGGGATGTGCCCGCAACCCAGGTACATGCCCTTGACCGGAATCGAACCTGGGACCTTTCAGTCCGCAGGCCGACGCTCTATCTGAGCCAAACCGGTTTCAGCAGCCAGCAAACTCTTATCACATTTTTAGTTACCATAATTCTGGAATGACTAATACAACATTTATATGGTGAAGAACAGAGGCGAAAAAAAGTTGTGCAAGAGGCATTAAATTGCTGCTGCCACATGGAGATCATACTTTCCTCACTTAGCATCACTAAACAAAATGGACACTAGATGGCTCCATGAAAGCATCTATATTCTGAACAAGCCCTTTAGTTCAAGAATGTGAAGGCATCATAATACCTTTTATAACAAAGGATTATATATATATGTATACTGAATGGCCAGATTATTATGACCACCTGACGTTTGTAAGCAAATTAGCTATAAATTCGCGCTGAAGTTGCTAGAAGGCCAGACAATTATAAATAGGGAAGCAGGTTGTTTACCTTGACAGTAGAAGTGATTTTTTTTCTGAAGATATGGGTAAGCAACTCGATTTAACAGCCTTCGAAAGTGGGAGATATACATATACATATACATACACATATACATATACATACACACACACTGTGTGGCCAGATTATTATGACCACCCCATCAGTACTTCGTTGGGCCACCTTTTGCCTTCAATACTGCGGCGACTCTTCTTGGCATTGATTCCACGAGATGTTGAAAGGTGATGTGAGGAATCTGACACCATGCCTGATGAATAGCACTGTCCAGTTCTGTGAGATTTGATGGTTGTGGAACCAGCTGCCTGATGGCTCTTTTAACTTCGTCCCACAAATGCTCAATTGGATTGAGATCTGGTGATTGTGGGGGCCACCTAAGCAAGGTAAAGTCTTCCTCATGTTCCTGAAACTACTCCTGCACAATATGAGAACCACATGACTTTTTTCCAATGCTCGACTGTCCAATTCTTGTGTTCCTGTGAGAATTGGAGACGTTTTATCTTGGTAACTGCAGACAGCAAAGGCATTCGAACAGGCCTTTGGCTTCCATATCCCATATGATGCAGTGTACAGCTAATTTGCCTACAACAGGTGGTCATAATAATCTGGCCACTCACGGTCAAATGTATCCCACGTTCAAAGGCTGTTAAATCATGTTGTTTACCCATATCTTCAGAAAAAAATCACTTCTACTGTCGTGGTAAGCAACCTGCTTCCCTATTTATAATGGTCTGGCCCTCTAGCAACTTCAGCGCGAATTTATAGCTAATTTGCCTACAAACATCAGGTGGTTATATATATATATATGTGTATATATAGTGTGCCAGGTCCTGTGAGAGGTGCTGGGGCCATGGGGAAGAGCAATGCAGACAGAGCCCTCTCCATGTGCAATTTGCTGAAAACAAGAATTCAGAAACAAAACAGTAATTAGATGATAAATCAAACAGTTTCAAATACACAAAGTTTGTGAAAAGACATAAGATGCTACTGGAATGAGATGAGGATACCAAGCATAGACTGCATCAAAGGAGGCTCTTGAGGAAGTGAGGCCCAAGCTGGGTCTGCAGGATGAAGACTGGTCAAGCACCTGGCTGCAAACATGTCCTTTCTAGGCCAAGGGATGGGAGAGAACATGGAATGGAGACAAGACATGCTGCACTTCAGGAGCAAAGGTGGGCAAGGAGAGAGTAGGACACGAGGCTGGTGAGTTTCCCAGGGCCCCATCAGGAAAGGTCTTGCATTTCATATTGAGTTTAATACTAGTGTTTTAAGCACACTAATCATGTGATTGCATTTACATTTTTGACAGATAACTCTTGTCACCCTTGCAGTATGGATAAGATTTTGTGAAGGAGAGAGAATGGTGGCATAGGTAAACACTGATACTCACTGCTTCCCACCACCACATCAAAATTACAAGTAAAATACAGAAAAACCATCATTCAGAACTGCCAGAAATCTGGCTGAATGGAAGACCTACAACTAGAGAAGTAAAAAAGTACATTAAGACTGGTAGGAGGGGCAGAAGCATGGAACAGGCTGGTCTGACACTCATATATGGCGTTGTTTAATCTCAGCTGCAGCGGCCTCCTTTGAGGAGCAAGAAGTCCCAGCTGCACACCAGACCCCCACCCCAGGATTCCAGAGCTTAGAAGAAAAGTCCGCATAACTTCGGGTATAAAAACCAGTGGGGACTGTGACTGAATGGCACAGAGGCTGCTGGAGACCCAGGTAGTGCCTCTTAAAGAGCCAGTGCACAGACTTACAAGATCCTGCTTCCTCTGAGCTCCAGTGCTGGGTGGCAGCTTTGGGTGATCCAGGGACATATAGGGAGGAATGGGATTGTCTGGCATTGGGGCAGAAACTTGGGGGCAGCTTTCTCCCAGACACGGGTGCTCATGGGGTCATTGTTCCTGTATGGGGACCTCCCAGCTGACTGGCAGCCATATCTGAGTTTCATCAGCTTGGCTCACACTGTTTGCTCCACCCTTGTGATTCCCTGAGACCCTACCCCATCCAATTTGCAGCCCCACCCAGACTGTTTGCTGCAGCTTTTCTATATGAATGGCCTCTCCTGACTCAGGCTTCAGACTTTCCTAAAATCTCTCAAACAAGCAGCAGCTGGTATCAGTATGCCCCACAAACCTATCAATAAGAGGCCCAAGACTTGGCACTAGCACTAGCCTGCTTTGCTTCATAGCTGGGGCTCGCATTGGCACTTCCAAGCCTAATACAACTATCAGCCTCTGCAGATCTCTCCATAGCTCATGCCAGGTGGCCCCAGGCAGTGGCTGACTTTGCAGCTCCCAGGATGCCCCAGAGTCAGTGCACCTGATGGGCAACTTCAGATCATACCGGATTACAGCTCTATATATCTACAAGTGACACACTCAAGGGTAAGACTTGGTGAGCATCAAAGCCCCACTGAAGTCCTGCTCCATAGGGTTGCCTCCTGCACAGCAGCTCTCCCATTGTAGTTGCAGCTGGTCCTCACAGCCAATTGGCCTGTAGGTCCATTCCTCCCAGTGATGACAACAGCAATCAAGGCTCAACTGTAACAAGACTGTGCACACAGCCCACACAGGGTCAAACCTAGAGTGCTCAGGTCAGGTGACTGGGGAGGCTGAGCCACTGGGCCCTAGTGGACACGTACTACACAAGGCCACTCTACCAATTCCAGGAGACATAGCAGCTCTACCCAATACATAGAAACAAACACAGGAAGCAGCCAAAATGTGGAGACAAAGAAACATGTCACAAGTGAAAGAAGTGGAAGCAAGCAAACAACTGGATACAGAGTTCAAAACAATGGTTATAAGGTTGCTCAAGGACCTTAATGAGAGTTTTAAGGGACTTAATGAGACTTTCAAGAATCTTAGTGAGAATTTCAAAGACATGAAAAAGGGCCAGTTAGAAATTAAGCATACACTAACTGAAATAAAGAATAATTTACAGGGATTCAACAATAGAGTAGAGGATTCCAAGAATTAAATCAATGATTTGGAATATGAGGAAGCAAAAAACACCCAATCAGAAAAGCAAAAAGAAAAAGGAGTAAAAATATATAAAGATAATGTAAAGAGCCTCTGGGATAATCTCAAGTATACCAACATTCACATTATGGGGTGCCAGAAGGATATGAGAGAGAGCAAGATATTGAAAAACTATTTGAAGAAATAATAACAGAAAACTTATCCTACGTGAGTAAAGAAAGAGACAAGTCCAGGAAACACAAAGTGTCCCAAACAAGAGGAACCCAAAGAGGCCCACACCAAGACACATCATGATTAAAATGCCAAGGGCTAAAAACAAAGAGAAAGTCTTAAAATCTTCAAGGGAAAAGCAGTTAGTTACCTTCAAGGGAGCACCCATATGACTGTCAGCTGATTTCTCAACAGAAACTATCCAGGCTAGAAAGGAGTGGCAAGAGATTTTCAAAGTGATAAATAGCAAGGACCTACAAACAATATTGCTCTACCCAGCAAAGCCATCATTTAGAATTGAAGGTCAAATAAAGAGCTTCACAGATAAAAATAAGCTAAAGGAGTTCATCACCACAAAATCAGTATTGCATGAAATGTTGAAGGGCATTCTTTAAAAAGAGAAAGAAGAAAAATATAAAAAATATGAACAATAAAATGGCAATACATATCTATCAACAATTAAATCTAAAAATCAAAATAAATAAGAAATTTAATGAACAAAGTAAACTGATGAATAAAATAGAATCAGAGGCATGGAAATATGGAACAAACTGATGCATCTCAGAGGGAAGAGGGGAAGGGGACTGGAAGAGATTAACCATTGATGTTATAGGCATATATGCATTACTATGAACACAGACAATAGGATGGTGAAGGCCTGGGGTGGGGCAGGAACTGGGTGTGGGGGAGCAATGGGGGAAAAAGAGGGGACATTTGTAATACTCTCAACAATAAATATAAAAAAAAAGATTTTGTGAAGTCTCCAACTTTTCTCAAGTTGTTCAAATTATTGGATTAGAAATGGTCACCAAGGAATAATTGACATCAGTGCATAGAATAGGCTTTGGGGGTCTAACTTAGATCTAGTCAGGGACAAAGAAGCTCCCACAATGAAACAGTCAAAGGAAAAATCGGAAGAGGAATTTATATGAATATATAAGTATACTATAGGTAGGAGTATGTATAAATGTATAAATAGATAATATATGAATATATTCCACATGTATATATATATATATCCACAGCTAAATTTTCATGGTCAATGTGTGTTTTATAGTAATTACTTTAATTTTCTAATATTACTTTAACTTCAATTGATATTCGGTTGGAATTATATCATGAGATGTGAAGGGACTGAGAATGAGTTACAACTTTGCCTACTTTCCGTCATTTCTCGTATGTTACGGATAACATCACGTTCTCCTCTGATGTGAGTTTGTACCGGTGTGGCCTTTATCACAGGAGCCTCCCTTCGGTCGAAGTGAACAACCCAAGCAGTAGGAACACATTGTAGAATCTCATCGGTGTTTTAGAGTGCCTAGAATTTTAGATCTGAGCAATAATATATTTGGTGGATTTCACATTGTGTTTTGTGGAATATGAAGCAGTCCCTGAGGGTCTCTCAGAGTTGCCTGGAACACAAATGAGGGTTCCAGCTGCCGGGCCCTGCTGCCCCCTCCCCTGGCGGGAGAAGCCCTGGTTATCTGTTCACCTTTCATGCGGCATTTCTTGGAAGAGAGTTTTATGCTGCTACTAAGTTGGAAATGCTCTGATTTGTCCATATGCCCATTTTCATAGAGGACACTGAGACAAGGATTGTAAAGGGAGTCCCCAGGCCTTCCCCTAGACACCTCGTGTAAGCCGCTCCCGAATTTCATGCCCCGCAGGTGTGACGTGAATTTTGTTGAGAAAGCCCAAGTTGTTTCATTGAGAAAGCCCAACAGTTTCAATAAGAAACCTAGTTCCCAGAGGAAATTGGAATGATGAGTTGGCAATGGTCAAAAGAAAAACATTGCACGAGTATGTGATAAAATAGTTGTCTAGTTTTAATCATGCTGCTTTGTTTAGCTCTATGTTTAAATATAGTAGCATTTACCATAGTCCTTTACAAATAAGTAGATGTCCAATAATGTTTTTTCTGCCTCTTTTTATAAGTACTTAGAAGGAAACTGCACAGGAGTAGTAGAAAAGAAGTAGCAAAGTATTATTCGGTTAAGAATTGGCAACACAATCAACTACAGCCCCCACTGAGTGCACTCTCTCATTTTAAAGCCACACTGCAAACATACGGACATGGATGCCATTTTCAGCTTAATATGGCATAAATTCAAGTGCTGGAATAACAGGACAAGTACTCTTTTTTTTTCCTAAGAAAAAATGGATTCATTTTCGGTAGTTACAAGAGTCTGGTTAAGAACACCATGAAAGATCAGTGGAGGCATCCCGAGGGCACCAGTAGTAAGCACCGTACTTCACCACAGTAGCATGTGGACCAAACTCATTTAGGACAGTCACAGGCTGTGGGGCTGAAACAGGGTTCGGAGTCCTCTGATGGGTCAGATGTTATCCCTGCAGTCACTGGGTGCTGGGGAGCTGGGAGGAAGACCTGGAGGGCTTGGGATAGTAACCCAGTAGTATAAAGCTCTTTCAATAAACTGGTGTGTGCTGGCTGAGAGTTAGCCCTGTTAGGAGAATGAAGACTCTCTCTTTGAAGAATACTGTGCTGGAAAGTTATCTGTATTTCCTAGATTTATTTCTTAACTCTCTCCTATTGCGCATTTGTGCACTCATGCAAAATCTTATCTGGATCTGCTCTTCAGATTCAATTGTCACTGTGGCTCATGTCACTGCCTCTCCCCACTTACTAATATTTTAGGCTTTGGGGGATCAGCTGTCTGCTATTTCTGGTGGCTGATCTCAGTTTATTGCTCATTGATCACTTTGTTAAAATTTTGATTGCTCAAAGGATGCTATCACACTCTACAGTATAATGTGATGAAAGTACATTGATATCACAAAGACCTTAGAAAGTGAAAAAGGGGGTGCTTCAGATGTAATTAATATTTATACTCTGGAAATACTTAGATGATCTGGGAGACCATAGTGTCATGAATTTAAACACTCTACTAAAAAAAGACTTGATAAGCCTCTTGATTAGATAAAAGTTTAGTTACAGATTGTTTAATTAAGGGAACTCAAAACTACATTTAACTGTATTCTGTTCAGCCTTGCATTTATTTATTTATTTTGTTAATCCTCACCCAAGGATAGTTTTTTCATTTTTTCCATTGATATTTTTAGAGAGAGTGGAAGGGAGGGGAAGAGACAGAAAGAGACATATCAATTGGTTGCCTCCCACACATGACCTGATCAGGGCTGAGGATCAAGCCTCTAACTGGGGCAGGTACCCTCAACCAGAGTCAAACCTGCAGCCCTTCAGTCCATAGGCCTATGCTCTAGCCCAGCCGTGGGCAAACTACGGCCCGCGGGCCAGATCCGGCCCGTTTGAAATGAATAAAACTAAAAAAAAAAAGACCGTACCCTTTTATGTAATGATGTTTACTTTGAATTTATATTAGTTCACACAAACACTCCATCCATGCTTTTGTTCCGGCCCTCCGGTCCAGTTTAAGAACCCATTGTGGCCCTCGAGTCAAAAAGTTTGCCCATCCCTGCTCTAGCCACTGAACAAAACATGACAGGGCTAGCCTTGCTTTAATTAAATAATCCCCAACTTGCCTGATCATAAAAATTATGTATGGTGCATATTCAAAATGTTTATTTCCAGATTCCTTTCCACACATTCTGAAGGAGAATTTCCAGGAAAAGACCTGGAAATGTGAAAGTTAAGAAGCAACCTGGATGAAATCTTATGAACAAATTTGGGAGACACTGTTCTGCATTATAGATCATGTCATTCTAAGGCAATGTTGAAGAACAACCAAGGAAAACACTTGCGGATAAATCTATATAAGTAATATTTTATAGTGTTTTAATATATGCATTAGCATGATACTATCAGGAAAAAATTGTAAAAGACTTAGAAATGGACAAAAAAAAGTTTTTTGGATGACCTCAATGGAAAATTAGGCATTGTCTAACACACACTTCTAGGTAGTATATTTTAGATCTAAAGCTATTTTACCATTTAGAAGTAGTAGAGATGATTCTTTTTCACGGAAAGAAAAAATTATGTTGGTTATTGTCCTATTAATATTGGCCAACTTTTTCATATTTTAAGCAAATCCATTATTTTATTTATTATTTTTTTTGATTCTTTTCTATTTATTTATTTTTTTAAAAAAATTAAATCTTTATTGTTCAGATTATTACATTAGTTACTCTTTTTTCCCACCATAACTCCCCTCCACCCAGTTCCACCCCACCCACTGCCCTTACTCCCCTCCCACTGTCCTAATCCATAGGTGCACGATTATTGTCCAATCTCTTCCCTCACCCCCCCACAACCCTTTCCCCCCGCCAAGAATAGTCAGTCCATTCCCATTCTATGTCCCTGATTCTATTACAATCACCAGTTCATACTGTTCATCAGATTATTTATTCACTTGATTTTTAGATTCACTTGTTGATAGATGTGTATTTGTTGTTCATAATTTGTATCTTTACCTTTTTCTTCTTCTTCCTCTTCTTAAAGGATACCTTTCAGCATTTCATATAATACTGGTTTGGTGGTGATGAACTCCTTTAGCTTTTTCTTATCTGTGAAGCTCTTTATCTGGCCTTCACTTCTGAATGATAGCTTTGCTGGATAAAGTAGTCTTGGTTGTAGGTTCTTGGTATTCATCACTTTGAATATTTCTTGCCACTTCCTTCTGGCCTGCAAAGTTTCTGTTGAGAAATCAGCAGACAGTCGTATGGGTACTCCCTTGTAGGTAACTGATTTTCTTTCTCTTGCTGCTTTTAGGATTCTCTCTTTGTCTTTTGCTCTTGGCATTTTAATTATGATGTGTCTTGGTGTGGTCCTCTTTGGATTCCTCTGGTTTGGGCTTCTCTGCGCTTCCTGGACTTGGAAGTCTATTTCTTTCACCAGGTAGGGGAAGTTTTCTGTCATTATTTCTTCAAATAGGTTTTCAATATTTTGCTCTCTCTCTTCTTCTGGCACCCCTGTAAGTCTGATGTTGGTACGCTTGAAGCTGTCCCAGAGGCTCCTTACACTATCTTCGTATTTTTGGATTCTTTTTTCATTTTGCTTTTCTAGTTGGGTGTTTTTTGCTTCTTCATATTTCAAATCTTTGACTTGATTCTTGCGATCTTCTGGTCTGCTGTTGGGAGTCTGTATAATATTCTTTATTTCAGTCAGTGTATGCTTAATTTCTAGTTGGTTCTTTATCACAACATCGAGGGTCTCACCAGTCTTCTTAAAGATCTCACTACATTTATCGGCGGCTTCTAGATAGTTCTTTAAAGACCTTAAAAGTGTGGTTTTGAACTCTATATCCAGCAATTTGCTTTCCTCCAATTCTGTCGTTTGTGTCCTGTTTCTTTGTGTTGGCATTTTTTATGCTTCACTGTGTCAATAGAGTGCCTTTCTGTGCTAAGTGTCCCAATTACCTGAGGTGGACACTCTTGGTACACCCCCTTGTGGGCTTTGTTCACAGTCTTGTTGTAATTAAGCCTTGATTGTTGTAGGTATCACTGAGAGGAATTGACCTCCAGGCCAATTGGCTGTGAGAATCAGCTGTGTCTGCAGTGGGAGAACTTCTGTGCTGGAGACACCCCTCTGGGGCTAGACTTGCTTCGATGGGGCTTTGGTGCTCACTGAGTCTGCCCCCGAGTGTGTCTTTTATGGTTCCACGGAGCTTCAAACTGGATGGTCCCACTCTGACCTCTGGGCTTCCTGGCTCCTGGATCTCTAGGGAGGTGCTAATCTAGCCTTTGCCTGAGGCTATCCAGCAAAAGTCTCCCTGCCGGACTTGGGCGGGGTGAGTCCCAGGGGATCAACAGGGCGGGGTTAGCAATTATCGCTGCTCTCAGTCTTGCCCTCAGAGACTCTGCTTCTCAGTGTCCCATTAATCGCTGCAAGCTCCTTGGAGAGAAAGCTGCCCTCGGTTTCTGACCAATGCCACACAGTCCTGCTTCTCCTGTATGAGTCTAAGTCCCTAGAGACTCGCCCGGAACTGGAGCTCAGAGCCTGAGACTCCCTCCTGATTGAAAACGACAACCGAGCCCTCAGCCACCAGCCGGCTCCGCACGCACATCCCCACCTTAGTATTTCACCTCCGCACTGCGCCTCCTCTGATTCTCGGTATGCTTTTCTCTTTCCTTCTAGTTGTAGAATTTCCACTCAGCCAGCCTTCCTGTGGTTTGGGATGATGTCCGTTCCGTCTTTTAGTTGTATTTTTGAAGTGGTTGTGCGAGGCAGCAATCTCCAGTGTTTACCTATGCCGCCATCTTGGTTTCTCAAATCCATTATTTTAATCTATCTATCTATCTATCTATCTATCTATCTATCATCTATATCTATAAATTATCTACCTATACCTACCTATTCTGTCTGTCTGTATATCTTTCTCTCTCACTCTCTCTTTCTCAATTATCTACTTACCAGAGGCCCAGTGCACAAAATTCGTGCATGGGTAGGGTCCCTAGTGGCTGCTGGCTGCCAGCCAGGGCCTCCCTTCCCTGGCTGCCAGCTGCAGGCCGGGGCCTTCCTTTGTTCTGCACTGCCCCCTGGTGGTCATCGCATGTCATAGCGAGTGATCAAAACTCCAAGTCAGTTGAACTCCTGAGGGGACACATTGCATATTAGGCTTTTATATATATAGATATCTACCTATTCTATCATCTATCTACCTATCTATCTATCATATATAAGTCTATTAGTCATCCATTTCTCTATCTCTGTTGTTTGGATTATCTTTCTAAAGAATTATAACATCTTCCTGTTTTCCTCAAGAATTAATGAGTCAAATAATATCTTTGAGACACGTTCATTGACTATTTATATGGCATTGATAATTATACCCTCTTTTAAAAATTACCAATGAACAGTACATTAACCACATCATTTTTTAAAATATATATTTTATTGATTTATTACAGAGAGGAAGGGAGAGAGATAGAGAGTTAGAAACATCGATGAGAGAGAAACATCGATCAGCCGCCTCCTGCACACCTCCCACTAGGGATGTGCCCGCAACCAAGGTACATGCCCTTGACCAGAATCGAACCTGGGACCTTTCAGTCCAAAGGCCGACGCTCTATCCACTGAGCCAAACCGGTTACGGCTAACCACATCATTTTTATCAGCTGAGAGAAGAACAAGAACCAAGCCATCATTTCTCCAATATTGCTTTCCACAGGCAACACATACCCAAAGAGGACACGTAGCGTCTGGCTGGAATTAACCAACCACCTTGGAGCTCACCTTTTAAAGAGCACATCTGACTGTCACTAGGTGGGTGATTGTGGGAAGTCACGGAAGCATTTTGTGATTCCATCCTTCTCCTGTAGGTGAAGACCCTAGCTGACTTCTAGGATCACTCCCAGCCTCAGAAGTCTGGGTCTTTGTCACTGTGACTGTGGGTGGGCATACTAGGACGGAGTACCACAGAGCCCGACAGGCACTCCCACTCCCCTTTCCACTTAAGATGGGACGAGTGTCTTTTCTCTCTTTCTCTGGCATCATCCATGTGCTTTTGATAGAGGACATGCCATGGTACACTGCAGGGTGATGTTGAAAATATGGGCTGCTGCTTTGGTAAGGCGCTAACCTGACAGGGGGGCCCGGCTGTGGATGGGTGAAGGCCATCTGTGCCCACCAGCTGAGCCTCGCTTCTGATTACTGCGTGTCCAACTGCCCTCTAGACTCTGACTCAAGGGCAGGAACTGTGTCTTTCTAATTACATTTTCTTTATTTTTCACTTACAGCTGACATACAATATTATATTAGTGTCAGGTGTGCAACCAGGTGATTAGACATTTATGTAGCTTATGAAGTGGTCACTGATAAATCTAGTGCCCACCTGACACCATGCACAGTTGTCGCAATATCATGGACTATATTCCTGATTTCTAGTTTTGCATCCAAGTGTCCAGGCGTTGCTTGCCTCATGTAGGTGTCTGATCGGCATCTGTTGGTGAACAGGCCATTCCCAAGGCCTCCTCGGCCTTGGACAGGTGCACGTGCTCAGTGCATGAGCTTGTCATGAGAGCAAGGTCATGGGACAGCCCTGCTTTCAGAAGATGCCAACCCTGGGACAAGCAATCACAGCAATGCCTGAGGTCACTCATGAACTCCCAACGATCTGTCAGGCCTTCCATATAGACTCAGTTACATCATAATAGCTGAATTTTAGCTTTTTTCATCAAAAAAAGTATTTCAAGGGCAAAAAACTCATTACTTCTTCAAACTCACTTTATAAGCTGTGGCATTTTTCCAGTTACAGCAAAAAAAAAAAAAATTGCCAATGTAGGTGTAAGTCTTATCAGTGTCTCAGGCTGCGGTTTCTTAATCTGTTCTGACAGAGTGTCCCTTCCCTGATTATCTAATCATGTTACCCGGCAACCAGGAGCCTTCCGCTGCCCAGGATAGCTGAGCCAGCGTTTTCAATTTATCTTGGAAGCAGCTGTAAGAAGAAATAGGAAAAGAAAAAAGGAAAAAAACTCGGCCAAGGCATGTTGGTTTCAACTCCTCTTATTTGTACTATGAGTTGTGTAATCTCCAGTCCCTGTCCCCAGCCCCCACTGTTGAAGACTCGGAGCATGGAACCAGTGCTTAGAAAACGTCAAAGCTCTCCTGACTCCACGTGGTCCCCCTCCCCCTTGTTTTTAATTCCATGGAATGAGGTCACTTTGTCCGTTTCTGTATTACAATATATAGGTTTCCTCTAATGTAAACACTTGCAAATTTTTAAACAGGATGGGACTGTCCTCTAATTGTACATGTTAGTATTTATTAGACTTTTCTCTAAATAGATCCAGGTCTCCCATGTTTTGGGTTAATGGCATGTCTGTGAGCTGACACGTGATAACTATGAGACAAAGGGATACAGGATGGCATTGAGAGTCTGGCTCTGGGACCACAGCTTGAATCCCACTTCCCTCTCTGTCCCCACTCCACTGGCTGTATATCTTCCAGCAGGTGAGTTTTTTTTTAAATACTTATTTTTATTGAGATGTAAGTGACATATAACATTAGTTTCAAGTGTACAACATGTTGATTCTATGTTTGTATATATTATGAAATGATTGACACAATAAATTTAGCTATACTCTAATTTTTAAACATCATTCACTGTAATAAGTTTCTTTTTTGGAGGGTGGGGTTACAACAGATGAACTTCTATTCCAATGACCCACCATTGGCAAAATGACAATATTATGAATTGTTATCCCATGAGGTTAACCATCCACATATGCCATGTAACCCAAAACTATTATTTTACATCAAAATTTAAAAATACCAATTACTTTTAAACTGAAAACAGTGCTAGGACTCTGCATAACATGTTGTACATTTTAATTGGTCTTCTCATCAAGTTCTGAGTGGTCTGTATTACTCTACCCAAGAAGAAAACTAAGGCACAGAGAGTTATCTTGCTCATGGTCACCAAATTAGAAATTTGTAGCATTGACATCTGAATGTAAGCATTCAGCTGGATTACCTGCTGGAACTGCACTAGTTTTAATTATGTAGAACACATAAGCAGCAATGTTCAACCACATGTGAGATAATTTACTCAATACTTTTTTTTAACCTCACATGCCCTCAGACATTTTTATTTTTTTAGGTATATTTTTATTGATTTCAGAGACGAAGAGAGAGAAAGATAGAAACATCAATGATGAGAGTATCTTCCATTGGCTACCTCCTGCACACCTCACTGGGGATTGAGCCCGCACCCAGGCATGTTCCCTGAGGTGGGGGCAGGCTGTACCACCTGGGGCGGTTTTCTCCTTTTCCTGCCCTGGGGCTGCTGCGAGTGACTAGCTCCTCTCAGGAAAAATGGCCATTTAGGTTTGGATGCCTACGAATGACCAAATGCAGGATTCCTGGCTACTGCTTTTCCACGTCTTCCTGCACTACTTCCCACCCCAGCCTCTCCCCAGGCACCTCGCGTCCATGCCTCCCTCCCTGCACCAAAGCCTTGGATGAGTAGCTGTAAATGAAAAATCCTGTGCTCTGGTTAGAAAATAAAACACAAAAAAACCGAACAAATGAAACTCTGGCTTTCTCTCCAACTGGCTCTGGTCTGTCAGCTCCAGACGCTACCATGGCCAGCAGCCCTGCCGCTTTTCACGGCTGGATGTTACGTGGGCTGCAGGTCTAGGCTCTGGTGCTCCGGGCTCCGGCCTCTATTTTCTGAGGAAACAGACCCTCCTGCCGCCCAGTGCTCCCTCCTCTCTCCTGGGCCTGTATGCTTCCTGCCCCTGGGAGCTGGGTCAGCTCCTCTCGCCACCTCCAAGTGTTTTCTGTCCTTCTGTGACATAAGTCTCCACCTCAGCTGGACCTCAGTTGGTAATTCCAGGTGAATTTTCTCCAATTTAGTTGTATTGCCAGTCTGGCCCTGGCTGCCATTTTCCCCTCGCCTCCAGCAGGTGACCTTATCTGAGACTTGGAGTGCTGGCCGTAATGTAGGGTAGGAATGATGTCTGGGCAGAGAGCACTCCTAGAGCCCTTAGCCCAGGTTATGGAACTCAAAATAAATGTTAGTTTGAAAGTCAACACATAATGGAGTTGCAAAGATCACGAGATACATGTGAGAAATAATACTAGTTCCATCCAGCAAAAGCTCATGGTGAGCTATTTCAAAATTTATTTCCTGAAGGTAACCCTAGTGGGTAGATCTGATGACTGCCTCCTCCACCGGTTCAGGGTTGAGTGACTCCTCCTTCACTATTTAAATACAGTAGTGATGTCTAGAATTCTGCCCACGCACTAAGATACCAGCATCTCGCCCATGAAACGTTCCCTGCTCCTCTCTCACTTCCACTCATACTTCTCCAGTTGCCGGCTGTACTCATGTCTTGTCCTCTACTCCTGATCTTGTCCCCGCTCAGGTCAACCCCAGATAGTCCTTGTCCTTCCTCTTCATTTTCTCAAAACACCACTCAGAAGCATCTGCATGTTAGACTATTTCCTGAAGGATTCCCTGTGTCAGAAGATCCAAAACTGAGTATGTCATACCTTTCCTCATGAATATTTCAGTGTCCCTCCTCCCAGTATGGGATGCTGACTGTCCCGAACCTCCTTCCTCTTGCCTTCTCCCTCCAGAGGCTCCTGTGCATTCACCCTCATCTCACGTGGCCCAGAGCTCCGTGTTTCTCCAGCTCGCTCATGCATAACTCAGTTCTCTGCCTATCTGTCTGGGCCATTTGGGCCATTATCCTGATGGCTTTATTTTTCTAAAAAAAAATATTTTCTCCTTCAGGAGAAATCTGCTATCTGCTTTAAATAATATTCCCCCAGCACCCTTCACTCAAAGATAAATAAGTATAATTCCCACTTTTGTGGAACAATTTATCCTTTACAGGGTAATACTTCAGCTGTTCCCAATCGGCCACCTTCTCTGAGGTTATCTGGGTAGAAATCACTTACCAGGACATTTTCTGTCCTGATCTACACAAACCTCAGGATCATGGCTATTAGCTTTGTAAGAGCCTTGCAGACCTTTCAGTCCAGAATTCCAGCTATAAAGATGGGGAAGTCGAGGCCCAGGGATATAGAAATTATATACATGTAGAACCAGATGGCTTTTCCAAGTCATTTTTACAGATAAGGAAAATGAAGTCATGAAAGGAGAAGTATTAGTTGGAACACTTTTGATTGTATTATAAATTCAGCACAAGTTGGTTTTTAAAATTAAAAAGGAGAGTGGTTGTTAGTTGAAGTATCTGCAGTCAGCGATAGATCAATCTTGCTTGCTTCAAGCATGGCTGGATTCAGGCACCCAGTCTCTTCTCTATCTCTTTATTCTGCTATCCTCTGCAGTGGTAGCTTGCTCCGGGGTTTGAAATAAAGAGTGGCCCTAGTCACTCTCGCCTTATGCTATCTTCATTGCTAGAAGTATTTTCAGAGAAAGTAATTTTTTCCCTAACAGTTTCAACAAGAACCTTTGAAATGAGGCTCATTATGTGGACCTGGATCCTGTTTAGTTGGAACAAGGGGAGGAATAGGCCCCATTCACCTTTCTGAGGAACAAGGTTGGTTGGGGGCCAGGTCAACATGCCTAGTTTTTCATGTTCGGTTTCACATTTCAGGACAGTGCCCAGCTGAGACGGTAACGAGGGACTGACATCGGCCTGGGTGCCACTTGCCCAGATACAATACATCAGGCAGCAGCTGCTGGGATGGGAAACTCTAATTTTTCTCAGGTCTCTGCATAGTTAGTACCAGAAGAGTGAATGAATGGATAATAAGCTAGGTAGACCTAAACGAAAATGTCTACTTCTGGTGGCATTAAAAAATATCAAATTTTATTTTATTTTTCTTTATTTCTCTCTATTTTTAAAAGTGAGGCAGGATTGTGTTACACTATATGCATGGGGATTTAGAGTCCGAATCTTGTTTTGCTACTTGCACACATTCCTAGGTCAAAATCTTGTTTTGCTACGTGCTAAGTGTGTGGTTTTGGGAAGAATGTGAATATTTTTCAGCCTCAGTTTATTTATATAGAATAACCACGTTTCAGGAAGTTTGGAGGATTAAAGTATTACAAATAGTAGTACATATGTCCCTTTTCTCTACATTGATTTGTGAATGGTAGTCTTTCTGACAGGTGTGAGGCGATACCTCATTGTTGTTTTAATTTGCATCTTTCTGATAGTCAGTGAGTCTGAACATTTTTTCATATGTCTCTTGGCCTTTTGTATGTCCACTTTGGAGAAGTGTCTATTTAGGTCCTTTGCCCATTTTTAAATTGGGTTGTCTTCCTTTTGTTAAGTTGTATGAGTTCCTTATATATTTTGGAAATTAACACCTTTTTCAGATGTATTATTGGCAAAATATGTTTTCCCATAGAGTGGGCTTCCTTTTCATTTTGTTGATGGTTTCTTTTGCTGTGCAGAAGCTTTTTATGTTGATGTAGTCCCATTTGTTTATTTTTTCCTTAGTTTCTTTTGCCCGAGGAGATGTAACCATAAACATATTGCTACGAGAGATGTCTGAGATTTTGCTGCTTATCGTTTCTTCTAGGACTTTTATGGTTTCATGACTTACATTTAAGTCTTTTATCCACTTTGAGTTTATTCTTGTGTATGCTGTAAGTTGGTGGTCTAGTTTCATATTTTTGCATGTATCTGTCCAATTTTCTCAATAACATCTATTGAAGAGACTGTCTTGACTCCATATTCTTGCCTCCTTTGTCAAATAAATATTAATTGAGTGTAGTGGCTTGGGTTGATATCTGGGTTCTCTGTTCTGTTTCATTGGTCTATATGCCTGTCCTTGTGCTAGTTGCAGGTTGTTTTGAATATGGTGGCTTTGTAGTATAACTTGAAATCTGGTTTTGTGATTACTCTAACTTTGTTCTTCTTCCTCAAGGTTGCTACAGCTATTCAGGGTCTTTTTTTTTTTTTTTTTTGGTTCCATATAAATTTTTAGAGTATTTGTTATAGCTCTGTGAAATATGCTGTTGGTATTTTAATAGGGATTGCATTGAATGTATAGATTGCTTTTGGGTAGTATGGACATTTTAATGACGTTAATTCTACCAACCCATGAACAGGGTATATTCTTCCACTTGTTTATGTCTTCCTCTATCTCTTTTTTCAACGTCCTGTAGTTTTATGAGTAAAAGTCTTTTATCTCCTTGGTTAAGTTTATTCCTAACTATTTTAATTTTTTTGTTGCAATGGTAAATGGAATTGTTTGTTTAGTTTCTCTTTCTGAGAATTCATTATTGGTGTATAAAAATGCCATTGATATTTGGGTGTTGATTTTGTATCCTGCTACATTGCCAAATTCATTTATTAAATCTCGTAGTTTTTTGATGGAGCTGTAGAGAATTTTTATAAGAGTTTGAGCCAAACTGACCACATAGGCCTGGGAGCAAGATCTCAGAAGCCCGGGAGAATAACAGTTTTGCAGCTGCTTTTATGCATTTGAATGAGAGGATTATAGAAAGGTGGGAGAAAGCAAGGCAGGGATTGGATTACAGGTTAGTTAACAAGATTATGTGCTCTCCGGAGGGTCATTTTGATTTATCCCCAAGTGTGTTAACCAGGATGCACAGGAACAATGGACAGGGCTGACTTAAGGCAAAGACAGCCTTTTACTAAAAAGTTATATTCCTCAGGTCATGACTCCCACCAGGACCTGCCCTTTTAAACATTTATGATCAGGGCACCCTATTTGTTTACTTTCCAGAGAATCCGTTTTTTCCTTTGTCCACATAATAAACAAAAGACTGTGGCTGGAGCCCTGTCACTACTCTCAGAACAGGCACTGGCCCACGGCTTGGAGCCCTTTTGTTAATTCACCAAAAAGGAGCCTTTCACATAGCATTTGCTTCACAGGTTGACCCACTTCTCAGGGCCTCACAGGTCACCTGCATTTGAATCACTTGCCTCCACATGGAGGCTCCCAAGGAGTCACATGCATTTCACCAAAATGTGCCCCAACACCTGCTGAAACTGTCACTCAGGAATTCCGGGTGGGAACTAAAGTGAGGGAACATTATCTCACTGAGCCGTCCTCAGGCCTCCCAAGTCGTGAGGTCTTTCGCGCAGGAGGGGTTCCCAGGAGTGGGCATCCCGATGGGTCTGACTTTTTTGCTTTTAGGTGGAAGCTGGATTTCTTTCCTGATAGGCCTCTTTCAGGTCACCATACACGGATATACTTGGCTCTTCTGCGTTTCAGAAGGAAGCCCTTTTCCTGGAAGCTAAACTGAGAACAGTTCTTACTTGTTTTTGTTGTTGTTGTTGTTTTTTGAGGCTGTAGCTTGAACTCTGCTTTGAACTGCTTTTCAGTATTGGTCCATTAGATAGGGATGTACATGCAGCAAGTGTTCAATAAATGTTCATGGAGAACAGCCTCATCGTTCGACTTCAATTACATATAAAAGTGACAGTGGCAATTCGATTGGCCCATGAGAAAGAGGAAATTTACCATTTCCAAGCTCTGCAAACTCTTGTAAGGAATCAACTTTTGCTGATCATGTAATGAAATGAGTCTAATCTCATTCATTATTTACAATGCACGAGCTTGGCTGATGGCATTAGCAAGACAATAAGATCTACAGTTTGACACAACTGAGCATCAGAAACATTTTTCATGACTACAGCATTACAGTGTTGGTAGATGTTTGCTAACTCAAGGGTGGTTTGAATCAGGTGTGAGAGGCAGCCTCGTGCAGTCCCATAGGCGGGCTGTGCTTACCGCCATAGAAAGGAAGAGCTGAGGAGGAGTCCTAATAAGAGAGTTGAATCCGCATCCCTGGGCCTGCTGTGAACCAGTGAGCATGTGCACAGCCGACCAGGAGGGGACCCCTGGCCTTGAGAGCCAGGCTGTGCGAGCGAATCAGCAATGACCGGCAGTGCCCACTGGGGCCCTAATGAAGGGGGGGGGGTGTAAACCAGGTGCATGCACAGCTTTATTAAATAAAACGAGCACCGCCAGCCGCCAGAGCAGAGCGAAGCTCTCCAGCCAGATAGTGTGTCCGTTACAATGGCTACTATATGAACATTAAAAGTATGTGTTTAATTCCACGGAAATGAAGGAGAGGCTAACTAACGTGTGTTGGTCTTTGCTAACAACACAGAGGGAAGTAGGGAAAGGGAAGCCCAGGTGTGTATGTTGATTCCAGATTTCTCTGGACCATAAATGCTGGATTGAGGATTTAGTCCATGGCAAACTGTTTTTTTTTTAAACAAGGAAAGTGGTGTAATCCTATGTGTGCATCAGAGAGATTCAGGTGGCAAGAATCTGTGTTCTATTTGCTGGAAAAGGCTGCAGATTGGTAAACTGAAAAATGTACTGAAATGATGGAGGTCTCTTTATTACTTTTTATAAATATGTTTTTATTGAATTTTAGAGAGAGGAAGGGAGAGGGAGAGAGAAACACCGATCAGCTGCCTCCTGTACATTCCCTACTGGGGATTGAGCCCGAAACTCTGTCATGTGTCCTGGCCGGGTACCGAGCCGGGGATAGTATAATGCTAACCAAAACTGAGCCACACCTGCCAGGGCAGTAAAGGACTCCTTAATTCCAGGCTGGCATGGTGTGACCAGTCAGATGTTGCAAAAAAGTATCAAAATGAATAAAGGTCTGTAAAAATGTATTTGGTGTCTGGGAGTTCTTGATCCTGGTTTTAGCACTTTCCAGAAGATCAAGCTTTTCATATTAACTACAATGAACTAGTCTCGTTGAATTGCTTTGAATCCTACAGTAAGAAGGAAAACAATGCATTAGCAAAAATAACTCAGGAAAGGAAAGAGAAAGCTAGTCTTCTGCATAGACAGGATGAATTGTCCAAAGACCATTCAAGTTTTTCTCATTTGTCTGTGAAGAGTAGGTGCTTTTGGCCTCAGCGCTGAACAAACAAACAAAAATCATTCCACAGTTAATAATACTTTCTCCCAGGCATAAGGCTGAAACTGGGATTTTGAAGCAGTCTGAAAGCAATGTAGACAGAACACAATGCACAAAGGGGAAGGAGGACTGGGGGGGGCGGGGGGCGTGGATTTCAACATCAAAGCTTTCACTGGAACAGAACATTGAGAGCCAACCTAATCTCAGAGATGCTCTTTGTTTGTTTGGAGGCCATCAGAGAGGATTGAGGCTGAGAGAACCAAGGGGCTCTGAACATCTGTTCTTTCTAAACGTTTACAATTCGTCTGGCTCCAGTGGTAGTAATTATATATACAGCAAGGAATCAGAACGCCGAAACCCATGGTGGCTTCCGGTCACAACTTGCAAAGGAGCTCAGGATCAGCTGTTGGTCGTGGGGCAGATTTGTGGGCAGGACTGTGCTCAGAAGGCATATTTTGAGCAGATTTCAGGTTATCTGGCTTTTCATAAATGACAAAAATAGGCAGGGAAACTACATCTCTCATTGGACTAGTTTCACCTATAGACCAGACCCTCCCGGAGGTATATAACCTGGGTATGTACATGGAACAAGCTGATAATTTTGGACATTTTTCTAATTAATGATCTTTGGAGATTTCTTTGACAAAATTGTGCATGTGTGTGGGTGCATGTGCGTGCGTGTATGTGTGTGTGAAGGACATATGGAGGCTGAATCCTCATTTGACTTTTTCTTGGACAGACTAGGAGGTCTGAATTACCAGAATGGCGCCCTCTCCTTTTACTGCTGCTCTTAGTGCAGCCAGATCTCTTTCCAAGAGAGGTCATGGGAAACAAAACTTCGCCTTTCTTCCATTGCCAATAAGTCAACTTAGCATATTTTATGGATTTTTGATTTATTCTCTTGACCTCTTCTTCTACTCCTTCATTTAGCCAGCAAATATGGTCTTCTTTTTCTACTCAATGTTACCCTAGGTGTTGGTTTCCAAAGAGAAATTAAGAAGTGGGAATTGAGCCTGAGATCTGAGAGTCAAAGATGAATCATCCTAGAGAGGGTGTGAGCTGTCAGGAGGATGGTGCACTGTCATCTGTGATAATTGGAAACATTCTTTGTGATGTCCCCGACCCCAGGAAGGCATCATCTCAGACGTTTAGGAATACTTGCAACACTTTACAACAAGCTGTTGAAGTCTGCTGATTATTTTTCTTGATAGATCACTTACCGCAATTGTAGGTGTGTTATAAGATGACCATCTGTGGTTTAGTACAACAGTTTTCAGTACAGTGAAATCAACTTGTCCTGCTAAGTTTCTATAGTAGGAGTACTGTGGTTCACCAACTTCCCTACCTTCTCTACTCCTGCCAGTGAGATTTCAAGAGGTTCTAGCCCCTTGGTCTTTTCTGTCCCAAATTATTGAGGGTTTTAGTCATTCCTTCAGCTTTTCACCATGTCTCTATGGATGACTTCCAAAACAGCACTTATAATGTCTGGTTACTATCATACTAGTTAGTCCACTTTATGCTAAGAAATTTTGTATTGGATGTGTTGATATTCTCTTAAATCCAACATGTTTAAAATAAAATACATTATCTCCCAATCTCTTCTTGATTCACCCATTTCTGCAAGTAATACCTTCTTCCAGTTACCAAAACCTGAATATATTCAAAGTTCAGAAAAGTGTAAAGATGGAGAAAAAAATCAGTTACAACAATTTCACAATTCCTTTTCTTTATAAAAGTGAAGGAATCCCATATACATAATTTTTATCCTTTTCTTTATAAAAGTGTAGGAATCTCATATACATAATTTTTATTCTTCTTTAATCCTAAACTTTCCATCATGTCATTAGAAGTTCTACACAATTATAATTTTAATGATTATTTAATTTGCTAATGCTCTTACAACATACTGTGATATATTGTCAAATTCATTTCCAGAAAGTTTGCCAATTTCTACTCCCATTAGCATTTTAAGGGAGTTCTTAAATATCATAATTTAAGAGCTTACCCCCCCCCACTGCCTCCTAATCACAACTGAATATTATAAGGCTTCAATATTTGCTATTTTTATAGTTGTAAAACAGAATCTCAGTGTTACTTTAATGTGCAATCTCATGTTTATTAGCCATTTAGTCGTTGTAGGATTGCAGTTGTGTTATGCATTAGCCAGCAGATATGACACAAACACATTGCTATAATATAAAATCCTAGTCTGGTCAAAGGTGCAGAATGCACCAGAAAGAGATGGCTACTCAGAGCAGAAGTAGATGCAATGGATGCCCATGCAACTTTCTCATTAATCCTCCTGCCCTTGTCACTGGGCTATTATCTAGAAGACCATAATGTTTATCAATACTTAAACTATGTCATAAATTAAGCTTGCTTACAGAAACCCTTTTGCCGACCCAAAATGAAGAGGAAGATCGAGGAGCCGAGTGCAAAGACCAAGTTGGTGGTGGGGTGTCATGTGCAAAGAAGATGACTAAGCATCTTTCAGGTGCCATGGCCACATCCAAGACAGCGGCTCCACCCAGTTGGAAGAAGTGCCCTGAGAGCATGAGCTCACAGTGTTTTTCATCAAGGAATATAATTTCTGTTCTGCTTTACCCAACTCAGTCTCGTTCTATTGGCACCAACAGCACTGGGCAGGTGGACCTTGGTTTGGGTCCTGACCTGAAAGGGTGGTCCACACCTGGGGGGCTGATGATGACAGTTTTTTCCCAAAGAGGAGAAAGCAGAATTGTCACCTCACCAGTTTCTGCTAGACTCAGGATGACATCACCACTGCTAAAGAAGTGAACTAGCACCTTTCTATTGGGTCATAGAGAAATACCAAGATTTTAAATGTCACCAAGGTGGGGTTCCATCTCCTTTATTCACTGGTATATCCCAAGGACCGACAGGAGTGCCTGACACATGATGGGTGCTCAGTCACTGTTTGTTGGGTGAATAGACCTGTAGAGTGTTGACGTAAGAAACGTCCAAACCTGTATAGAATCTTTATGAGTTTATTTAAGCCAACCTGACAATTGCCAGGAAGCAAAATTTTAATGGATTGAGAAAATGTTCCACAGAATGGCAGTTCTGCACATTATTTGATACATTAGAATCAAAGGAGGAGTTATTAGGGGGTTACATGAAATCCAATGGTCGAGGAAGTGGGAGAAAGCAAAGTGGGGAAATCTCTGGGATTGGATAAAGAATACAATGGAGACACACATACTTCTTTTACACTGGTGGGCGCAGGAGAGTTAGCAATAACATTTACAGCAGAGAGATGGTGCGCAGGGGCCAAGATAACAAGGAGGGTTCAGTGGTCTCCTGTTCTGAGACTGCGCCCTGAAGGTCTGGAGGGGAAATCACCCTGACATTCCAAAGGTATATTATCTTAGATGCAAAAAGACAACCCTTGTCAAGGGACATAGAGGCCTAGGATATGACTGCCCACCATGACCTGCTTTTTGTTAAGGAGTTTTGTGTTCAGACCATCCTATGTGGTTACTTCAGGCCTCTGAGTCTGCAGGGCTTGCCATGCAGGCCTCCCCGAGCTTGTCACTTTAGTGTGTGGCCTCTTTTCCTCCACAATAGGATGAAGTTTGGCCTATTTCCTCTCTTGACCTTTCCAGTGTGTTAACAGCAGTTATATTTACACAATAAATGATGTTTTTTTTTTAATCATGTTTTTTTAAAGAATGTTTTTGTTTGCTTTTTTTACATTCCATGTTATAAATATCATTGCAACAATTATGTACACGCAACTCTGATTTATTGAATTCAGTGGTCATCATTAGATATTTTTTCTTTAAGTATTGCTTGCTCTTTTGTTTTTAATCCTGTGGTATAATATTTCAGGTAGTCATTCCAGAGTGTTTTTAGGAATTCAGCAGGACTAGTACATGGTTGGGTCTCTAGATCTGCTGCCTCCACACAGTGACCCAGGCATGCTGGGTGTGGCATTTTCAAACAAAATTTTCCCATCAGACCCCAGGACACCTAGTTTGAAAAGATGGGAACTTCCAATGTAGTCTACACTTACTTTTATCAAAACTTTAACTTTTGATATTTGTTTGATTCAAAACATTTGTGTCAATTATTTTCCTAATAAATTAAATATTATGGGTGTTATTGAATACCCCTATTCTACTCTCCCTTTTCTCACCAGAGATAATCCTGAATGTGTTGTTTCTTATTATTGTAAGTTTACTTTTTAAACTTTACAACTATTAAGTCCTGGACATAAATCCCAGACATGATTTCATTCACCTTCAGATTCACATTAAAACAAAACCTCAGGCTCTCCCGTTCGGCCCTCTGATGTCTACCTGTTCTGAGAAGTCAGGAGGCCTGGCCTGCGATGTCTGTGTTTCCATGCCAGGCAGCCGAGGGACCCAGCTGGCGAGCGCCTGGTCCACGAGGTGCATGAATGTCCTCCAGCGACTGCAGTCCGGGCTCCTGCACTTATATTTCCTATCAGAGTTCTACAACCCTTTGTGCTTGTCACTCCTGTTCTCTGAACTTTAAAACAGTTTCCTCTTTATCTCTGCTTCACTTTTATCTTACTGTAGTGTGTATTTCTACTTTTCAACAAAAGAATCATTTTCAGATGATGGGAGCAAAATTTTCATTTCCCTTCACATTGTCACCAGTGACCAGTGACCCAACTTCTCAAGCAGGGGCCTGTTTTCCCACATTTTTCCTGAACTAAATGCAGTGAGTAATGTCCCTTTGCTTCCCCCTCCCCCATCTTTTTTTTATGGGACTGTTATTATATGGAGTTAGAAGAAGTCCATGCTTTCCTCCTTATCTCCTAAAAGCTTCCTTTCAGTTTATTAAACTAAACCTTCAGGGATTATAATCCCAAATAATCTATAGTTGGTTGGTCTGGTATATATTTTATCCCACTTTTGTCACCAAAAGAAATGCTGAAGCCAAGGATGGGTAATGAATACAGGGAAAGACCCACGGTGTCCAACTTCAAGGCCTGATGGGAGAAAGTGAACTCCAATATTAGAGAGTAATTCTACCCATTTTAACTCTTCATCCCATTGTGAGAATAGTTAATGAATGTCTGGGAAAGTATGAGTCTCTGAATTTATGATAATGCTAGATTATATGTTATATCATTTATTACTACTGCAAGGACAGACAAATAGCATGTTGGGAAAGGACCCACACGTGTTTCCTAACAGCACCTGTGACACACTTCCTTCCTGGAACACTGGGCTATTTGGCAGCAAAGAGATCACTCAGCTGGTTTTCTCTTCTAGAAACTCGCGCATGTTCATTCCAGCTTCGGGACCGGTCGGAGCATCACAAGTCCTCCAGGCGTCACTCTGGGTTTCACACCTTCCCAGGGGGAGATCTGGAACCCAGGCCCTAATTCTACTGTGCAAGTTTCTGATTGATGTTTTCACTCTTTCCATTTTGGGTAATACCGTTTATTGGATGAATTGTATAATTTTCATTATTGGTATTTGAAAGACATAGAGAAAGATGATAAATTAGCTTAAGGAAGATAAGAGGAAGCACCTGACGTAGCTCAGTGTCTCTGTAAACAGGAGCCTTCCTCCCACGTGACCCGGTGACATCACATCTCCTCTCTGCTGTGTCCTGAGAAACTTGCATGTTGAGTGGTGAAGTTCGAGTTGGGCATAACTACCTATGTGAATGTAGTTTTCTTTCTTATCCTGAATAACTTTCTTAACATTTCTATATTTGGATAAGAAAGCATGCCTTGGAGAAACAGAGAGCAGAGTGTGACTCCGGGCAGGGCTGAGGCCCGCCCCATCGGCATCCTCTCCCAGGCACATCTACCTGCTCCCCAAGTTCCCACACGAAGAGCACAGGCATGTGGGGCACATGGCTTGCGTGTCAGTAAATCCTGCTGCTCTCATTATGGCACTGACTTCGTGGCATTCCAGTGACTTAAGAACCCAAACTGAATATTACACCTTAGAGCTCCCCAAAGGAAAGCCACACACCACCTTTGTTTGAAAAGAAACAGAATTTATTAAGAAATTATGTGCTGAACTCTCCCAGGCTGTGAGGTTGGGCTCTTCCATTTCCATAGCGCAAGGCGGCAGCTGGCTCCGGAGAACACTGGTGATGCTCGGGGAGGGGGCTCCTGGTCGCAGGAGATGGACGATGCTGGCACTCAGGTACACGCGTGGGTCCAAGACGAGACCATCCCTCCTCATTCTCACCTGCACTCACACTGACACCTGCCCCGGGCTCTCCCGCCCCTGACCGTGGGTTGGGTGAGAGCAGGGTCATCCCATCCAGGAGAGCAGGGGGATGCTGAACTCAACCACAGGTCACGCCGACACCTTTAGCTCGTGACTCACATCTGAAATAGTTGCATTCCTTATGAGTAAAAATGGTGCGCATATAGGGCAGAAATATAACCTTTTCAAGTATTTTATCCTTATGATCTGAAGTACTTTTAAACTATAAATTAAAAATAAATTACAAAAACTAGCATATGATGTATCTTTTCTTACATAACATTGTTGGGAATAAGCTTTAAACATAGAATTGCAATATCACCCGACTTTATATATGATCAATGGTGAAACATGCTAATCATAAAAATAGCTTTTACAAATATACATTTGTATATAGTGTCTCCCTTACCATTCATAATATCCTTCACATTTTAAGATTTTTAAGACAAACAACAACAACAACAACCCAAACATAATTAGCAAAGGGAAACACACATTTACAATCTAAACCATAAAAATCTGACAATTATACAGCTCAGAACATAGAAGAAATGGATTTTCTAAGACTGAACAATACTGTCCATTTTATTTATTTGGGTTTTTATGTAAATTGAACCAAAGATGTTGCTCTCCAGTAAGGAATCTCCTCTGACATCTCTGGGGTTGTCAGAACGCCTCTTTTCTGCTTCGTGGCTTCATTCATTCATTCAGATCACTTTATCTGTAGGAACTGAGACAAGAAAAAGAGCATTTTAAAACACAGCGATCGTGTCCCGTTGCTGGTAGCTCGCACATGTGTGAGTTAGATGCTAAGGCTCCAAGAGGGGAGGCTAAAAGAGCACTCGGTCTTTAGGGACGCTAGGTCTCCAGGTGCTCTGTGAAGGCAACCCTGAGGCCGTTCGCATTTAGAGCACGCTATGCTTTTTTAAAGTCCAGCGAATTTCATGCCTGAGATGGCAATTACTTTCCAGCATGAGCTCTTGTCTAGGGAAGCAATGGGGATGCTCAGGACCTCTGTTGTCCGACAGGACGGGCCTCAGGCACTTTCCCTGAGAGAGGCTCTGAGCAGCGTTCCCAGATCTGTGTCCGGGGTGAAAAGCCAGCTCGGGCCCTGATCTGAGTCACAGTCCTGGTGGTATATGGTCATTTAACTATGTTGACTCTTTCAATCCATAAACACAGACTATCTTTCCATTTCTTTGTGTCTTCTTCCATTTCTTTAAATAATGTTGTGTAGTTTTCAATGTATAGGGCCTTCACATCCTTTGTTAAGTTTATTCCTAGGTATTTTATTCTTTTTGTAGGAATTGCAAAAGGAATTGTTCTCTTCATTTCTACTTCTGAAATTTCATTGTTAGTATATAGAAACACAATGGCTTTTTGTACATTGATTTTGTATCCTAAAACTTTACTTGTACTTGTTTATTGTTTCTACTATTTTTTTTTGGTGGAGTCTTTAGGTTTTCTATATAAAGAATCATTTTGTCTGCAAAAAGGGACAATTTTACTTTTTTCCCAATTTGGATGCCTTTTATTTCTTTCTCTTGCCTGATTGCTCTGGCTAGAACTTCCAGAACTACATATATTAAATAAAAGTGATGAGAATAGGCATCCTTGTATTGCTGCTGATCTTAGAGGAAAAGCTCTCAGTTTTTCACCATTGATATGATATTGGCTGAGGGTTTGTGATATATGGCCGTTATTATGTTGTGGTACTTTCCTCCTATACCCATTTCATTGAATGTTAAAAACACAAAGTGGGAGATATCAGATTCCCTGACTACAAAGCGACCATCACCAAAACAACATGATATTGACATAAAAAAAGACACACAGACCAATGGAATAGCACTGAGAGCCCAGAAGTAAACACACATGTAAATGGGCAAATAATTTTTGACAAAGAAGCAAAAACATACAATGGAAAAAGAAAACCTCTTTAATAAATGGTGCAGGGAAAATTGGAAAGCCACATGCAAAACAAGGAAATTAGATTGTGATTCGTCACCTTTTAAAAAAATTAACTCAAAATGGATCAAAGACCTAGATATAAGACCTAGAACAAAACCTGCCATATCAAGACGACGCTCTACCCAACTGCCCGGCCAAGGCTCTACTTTTAGACTAAAAGAATCACATCAGCAAAGCTGTAATGGAATCAAAACCTCCATGCCTAGTGACTCGCTGGGATGGTGACAAATGAAGGCTACCACTTCACTGTGTAGTTCCTGGTGGCTTAAGAGTTTTCATTCCTGAGTTGATGGCCATTAGAGTACGGGGGGTAGGGGACAGAAAACTAGGAGAAAACAAAAGTGTAATAACCTGCCAGACGCTTGGAAAGACCATCAGGTCATCTTCTGAGAATTTAACTCTAAAATGAAGACTTAAATGATTAGGGCAGAGATGAACCACAGCAATAAGAAAGGCCGAAGATTTCTGGGTCTTTGAGATCTGACTAGAACATAATGGAAATTTATTAAATTAGCCAATGGGAAAAAAGTGTCCATCTGAAAGAAACACGTTTGGCACTCCAAGGGCAGGAAAACAGGAGTCTCTGGAGGGCAACTCAGTGAACAGGTGACCTAGGACCGTGGAGAGACCTTGTCTAACCTCCCAACCAAAAAGCAGCACCATTGCCCTGGTTGGGTAGTTCTCCCTGATATGTCAAGGTTGTGGGCTCAATCCCCAGTTAGGGCACATACAAGAATCAACCAATGAGTATACAGCTAAGTGGAACAAAAAATTAATGCCTCTCTCTCTCTTCCCCAACCTTTCCTTCTCTCTCTAAAATCAATAAAAAAAAAGAAGAAGAAGAAGCATCTTCCTCCATGACCAGATAACAGCTGTGCAGGTCTGGCTTCATTCTCTCAAGGAACACAGAACTCAACCTCACAAGGCTCCATCCTATATAATAAAATATGCAAATTGATGCTAACAGCAGAACGACTAGGAATGACTGGTCACTATAACACACACCGACCACCAGGGGGCAAGCACTTAATGAGGGATATGCCCCCGATGGTCAGTGTGCTCCCACAGCCGGAGTTCTGCTCAGTCACAAGCCAGGCTGCCAGCTGCCAGCACAGTGGTGGTGGCGGGAGCCTCTCCCGCCTCCTCAGCAGCGCTAAGGATGTCCGACTGCAGCTTAGGCCTGATCCCTGCAGGCAAGTGGACATCCCCCGAGGGCTCCTGGGCTGCCAGAGGGATGTCTGACTGTCAGCTTAGGCACATTCCCCTGGGGAGTGGGCCTAAGCCAACAGGTGGACATCCCCAGAGGGGTCCCAGACTGCAAGAGGGCACAGGCCAGGCTGAGCCCCCCACCCCAGTGCACAAATTTTTGTGCACTGGGCCTCTAGTTTGTATATGGTTGGAAAAGAATCTGCTACCTCAAGTCAAACACTGCTAAGTGGCTAAAGTAAATAAATTGAGCCAAAACCTAGAGAGTGAGGCAACAAGCCAGGCATCCTGGCAGAATTGGGGAGCATCTTGTTTGTGGGACATGGATTCAGGTCAGAGCTCCTAAGGTGGCGCGAGAGAGAAAGGCAGACCTCAAGTCCAGGGGAGGTGGACTGCTGTTAGAACACTGAAGCAGGACTCTGAAGGATAAGACTTCCTTGTGTTGATTTATTTGTATTTTTGGGGGGGCTCCAATGTTCCCAGGAATAAAGCAGGACCTGGTTATTAGAACAAACCTACAGTTATTGTAGTAAGCTCATGGCAAGAGAAACAGCAAGAATGTCTTAGAGACCGAGGCATCTGGATTGCTGAACTGAGGCTGCTGAACATGCCTGTAACTTGGGAGTAGGTTTGGGTTATTCTTAGAATCTGGGCTAAGACTGTGAGCATGGGCCGAAGTCCTTACAGTAATGCATTCATTGGCATAGTGTGTGGAAATTTAGAAAAAACTTGACATGTATATGCTCATTGTTCTTCATTATAAACACATGAAGCAGGTGGTTGGGCAAAAGTCATCCTCATATTATTCATCAATTCTTGGATCAGAGAGTGTCATGACTGAACCCAACCCCAGCTGCTCTATGTAAGACCCATGCTTTCCCTACTGTTCCTCTCTGCCAGTTTGGGAAAGAGGACAGTAGGGAGGCAGACTGGGCCTAGCAGAAACTAGCACAGGTGAGCTCACCTGGGATGTGCAGGTACACAGGTGCTCGGTGATGCACAGGAGGAAAGGCGTAGAGTTACTGAGAATGTGTGACGACTTGCACAGGACCCATCAACTGCCTTCCCTGGATTTGAAACAGAGCTGCCTGGATTTTGTAAAGTTCTATCTTGAGCTAATTCAAACCATGTTAATTAAAATCTTCTTGAAAACGTCCATCAAAAAGGACTTTTTATGTTGTAAAAATGCATTTGATTAAGAAACAAAATTAACTTTAGAGCAAAATTATCTAAAGTGGGTTACATAATTTTATTTAAAACTAGAGGCCTGGTGCACAAAATTCTTGCACTGGGGCGGGGGGCTCCCTCAGCCCAGCCTACACCCTCTCACAGTCTGGGACCCCTTGGGGGATGTCCGCCTGGTGGCTTAGGTCTGATTCCCTGCAAAGTTGCTGTTGCTTAGCAGCTCCTGTGTTGAGTGTCTTCCCCCTGGTGGTCATTGTGCATCATAGCTAATGGCCAGTCGGCCATGGGCCGGTCGGCTGGTCTCTTAGGTTTTTTTATATATAGGTAGCCAAGATTTGGAAGCAGCCCAGGTGCCCATCAGTAGATGAGTGGATAATAAAGTGGTGGTAAATTTGCACAATGGAATATTTCTAGGCTGTAAAAAAGAAGGAACTCTTACCCTTTGCTACAGCATAAATGGACCTGGAGAGCATTATGCTAAGAAAAATAAGTCAGGCAGAGAAGGACAAGTACCATATGATTTCACTTTTAGATGAAATCTAGAGAACAAAATAAATGAACAAACAAAACAGAAACCGAGGCATGGGTACATGGAACAGACTGACAGCTATTAGAGGGGAGGGCTTTGGGGGGCTGTGTGAAAAAGGTGAAGGGCTTAAGCAAATAACAAACACAGACACAGACAGCAGTATGGTGATGGCCAGAGGGAAGGGGTGAGGGAGGCGGAGGAATGCAAAGGGGCATCAGTGGTGGTGGAAGGAGACTTGGCTTTGGGTGCTGAGCCCGATGCATCATGCAGGCGATTGGTTCATGAGTTGTACACTTGAAACCTGTATGGTTTTATTGACCAATGTCACTCCAAGAAATTCAATTAAGAAAAGAAATGTTTTGGATATCAGCTCACTGACCCATGTTTTCCTTTGTCTATGTTAAGAGAAAATAGAAATGTATCAGTTTCAGGATCACCCTTGAATGGGTCACCATAAATAGGAGCATTTTAATTCAATGCATTGTGACATAATTTAACATAAACTGAGTTTTCTCCTGGATTTCTATAACAAATCTGTCCCCAAATCAGAAGACAATGTTGTATTTGAAGAGCTGTTTCCTTTATACAAACTCCTCTAGTAAGTCACACATTATGGCCTGAACAAAACGTTCTGAAACGCATGTCTGCCTGGTTTTGGCCGTTTTAGCCACATCTGGTGGGGCTTGTAGAAACCCTGTGCAGTGCCGCCGGGCACAAAACCGAGCTACATCTCACATGGACACCGTCCTTCTGAAACTACATTTTTTTCTATAGCCTTTCACACCCTCATTGTCATGGCGAGAGCCTCGGGCCCCAGAAGAGCGCCCCTTGCGGGGCCTTGCTGAAGTGCTGACATGAACCCTGTCCAGAGCCCACTCTGCGGCCCTGACTCAAAGACCAGGTTAGAAAGAAATACTTGACTTGGAGTAAGACATCACAGAGTAGATGCGGGTCTGCAGGAAGGCGGCTGCCTCTGAGATCCTGGGCCCTGGTGGGAACCAGAGGTTCTGGGAAAGCCGCCTGGGGACGCATGTGCATCAGGGGTTGGGGACCGTGTGGAGTGTGGGTGAGAGGCCCGGAGGACACTTTGTTGGAGATTCTATTTTGCTGCTAAGGATATAGACAAGTGGAAGAGCACAGGGAATTAGCATTGGGGCACAAAGACAATTACCACATCTCTGTATCTCCACGTCCTGCACCCCCATGCAGGAACAATGACCGCTGCGAGCACCTCTGAGATAAAGCCGCCCTCGTATTCCTGTCCCGATGCCAGACAGTCCAGTTTCTCCCTGTACGAGTCTGGGTCCCCAGAATCTCACTCGGAACTGGAGTTCAGAGCAATCGGGAGCTTGTATCTCCCTTCCAATTGAAAAAAACAACAACAGTGCACCCAGTTGTCAGCCCATTTTGCGCTTGCCTCCACACCTTCGCACCTCCTACCAGTCTCAATGTGATTTTTTCTTTCCTTCCAGTTGCAGAACTTCCACTCAGCCAGACTTCCCGTGGTTCTGGATGATATCTGTTCTGTCTTTTAGTTGTTTTGATGTGGTGGTGGTGAGTATTTGCTTATAGCTATGCACAGAGCCTTAATAAAATTATTTTAGAGAGAGAGGAAGGAAGAGGAGAAGAGAGAGGGAAACATCTCTTCAAGAGTGGAACACTGATCGGCTGCCTCCAGTACGCCCCCCCCCCCCCCCCCCCACCACTGGGGATTAAGCCTGCAACCCAGGAATCCAATCTGAAACCTTTCAGTGCACACTGGCCAGGGGTCAGGTATTGTCTTTTTTAAAAAGGGGTGTGTGTGTGTGTGTGTGTGTGTGTGAGAGAGAGAGAGAGGCAGAAACAGTGTTTTTTGTGTGTGCTTTGTTTTTGTTATATGAAACTACCAAGCTGAATTTTTTAAAAAGTTTTTCTTTTCATTATATTTATTTTAACTATACCGCCTACTTATGTAAAGGAATACTTGTTTTTTTCATTTATTGGGACAAACTACAGTTTAGTTCTAAAGATACATTTAAGTAAAAAAAAAATCAGTTTAATTTAAAAATGGAAGTTAAGAAAGAACCAAGATGGTGGCATAGGTGAACACCTGTACTTGCTGCCTCTCACCACCACATCAAAACAACTAAAACACAGAACAGATATCATCCAGAACCACGGGAAGTCTGGCTGAGTGGAAGTTCTGCAACTGGAAGGAAAGAAAAAATCACATTGAGACTGGTAGGAGGTGCGAAGGTGTGGAGGCAAGCGCAAAATGGGCTGACAACTGGGTGCACTGTTGTTGTTTTTTTCAATTGGAAGGGAGATACAAGCTCCCGGTTGCTCTGAACTCCAGTTCCAGGTGAGATTCTGGGGACCCAGACTCGTACAGGGAGAAACTGGACTGTCTGGCATCGGGACAGGAATACGAGGGCGGCTTTATCTCAGAGGTGCTCGCAGCGGTCATTGTTCCTGCATGGGGGTGCAGGACGTGGAGATGCAGAGATGTGGTAACCTACCTGGTGTGGGGCTGACTGGCAGCCATTGCTGTTTACTCCACCCTGGTGATTCCTGAGACCCCACCCCACCCAATTTACAACCCCACCCAAGCTGTGCACAGCGGCTTTTGCATGTGAATGGCCTGTCCTTTTGCAGCCTAACCTAACAAACTGTAGCTGAGTCAGAGAGCTCCAAAGCTTCCAAAAGAAGGCCCAAGGTTCGGCAGCAGCAGCCTGCATTGCTTCACAGCTGGGCCTCATCTGGGCACTTCCAAACCCCAAACAAAGAGGAGGAAACTGCAGATCTCTCTCCTGCTGGGTGGCCTCATGCAGTGGCTGACTTTGCACCTCCTTTGAGATCCAAGAGCCAGTGTACCCAGTGATCAGTGTCAGACCATACCAGATTACAACTCTTTACATCTATAAGTGACACACTCAAGGGGCAGACTCAGTGAGCACCAAAGCCCCACTGAAGCAAGTCCTGCCACATAAGGGTGGCTCCAGCACAGCAGCTCTCCCATTGTAGACACAGCTGGTCCTCGCAGCCAATTGGCCCGGAGGTCAATTCCTCCCAGTGATACCAACAGCAATCAAGGCTTAACTACAAGACTGTGCACAAAGCCCACAAGGGGGTGCACCAAGAGTGTCAAGTAATTAGGGAGGCTGAGCCACTGGGCCCTATAGGACACCTAGCACACAAAGCCATTCTATTAACACAGGGAAGCAGTCAAAATGTGGAGACAAAGAAACATGTCACAAATGAAAGAAATGGAGGAAAGCAAACTACTAGATATAGAGTTCAAAACTACTGTTAGAAGGTTACTCAAGAATCTTCTAGAAACCTCTGAGAAATTTAATGAGACCCTCAAGGATATGAAAAAGGACCAGTCAGAAATTAAGCATACACTGACTGAAATAAAAAAATAATAATATACAGAGATCCAACAGCAGACTAGAGGATCCCAAGAATCAAGTCAAAGATTTGAAATATGAAGAAGCAAAAAACACCCACCCAAAAAGCAAGAAGAAAAAAGAATCCATCAATATGAAGATAGTGTAAGGAGCCTCTGGGACAACTTCAAGCACACCAACATCCGAATTACAGGGGTGCCAGAAGAAGAGAGAGAGCAAGATATTGAAAACCTATTTGAAGAAATAATGACAGAAAACTTCCCCTACCTGGTGAAAGAAATAGATTTATGAGTCCAGGAAGCGCAGAGAACCCTAAACAAGAGGAATCTAAAGAGGAATCTAAAGAGGACCACACCAAGACTCATAATAATTAAAATGCCAAGAGCAAAAGACAAAGAGAGAATCTTAAAAGCAGCAAGAGAAAAACAGTTACCTACAAGGGAGTACCCATACGACTGTCAGCTAATTTCTCAACAGAAACTATGCAGGCCAGAAGGGAGTAGAAAGAAATATTCAAAGTGATGAATAGCAAGAACCTACAACCAAGATTACTCTACCCAACAAAGCTATCATTTAGAATTGAAGATCAGATAAAGAGCTTTACAGATAAGCAAAAGCTAAAGGAGTTCATCACCACCAAACCAGTATTATATGAAATGCTGAAAGGTATTCTTTAAGTAGAGGAAGAAGAAGAAAAAGGTAAAGATAAAAATTATGAACAACAAAGTGAAACAGATACATATCTATCAAAAAGTGAACCTAAAAATCAAGTGAATAAAAAATCTGATAAACAGAATAAACTGGTGAATATAATAGAATCAGGGGCATAGAAAGGGAGTGGATTCACAATTCTCGGGCAGAAGGGGATGTGGGAGGTGCAGGAAGAGATTGGACAAAAATCTTCCACCTATGGATGAAGACAGTGTGTGTGGGGGAATAAGGGCATGGGGTGGGGTGGGAACTGGGTGGAGGGGAGCTATGGGAGGAAAAACAGGAACAACTGTAATAATCTGAACAATAAAGATTTATTAAAAAATAAATAAACAAAAAAATAAATTAAATAAATAAATAAAAATAAAAAGTTATGTTAAAAGTACTACTGAAAGGGCGAGGGCTACGCCCTCCATCTTACCCTGGATCCTCCATTTTTGGGCAGCCGTGTGCTCGGCAAGGCTTCTTCCCCAAAGCCCAAGCCTCTGCTAGCCACACCCAGAACTTCTTTAAACTAACCAATGACAATCAAGGGAAGTGCCCACCATAGATATGACCACATCCTGTGTAACAAGACACCGACTTGCACCTGGCCAATCGGCAGGGCCCACAGTCCTTTCTCCTCCCCTTACTCCAACCCCCTATAAAACCCCTCTGCCCACAGGGCTAGCTCTCTCTCTGCCACTTGCTGCTGCGTCAGTAAGGAGAGTAGGGTAGCCAAGCCCAGGCTTGAATAAAGACTCATGCTTTTGCATCAGACATGGCTGGCTCCCTGGTGTGGTTTCTTGGGGATCCTGAAATCTGGGCATAACACTACCAGAGATGTGTAGATATGGCAAAAATCACACGGGCACAGTGCACATTATAATAACATTTGTAAACATTAACACATTAAACTTTGTAGGGTCCTGGAATCCCGTCAGCCTGTGGACTCTTGATTTTGCTTGTTAGCAGCAGCATGAGCTGGGGCACACATAACCTTTCTAAGGTCAGTTATTTGTAAAGTACCTGCTCCCAAAGGCATGTAAACAAATAAGTGAAATAATGCATGTTAAAAAATCGGCATTACCCCTGGAAGGTGGTGGGATAAGTCTTGTCTCCACCCCTTTTTAGTCTTCTCTTCAAGTTAAAGCAAAGTCTGCTCTCTGTGTGTGATATGTGGTCCTACTTTCTCTGCCTTCTGCCTTTTTAAAGACAAGTCCTTTCCGCACGTTTTGGAGACGGGAAGGCCCAAAGCGATTCTACAACTCCTGCAATTCACCCACTTGAAGGGCAGGGAGCGTCTTACTCTGAGCAGACAGGCCCGCTGGCCGCAGGCCGGCTGAGTGGGCTTCTGGAAAGGTTAGGGTCCTTGTGCAAGTGTCATCCTGAATGGGCAGAGGAAAACGCCAGGCATGCGAAGGCGACCCACTAGGGTATCCAGCCCCGGTGACGAGAATCCTTACCAGCTTTCCAGAGGCTGCCTGGGACCTAGGTTCTCCCAGCGCAGAGCCCGGGGAAGCCTGGGAGCTGCCCAGCGGGTCTGGCTCAGTGGACAGAGCTTCAGCCCAGGGACTGAAGGCTCCCGGGTTGATTCCAGTCAAGGGCACATGCCCGGGTTGTGGGCTCGAGCAGGAGGTGATTCTCTCATCATTGATGTTTCTATCTCTCCCTCCCTCTGCCTTTCTCTCTGAAATCAATTTAAAAAAAGTATTGAAAGAAAGAAAGAAAGAAAGAAAGAAAGAAAGAAAGAAAGAAAGAAAGAAAGAAAGGCCTGGGAGCTAGTGGTTCCCCCACAGGCAGAGCCTCTGGAAAGACGCCAAGGTTCCTGAAGGCAGGTCTGAGGCCCTGCTGGGGCCCGGTCTGCAGGCCTGAGGGGAGCGGAGGGAGCGAGTGCAGGCTCAGGCCCTGGCTGCTTGGAAGGCCAAGGTGCACAGAGCAGGAGGGCGCATTCAGAAGCCTCTTTGCAGCTGAAACACTGCCCGGACAAAAACGTTGTGCCATCCCACGCGAATGGTTTTTGTTTACTTGCTTGTTTGTTTTTAAGGAATTAACTTCCAGAATATGGGGCAAGAATGGTAAAAAGGCAGCACCATTTAGACTGATTCTCCTTCCCACTGTGCTCCTGTGAAGCTATGGATAAAATGGAAACAGAGCAGCCACTTTCCCTTCCTTCCCATTTCTGATTTAATGAAACGTTCCCACCTTTCCCATCGCTTGTCACCCATGAATAGAGTCCCCGCAGCGTGAGAGGTACGACCTGGCTCCCAGCTGCGCTGCCGCCTGGGACTCGGCTGGGAGGACAGACTTCATCCATGGGTACTTACCAAGTCAAGATAGCCTTATATCTCTCCTTTTAATGCTGACGAGTTTTTAAAAAAATATATTTTATTGATTTTTTTACAGAGAGGAAGGGAGAGAGATAGTTAGAAACATCGATGAGAGAGAAACATTGATCAGCTGCCTCCTGCACACCTCCTCCTGGGGATGTGCCCACAACCAAGGTACATGCCCTTGACTGGAATCGAACCTGGGACCCTTCAGTCCGCAGGCTGATGATCTATCCACTGAGCCAAACCGGTTACGGCAATGCTGAAGAGTTTTTAAAATTCATCATGTTCAATATTTTTAAAAGTAGCAAGAAAAATAATCAGTAAATTCCTACACATATACCACAGTTGGTAAAGGATCAACTATGTTTGAAGCATTTAAAAAATCCGAAACTTGAAAAAAAAATTGCTAGTAGGTTGGCAGATAAAATGCTTAGGCGTTAGGTTCAATGACTTCTGGAAAAGGCAATCCGAGGCCAGTGTCTGTGGTTAAGTAACCCTTCCCTGGAAACGTTAGTCCACCCAGCAGATCCAACGTCAGAAGTCGACCTGTGTGATTGTAACATGCTTTAACACTTTAGAGAATTGGATTGCCTGATACATTGAAGGAACAGCTTCCATAGTTTTATGGAATATTGCTGTGCCCAACATTTTAGATTCTGAATAAAGAAAACATAACTGAATGTTCCAGTCTTTTTATGAATTCACTATTATAGGAAAGAGGAAGCATGACTAACATGCAGATCTAGAAGAATGAAATGATGATAATTTAGGTTGGCTGGTGTGGCTCAGTTGGTTAGGTGTCAGCCCATGCACCAAGAGGTCGCCGGTTTGATTCCTGGTCAGGGCACATGCCCGAGTGAAGGCTCAATCCTCAGTAAGGTGTGTGCAGGAGCCAGCCAATTGGTGTTTCTTTCTCATCAATGTTTCTATCCCTCTCTCCCTCTCCTTTCCATTCTCTCTAAAAATGATTAATAATAACAATTTTAAAATGATGATAATTTAAAAATAAATTTAGTATTCATATAATGTTTGTGCCAGAAATTTCAAGGAAAATATCACGGTTGTGTTAGGGACCCAATCCGACTTAATAGGATGAAGGAGATGACATCTATGAGCTTTCTTTGAACACAAAGTCAGGCAGAAAAGGCAGAAGACAGGATTTCCACCCGGTTAACCTGATGTGGGACCACGCTCACCTGGCCTCTGTGTTTGGAGTTCTCACTGACACACGGCTGTCCATTTAAAACCAGTGAACAGTGGGAAGCACCAGAGAATTTAATGGAATAGGCACAGAACCAGCCCCTGTGCACAAACACAGCACTGGGCCAGCACGGGAATGTAGACAAAGTGTGGCTAAAAGTTTATGATTCCAATGATATTTCCATGGTTACAGTGCCATTTTAAAGAATGCCCTTTTGCCCAATGCAATTTGTAGAGTCTTTACGTTTCCCCATAAACCAGAGGTAATTCTAGTTAAAATGATCCTTTTAAAGTCAAATGAAGCACATCTACTAGAAAATTGGTGAATTACTGCTCACAAATGGCTGAGGGAAAAATGGAAACATTTACAAGAATATGTGATGAGTTTTGCTAAGCATCCCCATCAGCACATGTGTTCACATATTTCAGAATTATTTTCTTGTGGAAATAAATTCTTTCCTTTAATTCTCTGGTACTTTACATTATTTGCTCAAACTATTTTTACTTCTTAAAAGCATCATGTAAATGCTAGCATTTTTTTAACATTACATAATGTTGTGTGAGATAACGTTGCTAATAGAATATGCTGGAATTTTAAGACAACGAACTTCATGAGGGACATGTATAAATGGTGTATCTGAATCATTTAAATTTTTTCCTTTCAAAGTTATTAAAATTTCATTTAACTGGCATTTCCACTAAATTCCGTTACTCCAGGGGAGAGATTAAGTTTGCCAATCACATAAAATCATGAACATGATCCTACTTATCCTCGTGTAATAACCTGCAAAGATGTCCTGCAGCAGGTGTGGGCGTGAGCCAGAGACTCGGGATTTGCTTGAGGTCCTCCAGTTGTTAAAAGGCTCCTCCATCTGAATAAAAAGCCCATACACCCTTCTTCGAAGTGAATTGCTCAATGCACAGCTGCACTTTTAAGGATGAATGAGACAGCTTTTCTCCACATCAAAAGGCCGAGAGACCACTGCCCCTGCCCCTTTCCTCGGAGGGTCCCTGGGGGCGGAGGGCATCTGAATCCTTCACTGACTTTTGATTCTCCAATATTTATAGTGTATGGAGAGATAGTGCCAAGATCATGGGCCAAATGACCTCTCTGATAGGGAGCAATGCTGAATTTTGCCTGCCCTGTGGTCCTGAAAACAGTGAAGGCTAAGACCCACCCACACCCCATTCCACCCTTTTTATTTGGGGAAATGGTTTACTGCAAAGAACTACCCTTCCCCGTATGGCTCAGATAAGACTCATATGGCTGGACACAGACCTCAAAATTCTCATTCTTGGTCACATAAATGATGAGCTGACCTGTTTGATCCCTGCTGATCACTGAGAATAAAATGCTTGTTAACCAAACTTGGGTAAGCTTCTCCCCACTCAGGACTCCAGCCCTTGGCCCACCAACAACCTGAGCCCCCCATGCAGCCCCCAGAAGGGCCCCTCCTGGAATACAGGCTGGCCCTAGGGTCAGGCATGACATGGTCTACAACCCAATAGTGCACCCACTCATCCCACTTCCTCACTTCTGGTCATTCCAGCTTTGGTTACAAGGAAAATCCCTTTACAAGGAAAACCCCTTTAGTCTACCTCTTGAGACACTTACAGATCCCATGGTCATGGCTCTTTGTTGTAAGAGTCCCATCCTCCCTTGCAAGGATCCTTTGAATAAAGCGTCTCCTAAGTCCATATTTGTTCTTAATTTGACATATGGAACAGCATAGCTCTGAGATGGCTCAGGAGCTATACAGAAGATTGTGAGGGTCGGCTTTCTGTCTTGGGGGATAACTATTCTGCTTTGCTATAAAAATGGGTGAAATTCTGTCCCACTGACCAATATGGCCTTAAGTTCTCCACAGTGTGACTAAAACTTAGACAAGTGTCTTCCTGACTGTGGGCAAAGACATGGAAACAACCAAAGTATCGTTCAGTAAATGATTGGATAAAGAAGATGTAGTACATAGACAGGGTGGGCAAAAGCAGGTTTACATTTGTGAGTAGAGGAAACACAAAGTTTATTCTTGTATTATTATTTATTAACTAGAGGCCCGGTGCACAAAAATTTGTGCACTCGGGGGGAGGGGGGTCCCCCAGCCCAGCCTGTGCCCTCTCACAGTCTGGGACCCCTTGGGAGATAACGACCTGCTGGCTTAGGCCTACTCCCGGGTGGCAGAGGGCAGGCCCAATCCCTAGGTGCAGCCCCTGGTCAGGCTCAGAGCAGGGCTGATTGGGGAGTTGGGGCGCCACCCCCGTCATGCACAGAGCAGGGCGGATCAGGAGGTTGCGATGCCACCCTCAGTCACGCTCAGGGTAGACTGATTGGGGGGTTGGGGCACCGCCCCCTGTTACACTCAAAGCAGGGTCAATGGGGAGGTTGCGGCGCCACCCCCTGTCACGCACAGAGCAGGGCCAATCAGGGGGTTGGGGCGCTGCCCCCTGTCACTAACAGAGCAGGGTCCATCAGGGGGTTGAGGAGCTCCCCGCTGTCACTCACAGAGTAGGGCCGATAGGGGAGTTGGGGCACCGGCCCCTGTTACACTCAAGGCAGGGTCAATGGGGAGGTTGCGGCGCCACCCCCTGTCACGCACAGAGCAGGGCCAATCAGGGGGTTGGGGCGCTGCCCCCTGTCACTCACAGAGCAGGGCCCATCAGGGGGTTGAGGAGCTCCCCGCTGTCACTCACAGAGTAGGGCTGATAGGGGAGTTGGGGCACCGCCCCCTGTCACACACAGAGCAGGGTGGATCAGGGGGTTGGGGCGCTGCACCCTGTCACACTCAGGGCAGGGCCAATGGGGAGGTTATGGTTCTACCCTGTCACACACAGAGCAAGGCCCGTGGAGGGGGGTTGGGGCGCCACCCTCTATTACCCACAGAACAGGGCCGATCAGGGGGTTGGGGCGCCACCACTGTCACACTCAGGGCAGGGCCGATGGAGAGGTTATGCTTCTACCCTGTCACACACAGAGCAGGGCCCGTGGGGGCGGGGGGTTGGTCACACACAGAGCAGGGCCGATCAGGGGGTTGGTGCGCTGCACACTGTCACACACAGAGCCGCAGGGCGATCGGGGGATTGGGGAGCTCCCCCCATCAGGCACAGAGCAGGGCTGATCAGGGGGTTTGGGCGCTGCCCCCTGTCACGCTGATCCCGGTGCCGGGAGCCTTGCTGCTCCGCTGATCCCGGTGCCGGGAGGCATATTACCCTTTTACTATATAGGATAGAGGCCTGGTGCACGGGTGGGGGCCGGCTGGTTTGCCCTGAAGGGTGTCCTGGATCAGGGTGGGGGTCCCCAATGGGGTGCCTGGCCAGGCTGGCTGAGGGGCTGAGGGCTATTTTCCCGCTGGCAGTTGACTAAAAGCTCCCAACCGCTCCTTGTTTTCTTTTTTTTTTTATTCTGGGCCAGCTTTAGCTCTGAGGCCTCGCTGCTGAAAACATGGATACAATGTTGCGGTCCGGGGCTGACTGAAAGCCGGTTTTGTTTAGCTTCTTATTTGCAACATAGTAATAGTTGCTTAGAGTTGCAGTTGAGAGGCCGGAAAGTGAGGCGGGGGAACGTTGGAGTCTGCAGTCCCTGGAGGAAGCAAACCTCCCTGCTCACTTCAGTGCATGGCTGCCGGCCACCATCTTGGCTGACAGTTAATTTGCATAAGGATACGCTAATTAGCCAATGGGAAGGGTAGCGGTCGTACGCCAATTACCATGTTTCTCTTTTATTAGTGTAGATTATTGTATTATTTTTTATACATACAATTGTAAACTGACTTCTGCCCTACCATGTATACCATGGAATACTACTAAGACATAAAAAATGAAATATTGCCATGTGTGATGGCATGGATGGACCTTGAGAATATCTTGCTAAGTGTAATAAGTCAAAGACATAGACAACTGCATGGTGGCTACCAGAGGGAAGGAGGTAGGAGGTAGTAAAGGGTAAAGGGGGTCAAACACATGGCAACAGAAGAACATTTGACTTTGGGTGGTGGGCATACAAATGATGTGTCATAGAATTGTACACTAGAAACCTATATAATCTTGTTAACCAACTAGAGGCCTGGTGCACAGATTCGTGCACTGGCGAGGGGCGTGGCCTACAGGGATTGGCCCGCTGTTGGAGCGCCGCTCATCCTGGTCAGCTGAGCAGTGCTCCCAATGTGGGAGCACACTGACCACCAGGGGGAAGCTTCTGCATTGAACATCTGCGCCCTGGTGGTCAGTGTGTGTCACAGCAACTGGTCAACCAGTTGTTCTGTTTATTCTGCCATTCAGTTGCTGGGCTTTTATACATATAGATGTCACCCCAATGAACTTAATTAAAAAGGAAGATAGTGCTCCCTATCTCCTACTCTTTGGGAGAGTGGAAGCCAATTTAGATAAGTGACAATTAGCAAACATAGATAGCCTAATCTCAGTGACCTGCCTCCCCTCCAACTTCTTCCAGTCCTTTTCCACCAGCTCACTGCTTAAAAACTTGGCTGTCTTTTGTTTCAATGGAGTTGAGTTCAATATTGTTCCTCCATTGCAAGTCTTGGTCCCTACTGCCAATCTTGACTAGTCTTCCTGCCTGTTTAACTCCACCCAGTCCAATTTCTCTTTGACATTAACATTGTAGTCACTTTGGTGCTACCTTACATGCTTGTATATCTGTGAATGTTTACTCAAAAAATTGTAATTCTATTCTATGTTTGTAGAAAAGTGTCTTTTTGTTGGCCAAATTGCTTTATTTTCTCCAAAAGCTTTCATAACTAGTCTTTTGAAATCGGACAGCATTGATACTTCAGATTGCTCTATTTTCTTCTAGCATTTCTAGAAAAGTAGCTCTTTTTACTTTTTTCTTCTTTTTGTATATTTAAGGCTTATGTTTGGACTGTCTCTCATTTGCAAAGGACTTCAGGACCTTTCTATTATCTTCCTCTTTTGTTTCTCCCTTGTAGAAACTTTGGTATGGTGGAAATATTTTGTTTGGATTTATACTCTAAAGTTTTTACCTACCTGTTAACATTATTAGAGGCAGTTTGGAAATTGCACATCAACCACAATACTTTTAACATTTCAAAAGCCCTGAGTTTGAGCCCATTTCTCAAGGACCACATTGCCCTCCCAGCTGCGGGAAGCCACCACTTGCCAATACTGTGATGAGAGTGCACCATGGAATGCTGAAGGCCGATGGACCTTGGGCATTAGCAGGACTGCTGCTAAGCATTGATTGTTCGTGTTCAGATAGTGGTGGCTCAAGGCAATTCCATAACCTGATAATCCTTTTACTGTTTATCAGACTTTACCTTTGATATGTCTGTATGCATTGCTAGAGGGCAAGATGTGTATCTAAAACTTAATAAGAAGCAGACAGGACACAGTCTTGGGTGTGTCTCTTCAAGAAAGAGGCTCCACCTGGCCTCAATGCCTTCTAAATTCATATTTCTTGTATAGCACTTTCATTTGTGCATCAGCCCCCCCTTCAGATCCTGAACCCTGATGCAAAGGTTGCAGCACCAGCTGCAGCTGGGATCACAGCTCTGCCTTCCTTGTTCAGGCTTACTCTGTTCTGAGTTTTCTTACATTTATTTTCTTATGAAAATACATTTATTTTCTTGTGATTTTCAGCTTTCTGTGTACTGTTTGGGCTTAAAAATTACAGCTCAGAATGGGATAGAGGCTTATTTTCTGGTTTGTTTTATAACTTGGTGTTCTAGCTTTCCTAACTAAATTCAGGTTGCTTCCAATTTGCATTTTTATCACTTCTGGGAGGTAACAATGTGGAACCACGGAGCAGCCACTGGACAGAGTCAGTCCTGCTGTGTGGCCTTTGATGTGCTGGTTTAAGCCTCTTAAGTTCCTCCTCAGTGCCCCCAGGATGCAGGCTGCTGCCCCGGTGACCTGGCAAAGAAGTTATAATGATAGGTCTTTCCTCTCTGCTGTGTAATAATCCTCTGTTACAGAAGGCATGCACACAAAAGCAATATTCAGAACAGATCTGATTACCATACACAATAAAATGTGCTTAAAAATGAAGATGGGGCTCATAGTCTGAGTTAAGCAGAAGACATTTTTCTCTCTTTAACAAATATTCATTAACATGTGTAAGTACCACATTAAGGAAAAATACCAACTAAAATAAGCCCCGAGGAATTAAAAAATCAGTGAGCCAGGAAAGAGTGATGTCACTAATTACAATAGAGCAAGTTAAGCATGATGAAATGTATACAGAGTGTGCTCTAAAGAGAGACGCAGATCCAAAGTGTCCAGGGCAGGCCTGGGCCTTGTTCAAAGATGAATTCATGACAGTGACATGGTATCGAGGACACGGATGTGTCGACCGATCAGACAAAATGATGAGTGGAGAAGGTATTCAAGATAGAAGGGAGAGCATGTACATACAGTGTAATATAGTCTATCAAGGACCACCAGCAATCAGCATCTCTCCATCCCCACAGGCCTGACCTTATGCTGGGCACTGTGCTCTGCATGAGGGATCCTAAACCAAGAGGCCTTCGGCCTGCAAGGCTCTTAGTCTGGCTGAAGAGAGAAGCCTTGTTTTCAAGTGCACAATTCTACGATACATCGTCTGTAGGTGGCCTTGTGCTCACCACCCAAAGTCAGTGTCTTTCTTTTATATTTGACCCCTTTGCCCTCTTCACTCTCCCCTCTCCTCTCTTCCCCTCTGGTAACCACCATTCTGTCATGTGTCTATGAGTTTGTGTGTTTATTGCTTTCTGTTTTATATCCCACTTAGGTATAAAACCATATGGTTCTTGTGAGATAGACATTTTTATAAAGCAGTAGCAGCAAGGAGGTGAGTATGCTGCCAGGGGTTTGTGTGAGTTGTGAGGATACCAGAGAGGTTTCTAGAAGGGTGTGCCATTAGGGCTGAGTGTTGAAATCAAAGCGGATGTTCCTTAGGATGAGAAACGGGATGACACCCCAGAAAGACTAATCCCCGCCCCCAGCCCTCACCTCCAGATGCAATGACACAGAGTGTCCTCTTGCACGAGGCTTCTTGTTTCTCAGATCTGTCCACACTGTCACCTGGCTCAGTAGCAGTTCCCTCTATTGACCAGTAGTGTTCTTTGATGGACACAGCCCCTCTCTGCAAACCCATTTTCTACTAGTGGGTTGTGTGGCGTTTTGGATATTGTGAGTAGAGCTGCTAAGGCATTCTTCTCCAAGGACCTTCTAGACACACACTTTCATTTCTGTTGGAGGCTCAGGAGTGTAAACGCTGGCTCGTTATGTTTATTAAAAATTGCTGGACAGTTCTAAATGGTTGCACTATTGTATCTGCCCACCAATCGCGTTGGAGAGTTTCAGCATTCCACATCTTTGCCAATACTTTACCCTGTCAGTTTTGGCCATTCTGGGCCATGTACAGTGTTACATTATTGTGGTTAAATTTGTATTTTCCTGAAGACAAATGATTCTGAGTGGGTTCCCTGTGATCACTTCTTTTTTGGTGAAGTTTCCACTTGTCCTTCTTCCTCATGGACCATGAGCTCTGTGTCCAGGGCTCTCAACCCTGGCTACACCGGAAAACATCTCTGGACTCTTGGTTAGGCTGCACACCAAGGACTCTTGATTTTATTGCCACGGCTGGAGACACATATCTTTGGTATTTATGACAAAGTATTTTGGTGATTCTATGTGCATCTAGGCTGGAGGGTTCTGGCCCTGCAGTCCAGTGGCTCTCAAACTTTTAGAGGCATCAGAATCACCAGGAAACACGCTGATTGCTGAGGTCCACCCTCCGAGTCTCTCATTCAGGGAAACTGGGTTAGAGCCTGAGACTTTGTTTTTGTCTGAGAATTTGCATTTTCAGCAAGCTTCTACTGATAGGATGCTGCTGGTCCTGGGACCACCCTCTGAGACCTACTGCTGTAGACACACTCACCAGCCAGCTTCTCAGCATACTCGGAGTTCCTTCAAGGCTTCCTTCCTGTGTATCTATTATCTGTTGGCAACGCCATCTAACCCTTTGCTTTCCCCGCACTTGCTTCCTCATTCTTTCAGAACCAGCTCGAATGTCACAACCTTTGAGAAGTCTGTCCAGCTTCTGCTATTTCACATCCCACTCGTCGTTGTCATGCTTCATGTGGTAATTGCACTTTTCAGTTTTGTTAATATCTGTTTCTGTGTTGTGGCTTCAGCATGCCTCTCCTACCCAGTAAACCTTCTATAACAGTGATTCCCAAAGTGGGCGCTACCGCCCCCTGGTGGGCGCTGCAGCAATCCAGGGGGGCGGTGATGGCCACAGGTGCATTTGGGGGAGATGAGTAACTGCTATTAAAATTTAAAAAAAATTAATTTCCAGGAGCTGAGTAATATTTTTTCTGGAAAGGGGACGGTAGGCCAAATAAGTTTGGGAACCACTGTTCTATAACATCAGAAGCCAGCAGGCTTTGTTCTTAGAATCTTTGGTGACTAAATATGTGGCATATTACTGAGTTTCCACTATTTTATTTAAAAATGTTTTGGTTGTTGTTTTAATGAATGAATGGTTGGATGACGATAAAAAACGAGATATATAAGGCTTCAAATATGCTCAAACTCTTAAAAACCACAATTGACCATCTGTTACTAAGTTGGTGGCCAGATCACATGAGCCAAAGAACAAATCTACAGCAAAAACTAAAATAAAAGCCATATATCATCACAGGGTACAGTTCACATTATCTTTAAAAAAAGTCATAAAAAGAAAACTTGAAATGAAATATTTTTGAATTGAGTAAGCCAGCAAGCATAAAATGGAAGAAAAATTCAACCAGATGAAAGGGAAGTATAATTATACTTAGAATATTGCATTTGCTTCCTGAAGACTTTCTTATCAAGTAAGAAGTGCGTAGTCTCCAGAGTCTTGGAAGGCACAAAGTTCCATGTGAGGATTATGTTGCTGGAAATGTAATGCTTTATTGAGAGCTTCATGTGGAAGTGAGGTGATGATCATCCAATTATGATAACGATGGCTGCAAATTCCTTGCTCACATTGTGTCAGAGTCTTTGTTCCATGAAGTTCATTTAGTCCATCCAAGAGCCCTGTGAGATGGGTATTTCCATTCCAGTTTCACAGATGACAACACAGAGGCTGAAAGAAGCTAAAAATTTAGTTCCAGGCAAGCATTCCTATATGCATGAAGGTTGCCAGAGGTATTACAAGAAGTCCAAGTTGAATTTCAGTTTCTAACAAATGGGACATAATTGTTTTTGTTAGAAGTATGTCCCATGTAATATGTGTGACATGATTATACAGTTATATTAGAGAACTACTAATTGTTTATCTGAAGTTAAGATTTCACAGGGTGTCCTGTAGCTTTATGTGCTAAATCTGAAAATCCTGCTTCTTTTTAACTGCAGAAAAACCTGCCAATTGCATTGCATGTCCAATTTACTTTCATGAAATTCATGGGATTAGAGAGGGAAAGCAGAGGATCAGGGAGAAAATGGAGATCAGGGAGGGAAAGGAGAGGATCAGGGAGGGAGGGGAGAAGGTCAGGGAGGAGGGGAGGAGATCAGGGAGGGAAGGGAGGAGACCAGGGAGGGAGGGGAGGAGAACAGGGAGGGAGGGGAGGAGAACAGGGAGGGAGGGGAGGAGATCATGGAGGGGGGGGAGAAGGTCAGGGAGGGAGGGGAGGAGACCAGGGAGGGAGGGGAGGAGTCCAGAGAGGGAGGGGAGGAGATCATGGAGGGAGGGGAGGAGACCAGGGAGGGAGGGGAGGAGACCAGGGAGGGAGGGGAGGAGAACAGGGAGGGAGGGGAGGAGACCAGGGAGGGAGGGGAGGAGATCAGGGAGGGAGGGGAGGAGATCAGGGAGGGAGGGGAGGAGACCAGGGAGGGAGGGGAGGAGTCCAGAGAGGGAGGGGAGGAGACCAGGGAGGGAGGGGAGGAGATCAGGGAGGGAGGGGAGGAGTCCAGAGAGGGAGGGGAGGAGTCCAGAGAGGGAGGGGAGGAGAACAGAGAGGGAGGGGAGGAGTCCAGAGAGGGAGGGGAGGAGAACAGGGAGGGAGGGGAGGAGATCAGAAAGAGAGCAGGGAAGATCAGTGAGATGAATTTCTACTCTGAGGGAGGTGGGCAGCTGTTGGAGAGTCTTTTTTTTAAGTATTTTTTTTTTTTATTGTTGATAGTATTACAGATATCTCCCATTTTCCCTCTTTCCTCACTCACACAATCTTTTTTTTGAATTTGATGTAAAGTTTCCTTTTCTTTTTGTTTCCTTAATCTTTATTGTTGAGATTATTACAGATATCCCTCTTTTTTCCCCCCATAGCTCCCCTCTACCCAGTTCCCACCCCACCCCAGGCCCTTGCCACCCTATTCTCTGTGTCCATAGGCACTGCATACATGCATATAAGATCTTTGTCTAATCTCTTCCTGCACACCCCCACACCCCCTTTCCTCTGAGAATCCTCAGTCTGTTCCATTTCCATGCTGCTGATTCTATTCCATTCACCAGTTTATTCTGTTCATCAGATTTTTTATCATTTGATTTTTAGATTCACTTGTTAATAGATATGTATTTGTTGTCACTTAGCTCATAATTTTTTATCTTTACCTTTTTCTTCTTCTTCCTCTTCTTAAAGAATACCCTTCAGCATTTCATATAATACTGGTTTGGTGGTGATGAACTCCTTTACTTTTTCTTATCTGTGAAGCTCTTTAGCTGACCTTCAATTCTAAATGATAGCTTTGCTGGGTAGAGTAATCTTGGTTGTAGGTTCTTGCTATTCATCACTTTGAATATTTCTTTCTACTCCCTTCTGGCCTGCATAGTTTCTGTTGAGAAATCAGTTGACAGTTGTATAGGTACTCCCTTGTAGGTAACTAACTGTTTTTCTCTTGCTGATTCTCTCTTGTCTTTTGCCCTTGGCATTTTAATTATGATGTGTCTTGGTGTGGTCCTCTTTGGATTCCTCTTGTTTGGGGTTCTCTGTGCTTCGTGGACTTGTAAGTCTATTTCTTTCACCAGGTAGGGGAAGTTTTCTGTCATTATTTCTTCAAATAGGTTTTCAATATCTTGCTCTCTCTCTTCTTCTGGCACCCCCATAATTCGGATGTTGGTACATTTAAAGTTGTCCCAGAGGCTCCTTACATTATCTTCATATTTTTGGATTCTTTTTCTTTTTGCTCGTCTGGTTGGGTGTTTTTTGCTTCCTTGTATTTCAAATCATTGACTTGATTCTTGGGATCCTCTAGTCTACTGTTGAATCCCTGTATATTATTCTTTATTTCAGTCAGTGTATGCTTAATTTCTGACTGGTCCTTTTCCATTCTTTTGGCATTCTCATTAAGATCCTTGAAGGTCTTACTAAGTTCCTCAAAGGTTTCTAGAAGATTCTTGAGTAACCTTATAACTGTGGTTTTGAACTCTATGTCCAGTAGTTTGCTTTCTTCCATGTCTTTCATTTGTGACATGTTTCTTTGTCTCCACATTTTGGCTGCTTCGCTGTGTTTGTTTCTATGTATTGGGTAAAGCTGCTATGTTTCATTGAGTTGATAGAGTGGCCTTGTGTAGTAGGTATCCTATAGGGCCCAGTGGCTCAGCCTCTCCATTCACCTGAGGTAGACACTCTTGGTGCACCCCTTTGTGGGCTATGTGCACATTCTTATTGTAGTTGAGCCTTGATTTCTGGGAGGAATTGACCTCCAGGCCAATGAGCTGTGGGGACCAGCTGCAACTACAGTGGGAGAGCTGCTGTGCAGGAGATACCCTTATGGGGCAGGATTTACTTCAGTGGAGCTTTGGTGCTCACCGAGTCTCCCCCTTGAGTGTGTCACTTATGGATGTGAAGAGTTGTAATCTGGTATAGTCTCACACTGACCACCGGGTACACTGGCTCTTGGGGGGTACAAAGTCAGCTGCAGCTTATTTGACAGGTTTTAGGCTGAGAAAGGACAGGCCATTCATATGCAAAAGCCACTGAACACAGCTTGGGTGGGGTTGTAAATTGGGTGGGGCGGGGTCTCAGGGAATCTCTAGGGCAGAGCAAACAGATATGGCTGCCAACAGATGGAAGTACATACCATGTTCATGGATTGGTAGAATCAACATCATTAAAATGTCCATACTACCCAAAGCAATCTATAAATCCAACACACTTCCCATTAAAATACCAATGGCATATTTCACAGACCTAGAATGAATGCTCCAAAAATTCATCAGGAATAAAAAAAGACCCTGAATAGCTGCAGAGATCCTGAGAAAGAAGAACAAAGTAGGTTGGATCTCAATACTAGATATCAAACTGTATTACAAAGTCACTGTTCTCAAAACTGCCTGGTACTGGCACAAGAACAGACATATAGATCAATGGAATAGAATAGAGAACCCAGTAATTGACCCGAGCCAATATTTCAATTAATATTTGACAAAGGAGGCAAGAACATACAATGGAGTCAAGACAGTCTCTTCAATAAATGGTGTTGGGAAAATTGGACAGATACATGCAAAAAATGAAACTAGACCACCGACTTACACCATACACAAAAATAAACTCAAAATGGATAAAGGACTTAAATGTAAGACGGGAAACCATAAAAATACTAGAGGAACCCAAAGGCAACAAAATCTCGGACATATGCTGAAGCAATTTCTTCACTGATACTGCTCCTAGGGCATTGGAAACTAAAGAGAAAATAAACAAGTGGGATTACATAAAAATAAAAAGCTTCTGCACAGCAAAAGAAATCATCAACAAAACAACAAGAAAGCCCACTGCATGGGAGAACATATTTGCCAATGTTATCACCGATAAGGGTTTAATCTCCAACATTTATAGGGAACTCATACAACTTAACAAAAGGAAGATAAACAATCCAATCAAAAAAATGGGCAAAGGACCTAAATAGACACCTTTCAAAAGAGGACATTCAGAAAGCCAAGAGACATATGAAAACATGCTCAAAGTCACTAATAATCTGAGAGATGCAAATCAAAACAGCAATGAGGTATCATCTCACACCTGTCAGAATGGCTATCATCAACAAATCAACAAACGACAAGTGCTGGAGAGGATGTGGAGAAAAGGAACCCTCGTGCACTTCTGGTGGGAATGCAGACTGGTGCAGCCACTGTGGAAGACAGTATAGAGTTTCCTCAAAAAACTAAAAATGGAACTCCCATTTGACCCGGTGATCCCACTTCTAGAAATATATCCCAAGAAACCAGAAACACCAATCAGAAAGGATATATGCATCCCTATGTTTATAGCAGCACAATTCACCATAGCTAAGATCTGAAAACAGCCTAAGTGTCCATCAGCAGATGAATGGATTAGAAAACTGTTGTACATCTACACAATGGAATAGTATGCTGCAGTAAAAAAGAAGAATTCTTACCATTTGCAACAGCATGGATGGAACTGGAGAGCATTATGCTAAGTGAAATAAGCCAGTCAATGAAATAAAAATACCACATGATCTCACTCATTTATGGATAATAAAGACCATTATAAACTGATGAACAAAAATAGATACAGAGGCAGAGCAGCATCAAACAGACTGTCAAACTACAGTGGGAAGGCTGGGGAGGGTTGGGGGGCGGGAGGGGGCGTAAGAGATCAACCGAAGGACTTGTATGCATGCATATAAGCATAACCAATGGACATAAGACATTGCGGGGTAGGGGAGGCCGGGGGAATGTCAAGGTGGGGGGGAAAGGAGACATATGTAATACTCTTTGTAATACTTTAAGCAATAAAACAAAAACAAAAAAAAAAAAAAAGAAATGGCCGCCAGTCAGCCCTACACTGGGGAGGTCTCAGCACAGGAACAACGATCACTGTGAGCACCTCTGTCTGGAAGAAAGCCACCCCCACATTCTTTCCCTGAAGCCAGACAGACCAGTTTCTCCTTGTATGTGTCTGGGTCCCCCAGAGCCTCACCAGGCACTGGAGCTCAGAGCAAGCAGAAACTTGTAAGTTCAGTTTGTTGTGCCAGCCTTTTAAGAGGAGGAGCTGGGTCTCCAGCAGCCTCTGTGTCACTGAGCCCCAATTTGCACTGGTTTTTACAGCCCATAGTTCTTACTGCCTGTAGGGACTTCTTTCCCCAGCTCTGGAACCCTGAGCTGGGGGCCTGGTGTGGGGCTGGGACCCTTTGCTCCTTTGTTCGGCTTCCATAGAGGCGATCTCCCTCCTGATTATAAAAGCGGCATACATGGGTGCCGGACCAGCCCATTCCGTGCCTCCGCACCTCCTACCAGTCTCAATGTGCTTTCTTCTTTACTTCTCTAGTTGTAGGACTTCCACTCAGCCAGCTTTCCGGTGGTTCTGGATGATAGTTGTTCTGTATTTTAGTTGTGATTTTGATGTGGTTGTGGGAGGTAGCAAGTACAGGTGTTTACCTATGCCGCCATCTTGGTTCCTCTGTCGGAGAGTCTTAAGCAGAATGACCTGCCCAGCTCAGGGCTAACAGGACCACACTGGCTGCTGCTTGGGGACCAGTGTGAAGAGGGACAGGGCAGAAGGGGGTGACCTGCACATGCTCAGGCAGAAGCTCCGTGGTGGGCTGGGTGGGGTCCAGTTTCAGGCGGTGGTGCTCTGGGCTCTGGGAGCTGACTCCAGCTTGGAGCTGGGGACAGGGCTTCATTCTCTGAGCTTTCATTTGAACCCCGGTGTGGTTTCACACTGGGACCTGAGAGAACCTGAGGGATCTGCCCCGGGGGCACCTTGGGGTACAAGTGCCCTTCCACAAAGCACACACACTGAGGGTGCCTGCTCTGCCCAGGCCTGTGCTAGACCATCACTCACACAGCGTTCCTGGGTCAGGCAGGGGTTGTCTCCTGTCACCCCAAGTTCTCTCTCCAGCAGCAGCTTCCTCCCAGCATCCTCACCATTTATACTTGGACTTGACTCTAAGTGAGATGATCAAAGGCACTGCAAGGTTTTAAGCCAGGGAGTGGCATGATCGGATGTAGAGTTTATATCGAGTTCTATTCTTCTTGTGTGGAGAATGGATTGTAAGGCTGACATGGAGATGGGACTAGCTTTGGGCTGTGATTTGGAGGTAGAATTAATGGGGAGGGTAGAGGAAATCAGAGGTAATGCTAGTCCTTTGGTTTTAATAATGGGATGATGACATTTTAAAAAAATATATTTTGAGTTTAGACAGGAATGGAGAGGGAGAGAGAGATAGAAACATCAAGGATGAGAGAGAATCATTGATTGATGCCTTCTGTATGCCCCCTACTGGGGATCAAGCTTGCAACCCAGGCATATGCCCTGACTGGGAATCGAACCCAGGACCCTCAGTCCCCAGGCCGACACTCTATCCACTGAGCCAAACCAGCTAGGGTTACATTTTTTTTTTTTTTTTTTTTTTTACTAGAATGAGGAAGACAGGAAAGGAATAAGTTGGCTGGAAAAACATCAAGACTGCCTGGCGTGTCACATTTCAGTTGTTCATTGGAGACCTATGAGGAAACAGGCATGTGAGTACTGGAGTCCAGACTTCCAGGGGATCAGGAATAGAAATCTAGATTTGGGAAGCTCTGGACTATAGATACTATTTAAAGCTCTGGTATAGAGTCCTCCAGCTCTGTAGTCAGTGTGGTGGTTCTCCAGCAGGTCTGAGATCAAAGCCCCAGCCAACCCGGTCACAGCAGACATTTCTGCAGGATTCCTTTCTGAGCACCTTGAAGATGAGCATCCAGACGCCACCCACACTCCTGGAGCTGGCAGGAAGGAGCCTGCTGAGGGACCAAGCCTGGGCCATTGCAGGTCTGGAGTACCTGCCCGCTGAGCTCTTCCCGTACCTGTTCGCCATGGCCTACCGTGGTGGAGGCCACCCCCAGCTACTGAAGGCATTGGCCCAAGCCTGGCCCTTCACTGTCCTCCCTCTGGGGGACCTGATGCTGCGTCCCCCTGATCATGGCCCAACCAGGGCCGCGGACTTAAAAGCCGTGTTTGAAGCGCTTGACGTTCTGCTTTTCCAGGAGGTTCGGCCCAGGAGGTGCAAACTGCGAGTGCTGGATTTAAGGAACAGGAGTGCAAAATTCTGGGATATGTGGCTTGGAGTCAGCACTGAGAATTGCTCACCGACCAGACCAGTGACTATGCACAGCTCCAGCCCCAACATGGAGCATCCCCTGGCTCCCTTGGAGGTGTTCCTAGACCTTGCCTTCGATGAAAGGGACCAGGATGAGATTTTCATGAACATCATCCAGTGGGCCCAGCAGAGGGAAGGGTCACTACACCTGCGCTGCAAGGCACTGAGCATTTCTGGGGTGCCCTTCCAGAGGGTGAGGAGGGTCCTGGATGGGGTGAGGCTGGACTGCATCCAGGAGGTGTATGTGAACTGCACCTGGGACCTGCCCACCCTGGGGACATTTGCTCTCTACCTGGGTCAGATGAGTAACCTGCAGACACTCTATCTCCCCCGCATCGATGTGTTGGCTGAGGAGAAAGAGGACGAAGAGTGGGAGGAGGAGGGGGAGGAAGAAGAACAATAGGAAGAGGAGCAGGAGTTGAGGGAGGAAGAGGAGTTGGAGAGGGAAGAGTGGAAGGAGCAGGAGTGGGAGGAAGGGGAGCAGGAGTGGGAAAGGCAGGAGCAGGAGGAGCAGCGATCTTTTTCCCAATTCTTCTCTCAGATGCTCAGGCTGGGGCACCTCCGGGAGCTCTACATGCGTTCTCCCTCCTTCCTCCCAGGCCGTCTGGACCAGATGCTCAGGTGCCTGCAGATTCCCTTGGACCAACTCTGTCTAATATATTGCCAGCGGCTGACCCATTCAGACCTGACACACCTGTTCCAGTGCCCAAACCTCAGGCAGCTGAAGATCCTGGATCTATTTGGCCTCAGCCTTGCAGATTTCAGTGAGCCCCTCCGAGCTCTGCTGGAGGCAGTGGCACCCACCCTCCAGGCCCTGGGTCTGAATAAATGTGGGATGGAGGACTCCCAAGTCGAGGCCATCCTGCCTGTCCTGAGCTACTGCCACCGGCTCAGACACTTCACCATCTATATGAACAACTTCCCCGTGGCCACCGTGGAGAAGCTGCTGCGCCACACAACCGGGCTGCGCAGTTTAGAGGTCGAGGTTTACCCCGTCCCCCTGGAGTGTTACAGGACCCAAGGGACTGTCAACCAGGAGAGACTTGCCCTGATCCATGCTGAGCTCACGGGGGTACTGAGGGAGTTAGGACAGCCCAGGACCATCTATCTTACCACCAAGCATCCTAGACATAAGTTTTATGAGGTGGCATTTTCATGGAGCCCGTGATGTGCCCCTGTAGTGACCCTGCTCACTGGGTGCACCCAGCAAAGGCTTCTTTCTGGGCCTTTGGAAGCTGAAACTTCGGACCGGGGTGCAGTATGCAGGGGGCACTTACGTTTCAGGTTCATGCTCAGTGTGAATGGGGCAAGGGAGGGACCCAGTCCGGGAATAGGATTGCAGGGGCAAAGGTTAGGGAGTTCATGGGACCTCAAAGGCAAAGTGTCCTACAATCAGAAACATGAATCTCATTTGCTTGGGGATGGGGAGAGGTATTTGGCCTCCAGCTGCATGTGTGGGAGTCAATCCTGGGGAGGATGGTTGTAAAGGAATGTTCAGAAATAAAGACTATTTCAAAGGCCTAAAAAATTAAAAATGACAACGGCCAACACAACAATTGCCAATCACTGTAAATGAATCAGAATTACAGTTTTGTTTTTTGTTTTTTACAGATCAGCAAAAAATATATATTTTGGTATGTCCCAGAATTATAGTAATTAGTTTATGTGTGCCATGAGATAAAAATGGTTGAGCCCTAGCCAGGAATCTCAGTTGGCTAGTGTATCATCCTAATACACCAAGGTTTTGGGTTTAATGCATGGTCACGGCAAATACAAGAATCAACCAATGAATGCATAGATAAGTGGAACAACAAATTGATGTTTCTCTCTCTTTCACTCGCTCTCCCTCTTCCTCCCTCCCTTCCTCTCTCCCTCTAAAAATAAAAAATAAAAAATTTTAAAAAAAGGTTGGCACTGCCAGCATGGCTCAGTGGTTGAGCCTCAACCTATGAACCAGGAGGTCACAGTTCGATTCCCAGTCAGGGCGCATGCCCAGGTTGCGGACTCGATCCCCAGTGTGGGGCGTGCAGGAGGCAGCTGATCAATGATTCTCTCTCATCATTGATGTTTCTATCTCTCTCTCCCTCTCCATTCCTCTCTGAACTCAATATTTTTTTTAAAAGAAAAAGGTTGAAAGTCACTGACCTAGGTGATGAATGGGAGAAGCATGATGACATAAATTACCACGAGTAGGCATGTTTGATGTAGCTGAAACCCTTGGGGATTTTTGCCATTGCTGCTGATAATAGCACACCAGATTATTCTAGTGAGGGGACTACTAAGTGATGCCAGGGAAAACCTAACATTACAATGAAGACACAGAGCCCTTGGGCTGTGTATCGAAAAGCTGCACCATGGCTGAGGCAGAGTTCTTACCACAGCCCATGAGACCCCTATGACCTGGGCACCTCCACTTCCATGACCAACCCTCCCCCATCTCGCCTAGGGCCTTTGCACTTGCTGTTCCCTCTGCCCAATATTCACATGCCATGCTCCCTCACCTTCCTCGGCCTCCGTTCTCATCACTTATTCAGGAGGCCTTCAGGAGTTTGCCGAAAACACAGCAACCCCCGCCCCCCATCTCTCCCTCTCCATGCCGGCTGTCCCTCACCCTGCTTCATTTTTCTTGTGGCACCTGTCATCATAGACTTATTTGTTTTCTATCTCCTGCCACTGAAATGTAAGTTATGTGGGAATAGCAGCGTTATGGTGGTTTTGTTTTTTGGTTTGTTTGTTTTTGCGATATTACATTCCCCAACAACTACATCAACACATATATTGAAAATGAATCCATGCCTGACCCATGCTATGTGCTCAAGAAAAAAAAAAAAAAAAATAAAGCTCTGGTATTTGAGGTCACCTTGGGAGAGTGTGCTGAACGAGGAGGTGGCCCATGACAAGGTCTGGGCTGCTCCAATGTTTACAATGGGGTCTGGAGGGAAAGTTACCAGCGGAGGAAACTGAGAATGAGCAACTGGTAACCAACTCTCAGGCAATTCTGCTGAGCAGTGAGTTAAAGCCAGAACAGAAGGTCAGCATTGGGATGGCGGCGGGGAGCCTGCAGGTGCCTGGGGAGAGCAGGAGTCTGACTGAACAGGCCGAGGAAACCTCTGCTGTGGAGGAAGTCCTTCCTGAGGAGAAGCCCCAAAACTTCGTCCCTCTTCATTCTGGTCCCTGCTCAACAGATTCCTAACATCAACACAATTCCAAGAAAGCTCCTTAAGTCCTTCAAACTGATAGTCTTTTGTAGAAGTAAGGGTGAATGTTAATGGCTGATCTTGGAAAAGTTTAAGTGAAGATGCTGTGCAATTTATACAGAGCTGGAATGTTAAAAACCAATATTGAGTTACATAAATAAAATATTGATGGGGTGATTATTCCATTGATGTTTGAGAGTTCACCACACACACACACACACACACACACACACACACTGTTATTAGCCAGCCCCTTAGGATAGAATACCTAATTTCATGGCTGATAAAATATAAGAACGAGCATGCTCCTCAGCATGTATTTACCAAGTCCCCGGCGTGTTATGGGGAAGAGGACATCTGGAGACGAGCAGTATAAGATGGCAACAGTGGGAACATAAAATGTGCAAAATGAAGTCTCAGCTAAGTCCCCAACTCATCAGACTGGCTACTCAGCAGCACACGCCCAGCTGATGGGACCGGCTGTGAGCCAGGGGGTCACCTCAGTGAGCGAGTGCAGGAAGGACGGCTGGCCTGTGGCTAGCAGAGACAGTCAGCTCAGTGGACATGGCTGGATAAGAGGGGCACTGGGCATCTTCCCGTAAGTGGTCTGTTACCAGGAGCTTATATCCACGTACAGTTGAAGTGAAATTCAACTGAATACACACAAGTTTGCTTTCATGATGGAGCATTTGGGAAAAAGAATCTTCCTTTTGGGACTTGAAGTATATCTAATCGCATGCATACTATTTCCATTTCTTCATGGGCTCCCTCGTGCTTTACGTTAGCAAAGATGTATTGAGCACTTATTCTGTGCAAAGCACTGGATTGACGTTGCTTTAAACAAATGCACAGAAGAAAGAAACTAGCCCCGAATATTGAATTTTTCTCCTAAACCGAAAGCTGCTGACATGCTGGTGCTGTTCCCAATGGGCATGGACACCACACATTTAGTTCCTACCAGCGCGTGGCCCCCATCTTCCTCGAAGTCCTCCTCTACGCCGTCAGTCATCTCCTCGCCGTCCGCGTCGGGCCCTCCTTCTGCAGGCTCCTCAGGAGAGTGGTCTGCATTCTCCGACACACATTCCTCTTGGATCAGCTCTATACTCTCTTCCAATTGTTTCTTTTGAGCTTCTGTGGGAAGGGAGGGGAGAAAGCAAATGATTACTACCTTGGGTTGCTCATGTGCCATTTGGACAAACCACTAGAAAAAAAAACAAACAAACAGTCTACAGAAGGTACACTACCGCTGAGCTGTGAGGAAGATAAGGTCCTGTGAATTTCAGTCAAATTTATTCAGTCATGTATAATATGTACATATGTCTATTTTACATGTATGCTTACTTATTTTTTAATGGAAATAGAGGAAATTGGGGAATCCAAATGATACTGGTAGATAAAGAATAAGGATTTACATAAATAGCCCAGCTGGTGTGACTCGGAGGTTGAGTGTCAACCAAGGAACCAAGAGGTTGCTGGTTTGATTCCCGGTCAGGGCACATGCATGGGTTGCAGGCTTGATCCCCAGTGTGGGGCGTGCAGGAGGCAGCTGGCCAGTAATTCTCTCTCATCATTGATGTTTCTATCTCTCTCTCCCTCTCCCTTCCTCTCTGAAATGAATAAAAAAATATACTTTAAAAAGATGTACATAAATAGATTGATCTTTCTGGCTATACAGGGTGGGGCAAAAGTAGGTTTAGTTTATTCTTGTATTATTTTTTTTATTAATGATTACATTATTTTCCATATGAACAACTGTAAACCTGCTTTTGTCCTTACCTGTATATAGTCCGTTCTAATAAGGATGTTCTCTCTGAGGAGAAAATATATAAAAAACGAGGGGATCAAGTGAAACACAGAGCTTGCTCATTGGAGGAAGGAGGGCAAGAATGCTCACTGACAGGTTCAAGCCTAATTGAGAAGGACAAAAGCTCACTGGGATAAAAAGCTCAGAAGCAGGTATGTCATCACTCAGACAACATGTCTAAGTGGATGATCCTTTGAAATTTTAGTCTAAGTCCTCTTGGCAGATGGGGTTCACCACACAGTTGAGAATCAAGCTCTGGTGTGGGGTGGCCTGAGCTCTGCATGGAGCAACCTCCTTCCCCAGCTTTGGGAAGCGGGCAGGAGTGAGAGCCCTCTATGAGTCTCAGCTCCTCAGCCTGCAAACAGGATCTCCACTGTGTAATTCCCAGGGTTGGAGCAGTAACTCAAAGTGCCTAGTAGAGTCCTTTGCAAACCATAAGTGCTCAACAGACAAAGCAGAGAAGGTCCCAGGAAGGCTCTAAAGTGGTTGTTGTAAGACTTCATATATCTACACTAATAAAAGACAAAGATGCTAATTGACCATACCTTCGCTATGCCCAAGCCACGCCCACCAGCCAATCAGAGTGGCTATATGCAAATTAACCAAACCAAGATGGCGGCCGGCAACCACGGAGCTGGAGCAAGCAGGAGGCTTGGTTGCCCTAGCAATGGAGGAAGCCAAGCTTCCCGCCTGCTCTGGCCGGCTGTGGCCTCCGCAAAAGGCAACAAAGTTTCAATTATAGAAGCTAAATAAATCCCAGATACCTGCTTCCAGCCAGCCTCCACTGGGAACTTGGGTGGCTGGGGCTGTGGCCAGCCTGCAAACAGCCATCAGCCCCTCACCCAGCATGGCCACACCCTCATGGAGTGAGGGTCCCTGCTGGGGAGCTTGGCCAGCCTGCAAACAGCCATCAGCCCCTCACCCAGGCTGGCCAGGCACCCCAGCAGGGTCCCCCACCCTCAAGGAGCTGTGGCCAACCTACAAACAGCCATCAGCTCCTCACTCAGGTAGGTCAGGCACCCCGGGGGGGACCCCCACCCTGAAGGGGCTGTGGCCAGCCTGCAAACAGCCATCAGCCCCTCACCTAGGCTGGCCACACCCTCATGGGGTAAGGGTCCCCACTGGGGTGCCTGGCCAGCCTGGGTGAGGGGCTTATGGCTGCTTGCAGGCTGGCCACAGCTCCTTCAGGTTGGGGGACCCCACTGGGGTGCCTGGCCAGCCTGGGTGAGGGACTGATGGCTGTTTACAGGCTGGCCAGGCACCCCAGTGGGGTCTCCCACCCTGAAGGGGCTGTGGCCAACCTACAAACAGCCATCAGCCCCTCACCCAGGCTGGCAAGGCACCCCAGCAGGACCCCCCAACCTGAAGGTGGTGTGGCCAGCCTGAAACTTCCCTCAGCCCCTCACCCAGGCTGGCCAGGCACCCCAGTGGGGACCTCCACCCTGAAGGGGCTGTGGCCAGCCTGCAAACAGCCATCAGCCCCTCACCTAGGCTGGCCACACCCTCATGGGTTAAGGGTCCCCGCTGGGGTGCCTGGCCAGCCTGGGTGAGGAGCTTATGGCTGTTTGCAGTCTGGCCACAGCCCCTTTAGGTTGGGGGACCCCACTGGGGTGCCTGGCCAGCCTGGGTGAGGGGCTTATGGCTGTTTGCAGGCTGGCCAGGCACCCCAGTGGGGTCCCCCACCCTCAAGGGGCTGTGGCCAACCTATGAACAGCCATCAGCCCCTCACCCAGGCTGGCAAGGCACCCCAGTGGGGACCCCCACCATGAAGGGGCTGTGGCTAGCCTGAAAACAGCCATCAGCTCCTCACCTAGGCTGGCCACACCCTCATGGGGTAAGGGTTCCTGCTGGGGGGCTGTGGCCAGCCTGCAAACAGCCATCAGCCACTCACCCAGGCTGGCCAGGCACCCGAGCAGGACCCCCACCCTGATCTGGGACACCCTTCAGGGCAAACCAGCCAGGCCCCACCCATGTACCAGGTCTCTATCCTATATAATAAAAGGATAATATGCAAATTGACCCTAACAGCAGAGCGACTGGGAATGACTGGTCACTATGACACACACTGACCACCAGGGGGCAGACGCTTAATGCAGGAGCTGCTCCCTGGTGGTCAGTGCACTCCCACAGGGGGAGCTCTGCTCAGCCACAAGCCAGGCTGAGGGATGCCAGCACAGCGGTGGTGATGGGAGCCTCTCCCGCCTCCTCAGCAGCGCTAAGGATGTCCGATTGTAGCTAGGCCTTCTCCCCACTGGCAAGTGGACATCCCCCGAGGGCTCCCGGGCTGCCAGAGGGATGTCTGACTGCCAGCTTAGGCCCATTCCCCAGGGGAGCGGGCCTAAGCCAGCAGATGGTCATTCCCCAAGGGGTCCCAGACTGTGAGAGGGCACTGGCTGGGCTGAGGGACCCTCCCTAGTGCACAAATTTTTGTGCACTGGGCCTCTAGTGTATATATATATATATATATATATATATATATATATATATATTAAATCTATAAAATTGTCATCCAAATCAAATAGGGAAATAAGGAGTTAAACTTAAAAAATGGTTTAATCTAGAGAAGAGGCTCCAAGTAGCTAGATGAAAAGAAAGGCAAATTAGGCAAAAGCTATAGACCCCAAACACCCCAAATTTAACTGCTATTGATCTGGAGCACATTAAGCTAAGTGAGATGAGTCAGACAGACAAAGACAAGCACTGTATGATATCACTTACATATGGACTCTAAAAGCCAAACTAGTAAAAACAGGGAGTAAAGTGGCAGCTTCCAGGGCCTGGGGGCAGGGAGAAGATGGCACATGTGCTCTTTAAGAGTATGAATTTGCAAGGAGTAGTAAGTAAGCCCTGGAGACCCATTGAGTATAGACAACAATATTGTATTATAGTCATCAAACTTGCTAAGAGACTAGATCTTAATGATTCTAATCACTAAAAAGAAATGATCACCTGATGGGGGTGTTAGCTACTCCTGCAATGGCCATTATATTACAATGTATAAATATATTCAATTAACATGTTGTACACCTTAAATTTATACCATGTGATATGTCAAATACATTTTAATAAAAAACAATCAAACACCCCCAAAGAAACAAAATCGCTAGGTTTCATTCATCTCATCTCCCTTCCACATATCACTGCCTTCTCCAGTTCCAGACCTTTAACCTAGGCACCCCCTGAGAAGAGGCTGTGAGGGGCAGACTGGTTTGATCAGTGAAAACTTTGGAATCCTTGCTGTGAAGCACACCTCCTGCTCTCCAGTTGCCTCAGCCATTGCTGGTCCTTGGACCACACGATGGATGTGGACACTCTGGTTTTGTCCCTACATTCTCTTTCTCCTAAGAGTGTTTTTGTACTTATCACCTGACCCCCGCAATTCTAGCCCCTCTAGGTGATCATTCTGCTTGTTCAACTGGCCCTCAAGCCCTGAGATGATATTTCAAGACAGAGATAGAAGTGGAGTTTGGGATTGGACAATTATTCCACTGGACAGGCCCAGTTACAGGTGAATTTTTCTCAACAAACACATACAATACTGTAAAAATACTTTATCTCCCTTATGATTTTTTACTAGCATTTTCTTTTCTCTAGACTATTTATTGTAAGCATACAGCGTATAATACATATAACATGCAAAATACATATTAATCAACTGCTTGTATTATTAATAAGACTTCAGTCAACAATAGGCTATGATAGTTAAGTTTTTGACAGGTCACAAGTTACATGTGTATCTTTGACTGTGTGGGGGTCAGTGTCTCTGACCCTGTACATTGATAATTGTTCCAAGTCTTACAACCTTTCCTAAAGCAAAACTTTCTCAATTTCAGGTCATTGTGTTTATTTTTTGTTAATAGATGGACTCTTGCTTAAAGTTGATATTATATTGGGATGTTTTGGTCTAGCATACCCATGTCTTCTCTGGTGGTTTTAGAAATATTGGTTTGAGAACTTTCACTTTTTGATATTGGAAGTGATGTTCTTTTTTTCCCCTCTAGAAAAATCTCCAGCTGCAGCAGCATGGTGGATTTTCAGAGCCTCCCAGGGCCAAACCTTGAAGGTGTGCAGCCGGCATTGGGCTTTGGGTCTGAATTGCTCAGTTGTCTTTGGGGCTAAAGCTGACTTTGCTGATCCTGCTCTGAATGTGATCCCTGCTGCTTTGGATCACTGACAACTGGACCAAAGGCTCTGGCAATTCATCCTACTGCTGTCCTTTGTCTCATTCCTGTTGAAGTTTCCTTGAAACTTGAGCTGTCCCACCCTGCCTGCAGTATGCAAATTAGCCACCATCTTTGTTGGCAGTTAATTTGCATATCTCGCTGATTAGCCAATGGGAGGCGTAGCGAAGGTATGGTCAATTACCATGTTTGTCTATTATTAGATAGGATTCTGTTCAAAGGTTTAGGAAGACGAGGGTATTTTAGCTCCTTTTAAATATTTCATTGGCTGTTACCTTCACAAGGGATTGGACATTAAGCTCGGTTTCAGGGGACATAAAAGGGGAACTGAAACGAGTGAAAGCAGCAGACATTTGGTTCAGAAGAGCGGACCCTTCCACAGGCGCCTGAGACCCCGGTATGAACAGGGACCACGTGACTAACATCAGTGCGTGCCCGGGGGGCACCCATACACTAGCTGGCTGAGCAGCGCACCCATGCACAGCTGCAGCAGGACTGAAGTCTCATGTTTCCAAAGAAGTCATGTATTTTGACATTTATTTATAATCTTCCATTTTTGTACATTGATGTTCATAAAAAAAAACTCTATCCTTTACCAAGCACATGGGAAGATGGATGTATCCAATGGGACTCTGGCCTGTGACCGCTCTCATGCTTCGGTCTAACATTATCATAAACATGACCTATGCCCACTGGGACTGGCTGAGAGAGACTGGCTGGCCATTTATTAGCCATTCCCCCAAGGATAAAGTGGAACTAGATAATGTCTAATTGCCCTTTCATAGCAAAGACTGGATGCCTGGCATGCGATTTTTTTTTTAAAGTGTGGCCACCCATGGAGTAATTGTGCCCATTGTTTTTCCCGTTCTCTCTGTACACCCTTTTGGGTCGTTCAACATCACCATGTAAACTACATAACACTTGTGCTATTCATATGTGGCAATTTATGTGTGGAATAAAGCACATTTTTAGGCTAAACTGATGTTAAGGGTTATTTATTGTTTTCAATAAATAGTCAGTATATCCCAAAATTGTTACCTGAATTATTCAATGGAAAAAATAACACAAGCGTGGTGGATTCATAGCAATTATAATTTAAAAGTTGGGACTACTTTTGAGGCCACGATCCCTCCGTCTAGCTGACGCGGGAAGGGCTGGAGACCCTGAGAGCAGTCAGACGTGCTCCCGCTGGGACGAGGTGGATGGCGGGGGGAGAGCAGAGAGAAAGAGAAGCCCGGCCTTGTTCTGGGAGGTTTCCAAGCTCAAAGAAAGAGCACGTGTACCACGCAAGTCTCTGCTGGAAGCTGTTTAAGGTGCAGAGAATCCAAAATGTTGTAATGATACTTCAGCACATGGACTCCTGACGGTTAGGGATTCACTCCCAACAACACAGAAGAAGGCCTGTGCAGCCTGAACCCAGCCACGCGGGGAGTGGGGATGGGGGGGAGGAGGGAGGAGGCACACGTCCCCCCCACCCCCCATCTCCTTCCTGCCTCTGCCTTTGCCCTGAGAACTGTCATCATCTAACGATGTAAATTGGGAATGAGAGACGAATAAAACAGCAACAATAAAAGTCAATGTTAGCTACCAAATAATTAGTTTGCAACCAAATAAGTATTAAAACGAGTGCCCCTGAATATTAATAAGGAGATATTGAGTCTTTTAAAGAATTTTACTGTATTTCTCTCTACTTTCTATAATGTAGGGTTGACTCTTTTCATACAACCCTGTTTTTTTTTTTCATAAAAATATATAGAAAATGATCGTCTTATCTCTATAAAAATGAATGCAGTTCAGGAGACAAATGGCAAAAGAAAAAAATTAGCAATTAAATAATTCCACTTTCTCCCCAACATGGGAAAGGAAGGAGGCAAGCCCATCAAAGGACCAAGCCCGTCGCTTAAGAAGCAACGTCTCTGACGGGAAGCTTGGACTCGTGCCGGCCGCTAATGAAAGGAGGCGCGCGCGCATTGGGCCTGGTGTCCCCTCGCAGACACCTGCACGGGCACCGCCAGCCTGGCAGGATGGGCTGAAGCAGCACAGTTTCCTCGTGGAGGTGGTCTGGATTTAAACGAGTTCTCCACAACCCTTTCAGCTGAAGTGGAAATTGGTTGTCAAAGTCCTTCGCTGCAGGGGTTGTTTTACATAATAACGAATTTCACAGACGTTCCTTGAAGGAAAACACTGATTCAGGGATGTCCTGGGATATTTTTGTCCGGAAATGCTTTTGATTTCTGCCCCAGATGGCATGTGACAAACTCCCTCCAGCCTACATTTCTCCAGCGAGCGGGTCAGGCAGCGAATCTCTGCTCAGCAGAAAATACATTTGAAATAGAAATTTTTAATAAACGTGAGTCTACTTCCTCTCTCATTTGTCATCCATATGAACTAAGACGTGGTCAGGAGCTGCACGTGGTGAGAAGTCGGGCTACAGGAACCTGTGGAAACACTCCTTGGCCAGAATGTCGGCTCCCACCAGCCCCAGGTCTCTCTGATCAGAGCCTTTACCCTTCGCAGGGACTGGTCATTCCTCACAGTGGGAGGCACCGCCCTGTCCTCACTGTGAGTGAGAAACAGGCTCAGGCAGAGGCAGGGTCTGGGCGGATTGCACCAGAGCTCATTCCTGTTTTCCAGAGGCCCCACGTGCCTCGTGAGCCGGGCTGCTTGGTCCTTACCCAGCGACACGGTCAACATCAGGCCAGATGCTGTGTCGGAGCCCAGGGCCCACATCCCTGCAGGTTCTCCCCAAGGAGGAGCTTCCCAGGCAGCCGCAGGGCAGTGACACCCTGGGATGAGGCCCTGGTGGGACCTGAGATTGACACTACAGATGGGAAAGTGATAGGGGGGCTTATAATCTGATAGATAGAGCACCTGAATTCATCTGAGAAATAATCATGTTATTTTAAATCTTAGAGCACATGTACTCATGTGAATAGGGTTAAGTTTTTCTTAAGTTTACTTTTCAAGGCCTATTCCAAGCAATGGAGTAGGTGACTCAAACCTGATAAGCATGGTCAGGTGGACCCACCAGGAGTCAAAACATCATCTTGTCAACATCATCTCATCACCTGATGACAAGGACAATAGCTGACTTCTGTGGACCCCCAGGACTGCACGCCTCACCCCAGCCCCTTCCCCTTTACAACCCTGTCCCCTGCACCCGCTGGGAGGCAGGATATGATGCTTGTAAGGGCCCTGTCTTCTTGGCTGGCTGGCCTGCTCAGTAAACGCCTTACGTGATTCAACCCGGCCTTCGTTACTGGACACAGCGACAGGCAGCCCGAGCCCACCGGGGGTTTCCCGGTAACAAAAGGACAGTGGACTCACCCACAGACCCGGGCTTGAGACCTGGGCTGCCACTAACTGGCTACGTGGCCATGGAAAAGTCTGTCTGCCTCGACCCTCTGCTTTCTCCTCGTGGAAGTGAGGGGCTGGATCGGAGCAATGGCTTTCAAAACTGTATTATTATTTTTTCAAATGAAACGTTTTGCAAACGAAGTCATAGATTGAGTCCCAGTGGATAAAACAGATGGAGGCGACGCTGTCTGCCTGGGAGCAGAGGCTGGGCTGGAGGACTGGTCGCCCGCTTTTACCACCTTATCTCGTCTCAAGGGGCCTCGGAGGGTCTGAGGCTGCACAACACAGTGTCAGCCTGGGCACCGGCCACCTCCAGGCTCACCCCAGTTCTCACATTCTGTGATTCTAAGCGATAGCGTGGCCACAGAAAAAGGGCACTAACATTGCATGAAAAGGGACTGGAACCAAGGTCAGGGCTGACGATTCAGAGCCCAGAGACATGACAGTGAAACTGTAATCAACGACTTGGCTGGTGGCCAGAGACACTGTGGTGGTGAGTTCTGAACTGGGTCCTGAAATCTCAGAGTCACAGCGAGGCAGGAGTTGGGCTTTGTGATCATGACCTTGAAATCCAGTCAATGTTGCTGCAGTTAATTTAATGACGTATGAATTGTACTTTTAGCCTGATAGCATTAGCCATGAATTGACTTTATTTTCTTAAAGGTTACTTGATATCGAGCTATAAACTTCCAAGGACAATCACACCACTACTTATTAGCATCAACATACTTTTCATTTTTCCCTTTTGTGAATATATGAATTTTAGACAAATTGGCTCATGTTCTCTGAAAAGTAAAAGACTGGATCTCCCTGTTGTAACTCTAGTTGACAGACTTCACAGTGAATCTGCCTTAAACTCTATGAAGCCTGCCCCTGGCCCTAGCCCCGCCCTTGGCCCCGCCCCGCCCAGGCCCCTGGGCCTGCCTGTCTAGGTGATTGACAGTGTCGCTGATTTCATTCCCACAAGTCTGTTCACTTACCCGCCTCTGCCTTCTGCTGCTTCTCAATCTTCTCCAGGCGCCCTAGCAAGGAGTCGATTTTAGTTTTGATCTGCGTTAACTCTTTCTTGATTGTCTGTAACTCATCCGATTTCACTGGAAGGGGAAAAGGGACAGAAAGGACAGGAAGTCAAAGGCCAGGACTCCGCACGCACCTCACGGACACGCTGTGTTTCCCCCAGACGCTGTCAAATCCCAGGACGCTTTGGAGTCCCATCAGCTCTGACTGCCTCCAGCTCCCCCCACACCGAGGACTTGATCACACAGTGATTCTCCAGGATGGGAGCCGCTGAGGTGTCTTCTCACCGATGTGGTGCAGAGGTGGTGGGATCTAGAAATAGTCTGTAAAATAGCTGACACTAAATTCAGTTTGGCAAATAGTTGAGTAACTCTTAGATGGACTCAGATTGAGGGAGGATTCAATCCTGACAGGTGTGTTAATAATGATACTTTTAGGACTACATCGTGACATATATTTTAGCCATCAGCGATATTTTTAATCCAGTTCTTTGGTGATTGGTTGGAACCAGAATATCACACTTTCCCCCTAAAATGTCTTAGATGCTAGAGAAGTCTCCCAACTTACAGAACGCTTGTACTTGACTTTTTAAAAAGGAAACCGAGGCAGTGAGCTGTGCCGGTCCCTCTGAGCCCTGACTCCAGAGGAAGGAAATTCACTGATGTTCCCACTGCCAGTTTCACTCGGATGGCTTTCATGCTGGGTTTTTTGCTGTTTACTATGGCTTTAAAGATAAAAGGTAAGACTAATAGAAGATTGACAACTTTCCATTTTGTCAAGTAAGGATGTTAAAAAACAACAATTATAACAAGCATCCTACGATCGACTATAGTTAGAAAGAAAAGGGCTTAAGAAAAGGACAACCTCATATTGACCAAACACTCCTTTAAATGAAACATGTTTATGATCATGAAAAATCCACTGCGCCACCCTTATCTTCCCATTTTGATGAGAACGTTTGGAAATGCTGTCAGGGACCCACAGAAACCTGAGCCTGAAGATGTTGAAGCTGGCGCTGTGGGAGCCACACCTGCCTGTGAGCTTCACGGTGCTGGGGGCGCGGGGGGGGGGGGGGGGGGGGGGCGGGGGGGGCTCTGTGTCCCAGCAGAGAGCTATGCTCAGGGTCTGGGGCACAGTCCTGGCCACGTAGCTCAGTTGGTTAGACCGTTGTCTTTATACACCAAGGTTGTGGGTTCAATATCCAGTTAGGTCACATACAAGACTCAATCGACCAACGAATGCATAACTAAGTGGAACAACATGAAACAACAAATTGATGTTTTTCTCTCTCTCCATTCCTCTCTCTAAAATCAATCAATAAAAATTTTTAAAAAGGTCTGGGGCACAGATCTTGATATCAGGGACTATCCTTCTCTGTCACTTTCCGTTCAAATTTATTATGATTTGAACTTGGCCATTCCCCAGAAATTTCAGAAAAAAACCCTGAGTGTTTAGATTGCTTCTTCAGTCTTCAGGAAATTTATTGTAAATAACAAAAACTGAATGCAACCTATGTTTGCTTGAAATAGGGCTGTCTGTCAACTCAGATATGTCATATAATATACATGATAAATTATGCATTAATGTACACTAATCGCTCAAAGGAAGAAAGACTTTCTCCAATATGAAAATGAGAAAACTTTTCCATTATAAATCATAAATTTTTCATAAAAAACAGATTTTTACTTATAATGCAGTCATTGGTAAAATAAAAGCTGCAAGAATCAGGGACCCCTGGAGTGTTCCTAGTCTGAAGAACCCAAATGAAAGCAGAAGAGTTTAAAGTAGAGAATTGCTCCTTATGTCCATCATTTCAAAGGCATAAAGTTGCCGTTGCTGAATTGCAGCTCAATTTGAAAAACATCGTCTGTCTCAAGTTCGAATGGATTCTGCTTTGAAGAATGAGTTCCACTCCTTTTGATGAAAGCACCCCATGTAGTTTTACTTAAACCTATCGAATGTAATAGAAAGTAGTTTGTAACACTAGCTTCGGTGCCGGGCGCTGAGGCTGGGGCTGTGGCTGGGAAGTAACAGATTTCTCCGTAAGTGGAGCCACTCTGCCGCTCGGGAATGCAATTGACTAATTTTACTTTATCTCCTTAAGAAACAGAAACAAATTAACCACCAATGATCAGTTTTATACAAACTACCTTACATACCAACAAGGCACCTGGACTCAGCAGTAGGAACTTGTAAGTGTGAGGGGAAAGGTTTGCTTTGCCTGGACTCATGCCCAGCTCTGGGGGACCCTCTGACCACAGCGGGGTCGCTGTGAAATCTGACCAATTGGCCAGGACATTGGAGCTCAGAGAAAACAGGGGTGGAGCCAGCCAGCTCTGCCTCTTTCCTGCCCCACCAGAGCAGGCGGTGGGTGCGGCCTGTGCGGTGCCCCACCTCTTTCTTGGATGCGAGCGCAGGCGCTCCCATAGACCGGCTGGTTCCCTTCTTATGCCTGCATTCCAGAGGACCCTGCCACGAGCCACCTCTGGCGATGTGCTTCTCTCTCACTCTTTTCTGCCTTTTTTCTACCTTTTTGGTTCCTGTTAACAATTTCCCTACCGCTTGGTGGGTGACATTCATTCCCGGTTTTTACCTACCCCGTCAATATTGTACAACGGCAGTTTTCTAAACTTAGAATTTTCAAAATCTTTGCAACTTTGATTTCTGATATTTTTCCCAAAAAACAAAAGTTAGTTCAGAATTCAGGCGAGCCTTGGGTCCCAAGCGCCCTGTGCCTGCTTCCTTTTCCCCGCGGGCGGCTTTTCTCTCCCCGTGTGTCCTCTCTGCACCCTCCCCTGGGCTCTGCGCTCCTCTGCCCAGCTCTGGAGTGGGACCTGTAGAGACTTACTTACAAGTCATGTGTTTCCTGCTGGAAATCCCAACTGTCCCAACTCCCATAGGAAAAAAGCCAGAAACACTCACACGCACCAACCCCACTCTTCAGGCTGGTACACGGGGTCTCTCCGAAGACAGCCCAGGTGTGCCGCCCGTTGCCTTTTGGGCAGACCCTGCACTTGAACAGCACAGCTGCGCCTCTCAGCCAGCCTGGGGCCTCCAGACCAGCTCCCCGCTGCGCCCCTGGGAGTCACCCCAGCAGCAGCTCAGAGCAGGCTCATCCCAGCTCCCACCTCTGCCTGAGCGCCTTGCTGTAAGGACTCACTGAGATACAGCATTTAGAACCCCGAGCGTCTCGCTCGCATCAGCAGGCCAGTTGGTGGTAGAGGCAGAAGACGCTATTTTACCACATTTCGTACCGCTCACGAGTGTTCTCGTTTTTCACGCCCATGGAAAAGGAGTGAATCTAGATACTTACGTAAATTTTGTTTGGTCCCTCTTCATAGAGGAAAATGTTTTACGCAGTACCATATGTTAAAAAAGTACTAGGAACTTTAATTGTTTAATTGTTTAATTGTCTTTGTAAATAAAAATGTTATAATTATTGAAAATCAACACCTAAAGTGCATTATGATGATTTAAATAACGTGCAGTTTGCCCAAAAACGTACAGTCCCTGGTGTATGTCTTAGAGATTTCTATGCGGTACGCAGTGTGTTATTAAGTACTATTATTTTTATTATTTACATGCCTCTCCAACAAAAACGCTCTCTCCCCACGAACATGTCTGTCAAATACCCCACCTGCCTTTCAGGAACCACATTCTGTCTTTTCTGACCTGTGAATTCTTCCCGGACTAGCCTGCTGGAGGGCGTGTCTCGCCCGTCTGTTTCATGGCGTCTCACAGGTGCTCCTGGGCGCCTTGCTGCGGACTCCCTCATGTCCCTCCTCATGTTGAACGTGGGCTCCTGAGAGTGCCGCTCCGGCTCTGCGCTGGAGGGCGTGGGGGCTGCTTGGGGATGTTTCCTGGGTTTGGGCCAGCTCCTCCTCTTCCTCACTGCGAGGCTCCTGCTCCCAGGAGGCCCTGGGCTTCGAGGTCTGTCCTCCTTAATTTAACATGATATGAACGTCTAAGAAGAAACCCTAACTCAGATTAGCACCGAATAGAAACTTCTTCCCTTTGTCATCTTAAACCAGCTCTGTGAAAATTATTCCGATTCCTGATTGACATAGTATTGTGATCTCTGACAATATTACATTTTAGAAAGAAAAAATTATGGGCGGTTGTCTAAAGTAAGACATATTAATGGATTTATGCCATCATAGGCTCTCAACAACAAAATGAATGGAGAGAGGGCATCCATTTCCCATTCCTTCTTTCCTTACTCCCTCCCTCCCTCTCTCCCTCTCTTTCTCCCTCCTTCTCCCCTTCCCTTCCTTCCTCCCTCCCTCCCTTCCTTCCTCCCTCCCTCCCTCCCTCCCTCCCTCCCTTCCTTCCTTCCTTCCTTCCTTCCTTCCTTCCTTCCTTCCTTCCTTCCTTCTTTCCTTCCTTCCTTCCTCTTCTCCCTGACCCCTCCCCCCAATCTTAAGCACATCTTAAACACAGTAAGAAATTAGCAAATGCCAGACAATCTGTAGGTATTGTACTCAGGTATGGTCACTGCAAGTCCAGCTCAGCTTTGCGTGTGTGCTGGCCACTAATGGAGCTGACTGCCTAATTTGAGGCTTGATAGCCAAGCAGGAAGTGCAGAGAGAAAATGACATGGAAGTAGCCCTTTCCTATTTATCAGAAGCACTATAACAAAAAATAAGAAAAGAACGCCTGCCTTTGGCAAACACCAATTTGCATTTTTTCCCAGTTCCCCTTGACTCTTAAAATCCAAACTTCTTGTATTTAAAGACACATCACATTGACTGTAGCACATTATTCATGTAGAGTATGAGCTAGCAAGAGTCAGGAGTAGTTCTCTTCCTAAGAGTAATACTGAAGCCTGGCTGGTGTTGCTCAGTGGTTGAGTGTCGACCTATGAACCAGGGGGTCAAGGGTCAATTGCCAGTCAGGACACATGCTCAGGTTGCAGGCTCAATCCCCAGTAGAGGGCGCGCAGGAGGCAGCCAATCAATGATTCTCATCATTGATGTTTCTATTTCTCCCTCTTCTCTCCCTCTCCCTTCTTTTCTGAAATCAATAATTTTTTTTTTAAAAAAGAATACTACCAAATACTTTTTTTTAAATCTTTAATTTCTTTATTGGTTAAGGTATTACAAATGTGTCCTCATCCCCCCACTAACCCCCAACCCCTCTGAATACTTTTAATCAACATGCTGTTATACAATTATTGATATAGGAATGCTGGGTGCTGGGGACAGTTAGATCTAATTACTGAAGATTATGAATTTTGCAATTTAAAAATTATGAATGTGAGAATCTGAGAAAGCGGCTTCACTTCCCAGTTGGCTCCAAATCTCTCCGCTCACCTCCTCTTCCCCGTGTTTCTAAAGGCCCGAGGCTCCGGAAGAGCTGCTCACACCTGTGGGTGTGTCGTGTTTGCAGGCACCCAAACCCTTGTTCCTGTGTTTCCACTGGTCTGCCGCACGCTCACTCCTCCCCCGCAGCTCCAATGTTGCCCACGCCGTGAAGTCCCCTCCACGCCCGTCCTTTTCTGCACCAGACTCGCCGTCCTCCCCACACCCCTTCCAGGTGACACTCAGGGGGACACCATAAGAGCCGAGCCTCAGATCAGGGGACACAGCGTGGGAGGGGGGGGAGGGGGGGAGGGAGGGGAGGGGGGCAGAGATGGGAGGGAGAGCCCACTGGGAAGTAAAGCGGTTTTCTCAGACTCTCCCACTCCTGGGGCCTCAGTGACCAGATCTCACGGTCCCAGCTCCCAGCAGTTTTGTTTAAACCGGTTCCCTGTGACACGCCTGCTAGTCCTCACACACAAGTGAGCAGTAGGCATTGGGTATATGAGTCTGGAGAACGGGAGAGAGCAAAAGTAGGAAAATAAATATGTGGATAACCAGTTAGAGATGGCATTTTAAGTTACTGTATAAGATGGGCCTGCCTAGTATTTGAGTTTGCATTCATAACACGTGTTTTGGATGACATCAGATACTGCCTTCCAAGGGAGTTTATATGTTTAGGTGCTCCTATATTGGGTGCATTGATGTTTACAAGGGTATTTCCTCTGTTGAAATGATACCTTTATCTTTATGTCTTTTATTCCTTTCCTCTAGATAAATTCTATAACAAAAACTTTGCAAAAAAAAAAAAAAGACAAAAAACATGCTGTTAACTATGCAACTCTATTCATATGTTTGGTAAGAAAATAAATAACCTGTAACCATAAAAAAGAAAACATAATGTCATAATAAAAATCTATGCTTGTCCTGTTGACTATAATAACTTACTTTTCTATGACTGGTTATAGGGTTTAAATTTAAAATTATTCTTCAAGATCAGCAAAATGATAAATGAAAATAAAAACCTAACAGGTTCTAGGATAAATGGCTTTAACTTGCTTTTAGACACTAGAGAAACGAGGATTAGGTTATATCACACAGACCATCTTAAACATTTTCTCCTGTGCTGTCACTGCAGGATTTTATTTTGAAAAAAGAAGGCATGCTAAATTATTTCAGACCCGCTCTCTTTAAATAGCTCATTGATTTGGTGATAAACATTATTACATTCGGATGCAGTCAACAAAATGATGGCTGTGCCCTTTGCTGCAGTGAGATACAATCTGAGAAGGAAATGGGCGTACAGGATGGCGCTGTCTGCCTGCATCGAAAGATGTGTGCCTCTCTGACTTATGTGATGGAAAATATTTCCATTATGTTCATCTCTTGTGGGGCAAGTCTACCCAGGGACAAATAAAGACTCTTCAGCTCGCTGCCTCTATCAGTGATGGTCACAGAGGGCAATAGCGCCCTGCGGGGCACTTCTGCAATGTCTGGAGACCTGTTTGATGGCCATGACTTGGAGAGGGTGGTGTTCCTGAAGTCTAGTGGGCATCCACTCTGCGAGGTGTCCTACGACGTGCAGGACACTTAGCCCTAACACCACAGCAAAGCGCTACCTGAAAATGTCCAGAGTGCCGCCTCTTAGAAACCACTGTCTAAATAAGTAAGTGCGTACTGTTTGTCACCAACACCGTGCTTCCTCTGAGCTATTTACAAAATGTAAAAATGTTTGTAATCATGTGACTTTAACAATACTTCACATCAACTTTATGTTACTCTTCAAAACAGTTTAGTATGTTAATATAGCCACTAATGAAACAGGAGGCTAGTGGAATATCCAAATTAAGGTAGTTTCTGTGGAAGACATGGGAATTAAAAGAAAATTCATTAAGGAAGCAAAAGTAAGGAAAGGAAAAGAGGGGAAACAATAAATTATACACCTGACATGAGGATGGAAGAAATATAATCCAATATATTAGTTAATCATAAATGAAAAATTATAATTTTACACCTGTAAAGTGGGAATGACATACTAATACCTCACTTACAGGGCAGTGACGGCAAATAAATTAGTTCATATCTATAAAGTGTTGAATCCATAGCTATCATAAACACTAAAAAAGTGTTAGCTATTATTCTTTTTCCTATTATTATTATAAGCTATTTCATAAAAACACCCAAGCAGCATGGGATATAAACCAAAATCTCAAGAAAAGGAAAAAGGGAAATCACCACGGTGGTAGAGGATCTTCATCATCCTCAGAAGTTGACATCAATTTGCCACAACACAGCGGGGCTATGGAGGATTTGGGTAACACAGTCCACAGGGTAACACACACCCTCAGCCCTATACTGGAAGCAGAAAATAGGGCCTGCTTATATGTCCATTTAGAACAGTGGTTCTCAACCTTCCTAATGCCGCGACCCTTTAATACAGCTCCTCATGTTGTGGTGACCCCCAATTTCATTGTGACAAATTGAACATAATTAAAGCATAGTGATTAATCACAAAAAATAATGTTATTATATATGTGTTTTCCGATGGTCTTAGGTGACCCCTGTGAAAGGGTCATTCAACCCCCAAAGGGGTTGCGACCCACAGGTTGAGAACCGCCGATTTAGACAATCTGTTCGTTACGAACCCAACATTATTAATAAAAATCTCAAAGGGATTTTCATCATCCCTATTCTCTCTCCATGACCCAAGAGAAACTAGAAATCAAATAATACAAAGATGAAAAATACTTGAATACTAAGATTTTACATTAAAATAACCTCTGGAGCCCCCCAGTCCTCTCTGCATGCCGGGCAGGGCAGGCGGGTAAGGCCACCACATGGCCGAGTCTGCACAGTTGAGTGGCACTTGCCAGAGAAGGCCACCAAGGAGGGCAGGGCCACCCCGTAGGGAACACTGAATAGTGCCAGGGTCTTTCTGGTTGTTACAAAGACAGAGTTGCCATCGGCCTTTGGGGATGGGGTCAGGAATGCTACATGATCTGCAAAGCCCAGAACACGCTCATGCGAAGAAGAATCGCTGTGGCCAATAGGCCAGAGATGTTGCCATTGATAAACTTTGTCTTAAAAGCGACCGCAGGGCAGAGAATCCACAGAGCCTGATATTTCTGTGTGAAGTTAAGTTAATATTACCATGGTAGAAAAAGTCTTCTGTAAACGTAACAGGCAATTCAATGTTCAATTTCCCACACAAAAACCAAATTCAAGAACTTTGCTTTACTTTTGACAATCATCTGAGAGCACTCTGTTTAGGAACTGCTGCTGAAACTCATTTTATTTTATTACTAAGACTCAGAAAGGGAATTCATGTTTAGCTACCACAGAACAGTTAGACAAATGGGCAGATAAGCACACAGGGAACTGTAAATCTATTTTATTTGCTATTTGGGTGATATTAACTAGGTCACATTCTCGGCCACATTCTGTGAAAACCAAACGGTTATCAGTGTAGTCCTTCTCCCTGAGCTACTGTTTTGTACACCTTCACGTAAAGACAAAGTATTTCAGTGATTCCGTCTTAGCACCTCTGGGAGTCCCGAAGGTCAGGGCAATGTCATGTGGTAGGTACAGCACCTGGCATGGGAGGCACGAGGCCCAGCTGCAGGCCTGGCTCTCCCCTTACCAGCCGTGTGACCTCCCGGTGTTTACTCATCGATGCATTGGGAGAACAGTATTCGCCTTACTTGTCTTAAAGGGCTGGGATGCAGAGTGACCACCAAGTCCCGCTAAGGGCCTCCAAGCTGCATTGAATCTCGCCTCCCCCACCTCTCTGAGCTTGTTATCAGCCACACTTCTCCCTCCCTGGCCCCCTCCAACTCTGCACCTCCCTGGCTCCCTCCCTGTTACCCAGCTACGCTGACTGAACATGTCTGTGCTCACCGTTCTCTCTGCCCAGAACGCCCTGCCCAGACAACTTTGGAGCACTCTTACTCATGCACTTTCTCTTCTTTTCTTTTTAAAAAATATATTTTTATTGATTTCAGAGAGGAAGGGAGAAGGAGAGAGAGATAGAAATATCAACGATGAGAGAGAACCATTGATCAGCTGCCTCCTGTATGGTCCCTACTAGGGATTGAGCCTGCAACCCCAGGCATGTGCCCTGACTAGGAATCAAACCGTGGTCTCCTGGTTCTTAGGTCAACACTCAACCATTGAGCCATGACAGCCGGTCACTCATGCACTTTCTTGAGGTCTCTGCTCATGTCATCTCGTCCAAGAGGTTGTCATAGACTATCCTGTGACACAGAGTTCTCCCAACCTTTTCTGTTTCTGTCTCTATTCTACTTGATTCCTCAACATAGTGACAATTGGCCATGTACTACCTCATATTTTAATTTGCTTGCTTATTGTCTGTTTCTTCTCTGCTAGAATGTAATCTCAAAGGATGCAGGAAACTTCACTCACTTTTCCTTAGGAATAGTATTCCAATAATGTATTAGAGCTTTTTCCTGAATCAGTCTGTGTAAAAATTTAGAAGTGTGTTTAGTTAGAAAGTTTGTGTCTCTACTTTTCAGCAATGTAAAATTATATAAATATTTTATTTTTATAACATTAAGTATGTCTGCAGACACATCTATAATAATAAAAGTGTAATATATTAGACAGGACTTCCTTCCGGATGACCTTCCAGACGAAGCCAGGGCTGCGAGGGAAGCCTGGGTCCTGGGTGCCTGCCGGTGGCCAGAGGGAAGCCTGGATCCTGGGTGCCAGAGGGAAGCCGGTGCCGGCAGTTGGGGGAAGGAAGGCCTACTCTTGCATGAATTTCATGCATTGGGCCTCTAGTAACTCTATAGTGACTTAGAGTAGGATGGCAAGTTACACTTTTATCATCTCTACTATGCAGTTTGCCTATCTTCATGATCCTAATGCATTTTCAGTTACTCACACAAGCACAGATTTTGCATAATGTTCCTCTAGAAAGGTAGTCTATGCACTCTATTCAGAAGAGAAATTGCTCATTCACTGAAAGCAACATGTTCTGCTTCAGGACTTTAAACGCCAGAAGCTAAGAGAGCCAACAGCTCACTATTTGCTCAGATCAAAGTTTTCAAAGTGCTCCTGGGTTTCGTCAATCATGCCTGTGTTTGTGCTGGAAACACAGCATTTCTTACCAGTTTTCCTCTAGTGCTTACTGCACAGCAGACACTCTGTGCTTGTGTGGCAACCTGCTGACACAGGCTTCACGCAATGTATCTACCCCCACCCTCTTTAAAAGGAGATGAAGGAGGCTACTTACATTTCGAACCTGATGAAGAGGACCCGCTGGCGGCAGATCTCGACCCCCCTTTCATGGAAAAGACCCCTTTTCCCCGGCGAGTCGTGGAGACAGCCACCCTGGGGCGCTTCAGCGGGATGACCGCGCGGGGAGGTGGGGGCACGCGGCCGTGGTAATCGAACAACCTGCACAGAACACAGACGTGGGAAGATTGGCTTGGGCCTCAGCGTGCTGTCCAGGGAGGAAATTTTTGAAAGAATGGCCGGGAAGAAAACTTTAATACATGTTTTGGTTATTGTTGTTCTTTAACATTCAGAAACGGGTATTTATTAGAAAATCATTTTTCAAAAGAAATAAAATGTAGCCTATGCTTTCTGGACATTAGAATTTGACTCTCCAATATGAGCTCATTTGTCAGGTATGAAAGGACATATACAGGTGTCCGTTGTTACAGCACCTCTTTCATTTCTAACTTTACTTATTTCGGTCTCTCTTTATTTCTTGATGAGTCTGGCTAGGGGGTCATCAATCTTGTTTACTTTTTCAAAGAACCTGCTCTTGGATTTATTGATCTTTTGTACTTTTTTTTTAAGTCTCTATGTCATTTATTTCCACTCTGATCTTTATTATTTCCTTTCTTGTACTTCCTCTAGCCAGTGGTTCTCAACCTTCCTAATGCTTCGACCCTTTAATACAGTTCCTCATGTTGTGGTGACCCCCAACCATAAAATTATTTTCGTTGCTACTTCATAACTGTAATTTTGCTACTGTTATGAATCGTAATGTAAATATATGATATGCTATATGTGTTTTCCGATGGTCTCGACCCACATGTTCTCTTTCGAAGTCATTTACTAGTAGTTGTAAGGTTAGATAGCTTATTAGTCCTTTTTCTTTTTTCTTGAGGGAGGCCTGCAGTGCTATGAACCTTCCTCTCAGGACTGCTTTCACTGTGTCCCATAGGTGTTGGGTGGTTGTGTGTTTATTTTCATTTGTTTCCAGGGAGTTTTAAATTTCTTGTTTGTTCTCATTGGTAACCCATTCATTGTTTATTGTTTAATAACATGCTATTTAACCTCCATGTATTTGAGTGTTTTTGAGGTGTTTTTTGTTTATTGTAGTTGATTTCTACCCCCATGCCATTGTGATCTGAGAAGATTCTTGCTATTATATCAATCTTCCTGAGTTTGTATAGACTTGTTGTGTGCCCTAACATGTGTTCTCTTTTTGAGAATGTTCCATGTGCACTTGAGAAGAATGTATATTTTGTTGCTTTGGGGGAAATGTTCTGTAAATATTGGTTAGATCCATCTGATCAAGTGTGTCATTTAAGGCCTCTGTTTCCTTGTCTGGAAGATCTATCTAGTGATGTCACTGGGGTGTTAAAGTCCCCTACTATGACTGTATTGCTGTCAATCTCTCCCTTAAAGTCCACCAATACTTTTTTTTATGTACTTGGGTGTTCCTATATTGGGTGCATATATGTTTACAAGGGTTATATTTTCTTATTGAATCCTTCCCTTTAGTATTCTGAATGGCCTTCTTTGTCTCTTGTTATGTCCTTTGTTTTGAAGTCTATCTTGTCTGATATGAGTATTGCTACCCCCCACTTTTTATCCTTTACATTTGCATGGAATATATGTTTCCATCTTTTCACTCTCAGTCTGTGTGTATCTTTTGTTCTGAGATGGGTCTCTTTTGTAGACAGCATATATATGGGTCACGTGTGGTTTTTTGTGTTTTTAATCCATTCAGTCACCCTATGTCTTTTGACTGGAACATTTAATCAATTTACATTTAAGGTTATTTTAATAGGTATTTATTGCCATTTTTATTTTCTTTATGCCTATGTTCCTCTCTCTTTCCTTTTCTTCAGGAAGAAAGATTTAAAAAATATTCTGTAATAGGTTCTTTCATAAAGCTACATGTTATTTACACTTTCAGATAAAATGGGATAATTGTTTTGGAGCATAAGATGTGAAATATGATAACAATTAAGACAGGCTGGTTTTCCAAATATTCATTCATTCTGTTGGAGGAAAAGAAGTAGAATATGAACCACATTAAAAGCAGAACTTAGAGCGAGGAATGTCCAGCATTAGCAAGCTAAAGTGTTCAAAAACGATTGGGAAACGTGCTGTGGAAAAAGCAAGAGATATCTGGGAAGGAAAAGAAATGAAATGAAAGAGTTCAAGGGAGGAGCCATCCTCTGCGAATAAGCAAAGTTCACTAGATCCAAAGAACCGCTCGCAAAGAGCACCTGATGGGGGTCCCCACCCAGCTCATGTGCAGTGTAGGCAGAGTGACGACCAGGGTTAGAAACGCCATCCCTACCAGGGCTGGAGAATCAAGAGGGTCAACCAAGCCCGCCCCTCATTTCCACTACAAACAAGGTCTCCAGGACTGATTTATAAGTTGAATTTGCAGAGCACCTTAAGCCAGTGAATCAAAGTTCAAAGGCAGCTATTGAGGGAGGAGAAAATGTGGCAATTGACTCATCTCTCTGGGGCAGACGTTGCCATTGAGATGAAAGGCAAGCTCTTTTGGACAGATCATTCCCCCAGGCCATGCAATCTAGCAGGTTCATTAAATAAGCTAATCTATACATTTGGCAAAGAGCACTGCTAAAGCATAACTGAAATCTATAATGACATAAGAATGCTGTAATGAAAATTCAGGCCAAATAAAGTGACATTGCTACTTCAGTGACAATGCAATCAAGTGCTATTTAACAGGGAACTGAAAAGTCTAGCAGCATCTCTACTGCCTCCCCAGCCAAGGAGCTCAAAGCCTGCATGTGGGCTGGGTCTGAGCCTGTGTTGAGAGAAGGCGGCTGCATCTGACATACTTTTTGTATGTGACACACATTTTATAATTTCCTCAGTATGTGTCATGTCCTTTGTTGATAATTCCGACATAGTGTAGCCCGGTTCTCTGAATATTTTGCTGAGTTGCTTCAAAGGTGGGGGTGGATGGGGGGGAGGGTGGAGAGGTGACTCCTTCTCACCAAGGAACCAGGTGCCATTTTACCAAGTCCTTCTGCCAATCTGATGGGATGGCATACAGCATCAGAAAGTAACCTTTTAAAAGTGAATGTAATTTAAAACAAAACAAAATAAAAAAAACAGCTAAAGAAAGGTATGGGCACTTCACAGAAGGGCATAATTTTTAATTTGACAAAATGAAATGGCGTTGGGGAGTTTTTTAATCTCACTGGGCAAATGTGAGTTGACCAGACAGAAAAGGGAGGAAGACTGGGCCCTGTCCTGTGCATAGAAGCATAGCAAGGTCAGGCTGGGTAGGGGCACTGAGATGGGATGTGGGGTCCTTTCCAATGCTGAGGAAGTGGGCGAGGAGCAGCTGTGAAGGGGAACCCTATGTTGGCTTCTCACCCAAATTCTGTGTGTCACAGCTCAAAGAGATTTTGCCTTCACAGAGTGTGGGTGGGGCTGAGACAAGGGAAACAGTCCATTTAGGATCCATATACAGGCAATAGAGACGCCAACCAACAGAGCTCAGTGGACTCCAAATCCGAAAGGTCAGTTAAAACCGTAACATTTCTTCCCTCCTCTTATTTTTTTATTTCCACTCTTAGAATTATATAGATTCCCTGTCTTTTCTGTAATGGTTCATTTTACCCAATACTGCTGAGTCAGAATACTGTTTAATACCTGTATTTACTGGTCAAATAGACAATGAGTTATGATAAAGCCAAACACATCAGTTATCCTCCCCCAATGTCTATTTTAAAATAAAACCTCTAAAAATCTAAGAATACTATTCCCCCCTAATATTTACTGATCAAATAGATAATGGTTTACAATGAAGCTAAACATAACTTTCCTTCCCCAAGGTCAATTGTAAAATAAGAACTCTAAAAGAGCTACTCTTAAACATTAAATAAAATAAATGCAGTCATCTTACCTAATAAAACAGTAATATGCAAATTAACCATCACTCCCCCACTCCATCACTCCCTCACTCCATCACAAAGATGGCAGCGGCCAAGGAGCTGGAGCAACAGGAGGCTTGGGTTGCCCCCGGCGATGGAGGAAGCCAAGCTTCCTGCCTGCCCTGGCTGGCCCTGAGCTCCACTCAAGGCTACAAAGTTTCAATTATAGGAGATAAATAAATCCCAGATACATGCTTCTAGCTGATGGGCGTGGCCAGCCAGAAAACGGCCATCAGCCCCTCACCCAGGCTGGCCAGGCACCCCAGTAGGGACCTCCACCCTAAAGGGGGTGTGCCAGCCTGAAAACAGCCCTCAGCCCCATACCCAGGCTGGCCACATTCCCATGGGATGAGGGTTCCCATTGGGGTCTTGACCAGCCTGCAAACAGCCATCAGCCCTTCAACCAGGCTGGTCAGGCACACCAGTGGGACCCCCCCGCCACACTGAAGGGAGTGTGGCCAGCCTGAAAACGGCCTCAGCCTATCACCCAGGCTGGCCAGGCACCCCAGTGAGATCCCCACCCTGATCCAGGACACCCTCAGGGCAAACCAGCCTGCCCCCACCCGTGCACCAGGCCTCTATCCTATATAATAAAAGGGCAATATGCAAATTGACCCTAACAGCAGAATGACTGGGAATGACTGGTCACTATGACACACACTGACCACCAGGGGCAGACGCTCAATGCAGGAGCTGCCCCCAGGTGGTCAGTGCACTCCCATAGGGGAGCTCTGCTCAGCCACAAGCCAGGCTGCCAGCTGCCAGCACAGCGGTGGTGGTGGGAGCCTCTCCTGCCTCCTCAGCAGCGCTAAGGATGTCTGACTGCAGCTTAGGCCTGCTCCCCGCTGGCAAGTAGACATCCCCCGAGGGCTCCCGGGCTGCCAGAGGAATGTCTGACTGCCAGCTTAGGCCCAATCCCCCAGGGAGCAGGCCTAAGCTAGCAGGTGGACATCCCCCAAGGGGTCCCAGACTGTGAGAGGGCACAGGCCGGGCTGAGGGACCCCCCTGAGTGCACAAATTTTTGTGCACCAGGCCTCTAGTATTTTAATAAAAGCAACCCCTGGAGGAAATTTGAGGATTTAAGTTGCTTTATTTAATAAACATTTCTAATTTTCATGTGCCCATTTCTTGTTTAGAATTTTCTTTGCTTTAATAATATCAGAGACATGTAATTTTATTGAATAGCAAAAGCTAAAATCTGGTAAATAATTTTAATACTAACTTACTTGACAAAATAGACATAATTTGTCTCTAGGAAGAATAAGGACATTAGCTATTAAAATGGCTTCTTTTTGGACAAAGGCAATTCAATGACATATTGACATATAATGAATATAATTTTGAATGTTTTCTTTTATTAAAAACTTGTTACTATTAAACTTGAACAACAATAAAGCAACATTTTAGGGAAAATAGATGAAAACCCCCCAACTCCCAGTGTCACACTCTAAAATAGCCAGTATAATTCTCTAGTCTTTTTTCAATAAGGACCCATATTCTTCACAGAATTGGAAATGTGTGCAGTCATGCCTTCTGGCTAGTTCTCCTGGGCTCATATTAATAGCATTCCAGGCCTGCTCAGCGGTCTTCCTAATGGTTCTTTTCATGGCTGTGGTGCATTTTCTCAGATAGACACACCTGACTCTAATAAATCATTGGCTGCTGGACTTTTGACTGAATGCCTGTTTTTTTTTTTTTGCTATCAGCTAATTTGATTTTAAAATTAAAAAAATTAAAAATGTAATATTTGTAGAGCATTTTGTCACTGAACACTAACTGTTCATTTTAGATAAATAGTTCAAGAATTAGCAGTTACCTGTTTTCTTCTAAAGTTCCTTCATGAAAATGACTTCTTCATTTTCCTTACTTATGAATCAGAGCTTATAGTCACTATGTGCTTAATGCTAAGAAAAATATGTGGCCTGGACTAGGGGCTTACTCACTGGGCTGCCTGGACCCAAACCCTGAGAATAAGTTCCTGGCCATGTTCTCATTGGGACCTTTTAGCAGGTGTATGATTGATAACCAGGGACCAAAACATTAAATATGGAACTGTCATTTGACCCAGTGATCCCACTTCTAGGACTATATCCCAGGAAAGAATGTATGCACCCCTATATTCATAGCAGTATTAATTACAATAGCTAAGATATGTAAACAGCCCAAGTGCCTATCAGTAGATGAGTGGATACAAAAGCTGTGGGACATTTACACCATGGAATGCTATGCAGCTGTAAAAAAGAAGGATCTCTTCCCCTTTGACACAGCATGGAGGGACCTAGAGAGTATCATGCTAAGTGAAACAAGCCAGTCAGAGAAAGATAAGTATCACATGATCTCACTCATATGTGGGATCTAAAGAACAAAATAAACTGATGAACAAAATAGATCCAGGAACATAGAAACATGGAATAGAGTGTCAAATCTCAGAAGGAAGGTGGAGGGTGGGTGGGTGGGAAGACATTAACCAAAGAACTTATATGCATACTAGAGATCTGGTGCATTAATTTGTGCATGGGTAAGGTCCCACGGCCTGACCAGTGATAGGGGCTGATTGGGGCCGGCTGACTGAAGGGAGGGACCGTGGGAGGTTGCAGAGCTAACAGGAGGTTGGCTGTGGGAGTGCACTGACCACCAGGGGGCAGTGCCTGCATTAAGCATCTGCCCCCTGGTGGTCAGTGTGCATCATAGCTATCCTCTGATTGTCTGGTGGTAATGGTTGCTTAGGCTTTTCTATATATACTAGAGGCCTGGTGCACAAAAATTTGTGCACTCAGGGGGGTCCCTCAGCCTGGCCTGTGCCCTCTCGCAGTCTGGGACCCCTTGGAGGATGTCCACCTGCTGGCTTAGGCCCGCCCCCTGGGGGATCAGGCCCAAGCTGGCAGTCAGACATCCCTCTGGCAGCCCGGCAGACCTCGGGGGATGTCCACTTACCAGCAGGGAGCAGACCTAAGCTTCAGTAGGACATCCTTAGCACTGCTGAGGAAGCGGGAGAGGCTCCCACCACCACCGCTGTACTGGCAGCCATCAGCCTGGCTTGTGGCTGAGCAGAGCTCCCCTTGTGGGAGTGCACTGACCACCAGGGGACAGCTCCTGTTTTGAGCATCTGCCCCCTGGTGGTCAGTGTGTGTCATAGTGACCAGTCATTCCCAGTCATTCTGCTGTTAGGGTCAATTTGCATATTGCCCTTTTATTATATAGAATAGAGGCCTGGTGCACGGATGGGGGCTGGCTGGTTTGCCCTGAAGAGTGTCCCGGATCAGGGTGGAGGTCCCGCTGGGGTGCCTGGCCAGCTTGGGTGAGGAGCTGATGGCTGTTTGCAGCTGGTCACACCCCCTTCAGTGTAGAGGTCCCCACTGGTGTGCCTGGCCAGCCTGGGTGAGGGCCTGATGGCTGTTTGCAGCTGGTCACACCCCCTTCAGGGTGGGGGTCCCCACTGGGATGCCTGGCCAGCCTGGGTGAGGGGCTGATGGCTGTTTGCAGGCTGGCCACACCCCCTTCAGGGTGGGGGTCCCCACTGGTGTGCCTGGCCAGCCTGGGTGAGGGCCTGATGGCTGTTTGCAGCTGGTCACACCCCCTTCAGGGTGGGGGTCCCCACTGGGATGCCTGGCCAGTCTGGTTGAGGGGCTTAGGGCCGTTTTCAGGCTGGCCACGCCCCCTGGCAACAGAAGTTCCCAGCCTCTCCTTTTTTTCTTTTTATTCTGGGGTTTATTTATCTTCTATAATTGAAACTTTGTTGCCTTTTGCAGAGGCTACAGCCAGCCACAAGAAGCTTGGCTTCCTCCATTACTGGAGCAACCAAGCCTCCTGATCGCTCCAGCTCCGTGGCTGCCAGCCGCCATCTTGGTTGGGTTAATTTGCATATAGTAGCTCTGATTGGCTGGTGGGCGTGGCTTAAGGAGTAGCAAAGGTATGGTCAATTTGCATGTTTGTCTTTTGTTAGTGTAGATAAGATATGTATAACCGATGGACATAGACAATAGTATGGTGAGGGCCTGGCACTGGGGGCAGAGGTGGGCTAGAAGGGATCAGTGGCGGGGAGGTAAATAGTACATCTATATAACTTCAACAACAAAGATACATTAAAAAAGCAAACAAACCAGGGAACCAGAGAGGATCTTCCCCCCGACTTGATTTAATCTTGAATCCTCTTCTTCAACACTGCTTACCTTCTGATAGGTGTACAGTCTATAAAACCAAATCAAGGTGTCTCCTGATTTTTAAACAAGGCTATATTTGAAACCCACATAAGTGATTTTTATAGCCTTTTAGTATATCTTTTTTCTATACTGTTTGAATGACTCAAGATTCATCTATAATTTCCACCCCCACTTCAGATAAGCTTTTGGTTACAACTGATCAGAAAATACTTTTTAAAGACTTCCTTCACTTGTGTCCAGTAGCTGAATAATTTTTCTTTCTGATTTTTGTCATTAAATTTTTCCAAGATTTCAGTGAAATCTGCCATCCCTGGTCTTGTACAAACACTTCTGAGACAGGCCTTAAAGGCTCGCTGACTGAGATTTTGAATGATCTTTCTTATAATAGTTTAACCTTAACATAATTTTTATATTTTGTACAACTTTGCTATCTGCTATAGTTTGTATATAGCTTTGGGTAATTAAAAAGATGACACATTTGAATAGTAATACATTGAGTCTTTAAGTCTTATAATTCTGCAATGTAGGCATTGTTGAGCCATTTTTCCCATGAAGGAAACTTGCAAAAAAGGGAGGAGGTGACTTGCTCAAATTTAAGCCATTGACACATGCACAGCTGGCCTGCAACTCAGGTCTTCTGCCTCCACATTACACCCTTTGTCAACTGTGCCATGCTGCTATTTCCAGATGTTTTCAGTGGAAGACCACTCTACCAGCTGGTAATTCAAATTTGCATAATGACATAGACGTTGCCTCTTGCTAATATGTTTTTCCAATATTCACGAATGCAGACTGTGCTCGACAATCAATGGTCTGAAACAATTGCAGCCTAGAGTTTTTCATGAACTGCAACTCTAGCGGCTTCTCTTCTGTTAATTAACAGGAGGTCAAAGGGTCCCAGGGTTGAGTGAGCCCCTTGAATCATCTACTGGGAATATGATTTCTCCCAGGCCAAACACCTCTGGTATTCCTTTTCCCCTATTAACAGCAGTCCCCTGTTCCTGGTTTAACTGCTCAGTGTTCTTCCTGAGGCTGTTGAATAGAAGCTGACTTAAACCTGCTCTCATCTCAGAAATGGAAATCACCCCTGGGGGGTTCCATAGGATTCCGGCACACGCCCCTTTGCTTTACTTGGAAGATGTTTTGTTTTAATAACGTGTGAAGTCCTTCATTTAGAGCTGTACTTGACCTTTTAGCAGAAAATGCCAGCGAATGCTGTCAATGCTGCTCAATGTTCTGCGTGGCATAAAGAGATGAACGCGTGGAATAGCCACTCAGGTCCTATTTGGTGAAATGAGGGATGAGGGATAGGCGTTCAGTTAACCTTAGGAAAAGTTACTGCCGGGCCAGTGTGCTATTGGAACCACCACGATAAGATGATAAGATGGACCTTTGTTAAAGAGTTTCTAAGCCTTTAAAACTCCCCAAATGTTGGTAATTCCCATGTGCGTTAGAATCCCCATGGGCAGAAATCGGCAACGGTACCGTGTGGATGCTGTCCTTCCCAGGTTAGCATCTCTCAGCTGCAGCCACGCTTGAGCCACAACTGGGTTGGGACTCTGCAGACCACACCAACAAGGGACCCGAGGGGACACAGCGAGACCAGGCAGGGAGACCGCGCTGCTTCCTCTCCGCTCTTGTCTTCGCGTTGGGGTCCTGTTTTGTCCCCATCGCTCCGCCTGTGTCCTCACCCCACAGTGGCCCTCCGTCCCTGCAGCAGAGGTGGGCCCAGGCTGAGTGTCTTTGCCACCCTGGCTGGCAGGACAGTCCCCTCACGCCCCTGGAAGTGGTGGGGACCCCTCTGGGCTCAGACACAGCCACAGGGGCCGATCAGAGCCACTCAGGTGCCAGCGCTGAAAGTCCCTCCCACAGTCCCAACCTCTGCTCTGGCTCCTGCCCTGGAGGAGGTGGCTGCTTCGTGCCATCTCGAACTCCATGATATCAGTTTCCTCTTTGCCTTTTCCATGCAGTCGTCCCTGTGAAACAGCTGTGTGACCCGACCCAGAGCTACCTGGTTAAAGGAGACAGCAGCGCCCTCTCAGGTCAGCTGAACGGGAGGCTCTGGGGGCAGGAGGGAAAGCTACAAGCAGACGCCAGGAGCAGGACATGGGCAGTGAGGAAGGACAGCTGACCAGCCACCTGTTTCCCTGTCACTGGGCCTTTGCTCCAAGAATATCGGCGTAAGCAACCCATTCACTGTGAACAGTTACTGCTAACTGTGCTTAACCCACACCGATGAAGCATGAAAAACAATACCGGGCATAATGCTGATGGTTACACATATGCCACTTCATGTACCCTAGCACAGCCTCATGAGGCAGGAATTAGTATCATGCTCACTTCTGGAAGAGACAACAGGGTTTGAGGTATTAAATAATGTGTCCAAGTTTGCACCACTAGTAAAGAAAGAAAAACAAGAGCCATAAATACAAACAGAATTTGACTATGAGGAATCACTGGATAAAACTGTTCACACTGACTTGTGAGCTATTTCCCTGGACTGGACGCTCCATCCTGGGCATCTGTGTTCACAGGGGACTCCTGGCTGTGCCCACTGTGGCAGGTGCTCCTGCCTTTGCCAGCCCAGTGCAAAAAATGGAGGACACACGGATGAGAGCACAGACTGCTCACACAGCCTGTTAGCAACACAAGCACAGCACACTTCTGCACACTCACAAGCCAAACAGGTTTCATATAAGACAAACGGATTATTTGGAAATTGTTCAGAGTCAGCTTTGTTGTATAGAGGAGAGGCATCTGAGAGCTTGAGACTGTAATTATTTGGCTGATTAAGATCTACCTATCTATCTGTCATCTATCTATCTATCTATCTATCTATCTATCTATCTATCTATCTATCTATCTTTCTACCATCTATTTATCATCCATCCATCATCTTTCTATTTATCTATCATCTATCCATCTATCTACCTATCTCTCTACCTATCTTCTATCTATTGATCTATCTACCTATCTCTCTCTCTCTCTGTCATCTATTTATTCACCTATCTACCTACCTATCTATTTAATGATATCTAATCTAATTAATGATTTTATTAAGCAATAAAGTAAAAAATGACCTTGGTTTCCTTTATTTTAAAATATTTTTATTGATTTCATAGAGGGAGGGCAAGGGAGAGAGAGATAGAAACATCAATGATGAGAGTGAATCATTGATCAGTTGCCTCCTGCACCCCTTCCCCCACAACTGGGGATCGAGCCTGCAACCAGTCCCCCAACAGCACCAAGCATATGCCTGACCAGGAATCGAACCATGACCTCCTGGTTCATAGGTCGACGCTCAACCACTGAGCCATGCCGACCAGGCTTGGCTTCCTTGTAAAGGTGAGAGGACTGGACCTGACCACTTGCCCAGAACTTGGCTCTCTTGCCATCTAGACAAAACTCTGAAATTCTTTACATTCGGAAGAAGTCACATGTTAGAAAATACTCAAGCAATTACAACACTCAAACAGTTTCACACTGACAGACTAAATGACAATGTACACTGATTGAAAACTTCAGTCATAGCAATTAGAATAATATTCTGCAACTCAAAAAAAAAGCTGCACTTGAAAATGTCTTTAAAATTGTCAAACATGAAAATTTCCAAATAGTTTGAAGACTATCTAAATGTTATGTTTTCTTCCCAGAAAACTGCGGTGCTTGCCAGGGGGAGGGGGGATGAAGAAAGAGAGGGTACAGGGGGATAAATGGTGATGGAAGGAGACCTGACTTTGGGTAGTGAACACACAATACAATATACAGATGATGTATATAGAATTGTATCCCTGAAGTCTGTATAATTTTATTAACCAATGTCACCCCAATAAATTCAGTAAAAAATAAAATAAATTATATTTTCTTAATATCTCTGGGTTATTTTAATGCTGCCAGAACTTCACATCATTTTTAGGACAAGTTATTAGAAGCTATTTAATATTTAAAATGAAGTATATTTTGTAGAAATGATAGAAATGACTTGGTAAAATAATTCCTAAAAATTCCTATCTGGCCATGAAGGGATAACCAGTGAAGTACCTGCTTTCTGCAGCGGTGGACAGTGGTCAGGAGGGCGGGGCTGCGGGGCTGCGCCTGGCACTTAGCCCCTGTGATTTGCATATTCACACAGCGGGTCACTGACCACACCCATAGGTTATGACTGTAGCTTTGTCATTGATTACCTGTGCGACCCGGGAAAACCAAAGTCTCTAAATGTAAGGAGATGAAATAGTAACAGACTGGTCTCCACGGGGAGGGAGACATGAAAGTGCCTGAGGAGGCAAAAACTAGCAAACAGAGCACCTTTCCTGCTTTGGGAGGGGAGGCAGACAGGAGGCCAATCCTGGTACCCAGAGAGGAATACACAGCAGAACCAAGGTGCCCTGGAGGTACCAGCGGGGGATTTGGTCGGGAAGCATGTGCTCACGGCTGCAGGGAAGTCAGGCAGTGAACCGGCGCAGGTCCGAGGAGAAAGAGCCACACAGGAAGGTCCCAGGGGAACCGGAGATGACCCGGGGCTGGACCCTGACAAGGGCTGCACAGTCTCTGCCCTCAGAGTTTGTAAATGTCCATCACAAACTCTTTCTCCAAGTTTGCCTTCCTGAACCTTGGGAATTTTGTTTGAATAAAACTTATAATTAAAGGCTTAAGAGATATTTACACCATTTTTGCTGGTCCCATGGCCTATGTACAGTGGCTCCTCACTTTGCATATCTCTGCATTTCAAGCCAACGTTGTGTTAAATAACACTAGTCCCTCACCAGCACCAGGTGCCTTTCAGTGTCCCCAACGTATGGACTGGGAGAAGTTTCAGGAAGCCCAGGCTTAGCTACTAGGTTCTCAGTCCATAGACCACGGCGCCCCATGACCGACCCTCAGCCCAACACCTCTTTCGAGGGCTGTCAGGGCACCTGTCACTTGGGTCACACAAACAGCAGATGTGGGGTGCTGTCTGCTCAGGATGAGCCATGTGGCATTTCACACAGATGGATAACCCCAAGAGGGACGTGGTCACCAAGAGGAAAGAGCAGCAGGAACTGGAGAGGGCAATGGGCAGTGAAATGTAAAGATTGCATAATGAAATTATCATATAAACTAGTGGCCCAGTGTATGAAATTCATGCACATTAAAAGGGAATTAATTAGAGGAAATATTTTAATATTGCTATTTGTCCTTTCTCTGTAATAGAAGTGTCAGAGATGAAAGAAAATTAGTAAAATGTATATGAAAATTTCCCTCCTGTCAGAATCCCGCGGGACCTAGAGTCAAGTCCCTGCCCACCACCCGCACGCATTTCAAAAATGCAAGAGACCCAGACCTGGCCAGCCCTACCCCCATCAAGCCCCTCCAGGCAGGGAGCACAGCCTCAGGTCCCCATCAAGCCCCACCATGGGGGGGGGGGACGTGCAGCCTCAGGTCCCCCGGCCTGGCACCACGGTGGGGGGTGACGCCTCAGGTCCCCTGTCAAGCCCCGTGGGCAGGGGGTGTGGCCTGAGGTCTCCCAGTCCAGAGCCGGGGTGGGGGTGTGCGGCCTAAGGTCCCTCGCCCTGGCCAGGCACCATGCAGCCTCAGGTTCCTGCTGTCTGGAGTTATGGTGTCTGGGCTAATTTGCATATTCCTCTATTATATAGATAGACTAGAGGCCTGGTGCACAAAAATTTGTGCACTCGGGAGGGTCCCTCAGCCTGGCCTGTGCCCTCTCGCAGTTTGGGATCCCTTGGGGGATGACCACCTGCTGGTTTAGGCCCGCTTCCTGGGGAATTGGGCCTTACCTGGCAGTCAGACATCCCTCTGGCAGCCTGGGAGCCCTCGGGGGATGTCCACTTGCCAGTGGGGAGCAGGCCTAAGCTGCAGTCAGACATCCTTAGTGCTGCTGAGGAGGCAGGAGAGGCTCCCACCACCACCGCTGTACTGGCAGCCATCAGCCTGGCTTGGGGCTGAGCAGAGCTCCCCCTGTGGGAGCGCACTGACCACCAGGGGTCAGCTCCTGCATTGAGCATCTGCCCCCTGGTGGTCTGTGTGTGTCATAGTGACCAGTCATTCCCAGTCTTTCTGCTGTTAGGGTCAATTTGCATATTACCCTTTTATTATATAGGATAGAGGCCTGGTGCACGGGTGGGGGCAGGCTGGTTTGCCCTGAAGGGTGTCCCAGATCAGGGTGGGGGTCCCGCAGGGGTGCCTGGCCAGCCTGGGTGAGGGACTGATGGCTTTTTGCAGGCTGGTCAAGCCCCCCACAGTGGGGACTCTCACCCCATGGAGGTTTGGCCAGCCTGGGTGAGGGGTTGATGGCTGTTTTCAGGCTGGCCACACCCCCTTTAGGGTGGGGGGTCCCTACTGGGGTGCCTGGCTAGTCTGGGTGAGGGGCTGAGGGCCGTTTTCAGGCTGGCCAAGTCCCCTGGCAATGGAAGCTCCAAGCCTCTCCTTTTTGTCTTTTTTTTTTTTTTTAATTCTGGGGTTTATTTATCTTCTATAATTGAAACTTTGTTTTCTTCAGTGGAGCTTAGAGCCAGCCAGGAAGCTTGGCTTCCTCCATCACTGGAGCAACCAAGCCTCCTGCTTGCTTCAGCTCCGTGGTTGCTGGCTGCCATCTTGGTTGGGTTAATTTGCATATAGCCTCTCTGATTGGCTGGTGGGCATGGCTTAAGGTATAGCAGAGGTACGGTCAATTTGCATGTTTGTCTTTTTATTAGTTTAGATGCCAGACAAGTAAAATGTAAATATCATCTAAGCTTAAATGTAATGGAAGTGGGAGTGTAGGGCACATGGCCTAACCCTAACCCTACAGCCAGCCTGACCATGCTTCTGGTTGACTCCAGATATGGAGCCAGAGGGATTCAGGAAAAGCAAACCTATGGGCATGGATGAGGAAAGTGGGGAGTCCCAGGAGAGGGACACAGGGGAAAGAGCTCCCCATGAAGGACTCTGGGCCACGGTCCTCCACAGGCTCCCGCCGCCATGCTGACCCACCCTTGGGAAGCACCCACTCGCTGGCTCCACGCCCTAAGTTAGGAGGAGAACTGACTGCTCGAACTATTTTGGAGAAGTCTTTTTTTGCAAAGAAATAAAACACATTAACTCTCAATATTTTCACCATTTTAAATCACAGTGTACTACGTAACTACTAGTTTTACTGTATTTCCTTGTACATTTATAGCCTAGAATAAGAGAGTTTTTAATGTTTTAACAAACATTTGTAAAGACCATGAAAAGTCTCGTTTTCCCACTGATTATTAGCATCACTGTGCACGGGCTCCTCTCCTGGCCCCACACTGTGCGGACTGAGTGTGTAGTGTACTTCACAGAATCAGACCGATCTAGGCTGTTCAATTGTCATATGAAAGCAGGTGTCTAAGGTTGAAGTCATTTTCTGAGTTTATAAAGCTCTGTCTTAAAAAATTCAAAGTTAACAACAGACCCGGAGAATAACTTTGGTTGATTAAATCTCTAAAATATTATGCAAATATCAGACACCTAATATTAGGCTTAAGCACCTAAAAGTCCAAGTTGTACTTTAAGTAATCCAGTAAGGACAGTGAAAATAGGAAAAGCTGTTTAAATTGTATTTTGGGGGACTTAATATTTTCTTTTCCTTTTACTATAAAATATTTTAAACACATTAATCAAGAATAGCTATAAATGAAATGTACAAAATACTTAAAAGATAATTTAAATCAAAGGAAACAAGATGAGAAGTTTACATACCGATTGTAGAAATCATCTCTGTAGTAATCATAGTCGAAGACGTAACCACTAAGGGGAGAAACAAAAAAATTAGTTGACATTTATTTCACACATTGATTTTTGGTACTAATTTATGATGTTCTAGCAAGCAATTTAGTCGCTTTATAAATACTTATTTTTCAATGTAATTATGTGTCTGAAGAGTTTTGCAAGATAATGTTTCCTTGTCTATCACAGAGTGTCAAAGAACTGCCACATGTCTGACATGGTAGAGACTGATGTTGGTTGGAATGGAAGATGAGAGCAGGAAGCAAAATAAAATATTTCAATACTTGTAATTAAACATGATTGAAGCCCATTTCTTTTCTAGACAAGATATAATATAGCTGTCTCTTCTTCCTAAGGTCCATATAATGAGGCTAACCAATGAACAGAAGGAATCAAAATAGCACAAATGAAAGGGTTTAGGGGCCCATTCTCTCTAAGAATGGAAGTAGGAATGTGGTTTCCTCAGAAATTCAGCTTTTAAAATTCTAAACACTATGATTCAATACTTTCACATAGAGAAAAATTTTTAAAAAGGTCACTTTGGCTGAATCATACCAACTACAACAATATTATTGGGTATTTAAATAGGAATTAAAAAGTACATTTTAGTGATAAGATGGTTATAACTAAGTACCTTAAAGGGATATATTATACACTCTGCCCCCATGCACTATAGTGTGGAATTGACAAAGCGCTTTCTATGCAGTATTTTCTTTTAATCTTGTCCTCAAAACAACCCTGGCTGGATACTGTAACTGGAAGAAACTAAAGAGCAAAGGACCTCAGTGACTTGCTCAAAACTTAAAAAATATTGAATTGATTTTTTACTTACTGATTTTGAGAGAGATAGAGAAAGAGAGAGAGAGAGAGAGAGAGAGAGAGAGACCGCTCTGTTGTTCCGTTACTTATGCATCACTGGCTGATTCTTTTTTTTTTTTTTAAATATATATTTTTATTGATTTCAGAGAGAAAGAGGGGAGAGAGATAAAACGTCAATTATGAGAGAGAATCATTTGGTTGCCTCCTGCATGCTACACACTGGGGACAAAGCCCACAACTCAGGCATATGCCCTGACTGGGAATTGCACCGTGACCTCCTGGTTCATAGGTTGACGTTCAACACTGAGCCATGCCGGCTGGACTGTTTGTTGTTAATTTTTCTTTAAAATTTTGGTGTAATGAACCAGTGAAGTTGTCTGGGCCTGGGCTTTTCTTTTTGAAGTTTTTGGATTACTAATTCAATCTCTTTATATAGGTCTATTCCAATTTTCAAATTCTTCTTTTTTTTTTATTTTTTTTTTATTTTTTATTTTTATTATTATTATTTTTTTTAATAATTTTTATTTCTTAAAGTATTACAAAGAGTATTACATATGTCTCCTTTTTTCCCCCCCTTGACATTCCCCCGGTCCCTACCCCCCGCCCCCCCCCCCCCCGCCCCGTGTCTTGTGTCCATTGGTTAATCTTATATGCATGCATATAAGTCCTTCAGTTGGTCTCTTAATCCCCCCCCCAAACCTCCCCAGGCTTCCCACTGTAGTTTAACATTCTGTTCAATGTTGCTCTGCTTCTGTATCTACCCCTGTTCATCAGTCCATACTGGTCCCCTTTATTTGTCCCAACCTCACTGGAGTAGTCTCAACCTCACCAGGGCCATCTGAGCCTCACCAGGGCCGTTTCAACCTCACCGGGGCCATCTCTACCTCACGGGGGCCGTTTCAACCTCACCGGGGTCGTCCCTACCTCACGGGGGCCGTGTCAACCTCACCGGGGTCGTCCCTACCACACCGGGGCTGTTTCGACCTGACCAGGGTCGTCCCTACCTCACGGGGGCCGTTTCAACCTCACCGAGGCCGTCCCGACCTCACCGGGGCCGTTTCAACCTCACCGGGGTTGTCCCTACCACACCGGGGGCGTTTCAACCTGACCGGGGTTGTCCCTACCACACCGGGGTCGTCACTACCTCACGGGGGCCGTTTCAACCTCACCGGGGCCGTCCCGACCTCACCAGGGCCGTTTCAACCTCACCGAGGTTGTCCCTACCACACCGGGGCCGTTTCAACCTGACCGGGGTTGTCCCTACCACACCGGGGCCGTTTCGACCTGACTGGGGTCGTCCCTACCTCACGGGGGCCGTTTCAACCTGACCGGGGTCGTCCCTACCTCACGGGGGCCGTTTCAACCTGACCAGGGTTGTCCCTACCTCACAGGGGCCGTTTCAACCTCACCGGGGCCGTCCCGACACTGGCTGATTCTTGTATGTGCCCTGACCAGGGATCCCCAACCTTGGTGTACCAGGACTAAACCCTAACCAACTGAGCTACTCATCTGAGCAATTGCTCCAGTGTTTACCACTAGGAAGTGACAGAGCCAACACTGGAGGAAAACACTCCAGAATCCAGGTCTGGAGCTCTGTGGTGACACTGTGCGACTGCCCAAGCTGGGATAAGTTTACTCTCATGCCAACCCTGTATCTGCTCTACAAGGAAGTGATTATTTTTAACATCTAGTCATTTATTTTGTCACAAAGCTTATGATTTTAGCCCATTTTACATATACAATTCAGCACCATTAGGTACATTCACAATGTTGTGCAAACATCAGCACTATCTACTTCCAGGGTTTTCATCTTCCCAGACATTCTGTAACACACCCTCTCCCCCACAGCCCTGTAACCTCCATCCTACTTTCTGTCTTTGTGAATTTGCCTAGTCTAGGTTCGTCCTATAAGTGGAATTGTACCATATTGGTCCTTTTCATCTGGCTTGTTTCAGTTATCAAAATGGTTTCAAAGTTTATCCACGTTGTAGCACATAACAGAATTTCACTTCATTCCTTTTTATGACTGAATAATATAACAGTGTGTATATATCCTATATAATAGAGAGCTAATATGCTAATTAGACTGGACAGTGAAACGACCTTCTGGAACCACCTTCCAGATGATCTTCCAGAATGACCAGTGGGTGGGGCTTCAGAGCCTGGGTCGTGAGGCAGCCGGGGCTGCGAGGGCTGAGCCCCTTGCATGAATTTTGTGCATTGGGCCTCTAATATATATATATATATATATATAATGCAAATAGACTGAACGGCAGAACAACCGAACAACTGGTTGCTATGACATGTGCTGACCACCAGGGGGCATGCACGGAACATGGTGGGTATCAGAATCAGGTGGCCATCGGCCACAGTGGGATGGTGGAGCAGATGAGCGGGGGCACCAGACCAAGGCAGGGCACCTGTCGCTGAAAATTCTTTGCTCCCGTCCACGGCTTGCACCTGCTGCCAGCACACTGGCCCTGTTCTCTGGGCACCATCAGTGGGTGTGAGTGGTGGCTGCCTGCCCCAATCGCCCCTGAGGGCTTCTCTACTTCCCCCTGCTCCTGAAGGGCAATCGGGGCAGCAGCTGCCACTCGCACCTGCTGATAGTGCCATCCCCACTCACATCCACTGCTGGTGCTGGTCCCAATCACTCCACACCATCACAGGTGTGAGCAGCGGGAGTGGGGCTGCTGGCAGACAGGGGACTGGGGGCCTCGGGGGGAGGGGCCGGATGAGGGCGTGGAGATGGCCGAGACGTGCCCCTGTGTCCACCGCAGCTTCACAGCCCACAGTTTCTTTCAAGGTGCATGAATTCGTGCACTGGGCCCCTAGTATATATATAGTTGATATATATATATATATATATATATCACGTTTTGTTTAAAGTCATGCTACTTTTACTCTAATTCATCATGAATAATTATTGTTTTAGCTTATGTTTGAAGAATATGCTCATATTATAACTGGTAGTTTGTAACATTTGGCCAATGTCTCCCCATCTCTCACCATCGCCAGGACCTGCTGGCATCATCTAGACTCTTTTTCTGAGTTTTTTTTTCCTGATTCCACATATAAGTGGGATTGTGTAGTACTAGTCTTTCTCTGTCTGACTTATTTCACTCAGTATATGCCCACAAGACCCACCCAAGCTGTCCTGTTGGCCGGATGTCCTTCTTCGTGGCTGGGCAACGTTCCATTGCATGGGCACCACATCTTCCTTAGACTGCCATCTGTGGACAGGCACTGAGAAATGCTAATTATGTTTTATTATCTTTTTTCCTGAGACTCTTTTTTATATTACAACCTCAGACAGCAGAGCTTAACAGCAAGAAGAAATGATGACTCATGAACCAATTAATACATGTTCCTAATGTGGCTGATGGTGCTCATCCCATCCCTGCATCTTCAGCCTTTAGAAAGCACTTCAGAAATGGAACAGCCTCTGGGAATTTAAAAATGAGTAAGAAAAATAAACCATTTTTATTGTTCTCAGTGGCTGCTGAAGCGATCTGTCCATCCTACTTGCTTTGTTTCACCCTGACTGCTAAGGTCATTCACAAGAGCAGGTGAGGCTGAGCATCAGGATGGTTTGACCTCCAACCCCACATCTGCATCATGAGCTCAATTTCGCCTGTCAAGTTGGTAATGAGATGAAATGTCAGGGCAATCATGATGAGCCTGCTTTTGTCTTGATGGTTTGCACTTTTAGCGGACACGTCAGGTTCAGCTCATTGGCTGTAAAATCGAGCTGGGTTTCCAAGGAGGAGGAAGAGATACAAGGAGATGAAGAGAGAACACCCTGGGTTAGTCTCATGCACTTTTCTTATGCTTTCTTGAGCCTTCCTGCCACCCTCCTCAATTCCTTTTTTTTTTTGGTCTTTTTTTTCCTCCCTTGCAGATTGTATCTCTTTCATAAAAATCCCTCCTTTTTCTTTCTGTGCAAACCTCTACTGGAAATTAGCTGTCAAAAATGGCATCTCCAGGAGTCACATTGACGTTTCTAGGGTACACTATGTATCCTTGAATTTTACTGCCAGAAAGACACTTGTCTTTCACATTGAAAATATCCTCTTTGCCCTCCCCTGAGCCAGGAGGGCAGCTGCTACCCCTGGGGCTAATCTCTTTTGGCTTTTAAGGGAGGAATTTTTGCAAATTTCATTGCGGTAGCTTTGTATGACAATCTGGACCTTAGGCCACTGAAAACAAAGGGTAATAAGTCAGACTGTGCAGCACATTGTCCAGGAGGAAACTAAGTCCAGTAAATGTCAGCATTTCTGTCATTTGGGGGCAAAGCCAGTGGCAAGGAGCAGTGCTTGATTTTCTAGAAAAGTGGAATGAAAGTATATGTAACCCAAATACTTCGTATTTTCATTTTTAAATCTGGTACACATTCATGACTTTTATTCTACTTTTCAATGTACCTTTAATCTATTTGCTCACATTTCTTTAAAATTTAATGAGAAATCAGAATTGGTAAAGTAATTGTTGAGAGTCATACAACACACATACACACACACACTCACACACACACACACACACACACACACACTTTCTTTTATTACTGAAGATTAAATGAGACCTAGTAATGTTTCTGGAATTTCATTTAAACTTTTTCATTTATAGAAGAAGAAATCACCACAACTCATTGGGTTTTGCAATATATGAGATCCATTTTCTCTAATCCCTTTGTGTTCATAAAGTCAGCTTAGTATGAGTAGACTAATACACAAAAGTATTCTTGGTATTTTCCATTATGAAACTTCATTAAAATATAATCTGAAGAATGTTAACAAACTTCTTAACACAAGGGGGGAGCACTTTAGTGACTTCTTAACAGACACCCTGTCAATAGTGACTATTACTGGAGCTTCTCAATGACTGCACCGGGCTCTCTAAGAAAGTAAGCTGAATAATCAATTATTGAGTACTTATTGTAAGTACAATACTGGGAGTTGTCGATAATATAGGCGGAACATGGCTTCTAATCTCAAGGAAAGTCATTCTAAGTGTAAGTGATCAGACAAATACACACGAGACCATAATTCAAAGCAGAATTTCATGAGTGCCAAAATAGAAATAAACACTACTAGGAGAGCTTGTAGGATGTGGTTGGTGGGACACAGGGATCAAAGATGTCATGAGAGGGAGGGACTGGGCCTGGTCCTTCTAGCTGGTTGAAATCAGCGGCGGAACAGATGGAGAATGTGCTTCAGGAAGTTCATGGCTCTCTAGCACCCTCCTCTCAGTGCACCTGTGGGAGTCCTGGGGCAGAAGTGATGACAGGTGCTCACTGCCTGAGTGCGGAGCTCCTTCCCCCCGGGTCGGACGTGTCTTCAGCGGCACCAAAGATCCTGCTCTAACTCGTCATAGAACTGGGCGTAGGCTTCCAACTTTCAGAGTACGTACAGATAGTTGAACAGATTTGTAAACTTAGCCAAGAAATATGCAGACAACATCTGTCCATTTTCATATGTATAAATCTGTACATTTACTTTGGAGTGTGTGTGTGTGTGTGTGTGTGTATGTGTGTGTAGTGGATACACACATGCATAGATTCAAAATTCAAAAACAGTGATTTAAGTTATTTAGCCTAAACATTATTGACAAAATATTGGATTTACTCCCAAGGACCTTTGGATTGGGCTGGGGGCGGGGCGGGGGGCGGGGCTGGCAGCAGGAACCTAAAGGATTTATAAAATTCCAGGCTATTGTGGACTAGGACCTGGCAGCTTAAGAAGATCAAATGCCTAAGAAGTTCAAAAGATTAAACAACCCACCCACCCCGGTCAGAGTCTGGTCCCTTACTTGCTGTGTCAAGCTTACTGTCTCACATTTGAAGGGAGGTGACTCTAATGGAAAGATGTGTGAAGGGTGAATTCTGGGAACAAGAGGGAAGGAGAAGGAAAAGAAGAAGAATTCTTTTTCTCTCTTCTGTCTGAGCTAGCCAGGGATTCTGGTTTTGGAAGCGTCACCTGACCGGGGTGCACTTGTTGTCTTTCCCCAATAGGCTCTCTTGGGAAGAATAGTTGCCCGTGGGATTCCCAGCTGTGTTTCATTTCCACTGCTGTCTTCTGGTTTAGAACGAATGAAAATAAATATCTAAATACAACACTCTCCGATTCATGATTACTTTCTAAAGCTGCCACGAGGATGAACACTTATTTTTATAGACATCTTGTCACCTTTGAGGAGAGAACTGTAAGTATGACAGCAGGTGAACCAAGCACCCAGCACCTTGGAAGGCCTGGCCAGGAGATGCAGTCTTGCCTGGAGCAGGGACACGGGCTCCCAACAGGCATTCCTGGTCTCAAGTCTCTCCCAGGCCCCCACCCACCACATACGCTGCTAAGGAATTAAAAGCATTCTTTTTACAAAGTGTCAAAATAAACAAAGAACTGCGAGAGCACCTCCCCAGCTGCTCTGCATGACCTCCAGGTAACCTTGAGACTGCAAACTTCATTTCCCTCCAAAATGCAGGTGCTCCTTCCAACAGTCTTCAGCAGTGTGTCCCATTACTCCCCACTCAGCCAGCCCTTCCCAGCCCTGCGCTCTGTGTGGCCCAGCGAGGCTCCTTGCTCTCGGAGAGAGACCCCCTCTCCACAGCCTTTGCCTTAGCTGGACTGGTTGCTCAGCAGAAAGTGCCCTGTTAGGGGCTCTGCTCAAGGTGTGCACCTGTCAACGTGTTGTATCTTCATTGTGTTGAATAGGCATCCATCCTTAAAGGCCTAACTCCTTGTCCTCAATTAAAAAGTTTGTTGAGTTGGACTAAACTACACATCCTGTGCTATTGTTTGTTTTTGCCACTTTGTTTTGCTGGTGTTATTATTTGATTGCTGTCTTTCTGAATTTGTATTGGACTCAATGCTTGTCAGCCCTCTTCTGTTCCTGTCACATAGCTAATCTATACAGATTTATTTCTGTTAGCCTTTTCCTTCACAGACCAGCCTCTCCATCCCATTAATCACTCCTGTCTTCCTCCTTTGAACTTAATTTACTTTGTCTGAATTTCTCGATGCTGAAGTTTCCACAGTAAGATATTCCGGGAGGGCTCATGGCAGAATCCTGCCGGGTACGGCCATCTCTTGTTTTAAGCAGATTTAGTCATCAGTGTGCAGGTGTCATTCTTGTCACGTCTGCAATCTTCTGGCTGAAGATGGTGTGGAATTGGCTGTGCGTGCCTCTGCCTCACTAAGGGGAGCCTGGGAAGGCAGGTGTGTGCAGTCACCCAGGAGATACTTTTTGAACTGAATGGTACACATTTGTGAGACTTTCTCCCATAACATTTATTATTATTATTATTATTTGTAAGAAAACAACATATCTACACTAGAATGCTTAAACATCTGAATATTTAATTTAGAATTTTAGACCATTACAATGGCCATCTTGGGTTAGACTGTTCTGTCATTTTTATTTTTTAAAAATATGTTTTTATTGATTTTAGAGAGAAAGGGAGAGGGAGAAATAGAAACATCGATGAGAGAAACATCAGTAGTCTGCCTCCTGTATGCCCCCTACTGGGGATTGAGCCTGCAACCTGGGCATGTGCCCTGACGGGGAGGGAATCCAACTGGCGCCTCCTGGTACATGGGATGGTGCCCAACCAACTGAGCCACACCGGCCAGGTTGTTCTGTCATTTTGAAGTTGAATGTGGCCTGTAGGATCTAATGGTGAGTTCTGAATGTGGCCCAGTAACAATTTCACTGAAGAAACAATAAGATATCTAAAACCATGAAACATTGGGGGTTGATTTTTTATCTTAATATCTATCTTAGTTGGCATGCCAAAATATAGCTGCTCAAGGTATTTCCCCCCGCCCCAGACACACACATAAGCTCTTCAAGTGTAAGTGATGCCCATCTTTTTCTGGTATTTGGCAGCGACCGGTTAAACTGTGATAACTGATTTGTTCTGCAGAATTAAGTGGGAAATCTTTTGAATCAAGATGTATTCTGTACTTTAAAATGTCATTAAAAGTGTGGAAAAGGTCACATTTTGAGATGGATGAAATAGAGATCAGTCATTCCTGGCTGGTGAACAGACTCTAATTGGGAAGCGAGGCTTTAAATCCTCTGCCAGCAGATCTGAGGTTCACACGGCCTCTAAAAGTGAAAATAACTTTTGTGCACAGAATGATTGCCCTGGATCACTAAGCTATTATTTAGACATTCATGGTGATTGTAATATGAAACTCCAAAGAGAGGATAAAGCGGAAGGAAGAGGGGCCCGCGGTGTGGGAGGGGACTCAGCAGGGTCTGGGCTGCCCCTCGGCCTCCCTGGGGGTGAAATGCAGATCTTACAGAGAGTGTGAACTTTAATGAAGTCAGTGAAAGTGACATTGGGGAGCCACTCTGATCCCTAACAAAGCCATTTATAGCTGATGATGTGGGACAACGGAGAGAGAGAGTCAACAAGGATAATAAAGTGAGACTACCTGCTGCATCAATTTTGAGAAATGGAATAGCTGGATCGCAGGTGAGACATACACGGTTAATGGTGGTAAATACGGCCACACCACCTGTCCATCAATGGGAGACTGGTCAAAGGTGTGGAGTATTCATACTGGAGAATGTCATGCAGCTATCAAAACCAACGCGGAAGCATTTAGTAAGCTGGTGTGGGTGCCCTGTCATGTGCAGTGAGAAAATTGACACCCATTGGGTCCAGCTGACACAGAGCAGCACCCTGCCCTCCTGGCATCCTCACTCGCAGCCCCTCCTCTCTGTGCCTCAGGGGCTCCGGGGCACCCAGCGTGGGGCCCAGTGCTGGGAAGAAACACATTCTTTCTGCAGAGCTGGCCACAGAGGCATGGAGAGTTCTGGTTAGAGCAGACACCACACTGTCAGGAAACATTACCCTGTAGTCACACATGTTTATTGAGTGCCACCAGGTGCCGCATGCGTCACCCCTGTAATCCTGAATTCAGCCCGATTCAAAGGTGAGGCCACCTCCTCAGGTTTGCTATCTCCATCCACTCAGACCTGGACCAGGGGCCACAGTGGCCTCCAAGCCCATCCTCTGTTTCCATTTTTAATCCCCTCCCCTAACTCCTCTTCCCAACTCTTTCTAGATATCAGTCAGATCCGCCATGGCAATCCCGGGGATGGGCCAGAGGCTCTGAGCCCGGCCCTGTGGACAGACTCAGGAGAGGAGATGGGCTTCAAGAAGCAGGAAGAGACACAGCCAACCCTCCCTGTGCAGAGGCTGAAGGTGACTCAGTGGGAAGGACTAACCTGGGGCCATGAGCTGAGGATGAGGGCCTCATTGGGAAGAAGCCTGGGTTCCTGACTCTCTCCATCCAGGAACACTTGGTTTGGGGTGGGGGGTCATCTCTTCTTGTGTGCGTGTGAGCAGGTCATCCCTTCCTGTGTGTATCTGAGCAGGTCATCCCTTCCTGTGTGTGTGTGAGCAGGTCATCCCTACCTGTGTGTGTGTGAGCAGGTCATCCCTTCCTGTGTGTGTGTGAGCAGGTCATCCCTTCCTGTGTGTCCTGAGCAGGTCATCCCTACCGGTGTGTGTGTGAGCAGGTCATCCCTTCCTGTGTGTGTGTGAGCAGGTCATCCCTTCCTATGTGCCCTGAGCAGGTCATCCCTTCCTGTGTGTGTGTGAGCAGGTCATCCCTTCCTGTGTGCGTGTGAGCAGGTCATCCCTACCTGTGTGCCCTGAGCAGGTCATCCCTTCCTGTGTGTGCCCTGAGCAAGTCATCCCTTCCTGTGTGCATGTGAGCAGGTCATCCCTTCCTGTGTGTGCCCTGAGCAAGTCATCCCTTCCTGTGTGCCCTGAGCAGGTCATCCCTTCCTGTGTGTATGTGAGCAGGTCATCCCTTCCTGTGTGTCCTGAGCAGGTCATCCCTTCCTGTGTGTGTGTGAGCAGGTCATCCCTTCCTGTGTGTGTGTGAGCAGGTCATCCCTTCCTGTGTGTGCCCTGAGCAGGTCATCCCTTCCTGTATGCGTGTGAGCAGGTCATTCCTTCCTGTGTGTGTGTGAGCAGGTCATCCCTTCCTGTGTATGTGTGAGCAGGTCATCCCTTCCTGTGTGTGTGTGAGCAGGTCATCCCTTCCTGTGTGTGTGTGAGCAGGTCATCCCTTCCTGTGTGTATGTGAGCAGGTCATCCCTTCCTGTGTGTGTGTGAGCAGGTCATGCCTTCCTGTGTGCGTGTGAGCAGGTCATCCCTTCCTGTGTGTGTGTGAGCAGGTCATCCCTTCCTGTGTATGTGTGAGCAGGTCATCCCTTCCTGTGTGCGCATGAGCAGAGTGGCTGGAGAACACTGCTTTCCAGGCCTGGCTGGCCTGCCCTCGGTGGCCTGAGGACATCTGCCCCCTGCCTGGCACCCATCTGTGATGAGAGGGACACTCTGCAGGGCTCCCTGCGGTCTGTTGTGGCCCAGGGGGCACTGGCAATTGAGGCCGAGCTGTGTTTCCTGTGGGGCCAGGGAGGCGTGCTGTCTGCCACCACAATGTCGCCCCTGCCCTGGAGCCGCTGTGGCGTGTTCTGTGCGGGTCTGGAACTCTGAGATGGGCTCTGGGAGCTCCGTGCTCTCTGGGGCTTTAATGGTAAAGAGCCGACACACTTTAAGCAGGAAAGGAGAGCTGGTCAGAGGGGGGTCTGACCAGGATGCAGTCCATGGAAAAGCCCAGAAGAAGATGCCCTCAGGCCCCTGGGGTCAGTGCTCCGCAGTCACCGCCCGTGCTTGGCAGCTCTGAGTGAAACCTCACATGCGGTCACTGGACATGGGGCTTCCTGGAAAAAGAGCAGGACAGGGAGCCCCTGGACCTGCAAGCCACGAGCAGATGCTGGTTCGCCTTCAACGAGGGACACGGCCACTCGCAGGTACGTCAGAATCCCACCGACCCGGGACCGATGCAGAGCCTGTGAGAGCAATGCCCAGCACCTCAGGGGAAGGCTGCTGGTTTCTGTGAACACATTCCCCCCCAGAGGCCGGAGCTGCTCAGAGCTGGGCGTGGAGTCTGAGATCACAGGAGTGGGCGGGCTGGAGCCCACAGCTGGGTGTGCAGGAGGCAGCCGGCCGCTCGGTGTTTCGCTCTCACATCGATGTTTCTCTCTCTCCCTTCCTCTCTAAAATCGGTAAAAATTGCTACGGCTAAGAGTTTAGAGGGTGCCGTTAGGTTATTTAGCCAATATTGTTTAAGTTACAATTTTAACACCATTTTACCTTAAATACACACGGAGCCCGTGTGACATCAGACTTGCTATCGGTTGAATGGATTTAATGCCTCAATAGTGTTTTCTCTGACTAGGTATCAAATGAGAGGTTGCTTTTTAAATACCTTAATGTTTAGTGACCATAGATGACCCCCAGATCGGGGGAAGGTTGCTTGTGACAAGTGATGCCAAGGCTCCAAGTGAAGCCGGTACAGACGGTGGCATTTGGCTTAGGGGGCACTTTGGTACATGAATGCGCGAGGTGCGAGTGCAAGCGCTGGTAACACTTTGGAAATATCATCGGCTGCAAAGGCCCCCACCACTGCTTCCTTTCTGAGCAGAACGTCAATCAGTCTATTTAACGCTCCTGTGCGTTTTCTTCCCTCCAGGAACGCCCGTCCTGCCCGCCCTGCCGCTGCACGACTTCCCTCTCCCCAGGGGGACGTTTCTTGGGAGAAATGAAAGGGGTTGTGGCCACAAGCAGCCCTGTGCGGCATGACATTCAGAGCTGGAAGGGCCGAGGAAGGCTGTGCGAGGGCTCCTCTGTGTTTCATTAGGAGCAGCCGCCGGTTCCTGCTGCCGAGGCACCTCTGCCAAAGCAGACACATACAGGATCGGTCACCCGTTTGCTGGGTGCTGTGTGTGCCATCCGTGCGGGCGAAATGACCTTGAGGGCCCGGAGGAGGACACTGACAGGGCAGCAGGGAAAGCCTGGGCTGCCTTCCTCGGGTTCCCCAGCGCTGGGCTGGGGGGCAGGCTGATAAAATGAAATACAACTGCGGCATCGGAAGCGCCGTGCACTCGCCAGAGAAGCAGCCCGGGGCCTCGGAGAAATACCGCGAGCGCAGTTGCTAAAGGAACCATTCATTCTGTGGTGGCGCTTGTCTGAGTCTGAAAAATGAGAAAATTGACTTTTAGAGGGAAATTGGCTTCATCCCCCCTCCCTGCTGCCCTGGAGACCTAGAGGAAATGGAAGCCACACCACCAAAAGGTAGTCACTGGATGGACCGCTGGAGACTACGGGAGGTCCGGTGGGTGTGTCGGAAGCTTGGGGACAGTTTCTCCTTACCCTTCCCTTCGTTTTGACACTGGATTTTAGCACCTGCCACAGTCACCCCGACCCTTCTACCAGTGGCCTTGGGGCGTCCCTTTCCCCAGTGGGTGCTGGGGTGGTTCCTTATGATCTCAAAAGGAAAAAAAAAAAAAAGAAAACTTCTGAGAGTCGCCTGGGAGGATGAGGGCTTGATTTGCGTGGAGTTACAGTCCTGGGTTTCCAAAGTCCAGTCGCAGACGTGGCTGGGGCTTCAGTGGAGCTGGAGGCAGAGCCAGTGTCCAGAGTTGCCTCCCACTGTGTGTGGGGTCCGCCCGGCCATGGGCCACGTGGGGGCAGGGAGCCCAGGAGTGCACCCTGCAGCAAAAGTCCCGGGCAGCCAAGAGGAACAGGAGCCCCGAGCATGAGGGTGACGATGTCTCAATCCCCGTGAGCACGCACTGGCCACGCCCCACTTGGCCCATGGCCTCTGTTCCCGGTGTGACTGACAGCAAGCATCTTCACCGTCCCCCCAACGTCACAGGGCACGCGCCCATCTCCCCATCTCAGGCTGGTCCCTGCAGCGACCTGTGGGGAATGGACTGAGCTCCCTGAGGGATGGGAAGCTGCGGCCTCCTGGCTGCGCTGCCCAAATGACAGGCCTGCGACCTGTGGCCTCCCTGCGGCTGCTTTTCCGTCAGGAATAACCAGGTTAAGGACAAGGGTGTGTTCCCACCTCGCTCAGCGGGGAGCCCTCACTCACTGACTCTGATCCCCTAAAGAAATGGCATTTCCATCAGGCATTTTCTTTCTGTTCTTCCTGTTTTTTACAGATCCTATTTTTTGACAAATGAAACTGCATATATTTAAGACACACAACGTGGTGTTTTTGAATACGTACAGATTGTGAAATGACTTCCACAACCAAGCTAATGAACCTATCCATCACCTCACATCGTTCCGCTTTCTGGGTGAGAACATTTAAGATTCACTTCTTTAAAAAGCAAGTTTCAAGTATACAGCACAGTGCTATTACCGAGTCACCATTAACGGCAGTTCCCAGAACTCAGGCGCCCGCGTCAGTGGCGGCCACTGCTATCTCCCCCACAACCGCCCTCCCCCACAACCCGCCCGGCTTCCCCAGGCTCTGAGCCCAGCTCGTCCAGCTCCACCTCGTGAGGCCATGCAGCCTGGCCTTTCTGTCTGACGTTTCATTTACTATAATGTCCTCCAGGCTCACCCATGGCAGCCCAAACTGCGGATTTCCTTCCATCACAGATGAGGGTGTCTGCGGCCTTGGGGGGACTGAGCAGGAGAGCGGGCTCGGCTGGCCAGGGCCCCTCACTCCCGGAGCCAGCACCTCAGCGAGATCAGGTAATAACTGGGCTTTATGTCCTGAGTGTGTGTTTAAATGCCTCTCAGTCAAGCCAGGAAAAGAATATATTCTGAGCTGTATCCATATCATTTTTAAATAGCCTGAGTTATTTAAATTATTCTCCATCAGTGAAAAAGTCTGAAAAAGGTGTTTGCCCATGCAATAAATAATCATTCTTACAATCAAGCTACTCATGCAGAGATTCATCTGCCGAACAACTGGTGTGAATCAAAGTTTCAGTTCCAAAATGCAATCAATTCATATGCAAAGTCTTCCCTTTAAAACAGCGGTTCTCAACCTGTGGGCTGCGACCCCTTTGGTGGTCGAACGATCCTTTCACAGGGGCCACCTAAGACCATCCTGCATATCAGATATTTACATTACGATTCATAACAGTAGCAACATTACAGTTATGAAGTAGCAACGAAAATAATTTTATGGTTGGGGGTCAGCACAACATGAGGCACTGTATTTAAAGGGCCAGAAGGTTGAGAACCACTGCTTTAAAAGGTCAGCTTCACGCTGACGAGGTGAGGAGAACTAATTCCCTGGAGGTTTCACTTAGTGCCTTGAGTATGTTGTTAAAACCACTCAGTGTGTGGGAAGCGTAACTCTCACCTGAGGACTCACAGGCTGCCCCAGCGGGCACTTCGACATCGTCCTCTCCAACGGCCAGGAACAGCAGGCCCTTCTCCCCTCCTCTGTGCTGTCCATTAAGAAGCTGGGAAGCCGTTTTCCAAGCAAAACTGGCCTTACACCAAGATTCTGATTTTAGAGTCTTAACTGGATCGACCACTCAGTCCTTATTCTTTCCAAGTGCAGACTCGATGCTGCTCTTCTCCCAGCTCACTTCCCAAATCAGAGTCCACCTGCTGCTACACAGGGAAGCCCTTGCCAGGGCGTTCTCGGCATTGCTTCCAGGTGTAACGCCAGGAGGACGCGCAGCACAGCGCGCTGACTGACAGGTCAGCTGGCGCAGGCCTGAGCTCTGCGCTGAAGGTCAAGGCAGCGCAGCTGCGACTTTTCATTGTCAGGTGAGAGGGGAAAGCATTTTAATTTGTAAATCTAATTAAAATTATTTTATTTATAGAAAAGTATTTTATATTATATAAAATAAATTATACACGTAATACATATTACATATAAATCATGCATTTATATGAGATATATTTATAATAATTTGAAAAATGAAACATTGGTATTAATATTTAATAAAATCACTTATTAAGTATTTAAATTATATTGTTTAATAATTTAACATCTAAGGTTTAGCGCAGCCCCGACCTGAGGTCTGGGACGACGCCAGAGTGAGTTTGGTGCGCGTGAGCGCAGGCAGCGTGCTCACAGGCCCTTGCAGACGCCGAGGCACACCTTCCGGTCTCTACCTCCTGGCCTCCCATGCTGAGCCCAGACAGGTCTCCATCAATGTGTTCCCCGCCATGTGCCTCAAAGCAGGGAGCGGCTGTGCAAAGTTAGGTTCCACAGGTTTTTCTGAAGCGATCCCGAGACCATGAATGTCTGTGAGGACAACCTGCGTGCGGGCAGTAAGGGGAGGATGGGGAGGACGCAGGCTTGATGCAGACAGGGTTTTGAGGCCTGGCGGGACCAGAATTGCCAGGTAGCCATGGAAACCACCATATGCGTTGACCCACCCTGGGAAACAGCATCAGACTGTCAAATGAGCCTTCAGACTTTGTGCTAGGCTAACGTTTATTGTTTATTTTCCTTTTTTTTTTTTTTTGTTAATCCTCACCTGAGGATATTTTTTTCCATTTATTTTTAGAGAGAGTGGAAGGGAGGGGGAGAGAGAGAGAGATACATCAATGTGAGAGAGACACATTGATTGGTTGCCTCCCGCAAGGGCCCTGACTGGGGCCAGGGTTCGAGCCTGAAACTGAGGTACGTGCCTTTGACTGGATTCAAACCTGGTACCATTCAGTCCTCAGGCTGATGCTCTATCCATGAAGCCAAACCAGCAGGGCTATTTTTTATTTTCTAAATGACATTATTTATGACATCACTGACTTGTGAATGTAAAAGTTCTTATATCAGCCTAGAGTTGAAGGTCTGAGATCACCGATTTCCTTTCACAATTCCCTGAGCTTTTCTAAAAGCAAATATTTTCTTGTGTTGTAACTGTTTATGACAAAATTTTCCATGGGTATATTCTGATTGATTTTATGTTGTGTCATTTAAAAACGCGATTTCATGCCGGGCCAGTGTGCTCAGTGGTTGAGCATCGATCTATGAACCAGGAGGTCATGGCTCGATTCCTGGTCAGGGAACAAACCCGGGTTGCAGGCTCAATCCCCAGTAGGGGGTCTGCAGGAAGCAGCCGATGGATGTTTCTCTCTCAGCGATGTTTCTATCTCTCTCCTTCTCCCTTTCTCTCTGAAATTAATAAAAATCTATTTTAAAAAATAAAAATGCCATTTCATAATTTCTGCAGCACATTTATCTGAGGAGAAAGTTTGTTCCCATATTTACATTAAGAAGAGATGCGCATCAAAATGTATCAACATTTCTTTTTATCTAAGGAATTTAAATGACAATTATTAATGTTCATCATGGAAATATGAAACGGAATATATGTGCTCATGTTTGATAGCTTATTTCATTCACAAGTTTTATTTTTCTCTGCTTTATAAAAACTTCGTTGATTTCCACATGTAGCTCCAGGCATGGCCTGCAGGAGGCGCTCACTCTCTGACTCTCTGGCACAACATGAACCGCCTCTAGGGCTGCAAGGAGAGCTGACATTCTGACAGTCCCTACGCACCACGGATGGAGCTAAATGCATGATGCAAATGTTCTTATTGATTCTCTATTTCACAGATAAGGACCTGAAGCTTGGGGTTGAAATAACTGCCTAAACTAACAGAGCTTGTCTGTGAGGGTCAGAGGCAAGGAGGTGGAAGCAGTTTCTAAATGTACATAGTAGCACCTTTTTAAGACACTGGCAGGCAGTGGGCGGGAGTATGCAATATTTAACACTGCGTTATTCACTAAGATGAGTTTTCATTCAACAAAGAATTAAAGTGAATGTCCATGAGGTGTGCAGGGTCCAATGTTATATAGTCACGTGCCCATGCTCTCATGGACCACACACCATGCTCTTATTCCCTTTGGCAAGCAACTGAGATAAAAGTCACTACTTTGAATATATGTTTCTTGCAGTAGATTACCTGTTGCCTGGTAGGCTCGTGTGTGCCTTATAGTCACCATTACCCTGCTTTCTCACTAAAAAGGGTTAGGAAAGATTCGTACATACTTTTGGACAATTTTATTTAAAATCATTTCCTTGGAGGAGAATGGAGAAATTTCACTATGACATAAAATGTCCAGTCAGCAGAACCATTTGGGTATATGTTTCAACCCACTTTACTTCTAAGTCATATCTAAGTCATACCTAAGTCATGTCTAAATCATACTTAAGTCATGCCTGTCACACGTAAGTCATATTTAAGTTGTTTCTGTCACATCTAAGTCATACTTAATTCATACCTAAGTCATATATGTCATGCCTAATTAATATCTAAATCTTACTTAAGTAATTTTAAGTCATCTCTAAGTCATACTTAAGTCATGTCTAAGTCATATCTAAGTCATACCTAAGTCATATCTAAGTCATGTCATCATCTGCTATGTCAGTTTTCCCATGTTGAGTATTTGCTGAGTTATAAATCATTCTTCTTTGGAAACTTTTTCTCAGGGCTCTACCACTGAGTTCTAAACTCTGAATAAGTTTAGAACAAAGATTATGGAGGGTGTGCAATAAAAAATGACTTCCATCTCAGCGCAGTGGGAGGACGGAACGCCGCTGAGAAAGTGCACCCAGTGAGGCGTGAAGAAAAGCTGTTTCACCCTGTTGACGCGAGGGCAGGACACACATGCATTCCGAATGAAAGGCTTCTCTCGGCTTAGAGATGCCTAACAACAGCAGCGGGTGACCAATGAGGGCAGGAAGCGTGCTCTAGTGATTTCTTTGGACCAGATCACCTCGACCTTCCATTTTTCATGAAGTCCTCCAATAAATCACCTGCTTCTTTCTATTCCCCCACCTCCCAATCAATGATTTTGACTACTGTGATTCAAGCGACTTTCTGAGATGCTTTTATGAGGAGTAGAAGGGGAGGGAACCGTGGTGCTCAAGGAGTAACAGAAATATTCAAAGGCCACGAACAAAGACATAAAAGAAAATGGATGTGGTCACTCAGAATCTAGCCCCACCCGTGTTCTGGTTACCGAGCGTGAGTACAGTGGACCCCAGATGTGATTGTGTTTTCATCAAATGCTGCACAACCTCCTCAGAGCAAGACACCACCTCTTCCCACTCTTCTGAGACTCGACAGCATCGACATAACGCCAAGCATGCAGAAGTGCTCACCTTTGACTAACTATTAGAATGTCCTAAAGTGACTAGTACATTAATAATCCTTTAATATATTAGTCAAGGGATTACTGGACAGATCCGTTAAAAACAATTAGTTCGAAATGCCCGAAGACCATCCATGTGTTCTTGCCCACAATATACGATCATTGGACCATGTATCTTGACTCAGGACGATACCACCAGCTCTGTGTTCAGGGAGCCAGTCAGTGTGAATGGAGTGGAGAAATAAAAGTGAAATGAGAAAAAAAGAGAAAAGACAGAGATTTTGGAGATTGAGTTAGCGAAATTGGCAAAAGAAACACTAAGCAGAGAAGACTGAAAGAAAACAGCAAAGGTGGGTGGACAGGAAACAGTGACGCTGTAGTTCAGAGGGAGGTTAGAGCCTGACTGAGCATGTCTACATGATGAGAACAGAGATGATTAGTCTACCTGTGCTCACTGGGACAGAGTGTTTCACAGACGTTTGTCAGCAGAATTTCTGAGGTCACAGAACAGCCTCGGGTGCATTTTATGTACGTCTTTATAAAATGGAGGTGTTGATGCCGCTGAAGAAATGATGGACCCAGAGATGTGGTAAGACTCTGAATATGGAATTAAATGACTGAAACACAATCTCAGCAAACCTTGGTAATTTGAATTAAAAATTGATTAAAGAATTGAGATTTAAAATACTTAGACATATACTCACCCAACAGATAGGAAAGGCTCCTTTGACTCAAGTCTGTGAAAAAAATATAAAAAGTTTATTTTAACATAATGGTATGTTATACAATTAAATTGCTTTTGTATAAACCTGACCAAATTATTATCCTTGTTGGGGTGAAAATGCACAACTTAGCACCAGTGTAAAGGCTATAAATAATATATTAACCCCTAATCGGAACTAATTCAAATTCTAGCTGGATTAATGAGGAGGCTAAAAAAATGAGACAACCCTGGTATGGGATGTAGCATTGAACTCATACATTAGGATAACATTGTTACTTTAATTCTGATTTGCACTCTCTATATCTACTTATTTTCTGTCCCCCTCTCCCCCCCAGTAATTTGTTTGTAGAAGTTCCTACATCTGTCTGTGATTGTTGGAGCAGTAAAATTTACAATGTATTTGGTTATATATTAATTGAATAATTTATTTCCAGTAAATCTTCATGAAGATCTAAGCATCATGGTGCCCTGGTCACTTCATGACATCACCACCCTGTAGTCAGGACACAGGTGAGGTCTTCCTGCTCCTTGTGTCCTGGGGAACAGGTGCTTGTAGCTCCTCACATGTTAATGGGGAAGCTAATTCTGAAGCTTCCGCTTTGTTGTGGCATCTGGAACAACCCACTTGAAAACATTTGGGGCCGAGGGATTGAGCAAAATAGAAAGAAAAAAGAGAAAGAACTTTTGGGGGGGAGGGCGGAGGGGGAGGTGGAAGAAGGTAGAGGGAGGATAAACGGTGATGGAAGAACAGAAAGGGAAAAAAGAAATATAAGGAGGCTAATATAAAAAATAATTAAAATAAAATTAGTAAACCACAAAACAACAACAACAAAACCCCACACTGTGGCCCGTACTTCTCTCATTGTAGCAGAGGCTAGGACTGCGTCCAGTGCCTGTGCTTCTCTCTTACATTAACTCTATATTCTTTGCAAAAGTTCAGCAAGCTCAACGCTTCCTTATTAACAACCAAGGAGACCAGCTGGTAGGTGTGCATTGGCCACTTTGTTTCCATATAAGTTTCTTATCATATAACTAGAGGCCTGATGCACGAAATTCGTGCAAGGTAGGCCCTTGAGTCCCTGGCTGCCGTGGCCCTCACAGTCTCGGCTGCAAGGCCTCGCCCCTTGCCTACACCCACCTTGGCCTGGCGCGGCCTGTGTCCGCCACCACACCCCCCCAGTTCCCTGGTTCCACAAAGCCCCCGAATCAATCGCCCTGCAGAGGGTGGCCTGGGCCTCCCTCTGTGAGGTGATCGTGGGGTGATGGCGGGCCCCCCGACCAATGGCATTGCACCCTCCTTGGCTGGCCTGGCACCAGAGCCTGTCATAGCGTGGTCGTCCGGATGGTCGTTCTGCTGTTTGGCTGTTTGGTCTATTTGCATATTATGCTTTTATTATTTTAGGTTATAGGTTAAATGCAGGCAATTATTGAAGGCATTTTCATCTAAATCCTGGCACTTAAGATTTTTAGAAATATTTCTTGTTTTAAATTATTTTATTTACATGTATGTCACCCCTTTCTTGACAGTTTCAATAACCGTAAGATGATGCCCAAAGATATGTTTTTTGATTTTTTTTTTTTTTAGAGCAAGAGGGGCAGAGAGAGAAATACTGATCTGTTACCCCCTGTACACTCCCTGACCGGGGATCGAACCCACCTCATTTTGGTGTCTGGGATGATGCACCAATCAACTGAGCCACCTGGCCAGGGCTTTCCATGGAGCTCTTTACCGCTTCTCTTACCAACCACTTTACTGCAAGAAATTTGTCTACTTATTGCTCAGACGTGTTCGGTTTAGCTATGCCTTGCTGTCTTTAGCATCCATTTCTATATGAGCACTGATTTTTCCTCCTTCCCCACTGCATGATCTCTTTAGCTTTCGAGTCTCTCTACCGCCTGCTAAAGCCCATCTTGACATCTTTGTCTCACAGGAACAGCCCTGTCTCTGTTCCTGTGACCCCTTATCTCCATCACTGTGACTGTCTCAGGACACAGTCCTGGTTAACAGGCCGAGAGGGCCGTGCAGACAGGTGAGAACATGAAGCTTGCCTCCGCCTGGACAAGAGGCTCCTGAGGCTCTGTGTGAGCCTCCCAATGGGTCTCGGGGGGGCGGGGGCGGGGAGGGGGGCGCGGGGAGCTGGCTGGTGCTCTGGGAGCTGAGCAGAGAGGAAAGATGATGTTCACTGAGCACAAGCCCCAGGTGCCTGGGCCCCCAAGCACTTTCAGTGGTGACATGAGCAGGAAGTCATGGTGGGGAGCCACCAGCCATCCTGCCTCAGGTCTCACCCTCCGAGTGGTGACCAGTGACCTCAGTGAGCCGTGCTGAGCCTCTAAACCACCTGCTCGGCCGCCCTCACCACACAGGGCCAATGCCCTGCCTGAGGGGTTCAGAGATTCTTACGCTTTCTCATGCATTACATAGCAAACACCGAGCCAGCCCAAGGGGCGGTGGTGAAGAACACGAGGTTATGTACTTGGGGGTAGTCTGCAGGGTCCCCACAGAGCGGACTGGGGGGCCAGGGCGATGCCAAAGGCCGGCCGTCACTCTATGAGCAGAAACGCCTGGAATGTAGGAAAAACTCACTTCCGTCATTTTAGTCTTGAAAAGTGAAAAGAGTAAGTAAAAGAAGGAAAGAACTGGAGAAACAGGCCCCTGAGGAAAACTGTTAATCGATTTAAACCCTGGAAACATGATTACATGGCAGAATACGCTGAGACAACCTCTCTGAGTTTTTTTTTTTTTAATATATTTCTTTATTGATTTCAGAGAGGAAGGGAGAAGGAGAGAGAGATAGAAACATCAATGATGAGAGAGAATCATTGATCGGCTGCCTCCCACACACCCCCCACTGGGAATGGAGCCCGCAACCCAGGCATGTGCCCTTGGCTGGAATCGAACCTGAGACCCCCCAGTCCACAGGCTGACGCTCTATCCACTGAGCCAAGCCAGCTAGGGCTTCTCTGAGTTTTTTATAAGGTAATTGTTTTGTGAAGAAAATAATTGATTTTACCTTTCCTGAGATTTACTTTTAACAGGAAATAGGTAGTGAATTCAATAATACTTCGTTCAGGATCCACTAAAACTATTAGTAGAATAAAATAAACTTCCAAAAAGAGAAGTAAAATAGAATGCAAAATTTAGATCAATATTTGGGGCTAAAGGATTTGTAACACTGTATTTTACAACAACGAAGAACTGAGCTGTATTTACTGAGGGCCCGGCATTATTCAAAATGCTTTATAAACGTTGATTTATTTCAGCAACATGATACCCTCTGAGGTGGAGCTCATGTACAGATGAGGACAGTGATACCCAGACATGCTACCTGTGTTGCCCACGGTCACAGAGCTAACCGGTGGTGGAGGCCGGGTTGAAGCTGGGCAGTCTGGGCCTGAAGGTCATGGGCTCCGTCTGGTATGGTTCGCCCTGTCTCACCAGTTTGTTTTGTTTGTTTGCACATTGCTGATGGGATTGCCGCAAGTCCTCCCTACATTCTTTCTTAATTCTCCTGAGAGGTCTTATCTGATTGCCAATGTTGTCCACATTCTAGATGTTCCCAAATGTCCCTCTCTGGCATCACCCCATTTCCGATGCGTGGCTACGTCTGCCCAGCATGCACCTTCAACTGTAGGTGCCTTTAACGCAACACCACCCAGATTCGATTCCGTCCCTCCCCCCCTCCCTCTCTCCCTCCCTCCCTCATTCTTCTCCTCTTTGCCCCTCACTCAATGGCACCACTGGCACTGGCACCGCTCCGAGACCAGAGACCGAGCTGGAAGGAGGGGAACATTGCTCATTCACTCCTCACAACCTCAGCGCACAGCCTCTCCCAGTTCCCCTGTTTCTGTTGCTGAGGCCTCTTCACGCTGCTCCTGCCTCTCAGTTTTCGCTGCCGCAGTGGGAGGATCATCAGCTTTCAGGTGGCTGCAGAGCCATCGCCCCAGGCCTCCCTCTGTAGCCTTCCTGCCAGGCGCCCTGCGTTAGAGCTTAGCCAACCAATTGCTCCCTGCACAGGGAAAAACCTGGCACACTGTTATACAAAAAGCTAGCAGCTTTTCTTGAGGATTATAGGAATCATATTTTGATGTATGCAGGTTAGTCTTTATGTCACCATCAACCATTTATAGTCTAAATACATCCATGTGACATTTTCATGTTCCAAGGTAAGCGACTAAATGTGAGCAAAAGATGATAATTTTGATCAAGGATAAGCACTTGTGATTCCTAGATGTCTTTCTGAATGAACACTTTGCATATTAAAGTGTAACACAATTCTATCAGAATTCTTAAAAATTCATTTATTGCTAAAAGATTAAAACAGGTAAGCATCTTCCTGTGTAGTGCGGACAGCCTGTCCATAGGTAACTGTGGATGAATTCTTTGACATCCAGTGAGAATCAGAATCTGTCTCTTGACTCTCCTCTCCTCACCTGAAGACAAAAAACAAGAGTGAAAGCAGCCCCGGCCTCTGTGAGCTCTGCTGTGGGGAGCAAGGCGCTGGGGCGGACACGCTTCCCTGGTGCTCGGCGTGTGGAGAACACAGGCCAGCACGGGACTCTGTTCCAGCAGCCCAAGGAAGTCTGGGCACGAGTCGGGACCACGAGATCAGTTGCAGAGCAGACCCGGGTATGAAGGACAGCTGGGGAACAGAGTCAATAATATCATCATCACTATGCGTGGGGCCAGGTGGGCCCCGGAAATATGGGGGACCACTCTGAAGAGCACATGGTTGTCTAACCACCAGGCGGTGCACCTCGCACTGATACAGGATAATGTTGAACGTCAACTGTAAGGAAGAACACAGAGGCTTTGTCCACTGGCCATGAGCAGGCCCTTCAAGGGCATTCTCATGCCACCTTAGCCCTTCTCCGGTGCAGCAACCTCTGAGGGCGCAGTTACCATAGATGCCCCAGGGTTACCCCACCCGTAGCCTTTGATGCTGTTCTGTCAACCACATTGAGAAATTTATGACAACGTGGAGCTCTGGGTGAGACCTGGGAGCAATCATTTCCTAAAAGCTCGTATGCTCTGAAGCTGAGAGGTCAAACGTTTTAATTTTTGTGTCAATTCTGATTAATGGATGGTGGCTGCTGGGAACAGTGTGTTGACAGGAATTCTAAAACCCGCTCAGGCCTGCGGGTGGAGGGGCTGCAGTTCACTCATGCCTGCCTCCCAGCTGGCAGAGGAGGGACAGGATGCTCTCCCACCTCTGGGCTGGTGGCGCTACAGGAATTCTCAGACTCACCCCTGGAGTAGGGAGGGAGCCACTGTGCTGCAGGGCGCGACATCCAGGCATGCAGCCCGCCTGCCAACGTGTGCCAGTTACAATGTGCATTTAATGCCTCGTGTAATAGCCACTGTTTGGAACTGAGCATGCTAGTCTCAGCGTTTTAGCACTTTAAGCCTCATAACCTCCCTGAGACCATTATCGTCTCCATTTTTTATAGGAAACTGAGGCAGTGAGGATTGGGCAGTTTTCCCAAGACCTTAAAGCTAGAAGGTCATAGAGGAGGAAGATAACTCAGAGTGTGACCAAAACCTTGAGTTCTTTAAAAATATATCTATACTTTTACTGATTTCAGAGAGGAAGGGAGTGGGGGAGAGAGAAACATCAGCTCTGAAGGACAGTCAGCTGGCGGCTGGAAGGGGCATGTGTCCATCAGCCCAGGCCTCACACTCTGTTGGCCTTTCCGTGCATCTCTCCCCACCCAGAGGGGTGCTCAGTGGAAGGTCACACACACCAGGCACAGGCTCTCCTCTCAGGGCCGGGACGGGGCCGATGAGCCTGGTCAGCCGCTCCTGCTTTCTCTGACTGCTGGCGTGGCTCTGTGGGTCATTTGCACCTGGCTGCTCTGTGGGTCTAGCCATCTTGGAACGATTGCTTGTTTGTTGGGGTTTGTTTTTTTTTTTTTTTTTTTTTTGAGAGAGAGAGAGAGAGAGAAAGAGAGAGAGAGAGAAACATGGATGCATGAGAGAAACATTGATTGGTTGCCTCTTGTAAGCACTCCAACCAGGGATTGAACCCGAAACCCAGGCATGAGGCCTGACCGGGATCGAATCCACAAACTTTTGGTGCACGGGACAACACTCCAGCCAGCTGAGCCACACTGGCCGGGCAGAACATCACCCTTTTTGAGGTTCATTGTTTGCCACAGGATGGTGAGTTGTCTTGAGAGAAGCAGGAAGAAAAACCGTGGCTTGTTGCACTGCAGTTGATCCTTGGCTTGTGTTGAAAGACTCCATAAGAAGAGCTCCATGAGTGTAAGAATATTTTGTGAGTGTGACTGTGTGTGTTACAACTACATCTGAGGGTGGTGTGTGCTATGATTTCATATGTAACAAGGACCCCTCAGAAGAGAGTGTTAGGGGCAAAATAGCTTCTCATCACCTATTAGAGTATCTCCTTTAATAGACAGTTTCATCCATTATCATGAGGTGCTCACTTGTAATTCCTTATTATTACAAACACTAGAGGCCCAGTACACAAAATTCATGTACTCGGAGTGGGGGAGGGGGGTGACGGGGAGAGTCAGCCCGGCCCAAACCCTCTCACAATCCAGGACCCCTCAAGGGGATGTCAGACTGCCTGTTTAGGCCCAATCCCACTGGGACCCCTGCAGGATCAGCCCTAAACTGGCAGTTGGATATCCCTCTTGCAATCCTGGACTGCCTGCCTGATCACCCCTAATCACTCACCTGCCTGCCTGATGGCCCCTAACTACTCTGCCTGCCTGCCTGATTGCCCCTAACCACTTGCCTGCCTACCTGATCACTCCTAACTGCCTCTGCCTCGGTCCCCATTGCCACGGCTTCATCCCGAAGGTCATCTGGAAGGATGTCCGGAATGACATTCAGAAGGTCTTTCAGCTGTCTGGTCTAATTAGCATATTATGCTTTTATTATTATAGATTGTGCCTTATCCTTCCTGCCCACCCACTCCACCCCCTGCTTCCCCTAATTCTGGGCTCTTATTATTTACCTCTTTTTAAAATTGTTGCATGGTTTTGCTTCTTTTGATTTTATCAGAAATTACCTCCAATCAAATAAATAAAACTGCAGTCTTTCCAAAAGCCTTAGAGATGGATGCTTGGCATTAAGGAATGCACAATCAGTCTCCCTCCCGCCACTGTGTTCTTACCTTTGCAAATAGATGATCATGGATATCATGCATAGAAACAACGGAAGATCATCCAACCTTTAACCTGCTACAGGACTACTTTAATGGGTTTTGTGTCAGCATTTCTTCAAATATTTTAAATTAAAAGGTTTACAAATTACATTTGCTTAGCGTGAAATATGAGTGACAGACTATAAGTAATCATAATCTTAAAATTTTTTTTCTTTAGGCAGTTATAGGAAACTAGAGGCCCAATGCATGAAATTCACACAAGAATAGGCCTTCCTTCCCATGGCTGCCGGCACCAGCTTCCCTCTGGCTCCTGGGACCTGGGCTTCCGGCCGGCACCCGGGACCTGGGCTTCCCTCACAGCCCTGGGTTTGTCTGGAAGGTCATCCAGAACGATGGCTGGTCTAATTAGCATATTATGCTGTTATTATTATAGACTTGAGGCCCAGTGCTTGAAATTTGGGCACAGGGGGCGGGGTGTCCCTCAGACAGGCCTACACCCTCTCCAATCTGGGACCCCTCAGGGGATGTCTGACTGCTGGTTTAAGACCCATCCTAAACCGGCAGATGGACATTCCTCTCACAATCTGGGACCTCTGGCTCCTAACCGCTCACCTGCCTGCCTGCCTGATCACCCCTAACCCCTCTACCTGCCTGTCTGATTACTCCTAACCCTCTGCCTGCCTGCCTGCCTGATCGCCCCTAATCCCTCTGCCTACCTGCCAGCCTGATTGCCCCTACATTGCCCCCCTGCTGGCCATATCGCCCCTACCTTGCCCCCCTGCTGGCCTAATCATCCCTAACCACCTCTGCCTCTGCCCCCAGCCTAAGCCACAGTCTGGCCTCACTGTGCTGGAGGCGACCTGACCAATCAGGGGAAGGTGTCACCCCCATCATTCCCCTGCTGCTGCCACTGGTAGCCACCATGGCTGCCTGAGTCTTGGGCTGGCCCTTGCAGTGGCAGCTGCCATCTGCAGCTTGCTTGAGCCTCAGGCAGCCACTGAGGCTTTGTCTGGAAGGATGTCTGGATGGTCATCTGGAAGACATCTGCCCTAATTAGCATATTACCCTTTTATTAGTATAGACTAGAGGCCTGTTGCATGAAAAGATTTGTGCAATAGGCCTTCCCTTCCCCTGGCTGCCAGCACCAGTTTTCCTCCGGCACCCGGGACCCAGGCCTTTGCTCCGGCTGGAGGCGCCTTCAAGCCTCTTGTGGCTCCGGCGGCCAGAGGCGCCTTCAGTCTTCACTCTGCCACTTCTCGCCTACATATGCAAATTAACCGCCATCTTTGTTGGTGATTAATTTGCATATCTTGCTGATTAGCCAATGGGGGTGTAGCGAAGGTACAGTCAATTTCAATCTTTGTCTATTATTAGCTAGGATATTAACCTGTTTAGTTGACTATGAGTTTTAGCCACATTATCATAGCAGAAGGCTCATCTAATCTAATAATAGACCAACATGGTAATTGACTGTACCTTCACTACGCCTCCCATTGGATAATCAGCACAATATGCAAATTAACCGCCAACAAAGATGGAGTCTAATTTGCATACTGCAGGCCGGGTGGGACAGCAACATCCTGCCTGCCCCGCCACCATCCGGGCCTGCTATCTGCGACACGGGGCGGCGGGCATCCCGTGTGCAACCCGACCCAGGGCTGGTGGGCGGGACCGCGGTGATCCACCACTGGTCACGCCCCCAACCGGCCCTCTGGCAGGGGATTGGGAGCTGGCGGGTGTGCCCTCAGTGATCCACCACCAGCCACGCCCCCATCGGGCCCTCCCGCAGGGGGCCCAGCGCCATCAGGCCCTCCCGCATTTGACCCAGGCAGCCAGGGACAGCATGGCTCCTCTGTCATCCCAGCTTCCTCATGACAGTTATGGAAACTGACAGCAGGGAGGAGGAAGTCCCACCCCCACAGAATCATCCAGAATCAGCTGTTAGTCACACAGCTCTCAGTGGCCTGACAGGCAGGACTCTCATTCACCTGCATCTCAGACCATGACAGTAGAGAGGTGGGACTATGTCCAAAGAAAAACGGTTAATACAAGGTAGCTCTGCAGGCGAAAGGTGCCGGCATTATCGACAGAAAATGTCTGCAGAGCAACATGCGTCTGATCTTGAAAGAAGGCGGCGCCTGCAACAGAATGTATCTGAACACCAGCTACTGGAAAAACATCACTTTGAAGCCGAAAAACAGGCGCCTTCAACAGAAAATGTCTAAAGACAAACGTGCCTTTGAAGTTGAAAGAAGGCGGTGGCGACGACAGAATATGTCTAGAGAACAGTCATCAACAAGTACTACCAATACCGGTAGGAAATGCCTTCTCAGCAAAAATGGAGTACCTGAGGATGCAATCCTCAAACATAGTTGTGGTGGAATGACTGTTCGATGTGAATTTTGCCTAGCACTAAATTTCTCCGATGAAAAACCATCCGATGGGAAATTTACCCGATGTTGTAGCAAAGGGAAAGTCTGTCCAAATGATATACATTTTCCAGATTACCCGGCATATTTAAAAAGATTAATGACAAACAAAGATTCTGACAGTAAAAATTTCATGGAAAATATTTGATCCATAAATAGTTCTTTTGCTTTTGCTTCCATGGGTGCCAACATTGCATCACCATCAGGATATGGTTCCCATACTGTTTTAGAATACACGGACAAGTTTATCGCCGCACTGGAACTTTACACCCTTCAGATGGTGTTTCTCGGAAGTTTGCTCAACTCTATATTTTGGATACAACTTAAGCTACAAGTAAAAGATTAGCAATGCCAGAAAACCAGGGCTGCTCAGAAAGACTCATGATCAACATCAACAACCTCATGCATGAAATCAATGAATTAACAAAATCATACAAGATGAGGTATGAAGTATGTAATGCTACATGAGGTAGAAAAGGAAGCCCAATCTGAAGCAGCAGCAAAAGCTATTGCTCCCACAGAGGTAACAATGGCAATTAAATATGATCGTAACAGTCATTGAATTTCAGAGACGTGGAGTGCCTCACACTCACATATTATTGATATTAGATAATGAGTCCAAATTACGTTCAGAAAATGACATTGACCATATAGTTAAGGCAGAAATTCCAGATGAGAACCAGTGTCCTCGACTTTTTCAAATAGTAAAAAAAAAATATGGTACATGGACCATGTGGAATGCAAAATCCAAGTAGTCCATGTATGGAAAATGGAAAATGTTCAAAGGGATATCCAAAAGAATTTCAAAATGCGACCATTGGAAATATTGATGGATATCCCAAATACACACGAAGATCTGGTAGCACCATTTCTATTGGAAATAAAATTGTCAATAATACTTGGATTGTCCCTTATAACCCGTATTTGTGCCTCAAGTATAACTGTCATATAAATGTTGAAGTCTGTGCATCAATTAAAAGTGTCAAATATCTATTTAAATACATCTATAAAGGGCACGACTGTGCAAATATTCAAATTTCTGAAAAAAATATTATCAATCATGACAAAGTACAGGACTTGACTTCAGGTATGTGAGCACTCCTGAGGCTGTTTGGAGACTTTTTGGAATGCGAATACATGACCAATCTCATGCAATCACAAGATTAGCTATTCATTTGCCAAATGATCAGAATTTATATTTTCATGCAGATGATTTTGCTGAAGTTTTAGATAGGGCTAAAAGGCATAACTAGACTTTGATGGCTTGGTTCTTATTGAATAGAGAAGACTCTGATGCACGTAATTATTATTATTGGGAGATTCCACAGCATTATGTGTTTAATAATTCTTTGTGGACAAAACGCTGAAAGGGTGGGAATAAAGTATTAGGTAGACTGTTCACTGTGAGCTTTAGAGAACCAGAATGATATTACCTTAGACTTTTGCTTCTGCATGTAAAAGATGCGGTAAGTTTTGAGGATCTGCAAACTGTAGGAGGTATAACTTATTCGTGCACTGGGGGGAGGGTGGTCCCTCAGCCCAGCCTGCCCAACCTCCTCACATACTGGGGAGGTGCCAGCCCCATCACCCCGCTGCTGCAGCCACTGCCAATCACCGCAGCCACCAAGGTTTTTTCATCAACATGGACTCCAGTCCCTTCACCATGAAAAAATGACAACTTTCTTTAGGCATTTTCAAGATGTGAATTTCATAGGATACGACATTTCTTTCTTATTTTTTTATCCTCACCTGAGGATATGTTTCCATTGATTTTTAGAGAATGTGGAAGAGAAAGTGAAAGAGAGAAACATCAAAGTGAGAGGAACACTTTGATTGGTTGCCTTCTCCATGAGCCCTGATCAGGGCTCTGGCCAGCGAGGAGCCTGCAACCTAGGTACATGCCCTTGGTCAGAATTGAACCCAGACCCTGCAGTGGGCAGGCCGAGGCATTATCCACTGAGCCAAACCAGCTAGGGCAGGATATGACATTTCTTAACCCTCCAGCAGTGGACCTTCATTTTTTTCTCCAGGAGTGAGGTGGAAAAATCCTACATCACCTTCTTGGATTCTTATTACCCAAGTTACTAAGAATATTACCAGTGGAATACAGGGAGCTTAGCCAATGAGCAGTCAGAAAAGGTGTTTCCTCTGTAGTTCACACCGATCCCTGACTCGGCTCCTGCCCAGGCCTAAGGCTTCTGGCCCAGCATTAGGCCTGGGCAGGGGACCCCCAGCCTATTCCAATTGGCAGCTCCACCCCTTCCCAGGCCTCAGACCTCTGGCCAGGCATTAGGCCTGGGCAGGGGACCTCCAGCCTGCTCTGATAGCCGGCTCCACCCCTGCCCAGGCTCAAGCCTCTGGCTGAGCCTTAGGCCTGGGTAGGGGCCCACGTGGCTCTGATTGCAGGCTCAGGCCCTGCCCAGGAACCCCCTGGCTCAGGCCCTTCCTAGGCTGCTCAGGGCCCACACGGGGCCTACCTCAGAGTGACCTGGGTGCCCTATGATGTTTCCGGGACTCAGGCCACTGGTACCTAGTATTCAAATTAACTGCCATCTTAGTTGGGTTAATTTGCATAATCGCTCCTGATTGGATGGTGGGCATGGCTGGTGGGTGTAGCAGAGGTATGGTCAATTTACATGTTTCTCTTTTATTAGATTAGATAACTTTTTTAAAAAATATATATCTTTATTGATTTCAGAGAGGAAGGGAGAGGGAAAGAGAGATAGAAACATCAATGATGAGAGAGAATCATTTGATTGGCTGCTTCCTGCACATCCCTCACTGGGGATAAAGCCCGAAACCCAGGCATGTGCCCTTGGCTGAAATCGAACCTGGTACCCTTCAGTCCACAGGCTGATGCTCTATCCACTGAGCCAAACCAGCTAGGGCTAGATAACTTTTTTTTGGATTTATCTGTTTGGGTAAGGGAAGCAAATTAAAAAAATAAACAAATAAAAACTACATCAAACTAAAATATTTTTGCAAATGTTTCCAGCAAAGAAAACCATCAACAAGAAAAAAACAACAACCTACTGAATGGAAGAAGACATTTGCAATGATACATCCACTAAGGGGTTAATATCCTACATTCAAATGGACTCTGGCAAGAGTGCCAGTGCTGGGCTTGTGTCCATTCCAGAAGGAGATGGGGCAACCTTTAAACCTCACATGCCACTCACACCAGAGCCCACTCCCAGGCGGGAGAGTGAAATGAAGCCCTCACCAGGGCAGAGGGAGACACTGCTACTGGAAGTAGGAGGCTCCCGAAAGAGGATGTGTATTATCCTTGACATTGTGAAAGGAATCAGAAAGTGCATACAATGAACGGCAAGTCGTCGATAACATTTCTCAGCGCACAAAGCAAGGGCATGCAGCACAGATGTCCAGGAGGCATTCCCTCCACACTGGTGTTTGCTATTTAGCATTAGTTGAAATTAACTCCTGTTACTTTCCATTCTATTCGAGGTCCCAGGGGACATTTCGGGCCCCCTGAGGGTCTCCTTTCCCATGATGTGACAGAGTACCAGGAAGGCTGACAATAGGACTCAGGATCAAGTGTCAAATCACCAGGATCTTGCACAGTCCCCTTGCTTGGCCTATGTTCTGAAGGCTTTTGATCACTGGAGCTCCTCTGACATAAACCACAGTCAAGGCTAACACACCAAGGGTGAGGACCTTAAAGTGATGATGTTACAGCTTATCCTGTGACAATCTTAAGGAGTCTTGAAGTTACTCACAGTGAATATCTTGATTACCATAGTCACCTATGTGGGATGGATAGGTTGCTATGGGAAGCAATGTAGAATGCCATAGACCACATTTGGTAATCAGCCCTGATACAATGCCAGCACTCAGCGCTGATACACTATCAGTCAGCAATCAGCTCTGATAACTGTCAGCAATCAGCTCTGATACACTGTCAGTCAGCAATCAGCTCTGATAACTGTCAGGAATCAGCTCTGATACACTGACAGTCAGCAAGCAGCTCTGATACACTGTCAGTAATCAGCTCTGATACACTGTCTGTCAGCAAGCAGCTCTGATACACTGTTCATCAGCAAGCAGCTCTGATACACTGACAGTCAGCAATCAGTTCTGATGCACTGTCAGTTAGCAATCAGCTCTGATAACAGTCAGCAATCAGCTCTGATACACTGTCAGTCAGCAATCAGCTCTGATAACAGTCAGCAATCAGCTCTGATACACTGTCAGTCAGAAATCAGCTCTGATAACAGTCAGCAATCATCTCTGATACACAGTCAGTCAGAAATCAGCTCTGCTACACTGTCAGTCAGCAATCAGCTCTGATTCACTGTCAGCCTTGCTCACATTAGAGGAAAGTTCTGTTTCCCTCCAAGCAGAGGGGAAACCATCACACTCTTCTCCCCCATTGAGCAATGACTTAGTACCAATTGCGACTGTGTTTGTGGGGAAACTCACTTCCTGGGGGAGAATCATTATTTTGGATGCCACAGTGATGGACACAGAATGCTGGAGCTGCAAGTTACCAAAAGCTACAACATTTTCCTCAGAGAGCATTTGCTATTCACCATTCTATGGAGTCCAATATTTATGGAATGTGCACAAGTGACTAATTACCTTTCCTGTACAAATAGCCTCGAATGAGAGACCTTTTTATTAGAAGTGCTATTTTTCGTGAATTGTCTGTTGTTATGAATTCATGTTCAGGACGGAAATCATTACTTTTGCTCCCTTCCTCCAACCCTGTGCCTGAGCCACTGTTCCCCATGAGCTTGTAGAACAGAAGCCGGACCGCCCCATCTGATGAGCAGACCTATAGGGGTCTGGACAGCCTGGCCACCAGCCGGTCCAGTTCTGTGGCTTCACCAGTGGCTGATCCTGCTCCCAGCATGCCATGCTCTTCTGACCTCTGTGCTGGGCGGAGTCTGTGCCTGGCGTTCCACCCTTTGTCTGCCGAGTGACCATGTGCTCGTGCAGCAGCAGAACCCAGACTTTGCGCCCCTTCCCCATCAGCAGCACTGCTCTCACTTCCTGTCTTACATATCTGTACGCATTTATGTTCATCCATGTTTCTTATTTACATGCACACCTAACTCATGTACAAGACAGGAACTATTTTGCAGCTACACTGTGTTTTAAAGTGTTTGTGTCTTCTCTGTAGGCCTTGTGAATTTAGCACATGATGAATGATCAGTGTAGCCTGTCTGGCTAAATCAAAACTCAGTCACGAGAAGGAACAAATGATGCCTGGTTGGATATTCCATGTAGGTACTGCTTTGTGGTGACGATGGAGAGGAAATGGACATAAGTGGAGAGGAGAGTCTGACAGCAGACCTTTTCCATCCCCCGCTGAGCAAATGGATACAGAGACATAGCAGTTTAGGGCATGAGGGTAAACCCAAGGTTACCCATAACCGTAAAATGATTACTTTTACTTCACTGTCCTCTCCATGCCCTGCAGCCTTGCCATTTTCCTGTGTCATTTGCCAAGAAAATCAGCTATCACAGTGCCCACACTAGAGTAAATACACAATAAATGTTTTGTACGAATGAATGAATGAACAAATGAAGTCATTCCAGTCCTTTCATTTGACAGGTAAGGAAACAGACCCAGAGGTGCAAAGAACAGGAAAGCAGAAAGCACCCCTGTGCGAGCTGCTACCACGTTCACATTCCTGACACCACGGGGTGCTTCCACCTCGATTATTCAGTGTCACTCTGTCAGGAAGAGCATAGGCCTGGCCGCGTAGCTCAGTGGTCAGAGGTCGTCCCGATAGGCCAAGGCTATGGGTTTGATCCCTGGTCTGGGCACATAGAAGAAGCAACCAATGAATGCATAAATAAGTGGAACAACAAATTGATGTTTCTCTCTCTCTCTCTCTCTCCCATCTCCTCCTTCTCTCTCACTAAAATCAATCAATAAAAATTAAGAAAAATCAGCTTTAATTACACAACTATATGTTAGAAGAACTTGAAGCCACATGAATAGGTGGTAACACATGTTCGCATGTGTACATGGAGAGAAATAGAACGGACTATGGCTTTGGGTGGCAGGAATCTGCTTTTCCTAACCTGAGCTGTTTCCACGGTAGCAGGTGGGAGATAGGGTAAGCTCCCAGCAAGATCACCAGACTTCAAGGCTGCAAACCAGAGCTCGGTTTCTGATCTTGTGACCTGACTCCAGGCAAACCCTTTGTTGTCTCAGAAGCTTACTTTCCCATCGATGAAGCCAGGTGCATGGCAGCCACCCACCCGGAGCTGGGCCATGAAGGGAGGCGCATGCAAACAGCCGGCCCCACGGAAGAAGGGAGGACCCTGGCGCTCCAGCTCGTGGGAGGGTGCGGAGCGCACAGGCCTTTCTCAGCGGCGCTCTGTTCCCTTGGTGACCGGTTGGCAGTGTCAGCTCAGCCCAGCCTTCATTTGTGTAAACAGATGGAATTCGAGTAAAAATGCACTTCCTCATTACTGTGGTCTGTGCACAATATGTCAGACAGAAATGACTTCTGCTTCTAATTCTTTTGAATTCACAGTTTAACGTAACTGAGTAATAGAGAAATAACAGCTACAAACGCACGTGTTTCTTCTCATAAGCGTCTATTCTCTAAGAAAATGGAACCACTCCAGGAACTAGAGGCAGGAAAGCAAACGTCCCTGCACGGGCAGCGTAACTCTGATGAGCAAGCCGGCCACTGGCTGCTTTCTAATAACCGAGACGCTGGCTTTTCCGACGTCCCTGTCAGCTGCGGTGCTGAGCGCCCGTTCACAAGGAGCCCACCAGGAAATGAGGTGCATTCTCAGCTGTGCACAGGAGGCCTTTGCCGGCGATGTCACGCCTGCCTTTCATATAACACTGCCTAGACCAAGTGTCAACATTTCTGTTAGGCCCTTTAGCTTTCCATTTTTATATTAAAAATTTCAGTTAAAATGCAATAAATTCACACAAAATAATAAGATCAATCAAGATATACTTCCAATATCTCTTCTCGGCTCTCTGCTGGCCGCTCACTGGAGAGCCGGGGCAGCAGGCGGGGCAGGGCCCGGCAGTGCTGAGCTCTGCCTGCTTGGCTTTGGGCCGCCCTGGCAGCGAGGCTGTGCGTCGCTGCAGGAGGAGCACGGGCTCTCAGAGGACAAAGGCCAGCACACAGCTCCGAGTTGTCTTCTGGGACCCTCTGCTGCATCAGCGTAACCCACGGTGACAGGCACAACTCAGTTCTCCTTTCTCCAACTGCCAGCGGGCGGGAGGCGCCTTGCTCAGCGCCCTGTTGGCTCCTGGGACAGGGACACTGATGGAGTGAAGACAGGTGTCGGGAGAGGCCCGGGTTGATTAGAACGACAGGAGACCTCAATCGCCCGGGACAGCTGCTGACAGCAGGGAATTCAGCGGCCAGAGAGGCTGAGTCAGCCCTTGCAGCCAGGAACCAATGGAAGAGCACAGAATGGGCATGCAGCTCAACCGCAGGACATGGGTTTTTTGTTTTTTTTTTCTAAAGAGGCTGTTTTTTAAAAAAACAAAACTTCCAAAAATTTACTTTTGTTTTCCCCCCAAATCGACCGAATTTTACTTCACCTAAGAAAAGTGCACACAGAACAATGAAGATGCTAACACATCCCCTCCGTTCGCTGGCATTGAGATTACAGGTGTGGGCTGACGCCTGGGGAGGGAAGGACCAGATGTTAATGGACTCAGACCCAAGAATGACAGGGAGAGGGAAGGACGCAGAGCTGCCCCTCGAGAAGAGGAAGACAGTAATGTGGTCTGGGAGAGGGGGGGACAGGAATATGCACTTTGTCAAGAAGAGGCTGCATGGCCAGGGGGATGCGATTCGGGGCACGGCGGCAGCGGAAAGCGTGAGTGTGAGCACTGGCGCCATCCTTCCCCAGAGGGGTGACCAGGGACTCCTTCAGAAACTGCATGTCAGCTGCTCGGTGTGTAAGAGGAGAGCAGCATCGCTGTGAAATTAGATTGAATCAAGCACCACGTGTGAGCCACCTACAGTGCACGCATGCGACCATCAATGAAGGCCGACCTTCCCACCACCTGCCCGTGGGTCAGGAGAGGCGTCGCAGGGTGTGAGAGAGCTGTCTGGGAAGGTTCTGCCAGGCCAGGAGGTCCGCCGTCCAACCTGGCCAGTGCCGCGCCATGTACGTAGGTGCTGGCTGCTCCTATTTGTCCTCATAGGTTACCTGCATCACCTTTCAAGGTGGTGGGCATTTCCATGGCCACATAGTGCAGCCTGGTGCTCACCGACTCACCTGTACAGCGCAGAGAGGGGCCTCTTGTTCCCGGGTTTTGGTCTGTAGGGTTTAGGTTCCCCGGCCATGTTGATATCTGGAAGCACAAGATAAAACAGCACGGATTAAGAAACTGTGAAGCCATTTGAGGAAAGTAAACCATGACGTTTTATGTTCTTCTTGCCACTTGTCAATGCAAATGGTACATGTCCTTCACTCATTCCACAAGGATTTACTGAGCACTGGCTTAGGCCCAGTGATGGTGGAGATAGGTCACGTACCAAGCAGGTCACACACCTCTGTGGAAACCATCCTCTCCTGGGGAAACAGACTGTGGGTAACAGACATAATAAGTGAGAAAATACCTGACATATTGGAAGCTGATCAGTAGTATGAAAAGAAAATGTTGAACAGGGTAGGGGTATTAGGGATGCTACCTAAAAATGAAGAGAGACTGAAAGAGAAGAGAGGGGAGGCAAAAGAGAGAGAGAGAGAGAGAGAGAGAGAGAGAGAGAGAGAGAGAAATATTAAGAAGAGAGCATATTCTTTGCTTCAGGAACGATAACTCTGATAAAGTCACTAAGATTCAATAAGAAGATGCTTAAATACATGACAAAAGAGTATCTGCATGCAATTGACCAACTCAATTTTTTAAAAAAATGTATAAAACATAAGAAATTGGAAAGTTGAGTACAAAGGTTTGGAAAATGACATAATCAACTAGATTTAATACAGTTAAAATGTCTAAAGGATGATAAAAAGGAAAAGCCAAAGGAGGCAAAGTTGAAGAACAATTGGAAAGACGTGAGGGACATTATTTTGTAAGAAAAAGGGAAGACTTCTGTGGGGTGGATTCAATGCACTGTGTTAGGGATGGATGAACACATTGAAAGGAAATTAATTAGAAGGTGGCTGGTGGGGTGGAACTGGGCAAGATGGGTTAGACATGCCCTGGAGCCAACCTCCCACGGTCCCTCCCCGGCAGCACCTGGGAGGGTGTGGCCCAAAGGGTGTCTGCAGAGTGAGTGGAGTCCCTCCGGCAGGTGGGGTCCCTTGGCTGGGCCTGCGGGGATCCGGCCCAAACTGGCTCTCCAACATCCCCCAAGGGGTCCTGGATTGCAAGAGGGCAGTTCTTGGGTAACACAACCAGGAATTGGACTCCCTCCTCTCTGGTTCCAGGGTGCTTCACCAGAGAACCGCAGTTTGGCAGCTCCCGCATTGCACATCTGCCCCCTGGTGTCATAGTTACCGGTCGGAGTGTCTACCCTCTGTTGGTCATTGTGCGTCATAGCTACTGGACTGATGGTCAGGCGGTTGCTTAGCCTTTTATATATATAGATATGTAAATTTACACGTTCTACACTGTTTTAGTGACCATCATCTGAAATCTAGTGGTTGTGTCACGGGTGAGGGTGAGAGGGTTGGTTGGGGACAAGGGACAAGGGACAAGGGACAAGGGACAAGGAACAGCAAGCAGGAAGCTCAGCTAATCAGTGAACATAAAACATTGCAAAGGTTGGGATGAGGGAGTACTTCCTTCACATTGAACTTTATAAATACAAGATTTAATTGTGTCTTGAGAACAACCCAACTTCTCTGGAAGCCAAAGCTCAGGTTGTTATGTCTCAAGAGCTGTTGGCCTTGGAGTGACCATACCTACCAAGTGAATGGCATCTTAACAGTACCCTCTGTGGTCAGTGTCAGAGCGGCCTCTGAGGCGTTCTTCCCTGATTGTCCTGGCAGTGTGCCAGTGACACACAGGTAGGGCAAGAAGAAGGATGACCAAGTTCCATGTTAGGCCACTCTCATAAGACATGAGCTTTGGAGCAAACTATTAAGATACATACAGAACATAAAGTGTCATTTCTTAAGTTCATGAGTTTGCAAGTAAATTCATACCAAATACTGATATTTAGGAATCTTATATAGTGTCCTCAAGAAAGGATGTGGATTTAATTATTCTCAACAAATTCTTTTGAGATGGTCCACAAAATCCTAGTTGCATTCCCACTTGTTGTGCAGAAGTTCCTATGGAGGTACCTGTGTACCAAGCTGGTGGACTCTAGTCCCTGAGTACGAGAATCATATTGTTGTAGAGAGGGTTGGTGAAACCAGGTAAGTACCACCAAAGAGCAGTCTCTTGAGGAGTTTCTGTTTGGGTTCACCTGTGTGGAGGACTCCTGTAGAGTTCCATTATACCTGACCCCCTCCCGCGCTCCTCCTGCAACCACGCACATGTACCATTTGCATAGACAAGGGATATAAAATGCCATCATATATCCTCCTGCATTCTCCCTGCTGGGGATGGAGCGAGAAACCAAGGCATATACCCTGCCTGGGAATCCAACTGGTGACCTCTCCATGCATGGGATGATGTTCAACCAACTGAGCAACACTGGCCAGGGAAAACCCATATCTATTTTGAGGTTTCAGTATTTCAAGTAAGCATAAGAAATACAGAAAAGAGAAAAATTTATCCTTCTAATACTAAACCTCAGATTCAAACAATTGAAAAATATTCTGTTGGGCCACTAGCTTCACTGAAATATGTTCAATGTTCTAAAAAATTTAATGAGTTTTCTTTTCTTCTTTAGTTTTACACTAAATAAGCAATGTCAATATACCATGAGAGAAATAACTAGAAAGTTAGAGACCTGGAAAAAGTCAATGAGCTGAACGAACCTCTTTGGATTTGAGGTAAATGATTCACGGCAGAGGGAGACAGGTGCCATTGCAAAGTGCCATCCTCAGAAAGGACAGCCTACACACGGAAATGTACTTACATGTCCAGTTCCTGGTGGTGTACCACTGAAAGTGGCCGTGGCCGCAGTCTATGATTTTATGCCTTGAGTCTTGGGAAGATACCTCCAACTCTGTACCCAAACTCTCCTCTGCTCCCACCTCACTTAGACATTGTTCCAGTGGCGCTGACTACTGACTGCCGCTTTGACCTGGGACGTCTACAGGACAGTCACCATTTCCCTCCCTTCCTGTGCCCGTCAGCATCCTGCCCAGGGCTGTTTGCCCACCAGGTGCTCAGCGAGCCTGCTGGTCCGCTGGCTTTACACAGCCCAGCAGGTGGAGCTCTGCATGGCCTGCGGAAGTGGAGCCAGCTCACGCGGTCAGCACTGGCCCGTGGGCTAGTCACCCGAAGAACGTTTTGGAGGTTGCTGTTAGGTACACTGGCAAACACATAAATCATGGCAAAATAAGTTTGGCAAAAATGCCATCATATATCCCTTTCTTGGATATCTGTAATGGATATTAAAGCATAAGATTCTGGAAAAAGAACCCTCAGTTATGTTTCCCTTCAATGTTTTTATATAGATGTGAACATAGAGATGTTTTGGATGTTACCCAGCCAAACAGAGCTCCCCTAAAATAATAGTTTGTGAGACAACCAGAAATATTTTTAAAGTATTTTACATTTATTTATTTGCATGTATTCAATCTGGAATATCCTCATAAAAGTGAATTGAATCTTTGAAATCATGTAATATTTACACTATTACAATAAACAAACACCTGTTACCCATCTCTACCACCCTGTGGGCATCCGTCGTGGAGAGAGAAATTTAACCTTGATATCAAAGTGATGTCTACCTCATAGAGTAATGAGGCATCCACATTACCAATGTGATCTTTTTATTTATTTTTTTAAAATATATTTTATTGATTTTTTACAGAGAGAAAGGGAGAGGGATAGAGTTAGAAACATTGATGAGAGAGAAACATCGATCAGCTGCCTCCTGCATGCCCCCCACTGAGGATGTGCCCACAACCAAGGTACATGCCCTTGACCGGAATCAAACCTGGGACCCTTCAGTCCACAGGCCGACGCTCTATCCACTGAGCCAAACCGGTTAGGGCACCAATGTGATCTTTTTAGATGGAGAAAGCATTTACAAGAAGAAAAACAATTTCTAAGTGAATTAATGAAAAGTAATCTTGTTATTCTTGGGATAGTTTTGTTTCCCTCCCTGCCCCAGGATTCAATAAGAGTTTAAATAATTCAGCTATGGCACAGACACTGCCAGGAAAAGCCACTCAGTCTTTTATTGTTCACATTTGGAAGATTTAGAGATTCACTCCTGTTTCATTGAATAAAAATCCAGGAGATGAAGAAAACAGTCTGCTGTTTGACAAGTGAAGGCGTAAAACCATCCATTACCCAGCACAGGCACCAATCCGGCGGGAGTGCGGTTACTGTGAGTCAGCACCTCAAGGCAATCCTGGGAAATACGCAGGTGAGTCCCTCCTCCCACGCCACGCAGACAGATGTCCGAGAGGCCGAGAGATTAAATGGCTCCCATGATGATGCGTGAGCTCAGGCCCATGCCAGGTCCTGGGAGAGAGGACAGCCTGAGCCTCCGCAACAGCCAGGAGCCACAGCTCCACCAGACCCGGTCCAGACCCCCACCCCTCCTCCCCATCTCACAGCTCTTCACCAGATCAGGACGCCAGTTCTCTGCCCCTCGGACCTGGCCTGGCTGTGGGAAGCAGCAGGGAAGTCCTGTCCTGGTCCCCAGGGGTCTTGGCATCCTGGAGGCTGTAGGATTGAGGGGTGCTGTGGGGAACAGTCTGGCAGTGATGGGGAAACACGTCTGACTCTCGCTGAGCTGCCTGGTGGGTTCCAAGGCGGTGGTCAGCTGGGGCTGCCCGGGGTGCTGGACCCCAGTCTTGCAAAGCGAGCCGGGCCCAGCTGTGCTCTCCAGTGCGGACTTCGGGGCCATTTCCAGCCTGAAGCTGAGGGAGCGTGCAGCCAGTTTTGTACAAAAGCAAGTGGTTCTCATCTTGTTCTTCTTGCAGAATCAGAGCCAGCTTTAGCATCTGGAACAGGTCCTTATGGCATGTAAACTAGTCACCGTTATGGGACTGCAACTGTAGCCTCATTTTACTGGGCCGTCACTGCGTCGGGAGCATTTTAATGCGCTCGGACCGAGTTTCATACATTAGTTCTGACACTGCACCAGGGCCGCCGCCGGTTATTAGAATGCTAATGCAGAGATCACTGCTTGGCTGGTCCCATTTGTTACAGAAAAGCTGCTCCTGGGCTCTGCAAGGACACGGGGAAGCTGGTGGCTGTCTGTGACGGCGGTCTCCCCAGCAGAAAGGGAGCGAGGACATGTGCACGTGCCTGGCTGGGTGCCCTTTTCACTTGCTGGCTGTGATCTCAGCCAGGGCTGGTCCCGGGTGGGGGCTGCGGGTGTGGGTAGGGGTGAGGGGAGGGGGCGAGAGGTGGGTGTGAGCTGGTGCTCGGACTGGCATCATCAGCAGAGTCTGCTGGAGCCTCAGCCCTCTGGCTGAGCTTCCCAGACCTGTTCCTCTTCTTTTGTTGGTTTTACTTTTTTCTCCATCAAAACTCCCACTAGCTAATTGTCAACGTACCTGTGACTGGCCTTGAGGTGTGAGTGGCCAGGAAGCTTGATGAAACACTGTGGCTCTGGTGCACGGGTAGTCAACATCTAGTTTAAAGAGATTTAGCAGAGACACAGCACACCTCCCTCAGGCGAAAAGCCAACACCAAATGAGGCGTTTATCAAACATGAATTACCTAATTCCTTAAACTTATATCATTCCCCCATCACGTTGTCTCTTATTTGATCTGGGATACGATTTGAAGATTATTTTTCTATATTTCATGAGCATCTGTCAAATCTCTACAAAGGTCAAACTAAAGGACGTATTTATTTATTTATTTATTTATTTATCTTTATTGTTGAATGTATTACAGATGTCCCCTTTTTTTCCTCATTGACCCCTTCTAGCTTATACCTGCCCCTCTCCCCAGGCCTTCACCACACTATTGTCTGTCCCCGGGTTATAAATATATGCATACAAGTTCTTTGCTCAATCTCTTCCTACCCATCCACCCACCCCCACATTCCCTCTGAGAGTCATTAGACTGTTCCATGCTTCTATGTCTCTGGATCTATTTTGTTCATCAGTTTTATTCTTAGATTCTACATATGAGAGAGGTCATGTGATACTTGTCATTCTCTGACTGGCTATTTCACTTAGCATAATGCTCTCCAGATCCCTCCACGCTGTCTCAAAGGGTAAGAGATTCTTTTGTTAACAGCTCCTTAATATCCCAGAAGTTCTTAAAATGTACCCAGAACTTCTTTACCCACTCATGTACTGATGAGCACTTGGGCTGTTTCTAGATCTTACCTATTGTAAATTGCACTGCTATGAACATAGGGGTGCATACATTCTTTCTCATTGGTGTTTCAGGGTTCGCAAGATATATTCCTAGAAATGGGATCACTGGGTCAAATGGCAGTTCCATATTTAATTTTTTGAGGAAACTCTATACTGTTTTCTACAGTGGCTGAACCAGTCCACATTCTCTTCAGCACTTGCCATTTGTTGATTTGTTGATGTTAGCCATTCTGCAGTATGAGATAATACTTCATTGTCATTTTAATTTGCATCTCTTTAATGATTAGTGACCTTGAGCATTTTTCATGTTTCCTGGCCATCTGTATGTCCCCTTTGGAGAAGTGTCTATTTAGGTCTTTTGCCCATTTTAAAAATTGGATTGTTTCTCTTCCTTTTGTTGAAAAAAGATATAGGGGAAGATATAAACAAGTGGAAGAATAGACCCTGTTCATGGTTGATAGAATTGACATAATTAAAATGTTGATACTACCTACCCAAAGCAATCTGTAAATTCAATTCAATCCCTACTAAAATACCAACAGCATATTTCACATATCTAGAATAAATACTCCAAAAGTTCATATGGAACCAAAAAAGACCCCAAATAGTCACAGCAATTTTGAGAAAGAAGAACAAAGCTGGAGACATCACAATACTAGATATCAAGTTATACTCACTGTAATCAAAAGAGCTGACACTGGCACAAGAACAGACATATAGATTGACGGAACAGAACAGAGACCCCAGAAATTGACCCAAGCCATTATGCTCAATTAATATTTGACAAAGGAGGCAAGAGCATATAATGGAGTTAAGACAGTCTCTTCAATAAATGGTATCTGGAAAATTGGACAGATAGATGCAAAAAAAATAAAACTAGACCATCCACTTACACCACACACAAGAATAAACTCAAAATGGATAAAAGACTTAAATGTAAGTTATGAAACCATAGAAATCCTAGAAGAAACCATAGGCAGCAAAATCTCAGACATGTCTCAGAGCGATAGGTTTATAGATACATCTCCTAGGGCAAAGGAAACTAAGGAGAAAATAAACAAATGGGACTACATCAAAATAAAAAGCTTCTGCACAGCAAAAGAAGCCACCAGCAAAATAACAAGAGAGCCCACTGCAGGGGAGAACATACTTGCTAGTGATATATCTGAGAAGAGGTTAATGTCCAAAATATATAAAGAACTCATACAGCTTAACAAAAGGCCATGTTTTGTTGAGATAAAGACTCCAGAAACCAAACGAGTCAAACATAAAACTTGGATAAGTGTTCACCAGCAGTGGCGTGAAGATGTTTAGGACCCTAAACATATCCCATGGACAGACAATAGCTCGGGGAAGGCCTGGGGTGGGCTGGGAGCCAGGTTGCGCGCGTGTGTGTGTGGGGGGGACAAAAGTAGGAAATGTGACCCCACTTCTAGGAATATATTTGAAAAATGAACAATTTTACAAATACACCAAATGATCTATTGACCACAACAATGAAGACAACTCCCATGAAAATTAACCAAGAACACTTGGTGAAAAATAATCTTGGCTGTACGTTCATTATTAATGCATAGACTTAAAGTTGTTAATTTCTTTGCAGCCCAAGAGTCTAGTAGTTTCATACTTGAGCACACAATGCTACTTCAGAAAGTGAAATTCAACCAACAAGGAGTCTGGGTGACCCATCCCCTTGAGAACCTCAGATTCCCATCAGCGAAGCAAGGTCGACCCCACGCTTTGGCTCTTGCTTCTGTCTCGCCCTTCCATTTCTAATTTCTCTCTTTTCCTATGAGCACATACGAAGTTATTTTCTCAGGTCCTTTTGGGGGTCATTTCATTTCATATGCGATGTGTAAAACACCAGAGCTCCAGCACTAGGCATTGATAATTCATAAACACAATGAAACGTCAAAGCCAATATTAGGCAGCTGAGTGCATTCTATGTGGAGAGTAGTGCACGGCTCCACCACTCAAAGTGGGCTTCGCGCACAAGAGCGTCTGTCTCTTGCAGAAACCTTTTAGAAGTGCGGAGTCCAGGGCTCAGGTCTGCATTGTAACAAGATACCCTGGTGACCGCTACGTGCACTCAAGTTTGAGAAGCACTGACATGTAACACATTTAGCATAAATCCTTTCCCTCAGTTACTATTATTATTACTATTATTATTGTTGAGAGTATTATAGATGTCCCCCATTTTTCCCCCTTGGCCCCCTCAACTCGGCTCCCACCCCACCCCAGGCTTTCCCCGAGCTATTGTCTGTCCATGGGTTATGCTTATATGCATATACATTCTTTGGTTAATTTCTCCCCTCCCCATTCACTTCCCTCAGAGAATCATCAGTCTATTCCATGTTTCCATGTCTGTGGATCTATTTTGTTCATTAGTTTATTTTGTTCATTAGATTCCACATATGAGTGAGATCATGTGATACTTGTCTTTCTCTGACTGGCTTATTTCACTCAACATAACACTCTCCAGGTTCCTTCATGCTGTCTCACAGGGTAAGAGATCCTTCTTTTTTACAGCTGCTTAGCATTCCACTGTGGAAATGTACCACAGCTTTTTCATCCACTCATCTACTATTGGGCACTAGGGCTAAGGATTTTATTTTTTAACTGTTTTGAAAAGGAATTAGTGAGGATTTTGAGCAGTAAAATGAAGCTTTTAGGGAAGAAACCTGAAGCCATTTAAGTTTAAATTTAAGTTTTAATTTAGTGTAAAGGCTTAAAATGAAATAATGCTCTCTTAAGGTCACCTTTGATGATAGTAACAGTTGCTGGCATTTGTATGTCATTTAATAGCTGGCCACATTTTCACACACATCACAAAAATACTTTTCACATTCATCTGGTACAGATATCTCTTTGAGTCAGTGGAAAAGCAGGGTAAGGCTGTGTGTTTCTACTGCTCTGGGTGATGGGCACGGGCAGTCTGTTCAGCTTATAATGAGCGCCCTGCAGGGCCAGGAGCGTGAGTGTGTGCACTCGGGAAGGAGGCAGATTCTAGGAGCATTGTTTGATAGCAGCTGATTACTGTGGTCGTTTACAAAAGATGCCCACACACTCTTTCATGCCTGCACTTGGCAAGATTACAGTCCCTGGAAGACATGCAGGAACCCTTGGCTGTGCTATGTTACACGTAAAGGGGAAGTAGCGGGTTCTAAAGACGAAGACTGTCCTAGGTCGTTTGGGTTGGTCTAGTGCAGTAACAAGGTCTCTCCATCTGGAAGAGGCAGGAAAAGAAGAAGTCACAGCAATGCCTTTGAGGACTCAGCTCCCCCATGGGCTCTGGTGATGGGAAACAGGGTGATGAGGAAGGGGCAGTGGAAGCCTCCAGAAGCTGTGAAAGACAGGAGGCATCTTCCAAGAACCTCCAGAAAGAAACATGGCCCTGCTGACCTTGACTTTTGCCCAGCGAGACCTGTGTTGGACATCTCATCTACAGAACGCTAAGATACTAAATTTAAATTATTTTATTTACTAGAGGCCCGGTGCACGATTTCGTGCACGGGTAGGGTCTCTAGGCCTGGTCTGTGATCAAGGACAATTGGGGCCTTCTTGCTGCAGGCTGGGGCCTTCCTTCATTCTGCACTGCCCCCTGGTGGTCAGCACACATCGTAGCAAGCAACCAAACTCCTGGTCTCCCAGTCGAACTCCCGAGGGGACACTTTGCGTATTAGCCTTTTATATATATAGATAAGCCACTAAGTTTAGGGTCATTTGTTATAGCAGCAACAGAGAACTCACAGGATGCCATTGCCTCTGCTTGAGTGTGGACCAGGCTAAGTGACTCACTTCTAATGAGCACAAGGTACAGCAATGGATGCCACCTTCTGGATTAGGTCATAAAAGACTGGGTCTCGCATCTTGGGTGAGTTCCTGCTTTCTCTTGGATGGATCCTCCACTCCGAGAGAGCTGCTGACGCATCACCAGTCACCCTGTGCAGCGGCCACGTGGTGAGGAGCAGGGCCTCTCAGCAACCATTTGGGTCTTGAAAGAAGATCTTCCCGGTCAAACTTACATGACTGGACCCCACTGTCAGCTCCATGGCCTCCTCAAAAGAGGCACCAAGCCCCAGCCAGGTGAGCTGCGCTTAGATCCCGGCCCATAGAAATGGTGAAACAATGTGTGTGGTTATTTTAGGCTATGACATTTGGGGGGAACTTATTACAATTACTCTAGATTTTATTTACCCACCAAAAGAGAGAAAAGAACCAGGAAGGAAAATGATAATTAGGAAGGTATTGCTCCATATGTGCACATTCCAATGAAAATTGTGAGAAAATATCCAGTATTTTTGGTGTCACAATGTGCACACATAAAAGCTGACACTCCCGTAAGTACAGTCAGCTTCTATTCACGTTATAAATGGAATGAAAACCTGAAAGTTGAGAACAAAATTTCTCAAAACATGCAGTCTTTCTAAGAATACTTTCATCCACTTTTACACACATTTTAATGGTTCTGAGCTGTCAAAACCACTGTGAGTCCACAAAGGCAATTAACCTCTACTTTTTTCTTCTGCTCTTTCTTCTCTTATATTTTTACTTTTCCTATGAAGCCTACACTTAGTGGAACAAAGCATGGCACAAACTGAAATTAATTGATGGTTTTTCTACTTTGCTATATAGAATATTCTCTAGACTGCAAGTTATAAAGCCTAATGAACTTTCATATATATACATATCTGCATATCTGCTAAATGAAGAAAATAACTGTTCGCTTCATGGTACTTTTATGTTGCATTTTAACTTGAAAATGATTATTGAATTAGAGCATATTTTTCTTTTTTTCCTTTATTAGTGTAAATTGTGTCAGCCAAACAAATATATCTACTAGCCAGATTATAGTGCGTGATGGCCAGGCGATTCCCTCCCCACGTCTTATTTAATTCCACTGACATTCAGATCACAGCTTCTGTTAAATGGAAGTGTTAGCTGATCAACTTCATGGCTCCTGCATTGCTGAAATATAATTCCCCAAATCCGGCTTTTACTAACTGGTGTATAAGTCATCTCATGGACAAATATAGAAGCAAAGGGCAAATTACAGTGTGGGATTGTAATTTTGTTTCCCATGAAATTGAATGAATTTCCTTGCCTAAACGTTGCAGTAGGGAAAATTGTCTTTTTATACATTAGTGTCCATTTTATTATTTTCTCTGTGAAATAAGAACTAGTTTTACCTTTTAAAACTGACTGCCAAGGTAATTTCCAGTGGATAAAGATTAGGCATTTTTATTTTGTAATGACCTCTTGCTATAGTGACATTTAATATAACATCTGATCTGAATTTGATTAACAGCATATAGTCCAATATTGATAAGTTATCAAAAACATTTCTAAAGTCTACTTATATTCAGCAATGAGAGTTTAGGTGCTTATTGGTACACAGAGGAGATGGACTTTTCCTCGCCCAAAGCCCCCTTCTCCTTAACTTAAATTCTCCTTTGTTAGCGCGTCAATCAGACGTGGTCACTGCCTCATGGAGGGGGCACAGACACAGCACCACAGAGAACCCACGTCCGAAAGCGCCCAGGCGCTGTGCCGTAGCAAGCAGGATTTGGTAAGGAAGAAGAATAAGCTTTGTACATTTAAAAGAAGAGAAGAGTGATTGTGGTTTGATTCACAGAGTCATCAAAATGTGCCTCCATTCCGCGAGGGAAAGTGGCTAATCTCGCCCGCAGTCGGTTCTGCTAATGAAACGCCAGACCGCCTTCGGGGCGTCTTCTGTATGCCGCTGCCTCGCACAGGACGCGAGGCTGATAAATCATGACAAGGAAACACCATCGGCAGCGTGAATACAGGAGGGTAATTAATTATGCGCGCTGCTCTGCTCCCGAGAGAGGCCGGGGCAGCGGCGCCGTGGTGTGCGTTGTGTTGTGAACACGCGGCTGTGGGGAGACTGGGTTGTGTCATTAGCGGGTTCCTAAAACATGTCCCCCACGTGGCCTTGGCCGTCAGGATTCACTCTGAGGAAGGTGACAGTTCAAAGGGGGCCAGGCAAGTGTTTTCAATTGTAGGTTGGTGACGAGGCTGTGACTGTCACTTGGTGTGTTACCCATGTTAGCTTTTGTCTGTGGAAGGGAGGGGACCATGGTTCACGGAGGGTGTCTGGGTAGTTTGGGGGGCTGATCCCATAATCACGTCCCCTCATTTTGAGGGGCACCTACCAATACATCTGTATCTCCCTACCTCAAGCCCGTATTTGCTTTATTCTGTTTCATTTCTTCTCTATTAGGAATTAGGCACCTGGAACATTGTATTACTCCGTGTTTTAAATGTCCCCATTGTTTCCTGTGTGTGGGCTGGTGGTGGATGCCACTGGGGTGGTAAAATCCGTAGGATGTTGGTTCAGATAGTGTCTGCCCCTGATGCTTTATGGGTCTATTACTCATCTCAAACAGCCAGAAAAATGTCGGCTGCCTCTATTTGCTCAGGGCAATGAATTATAACAAATTTCCCATAAATCTTCCTGGAAAAGTTCAGCTTAACCGCAGCTCACATGATGTAGAACTGTCCCCAGCACTTTCAGCTCCACGGCGTTGTCAGATGTCACGCGCACCCTGCAGAGCTTTTGGGGTTCCTTTTCTTTCACAGGCACCACAGCTCCCCTTTCTAGCAGCTGTCGGCGGAAAGCACTGCCGTCAATCACACGCGCACTCAGTGCATCACTGGGTCACCTCAATGTCCCCCAACTAGAGCCGTCTCCGGCTCTGCCGTGGCCACACAACGCAGTCACCTTTGTATTAACACAACGGAGCATGGTTCAATGTTATACAACAACTAAGATTGACGGTTACTTACAATGTCCTAAAGAGGCAGCTTTATGCTGAAACAGCACTCACACACGTCTAATCCCACCACATCACAAAACCTACTGATTCTGTAAACACAACTCCGCCAAATTCTACAGAAAATGTTAAACATTCCAGTTTGACGTCACGAGTGAGGTCCAGGTGTTTATGGTGACAGCGTTGGCCAGACGTGGACACAGTGACACGGTAAATGTGGAAGTGCGACTGTTGAGACTGAAAAGACCTGCCACACCCGCGTCCTGGGTGCCTTGAGTAGGTGCTTCTGTCAACAGCATGTGATGCACGTGTGCGGTTGTGACAGAAAAGACTGACAGGCTGCCAGCAGGGACCGCACACGCTCCACACAGAGAGACTACCCCTCAGTTTGGGCCACAGCGTCTGAGTCTGACAGCCCCCCAGGTCCCCTTCCCACTGCGCACTCCCCCGAGGTGTAGGGCACCTAAGAGCTTTGCCGGGTCCTCAGCGCTGCACCCTGCACAGCGCCCCTCCCCACGTCCCCCGACAGTGGCACCACATGGTCCCCTGTGCCTAAGTTCAATGTGTTCCTAGACAGTCTCAGAACCAGGCTCAGGAGCCGGACAGCCTGGGTCAAACCCCAGCTCCAGGACTGACTAGCTTCAAGAGCTGGGCAATTTACCTAAACTCGTTTGTCAAGAAAACAATTGTACTTCGACAGAATGCTTTGCGGAGGGAGTCAGTTAATTGCTATGTGTAAAACTCAGTCTCATGGAATGTCCTCATGGTTAGCTGTGTGGTTATTCTTTTTCTAACATCATCTACCTCCCCACACCTCCGGGGAGCCCTCTAGCCCTCCCCGCTTCTCCTTGTCTCTCTGTCCCCCATTCAAGAAAGGCGCAGGGGTTGGGAGGGTTGGCGTTTGGTGTGCCGCTCTTGTGAACACGGAGAGAGGAGAGACTGCTACCCAACTGGTGTGAGTCTCCGACTCCGGGGGCAGGAGATACAATCACTCAGCCAGTGCCAGGGTTTCCATGTGAAAGGAAGATGGACATCCAGCTCCCACCTTGGACGACATGAGGTCACTCAGCTGGTCTGATCTGCTGGTGCTGCCTGCAGAGAGACAGGGAGTGGGAGGCAGCCGGGACAGGCACATGGAGAGGCAAGAACACAAGAACACCTCCCCGAATCACAGTTCCCACCAGGTTCTTCTTGGGCCCAACAAGTCTGAGTTATCCATGAAGAGCAGCGAGCCTGTGACAGCGGGAGGCCCCAGCAGGAGACCCCAGGAGAGCAGGAGACCCAGGGCGCCTGGGAGAGTTGCAGGGCACAAGGCACCTCATCAGGGACACATTAAGAAAGGTCCTCGTTAGGGGGCAGCACAATTCCACACGTGCGGGAAGTAGATACACATGGTAATCGGCACGGGGTCTTGAGGAAAGGCCTGAGTTTGCTGTGGATGGGCCTCGGGCCTGGAGGGGCAGCTTGGAAGGTACTGGGGGTGGGGGCGGGGTCTGAGGCATCAGGCAGTTGTGACACCAGCTACCGATGCACCCAGGTGGCTACTGACTGAGGAAATGGTAGGTACACAAGGTGTGTGTGTGTGTGTGTGTGTGTGTGTGTGTGTGTTTGGGGGGTGGTGTGTGCGTATTTGTGGTCTATATGTGTGTGATTGTGGTGTGTGTTTGGGGGTGTGTGTATTTGTGGTCTATATGTGTGTGTGTTTGTGGTATGTGTTTGCGGTGTATGTGTATTTGTGGTCTATGTGTGTGTTTGTGATGTTGTAAAGCCCAGGACGCAAGCCGCTGTCACAAAGAACCAAGAGACGCTTCTCATGCAAAAGGCAAAGGGTTTATTTAGTTACCAACATGTTGGGGCTTACAGCTTACTCTGAACGCAGCAGAGCAGCGGCTGTCAGCCCCGATTAAGAGTTTAAGCACAGGTTATATACTCCTCTAGCAAACGGGGGGAGCAAACGGGGGAAGCAAACGGGGTCATTCTTCTGGGAATCTTGGCGCCGTTGTGAATTAATGCCTGTCTGGTTTCTTATCAAGTTGTTTTTCAGTTTACTCCCGGGCTGCGGCCATCTCCCGTAACCTCCCTGGCTGCAGCTGTCTCCCATAAAAGTTGATTGTTTCATCTCCCCCTTCTGACCTTCCTGATTGCCCTGGTGCCGTTAAATGTAACGCTCTGGTAACGCTCTGGTGTCGTTTGTTCCTTGACCTCTCTGACCTGATTATATTGGCGCCTCTCAATGTGTGTGTTTGAGCATGGTGTGTATGTGTGTTGTGGGGTGTTTGTGTGTGTGGCTGTGTGGGGGCTGTTTGAGGGGGCTCTGTATTCCCATATTATGTGGCTCATCTGAGTGGGCCAGTGTCCCCTAACGTTCCCCTGAGACTCACGCTCTGCCTGGCTCCTCTCGCTGGGCCATTTCCTGTGGACCATGGTCAGTCCGCCCAGGCTCTGCGACAGAACTGCCCAGACCTGCGGCTCCACGCCACCCTCGCCCTTGCCAGCCTCTGCAGGTGAAGGTGAGCCGGCCCACGCCCGCTTCCAGGTCTCTGCTTCTCCACGCAGCCACCTGACTCCAATGGCAGCATCAGCAAGAGGAAGGCAATCCTGGACCAGTTAGCCACGCCTTTAAACCCCCAGTGGCCGTGATCTTGTGTGTGGCCCAGGCGGGCGACTCTGTGCACGCCCTGGGCCGGCCCGCTGAGCTGCTGCAGCCAGTGAGCCTGGCTCCCAGCGCTGAGCAGCAGGTGCTCCTCGTGGGCGGGGCTAAGTCACCTCCCTGGGTCTCCGCAGCCTGGCACCCGCTCAGCTCGGCTGGGACCTTCCGTGGCAGAGGAGGTGTGGCCCCGCCAGCAGCACTGGGTGCCACGCGGGCTCAGGGTGTCCCACGGGCTCAGTGTTCCCTGCTGAGCGAGCCAGAGCGGGCGGGATCTCCAGCCACGGGATGCGCACCGTCTCTTCTTCCAGCCCTCTCACAGCCCTCCAATATCCATCGCTCTCATTTCCTCTTATTTGTACTTTCCAAATAGTGATAAAATGTATATAACGAAATCCGCCATTTCAAACATTTCTGCGTGTGCAGCTCAGTTGCATTAAGTGCATTCACAGCGACGTGCAGCCGTCCCCGCCATCACCCCCAGAACGTTTTCATCTTCCCGGATGAACTCCACACCCGCTCAACCCAACTCCCCGCTACACACACCCCAACACCCCGCTCCCCACCGTCTGTCTAGAGTCTGACCACTATCCTCCTCCTATGGTGGAGTTATGAGAAATTTGGTCTATTTCACTGCACAGCACGTCTTCAGAGGCTCATCCGTGTAGTAGGACGGGGCAGAATGTCTTTCCTGGTAAGACCGCATCATATCCCTCTCTCTGATTTCCTCTTGATTTTGACTGGAAAGCGCATCTCTATTTCTAGGCACTCTGTGCTGTGTATTCCGGTTGCGGCTTCCATAAGTGGCAGATGCGCCACTTACTAAGCTGGGAGCTGGCCAGGCCGGCCCCGGGGTTTGCTTCTGCCGCCTGCCGCGTGCGGCCGAGCTGCGGACTCCCAGCCTGAGGGACACTGGTGACCGCAACTCTGCACCCTTTTCCTGGACAATAGACCCCAACCGCGGAGCTCGCACGGGCAGGTTCCGAAGAGGCGCTTTTCGCTTGGAGCGGCAAGGACTCGGCAAGAAGGCGAAAGGACACCTCCTTCGGGATCTTTGGTTCCTGATCCTCTGTGGTCAAATTCAGTTTCAGAGGAAGGAGGCGGGAAGGGAACCGCCTGCAGAGGAGCCTTTGGGGAAAGGGCAGTGAAACCGGCTCCATCGAGCTCTCTCCCGCGTCCCTCGGGGAATCACTGTCTTATTTCAGAACGCGGTCATCTTAACGCTTTGAAATGCTTTCGATAGAAATGATGACATGAATGCTGCAGTCAGTTTGTGTGAAGTTAGCCAGTGTTACCGCTACCAAATGTGCTACAAAAATAATCGAACACGTTTTTAAACTAGTAGATGCTGTGGCTGTCATTTATTTTCCTCGAATTGACAAGAAATAGCAGAAGAGAAATAACTCCATCAGCTACAGAAACGGGGTGGAGGAGTCAAGCGATGCCACGCTTCACGCTGCCGTGAGCTCACTGGGTTCATAAGTAGCATTAGCTTCTGCCTCCAGTGATTCAGAGCCACAGAATTTAGGACGATTCTTTCCCGGTTTAACCCGTGTGCAGGGCCGCCCGATGGGCGACCTAAGCTGCCTGCTGGCGGACAGCCGGTCTGCGTGCTTCCAGCTTCCCGGGAACGGGTGACGCTGGAAGAAGGGTTTCCCTGGGGATGCCCCGTTCCAACTGCATCTCCTTGCTCTAGTGCGTGGGGCACCTCAGCATCATTGGCCGGGAGGATGTGGTGTTCCCCTCTCCCAATTTTCTCTAGATTTTTCTTACTCCCTGGAGCCTGTGTGTGACACGCGTGACGGAAGACAGGTTTTGTGGGTTTTTGTGCATATAGTTAACATCTTATGATTAACCTTTATAACAAGTATTTTTGTTCCAAATAACTCTGTGGACTATACTAATATCTACTTTTTTTCATTTATTGATCTTTTATACCATGTTGTACTTGTACTATTTGCTAAGAACATTTCTCCAGAAAAAAAATAATGAAATTTAATGGTAGTTTGAAATGTCTCAAAAATTTTTTTAAAGTACTGTGTTATCTGAACATGAACTCATTTTGCTGGCAGAAGCGTTTGCTAAAATATATAAAAATGCTAGCCATGTCCACGGAAGTATGACATTGCCCTGGACCTCTTCCCATAAGGCTGGAGTCTAGTCCTGCCCACAGGCTTCCCAGCATGTCTCATTCGAAGTTTGTAATAGACAAGGTTGTCAAGGACATTTGAGCTTTGAACTCAAATTAATCCTTATATGGCCATCAACTTCTCATCTGGGTCTTTCCACCTTTTCTTGATCTTCCCTCATCTTTAGAAACTCCCCTCCCCAACACACACACCGCCCCACCTCAGGCTCAAGAGCAAGAGAAGGAAAATGAAAAAATCATATGGCCTTGGACATCATAGGCCAGGCTATATTTCCACACCTTCCACGATACTGGCCTGTATTTTTAGTCAACTAGCAGCTAAAAGAATATGCAGTAAGAACACTGTAAAACCTCATTAAAGTAAGCATTTCCTTTTGACAGTGAGGGCCCACGGGAGGGGCCATGTGCTGTTGCACAAGCTCTTGCTCTTTTCAATGTGACCTTTTCTCCTGTGGGTTGCAAAGGCATTCTGGGTAAATCACCAGAGGCGCAGACTGTGGGAGTGGTGAGAGGGCCCGAGGAGGCCACAGCCCACAGGGAGCGGTGCCCAAGGGGCTCACGGGGCTGTCACCCGCACCTTTCCACAGACTACATGAGACACGATGTCCTTTCTTCTCCAGCCCTTCCCTGAGTCTCGCCCGGGTATGAAACTAAGTGCTACTTAGCAGGGGAGTTGGATCCTGTATGTAACCAAGCCTTCCAGGCCATTTTGGAGACTTTGGCTTGATGAACTTGACTTAATGATCAGTCTAATTATCGTGGAATTACACATGAACATTTCATTTGGGCAAGTTCTTTATTTGATGTGCATGCCCTCTAATGGTGCTTTTTTAGGTATATTCTACCAAAGTCTGAAATAACTTTTCTAGAGGAAAATCTGCTTGAATTGAATATTATTCAGGTTGAAAAGGGAAAAAACAAGGTCATAAAATATCCCTTAAAAATTTGACCATCAGTGGTATGTAGGTTAATATTGAGCAATGTTGCATAAAGGTCAATATAATATCAATGTAACATTTATATTTCTTAACATACTTTATGAGTTAAGATAAAATTAAGCATTTATTTACCATTAACAAAAATGCTAATAATAGTAAGTCATAGTTTCCAGGGATTCAGAATTTTAAAAATATTTTTGCCTAACATATAATAATTTAGACCACGGTATTTGGAACCAGACAGAAATTTCACTTCAGCTTTCTCATTCTTCCCCTTTGAGCTACTCAGCCTCTGTAAGCCACAGTTTTCCTTATCTGTAACATGGGAATTGCCTAGTATAGAATCTGGCAGCCAACTACTCCCTGGATGCAGTCTTACTTCAGTACTAATCTTCGAGTCTCTATGTCTTTCAAAAATTGTAGAAGAAAACACAGTGAAATATTTATTACAAAGATGTTTTATATTAGGGGTTGGTAAAGGGATATATGGTATTTGTCATGGAGTAGCTAACAATAAGAACAATAATTGCTCTAAATATTAGGTGAAAAAGCATTAGCTTAGACATAGCGAGTAAGTCTGGACACTAAAAGACAATAAAAATGATTGAATGTTTTCTTAGAAGACAGAAGATTCTGAATCAACAATCATAGTCAGTTGTAAATTACCTGAGAATGGACCCCTAAGCTTTTCATTTGGGGGAATTACAGTTTCATGGGAACAGAAATGCTTACCTAATAGCATTCACAGATGGCAGATAACAGGGAAATCTAAGCCACTCGTACACACTTGGCAGGTCTCGCTGACATTTCTTCTGACTCAGAAAGTTTTTTTGATCTCTTAGTTTCTATAACACAGAAATATTACTAAAATTCCCACAGGTATATAGTCTGTCTTATACTGTCCTTTCCTTGTTTGAAGTAATTTCCCAAATTGTACTTGCTAGGAAGAGAAGATGAGCTTTTATATTGTCTTCTTATCATAAAAGATGCAGCAGTTGGCTACAGTATGAGACACCTAGCCCTCAGCTGGCTGTCAAGATGCTTAATACAGAGTTTTTGTGCTGATGTAGAATTCAGGCATCTTTGGAAAGAACGCTAACTCTTCCCACTATATGAGTATACTTACAGCACCGAGAAAACAATTACATCGGGATAGTGTGCTAATTATTGTAATTCTTTGTTTCCTGTGAAATTAAAATTAACTGGTCTCAAATCCACCTCCTATGTCTCTGGCATTGCTAGGAATGTCTGTCTAGAGGTAGTGTTTGAGTATTGCAATTTGGGGAGAATAGTTTAGGAAATAATGTGTCATAATTACATGTGTTTGACTGTGGTATTTTGGGACTGGCTGAAAGGCTTGTCTCCAAGGAGCAAGGTCAGAGAGAATACATGCGATGTCTGAGGAGGCGTCCCGAGTGACATCCCTGAGCTTGTATTTTCTCTCTCAGTGTTTGGGTCTTGGGGAAGGGAGCAAGCTTTTTGCTCATCGTTGGGCCGCAGAATCTTCCTTGTAGGAAGGTCGTTTGAAACCCAACCCAAAACTTAAACAGCGGCAGGAGAGAAGCTCCGGTGTGAGGGTCCTGATAAAGAGGGTAGATTGTCAGTTCCAGGCAAACACTCCAGCCTGAGAGGGCAGGGCAGCCTCAGGGACAGCCAGGTGAGAGCTCACCTGTGTAGATGAGCACCGGCTGGTGGGCCGAGGCTCACCTGGGAGATGGCACATGGGAAACTCCTGTCAGGGGACAGGGTGCCTGATACATAGCTCAGCTGGGTTCTCTTTTATTTTAGGAGCCATGGGTGGTAGACTTTATAGACTATATTGAGAGGATTTTTAAAAATTCTTTGTAAGTTGTACTGGTTTTTCACTCAAGAAACTGTATGGTGAGTTGGACAGGCTCTCTGTCCTTCATTAATTTTATTTCACGTCTCTGACAGACATTGATACAGGGGAAGAACTTGCAACAGCATCACAGGCAAAGGTCCTGGGAGTTCATCACCCGGGTGCTGTTATCTGGGCTAATTTGGGGGGTTATTGTTCCTCTTAGTGCTCAGAAGTGTCTGAGGTGGTGATGAGCAGTCCATCAATATGACAAGTGAATCTCTGCTTCTGCCCATTTGTAGCCAGTAAAAATGTCACTGGACTTCCTGATAAATGAGGTGTTTTATATGCATATCACACATTTGTCTATTTACTGCACTGTGAGCCACACCTTACAACAGCATGCCTGCATTAGTCTTCTCCAAGTCCGAGTGTTTCATTTAAAATTAATTTAACCAATGTTGGCTCTTTCCATTTTTATCCGTAGGTACCTTGGCTGTAAGAGTTCCCACTCCATCCATGTGTTTTTTTTAAAAAACCTTTATTGTTGAGAGTGTTGCAGATGTCCCCCTTTCCCCCATTGACCCCTAGAACCCCAGGCCTCTACCTACCTTATAGTCTGTATCCATGGGTTATGCATATATGCATACAAGTTTTTTGGTTGATCTCTCCCCACCCACCCACTCAACCCTGCTTTCCACTCTGAGATTCATCAGTTTGTTCCATGCTTCTATGTCTCTGGATCTATTTTGTTCAATAGTTAATTTTGTTTTTTAGATTCCACATATGAGTGAGATCATGTGATATTTCTTTCTCTGATTGGCTTATTTTGCTTAGCATGAGATGCTCCAGGTCTGACCCTCCATGCTGTCTCAAAGGGTAAGATATTATTTTTTTTTAAATATATTTTATTGATTTCTTACAGAGAGGAAGGGAGAGGGATAGAGAGTTAGAAACATCGATGAGAGAGAAACATCAATCAGCTGCCTCCTGCACATCTCTCACTGGGGATGTGTCCGCAACCCAGGTACATGCCCTTGACCGGAATCGAACCTGGGACCCTTCAGTGCGCAGGCCGACGCTCTATCCACTGAGCCAAACCGGTTTTGGCAAGATATTATTTTTTTATAGCTGCATAGTATTCCATGGTGTAAATGTACCACAGCTTTTTTATCCACTCATGTCCTGATGGGCACAGGGTGCATACATTCATTCTGATTGGTGTTTAAGGTTTATTAGAACATATTTCTAGAAGTGGGATCACTGGGTCAAATGGCAGTTCCATATTTAATTTTTGAGGAAACTCCATACTGTTTTCCATAATGGCTGCATCAGTCTGCATTCCCACTAGCAGTGTATTGGGTTCCCTTTTCTCCACATCCTCACCAGCACTTGTCATTTGTTGATTTGTTGATGGTAGCCACCCTGACAGGTATGACGTGATACCTCATTGTCATTTGAATATGCATCTCTCTGATGATCAGTGACTTTGAGCATGTTTTCATATGTCCCTTGGTCATCTATATAACACTTTGGAGAAATGTCTATTTATTTTCTTTGCCCATTTTTTAAATTGGATTGTTTGTCTCCTTTTGTTAAGTTATATAAGTTCTTTATATATTTTGGATATTAATCTTTTATCAGATGTATCATTGCCAAATATGTTTTCCCATACTGGGGGCTCCCTTTTAATTTTGTTGATGGTTGTTGTTTTCTGTTTGTTTGTTTTTTGCTGGGCAAAAGCTTTTTATTTTGATGTAGTCCCATTTGTTTATTTTCTCCTTAGTTTCCTTTGCCCTAGGATATGTATCTGCAAACATATTGCTACGAGAGATGTCTGAGATTTTGTTGCTTATGGTTTTTTCTAGGATTTTTATGGTTTCACATCTTATTACATTTAAGTCTTTTATCAATTTTGAGTTTATTCTTGTGTATGGTATAAGTTGGTGGTCTACTTTCATTTTTTTTTTTTTTTGCTTGTATCTGTCCAATTTTCCCAACACCATTTATTGAAGGAACTGTCTTGATTCCATTATATGCTCTTGCCTCCTTTGCCAAATATTAATTGAGCATAATGGCTTGGGTCAATTTCTGGGGTCTCTGTTCTGTTTCATTGATCTATATAAGCGGTTCTCAACCTGTGGGTCTCGACCCCTTTGGGGTCAAATGACCCTTTCACAGGGGTCACCTAAGGCCATCGGAAAACACATATATAATTACATATTGTTTTTGTGATTAATCACTATGCTTTAATTATGTTCAATTTGTAACAATGAAATTGGGGGTCACCACAACATGAGGAACTGTATTAAAGGGTCATGGTCTTAGGAAGGTTGAGAACCACTGATCTATATGCTTGTTCTTGTACTAGTACCAGGATGTTTTGATTACAGTGGCTTTGTATAATAACTTGATATCTGGTATTGTAATCCCTCTAACTTTTTTCTTCTTTATCAAGATTGCTGAAGCTATTTGGGGTCTTTTTTAGTTCCACATAATTTTTGGAATATTTGTTGTGTATCTGTGAAATATGCCATTGATAATTTAATAGGCAGTGCATTGAATCTATAGATTGCTTTGGGAAGTATGGACACTTTAATGATATTAATTCCACCAATCTATGAACACAGTGTATTCTTTCTCTTGTTTATATCTTTCTCTATCTCTTTCTTCAATGTCCTGTAGTTTTCCAAGTACGAGTCTTTTACCTCCTTGGTTAAATTCATTCCTAGGTATCTTAATTTTTTGTTACATAGTAAATGAGGTTGTTTGTTTAGTTTCTCTTTCTAAGAATTCAGTATTGGTGTATAAAAATGCCATTGATTTCTGGGTGCTGATTTTGTATCTTGCTACATTACCTAATTTCTTTATTAAATCTAGAAGGTTTATGGTGGAGTCTGTAGGGTTTTCTCTGTACAATGTCATGTCATCTACGAATAATGACAGTTTTCCTTCCTCCTTTCCAATTTGGTTGTCTTTTACTTTTTCTAGTTATCTAATCACTGTGGCTAGGACTTCCAGTATTATATAAGTAAGAGTGGTGAAAGCGGTCATCCCTGTCTTGCTCCTGTTCTTAAGGGAAACGGCTTTAGTTTTTGCCCATTGAGTATGATGTTGGCTGTAGGTTTGTCATATATAGCCTTTATTATGTTGAGATAAGATCCCCTCTATTCCCACTTTGCAGAGTTTTTATCAAAAAATGGGTGTTGGATTTTGTCAAATGTTTTTTCTTCATCTTTTGATATGATCATGTGACTTTTGTCTTTCAATTTGTTTATGTGATGTGTCACGTTTATTGATTTGCGAATATTATACCAGCCTTGAATCCCTGGAATAAATCCCACTTGGTCATGATGTATGATCTTTTTAATATATTGCTGGATCCGATTTGCTAGTATTTTGTTGAGGATTTTACCATCTATATTCATCAAGGATACTGGCCTCTAATTCTCTTTTTGTGTAGTGTCTTTATCTTGTTTTGCAATTAGGTTAATGCTGGCCTCATAAAAAGAGGTTGAAAGTGATCCTTCCCCTTGGATTTTTTGCAATAGTTTAGGAAGATGGGTGTTAGTGCTTCTTTGGATGTTTGGTAAAACGTCTCTGTAAAGCCATCTGGGCTATGGAGTTTTATTTTTTTTATTAGTGCTCATTTTCCTCAATTGTTATGGCCTACTCAGTTTTTCTGATTCAGTTTTGGAAGATTGTATTTTTCTAGGAATTTGTCCATTTCACCCACATTGTCCAGCTTGTTGGCATATAGTTGTTCATAGTATTTTCTTACACTCCTTTCTATTTCTGTGATGTCAGTTGTTACTTTACCACTTTTGTTTCTGATTTTAATTATTTGGGTCCTTTCTCTTTGTTACTTGGTGAGTCTGGTTAAAGTTCAACAATCTTGTTTATCTTTCCAAAGAACCAGATCTTGGTTTCATTGATCTATTGTATTTTTTTTAAGTCTCTATGTCATTTATGTCTGCTCTATTCTTTATTATTTCCTTCCTTTTATAACCCTGGGCCTTTATTGTTGTTCTCTTTCTAAATTTTTAAGTTGTAGAGCTAAATAGTTTATTATTATTATTATTATTTTGAGGTAGGTGCTCCTATATTGGGTTCATATATGTTTACCAGGGTTATATCTTGTTGCATTGATCTCTTTAGTATTGTGTAGTGACCTTTATTGTCTCTTGTGATGCCTTCATTGTGAAGTCTATTTTGTCAGATATGAGTATTGCTACCTCAGTTTTTGTTTTTGTTTTTCATTTCCATTTGCACGAAAAATTTTTTCCATCCCTTCACTCTCATCCTCTGTCTTTTGTTCAGAGGTGAGTCTCTTGTAGACAGCATATATTTATGTCATGTTTACATATCCATTCAGCTACACTGTGTTTTTTGATTGGAGCATTTAATTCATTTACATTTTAATTATGATGTGTCTGGGCATGGCCTCTTTGAGTCTTCTTGCTTCAAACTCTCTGTGCTTCCTAAATTTGTGTGACTTTTTGCTTTACCAGGTTAGGGAAGTTTTCTGCCATTATTTCTTCAAACATATTCTCTATCACTTTCTCCTTTGCTGCCTCTTCTGGCACACCTACTATGCAAATATTGTTATGTTTCATATTGTCCCACAGCCCCCTTAAGCTCTCCTCCTCTTTTTAATTTTCTTTACTTTTTCGTTCTCTGATTGAGTGGTTTTGGTTTTTTTTCTACTCTAGGCTTCCTCTAAACTGATGTGTTCATTCTTAGTGCTATGTCATTCTTCATAGTTACTATATATATTTTCTCATACTGCTGATCATCTTTGCCATCATTATTCTGAATTCTATGTCTGATAACTTCCTTATCTCCATTACATTTAGCTCTTCTTCTAGAGAATTCTCTTGTTTTTTTTTCATTTGGGGCTTGTTTTTTTAATCTCCCCATTTTGGCTGCATGTTGGGTTTGTGTGTATGTATTAGGTAGAGCTGCTATGCCTCCTGATGCAGGACAGTGTCAGACACTATTTTTGACTGGCCCTGAGTACACTGTTTGGAGCTATCAGCAATTCACAGCTTATGGCTCCCTTTGCTGGGGTTGGATGGCTTTGGAAAGGACCAAGATGTGCACCAAGGTTTTCTTTTCCTAGCCCGGGGCCCTGAATTAGATCAGGCAAAGACTCAAAGCCTCCAGAGACTCACCTCTGCCTTCAGTCTTATTGTTTATTAGCCTCAGGCTATCTACCACAGTATAGGCCAAGAAGTTTTCCAAAAGGGTGGGGCAATTGTTTTTGCCTGCAGGCTGATTGTTATTCTTAGTCTCCCAATGGAGTCAGAAACTCCACAGGGTGGGGCAAGGGGTTTTCCAATAGGGTGGGGCAACTGCCTTTTCCCCAGGCAAAAACTGCCTATATAGCCAAGGTCTTCTGGAGAAAAATGACCTCTGCAGTGTGAGGGAATGACTCAGCACAGAAAACCAAGGTGTCTTCCTTCTGAGGTCTCACTGCAGAGCTCCCAACCCTGGCTTCTGCTCACATAGCTCTAGTCCACTCTGCCCTCCCTCTGCCACAGCCCAAGGTGAGTGGCTACACACAAAATTTTGTGTGTTGACCCTTTAAGAGGATGCCTGCATTTACAGCCATCTCTTCCTGGCAGACAGCTATCCTGCTGTTTTCCACAGCCCATTGTTAAGTGGACACCTTTCTTAGTTCTGGTTCTCTGGGCTGGGGAGCCCAGCTTGGGGTTTAGACCCCAAAGTTCTCAGTGGGAACCCCCCACATCTGAGATATCCCTTTAGAAACTTCAGCTGCTGTCTGTGGGAGCCTCAGGAGCCATTTCCTGCCTCTGCCCCTCCTACCAGTCTCTATGTGGTCTCCACTTTTCATCCTTGGTTATCAAAATTCTTTCCAGCTAGGCTTTAGTTGATTATTCAGGATTTTTTTTTTTTTGTATTTCAATTGTAATTCCAGTTTGATCCCAGGAGCACGTCAGTGTCATTTGTGTTTTTACATTGACCTGTACACTTAGCATTCATGCTAATGTGTCCATCATGCATTATTTCACCTATTTTGGAGATAGTATTATTTGCAGGTAGAATGGCCAAAATACAAGGACTGAGATCAGATTATTCATATAAGAATCATCAACATGTCTTTAGTGGCTGACAAGAACAGACTATCACAAAACAACAGGACACATTTTTGTGTTCCAGGACTAAATATATTGCATATATATGTATATATATAGTGAGTTACATGAAGCTTTTTGCTCTGGCAGCTGGATATTTTTATCCACAATACCCCAAATACAGTTCTGTTATATTATGAAGTTTTAACAATAGAGAAATAGTTACTGAAAGACTTTTATAAGACTATATCTTAAAAAATGAAAAAAAAATTCATCTTTGTCATAAATATTCTCTTAAGGTCAAACTAAAAAGCACAGAAACTATAACCAAATTTGTTTTACCCCATTATAATTGTTTTAAAGAAAAGTAATTTTTTCACCCTAAGAAAAATTTCATTTAGTCAAATTGTTTTTAGAGATTTAAATTAAGTGGTGACATGCACAATGAGAACAGAAAATGGAATTAACAATGAAGGTGACTCCAGGATTGGCAAAGATAGATCTGGCAGCTCACTTGCTGATTTCAAACAGACTGTGCAGAAATTATATGTTACAATCTGTGAACATAAATCATGCAGTTTGTACACAAAAAGCACAACTTATTTACAGTATGTCCCCAAATAAAATGATGGCATTTATTTTCAAATAAAAACACTTTGTATGGAGATCAAAACCCACATCGATTTGCAGCAACAGCCAGCATTGGCTCTTGCTGCTTTTTAATCTGCCTGCTAGTCCCCTGGGCACATTTCACCCAGAGGTGGTGACACCTCATGTGGAGGCTCATCACTTCAGCTCTGCATGGGGCTGAGTGTGGCAGCAAGTGTCTCAGTGCTGACTACCATTCTTCAGCTGGTCATCGTGGCTGTGACAGGACCAAGGGCTTCACAGACACTTTCTCATTTAACAAAACCACCACCTGATGGAAACTTTCTTGTCATTCCTAACATACAGATGTGCAGACAGGCCAGCAGGGGTGAGAGGGATTTAACTGTGATACTCTCTATTCCAAGGCCAGCACTTTAAAGCTCAGGCTCAAATTTAGTTTTTCTTATAAATGCCCCTGTATTATTTTCTGCTAGAGGCCCAGTGCACAAAATTCATGCATGGGATAGGGGTCCCTCAGCCTGACCTGCACCCTCTTGGAATCCAGGACACCTCAGGGGATGTCCGACTGCCAGTTGCTGGATCTGTCCTAAACTGGCAGTCGGACATCTGTCTCACAATCTGGGACTGCTGGCTCCAAACCGCTCTCCTGCCTGCCTGCCTGCCTGATAGCCCCTAATCACTCTGCCTGTCTGCCTGATTGCCCCTAACTGCCTCTGCATCAGCCCCCACCACTGTGGCTTGGTTCAGCTGTCTGGTCTAATTAGCATATTATGCTTTTTTTATTATAGATGTCTTGCATCTTTAGGACTGACTTCATCACTCTGTTACAGGTATTAACACTAATATCATATACATTTTTCTTTTTAAAAATTTATTGATTTTTACAGAGAGAGGAAGGGAAAGGAGAGAGAGAAAGAGAGAGAGAGAGAGAGAGAGAGAGAAACATCCATGTGACACCAAAACATCAAGCAGTTGCCTCTTGCACATTTCCTACCAAGGAACAAGCCCACAACTGGGGCATGTGCCCTGACCTGGAATTGAACCAACAACCTTTCAGTACATGGGACAACACCCAACCAATTGAGCTACACTGGCCAGGGAATGCCACATACTTTTTTCATGCTATGTTCTCATATAGAGCATTGTGGTGATGAACTCTATATGACAGGGTAGACAAATCAGGAATAAAACTATGGCTTTCAGAATGGAAGGAAACACTATACTCAGGCTAGGTGAATTTCTTAATTGTATGACATAAGGACATTTTTGGATGGGATAGGTGAATGAGAAAGTATCCTATATAATAAAATGCTAATTTGCAAATCGACTGAAAGGTGGAACAACGGTTGCTATGATGTGCACGAACCACCAGGGAGCAGACGTTCAACATAGGAGCTGCCCCTAGTAGTCATTGCGCTCCCACAGGGGGAGCGCTGCTCATCCAGAAGCCGGGCTTATGGCTGTCGAGTGCAGCGGCGGTGGTGGGAGCCTCTCCCACCTCTGTGGCAGTGCTAAGGATGTCTGACTGCTGGTATAGGCCTGATCCCCATGGGGAGTGGACCTAAGCCATCAGTAGGAAATCCCCCCAAGGTCTCCCAGACTGTGAGAGGGTGCAGGCTGGGCTGAGGGACACCTCCCCCCCCCCCCCCCCCCCCCGAGTGCATGAATTTCATCTACTGGGGCCTCTAGTATACTATAAAGAAGATGTGGTACATATATATCAGTGATTCCCAAAGTGGGTGCTACTGCCCCCCGGTGGGTGCTGCAGCTATCCAGGGGGGCGGTGATGGCCACAGGTGCATTTGGGGGTGATGAGTAACTGCTATTAAAATTAAAAAAAAATTAATTTCCAGAGGCTGAGTAATATTTTTTCTGGAAAGGGGGCGGTAGGCCAAATAAGTTTGGGAACTACTGATATATATGATGGAATACTCTTTAGCCATAGAAAACATGAAATAGTGTATTTGTGGCCACATGGATGGATCTTGAGAATATCATGCTAAGTGAAATAAGTCAGACAGAAAAAGTTAAGATCCATTGATTTTACTCATATGTGGGAAATAAAACTGAAAGCAACAAATGAACAAACAAAACAAACAAACTCATAGACACAGACAATAGAATGGTGAATACCAGAGGGAAGGGGGAGTTGGGGAGGTTAAAAGGGGTCAAATATATTGTGATGGAAGGAGACTAGACTTTGGGTGGTGAACACACGATGCAATGTACAGATGATGTACTATTGAATTGTACAACTGAAACTTACATAATGTTATTAACCAATGTCACCACCCAATTTAATTTTAAAAAGTATATCCTGAGGTCTGACACACATGATATACAAATGTCAGGGCCAAGCCTGAGTATAACTGGTTTATTGCCCTAGACTGGCTTCCTGAACTGGAAGCTAGTGGCTCATTGGAACATTCTTCACAACCTCTGTTTCCCCCACAACAGGAGCATCCATATACCAAAGCACGTAACTTAGTAGTATGGTGGGGGGGGGTCACCATCCATTTCTATTGATCGTTCTGGCTTCCCCAAACTCGTATCTGACTCTGGGCCCTAAAAGGACCAGCATAAAAATATGTTAATTTATTAAAATAAACATTTAAAAATCAAGATGATTAAATTAGTCTTGTCAAGTAAATTATACCCTTTTAAAGAATTACCTAAACATTAAAATGCATTTTATTTTTATTAATTTATACTAAAAAACATTTTATTTTTATTAATTTATACTAAAAGACATTTTCCCCTCAATAAATGGTACTTTTGTTCTTTGGTACCTCTGATGTTTTTGTAGTATAATAGCTTTTTAAAAATACCCTCTATACAGTTAAGTGCTTCACATGAATAATTTTACTCATTATATTGTTACTATTCCTCTTTGCCTGATGGGGAAAGAACAGCTTGTCCAGTTTAATGAAATCACCCAAGGCCACACACTTAGTCAAAGGAGGGGCTAGAATTTCAATACAGACAGGCTATTACTCATTCATAGTTCACTCAACAAATACTTACTGAACACCTACTTGATCTTGGATGCAGATTCTAGAGATAAAACAGTGAGAAAAACATGTGATTCCTTTCTCCTGAGGCTTTTAGAAAAGGGGGAGGGACAGATAATGAACAGAAAATGAACTTGTGGATACATGTTCATCAACAGAGGTGAAGGCTACATAGCAAAAGGCTGCTGTGAGGGCCTGGGAAGGGAGAGCACCTCTACTCTGGGTATCGAGGAAGGTTCCTGAGGAAGTTACTGTGGACCTGAAGGACCAGAAATGGGCGGTTGATACGACAGAGTGGAGAGTGGCAGGGGCAGGGGAGGGTGTGGGACAGCAGGGGTGAAGTCCCAGCTTGTTGAAATAGGGAAATGGCATCAGGGTGGCTGAGGTGTGACAGCTACATGGACAATGGGTGATGGTGCAGAGGTGGTCACATCTGCCCTGTGAGGTACCTCCTAAATCAGTGATGGTGAACCTATGACACGCATGTCAGAGGTGACACGCGAACTAATTTTTTTGGTTGATTTTTCTTGTTAAATGGCATTTAAATATCTACACTAATAAAAGAGAAACATGGTAATTAGCATACGACCGCTACGCTTCCCATTGGCTAATCAGCATATCCTTATGCAAATTAACTGTCAGGCAAGATGGCGGCCGGCAGCCATGCACTGAAGCGAGCAGGGAGGCTTTCTTGCTCCAGTGACTGCGGACTCCAATGTTCCCCGCCTAACTTGCCTGCCTCTCAGCTGCAACTCTAAGCAACTATGTACTATGTTGCAAATAAGAAGCTAAACAAAACCCTAGAAACCAGCTGGACTGAAAGCCAGCCGGACCGCAACATTGTATCGATGCTTTCAGCAGCGAGGCCTCAGAGCTAAAGCTGGCCCAGAATAAAAAAAAAAGAAAGAAAACAAGAAGCGGTTGGAAGCTTCAGTCACTCGCCAGTCGGAAAACAGCCCTCAGCCCCTCACCCAGACTGGCCAGGCACCCCAGTGGGGACCCCCACCCTGATCCAGGACACCCTTCAGGGAAAACCAGCCAGCCCCTACCCATGCACCAGGCCTCTATTCTATATAGTAAAAAGGTAATATGCCTCCCAGCACGGGGATCAGTGAAGCAGCGAGGCTCCTGGCACCGGGATCAGCGTGACAGGGGGCAGCGCCCAAACCCCCTGATCAGCCCTGCTCTGTGCATGACAGTGGGTGGCACCGCAACCTCCCCATCGACCCTGCCTTGAGTGTGACAGGGGATGGTGCCCCAACCCCCCAATCGGCCCTACCCTGAGCGTGACTGAGGGTGGCATTGCAACCTCCTGATCCGCCCTGCTCTGTGCATGATGGGGCGGCACCCCAACACCCCAATCGGCCCTGCTCTGAGCCTGACCAGGGGCTGCACCTAGGGATTGGGCCTGCCCTCTGCCACCCAGGAGCAGGCCTAAGCCAGCAGGTCGTTATCTCCCGAGGGGTCCCAGATTGTGAGAGGGCACAGGCTGGGCTGGGGGACCCCCCTCCCCCCCCGAGTGCACAAATTTCGTGCACCGGACCTCTAGTATAAAATAAATATCAAAAATATAAGTCTTTGTTTTACTATGGTTGCAAATATCAAAAAATTTCTATATGTGACACGGCACCAGAGTCAAGTTAGGGTTTTTCAAAATGCTGACACGCCGAGCTCAGAAGATTCACCATCACTGTCCTAGATTGTTGAAGGACATTGGCCTTTTTCTAAGGGCTATAGAAAGTCATGAAAGGTATTTTATATTATTTTTTAATTCATTTCTGAGACCTGATGTGAAGAATAAATTTAGGCTTTAAAATGCTTCCAGGTGAGCCAACACTGTGGGTGGATCTCAGCTTCACATCCTGTGGGCTCTGTGGCCACAGGCCGGCAAGGCTTTCCAAGACCTGACTTCCCCTTCTACAAGTTACATAACAATAATATATGACTCCTGGGCTGTCATAAAAAGTAAATGAAATATTCCATGGAGCTCACTTCCTTAGTTTACTGTTAATCAAATGATAGTTTCCACAAAAATACTCTCCCTCCTTAGCCTGACTTTCTCTTCTCTACTGGCCCCTGTTTCTTCTGCACCCAGGCCTCCTGTACATCTGTTCTCCTTTTTCTCTTCCTCCTTCTCCCCTCCCCACTGACCATCATTAGCCCCCTCCTCCTCCACCTCCCTTTCCCCTTCTCCTGTTCATTAGTATATTCATTCATCTCAACATGATATTTCATCTCCTCCTTTCTGCTAGCCCTTTGCTTTCCATTCCCATCACCACCACCAACACTGGCCTGCATTATTTCATTCCTCTACTGAGAGGCATTAATTGTGTGGTCACTTCTAGCCTTGCCACTTCCAATCATGGGAGACACCCTATCACATTAATGTTCCTAAACGACTACTCTTACTGCCGCTGACTGTCCTGCTCAGAACCTTCCATGGCTCCTCCGGATGCTGTGGATGGGAATGTGGTGAGGAGTGAGGCCTCCGGAGTCAGAGGGATGCTTTTCCAGTTTTGTTTGGGGCTCAGGCGCTCACCAATTTGGGCAGAACTTACTGCCTGTCTCTAAGGTTTGCAGTCCTGCCTCTTCTGTAACTCGGAGATCACTGCTCCTTCGAGGCTCCTGTGAAGAGTGGCTGAGAGAATATGCGCAGAGGCTTAGGAGACACTCAGCAGTTGGCATCCTTATCCTCAGGATGAGTGTCACACCTGTATGTATACCACTGAAGACCTTCCAATCCGATATCCACTTCTATTGACATCTCATGACCCCCTCTAACTTGGGGACAGACGTCAGCCCTTATCATTCTCTGAACACACCTACTGTCTCCCCAGCCTGCTTTCCTGTTTCATCCCATAGGCTCTTCCCTGCTTCCAATGACCACAGTCTGCCTGTCTTTCAAGCTTAAATACCGAGGCGGAAGTAATCTGGGAGGGAATTTCGTGTGCCAGCTTGTATTGAGTTTGCGTAAACTTCTCGGGGATGAGACCACCCAATGTATATTCACAGCCCCTACCAGGCCCAGCAAAACACATTTCTCATTGAATAAATGTTTGCTAAACAGATGAGTGAATGAAATGCTTTAGTCACCTACAAGCTGAGAGGAACTTGGGCTGGAGCCCTAAGAAGGACTTGGAAAAATCTGACTAGAGCAGAAAAAATAGAGCAAATTGGCCCTCTTATACCATAGTAATAAAGTAGATTCTTTCCACTTCCTATATTTTGATATAATTGTGTATGTTTTGTTTTTAAATATGGGTTTAAGCCAATTTTTGTTCTGTACACATTGTTGTTTGATGTGGCCTAGAGCTCATTTATTTCTGTGTTTTGAAAGTCTAAGTAGAGTTTAAATTATTTTAGGTTAATTATTAACCTTTCATTATAGTCCACAACAATCAAATAAACTGCCGTAACCTGTTTGGCTCAGTGGATAGAGCATCAGCCTGCGGACTCAAGGGTCCCAGGTTCGATTCCGGTCAAGGGCATGTACCTTGGTTGCAGGCACATACCCAGTAGGGAGTGTGCAGGAGGCAGCTGATTGATGTTTCTCTCTCATTGATGTTTCTAATGCTCTATCCCTCTCCCTTCCTCTCTGTAAAAAAAAAAAAATCAATAAAATATATTAAAAATAAAATCAAATAAACTGCTAGGTAGTAACTGAAACACTTCTTTTAAACTTTTCCTAGTTTTTCAACAAGAAAGACATTACAAAGGACTACACCTCCCCAAACAGGGCTATATAAATGTCATCTTTATTAATCCTGTTACCCACGAGCAGGCTTAGCTATATATGCAATTATACATGGTTGTTTAAGGATTTATTGATTTTATATATTTAAAAATTTTTAAATCCTCAATTTACCTGAGGATATTTTTTTTAAATTGATTTTAGAGAGAGAGGGAGAGATGGAGAGTGAGGGAGAGAGAGAATCATCCATGTGAGAGAGAAACATTGATCAGTTGCCTTCCATACACCCCTGAACAGGGGTTGAACCCACAACATAGGTATGTGCCTGACTAAGAATAGAACCCGAAATCTTTTGGTGTACAGGGTGGCAGTCCAACTAACTGAGCCAACCTGCCCAGGGCTAAGGATTTTTTGATTTTACAGATTTAAGTTGCTCCAAGGCCATTTTACATATCTGGGTTTTCTTTTTATAGCAAATACTGTAGTTGTCTTAACATTTTGTGAAGTGGTAATATTTTATTGTTCTGTATCCACTGAAAATATAAACTTACATGCTGGTAAAGCACAATTATTTTCACAATCCTCATTTTAAATTTAAAGGAGACTGATTACTTCAAACTAAGATTGCTCAGTGTTATTAAGTGTGCTTGCTACTCCTATATGCACCCAGAAAAGAAACATAAAGTATATTCAGGCAGGTTGTTTACACTAGATTAAGCTTTTCATCATTTCCAGTGTTTATGAGCAGAGTAGATAGGAATCTGTATCCTCCATGACCAGCTCTCCGTGGCTGGGTTCCACAGGTTTACTCTCTCTCATAGTAACTCGTATTTCTAAATTGAAGGACTTGTAGACATATTGTATATAATGTTCACACTCAACTAGAACATGGTGAATGCAAAAGTCATTGTTATTAAAGAAACAGAAAATTATGACTTTTAAAGAAACATCATTCTTTCTTGTGTGAACAGATGTATTTTCTACTCAAGGACATGACAGCACGGGTTTGATTAAAGCAAGCACAGAACTCATTCATGTCTTTTGGTAGCCCATTCCGATGGTATCGAAGTTCTTGTTTAATACTATCCTTTTTTCCTTGGTGAACTGGCTAGATTGATTGGGTTCATTGTTCAAAATAATTACCTACCATTTTCACTAATCACATTTCTACAGCAATAGGAAGAGAAACAAGTGTGGCCTAGATCTATTCTTGGCTAGTCTCTGTCATGAAAATGTATCTTCATATATTATTTAATGAGCTTGGCAATTATGTTATATATAGAAGGGGGAGGAACTGTTCTTAAGCCACTTCCTGAAAGATGAAAATGACATTTTTGACAAAACACACTTTAATAACATCCGGACTCAGATGATTAAAAAATACTACTGGTGTAAGTGGATCGTAGGCAGGGGGAAATTATAGACTATTCATTACATATCTATAATTGAAGTATATATAACCACCATAACTGCCATGAAATTCAGGCCATAATAAACAGGAGGTTGACTACTCATCAAGAAGAAAAAGGAATGAAGCTAACCTATATAATTAATAGGTTATTGCAAACTAAAGTATTCTTAAATCTCATAATACTGTTCCCATTATGAAAAGAGCATTGAACTGTTCCATTGAGGAAGATTAATTAAGGATTGTAAAATATTTAGAGTACTTCTACTTTGAGTTTAATTATGTACTATTGATTTGATAGTCATCTGGTGAAGGTCCAAGCACAAATTCCAGGAAAATGGGGGACTTGTAAAACTAAGTAATGTACATAGTGTGTGGGGGGAATGAGGAAATAGAATCCAAAGGCATAATTGAGAATTTTGGTTATTACATTGATAAATGCAGAGGAAGAGTTCTTTGGCTTAGTTTTAAAAAGATTTGGCAAGGAACAGAGAAGAGGACAAGACAAGTTGCTTGAGAATCCTCCAGCAAAGCCTCTGGCTTTGGGCCAAAGTAAATCAAGGAGATAAATCCCAAATGTGTGTCAAAGATGCTACTTTTTCAGTTTGCCAGAAATTGGAGCAGTAGGTCAAGAGACTTGGACATTTTTCACAGAAAATAGATAAATAGATGGCTAACTGAATACCTTTAACAAGCACGCTTAGCACTCTAAAGTGGTGAGTAAATGATGATGAATGATTTCTAATTCAGATATGAAACCTGCCTTTTATGTTGTCACTGGAAGACAGACAATGAAGTTTTTGAATGATGAATTTGCAATAGTCATTAGATGGCCAACCACACACAAGAGTGTAGGTTAAAACCTTTGTGCATTTTGAGAAACTGTCATTTGTGGGACAATTGTATTAGAAAGGTAATTTATCCATGTTCGTGAAAGGAATCAGAATGAGTTTAAAAATATAATAAAAATAGGAGATAAACAACTAAAGCCAAAAACTCAACAATATGAGTGTGTTTATTCATTTACTCATCATCAAATGCTCAATGAGATCCTACCCTGAGCCAGGTACAGAGCCAACTAAGGTGGTCTTAGTTCTCATAGTTTCCTGGAGAGAGCTATGTGAAGAAAGAAATAGGATTGACAGTATGATACACAATTTAACTGAGTCAATGGATGATGGAGAAACATATAGGAAAAAGTGATGTGGAGATTGTTGAGAAGAGAAAAGAGGCTGCAAATAGGAAGATAGACTACTGAAACATTAAAAAAGCTACTTGAAAATTGGTGTTAGTTATTTAAATATATGAGAAGAATATTATCATGTGGATTTCTATGAAACATTAACTATTCCAAAACAAGATTATTATTACTATTTTTAAAATAAACAGTGCAGAGTAAACCCCTACACTCCCAGAGCAGGAGGCTGGGCAGGCACCTGGATCGGTTAATACGGTTTAGTGGGCAGTGAGACAAATCCCTCCTCTATGAAAAGCGGCAGTCAGCCTATCAGTGGTCGGCAAACTGCAGCTCACGAGTCACATGCGGCTCTTTGGCCCCTTGAGTGTGGCTCTTCCACAAAATACCACGTGCAGGCATGCATGTACAGTGTGATTGAAACTTCGTGGCCCATGTGCAAAAGTTGGTATTTTGTGGAAGAGCCACACTCAAGGGGCCAAAGAGCTGAATGTGGCTCTCGAGCCGCAGTTTGCCGACCACTGGCCTAGGTGGCTCCGCTGTCTCTCTACCTGATTCTATGTCATTGATAGGTTACACTTATTAAGCAAAGGTCACAGCCCTGGCCGGTGTGGCTCAGTTGGTTGGAGCGTCGTCCTCTGCATAGTAAGGTTGCCAGTTCAATCCTGGTTGGGGCACATACAGGAGGCAACCAATGGATTTTTCTCTCTCACATCGATGTTTCTCTCTCTCTCTCCCTCTCCCCTCCTCTGTTTCTAAAATCAATGAAAACATCCTTGGGTGAGGATTACAAAAAAAATAATAAAGAAATTGATTTAAAAACAAAATAGAGCAGCCAGGCTGGTGTGGCTCAGTGGTTGAGCATCAACCTATGAACCAGGAGGTCAACAGTTAAATTCTAGTCAGGGCACATGCCCGGGTTGTGGGCTGGATCCCAGGTGGGGGATGTACAGGAGGCAGCTGAGCAATGATTCTCTCTCATCATTGATGTTTCTATCTCTCCCAAACTGTAGCTAGGTCCAAACTGTAGTTTGTATTTTGTGGTTCACACTGCCAGTTGGGGTGCTTATAATGCTGAATAAAGAAGATGCCTGGTAGACTGTTGTCCCTGGATAAAATTATAAACATTTCCTATGAGTCTACTCATAGAGTCCCTGAGCCCATGCGAATGAAACAAACCATGGCCTCTTTCACTGGAAGAAAGTAACCTTTTTTTCAGAGAATTTAGTCACAATCTTCTGCCTGGAGGGAAAGACAACATTATCGATTAGTTCAGTGTCCTTTAAAGTATCTAACGTTTAACGTGTACCCGCTAAAATGCAAAGGTGCTAATGGAAACTATGAATGGAGACTAACTTCACAGCCTCTGTGAAGCAAACCCTTCTTGAAACTGAAGGTATTTTGTATTCTGTGAAATTCCACATGTGTAAACTTGACATTTGATCAAAAAGGAAGTTAGGCTGGCTGAATGTTCCCACTGTCACAAATGGAAATGAAACTAAATAACGGTTTCTTCAAAGATAGATGTGTTCCTTTGTGTATATAAAGGTGACATAAACAATATGAGGCACATTCTATATATATGATATGTATTTTAACACATAGAATAGCAATACATCCACTTTGAGACTCTGGTCATGGGGACTGGCCCCAGTCTGGTCTGCCTTCCCTTGTCCATCCTCTGTTACCTTCTGTGAAGGAGGCTGGTCGGGTGGCCACAGTGGCCCCTGGTCCCAAATGAGGGCAAACCTTCTGTGCCCAGAGAGTTCACATCACTGACTGTGGACGTATTAGCTTGGTGCTCTGACCAACTCAGGTGAGAAGCTTGAAATAACTTATCAAGCATACAATATTTTGCTCTCAATTCTTTATTGAGTTCCTTATTGCTCCTCTCACAATGTTATCTTTTTTCAATTTCCAAGTCCAGGAGGTAAAATTCTTGGAAAGCTCTATTATACTCAGAAAAGAAAAGAAAAAAAATGTGTAGCATGGAGATCATGCTTTCAGAGTCTCTGCCTTATTCTAATAGCTTTTCAACTGCTCGAGACTAAGCCTTTATGTCAGGAAGTGCCAATGCTGAGAAAAAGTTTGTGCTCTGACCACTGAGGTCAATTTAATGTGCAGCATTCATTACTGACCCAGATTGTACATCTACGTGCTAGAACACTGACAGCCCTTCAATGAGCTGCCACCTGCAATGCCTTTAGTGCTTTCGAATGAGGTCACTTTAGTTACAGTTCAAGAATTTCCAGTTGACACCACTCCTGAGTAGCAAGAACAATGGAAAGGAGAATGAAAGAAGAGAATAGAAGTAGTCCCTGAATTTATTTTATAATACCATTCTAATCACATCTCAAAACTTAAAAATGGCAGAACATATGAGTGACACAGACTTATTCTATATGTCATGAAGTCTTCATTTTCATAGATTCAGCCGGTATACCCTGGACTTGTGCGCGTTACTCCTTCTAGCCTATGTCTTTGTGATGTTGAGGTCTGAAAAAATCAATCACTGTGTTCCTGCTGAGATTAATAGCTACAGATCTGTGGAGAAACAAACAGCTTGTTCCTCTAACTGAAGCAAAATTGATGTAAGGAATGATGAAACCTAGCAGCCCAGCCAACCCAGATAGGGGAGCATCTGAGAACGGAGAGAGAGGAGTTTTAATTTTAATGTTGTCAGCCGTCAGCCTGCAGTTCTTAAAGCGCAATGACATGGCACCTGGAAGCTTTAAATCAACTAACTAGAAACCAGCCCGGTTGCCCCATGACCAGTGCAACCGAAGTCCTCAGGAGAAAGTCACCCTCTGTGCTCCATGTTACTTCCTAAGTGAACTTAAATTTGGGGCAAACATTGTTCAATTACCCAGGACATATGATCAGTACTTTGAAATTATTATTATTTCATCATAAATAGGGAGGAAAGGAGAGAGAGAGAGAAACACTGATGTGAGAGATACATCAATTGCTTGCCTCCCAACCAGGGACTGAACCCACAACCTAGATATGTGCCCTAACCAGGAACCGAACCCAGGAACTTTTAGTGCACAGAACAACGTTCCAACCAAAAGAGCCACATCAGCCAGGGCATTATTTTTAATATTTTTTATGAAATAAGTAAATTAGAGTTGTTAGTAGACAAAATAACCTCAAAAGATGAGACCAAAAAGACCTCAGCAGATGAATATCACCTTTGGAGGTATCTCCTGACTATATAAAGGCAGGAGATATTTTATCGATAGACTACATCATAGTGTTTATTTGGAGCAAATGACTGCAATTTCTACTTGCTGACAATGGTATATAATGGTATATAAGGAAGACAGTTTATTCCTTTCAACCTTTAATAACTATTAATAGATGGTGTCCTAGTGCCAGACCACACTGGGGACACACAAAGGGTTATGTCTTCCAGGAGGGTAGCCAGATAACCAATTCATTACAACCCACACACAACACGATGCACATGTAGGGCACAAAGGAAAACAGAAAGGTTAACTCTACTTGCCACCAGGAGCTTAGAGAAATTAATCAGTAGGAGGTGCTTATGTGAGCTGGCACCTGAGGGATGAGCAAGAATTAATGAAGATAGAGTGGGGAGAGGTGTTCTATATAGAAGAGGTACCTAAGTGGTTAACGACGGACAACAGAAGGAAAATACAGTGTCATACACCAAACTGGAATACACAAAGTGAAATGGCAAGAAATGAATCTGCAAAGTCAGATAATACCTGGTCAAAAGATGCCTTGTCAGTCTTGTTAAAGTCATAAAGTTAGACATGGTTTACTTAAATTTACTTTTGTACAAGAATTGAAGAATCTGTTCACTATGACAACTAAGTTATAAAGTTTGGATGGGTAAATAATAGGAAGGCTTTCAGTTTATACTGATGTAGGCATTGACCCAGAATAATTCAAAGAAAGAACCAATCAAACTTTTAGTAGATAGCACAAAATGATGGTGCTTATTAGTTAACTAAAATTACTTCTAGACTTACATGGTTTTCCAGGATATTTGTCAGTAAAGTTTTCTTAAATAAGGACAGGTAATGGAGATACACTGTATACTATCATCCAATAAACACAGTAAAATTTTAACAATTAGATCATAACATGATTGAAGATTCCTACTATTTTACATTTCTAGATGGAAGATAATAAAATAGCCAAGACACAAGAACCGAAAGAATTCTATGAATGGTAGTCAAGCCCCAAGTCACTTGCTCCTTCAACACCAATAGACAAGGCAGGTCTTACTTAATTGGCTTGAAGTATGAGGCAAATGATTACAAGAGTAGATTTAATTCTTGTCAGTAGTAATAGAGGGTAAATGGTATTACTAATGATTAGTAGCCTCCCAAGCAACTAAAGACATGAGATGGTGTCTCCATAAGACAAAACCAACTTGCAGGGTCTTTAACCTGTAGAACAACTGTGTTTAGTATAAGAACTGGTTAAGTTACTGTGGCTCCACAGACCTGAAAGAAAACCTCAGCAGCCAGCACCCATCATCTCCCCGACACAGTTACTGTATTTTACTTTTGTGCTTGCTTATAACTTCTTTCTTAAATAGCCAAGTAACAAAAATTTCTAAAGTAGAATTTAAAATTTTTTTTTCTTTCCATTTCAAATGAGCTTTTCATGTCTGTTCAAATAGAATCCTCTCTCAAAATCTAGCCTGGGTTCTGGGGAAATAATCAAAAAACTGTTTCTGTCTAAAGAGTGAATAAACAAATGACTGCAGAAACCTTCATGGTATCGCTGCCCCAGCCCTGGGGAGATTCGGAGCCTGTTCATCACATTCGAGTGGATCATCTGTGCTGGAAATGGTCACTAGGAAAGGCTAGTTCCATGTAAACAGCTCTAATTCTTTCACTCAGGCCAATAACATATTTTAATTTAACTTGGTGTTTGATTTCCTAGAGAGTAGATATCAAAATTATGAGTAATATTTTGAAATTGCAATGAAAATTAAAAGGGTCATAATTACTAGATTAGTGCTTCTACATGTTCAATAATTGCCCTGTTGCATACATTACATTAGTTATATATAACAAAGTGCTTAAAATAGTACCTGGCATAGAGTAGAGTTCAAGAAATGTCAAACGCTACTTTCATCATTTTTGTATTACTATTAATTCATTTATAGTTGTTCCAATTGGATGAAAGCAAAGTTCTAATAATAAAACCATGTAAAATTAGAATTCACATTTTTTAAATAACCACTTTGTCTGGTGGGAGGTAGGCAATTTCCAAAGTTTTGATGATCTTTAAAGCCTAGTTAGAAGGATTAATAGATAAAATGTCATATATTTAACCCACGTTGACATGTCTGAATGCACTTCTGTTCCCTTGTGGCTGCTTTAACCTTACATGCCCCAAACAACAGCACATACATTCCCTTAGTTAATTGTATTATTTTAGACAACAGTGCTCATCCTCAGCTTAACTATACATGCCCTTGACATTGTTTTAGTGCAATGAAAGGAAAACTACAATGACAGTGGAAGTATACAATAAAATACACTGCAGGCAACAACACCGTTCAGCATCATTATCAAGGGCTCTGAGGCTTAGTCATGTTGAATAAACAGTTAAATTAATGAAGGATTGTCACCACACCATTGCCTTTTAATGCCAACTAGTGTTGGTGCGATGGCTTTCCATCTGCCTGGTCCCTTTTCATCAGCAACTTCCATGATAGCTGGTGTTTAGATTAACAATATGAAACTGCTAATTTTGACTTAAAAATGACAACTTAATGTGGCTCAACCAAATAGACAGACTGTCCAAAAGCATAATTACAGCCGATCACGGCTTTTGAGAAAGTTGCTTTCTAAGCTCCCCAAGGCAGGACACGTTAGACACTCCAAAGACTCCTTCCCATGTTATCCTCTCTCCATCAGCACATTGGAGTGGCCATCTTGTCTATCACCATGTAAAAATCTAAGAACTTATAAGCATACCAGAGGTCCGGTGCACGAAATTTGTGCACTCATGGGGGGGGGGGGCGTTCCCCAGCTTGGCCTGTGCCCTCTCACAGTGCGGGAGACCCATGATCAATCTCCCCAAAGAGGTAGGCCCTGCCCACCCATCCAGGGCTCCTTGATGAATCACTCCAAAGATGTAGGCCGGAGCCAGGGGTCCTGCCCCCGGTGTGGCCGTGCGGAGCTGTCGGGACTTGTGGGGCCTGCCTCTGTGCTGCGCATTCAGTGTCAAGTCCCTGCCCACCCGCACGCACCCGCTGCACATGCAGCCTCCTGGTGATGGATTGTTACAGCGTGAGGGCATGAGGGCTTCACAGCATCAAGTATTTTTTTTTAGTGTAAACTTAAAAATTTTTTTTAACCTAGATCATATGGCTCTTCAACTAGTTTTCTAATAAATAATGTCAACATTTTGTTTTTTAAAAAAATATATTTTACTGATGTTTTACAGAGAGGAAGGGAGAGGGACAGAGAGTCAGAAACATCAATGAGAGAGAAACATCGAACAGCTGCCTCCTGCACACCTCTCACTGGGGATGCGCCCGAAACCAAGGCACATGCCCTTGACCGGAATCGAACCTGGGACCTTCCAGTCCGCAGGCCGACGCTCCATCCACTGAGCCAAACTGGTTTGGCATTATAATGTCAACATTTTAGATATGATCTAATTAGGGAACAAAGAGTCATGCTTGCTTGCATCTTCACAGTTACATATGGCACCAACATAAATATTTGTTTTGAATAACAATCCATTTTTTATCTTTTCTATCCAATTTGTATTAATTTCAAAAAATATTTCAATAAAGATTTATATAAGACCAAATGTAGCAATAAAGATGTATGTGTCAAGTAAGAAAGCGCATGTTCTAACAATTCCAGAACATCAAACCAATTATCCACTTGACCACTAATGCACCAATTCTGTACCAATTAAGAATGGCAGCCAGTGTTTCTTCCTGCCAATCCCTTAAGAAGCTGGACAACATTTCCATCAAACTATGAATTTATTTGTTTCTCATAGCAAGATTTTTAAAGAGAGGGAGGGTTAATCGATCAAGAATATCAGAATATTTGTAAGAAGATAAATTAAATATTTGTAAGAAGATAAATTAGAAAATATTCTTGTTCAAATAATATCTTTCTGGCTCTGAGTGACCACGGTTTGATTTTCTTTCACTTAATGATTGGATGCCTTGACTAGCATAAAGTATAGTGACTTTTAAAACATCATTCTTATTATTTTCATATTAATAGAACTATTTCACAAGTCACTTCAAAGTATAGTGTTTCTTAAAAGTTAGTAAATAATATAATATCTGAACTCAGTTACAAATAAAATACATCATTGCATTTAATTCTATGTCCTACTTACCCATCCAATGCCTCTGATGGTTTTTTATCTCATATCTGTTCATTAATTCCAGTTTTCTTCTCTATCTTCCTCCAATACCCTAAGTACCCCAGGGACATTGCACATGCTGCTGTGTACGCCTGGAACTACCCGGGAAGTAGATTGCTGCCTCATTTCCTCCAGGTGTCTGACAAATGTCACCTTAATCACAGCAGCTTTTCCCATCTACCCCATAGAAAAGAGCAATTCTCCACTCCACCTTCCCAAACTCTCTCTCCCTCTTGCTTGCTTATTTTTTCTCCATAGAAAATAGTATCACATGGCATATGGCCTATTATACATTTATTTGCATTTTGTTTTTCCTTCCCCAATAGAACTTCATTTTGTACATTGCTACAGTCTTAGTATAAGAGCCATGTCAGGAAAGTAATGTAAGGGGTGATCGATAAATATTTCTTTATGTGACTAAACTTCATTAGTGAGTTATGGGTTGTTATGAGTGAAGCATTATATTATGCTCTGAGAATACATAAAGCAAGAATAAAATGTATCTAATGTGAAAGAAAAATGAGAGGTTAATGGAATAAACAGATAAATGTCAATGTGTAAGACAGAACCATAGAAAGTGTGATCAAATTATATTTACCTGAGAAGAGAGAAGAGAAAGAAAAATTTGACTTGGAAACGGGAGAGACCATTGTGAAGGAGGTGGCATTTGAGTGAAACCTTGACTAGCGATGGTTTCCACACAAGAAGATGCTGGTGCAGGCTGCCCATCAATGGGGCAGGCATGGCAAAGCCAGGGGCAACCGGAAGCCTGACCAAGCCCAGAACACAGGTGGCGTGAGGAAGGCGGGAGTGAGGATGACGCGATGTCTGTGACATGATGTCATATCTGTATTTCATTTTCCATTTCAGTGATTCCCAACATTTGGGAACATGAGAATACTTTTCTTTAAACATTGAAGTATAATTATATGCAATGTGATATATTTTTAAAATAATATATAAAATATATTGCATAAAAAGTTTACAAGTTTAGTATCACCTTTTGAATACATTTTATTAAACATACCACTTTAGAACCCCAAATTAGTATATCCTATATAATAATAGAGGAATATTCAAATTAGCCGATCCGCCCACACGGGTAACGACTGGCAGGAGCTAGTGGGCGTGGCTGGGTGCTGCGGGAGGGGGGACACGAGACTGCATCAAATAAAATAAAATGCGTTCACAGGCCCTAAAGCACAAACATCCCAGCAGATAACTCAAAGCAGGTTATTATCACAATGAGTACATGATATTGATTACACAATAAACTTATTTTCACTGAAAAAAAAATAACATCTTCACTTAAAGATGCCCCAGTAAGGCTGCTGAGGCTTCATCTGTCGCTTTCTACACCGAAGATGACAGGGTTCAAGGAGGAAGGGCTCCAGTTTCTTTTCTCAGCGCCCAGCCAGGAGGCCTCCCTGGGTGGCTCTCCCGTCTGAGCCCTGCAAAGGACGGGCACTCCCTCTGGCCAGGGAGCCCCGAGGGGAGGCGGAGCGAAGTGCTTTCCCTCCAGGACCCCGCTCTCCCTGGGAGTCTGGCGCGGAGGGCGCTCTGCCTGGGAACCTGGAAATCCGCCTCCCGGGGCGACTGTGCAGCAGCCAGGCCTGGTGAGCAGCGGGAGGGCGACCTACCCATGTGGATGTGTTCGCTGGCGGAGGCCACGCAGCTGCCATAGTTGAAGTCGTCCTCGATGGAGGACCGGGTAGTGGGGATCGGAGTCGGCCATGTTGGCAATGGAACCCCAGCTCCCCGCCGAATGACCAGAGCACACGGACCTCAACGGTCCTCCGTCCCTTCCTGAGCAGCAGTCAGCCCCGACCTGGGATCAAACCCGAAACCTAAGTAGGCGCCCTGACAGAATGGAACCCAAACCTTTGCTGTGGCAGAGGAGCTCCGGCCCACAGCAAGGGCCAGGGCACCCAGACGGGTTTTGTTGAGGGGCCCTGACAGGCAGCCCGCAGCGCAGTGGGTTGGAACCTCCTCCGGACACAGCCAGGCTGCGGGTTGGATCCTGGTCAGGGCACAGACAAGAAGCAACCAAAGAGAGCACAATACGTGGAACAAGACACTGGTGTTTCTCTCGCTCCCTCCTCTCTCTAAAACAATCAGTCAATGAAAATTAAAATAAAAAATAAACCCTCTGGCTTGCAGAGTTACTAAAACAGTTAGAAAGTGAAGTCCCATCCCTTCCCGTTCATTCAACAAATACTTCATATGCTCCTTCAATAATCACACTGGGATGGGTGTGTGTTTATTTGTTTGTTTTGGTTAATCCTCACCTGAGGACATTTTTGCATGGATTTTTTTTTTTTTTTTTTACAGAGTGGAAGGGAGAGAGAAAGACAGAAACTAATGTGAGAGACACCAATTGGTTGCCTCTTGCTGAATCCAAGACCAGGGCCCCGGATTGAGCCTGCAACCCAGGTACGTGCCCTTGATCGGAATCCAACCCGATACCCTTCAGTCCGCCTGCAGAAGCACTATCCACTGAACCAAACCAGCATTTTTTTCTTTTTAAGTCCTCCTCTAAGGATATGTTCTTTTCATTGATTCTAGAAGGAGAGGAAGGGAGAGGGAAAGAGAAAGAGAAACATCGATCAGTTGCCCAAGCAATCTGACAGGGATGGAACCCACAACCTATGTATGTGCCCTCACCTGGAATCGAACCCATGACCCTTTGGTGCATGGGAGGACACTCTAACTACTGATCCCCACCAACCAGGGCCTGGAGGTACATTTAAAAAATTTTTTTCAGATCTGCCCTGGCCAGGTGGCTCAATTGGTTGGAGTCTCAACCTGTACACCAAAGGATTTCCTGTTGGCGTCTAGGTTAGGGCACATACTTAGGTTTAGGTTAGATCCCGGTGGGTCAGCATGTGCAGAGGCAGCCTACTGGTATTTCTCTGTCACATGGATGTTTCTCTCTCTAAAAACCAATTTGAAAACATCCTCAGGTGAGAATTAAAAAATATATATATTAAAAAATTTTTAGATCTAAAATTTTATTTGGTTCTTTTTTAAATTTTATTTTTCATTTACAGTTCACATTCAATATCCTATCCTATATAATAAAACCCTAATATACAAGTTGATCAAACGGTGGAATGACTGGTCACTATGAACTGACCACCAGGGGGCAGATGCTCAATGTAGGAGCTGCCCCCTGGTGGTCAGTGCTCTCCCACAGGGGGAGCGCCGCTCAGCCACAAGCCAGGCTCACGGCTGGTGAGTGCAGTGGCGGTGGAGGGAGCCTTCTCAGAAGCACTAAGGAGCAGCGAGCTGAGCTGTAGGGAGCAGCAAGCAAGCAGGCGGACAGTAAGGAGCGAGGGGTCCCAGACTGCGAGAGGGCAGTACGGGCTGAGGGACCACCCACCCCCAGTGCATGAATTTTGTGCACCGGGCCTCTAGTGTTTATATATGTGTGTGTATGTGATACATATGGGTAATATATACATATTTTTTTTCATAATTACACAGGCAATGATTAATGTTCTCATGGATTCTAGGGCCTCTTGCATTAAATCCAGGGTCACATGGATATGAGCACATGGGCCCAGAGCCCCAGGCTAGGCAATGAGAACCATCCAATGTCTCTGAGGAGAAGAATTACATGATGAAACTACGAACTGGAAACGCTGAGGTTAGAAATGGAAGACACTCCAAAAGCCATCTGTGCCCCATTCACTGAAGTTATTGAAGACATTGCAACCCACAGAGGTAACAGACATGGGACAAGATTACAGGGAGACCAACGGCGGGTCCTCAGGTTCCCGACATGATCTCAGCAAGTATTCCCACAACGAGGTGGATAAAGCCACCCTAACATATCCTTCGCAACCAGAAAGCCACATCGCTCCGGCTTAGCAAAATGAGGTAAAGTGTTAGCCCTGCAATGAGAGGGGCGCTGCTTTCTCGCTGTGTATGAGGTTGTAGGATGCTCCAAACCCACACCTAACATCACATGGGCCCCACTCTAACGTTTCCCTGTGTATGTATTTCAAAACATATTCAGTGTTAAGAATTTCTCTCTGTCTTTTTAAAAAACAAAACACAAGTTTCCTCAAGGTCATTTGGAATTCCAGTAAGGGAGGTCACTGGTATACCTTGTTTTACACATAGTATGAAGTTTTGAGAGTTTAAACATAAACTTTACACTTTAATAAATAAACTGATGCAATATGTGTGAAAAAAAATCTATATTTAAACTCTGAAGGAAAATGTTTTACAAATGATGATTCCGCCCCAACCTAATTTGTAAAACCAGGTTTCCATCTATTAAAGTGGTTTCTACATGTTTGGCTCTGTTTAAAACAACCTCTGACACAGGCAATCATTTTTTAACCCCCTCCCCCCGCCCCAATTCATATCTAATTGACAGTCATTATGCAGTTACGTGCCAGGAAGACCTGCTAGCTGAATGAACACGGAGGCGGCCTCCTTTTCCACAGCAATTGCTCCCCATCCCCTCCTCAGGGAATTATAAATAACCTGCCTGGACAAGGGAAAGGATTTCAGAATCCCACAGGAATTCTCAAAGGCTTAGCACAATTTCTACTTTAAACATCCCCCCGGGTGCTGGTGCCACCCCTCACGCCCTGGGGGCTCAGGCGCTTGCTGCTCTCTCCTGGGCTTCTCTAAGGAAGTTGCATTATTTCCGCTGGAGGATATTATATTAAATCTTTATGGAATGAGAAAATTAAAAACTTCATTTATGTACTTTTGCAATTTTAAAGACAATCATAAGAACACTTCTCCTTTCCCACACTGAGGTTTTAAGCATGCAATTATTGCTTTAATGGGATTACAATTGCCTCTAGCTTAGTTTATGCCTTTCCATGATCAAAACACATAAAACATATGATTGAGAGTGGAACTGCACTGGGTTTTGGTGAGGGGATAATCCAGATATTGTTAAATGGCCATTGGATAGCAAACACGGGCATCACATTTCACGTTTGCAGAGATTATTGGTGTGAGATAGACATTCATCTAAGGACCCCATTTGCTTTTATTGCTAAGGTTTCTTAATACTTTATTTTACTGCCTCCCTGCTCTCCAATCTTTTATATGGTTAGAATATAGAACAGTTAGTGCAGTAGAATCCAGCCAATGATACAGGTAGACAAGATACACTGGGCTTTTAAAACCTAAACCGTTCAGCACCCCACTGTGTCTGGCTGCATAATTACACGCTGCTGGCTTGCCTGGGCTAATGCACAGTTTCTTCCTGCTGCTTCATCGCAGACGCCAACAGGCACATTTTAGGCAGGGACACTCGGGGCAGTTTTTCTGTGAACCTTGCATCTGCCATGTGCACTAAGGCGATGGCTGCCCACCTGGAAAACACGAGGGTGTGTAAGACAGGGCTAACGGGCGTGCAGGCTTCCAGGACGCGCACCGCTTAGAGCGACTCTTGTAGGAGGAAATCACAAGGAAACAATCAGCAACAGACTTGTGGGCTGTGAACCAACGTGTTTCTCAGGAAAAGCAGCCGTTTCCTGCCCTGTTTCTCAGTCACAAGGCAGAGAGGGAACAAGAGGCAGGCAGCTCTGAAATGCACCGCGGTCCCAGCTCACCGGGCGCCCTGTGGAGCATCAAACTTCCTCGAACAAGAGAAATGCTAGCGTTCAGCTCGCAGGTGACGATGGACCAAAGACCACATTATCACCCTCAAAAAATACTCTGTTCCTATCGTCCTGTAGCCTTTGATGGAGGAAGTGCTGCTGCTGCTGCTTCTGTTCTTCCGTATTCGGTGACACCCAGGACGTCAGGATGGAGATCAAGTGGGTGGACATGGACCACAGAACAAGTGTGGTCAGCTGCCTCCGGCGGCCAGCCGGGCAGTGCAGGGCCACAGGGCTCCATAGCCACACTCACTCAGACCCCGAGAAGGTAAAGTGGCCCAGAGCCGGCTCGCCTAGGTGGCCGGAGAGGTCGCCGTGACTGGCACGGGGCTCTGCCGTGAAACGGTGTCCACAAGACTCGGATTTCCAGCTAAATCCGAGCGGCTTTCAGTCCCACAACCACCCTTGTTCCGGACGTGTGGCCTGAGCAATTGTCATGCTGCTTTTCTGTCAGAATCAGCCCCTTTGGGGTCGATTACAGGTGACTCCTCATAGCTCTGGGACATGCTGCCTGTCGTGAATTAAGTTACAAACATGGCCCGGACCAAGAAGTTTGGCACCAAAGAATATCCTGTTCAATATTCGCAGTGAACCCTCTCCCCTCCACCCCGAAGTGTTTAGAGACACTGAGAGTTATACCTGAAATGGGATGAATAAGCAGAAGTGTCAGGCTCCCGTCCCCAACCTTTCAATAGACCCCCAGGGAGAAAACCCCTCGCTCCCAGTAAAGAAGGGAGAGAGATTGAGCGCTACCCAGTGCTCTGCTGGATGAAGGATGCTGAGCTCCACTGAAATTGCATTTGAGCTGTTTCTCTGTTGATTTTGTAAACCTTTTCAAGGGTTTCCATAGTAACAAGTGAATTCCCCCAGCTCTCGCCCCCAACATCTTTCTGGCATGTAACAGCGGTAACGATCAAGGCGAGGGTGGAAAAGCTACACTATCTGTTCTAGTCCCGGGAAATATCTGGAGAAGTCACGGTTAGTCTCTCCTAACAAATCAAGTGCCTTCCCCACCGTGTCATGGCAAGTTGGGTCAGGACGTACTCACATCTCTGATGCCGGCGCTTGCTCCTGCACATGGTCATCCTGAGGCGGCCCCTCCCAGAGGGAGCCGTGCCCACGAGACAGAGAGCCGCTGGGCTCCTGCTTTGCAGTAAGACTGTTGCTCACTGACAGGAGGTAGCCAGAGAGCCCACGGAGAGCCAGGGTAATACCATTCTCCTGAAATTACAGGGGAGGCCCCTGTCACCGCTCTATCTGCCGCTGATCTGCTGGAGCAAATTGCATTTCCCTCGTCTCCAGGACAGCAGCGAGGCTCCCACAGCCGCACCCCTCCTGCGAGCTGGGAGCCTCGGGGAGCGAGCGATGGACTCACGTATTTAGCAGGAACACGAAGCCTGGGAAATCCAAGTCTGAAACGTAAACGCCCCTGTTTGATATTTCCAGACATGGCCAGCCCTGTGTGAGCCTCCTGTCTTTCAGCCGCCAGAATACTAGGTTTCTGTTCATTTAGAAACCTGCTCAGTCCTGCTCTGAGCTCCCACTGCCCTTCACGTGCTCAGACATCAAAGCAGTGATCACTCCTAGTTTTGTCTGTCTGTCTGGACAGACCGTTCTCAGGCAAAGCAGGAAAGCCATGTTTTCACACGACACCCCGGGCCTCTCTGGGGGGAGCACAGTGAGGTCTCAGGCTCAGGTGACTACTGTGTGCTGGGCACCCTGCCCCTGTCCCCCCCTCCCCCCGAGACAGGCTCACCTGGTCTGCCTCCTCAGAGTCCGCAGACCTGATGTTCCCAGGACCTGGGTGTCTCCTGGTCTGCCCTTTCCCATCGTCAGCTCCCAGACCCCTGGAGCTCTGTCTCCCTGGCTTGCTCTCTGCCCTGAGAGTGCTGCTCGGTGCCCAGCACATGAGTTCCATCTCCTTTACAGCGATTAGGTGTCTGAAACTCGGTTCTTACTGAAAATACAGGAGGGTGCACACCCAGCAGAGACTTCCTCCTTCCTTCTGGGTACGTGGGAGGTCTCCTCCTGCAGCCCAAAGGAGAGTCATGTCCAAGGCCAGCGCTCCTGCCCAGGGAGCCAGGGGCTCCCCTCTGAGCGCAGGGGAGGCCCGCCCTCCAGTCTTCCTACCAGGAGTTTGTCAGCATCAAGAATATGTTCCTATTCAAGTGCTGACTGAATTTCCTGATCCAGACATGAAGAATAGCCTCTCAGCAAGTTCAGTGCTGCCTCTCCAGCTCCCTTGATTTTTGACTAACAAGCATCACTATTCAGTAAGGCTCCCCACTGTGCTGGGCTCTTGCTGTGCAGCATCATCAGTACCTGTGTTCATCCACAGACAATGTAGACATGAGGAGATTCTCGTGTTTTCTCTAACAGCGAGGTTACCATATTTCAATAAATCAAATGAGTAGGTCTTTTCTGACCAACACAGGAAACTCTTCACATCCCATAGCCCTTCCCTGCTGACATGTTCTCCGTTGCCCTTGACAATCACCTGAAATGCTTGTGTTTACTCGCTGGCTTCCTCCTGGCGGCCTCTGCCTGACAGAACAGGAGCTTTCTGAGCACAGGGCTGCCCTTTGCTGGGAGATGTCCGTCCAAGGTCAAATCAGCCCCACACAAAGTCGGCTCTCAGTAAATATGTGCTTGAATAAATGACTTTCACATACAAATTTAAATTATAAAGACAATACAAACACAGATTATTTTTCAATGAATTCAGACAATAGCCATTGATGAAAGTTATTTTCTTACTTAAAGCAAATACTTGTTACTCTGTGTCTATCTTTTGGTCCTAAGGTTAGTGTGAATGAGTTCACTGATTTGAATGAACTTGTATATACTCACAGGTGTAAAGATATATTTTAAACTTACTGAACCAAAGTCACAACCAGTAAGCAACCTCTCCTTAGTAACAGTCGCCTGTGCCTTAAGACCAATAAAGCATAAAACCTTAAAACATGGTCCAGTGGGTGCTGAAAGTGATCCTAGGGTGGATGATTATCAACATCCCATTTTAGTATCACCATCCTCATTTTGTTTCCGTAAAGTGAGGCTGAGAGGTGAAGGCTTCCGGTGAGAGTCCCGCAGGGAACAAGAGCCCATGCCCTGATGGAGTGGCCTGGTCCTTCTGCAGAGCCAGGGCCAGGAGACGTGACACGCCACGGGGTGAGGGGCCTGGGTCACACAGAAGACAGGTTTCCACAGCAGCGAGGGCTGCTCTCCAGCCTCTGAGGCTTCGGCTCGCTGGCGGGGCATTGGGGTTCAGGACCACGCGGACAGCTTGGGACCACAGGGCCCTGCTCAGCTCCGTGGCAGGGGTCACAGATCACCACACCCGCCTCTCCACGGTGCCCTGGCCCTTGTCCTTTCCTCCAAAAAGAACACTCAAAGGATGTTGACCAACTACCCAAGAGTATCCGATGATGAGCCTGCTGACGTCCTCCTCTGGTTTCGAATTATAATCTACTAGAGGCCCAGTGCACAGATTCGTGCACCAGTGGGGTCTCTCAGCCTGGCCTGCAGGGATCAGTGGATCTCCATGCCACTGCAGCCTGGCCTTACCTGCCAACTCCTCGGCTCCAGCCCACCCTCTGCCTACATCCTGCACAGAATGAAGTAGTGTGGGAAGCAAGAGGCAGGTGGCTTGGGTGGGGGGGTGGAGCCTGAGCCTGGGCTGGGTGCCACACCACTCCCGCTCATCCTGGCCCCACTGCTCCTGTGGCCACCGCTCGGGTGCACAGGGGGAGTGTGTGCGGGAGAGGTTCACTCCACTGCACTTGTCAGTTGAGCGGCGCTCCCGCTGAGAGAGCACACTGACCACCAGGGGGCAGCTCCTGCATTGAGGGTCTTCCCCCTGGCGGTCAGTGAGCATCATAGCTACCTTCCAGTCATCTGGTTGTCCGGTTGCTTGCGCTTTTATATATATAGATGTTAACTTTGATAAAACATTAAATAATTTGATCATGACATAGAACACAGACTGTGTAGAAATTTTAACTTGAACCATGTGATACATTTCAGAGAATTACCAGAACAATTGAATATTAAAACTAAAAAGGTGTGAAGAGGGGACACTGCCCAGACTCCTCATCTCCTGACGTCTGGAAGGGGACACACAGCTCTTACCAGGTCGCTGGGTAGGACTGAGGGCCGAGGGCCAGGACCTCACGCAACCTGAACCAGGCCCCTCACCTGGGGCTAGAGTTACCTAGAGACTGTCCCTCGGAACAATGACCCCTGGAATCATTTCCTTATGTGATACAGTGACACCTCCACTATCCTCCAGTCATTTTTCCTCAGGTTGGACAGAATGTGACCCACAGTGCACCTTCCGGTGATGTCATTCTCTGATGATGAGTGGACAGAGCAAGCCTCCTCCTGCTACCAGGCCAGCTGTCCCTGTGGTCACTCGGCCTTTTCTCCTCTCAGATATGAACTCTGTTTTCTCTATTGAAACAACTCCTTACTAGTACAACAGCCATACATTCCTGACAATAGTCCTCTTGCAAAACCTTTTAGGGACAACTGAGTAATTTACAACCCAGCTCAATCACCAACCCATCTTTCCAACAGTTCACAATGTGCATCTGAATTTCACATGCCCATGCAGAGCTGCTGTCTTGCCAAACACCTTAGAACTGCACCCACATCTGTTTGCTAAAGTCAGGTGCCCTCCTGTTAGTGGGTAATCTAAAAATAGTCACTAGCCGAACCGGTTTGGCTCAATGGATAGAGTGTCGGCCTGCGGACTCAAGGGTCCCAGGTTCAATTCCGGTCAAGGGCATGTACCTTGGTTGCAGGCACATCCCCAGTAGGGGGTGTGCAGGAGGCAGCTGATCGATATTTCTCTCTCATCGATGTTTCTAACTCTCTATCCCTCTCCTTTCTTCTCTGTAAAAAATCAATAAAATATTAAAAAAAAATAAAAATAGTCACCAGTAATCCCACTTCTAGGAATATATTCCAATAAATTAGAAACACCAATCAGAAAGGATATATGCACCCCTATGTTCATAGCAGCACAATTTACAATAGCTAAGATTTGAAAACAGCCTAAGTGCCCATCAGCAGATGAGTGGATTAAAAAACTGTGGTCATCTACACAATGGAATACTACTCTGCTGTAAAAAGGAAGGCACTCCTACCATTTGCAACAGCATGGAGGAACTGGAGAGCATTATGCTAAGCAAAATAAGTCAGTTGGAGAAAGATAGATATCACATGGTCTCACTCATATGTGGAATATAATGATCAATATAAACTGATGAACAAAAATAGATCCAGAGACAGAGAAGCATCAAACAGACCATCCCACCTCAGGGGGAAGGCGGGGATGGGTGGGAGAGAAGTAGGGGGTTGCGGCAGGGGGTTGAAATCTCAAACAAAGGACTTGCATGCATGAATATAAGCATAACCCATGGACACAGTCAGTAGGGGGGTGAGGGCATGTGCTAGGGGAGGTGGGAGAGAGTGGGGAGAGGTCAATGGGGGGAAAAGGATTCATATGTAATACTTTAAACAATAAAGAATTTAAAAAACGTTTTCTTGTCATTTCATCTAGTACCTCAGTTTATTAGTATATTTATGATTGTTCTTTTCTAAATCTGAGGAAATAGAAAATTTTCTAATGTTTAGTCCAAGTCTTCATTTGTAATATTGGTTCAAATTAGGGAAAGAGGCCTCATTCTGGAATGTTTTTCTTTCCTACAAGTAGTTCATTAAAGGTTTTCACTGATCTCAAAACGACTTTTCTAAATTTTTTTTAGAAAAATTAACTGGCTTTTAATAAGTCTTTATTCATTTCTTTGAACTTTCTCCAGTTCCTTCTGCTCTAGTCTCAAAGAAGTCTTTGAAATCATTAACATTTTGAAATACTTAATGCTTACAAGTATTAAACACAGTTGAAATGTTTCTCCTCTACAACTCAATTTACAATGGACTGTAGTTCACTGAGTCAGTGGTCATTGTTTTTGGGTGTTCTCACTTTTACTGATCCCCTTTTTTTGTATGGTTTCCTTTCCATCTTATCTTACTTTCATCTTTCCTTTCTGTTGGCCTAACTTAGGTTTATCTTCTTGGGGGTGTTAGTTTCCTATTTATATCTGGATAAATTTGCGTTGTGCTGAAGATAATGGCATTCTATCTTTTTTTTTTTTATCGCATCCTTTGGATGGGTCTATGTATTGCATGGTTAATTTTTTTCTTAAAGAAGAGTAAGTATATACAATTAAATTAACCTTGAACATGGTACATTTACACAATGGAATACTACTCAGCTATAAAAAATAAGGAAATCTTAGTTTTCAAGACAGTATGGATGGACCTAGAGGGTATTATACTAAGTGAAATAAGGCAGTTAGAGAAAGACAGATACCATATGATTCCACTTATATATGGAATCTAATGAACAAAACAAACAAACAAAATAGAAACAGGCTCATAGATACAGAGAACAGACTGACAGCTGTCAGAGGGGAGGGTTTGTGGGAGAGAGGTGAGGGACCTTGGGCCTGGGTGAAAAAGGTGAAGGGATTAAGCAAAAAACAAAACAAAAAAACCCAACAACATCCCACTCCTCATAGACAGACAACAGTGTGGTGATTACCATAGGAAAAGGGGGTGGGGAGGTAGAAAAGGGTAAATGGGAGATAAATGGTGACTGAAGGAGACTAGACTTAGGTGGTGAACACGGTACAATATACAGATGATGTATAGAATTACACCTGAAACCTACATAATCTTATTAACCAATGCCACCCCAATAAATTTAATTGAATTAAAAATATATCGTATTTAAAATGGACAAAACCGGTACTAAGATGTGTGACTCTTCATGGAATTTGAAAACCTACTAGATAAATGTAACTTTCTATTTATGGATCACATTCTGCATATTTTGGTTTCTAATGATTATTCTATAATTATTATTCTGAAATGTCTAATAATTTCCAAGGTATAATGTGATAGCACATCTTGTGTATGTAAATCGTGTTCATGTCAGCCTGTGTGTAGAGTAGGTGCCCAACAGCCCCGCCCTCCCATCTCCTTTTCTGTCTGTGTTTAGTTATAATTATTGTCCAATGAGCTCCATCAGCCGCCGGGTGACTAGACTGGGCTTCAGGTGTAACTCAGCGTGGCACAGCCCGAGGGCGTCAGGAATCCAGCTCCACTCCTCCTGTGTGTTCGTGGCTGCTAATGGGCTCGAAAGCACCTGGCTAGTCCCTGACCTGGCGCATGTGTTCAAAGACAAGCATTCGAATAAACTCTGCATCTGTTTCAACAGCACAGCAGTATGTGGACAGGAAACGTATAAGTGAAATTCACGATTCTCTTACTGTTACAAAAACCATTTCTAAATGTTTGCCTAACCGGCGCCTGATACAGAAACAGGAGCTGTAGGTGGAAAAGAGAGTCAATTTTGTTTCCCAAACTGTCCTTGAGTGGGGTGAGTGCTAGCTCTCCCATCATCTTTACCCCAAGCCTCTGGAAGCTTTAGCAACCCACCTGGACTGCACACTAAATAGTTAAATGCCATTACTGGGCTCGCAAAACACAAACACAGCGTGGCATGTGAAAGGTGATTATTCACATTTAGAAAGCTTTGGTTCCCAACTTCTGAGATAGTAAAAGAAATTTATGTAAGAAAATAGTATAACAGAAAATGTACTGAAATACCTGCTTGTAATTGCCTGATCTTGAGTCAATGAAAAACAACTGTTTTGCTTTTACTATTTTCTGGTTAAGGGGGTCAGGGTGAGTGGATGGTATGTGTTTCCAGGAACGTAAATACCTCTGTTCCCACTTGGATCAGGTTAACCTGATTCTTTGTTGTAAGATTTAGGACTCCACCTATGATTCCTCACTAAAACGAAATTAATTCGACTTTGTTTTTATATATCCAACACCTACTTTGTGCATTTACATTGTGCATTTGGATAATGTAATCATGTGGCTTTTATTTTGCTGGGGAACACAGGCAACAGTTGGGTAATAACATGAAAGAATATTTCTGTAAGCCCAAAGGTAGGTGCTCTGAGAGTCTGTGCAGTCCCGACAGTGTGCAGAGCACCCCTCGCCGCCTGAGACCCAGTGCTGTGCGAGGGGCGGGGGAAGAACAGACCCGAGACAACCGGAGGCGGTGCGAGGCACTGAGCTCAGCGGGAAACTCAGACGCATGCGTTCATGTCTGAATGGACGATGGAACACAATTGGTATTCAACACGTCAGAGAGGTTATTTTCATGTTGCCTGTTACCAATTTTAATCATACTCCACACACTTGTTCATTCCTCAAATGAAGACAAGAGAGTTAATAGAATGCTATGTCACCCTGCTCACGCCACAAACACCTGCTGAGTACGTACTTGTACAAGATACAGGGGGCAGAGGAAGCTAGAACAGCAGGGGCTAGTCTTGAAATTTTATTTACTAATAGATATTGTGAATCCAAAAGTTTAAAAATGTTTTGATGAAAACATCTGTCCACAGCAGGGAGGGCAGATGCTGGCTCTTGTGCAGCGTGGTGGTGAGCATGTCAGGAAGTCACGTAATATTCAGCAAGTATCTGAGGAGACCTCATTCCCCAGGAATCACTGGACAAGACATCCTGGGAAATTCCAGTGGAAGCAGAATAAGTTCTATGGTCTTAGAAAACATCACAGAAATGTCAGCTAAGACAGATGGAAAGGAACTGATAGGCAGCACGGCATTCCGTCTGGATGCTTCTGGCGGGATCGGGAGGCCCACTTCCTCGCCTCTCTAGAAGCTGCAGACATTTCCTGACTATGGCTTCTTCCTCCACCTATGGGTGCATCACTTCAACAGTGGGATCCGTGGCCATGTCTCCATCTCCTCTCTGCCTCTCCTGCCTTCATCTTACAAGGACCATTCATGGCTCCATCCAGAGGAGTCAGGCCCAGCTGTCCCCATCCCCAGATCTTCAATTCAACTACATCTGCCTGGTCTATTTTGCCTGTTAAGTCCAGCTGCTGACAGGTTCTGGGGATCAGGACATGGACATCCTGAGGAGAACATCGCTCTGTCTGCCCACTGAGGGAATGTGTTGGTAAATTAATAATGGGACTAGTTATGAGTGAAGGAGCATTTAAAACCTTGAATGTGGCATATCACTTCATTCCCTAGTTTGGGGCTATTAGAAACAGCACTCTTATGCATATACTAGAGCAGTGGTTCTCAACCTTCCTAATGCTACCACTCTTTAATACAGTTCCTCATGTTGTGGTGACCCCCAACCATAAAATTATTTTCGTTGCTACTTCATAACTGTAATTTTGCTACTATTATGAATCATAATGTAAATATATGATATGCGGGATGTATTTCCATTGTTACAAATTGAACATAATTAAAGCATAGCGATTAATCACAAAAACAATATGTAATTATATATGTGTTTTCTGATGGTCTTAGGCTACCCCTGTGAAAGGGTCATTCAACCCTCAAAGGGGTCACGACCCACATGTTGAGGACTGCTGTACTAGAGGCCTGGTGCACAACATTTGCAGTCTGGGAGGCCTCGGGGGATGTCTGACTGATGGCTTAGCAGGCCTAAGCTGGTAGCCGGACATCTTAGCACTGCCACAGAGGTGGGGGAGGCTCCCGCCACCACCGCTGAGCTCACCGGCTGTCAGCCTGGCTTTTGGCTGAGTGGTGCTCTCCCTATGGGAGTGCACTGACCACCAGAGGCATCTCCTACATTGAGCGTCTGACCCTGGTGGTCAGTGCGCATAATAGCAACTGGTCGTTCCACCGTTTGGTCGATTTGCATATTACCCTTTTATTATATAGGATTTGCACAAGTCTTTTGGTAAGGAGTTACATATTTACACCTGGGAGATTTATTAGTTCACTAGAGGGCCAGTGAGTGAAATTCGTGCACAGGTAGGGTCCCTAGGCCTGGCTGGGTATCAGGGCCAATCTGTGGGATGACCATCGGGGAGATGGAGGGGCCACCGCTGGCACCTGCCTTGGCCAACCTGGGGTCTGCCAGCTGGGGGCAGCTCCTGTGTTGAGCGTCTGCCCCTTGGTGGTCAGTGTGTGTCATAGTGACTGGTCGTTCCGCCATTTGGTCAATTTGCATATTAGGCTTTTTTGTGTAGGCTAAGGCAGTGTGTGACCAGCATTACAGACAGGAACAACACCTTGCTTTTGCTCTTGTAGCTGCATAATGTTTTTCAAAGTGCTTAAACCAATTTGCTCCCCTGGCAGCAAGCATGGGAGTTCTAGGTGTTCCACACCCTTGGCAACATTTGTCAGTATATTTATTTTAATCATTTTGGTAGGGATATCATTAGGGTTTTAATTTGCATTTCCCTAGTGACTAATGAGGTTGAAACCCATTGTGTGTTTGTTCATTTGTATATCCTCTATTCTAAAGTGATATTTTAAATTTCCCCCCTATTTCTCTGGGCTTTCAGTGTTGTTGTTGTTTCTAATTAGATTTATAGAAATTATTTTAAATTCTTGGTAAAAGTCCTTTGTCATATATATAATCTTCCACATTGTGGCTTGCTTGTCACTCTCTAAATAATGCACATGATAAACTCAAGTTCTTATGTTTAATGGGGTCCAACTTTTCAATTTTTTACTATGGTGGCTATTATTTTCTTGTGCTCACCTTGATAATGAAAATATGTTCCTATAAGCACTTATAGAAGTTTTATTATTTTCACATTTTGATCTCCATTTAAAATTATTTTTTATGGTATGAGGTAAGGGGTCAATATTAGTGCTTTTAAAGAAGAGTGGCGATCCAGTTTATCCCACACAATTTTACCTTTTCCCTCCTGCAATGAATCAGTTGATCACATATTTATTAATCTATTTTGGAATTCCGCATTCAGTCCCATCTCTCTGTTGGTTTATTCAGGCTGCATGACCACATGCATTGCCTAACTATTATAACTTTATAGCACACAAAGTCTTGATATATGCTGGTATAAGTCTACCATTTTAAATTTTTTAAAAATTTATTTTAGAGAGTGAGGAAGGGAGAGGGAGAGAAAAGGAGAGAGAGAGAGAGAGAGAGAGAGAGAGAGAGAGAGAGAGAGATGAGAGACAAACCTCCATTGCTTGCCTCCCATATGCATCCCAACTGGGGGTTGAACTTGCAGCTTGGGCATATGCCCTGGCCAGGAATCAAACCGTGACCTCCTGGTTCATAGGTTGATGATCAACCACTGAGCCAAGCCGGCTAGGCATCAAGAGTGTTTTTATATCCCTATTCTTTTGTATTTCCACATTAAATTTTAGAATAAGATTGCCAGTTTTTTTACTTCAAAAATTTGGGGGATTTTGATTAGGATTGCACTGAAGATCAATTTAATAAGAAGTTATATCATAATAGTAGGGCTTCAATTCTATGAACAGGTTTTGTAGATTTCAGTGTAGAAGTCATTCGCATTTGTAATTAGATTTATTCTGAAATATTGGAGCTTTTGAAAGCTATGTAAAATGATGTGCCTTTAAAATTTCATTTTCTGCATACTTATTGCTTTTGATAGTATGTAGAAAAAGTTTGACTTTGCATTTTGACCTTTTATAATTGCTAAACGAATTCTAGTATATTAAATTAGTCAATATTGTTTTATATTTTCTATATATCAATCAAGTTATCTGTAAATACAGACAGTTTTTGTTCTTCTCCAGTGTCATAGTGGACATGAGTAGAGTAGGCATTCTTTTCTCTTCTTGATTTTAAGGCAAAAAGTTTCAATAAATTACCACTAAGTATGACTTTGTTGTTGTCTGCATGTATTTTATTTTCAGAAACTCCTTATTACATGAAAGACATTCCCTTTTTTTCCAAGAGTTTGCAACATGATGAGATCTTGAGTTTTGTCATCTATTTTTCTGTGTCTGCTAATGCCTACGGCTTTTTCCCAATTACTGTAAAATGTTTTGCTTGCCTTTTCAATGCTATATCAGAGCACCATTTGGAGAAGAAACCCAAAGGATGTCCTGATAGCCATCCTTTCTGTGGCTTCCTGCACGGGACCTGCTAACATTTCTCTCTCTAGGTGTCTGCATCCGTGCTCACAACAGCTTGGCCTGGCTTTCCCACTGCACTGGTGTCAGCATCCGCCATGCCTGTGCTTGCTTTCTGTGTGGTCCACGCTCCCAGGAGAGCTAGAGCCACACGCTCTGTGGTTCCCACGGCACTGGGGCATCCCTGTGCTAGAGCCTCCCATCCCACTCTGAGGGGCTAAGACTGCCAGTAGCTGTAGCTTAGCAGGTGCGCTACTAATCCTCCTTAAATTAACTCGGGCTGAGATGAATTCCTTAGGGATATAAGCAGATAATAATTTGGAGGTCTTATTCCTCCCTTCTGAATCTTCTTATAGCCTCTCTCAGTTCACTCTCACTTTAGCTACTTAGCAATGAATATAAACTGTTCTTATTAAAACGCACAATTTAATTTTACTCCGGCAGAGAGATTCGGAAAGCTAAAGCTTAATCCAGACTCTCATCTGGCCAGGGATGTTAGGACGTCCCAGACCCGATCTCAGAGCTGTGCAGAGAAAGATAAGCCTCGTGGAGCCTGGAGTGCCATCCTTCACATGTGACAGGAGCCAGAGGCCCCGGCGTTCCCTCGGAGCAGCCGCTGTCACAGCACTCCCAGCACGTCCAGATCTTGTATCAAGTTATCCTGACAAACAATACAAAGTGTGTGTGTGCTCCAACAGACGGCGGCGAGTGATTGTCACGCTGAGGTTTGATAGCCACAGCCATGTGGCCCTTCTCCAGCCGCGCTTTCCCTGGCCTGGGGAACCTTGTAACTGCAACATGCTTACGGGCTGGGCTGCTTTCCCTTCATCTCCACATCACTTTGCAAGGAGAAGACTCTGGCAGCCACACCACTTAAAGCCATCATTTCCCCATCCATCCACCTTCCTCTGTCTTAGCTGCACTGATAAAGTCACAGAAATATAGGAAATACCGGGTGCAATCTCCAAAAACTGAGTCTTTCACATTTCCTCTTGTTTTCCTGGATTTGTGTTAGTTATTTGATATTTGGATGTCGATCTTCACTGATTCCATCTTCTATATTATAAAATCTATCTTAGTGTTCTTTTACATTAATGATTTCTAATGTCCTTTATTTGTGTATTATCCTTGTGCACTTCTTTGACTTTATTTGTACCTTCCAAGATCTCTTCCACATAAATTCTGCACTAATGAGCTGCCATACTATTTGAAACATGGAGACAAGTTTTATACAGGATTGTTTTATATCACAAATGTTCATTCTAAAGTTAGAGGGAAAACGCATGAGGAATAGACAAGTAGCTGAGGTAACCAATGGCCTTTGGAGAGAAGGGCTGAGTAAATGAAATTCAGAGTTCCCACTTATGCATTTTCATCCCTCTTCTTTGCTGTATCCCAGTAAAGAATAGTAGGATTAACTGATATGAACTTAATACCTTTCGCATATTGTCCTCATTTGTAAAGAACCAAGATGAGCAAAGTGAGATACGTGGAATGAGCAAAAGGACGAGGGAGGCTGGGAAGAAGAGCCCAAGGTCTACACAAGAGTCCGTGGAGGAGGTCAACTCTCAGGGAACCCTGCACACACATCCTCGGGCTGTAGCGGGGGAGGTGATGAATGCCCAGAACACTAAACCAGCCCAGAGGGTCTTAGAGAACAAAAGACACGCCCAGACCCTTCCAGAGAACACTTCACGGCCCCGGACAGCATGCACTCAGCAGGGGCTCAGTGGTTTTGCTGACCACACCATGAATGTTTTCATTACTATAGTACTCAGTACCTCCAGTGAGTGTGTACCCAATAAAGATATCTGCCACTATGAAGCAGGAACTTAGGGGAAAACGAAGACTGCAGTGCCCTCAAAGGATTCAACTCTAAAATAAATTTGATCACCCATGAGGAACGAAAAGGCCTGTGCCTACCAGGAAATCAATTAACACACTCACTCATTCAAGTGAAAAACGACTGTTGTTTTTCACTCAAGTATTTCTCCCATTCAGGGTGAGTCCTCCAGTGTATGCCCATGAAGCTACCCTGGTGGATGCACTGGGAACAGGCATGAACTGAGGAGCAATAGAATTATAGTCTCAACACTCATCCTGTGCACACACAGGCATTTACCAACTCATTGCTAATTGATTAATGAGTCTACATCATTTAAGAACACATCTTACATTTTATTAACTTGCAGTAGGCTAAGTTAAACCTCTGGGAGCAATTGAAAATTCTAACCTTAATGTTTGCCTTTAGTTTAGAATATTTCATAATATGGATAAAATGAAGTCCATGGGTCAGATCAGGAAGCTGCCGCTCTGGTCATTCCCAGGATGTGGACGTGGCTTCCTTATTTTGGACCTGGTGGGACTGCTTGTACTTTTACATCCAGGCAGCCAGGTCAGCTGTTGGGAAGGAAGGCTCTGCCAGGTTGCCACGCTGTCATGGCATCCGGTGAAAGACACAAACATAAAAGCACCTGGATTAAATGAGGACTTCAGACATTAAATGAAGGAAAATAATTTTCCCAAAAGTTATGGAAACAAAGAATCGAGTATTGGAAAAGGAGACCAATTAGGACAACTACTAGGAAAAAATCTAATCTAATAAAAGAGAAACATGCAAATTGACCATACCTCTGCTACACCCACAGCCACACCCACCAGCCAATCAGGAGGGAATATGCAAATTAACCCAACTAAGATGGCAGTTAATTTACATACTAAGCACCAGTGGCCTGGGCCCGGGAAACATCATAGGGCACCAACGTCACTCGAGGTAGGCCCCGTGTGGGCCCTGAGCAGCCTAGGAAGGGCTTGAGCCAGGGGGTTCCTGTGCAGGGCCTGAACCTGCAATCAGAGCTAAGGGGGCCCCTGCCCAGGCCTAAAGCTCGGCCATAGGCTTGAGGCCTGGGCAGGGGCGGAGCCTGCGATCGGAGCGGGGTGGGGGTCCCCTGGCCAGGGCTAATGCCCCAGCCAGAGGCCTGAGACCTGGGCAGGGGCATAGCTGGTGATCGCACAGGGCTGGGGGTCCCCTGCCCAGGCCTAATGCGCAGGCCAGAGGCCTTAGGCCTGGGTAGGTGAGTGGAGTGGGCTGGGGGTCCCCTGTCCAGGCCTAAAACCCGGCCAGAGGCCTGAAGCCTGGGAAGGGGTGGAGCTGGCAATCAGAGTGGGCTGGGGGTCCCCTGCCCAGGCCTAACCCCCAGCCAGAGGCCTGAGGCCTGGGCAAGGGCCGAGCTGGTGATCAGTGTAAACTACAGAGGAAACACCCTTTCTGACTGCTCATTGGTTAAACTCCCTGTATTCCACTGGTAATATTCTTAGTAACTTGGGTAATAAGAATCCAAGAAGGTGATCTAGGGTTTTTCAGCACACTCCTGGAGAAAAAAACGAAGGTCCACTGCTGGAGGGCTAAGAAATATCATATCCTGCCCTAGCCGGTTTGGCTCAGTAGATAATGCCTTGGCCTGCTGACCGCAGGGTCTGGGTTCAATTCTGACCAAGAGCATGTACCTAGGTTGCAGGCTCCTCGCTGGCCGGGGCCTAGGTCAGGGCTCATGCAGGAGGCAACCAATCAAAGTGTTCCTCTCACTTTGATGTTTCTCTCTGTCTTTCCCTTTCTCTTCCACATTCTCTAAAAATCAATGGAAACATATCCTCAGGTGAGGATAAAAAAAATGCCTAAAGAAAGTTGTCATTTTTTCATGGTGAAGGGGCTGGAATCCGTGTTGATGAAAACACCTTGGTGGCTGCGGTGACTGGCAGTGGCTGCAGCAGCAGGGTGATGGGGCTGGCGCCTTCCCCTGATCAGCCCGGTGGCCTCCCACAAAGGGAGGCCAGACCGCAGCTTAGGCCCGCTCCCCAAAGGGAGCAGGGAGCGGGCTTAAGCCCTCAGTAAGACAACCCCTGAGGGCTCCCAGTATGTGAGAGGGGGCAGGCTTGGCTGAGGGACTCCCCGCAAGTGCACAAATTTCATGCACCAAGCCCCTAGTCTACACTAATAAAAGACAAACATGCAAATTGACTGTACCTTCACTATACCTTAAGCCACACCCAACAGCCAATCAGAGAGACTATATGCAAATTTACCCAGCCAAGATGGCGGCCGGCAGCCATGGAGCTGGAACAAACAGGAGGTTTGGTTGCCCCAATGATGAAGGAAGCCAAGCTTCCTGCCTGCTGCAGCAGCTCTGAACTCCACTCAAAGCAACAAAGTTTCCATTATAGAAGGTAAATAAACCAAAGATACCTGCCTTCATCTGGTCGTGGCCTTGGAGCTGGAGCGAGCAGGAGGCTTCCCTCCCACCTGCCGCGGGTGGCTCTGAGCTCCACTCAAAGCAACAAAGTTTCAATTATAGAAGGTAAATAAATCCCAGAATAAAAGGAAAAAAAGAAAAAAAGGAGAGGCTGGGAGCATCCATCGCCAGGGGGCTTGGCCAGCCTGAAAACGGCCCTCAGCCCCTCACCCAGACTGGCCAGGCACCCCAGTGGGAACCCCTCACCCTAGAGGGGGTGTTGCCAGCCTGAAAACAGCCATCAGCCCCTCACCCAGGCTGGCCAAGCACCCCAGCGGGAACCCCACCCTGATCCGGGACACCCTTCAGGGCAAACCAGCCGGCCCCCACCCATGCACCAGGCCTCTATCCTACATAATAAAAGGGTAATATGCAAACTGACCCTAACAGCAGAAAGACTGGGAATGACTGGTCACTATGACACACACTGACCACCAGGGGCAGACGCTCAATGTAGGAGCTGCCCCCTGGTGGTCAGGGTGCTCTCACATGGGAGGAGCTCTGCTCAGCCACAAGCCAGGCTGACAGCTGCCAGTACAGCGGTGGTGGTGGGAGCCTCTCCCGCCTCCTCAGCAGCGCTAAGGATGTCCGACTGCAGTTTAGGCCTGCTCCCTGCTGGCAGGTGGACATCCCCCAAGGGCTGCTGGGCTGCAAGAGGGTATAGGCCGGGCTGAGGGATCCCCCTGAGTGCACAAATTTTTGTGCACCGGGCCTCTAATAATTTTATAAAAGACAAAAAACAATATTATGGGATAATTTGGAAAATCCCATGTGGGCAGCGGCACAAAACTGCCACTCCCTCCTGCCTGGCTCCCTGGTCCTCTCCTCCCTCCCCAGCCCCAAGTTGCAGACACAGCCACCCCCACCTTTGTGACACTTTCCCATGACTTCAGGCAAAGAGACACCCGGCTCTGCTGATCTTGATACCATGAATTTGTTGCAGTGTGACTGATACAAGCAACTAGTTGCCTATGTATGATTTCCCCCATGAGAAACACAGGCGAGTTCAAAGGACGCACCTGCGGAACTAGTGGGTGGGAACAGGCCATGCATCCCACACCCCACACCTCGGACCTTGGACCTGGGACCGCTCCCTCAGCTCCAGTGTGACTCAGCCTGTCTCCTCTCCACCACCCACCACCCACCCATCACTCACCATTCACCAACCTCAGGAGCTACTGCACCTTTATGGGAACACCCTGGAGCATTAATGCATTATTCATGCATTTCTTAACTATTTATACAATAAACCAGAGACCCAGTGCATGAAATTCATGCAGGCCCAATCCCCAGGATCATGCCTCAACCAGCATTTGGACATCCCTCTCAAAATCCAGGACCGCTGGCTCCTAACTGCTCACCTGCCTGCCTGCCTGATTGCCCCTAACTGCCCCCTCTGCCAGCCTGGTCACCCTACGCAGCCTGCTGTTCAGTCATTTGGTCATCCCTCACTAACCCCCCTGCTGGCCTGGTCTCCCCATGCAGCCTGCTGTTTGGTCGTCCATCTGGTTGTTTAGGGTCGTGACGGCCCCTGACTTTTTATATATTAGGACTAGAGGCCCGGTGCACAAAAATTTGTGCACTCGGGGGGGCGGGTGTCCCCCAGCCCGGCCTGTGCCCTCTCGCAGTCTGGGACCCCTCGGGAGATAACGACCTGCTGGCTTAGGCCTGCTCCCGGGTGGCAGAGGGCAGGCCCAATCCCTAGGTGCAGCCCCTGGTCAGGCTCAGAGCTGGGCTGATTGGGGAGTTTGGGCGCCGCCCCATCATGCACAGAGCAGGGCGGATCGGGAGGTTGCAATGCCACCCTCAGTCACTTTCAGGGTAGACTGATTGGGGGGTTGGGGCACCACCCCGTTACACTCAAGGCAGGGTCGATGGGGAGGTTGTGACGCCACCCCCTGTCACACACAGAGCAGGGCTGATCAGGGGGTTGGGGCGCTGCCCCCTGTCATGCACAGAGCAGGGCCAATCAGGGGATTGGGGCGCTGCTCCCTGTCACTCACAGAGCATGGCTGATCAGGGGGTTGGGGTGCTGCCCCCTGTCACTAACAGAGCAGGGTCCATCAGGGGGGTTGGGGCGCTGGCCCCTGTCACTCACAGAGCAGGGCCCATCAGGGGGTTGAGGAGCTCCCCCTTGTCACTCACAGAGTAGGGCCGATAGGGGAGTTGGGGCACCGCCCCCTGTCACACACAGAGCAGGGCGGATGAGGGGGTTGGGGCGCTGCACCCTGTCACACTCAGGGCAGGGCCAATGGGTAGGTTATGGCTCTACCCTGTCACACGCAGAGCAAGGCCTGTGGAGGGGGGTTGGGGCGCCACCCTCTATCACCCACAGAGCAGGGCCGATCAGGGGGTTGGGGCACCGCCACTGTCACACTCAGGGCAGGGCCGATGGAGAGGTATGGCTCTACCCTGTCACACACAGAGCAGAGCCAATCAGGGGGTTGGTGCGCTGCACCCTGTCACACACAGAGCCGCAGGGCAATCGGGGGATTGGGGAGCTCCCCCCCATCAGGCACAGAGCAGGGCTGATCAGGGGGTTTGGGCGTTGCCCCCTGTCACGCTGATCCCGGTGCCGGGGGGATATTACCCTTTTACTATATAGAATAGAGGCCTGGTGCATGGGTAGGGGCTGGCTGGTTTGCCCTGAAGGGTGTCCTGGATCAGGGTGGGGGTCCCCACTGGGGTGCCTGGCCAGGCTGGCTGAGGGGCTGAGGGCTGTTTTCCCGCTGGCAGATGACTAAAAGCTCCCAACTGCTCCTTGTTTTCTTTTTCTTTTTTCTTTTTTTATTCTGGGCCAGCTTTAGCTCTGAGGCCTCGCTGCTGAAAACATGGATACAATGTTGTGGTCCAGGGCTGACTGAAAGCCAGTTTTGTTTAGCTTCTTATTTGCAACATAGTAATAGTTGCTTAGAGTTGCAGTTGAGAGGCCGGCAAGTGAGGTGGGGAACGTTGGAGTCTGCAGTTCCTGCAGCAAGCAAGCCTCCCTGTTCGCTTCAGTGCATGGCTGCCGGCCGCCATCTTGGCTGACAGTTAATTTGCATAAGGATACGCTGATTAGCCAATGGGAAGGGTAGCGGTCGTACGCCAATTACCATGTTTCTCTTTTATTAGTGTAGATGCCTGGTGCCTGCTGACTCCTGGAAGCCTTTCAATATTCACCTCCATTTCTGTTTCCTCATTTTCTTTTTGTGTTTTGAAAGGTGCATCCTTGGAGGTGATGTCCCAGAATCAAGGCACCTGGCTTTGTGTCAGTTGAGCTGCCAGGCAGTCAGTTTTATGCAAATTAGGTCCATCTAGGGGCTCCAGGTTGGTGGCTGATGAAGTCAGGGAGGGAGGAACATCAGCTTCAAGCAGGCCCCTCCCTTTGGCTTTGGCCAGGCCACATACTCACTTCACATGGTTCTGTGCAATGATCAAGTTTATGTCTAAAAACAGAGGGGCTGTTTCTGTGAAACTGTATATTTTTTAAATAAAGATATGGCCACTTTGAGGTTTCATGTCTAGCTTTGGGTATTTGCATTTTGTGTGAAGGACAATTGTGTTAAAAAATGGTAGTATTGTATGTATGTAAGACACTGTCTTCTCCATTAGGTGGCGCATAGCACTGAACTGAAAGATGCTGGTGTAGGATCATTATGGCTGGAGCTGCTGGAAAGGGTGGGGTATAGATAGGGTTGATAGGCCCTATGGTGCAGGGGATGCTGGGAGCTGGGTAAAGTGCAGGGAAGGGACAGGGCCAAGGCCAGTGCTGTAGCCTCTCTGGGTGCTTGAAGTTGAGAGATGACAATGGAGATGGGAAATAGTGGGTTTCTTGTTCTCCCTCAGTTCCCATCAATCAATCAGCAAAACCCATTGACTTCACCTCATACCTCCTCTTCTATTTGTTCTATGTATCTTATCAGTCCCAGCTCAAGGCTTCATTATCCATCCCCTTTATTATGACAGCAGCCCTTTTCTCTCCTATTCTGGACAGAGAGTGTATGCCTGCCCAGATTTGTATGTTGAAGCCCTAACACCAAATCTATCTATACTAATAAAAGGGTAATATGCTAATTAGAGTGGATGTCTTCCAGATGACCTTCCAGACAAAGCCGCATCTGCTGCAAGGGCTGAGACTCAGGCAGCCATGGGTGGCTATGAAGGACTGAGGATCAGTGGCAAAGGGCCCAGGCTCATACCGGCACTGGCAGCAGCAGTGGGGTAATGGGGGCAGCGCCTTCCCCTGATCTTCCAGGTTGCCTCCCACAGAGGGAGGCCAGACTGCGGCTTAGGCTGGGGGCCTAAGCAGAGGTGGTTAGGGGCAATCAGGCCGACAGGGGAGCAAGTTAGGGTTGATCAGGCTGGCAGGGGGCAAGGTGGTAGGGGTGATCAGGCCAGCAGGGGGGCAAGTTAGGGGCAATCAGGCAGACAGGCAGGTGAGCGGTTAGGAGCCAGTGGTCCTGGATTGTGAGAGGGATGCAGGCCAGGCTCGGGGCCTAAACCGGCAGTCAGACATCCTCCAAGGGGTCCCAGATTGGAGAGGGTGCAGGCCAGGCTGAGGGACCCCCCTTCCATGCACAAATTTGATGCACCAGGTCTCTAGTATATATATAAAAGCCCAGTGATCGAATGGAGGAATGACCAAAATGACTGGTTGCTATGAAGCTCATTGTGGTGACCAACCGGCCCAATCCAGGCCCCGATTGGCCATCCCCACCCTTCCACAACCCCTCCCCCCAGCCGGCCCCACCCCAATAGGACTTGATCACCAGCCAGGCTGAGGGACTCCACCCGTGTACAAATTCATGCACTGGGCCTCTAGTGCTGTGGTATTTGGAGATGGGGCCTTCTGGAGATGAGTATGGTTAGATGAGGTTAGGGGATGCAGCCCCATAATAGCATTAGGGTCCTCTCAGAAGAGACACCAGAGAGCTTGCTCTCCCCAAGCTCAACGTCAAAGAGGTATGTGAGCACACAGTGAGCTGGTGGCCCCTGAAAGCCAATGGAAGAGGCCACAGAATGAACCTGCCACGCCAGCACCTTGGCCTTGGGTTTCCCAGCCTCCAGAACTGCTGTTCAAGACCCCAGGCCACGGCCATCTGTTCTGGCAGCCCCAGCACACACCTGCAATAAACACAAACCCCACGCCGATACGTAGAGAACAGGCATCTGGGCTCTGCAGAAACTCTGAACCTCTTGATCAGCTTCCCAAAACAAGAGGGTAAAGTTTAAACATCTCAACACATCAACCCCGTTCTCTCACTGTTTTACCCCTATGTATCTTCTCAGTCTTAGCTGTGCCAGTCCGAGCCTTTCCAATGCCAAATTCTCTGTAGTTTCTTAAACACATATCATGTTTTCCCATAAATACCTTTGTCCACACAATTTCTTAGTTAGTCATGTCTCTTCATGTTTAAGTGCAAATCTTCTAAAGTTATCTTTTAATACATAGCTCGATCCTAAACTTCTCCAGAAAGCATTGCCTCAGATGAGTCTATGCTTTTATAATTCCCATTGCACATCTTGTTATGGCCTTGGACACATCTCATAATATTTGATTGGGATTAGAATTGATTTGCTTTGATTAGACAGGTCTCTTAATATTTGCCTTGAGGGCAATGATCACCCTCCTTTTCCTTATTCCTTTAGCACCACCAGCTATATGGTGGGTGCCCGGTCAGTACTTACTGAATAAACAAACACTTGTGCCCACGTAGGGATTTGGCACAAATTCTATGTTCTCAATAACCTACATAATTATTGTTGCTTCTTTATGTGCCAAGGCTAGTTCAGGAAATGTGAAAATAAGAAAGATTCAAGAAAGAACTACATGTTCAAGTTGATTCAAATAATTTTTCTGACATTTTGTGGCCTCCATTTAAATTCTTTATCACACACCTATTGTTGGTTGTGTTAAAAAATGCTCCCTTGTCCGGCTGGTATGGCTCAGTAGTTGAGTGTTGTCCCATACACCAAGAGGTCGCAGAATCCATTCCTGGGCAGGGCACATGCCTGATTGATCCCCAGTAGGGTGTGTGCAAGAGGCAGCTGATCGATGTTTCTCATCAATGTTTCTATCTCTCCCTTCCTCTCTGTCTAAAAATCTATAAAAAAATATTTTTTAAATGCTCCCCCTTTTTGGGAGGTAGGAGGTCCTCATGTCAGAGGCAATCCAGAACACTGGCAAAGCTGCCTTCAGTTGTCCTTTCTCATATGGACAATGTTTAAAAAAATGTAAGCAAAGCAAACTCCACCCATATTGCTCTTGTATACCTGCTATGAGTGAACTTTGACACTTGGAACTAATGGTTTTTCAGTTGGCTGCTAAAGTGAGAGGAAAGTGGCCTCGCTGGCTGACCCCAAAGCCACACTCGGAACATCTGGAACATCTGGGGCAGCGAGAGGAGAGCCGCCGCCCGGAAGGGAGGAAGCAGAAAGAGGCTGTGGTGTCTGCTTGTGCACATGTCTTATTTTGGGCCAAATGCAGCTGAAGTGGGAAAAGGGTAGGCAGTTCAGGCTGGTAATTGAAGCCCACGCGCTGACGGTGCATAGAAAAAAGCCACCTGGCGTGGGAGCCAGGCGAGCTCTCGCTGGGCCTGCCTTCCAACAGCTCGGACGGGAAAGTGGCCGAAGACGTGCAGCTTTCACTGCACAAAACATCAGTCCATGCTGCTGGCTGTAAGCAGCTTTACTCAGGAGCATCTTCGTTGCTCTTCCAGGCTACCCCAGTTAAATGGTTCAGCGGTTCTCAACCTGTGGGTCATGACCCCTTTGGGGGTCGAACGACCCTTTCACAGGGGTCGCCTAAGACCATGAGAAAACACATATATAATTACATATTGTTTTTGTGATTAATTACTATGCTTTAATTATGTTCAATTTGTAACAATGAAATTGGGGGGTAACTACAACATGAGGAACTGTATTAAAGGGTCGTGACATTAGGAAGGTTGAGAACCACTGGGTTAGATGGTCTATGCTGTAGGTCTTCCAGGCTACCCCAGTTAAAGGGTTAGATGGACTATGCTGTAGGTACACTTCTCTGACCAAAAAGTCTCTGAAAAACACATTTTGTTGTGATCATTAAGAAGTAGGTAAATTATTTATTCTTGATGTGATGAAATGCCATTCCTTGGTAGGTAATCTATTCTTACTCATTTTACCATGCTTTTATTTCCTTTTAAGGTAATTAGTAGTGTCTTGACCAAGTTTAACTGTTTACATTTATTTTCAATCTATTTTAGTACTGTCTGAAAATAAGTAAACCACGTTATTTATAATGCATTTATCATGCAACAGTTTTTACTCTTTGCTAGTCTATTTAATAAAATTGTATTTTCTCCAGAATATTTGACAGAGAGAAATCAAATGGCCCCGGCTACATGAGATTTTCTGCTTCTTTAGTCTTCGAATCCCTCATTGCCGCCTCCTGCTGAGAGTCCATCACACTCTCCCTGTATGTGGAATTGAGTCCACGCCGCTGATGGCATCTGAGAGGGCTCTAACTTCCGCATCATTGCTGTGTCCCCCGCAGCTCCGAGCACAGAGGCCCTCAGTAGCCCTGTGGCTGGTATCACCAGGCAGAACCAGCTGCTGTTTCGCACTGTGGGACCCAGAGCAATGTTAGGATTGGGTGGGGTTGTACGTGGTCACCTGCTGCCACACACAACACAGACATCTTGTGGATTCCGTGTAAAATCAGTTTGCTCGAACTGCTATTTGGGACATGGGTCACCTGGGGAAGGGAGGGCATGATTTTGATGGCAACAACTTCACAAAAAGTCCAAAGAAAGAAAAGTATGATGCCTGGGATGAAGCTCTGCAAGCCACAACCTAAACCTGTTTCTGCCCCCTGGAAATCCACCAACCACATGCACTCCAAACTGCAGTCTAACGTAGTCACAGTCCAAGCAACCAAAACTTAACCTATCCATTCTGGATCAGAGACCCCGGGCTCTGAGATTTCATGGATCAGAAAAATTCCAAAAGACATGCTTTCAAATAGACATTACACAATATCTCCCATCACTTCCTTTCGTAAAGAAATGCTCATCCGACGTCGGTAAACTACCATGAGAGGCGTGGGCAGTGGGGTGGAGCGGCAGTGGACGGCTGGGCCAGACGGACTTCCCAGCATCTGTAAGCATGAATGAAACATTAAGGGATTCACCGGAGAAGACCAAGTCGGCTTTTCAGAAGAAAAGAGATGTTTGAATTGAATCATGCTTGTATTTGAGGCATGAATACCATCAAATATTTGTTCCCTAAGTCAAATATCAACTTCTACAATTTTAATTTGTAATTTAGTTTTGGAAATATTCCCCAACTTTTGGGTGGTGATTTTGGTAGTTCTGAAGTGAATTTTATTATTTTTTAAAAATATATTTTTATTGATTTCAGAGAGGAAGGGGGAGGGAGAGAGAAATAGAAACATCAATGATGAAAGAGAATCATTGATTGTCTGCCTCCTGCATGCCCCCCACTGGGGATCGAGCCCACAACCCGAGCATGTGCCCTTGACCTGAATCAAAACTGGGACCCTTCAGTCTGCAGGCCGACGCTCTATCCACTGGGCAAAACTGGTTAGGGCCTGAAGTGAATTTTAAAGTAATATTTGGAGAATAGGGTAATTCCATTCTGTTCCCCATATCATATATTTAAGGGTTATTATGTAAGTCTCTATTGAGACAAATTAGTTTAAAAACATTAGTAGAAAAACAGAATTGGTTATATTTGAATACATATTTTTGAAATAAGAAATTCCTTAAAGGTATTACTGAAACAAGTACATTCTTAAAAGTCACATTATAATTAAAAATAAAAATATAAGTTGATTTTCAGTTGAAATATTTATATACTAAACTTTCAGATTAACAGATGTTTCTCAAACAATTTAGAACTGGCAGTATAATAAATCTGATTTGTTATGGGTTTGATGTTTTAAAAGTCCTTCATTTTAAATATTTAAAAAGCATATTTATGTTTTTTTTTAATATATTTTATTGATTTTTTACAGAGAGGAAGAGAGAGAGAGATAGAGAGCTAGAAACATCGATGAGAGAGAAACATCAACCAGCTGCCTCCTGCACATCTCCTACTGGAGATGTGCCCGAAACCCAGGTACATGCCCTTGACCGGAATTGAACCTGGGACCTTTCAGTCCGCAGGCCGACGCTCTATCCACTGAGCCAAACCGGTTTCGGCGCATATTTATGTTTTAAGAGCTTGAGTAGATAGTTCTGAATTCTATGCATTCTTTTTGTTGCTTTCTAAAACATTCCCATGTTCCTTCTTATAATCAAATTTTAAGTAAAAACAAGAGTGAATCTAAAGTTCAATTTCAATTAAACTGTGTTTACTTTGAAGAAAATCTGTAATTTTGAATTTCTCTCTTTACCTGATAAATAAGAACGAACCACACTATCAGCAGACAGGGGTCATTTAACTCATATTTATTGAGTATCCAGTACTGTACGTGCTAAAAATAAATTGCTAGTGATAAAAGACAATTGTCCTGTCTGCCAGGATTATCCAGTTTTGACGAGAGAACAATAATAAGAATGACGTTTTTTAGTCCTTGGAAGTCCTGTGTGATCATCTGACTGTACAGCCGGCCATGGAAGAAGGAGGGAGGCCAGAGACAAGAAAGAGAAGGTGGCATTTGGACAGATGTTGGAGAATGTGGTCAGGAGAAGAGCAGTAGGTGGGACCAGCAACCCTGCCCAGCCCAGTGCTCACCCATCTGCAAGCCTCAGTGCTGTCACCGGAGGAATGACAGCTTTGATCTGTCCCATGTGTAAGAGTTATTCCCATTCTAAAAGTTCTGTAACTACCCCCCTTATTTTGTTAATCCTCACCCAAGGATCTTTTTTCCATTGATGTTTAGAGAAAATGGAAGAGAAGGAGGGAGGGAGAGGGAGAGAGAGAGAGAAACATCAGTGTAAGACACACATCAATTTGTTGCCCCTCACTGGCCTGGAAGTGAACCTGCAACCCAGGTATGTGCCCGTGACCAGGAATCAAATCCTTGAACTTTGGTCCTAAGGCTGAGGCTTCAACCACTGGTCACACTGGCCAGATTGTAACTCCCCTCTGATACTACTAGAGGCCCAGTGCATGAATTCATGCACTGGTGGGGTCCCTCGGGGTGGCCTGCAGGGATCGGGTCCCAGCTCCTGCCCCTGGCCTTGCAGCCTCACAGCCCCACAGCCCTGCCTGGCAACCTGCCTTGGCCTGGTGCTGCCCCCTCATCTGCGGGGTGATCAATCAGGCCGGGCCCCCCACCTGGGTCCCTCAGTGTCTGGAAGCCAGGTGGTGGCACTGCCCCTCCGTCGCTGCTGGTCGCCATCTGTGGGGCAATTGGCAGGGTGATCAAGGCCCCTGCTCACACCCGCCTTGGCCTGGTGCTGCCTGCTCACCTGCTCCACCATCCCGCCATGGTCCCACTCTTGTCGGGGCCCATATGGACCAGCAACACCTCCATTGCCACCCACTGCCAGCACCGCGTCACTGACGGCCACCATATTTTGCGCTGCCCCCTGGTGGTCAGCGCACATCATAGCAAGCGGTCAAACTACTGGTCTAGGGGACAATTTGCATATTAAGCTTTTATTATATAGGACAATCAAGTTGGTAAAGCAAGGTCTTTACAAATTTCTTTCAGAGCATTAAATAAACACATTTCTAGAAACAAGAACTTCTTGGTGAGAACACATTATTAAAATCCTCACATTGTTTCCCAATCATCTCTTGAGAAGGATCAGATTCCTGAAGTTTGCTTCCCGAAGGACATGGCTAGTTGGTTGACAAGCTTTGTGCTCAAAATGAACTGAATGCCAGGCAGAACGAGTTACGGATAATCCTTTCAATTAGAAAAGTATGAAAACAAAACAAAAGACCTTTGAACTCCTTTAGGTGTCTTTTCAAGGAAGAAAAGTTAGAACTGATCCTGGGCCAGGATCCCAAAAGCAGTGGGAAGTCAGGGCAGAAGATGGGACAGTGGGTTATTGTTCTTCATCAAAGGAAAACAGAGATGCCTGGAAGTGAGAAACTTAAACCCGGGCAGAGGCACCAGCTCTCCAGAATGACCATGTCAAATAAGCCAGCGGCAGCAGCAGCGGTGGCACCGGGGGGTGTTTCCAGACTAAACAAGCAAGGTGAGCGTGAACAGAGCGAGAGGACGAAGAATCAGGTCCGTGCACTCCTTCAGTTGTGAACGGCTGTTTACGGAGATGCATTAAGGAGCAAAGAGCTTAAAGTCAGTGACTGATGGGCAATAAATGGAGTTATGTTCATTTAATAAAGGCATCGTTTCTTGTGAGGAACTGGCAGTTGCTAGTCTATGGTGCGGAGCAAACCTTAGACACACCTGCGGCACTAGCGATGGGAGTGCTCCCGTCACAGGCCTGGGCTTACAGGTGACCTGTGTACCGTCCTGGGCAGGTGTCACGAATCCTTGACATCTGCTTTGGCCAGAATTGACCAGAGACAAGCTCAGAAGCACGCAGCTGTGGACATGGGAACTCCCACAGGGCCCTGTCCGAGCAGAGACTGTGCATGGTCTCCTGTGATGTCAACATTAGCCAGGTGGGCAAATACCATGATACCTTTCATCTTAATACAGAGTCAAGAAGCAAGGAGGGGCAGGGTGAGCCGGGGCAACGAGGGGCGCTGGGCAGCCCCTGCCCGCCATGGGCAGTGCAGCTTCTCATCCCAGCCTCCGGCACCTGCTGGCTGTGTGCATTCCCCGCGGCAACAGCCCCAAGGCGGGGCCAAGCCTTACTTCTCTTTGTGTTTCTCGCACACAACACGTGCCTGAACATGACCGAGGTTTCCAGTTGGGAGAGTAGCTGACCCATGTGTTTGTGGGAGGAGGTTGGAGATTATGCTGAGGCTGATGCAGGGCGAAAGGATGTGTGATGACTGAGATGATTCGTTGACATGGCATGTCCAGTCAATGGAGCAGTTTCAGATAACAAGTAAGCAAACAAGGAAAATGAACACAGAGAGGTTCTGCCCATCACCAAAGACTATGCCCGTCCCAGCTACGCTTCTATGTGCACAATTTCTAGAAACTTAAGAAACTTCAGGATTTAAAACTATTTTGCACATGTAAATGTTTAGGAATTTAAGTCGTATGAGAGGCATAAGGAAAGTCCTCGTTCTGTGTCTCCCTCCTCTCTGCTTTGGTATTTTCCCTGGGGGACAACCAGTCTCTACAGCAGTGAAGTCCTGGGGTTCCTCAGGGTTTTCATGGTGGGATCCGTGGCTTCCCTTGATTGGTGGGCCCAGGATGGCCCCGCCTCCTGCTCTGCAATACAAGGTCACAGCAGCTCTAGCCCTGAGCCCGCTCCCCTGGGATCAGGTCCCCAAGTTCCTGGATCTCCTCCCTCCGGGGCCACTCCCCACGTGTGGGAAGGTCGTCCTCAGGGGCCAGCCTCCCAGGGCTCTCAGCGGGGCTTCCTCTGCCCCTGGCTCTCCCAGCCTCCCATCCAGGCCTCTCTCCTAGAACTTGCTGACGGCCTTCACCTCACAAAGACGCCCTTCTGCTCTTTGAAAACTGCCTACTGTGAACTCTTTTTCTTTTTGGCTCTTATTTTTATTTTCTTTAAATAAAGTGATTTTTAACTTAAATTTTAAATTACAGTTGACATTCAATATCATTTTGCATTGGTTTCAGGAGTGCAGCATGGTGGTTAGAGTGTCCTACACTCGGTGAAGTGGTTCCCCACTATTTCCGGTACCCGACCGGCCATACAGAGTTGTGACAATATCATTGGCTATTCCCTGGTCTGTGCTTTACAACCCAGGGACTACTCTACAGCTACCGACATGTACTTCTCAGTCCCTCCACCTCTCTCACCAGCCCCCCCCTCCCTCTGGCGGCCCTCAGTCTGTTCCCTGCATCTACACAGACTCCTGTGTGCCCTTCCCTCAGGCAGCGCTCCCAGGGAAAGGCCCCTCATGGACTTGCCTGCTGCAGTCCGCAGGGGCGCAGATCCTCTCCTCCCGGGAGAACTGGGCCAAGGCAGGGCGGGGCCGTCCTTTCAATGGCAGTTCTTTTTGTTGTGAGAACACCTTTGTTTGTCAATGAAAGGAAACAAATTGGACAAATGGACAAGCATTTAATAAGCAACTACTAGGTACCAGGCACTACCCTGGACAGCTGTGAGGGTACAAGAGACAGAAAAACCTAACACCAATGAGATATTTTGAAGAGGAAACCAGCATTGAAACAGCACAGCAATTCCATTGTTACTACACATTGGCCAGGGGACACTACAGTTGGCTTGAAAGTGGCGTCGGAATAATTAGCATCAAGTGAAATCAGAATCGGCACCTTTTCACCACGTAAAGCATTTGCCATCGTCCTGTGTTTCAATGGTTCAAGCTACATTATAATCAGAGTCCAGCAAAATGGGAGCAAAGGCCTTCCAGCCCCTGCAGATCCTCCTGGGAAATGGTCCAGGGACCTGTCTCATGTGGTTCCTGACACCAAATGCATACTCAGGCACAATGAGTTTTACTGATCTTATGGGCATTTAAGGTATATTTAACAGAATACAGACAATATTTTCTTTAACTTTCACAATTTCCCCTATTTGTAGGAAACCTAGACTCAATTTTGTAAGTTTATATGTTTATATTCATTTTTCATGCACAACAGTAGCATCTTGGAGCCCTAAGGGATAGTGAAGGAAATGTAGCTGCTAATGCCCATTCCTAAGCATCCTGGAGCTAGTTTCTGTAACTTCAAGTAGAAGCCACATGTCTAGCTTTCCAGTGAACAAATGCTAAGTCAAAACCTGATAAAATAATCCTGGTTTCTGAGGGTGACCTAGAGTGACCATGTGATTTATCACCCAAAGTAGGGAACTTGGGTGGAAGACAAATGGGAAAGTGAAAGGTCATAAATCAGGACGGTCCCAGGCATCAGGACAGATGGGCTGAGCTGGGGAGTTGGCAGATCTAGAATTGAATCACAGCATACCTCTCACTCCTTTTACAGGGTCAAATACATCACATGGGCTGTTTTAGATCCAGAATGTGGAGTAATAAAACCCAACTCATGATTGCTGGGGAGTATTCATTTAAATGAAAACATGTCCAGAATACAGGCATTTCAGAAATGAGGTCTAAGCAAAGATGAGAGGTAAGAAGATCTCTGGTCAATGATTGCAGAGGTTATGAAAGGAACTTTCCTGGGCTACATCTCTCTACAGCAGCGGTTCTCAACCTGTGGGTCACCAACCTGTGGGTCGCGACCCCTTTGGGGGTTAAATGACCCTTTCACAGGGGTCGCCTAAGACCATTGGAAAACACATATATAATTACATATTGTTTTTGTGATTAATCACTATGCTTTAATTATGTTCAATTTGTAACAATGAAAATACATCCTGCATATCAGATATTTACATTATGATTCATAACAGTAGCAAAATTACAGTTATGAAGTAGCAACGAAAATAATTTTATGGTTGGGGGTCACCATAACATGAGGAACTGTATTAAAGGGTCGCGGCGTTAGGAAGGTTGAGAAGCACTGCTCTACGGCCATGTCAGTGTAGAGCCACGGTCACCCTGTGACTGCTGAGGTAACCAGTGGCAGTTCTGAGCACACCCTGGTGTAAACAGGAGTGGAATCCTTATTTCTTTAACTCAAATCATGACCAGTGAAGTGATACAATCATGAAATATAGTATTCATTTGTCATGATATTAGAGTAATGAACCTTATAATAGAGAAATGATTTCTAAGTTGTTAGGTATCAGATTGATTGCTTCAGTGTGTTAACTTTTTGTTTTCAATCTTCACCCGAATATATTTCATTGATTTTTAGAAAAAGGGGGAAGGAGGGAAGGAGGAAGAGAGGGAGAGAAATAGATGTGAAAGAGAAACATTGTTCAGTTGCCTCCAAAATGTTCCCTGATGAGGGATTGAACCCACAACCTAGGCATGGGCCCTGAGTGAGAATTGAACCCACAACCTTTTAGTGTATGGGACAACACTCAACCAACTAAGCCACACCCTCCAGGGCAACATGATAACATTTGATAACAAGAGTTTCCTTGGTAGAGAGATTTAAATGTTTCCCTTCCTCTTACAGTTATAGGCCACGGTTGAATCCACTTAGAGAAACACATTGGCACCAAGTCTCCTTCCCCTGCAGATTCCTGCAGGTCTTCACAGAGACTGGCCTCCTGGTGGGACACTCAGCCCTGGTGACCTTCAGATCTCATGTCAGATACAAATTTGAGGACGTGGGCCAAGATCCCAAGATGCTTTCTATACAAAGACCTGTTGAATGTTCTCATTTCCTGAGATTCAGGGCAGGCACTCATTCTCTGCTCTTTTAAATGACCTCAATCCAGCAGAGCCACTCTGCTCTCTCAGGCTCGGTCCGCAGAATTGGATGTCATAACTCTTTTTCATATAGCATACAGCGTTTTATGAAATTATCAGAATTTCCAATAGTTAACAGTCTTCAATGACATGGTCTGTAATGTATTTCAAATGACACATTTGCATATTCTGTTACGTATTCCTGACATATTGAACTTTTCCAGACAAAATAATTTCAGGCACTGTCTTTATTACAAGGAGAGCATTTCCCTAAATTCAGTGGTGCCTGAACCTGGAGCCTGAAGGACATTCCTACGTCTTGATAAAATTTCCCATTTGCCTTCGAATTAGAATCCATTCAATGCAATCGATATTTTTATCTTCACAGCTTGTGCCTGGATATGAGCAATCTAATATTGTGGTTTCGTACATGTTATTAATCACATTACAACTATTAACTACATTGATGATATTAACTATATTAATGATAGTAACATTTATACTGTGCTTTCCCCATTGCCTGGCCCTCCTCTAAGTGAACTGAATGGTTTTACAAATTCCTATGCTCCACAATCTGTAGAGACTTGTAACCATATGCAATCATTATGTATATCTAAGAAAAGATTGAATATTATTAATTAATAAACTGTTTATATACTAATACAAGGGGTGGGAGGTCTTGGAAGCAAGCGATCACTGTAAGAGGAGAACTATATCATGTTACTAGGAAGGACATGGTGAGGAAATCTCCCCAGAAAAATACACAAGAATGCCATGCATTCTCCCTGCCATTTTGTTAAGCTAATCCAATATTATTAAAATACTAGGGGCCCGGTGCACAAAATTTGTGCACTGGGGGGAGGGGCAGATCCCTCAGCCCGACCTGTACCCTCTGTCATGTTCCGGGACCCTGGCTGCTCCGGGCCTAGTAGGAGGCCTACAGGCTTGGAGCGGCCTGGCTCCCAGGGCCCCATTTTATCAAGAGAACAAAGTCGGCGTTAGTTACAGCCCTCACCGAACCCAGTACAGCGTGTCTGTGCATACAGCTGCCTCGTTCATGTGCCTGCTTTGCCCAACAGAATTACTAACATTTTGAGGACATAGCTCTGTCTTATCCTGTTTCATCTTCAGTGCCTGGCCTGGTGCCAGGGACCTGGGAGTGTTTGCTGAGTGAGTGAGTGAGTGAGTGAATGAGTGAATGAATGAGAGAGTAAGTGAATGAGCAAGCGGCTATGGGGTGGCGACAGAAGTTTCCGCCCCACTCCCAGTGGCCTGGTGCCCCGCTCCTGGCTGTGTAGTTCCCTCCCCACTCCCGGCTGCCAGGTGCCTGCCCCGGGAAGTTCCCGCCCCGCTCTTGACTGCCCAGGGCCCCACTCTCAGGCTGAGTAGTTCCCGTCCTGCTCCCAGCGACCCAGGCCCCCGGCCACTCCTTCAGCAGAGGCCAGGGCAGGCAGGAAACTTGACTTCCTCCATCAGTCGCTGGAGGCAACCCAAGCCTCCAGCTCCGTGGCCACCACCATCTTTGTCGGGTTAATTTGCATATCACTCCGATTGGCTGGTGGGCGTAGCTTGAGCATAGCAGAGGGACAGCTAATTTTCATGTTTCTCTTTTATTATATAGGATGTATGTGTGCATATGTATTTGTACACACAAGTAGACATATATATTTATAATTCAATAAATATATTGGATATATATTCAAATAATGTATAGACTATTTCTACTAAATTGTTGCCAATGTTCCTCTTACTATTGTAAAACAGTAGAATTAATGCTTTTCCTTTCTAACTCATTTGAAATTTGGAGTGCTGAAATACACTTTTTGAAGATACTTATAAGTATCTACTCCATGTTCAGTAATGTGCGTCTGATTTTTCTTATGTTAATAATTCACCAAGCATGAGAAAAGCTCACCAGGGTCAGAGAAAAGGAATTAGAATCTTTGCACGCGGTGCTAAAACTGCTGTAGAGAAGAGGTGGTGTAGGTAAATGCGGTCAGTACTCACATCCTCCCACAAACTGATCAAAATTACAATAAAAATACAAAACAACCATCATTCAGATCTGGCTGAATGGAAGTTCTACAACTAGAGAAGCAAAGAATAAAGTACATCAAGACTGATAGGAGGGGCAGAGTGGTGACAACCACATGAGATGTTTTTTAATTGGGAGGAATATCTTGGCTGCAGAGGCTTTCTTTGAGGAACAAGGGTCCCAGCCCCACACCAGGCTCCAGCCTAGGGTCCCAGTTCTGGGAAGAGATGTCCCCATAACTTCTGGATGTAAAAGCCAGTGGGACCTGTAACCGAGTGAGACAGAGGCTGCTGGAGACCCAGTTCCTCTTAAAGGGCTGGTGCACGGACTTACTGGGACTACTCCCCCTGGCCTCCAGCTCTGGGGCAGCAGCTTGAAAGGATCCAAGGACACATGGGGAGGAACTGGATTGTTTGGCATCAGGGCAAGAACACCAGGGCAGCTTCCTCCCAAATGAAAGTGCTCTCAGAGGACATCATTCCTGTGCTGAAACTTCCCCTGCCACAGAGATGACTGGCAGGTGCCATATCTGAGTCTCTATTAATCAGGCTGACACTATTTGCTCCACCCTGGTGAATCCGAGGCAGCACTCTACCCAATTTTCAGCTCCACCCCAGTAGTTTATATTGTCTTTTCTATATGAATGGCCTGTCGTAGATTTTGCTAAAATCTCTCAAACAAGCAGCAGCTGGCCTCAGTGTGCCCCATATCTCTTAATAAGTGGCCCCATGCCCAGCACTAGCAGCAGCCTGCTTTGGGTCACAGTTTGGCCTCTCTGGGGCACTTCTAAGCCCAATATAAGTAGCAGCCACATGCAGATGGCTCTGTAGCTCCTGACAGGTGGCTCCAGGCAGGGGCTGACTTTGTACCTCCCAGGAGGCCCTAGAGCCAGTGTACCCAGTGGACAGCTTCAGACCACACCAGATTACAACTCTACACATCCATGAGTGACACACTCAAGGGGCAAACTTGGTGAGCATCAAAGCCCCACTGAAACAAGTCCTGCTCCATGAGGGTACCTCCTGCACAGCAGCTCTTCCACGGTAGTTGAAGCAGGTCCTCACAGCCAACTGGCCTGGAAGTCAGTCCCTCCCAGTGATGCCAACAGCCATCAAGTCTCAGCTACAAGAAGACTGTGCTCACAGCCCACAAAGGGGTGCACCTAGATTTCCCAGCTCAGGTGACTGGGGAGGCTGAGTCACTGGGCCCCTAATGGGCACCTCCTATACAAGGCCACTCTACCAATTCCAGGATACATAGCAGCTCTACCCAATACATAGAACAAAAACAAGGAAGCAGCCAAAATGTGAAGACAAAGAAACATGTCACAAATGAAAGAACACAAAAAATTTACAGAAAAAGAACTAAATGAAATGGAAGCAAGCAAACTACTAGATACAGAGTTCAAAACAATGGTTATAAGGATACTCAAAGATCTTAATGAGAGCTTCAGGGGACTTAGTGAGAATTTCAACAACATGAAAAAGGACCAGTCAGAAATGAAGGATTCACTAACCGAAATGAAGAATAATTTACAGGGAATCAACAGTAAAGTAGAAGACTCTGAGAGTCAAATCAGAGATATGGAATATAAGGAAGCAAAAAACACCCAATTAGAAGAGCAAAAGGAAAAAGAATAGAAAAATATATGAAGATAGTGTAAGGAGCCTCTGGGACAACTTCAAGTGTACCAACATTCACATTATGCGGGTGCCAGAAGGAGATGAGAGAGAGCAAGATATTAAAAACTTATTTGAATAAATAATGACAGAAAACTTCCCTTGCCTGGTGAAAAAAATAGACTTACAAATCCAGGAAGAGCAGAGAATCTGAAACATGAAGAACCCAAAGAGACCCACACCAAGACACATTATAATTAAAGTGCCAAAATTTAAAGACAAAGAGAGAATCTTAAAAGCAGTAAGAGAAAAGCAGTTAGTTAGTTGTAAGGGAGTGCCCATACGACTCTCAGCTGATTTCTCAACAGAAGCTTTGCAGGCCACAAGGGAGTGGCAAGAAATATTCAAAGTGATGAATAGAAAAGACCTACAACTAAGATTAATCTACCCAGCAAAGCTATCATTTAGAATTGGAAATCAGATTAAAAGCTTCACAGACAACAAAAACCTAAAGCAGTTCATCACCACCAAACCAGTATTACATGAAATGTTGAAGGGTATTCTTTAAGAAGAGGAAGAGGAAGAGGAAGAAGAAGAAGAAGAGATCAATATCCTATATAATAAAAGGCTAATATGCAAATAGACCGAATGGCAGAACAACCAAACAACCAAACAACAGTAAAACTGGTCACTATGATGTGCACTGACCACCAGGGGGTGTGCATGGAACATGACGGGCATCGGCCATGGTGGGATGGTAGAACAGGTGTGTGGAGGCACCAGACCAAGATAGGGTGCCAGTCGCTGTCATCGGGGCAAGCCTCTGGTGGTTACTGAAAATTCTTTGCTCCTGCATGCCGCAGTCCGGCCCAGCACTCGCACCTGCTGCTGTGCCAGTCCCGCTTGCACACGCTGCTGGCACCCGGTGCTGGCCCTGATCACTCAGCACTGACAGTGGGTGTAAGAGGCGGCTTCCAGCCCTGATCACCCCTGAGGGCTTCTCCACCTCCCCCTGCTCCTGAGGGGTGATTGGGACTCACAGCCACTGATGGTGCGGAGTGATCGGGGCCAGTGCCAGCAGTGAGTATGAGTGGAGCTGGTGCCATCAGCACATGGGAGCAGTGGCAGTGGGAGCAGGGCTGCTGGCAGACAGAGGACTGGGGGCTGCAGTGGGAGGGGCCGGGAGAGGGCACAGAGGATGGGCCAAGACCCGCCCCTGTGCCCACCTCAGCCTTGTGGCCCACAGTTCCTTTCAAAGTGCATGAATTCGTGCACTGGGCCCCTAGTATAAACAATAAAATGCCATATATATATATATATATATATATATATATATATATATAAAATTGAATCTCAAAATCAAAATAACTGAACAAGGAATCTAATGAACAAAATAAACTGATAAATAAAATAGAACCAGAGGCATGGAAACATGGAACAGATTGAGGAATCTCAGAGGGAAGGGGGTGTGGGTGGGGCAGGAAGAGATTAACCAAAGACCTTGTATGCATCTATGCATCACCTATGGACACAGATAATAGTGTGGTGAAGGCCTGGGGTGAGGTGGGAACTGGGTGGAGAGGGGTAATGCGGGGGGAGGGAGGGGGAAGAGAAAAGGGGACATCAGTACTACTCTCAACAGTAATGATTTGAAAAAAAAAAGAGTCCTTGCACCAGCAATGATGAGGAAGGACTGTGGGCCCTGCAGTGAGAAGCAGTCCTCTGGCACCCTCTGCTGGCAGCATTGCCTTCCTTCATAATCAGCACTGAATGGATAAAACAAAGGTTTCCCCACACTTTTCATTCATGACAAGACCTCAGCCATCACACTGACAGCAGTCAATGGGCTCAGGCACCTGGAGAAGTTTATGCTGCCCCCCTGGCGTCTGATGTTGCCTTCTAATCACTAATGAGACTCGTCTTAATGACTTCACAGGGTCCACCTCCCCAGCTTGATCCTGCTCAAGAGTCTAATCAGAGCCACAATCGCCCTCCCGGGATGACTGGCTGTCAAATGTCTTTTTTTTCAAGCATTTAAACTGCTGGGGAGCCATTGACACACCCCTGTGGTCCTGACTTTGACCCCAGCCACTGAAAAGACACCTGCGTAGAGAGCACCAGGCGGTGACATGACTTAGTCTAATACTTGGACACTGTTCCATCTCCTCCTTCCCCAGAGTACAGGTGCAGAGCGCGGACACCTCAGCCCGAAGCCCTCGTGTCTCTCGGGGTGTAATTCGAATGCCACATTGTCAGTAAGTGCTTCTGAGAGGCCTACGGCTTTAACACACGCCCCCGACACTTCTTGCCCCTCGCACTGCTTAGCAATTCTTTAACATCCGATACGTTACACATGCATCTCGTTTCTGGTCTATCTCCATCCACAGCAACAGCTCATGTTCCCTGAAGCTGATCAAGAAACAAGGTTGTCTTTTCTTTCAATTCTTCTGAATTCACTAGAGAAGGGGCAGCTCACGTGCCCCCCTGGGACCACTCATTTCTGATATTCAGGACGCCTCCGCTGAGCGGCCTGTGTGTACTGGGCCCAGGCTGAGAAACGCCTCCTCATGCACAGCTTCAGCAGGAGGCAGGGAAGGAGGTCACAGCTCATGTTCCCCCTACGGAAAATGGGGAGCGGGCGGATCAGGACACAACGGCCGGCCTGACTTAGAGAACAGGGCCCCTCCCTCAATGAAACCTACTCCGTCCCCCACAAGGGCTGCTGGAATGCTGGGGGTGGGAGTGGAGGGGCCTTTAACGCTGTAATGAGTTCACGGAGCCAGCACCCAGCGCCACGCCTACTTTCTGACGGGTGCGGCAGTCTACCTTCTACTTTGACTTTCAGATATGACACTCACCCAGCTTCACCTGAGACAGGGGGCAGCAGAACAGCTACAAAGTCAGGCACAGCCCCAGCCTTGCAGATGAACGGGGAGAAATAAGCAGTGAGCGTTTTTTTCTGCAAGGAGCAGAGGATATTCTTTTATTTTTAAGTAGATTTGAAGATGCACTTTATTCTGTGATATATTTTTTCTTCTCATTTTAAGAGATGCATGTCACTCCACAGGACAGGTGTTTATGGTCGTGAGGAGCAAGCTCATCAGTTATCAACTAAACGCGTCTCCTGGAAGGTTGGTGTGAGGCTGCTAATCGAAGGCCGCTGTCCTCCAAGCTGTCTGCGTGCAGGCAGCAAGCTCATGCTGACCCTCTTCTCGTTTTGTGCTGGAATCCCAGCCAGGCCCAGAGAGGGGAGCGGCCTCTCCCAGAGCCCCTGGGAATGGCTGGTCTGAGCGTCGCTGGGCTCACTGCTCTGCTTGTTGAATGTGTGACTGAGTCTCTCATTAGTCATGCACGTGACACTCAATCAACATGGGTATCGATGGGCTGAATTCCTCCAATACATGACATACATCCTTTCCCAAGAAACCATATTCGCAGTTTACCTACTCATGGAAAAACCCTTTGGAAGTCGTTGGAGTGCTTATGCTGGCGGACAGCACCCACGCACCCCCTAGGACAGTGATGGCGAACCTTTTGTGCTCGGCGTGTCAGCATTTTGAAAAACCCTAACTTAACTCTGGTGCCGTGTCACATATAGAATTTTTTTGATATTTGCAACCATAGTAAAACAAAGACTTATATTTTTGATATTTATTTTATATATTTAAAATGCCATTTAACAAAGAAAAATCAACCAAAAAAACGAGTTCGCGTGTCAGAGGTGTCAGAGGTTCGCCATCACTGCCCTAGGATGTTCTCAGCGGGGGCGTGGCTGTGTCCTCAGCCCAGTGGAGCCCGGCTCACCCTGAGGGTCTGCGGCCCCTTCTGGCTCCCAAAGCTGCGCGGTGTTGTCACGTTCCTCTTCGCTGGTGCTGAGTGCCTCACAGCTTCTGTACAGAGGCCTGTGGGTGGGAGGCACGCTCGCCCTCGGTGTGTCCGCTGCGCCCCACTCACCGGGAGCGTCAGAGGCGATCGCCGTGGGCGGCCTGGCCGCTTTCCCCTCGCAGGACCCTTGCTGTTCTCATTACTCACCCACACCACCCCCAGCTGCGGACACTTTATAAAGCTCTCACCCGGTGACTCCGCCTACTCCGGGTGACAGTCCTGGCCCCTGACCGAGGGAGAGCAGATGTCGCCTGTGGAGACCGGACGCTGGCACCTGCATCCCTTAGTTTAGTTTCACACACATTAGCGCTCAGTTACTCTGACTGGAGTACCGAGCCCCCTGCACAGTCAGGCATGGACTTGACAACAGTGTTTTCCTGAGCCTTTGGAGTCGTGTCCTCCCCCAGGTCCGGGCTGTGCTCTCACCGCAGAGGCTGCGGGAAGAGTGAGGACTAGACATGAAATCGCTGTGCAAACGGCACTGATTGGTTATTACCCATCATTGTGTGTCTGTGTGCTGCCATCGCCTCAGTGCCTTGAAAGCCTAGAAGATTCTGTGGTGGAGCTAGATGGCTGCACAGGAGCTGTGCTCTGAGCCGTGCAGTCTAACACCGGTACATGCTGGCCTTGGGCGCCGGCAGCTCCCAGGCCGATGGAGCTGATGCGTCCTGAAGAGCTGCTGCAATGTAAGAGAATGACCAGTACGCGGGGACAGCAGAGAGGGACAGATTTATCTGAATTGTGATCTGTGAAAAGCTTCGTGGGAGGCAATGGTCCAGTTGCCAAGCAGATGGGAGTCGGGAGGCGTGGCTGGCCGACACCGACCAGAGCGGGAGGGGAGGCGCAGCACCAAGGGTGTGTGCAGGGGAAGCCCCGCATCCGTGTGGTCTGAGATGTCATATCACTTACGTGTGTGCTTTCACCTCAGCTTGGAAATCATGGGCACGAGGAGGGCTAATAATGAGAAGTGCTGACCTGACCTAGGTTAACATTGGCGTCATTTTACTAGAGTTTCAGTAATCAAGAAAGAAAATCTGTTGGATTTTGCTGAAATGCAGAGATACCATCAACCTAGTGACATCATAAGAGAAGCAGACGGGCGTGGGGCTTGCGAGTCAGTCCATGCTGCCATCCTTAATCTCTACTTCTCTTCCAGAATGTTCCTCCAACGAGTGTATGCCTTCTAGAGTTTTACTTGGATCAGTCTTAGGTTCATCAGTCTGTTGTTTATGCAACCATTTTTTATTGTGGTAAGAACGTAACAATACAAATTTAAATGAACTGTTGAGTGTGCCATGCAGTGTTAACTGTGAGTGCAACAAGGATCGTCGATGTGCAGGGCGTGACCACAGGGTGTGCCTGACAGTTATTCCCTTACTACAGGCCTGATGAGGAAATTTGTGCAAGGGGCTCGGCTCTCGAAGCCCTGGCTTAGACAGGAGGGTCATCTGGAAGGACGTCCGAAGGTTATTGGCTGTCCGGTATAATTAGCATGTTACGCTTTTATTATTATAGATAGACACTCCCTTCCCCTGGAACTACATTCTCTATTTCTGTGCACTTGGCTGTTTTAGGTTCTTCATCTAAGGGGGGTCCTGCAGCATCTGCCTTGTGACTGGCTTATTTCACTGGCATAAGGTCCTCCGTGTCCACCCCTGCTGTCATGGTGGCAGATGCCCTCACCGTAAGGCTGAGTAACTCACCCCCGTGTGTATGTCAGATCGTCTTTACCAGCCACCCACCGAAGGACATTTCGGTTACTGCCCCCGCTGGAGACTGCAGATGACGCTGCAATGAACACGGCAGCACAAATAGCTCTGAGCTGCTGATTGCACTTGTTTTGGATAAATACCCAGTTGTGAGGTTGCTGGGCCACATGGGAATTCCATTTTTAATTCTTACGGAATCTCCCTGTGGTTTCAATGATGGCTGCCCCACTTCATATCCCCACCAGGGGGCAGAGATCACAACTTCTGACATCTCACCAGCCCCGCTCCTCTGTTTGTCTGATACTGGCCATCCTAACAGGCATGAGCTGACCCCTCCTCAGGGTGTCAGTGAGAAGTTTTCCCCGTGAGGGGTGCTGAGCACCTTTGCTTATGCCTGTTGGCCGTCTGTGTGTCCTCGTTGGAGAACAGCTTATTCCGGTCCTTGGCCTGTTTTGTAGTTGGGTTCCTTGTTTTTTCCTATGGGAGTTTCTAAACATTACATTTCCAATATGAACCCTTGTCAGACGTGTGATCGAGACAGCATGTCCCTCATCCTGTGGGCGGGCCCTCTCCTCGGGGATCACTCTCTTCGCTGCGCCCACACTTCTGGCTCCAAGGCTCCCTCTGGTCTGTTTGCCGCTGTTGCCTTACTCTCGGTGTCAAATCCAAGGAACCGCTGCCAGGGCCGCGTCATGAAGCCTCTCTGTATGTTTTCCTCTAGGAGTTTCATAGTTTCAGGTCTTACGTTTAAGTTTGATCCACTTTGAGTTCATTTTTTAAAAAACTATATTTTTATTGATTTCAGAGAGGAAGGGAGAGGGAGAGAGAGATAGAAACATCAATGATGAGAGAGAATCATTGATCAGCTGCCTCCTGCATGCCCCCTACTGGGCACTGAATCCACAACCTGGGCATGTGCCCTTGACCGAAATCAAACCCAGGACCCTTCAGCCCCCAGGCCGATGCTCTATCACTGAGCCAAGCCAGCTAAGGCTTGAGCTCATTTTTGTGTAAGGTGTGGACTAGGGTCTCATTCATGCTTCTGCAGTTTTCCCAACTGTTTGCTGAAGAGACTGTTTTTCCCAATGGTGTGTTCTCCGCACCCTTGGTGGAGATGAGTTGACTTACAGGTGTGGGTTTAGTTTGGGGTTCTCTGTTCTGAGCTATGTCTGCAGCCAGTTTTATACCCTTCGTATAAACTACCTAAAAGGAAACTAAGGAAGTTTATAATGTAGCAGAAAGGATAACACGCATAGGAATAAGCTTGTGAAAGAGTGAAAGACTTGTACACTGAAAACTACAAAACATTGATGAAAGAAATTAAAGACACGAATAAATGGAAAGACCACCCATGTTTATGCAATGGAAGATTTAATTAAAATGCTCACAGTGCGCAAAGCAACCCACAGGTCAAACGCTATGCTGATTAAAATCCCAATGGCATTTTCCCTGCTAGTGTAGCTCAGTGGTTGAGCGTCCACCTGTGAGCCAGGAGGTCACAGTTTGAGTCCCAGTCAGGGCACACGCCTGGGTTGTGGGATGTGCAGGAAGCAGCCAGTCAAGGATTCTATCTCGTCATTGATGTTTCTATCTCTCTCTCCCTCTCCTTTCCTCTCTGAAATCAATAACAAATATATTTTTAAAAAATCCCAATGGCATCTTTTACAGAAATAGAAACTACAGCTCTAACCCCAATGAGCCAAAACAGCCTTGAGGAAGAAGAACCCAGCTGCAGGCATCCCACTTTCTTATTCCAAGGCATATCACGAAGCTACAGTTGTTAAAATTGTGTGCACATTTGCCCTAGCTGGTTTGCCTCAGTGGGTAGAGCATAGGCCCTTAGACTGAAGGATCACGGTTCGACTCCAGGTCAAGGGCACACATTTGGGTTGCAGGCTCCATTGGGGGTGCTTGCAGGAGGCAACCGGTGGTGTTTCTCTCTGTCTCTCCTCCTCCCTTCCACTCTCTCTGAAAATCAATGGGAAAATATCCTTGGGTGAGGATTAAAAAAACAAATAAATAAAACCAGAATGCACTTTGCATTTAGCTCTTACATTTACATCTTTCAATCTTCTCACACTGTGCAAAGCGCCTTGATTATGAAAAAACGTCATCTCCTGTGCAGGTTTGCTTCCCGTATTGTAGATTTACTTCCTCGAGAACGCAGATGGATTTATTAAATATTGGTTGTTCCCTTATAACACCTGCTCTCTGTTCCCTCACTTCCAGTTCATTAAGGAAACTGGAGCAAGAAAGCACGTCCCCGGAGCCCCAGCTCTTCCGCTCCTGAGGTGGCGCTGACTTTACTAAAGACAAATGTGGACGTAAAGGGGGCGATGTGTCATCCGTCTTCCCCTTTCACCAAAGCACAGCAGGGCCTCCAATGTCCTCATTCATTCAACGTCTTTTCATTGTGACGTTGAGTCACAAGTGAAGGAAACTGAGAAAGACTGACTGGAACAACAGCAGAAACTCAACAACACAACGCAGGAAGCAGGAAACGCAAGCACATCAGCGAGAGACCCGTGAGAGAAAACTCACTGTCCCTGAACTGTCAGCCTGGCCACTGTTGGCGACTTCAACAACACTTCTCTCTGGACCATGGTGGGAAGGACCTAGTGACAGTGATGTTAGGAGTGAGTGTCTGGCCACGGAGTTACCCCACAGTGACTTCACCCCACATGTCCCCAGCAGAGGCCAGGAGGCCCGGGTCTGAGCAGGGCCCATCCCCAGCAGAGGCCAGCAGGCCCGGGTCTGAGCAGGGCTCGTCTCCAGCAAAGGCCAGGAGGCCCATGTCTGAGCAGGGCCCATCCCCAGCAAAGGCCAGGAGGCCCATGTCTGAGCAGGGCCCATCCCCAGCAGAGGCCAGGAGGCCCGGGTCTGAGCAGGGCCCATCCCCAGCAGAGGCCAGGAGGCCAGAGTCTGAGCAGGGCTCGTCTCCAGCAAAGGCCAGGAGGCCCGGGTCTGAGCAGGGACCATTCCCAGCAGAGGCCGGCAGGCCCGGGTCTGAGCAGGGACCGTCCCCAGCAGAGGCCAGCAGGCCCGGGTCTGAGCAGGGACCGGGAGTCTCACAGTCTAAGAGCGGCGGCTCCCCAAAGGCCTGCCCCCGGGTCAGAACCAATGGGGCTCTTGAACTGGGGAGAGGAGCCCTACACTTTCAGATGTTAGAAGTCCTCGCTAGGTCACTCAATCCAGCCCAGAAATGGCAAGAATGGCCTTCTATTGCCGCAATAATTTGAAAGCATTCTGACAGAGTTAGGATATCAAGTAAAGAACGAGGGTGCCCCAAGGACGGGGTAGGCTTCCAAGCTGAAGGGAGGGGACGGTACCAATTTCCATTTTGTCCGGAATCGTTAAGTCCATGAATTCTCCCCGGAATAAGGATTTGAGGGGTCCTTCAGCATCACATGAAGCGAAGCCTGGGGCCCAGGGAACCGTCAGCGCTCCACGGAACAGCTGTCACCACTTCCTCGAGCACATTGTTCATTGCAGGCCAAGCCTGATATTCTCCAGTAAATACATTAAAATGGAAGAAACATACGTCAATGGAATGTCACTTGATGATATATCTGTGTACAATCACTCAACTATTTTACATAAATTAAAAACTTGTTGCCGAAACCGGTTTGGCTCAGTGGATAGAGCGTCGGCCTGTGGACTGAGGGGTCCCAGGTTCGATTCCGGTCAGGGGCATGTACCTGGGTTGCGGGCACATCCCCAGTGGGAGATGTGCAGGAGGCAGCTGATCGATGTTACTCTCTCATCGATGTTTCTGGCTCTCTGTCTCTCTCCCTTCCTCTCTGTAAAATATCAATTAAAAAAAAAATCAATAAAAAAAAAACTTGTTTCAAACAAAGTTTATATATTTTTCTTTTTTAATATATTTTATTGATTTTTTACAGAGAGGAAGTGAGAGGGACAGAGAGTCAGAAACATCGATGAGAGAGAAACATCGATCAGCTGCCTCCTGCACACCCCCCACTGGGGATTCGCCCGCAACCAAGGTACATGCCCTTGACCAGAATCGAACCCGGGACCCTTCAGTCCTCAGGCCAACGCTCTATCCACTGAGCCAAACCGATCAGGGCCAAAGTTTATATTAAATCCATCACTATGAAATAGAGTTCTGTTCTCAAGCAGTTACATATTTCTACTTTTTCAGTTACTCTTTTCAAAATCATGAAAAACAATGTTCCTGAATTAATGAATATTTTTCAGCAATCTCAATTTCATCGGAAATAGGCTGTGGCTGGTTGTGAATATTCACTGGATTAATTTTCATTATCCTTGTCAAATGGGACCTAAATGTTTCAGAGGAATATCCTGATAGATTAAACATTTTTAATGGATTTTCTTCAAAGAAAACTCAGAAAGTGGAAATGTGGATCCAGAGCGCCCTCTTGTGGCTAAAACGTAGTAATACACCAGCAGGAGAGCAGGAGAGTCATTTTCTGTATTCTTTGGACATTTCTGAATTTTACTGATGAATCCTTCAGAGGGTAAACCGAGGCAGAGTTAACACAGTGCATCTGCCTGGTAGCGCCCCTAGGACCTCCGCATACACTGTGTGTCACTATTCCCGTCAGTGAGGTAGCTTCTGCCCTCCTGTGTTCTCTGAGCTAGCGAGTGCCAACAATCCTCCCAAGAGGCGTGGTCTGTAATCTGTGTTCTCCTTGAAGCCAGTGGAGAATTTCCTCCCTGCATTTCTCCAAAAGAACTGCGACCCACCTCGGTGTGATCTCAATACTAAGAGAACATAAGTTGAATTTTGCTCACTGTTGGTGAGTTACCACCATGCTCTAGGAGACTTCAGGGGTACAGTGTTTTCCAAATACAAAACTGAGGACTCATTAATGTCACAAACATATCTGTCCTCATCGCTAACTTCCTACAGGGAGCAAGGGAGGCCTTTAAAATTGATTTAGGGTCAGAATTACTATTCCACGTGGGGATCTGGCCCAAAGGAAGGTTTCATGCCTTCAGATTAATATTATGTAGTAACTGACTCATTAATTCTTTACCTAATGAACAACCTGTTCCCACTGAAAATTTAAACAACGAAACAAAAGCACAAATTGAACTGCACCTCGTAGTTGAGAAATGGAACTGAACTGATATTTGAAGATGGAATAAAAGCAAGACAGTTCTTTATTTGGGGCCACATCTGAATTTCGGGGAGACTTGTTATTATCCTCTGTTTGTGAGAACTGCGCATATTATCATCGTAACTGACTGAGTTAGCCATGAGCCTCTTGAATTTTTAAGCTTATGTGATGTGTCTAATGCCTTAAAAAGAGGTTAAATCCACTTACATTCTAAATGGTTCTCTTTTTTTTTTGTTTTGTTAATCCTCACCAGATGATATTTTTTCCATTGATTTTTAGAGGGAGTGAAAAGGAGGGAGAGAGGGAGTGAGAGAGAGAGAAAGAGAAAGAGAGAGAGAGAAACATCGATGTGGGAGAGACACATTGATTGGTTGCTCCCGCACACACTCAGACCAGGGCTGGGGATCAAACCTGCACCCCAGGTACATCCCCTTGACCGGGAATCGAATCTGTGACCCTTAGGTGGGCAGGGTGATACTCTCACCACCGAGAAACACAGGCAGGGCAATGATTCTTGCTTTTTCACAAAACTTCAGATCTTACACCGATAAGTCAATCTACTAAAAGCTTTTCTACCCAGGTAACAACCAGAAACGTGGGTATGTCTGTTATTTAAAATGGAAGCATTCCTGCTGCTTTCAGCCCCCTATGTCCTCACAAACAGTCCCTGACACACAGGATGTGCTTATGCCTTCCCTGTGGGACAGCCAGCAGGTCAGTGGCTCAGGTGTATTTCTATATTTTAATCATATTTTTAAAAAATATTTTAAATAATTTTTAGAGAGAGAGGAAGGGAGAGGGAGAGAAACATCAACGATGAGAGAGAAACATTGATCAGCTTCCTCCTGCACGTCCCCTACTGGAGACCAAGCTCACAAGCCGGGCCTGTGCCCTGACTGGGAATTGAACGGCAACCTCTTGGTGCACGGGACCACGCCCAGCCAACAGCCACACCAGACACAGCATCTATTTCCCAGCCTTAGAAGATGCAGTTGTATAGCTTAGCGTGTTGGGAGCAGTTACCCGTTACCTCCATTGAACTGCTGTCTCCTCCGGTTGCTCTGTGACCTCAGGGAATGCACTTGACCGCTCTGTGTATTTCTCCGCTGGATGGGCACACGGGAGCACGGGGAGTGAGTTAGTGACCACCTAAGGGCCAGTGGCTCGGGCTAAGTGAACTCTGTCACCATAAAGGCCAGGACAGTCTCACACACGCTTCCTGCCGAAACTGCGATTACATTTAGGACTCTTTATTTCTTGAAAGAATCAACATACAGCAAAGAGTTCATGTCTTCTCTGTTTCTGGGTCGAAATCGACTTTTTTAAAGGATTCGTCTTTAGTTCTTATGAAATTAGAGGCTTTAGGGCCCTGAGTGTGATTCCCTAAGACAAGCATAGCTCTGCTCATGTGAAACGTTTTAAATCATTTGTTTGCTCAGTTGTTTTATATGTTTTCCAGCATTTGATTAGCGTCCTTACTTAAAGCAGCTCTCAAACCCGAATCTTTTCAAGAGCGTCGCCCTCCACGAACTTGGACCAGAGCAAACACTCCGCAAACATCTTCAAAGGGACGGGCGCACATAATCCATTTCCCACGTAAATTCTGCTACCACGGCTGAGCTGCATCTACAGGAAAACGCAAGCCATCTACACGCAGCCACCGTTCTGTTCGCCGGGCCGTGTCGCTGCGGATTCATAAGCGCACGTTTTAAAGGACACGCGTCCGCCGCCCCAAACGCATGAAGACCAGCTGCCCGACTGTCCCTTGTTCACTCAGAGGACTTTTCAGGGATTTTTGTAATTTCCCCCTTTCCTCCAAACTCCACAGGGCAATACAAGCACGGACTGCACATTTCCCGAGGCTGTTGATTGTTGTCATGAGAAGAGAAGCAGCCCCTCACACACAGGAATCCGGGCCTCAGAGGAACCTGGTGCCTGTTGGGTTTTAGATTCCCAGACACTATTCTCCCCCTGAGGCTCAGCGCTGGGAGGAGTCTGCTGCCCACCCACACCAGCCCAGCCAGGGACCCGCCCACACCAGCCCAGCCAGGGACCCGCCCACTCCAGCCCAGCCAGGGACCCGCCCACTCCAGCCCAGCCAGGGACCCCCCACTCCAGCCCAGCCAGGGACCCTCCCACACCAGCCCAGCCAGGGACCCCCCCACTCCAGCCCAGCCAGGGACCCGCCCACTCCAGCCCAGCCAGGGACCCTCCCACACCAGCCCAGCCAGGGACCCTCCCACTCCAGCCCAGCCAGGGACCCTCCCACACCAGCCCAGACAGGGACCCCGCCCACACCAGCCCAGCCAGGGACCCGCCCACACCAGCCCAGCCAGGGACCCGCCCACACCAGCCCAGCCAGGGACCCGCCCACTCCAGCCCAACCAGGGACCCGCCCACACCAGCCCAGCCAGGGACCCGCCCACACCAGCCCAGCCAGGGACCCGCCCACACCAGCCCAGCCAGGGACCCGCCCACACCAGCCCAGCCAGGGACCCGCCCACTCCAGCCCAACCAGGGACCCGCCCACACCAGCCCAACCAGGGACCCGCCCACACCAGCCCAGCCAGGGACCCGCCCACACCAGCCCAGCCAGGGACCCCCCACACCAGCCCAGCCAGGGACCCCCCACACCAGCCCAGCCAGGGACCCGCCCACACCAGCCCAGCCAGGGACCCCCCCACACCAGCCCAGCCAGGGACCCGCCCACACCAGCCCAGACAGGGAACAACCCACACCAGCCCAGCCAGGGACCCGCCCACTCCAGCCCAGCCAGGGACCCCCCACACCAGCCCAGCCAGGGACCCTCCCACACCAGCCCAGCCAGGGAACAACCCACTCCAGCCCAACCAGGGACCCGCCCACACCAGCCCAGCCAGGGACCCGCCCACACCAGCCCAGCCAGGGACCCGCCCACACCAGCCCAACCAGGGACCCGCCCACACCAGCCCAGCCAGGGACCCGCCCACACCAGCCCAGCCAGGGACCCCCCACACCAGCCCAGCCAGGGAACCGCCCACACCAGCCCAGACAGGGACCCGCCCACACCATGTCCAGCAGTGGACCTGGCCAACTTTCTTTCTACACCTCTACAAAGGCTCCTTTCTCCTGACTTACCATTTTGCTAAATCAGTATTTCATTGATTTTTCTCTAATCTGGAACATGAGATGTATTTCTGAGATTTAAAAATCAGTCTGAAGGTCTGAATTTATATTTAACTAGTAGACCTACACATGAATCTGTGTGCCAGTAGCTCTCTGTGGGGCCTGGCCAGAGGCTCTCCACTGCCCAGAGGCCCATCCGCAGCTGGGCGTGGAATGCTTGCCTTGTCGCAGGGGCGACGACGCAAGCATTTCCCTCCGTCCCCCGGGTGCTCCATGCCCGCTGCCCAGCGGTCCTCCATGGCTGGTGACAAAGCATTCTGCCAGGCTGCTTATGCTGCCCGCTCTCAGCGGCCACCTGTCCCCCCCCCCCCTCCCCCCCCGCACCCCCGGGCCTGGGGGACTCCGGCAGGGCTGAGAGGACTGGGCACCGCCATCTTTGTGATGGAGTGATGGTTAATTTGCATATCACCTTTTTATTAGATGGGATTACTCTCCAGCTAAAATACCTTCTACACATGTTCCTAAAGTTACTGTCAAATTACTGCAAGTTGTTTCTGTCCTCTGCCAGAGGATGACTTATGCTTATGCAGCCAGTCTATGAGAATGTAAGACACTTGCTTCTCTACCATATACCATTGCTTGTCAGGAGAAGGAGAGGCAAGGAAAGGGAAACAGGAAGAAGAAAGAAGAAAGACTGGGAGACATGAAAAGGGATAAAAATGAGTCAGAAATGCTGTCTTAGTTTTACTGAGTTAGAAATGTAACAATAATCGTTGCAGAACAACTAAAATGTAGCAGTTGTGTATACAACACTTCAGATTCATTATCATTAATCACACACATGCACACACGCAGACATACACACACAGACATATACACATAAATACACACATAAACATATATACATATACATGTGCACTCATATGCACACACACAAATATACAGACACACATATGCACACAATGTACACATACACAGGTATGCACACATAAACATGCACACATGCACAGACATATACAGACATACACAGACATGCACACAAATACACAGACACATAATGCACATACACACCTACACAGATGCACAGATATACACACATACACATGTGCACAATTAACACACAAATATATGACATACACAAATGCACACACATACCTACCCACAGATATACATGCACACACACATACAGACATACACAGATAAACATACTCACATGCAGATACACACATGTACACACATACACACAAACACACAATACATAAATACACACACCAGACACACATCCACATTACACATACATACATGTGCACACACATGCGCACATAGACACCAACACATACAAATACACATATATACATACACAATACACATATATGTGCACAACATACATGCATAGACATAGACAGACATATGCAGACATACAGACACACAGATACACATGCACACCTGCACACACACATACACAGATAAGATATACACCCATAGACAGACATATGCACATGCACACATACCTACATGTGCACACACATGCAGACATGCACATACACAGGCATACACATACAACACACATACACATAAATACAAATGCACATTCAATACATAGGACACGTGAACACACATACATATATACACACATACAATAGACTGATACACACATACAATACATATATACACATATACACATAGACATATGCAGGCATATGAAGTACACATAGAACACATATGTGCATGTACACAGGCACATATACACATGCACACATGCTGACATACAGATATACACACAGTACACACACATACTTGCAAATATACACACATACACATACAATGCACACACTGTAGAATACACACATACATATACACACATACACACAATTCACCCATATGCACACACAGACCTACATGAACATACACAATGCATACATGCACACACATAATATGACATATACGTACATACAAATACACACACATACACACATGTACACACACAGCACTCCCAGAAGGAGAACATTATTTTCCCAATTTACAAAGTTTTCACTGAAATAAGATGATGGTAAGTTGGGGCAGAATTAGGACAGGGCCCTGCGATCCAGATCTTCCACTGCCCCGCACTGCGTGGCTCCCCCACCCCGTGGCCTTGGACATGCGCAGGCTCCTCATGCTGCTCCTGGTGGCCAGCTTCTTCACACTCCAGTGGGCATCATCACCAGACGGCGCCTATTCCCTGGACGAGCACCCTTGGCCAGGTGAACATTTGGAAGCACGGACAGCCATGCGGTCCCGTGTGTGCGGTGCATAGATCTCCACTTCCACAGGGAAACACGGAACCACATGGGCACCGGCAGGGGACAGTCCAGTAAACATCCAGCTAAAGGTGGAGGGCTTGGCGGTGCCGGTGCAGACGGGCATGGCACAGGCTCTCCAGCCATGTTCCTGTGCTGCTTAAATTAAAGCCACATAGAAGCACACCCTGGTCCTTCTCCATTCCCAGGTCACAGTTCGGGCGCTCAACGCGGGAGGGGCCGGCGCCTGCTGCATGTCCTGTGACTGAGGAACTGCTTCCTCAGAGCAGCTTGCCCAGGAGGCTGGGGACAGGCAGGGAGAGCAGCAGCAGCTTTTATCCATGCGCGGGTGCACGTGAGAGCTGCAGCCTCAGGGGACAGAGCTTGTGCCCCAGAGAGGGGTGAGCTCGGGCCGCCTGGGTTCAGCACCCACTGCGAGTCCCCTGCGTGCTGAGAGCTGGGGGCCGGGCGGCTGGCGCTGGGAGGAGGGCTGGGGTGGGCGGCGGCCCAGGAGGACCTCCAGGCTCTGCCGGCTCCAGCCTGGCTCTGCGGCCTGAGCAGCAGCCGGACATCTCAGCAGAGGGTCCGTGTCAGCCAACCGACACCCGGCTCAGCTTCTCCAAAGAGTCAGCATGCAGGGGAGGCTCTCCCCGTGGGCGATGCTGGGGCCCGGAGTCCCTGCTGCTCGGCCCGGGCCTCGGGAGGAGAACGGACAGCCCTCGGGCCTGGCGCCCACAGGGGACATCGGGTGCAGCAGAACCCAGGTAGGGAGCAAAAGGCACACAGTGATGTGCTGGGCTCTGTCTACCAAGGGAGGTCTGCGCAGCCCACGGGGACCGCGGACGGGCCTCGTGGTGGGGGAGGGAGAGGCCTGGAGGTGGAGGAGGGAGGAAGCGGGCTGTCCAGGTGGGCGCGGGCAGGTGGGGCGTTTCCGTGGGAGAAGCTGCAGAGACAGGGTGAGAGCCACCTCGGTGATGGTGATGGTGGTGGTGGTGGTGATGGTGATGGTGGTGATGGTGATGGTGATGGTGGTGGTGGTGGTGGTGATGGTGGTGGTGGTGGTGGTGGTGGTGATGGTGGTGGTGGTGGTGATGGTGATGGTGGTGGTGGTGGTGGTGATGGTGGTGGTGGTGGTGGTGGTGGTGATGGTGGTGATGGTGGTGGTGGTGGTGATGGTGGTGGTGGTGGTGATGGTGATGGTGGTGGTGGTGGTGGTGATGGTGGTGGTGGTGGTGGTGGTGGTGGTGATGGTGGTGGTGGTGGTGATGGTGGTGGTGGTGGTGGTGGTGGTGATGGTGGTGGTGGTGGTGGTGGTGGTGGTGATGGTGGTGGTGGTGGTGATGGTGGTGGTGGTGGTGGTGGTGGTGATGGTGGTGGTGGTGGTGGTGGTGGTGATGGTGGTGATGGTGATGATGGTGATGGTGGTGGTGATGGTGATGGTGGTGGTGGTGGTGGTGGTGGTGGTGATGGTGGTGGTGGTGGTGGTGGTGGTGGTGATGGTGGTGGTGATGGTGGTGGTGGTGGTGGTGGTGATGGTGGTGGTGGTGGTGGTGGTGGTGATGGTGGTGGTGGTGGTGGTGGTGGTGGTGATGGTGGTGGTGGTGGTGGTGATGGTGGTGGTGGTGGTGATGGTGGTGGTGGTGGTGGTGGTGATGGTGATGGTGGTGGTGGTGGTGGTGATGGTGGTGGTGGTGGTGATGGTGGTGGTGGTGGTGATGGTGGTGGTGGTGGTGGTGGTGCGGCAGCACCCGCCCCAGGCTGTGTGTGTAGGGGTGGGTGTGTGTGGGGGTAACTGCTGGCCCCGGTGTGGGGGGGTAACTGTCGGCCCCTTCCTGGTCAGCAGGGGATGCTGGGCAGTAAAGCCGCGGGAGGCACCTCCAGGGGAGAACGCAGATGCTGCCCGACGCGTGGCACAGGATGGAGTCGCGCCAGGCTGATCCGCTTTGTGGTAAACCCACCTGTTCAGGGGCGGGAAGCTGGGGTGGGAGGTGGTGGAGCAGGAACAGTGCAGGCACCGCGTGAACAAAAGGGCCCACGATGGCGCCAAGTCACCACGCACCGCCAGGGGGCAGCCGAGAGCTTCACCCAGTCCGCCGCAGGGATCCCCCTCAGCCTGGGGCAGTGGGCACAGCGCAGGGCGCCCACCCAGAGGGACAGGGCGGCCAGCACAGCGCAGGGCGGCCACCGAGAGGGACAGGGTGCCCTGGAGCCCCCCTGGGAAACTACCCGAATGGGAGCACCGGCGGATTCCCACTTGCGCTGCGGGGAAGGGAGGTGCAAGACCTGCGGGAAGCAGCCGCCTCCGAGGGGCCATATATCTGGAGAAACAGCACAAGTGATTTGCAGAAATTCCCATCAGCCGCGAGGCTTTCTCACAGGGAGGGCCAGGGAGGCAGGTGGCCCAGGAGCAGCTGCGCGCCTGGCACCTCACAGGCGCCTGCGCAAGGGCCGCCTGCGTGTCCACACGCCCCTCCCGGCGCAAAGCCCAGGGGGAGACCCAGCTGGCACAGGCCTCCTGCCACTGAGTTTGTTTTTCTGGTTTTCAGGGCTTAGGAGCAACCGCAATAAAGCAAAACAGTGGAGGAAGAAGGTTGGGGACATTCACTCTTCTTTTTAAAAAAATATTTAATTTATTGATTTGAGAGAGGGAGGGAGGGAGGGGAAGAGAGAGGGAGAGGGAGAGGTTTGTTCTTCCACCTATTTCTGCATGTATTGGCTGATTCTTATATGTGCCCCGACTGGGATCCGGCCACCACCTTGGCCTATGGGGGCAGCGCTGGGCACCCGCTGTTTATGGTCAGAGGGTTGAGCGGTCACTAAGATGCTGTTTGGAGAAGGGCATTCTACTTTACAGGAGGAGAAAGCGGGAAGGAGAGAGGTAGGTATGGTCTTTGTCACTCAAGTCATAGCTCCATAAAGGGACTGAGTTCCAGGTCCTGCTCTTATAAAAAGCAGCCAGTGACGGACCCGCCAGGTGTGTGTGTGTGTGTGGGGGGCATGTTTAGGAAAAGCTGGGAAGAGGGGCTGGAGCGGGGCGGCAGGGGCTCAGGGACGCGTTTCTCAGGAGGGGGCACTAGCAGAGCCTGGGGGGGGGAGGGGGGCGGAAGAGACAGCGAGCCACGCAGGGCAAATGTCCTGTCTGTCGGAGACAAGGGTACGTGGTGTGAAGTCTGGTTTCCACAGTGAGGGTGGCATTGCTTTCAGCCAGCGGGGGGGGTCACCTCTCCGCCCTCCCCCCTGGGCAGGTGGGTGCTGCCTCTGGGCTCTGCGGGCCTCACCCCACAGCCCCCATGCACCATGTGAACTCACCCGCGGGGAGTCCCTCCTCTCCCTGCCCACTTTCCCCAAATTCTTCTGCTATTTTCTCAGCTCTCAGTCGGTGCTCAAAGTACAGTGTCACCACCCTTCACTCATCCACCCACTTCCCCACAGGCACTCACTAGGGGCTCACTCTGTCCTCGGTTCCCTGCTGTGCACCGTGGACTTAAAGATGAACAGTATGCAGGGTCCTCTGAATATCAAGACCAGAGTTACCACGTGACCCAGCAACCCCTCTCCTGGGTGTCTACCCCCAACATTTGAAAACATTTGTTTGCAAAGATATATGCACTCCTGTGTTCGTTGCAGCATTGCTCACAGTGGCCAAGACATGAGAACAACTGAGGTGTCCTTCGATAGATGATTGGTAAAGAGAGCTGGTGCGTACAGACTGTGGAATACTCCTCAGCCATCAGAAGGATGGAATGCTGCCATTTGTGACATGAATGGATCTGGGGAATATGCTAAGCGAAATACTAGGTGTACCAGTTAATAATGTGGAGTTTTTCAATAGATGGAGTTACAGTTATGTTGATATATATGCGATTTGATATGTATGCTATTTTGTTGTATTGACAACAAGTTTCAAAACTTCATATGTCAAATTTACTGAAGATGTTAACATCATAGATATTTTTATGCTTAAAAAATGTCAAATTTTGACAAATGCCCAAAAGAGAGCATTTGTGGGAAGTTTTAATTCATTACTTTATTTTGAAGAAAAAGTTATCATATACTTCAGGAAGCTTATGGTGAACATGCTCCATCTCAAGACACTTGTGAACGCTGGTTTAAACGCTTTAAAAGTGATGATTTCAATGTGAAAAACAAATAATGTCCAGGTCAACCGAAAAAAGTTTGAAGTCCAACAACTACAAGCATTATTGGATGAAGATGCTTGTAAAACTCAAAAACAACTTGCAGAAAGATTAAACATTGCTCAGTAAACAATTTCCAATCGTTTACAAGCAATGGGTAAGATTTTTAAAGGGAGAAAAATAGGTGCCACATCAACTGAATGAAAGACAAATGAAAAACCGAAAAGTCATCAGTAAAATGTTGCTTCAATGGCACGAAAGAAAGTCTTTTTTTTTTTTTTTGCATCGAATTGTGACTGGCGATGAAAAGTGGATTTATTTTGAGAATCTCAAAAGCACAAAATCATGGGTTGATCCAGGTCAACCATCAACATCGACTGCAAGGCCAAATCCCTTCGGAAAGAAGACAATGCTCTGCGTTTGGTGGGGTCAAGAAGGTGTGGTGTATTATGAGCTTCTCAAACCAGGTGAAACCGTTAATACTGATCGCTACTGACAACAAATAATCAATTTGAACCACGCTTTGATTGTGAAACGACCAGAATGTGCCAGAAGACACGGCAAAGTAATTTTGCTTCATGATGATGCACCATCATACACTTCAAAACCAGTTAAAGACAAGTTAAAAGATCTTGCCTGGGAAGTATTAACCACCTGCCATACTCACCAGACCTTGCTCCTTCAGATTACTACTTGTTCTGATCGATGGCACACGCATTTTCTGAGCAGCACTTTAAAATGTACGAAGAAGTGGAAAACTGGGTCTCTGAATGGTTTGCCTCAAAACAAGAAAAGTTCTATTGGGGCGATAACCACAAATTACCTGAAAGATGGGGGAAATGTGTAGCTAGCGATGGACATTACTTTGAATAAAGCATTTTTGATGTTTCTCTTGAAATTATCGTGTTTTCTTTGATTACAAAATCCGCCATTATTAACTGGTACAACTAGTAAGTCAGACAGAAAAAGCTAAGAACCATATGATCTCACTCATGTGGGATATAAAACTGAAGCAACAAATGAACAAAGAAGAAACATAAACAAAAACTCATAGACACAGACCCCGGTATGGTCCTTACCACAGGGAAGGGGGTGGGGGTAGGTGACCAAGAATAAAGGGGGCCAAGAATACGGCAACGGGAGACAATTGGTCGTTGGGTGGTGAGCACACGATACAATATACAGAGGATGTGTCATAGGATTGTACAAAGGAAACCTACATAATCTTATTAACCAATGTCACCCCAATACATTAAATTAAAAAATAAAAAGAATAGTTTCAGGATCAGCCTAAAAGAGGTTAGCCTTTGGGGAAACGAACGAGTACTAGAACGTGTTAGTGACTATCTGAGTATCCACAGCAGGGGCGGGGGATGGGGGTGGAGAAGGGGTACCCAGGCTCGGAAGGGCCTCCCCTCAGGGGCTGTGACTGAGGCCACCCGCTGCGCCCAGGGAAGCATGGTGTGCGCTGTATGGTGCGCTGTACGCGATCCAGGACCCTGCGTGGGGCGTCAGAGGCATTTACCTTGTTCTCTGACTACATCCTGGCTCCATGCAGCCGAGCGGGAGCTCCCGAGGAGACCCCACGCCAGGGTTTCCCGTGACTGCGCTGTAACCCTCCAGCAGCTCGCTCAGTGCCTCGGACCTGCTGCTGGACTTACCCAAGCTCCTGCTGGGACCCGGGGAGGCTTCGGGACAGAAACACCGAGGCTGGGACCTCGCACCCGCCCGACGCCAGGCGCCTTCCCACGGCTCTGCCTGATGCGCATTCCTCACACCCTCCTCTCAGCCGCCGGGACCAGAGCTCGGCTCCTCCAGGACGGGCTGCGCGGAGCCCGGGCGGCTCAGGCGGTGGGTGCCCTCGGGACGGAAAGAGAACGGCAGCGACGGGATCCTCCTGGGAGAACATTTGGCCTCAAATACCACCCCTCCACCCATTCCCGTCTCAGGAGCAGGCCCTTTATAGAGAGTGAGAAAGCCGGTGGAGCCCCCAGGCCAGCAGCAGAGAGGGAGCCTCCCAAGACCACCGGCCAGTCCAGTGGGCAGGACACAGCGAGCAGACACCGGCTAGCAGGGCGGCACTGGCCTTCAGCCCCGAGCGTCTGTGCCAAACAGCAGAGGCTGCTGCTCCGCGCGAGGTCCACGGCTCCGCGTGGTTAAAGAGAGGACGTCGGCGACCGGAGGATGAGCCCCACCTAGGGGCCAGTGTAAGCAAGGATTATGCTGGCTGTTTTGTTTTTAGAGAAATAATATGGCCAACATTTAAGCAAAATAATAACACAGTTTTCAATGAAGAGTTTCAGGAATAAATGAGTCAATAGTGAGAGAGAACACTGTGACAGCTCACGGGTCAGGATGTCACCCATCAGCCTGGCAAAGATTGGGAACCCCATCCTCAAATTAAATCGGTTCCTGAGAATTAATGGGGGTTAAAGAGGCAATGACAGGAGAAAAGCTATCTATATGCAGGTGTCCCAAAATGTAGACACACTTTAACAGTTGACGGCTCAGTTTTGAAAATGAAATGTGTTTTAATAAACACTGCCTTTATCATTCTTCAGCGTGTGTATACATTTTTTAGGGGACACCCTATATATTCTGCTAAACCCTGGGCCCATTCCTCACACCAATTGCAACAAGGGGAACAGAGTGAGTGTTGTATTTGGAACAATTAATTTGAAGGAACAGCTCCTCTTTTTTTTTTTGTTAATCCTCACCTGAGGGAATTTTTCCACTGCTTTTCAGAGAGAGTGGAAGTGGATGGGGGGGGGGGGGAGGGGGATGGGAGGGGGAGAGAGAGAGAGAGAGAGAGGGAGATATTGCTGTGAGATGCATAGACTGGCTGTCTCTCCTGTAGGCGCCCTGACTCGGGGCAGGGAGTGGACCGTAACCCAGGTACATGCCTTTGACTGGGAATCGAACCCAGGACCCTTTGGTGCCTGGGCCAACACTCTAACTACTGAGCACACTGGCCAGGGTGGAAAGCCTCCTTTTTCAAGAAACACATATATTTACATGCAATTGAATTAACCCAAAGGCTTTTTTAGGGGATGATAAAGGAAATGAATGATTAAAATACTTAAAACATTAGATTTCTTTCCTAGTTAGAGATGTCAAAAGAAGCAATTCCTTTTTATATCTTATAATTAAGAGCAAGTTCCATAGATATATATCTTAGATTTTTTAAAAAATGACATTTAACTGGTATTTAAATTGTGATATATTTACTGTGACTATTTGACTAACTTCTATGGGAGGAAGCAAGTTATTTTGAAATACAGTTTCTTGACTTACAAAATAAATACAAAGTATCATCTGGAAACAATGCTACCACACTAAATCTTTCTCCTCGCCAAGACTGTGCATATGAATTATTCCAGCTACGTGGGGTTCCCCCTGCTTATAACCATAGTACTTTTAAGACATTTTTAATGGTCAGTAGTACTTGATAATGAGGGATAATGGCAAGGTGAGTTGTTTAAAATATTTATTAATTGTGTCATCCAGGCCTGTGATAAAATTTTATTTTTGCGTATAAAGAAGTTGGTTTAAGTCTCTATGTTACTTTCTGTAATGTCCTCAAACTAAAAACCACCTTATTTGTAACTAGAGGCCCAGTGCATGGGTTTGTTCACCGGTGGGGTCCCTCAGCCTGGCCTGTGCCCTCTCGCAATCTAGGACCTCTGGGGGGATGTCAGGCTGAAACTGGCAGTCCAGCATCCCTGAGGGATGTAGTTGTGTGCAAAGTGGCAGGCGGCCGGGGGAGGAGCCCGAGCCCAGGCTGGGAGCTGGGCCACTCCCATTCATCCCGGCCCGCTGCACCTGCTGCTGCCACAGCTCAGTAAGTTCACTGAGTGGCGCTCCCCCTGTGGGAGTGCACTGACCACCAGGGGGCAGCTCCTGCATTGAGCGTCTGTCCCCTGGTGGTCAGTGCACGTCATAGCGACTGGTTGGTCGTTTGGTTGCTTAGGCTTTTATATAGAGAAATATTTTACTAAAATTAAATGTTTGAACATAATTTTATGTTACATTTTTGTTACAGAATAATATTGAAAAATAGTATATGTAAAGTCCTCTTTTTAAACCTTAACTATTGTTAGTTACTTTATAGGTCAGGCATCTTAATTTATTCAACGAACACTTATGAGCTAATTTGAAGTGTGATTCTCACTGAGGACGTTAAAATAAATGAAATTAGCTACTGGGTTTTCAATCCAGGGCTTGGTACTCGTGTTCATGAAATAATGTGTGTGCAGACAGCAGAAGTCAAGAGAGCTCAGCCTTTCAGGGGAGGTCTGGGAAGACTCCCTGAAGGAGGTGGCCTCAGTTTTCCTTCTAACAGGAAAATACATGTTTGACTCAACAAAGAGTGAGGAGGGTGGCATTCAGAGCACATAAGCTAGAAACCCAGGAAGGTGTTACCACCAAGCAGTAGGTATGACACAAAGGATGCTGAGGCAGCAGACACGGGTCAGGTAACAGTCTGTCTGTCATGCTCAGGAGCCAGGTCCCCCTGCAGGGATGGGGGCAGCGAAGGGTGCTGAGCAGAGGGCTGACGGGCCTCTCCCGCTTTGGAGCAGGGCAGGGCAGGGCACACTTTTTGCAAAGGGCCAGTCAGTGTCTTAGACTCCACGAGCCTCTGCTTCCTGCTGCCAAGGCTCGCGCCCACTGTTGAAGCACAGAGACTCCCACTGGCATCAGGACACAAGGGCCGTGGCTTGTTCCAGTAAAATTTTATTCACTCACAGTAAAATCTGAACATTATATCATTTTCATGGGTCAAGAAGTATCACTTTTAATTAATCTAAAATTAATGTTTTTATTGGTTTTAAAAAGTAGCCTGTGGTTTGGATTCGTCCTTCTGGCCAGATCTGTGGAGCATGGATTTAAAGGAGACAAGATAGAATCCTGGCGATTCATCCAGAAGCATTTTCAGGCTCTCGGTGCAAGAGCCCTGTGAGCCCGAAAGGCCATTGTGGTAGAGACTCAACAAAAGGCAGAAACCCCAGAAATGTTTGGGCAATAAGTCAGTGGAATTTGGTAATTAAAAGATGAACCTCAGGGAGGAATCACAAAAACTACATGGTCCTGGTGTGGATGTCGGGTAGGTGATGGTGTCACCACCTGTGAGGAGAATTAGGGGAAGGATTTGGGGCTGACGATGAGGGAACTCTGAGACCCGGGAGAGCCCGAGATCAGCTTCTCCCAGTGACTCGCCAAAGCCCAGTTTCATGACTTTAGGAAATGTGGCTTTTAAATGTATGAAGATAGTTTACAATCCTGGACAACCTGTATTATTAACAAAAAATTGTTACTTCAGAGAAGCTAGCTTTCCTATTGAAGCTTATACTGTTTATGAACCTGTAGCCTCTTGTTTTCTATCTTTTTCTCATTTACTTTATATTGAATTATTTAAGCCTCACCTGCTTCTATAAGGAGTTGATTGCACATTTTTTAAGGTAAAATAGAATGCTTCAGCTATGTGCTCCTCAATGTTATTAATAACAATATAAATATTCCTAATATAGGCATTGTTTGTAACAAATTATGTTCATTTTTATGTATATATGGATTTCAATATAAAACAAGTGCCTAAAAATTTCCATTTAGGACCAGAGAAAGAAAAACTGTTTTGTTTTATGATGATTAATAATAATTTAATAAACTTTAAGTACATTATTAAATACAACGTTATTATATTGCTCAAGATATCCTATTTTGTCTAGTTTATTGTAGATTGTACTGTGACGTTTTCCATCCCTGACGAAAAGTTAAGTTATTGAGAATAAACACTTCAGAGGTGTTTTGGTTTTGTAGGTGTTGGGGTTGATCAACAGATGATACTGAAAGGCTGGGGAATTAGAAGCCTGACCTATGAACTGAATGGGGACAGGGGTTCATACATGGATGTGAAGGATGCTAAGAGGACATGGTGAGATCCGTAGAAAACATGACGGAGCTGGTGTAGGAAGAGCTACAAGAGGCATTAAAACAGACACAAATGAGACCGTGACTGAGTCAGGGAGGCACAGCCCAGGAAGATGAATAGAAACAGCAAGAGGTGGTGCATGTAAAGTGTGTGTTCAGTCTAGGAAAATGCAGCGAGGACAGATGTGTGCTTAGGCAGCTATGAAGGAAGATGCTCATTTTTCAAAGAAAAAGTTACATTTCAAACCAAAGAAATCTAAGCAGTATTCCCCTATAGGCCTAAGGTAAAGGTGAAAAATCTATTCTGGCCTCCACTTGAAATGAATCAGCTTGGAGACAAAACATTCAATCTGTAACATTAGACCTGATCCGTGTACCGAGATTTACACTGGACACATGAAACCACAAATGCCTGACATGTGGACACTTGACTTTTACCGTGTGCATGACGTCGGCCCTGAGAAGCCCCTGGCTTCCTGTTAGTCAGTAACCTAAGTGTGCACATCCTGTTTCACGCAAACCCCATCGGAGGGTAAATGCATGAAGTGTGCACGTTTCCTGGAGAGAAGCCATTGACAACTGCCAGGGATCTTCCCAAAAGCTGTGTCCAGGCAGAGCACAGTCTCATGGCCAGCCAGATTCCGCTTTTCAGGACTCCGCATTGGGGACTGAAGATGCAGGAGCAAGCTTAGCATCTGAGAGAGCACAAGCCAAGAATCCTTAAGACAGAAGACAGATAACACGAAACAGCCAAAAATTGAGCTCCAGAAACTATGAAAAATTAGGAGTAATGAGTGAGCCAGATTCATGATGGAGAGATCAGATAAGCTGGGAGAGAGTGAATTAGGTTGTTGGTAAACTAAGAGCTATAGAAGAAGAAAAAAATGAATTTGGACCCCTATCTCACACCATATATAAAAAAAACTCAAAATGGGACAAAGATAAAAATATCAGAGCTAAAACTATAAAACTCTTAGAAGAAAGCATAGATATAAATCTTTTTAATCTTGGATTAGGCAATGTTTTCTCAGATATGACACCTAAAGTGCAAGCAACCAAAGAAAAATAAACAAATTTGACTTCATCAAAATTTTAAAAAAATATTTTAAAGTGCACCCACAGAATGTGGAAAAATATGATACAAGTAAGCATTTTCCAAAGAGGACAGGCAGATGGCCAATAATTGCATTAAAAGATGTCCAACATCATTAGCTAGCCAGCAGGGAAATGCAAATTAAAATAATAATGAGATGCCACTTTAATCTACTAAGATGGCTACAATCACAGGCAGACAATAATAAGTGTTGACATGGAATGAGGAGAATTTGGAACACATACATGGCTAATGGGAATGCAATAGGGTGGCACTTTGGAACACAGTCTGGTAGTTCCTACAGAAATTAAACATAAAGGAACTATTAGACTCAACAATTTCATTCCTAAGTGTATACCCAAGAGCAATGAAAACCAATGTGCTCACAGAAACTTATACACCCACTTTCATAACATTATTCATAATAGTCAAATAGTAGAAAAACCCAAATTTACATCAACTAATGAATGCATAAATAAATTGACATGTATCCACATGCTACATCATGGATGAACCCTGAAAATATTATGCTAAGGGAAAGAAGTCAGTCACAAAGACCACATTTTGTATATGTCATTTATATGGAATGTCCAGAATAGGCAAGTGCACAGAGACAGAGAGTAGAGGAGTGATTGCCTAGGAAGAAGGCTGCTAAAGGTCTGACAAGGTCTCTTGCTGAGTGATGAGAATGTTTTAAAACTGATTCTTGTGATAGGTGCCCAACCCTACGAATGCACTAAAAAGGATTGAATTGTATACTTCACATGGATGAACTACAAGGCATGTACCTCAAGTTCTGTCAGCAACAGCAAAAACCTGGATTCTATCAGTTTCCTAATGACTTTTTTTAAAAATGTCTTTCTCATGCTGTTTTATTTACTTATTTTTTAAAATATATTTTTATTGATTTCAGAGAGCAAGAGAGAGGGAGAGAGAGATAGAAATAACAATGATGACAGAGAATCATTGACTGGCTGCCTCCTGCACACCTCTTACTGGGAATTGAGCCTGCAACTTGGGCATGTGCCCTTGATCGAAATTGAACCCACAACCCTTCAGTCTGTAGGCCAACCCTCTATCCACTGAGTCAAACCAGCTAGGGCCCTAATGACTTTTAATGTCCATAATTAATAGCACTATGCCTTTTCCTGTTTCCTTGAATTCTGGATTTGCGACACAGACACCTGTCCAACCATTTCCTCCTCTTGCAATACAAGAATCACCCTCTTACCACAATTATTTGATTAATGTTTGTCTCTAGTATATGAATCTAGAAGATGTCTGGAATCCACAAATTTTGCATGAAGAGTGTGCTGGCCACAGCCTGACTGCCTCAGTGAGTCACAGAGCGACGGCATGTGCAGAGGAGCTGTAGGGATTGAAGGGAAAACCTCAGACTCTGAGGAGCAGAGGCCAGCCTTAGTTTGGTGTCAACTGTGAATGCCCAACAGAAATCTACAGGCTTATCTGCAGGAGGACTTGGTTCAAGTGGAGATTTTATTATTATTATTATTATTATTATGTAATTTCAAAATTACGTATTTCCAAAGTTACATAAGCCTTGGTTAAAGTGGAGATTTCATTTTAGTTATGTAATTTCAAAATTTTACTTGCTAAGAAAGAATCAATGTGTCCATATGTATTATGGATGTCTTCCTGGACTTCTTTCTTAACAAATTAAATGTTGATAACTATAGAAGGGCAGAAGAAACTAGCCTGGGTTTCAATATTCATATTGTCAACAGCATCTTTTACTGAAAATCAGTATCTAGACCACAAGTTCAATGATCTCCCTATAAAACCCATTAATTCATTTAAAACAGTTACTATGTTTACAATGGGCGTTGTGCCCCATTGTTTTCCTAGTATAAGATGGATGTACTGACACACACAGACAAAACCCCCAGAGACAACCTGCAGTGCTTGTTAGTGCAGTTCACTGTGAACTTCTAGCAGTGTCTGTCTTCATCTCTTTGGTGCTGGATTTACAGACCCTGACTCAGTCTTCTAGACGTACCTGTTCAGGGTTGACCTGTGTTCTCCAAACACGTATGTTTGATATGAAGGTATGCTAAGTCTAACCCCTAGTGCCTACAAATGGGACCTTGTTTGGAAATAGAGGCTTTGAAGACGTAATGAGGTTAAAATGAGGTCCTGAGAATGAGCCCTAATCTGATACCGCATGACCTGGTAGGAAGAGGAGACAGACCCACGCAGGGAGGCTGCTGTGGGACCTCAAGGCAGAGGCTGTTCGGATGCATCTACACTCCAGGCAGGGCCAAGACTGCCGCCTGTCCCCAGAACTCAGAGGATCCAACCTTGCTCACACCTTGATTTCACACTTCTCACCTCCACACCTGTGAGAAGGTGAATTTCTTTTGTTTGCAGCCACCCAGTTTTCAGCCCTGGAAAGTAATGAAGTGCCCGAAGGTGACGTATCTGACATGCACAATAAATCCACCGTGGCCTCACCTTTCTTCCCAGGGGCCCTATCTTACCTCGGGGCCCTGGGATTTACAGCTACACCACTTTTAAGACTATGGTATTAAAGGTAACACAGGAAAAGGTCTATTATATACTTATAATTTATGTGAGCGTTTTCAAAAAACAAACTACTAAATACCAAACGTTTGTTCAGTAAATGCTTTCTCTGTCCTTAGTATACAAATCATTTAAGATTCAGAGATGAATTTTTAATTATGTGGCATGGCCAAGAATACATATTTCTCCAAGCAGATATATTCTGTAATCTCATAGCATAGCAATCAGCCAATTCTGAAAAGAGCAAAGTATTTCTTTCCCTTGGGAATGATATAGGGAACGTTATCAGAGGAGCGGTTCCTTGGAAATAATGACTAGTAGATCATCACTTTCAAGTATTCTATTCTGTTCACTGCCCATTGGGCTGGGTGCCAGTGAGCCCGAGAGAGGCTGTGGTTTGCTCGCCTTCTACTCTCAGCAACATGCTAACGTACAGGACCTGGGAGGGTCTCTCATTCGGACACAACCAGGAGATGGCCATCATTGGTTAATTGGGTAATCCCCAGTTTAACCAAAAAGACACAGGCAAAGATAACAGACCAGAATACAAACTGATGACAATTCTAACAAGAGTGCTTATCAAATATTGTGAGCTTACTGAGGACATGTCAACTAGGAGAGTGCCACGGACATTTTAGGAAGTTCTTGGAGAAGGAGGGTGAAGAAGCTGGTGGGATACCAGCTGCTCGGGGTATTTTGATTATAACCAAGGAAAGACTCAGTGCTGTTCGAAGGCGCCCAGAGGTCCTGACTTCAAGGGGCAGACCACTGAAGGTCCTCTGGAGAAGCCGAGTCAGCTTTGGTAAGATTTTCGGAGATACTTTAAGAGACACTCAGATATTCATTTAAGAGATATTAGGATGACTTTTGAAATTTCAGATCAGTAGAGAAAATCAGTGTTCAACTTTATCTTGTTCAGCACACATTTCTCATTGGCATGGATGATGGTATTTTATATGTTCTGTGAAATCGATGACTAAGACATCATCCTCTTGTTACTTATAACCATGGAAGCAAGAGGAATAGTTCAGATACATCAACAGTGATCTTATACAAGTCCCACATTTGTAACTGCATTGGGTACAAATAAGGAGCCATCTGGACTTCTACAGAGAACAGTGGCCTTGAGGTCATTGTTGCTTACTAGAGGCCCAGTGCACGGATTCATGCACCAGTGGGGTCCCTCGGCCTGGCCTGTGCCCTCTCGCAATCTGGGACCCCTCGGGGGATGTCAGAGCCCAGTGCATGGATTCAGCCCAATCCCTGCAGGTCAGGCTGAGGGACCCCACCATTGCACGAATCTGTGCAACTGGTCTCTAATATGCATATAAGATCTTCAGTTAATCTCTTCCCACCCACCCCCTTACCCTTTTCCCTCTGGGTCCATCAGTCTGTTCTGTTTCCATGCCTGTGCTTTGAGCATCTGCTCCCTGGTGGTCAGTGTGTATCATAGCTACAGGTCGAATGGTTAAATCGTCAGACACTTAGCATATTAACCATATATATATATATATATATTAGAGGCCCGGTGCACAAAAATTTGTGCACTTGGGGAGGGGGGGAATTCCTCAGCCTGGCCTGTGCCCTCTTCCAGTCTGGGGCCCCTCGGAAGATGACTACCTGCTGGATTAGGCCTGCTCCCCAGGGGATTGGGCCTAAGCTGGCAGTCAGACATCCCTCTGGCAGCCAGGGAGCCCTTGGGGGATGTCCACTTGCCAGCGGGGAGCAGGCCTAAGCTGCAGTTGGACATCCTTAGTGCTATTGAGGAGGTGGGAGAGGATCCCATCATCACTGATACTGGCAGCTGTCAGCCTGGCTTGTGGCTGAGCAGAGCTCCCCCTGTGGGAGCACACTGACCACCAGGGGGCAGCTCCTGCATTGAGCCTCTGCCCCCTGGTGGTCAGTGTGTGTCATAGTGATCAGTCATTCCCAATCATTCTGCTGTTATGGTTAATTTGCATATTATCCTTTTATTAAATAGGATAGAGGCCTGGTGCATGGGTGGGGACTGGCTGGTTTGCCCTGAAGGGTGTCCTGGACCAGGGTGGGGGTCCCTGCTGGAGTGCCTGGCCAGCCTGGGTGAGGGGCTGAGGGCCATTTTCAGGCTGGCCACACCCCCTTCAGGGAGGGGGTCCTGCTGGGATTCCTGGCCAGCCTGGGTGAGTGGCTGATGGCTATTTTCAGGCTGGCCACAACCCCTTCAGGGGGGAGTCCCCACTGGGGTTCCTGGCCAGCCTGGGTGAGGGGCTGATGGCTGTTTGTAGGCTGGCCACACCCCCTTCAGGGAGGGGGGGTCCTGATGGGATTCCTGGCCAGCCTGGGTGAGGAGCTAATGGCTGTTTGCAGGCTGGCCACAGCCTCTTCATGGTGGGGGTCCCCGCTGGGGTGCCTACCCAGCCTGGGTGAGAGGCTGATGGCTGTTTGCAGGCTGGCCACTGCCCCTAGCCACCCAAGCTCCCAGTGGAGGCTGGCTGGAAGCAGGTATTGTGGATTTATTTATCTTCTATAATTGAAACTTTGTTGCCTTGAGCGGAGGCCACATCCGGTCAGGGCAGGTGGGAAGCTTGGCTTCCTCCATCCCTGGGGCAACCAAACCTCCTGCTTGATCCAGCTCTGTGGCTGCTGGCTGCCATCTTGGTTGGGTTAATTTGCATATAGTTGCTCTGATTGGCTGGTGGCCGTGGCTTGGGGCATAGCAGAGGTGCGGTCAATTTGCATGTTTCTCTTTTATTAGATTAGACTAATGGCCTGGTGCATGAAATTTGTGCATGGAGGGTGTTCCTCAGCCTGGCCTGCACATCTTCACTCTGTGACCCTTCAGGGGATGTCTGACTGCAGTCAGACATGCCCCTCGCAATCCGAGACAGCTGGCTCCAAACTGCTCACTTGTCTGCCTGCCTGATCACCCTTAACTACTCTGCCTGCTGGCCTGCTTGCCTCCAACTGCCACCAGCCTGCTGGCCTTCTCACCCCCACTGTCCCCCCTTGCCAGCCTGATCGCCCCCCGCCCTTGCTGGCTTCATGGCCCCCAACTGCCCTCCCCTCCTGGTCTGATCATCCTCAACTGGCCTTTCCTGATGGCCTCATGGCTGCCAACTGCCCTCCCTGGCCAGCCTGATCATCCCTAACTGTCTCTGCCTTGGTCCTGCCACCAAGCTTTGTCCAGAAGGATGTCCAGAAGGTCTCCCAGTCTAATGAGTATATTACCCTTTTATTAGTATAGATGGCATGTATATGAACCTCCCTCACTGAAAAAAGCTATAGTTACAACCTCAAAAAAAGGATACACTTTTTATGAAAATAGATAATAATTGAGTCCTATGCCTCCCATATGAATTTTAAATTGCCTCTCTGGTAATTTTCTCATTAAAGATATTAGAGACACCACATTGCTACTTTTCATGCCAAAAAGAGTTTCTAAGCTACTTTAAGCATCTACTATAGTATCAAATAATGTCTAGACTCTAATAGACAATTGAGTTCATTGTCTAAAATGTTGGTCAATTGGCCTTTTACAAACCCAGGGCTCTTTCTGCATATCTAGAGATGTTCTTAGTGAAAACAGGGTGTGTACCCCAGAACTCGAATTCTGTTGGATGCCTATGATTTCTGTCACACCCTACCCCTCATTCTTTATGCTCATAATCTCAGTGGCATCCAGGCTGTGGAATCCACAGGATCCTCGGCCAGTAGTCTCTGTCTCTGTGTCTGTTTCTGCCTCTCTCCATCGCTTTCCTTGTTTCTGTCACTTTCTTTGTTTCTGTCACTGCCCTTCTCCAGTTCTTTACTTGTCTCTGTCTCTCTCTGTCTCCTTTGTTATCTCTGTCTATCTCTCTCCATCTTTTTCTTGGTTTCTCTCTGTCTCTGTCTCTCTCTGGTCCCCAACACTGGTTTAGCTATCAAGGGAAATGAGAAACTGGAGAGTAGCAAGACTGTGCATGAAAAGTCTGCACTTACCCTGGAGATTGGCTCTCTGTTGTGAGGGTGTGGTATCCATTCATGATCATACATCTGTGTTCTAGTCCTTAGGCTCCACATACGCAGTGGATTTTTAAAAATTGCATTAGGAAGACAGCAAGACTGAGCAGAACCATAGGCAATAGCAAATGAGGAATCCCAGGTAAAAATCCAAAGGACACAATTGGTACATAAAGTCAGAGCTGGAAAGACCTTAGAGACCATATAGTTTAATCTTACTTTTAGTGGATAAAGAGATTGAGACCCAGAGAAGCTGACATCACACAATTTTACATGCACAAGGGTTTGTGATCGTCTTTGTGTATATGGTCTCCTTTGATCTGCAGAACCCTAGTGTGGTGAGTATTATTGCTACCAAACCAAAGGACTAAGAAGCACAAAACACAGCAGCATAGGGAGTGTGGTCAATAATATTGTAATAACTGTGTATGATGGCAGGTGTTACTAGACTGATCAGGGGACTGCTTTGTAAATTATATAGATGGCTAACCACTGTGCTGCATACCTGAATGAATCCTATATAGTAAAAGCCTAATATGTAAATTGTCCCCTCGACCGGTAGTTTGACCGCTTGCTATGAAATGCGCTGACCACCAGGGGATGGCACAAAACATGGCGGGCATCAGTGATGCTGGCAGTGGGTGGCAGTGGAGGCGCTGTTGGCTCCAATGGGCTTCCAGGTGAGCTGGGCCACAGCCGCCAGGACCGCAGGGGCCAATCAGGCTCCCTGTGGGTTCGCGCAGGAGCCAGTCTGCAAGGCCAGCTGGGAGAGCACACACTGCTCGCCCGGCTTCTGTGCAGCACCGCTGGGTGGCCCAAAGGCCCATGCTGCACCCCAGCCCACGGTGTCCAGCCACGCTCACCACATCTTCGTGCGGCGACTCAGACGCTGTGACTCAGGCAGAGGGGGGCACATGGGAGCTCGGGGGTCCAGGTGCTATCCAGGGCCCAGAAGCCAGCTGAGACCTGCCCTTCTATGCCAGACGCTTATGCTTCAACCGTCAGCCAGACCTAGGGACCGCACCCATGCATGAATTTTGTGCACTGGGTCTCTAATATAAAATAATACTGAACCTAAACTGCAATAAAAATAAATAAACAGGAGGAGACTGAGGATTAAGTAATGGAGTGATTAAGTAATTCTCTGTAGATCACTCAAAAGATTAGGGGTAGAGTCAGGGTCCCAGTACTGTCTCTACTCCAGTGCCTGTGCTCAGAGCCACCCACAAAGCTGAAGGGATGGGGACAGTCGTAGGTCTCTGGAACCTCAGTCTGGCCTTTAAATACTTCATTTTTTCCTCCTGAAATAAGATATTCATTTAATTATATTTATTTGAAAGTAAAACGATAAGATCCAAAACAAATTTATCTGAAATTTGACTAGAAGGAGATGCTGTGTGAAGCAGCCTGCATGCTAATGTGACTTGGGGACTAGTGCTGGAGCTCCCAGGGTAGTTCTGGAGTTCACCTACAACTCCTTTCACTGGGGCATGGCTCAGTGATTCCCAAACATCCTGTAGCTAAACAGGTATCTATTACATGGAGCAATGTTTATTTATTAGTGGGCTATATCCTTGGGTGCAAATCAGAGAATGATGAAGGCAGAAATGACAAATGTAATAAAGAAAATACGACATTCAATTCTTTTTATGATTGATGGAACGTTTTATGAAAGTTATCATTTCTATTGTTTGTCCTCAGAAACCCAGTCTGCTCAGTTCAACCTGAGCAGATATTTTTCCTCTGTTTCAGTACTATTGTGGGAGAATAGCACTATTCAGTACTATTGATTTTGGCATGCATTAATTACCTTTGTTCAATAGTATTCAAAGGCCCACTTTCAATTAAGTACTTAATGGCATTTGATGTTAATGGCAACAGATTCAGTGAGATTAAAATTCATAATTATTTATAGCAAAAAGTTTCACAGTATTTAAGGAAATTTAAACCAAACACTTCAAACATCCTAAATAGACAAATCTGTATCAATTTACAAAACCTGCCTGCAACAGAGGGGGAAAAGGAAGCAAGGGGGATAAAAGCCTTAGTTATTTCTGGATAGAGTAAACACTGTTATTTTTAAACAGAAACTTGCTATCTCTAAAACTTTTGAAGCACAAAGGTCTTGTCCCAGGATATTTCAATTATAATATTTACTACATCTTCCCATGGCCTTTGAATATAATTGCTGGCCCCTGGATATAGCAACCAACTAAGTTACAGGAATGTTCCTAGAAGACCTGAATTTTTGAAAATTGCGTTCTATAGGTCAATTTTTTTAAAAAAGTTTTTGATCCGGGATTGATCACTATCCTCCCAAAATGCACTGGTTTGCTGCATTTGTGTGGGTAATGAAATAAGATGAGCACAGGTACAAAAATAACAATTGAACAACCAAGAAGAAACAACCGATTGTGAAAATAGAATCAGGCACCCAATAAGTAAAAGCCACTGATACCATGCAAGTCAGTCGATAGCTGCTGTCTGTACACTGTGCAGACTATTAGAGGAATTAATAGTCTCAAGGTCATGTCTAACACATTGGATCTCCAAGTTTCACTTTCCACATCCTTTCCTCTTCCCCATCACTGTCACACATCAAAGTCAGGCACGAACACTGGCCTCTGGAGTTTGCGACGTAGAAGCACAGTGTGAGTGATATTTTCAGCAGACCATGCTCTGTGTATCTCTTGTGTTCCTGTGTGTCTTGTGAGAAGCACTAGAAAAACTTTCTTTGAACTATCTTTACAAAGATATTTGTATGACAAGCAACCTAGGGACATGGAGATTTTTTCTCCTTTTGGAGCACAGGAAAACATGGTTACTGCTCATTATAAAATATTTGGGGTCCCCTATACATGTTCAGTGTTCTGTCCTGTAATGCAACCCACCAGGCCTGCATGCACGCTCTCAGCCTACCTGCACTAGCCCTGAGATCAGGGGCCAGGGGCACCAACCCACACCTGCCAGTGTCCATGCTCTTGGCTGTTATGGTGAGTAATGAAGTCCTTTGTCTCTAACCCAGGAATCTTGGGCCTTCTGTTAACATTCACGACACTGGTCTTCTCCGACTCAAGAATCTTAGTGCTCACATTAGGTGGGCTCACTTGTCAGCATGTGAGTTTGGTAAAACCTTATGCTCCTTGCAGGTCCGGAAAGCTCTCTCATGGAATTGTTATTTTAATATCCTAATATATAAAAACCCAGGGTCCGTAACGTCCAAACAACCAAAGGCTCGACTGAATGCCAGGCTGCGTGCACAGCATTCTCTGGTGGACGGGGACTGGCGAGTGGGCTGACTGCTGACCTCTTGGGGAGAAAAAGAGGTGGGGCTAATCAGCGGCTACTGAGGCTGTTGGCTAGGCCCGGAGAGAGAGAGAAGCAGGGTCTGATCCGCAGCCTTTCTCTATCTCTCCAGACCTCTCCAGCAGCCGTGCCTCTCTCTCTTCAAGAGATCAGCAGTTCAGCCTGCTCGCCAGCAGCCTGGGGTGGCTGTTGATCAGCCCCGCCTCTCTGATCAGGCCTGGAGATAGGCCTGGAGAGGCTGACTGGCATAGAAACTGACCAATCAGCACCAAATCTGGGTGAAGTGCCAGGAGATAATGGCTGCCTAGGAGGCAGAGCTTTTGATGGTGACTGGCATAGAAAATGACCAATCAGAGCCTAATCTAGGTGAACTGTGAAGGCAGAACCTAAGGTGGGGGCTGAAGAGGGGTTTTTAGGGCAACAGCTGTTTGGTGTAAGGTGTAAGAAAGTGGTTCAATTTTTTAATAACCAGTTTGGCAGTGTAGTGCATATGGCTGGCGATCAGTTCAGGTATAGGGATTATGTATTTTGTCTGCCAAGAGCATCTCCTTCTGCTGAAAATGGCTTTTCCCCCCATTTAAGCAATCCTATCCTATATAATCTATACTAATAAAAAGATAATATGCTAATTAGACTGGGTCGACTGGCCATCTTCCGGATGTCTGACTTCCTTCCAGACAAAGACATGGTGGCGGGGGCCAAGGCAGAGGCAGTTAGGGGTGATCAGGCCAGCAGGGAAGGGCAGTTGGGGGAAAGATCAGGCTGGCAGGGGAGGGCAGTTAGGGGCAATCAGGCAGGCAGAAGCAGTTAGGGGTGATCAGGCAGGCAGGCAGGTGAGCGGTTAGGAGCCAGTGGTCCCAGATTGTGAGAGGGATGTCCGACTGTCAGTCAACCAGCAGTCGGGCATCCCTCAAGGGTTCCCCAATTGGAGAGGGTGCAGGCTGGGCTGAAGAAACCCCTCCCCCAAGCGAGAATTTTGTGCACTGAGCCACTAGTTATAGCAAATATTTCTCTTATATGTCATTCAAGAAAGTACTATTGTAGCCCAGCTGGCATGGCTCAGTGGTTGAGCATCGATCTATGAACCAGGAGGTCATGGTTTGATTCCCGGTCAGGGCACATGCCCAGGTGGTGGGCTCGATCCCCAGTGAGGGATGGGCAGGAGGCAGCTGACCAATGATTCTCTCTCATCATTGATGTTTCTATCTCTCTCCCTCTCCCTTCCTCTCTGAAATAAATAAAAATATATTAAAAAAAGAAAGTACTATTGTATATTGATTTTATAACTCACTTCAATAATTTTGGTGTATCTCTCCGTTCAAGGCTTCTAGACCTCCTGAAGAAGATAAGAATATAATTAAAATGGAGTTACTAATCTTATGGAATTCACTGTATCAGAAAAAATCTAGCAAAGAACTAGATATATACATATTTATCTATACATATTTATCTATACATATTTATCTATACATATACATAAATATCTATAATTAATAAGACAAGATAAATGTCAATTAGAAAGCTGTCAGATTATATAAGTGAAAACAATACAATCCAGGAATCTTAAAGTCAGAAGGGGCCTTAGCAGTAACATCATCATTTTTCCAGATTTGATTGCAGAAATTTCTTGTTTATATCAGCTTCCTGACATGGTTATTCTGTCATTGGATAGAAATAGCCAAGGACACCAGCAAGAAAGCACTCGCCACTTTCCCAAGCAGTCATTTCCATATTTGATAGTTCTGGGTGTACGCATATTATTTCTTGAATTAAAAACTGTCTAAAAATGCATTCTGTAGTTTCACCTGCCCAAAGTGCTAACCCTCCTTTACACGAGCTTCCTTCAAATGTCCCCCATTCTCACCTCCGCTGGGCTCCTGTGCAGACCTTCACTCTTAGCATATGTCTCCCTGAGCCGCATTTGCATGGAGGATCATTGAAGCCCAAAGCCCTGTTAAATTTCATCTCACTGCTTCCAACCCCGAAGTCCAGCCTGTTGAAATAATTTTGACTCTTGATTCTCTTTAGGTTATAAGAGGCTACCAAACAATTTTATGGTCACAGGAAGTCACTGGATGAGGTTTATATGTTGAACCATCATTATCCATCAGCTTGCTGTTTGTTACCTGCGGAAGATCAGCAAGGTCCAGGAAAAACAGAAGTGCAAGACCTGTGATCACCGTTGAATGGTGTCCCCCTCAGGTTTCATGTGATGTCCCCCTTGTTAGTTTTAGGAGGATGATACATTTAGTATTTGTCCCCTCTCTAAAGAAATGAATTAGGACAACTGTGTGCTGTAAAATGCACAGGACAGGGAATAGACCTCCCAGGGTTAAGTGTTACTTCCGATAATATGAGACCTCTAGCGCTAAAGAGCTTTCGTATGTCTTCCTCATGTCTCTAAATAATTGGATCCTCTCATTAGAACAAAATCAATTCATTATGTTCTATGTAGAGATAATAAGATATTCGATATCTTTTCCACCAGCTACATGATACAGAAACGTTGTATATAACGCTTTTAGTAATTTTACAAACTGAGTGTCTGAGTTTATTTCACATTCATATATTCCTTTACCCCTTTTAGCATTCTTATTGTTCTTCTAAAATTTGACACAGATGGTTAAGTTCAGTTGCCATCAGCCTTCTGGTTCTAACATGACTAGATATGATGAGCTGGATATGAATATATCAGAATTGGGCCTTTAGGCCCAAATTGTGATAATAAAATACAAGACTAGCTGTTTAAAAGTATTTTTCTGCTGTAGCTCATGTTCTAAAATATATATTCTCACAGTGAATTGTGTTCATTAATGTTTCATAAGCTATTACTAGTATAATAAATTATGCACCTGTATACAAAACATATGCTACTTCTAAGTCTGTGGTGTAATTAACCTCACCTGAAGTTAATGAGTTTGTATTATTTTAGTTAATTAATATAATAACTTGATAACACAATATTTAAAACAAGAAAATGAAACTCAATGTTAGTAACTGGCATATTGGACAGGCTGAATCTATCAGGACACAATTAGTAAAAGGTTTTGTTTTCCCCAAATACAGGCATTCCATCTGGTCTTTGGGAACCTTTTAGTCTCCTGGAAGGCTCTCTCTGGAATTTAGACATTGGTGGTTGGTCGCTGTCAATCATTAGAACAAGTGTCACCCTGGAGATGGGGGGCCCACACACAAAAGCCACCCTTAGTCATTAGTCTCTAGTCCTAAATAATCAAACTTCCACAGACACCCAGTTCAATCTCCTCATCCCCCTCATCTTCGGCCCAAACTCTGGGTCTGAACCTCCAAGGGGAATGGAGTTCGCTCAGTGGTGAGCACCCCTGTGCCCCTGCCTGTGATTTTCCAGGGTCAATGCCAAGGGACGGGCTGCTGTGAAGACTCTGTCCTCGCTATCCTGCTGTCCACTCCCTAACACTGGCTGCCTGTCATGTCCTCCAAGGTGATGCGTCTACAACACTGGCTTTTGAGGGCACATTTGTGGCGTCTGCAACCCACTCCCTGTGCTCAGGACTGCACACCCCCATCACGTGGGCGAGGTCAGCCTAATGCACCTCTCGCCCCGCCACCATTTCAGGGGCACAGCTTCTTCCTCCTCAGCAGGTGACCTGTGCTCACAGTCCTGGTGCTCGCTGGGTCCCTCGGCCACTGCAGACTCAGGCTGCACCATGTCCCGGGAGTGCAGATACAGGCCTCATTCCTTAGCCTGCCTGTTCCCTGTAACTGCCCAGGCTTAGAACAAAGGGGGCCTAAGAGTCAGGTGCTGGTCTCTGTTCCTTAATTTAATGACCGAGATCGAGATCTCTCAGGAAATACCTTGCAGAGCATTCCTCCCAAGCACCAGCTGGTCTGTGTGCTCCTACAGCTCAGTGCTCATCAGTCACTGGGACCCCAGCTCCTGGACCTCGGAGCAGATCTCAGCATTGGAGGTGGGTCCCTTGGCTGAGAGGATGGAGCAGCAGTCCCCTCCCACACGTGTGCATGTGTGTTTGTGTGCGTGTGCATGCACACAGCGTGGGAGGAGAGTAGAAGTGAGCATATGAAGTGACATATATTCTCCATGAAGCTGACAACTCTACGTCTGTGGTTTCTGCCACCATCCTGTTGAGTTTCTGGCCTCATTGTATATGGCTGGAAGAGAGTTAGAAACTGCTGTCATCTGTACTCGGTTATCAGGAACGTGCTGGCCATTCTTGTAGATTGCGGACTAGTCAGAATCTGTTGCTCTCAGTTTTGGATTTTCAGCAATAATCTGAGACATGTAGGAAGTCCCATCCAACTGGTCCTTACATTTTATATGTTTCATTTACATGTAAGCACTTAATTGAAAATTTCAGTTAGTACCCATAGCACATGACCCATGATGCAGTGCTTTGCCTGGGAAGTCCTTACTTTTAGATTGTAATAATAAAAGTTTAAATCAGGTTGGAAATGCTGTATATGGTTCCCTGGGAGGGGACAACTTCAAAAAAGTGTTGCAGACTTCCCCACATGCTTATTTAGTTTTGTTCATACAACCCAACACTTTTCTATGTGAACTATTATATCTTATGGAACAAGTATATCTGGAACACAATTTGGGGAACAGACTCTTAAAACTAACACTTAAAAGCCAGTATAAAGCACCCTGAAATTCAGTGGGGTTGCTCTGAAGAGAACAGACTGTAGGGTAAAGTCAGTCAGCAATGTCCTAAGATGCCAGCAACTCTCCAGGACCTGCCTTTGTGCTATCCCACCTCATAGGAGCTTGCACCCTGAATACAAAATCAGATACTCTAACGGTTAGCTGTAATGCTGTGTTTCAGTGTCGCCATCAGAATGTGTGAAGGAAAGTCCCGTTTTACTGTGTCTCTATCCCGTCACCCTGCCTTCTGTGGAAGGCCCAGGAGCAGCATGAAAACAAATGTGCAGTCAGCGGGGCTGTTTGCGTCCTTTCCCCTCCAGCACCAGCGCTGCGACTGGGAGTGTGCGCTGAAGTCACTGACTGTGGTGTGTAATGATACGTTCAGTAACAATCCATTCCCAGCCTTGGACAGCTGAGACACTGATGTCGCCCTTTCACCCAGACAGAGTGAACAAAATGAGTCATATAATGTTCTAAGTGTGATGCAGGGATCATAAAAACGCATTATGTGGCACCTAACAATGCTGGGTCACAGTACAGAAAAGCATGCCTCTCCCGGAAGTCCAGGTTATCATCAGCCAGGAGATGTTCTTTAAAAATAAGAAGAATATGAGATTTATTTCTAGCCCTAGGGCCACACAGAAACCTTCAATAGACATTGTTTTAAAGAAAAGAAAGCACTATGCACTATGATTTTCCAGCTCAACTTTAGCATATTAGCTTGAGACTAAGTATTTAAATACTACTTGCTAATCTATGGATAATAATTATCAGTAATTCACATTACAGTTCTATTACTCATCCATTGTACTTTCCTAATTGTCTAAAAACTGGGAGCTTAAGGCCTTATTTAAGGTTTCATTAAGGAGACAGAAAGAGTTAAGAGTTCAGACTTTGGACATGGCAGACCTGGATTCAAATCTCTGCACATATATGTGACTTTGGGCAAGGTAATCACAAATTCCCCTAAGTTGCAGAGTTCTCACATGAAAACGGAAATCATATACCTCCCCAGGTTCTTTGAAGCTTAATTACAGGGTAGTTCTCCACAAGGCTAGTCCCTTCTGGCATCAGGAAACATCCTAAACAGCAAATTCCCTAAGTGATTCCTCCACACTTTCTGCTCTCCACACCTGATGTGCTCAGCGTTCAGCACCACGGACAGCAAGCGCCTGCTTTCCTACCTACACCTTATTCAGTTGGTATCTACCTAAAAGACAGGACTCCTTCCTGTTTCTCCTTTGTCCCCAGTGTGTAGCCAAGTACTCTGTGCATTTGGCATATATGGTAATGTAAAAATAAAAGGCATTCATAAATAACTCAAATGTCAACACACACCACATTTAGATGTATTTTGCTTACTTTCATAATAATAAAGTATATTTAAATGAAGTGTAAAATGTTCATCCAATAAATATTTTATATTATAATGTGGACATGAATAACAATAATTGCTGAATATATATGCATATATGTTTATATGTGTATGTGTGTGCTTATACATATAATATGTACACATATTATATACACACATTAACTGTATTCCGATAATAATTAATGCATATTTTTATTATTACTACTGTTATTCAATAACTTGCACTAATAATGTTGACAATATTCATTAACAAGTACTTACTGAGCTGATGCAATGATTTAGAATGCACACAGCACTGAATTAGACTTTTTCCCAGGGTGACTGTCTCCCAAATTAGACAGACAGACCAGACACAAACACAGAGAATGAAGGTTAATGCATTCAGGGAAGAAAGAGTGGCATCATGGCATATATATCAATACCTGATACGAAGAGCAAAGTGAGAAATTCTAAATTGCATGATGCAATTTCATCACCATTATCGAAAATACCCACAACAGCACAAGGACTCACACCCAGATTCTGAGGGAACATGGGCCAGAATGTCTCACATGAGGGAAGGACTAGATGCACCAATCACTGGGCAGCCAGGTAGAATCACCCTAGAATCATCCTAGACTCTGACTAACACCGCACAGAACAGAGGTGCTCGTGGAAAGCTATTCATAGACAGCTTTCAGGGGAAGGACAAAGTCATCTGCTAGCAGTTCCTGCAGGATCCTAAGAAAATATGAGCAGATGGAAGGGAGCTGGGTGTTAGTGGCTCTATTATCTCTACATGATTGTTATTGTCTTTATTTATTTTCAATTCACAAATCATAGTTCTTTACTACAAGCTTACTTCAGTTTCTTTTGCTTTTGTACATCTCAGGTGATCACAAAATGACATTATTTTCTGAAAAAGAAACTTGAAAGAAAACACACTAAAAGATTAATAACTTTAAAAATAATAACAAATAATCAAAAATTATTTAATTCCTATTGAATTAAATATATTTAATCATTAAATATACTTATTTAATATTAAATCCCTGAACATATATATATACTAGAGGCCCGGTGCACAAAAATTTGTGCACTGGCGGGGGGGGGGGTGTCCCTCAGCCTCACTTGTGCCCTCTCACAGTCTGGGACCCCTTGGGAGATAATGATGTGCTGGCTTAGGCCCGCTCCCGGGTGGCAGAGGGCAGGCCCAATCCCTAGGTGCAGCCCCTGGTCGGGCTCAGAGCAGGGCCGATTGGGGAGTTGGGGCACTGCCCCCTGTCACACTCAAGGCAGGGTAGATGGGGAGGTTGCCGCACCACCCCCTGTCAACCATAGAGCAGGGCCCATCAGGGGGGTTGGGGGTCCGTACCCTGTCACACACAGAGTAGGGCTGATCAGGGGGTTGGGGAGCTCCCCCATGTCACGCATAGAGTAGGGCCGATAGGGGAGTTGGGGCACTGCCCCCTGTCACACACAGAGCAGGGCTGATCAGGGGGTTGGGGAGCTCCCCTCTATCAGGCACAGAGCAGGGCCGATCAGGGGGTTGGGGCGCCTTCCCCTGTCATGAACAGAGCAGGGCGGATAGGGATATTGTGGCCCCACCCCCTGTCACACACAGAGCTGCAGGGTGATCAGGGGGTTTGGGCGCTGCCCTCTGTCACGCTGCTCCAGGGGCCAGGAGGCCTCGCAGCTCCGCTGATCCCAGTGCTGGGAGGCCTCACGGCTCCGCTTGACACAGGGGCAGTGAGGCCTCACTGCTCCACTGATCCCGGTGCCGGGAGGCCTCATGGCTCCGCTGATCCCGGGTTCGGGATGCCTCGGGGCTCCGCTGATTCCAGTGCTGGGAGGCATATTACCCTTTTAGTATAGAGGATAGAGGCCTGGTGCAATGGTGGGGGCCGGCTGGTTTGCCCTGAAGGGTGTCCTGGATCAGGGTGGGGGTCCCCACTGGGGTGCCTGGCCAGCCTGGGTGAGGGGATGATGGCTGTTTGCAGCTGGTCACACCCCCTTCAGGGTGGGGGTCCCCACTGGGGTGCCTGGCAAGCCTGGGTGAGGGGATGATGGCTGTTTCCAGCTGGTCATACCCCCTTCAGGGTGGGGGTCCCCAATGGGGTGCTTGGCCAGTCTGGGTGAGGGGCTGAGGGCCATTTTGAGGCTGGCGGGCGACTGAAGCTCCAAACCTCTCCTTTTTTTCTTTTTTTTTTTATTCGTGGATTTATTTACCTTCTATGGCTGTCACTGGAACTGAGAGGCGGCTTTCTCTCTGAGGCTTGGCTCCAGCTCTGAGACCTCGGCTGCTGAAAGCAGGTATCTGGTTTGTTTGGGTTCTATAATCGAAACACTGTTTCAACTCCAGCTCTGAGGCCCGGCTGGCTGAAAGCAGGTTTCTGGGGTTTTGTTTAGCTTCTATATTTGTAACAATGTTTCTTAAACTGCAAGCTCAGAGCCCGGCAGTGGCAGGCGGGGAACGTTGGCTTCCTCCGTCACTGAAGCAAGCAAGCCTCCTGTTTGCTTCAAGCTGCCTGGCTGCCGGCCGCCATGTGGGTTGGCAGTTAATTTGCATATCGCCCTGATTAGCCAATGGGAAGGGTAGCAGAGGTACAGCTAATTACCATGTTTCTCTATTATTAGATAGGATGTATATATGTTTTTATTGATTTTAGAGAGGAAGGGGGAGGGAGAGAGAGATAGAAACATCAATGATGAGAATCATTAATCAGCTGCTTCCTTCACGCCCCCTACTGGGGGTTGAGCCCGCAACCCGGGCATGTGCCCTTGACTGGAATCGAACCCGGGACCCTTTGGTCCATAAGTCAATGCTCTATCCATTTAGCCAAACCAGCCAGGGCAAATCCCTGAAGATATTAAAGAAAGGTAAAACTTTTGTGAATGTGACACATTTGTTTTTATAAATTACTCTGTGTTCTGCCATATAATCTGTTCTGATATCTAGATTTTTTTCCAATTAAAAATATATCAATTTTGTGGGCTAAAAAGTCAATGGTGGGGGGAAGGGGACATATGTAATAGTTTCAATAATAAAGATGAAAAAAACATAAAAAACCAAAACCCCAAAATATATCAATTTTAATCAAATACATGGGTAAGCTACACTTTGCAATCATGGGTTATATTTAGGCTCTAAACCTTTCCAGCTGAATAATTTCACCATTTATAAGCTACTGTTTCCTTGACTTTTCAAAAATAACTTACATCATCATTTACTGCAAGGATTTAATAATGCAAGATATTTTAGCCTCCAAGCAATGCCTGGCATATACTTGCCATCAAAAATGGCAGTTTTTTTGTTTGTTTAAATGTTCAGCATCTTTATTTCCCCCTCTCTTTTAAAAAAAATCTTTACTGTTGAACGTATTACTTATGCCCCATTTGTCCCCTCATTGACTTCCTCTAGCCCGCTCCCACCCCTCCTAGACCTACTGTCTGTGTCCATAAGTTATGCATACATGCGTGTAAGTTCTTTGGTTGATCTCTTTCTACCCACCCTCCCCCACCTTCCCTCTGAGGTTCCACAGTCTGTTCGATGCTTCTGTGTCTCTGAGTCTATTTTGTTCATTAGATAACACGTATGAGTAAGATCATGTGATACTTATCTTTCTCTGACTGGCTTATTTGACAACATAATGCTCTCCAGGTCCATCCATGCTGCATGCTATTGCAAATGGTAAGAGTTTTGTGTGTGTGTGTGTGTGTGTGTGTGTTTGTGTGTGTGTGTGTGTGTGTGTTTACAGCTACATAGTATTCCAAGGTGTAAATGTACCACAGCTTTTTTTATCCATTCACCTGCTGATGGGCACTTGGGCTGTTTCCAACTCTTAGCTATTATAAATTGTGCTGCTATGAACATAGGGGTGCATATATTATTTCTGACTGGTGTATCTGATCTCTTAGGATATATTTCTAGAAGTGGAATTACAGGATCAAATGGCAGTTCCGTTTTTAATTTTTTCAGGTAACTTTATACTGTCTTCCACAGATGCTGCATTCCCACCAGCAGTGTACTAGGGTTCCTCTCCTCCACATCCTTACCAGCACTTGCCATTTTTGATTTGTTGATGATAGCCATTCTGACCAGTGTATACCTCATTGATCAGGTGATACCTCACTGTCATTTTGATTTGCATCTCTCTAATGATTAGTGACTTTGAGCGTGCTTTCATGTCTCTTGGCTTTCTCTATGTCCATTTTTGAGAAGGATCTATTTAAGTCCTTTGCCCATTTTATAATTGAATTGTTTGTCTTTCTTTTGTTAATTGTATGAGTTCCCTATTTATTTTGGAGATGAATCCCTTATCAAATGTATCATTGGCAAATATGTTCTCCTATGCAATGGGTTCTCTTGCCATTTTGTTGATGGTTTCCTTTGCTGTGCAGAAGCTTTTAATTTTAATGTATTCCCATTTGTTTACTTTCTCCTTTGTTTCCTTTGTCCTAGGAGATGCATCAGTAAACATATTGCTAAGAGAAATGTACATATTCTTAGAAAAATACAATCTTCTAAAACTCAATCAGGAAGAATCAGAAAACCTGAGTAGGCTGATAACTACTGATGAAATTGAAGTAATAATGATAATAACAAAAAACTTCCAGCAAACAGAATTTCTGATCTGGATGGTTTCACAGGGGAGTTTTACCATACATTTAAAGAACTAACATCTATCCTCCTCAAACTATTCCAAAAAATTTAAGAGGAAGGAACACTTCCAAGTTCTTTCTGAGACCAGCATTACCCTCATTCCGAACCCAAATAAAGACACTACAAAGAAAGAGAATTACAGGCTAATATCCCTGATGAACATAGATGGTAAAATCTTCAACAAAATATTAGTAAATCGGATCCAGCAATGCATTACAAAATAAGTTTTTAATTTTGTAGGGATGTTTCTTTTAGTCTTCCAGACATATAATACAATTATAAATGATTGTAAGATCTAAAAGTAGATAGAAATAAAGGTTAGTACATACAGATGTAGCTTTCATCAATTAATTGTATTACTCATATTCAGGAATTCAACAATTAATTGGGAAAACCTTCAAACTCGACAGTCTGGAAGCACTCTTAACCTAGTCAGTCACAATCCTGGAATCAGTAAGTTCACAGGTAAACTCAAGAGTAAACAGTACATTTTGTTTTATGAAAACAGCATTGTTACTTGTCAGAAGATGAAGAAAATGTTGGATCAATTTTTACCAGGATGATAGAAGACGGGGACAAGGAAGTCTAAGAGCAAATCAGTATCATCAATCTCTCTTACTAGGCAGCACACTGTCTGTGAGAGATGTGCAGAGAGATGGAGTCAGGAAATGAGTCTAGAATGTCATTAATTATCTATAATAATAAAAGCACAATATGCTAATTAGACCAGACGTCCTTCCTGGCAACCTTCTGGATGAAGCTAGGGCTGTGAGGGAAGTTCAGGTCCTGGGTGCCTGCTGGTGGCCGGAGGGAAGCCAGTGCTGGTAGCCAGGGGAAGGAAGGCCTACTCTTGCACGAATTTCATGCATCTGGCCTCTAGTTTAGGAATAAAGGAGATTTAAATCAGTGTCTCATAGTATCCTGAACTATATTTAGTTTTTAGTCTATAAAAACTGTGCCTTTAATATTGGTTATTATGATGAGATACAAATCTATGGCATATTTTGTGAACTCAAAGACATTTGTAGGTAAATGCCATGATAAATTCTGGACTACACCAGCCGTTATAAACCAAGCCAGCTTGGAGGGGCTGGGACATGCTCATGATCAGCTGCTTTGCTGACAGGTAAGGGTGGCCGAGTGCACTTTTTCAGTCACATTCCGAGAAAGGAAAGAGCACCAGCCTAATAGACCGTTTCCAACATGGCATGACTGTTCAGGAAATGAAGGTGACACATGAACAAAAGCCCAAGTTCCATTCACTGTAACAGAAGCTATCGTTGCAGTTAAAGCATTCCTCAACAGCTACTGGTAAAGTTAACCAGTTGTAAACTCTGCAAGTCACCACTGAGATGAACTTCTGGTTAAACATATGTGAACACCAAAATCATTGGCACTTTCTTAGCCACGTAGGAAGGACCAAAGAAACTGAAATCTATAGGTCTGGAATCACAGGAGTTTTGGGGACTCTTTTCTTAATGTTCTGCACTAAGGTAAGAATCAGTCATGTACAGAGACCTCTTATCCTAATTTTCTGTAATTACAGATGTTTTCAATAGAGGCCCAGTTACTGTTAATATCAACCTGGAAATGTACTTGACTTGATTGCTCGTAGACCATTTCAAGAACACAAATGACCTTATATAATAACATGTATCATAATTAACGATCTTATATAATAACATGTACCATAATCAATCTGCTCGAGAATTGTCCTCTCTCTATGGATTGAAATAGGAAACTAACTCTTCCTCCACGTTGTTCATAAAAAGTCCTCTGTCCATGGAATAATCCATGGAGACGTTTGTCAGAGTTACGGACAGATATTTGTAAAACACTTGGCTGAATGTGTGCCAGACACTGTCATAAGCATTTTATACAGATTATTCCATTTGATACTATTAATATCCTTTAAAGTGAACTATTAATACCTTCATTTTACAAAAGGGAAACCGAGGCTTAGTGAATCCAAGTGACTTAATCAAAGGAAAATGTGTCGCAGGTGCTTGAGCTGAAACCTAAGGATGTATCGTCATGGTGACCGTTCAGCACCTGAGCTAACGGCTACTGAGCACCATGGCTCCGCGCCTCCGCAGACACCACCACTTATCAGCCAACACAGCCTCACAGCTCTGCAGCACGTGTGCGCTGGCACATTATGCCAGCCTCTGAGCATCCGGAAGTGACAGCGCTCGTGTCCAGGTGGGCTCTGCAAGCCCAGCAGACAAGACGGGGACACGATGAAGCGAAGGCTTCAGAATGCAGTGATGTGGCGCCTTTCAAACATCTCCCCAGGTCTTGGACGCTCCATGGAGGGGTGCAGCCCCCGTCACCTCCCTGGGCGTTTGGACGGACCATAAGGACACGCCAGTCACCAACAGAAAAGAGCAGAAATGACGCTGTGGGACTTCTAAGTCCTGGAAAACAATGCGCCTTGGAGTTCTGGCCCCTTGAGAAAAGCCAGGCTGCGAGGAGCCACGCCCACAGGACACCTGGGCGCTGTGGGTGCAGCTCTCCCCGTTCTCCCAGGTTAGGCTCCAGACCTGTGACTGAACCAAGGTTCCAGGGGGCTCCAAGGTCCAGCCTACCACTCAAGGCTCCAGGCCTTAGAGACCAGAGATAAGACCCTGCCCTGCCCTTTTGAATACCGACCTGGCAGTTGGGGAAGTTGTTCTGCAGACAGAAGGGTTTTAATAACTGTAACGATATTCACAATGACAAGATGCACCTGAGCTGTACCTGCAACAGTGCACGTTCTGTAGCTGACATGAGGGAGTTTCCAGAAAGAACTTGAAAATATTGTTTAGCATAAATATAGACCATAAAACACATCTGCTCTTAAATAATATGTCAGTTATGGATTTCAAGTGCTCAGTAAATGAATGAGTGGAATGAAGGTGAACTTATTTGTCTTTGCTGTTGGTTGTGGCTGCTGATGAAACGGAGGAGTGTGCTAAGTGTAAAATACACGCCGGTGTTGGAAAACTTAGTATGAAAGAAGATTTAAAGAAATCTCATTGACATTTTAAGTTGATTAGTATTTTGGATATTATCTCATAGTTTTTATATTTATTACATGGCTAAAATGATAATATTCTGGGTAGTGGTTAACTAGAATATATTACAAAGTAATTTCATCTTTTTTTTTTTACTTATTTTTGTTAGTTTGACTCCTAGAAAATTTAAATTTAACTGTAGTTCACATGGTGTCCCTGTTGGACAGAACTGGATGAAACTATTATTCTTTCTTAAAAATTATTAGATATTTAATAATGAAAAAACAGAACCTTGTTAATAATTCCCATTTTTGTCACAAATTCCTCCAATTCTGAAAAGCAGGAGGACCGAGTTTAGTTTTCAATGATTTCTGTCACCCAAGTCGGTGATGTATGAATTCTGATGGCTTGTCATTCCAAGACAAGGCCCCAGGGGAAGACTTGGTGCTAGAAACACTCAGTAAAGCTAACACTGTCCCATTAGACACTGAACGTACTGGTTTGTGGCACTAGTTAAGATTCTGAATGTTTTAAATTCTGTTCTTTATTTTCACACTAAAACACAACCCTTTCACAGATTTTCTTTATTTTCTCACTAACTTTAAATGTATTTCCTCTTATGAATATAATTTATTTCTGTTTTCCTAGATTTCACACCTCTTGAAGCAGAGACCAAAGTGATAAAAATGTAATAACTAAAATCATCTTTAAACAAAGTCTCAATATCATGGGAACTATTTAAAAAGGGGAAAGGGGTTTATATGAACCTTTCAAAGGTAAGGGGATTTAAAGTTTTATTTCCTAAAGGTTGTGGTTTGCCTTTGGAATGCTGGAGTAGCTGTGCACACCCAGATGAGTCCTCTCACTCAGTTTAAACCTGCAACACTGACCCAGGACATGGTTCCACAGCACCAGCTGCTCTGGCTCTGCTCGGGCCCCCCAGCCCTGTGGCTCCCCTTGGACTTCACCCCCGCAGGCTGCAGGGACCTGCCACCAGCCTCACCTGCAAGCCTGGCCCTTCGCCTTTCCTGCTGGGCTCCCTCCATCTGCCTCCGGAGGGCACCTTGCAGACCAGACGGACAGTGTCAGCCTCAGAGCCCTGAGGTGGGCTGTGCCCTGCACAGATGCCAGCCTGCTTGTCTGGTGGCTCCACTTGGCTTCCCAGGGGCCTGGGCTGCCAGGTGGCAGCTGTGGGCAGCACCTTCAGCGGAGCAGCAGAAGCTCAGAGAGCAGCAATGGCCATGGGGGAGCTGGGAACCGAGAGGTGGGGAGCACCAGGGTAGGCTCTGGGGCCCTGGGCCTGACTGAGGCTGGGGCTCCTGCCAGAATTGAAAATCCCAGGAGCCAGGCGGGTGGACTTATGAAGAGACGGATGCTGTTATCACTGCTGCGTGGCGACAGCTGTGGCCAGCTCACTGTGCCAGGTGTTGTCTAAGAAACACACACGTTCCCTTAACGGGACAAAAATGCTGTGAGGGAGATACTGCTTCTCTTCATTTCACAGGTAAACAGCTAAGCAGAGAGAGCAATGTGTGGCTCACACAGGCGCCCACGTGGGTCAGGTTCCGCTGTCCACCCCCGGAGACTGTCTCAACCTCCAGCCACCCTGCCTCGGGCAGTGGCACCCCTGTCAACCTAAGGAGCAAGCATGGTGCCTGAAGACATGCAGTTTCAGCCATAAAAACGCATGCATCTGCCATCCATTCAGCCCCTGACAGCCCAGAGTCTCAGGCAAAATAAAAGGTGGCCGTTTCTCTAAGCCCACCACGTGTTCTCATGTGATCTGAAATTACACATAAATATCTAACTGTGGAACGGAATTTATTCCTAAAAATCAAAACACATCTTTAAAAAGTCCTCCCTATGCTTAGGGCTTCTTTATAGTGTTCATGACAACTGAAGTTCTGGTATGTTTTGTTTATGTGTCTAAGATAAAGGAGAAACTAACACACATGTCACATGAACATAAAGGAAAGCTGTCCACTTTCACAGGCTAAGTTGTAAGGTGTCTTTGTTTTCAAGCCAACAAGTACATGACTGACGGAGAAAGAAATCAATGGCCACTCACAGTGGGTCATTTCTGTTGAAACCTGTGACTGCGACACTTTACTTTTTCATATTAACTATTGGACCTAAATAGACACTTCTCCAACGTGGACATACAGAGGCCAAGAGACATATGAAAAAATGCTCAAAGCCACTAATCATCAGAAAGATGCAAATTAAAATGACAATGAGGTTTCACCTTACACCTGTCAGAATGGCTACCATCAACAAACGACAAGTGTTGATGAGGTTGTGGAGAAAAGGGAACCCTCATACACTGTTGGTGGTAGTGCAGACTGGTGCAGCCACTGTGGAAAAAAGTATGGAGTTTCCTCAGAAAATTAAAAATGGAGCTCCCATTTGACCCAGTGATCCCACTTCTAGCAATATATCCCAAGAAACCTGAAAAACCAATCAGAAAGAATATATGCACCCCTATGTTCATAGCAGCACAATTTACAATAGCTAAGATCTGGAAACAGCCCAAGTGCCCATCAGTAGATGAGTGGATAAAAACGTTTTGGTACATTTATACCATGGAATACTATGCAGCTGTAAAAAGGAAGGCTCTCTTACCATTTGCAACAGCATGGAGGGACCTGGAGAATATTATGCTAAGTGACATAAGCCAGTCGAAGAAAGATAAGTATCACATGACCTCTCTCATATGTGGAATATAATGAACAAAATAAACTGAAGAACAAAATAGAATCAGAGACATAGAAGCATGGAACAGACTGCAGAATCTCAGAGGGAAGGTGGGGGTCAATGGGTGGGTGGGGAGAAATTGACCAAAGAACCTGTATGCATTTGTGTGTAACCACAGACACAGACAATAGTGTGGTGAAAGCCTGGGGTGAGGTGTGTGTGTGGGGGGGGGGGGGGGGAAGGGATGAGCAAGAAGGGAACAATGAGGGGAAAAGGGGACACCTGTAATTCTTTCAACAATAAAAATTTAAAATATTAATTATTCTTTCTTCATGATGGACATATTTTAAGAGAAACAATGTTTTGACTGCAAATGAGTGGCAATGAAAAAGATAGTGGCTACTATTATAGTTTGAAGCCACTGCTTGGATTTGTGCAAAGATGGCTGCAGTTGTATTAATCGTTGCTGTTTTACCATCAGTGCAAATGTCAACACACTGAAAAAGACATTGTTATCAATTACTAAGGAAAACGTTTGGACCTTACAGGCCACACCCACCCCTGCAAGGCCCATGGACCACTGTTTGAGAACATTGGACTATGACATGAGTGAACAATAATCTTTTGTTATTTAAGCTAAAACAATCTTCTAGGATAATTAAGGGAGGGTGTGATGGAACAATCACGTGTTTCACACCCAGCATTTCCATTTCTAAAGACCGTAGGCGACCCAAGGGGGCTGCCTTGGCCACTTGTCTGCAGCCCTGGATGTGCGGCCTGGGAATCCTCTCCCCGTGAAGGGCCCATTAAGAGGGAAGGGGATGTCCACGTCAGGGTCCCTGGGGTACGCAGGTGCTTGGTGACAGCCTGGGCATTAAGCAGGAGCTTTTGCTGCCTCAGCAAGACAAGGCCTCAAATGACCCTCTATTGACGGGGCTGTCCTCCTGATTCTCAGGAGAGAGAACACTTACCACGCTGCACTAGCCAATTATTGATGCCCAAACATGTGAGTAAATGGTTTTCTGGAATAATTCACTCTCAACCCAAACTGAAGCGAAACAATGGTTGCCCTTCTGGGATTCTACAGAAGGAAGCAATCTTTCAAACTACCTTTAGTTACACTTTTAAAAATGAGCTCTCACTGCTTCCTATAAGGACATGCATTTCAAATACATAATTTTATGTTTATATTTGATTATAAACAAACCAATAGACATGTTTTTAGTTTTGACTTACAAACAAGCAACAGACATATGTGAGATTTTAATGGGAGATTAACTGGGAGATTCAGAGGCTCTAAAATAAATAGAAAAGACTTCTAATCCCTGTTGCAGAATACAAATGTCATGCTATTATTTTAGCAATTTTTCCCTTTTTAATTCACAGATCAGAGCCTTCAGCATCATCAAGGGAGTGAAATGAAAGCAAAGCAAGTTAGAGGTCTGGTTGAGGGTCTTTTCTATTTTGTTGAAAGTAAATGATGCTTCTGAAGAGTACGTAGCTTGACATTAAAATATCTGTTTAAAAGCTATTCAGCTGATGAGGGATAAGCCAGGGGCAGATGGTGCCATAGAGCTGATGGCTATTGAACATGAAGCAAATGTTATAGACTAAACCCAGGAGTAGATATCTGCTCCAGAATCCCTCCAAGATCCCGGGTAACTGTGGATTTCACCTCTGGAGTTTCCCCGGCTCCAAGTCACTTAGAGTAGTCTGGTTTCCAGCCTCTTCCGGGGACATAGGCACATTCCCGAGTCCTTACAGAGACCGAGGAGCACTGCTGGGAGTGTGTTGCCGCCCTCATCCCCAGACTCCCCTCATCACGATGCTGGAGCCAGAGTGTAGCAGACTGATCTTTGTGTTTGCGCCTGAGGCTCAGGCCGATACCAGGTCTGCACACCTATTCCTTTAGATAGAACCGAGGTGTGTGGGGACGATGCTCTCACCAACTGAGCTGCCCAGCCAGGGTAGAACACTCAGTCTTCAGGATTGAATTCCGTTTCTAATTCAGGAACAGCCCTATTTTTTCTTTTTTTTTAATCCATTGTCCCCACCTCTGCCCTACCTACCACTTTTTTATAGTGTGGGTTTATTTGGGCATTTGTCATTTTTTGGTTTCCAATATAGCAGCAGATCAGCAGGATATGGTTTTAAAATGTTCTTGTTGCAGAAGGACTTTCTGTTAAAAAGGCGAAGAATGAAAGCTACAGCATGAGAAGGCAGGAAATGTACTATGCGAGTCATCATTCTTTCTCCTAAAGACCCCAGACGGCTCACGTCTAATGGGCCCTGTGGAAAGATACACACGGCGCTATTCCATTAGGGACGCATCGCAGAAGCCAAATGACTGCACTTCTGCCTGACCTAATTCAGATGAATCACTTTTGTGTCCAATGGACTAAGGCACAAGGCAATTAATCCTTTCCACCTTCAGTTATGGGGGAGGATGGGATAAGGGAAAAAGAGAAAACCAACCATTTTGGGCTGTTCTATTTGGTCTATATCAGTTATTTTATTGAATCATGATAATCCTGTGAGGTTGGTGACATGACCCACATTTACAGACAAGGATACTGAGACAGCTCAGAAAGGTGCTGTAAGGGCCCAAGATTCCAGCGTGAGTGAACAGCCAAGTTCACTGATGTCAGTAAAGTGAGGGAAGGGTTAAGACCTGCTGGGAGTAAGGAGGTCTGTCCTCTGGCTGCCTGAGGCTGGAAACCAAGGCCCCTCAGCAGCAGCTTGAGCAGGGCTCAGTGCTAACTTGCCCTGAGTTCTGTTTCAGCTGCTCTCTGAGGTCCTCAGTGAGTTACAATCTGCCTGGTTCATGCTGCGGAGCCTAGAATACCTGCTCCATCAAAAGGTTTTTCCTGCCAGACATTCCTGGACCTGCTGACCTTGACCTTATCTTTCCCATTTGAGTGCAGGGCAAAGGACTCCTGCTCTGGCCTCCATGGAGGGGGTCGGACACACTCAGTGGGAGTTAGAGCTCTCTGCTGCAGGGACACCTACAGTCTCAGGGTTAGATGGTCGTGTCCACCACGGCCCCATCGCAGACCAGCAGCTGCTTCTCCAAAGGAGGGAGTTACCTGCAGATCAGACCTCTGTATGGACCAAAAGCTGCAGGTGGACCAGCAGAGGCTCCACCCAGTCCTCTGTGCCACGGACACCTCAGGTGTTACTACCAGACCTGCTGGGTCTGCCGCTCAAGAGTGTCTGTTTCCTGTGTGTCCAACAAGGATGTACATTCCAACATTCAGAGACCCATTCTCCACCCAAGGCCCTAACTTTCCACAGGAGAACTTGCGGAGGCTGAATTCAACGAGCTTTGCAATGCAGCGACCCGCTCAACGGCACTTGTGTTTGATTTCAGCAATAGCAGCCCTGCAGCTACGGGAAGTGCAGGCTCAGTTCAGGCTCCTGTGGAAGTTCTCTGGTTCTCAGATAGTGGCTGACTGTTGAGAGTTAACAGGCCTGAGCTTGTCATTTTCTCTTGGTCCCTCACATGCACTCAGGGACCCACCCCACGCCAGTCCTCCTAGTCCTCCTCGCTGTTCTATGGGCCAGGGGCTACCTGGGAGCTCAAGGTACCTGCTCCAGGGGCCCTTCATTGCCATCAACTACAGGCCCTCATCCACACATTAATTCCACGTGCTTGTGGAGACGTATGGTTCACTAGTTCTTCTCTAGGAGCTCTTGGGCATTCTAAAAACTCCTGTTAGAACAGATCATTAGTAAGTAGATCTTTTTCAACCCTTTGTAATCCCTTACAATGCCTCGTGTTTTTAAAGTTTATGTAACTTTTTCATATATGGCATAATCTTATTTAATCATAGAAATTATCTCTAGAAACTACCAAGAGTTTAGGAAGACTAAGTGATACTAAAATAAATATTCCCTGTTTTGATACTAGAAATGGTCTATAATTTAAAAGCTACAGAAATTGAAAATCTTAATCTTTGGAAGGTATTTTATGAATTTTTCTCTTCTAGCCAAATGGGCCACATTAAAGAAATGTGGCTACATAAACATCTAGTTTTTCAGAATTATGTCTTGAAATTATGCTCTCAAATAGTATTAGTTAATTAATCTATTTTATCATCATTTATATATATATAACTTATATAGTCATGGAGAGATATTTTTAGAATATAATTTAATATTTGCCCATTTATCGGTCACCAGAAGGCAGAGATACAAGTCTGGGTGAGGCTGCTAGTATATTAGGACATAGGATAAAAATGTTAAGAGAATTTTCTAAGGGGAAATTATAAAACAAAACCAATAAAATGAATGTCAGCATGAACAGAGCATGAAAGGGCACTTGCCTAAACAGTACTTTGCATGAATGAGATCTTCATATTTTTTGATAGAGAAATCCTTCCCAGGTAAGATGACAGTGTTCTCAGTAGGCATCCAGAAGGCGCCGGTCGCTTTCATGGGAATTGGAGGATGTGTAGCTTGAGAGAGTTGGGCCCCACATAAACCTCCCTTCTAGCTCTCTGAGAGTAATAGAAAAAGTCCTTGGACATTTAAAACTCCCACTGTTTGCAACAGTTACCAACACTTTAGGGAGAATTGATGCAATGATAAGCAGGAAAACAATACAAGGCCTAGAAATCATCCACAGGAAAAATGTTGAAAGGATAGGGGCTGTTCAGCTGAGAGAATAAAAAAGAAGACTTTCATGGGGCGGCGATGGCAGTGGCAGTATCTGAATAGATATTTTGCAGATAAAATGTCAGGCTTCTGGAACAATGCAGACGGTGAGTGCGAGACATGAGTAAACATCACAAAATACAGATTTAATCTTAGTCTAAGGCTCAGTCCCAACAGTCTTCATGCGTGAAAGTGCTCAAGGGAAGTGCGACCACCACTGGTGACAGGTGTCCTGCAGGCAGGTTCTGACTGAGCCCCGGGGGCTGGGTGACCTGGTGTCCTCTGGCTCAGATCCCTCATCCTGAGCATAATAGCGCCCGCTCAAAGGAGACTTATATCAACCGACCACTGAGAAAAGCAGAGCTATTTGACCTATATTTTTGGACCGCTTTTCCCATCAATTCTATTGATCTTAGTGCTGGGATTGATAGACCAAACACGGTTAGGTTGAAGAATTAAATCTGAGCAGAGACAGCTATAGGATAACCCACACTCACTCCAGGGTAGTTCATGCAAGACATTTTTTCTTTTGTATTGTATAGATATACAATGTCTTCTCCAGGGACCTTAGCAAATACATGTTCACGCACATGTGAAAACCTAGGACCTTCTAAATTCAGACTGGCCTTAGTTTATATTGTTAAAATTATGGCCCTCAAATATCAAAATAAGAAACCAAACAATTAAACATAACATTTGGCAAAAATCTATAATAAAGTATATCTCCTAAATATAGTACAGAATCATGTTATTAAAATTAGCAACAGATTCATAATGCCATAAGCTGAAAAGGTAAAACAACAGTGAGGCAGCCCTTTAAAACAGTATCTTTAACCACGGATTAAAGGGGAAATACGTTTTATTGCTAGGGAAGCAATTTCCCACACATGAAAACAACAGCTCAGTGATGGCTGGGCATTAGAAAAGAAGTTGCCCAATTTAATCACTCAGGGTTTGCTTACACGAAAGTCCCTAAGTCTGTCCCAATTGCTGGTGTTTCTAAGCCAAAGCTCAGAGTTTTCCCTGAGCTTCCCTGGGACCTGAACTTGCATCTCTGCACAGAACTGTTCCAAGAGTGAGGATGACTATAGAAAGGCTTTCCTCTCCATATGCTCAACAACTAGTTCCAAGACACCAAATTAGAGAACAAATAATTATTTGCAATGATACATAATTATTTTCCATTTCCAAGATCAGTTTCCACGAGATTATACTTGTAGTTTCTATTTTTAGGGACCTGAGTTTGTTAATAAGTAATTGTGTGGAGATGCTGGATGCGATGAGGATTCTGGGAACTGTGGGGCAAGAAGAGGATTTCTGACTTTTATCAACCAGACCCAGCCCTGTCCCCACACCTTCCACGTGGTTGTGTGATCTGTGGCAAATGTGTGGATAAAGGGACCAGTCACCATTCCTGGGTTTTCTCCAATAAAGACATCTCTTTCTGCTCCTCTTTTCGAAGATGGCCTCTCCTGGGGCCGACTCAGCCAGGATGTGTGACCCTGACACAGTCCTACTGAGGAAGGTCCTCTCCTTCTGGCCAGGGTCCGCGGGGAAAGTGACAGAGGAGCTGGCGGCAGCAGTTTCTGAAGCGAGGACACAGCTTGACTCTGATGCCCAAGGCTGTTCACAGCAAGACCATTACTCCCATTTTATGGATGAGGAAACTGAGGCTGCGATGAAGAAACTGTGATCACATGCACTCACATCCCATTGGTATGCACACCAAGTTAAATGTCAGAAGATTTACAACTGGAAGATTCACAACCATGTAGAATAACAGGCTACCATTTGAAAAAAAAAAGAATTTGAACAAGCCCATGGAAAGTTTGGAGTCCTTTCCGGTGTGTTCAAAGTGAACTTCAGCCCTAGCCTGTGTGCTCAGTGGTTAGAGTGTCGGCTCGTGCACCAAATGGTCTCAGGTTCAATTCCCAGTGCAGGTTCAATCCCCAGTCATGGTCAAAGTGAGTGAGGGAGGCAACTGATTGATGTGTCTCTCACATCGATGTTTCTCTCTCTCTCTCTCTCTCTCTCTCCTCCTCCTCCTCCCTCTTCCTCCCTCCCTTCCACACTCTCTAAAAATCAATGGGAAAAAATATCCTTAGCTGAGAATTAACAGAGTGCACTTCGGGTGTGTATTCTAAGATTCAAGATTCAACTATAAATACGACAATAATCTCTGGCAGATGAGTAATCTGGTACCTTCCACTTCTCAAAAAGGCCTTCGCTCAGCTGTGGGCTCTGGACATGAAATCAGAGAGCGACTGTTGGGGAGAAACCTGAAGGGCCTGGTTGAAAAGAGCTCATAGATACTGGCCTCAGTAATCCTTCAAAGTACCTGGATGCTTTGCTCAGAACCTAACCAAGGTAGTGCCCTTAGCAATTAGCTTTGCAGAGAAACAGAATGAAGCACAATTTGTATGTATGCTAATTTTTTCATCTACATGAGCCATTACCTTGAGATGTTCTTTAGGTATTCATATTTGGCTAGTTCTAATTGGTGACTATAATTACAATTTTAGATTAACTGCTATTCGTTAACTTTGGTATTTTCAATTAGAGATTTTCATAGTCTTTTTTTGTACCACAACTATTTACTGAAGAAAAATCCAATGGGTAGCACACAATCCTAAATTTTGCTATTGTTGGGTGCCTGGCTTAAGAAGGATTAGATTTCCAGGGACTGGCACTAATTGACGCAATGTCTGATCTACTGTAGGTATTCGACAATGACTTATTAAAGAAAAAGAGCAGAATCTTCTGAAGAATACAATAAAACTTCTAAGACTCCGGAGTTTCTTAATTGCACTGAGTCTAAAAGATGATTCCTTTGCTGTATAGGCACAAACCCAGCAGAGAGGACAAAGTACCCATCTGATGATTAGAGACAGACACACAGGGAAAGAGAAGAGCTAACTGGACAAGCCAAGAGCCCTGAACTACCAGTTCTCAGAGGGACTTGAAACCCTCTCCTGGAACGTCCCTCTCAGCAGATAAGCAGGTGACCAGCTGCCTTCCTGTGAAGACTCCCCCACCCCCAGGCATCTGTGCCTACCTTATCCTCTCTTCTTGAATTTGAAATTAGCCCTCCAGTCTCAGCCTCCACCAACACATGGTTTCGCCTGTCTGTATTACCCTGAGACATCATCTTTATGAATGTAGAGGAGGTGAGGTTCCCAGAAGAGAATTCTTTGGCAAAGAGGAATGTTAGGTTTTAGGGCAAGAAAAGCATTGCTACAAATAGTAATCACAATTAAGAAATGGAAAAAGCAATGAATGAATGAATGAACAAATGAATGAATGAATGGAGGATGGTGGCTTCCTACGTAAAAACATCACTATAACCTTGCTACAGTGTCTCCACTGTCCTGTTGCTCCTTCAGAAGCTGGTAGGTGTCTACAGAATTACCCACAGCCCTAGGCAATTTCTACCTTCTGGTGCCATTATTACTATTATTTGTCATGTTGCTGTTTAGTGTCCATTTCTCCCACTTTTGGTAATTGTTGATTTTGAGAAATTATCTCTTCTATTGTTCATAGCAAGGGAGGAATTCACTCAAGTGCACTGGGCTTTTCTACCAACAGGTAGACAGGGAACCCAAGCTTAGCATTTGGACACTGTCCTTATAAACCTAATCATGCGTGAAAATGACAATTTAAAATGTGTCCCCATGAGTCTAGGAAGGACGTTTTAGAGCCGGAAGTCACTCTGGACTCATTGTTTTCCACGTGTGGTTCTCCAGTCTTCCCATGATTGCTGTAAACTCTCACAAACTTTCAATAAATTCTGCTTGCTTAGATTAGCCAGAGTTAGTATCTGTTTCTGGAAACTTAAAGACACAAAAACAAACAAAACCACACACCCTACTATACCGCTTCTGTGTGATTGGAGCTCAGAGCTGTCACTCCTGATGCCTCTACAGCTCCCTTGGAATTTGTCACCCAACCTCAACATCTCCCTGCAGCTTCCTTTCTCTCCTGTCCTGTCTCCTCATGGCTGACACGCCTGCCCTCCCTGCTCTCGCCTGAGTTCATCTGTTGTAAATACTGGACCTGGTCACACCCTGAGGTGTAACTCTTCCCCACCTGAGCCCCTGTATCTGAAAGAAGTTGTCACTGCCATTAACAGTATTTGTATTTTTATGCCAGATCTTTGCCGTGTTACTCTTTCTTTGGTAATCATATACTAATTTTCCCCTTCTATCATGACACTTCCAATGCTCCCACGACTAACCAACGTAATAAATAGTTCTATTTAATAAGCTAAAGTCACAATCATTTATATGAAAAATGAATCAGCATAAGAGGCAAATTTAATTCCACCACAAATAGGTATTTTCTGAACTAGCAAAGGCTATGTTGATGGCTTCAAATGTAAAAAAAATAAAAAGAAAAAGAAAGAAAAAAGAAAAGAGAGACAAGAAGGCTCGTATTTCTGCTTTTCAGATCATCCTGAGCTGTATTTTGTGGTTGTATAGGATGCTGAACAAAATTCCTGCTTCCTTCTATGAAAATTCCACTCCCACTTCTGTAAGTACAATTACTTCCTATATGTCTTCACACTGTGCATTTCAAGGTTTCAAAATAACCCTTATAGTAAATTTATAAATGTGCTACATGAAACACTTTACTCATCGAACTGCTAACATAAAGATAAAAATACTATTTTATTATTTTTCCCAGATAAATAGAAAATATTGCTCAATAATTTCCACAAAAAACGTTAGATGAAGAACCATGCAAATGCATGCAAAATGCTACTTAGGGCCTTGAACAATGAACATTCAATTATTCTTCAGAAAAGAATCGTATGATAATTAGATAAAAACGTGAGTGATGTTTCCTACGCTTTGACTGTGTTCTTTGCAGCTGGGTGTCACTGTGGGTAGAGGTTCCCTCCCAGCCCCGGCTCAGGGCAGAGGGACGCTGGTGGCCTGCAGGGGAGGAGGACATGTTTCAGGAGCTGCTGAGCCCGCAGCATCGCACAGGACAGTCCGAGGGGCCGGGAGCAGTGACGGGCAGCCCCACTGAGATGTACATGCTGGGAAACCCCATCCATGCCGCCTAATTACCTCCAGAGAGGACTTCCACTCCAGCGACCACAAACTTTACATTCAAATTTCAGTGTATGTAGATCAACATAAACCCAGAGAAAAAACACTGATAATCGCAAAGCTGGGAGGTAAGAAATGAGTGCAGCTAACAGGCATAGCAACTATCATCCCAAAGGAAATTTAAAAAAACTATTCTTAACTGTAACACAAGAAGTGCTGTTATCTCCCATAACACAAAGAAAGTCTATAATGAAACAGCCAGGCCAGTTCAGAAGTTGGCTCCTCACCTCTTAAATGCCAGCTCTGCGAGTCCTTTTCACAGGACACGTCAGTCTCGAATGGCTCAGAAAGGTCAGCTGGAGGACGAGGAAAGGGTGGTGCATGTCCCCAGAGGAGAAGGGCTTGGGTCACTGGCACTCAGGGGCCACGTGGCCAGGGACATGGTGCTTTGCCTGGATCCCTTTAAGACAGAAACTTCATTGCTTGAAATCCCTGGACCCAATGTTGCTTTGAAGAACAATTTAAAGTGATTGGACCAAGAATTGGGCCTGTTTACTCACAAGTTACTCAGGCGTTCCGCTGACCAGCCTGCAGAGTCCAGAGGGAAGAGGAGGCTGTAAACTGCCACTCTGAGCTCGGCAGGAAGCTGGCTGTGGTGGGAGCATCATGGGACACGTGCTGGCCCCAGCTGTGCAGGGGGCTGGCTGTGGTGGGAGCATCATGGGACACGTGCTGGCGCCAGCTGTGCAGGGGGCTGGCTGTGGTGGGAGCATCATGGGACACATGCTGGCCCCAGCTGTGCAGGGGGCTGGCTGTGGTGGGAGCATCATGGGACACGTGCTGGCGCCAGCTGTGCAGGGGGCGGGCTGTGGTGGGAGCATCATGGGACACATGCTGGCGCCAGCTGTGCAGGGGGCTGGCTGTGGTGGGAGCATCATGGGACACGTGCTGGCGCCAGCTGTGCAGGGGGCTGGCTGTGGCGGGAGCATCATGGGACACGTGCTGGCGCCAGCTGTGCAGGGGGCTGGCTGTGGTGGGAGCATCATGGGACACATGCTGGCGCCAGCTGTGCAGGGGGCTGGCTGTGGCGGGAGCATCATGGGACACGTGCTGGCGCCAGCTGTGCAGGGGGCTGGCTGTGGCGGGAGCATCATGGGACACGTGCTGGCGCCAGCTGTGCAGGGGGCTGGCTGTGGCGGGAGCATCATGGGACACGTGCTGGCGCCAGCTGTGCAGGGGGCTGGCTGTGGCGGGAGCATCACGGGACACGTCCTGGCCCCAGCTGTGCAGGGTGCTGGCTGTGGCGGGAGCATCACGGGACACGTCCTGGCCCCAGCTGTGCAGGGGGCTGGCTGTGGTGGGAGCATCATGGGACACGTGCTGGCCCCAGCTGTGCAGGGGGCTGGCTGTGGTGGGAGCATCATGGGACACGTGCTGGCGCCAGCTGTGCAGGGTGCTGGCTGTGGTGGGAGCATCATGGGACATATGCTGGCCCCAGCTGTGCAGGAGGCTGGATTGAGGGGCACAACATCTGGCTGCACAACCGGCCCTGGAGGCAGCAGGGAGATGGACTGGGCCTGGGACAGCAGGCCTTCCCTCAGCAGGAGAGGGCCTGCACCGCGTGAATGTCAGTGTCCCCAGAAAGACCTCCTGCCTCTTATTGCTGTTGCTACATCAGATGAAAGGATGGCCTTCAAGGGATTCAAAACCTCATCAGGAGAGATTCCTGGATTTCAAACAAAAAGCATCCTCGCACCTATCTGTCACTAGGTTCGCTGCTGTTAGTAGATATCACAATTCACATAAAATTAAAATGCGGCTTTGTTGAGAGTAGCATCTCAATCACTCGGCAAACATCTCGAAGGGGAGTGGGTCATGGACTCAGCGCTTCCACCCTCGCTCTCTCTAAATGTTCATTTACCCAACACAGGCCACTGCCTCACGCACTGCTCCTCGGAGAGAATTGGTAGAGGGAACCGCTCGAGAACCCTGGCTAGACATTTCAGAGTTTGCTCTCTTTGCAAGTTTAAGAATATCTATGCTTTGAAATAGTTCTAACAAGTACAACTATAAAGCAAAAGCAAAATTCTTGCAAGCCCTTGCTGAGTTAGGTTATATTCATTACACTTAAAAGCATGCGGGCATGAAGCCAGGTATAAGTGGGTCATGAAATTAGGTACAGACCTCTCTGCTTAAACACATAACTGAAGCTGACATAACTGAAACGTAAGAGCAGAATCCGAGTAAATCACACCGTCTGTGCTGATGTAACGTGCGGCCTGGCGCTGTCGGGAGAATAACTCGGCTTACAGAGCAGCTGCCGCTCAGCTGGTGGCGATGGCTCCTGCCCTCCGTCAGCGCTCTCCCAGCCCCAGCCTCGCTTGTAAAGCTGCTGCAGGTATCTTCCTCCCAGCAGGTGACTTAGGTCTCAACTCCACCCAAATGGTCGGAAGGCCTGTGAGTCAGCATTTGTTCCTTTCCCACCGGGCCAAGCAAGCACAGCTGAGACATCTGGCTCCTATTCCGCACATGCAAACTTCCGCCCTGAGGCTGCGAAGGGCAGGTTTGGAAGGTGGTCATTCCTACAGCCCAGATCATGCAAGCATCATTCTTGTTCACATATGATAACAGATATGTTAACATGATCACAGGCGTGCGTGAGCTCGAAGAATATACGAACTTGTGATATAAAGTGATCAGTTATGTGAGAAGTCACGATGCCCTTTCACTCCTGTCCTTTCTGTCCACCCAGTGACACCCGTGGCTCTAGGTGCACCCCACGCCGTCCAATCACAGAGAAAATCGCCTTGACCAGCATAGGAGCAGTACAGCACTGCTCACGTGGCGGGAACCACTCCCGGGATGACACAGAAACCGCCTACATGGATGGAGCTCGTGATTCTTAAACAACATGAATGGCTTTCTATCGCCCAGCGCACTGAGCATGTCTATTTCCACAGATGCCCTTTCCTGACATCAGGGAAGAAACTACACAGAAAAGCCAGCATTCTGTGTCGAATGAGCAGATTTTCCCAGAACAGCTTCCTGTTTTCTGTACACATCCCAAGGGGGCTGTGACACGTCAGGTTTCCGTTGTGATTTGCTGCCATGATGGGTGTAGAGCTGAGACACTTTCCCAGAGGCTCGCCAACGAGTTGTCAGATTTCTCCAAGCTACGTTGTTAGTCGCTGACCCTGGAATACCAGGGGCTTTCAGGGTCACTTCCCACTCATGTGCTCTGCCGTGGCCGCCGTGGCCTGTTTCAGGCTGTGGCCAGGTGGTCGGTGCTCACACCTGCACAGGGTGTGGTCTTCTCAGACTCAGGTTCAGGGGTGCCCACCCAGCACCCACCGTTGTCCTAACAGAGTCAGGAGCGGAAGCAGCAACAGCAAAGCCTGGGAGACCAGGTCCAGCTTCTCCTTGGCAGCGACAGTGTCCTGTCCACTCGTGTGTCAGTCAAATCCAGTTCCCAGTGTCATTCGCCACCCTGAAGTCAGGACTCTGCTCACGGAGAATCCGAGACAATGTGCAAGGAGTCAAAACTCGAGGCGGATGTTGCAAAAATGACCACCATCAATGATGTGTCTGGGATGTGACCACACAATCCTGTCTGTGGGGGTCCCCGTGCCGGCGGGGCAGGGCGGGGCGGGGTGAGGCTCTGCCTGTGGAGTCAGGCAGCCCTACGAAGACTACAGCTTGGACCCCACGCGTGCTGGGTCTGGACAAATGCTCTCCGCCTCAGTTTCCCCACTGGAAAAATAAACCAATAGCATCTGTCTCCTAGTTTTATTCTACTACTAAGTGAGGTTCATCGTGTGATACTCTTGCATATCTTTTCAGAAGTCTGAAGCTGCCTGCACATTAACAGCTCCCCATCGCCCTCATCTGTCTTCCCTGCACATCGCACCACTTGGCTTTAACTCTGGAAAGGGGACCCCATGTGCAACTTGAATAGTCATTCTCAATACTATTTGCATCAATCACTCTTGTCCTTAATCAAGTAAAATGACCTGATTTTGTTTTGATCACTTGTCACATTGTTCCTGCAAATGTATGTGATCTGAGAGCAATTAATCTGGGAAGCGGGTGCAGACATTCGCTAAGACACCTGCTGGGGAGGCAAGCCCGGTGAGCAGGCCCTGACTCCTGCGGGTCTGACTCCTGTCCGCTCCTGATTCTCACGCAGCAAGGTGTCCCCAACAGTGACACTCTACCCCAGCCCTGGTCACGATCTTTCTGTCTCTCCTGGTTATATTATTTCACCCTCAACTGTCAGCCGGTGGCTTGACTGTTATGAAAAAAATGTTATAGAGGCTACAGTGATCCTCTCCTTCTCAGAAGATGGTCTGCACGTTGAACATGGGGCTTTTTCCCGAAGAAAAGAAGCCAGATTCCAGAAGCTAAACTTATTTCCAAAACATTAAAAGAAACCTTAGACATATTCTTAAATAAGATTTTCTAACCCAAACCTTAGCAGTATTTTTATTCATTCAAATAGAATTGTACACTTGATAACTATATGATTTTATTAACCAATGGCATCCCAATAATTTTAATAAAAAAGAAAAAAATGTTCATTGGTTGGGAAAATGGTTCCTGGACTGGACTGGGCCAGGCAGTGAAAGGGAGGGGAGACCCTGTGAGTCTGTGCCTGGGGCAGCCCAGCTCGCACACCCTGGTCAGGCGCCGCCTTCAGAACGCGCTGCCCTGTCAGACAGAGACCAGCCCATATTGTCCTGGAGACCACTGTCTACAGGATGAGGAAAGGTGAACACGTGATCATGGGGGAGTGAACACGTGATCACGGGGGAGTAAGCATGTGTACAGGGTTTGGGCCCAGAGACAGCACACAGAGGCACCACATGGTATAGACTCAAAACTATCCTTGAAAAACTCCTTAACTAGACTAAAAACAGCACTCACATTATGAAAACTGCTCCTTGGCCGGACTCCTTATTTTTTGGAAGAAACAATTTATCCAGAATTCTGTGTAGGCCTACAGAATGCTTTCCACATTTAGCTTCACATACATGGAGTGAAGTAGGATTACTCCTCCAGGGGGTGATGCCTGTGGTCTCTGTGGTTTGAAAAGGCGCTGGTGACATGGAGTGGAAATGATTGAGGTTTGGTTTGTGATTAGGAAATGGAAAATGTAGTGCCAGGTGCTGGAGAAAGCTTCCTCTGAGATGATGAAAGTACAGCCTACCGCAACTACTGGTCTAGAATCTCTTTGGCTTTTGATTGACACAAATAGTGATTGGAATGTAATTTGCAGTATTTTATATTTTTGCTTCTTTGGACTGTGCTTATTTGTAACTGGTCACTGCAAAGACAAACACACCTGATAACTGGATTGGTAATATTTCTACTTATGTGTAATAGAAACACTGGTCGACAATTAACACCTTCACTTTGATATTATTTTCTGTTGAAAAGATGCACACTCGCAGTGGAATGAACAAATTCTGGCTGAAAATCAAAACACAATGAATTGTCAGAAATTGCAATAACTTGTTACATTTCCCATTTCTTCACTGTGTGATGGTCTAATTAAGTTAAGATGAAAAATACCGAGATGATTTCAGCTAATGATAAAATATTGTTGCCTACAAACATGAATAAATGTCTTTCAGCCATCATTACTTAATTTTGCAGGGAATTTTGTTATTATAAAAACCACTATTGCATCATGATAATCAACTTTCTAAAAGAAACCTATTAAGTTTTAATTCAGTAAGAGAATTAAATGAATATGAGAAAATAAAACTCTATTAAGAATGTGATTGTCACATTAATTCGTTGCTTTAAAGGTTGTTTTAACGTAAATTAGCATTGTAAAGTATTTTAAAATAGTTGTGAGTATGGAAAGTTGATACATCTCACAGCAAATGTTTGTACAATAGTTCCTTTTCCTGCCTCTGCCACATTGCAGTGCTAAGTTTATATATATATATATATATATAAACTTAGCACTGCAATATATATATGGCTAAGTGACTGACCATCCATCCAACCAATTGACTGACCGACTGGCCGGTACATATGACATGCACTGGCAATTTAAAAATAAATGTTGATTTGTGCATGCACAATACATATAAAGCTCTTGCTGGCGCCATTCACATGTGTGTTTTAATTTTATAATACTATGTTATGTATACTATTTTGACATGTAATTTTTTCAGTAACATAATTACCGCATGAATCTTTCTTCTAGTTAATTTCTTTAGTTGTAGTATATAAACATCTCCTAACAAGATACATATATAAAAAGGGAGATAGGCAGCAAAGGCCAATGACATTAATTTTCTTAAAAGTCTGTTGTCACCCTGACTGATTTGGCTCAGTGGATAGAGCGTCGGGCCGTGGACTGAAGGGTTCCAGGTTCGATTCCGGTCGAGGGCATGTACCTTGGTTGCAGGCTTGATCCCCAGTAGAAGGTGTGCAGGAGGCAGCTGATTAGTGTTTCTAACTCTCTATCCCTCTCCCTTCCTCTCTGTAAAAAGTCAATAAAAATATATTTTTAAAAAGTCTGCTGTCACATGCAGCTTGATTTTACTTGGGTTTATGCCCCGATTTTTATTACAGAAGCAGAGAGTAGAATAGTGGCTGCCAGGGGCCAGGACTGGGGAAAGGGGACTTGGTGCTCAGTGGGATTAAGATCTTTTACACAAAGTGAATGTGTCCTAGAGATCTACTATACAACACAGTACCTACAGTTAGCAATATTGTGTTGTGCACTTGTTGAGAAAATAGATCTCTTTAAGTGTTCTTGCCACAAGAATAACATTCATAAAACAAAACAATCCTATATAATAAGAGGCTAATATGCAAATTGACCAAAAGGTGGATCAACCAGTCACTATGATGTGCACTGACCACCAGCGGGCAGGCGCTCAATGCAGCAGCTCCCCCCTGGTGGTCAGTGCGCTCCCCCTGTGGGAGCCAGAAGCCTCCATAGCACTGCTAAGGATCCCCGGAGTGGTCCTGGACTGTGAGAGGGCATAGGCCGGGCTGAAGGACCCCCTCCCCCAGTGCATGAATGTCAGTAAAAGTAAATTACAAAAATAAAATCCTGTGGCAAATGATCATAGCAAAATACTGACAGATTTCTCATGTAACAAGAAAAACATATCTGCAACCACTACAACTCATCAGTATTACTTTAGAGGTACTAGTCAATGTAACAAGGCAAGAAAAGAAATGTATACATATTGAAAGATGAAAAATAAAACTGTCATTATGTGCAAGAGATGTGATTGTACACATAAAATATCCAAAAAACAACAAAAAAACCAAACAAACCAAAAAACCCACCCACCAACCAAAAACAAAAAAACACATAGTGTGGTGAAGGCCTAGGGAGGGGAGGCCTGGGGAGGGAGCAGGAGTGGGGTGGAGGGGGTCAATAGGGGAAAAAGGGGACACATGTAATACTTTCAACAATAAAGATAAATTTTAAAAAAAACAGAGTAAACTGTGAGAATTAATAAATGAATTTAGAAAATCTGTGAATATATTAATAAATATATCAGTGATGATCAATTAGAAAATGAATGTAAAAAATGGTGCCATTTACTGTTTCATCAGTACTATTTATAGTATATCTATAGCATATCTGAAATTATGTAGATAAATTTATATTAAATAAAATTATATATAATAACATATAAAATATGAGCTATATTATATACAGGTACATATATACATTTTATATATATAGTAGGTGTTCCAAATCAGTCTTCCCAGAATGTGCCACACCCTAGAATATAGATTATTTTGAGGTGAAGACAATTGAGGCCAAAAGATTCAAGAAGAGCTTTTTACCTTCCCTTTAACTGCCTAAAAGAAGTTAGAGAAAGGACCCGGTCCTGCAAGATCACTGTCAGCAGAGATACCTGCCAGGATTATGGGGTAGAAGGAGTGGGGGTGACTTGGTGGCGCTTGGACAACAGGGACTTCTTGATCCCATTGTCCGCATGGCGTGGCGAACGTTGTTTCCCCACCTCTGTGGGAGCTGCCTTCCTCCCCTTTGATGTCCAAGCCCTTCCTCTTCTCCTTGGTTCTGAATGGTAAATAAGCTGCAACTGCCTGCCTACCTGTGTGCCCTCATCTTCTTATAGATGCAAGTATGTACAAAATTAACGTCTTTTCTGTTAATCAGTCTTAAGTTAATTTTGTTATTAGCATTAGCCCCTCCAAGGAACCTGAAAGGGTAGAGAAAAATATTTCCTCCCCAACAATATCCTACATAATAAGAGCCTAGGTGGCGTCGCATGACGCTCTTGCATGATGTCGTCACAAGATGGCTGCCACAACATCATCACAAGATGGCCGCCACAAGATGGCAGTTGCGGGCAACCAGGCCTGCAGGGGAGGGCAGTTGGGGGCAACCAGGCCTGCAGGAGAGGGAAGCTGGGTGCGACCAGGCCGGCAGGAGAGGGCAGTTGGGGGCTATCAGGCCAGCAGGGGAGGGCAGTTGGGGCAACCAGGCCAGCAGGGGAGGGCAGTTGGGGGCTATCAGGCTGGTAGGGGGGCAGTAAGGTGTCAATCAGGCTGGCAGGGGAGTGGTTAGGGTGCAATCAGGCAGGCAGACAGGCAACTGGTTAGGAGCCAGCAATCCTGGATTATGAGAGGGATGTCCGACTGCTGGTTTAGGCCCGATTGGGCCTAAACCGTCAGTTGGACATCCCCCAAGGGGCACCAGATTGGAGAGGGTGCAGGACAACCTCCCCCCCGACCCAGTGCACGAATTTCGAACACTGGGCCTCTAGTAAGTATGCCACCTATTCTATGTCCAAACTGACATTTCCAGCCAATGAGGAGTGAATAGTTTCCTCCAAAAATAGAGCTGATTGGATATTCAGATGGAAATAAATGCATCTATTCAATAACATGCACTATATAAAATGTTTAATTTCAGAGGTATTAAAATAAAAAATAAATGGTTAAACAAACAAAATTCCCCCTAGAAGAAAACATAAAAGGATGTCTTCATGATCACAGAGTAGGTAAACATTTCTTCAACAGGACAGAAAAAGCACCAACCATAATGGACATGAGGGTTCCTGGGGACCTACAGCCACAGTCTCCTCACATCCAAAGACACCAAAGCCTAGGAAGCTAAATTCTTGTACCGGGTCCACACCTCCAGCAGCTGACCACCAGGAGAGGACTCCAGATTTCTGACTTCTTTTTCAGAAGGTGTAGAGAACATCGAACAGCAGGGTTAATGGGATGTGGAGTCCTTGACTCCCTTTGATTTTTACAGCACTTCATAAGGCCCGGGCAGCGTTTTAGGAACTTCACATACAACAATGCATTTAATTTTCACCACTTGATGATTATCTCCATTTTGCAGATAAGAAAACAGCATGCAGCAAAAAGTACAAAGCTAGGATTCTAACATAGGAAGCCTGAGTCAGAGCCTGCGCTCTTAACCACCAACTTTCACAAACTTTTCACAAAAATGTCAACTCTGTCTTTTCCACATTGTAGTATATGTTATATCATATGTGCAAATTTAAAAAAAAATATTTTATTGATTTTTAGAAAGAAGGGAAGGAAGAGGGAGAGAGAAACTTCAATGTGAAAGCAGAACAGTGATCAGCTGCCTCCTGTACACCATCCCTGGGGGTCAGGCCTGCAACCTAGCCATGTGCCCTGACCCAGAATCAAACCCATAACCTTTTGGTTTACAGGACGACACTCAACCAACTGAGCCACACAGTCCAGGGCTCATATGTGCATATTGTGATATCATGCTTTATCTTGTATTTGCAAATCCCATTTGCATGTTATTTTGTTTTACTCCACAATTAGGATGTTTTCCAAGGGAAGCCATCTCTTTTATTATTATAGATTCTTTTACTTTGACTTTGGTGGGGCTTTGTTTTTCTATGGGCCTTCAGCGCTTAGCACATTTTGGCAAGTATCTAACACATTTCCACACACAGGGTTAAAATAACAGATGTCCCTATTAGTACCGTTTCCTGAAATTGGTTCCCAAGTGACTTTTGAACACTTTGTCACAGGATTAAAGGTAACTTGAGGTGCTGTGTGTTATACAGCATCACGTCCAGCCTGTTCTAGCGCTGAGTTAGAGCAAGTTGGAGCTAATAAGGCCCTTCTGAAGGTTGCTGGGGAGCTTCCAGTGACGTGAAGAAATGGCTCAAGGACGTATGTGCCTCCTGCACTGCTAATTTAGGTTCCGCCACCGAGTCCAATAACCAATTTCAGAGGCGCCGAGGAAGCCCCAGGCTCTCATCACACATGGGGACATGCTTCTCCTTGGCTGACAGGCGTCATCCCCCGACTCACTCTATCATGGAAGTTTGCTAATTAGCATCTGTTGACAGCCTGGTGAGGGGCTCTGTTTAATCACGGGAAACCTGAGCTGTGTGCTGAGCTCGGAAGGCTTCCTTTCTGAGAACAGTGGGGAAAGGGTGACGATGGGAGGCAATGGGGCTCTCCAGCAGCCCCCAGAGAGGACACATGTGCTCTGGAGAGTAGAATTGCGGGTAATTTACAGTAAATTTGAAAAATATTGGAAGTTCAAAGACTTTTATCTTCATGAAAACATGATCGCTTTAACGCTATAGGATTCCTTCTCTGTACAATGGGATTAATGAAATCCATTATCTAGCTTTCATGAGGGATGTTGGAAAGATAATTTTAAAAATGTAATAGAGTGTGTACTGAATGTCTTTGAGAAGTTTCATAGCTGAAAATAATCTATAAATAAAAGCGTTATTACTAAAAATCAACGACATAAAATGGGGACAGATTTCTGTCAACCACAGAAAAGGGGACCTGAAAGGAACTTCTCCTGAATACCATGCCCGAAGTAGTTCTTTCCCGGCACCCAGTGGGGAGAAGTCAGAAATGCTGCTAAATGTCTACAGTCCACAGGACAGTCCCCAAAACAGTGGCCCCAAATTTCAGTCCTGCCGAGGGGGCAGGAAACACCGCCCTCAAGACCCCAACGCGACACAGCCCCCTGGGAACTGCAAGCCAGAGGCCCTCTTATTCACAGGTCATTATATTCCAACAGCAAAAATAAGTCAAGTAAAACATTCAGCAAATGGCTTGTAACCAACCCACTCGAGGTTTCTATTCTCCCTGCTCACAGGGTTTCAGGGGGGAGGGGTCGCCCAGCCCACCCGCACCTGGGTGTGCTCAGCGGGAGGGGCAGACAGGTGAGCCCGGCCTCACTCTCTTCACCTGGTGCTGCCCAGGTCCCCCAGCCACTGGCTGGGAGATGTCAGAACTCCCTGCAGCCTGCCCCTGGATGAACCCCTAGCCTCCGCCCACCCTTCTCCTCCTCAGCACGGTGGCTTCTTATGTGAGGGAGAAATCAATTTCTGTTCTAAGGGCTAGGTAAATGGCAGTTTCATCTGATACTGAGGATGTCTCTTCTGACCAATGCATTAGACGAGTTTGTCGATGAGAAAGAGCGGGTAAGCTGACGGTCTGCTTCAGTACAAACTCAACAGACAATGAGGACCACGTGTTCACGTTCACCCAGGGTCACTCTGGTTTGAGCCTGATGTCACGGCATAACTGTTAATAGCATCCCTTCGGACTCTCAGGCATATCCTGGCTTGGATGATAAAGTGCACAGTCACCCTACTGATATATTGATATGAAAAGAATCGCTGGCAAGAATAAAACGTGAAAGGGATTCTGGTCAGCGGGTGTGAGCGTGATATGCTGGGCCACCGTTTGTGGGCTGGGAGGTAAGTTCACTTTGGAGCTTCAGTTCCTGGCCAGCAAAGAGGCGTAAGTACCCACATCACTCACGTCTCAGCACGTGAGAGGCACAGAAGATAACAGTGCCCGAAAAAGCGTTGACAATGAAATGCTGAGCCGCCATCCAGCCATTAATAATAAACTATGAAAGGACAGCATTTTCAGGAATGGAGAGGGAGCCTTTCATGATAAAATCTTCCTTTAAACCCATATATCATCGACTATACCTTTGAATAAAATATGTCCATGTTAATATTTGATGCATATTACAGACTGGATTATACTTTTTAAAATCGGATCTGGCCTACTAAATGGTATCTCTGGGTGCTGGTGCGAGACTGAATGCCGAGTCGCCCCCAGGAGTCCATACGCCTTCACTTCAGAGCAATCCCAACTGTCCTTTCCCACTTTCCAGGGAATTTGGTCCGCGCCCCCTGCTCCTGCTGCCTCTGTCTTCATCTGGTTGCACTGGGCGGGCTGGGGAAGAAGTCTTTGGGGAAGCCCATCATTCCGCCCGCCTCCAGCCCTCCATCCCCTGCAGGTCCTGGGTCTGCTGTGGGAGCATCTGCACGCTGCTACCTGCTGAAGAGACTGGCAGAAACCAACACAGTCACTGCCCTCCAGCAACTTACTGAGCGGGAGAAGGAACGGGTACCAAGGACGGCACAGTAGACACAGAAACACATTTGAAAAGAAGATCCGTGCTGGAGTGGGAGGTAAAACATTCCAACAAGGCTTGAGGGGTCAAAGTAGGTTTCACTGAGTAACATTTGCTCTGAGATCTGAAGGCTGAATAGTCACGGCAGGGAGTGTGGCGTGAGGGAGGGAGGTGAGGGGGTGGGGAGCTGGGCAGAGAAGGGCATCTACACGGACGTGCAAAGGTCCTGGGAGGACATGGAGGTTCACTGAGGAGAAGGCCGAGCAGGGCTGAGACAGGAAGCAGCTCATGAGCAAGAAACAAATCATATGCAAAGAGCTGGCCACAGCAAGGGTTTTGGCCTTTTCACCAGAACTCTGAGGAATCATGGAAAGGCACAGGGGGTGACATGAGTGGACTGTATGTGGAAAGACTGCTCTGGATGCAAATGATGGCTGAGGTGCAAAACACACTCGAAAGCCATGGCTCCTCGGGCGCTGGATGCATGGTGCAGGCGCCCATTTCCTTCCCCTTTGCCCTCAGGCACATCGCCCCCCACACCCTTTTTCTGCCAATGTGCTGCCATTACTTCGTTCCTGAGCAGGACTAAGAGTATCCATCAGATTCCTTTAAAATTAGCCATCTGTTCAGCATGCTCCTTCCTTGTCCACATAGTGACATTAATGCGATTCTCTATCTCATGTGCTCTTTCTCTAAGCTAGACTTAGTTTAGAAATGACAGGGACCTGTGTACAGCTTTAATGTTTCAGGACCAGGGCAGGCCACCCCAATCCCGCAGAGGAAACTGACTACTTCGAATTAAAGTTACTTAATAAGCGGCCAGGGCCAGAGGGGCACCTCGACCCCCTGCCCCTGGGAGGCAGGAACCAGTCCCCTGTGAGGGTGCCCTGTTCAGGGCCGAGACACTGGTGCTGCTGAGGGACAGAGGGCCACGGCAGCTGAACCGCCTCCATACCCTGTTCGGATGTGTGGCCCGAGCCCTCCTTCTGTCTCCATTCCTGCCAGTGAGCAGCCGGCCTGACCTTCTTCCACCTGTAAAATCTTCAAAAATGTATTCTTTCTTCGCTTAAAATTTAGAGCTGCTTTGATCATTTCTCTGCCATCATTTATGATCTACTGTGTGCTTGTAGTAAATTGCTTTTTCTTCTGTTAACCTGGTCTTATGTCAGTTTTATCATTGGTCCAGCCACAGGGACTCGGGACGGGTAGAGGGGGAGCTCCCCTTTCCCACAGAGCAAGATTTGTTTTTATAGATATGGTATTTTCTAACATTAACAAAATGTAGAATCCAAATTCAATGATATATTAAGAGGCTACATCAGTATCTTACCTCTTTAAATTTAAATTTTTTTAAAAAATATATTTTATTGATATTTTACAGAGAGGAAGGGAGAGAGATAGAGAGTTAGAAACATCGATGAGAGAGAAACATCGACCAGCTGCCTCCTGCACATCTCTCACTGGGGATGTGCCCGCAACCCAGGTACATGCCCTTGATCGGAATCGAACCCGGGACCTTTCAGTCCGCAGGCCGACACTCTATCCACTGAGCTAAACCGGTTTCGGCTTTAAATTTAAATTTTATTAAATAACTAAAAGGCATTTTTGTAAGGAGCTTTACATTATAGAAAATATGCTTTAAAAATATTTTTTTCTGGTAGGAAAACCAAGATGGCGGCATAGGTAATCACCTACACTTTCTGCCTCTCACAACCACATCAAAATTACAACTAAGAGGCAGAACAACTGCCACCCAGAACCTCGGAGAATTCTGGCACCTGGATGTGCTGTTCTTTAAACTGGGAGGGAGATGCAAGCTCCTGCTTGCTCTGCACTCCAGTTCCAGGTGAGACTCTGGGGGACCAGACACATATGGGGAGAAAGTGAACTGTCTGGCATGGGGACAGGAACACGAGGGCAGCTTACTCTTAGAGGTGCTCCCAGCGACCATTGTTTCTGAAAGGATGCACAGGATGCAGAGGACCAGGGACTTCTCCGGTTCAGGGCAGCCATTGCTGTTTGCGCTGCCCTGGTGATTCCCAGAGACCCCACCCCACCCAATTTACTTTCAAACCCACTGAAGCTATGCACATCGGCTTTTGCATAGGAATGGCCTGTCCTTTCACCTAAAACAAACTGCAGCTATGTCAGAGAGCCCCAGAGATTCTAAAAGAAGACCCAATACCTGGCAGCAACAGCAGCCTTGCTTCACAGCTGGGACTCGTCTGGGCACTTCCAAACCGCATACAAAGAAGAGGAATCTGCAGATGTCTCTGTAGCTCCTGCTCAGTGGCTCCAGACAGTGGCTGACCTTGCACCTCCTTGGAGATCCAAGAGCCAGTGTGCCCAGTGGTCAGAGAGAGACCATAATGAATTACAACTCTTCACATCCATAAGAGACATTCTCAAGGGGCAGACTCAGTGAGCACCAAAGCCCCACTGAAGCAAGTCCTGCCCCATAATGGTGTTTCCAGCACAGCAGTTCTCCCATTGTAGACACAACTGGTCCTCACAGCCAATTGGTCTGGGGGTCAATTCTTTCCAGTGATACCAACAGCAATCAAGGGTTAACAACAATAAGACGGTGCAAACAGCCCACAAAGGGGTGCACCAAGAGCGTCCACCTCAGGTGACTGGGGAGACTGAGCCACTGGGTCCTATAGGACACCAACCACACAAAGCCACTCTATCAACTCAAGGAGACTTAGCAGCTACCTAGCACATAGAAACAAACACAGGGAAGCAGCCAAAATATGGAGACAAAGAAACAAGTCACAAATGAAAAAAATGGATGAAAGCAAAATACTGGATATAGAGTTCAAAACCATGGTTATAAGGTTACTCAAGAATCTTCTAGAAACCTCCAAGAAATTTAGTGAGACCCTCAAGGATATGAAAAAGGACCAATCAGAAATTAAGCATACACTGACTGAAATAAAGAATAATATACAGAGATCCAACAGCAGATGAGAGGATCCCAAGAATCAGGGCTAATATTTGAAATACAAAGAAGCATAAAACACCCAACCAGAAAAGCAAAAAGAAAAAAGAATTCAAAAATATGAAGATAGTGTAAGGAGCATCTGGGACAACTTCAAGCGTACCAACATCCGAATTATGGGGGTGCCAGAAGAAGAGAGAGAGCAAGATATTGAAAAGATATTTGAAGAAATAATGACAGAAAACTTCCCCTACCTGGTGAAAGAAATAGACTTCCAAGTCCAGGAAGCGCAGAGAACCTCAAACAAGAGGAATCTAAAGAGGACCACACCAAGACACATCATAATTAAAATGCCAATAGCAAAAGACAAAGCTAGAATCTTAAAAGCAGCAAGAGAAAAACAGTTAGTTACCTACAAGGGAGTACCCATATGACTGTCAGTTGATTTCTCAACAGAAACTATGCAGGCCAGAAGGGAGTGGCAAGAAATATACAAAGTGATGAATAGCAAGAACCTACAACCAAGTATACTCTACCCAGCAAAGCTATCATTCAGAATTGAAGGTCAGATAAAGAGCTTCACAGACAAAAAATAACTAAAGGAGTTCATCACCACCAAATCAGTACTATATGAAATGCTGAAGGGTATTCTCTAAGAAGAGGAAGAAAAAGGTAAAGATAAAAATTATGAACAACAGTGACAACAAATACATATCTATCAACAAGTGAATCTAAAAATCAAGTGAATAAAAAATATGAAGAACAGAATAAACTGGTGAATATAATAGAATCAGGGACATGGAAAGGGAGTGGACTGACAATTCTCGGGGGGAAGGGAGCATGGGGGGAGCAGGAAGAGATTGGACAAAAATCTTACACCTATGGATGAGGACAATGGTAGGGTAAGGGCATGGGGTAGGGTGGGAACAGGGTGGAGGGGAGCTATGGGGGGAAAAAGAGGAACAATTGTAATAGTCTGAACAATAAAGATTTATTTAAAAATATTTTTTTCCATTTCAGAAGAATTTCACAGTTATGTTCTGACTTTTTAATTCTGGTCCAATAACTTGGATCAAATGCAGCCCACTGTCCTTCTCCACATAAAGCTGAAGGACCCCCTTGCATATCAAAGGCAGGAAGCCAGTGGTACATTGATAAATTGGGATATCCCTTCTCCCTGTGGTGCAAAGGTTTGCTGCCAACGTATGAAAGCAGCTCAATTAACTGAAGGTGGGATGATACCCACAGGTGTGCCACTCCCTTTAGGGGTGCTGGAGGCTGGTCAGGAAGAGCCTCCCTGGCCCCACGGTGTGAGCACAGCCCACAATAAAGCCAGGAGAAATAATTGGCAAAGTCCCATCTCCTGAGCAGAGGAAATGGTAAGTCCGAAGCTGTGAGGTAGGAGTCTGGGAATGGTGGAGGTGCAGTGAGTTCACTAGCATCGCCAATGGTCCGAGAGGGCAGAGTGGACATTCAGATGGAAATGAGGGAGAGATGTGGTGGGTGGACCACTGAAGGTGTGGATGGAAGATAAGTCTTATTCTCGGTGAGATGGGAAGGTATTGGAGGGTTAGGAACACATTCTCACTGATGTTTCTCAAGGGACTTGTGACAAGAGTGAAAAGGGGCAGACCAGTCAGAGGCTTACTACTGTCCCTCTGAGGCACGGTGGTCAGTGCCAGGTGCCTATGGGTAGAGCTTTCAAAGGTGATTGGTTTTGGGACATACTCAGGGCAAGAAAGGTGATGATGAATTATATTTGGAGTGCCGGGGGGAAGAGAAGAGTCAGGGTTGATGCCTCGGTTATTGTTTGAAAAACTGGATAAATGAGGGTTCCATTTATTGGGATGGAGAGCAAGGGGGTGACACAGGTTGGGGTTCAGGAAATCAAGAGTTCGCACTGGGCATTTGAAGCTGAGATATTTGTAGCTATCTGAGACAAGATTTATAATCAGTTCCATATATGCATCTGGTCATAAGTTAGGGACTCACTGATGTATTCAATGTATTTTTTTCCTCATGTAAAAATAGGTTAATTTTTACTTTTTATCTATATATTAATTACAAAATATCTCCTAAATGTTTTCACTTTACTTCAGACTATATTCTCTTTTCTTTGAAAAAGCTATATATGGACATTAGGCATAATTCTGACCACTGCACATGATTCCTGACTTGATAAGAAAGAGTGGGTTCTATTCCTTTGTCAGTCCTGAGAACTCAACTCCTTTTGCTATTTTTCTATCCCTTCTTCCCAAAAAGTAAAAACAGAAAATGAGAAAAATACATGAGCCCCCTAACAACAAGTTGTATAAGTATTGGTTTAATCGGGTTCTATAAGTCTGACAAGTCCAGTGGCGGGAAGTGACCTCGAAGGGTCATCTGCTCATAATTTCCTCCTGGCAGGTCACTGGGCAGTCCCGCCCAGGCCCATAGCTTCTTGGTGAAAGGTCTGCGACAAGTCCCGCCCATGCTCCTGTGTGCCCACGTTCACCCCCCGGGGCATCGCCAGGGGCCTCCTCCTTTCAGAACCTCGGAGGTGTCACCTCCCTCAAGGAAACAGTCTCCTTAGCTCCCACGGACCTGGCTTTCTCCACCTTCATGTCATCTTCCTTACATCCCACCCACCCCCCCCTCCCCATCCCAAATGCATAAAACAATCCTGCAAAACTGTCCTTCTCCAGAGCATGTCAGTCTCGCTTCCCAGCAATAACGTCAGTTTGGCGCCAGGGAACTCTTACAAACACTCTCTGCAGGTTGGACATTCTTGCACCAGCCGGCACATGGAGCTATTTTATTGTTTTTGCATAACATAGTGTCTCCTGGCAGACAGACGGCGCTTCAAATCAGATCACCTGAAACCCACGGCCTATTTTCCATTTGCTGCCTCTGCTAGGCTTGGCGGAGGTAACAAGTATTACAAAGCAAACTCGATCCCAAGTTTAAAGACGTGTAAAGAAAATAAGACTCATATATCTAAAAACAATATGAGGACAAAGAAGAAACTACTGTAACTTTCAAATATATAAGCACCATAAGGGGTTAAACAAGGGCCAGGTGTTACCCCGTGCTGGCCTTACACACGAAGCCCACACCCAGGGCAGCGAGAGGTGATGCCAGCGAGGGGCATGCAGCTGGCCAGCACCTACCGAGGGGCTGGCCTGCAATGATCCTGGCGTTCTCTCCGGCCACCGCCGCTCTCGCGTGCCGCTCGCTCATGTACTGCACGAAAGCGTAACCTTTGTGAACTGAGCATCCAACGATCTTCCCATACTTGGAAAAAATGGCTTCAATGTCAACTTTCTTGACAATGGCTGTGTTCAGATTGCCAATGAAAACCCGGGAGTTGATGGACTTGGGGTCGTTCTTATTGGTGACGTTGCTGGTCTGTGTTTTGCCAGTCATGGTTGGGTCACCGTGTTTTAATCCTGAAACAAAAATGAAAACAAAAAACAATTAAAAGGTAAATAGTCAGATGGAGTGGTCATCACTGGCTTTGAGCAGTTTTTCAATAATGAACCAGGTGATCTCAAATCCCTAAATATGACTTTTTCTTGAGAAGAAAATTTAATAGGGTACACTGCATTGCACTGCAGAAACGCGGGAGAAAACTACTTGTTATCACTTAGCATAGAGTTAGAAATGAGCTCCTGATTTCTTTTTCTACAATTGAGCCCTGTATAATGATTAAGCCTTTGTATTTTTAAGTCCATCAATTTTTTAGAAACAAGTTTGAGGAAGAAGCCACCTTATTTTATCAACAACAAAAAAGTCCAACACAGCTATGATGGAATATAGGAACGTGACCTTCATTCATTGTTGAGAACATGCATTTTTATCTCTACATTTTTTATAACAGGTAGACATATTGTTTATTTCAGACTCAGAACCCTTCTATCGGAAACTAGTGATCCATGCCATTAAATGCTGCAGAAAAGGGAAAAAGGCGTTAAAAATAAAAAATTCAATAGAAAACTCAATATTAAGAAAACATAAAGAAATGAACCAGAATGGATTCTGTACATCCTCTTTAATTGAACCAATATCACATGTCAGTTCCCACCCCCAGGCCCTCAAAAAAAATTTGCCTGAGTAGCTAGTTTTCATCAATGATCAGCAAATTAGTGGACTGGGTATCTGTGTTGAAATTTCTCCTCTCAACCTCATTTTTAATTCATTTAACGAATGGCTCCTATGTTGCCTAAATACAGCTAGTCTTCCAAAAACTGTTTTGTGAGCCTGGCATAGTGTTTAATTGTGCGTAATTAAGCTCAATGAAACTTTTATTCCTAAGTACTCCAGCACTGCAGCATTGGTTTCCCAGGCTTTGCAAATTCATTCGTTCATTCATTCAGCAATGTTTATTAAGCACCTATTTTTAACTGCCAGATATTCCCTCCTAAAGTGCCTGTCAACTTAAATAAACCAATATAGTGAAGATGAAGTTCCACAAGGACACAGCCTCTGACATTGACAATCATTGCTGACCATTAGCTAATTGATACATTTTATCAGTGACAAATATATTTGTATCTGAAGAATCTCTTTTACAGTCTCACAGTTAGAAAAATAATTAAAGTGCCTCATTAAAAAAAATAATTTTAAATGACATTCCTCATTTGAGCATTAAAGTTTGGAAGTGTTAAGGGCATTCGAATTGGATCTGCTAGAAAACTTACTATTCACTGAAACCAGCCACCTCTGAGATCAGGAGCAACGGGGTAACATAAAAATGTTTCCAATTAGACTGCTCCTTATAGAGCTCCAGTGATTCAATTTTTACTAAATATTGGACCATCAACATTACATATGTCTCCTTATAATGAAGGAGAATGTCATAGTCATTCACATAACAATGAAGAGCATGACATCATTTAAGTAAGAACTCATTGCCGCCTTGCCTTGTTCTGGCTTAGCTACATTGAAGAGGTTTCTTTATGAGTGATTTGAGGCAGTCATGGTTAGGATGGAAAGGATAAAAAGCTGATCATTTGTTTAAAATTTTGTAATCTGAGCTATTGCATATCTTAAGACAAATGTTCTGAGAATCAACTGAAACAAGAAAAATCAAGATGCTTATATGTAATGTAACATTTAGCTTTGTCATATACCCTAGTACACTTTAATCACACTGAGGGAGCAAATTAGACTAAAAGGCCCATTTTTGGGCTCTGGATGGATTGATGGCTACCTGTCTTACCCCTCCAGGCCAACATCAGTAATATAATCCACAGAACTAAGATTTTGGGTTTGCTTTTATGTGATATTTTTGGAAATACTGTAGGGTATTTCCAAAAATATCACAATTTGTATGGCTAGCATTTAATTTCCTGGACAGGGATGAGTTGGTTAAGGTGCAAACACAAGAACTATTAGATTAGGTCCAATCCATGATCACAGAACCCTGTGTTCATCTTTGACAATGACCTGCATCAGATTTAATATGAGGGCACAGCTGTACTCTCAGTTCTTACTGTAAGGGTCACTGTACACAGGGGTCTGTGGGCCACATTCCTAGAGAGAAGAGAGCTGTGCAGAAAAGACACCAGAAACCATTTCAGCAGCCCCCGAATTGGTGCTGATGCCTGAGGTATAGGCAAGGGTGAACTGCTGAGGCTGACTACAGATACTGGAAAGCTGTGAGCTGACGGGTTCCGACCCACAGAGGCCAAGGACATTCAAGTTCCCACCAGCATCAGTGGCGAGTTCAAGTCGGTTCCAGGTGCACAAAGTTAGATGCTGAAGGGCCAGGCCTCGCTAAGGAGGATAAAGGTCCCTACAGTGAGAGGTACTCAGGGAGGCCCCTCACAAACCTCAAAAACAAGTCTCAAGATGGTCAAACTAAACCCGAGCAAAGCACAACTCTTAAGAAATTATAGCCCACATACTCAATAGCATAAAATGTAAAATCTTCAGCATCCAATCCAAAACTCCTAGAGACCCTAAGATTCAGAAAATTGACCCCAAACTAGGGGAGAAATTAAGATATAAATGAGAATCAGATGAAAATTATATTATCAAACGTACAAAAATGCACTTGATGGCTATTGTAAGTGATGAAACTCTTCCAAAGAATCAATTTGTGAATTTGAAGTTGTAGAAACAGAGAATAAAGATCCAAAATGTGTCATAGTGATAAAACATGGGAAAGAAATAATAAACAGCATCTGTAACCTATGTGACAAGGTCCAAGCCCTTTAATATACTTGCATGTGGAATATCAAAGGGCCAAAAGTATTTTTTTAAATGGCCCCAATTGGATAAAAATTATGATCTCACAGATCTCAGAATCTCATTGAACCCCAATGGGAATAGACAGAGAAAAGCCCAGCCAGACACATCATGACTAGACACCGTCGCCAGCCATCCAGAGGAAGAGCAGGAGCTCTCGGACATTGGGCAATGCCTGCATCCTAAGGAAGAAATGCAGACAGTGCGCAGGAAATGCTGCAACTACAGAACAAATGTCAAAGAAAAGTGAGTTATTCCGCAAAAACACAGCTAACCTAAACTTGTCTGTTTTTAAGTTAGATGTTTGAATGGAGCTCAGTTAGGAGTTCGTGGAAGCTGCCCTTTAATAAAAGGCACTGTAACCCAGGCTGCTCCACAAAACTTCCTGTAGTGATGGAGACATTCTACATCTACACCATCCAAAAGGAAGACCATGAGACCATTGACCTTGAGGACCTAGGGGTGGCTAGTGGTTCAGGTACTGAATTTTAATTTTACTTCATTAAAATTAAGGCAACATTTCACTGGGTTGTTCCACCCAAAAAGACCAATAGGGCTCTGGTCCTTTGAATCTAATGAACAAAATAAACTGACAAATAAAGTAGATCCAGAGGCATGGAAACACGGAACAGACTGAAGAACCTCAGAGGGAATGGGGGCAGGGTGGGTGGGAAGAGATTAACCAAAGAATTTATATGCATGTATGCATAATCCATGGACACAAACAATAGTGTGGTGAAGGCCTGGGCAGGGCAGAAACTGGGTGGAGGGGCACAATGGGGGAAATAAGGGGAACATCTGTAATACTCTCAACAATAAAGATAATTTATATATATAAATGATACATATTTATCATTTAGGAACCTCTAGTGTGAGACTTGGCTAGGCTGAGCAGAGCTCCTCCCATGTGAGAGCGCCCTGACCACTAGAGGGAAGCTCCTGCATTGAGCATCTGCCCCCTGGTGGTCAGTGTGTGTCATAGTGACCAGTCATTCCCAGTCCTTCTGCTGTTAGGGTCAATTTGCACTATATATATATAGTGGCCCGGTGCACAAAAATTTGTGCACTCAGGGGGTGCCTCAGCCCAGCCTGTGCCCTCCCACAGTCTGGGACCCCTTGGGGGATGACCACCGGCTGGCTTAGGCCAGCTTCCCAGGGGATTTGGCCTAAGCTGGCAGTAAGACATCCCTCGGGTAGCCTGGGAGCCCTCGGGGGATGTCCACTTGCCAGTGGGGAGCAGTCCTAAGCTGCAGTCGGAAATCCTTTGCAGGAGAGGCTCCCACCACCACTGCTGTGCTGGCAGCCATCAGCCTGGCTTGTGGCTGAGCAGAGCTCCCCCTGTGGGAGCACACTGACCACCAGGGGGCAGCTCCTGCATTGAGCGTCTTCCTCCTGGTGGTCAGTGTGTGTCATAATGACCAGTCATTCCCAGTTGTTCTGTTAGGGTCAATTTGCATATTACCCTTTTATTATATAGGATAGAGGCCTGGGGCATGGGTGGGGGCAAGCTGGTTTGCCATGAAGGGTGTCCTGGATCAGGGTGGGGGTCCCACTGGGGTGCGTGGCCAGCCTGGGTGAGGGGCTGATGGCTGTTTTCAGGCTGGCCAAGACCCCCAATGGGGACCCTCACCCCATGAGGGTGTGGCCAGCCTGGGTAAGGACTGATGGCTGTTTGCAAGCTGGCCACAGCCCCTTTAGGGTGGGGTCACTGCTGGGGTGCCTGGCCAGCCTGGGTGAGGGGCTGAGGGCAGTTTGCATGCTGGTCACAGCCCCTTCAGTGTGGGGATCCCCCCTAGGGTGCCTGGCCAGCCTGGGTGAGGAGATGAGGGTCATTTTCAGGCTGGTGGGTGAATGAAGCTTCCAGCCTCTTTTTTTTTCTTTTTTTTTTTTATTCTGGGATTTATTTACCTTCTATAGACGTCACTGGAGCTGAGAGCCGGCTCCAGCTCTGAGGCTGTGGCTGGCTGAAAGCAGGTATCTGGGTCAGCCAGGCTGGTGGTAATAGCAGAGGTCAGCCAGGCTGGTGGTAATAGCAGAAACAGCCAATTCCCTTGTATTCAGAGAAAAATGAATTTGTGTTGGGAGCTTCCCAGGCATAGCTCCAAAGTCATTATTATTTAAAAATGTAATAAAAGTGATTCTAGTTTCCTTTGTTAAATGCACTTGGTTACATCTACAGATTCTATTTTAATATGTTGGGGTACTACAACAGTATGTGGCCAATGTTTATTAAAAATGTAATGGTTGATTAAAAAGAAATTAAAAAGAGCATATTAGAATTATTGCCTTTCTGCAGCCTTTCTGTTTCAAAATTCAGTTACTACAACTATAAATAACATGCAGAGCAAAGGTGGAAGTTCTAACACATAAAGTTCTTGAAAATATATGAATCAAATCATTCTTTATACTTTTATAGAACTATGCACCTCAGACACTGAATATAGGGTTGCAATAACGGCACCAACAACCTAAAAACTAAATTTCCATTTTCTTTTTAAATTAACTAACTCATTTGTATGTAAAAAATGTAAAGGTATAAAATAATTTGCTATAAATAAGGACCCACTGATAATAAAGCGACATGATAAATTTTACAGAAAATTGATTAATATGAGTGATTTTAGAAAGAAAAATGATTTAAAATACCACTTCATAGGATGTAGAGAGATTTAAAAATTAGAGAAATGATAGTATTTTATTCAATAGCTCCAGGTAGAACATAAATGTGAAATAAAATTAGTTAAGCAACAGAAAAATAAAATTACTATATAAAAAGATGAGTATCATTCATTTTGTAAAGCAAACAATGCTAGCTAAAATGTCTTAAAAGTAGTGGTTAATAGAATCATTAGCTACAAAGAAATAAGTGTTTTCTACCTGAAGATTAAGATTACATCTTTGAAGAGCAAAAGTACATCAATATAAATTCATAGGTATAGACAATGGAACAACTATGGTGACAAAATGTTAATGATTTTTTATTGATTATTATAAACATAAAATTGAAAATCAATGGATATTGGTCAGTCAACATTTCAAACTTAATTAAGAATTTGAGTTATTAATCAACTTTTGTGTTAAAATCACTTTGAAAAAAATGTAAATTAGTAAATGAAATTTTATAAATAAGGAGTAATGACGTGTTAAAACATCTCTTGGGAAATGTTTAACAATGGGCTGCAGATCCAATCGCTATTTGGCAAAGGGTTATGGTCTCCAAGGGACTGCCACCTGGGTTTGTGAGGGTCAGACACATCCATGTGGAAATTGTGACCAATTTGGAAGACACTGCTACAGTCTAAGCTTCAAGAGTAAAGAAGGAAACAAATAATCAGCAAATCCTTTCTTTGTTCACGCATTAGTCAACTCAGGTTGTTATAAAAAAACTAGAGGCCACATGCACAAAAATTCATGCACTTGGGGGGGGCCCTCAGCCTGGCCTGCCCTTTCTCATAGTCCAGGAGCCCTCAGGGGATGTCCTACTGAAGGCTTAGGCCCGCTCCCTGTCTGGCCTCCCTCTGTGAGAGGCAACCAGCAGATTAGGGGAAGGCGCTGCCCTCATCACCCCACTGCTGCTGCTGCCACTGCTGGCAGCTGCAGCTGCTGAGCCCTGGGCCTCACGGCCACCATGCTGCCTGAGCCCCAGCCCTTGCAGCGGCCGAGCCACTGTGGCTTTGTCCGGAAGACATCTGGTCTAATTAGCATATTGCCCTTTGATTAGTTTAGACTAGAGGCCCATTGAATGAAAAGATTCATGCAATAGGCGTTTCTTCCCCTGGCTGCCGGCACCGGTTTTCCTCCAGCACCTGGGACCCAGGCCTTCGCTCCGGCTTCAGCAGAGAAGTCAAGCCTCTTCAGCCTTCAGTCGACTTCAGTCGTCTTCAGTTTTCAGTTGTCTTCAGTCATCTTCAGTCTTCGCTCCGCACCTGCATATGCAAACTAACCGCCATCTTTGTTGTGTTAATTTGCATACTCATCCTGATTGGCTGGTGGGTGTAATGGAGTGACACCAATTTGCATGTTTCTCTTTTATTAGTGTAGATATGCCAGCCTGAGTGACTTCAACAGTGACAGTTACTTCTCAAAGTCCTGGAGGCTGGACATCCACCATTGAGGTGCCACCCAATAGAGATCCTGGGAAAGTTTTCTTCCGGCTTGCAGATGGCCTCCTTCTCATTGTGTCCTTCAGGCATTATCAGGAGAGAGAAAGACAGAGCCCGGGCCTCTCTTCCTTTCTTATAAGGACACTGATGTCATCCTGGGAGCATCCCCCATGACCTCAGCTAACCCCAATTACTTCCCAGAGACCCCTCTCCAAATGAAACTACATTGGGAGTTAGCGATTCAACATATACACTTAGAGGGGACATAACGTGGTCCACAAGCCCAGATCATCCTCATGGGCTTGGAGTTTTGGGGCATGAAACGATCTTCCTCTGAACCCTTAGACGCTGGGACTGATCTGATATCTATTCATCTGGATCCTGTAACCATTGACTGTTCAATCACTAAGTTCAATTCAAAAGGTTTAAAAATGACATTGTTTCAAATAAGGAATAACAATCAACTTTAATATAAAAACAAGAAGATTCTAAGAGATCAAAACATATGGTGGTAAAACTCAAAAGAGAACTTCATGGGTTGATCTTAAAGTATACTCATAGAATGTGAGCAAACTGATATAATCCTAGGAAACTTACTGCATTTGAAATTCTTAAAATTTCTATTCTTAAATTTGCAAAATAGAACAGTGAGTAAAAATAGAACAGTGAGTCACAGGCGTTGTCCTAAGATGCCGACTGTAATTATGCTTCCAAGATAACTTTCCACTGGTCAACATGACTCAGAAGAAGATTGTTCTGAGCTATACAGAGAAGTCAAATCAACAAAAATAGACTCTTCCTACTAGACGTGGGAAGATCGGTTAATCAGGTTAGTTCCCACTTGTGTCTTGGGAAATGGAACAATTAAGGCATGTGCTTCCTCTGAGGCACTGGAGACACTGTGGTTGGTGCTATCAGGGCTTGGGCTCCAAGGACGGACACAATCCTGTGGTGCTGACTGCACTGGGACTGTCACTTAGCAGAGGCCCTGGACAACAGAGCACCGTTACCTTTGGCTGTGACTGGCCAGGTACACCCTGCAGATACAAAACCTATTGGGAGAGATCCCTTCTTGGGCTGGGACCAGCATCAGAATGCAGCAGGAACCAGTAGTCTGTGCCACCTCATCCTTCATCACCTGATGCTGTATATATATATATATATATATATATATATATATATATATATATATATAATTTTTTACTTTATTATTGATTTCAAAGCACAAGGGAGAGGGAGAGAGAGAACCATTGATCAGCTGCCTCCTGTATGCCCCACACTGGGAATTGAGCCTGCAACCCAGGCATGTGCCCTGACTGGGAAATGAACTGTGACCTCCTGGTTCATAGGTCAACGCTCAACCACTGAGCCATGCTGGTCAGGCTGATCTTTCTGTTTTTAATGCCTGTTGTAAACATCACTAAAAGGAGCTCCATTTAGGATATTTGAATTTTAAAAGGCAGTCTATAAATTATTAAAATGATCTCAAAAGTAGTTCTGCAACTTTATATTTAACAAGCATGGAGCACTTATCCTGCCTGCCATTAATTTAAGTGCTTATTAAATATTCATTCACTTACAGTAGTAAGAAGAGAGTTCCTCTTTTTTCCTTAATTTCCTCTGGGATCGGGACTATTTACAGAAATGTGTTCCAAGTCACTTACAGAAGACAGCACCCCTATAGTGCCCTGGGATCTTCACTGACAAACTGCCATGTGACCCTGAAGGGAGCAGACACAAGCTGCTAGACCAGCGGTTCTCAACCTGTGGGTCGAGACTCCTTTGGGGGTCGAACGACCCTTTCACAGGGGTCACCTAAGACCATCGGAAAACACATATATAATTACATATTGTTTTGTGATTAATCACTATGCTTTAATTATGTTCAATTTGTAACAATGAAAATACATCCTGCATATCAGATATTTACATTACAATTCATAACAGTAGCAAAATTACAGTTATGAAGTAGCAACGAAAATAATTTTGTGGTTGGGGGTCACCACAACATGAGGAACTATATTAAAGGGTTGCGGCATTAGGAAGGTTGAGAACCACTGTGCTAGACCTTGGTTCTATGAAGAGCGGGTGTCCTGAGAACGCCTGAGACTGTGCTGGTCATTTCCCTCAGAGATTATAAGATCCATCCACTGACCAGCTCCAACTCGTTTCTCTGAAATCCTATAACATGGAGCAGAAAGCATCTAACTTTGCATTCGTCTCCTCTGTGAGACACACAATGATAGTGGAACCAGCAGTTCATGTTAATGCAGTTTGATAAGGTGACAGGAGAGTCAGAGCACAGTCATCGCCACACTCCCTTCTTTTTTCCGTCACAGGTACCAGTGGTGCTTACTATACTGTTTAGGCTGAAAGCGATGGCTGCTGAAGTAAAACCCTGACGTAGGAATCATTTCTGTTCCATAAAGACATTTCATTTGGGGGGAAGGGAGAGGAGGTAAAACTGTAATTGCATTAGGAAACCACAATTACATTGTTTAATTTGGTCTTTTAGATCTTCCATAAAGTACACCACAACTCATCTCTTGTCAAATAGGTACAGAGACAATGCATTCAAGCCACAGCTTCAGTTTCAGCTGTCGTGTGAGTAGGACAGCCCAGGCCTCCTGGGCCCTGCCAGCTCTTCCCAGAAACGTGGTCTACTCCCAGAGTGCTACGGCATGAGGGAATTTTGAGGTCTATATTTTTTCTGTCAACTTTCCCATCCCTCATAAAGAATGTGCTAAACAAATGTAAACATTTTAAAAATGTATCTTTATTGTTGAAAGTATTACAGATGTCCCCCTCGCCCCATCGACCCCGGCCCCTGCCTGCCCTCCCAGGCCCTCAGCCCACTGTGGCCAGGACACTCCCTCTAACTGAGGCCCTGAGGCCGGCCCGGGGGAGCGCACAGAGGATTCTCCGCTGTATTCACCCATGGCTTCCAGGGAACTCACCCTGGCTCCACATGCCTCTACTGAATAAAACACTTGTCCCCAAAGTTAAACGCTCAGGTCGCTTAGAGCTAAACTGCAGAGGCAAAGCTGTGGTGCCTACAGGGAAGTCCTCTCACTCCCAGTGAAGGGTCCCCTCCACTCTGGTCTTCTTCCAACTGTCAGTCAGGGCTGTTCCCCAGTAGGGCCATTTGGACCACTGAGTGGTTTCAGGAGGCTTCCAAGGTGTCTGCAGAGAGGAGCAGCCTTCAGGCATTATCTGCGCGGCTTTGAGAAGCCTGGCCCTACAGTCAAAGGTCTAAAACCTGGGAGGCATGTCCTCTCCTACAATATAAGTAAGTGCCCCTTGGTGGGTGCAGTGCTGAATGGCTTGTCACTCACTGGGATGTCTAAGGTTGCATTGAGTAGCTATAAAAATGACATAGTGAGCCCTAACCTGTTTGGCTCAGTGGATAGAGCATCAGCCTGCGGACTCAAGGGTCCCAGGTTCGATTCCGGTCAAGGGCATGTACCTTGGTTGTAGACACATCCCCAGTAGGGTGTGTGCAGGAAGCAGCTGATTGATGTTTCTCTCTCATTGATGTTTCTAACTCTCTATCCCTCTCCCTTCCTCTCTGTAAAAAATCAATAAAATATAGTTTTTAAAAATGACATAGTGAAAATGCCTATTGTATGTCTGGATCCGATAAAAGTCCTATTTGCCAATTCCTCAAGCTCCACCCATGAAGGAAGATGCATGCTATAAAGGACCATGTCTGCAATCCATGTATTGCTAACAACAGACTCAGAACATAGCTTCCTTTTGGTGGAACGTATCCTATCTCTGTTGACACAATAGGCTATGATGATATCCAAGACTTCCTAATTCTCCCCTCCCCTTTGCTATGGGCAGCAGAATCTCCACAAAAGATGAGAAAACCCAGACAACGGAGAAATGTCAAGTTATGGGTGCCCCTTTCTGAGTAAGAGCAATGTGTTTATTATTAATGCTTACCCTTAAGTTAAGTTTTGTTAAGATCTTACCCCAGAAATAACAGTAAGGACAGGGTTGACTATAGGTGTGAGATAACAATGCCACTCAAGTGTGTGAATTCACTAGGCACCTGTGGCCTCCACAGACGTGGCCCTAGGCCAGCGATGGCGAACCCATGACATGGGTGTCAGAGGTGACACGCGAACTCATTTTTTTGGTTGATTTTTCTTTGTTAAATGGCATTTAAATATATAAAATAAATATCAAAAATATAAGTCTTTGTTTTACTATGGTTGCAAAGATCAAAAAGTTTCTATATGTGACACGGAACCAGAGTTAAGTTAGGGTTTTTCAAAATGCTGACACGCCGAGCTCAAAAGGTTCGCCATCACTGCCCTAGGCCTTCACAGTGGCACCTCCGGCAGGACCCGGCCGACTTGGGGAGGAAGCTCCCGTGGTTTCCAGAGTGCTGTCCTTCCATTAGACCCAAGGGTCCCGCCTCGGCTCTGCCCGTTTCTAGGCCAGTCACTGAGCAGCTGCTTACGCTCTCTGATACTCGGTTTCCTATCTGCACTTTCAGATACTAACAGAAATTACTCATATGTGACTGTTAAGAGGCTTAAATGAGATGCAGCAATGCACTAACCTCTGTATTTGGCACAGGAACTGTCAGTGGAGCTATTACTCGGGATACACGGAGAGGTTAGAAGTGCTGCCCTCCGCTGTTCTTCGGGGAAGATTATAGTTATCTCCTTGCAGGTACATTGAGATGATCCAAGGGTCTCAGGCAATTCTCCGCTAATCTGATAGCCTCTCTGGGGCTGGATCTGGACACTGATTTCCGCTGTTATAGCAGGTCCTTCCCAGAGCGCTTTTGCAGGGCTCCCTGGAGTGGGGCACAGCTTCTGTAATGCTGTGTCGGAGGTCTTTGTCACGGAAGTCAGCAGGATTCTTGTGAACCAATCCAGAGAGGCTTTAATGAACAGGTGTCAGGTCACAGCCATGGCTGATACTTATCCTGTACCCATGAGCGACTGGGATTCTCCAGGCATGTTGCCTTTGATTTCTGACCCAGGCCTTGAGCGTCACTGGCGTGTACGTTGTAAGGACGCCGTGGTACAGGGCCAGGTGTCTGACTTGCCACGTGCACTCTCAGAAGTGACCTTCACGCTTTATGCTTCTTCTCTGAGTCTTGATTTTGCAAGCAGAGGCTGCAATGTCATTGGGCCTGTGGGAGGGGGAGGAGCTAAGTCACCTGCTCTGCACATTCACTCACTCAAGGACAGTGGTGGCCGGGCTCCTTGTGAACATTTGTGTTATAAATGTCTCTTACCGATCTGACTCACTAGTACAAATGATGCTGAGATCATTGCTACGGATCATGAGGGGTGTGTGGGGTGGCACCCAGGAAGGGGAGATGCCAGAGGTCGGCCAATCGATGCAGGAGCTGTATTCATTCAGGAACCCGAGGATGGCTCCTTGCTGGGACAGAGCATATTCACGTGGTAAACTGCCCAGGCCCTGGTTGAAATGGTTTATAACTTACAAATGTCTGCACTGACCCACCTTGCAGGATGAAGCCAGAACAGATCTGGGTCTCTCAGAGTGACATGAAACCTTCATGGAGCCAGAGGGACTGTCCCTGCAGCCACGCCAGGGTCCAGTTGGACGTGCTGCTGGGGACTTGGTCACAGGGCTGCTCGCACCCGAAAGAACAGGGTGGTGTTGAGTGCCCTGGTCAGCAGCCTGTCTTGAAGTTAAAGTTCTTTATCCTTTCTTCCCATTAAAGAGACTCTTACCCTTCACTTGGTTTACTGACATCACTCTTTCAATAGGGTTGTCACTGCAGGGTTTCAAAATGAACGTCACGTGTAACCTCACAGAGCATGTTATTATTTAACATGCTTGAAAGGGCAGTGCTGAGCTAGCCCATGGCACTCCAAACATGGGCAACACAATAGCCTCTCCAGGCTAGAGCTTCATTTCCCATGTCTGAATCCTGGTCAATGAGTTATGTACAACATGGCAAGCAGGGTAAACTGCATTTCCATTCAAATTTTATAGATCATTTCAGGAAACATTTAGGAACAAAGTGAGCTCTGTACGGCCTATATCCCTCCTTTCAGACTTCTCTTATTTGCATTATTTTTCTAAGTTAAATGCAGAGATAACACTTATTATACCTTCTATGTATGCATGTATGTAGTATACATTGTTTTTGTCTCTCATCACAATTTACCCCCTCTATGCCCTCTTTCACCTCCATGCCCTCCCACCAGATTTTTTATTGATTTTTTTAGAGAGAGAGAAAGGCAGAAGAAGAGAGAGCATCATCAATGTGAGAGGGAAAAATCAATTGGCTGCCCCCTGCATGACCCCTATTGGGGATCCAGTCAGCAACCAAGGCCTGTGCCCTGACCAGGAATCAAACCAATGACTTCTTGATGCATGGGTCCATGTTCAACCAACTGAGCCATACCAGCCAGGGTTGTAATATATGTTTTAGTTCCTCATATAGTAATTCAGCTCAGGGTTTTGAACAAATTAGGTGCTTAACTCATTCTAATGAATCCATTTATTTGTTGTAACCATTAAAAAACGAATGACTAGATAAATCGATTCTAGCAATCTTTTTAGCTCTCATCAATAATACTATTTGAATTAAATATATACATCTATATCAACACTAACCCCCCAACTCCCCCAAAAGGCAAACTGCAACTAAATTGTTTATAATCTATATATATAAAAGCCTAATATGCAAAGTCTCCCCTTGGGAGTTTGACCAACTGGGAGTTCAATTGCTCTCTATGACATGCACTGACCACCATGGGGCGGCGCGGAATGAAGGGAGGCCCCAGCCGGCAGTCGGCAGCCACTAGGGACCCTACTGTGCATGAATTTCATGCACTGGGCCTCTAGTTTTGAAATAATACAAGACACTGTGCATTGGTAAATCCATTGCTTTCAAGGATGGTAGGATGAATTTTGCTGGGAGTCAAAGTTTCTGACAGAAGCAGAAATTCCGTGGGAGGGGAAGACCTTTTTGATTTGCTAGCATTTGCAATAGGTTCTGCCATGGCTCATGGGCAAAAATACATGTTTCCCTGTTGTGTCAATAAAATTTATATATATATATATTTATATATATATATATTATATAATAAAAGGCTAATATGCAAATTGACCGAATGGCAGAATGACTGGTCGCTATGATGTGCGCTGACCACCAGGGGGCAAATGCTCAATGCAGGAGCTGCCCCCTGGTGGTCAGTGTGCTCCTACGGGGGGGAACGCCTCTCAGCCAGAAGCCAGGCTCATGGCTGATGAGCACAGTGGCAGTGGTGGGAGCCTCTCCTGCCACCATGGTAGTGCTAGGGACCCCTTGCGGGATGTCTGCCTGACGGTTTAGGCTGGGGAGCAGCCTAAGCTGGCAGGCGGACATCCCCTGAGGGGTCCCAGACTGCAAGAGGGCACAGGCCGGGTTGAGGGAATCCCCCTCCCCCAGTGCACAAATGTCGTGCACTGGGCCTCTAGTAAATATATAAATATATATAATAAATATAAATAATAAATGTAATTTAAAATTGTATATAAATATAACAACATCTTATATATAAACATATATATAATTTGACTGTTTATCTATACTAATAAAAGGGTAATATGCTAATTAGACTGAACATCTTCCGGATGTCCTTCCGAACAAAACCACGGTGGCAGGGGCCAAGGCAGAGACGGTTAGGGGCAATCAGGCTGGCAGGGGAGCAGTTAGGGGGTGATCAGGCCAGTAGGCAGAGGCGGTTAGGGGTGATCAGGCAGGCAGGCAGGCGAGCAGTTTGAAACTGCAGTCCCAGATTAGAGAGGGTGCAGGCCGGGGTGAGGGACCCCCCTCCCCATGCACGAATTTTGTGTATCGGGCCTCTAGCATATAAATATATTATTTGAATATTTATATACAAATATATATTATTTGAATATTTGAATGCTGGTAGCTATGATGCACACTGACCCAGACCATGCTATAGGTGTTCTGACAGCCCCGAATCTTGTTCACCCACACCCAGACCCTGACAGGAGGGAGGCAGGAGCCCCATTCCTCACGGAATTGGCTGTTGGTCAGCTTGCCGTTCACACCCTGACAACCCCGAATCCCGTTCACCCGCACTCCAGACCCTGATAGCAGGGAGGCAAGAGCCCCATTCCTCTCGGAATCAGCCATCTATCAGTCATTGTTTGTATCAATGTTTCTATATTATGTTTTTGTTGTTTTTATATCATGTCTTTGTTATTGTTATATCATGTTGTTATTGTTTATTTATTAACAAACTTATATAATACTTTCATATATATTTTACAAATTTTCTTTAATCTCGGACACTTCTATTATAGAGAAAGGGTGAATAACGATATTAAAATATTTCTTCTAATTAATTCCCTTTCAATGTGCATGAATTCGTGCACCAGGCCACTAGTGTATATATAAAATTTGTCCTCTACATGCAAAGAAAGGGATCACTGTCCTTCCCTGGCATGACCAATCATCTAAATCAAAGAGAAGAGCCTATGTAAATTAACTCCATATGTAAATTAACTCCATATGTAAATTAACTCCATATGTAAATTAAATAGGTTAACTCACAGAGACTATCATACTTATGGAAAGGGCAGAAGCACCATTTTAAGAAGCAGAGAGAGGTAAGAAATACTGTTGGCTGCTGTTGTTAAAGGTTCAATTTTCAACCTCTCACAATCTCTGTGAACAGTGTTGAAAAGAATATATGCTCAGCACAGCATTAAGGACAGGCTACTCCATATTTGGAATGGATCTCATTATTTTAAAATGGTGTATAAAAACACTTCTCTCTAAGAAAACATTTTAGCACCCGCAGTGCACAACAGATTCAGATAAAAAGAAGAGCTATTAAAAAAAAAATGGGCAGGAGTGTTTCGCTCCATTTATAATAAAAAAGCTAGTATTTTACTAAAGTATACTTAGAAATAATACCTCTCACTATGGAGCTATTGTTTAGTGAGTAGCTGTGGAGTTTATTCGGTGAAATAAAACTGAGTATTGCGTAGGGTCATAAACACAAACAGTAATGACCTCAACAGTGCAAAGACTTGTACAGAAAATCTTAGGTTGTTGCAACTACCGAAGTAGGCTTTATAGGCTGAAGCATCCGGAAGCCAGAATGAATTTTGAAAGAGTGTTAACATGTTCTTACCCGCTGTTTATTCTGCTGGCATTGATTATAGTGTTATCTGATTATCTCTAAGTTTCCATAAAACACTTTACATATAACCGCCGCTTTAAGGAGGCCATCTGCCAGAACTCTCAGCCTTTCCAAGGACTTCCTCCTCTATCCTAACACCAGCACCTACACTGTTCTTCCCAGGGAAGCCCACACCTGTAGACCACGCCTGTAGGCCACACCTGTTGCCCCCACCTGTAGCCCCCACCTGTAGCCTACACCTGTAGCCCACATCTGTAGCCCACATCTGTAGCCTACACCTGTAGCCCACATCTGTAGCCAACACTTGTAGCCCACACCTGTAGCCCACACTTGTAGCCCCCACCTGTAGCCCACACTTGTAGCTCACACCTGTAGTCTACTATCCACACCCAATACAAATGTTAGATTCCTGGATGAGGACACTGTCTCCTGTCAGTTTTTCAGAGGGGTTGCCAATAGCTGTGCCTTGCTGGGCTACAACACTTATCAAAGTTTGTTCTAGATGATTCATGAGTTATCACTGAACTCAAAACCCCTGCAAGCAAGGCAGCATCATTCACATTGCACAGACCAACAAGATGCTGTCCACTGGGTAACTGGTCTGAGATGACAATGAAACGGCGGAGTCTGGACTGGACCGAGGTCTGCTCATCGCATCCCACCACCCTCTGGTGCTGCGGACTGTAGCAGAACTCCCTTCAACATTTCAATGTTGGGGGATCTGCCAAGGAGCGGAGCCCCTCAAATGCACCTAATCTCGTGCCTTCTCATCCTGGGACAATCCCTCCTTCAAAGCATTGATGTGCCGGCATTGCCCTGGTTACCTGTCCATCAGAAGATGGTCTGTCTAGATGGTCTCTCCATAAACTGTAGCAGACAACACACTGTATTGATTTTAGGAATTTCTCTTTCTACGACCAAATACTTTTTATGATAGGATATATCTGTAATCAACATGCTAGACATATTTTTTTCTAAAAGTAATTAGGCAAGCAAATGTATAAGTAGAAAATATTTTTAGAATCCCTGAATTAGTTACTTAAGAGATAGTCATTATCATGTTCAAGGATATTTACCCTACTTGAAAAATCTAGTTATAATGAATTCTTGAATTCTATAAAGTATGTGTACTCAAGTTGAATAGATTAGTTTGAACTGCTTTAACATTAGAATTTTTATGATGTGCCGTGAGCCAGGAATCACAGGAATAGCAGTCAACAGAATCACAGGCAAAAAGCTTCGTCCTTGCTTCTTGATTTCCTCTAAGCAGAATGGGTTCTACTTCTTATATGATAAAACCCCAGCACAAGTTTTTCAAAACTTTGAAAAACTCAGCTTTAAACAATATATTACAGATAATTTGCACAGTGTTACATATAGTACTAGTTTAATAAATGCTGATGGTCATCATATCTGTCACACTTTTAAATAAAAATTTTTATTTAAATGTTTTGAATTTGTACAGCAATTGGAAAGTCACAAAAGGCTTACCTGTTGTTGTTGAGTCGTGTAGTGACCTGGGAAGTGACCCGTCACTGGTGCTGTTTGCACAGACAGCACCGTCCTTTCCTCCAAGGTCGAATGATATGACCCTGTGGTTACAGGCTGAGAACCGGGCCAGCCGGCACCCAGCTCAGCACTGACATTATCCCTCATGCCTCTTTGTGATGCGATTAGTATAAACCCTTGCATTTGTCAATGCTGGTTATCTTCGTAAAGGCTGAGAGGACTTGGGAAGTGTTTACCTTGTTCATAAATTAGAGGATCTCATGTCCTCAAGGTGTGCGAACAAGAACCTTCCATGGTATTAGGATTCTGCTCTGAGGGATGGTAATCTTAAAACTTGTGTCTCTTATAGACAGCACTCTAAGATCTGTCCATGGGTCTAACACTCCCACTAACTTTTTCTCTGAATCACTTCCCTTTCCAACCCAAACAACAGGAGGACACTATTCTTGAAGCATAGTGACCTCCATCTTGTGTAAAACTGCTGTTTGAATTCTCTGCTATTGTTAGATAGTCCTAGTTCTGTAAACTCTGTCACTGTAAACTCTGTCACTTCAAGACAGTCTCTTATTCTATAAAATGACTTTGTTTTTAGTTCAAATAATAGAAAAAGATAAACTTAACTGTCTGACCTTGCAAGCTAGCCATCCAATGTAATAGACTAAAATAGACTAATACTGATGATAATTCCCATTTATGCCAAGTACTAACTCATTATGTATTCAAGGTTACAAACTGGCTGTAACAATAACCTACACAGAAGTGTTTGTAATATCTTCGAACAAAGAGGCTCGAAAAGTATAAATACGGGAGACTTCCTGTATGTGGTGCTGAGATTTGGAAGAGACACCTCCTTCCGTGCCGTGCAATAAACGACTTACTAAGGCGTCTTGTATCTCATTCGCTGATTTACGATACAACACTCTAATGCATCAAATTAACAAGTGGATTTAAATTTTCGGTGCAGACAAGAGAGTCTCAGAAATGTCGTTCATTCAACTATGGCCAGGTGTCCACTAGTGAAATGTGTCCTTAATTTTCCTCCTCAAGAAAGGATCCGCGCTAACCCAGGCTGCCAGAGCAAAACGCTGCAATTCCACATTGTACCTAATAATTACTCGACACTAGAAACTCAAGCCAATGGCTTGTCATCATCTACCGACTGTCCCAAGTCAGCAGCCAGAGCTCACCTCTGCCAACACAGAGACAGACCTCGGTGCCAAGCGCCTGCCCGCCACCGGCAGGAACACCAAACCTCCGCTAGCTGCAGTCTCTGGGCCTTCTCTCCTGTGTCACAAAGCACCGAAGAGGCCAACAAAAGCCCCATGTGCTTAGTGAGACTTGACAATCCATCCTTGATGGCGACTGCTACCCTCTGTGCTTTGGTAGGCCTTTTCATTTCCCCTGATTACACACAGCCTGCACTTCCCCCTGGTAGCCAGGGAGTCTCTCCCACAGCCCATTTCTGCTCATCGCCCCCTAGGGAACGGCACACCTGGGGAACCATAATTACATTCTGTACCTGATAATTAAAGAATTAATCAGAATAACACGAGTCACGCGCGGACCTACGATATCTGTACCTTCTGATCTTAGAATTATTCCGAATTCAATTCCACGCACCTGTAGTCAACAAAGATCAATCAAAGCAAAATCTCACCTGCAAGTAATTCTATTTCTATGACGGGTAAATGGGCTTTGGGGACAGTGTGCTAGTAATTGTAGAACGTCTCTGTTTTTCTTTCAGAAGAGGAGGTGGGGCAGGGAAGTAGGAAGAGCCGGAACAATGCAAAACCCACCTTCATGACTTTAGCTGGTCAATGAAAAAACCCGGTTCACGAGTATGTTCTCTAGACATTTCTGTCAAATAGAGTGGTTTCCAGTAAATACCAGCTAGAGAACAGCTTTTCTCTGGTTATGCAAATATGGACAATTTTTGGTTAAATTGAGTGCTGCTTTGTGACGAGTTTCAGAAGTACTCATAGAAACTTGTATTATCATTGTTACCTTCAGGAGAGAGCAAAATGTTGGGTATCATGAAAATTTAAAGAGCCCATTGATTTAGGCTGACAGTATTCAATGTAAAAATGATATTTCCCCCAGGTAAATTTTTACTTGTCTTCTAGCTCAACTAAACTACTTAAAAGTCACACCCAGTATGGGTAGCTTATAGATGTAGATTAATTTTTATCTGCTGAATAATCTAAACCACATTTTGGGATAAAATACAAAGTAACTGGAAATTAGTCTACTGTGACCTAATATATTATTTTACTTAAATTTCAAAACCATCTTTAATCCTAATGAGATTTAGAAAAACGAAATACCTTTCTTTTCTCAAGAAAAATCATTATTTCATTTAGCATAACTAAATATATTTCCAAACATAAAAAAATCTAACCTAATACTTCACAAAACAGTTTCATTATTAGTGTTTTAGAAAACAATAATTAGAATAATAAACTTTGTAATAATTAATGACAGAGCTAGAATTTAGAAAAATCCAATTTTCTATTTAATTAAGTTAGAGAGATGGAGGCAATAACAGAATACTGAAAGCGTAGAACCTGGAGTTGGCAGCCTTGGTCTGAATGGCACCATTTCCTCTGAGCTGTATGTCTTTGAGAAAGTTATTTAATTCCCTCTTCCTTCATTTGCCCTACCTGTAAAACCAGATCAATGTTACCACGTTTCTCACAGGCTGGGATGGAGATCAAGGCAATTATTTCAATAGCTAGGGACACAGTAAACACTGAAAATATCAGCGACAGCATAGTGATCTGGTTGGAACAGTTGGTGACTAAGGAAAAGTCACAATGGTGGGTGGAAACAGTGGAGAAGCTCAGCGAACAGCACCACCCCGATGTCATGATGTCATGGTCACAGTTACCCGTGTTCACTCTGTCACTGCTGCCACGGAACTAGCAATTACGAATTCTGGTCACAGCATGCTAACAAATCCTCATAAGATACACACACACACACACACAAAAGAAAAACCAACTTTAACACATAATGATAGTTACACCCGAGTACAAATGACAATACGTGTGTAAATAAAAATAGCCACCATATACATATATAAATATATGAATGCCCCATGCACAATGGATTATGCCTACATTTTTATGAACCTTATCTATTTAATCCTACCACCTAGTAATAATTATTAAAAATTTAACAAATTTCCCTTATAGATTTTTTATTTCTTCTATTTTAAGGTTACCATGTTAAAACCATTCCAATGATATTCAATTTTAGATGGCTTTTGTTTGTTTTTCCACCAAAAACTTATGGGGGTACCAATTTCCCCATTCCCACAAGAGCATCACATGTTATTAAATGCACAATATTAATTAAAAGTTTAATCTTAAAACACCATTTACTGAACAATGGCTTTCATCTAAGGGTGTGCAATCCTCTGTGTTCTTTAGACATCGAGGTCATGCTGACTACTGGCTGCCCAGATGTGTGCACGTGGGGTTGCTCTGCTCACTGGATTCCTTTTCCAACGGCATATGCACATGGCACCATCTAAGCTTAGAGGAGAACTCCTGAAGCACTTGTCATTTGCCAAACTGTTGAAAAAAAATGGCTGTTTTGATTGGATTAGCATAAACTATAAATTAATTTAGAAAAATCTATATCTTTACAATAGTCAACCTTGCTTTCTAGAAACATGGATGATAGATTTTCATTTGCTTAAAAATTTAAAAACAGTTCTTGAGTATGATTCTAATATATTTTTAAAATATAGATGGACAGGTGCTGAAACTGAAACCTGGCTGTACTGAAGAACTGCCTAAGGAGTTTTTTTTTTTTAAATGATACCTGAGAGTCATCCCAAAGATTCTGATTTTATGAGAGAGAATAAAAACAGACCTAGATCAATATAATCTAACTTTCTTGAGCATTCTTTCCAGTCATTTTTTTCAGTTTGTATATTGGTTTTTATGTGGCCTGCCAGAAATAATCATTCTAAAAAGTATTATGTTTATGTTTTATTGCATTGACCATGGACTTACAGGATAATGTTAAATGGAAGTATTCTTATAATTTTAATTGAAATATCACCAAAGTTTCACCAATCTATAGAGAATTTTGTTGACTAATAAAGGACATGTGTGTATATGTGTATGTTAAGACATGAATCATTATTCTAGTGTCCTAGAACATCCATGAAGAAAGTTAAATTGGATGCGCAATGACATCTGAAGGAAAAAGAATATTTTTTAAATGTTATCTAACTTTGGAGAGCAAGATAAAGACATAACTGCACCATTTTTAAAAAGCTGCAGGAAATAGTATATTAAAATTTGAATACTGGCTTTCAACTAACCTCCTGGTGCAGTGCAGTGTTTTGTAAACACTAACGCTTCCTGCATCCCTCCCCGCCCCGCCCCTCCCCCACACACACACAGGGTGCATTCAGTGACTGCAGTAAATATTCCATACATGAGTGGCATTATATATGATGACTTATATGCTACCTTCAAGGTTATCCACATGGATCTCAAAAGCACGGAAAGAAATGATCTGATCAAGTTTGACAGCCAGGATTGAAGGTTATTGTTTGATATCATCTTGTCATTCTAAATAATTATAATATATGTGAGGTAGGTTGCATATTCTCAATTTAGTCCTGTCAACAAAATTAATTTTTTGACAGAACTAATTATTTTGAGAATCAAAATCTGCTCAGCGGGAACAGAAATGGCACTTGAACATGCAAACCTGACTCCCCGGCCGCAGTGCTGAGCACCCCGCAGCACGTTCAGTTTCCATTAGTAAAGCCAGTCATTATTTTAATATAATTACACAGCGTTGTAAAATGTCCTTTTTTATGAAAAGCAATTAATTTTCACTTAGTAACATTGTGGATGCCAAGAATTCAGAAGTGACTTCTCAGAATGTGGTTTTTCCTACAAATATCTGTATTAACCCCCAAATCTGTATTAGATTAAAGACAAGGAGAAAAAAATTGATCATAAAGCCCTCGATTTTAATTGCCTTCATTAATACCACAATAATTTTGAATATTCCCATTAATGTCAGGGCATCAATAGAAAAAGCACTTTTTTAGTTCCAAAGCTACATAGCTCATTAAAATATATGTAGAGAAATGAAATAAGCATGTGTAAATGTGTTTTCATCAGATTTGATTACATACTGATTGTAGATGCTGTAAGTTATTTAGCCTTGATTATCAGTAATGTTCACTAGATGTCTCAGAAAGGGGCAGGAAAAGATTGTAAAATAAACACGGCAGCTCCCCAAGACACTGAAAAGCAACCATTTGCAACGTTTTGGACACTAGGTTTTTTAAGTCATTGTATTTCAGTTTTACGGAAAGTTGTTTTACATATTCCATACAGGGTGATAGATGTATAAAGTTCAGATCATCCCGAGTGTAGGAAAAGAGAAATTAGTTACACATCGTCTTATCTATACTCTCCTCATAGCAGGAGGAGTGGCAGTTTCTCAAAAAATGCCAATGGGTTTTATAATCCTTCAATGAAGCCCAAGGTTAGACCTTTTCCCTGGAAATGTGAGGAAATACTGCTCTTTCTTCTGGATTGGCATTACCTGCCTGCGAGCTTCCGAAATCACACACCTGGTGCCCCGCCCACAGCAGGTCTCTGCCATCTGTGTTTAATACTTAGAATACACAACCACTTACTGCTTGAAAGGCGGTAGCATGGGTAAATTTTAAATAAAACAATAATTCTCCAATTTTAGTAGTGATTTCAATGTCTTCCTTTTTTATTGTTTCTTTTTCTTTATTGAAGTACTAGAGGCCTGGTGCATGAAATTCGTGCATGGGGGAGGGGATCCCTCAGCCTGGCCTGCACCCCCTCGCAATCTAGGACCCCTCAAGGGGGAGCCCAACTGCCGGTTTGTGGGATCGGGCCTAAACCAGCAGTTGGACATCCCCCTCACAATCCAGGATGCTGGCTCCTAACCGCTCGCCTGCCTGCCTGCCTGATCACCCCTAACCACACTGCCTGCCTGCCTGATCACCCCTAATCATCTCTGCCTTGGCCTCAGCCACCGTGGCTTCCTCCCAAAGGTCCTCCGGAATGACGTCCTGAATGTCGTTCAGCTGTTTCTAGGTCAATCACTGAGCAGCTGCTTATGCTCTCTGATACTCGGTTTCCTATCTGCACTTTCAGATACTAACAGAAATTACTCATATGCGACTGTTAAGAGGCTTAAATGAGATGCAGCAATGCACTAACCTCTGTATTTGGCATAGGAATTGTTAGTGGAGCTATTACTCGGGATACACGGAGAGGTTAGAAGTGCTGCCCTCCGCTGTTCTTCGGGGAAGATTATAGTTCTCTCCTTGCAGGTACATTGAGATGATCCAAGGGTCTCAGGCAATTCTCCACTAATCTGATAACCTCTCTGGGGCTGGAACTGGACACTGATTTCCGCTGTTACAGCAGGTCCTTCCCAGAGCGCTTTTGCAGGGCTCCCTGGAGTGGGGCACAGCTTCTGTAATGCTATGTCGGAGGTCTTTGTCACGGAAGTCAGCAGGATTCTTGTGAACCAATCCAGAGAGGCTTTAATGAACAGGTGTCAGGTCACAGCCATGGCTGATACTTATCCTGTACCCATGAGCGACTGGGATTCTCCAGGCATGTTGCCTTTGATTTCTGACCCAGGCCTTGAGCGTCACTGGCGTGTACGTTGTAAGGACGCCGTGGTACAGGGCCAGGTGTCTGACTTGCCACGTGCACTCTCAGAAGTGACCTTCACGCTTTATGCTTCTTCTCTGAGTCTTGATTTTGCAAGCAGAGGCTGTCCGGTCTAATTAGCATATTACGCTTTTATTATTATAGATAATTGATAAATAAAAATAGAACATATTTAAGGTGTACAACTTGGTGTTTTGATATGTGTATACTTTGTGATTCTCTCTTACATTTGGAATCTTAATTTGTCATGCTCATAGAAGCAGAGTAGAAGGGTGGTTGCCAGAGGCTGAAGGGAGGGGAAGGGAGAGATGCTGGTCAAAGGGTATGAAGTTTCAGCTATGAGGATGAGTAAGTTCTGTAGATCGAAAGAACAGCATGGCAGCTATAGTTAACAGCATTGTGTTTATATTTGGGATTTGCTAAGCTTCTCAAGAGTGGCAGGATGGTAACTATGTGAGGTGATGCATCTGTTAAATTTCTTGATTGTGGTGATCATTTTGTTTAAGATTTGCTAATAAACCTCACAATTTACTAACATTTCCAGTAAATCAGTATTCTATTGATTACAAGGAGGCCCATTTAGTTTGAAGAAGAGATTAGAAAATTATTATAAGCTCCTCCACCACAGTGTAGCTACTGAAGAAAGGTGGCTGCATGTTCTTCATATTGTATTTCTAGTTTTTACTCATAAGTGTTTACACAATAATACTAATACAGTTTTGCCTAATAAAGCATGCATTTGATAGTTTGCATAAAAGAGGAAACACATTAGCAAAAATCCTTTTATCTCCTGGATAAATAATAGTTCACTAGTGATAGATAGGTAAAAGGGAAAAAAGCTATGCATATAATTATCATGGTAGCTATTTTTTGGCCTTGTTCTTTTGGAATTATATAAAGTTTTTCCTATCCTCTTAGGAAATGTAACAATCTTACTTTCTCAGTGTTGTGGCGATGCTTTCTTTCACATCTTTGATTGTATGTAACAGTCTGTTGAAAATGTTATCATCACTGTTCCTCTGAAAATAATATATAGGTTTCCTCAGATTTTTGAAAGTTTGCAAAATTTTTGAAATTTTGCTTTTACAAAAGCCCTATATTAGCACCGATTTTCACTAACTGAAAAAAAATCCATGGAGAAATTTTGCTTTTATGAAAACAAGAACAAAACAAAAAATGAAAATCATACTCAGTGTTTTGCAGCGAGCAAAAAAGCCTAAGAGCGCTGATAAGGGTGAGAGTTCATGCAAAACTGGATGTAATTAACTGTTTCGGTTGTGGCAGATGAAATGAACACACACGCATGCATTGAATTTGGGGTCTGGGAATGCTAAAAAACTATTTCATGTGAATTATGGAATGCCATTTTGGCTTTCAAACGGTTTTATATGAACAGTCTACGTTTGGATAACAGAGTATTGGACGGAAGCTTTGATGGTGCAACGTAAATGGACAGCAGTTCCAGCATTTCACACTTCCCTCACTCGAGGCCAGGAGTGCTATTGATGGGCACCTGCACACCAGCTCAGGTGCATCTTGCCAACAGACACTGAGCATTTCAGTCGAGGTGGTGTGTCAACACCCTCTAGGAGATCCATTAGCAGCTGCAATGAGGCTTTTTAGTCAAAGTAAGTAATCAATGGAATTATGAATAATGGATATTATTCCATCCAATCACAGAAAATGACACTGAATATGAAAAGAAGGACTTGATGCTGCTCATAAAGTAGCTAGAATTTTGAAGAGCTAGTCATATAATGGATATAATCTCCGAGGGTGATGATACTGTGTCCACAAGATACAAATTCAAGAGCTTATTCCTGTGGAGCACAGAACTCTTTCATGAATCTCCAATTTATACATCTGGCTGTTACATGATACTAGCCTCCACAGGGCACATGAAAATCACATGTCTCTTGATTAATAATTACAACAAAGGCATGGGAGATTTCTTCAAGAGTCAAAAGTAAAAGTAAAGTTAAAAATCATACATTTCCTTTTCTGAAATTGTAGGATATAGATCAGCGGTTCTCAACCTGTGGGTCGCGACCCCTTTGGCAGTCGAAGGACCCTTTCACAGGGGTCACCTAAGACCATCCTGCATATCAGATATTTACATTATGATTCATAACAGTAGCAACATTACAGTTATGAAGTAGCAATAAAAATAATTTTATGGTTGGGTCACAACATGAGGAACTGTATTTAAAGGGCCAGAAGGTTGAGAACCACTGATATAGATGAAGAAAGCATTGTTAATAATCTGTACATTGGTAACCCTACATATGCAAGAGTTTAGTCTATTATGAAAGGGTAGAAGGTTAATGCCTTTACCCAACCTCCACTCTTTCCACTCTACACATATGTGCAAATCAGGAAGGAGGAGTTAAAAGGGTGAGTCAACTCTGAGCCATCTGGTAAGCCACTGTTACTAGGAGCCACCACTGGGAATGGCACAAACGCAGACTTGGCTCCCTGTTTTGTGGGCCTTAGTGAGTAAGTTGATTCAGGCCTCACATGGGTCCTGTCGGTTCCCTCTGCACTGTGCTGCCTCCACATACATGTTGAGCGCAGTGCTCACAGGGGCAAGTTCCTATACCCTGCTTCAGTATATACCAGTTCCCTACCCACTACCATGGGGCAGTAGGCTCCCGAGATCTGGATGCAGGTCCTAATGGGTGTTAAGAGGTCACATCTTAGACCATGAGCCAAAGTGGAATCATGCCCCACTTTCCCCCAGAGCTTCGACTTTGCATCCTGAGCACTCCAGCGGCTATTGAGAAGGCACCCTGGGCTCTTACCCCTTTTCCCCATGTGCTTAGCTCCTTTGGGAATTCCCATGGGAGTGAGAGAAAGACTTTTCTTTTCTCTTCTTTTCTTTTCCATTTCGTTTCATTTCATTTTTTTCTCTTCTTTTATTTTCTCCCCTTCTCTTTTCTCTCTCTGTATTTATTTATTTATTTATGTATGTATGTATTTATTTTGTTTCAAGGCCATAATACTATGGGAAATATATCAAAACTGTCCTAACACTACACTGATTGCTTATAATAAATACTAAAAAGCAGGAAAAGTTTGAGGATGAAACTGCAATTACATTACTTTGTATGTGATTAGAGCTTGAAGTGTTCTTGGAAGTCTAGTCAGGTCTGGATGTGTGTATATGTGTGTGTATATTATATATACTTAAATATATGCATCGTATATATATTTAGATACACACATATAGATATTTATATATAAGAATATACTCATTTTTTCATGGATATAGATAATCTAATATTTGCTTCCCTAGGAGGGTTCATTCTGAGAATGATAATTATGTCTTGACATGAATTAAGCATATACTAAATAGCTTCATTTGCTTGGTTAGATAATTGTGCCAATCAACTAAGTCATGGTGATGAATTGATTGTTATTAAATCAACAATCAACCCAGAAAGGACAAGATCCTGTCAATCTGTCCAGCTTCCTTTTTAAGATGGTTCTACAGCATTCCAGATGCAGCCACCCAACCCAAACAGAACACCTGCTGCTACTGCGACCTGGTCTGAAAACTCCGGACTGTGACTATTTACAGTTCACATACACCCGGTCCTTCACTACTTTGCTTGTTTTTATAGGAAAGCGACTAGGGTCTCAGTGGTTCAATAGTAGCTAACGTGATGACTAAACCTGAAATAAATAACAAAATAACAATAATGAATTCAACCTAGTTTTCTTGTTCTGCTGCTATTAATAATCTCACTAACTGAAATAAGCTGAAGTAAGAGCAGAGAAGTTCATGACATTTTAGAAAGCATGGAGCTAGTGGGTAGTGGTGTGGTCTGTTTGTATATCATCAGAGTCAATTTTCTTTCCTCTACAAAATACTTGATAGTAACTAGTACCTGGCAACCCAATGGCTTCCCATCTTCTGCTTCTGAAGATGCCTTGTGTTTGCTTCTATTCCTACTGCTGAAAAGAGCTGAAGGTTACAGAGAGAAAAGAAATGTGAAGTTTTGCTTGATTTTAAGTTTGTAAAAAGTAAGACAATAAAAGATGAGTACCTAAAGTTTTCAGAGTGAAGATAAGTGGAAAAGAAATAAAAGATCAATGAAATAGTTAAAACAATTCCCAAATGCCATCGGGAATAAGTGACCTGTTCCTAAAAGCATCCATATGCCACATAAATGTGAAAAATTGTGAAATAGTATATTTTTGTTTTAAGATACATTTCTTTAAAATATTATCGTTTGATGTATATTTTCAAAATATAAAGAATAGTGAGTGCTAAATACAGAAAATACTTTTTTATTATTTATTTTTTAAAAAAATATATATTTTATTGATTTCTTACAGAGAGGAAGGGAGAAGGATAGAGAGCTAGAAACATCGATGAGAGAGAAATATCGATCAGCTGCCTCCTGCACACTCCCTACTGGGGATATGCCCACAACCAAGGTGCATGCCCTTAACCGGAATCGGACCTGGGACCCTTCAGTCCACAGGCCGATGCTCTATCCACTGAGCCAAACCGGTTAGGGCCAGAAAATACTTTTTTAAATTAAGAGAGCTTTTAATAAATGAACACAAAATCAAAATGACACTTTCAAATTGATATCTCGAAATATTTTACACTCCTTTGCAGTGTTCGTCACCCCAGGAAGAGGCGGGACTGTGTACCATGTTAGGGACATCTACCAAAAGCCCGGGAAGTAGGCACCCTTTGCTAATTCACAGACCATTTTTTTAACAAAGGTCTGTTCCCAGAGGAAGAGCTGGGTCTTCATGGTATACATCAAGGGTGAATGTATGCTGTCTCCACTCTAAACACGTGCTCTGGTGTGGAAAATAAATACTAACCGGACCCCTCTGACAGTTTGGAATCTATCGAGGGGCAAATAGAACCATAAATACCAATGTAACTGTAACACAAACAACTCTGTTACGTGACTGCCTTGTTAGAGACTTTCACGCAGAGATATAATGTGGACCCAGTGGTATATTATGGGTATTCATAGGGGAGAAAATCACCATGCGTAGGGTATTTATGAAGATAGAGGCATTGACTGGTGAGTTCAGAGAAAGGGTTTCAACAGATTAAAAAAACATGAGCGGCTTCATGAATATTCCATTTGATGACTGTCCTACATTCATAAAAAGGAGCAATTTGGGGAGCAACTAAGAAATAAATTAAGGTCAGACGAGATTTTTCAGTGCTAGCAAGAGGGTTTAAATGTAACTCAGAGAACAAGGTGGATGTATTGAAATTTTTGTTTGCGTTTGGAGCACAGATCTCACATTACAACTAAATATTTGCAACAAAATTTTGTAATCTAATCTCCTTGCACAGCTCTGCTATGGTTATGCAATTGAATTATATCTGTAAGCCAGGTTTCAAGAGTGGCTGCTTCCAAGGTCAGGGGTATTTTTCTGGGCTTGGAATGGAAAGTTATTTTTCATTATACATAACTTATCTTTAAAATATGTTTTTATTGATTTTAGAGAGAGAGAAAGGGAGAGGGATAGAGAGATAGAAACATTGATGAGAGAGAAACATTGATCAGCTGCCTTCTGTGCACCCACACTGAGGATCAAGCCGGCAACCTGGGCATGTGCCCTGACTGGGAATTGAACTTGTGACCTCTTGGTTCACAGGTTGACGCTCAACCACTAAGCTGCATCGGCTGGGCTATTTTTGTTTTTTATTTTTTAAAACCAAGGGTCTGTATTGCTTTTGCAATAAAAGAAGCAAAAGGGGGGAAGCCTTACTACATTACATGAATATCACATGATCTCACTCATTTGTGGAATATAATGGAAACATAAACTGATGAGAACAAAAATAGAACCAAAGACATAGAAGCATCGAACAGACTGTCCAACCTATGAGGGAAGGTGAGGGGTGAGGAGGTAAGAGATCAACCAAAGGGTTTGTGTGCATGCATATGAGCATAACCAATGGACACAGACAGGGGGGTGGGGTGAGGGTAAGTGGGGGGCGATGGGGCAGCTGGGAGAGATCAGTGGGGGGAAAAGGAGATTTATGTAATACCTTAAACAATAAAGAATTTTAAAAAATGAGGCTCTGGGAAGAATGTTCAGATAATCTCTTCTTATTGCCACCTACAATTCCTTCAAATGCTCTTTCCAGGAGATTCCAGGGCCCTCTGTGCTTGTGTCTATCAATTAATAAAATATATATTATGCTAGGCAGTAACTCGCTACTTGTCAGTTTCTCCAACTGGGCTGCACACTCCTGAGTGACTTGTGTCTTGTATGTCTGACTCCCAAGCACTTTGACACAAGCACTTACTGCCCTATAAAAGTTTGCTGACTCTAGGATATGAATGTCGGACACTAAAGTATTGAGAACTTCACTAATAAAATTTCAAATCTAAACATAAGCTGTCATGTTAGAACTAAGTTCCTTTTTCAGAGACTTAATGCCCTAGTCTTCATTGAATATCATTCTTGGTAGCATCAGTAAGACATGGGTTTCTGAACTGGGTTCCAGACTTCCTGAAATAAGGCATGCGAGAGAATAGATACATCATTTATACAATAACATCAAAGCTACGGGGAAAAAGGACAGAAGCCAATAGTTACTCTCACTGCTAAAGCTTACATGGTAAAGATGGAAGTTAAACATTTATTTATGCTCATGTTTGATAGGAGTTTTCCTATCAGACTTTGTATAGAGAGCTTGGATATACAAACAATGGACCTTTGTGCTATATACATGCAGGCAGCAAGTGGAACAGTGAGTACCTACTGGACATTCGTTAAACAAACATGTCTTCTCACTCAGCCTGTACATACCTTGCTTTATTTTGATGATTGGGCTTATTATCAGTGTTTCCCTCCAAATTACTGAAGTCATTCTTCTTAAATGCTTTGGTGGCGCTTGTACACAAATAATCGGATGGTATTTGTAATTATACTTCCTACTAATACCATTTTTAAAATGTACTAGGATAGCTCGTGAGGGAGGCGCTCAATATTATTTTAGAAACAAGGAGCTGTTGCCCATGTCTTGCCAAGGTGGGCCCAGTGTGTCCTTTATCCAACTCACCCAGGGCCTTCTCAGGGACGGGAGTGCCTGGCAAGTATTATCGTTCTGAGAACAGGGACAGGGGGAACCTGGCCTTCCATGTCTGACCAAAGCTGCCCCAACTGATTGTCTTTGGTGATGAAATATTTTAAAGGAGGAAATAGGTCATTTTAAGGAGTCCAAGGAGCCTCCTGAGAAGAAAGGGAGCAAAGCTCAGAGGCCTGGAGAAGGTGGCAGTTTTATTCTCAGGGGCAGCTGGTGACGGTGAGCAGGGGCAGCGGGAGGAGCCAGGAACCCTCTGGGGTACTTTCTGGGCTCTGCAATTACCCATCTGTGTGGGTTTTGGACTAAGAATGCCACTGAGCCCACAGTGATCCAAAGGGTGAGGAAGCCTAAAAAATCTGACTGTAAGCTTTTACAAAACGGACAGGTGATAACTCATGCAATTAATTGGATGAGTACAATATTCAACCATATTTCTACCACTGAACTTGTGAAGCAGGCGCTATGACTTATGCTGAGGGAGAAGGAGAACATTTGTTACAATCATTTCCAGATATGAAGTATTTGTACCATGAAAATATCTGTCTCTACAAAGTGAAGTTATAAATCATCTCATGAGAAGTTATTTCGTGTTACTCTACCTCGTACGGATGCTAACACTTCAATCATTCTTTCTCCATAAATGCTATTTTTGCTCCAATATTAATGCAAACACAGAGCCAATATTTCATAGTCTCATGGCTGGGATATAAACATTTTTCCTGGGTTGACTTCCCAGTCAAGCTGGAAAACACCACTGCCTCGGTAACACTTTCCTCCTGAAGCAAATCACTCTCTGCACATCCCCTGCCAGACCAAGCCCTTCGCGTCTCTCATTAACACAGTGCACTGGAGAAACTCATTATCGAATAAACCCTCACACCCAATTCTTTGTATAAAATGTAATAAGTAAAATGTTTGCAACCTTTTTTTCTGTAACAGGTCAGATAGTAAAAATGTTAGGCTTACAGGCCATTTGGTATCTGTTTTTCTAAATTTATTTTTATTGTTGGTATCTGTTTTAATGACTCAGTTTTACCCTGAAGGTTCAAGCAGCCACAGACAACATGTAGGCGAATGAGCTGGGCTTTATTCCAATAAGCTTGACTTATAAACACTGGTGGCAGGCCAAATGTGACCTGTGGGCCATAGTTTGTTGACTCCTGCCTTATATTAATTGATGAGGGAATAATTTCACACTTTAAAGGACTTTCTCCATTAAACCACCATGGCTCCAGAGTGTGTGTATTATATATCAAACATTCAGCAAAACAGACATGCACTGAAGCAGAATGTGGTTTCTGCCATTGTATCTAAAGAATTATCCTATCTAATAATAGACAAACATGGTAATTAACCATACCTCCAACACGCTTCCCATTGGCTAATCAGGGCGATATGCAAATTAACTGCCACCAAGATGGTGGCCAGCAGCCAGGCAGCTGAAGCGAACAGGAGGCTTGCTTGCTCCAGTAATGGAGGAAGCCAAGGTTTCCCACCTGCCGCTGCCAGCCTCTGAGCTGCACTCTAAGAAACAATGTTGCAATTATAGAAGCTAAACAAACCCCAGAAACCTGCTTTCAGCCAGCCGGCCTCAGAGCTGGAGCTGCAACAGTGTTTCAATTATAGAAGCCAAACAAACCCAGATACCTGCTTTCAGCAGCCGAGGTCTCAGAGCTGGAGCCGAGCCTCAGAGCTAAAGCCAGCTCTCAGTTCCAGTGACAGCCATAGAAGGTAAATAAATCCCAGAATAAAAAAAGAAAGAAAAAAAGGTGAGGTTGGGAGCTTCAGTCACCCGCCAGCCTGAAAACGGCCCTCAGTCCCTCACCCAGACTGGCCAGGCACCCCAGTGGGGACCCCCACCCTGAAGGGGGTGTGACCAGCTGCAAACAGCCATCATCCCTTCATCCAGGCTTGCCAGGCACCCAAGCAGGACCCCCACCCTGATCCGGGACACCCTTCAGGGCAAACCAGCCCGCCCCCACCCATGCACCAGGCCTCTATCCTATATAGTAAAAAGGTAATATGCAAACTGACCCTAACAGCAGAATGACTGGGAATGACTGGTCACTATGACACACACTGACCACCAGGGGGCAGATGCTCAATGCAGAAGATGCCCCCTGGTGGTTAGTGCGCTCTCACATGGGAGGAGCTCTGCTCAGCCACAAGCCAGGCTGATGGCTGCCAGTACAGCGGTGGTGGTGGGAGCCTCTCCTGCCTCCTCAGCAGCTCTAAGGATGTCTGACTGCAGTTTAGGCCTGCTCTCCGCTGGCAAGTGGACATCCCCTGAGGGCTGCCGGGCTGCCAGAGGGATGTCTGATTGCCAGCTTAGGCCCATTTCCCCAGGGAGCGGGCCTAAGCCAGCAGGTGGTCATCCCCTGAGGGGTCCCAGACTGCGAGAGGGCACAGGCCGGGCTGAGGGACCCCCCCTCCCCCCGAGTGCACAGATTTTTGTGCACCAGGCCTCTAGTGATAAATAAATATTTATCTAGTTTCCTTATTATCTAATGACCCAGTAACCTCCCAATGGTAGAGCGGTTGGCACAGCCCACCAGAGTACTGGCAGTTTTAACCAGTGTCCATGGAATATCCTTTCCTAAAAAAATTCTTTGTTGGTTTAATTTTTTAAAAAAATATATTTTATTGATTTTTAAAAAAATATATTTTATTGCTTTTTACAGAGAGGGAGGGAGAGGGATAGAGAGTTAGAAACATCAATGAGAGAGAAACTCTAATCAGTTGCCTCCTGCACACCCCCTACTGGGGATGTGTCTGCAACTAAGGTACAAGCCCTTGACCAGAATTGAACCTGGGACCTTTCAGTCTGCAGGCCGATGCTCTATCCACTGAGCCAAACTGGTTACGGCTTATTGATTTTTTTTACATTAATTAACTCTTAGAAATAATTTTAAGTTGAGAAAAATCTTAATATTTCAACCTAAAATTATTTCTAAGTGTTAATCAAAATAAAAGCTACAGTGAGATTCCACCTCACATTGGTTAGAATGGCTATTAGCAAAAGACAAGAGATAGCAAGTGTTGATTAGAATGTGGAGCAAAGAGAACCCTCCCCCCCGACTGCTACTGGGAAGTGAATTAGTGCGGACAATACGGAAACTGTGAGGTTCCTCAAAAATTAAATAAAACTACTGTGTGATCCAGCAATTCCACTCTGGGTATTTATCTGAAGGACATGAAATCACTATCTCAAAAATATATCTGCATCCCATGTTCATTTCAGCATTATTTACAACAACCAAGACAGGAACAATGTAAGTGTCCACCGTGAATGAATCTATAAAGAAGAGGTGGCATATGTACACAATGAACTATCATTCAGCCGTAAAAAGAGGGAAATTCTGCCATTCGCAACAGCATGAAAGGACCTTGAGGGCATTATGCTCAGTGAAATCAGTCAGATGGAGACAGACAAATACTATATAATCCTACTTATATGTAGGGTCTAAAAAAATGAACTGATAGATATAGAGGAAAAAGCACTCATAGATGGAAGGTTGCCATAGTGGTGGTGGTGGTGGGGAGAGTGATACGTGAAATGGGGAAGATGGTCAAAAAAGAAAAAAGAAAAGCCATTGTGTTCTACAGGGACATTAATTCAGAAACTTCATTATTCAGTCAGTGCATGAAACATGTCCCAGCATCCCTTTCAAGAGTCAACGAGTGACGTGCTGGGTCATGGAACCCACAGGAGCCTCAGTTGTGGTCCCTCACATGCCTGCACTTACAGCAGGTTAGATTCAGAGAAGAATGAGGCTGGGATCACAACGAGGAAGAAACCAGATCAGTTGCTTCATGTCTGTCATTGGATGTAAGTACTTGATATTTTTTATATTTGAAAAATTTAGAGTTTATTATGCATTTCTTTCAAATTCAGTATGATGTTAAAAATTTTTTCTAAGTTGGTGTATATGTCTTTTTTTCATGTGAAAGAAACTTTTTGAAATCAAAACTAATAAAACATGTTCAACAACTATATTGTCTACTGACCTGAATACACAAATAAATTAATTTGGACAAAGTCACTGACAATTTACAAATTAAAGCTGGAAACAGAATGTTACTAATTATTGGTGCAACCACTAAAATGTAGGTAGAAAATTTTCTCTTTAAAAAATGTAATGATATAATTTAGAAGTATTAAGCATCATGTTTTGCTTTTTTGTACTAAATAATTGTTTTATGTTTAATAATTCCTTATTTATATTTACTAACATGAATATGTATACAAAGTTCAACATAAGAAAATTTTCCTTGGATTTCTTTTCTGGCTATTAGGATTGTTTCATTTAATGATTATCACTAAACATACTTTGTGTGTAGAAGGGGGGGTCTGATCCACTCCACTGTATGTGTCTAATCTACTAGACACAAGGCTGCCATACTCCATAATATGGAGAGTCAGGGGCAGATCATGGGGGTTGTCAGAATTTTGATTGTTACTCAGAAACAAACAAACAAAAAAGCTTTTTTTTCTTTTAAATTAGAGGAGAGACATAACATAACTTACATGACAAAATCACCACTCTGGTCTTTCTTGAGAATATATTGTAATAGATTAGAGAGAGCACGTGTGGAAGCTTGAATCCTGCCTCCCAGGCTCCTGCAAACACACAGATGAGCCGTGACCGTGCCGCGGACAAGACTGACATGAGTAGAACCTGTGAGAGCAGGCTGCCTTCTGGATTCATTTTGAAGGTGAATCTATTTCAGTTTTTGGAGGATTTTGGATTTGAGCTGAGAGAAAAAAATTAGTCAACAAAAAAACTCCCAAAGTTTTTGCCCCAAATAACTGTAAGAATAGAATTGTCATCAACTGGGGTGATGAAGGCTATCAAAGGAACAGGTTTGGTGAGAAGATCAGGAATCAAATGTGGGTTCTTGAGTATGTCTATTCATCCCTCCCCACACCCCAACTGGTGATGTCAAGTAGGTGGTTTAATATGTCAGAGTGTGGGAGAGAAGTCTGGGTTGGACATGGATGTGACAGTTTCTAGGATATAGAGGGACATGGAATTCATGGGGCCTCATGAGATCACCAAGGCATGGAGATATAGAAGCAAGGATGGGTTCCTCAGCGCTCCAACATCAGCAAGTTAGCAATGAGGGTAACTGAGCAAAGGTGCCTGCGAGGGCAGTGGGAGAGCTGGGAGGAAGTGCAGTGGACGAGGATGTGTGGGCAGCGGTTTGAAAACATCTTTGCAAGAATAATAAGATATTGCCTGAAAACAAGTCAGTACTAGGTTTGGAATATATTTAGGACTCAATAACACTAGCCATGTGAGTCATAACTATAATGCTATCATATTTTGAGATATACTTCGACTGATGGGCCCATCCAATTCACAGATCATTGAGTAAGCTAGTTAAAAAAAACGAGTTCACCATGCTCCAAAAAACACTGCCATATCACTTTAAATTAATGCTGATAATTAGATTTGAATTGGTTTTGCAATTTTGCTCCTATTTAATGAATCAATATGTTGTGGACTGTTGTCAAAGGAAAGAAATATTACATCTATAAAAACCACAACGAAAATCATTTGAGTTAACACGACCGATCGGCAGGAGAGTTCTTCCCTTTGGAAGTTGTGTCATTACTCCTGTGGAAGGCCTGCCCCCACCAAGGCTGGGCCCGAGGACTCAGCCCCTGCACACGCCTGGCGTTTCACACTCCCTGCCTTTGTCTACGTCAGTGGTTCTCAACCTTCCTAACGCCGCGACCCTTTAATACAGTTCCTCATGTTGTGGTGACCCCCAACCATAAAATTATTTTCGTTGCTACTTCATAACTGTAATTTTGCTACTGTTATAAATCGTAATGTAAATATCTGATATGCAGGATCTATTTTCATTGTTTGCGACCCACAGGTTGAGAACCGCTGGTCTACGTCCTTCCTATCTGGAACCCTTGATGAGTTCTTCCTCCTCTGACCACACCCAGAATGATTCACACCCTCTTCGGTTACCCTAGCAAGCATGTCAAACTCTCAGCCTTTGGGCCGCATGCCTAGTTTATTTGGCCTGTGTTAGCCTTTGAGTTTGACATGCTTGCCCTACAGCATTTTAAATACACCCGCACGAGGCTGCTGGGATGCTTACTGGGTTGTACTCTATTTCATTGTTTTTATACTTATTTTGCCATTAACAACTCCAGAGGATTGAAACCTCGTCTGTCCTTACTGCGGTTTCTTAGCAGCTAGCCTCATCCGGCAGAGCAGGTGCCCAATACAGAGTTCTTAAATGAATGCGTTTATTGAATAATCATTTTTTTCTTGATTTCTAAGGTGCTATTTATTTCAAGAAAACCTGCCAACTCTATGACAGTATCTTGGGAAAGAAAGCTGCATGAAGCATGTACAAGTCAAAAAATATATCTCAATTCAGAAATACTAAAATGGAGCGACGAGTTACATCTCCAAATTGATGTAACTCAGTGATGTCTATCCACAAGGAGACCCAACCAGTAAAACAGGAAGAGAAAACATAAAATGAATGAATGAAAAGACATAGGAAATATTTCAAAATACAACGGTATATTCTGCCTCAGAAAATGATATTGCATATAAAAACGGCAGGCTTTTGTTCAGAAATGACTTTCAATTCCAATCCCGACTGTTTTGTCTCTTAACAACTTTGCAAGAATATAACAGCTCCTCGGTCTGTCCTTTCCTGATGATAACTGCCCCCCAATTAATCACCTCATCTCCCATCAGTGCATCCCATTTCTGGCCCTCGAGTTGATGGTGTCCTTCCTCGGTTGCACAGAGGCCAAATTAACCTTAAGGACAATGGCACATGATTTAAATGACTCACAATCATCCGTGTTATTATTACATAGAGAGCGGATGACTGTTAAGGTGACGTTGAAATTTTCAGAGTATTAGCATCCTAAGAACGTTTAATCAGCCACAGCATCATGGCCTGAAGCACCGCACGTGCTCAGAGGTCTGTGATGACGTCAGAGTCTGCACTGCAGCCCAACTGCACTCCGCATCTCAAGGAGGAGAGAAGAGAAGTCGTGTTCCCACCCCAGTGTTTGAAGACCTGGTGCCCAGTCTCCAAGGAAAAATGTTTCAGATCTTCCTTTTCAGACTATAGCAAATGTGATCTAGGCATGAAATTGGAGGAAACTAACACTGCATTGATAGGTGACATGAAAATTTACAATTAGAAATTGCAAGAAATAATTTTGCCTTTATTTTAAATGCAATTCTCCATGAACACTGAATTTTTGTTAATTTCATTCTAATTCTCTGTTTTCATATTTACAGGGTCTTTAAAATTATCCTCTACAGGAAAGAATCACCAAATTATTATCTCTTATATAAGAAGGTTTATGTAGATACAACAAAGAAAAATGATTTCAAGTATAATTCTTATATTAGGTGTCTTTCCGATCTAGGCACCAAGTCAAAAGTGCGGTGATTTTTTACTGTGTGTCTACCTAGGACTTTGTTTTATCAACAGTGAACTTCAGTGACCTACAAGGGCACTGTTATTTTTGATGAAAGTGAGAACACCATTGAAGTCTGCCCTGCACACCAAATCATCCGGTTCTAATGCAGTCCTTGTGGGGACGAGGGCATGCGTGGCGGTCATCTTGTGTCTGTAAGAATGGAGATGAAACAGATGCACAGCTCCCTGTTGCTCCTTTAAAAATACAAGCCAGTTCTGTGGGCACTACCGAACCACATGCACCTCGACACACAGCTATTGGTGTGCATTCTGTGTTCTGTTGGGCATGTTCAGCAAATGGAGTGTGGGCAGTTGCAGACTGACGGGGATTTCTGAGGTTGTGAACTGTGGAATGGAGTTTAAAAGCTACTTGCAGGTAAGTACAGATAAACAGCTTAACTGTTAAATAGTAAAACAAAAGAAAACAAAATTATCCTTTGAGCATAAGTGAGCACACAACGAAGCCACAAACAAAATAAAAGTGATTGTGCTGAGTACTCACTATAACCAGGCCAGCAAAGCCCGTGGACTCCAGATCACAGGATTGAAGGGACTGAAGGCGTACACAACATTTAGGCAGGATATTTTTTCAAAGATGCTCTCTAATGTGGGATACTACCTTTATCCTCATTCGGAAAACAAGAAAAAGAGGTGTTTTCCTCTGTTCTCAATGATGTGCTTCTACTTATTGCTTTTAAATTTTCTGTTTTTGTCAGGGACTAAAGTATAAGCATATGACAAGGGAAGAAAACCCACTCTGGAATAAACCTACCAATTTTCCTTACAGAGTTTTGGACATGTCTATAGAACAATATTAGAACACAGGTCCTTTTTAGATGTTCAGGTTTTTGTTTTCTTTTTAAAATTAGGTATTATTGATATACATTAAAATTAGCACTTATATATTTAATTTTAAGAGGATTGACAATTGTATACATTTACACAAGATACAGGGCATTTTCACCACCCAAAATAGTCTCTTGTCTTTTTTTGTTTTTTAATGGAAACCTCCAAGGGCCTGGATTGGGCCCAATTTCTGGACTCTCAGTGGGGGAGTGGAGCTTCTTCATGGGGTACGCCCTAAAACAACCCAGGACGCCCAGACTCTGGTCCTTCTGACCTTGGCTGTATTTCAGACAACATTCAATGTGTGTCTCTTCTGGATAGAGAATAACAAAGCAGTCTGAGGAGATCACTGCCCTTTTGAATCAAAGGAACTGTCTTACTTAATGGGTCATCTTGGTATTAATATATTCACAGCAAATATTTTAAGTTGTAGAGTCAAACTTCATTTTGGCTAATGCTCAGGAATTACTATAAGTTTAAAAGAAGTAAACTAGAGGTTATCTGAGGATATATAATTGTCTTAGTTCCTAAAGTAGTGCCAAAATCAGGTTCTTAAATTTTTCCTTTAAAAAGTAAGCATATTTGTACTTGGAACCTGACAAGTTGCAAATGTATTAGTTCTGAGAGTTAGGGCTAACTAACATGGAAATCACTGTACATTTCTCCTCTTGTCCATTCCCAGTCAAGCCCTACTTCGGGCCTCAGGAAATAATCTTTTTAACTTCTAATTCCAAAAATCAGATTTGCTTTTCTGGGTCATCATACAAGTGGAATGTGACATGAACTCTTTTGTGTCTAGCTTTTTATGGTTTGCATGATTCTGTAAAATTTATCCATGTGCGTACATGTTATCAGTGGTTCCTTTTTTATTGTCAAATATTCTGTTGTATGAATATATCACATCTGTTTTTATCTATTCACTTTTTTATACCCATTCTCTTGTATATGGATATTTGAATTGTTTCCAGGTTTTTATTATTATAAATAGGACTTCTGTGAATACTGATGAAGGTATGTTTTATATAAAATTCAAAATGGGAATAGAGGAGAACTTCCTCAATCTCATAAAGGGCACATTTGAACCTACAGTATACATCATACAAAATGGTAATATGTCAGCCCTCATTCCCCCAAGAGAAGGATCTAGAAAAATATATTTGATATTGCCACTTCTATTTCAACACTGAAATCGCTAGCCAATGCAATACTCTAAGAAAAACAAATCCGAAGCATAAAGATTAGAAAGCAAGAAGTATAATGGTTATTATTTGTACATACCATCATTGTTTATGGAAAATATTCTGTAAATTTTACAAAAACCTAGAAAAATACTTAAATTTTATAATGTTATAGGATGGAAGGTCAACATGCAAAAAGTAATATATTTTTATATAATCTAGTGAACAATTGGAAAATGAGATTTAGAAAAATACAATTTATAATATCCATATATTTCTTTTTTAAAACCACCTTTCTGAGGTGTGACTGACACAAAATGCTGTACATATTTAATGTACATAATGTAATGAGTTTTGGAGATAAATATAACAAATTAGGAGGGTAGGAGGAAAGTTTTAGATCTGATGGATATGTTTATGGTACAAATAATCTAAAAATGTTCTGTTCTCAAATTCTAATTGTCCTTATATGTTGCTCTGGCCAAGGCTTCTACACCTTCTTCTGCTAGCACACAGGACCCCATTTCTGCTCTTCCCAATCATGGGCTATGTTGACAAAGCAGCTATTCTGTAGGAAATACACTCAGAGATCTTTAAACTCAAATGATATTAAACATTATCCTAATACTAGAGGTCTGGTGCATGGATTTGTGCACTGGTGGGGTCCCTCTGCCTGGCCTGTTGGAATTGGGCCAAAACCTGCTCTCCAACATCCCCCAAGAGGTCCCAGATTGCAAGAAGGCAGTTCTCGGGTGACACACCCCGGAATCAGACTCCCTTCTCTCTGGTTCCTGGTGTGTCACCTGAGAACCTCAGCTGCCAAGTCACCACAGCTTGGCAGCTCCTGTGTTGAGCATCTGCGCCCTGGTGGTCAGTGCATGACATAGCTACCAATCAGATGGTCGAACGGTCAGACAGTCACTTAGGCTTTTATGTATATAGATAAAAAATTTAAAGGAATACAGAAGTATTCAATTCTCTTTAAGCATTTTCCACTGTGCACCTCTATTTTACTAGCTCCTCACTTTATAAGGTCATCTGTCAGCTGCAGAGAAAACTAATTACAACCAAGATTATTAAATCTACCTTGGGCCACTTTCTCAGCTGTGTTTCAATGCTCAGAATCAGCAGTGTGTAGGGACATAAAAGCCATTGCAGCTATCACTGGTCCTCTGCCTCCTGGCAGGATCTCCAGAAAATGGCTTCTCACTTTGGACCAAGAAGAGCTCCAACATTCTCCTTTATTCTGAGCTCCAGCCTAGAACTACATTTCTCAATTTTCTTCTCCCCATCTTCTCTTAACTTGCTTCCATCCTCCAAAAGTCCCTGTATATTTTTCTACAGAGTAATTTCTCTCATAAAGCTTTGAAGCTGCCTGTTTTTCTTCTTTATCTGATAGAAGTCCTTAATTACAAAGCCAAAGGCACTCATTAAGGTGCATTTCTAAATAAAGATCGTCATTTTCCTAAGGGAATCCAGTCAACAATTCTTAAAGTTAAGCAGCTTTTTGCCTTCACGGAGGCAAGATCATTAGCAGCACAAATGGGCAGTCAAACTCATCACTAACCCATTTTAGTTTCCTTTTGGTAATGATTATGAGTCATAGTCAGGATATAATTCAAACACACCTCTCTCTTACTTTTTCCAATTACTCTTCATAATGTTGCACATTTGGAATATGCATTCTATGGATATCTCTTGAATAGTTCAGAAAATCATTATTGTTTACATTTAGCTTTAAATATATTGAATTAGTAATCAAAGTCTGTTTATTTGAAAACAATAAAAGCAAGGGGTCAACAGTAGGGCCTCACTGATCTACTAGTTTAAAAGTATTATATGATTAATTGAAAAACACTATTAACTATTTCAGATAGGACATATCCTAAGTGCTCAGTAAATATCTGTGATTTAATTGATGATAATTCCTTTGGAAACAAAAATAGTTCCCAGCATGCTCTCTTTCTCTCTTCTCAGTAATATTTGGCTATAATCTATAATAATTTCTATATATAAAAGCCTAAGCGACCATCAAAACCAAACGGATGACTGAACAGGCTGCATGGGGTGACCAGGCCAGCAGGGGGGTTAGTGAGGGGGTGACCAAATGACTGAACAGCAGGCTGCTTGGGGCAACCAGGCTGGCAGGGGGGGTGGCCAGGCTGGTGTGGGGGGACAGTTGGGGGCAACCAGGCCAGCAGTTGGACATCCCCCAAGGGGTCCCAGATTGAGAGGGTGCTGGCTGAGCTGAGGGCCCCCCCCCTGCATGAATTCTGTGCACCGGACCTCTAGTAAAAGCATAATATGCTAATTAGATCGCACAGTCAAACAAATCTTCCGGACATCCTTTTGGACAACCTTCCAGATGAAGCCGGGGCTGTGAGGGCCAAGCCCCTTGCATGGATTTTGTGCATCGGGCCTCTAGTGCTATTATAAAATAGAATCCAATTGCTCAAGCCAGCTTTGAATTCCAAATCCTAAATGTTTCCCAATTCTCCACAGATTCAGTAATCTACTCTGGGAGAGTGACAAACAGAAAACAGCTGGATTTTTCTTAAGAAAATGCTTGAGGATTATGATAAACATTGTTTTAATGTTCAGACACTCAGGTGTCGGGCAGGATAGTAGCCAGGTAACCTGAAAAAGAGTAAGTGCTGCGTAATAATCTCTAATGTCCTCCCCTATAAGAATAATCATTAATGATAACAACATGGTACATGTTTCAGACAAAGACACCCCAAAATTCTCAACTGATTGACCACCTTAAAGATAAAAAATAAAGTGATTTGAAAACAACTACACTTGTTGCTTCCCCAGATGAAACTGATCCTTAGTTTTGGAATGTCAGTCCCTGAATCCTAAATGTGTGCCATTTTTGTGGTTAATAAAAAGGCTGGCCCAAATTTTCCTTTTGATTGATGTTATGTGGCCCATGTTTGATGGCAATGTCCATGGGCAGAAGCAGGAGAGAGTGATTTCTGCATAGAAAACAGGAGTCTAATTTTAAGCATCCACTCCTCATGTAATGTGTGTGTGTGTGTGTGTGTGATGATAATGAGCAGTCCGTATCCTCAGAAAAGGAAGGTGTGCTTAACGTGGGGTAATTCAGGAAATTTAAATAGCGAGATTGTTCACAAAGGGACATGAGATTAAGAGGAATCTTCGAGGGACTCCTCTCAGCCTACTTAAAGCTCTTGGCTTTTAAACCACATTATAATCCATAGCATTAATACACTGTCTCTCTCATAAAGGCTCCTGGGATCATCTTTCCCAAGACTTGATGCTGGAAAGACATGAAAAGGGAGTGTTAAAATAAGAAAAAAAATGTTAATTTATCTGTGAAATTTTTTCAAACTTCATTTTTCAACAATACAATATACAGATGATGTATTATTAAATTTTATGCCTGAAACCTATTTAATTTTATTAATCAATGTCACTTCAATAAATTCAATATGATATAAATAATAAAAAATTAATAAAAACTATTCTTCACCTATGAAAAAAGGAGTTTCTACTCATATTCTTTTGCTTTTCTGAGGCTGATGCAATTACTATTTTGGCCTGACAGGTAGTACATCTTCCTCTGAATCCTGAAGGGTGGTAGTCATTTCATAAGAAATAATGCTGGAAATCTTATTGTCTTGGTTCTGAGAACCAAGATGAAATGTTAAAAATCACTTTCTGAGAAGCAGCAATCTAATGGTTTTCACTGAAATTCAACTTTCAAACACTGCTGAGACCTTTTGCTCTGGATAAAGTATGATAGGGAACTGGATGTCACAGTATAGAATGGAGGCAGAGAGAGAGTACTCATAGTGAAAAGACACAGGGTTAGGTATTAAACCAGGAGAACACTGTCACCCACACTTAACAATTCAGTTAATAAAAATCAGATGTGGAGGCACGGAGGACACAGGAGCCAGGAGGCAATCTGTGAGTCAGGACAACTTGACTAATGGAGCCATCATGCAGACAACGGAACAGAAAGAGATGAGATCTGGAAAACAAAGCATGAGTAAGATCTGTGCTTGACAGACAGAAGCAGGGGGTGTCCTACTAGGATTCCAAGACATGAATCACAGGGTCCATGGGGCATGGAGGTCACCTTGTGGTCGCCTCACAGAATCACCTTCCCATTCATGCCTTCATTACCACCCCAAAGTCTGATGTTTTGGAATCATTTTTACTACAAATATGGGTTGGAAGAATAGTGAATATGAGATGACAGCCTTCAGGTATCAGGATGAGAAAGACAGCCCCAAACCGTTAGAGATTATTAGCAAGAAAACCTCTCTGTTTACCTCAAGGGAAGAATGATAAGAATTGAAGAAATCCAATTTGATGAAATTAAAAATAGAAGATGAAGACTAAAATACTCAAACTTTATTGATTGTGATCTCTTTGGAAAACAAGATGGATTTTCCACAAGAGGGTTAAGGCATTGTGTATGGAAGTGGCAGCTTGAAAGTGTTTTGACTTATGTCATAGGTTGTTTGTGGAATATAAAGCTATTATCTGGAAACTAGAGGCCTGGTGCATGAATTTGTGCACAGGTGGGGTCTGGTCGGCCCACCCCATTGGGGCCAGTCATGGGGAGGGCCCATGGGTGGTTGGCTGGCCAGCCCTGCCACCTGGTTGAACTCATGGTTGAGGGGACAATTTTCATATTAGCCTTTTATTATATAGGATGATTCAATGCTAACTTTCCCTTGATATACACAGTCAATCAGACATATGAAATAGGATGACATTTATCTCACATTTTAATTAGCATGGACTCTGTCCCCCATCAAGGTCAAAACACCCTTGGGACAGGCTCCTGGACTCTCACCATGAACCTTTACTTATTGACAATTTTCCATGCGGTCTGTTTCAAATGCTGTATGTCATTCCCTTCCCCATCTCTGTCTCAGACTGTGAAATGCAGGAAGTCAGGGCTGTATCCACTTTCATTGACTGTTACCTCTGACACATATTAATATTAACTCACATTTCTGTTGAATGAGTGTCTGCTATTACTATAATTTTTTGAACTCTTACATGAATGTATAGTTCACCTTGTATCATGCATTCACCTTAGAGTCAAATTGAAAATTTTCTGTCCTGTAATTCCCTTAACTAAACAGTTAATGCTGTTAGATGTCATGGGTACAACCTAGAACATGCCAAACTATGGTGCTTTCTTGAAAGTTTTCATGCGTTAATGCAACAGACTGGATCCACTCCAAAGGCAAGAGTCCTCTAAGTAGGTTTAAAAAACAATCCTAGAGACCGTAAACCTAGAGATCTTCAATAATTTCTCTAGCTGCTGCACACAAAAAATATCTTCTTTATCAAGAACTTCTTTGAACACTAATTGTCTAATTCACCAGCTAACAATTTATCACAATTCACAATCCTCATAAGAGAAAATAAATGATCTTTCCCCCACTTTAGTGAACGTCTAAACACATTTTTCTAAGTCTCTGGACCTTAACTAAGTTTTATATGAGACACTTCTCCAATCTGCCTAACCTTGTTATATACATTTCTAAAAGTCTTTAAAAAGCAGCTACCTTTACATGAGTGATTTTTTTCTATATCCTTATTTCAAAGAAATATATAGCAGAGTACAGTGTATATCACACTCACCACACAAAACTTAGTCTGAGTGAATAAGGATACTTCTAAAAATCCAAGATTTCTGAGCAAAAACACTGGTGGGAGTATATTTGCTGAGAGATCTTATCCCAATGCCAGGAGCATGGGCTTGTCACCTTTAGGCAAAATCAGGATAAGCCTGAGATCATCACACTACAATTCCAAAGGTATTTCCTGGGCAGGAACTACAGAGCCTGAAACTCGTTGGAGGGAATTACTCCACACATACAATGCTTTCCACAATTATCAGATATGCTTTGGTGTCATGCAGTTGGCTCAGGAAGAGGGATTTAGCCCATTTTCTGGTTATAACAATAGCTTATAAGTAATCAAGACACATTTCTAGTAGTGAAAAGTAGTTAGACATTGAAATTTAAATTTCTAATTACTTTTCCCTAAAAGATTCTTACTACTCTTATTAAAAACATTATTTATTTATTTGTTTGTTTATTTATTTATTTATTTATTTCTCAAGCAGTTCCAAAGATTTCCAAAAATTGGGGGGCAAATAAAACAAACAAAACCTTTACAGGCAGAAGCATGGAACCGCTGAAGGGGAAGGCTGCCCTGCTTTAGCCTTTCTACTTTGAAATAATCTTTAGTCAACACTTCATTTCACTAAAAACCTCCACTTCTTTCCCATTCTAAATGTTGTAGTAAAGATGTTGCCTTTAGTGGTGAAATTGACACTAAATCAATGATTGAAACAGCAAAGAAACCTGCCATCTTTAACTTCATTCCCTACCTCTCAGCAAAGAGACTGATGTTTACATTACTTGATGATTCAGCAACCATAACTCCCTGTGTCAGTAGTCACTTTAAATAATACAAACAAATTTCACATTAATAAACCAAATTCCATTTTATTATTTGAAGCAGAGGTTTTTTAAATCAATCTTGTTATACTTAACAGTATTTATAATATTATGCTTAATTATATTTATAACTAGAGGCCCGGTGCACAAAATTCCTTCACTGTTAGGGTCCCTACGCCTGGCCAGCGATCAGGGGTGATCTATGGGGTGGGCGGGGTGATCAGGGGGCCCCTGCTGGCACTTGCTTTGGCCGGCCTGGCGTCGTCGACTCACAGGTTGCCTCCCTCTGTGGGGAGACCAGCATGGTGATTGGAGGCCCCCCCCCACTGGCACCTGCCTTGGCTGACCTGGGGCCTGCAGGCTGGGAGCAGTTCCTGTGTTGAGCTTCTGCCCCCTGGTGGTCAGTGTGCATCATAGCAACCAGTCGTTCTGCTGGTTCTTCTGCCATTCGGTCGATTTGCATATTAGGCTTTTATTATTTAGGATAATATTAATACCAATAACCTGAACATCTATATTATAAAAGGCCCATGGCTATAACACCGTAATGCCATAACAACCAAACAACTGGTCACCAGGAGGTTCATGGAGCACCTCTCGGTCCCTCCCCCCAGTCCCCGAGCTGCTCTCCATGACGGGGGGGGGGGGGGGGGGGTGGGGGGGGGGTGATGGCAGAGGACTGAGGACTGTTGAGTGGTGGCGGCCAGGGGGAGTTTCATGGAGCAGTCATGGGATGGGGGGAGTTTTGTGGAGCAGTCATGGGGTGGGGGGAGCCTCGTGGAGTAGTCACGGGGCCGGGGAAGCCTCGTGGAGTAGTCACGGGCCCGGGGAAGCCTCTCAGAGCAGCTGAGGGGCAGCGGCCATGAGCCTCACGGAACGTCCCAGGTTGGGGAGCTTCACGTAGTGTCACAGGGAGGCAGAGGCCATGCGATGAAGGCCAGGCTGGTCCTAGGGACCCTACTTGCACACAATTTCGTGCGCTGGGCCTCTAGTTACATATAAAAATAATTTATTTGTATAATATGAAGGTGTTATCTGGTAGATCAAGGTAATAAATATAAGATGAATAGTAATGGCCTGAAACTTACAAATTATGAAAATTTTATTTCTTAAAATGGCACTGATTCCATCTAATAAGTTGAAATATTAAGATTTTTCTCAACTTAAAATTATTTCTAAGAGTTAATTAATATAAAGTCAAAGGGCATTGTTAAAAAGAAGGAACATACTTAAATGAAGACACACAAAAACTTTAAATACATGGAATGCTGTGATTATAGTGAAAATACTTTATCACATGAGAATTTTTTTAAAAAAGCAAAAAGATTAAAGTGGAATATTTAATTCTTTAAAACAACCAAAGTTGAAAAAATAATTTCAAGGAATTTGATTAGTACCAGTAAAAGAAATTCATTTAATTTGTGTTTGATTAATTTATACTAAACATCACTAACTTTTAATTTTTCATTTAGCTCATGATAAAATTATTTTAAAGATTATTAAGCATTATTATGATGATTATCAGCTTTTAAAGTCTAACATCTCCCTTGGAGTAGATGCAAATGCAGATGTGTTCTCCCAACCTTGACTTAGCCTTAGTATCTTCCCAATGGAAACATTTCTTTGATGTTCTTTTGTTTTTAAGTATGTAACTTAGAGTCTTCTTAGGAATTTATAGCCGAAATATTACATTACATACTAAGAGTTTAATTCTGAAAAAAATATGACTACTAAGGCAGTTTTAAAAGGCAAAGGGGGGACCCAAATAAATCAAACTACTACTATATGGGTTATTCTCAGGAGCCTGGGCCCTGCCCCCCTCCCCCAGATGCGCACAGGAAAGTGAAAGACCACAAGAAAGGCGTCCAGAGCTCCCTGACCTTGCCTCGCTTCGGCTCACAGTGCACCAAAGCCGTGGCCCCTGAAGGGCAAGGATTTTGGTCTCAGGAATGCACAGCAGGGCCTTGCGGCACTTTCACAGACAATTCCATGGAACCAAAGCCCGTGTGTAAGCCAGTCGGCAATCCATATACAATAGTTTCCTGAAGAAAACACTTGTGGAGCTGTTAGAAGAACAAAGGGGAGATTTTGGAAAAGTAAGAATCAGTTAAAACATAGTTTTCATCCTCTTCAAGCTCTGAACAGCGATCAGCCTGATTTCGCTGAGAGTTCTCTTTCTTTTGTAGTTGAAGGCACGTGCCAGGAACCCGTGTCCACGGACAGTTGCTTCCCACGGGGGCTGCCTGTGCTCCCTTCTCACTGTGTCCAATCCCACTCCCTGGCCTTTCTCTATGAGCTTCAAGAATTCCCATCAAATGGACCAGGTCCCCGAACACTGGACTTTTCGTCACCTCTCAATTCTCAGAGTTCTCTTTGCCTGGAATTTTCTCCCAAACCTACCATTCCTTCAGCTCCATCACAGCCACCCAGATCTCCCCAGGGAAATTGGTGGCTCGCTTTCCTGAACACCTTTGACTTTAAATAAGGCTTACATGTAAAATATGTCTTCATCTTCCTTCTGCCCTCAGACATCTTTTTTATTTTTATTTTTTTAGAGAGAGTGCAAGGGGTGGAGGAGGAGGAGGAGGAGGAGGAGGAGGAGGAGGAGGAGGAGGAGGAGAGAGAAACATTGATGCGAGAGAGACATATCAGTTAGTTATGCCTCCCACACGCACCCCAACCAGGTTTGCAGATCAGACCTGCAACCCAGGTACCTGCCAGGGCTTTTTTATTATAAAAATCTGTGCCCTTATCTCCTTCAAAAGCAGACATGAGAGGGAGCACGCCTTAAACATACAGACAGGTAGGACCATATTGGTTTTGATGACTGAGTACATGATGAATGAATGAATGATCAAATGAAAAAATGAATTGGAAAAAGCTATTTTCCAAGTTGTATGTGAATGCTTGGCTACTGGATAGAAAGAAGCAGGTGAAAAATTAGCCAAACTGGGGTAAACTATGATAATATTTGTATAAAAGATAAAGATTAAAGTACCAGTCAAGAAAGACTGTTTCTACAGAGAAGTTTGCCATGGTGTCTAATGACAAATACAACCTCTACTTTCTACGGTTAAGTCATGTCCACCTTTTGTAATTCAATTTACTACCATGACTACCAGATTTATCTCCTTCATAAAACAAATACTCCAGAGTGATTTTTACGTGCCAAGTAAATACCCCAGTAACTTTTACCATTGTATTCTCATGAATCCCTTGCGAAGGATGTGCATCTCTGTTGTATGGATGCAGCCTGATGCTCCGAAAGCCTAAGAACTTCTCCAAGGTCACGGTTAGGACATATACCGTCCAGGCGGCATCTTACAAATGAAGTTTACTAAAAAAAATGCGTATTTGTTTAATTCCTTAGAATTTTGGCCGTGTTATAATCCTACAAGTCCTAATTTATGTGACCTTGGGAAGGCTAGGGAAAGTCTAATTCTTGTTACTATTTTCTATTTTTTCTTAAAAAACCTCAAATCAAAACCTTTACTTAAAAAATCCATATATCCATATTTATGTTTATAGCAATAACTTTGTAATATACTAATTCCATATATTTTGCATGGGTGTAGTGTAACTTGATTTTCTATGTAATAAACCATTGGAAAATTAACACTTAATTTTGAAAAGACATCATCCTTCTGATACGAAGCCCCTGAGTTTATCCATTTTATTTGCCTGATATTACAAGGAAGTGTCAGCGTTGGGCGCACACACCCAAAGGCTCTTTCTGCCTGTCACAGGGTCTGGTTGGAGGGAGAGGAAGGGGCAGGAAGGAGGTATCTGCATTTCAGGGAGGGGAGCATCTGTAACTGATGGCGATTAGCAACCAAAGCTTTACACACTGACAAGTCCAGTTCCATTGTAATTCACTGCTGTGTAATCGTCCTTCTAGAATATAATTATACACAACGACTAGTAAATTAGGAACAAACGAGGAGAGGCGGAATAACTTCCTGACTTAGAGAGGCGGCTCTGGAGCAGGCTGGCATTCCTGTGGTCCTGAGGGCTCCTCGGGGACCACTCAGAGAGTCCCTGGGAAAACACAAAGCCATTCACACCCAGCTGCCCCCTGCCAGGCCACAAGCCCCAGTGTCAGAAAACTTCAGCTGCCAGCAGATTTCATGTTGCTACCAAAATCTGCAGTGTGCAATTACTTTAATTTTATACCTTTCTTGTTCAGCTCAGAAAAGCTTTTTTTTTTTCCTTTGGCAACAGGAAAACAAAAAACCTATGCAATCAATCACACAGTGGCCTTTCAATCCCACACATTTCAAGAAAACCACCTCCTATAGGGCTGCAAACGTTACAAAGTTAGATTTCTTGAAAACTATGCTGCTGGAAATTCACTTTTTATTGGAAAGAAATAAATCATGGTGCAAGGCTTAAGAGAAATATTAAAAATGTTCTTGTCTATATTCTATGCTAATAGAGGTATATCTTCATTCAGTGAAGTAATTTAACAATACTTTACTTTATAAAAGCAATAATTTTAATTTTGTTTCAAAGTAGATTAATTGGACTTTAATACAATTTTAAAAATCTCTTCATAGATGAATCCAAAGGAACAAACCACTGATGGGTAGGGTGGCATGGATGAGTCTCAGAGAATACTGGTGAAGTGAAGGGAGGATGGCCAGTGGGACTCCATTTACACAGCGTCCTGCAAAAGGCAGATCATAGAGACGGTCCAGTATGTGCTGATGGAAGGAGACTGAATTTTGGGACATGAGCACAGAAAACAATATACAGATGTTGTATTATAATATTGTGCACTTGAAGCTTACATAGTCTTATTAACCAATGTCACTGTGGTAAATTTAATTAAAAAAAAATACAGGAACACAAAGGAGTTTAGTGGTTGCCAGGGGTGCACTGGGAAGAGGCAGGTGCGGGCATGTGGGTGATGGGGTTGGTCTACCATGGAGATCATGCAAGGTAGATCACGCAGACCTAACTACATGACCTGTGAAAACTACTACTAAGAGACCAACACACTGCAAAGGGTGGTTTTTACTTCTGTAAATTACTCCTCAAGGAACCTACTTAAAATTTATTTTCATAGATGTTCTCACAGTAATTCCTCAAAACTCACCAGAAAATAGATTGGGAAAGAACTGTTATCGTCATTATTTTACACAGAAGTAAACTGTGCAAAGTTAAATTACTTGCTTGAGGACAATCAACCATCATGCATCTACCCCAAGTGCCGGCCTCCCAGTGCCAAGTCCAGCATTTTTCCTCAGATAAGCACACTGCCTCTTTATGCATTTTATTCCCCCTCCCACATTCCCTCAAGGCACCTCAGAGTGACATTGTCCATGCTCACCAAACAGTGTTGAATATGACCACCAGGCACATGCTAATTTCATAATGAGTTTAATATAATGGTGCATTATGCCATTTTGGCAGCGAAGGTACCAATGATTTAAGGCTCAAATAATGGAGGATACTGCCCAGGCCACAGAAAGTAAATAGACTACTGTGCATTAGACAAAGCAGATGACTTCTGGAGCAATAGTTTACCTCTGAGTGAAGAATTCTTTGAGAGGAGCACAGACAAATGAAACAGCACCTGATCATTTCTGTGAATATCGCATTCGGGATGTTTGAAAGAACAGGAAAGCATTACAGTGAGAGATGTCAGGTCCTCTGACAGATACCAAAGTAAATGCTATAGAAGAGGAAATAGATGTTTGTATATTGCCAAGAGAATGGAACCACAATCGTGTCATTTTAGGTCAGATATGGGGCTAAGTTGTATCTGACACATAGAGGATGTGTACTACGTGTTGAGTGGATGAATGAATTACAACTTGGGTTAACCACAGGGACACATTGCTTCATGGCATGGTGCTCTACTCCTTCAAGAAGGTTTGATGGGGAGCCACAGGAATGCCACAGAAGAGACTCCTCCGTTAGACAGGTGGTTGGAAAAATACGGAAGATTTCTTCCCAAAGGCTGGTGTTGCAAAGAGGAAAATTGGAGTAGAGAGTAGAAATGAGGTTGGAGCTGTGCAATTTGTGAATGGGATTAGAAAGTCAGCAAATAAAATTGTGAATGGGATTAGAAAGTCAGCAAATAAAAAAAAAATCTTTTTCATGAAGGCTTTTCCAACAAATGATGCTGGAATAACTGAACATCCATTTGCAAAAAAATAAACCTAGACACAGACCTTACATATCTCATAAAAAATTAACTCAAATCACAGAGCTGAATGAAAAAATGCAAAACTATAACACTCCTAAAAATCACATGGTTGAAAATCCAGTGACCTTAGGTTTGGTGTTGACTTCCTAGATACCAACCTAATAACATAATCCATGAAAGAAAACAAAAAGGTTGGAAGTCATTAAAATAAAACTTCTGTTAAGAGACAGACTCGCAGAGAATGGAATGAGTCACAAACAGAGATAAAATATTTGCTATATGTATCTATACTAGAGGCCTGGTGCATGAAATTTGTGCAAGAGTAGGCCTTCACAGCCCCAGCTGCCTTGGCCCTTGCAGCCCTGGCTTTGTTCAGAAGGTCGTCGGGACAGTCGTTCTGCTGTTTGGCTGCTGTCCATACAGTCATTCTGCTGTTTGGTTGATTTGCATATTACACTTTTATTATTATATTAGAGGGCCTGTGCACAAATTCATGCATGGGTGGGGTCCCTCTGGGTGGCCTGCAGGGATCAGGCCAAAACCCACAGTCTAATGCTGCCTGCAGCTCCTACCTGCCGCTCCTGCTCATCTGGGCCCCATTGTGCCTGCTGTAGGGTCCTGCCCAATCAGTCCTGATCAGGAGAGTCTGGTGCTGCCACAGCAGCACTCACCAGCCATGAGCCCTGCGTCTGGTGCCCTCCCAAGGGGAGTTGCCTGTGGGATCAGGCTGAAACCAGCTCTCCGACATCCCCCAAGGGGTTCCAGATTGTGAGAGGATGCAGGCCAGGCTGAGGGACCCCATCAGTGCATGATCAGGCCAGGGAGGGACCGTGGGAGGGCTCCAGGGTGTGGCTGGACCATCTTGCTCAGTCCTGATGGGCTAGACCCCAGCAGCAAGCTAATACCGGTCAAGCATCTGCCCCCTGGTGGTCAGTGCACATCATAGCGACTGGTCAACCAGTTGACTGTCTGCCCCTTAGTGGTCAGTGCACATCATAGTGAGTAATTTAGCAGCCTTAGCATATTACACTTCGATTGGTTGTTCAGTTGTTCCGCTGTTTGGTCTATTTGCATATTACCCCTTTATTATATAAGATATATATATAAATATATATATGTATATACACTGAGTGGCCAGATCATTATGACCAACTGACATTTGTAAGCAAATTAGCTATAATTTTGCGCTGAAGTTGCTAGAGGACCAGACCATTATAAATAGGGAAGCAGGTTGTTTACCACGACAGTAGAAGTGATTTTTTTCTGAAGATATGGGTAAACAATGTAATTTAACAGCCTTTGAACATGGGATATATATATATTAGAGGCTCAGTGCACAAAAATTTGTGCACTCCGGGGGGGGGGGGGCATCCCTCAGCACGGCCTGGGACCCCTCTGGGTATGACCACCTGCTGGCTTAGGCCCACTCCCCGGGTGATTGGGCCTAAGCTGGCAATCAGACATCCCTCTGGAAGCCTGGGAGCCCTCAGGGGATGTCCACTTGCCAGCAGGGAGCAGGCCTAAGCTGCAGTCAGACATCTTTAGCACTGCTGAGGAGGCAGGAGGGGGTCCCACCACCACCGCTGTATTGGCAGCCATCAGCCTGGCTTGTGGCTGAGCAGTGCTCTCGCATTGAGTGTCTGCCCCCTGGTGGTCATTGTGTGTCATAGTGACCAGTCATTCCCAGTCATTCTGCTGTTAGGGTCAGTTTGCATATTATCCTTTTATTATATAGGATAGAGGGAGGCCTGGTGCATGGGTGGGGGCCAAATGGTTTGCCCTGAAGGCTGTCCCAGATCAGGGTGGGTGTACCCACTGAGGTGCCTGGCCAGCCTGGCCAGCCTGGGTGAGGGGCTGATGGCTGTTTGCAGGCTGGCCACAGCCCCTTCAGGGTCGGGGGTCCCTGCTGGGGTGCCTGGCCAGCCTGGGTCAGGGGCTGATGGCTATTTGAAGGCTGGCCAGAGCCCCTTCAGGGTGGGAGTCCCCACTGCGGTGCCTAGCCAGCCTGGGTGAGGGGCTGATGGCTGTTTTCAGACTGGTCAAGCCCCCCCCCCCGCCCCGTGGGGACCCTCACCCCATGAAGGTTTGGCCAGTCTGGGTGAGGGGCTGATGACTGTTTTCAGGCTGGCCACACTCCCTTTAGGGTGGGGGGGTTCCCACTGGGTTGCCTGGCCAGTCTGGGTGAGGGGCTGAGGGCCATTTTTAGGCTGGCCAAGCCCCCCGGTGATGGAAGCTCCCAGCCTCTCCTTTTTTTCTTTTTTCTTTTTTTTATTCTGAGATATATTTACCTTCTATAATTGAAACTTTGTATCCTTGAGTGGAACTCAGAGCCGGCCAGGGTGGGGCAAGAAGCTTGGCTTCCTCCATCGCCAGGGGCTACCCAAGCCTCTTGCTCGCTCCAGCTCTGTGGCCACAGCTGGCTGAAATCAGGTATCTGGGGTTTATTTATCTTCTATAATTGAAACTTTGTTGCCTTGAGTGGAGCTCAGAGCCAGCCAAGGCAGGCGGGAAGCTTGGCTTCCTCCATTGCTGGAGCAACCAAGCCTCTTGCTCGCTCCAGCTCCGTGGCTGCCAGCCGCCATCTTGGTTGGGTTAATTTGTTTATAGTCGCTCTGATTGGCTGGTGGGTGTGGCTTAAGGTGTAGCAAAGGTACGGTCAATTTACATGTTTGTCTTTTATTAGAATCTACACTAATAAAAGAGAAACATGGTAATTGGCGTACGACCGCTACCCTTCCCATTGGCTAATCAGCATATCCTATGCAAATTAACTGTCAGCCAAGATGGCGGCCGGCAGCCAGGCAGCTGGAAGCGAACATGAGGCTTGCTGCAGTGACTGCAGACTCCAACATTCCCCGCCTCACTTGCCGGCCTCTGAGCTGGCAGTTTGAAACATTCTAACAAATATAGGCCGGGATCTCAGAGCTGAAGTTATACATTGTTTCGATTATAGAACCGAAACAAACCAGATACCTGCTCTCAGAGCTAGAGCCAGAGCTAAAGCTGGCCCAGAATAAAATAAAAAAAAGGAGCCGTTGGGAGCTTCAATCAATAACCGCCAGCCTGAAAGCAGCCCTCAGCCCCTCACCCAGACTGGCTAGGCACCCCAGTGGGGACCCCTACCCTGAAGGGTGTGTGACCAGCTGCAAACAGCCATCATCCCTTCATCCAGGCTGGCCAGGAACCCCAGTGGGGACCCCACCCTGATCCAGGACACCCTTCAGGGCAAACCAGCCGGCCCCCAGGCCTCTATCCTATATAGTAAAAGGGTAATATGCCTCCTAGCACCGGGATCAGCGGAGCCTCGAGGCCCTCTGGCACAGGATCAGCGTGACAGGGGGCAGCGCCCAAACCCCCTGATAGGCCCTGCTCTGTGTGTGACAGGGTGTGACGCCCCAAACCCCCCCCCCACACACACACACAGGCCCTGCTCTGTGTGTGACAGGGTAGAGCCATAACCTCCCCATCGGCCCTGCCCTGAGTGTGACAGTGGCTGCGCCCCAACCCCCTGATCAGCCCTGCTCTGTGTGTGACAGGGTGCGGCGCCCCAACTCCCCCCAACCTCCCGCCCCCACGGGCTCTGCTCTGTGGGTGATAGAGGGCGGCCTCCCAACCCCCTGATCTGCCCTGCTGTGTGTGTGACAGGGGGCGGTGCCCCAACTCCCCTATGGGCCCTACTCTGTGAGTGACAGAGGGGAGCTCCTCAACCCCCTGATGGTCCCTGCTCTGTGTGTGACAGGGGGGAGCTCCCCAACCCCCTGATGGGCCCTGCTCTGTGGGTGATAGGGTATGGAGCCCCAACCCCCCTGATGGGCCCTGCTCTGTGCATGACAGGGGGCAGTGCCCCAACCCTCTGATCCACTCTGCTCTGTGTGTGACAGGGGGCAGTGCCCCAACTCCCCTATTGGCCCTACTCTGTGAGTGAGAGGGCGGAGCTCCTCAACCCCCTGTTGGGCCCTGCTCTGTGTGTGACAGGGTATGGAGCCCCAACCCCCCTGATGGGCCCTGCTCTGTGCGTGTCAGGGGGCGGCGCCCCAACTCCCCAATCGGCCCTGCTCTGAGCCCGACCAGGGGCTGCATCCAGGGATTGGGCCTGCCCTCTGCCACCCAGGAGCAGGCCTAAGCCAGCAGGTCATTATCTCCTGAGGGGTCCCAGACTGCGAGAGGGCACAGGATGGGCTGAGGAACCCCCTTTTCCCCCGAGTGCACAAATTTTTGTGCACCGGGCCTCTAGTATATATATATATATATATATACACACACACACTGAGTGGCCAGATTATTATGACCACCCCAACAGTAATTTGTTGGGCCACCTTTTGCCTTCAATACTGTGGCAATTCTTCTTGGCTCCACGAGATGTTGAAAGGTGATGCGAGGAATCTGACACCATGCCTGATGAATAGCACTGTCCAGTTCTGTGAGATTTGATGGTTGTGGAACCAGCTGCCTGATAGCTCTTTTAACTTTGTCTCACAAATGCTCAATTGGATTGAGATCTGGTGATTGTGGGGGCCACCTAAGCAAGGTAAAGTCTCCCTCATGTTCTTGAAACCACTCCTGCACAATACGAGCACCGTGGCATGGCGCATTGTCTTGTTGGAAGAAGCCATCTCCATCGGGATATGCCATCAACATGAGAGGATGAACTTGATCAGCAACGATACTTAGGTATGTTGTGCTATTCAGATGTTGTTCCACACAAATTAAAGGGCCCAAATCATGCCAGGAAAACATACCCCAAACCATAACACTGCCCCCACCAGCTTGAAGGGTTGTACTCATGCATGTGGGGTGCATGTTTTCATGGTGTTTCCACCCAATTCTCACTCTGCCATCTGCATGATGCAACTGGAAACGTGCTTCATCAGACCACATGACTTTTTTCCAATGCTCAACTGTCCAATCCTGGTGTTCCTGTGCGAATTGGAGACATTTTATCTTGGTAACTGCAGGCAGAAAAGGTGTTTGAACAGGCCTTCGGCTTCCATATCCCATACGATGCAGTGTAGGGCTAATTTGCCTACAAACGTCAGGTGGACATAATAATCTGGCCACTCAGTGTATATCTGAGGAAGAATTGGTATCCAAAATACAAAAAAGCACATGTAACTCAACAATAAGAAAACAGTTTAAAAAATAGGCAAAATATCTGAATCGTCACCTCGCCAAGAAGAAATACAGATCACAAATAGGAACATGCGGAGCTGCTCAGCACCCTATGTAGAAGGGATTGCAAACTGAGCACAGGTGAGACACCATTATGCAGTCATTTGAGTGGCCAACATCCAAGGCCCGAACAGCATCACATATGTGTGTGGAAGTGGAGCCACAGGAACTTCTATTCACTGCGAGTGGGGACAGAGACAGTGCTGCATTCATGCAAATGCGTTGTCAGGGCTGTGGAAACAGTCCATGTGATGCCGTAACAGTGCACTCCTATCATCATGCATTTGTCAGAACTCACAGATGCACAACCTAAACAGTGCACCCTAGTAAACTGTGGACTTTACGGGATAATAATATATCAATATTGGTTCATCAATTGTAACAAATGTACCCACTCTAATGCAAGATGTGAATAGTGGACATGGGGGTGTGGTAGATTTATAACATTAGCACTTAGGAGCTTAACAAAGTTTCTGATAACATTCAAATAAAGTGTATCTCAAAAAAGTAAAAACTGAATCACAATAGATGTATGAAATATAAACTCTAACTATAATTATTTTGTGCCATGAATTAGTCTAACATCCCTTTTTGATCTCTTTCACGACTATACATTTAATAGATTTGTGAATTAGCAAGTTAAAAAATACAGTGGTATTGTAGATTTTACTTTACAATTTTACTAAAATTCCTAGCTTCTGCCTGAATTCAAGATTTTGCAAAACACTACTTATAGAATATGCTCATTTATCTGAAATGCTTTTTTAATGTAAACTATTTATTTATGGTCAATTATGCTGAAGATGTAAAATAGAACCACCATTTACTTTGTGAACTAGAGGCCCAGTGCACACATTCATGCACCCGTGGGGTCCCTCAGCCTGGCCTGCATGATTGGGCCTAAACTGGCTCTGTGACATCCCCTGAGGGGTCCCAGATTGTGAGAGGGTGCAGGCCAGGCCAAGGGTCCCACCGGTGCACGATTGGGATGGGGAGGGACTGTGGGAGGGCTCCAGGGTGTGTCCAGCCTGTCTTGCCCAGTCCTGATTGGCCAGACTCCAGCAGCAAGCTAACCCACTGGTTGGAGCCTCTGTCCCCTGGTGGTCAGTGTGGAGCATGATGACTGGTCAAACGGTCGACTGGTTGGGACACTTAGCATATTAGGCTTTTATTATATAGGATTATGTGGGCCTTCTCAAAATCTGTACTATTCTTTATTAGATTTCTCTTGGAGACTCATTCTTGCAATATTCTCTTAATTTATATCAGTGAGTATATTTTGTTTATTATACCAAATGAAAGTTCTTAGCAGGTACATCTGCCCAAAGACTAGTCTTTTATTCAAATGGAAGATGTTATAGAAGTGCCCACATTCGTCTTTATTAAATTTTATTCCAAACTATCTAAAACATGATTCCATGTTTGAAGGAATAGATCAGGGATTATCTAAAAGTGTTTTTTTTTTAATTAAATCTTTATTGTTCAGATTATTACAGATGTTCCTCTTTTTTTCCCCCCATAGCTCTCCTACACCCCGTTCCTACCCCACCCGCTGCCCTTACCCCTCCCACTGTCCTCATCCATAGGTGTATGATTTTTGTCCAGTCCCTTCCTGCACCCCCACACCCCTTTCGCCCCAAGAATTGTCAGTCCACTCCTTTTCCATGCCCCTGGTTCTATTATATTCACAAGTTTACTCTGTTCATCAGATTTTTTATTCACTTGATTTTTAGATTCACTTGTTGATAGGTATGTATTTGCTGTTCATAATTTTTGTCTTTACCTTTTTCTTCTTCCTCTTCTTAAAGATTACCTTTCAGCATTTCATATAATACTGGTTTGGTGGTGATGAACTCCTTTAGCTTTTTCTTATCTGTGAAGCTCTTTATCTGACCTTCTATTCTGAATGATAGCTTTGCTGGATAAAGTAATCTTGGTTGTAGGTTCTTGCTATTCATCACTTTGAATATTTCTTGCCACTCTCTTCTGGCCTGCATAGTTTCTGTTGAGAAATCAGCTGACAGTCGTATGGGTACTCCCTTGTAGGTAACTGACTTTTTTTCTCTTGCTGCTTTTAAGATTCTCTCTTTGTCTTTTGCTCTTGGCATTTTAATTATGATGTGTCTTGGTGTGGTCCTCTTTGGATTCCTTTTGTTTGGGGTTCTCTGCACTTCGTGGACTTGTAAGTCTATTTCTTTCACCAGGTAGGGGAAGTTTTCTGTCATTATTTCTTCAAATAGGTTTTCAATATCTTGCTCTCTCTCTTCTTCTGGCACCCCTATAATTTTGATGTTGGCACCCTTGAAGTTGTCCCAGAGGCTTCTTACACTATCTTCATATTTTGGGATTTTTTTTTTCTTTTTGCTTTTCTGGTTGGGTATTTTTTGTTTCTTCATATTTCAAATCTTTGACTTGATTCTTGGGATCCTCTTGCCTGCTGTTGGATCTCTGTATACTATTCTTTATTTCAGTCAGTGTATGCTTAATCTCTAGTTGGTCTTTTTCCATATCCTCCAGGGTCTCCCTAAATTTATCGGCGGTTTCTAGAAAATTCTTGAAAAACCTTATAACCGTGGTTTTGAACTCTATATCCAGTAGTTTGCTTTCCTCCATTTCTGTCATTTGTGACCTGTTTCTTTGTCTCCGCATTTTTTATGCTTCCTTGTGTTGGTAGAGTGGCTTTGTGTGCTAGGTGTCCTATAGGGCCCAATGGCTCAGCCTCCCCAATTACCTGAGGTGGACACTCTTGGGTGCACACCCTTGTGGGCTTTGTGCACAGTCTTGTTGTAGTTAAGCCTTGATTGTTGTAGGTATCAATGGGAGGAATTGACCTCCAGGCCAATTGGCTGTGAGAATCAGCTGTGTCTGCAGTGGGAGAACTTCTGTGCTGAAGACACCCTTCTGGGGCAAGACTTGCTTCAGTGGGGCTTTGGTGCTCACTGAGGCTGCCCCCTGAGTGTGTCCCTTATGGATCTGAGGAGTTGTAATCTGGATTGTCCCACTCTGACCACTGGGTACACTGGCTCTTGGTTCTAAGGAGGTGTTAATTTAGCCTCTGCCTAAGGCTACCCAGCAGGAGCTACGAAGAAATCTTCAGATTCCCCTTCCTTTTTTGGGGGGTTTGGAGGTGCCCAGATGAGGCGCAGCTGTGAAGCAATGCAAGCTGCTGTGGGGCCTTGGGTCTTCTCTTGGAAGTTCTGGGTCTGTCTGGCCCAGCTGCAGTTTGTTAGGTACTTTTCAGATTGCAAAGGGCCAGGGCATTCATATGCAAAAGCTTCTGCCACAGCCTGGGTGGGGTGGGGTCTCAGAATCAACAGGGTGGAGCAAGCAGCTATGGCTGATCCTCAGCCCTGCCCTAAGGGGCCCTGTGTCTTAGTGTCCCAGTAATTGCTGCAAGCACCTCTGAGGGAAAGCCGCCCTCAAGTTTCGAGTTCTGCCTGCTGCCAGACAGTCCAGTTTCTCTCCGTATGAGTCCTGGGTCCCCAGAGACCTCCCGGAACTGGAGTTCAGAGCAGTCAGGAGCTTGTGATTCCCTCCTGTTTCAAAAAGCCATGTCCTCAGGTGCCCACCCCTTTCCACACGTGCTCGAGCCTCAGTACCTCTGCACTTTACTTCCGCAGCTCCTCTGAGTCTCAGTGTGCTTTTCTCTCTTTCTAGTTGTAGAATTTCCACTCAGCCAGCCTTCCTGTAGTTCTGGATGATGTTCGTTTTGTCTTTTCATTGCATTTTTGAAGTTGTCGTCGGAGGCAGCAATTTCTGGTGTTTACCTATGCCGCCATCTTGGTTTCTCCTAAAAGTGTTTTTTTTTTTTTTTTTTTTTAAATACTTTCCCTTTAATAATAAAATTCATGATACATTGGTCCAATTTACCAAAATGTAAATAATTCCCATACACTGAGATGAATTCAAAATACACTTTAAGAACAAGGAGAGAGAATAAAATTGCTTGCAATCCAAACCCACCACCAATTATATTCACTATTTGATATTTTAAGGGATGCTGTCTTATAATTTTCCTATGCCTGCATCATATCAGCATTACATAATACTCTTTCCTAAGATTCTCTCCCCTGTCCCAGGCTCATTATTTAAATAGCAAATGATTTCCAAATGAAGGCCTAGGGCAGAAGGCAGGGGTGACTAGAAGGGGTCAATGGGGGGCATATGTAATACTTTCAGCAATAAAGATTTGAAAAAATTTAAAAAATGAAATTTTACAATAACTTTTACTCTTGTTACATCAATAAATTGAGTATTTTAAATTGTCAAATGGTAATAATACATTCTTAGAATTCAAAAATCCTAAAGAAAAGATATGCGATGAAATGATGATGAAAGTTCCTTCCCCATTTCTGTCCCCCGCAAATTCTCTTCTCAGCAGTAACTAATGCTATTATTTTCTGATAAATTATCTGAAAAGAATTTAAACATACACATGTGAAGTCACTTAAAAACTGCCTCCTTTTTATATGGATGGCCTTCTGCCTCACACTCTGCTGTGAACCTTGTATTTCTTTTCGCGTTAACAATATATCCTGGGGACCCTTTCACGTCTGTAGAGTTTGCACATTAGTTTCCACAACTATAATACCCCACTTCATGGATGCCCCGCCCTGTGCCGGGCAGTTCCCCACGGATGGGCATTTCACTCTAACAAGCAACAAAGTAACTGTGCATTCTTTATGCTGCATGTGAATGCATACATCTAGAGGCTAAGTTTGCAGAAATGAAATTCCCAATTGAATGGCATTTGCATTTAAAATTGATGGACAGGGACAAGTTGCTTCCATAAAGGCTCTACCAATTTACACTTCCACAGGTATTTTTGATTTATCATAATTCAGTTACTGGTAAGCCCTCATCCGTTAGTGCACTTCTGAGCTGTCTGAAATCATTTGCTATTACTTATGAGGCTCTGAGGAACATCTTAGTGATAATATTTGTGCCATCCTTAATTAATTGGTGGTGAATAAACCCTAGATGTGAAAATAATGAGCTTCTCTAAGACTTGATAGTTTATTTTCATTGTGCTCTTTTATAACATTATAGCATTGTTTCTAGTAGTTTTTCAGGTGAATCTCTTGTTCTTTTCAAGAATTTCTCCACCTTTAGAATTTTAAGCTCCAATAGTCTACATTTTCAACACACCCCCTACCTTTCCAAGGTTCTCATAGCCTTGTTTCTTCTGAACTCCTCAGCTTTAAATGTCTAATGTTGACTCTGCTCCATCCTATCTCCACTCCTGTATCCAGTCAGGACCCCAGGGCTCATCACTTGGACTGCTCTCCAACCTCCTTCACCCCGTTCCTCTTTCTGTATTTCAGGTCCATCAAACCACCTAGATTTCTGTGCAGGGGGCACATCTAGTCGCTTCCCCATGAGTTTTCTGTCCCATTTTCCCACAGGTGATATTTAAGTGTTTGACCACCACTACCCCTCTCCTTCCTCACTCACAGGGACGATCTCAGCAATTTATTTACAGAGAAAACAGATGCCATCAGGGGGTCCTCTCCAGGCTCCCCTGCCCTGAGTCACCAGCACCTTTGTCTGGGCCCCTCCAGTGATAAGGATGTGAGGGGGACACTGCCCTTCTGCTTGCCCTCACTCAATGACTCCCCGCTGCTTTTAGGGTGAACTCCTTAACATAAGCTATGTGCCTCATTCTCACGTGTCTTCACTTCCACTCACGTCTATTCTCCCAGCCAGTCGCTGATTGCCACGCTGGCCTCATCTCCTCACCACCTGTTCAGAACGCATGACCCTTTCCCCCTCTTCACCTAGTTATACCTCCTACTTTTTCAGGACTCCATGCAGATGCAACATTTTCCTAGACCCTCAGTCTTGGTTAGGGGTCCCTTGGTTAGAGGTCCCTTGGTTAGGGGTCTCAGGACCCTTTCATAGACTTCCCTCTGCATTTATCACACCACATAGAATCACCTTTATGGAGACTTTATCCCATTAAAGTTTACACGCAAAGTGGAAACACATCAATATGTTATAAGCCATTTATAACATATTGACTTGAATTGTTTTGGCTTATTATCTTTTTTTAACCTCTTACTCTTACCACATCTCAACAATTTCTAATACCAGATCTTTCATTTTGAGAACAATCCAATTAACTGATCATCATGATTTTTGTTCCCTGAGAATGCATTTTCATTTTAATAAAATAAAATAAGTATATACTTCATTTTGGGTGGAAAATGACCTACTAAAAACATCTACTTATAATATAAGATAGCTTTATAAATAGCCATTTATCAACATTAAAGTTTTATGATGTTATATGTTAATGCCATAATAAAGAAAATCCTGTTTCTCAAGTTAACTTAAACTCTTTATGTTATACATTGTACTTCTGATCACTTATAAACTTAAGGTGGCACTATGAAGACTAGTAGGTTACAACTTTGACCCACTTTTTCTTTTTTATATCATTATTTAACATATTTTATGTTTTAAAGTGTTTTTCCTCTAAAGAAAGTATAGTGGAGCACCTCTATGTTAGGAGGAAGCATATAACAGTGTCATGCGAACACAAATTTGAAAAGAGAAATGAATTACTGTTTCAAGGTTGAAAATTCAGTACAATAAAAGATAAACATAATAATAAATTTAGATATAGTATAGAAATTTAGCAACATCCTTTGGGATGAGTGGTGAAAGCCACTTTGAGTCACCGTCAGAAACCTAGAATTGTACTTTTGTGACCTCACGGTCTTACCTGTAAGGAAATCTCTGCAACTCTCTGTACTTGAGCAGGACATGAAAAGGCAGGGCTCTACACTTATATCACCCCTGTCATCTAAACAGCAAAAATGGCAATTGCCACATGCAAGAAACTATTGGAGAAAAGAACAATTGAAATCAATTATTTCAAACTATCCAAATGTTATTTCCCCACAAATGAAAGGAATAAGTTGAGGTTAACCAAATATTAATTTATTTGGCTGTAAAAATGTATTTTCGAGCCAATACCTAAGGTGTTTTATACTATTTACAATTCAACAGTTTAAAAAAATACTTATAGAGGATCTGCTATGTGCCAGACACTAAGCTTGGTGCTGGGTTAAAAGCATAAATAAGAGAGAGTTTGATATCTTGTCAGCATGTAATTCAGAAGATAGTGACCTAAATGAGCTCAATACAACATGGTAAGTGGCCATAATATAAGAAAGCAAAAGAGTTCTAGAAACACCAGGAAAGGCCATCTACCCTTGTCTGACTTAAGAGTCAGTTCAGAAGGAAGAGTAATTCATTAGTTCAAGGTGAGCAGAACGGAGAGAGGCACGTGCAGATAATGGAGAGGATTAAAAGAAAACATCTGGTGACCACAGCATTAAAACCCAGCCACGATCATGGCTTTCTGTGTGCATTTAACAAGGACACTAAACCAGGATTACCGTTAGCCATCACTCACTGTTTCCTGAGTGCCAGGAACCATGATACATACCTTACCCAATTAACTATGTTATTCACAAGTAGGTGAGATGATAGACGGATGGACAGACAGATCTGAGAAGTGAGTTAAGCAACTTCTCAGCAACAGCACAAACGCACGCATCAATTACATTTTAACAGTACAAATCTGAGCACAGCATTAAGCCTTTTGCCTTGTTAGTTGCCACTCAAAAATCTCAAAATATAAGCCCTTGGTCATTATTAATAAGTTTCAATCAATGATTTAAAAGAGAATGCTGACATAGCCAAGGCTCTTTTTTTGAAGATTTACTTTAAAAAAACAACATTTTTTTCTTAAAACATTGAGTAATTAGTAAATTAAGAATGAATTATAATTGTACTTTGGCATAAAATTGTTATTCTTAAACAATGAAGGAATGCTGGCCCTGGCTCGGTAGCTCAGTGTGCAGAGTGTGGTCCCAACACTCCAACGTTGCAGGATCGGTCCCTGGTCAGGGCCCGTGAGGAATCAGCCGAGGAATGCACAAGTAAGTGGGACGACAAGCCTGTCCCTCCTTTCCCTCTCTCTCACCCTCCTTCTATCTCTCTAAAAACCAATAAAAAGAAAAATTAAAAAATAAAGGAATTGGATTAATGTAGGCATAAAAAGACATTAGGAATAAGAAGTAGCTGAGTGATTCACAGCTGGGTAATGAAACAAGACCGTCACAGAATATCAGGAAATGCACTGAATGCACGCCAGCTGCAAAGTCCTGTACACCTACAATGATGCCACACCACAGCACCCTTCCCACATGATCCTGTTCTTGTGAAGAATGTTTCTAAACATGGAAATGTTAATGCATCTGTTGTCTGGCGCAATGTGAAATAACACATTATATATAGTTAGACTTCAGGACACTTGGTAAAGAGTGAAATGGCTACAAGATTAAAGTTAACTCGAGAAAGGAAAATGCTATCAATGAAAACAAACATGAAAGCCACTCCTGGCAGCCAGGGAGCATGAGAAATTTAAAGGTATATTCCAATGTGTATATTATCCAAAGGTGGGTTTAGAAAAGCAGTGTGAGATGCCATCGTGTACCATCCCTTTTCTGTTCTATGAGCCATTGCTACATCATTTAGGAATGAGGAAAACAGCTTTGGTCAACACAGAGCAAACACAACTTCCCAACCTCAGATTCTATTCATCTTTAGGAGGATTATTGCAAAGAAAACTAAGATTCTAGAAGTGCTACATTGTACTTGGCTCTGAAAAGAGAATAAAATAAGAACTTTTCAGATAAACATTTGCATTGTCAGTATAAAAATAAAAGAGATTCTTAACTTCAGATTAGTCCTTTTATTTTCTGATAGTTTTATAAACTCTATATATAATAGAGAGATGTATGAACACTCAAAGCAACTCCTGAAACTGAGCATCTATGGAGAGCAGCTATGCTAATTCACCACAATATGTAACTTAATAGTTTTGTCAGAGTCAAATGCCTAAACAATAGAGAATCACTCTCTAAAAACTTTTTCTGAGTACTGTAACTATAGTTATTTTAAAAAGAACTAATGCAGATCAATTATTTCTATGATTCCAAGTTCACACAATGCAGAATGTTAATAATATGATTTGCTCTACGAATCTCAGTCACCCGTAGTTGGTGTTATTTTATTCATTTGAGTATTCCCAGTGCCTGGCTCATAGTAGGGGTGCAATAAATATTTATTGAATTAATGACTATAAATTGGTTGATATTCAGAGCATGCACAATAAGCAATAAACCATTCATTCAGTGTTCTCTTTGGAATGAGGTCACTGATTCAGAAAGAGGTTACACCTTCAAAGCTGTAATCAGGTCACAGAATAGAACATAGGAAATGCCCAGGGTCAGTATTGTGACTGTGCCCCTGAGGAGCTGTCTGAGCTTAGGAAAGCAGCATAACTCACTAACCTACATGAAGTCCATATGGATACTGTCTTACCTGAGGTAATAAACGTAAAGGGTTCAGAACAGGCATTAGATTGGAACTTGTACTGAAAAAAGTCTGAGAATTTGCAATGGCCCAACCTCTGAGCCAGACACGCAGGGAGTAAGCCGTCATGCAGTCTCTGTCTCATGGGAAAAAAATGGTCAGAGAGACAGCTGTAATTTAGAGCTGTCTACATTTTGCTCAAGAACAGAGAGCAGAGACATCCAACCTAGACTGAGAGAGGAGAGGTCTACTGAGCTGAGCTGGAAGGGATGAGTAAGGAGGGATAGTTACCAAAGTCGAGGTTGAGGGTTGAGGCTGGGGTTTGGGCACCAAGAAGTAGCACAGAGGGACGCTGGCTGGGCCTGAGATGCCGCCAACAGGTGTTAAGCCATGAGATCAGGTTAATCGAGTGTGTGTAAACTGTCACATAAATTGTTTGGGGGGCAAATTAATGTCTGTGCTCACAAGTATGACAATAAAACAGATGTGGAGATTTATGTGGAAACTTAACTTTATAGCTCTTAAAAGCGAGAGAGTTAGTAACTGAACTAACTTATTAAAGTTTAAGAAAATAAGCAAATATAATGAAGCCTTTGACATTGGATTATCGTGTTTTTCTGCGACCAATTTTATTTTCTATTAGGTTCAGGTTAAATCTATTTCTTTTATATTTAAATCCTAACTGGAATTATTCTTTGATATAGAGGAAAATGGTTTAGAATCCTATAAAACACTGGGTTTTCGCCACAAATACCAAGACCTGAGCAACTTGGGGAACTACTGTGAGCACCAGCAGTACTTGTAGAAGATGGCTAAATCGCACATTTATTCTATTTGGACTTGTTTGTCCTTACTCTGATGAAGACATGTTCTCTGCTAGGACACTCATTTTCCCTGTTGGAAGAAAACAATCCCATTCTTCTGGTTTCACATCCCACAGTGAAGGCCTTATCTTACCACAGACTCCAGGTGAGCCTCAGCCAGTTCTCACAATTTCAGGAGGGATGGAAGGGCCAACATGAACACAGCACCGTCTGGTTGAAGGGACGGTAGCAGGAACAAGTGGGGTGCACTGACGAACTCAGCCAGAGATTGTCTCACAGAAAAGACCTCAACTTGAGGATGTTCCCAAACTCTGCATAAGCCTGCCTCGTCTTCGTTTCCCTTTGCAGGGGGGCCTTTTGTACCACACTCCCTATCGTCATCCCAGTGCAATCCCTAGGAGACAGGCTGTTTCAGTCACAGGAATCCCTATGTGTTGATTTCATCTTTCTGAAGCTGTGGAATCGACTAGTTTCTAGCCCAGAGTGAACCCTGTTGGACACAATAGTTGGCTTTGATTCATTCATAAAAATACAGATTTCCCACCTACCTCCCAGGTGCCTGGCACTGTGTGGGAACAGGGATTCAGAAATGAGTAAGTCCTTTCTCCAAAGAAGCTGTAACTCCATTACGGGAGGGGAGTATGGGGTGAAAAGGTGCCTGGCACTGGATGCTAAGGAGGAGCTGCCCGGGCGCTTGGAGGAAATTTCTCCCACCACTGCCTCTTGTTGTTTGTTTTTAACTTGTTTTAATTGATTTTTAGAGAGAGGAGAGAGAGAGAAAGTGAGAGAGAAGAGAAGAGGAGAGAAGAGAAGAGGAGAGAAGAGAAGAGAAGAGAAGAGAAGAGAAGAGAAGAGAAGAGAAGAGAAGAGAAGAGACAGACAGTTACTTGCTGTTCCACTCATCTGTGGATTGATTCCTTGGTTGATTATTGTATGTGTCCTCCCTGACCCAGCATAAAACCTGCAACCTTGGCGGCTGGGTACGACGCTCTAAGGAACTGAGCTGCTGGCCAGGGCGCAGCCTCTTGTTGGGACAGTGTGTAATGAGATGTGTTCATTGACTCTCATTAGAGTCTATCCTCTGTGGGCACAGCTCTGACTCGCTCTCCTTTAGATTCCTCACCCCTAAATGCATACTTGGTCTCTAGCTTGAAAAACAGCAGGATAATACATACATTCTAGGATAAGATGGTGCTTCCTCACCACTCACTCGCACTCCCCCTCCCTCTCGGCACTTCCCACATAGCGTGTTAGCAGAGGCTCAATGGCCCGTCCGGGTTTAGGAAACTGTTCATAAGCATCTCTTGATGTTGAACTTTTAAACAGCCAAGAACTCCAATTGTATATGCATTTGTACACACAAACAACACAAACACATTGACATGTGTGTACCTATATGAGTGTATGTATAAAACAATACCTACTCATGTAATGTAATATAGTATCACACTTCAAAAAACTGAGTAGCATTCTTAGCAGTCAGAGCATCACAGTCCATGAAGGTCTAAGTCATTCTTCGCAAGCTCTGAGTAGACAGTGTGAGAACCTCACTGCATCTGTTTTAGGCAGCACATCAAACAAGATAAGGGGGTCCCACAGAGCAAGTGCATAAGACCAGGAAATGGACTAAACTGTGCTCCATGGAAAAATGTCCAATAATGTATATCTTAATGACAGACATATACACATACAGAAATACAAAGAAGAAATGTTTTCTTTCTCTTAGGTATTTTAATACAATGATCTATACAATTTTGTATATAGAAAAATAAAGGTCAAAATAAAGTGGAGAAAAATACATAAAAAGTTCAACACCCAATCCAATAATGTCTGAAAACAATGCAATTGTTAGAGCTGTGACAAGATTCCTTCGACTCTTGAAAACAATTTCTGCTGAATAAGATTATAATGGAAATCCAAGGTCTATAGTACCTTCTAAGAAGTTCTATAAGCAGCTGATTCACTTATCAGCACACCATGTCTAGATTGATAACACATGTTTTCTTTATTTTCTACTGTGAGAGGAGAACCAAAATAATTTAATAATATAGACAAAAAGATATCGGGCTTTATAATATTGGCCAAACTCTAACCACATGTGACTTTTATCTCTGACTTGTTGCTGATGCATTTATTCATTTCAACATGGATGTGTTTACTCTGGGACAATCATATTGAAGTGAGTAGTGAGGAATGAACCATAACCCTGTAGTCAGGGGCCCAGAGGGGCGGTACAGCTTCTGTCCGCGCTCTAGTTAGCAACTGGGAAAAAGCAGCGTCAACAAGCAGCCACTGTCACCCAGAACAAAGTTAGAAAGATCACTGTGATGCTTTGACGGTTGGACAGAATGCCTTATGGGTAAGGCACTTTTTAAAGAGCATCTGCAGGAAAAGGGAGACTTGCACCTCCCCGTCCATGGGAACCATTTCTTCAACGTTCAGGAAACACATATTTCAGGTGTGACTATTGGTGAACAAGGGCACAGATTCCGTCTGTAATAAACACAGCCTGGCGTTCGCTGAAACAACACTGTCGGGGATGCCCTTTGCAATATTAATCCGGCTAAAGGACAGCACAGCAAGAACACACCAGGGTGCTCTGGAACTCTATTGCAGTAATCAACAAAGTACCAAGGTAGAAAGCCGGGAGTGACAAGTTATGCCAAATATTCTCTGTTTTGAGACGCTAGCTAAAATCTCTTAGCTGTAGGCAAATGGGTCTGGTAATGGCCACTAATATTATAAACACTCGTTTTCTTATATTGGTGCAGTGTGGGGGGGGGGGGAACCAAATACTTAATGAGACTTTTACAATTTGTTATCCTGAGCATTTTGTTGCTCCCTCTCATTGTGAAAACCACCCGGTTTCCTTTGCATCCATCACAATGCCACCATTTTTCTATTGGCTGCTCAGAATCCATGATCCCAAATCTTTAAATCAAATCTTCACTCATAATGTCACTCAACCTTTTGGCAAATCTGTCCACAGAATTAACCCCAATTTTTTTTTAGCATATTATAATATCAACTTCCTCTCCCTGACTTACTTTCTTACCACTATCTTAAACTAAAAAATAAGTGTTTATGAAAAATGACAAATACGTTAAGGCAATAGCCATTATCTCATGACAAGCCCAGCAAGGTAGCTGGGACATTGGGGGGCTTCAGTGGATTCAAGAGGACTGTTCCAGGGACAAAATGTCCCCATAGCAACGCAACTCTACTTTCTCAGACCAGAATCAACCAGATCTTCTCAGATAGGAATAGGAGACGACACAGAGCCTTCCTCCAGTCTGACAGCACCAGCATGTCGCTTGCTTGCACCATGCCAGCCGGGCTGGGGCGGGCAGTGTACCCGGCTGGCTCCCCCCGGCTGTTGAGAAAAGCCGCCAGACTACAGAGAACACGGCTGCAGGAGGAGTGGACAGACAGGAAGGTGGATGATCGGCCGCTCAGTGTCTCTCTGGAACATGAAATTCCGCAGCTGTTAACCTGAGTCACTTGATAGTCTCTTCTTAAAAGTTTAACCCTTTTTGCCCACAAAAATTAGAAAAAAAATAATCATAATGAAACAGGACTACCATGTTATTTTCCTGCAGTTTAAAGTTACATAAAATTTCAGGAAGAGCCAAACTTTTGCATGAAATACATGTGGGGGAGGAAAAAGCAAGGATTTTTGCTCTTTGATAAGTCTTCGAAAAAGCAATTTAAAATTGAGGAAAGGAGAAAGATATAATCTGAATGGTAAGTACTGTGAAAATTGGGCTGCGAAAATTAACACACTAGTTTGTGCTAGAGCCGTAAATTACTAAACTAATTATCTAGTCGCGGTGTAAGCAAATCATTCAGAGGGGTAATTAGCAATCAGACATGACGAGCCCCGCTACTGTGCCCGTCAGTCCGCATTGAGCTCACAGGAGCTGGCGGCAGCTCTCCTGCCCTTCTCAGAGGGCATCACTCCTGCTCCGCCTGGCACGTCCGCCCAGCCCATCACCCCCAGGAGCTGGGTTCTCCCACGTCCCCTGGCCAAGCTTCCCCTGTTCCCCAGGCCCTTGAAAAGCCATCACTTCTTAGTCGTCACTCCTTAGTAAATATGTACACTGCGCCTCAACCAAATTATGCATTTTGTGGGGTAATACCTGAAGTTTTACTTATATGTATACATTAAAATACTTCTAGCATTTGTCATATGTATTTTACACGGAAATGAGAACTCATCCTTTCACCCTTTTTTTTTTCCCCACTGAACGCCTTGTACAAGCTCAGACAGGAGGCTGTGTCCTGAGGCATCCGGATGAGAAGACTTGGTCCCTGTGTCTCGGCTCAGAGTCGCCTGACTGGGGCGGCGGTGGTGGCGTCAGGTGCTGGAATATTTGCACTGCACTGTGGCAAAAGCAAGAATGAGGCCAGTCGGAGGGAGTGCATGGCACACCCACCCTACACCCCTTCCCTGGCCTCCTCCTGTTATGAGCAGAGCCAAAGGATTAGATGGGAGAAGAATACGAATAATGCTGGTCAGTTAGGGGAGAGAGTAGATTCTGGAGGAAATTCAGCCCATCTTTTAAATTCAGTCGGGATTTATTAAACACCCACTTTATGTAAATGCAGCTGCAAAGGCTGATGCTCTGAGAAATCCCGAGGTGGAGAGGCCTGGGGACCAGGTTGGGACCCGAGCACGAAGCACAGAACCCCTGACGCAGCAAATCCCTTGCTGGGCCCCAGCTTGAGCCAAAGAGCCTGGAGGGCATTCGCCCTGGACAGCAGAACACGACTCTGAAGAGGGCGAAGTGGTGCAGCGAGCTGGGCAGGCGGCGCTCAAGGGTCAGGTGCTTTCCTTTCCCAAATCCACCAGGAAAGGGACACCCCTTCTCCCTGCTAAGGGGTGCCCAGTGCCGCAGAGCATCCTGGGAGACAATGTGCATCCCGCCGTCCCGCTCTGGCCTGAACTGAACAGCAAGTCATAAAGCAGGTGCGTCCATCTTAGGACAGGCAGAGTCCTGCTCTGTGCGGACTTACTATTTATTTATTTATTTATTTATTTATTTATTTATTTATTTATAAACTTATCTTTATTGTTGAAAGTATTACAGATTTCCCCCTCTTTTTCCCTACTGATCCCCTCCATCCCCTTCCCCCCACCCCTGGCCTTGACCTCCTAGTCTGTGTCCATAGGTTATGCATTGATGGGGAGAAGTTCTTTGGGTGGGTAGCCTCCCCCTCCCCCTCCATCACCTCTGAGATCTGTCAGTCTGTTCCAGGCTTCCATGTCTCTGGATCTATTTTGTTCATTAGAGTCCACATATAAGTGGATCATATACATTATTAAAGACAAATCAAAATCAAATATTGGTATTTTTTTAAAAAATGGAAGAATTAATTATCAGAGAAAATAGTAATATTAAATGATTAGATAATTTTATATGTAATATTATTTTAAAACTACTAAAGGAGCCTAGATAGATGATTTTATTTGGCATCAGAATTTTTTTTAAATCATTGATTTTGTCACAAGAGGGAGCCCATGTTTTCCAATTAATGCAAACACATTCTTAACAAATGAAATAAAGGGAAATTGACCCTGACTATGAATGAAGCTGTGCATTTTATAGCGTAATCCATCACTGATAAGAAAATATAAGCTGGTATTAAATATCAGCAGTCACCTCCCTCTATTTCAGTTTATCTGGCTAGAAGAGGAAAACGCTTTTTCAAATGATTTATTTCCCAAACAGAACTAGAACTGTGATGTGAAGGAAGCAAGCACACATGCATTAGAATACAGTCACATATATTGTCCTACCAACATGCTGCACAGAAAAGAGCAGAGGCTAGTCATCTCCTGCTTCATAATTATGTACTAAATATTCTTCCAAATTATCTTCAATCTGTCGGAACAGCTGTTGGGTGGATAAAAACACACGGAAAATACTGATTATAAAGTCATGGAGCTTCCTGGGAAAGCAAGGTTTCCCACGTTTATTACAGGGGGGCGTTCGGGTACCTTTGGGAGAATTGGTGAGATAAAGGCACTTAGAAATGGCATTTGGTAATTGTTAATAAAAGGCATTTTCCCTCTGCCCTTTGAGTAAACATTACAGAAACGTCTCTAGTAATAAATATTTCCAAGTCTCGTTCATAAAGGCACACCCTTTTCTGATGCCTAATTCTCTTCTACCCCTGACTTCCCCACACTGCCCCTCTCCTGAGTAGCCCAGCTTTGTACAGGAGGAGCGTCTATGGCCACTACAAGTCTTCCACTCAACCAAACACCACCTATTCATTGCACAACACAGACACGCGACAAAAGCAAATGCCGTTTTCAGCCTCTACAGTATCTTCCTGCCTTTCTGAAGTTTTTGATGCTGTTTCCTCCTCGCACTGGTCTGGCCTGTCTGATCAATCCTGTGTCTTCCATGGTCTCTTCTAGAATGACTGGTTATGGCCAGGGTTCCACCGGGGGCCCCTTCGCTCCACTGTGTCCATGTATCCGGAAGTCTTATCTTCTTTCCTGGCTTCACTGCGGCCTCTGGCTGAGGCAGAGACTATGAGCCTAGCCAACATGGGAATCTAACCATTTCTCTTTCCTTCTGAAAATCTTCCTGCTCTCCTCCTACCTAGACAGAGGTCAGACTGGGAAGCCGACAATGTGTCCCTGCGGCTGGCTCCCATCGTGCTGGCCCATGCACTGCTTTATGTTTTCTATTTTAGTTACTTATCTGCAGAAGGAAAAGTACAATGAAACGTAAGTTCCACTCCTCTAGCTTCTGTCAGAAAACTGAGAAAATGAAAATATTGGGTCCTCGGCCATCAGCGATGAGGCAAAAGCACACAGTCCTAGGCGCCCGCCACCCCCTAGACAGCCCGGACGTCACTGCCACCCTCCCCTCTGCCCTGGCCCCGGGACCGCCTGCATCTCGGGCGCCTGGGTGAGGAAGGCGATCTCTCCCTCAGTTCTGGGTGCCCAGCGCTCCACAAGGGCGAGGCCAGAGAAAATGGTCCTTGCGGAGCAATAAGAGAGGGATAATGAAAGCCCGACACAGGCTGAGACGCTGAGGAAAACAGGCTCCACAGGCAGATGTAACATCTCATCAGGCCCAGGCTGCGTGCTGCCTGCTGGGACAGCAGCCCTGGCTCAGGAAGAGCCCCACTCAGGTCCCTCACCCCGTGCGTGGCCTGGGCATCACAGCGATGCCTGCTCCCGGCTGCCTTCTACCTGCACCCACACAGCATGGCCAGACGAGTCACACGCCAGCAGAGTTTAAAAAGTAAAGCCCCATGAGAGTCAGGAACATACACGCATTTCCATAGCTCTCCCTGATTTCCGTTCTTCTCGCCTTTTCCTGCTGCTGCCTCATACCCAAGGGCTCAGGGGTGTTCCGTCTGATTAAATGGTGGGTGTTGACAAAGCATCCTGCTCTCCCCGCATTTTCACTCCAAGTTCTGACCGTCAGCTTGTTTTTAAATGGTGGCCAGAGGAGCGTGTGCATCTGGCTCCCAGGACAGTGTGGCCCAGAGGAGCATTTTCAGAGCCCATAGGAAGTGCGGATCGTGCCTCAGGTCTCAAGAAGGGACAACAAGGAATGGCTGCGGGGGTCGAAGGACAAGGCCACCGCGTGGGCCCAGGTCATGGTGCCAGTGCTGGTCCCGACAGGCCCGGGCACTGGTGGGAGATCCGCGGGCGCTGGGCAGGGGGCTGGGCTCCAGCACAAGACGAGGAAGCAGCAGAAAACCCTTCTTTTCTGAACTCTGTCTTTTTATTAATTTTTATAGTTAAATAAAGAACTTGCCAAGGTAAGATGGCACGGAGCTAAGGTCTGTTGTTCTCTCTTCTCGGTTCTCTACCCCTCAGCTCAGCTTCCACTGCCCCAGAGCGGGTCCATTCCAGCCCGTGCTTAAGGAAGAGCTCAAACTGAAAAAGAAGAAATGTTACTGCAGCTCAACACTGGGAGTCTCCAGCCTGATCTCTCAAAGCTCTCCTCAGCCCTATCGTCATGGCACCGGCTGTGCTCTCATCGGTGCTGACCCATAAGCTACACTGCCCTCCCTCTGCTGGACGGACCGTGGCCGCTCTGACATAGCTTCGGCCTGTGCTGGGGTCCCCCCGCAGAAACCCTAGTACATTGTGAGCGACTTGCAGACGGGCCGTTTCTCATGAAATGTTGAATCTTCAGTATCACACAGCACCTTGTAAAATGCCTGGAAAATGAAACTGGCCCAAGTTCTTTCCCCGGAATGCGTGAAGTAAAGCATAAATGTGAATGCTCTTTATAAGGAAATGTGCACATTTGTAATTCCCTGTCCGTTTGAAGTCTGTCTTATACTGTGATATACTTGAAGGAACATTATACTGCACCAGAAATATATACATACTGCACAAATATTGAGATTGCAAAATGCAAAATTGTGAAATTATTTCACGAAATCTTTTTCTTAGACTCTTAAACACTTACCACACCACCCAGTATTCCCACTCCCAGAGATTTAACTAAAATAACAATGTTCAGTGAAACCTGTCCACAGATATTCATAGTGCCTTTGTTCAGAATCACCCTAAACGGGGAACAAGTCCAATTTCCCTCCATTGGGAGCTGACAGACACGCTGTGGCATGTCCATGCACAGGAATACTACAGTGCTACTGACGCAAGGAAAGCAATGGGCGAGTCCACTGCCAAGTGGAAGGAGCAGGACCTTAAAAAGACGACATGCAGTGCATCACGTTTATGCAGATTCCCGCAAAAGGAAAACTACAGGGCGGAGTCCGAGAGTGCTGGCCAGCTTCCACTGCCTTATTCAACCCCAACACCCTCTCCTTTCCTCAGAAGACACTGATGTTCAAAAAAGCCAGAATTTGAATTCAGGCTCCTGTTAATCAATTCACTGTTGTCTGGCTATCAGAGTTTGTGACACATCAACATTTCAGATGTCAATGTGGCTGTTAATAAATACATCTTTTTTCTCAGGCCTTGAAGAAAGCATGCATGCAGTGTTATGAAGATAAGCATCAGTAGTATTGGCCAATGAATACTCCAAATTGTTTGTACCTACCGAAAACTCTAGTCACTTATATATAAAATGTTGTAAGCATTTTCTCTCTAATAAAATTTCATAGTGAGTACCTATATTCTGACTTAATTATAATGATTTACAAATGTAAAAAACATAGCTTAGAGATATTATAAGTTACCAGCAATTCTATTATATTCCTTTACTGATTTAAAATTTGTTTCTGAAAGTACTTCTGACTGCACGTAACATTATGCATTACATTAGTTTAAAATGTTTGAAATTTAGGCTAAATAGTGAAGGCCATTGGTATGCATGATTAAAGGGTTATCAAGCATAAATCCAGCACAGCCAAGCAAATGACTTTTTAATTGCAAAGAAATCCAAATATTAACACAGTTTCAAACATATTTATCTTAAGTGTGACCATAAGAATCTGACAAGTTACTAAATTTGGTTGAAAAAAATGCTTGTATAGTCATCTGTGTTTCAATGATTAAAATCAGGAAGAGAAATCAAATGGAAAATATTATCAAAATAAAATGACAATATATGAAAAACAACAACATATCAATCCCAGTCAGTCTAGCCTCCATGAAGCAGAAAAAATACATAAGACAGACGTACAGGCAGCTTAGGAACACGGCCCTGAGAGGATGGTGTGAAAACAAGCTTTCTCCCGGCCGGTAGCTCAGTTGGTCGGAGTGTCTCCCCATACGCCAAGGCTGGGGTTCCCTCCCGCATCAGGGCACATGCAAGAGTGAGCCACTGAATGCATACATACTGGGCAGCAAGTTGATGTTTCCTTCTCCTCTCTCTCTCTCTAATCAATAAAAAAGGATTAAAAAAAACGATTACTTCATAAATGCCTAACCACTATGCTATGCACCTGAAACTAATATAATATTAAATACTAACTGTAATAGAAAAATAAGAAAAAATAAAGAAAAATTAAGCATAAGAAGTAAAAATGAACAAAAGCAAGTAGAGAAAAAACAAACAAAAATGCAAACTATAGCAAAGTGTCCTCAGAGCGCACATTGAGAAAGCACCCCGGTGGGGAGCCCCTGAGGCTTGAAGAAACCCTTTAATGGGGTTGGCCACCTCTAGACACACCTCTGGGCTCATGCAAAACAGGGCCATCCCTGCCAGGACAGCAGGGGCGCCAGAGCAGAGGGAGGAGCTGGAGTGCAAGCAGCTCCCGCCTGCGCCTGCGGGGAGGACATGCTGTCCACACAGCGGCTTCAGAGAAGAAAGCTTCCTGTCGTCCTGTCCCTCACACTCTGCATCTCCATCCGAGAACCCAGAACCACTTCGAGGGTGTGGGCGGGAAACAAAGTGCTGGGGGACAGGGACGACAAAGGGGACCTAGACTTAAACCCAGCCAGGGCCTGTCTTCAGGAGTGACAGGAAAGCCGCTCCACAGCTAAGCTCGTGGGCCTCCGGGCGGCTGGCCTGCCTCCAGCTGCCCCGTGTATCCCACTGAGATAAAAACAATGACATCTAAGCTGAGCTCCTCCCGTGATGTCATCTGTGATACTGTGGCCATTATCAAGTCATCGAGGCACGTGACTAATTTTGGCGTATTAATCGGTGTATCTGGAGCCAATTAAAAAATCCCTTCTGAATAAGATACTTCCTTTGAAAATTCTGTTAACTATAAATGTTTATTTAACCTTCTTCTTTCAGATCATGTCTCATAGGAGTTGATACACTCAGCACCATAAATCTGCACTTTGAGAACAAAATTTTCACCCAAGGTTTGTAACATCTCAACCAATAAAAAGGTGATAATGCTATGTTCACACTAGATGTTTTTTAGAAGTGAGAATGCTGTTCCCTCTCACGCGCAGAAATAAACTTGGGTTCTAGTATCTGTTGGGCTAAGGCCCTGGGGCAGCGGCAGATCCAGGCTCCAGGGATCACAGATCTGCCTGCCGCTCAGAGGACGAGAACGCTTTCCTTCCCCTGGGGCTGCTTTTCTCCACTGAACGCTCCTCAAGCAGAGGGAGAGCATCTTTAAGGGACAAATGCATCTGATTCCACCTGAGGCCCCACTGAAGACCTCGCATCGTTTTCTTGGAAGAGTCGTATTAGAGCCTTCAGAGCATCGGTGTATCTCCTTCTCCTTCGTTCCTCGCAGATACCATCATGTGGAACAGCAGAGATTACTACAGTGAGATCAAACGCGAATTGCCTGTTTGGCCAGGTATTTCACCAAAATAAAGCCAAGAAACACAAAACCCCAAATCTCCGAGAAGGTAATCACATTCTTTTCTTGCCTCAAAAAGTTACCATGTGGACATGATACTGCATTTGCTTTTAAAGAAAAGTGTCAGTTGCCCATAGGATCCTACATTTGACTGTCTCACAGGGTTTCTGGTTAGCAGGTCCTTGCTGAGAATCTGCCCCGACAGGGGCTCTTCCACGCCTGCTGCTTGGGGCTGAATCGTGTCCCCCAAATCCATACATTGAGGTCCCTACCCAGGACATCAGCATGTGGCTGCCTTTGGAGACAGGACCATTAGGAGGCAGTGAAGGTAAATTGAGGTCATTCGAGTGGGTCCTGATCCAGTTTGGTCACTGTCCTCATAAGGGGAGGAGGCAGGACCCAGCTGAGCACAGAAGCACGTCCATGGGAATAGCAAGGAGGCCACTCCAGAGGCCTCTCCACCCCCAACCCTTGCACGCCGGCCTCTGGCTTCTGGCCTCCAGAACGTGACGCCATAAACCTCTGCTGTGTCATCCCCCAGCGGGGCTTTGCTGGGACAGGAGCAGACTCAGACACTGTCCTGCCAGGCCCTCCCTGAGGGTGGAAGATGCCATTAAACCGAACAAGGGGTTCCCCACACAGAGCTGCGCTGTTCCAATACCGCGGGTTGAAATAATAGTTCTTGTGATGGTATAACAGTTGAAAAAAATCTATTTTACACCTTGTATAAACCTCTCCCTGTTTCAACTGTTACGTATTTTCTAAACATAAAGTATAACCCTTTGCCCTTTAAGAATCTGCAATGTAAATACAGAGAGAAAGAGACATAATGCGATAAAAGAAGCACTATAAGATGGGAGAGATGATGCGTGCCCTCCCCCACCCCACCCCGCCCGGGCCATAAACTACAGGAGCTGTAGGAATGACCAACAGCGCGCCTGGGCGCATCTGCTACTTGGCTGAAGAGAGAAGAAACCCTGGTGTCTAGAAGGGTATGTTGTCTGTCTCCTGGTGGAGTAGACAGGAATCCCAAGGTGTACAGATTTTTAACTTTAGAAATGACATGTAGGAAGAGTATTTTTAAAGATTTCCATAGCACAGATTCCGATACTACTGACTTCCAAAAAGGTAGGAACACACATTTACTGAGTGATTATTATGTCTGACGCTCTGCTCATCACTATATATAATGGGATGTAAATATTAAGTGAATATTATACATTAGTTCCCCAGAGCTGCCATGAAAAAAGGCCCCAAGCTAATGACAGCCGAGGTGCCTTAAAACCACAAGAACTGGTGGCCTGGAAGTTCTGGGTCGCAGATATTTGAGATGACTCTGTGGGGGCCTTTGTCCCTGAGCCTGGTCCTTCCTCTATCTTTTCAGCTTCTGGCTGCTGCTTTGCCTGCGGCTGCAGAAATGCCTGCGCTCCACCCGCACGTGGTGTGTCCTCTGTGCTTGCCTGGTCTTCCTACCAGGACACCAGTCACCGGGCGAGGGCCCAGCCTGCTCCGGTGTGACCGCACCTTAACCTCACATCTGCAATGACCGTGGTTCCAGTACGGCCCTATGCTGAGGTCCTGGGGTTGGGGTTTCAACCTGTTTTGGGAGAAATACTTCCACACGTATTGCTATATAGCTACATAAATACCTAGAGAGAGCTGTTTTTAAAATAGGTGAGTGTGTCCTAGGTGGTGGGAGTCAGCAGCCTGGTTTTAGAGTCACACGCCTGGCGTCCAGTGCTCGTCCTGACACTTCTGTGAGGTGTGACTTCCCCCTCTGCCTGTAGTTGGGGGGGGAGGGGTAGCACAGACATGCCTGATAAGTGAGGGCTAGCTGTGCTAATGCATGAAGGTGAGAGGATGGTGGGCACACGCCTCAGCACGCAGTGCACCAGCCATACATCAGTCACATCCTCCCCCCCACCGCCCCGCCCATTCTTATGAGCTGAGCATTGACATCCTCCCTCACAGAAGAGAGCCTACAGGCACACAGGAAGGAAGGGGGGGCCCTGGGGCTCACACGGTGTCTGCTCTGGCCACTGCCCGGAGGGGGGCAGGCGCTGTCTCAGCTTGGGGGACAGTGAGCAGTGAGTGGAATTAACTCCAGTTGTAATAGGTTACACATGTTCCTCATCACCAGAATCTGCTTTGAAAGTTAGTAGCTGCCATTTTTTAAATATATATATTTTTATTGATTTTAAAGGGTGAGAGAGATAGAGACATCAGTGATGAGAGAGAATCATTGATCAGTGCCTCCTGCACGCCCCCCACTGGGGATCGAGCCCACAGTCCAGGATTGTGCCCTGATCTGGAATTGAACCTCTTGGTTCCTGGGTAGATGCTCAACCACTGAGACACACCCCTGGGCAGAATTGACATATTTTACTCATATATTCTCAACCTACCTAGTGAGGAGATTTTCAAATACACATTGCTCCATTATTTAAAAAAGTGAAACTATTATTATCATTTTATTTTAAAAACCAAATCTATATCCTGTGCTGTATAATAAGTAACATGGCTTCTTCCATAGCCGAATGACTTTGATTTTATACCCCTGAGCATTTTTTTGATACGTAGGGAAGGAAGCACAAACATATTATTTGAGAAAGAGATCACTGAGTTTGATTTTCGCTTTAAATGGGTGAGTAGGAGTACGGCTGGTTCCCAGTGCTCCTAACCCGGGCCTGGGGCAGTTCAGAGACAGAACATGGGGGTCTAAGTCCTGCAGTTTCCTCCCAGAGAACCCGTCACACAACAGTTTGGAGTTTTGCTGGAGGACACCAGGTCTCTGTGGGTGCCCCAGGCTTCTCCCTGTGTGCGAGCCCCTGAGAGTGCCTGTCCCCCCATTTCTCCAGGGGAGACTTGCTTTCCTCTTTGAACAAAAGGAGGGCATTTGCATTTCAATGTCAGGGCAAAGCACAGAAGTAAAACATCCAGAAAGCCATGAATATTCGCAAAGACAAGATCACCTCAAAATAGAACTCCTGCTTCAAGCAGATGACTGCCTGCCTGAGCAGGAGACATGCCTGGAGTGGGAAGGCCTGGGTGGGCCCTGGCACCCTGTCCCTGCGAGATTCCATCACCATCTGGGGTTTCCGTTCGTTCCCTCACTGAGGATAAGACAAGGTCCTCGTGGAAAGCGTTCAGTACAGGATAAGGTGTCTCAGGGCGTAGGCTCAGCAATGTGCCTTTTGGGGCCAATTTCACAAGGAAACGTCAAATCCGGTTAAGTATCTCCATGAGAATAATGAGACTTGTTTAGCCAGCTCTCTGAGAAACCTCCTTCTACATTATGTGTTCTGTTGTTTCCTCCTGCTTCTGTTAGAGCAAATGCTAAAATCTGGGGCGAGAACAACACAATTCAGTTACTGGAACAAGATGTTGCCCATGTTCATGGCATGCATGCACTCCACACGAGTCTAGGAAGATGGATAAAAAGGAAACAGGCAATTTCCCTTAAAATAGTGTCTAGCTTCCCTTAAGGAGGTCTATGGATTATGAATCATAAAGGTTTTTTTTGTTGTTAATCCTCACCTGAGTATATTTTCCATTTTTCCATTGATTTTTAGAGAAAGTGTGAGGGGGGAGAGGAGGGAGGAGGTAGGAGAGAGAGAGAGAGAGAGAAAGAAAGAGAAAGAGAGAGAGAGAGATCAATTGGTTGCCTCCCACATGTGCTTGACCTGGGCCAGGGATCAAACCTGCAACCCAGGCGCTGCCCTTGACTGGGAATTGAACCCATGACCCTGCAGTGCGGTGCGAGGGCCGGCACACTGAGCACCGGCCAGGGCTAAGGCATGCCTTACCAGGCACAATCCACACTCATTTCTTCACATTAAGCTTCTGTGTGTCGGATAAGTTAGGAGACTCCAAGTAGAGGTGCCATGGTCCTCGTGTCATTACAGGGAACTTCCCGTTCACATATGATCTGTTCTGAGTTCCTTCATGGGATGTATGGAGTGTGTGTTTGTGTTTGTATGCATCGGTGTGCATGTGAGCATGTATGGTGAGACAATAAGGAAAGGATAAGTGAAGCTCACACATGAAGGTGGTGTTGCTGAAAGAGGGCTGGGGAGGGTCTTAAACTCCATTTTCCCACTAAAAGGGGTGCTTTCCTTCCAATTGCTGATGGGAAATGTAATTAGAGGTTTTCAGGGGCCTTATCCATCCTTTCCCCACCTCCAAGGCCTCGGCTCCCCTGGCGCCTCTTAGTAATTTTAAATGCTGCCTGTCTGTCCGGCCCCTCTACCTGCATGAAGGCCGGGGGACGCAGGGACCTTCACTGCCTCAGCAGAAACCTGCGAAAGAAACTAAAAATAGAGACGCACACCTGTCCACATCTATTTTTCATACAGAATATAATGTAGCCTTTGGGGGAAATGCTGTGTGTTTCGCTCTGAAAGCATTTAGCAGGTCTCATTTATTTCAGGCCTCTTTGAAGGTATGGGTCCAAAATGCACTGGGACTTTATTCAACAAAGGAATAAAGATCAAAACCACAGCTACAATATCAAGTTTGTAAAGATGTCAAATCACAACAGCACTAAAGCAGGTCTCCATTGTTCCCGGTGTTATTCTTATTTTGTAAGTACTCAGCCAGCCCGTGTGATTCTTCACCGCTTCTTTGCGGCGATGATTTCCTCTTCAATGATTTAAGCAGCCTGTTCTCCGAAGCTACGCTCAGAAATCCAATTACCATGCCAACACCTTGCTTTTGTAAGCCAGAGCACTAAACCTGAGACTGTGCTTCTTCGTGCCCCTCCTTGCCTCTCACTCAGGCGCTCTGTGTTTTTCTGTTAAAAAGGGTTTTGGCTTTGTTATGCTTTGCTTGGCTCTCCTTGGATAAAGAAAAGTGGCCATAAATTACCTTAAAACAAATGTGAAAAAAGCCCATTATAAATGTTTCATGTGAAAATGAGTCCAAGAGAAAAGATGAAAAATTGACATTAGGCAATTTCTCACTTAAAATAGTGTTTGTGTAACCTACTTTAAGGTGGTTTGGGGATTATGAATCATAATATTTTACCAAGCATAACCATCACTTAATTTCCTTCACACTTAATTTCTAGTGTGTCAGATAAATTAACAGATTTAAAGAGGGTCCCATGGTAATTTTGTCATAAAAAGGTAACTTCCCACTGGTATATGTGTTTTTTTCTGAGTTCCTTCATCTCATGAACTTATTATATATGTGTGCCTTTATTTCATCTGTGTACATGTGGGCATGTACAGGGCAGGGCAAAAGTAGGTTTCCAGGTGTTTATATGGATAATAATACAATAATCTATATAATAAAAGCTTAAGCGACAATTATGGTAGAATGACCAGAACAACCAGTTGCTATAATGCATACTGACCACCAGGGGGAAGCTCCTACATTGAGCATCTGTCCCCTGGTGGTCAGTGCGTTCGCTTGCAGAGGGAGAGCACCACTCAGCCAGAAGCCAGGCTCACAGGTGGGCGGTAAGGAACGAGGGGTCCTGTACATCCCCCGAGGGCTCCCGGACATACCCCGAAGGGTCCAGGACTGTGAGAGGGCACAGACTGGGTGGAGGAACTGTCCCTCCCCATTGCACAAATTTCCTGCACCGGGCCTCTAGTTAGTAGATAATAATGGAAGAATAAACTTTTGTGTTTCATGTACTCACTACAGTACATCTACATTTGCCCCACCCTGAAGGTGTGAGCAAATAAAATAAAGGATAGGAACTGATAGAAATATTAGAGCAACACATAAAATTTAATTTTTGAAGCAATAGGCAAAGACACTGACGTAGGGTCAAGGAAAGAATCTTTAATTGGATTAAGTCTGAGTAAATCCAGTTAGAACAAAACTCTGCCTTTAAGGTTTTCTTTAATCAGGAGCCATTCCTGACCAGCTATACTCTAAAAATGACAAAATAATTTAATTCATGTAAACCCTAAATCTGAATTAAAACCAATTACTCATAGCCATGTTAGAGTGAAGCCAAGGTACAGAGTCCTTAGAAATGATAGGAATTTTAGGAATGCAGAATCAAAAGCCCTTGTGACCCATGATCATCTGGTTACCTGGATGCCTTGTTAGTCTGACATGAGCTTTGGGAAAGACAAAAGATGTTAAAGAACTTATATACTTTTATGCATTGCCCATAGACATTGGCAATAGGGTAGTGAAGACCTGGGGGTGGGTGGGTAGGGACTGGGAGGAGAGGGGTAAAGGGGAAAAATGGGAGACATCTGTAATATTAACAACAATAGAAATAAAACAAAACAAAAGAAAGCCTGGCCAGTGTTGTTCAGTGGTTCAGTATTGACCTATGAGCCAGGAGGTCATGGTTTGATTCTTAGGCCACATGTCCAGGCTGTGGGCTCGATCTCTAAGTAGGTGATCTGCAGGAGACAGCCAATAGATGTTTCTCTCTCATCAATGTTTTTATCTCTGTCTTCCTTACTTTCTCTCTAAAATCAATTTAAAAATCTATACATATAAAAGGCTAATATGCAAAGTGTCCCCTTGGGAGTATGACTGAGTTCAATCACTTGCTATGATGTACATTGACCACCAAGGGGCGGCATGGAATGAAGGAAGGCCCGGACTGACAGCCTGCAGCCAGCAGCTAAGGAAGGGAGATGGTGGCCAGTAGCCGGAAGGCCCTGATCAGCCCTGATCACCGGCCAGGCCTAGGACCCTACCCATTCATGAATTTTGTGCACTGGTCCTCTAGTACATGTATATAAAACAAAACAAAAGAAAACTATTACTATTAAAGGAAAAGTTTACATGTTCTATAGAAATCTCCATTTCAATAGAAAACTATTACTATTAAAGGAAAAATTTACATGTTCTACAGAAATCTCTATTTCAATATAAACAAAATATATGAAAACAATATGTGTATGTGTGTCTATGTAAGTATATACATATATGTAGAGATCCATGCAGAGTGGAGGGAGGACATGAGAAGACAGTCATGCATGAGGCCAGGATGTGAAAGGCCAGACAGCAGCGAACGATAAAGGTATGAACTCTGGAAGGTCTCCTTTTATGTGAACACTAGAGGCCCAGTGCACGAGGTCCCTCAGCCTGGCCTGCACCCTCTCTCAATCCATTACCCCTTGGCAGATGTAGGACCGCCAGTTTCAGCCCATTAGCTGAGCAGCTCTCCTGCTGTGGGGGCTCACTGACCGCCAGGGGGCAGCTCCTGCATTGAGTGTCTGCCCCCTGGTGGTCAGTGTGCATCATAGCGACTGGTCAAACGGTCATTCAGTCATTTGGTTGCTTAGGCTTTTATATAATAGATGTTCATTCTGGCGGTCAATGTTTTGCAAACTGTGATTCTGGCCGCTGTGGCAACAGAGAAACAAAGAATGCCTAATGAAGTGGACCACCAGGGCCGGCTAGAGTCTACCTCTGCAAGATGTGGTGGGACATCATCATTTGCAAGTTCTCAGGTGCTTCCAGGGAGGTTTGAATGTGAGAGCCACTCCTAGGTCCAGTGTGATGCAGCCACAGCATCATCAGTTTTCTTTATACAAAGAAGGTTCTAGAGTCAGTGAGGGGCTGCAGGGAAGGCCAGCATCTGGTAGAGAGGCCATCCTACTCCGAGACAACGGAGAGATGCCCTATTGGGTGGAGAGGTTACACCTGGTCTTCACTCCTATGCCATCCACTGTTTTCCTTTCCGAACATCTCAGGGGAAATCCCTCTAGGCTTTTCTCTTAGCAAATAGGCCTTTAAAGTTGGTAAGATGCCTTGGATCTCAGTTCTGGAAAATATTTGGAGAGGATTTCAGCCGAGGATGAAGTGAAAGGACACACTGCTACATGGATTTCTTTATACTTTGAAGAGCATACGTGTGCCTAGTCTAATTCTCAGTGGCAATGCCCCTGTGAGGCTGCACACATGGAGCGGTAGTAGCAGCCAGCCCAGATCTGCCTGTCACCCCGACGTCTGTCACTTGCACACTCACACACACACACACACACACACACACACACACTCCTTGTTCCTAGCAGCTGATGCTACCGAGGATTCCAAGGCTGACAACCTTCCTGTGGAGCCAGACAGAACATCAGTGTGATAGCCCCTGGAGAGAAAGTTTTGGAATCGCTGTTTTGCACAGCTGGACAGGACAGTGTTGGGGAGCCTGTGAAAGTTAGGATCACACATTAGTCTAAGCAGTTCTCAGAGGCCTCTCCCCACTCGGCCTCTCCCCGCAGGCCGAGAAGAGGAAGCAGGGAGGAGGCAGGTCTGAAGGATGACGGTGCAGGTGCAGAACAGGGCGAGGAGCGGAAACAGATGCTCAGAGTCTGAATTCCAGGCAGGACAGAGGAAGCAAAGCCGAGTCTCCTCAAGCAGAATAGACTTAATAGACATGGACACCACGGGGTCCAGGAAGTTCCAGGTGCCCTGGGGATGGCACCCGTATGGTGCTGAACCCACTGAATCTACTAGAGCAGCGGTTCTCAATAGGGGTCGCCTAAGACCATCGGAAAACATATATAATTACATATTGTTTTTGTGATTAATCACTATGCTTTAATTATGTTCAATTTGTAACAATGAAAATATATCCTGCATATCAGATATTTACATTACGATTCATAACAGTAGCAAAATTACAGTTATGAAGTAGCAACGAAAATAATTTTATGGTTGGGTCACAACATGAGGAACTGTATTAAAGGGTCGCGGCATTAGGAAGGTTGAGAACCACTGCACTAGAGGGACATCGAGGAAATAAACACAGCGGGGCTGGAGAGCATCAGCCAGGCCATGGGGCTGGACACAGCAGCTGCAAGGGAGCAGAGGGGAGGCGGGGCTACAATACCTTCTGGGCCCCAACATCCCTTCCATGGAGCTGGGGGAAGCACGGACGCCCAAGAGGACTGCGTCATACTGAGTGAGGAACCTGGTTCCACTTGCACAGGAGAGAGCTGGGAGCTGTCAAGCCTTGAAGGCAGCCCAAGGGAGGCCCACTGATGACAAAAGGAGGGTCAGTGGGCAAAATGGAAGACGCCCACAGCTGCCAGCGCCAGAAACGGACCGAGAGGTGAGGTCTCGGGGAGACAGACCTGCTCCAACGGGATTCAGGCCTCCATGGAATTGGGTTAAAACGAGGCTGCAGTTGGAATCCCACATATTCCCGAGAATGTCAGTTTTAGTTAAGCACTGAACTTGAGTTTGTAGTTTCAACTGCATTTTAGCAACAGAATGAGACTTTCTATCAGGAAGGAGGTTTGAGAATGTTCCTCCTTCTGCTAAACTTACTCTACTCAGACCAGAGCAGCTCTGGACAGCGCAGATGCTGCTGTCAGAACGTGTACCACCAGCGGACATGTATGGGCCGGCTCTGTGCCACGGGCCGCGCTGTGTGCCATATGACTGGCGTCCCTGTGCCCATCGGAAGTCTAAGAGAGAGGCTTGCTTGTTCCCTCTGACTTACAGAAGCCCAGACAGATGTACAGCGAGTAAAACCATACGCTCAGAGTCCAGAATCGGTAAGTGACGGACCTGACTCGCATCCAGGTTTGAGTGGCCGGTGCCTGTACAGACACCTCCGGTCTCGTCCACAGGAGGACCTGGGCCTTTATCGGAATATGACGTGTTTCCTCTGAGCCCCTCAGTCCTCCCCTGTGCAGCTTCTTAGCAGGAAGAAAGAGAGCCCTCGGTCTTTAAGAAACTTCTTTTACAGAGAGAGAGAATAGAAAAGCAAAATTCTTGGCTTTTGGTTTCCAAAGTGCTGAGGTTCTGAGATAAGCAACAGAATTTGAAAAAACACACAACTTGCTAGAATTTTAATATGTTCCCAGGTGAGACGTCCCCTGGCTTCTCAGAATAGGGGAGAGGAGAGGCCTGGAGAGGAGACCGGTGCAGACGAACATGAAGTGTGTCCAGTCCATGATGGGCCACACCCTGCCCTCTCCTGTGTCCTCCCTCTCCTGTGCCCTCCCTCTCCTGTGCCCGCCCTCTCCTGTGCCCTCCCTCTCCTGTGTCCTCCCTCTCCTGTGTCCTCCCTCTCCTGTGCCCTCCCTCTCCTGTGTCCTCCCTCTCCTGTGCCCGCCCTCTCCTGTGTCCTCCCTCTCCTGTGACCGCCCTCTCCTGTGCCCTCCCTCTCCTGTGTCCTCCCTCTCCTGTGCCCGCCCTCTCCTGTGCCCTCCCTCTCCTGTGTCCTCCCTCTCCTGTGTCCTCCCTCTCCTGTGCCCGCCCTCTCCTGTGCCCTCCCTCTCCTGTGTCCTCCCTCTCCTGTGTCCTCCCTCTCCTGTGCCCGCCCTCTCCTGTACCCTCCCTCTCCTGTGCCCTCCCTCTCCTGTGTCCTCCCTCTCCTGTGTCCTCCCTCTCCTGTGCCCGCCCTCTCCTGTGTCCTCCCTCTCCTGTGTCCTCCCTCTCCTGTGTCCGCCCTCTCCTGTGTCCTCCCTCTCCTGTGTCCTCCCTCTCCTGTGTCCTTCCTCTCCTGTGTCCTCCCTCTCCTGTGCCCGCCCTCTCCTGTGCCCCGCCCTCTCCTGTGCCTGCCCTCTCCTGTGTCCTCCCTCTCCTGTGCCCTCCCTCTCCTGTGCCCGCCCTCTCCTGTGCCCTCCCTCTCCTGTGCCTGCCCTCTCCTGTGTCCTCCCTCTCCTGTGTCCGCCCTCTCTTGTGCCCGCCCTCTCCTGTGCCCTCCCTCTCCTGTGCCCGCCCCCTCCTGTGCCCGCCCTCTCCTGTGCCCTCCCTCTCCTGTGCCCGCCCTCTCCTGTGCCCGCCCTCTCCTGTGTCCGCCCCCTCCTGTGCCCTCCCTCTCCTGTGCCCTCCCTCTCCTGTGCCCGCCCTCTCCTGTGCCCTGCCCTCTCCTGTGCCTGCCCTGAGGTGGGACATGTCAGCGTGGGAAGCAGGGGAGGAAATTCACGTGCCCTTCCTGGTCTGTTGCCTGAGGGAGCGCCTGGCACTGTGTCTACTCCCCCATCAGCGTGGTCGCAGTGGTGACCGTGGTCCCATCAGAGCACAGTCTCCGTCCACTCAGCCAGGCACACGGCAGACCCGGGACCTGGAACCTCCGTCTGCTTGTGTGACACTGTATCAACCCCCTGAAATTGGTTGCAACCTAGAAAAAAAGTAGTCTCCATCAAGAGGAAATGGTCCACACTCTACAAGAAGCTGTTTCCGGCATTTTCCCTCCACCTACTGAAGATTGAGGATTCTCTACTCCCCAAAGGGGGCCGTGCCTGGCCAAGGTGGGTCTTGGGGCTTTAGGCATGAAGAATCCGGAAGAAGGGACTGTCTTCTTATGTTTGGACCCCAAGAAAAGGACACTGGTCCCCAATGTACTTCTACAACCAGCGTTTGCCCCTGACCAGTGCACACAGTACAGCTGTGCGAGCTCCCTGGAATCCCCAGGTCGTCCGGTTCCCCATGTGCTGAGCCAGCTCCTGGCCCTGCTTGAGAGCACGGACACGCTGAACATAATGGCTGTACTTTGAAAAGGAATGAGCGAATGAAGCAAGGGCGGGAAGAAGTAAAGATGCTGGTTGGTTGGTTAGGTGGTAGTTTATGGCTCTATAGCAAGAAATTATCCAAAACAATATCTAGAAGGTTGTGACATAACATTTATCATCCAAAGTTGAGCACGTTTGAAAGTAAAAAGGTCAGGATTGTTAACTAAGTTAGGGAAGGCATTTACTAGGACTGTCACACTGGGGCCAACTAGGTAAATGCTCACCTTAGTTTTTGATAACTTTGAGGAAACCTGAACTCTTTGAAATTCAACACATTGTCTATACAATGATGAGTAATTCTGTAGTAAAACATATGAAAGATGGTTCAAACCAATACTTATAAAAATCCCATTTTCCACTGCTTTCTTCCAGGTCTCTGAAAGTACCAAATCTTCTAATCTACTCTTTTTTTTTTTATCCTCACCAGAGGAGGATAGAGAGAGGAAGAGAGGGGGAAGGAAGAAAGGGAAAGCAAGGAAAAGGGAGAGAGAGAGAGAGAGAGAGAGAGAGAGATATTAGTTGCCTGGACCAGGGATTGAACCAGAAACCCAGGTATGTGCCCTGAGCTGGAATAGAACCAGCAACTCTTCGGTGCACAGGACTTTGCTCCAACCAACTGAGCCCCTCCAGCCCCAGTGAATTTACTCTTAAAAGTCATTATCTAGCCTCTGCTTATCTAATGCCTCCTCATTTATTTGGAGGCTGCTCAAATGCCATCTGCTGTCCTGCCCTGCCCTGGTCCTTTGTGGCCCCTGCTGCCCACACTAGGTTGGCTCCCTGGGCTTCCGCACTTGCCACAGGTTGAGTTCTACACTTACCCTGACATTTAACACCCGCCTTCACCAGTAGCCCTTAAATGTAATGAGGACCGGCAGGAGGTATAATTATGCTTATCTTTGTATTTCCGGCTCTTAGGTTGCATTTGGCTTAAAATAAATGCTCAGGAAATGTTGAGTGAATAAAAAGTGAGTGGACATATGAAGAGAGGTCTCTTTCACTGCCAAAGGGGAATTATAAGGTATGAAATCACGAAATGCTAATGAGCAGTAAATTTATGATACAAAGATTTCTACAAACTTTAACTCGTCTTCAAATGGACCTTAATCACTCACTTTTGTTGGCATGAATCAAGTCTGATGTTGGTACCTGAGAGTATTAACAGGTGTGTTTTGGGTTTATTTCTTCTTAACTGAATGAATGAGAATGAAATGTGTTAATAACAGATTCAGTGCATTTCCTGTGAAAATAATGTATACACAAAAATTCTATACACCATGCACATCTTAAGATTAAGTAATTAAGTAATATTCTCAAGGCAACTCAGTAATGCATTTTTGTTAACTATGTGAAAAATTTGTCTTTTCTTTGATATCTTGAGCACACACGGCCTCAGGGCCTCCAGGGCTCAGGCCTTGTCCTTACTCAGTCTCAGTTTCAGAAGGGCTGGCGGAGGCAAGCGACGAAACCCATTCCCAGGTCTTGGGTTTAACTAAAAATGTGTCTACAGACAGAAAACTTCTTTTGAAAACAGAGACAGTATGTTACAGTGAAGGGAGAATGAAGAGGCCTCATTCTAATCACAGTTCTTCTAGGAAGACCCCAGTGAGCCCTGGTAGCCTGTTCTGGAAGACAATTGCAGTACGGTACCAGCAGTTGTTTCAGCTCTTAGATTTTTAATTATAATGTAAATATTGATAGTTGGAGCTGAAATATGCCTGCACATCAAATATGTCCAAAATCATATATCTTTGATGCAATAAAGGGACAAAAACTTGGGAATAATGGTAGGTGATCTGACTATGCTTCCCAGCAAGCAACTACAACATGGGCCCAGCTCTCCTTCCCTTCCCCGCACCTGTCCTCATGGGAAACAAAGGTGTTTAGTCCTTGGAAACACAGAGGCAAAGAAATGCTCTGAGCCACAGCCACAGATGGTAATAGAGGCGATTTTAGCAAGTTTCTCCTGGGAAATGCACATTAGTGAACTGTGAATAAAATAGAAGTATGACCATCAGAACGAGACTGAAATTGGATAGAAATAGGAGACTATTAACTTTTCTATGAAAATGACCATTGGTGTAGAATTTATATCAATCAGCTAATATGATTTTCAGAAAATTCACAAATTAGAAAAGTGTTATGAGATTATGAGAAAATGATAACACTCCAGGAGAAGGTAAGACTTTTTTAACACATCAGATGCTAAGTTAAAGTATATACTTTTATTAATCCATATTTATTAGTTTATTAATTGATTTTTAGAGAGAGAGGAAAGGAGAGGGATGGAGGGTGGGTGGGAAGGAGAAGGAGAGAGGGGTTTGTTGTTCCACTTATTCATGCATTCATTGGTTGATTCTTGTATGTGCCCTGACCAGGGATAGGACCTGCAACCGTGGCATATAGGGATGATGGACTAAACAACTGAGCTACCCAGCCAGGGCCCTATTCATCCATATTTAGATTTCAACAAAGGGTTACAGTCAGAAGTGAAAAATCACATGCCATAATGAGATTTTTAACAAATAGAAAGCCCCGCTGATGTATGCGCCTTACAAAAGAAATTACCATTAGAAATACTATATGTCAGCTTGCAAAACATGCTGCAGACTTGATGGAGCATTTGGCTCATGACTTAAAACAGGAAACAAGAAGCTGATGTGGATGGCATTAGGTGCTCCCGTTAATAAGACTCATTCTCTATGCAAAGCGATGCTGCGATGGAGATGATTACACACACGCGCGCACACACACACACACACACACACACGTGTGTGTGTTTCTCCTTCACTGTGAGGGTCGCATGCTTAGCAGTTAGAACAATGTGCACTTTTGTACTCATTCTACATGAAGATGAATTGTGTTTGGCAACCTTCTAAGGCTTTCTACAGGAAACAGTCCAGAGAATCCTTAAAAATAAGGCAAAGTGAGATAATTTCTCTCTTTTTACATGCAATGCACGTGGTGAAACATGTTGGAATATCTTACTACATTAAGTGGCTCACCAAAAACACATTTAATGTGGAGAGCTTGAGTGTCGATTTGGCTGTGTCTATAAGAGGAGGGACATTTTTTCCCTCCATCTGTGAGTACAAAGTGTCCGGTAGGAATAACAACTACTTTTCCCTTAAAAAACCTTAATATTCCTAAATAAATATTCCCAACATTAATGTATAATTATTTACATCAATGAAAATGTTGCACAGATATACAGATAATTCAAAACTAGATGCTGAAAGATATTAAAAATTAAAAAGGCTCTAAATGTTTTCAACTCCCAGAACATGCTCTCAGCAGTGTTATCAGTGGCCTGTGGTTTGGATGGGGACCATCCATTCTGGTGATGTGTTTGAAGAACTAGAAGAATTCATTTCAAATATGTATACAAATATATAGTTAACTAGAGGCCCGTTTCACGAAGAGATTCATGCAATAGGCCTTCCCTTCCCCTGGCTGCTGGCACGGGTTTTCCTCTGGCACCCGGGACCCAGGCCTTAGCTCTGGCCGGAGCCTTCAGTCATCGCTCCGCCGCTTCACGCCTATTTATGCAAATTAACTGCCATCTTTGTTGGGTTAATTTGCATACTCTCCTGATTGGCTGGTTAGCATAGTGGAGGGATGGTCAATTTACATGTTTGTCTATTATTAGGTAAGATATATAAGTCATTAGCTGTATACTCAGTTCAGACTATAAAATATCAATGAAAAGGGCAGTAAATAGTTCTTTAGCAAAACCGTTCTTCCTCCTTTTGGCTTTGTTGCTGTTTATTATCTCTTTTCCGTCCATCTCCTTTCTGTCCCCTCCTCTCCTTTCCCTTCAGCGCACTTGTCACTTGCTGTCTATCCCCCGAGTCTGTAGGGCTTTCCTTTCCTAAGCTCATGAAAGTGCACCGATTCCTGAGGAGGCCTGGGGACCTGGGGTCAAACATTGTTATTTGTACTCCAGGCCTCTGCTCCAGCCCAGTGGGACCAGCAGAGGCTGAGGATCGCGGTTACCGCGGTTACCGGCTCAGGGACCTGCTTCCCCTGCGTGTCTCAGCCTACTTTCTCTTAAGGAGCCAAGCAGGTATCTACCTAATTGCTTTTAGCAGAGAAGGTATTGGAGAGAGATGGTGGATGGCTTTTATCATCAGTATAAAGGCTGAACTGAAAGGAAAAGGAATCTGTAATTAGAGGTTATTAAAAGAATAAAAATGGAGCCTTAGCATGCCAACCGCTAATATCACCTTAAAACTGTACAAAAGCCTTTGGGGACAGCAAGTCACTTGCGATGTATAATATAAATGAAACCACAGTAAGATCTCCCCAGACCCCAAATGTGCCCCTTTCCTCAACAAGGTATGATCCCAGGTTCATATGCACACTTCCTGGGGAAAACACAGGTCATCCTTGGCTTTTATTTTCCTTTATTTAGAAAATAAAGCATTGCTACTGTCAGAAAACAGAAAGTGAAGTGACATTCCAGAACCCCTCCTCAGCCGCAGGGTCTCAGACTTGCTTCCAAATTCAATCAGACCCCTCCACCCCTCTGTCCACTCAACACTTGCCTTCCTAGCTCTCAATAGAGTTTGTCATTTTTGTACTTATTAGATTAACATTTGCTCCTCTCTAAGCCATTTGGAATATATTTTTAATTGCTTTCATACTCTAAAAGCAATCATTAATTAGCCCATGAACCAATCAAAAATTGACAAGGTTTCAATAAATATTTGCTGAAATAATAAATAGCGTGAAAGAGCAATAACTAATATTTTTTTTTTTAGTGCAAAGCAGACGACAGAGTTTAGGACCACGTACGACTCACTCTTGCCCAGATTGAACTTGGATTGTAACAGATAAATGCAGTCATCACTTGTACAAAAAAAAAAGAGCTTTTATTCTTAAAAATATTTAAGAATAAAATATTTTATTTTTAAAAATATTTAAAATGTGTTTTTAGAGGCAGAGAGAGAGAGACATGGATGTGAGAGAGAAACATTGCCTGGCTGCCTCCTGTAGGCCCCCTATCAGGGACCCAGGGATCGAGCCCCCAGCCTGGGCATGTGCCCAGACTAGGAATGGAACCGGCAACCTTTTACTGAGCCACATGGGACAGGGCCACATTTCCATTTCATAATTCCATTTTCATGCAGTCTATATTTCCCAGTGAGATATGCTCCTCAAATTAATAAGTTTGCATGCAATCCTGGTCAGACCAGGAAAGTTCCATATGTTCAAACAAACAAACAAGCCAAAACGAAAACATTCTTGATGCTCATATCACTAGTGTAGGGTTTTCCCAGAGACCTGTTAGCACCCTGCTTGTCAATAGATTTGACTTGTTCCCCTTTCTGTTTGGAGCACGCAGCGAGGTGCACGGCGCATGACGGACCTAGTGCAGGCGGCTTCCTTTCAAAGCCGGTTCGATGGAGGAGGCTCACCTGCCTGGGTCCCTGCGTGGCGGGATGGAGGAGAGGTGCCCGGGCACCTGCCCATCACCACGCCAGCAGAGCAACTTCAGCACGCAGTTCTCTGTGACAGGGACCGAGGAAAAGGAGTTACATCAGGCGGCACGTGAAATGCACGGAGACTGAGCTTGTGCAGTCTGGAGTCAAAATAGAGACCAGCCGTCCCCTTATCCGCACGGGATACGTTCCAAAACCCCCAATGGATGCCTGGAACCGCAGAGAGTGCAGAACCTGCAGGTACGAAGGGGCGGGTGGGGCTTGAGCCCTTGTTTGCCAGAGCTGTTCTGTAACCTGTAACCCACTCCCACGGTGCCCGATACCACCACCACACACCAAACCTCGGCTGCACGCACTGTCATGGCCCCTATTGCACAGAAAAGAAAGTGCCAGGACAGAGGTTGCAGAGCTGCCCGAGGCCACAGAGCTGACTCCCTACTGGAGAACTAGCCCCTTGTGTGTCAGAGAGAGAGGGGGAGGCGCTGTCCTGTTCCTTTGTTCCTACACACACTTTCTTCTCCACGTCCAGATGCTGCAAACCTAACAAAGCTCTCTGCCTGCACCAGCACTCCTCTGAGACTCCATCAGCAGCCAGAGGCGTTGCCAGTGCCACCCCCCATTGTGCCCTTTCTATGCCAAAGAGGACAAATTCCAGCAAAATCTGAACACCTGGGGTTCTTCCAGGCTCCTAGAGAGCGCTGGTACTTCAGTCACTTCAGCAAGCGCAGGATCTTGGGCCCATCGCAGCTGAAACGTTTCCTGATTAGATAACCCTAATTGAGGAATCCAGTTTGATGTTCCTGGTAAGAGGTTATATACATATGTTTGCGTAAACAGCTTATTCAAAATGGTGATATTCTATCAAAAGCAAGTGCCCAGAAGTGCCACCTTTTATTTTCCACTTACCCAGCATGTTCTCATACAGAATACATTTGAATATATTTATCTACCAGAGGTCCAGTGCATGGATTCGTGCACCGGTGGGGTCCCTCCACTTGGCCTGGGCCCTCTCACAATCCGGACCCCTTGGGGGATGTTGGACTGCTGGTTTTGGCCCCTTCCCCACAGGCCAGCAGTCCAACATCCCCGAGGGATATAGTAGTGCACGAAGCGGCAGGCGACTGGGGAGGAGCCCCAGCCAGTCCAGGTGCCACATCATTCCCACTCATCCCGGCCCCGCTGCACCTGCCGCTGCCATCACTTGCTGCTCGGTAGCTCTGCTGTGGAGATGGGAGAGGCTCATGCTGCCACAGTGGCGCTCGCCAGCCATGAGCCCAGCGTCCAGTGCCTGTTGGTCAGCTGAGCAACGCTCCTGCTGTGGGAGTGCACTGACTACCAGGGGACAGCTCCTGCATTGAGCATCTGCCCCCTGGTGGTCAGTGCGCAGCCTAGCGACCAGTCAATCAGTCGTTTGGTCGACCAGTTGCTTAGGCTTTATATAGAGAGATTATATTCCCAAAAGTAACTCTGTAACCCAAGCAAAAAGTAACAGAAATTTAATTTTTATTATTTAATCATTTAATTACTTATTTGTTTATTTTTAAATATTTTTTATTGATTTCAGAGAGGAAGTGAGAGGGAGAGATAGAATAAAAATGATGAGAGAGAATCATCAATCAGCTGCCTCCTGCACGCCCCCTACTGGGGACCAAGCCCACAACCCAGATATGTGCCCTTGACTGGAATCATCCCAGAACCCTTCAGTCTGTAGGAGAATGCTCTATCCACTGAGCCAGACTGGCTAGGGCAAGTAACAGAATTTTGAAAATTTTAAAACTTTATTGTGATGGTCACCCCCACCTAAATGACTTCATAGTACCAGACTAATTTTTTAAAATTATTTACTGATTTTAGAGAGACGGATGGAGAGCCATAGAGAGAGAGAGAGAGAGAGAGAGAGAGAGAGAAACATTGATTTGTTGTTCCACTTATTTATGCATTCATTGGTTGATGCTCATATGTGCCCTGACCAGGGATCAAACCTGCAACATTGGCATATCAGGACGATGCTCTAACCAACTGACCTACTGGGCCAGACTGATTTTCAAAGGGGGTTTGCTGTCTAAGGTCTCAAGATGAAATATAACTGGGCTTCCTTAACCTTGAAAATTCACACTCTAACTGGATAAAAAAAATAGTAAGCCCCTAGATATACACACAGACACAACACTTAGATACACACACAGACTTCCAAAATATTTGTGTAGCCATCTAAGTATGTGGAGGGAAAATTAATGCCTGAAGATGTCTTAAGTAATGAAAACATATATCCAACAGTCCCTGACTTAAGCAAAACACTGTGACCCAAATTCAAACTATAACAGGTGGTACAGTTAATTGAACTATTTTTCTTTTTCTTTTCTTCTTCTTCTTTCAGGTCTTAAATAGAAGAGAATTATCTTGCTTCCATCATGTTTAGTAAAAGCCTATGTATTTATTGCATTGTTTTTCTAGCTTATGTCCAATATCCATTAATAATAAAAATAACACTAGTCATCAGGGAAATGCAGATCAAAACCACAATGACATCTCATCTCACACCTGTACTATAAAAAAAGACAAGAAATAATGTGCTTGATAGAATGTGGAGAAAAGGGAACTCTTGTCACTGCTGATGGGAATATAAACTGGTGCAGCCATTATGGAAAACAGTCTGGAGGTTCCTCAAATAATTAGAAAAAAAGAGAGTTACCTCATGACCCAGTAGTTCCACCTCTGGTATTTACCCAAAAAACTCCAAAACATTAACGTGAAAATATATTTGCTTCCCCATGTTCATTGCAGCGTTATTTACAATAGCTAAGATATGAAAGCAGCCTAAGTGTCCATTGATGTTGAATGAATAAAAAATACACACACACACAAACACATACACATGGAAATATTATTCAGCCCTAAAAAAGGGAATGTTGCTACTTGTGACAATATGTATAAACCTGGAGGGCATTATTCCCAGTAAAATAAGTCAGACAAAGACAAATACCAAATGACCTCACTTACACAGGGTGGGGCAAAAGTGGGTTTACAGTTGTGAGTAGGTAAAACACAGTTTATTCTTGCATTAATATTTATGAATTATTATATCATTTTCCATGCAAATGACTGTAAACCTACTTTTGACAGAGAAACTGCATTTGAAATCGGAAAAAAATCAGAAAAACAAGCTCCTGGGTATGGAGAACAGACTGGTGTGGGTGTGTGAGGAAATGGTGAATGGGGTTTAGAAGTGCCTGCTTCTGTTGAGAAATAAACACGTCTGGGGATGTGATGTCAGCTTGGTGACTACAGCTAACAATACCGTAGTGTGTATTTGAAAGTTGCTAAGAGACTTAAAAATTTCTCATCACAAGAAAAGACATGTTGTGAGGTGATTGATGTTAAGTAGACTTATTATGGTGTTCATTTAATAACATCCACAAATAACAAAACATTATGGTGTACACCTGAAACCAATAGAGTGTTATATGTCAATTATATCTCAAAAAATGATAACGTGTGAATAATCAAACTAACTTAGAATTTAAAATAGTCTCATTATCCTCACTCCTAAATAGTCTAATTTAAAATAAATTAATACACTCAAAGAAACAGTTCTATTCTCTTATTAAATCTTTAATAGTGAAGTCATCTTTCAACGTATAATGCAAAGAAAATATTAATCTTTGGGGATGAGTTGAAAATATGAAAGAGCACACAGTTTCCCGATATAAGATTAGAAATGATTTGGCAACAGCTGCTGTGCCCACCCACATCCGGTTTCACAAAGCCATGCTCCTGGGGCTGGAGGATCCGGTTGGTTCGTTATTGCATGCATACCAGGACAGTGCATCAATGACACCTGGTCTTATTTCAGTCAACTCGGAGGCAGTTGATCACATATTTTTTAATTTTTAAGAGAAGCTCTGAAAGCTACCTTTATTTCTAGAAAAATTTTTATGTCCATCAGGTACTCTTTTATGGAACTTTATTCAAGACACAACCCACAGCAGGGGCCTTTGGCGAAGAGGCTCCATGTCCCACTGTCAATGGAACTCCTGACCTGAATTCATCCCAAATAAACTATCAAGCTGAGCTCCCAGGCTTGTTTCTCTGAAGCAGCATGTCAACTCGATGCTGTTTTTCTGGGTGAGGATGTGTCATTATTATTTCATTATTTATTATCTAATTCTCTCTAGAAGCATCAGTTGAATGTAGATAAAGCAAAGCCATTGACCATTCACAGGCTCTTTGCCAACCCCGATGTGGAGGGCAGCCTTGGAGCTGTGAGCAGCACTGTCATCCAGTTGCCTATATTCCTTGGGAGACTATTCAAGCTGCGTGCACAAGAGAGATTCCATAAGGGCCTCCAGAAGGAGAAAGAACCCTGGCTGTGGGCGGGAGATGGGTCTGAGCTGAGCCTTGCAAACAAACAGGACACCGACAGGGTAACTGGGCCCGAGCAGACAGGGTAAACCAGACAGGAAGAGCCTAACCAGAGTGGGTTAGTTTCACAGCCATTTTCTCACACTTCCAGGGCATGAGCCATTACAATGTTTCTCAAAAAGGATGCAATTGACCTTGAGAGAATGTTTTCTCCACAGCAGGATGTTTAACAACATCCCTGACCTCACGCTAGTAGCCAGGCCCCTTCCTTCTGTTACATATGGAGAAAACCCCAAGTTCCCTCAGGTTTCAAATGCCCCAAATGCTGAGTCATATACCCATATCCAACCAGGGGGTCAAGAATTCAATTAAATTCATGTTTCAATAGACTGACATAGAATAGAAGGGGGGAAGAAAGTGTAGTAAGCACATTATCAGTTACCAAGTGATGAAGAGCCGTGGCGTAGCTGACATTGACTCGCAGAATTTTAGAGTTGGTAGTGGTCAGATCAAACAGTGTCAGTGATTTCAGATTTCATTTCATATCGGCACAATGAGCAAAAAAAACCCCAAAACAAACAAACAAACAAAAACCAAAAACAAAACACTAACAAATCACACACCAACTTCATGGAAATTAAAGACCAGAGACCTTAAATAACTTATCAAATTAAGGATGCCTGCTGCAACTAAAATTAGAAACTATTAGAGATTTTTGAGAAGTGATAACTTAATTAAATGCATCCAAAAATAGTGTATTAATTCACAAACATAAATTTATTGCTTAAATAATCCAACAAAATAACGACTGTTGTCCTGCCTTTCTTTGTTAGTTGGCATCTGGGCAATGAAGCTCTCCCATGTGGACTTGCACACCTAAAGCAACCCCGGCACCCACACGATTCGCCAGGGGTCCTACTTAGAGGGTTGGGACACTGTGTATATTGAAATATTTATGTGAAAAATTTACAGACACTTCATCCAATTTCCCTGCAAAATGACCCACGTCTGCCTTACACCATGGCTTAGCCAGTGGTTCTCAACCTTCTGGCCCTTTAAATTCAGTTCCTCATGTTGTGACCCAACCATAAAATTATTTTCGATGCTACTTCATAACTGTAATGTTGATATTGTTATGAATCGTAATGTAAATATCTGATATGCAGGATGGTCTTAGGCGACCCCTGTGAAAGGGTCGTTCCACCGCCAAAGGGGTCACGACCCACAGGTTGAGAACCGCTGCCTTAGGCAATCACTTAAGGATGTTCTGTCCTGACACCAGACAGACCACACGCTGGGCTAGTGCTGGCCTCCGCCATGAAGGGGTAATAAGACCATGCCGTTCTGTTCACAGGAATGTGAACATTCCCTCACAAAAATTGAATACGGTGAGGATGAATAAAGGAAGAATGATGCATATAATTGGATGCTTTTGAAAGCAGTATGGCTTTGTGTACAGTTTAAAACCAGAGGCCTAAAGCTGATTAGAGTTAATAACTGTGTATTGGTTGCCAGGGTGCAGTATAAATGGATATGAATGAAAATTGTGAACAATTTCCCATAGTCTCCTCCACTCCATATCGCCCGACAGTGGGCAACTTCAGAAATCCATGTTCCAGTGCTCGCTGGAATGTGCCATCGTTGGCAAAGTGTTTGTGTGACGGGTTTGATTAACGACTGCTGTGCAAGCATCTTTCTAGCTGCCAGGCGGGATACCAACAGGTGAAGCCTAGACTGAAGGGGAGCATGGACTTACTAGTAGATGATGCATGCGAGGTGGTCAGCACACTCGTAATTAGTAAGTGCTAGTCCTTACTATTCTTCAGCAAAACAACACTTCCTGCTGCTATGAAACCGCGTGTGAGCAGAGGGCGTAATAAAATGCTTTGCTTAAAAGCAGTACCACCTGGCACGATCTCCTGGGTATACTTTTATGGAGTGCGGGGTAAGGAAAACTGACATTAGGAGAGTGAGCTTCCGCAGATGACTGGACTGCAATAAAACTTCCTTGGATGGGTTTGAAATGTGCTGCATTGCACTGAACCAATTCTGCCCGTTAATTCCAGAGCAATGCAGTTGCCAGCCGTGTCCCATCGGCCCCTCCATCAGGTGTGAACACCAGAGCTAAGTACTCTAAAATTTAAACTTAAGAAGCAGAATCCCAGGAAGAGATGGCCAAGATGGAGAAGAAATTAGGTTTACCGCGCGTTTTATGCGAGTGAAATGCCCTGGGTCCCCCCAGCTTTCACATTCCTGTTGAAAGAGGAACTCAAACCTTGTAACTTCATTTCATCCACGAGAAGCATGTACGCTAAAGTGTGTTGTTGTTCGGTATATGATACCTGGCAAATCATAGAGATTAACAATTGGCCACGGTTAACTAAAACAGCCAAACTTTACCTTGTAAAATCCAAAAGTGTGCTGCTCATTGGGAAGAGGATTGGTGTTGGAAGAGCTGGGGAGTGAGCCCTGCGCAGTCGGGTTTCTACCCAGGAATCCCAGTGCCTGCCGCTCCCGAGTGACACAGAGGCCCATGCTCCGCAGGAGGAGCCCCAGAGCATTGCGCAAAAGTCTCCCATCTTCATAGCTGAGTCTGTGCCTTCTCTACACTTAAAATTCTGAGCATTTAGCACATCTTGTTGCATCAAAATCTAGATACAAAAACCCTCAAATCAAACTATTTACCTCAACTGAAGTTTGCCTGGAACAATTCATAAGAAGGGGGACGATGACAGTGAAGAAAGCCAAGGATAGTTTGAATGAACTCGAGTTACTATGGAGTTTCCTCAAGAAATTAATCTCACTTCCAGGAATATATCCTAAGAAACCTGAAACGCTCATCAGAAAGAATGTATGCATTCCTATGTTCATAGCAGCACAATTTACAATAGCTAAGATTTGGAAACAGCCTAAGTGCCCATCAGCAGATGAGTGGATAAAAACTGTGGTACATCTACACAATGGAATACTATGTGGCAATAAAAAAGAAAGAATTCTTACCATGGCAACAGCATAGAGGGACCTGGAGATTATTAGGCTGAGCGAAATAAGCCAGTCAGAGAAAGGTAAGTATCATGTGATCTCACTCATATGTGGAATCTAATGAACAAAATAAACTGATGATCAAAAATAGACCCAGAGTCATAGAAGCATGAACAGAGGGAAGGCTGAGGATGGTTGATGGGAAGAGATCAACCAATGAACTTGTATGCATATATGCATAACCTGTGGACACAGACAATGGGGTGCTGAGGGCCTGGATCAGGGAGGACGGTAGCGGGCTGGAAGAGATTAATGGTGGGTAAAAGAGAACCTATGTAATACTTTCAATTATAAAGATTAAGAGAAAAAAAATAGTGGCATAGACGCTCTCACAGCTTATCTCCCCCCCGACCCCCACATGAAAAGGAGAACTGGTCTCCCTGACAAGGAGCAGAGCAGTCTGGGGCCAGAAGGAGCCGTGAGGGTTCAGTGACCTGCTTGTCTGCAGGTGAAACCCAACAGCCCCACACAGATCCACCAGGAGAGGCTGCATGGCTTGTGTGACAGTCTGGGAGACATAGCTACTGAACAGTCACATGTTTTATTCGCAAATTGTTCCCTCTAATTCCAGTGGCATTTGGAGACTTCCCTAGAAAGAAACACTGGCAATCCATACAAGAAATGGCTCTGGCCCAGGCACACCAGCACCTGCTCTCTTGTGGCATTGAGCCCCTGGAAGACTGAGTGCATGATGGGGAGAGAGCAGCCACCCCCAGCACCCACACACATGCTTCTCTGGAAACCAGGAAAAGGTGCACATTCTGCTCTGACCCAGCAGCGCTGCAGCGAGTCGTCTGGTGAAAGAGCCGGAATTCTTTTAATATTTTTATTGATTTCAGAGGGGAAGGAAGAGGGAGAGAATGAGAGAAACATCAATGATGAGAGAGAATAATTGACTGGCTGCTTCCTGCACGCCCCCCACTGGGACCGAGCCTGCAACCCAGGCGTGTGACCTGACCACGAATTCAACCATTGACCTCCTGGTCATAGGTCGATGCTCAACCACTGAGCCATGCCAGCTGGGCCTGGGATTCTTATTAAATTTCCCAAACAGAGACCATTGGAAGGGTTATTACTGTGTAGTTTTGCATTAGGTTCCTATGGCTGCCCTAACAAATTACCACAAACAACACAAAAGTGTTCTCTCCAGCCTGGCAGAGCTGTCCTGACTGAGCTGGGGAGAATGAAGGGTATCAGTTTCTCACTTCTTCAGGGGCTGCGAGAGGAATCGGATTCCAGCCTTTCCCGGCTTCCACATAGCACCATGCCCACCTCTGATTCTTCATTTCACCTTCTTCCATCCTTGGTCTTCTCGCTTCCCTCTTATGAGAACCTGTGATTACACTGGGCCCAACTGGGTAATCCAGGACTATTTTCCCATCTCAGAATGCTTAATTCAATCTATCAGCAAAGTCCCTTTTGTTCTATTCACAGGTTCTGGGATGAGGAACTGGACATCATTGTGGGGCACTATTCTGTCTACAAGGTTCTGATAACTAAGCTAATTTTTTAACAGACATTAGAGAGTAGGCCTCATATGTCTTGATGATGAATAAGACCATAAAACAATCTGAACAATTGCAATGTGACCAATATTTTGAAAAATAATATTTATCAAACCATAGTTCATAAGACTTTAGAAAGCCTACTGACAACCTTTTCCTATTAATAAAAGAATAATATTCAAATTAACCATCACTCCATCACAAAGATAGTGGTGGCCACGGAACTAGAGTGAGCAGGAAGCTTAGGTTGCCCCCGGCAATGGAGGAAGCCAAGTTTCCCGCCTGCCCTGCCTGGACGTGGGCTCCGCTCAAGGCTACAAAGTTTCAATTATAGAAGATAAATAAATCCCAGGGAAAAAAAAGAAAAAAGGGAGAGGCTGGGGGCGGGACCCCCCCACCCTGAAGGGGCTGTGGCAAGCCTGAAAATAGCCCTCAGCCCCTCACCCAGGCTGGCCAGGCACCCGAGCGGGACCCCCACCCTGATCTGAGACACCCTTCATGGTAAACCAGCTGGCCCCCACCTGTGCACCAGGCCTCTATCCTATATAATGTGATGGTGATGGTGAACCTATGATACGCGTGTCAGAGGTGACACGTGAACTCATTTTTTTGGTTGATTTTTCTTTGTTAAATGGCATTTAAATATATAAAATAAATATCAAAAATATAAAACTTTGTTTTACTATGGTTGCAAATATCAAAAAATTTCTATATGTGAAATGGCACCAGAGTTCAGTTAGGGTTTTTCAAAATGCTGACACGCCGAGCTCAAAAGGTTCGCCATCACTGCTATATAATAAAAGGTAATATGCAAATTGACCCTAACAGCAGAATGACTGGGAATGACTGGTCACTATGACACACACTGACCACCAGGGGGCAGACCTCAATGCAGGAGCTGCCCCCTGGTGGTCAGTGTGCTCCCACAGGGGGAGCTCTGCTCAGCCACAAGCCAGGCTGCCGGCTGCCAGTACAGCGGTGGTGGTGGGAGCCTCTCCCGCCTCCTCAGCAGCACTAAGGGTGTCTGACTGCCAGCTTAGACCCGATCCCCTGGGGAGTGGGCCTAAACCAGCAGGTGTTCATCCCCCGAGGGGTCCCAGACTGCGAGAGGGCACAGGCCGGGCTGAGGGACCCCCCCGAGTGCACAAATTTTTGTGCACCGGGCCTCTAGTAAATATATAAATTTCTGAGTTGCTATTCTCTGTTAATTAACACTAACTGGATATTTCAAATATAGGTAAGATCAAAATATCCATATCAAAGGTGTTTCATTAATTTTCCATGCATCTATTATTTCCCCTTTTGGCCTGCAAGTGCTATGATAGCCAGTACCTACAACAAAAATAAGTGCTTTTTAATGTTTATTGAATGAATGAGCAAATGAATGAAACTATTTCAAGTGGCTCTATGTTCAAAGACAAAAATCTACTTTTATCTTTCCAGAGTTTCAAAGCAAAATAGCATTGCTGGTTGAAATATTAAATGCAGGCCTGAGCTTCCATCAACTGCTGAAAACTCTGGAGTTTTTACACAGTCCTCATTTCAAATATATGCTAGTCCTGTCCACGATGTCCTCCATAAAGCACGCCAATCAGCTGAAGGAAACGCTTTCAGATACAAAGGATGCATGGCTGTCATTCCAGGTGGTTGGCAAGGGTCCTGATCAGGTGCTAACGAGGTGCGTTTGACAAGCACAGACATGCTTCTAACAACTCGCTCCCTGTGAGCTGGTAGTACTTTTTGCAAAAATAACTATCAAAACATGAGAAATATTGTAATTGATAAATAATATATGTGCAATAAATGTATATAAAATAAAATAAACATATTTTATGTTAACTTAATATAATAAATAAAATACATTTATATTTATATTTATAGATATTACATATTTTATTTATATTATATATTTATGTATTAAATAAATATATACTTATATTTATTTAACATATTAAATAAGATGAATATATGTTAAAATTTTAAAAACATGATTACTTTAAAACTGTCCAACTTCCAAGTGAAAATGTGATCCTATTAGTAAGCACCTGCTTATCTCAGGAGCAGAGCATCCTCACAAGTGGCCTGTACATCACACTGGGTACTTCAGTTACAGGGAGGATGGCCCAAGGAGCCTCCTGGGAAGTATACTTAATTTTTTAAGTAGGTCACCCTGACACTTCTCATTCTAGAAATTTTTACCAGGGTTTTCATTTTAAAACCAGTTTCAAAAAGGATAGAGAATACGTTTAAATAAAATACTTTTATTCTCCTTATCGGAAAGTTCTGCCACTAGACCGGACCTCAGGATACCACTGTGCCTTATACTGTGAGGTATACACGGTGTGCTGGGGATCATGTCAATCTTCGTAACATGTTCAGTGCTATTCAGTAGAAACATGATAAGATGGGATTCATTGATTTTAATTTCTCGAGTTCTCTGGAGGATCACGCACTTGCTACGGATGCTTGGTTTCATGTGCAGAGGACACTGAAGGGTTGTTAGAACTCATTCTCCTGGCATTTCTTCTTCCAAAAACAAAACAAGTACAAGTGTTTGACCACAGGGACCCTCACTTTTTAAGTAAGAATCGATGACTTAAGTAAAATGTCTTTAGATGTACTTTTACCTTTTTTGTGAAAATCCTTTGCACAAAATGGTAAATTATCAAAGAAAGCATATTTTATTAAGTCAAAACATTTCTAGGTCTTTCTTCAGTAAATAAACATCATATTTATATCTGGTAAAGATTTCATTGTAACTTATTGGTAAGCATTGCATATTTATAACAATAAGAAAAATTCCTTCTGAGCAAGATGTTAAACACTTCTATTCAGTGACATATTTTATTCAATAGATAAGAAATATATTTTCCTTTATAGAAGGTAAAAATTACAATTCAACACCTGGAGTTGCTTTTAGGTTTGTATTCATATTGAGCAATGATAGAAAATCGGATTTTTACTCTGTGTCCTGGTTTTATTACTGCTGGGTCATGTGACTTAGGTTAAGTGAAATATTCACAGGAGAACTATACTCCTGTACTTGTTTTTCAGCCTCAGTTTCATGTCTGAATACATCATTTTGATGTATTTCTATGAAACTAAGGAAAGTTAAATAATATCAACACCCCCACTATATCACTGTAAACTACTATCACTTTCAATTCATGAATATCATCGTGCTAGTTAAAATCTAACTATTTAAAATTGTTTGATAATTATAGAATATCTATGCCATAAATATTACATTTATTTATAATCTGTTTATCTATTTATTTAATAACATTCCATTTTGCATGGATTAAAGTATTCCTGAAAGTATTACTTGGTTTTGTGTGATGACTCACAAGTCGATTATAAACTCACAGGCTTGTGGAGAAGAGCTTGGCCTGCAGGCTTGAAATCACATTCCCTAAGGCCCATCTGCGGGCACAAGAGAAGCCTGGAGTGTGCAGGCAGGGAGAGTGAGGGCACATGTACCCTGTCTTCTGATGTGACTTAAAGGCAGGGCTAGCATTTGAAAGTATGACTTGATCAGTTTTTCAACTCAGTTCAACAGGAAGACATTCCAGAGATCTAGATGTGTGAAACTTCTACTCGTAGAGGTCAGGAGTAAGATGTGTACAAGGATAACAACAAAAACAACACTCTGAATGCTCACTGCTTGTCAGATACCGTGCTCAGAGCTTTATGTTCCTTATCATGTTTAACTTTCATAGCATTTTACCAGGTCTGTGCCATTTTATGGTGAGTGAACTGATGCTTAATGAATCTGTTAAATTCACAGACATATGGCTAGTGAGGACTAGGTCCAGAACTTGAAAGACTTTGATTATAAAGCCCCTGCTCTTAACCCTATTCTATCCAGTGGGAGGACTGCAGTGCTTGCAGATGGCTTCTGGATGGATGAAGGCTTGATTGTGCTTCCTGTGGTGAGTAGCCTTTAAGATGAGTGCCTGTGAGCCCACCTCCTGGTGTTATTATCATAATTAGCTATTTTTTAATATTAATAATAGGAATAGAGCAATGGGGAGGCCAAACATTATAGCATGGTCATCTGGGCAGCTTCACCAGGAATCTACAGCCTCATACTCCCCAGGGAACCACTGGTCCATTCCCTGAAAATCACGGAGAAGAGATCAAACAAAGGGAGAGATGGATGCACGCTCAGTGAAGTTGGAGTGATGCACTGGGGATGCTTGTCTGTCGGTCTAGCCTGGGAAACAATGGATTGGCTAGAAGGTGGAGCTGCTGGAAGTGTGCAAAATCTTGGAAAGTAAAATGCCCAACAAAGAATTCCCTCTCTCTTGCCTGCTCTTGCCTTTTGGTTTCCCCCTTCCCTCTTGCTCCATGACCCATGCACTTGACTGCCATGTGGCCTTAAGCAGCTGCATGACCCAGGGCCATGCAGACCCACATGCCATGGACTGCAGCTGGGACCACAAGCTAAGCCAGCCAGATCCTGGACTGGATTGGACTTATTATGGAGGAGAAATCCTGAGCAGTGACCTTGCTTCTTGCCCCGCTGAGACAAGACTGGACTTCTTCCATGGTGGGATGACAGAGATGGGACTTTAGAGGGAGCCTCCCTTAATTTCACATCATCAATAAAGCTTTCCATGAAACCTCACACTCCCCTGGAGGTGTCAGGAAATTGTTTTTCCCGAGGCATCCCAAGAAGTCCACTTCCACCAATAATACTGGTGCTGATCTGGTTAATTCCTTTTTCTAGACTAACTTGTTTCTAACCAATAGTACATGGCAATGTTAAGTAGATGTCATTCCTGTGGCTGGTTATAAAAGACTTCATTTTCCTAACTGGCTCTCTCTACAGCCTCCTCTGTCTAATCTGTTTGATGAAATGGTGGCCTCATATTGGACAGGGTCACATGGCAAGGAATTGAAAGCAGCTTCAAGCCAACAGCCAGCAAGGAGCGGAGGTTCAGGTCCAACAGCACTCAGGGGCAAATTCTGGCAACAACCCATCAGTGAGCTGGAGAACAGATCCCTCACCACTTAAGCTTTCAGATGAGACCCCAGAACTGGTCACCATCTTGACTGCAGCCCAGGTAAGAGGGCCTGGATTTCTGACTTACAGAAATGGCCAGATGACAAATGGCATTGTTTTACACCACTAAATGTTGGGGTGATTTGTTATGCAGCAGTACATAGCTAAAACTCTTAGTGAGTTATCTAAGTTAATAAAGGCAAGGACTACACTTTATTTTACTTCCTGTATCCAGCAACTAGAAAGCAGCTAACTTAGGCCACATGCCTAAATGAAGAGTAAATAGAAGATTAGATGAAATGACCTGTAAGATCATTTGAAACTTGATATTTTATTATTGTAACATGTAGAATATTATTAGATTGTATAATATGGCCCTATACACTTTATCCAAATAAAAGATATTACAAGTAAAATAGCCAGAACTCAATAACAAAGATCCCCGCCCCCCCCCCCATAAGCCTTCCCAGGTGTGTTGAGATAGAATACAGACACAAAAGACCCATCCATTGTAAATATACCGTTTTATAAATTTTGGCAACTTGTCAATATTCATGTAATCAGCATTAAAATCAACATATAGAGTATTTGCAACTCTGGAAAAGTATCCTTGTGCCCTTTCAGTCAAGTGTCTTCCTTGACATCCTAGCTGTCTCTCACTATAGTTTCACATTTTCTAGAATTCCATACATGAAGATGTGTTTTTATACACATTGAGCTGTTCTGCAAATGCACTAGATATAAAGATATCAGACCACATAAAACAGCTGTAATGGAATTTAATATTTTTGTTTTTGACTCATAATTTCACATGTAAATATCTTCAGTAGATTCTCTTTATTTTCGAAAACTCCTCATAAATCCCAATTTCTTTTCCCTGTGAACATGGAGGGAAAATAAGAATCGCTTTTGTATGATAGCAAACTCTTCAGCAGTGGCCATTCATCAGCATTTTTTTTTAAAGCTGAAAGAATGTTGGGGCTATAGTGAACCAGAAAGGGATTTTACATTTAAAGTTAGAATTGTCTAGATTTTGCTACAACTTGGCTCTTTTACATTGGTTCTCACTGATTAAATTTTCAACTGCAACACAATGAGGCTGCTTTCAAAAGCCTGGTCTTTCTTCCCGTGGCCTGTAAGAGACATGCAGTCTTCCAATAAAAATGTTACACACGTTTCCTTGAATGTAGGGCTGATGATGGATAGATGGACAACACTATGGACACACTCAACAAAAACCCACAGTCATCACTCTTTGCTGGGAGTAGCTGCATCAGCCGACTTTGAATTTGGGCAGCCTTTCATTGAACAAATACTTACTGAATTCTCACACCCAGTGAGCTAGGCATTGTGTGAGCTCTATCAGGTGTTCCTTCTCTGCCTGGGAGAAAAGACTAGCAGTGACTAGCGCACCTGCAGGAGTCAGCTAAGTTGGATACGCCTTGATATGCCCACAGCATAGAGGCTCCACTTTATGTTGACGGTTTCTAAGTAGAGCCCAGACGGTGCCTGCTGTCCACCCCAGTTTGTGGACGCCATAGCTAACTACTTACAGTCACACTCACTCCCCAGTGTGGACAGGGAAATGGAAGAGGCAGTCTCTACTTGCAGAGGCTTACACGAGCACAAAGGTCTATGTGCAATCAGACTCAGGTAGAGGTCAACTGGGTTAGGACTTGACTAAATTCAGTGGCCACAGGACAAATAACCCAACTTCTGGAGTCAGGGCTCCTTCCAATGTAAATGAGTCCTTTATCTATAAGGAGCTAGGAAGCAGGACCACTCCGGTTACTTCAAACATTTCAGCGAATGTCTTAATTGAGAGCAACAACAGAAAGATTGTAAGGAAAAGCTGCTGGGCACCCCTCCTAGGGTTTTCCAACAAGCGGCCAACATGACTCCACCTCCTCTGGCCTCTCAAAAGCAGACTATGGAGTGAAGTGAGAGAGAGTTATGGAGGCAACCACATGTCTTCCAAGATGGCGGGACGGCGGGGGGTTGACTATGTTCTCTCCTCCACACGGACTCCACACGCACACCCGAGAAGCAGCCCTAAGACTTGGAAGAGGAGGGAGTCGGGCCCTTTCCAGACAGGACACTAGTATCTCACTCCAAACATGACCTTGTGAGCTACAGAAATGTGCAGGCCAGTCTTGACCATGACCACAGTGATGAAATTCTGGAACAATCCACCAAGTGGTCCCTAGAATTTGGGAAAACATGTGAACACTGAGATGATTGCCCTTTCCATTCCAGAATGTTCGAAGGCAGGATCCTGGCTGCCACAGCCTCTCCAAGCAGAGCAGGGAGAAAGGACAACAGACAGGCACACTGCATTCCCTATGGCTCAGTGCACCCCACAAGAAGTAGCTTGCTGTCTTTTGGGAATCCTACTGAAAAGAGCCACCTGACAAAGGAAGAGAGCCCCAGCAGATGGAGGAAGTGAGGGGCTGACCTGGGGTAGCTAAAATGCAAATGCCCCTTGTCAGACACCTGAAGACACAATAGGGATGGCTTGGGGGAGGGGCAGGGCTGCAATGAACCTGTCAGCGCCCAGCAGGCAGCAGCTGCTTCCCAGACAGGGGCACTCACTGCCAGGCTCCGGAAACTAGTCAAGTCAAGGGCGATTCCCAAACGCAGGCTCAGAGCTGCAAGTCAGGCCTGAACTGAAAGGAAGGGAGACATTTTGAATTTTATTAGATTCAGGACAGCATGGACATTTTAATAACTGCAAATAAATTTTAATTATTGAAATTAAATTTTGTTTATAACCGAAGTACTGAAAAGCAATGATCTCTGCCTAACATGTATCCAACGGCAAGGCCCAGAGGCTGGAGGGTGTGGCTGAGAAAGAAAAGGAAATGTGTGTTGTGCTTATACTGGCTTTGAGTTCAGGCCAGTGAATGAAATAATTGCACAAGGATTACAGATAATACACGTTAAATGCCTACCATAGTACCTGGCACACTGGAAATGAGTTTAATAAATATGAGTTATTGTTCGTTTTATTACCATGTCCCTGGCACTGTTACTTTCCTTACATACATTACTTCTAATCCTTCCAATAAATCTACAAGGTGCCTATTATTATATTTAGTTTTCAGAGGAAGAAAAAGAGGAACGGACATGGAAGAGGCAGTCTCTACTGCAGAAGCTCATCAAAGGGAACCAGATGGTAGGAACAGTTCCAATGGAGATGGCACCAGGTGGCATGGGGCCCGCTCCCCAGCTTCGCCTACGCACAGGCTTTCCTGAAGGACCTGGCCCCCAAGTAGGACTCAGCTACTCAGGTGCAGGGGAGGGAGCTGTACAGGAAGCTCCGAGTTGCTGATAGAGAGCAAGGGAGAGAGCAGCAAGATCAGAGCAGTGAAACCCTGAAGACAGCATGAAGCTAAGGGATGTAAGCCAGGAAGTGGGCACCGCCATGTAGGGATCACGGCATGGGACCCGGAAGTGAGGGATTGCTGTCCAACAGTCCCCAGTGCCTGATCATGCACATCTATGAGCTCTCTGACCTGCAGTGTCCTCAGCTGCAATGCCCCTGAACATCCTCATCTTGAACATGGGAGAAGATAACGCCTGCCTCATGGAACTACACTGAACTGCTGAGTCACAAAGTGCCACCTACATCTCCCACTAGGAACCCAAACACTGAATATGTCAGTCATCTCTTCCCCATGCTTGTGAAAATGAACAACTAATTATATTACCATCAATTAATTTTTTTCTCTTCACTTTGATGTTAGGCATCAAATAAAAAAATGTTCTTTGCACTACTCTAAAGACCTTCAACTGGATGTTTAGATTTCTATTTCTGCCCTAGCCAGTTTTGTTCAGTGGATAGAGCCTTGGCCTATGGACTGAAGGGTCATGGGTTGGATTCCAGTCAAGGGCACATGCCTGAATTTCGGGTTCGATCCCCAGTAGGGGGTGTGCAGGAGGCAGTTGATCAATGATTCTCTCTCTTCGTTGATGTTTCTATCTTTTTCTCCCTCTCCCTTCCTCTCTGAAATCAATAAAAAATACATATTTAATTTTTTCCCTATTTCTAGTATTGATTCTAACAAAGGCAAAGGCGGAAAAATACAGTAGGGATGTCAGGATGGAGAGGGCAAAGGCTGACTGTGGAGGCTTCATCTGAAGTTCCTGTCGACAGTAATTACAGGCTTGGAGCTTCTGGCAATTACAGCTCAAGTGTGGTCTTTCCTTTTCCTCTGTAAGTCTGCAGTGACATGAGGACCTTGTCTACATATCAGAAATGACCCAGCTCTGACAGCAAGCCCTCTTCCCCTAAATGAGTGTTTGCACTTCTTTATATACATGGCAAGGAAAAGAGAGGGAGGGAGAGGAAGAGTTAAGGTATGGGGGGAAATAGAAGGAGGTCATCTTGAGAGGCAGCAGAATGATACAGCGGGAAGGGTCCTGCTTGACCTAGGGTCCATTCCTCACCTGGTCTTCCAGGGATGAGGCAGATGGTCAAGCTCATGGGCAGCCACGGAGCAGCTCCCCTCGAGTGGTCTGTGAGATATGTGGGATTTATCTAATACCAGAGGCCGGCTCTGAAGGAAGTGCTGGGGAAGCCAAGTGCAGAGGTCAAGGGACTTCCCGAACTTAGGACTCAACTCTTTAATCAAGTTTCTGATACAGAGAGAGTCCACCTTAGCAGCAGCCATGGGGAGGGCTCCAGGAAAGGGGAACCAGGAACGAAGATAGCAGCTGGTGCAGGACAATGTGGGCATTCCTCCCAGGAGGAGGAAGGTAGAAGGAAGCCCTTCAAGACCGACTGAAAGTGGATGAATGGGGAATGGGAGTCCTTGCCTCTGTCGTTCTAAAAGAATCCCTTCAGAGAGTATATGAGGTAAGAGTGATACCCAAGGTTCATTTTCTTTCTAATCTTTCTCTCTTGTGATTAGATGATTTTTAAGGAATTCTTTAAAAAATATAACGGTGCAGATCTAAAATTTGGCTTTTCCCAAAATCCATTTACATAGATCTCAGAAGTCAATTGAATTTAAATGCTTGCCTTTAATAACTGAATCAGCAATGTTTTTGATCTCTAAGAGGTTTGGGAAATAAAATTAGTCCAGTATTATAATAACTACATTTACTATTTTCCCCCCAAAAATACCAATTTTGAAATATTTCAATGGATCGTTGACTCCTTATATGTGTGTCACTCTAGCACATACTGTGCACACAGAGAAGTTCACTGAACTCTTTCCTCTCCTTGCCTGGGTGGGCAGGGCAGGAGGAGATGGCATCCTAACTTCTGTGTTTACCATGGGATATGTCACTCTTGTCATCATATGTCAAAGGCCAAGGCACATTGGAAGCATGGAGGCAGAACTACATTGATGATGGAGAAGAGAGACACAAGAAAATTACAACTTTCTTTGACACAACAGCTTTTGGGCCTGGTTGGTACCAAGCTCCAATTCCAAGCGATACTACTTAATGAGGCTGGTAGTGCTACCTTCTTCAGGCACCTTCAATATCTGGCTTGAATCATAGGACAATCAGGTGCCAGCGGTAGAGCCTATGGGTGGGGTGTATCTGAGAATTCAAACTCACAGACTGGGAAACAATGAAGTCGGGGAAAGAGGGTGGGGATGACAGTTACGTTTTTCTTTGGTGCTTTACCTGATGAAATCATTTCACTGCATCCATGGAATGTGGGGAGAAGGAAGCTATAAAATGAAATTGGAGAAAATTCTCAGAAATATAATGGCCCTTGAAATGGACATCAGTTTGCATCCAGAGTTCAGAGAACATCTATTATAGAAACAATATTATGCTTGCATGGAAATGCATTTGTCGTTGATTAAAACAGAGTCCCCTGATAAAATCTTGTGGGACACGCTCTATAGGAATTTGAAGAGTGACATGATCGATGAAAATTGAGAATTGTTTCAGGTTCACACGGAGGGCACCATATAATCATAATGGTGATGGCTTGCATTCATAAAGGATTTTAGTTTTCAAAGTGCTTTTCCGGCCATCATCTCTTCTGATTCCCACAGCTGCCCTCATCCCCATTTCAGAAAGATATAAAGGAAAGAAAACTTTATATCTTTCTCAAATAAGTGATGTTGTATTTGAGAGGATTGTATAACATTGCACTTTTCTTGATACCCACAATAGTCTACTGGCTTACAGCATTTATAAAATGATGTATAAAAGTGAGAGCTAGTGAAAACTAAATAAAATTTAGAAGATGAAAATGTTCTAGAAGAAATAGGTACAGTTAAAGAATAAACTATGGAATATGTGTATATACTTGATATGGGAGGTGGGACAGGAAATTTTTTGCATAATACAGCTTAGGTAGCTTCCTTATTCTTGGAGATATTTCTTTTGAACTATGTGGCTACCATCTCAAATTGCATGTGTCAAAAGTAACCCTCATATCTCAATTTTCCTGTCTCTAATGACAACTTGGTTTGATTTTAGCCACCTCTTTTGACTACATTTATCTACATCTATAAAATCAGTCACCTATCCTTTTTTTTTTTAATTCTCACCCAAGGATATTTTTTCCATTGATTTTTAGAGAGAGTGTAAGGGAGAGGGAGAGATAGAGAGAAACACCGATGTGAGAGAGACACATTGATTGGTTGCCTCCCACATGCCCCCAACCAGGGCCAGGAGCCTGTAACCAAGGCATGTGCCCTTAGTCAGAACTAAACCAAGGACTCTTCAGTCCACAGGCCAATGCTCTAGCCACTGAGCCAAACCAGCTAGGGCCAGTCACCTATCATTTTTTTCATTCCCCTTACAGCTACCTCCACCTTAATGGAGGCCTTCGCATACTCAGCCCACACTGTCCTTCAGTCTTGTCTGATTTCCAATACACCTCAGCTCCTGTAACACACCACCAGGGAGCTCTTTTCCTCACAATATTCACCAGATTCCTGCTTTTTTTCTCCCCAACATAAAAAGAACGTCACCTGCCTTTTAGAATCACGGAGGGCACCATATAATCATAATGATGATGGCTTGCATTTGTAAAGGATTTATCATTATATGCAATGCCACCCAAGTTCTGAACACCCTTTTTCTTTTTCAATGAGCCTGGTCCTCCAGCCCCTCTAATGTTTAGTGATCTCTCCTTCTTCAAGCCCTCTGCATGTCTTTCCATCACATGGAAAGCAAAGTCTCCATGTTGTTGCAAATATTTCTTTGTTAAACTCTACTCAATGATCACTTGCATAATTCTGGTTCTCTGTTGAAGGCCATCCTTTATGAACACTACATGGCTCAGACTCTGTGATATTCAGCAGAATCTTCATTGTGTAGTATCTTGTACTGATCCATACACATTAATCTGTGTCTTGTTATGTATCTGCTGGCCTCTGACCACCCCGGGGCGCCCAGCAGTGATGAAATTGGGTGGATCACTTTAATTAATAACTATACCCAAAAGGACAAAAACAGTGTCAGAAAATAAACACACTCCTTCATGGGAACTACTCCTTCTTTAAGTGCTGAGACTATGAAGGGGGATAAGATAACCCACTGCCTACACTGCTGAGCTCATGGTCTACCCCATGAGGAAAAACAGTAACACCCTCAATGGAGGGTGCTGAACGCCTACCATCTTTTAAAGTCACAGAGAAAAATAAAACGGGAGAGTTGATCAGTCTTGATAAGGAAAAAGCTCACAAATGAAACAATCCCTTTGGCTTCGTGAGAGGGTGGATGAGTATTTCAGTTTCGCATGTGGTCCCACAGGAACCAAAAGTAGTCCAGCTTGACATGAACTAGGAAGATCAGGGAAATGCTGGCTTTTCAAGTTGGCAGCTGCAGGCAAGATAATTTATAATTCAATGATATATATTTTTATATTCATCAAACACTGTACACTTAGCATCATTTGATATTTAAATAAAAATGAATAATTGCAATTACCCTAATAAGCATATAAAATAGCTGGAAGAACTTTAAAATTTTGGTTATTCACTAACAGAACAAAAAAATTATGCTAATTTCAGTCAATTCTTTAAATTTATACAGTAATAATGAATTTAACTTGCAAATGTTTGGTAGTCCAAGCCATCACAGAAGATCTGCTTAGTGGATGCATTTTCTTTATGCATTAAAATGCATTATGTACAGATTTTTGTAAGATAAAGACTTATTTGGGAATGCTAAACCATAGGAAAAATGAAAGACAGCGTTAGAATAATGATTTCAAAAGAGCTATGTCAGTCGCATTTCACTTACAAAAACTTCACTGTAGTAGTAATACCAGTTTAATGTTGATAAAGAACATTATTTAATTCCCATCCCAAATATAAGTATTTTAACCAGCTCATGTTCATTTTTCAACATTCTATGCACTGTTTTCCCAATCACTATAGAGACAAAAAAATGAAAGCATCTCTAATGCGAAAAAATGATATTAATTTAATCATAAAATTAATTTAGAGGCATTCAAAAGCCACATTAAATGGAGGCTATATTTCCAATCATCAGTGAAACAGGCAATCAACAGACTTTCAAAAGATGATTTCTCATTTTTTTCTGTGCACATAGTGATTGACATTTAGAGGGGAGAAGAGCAAGAAAAACACCCACAGAAATAATGATCAGGTAGATAGAAATTAAATAAAGTGAACATAGTCTCACAGAAATGAGTGAAGAAAACTCTATAAAAAAGAAGCAAGCCATGTTAGATGTATGAAGAAGATTAAAATGAATGGACAATGCAAACAATAGACTGAATAATTAGGTCGCAGGTAAATGGTGCAGTTTGAATAGAGTGGGGAGGGAGCTGAGCTCCTAAGCACCCAGTCTTTTCCATCCCTTCAAAAGACTGGGTGTTAAATAAACAAAATAAGGGGCCACCTTGAGTGTAAATGTAGGTGGGAGGAATTGCAGGGAACAGAAGTATAATCATGTTTGAAGGCAAATAATAAAAAAAAAATAGTAGGAAAAAAAGTAGTTGTAGATAAAAAATAGAATAGAATACATAAAAAATGAATAGAATACATAATACAACCTTGAAGAAGGTTGAAAGATGTGGAACAGAGAACAGGTAGAGGGGTGAGGGTTAGGAGAACACCTCTTACTTTGAGTTCAGAGGAATTTGGAAGAAGGAAGAGATGCATGTGCAAAATCCCAAGTGGGGAAGAGGATGAGGACAAGGTCGCATGCTGAGAAATCGGGGGAAGTGGGTTGACAAGTTAAAAAAAAATCATGGTTCCCTGGCTCATGTGGCTTAGTTGATGGGACGTCATCCTGTGCATCCAGAGATCACTGGTTCAATTCCTGGTTGATTCCTGGTTGGGGCACATGCCCAGGTTGCTGGCTTAAGGTGTGCAGGAGGCAGCCAATTGGTTTTCTCATCAATGTTTCTCTCTCCCGCGCTTCCTCTCTCTCTCTCTCTCTCTAAAATAAACAAAAACATATTTTTAAAAACTATGGCAATAATTACAGAGAATACACATGGAAATGTGAAAGATGATAAAGTAATCCTATCACCAGAATAAGATTCAACATGAGAAAGCTGATGAAGTAACATCTCATTTATATGTTAAAAAAGGAAAACCATGGAACAATCTCAATAGAAGGAAAGCACAATGAATAAAATACAATGTCTATTGGATAAAAATTCCCTTAGAAAAGAAAGGAATTTAAATTCTTTAACTTGATAAAGAATAGCTATCAACATGTAAAGTAAGTACAGTACTTTATGGGGGTATTTAAAAAGTATTAAAGTATTGCCATAAAGTCAGGACTATAATAAAAATCCATCTATCCAAAACTTCCATTAATATTAAAATTGGTAAGGAAAAGACAGACTATATTTGTAAAGTATAAGTTTGCACACACACACACACACACACACACACACACTGGAATACTACTCAGCATAAGAAAGGATGAGATACTGCCATTTGTGACAACATGGATGGATCTTGAGAGTATCATGTTAAGTGAAATAAGTCAGACAGAAAAGGACAAAAACCATATGCTTTCACTCATATGTGGGATATGAAACAGAAAGCAGCAAGCAAACTAACTACACAAACTCAAAGACACAGACAACAGTGTGGTGGTTACAGGGGGGGGGGGGGGGGGCAGGGTGAGAATGAAGAGGGTTAAGGAGGGTCAAATGTATGGTGATGGAAGGAGACTAGATTTGGGGTGGTTGGCACACAATGTAATATATAGGTATTATATTATAAAACTGTGCACCTGAAACTTATGTAATCTTATTACCCCATGTTATACCAGTAAATTTAATTAAAAAAAAAAAGGTTAGAGAGGAAGAAGTAAAAATAATCCCAAAGAATTAGTATCAGAACTACAGAGATACTTTGTGTAATATCAACCTACAAAATCAATAATGTGCCCTTATATGATAAATGACTGATTTGAGAGAAAAAGTGGAATAAAAAACACTCTTTCATAATAGCAAATTAAAAATAAAGTACCAGGAATGTTCAATAAAAGATGTGCAAGCTGTCCTTCAGAAATGCAGAAACGTCACTGAGGGACTGTAGCAGACCAGGAAAAGCAGAGTGCAAGAGCACCCGCCATGTGGTTGGATGCAGGACAGCCAATATTGCAATATGCCCATCGTCCCTGAAGCAATCACAAATTGACTTTGATTTCAACCAAAATCTTAAAGTTTCCCACACAATTAGAGAACTTGACTCTAAAGTTTATAACAGAGTAAACTTTGAAGAGTTGAGACATATTTCAATTTAGAAGGAAAGAACAAATTAAGACTTACTCCCTTCCAGAAACCAAGGTTAATTTAAAACTGTGTCAATTGAGTTATATGGAGTTGAACAAATAGATTACTGGAAGATTAGAATCCATAGATGCATTAGATAGATAGATAGATAGATAGATAGATAGATAGATAGATAGATAGACGGATGATAGAGATAGGTAGGTAGATAGATCAGTTATGTTTCAGAAACATCATGCCTCTTATATATTTTAGAGGAAGAAGTTACATGGCTCCATAATGGAGTGGATGTGAGGAGTGAGGGCACCTGTGAAACAGGCATCATTCTTCCCATTTAAAAGATGAATAAACCAAAGCTGGAGAGGAATTAAGTAATCCAAACAACATCAAATGGGGCAAAGTCAGAATTCTAACAGAAACTGTATACCAAAATGTGCATTCTCTCTATAGTAAGAAATGAGCTAATACTTTGAGACACATACCAACTACCAGCATTACATTTCCTTACCACTTGACAGACTAATGAATATAATACAATTAGCTAAACATCTTGTGAAATCAGTCTATTCATGAAAATTCTCAATATAAATTTTCTAACAATCAAGCAGCAGTAAAAAAATAAAGGGCCTATTTTCCTAGATCTTGAGGAAGAGTATAGTCTAGAAAAATGTTATTTTATAAGCTGGCACCTGTGTGATATTTTGAAAAGTGTCATTAAATTTATTTCAAGTCTATTTATTGTCAAAGCTGACATTAGAAATACCTATAAATATACTGTTAGAGTGATATGATTGCTGGGAAGTATTACTCTTTCATTTACAAATTCGTTGCAAATATATCTTTAATAACTATTGTCCTCACTCTGAGTGACAGCAGGGGAGAGCACTTTAGTCCTAATTGGACCATCTCTCCCCTCTGCTATTATCCATAATAATTACAATTAAATAATCATCATTAGCTCATCCATTAGAGGATTACTAACATTTTAAGAATCTGCCCAGTGCCTTCAACAATGAGCTTTCCCACGGAGGCAACTGGAATTGTGTTTCTTTGAATGTACTGCTCAAATGGACATTTCCTTTGTCCAGGCTGGGCCTGAGCTCCATGAGAAAGTGATCTGGGCCATGTCCACAGAACACTTTGAGTCTGGGACAACTAGCCACAACCAACAGCAGAGCAGTTCCCAGAGCACCACTGAGTGAAATGCACACCCACCAATAGCAGAGAAGCTTCCCATAGCCCAACTGAGCTTAATGCACTGCAGGGAGCAGTTCCAGGCACAGAGTCAAGAACAGACACAGAGCTAGGGTGCCATAGGCATGGTGAACACTCAATAGACAAGAAAGACAGGAAGTCACCTGAAACCTGAACTAGGACACAAAGTGGTCCTAGGTCACATCCCAGCAGACTCAGAGCGGGATGTTAGGCTCGATTTTGCTCTGGAAATCATGAAAAAAGCCACTGGAAGTGTCTCAAGGACAAAAATTACCATCTCAACATGGCACGCCAGCTAGCCTTGTGGGAACCATAATTCTAACTTTGCTCACCATTATGAAAGCTATGAATTTTGAGTAATGCATTTTGCCCATTTTATAAATAAACTAGAGGCCTAGTGTATGGATTCATGTACTGGTGGGGTCCCTCGGCTTGGCCTACAGGGATTGGGCCAAAATTGGCTCTCTGACATCCCCCTAGGGGTCCCGGATTGTGCGAGAGTGCAGGTCAGGCCGAGGGACTCCACTGGTGCATGATTAGGGCCTGGGAGGGACTGAGGGAGGGCTCCAGGGTGTGTCGGGCCCATCTCGCCCAGTCCCACCCCATCAGCTGGACCCCAGCAACAAGCTAACCTACTGGTTGGAGCATCTGCCCCCTGTAGTTAGTGCATGTTATAGTGACTGGTTGAACAGTTGAACGAATGGTCAGACACTTAGTATATCAGGCTTTTATTATATAGGATGGCTGGACCTCACATGCAGGGAGAGTTTATCAAGGCCAGTTCCCTAGGCTCCCAGACCTGTCTATCGTTCTCAGAGGGACAGTGGTGTCTGGGAAACTAGATTTTAAATGTGCATATGTTATTTATTTCTGTATTTATAAAAAGACAAGAAATACTGAAGAGAGAAAGAAATGAAACCCTCAAATGTACATTTATTTTTTGAAAGAAGACTTTGAGCCACAGGCTAAATGTATTGAAAGAGTTAAATATAACTAGTCATGATCAATGTTATTTTCATCCTGTGAATTAAAAGCACCAAAGATGGGGCCAAATGGTTGACTTCATGATATAAATATTTAAACAATGTTTTAAAATGTATGTTGCAGTTTATAGAGAATTAAGAAGGTGTAAAGAGATATAAGCAAAAATAGCATTAGCTTGAAGATAAAACTATTAGGTAGAAATCTATTTTTGATTACAGTTGCTTATGGATAATTAAAAACAAAACACAGTTCCTCTTTCTAAAAAGAACTTCTGAAAATAACCTTCTAGGAAGGGGCTAACCTCCTAAACATTACCTCAGAGGCACCAATAGGCAGCACCATTCAGTCAATGAGGTTATTGCTTAGTAGAATTATTTAAGTAAATCATAGGAAAATAGCTCCCATTCTCACATCGTATTATTACCTCTTCAAGACAGTGTATGCCGGCAACCCTATAAAATTGGTGATTTTAATTCATTTGTATCTTGAGAACTTTGGGAGTTCTGGGCTAAGCCAAGGACTGCCAACGTGGGCTTTATGGACTTAGAACTTCACATTTACTTGCAAAGAGTTGAATTCACAGCTGTTCATGGGAAAATGATCCTAGTCCCCTAGTTCCTAGAAGGTGTGGATGTATCTGAGGCATGAAGGGATAAAATACAACCACGCTTAGTATAAAAAAATTCCTTATCACCTCAGACCATAAAAGGTGGTATTATCTACAAAGAGAAATGCTTTGTTGGAAAACACAGTTGCCCTTAATGACGTCACCTCAGAATGTGAAACCTGTTTGCCAACATGATATATGCAACTTCCCTGAATACCCATTGCGGACAGAACTATGGAGTCCATTAATTTCCCTAAAGTCTTCAATATTCTGTTTACTGTTCAGCCTGTACCCCAGTCCAAAGGTATGAGATCCATGAAGTGAGCATGCCCCCAACCTGCCTGCCACTGGACTCAGTCATGGCACTGGTCCAGGCTCCAGACTCATCAGAACCCAACTTCCAGCCCAACATACCGACGCTTAGAATGAGGAGTCTAGGATGCATTATTTTCCACAAGTGAATCCAGGGTTTGGAGAATGTGTCTGTGGTTAGCCCGTCAGCACCAGCCACAAGTTGGTTAACTTTCTCTACCTCTTCCCCTTAAAATACTACATTTTAGATTATTTTTGCATCCTTTTCTCATTAGAAAACCAAGGTCTGTTTTCCATTTCAGTGGTTACCTTTCACCTTTACCATATTTTTCTCCAGATCTGAGGTCTGAGATTGCTGCCATGTTCCAGGCAGTGAGATGCCTTTCATGGAAACTTCCCCCATCACAGTCTGTTCATGGGGCCCATGACAGTAAGTGGCAGAATACAGTTGCTCCCCCAGGTCAGATACCAGTGTAAACTTTAATCAGAAATATAAGAAGATGCTCTCGATGAATAAGAAATGAAGAAATTCATGGCCACCAGGGGGAATAGAATTCGCAGTGAGTTTGGCTCCAACCTTGGTCTATTTCTCCACTGACTTGGCTATTCCATGTCCAAGTTCCAGTAACTACGTTTCTTTCACTCCAGTCACTTGAGGCTCAGTCTTGACAACTTGCCACATCCCTGGCTTCCTCAAGGGGAGGGGCCATGCCAAATAGGGCAGCCTCCCCAGCACCTCGTTTCTGTCACTGTCTTGCTGTTTGTCACAGGCCCACTCTGGACGTGCACATGGCTGGCTTCCCCAGCCTTCCTTTCCACATGTTACAGCAAAACTCACATGCCTTTTCCTTTTCCCCTTTTCCTCACTCCACCCACCTGACATATTCCCAACGTTCCTGGAAACCCTTAGTGCAGTGGTTCTCAACCTGTGGGTTGCGACCCCTTTGGTGGTCGAACGACCCTGTCACAGGGGTTGCCTAAGACCATCCTGCATATCAGATACTTACATTACGATTCATAACAGTAGCAACATTACATGAAGTAGCAACGAAAATAATTTTATGATTGGGTCACAACATGAGGAACTGTATTTAAAGGGCCAGAAGGTTGAGAACCACTGCCTTAGTGTCATGTGCCAAGTCACACGGTACCCTGGGCACATGCTCTTGTCAGATCTTAGGAAAACAGAAAATGAAACTCTTCCCAGTGCTGAGCTTCAGTTCACATTTTCCCATGTGAAAAAAAGCCGATTTCATCCCTCGCCTGTAGATCCATCCTCTACCAGTGACAAAAGACACCATTCTACGGGGACTGCGATCTTAAATGGTCTTTGGCATGTGGCCTTTAGAAAGGGCCTCTTAAAGCTGCAGATACATTACGAACAGAGCATTATCCTTCTATACATACTATTTACCTATCCCTTCAGAGAGTTCTGGAAGCTTTCCTCTTTCCAAAACTGTTACTGTTCCTCAGTCTCTGCTACTTGGTTTAGTTCACCAGTCTGCAAGCAAGGAAATGGGAAGCACTGGTGATTTTTGGTGCCTTGCTGGATGGCGATCACATTGCTTAACCAGCCAGCCTGCCCTACTTGACCATTGTACTGTGGATACATCTTCGCTAGGGACGTCACATCTCATCCTTACACATTTTTAAAAATATATTTTTATTGACTTCAAAGAGAAAGGGTGAGGGAGAGAGAGAGAGAGAAATATCAATGATGAGAAAGAATCATTGATCGGCCACCTCCTGCACGCCCCCTACTGGGGATCAAGCCTGCAACCCTGGCATGTGCCCTTGACTGGAATCGAACCTGGACCTTTTAGTCTGCAGGCCAACGCTCTATCTGCTGATCCAAACCGGCTAGGGCCTTACACATTTTTAAAATCCCTTGTTGGATGACAGTATCTTTATAAATTATGTATATCAACTTTAGCAAAGCGGGTTGAATGTTCATTACTGTTTATTACAATACTAGAGGCCCGGTGCACAAAAATTTGTGCACTCGGGGGGGGGGGGGGGGAGGGTCCCCCAGCCCGGCCTGTGCCCTCTCACAGTCTGGGACCCCTCAGGAGATAATGACCTGCTGGCTTAGGCCTGCTCCCGGGTGGCAGAGGGCAGGCCCAATCCCTAAGTGCAGCCCCTGGTCGGGCTCAGAGCAGGGCTGATTGGGGAGTTGGGGCGCCGCCCCGTCATGCACAGAGCAGGGCGGATTGGGAGGTTGCAATGCCACCCTCAGTCACGCTCAGGGTAGACTGATTGGGGGGTTGGGGCACCGCCCCCTGTTACACTCAAGGCAGGGTCGATGGGGAGGTTGCGGCGCCACCCCCTGTCATGCATAGAGCAGGGCCGATCAGGGGGTTGGGGCGCTGCCCCCTGTCACTCACAGAGCAGGGCCGATCAGGGGGTTGGGGCGCTGCCCCCTGTCACTCACAGAGCAGGGCCAATCAGGGGGTTGGGGCACTGCCCCCTGTCACTCACAGAGCAGGGCGGATTGGGAGGTTGCGATGCCTCCCTCAGTCATGCTCAGGGTAGGGCCGATTGGGGGGTTGAGGCACCACCCCCTGTTACACTCAAGGCAGGGTCGATGGGGAGGTTGCGGTGCCACCCCCGTCACGCACAGAGCAGGGCCGATCAGGTGGTTGGGGTGCTGCCCCCTGTCACTCACAGAGCAGGGCCCATCAGGGGGTTGAGGAGCTCCCCCCTGTCACTCACAGAGCAGGGCCCATCAGGGAGTTGAGGAGCTCCCCTCTGTTACTCACAGAGTAGGGCCGATAGGGGAGTTGGTGCACCGCCCCCTGTCACACACAGAGCAGGGCGGATCAGGGGGTTGGGGCGCTGCACCCTGTAACACTCAGGGCAGGGCCAATGGGGAGGTTATGGCTCTACCCTGTCACACACAGAGCAAGGCCCGTGGAGGGGGGTTGGGGCGCCACCCTCTTTCACCCACAGAACAGGGCCGATCAGGGGGTTGGGGCACCGCCACTGTCACACTCAGGGCAGGGCCGATGGAGAGGTTATGGTTCTACCCTGTCACACACAGAGCAGGACCCGTGGGGGTGGGGGGTTGGAACGCCGCACCCTGTCACACACAGAGCCGCAGGGCAATCGGGGGATTGGGGAGCTCCCCCCCATCAGGCACAGAGCAGGGCTGATCAGGGGGTTTGGGCGTTGCCCCCTGTCACGCTGATCCCAGTGCCGGGAGGCATATTACCCTTTTACTATATAGGATAGAGGCCTGGTGCATGGGTAGGGGCCGGCTGGTTTGCCCTGAAGGATGTCCTGGATCAGGGTGGGGGTCCCCACTGGGGTGCCTGGCCAGGCTGGCTGAGGGGCTGAGGGCTGTTTTCCCGCTGGCAGTTGACTAAAAGCTCCCAACTGCTCCTTGTTTTCTTTTTTCTTTTTTTTTTTTATTCTGGGCCAGCTTTAGCTCTGAGGCCTCACTGCTGAAAACATGGATACAATGTTGCGGTCTGGGGCTGACTGAAAGCCGGTTTTGTTTAGCTGCTTATTTGCAACATAGTAATAGTTGCTTAGAGTTGCAGTTGAGAGTCCGGCAAGTGAGGCGGGGAACATTGAAGTCTGCAGTCCCTGGAGGAAGCAAGCCTCCCTGCTCACTTCAGTGCATGGCTGCCAGCCGCCATCTTGGCTGACAGTTAATTTGCATAAGGATACGCTGATTAGCCAATGGGAAGGGTAGCGGTCGTACGCCAATTACCATGTTTCTCTTTTATTAGTGTAGATTTATCAGCAAAGTGATTCAAAATCATTAGCAATGCCTGTTCTTAGCATGTGGCATGCATTTGCTTAACATCCCTGTGCTCAATGTTTACAAAATTGTGATCAAGTAATTCTTTCTATGACTTCCTGCTACTGGCTGTCCTGTGCTCTATAAAATAGCTTGAATGCGGTGGTATCAAAGATCCACCGAATATGCATAAAATGCCTTCTTGCCCTGGCTGAGTAGCTTAGTTGGTTAGAGTGTCATTCCAATATGTCCAGGTTGTGGGTTTGATCCTTCATCAGGGCACATACAAAAATCAACCAATGAGTACATAACCAAGTGGAACAACAAATAGATGCTTTTCTCTCTCTCTCTCTCTCTCTCTCTCTCTCTGTCTCTTCATTCCCCCCTCTCTCTAAAGAAAATCAATGAATAAAAACATTTAAGAAATTCCTTCTTCATGTTTGCATTCCAGAGGTGGCATCACTATGAGCTCTCTCTCAGGCTGCAAACAGTACAATTATGGCAAGTTACCTCCTAAACTTTAAGGAGCTCAAGAGAACAAAGCATCCTTCAGCTCACTACAGATCTGGCTCACGGGGACCTGGGACAACTGGTATTCACTGCAGTATTTGGGTATCAGATGTGAGTTGCCATCAATATTCCTGAAGACAAAGAACAGAAAATGACTCTGGATGTCTTGATCAAAAAATGACCTTCATGGAGAGGTGATGGGTGGCAAACAGAATCAGTGGGGATGAGGGTGATCCAGACTTGAATATGTTCTGCAATCCAAGGGAGCCTGGTGGGCAGAACCTCACAAAGACTGTTTTTAAACTATTTCTAAACTGTTCCTGCTCCTTCATGATTTGTCCATTAATAAATAAACACCAGAGGCTGCTCATAGGGCTGAGAGGAGGGCAATGTGGGTCCCTCATCCACCAGGTTCTCAGAAGGTAAATATGTTTCTGCTTCGGGAGTGGTACGTTCCAGCCATGGATGTTCCAAGAAACCAGCCCAGTGGCATTTATTGGATGTGGATCTGTGAGGGACACCGGACTTTCTCCGTTTGCGTTCAAGAGTACCATGTCTCCCCTGTCTTTTCCTTCCTTTAAACCTTGACATCTCTAGTATGGCTTCTGAATTACTTTAGTTGTTGCCAAGGACTTTGCAATTTTTGTTGTTTTTTTTGTTGTGGTTTTACATTTTAGAGTTGATGCGGAAGACTTCATATTCTGGCCAGGCGGTTCTATGGGTGGTCATGCTATTGTCCTGTAAACCGGATGCAAAGTTCCCATTGTCATTTCCCATGGGCAGGATTCTCACCGACTGTGTTTCCCAGTTCATCAACTTAAAATTTTCCAGCTTCAAGATTTTCTGCAGAAACATTGTCCATTAGGGAGAACGTCTTCAAAGGATTTCATTTCTAACATTTTGTAATGTTCTAAGGCAGTTTCAGAATGTAGGTTCCTTCAGACCTTGGGTGTCAGTATCCAGTAAACTTGCTTAGATAAGATGTGAGACGTTAGACATTTCCTCAATCAACAGGCATGGTTACTACAGACTGGGTGTCCATTTTTCCTAAACTTGAGCTGCAGAGGTTTTACATGTCTGTGTTTCCTCTATAGTTACTGTCACAATTATAGAAGATCCAGTGGTGAGGAAAAGAATAACGCCAATACCTTTTTATCACAAATTAATGTTACCTGTTACCACAGATAACATTAAATACACTCATGTGTTTAGCCAGTTCCTGGCACAGAGTAAACACAGAATAAATGGGAACTGGAGAAGTTTCGTTTAGCAGGAAAATAGAGACAGTAGGTATAGAGCTTCTGGGAAACTCTTAAGGACTAAGCCTGATGCAGATTCCACGGCTTCTGTGAGGAGGCTGCAGAGAAATGGGCCGTGAGGAGCAGCTCCACTGATCCCTGTTCCCAGCCTCACAGACCAGGTTGTGCTTGCCACATCACTTAATCTTTCAGTGCCAGTACTCTGAGGTTTTCACCCAGAGATAAGCATAATCACCTTACTAGTGAGACTCTTTCTCTTCCTTCTCTGGAATCGAGATTCTGCAGTGTCTGGATGCCTGATAACCTGAGGCGTTCTGTGCTCATTGACCCCATAGCAACCCTCATGCCCTAGTCCAGTGGTCAGCAAACTCATTAGTCAACAGAGCCAAATATCAACAAAATTTTTTTGGGGAGCCAAATTTTTTTTGGGAGCCAAATTTTTTAAACTTAAACTACATAGGTAGGTACATTGTTATTAACTTAATTAGGGTACTCCTAAGGCTTAGGAAGAGCCACACTCAAGGGGTCAAAGAGCCGCATGTGGCTTGCGAGCCGCAGTTTGCTGATCACGGCCCTACTCCAACGAAGTGAAGAAATCGTGCTGCTCTCGCCCTGTGCCAGGCTTCTGCAACTTTGCATGTTTACAGTAGGGACTATATTTTTGACCTCCTATCCATCTACAGCTTGCATAATCACCAAGTTCTCACATGTGATGCAATCACCACAACCAGCTACTTGCGAGATTCCACACTCACATACTGTTTCACAGCATGGAACCTGCTTTGGTTTCCATTGTCCTTGTTCCTGTCCCTTCCTGCTCTAAACACTAATTTTACTGAACAAATCACATGGCTCCCCATTTAGAAGACTCATAGTTGATACACACTCACACACAAAACAACACTTTATGCATGTGTGGCTGTGGAGGTGTGGTTGTGTGTAATTTCCCACATTAGTTCTAGCTACTCTGAAAAACCTTTCACTTATGTGAAAGCAATGACTTCTTATTCTTGAGCATCCTATTATTTCAGTAGTCGGTTCAGAGGTTATGTAAGTCATCTTAGCCTTCTCACGGAAGCCACTGGTTACTCCTAACCTAGTTAAATCAGATAAGTCAGCGGTTCTCAATCTGTGGGTCGCCACCCCTTTGGGGGTCGAAAGACCCTTTCACAGGGGTCGCCTAAGACCATCGGAAAACACATATATAATTACATATTGTTTTTGTGATTAATCACTATGCTTTCATTATGTCCAATTTGTAACAATGAAATTGGGGGTCGCCACAACATGAGGAACTGTATTAAAGGGTCGAGGTATTAGGAAGGTTGAGAATCACTGAGATAAGTAATATTTCCCTTTTACACCATGAGACTAAAAAGTCATGGCTTATTAAAACTTAATTCGTCAATACCCACTGGGAGAAATATTGAGTTTTCCATTCTACAGAGAATGTAAACGCACACCCTTAGAAACAAAATGATGACAAAGACCGACATTTTCAGGAATTACAGGGTTCTGCAAAGAATCACTGTTGGAATGGTTTGTGTCCCATTGCTGTTAATAAAACTTGAAATTGATGGAATTAAAATGAAGAAAGGCTAAATAAGACTCCCTGCTGAAATCATAGCTTGTGTTGAGCTTTCGGTATCTGAATGTCTCTAATCCTTCTGTTTTGAAAATCTGCCAGCAAAATGATGTTCTATTTTAATCCATTATATTAATTGATTGAATGCTTAAATAGTTTTCTTTGGGAAGAAAAGGATTCATTAGAATTTTTAATGGTTTGCTATAGGCTAATGCATTATAATGGAGAGCACTTTCCTATAACTACTTAAACTGAAGCTCATTCCATGGGAGAGGGGCATTTCCTACTCCCTGGGGACGCTTGCTTTCTTGTTCTTCTATCCTGAGACTCGGTTAGTTCATTTGCAGTGTTAAAGGTTCTACATGAATGTACTCCTGGTTGAAGAAGTCTCAAGCAGCATGCTTCACCGAAAGGGAAACTAGAGATGAAGGAGAACGCAATGCTCCCGAAATGGAGGTTTCCCCCGCTGCCCTCCCCCCATCCCGTCCCTCTGTCCCTCTGCCCTTTGAATGCAGAGCAGACCTGGAGGGGATGAGCGGACCAGATGGAAGGGCATCCAGTCTGACAGGAGACACGGGAGTCGGGGACCAGACTCAGATCAGCACGGAGGGACTGAGGCTGCATTGTGGCTCCTACAGAGGCTGCTCTCAGAGGACTCATTCTGCATGACTTTCAACAATTAAATTTTTTTCAAAGCAAAAGGTTCTGTCCATCCAGTGGTCCCTGTGATGCTGGTTCTCCGGGGGGATCTCACTGGGTTCCAGGAGGGCAGTGCGGACGCCCTCATGATGCCACCAGTGCTTTCTGCTCTCCGTCACTCAGCCCTCCCTTTGCTGTCACAGTCCCCCGTGCTCTCTGGACAACAGTTGTGCACAGAAATGGTGAGCATCACTCCTGGCACAAGCCCTCACCTCGACCTCACCTCTCCTCCCAGTGACAGCACCACCTGCCCAGAGGGTCCGGGAAAGCATGGAGGGACCTGGGTCAGCCTGGCCCCCAAAAGACCTTGGGAACCAGCGCTTTCTGACTTAGATGAACTCACTTTAAACAAGAAATACACTTCCGTTGTGTGAAGCAAAGGGAACTCAGAGTTCATTGCTGGAAGCATGGCCTGTGACTAAGGGTAGCCTCTGAGGGGCGGAGGGCACGTGCCTGTGTGGGAGCCTGAGACCCACAGAGGTGCCCCAACAACAACGTGAATGCTTGTGGCTCAGTGGGGCTCTTTCCATTCCTGGGTGGGGCTCTTCTGAATGGAAGGGCCTGGAAACCCGCTGGAACTGTTAGAGGCCAATGGGATGTATCCTTTCATTAAATCCCAGGTGGGCGAGGCAGCCCCAGGGGCAGCACTGAGCTTCGCTGCAAACCGTGCAGTTGGAACAAAAGCAAATCCCAAATTATTTCCCAAAAGAGCAGGTTTCTGGACAAAGCACTCCTATGCATGTTCAAGATCCCTCCCTCACAGGCGCAGCTCAAATCCAAAAATCTCTGGAAACTAAAAGTGCTGTTTTCTAATTTGATGGCAAAACTTGAACTGATCTGCACTAATTTGTCACACAAACTTGTCATAAACCCGATGTGAGGCCACTGTAGTTAATATTTTAACTTGAAAACACCCACGTTTTATTTTCTAAACATAATATTCCACTACTTTTTTAAAAAACAGTATTTTGATTTTCAGTGTAATACACACACACGGTAAAAATGCAACTTTTGTGAATATTAAATACACTTTAATATAGAAATATTAATTTGTTTCATTAGGAGCTGCTGCCCAAATGCTTCTGGGGGTCATACATAAAACATGATATGCACATTATATTACTTTTCTAATTATGAATTCTAGAACACTCCTCTAAGGATTTTAGATAAGACACTGTGTATCAGAATTATAGTAGTACAAATAGAAACACCTACAAAAATAAGTTATGTGTACCATGACTTAAGAAAGAGAGAGCACATATCTAAATAGCTACCTGGGCATTTGTGTTTCTTACATTTAACTTCCTGTTTCAACAGAAGATTTAAAGGTCAGGAGATGCGACCTAGATGCCACTTCTGGGTCAGGAGCAGGTCCGAGACCTGCTGACGTACAGAGTGGCATCGCAGAGTCCATAGATTGAGAGGGGAGGGTGGTCTCACAAGCCATTTGGACACTCCCTCCCTGCCCCCCTGAGAAAATTAAACAAGGAGGAAAGTGACATTTCTAAGCTCAAAGAGTTTATAGCATATAACTAGATTCTTTTTTTCTAAAACTTTCCATCAATGAGACAGGTCTTTTTGAAATTCTAGTCTACTGTGGTTCAAGTCCTTTCAATATTAGTTATTTGCTTACGTTGATGAGATAAAGCATTAGGATGGGGAAGTTATAATCATACTGATGTGGTCTGGCATGAAAGGTGTCATCAGTGTTATTTCGCATCAGAAGCAAAGCATGAGAAAGCCTGTTATGTCTTGTAAGGCAATTGCTAAAAATCAAAAGATCCTGAAAAATATTTGAGTACTTCTACGTGGAGCCTAACCTTTGGACCTTTTAAGCCATCTGGAAAATAGTCATTTTTTCTGACAGATGTAAACTACCTTGAAAGACAGGAAAATGTATTATGAAATAACATAGCACGGTATGATGAGAAAATGAGATACATTTCTCTTGGGTTGCTGGGCAGGTGGCTTTGTTTTCAAGAGAATTTCTGTAGTGTTTTCCCCCAAACTCCACAAAGGAGTGTGCCCGTTTTCCGTTGCGAATTAACAAAAAGATCACCTGCCATGTCACAGTCTATTTCCTGCTCTTCCCGTCTCTCATCTTGTTTGCCACTTTGAAAAAATGTGTTTTAAAAGTAACAATAGCTCTGGCCGGGCGGTCCAGTTGGCTGGAGAGTCATCTTGTGCTCTGACGGGTCTCAAGTTTGCTTTCTAGTCAGGGGACGTGCCCAGGGTGAGGGTTGCACCCCAGGTAGGGAGCAGCAGGAGGCAGCCGATCGGTGTTTGTCTCTCATTAATGTTTCTCCCTCCACCCCGTCTCTCTCTCTCTTCCTTCCTCTCTCTAAAATCAATGAAGATATCCTCAGGTGACTAAAAAAAAAAAAAAAAGGAATCCTCTCTGGCTATCATTATGGGTTCGGGGATGTGGTGAACAGCGCCCACCAAGCAGTCCCCTAGGTTCAGAGTGACCCGCCCCACGCTCCTGCCGGAGGTCCTGCCAGCTTCCTCCTCCATCTCCCATGTCTCTGGTTTGAAACAGTGAACAAGGCTTCCTGCTGGTCTCATCCCACGCCCACTGGTTCTGAGCGCCACTCGCTGTTGGCTGCAGCGTGCCTGCTTCATATTTCTAGCTGAACTTCAAACCTCTGCTGTAGTCAGGTAGACACTGTGGAATTCTTTCGTTTACTGTCTGAAAGTCATGGCCAGAGGACATCCCCTGGGACCACGGTCCAGAGCACATGATCCACAGAATGAAGGGCAGGTGAGAATCTGTGCCCATGGCAGCCACATGCAGCATCCCGGTGGGTGTCCCAGCCACAGTGTCCTGGGGTCAGCGCGGAGTCCAGTATCAGAGGCAGGGACATCGTGGCCAAGATCCCAAAGGCATGGTTTTGCCAACAAGATGCTTTTGGTTTCCAGTCATTTCTAGGAAAACCAATTTTCCAGCCTCCGGTTCAATTCTATAAGCTAACCACTGCCTCCCAAAAGTCCCCTTGAAGTTTAAAATCCCTAACTGCTTTCTGTTGCTTGCGACCAACAGCCCTGACTGTTGTCATGTGGGTTCTGAGCGCACAAACTGCTCGCTGACCCTTGAAGCGTCAGGCTTCTTCCATTGTATGTTCCTCCCTCCGTTCATAGAACACATTCACTTTAATTTTCTAGACACTATCAGTGGTACCTTTCACTGTCAGTAATTTCTTTCTAATTGTTCAATATTTTATCCTTTTAGTTGTGATGTAAATTGGGTTATAATGGCTAACATAATTTTATAGACGTTTTTGTAGACAATGGATTGATGTTTGTGGCCAGCATTCATTTTGCCACACTCTATATCTGTTTCATCCTACACATAGGGATTGCTTTCTAGGGCATTAACACAGCTTGCAAAGGAAAAACAAGTAGTGTCCAGCTGGAAATGAGAAAAATACTGGATGACTATATGCACACATTAGGAAAGACTGGAAGGCCCGCTGAAGTATCATACATGTGTTTTACATGTATATCGCAGAACTCCAAGCGGCTACTTAACTGACTAGTAGATAGTTTTCCATGAAAAGGAAGACTAGGTGAATAGCCAAAAGGTAGTTCTTGTTCCTGTATTTGCTTCTTTACTCGTGTATTTGTTTGTCAGCAAACACTTGGAGGCACCAGCAGGTGGCAGCCGTCCCCCGGGTGCACCACCCGTCAAAGTGCACCCTGGCCTGCCTGCCGGAGCAGCTTGTGCAGGGAAATGCCTGGGCGAGTTAAAAATAATTTTCAAAACTAGCAGGTGGCCCCCAAAACATATATACACACCGTGAGTAACTATAAAGGCAGTGTTTATGAACATAGATTTCATTTTAAAAACTGAGCTATCAGCTATTAAAGTATATATACATTTGGGGGGGGGGTGTCACCCTGTATTTATTCGGATCTAAAAATAATATTTTCTCTAAATTTCTGTATCCCATGTACAGGAGACTTTTCTGAATCATACCTTATTGTCTCTTGAGCTGTATTCAACTACTTTTCTTGTGAAATACTTCAGTATCATTGAAAAGCTTAATCTGAACAATTAGAAAAATTTTGAACTGAAGAACTAGTTAGAATATATCTTTCTAACAAATATTGTTTTTCAAATAAAAATACAATATTTCATGTTATTATTGATGAAATATGTGTTTATCATAACATATAGAATGTTTACTAATTTGGTATCATTTACTCTTTTATTAACCTACTGTAATCATAATAGCAGGTGGCATTGTATTCATCACCAAATCACAATCACACTTTTAATATCATTAAACTGCTAATATCTTATTAGTTTGGAGGAAAGGACAAGCCAAATTGTGTATTTATATACTTCGTATTTTACCCTCAACCTAATATGTTTCAAAACAGGATTATTTTTAGTAGGCCATATGCTCCTTCATTTTTCTTTTTTATTGATTGATTAGAGAGAGAGAGAGAGAGAGAGAGAGAGAGATTTACTGTTTCACTTGTTTATGGCTTCGTTGGTTGATTTTTGTATGTGCCCTGACTGGAGATTGAACCCACAACCTTGGCATATCAAGACAATACTCTAACCAACCAACCAAGCTACCAGGCCAGAGCTGCTCCTTCATTGTAAATACAGCAACCTGGAAGATTAGAACTATTATCGGAGCTTTTCAGATGGAGAAATGAAGGTTTGCTTGGTCAGAACAGAATCACAAGCCAGCGGGTGTGACATGCTTCTTCCGTCCCCCCTCACCCCCCACACTCGTGAAGGCTCAAGCACAGGATGCACCCCCAGTCCTCACCACCCATCTCCTGAGAGGGTGTTCCTCCCCTGCTGTTCCCAAGCCCTGCTTCTGCACGTTCAGAACGCCATCCGCCACCCGCCTTTGATCTCTGCTCCCCCAAACCTTGCCTGTGAGTCTGACTCAGCCCCACCTGCTTCCGCTTCCCATTTTACACCTGGCTGAACATGACATCAATGGATTAAAAATAGTCACTGGCTTTTCAGGCAAGTCGAGTCCTGCTTTGGGTTTCTTCTTTGATGAGTAGGACACGTGGCATCCTCCACTGACTCAGCAGCCACGTCACTCTCCCAGCCGAGAGCTCCCTTTGCCCCACGCCTCCCAGTGAGGGGTGCCTGGTCCCTTCCTAGGGTCCTGGTCGGTCCCTGTGGCTCCGTGCTGGGCACCCGCCCCTGCCAGCATGGCCACAGGCTTGCATACTGGAGCACTGGGGGCGGGCTGGAGCACTGAGCTTGGGCGACTCAGACAGAATATTTCCACAGGAAGTGGCGCTGGCAGCCTAGGATACACGTCTAGTTTTGTCATTCAGATCAAAGGCAGGATCATAGTGTCACATGCATTTTCAAATCACAGTAAGTACAACTTTCCTTTGACTCAGAGGGTGATAGGAATTGGAGTATCCATGTAGGTACTTAGGTGTTTGCCCTGCGACCCAACCCCGCTTCCCAGGGGGCTCGGCCTGCCGATCTTCACCAGGAAACTGCTTCTTAGAGTGCAGAGCGCGGGCATTCACGTTCCAGCTTTACTTTTTCTTTCTGGTGTTTGAACAGTTGTTGAGTGGGAGGTATATTTTGCACGGGTTCGCCGTTAGGGAAAGCAGCCTGGAGACCTGGCTCCCTGAAGAACACAGTGAGAATTATCCAGCTTTATTGTCCTCTACAGATTCATAGACTCGTTGGTGTGAAAAAACCATGGTGATGAATGTATTCACCCCATGCTCAGTGTCTGCAGGCCTCATGCATACCACCCGGGAGAGACTAACATGTATTTATTTTGAAAGGTCTCCCCGAATCTCACAGCCTCCCTCAGGAAGCCCTCCCAACGCACCAGGAGTCTCCCCCAAACCTCACAGCCTCCCCCAGGAAGTCCTCCAAACGCACCAGGAGTCTCCCTGATCTCACAGCCTGCCCAAGGAAGCCTTCTCCCAACGCACCAGGAGTCTCCCCAATCTCACAGCCTGCCCCAGGAAGCCCTCCCAATGCACCGGGAGTCTCCCTGAATCTCACAGCCTCCCTCAGGAAGCCCTCCCAATGCACCAGGAGTCTCCCTCAAATCTCACAGCCTCCCCCAGGAAGCCCTCCCAACGCACTGGGAAGCAGTTACATTCATCTGCAGAGAATCTCCTGCTCTATTGCACCCGGTGCCCTCGGCTCTCTCTTGTCCTATTTGTGCTCAAGGTTAAGAACGGGTGCTTCTGTATTGTCTTATTGACTGGGCATCAGTCCTCACTGGAAGAACTCTGAAACTTTCACTAGAAAGTTCTTGAATATTTCAAAGTCTTTTACACATAAGGAGTTTCTAAGTGAACTCAATGTCTTAGTGATCCGTAAAGGCATCTGTAGGGTGAGTGCAACATGTTCCGATTCATCATAGCCACGGCGCTCACCTGGGAGGGTCTCAGGAAAGGTTTCTTGACAGCTGACCGGTGTGGCTTCCCACAGTCTAGCCTTAGCTTACACAGGGAAGCTCTTGGGATCAGAGTATTCGAATATGCGCTCCATAGCAAGGGATGGAGCATCTCATTTTATTTTTGTTTTATTTTTTTATTTTATTGATTAAGTTATTACATATGTGTCCTTATCCCCATGTTACCCCCTATCCCCCCCTACTCATGCCCTCGTTTTCATTAATTTAAGTTAAATGAGCCACTTGTGGTGGTAAGTACACTCAGAAAATTGATTAGCAACAAGATGGGTGCTAGACATATCAAGGGGGGATCACTTTGTAAGGTATATAATGTCATATCACTATGCTGTACACCTGAATCTGATATAATATTGTATGTCAACTGTAAAAATTTAATTTTTAAAAATTAATAAAATTGCGAATTACTACATTCTAGAAAAGTGAAGAATTGCTTTTTCCTCTTTCAGAGCTTATCTTGTTTCTGTAGGTTTTAATTCATATTCTGAAAGTGTCAATTTATTATACACAAAGATAAAGAGTTTTTCTTTATCTTACATAATTATTTTAGTAAATTTAGTATTTTCAAAGTGATTAGACAATATAAAGGTATGATTATTAGCCATGACTAAAAATGTTTCTTTTATTTTTATTTTTAATTTTATTTTTCAGTTACTATTTAGATTCAGTATTAGTCTGTATTGGAATCAGGTGTGCAGCATCTCGGTGAGACAGTCCTATACTTTACAGAGTGGTCCCCCAATATGTCCAGTGCCTACCTGGTACAATACAGTTCTTACAAAATGCTTCCATTTTAAACTATAATAAAAGAATTCCTGGAGCTAGTTAAGGACATTAAATATTTATTTATTTATTTATTTATTTATTTATTTTTTATTTTATTATTATTTTTTTTAATATTTTAATAATTTTTATTTCTTAAAGTATTACAAAGAGTATTACATATGTCTCCTTTTTTCCCCCCCTTGACATTCCCCCGGCCCCTACCCCCCGCCCCCCCCCGCCCCGTGTCTTGTGTCCATTGGTTAATCTTACATGCATGCATATAAGTCCTTCAGTTGGTCTCTTAATCCCCCCCCCAACCCTCCCCAGGCTTCCCACTGTAGTTTAACATTCTGTTCAATGTTGCTCTGCTTCTGTATCTACCCCTGTTCATCAGTCCATACTGGTCCCCTTTATTTGTCCCAACCTCACTGGAGTAGTCTCAACCTCACCAGGGCCGTCTGAGCCTCACCAGGGCCGTTTCAACCTCACCGGGGTCGTCCCTACCTCACGGGGGCCGTTTCAACCTCACCGGGTTCGTCCCTACCTCACGGGGGCCGTTTCAACCTAACCGGGGTCGTCCCTACCACACCGGGGCCGTTTCGACCTGACCAGGGTCGTCCCTACCTCACGGGGCCGTTTCAACCTCACCGGGGTTGTCCCTACCACACCGGGGCTGTTTCAACATGACCGGGGTTGTCCCTACCACACCGGGGCCGTTTCGACCTGACTGGGGTTGTCCCTACCTCACAGGGGCCGTTTCAACCTCACCGGGGTCGTCCCTACCTCACGGGGGCCGTTTCAACCTCACCAGGGTTGTCCCTACCACACCGGGGCCGTTTCGACCTGACCAGGGTCGTCCCTACCTCACGGGGGCCGTTTCAACCTCACCGGGGTCGTCCCTACCACACCGGGGCCGTTTCGACCTGACTGGGGTCGTCCCTACCTCACGGGGGCCGTTTCAACCTCACCGGGGTTGTCCCTACCACACCGGGGCTGTTTCAACCTGACCGGGCTTGTCCCTACCACACCGGGGCCGTTTCGACCTGACTGGGGTTGTCCCTACCTCACGGGGGCCGTTTCAACCTCACCGGGTTCGTCCCTACCTCACAGGGGCCGTTTCAACCTCACCGGGTTCGTCCCTACCTCACGGGGGCCGTTTCAACCTCACCGGGGTCGTCCCTACCACACCGGGGCCGTTTCGACCTGACCAGGGTCGTCCCTACCTCACGGGGGCCGTTTCAACCTCACCGGGGTTGTCCCTACCACACCGGGGCTGTTTCAACATGACCGGGGTTGTCCCTACCACACCGGGGCCGTTTCGACCTGACTGGGGTTGTCCCTACCTCATGGGGGCCGTTTCAACCTCACCGGGGTCGTCCCTACCTCACGGGGGCCGTTTCAACCTCACCGGGGTCGTCCCTACCTCACGGGGGCCGTTTCAACCTCACCGGGGTTGTCCCTACCTCACGGGGGCCGTTTCAACCTCACCGGGGTTGTCCCTACCTCACGGGGGCCGTTTCGACCTGACTGGGGTCGTCCCTACCTCACGGGGGCCGTTTCAACCTCACCGGGGTCATCCCTACCTCATGGGGGCCGTTTCAACCTCACCGGGGTCGTCCCTACCTCACGGGGGCCGTTTCGACCTGACTGGGGTCGTCCCTACCTCACGGGGGCCGTTTCAACCTCACCGGGGTCGTCCCTACCTCATGGGGGCCGTTTCAACCTCACCGGGGTCGTCCCTACCTCACGGGGGCCGTTTCAACCTCACCAGGGTCGTCCCTACCACACCGGGGCCGTTTCAACCTCACCGGGGTCGTCCCTACCACACCGGGGCCGTTTCAACCTGACCGGGGTCGTCCCTACCACACCGGGGCCGTTTCGACCTCACCGGGGTCGTCCCTACCTCACGGGGGCCGTTTCAACCTCATGGGGGCCGTTTCAACCTGACCGGGGTCGTCCCTACCACACCGGGGCCGTTTCAACATCACCGGGGCCATCCCGACCTCACCGGGGCCATCCCAGCCTTACTGGGGAAACAGGAAGTTTGGCCCTCTGTCCCCTGCCGGCGGCTCCCCACCAGACAAAATCTCCAGGCGTTCCTGGTGGTTGAACATCCAGCACTCCTGCCCTCCACCAAGTGCACAGACTGCCTGTCTGCTGTCCCCCAGCGCCCCACAAGAGACTGGGACCAGTGGGCATGTTTGTGCGCTTGCTGGTACAGCAGTTCCACAGTGCCGGCCCAGTCAGGCCCAGCCCTGGCCGGCCCCGGACCCGACTCTGCCCCCCGATTGCGTCCCTCCCAGATGCAAGGAGCTGAAATCTGCAGCCTGCTGGGATGGGCTCTGTACTTGGTGCCTCTGCACATCCTACTCAGTCTCAATGCGCTTCTTTCTATGCGAGGAGTTGAAATCTGCAGTTTGTTGGGTTGGGCCCTGTACTTGGTGTCACATCCTACTCAGTCTCAATGTTCTTTCTCTCCTTCCAGTTGTAGAGCTTCCACTGGGCCAACTTTCCCATGGTTCTGTATGATAGGTGTTTGTCTGATATTTGGTAGTTTCAATGTTGTTGTGTGAGGTAGCACACACAGGTCTCTTCCTTATGCCGCCATCCTGGTTCTCCTGGGTCTGCTTCTTGAGTGTGTCTCCCATGGCTGCGAGCAGTTGAAGTCTGCAATTTGTTGGGATAGGCTGCAAAAGCGCAGGTGGGTCTTTTTGTGCACCTGGCACAGCTTGGATGGGGATGTAAATTGATTAGGGCTGAGTCTCAGGGAGTCGCCATGGCGGAGCAAATAGCACTGGCTGAGTCTCCGCGGCCCCTTGAATCTCTGCCAGGGCTTTGTGTCCCCCAGTGCCGGCGAGCAGCTGTGCAACAGAGTCTCCCTCGCTTTCTGATGGCTGCAAGGCCGTGCTGCCTCTCCCCGTAGGGTCTGGTGCCTCATGATCCCGCCTGAACCAGCTCAGTGGATTTGAAAGTTTGCAGAAGCAAAGGCGTTTCTACTTGTGAGTCTGGCACAGCCCAGATGGGAATGTAAATTGCGTAGGGCGGGGTCACAGGGAGTCGCCGGGGCAGAGACTCAGCGGCCCCTTGCCTATCCAGGACACCAGGACTTTGCGTCCCCCAGTGCCAGTGAGCAGCCAAGCGCCAGAGCCTCCCTCGCTTCCTGACCGCTGGAAGGCCGTGCCGTCTCTCGCCTTGGGGCCTGGGGCCTCAGAGACCCACCCGAACCAGCTCAGTGGATTTGAGAGTTTGTAAAAGCAGTCATTCCCTCTTGTGCCTCTGGCACAGCCCTGAGGGTAGGGCGGGGTCACAGGGAGTCGCCAGCGTGGAGGAAATAGCGATGGCGGCGTCTCCGCGCCCCTCGCCTCCCTGGGACACCAGGACTTCTTGTCCCTCAGTGCCGGCGAGCAGCCGCGCGTCAGAGCTTCCCTCGCTCTCCGACCACTGCAAGGCCGTGGCCGCCTCTCCCTGTGGGATCTGGGGCCTCAGAGATCTGCCCCGAGCAAGCCCAGAGGATTCGAGGGTTCGTAAAAAACCGAGAATCCATTTGCAGCCCGCGTGGCGTGTGACTGCGTACCTCTGGTTTTGGTGCCTCCGTAGCTCCCACTCAGTCTCACTGCGCTTCTTTCTTTTCTTCCAGTTGTAGATCTCCCACTGGGCCAACTTCCCCATGGTTCTGAGTGGCGGTTGTTTACTTCATAGTTGATAGTTTCAATGATGCTGTGAGAGAGCAGCACACACAGGTCCGCTCCCTACGCTGCCATCTTGGTTCTCTCCGGACATTAAATATTTAAATATTAAATCCATATATACAATAAGTACACAGGGTGGGCAAAAATAGGTCCACAGTTGTTCATATGGAAAATAATACAATAAGTAATAAATAATAATGCAAGAATAAACTCTGTGTTTCACATACTCACAGCTGTAATCCTGCTTTTGCCAACCCCTGTACTATAAACATAATTCTTAATTACTTCCCTACAATAAACTTACCTTTGAATCCACAAGCAAATCTTTACTCAGCCTGCAGCCAATTCAATCCCACATTCCATCCACTTCACAAGGATGTACGATCAATTTAACAAACGTGGTTTATGCTGTTTCAGTACAAACTTACAAGGCAATAGTGCTCTGTTATGGAAATATATATGTGGGTTTGTTTGCACTTTTAAAATCACGTGCCAAACTAATTTAAGGATCTTTACCTTCACTAGCCCTCTTGCCCCAGAAAATAAAATTAGGCTTATATACTGTGAAATAATGGAGAAAAATAATATTTGCTCTATTCACAGTTAAGGAAATGGATTATTGTGGTTAAGTACTGCACATGTACACTATTACACACACACACACACACACACACACACACACACACACTGTCATTTCCTTCCCCAGGTTCTGTCTCTATGGGCGTCCTGCCAGCAGTCTAATCACCGAGCCCTCAGTCCCTCCTGCCTGCACTGCTTCAACAACGCCCTGTCTGCCAGCCTTCCCCCACCTCCCTGCAGTTGGGAGGCACCAGAAAACCACTTCCCATCTGGCTCTTGTACCACCACCTGAGTCCCTGAGGTATGTATCTCTGGAAGAACTTGACATGTTTGTCATCTGAATCTAGGGCATTCAGTCAGCCGCCATCTCATCTGGCAGCATTCATGTTTCTAAGTACTTTTTGATCCCTCACTAATGCAGGGTCCCCTGTGCAGCCACACCTTGCTCCGCACATGCCCTGTTCAGAACTGCCTTCTTTCCTCCATCCTTTTTGCTGTCTGCAGCATCATCTCAGAATCCTCGCCACTGGACATCCATCATTTCCTTCAAACCCCTGGAAAATCCATGCTCATCATTTGCTAATCCATCGCCCACTAATCTTTTCTTCAATCTTTTGCTAATCAATCTGGCTTTATAGTTCCCTTATCTCATAGTAATAAGCTACATAATTCCACATACTTACAGAGGTATTCTTTTTATCATTTCATAAGACACATGCATGCACACATACACACTTTTGTTTACCTGCCAAAAAGCTATGGTTCTGAGATAGTCTCCAAATCCCACTATAAAGTCCTGTTTCCACAATGTTTCATGTTTGCTTAATAAATTAATGAAATGACCATTTCTTACCTAAATTGAATTTTTAAAGTGAATTAAGACATTTTATGACCAATGGTCTCATTAAAAGATTCAAAATGAAAAACAATAAAATATAGCTCATTTATTTACATCAACATCTATTTCTATTTGCTTCTTAAAATGGCTTGACTTGGTGCAATAATTCTAATTTACCTTAAATGCAAAACGTAATTTGAATGGCTACTAAAATTACCAAGGTGTTTTCTAAACTAGTCTCCCCTCTCTCACTAGGCTGCCTATGAAGACGAAGAGCTGGGTCAGAAGGATCAATTTATTTTTATTTTATTTTATTTTTTTATTGCTTAAAGCATTACAAAGGGTATTACATATGTGTCCTTTTTTTTCCCCCCGCCCTTGACAATACCCCGGCTTCCCCTACCCCCCAGTGTCTTATGTCCATTGGTTATGCTCATATAGGATCAATTTATTCCTTTCATGTCGCAGGGGGGAAAGTCAAGCATTTAAACTGTAATGAAAGCAACCTTTATTACACCAATTACATTTCTCTTGGTTTTCAATTAACCATTTTTAAGATTAACTACTTTTAACTTTTGATTTCCAATGGCCAAATAGTCATCAGCAAAATATATATCAAGTTGGACTAGAATGATTAATAAGAGACAAAAAGTTAAAGTCCGGTTCAGTAGAAAATGGTAAAATATAGGAGCAAATAACTTAAAATCCTCAAATGATGGAAAAATTTTTAGAGATCCCAAAATATAAATTGAGCATTTCATTGGAAGTCCTTAAAATATGGATTATAAGTGTTTATGTTTGTTTTTAATGCACTTGAAATCACTGGCACACATTTCCCCAGGGCCTACAGTACTGAGCAAGATTTTCCAAAGAAACTTTAAGTTTACATTTAGTGTTATTCTGGATGAAATTGATCACACTCCTCAGGGAAAGACACATAATGAGAATTAGTGCAGGGTGACCCTTAATTTAGCTTTGTAGTGAATGTCTATACCAGTTCTAGGCAGTATGTGGGAATGTGCCAGTGGCCACTCAAAATCAGCAAAATCCATCTTTCTTCACCTTCAGTTGATCTCACATTCCTACTCTAATCCATAGTGTGTCCATTACTGCTTTTCCCCTCTGGAAATCTGCTTGTCACAATGAGGAGAGGCCTTACTGACAGGTTGGTGAGGGCCAGGGAGTGTCTTCCTGCAACGTGAGGGGGAAAGTGCACATGGAAGACTTGTTCTCTCGTGCACTCACCCTTCGGGGTGCCGCCAGGACCGCACCTGGCGTGTTCATCAAGAAAACAGTACAGTTTGTTTTATTCGCAGTTCCCAAGAGTTGGTCAACATTTTAGAAAAGATGATGGCAACCCCACTCGCTGTGTGTGTGACACCAACACAGCCGACATGCGTGGGTCTGTGGCAACACCGCTGAGTTATGGTGATTGGACTTATTGCTACAAACGTCATTTACCCTGTTTTTATACATACAGTTGCAATCATCCAAATACCTCATTTTGAATCTGGCCCGAACATTCACGAATTCTTTTATTTTTCTATTTTATGACAAATAGAGCATTGTACTTTTTTTTCCCTTATGAGGTTATACATGGAGGTAAATGATAGTGTCTATGAATGCCATTTCCAATTACTAAAAGAGGTTCTGGTGTGTCACAGGGTGAGAAGCTCTGCTCTTAGCCAGTTCCTATGATCTGGTGTTTTTTTTTGTGTGTGTTTTTTTTACCAAACAACAAACATCCTTGCAGTGGGGGGGGGCAGGGGGGGGGGCCAAGGCTGGCCACACATACAAGAAACTAGCCTGGTGGTCTCAGGGAAGACATTTGCTGATTGTTTATTCCAGGCAGGCGATGAATAAGAGGACAGGCAGCTTCCTCTCCCATCCTCTTACCTTCAGTGAGATGACATTTGCGGCAGTCATTCAGTGACAATGAGGCCATAAGCTTGGGATAAAGGGAAATGTCCCTGAAGCAGTGGACCACTCGGAGCTGCTCTCGCAATCTTCTGGATGTGTGGGCTCGGAGAGTTTATGTGGTTTAAATGACATTGCAATGTTACACAGCCTGAGCCTGTGCACCTGGTACAAACTGAACTTCATAGCCTGGTTCCATGCCTCCATGTGCTCAGCTGTTTATGCCAATAACTTTAGAGGCACCTCTATCACCCTGTATCCCCCACATCTAATCAGTCTTAAATACTGTTGATATGACTTCATGGGAAAATTCATAGACATCTCTCATTTTCCACGTTCAACATCTGAAGCCAAATCACCATTACATTCTATGTGCACTTTCTGCTGCAGCCTCCTAATTGGCCTTACCAAGTTCCCCTCCTGCTCTGCCACATCCTCTACCCACAGCAGGCTCACCCTTTTAAATACAAATTCAATCATCCTAGTCTTCTCAGGAAAAGAAGCTGCCACACAAATCCCCAAATCCTTCACTGGCTATGCAACAGGAATTCCATAATCAATTCCTGAGTCACGCTGGTCCCCTTGCCCGAAAGCCATTCCTTGCAACGACATCACCCACACCCCAACTCCCTTTGCATTGCTAGTTCACACGTGGTTTGTGCTGAGGTCAGCTTTAAGTATCACTTCCTTGGAAAAGCCATACAGTCAGTAAACCAGGAGGTATTCGCTCTCACTGAACACCAATTTCCTTTAAAACTAGGCTTCATATTTCTTGCTTTAGTGCTGTCTCCCCCACTAGACTAAGCACCATGAGGGCAGTGGGGTGCCAAATTTATCCTAGTTCCTTACAGAGCCCTTGTCTCACTCTAAGTGACTAAATGACACTGGTAGAAGGAATGGAAGGATAAACTATTTAAAACCCTTGTTCTGACTCTAGATAAAGCAAACAATTAACCTAAAAGAAAATTTGGCTCTCTCCCTAAGTCTTCTTCCAGTGGGAAATGCACTAGGCATATCAAACAAGGAGTCTGGTGCCCCTATAAATTGTACCTACTAAAATAAATGAAATATTTTGTCTTTACACACTGGTCTCATATAATGGTGATTGATTATAAGATGGAAGCACTCTTGGTACATTGACAAAAATCAGGATTCATTACAAAGCTGAGAGCTTTTCCTTGAAGGTGGTAAATTTATCCAAGTAAAGCCATCCTGTGAGGCCTTGTGAGGACTACTAACCAAAAGTAAATTGAAACCTTAAACTCACTGTGACTAGGACAAAAAATACCAAAGTATAAATAAATGCAAGCTTTCAGCAATCTGCACCTTCTCAGGAAGATTTGTCCATTCCTCAGTTTGGCCCAAGGCCTCTAAAACTGAGTTAGGAATTAAATGTAGAAAAATGAGGTGAAACCTTAGAGGCTAAACTGATTTGCACAAGAATGAATCACATGCTACAGAAAAATAAAAGTTAGGAATGCAAAAAAAGAGGTCAAAATGGAATGAGAAAAGCCTGGAGCACAGGGGTTCTGAAAGTGATGGAGCAGAGACTTGTGTTGGTGTGGCTCTGGGAGCTGTTTGATGAATCTGACTCTGGAGGGAGAGATAATAGGAAAAGAATTTCTTAGGATGCTTGCTTCATGGTTTGTGGTGTATAATCTCAAGCCCACCCCACTCCTAAAGCATTGAGTAAAAACTTGTAAGAACTTTCTAGAGTTGGTTTTCCATTTAATCTTAAGGAAGATCATGCCTGAGGGCAGAAGTGTAAGTTTTTCCAATAAATTTAGTAAAATGCCTTCAAGACATAGAAAATTCTAGCAAACTGTTTTTCACCAGAATGGTTTTCACTGAGTTGAGTCAAAATCATCATTATATCAGATTATAATTCTTAACATTTTTTGATAACTGTTTAGGTAGCTACAATGAACTCTCTTTCAAAGGGTTGTGTAAAATAACAAAGATCAAAGAAGAAATAAATGACATAGAAACTAAAAAGACAATAGATCAGACTAATGAAACCAAGAGCTTTTATTAAAAAATATTAAAAAAATAGACATACCATTAGCTAAACTTACCAAGAGAAAAGAGCAAAGAAGGAGATAAAATTAAAAGTGAATGAGACATTACAATTGATACCACACAACTGCAAAAGACAATAAGAGACTACAATGAAGAATCACACTTAAAAAATTGGACAAACTAAAAGAAATGGATAAGTTCTTTAAAACATACAACCTCACAAGTCTGAATCATGAAGGAAAACAACATCTAAACAGACCAGTTACAAGTATAGACATTGAATCAGTAATCAAAAACCTTCCAACAAAGAAAGTCCAGGACAAGAAATCATTAGTGATTTCTACCAAACATTAAGAGGAATTAATGTCAATCCCTCTCAAACTCTTCCACCAAATAGAAGAGGAGGCAACATTTCTAAAACTCATTTTATGAGGCCAGCATTATCCTAATACCAAAGCCAGAAAAACATGTTCCAAGAAAATAAAATTGTAGGCCAATATCCTTGATAAATATATGCAAATTCCTCAACAAAATATTAGCAAACCTATTCAACCATATTTTGAAGGAATCATATACCATAATCAAGTGGGATTTACTTCAGGGATGCAAGGATGGTCCAACATCCACAAATCAATCAATATGATCTACCACATTAGCAAAATGAAGGTCCAAAATCATGATTGTCTCTACAGGTGCAGGAAAAACATTAGATAAAATTCAATATCCTATGATGATAAAAAATCTCAGCAAAGTGGGTATAGAGGGAACATACCTCAACATAATAAAGGGCAATTATGACAAGCTCACAGCTAACATCATGCTGAATGGTGAAAAGCTAAAGGTCTTTCCTCTGAGATCAGAAACAAGATGCCAGTTTTATTCGGCCCAGTACTACAAGTCCTAGTTAGGCAAGAAAAAGAAATAAAATAAAACAATCCTGAAACTTGTATGGAACTACAATAAACTCAAATAGCTAAATAAATATGAAGAAAAAGTAACACTGGATAAATCACTTTTCCTGTTCCCAAACTATATTAGACACATATGTTATCAAAAACAATATGGTAGTATCATACAAACAAAAACATAGACCAATGGAATATAATAGAGAACCCAGAACTAAATTTATACATAAATGGTCAATTAATTTATGACAAAAGAACCAAGAATATAAAATGGGAAAAGGAAAGTCTCTTCAATAAATAATGTAAAATTGGATAGTTGCATTTAAAAAAATAAAACTAGGCTGCATCTTATACCACACACAAAATCAACTCAAAATGGTTTAAAGATTTTAATGTAATACCTGAACCATAAAAATCATAAAAGAAAATGTAAGTGGTAAGTTCCCTGACACTGATCTTGGCAATGAGTTTTTGAATTTTACACTAAAGCAAAAACAACAAAAACAAAATAAGCAAGTTGGATGACATCAAACTAAAAAAACACTCACTAGCTTCTGCACAGGAAAGAAAACCAACAACAAATGAAAAGACAACCTTCAGAATGGGAGGAAATATTTGTAAGTCACATATCCTACAAATGATACCCAAAATATGGAAAGATCTCATACAATTTAATAACAAGAAAATAAATAATTCAATTAGAAGTAGGCATAAGGTCTAAATAGACACTTTCAAAAGACATGCAAATGTCTAACGGGTACATGAAAACATGCCCTACATCACTATTCATCATGGAAATGCAGATAAAAAAACCACAATGACATATCTCCTTACACTGTTAGAATGACTATTGTCAAAAAGACAAGAGAGAAAAAAATGTTGATGAGGATGTGGAGAAAAGAGAACCTTTGTGCACTGTTGGTGGCGATGTAAATTGGTGCAGTAACTATGGGAAACATAAAATTAAAAATAGCACCAACAGATGATCCAATCATGCCACTCTGAGTATCAATCCAAAGGAAATGAACTCAGTTGATATACATACTCCCATATTCATTGCATCATGATTCACAATAGCCAAGGCATGGAATCAGCCGAGGTGTCAGCTGATGGATGAATGAACCTAGAAATATCTGCATATATTATGCAGCTTTAAAAGAGAAGGCAGACCTGTAATTTGCCAACAGTATGAATGTAACTAAAATGCATCATGCAAAGTGAAATGAGAGAGAAAGACAAATGCTACATGGTTTCACTTATATGTGGAATCTTTAAAAACAGGAAGGAAGGAAAGTCAAATGCATAGAAACAGAGTAGAAAAGTGGCTGCCAAGGGCCAGAGGGTGGAGGAATAGGGAGACGCTGGGAAAGGGTGCAAACTTTCAGGGACAGCTGAGTAAGGTCTAAGGGTCTGATGCATAACATGGTGACTGTGGGTGACAACACTGTATACTTGAAACATGTTAAGAGAGAAAAATTAAATGTTATCGCCAGAATATCTATAGATACAGATAGAGGTAGAGATAGAGCTAGAGCTAGAGATAGAGATAGATATAGAGATAGATATGATAGATATGTTAATTAACTTGATGGGGAACATACTTTCCAATGTATAAGTATATCAAATCATCACAGTGTGTACTTTCAATATCATACAATTTGTCAATTATACCTCAATAAAGCTTCAAAAAATCCTGAGAAAGTTTTTATTTTTAAAAAACATTAATTGTCTCAGGCACACAACTTTGCCTTGGTTAGTCATTGGCAATGACTGCTGACTTTCAACAAATTTCCTAGCATAGTTAACAAATTGAAAGCCTCTTATGCAAAATAATTATTTAGTAATACAGTAAGTTTTAAAGAGGAACACATATATTTTATGACACTATTGAATAGGAATGAAAACACTTATATTTTATTTTAGAAGACTGTATTACATAAAAAGAAACATTTACTCGGTACCGTAACCCCGCTCTGAGGAGGAAAGGGCAGTGCCTGCCACCTGCTCACACCACCTTCCTGTGCTGAGGTGTTCTTCCTGAGGGACACTCAGCCCATGGTCCGCCTCACACCTGATCACCAATCCCAGGTGCCCCACTCCAGAAAATGTCATACTTTCTGAGTGACTCATTGATTAACAGCCAATTTGCCTGTCTCAAATTAACAGATATTTGACAAAATTTCATGCTACATGAAAATTGTAACCATTGTCACAGCTGGAATCCATTTAAGTGGAGGGATAGCTTTCATGAAAAGATGTTATATGCCTATGATTTTAAAAGGCATAAGAGAAGGCATGCCTTGGGAATACTGCAATGGTAGGTGTGTGAAGAAGATACAAGACTTCATAAAACACAGCTCTGGTCCTAAGGGGGACCAAGAGCAGCAGGAGATGGATGTGGAAACGCATCATCCAGCCGGCATTTCAAAGGGCTCACTGCAGAGGTGATGTCAGTGAAACAGTAGGTACTCCCGAAGGCCTTGAATGTGGCCTCTGTGTTCATCAACTCCTAGAGGATGGCCTGGCGCATAGTAGGTGCTCAGTAAATACCTGTTAAGTCAATGCCTTCATGTGGCATTGATGTGTCCACGCATGTATGTGTTAAAGGGAGAGTGCCTGGGGCATTGTGTGTCACTGCAAACAGAATAGGAGCAGCAGCTTACTGAAGGGGCCTCGCTTTTCAGAGGTTCTAATTCCTGAGAGAAGAACCAGAAGGAACCAACCAGGTCACAGCCAGGACACGGAGTGCCTCCCCTGGCTTAGGCTAGGGGATAGGACCACCAGGTCACAGCCAGGACACGGAGCACCTCCCCTAGCTTAGGCTAGGGGCCTGGACCACCAGGTCACAGCCAGGACACGGAGAGCCTCCCTTGGCTTAGCCCAGGGGATGGGATCACAGCACTGGAGCAACAGATTGAAGGAAAAAGGAACTCCCAATATCTCCACTAACAAAGCAGAAGTTACAGTGAAAGACAGTGGTGGGTGACACTTTCTTAATTGGCGAGCTAGCTCTCCTGATCCACAGGCCTCCCGCAGGTCCCTGTCCACAGTGGGGCAGTCCTAGGCCCTTACCCAGGCCCACAGAAAGCTCAGCCATCACTGCCCGCTGTGCCGTTAACTTCCAGGGCACCTGCCAACTCTCACTCCCATCCCACCCAGTCTCCATGAATTTAAATTCTTTTCTTTCTTAAGTAAATTGAAAATGAAACCGATGTACTAAGATGTCCAGAGATTTATTGTCATAACTATATAAGCATAATATGTCTTTCAAGATATAACATCAAGCACTTCACATAACCTCTAAACAAGTTGTGGGCAAACACATCATGCTACTGAGGAGAGCCAAAACTGAAGCAAAATGACTAATCTTAGGGCAACTAACTAGGAAAAACGAGATGCTGCCAAGAGAAAAATTTCAGATTGATAACGGGAGAGTGTGCCAAACAGAGCGCACTGGCCCAAGGGGGAAGGGACCACATTCAGGGTTGCAGGTGCCCCAGGCCAGGCCAGGGGTGTGTGAGGCAAGGTGTTATCTGCTGGCCAGCATCCCAGCAGGAGGCGCCAGTCACCATCACCAAAGGTGTCCCCCGGCCTGGGGGGTTCTGTAAGGCTAAGTGCAAATACTGAAGTGCTAGCCACCTTTAAAGTAAATACATATCCTTTCTGATTGGTGTTTCTGATTTCTTGGGATATATTCCTAGAACTGGGATCTCTGGGTCAAGTGGCAGTTCCAATTTTAATGTTTTGTGGAAACTCCATACTGTTTTCCACAGTGGCTGCACCAGTCTGCATTCCCACCAGCCGTGCACGAGGGTTCTCTTTTCTCCACATCTTCACCAACACTTGCCCTTTGTTGATTTGTTGATGGTAGCCATTCTGACAGGTGTGAGATGGTACATCATTGTCATTTTGATATGCATCTCTCAGATGATTAGTGACTTTGAGCATTTTTTCACATGTCTCTTGGCCTTCAGTATGTCCACTTTGGAGAAGTGTCTACTTAGATCCTTTGCCCACTTTTCAATTGGATTATCTTCCTTTTGTTCAGTTGTATGTATTCCCTATAAATTTTGGAGATTAACACCTGCGCCCCTATGTTCATAGCAGCACAATTTACAATAGCTAAGATTTGGAAACAGCCTAAGTGCCCATCAGCAGATGAGTAGATTAAAAGACTGGTATGTCTACACAATGAAATACTACACAACTATAAAAAAGAACTCTTACCATTTGCAACAGCATGGATGGACTTGGAGAGCATTATGCTAAGCTAAATAAGCCAGTCAGAGAAAGATAAATATCACATGATCTCACTCATATGTGGAATATAATGAACAACATAAACTGATCAACAAAAATAGATCCAGAGATATAGAAGCATCAAACAAACTATCACACTTCTGAGCGAAGGCAGGGGAGAGTGGGTGGGTGGGAAAGGATCAATCAATGAACTTGTATGCATATATGCATAACCCATGGACACAGACAATAGGATAGTGAAGTCCGGGTTGGCGGGGGGAGGTCAGGGGAAGCTGGGAGAGGTCAATGGGGAAAAGGAAATGTAATACTTTCAACAACAAAGATTTAAAAATAAAATCCTATATACTAAAAGCCCAGTGACTGAATGGCAGAACGACCAGAACGACCGGTTGACCAGTCACTATGACACACACTGACCACTGGGGAGCAGACGCTCAATGCAGGAGCTGCCCCTTGGTGGTCAGTGCACTACCACAGTGCACGGAGCGGCTGCTCCTGCAGCGAAGCCCAGCTCAGTGGGAAGTAACCCGGGCTATGATTGTTGCCTCCTCGCCCCAGGCTCCTCCTCTCTCCCTGCACCTCCTCCAGACGCCTGCTGGCCATGCAGCACCGCTAGGCTCACAGAGCTGACCCCAGAGGCTGGGGGGCGGGTTCATGGTTGCCACAGGACTGAGGCCTACTCCGCTGCTCTCAGTGCTATTGTCCCTGGGCCTGGCCTGACCGGATCCCCTGGAGAGGTGAGTGCTCCGACTCCACAGAAGATGCTAGACCAGGGAACAGCCGCTCAGAGGGCAGGTCCACAGCCACTCGGCTGACCAGGATGAGCAGTGCTCCCACAGTGGGCCGATCCCCACAGGCCACGGCCCCACCAGTGCACAAATCCCATGCACCAGGCCTCTAGTAAATAAATAAATTTTAAAAATGGCCCTATAGCACATGTTCTTAATAATTATGCTACACTGAGGAAAAGTGGGAAAAGAAACATTCTAAATCTAATAAAGGCATGCCTATTATTTTATTTTATGATATAGCAACTGTATTATCTAAAAAAAAAAAAGTAAATACACAAAGACAAAACCTACATTCAGGCTAAATCACAATAAGCAAGATAATGTGGTGATGGTTAGAAAGGAATATGGAAAAATGAACCCCAATATTAAGTTACTTTTTTAATTCTTATTTTTTAAATGTGTTCCCACTGATTTTCAGAGAGAGGAAGGGAGAGGGAGAGAGAGACAGAAACATCCATGAGAGAAAATCATTGATCAGCTGCCTCCTGCAGGCCCCCTCCTAGAGACTGAGCATGTGCCCTGACCTGGAATTAAACTAGTGTCCTCTAGGTTTCTGGGTCAATGCTCAACCACCGAGCAACAGCGGCCAGACAAGTTTGCTCTTAATTATTGATGTTTAGAACATTCTACAAAAAATTTCTACTTAATCATATCAAGCTGACAGTAAATTATTATTTAGTATTGAACTGGTTTTCACTTGAATGCAATATTCTACAATATTTACAGTTCAAAGGAAAAGTAAACCAAACCCAACAGAAGGAAATATATTATGTGTCATTATTAGTTTTGATGTTCTTTTTTGCTATTAACATGATTTCAAAAAACCTTGCCATAACAGCCCTCTCCCCCAACCAGTCCCTCCCATTCTTAGACCCCCTGTTCATTTTCTACTCTGAAATAACTCCATTTAACCACTGAGCAAAGAGAGTTGCAAAAGCTCTCCTGAGCTGAGAAAATAACCCTTCTATTGATCCCTCTCTTCAAACAGTGCCCCAAGTCCTCCCTTCAATTACAGCACAGAGTCCCCACACAAGCCCTGTCCCTCGTCACTCTCAGCCCGCCCATCTCCCCGGAGAGCTTTCCTTGTTTTGCCTACGTGGCAGTATTGTCACAACAACAATGAGGATGAGTGTCACTTTGATGGACATGCCTGCATGAAGTTTACCGGTGACCTGATTCACAACTTGTACTCACTCACTCAAATACACACTCACTCAACTCACACACTCATGCACTTACTTTTTTTGTTGTTGTTAATTCTCACCTGAGGATATACTTTTTTTTTCTGCATTGACTTTTAGAGAGAGTGGAAGTGCAGGAGGGGGAGAGAGAGAGAAACAATGACGCGAGAGAGACACGTTGATTGGTTGCCTCCCACATGTGCCCCCACCAAGGCCAGGTACTCTTGACCAAGAATTGAACCCGAGACCCTTCAGTACACAGGCAGGCGCTCTAATCACTCAGCAACACCAGCCAGGGCTCACTTGTTTAATGCTTTTTTCATTTCATCTGGGGTTGTGTGTGTGGGGGGAGGGTGGGGGGGACAGACCAGTGTGGTTCTGGGTGAGCCAGGGACCATATAGTTTTCAAGAGAGCACTAGAAAAGTGAGACAAATAAATGTAAAACTTGACCCGAGAGGCAAGTACTAGGAAAGCATTTCATTGGAGAAGAAGCCTCACAGAACAGCAGGGCTCCACCTCCTGGCTCAGCACAGCGATGGACAGCAGGTGACTGTTAACACCTGCAAGCGGAGGGTGGAGGTGGGGGTGGAGGAGAGGGAACCTGCACTGCAGGCCACTGGATTGGTGGCCTGGGGGAGACATTCGGAGTGAGGGGCACATGGGCGAGCCAACTGCAGTGGACGTTGCCGTCCATGAGGCTGCGCACTGTCTTTTAAAAAGCCCTTTGGTGGTTGAAGACATTTTTAAAATATGAGTTTTGCCACTCACTTTAGAATCCCAGATTGAAGTCCCCAAATCCTCTGATATGGGGATCAAGGCTCCTGAAATCAATTCAGAAACCAAGAGACTTGGATTTGAACAGGAAATCAGGTGAGGAAGAGGCTCCAACTTCTATCGGGGCTCGGGGTTCCCCAGTGGTGCCAATATCCCCAGTGACAGTGTCAGGAACAATAATGGCCCAGGGTTACCGACTGAAGACCAGGCTGACTCAGAGTCCCAGGCCCCCCTGACCGACCTGTGGCCCACAGGTGCCATCTGCCTGAGAGGGAGAGGCCACGGCACGTCCAGGGACTCTGGACCCAACTAAAATAGAGCCGCTGTGGGCTGGGGTCTCAGCTCGCTACTTGTTCAACTTCTTCAGCTGTGACATGTCACATGATGTGAGACCCAGGTAGAATCCCAGTGAAGTGCTCAGCTCCATCCTCATCTTGATGAGACGGGGCCAGCGAGTCCAGGTGAATGGCCTGATGTGTGGACCAGCCCAGAGAGGGCAGGTGGGCACCTGCAGTCCCAGCAGAACAGAGCGGTTCCAGGCCCTGATCCTAGCTCTTGGTGTGGTTTCAAAATACAGCATGTGGGTTAGATGACAACCCCAGGAGCAGGCAGGGAATGCAGTCTCTGAGTGCTGGCCTCCTGGGCTGGGAGCAACGGGAGACTCACTCAGACCCAGTGACCCCAGGGCCCAGAGCGGCCAACCCCCCAGGTGTCCGGCCACTCTTCCCAGCCCAGCCCTGCCAGGCTCCCTGGGGAGTGGGCAGGGCCCAGCCGGCAGGGGAGGAGCTTCAACCACAGGTGAGTGGGCCAGGATGTCAGACTCTCCACCCACCTATGTTCATTTACATGCATGCACACATGTACACACATGCACACACATGCACACACCCATACACACACACCGGAAACTTCTACCATGGACCCAGTTCAACCATGTGAGCAAGTTGGTTCTCCACAGGTTTTGTAGCACTGGGCTGGCTGTTTAAATGGAGCCCCTCTGAGAGGCTGCTGGGACCCGCTTTTCTTGTTTTCTGAACTGGAGACAAATGCTGACACTCCAGAAAGCAGCAAGGGCTCTAACTGCCTGGCACGTGAGTGGTCTGATCCCTTCTGCAGACACTGCGTGTGCTGAATGGGCAACTGCCTTGCACAGTGACGGTCATGGCGATCTCACTGAGACACCCGGGAGTCACAACAGCCAGCGTCTCCGCAGGAAACCCACCGGACATGGAGCTGCCATGACAGGGCCCAGGAGGAAATGCCAGCAAGACCGTGTCAGCTCAGTGCTGGCTCCAAGGGCAAACTGGGCCTCTGGGGAAGCCATACCCTTGGACGAGATGGTGCACGATGGCCGGCACCAAATGGTGAGTTTTTAACTTGGTGGTGATTCCTGCAACAGAGCCAAGAAACAGCCGAGGGCACGGCCCATCTGCAGAGAAGCAGGAATCGTGAATTCCAGCCCAAGCTAAGCAACATGGATGATCAGAGGACTCAAACACCCCATGCATTGTACACACACGTCACTCTGCACTTGCCTGGATGGCAACCACAGGGAATCTATAGGTAAACAGTAGATTTGGAGAAAAGAAGAAAAAATGTCTTGGATCAAAACTAAGTAGGAACAGATTCCAACTAATCAACAAGGAGCAGGATTTTCCCCTCAGAGGGGACAGGCAGGAAGGCAACCGTGAGGCCCAGGATCACAGAAGTAGGAAGAGGTAGAAAACGAGGCTAAGGAGCTGAGGGAGGAAGGAGAAGCCCAATGTGGTGAAGGTGACAGACGCTGTAGCTGAGATGTGAGCTGGCTCTCCTTAGAACTTCTCTCTGGGTATACTCTGTGCACCATGGGCAAATACCATGTACAAGAATGTGTACACACACTTTGGATAATTCTAAAGGCAGTGCTTACTAAAATACCTTTCATTTTCAAAATTGAGCTATCAGCTATTAAAGTGTGTGTACATTTCTGGGGGAAACCTTATATTTAAGAAACATTTGTATATCTTTTGGGGAATTTTCTTAAATTTAAAAGAAAACAGGTCATACTCATAATTATGAATTAACATATACCTATATAACTATACATGTAGTTAATGACTATTTGGAGGGCACATTAGAGCAGTTCTGTATATAAATGACTTTTATCACAGTGTTACAGATATATAAGTGCAATGTTGATATTACAGACATATAAATGGTAAAGGAAAATACTAATCACCTCCGCTGTGCCAAGTGCTGAGGGACTGCATGTCTTCTAGCCTCAGTTAGGTCTCAGATAACCATGACTTCAATTTCAGGACCAAGGGGCTAGGGCTCCAGGAGCCAGAATTTGAACATGGAAATTTCTCAGGATACCCTGCTTATTTAACTAAGTTAAGAGGATGGTTAGCATGACTCTGTAATGCTAAAGTTTTATGCCATGTGAAACAACTTACAGAAAATGATGGTGTTCAGTGCAGAAGGGCAAGGCTTAGCAGAGACCTGCAAGCATTCCCTGAAATGAAACTCCAGACTGGCGATGGGTCCTGCCGCTGGCGGGGCTGGGCGTGGGTCCCGTTAACTCAGGGCTCCTCGTCCTTTCCCTGAGCCAGGGAGGAGTCCTTTCCAGTCCATCTAGGTTGCCACCTTTGGGGGTCCCCACATATGCAGCAGGTCAGCTGCAATTTGTTCCCATTGGCAAATGGCATCACACGCCTCTGGGCTGACCTTGGCCCAAGTGCCCCTCAGTCCAGGGTCAACCCGGCCTTCAGATCACGTGTGACCCAACCTGCTTTGGGATGCTCATTCGGTGCTTGGCTTCTGAGCATGTCCCCTCATTATTTGTGAGCACACCTGTGCCTTTAAAAAAGATGTTTATTATATTTTATCTAGAATGTCCAGGCTCTGGTTTTAGAAGGGATAACAGGTTACCAATTTTGACATATCTCTTGAATCATCAACATGAAATTGCTTGGAAACAGCGATGTTCCATAAAAGCATATGGTGCCATCATCGTTGTGCCTATTAGTGAGATTCTAAATCCTGTTCACGGGAAGTCTGACCAGTGAATAGATGATGTGCTAGTTAACATGGGACTGCTTTTCTCATGGAAATATTATCTACATATATAAAAGGCTAATATGCTAAGTGTCTGACCGTTCGACCATTTGACCATTTAACCGTTTGACTGGTAGCTATGATGCACACTGACCACCAGGAGGCAGATGCTCAATGCACAAGCATGGAAACATGGAACAGACTGATGAATCTCAGAGGGAAGGGCTGGGGAGGGTGGGAAGAGATTAACCAAAGATCGTATATGAATACTAGAGGCCTGATGTACGGATTCATGAGCCAGTGGGGTCCCTCAGCCTGGCCTGCGGGGATCAGGCCAAAACTGGCTCTCTCACATCCCCCGAGGGGTTCCAGATTGCAAGAGAGTGCAGGCCAGGCCCACTGGTGCACAAATCCATGCACCGGGCCTCTAGTGTTATATAGAATCCCAAAGTACCAGACAGACCAAAAAGGACTGGCCTCTGCTGGACAACTTGAACACTAGTTTGCTTCTCCACTCAAAAGTTTGTAATACAGGGTGGGGCAAAAGTAGGCTTACAGTTGTTCCTATGGGAAACAATACAATAATTAATAAATAATGATACAAGAATAAACTCCATGTTTCGAGTTAGCACAACTGTAAACCTAATTTTATCCGCCCAGTATGGTGCAGGTTTTCAATAGAAATCTTACTATATTACCTGCCCCAGAGAATGAATAAGGTTAATATTGGCAATGACAATCAATCAGTCCCAATGTGTTTTTTTTCACTCAGGACCACAGCCAATCTCTGCCTGTCAGATAGGATAAAATCTCCTTCCTGACTAACTGATCTTAACATCTTTAGTTCTCTTTGAATAATTTTTATTCGCCATGCTTCCATGTTTCTGTAGAGTCAGATGAATGCCCTCCTATCACGCAGAGAAAATAACACTGTACAGTAAAGGACAAAGGTCTGCACTAAGGTCCCACTCTGTGACCACACTCATCTCTCCGTGACCTTCCTCACAAGATGATTTGAAAGGTTAGTGTTGTAAAATATCCTTCCAAGTTTTATAAAAGTTAGAGGAATGTAATGTGCTTTTATTCTCTAAAAATAATTCATGTTAAAACAACAACAAAGACATGTTTTTCATATGAAGAAGCTTTAACAAATCCAATTTCTTGGTGCTCTCATTTGTTGTTTTAGCTAATGCATAGTTCACTTCTTTTTTTCTTTGAGCTGACTTGAATTGTAATATTATCCAATGGATGGTCTATGTTATGGTACCTGGAGTGATGCTAGAATTTATTAAGCACCTGGTGAGTGCTAGCATTTTTCTATATTACCTTCCCTTAAAAAAAAAACCTTGATGGTAAAACTTAGAGAAAGAGCAAAGAGAACATTCCATGAAAGGTGAGCTGAGTGTCTCTTATTGGCTTTGCAAGGTGTATCATGTGCCTATTTACAAAAGCAAGGAGACTGTCAACGTGATGAAGTACAACTCACAACTCATTAGCATTGAACACAGAAGTATTCCACATCAGAAATGACTGTGGAAATACTCACAATTACTGGCTGCTCAGAAACCATTTCATATGGATAAAAAACATGTCACATTTAATTTATCAGGTGCTTCCTACTGTCATACTCCCCTTTCACTCTATGTACTGAAAAGTTATAAAAACAACCTGAGACTGTCTCTCAATAGCCATGTACAGACATTAAGAATAACACAAATCCATTATCTACCACAATATAATTGTATCGACATGGATGAATAACCTTGTGCAACTCCTTGCACTCAATTCTGAATTAAGCTTTACTTTAAAGATATCTGCATACACAACCTTCAGTATGTCTAGTAGAAAAAATACCATTTCAATAAAAGAAAAAAATCATTGTTGAAGCTGTATTCCTCGAATGAGCAATTATTAGCCCCATTTTTATAGTGGCTACAATGGGAAAGATTAAAAAATACCGAATTAAATTTCTAACAACATTGAAATGAGTCTAATGTGCACTCAGACACTTGTGAAAGTAAAATAGTTACAGCCTAGCTTTCCACTGTGTGTAATTCTGTGATGAGGGCTTCAACTACAAATGTAACATGGTCATCCCTTGGTATCTGAGGGGGAGGAGTTCCAGGACGCCCATGGCAGAGAACAAAATCTGAAGGTGCTCAGGTCCTTATATAAAACGGGTAGTATTTGTTTACAACCTACACACATCCTCCTATATCATTTAAGTACTCTCTAGATCATTTATAATACCTAATACAATAAATACGATGTAAATAGTTATTTTTACTGATTAGGAAATAAGACAAGAAAAAAAGATCTGTACATATCCAGTATAGACACAACTATCTTAGACCTAACTGAACAGCACACATCAACAGCAAGGCAACATTGATTTTGAATATTTTCCATCTGAAGTTGGTTGAACCTGAAGCTGCAGAACCCATGGATAAGAAGAACCTAGTGTGACTGAATTAACACTTTTAAGATGATTGTTGTAACATACTTACTCTACTTTTAAAAGCCCAACAAATGGGCACAGGGTCTGAATAGACACTTCTCCAAAGAGGACATACAGATGGCCAATAGATATTTGAAAAGATGCTTAATGTCACTAATCATTAGTGACAAGCAAATTAAAACCACAATAAGGTATCACCTTACACCTGTCAGAATGGCCATCATTAATAAATCAATAACAAGGGTTGGTGAGGATGTGGAGAAAAGGGAACACTTGTGCACTGCCGGTGGGAATGTAGATTAGTGCAGCCACTGTGGAAAGCATGGAGTTACCTTAAAAAATGAAAAATGGAACTGCCTTGTGACAAAGCAATTCCACTTCTGGGAATTTATCCGAAAAAAAACCAAAACACTAATTCAAAAAAATATATGTACCCCTATGTTCACTGAAGCATTATTTACAATAACCAAGATTTGGAAGCAGCCCAAGTGTCCATCAGTAGATGACTGGATAAAAAAGCTGTGGTACATTTACACAATGGAATACTACTCTACCATAAAAAGGAAGAAAATTTTACCCTTGCATCAGCATGGATGGACCTGGAGAATACTATGCTAAGTGAAATAAGCCAGTCAGTAAAGACAAGTATCATATGATTTCACTCATATGTGGAATTTAATAAATAATCTGAACTACCAAGCAAAATAGAAACAGACTTATAGATAGAGAGCAGGCAGATGGCTCTGGTGGGGTGATAGTGTTGGAGGATGTGTGAAGGAAATGAGCAAAAAAGGAAGAGAGAGAACTCATGGACATGGACAACAGTGTGGTGGTTGTGGGGTGGGGAGATGGAGGTAGAAAGGGGAATAGATGGGATAAATGGTTATGGGAAAAAATAAACTCCAGAAAATAATAAATATTTATTATTATATTAATAAATAATTATTGATCAGACTAAAACAACTACATACACACACATACATAAACACACATACATGCACACATGCACACACACAATTATTTGCAAATATCTAATCTAATAAAAGAGAAACATGAAAATTGACTGCACCTCTGCTATGTCCCAAGCCACGCCCACCAGCCAATCAGAGCGACTATATGCAAATTAACCCAACCAAGATGGCGGCCACCAGCCATGGAGCTGGAACAAGTAGGAGGCTTGGTTGCCCTGGCGATGGAGGAAGCCAAGCTTCCCGCCTGCCCTGGCCGGCTGTGGCCTCCACTCAAGGCAAAAAAGTGTCAATTATAGAAGATAAATAAATCCCAGATACCTGCTTCCAACCAGCCTCCAATGGGAACTTGGGTGGCTGGGGGCCTTGGAAGCCTGCAAACAGCCATCAGCCCCTCACCCAGGCTAGCCACACCCTCATGGGGTGAGGGTCCCTGCTGGGGGGTTTGGCCAGGCTGCAAACAGCCATCAGCCCCTCACCCAGGATGACCACACCCTCATGGGGTGAGGGTCCCTGCTGGGGGGCTTGGCCAGGCTGCAAACAGCCATCAGCCCATCACCCAGGCTGGCCAGGCACCCCAGCAGGACCCCCACCCTGATCCAGGACACCCTTAAGGACAAACCAGCTGGCCCCCACCCATGCACCAGGCCTTTATCCTATATAATAAAAGGGTAATATGCAAACTGACCCTAACAGCAGAAAGACTGGGAATGACTGGTCACTATGACACACACTGACCACCAGGGGGCAGATGCTAGATGCAGGAGCTGTCCCCTGGTGGTCAGTGCGCTCCCACAGGGGGAGCTCTGCTCAGCCACAAGCCAGGCTGCCGGCTGCCAGTACAGCGGTGGTTGTGGGAGCCTCTCCTGTCTCCTCAGCAGCGTTAAGGATGTCTGACTGCAACTTAGGCCTGCTCCCCACTGGCAAGTGGACATCCCCTGAGGGCTCCCTGGCTTCCAGAGAGATGTCTGATTGCCAGCTTGAGCCCAATCCCCTGGGGAGCGGGCCTAAGCCAGCAGGTGGTTATCCCCCGAGGGGTCCCAGACTGCGAGAGGGCACAGGCTGGGCTGAGGGACCCCTCCGAGTGCACAAATTTTTGTGCACCGGGCCTCTAGTCCTATATAATAAAAGCCTAATATGCAAATCAACGGAACAGTGGAACGACTGGTTGCTATGTTGCACACTGATCCCCAGGGGGCAGGCGCTAAATGCAGCAGCTTCCCCCAGCCCACAGGCCCCAGGTCAGCCAAGACAGGTGCCAGCAGAAGCCCCTGATCGCCCTGCAAGTCACCCCACAGATTGGCCCTGATCGCTAGGCAGGCCTATGAACTGTAGCTGTGCACAAATTTCATGCACTGGGCCTCTAGTAAACAAATAAGCAAGCAAACAACCCACACGTAGAGTAAGTCTCAGACTTAATCCATCACATTCGTAGTGGTGCTCCAACTCCTGTCTGGCTGGCCTCTGCAGAGGGGACAGAACTTTCACCTGTGTCCCAGGCACAGGCTTCACAGGTGTGGCTCACAGGTGTGGCTCAGTCCTGGCTCCTAATGGGTGGTCTCACTGTTTTCCCCACCAGTGCCGTTACATTCTGGCTCTTATTTAAATTATTGGCAGAAGCTGTTGAAAACTTGAAAGAGAAATAATTGTTTCCTTAGAGTATCATCTAAAGAAACATACAACTGTCCTAATTACAGATTTGTCTTGTCTTATTTTTAAATGATTGCCCATCCACTCTAAAAAGGTATCTATAAACACCCAGCCTTTCATACTTCAAAAATATCCTATCCTGTCCCTAAAGCATTAGAAAGTAGGATGAAGTTCTTCCCTGGATGAAATAAAACACTGATATCTATTCTTCCATCAAATTTATGCATATTTTCCTTTTCAGCAAAAGGACTTGGTCTTTCAACATCAGGCTATAAGTAAAGAAGAAAGTGAGAAACCTCAAAGAAAGAACAAAGCAGGAAAGGGGCATGGAGCAGCCTGGCTGTGTCTGTGGATGTAGCAGTTCTGCATCGCGATGAACCAGGCCCAGTGGACACAGCGGCCACCCGAGTGCAAAGCATTCAGTGGCCGTGTCCATATGTTACAATCAGTGAGCTACTCAGAAGTCTAACCATCCCTGGACTGAGTACGGGAGAAGGTCTGTGGTCCAGGCGGAGAAGTCACTGGGATGGGGAGCCTGTGAGCAGCAGCTTCCCAGATGCTGTGCATTCTCCCTGCATGTAACATATGCCGCACACCAGACTCTTCCGATCCAGCATCCCTCTGAGTCTTCCTGCCCGTGTACCAGGCTTTCCCATTAGAAACCAAACCTCATGACTGTCTTTCTCTCTAGAAGGACAGGGGCTACAAAGGTTAAGTTAATTGCTTTGGAAGAACGGATCCTCATACTGGGTGCTACACAGGCCTCTCTCTGTCTTGAATTTTACTGAAGCCCCAAAGCAGAGGACATTGCAAAGTGAAATGTTCCACCCCCTCTGTGGGCAGGACAAAGTATTCCCAGAAATGGGTCTTTGGAGACTCAGACCAACGCTCCTTTCCAGGGTACAGGTTACAAGGTAGAAAGGAAGATGTCAAATAAGAATTCACTCTCTCCGTAGGACAACATGCAGAGCCCGGCGCCCCTCGCCTCCAGTCGGGAGAGAGGGGATCCAGTGAGACACTCAGAAGGTTGTGTTGCCCCCTGGAGTTTAGAGAGCACATTGCAGACTCGGAGCCCACACATATTTGAGGACATTCAATGGGCCTGTCTGCTCAGCTGCAGAGGAAGAAGAAGCCTCCCTGTGAGAAACCAGCTTTGCTTTGAAAAGCATCGGGGAAGATGCTGTTCCCTGGGCCAAAAGGAGGCTGCTGGAGCCAGATGGCTTGTTCCAGGTGCAGGAGACATCGGCATGGAGCGACGGAGAGATGGATGTGTTCGGCTTTTTACAAGTTCTTTGAATAGAAAGAGATGAACTCTCTAATTCCACAATTCAACCAGGTTAGAGGACAGCTACCTCCAGTTAAAATGCTGGGTGAGAAGCCCACATTTAACGCAGATCACACTGCTAATTAGAGGACAGTAGAAGGTACACAGGGGCTAATGGCTGCATGATCGATGACACTGGTGTCCAGAATGAAAGCACTTATAGGAGCTTTTACAGGAATGGTCCCATTCATCAACACCGGTTTATTTAAACATACATCTAAAAGAATCTTTCTATTTAGAAAACTTGATTAATGACTTTAACTCTTGAAGAATGACCTAAAATTTTTCTTTCTCAAAATATCAATGCCCCGTTGTATCAACAGCCATTCGAGAGACAATTAATTCTGCAAAAGTGCAGACAGTAAGTCAGACTTCCCATACATATCCAGGGATCTATGCAAATGCATGGATTTAAAGGCAGATGTCCTGTCAAAATGCAAGTGTCTGCAGCTTGACAGGAACCAAATGCAATCAGGAAACCAACCCCCCTCCCCCCAGAATACCAGAAGCTCCCCAGCCACCCACTAGCTGAATAGAGGGAGGTGGAGGAACTCACCTGCCACCTGTCAATAGTTCTCCTGATGATGCAACACAGAAAGGATTTAAAATGTTTAATATGGTGACACAAAGATGCTAAAATCTTTTTTTTTTTTTAAAAAAGATAAAACATAGACTCCTTAGAGCTAGCTTCTCTGGTCAAATTCTAAAAAAAAAAAAAAATCTGCTATTGCGATGTATACTGCACATTACCTATCTCTGAAACTATGCAACCAAAACAACACAACTCTTTCCAAACAGCTACCACAGCCTCCGCTCCCTCATAAGCTGTCTGGTTCATTCTAGAAAGTGAGGCTGAGAGATCCATGCTGGAGCATGTCAGTCAGAACTGTTTCTGGAAATACGGGGTCAGCAAGCCTTTTGGACCAACTCACCTGTATTAAGGACGCGATTACTGTTGACCCAGCCAGATCAGAAAGAGAAGGGCAATCCCTGTGGACTATTATTAGGAAAAGGGGGTGAAGGGGGTGGGCAATCATTGCTCATTACAAAGTCAAAAGGCTCTCTGAGTCCTTCTTAGTATTTTTCCGTTTTAGCTATTTCTAATATGTAGGTATCATTTTCCTTATTAGACTGAGCACTTCCTAAAGATAGACTTTGCTTTTAATTTATCTTTTTAAAATATCATCTCTCATTATTACAGCCCACAGGTCCATCTACAGAAGAGAACAAAGCTGTGTGGATACTATGCAGTGATAAGCATGAACGAACTAACATGTACACTCAACAAGATGCACGGCCACAAATAAGATGTTGAGAGAGAAGCGGAGATAAATGGGAACATATCTATGATATTAAAGGTGAAAGTATGATTATCTTGAGGGGCGGGTAGTGATGGAAAGGGAGCCCCGGGGGCGGGGGGTTTAGGCACTAGTACACAGGTTTACTTTGGAAATATCGTGGTTTGGCTCCAGACCACCACAAAAAATATCACATTAAATTCAGGTCTGAATATTGTGCTAGTGGAGGGTGTTGCCTTCAATCTGTACATAAGCGCCACATCCATGAAGTGCAATAAAGTGAAGTGAGGTAACGCGGCATGTCTGTGTTCTATTTTCTGATCCCGGTGCTGGTTACATGGAGATGTCCTGTTGTGTAAAGTTGAGCCGTGCCTCACCCTTAAAAAAATGAATTGGTTTGTGCACTTTCTGCATGCGTGTTTCACTCCAATAGAAATGTTTTTAAAATCGTGCCATGCCGGGTGTATTTGTGTAGTGTTCATTGTGCCTGACACAGGGCATGCATTTACAGGGGACCACATCGAAGGCACCCACAACCTGGCACTTCCACATGTTATCTCATGGATGCTCAAGAAAGATTGATCGCACAACTGAACCAATGAAGTCAGGTGTCCAACATCAGCACACAGAGGCAAGGCCACCACTGGGTTGTTTGACGTGTGAATTCAGGGGGAAGGGGGAAATGGGGGGTTAAATCAGTAAATGTGAGTAAGATGTAAAGTCCCCTGTCAGACATTGCTCCCAGCATCAATAATAACGTGTTATATGCTTACAGTTGGTTGAAAGGGTGCATCTCATGTTGAATGCTCCTACCACAATTTTTAAAAAGTATTCATTCAGTTAGGCTTGAGACCATTCTCCTGGCAGCGAACAAAAAAAGCAAAAACAATAAAATTAACATAATTACCCAGAGGTAAATGGGTCTGGGCAGCGCTGTGTGCCCCTCTGAAATCTATGAGCATTTCTGATTGCCTCCTCCTCCTGGAAATTTGTTCCTTAGCTCAGGACGGTTCAGTCTGCCTAAGTGACTTGAAAGAACAGGACCGCCGATGTATTTTTAGGGAAATTACCCAGGGACCTTCTGTGAGGTTAATTGTCTGGCTCACTCTGGATCTCAGCTTGGCTTCCAGTCGCCCTCCTCTCCTCCGCTCTTCTCTGAGTCGAGGGATGGCCTCCAGGGACCGTCTTGGCTGCCCTATCTGGGCAAACTTCCCGCAGAGCCTCTGAGCTCCAGGTCCTCCTTCTAAAGGTCACCAGGAAGGCAGACAACAGCCAGCAGTAAAGGGAAGTAGGGAGGAAATTAAAAATAATAAACTTGGAGACATTTTAAGGGGAGATTATTAAAATTTCCCTGCAATGGGCTCCAGCTATGTGCATAGTGATCACAACTTCAGGTAGTGTCATGAACACCAAGCATTTGTGGGATTTCTGCAAACGCTTCAGAAAGATGTGCTGTCCAAGGTCACAGTGTCCTAGAGCCAGCCTGACGTAGCCCCTGCTTCTAAAGGTAGCATTGTTATTGCATCCAAATGATAAGAGGATTTCCATAACATGTGCTGCTGTGGTTTCAGAGTTTCACATATCATAGCTGGATGGGCAAGATGAGATTTTGTTTGGTGGCTCAGGCACACATGCTAAAACCTAACAGATTATTACCAATGATCACTAAATACAGAGTAAGACTGCACTTTATCAGAATGTTCTGTCATTATTGTTTGGTTGTTTACTTTTTCTTTGATTTTTATAGCATCAAACCTCATATGATCCTTTTATTTCCATTTCTCATGCTCCTGCGTGTCTTCTTCCCCTTTGTCCTGTCTTTGCCTTTCAATGGGACTGTACATACTTATAAAATGATGGCCTTGACCCAGACTCAGAAAAGACTTTCATTCCTTTTCATTCCCTTTCATTCCCTTTCTCAAGCAGCTGCTCTCCCCTCCCTTGAGCCTTCTGTATTTTCTTGAGAACCAGACTCTGAAGATACTTAAAAGAAGGAGAAATAAAAGGTATGTGACAGGCAATCAGACCTGTAAGTAAAAAAAAAATGAGATGACACCCCAAGCTGACATTTTAACAAAATGGCCTTCTGTTTTACACACAAAAGTCATCTTTTCTTTACAAGGAAAGGCATTATTTGAAAAAGCCACACTGCCTGCAGCACTAAGAGAAGTTAAATCCCATGAGGCATGGAAGGCAGAGAACCTATAAAAAGTTGATTCCAGATTCCCAAATGCTGGGTGTGGGGTGGTTCAATGCAGAGTTAAATAGCCTCAACTATATTGAGAACTTCAAGACATAGACATGTAATTTCACATGATTTACATAATACCTGTTTACTACAATGCATTCTATTAATTTATAAATTAGCATGACCTGTAAAATTACAATGGAGACTCTGAATCAAGAGAAGATGGAAGCCATGTGTTTGATTACAGGACAGTATGCTTTGTAAGTCAGGACATGTGAAATACATTTTAGAGTTTGTTCAAACACTGTCATTGATGTAGGAAAATAAGACAATGATGAACTGACCAACTCTGCTTTGGACTAAATTTAGTCATACCTAAATTTACTCCGTAACAAACATTTTGGTAGAAAAGTAATTTGCATAGGCTTTTCAGAACTTTCTGAATAAGCTTTTCTTATTCAGAAAGCCTTCCTTCAGCCCTGAAATGGGCTCCAGCTATGTGCATAGTGATCACAACTTCAGGTAGTGAACACCAAGGGCTTATGGGATTTCTGCAGACGGCTTCAGAAAGATGTGCTGTTGGAGGTCATAGTGTCCGAGAGCCAGCCCAATGTAGCTCCTGCTTCTAAAGGTAACATTGTTATTGCATCCAAATGATAAGCAGAATTCCATCACACTGTGCTGCTGTGGTTTCAGAGTTTCACATATCATAGCTGGATGGGACAAGATGAGATTTCTATTGGTGGCTCAGACACACATGCTCTGGGCAACTGAACTAATAGTAAGGAGCGAAGAGAGCTGTTATAAATGCAACGACCCTGAGAAAACAGTAATGAATATTATGGCAATTGGCTGCTTGACTAGGTCCCAATGCATTGTTGATATTAGATCAGTCCCTGAAGAGATGTTTGGTGAATCTGGAAGTGGACCTCACCCTAGTCCTCAGGATGGAGGATCTCACCCTAGTCCCCAGGCTGGAGGATCTCACCCTAGTCCCCAGGATGGAGGATCTCACCCTAGTCATCCGGATGGAGGATCTCACCCTAGTCCTCAGGATGGAGGATCTCACCCTAGTCCTCAGGATGGAGGATCTCACCCTAGTCCTCAGGCTGGAGGATCTCACCCTAGTCCTCAGGATGGAGGATCTCACCCTAGTCCTCAGGATGGAGGATCTCACCCTAGTCCTCAGGATTGAGGATCTCACCCTAGTCCTCAGGATGGAGGATCTCACCCTAGTCCTCAGGATGGAGGATCTCACCCTAGTCCTCAGGATGGAGGATCTCACCCTAGTCCTCAGGCTGGAAGATCTCACCCTAGTCCTCAGGCTGGAGGATCTCACCCTAGTCCTCAGGATGGAGGATCTCACCCTAGTCCTCAGGATGGAGGATCTCACCCTAGTCCTCAGGATTGAGGATCTCACCCTAGTCCTCAGGATGGAGGATCTCACCCTAGTCCTCAGGATGGAGGATCTCACCCTAGTCCTCAGGATGGAGGATCTAACCCCAGCCATCAGAATGTGATAGATCTTACCCTAGCCATCAGGACGTGGTGGGATGTCTTATTTATATTCCCAGGAAATGGAACAGATATACACTGTTCTTATGGTTATAAAGACAGTCAGTGTATTAATTCCTAAATAACAGTCAGCCTAAAATATCAGTGCCTCTTTATTCTTTTCAAGATTAAATATTTATTTTTCACCACACACAATCCCCTCCAAGGCCTTTCTCACCATGCTCAAATCCTTGAACTTGTCCAAATGAACATAATGGTTCATTCAGTTTTAAAGAACTTCTTGAAATTCTTCAAACACATCACCCTGTTGGTACCTTTGGCCAGGCTATATCCTTTCAATAAAAGTTTAAAATGTTGGTCACTACTCATTAGGTTGAATTTATGCCTCAGGACTGAGTCATCATGTGCCCTTTGAAACAATTATGATTGAAGGAAAGAATATGAGAAAGTGAGACTTGGGTAGAACTTTCTAAAATCCAAAAATTATCTTCTAGTTAGAGGAGAATGAACCCTTAAAGAGAGGCAACATCCACAGGCCATAGAGGACAATGTTGTGAAGGAAGAAGAGGGAAGAGTATTGGAAAAGAAAGAAACTATTTTTACTAGTCTTTTAAAGCAGCGAAATGATATCTATTTCATGAATGCACCAACAGAATTTTGCCAACTCCCTGCCAATGGTTGTTTGGTGGTTTCCAGTTTATTCTCAGTACCCACAATGCTGTGATGAGCAGTCTTATGCACGCATCTCTATCCCTTGTTCTACTGTTTCCTGAGCATCAGTTCTTATGTAATTACTAAAATGGCTATGCAAATTGCATAACACTTAAACTGTGGTGTGCATAGCCAAACCCTCTTCCAGGAAGAGTACAAGCTACACAGCCAAACTCTCTTCCAGGAAGACTCAGAACTCTCCTCTGGCACAGAGCAGCTTAGAGAGCTCCTGGCTTCATGGACTCGGGCTACTGCTGGCGCTAACTCGTTCCATCTCCTTTACAGCCAGACAAGTGTGGATGCCAGTATTCCTTATGTTCTCAATATGTGTGTTTGTTTTTTATTCCAACGAGGTGATGCACCTCTTCACATATTTGTTAACCATGTGAATCATCACTGTGAATTGAATATCCACATTTTTACTTAATTTGTATGAAAATATTGATTTTTTAACCAATACAAAAATATATTTTTTATTTTATTTTTTAATTTCTTTATTGATTAAGGTATTACATATGTGTCCTTATCCCTCCATTACCCTCCTACCCCCCTACTCATGCCCTCACCCCCCTGTTGTCTGCGTCCATTGGTTAGGCTTATATGCATGCATACATGTCCTTTATTTCTGATTTTTATGAGTCTTAATTATGAAAAAGTTTTAAGAATAAGTCTTGAGCAGATTCATCCAATATGTTTTCCAACTAAGCAGAATTCTACTGAAAACCGAAAGACCTGAGGCTGCATCTACTGACATCAGATTAGTCCACACCCCCACTCCCCAGCACTAAAGGAGTTCTACAGAATGGCTGTCTTTTAAAATACAAGGACTGATGGGAAATCAAAATATTGTGAGGAATATGGGAGATCGATCAGAATCTGCTTCACGAATAACAGGGCACAGTGATATTTATTGCATCAATAAAGGAGGAAAATATGCGGTGTTTGTTTTACTGAAACTGACCCAGCAATCCCACTTCTGAGAATATATCCTAAGAATTCCAAAACACCAATCAGAAAGAATGCATGCACCCCTATGTTCATAGCAGTGTTATTTACAATAAAACAACCCAAGGAGGATATAATTTTATTTACAACTAGAGGCCCAGTGCACGAAATTCATGCATGGATAGGGCCCCTAGGCCTGGCTGGCGATCAGGACCGATCTGGACCTTCCAGCTGCCAGCCAATGCCTTCCTTCTGGCTGCTGGCCAGGGCCTTCCTTCCCCTGGCTGCTGGCTGCCATAGCATGCAGTCAAACTCCTGGTCGGTCGAACTTCCTAGGGGACAATTTGCATATTAGCCTTTTATTATATAGGACTAGAAGCCTGGTGCACAAATTTGTGCACAGGTGGGGTCCCTCGGCCTGGCCACTTATAGGGTCTGATCCAGGCCAAGGGAGGTTGGCTGGGGGGAGGAGCCATGGGAGGTTCAGTCAGCCAGGGGGAGGGACTGCAGGAGGTTGGCCAGCAGCAGGAGGTTGGCTGTAGGGGTGCACTGACCGCCAGGGGGCAGCACCTGCATTGTGTCTGCCCCCTGGTGGTCAGTGTGCGTCATAGCAACTGGTCAACCGGTTGTTTGGTCGCTTATATATATAGATGATGGTATAGACAAAAATTACACAGGTAACACTAAACCATGAAACCCTATGATAAAAGGAGAATATGTGAGGACAACCTCAGTGCCAGGGTTCATAGCTGAAGGTTGTTCCAGTACACACTGGCCAGGCGAGGCTTGTACCTACAGACCTCTCATCCGAAGTGATGGCTGGTAACATGGGAAAGTAAGCTTACAGAGGACAAAGGTAAAGCATTTGGCAGCAATTATATGAAGTAGAGTGTCTACCAGCTTAGTGGAGACTTAATGAATGATGCTCATTGTGCCCTAATGGTGTATGACAACTTCATGAAGAGCTCTTACAAAGCTTCAAGGTTAACACAATCTGCTGTGACTTGGCTTTGAAAGAAGTCGTTCCTGAAGCTGACACGTCTCCAGGTCTAGGATGCTGAGCTAACTCGGGCAAATGTTCTCTGCCTTCCTCGGGATTTGTCATGGCCCAGCGTTGCTTTGTTCCAACAGCTGCCATTGTGTTGGTATGACCGCAGACACAGCCCCACATTAACATCACTGTGAAAGCTCTGAGAAAGACAGACTTACATTTTAATTAAAATAGCAACCAGAGCTCATCCATTTCTTCAGTGTAAAAGTTTTGGTCCTTAAGCAAACTCTTAGGACCTTTTGGCAAGCTTTGTAGTCCCTGGAATTGCTTCGCCAGAGGCGGTAAACAAAATTATTTATAGTGCATGCTCTCATGATTCTTCCATAGTTTAATCCCCAAGCATAGTCTCTGTTCACAGCAAAACAAAAGAAAAACTATTTTATCAAGATATGCAAAGAATAAGTGAGTGGTTAGTCCACATTCTCCTCAAAGAACCTCCATGCATGTTTCTAAGGCTTTAACACCCCCAAAGAGAAATCATACTGGGCCTCGGGGGCTAGCCACCTTTTTCTGTGAAAGGCCAGAGAGAACGTGCTTTAGGTTTTGTAGACCTTACTGTACCTGTCACACCACACCCCTCTGCCACTGTCCCAGGAAAGTGGCCACAGATATTTAAGGAAATACTTGGTGTCACTGTTTCCTGTAACACTTCACAAAAGCAGGTGGCTGGTAGGATTTGGCCCACGGGCCCTAGTTTGCGGGCCCCTGATCTATGGGATGGAATTCAAACATATAAGGACCTTCACATCCCAACACAAGATACCTCTGTAGGCTCACCTCTTTCCACACTCCCCCATGAGCTCTCCAGCCCAGCCCAACTCAGTTCTGGATATTTTTGTTGTTGTTAATCCTCACCCAAGGACATTTTTCCATTAATTTTTAGACAGAGTATAAGGGGGGTGGAGAGAGAGAAGGAGAGAGATAGAGAGGAAGAGAGAGAGAGAAGCATCGATGTGAGAGAGACTCATGGATTGGTTGTCTCCCATAAGCTCCCCGATCAGGACTAGGGATAGAACCTGCAACTGAGACAAGTGCCCTTAACCAGATTCAAACCTAGACCCTTCAGTCTGCAGGCCAACACTCTAGCCACTGAGCCAAACTGGTTACGGCTGTTCTCTGCATTATACCATTTCATGGCAACACTTATTTCATGAAATATCTCACTACTGTAGGAGAGGAAAATTATTTTTGAATTCTTGGCAGGAAAAAAAATCCCTCTACCCTTCTGGGTTCTTGGCTGAGACTCCTGTAACAAAAGACAGATTCACAAGAGAAAAATAAACAGGTTTATTAACACGTGAACCTCACAGACACATGGGAGGTACTTAGACATCAGTGAATAACCCCTGAGCTGGCTTAGAATCCGGATTCAATACCACCTTAGTAGGGAAGGTGGAGGGGTGTATAGACCTTTTGGGGACAGGAAGTAATTTCAGGGAAGGTGGAGGGGTGCATAGACCTTTTGGGGAAAGGAAGTAATTTCAGGAAAGATGAATGGGCCTTCAGAAGAACAGATGAGATGTCAGGGAGTTTGTGACAAAGTTTGTCTGGGCTGCCTGGTCCTCTAGTCTCTTCTCAGGGACAAGGGTGCCTCTCGCCAGGGAGATGATGAAACTTCGGGGAGGGGCTGCTGACCAGTGGTTCCGTTCCCTGGGAGGCTCTGTCTATACAGAGTGGGAGCTCAGGCAAAGCCTGTCCATGCAGCTGCTGTTGTTCAAGTGTCTACAGCTCAAAATGATCAAGGCACCACGAAGTGGCATATTTTGCGGTGGCATATTCTGCCACCTTTACTACCTCCAATGTCTCAGCCCATTCTTCACCTGGAAAGCTCTAATCACATTAAAATTCACTTACTAATGCCCAACCTCCTCTTCAGTGTTTCTCATCCCACGCCCCCTGCCCCCCGCAAAAAAAAAAAAGCGCTGGGCCATGATGGCCCGGCTCCTGAGCGCACCCAGCATCATTCCCCTAGTCCCCACCCCCATCCCAACCACCACATACAGTCTTCCTGGGAAAGCTTATATTCCATCCACTGTTAAATCCCCAGGGTCTGGCATATGGTGGGAGCTCAACCAAGATTATATATATTTTTTAATATGACTTGAAAAATCTTATTAACGTAGGAGGGAGTGAATGCCAGTTGCCTCCCAGCATCCACGACCACTTTGATCCTCAGTAGCAGACTATTTTCAGTCAAGCTCATGGCTGCCTAGAAACATGACTATGTTTAAAGCCTCACTTCCATATACTCTCTGGCCAATGAAATCAGCACAGAAGCGGCAAATTGTGGGCCACGCCCTTAAGTGGAAAAGACACAGATTTTTATGTGAGGAAAAAAAATGTTTTTTAAACCACTCTCATTTCAGTGTCTACCAGACATGATTACATTTCTACCTCGACTATATAAAAATAAACTTAGTATCTACACTAATAAAAGAGAAACATGGTAATTAGCATACGACCGCTACCCTTCCCATTGGCTAATCAGCATATCCTTATGCAAATTAACTGTCAGCAAAGATGGCAGCCGGCAGCCATGCACTGAAGGGAACAGGGAGGCTTGCTTGCTCCAGTGACTGCGGACTCCAACGTTCCCCGCCTAACTTGCCAGCCTCTCAGCAACTATGTTGCAAATATAGAAGCTAAACAAAACCCCAGAAACCTGCGTTAGTCAGCCAGGCTTCAGCCAGCCGGACAGTAACATTGTATCAAATACAGAAGGAAAAACAAAGGCCAGAAACCGGCTTTCAGCAGCCGCAGCCTCAGAGCTAAAGCTGGCCCAGAATAAAAAAAAAAGAAAAAAAGTAGCAGTTGGGAGCTTCAGTCAACCCACCAGCCTGAAAACAGCCCTCAGCCCCTCAGCCAGACTGGCCAGGCACCCCAGTGGGGACCCCCACCCTGATCCAGGACACCCTTCAGGGCAAGCCAGCCGGCCCCCACCGTGCACCAGGCCTCTATCCTATCCTATATAGTAAAAGGGTAATATGCCTCCCGGCACCGGGATCAGCGTGACAGGGGGCAGCACCCAAACCCCCTGATCGCCCTGTGGCTCTGTGTGTGACAGGGGGCGGGGCCACAACCTCCCTATCTGCCCTGCTCTGTTCGTGACAGGGGAAGGCTCCCCAACCCCCTGATCAGCCCTGCTCTGTGTGTGACAGGGGGCGGTGCCCCAACTCCCCTATCGGCCCTACTCTGTGCATGACAGGGGGGAGCTCCTCAACCCCCTGATGGGCCCTGCTCTGTGCATGACAGGGGGGAGCTCCCCAACCCCCTGATTGACCCTGCTCTGTGTGTGACAGGGTATGGAGCCCCAACCCCCCTGATGGGCCCTGCTCTGTGAGTGACAGGGGGCAGCGCCCCAACCCCCTGATCGGTCCTGCTCTGTGTGTGACAGGGGGTGGCGCTGCAACCTCCCCATCGACCCTGCCTTGAGTGTGACAGGGGGCGGTGCCCCAACCCCCCAATCGGCCCTACCCTGAGCGTGACTGAGGGTGGCATCACAACCTCCCAATCCGGCCTGCTCTGTGCATGACAGGGGGCGGCGCCCCAACTCCCTAATCAGACCTGCTCTGAGCCTGACCAGGGGCTGCACCTAGGGATTGGGTGTGCCCTCTGCCACCCGGGAGCAGGCCTAAGCCAGCAGGTCGTTATCTCCTGAGGGGTCCCAGACTGCGAGAGGGCACAGGCCGGGCTGGGGGACCCTCTAATATTTTATAATTAATATACTTATTGCCATTATTTTGATTTTTAAATGTGTTGTCCCAGCCCTGACCGGTTTGGCTCAGTGGATAGAGCGACAGCCTGTGGACTCAAGGGTCCCGGGTTCGATTCCGGTCAAGGGCATGTACCTTGGTTGCGGGCACATCCCCAGTAAGGCGTGTGCAGGAGGCAGCTGATCGATGTTTCTCTCTCATTGATGTTTCTAACTGTCTATCCCTCTCCCTTCCTCTCTGTAAAAAATCAATAAAATATATTTTTTAAAATAAATAAATGTGTTGTTCCAGAAATATGAATAAATTTATTTATTGGGCTGGTGCATTAATTTAAATATTTCCTTGCTGTTATATTATTTTAAATAACAGACATCTAAATGTTTAAGGCATCAACTAAAGAAATAAAATGTTTGACTGTTTGCCTATTATGCAGATTATTTCTATTAGAAAAAGTCAGGCAATGGGCTGAGTGGAAAGAGAAAGTCCTCTAACTGTGCCTCCCGGGAAAGCAGTGAGCAGGCCAAGCAGGACAGTGGCTGGAGCTGTCACAACAGGAGGGCTGGGTCCACAGAGTACCACACAGACCATAAGAGACACGTCATCTAAAACAGTAAATTAAGGATAAGGATTATAAACACAATTTTCATTGAATTCCAGGCACTACAATTTATGTAAATGGCACCGTAATGTATGTAGTCATTTATAAAATCACTAATATGAAATACATTTAAAAGTTTATAGCAAAGGTTAACTGCTTATTGTTTTTAAATAAATACAGGACAGACCAGCCATCCTTTGGGTTTTTCCCCAAGAGACACAGACAGAAATGACCTGCAGCCTACATGGGATGGTGCTGGCACAGTGAGACTTTGGAAGGCGGAGGCGAGCCATTGAGGTACAACTGAAACAAGTGATGTTCGCTCTAGTTCAGGATCAGAGGTGGGTCAATGAAGAAGACTGGGGAGGAGGGTCAGATTCAGGTTCAAATTCTCCATTGTCAGTTGTCAAGAGGGTGGAGATACATCTGGACCTGAGACTGTCCCCTTGAAGGAGGGCTTACACTCTCCCAGCCCTGGCATGGCCAGTGCAGCTGGCAGGAAGGAATGTCAGACGCCAGAGGCGCTGAGGGCATCAGGGAGCTCCGGGTTCAGGAGAGGGTGTCAGTTAGGAAGAGGGACCTGCAGCCACAGCAGAGCTGTCAGGAGCCCAGGTGATGGCTGAGTTCCCCCAGGAAAGGGGAAACCTAGAATTCAGTGAACAAAAGTGACTAGGACAGCAAGAATGTAATATGGGAGGGTCATCTGGTGACCGAAAGAACACACTCTGCTGGGTGATAATGAAGTGATGCAGGTAGTGTCTGAGCGAGTGGTGCGGCCCTCTATCCTCAAAACAGGGGGAAAAGTGGAGGTGGACCCTCACTGAAAGTCCCACAGATTGTGGACACAGGGAACATGCAGGGAAGTGCACACCCTCCCACAGCTGCAGCACCCTCACGCTGCAGCAGGAACAGCCACTCCAGGGCTGGGCATGGGGGACGTGTACACAGCCTGATCCACGCTTCAGAGTCTGGGCAGCACAGGGAGTCCAGGCTGAGCAAAAAGCAGAAAGGACCTTTGCATGTATGACCGTTCCTGGTGAACGTATATGCCTCCGGGTAATGCAGGAGACACCTGGTAGAGACCACGATGGACAGATACAGCATCCAGTCGGACGCAAAGTGGCCACAAGCCATTTCCCACGTGAGAAACATGCAGAATTTCACCTACACTTGCCGGTGCAGTGGAAAGGAAGCAAGACCTAGACAGGCATCAATGGCTCTAGAATAGGAGTACTAATTAGTGTAAAATCAACACCATTACCAGCCACCAAAAATGGACTTTTAAAAATAAAATGTTTACAAAAAAACGATTTTTTACTGGAAAAATTATAAACAGGGATTTGGAAGATTCCAAAAGGAATGTAATTCATGCAATGAAATTCCACTGAGTTTGTTCTCAATATATTGAGAATTGTACATGTTTCAGGCACTCTTCAAAGGAACTCAATGAGGTTGGTGCTAAACAAAGAAACTGAATCATGGAGTGGTTAGGAAGGGTCACTAGTAAAGAGCTCTACAGTGTGCTGGCACTCGAAGTGCTTCTTGTTTGAAATGTTAACTATGAATAATGTCATCCACAGTCAAGGAAGGAAGGAAGGAAGGAAGGAAGGAAGGAAGGAAGGAAGGAAGGAAGGAAGGAAAGGAGGGAGTGAGAGAGGGAGGGAGGGAAATTAAATACATATGATATAACATTTGATTGATTCAACAGAAAAACAACTGGTTGACTTAATTGAATAGCTCAAACCACCAACCTACTCATCTGAAACCAGGTAGACAATAGAGAGACCTTTTAATTCACCAAAGTACTTGCTTGCTACATAGAATAACATTATTCAAAATCCACACACTATTGCGAACACACACACGTGCGCACTTCAAAATTCACTGCAGCACACTTCTGTGGGTTCAAGTACACTATTAACTCTATTACATGATCCAACTGAATAACACAAGGGACTCAGAAAATATTTATGCAGATGATCACATAACTGCTGCCGTGGCATTCGCATCCCTGAACACCAGCATTCCCACCCTGTGATCGCCAGAACATCGCTGCCCGGACTCACCCGCAGCACTCACCTGTCAGAGGGGATACTTAACATATTAACCCACTAAATACTTGTTTGATGTTGAAGAATGGAAATCAGGATACAGAAAAACTTCCTTTGCTAGTGAGACCCAGGAATTTAGTTTGTAAGGTCACACAAGCAGTCCATGATCTTCCCCAAGTGGTTTATTTGAAGATTTTAATTTCAAACTACATTTCAATTAGGGGAAAGAAGACTTATTTTTTAAAAGAGCTCAGCTCTAAGCCAGGAAATGAAATAATTTTTTGTTCGTTAAAGGACATATATTGTGATCAAAAGAAAACATTACTCACGGTCCCAAGAACAGCCCTTTTTCAGAATTCTAGTTCATCTAAAATGTTCTAACAAACTCTCCTAAATTTAAAGGAACAAGAACATGAAAATGCCCTTTATAGCTAACTTGTTAGATTTGGGATAAATTTATGACACAAAACAGTTATATTATTCATGTGTTGTATGGCAAATGTGCTGCATGGCTTTATATAAAAGTATTTCATTTTATAGGCAATATATTTATGATCTTTCCTAAAACTTGAGGCATATTTTGATATGTTAAATGATTATGAAGGATTATAATTCACCTAAACTTTATTAAAACAACTATTTACAAAATCCCAACTTGGAGGAAACAAAGATGAATGTTATGGTCTTTGCCTTTAAGAATCATGCAATGTATGGTTTTGATTTGAGGGATATGATGTCACAATTTAGAAGGAAAAAGGCTTTCTTACTTTAACCATCTCCTCTATCTAGCTTCTACCCCAATCTTGGACCCATTACTAAAGAATAATTGAAACTCACAACTTTTATTTGCAAAGCCACCAATCTTATTATAAAAGCCTTTTCACTACTTTAAACAGTAGGACATGATGGATGTGGGCTACTTGATTGCAGGGTTCCTGAAGCATTAAGTTAATCTGCAGAGGAAAACAAAATTTATAGCAGAGCAGAGGGAAATCTGAGAGCCAAGAGTGTCGGCTGGGGTCAGGGAGGCTTGTGACTATTAGGGAACCACCTGGAAAAGTGGGACTTCATTACCAGGCACTGGCCACACCACAATGCTTAATGATGGATGCATCCATTCTAGAGTTCAGCCATCCAGCCCAGCCTCATAGCAGGTAACCTTAACCCCATATTTGCAGAGTCAACAAAGTTGAATCTTGGGTGAAGTAGGGTCTCCAGCTTTGCATTTTGGTCCTCTTACCTACAAATGACCAAACTTCTTTGAGTCTCAGTTTCTTCATCTACAAATGATGACAATCAGGTCAGAGAGTGAGAGGATTAAATGAGATACTGTATATAATGAGCTCAGCTCCCAGAACCTGTGGATTTATGAGGTTTACAGTATGGGGTATCTATTGCTACTTATTTTTTTCTTCTCCTGGTTTTCTTCTTTCTTCTCTTATCTCCCAACTATATTTTTTCTTCCTGCTTATATTATTTCCAGGCAAATTTCTTCATCTAACATTTTTTCTTTCTACACTTTGTTCCTGTCCCCTGTGGACCCAGAATGTGATCTATTGTACAGAATGTTATATGTGAGCTTGAGAAGAAGGAGTATTCTGTTATTACTTTATGTAGTATTTTTCAAACGCCAATTAGATCAAGTTAGATGATATGGCCACATCTACTCAGGTCAACTGTATATTTACTGCTTCTCTCTTGATCTCTCCATTCTTGAAGGAGGGTTTTTGAAGACTCAACTGTAACAGGGAGTTCACCTCTTTCTCCTTTGGGTTCTATCAGTTTTTGTGCCGCATATTTTGATGCTCTGTTCTCAGGTTAAAAAAAAAAAAATTAGGATCCTTATGTCTCCTTACAAAGCTGACCCCTTTGTAATTAAGCAGTTTCTGTTTACTTGGTTGATTTTCCTTATTCTGGCATCTGCTTTGTCTGAAAATAGCGATTTCAGCTTTCTTCAGAGCATGGTATAACTTTCCCTTTTTGGCCAAGTCTGTGTCTTGAAGCCCTTTCAGCTACTATATAAAGTGGGAGAAAGTAGATTTACAGCTGTTTGTATGCAAATTAATACAATAATTAATAAGTAAAAATATAAGAATAAACTCTATCTTGTGTGCTCACACCTGTAAAACTACTTTTGCCACCCACTCTATATAATCTATATATATAAAAAGCCAGCAACCCTAATGGTGTCATGACCATAACGACCATTAGACCAGAATCACCACGGCCCCTCGCAGGGCTGGCCCCGCCCCCCAGGGAGCGGTTAGGGGCACCCCTAGGCAACACGATAGGGTGTGAGTTTGATGGGGGAAAGTCAAAGAAATAGGGGGGAAGCTCTTAACACCTTTTGTACTGCTCACTAGCGTTCTCGTGTTTCAAGTGCCATCTGTTAAGGACCACTCACGAGTTTTCTCGTTTTTCATGCGCCATCTGTTATGGACCTTAGATGTCAACACACTGTCTTGTCCACATCGAATGAAGCGATCTCATTGGTGGAAACCGTGCAGGTCAATCTACGAAAAACTATATAATTGCACGAACCCATAAAGCATTGCAGTTACATTGTATTTTGGTCATTCGAATGGTCTTTGTCTTCAAGTTCCTGGCGCTTTTAGAAATGCCCTCTCTCAGAAAAAGGAAGGAAGCCAACGAAACTGATACACTTCCTTTCGTGTTGTTCCATTCTAAGGAAAACGATGAAATGGACAAAAAAAGTAGTGCTGTACCTTATAAACTGTGGACTTTACAATTCATTTAGAGTGTACAACATCCTCAATCCACAAGCAAAAATGAAGTATAAACAGTTTCTGCTATCGGTGGCGAGAGACTGGATAACGGATGACAATAATGAAGGCTCTCCAGAACCAGAGACAAATCTGTCCAGCCCTCCCCCTGGGGGTGCAAGGAGAGCACCTCATAAAGATCCACCCAAAAGGTTGTCAGGTGATATGAAGCAGCATGAACCTACGTGTACTCCAGCGAGTGGAAAGAAAAAATTTCCTACGAGAGTCTGCAGAGTTTGTGCCGCCCATGGATAAAGGAGCGAATCTAGATAGTTATGTAAATTTTGTTTGGTCCCTCTTCATAGAGGAAAATGTTTTATGCAGTACCATACGTTAAAAAAGTACTAGGAACTTTAATTGTTTGTTTTTGTAAATAAAAATATTATAATTATTGAAAAACAACACCTAAAGTGCATTATGATCTGTATTTATGATGATTTAAGTAACATGCAGTTTGCCCAAAAAGGTGCGGACCCTGGCGTATGTCTTAGAGATTTCTATGAGGTACGAAATGTGTTAAGGGTCTGCAGGGTTGGGGTGGTCTGTCCAGAGTAAGTTTGGAGTGTGCTGGGGAAGGAAGAGGAAGATCCGATTAGAAAACGGCATCACCGCCGGCCTTGACCCAGAACTGGTGCTGCTGGCTGAACACCTGCTGAAGCCGCTGCCCTCGGACAAGCAGGTCGAGACTGGGCCCTTCCTGGAGGTGGTGTCCCACCTGCCACCGTTCTTTGATTGCCCTGGGTCCCCAGTGTTTAGTCCCATCAAGGCAGACATAAATGGTAACATCACGAAAATCAAAGCTGTGTACAACACCGACCTGGCCGAGTTCCGGACCCTGCACAACATCCTAGAGGTGGAGAAGGAAATGTATGGAGGAGAGTGGTGCCAAGTGGGGGCCACGCTGGTGCTGACGTGGCTGAAAAGGGGCCTCTGCTTCATACGGGTCTTCCTGCAGAGCATCTGTGACAGGGAGCAGGGCGAGGGCCACCCCAACCTCATCCGCATCAATGCCACCAAGGCCTAGGAGATGGCGCTCAAGAAGTGCCATGGCTGAATTGTGCAGAAGATCTTCCAGGCAGCACTGTGCGCCGCGCCCTACAAGTCCAACTTCCTGAATGCGCTCTCCAAGGGCCAGAACGTGACGGAGGAAGAGTGCCTGGAGAAGGTCCACCTGGAGATGACGTCAACGGCCACCATTGACGTCATCTACGAAATATACACCAAGATGAACGCCGAGCTCAATTACAAAGTGTAGGCGTGCCCAGCAGCTGGCATTCCCAGAAACAGACAAGCCAGAATCACTGTGAAACAAGCTGGCAGGCCACCTTGGCCTGCGTCCTCCAGAGTGGCCTAGATTCTGGCTGGGGTTGCAGGGGACAGCCCTGGTTTCTGAAAAGTCATTTTTGGGGTCTATCCTAACAGAGCAATAAATAACCACCCTACTTCAGAATTACCTTCAATTTCACGGCAGCACAGACCGACTGCCTTCATTTCAGTGTGATAAAAAATCAGTTAATGTTGCTAATAAGTCAAGTCCTACAGTTTTCTGTCCTTGTCCCCCCACGTGGTGCATGAGCCTGGGGGATCCATGTCATACATTTTTAAAATGAGGATCTGGTGCAGTGATGTTTTGGGTCATGTAAGGACCACGAGGAGTCTAATTTGAAATTATACAGGATTTTTCTTTAAAGCAGACTGCTGTGTGCTCTCCTGTGGTTGCACAGCCCAGCGTCACAGCGCTGTCAGTATAGACCTCTCTCTTTCCTACTGTCTTTTTCCAGACAGTTTTTTATAGTTGAAAACAACCAGCAAGGCTTTGATGACCTTGACCAAGGGGACTTTATTTTGAAGCTATCAGGTATGTGTAACTGACCACAGATGACTGAACTTGAATTCTTCTGTGTATTTTCTTCAAGGACAGCCTACCCCACCTAAGAAACTACCTATCATGTGTGTTCTCAGAGGGGAGACCACGAGCCCTCCAGATGCTCAGACCTAAGGAAACAACTCGTTGCTGTAACTGCCCATCCTGGCACTAACAAGAGCTGTATTTTGAAAGTGTTGGGGTGAATAGAGGAACCCCTAAAGAATTCATGTGTGTTAAAAACCCAATGGGGAACAATTGGTGATTTTTATGCAAACACTAAATAATTCTTAAATAAATCTCTACTTTGGAATCACAAAAAAACAAACAAACAAACAAAACACACACACACACACCAAAAACTCACACACACACAAAAACAACAACAAAAACAAAACAACACCCCACACTCATTTTGGAGATAGTGAAGAGCAGTTTGTCCAGATTGTTGAGGGCTCAGAATTAGAGTTTAATTGGGATAGAAATCCTGCTAATAGCACCTGATGCCTGAAATCTGAGCGCTCTACTTTTAGGTTTTCCAGTTTAAGTTTTTGGAGATTGCCTATTAAAACATTCCTGGTTGGAAAGTGTTTGTATAGAAGCCTATAAGTATTAAGTATTTGCTGTGTTTACCATGCTTAGCTCTCTGTAAGGAATATGGAATAATGTTAAATGCATCATGTTCTCAAGAAGCTTGAATTATAAAATAAAAAATAAAGAAAAATATAAATATAAAAAATAAAAAAAGAAGAAGCTTGAGTTTTAGGGGCGAAATCAGACAGGCAGGCAAGCGGTCTGGAACCAGCAGTCTCAGACTGTGAGAGGGATGTCTATGGGATTGGGCATAAACCAGCAGGCGGACATGCCCTGAAAGGTCCTGGATTGTGAGAGGGTGCAGGCTGGGCTGAGAGACCCACCTCCTCCCATGCACAAATTTTGTGCACCAGGCTTCTAGTGTATATATATGAGAGAGAATATATAATACTAGAGGCCCGGTGCATGAAATTTGTGCACTGGAGGGGGAGTGGGTCCCTCAGCCCAGCCTGCACCCTCTCCAATCTGGGACCCATTGAGGGATGTCCGACTGCCCGTTTAGGTAGGATCGGGCCTAAATGAGCAGTCGGACATCCCTCTCACAATCCAGGACTGCTGGCTCCCAACCACTCGCCTGCCTGCCTTCCTGATTGCCCCTAACCACTTCTGCCTGCCAGACTGATCACACTCTAATCATTCCCCTGCCAGCCTGATCTGATGCCTAACTGTTCCACTGCCAGCCCATCGCCCCCAACTGCCCTCCCCTGCTGGCTTGGTCCCACTCAACTGCCCTACCCTGCTGGCCTGGTCACCCCCAACTGCCCAACCCTGCAGGCCTGGTCCTACCCAACTGCCCTCCCCTGCCAGCCTGGTCAACCCCAACTGCCATCCCGGTCACCCCCAACTGCCATCCCCTGCAGGCCTGGTTGCTCCCAACTGCCCTCTCCTGCAGGCCTGGTTGCCCCCAACTGCCCTCCCCTGTAGGCCTGGTCCCCCCAACTACCCTCCCCTGCTGGCCTGATCACGCACAACTGCCCTCCCCTGTAGGCCATCTTGTGTCCACATGGGGATGGCCATCTTGTGTGTTGGAGTGATGGTCAATTTGCATATTACATCTTTATTATATAGGATTATATCTATATACATAAAGCCTAAGTAACCAAACTACTGAAAGCCCAGTCGACCAGTCACTATGATGCGCACTGACCACCAGGGGACAGACACTCAACACACAGGATCAGGCTCCCTTCTGTCTGGATCGAGCCTGTGGGGATTGGGCTCCCTCTGGTCTGGATCAGGCCAGCAGGGATTGGGCCGAAATTGGCTATCTGACATCCCCCAAGGCGTCCCAGATTGCTAGAGGGTGCAGTCCAAGACAAGGGGCCCCATCGTGCACTGGGATTCTAGTTTCATTATATTACTAGAGGCCAGGTGCACAAATTTCATACACGGGGTGGAGGGTGGGGTGGTCCCTCAGCCCAGCCAGCATACTCTCACAATCTGGGACCCCTTGGGGGATGTCTGACTGCCTGTTTAGGCGCAATCCCACAGGGATCCCTGCGGATCTGGCCTAAACCGGCAGTTGGACATCCCTCTCCCAATCCGGGACCGCTGACTCCTAACCGCTCGCCTGCCTGATTGCCCCTAATTGCTTGCCTGCCTACCTGATTGCCCCTACCTTGGCCCCCGCTGTGGCAGCTTTATCCAGAAGGACATCCAGAATGAAGTCCAGAAGGTTGTTTGGCTGTCCGGTCTAATTAACATATTTTTCTTTTTTATTATAGATATTATATTAATTATATTATATTATATTAATTATATGATATTATATTATATTAATTATATTATACTAGTGGCCCATTGCACGAAGATTCACGCAATAGGCCTTCTTTCCCCTGGCTGCCGACACCGGTTTTCCTCCAGCACCCGGGACCCAGGCCTTTGGTCCGGTCTTGAGGCTTGGCTTCTCCACTCTGGCTGCTCCCAGCCCCTACTTTTTTTTTCCAGCTCCTCCTTGAGCAGAGCCCAGGGTGGGCTGGAAGCCTGGGTCACCCACGGCGACCCAGGCCCCCAGCCACTCCTTGAGTGGAGCCCAGGGCAGGCTAGAAGCCTGGTTCGCCCCAGGAAACCCTGGCCTCCAGCCACTCCTTGAGCGGAGGCAAGGGCCGACAGGAAGCTTGGCTTCCTTCATTGCCAGGAGCAACCCAAGCCTCCTGCTCGCTCCAGCTCCGTGGCCGCCGCCATCTTCAGTAGTCTTCAATCTTCGCTCCGTGCCTATGTATGCAAATTAATCTCCATCTTTGTTGGTTTAATTTGCATAGTCGCTCTGATTGGCTGGTGGGCATAGTGGAGTGACACCAATTTGCATGTTTCTCTTTTATTAGTGTATATTATATTATATTATACTAGGGGCCCGGTGCACAAAAATTTGTGCACTCGGGGGGGGGGGGGTCCCTCAGCCCGGCCTGTGCCCTCTCGCAGTCTGGGACCCCTCAGGAGATAACGACCTGCTGGCTTAGGCCTGCTCCCAGGTGGCAGAGGGCAGGCCCAATCCCTAGGTGCAGCCCCTGGTCAGGCTCAGAGCAGGGCTGATTGGGGAGTTGGGGCGCCACCCCGTCATGCACAGAGCAGGGTGGATTGGGAGATTGCGATGCCACCCTCAGTCACGCTCAGGGTAGGGCCAATTGGGGGGTTGGGGCACCGCCCCCGTCACACTCAAGGCAGGGTCGATGGGGAGGTGGCGGTGCCACCCCCTGTCACGCACAGAGCAGGGCCAATCAGGGGGTTGGGGCGCTGCCCCCTGTCACACACAGAGCAGGGCCAATCAGGGGGTTGGGCACTGCCCCCTGTCATGCACAGAGCAGGGCGGATCAGGGGGTTGGGGCGCCACCCTCTATCACCCACAGAGCAGGGCCTATCAAGGGGTTGGGGTGCCGCCACTGTCACACTCAGGGCAGGGCCGATGGGGAGGTTATGGCTCTACCCCATTACACACAGAGCAGGGCCCGTGGGGTGGGGGGGTGGGGGCGCCACCCTCTATCACCCACAGAGCAGGGCCGATCAGGGGGTTGGGGCACCACCACTGTCACACTCAGGGCAGGGCCGACGGGGAGGTTATGGCTCTACCCTGTCACACACAGAGCAGGGCCTGTGGGGGGGGGGGGGCGGTTGGGGCGCTGCACCCTGTCACACACAGAGCAGGGCCAATCAGGGGGTTGGGGCACTGCACCCTGTCACACACAGAGCCACAGGGCGATCAGGGGGTTGGGGAGCTCCCCCTATCAGGCACAGAGCAGGTGTGATCTGGGGGTTTGGTCGCTGCCCCCTGTCACTCTGATCCCGGTGCTGGGAGGCCTCGCAGCTCCGCTGATCCCGGTGCTGGGAGCCATATTACCCTTTTACTATATAGGATAGAGGCCTGGGGGCCGGCTGGTTTGCCCTGAAGGGTGTTCTGGATCAGGGTGGGGGTCCACACTGGGGTGCCTGGCCAGCCTGGATGAGGGGATGATGGCTGTTTGCAGCTGGTCACACCCCCTTCAGGGTGGGGGTTCCCACTGGGGTGCCTGGCCAGTCTGGATGAGGGGCTGAGGGCTGCTTTCAGGCTGGCGATTGACTGAAGCTCCCAACTGCTCCTGTTTTTCTTCTTTTTTTTTAAATTCTGGGCCAGCTTTAGCTCTGGCTCTAGCTCTGAGGCTTCCGCTGCTGAAAGCAGGTATCTGGTTTGTTTGCGTTCTATAATCGAAACAATGTATAACTCCAGCTCTGAGATCCCGGCCGGCTGAAAGCTGGTTTCTGGGGTTTTGTTTAGCTTCTATATTTGTTACAAAGTTTCAAACTGCCAGCTCAGAGGCCGGCAAGGCAGGCGGGGAACGTTGGAGTCTTCCTTCATTGCAGCAAGCAAGCCTCATGTTCGCTTTAAGCTGCCTGGCTGCCGGCCGCCATCTTGGTTGGCAGTTAATTTGCATATCACCCTGATTATCCAATGGGAAGTGTAGCAGTCGTACGCTAATTACCATGTTTTTATTTTATTAGTGTAGATTATATTATATTATATTATATTTATTATAGATATATATGACTATATTGGAGTGCTTTGTCTTGGTGGGAAGGTGTGGGTGGAGAAGCAGAAGAGTTCTAAGATTTCATGATTAAGTCTCAGTCTTCTAGTGTCCCTATGTCCCTGGGCTGTGACCTTCACAGGGATTCTTAGCTCAACCTGACCTCAGGTGATACAGGAAGACCAGAGGGGCAGTAGAAGAAATGTCCCCTTCCAGGAATGACAGGATCTAATTAGGGCTTTGCCCTGGGGAGCATGTCTTTGTGATGGAGAACCCTGGATATATTCTACACAGATTACTACTCCTCTCTGCTTCCAGAAGCCTGAGAGGACCTTGCTCAGTTCCTCAGGAGATAAAATTCATGAAAATATGGGGAAGTCCTCTGAGACTGCTCCCCTCAGGAGTTTTGTCCATGTCACTTGTCTGCAACCTCCATAGTTGTCCAAATGACCATTTCTGTGTTCTTAACCAGCCCATGGTTCCAATGGCTTTTGTCAAGGTCCACAGGTCTGGGATGATCCTATCAGCATTCATCTGTACCCAGATTTGAGCCTAGCAGTTTGCCCTATGACCTCAGTCCTCTGCTGTGCCCAAGAAAATCCACTGATTTTCTGCATGCATGATGCCTTCCAAAGTCACTACTGGTTAGAGGTAAAACCTCAAGTTCCATTTCTGCTCTTAGATCTCTTCCTTTCCTCTTTACATTCCCTACAACTGTCTTTCTTCCCATCTAATTCTATTATAACCAAGAAATAGATTTCTACCATGGAAATTACAGTCTCCTTCACCAATGACTTTTCATTAGGAAATGTGAAACATCTCAAAATATGAAAAGAAGTTGAAGAATGGTGCCAGAGTAAGTCAGCAAAGCTAAGTAAGAATTATGTTCCTGACAAAGTCCAGGGCATGAGCTTTCTTTTTCTTCCTGGAAGTTCCTAAGTCAGCCAATGATCAGAGGCATCCTACAAATCTTCTTTTAAACTTATTTATTTATTTAATCTTTATTGTTGAGAATATTATGTCCTCCCCCCACCCCCCATTTCCCTCCTCCACCTGTATCCCACCCCGCACCAGCCCTTCACCACCCTTCTGTCTGTGTCCATTGGTAATGCATATATGCATATAAGTTCTCTGATTAATCTCCTTCTACCCCTTCCCTCCTTTCCTCTAAGATTTGTCAGTCTATTCCATGTTTCCATGGCTCTGGTTCTATTTTATTCATAAGTTTATTTTGTTTGTTAGATTCCTTATTCATTTACTTTGACTTTTAGATGCAATTATTTATAGATATGTAATTATTACCATTTTACTGTTCATAAATTTTATTTTTTTCTTAAAGAAGAACCTTCACCATTTCATGTAACACTGGTTTAGTGGTGATGAACTCCTTTAGTTTTTTTCTTGTCTGGGAAGCTCTTTATCTAACCTTTAATTCTAAATAATAGCTTTGCTGAGTAATCTTGGTTGTAGGTCCTTTCTTTTCATTACTTCGAATACTTCTTGCCACTCCCTTCTGGCCTGCAAAGTTTCTGTTGAGAAATCAGCTCACAGTCTTATGGGCCCTCCCTTGTAAGTAACTAACTGCTTTTCTCTTGGTGCTTTTATGATTCTTTCTTTGTCTATAACCTTTGGCATTTTAATTATGATGTATTTTGGTGTGGGCCTCTTTGACTCATCTTATTTGGGACTCTCTGTTCTTCCTGGATTTGTAAGTCTATTTTTTTCACCATCTAAGGGAAGTTTTCTGTTATTATTTCTTCAAAAACTTTTCAAAATCTTGCTCCCTCTCTTATCCTTATGGCAAACCCATGATGTGAATGTTGGTATGCTTGACATTGTCCCAGAGTCTTCTTATACTATCTTCATATTTTTAGATTATTATTTTATTTTTTCTCTTCTAATAGGGTGTTTTTTGCTTCCTCATATTCCAAATCACTGGTTTTATTCTCATTGTTCTCTACTGTACTGTTAATTCCCTATAAATTATTTTTCATTTCAGTTAGTGTATCCTTCATTTCTGACCTGTCCTTTTTCATGTCTTTGATTTTCTCACTAAGATCCTTGAAGCTCTTATTAAGTTTCTTCAGCATCCTTATAACCATTGTTTTGATTCTGTATCTAATAATTTGTTGCTTCCATTTCATTTAGTTCTTTTTTTAGAGATTTCTTCTTATCTTTCATTTGTGACATGTTTATTTGTCTCTGCATTTTGGCTGCTTCCCTGTGTTTGTTTCTATGTATTAGGTAGAGCTGCTATGTCCTCTGGAATTGGTAGAGTGGCCTTGTGTAGTAGGTATCATGTAGGGCCCAGTGGCTCAGCCTCCCCAGTCACCTGAGCTGGGCACTCTAGGTGTGCCCCTGTGTAAGCTGTGTGCACTGCCTTGTTGAACTTTGATTGCTGTTGGCATCACTGGGAGGAAATGACCTCCAAGCCAATTGGCTGATGAGGACCAGGTACAGTGGAAGAGTTGCTGTGCAGGAAACCCCTATGGAGCAGGACTTCTTTCAGTGGGGCTTTGGAACTCACCAAGTCTGCCCTTGGGGTTGTTGCTGGTGAATGTGGTAGAGTTATAATCTGGCATGGTATGAAGCAATCCACCGGGTGCACTGGCTCTGGGGCCTCCTGAGAAGTACAAAGTTAGTCCCTGCTTATGTCCTACCTGGGGCCACCAGGCACAAGGTACAAAGCAATCTGCAGATGGCCATTAATTGTGTTGGGCTCAGAGAGGCGGCCAAACTGTGAACCAAGGCTGGCTGCTATAGTGCAGGGCCTGAGTTCACTTATCCAGAGGTATGGGGCATGCTGAGTACAGCTGCTACTTGTTTGAGAGATTTTAGGGAAGTCTGAAGCCTGAGACAGGACAGGCCATTCATATGGAAAAGACATTGCAAACAGGTTGGGTTAGGCTGCAAATTGGGTGGGCTGCCCTGGTTTTCTTACCCTGATGCCCAGACAATTTAGTTCCTCCCCATATGTCAGTGGTTGGCAAACTGCGGCTTGCGAGCCACATGCGGCTCTTTGGCCCTGTGGCATGGGCCACGAAGTTTCAATCACACTGTACGTGCACGCCCGCACGTGGTATTTTGTGGAAGAGCCACTCTCAAGGGGCCAGTTTGCCAACCACTGCCATATGTCCCTGGATCCTTTCAAGCTGGAGCTCAGAGAAAGTGAGTCCAAGTAAGTCCCTGTGCTGGCCATTTAAAAGGAACTGCCTGGGTCTCTGGCAGCCTCAGTGACACTCAGCCACAATCCCAGCTGGTTTTTACAGCCCTGAGTTACTGGGACTTCTCTTCCTGGCTCTGGAACCCAGGGCTGAGGGGTCTGGTGTGGGTCTGAGACCCCTTGCTCCACAAAGGAGACCACCTCACACAAGATAACGCTCCCAATTAAAAACATGTCACAAGTGGGTATCAGACTAACATGTTCTGTGCCTCCCCCGCCTGCCCTCCCCCATCCTACCATTCTCAGTGAGGTTTCTTCTTTAATTCTGTAGTTATGGTAGATTTCAGGCAGTTCTGAATGATGGTTGTTCTGTATTTTAGTTGTAGTTTTGATGTGCTTGTGGGAGGATGCGAGTACTACGTTTACCTACACTGCCATCTTGGTTCCTCGCCTTCAGGACTTACTGGAACAATTATGACCTCTAAATCATGTTTTAGTTTCATAGCTCTATTTTATTTGAGACAAACAAAATTATGGAGAAAGTCTTCAAAAAGGCACTGGGAGGAAAGTAGCCTTCATACCCACACATGGGAACGAAGTGTTCCTACACACAGCACATACTGAGCAACCATTTGCTGAATGAGAATAAGTGATTCCATTTCACTTTAACTTCTACAGCCACTACAGATATAAATTATGTTCTGTATAATTGGGATTTGCTTTTAATTGTATTATGCAGCCAACACACAAGACATATATGCATATAAGTCTAAAATTATATATGGAGTGAAACTTTATTACAGTAAAATATAGTGAGTGAACCTACCTATTTTTTCAAGTGTGTATATGTGTATATGCATACATGTTTGTGTGTGAATATATGTGTATTTGTGTAGACATATATACACAGAAGCACACACACAGAAAGGGGAGAGGGGAATAGTTAACTGAATGCATAAAGGAAACAGCAATCTTAGAATAAGTATCGCCCACCTATATGACATATTACTCTTGATTATATAACACATACCAACAGAGGCTGTGAAGTACTTCATGAAAAACCGAAGCAAAAGGTAGTCAATCTGAATCTGATGTCAGTATTCTGATTTTGATAGATGTGTGTGTTTTCCTATAAAATTAAAACTGCCACAGAATTTAGAATTTCAACTATGAATGTTGAAATTCAAATGTGTAAATATCATTTATCCAGCTTATATTTCAAAATAAAATATTTTAAGGACATATACCGATAACATTTATGTATTTTAAAAATAATGGAATAATTTTACGTATATATTTTAAAACACATTGTAGAACAAGAAAGAGACTAAAACTAGTGACCTAGTTGAATTCCATTGTCACAGATTTCCTTGTGACTTTTGAAAAAACTTTCTTTTATGACTAACACAGTTCAAAAGATACATTTTCTTTAGAAGTTTAACAGGAATTCATTCTAATGTATTTAAGTGTTAAAAGAATGAAAAAACTTCAACTCAAATAGTTTCACCTTTTCTAAAATGTTTCTATACACCAGTGACTCAAAAACTGTTATTAAAAACTTTCCTTACATTTGGAAACTATCTTAATTTCCAAAAGACCTGTCTCCGGGCTATGATGAAAGGAATGGGGAGTTAAAAAGACAGCCGTATATGTTGCTTCTGCCCAAGGAGACATACTAGCAACATCTTTTTGGATATTTCTCCTTGGGCTAGAGAAACAAAAGCAAAAATAAACAGATGGGACTCCAACAAACTAAAACGCTTTTGCACAGTGAAGGAAACCATCAACAAAATGAAAAGGCAACCTAGTGAATGAGAGAAGACATTTGCAAATGATGTATCTATCTGGCAAGGGGTTCATTTCCAAAATATATAAAAAACTCATGCAACTCAACATCAATACAGCAGTTGAAAGATAAACAGAGAAGGAGGGGCAGACAGAGAAAACAGCATGTGCAAATGGCCTGTGGCATGTACTGATCAGGGCAGTGTGAAAACTACTATGGCTGGAAAACAGAGTTACAAACAGGACTCATATGTTGTGGATGTCAATGCAGAATTAGGCTGGTAACACTTTGTTCACATTTGGGATGTTTGTCCTCAGCATGAAACACTGGAAGATCTCTTTGAGGATGAAATAGAGGACAAATTGAAAAGATGGACCCAGCTTCAGGGGCATGTGGCCTATGTAGTTCCACAGGGTCACATTCTCAGTTTACTGCTCTGCGGTTGCCATATTAAAGTTTTAATAATTTTTAAACCTCACAAGTGATGTAGTCAATCCTATTGCAGGGGTAATAGTAGGTTAAGGGAGACAATTGTCTACAAAAGAAATAACAGTGGCAGATTAAAGTGAACATAAAGGGAAATGATTTAAGAGGAAAAAAGGCAAGGATTGGTAGTAGACGAACATATTTCATAATTCAAATAATAATTAATTGAAATAATAAAAATCAAAGGATGGAAGAGGAAGGAGAGCAGAAAGGAGAGGCTCAGAACAGCCAGTTTCCAACTGTGGGAATGGCATTCACTTTCCAGGACAAAACGCGCAGCTCCAATCATGATGCTTCTCTCCTCAAAAATAGTGGACATAATAAATGAAATTAAATTGATACATTTATGAAAAATAAATACCAGATAGTAACAGTTGCCACAATAAAATCAACCCCTTCCCTCTTCCCTCCTTGCCAGCACAGGCCTGATTTGGTCCAGTGAGCCCCTCCTTACCTTACAGGACCAGTGAGGCCACCAGGGCAAAGCCACTCCCTCCTTGGCTATGAGTTTAGCAACGGGCTATGGCCAATGCTGACCAATATGCTGTGATGGCAAATCTACTAAGGGCTTCTGGGATATTGCCTTGTTACCGAAGAAACAAGTCTAGTGTCTCCTCTCCTCGTCCAGTTGACCTTGACACATGGCCTTGGAAGGAAGGCAGCCATCTTGACATCATGAGAAAAGAGACGAGCTAAGCATCTCAGGGCAGCAGGACAGTTAAAACCCACAACCAGCTGCTGAATTACAGAGCCTCCGAGCATCACCTTCGGAATCATAAATTTCCCTTTGTTTAATCCTAGGAGATGAACATCCTTGAGGTCAGAGGCTGTGGTATTCATCTCTTTTTGCTCTGAGCATCTAACACAATCTCAGAGCTGTAGCTTATTTGATGGAAGATGAGCTAATATAGGAGCTAGGGATTATATGTAGCTAAAATATCACTAGATAAAATGCAGTACTGACCTACGTGTGTGCCATCCCTGCTTTCTCACTATATCCCATTTAACACAGGAACATTATGTTGAATAGAAAGTGGGTATTTTTGCTTCTGTGAATCATAAAATCTAGCTTTGGAGTGCTTTTGAGGATACCTAGCCTAATTAAATGAAGTGCTATTAAATGTTAATTAACATGTGCTATTCAAAATTAATCAGGTCCATAACCAAAATTGTGCTTAGCAAGTGATCATACACACAAAAATGAATTTCTCTAGTAGCTTCAAATGATTTATATAAAAAGGCTTCCGTATAGTATTTTTTTTATTAAAACAGGGAGACCCTTACCTGTGCCTATGTTTACTAGTCAGAATAGAGGTAGAAACAGGTTCTAGATGTGAAGAAGAGTAGTCTCTTAGAGCCCACTTTCTGGGAGATGCTGAGGGTACATGACTGAATTTACGGGTACAGAAGGCGAATAAACATTTGAACACGCTGAAATAAAAAATAAATACATCCACCAGGAGAACAACTACAGTTAAGTTTACAATGTTTGAGTAAACAGTGGAAAGGGTGTAGGACAAAGTAATAAAGCACCAGGATATTGCCTTTACTCACTTGAATGCATGTGAAATGGATAAAAACCACCTAACTTAAATTTCAACCTAATTTCTTCTATCAGCTAATAAAACATGCTAATACAAGTATTAATAATAACTTGGCAGAACTTATAGAAATATGATAATATACCTTTCCAATTTTTGAGCATGACATTACACAAATGCTTTTTGAGAGAAGTCTGATGAAGGCTTAGAGTACACAGACATCGTCAGAGAAAAGAACACTGCTGACAACTTCCCAGGCCTTTCCTAGCCAGAATGTCTGTAAATTGCAAATGCAAGTTGGAAACTAGGCATTAAGGCAGATTTAGGATAGAGATGCTGAAGATTAAGTGAATTAGCATGAGAAGTAACAGTAACTTGTGGAAAATTAAAGTAAAAAATGACTTTCCTAAAGTCATGATAGAAACATGAGTCTAAAGGACTTTCTAAATGTATGGTTATCAGGGTCTAAGTTAACCAACAGTGGAAGACACAGGTTTCACATGCATTAGTAATCACAAGCCCGCACAACTCCTCAAACTGAAAATAACAATTTTACAAAGTATTAGATTCATTGTATTTTAGTCAAGTAATTTGACTATGCAGCATCGGTTGTGTTAAAAGTTAAGTCTGAGGCCAACTTTTAATTAAGTTCTATCAACAAGGCAACCTACAATTTTCATTAGGGTTAAAAACCCAAGGAGATATTCTATATCATTTTAATATTTCTGTCCTTGATTCAGAAAAATGTTGTCAGGCAGTGGAATAGCAGAATGTAGGCGGTTTCTCACTCAGATTAAATATTCAGAATTGGCTATAAACTCTGTAGCTAATGAACTATCCTAGGCTCTTGGGTCACAGTCCGTAAAAAGGCTATAAGAATCCTCACTGAACTTTAATATGCAAAGTCTATTTAAATGGGTTTAGATTAACAAGAAATTGAGCAGCTCATTCAACCAATGTTGACAAATGTGCAGATTCCTCTGAAATTAATAATCATTATTTGTTTAAGTTAAAGTAATGACATGGTTCAACATTCAGGAGACACACAAAGGCCCTATTGGAAAAGTCTTAACATGAAATTCTCAGACGGGCTATTACTGCCTCTCCCGTGAGGCGCACCCGGCGGCAGTCTCCTGTATTTAAATCTAGGTCTGTATTTTCGCACATTCAACAAAGATGTATAAGTATTCTCTGTCTCCCTTTTATACAAATAGTTTTATACAGATGGTACAAAACCAGTAAACACTGCCGGCATATCATTTTTTATAATTGGGAGGTTATCCCACAATCGTACTTGGAGACTTCTTCAATTCTTTTGAAAGATGCCTATTATTCTAGAGTGCGGACGAACGTGAATTATTCAGCCACTGTTCTCTTGGACATGTGGGAATATAACTACAGAAAAATTCTTGGATGTATTGTGTGGATGGAATGCAATTTAGTTAACTTCTGTCTTTTAAAGGTCATAGAGTTTGCTTCCAATGTTTTGTTATCACTAACAGCTAATAAGGAGAGAATAAATGTTACTCTGTGTCCTCTTATACCTGTGCAGATGTGTTTATAGGAAAATGCTTAGGGTGTGTGATACTTTCAGCACAGCTGCCTATTGCCCTCCACCTGTGCATGCGAACACCTGCCCCTCCCAAGCTCATACCAAAGAGGGATTCTAAGCCACCTGATATGCCTAATAGCCGTTAATCACATCTTTAGCCGATTTTTCCATTGAATTCTTTACCTTTTCTAACCAACTTACATGTGCTCTTTATATCTATACTAGTGCCCGGTGCATGGATTCATGCACATTGAAAGGAAACTGATTAGAAGAAATATTTTAACGTAGCTATTCTCCCTTTCTCTATAATGGAATTGTCAACCAAATTCATGATCCACAATGACAGATCAAAACACATGCGTGTGATTGGCATCAGTGAGAACTTTATATGTATCACACAGGTACAAGTCAACTTAGCCTTTTATAGATACAGAATAAACTTGCTTAATTAGACCTGCTTTCTGATTTAGCTAAACTTTTTCCAGCCCAGTGAAGCACCCCAACTTCTCTTTCAGGTAATTGTCAGCAACACAGAAGTAAATAGCAACATGAAGCAGATTATTATTGTAGATCACGCAGGGAGAACAAAGGGTGAAATACTTAACTGTAGCAGTGTTTGACTATATTCATTTTCTGCACAGTGAGAAAACCTGAAGTCATTTTCAAGTTCCACCATTTCTTACTTCTTTTCTTACTTCTTTTCAGTCGGGTTAAGTCTCTAAACTTTCTAAATCTCCACTTTCCAGCCAATGAAAAGAAAATAGGATCATACTGAGTCTCCTCTCTACCTACTCCAGGACTTCTGTGAGGATCAAATGAGATGTGGCACGTGAAAATGCTTCATAGACATTTGGTTAAAGTGTAAAATGTTTGCACCTGGCTATAAAGCAAGTCATGTTCCTGGGCTGAAGAAACCCCAAGGAAACTAGTCACTAGGGAGAAGCCAGGTGTTGCTATGTGACATCATTACCTGGCACCCACAGTCACCATTTCCAGGCTGAGCTGGGCTGTAGGCCACATTTTGTGCCATGGGGTCTCAGCAGCATTGGCTGCGATTTGGTAGGCTGTTGCTCCAGGGTGGTGGCAGGGCCTGTGTCCCACTTGGGGGAAGCTGAGTGTTGCTTTGTTGGTGCCAGGTTTGCGGTGCCATTTCTTTATAAAAGCCCAGTTGGCATCATGGCAGCTCCTGCATTGAGCATCTGCCCCCTGGTGATCAGAATGCATCATAGCAATCAGTTGGATGATCGGAGGGGACACTTAGCATATTAGCCTTTTATATATATACTAGAGGCCGGTGCACAAAATCTGTGCATGGAGGGGGGGTTCCCTCAGCCCAACCTGCACCCATTCCAATTGGGAAACCCTCAGGGGATGTCTCACCACCGGTTTAGGCCCGATCCCAGTGGTTGGACACCCCTCTCACAATCTGGGACCGTCGGCTCCTAACCACTCACCTGCCTGTCTGCCTGATTGCCCCTAACCCCTCGGCCTGCCTGCCTGCCTGATGGCCCCTAACTGCCTCTGCCTGCCTGCCTGATTGCCCCTAACCCAGGGGTGGGCAAACTTTTTGACTCGAGGGCCACAACGGGTTCTTAAACTGGACCGGAGGGCCGGAACAAAAGCATGGATGGAGTGTTTGTGTGAACTAATATAAATTCAAAGTAAACATCATTACATAAAAGGGTACGGTCTTTTTTTTTTTAGTTTTATTCATTTCAAATGGGCCAGATCCGGCCCGCGGGCCGTAGTTTGCCCACGGCTGCCCTAACCCCTTTGCCCGCCTGCCTGATCACCCCTAACTGCCTCTGCTTGCCTGCCTGATCACCCCTAACTGCCCTCCCCTGCCAGCCTGGTTGCCCCCAACTGCCCTACCCTGCTGGCCAGATCTCCCCCGCAATGGTCCTCCCCTGCTGGCCTGATCTCACCCCTAACTACTCTCCCCTGGCTGCCTGATCACCCCTAACTGCTCTCCCCTGCCAGCCTGATCTCGCCCCCAACTGCCCTCCCCTGCAGGCCTGATCTCGCCCCCAACTGCCCTCCTCTGCTGGCCAATTTGGTTCTGATTGGTCAGTTTCTATGCCAGTCAGCATCTCTGGGCCTATCAATGGGGCCTGATCATAAAGGCAAGGCTGATTAGCAGCCTGGGTGGAGGCCTGGAGAGAACGGGAGGCACGGCTGTTGGCCAGGCCAGGAGAGAAAGAGAGGCAAGTGCTGATCAATGGCTGCCACAGAGGCTACAGATCAAACCCTGCCTCTCTCTCTGCAGGCCTCTCTCCAGGCCTGATCCACAGCCCCCTAGGCAATCAGTGCTGGGTCGGGGCATCCGCATTGGCCCCAGTCAGTGCTGGGTCATCCTGGCAACCCAGCACTGACATCCGATCTGGTCAAGCCTTTGGTCCTTATGACCCTGGCTCTTTATTATATAGATAAATAGTATATATTTTAAGAAAATATCTATCATAATCTGCCATTTTGTCACTGCATCTTGCTTATGGTAATATGTCTGCACCGTTTTTTAAATGCTTTTATATATTATTTTTTAATTTTGTTCAAGTTGTGTATCCTTCTTACACAAGCCAGATATATAAACATATTTATACATATAATCATTTTTCTAAAATTTTCTGGTTTCTTATATTTTCTTTTAAATATATATATATATATATATACACACACACATCCATATATATATATATTTATCCATATTTATATATATATATATATATAGAGAGAGAGAGAGAGAGAGAGAGAGAGGGAGAGAGAGCAATATATATAACATTCCATATAATAAAAGGGTAACATGCAAATTGACTGACCGGCAGAACGACCGTCAGAACAACCAGCTGCTATGACACACACTGACCACCAGGTGGCAGATGCTCAATGCAGGAGCTGCCCCCAGCACACAGGCCCCAGACCAGCCCCAGCCAAGACAGGTGCCAGTGCCTCCCACCCCACCGATCGCCCCACCAGTTGCCCCACAGATTGGCACTGATGACTGGCCAGGCCTAGGGAACCTTACCTGTGCACGATTTTCATGCACTGGGCTTCTAGTCTATTTATATTGCTCATGTTGGAATGTTGAGGATTTAAGGTATTACATATAGTTCCAAGCTTATTTTTTCCAGGTAGACATAGGATTGTTCCAACATCATTTATTGCATAATCCATCAGACTGAAATGTCACTGTTATTTTATACTAAATTTTGGTATGTATTTGCTCTATTTCTGTTTGCTTTTCTTGTGGTGGTTGTTATTTGGTTGTTGGGTTTTTGATGGTGTTACACCAGTCTATGTGTATATACAGTACCACATTCCTTTAATGACTGAAGCTTCATAATTAATCTCAGTATCTAGGAAGGCTAGCTTCCCTCATTACTCTTCATTCTCAGGTTTTCCTTTCAGCTACTCATTGTTTCTGTTACTTAGAAATAATGCCATCAGTTACCACAGCCACCCCCATGGAGTTTTACTGGCACATGTCAATTTCAGGGATGAATTTACAGATAATTGGTCTCCAGGTGGAAACTTCATCTTCCAAGTGCACAGAGTAACCTTCAAACAGGTCCTGCACATTTCTGAACCTTAATTTACAATAGTTGGGCTTTGTTAGTAGAGTAAAAAGGAGTGTTTTCTATCTTTCTATGCTTAAACAATCATTTATTAATAAAAAAGTTATTTATTTGCTCAATTCATTATTGTTTATAACAGCTTTTCTGTGTATTTTTTAGTATCTATTCAGTTCATTGATCATTTGCAGAGATAATTGTGTACCTAGAAAAAAAAAAAATATATATATATATACACACACACAAACACACACACAAATATATATATACACACACTCAAGTAAAATACGTAGCATACGTTATATATGTAAATATGTAAGGGTACATAAATAACATGTATTATCATATTGTTATTTATTTAGCTATATAATTTTTATTTACTTATGTATATTTGGTCATAGTACATTCTTCTATTTTTTAAATTAGCTTAGCCAATTTTTTTCTTTCAAAAAACTAGCTCTGAGATTACCTTTAAGAAATGTTAATGCTTTTCTTTTTTCAATTCATTACTTTCCAATTTTACCTGCTTAATGTTTCCTGCTTTTCATTCCATTTTTCATACATTAGATCAGCGGTTCTCAACCTGTGGGTCGCGACCCCTTTGGGGGTCGAAAGACCCTTTCACAGGGGTCGCCTAAGACCATTGGAAAACACATATATAATTACATATTGATTTTGTGATTAATCACTATGCTTTAATTATGTTCAATTTGTAACAATGAAAATACATCCTGCATATCAGATATTTACATTACGATTCATAACAGTAGCAAAATTACAGTTATGAAGTAGCAACGGAAATAATTTTATGTTTGGGGGTCACCACAACATGAGGAACTGTATTAAATTAAATAAATAATGCAGAACCACTGCATTAGATGCTTAAATTAATATCTCATTTATTTCCTTCTTGTATATTAACATACATGTTTAGACCTCTGAATATCTCTGTGTTTGCTACCTCTATTCCCACAATTTAGATGTTAAATATATCCACTTTATTAAGGTGCTAGAATGTCTACAATATTTTATTTTAGGCTTGCCTTTTCAAATAGATTTTTTACAGGCTATATTTTAATATTTTAGTATCAAAGTGATTGAAGTCTCACTTTGTAATATCGATTTCATCTTTCACGTGCTACTAGAGAATGCTTTCTGCTCTACTTGAACTGTTGGGACTGATTGTCTTTACCACCTACGATGTTATCAAGCCCTATTAGTTTCCCACTGATACTAAAACGAAGGTATATTTGATCTCTTTAGCTTACAGCAGTATAGAAATATTAATTTCAAGTACCTATGTAATTATATTATTTAGATATTATTTATTTTTGTTTAATTTGTTGGGTAAATTAAAGTTTTTTACTAATACTCTGATTCTATTTTATTTAATTTCATCTCTATATAAATTATAGACTTTGACATTATAATTTTATGTCAATTAGCAGTCACTGGCCTTAATTCAACATTTGCTGATAGAACAGTCACAAGCCTTGATATCTGTTACTGACATTTGTTTTGTCTATCTTCGCCCATGTCTTCATTATCATGCTCATATCAATTTTTGAAAGTCATCTTATTATGGAAGTACTTGTTCAAAGGTCACTACTGGGCTTTGATTTGTGATCAAATATAACTCGTTTCCTTTTAATAGTTACACAACCCATTTTTATTTATTTATATCACAGATGTGTTTCTTGGTTTCAACAGTTCATTTTAATACATTCTGTCGGTTTTAAAATGCACTTTTTTTCATGTTTTCACAACTCTAAAGTCGGGATGCATTATTAAAATCCATGCAGTAATCCTATCTAATAATAGAGAAACATGGTAATTAACCATAACTTCGCTACCCTTCCCATTGGCTAATCAGTGAGATATGCAAATTAACTGCCAACCAATATGGCGGCTGGCAGCCAGGCCCCTGAAGCGAACAGGAGGCTTGCTTGCTCCAGTGACAGAGGAAGCCAATGTTCCTCGCCTGCCGCTGCTGGGCTCTGAGCTGCTCTCTAAGAAACATTGTTGCAAATATAGAAGGTAAACAATCCCCAGAAACCTGCTTTCAGTCAGCTGGGATCTCAGAGCTGGAGTCGCAACAAAGTTTCAAATACAAAAGGTAAACAAAGCCCAGAAACCTGCTTTCAGCAGCCGAGGTCTCAGAGCTGCAGCCGAGCCTCAGAGTTAAAGCTGGCTCTCAGCTCCAGTGACAGGCATAGAAGGTAAACAAATCCCAGAATAAAAAAAAAAAGCAAAAAAGGAGAGGTTGGGAGCTTCAGTCATCCGCCAGCCTGAAAACGGCCCTCAGCCCCTCACCCAGACTGGCCAGGCACCCCAGTGGGGACCCCCACCCTGAAGGGGGTGTGACCAGCTGCAAACAGCCATCATCCCCTCATCCAGGCTGGCCAGGCACCCAAGCAGGACCCCTACCCTGATCCGGGACACCCTTCAGGGCAAACCAGCTGGCCCCCACCCGTGCACCAGGCCTCTATCCTATATAGTAAAAGGGTAATATGCCTCCCAGCACTGGGATCAGTGGAGCCACAAGGCCTCCCGAACCCGGGATCAGCGGAGCCGCGAGGCCTCCCGGCACCAGGATCAGCAGAGCAGAGAGGCCTCCCAGCACCGGGATCAGCAGAGCCACGAGCCAATCGGCAGCGCCCAAACCCCCTGATCACCCTGTGGCTCTGTGTGTGACAGGGGGCGGGGCCACAACCTCCCTATCCACCCTGCTCTGTTCATGACAGGGGAAGGCACTCCAACCCCCTGATCGGCCCTGCTCTGTGTCTGATAGGGGGGAGCTCCCCAACCCCCTGATTGACCCTGCTCTGTGTGTAACAGGGTGCAGGCCCCAACCCCCCCTTGGGCCCTGCTCTGTGTGTGACGGGGTGGCGCTGCAACCTCCCCATCGACCCTGCCTTGAGTGTGACAGGGGGTGGCACCCCAACCCCCCAATTGGCCCTACCATGGGCATGACTGAGGCAACCTCTTGATCCGCCCTGCTCTGTGCATGACAGGGGGGAGCTCCCCAACCCCTTGATCAGCCCTGCTCTGTGGGTGACAGGGGCAGCGCCCCAACCCCCTGATCTGCCCTGCTCTGTGCATGACAGGGGGTGGCGCTGCAACCTCCCCATCGACCCTGCCTTGAGTGTGACAGGGAGCGGCGCCCCAACCCCCCAATCGGCCCTACCCTGAGCGTGACTGAGGGTGGCATCGCAACCTCCTGATCCGCCCTGCTCTGTGCATGACAGGGGGCGGCGCCCCAAATCCCCAATTGGCCCTGCTCTGAGCCCGACCAGGGGCTGCGGTGCAGGCTACTAGGGATTGGTCCATTCAGGGGATGTCCAAAGCCAGCAAGTTGTTATCTCCCAAGGGGTCCCAGACTGTGAGAGGGCACAAGTGGGGCTGAGGGATACACCACCCCACCGCCAGTGCACAAATTTTTGTGCACCGGGCCTCTAGTACAATTATAAGCTTCTTGCAATTGCTTTTGGCTAGAGGTAGCTACCACTGCAGTGCCTGCCACATGAGACTCTCTGAACAGCCAGTGTTTCTGTGGGATTCTGGGAGGGGGGTGTGGGTGGGCATGACTGGGCATCACAAGCAGCAACCACTGAGGACCATATGTCCACTGTCTGAAGCCTCCTGTGGACCACTTTACAGAGACCCAGAATCTGTCAGCATCCAACAAACCAATGGCATGAGCAACCCTGGTGGAGGAAAGACTACTGGAGGTTTTTGAGACTTAAGATTTATAATAAAAGAATAATATGCAAATCAACTGAATGACCAAACAGCAGGACGATAGTCCAGAAGACCTTCTGGATAACCACTCTATGGCACTGGCTCCAGGCCAGCCAAGGCAGGTGCGATGTGATTGGTCGGGGTGCCTCGCCATCACCCCATAATCACCCCACAGAGGGAGGCCCAGGCCATCCTCTGAGAAGTGATGGATGGGGGGGCCTCCATGATCAATCTCCCCAAAGAGGAAGGCCCACGCTTCCTGGCCAGTGGAGCTGCAGTGGGTGGGCAAGACCTCCTTTTGTGGGGTGATCAATCTGGGGACCCTGTAATTGATCACCCTAAAGAGGAAAGCCCAAGCCAGCCAAGTGATCGCACCCCATGCCTATTGCCTGCAGAGGGAGGTGACTGGTGGCAGGGGATGGGAGGGCAGCACTGCACAGATGGCAAGCCATGGCAGCGGCAGGGGCGGGACCAGCTTGCCAGCAGCTGGGGTAAGGAAAGTCCTGATAGGCCCTGATCACCGGCCAGGCGTAGGGGCCTACCTGAGGGGTCCTGGATTGCGAGAGGGTGCAGGACGGGCTGAGGGACACACCTCCCCCACTTCCCCGTGCACAAATGTCATGCACTGGGCCTCTAGTGTATTAATACTGAGTCTCTCACCTTTCCATATATTCATTCCAGGAGTTCTTGCTGCTCTGTGTGTGGTAACTGCTCAGAGATGCATAAGATTTTAACATTTTTGGGAAGATGATCACAATTTTTATCTGCTATGCTATGCAGCCACATTCATCTTTAGTAGGTTTTTTTCTGTTTTTACCTTTTATGTTTATTTCCTTACTAGAGGCCCAGAGCATGAAGTTCATGCACAGGTATGGTCCCTAGGCCTGGCCTGCGATCAGGGCCATCTTCCCCAGCTGCCTGCAGCTGGGCCCGCCCCCTGCCACCACCCATCCCCGGTTCCCAGTTTGCCATCGGGTGATTGGTGCCTGTTGCCCAGGGGAAGGTGTTCCTGCCTGCTCGCTAGCCCAGCCCCCTGCCACCACCCATCCCCGGTTCCCAGTTTGCCATTGGGTGATTGGTGCCTGTTGCCCAGGGGAAGGTGTTCCTGCCTGCTCGCCGGCCCCGCCCCTGCCGTGGGTCACCCTCTGTGTGTGGGGTGACTGGTGGGGTGGGGGCCTTGGCCTGGCACTGCCCATGTCCCCACCCCCACCCCCAGTTCTTCATTCACCATTAGGCGATTGGAGCCTGCTAGCCAGGGAAAGGGGCCTAGATGTGGTCAGTGCACCTCATTGTGACTGGTCCAGCGATTGTTCTGGTCATTTTGACGTTAGGGTCAATTTTATTATATAGGGTATAAACACTAGAGGCCTAGTGCATGAAATCAGTGCATGGGGGAGTGTCCTTAAGCCCAGCCTACACCCTCTTGCAAATCAGGACCATTCGGGGGATGTCCAACTGCCCGTTTAGGCCCGATCCCGGTAGTCGGACATCCCTCTGGCAACCTGGGACCTCTGGCTCCTAACCGCTCGCCTGCTTACCTGATCATTCCTAACCACTTGCTTGCCTGCCTGATCACGCCTAACCACTCATGTGACTACCTGATCACCCCTAACTGCTCACCTGCCTGGCCTGATCACCCCTAACCCCTTCTGCCTGCCTGCCTGATCACTCCTAACCACTCTGCCTGCCTAATGCCCCTAACTGCTTACCTGCCTGCCTTATCGCCCCTAACCACTTTGCCTGCTTGCCTGATCACCCCTAACTGCTCGCCTGCCTGCCTGATCACCCTTAACCGCCTCTGCTTCAGCCCCCACTGCTGGGGCTTCGTCTGGAAAGACGTCTGGCTGTCCAGTCTAAAAAGCATATTACGCTTTTATTATAGATGTTTTTCTTATAGAATTTTTACATAGACATTTTGTTGTCTCATATTTTAGTTTCTGTGTTTTTTTCTTGCTGATCTATGTATATGTGCTTTGTGTTTAGGAGGGAACAGAATTAGCATCCAACTGAGATTTTCCCCCCACAGTTTTGGGTTAAGTTTCACTTAGCCTTTAGTTCTTAACAGCCAATGTAGATAGGCAACTAATTTTATTTTCATAATTCAGGGATTCCTTATTTCTGCTGTGGAGACAGATTTCTTCCTAAAATATGGCTTAGTGTGTCTTCCTGATTTATTTCACCCTGTTTGTGGGAGCAAACTAGATTCAGGAAGTTCGTGACTCAAGCCAAAGCCCCCATCTGACTGCTTCAGGTGAAAGATCTGGTCTTGCGTCTCAGAAGGGGCTGCACACCTTCGCAAGGTGACCCTGATGGGTACGGAGACGTGCATCAAAGGGGGCCTCGCTCACCAATTCCCCATGTGCTTGGCAGCCTTCTAACTTACTGTCACTAACTTACTGTATAATTAGAACTTTGTTTTCTAGTCTCCTTCTGGCCTTGAGTAATTTTCAGAATGAGAAAGAGGAATGTTTGTTCTGACTGTCATTTTTAATTAATTCTGCTTTAACCAATGAAGGAATTTAATTTAAAAATGTATGGTCATGCATTTTTTTAAAAATGTGGCTGCGAGAGTGAAAAACATAAATTAGAACTGAGAAGGGAAGGGGGACCTTCTGGTCGCTCCTTAGTTTCCTTCAGTGCAGCTGAGCTCACAGTGTGCGCGCTAACTCCTGATGCCCAGGGAAAACCCAGCTTGCATGTTCCCGGCTTCTCAGCAAAGCTGCCTGCACAGGTGGGCTTAGGGGTGGATCTATCACTTTGCAGACCAGGGTGACCTGCACCCATCCCAGCGGAGTCAAAGGGAAGGAAGGAAGGCCAGTCTGCTCTCCATAGAAACCCACAGGGTGTTCCCCAGGGGTCTGTGCCCCCAGCTCACGGGAAGGTCGCTGTCCCTCCTCTGTACTGAATGGGAATCAGCAGGGCAGCTGATGGCCGCTGATCTGAGCCCCCAGGCGCAGTGGCCTCAAGCTCCACGTGCTGCTTTCGAAGGATTCGACAAGGCAGCCTCCACCATCTCGGTCCCAGACCCCAGGTCCTCATGTCCACTGGGCCGAGCCGCCACCTGAAATGCCCATCACTGTGAATGTGGTCCTTCCTTCAGAGGCCCTGAACTGAGACAAGGGGACAAGCGTTAGTCCCGTGGTTGCATCAGGGGCTCATGTCCTCGCCTGAATGGAGGTCTAACCTTGACCCAGCCTGCCTGCTGAGCCTGAAGTGGGGTTCCACGGGGACCCACACACGGGGACTAGGGCCCCCGGAGGGCGCCGCCACTGTGTCCATTCCAGCACCCAGCTTGCCCTGCCCTTGTTAGAGGACCATCTGAAAGCACAGCCAGGCAGACAGGGTTCCAGGACTGATCCAGTCAACAGACCCGCCCCAAACCTAGCTCTAGAAACAATATTCTTCCTTTTTGTGACCATTTATTACTGTCCCCAAAACTCATCATGATCATAACATTTGCTTGAGAAATCCAATGTGGGCAAAGTCATAGGTATCTAAGATGTATCGTCGACATTGCTGGGGAGATCTTTGTCCCTGAGAAAGGTTACTAGTGTCTGAAAATCTCCACCTTAAGACACTGGAGGCAGGGCCCCCCGCCTTCTCTTTTCCTCCCCTCCTGAATGCTTCCTTCATGTCACATTACATGTTCCTTCACCCTCAGTGTCCGATTCAGATCTCTCCCTGGAGCTGAACTACTCCGCGATGGAGACTATGTCACTGCCTGGGATGAATGATCCTGATGATATTCAATTATCTGCCCTGAGGGTTCCTGACCATTTACAGAGGAAGAATGGGAACCAAGTTACGGGTGTCACATAAACTTTTAAATAAACTACATGACAAATGACACATGGTGAATCCAATGTATGCTCCTATACAAACAACAGACAATAAACCTACGCAATTCAAGGAAGCTGGAAAACATAATTGTTTTTTCATTTGCTTGTTTGTCATGTGACTTCTGTTCCTTTTATTTATTTCACATAAATCTATACAATTTTTTCCTAATAGCCCCATCCATATTCCACTAAACTATGCACCTCTCATCTCTCCCAAGTCCTGAACACATTATTTTATGTAAATGAGCACTGGTTGCTGACTAAATATAAGCTGAGGGACAAGATGAACTATCGAAGGAGGGGCCGGTGAGAGCCAGAGGTCCATAAGAACTTAGTACTCCATGTGAAAACTCTTAAATGAAAACAATTGCTCTCTGATTTAATTTTTACATTAGCAAATATTATATGCTTAATAAATATTGGTTATATGCTTGGATGAAAAAATGAATAAATGAGTATAATTTTTTTAAACTCAATATTTCATAGAGTTCCAAGGCTTCGAGCTCAAAACAGGAAAACTAAAGCTATGTTCTAGTCTTACCATCTTTATGTATCACTGTTAGGTGCAAATAATTGTCACAAGTCAGCTCTGTAACTTCTGTCTCCCCAAGGTCATATGAAAAACAATTTTACTAACAAATTAATGTGATTTGACAATAGAAGACTTCACAACTAGTACATACAATTCCAAGACCAGGAACTGCTTAATGAGGTCAAGCCAGCACTTGATTCCCTGGAATAAATGTTACCTCAATGTTCTCACTGCGAACCTCGGGTTAACCAACCCGGCACCTTCACAGTCTGCTGTGGTGACTGCACAATCCTCCTGTGCTGACCTATGCGATAAACTGACTTTAAGAGAATAGGAGCAGCAGCCGTCCAATAACACGTTTGGCTGTGCTAAAGAGCTAATATAACCTTATGCCTTTAAAAACTTGAGAGAGAAGTAGAAGTCACTCCTTTAAAAAAAAATAGTGTAAAATATTTGTGGGTTTTCATTTCACACAAAACAGAGAGAAAGATCTCCAAGTCCTAGTGACTTTGACATGATCTTAGAGAGATGGAGATCTCATTTACAAAAGTTGTGAGGCAGTTGCCTTTTGAAAATGAAATCCTATCTAATAAAGAGGGAATATGCTAATTGACCCTCACGCCATCTCAAAAATGGTGGCGCCTACAGCCAATAAGGAGGGAATATGCTAATTTACTGTCCCACCTTCAAAGATGGTGGTGCACATAGCCAATAAGGAGGAAATATGCTAATTGACTGCCACACCCTCAAAGATGGCGGTGCCCACCGCCACAAGATGGCGACACCTAGTCCCCTCAGCCCTGCATGGGCGGCAGGCGTGTGGCCGCTCCACATGCCTGCCTCCGGAGTCCCCCAGTCCCCTCAGCCCTCCAGCCCCCCAGGGCTGGCCCAATGCACAGGCAAGCCTCGGATGGCGGTTGCCCAGCCGCCCAGGGCTGCCCGAGGCACAGGTAACCTGGGCAGGCCGAGGTTTGAGCTGCCGGAAGTGGCAGCAGCAGAGGTGTGATGGGGGCGTCGCCTTCCCCTGTTCACCAGGTCACCTCCTGCCCCTGAGGGCTCCTGTACTGTGAGAGGGGTCAGGCCAAGCTGAGGGACACCCCTCCAGTGCATGAATTTTCATGCACCGGGCCTCTAGTATACATATAAAAATTTCAATGCTAATAATGTTACTCCAGAATTTAAAAAAATATATAGCCTTAATTAAATAAAAGATGGTAACAGATGGTAAAGAATTACTAGGCAAAGGATTTCCCTAATGTCACATTATATAAGTAAAAAGTTGAAAAAAAATTAAAATTGATTTAGGTTAAAAAATATAGATTTAAAACACAAAAAAACATGCTGTCTTTTATTTAGAGAGAAGGGAAAGCAGAGGGAGAGAGAAACATTGAGGTGAGAGTAAAACATTGGTCAGCTGCCTCCTGCACACCCCCTACCTATGGAACTAGCAACCTTTCAGTGCATAAATTGACACCCAAACAACCGAGTCACACCGGTCAGAGCAAGACATGTTGACTTTTATATTTTATCAATATATTTCTAATAAAAAGAGAAAGTGTCAGAACTGTATATATACAGGCCATAGAAATGTATATTTATGCCTATTAATTTATGATTTGGATAAAAATTGAAATATCCATGTAACCATAGATCTATACATGAGATACCCTTCTCCATCCAATAGGCCCAAAAGAAAATATTGTTATTCTGAAGAAGAAGAAAATACAAAATTGTAACTATTTTACTGATGATTGATTATTACATTCTACCCATGGTCCTCAGGAGCTCTGCCATTGCTAAGCTTCAGTTTCAGGTCACATCACACATTTCTCTCTTAAATTTCTCTGTGTGGTTTAATAAAAGACTCCTAAATACCTACATCTCTTTCTGATTAGCTATCTTGGAAAACTAATTAAGTAGTCAATAAACAGAATGAGTATAAGTCAATAGTACCTCTGATAAGCTTGCATGATCTTCAACCTACAACAGCACCGTGCCAGCAATTACAGGGGAGGCTATATCTTAGTTCATTAAAACACTCACGAGGCTATTGAATATTATCTGGAAATGTTTCTCAACTGTTTATATTGCAGCTCTTTGTCACTAAATTTGAACTTGCACAGTTTATTTATTTTTTGTGAATCCTCACCAGATGATGTTTTTTCCCCATTGCTTTTTCAGAGAGAGTGGAAGAGAGGGAGGGGAGACAAGAAGAGAGAGAGAGAGAGAGAGAGAGAGAGAGAGAGAGGAGAGAGAGAGAGAGAGAGAGAGAGAGAGAGAGAGAGAGAGATTGGTTGTTTGCCTCCAAACAGGGGTGGGGAGCAAACCACGACCCAGGCACCTTGGCAAAGCTCTGACCACTGAACAATACTGGCCAGGGCTCACATAGTTTATTTTTAAGCAAGGTAAGTAAGAGACTACACATTTTATTCAACTTAGTGTAATTTGATTAACAACTATATATTGTGTCTAAAATTCATTTATTCATTCATTGAGCTAACATTTATTTTGTTTCTTAAACATGCCAGATGCTATGCTATTACAGAGATGGAAATGTTAGTAGTCATTGGATCAACTGTCACTCAGGTGGCAGTTCCATGGAAGAGATGATGGGTATGTAGAATAATTTAACTTATTATTATAAGTGAGCATGTGTCCTGAATGTCCCCTGACCTCAACAGAATGCTGGTAAAAATGAAATCACCATAGTATTAATATTCAATTTCTCTGCTTCACGGATTCCCACCTGCATGACCACAGGACCTAGGAATGTCCACCTTCAAGTCTCTTGAGTTATTTCTGAGGGCCACCAGGGGTCCCATGTGATTTCTCCACCCTCATTTGTTAGCACTTGCCCCAGCATCTCATGAAAGCGAACGGCCTCGAGGACACAGGGGTGGGGCTCCCTGCTTGGCAGAGAACTGTGCCCCCTCCCTCCTGTCTGCCTCCCATGGCCTCAGTGCTGCTCACCCTCAAGAAGCAAGACAGGCTGACCATAATTGTCACAGTGCCAGCACCAGATTCCACTTTGCGCAGGAATGATGACAACACCGCCATTGGCTGATTCTCCTCCCCTCTCTCCTATCCCCCCCATCTGTTTCTTAATTAACCCCCAGGGGTTCTAGTGTTGCTTCCCATCACCTTCAATCTTCTAAAATGCCCCACAGATCTTATATAATAAAGAGGGAATATGCAAATTGACCATCACGCCATAACAGTCAAGATGGCTGCACCCATCCATAGCCAAGGCAGGGATTCTGTAACACAAGATGGCTGCGCCCACAGAGGAGGCTGAGTTCCTGAAACAAGCCTTAATGAGCAATCATCAGGGACCTGAGTCTGTGTGGCACTGGGCCAGGGCAGGGGACCTAAGGCTGCACCCCCACCTGGCACCAGGCCAGGGAACCTAAGGTTGTGCCCCCCACTACTTGGGGCTTGATGGGGGACCTCTGGCCATTCTCCCCACCCGTGGGGCTTGACAGAGGACCTCAAGGCACACCCCCTGCACTGGTGCTGGGCCAGGTGACCTGAGGCTTGGGGCTTGATGGGGGACCTCTGGCCATTCTCCCCACCCGTGGGGCTTGACGGGACCTCAGGCCGCACTCCCTGCCCTGGTGCTGGGCCGGGGGATCTTAAGGTGTGCTGTGGGACCTGAGGCTCTGCCCCCCCACCCAGTATGCACCAAGGGAACTGAGGCTGTGCCCCCCGCCCAGTGGGGTTTGACAGGGGTCCTGAGGCTGCTCCCCCCACCTGGCAGGGCTTGACAAAGGTGGGGCCGGCTGGGTCTGGATCTCCTGTGTTTTCAAAGCACGTGCGGGTGGTGGGCAGAGACTTGACTCTGGGTCCCACAGTGTGCCTCAGACTCTGACAGGAGGAAGATTTTCATATACATTTTACTAATTTTCTTTAATCTCTGATACTTCTATTATAGAGAAAGGACAAATAGCAATATTAAAATATTTCCTCTAATTAATCCCCTTTTAATGTTCATGAATTTTGTGCACCAGGTCACTAGTATCTTTATAAAAATGCAAACTGCTCATCTCATTTCTCTGCCTACAAAGAACCCCTGAGCAGCTTTCCACTGGCCGGTGGGGCAGCCCCGGCTCCAGCTTCCAGTACGGACACTCAGGTATGTTATGAGGAAGGATATGGGACCGACTGGTCTCGAGAGGAAGGTGCCAATGGGCCAGGCAGAGCAGAGATGCTCCTCGGACTATGACGTACTCCACGAGAAATGGAAGGAAAGTGCCCTTCACACTACAGCCAGGAAGTTATCAAAAAGAAATGACACGTTCTCAATATCTCTCATATCTTCAATTACAGAGTACTAAAAAATTCTAGTTTTAGCATTTCTTAATTTCCTTATACATTTACAATTGAGAGTAAGAGAGTTTGGATGTTTTGACATAAATGTAAAGGTCACAGAGCAATCAGCATTCTCCCCATGGGTTTCTAAGATCCTTTGCGTGGTCTCAGCTGACACGTCATTTCATGGTCTCAGACTACCATGCAAAGGAAAGAATATCTGTCCTCTCTCAATCCGGTTCCACACCACTCCCATCAGTCTTCCGACTTCTTCCATGCCCAGAGTCGACCTGAAGCTGCTCATTTACCCCCTCACTGCGCCCCTGCTCCAGAAAGGCCACAGTGCCAGCCGCTCTAAGGCTCTCACGCAGCAAACCCAACGACGACCAGCTGGAGACATTGGGTCCTCCAGTTCTGCAGCTGTGTGCGGACGCCCCGACTACAGCCTCATTACATGGTTGATGGATTGATCTGTTTTTAATGCAAGAGAAACTACAAATTACTTTAGATTCGAAAGAACCTTTAATTTTCCCTACATGTTTATTGAGTGGTTACCTCTCAGTCAAGTAAATGCAAGAGGAGGATTCTGCTGCCCTGGGGAATGTGGAAAAGGAACACTTTCTGTGACTAACATGCCACAATTTTGCATGTGGCTCAGGAGACCAGAGACAGGAGGGAATAATTAACATAAGGAGCCTGGAGCCTTTTCCAGGGGAGGCGAGGATGAGCACGTGAGCTGTCTGGGAGCTGTCTGGGCCTAGGGAAGCGGTCTCCTGGGATGTGTGTGGGACTGGAAAGCTGTTCACGGACACCCCGGTGGCTTCAGAATCTTCTGGCTTTGAACTCTGTGATCTGAGTTTATCATCAGGGAAATTTCCATGCCTTGAATAGTTATTACCTCTGTTGGAAACAGATGCTAAATTATGGCTTGGAGAACAGATCACCTTCCAGTCACTTGAAAGACTGATACCCTCACATGAAGTGGAGGCTAGGAAAAGCAAGCCTTCCTGAACATGTGGAATTCACTGTCAGACCCTGCCACTTAAACAAGAAACTGTCTTCTACCTCTCATTTTTCATTCTTTAGTTCAATACCCAGTTATCTAATCAAATCTACTGTTACCTCCTTCGGCATTATTACAATAATGCTCAATTGCCCATTTATTATTGTTAACCATTCTTAAATGCCAGTGACATTTTCTAAGTATCTATTCTTGAAAAAGGTACAAAAATAAATTAAAAAGTAAAATATAAATGAGAGGAGCAGTCTTCTATGCAACAAAATTGTCAGTGTCTAATGTTTTACTTAGTCCAAGACATACCAATTCCTCTTTGAAGAGAACATGAAGAAAGTCGCCTCAAACCAGGCTTTCTCTGACTGACTACAGCTGTTCTGACTCAGGACAGAGGAATCCAGGGGAAACAAACTGAGGTTGGAAATTTACCAGGAAAAGCCAAAAACCTACACATCTAGTTAGCTCTTGGTACACTGTCTTGATTTTTCTCCCACTGATGGACCATTAAGCAGGATAACATGGCAGTTTTCTTGAAACATTAATATAAATACTACAAAACAAAAATTCATGCCCGGCCAGCAATGCTCAGTGGTTGAGCATAAACCTATGAACCAGGAGGTCATAGTTCATTTCCCAGTGATGACATATGCCTAGGTTGCAGGCTCATCCCCAGTAGGGGGCATGCGGGAAGCAGCCAATGAGTCTCTCATCAGTGATGTTTCTATTTCTCTCTCCCTTGCCCTTCCTCTCTGAAATCAATAAAAATATATTTTTTAAAAGTAAAAACAATTTAATTAAATGCTAATTCCCAATAGAGGAATTGCAAATGAACAATAAATACATTTAATACATGTCCATTGCATTGTTAATTGAAAGTATGATATTCCATTCTTCGCTTACATATTGGTCCAAATAAAAATAAAAGCTAGAAATCATCTCCTTTAACAAGCCATATTGGCACATACATAGGAAATTGAAAACCTTCACACTCAGTATAGAGAGTATACATTTTTAAAAATCTGATGGCAATTTCCCCACATGAATCAAATGTTTTAGAAGCATCCCTGCACTCACCCAGGGATTCCCGACTCTTCCTAAGGAAATCTGAGGTGTGCATTGATCATAGCCTCTACCTTCTTGCAGCTCGAGGACACTAGCCCTCATCTGAATTAGCCCACGTCCTCACTTCCTTTCTTAGACCGTCATTTACCTTAGAGAACTTCCCATGTGAATGTTCTCTGTGAGAATTGTGAGATGTACATCTTTTTAAAGAAGCTGCTGCCAGTTTTGCAGCCAGGAAGATCTTCCTCAAGGCCCGCGGAGCACCTCTCTGACCTGGAACCATACAGGGAGCCACACCATCTCCCAGTCTCTGGGGCAGGGATGGGAGGTGAGGGAGTGGCTCTGCAGGTGCCTGATTCCACATTACAACACTACCTCCTGTTACAATGATAAGAGGACATTTACTTTTCCTTTGAGTAAAGCCGATTGGCAAACACAGGTGGCTGCTGGTCTTCCTCCCTCCTCGCTGTTAAAGTGCCCCTTCCCTTTGTTAGAGCTGAATTCAGTTCTGGTCTCTGCACCACTGTGACAGCTTCAATAACATCTGTCTGTTTAACTCGGTGCCTGGCAATTTTTGCTTTTAAAGCATAAAAAGGCATGCATAATTATATTGATTAATGTGTGATTTATGATAGCAAAAAGTCTAATAATACTAAATGCTTAACAAAATATAAAAATTGTGAAGCAAATAAAATATATCAGAGAAAAACCTTTCCCTTTTACCTATCTCCACACACAAGTTTCTAGGCAAGGAAGGGAAGAAATTGTAGGATGAAAATATCTTGCCTCTGTTCTCATTCTTGGGGCCAGCATCTTTCTTTGTTGGCTGATTATGGTTTCAACTACGGCAATAAAATGGAATAGGACAATAATACACACGTGAAATGCACACGGAGCGCAATGTGACATTACACGCCTCCACAGACGCAGGATTCTATGTAATTGATGGCTTCTTGCAACTACTTCTATGGAAAACCAAGCCTTTGAGAAATGAGGCCCTGTCACAGTGTGAACAGATAACACGTGAAGTAGAGAAAACCAGCACTGATGACATGACAATGGATTAAATATCGTAGGATCAGGAGATACCAAAGTGATGGTTCTCAGACTTGGCAACCCATTGGAGTCCACTGAGAACGTTAAAAAATATTGATGCCTGGGTGTGGGCTGGGTGTTGGGGGTGTTTGAAGCTCCCTGATGTTTCTAATGTGCAGAAATATTAGAGAATCACTGCTATAATCAAACTCAGTGTCCTGCATACATCCCTTAAAACAGCTCACAAGTTCCACCTGCACCTGACTTCAGCCTGAGACTCGGCCTGGGGGCTCCGTCTGCCCCCTGGAGCAAGATTACCCTTCTTTCCTTTTATGTCAGGTTACCTGACATCCTGCAGTGACTGAGATTATCTGAGTAGCCACAGAACTGGGTGAAGTGAGAATGGCCTGCATGTCCATCATCACAAGAAGCCCAAGGGCCAATGGCATGCCCCAACCCCAGCAAAAACCTTTAGAGCTCTGGGCATTTCCCTGCCCAACCCCACCATCCACTACACCCCAATGTGGAAACCACTGAATCTTCTAGAATTCATGTTCAATTATCAGAAAAATCCTTTATTCACACCCTCTTCTTTAAATATTTCCACTACCTTTTTCCTCTAATTAAGTCCTATCAGGCCCTGAGAATAATGCTTCTCTTATAACCCTATTATGGTGGTGTTTTCTCTGCCATGGTCCTTGAAACAATAGTTTTTTTTTTTCTCTTGCTGCTTCCAGTCCATTTCCCTCAAATCTTCAAAAAATTTCCACTTTTGGTGTCATCAGACACCACCCATGACTCCTCATCCATTGGTTTATCTACCAATCACCTGGTTACTTCCCCTCCTTCCTGTAGGGTCTCAGGAGCTGGCTGTCACTCCTTCCAGCACTAACTCCCACCCCATCACATCTCCTCCTTTGTATTATCCAGGTGACACGGTTTGGTCCATCATCATGATACTTTTTGGCATATCTAATCAATTATTTAACCTCTCTCTTGCCTCATTCACTCACATAGCAACAAGTCAAGCTTGGTTATCACTAACTCTCACCCCTCTCTGCCTCTACTTGCCTGTAACCAGATGTGACCAGAGAAGAAGACACAGCTGTGCCATCTGATGGCACCTGCACTCTTGTAGTCATGCTTGACTTCCCTCTCCTGTACCATCACTTCAGTCATTAGCCATGTTGCCAGTTACATTGCCAATGCATATGTGAACCTGGTCACTAGTCACACCCCACTGCTACGCTGTGGCCTCCACTACTCCCACTGCTCATCCTCAGACAGCAGCAAGCAGCCTCCTGCTTCCATCCACGCAGCACACGCAGGTGTCCTTCTAGATAGGTAACTGCTTTACCCTTCAACCCCAAACCCTCCAATAACGTCCTTTCTCACTGGACGCTGCCTATAACTGCCCTGATGATTCTGTCTGACCCCACGTCCTACCAATGTCATTCTATACTTATTCCTATCAAGCATGCTAACCTCCTTGCTGTTCTGCCGATATGTTTGACATGCTCTCACCTCAGGGCCTTTGCACTTGGTAGTCCTAGAGATAAGGATCCTCTTCCCCAAAGAGCCATATAACTCATCCTCTTCAGGCCTCTATCAAATGCCCTCTTCCCATTCGCTCACTTACTTAAAATGGTAGCTTCCCCCTCCCAGCACCCCCAAACCCCTCCACATTCCACAGCATTATATCCGTGCAGCACACCAGGTAGTTTATTTCTATTTTTTTATTATCTGTCTCCCACTAGCATGCTTGTCCTTAGGTTACTCCTACACCTTAGCCCTCTGGCTCTCAAATCACAAGACATGTTTTGCAGTCTCTCACAAAGATAATATGTAAATAGATATACTTAATGGTGTTTTCAATCTTTGAGCTCTTGTAAAATATTTTTTATTTGTAACATTGAAACGCATTGCAGTGTTTATTATAGGAATGTCAGGCGTAGTCAAAATTCCTAGCTTGTCAGGGTATAAGACAGAACCATGTTTGGAGGCTAATCAAGTTGGCTGCCAGCGTCATTCACAGTCACATCTCTCCTCCCACTGCTCCTTCCCCAGCCTCTGTTTAGCTCTTCTCTCCTCTCTATCACACATTTTTTTTTTTTTAACAGGAAAAAAATTTCCGTGACTATTTCAGTGGAAACAGACACCCAGGCAGGCCTGGTGTTGAATATGCTCCTCACATCATACATGACACTAATTTTAGGTTTCTAAATTATTATATCTTTCCCTGCAATTAATATAATTCAAAGTACCTATATTAAGATAATGGGAAAAATACTGGTTAGAAGAAAGAGCATGGCCCTCACCCCGTTTTGCCATTACGGGCACGTGAGGGGCTTAGATGAGCTTTCTCCTCTGCCCTCGTTCATCTAATGAATCCCAGGCTCTTTAGTGCAAAGCTCTCTCTGGATGCCCAGCCTGACTGTGACAAGGTTAAATACTGCTGATGATCTTCAAGTCCTCTGCATTGAAAATCTCTCCAACGCCTGTACCACTCTCCTTCAAGTGGCAAAACATCTGTAAACTAAAAACGATTGAGAGCTACATAACTGGTCCTTAAGCATTTCTAAGTGCTGTATTTAACAATCCAAACATTTCATTATTTAGCTGGAAAGGCACTGGCTTAACAAAACACCAATGTCACCATTATAAGAGAATAAAAATGAATTTTATGCAGTCTGACATTATACATTTCTCGAATGTTGAACCACAGATGACTCCAGAAGCTAAAAAACAATCATTCAAACAGAGCAATTTTCTGCATTACTGCTTGACTTTCTCAAAATAGCTAACCTTTTACATAATGGAAAACTGGAACACAACAGTATGACTAAATAAGATATTTCCACACCTGGTAACTCAGGAAGTGAGGCTCTCGACCCCGCTCACTGAGACTGCTTCTCATCGAGCCTCTTCCTCAGCCATGTTGTATCATAATACAGGGGACACTCTCTAAAGCCTACTTTGTTGACCATTTCCATTTATTTACTTTGTGGTTCTACCCTTTTCTTTAGCTTTAAAAACAAACTTACAATGTGTATTGTAGAATAACTAGAGGCCTGGTGCACAAAATTTGTGCACTGGGATGGGGGGGGTCCCTCAGTCTGGCCTGCACCTTCTTGTAGTCCTGGACCCCTCAGGGGATGTCCACCTGCAGGAACAGGCCTAAGCCAACAGTTGGAAATCCCTTTCATAGTCTGGGACCCCTCGCTCCTTACTGCCCACCTGCTGCTGCTCCTTACCACTCGGCTCACTGCTCCTTAGTGCTGCCATGGAGGCAGAAGAGGCTCCTGCCACCACCATTGCGCTTGCCAGCTGTGAGCTCTATCTTTCTGTGTAGTTGTCTGTGGGCCAACTGCTCTCTTCCTTCTCATTTAGGGCGAGCAGCATGTGAGGGCAGAGCGTGCTGTCATGGAACACAGAGGGCTGCCTGGAGCTGAGGGGAGTGGTTGGGCCCACAGGGTGAGAGGTGGACACAGAGGACGCTATCTCACCCAATTGTGGGGCGGACTGGCTGACTTTCATCTGCCTGACCCCACCCAGGGAGGGACTGAGCAGGGTGTCCGCCTCTCGATTCTCCATCCTTCTATCTGTGACACCTGTCACCCTTCCAGGCCTCCTCCAAAGTGAGTTCAGCTCAACCCCTGAATGTAAAAGGGCACGGGGGGAGGAGGGGGCTCCACTCCAGTGCCCCCTGATTCCCAGCAACAGGACCTGATCTCAGGACAGTGGCCACAGATGCAGAACATAGATCTGTTTCGAGAAAAGTTGAAAATGCAGACTTTCATATGCGCCCCTATTCCAAAAGGTGGCCATTTATTCACATTGTGGCAAAGACACCTTACAGAGTAACATAAGTGGGTAAAGGACGGGCCAAACTGGGCCAATCTCTCTGAGGTGCATGGACAGAACCAAGTCTCAGCTCTTTGCAGGACCCTTCCAGGGTGTTTTTTTGTTTGTTTTTTCCTAAAGGACAGTAGTCTGTCTCCATTCTTATTCTTTGGGATTTTTTCATCGTCAGATAAAAGGATATGTACATTGGGGCAATCCTCTCAAGATATAATATTCCAGTTGCACCCATGTGATGATGACAGCGCCCCTCAGAGGGAGGGAGCCAACAGATGGGAAGCAGGGAATTCTAAAAACCAAAGCAAAGGTTCAGAACACGGAAGAAGTCCTTGGTGTTCTGCTGAGAAACTCGGACTCCTTCCTCTGCGGTCACACAACTGTCACACGCCAGGCAGTCACTCAGACATATCTTCACATCGGCCACCTTATGGAATCTCCCTTCTCTCCGTTCTCCGGGGCCGGACTCTGGACGTTGACTGCGGCATTCTCTTGGTCATTGTTTTGGGGTTTTGTGTGTGTGTGTGGGGGCGGGGGTTCCCAAAATGTTACAAAGTTTATATGAACATAACATACAAAGATACAGCCTCCTTTGTAGGAACAGGGAAGGAAGGGGTGGTTAAGTAAGGCACACGGAGCTGCAGCAAGCACCAGCTGTGAGGAGGGACAAGGGGGAGAGGAGGTTGGTACTGAAGCCAAGGCCCTAGATCAGCCGTGGGCAAACTACAGCCCGCGGGCCGGATCCGGCTCGTTTGAAATGAATAAAACTAAAAAAAAAAAGACCGTACCCTTTTATGTAATGATGTTTACTTTGAATTTATATTAGTTCACACAAACACTCCATCCATGCTTTTGTTCCGGCCCTCCGGTCCAGTTTAAGAACCCATTGTGGCCCTCGTGTCAAAAAGTTTGCCCAGCCCTGCCCTAGAGCCTTTGCTGGGGAAGTAGGGATCCCCTCTGAGTGCCACGTTCTGAGGCTGAACTAATTGGTCAAGCTGAAGCAGAGGTGAGTGGCCATATCAGCCATATTTGGTGCTGTTTACCCTTTCCCACCCCAGTTCTGTTGTAAAACCCCAGAGCCCTGATTCTAAAGGCCCCATCCAGAGCAGAGGCCCTGGAAGGGGGTGAGAGGAAGTGAATAGGGCAAATTTGAAAGCCGATACGCCTGTGTGCTGAGGGATGGCCGGAGACAGTGGTGAGAGGTAGCAGACGAAGGGCTCTCATACATACCCTTCTGTGGGGGGCACAGGTGAAGGAGGCCAGGGGAGTAGGGTAGGGATGGGGCACCACGGCCCCAGCCTCATAGGTATCCCTGTCTGTCCTCTGCAGTGTACATGGAGGAAAGGGGCAGCCTCTGAGGAGGGGCCGGGCCGGGCCAGGTGACCATCTTGAGTTCTGGCTGAGATGATGGTCCTCACCCTGAGATGCCTTCTAACTGGTGATGGACCTGGGCCTGACTCCCGCCGCCACTGCTGCCGCCCCCCAGGACCCAGGTGTTCGGTGTCCATCCGGTCATGACGGCCCTAGGCTATTATTAGTATAGAAATCCTATTTCAATAGATTTTGTTAATACCTTGCCCTGCAATCTTTCCTTAATTGGATAACTGGCCTGAAAGTACTGCTCCATTTAGCACAGATGACCCACACCTGTCCTTGTCCCATTAGAACATGCACTTGCTACTGGGTGTCGGTCACTTCCTAACCATGAGAATTATATGACACCATATGTGCTCCAATCCGTACCTCTGAGGAAGCTCTGATTCCCTAAGGTAGGTCACCCCACCCTTGTCTGGGAATGCCAGAATCTGAGTGATGGGGACTGGGACCTACCAAATCCTTCTATAACATGTTAACTGCACCCCCTCAGCCCTAGCCACAGTCCCTGTGGGTGCGGACTTCTCACCCACACAGCTCTCTCCCTCCTGGCAATAACGCACCTCGTTCCCAGGGACATTCGAATGTGAAACACAGGTGCTCAGCACCCCAGAGGTTTACAGTTGGAAAATAGAGTGAAATAAAAAATGTCCTCAGTCTACTCTCTGAGCTTTACTTCATGTGATCACAACAGAAAGATTACCGCCTCCCCAAAGGTATTTTTCCATACATAAGAGAGGGAATACACCACTCCTCTTCTAATATATAATATATGTATGTATATGTATGTATATATACATATATACATTTATATTTATATTAGAGACCCAGTTCACTAAATTTGTGCATGGCGGGGAGGGTCCCCTCAGCCCAGCCTGCACCCTCTCCAATCCAGGACACCTCGGGGCATGTCCGACTGCTGGCTTATGACCGATCCTGGGGATTGGGCCTAAACCGGCAGTTGGACATCCCTCTCAGGCTCCTAACCGCTCACCTGACTGCCTGCCTGATCACCCCTAACTGCCTCTGCCTGCCAGCCTAATTGGCCCCACGACCCCCCACTGCCAGCCTGGTTGCCCCCACCTGCCCTCCTCCCCCGCTGGCCTGGTCGCCCCTCCCGGCCCCCCTGCTGGCCTGATTGCCCCATGCAGCCTGCTGTTCTGTTGTTTGGTGGCCCCTCACTAACCCCCTTGGTGGCCTGGTTACCCCACGCAGACTGCTGCTCAGTCATTTGGTCACCCCTCATTAACCCCCCCGATGGCCTGGTCGCCCCATGCAGCCTGTATTGTTGTCCGTTCGGTTGTGATGGTTGCTTAGACTTTTATATAGATAGATATATTTACTTACATATACATACAGGGTGTGGCAAAGGTAGGTTTATAGTTGTGCCTATGAAAAGTAATACAGTCATTAATAAAAGATAATCTAATCTAATAAAAGACAAAAAGGATAATTGACCGTACCTTCACTATGCTTCCCATTGGCTAATCAGGGCAATATGTAAATTAACTGCCTACAAAGATGGCAGTTAACTGCCAAGAAAGATGGCGGTTAATTTGCATATGTAGGCACAATGATGGGAGGCGAAAGTGAAAGGACGGTGATTGGAAACCCAGGCGGCAGGCAAGAGCCAGGATTGGAGAACCAGGGCCGCCTTTGCCCGCCCCCCCAGCCAGTGATCGGAGAAGCTGCGATGATCCCACAGCAGGAAAGGGCGGCCTGCAGCCAGCCCCTGTGTGCGCCTGCCCCTGGGTCGCTGTGGCGATCCTACAGCACGAAAGGGTGGCCCCACCCTGGCCACAGCTCAAGGGAGAGTACATCACACAGTGGAGGCCAGAAGCCTGAGAGATCAACATAGAGGGGTACCTGCTCCAAGCCTCCATGGTGTGGCTGGGGGCAGGCCCCCAGCAGACACACACACACACACACAGCGCCTACTCTGAGCCTCCAATGTGGCTGGGGGCAGACCCCCAGCAGACACATACACACACACACACACACACACACACACACACACAAGGGACGCCTGCTCCGAGCCTCTGCTGCCAGACTGTGGCCATCAGTAGGATATTCACTGAGGGCTCCCGGACTGAGGGGCAGGCTGGGCTGAGGGAACCCCCCCCCCCCCAGTGCATGAATTTCATGCACCGGGCCTCTAATACAAACATAAACTCTGTGTTTCATACACTCACAACTGTAAACCTACATTCGCCAAACATTGTATATGTATGAAACCAGGAAACCTCAATCCAACTTTTCCCCGATAAGTTGCAGCACTGATCCCCTGGAAAATGCACCAGCACCATTCTAGGTGCTATGATGCCAAAGCTGAGAGGTGATATACTCAAGGAGGCATCAGGGTCTTTGAAATATCATGGGCACCATTTAATAGGTATGGTGCTCATTATATACATGGTACTAAATCCAAAAACAAAAAGATATTACCAAGTTTCTTATGGTACTTCATTTGAAAATTTCCAGCTCCTCATGTTGGAAACATGCATATGTTTTGTCATGTAAGCTTGAGAAGTAAACTGGAGAATCTGGTGCTATACAGCTTGGTGTTTCAGGGGAACTGAGGGGATAGAGATATCATTGTGCCTGTCACTGTGCTTTTTAAAAAGCTCTAAATAATATTTCTATGTGGCCCAGCCGGCATGACTCAGAGGTTGAGCATCGACCTATGAACCAGGAAGTCATGGTTCAATTCTCGGTCAGGGCATATGTTCAGGTTGTGGGTTCAATCCCCAGTGTAGGGCTTGCAGGAAGCAGCTGATCAATGATTCTCTCTCATCATTGATGTTTCTATCTCTCTCCCTCTCCTTTTCTCTCTGAAATCAATAAAAATATTTTCCTAAAAAATAGTATTTCTATGTGGAAAGTTTGGCACATTGTTCTCTGCCATAGGAGCAATTCTTATGTATCAACCTCAAAGGTCCTGTTAGTGGCTGAGATTCAATGTAAATATTTTACTGTAGAAAGCTCTCAGGAGCAAAGGAAGAACTACTGTTTATTCATGAATGAGACACAAAGCCACAGGAACAAGTAGACGCTGTCCTCTCATATCCTATATAATAAAAGCCTAATATGCTAAGTATCTGGTGGTCCATTCAACCGATCAAAGTGCAATATGTTAATGATATGCTAAGGCCACTCAACCACTTGCTATGATGTGCACTGACCACCAGGGGGCAGACACTCCATCTGGTAGGTTAGCTTGCTGCTGGGGTCTGGCTGATCGGGACTGAGCGAGACAGGCCAGACACACTCTGGAGCCCTCCCTCAGTTCCTCCCCTGCTGGCCAACCTCCCGCGCCCCTCCCCAGCCCCGATTGTGCACCGGTGGGGTCCCTCGGCCTAGCCTGTACCCTCTCGCAATCCGGAACCCCTCGGAGGATGTCGGAGAGACGGTTTTGGCCCAATTCCACAGGCCAGGCTGAGGGACCCCACTGGTGCATGAATTCGTGCACTGGGCCTCTAGTGTGCTAATAACTCTTTGTGGAGTTATTAGTGGAGAAGCCACTACAGCATGAGTCCCTGAGCTGGTAACTGAGGACCTCACTCACCAGCACAACCATCAGGGCTCAAGCTCTGTTCTCTCTCCCTCCTGATGACACTCAACTGCTGCACCTGGCAATGAGGAGACTGTAATAACAACACATTATATAGCAATTTCATCAATCCTGATTCCACCAACAAATGGTGGCCACGTACAAGGAACACATTTTTCATATTTTTTACATAAAGAGTAGTTTACCATAGCCCTAGCTGACTTGGCTCAGTGGATAGTGTCGGCCTGTGGACTGAAGGGTCCCAGGTTCAATTCTGGTCAAAGACATGTACCTCAGTGGCAGGCTCGATCCTCGGCCCTGATCAAGGAATGTGCACAGAGGCAACCAATCCATAGCTCTCTCTCACATTGATGTTTCTCTCTCTCTGTCTCTCCCCCTTCCTCCCACTCTCTCTAAAAGTCAATGGAAAAATATCCTCTGGTGAGGATTAACAATAACAAAAAAGAGTAGTTTACCATAAATGAATGCTTTAAATATATATTCTCCCAGCACTTAGACCTCAGCTCAACTGTTACTTAACATAAATCAGCCTTCACCCCGTCTTCTCACATAGCTTCGCCGGGAGGCTGGATGTCACGGAACTTGGCAAGGGGACTTTGCAGATGAGCTAAAGGGATGGATATTGAGATGGGAGGTTATCCTGGATTACTCAGATGGACCCCACATATAATCACAAGGATTTTGCAAGACATAGACAAGAGGTTCACACTCAGTAGAAGACATGAGGAGAGAACAAGAGACAGCAGTGAAGCCAGGAGGGGCCCTGGGGAAGGACTGCAGGAACTCGGGAAGCTGAGAAGGCAAGTCAGCAGGTATAGCTCTGGAGCCCCCAGAAACAACAGCCCTTCCAACACTGTGACTTTTGACTTCCAGAACTGTCAAAAGAATAAGTCTGTGCTGCTTTAAGTCACTAATATCAGTGCCCTTATTTTAAGAAATATATACACTTACTTTTCATTTTCTTTTTTAAAAATATATTTTTATTGATTTTAGAGAGGAAGAGAGAGAGAAAAATATCAATGATGAGAGAGAATCATTGATTGGCTGCCTCCTGCACACCCCACACTGGGGATTAAGCCCACAACCCAGGGATATGCCCTGACCAGGAATTGAACTGTGACCTCCTGGTTCATAGGTCTATGCTCAACCACTGAGCTGCACCAGCCAGTTTTTTTCACTTTCTTCATAGCACTTACCCTTACTTGAAATTGCCATATTTATGAATTTTGCTTACTAAATTTCTTTACACATTTGAATATAACTTCCCTATATGACAAAGAACTTGTCTTAAAAAATAAATTTATTGATTGATTTGAGAGAGAGAGAGAGAGAGAGAGAGAGAGATGGACTTGTTGTTCCACTTATTCATGCACTCATTGTTTGCTTCCTATATGTGCCCTGAACAGGGATGGAACCCACAACCTTGGTGCATCAGGATGATGCTGTGACCAACTGAGCTCCCTGGCCAGGGCAGCACTTGTCGATCTTGTTGGTGCAGAAACTCCAGCACTGGGAAGATGCCTGTAGTACCATAGGTGCAAGGTAAATACTGAACCTCGAGCAGAAGAGGTCACGGGTGCAGAAAAGACACACATGAACATCAAACCTCAACCTTATGACAACTGTGCACTCTCTTCTCTGTGGTGTCTGCACAATTTTTATTTCTCAGGGAACAAATTGGTGAGCAGGTTGGTGAGAATGAACGTGTTTGGAATCTAGTAATTTCAACTGCTTTATTGAAAAGTGTACATTTCACTGGGGTACAACTATTACATCAATTTATTTTTTTCTCTAATCACTGTGGCACTCTCCCTGTTCCTGAAGGATATCTAGAGCAAGTTCAAGTTGAGTTCAGTGTAAACTTTAAATATCCTACCTACCTGAACCATCGTCTCTCCCTGTCCGTGGGGTCCTCCTGACTTCATTTTTGTCCCACTATGGTCTGCTTACAAGGAGCCAGGACTGAGTCCACAGGATGAGTACAGCAGGTCTAGTTCAGACACCTTTTAATTTACTTTCCAGAAGGATCCTTATTCATGGCCAATACTTTTCCTTTTGTTTCTGGGGTTGCTTATCTGCAAAGTGGAAATGACAGCTTTCTTCTCAGCACAAATAAAGAGGTTGTGAGATTCCAAATGCACAGATTATAAGAAGGCGTTTTGTAAAACGCAAGGTGGTAGAGAGCGGTGGAAGCCTAGGTCACGTTTGTGGAGCCACACTGTGGGCACAGAGGTGCCTTTCCAACAGTGCACCTCCTAGGACTCAGTCCCCAAAGCTCATCTTTTTACCAAAACATCATAAATTATTGACAAAGAAACAAAACAGCTTATTATCAATGGCCTACTTTTAATTCAGGTTATGAAACATATATTATATAGAGATGATACAGTGAAGTTTTTATAGCGTAATTGCACAATGATGAAAGAAACATGGTTTCTTATTGCCATTGAGGGTGGACTCGTGCGCTGTGAATGAATGATAATATATGTTTAAAATAAAGTAAACTTAATTTTTGCCTTTCAGAACTCAAGTCCAAAGACTGTGTGAAGGTCACTGACTGCTGGTTGACTCACTTCAAGTAGGACACCTGTGAAAACTTGCTAAGATATTGGCGACACTGACTAGATCAGTGATGGCGAACCTATGACACGTGTGTCAGAGGTGACACGCAAACTCATTTTTTGGATTGATTTTTCTTTGTTAAATAGCATTTCAATATATAAAATAAATATCAAAAAAAATATAAGTCTTTGTTTTACTATGGTTGCAAATATCAAAAAATTTCTATATGTGACATGGCACCAGAGTTAAGTTACGGTTTTTCAAAATGCTGACATGCTGAGCTCAAAAGGCTCACCATCACTGGTCTAGATGGACTATTCTATCTTCCCAAAGGCCATCCTTGACAAACAAGTGTTCAGTTGAGAAAAGTTAGCACTGATTTGGGAAATTTTAGTTGTTGTATAAGAATTCTAAATATAATACTGGTATCAGACTCAGTACATCTGCCACTTCCCAATACAGTTACAGGATGGTATACTAGCAAGTGGGACTGGATTTCATATACTATTTATACAGCGCACTCAACAAATAGCTAAGTTTTCAAAAACATGAGAAGTTTAGAGATGACAATGGCAGGTTTTTGTTTGACTTGCCTAGCATTTGTCTCTTCTTTCGAAAATGGTTCCTCCTTCTACTCTGCCTTCTATTTCAATGCAGCATGAAGAACTGAAATAGTGCTTCTTATACTTTTCATGTAATTCTTCATAAAAATGACTCAAAACAATCCTATATAATAAAATCCCAGTGACCATAATGTCAGAACGACCAGAACAACCGCTTGACCAGTCACTATAAGATGCAATGACCACCTCTTGGTTCCTCACCCCAGCCCACAGGCTCTGATCGCTGATGGAAAATGGGGAACTGGAGTGGGTGGTGGGGGATGTGGGCAGCACCAGGACAAGGCCCCTGCCCCGCCGGTCACCCCACACACAGAGGATGACCCACGGTGGGGGTGGGGCCAGCAAGTGGGCAGCAACAGCCTACCTTTCGGTCCCTCCCCTGGCCATCAGGTTCCCATTGCTGGATGGTGAACGGGGAACCAGGGTGGGTGGCAGCAAGATGGCCCTAGGGACCATTCCCACACACGATTTCATGCACCGGGCCTCTAGTCAAAGTATATTAGGCTTACAAGCCAAAAGTTGATTTATAACTTTTACCACCATTGTGTATTACACCACCTGCCAAGTTGCAGCTGATCAGTACAGGAGACGGACTCCAGTGGGGTCAATTATAGGGTTTTGATCCTCTGGACACAGGTGATGGGTCCCAGGTGGAAACCTGACAAGAGCCTGAGCTATGTAAGAACGTCTCTGGATTTTCCCTCTGGGGGTGGAGAATTAAGTGGGGAGTCTTGGAAGACTGTCTCTCATGGCCATCTGGTGAAGCTACTGTGGGAAGACATGAGACAGAGTCTTGGCTAGTCCCAGACATTCCTGCAACTTGGTATCCAAGTCTCTCTCCAGTGATATAGGGACCTTTTGGTAAGACAGCAATCATGCCTGTGCTCCTCTGAATTGGATTCTCATTACTTATAACCCTTAAATTTCCTGAATGATAAAAAAAATCAAGACCAAAGAAACAGTCTCTTGTGGTATCAGCATATTGTATTAATGTCAGCTGTGTCATTTTTAAAAGAACAGTTTTGAATTGCTTTTGTGTTCAAAAGGAAATTTTAGATACAAAAATTGGTGCTTTTAGTTTAGAAAATAAAATGCTATTCTTTCTTCCTAGCTACTTCTCAGAGTGAATAAGCTGTGTCAGGATGCCCTGTGAAATTATGCAAAGTACTCGACAAAGAATATCCCAGGTTTCCCGAAGACCAGAGAACACCGGGTCTCTCTTGGTTATTCTATTTTAATAACATTCCTATTGAATTCAAAGCAAAAAAACAAAAGTAAAGAAAATTTCATTAAAAATTTATGGGAATCATTTTACTCAGACTTATAAGGTGTTCAATGGCTGATAAACTAAGGTCCACACAGTAATAAGATTTTTTAAAGTTCACATTTCATTTTTATATTTGAACAACATGTCATTGTTGACATTTGATCATGGCCCTGGATTTGTGGGCTTCACAACAGCCTGATGGGGAAAAATCTATTTCATGTCAATTAACTAATCAAAAAACGCATATGAGTTCAGAATGAGAAAGGAAAAAGGAATAAGGGGGCAGTGGACAAGGGAGACAAAAAGGTGTCTCGTCTGTGGTTCCTTATCCCTGGTTTTCTCATGTCTTCATCGGACTAATGCTAATAAAAAAACAATCTACATGGCACCAAGAAGGGTGTGCTGTTTTACTTCTCATTCCCTTCCACTGAGCCAAGCATCCCCTCTCTCCTTTCATATCATTATATTACAATCTGATCTTCAATAAAAAAGCTTTTGCTCTTCCATTGCTAACAAAATCTTACACCTACATTGAATTCAATCTTTCTTGCAGGAACTACGTATTTCACCTTTCCCGCTGGTGGGAAGCAGGCTGTCGTATTATGGGTGCCCTCCAGAGAGGTCCTGTGGCAGCCACCTGGCCAATAGATTAATTTTCGGTGCTGAGAGATGCAAATTCACCTGCGTAAGTGGAATGACTGCTCCACTGAAAGGAATCAGTCTAGTGTATGTAACTGTATAGCTCTATACCCACACCCATACCTACACCTATGTTACCTACCTGCCCAGTCCTGGAAACGCTGCCCTGCTGGGGAGTGGACTAAGCGAGCTGGGCTTCCTGACACCAGGAAGTACCGACCTGAGGTAACTAATGGCACTAGTATGAGGCTGTGTTTGTCAAGACACTTGATGATTGTGATGTAGTGTAGGAGCCTTCATATAGGTTGAAATCCTTGCCTCTTTTATTTCCAAAATATCCCAATGGATTTTCATGATAATTTATACATGAAACTGTCATTCCACTTGCTGTGTAGTTCTGTCTATAGTAATAAATAAACTACGTACATGGACACTAGCATCCTGGCTCATGTGACAGGGATATTTCTTACTTTGCCGATAAAATCATCTTCTCAGACACATGGTCCATCACAGTAAATTTTCCAAGTGAATGGACGTCTCTCTCAAGTCTCACAGGTAGTGGCCGCCTGTCTGCTCTCCAGATGGACACTTTTGCCTTCGATGTCTCTCTTTTGTGTAAACCCTTTCCCACTGATAACAGCAAGTCATCTTAAACTCTCCCTTTGAGGGGAGCCTGGTAATTTATGACAGCTCCACTGAGTTAACTTCATACCATAACATTCACCCGCTTCAAGTGCACAAGTCACGTTGAGCACATTTGTACAGCTGAGCAGCCATCATCACAATGGAATTTTAAAATACCTTCATTGCCCAAAGTGGCCTTGTGTTCTTTCACAGCCAAGCCCCACTCCCAGCCCATCCCCAGGCAGCTCACATCTGCTTTCTGTCTCACCAGCGTTGCCTTTCCTAAACCTTCAGTATAAGTGAGATAATCTATGTCAGGGGTCCTCAAACTACGGCCCGTGGGCCACATGCAAATACAAATATTGTATTTGTTCCCGTTTTGTTTTTTTTACTTCAAAATAAGATATGTGCAGTGTGCATAGGAATTTGTTCATAGTTTTTTTTAAAGCTATGGTCCGGTCCTCCAACGGTCTGAGGGACAGTGAACTGGCCCCCTGTTTAAAAAGTTTGAGGACCCTGGACCTATGTGGTCTCTTCTAGCCGGCTAGCTTCTTTCACTTAGAATATTATTTTAGAGAGTCATTCATTCTATTTATTACTGGGTAGCATTCCATTAATTATGCGAAGAGGTGGAAAGCTATGTCCTCACAAAAACCTGCACGCAAATGTCTACAGTGGCTTTATTCCTAATTGCCAAAACTCAGAGGCAAACAGGATGATGTCTAGTAGGTGAGTGGATAAACAAACTGAGATCCCTCCAGACAATGGAACGTCAATCAGCCTTGAAAAGAAGTGAGCTACCAAGCCAGGAAAAGACACGGAGGAAATGTAAATGGGTGTTACCAAGTAAGAGAAGCCAATCTTTAAACACTACCTGCTGGATGGTTCCAAGTGCAAGACATCTGGGAAAGGCAAAAGCGTGAGAGAGTAAACAGGTCCGCTTTGGTCAGGGTGGGGGTGGTGCAGGAGGTGAATCGGCAGAGCACAGGGATTTTTTCTATCATATATATTTTATAATATACCTATTTATTTATTTCTGTATCTATATATTTTAAAGCATAGTATTGAATCAAACACTCAGAGTTGATGACCATGGTTAAAATAGTAATTAAACTTGTTGGTACACATTGAATATATTGATGTCACTTTGATATCACTCAGCCGTTACTCATCAGTGGGAACTATTCCTTAAACATAACAAACAGCTCTATGTTCCTGCCATCGGCAACATGGGGCTTATGATTCCAGCAGAACTTAAATATCAGATGGTTACCGAAAGAACAAAAATTCAAAACAACAGTCCTCATGCAGATCTCAGTTAAGAAAGATATTTTACAAGACACAAACATTCAGTAGAGACTACAGGAAGCAGCGACTTGGGCTCCATCTGTATTCAGGTCAGGAGACCTGCAGCCAGTTGTCAATCACTCCCACTAAGACCTCCATTGAATAATGCAGTGCTCACCAGAGCGTTCAGCCTGTCATGGCATAAGTGGCCACCAGGCCATAAATTTCAAATTAATTAGTTTTTAATGTATCTGTATTCACCAATATACTTCTAGTCTCACTACACAGTGCAGTCTCTCTTTCCCATATTAATTATGTAATTCCTACAGTGTCAAAATAAGAGATCTTGCTTTCGAAGGATCTACAACATTTAGAAAAAAAAATGAGTATAAAGTCACAGCAATGGCCTGGAAAGCAGCAAGGACAGCAGTTAATTACAGGTAAGTGCAAAGTGATTCCACATTACCCCCCAGTACTGGCTGCTTAGTACTCTTCCAGCCTCTGGGGTTATTATGGGCAGTAGCAAGGGTGTGCTCATGACTTTTTACCTGTCCTTAATTTAACTATAGATGCCACCAGATTACAGGGTAACTTCCCAGCCTCTCTTCCCCTCCCTAGGAAACAATAGGTTCTGTGCCACAGAATAAGAAGAGGGACGCTCAGTAGGTGTGAGGTGGCCAGCACCCATCCAGCTTTTCCTCTGTAAAGAAGGTTACATCACGTGGCCGCCAGGGACACGAGAGATCAAACTGCATGGATGGAGTGGACGAAACAGACCCCTGGGCAGAAAGGAGGGCCCTGAGATGGCCTCGGCTCTGCATTGTTACTTCCTAAGGACACTGAGCATCGTGCTAAGCTGCCATCATTGCAGTTTTCTTAATTTGCAAAGTGCAAATTCCTACTACTTAGTGAACCAAGCATAGAAAGGAAATAAATGACAAAGTCATATAACAAACTATAGAATGATGCATTTATTCTCTGTTTCCCTTACTATGACTATTATTTTACTTTGCTGGATTTCATTTTACTTTTGGCCAAGTTTCCCCCAATTATTCCTCAAAAAAGCCTAGTATTGGAACCTGTACTTTACACGTGGGGTTGCAGATTGCCCCCTCCGTGAACAACTCCACACTACAGCACTGAGTCTTATTTTAAGACATTTCACCTCCCCCAAACCAAATCCCATAACTTTAGCAGTCAGCCTCCGTCCCCCTGGACACCCAGTGCCTGGCACCCACTTACTACTCTCTCTATGGATTCGTCTGTTCAGAGCAAAAGCAGAAAATCAGTGGTTGGTATCCAGCTTCCTCTACTTTCTATATTGTTTTCAAGGTTCACCCATGTTGCAGCATGTGGCATATGTCAGTACTTCATTCCTTTTTTACATTAAATATTTAAATTTTATGCAGTAGAGCTCAAAGGACTTAAAATTATAGCTGAATATTGGGAAGGCATCTCGGGACAAGAATTAAAAGGGTCCCCAAACTCACTAATGAGGGGAAATTTTTTTCTCTCTTCTGTAAAAGATGAGAAGACAAGACCATGATCATTTTCCTTTATCAAGACTGCCCAGCGAGATCCCGCTGGCCTTTCCTGGAAGATTCCTGCAGGTCGGCTCCCAGGGAATAATGAGCCCATCTGATGCTCAGGGCCTCAGAGTAAGGCCCCGCATACTGACGAGGGAGCTGAGTGTCCCTCTGCCTCTCACACCAGTTGTGAGGACTGACATTTACCTACTGAGTTATAATTTGATTCCATCAGGAGCTCTCAATCTCTGTCTCAGAGACAGTAATGAAAAGCAAAGGGTCAAAACACCCCTGGCTGGAGGGCTAGCCTGGCCCTCTGCCCCAGCTTTGATGTCTGGAACAGTGCTCTTTCCAGATTCCCATTTTGAGGTTAAAGATAAAGGTGATATTGGAAAAATCCTAATATTTCCTGACAGTGCATTTGATAGGAAGGACAGGAATTCTAGTGCCTTTGTTCTCATTCAAAGGAGCTCCGATGTTTCCTTTTCATTGTTATTAACAGAATAGGCACCATGTCATCCAAAAGCAACGCATTTCCTAGTTTCAAATGCACTAGACCAAAGAGGACTAGGGTCTGAATAGCCAAGTGCACCAGGGAGCACACTGAAGGTGAAGGAACCAGATGAGCAAAGGCACTGGCCACAAGCCAAGAGGTCTATTTAGGGGATTTGGACTGAGCCAAGTTGGCTGGTGAAGATGATTTCTGTAGAAATATAATGGGACGTGAGGTGTGATAAATGGAGATTGGAACTGTGCTGCCGAGTACCTTGAAAGCTATACTACTGGGGAGCCTAGAAATGTCAGGGAACCATGACAGTTTTGGCTCAGGAAGAAACAAGATCAAAGGGAGTTTAAAATATAATTGATGAGACTAGATGGAAAGGATGTGAGAAGGGAGGCTAAGGTAGCTGGCAAATCAAGATACGACCAGCCAGGATCAGGACTGTAGGAAAAAGAAAGTGAAGAAAGGGCTGAAGATGAGAACTGGAACTATTTAGAGATGGAACGACAGTGTTGACAAAGGTGGACAGAAGGCTGGGAGGGGTAGAGTTAAGACAGGTTCACCAGGGAAAAGGTTATTCCTAATAAAACCAATCATAGGGTTATCATCAGCTGCCTGACCCTTCAACTAACTAATAAAGCCACTGAGGTCCTCAAACATTAGACATCAGGAACTGACCTGGGACAAGCGGCCACCATACATATGCTTTCTCAATGTGCTTTCATAAGTGAGGTCTTGAATCTTTGTTGCTTATTCTCCCATCTTTCGGTCTCTTCTCTTTCTCCTTTCCTTGGCCCAGATTCCTCCTTCTGAATTTTCCACATTAAGCCATTCAAACTGGCTTTGTCAATGACTACTCACAGATAATGCCCATATTTCATTTCAGCTTTTTGGATTTTCAATGAAGAAGGCTCCCTTAAATGATCTAAAGGAAAAAGAGGTGCATTGCAAGACTATGTATGGCTTACACTGGGAACTAGATCTTGTAAGGGGCTCCTCCCTCCCCCACTATGTTCGGGACCGCGAGGTCTCTGCTCTTGTCGCACGCCTTCCTGACAAGCATCCCCAGGCAGCTCCTGGTTTCCTATTCTCCATGACGTCGTCTTGCACCTGCACCATCACGGACCTCAGCTCTGATCTCCCTCCTGCTCCTTCAGTGAAGCTCATATCTCAAATGACAAACTTCCCGTGTTTATGGCCTAGTACAAAATCCAGAGAAAGACACTGAGAGAATTGAATTGGCCAAGTTTATTTCATGTCACTGTAGGACCAGAGTCTGTAAACCATTGGCTAGCTTGTAGGTTGAGTGCCTTTGGGTCAGGCCCTCACTTCTGTGCAAGAGATGCAAATAGAGATACGGTGGTTTGCCAAACCTCACCATCACTGCGTTAAGAGTCTATGTTGCTGTAACAAACTCCCACACACTCACTGGCTAAACAACACAAATGATCTTATGGTTCTGACTATATCAGAAGTCTGACACAGGAATCATCAAGCCAAAGTCAAGGTGTATGTGGCTACATTCCTTCCTGGCGGCTCTAGAGGACCATCCATTTCTTAGCTCATTCAGGCTGATGGAATTTAATTCCATGTGACTGCAGAACTGAGGTCCCTGTTTTCTGGCTGTCAGCTGAGGACTGATTCAGCTTTTAGGGGCACCCACAGTCCTTGCCTCTTGGCCCCTTCCTCCAACTTCAGTTATAGAGGGTCAAGTATCTCTTGTGGTTTGAATCCTTCCTCCTTTGTCCAGACATCTCTCTCTGACCAGAGCCAGAGAAATTATTTGCTTTAAGTACTCATGTGATTAATTTGGTCCTATGTGGAGAGTCTAAGATCACTTCCCCATTTCAAGGTCTATATCCTTAAACACATCTACAAAGTTCCTGTTGGGCAACATTCACTGATTCTGCAGATTACCACGTAGACAACTGTAGGGTGCCATTATTCTGCCCACCACAACCACCTGGATATCAAAGCCTACAGAGAAAGTTGTTTTCCATTAGAAAGAGAAGGGGAGACTACAAAGGCAGGCTTTACAAACATGGAGTTCATGATGGCAGTTTTGTTTATGCCATCCTGCCCCCTCCCCCCAATCCAGAACCCATTCCTTTCTATCCTTTAAATTCAGCTGCAGTCCAATCTCCTTCAAAACCTTTTCCAAACTTGAACTCATCCTTTCTCAGAACACATGCCGCACTCATGCGCAACGTCACCATTTCCCCCACATTGTTTAAGTTGATTCAGTCTGTTGCCCATGAATTCAACATTGCTTCTGAGATTTTATTACAGGAAATCCTGAAGGTATAAGAGCTATAAAAATAAATAGACACCATGTTGGCACCAAGGAGTGCCTTGATTTCATGAGCACCATTTTGTCTTCTAGCCTCATGAAGGAAGCATCCCACCTTTGAAGCTTTGGCAGAATGCTAAACCATGGCACCGTCATGTAATCTATAATAATAAAAGCGTAATATGCTAATTAGACCAGATGACCTTCCGGATGAAGCCATGGCAGCAGGGGCCAAGGCAGAGGCAGCCACCTCGGTGGCGGGGGCCGAGTCCCTTGCATGAATTTCATGCATCGGGCCTCTAGTACATGAACAGCCAATGACTGAAGAACAACAACAAAAAAATAGTCTTCATTACCAAAGCGATATATTGATCTTTGATTGACAACCACAGACATTAAAAACAGTGATATAAATTGCCTTCAGAATGGAAGCATTGCCATTATTTACTACATAATTTTTATATACACATCATATCACTTTCAAAGTATCTTATCAGTTTATGATTACATAAAATTAATAAAATATCGTTATTTCTTAATATTACAACTATTCAGTCCTGTAAGTCAATACATTTACTATTATCAATGGGAAGTTTTTTATCAAAATAGTTCAAGAATGACTGATAATTGTTTTGTGGTTAAGAAGAATAAACTGAAAACTTAAAGGTAAATCAGTAGATGAGTTCTAGACATTTGAATATCAAAGATACACATTTAACACAGAGAGCCAATATTTAATTAAAGTTTGTAAAACCAGAATTTCACACCTTTTGTGTTTAACAGTAGCTCATCTTTAAAGTAATTTCTAGTTTGTCAAAATACAGTTGGAGAAACTAAGCTTTATTCAGTAGTGAGATATTTATTGTTGAAGAACTAAATAAAGGTAAGCATTCAAACTGATTTGACCACAACCCTAAGCTAGAGGCATATTTTATATTGTAGCCAACTATGTATAAATGTAGGAGACTGAGACAAAGCATTCAGCAAACATTCCTCTTTATTGTGTTCCTAGGCACTCTATTTTCTATGTAATCTCTTGTACTCAAGTTCTATTCCACTCTTTTAAAAATGCTGAATTTAACCTAAAAATCAATTTGATGACCCATTAACAGAAAACCTGAACATTCTACACAATTCACCTAAGGACTTAGAACCGTTTTTGTTTTTTTCTCTTTATCAATTAAAAAAATCTATCAAATATATAACTCACAGTAGTTATTTTACAGAAGAAGGTAAAGCAATTTGTTAAATTATGCTTAAATGTATTATCTTTTATTATAAAAATATATAATTCAATATATTATAGTTTTATTTATAGAAATGCTCAAGAAACAGATTTAGACTCAGTTCAATATTTATCATTTCATGTCACCAGGAAAATAAATTGTAAACATTTTGATAAACACATTGGAAGGCAGCATGTTTTCAGTTTAGATTTGTAAATACTCTTAGCTCCTAAGTAAACTGAATATGTTATTTTGAGTCTCCAGTGTGAATCAGAATAAACATTCTTATGCATATAAAGACTCAATTTAAAAAGTTCACTATATTTTTCCACTAATGAAAGAACACAGTTGCCAGAATGAAATGCTAAATCAGCAGACTAAGCTTGAAACACTGAAATTAACAACTTCTACAAACAGAAAACCTATCAAGAACCTCTGAACTGGAACCATGATTGTGCCCTCACTGGTGTCATGGAAATTTCTGTCAACAGAAAAGAACATAGCCAGGCCAGTGTGGCTCAATGGTTGAGAGTTGACCTATGAACAGGAGGTCATGGTTCGATTCCCTATCAGGGCACATGCCCAGGTTGCGGACTCAATTCCCAGTAGGGGCATGTAGGAGGCAGCTGATCAATGATTCTCTCTCATCATTAATATTTCTATCTCTCTCTCCCTCTCCCTTCCTCTCTGAAATCAATAAAAATGTTTTAAAAAAACAAAACAGAAAAGAACCGATTTTATTGCCATAAAAATATTCTAAATATATTACTATGAAATACTGTAGAATTTTTAAATATAGATTTGAGTTTAGTGAGTGATGAGATAAAATTTATTCTGTCAACTTTTATGTATAAAGTATATTGCCAGACAATTAATTTTTAAACATTTACTAATTTTATTTATTGTTGTGAAAAGATGAATTAATGCAATAAAATTTGAAAAAACAATCTATATAACTTAAAATCCCTAAGATGGCTATTTTAATACCATGCTTAAATAAAACATGTTAAAAATAAAATTTCCAAATATAAAGTGCCTATATAATTAATAAATCCATGTAGAATTAATAAAAAAAAGTTGCCCAAATAACTTGGACTAAAATTATAGAGCCATATTTTCAGATTTCAAAATAGTATGTAGAGAAAACTGAACTTTTGTTATATATTGATTAATAGCTGGTTAATGGAAGCAAATGTGACTCACAACTTTGCTGAGAAAACATAAACAATTCAGATATTTATTGAATTATTTGATTTAAAAAACTTTTAAAAAGTTAATTTAATTCCATCTCAATAAAATTCAGTAATCAATTAAAGGCTAAGTAATGGCCCGGCTGGTGTGGCCCAGTGATTGAGAGTCCATCTATGAACCAGGAGGCCATGGTTCCATTCCTGGTCAGGGGATATGCCTGGGTTGTGGATTCCATCCCCAGTAGGGGGCATGCAGGAGGCAGCCAATCAATGATTCTCTCTCATCATTGATGCTTCTCTCTCTCTCTCACTCTTCCTCTCCTCTCCCTTCCTTTCTCTGAAAATCAGCAAAAACATACTAAAAATAAACAAAAACATAAGTAATGCATTATAATGATAAATGACTCTTAGGAAACAATTTGCTGTAGTTACACAAAAGTTAGTGGGACTGATAACATTTAAACATAATTTAAGTATCCTAAGAGAGCACAACAGTTAAATAATCAATACATGAATGATAGAAATGTATGATTCCCCAATTATCATATGCTATATTTCTGAAAATGTTTTATCACATTCCCAAATTATAAAAATAACTAAATAGATGGGAAAAGCATCATCATAAACAAGAGTCACTGGAATATTGCTTTACTCAAAGAAAGTCGGGATTGTTAGGGCTTTTACTCACTGTAGAAGCATCAGTCCCATAATTTTTAGGTGATTGTTTCTATGGCTTGACGGATGAGCCATGCAGTTCAGAGCCCATGTTCTCCATTTCCCGGTTGGTCACTGGAATGGGCTGCATACAGTGTGACCACCAACCATGGCCACCAACCATCCCACTCCCCCTCTTAGATACACTGTTCTTACCATCAAGAAGTGCAGTCATTTTTCCACCCTGTTTCTGAGCAGGCTTCAGAGTTGCTGATATTACTTGTGAAGTGCCATTCCTGGACTTGAGAGTCAAGGCCGCTAGGACTTGCAGCTTCCCTCTCAGACCTGCCGACCACCCTGCAGGCTACATGTATGTGTCCTCCAGAACACACAGAGCACCCCCAGCCCAACCACCAGCTGGTGCAGCTTCCTGAGGGACCGTGTCCAGGGCCAGCAGAGGGACAGTCAATAGACAGAATCATGAGAAAAAAGAGCTGCCATTTGTGCTAAGCCACTGAGCTTTGGGGTGGCTGGTGACACAGGAACAGTAAGTGAAATGATCATTTACTTTCCTCCTGGCCCTTACCCTCACTTCAGGAAATATCTGCCCTTCAGCACAGTCCTTCCTGTGGAGTCTGCAGATGAGCAGCCCGGGTAGAACATAAACTAAAGTGCAATCTGAGAAGACTATACCGCCAGCCTTTCCGGGGACTGCGCAGGAGCCCGTGTCGCTGCCAGCTCTGACCTCTGACCTGCCCCAGCCCTGCTCCCTGCGTGGGGTGCTGACATGGAAGGCGGGGTGTCTCTCCCACGCCCAGACCTTTGGAACACGTGGCATGTCATCCCCGCTCCCCTGTAGGCACGGGTTTATATTTCACACTTTGCTGTTTGTGTCCTGGCTGTTCAGAGCCACCAATAAATATGACCATTAAAAGTGACCTGAAAAAGTAACAATGTTTGATCATTTTAAAAAATACTGAGTGTGTAGAAGAGCATAAGCAGGAAAAATCATATTGCTCCATGAATATCAGAATGACTATGAATCCACAATGTCCAATCAGATCAATTCAGACATTCCACCTAAAATATATATATACTAAAGCAGCTTGAGGACAATGGATTCTGTCTTGAAACTTAATGCTGATGGAGTCTCTGTCCAAGCCGCTCACATCGTCATGCCTCATTTCGCTGAACAATTAGAGTGAGAAAGCCTGCCCTACATCCACACGTGAAAGATGTTCAAATAAGTGAGGAAATATATAAAATACTTCTGAAGATTCCCCAAGAAGGCAGCTGAGGAGAAGAAGAAAATGTAGGCAGAGGCAGAAGGTACAGGAGTTGGAGGGGCAGCCAGAGGTCAAGGCTAGCCTATGTCAAGATCATTCACCTTGTACTTGACCTATGTGGTAAAGCAGGCCCTTCCCTTTGCCCACTGCATAATTTTGAGTAATGAGCTTACAGAATCTGTGTTCTTGTCACTTCTGCCCTTTGGTCCCATTTCTGCCCTCCAGGCCACCACAGAGCACTCTATTCCGCCCCTAGTTCCATTCAGCACATAAGCATCTGGTTGGAAATTCAACTAAGTCGTGGGTTTCAGGCATGAATAACACTTTAGGGACACGAGTCTGGCTCTCACATCCCTTGAGGGCTATCAGACACAGACACACATGTGAATAAGCTAATGCTCTCAATGTGCTGAAACTAAGGTTGGAGTCCAGACACAAGGAAAACACAAAAGAGGGTGTGGTTGGCACTGCGGACAGCAGGCAGGTCCTCACCAACAAGGTGTTTCTAGAACTGAGTCTTGAAAGACTATAATGGGAACTCATTTGTGGGGAAAATAAACAGTAACCATTTTCAGTTATTTGCAGGTAGCTATCAAGCTCCCAGTATCACCTTGGAGAACCTCGCTTACACGGTGTCTGCATAAGTTTACAGAATCTGCAGATCCATCACCACCCAGGGTCATTTTTCTGGATGTTTCAGATTGAAGAAGAAAGAGGGGGACAGAAACAATAAGCCTCGGCCCAGGCACGGACTGGACAGACTGTCTTTCCTGAGACACATGAACTGCAGCCTGTTTACCCCAGTGGGAGAGATCGGGTCAAATGGCAGAAGGAAGTGGGCGCTTGTGTACAAAACAACACCTTCTCCAGCTTCGCTAGCCCTTCCTGCCGGGCGGCACTCAGTGTTTCAACTACACGCACAGTGCAATATTGATTCCTCTAAATTTTCATTTGTTTTCAATGACTCCAGGCAAATGAAAAGAACTGTTATTTATTTATTTATTTATTTTCTTTTTTCATCCAGGACATTCATTATGCCACTTGCTTTGATGATTTCTGAAATCCTGACAAACCCACCCCCTGTCCATGTGCTCATCTAAATCACTGATTTAAAAAGCAGCACAAAGAGGCCCTGAGCACACCCACCACCACGAGGCTCCACTTGCTGAGCAGCTGGGAACCACCACTGTGCATGGGGCCACCTCAGCTCCAGACTTCAAGCACCAAATAAGCGGATGATCCTCAAATCCATTCCAGAGTCCCTATTTCTCCTCTGAGGCCAGGACTGTGTCTGGTTACCTTCCAGGACTTTTGCACAGATACCCAAAAAGGCTCTACACTCAATGTCCCCACACATCTGTCCTCTCAACCTGCTTGTCTGCCATTTCTACCCAACTTACTCAAAGGCAGCGTCTTCCTAAGAGTTTCATCTGGGAAGGACCACTCATTAAAATTTCTCTTTTCACAAAATATGGTGGCCCCCAGATAATAAATGGGTTAAAAATACTCATGAACCTGTATCCTTAGCAAACATTTCTCTCTATTTTGAGTCTTGACTGGGAATATCAAGCCAATGCAAATTCAGGAAACACAGCCATCCAAGAAAGCTACGGGACCAGACAGAAAAGATGCCTGGGGATGAGGTGACTCCACAGCCTCTGCCCTGCAGTCGCTCCTAGCCCGCCAACCATGGCCCACAGACCAGGCGCGATGTTCCTTCTGACCCGGGACTGGAAGGGATATGTCAGTATCACCATGATGCTGCTGATGAAAACTAACCACAGAAGATCTGCCTGTGGTGAACCTGCAGCATTGTATAGCTGCTCTTGGCATTACAGTCCCGTTAAATAATAAAGTGGGTCTCTATTTCTTGCCAGTGTCATTGCTCTAAGGATGTCCCTTCATCTCCAGGCAGAGTCTTTAGTAACTGGCATTTAAGGAGGGAAGAGCCGTGAAAGCCTGCATACATTTTCCTCCATAATTCTGACATGCAGTCATCTTCGACCCAATGCTCCATGAAGGGGTTCAGGCTGAACATGGGGTCCTCATCGCACCTGGACGTGTCCCAGCACTGCCTTTCCTGGCCAGGGCGTCCACCCACTCTTTCCCCAGGCAAGTGTTCCTTATATTATCAAGAATCAATTTTGTTGTTGTTGTTGTAAAACAAACAAACAAACAAACAAACACAAAACAACAACAGAAAAACAACTTCTTAAAATCTCCATTTCCCAAAAGTTTATATGCAGAGTAAAAATCCATTTAGTGAACACCTACTGTATTCAGACTATCTCACTTAATCCTCAAAGAATCTTACCAAGTAGAGTATTAGATGGTACAGAAGAAAGTGGCTAAGGGTTAGCTCAGGGGCAGCAGCCAAGCTCAATGTCTAGGCTTACACCCTGTCCGACTGGGCAAATTAAGCTCTTTACATTTCAGACCCTAACTTAGAAAGCGGGGATGCCTGCCATCCCATGTCCTACCTGGAGTTGTCTAAGGATTTAAAGAAGTAGTTTGCTTCGGGCCCTGAGCATAAGAACAGTGAACTGAGGCACACGCAGGTTGAATTGCTTGTTGAAGTTACACGATGCGCAGCATGTCCCTGATTCAGATCATTTTTGTTGTCCAAGTCCCGTCCGTTTTCTCCACCCTGGTTTCCTGGGGACCCCGCTCTTTAAGGATGCAGACAAGAGGGGCCCGTGGAGCAGATGACTGCCGGCCCTCTGGCCTGCAGCGCGGCCTTCGGAGGGTTTTGTGTCAGAGAATGTCCTTTAACACAGTCCTCCGCGTGTCTCGCAGCAAGCCCTCCCCAGCCCGTCCATGTAAGAACATGCCCTGAGTTAATGAAGGTGCCTGTGTCTCAAAACATAGGTTTTTGCTGGCAAAAAAAAAATCATTTTCAGAAATAAGAAATGTTCTGCTCCGTGGAAGGACACGTGCTCAGAGGAAACGCTGCATCTGCACGTGCCCGCGACTCCTCTCGTGCCTAGAGCACCGGAGCACACTGTGTTAAGGGAGAAACTAGGACGGAAACGTGGAGTCGTGAAACAGCTGACAGGTGGGGGTGAGGAGCCACCACACGCCCTGTCCCCCTCCCCACTCAGGGCTCCTCGCCCCTCACCCTCAGCTCTGGCCTCACAGGGGCCTGCGGCGAATTGGAGCGAATTGCTTCTTGCCATGACACTGGGTATTTCACAAGAGTCGATCTATGTCTTCCAAAACATTAAAAAATGAAACCTTACTCATATGATAATAATTTTGTTAAGTGCTATCCTTATCTATGCGCCTGGTTGCAAAAGGGGGGAAACTTCTAATTTAGTCTACAGTGAAATTATGGACAATATTGTGCACCATTTCCATAAATTGATTTTGAAAAATTTAAATGAAATTTCTGGGGGGAACACTCCATAAGTGCATTTCAGCACGTGCCAAGTCATTTCAGATGTGCAGTTATGATTATATAATTATTACTTCATTTCCCTCAAACATTTTATTGAGTGTTTGCTATTAGGTGATAGTCTATAGATAGAAATATGAATAATGGGAAATTTCTCTATTAAAAAGGTCAGGTGATTTAAAAACAAAAAAAAAGTCAAATTCCTAAGTCTCCATTTCAAACCCTCCACCAATCTATCCTAACAGAACTTTCCAGAATAACTTGCACTGACCTCCACAGATGACCGAAAGCGGCCGTTAAACCCAGCTGCTTCTGAGTTTTCACATGCTCCCTGACCTTGCCCACACCGGGTGTTTTTCTGGAGCTTTTGATATACTTCCCCCAATGCTGGCCACCTAAATTCAACATATCTTTAACATTATCTCAAATAATTGTACCACGGTCCCCACCAACCAGGAGTCATCTCTTTTCCCAGCCCTTTTAAATCACTTGCATGAGGCCCAGGCTTTGCAGTCTAGGCGTCTGGGTCTGGCAACTGGTACTCTAAAGACACTTCTGGAAAGACAGTATCGGAAGTTTCATGTCCCACACGTTCCGGTGCAGTGCCTTACACATACAGGAAGGTCATTACGTATGTTTTCCTTTAAGTTTTAGAAATATAAGCATGCAACATTTCCTATGCAAAACTGACACACCTCCACTTCTTGCTTCATTCAGCACAGTCTTCAGAATTCCCAGAATGCACTGACCCCTGACCACACAGGTTTGAACAATGAGGGTTCACTTACACTTGGATTTTGTCTTTAAATATATTTTATTGATTTTTTTACAGAGAGGAAGGGAGATGGATAGAGAGTTAGAAATATCAATGAGAGAGAAACCAATCAGCTGCCTCATGCACACCCCCTACTAGGGATGTGCCCACAACCAAGGTGCATGCCCCTGACCGGAGCTGAACCTGGGACTCTTCAGTCCGAAGGTTGATGCTCTATCCATTGAGCCAAACCGGTTAGGGCTACACTTGGATTCTTTTTCAGCAAATCATTTGACCATTTATAGGCCTGGGTTTTTCATACACAGATTCAACCAACCGCAGGTCAAAAACAGTGTTTTCATCCCAACTACAGATTCCCAGCCACAGATTTGCAATAGCTGATTGAAAATACTGTTTTCCATGGAGGCTGGTTGACTCCCCGGATGCTGAGGGCCGGCTAGAGTTAAGTTTTGGGGGAGTCAAAGTTATACTCACAGCCCTCACCAGGTAGTTCAGTACGTTAGAGTGTCATCTGGATATACCATACCAAGGTTGTGGGTTCGATCCCCAGTCAGAACAAGTCTCTCTCTCTTCCTCTCCACCTCTCTCTCTCTCTCTCTCTCTGTCTCTGCAAAATCAATTTTTTAAAAAGTTACATGGAAAATCTCAACTGTACCAGGCTCACCCTTTAACCCCTCTCCCCACATTGTTCAATAGTCACCTGTACTGATATTCTAGAACTCAAGATTACAATTTCAAAAGCCAACAGTAGGTGGAGCCCTAGGAAGGACACAGGCTAGGCCCAGATCAAGGAGGATGTAGCAGTCCGCCCCACCTGCATGTCCCAGCGTTCAAGGCACAAGGGCTTCGCTCATCTCAGGGCCTGGGGACCCCACGGGCTGTTTCAGGACAGCTCATTGAAAAAGCTGTCGTAGTCAGGGTTCCCCAAGGAAACAGAACCAGTATATATATATATATATATATATATATATATATATATATATATTCCCTCATATATGTGTATACGTAGGGGACTGACTACAGGAATTCGCTCATGGAGGCCCGGAAGGCCCACAATCTGCCATCTGCAAGCTGGAGACACAGAAAGCTGTGGGTGCGATTCCATCCAAGTCCACAGGCCTGAGAACCAGGCAACACTGCTGTCCAAGGCCAGGAGAAAACACATGGCCTGGCTCCAAGGGAGAGGTGAACTTGGCCTTTCCTCTGAGTTTTTGTTCTATCACGTCCTCCACAGATTGGTGGCGCCCACCCACACTGGGGAGGCCCGTCTGCTTTACTCAGTTCACCAACTCAAGTGCTGGGCTCTTCCAGAAACACCCTCCCAAACACCCAGAAACAAGCTCTCCTCGCCCACTTGGCCTCACTCAGCCCAGTCAGGCAGACAGGTAGCATCACCTGTCAGAGGCCCAGCTTCTCTCATCCCACTGGCACTTCTCTGATGCATCATTGGAAGGCAGGCTGGCAAGCAGCAGACAACCTGAACTCATCTGTTAATCTTACTTCTTTAAAAGAAAAAAAACAAAAAGCAGTTCATTGCTTTCCAAATAAAAAACAACAGAAGGTAAATGGAGGTATGAGGAACACGCTCCCCTGGAAGTAGCAGAATCTTTGGAAAGTTTGGAATCTTATGTTTGTTAAAAGGTGGCATAGGTTGCAAATAAATTGACCAACCACTCCAGTTTGTCAAGAATCCTGTTTGTCCCCAGGACATGAGACTTGCATTGCTCAAACTAGCAGAATTCTGGGTAAATCTGGATGACTTGGTCTCCCTAGTTACAAAAGAATGAGCGATAATATTTCATCCATTCAGTGGTATCAATTTCCCAAATGACACTGCGGGTGGGGCTGACCCGGGGGAGCAATACTGTGCTGCATTTTGGAATTGGGACACGCTTCTCTGTGTCAGTGACAGCAGAGGAAGAGACATTGCTTTACATTACCCAGGAACACATTGCGCTTTACCTGGCCACACAGCAGCCGAGAGACTCCCCAGTTCATCCTCGGGCCCCCGGCAGCAGCCTATCTACTCGGAGTTCCTGTGAATTCTTCTCTTTGATTCCACGTGTAAGAGAGGGATCGGATGCCAGTTTTCTTCCTCTGTCTTGCTCGTTTCACTTAGTGTGATGTTGTTGCAAACGGCAGGACTCCCTTCTCGTGGCTGAATAACATCCCTTTGTGCATACGTGCCACGTCCTCTTTACCCACGGAGCTGTGGACGCACAGGCTGTTTCCCTAACTGGGCTGCAGGGACCATGGGTGCAGACACCTCTCTGAGCTAGTGACTCATCTTTGGATAAATACTCAGAAGTGGATGGCTGGATCCTGTAGCACTTCTTCTATTTTTAACTTTTTGACGAACCTCTATATTGTTTCCGATGTGGCTGTACCAATTTACATTCCCACCAACAGGGATGAGAGCACTCATCATTTAAATGTGACCTGCTTCCGTTTTCACACTTCTATAAATACACGCGTCTCTACATGTTTAATTGAGGGCTGTGCTGAAACAAGCAGGCGGGGAAAGCTCCTGCCACGTGACCTGGAGCCTGCTGACCCTTGGCGTTCTCAGGGGGAACTCTTTCAAAGTTGGTCCTTTTAGAACGTTAAGACTGTATTTAATATCAGAGAATTAGGAGCAGAGGGCTTTATAAAAACCATCCGACAGCCTGAAAGCTGAGCCCAGTGGAAGAGGGAGCCAGCTCCACAGTCTGGCCTCAGAGGGTCACTTTCTAACATCTCAGGGTGGGAGTGGCCATGGGGCTGCCTGGCCCTCTGCTTTCTCTCATTAAGACGTGTTTTATCTTGAACTTGCTTTTAGTAAAAGTCTCTAAAAAAGTGCATGACAGACTCTATTTGAAAAAACCACCTTTCACAGGAAGGAAAACCAGGTATGACTATAGTATTAGATTCTGTGTATGATTTTTTTCCAAGCAATTCAGCAGTAGGTGTATGTTGCTTGTTTCCATTTTTTCGAAGCACAATCCATACAGCTCTGTTTCTTTCTTGCAATTTCCTGTAATTAACATACTAAGCAAAGTTTTGTCTATAGCAATATCAGAAAGCACGATTTCTCTGAGCTAATAGAAAAAGACATTTAAAACTGGAACTTAACATCTCCACACTAAATTTGCATATAAATTAAACCGGAATGTGTGTGAAACACGCAGATAGGACTCCCTGAAGTTCTGCTCAGTACCAACTGCTCAGATGCTTCTCTGAATTTGGGATTCAATAAGAACTTATTTTTTAATTCCAGAACAAGATGTTAACTGCTATTTTTCATAATATTAATTTTTTTTGTGTGCTAGAAAGCCTGTTTCCTTAAAATTAAAGAGAGAGTGTGTGTGTGTATATACATATATACATATATTCATATACTAGAGGCCCAGTGCACAAATTTGAGCATGGGTGGGGTCCCTCGGCCTGGCCAGCAATCCAGGCCTATTGGGGGGCCAGCCGGGGGGAGGGACCTGCAGGAGGTTGGCTGGTCTGCCTGGAGGAGGGGCCATGGGAGGTTGGCTGTGGGAGAGCACTGACCACCAGGGGGCAGCTCCTGTGTTGAGTGCCTGCCCCCTGGTGGTCAGTGCACATCATAGCAACTGGTTGACCAATCATTCTGGTCATTCTGGTCATTCTGTTATAACGGTCGCTTAGGCTTTTATATCTATGGACTAGAGGCCCAGTGCGCGAAATCACTCGAGACCCAGATGGTGGGACCCCAGGCCGAGCTGCGCAGAGCCGCGGGACCCCAGGCTGTGCCACTTGGAGCCACGGGCCCTGCCTCCACAGGCCTTTTAAAATATATCTGTATATATGCTGTTTTTGCTTTTTATATTATCATAGCTGTTTAGTGAAGCAATACATTAGACTTTGCAATCAACTAATTTAAAATAAAAGTAAAATCAGAAGTCCTGGACGAATGTTTTTATAAAATGTTGGATTAGTTGCCAAAGATTTTCCCTACTGTAAAAAAATTAGCTTTTTATATTTTTCTGTTACTGTGTCATTAATAGATCAACTATGACTATATAAATGAAGAAAAAAATTTTGAACTATAAAATAATAATAAATTAATAGAGGTATGATTTTTCATATTTTCTCTCTGGAAAATTATTTTTAAGACTCAGAATCTTCCAAGTGTCCTATAGCCGAGTGGACAAGGCATCCCCTGAGCAGACTGAGGGAGGAATAATGCTATGTGTGCGCCTGATTGACGACCAGTAGTGTTGTTAAGAGGACTGTAATTTACTAATTCAGGAACCTGAAGCACAGAAGGTGCTTATACTTTGAAACTTTCACTTGACAAAGAGCTTTCATGAAATAGAAAATGCACAGAAGGACTGTTCCTACGTGACAGTTCCTTTTCACAGTTACAAATGACAGCGATGGAGGACGGCCGGTTCCCTTTCCTTTACGTGCGTCACTGAAATAACCAGGCAGATGGCTTCTGTTCTCCCTGCAGCAGAGAACACTGTGAGCAGGTGGCGGGGTTCCCCTCCTTTACACATGTTTTATTACAGGCTCTTGGAAAAGAATTTTTAAAATCCTTTCCAAAAATAATTATAGAATAGCATTTAGAATAACCAAACTAAAGAGAAAATTTATTTAATAATCTGCTAATAATTAAAGGCTGAACTCTATTGTGTATTACACTTTTCCAGGTTTTGGCCAAGAACTTTATACAAATTAGCTCATTAAGTCATTGCACAGAATTGCAGAAAGAAAGTTCATGCATACCTAACCCTTTGACCTGCTAAAGAACACCCAGTTCGTATGCTAACCTTGAGAAAAACACAGTAATATGCTGGGAACCTTGGTACCAGTTCCACACACCTATGGCACTTTACATAAATCCTGGACCAGCCAAAAGGGTGTGAGTGTCAAGAAGAATGGCAGTCAACATGGAGAGAGACCTAGTGACAGGTTGATGCTGGCACACCTGAGCTACTGAAGGCAGGGGCACCTGCTCCTCTTTGGGGACAAGGGAGGAAGTCTCCCTGTATACAACCTTACCACCCAATGCAGTCTTGTAAACTTCCTGAATGAAAGACACTCGCATGTTTTGCCTGCAGTGTCTTTCCACGAATTACCATCACCATATTGACAACCTCACAAACCCTACACACAGGGACTGCCTTGGAGCTATTTTACAGGTGAGGATTCTGAGGGCCAGACTCGCCCAAGTTCCTGCAGCTGGGAAGGGGCACAGCCTTAATCACATGCTTTCAACCACCACATTCCTGAGGGCCACACTCACTGACCACAATGAGGAAATAACCCTGGTGGCTGAGCAGCATTTTTTTGAAGAATTGGTCAGTTCTTCCACCCAGTGGTGTTGGAAAGCATCCACCCATCACCCCCTTCTCCAACCGTGCCACCAGGGCTGTGGCAAAAGTCGCCTGGACATTCATCCCCATGTGCACCCACTCACCACCCTCAGGTCTCCAAGCAGAAGTCAAGTTCGCACCCAGGTCTCCATCCTGCCCATGATCGCTGCCCTGCTTGCAACCCCGTGAAAAGATGGAGGCTTCCTGAGCCCTGGTTCCTGGGCTGTGATGAGCACACCACATGCGCAGCATCCACAAGGGTCACTACATGCCCCCCACGGGTCTTCAGGACAAGAGTGACCGTGTGAACTTGAGGATCATGCTCCTGCAGCTTTACTCATGTGGCAATGAACCACGTGCCCGCCTGTGACATTCCCTCCCTCATCCTGAAGAATTAATGTTCCCAGGTGTTCTCTGCAGACACTCCTGTCTTCGTAGCAGTGTTCCACTTAGTAGGGGCTCAATAATGACGTTCATGGGAATTGATCGTAGCCAGAGGCCAGGACTTTTTATAGTCTAGGTCTCAGGAAGTCAGGGGGGCAAAATCAGCAATACCACAACTGGCGCTCATTACCAGAACCGCGTCCAGCATGGCAAGGGGTGAGCCTAAGGAGGGGCAGTGAAGGATTAAAGAAAACAGACAAGAGAATATAGCTGGGGCCAGGTGGCACACCGTTCTCAGATGGAGAGACAGTGACACAGCCTGCAAGCCGAGTCTTTATTTTATAGTCAGATCCCATGAGGAAAAGCAAGGGCGTGGTCAAGATGTTTAAAATGTTCTCGAGAGTTTCAAATCTACTTAATTACATGCACCTGAGAACTCTATCAAGCTTTGTTTTGGCAGCACTGGCTGCACATCCCGCAGCCTACAGCACTCAGCCACCTGGGACCACCGGTTTGGACCATGAGGTCAAGCTTACAGCCATAGCCTGTGGCTATAATTGTGCTGGGAGAGCTTTCCCCTCCAAGATGGGACCTGCACATGGCTTTGCCACGAGAGGGCCATGCCCTGTCATTAGACTGAGGCTTGAACCTGTCCAAACGCTGTAGCCGCTCTCCACAATTACCAATTTGGAGGACAGCCTCACAGCAGACCGGAGCTATACAGAATTCCAGAAAGCACAATTTTCTGGAAAATCCAAATTTCATATTACTTAGCTTTTAAAGAAATATAACTAATTAAAAACAAAACTGTTATATAATTGCATATTTTTGTAAGTTAGCTAAAATCATAGACCCGGTAAAATTTTTTCATTATTCATTTGTCTCAGTTCTAGTTTAGAAAATGTATAACTTTAAATCAGTATGCCTGCAATTATATCAACAAACACTGATCAATAATTTTCAAAAACTTAGTCATCATTGCTAGCAATTCTTCAGCAATTAATTAAAATTTTGGCTTCCTATTATTCATCTTTCACTTTTTGGATATAAAATTCATTTTGAGGAGAAAGTACCAAATAAGATACAGTATTTGGCACATGCACCAAAGCCAGATGCCTTGGTGTGAACCTTGGAAGCTACTAGCTGAGCGATTGTGAGCAAGTTAACTCATCGTACCTCGCTTTCCTCATCTGCAGAATGGGAACAATAATTACGATGTGGTACTGCCAGGAGGACTCAGTGAGCTAGCCCATGTGAAGGCTCTGAGCAGTGCCAGGCACATTATGAACAGTTTTTAGTAACTGAATAAAGTTTCTCCAGAATCATATTCTGCTTTGATTACAACATAGTTGCTCTTCAGATGGAATCAGAACATGTCCCGATGGTTCAATCCAAGAAGGGGCTCAATTCTAGTTATCAAAGCATCAGAGTCTGTTTATGTGGTCACTAATAAATTATCAGCCTTATAAAAACTCATTTGGAAGAGTTTGTCCTGTTCTCTATCATGAAAACATCCTAAATTTTAGACAGACACCTTCCTGTTAACTTGGAACTGTCAGACCGTACCACAGGGAAAAACCCGAGATGCGTGTGGCTCCAGGCAGCCTGGCCATGCCGTCCCGTCCCCTCACACCTGGAACAGCGGAGCTGCTAGCTATGACAGGACAGGACACCTGGTGTCTGACCCACAGAGACGCCTTTTCCACCTGGACAGCCGGGCACAGTCCCAGGTCACAGGGAAGCCTCTGATTCTGAGCCATGCTTCTAACAGGAAGCACGATGCCTGCTGCAGGTTGTCCTGAAACTGGTCCGTGTGGAACTGAGGACAGTGATTACAGACCCTGCATGTGCAGGTGGAGTTCCCGGCTGCCACAGTGCCTCCTGCCTTCCGGCTGCTGTCGCTCTGCACCCCCTTAGACACCACTGCTGCCCGCTCAAGGTCTCCACTCTCCAGTCTCCCTGCCGACTGTGCTTGGTCAACACCCCCTCTGGTCTTCTCACGGGGCCACCATGCATTTCAGGACATACAGAAAGAAAATTCCTTCTCTCCTAAAACGTGCATCTTTCTGCGTAAAATGAGCAGAAGCTGGTGATAAGCCATGGAGCCAACATCACTGCACCTAGGATGCACGTGGCATCCATCATGAGAGGTTCTGGAAACAGAGATATAAATACCAAAGAACAAACTCTCCCTCCCCGTAGCTTTCGGGGAGAAAAAAATACATGCAGCCCTAACCAGTTTGGCTCAGTGGATAGAGCATCGGCCTGCAGACTGAAGGGTCCCGGGTTCGATTCCGGTCAAGGGCATGTACCCTGGTTGCAGGCACATCCCCAGTGGGAGGTGTGCAGGAGGCAGCTGATCAATTTTTCTCTCCCATCGATGTTTCTAACTCTCTAACCCTCTCCCTTACTCTCTGTAAAAAAATCAATAAAATATATTTTAAAACATACATGCACACATACACACAGACACACATGTAAATACCACATCATGAAAACATTTGCAACAAGATAGTTTGTCAGGTAATATGCAAATAACCTATTTTCCTATTTTTCACTCACTACTGAATGTCAGACTATCTGAGAAAAAATCTCCCTCCGTTTTTGATAATAGATCATTATTGTTTTATGAAGGAGAAAGGACAGATTATTCAAATTATTTTCATATTACTAACTGATGTACAAGCCATTTCAGATTAACATTATAATTAAGGTCTCCCTTAATTATAGGTTCATATTGTAAAGGAGATTTTCCACTTATATTTTTGGAAGAAAATTTAGGTCTTTTTTCTAAGATTATGTTACTTTTTCTTATATTACCTGAATTTATAAACTCTTGTTTCATATCCTCCAGTTTTTTGTCTACTCATTCTGATTTTAAATGACCTTCCACATATGCATACACTTATTAATTAACACTTACTTAATGTTACAGTTTATTCTGCTTGGTGGATGGCATTTGGGAAGTATATCCATCAGATAAAATATTCTCAATTTTTGTTCGTAGTGATGTAGTTTGGATCCTGCCTGTTATCTACTCATTTCAAATTATCTTGAGATTTTGTGCATCAACAAGGAAATGATTCTATCAAAGAGAGAAGGGTTTGATTTTTTTGTCATTGTTATTTGTCAAGACTACCTTCTTCTTTGGTAAAATAAAGCACCTCAATTTCTACAACTTGTTCCCTCCCTTCCCTTCACTCTCAGCCTATGAGGGACACTTCCCTTTTCTTCCTCCCCAACGGCAATGCTTTCCTAAGAAGTCACTCTGCTTCTGAGTTCCTGTAAGGCCCTTCATATGATTCTCTCACAGCCACAGCTGTTGTCCGCCAGGGAAAACGGGGCATTCTAGGAGGAATACTCATTAATAGGTTGATAAAATGGCAATACTAAAAAAATAAACACCAAACCATAAATATCAAAGTTATTATCTTGTGGTAGTTTAAGTGTAACTGTTAGCCTCAGAGAAGAGAAAAACAACTAAATGAATCCCTGTTAAAGGGCAGAAGTAGGATGGGCATCCGAGGAGAGAGGGAGAAGGGAAGAAGAAGGATTATTTCTAACTTCAAAGTCATATGCTGGGAGAGGGACACTGATATGGGTCTAAAGCCGTTCAGTTCCCTTAAACCAGTTTGTCTAAATAACATCTCCTGCATTTCAATCTCTTCTGAATACCTTTATATTGATTAAAAAAAATGCCTCACAAAATAAAAATTGCATTATACAATTAAATAAAAATCAATGTTGAAGAATGCCAATATCAAATGAAAATTTCCTAAAATGTTCAAAATAGAAAAATGGAAAAAGTCAAGTAGAACAAAATAAAAAAGTCTCTAATATTGTTAAAATGTTTCAAATTTACTAAATAACAACAAAATGTGGTCATATGTCCTTTTAGAAAATTTATTTTAAGATTTTGTTAATTTTATAAACCATGTACAAAATGAAAGTCAACCTATAGAAGAGAAGAAAATATTTGCAAATCATTTGGGTTAACATCCAAATTATATTAAAAAAAAAACTCATACAAATCAAAAGCAAAATAAAACAATCTGATTAAAATGGTCAGAGTAACTAAATAAACAGTTCCAAACAAGACATATAAATGAACAACAGGTACATGAAAAGGTGCTAACATCATAATCATTAGGGAGATGCAAATCAAAACTACTAGGAGATACCACCTCACATCGGGAATGATCTTGTAAAAAGATCACTGCCACAATGTGGAGGAAAGGGAATCCTTGTGCTCTGTTGGTGAGGATGTAAAGTGGTGCAGCTATTAAAAACTAGCAGCACCATATAACCCAACCGTCCACTCCTGGGTATTTATCCAGATGAAATGAAAACAAGATCTCATCCAGAGACTGCACCCCATGTTCGTTGCAGCATTATTCACAAGAGTGAAGATACAGAAACAGCCTAGGTGTCCATCAGCAGAGGAGTGGAAAAGAAGGTGTGGTGAACACATTCGATGCAATATTATTCCACCGTGAGAAAGAAGAAAATCCTGCCATATGTGATAACATGGATCGAACTTGAGGTCATTACACCAAGTGAAACAAGTCAGACAGAGAAAGATAAATACTGTATCATCTCACTTTTAAGTGGAATCTAAGAAACGGAACTCACAGAAACAGAGACTTAAATGGTGGTTACCGGAGCTGGGGCATAGAAGAAAGGGATGTTGGTCAACGGGTATAAACTTCCAGTTATGAGTAAGCTCTGGGGAGCTAGTGTACAGCATAATGAATGAATATATATATATATATATATATATATATATATATATATATATATATTTAAAGCCAAGCGATCAGAATGACCAGAACGACCAGAATGAACTGTAGCTATGACGCACACTGTGGCCGGCTAACCAGCCCGATGGGGGCAGGGCCAGCTGGCCAGCACCCACATCCTCTCCCCCAGGCTGGCCCTGGCCCCGATTGACCCCCCCCCCCCCATCAGGGACGGGGCTGGCTGACCTCCTGAGGCTCCCCCACACCCCCTCACCCAGCCAGGCCCCAACTGGCCCAAATCAGGGGTGGAGCCAGCTGGCCAACCTCCCGTGGCCCCTCTCCCTGGCCAGCTGGCCCCAATCAGCCCTGATCGAGGTGGGCTGGCTGGACCCCACCTGTACACAAATTTGTGCACAGGACCTCTACTAGTTAGTAATACTGTGAATTATATACATAAAAGTTGCTAAGAAAATAGATCTTAAATATTCTCAACCATGATAAAGAAATGGTAATTATGTGAGGTGATACAGGCGTAGCTAATGCTACTGTGGGAATCATTTTGCAATATTAGTATGAAATCAATGAGACAAACACCATAAACTTACACAATGATATATGTCAATAAAACTAGGAAAATAAATTAAAATAAATCTTACAAATCAATAATAAAGATATTAATGTCTTAGAGGAATAAATGGGCACAAAAAGAGAAAATTTACAAACTAAAAAATAAAAGTTGTTGAAAATTGTTGAAAAATTGACAGGAAGGAAAAGACAATCCAACGAAAGAAATGTGCTCCCTTTTTCCAGATGAGGAAACTGAAGCATCAGAGGTTAAAAATACCTTGCCCTCAGTCATCCACCTGGATCAGTTAGGGGAGAGATAGTTACATCTGCTCAATCTATCAATCAATCCCTCTTATCCTTACAGTGCACGTCTTCAGTCCCCACGCTACAGTGGATGTGGCCGTCAGATGCCCAGGCCTAGGGGTCCAGGAGGAGAAACCTTGCAGGAAGGTGCATTTCTCTGGGAGATATGAGACAGAAGCTTGTTGCTGTCACATAAAATGGGGAAACGAGGTGAGTTATATTTGATAGTCCTCTTAGTAGCAAAAATCCATTTTCCCCAGGGGGATCAAAATGCACATGGACAAATGCCAAAGCTAAGAACTGGCCAAGCAAAAAGGACTAATTAGCTGTGGCAGACACTTGAGAGGACATAAGCAATTTAACAGTGGAGTTTTTCCAAAAATCCCTAATGCACTGAAAATTAGGGGACTTATCTAGCTTTCCTTTATGATATTGCTGTCTGTAATTTGTCCCATGGAGAAGTACAAAAATAAATAGGTAGAAGACTGCCAAAAAATTTTTAAAAAGCAGGAAAGAAAGGCAACGTAATCAGAAATGCAGCAGGATATACCAGTCACATGAGACTGGGAGCCAAGTGCCCATCGGTGGCACAGTGGTGCCCAGGAAAAGTCTCGGTCAACATCTGAAGCACAGAAGTAAAGGAAGTCTCTCCCCAGCAGGTCCCCGAAGCCACTAAAAGAGTTTGAGCTGTATTATGACGCGTTCAGCATTCTGTTAGCAGTGGGGTTAGCGACCATGACAAGCCCACCTGGGAAGATGGCTCTCATCAACACAAGGGGGCGCTCAGGCTGTGATGCTGCTGGTCCCAGCGCAGCAGAGGGACTAGGGGAGACTCTCCTCTAAACACTGATGTTCTTACCACTTCTGCTGCGCACAAACATGGCGGGATTTTGTCAGTTCACGGTTGTGTTACTTATTCTTGAGCCTCATGCTCACTGAGCTGTCCACTCCCGCTCACACGCACACGTGGAGAGCATGCTCTCCGCAGCCCTCACTGCTGGCCTCTGTCCCTTCTCCTTCGTAGGAGACAGCACCCCACGAAGCACTGGGCCCTGGACAGGCCTCTGCCTACAGGTCTCTATTCTCCACTCAACCCATATTCTCTGGGCACTGAACATGCAGTGGCCGGCACACAGCAGCTCTGTGTTCATATTTGATAAACGGATGCTCAAATGTCACAGAGAACAGTAAGAATAATTTAAAAAGTCAAAGAGGGAAGATTGTTTTCTAAATCACTATTACAACAATGATGAAACTACTTTCTAAGACTCAGTGTCTGATGCCTAATGGCCCATCACTATTATAAGCGTAATTAATTCTTGTTAACTTTACCTCGTCTCTAAACAGTAACAGGAGAGTCAGGAGACATGGTTGGTTGAGGAAAATTCTACCACAGAGTGTGAAATTTTCAGATGAAAACCCCGAAATACAAAAAGCGTAAATGAATTTAAAAATGGTAATTGTGGAATCCATTGCACAACTTTTGCCTCGCAAGTCCTGGTTGAGTGATCCTTTGTTGGTTATCCCAGGAGGGAATATTGGCTGCATTCCCTCTCAAAACTCTGCCTGAGGCTGAGCCAGTGAGAATCACACACGAAGTGCTTAGAACCACAGCGCCGAGAACAGTTTTGATTACAGTTTCAAGAAATACATTTTTCTTAAGGCTCAATATAGACAGAAATTATCCATATGTACAAATAGATAACTGAATCAAGTTTCATGTCCATGTGAGGTAATCTACTTTCCAAAATTCTTTAACCCCTACAAACACGCATGAATTATCCAATCTTCTTAGTAGACTCCTGAACAATAATTTCTCCTAAATTTATTTATTTTTAAATATATTTTTACTTATTTATGATAGGAAAAGAGAGGGAGAGAGAGCTAGAAACATCAATGATGAGAGATGATCATTGATCGGCTGCCCCTGCGCCCCCACTGCTGGGGATCAAGCCTGCAACCCGGGCATGTGCCCTGACCGGGAATCCAACAATGACCTCCTGGTTCATAGGGTGATGCTCAACCACTGACCCACACCAGCAGGGCTCTCCTAAATTTAAAAATTTAAGTTGTGTGATGAGTTGAGTAATAGTTGCTTTATTTTTAATGAGTAAGAAGGATAGATTGAAATAATAAGGGTAACATGACAGTGTGAATAACATGTCTGAGTCCCCAACAAACACCCAGACAAGAGTGTGAGCTCTAATCTGAACAAACGTGAGATACATGAAGATACAAAGACAGAGTGCTTACCTGACGTCAGCAGGTCTGACCTACCCAAGCAGGCAGGCCCGCTAACCCTGGCCATTGGCATCACCATCTATTCCTGTCTGCTGCTTCCTAGAGCAGTGATGGCAAACCTTTTGAGCTCGACGTGTCAGCATTTTGAAAAACCCTAACTTAACTCTGGTGCCATGTCACATATAGAAATTTTTTTATATTTGCAACCATAGTAAAACAAAGACTTATATTTTTGATATTTATTTTATATATTTAAATGCCGTTTAATGAAGAAAAATAAACCAAAAAAATGAGTTCGCGTGTCACCTCTGACAAGCATGTCATAGGTTCGCCATCACTGCCCTAGAGTGATCAGTGCCTCTGTTCCTGATAAACTCACTAAAAATTCCTTCTCATTTCTCCTTCTTCACTTGTTCTTCCAAAAGCCTATTGGAGCTGCCGGTGTCAGGCACCAGGGGATGATGAGGACTCGATGGAGAAAAAGAGAGACGTGGTTTCTGTCCTCATGGAGTAGTCATTCTAAAGAATCAAACTGATAGCAGCCACATAAGCAAGAACTCAGAGCCGACAGTGGTAAGCGCTGCGCAGGACACAGACCAAGTGCTGGGAGAGAGCAAAGGGGGCTGGAGGAAGCCGTCCAAGGTTGCAACCAAGAGAGACATCGTGATGAGGGGCAGTGAAGTCTGAGACATCAGGAGGAGAGGAGAGTAGTCATGCAAAGAGCTGAGGGCAGAACTTCCATGCAAAGAGAAGGCAGATCTGGGTAGAAATACGCCTCCTGGAGAGACTGAGAGATACTGTGGCCGAGGCATCGTTGGCGAGAAGGAAGAAGACAAGGCTGGGGAGATAAGAGGACCCACGTCAGGCAGGGCCCTGGGAGCCCACGAGGAACCCGGATTTTGTCCTGTGTGTAATGACAAGCGGATGAAGCGCTCAGCCAGCTTGTGACACTGATTTAGCTTTGGAAGTCCTCCTCCGAGTGCCACACGAAGAATGCATTAGAGAGTGCATGTCCACAGGAAGGGCCGGAAGAGACCATCCAGTCCATCCAGGTCAGAGTGATGTGACTTGGCCTCGTGGTGGCAGTGAAGGTGGGAAAAAGTGGGAAAACTTGGGACCTACTTTGTTAGAGAACTTAGGACTCGTTCCATCTAGACAGGAGGGACAGGCAAGGAGGAGAACTCAGGGAAACATCTAATCATCTGGCTGGAGCAGCCAGGTCGACAGTGATGCCATTAAGTGAGACAGGACGCGTGGGGATGGCAGGATGGTTTGTGGCTCCAGGGCCAGGTGAGAAATGCAGGTGCACAATCCATGTGCTCCATGCATCCTGGCATCATCTCTCTATAGCATCACTTAGCTCTCTCTTGCTTTTCTAATCATGAATATTCTAAACTCTGACCACTGTTCGCGCCCACACTACCCCGCCATCCTTGAATGGCTGGTACCAAAGAGTCAAGCGCTTTACCTGACCTTAACTTCATTCTGGGTGATCACTGCTAAGCTAACTGAGAGAACTGGAGAGAAAAGAGCCTACAGCACCCTCCCAGCATAACCCATTGACCAATAATAAATCCTAGGCATTCAAAGAGAGGCAGGGAGGGAGGGAGGAGAGAGAGAACTCCTCCACTCTACCCGTCCCCCATGTTCCCCCCATCAAGTTTGCACACGTGTTTTCTCAGTGAAGACTGCTCCACTGGGGATGTGGCTGCAGTGAATCCTCCTCTGAAACCTACTGGGCTGGGCTTCCAGGGATTCATTTGATCTGGTGCATGTGTCAAGGCCAGTCACACCACCCTCAGATCACAACCAGACCTTGGTCTTTTCGTAGCATTTCTCCACGACCCCTTCACCCTGCTCGTTCCATCAGAAGCTTGGTAGGTCCAGGGGCAAATGAACGCACAACGGCCTCCTGTGCATCAGGACAGATTACTACTGGCCCAAATGATTTCGTCTTTCCTTTCTATGGGTATTACTGAGCCCATGAAATAACTTTATCCATATGTTTCCATGGGACAGGTGGACATGTGCTCTCCTTTCCTACCTCCCAAGGAGAGATAAAGGACATTGTTCTGCCTCCACCACCCAAATTCAAGCATCGCTGTCTTAAGGAAATCCCCCCAGGACTTTCTGGTCATTATGAGAGACCCATGCCCCGGGCTTTGGGCATCACTCTATTAACTTCTGTGACAGCCCTCAGTGCCCTTTTAATACAAGGTCAAGGTTATGTGTGTGTTCCATGTCCCTGGCTGAAACACGGGCATTGTTAACTATGTGTTGTTAAATAAATAAAATTAATTAATTAATGTATTAATAGAACACAGATTACACAGAGCATTGAAAGTGGCAGGTATTCAATGAATAACTTGAATTTTTATTGACTCATATAGTTACATTTCAACTTACACTTGATATAGATTTTGAATATGTTTTCTTTAAGTATTGTAAGCATAGCAGTTACTTACCTTTGCATCTATATTTTGCAATGTACTATTTCAGAAGCTAAATCATCTCAAATGTCAATCCAAAAACTCACTGAGTACTGATGTTAATGTACCCATTACACAGATGTTTACCCAGCACTCATTCTACTTGTCCAATATGACAGACACAGTATCCACTTACTCAAAATATTTACAATAGTCATAATGTGCCTAAGCCCAAAAATGAATAGCTAAAATAAATTATAATGATACAAAAATAAATACTTAAGGTCATGTATAGAACACAGCCATTGTTTGGTTTGAGTTACACTCCAGTAACCTAATCCAAGAATATGAAACATGCCCTGGCTGATGTGGCTTAGTAGATTGAGCATCATCCCGTGCACCAAAAGATCACTTGTTGGATTCCCTGTCAGGGCACACACCTGGGTCATGGGTTTGATCCCAGCATTGGGAGGCAACCTCTCACATCCATGTTTCTCTCTTCCTTCCTTCCTCTTTCTAAAATCAGTAAAAACATAAAAAGAAAAGAATGCATGAAAAATGAAGGGTTACAGTTTTCTCACTTTGGGTTAGATTTCTCTTTGTGTCCTGGTATGACTGGGAAAAGCACATTTCTATCTAATAATAACAGGTAAGATGTACCCAGCATTGCAATGGAAAATTTTAATACCTTGTTTAGTAGAAGGTACTTGCTTGTATTACCTTCTTTGATTCTTTAAAAGGTCTCTTTGGGTACTATCTTTGTACCTTTATGTGTTGCTGAAGCTCGGGTATAGAGAAGAAAACTTACCTTGCAGAGGATCTCACTGCTAGTCATCAATACAGCGAGTATCTAAACAGAAGGTTTCCTCAGAGCACAAACTCACCGCCCTACCACCGACTCCTCCTCACCATGCCCCACCTGTTACCTGCTCTCCTGTGAGAAACTCCTGAGTAACAACTACTTGTCTCTCTAAGAACGTGAAAGTAATTTCTTACAGTTCTGCTTTTTATGCATATTATGTATATATTCTACCTTCTAGTTCCCTTTAAGATTAATTTATTCTTTAAATGTTGTTTATGGTGGTCCCAAAATCTCCCAAGAGAATTAATTAATGAATAGCCTCTATTGCTTTGTGATATGCAAAGTATACATTTTTTCTCAGATTAATAGCTGAATCAAAACTAAGGTGGCTAATGAATCTCAAAGCCTTATTTACGCCAAGGCATGAGTAATTATTATTCTTTTACAGTCAACCTTTGGCAAGAGGAATGAATTTTCCCTCACCTGGGAGTGTTGGGATGGTGTTTCTAGAATTGGTTCAGAAGGAAATATTCAAAGGCCAAATGACATACATATATTGGAATATTTGTAAGTGATTCACAGTTTAGTGGGGTTTTAAATAATCTAGTTTAGATTAATAAAGTGAATTCATTTGAGAAAATTTGTATAAAGCAAAGGAAGTGGAAAAATTGAGTTATATTTCTACTGTGTTCCTAACCACTTATGTACAAGTTACATTTAATTTTTCCAGACTCTGGTTTACAGAAATTGGTCTTGTTTGGTTAAATTACAACTCACTGCAAAAGGAACTGAGATGAGTAGCTAGTTTTGTCACCTGGGAAATGGGTTGGAGCTATATGGAAATTGCTTCAAGTGGCTATTATGTGTGCATAGGAAGTATGCTCTTATGTAAAACTCAGGAATGCATTTAGAAATGGGTTACATTTTTTCTTATTTTTATTATCATTCACCACAATCTTCAAGTTAGTGTTAGAGGACAATGAGCTCTCTGCCCATCACTTCTGGGAGGAGTAACATTTCGCAATAGTTGGTGTTACAGAGAAGAACATCTGCTTTCCCGTTGTGGATCCATTGGGCACAAAAATATGTCATATTTCACCAGGCCCAGGAACACTGGCTTCTGATTCACAGTGAAATATGCATGCTATATCAAGCAAAATCGTTAGTAGTGCTTACAAATGACAAGTCAAATGTTCCAATATATAAATATGGGACAAACATGTCTTAGATAACTTACGATTGCATAATTGCTCACAGCAGTAGCATCATTAACTTCTTTTTAAACAACTTTTTAAAAAGATGAGTAATGGATACATTATCTGTACTAATAAAAGGGTAATATGCTAATTAGACCGGATTCGGATTGACCAGATGTCTTCCAGATGTCCTTCTGGACAAAGCCGCAATGACTGCGAGGGACGAGGAGGGCCAGCAGTCATGGCAGCCGGCAGTGGCAGCAGCAGCAGGCTGATGAGGGCAGCACCTTCCCCTGATCAGCCAGGTCACCTCCCGTAGAGGGAGGCCAGACTGTGGCTTAGGCCTGCTCCCCATAGACTGTGAGAGGGGGCATGCTGAGCTGAGGACCCCCCCATATTTTTATGCAGCAGGCCTCTAGTCTAATCATTAGCTACGTTGTTAGGAAGACTTGGGGGACCATATCAAAATCCTGCACTGAGAGTCTAAACTTTCCACAGTACCATCGTCAAACATTCATTTAAGTGACTAGGTTAGGGGTAGCAAGATATCTAAAAATCCAGTTATTGTTGTCATAGCCCAAAATAAAGGACCCCGTTTTCTTTACTTTCACACCATCCAGTCATAGGAAGCAGCTCATGAGTCCTCCTGGCCTATCTCGCTCTCTTGCGATCATTACGTTTTTAGGAGAATGGGGTTAGCAGCCATCTTTTCTTCCTTGTTCTTTTTTCCTTACCTCATAAATCCTACTATCTGTGTTAGACACAGTTATAATTACTAATACTTACTCTAAAATTTCAGAATTGCTTTTATTTCATTGTTCATTTATGCAATGCTGCACTATGCATCCTTATCCATCTCCCTTGAAAATATATGCTTATATCCCCACTTGATGAAAAATAAACAGGAGTGGCATTCATCTTTAAGTTAACCTTGTCATAAAATGTGAGTGAAAATTAACTATGGATCCTTACATTAAAAAACAAACAAATCAGAAAGCCCTAGCCAGTTTTGCTCAGTGGATAGAGCTTTGGCTTGCAGACCAAAGGCTCCCGGGTTTGATTCTGGTCAAGGTCACCTACCTCGGTTGCAGGCCCCTTCCTCCCCCTTCCCTCTCTCCCCGCCCCCACCCCAGTCCTGGTCCTAGCTCTTGCAGGAGGCAACCAGTCAATGTGTTTCTCTTACATGGATGTTTCTCTCTCTCTTTCCCTCTCCCTTCCACTCTCCCTAAAAATCAATGGAAAAATATCCTCGGGTGAGGATTAACAAAACGACAAAACCCCCCAGAAAAGCCGACTCTCTCCTTTTCCTGCCTACCATTCTTTATTTCTGTTCACTATCATAAACCCAGGCTTTCGTCTGTCATCACATTATCCAAGGGTCTGCCCTAAATTTCCCAGGTTCCAGGATAACTTGGAAATGTTACTGAATGGTGATGCAGATTGAGAAACCAGCCTGTTGGAAGAATTTAAAGGCTGACTTTCATTTGGTATTGTGGCTACTACATCAGCGCTGCTTTTGTTTCCTGCTCATTCATTCATTCAATTCATTCATTCAACATTTAGCACCAACCATACACCGGCCACAAGGCTGAGAATTCGGATAAAGTCGACTATGTCCCCTGAGGTTCAGACACCTTGTAGTAGGTACAGAAGAGCAATAAATTGGGTGTTGGGTGACCTTCCAAGGAGCTGTGCACAGGTGCTGTGGGAGCCCACCTGAGTCAGACTGACTTAGGGAGACTCTCTAGATGGGTGGAATGCCACTGGCGCCCAACCTGGAGGTCATGAAGGTATTCCCTCATGTCCCTCGGCAGTGTTTCCAAAAACAATTCTTTGTTTGAGATGAAAGTATTACTCTATTTCACAACACTTTAGGCAAGTATTCTGCACTTTCTAGCTGGAAGAAAGCCATGTTATACAAATAACAGCCCATAAAATAACGATGCCTCTGACACTCGAAGGCACCTCAGGCTTGATGACACCGAGGAAGCTCTCATTCTGCAGGACGTTGCTTGGGCAATATTTCTACTGAAACAGCCTAACTAGCCTTGACCAGCTTCTCCTCAATGACAAAGGATTCCATGTCTCCCTTAGTCTCCACAGACACTTAAGCACTACCACCATCTCTGCTCTCAACTTGGAAAGTGGCTTACATCAAGTGCCCTTGACCAGTCTATCCACTCACAAAAAGGCTGTGGCATGCCCATCCTTTCACAAATCATGAAATTCAATGTTCCAGAATCTCTCTTCTAAAGAATCTACTTTTTTTCCAGAAAACATGTTAATACAATTGCTTAAAGATCTGGAGCAGGGATGAGAACTAATTTATAGAATCCCACTAGTTGTATCCCCAATTATTTTACAGTCTGAGAGTCAGAACTTCTCAAAGATAGGCATGTTTATGAAAGACCAGAGCAAGACAAATTATTTCCAAGATGTTCTACTGCAAAACTGTTCCACGCATCTGCTTTTAAAGTGGATCTGAGAGTTTCTATTGGTTGTGGACTAAGATGTACAATTCTGAAAAAAATATGTATACATATGATTGAGACAGATGGTTTAAAAAACATAAGTTCTCAACTTTAATTCATAATCATTACCTTCTCAGTATATTGATGATAATGATCTAGCCTTAAGTGTTACATATACTCCAATTCTTTAATAATTTGCATAATTTGTCATCCTCTTTTGATACCTATATTATTTAAAATACCATGACATGTAACTTGAAGTAAATATAACCTATTTCCAATATATTTGATATTTAGTATATTTGAAACACTTTGAGATGTTTTCAAAATTGATTTTTAACTTGCATTTCCTGAGCAATTTTATTTTGGAAATTATAATAATCTATTTTTTTTTTCTGGTAGAAATTATCGACCTTAAATGGCAGAGCAGTTTCTAAAAACTAAACCCACACAGGAAATTAAAATGCAAAACATGCTTGTCCAGAATGCTCCCCCACAGGGAGCAGGGCTCACTGAGTGGCTCGCAGTTCTGAACAAAGTACCGCTGAAGGTGCGACGCACATCCACCACAGGGCCTTTGCTGAGCTCGGTGGCCAGGGGGCGCCGCTGAGCAGGCTCCGCTGAGACCTGGAACCACTACACCCCTTTGTGCTTTATTCCAGATGCTAATAACGCCCGGTGCTCCTTTCTCTCTCTCTCTCAGCTGGTCAGTTTTGCTCAGGACCAGGACACAGCAAGGAGAGCACTCTGCCGCCTGTGGTCTGAGGGGGTGCGGGCTGTGCGGATTAGCCACCAGGAGGATGGTATGAGTCTACCATAATGCTCAATCATTTGGTTCATACCAGCATGTCCACTTTGCTAGCCCAGGCCACATGTAGCTATTTAAACATAAGCAAGTTAAAATGGGATTAATCACAAATTCAGGTCTTCGGTCCCAGGAGTCACATGAAGTGTTCAGTAGACACATGTGGCCACAGAAAGTTCTATTGGTTAGCACTGGTTTATGCTTAATATTTCCCCACAGCCACGGGCCTGTGCCCCTGCTAGCAGCAGGTGCACACAGCCCATGGGCACCGTGAGGGCACCAATAACTCAGGACTGTTTGATGCCCCCCACCCTCCTGCCCTGCGAGAGTCCTGGAAGGCTCCCTGGAGCGTGTCCCTGACCTCTGCCCCCTCAGCCCCTCTCCAGCTAAGTGACTCCTCTTCATGCCCCCTCCACCCAACTGTCCTCACCTTTCCTTGCAATCAATTCTCACATTTGTCCTGTTAGTCCATTTACTAGGAACTTTACAATTCTTTTCAACTCTGTTGAGATCTTAATGAAAATTATACTCTCCTTCATAGTCTGGTTACACAGAATTACAAGGATAAAGCTTAGGTCCATTCCCCCATAAGCCCAGTAACCTTTAGTGCATAACTCAGCAAAATGTTTGCTTTTTCAACAACAAGTATATGGAAACATCTGCAGAGATTCCAGAAATGAACTGGCCAAGGATCAACTTGTGTCCCTGCAAATGCCTTGGGTCCAGGCTAATCCCACCAGAACAGCGGGGAGCTGAGCACCATCAGCCGGGCACCTGGTGGGGAGGGCAGAGGGCCAGTCCTCGGCAGCATGGCCAACACGCTGCATTTACAGGAACCGTCGCGGCCTTCCCATGTGTCTCCGAGGCTCTCAATTCCGATGTACACTTATTGTGCATTTATGTCATCACATGGGAGAAAATTGACATTTTCTCATACAAGCAGCTGGAGATCATTTCTCCCAGGGTGCACAGTGAGGAGAATGGAGACTTAAGTTGTCATTTATACCTTTCGGTATCAGTGATTTATTTCTTTGTTGCCACATGCACATATTAATTACTGAAGTGGATACTTTAAAAATAATCTTTATTATGGAAAACTATATAGAGTTTCCTCAAAAAACTAAAAATGGAACTCCCATTTGATCCAGTGAGCCCACTTCTAAGAATATATCCCAAGAAACTAGAAACACCAATCAGAAAGAATATATGCACCCCTATGTTCATAACAGCCCAATTTACAATAGGTAAGATCTAGAAACAGCCTAAGTGCTCATCAGCAGATGAGTGGATTAGAAAACTGTGGTACAAAAGAAAGAACTCTTACCATTTGCAACAGCATGGATGGATCTGGAGAGTATTTTGCTAAGCAAAACAAGCCAGAGAAAGATAAGTATCACATGATCTCACTCATATGTAGAATCTAATGAACCAAATAAACTGATGAACAAAAATAGACCCCAAGACAGAGAAGCACAAACAAGCTGTTGAACCTCAGAGGGAAGGCAGGGGCGGGTGGGTGGGAAGAGGTAAGCCAGTGAACTTGTATGCAGGTATGCATAACCTGTGGACACAGACAATGGGGTGGTGAGGGCCTGGGGAGGGGGAGGGGGAGGGACGAGAGCGGCTGGAAGAGGTTAATGGAGTAAAAGGAGGACCTATGTAATACTTTGAACAATAAAGATTAAAAAAAATAATAATACAAGATAAATAAGTAAATAAAATGTTCTTTAAAGAGCCTTTGTGCTGTTCTCTTGTACTTTGGGGACAGGTGAGTTAATGTGGATAGAGTGACCCAGAAATGGCAGAATTGAAGTCAAGACCTTCAGAGGTTGGGAGCAGGGAATTGGTTGGCTTGTACATTAAGGATAAATTTGCCATTGCCTGTAAGACAGGAGAGACAGAGCTAAGTCAGCAGGAAGAAGAGACGGAGCCTGAGAGAAAAACAAGAATGAAACTGCAGAGAAGATAAACAAAGAAATGTGGTCCAGGATTTTTTTTTATAAATAATTCAACTTTCAGCTTATCTGTACTTAAATATGTTCATTCACTTAAATGAGTAGCATTTTTAATGTAATATCATTTACAGTATTCAGAATCAATAAATAATGTGCAAATATTTTCTTTATAAACAGAAAGTATCTATGTCAGTGTTTATGGCCATTCAGATAAAATGATGTTTTTTCCTCAAATGGTCAGGGCAGTTTTAGCATTTTAATGTCCAAATGTCATTATGGACATGACATTTCTTCAAAGAGTTTTTCCAGTGACACTAATAACATTTTACTTTGAATCATATTTTGGTTGTACTCTGAACTTTCTGAATCGTGGATCAGAACAATCGCTGCCTTTTCAACTTCTGTGATGTGGGGTCACTGTTCCCCTGTCCCCCACCAATCGGTGTGGACGCCAAAATAAACATTGATGACTAATTTAATTATGCTAATGAACTAAAAATTAATTTAATTACTAATGGAAAAGAACATGACACAAGAAGACAAGCCAAAATGTTTGTCAACTCAATCGTACAAACACCTGTGTGGCTTGGCTGTGATGCTGGTCAGTACCCCTCGTGTTTCCACCGCCTGGCAGACCCCTCACCAACTCTGATGGAATACAGCGTGCTGAGAGGCACCAATCCAATCATAACACTTGTTTTGTCCTGGAATTAATATGCAATTCAAAAAAACGCCTCAAATAATTCTTGCCGTGTGTGTGTGTGTGTGTGTGTGTGTGTGTGTGTGTGTACGTGCACTCTTTCACTATATTTGAAAAATTTAACACAGGTAAAAAGCAAAATAAATTACTATTGCCTATTTTGGAAAGCTTCAGTTAAATAGTTTTGGTGGGATTTTTGTTAAGTGTGTGATTGCATTTGTGGACATAGTATTGCCTATACTTAGTTTGTATAAAAGTGATAAAGCACAAAGACACACTTCTCACTCTGTATAAATGCATCCAACTACTAGAAGGAAAATTTGACCATAAAAACATACCCACAGTTCTACTGCCTATTTCATGTATATGAAATGATACAAATTTCTCATATGCAACTTATCAATTTTCATTATTCAAAGTTGATACACATGCTGTGTGATTATCATGCCTTATCTCTTCCACCCAAGGGTAATAACTGTAACGTGACTGAATTTAGCATATTCTGTAAATAATTTGCCTAAAGTATTGTGACATACTGGTAACAATGATGGATCACAGCCATAGCAAATTAAATTACTCAAAGCAAATAGAAGTAGTGTTAATAATTTCAAAATAAAAATAAGGAAACTAACAATAACACAATTTTTAAAATTAAAACTGTTGAACATATTTTTCATTGAATTTTCAATGATATCAGTGAAAAGTCCATATTTATATTTATAAGGAAATTAGTCTTAAGCTAACATGATATATTGAGGGCATTTATGACACATACATTGCTAATTATTTCATACATAACTCTCCATAGTGGCTGTGTGTCAATTTTGAACATTCTCATACAATCCTGAGGATAGAATCCAAATACAGATATGTAATTACTATACTTCTTAAAGAGTAATGAATGGGAAACATAAAATTCATGCCAGGGGTTTATCCTGAAGGTGACAAATATGAATTTATGAAAGTTGATTTTAATATGTATTTTGTGTCACTGTTTTTAAGTGATTACTTTTATAAAACACACACACACAATCATAATTTCCTTTTAAAGAAAAATGTAACCTAGTTCTTCCAAATAAAATAAATTTAAGAAAAACAGGGATCCTTTAAATAAAATATGATGCATATTTTCAAAATAACAATCAATTTAAACATAAAATAACTTGTTATTACATGCAGAAATTTACTTTCAAAACAATAAGGCAGTTACCAATTATATCTCTACATACTAGAGGCCCAGTGCACAAAATTCATGCACTCAGGGGATGTGGGGGTGCGTCCCCTCAGCCCAGCCTGCACCCTCTTGCAGTCTGGGAGCCCTTGGAGGATGTCCGATTGATGGTTTAGGCCCACTCCCGGGCCTAAGCCATCAGTTGGACATCCTTAGCGCTGCTGTGGAGGCGTGAGAGGCTCCCAGCCGTAAGCCTAGCTTCTGGCGCAATGACCACCAGGGGGCAGCTCCTGTGTTCAGCATCTGCCCCCTGGTGATCAGTGCGCATCATAGCGACCGGTCATTCTGCTGTTCGGTCGATTTGCATTCTAGCCTTTTATTGTATAGGATTCTGAGAACAAACCAGAAAATAAGGACAGGGAACAAAGGTAATTCCTGAGGTATGCTGTAAAAAGTAATTTCTAGAGGTTAAAAGAAATCTACTTTGTTTGGTAAACTGAAATAAATGGAGAACTCAATGTCATTACTTAGTTACTACTGCAATGTCACTTCTCTTATATACGAAATCTCTTGTGAACTTGATCATGATACAAATGGCCAAAAATTATTTCAAAATATGAAAAGACGGTGGAAGAAAAGCCTGTTTGAGAGATGACAAATCTTTTCCAAGCACATATCTGTACCTTCATAGGGCCTATTTCTGGAAACTAAAATGCCTTGTTTTGAAAGGGAACATGCCTGTGTGTGCAGTCACATCTCCCGCACCTCCTTCTGCCACCTGCCCACCTGCAGCTCCGCACATCACTATGGAAACCAGAAACCTTGTTCCCTGAAGTCTTGAACTACGTCATCACCACTGATGTGATGCAATCGCATTGCCTGTCTGGAGACCCAATGCGTGTTCCCATTCTCAGCTCAGAGCCATCGCTCCTGACTGTGTGCTGCTCACTATATGGCCCTGTGATTAATTTCTCTAGAAGCAGATCTGGAAAATGAAGGCTGCTTCCACAGCACGGAGGGGCTGGGAGAAGCACATCAACTCCTGCCCTGGAAAGGCTCCAGAGTCTGTACAACAGAGAGAACCGGAAGCCGGCAGTCCCGTCAGGGCGGGAGAGGAGGCCAGGGCCGCATCTCTCCTGTAAACACACAATGTGCAAGAGGTTAAACTTACGTTTATTCGTCAGGAAACACCAATTCGTGGAAAATATCATTTGTATTCAAATTTACAAGCAGAGTGATTCACCTCCTCACTGGAAATCCGCGTGTAAATTAAATCTGCAGTTTCTACTCAGAACCACATTTGTAGCCACAGCAGGTTTTCCGAGACGGACTCCACGGTGCTGAGAGCACAGAGCTCCGGGGGTGTGAGTTAGCTGATTGAGCCAATCATTTCCTAACACACTCCTCTATCCAAAGAGCAGGCTTACACACTAAATGCATACATTTTTTGTAAGTCCATGATAGCTCCAGAAAGCTGGTTTTGTTGTTTTTTTAATAAAACATGGAATCTGGAAAGCAAGCGCCTGAGCTGCAGCCCTGCTTTGCCGCTGTGAGCTGGGCTTCCCTTCCCTGAAGCTCAGTTGCCTCACCGAGACGGCGTGCACTGTCTGTTTAGAAGACAGCTGGCAAAAGACAAGTCCTAAATATGTTTTGATAATATTTTTATTTGATTATACTGTCCCCATAGTTGTTTTTTTCTTTTTTTGCTTGAGATGGTTCTTCAGCTCCAAGAATTCTAAATATACTTCCACAGGCTTCTGACTGGTGCGAACACTCACACACACGCTGTATCAAATCATCGAAGTCTTGGTGTCTGCCCACAAAGCCTGTTCCTGAATTTCATGGATTCACCACCGCCCGTCAGTACATAATTCTGGGTCAAGGTGCAGGCAGTTACTGGATTAACCCCACAGCCATATTCAAACTCAGAAGAGAGAGTTTCTTATTGTTTAGAGTGGGGAAACGATGGCTGCTAATCATTGACATTGTAATCTAATCACCAGACGACGAAAACATCGCTGGAGGAAGTCGGCACTGGTCTAATTACATCACTATTCAGGAGCTTGATGGAGAAGACGGCTGTCCTACCGTCAGTTATGCGCTCAATAGACCATTTAGGCCCCAGTCCAAGCTGTGGCTGGGAAGCCAGTTGCTGTGAATTTCAAATCAAGACGAGTTGTTAGAGAATTGACTCAGGGGCTCCGGGAACTCTCTGGGGGTCTTCAGGAGCCCAGGCGGTGAGGATGGACAGTGTGTTGTGGGAGTGAGAGACCAGGCAGCCACTCAGACAGGCACAGGTGCAGATCTGCGCTGCCACCTGCTGAGTGACGGGCAGCAGGTCCACCATCTGTAAAATGGGGATAATAAGGGTCAACCTTTCAGGGGCCCTGTGGACCCACTCAGTGACCATGGAAGGCCTGGCGCACAGCAGGTGCTGGGAATTGTACGGATGCTCCTTGGTGACCGTGGACAGGGGAGACGCAGCGAGGCAAAAAGCAACTTTGGAGCAGCACACACAAGGGCAGGTTCCTCGCTCCAGCGACATCAGTGACATGTCCTCGTCCAGGGGCTGTGCCTGCCGAACCTCAGGGGCACGAGGCTGCCTGCTGTGATGGGCGGGACCTCGCCCGAATGACCAAGTGCGCATGTCTCTCTTTCCAGCAGGATCAGTACAGTCTCCTTTTTAAAAGTATTACAGGTGTCCCCTTCTCTCCCTCAGTTGACCTCCTCCTTCCCAAAGCCCCTCCCTCCCTCCGGCCAAAGCCCACCGCACTACTGTCTGTGTCCATGGGTTATGCATATAAGTTCTTTGGTTAATCTCTCCCCCACTTCCTTCTGAGATCTGTTAGTCTGTTCCATGCTTCCATGTCTCTGGATCTGTTTTGTTTGTCTGATTTGTTCATTCGATTCCACAAATGAGTGAGATCATGTGATACTTGTCTTTCTCTGACTGGCTTGTTTCACTCAGCATAATACTCCTTTTAAGTGTGTGAGAATAAAATGTAATAGAAACGGTCAGCAGACGATGAAGTGATGAAGTAATGAAGTACACTCTTAGCGGCCCATGAGCTTAAGGCTTGGATTCTGCCAACGACCAAAACCAAGCCCAGTTTATGTGAACGGTTCCCCTTTTCCTGCCTGGTGGTGGGAAAGGCAGGTGAGCTACACTCATGTCTCCCTGGGCCTTGTGACTGCAGGAGTTTTGTTTACATCACAGTAGCCTTCTTGTAGCTTTTGGAGGCTAATGACACCCAGTTCCTGTGGTTGAGCCACTGATGGAAAAGACAAGCAGCCACGTGGTCCCTGCACCAAGGAAGCCTTGCAGGATGTCAGGACGCTGCTGAAAAAACCCATTCTGAGAAGCCTGCAAAGTGCTGAGTCACATGGGTGATGCACCAAAATGCCACATCAAGACTTAAAGGCTTGCCGTAACCGGTTTGGCTCAGTGGATAGAGCGTCGGCCTGTGGACTGAAAGGTCCCAGGTTCGATTCCGGTCAAGGGCGTGTACCTTGGTTGAAGGCACATCCCCAGTGGGGGGTGTGCAGGAGGCAGCTGATCGATGTTTCTCTCTCGTCGATGTTTCTAACTTTCTATCCCTCTCCCTTCCTCTCTGTAAAAAATCAATAAAATATATTTTTAAAAAAAGACTTAAAGGCTCCACTGTCAATGTGGAGATGCTGGGAAGATAATGTAAGTGATTGAAAATTTATATGTGCATACATTTGTCTTCTGAATTGTTTATATAACTATACATATGTACACATCCATGTATGTATATATGCACATCATATATGTATATTTATGCTTAAGCTTGTATAATTCTGAGTCTATAAAACTAGACTGAATACAAGGAAGTGAGGCTGATTTTTTAAATGGAAATATCTACCCTGAGAAGTGTGTTGTCAATCCCAAGTGGTTGGCCCCAGAGACACACTCATTCTACTGATGTGGACACCTCTCTTCTTTAGTAATGGCTTTGCCCTAGCTGGTGTGCTCAGTGGTTACAGCGTCCACCCAAGGACTGAAGGATCCAGGCTTCGATTCCAGGTCAAGGGCACATACCTTGGTTGCAGGTTCCCCAGCCCCAGTGAGGACAGGTGTGGGAAATAACCAATTGATGTGTCTCTCATGTCAATGTCTCTCACTCTCTCTCTCTCTCTCTTTCTCCACTCTCTCTCCCCCCCCCCCCTTCTGCTCTCTCTAGAAATCAATGGAAGAAATATCCTCCTCTGGTGAGGATTAAAAATAATAATAATAATAATAATAATACCTGTGTGGGGGTTTGGCCATATGAGAAAATTAGCTGATTAATTCTGAGTAATAACATATAAGTTGTCAACCAAAACCAAATAAGAAATACATAGAAGCATCATATTGTACAAACAAGGGTAGCTGCCAATCTTGAAATGGTCATTATATTGAAACCCACACTGGCATATACACACAGACACACAGAGTTGGGGTGGCAAAGTGCTGGAGCACCACACCAAATGCTTGATCTACTCTGTAATGTCTTGAGCTACCTGATGGGATTACAGGATTGGTGCCCATCCCAATAGCGGCTTTAAAGGGCAAAGTGTAAAATATAGAATTCCAAGGGCCACCTTAAACCCCCAGGGATCTGAGTCTTAGACTGTGGTCACAGTGTGGCCAGGGCACTGAGATGCCTGATAACCTCCCAAGTGACTCTACCTCAGATGGAGGGACACTGAATGAAGAGACAGACGCCGTCACTGGTTGAAAACACTGCAGGGGGGGAGGGTGTTGTCAAAGGAGTTACGGTCAGGTCCCCATTTTCCCGATGACAAAGGCAGTTTCCTGAGGTCAGCACGCAAGCCAGGACTGGAGACCAGACCCGTCTGGTTGGAGGGATGTGCTTTGTCCACTCCCTGACAGAAAGCGGAGGCTGCACAGATGGAGCCTGGGCCACGAGTGCCACTGGAAGGAGACTCCCCCCGTGCCCAGTTCTGTGCTGCTGTCAGCAGTAAGTGAGCTCTGAAATCTGCACGCTAATTGTGGGGCATCAGGGAATGTCAAAAGGATCCAGAGATTGGAAGCATGGGACAGAGTGGCGAATCTCAGAGGGAAGGCGCGGGAGGGAGGGTGGGTGAGAGGTCATCAACCAAAGACCTTGCATGCACATATGCATGACCCATGGACACAGACAGTAGGGTGGTGAGGGCCTGGGGCAGGGGGGCAGAGGGCAGGGGTGGGCTGGATAAGGTCAGTGGGGGAAAAATGGGACATATGTAATACTTTCAACAATAAAGATTAAAAAACAAACAAACAAAAGACACCTTCTGACAAATAGTCTCCTAATAATATCTTGTATGCACAGCTTTTGGGGGAGAAGGTGATATAATTGCAATATTTCTAAAACTTCCATTTATTATTATTATGCGGGTGTGCACAGGGCACAGCCAGAATCTCCAATCTGAAATCAAAACAGAACACTGCATAAGTCTCAAAGGAGTGGGAGCTTCATGCAGCCAATACAATCTTGATCTATATTTACTAAGAGCTAACAGGATTCTGTTGCTAAAATCTTCCATCCCCACAATAGGCTAACAAATTAAATGTATTGATAAACTTTTTACATGGTAAATTGCAACTTGTTCTTGATCAGCTTCCCCAGAACCATACAATGCGCATGGGTTTCCTCGCTTGGACCCCCTGACGTCGGGCACAGCTGCTAGAACATAAACGCTATCACTGCCCGCCCGGCCTTCCTCCCAGGTTCCTCCATATTCATCTCCACCAGCTCATGTCAACACCCCTTGGAGGTCCTTCCAAGCTCCTCCTCATCCCTGACCTTGCCCCAGAGCACCCACCGACACCCTAAAGGCCTCACTTGAAACGCTCCATTCTTACCATTCTCTGATTGAACGTTTACGCCATTAATTCAACCCTTTATCACGCCTGCCCACTGAACGGTATCTCCAGTGTCTCACGTATGTAGTCCTGATGAAATAATTACTTCTTCTAATATGAAAAGTGCCCTCTTAAAGTGAGTAGCTATTGAGCGACTGAGTCAAGAGCACACTCCCAGCTACTCCAAGGAGCTCACCTGATTTTAGGTACGTGAGCAAGGCCAGAGTCACATCCAGGCCACCCACACACTCATGCCACACATGTTTCACCCTGTCCCACCCAGCACTGCAAACGCCTTAATAGCCGGCACTGTGACCCATTCACCATTCATGGAATATTTCCGAAGGGGCTCAACCTAGTCCACACCCTTTACAGCCTGAACTGTGTTCCCCCTGATTCGCATGTTCAAGTCCTGACTCCAACAGTTCAGCATGTGCCTAGGTTTGGAGATGGGCCCGTGAATAGGTACTTGGGGTAAATGAGGTCATATGTGTGGGCCCTGATCCAAGGGGAGATGGTGACACCAAGGATGTGCACGCAGAAGAAAGGCCACATGAGACCTCAGCAGGAAGCAGCCACCGCGAGCCAAGGACAGAGGCCTCTGCACATCCTACCGACACCTCAACCTTGGACTTCTGGCCTCCAAAACCATAAGAAAGGAAAAGTCTGCTGTCCTGGCAGCAGCATTGTGTTGTGGCAGCCCTAACAGACATGCCCTGTGCATCATGGGATTGCCAAATTATTTAGAATGTATCATTTGCTATTTCTTCCTCCTCTCAGACCACACTATTTAAGACAGATACACACACACACACACACACACACACACACTGCCTTGAAGTCACAGGTTTTTCCTTTGTTCTTTGTATTGCCAACTTAGTGTTTTAGAAAAGCAATGCTATTTCTGGCATCCACCCTGCCCCCCAAAGATGTATTGAATTTAGGTTAGTTGTCCAACACTTCGCTGGACATCAAGGAATATTGAAGTGTCAACCCTCCAGGTCACAGCGGCGATGGCATCTCCTTTAATATCTTGCATATGTGCTGGAGCAGGTGTGCAGATATAAAAACTTTAGGTTATAAGTTCCCCCAATTTAAACGCAAACAGATCAGTGCTCACTTCCTGAAAAGGACAGGGCTTCAAGCAAAGGCTTCCAGCCCTGCGGTCTCCCTCATCCTGTTCATTTCTCCCGGAGACACTTAGGCCGGCAGGAGCCGTGGTGGCCACAGTCAGTCCCTGTCTACTGAGATTATCTGAGGGCGCCCACCACCTGGAAGACATTCTGAAGTGTCAACGCGCATCCTGTCAGCCAGAGAAGATGCCCAACATCAAAGAAAGGCTGTTGTGACTGAACCTGAGCCCCCTCCCCTCGACACACACACACACATACACACACACACACACAAAAAGCTCTCAGGACACACAGAGTGGTAAAGGCGCATTTTCAAGCAATACTATTGGATAAATTTTAACACGGCTGAGCCAACCGACTGGATTTTTGGATCACATTTTAGCAAAAAATGAACTTCACTGGATGTCAGTTTAAATTCTTAATAAAAAGTGAAAGCTAAAACTGCGACAATCAGAGGGCATTTTAGAAATGTATCTTGGCTAATTTCTAGTAAGGAATGAGATGCCAAAAAGAATTTAAAAATGACACACACTGAAACTTCTGAACCCTCTGCCACCAGCACACGTGACGACCCAGTTCTCAAAACCAGGCTAGTTCTGCTGTCCACGTAAAATACAAACTGGGTTTCCAAGGCTGAGTACAAAAAATGTAGAATATTTAAAGACTAATTTAAATCGACTACATGTTGAAATGATCATTTAGGATACTGGGTTACATGAAACATTATGAAAATGGATGTCACCTGCTTCAGTTTACTTATTAAATGTCTTCTACAGGATTTAAAGTTGCATATGGTGGCCTGGCCTGTCCCTCTCTTGCCTCCACGCTGTATATGCTCAGCCCAGTCACCTATCTGGTCACTGCCCAGAGTCACCAGCAGGGTCCTAGTCATCAGATCACCTGCCACGGCATCGCAGTGCTTGTGTCCAAGTCACCCTTACTTTATTAACGGTGGCCCAGAGCCATTCACATAATGGTAATGAGGGTATATTGCTACGATGGTTCTATTTTATTATTGGTTATCGTTACTCTCTCACTGTGCCTAACTTATAAATTAAACCGTGCCATAGGTATGTATGCATAGGAAAGAGAATGCTATTTAGGTACTGTCCACAGTTTCAGGTATCCCCTGGGGGTCTTGGAACATATGGCTCAGGGATAAGGGGGGACTAGTGTACATTGTTGTCCACATAAAAAATCTAAAAGCGTAGAGACCCTGAACTCATGCTCTATGTTTTTACAGTCTTTAAGAGTTTCTAATACAATATTTTTATTTGTAATTTTGAGTAGTCTCAATATATTCTGAAACAAAATTTATTCTCTCAAACCATGGACTCGATATTACGCCATAAAATGAATGTGACACAAAGTCACACAGTCCCATTACTCATTCCTCTTTACTGACAACCTCTTTTTTCTTCAAAAACCTGTCATTCCTGTTCATCTCCGATTTCTTGAGGAAGCCACCTCTACATCTTGTTGTCTGTCCTCTTCCTTGGCCCTTTCGCTTTTCCTGCCACACACAGCCCCCATCTGCTCTCATGTATTCTGGACTTTGGACACAATGTTAGGAGAACACTGTCAAGTCTCCCAACCTCGGGACCTTTGCACGTCACTGGAGAGGAGAGGCACCGCAGTCACGAGTTTTCAAGTGCCTCATGCTCTACGTAACCACAAGCGATCCCCTCTCCTTAGCTGGCAAGGCTCCATGCACCGCCATTTCTCACATGCACCTTTCCTCCCCAAGTAGACTCGGTTCCCGAGAGAGGTCCAGTGTCTTGTCTCCTTTCCCATCTTTTTAAATCTCCTAAAACGCAGATTCCCAACATATGGGTGAATAAGGAAATTCTCAAAAGTTTACAACTATGCCCAGCGCAAAAAGACTGGAGTATCTGAGGAGGACAGGAACGGGCCTTCTGGCAGCAGGAAGGGAAGCACTGCGTCTCCTTAGACCTGCCCCGTGATGCGCAAGGCTGAGCATCTCTGCTTCTCCATCTCTAACCAAGGCGCAGGGGTGTCATTCGGGCTTGGTGACGCAGGCTGGGGTCCAGATCTCCGCTCAGCCATCCCACAGCACAACAGTTGGCATGCCCCTGTCTCGTCCTTCATTTCCTCCCAGATATTGGTACCTGGTAGAACAACAGATGCTTCCCGGGTGTTACAAAGATGGGGCCCAATATGACCAGCGTTTGCTTAGCAGTCAGCCGGGGCCAGAGGGGTGCTCGGCCAGTGGGAATGGGCGGGGCCCGCCCTAGCAGAACTAGCAGCAACAGCAGCTACTGCACACCTGCTGGGAGCTTCCTTAGGGCAGTTGGTTCTAAACTCCAGGAATGTCATGGAAACTTCCAGTCCATGTTTTCAACTTTTTCTCTCTACCTTCCCCCTCTCATCCTATGACAGGTTTTTAAAACTCTTTCTCTAAACTGCCCTTTAACTCTCAGCTTCCTTCACAACATGGACTTCTCAGCTCCAGGAGCCTTCCCAAAGTCTAGAATTTGTTCTTCATTAGACTCTGCTCCACTTTCAAAATCCGGAAACAGAATATTCTCCTCTGACCCAAACCACCCCTTCCTGCACCTCCCTCATAGGCTCTGTGGTCTTCCCAGCCCTGGCCCCTGCCCTGGCTTTTCTACAAATACTCCCTCCAGCCTGACATCTGCAGCCTGGCTAATGTCCTAATAAGTAAACATCCTTGTTTGCTGTCCCCTTCAGATTACAGACTGCTGAGTCCGTGCTGCTCCCTGCTGCTCCCGATGGTGCTGACTAATGTGACCACAAAGGTTTGTTAATGTTGTCAACTTCCTCCTTATGGGAATCTTCCTATAGAATCTTCTACATCCCCCAAGGCCCTGGCCCCAAACCATTTCACCTCAACCTCTGAGCTCTCCCTTATCTGAGAGAGCCAAGGGCAGGGCGAGGGCCTGAGGCGGCTCCTGATGGGAGGTGTTTCCACCCAACCTGCTTGCTTCTCCAGCACAGGGCTGAGCAGAGGACACATTTACTTAAGGAATGAACTGATTCCTTTTCCTTCCTCTCTAAGAGGTGCCCACCTCTTCGCAACTACCCATCATGCCAACCTTCTCAGAACATTCTGAAACTCGCTCTTGAAAATTAATTCAGTGGCTAGCTTTCTGTCTTTAACTGGCTTCTTCTACCTCCACTCAGAAAAATGCTGTTTTCCAAAATGTTGCCTTCAGGTGAGCTCCTCCCTCCTAAATGCAATGCAGATGATTCTGTACTGCCTTCCAGCAACTGCCTGTTGTCAGCTCTGGACCTGGATGTCAATGGTATATCAGTGGTTTTAGCCAGGAGGCAATGTCGGAATTCAAATGAGTGACATGTCAAAACTGACCCCTTCTCCCACCCCAACCAAAAGGCTCTCCTCTAGATATTCTTGTTTTCTAGATATTCTTTGTTTTACGCCACTGATTTCAGGAGATTCAGATTCCAAATCTCAGCGCTCCGCCGTGGCCTCCACACCCGCTGATTTGTGGACTTGCAGACTCACTGTCATCTCCCAACCCTCACGCACCGGCCTCCACTGTGGTTTACGCTGCCCAATCTTTATTGAAAAATAGTCCCTTTCTCAAGTTCCCAGGAAACAATTCGATAATGAAATATGTTTCCACGCATTCAACTGGCCATTGGAAACAGCATGCTAAAATAGTATCATGTAGTTACGTGTGTTTCATTTGATTAAGGAACAGATAAAGTGAGCTGGGAAAACAGCACAGCCAAGCACGTGTCCTGGAGAAGTCTGAGGTGGAGGTGAGGCCGGTGAGATGTGGGGAGACAGAAACACCTCTATTTATAGAGCGGCCGCGATAGGAGGAATTGGCTGTTCGCTTTCCTTGTGCGAAAGACTAATTTTCCACATCAACAGCAAACACTTCCAGAGTGGAGATTACATTCTGTGCATGTGTGGCGAGTAAATATTTGCGGAGTGCTTCCCGGGCCTCTGCACAGCCTCTGCGGGCAGGGACCCATCTGTCTCCCCGGCCACGGTGCACCCACGGCCCCTGCAAACGTCCCTGTGCAGGCCCCTCCCGGGAAGATGTGAAAACCTGCCAAAATCCAGTCATTTTAAATAATGGATGAAGAGTAAATGAAGAGCAGTTGTTTTATTTTAAGAGAAACAAAACAAACACGAGGTCAGTTCAGACAGCCCTGTGACTCGTCCCTCGACCTCCTGTGAGGCTGTGAGTACATGACATCTCTCTCCCAGTCCCGGTCTCCTCGGAAATATAAATAGTGATGATGGCACCAACTCACAGGAAGCGTAAACGGAAGTGCGTCCACGTGGCACAGCAGGCGACCTTGGTCCTTTGCTTTCCTCTCCCCAGACTTCATAGGAAATGCCTTTCCCTCCCCCCGCCTGCTCACACCCTCCAAATGGCCTGAATCTGTTGCGCCTGTGATCATCAAGCAGGTGGCTACCAGTGTGTACAAATGTTTCCCCCAAACACATGGATTGTGTATGAATGCAATTAATGTCCACTGTTCAAGTTTAGACCAAATATTCCACTGTGTAATTCTAAGAAAAGAGGATGTTAATTAATGAGTTAAGTGTAATTTTATGAAGTGGATTTTTAAAACTATATTTTTATTGATTTCAGAGAGAAAGGGAGAGGGAGAGATAGAAACATCAATGATGAGAGTGAATCCTTGACCTGTTGCCTCCTGCACGCCCCCTACTGGGGATCGAGCTCACACTCCAGGCATGTGCCCTGACCAGTAGGGAACCACAACCTCCTGGTTCAGAGGTGGACACTCTACCACCGAGCCATGCAGGCCGGGCATGGAATGGACTTATGCAAATAAATCTCTAGTGTTTCTTTAGAACGAGGGTGCTTAGTGACGCCCAAGGCACCTGTCAGGGAACAGGACAGGGCCCATGCTCCTACTGTACTTTTGCCTCCTGTTAACTTACACGTGTCCGAGGAGTCCGTCTGGAAGCCTTGGCCCCACTGCGGCCTCCAAGGGCAGACTGGCTAGAGGACGTTTATCCTAACCAGCGACTCCGGTTCCCCCTCTGCCCTCTCTGTGGCCAAGAGAGCTGAGAAAACACTGCAGCAACACCTCTACCCTTTCCAGGATTCAGACCCGAAAAAGAGCGAGAGAATGTAAAAACAGAGAAACAAAAGCTTTAAATTTAGGGCAGCATTGGAAAAACACAAAATCTGTTTTCCATATGTACATTTGCTATTTAACAGAAGTCTAACAAAACAAATGAGCAGCAACAGAAAATAAACTCCCCGACATGTTCTTCAAAATAAAAAGCTATGCGAATAAGCAACACTACTAAAATTGGCAATAGTTGGGTTAGATATATGTATTCTGCAGGAAAATTTAATAATAAAAAGGAGAATGGCAAAAAATACAATATTTACATCATACTCGACTTGCTAAATGTGTAGCTAGTTTTGTTCCATTCAGAAATTAGCTATTAGTTAAATTTTATATAACAGTCACTGTTCTCAAAATCATGGTGTAGGGGAAGTAACTGGCCTCCTTTGTCATTAATGTGAATGGTAATGTTGCCATTGTCAATTACTGAAGAGAAATGTATTACATTTTTTTTTAAATCACACTGAATTATAAAAAATGGGATTTTAAAAAGATTTGTGCAAGTCAGTGTAAGTAGCAAATGATTTTAATAAACAATGAGGAAACAGTAACAACAATATTAGGATCAGTGAAGATTTTTTAAAATTAGTTTTTTATTACTTTCCAGAGCCTGCCAAAGTAGTTTAAAAATAAAATCCATTAATAACTCAGTTTTTTATGCACAAAATATGATTTACTCAATGGCAATGTGATAAAAGTGAAGATATAAGTGTGGTTTGGTTTTGTTTTTGTCACAGCTAATCACTATTTTAAAATAAAAGTGTTTAAAAGTCAGAGAGGAGAATAAATTAAATTGTAATTGAAATATTTTCTTCAATTTTCTGTTGATCATGTAAACAATCCTAAATATCCAGTTCTCTTCTGCTCCCCACGTCGAGTTTTGTTTGTTTGGATGCACAAGTAGAATTAGTTGCTTACGCTGCCAGTAAGCAGTGAGCAAGGAGACCGCACTGCCCCTAGCAGAAGGCTCTCTGACTGTAACAGGCGCGGGGCTTTTCCCCTCAATTCAGCTAGCTGCCTCAAAAAATGGCTATTTTATTTAAGAAAAGTTACCCTCATAGTGTATAATTTTTTCAACTAGGACAATATATATATTTTTGGTATATCAAATGTATGTGTATTATCTTTCAATCCCATTCTTTTTATATTTTAAAGGTACTATTTGTTTACATAAATTAGAATTCTTTTAACCACTCACCTTTCATAAAAATTAGAGAAAATAAACCAACCATCTTTTCAAAAGATGCAGTTTATCATTTGTAAACATGAGTGCCTTTGTAAGTGTGTGTTTCAAACTTTCCCCCCTTATATATAAAAGCAGTTGAGCTTCATGCCTACCAAGATAAAAATCAGCGTGCTGCTTGCTTGCTTATAGCCATGTAAGGATACACATAAGAAATAACTAAATGTTTACTATTAATGATGAACATTTCTTCATTTAAAAATCACTGGACAGACCAGGCATTCTAGACAGGACTCCGACGAGGGTCTCCTTTCTCTGCAATGTTAAGAACGGGGCAGATACTGTGAAATTAATTCAGTAATCCAGGATTTTTTTTTAAGTGCAAATTTTGGCATGCCATAAGAGTTCCTGGAACATTTTTATACTTCCAGGACATTTAACAAGTTGCTTTAAGTTTCTGATTATTTCTTTATCAAAATTGAGGTGATACAATACTTGAGGTCAGTTAATGGTCCAACAGCCATTTTAATTTACATTTCCTTTCCCTCGCCTCCCACCTTCACCTCCCAAGCCCTCTCTCCCTGCAAAATATATTTTCTCTCTTTCTGTGAGCAGCTGGGAATTATCCGCAGGATTAAGTTGTCCAGAATCACTGGGTGGGTTGCTTGCTGAATGAAAGAACAGGGTTGTTTCCCATGACAAGCCAGTAGGCGGTGCTAACTACAGGGGGCTGCACTCAGAGATTTTAAACCAAAGAACTCACAGAATAGGTGGCCAGTATCAATAGCTGTAGAACAACCAACATGATCCACGGAGGAGGAAATCTCAAAATCTGCATGTGACAGAGAGCAGTGTAACATAAGCACATCGTATAATGCATGATGAGTGTCCACTGGAAACCTAAGACGGCCACAGGTTCTCGGTATGATTTTTACTTACAGATGTCAAAGCACAGGCACTCATGTGTTCCCACGGTAAAGTCCTATGAACATCTCCCTCCCCCGATGGTTTTCATCTCATTGGGGTGCATCATACAGTACAACTCAGCTCTGCCCCAGCTGTGAGACACACGCCCCCCCCCCCGCCCCCAACACACACACACACACAGGGCAGCACCGGCCTCAGAGAAGGTTCTGGTTTGACTACCCAAGTTGTTTCCTTCCCACTCGGTCTCTCTGTTCAAAGAACTAAAGGATCTACAGGGCATGCAACCTGTGAAAAAATACTGTACACATGCATTATCTCGCATTTTTAAATGAATGAGCATCTCTACTTACACACATGCTTATGAGAAAAATGATTTAGAAAACCAGAAAGTTGCAAGTGGCTTTTAAAATGCTTTCGTGAGTTGTTTAAACCAGATGAAAGACTACATTTTCATCATGTGCTCAGGCACAGCACATATGCACAGAAGTCACCACTGGAAGCTTGCTTCACCTAGGATCCGAGGCACGGCTCAGTTCTCCACGCTTCAGTATCGAGTGTGGCCGTCCACAGTCGGGACATGAACTGTCTCCCTGCTACCAATGCAACAGGGCTTTCCTAAGAGATAGCTGCGTGGAGCACAAACACCGCTCGCATCGTGACTTCTACTGACCTCTGATGAGGCAGTGCATGGTGAATAAAGAAATATACAGCACTCTGGATATTTCAATAAACTTCAATCTTCTCCAGAGAAACGGTCATTTGCACTCTTAACTCTATTAGCACCAGGAGTAAAGAAATACAGGCATAAAACCTTTCATTCCACAAACTCAGGTTAAAAACTTAGAGAAATATTGACCTGAAAAGGCCATCCATCATGTGTCATTAACCCCTTTGTTATGGGCCCTTCCATGTGTTGGAATTAGTTTTTAAGTCTATAGATAACAGAGAAGAAAACTAAGTCTGAGAGATAAAACATTATTTCATTTGCTTTCTTTTCATTTTAAAAGAATACAAATTACATGCACATGATAAATTTAAGCTGAGCTTTTCTTGTTAGAAAAAGAAAATAAAGGCTGCAAAAGCAAGTCATTTAAATACCAGCCACCCTCCAGATTTTAAGATTTAAAGTACATACGGCAGAGTTATTTGGAAAGCAAGCTTTCCAGCAGATTCTGTCACTCAGTTTAGTACCGAAAAGGCTTTTTAATACCAACCGGTTCATCTCCCAAAAGTCTTACACTGGAAACGAATAACAGAACAGTCATAAACTACCACAAACTCCACAGATTACACTCAACACTGCGCATTGCTACCAACACAAGCAACACCATCACCAGCCCCTACCTGTCCTGCCCGGTTCTCAAGAGAAAGCCTTTGGCACCACTGTCAGGTGGCTATAAGGAGTCAACAATGTTTCTTTACACCTCGAGTAATGGGGAATTTTGTACCTTAGGGGAGTGGTCTCATTAATACGAGCTGTTTCATCCTCAACATGATACCCGATTGCGCATCATGGAAAGTAACTGTGTCCCCATTCCCTGGAAGACACCAGCAAGTCCTTAGCACCCAAGCGCACACCAGAGAAAGGAAACACCACCGCCCTGAGACAGCAATACCCTTCGGAACCGAACCTGCAACCAGGCTGGGAAAGACCTCCCGCCTTGTTTACTCCTGGCAAAGAGGAGGAGCCGGAGTTGAGCGCGCGCCTGGGCTGGTGCCTGGTGCCATCCTCTGGGATCTGGAAAGGTCCCCAGCGCCTGGCCCTGTGGCCGGCTGCCAGCCCCTTGGGAGGATGCTGCCTGGATGCTCCCTCCCCACTTCCCGGTACTTCCAGGGGTCGCCCGCCGGCCTGCGCAGAGCCCAGGGCCCTCGCCCTGCGAGAACTTACAGGGCCCGGCGTGCTGAGTCCCGGCCGCCGCCCGCCGCCGCCCAAGGCGCCGAAGCCGCCAGCCGCTGAGAAGACCTGGGCGCAGCCGAGGAGGGACTGTGTTTTGCGCACATCCAGGAGGGATCGCAGGCAGGGGACTCTCCCCGGCGCCTGGCAGGGCTGTCCCCACCGCGGGCGCGCGCAGACACACACACACACACACACACACACACACACACACACACACACAGGTCCTCGCAGGACCAGCGCTGCCATTGCTAACCCGGGAAACGCCTCCAAAGGGACCAAGTACCTGCTCGCTGCGAGCTGTTCAGCCGTTCACTTCATCCTCCGTTGACAAGGAAACCAAACCGCACTTCATTTTTTTTTCCAGAAAAACCTTCCACTGCCATCATTTGAAAATTGATATAAGGGGAGCGGCGGGGCAGGAAGAAGGGATAATATAGATATAGATATCAGGATATCTATCATAAAATTATCTCGGGTTTTAAAAAAGTCAAATGTGCAAAAGTCATGGTTAATTTAAAGGAGGAAAAAAAGTATTTTGCTTAAAAATAATCCCAGTAACCAGCTGCAAGAAAAGTTTCACGTTATCAATGGCTATCAAAAACGGGGGAAAACGAATTTGTTCTCACTGGCTCCAAAAAGGGCACCAAGAAAATGGAAAAGGCACGCCTCTGCTCAGTGGTTTGTACCCGTATTGCAAAACCACAAACTTGTAAACACTGCGTAAAATCCCACCTATCCAAAAATCTTATCAGAAAAAGAATAGGCGAAAAAAAAAAGAGGTAGAAACATGCTTTTAAAATATTTTTACAAAGGAAAAAACAGGCACCACACTTCACATCGCTTTTTCCATAAAACCAGTTGCACATCTCGCCGGAGTCGCTCCGCAGCACGGTCGCCGCGGACTCGGGACCTCGCCGCGTCCACGGCCCCATCGCCTGCTAGAAAAACTTGGTTCAGGAAAAGGCTCGAAACCATCTCCTCCAGCGTTCCCAGATACAAACAATAAGCAAAGAACTGGAAAAAAAGAAGAAAAAAACAAAAAACAAAAAAAGGACAAAAAAAAGAATAGGACAAGAATGCCACTGAGAAGGTACTCACCGAGCGGGAGTAAAATGTTGGAATAAAAATGAGATTTGGTATAAAATACAGTATGGCGGTGGGAGAGGAATGAAGCGCGTTTTTCTCTGGATCTCGACCTCGGATACTGACACGTGACAGGAGCCAGGCTGCCTCGCAGGCGGGAGGGCCGGGCCGCCGGGCGCCACGGAGCCGCGCGGGGCCGGAGGCGGGCTGGGCGCTGCGCGCAGACGAGCAGGGGCCCCGGGGCCGAGCACACGCGCGCGCACACGCCGGCGGGGAGGGGGCGGGGGGGGGGCGGGCAGCGCCGGGAGCGGAGCCGCGCCGGCCGCCCGGAGCGCAGCCGCCTCTGCGCCGTCACTGCCGCCCCCGCTGGCGCCGCCGCCTGGATGCGGAGCGCGTGTGCGGGCCGCGGGACCGTGGACACGCCTGTGAGGCGGGAACAACTTGCTGCTCCCGAGAACTTGCGCCGCTGCCGCTGCCACTGGGTGCCACCCGCTCCGTCTCCAGGTAGTGACCGGCGGAGCGCGCCCAGCCAGCCGGCTCTCCCGAAGTTTCTGTCCACCTCCCCCTGCTCCCCAGGTCCCTGCCTCCCAGGCCGCCCCGGCCGCTCCCTCCCCTAGATCTGCGCTTCCTCGCGCCGCTCCGGGAACCCGGCTCCGGCGACACTGGGGGCGTTGCCTCGGGCACAGCCACCCTCCATCTGGGTCGCCATCAACACATCCGCGTGCAGGGCACCGCGTTGCGCGCCGCAGAGGGGAACGTGTGCAGGGGGAGAGACGCAGCAGCCTCTCCTGCAGGGCCCTGTCCCGCGTCCCTCTCCGCGGGCTCCATCGCCAGGGGTGGGGCGTGAATGCATCCCTGCCTGGACCAGGCATTGTTCGGTCTGCGCGCGCGCGCCGGCCTCCAGGCTCTTCTGGAAGGCTCCATGGCTGGGGCTCCTGCCTGACTCCTGCTCAAGTTGTGGTCTGGGGCAGGAAGTCAAGGGCCAGGGGCCAGGGGACGAGTGGGTCCTTTGTGCGAATCCACGGACGGGAAGGGGAGCGAGCAGCTGGCGGTCGCAAGGGGGAGAAGCGCGCCAGGAGTGGGCGCAGCCAGGTGGGAGGTGAGGGCTTCTCCACCTGGCGTCTGGCTGAGGCTGCCTGTCGCCAGAACACAGATTCCATCAGCCAATCTCCGTAAGCCTTGGATGCTTCCACTGCCTGTTCAAGAACCCTCTTTCTGACGCCTGAGCGCATCCATTTCTCTTCATTTCTGTGCAATACCCACGAGTCGGGGGGGGTGTGCGATTAATCGGCATCTCCTGTTTGAGAACTAGACATTGCACAGCTCCACGGTCCCCAGATTGCTGTCTCCATCTTCCCAAGGTTGACATTTAAGACGAAATGTCTCCCAGAGGTGACCTACCCTGGACAATTGTGAAAATTAAGTATGCAGCCGCTATAGAGAGCTGCAACAGCAAATAGGTTTCTCAAACATTCTGGTCAGAATCCATTGACCCAACACAGTCTTAATCCACAATTTACACAAAAGAGATTTAAAATAAGCATTAAAATATCATTAAATATTTATTTTGGTGGCTTGCCAGCCCTACAACAACTTACTATTCATACAGTGTGAGCGTTCCTGATGAGAAATGCTGTCTGAGAAAGTGATTTGGTGCCTTCTGAAGCCTCATTGAATTCTGTCCTGAAACCGCTGGATTTTAAGCTGCATAATACAGTTCAAATGTGCCTTTCACTCTAAAACACGCTGGGCTTCTTATTTATTTATTTTTTAATAAGATCTCTTCACTTGTCTTTTTCTTCTCTGGGTCATGAGTTAATTTTTGTATCATGAAACCTTTGTTAAATTTTCCAAATTTTTATTTTCATGTAAAAAACATCGGATTCCAATCATTATAAGGAGAAAATAAGATGTTAATGTATATGTTTCTCATCACTTACCTCACCACAGTATTCAAATGTGAGCCACTTCACTTTAGAAATGAGTTGTGCACCTTTGAGTTAGGCAGTGGCCAGTGTTAGAGACTTATTTCAGAAGAACTTGGAAAACAAGCTGTTTAGAATTGCTCTGCAGAGGTGGCTGGCAGCCAGCTCAGCGATAGGCAGGCTTTTATTATTCAATAAAACTACTCCCCTTTATGTTAAATGCAGTTCTGCTGGGGAAGGAAAAAGCAGGGGACCAGTGTCCTCCCTGCACTTTCCCATCCACTTACATAACCACAGCACAGGGCTCGCCATATTCCATTAATTACTTTCCGACGTGCGAGTCTCCTCCTCTAGGCTGTGTGGCTGCACTGAGCCCGGAGTAAGCAGAGTTAGTTCAGGGAACTAGCGTGGACTGAACACAGCCTCTCATCTCGTATCTGCTCCAGAGCAATGTGTCATTCTAGTCATTTTACAGATTAGGAAAGTAAAGTCCAAATTAAAAAAAAATCTGATCTGCCAAGGATTCCATTGTTAGTACTTATTAGAGGTGGATTGGACCCAGATTTTACTATCTGGTTTTACAGTTAGAGTAAAATATCTCAAAAAAATACATAAAGGGTGCTCAGTATTTTCAAATACTGCTACGATGTCAATGAACAACTGCTCAATACTCTGAAGTAAGTAGATGTAAAATAAGTTTGTGGGAATCTATTTAGCTATATTATTGACCCCAAATAACAGTAGCAATACACATATTTTCACTCACTTTTTTTAAATTTCATGAAACACAAGGAGAAGAAAATAAACCTTCAAAAGCAGAGATAAAGGGGTTCATATTTTTTTCTTTAGCAAAAATCTGCACCACCTATGTGGTGGCCGCTTGCTGCTGGTCGCATCCCCAGGACACTTTTTAAAGCCAATCTGCCCCTGTGAACTCCTTTTGCTATCCGTTCTGAAGTTAGCCTTGGGGGATTGATAATTGAGAAGTATAGTGAATTTAAGTTAAGACAAGTCAATAACGCCAGTTGAGGAAGAATCTATTTTGAAATCTATGCTGCATAATCTCAGTGTTTTTCTATTAGAAGATATTGAGGATACATGAATTATGTGTGCATATACATATATATATTACATATGAATATATAATTAGAAATCATGTTACAATATCACAGGTCCAATGTATGCTTTTACAATCAATGCCCTCATACCATTTTCTCTTGTTTTGCTTGGTAATTTTTTCACAACTTAGTGGTTTTAATTTTATTTTTCATTATATGTTCTGTCCCTCACTAGAAACATACAGTACTTATAATTCTCTTTTTTTAGTTTGGTGGGTTTCCTTTACTTTTTCCAGTATTCATATTGGAGGAACTGCAAATATCAAAACTCGTCAAATATTTTTTACAAATTATCAAAGTTATTAGAAAATATGAAAATAAATAGTAACAATATGATATGAAATGAGTAAAATCAGGAAAGTAGAACTGTCACGTGCTGTGTAATTTACTTTTTTGTATTTCTTATTTCACTCTATGCATTTTATGGCATCCACAAAAGTCAGATATATGGAGTAAAATACACATCTAAATTTCTTATGATTTAGGTATACTCATATAAAGTTAATAAGATATACATGTATATTGCTAAGAAAATAAATGTAAAGCAAATTAGTATGTCTACTAGCATTCTTACTTTGAATGTTTTGTGGGTTTTTTGCATTAAATAGATTGAATGTGGTTTATGATAAAGTGACTTCTGGCGAAGGTGACAGAGTTGTGCCCCCTGGAGCCCCCATGGTCTCCCACGCACACACGTGGCACAGGCAGGAGGAGCCGCACACACCCTGTGCATGTCTTGTTCTGCGCCATTTGCCATTTTTCACTGATGACGGGCCTGTCAAGCATCTGTTCTAAAGAGAATATCAAATATGTCGGTTTATAAATTTAGAAGCTGCAAATGTATCCAGGGTATTTCTTCAGAATTGAAGAGTTAAAGATAAAAATGCGGCAATCCTAGAGCCAGAAATAGGTCCTTGAAAAGGTACCAAAGGTTAAAAATATCAAGTTATTTTTAAAACACTTTATTATATATTAATATAATATAAGCATATAAGAAGTCTGAAAGGAACAAAAAAGACAGGAAGTTTATGCAAAACAAAAAAATGCTGGTAAGACGCATCATACAGGAGAACTATGTGCCATTGGATAACTGCGTACTGTGTCTTAGATGCTTGACAAAGGACACGTACTGTCATAAAATCCTCTTAATCAGAACCACTTTCTAAAGGGCTCCGCCCAGGGACCTGGGACTGAAGCAGGTGAACAGCAAAGGGCTTCACAGCCAGCGAGCAGACAGATAAGGCCACGGAACAGGAAAAGGAACTTCAGTGACCAAGTGTGGTCATTCCAGCTAAGAAATCAAAACCAGGCAGTGATAGTGCCTGGAGAGGAGGAGGATGCAGGGGAGGCGGGGCGGGGGATGAATGGAAAGAAAGAGAGGAAGTCAAGACAGGAAAGAAGGAAGACCAGAAATGGTCAGAGGAAGCATGTCAGGTGGGGGCCTGGGAAATTTCCCCCCAAATGCATGGATTTTATTTATTTATTTATTTATTTATTTATTTATTTATTTGAAACATAAGACAACTACCACACTGGACAGATTTGGGTCATACTGATGAGTCCTACAAGACGGGACAAAAAGTACTCTAAAAAAATATCGCAGCCTTTACAGCGTGTGTCTTCAGGGAAACCGAATGTACCTGGACATTCCAGCAAGCAGGCTTGCTGAGTTCACAGCCCTGCTCTAGAGGAAGGACAGTTTCCCAAAGAGAAAACTAGAACGAGATCTCACTTGTGTTTCAAAAACAAGAGGTTTCTTTATCCTGCTGACTCAGACTCGTAGCAGCAGGCAATGTGCTTTCATTGGAAAATAAATTTTGCATAAGAAGAATCTGAAAGATATTCCAGAGAAAACCAACATTTGATTGTCAACACCTCAAGGTCTTAGACACAGAGGTGTAAGTGCTTCTCTATATGCAGTGGTGTGGGTGTTGAGTTAGAATTATGATTCTCTTGTTGACTTTTTTTTTCTGTTTACTTGTTTTAATTTTAAAAGCCTGGTACTTAGAGGCATGGATTTTTTTTTAACTGAGGGTTATTCATTTGTTTTGTCTAAAGGTTATAGGAATCAAGAGATGAATGGATGCAATGAGTTGGTGATTACCAAGTCTTGGGTTCCTGCAAATAAGAAACACTTCCAAGTCCATGTAATCTAGTACACTTATGTATTTCTTATCCATATGAAGTTTACATTTTGAAAACAAAATTTATTTTTCTAACAATAAAATTGAGTTTTCAAAAGCCAGATGATATAGGAGAATGGTTTTATGCTGACAAAGATGCGACAATGCACTTTTGCAAGCCTCTTATTATTGGTTTGAACACTTAAATAATATTTGCTTAGTAGTCTGTTGCACTAACACGTGTGGATAGACATTGGTTAAAATGATGACAGGAAACATTGAAGTTGCCTGTGTGGGAGGTAGATCTGTAGTTCCCAGGTTCCCTTTAGGCTGCAGTGGTTCTCAACCTTCCTAATGCCGCTACCCTTTAATACAGTTCCTCATGTTGTGGTGACCCACAACCATAAAATTATTTTCGTTGCTACTTCATAACTGTAATTTTGCTACTGTCATGAAACGTAATGTAAATATCTGATATGCTATATGTGTTTTCCAATGGTCGTGACCCACAGGTTGAGAACCGCTGCTTTAGGGGCTCGTGGAAGCAATAAATAGGTTGCTTTCTTTTACATAGTCTCAGTTTCCTCTGATAGTCTCTACTCTCTTTTTTCTCTGTTTTTTAGAACTCAGACCTCTGATATCATCCTACACACATTCAGGGGATAGGATATATTCATACATTAATTCTTGAACTTCAACTTTTATGAAACTAATAGAAATCTTTTGTACTAGTAAATGTATTAATAGACATTTGGTAAAAGCGAGTTTAGGAAATCTACACTAATAAAAGAGAAACATGCAAATTGGTGTCACTCCGCTATGCCCACCAGCCCATCAGAGCGACTATGCAAATTAACCCAACAAAGATGGCGGTTAATTTGCATACACAGGCATGGAGCAAAGACTGAAGGCTCTGGCTGGAGTGAAGACTGAAGACTGAAGGGGTTTGGCTTCTCTGATGCAGCTGGACGAAAGGCCTGGTCCCAGGTGCCGGAGGAAAACCGGTGCCAGCAGCCAGGGGAAGGAAGGCCTATTGTGCGAATCTTTGTGCAATGGGATTCTAGTAGCCCGGTGCATGAAAATTCATGCACAGGAGGGGGGTCCCTCAGCCCACCCTGCCCCCTCTCAGTCTGGGAGCTCTCAGGGGCGGGACGCGACCCGGCGATCAGGGGAAGGCGATGCCTCCATCACACCTCTGCTGCTGCCACTGCCAGCGGCACAAGCCTCGGCTGGCCCTGGTTACCTGAGCCTCGGGCGTCCCTGGGGCTGAGGGGACTGGGTGCTGCCATCTTTGAGGGCAGGGCAGTCAATTAGCATATTCCCTCATTGGCTGTGGGCACCATCATATTTTGCAACTGTGTGAGGGTCAATTAGCATATTCCCTCTTTATTAGATAGGATAGCTGTATCCCCCAATCTTCCTCCTTGCCAGCAACCAATTCCAGCATGTCATAATTTCAAGAGTTTCATCAAAAGGTTGATGAGACTTGGGGACTCAACAGGGTTGAATCACACATGTAGTCACCTGTTGGGAATGGCTGAAGGCATTTCCCCAAACCTGAATAGGAAACTGATTGTGGCTGCCAGACAGTTAAAGGGCATCTTAATCTACATGTTATTGCCTCCTACTGACCAAACACCTGTACAGCCATAGGCTATTTCTCCCATTCTAACAATGGACTCTGTACCAAAACCTGACCCTTTGAAGTATATATCTCTGCCTTGCCTCAGGACAAATTGTGTTAATAAAAAGTGTGGGGTCCTGGGGACGGAGAGAACCTAAGGCCTTAGACTTAAGATCTTAGAACATAGCTCCTTTAGTTAAGCTCCTCTGACCCCCAATGCCTTTCAAAATTATATTTCATCTCCAGACTCTTTATTAGTCCCTGGATTCCTATTTAATGTACCCATGGCCTTCTCCAGATTCCTGAACCCTTCTTGATGCTGGGACAAGAACCCCGGCACCCCCTCAGCAAAGAGAGGGGTCAACCTTGTTAAAATCTGAAGAGATCACAGCCCTTGGTGGGTTGGCTTCTGGATAGTGAATTATTTGTTATTTTATTCATCTAAAGCACCAGAGAAAACCAGGGCGAAGATCAAACACAGGCATTCCAACTAAAAATATAATGAACAACTAGAAGGCCACTGGGCAAAAAATGAATATTTCACGCTGCAAACTTATAAATACACAAACATCCCACCTGACCAGCCATTCATTACAAGTAGTCACATGCCTTTACATGAGACCAGTTTCAGATGCATTTATCTTTACAAATTACATAAAATCAAATGTAGGGCTTGATGGTCACATAACCAGAAAAAGAGTTTATTACCATTTGATATACATCTCCTTTTTGCCTGTTTTCAGAAAGAATTGGCAACTGATTTTTAAAAATTAAATAGCATGTTTTATTAGTATTCCTTCAATCAACTGTTCAAAACTCAGGAGATAACAAAAATGTGTTAATTCCAGAAAAATCTTAATCTTTAAACCGAATCCTTGTTTTTGTTACAAATAAAGGTAATCTGTAATTTTTCTCTTGCCATTTGTGCAGCAGAAAATGTAACATGTTTTAAGATTTATATGAAGAAATCAATAAATATTCTTTAAACCTAATTTTAAAAATCTATCATCAAAGTATTATAGTACACTGAAGGATAGCTCAAAAAGGAAAAAGAAAGATTTCAAATTAAAATGTAAATGCCTGACTCAAAAATACACTGCTTTCTGGAGAGAAGGAGGGGCTTTATAGACAAAATTCTGCCAAAAAGTAGTGTCACTGCTAATTTGCTAAACCTGGCAGGAATAGACGAAGGCTCTGTTCATAGAATTGAGTAGAATTACCAATAAAACTCAGATATCTCCCACTTTTATTAGAATATTGAAACATCATCATAATTTTATGCTGATTTGAATGTTATGTATAATTGAAACAAAGAATCTAGAGGCTGTGATAATGAATTGACAAGTACAACATTCAAGTAGGTAAGTATAAAACATATCCAATTTCCTCCTTTAAATCCTATAAGCTATGTAAAATTTAAATGGGTTGTAACAATATTCATTTGTTATTATGAAATAAATGTATCCTATTAGGAAAATGCTACTTTGGTACCTAAAATATTTACAAATTATTCATCAGTGTGTAGAATCTTTTTTCAGCCTATTCAAGCCAGGTTGGGGCTGCCCAGTGGGTACCACCTGATGGGAAAATCTGAGCTCTGAAACCTGTTATCCCACTCGGGAAATGTCCCTGAAGAAATGTGGGCTTCAGTCCTTTCCCCAGGACACACTCCGACATGGATCAGAGGAGACATCCAGAAACTCAGAAGTGGATATTTTATCCAAATCTCAAATTTAACTAAAATAGAATCAACATATATCATATTTAAAGATTCTCAGTATTTCAAGGTAAGACTGAAATGTAAACTGCACATTTCTTTATTAATTCTATTTTATTCTTTTTTTAAAATACATTTTAAGAACAATTTTAATAATATAAAATTTCCTAAAATTTTTGCAGAAAAACAGGCACCTGTCATAAGTTAGTTTTCTTAACAGGCTCGCCAGGAAGGATTAAAATTATTTTATTGCTGAGACCTCAAAAAAAGTTGGTTTCTTATGTCTTTGTAATTGTTATCTTGTAATAACTGCAGAATGATTTTCAAATACATATTTTTGTTGTCTTCCTGTTAAGGTTAAGGACCTAGCCTGAAAGCACACAGCTGCAGCCATTGCTGCAGAGCTCTCTCTGCGCTTGAACCACCAGGTTAGGCCTTAGAGATCTGGAGGGAAGGACCGCGAGAGTGCAGGGGGCATCCTGCACATCCTGAAATATGAGATTTTCAGGGAAGCGTTTCCCAAGTCCTGGTCACAGTCAGATCCTGGGTGAGTTCTTAGACACGTGCCTGAAGGGCTGGCAGAGGGTGTTGCTGAGTGGCATCCACATGCTTTCCAAGGCTGTGGGGATGATCGCAGGCCAGACATGTCTATTGCTGTCACCTGGAGCCAGGCCACTTCTCAAAGAGGCTTGAGGAAGGCCAGGGACCAATGATAGGCAGAGCTTATTTTTTGCTTTGAGAAAAGCACTGGGTGATTTGTCTGTGCCTTCCATGAAGACCCAGAATTCTGCCAAGAGGAACCAAAAAAGAAAGAAAGAAAGAAAGAAAGAAAGAAAGAAAGAAAGAAAGAAAGAAAGAAAGAAAGAAGGAAGGAAGGAAGGAAGGAAGGAAGGAAGGAAGGAAGGAAGGAAGGAAGGAAGGAAGGAAGGAAGGAAAGAAAGAAAGAAAGAAAGAAAGAAAGAAAGAAAGAAAGAAAGAAAGAAAGAAAGAAAGAAAGAAAGGAAAGAGAGAGAGAGAGAGAGAGAGAGAGAGAGAGAGAGAGAGAGAGAGAGAGAAAGAAAGAAAGAAAGAAAGAAAGAAAGAAAGAAAGAAAGAAAGAAAGAAAGAAAGAAAGAAAGAAAGAGGGAGGGAGGGAGGGAGGGAGGGAGGGAGGGAGGGAGGGAGGGAGGAAGGAAGGAAGGAAGGAAGGAAGGAAGGAAGGAAGGAAGGAAGGAAGGAAGGAAGAAAGGAGGGAGGGAGGGAGCAACAAGGGCCTGAATATGTTTAAGGTCAGTTATTGCAATAAGCAGCCCAAACAGAAACCAGCCCCGATTGTCAAGAGAACACCTATGGTCTCACCTGCCAGGAGGCCCAGTGAAAGGCACCCCTGGAAGTGCCATGGTCCTGTGCACGTGGCATGAGATGACTGTTGCCGCCCTTGCAGCCTGGAAGGTCCTTGCCCAGGGAGCCTTCCACAGCCCTCGGAAACATTTCCCGCAGCAGCTACCACGCGGGATCTCCTTCAGTGACGCTGCTCTGTGCCTCTCTGAAAGGCCAGGCAGCGATGTTGTTCTGAGGCGTGGGTACAGTCATCTTTTTACCCTTTTACTTTTGGCTAATGCCTGTTTCCTCTCTCAGGGAAGTGAGCTTTATTGAGGTGCCCTGCTCCCTAAGCTGCGCCTGTGCTGGGAAGAGGAAGGCAGAGAAAGCAAGTCACCGCGCCCTCGTCACAGCTGCTGGAACTCCTGTTGGGAGAGATTATTAAACGTGTTTGGGGACATATTGTGCTAGTAGCAAAGTATACAAATGGAATCCTCAATAGTAATGAGAAAGATGTGCTTGTCATAACCTCAGTTTCTCAGTTATCTATCTTCTCAGAGTCCCGAGAGTGATTGGCATAGATTTTGAGGGTTGAGGCTCTTTGAATGGAGCTCCCCAGAGGAAGCGCCTGCAGGGTGACCAGGCGAGGATTAGAGTCCAGAGTTAAAGACCAGAGGGCGCCACAGGAGCAACAGGGGCAGAGCTGAGAGAGGGCTCAAGTTCCAGAGGATGGATATGCCAGTCATATTTTCACGTGATTAAAATGTTATTACCATATTTCTTTGATTATAAGAAGCCCATTTTTACGTTAACATACTTTAACTGGCTTATACTTCACAACAGATGCATATACTTAATATAGAGGCAGGGTTTCCCCACACTTGAGAAGCTTTTACTAAAATCACGCTGCATCTTTGATAGTATCGTGGTATTTAAAAATATATTTCATTGGTAACCACAGCTTTCATTCATGATTTGTAGATATTTTATTACTGTAAAGAAGACAGACTATTTGTTATCCTTTATGTTCACTCAGTTTATATAAAGAGTGGGAGGAGGTAATACATTTAGGAATTTGAGGGGCATTAATAATCTATTCAGGGCCCCATGGGTGGTGTATGAGTGTGGATGCTGGGGCTCAGAGGGGTTCGCCTGCTTTTTAATGTCCCCTTATCCTGCTATGCAAATACCTAGGAGCATTACAAAGAGGGCATGTAGATAGCTGCTATTTGCACTGGTAATATCGCCTACATTCTAGTGTGGACAAGTGATGAGGAATAATGATGATAATGAAGCAGTTTTCAGCAGGTTCAGGAAGAACTGGCCATAAGGAAGGCACTGCTGAGCTGCTCTGAAAGCTGTGGACTCGTCCCTTGTGATGTGCTTTGTCAGGCAGAACTAATTATCTGTGGATGATAAGAGGAAATATGGTGAAAAACAGCAGTCATTTCCCATCGCGGGAGTATCCATTGAAAGCCCAGCCACGCGGGCAGCAGGAGGCTGAACCAGCACCGAGCCTGCAGGGACCTGGCGATGGCCTTGGACGGGGTGGGGCAGGCCGTGAAAATCACTTCAGATGCATCTTAGAAAACTAAATTTTATTTCAACTGCTTGACGTGAACCTATTAGAATAAGAAGGGAATTATTCGAAGCACCCACGCTACAGCTTTCTAACCAGAACATTAGATAGCTTGCCGAAGTTCGCAGGTGGTATGACCTATGTCTGTAAACGTCATACTTTGCAGTTTTAACAGGGAAGCAAATGTTAAAGATGTTTTAATATAGCTTTGCCTATATGAGTATTCAGTAACCAAATTAATATTTAAGGGTATTAATGAACATTTGTTCAAAATTTAAAGAGATAGTACCTAAGAAAAGTTACATAATCTAGCCAAACTTTCAGAAGCTCTAGCAAAAAAAGTTATTTTTTTTAAATCTGAATTTAGGTCATAGAAGTAAAGAATGATTTACAGGTTTGTTGCCAATTCCCTCTCACATTGTCCTGCTTCAACTTCCCAATTTTCCAGGGCCACCATTTTCTAAAGAAGTCATCGAGGACTCAGCATCTCCCATGCATCTGTTCTGCTTTGCTTAGACCACAGTTTCTTTAACCTGGTGCCAAGGTGGCTGCTCCTGCTCCAGGCATCACATCTGCCTTCCAGTCAGGAGGAAGCAGAGAAGGTCACAAAAGGTAAGGGAAGCCAAGAAGTGAGCATGAGTAACTAGCATCTTAGGAAAATATGGGTTTTGCTAACCAAGAATAAGGGGAAAATAGGTATTACTAAGGTAACCAATAGTGTTTGTAAATATACAAATCCATCTATCTGGCACTAAGAGGAAAAAAGAGAACGGAGATTTTGTGACTTTTAGAATTTTTAACTAGTTCCATGGTGTAGAAAACAGGAACTGCTATCGCTTTACTGAATTTGTTTATTCAGTAAAAAATTATAGTCTGAAAGTTGCAGACAGTTTGGGGGAAGAAAATTGTTTAAAACTTCAGCAAAATTGCTGAAAGTGGTTTTTTAGTCAAACATGAAATAAGAAAGGTGAACAAAAGAGGATATCTGAACGTTCTCAACTTATTATTTCTGTGATTACATTAATTTTCCATCACCAACAGTAACCAGAAGTTAACTGTGAATGAAAACTGTGGTCAGCTTGCTTATTTACAAAGGTTAACACATAATTAACTGTTAGGAAAATTTAAGGTATTTTTCTGTCAGTTTAAACCAGGGAAGGGTTCTGTGTTGTGTTTTGTGTTTTAAGCATTTCTTTGTTCTTGCTGAGCTCCTGAGGGCTGGGGGCTGCAGAAGCCACTGCTGGGCCTCGTTCCTTGCTCGGCCTCTGTCCGCGTCTCTGCAGATGGCAGCCTGGGCTCTGAGCTTAGAACGATGCCAAGAGTCCAGATGCAACCTGCAAGCAACAACCTAAAACCAACTTAAGTCCCGGATTCTTCCTGATTGAGTTTTGGAAGCATCAAAAACCTGAATAGGCCAATAACTACTCATGAAATTGAAACAGTCATCAAAAAACTTCCAGCAAACAAAAGCCCTGGACCAGACAGCTTCACAGGGGAGTTTTACCAAACATTCAAAGAAGAACTAAAACCTATCCTTCTCAGACTATTCCAAAAAATTCAAGAGGAAGGCACACTTCCAAGCTCTTTCTATGAAGTCAGCATTACCCTAATCCCAAAGACACTACAAAGAAAGAGAATTACAGGCCAATATCCCTGATGAACATAGATGCTAAAATCCTCAACAAAATATTAGCAAATCGAATCCAGCAGTACATTAAAAAGATCATACACCATGACCAAGTGGGATTTATCCCAGGGATGCAAGGCTGGTACAATATGCTCAAATCAATAAACGTGATACATCACATAAACATATTGAAAGACTTAAATCATGTTTTAAAATGGGTCTATGTAAATACTAAGGAAAGATTGAACTTATTGATTTTAAACAGTAATGATAATGACATTAAGAATGTATAGTTGTTAGAATATAACTATTCAGCAGAAATGAGTTGTCAACATATTTAAGGTAAAATATCTGGATATAAAGATAATTTGAAACTTTCCTGCTTTATGAAGAAATAATAAAACTGTCTTACAAAAATTCTTTTAAATCAAACTGTTAAATCTTGAAGTTAATCATGGAAAAATAACAGTTTTCTAACTCATTTGTTATACATTATGGCTATGTAGTAATGTTAAACAAAATTTCTATATTTTAAGAGGCTAATATTTATAATATATTATATCTTCCATAATATTTGCACTATGATGCTGCCAAATTGGTCTGACAAATAAATATTGGTAAAATCAAGGGCATAAATTATGCTGACACCATTTCAAAGATGCCTTGTGCTCACAGTGGGGCCATAAGGACATTCTAAAAAAATAATTACAGCCCTAACCGGTTTGGCTCAGTTGACGGAGCGTCAGCCTGCAGACTGAAAGGTCCCAGGTTTGATTCTGGCCAAGGGCATGTACCTTGGTTGCGGGCACATCCCCAGTAGGAGATGTGCAGGAGGCAGCTGATCGATGTTTCTCTCTCATTGATGTTTCTAACGCTCTATCCCTCTCTCTTCCTCTCTGTAAAAAATCAATAAAATCTTAACTTAAAAAAATAAATAAAATAAAAAATGAAAGAATAATTACAGAGCAGCAATTCTGTGGTCTTTTAAATGCATGCTGTAGTAATGCTGTAGTTAGTTTCTGGCTTTTGGATGTTTGTAATGCTGAGAAGCCAGAACCACTTTCACATACGCACACACGCACACGCGCACACACACACACATACACACACACACACAGAATTTTAGGGTGAGTGAACTGTGCCCACTTAAGAACACCTTGGCAGGAGAATGTAGACTATTCTCCTTGTGTGCAGAGGAAGGGTCCTGACCAACTCGAGCTGAATCAAGTCACATGGATGGAGCAGTTGCCAGGATAGGACCAGGCAGAAAGGGGGAAGTTCCATGTGATTAGGGAAGAGTCCAGTGAGGAAAGAAATGGCCTCCCCGAGGGGAAGAAAAGACTTAATTTTGTTTCCTTTGATTTAAAAGGAGCATTGCAGAGATGGAGCCGATGTGGTTTTGAAAAGGGAATGCTGTGTAGGGAACTGTATCCCCCTTTTAGGGGGCAGAATTCTCTGAGAAGTGAGCTTTAAGGAACCTCGCGCTGACATTCTGGAACTTGGGAGGTGAGGGGAGCTGAGGTCTGGCTGAGGCATCACGACTATGTCCCTGTCATGAGGTACCGAAGCAGCCTGGCTTGGGAGTGTGCAATCAGCACAGATCCCCCTGTGTCCTGTCCTAAGAAGCTTTACTCCCTCGCTGTTCCATCCAAAAAATAGCCCGTTTGGGCCCTGGCCAGGTAGTTCAGTTGCTTGGAGCATTGTCCCCATAGGCCAAGGTTGCAGGTTCGGTTCCAGTCAGGACACATACAAGAAGCAATCAATGAGTGCATACATAATTTGAACCACAAAAATTGATATTTTTCTTTCCCTGTCTCTCTCTCTCTCTCAAAATAATAAATAAAAATATTCAAAATATGGCCATTCTTAAAGATCCAAATTCATTAACATCCCATGTGAATGCTTCCTGCTGACCTTACTAGTATTAGCAAATGCAAGTCCTGTTGCTGAGCCCACGACGCATCAGGCTGACTCACACAGGGTTGGGTGGAATTCATCAACCACACACTCAGGTGGATGCCGTTGCTCTTGCCTTTTGGGAATGTTTGGTTGAGTTCCCTGTGTAAGATGCAGCTCAGTTAGGAACCAACACCTACAAAGCAGAGCACCTGCCCTGGTGACTTTGAACTTGGGCCCGTGGCTGAAGCAGGTGTTCTCTGTCTGGATTCTCTAACCTGTGTGGCGGGTCTGGGGGAGTTGGTGTCCACCAGCACCTCTTGCACTTCCTTTTGGACTACTTTTGCCACTGTGACCTGTTTGAGTTGGCACCTGGGCACCCCACCGTGAGCTCCATGAGTGCCACCGAGCCTGCACGGTGAGTCCCACAGCAGCTCTTGAAATGTGTTAAAATGCGTTTGAGCATTTTCACACTCTGCAAAAACAGTAGCAAAAATTCTGTTTTATGCATCCCCTCATTTTAGAGATTCACTGCCTTGTTCTGTTTGATTGGCCTCCTTACTTAACTCCTTACTTAACTGTGTGTGTGAGTCTGAGAGAGAGAGAGAGAGAGAGAGAGAGAGAGAGAGAGAGGAGAGCCTTTCTAACTAGAGTCTAAAGGCACCGAGGACAGATGGGGACCATATACCCTGAGGTGTGTCACACAATATTGCTGGATAGAATAAAAAATAAATGTCGTATAGGAGTTGACAGTGAGCTGCCATGGGTCTGGCTAGATTGTGAAATATTGGAATTAATTCATGGAGTCATTTCTGTATTGGGTAGACTTCTGCATACCTGTACAAACACACATTCAGTTGCTGAAACACTTGCTAAGGCGTAAATCATACTAACGGAAAACACACGTGGGCTAAGGTGTGGACATCCACCTTTAACGGGACGACAGCGGGCGGCTGTGAGCACTGGAACCCTTCAGCCTAGCGCACCCCGCACATCTGTAATACATCTGCCGAGTACACATTTCCGGTGAGGGAGCGGGCTTCCAGGGACAGATGTCAGGGCCCGTCTCGTCCAGATGAGGTTGGTGAACGCAGTGCAGGGCCTGTTCGCCGGGCCGGGATGGGAGGAGCAGCCCTGAGCTGCTGGGTTTGCTGTGGGAGAGGCGGTGCCCATGGCCACTCCTCTGCGAGAGAAACCGACACTGTTTTATGGATGTGTTAGAAAATGGATCCAACATAAATCACTGACATATTTCAGTTCTTCATCAATAATAACGAATTGTCTGTAGCCTCAACACATGCGTGCGCTTCCCCAGGCCTTGCTGCAAGCCACAGAAGACTCAGCATCGCCTGTCTGTCACTTTTCCTTAACGTGCGGCTGGGCTGACTGTGATCCCTCTTCCCTCCTGGTGGTGGCCCAGGTCCTGTCCTTGTGGTCACTTTTCAGAGGTCCCCGCGGACCTGCAGGACCCCTCGGACCTCGCGCTGCGCCAGCACCTGTCCCGCGGGTGACAGCGCGCTGTGCTCAGCGCGTTCATTTGTATGTGTTTGGTTCTGGGTGGGCTTGTGCCAGGTGCGCGGACGGTAATGAAGACCAGAGGCCTCTTACTGAGCTGTCTGGTGGTGAGGTCAGTGTGGCATGGACAGGAATGGAGTCGACTGCATTCACAACAAATCCTTGGCTTGGGGTGGGCGGGAGGGTGTGAGCAGGCAGCACGGAGGCTGTGAGACCCCACGGGCAGGTGAGAACTGGTGGAGACCACGCCAGGCAGAGCCCAGGGGGGTGAGGCCACAGTGGGGTGGACCTTACAGTCTCTGAGGAACTCAAACACCAGGACTTGACAATTGAGGAGGAGAATGGGGGGCGTGGAAGAGACTGGGATGACGGCAGTGACTGGGGACTGGGCTGGGGGGACAGCATGGCTTCAATGGCAGTTAGAAGTGTAAAGGATTTGATGAGGCAAAGATGGTGGATTCCGTTTCAGAATGTCTGGTTTGAGGCTACTGTGGAATTTAATTATTTGTGTTCATCACGCAAGTGGAGTTTCCAGTTAGGGTTAAAGGTCAGGTGTAGCTTGGGAGCCAGCAGAAACAGGTGGTAGAATAAGACATGAATATGGACAACATTCCTTAAATGACAGGTAGAATGGGAAGTGCAGGGATTTGGGGGAAAAAAACAAAAAAAAACAAAACACAAACGAAAAACTAATGTTTCAGGGATGGGCAGAGAATAATCCAAAAGAGTGATGGGACCAGAAGCTCTCAATGCCTGTGAATGAAGGGAGTCAAATTTTTTCTAAGGTGACCAGACCACAGTAGCACCCAGAGCACCTCAGACGGTTCTCTGATAAAGGGAACCAGGACTCTTTGGAGAAGTAGCTGATTTTAGGCCTGGGGTAGGGCATACACAAGGGTCTGGGAGCATCTTATAGGGCTAGAAGGCAAGGAAGTGAGAAAAAGAAAAGAAAACAAACAATAATAAAACCCCGAACACTCCATCACACATGGTCAGATTAACTCAAAGGCACTCAAAATCAACCCGATGTCCAAAAATGGAAACATTTGAGCAAGAAAATAAGATATAATTTGATTATGGCCCAGGGCATAAATATCCACAAGCCCACACTGATAGAAATCAGCGATTGAATCTGTAACTAAATGAACGTGAATGGACAACTGTCCCAATGGATTGATTCCAAATAATTGATGTAGACACACTGTGCTCAAGGAGGGAGAGAGTATCCCCCGCCTGCTGCACGTGCTGTCTTCCTTCAAAAGAGTGCAGTAGGAAAGGGGCAGTGGGGAAACCTACAACAGACTCAGCCCAGAGCTCAAGGTTCACAGGGACAGTGATGAGTCTTGCTGAGTGTATGCAGCCTTGTTCTGGTGTGGGGTGTGGCCCTCTGCCACAGTCCAACCAGGAGAAAAACCTTTGGAGTCATTCTGTAATGTAGCAGACCAGGACTCCCCAGGGTTGTGAAAGTCATCAAAACCAAGAACAGTCCCTAAGAAAGAAAGGGTAAAGGCTGGTGACACATTTGAAACGATGTGAAGAATACATGACATCAGGTAAGTGTCCAAAAATGTAAACTCCTGTTCCCCTCTCCTCCCAGCTGTCTGCATGCCTCTTCTGATGATTAAAATTTAAAGAAGGGAAGCCTCCCTGTGGAGGTAGTCTTTGCTTATTTGAAGATTTAGGGCTGAAGTCTTCCAAAGCATCCATCTTAGCTTGATGTCGCTGTAACCCTCTCCAAGCACGCCTTATTTATTCTTTTCACATCTCAACTCTAGGTTAATTCAGGAAAATTGGGAAATAAGATTTCACCTGTAAGACATCTGAGATGGTCTCAAACAGAACAATTTCTTGTGACCTGCAAGTAGAGATAAATCCGGGCATGAGGACACTCAGCCCGAGAGCTGCCCTGCCCGGGAGACACTGTCCGCGGCAGAGATGAACTCCTAACCTTAAAACAGGGATCCTTCCTGGGTTTCCTGGATGAAATCTCTTTAGCTACAATCTCTCCCTTATGATCACCCTTCCCTCTAAGAAGTGATTATTGCAGGAGGATAAACACGGGAGCAAGGTCAGCTATAGATCTTATAAGGTACTTGTCCAGAGCAGAGAACTTGGAAGCTTGTGATGTGGAAACCCTGGGAAGCAGGCAAAATGGGACTTGTATTTCCCTTCTTAATGCTTTTGTAAATCAATTGCTTCTTATTCAATTTGAGGGACTATTTAAATAATCAAAGCCTCTCTTTGAATCTGGACACTCATCTGCTTTTCCTCAGTTGGCCTCCATATTCTACCCGGGTTCCCTGTCAACAGCAACATTATCTCTCTTTGGTCTCATTCCTTAATACACTTTATTTTGTTATTGTGTGACTTGCTTAGCCAGGCAAGACTTAATAGGAGAATTCTATAAATAGCATTATAACTGAATGGTATGGTTGTCAAGGTAGGAGTTTGGAGCCATTAGTCACTAGATAAGAGTGATAATTTCATGTAAGTGTTGAAAATTTTCAACTCCACATCAGAATACAAAAGTGGCTTCTAGATAGGTTTTTAAGAGTGCCTATGAAAATTATAGGTATATTCTCTCTCTCCTCTCTCTCTCTCTTCTCTCTCTCTCTCTCTCTCTCTCTATATATATATATATACTCCTTTTATTTTATATATATTCCTCTCTTATATATGCAGTATGTGTAAATTTTCTTACTTGAAGATTTAAGGCTGAACCTTTGAAAACATTTCTCTTAACTTTATACCTATGTAATTACATAGATATGCAAAATATGTAAAACTATATACATAATTTCTGTTTGCTAAGCAGATTTCTTGAAAGAATTCAAGATAATTGTTTGAAACCAAAAGCAATAGGATTTGGATCTTAACATTTTTAGAATCATAAAGAAATGCTGAATTTTGAGGGGAGATTTGCTGTAAGAGATGTAGATCATTTGGGCTATCTGTGGTGATCATTCCCTCCATTTGCAATTATAAATCAACTAGAGGCCTAATGCATGCAATTCCTGCAAGAGTAGGCCTTCCTTCACCCGGCTGCTGGCACCGGCTTCCCTCTGGCACTTGAGACCAAGGCTTCTCTCTGGCCACCAGCAGGCACCCAGGACCTGGGTTTCCCTCGCATCCCCAGCTTTGTCAGGAAGGTTGTCCGGTCTAATTAGCACATTATGCTTTTATTATTATAGATGAAAATAGACACAGCAGTTTATTATGGACAAAAATATTGAAATTGCAGGCAATTCAGTCCATGGAAAATAAGCGCTAAGCATAAAGTTCCTGACACATCCATTAGAACTCCTCAAGTTCAAAGCCAGTGCCAGAGAGCCAGGTCACCCAGGCACAAAACCACTTGTGTTAATTGGGAAGGTGAAGGGTCAGTGGCTGTAACGAAAAGGTTGGAATGAAATACAGTGGCTCAAATAAGATGAAAGGTCACTTCCCTCTCATCTAAATGTCTGCACATCAGGGTGGTGGGCGCGTCTACCTCACAGGATCACAGAGACCTAGGTTGTCTTTCTTAGTTTGTCATCCATTCATCACCACTGGCCTACTTTTCTGGGTCTCGGAGGTAAGGAAAGTGACAGGAAGCCATTCAGGTCAAGCAACTTCCTGTAAGCAAGTGAGACAGAAATCACACACTTCCTAGTGCTCACGTCCCTTGGTGAGACCTGATCACTCAGTCGCAATGTTAACACTGAACTTGCCTTATAGATAAATAGCTGATTTGTGGCTTTCAGCTTCGAAATCGAAGACAATGAAAAGAACAATATTCCATTTTGTTTGGTGAGAATTAAACAGAATAAAATCATCTCTCCTCATCAGGGCACGTAGTGACTGAGCACGAGGCGTCTTCCTTTCTCAGCGTGGTTTGGTCTGCCCGGTGATCTGGATTTGCTGGCAGATCCAGGATCTGGGTGTTTGCTGACACTGGAAGTCCCTGTGAGCCTGAAGAGTATGATGCCAGCGAGTTAGAAGTGACACACACAAGGGCTCCACAGAGCAGGGAAAAATTTTCTGCTTCTTAGAAAATTATTCTACCTTGTGTAGAACCTGGCTTCAATCCCTAATTGAAGAGGAATATGTTATATCATGTCATCTAATGATTTTGGATTAGACAATAGTTCCTGATTCCCATGGCTCATGATCTCTTGGTGGCAAAAGGCCCTAGAAAATGCTGCCTGTTCCATCGGATGCTGGCCTGGCATTTCCCTCTGATATTACCTAGGTGCTCACAGGTTTACCACAAAGTATCCCTTTGCATATACACTGCATCTTCTTTATCCAGTCATCTATGGTGGACACTTTGTTTTCATATCATCATATTCAAAAGAAATGCTCTGTTTGTCCTTTGGATGTTAGCATTACCTCCTACGTATTTCCTATGATCCCATTTGTCTCAATGTGACCTATGGCAATAAACTCACTGCTAATGTAACAAACAAATTTTCCCTCTTGATTTTGAAAAAGCTGCAAAAGCCTCCTTGTCAATGTTGGTTCTCTTGTTAGTGCTATGGAAGATGTCACCGCCATGGCTGTTCCATAAATCCCCTGGGAGGTCACGGTCAACACTATGAGATCATGGTGAACACTGAGAGGGACCAGTTATTAATGGTCATAGTTTATAAAGGCCAAATACATAATCAAGGATTTGAAAACAAGCCCTGCGTAATAACTGGGAGTCTTCCTGCTGTACCGAACATTGGTTGTGAATGAGGTGTTTTCAGTTAATTGGTGTTGTTGGGAAAATAAAACTAAAACCAAAATCTTCTCTCAACCTAGGAAAGGTCTCCATAGAGGTAGCAGAGAAAAACAACAACAACACAGTTTTTGATCAAGTAAGCATCAAATCTGAAAATCATAAGTAATCTGCTAAGAGATTACAAAGACAGAAAGAATCCTCACCCTTTTGTATAGCCAAACAGATACACCTATCCCATACATGTTCTCAAGAGGAGCAAGGATTGGTCCACAGAGCAGGCTTGGATGGCTCCCTTATCATGCCTAGTTCATCCTACCTTTGCCTGGTAATTGAGGTGACTATGTTTGCTAACTATTTATCCAGAGGAAAAATAAACTTCTCACACCTTTTTTTTTGGCAGTAATTTTTTTCAATTACAATAGGCATCAATATTATATTGGTTTTATGTGCACAACATAGTGATTACACATTTATATATACGTACCTTATGAAGTGATTCCCCCCAGTAAGTCTAGTACCCACCTGGCACCATATGTGGTTATTACAATATTATTATTTTCCCTGTGCTGTACTTTACATCCCCCTGACTATTCTGTAACTATCAATTTGTACTTCTCAATCCCTTCACCTTTTCCACCCATTTTCTCCCCAACCCCCTCCCATCTGGAAACCATCAGTCTGTTCTCTGTATCTATGAGTCTGTTTCTTTTGTGTTTATTTATTTATTTTTTAGATTTCACAAATAAGTGAAATTATATGGTGTTTGTGTTTCTCTATCTATCTGACTTATTGTACTTAGCATTATACCTTCTAGGTTCATCCATGTTGTCACAAATGGTAAGATTTCATGCTTTTTACAGCCAAGTAGTATCTCTTTGTATATATACTGCATCTTCTTTATCCAGTCACCTATTGGTGGACACTTTGATTGTTTTCATATCTTGGTTATTTTAAGTAACACTGCAATGAACATGGGACGCTTACATTTTTTTTGAATTAATGTTTTGAATTTCTTTGGATAAATACCCAGAAGTGGAATTACTGAGTCATAAGGCAGTTCCATATTCTGAGGAACCTCTATACTATTTTCTACAGTGGCTACACCAATCTAGATTCCCACCAACAGTGCACAAGGGCTCACTTTTCTCCACATTCTCCCCAACACTTGCTATTTGTTGATTTAGTGATGATAGTCAAATGTCTCACATCCTTCTGTCAGGAGTTAGTTTTGCATTGGAACCAGGTGCCTGCCAGAGTGAGCTTTCACAACCACCCCCACCCTCCCAGAGACTGGGAGGTGGGCCTTGTCTCCTTTGATGTCTGCAGTTCAAAGAGATGGCCCTCAGGACCTTGAGAGAGACTCTTGGATCTTAAAACTGAGAAAAGGCCTATCTAGTTTCAGATAAATTAATATATATTTTGAAGATGAGAAAAGGTGTTTACAAAATCGTTAAACACAATAAGAAAAAAAAGGGAGATAGGAGTCTTTTCATTTATTTTCAACAGGGAGAATCAAGCTTCTCATTTTTACTTTATATTTGTCCTTACCCGGGCCATGTGTTGTTTTCTTTCAGAACCACCTTGTTGGTCACAGTGAGTTCCAGCATCCTGAATCCCATCACTTTTCTCTTGGGTTTTTCTCATTTCCCCGTTTATTTTCTACGTAATATTGCACTGGTATGCATGACTTAGAACACCTAGTAGTTCTGCTTTTAATGAGCTGCTGGTTTCTGGACAACATGATTACTTTGTCTGAACCATTCTTCTTAACTTAGCAAAAGTATCTATTTTTTCTGTATTTTTTCCATGCATTGTTATATGTTATAATTATATACTATTTAACATTACATTATGTATTATAGATATAGCATATATTATGCATGGAATATATGACATAGTAATATATTTCCAATTCTCTGGAGAATGAAGGAAGCTGGTGCTAAGCCTCATTCTCTGAAGGGTTCTGATGTGCGCTGTCAAAGCACCATGCAAGCATTTTCCTTATACCCACTCTCATTTTGGATACCTGGAATCCTATCTAATAAAGAGGAAATATGCAAATTGACCATCACACTGTCACAAATATGGCAGCACCCACAGTGGAGACGGGGTTTCTATAACACAAGATGGCTGCACCCACAGCAGAGGCCGAGTTCCCGTAATGAGCCTTAACAAGCAATCAGCAGGGACCTAAGGCTGCATGGCGCTGGGCCAGGGCAGGGGACCTGAGGCTGTGCCCCCCCACCCGGTGGGGCTTGACAGGGGACCTCAGGCTGTGCCCCCGACCCTGGCACCAGGCCAGGGTACTTGAGGTCACTCCCCCAACCCGGCTGGGCTTGACAGGGGACCTCAGGCCATGCCCCCTGCCTGGAAGGACTTGATGGGGGACCTCAAGGTGCAGCCCCCACCCCATGCCTGGATGCCAGGCCAGAGGACCTCAGGCTGTGCCGCCCATATTGGCAATGGGCCAAAGGACCTGAGGGTGCACTGGGGGACCTGAGGCTGTGCCACCCACCTGGCGGGTCTTGACAGGAAATCTGAGGCTGCACCCCCCTGCCCGGTGGGGCTTGAAAAGGGTGGGGCCAGCTGGGTCTGGATCTTTCCCAATGGGGGTGGGACTGGCTGGGACTGGGTCTCGCGTGATTTTCAGGCGCCATGGGTGGGTGGGTGGGGACTTGACTCTGGGTCCTGCGGCATGCCCCAGACTCTGACAGGAGGAAGATTTTCATATACATTTTACTAATTTCTTTCATCTCTGACACTTCTATTATAGAGAAAGAGCAAATAGCAATATGAAAATATTTCCTCTAATTAATCCCCTTTTAATGTGCACGAATTTCGTGCACTGGGCCACTAGTCATTTTATAATTGGACTAGAGGCCTGGTGCACGAATTCGTGCATGGGTGGGGTCCCTTGGCCTGACCGGCGATTGGGGACAATCGGTGGGACCATCCAGTTGCAGGGAGGAACCTCGGGAGGTTGGCCGGCCAGACCCCACCCATGGGGGCCAATCAGAGGTCTGGCCAGCCAGGGGAGGGACTGTGGGAGGTTGGTTGGCTGAGAAGAGGGATCACGGGAAGTTGGCCAGCTGGGGGAGGGACTGTGGAAGGTTAGCCAGATGCAGGAGGTTGGCTGTGGGAACGTACTGACCACCAGGGGGCAGTTCCTGTACTAAGCATCTTCCCCCTGGTGGTCAGTGTGCATCACAGCAACTGGTCACCAGTCATTTGGTCGTTCAGTCGCTTAGGCCTTTACATATATAGATTGTAGTACAACTAGAGTTTAGGAGAGAGACAGACTCAATTTATTCAATTTATTGAATCTTAAAAGTGGAAGTTTAAAATGACTAATATTAGAAAAGCAATTGCCAGGCACAATTCTAAGCACATTATATCTAGTAACACATTTATTTAACCCTAAAGACAGGCCTCCGTGGTAGATACTATTGTTACTACTTTTGTGCAGAAAGGAAACAGGTGCAGAGGCAGGGTTCTGGCTAGTTTCTCAGCTCACCTAGAGAACTAGCAATGGTGCAGGATTTTGGCTTCCTCCCCTAACTTCAGTAGCTGCTCCGTTATGGCCACCTTGTAGGATGAAGTGATGAAGAGGTGAATCCGATAACTCTCTAGTGCCATGCTCAGCGTATCACAGGCACTGAGGGGACATCACCCACTTGCTGTTCTGTGGTTGTTGCTATTGTTGTCATTCACCTTCTTCAGGCTTCCTGGGGCATCTTTGTCCCTTCTCTCCACCAACTTCAAAAAGCTCTATGCAACCTGCTCTATAGGCAATATTCACAAATAGATGCAGAATTTTAAGGTTGGGAAATTCTGAGTTTTTTGATATTGCATTTTTCTTTTAAAAAATTAACAAGGATTGAATGTAAAACCTCTTCTACTTATGGGGACTGAGTATAGTTTGGGATTGTCTGATGCTAATAATTCATTTTTTCATTTCTTCATTCATTAGATAGTTAAAAGCTGTCTGTTGAGTGCCGACTAAATGCTAGGCACTCTGCTAGGTGAGAAGTCCATGCTTTAAAAATTGAGGGGAATTAAGCATACCAGAGGCTCAAGGCCTAAGGAGATCACACCTATTATTAGAACCCCATCTTCACACAGAATTGGCATGAATTATGTCATCTTTCTTTGATTTTTCCAGTAATCTGTTATTTTTCATTGAGGCAAAATAAACTTTAATGATCTAAGGTTTTTAGTAATGGGTTTCTTTTTTAATTTTTTTGTCTTAGCTCATTGCTTAGGAATACCTCTCCATGTGTAATATTCATATATATATATATATATATATATATATATATATATATTAATTTATTGATTTGAGAGAGAAATAGAGATAGTGAGTGAGAAAGAGAAACATTGATTTTGTTGTTCATTGCTTGATTTTTGTATTTGCCCCGACCAAGATTCTTGTATTTGCCTGCAACCTTGGCATATCAGGTTGATAATCTAACCAACTGAGCTACCTGGCCAGGGCCCAATCTGCAATATTCTTCCAGTTAATATTTTAAGACTGATAAAAACTTAGCTTCTCCTTAGGAGACCTGAAACCTACAGAAGCAAAATGTTGACCTTATAAGTGGTAGAACCAAGAAGTTAATGTTAAAAATTCAATGATTAGTTATAAAAATAATTATGCCCTGATAAAATAACACACCTTGAAAATTTCTCTTTGTGCTGCTCACCTCAAGGTCAGTTTTTGCCCCACTCCTCAGTGGTGAGTGAAGGGTGGAGACAGCTATTGAGCAAGTGTAGTAGGAGGTAGGTGGCCTGGTTTCAAATTCTACTCCTGGAAAATGGGTTGTTATTGTATGAGAGGAAAAATAATTTTCCATCTACCCTTCTAGGTTTTTGGTTGAGGGCACCCCCAGATGTAATAAAATACATAATTAAAGGATAAAATCAAATAGAAGTTTAATTACCTGTATACCTCCCGTATACTGGGAAACACCCAGGAAAATGGAGTAACTTCTTGAAATGGCCCAAGCTCCCACCTTAAATACTATCTCTAGCTAAAGGCAAAATAAGATGTTGTGGGTGGGGGAGTCAGTTGTAAGAGGCTATCAGGAAAAGCATAGTAACACGGTTAAGGATAAGGTTGTTATGCAGATTCAAGTCTGCTTTATCTCTTGACAAGGGTTTCTAGAGATTCAGTCATTCTTCTATCAGTTACAAGAGATGGAGACACCCTTACAAATAGAGATTTCACTGATAAATATAAATGTCTCTTAAGAAGGGGTAACCTCTACTCATTTTCAGAGTGTCTCCTGTGTCTGCTGTTCTTAAAAAAAAAAAAAAAAAGCTAGCTCAAGATCATCTTTATGCCAGAGAGGCATATTTTGGGCATCAGATTCTTCTTCCCTTTAGTATTATTATACTAGAGGCCCGGTGCACAAAAATTTGTGCACTCGGGGGACAGGGGGAGGGGGTCCCCAGCCCAGCCTGTGCCCTCTCGCAGTCTGGGACCCCTTGGGAGATAACGACCTGCTGGCTTAGGCCTTCTCCCAGGTGGCAGAGGGCAGGCCCAATCCTTAAGTGCAGCCCATGGTCAGGCTCAGAGCAGGGCCAATTGGGGGGTTGGGGCACCGCCCCCTGTCACACTCAAGGCAGGGTCAATGGGGAGGTTGTGGCGCCACCCCCTGTCATGCACAGAGCAGGGCCGATCAGGGGGTTGGGGCGCTTCCCCCTGTCACTCACAGAGCAGGGCCCATCAGGGGGGTTAGGGCTCCATACCCTGTCACACACAGAGCAGGGTCAATCAGGGGGTTGGGGAGCTCCCCCCATCACGCACAGAGCAGGGCCAATCAGGGGGTTGAGGAGCTCCCCCCTGTCACTCACAGAGTAGGGCCGATAGGGGAGTTGGGGCACCACCCCCTCTCACACACAGAGCAGGGCGGATCAGGGGCTTGGAGCGCTGCACCCTGTCACACTCAGGGCAGGGCCAATGGGGAGGTTATGGCTCTACCCTGTCACACACAGAGCAGGGCCCGTGGAGGGGGGGTTGGGGCGCCACACCCTGTCACACACAGAGCCGCAGGGCAATCAGGGGATTGTGGAGCTCCACCCTATCAGGCACAGAGCAGGGCTGATCAGGGGGTTGGGGCGCCTTCCCCTGTCACGAACAGAGCAGGATGGATAGGGAGGTTGTGGCCCCGCCCCCTGTCACACACAGAGCCGCAGGGCGATCAGGGGGTTTGGGCGCTGCCCCCTGTCATGCTGATCCCGGTGCCAGGAGCCTCGCTGCTCCGCTGATCCCAGTGCCTGGAGGCATATTACCCTTTTATAGGATAGAGGCCTGGTGCATGGGTGGGGGCTGGCTGGTTTGCCCTGAAGGGTGTCCTGGATCAGGGTGGGGGTCCCCACTTGGGTGCCTGGCCAGTCTGGGTGAGGGGCTGAGGGCTGTTTTCCGGAAGCCAGTGACTGAAGCTTCCAACTGCTCCTTGTTTTCTTTTTCTTTTTTTTTTTATTCTGGGCCTGCTTTAGCTCTGAGGCCTCGCTGCTGAAAACATCGATACAATGTTGCTAAAGCCCGGCTGAATGAAAGCCGGTTTCTGATGTTCTGTTTAGCTTCTTATTTGCAACATAGTACATAGTTTCTTAGAGTTGTAGCTCAGAGGCCGGCAGCACAGGCGGGAACGTTGGAGTCTGTAGTCCCTGGAGCAAGCAAGCCTCATGTTCGCTTCCAGCTGCCTGGCTGCCGGCCACCATCTTGGCTGACAGTTAATTTGCATATACTCACTGATTAGCTAATGAAAAGGGTAGCGGTCGTATGCCAATTACCATGTTTCTCTTTTATTAGTGTAGATATTTCAAATTTCAGTTGTATTAGCCAGGTCATAAATATAAAGCAATTATTAAATTATAACTGTGAATGTTGAGATAATTAATTCATAAGTGCTCAACAAATCAGGAGTCCAATAAAATTCATCTGAGATTCTATAAGCCAAAGCTTCCCTGTCTTTTTTGTTTCCATTCAGATTATTTCTGAATACAGCACCTGGATTGATCTTGTTGAATTATTGCTTCACCTCTATCTGTGAGTCTGAAAGGGCGAGGGCTAGGCCCTCCATCTTGCCCCAGGGTAAGGGCTAGGCCCTCCATCTTACCCCAGGGTAAGGGCTACGCCCTCCATCTTGCCCCAGGGTAAGTGCTACACCCTCCATCTTACCTTGGCCATGTGCTTGGCAAGAAGCTTCTTCCCGGAAGTCTAAGCCTCTGCTAGCCACACCCAGGAATAAGACACCAACTTGCGCCTGGCAAATCGGCAAGGCCACAGCCCTTTCTCCTCCCCTTACTCCAACCCCCTATAAAACCCCTCTCCACACAGAGTTCTCTCTCTCTCTCTCTGCTTCCTGCTGCTGTGTCGGCGAGGTGGGGGAGCCGAGCTAGCTCGAATACAGACTCTTATGCTTTTGCATCGGACATGGCTGGCTCCCTGGTGTGGTTTCTTGGGGATCCTGAAATCTGGGCATAACAAGTCCTTACCCGCTCTGCATGCCTTTTGCTCTCTGACCTTGTTTCTTTCTGTACTGTCTCCCTTGCTTTCTCTGCTCAGGTCACATGAGCTCAGGACTTTCTTGCTATTCTTGAAACAGAAGACATGATCCCATCCCAAAACTATGCAATTGATACTGCCTTTTTTGGAACACCTTTGGACCTATAGGCTGCACAGCTGGTTCCTCACCTCCTTGAGGTCTTTGCTCCTTTGTCACTTTTTCTTTAGGGGTTACTGTATCTACTTATCAAAATGACAGATGGCAGTTCCCCTCCCAATACTTTCTAGTCCTCCTTTGTAACACCTCCTACCATTTAATACTAGAGGCCCAGTGCACAAAATACACTTTTTTGTCCACAGGGGGTGTCCTTCAGCCCAGCCTGCACCCTCTCACAATCTGGGACCCCTGAGGTAGAGTCCCTAGGCCTGGCCAGCAGTCAGGGCCTATCAGGGCTTTCCTTTCCCCAGCTGCTGGCATCTGTCCCTGCCCCCGCTGCTGCCACTGCTTGCCATCTGTGCTCGCTGCTGCCCTATCCCCCACCTCTGGTCACCTCCCTCTGCAGACGACAGGCATGGGTTGTGATCTCTTGGCTGGCCTGGGCCTCTCTCTGCGGGCCATCACTCTCCAGCCCCACACACCCGCCACAGTGGCCTGGGCCTCCCTCTGTGGGGCGATTGATCATAGGGACCCCAGATCAAAAACCCCACAGAGGATGGCCCTGCCCACCCAGCCAGGGCTCTGTGATCAATCGCTGCATAGAGGGAGGCCCCACCCAACCGCCACAGTGCTGCTGGCCGGGTAGTCTGGGCCTCCTTTTTTGGGGTGATCGATCACAGGGTTCTGCGATGGATCACCCAGCACAAGGAGGTCCCGCCCACCCAGCTGGGGCTCTGGGATTGATTGCCGAGCAGAGGATGGCCTGGGCCTCCTTCTTTGGGGAGATCATTAATTGCCCTACAGGCTGAAGGCCTGGGCCTCCCTCTTTGGGGCAATAGATTGCAGAGCCCCCTGACCAATCACATTGCACCAGCCTTGGCTGGCCTGACACCAGTGCCTGACCTAGCGTGGTTGTCCAGAAGGTGGTCCGGAAGGTGGTCCAGATGGTCGTTCTGCTGTTCAGTCATTCAGTCAATTTGCATATTACACTTTTATTATTCTAGATAGGCTGTAATCTATTTAATTATGTTGTTTATTGTTTGTCTTCCCCACTATAATAAAAACACCATGAGAGTAGGAACTTGTGTCTGTTTTGTCAATGTTATAAGCCCACTTCCAGGAAGAGGGTAGTCAATAAGAACATGGCAGTATAAATTGTATGAGCCCAAAAAGTAAGCACCCATCATTAGTAGAGTGAGGACAAAAGAAGTTCCTTGCATCAGAATATGTAGGATGGTATTGTGATGAAGGGTTGTGAGTTGTATCTTTGGATGATTTGTGTAATTTGTGAACCACTTGGGAGGAATGTAAAGTTATCTTGTATCATCACTGATTACCTTAGTTATTTACACTTACTTTAGTTAATCAATGTCTAGATATTCAACCAGCAAACTGGATATTTTCTCTAGTCTTAGCTGGTTTTCTCTATCAGACCTCACATTTTGCATCAACCAGAAATGTCCCATTATATGTGAAGTATAGGCCCGGTGCATGAATTCATGCATGGGTAGGGTCCCTCTGGGTGGTCTGCAGGGATCAGGCCGAAACCCGCAGTCCAATGCCACCTTCAGCTCCTACCTGCCGCTCCCACTCATCCTGGCCCCACTGTGCCAACCATGGGCTCGCACCCAATCAGCCCTGATCGGGAGAGGCTCACACTGCTGCAGCAGTGCTTGCCAGCATGAGTCCTGTGTCTAGCGCCCTCCCAAGGGGAGTGGCTTGTGGCATCAGGCTTAAACTGGCTCTCTGACATCCCCCAAGGGATCCTGGATTGCGAGAGGGTGCAGGCCAGGCTGAGGGACCCCACTGGTGCATGATCAGGCCAGGGAGGGACCACAGGAGGGCTCCAGGGCATGTCCAGCCCATCTCACTGTCCTGATTGGCTGGACTCCAGCAGCAAGTTAACCTACTGGTTGGAGCATCTGCCCCCTGGTGGTCAATGCATGTCATAGCAACTGGTTGACCAGTTGATTATCTGCTCCCGGGTGGTCAGTGCACATCATAGTGAGCAGTTGAGCAGCCTTAGCATATCATTAGCATATTACGCTTTGATTGGTTGTTCAGTTGTTCTGCAGTTCAGTCTATTTGCATATCACCCTTTTATTATATAGGATGTAGTAAACTAAATGTGTTCTTTAAATCCCAAGGAATGGGCCAGTCTCAGAAACCCTTTAAGAAAGACCCTATGCATTTATAGGTAATAAATAAGTTCTAATGTTGAATTAGGCAGAGGCCACATGATTGGAGAATCTTATGGATTTTCTCTATCATGTCTATTAAAATCTTAAAAATACCACAGAAAGAGTTCTCTTGGCATCTGTTAAATGAAATGTGAGTGTGTTTTGAACAATGGGAGGGTACATTTTATTTTTGTGGTGCTCTGATTTGTACAAAAATTGCTTGAGTGTTGTTCTGTATCATATTCTATGAAGTGCAGTTGACAATTTGGATAACTATCTCACTTCCAGAAGTGCTTATGTCTAAAGGAAATTATAGCCCATAAAAATGATCTCTTCTAAACAAATATATGGTGCAGAATGAAAAAAATAACACTTTGCTTTTTACTTGACTTAACTTTATTTCCTTGTTTACGTTTTAGGTATTGGGTACATCAAATGAAATACTGTTATTGGTCTTATTTAGATAGTTTCATTGCTGTTAGCTATACTGTGCATATTATTCAGTGACTTGCATTTTCAGGGACTTGCCAAATGAGATTTACATTTGATAAAACCCATTAAATATTATATTTTGATTGAATTAAAACTAATTGCATTCATTTCCATTACTGAGACCACATTCTGAAGCATTCTGTGCATTTGTCTTTGTTTTTATGTTGTACAACTCCAGTTTTCTCTAAGCAAACTAGTGATGGAGCAAGAAGTGTTTGCCAAGAGTTTGTATCATTAAGTAGTTGAGGGAGTTTAACAAATTATTTTTAATTTAATTCTTTTCAAACTGTCATATTAATATGTAACCTGAACATTTTGCCATTTTGTAAATTAATTCGCTTGATTACCAGCCTGTAACATCACTTATCCTTAATCTAAATTGCATTAAATTCTTCTTCTCTTGTAGAACTAATCGCACACTTTTGCCCTTGTCTGTGAAGGCAGGAATTATATAACATTTATTCTTCATTGCAGAGTATTTGACAGTGTGTAGTAGCTGCTCAGCAAATATTTTTTAATTAATAATGAACAATCACATAATCAATTTTTCTGATTGTTTATTTTGAAAGGAATTACAGTCTTAAAAGTCACAAAACCAGATGCATTATTATCCTCCAGAAACTGACAGTCTGATAAAAGTTTCAAATCTTTTAAACTTTTGATTTTCCCTGAGATATCCTAAAATATCTTCTCTTTTCATTTTTACGACTTCTGCTGCTCAGGCTGCACATCAGTGCGTGGAGTGGATTGGAGGCAGGGAGGGCGCAGCAGAGGGAGAGGTGTGTGGTCCCTGTGGTGGCTCCTTTTCCTTGGAGCTCCTCTGGGAGAAGGGAGAAGACCCAATTGAATCTCGCCTCCTATTTTGTCTTCTCCCTAGTTTCATGCTCTTTGCAGTAACCTTTGGGATGCTTATCTTGGCTTCATCACCCTCCATTTTTCTCAACCCTTAGCAAGCTGGTCTCTGACTCACTCTTAAGGATTTTTGTTCTCTCCAAAAGTACCAATATCTTATTGTTTGCCAAATCCAGAGATATTTATCAGTCCTCATCCGGCTTTGCCTCTCTGCCAAACCTCTCTGCTGATTTAACTTCTCCATTCCAATGCTTAACATAACTACAGTCAGAGTTTAAAAATCCAAGCTCCTATTCATTTCTTAACCCATCTGGTTATAGAGGAAACACAAACCAAAATATGTTCTATTATTGTACTTTTATCTGCTGTAATTGTGTATTTACTGACATTTCCAATTAAACAATTTGCAACTCAAGCCTAGGTTTTTTTATGCTTTTCTATTGATATTGATTATTCAATATTAATTATCTCTCTTGACAGATATACAAAATTTGCATTTTAAGATATTTTTGGAAAAGTATGCATAAAATATTTGATGCTATCAGCAATTTGCTGTTCAGTTTTAGTATTATGTATTTGGTTATGAAAGTTTCTAGGACTAGAATTACGGACAGATTTAAGACACATTTAGAAAGGAAAACTACAAGTAAAAAGTGTTGGTAAAGATTGGTATAGCCCTAACCAGTTTGGCTCAGTGGATAGAGCATCAGCCTGCAGACTGAAGGGTCCCAGGTTTGATTCTGGTCAAGAGCATGTACCTTGGTTGCGGGCACATCCCCAGTAGGGGGTGTGCAGGAGGCAGCTGATTGATGTTTCTCTCTCATTGATATTTCTAACGCTCTATCCCTCTCTCTTCCTTTCTGTAAAAAATCAATAAAATATATATTTTTTTTTTAAAAAAAAAAGATTGGTATAAAGGGTTATGAAAGTAAAAGTGGCACAAACTATTTTTCAAAATATTTAATTTAGCAGATACAGGGCAATTAGCTCAATAATGTGGAGGAACCAGGTTATGAACAGAGAGAATACACAAATCAGGACTTTTGGTGGAGTGGACATGACAAAGTTTGAGACGATAAGGAGGAAAGGAAGAGCAGGAGATTGGAATCAGCAAAGAGAAAGACCCTGCGGGTCAGATTCTGCACTGGCCAGGTGTATCACACTGGAGTCGCCCAAAGATTGGAGCTGGAGACTGAGAGCAGATAAAGCATCGTCAGTAAGTGAGACAAATGAGCTACTGAGAGAAGTAATGCTTAACGCATGGCTAGAGAGGCTTGCAAATGAGGCCGGCAAGCAGCACATAACGCGGTTTGGATGATTCACAAGGGGATAGTCTCTGGGCAGTTTAATTTGCTCCATCAGGGCCCAATCAGCCTGCCTGGAGGAACGGAGAAAGTGCATCTTGCTGGGTGACCTAAGGGTCAGTCTCATCTTCTTCAAGAGTGACCCTTTGTAGTATATTTGGGGAAGGCGGAAGAATCATATCTGTCACAAAACATCCCTTTGCATCTATTCCTCCATGTCCTGAGCTTATCAGTATGTCCCCAAGTCCTCCTGAGGTTTCTTCTATCTTCGTTTCTGCCGACCTACCTGGAACACTGATCACTGCACATTTGCCCTGACAATTTGCTACCACCTGTCTAACTTTTTGGCAGAAGGAAATTATGTTCTCTAATTCCCATTGCAATGTTCTAAAAGAAGGAATGTATGCAATAGTCTTTACTGAAGGCTTGGAGCGTGTGTGTGTGTGTGTGTGTGTGTGTGTGTGTGTGTTACTGCCCTCAAGTTAGAGTTGACTAACAATGGGCAGAGCCCCGGGTTAAAGATATATGAGTCTTTATTGGGCAGTAGAGTCAAGATTTGAGGTCTTTTGGAATAGATGAGTGATGACAGAGTCCTCCTGGGATACCAAGGCTGAGGAAAGGGAACCTTATATTTAAGAATATATATCATCTAGGAGTACAACCAACATATGAAGTACTGAAAATACATCCCATAAGATATGCAAAAAAATCATAACACTTTATTGAAAGATATTAATAATATAAATAAATTGAATTATATGCAAAGATAGAAAGATCCAGAAATTTGTAGAGGTGTAAACTCTCTAAAAAAACAATGTGAAAATTCAATGCAATTCCAATTAAATTTTCCACATATTATTCTCATGGAACTTGACAAGCTGATTCTTAGATTGATATGAACAATTAAAGAGCCAGGATAAACAAGACAATTTTGAAGAACAAGCTGTGACATTTCACATAATATAAAAGTTTGATAGAACCCTCTAGAAATGATGGAAGTGTGATACTGTCACTGGAAGAAAATAATAAAGATGAAAATCCAATCAAAATGACAACTAATATATGAGACATATTGGAAATGAAAAATTTGTTTTTAATAATTGAAGGTAGAAAACAAAGTTAGATATAAGAACAATCAAGTGGGGGGGAGAATAATGCAAAAATGTGTAATATTTTAAGTGGTGCTAAGGTTATGAGGAAAAATAAATCAGAGTAAGGGGTGAACGAGTGACCGGAAGAAGGCACCTGTTAGTATTGTCAGGGGCTGCTTCTCTGAGCCTTGAGCCCAAAGGACAGATGAGTATGTCAGTGTCTCTAGGACATCAAGGAAGAGGACCTGAGGGAGAAGAGTTTGTGACCAGCTCAAGGGCCAGCAGGGAAACGGCAGAATGAGGCAAAGTCCTAGAAGATGAGGTCAGAATTGGATGGTAAGTTGGGGAGGGGTGTGCAGACCATATAAGGCTTTGAAGGATCTAGAAGAATGTTGAACCTATTCTGAATGAGGAGGAAACCTCTTGGTGGCTTGAAGGAGATCTGCCTTCTTGTGTTATATCAACATAGTTTGATGTAATCAGATGATTCACTTCCTCATAGGAAAGCATAGGTAGAAAACATGTAACATGTAATTGAGATGAATGGGTTTAGAGAAAGGAAAAGAGACAAACTTTTGGGTTTATCTCACAATGGAGAATGGTTTTACTCATGGAACCAAAATACCTGAAGCCTCAAAGGTAAAGTGCCCTGAGCCTGGGGCAGATGGGATGGCCAATGTCCCTTCTGCTCCCCTTTCTCAAGTTTTCCATGGGTCACCAACCCCTCTATGTTTGATGCATTCTTTCTTTGAATATATAAATGCATTCAGTTTCATCCAAGAATGTCTTGACCTCAGAGTACTGTTTCATAGGAAGACCCTTCTCTGGACCACTGTGAGCTCATCTCCGCTTTACTCTCCAGCAGTTATATTCTTTATAAATAATGGTATAACCCTGGCCACTGTGGCTCATTTGGTTGGACATTGTCCTGTGCACTGGAGGTTGCTGGTTTGATTCCTGGTCTGGGCACATGCCTGAGTTGTGGGCTTGATCCCCAGTAGGGGGCAGCTGATGGTTTACTCTCACATAGATGTTTCTCTCTTTCCCTCTTCCTTCCTATCTTTCTAAAATATCAACTAAAAAATCTTTAAAAAAATAATAATGGTACAGCAATTACTTCAAAGTTTTTTTAAGAAGGCCATATTTTGGCAGTAAATAGAGTCTAATCACAAGCTTTATTAAGCAAATTCTCAAAATGTAAATGGGCAGGAATTGAAAGTTATCAGACTGATAATCTTTATTAAGTGTGGAATATAACTAATATTTAAACATAAATTAAATATTACAGTATTGAATTTTTTGATGATCTTATCTAGTCAAGAAAATGCTGTTAATGAGAATAGGTTTGATAATTTTAAATTTCTTTTTTCCTGCTTATGTACAATTTAAATATAGTTTCTCCCTGAAATTTCTGAGTTTAAGAAGATGTTTAAATATTGGAATGAAAGATCATAAAGACACAATTAATTTGCACAGATCACACAATGTGGAGAAAGATTTTACTTTTTAATCTGGGTCAGAGAAATAACTCTCTATTTCCTGATATATTTTACTTGTTTGTTTGAATTTTCTCCACTCCTTAAAAAATTATCACTCTAAAAATAGTGTTGTTTTTTATGTTCATTCTTGCAAAGCCTTTCATTTTCAAAGACAATTTCACAATTCCTTTAAACAAGAGTTTACTATCTGAGTAAGATACTCTTGGAAATGACCTCAATCAAAACCAGTGTTCATTTTCAGTGAGATTATCAGTTACAATTAGAGAAAGAAATAAAAAATAATTTATCAAGTTTGAATACTTTTTTCCTAAACTGTCAGTGTTTCCGCGGTTTATAGGTGATTGGTGTGTTAATTCAGTTCTTTAAAGAATAATTTATAAGACAGTATTAGGATTTATTTTATGATAATGTGTGGTTTATATTTTGAGATCACATATTCACACTTATAAGTTTTTCAAAAAATGGTCTTAACATAATATACTAGTGGCCCAGTGCATGAAATTCACGCAAGGGGCTCAGCCCTCGCAGCTGCAGTGGCTTGCCTCGGCCCTCGCAGCCTCGGCTTCGTCCGGAAGGACATCCACAAGGACATCCGGAAGGTCATTCAGCTGTCTAGTCTAATTAGCACATTACGCTTTTATTATTACAGATAGGCATCGAGTTTCCAGGGACAAAACCAGACCTAAAAGAAAAGGTGCTGTTTCTCACTCTCAGAACTGAGGGTGACCTGCTCTTGGAAGTGCCAGAGGGCTGGAAAAACTGCCCTTATTTCCACCGAGCCTGAGATATTAAAGATGCATTTGCAAAAATTAAATATATTTTTAGTGAAGCATAGCAGTTAGAAAAAATAATTTAAAATGAATATACTTTAATATACATTCAATAATGGTAACAATTATATAAAAAGTCAGCATTTGATTTATCCCCTCTGACCGTTGTCTCAGGAATTGCCACATTCACTTTTATAATCACTTGGGTTCCAGACCTGGGGATGGCCCTTCATTTTCTCTTTCATTCACACTCTACATACAACCATCGCAAACCCCACTGACTGCCACTCAGGAGATATTTGGGTACTTGGAACCCCACCCCTTCTCCTCACCACGTCCTGTCTGGTGCCGGGCCAAGCCTCCCCAAATCTTGCCTACATGACTTCAGTCAGCTCCCAGCCGGTGGCCCTGCTGTTCCTTTTATTCTCCCTTCTATAATCTACTGCAGCAGAGTGAGCCTTGTAACACACAAGTCAGATCATCTTACTTCTCTGCTCAAAATAACTCAATGAACTCATTTTTTCAGAGAAAAAAACAAGTTATTTAAAATGGTCTCAGAAGGTCCTTCAGGCTCTGGCCCACCTCCCAACCATCTACCAAAGGCTTTCCCTGGCAGACTTCCTGGAGGAAGCCCCCCCGCCCCCCAACACACACACACACACACACACACACACACACACACACGAACACCCCAGATGCTTTTTTCTATGCTGTCTCTGTATTCAGTTCTTTCCCACTCTCAGCCTTTCCTCTTCTCTCTGTCTGGTCCTTGGGTCCTCATCTGTCCACCTCACAGGGCTCCTGAGAGAAGAAAGGGACCCTGGGGGATGCCCCTGACTCCTGGGCAGCCTCTCGCATATCCTGTTGCAGTAAGACACGCAAGGGCCCACTGTTACCTTCATTTGGGCTGGGTTACTGAGACACCCGGGACCCGGCCCTCAGTCCTAACAACTGGGAGGAGAAATTCTTATAATGTGGGACATGAGTATCTGGGTAACTAGATGCCTGCCTATGTCACAGTCCTGCTGATAATCTCAACATACCTGGTTTGCCTCCTTCTTTGGCTTAGGACTCAAGAGGACTATGTATACTGACCTCTTCAAAACTGTAACTTTTGCTGCATTGAATGGGATCTTGAGAAATAAGAATTAAATATGGGGACCAAAATAACACCGGGATTTCAAGGTTTTGTTGGGCTGGACATGGAGGCTAGGACTCCGGCTGTCGGCAGTGCCTCATTGTGCATTGGGCTAGTCTGTGCTGCAGTGTGGCCATGAGCTTTCGACGGCCAGGCCCCACAAACACCCTTCTGCCATCAGTGCCCTGTGCTTTCCTCCCACATGTCATTTCAGCGGAGGGCAGCCTTAACCCCAGGCAAGGGTTTTAAAATCTTGTCTGAACTATCAGCCTCAGCCACTGTGGTGTGCTGGGACTTCCTGGAGGCGGCACACACAGGTAGGAGATGACAGTGACGTGACACCACGCCCCACACAGAAAGCTGAGCAAAGGGAGGCTCTAATCTAAAGGCAAGATCCCATCACCTGCTATCAGCTTTGCCATTGAAACCTGTGCTGAAGTTTGCTTCATCGGCCTCACCCTGTTATCTTCTTTTCAAACTGATTCGACATTGTCAAGTAAGAAGAGGTTAATAGGCAGTATCTCCTCAGAATCCTAGCATGCACCTCTCCCAGGTCATCTGATATTCCCCTCCCCATTCTCTCTGCTTCCCATCTTTTCTCCCCTCCACACATACCCACACTGCGGGCACCACTGTTCCCTCCATACACCTCATGCTTTGTGTCTTTGTTCAAATTGATCCAAATGGGAACATTCTCCTTTATGATCTTATGCTCTTAGGAAAATTGCTCATTTTTTAAAAGTTTGTATTCATTGATTGCAAACTTTTAAAAAATTTATCTTTTCGAGAGATAGAAGAAGGGGGAGAGAGAGAGAGAGAGAGAGAGAGAGAGAAAGAGAACCATCAATTTGTAGTTCCACCTGTTTATGCATTCACTGGTTGTTTCTTGTATGTGCCCTGATGGGGGGATCGAACCCGCAACCTGGGAGCATGGGGATGACACTCTAACCAACTGAGCTACCTGGCCAAGGCTGAAAAATGGCTCAATTTTAAGGCTCATTACAGAGGCATGTTCTTTTTCTCTCTCACTCTGGCCCATGTGTTCCCAAGTCCTTAGGTACTCCTAAGGCTTAGGAAGAGCCACACTCAAGGGGCCAAAGAGCCGCATGTGGCTTGTGAGCCGCAGTTTGCTGACCTTAGCTGCTAAGGGAGAAGAGGTCAGTGCCCCTGACTAAATAGTCAGGTGCTGCATGTTTACAAAGTTCTTGTGGCACACAGGTCTCCTTAGGAAATGGTGCAGCCTGCCTGGGGGTCTTAGCTGTAATCCAGCTGCATCAGGCAGCTCAGGCTCCTGTCACAAAACAACATAGAGCAGATGGCATAACGCACAGAAATTAGTTCCTCGCAGTTTTGGAGACTGGAAGTCTGAGATCAGGGTCTGGTGACAGCATCTGGGTGGCCGATGGCTCCATGCTCACTGTGGCTTCCCACGGCAGAGAGGGAGCATTCCCTCCCCCTGACCCCCCACCCCTCTCTCCCTCTTCTGCTGAGACCAGTGTCCTATGGGAATACGACCCAACCTTTATGTCCACAGTGAACCACAAACCTCCTGAGGACCCCATCTGCAGGGACAGTCACATTGGGGGTGTGGCTTCAACATGTGACTTTTAGGGGGACATGATCTGGTCCTTAGCATAGGGCTTTCCTGGCGAGTATGGGATAAATTTCACTGGGCAGGGTTGGCCTCATTGAACTTTTGACTCCAAGGCCACCAGCACAAGCCTCTCGCTGTATGACTAGAACGTTGCTTTTCTATATATGTTAAAGCTCTCACCCATCCCTCTGCCCCAGCTCTTTCTTTGTGTGCTGTCAGTTTACATGTAAGAAATATACCAGCACTTACTGTTCAGAAGTTATGTGTTTCAAACCAGCCCAGGAAGAAACCTCATCAAAGTTAAAAATAGCCAAATAGAACTGAAACGGGACATAAAGATGAAGTCACACACACAGCCAAGAAGAGCATTTGAAGGGAGTCTGGACTCAGGAAAAGGCGCGGGGCTGCACTCATTGTGCAGGAGGAGGAAACTAAAGCTAAAGGAGGGAGCGAGGCGCAGTGTAATGGGGAGCACCTGGTAGACCCTGGTCCCCGGGAGTCCGGGGCCTCCTCAGCAGCCTGGAGACTCCGCCTGCTTTGCTCGGTCCTCACATTTCCCGGGTGCTGTTACTAGATGTTGTAGGTGTCCTCACATTTCTGTACCACAACAGAAAGTCTACCCATCGGACCAGTCAACAGGAAAGTAAAGCTTAAATGAAAAGATTGACATAAGTCGAAAAGCATTTGTTATTATACAGACTGTTGATATTACAGAGCAGCAATTTTCAACCTTTTTCATCGCATGGCACACATAAACTGATTACTAAAATTCTAAGGTGCACCATAAAGTATATTTTTTGCCAATCTGACAAAAAAAATAGGTATGATTTTGAATCATTCACACCAGGTGGCTATTGCTGTGTGGGTTGTTCTCGTGGTTTTTTTTTTGTTGTTGTTGTTGTTGTTGTTTTTTAATTTGACAAGCTACAGTGGTCGGCAAACTCATTAGTCAACACAGCCAAATATCAACAGTACAACGATTGAAATTTCTTTTGAGGGCCAAATTTTTTAAACTTAAGCTGTATAGGTAGGTACATTGTTATTAACTTAATTGCGGTACTCCTAAGGCTTAGGAAGAGCCACACTCAAGGGGCCAAAGAGCCGCATGTGGCTCACGAGCCGCAGTTTGCCGACCTTAGCTGCTAAGGGAGAAGAGGTCAGTGCCCCTGACTAAATAGTCAGGTGCTGCATGTTTACAAAGTTCTTGAGGCACACAGGTTACACAGGTTGAAAATCGCTGTTGGAGCAACGAAGAACACATTGCTATAGGGAGAAAAGAAGAAAGGTGACGTGTTCTCACATGGAGAGCACTGATGTTTCCTAACCACGTCTGCACGTGATTTCAAGTAATTTACGTTGATTTCCTTAAAGATTGGCTTCACAAAATTCTCTAATTTCTGTGCATATTCTCTTGTGAACATTCAGTGCTACTGTGAAACATGGGACTCATGATGCTTTCTAGTATGTTAAGACATTTAAAACCATGCTAGATAAAAGTTTATGAAATCTGATGTAAAAACATATTGGTAATTCTTTTATTTTATCAGATAAAGCAAAATTTGTCAATATTTTAATGGTATTTACTTTTCGGTATCTTATCTCCTTTGATGAGAGTCCAATAATTATTTTGATTACTTGATTTATTATAGTAACCTCACTTATGAGTCATATACTACATATTGATATGTGATATATGAGATGTAGTATCCTCATTTTCCCCACACTTTCCTGTCCTGACAGCCATTATCTAAGTGATATTATGTTTTATCTGATCACTGGAAGGGTTTCCCATTATTCTCACTGCTTTGCCCCTGTTTTTATCCCGCTCTGTCTGCTTCCTCACTATTGGTAGCGTGATCTTGCTAAAGCACCAATGATCATGTTAATCCTCTGATTTAAACCTCCAGTGGGGCCTCTTTCCTAATAACCTGAAGTTACTTTTATTATGTGACATAAACTCGTCTCCAAATCAGAACTTATCTATCATTGCAGTCCAATACTTCAGAGAGAGAACGCTGGTTTCCTTCCCAGAAAATATTCCTGTGTCTTTGTACATGTTAAAAGATGGAACTACATTTTTTCCAGAGAGTGACCAATTCTATTCATCTTCTAAGGTCTCTATGAACCTTTTTCTCCCTTTGAGGACTTTCCCTGTTCCCTGGTCACTGGCAGGAGGGTTATAGTGTTTGTCCTATCCACTTGGCTTGCTGTTTGAATTCCATTTCCCCTAAGTTCCTCCAGCTCAGGGTTTGCTTATTTCTGTTGTCTTGCCATCTTACCCCTGAGTTCCTATAGCTCTACTTTGCTGTTTTATAAAATTACTAGAGACCCAGTGCATGAATTCATGTACCAGTGGGGTCCCTTGGCCTGGCCTGTGAGATTGGGCCGAAACCGGCTCTCCAACATCCCTTGAGGGGCCCTGGATTTTGAGAGGGTGTAGGCCAGGCCAAGGGACTCCACCAGTGCACGATCAGGGCCGGGAGAGACGTGAGAGGTTGACCAGCCAGGGAGGGACTGCTGGAGTGCTCCAGGGTGTGTCTGGCCCATTTAGCTCAGTCCTGATTGGCTGACTGTCTGCTCCCTGGTGGTCAGTGCACATAATAGCAGGTGGTTGAGTGGCCTTAGCATATCATTAGCATATTATTCTTTGATTGGTTGAACAGCCCACCAGTCCACCAGACACTTAGCATATTAGGCTTTTATTATATAGGATTTTTGTATTGTTTTGTATCTTCATGACTATATTACAGGCATAGTTTTAATTTACTGTGCAAAGACATTTTTATGATTTTTTTTTGCCATCAGACCTTCCTGTTCCCTTTCTCCGCTGTCACAGAATGGCTTAGACTTCCCTTGGTTTCTTTGCAGTTGTTGCTTACCTGTCTATGAGATGTGTTCTTCCTGGACTTAGACACTTATGTTGAGAAGCGACTAAAGCTTAGTTGTAGCTAGTAAGAATTCTCTGTGATGCAGAGTGTGTGTGTGTGTGTGTGTGTGTGTGTGTGTGTGTGTGTGAAGGGGGGGGGGGGAGAGATCTTGGCTTCTCTGGTCTCCAGGCACAGAGGGTGGAAGCTGCAGATGTCTCCCAGCGCAATCTTCTTCATGACGCCTCATCTACCGGCCTCTCCCTGTGAACCTGACTTGCCTGCTGGGCTTGGGGAAGTTCTCACAGCAAGGGCTCGTGGAGAATCTCACTGATCTACACAAGGAGGGCTTTGCCTTTGATGCTTGCCTCTTTCCTCAGACACCATTCTCTACCAGCAGCCGTGGGACCTCCTATGTCTTGTGACATGTCTTTTTGACCTTGATTGCTACTATAGCCCCTGAGTATACTAGTAGACATCTCTTAATGTCATGGAATGTGACATTTGGGTATTTCATCCTTGCACTTCTCATCTATTTTGAGTTAGTTCTGAGAAGGGAAGTGGGGCATACCACCTTTTCTCTGCTGTATTCAACTAAGGATAAATTTTCTGTAGCAAAATAGGAAGTCTAAATGGATTAGATTTGATAGAAGGAGAACATTTGGGGGATAGGAAACTTTGTATTCTATGTTTGCATTGCATGGTCTAGGGCCTTGCTTACGTTGCTGATGTTGAAGACATCCTGACTGAGCCAAGACAGGTAGTGAGGACAATGTGGGCAGGACAGGCATCTGGAATCAGTTTATTTTAAGGGTGTTACTCAAGTGTGATTTAGTATTTTTTCATTTTCTCAATTTTAAGAATAGCTATTTTTAAGAATAAATATTATTTTTGTAATAATGCATTTTGTGTTTATTTTTGGTTTGTTTGTTTAAAACATCTTCAAGCATTTAAGATACTCAGTCCTAGAATCTGAGTTCCCTTTTCCAGGCAGACTTCCTTCATTATGAACTTCCTTTTTTAAATTAAATTTATTGGGGTTACATTGGTTAATAAGATTATATAGGTTTTAAGTTCACAGTCCTATGATACATCATCTGTATGTTGTATTGTGTGCCCACCACCCAAAGTCAAATATTCCATCACCATGCAATTGACCCCCTTTACCCTCTACTACCCTCAACCCCTTCCACCTGGTAACCATCATACTGTTGTCTGTGTCTATGAGTTTCTGTTTGTTTTTCTCATGTGTTGCTTGCATTTTATTTCCCACATGTGAGTGAAATCATGTGGTTCTTAACTTTTTCTGTCTGACTTATTTTGTTTAGCATGATATTCTTAAGATCCATTCAAACTTGAAAACATTTGTTCACAAAGATAGATGTACCCTTACGTTCATTGCAGCATTATTCACAGTGGCCAAGACAGGGAAACAACCAAAGTGTCCTGCAATAGAGGACTGGATAAAGAAGATGTGGTACGTAGTTACAATGGAACACTACTCAGCCACAGGGAAAGATGAAATTACTGCCATTTGCCACAACATGGACAGATCTTGAGTATGGACTTTCAAAAGCATTTTGCCACATGTTGTCTGTGTCTCTTTCTGAGCTTTTAGAGGAATGTGTATTTCTTTTCTACTATGTTAAGATACACAAAATCTCTCTATTGTTCTCTGGTTTAGCAATTATTTACTTAACTGATAAGAAATGATATTTTTATGCTCGAAGAATCTGTAACACATGTGTCTCTTCTGTGGGGTGTCTTGATTTTATTGTGGGCAGTGTAGCTTCTCGGTTAACAGCCCTGAAATCAGACATTCTTGCTTCTACATTCAGAAGCCCCCACATTCTGTTGACCTTATGCATGGTTTTAACTACTCTCTCTTTCTTTCCTTATCTATAGAATGAGAATAATAATACTGATTTCATAGGATTATTTACAGTATTCTTAACATGTAAATATTAAACACCTGGGTTAAAATACATTTTCCACATTCACATTACATGAAACTTACTTGCTATTGGCAAATTAGTGATGCTTCATTCAGAAGTGATTCAAAGTTCAGCTAATCACGGAAAATGCATTCAAGGCTGCAGCAGAGATGGGCTGCTATAACCATGCTTCATTCCTTCCTCCTGAGATGCTGGGGTCCTGTCCACCCAGACACTGCCCCAGCGCCCTCTGGACCACAGACTCCCAGTGATGCCAGTCTCACATGAAGTCACTTCCCCAGAACAAAACACTTGTATTTTTTGGACTGTGAACAAGGTAAATTGAAGGAATGGGATAGATGAATCTCTAATGAAAAACATTTTTCTCTTTTCATGATCACACATTGATTTCAACATTTAAGCATAAATCGTGAATCTCATTTAAAAAAATAAACCAAGTTCAATGTTAGGGTATGTTAAGTAGTTTACTTACAAATAACTTCTTCCTATTGCTAGTCATAAAGGATGAGTACCTGTCTTCTATACATAATATGCATATTCATTTGATAAAACTTTATAAACATGTTTAACACATATATAGGTTAGCACATACCACATATATAAACATTTTCTGTTATGACAAGTGTTTATATTATTTCTATCAAATTTAAATGGAAACATGTATTGTGTAACACCGGCTTGTGAGGATCCATCATATTTTGCATATAATTGTTCACTTTCATTGCTGTATATGATTGCATCATTCAATACCCTATATTCATTTACCCGTTCAGCTGTTGATAGACATTTGGGCAGTTTCTCCTTACTAGTACTATGAATTGTTTTAGTATGAATGGTTTAGCTTAAGTCTTTGCCAGCAAATGCACTGATATCTCTGTAGACTAAGAATGGAATGGTCAACCAGAAGGTGAGTTCACATCAGCTTCAGGAGGTACCATTAACTAGGTTTCCCATGTGAACAGGCCAACATGAGGAGCACCCCACTGGGTCCTTGTGCCTCTGGATTGAGAATAGGCAGCAGGATTTCATAGATGTTCTAAAATCTTTGAACTTCAAAGTGAAAAAGTGAGGTTTCTTCTCTCTTTTTCCTCAGGAGTCCACGCAAAACTTTTCCCCTTTTCTCCAAGAGCAGAAAGGCATCACAAGGGGTTTCTGGGAGAGGAAGCCCTGGAGACACACCCCAATCTCACCACATTTTTCCCAGGACAGCAGGCAAACACTTGCCTTGCATTATCGCAACTAAGGTGCTCCTTCAAGCTGTTCTTCCTTGAACAAAGGAGATATGCTCAAAGGTGACTCTGTATAGTCAGGTGGATGTGGACACATCTGGCAACTTTTAATTGGCACCTTTACAGCAGCTCTGCCAGCCAGCCACCAGATGCCGGTGTAAATATCTCATCTGCTGCGGTCTTTCCAGCCCACATTGCCTCGTTCAGCAAATATCCATGCAGATACCCAGCGTATCTCCATGGAGCGTGCCAGCTGGGGATAGTTTATCAATTTCAAAAATTCAAAAAGTAATATGGCCAACACTACACACACACATCACTGAAATTTTTTGATGCACAAATTCTGTTCCAAATTTCTCCAGAAACATGTTGCTATTATTCTATGCCAGTGCAAGTGCTGGCTCTAAAATAAAGTTCCCAGGGGTTATATCTGTCCTGTTTTATTTAAAACTAGAGGCCTGGTGCACAAATTCATGCATAGGTGGGGTCTCTAGGCTTGGCCAGTGATCAGGGCTGATCAGGGCCATCTCTCCCAGTCCTGATCAGGGCCGGGCCAATCGGGGCTGGCTGGCTGGGCGGAGGGACAGGAGGAGGGACCACGGGATGTTGGCCTGCCACAGGAGGTTGGCTGTGGGAGCACACTGACCACCAGGGGGCAGCTCCTGCATTGAGCATCTGCCCCCTGGTGGTGAGTGCACATCATAGTGATCAGTCATTCGGTTGTCTGGTTGCTTAGGCCATATATATATAAACAGAGGCCCTACTGGTGTGTTTCTGTGGTTGAGCATCGACCCATGAACCAAGAGGTCACCAGTTTGATTTCAGGTCAGGACACATGCCTGGGTTTCCTGCTCAATCCCCAGTAGGGGGCATGTAGGAGACAGTCACTGGATGTTTCTCTCACCTATGTTTCTATCTCCTCTCCCTCTCCCTTCTTCTCTCTCTCAAAAAATAAAATAAAATAAAAATGCTAACAGAGAAGAACAAAGTATGGATACTGCCATGTGTTAATACAATTATAAGAATTATTTATATTGGGGCTAGGGGTGTGCTTGTTCTGACCAGGTACATGTTCTAGTTTGGCAATTCTCCTCTCACCTACCAAAGAAGCCATATTCTTACTTTTGCATCAGAATCAGCAAGATTTTTAGTTTTCTTTATTTACTTCAATCAGAAGTTCATTCTGCAATAAAAGGTATGGCCCCCTCCCTCCCCACCCTGTCTGGGAGATCCAGTAATTGTGTTTGGGTTTAAAAGGGCTTTCTTGCTGCATCAGAAAGAGCTATGCTTCCAGTAAGATGATGGATATTCCTTGGGTTTGGTGTTGACAGCACCATGAAAGCCTTATGTGAGAGATAAATCCATAGTGCATTCTCACCTGTGCCTGCTAATGTGGAAGGGTTCCTTATTCTGTGCCACAAATGGCAGACAATTCCTTTAACTGAAGCAAAGTCACGTCTGAGTTGCATGAGACACTGTGATGCACAAAATAGGATCCCAACGACACAGAGCCGGTGGGTTCCAGGGCTGGAGAGAGTGTCCAGTGATTGAGCGAAATCAAGTTGCACAGGCAGACAGCATGGCCGCATGGGTGATGGGGATTAATTTACAATTCACAATATCCTGATACATATGCAGGGATGATCATGTACACATTTTATAGCAAGCATTTTATTGAAGTAAATCATACATGTACGTGTGTATATATCAAACACACACACACACACACACACACACACACACACACACCCCAACACATACAAAGTCTATGAAGCCCTACAAAACAATTCTCTTCCAGTCATTAGCAGCCCACCACCCGCATACCAGGGTAGCTTAGAGCATAACAGATTGGTTTTGCTTCTTTTCTAATGTAAAGAATTGCATTCTATAGTACAGTGATGGCGAAGCTTTTGAGCTCGGTGTGCCAGCATTTTGAAAAACCCTAACTTAACTCTGGTGCCGTGTCACATATAGAAAATTTTTGATATTTTCAACCATAGTAAAACAAAGACTTATATTTTTGACATTTATTTTATATATTTAAATGCCATTGAACAAAGAAAAATCAACCAAAAAAATGAGTTTGCGTGTCAGAGGTTTGCCATCACTGATATAGTAGGTACTCCTGACTGACTAATTAAGCTTAACCTATTTGTGAAATTCATTTGAATACTTTGTATTTTCAAGTTATTAATTTTAATTGCAGTTTCATATGAATACATATGAATATATTTTTATTTTTGTTTATAGATGTGAAGTTGTTTACCATTTGGGGCCATTACAAAGAATGCTTCTATGAACATTCTTTCTCATATTTTTGGTAAATGTATGTTTATGTTGAGTACAAGAGTGGAGTTGTTGGTCACAGAGAATCTATTTTGTATGGTGTGGGGCAGGGATCAAGATTGTTTTCCATTTGGGTACACAATTGATATAGCATCATTAATGAAAAGCTCAGGCCTTTCCCAATGTGCTTCAGGGTTGAAATCAAAGGCCATCATTGTGCAGGTCTGTATCACAGTTTTCTTTTTGTTATTTCTTATGCAGATATGTTATTTCTTTTTTAGTTGACCCATGGTTTTCATGGTCCTTATGCTAGATATGCTGGTAGATGTTAATGCAATTTCTCAAATGTTAAGAGCACTGGCAATATTGTATTTAAACCTTCCAAACTGTAAACTTCTCCCTTGGTAAAGAAATTTTATAGGGCATGTAGAGTACTAGGTAATCATTTTTAAACTGTAGTCTTCTCCCCCCAAATGCCCATTGGTTAAAAATTACAGTCTCTTCATAAGACTGTGTTGGCTTCTCCCAAGAATGTCATCCAAGTGGGTAGGTTTTCCAGAGACTGAAATCCATGGTGACATAAAATGGCTTGAGCGCTTGGTCGGGATGTTAATTAATTCCCAGAGGGAAAATAGGTCACATCAGCTCAATGGAAGACCAGTTTTAGAACAATTTTTTTTCTTATTGTGTTTTTTTTTTTTTTCCAGAAAACACCTGTAAATGCTCAAATCCAAATTCCTGGATACAAATGTTCTCCTAGGTCTTAAAATTGAAGACAGATTGTTCTTTTTTCCTGTTAAGTTCATTCTAACTTTAGGCCTTACTCAAGTCATATAAAAGAGGATTTAAATTTTTTAAATTCTTTTTCTCACCCTGGCCACGTGACTGGGTTGGAGCATCACCCCAGTGCACCAAAAAGGTTGCGGGATCAACCCCAGTCAGGGAATGTATGAGAGACAACCAATCCATGTTTCTCTCTTTTCCTTTCCCTCCCTCTTTTCTTCCCTCTCTCCCTTTCTCTCTCTCTAAAAGTCAATGAAAACATATCCTCAAGTGAAGATTTAAAAAAAATTCTTTTTCTCTTCCTTTTTTTTAAAAGAGTGACTACAAAGCTCATCATTCAGACCTATCAGAATGATATGGAATGATTTTGGAGTATCCATGTTAGAAATTTCCTACTATTTTAGCAAAAGTTGAATTTATCAGCTTGGATCTGAATTAAAAAAAAAACAACAAAAATTCATATGAGGAAAATAATTATCAATAGGTAAATATTTTGTCTAATTCACTTTTATTTCAGAAGTCTATCATTACGATTATTATAATGGGATTTAAAATAAGTGAAAAAAGTGGGGGCAAATGTGAGTGTGTAACACTTCATTACTCCCACAAGTTATAGCTAAGAGCTCTTCCATAACTAAGGAGGACTTTCGAATCTGTGAAAATATTATTTTGATGTGGTATCGAAAAACATTTGTCCATATTTTCACTAATTTTAAAAGTCTATTTTATGGGGTAGTGATTGGATCCTAGATAGGTATTCTCTCCCTATAAAAATAAAAGAACATCATATTTTTAAAAGACATTCATTTCAAAGCTTCTCTTAATTTTCTGATGATAAAGTCACTTTAAATGTTTTTCAAAATACCCAACCTGGCAGTATGTTTATTTCCTTAACACAGAATTCTCGATATGCATGCTATTAGCATGATTTTTACAATTGAAGTTGTGCAAACACACAGTGAATCTCCCTGTGCCTTGCCTCTAGAGCCATCTGGACACCATGGCAGCGTCCTATTCATGACATACAAACGCCTGGATCTTGCCGATGCATAAACAGTAATTAAACACACAAGCCAACTGTGCCTGCCAGATCGGCAACAACTATCCTTTGAGTGGCTTAGAGTTTCCATGCCAATGAGCTGATTGAGAAATTGGCTGGTGATTAAAGATTAATGATTTATGGTGGCAACTGAGGTTCATTTGCTGCTTACTGAAATATGTTTGACAGAATCTTTATGATTTTTCTAGAATCCACAGTCTTATAGATATTTATTCCCAAGGAAAGATCTAAATTTCAAGCATGAGGTTCCGTCATATAAGATAGAAGGTATTTTAACATCTAATGATCACTGAGCATGCCTCTTTTCCTATGTACTCTCTTTGATAAGCAATTTTACCTTTTCTGCTTTTAAAGAGAATTTTTAGATTTTGAATATTGGAGAGATTGTGTGTAATTCTTCTCTGGCTGGTCATAGCAGGAGCTTAAAGCAAGGGGACATGATGGATGAAAACAAGAAGTCATGGAGGCATTTGAAAGAGGCCTGGCTCTACATTTGGTGAATTAGCATTTTCTTTTTCTAAAGATCTTTAGATGTTTCAGAATTTGTTGATACCAGGAGAAAGCAGGTGTTGGAGAGGATTATTCAGCTCAGTGTAAAAATAAACCAGTAGATACCGCTGAGAGCTGGCAGGTGTGTGTGTGTGTGTGTGTGTGTGTGTGTGTGTGTGCTTAGGCTCGTAACTTATGTTTCAGCTTAGTGTTGATTCCTGAGTGATACGGTCTTACAGATTTTGGAACCTAATTCACTCCTACCAACATAATGCAGAATTTCCTTTATAAATGCAGTAAAGGGTAACTGAGAATATGACTGACTCCTCACAGCCTTAATCCTATATAATAAAAGCCTAATATGCTAAGTGTCCGGTCATCTGGTCACCCATTCAACTAATCAAAGCGCAATATGCTAATGATATGCTAAGGCCAGTCAACCGCTTGCTATGATGTGCACTGACCACCAGGGGGCAGATGTTCTGACTGGTAGATTAGCTTGCTGCTGGGGTCCGGCCGATCGGGCGTGTCTGGCGAGATGGGCCAGACATGCCCTGGAGCCCTCCCCAGCCCCAATCATGCACCAGTGGGGTCCCTCAGCCTGGCCTGTGCCCTCTCACAATCAGGGACCCTACGGGGGATTTTGGAGAGCCAGTTTCGGCCTGACCCTGCAGGCCAGGCCCAGGGACCCCACTGGTGCATGAATTCATGCACCAGGCCTCTAGTGGTTCTATAAATACTGAACTAAAGTAATTTATAAAGCTGTTAACATTATATCTATTAAAATAAACTCCACAGCACACTCTGGTATGTGACTCTGAGCTCTGAGTCAGCAGAGGTGCGGGTGGTGAAGGATGAGGACTGCTGGGGCATGGGATCGATGCCTGCTGGGCAGGAGGCACTTTCCCTCCACAGGAACAGGCTGGTGGTCTTCTCTGACCATCTTCCTGACCTAGGGCCCATCCCTCCTGGGAAATCTGTTGTTGCTTTGGCTGGGGAGGTTAAGCTTTGACAGTCATATCTCCTGCTACATTTTTCTGAAAACACTCATCATCAGTTTTCATTCATGGTTGCATTTGGTACCTTAAGGGGATGTCTGTGCATGTTCCTGGATTTCACCTGGATTGCATTTTTGTCAAGAGGCAAGTGTTTCCTATGAGTATCCTCAACACACAGGTTAGTAATTATTCAATTCTCCCAGGTTTACCTCTACATCGATGCCCCGGCCACCAAGACCCTTGCTGACAAACGGTAAGAATTGCCCTGGTTTCTCTACTCAACAGGGATGAATGTAAACATAGCTTAGAGGTGACCCAGAGCAAAATTAAAGTGCCTGCCACTTATTGAACCAAGATTTCTGTTTTCTCAACAATATCCATAACCTTCTGAAATGCTATTGTTTTAACTATTATTTCTGCTCCAACTCTGTTAGGTGGATTATTTTTCTGGGCCCAATTTCTCAGAGTGAAACAGGAGGAGGGCTTCCCTGGAGACACCACACAAGAGTCAGCCAGTCAATCAAAGATGAACAAGAAGACCAGGCATTGCCTAAGCAACTCACTCCCAGCCCAGCTCCCTTTGGGAGACATAGACCTCAATGGTTACTGTCCAATTGTTAAAAGCAGAAATTCCAAATCTCTGAATCACAGGACCTACTCTGCAATCTGAAACAGTGGTTTAAAGCTAATTCCAGGGGGAAAAAGGAGAAAATACTTATAAATAAGACAGTGAGAAAGTTGGAGAACACGGACAGTCCATAGTGAAACCAGGCACACTGCCCAGTCTAACTGACTCAGGCTCCTTTACATTATGTATCAATTAAATAAAAAATGAGCGATTATTACCTATAATCTGGATCCGTGGTCTGCAAACCGTGGCTCGTGAGCCACATGCGGCTCTTTGGCCCCTTGAGTGTGGCTCTTCCACAAAATACCACGTGCAGGCGTGCACCTAACGTGCGATTGAAACTTCGTGGCCCATGCGCCGAAGTCGGTATTTTGTGGAAGAGCCATACTCAAGGGGCCAAAGAGCCACGTGTGGCTCATGAGCAGCGGTTTGCAGAGCCACAGTTGGCCGACCACTGGTCTAGATGAACAACTGCCTAAAAAACCTGCTATAAACTGAAGAATGTACTTTGCCAGTCCAGGATCATGTTAATGAACAGTATAAATAAGATTCAAGAAATAAAAGAGGGGGAACTATTTTCTTCTCGGAGGGACTGTTGGTAAAATATAATAACAGCCTTACAAATTTCATGTGCTTTGGGCCCAAAATTTATTTTCCAGGGATTTTTTTCTAAGAAATCATGGGTGGTATCAAATATTTGACTAAAAGTATGAATACATAGATATCTTTGCATATAAAAGAAAATGGGAGACATCATAAATGCCAAACAATAGGTAGTCATTTAAATGATGTTTTAAAAACATAATATATGCAAGAAATAACAATTATAACTATAAGAGTAGCTCACCAAATATACTGCATGATTTTTGTTGTTGTTGTTGAGTATAGGGGACAGAGAGGAGATTTTAAATCTTAAATGTTAGTAATCACCGCCACTGTTTATTAAAGGTGGGTCCCGAGAAGGGTCTTTTAAATGTTTTTATTTTTATTTGCCCTGGTTGGGTAGCTCAGTTGGTTAGAGCATCGTCCTCATACATCAAGGTTACAGGTTTGATCCCCAGTAATGGCACATTCAAGAATCCATCAATGAATGCATAAATAAGTAGGAGAATAAACACCTCTCTCAAATCAATATATTATTTTTTTAAAAATTTCCCTTTGCAGACTTGTGTATAAGGTTGTGCATAGAATATGCTGAGTGAATGAGAAGACGAGACTCCTTGAAAAAGTGTGTGTCTACACTGAGTGTGAGTGTGGAGGGGAGGAAGGGGGCTGGGTCTCCCATTGTTACCATAAGAAGACAGCGTAGGGCTGAGGGCAGTTTCGTGGCTGGAACTGAAGAGGAGGAGAAATGAAGTGGAATGAAGCCTGGCTGAGAAGAAAAATGACTGAGAGGCTGCAGGCAGGGTCTCCAGTCCTGGCCGAGGCTGTCCATTGGATGTGTCTTCTCAGTTGTAGCAAAATGTAGGACCTGGTCGTGAAAAGCCATGTTTTACAGACCAGTCCACTAAGCTATGGACATTGTGAACAGTGGCCCATTCCTGGGTCACTTATTATTGTCTTTGTGGTTGGTTACATTAAAATTAATATACATCTCCAGATCTTCTTAAACTTTTTCATTATTTTTATCTTCAAAATACAGTCAAAGGAAATGAAGCTGATTGATCACAGTTGGATAAGATCGATGGTTGGTGCTTAATGGACATTCTACAGAGTCCAACTCCCTCCCTGTCTTAGCTTTCCATTTACAAATAAAATGTGCTCATTATTCTTGTAGTACTTTGTGCACTTGGAGATGGATCACAAAATAAAAATCTTAATAGCAGATGCTAAATAAATCATGTTTTCTTTTCTTTATGACAAAAAAAATCTGATTCAAATATACAACTTCTGACCTAGCTACCTAGTGGATAGAGCTCAGTGGATAGAGCATTAGCCTGCGGACTGAAGGGTCCCAGATTTGATTCTGGCCAATGGCACATAACTGGGTTGCAGGTTCAATCCCTGACCCCGGTTCAGGCGTGTGCAGAAAGCAACCAATCAATGTGTCTCTCTCACATTGATTTTTCTCTCCCTGCCTCTCCCCTTCCTTTCTACTCTCAATGGAAAAAATGTCTTCAGTTGAGGGTTAACAACAACAACAGAGTAATAAACAAATAAATAAATAACTTTCATTTGAAAAAAAATTCAATTGTAGAACTTCTTCTGAAGAAGGGGTTGGAATATTTAATAAGTAGTCTATTCTAATCCTGCCACTTGATTTAACAGATGAGCTGAGTTAGAACCAGAGACATCCATCTCAGTGTGTGATGAGCTGACTCATTGGCCTGGTGCCCCAACTCCTGGGTCAGAGTTTGCTTCAACTGCAAGGCCCCCCATACAGCTCTGAGAGCAAGCTGATTTGCTCAGAATGCTAGCTAGAGAGAGGACTGGCTCAGAAATGTCCTTGACTTTACTTTCTTGCTAATGACTTTAATTTTTAACCTGTAATCTATTGTGAAAAAAAATGCGTAACTGAACATAGACCCTCACATGGAAGGGCCTATTCATTGTCATCAGGTTAGAGAGCAGGTCCCGGCTGAGAAGCGAGGCTCTCCTGGCCCTGGGTGCATGGGGCTTCACAGAGACGGGTGCAGAGCCAGGGATATGAGCAGCTGGGGCTCCTGTTCCCAAATCCCAGCTCTAAGGAAAAGTGCTTTGCCTTTAACAGTTTAGCACATTCCTCTTATTATTTGTACAAAGGATTCAATGACTTAAAATTAAGACAAAAACCAAGTACACTTCTCCAGTGCCACAGTGAGGGCTATGGGCCTCAGCACATGGAGAGTCTATTTGCTTAAATTTATCTTGGATGAAGGATTCTTCTAGTCATTAACATATTTTAAAAATCTGTACATACTGCTGTACAATTTCCTATTGCTCTGAAATAAGCATGTGTTATCTTTATCATCAGAAAATAAAATGTATAAAATGTCCCTGAGGGCTGCCCAGAGCCCTGTCCTCACAGGAAGATGTTGGCACTGGGGAGGGGTGGCTTTCTCTGCCAGGCACCCAGGGTTGTTCTGTCCCAGGGACACGACACCCTGGCTCCCTGGGTCTGTTTATTTTTTCCTTTGGGTAGACTGATTAATCCCATTTGCATCCGAATGTTAGTTCTTACATAGGACAATCTATGTTGAAGACAAGAATACTTTCACTTCCTCCATCACTACTGCCCTGGTCAGACCCCAGCCATCTCTCACCTGCAGTATTTCAATAACTTTCTAACTGGGTCCCTTCTTCTGTCTTTTGACCCCCAAATTTATTCTTTTTAAAAATATTATTTTCTTTTTTTAAAAAAATGTATTTATTGAATTTAGATAGAGAAAGAAAGAAAAAGAGAGAAACAATGATTTGTTGTTCCTTTTTTATGTAATAGTATTCATTGGTTGATTCTTGTATGTGCCCTGACCGGGTATTGAACCTGCAAATTGGCATATTGGGAGGACACTCTAACCAAGTGAGCCAAGGTTTATTTTTCAATTACAGTTGAAATTCAATATTATATTAGTTTCAAGTGTATAACTCAGCGGTTAGACACTTATGTACCTTACAAAGTGATCCCACAGTAAGTCTAGTACCCCCCTGATGTGCACATAGTTATTACAGTATTATTGATTACATTCCTTGTGCTGTATTTTCATCCCTGAGACTATTTTAATAACTAGCATTTTGTACTTCTTAATTCTCTTCACTTTTTTCACCCAGCCCCTACCCCTCTGATAACTATCAGTCTGTTCTCTGTATCTGAATATGTTTCTGTTTTGTTTGTTCATTTATTTTGTTTTTCAGGTGCCACATATAAGAGAAATCTTCTAATTTCTCTGTCTGACTTACTTCACTTAGCATAATACATTGATTGGCCATAAGAAAGACTGAAATCTTGCTGTGGCCAGAGTAGCTCAGTTGGTTGAGCATCATCTCATGCACCAAAAAGTCACAAATTTCAATTCCTGGTTAGGACACATACCCAGGTTGTGGGTTCAATTTCTGGTTGGGGCTCATATGAGAGGCAACTGATTGATGTCTCTCACATAGATGTTTCTCTCTCTCTTCCTCTTCCTTCCTATCTATCTAAAATCAACAAAACATATTTAAAAAATGATTAAAATTTTACCATTTGCAACAATATGGATGGACCCACAGTCTATTCTTAATAGAGCAACTTAGAATGAGCCTCTAAAAAGAAATCCGATTATGTTAGCTAATGCACAGAAACAACTAAGGGTTTTCTACCTTAATCATAATGAAAACCTGAAGTTCCCCTCTACCCGCTCTACCCCATGCATTTCTGTTCTCCTCACTCATTTCCATCACAACTGGGTGCTCCCACTGCAGGAGTTTTGAACACACTGCTTCCTTTCTGGAAATGTTCTTCCCCTAGGAATTTCCAAGACTTGTGCTTTCACTTCCTTCATATATTTGTTCGAATATTGTAACCAAAACCCAGATTTGGCTGCTTGATGAAATGAAAGCCAAAGTCATGAGACAGGTGCTAATGAAAAGGAAAGTGGTTTATTCAAGTGTCAGCCACCTGAGGAGATGGGGGACTCCTTTCCAAAAGCCTATCTCACTATCTTAGTGCAGGCAGGGGTAAAGTAGAACAAAAAGATAAAGGGAAGGGGGTTGAAACATTCTCTATGTGCAGCCCAGCACAGTCCATTCTGATAAAGACCTCAAAACTGCTCAAGTGATGGTATGGTGTGCATCATCCTGGTTTTATAGCATCATGGTTGAAAACCATCAAATCTCTGCAAAAAAAAAAACTGGGATGACTGAAGGTTGGAGTCTATATTTTTTGGAGTTAGTTCCTAGAATTTTCTTTAATTCTCACCCAAGGATGTGCATTTTTTTAAAAATATATTTTATTGATTTTTTTACAGAGAGGAAGGGAGAAGGATAGAGAGTTAGAAACATCGATGAGAGAGAAACATCGATCAGCTGCCTCCTGCACACACCCTACTGGGGATGTGCCCTCAACCAACGTACATGCCCTTGACCAGAATCGAACCTGGGACCCTTGAGTCTGTAGGCTGACGCTCCATCCACTGAGCCAAACCGGTTAGGGCAAGGATGTGCATTTTAAACTGATTTTAGAGAAAGAGAAAGAAAGAGGGAGAGAAAGAGAAATTCTGATGCCAGAGCAAAACATCTGTGGTTGCATACTGCATACTTCCAACTGGGGATCAAACCCAAGACCTTTTGGTATACCAGACGACACTCCAACCAACTGAGCCACACCAGCCAGGGTAGCTCCTAGGATTCTTATACAAACATGGTGTTTATCTACAAGTTATATACTAGTCAGAGTCAGCATTTACAGAAACAATGTCAAAAGAAAGGGGTGGTGAGTTACAATATCACTTTCAAAGTGAGGCCTTGCCTACCCACTCTATTTATCCTATTTTCTTACTTTAGTCCTGTATATAATTATAAGCTTTAAGCTCAATATATGTTAAGCTTTCTTGTGTTGTTTTGGTTCCATCACTGCAGTTTGCAAGAACACAAGGTCTTTTTTGGACTGTTTTGTTCTAATGGCAAAGTGAAATGACTCTCACACAATGCTGAGTAGACAACGTGTTACAGATATATTCAGCTCATTCACCTGCGAACCATCAGTGGTGAAATACATCTGTGAAGCTGAGTACATTGGGCACTGATAACGTAGAAACAAAACTTGTTGATGTAACACAGGGCGATACAATAGTACAGTTGGGATTACATTTCTTTTTTTTGTTTTGTTTTACTTAACAATTGTTTATTGATGTACTTTTCAAAAAATGCATTTTATTATTGGGAGTTACAGATTTCCCCTCTTTGCCCCCTCTACCAGGTTTTCACCCTACCCAAGGCCTTCACCTGCCTATTGTCTGTGTCCATGGGCTATGCGCATATGCATATGAGTCCTTTGATTAATCTCTTCCCCTTCTCCCTCCCTCCTTTCCTCTGAGATCTGTTAGTCTGGTCCATGCTGCATATCTATGGTCCTATTTTGCTCCTCAGTTTATTTTGGGATTACATTTCTATCAGAAAAAAAAATATTTGCATTTCTACTAGATAAGAATCTCCATTACCAAGTCGTTTTACATCATCTGAACTCTAAACAACAGTTAACAGTAAGGCAAACAAAGGCATGTTGGCTTAGTAATTAGACGGTCCTGGGTGTGCCTGGTAGGCAATGTGCTCTAACATGACCTTGAAAGGGCAGGTAGTTTTCCTTTCATGTCAAATGCCCAGGGAAGAGACTGTCATGTACAAACTACTCAATAAATCTAAAAATATTGGTTGATTATACGTAAATGTTATTATCTTCAATTGTAGAAAAATCTTGAGTCTTTATGGTGCTCTTAAATATTACATTAAAAATATAATTTTTATTGATTTCAGAGAGAAAGGGAGAGGGAGAGAGAGATAGAAACATCAATGATGAGAGAGAATCATTAATCAGCTACCTCCTGCACAGCTTCTACTGGGGATCCAGCCTGAAAACATCTGCCCTGACCAGGAATTGAACTATGACCACATGGTTCATAGGCCAACATTCAACCACTGAGCCACACTGGCAGGGCTTAAAGGTTATATTTTAATAGTTACTTTTTCAGCTACCAATCTCACTGCCACATTCTTGGGCAATATTGTTAATCATTGTCTCACACTGTCCAATTGGTGGATCATGGGTTCCAAGAAAAATTGTCCTGCAAGAGGCAATTCAATGGCAAATACATGCAGTGCGGGTTTTACAAGTGTCAGCTTAGGAATATACCTCCAATTATTTACAAGAAGTTGACCTATGGTTTGAGCAAAATACAGATTTTTATGCACCTGTTAAAGAAAAGTGCCCACATGGTGTGGCAAGAGAAAGTGTAAATTGGTAAAGCCTTTCTGAAAGGCATTTGAATAGAAAGATTTATAAGTACATATAGTTGAGGACCAGGCAATTATAAGTGTATTTAGACAGTGGAACATTTTCCTCATAATTATGGTATTTCCAATTATTTTTCTATGTAAAATGGATATTAACTGATGACAATGTCATCAAAATAAAGGCTTATTCTAAATATCGGGAGAAGTTATTCATAAGTATACTCAGCCCCTAGGACCCTTGATACACTGCCACATTACTGCCATAGATTAGGTGCTGTGCAGTTATAAATGTTGGGGTCTGGCAGCTCAGATCCTGCCGCCAGATCCCAGCTCCAATAGCACATGCTCATGGTATTCCCTTCTGAAGGAAGAGGCTTGCCTTCTGGAGCCCTAAGTCAAACACAAATTTGAAAAAAATATTTTCCCCCAAAACAAGAACACTCCACGGCTTGGCTGGGCTTTACTAAATACCAGAGTCATATGAACCTTAAGAAACACTTAGAATAGCGGTTCTCAACCTGTGGGTAGCGACCCCTTTGGGGGTCGAACGACCCTTTCACAGAGGTCGCCTAAGACCATCGGGAAACACATATATAATTACATAGTGTTTTTGTGGTTAATCACTATGCTTTAATTATGTTCAATTTGTAACAAGGAAATTGGGGGTCACCACAACATGAGGAACTATATTAAAGGGTCTCGGCATTAGGAAGGTTGAAAACCACTGACTTAGCATCTTCATATGCTTTTATTCATTCCCAGGTCACAGAAACACCCATCACAATTTAATAAGTACAGTGTGTGTGTGTGCGCGGTGTGGTGTGCATGTGTGGGTGTGTATGTCTGTTTGTGGTGTGTGATGTGTGGGAGAATATTATACTTTACCTTCAGGGAGACAATTGCTCAATTAATTTAATTTTTGCCCTTCAATCTTCATTGTATCAGCTTGATTATTAAAATTAAGTATATTAATGAGATGATTTACTACTTAACCAGGGTCATATATATGAATGCAGCTGTTCCTTGGCATTTTGAAGGGGCTGGTCCCTTTTGTAGGTTTCCCTATCATTATCATGTTTTCAGATATGATTTTCTGGCACCACGGAGGGAATTGCGTTTCACGTGCACAGGAAGGAAGGCATCTTTGCCCCATTAACTGACATAATCAGATGCTAAAAAGGCGCTATTTCCCCTTAGTTTCAGGTAAAGCTCAAAGGGCAAGTACAGAGACCCCACATTCCAAATGAGGTCTTAGCAGCATTAACGTATGAAGACTGGTTTGTAGACATAGCCCCTTGAGGTCATAAAGATCGAAGCTGAAGTGGCCTGGGCTTTAGGGAGCCGATTTCTTTAGACAAGTTGTCAGGTGCTGTGCCCTGATGTACCTGCCTCCTGCTGCACTGGGAAGAGCCTGGGGGAGGAGGCCAAGGAGGACTCTGTGAGAAGTGAGCTGTGTCACTAGTTTGGGAGGCAGAGGAGACAAACGCCCCAAAGTTTATTTATTCACCTACTGAAAAATACCTTAGTTGCTTCCAACTTTTGCAATCCTATATAATAAAATCCTAATATGCAAATCGACCAAATGGTGGAACAACTTGTCCGTGGGGGGTGGGGCCGGCGAGCAGGCAGTGCCAGGTCAGCCAAGGAAGTGCTAGTGGGCAGAGGGAGGGGACAGCGATGGAGGATCTGCGGTGACCAGCAGCTGCAGCGGGGTGATGGGGGGCGGGGACAGTCACTCACCTCCTGGCGCCATCCCCTGATCGGCCTGCTGGTCACCTCCCGCAGAAGGAGGCCAGACTACGGCTTAGGCCCCCTCCTGAAGCTGTCAATCGGACATCCCCTGAGGGCTCCCTGACTGCAAGTGGGTGCAGGCTGGGCTGAGGGCCACCTCCCTGAGTGCACAAATTTTGGTGCACTGGGCCTCTAATCCTATATAATAAAAGCCCAGTGACCCAACAGCAGAACAACCAGAACAACCGATCCACCAGATGCTCAATGCAGGAGCTGCCCCCTGGTGGTCAGTGCCGGGCTCCCACAGTGGGAACAGCCTCTCAGAGGGCGGGTCTACAGCCCTTGGGCTGACTGGGATGAGTGGCCCTCCCACAGCGGGCTGCTCCCTGCAGGCTGCTCCCCACCAGTACAATAATCACAGCACTAAAAGCTGGCGGTTACTAAGCACCATCCTTGTGGTGGGCCAAGGCCCGTGTACTCTCCACGGAATCTCAGATAATCCCAGAACCTGCCTCAGAGTTGATCTAAGGGTTTCTATTCATTCAGAATGGAATGAGATCATCAGCTTTTAAATAGTTGAGGGAAAACACACACTGCTCCTTTTTCATTCTCTTCCTTCCACCTTCTTGTGAGAAAAGGAACAACTGGCTCCCATGCCCCACCTGAGCGCTGTGCCGAGAGCTCATGGCCCTCGGCTCCCAGTGAGTCTGCCTTCCCATGGCCTTTACACCTTAACGCCGCTGCCTGAGCATCTTACTCAACTCATATCACTGACTGAGCCCCCACTGTGTCCCAGGCGATACCCGGGTGCTCGCAGGGCAGCAGGGAGCTGGCCACCCTGTCCTACTGAGCATGTGTTCTGCCAGGAGAGGACAGGGGTGCGGGGAGGAAACAGCCTCGAACAGATGTGAGGTGCAGCTGTTAGAGGGCACGGGCACCATGAAAACATGGGAAAGAAGCCACATAGGGGCTCCGGAGGGAGGGGCAAAGGGAGGCTCTCTGAAGGAAAGTGTAGGGATGGAGGAGAGCAGGTAGATGCCTGGAGAAGGGCATCCGGCAGAGGGGGCAGTCCACGGAGGGCAGTAGGACAAACAAGAGGCCGAGTGAAAGGGGGTCAAGGCTGGGTCAAGGAGCACATCCTGCAGGGATCGAGGGCTGTGAGACCCTGGCCTCCCCTGAGTGCAGGGGGAGGAACGAGGGCTGTAGGTGAGGACCTGTTGGCTTCTGTGTCAGGAGCAGACTGAGGGGGAGAGGAAGCAGGGAGACAGCAGGAGGCGACAGCACCCTCCCTGGGGGTGAGGGAGAGATAGTGGAAACTGTGGCAGCCAAGGTGGCGGCTTTGGGGTGTGCTGGAGGGAAGCTAGAGCATGAGGAAGGATGTGGGGGGGGAAGGGGGAGGAGGCCCCATGCTCTGCTCCCGCTGGGAAGGCAGGGTCTCTGGCAGCCAGCAGGGCTCTGGGGTCAGATCCCGTCTGTTTTGAGGGTCTGACTGTAAAGCCCAGACCTTAGTTTGAGCTCTACAGGAGGGATGTGGACTGTTCATGGCCAGCCTCCCACCCTGATGTCCAGGAGGAGGGTCATTCCTGTCTGTCTGTCCTAATCCCTCCACGCCCCCCCCCCCCCCCCCCGCCCCAAGCTCTCTTCAGCGATGACAAGTATTTATTGGAAACAAGAAAATGATTTTATTTATGGTACAAAAGACAACAAAACAGAATGTATAGTATTATGGAAAGCAAACATTGAAAACTAGGAAAATGAAGCTCCCTTGTGGACACACAGATCAGCTGTGCCCAGAACCCGAGTCACGAGTGACACAAAAGGGTTCAGGGGCCAATGCAAAGGGCTTGCCCAGGTGGTCCGACTCCAAACCCTGACTCCAGTTTCCAGGACATAGAGGATTCCGCATCACAGAACAGAATGGCAGAGACCAGCCTCAAGTCCCCCGGCCTAAGGCAATGCTTGCAGTCCTTCAGAGAAAGAAACACTCCTGAGACGCTGGGACAGGACGATCAGCATCCAGATCACTGTCTCTAACTCCCACCTGTGGTCTGTGGTTCTACCAGCTCTGCCCCTCCTTTACCCTTCCTCGTCCCCTCCCAGGTGAACCACGAATGGCCCTTCCCATCCTCCACTCTCCTCAGCTCCAATGGCAGGACCATGCGGGGAATCTGAGGGCCTCAAGGAAGTGCCTCTTGAAGAACCAGAGACAGTGTCTGTCCACCGGCCCCCCTGGCTGAACCAATTAACACAGATGCCTCATGAGTGCGTATTTAGAACCGATCCCCTGCCCTCCCCCCCCCCCCCACCCACCCCGACTCTGCCACTGCGTAACTTGGCTGTTTTGGGCAAGTCAACCTCTGGAGTGTTAATTCTCTCTCCTTTAAAATGAGAACAAGAGCCCAGTGGGCATGGCTCAGTGGTTTAACGTTGACCTATAACTCAGGAGGTCAAGGTTTGACTTTCTGTCAGGGCACATGCCTAGGTTGTGGTCTCAATCCTCAGTGTGGGGTGTGAAGGAGGCAGCTGATCCATGATTCTCTCTCATCATTAATGTTTCTATTTCTCTCTCCCTCTCCTTTCCTCTCTGAAATCAATGGAAGATATCCTACATAATAAAAGCCTAATATGCAAATTGTCCCCTTGACCAGGAGTTTGATGGGGAGTTCCATCGCTCACTATGATGTGCACTGACCACCAGGGGGTGGTATAGAACATGGTGAGTATCAGTGAGGAGGCACTGGCAGTGGGTGGCTGTGGAGGTGCTGCCAGCCCCAGTGGGCTTCTGAGTGAGCAGGGCTGTAGCTGCCAGGAGCACTGGGGCTGGTCAGGCTCACTGTGGGTTCGCACAGGAGCTGGTATGCCAAGGCCAGCTGGGAGAGAGTACACTGCCCACCTGGCTTCTGTGCAGTGCCGCTGGGCGGCCCAGAGGCCCACGCTGTGTCCCAGCCCGCTGCGTCCAGCTGAGCTTACGGCATCTCCGCATGGGGACTCAGGCACTGTGAATCAGGTGGAGGGGGGTGTGTGAGGGCCCAGGGGCCCAGGTGCTGCCCAGAGCCCAGAGGTCAGCTGGGACCTCCCCTTCCATGCCAGACGCTTGTGCTTCGTTAGCCAGCCAGGCCTAGAGACCACACCTGTGCACAAATTTTGTGCACTGAGCCTCTAGTTATAAATAAAGCTGAACATCCACATGCAGGTTTTTGAGTCAACATGAGTTTCAACACCTTTGGGTAAATACCAAGGAGTACTATTGCTGGATCCTATGGTAAGCATATGTTTAGTTTTGAGGAAAACTGCCAAACTGTCTTCCAAAATGGCTGCACCATTTTTTATTCCCACCTACAACGAATGAGAGTTCCTGTTGCTCCACATCCTCGTCAGCGTTTGGATTTTAGCCAATCATTAGGTGTGTAGTGGGGCCTCATTGTTATCTCATTGTTTTGGTTTGCTGTTCCCAGATAACATATGGTGTGCAGTGACTTTTCACACACTTACTTGCCATCTGACTATCTTCCTTGGTGAGGTGCCTGGTAAGGTCTTTGGGTCATTTTTTAACCAGTGTTTCTTTACCACTGATTTTTAAATGTTTTGTATATTTTAAATAACAGTTCTTTGCTAGATATGCTTTTGCAATATTTTCTCCCAGTCTGTGCTTGTCTTCTCACTCTTTGGACATTGTCTTTTGCAGAGCAGAGTATTTAATTTCAATGAAGTCAAGTATATTTATTATTTTCTTTTATGGATGTTGCATTTGGTGTTGTATCTACAAAGTCAATACCCTAGATCAGCGATTCTCAATCTGTGGGTCGCGACCCCTTTGGGGGTTGATCGACCCTTTCACGGGGTCGCCTAAGACCATTGGAAAACACATATATAATTACATATTGTTTTTATGATTAATTACTATGCTTTAATTATGTTCAATTTGTAACAATGAAAATACATCCTGCATATCAGATATTTACATTACGATTCATAACAGTAGCAAAATTACAGTTATGAAGTAGCAACGAAAATAATTTTATGGTTGTGGGTCACCACAACATAAGGAACTGTATTAAAGGGTCTTGGCATTAGGAAGATTGAGAACCACTGCCCTAGATCATCTAGGTTTTTCTCTTATGTTGTATTCTGGGAGTTTTACAGGTTTGTGTTTTATATTTAGGTCCACTATCCATTTTAAGTTATTTTTTGTGACAGGTATAAGGAACAAAACAATACCTTTGTTCCATTAAATTTCCTTTGCTCCTTTTTCAAAGATCAGATGGCCATATTTATATGGGTGTATTTCTAGGCTCTCTACTGTATTGCGTTGGTCTATTTTTTACCAATCCTTGACTATACCAATGACTGAAGCTTCATAGCAATTCTTGAAGTTCCCTTGCTCTGAAGTCTTCTCTGTCTGAAATTAATATGACTCACTCCTGCCTTCTTTTGATTAACAGTATACTTTTCTCCATCCATTTACTTTTAACCTATGTGAGTTTCTATATTTAAAGTGTGCTTCTTAGAGGCTACATATAGTTTGATTTTGATTTTTTTTATCCACTTTGACAATCCTTGAAATTCAATTGATACATTTAAACTCTTGAAGTTCAGTGATTATTGATATATGTGGATTGATATCTACCATTTTGTTACTGTTTTTTTGTTTATTTTCTTAAAACACTTAGACAATGTGTATTTTCCAAAAATATGATTATTTTCCTAAGTTATTGAATTGACTGATATTAAATTGTTCTTAATATATTCTTATTGTTACAGGGCAGTAGGGAGCTAGGAAAATTCCAGGACAAGTGGAATAGGGACACTGAGACAGGAAAGTTAAAACAAAGCCCAAAACTTGCATCCAGTTTGTAAATAACAAGCCATTATCTTCCCCAGCCAAGGACACTTGAAAGCAAATGGTTAAAAGCCTCCCTAATGAGAGAATGCTGGAAAAGAGGGGGAAAGGCAAAGGGAAAAAAGGGCAGTTTTACTCCCTAATCAGAAAAGCCAGCAGTCTCAAGGCTTTGCAAGATAAAATTGCCAGGTGCTTCTCATTAATTCTGGGACCTTGAGAATTAATCTGCACCAAAATATTCAGCAAAGGAATTTTGAAGCCGATAGACAGGAGGGTAAATAACACCCCAGACCCCCAACCAACCTGTCTTCAGATTAGCTAAGAGCCCATCTGCACTTCCTAAGCCAGATGTATAGGTCTGCTAGCTTTGCCTCTTTAATAAGGGTGCATGCTCGTCTAACTGTTTTAATAAATTGGCTTTTCACAAGGCAGTCAAGGTCTCTCCTATAAATTAATTTATATGAGAAGACACGGATCAGACCGAGGTTGGGGACAGTCCTCTCCCACTAGCTCAGGGGGCTGCCCAGGAACACCTCTCTGGTGTCGGTGACAGGTGCCTCTAACATCTTTATCCATCTCATTTATGTGGAGTCTGTGGTGATACCCCTTTATCATTCCTAATTCTGGTATCTGCATATTCTCTCTCTCTTTTTCCTTGATCCATCTGGTTACAATGTTCTTTCACTGTGTAATTTCTTTTCTGACAATGGATTCTTTAGACGTGTTCTGTTTAATTTTTAAACATTTCAGATTTTTTCTAGATATTTTCTGGAAAAGTACTATGTTTTTTAAAATTTGTAGCATAATGTCCTTATGCTCAGAGAACATACTTTGAATGATTCCAACCATTTACATTTATTGAGATTCATTTCATGCTCAGAATATGGCCTACTTTGTGAATGTTACAGATAATTTGAAAATGATGATGGAGATGATTTTGATTTTAGCTTTCTAAATGCCATTAGGATAACTTGATTGGCTCTAGTATTGCATATTTTACAGCAGGTTAATCACCAGCATTATTGTTTGTGTACCTATCAGCTCTTGAATGCTCTATTTTATTGTTGTTTTTTTTACTCTTACAATCTTGTTTCAGATTTAATAATTTTCATTGAACTTTCTTTCAGTTCATTGATTCTTTCCTCAACTCTGTCATGTGTCATACTTTAATCAAAGATATTCTTAATTTCTAACATTGTGTTTTCATTTTCTAGCCTTTCCTTTAACTCTTTATGAAAGTTTCCATCTCTCTGCTCAAATTTCCCATTGTCCATGTGTGTTTTCTCACCCTGGACCTTAGTTATTTAACATATTAATCATGGTTATATCAAAGTCTCTATCTAATATAATCAAATTATAATTTCCCTGGGTCTACTTTTTGTTTTTTTTTGTTTTATTTGGTTCATTGTTTTTCCCCCTCCTGCCATAGGTTATATTCATGTGCTTTGCTTTTGTGAATGTCGCATAATTGTTGATGGGATATCAGACACTGTAAGTATAAGAACAGTAGAGACTGAGGTCCATAATGTCTACATCTAGAAACAGGCACACCTGTTCTCTTTTCTGCCCTTAGTGGGAGAGGGTCAGCGTTGTGTCAATCAGCCTGGAGTGGCGCTGCCTTTGTTTACTGCTGTAAACACCCACAGGAGGCCTGCAAGTCCCTCAGTTGCATGCTGCTGTTACCTTGTACAGAAGGCAGGCCTGGAGGCCCTTGCATTTTGTAATGCTTTGCACCTGTGCCTCACAGGTAGCATGTTCTCAGCATTCTCACTCTTCCCACCATGGTGGCAGAATTCTGCTTCTTATCAGTGCAGGAGCTGGATCGAAGCTAGTTTTTCCCGCCCCCTCTCATGCAGTACATGTCATGGCAGAATTCCTCAGTGTGTTGTCATCAGTGTGGGGAGGGGCGGGGACAAGCAGATTTTCTGCCCGTCCCCTCGTAGGTCTTTCAACCACATTTGAGTCAACACAGACAAAATGATAACCCTTCTAAATTTACTTATGATTAATTGAGTGAAAGATCAATTGCTGGGTTTAAAATAATTTGAGGCAAATTCCTAGTGCCAGGGCTCCATCACTTAAATGATCCTCAATTTTTAGAATGGTGTGCTCATTAAAGTACTTGTTTCCTCAGAAAGCTTATGGAGTGTAATTTTTATAAACAATTAGTGCGATGAAGAGGAACACAATCAGACAACAATGCCACGTTTGCAAGCACTGGTCTAATGAAAAATGTCACAATATTTCATTGATGAAAAATTTAGGAGGTATTACAGCCTGCTTTATAAACAGAAATTAAATTTATAGTGCCAATGAATAAATAAAACTCCCAGTTGATAAGCAATTATCCTAAGGGGGGAAGTCCACTGTGACATGTGCCAGTTGGCAAGGGGTCCCCCAGCTGGCAGTGCCTGGCTGTGCGACAGCCCGAATGCGCAGCCTCACTGAGTGGTCCTCGCACAGCGGAGGCCGTGTGAACAATGTGGCTCACACATGATTATAAGAGGGCTGGCAGGGCTTGTGCTCCGTCTATTCTGTGTCCGCTCTGTGAGGACACAATGACAAACGAAGATTTCATTTTATTAAAACACATTTGTGTCTACAAACCCTGAGTGTTGACTTTTCCAAATCTCATGGACATGTTCATACGTTGATAAAATGGGAACATTGCTGGAAATAATAGGTTTGGCTTTATTGTTTCCAGAAATTGTAGGCTAAACTCATGCTGAAATTTCAGGAGCAAATGCTCATTTTGTTGAGGTTAAATGCATTTGAGTTGCTAAACTGCAGAGAGCGGTGATCCTGTAAGGCAAGCATGTCGAACTCGCAGCCTTGTTTAACGCCGGGGAAGAGGAGCAGGAGGAAGAGTTTAAGAAACTGGCTAAGTCTCACCCGGGGATGGACTCTAACCACAGAACACACTTTCATATTGTGGGGAAGTTTCCAGAAAAACTCAGAGATTCCACAGAGAAAAGGGCGAGAGCACTGGCTCCTCCAGGTGACTGACCTCGACGTGCTGAGCTCTACAGAGGCATTTCACTGCGGCGTGTGGACATGTTGACATGCATGATAGAAAGCTGGTAATGGAGGAAAGGTTTCTGTTTGTTGTGTTTGAACCAAGCAAAACCATGCAATTCTCAGAGTGCTCCTCTCCAGGTATGTCCAACACCATCCGTGCTTCGTGGCTGAGAACCTGTGGCCAGTCCTTGGACCTGCCCTTTTTACTGGATTCCTTAACACTGTGTAGGTTGTTCATAGAAGGAACTTGAACCTTAGTGATATTATTTGTGATTGCTTTCTACCCTGATGTGTCTGAAATAATGATCAATGCCAAGTATATATCTTTGACTTAGAACAGTCTTTTTTTTTTTTAATCTGGTATCTTTTAGCTTTGTATAAGAGTAAGATGGGCAGAGAGAATAGATGCAGTAAGGAGTCAGGTCCCCTCCCTCCTTTCCAGGCTGGCTGTCCCCTGCACACCTGAGCTGAGTTTGGAGATGGAATGGGCGGACAGAGGAGAGCGCTGTGCCCAACCTCCCACCGGACTGCAGCCCTCCGGTGTATCACTCCCGCCCCTTCACTGGTCACTTGTAAACAACACTTAGGCTTTCTTTTCCTGGTTACAAAATCTCATGGATTTGTAATAGACAATTCAGGAATACAGAGAAGCAAAAAGGATATATTCAATTAGTCAATAGAAATACTATTTGATAAAATTAACAATCATTTACAACTTTGGGAAGATGTGACAGCCATTCAAGAATAACTCTATCATATGTATAATGTGCACATATATTAAATCTCCTAAAGTAAATCTAATAAAAGTCTTGAACCATATCCTATATAATAAAGAGCTGATATGCTAATTAGACCGAACAGCAGAACGACCATCCAGACGACCTTCCAGACAAAGCCATGGCTGTGAGGGCCAAGGCAGCAGCCAGGGCTGAGAGGGCCTACCCTTGCATGAATTTTGTGCATCAGGCCTCTAATATTAATATAAATATACATGAACAAATATATTCATAAGTACACCGAATGTGTTCTATATTAAATAAGTTAAATATTTTGATAAATATTTTTATTGAAATATTTATGAAAATATGTTTTAAATATATTAAAATTGTTGAATCTCACTATATATATTCAAAATTAAATATGGCAGTTTATGTTAAGCCTAGGAAATATATAAAGAAATAATAATATCATTGTTGTTAAATATACAGGAATATAGATGATCCTTCTCCTTGTGGTAGGACAATTTATTACATCATTTTGGATGATAACTGGAAGTAGCCACAATGCTTTTCAAAGTATAAGCCCTAACTGTTGATACATGAGGCAGTAGGAGTGTTCTGAGTCTACTAGTAGCCGTGCTGTGCATACCCCATGACTTAACTGTTGTCTGTTTTCTTAGCAACAATGATGGGCTGGGGCTTTTGGCAGAGACTGTTATTTCATGCATGTGTGTCCTGCATTTCTTATTTTAAAAGGAAGCATTAGCATTGCATTTCTGTAGTGTCAGCTCTTTCATTGTGTACACATTAAAAATAAGGAACAAAATTTGGGAATTTATAATTTAACATAAAAAAAGATGTACTTGCTGTGTCTCATTTTGTGCAACGATAGAAAGCACACCCACAGCGAGTTAGTTGCTCTGCCATACTGATTAAAAATCCTGCTGCTCAGCAAAGACTGTACCTTTTCTTTTTGTAACCAAACTAGTAGCCTCATCAGCCCATCAAGAGGTATTAAGTGTAGAGGTATCTATCACAGTACCTTCTAAGTAGAAGTGATTAAATTATATCAATAACTGACATATTATTGTACTTTCACGAAATTCCAAATTCCACAATATTTTATAAACATTTCACAAATATTGAAAATAGAGAGATTTTCACAGTGCGAACAACCCAGTAATGACAACTTTTTCCAGGCTTGTTCTGCTACCATTCCATATAATATAATATAATATAATAGTTTTCCCTATGAACAGTAAACCTATGACTAGGGAATATTTTCATTCAAAAGGACGTGTCATTTTTAATCAACTTGACTACACAAAAGCGTCATGTATCTTGAAACGTTATTTTGAAAATTACAAAAATTAACTTTTTACCCAAGACTCCAGGCTGCAAGGACTTCCCAGCAAACTCAGTTTTCAACATCTCCATGAGGCAGATTCCAAGGACATTCATTCTCCACTGGTTTGGGTCATTTTGAGCAAAGCTGATAATTCCCAACCACTGTTTAATTAGGACTGGCTATTTATTTATTTAAATTATCCAGATTATTAATTTATCCAATGAACCAAAAGCATCCATTCCACATCCATTGCTCACATGCCTGGTTAGAAATCCTGGATTAGCCATTGTACAATGATCTTTTATAAATTAGAAAGTTGAATTTTTTGTTAGTGTTGGACAGATATTCCTGAGTGCTGGAGTCTAGTAATAATGATAATTATGCTAATTGTCTCCCTGGCCCTGGGCTGGGGCCTGTGTGGCTTTTCCTGTAATCCTCCAGTATCTCCAGAGGTAGACTACTAAGCTCATTAAAGATGGGCTGAGACTCCGAGATGGGAAGTGACTTATACTAAGTCATGTAATTAGTTGTGATGGAAAACAGATAGGACACCAGGGTTTTCTCTTCTCAAACCCAAATCCAGGGTCAAAATTGCACAGACTTGGCAATTTTTCCTAATGTTGTTTCTTAGTAGATGTGGTTATTGATTCAGTGGACCAAGTGGCTAATTTAGCTAGAAATTCAAAATTATTTGAAAATTCTGAATGATAGCCACATAAACCTACCCTTGAAGACATGTGAATTAATGCTTTGCAAATCCTCTGTTAGAGACAAAATGAAATATGGTCATTGTGTATTCTGAACTGTAGTTTCTGAATTTTTACCTTTCCAGTCATACGTCAGGAGTTTTGGGGACACTGCCTGCTTTATGCAAGCTTTCCGATTAGCATGACTGCCACTGTGCTTTGAAGTAAATGACTAAGAAATGCAAAGACTACAGAATGATTTTTCCCTCCAGCTGCTTGGGGCTGAGTAGAAAGATTACAGTTAGGAGGCAGGACACCCTAGCTGGCCCCACAAGAAGTTAAAGAAAATCAAGGACTACAATGAATCAAGCATCTGCATAATTTTAGCTACTAGACAAACAAGCAGACTAAAGTGTCTTTGTCTGTGGATACAGAAAGCATGCAGAATCCTGCCTCAAATGAGACAACATGGGCCTTTATCAAAAGTGGGAACTTCACTTCCGTGATCTGTTCCGTTGTTGTCACTTAACAGTGAGACAAAAAGTTGACCTTGTATCTCGTGAGTTTGCCTTTACTTTTTAATAAAACATGAGCACTGTGTGCCCTTTTTGTTAAATTTTCCCCAACATGTGAGAAAATGCAAGAGGATAAATTGAAATGTAAAACTACCCAAAGTTTCATTAAAATGCTTCCAGAGGAGAACTTGATTAATATTCAACTTCCCTCTTCTAGTAGATTCCTAGCACAGTGAAACATTTCAACCAAAATGAAAGAACACATCATCACCAAACCTATGATTATTATGTGTTTGAAACACACCATTTTATCACATCACATAGCACATGATAGTTTGGATTTTAGAAGTTACACTAAAACCATATGCCTAAATATAATTGCAAACTAATTAACTGATTTTCCCCACCAGGGATGAAATAAGCCATTGTCAACCTGAAAGGAAATGCAGATCTGTGCATAAGAAAGAGCATATTTCTACTATAGTAGACATTAATCATATTAAATCAAAGACCCCAATTATCTCCTCACCACGTTCACGCTCTTCCCATGTGACTTGCAGCGTCTCCCATTCTCTTGCTCACCCTCACACTGCCACTGCCACCAGGAGTCTGCATTCCCTGAAATTTGCTGAGCTTATCGGATGCTATCAGATGTTATGCTAGTGGACAGGACGCAAAAAGAGGCTTGGGAATGAATTTGTGTATTTCTACTTGCCTTTTGTTCCTCCCCCAGAGAACATGCCTGAGCTAGTCTGCTGAGGGTGAAAGGTGCGTGGAGCAGAGCCAAATTGCCCCAGTTTCCAGTTGAGGACATCCTTGAAACAATGGCGGTTTTGTGAAGGAGACCGGGCAAGGTTATTCAAGCTGCTAGCAGATCCACTGATGACCGCAGAAGCTGGAGTGGGAGCAGCCAAGTTCAGCCAGTTCAAATTAGCTGAATCATGAACCAAAATATACAGGTTTATTGTTTTATGCCATTGATGCATTTTGACTCTGTTGTTCCACATCATTATGGCAATAGATAAATGATACTCCTGCCTAATGCAGTAAGAGGCAAAATATAACCCATCTGCTCGTGTTTCCAAGTGGAATCGTGTGCCATTTTATGGAGGAGATAGCAGTTGTAGCAAATAACTATTAACTGATCATCTGATTGAGTGGCCTGTCCTCTTTGTGGCTTTCCACCAAATCCACTTTTCTTTGAAATCCTGGGTGACTTTTCTGTGAGAGGGGATAAAGAAATAAAGAATAGCATTAACAGCATCTGTTACTGTACTACACCTTCTACTATATGTGCATACATGTGTGTACATGTATTTGTGTATGCACATGTATACAGGCTGCCACCAGAAACACTCATACTTACTTTCTATAAACCAGATGCAGGGGGTGTCAAAGAAAAATTGTCCCAGACAAATTAACAAGACAAAGTAGACTTTATTCAAGACTTTTTAAATAAGGGAAAGAAATTGAACCCAAATCTGCTCAAACAAAATGTGGGAGAAATTTTCAGCGCTGGATGAGCTAGTGGGTAAGTGGTGGAGGACTTTAGTGACGTGGGTCAGTGTGATCAGATCTGCTGTGCTTGTTCATTGGCTTTGATCTTAGTGAAGTTAGACTCTTACCTTCTCAGAGAGACTGGGGGAGAAGGGCACTGTCTTTCTTGGTGATTACATTTGAAAGGAATGACTCCTAGGTCCTTGAGGAAAACAACTCTGGGTTGCAAAACTGGCAAGAAGCTGGGGCAGAATTTATATCTCCAAGGGGAAGAGAAAAAATTAAGGACTGCAAGTTTTCTAGAGTAAATACTCTAATAAAAGGGAGGTGCTGGGTCTGTCTTCCATAAGAAAACTGTCTAAAATTTAGTCAGGCTGAGGGGAACATTAAGGTCATCTTGGTCAGGAATCACATGGAAATATGTTGGAAGCAGAACTAGAAAATTATATTCAGCCATGTTCTTCTTTCTTCTTTAATTTGGGTTTATTTTCTCTCTGTTCCTTCTTCCCTCCGCAAATGAACTGTACATTACTTTGCATACAACATATGTACATTCAACACTTCTAGAACATACAGCAACATCAGCTATCGTATGACTTTTTAAAATCTTTATGATTGAGAGTATTACAGATGTCCCCTCTTTTGTCCCCCATTGCCTTCCTCCACCCAGATCCTGTCCCACCCCAGGCCTTCCCCACCCTATTATCAGTGTCCATAGGTAATGCATATATGCATATAAGTACTTTGGTTAATCTCTTCCCACCCCTCTCCCTCCTTCCCTCTGAGATTCATGCCTCTGGTTCTATTGTGCTTACAACTTTATTTTGTTCATTAGATTCCTTGATCATTTATTTTTAATTTTGTTCTTAATGATTTTTGAGAGGAAAGTAGAAGGAGAGAGAGATAGAAATATCAATGATAAGAGAGAATCATTGAGGGGCTATCTCCTGCACACCCTACTGGGGATCGAGTCTCAAACACTGGGCATGTGCACTGACTGGGAATCAAACCATGACTTCCTGGTTCATAGGTCAATGCTCAAATACTGAGTACTCTTGATTTTTAGATTCAATTAGATATATATGTATTTATTATCATTTTATTGTTCATTATTTCTTCTTCTTCTTCTTCTTCTTCTTCTTCTTCTTCTTCTTCTTCTTCTTCTTCTTCTTTCCCTTTCTTCTTCTTAAAGAAGACCCTTTGATATTTAATGTAATACTGGTTGGTGTTGATGAGTTCCTTTAGCTTTTTCTTGTCTGTGAAGCACTTTACATGACCTCCAATTCTAAATGATAGCTTTGCTGAGTAGAGTAATCTTGGTTGTAGGTCCTTGCTATTCATCACTTTGAATATTTCTTGCCACTCCTGGCCTGTAAAGTTTCTGTTGAGAAATCAGCTGGTAGTCTTATGGATGCTCTCTTGTAGGTAACTAACTGCTTTTCTCTTGCTGCTTTTGAGATTCTCTTTTTGCCTTTGACTTTTGGCATTTTAATTATGATGTATAATTAAGATATGTGTGGGCCTCTTTGAGTTCCTCTTGTTTGGGACTCTCTATGCTTCCTGGACTTGTAAATCTCTTTCTTTCACCAGATAGGGGAAGTTTTCTGTTATTATTTCTTCAATAATTTTCCAATTTCTTGATCCCTCTCCTCTGCTTCTGACATATTCATGATGTGAATGTTGATATACTTGAAGTTGTCTCAGAGGCTCCTTACATTAACTCCATAGATTTAAATTCTTTTTTTCTTTTTGCTCTTCTGATTGAGTGTTTTTTGCTTCCTTATATTCTAAATTACAGATTTGATTCTTGGCATCTTCTACTCTACTGTTGATTCCCTGTAAATTATTCTTCATTTCAGTTAGTGAATCCTTCATTTCTGACTGGTCCTTTTTCATGTCTTTGATGTTCTCACTAAGTTCCTTGAAATTTTCACTAAATTCCTTGACATTCTCATTAACTTGCTTGAGCATCATTATAACCATTGTTTTGAACTCTGTATCCAGTAGTTTGCTTGCTTCCATTTCTTTTGTTTGTGACATGTTTCTTTGTCTCTGCAATTTGGCTGCTTTCATGTTTTGGTTTTTGTGTGTGTGTGTGTTTGTTTGTTTGTTTATTTTGTTTTTTCCCCCTATGTATTAGGTAGTGCTGCTCTGTCTCCTAGAATTGGTAGTGTGTCCTTGTGTAGTAGGTGTCCTGTAGGGCCCAGTGGTTCAGCCCCTCCACCCCCAGTCACCTAAGCTGGCCATTCCAGGTGGACCCTTACATGGGCTGTGTGAACTGTCATGTTGTAGTTGAGTCTTGATTGTTGTTGGCATCACCCTTGAGTATGTTGCTTGTGGATGTGATAGAGTTGTAATCTGGTATGGTCAGAAGCTGTTCACCAGGTACAATGGCTCTGGGGCCTCCAAGGAGGTACAAAATCAGCCACTACCTGTGCCTTGCCTGGGGCCACCGGGCCCAAGTTACAGAGCAATCTGCAGTTGGCTGCTACTTGTGTTGGGCTTAAATGTACCCCAGAGAGGTCATGCTGAACCTTGACAAGCTGCTAGTAGTGCAGGTCTTGGGGCCACTTATTGAGAGGGATGGGGAACATTGAGTCCAGCTGCTGCATGTTTGAGAGACTTTAGGAAAGTCTGAAGCCTAAGCCAGAACATGCCATTCATATGGAAAAGCCACTGCAAACAGCTTGGGGGTGGCTGAAAATTGAATGGGGCATAATCTCAGGTAATCTCAAGGATGGGGCAAACATTGTGGGCCAGGTTGATGGAGATTCAGATATGGCTCCTGCCAGTGGGCTCTGTGAGGAGGAAGTCTTAGCATAGGAACATTGACCTCTGCCAGCGCTTTTGTCTGGGAGAAAGCTGCCTCCAGTTCTTGCCCTGATACCAGACAATTTAGTCCTTCTCTATATGTCTGTGGATCCTTTAAAGCTGCTGCCTCAGTGCTGAAGATCAGAGAGAGTTAGTCTGAGTAAGTCTATGCACAGGCCCTTTAAGAGGAACTGCCTGGATCTCCAGCAGCCTTCATGTCAGTCAGCCACAATAGCATTGATTTTTATAGCCCAAAGTTACTGGGACTTCTCTTCCCAGCACCAGAACACTGGGTGATGGTTCTGGTGTGAGGCTGGGAACTCTTGCTCCTCATGGGAGGCCTCCAGAGCCAAGATATACCTCCCAAGTAAGAAAATGTGACACGTGGGTGTCGGAACAAACCATTCTGCAACTCTGCCCCTCCTACCAATCTCTATGTGCTTTATTCTTTATTTCCCTAATTGTAGAATTTCATTCAGCCAGATTTCAGGTGGTTCTGAAAGATAGTTGTTCTATATTTTAGTTGTAAGTTTGATGTGGTTGTGGGAACATGCAAGTACCATGTTTACCTAGGCCACCATCTTGGTTTCTTATCAAGCATATGACTTTTATATGACGGTATTAACTCTGGCCCTGACTCTACATGTGGATTATTGTTGTGTATGGAGTCATGTTCTGTGAACTCACTACAGACATTAAGTTTGTGAACACAGAAGTGTTGTTCCTGGAAAAATACAGGGCAAGATTCCTGCAGGCCCCTGGTCACATTTCTGCCAATTAGTCAATGCATTTCTGCTTGCATTGAATTCATGGCCAACAGCACTTTATACACTATTTATAGTGAAGAAATAATGAGAATCTCATGAAACAAAGAAAATAGAGTTTCATTGTAATCTGAGTTAAAACAAGCTAATAGTAGGGATACTGCCGAACAATCTAGAAATGTAGGTAAAAGAGTTTACTTCAGATTGATCTGTATGATAAAACAAATACTTAACTTTTTCTATGGTGAATCTGTCATATTCTTCTCAGAATGGAAATACCACCTCTTGTGAAATTCAATTAAAAGTTAGTTTATTATATGTCTGGAAAGAGGTACCAATATAGCAGGTGCCTGAGGCTAACTCTGTGTTAAGCAAAAAAAGTGTATTTATTGCAAGTGGTTATAAATCAGTCCTGTTCTAGCTTGAAATTATAATCAAACTGACCTATAAGAAAACTGGATTCATCAGTCTGGGAGAAACTTTATTTCTCATTGCTTGATTATATTTAGCTACTCTTCTAAGTTTAGTCACAGATGTTTGCCCTTATCAAAACTATTACTGACCTAAAATATGTAGAAATCAGGGCACACATGAAATGAAGCATATTGACTATGTTTTAAAATATAAGAGTCACATGACTAGCTGAAACTGTTTCTCTACCCCCATAAGGATTGCCTTCAGCAATATTTTCATATGTCACGTTTTCTGCTAGAGGGGCACAAAACTGCTATAACTCACATAGCAATTTTGAAAATAAAATTACGTTTTGAAAACAGAACTTTAAAGGTTTTTGCTTCTTTGAGAGTTAATACATATATTTTTTGGAATACATACCTTTTTAACAAATCTACACTAATAAAAGACAAAGATGCTAATTGACTGTACCTTTGCTATGCCCTAAGCCACGCCCACCAGCCAATCAGAGCGACTATATGCAAATTAACCCAACCAAGATGGCGTCCAACAGCCAGGGAGCTGGAGCAAGCAGGATGCTTGGTTGCCCGGGCAATGGAGGAAGCCAAGCTTTCCGCCTGCCCTGAGCTGGCTGTGGCCTCTGCTCATGGCAACAAAGTTTCAATTATAGAAGATAAATAAATCCCAGATACCTGCTTCCAGACAGCCTCCACTGGGAGCTTGGGTGGCTGGGGGCTGTGGCCAGCCTGCAAACAGCCATCAGCCCCTCACCCAGGATGGCCACACCCTCATGAGGTGAGGGTCCCCACTGGGGGGCTTAGCCAGCCTGAAAACAGCCATCAGCCCCTCACCCAGGCTGGCCAGGCACTCCTATATAATAAAAGGGTAATATGCAAATTGACCCTAACAGCAGAACCACTGGGAATGACTGGTCACTATGATACACACTGACCACCAGGGTGCAGATGCTCAATGCAGGAGCTTCCCCTGGTGGTCAGTGCGCTCCAACAGGGGGAGCTCTGCTCAGCCACAAACCAGGCTGATGGCTGCCAGTACAGTGGTGGTGGTGGTGGGAGCCTCTCCCGCCTCCTCAGCAGCACTAAGGATGTCCGTCTGCAGCTTAGGCCTTCTCCCTGCTGGCAAGTGGACATCCCTCGAGGGCTCCCAGGCTGCCAGAGGGATGTCTGACTGCCAGCTTAGGCCCAATCCTCCACGGAGTGGGTCTAAGCCAGCAGGTGGTCATCCCTCGAGGGGTCCCAGATTACAAGAGGGCACAGGCCAGGCTGAGGGACTTCCCCCTCACCGTGTGCACAAATTTTTGTGCACCGGGCCTCTAGTAAATAAATAAAAGTCAAAATATTTTGAAATGTGAAAATCATGTAAAATTTGAATGCAGTGTCCATTAGTAAAGTTTTATTGGACTATGTCCACATTCATCAATCTGCATACAGGGTAAGAGTGCTTTTGTGCTAAAATGCCAGGAATGTCTGGGACAAATCTTGTATAGCTCTCAAAGCGGAAAATGCTTACTAGCTGGCTTTTTATGGAAAAGTGTGTTGACTCCTGTTACACATTACAATGTATGCAAATAATATAACAAAGCCAGGATTTTATTTTACCGCATGAGCTCCCCCCCCCCCCCCCGATCCTCTGAGAAATGCAAAATTAGTGGGGGGGCGGGGGGCAAGCAGCAAGCATGTGGGTGGAAAGTGGGAAGAAGTCAGTACTGATTCAAACCTTCTTTAAAAAGCATGGTCAGTTTACAGAATAGAAATTTGTGTAAAAGAAAGGAGGAAATGAGAGGGAGGGAGGCCGGGAGGGATGAAGGGAAATGTCACATGAGAATAGAATATTTGATTATTACCATCTTCAAGTAATACAGGTTCAGCTCCCTGTGATTACATCACTTGATAGAAGAAAATTTCAATGAATGAGTTCTGAGCATAATCAGTGCCAGACTACTAAACTGTAGTTCACACAAGGGATGATTTCTTAATTAACTCAGTGAAGATGAAATTCATAGATGCAGCCTTAAAAATGTCATGTGTAGCTATTAGTTATTTCAAAGGTAGTTTTCTCCTGTAAAGTCCTAGTGACGACATACCTATTTAGTAAGGACAAACCACTAAGTCTGGAAAAGGAAAATAAGGTGAATCATCAATTTGTCAGGAACAGATAAATAAAAGTATTGCTTTACTTACCTCCAAGACATAGAGCTTCCTTATCAATAATTTCTCTGAGCTAAAAAAAGAAAAAAAAAGGGTGTTTCACAGGAGCTGTAGGTTTTCCTGCCTTCAGTGTAAACTCAGCTTTCACAGGTGATAATGAAGGAGGCGGAGGTGTGTGGAGGAGAGTAGGGCCTGAATTATTCATAAAGGTTAACTGGAAGGGACTCGGTGCCTTGGAAGACGTTGATGAAATATGGATAATTTTCTTTATGACTTCTGATCAGCGCTTTGATGAATGAGTTCCGCAATCATCAGATTAAACCCGTTTCTTACCAGAATGAGTACCTACATTTGTCACCAGAATGACTCATTCGTCTTACTCCCTATGAATAGCTTTGGCTACATTAGACTTGAAGTTTACTTTGGGATAAGCATACCTGGAAAACAGATAGAGGGTGGGTATCATAAGGCAAGAAGAAAAGGATACGCTGTGGAAATTGTCAGCCTTTATATTAGGAATCATCTTAGGAATACTAAACAAACACTCCGCTCATTCTTATTTGACAAGGTAAAGTGACAGAGAAAGAAGGCACAGGGGAGGGCTCCCGGCACCTGCAGATCGCGGCATCTGGCGGATCATGAGCAGGCTGATTTTCATAAGGTTGTAGACATTCAACTTTCACACCACAGTCGGTACCCGTATGTGTTTCACTGTTATTGCCTCCCCTTTGCCAAATAATAATACTTGATGATATTAGTGAATTTTCTGATTTCCAGATAATGTCTATATTTAACTTTGACTTCTATTTTGCCTCAGCTTTATTTATTCTGAAGTCTAATCAGCCTGTGTAATTGCCAAACATTTAAATTGAGTACTTCCTGATTTGTTCTTAAAATCATCTTAATGTTTTATTAATTTAGTCTCAGGTGGGACTGACCAACCATATGATGTATGGCTCTTCCGTGTATCTAGCTATATTATGAATATTCTGAAATCTGATTACAATCTTTGTTGCAGAGTTTGTTAGCACAAATATGAAATAATTTAAGGAATAAAAATATGAAAGCAAAAATGTTGATGTCCAAGTCTTCCAATTTGTGTAAATTATAATAATTTTACCTTTTTTGAACTCTTATGAGGTATACTTTCAGTATCATTATTTAAGGCAAAGTTAGGTACTATTGTAAATGTTTCTGAACTACTTATGTGTATGCCCGTGATGCTTCCATAGTAATAGGCATCATCTTAAGGGCCAGGAGTACATATCATAGGACTTTGTGTTGAAGTCACCCTTACTTTATTCAGTGATGCCATATCTGCATAGCTTTTATTACAATACGTTATTGTAGCTGCTCTATTTTATTGTTATCATTGTTAATCTCTTCCTTTGCCTAATTTATAAGTTAAACTTTATCATAGGCATGTATAAGAAATGACATTATGTATGGGTTTCAGTTTTATCCGCATTTTTAGGCATCCACTGGGGTATGGAATATACTCCCCATGGATAAGGGGAACTGGTTATTCATTTAAAAATTAAACTATATTTTACTTATAAATTCATTTGTATGATTTTTAAATTCACTTTTCAGGTTATCTGCTTATTTCCCCAGATCTGTATTTTCCCCTCACCTTTCCTTTCTTTTTCTTTTTAAATTTTATTCCTTATTTTACATGATGCGTTTGCTACCAGGATTTTTTAAAGAGGGTAAAATGTTTCTTACCATTTGCAAACGTGTAAAATACTGTAGTAACCACAGGACGATGACCTGCAGTTTCTAGGCAGACATGTATTGAGAATGCGAGGTTTGCAGAGTTCATGGCAATAACACAGCTCTAGGGTGTGGGACTTAACATGATGGCTCACCAGTTCCTGGTGCAAAGTAGTTAGAGCTCCAGTCTCACTGAAGTAAGAGGGGGTGTTTCCTTCTGGCTGAGCCTCAGCACTTGCACATACATGTGCACGAGGAGAACACCTGAAGTGGATTGGGTAAAACTAATGAATGAAATGATGCCATGCATGGCTGGACAGAGGAAGCAAATACAGTTAATGAGGACAGCATACCAAAATCTATAGCAATGCAATTCTTACATACTTACGTGTCAATGTGAGAAATAATTTTAAGTATTAAAAGGTGGAATAATTCAGCAGGTTAATGTTACAAACCATACATTTTTATATTTGCATCCAGCCCTCCTTATCCTCCAAGGATAGGCTCCAAGACCCCCAGTGGATGCCTGAAACTGGATAGTACCGACCCTATATATACAGTTTTTTCACATATGTGCATACCTATCATACATTTGATTTATAGTTAGTCACGGTAAGAGATCATATACTGTAACAGAAGTTATGTGAATGTGCCATAAGTAAAGTCAGTGTGACTTGAACACATGCACTGTGGTACCACAACAGTCGGTAGATCACTGAGATCAAGACCAAGTGGCTAATGGGTGGGTAGTGGATACAGTATGGAGATCAGGACAAAGAGATGATTCATGTCTGGACAGGATGTGGTGGAGAATGACACAGAGAACAAGCTCTGCAACTGGCTTCTAGACAGTGGACCAGGTCTCATGGGGCATTTACAGTATCTTATGAATTTGGTAAAATAGAGGCCCAATGAGGAAAGGCCCCTTTAACTCCAAATCAGAAGCAAAATGATTACACTTCCTCTTTGTCTTCTGGTTTATCTGAGGTTCCAAGTCTGAAAGGCACAAACAAGTGTGTATGTGATGAGGGTACTAAGCCACTGAAAAAAAAAAAAAAAAACTGGCCCAGAAACACTCAGTACTCGGAGAATAATTAGACTCCCATTCAGCACCAAGCGCTCTGGGATGATGCTCTGGCCCAGGCAGCCTGGAAATGGAAAATAATGCAAAGAGAAAAATCATTGAATCAAAGTAAAGTGAAAAGAGTAGAAACATGATCTCAAAGTTTCTACTTAATTTTTAATTATATCATACTAGAGGTCTGGTGCATGGATTCGTACACCAATGGGGTCCCTCGCACCAGTGCATGATGGGGACCAGAGAGGGACTGTGGGAGGACTCCAGGGAGTGTCTGGCCAATCTCATCCAGTCCTAATCGGCGGGACCGAAGCATCAAGTTAACTTACCGGTTGGAGTGTCTGCCTCCTGGTGGTCAGTGTGCATCATAGTGACTGGTCGAATGGTGGAACAAACAGTCAGACACTTAGCATGTTAGGCTTTTATTATATAGGGTGTATTACACAATTTCTATGTATCATGTTTTAAATATTCATACATTTAAAAAACAGCTTTTCTATTGAGAAAAGGCAAAATGGTCAGTATTAAGCTGGATCATTAGTTTTGTCTGCAGTCTCTAAAATGATGTGTAATCATAACATTTTACAGTTTTGAATTTACAATTTGTGAGCAGTGCAGACCTACTTGAGCTGCAGTCAGAATCCAGGATGGAGTGGGTTACTCGGCAGTGTTAACCCTCTTCTCTAGATTCACACCTGCCCATTTCTATGCTGACCTGTGTCCTGGGTGCTCACCTCCTTGGACAGGGATGTCTGATTATCTTCATCACAGGCTCCAGGTAACAAGAGGCAGAGTCAGGAGCCTGTGGGATGGAAGGGAAAGGGGGGTGAGGGGTTTCTTCTCCACCTGCTTTCTGCAGGCTCTGAGATGGTTGAACTCTGTGGCCTGAGGACAGCTCCAGCTGGAAGCCACACCTATTTGATCTTAATGACCCCAGGGTCCTGAGGACACTTCCTCCTCTTACTCCTGCGGCCAAGGAGGTGAGATTTCACCACTCAGTGGATTAGGAATCTGGAGCCAGCAGGTTTGTTGAGTCCTGTCACTTTGCTTTTCTCTCTAGTCACTTTGGAATTCCATTACAATGTCCTTCTGTTTTCCTGTGGAGCTCTGATACGGGTGAGGACTGAGTGATAGAAATGAACTGAGTGAGGAAAACAGTCATAAACTATTACAGCGCTAACATCACTGACAAAGGCCTTATGACTCACATGGGGTCACACCTCTATTTTTAAGGTGTTCTATCTAAGATAGGAAATTGGTTTAGAAGAAATCAACTTTTAAATAACAAAACAAAAGAGGAAACAAAAGAACAGGAGGAAAAAAGAAAGAAAACCAGAACAGCCAAAACAATTTCAAAAGTTGCTATAAAGATATAGTAATAAAGATTGTGTGGTATTGGTGGAAGAATTGACACATTGGTCCATGAAACCGAAAGAGAATCTGGAAATAGACCCATATATATGTGATCAATTGTTTTTCCATCAAACTCCAAAGGCAATTCTATGAAGAAAGGGTTGTGTTCTAACAAATCATGTTGGACTAATGAGACATCTTTATGTAAAACTAGAGGCCTAGTGCATGAAATTTGTGCATGGAGCGGGGTTACCTCAGCCCAGCCTGCATCCACTCCAATCAGGGACCCCTTGGGGGATGTCCGACCGCTGGTTTAGGGATCAGGCCTAAACTGGTGGTCAGACACTCCTCTTACAATCTGGAACCGCTGGCTCCTAACCACTCACCTGCCTCCTACCTGATTGCCCCTAACCCCTCTGCCTGCCTGCCTGATCACCCCTAACCTCTCTGCCTGCCTGATCGCCCCTAACCTCTCCGCCTGCCTGCCTGATAGCCCTTAACTGCCTCTACCTGCCTGCCTGACTGCCCCTAAGCAGCCATTGGATCCTTACATTCACCCAGATTTGGCTCTGATTGGTCAATTTCTATTCCAGTAAGCGTCTCTGGGCCTATCAACGGGGCCTGATCAGAAAGGTGGGCTGATCAGCAGCCCTGATAGAGGCCTGGAGAGAAATGGAGGCAAGGCTGTTGGCCAGGCCGGGAGTGAAAGAGAGGCAAGTTCTGATCAACAGCTGCCACAGAGGCTACAGATCAGACCCTGCCTCTCTCTCTGCAGGCCTCTCTCTGAGCCTGATCAGCAGCCCCCTAGGCCAGGGGTGGGCAACCTCTGGCACACGTGCCAAACATGGCATGCCAATAACTTTTGCTGGCACGCGAAATCCTCTCTTATAATCTTCCATTTACAATATTTTTCTTAATATCGACTTTTTATTTTTCAGATAAATTCAGTGTAGGTGCATCTTAGATAAATAAATAATTTTACATGACAAGTTATCTTAAAGACCATAGACATGGATTGACGAGAGAGGGGAAGAGCAATTTCTGTGCCTCTGCCTTAACTCTCCCTGCCTTCCTAGATCCAACCAGTGTTTTGGTTTCATCCACATACTCTTGTGAATCTTTGTTCTCAATGATGAATTTTGTTAAGTCTCATAATAGGAGTAGCCTGATGGATGAAAGTAGTAGCTCGTGCATATCTCTGAAGGTCACAAAATATAAACCTGATGTAAAATCTCTGTCATCAGTGATGCAGCAGCAAAAGTCCCACTGATAATATCAAATGGAGTCATAAAGTTTTCTGTCTGACTATCAGTGTACATGTATACATTAAAAAATAAATGTATTTTTCATCATCATATACTGTGTTTTTGTCGCTTGAATGAATTTTATTATTTCTTCAAGGTTCTTCACATACATACACCTTAAGAGATATCAAGTAGGCATAACATGTTCTCAAAAAATTAGGGTTGGTACCCAGAAGAATTTTGAGTCAGAGATTTTGGCACGCACTCACAAAAAGGTTGCCCACCCCTGCCCTAGGCAGTCAGTACTGGGTCAGGGGCCCACAGTGGTCCGGTCTAGTCGAGCCTTCAGTCCTTTGGACCCTGGCTCTTTATTATATAGATAATAAACCTCAGTCTATATCTTATATCATAGAAAATAATTAACAAAAATTCTAAAACTATAAAGTTTCTTTAAAAAAATTTGTATTCTTGGATTAAGGAAAGATGACTTAGCTACAGTATCAAAATCAAATTTATTTTAAAAAGTGGGAAAAGTGAACTTCATAAAAATTAATAACTTTTGTGCTAAAAAGACTGTTAAGAAAATGAAAAGATGAAGACATCAGACTGGGAGAGATATTTGTAAGACCTTATTCTCATTCTACCCATGGCTTAAAGATTGCTTTTGGTAGTTGCTTTGTTGGAATCAAGACCCAAAGTCCACACATTTCATTTTTTTATGTTAATTTTACACAGTATTTCACTGCTGACCCTTTGTTACTAGTGCCCAGTGAGTGTTGGGAGAAGTCACCTGACTTAGACTGTAGCGTAGTCTCCATGCTGGATTTGGTTGGTGGTTCTTTGTAATATCACTTTACTCGATCATTTATCACAGCTGGTGGATCCAAAAAAACGGAGTGAGACCAGAGGCCTAATAGACTCAGGTTGGTTTCTTAGATTTGCTCTCTGTAGATTTTTAGATTTAAGCCAATCTCCTGCCAGGGTTGGTAGGTGCCATCGCCCCCTGCACAGTGCAGGTGAGGTGATCTATAGGGTGACCTTACTCCTGCTGTCCCTGCAGAGTTATCCCTGTCTCTGGAGCTCTGCGGCCACCTATCTCTAGCCTGTTAGAAGTTCTGCAGAGTACACTTATCTTCTGCTTTCTTTATCTTGCTGGCTTTAGTCACAGTGTGCTTGCTTGTTTGTTTTGTTTTGTTAAATTAGTCCCCACTTATTTTTCTTTCTTCAGATTCTAAACTTTTGTTCTATCATCTCTTTACTGACATATCTGACCTGATGGGTTTGTGTCATCAAAAAATGCCTTCAAGACAGTGCTTTGAAAGAAAACATACTTTATTGTGTATTTTTGATTCATCCTTTTTAAATGTTTATAAACTATGTATTGTTCTCTCTTTATTTATGGGAAAATATATTTGTTGCTCTCAGAGACAGTGATACAAATTTTAAAGGAAAAGCACTGATGCAGGGAAAGACAGAAGTCAGATCGCCAAGGAGCCCCAGGTCTTCTTCACCCTGGAATCCGCCTGGCCTGGGGCTGTCTCCAGCTCACAGGATTGATCTTCCTATCACTGCACGTGCACCCACCTCTTAGTCATTCACTTATGCAATGAGTGACTCTTAGCTCTTAACAGGCCTCAGAGGTATGGACTCAAATTATGCATCACAACAAATAATAGGTAGAACCAGATTGCCAACTTCTAAAAAGAAATAGAGATATCATGTAGACGTGTATTTACACGGACATGGCCAGCACAACAACCCTTTAGCAGGTCTACATTGGAAGCCAAATTATACACAGAAGTTTGCTGAAGCAGGACGGGAAGTCTTATGATCCAGATATTTCTTGGCGTGGGACTCTGAGAGGACTGTGTGTGCCAGGGACCTGGTGTGATGGAGTCACTGGCAGGGAAGCCATGGGCATTGGGCAGGACTTCAAGGGGCCTTTGCCAACACGTGGGTGCTCAGTGCTTACTTGGTATGTTTTTCCACTGCTGCCCATCCGTTTGAAAGAAAAAATATTCATTTCAGATTGACCCTGGACACTTTCTATATTTTAATGTGAGTTTTCTTATTTCTCCAGGGATGTGTTTTGTAGACCTAAATTTTAGATTCTAATTTTATATCCAACTTTTTAGTATAGCCCCTATTGGGTCCTGCATACTGCCTAGATTTATTATGAATTATTAAGTAATTTTATTCTATGCACTATAATCTGATTTTATTTATCTATAAAGCACTTGAAATTTTATCCCCAAACAAAAGTAAACATGAAATTATTTTAAAAATATTTCATAGACTTTACTTATGGTTGATAGCCATGGCATTAATATGCATACAACTATGTGACATAGTTTATTTTTCAATAATGGAAAATGTGAAATATCATGTATATAAAATATGTTATAATTTACTATAAAATATTATAAGCATTAAATTAAGCATTTAATAAATAGCCTAGGTTTTATTAAAACCATAATCTCAAGAAATAAGAAAAATGTGTTATCAAGGGAAATGATCATATCAATTAGCTTTTTGTTTTCAAAAATGTAAGAAATATAACAATGATATGTGGAATAGAAGGCAATGGTGAGGGTTAAACCTTGGCTTTGCACTACTACTGTTTAAATAAAAATGTTACTTGTCAAATTAGGAAAAAAACAGACGTGTTGTTTATGAGTTTCTGCACCTTAGAAGGTTTTAATGTAGTGCGTGTTATCATGAGGAGACAATATCCATATTAAAGAACAATCTGCAGATTTCATAATAACATCTGCTTTATTCGCCAACTTGACCTTGGTTTCTGTAATGAAATTCCCGCCCAGATCATGGCGCGGCCGCACCCAGGGCAGCCCCACACCCTGCTTTCTGGCGGGTGTGGCCCCCTCAGCCCTTTCGCTTGGGGTCAGTGCAGAGCCAGGCCTCCCTCTGCCCTTCACTTTGATTCCCCAAGTCCCGAGTCCAGATTGAGGAGGGGAGTTGTTAGCTACTCCTTGCCATGAGAAAAGAAAGCCTTATCTGGGGACAAATATTAAGAAAAGAAATCAAGTCTCTGTGGTTTGAACATTTAAGAGACAAAGAATTCTAGAAAGTGTGAAGTAGATAATCTGCAAATTATACTGGAAACAAGGCCCAAGAAGCTTTAAATATCAGAAAAAGACAAGCAGTGACAAAGGACGGGAGGTGAGAGGTGCTTGGACCAGAGAGGAGCCTTCAGGTTAAAGAACAGAATTTTCTCTAAAATCAAGAGAAAATATTCAGGATTCATAGGGCATCATTAGAAAATGCTATAAAAACTCACCATCTACTATAGGTTGGAAATCAGTGTTCAAAATTTCAAAAATGTATCTATGAATGTGGCTAAGAACCTGGCCCCCTGTGCTTGGTAACAGTTCACTGTAGCATATGTATGTTTTGTAAGGGAGAATAGGCACAGAGAGACCAAAGGAATGAATTGCCTTCTTTATTCGATCACTGAGGAGTTTGCATGTCTGCACTAAAACCGAGTTTGCAAGACAAATTGCTTCTATTCTGAAAACCCATGATATACCGTTTTATAGGTAGCATGGTTCACGTGGAGCATCCAGTCAACTCCAATGTAGCAGAGATTTAATCATTCCTTAAAAATTGAGCCTCTTGCAACTGTTGATAGTATATTTTATTGCAATTCTAGGTTGCCAGTGTTTCTCCAGAGCTGGAGGTTTATCGGGCTGTTCACAATAAAGGACGAGGCCCAGGGACCACTGGAAGGAGCAGGAGCACACGGGCTGGAATAGGCGTCCAGCCCCAGGCTCCTCTCGGTGCTCTTCAGGCAGGTGAGATGTACACATGGACAAGGTTAATGAAGGGGCTTTAAGACAGAAGACTGTAATTATACATAAACCTTTGGGTTTAATGTTTTCCAGAAGGAAAAGAAAAAGAAAAAAAGACAATGAGGTGTTATTTCTAGACTCAGACTTTGAACATATTTGTTCAAAGAATATTTTAAATGATATTTTAAGTTTTCCTTTCTTTCCTAGTATTGATCATACACATTGTGCCATCTTATTTTCACTCAGTGATTAAGTCATTGATTTTGCAAGCACGTATTTGCTCATCTATTTAGGTTAAGGAATAGGAATAAAAGGTCTTTATTAATCAAGGTCCTGACACAGGGTAGTTTGCCTTGGAGATAGATGATCGAAGTGTGTGTGTGTGTGTGTGTGTGTATGTGTGTGTGTGTCTCTGTGTGTGTGTGTGTGTATGTGTGTGTGTCATTGTTACATGTTCTGTGGGTGACGCGTGGGGAGAAAGGTATTGCACCGAGGACTAGGACGTCCCTGAAAAATGATCTTTTAAAATGAACTAGCCAACTCCAGCCATGACTCTATTACATACAATGTATCTTTAGACATTATCTCAACCATTAAAATTTATTGCATACTCGCCTTTTAGGTCGAGACGAAGAAAGGAGTAGAGACCATTTTTCATTCTAAGAATCAATTCTGTGGCTTTTAGCAATTTTAGACAAAAGATTGGCAAAGTTCCCCCGTGCTTTCAGTGATATTTCCCAATAGATCAGAGCGCTCCTCACATGTGCGGGTTCTGGGTGGGGAATACGTTCTTGGTGACCATTGTGAAATGAGTTGCCTTTTGTTCCCTTCACACTGTTTTCTCATCTAGAGTGTGTTTCTCTTGAATTCTTGATACTTTAGTAAAGACCCTGATGGGAGATGGTGGGGAGCCCTCCCTTCAGGCAGGCAATGGGGGGTGGCCCAACCTTTCCGCACAGCTTCAGGGAGGTGCTTAAAATAGGCCATTGACGTCCTGTCCCTGAAAGAAAAGAAAAGAAAAACTAAGGTGGACATCAGAAAAGAACAATCCAGGAGAAGTAGCTGGAGGGACTGAATTAGGAGAAAGATTAAAATAACAGAATACACAGTTCACTGAACAAGGAGAGAGAAGAGGCGGCAGCTGCCTGCAAACGCAGACTAGGACTGGACAGATACAAAGCAAATTTAAGTTCAATATTAGTACATGTTTAAAAGTGAAGTGTATTGGTTTGAGGAAAAGAGAAACAAACCATAATATGCTGTTGGCTGTGCTTTCCCATGAATCCAGAAGACATGTCAGTCCTGAGAGAATTCATTGCCTCCTTGGTTTGATTCCTAGTAATTTAAGTAAGAGTCATTCGGGACAACTTTTTAGCGCCTAAAAGGTAAAGGGAATATGTAAAAATTTGGAGACTATCAGAGTTTTTAAAAATTCATGACAAGAATGATCTGTGATAAGCAAGGTCCTCATTCAAAGCAGAAATTTAACAACAATCCAATGCAATCAAACCTGGAGCCTGGGCCGTCCTGCGGTTGAGCATAGAAAGGGGTGTGTCAATTACAGCTGGTTTCCGACCTCATTTTCCCCACTCTATTCAAGTTCCATCAAATGGCTCCTAAGCTGTTAAAAAGGAGCCAATTAACTGCTGGGTATTGTGTCGCTTTTTTATTTCTCTGTTCACCCTCGGGAGTAGTTTCGGATGAGTAGTGAAATTTACCGAATCGGAAGATGTCCTGAGGAATGAGAAGGCGCGACAACGGGTCAAATGGCCCACAAAGCAGACAATTACACTAATAGCTTAGAGGTGGCTTTGGCTAGTTACGACTCATAAAGGACATTTTCTAGGAAAAGGGAAACTAGTGATACTTTTAAAACAGAAAGGAGTGCCCTGCTCTTTACAAACCAAACTGTATAATTACGCACTGCATTATCGGCATCGTAATGTGCCAGCATTTTGAAAAATTATTACTCCCAAAGAACCAGGTAGGCCAGCAAACTTACTTCCAGGCGCATTTTATTTACTAGTAACTAGTCATGTGGACTCAGAATTTCCAGCAGCAAAATGCAAATTGCTTCTGAAGTCTTCGGCTACCCCGGCTATATGTCTGTGGTTGCAGAGGTGGAAAATCTTTCCAAAAGAAACTTTAATGCCATCCCATGTAGCTCCCAACTGGCGGCTCTAAAGGCACAATTGTGGTGGCGGAAGCACAGGGAGGGATGGAGAGAGACCCACGCAGCCAGGTCTCCCACGCAGCCCTGCCTGGCCTTCACCCAGTGAGGTTCCAGTTCTCCCTCATGAACCCTCTGAAGTTACACCAGACCTGCTTCCTCTTTCCTTTTCATTGAACTTATTGGAGTGACACTGGTTAAAATTATAGAGGTTTCAGGTGCACGATTCTACAACACATCATCTGTACACTGTATTGTGTGTCCACCACCACAAGTCAAGTCTCATCCATCACCATTTACCGCCCCCCTTTACCCCTTTCAACCTCCTTCCACAACCCCCCTCTCCCCGGCAATCACCACACTGCTGTCCCTGTCCATTTTTTTGCTCGATCCTCCCTCCCCCAGGTGTCAGCCTCCTCTCTCTCTATGAGTCTTGTTTGTTAAAGTGAAAAGCAGCTCCTACATATTCTCTGTAAAAACCATTCATAGACTTGGGTCAGTCTAGTCCGTTTCCTAGTGGATGGTGACCACGGGGTCCATCTCTGAGCTGGGGAAGGATTTCCTTTCATTTCAGAGTAGCACTTGGCTGGAATGGACACTGTGTGGTTGGTTCTGTGTAGTCACCTTGACTTGGGGGATGCAGTGTCTTCTCTCTTGGGACTTATCTGAGACTAAATGCTGGGACTGCCCAGGAATTTTGCAGCCCCGAGGGCAATGCTGTCAATTGAGACTGTGCCACCCTGGGAAGCAGATTAATACCAGAGAAACCCAGATCTAAATTCTCTGACAAGCATTTTACTTGAGTACTAGAGGCCTGGTGCATAAAATTCATGCATGGGGTTGTGGGGGGAGCCCTCAGCCAGGCCTGCACCCTCTCACAATCCCAGACCCCTCGGGGGATGTCAGACTGGACTTCCCTCATCACAATCTTGGACCATTGGCTACTAACCACTGGCCTGCCTGCCTGATAAACCCTAACCACTGGCCTGCCTGATTGCTCCTAACTGCTCACCTGCCTGCCTGATCGCACCTAACCACCTCTGCCTCAGCCCCCACCACAGCAGCTTCATCAGGAAGGACGTCCAGAATGATGTCCAGAAGGTCATTTGGCTGTTCAGTCTAATTAGTATATTATGCTTTTACTAGAGGCCCGTTGCAGGAAGATTCCTACAAGAATAGGGATTCTTGCGGCTGGAGCGATGCAGAGAAGGGAGCAAAACCCGCTGAGGCAGGCTTTGCTCCCGCCTCTGCCACCCAGCTTGCTTCCCTCCTGCCTCCGCCGCCTTGGCTCCATTCCTGTCTCTGCCGCCTCTACTTTGCTCCCTTCTGCAGCACTTCACTTCCTTCTATGTTGTCTTCAGTCTTCGCTCCCAGCTGGTATATGCAAATTAACCACCATCTTGGTTGGGTTCATTTGCATATAGTCACTCTGATTGGCTGATGGGCATAGCAAAGGTACGGTCAATTAGCATTGTTGTCTTTTATTAGTGTAGATTGTTATAGATGCCTGGATGAGAATTTACCAAACATTTTTTAAAAGCTACCCTTATAGATCTTTAATCATGTATTAGACATTGGCCTTCACTTTATGTGCTTGAGTGTATTTCATTCTCATTATAATCCTTTGAGGTAGATTTTCTTATTCCCATTTTTGTTTAGGAAGTAACGTGGGTTTGGACAAATTAACAACTGACCTCATTTCCCAGTGGTTACCAGTTAGACAGGGACACAGTTCCGTCTGACGTCAGTCCACAGGGGTCCTGCCCTTCTGGCTACACCCAGGAGCCAGAAGGCAGGATTTTTTATTCATAGGGATGTCTGATGCAGAACTTATCTATTCATGGGTGAGTGAAACCCAGACCTTAAATTGTAAACAGCTCATGTAGCAATCCATGGATCAAACACACTCATAAGAAATTTTCCTTAAGTTCCTGATTAGTGAGTGAGAGTAAGGGCCTCAATGGACACTATGAGGCCACTCTTGCCATGGAACAGGAGATAATGAAGGTCATCAGCAGAAGGAAGAGCTTATGATGCCGATGAATTTCTCAGTGAAGGCTAGCATTCACGCCCTAGATTCCAATGTAGATATAGATCCTGCATTACTGGTTAAATATATGTAGAAGCCTAAATTAACTGCAAAAATATGAGTATTTCCCATATCAATGAACTTTTTTATAATCCTACTAGAGGCTCAGTGCATGAATTCGTGCACCGGTGGGGTCCCTCGACCTGGCCTGCACCCTCTCACAATCCAGGACCCCTCAGGGAATGTCAGACTGCCAGTTTCAGCACAATCCCTGAAGACCAGGCCAAGGGACCCCACCGGTGCATGATTCCGTGCACCGGGCCTCTGGCATGCATATAAGATCTTTGTTTAATCTCTTCCCTCCTTCCGCCCTCCCCACTTCTCTCTGAGATTCATCAGCCTGTTCCATGTTTCCATACCTGTGCATTGAGCATCTATCCCCTGGTGGTCAGTGCCTGTCATAGCTACTGGTTGAATGGTCAAACAGTCAAATGGTTGCTTAGGTTTATATATATATACTAGGGGCCTGGTGCACGAAATTCGTGCACCGGGGGGGGGGGGTGTCCCTCAGCCCAGCCTGCCCCCTCTCACATACTGGGAGCCCTCTGGGATGTCCTAGTGATGGCTTAGGCCCGCTCCCTGCTCCCCTTGGGGATAGGGCCTAAACCGAAGTCTGGCCTTCCTTTGTGGGAGGTGACCAGGCTGATCAGGGGAAGGCACAAGCCCCATCACCCCACTGCTGCAGCCACTGCAGGTCACCGCAGCCAGCAAGGTTTTTTCATCAACACAGACTCCAGTCCCTTCACCATGAAAAAATGACAAATTTCTTTAGGCATATTCAAGATGTGTCTTTCATATAATAATAATTTCTTTATTATTTTTTTTTATCCTCACCTGAGGATATGTTTCCATTGATTTTTAGAGAATGTGGAAGAGAAAGGGAAAGACAGAGAGAAACATCAAAGTGAGAGGAACACTTTGATTGGTTGCCTCCTGCCTGAGCCCTGACCTGAACCCTGGCCAGGGAGGAACCTGCAACCTAGGTACATGCCCTTGGTCAGAATTGAACTCAGACCCTGTCATCGGCAGGCCAAGGCATTATCCACTGAGCCAAACCGGCTAGGGCAGGATATGACATTTCTTAGCCCTCTAGCAGTGGACCTTCATTTTTTTTCTGGCCAGGAGTGTGGTGAAAAACCCTAGATCATCTTTTTGGATTCTTATTACCCAAGTTACTAAGAATATTACCTGTGGCATACAGGGAGCTTAGCCAATGAACAGTCAGAAAAGGTGTTTCTTCTGTAGTTCACACCAATCGCCTGCTTGCTCCCCCCACCACCACCCCAGGCCTGATGCCTCTGGCCCAGGCTTCAGGCCTGGGCAGAGGACCCCCATTTCCCCTGAACACCGGGCTCCGCCCTCACCCAGGCCTGACACCTCGGCCAGAGGTGTCAACTCCCATCACCCTCCAATCGCCAGATCAGCCCCTTGTCCAGACCTGACGCCTCCTCCAGAGGTGTCAGGCCTGGGCAGGGGACCCCCATCTTCCTCCCATTGCCAGCTCTGCCCTTGCCCAGGTCTGATGCCTAGGCCAGAGGCGTCGACCCCCATCACCTTTCGATCACCGGATTGGCACCTCACCCAGGCCAGATGCCTCAGCCAGAGGCGTCAGGCCTAGGCAGGGGACCCCCAGATGCCTCTGAGTTTCTGGCTCCCCACCCTGCCCAGGCCTGACACCTCTGGCCCAGGCATCAGGCCTGGGCAGGGGACCCCCATCTCCCTCCGATCACCAGATCGTCCCCTCGCCCAGGCCTGACTTCTTGGCCAAAGGCATCAACCCCCATCACCCTCCGATAGCCGGATCGGCCCCTTACCCAGGCCTGACGCCTCCACCAGAGGTGTCAGGCCTGGGCAGGGGACCCCCCATCTCCCCCCGATCACTGGCTTCAGGGCGGCTTCTGGGGCTTCTGTGGCTGGCCTGCGGCCCGGGATGGCGGCTCATGCTGGCGGCTGCGCTGTCCCGCCCTGCTGCAGTATGCAAATTAGCCTCCATCTTTGTTGGTGGTTAATTTGCATATCATGCTGATTAGCCAATGGGAGGCATAGCGAAAGTAAGGTCAATTACCATGTTTGTCTATTATTAGATAGGAGATATATATATATATATATATATATATATATATATATATACACACACACACATATGCCCATCTCGATTAATCTTTTGATAATCCTATATGGTCTAAAATGAAATAATCTTTCTAGATTGAATAATGGATAGATAGAGAGATGATAGAGACCAGGCTTAGAAGCACTATATATGACAATGTTGGTCATTTCCTGGTACCCAGAATGGTCAAAACTACAGTCATTATCTGATGTTATACTATTCACATTTATTTCTTCAAGCATTTGAGGTTCTTGTTTAACCAGGGTTCATTTCCTTCTCTGGGCTTGACCTACTTAAGCAATTAGGTGAAGTTTCAGACTCATGGAGGGTTTTTAGCCCCGAACTATTCATTCATTATCCAAAATTATACTAAAACCAGTCTTTTCAGCCTTCTCTCAGATTTCACCTTCTCAGTGAGGACTGCCTTAACCACTTTGTCTAAATTGTAACCTGACCCACTCAGCCCTCCTAAACCTTTTTACTTCTTGACCCTTGTCTAATTTTTAATTATATATTTTTACTTTTCAATTTAACTGTATCATTCATTCCTTTCAATATGTGTGTGTGTGTATATGTTTACTTCTGCATTGTAAGTTATAATTGAAATATCACACTAATGGTCTGTCTCTTGCCACTAGAATGTAAGTTCCACAGGTCAGGGTTGATTATTTCCTGCTTCACTCTTATATTCCCAGGGCTTAGAACAATGCTTGGATCATATAACACTCAAATATATTTATGAACGAATAAACAAATGGCCACACTAATTATTGTCCACACTAATTTCAGCTCTCTGCTTGAAAGATGAATTTTTCAAAATGCCATAAATATGTGGAATTTTTTTGCTTGTTTGTTTTACAGGAAAAGACCAATAAACTTATAGCATTTCTGCTTTCCACTGGGCAACTGCTTCTAAAGGTAAAAATATTCTGACTCATTTTATTGACCATATTTTACAAAAATGATGAGTACAGATAACGTACAAGAAGTCTTGACCTTATTTGATATAGTTCAGTAGGCATGTCCTTCTCCATTCCATATTACTTATATAAAAACCTTAAGCAGGCAGAATTTTTAAAGGAAGAATTCCTTACAATTTTTTTCAAGTATTAAGTTCTAGTTAAGTACTCTTACCCTCCCAGCTCTCCAATTAAGTCTGCTGTGGCATTGCCCAAGTTTAATCCTCTTGCACAGTATCGCTGCCCTCATAAGTTCGTGAGCTAGCCTTCCAGGAAAAATGCCTGACCCCAGTCTAGTCTTATCCACTCTACTTTGCAGCTTCACATTTTAGTTTACTCTTTTCCCTAACATGGATGGTTGAGAGAGCATGTTCTGTCTTTTTTAGTCCCAAACAGAGGATTTTGACCCAGGTTCTTCTAGAATGTTGAGCTACAACTCAGGGCTGGAGAAGACACATGTTAGTCTGTAGAAACTCAGATGTCAGCCTTCAGGTCAAATCAAAGTACTCAGAGTTCCAGCCAGAGAAAAGGACCCATTTTGCATCAGAGCCCATGGTATTAATTGGTCTATGCCAATCTAAAGAGAAATATGGGTATATAGCAATTACTGAACAATAAAAATGAGATTGGGGTCAATACCATATTCTCTCACAGGAAACAAAAACAGAAAACCAAATGCTACTGAGTCAATGGTTGTCATCCAGGAGCCATCTAGAGGGTCAAGGCCAGCAGGTGAAGACTGTGTGTACCAAGTCTCAGATCTTTGAATACCCATTTTTTAATGGTGAAAAAATTAAAATAAAAGTTTGAGATGGTTTGTTACAATGATTAACAAGGTCATGTGCAATCTCCAAGGATGCCAAATGTGTGTCTGAAAATTCACCAAGATATTTAAGACAACGTAAATCTTAGGCATTCGTTTGGACTCTGCTATTGATTAGTGAGCTGGTTGTACTTAAATATAAACATGGCAATTAGTATGTCCTCTTATTAGTTCAATCTCCTTTCACCTCCTCTCTTCCTCTGAGCCTTCCTTGGCAATGGGAGGGGCTGAGAGGTTGTAAATGCAGAACCCCATATAATGTTGTTATCATTGAGTGTGTTTGATTCAGTGACAGCCTGACAGGATGTAACTTTCTTAGCTCTTTCCTTATTACTTTCAGCCTTAATAATGTTTACATATTTCAGGTTTAAAATGATAATCCATTATTTACCTCATTTATTATGTATAAACTAGAGGCCCAGTGCACGAATTCAGCACCAGTGGGGTCAAGCGGCCTGGCCTGCAGGATTGGGCCGAAACCAGCTCTCCAATGTCCCCTGAGGGGTCCCAGATTGTGAGAGAGCACAGGCCAGGCCGAGGGACTCCACCAGTGCATGATCGGGGTCGGGGAGGAACGCGGGAGGTTGGTCAGCTGAGGAGGAACTGCAGGAGGGCTCCGGGGCATGTCCAGCCCATCTTGCTCATTCCTGATCGGCTGGACCCCAGCAGCAAGCTAACCTACGGGTCAGAGTTTCTGCCCCCTGGTGGTCAGTGGACGTCATAGCAAGCCATTGAGTGGCCTTAGTATATCATTAGCATATTACACTTTGATTGGTTAAATGGCTGACTGGTCAACCAGTCACTTAGCATATTAGGCTTTTATTATAATGGATATATATATATATATATATATATATATATATATATATATATAATTTTTACTGTGTTAAAAATAGTTTAAGGGAGACCTCTGATAAAATGCCATCTCTCTATCAGTTTATTTCTCAGCATGATCCAGCAGTCATCTAACACACCTCTGAGGCTAAAAGGAAAATAAAAATTTTAGCAGCACTGCAGATGAAGTTTTGTGAGCTAACTGATTGGCAAAATCTGAGATGGCTGTTCCACTAAGAACAAAACTCCTGAAGCTAAAAAATGACTTCTGAAATGGATAATGTGTGTGTTGCCTTTTTTATGCAGCAAATCCAAATATACTGAAAATAAGTGGAGTTAAATGCTGTCTGTTGTGTGCTCTCTCAGTGCTGTTTCAGAGTCTTCCAGCAAGGCAATGTAGTCAAATGTCTATCATGTTAGCATTGCTTCAAAAGGAGCCAAGGCTCAGTTGGTTGGAGCTTCATCCCATACACTCAAAGGTTCTGAGTTCAATCCTGTGTCAGCACATACCTAGGTTATGGGTCTAATCCCCGGCCAGAGGATGAACTAGAGGCAGCAGATCAATGTTTCTCTCTCTCTCTCTCTCTCTCTCTCTCTCTCTCTCTCTCTCTTCCTTCTCCTCTCTCTAAAATCAATGAAACATATCCTCAGGTGAGGATAAAAAAAGTACCCAAGGTATTTCTTTCTTGATCCAAATTCCATTAGAACATTTGTACTTCATTTTGTGGCTCATGTGGACAACTGAAAAATAGAACCAGACTGAGGACAGTTGATCACTGAATTGGGCTTCAAACAATGCAAGTTTCCTGAGTAGGTGTTGGGCTATGGGAAGTCATGCAGCATAAGGAAGCCTGGTCACAGTGAGCCATGGTGTTGGTGTTTTTTGTATGAGATATGTCCATGGAGCACACTCTAAGTCCATTAAGCACAACTCCACTAGTCTGAAGCCACTGCCCAAGTGCTGGAGATAGCTTACAACTACCTTCTGTATATGGATGTCACAAGAATGTCTTTATGCCCATATAAGTGGATTTAAAGGGATAAGTAGAAAGTCATATTAGGGTTTATTAGTGAAGCCCCTATCCAAACAAATCTCTTCTTATTTGAAGGAGAAAAACACACACAACATAATGTGGCCTGTTATCAGAGGTTGTAGAATGAAATAGAAAGCAGATGCTGAAGATTCAGAGAAGAGCAAACTTCATAAAATAGGTTACATCTTGGGGACCAAATTTTTAAAGAAAATGTTTTGTGTTTCTATGGGTCAGAAGCATACAGCATTTGTGAATCAGCAACCAGATGGAGGACATATGCTGTGAAGAACTTTGGCAAGGATATATTGCAGTTAGTGGCTAAGATAAAAAGAGGTAAAATAAATTAACAGAGAAGTGTAAAATAAAACAAGTTTAATAGAATAATCAAAATCAGCATGAGAGGATTTATTGAGCATTACAGATCTTGTAGAAAAAAATCACTAATGAGGTGACAAACTTGAGAACATTTCCCTGTTTTAAAGAGAAAGCAGAAGTAAGCAAAAGGAGAGTAATGGTAATTGACATGGAAATTCAAATTATAGGCATCAAATAAACTCTGTTGAGGTAAATGGATGCTACACTGACACGCTCCCAGGACCAAACTGGTATTATAACTAAAATGTAAAAAGATACAAAATATTCTGAATAATCAACTGAAGACTAGCTGGAGAGAACCCTGATAAACAAGGACATAGAGACTGATAGGGAGAGTGGAGGCACAAAAGGACTGGCTGGATTCCCACGGACTGCAGCAGAATTTCCATGGGGACATCTCAGCTGTGGGGAATTCTCATTGAGAATTCTGGGGTCTAACTCCCAAGCTGGGCTCCCCAGCAGAGAGCCCCAGAACTGAGAAAGGTTCCCACATAACATCTGGCTATGAAACGCAGCAGAGGTGCTGTCTGCCAGGGACATAAAGATGGAAACACAGGAACCCTTTTAAAGGTCCAACACAAAATTTCGTGTGCAGCCACTCATCTTGGGCTCTGGAGAGGGAGGACAGTGTGCACTGGAACTGTGTGAACAGAAGCCACACAGGGTTGGGGTAACTGGAATTAGAGCTCAGAATGCAGACACCCTAGTTTCCTGTGTTGAATCATACCCTCATGCTGTGGAGGACATCTTTCTCCAGCGGACCTTTGCCTGGAGGCAAGGCAGTTGCCTCACCCTATTGGAATCCACTTGCCTCACTCTGTGGAGTTTCTGAGTCCCATTAAGAAACTGATAATAACAATTCGCTTTCAGGCAGAAGCAATTGCCTCATGCTGTTAGAAAACCTCTCCTCACACCCAGTGGTCAGTAGCCTGAGGCCACTTAAGACTGAATATAATCAACCTGCAGGCAGAAGTAGGTCTCTGGAGGGTTGGAGTCTTTTTCTGATCTCCTTGTTGGCCCAGGCCTTGGAAAACAGACCTTGGTACATATCTGAACTTTTTCCAAAGAGGCTTCCAGAAGAAGGAGCCACGAGTTGTGGATTGCTGATAACTCCAAATAAGGAACTGTGGGTTAATTATAAACAGAGTCTTACACTGTCCTACACTAGAGATTAGGAGGCTTAGAAGATCTACCTATTTATATCCACAAACAGGCAGCCCAAATGGGGAGACAAAAACACAAGCCCCAAATGAAAGAACAAGAGAATTCTCCCGAAGAAGAGCTAAATGAAATGGAGATAAGAAATTTATCAGAGTTCATAATAATGATGGCAAAGATATTCAACAGCTTGAGAAAAGATATAGTTACTATGAAGAATGACATAGCAATAATAAAGAACATAGTGGAAGGAATACATAGCAGATTAGGGGGAGCCAAGGATATGATCACTGAATTAGAAGACAGAGTAGAAAAAATTACTTAATCAGAGAACCAAAAAGAAAGATCAATTTAAAAACAAGATGACAGCTTAAGGGAGCTATGGGACAAGGTAAAATGTAGAAACATTCACATAATAGGTGTGCCAGAAGGGGAAGAAAGTGAGTAAGGGATAGAGAATGTGTTGAAGGAATAATGGTACTGATAATTACCTATCAGTGATAACCTTAAATTTAAATGCATTGAATGCTCTAATCAAAAGACATAGGGTAGCTGAATGGAAACAAATACATGATCCAATTATATGCTGCCTACAAGAGAACCTCCTCCAAACAAAAGACACACAGGATGAGAATGAAGGGGTGGAAGAAATTTTTCATGCAAATGGAACAAAACAAAACAAAAAACAAACAAACAAACAAAAACTTGGAGTAACAATATTCATATCTGACAAAATAGTCTCCAAAATGAAGGCCATCACAAGAGATTATAATTATCATTATATAACACTAAAGGTACTGATCCAACAAGAGGATATAACCCTGGTAAACATATATGCACCCAATATAGAAGCACCTAAATGATAAAAAACAAAACAAAACAAAGTCCTCCAGACTTTTAAGGGAGAGATCAACAAAATATAGTCATAGTAGGGGACTTTAACACCCACTGACTGCACTGGATAGATCTTCCAGACAAAAAATTAACAAGGAAACAGTGACTCTAAATGATGCACTGGAGAACATCCACTCTGCATTAACAAATGAGCCCCAGCTGAGAAGGTGACTTACAGCAAGGAAGTACAGAAAATGCCTGGAGACTGGTAGGATGGGTGGAGAGGGCCCGAGAGGGGTGGCAGGCTGGTGGGCTGAGAGGGAAAGATGGGCTGTGTTATGGGAGAATCTGTTCCCTAAAAAAAAAAAAATAGAAGCCCAGCCCAGGCTGAACCCCAGAACTACATCCCATGGAGGCAGGTGTAACATCCAACTGTGAAAAGGAAAAGCCACAGGGCTACTGGCTACTGGGGAGTCTGGATCTGAGACCAAAGCTGTGAAAGGCAGCACCATGAGGGGAAAGTAGTGGGGTGCAGGGGGGAGAGAATGCCACAGTTTCATTTTTGTTTTGTTTTGTCTTTGTTTTTATTCTCTAATCACAGAACACAGGACTTTTCAGGTGCAATCACTCACCCAAGGCTTTGGCACAGAGAGGGAGTCAGACTTAAGGTGCCTGTGGAAGAGGAGAAAGAGAATCAAGGAAAGGTAGAAAAGTAGTAGCTAGGAATCCTGCATGGGGATGTTCATACACTTCCAAACCTAAATGGCCATTTCTGTGGAGAGGTGCTAGCCACTCCCTGTAGCCTCGAGGAAGGTGATACAGCCTTTCACACCCTACATTTTGAGCTTTACAGAGAAACAAAGGCAGGGGCCAAGCGTATGGGTCTGAATAGTCTCAAGGAGCCCTCGGTGATTGGATTAGAAGAGGGGCCATCCACCCCACTATTCTTGGAACCAGACTGATAAAAACTCCAGGGTCCCAGTTGACCCCATTGTTCTCCATACAAGGATCTCTGTCCAACCAAGGGCAGGCACTATTTTGGGCCACTCACAGAAGTGTAGATGTGGGACAGGAAAAAAACACCCATCATATTCCCTCTAAGGGAAACAGAATCAACCCCACCTAAAGCCCTGTCACACACTGACACTTGAGTGATTAAGATTGACAGCTTGCAGACTGGCAAGAAGGGCAGATTGGCCCCTAGAAGCCATGGACTATGGAGACAGACACAAGCAGTGGACTGGTGGATCACTTGGAGCTTCAAGCAGTGTGCTAAAAGCAAACAGACAATGCCTGACAGTGGTTAGCACTTAAGTACCTAATAGAAAGCCCAGAATTGACAGACAGAACAGGCGAGTGGGGTCCTAAACCAGCTCCCATGGGGGCATTAAAACTCAGCTGAAGCAAACTACACTTTTTAAATTTTTTTATTTTTAATTTTTGTTTTTTATTACTTTTTATTTTATTGTTTTATTTTTGCACCATTTTCTTGCTCTCTTCTCTTTTTTCTCTCATTTTTCATCTTCTTTCTCCTTTTCAGTTTTTCTCTTTCCTCCCCCTTTTAAAAATTCATCTTTTTTATTGTTTTACTAGAGGCCCGGTGCACGAAATTCATGCACGTGGCGGGGGGGGGGGGGGGTGGAGGGGGGTGTCCCTCAGCCCAGCCTGCACCCTCTCCAATCTGGGACCCCTTGGGGAGATGTCCGACTGCTGGTTGTGGGATCGGGCTTACACCAGCAGTCAGACATCCCTATCACAATCTGGGACTACTGGCTCCCAACCGCTTGCCTATCTGCCTGTCTAATTGCCACTAAGCGCTCCCCTGCCAGCCTGATTGATGCCTAACTGCTCCCCTGCCAGCCTGGTCCCCCACAACTGCCCTACCCTGCCTGCCATCTTGTGGCAGCCTTCTTGTGATGACATGGGCATGGCCATCTTGTGATGACATGGGTGTGGCCATCTTGTGGTGACATGGGTGTGGCCATCTTGTGACGACATGGGCACAGTCATCTTGTGACCACATGGGGGCGGCCATCTTGTGTGAGGGTGTGATGGTCAATTTGCATATTACCTCTTTATTTTATAGGATTGATTTGTTATTATTATAGTTGGTTTATTTATATATATATAATTTTACCTTCCCTGTTCCTCCTCAATTACCCCTTCTCTTTCTTTTTCTTCACTACTCAATTTTTCCTCTCTTCTCTTCCCAATCAAGATGAAGCCAAAAAGGCTGACATGAAAACACATCGTAATTAAATTGACAAATGTAAAAGACAAAGAAAGAATCTTAAAGGCTGCCAGTGTGAGACAGAAAGTTAACTACAAGTTACCTCCCATTAGACTATCAACTGATTATGCAACAGAAACACATCAGGCCAGAAGAGAATGGAATGAAGTATACAAAGTGAGGAAAAGCAAGGGACTGAATCCAATAATACTCTATCCAGCAAATTTATCATTCAAAATTGAAGGTTAAATCAGGAGCTTCACAGACAAAAAAATAAGTTATTACCAACAAACCAACAATGCAAGAAATGCTAAAGGGACAGTTGTAAAAAGAAGAAATAGAAAGAAAAGAAGGAACATAAGCATAAAGAATAAAAACAGGCAATAAACTAGTACCTATCAATAGCAATCATAAATGTAACAAAGAAATAGCAATCCTAAATGACACTCTAGACTAGATAGAACTAAGTGATATCTTCAGAACATTTCACCCCAAAGCTACAGAATATACATTCTTCTCAAGTGCACATGGAACAGATTCAAAGATAGACTACATGTTTGGATACAAGCTAAGTCTCTACTGAGTCAAGAGTATTTAACCTTCAAGAGTATTGAAATCATATCAAGTATCTTATCAGACCACAATGGCATGAAATTAGAAATCAGCTACAATAAAAACAATAAAAAAATCAAACACCTGGAGCCAAAATAGCATGCTATTAAACAATGAATGGGTTACCAAAGAAATCAAAGAAGAAATAAAAAACATCCTGAAAACAAATGACAATGAAAACACAAAAATCCAAAATCTATGGGACACAGTGAAAGCAATCCTGAGAGGGAAGTTCATAGCACTACAGGCATACCTCTAAAAACAAGAAAAACTGGTAATAAGTTATCTAACCCTAGACCTTAAAAAATTAGATATAGAGCAACAAGAAAAGCCCAGAGCAAGTAGAAGGAAACAAATAATAAATATCAGAGTAGAGATAAATGACATAGAAACCAAAAAAAAAAAAAAAATACAAAAGATCAGTAAAGCTTAGACCTGGTTCTTTGAAAGTATAAATAAGATTGATGAAACTCTAGCTAGACTCACCAGGAAACAAAGATAGAGGACCCCAAAAAACAAAAACAAAAATCAGAAATGAAAGATGTGAAATAGCAACTGACCCCACAGAAATACAGAGAATTGTAAAAAAAATTATTATTAAAGACCTTATTCCAATAAATGGGACAACCTGAACGAAATGTGTATATTCCTGGAAAAAGATAATCTTCCAAAACTCAATCAGGAAGAATCAGGAAACCAGAATTGGCAGACAACTAATAATGAAATTGAAGTAATAATAATAATAATAATAATAATACCTCTTAGAAAACAAAAGCCATGGTTCAGGAGAATTCACAAAAAACTATTTCAAAAAATTCAAGAGGAAGGAACACTTCCCAACTCTTTCTATGAGGGCAGCATTACCCTGATTCCAAAACCAGATAAAGACATGACAAAGAAAGAGAACTATAGCCTAATATCCCTGATGAACATAGATGCCAAAATCCTCAAAACATTTTTAGTAAATTTAGATTCAACAATACATTAAAAAGATCATACACCATGACCAACTGGGATTGATTCTAGGGATGCAATTCTGGTACAATAGTCATAAATCAATAAGTGTGATACAGCATATTAACAGATTGCAAGACAAAAATCATATCAATAGATGCTGAAAAGGCATTCAACAAAATCTAACACCCTTTTTTGCTAAAACTCTCAACAAAGTGGGAATCTATATATATAAAATGCTAATATGCTAAATGTCCAACCATGTGACTGGTCACTATGACACACACTGACCACCAGGGGGCAGACACTCAATGCAGGAACTGTTGTGACTCACACTGGCCATTTACAGAGAAACGGCACCATGGACCTGGTACAGATAAAGCAACACTTGGCTTCCCCCACGTGGGACACAGGCCCCACCACCACCTTGGAGCAACAGCCCACCAAATTGCAGCCAATGCTGCTGAGACCCCATGATGCAAAATGGGGCCCACAGCCCAGCCCAGCCAAGCCCAGAAACAGTTGCTGTGGGCACCAAGTGATGAAGTCACATAGCAATGCCTGGCATCCTCTCCCTAGCGACTAGCCTCCTCAGAGTTTCTTCAGCCCAGGAACATGACTTGCTTTATAGCCAGGTGGAAACATTTTACACTTTAACCAAATGTCTGTAAAGCATTTTCCCATGTCTCATCTAATTTGATCCTCACAGAAGTCCTGGAGGAAGTAGATAGGAGACTCGGTGGAATCCTATTTTCTTTTCATTTGCCAGAAAACAGAGATTTAGAAATCTTAGAAACTTGACCCATCTAAAAAGAAGTGAGAAATGGTGGACCTTGAAAGTAAATTTATAAATTACTCTTTTGCTATTGAAATTATTTTAGCTAATTTATTTTTCAGGGAATCCCTAAAATTTCTTCCCATAGATTTTTCAACTTAGAAATAGATTTTGAAAAATATAAAGTGCTGTTGGTCATTCAAAATTATACATTTTAATTTTACATTACAACCATTTAAAGTATATATTCACATTGTTCAAAGGAGGTTGAAAAACAACCAAAGGCTCAGACATGTCTGAGTGGGCACAGGGAGAATTCTCTCTGACTGTTGACACTGCAATTCTCCATCTCCTTCAAAGTCAGACTGGGATCTCATTTCCTCCGGATGATAAATCATTGCAATATCAGAATGTTTGCATAGCATATGTTTTCTCATACTTGAGGTGCAAAGGGGAGAGTGACAATATTTTTATTGCATCAGCAAGAGTCACAGGACGAGTTGTCCTGATTTAAGAAATGCTCCTCTTTCAAATTCACTTACAGGACTTTGCAAAGGCTGAGCTGTGAACACGAGATGGCTGGATACAATAAAGCCATGTAACTCTCCACCCACCTCAGTAACTGAGACCACTGGCTGCAGCTGATGGAACTGAGCAGTTAGCCTCTATCATTAGGATGGCCATGTGGTTGGATCTTGGAGGGGCTACACCGAGCTCTGGCAATGTGTGCATGCATGCATGTCTGCATGTAGATATTCCCACATCATGTAGCTGGTTTACCATCATCAAATGTGGAGTTCAGGTCAGTGGGATAACCTCATACTTTGCCAAGCAATGAGCTCATGTTGAATTATTATTCAAATGACAGATTTGGGAAAGGGTCAGATATTTCTGATGTAAAGGAGTCAGTCCAACTCTATCTCCAGGAAGACACTAAACTTGAAATACACCACCCTACAGTCTTTACAATATTTGTCAATAAAATGCAGATTTACCAAAATAAAATAAAATTAGATAATCTAATCTGGTATTATGGCAACAACTAACACCATGTTTATATACCCCAAATAATTCCCTTTTGGGTTTTTTTTTTTAAATAAAAGGAGAAAATGTCAATATTTGATTGTTTTACAGAGTTTCAAACATGTCAAATGCAGTGAGGCTTGGCTAAAGAAACGGTAAAATTATTGCTGGAACTAGAGTATTTTATATTCTGAAAGATGTGGGAGTTAAAGTGTCAGTAGCTTCATGGCTGTGGTGACATGTCTATTCGAAGCATCATCATCCCATGGAAGGTGGCAGAGTACTCAGATGCCATGCCAGGCAGGAAAATACCAAACAATTTTTATTGACTTTCATGTATCTGAGGACTCACTTTATGTATTTTTATTTCCCAAATTGTGTTCTGCAGAACATATTGTTATGAGAATTTCTGTAAAATGAAAGTAATGTGTGGTCCAATGATGTTGGAAAACACTTCATTCTGCCCTCTTCTTGGAAGGTCATAGGGAACACCAAGGCTCTGAGAAACATCGCAGTAATGACAATCTTAGTTCAATGACTGAGTCTCAAAGCTACTTTATTATTGCATGCTTTTACATATCCCATTGCATAAACATAACTGTAGAACACACTTAGGAATATATGAAGTATATAAAGGATAATATTTACTGTTTCTACCATATGAAAACTATTTCCTGTTGATATTTATAAGCATGAAAAATTATGACTAGTATGGACCTTCAAAGCAATAAATGATAACCTTATACAGGTCAGGTAATTTTCCAGAATATTCTTTGAGGCTTCCTCGGAAGCACATCTCCCAGTCACTGACTGATATGGACCACCCTGATTCTTAGTTCCATCTGTCAAATATTGGATGGGGACTTATCTCTCCATAGTTTCTAGGCAGCTGGCTCTCCAGCCTCAACTTTTAATGTACCATTAAGACCTCGGTGATTTTAGTAAAATACTGATTTTGATTCTCTGGATTGGGGTTGAGTCCACGGTTGTGAACTCTCAAATTCTTCTAATTTGATGCTGCTGGTGCTGGTCTGCCAACTTCAGTTGGAGCAACCAAAGCTCTAGGAAAGCTGCAAAGCTTGCTGGGTAAGGAGAGAGAGCATCTGATTTAAGTTAGTTCATGCAAAGCTTTCCAAACTATTATAAGAATCAACTGGAGGGTCTCATCAATATGGATCCCCACTTTCAATCTCAAATGTACTAAAGAATACTTTTTAGGAAATGGCCCAAAATTTTATTTTTAGTAACAACCTTAGGGGGTCTGAATGATTAGTGAGTTTGCAAACCATGGAGAGTTTCCTGTTTTTCCAGGTAGATCTTTAGACCACAGCCAAGCTGATGGATTAAGGGTCTGCTCTCCTGAGCAGCTTCTGGAAATGAGCTTGGATCTCCCCACTGATGTCACAACTGCACTCTCCCCAATCCCCTGAGGCATCTGCTCATGAACCCCTGATTATACCTGCTGCTCTTTGATGTGACTTAACAGATATTCCCCAGACTTTAGAAAATATGAACATATGCTTATATGCATAGCCCATGGGCACAGATCATAGTGTGGTGAAAACCCAAGGTGGGTAGAAGCTGGGCAGAGGGGGGTGTTGGGGGACATCTGTAATATTGTCAACAATAAAAATATATATTTGAAAAGATGCTTAATATTCCAGCAAGACTGTGTTCACCCAGAAAGAATACAAACAGCAGCGCCTCCCTGAGGCCACTGTGGTTTGATGGTGGAGATTAGTGAGCAGAGACTGGGTTCGCGGTGGTGCTGGCCTTTCACCACCTGCATCCAGCTGCGATGTTTGTGTGTAGGAGTGTTTCTGTGAAACAGACAGGGTTGGGAACATGAGCAACTCCAGGCAATGTGCCTCGTTTAGGGCAGAATTTCACTCTCTGCAGGGAACTGGTTGGAAATGAGACCTCTCGGTTTACGTGAGAAGCACGTACCTTTGACTTGGATAGACTTGGTGTTGGCACTGTTTGTTACTGAGAATAGTAATAGTAGTTAACAGTAATTCAGCGCTTGGGCTGAACCAGGCCTGACTGCTGTACATCTGCTTGCGTGGCCTTAAGCAACTGACTGAACCCATCTGAAGTCTTTGTTTCCTATTTTGATCTTCCTAACGCACAAAAATAATGGAGTTTTGACAAAAACCATCCCAAGTGACTTTCCTTTCAGGGTCAGTGAATGCAGTCCCAGAATGGTCCCAGGAGTGAAGTTCCGGAATCTCATTTGACTCTAGTATCCATTTCACTTGTTGACCCATCCCCCTTCCCGGACCAGGGCTGCTCCTGTAGGTCTTTCTAAACACCTTAACCCAGTAGTTTCTTCCACTCTATGTGCATGGATTTGGTTTTCTTCCTTAGCAAACCTGTGCCCTTGTTTTCCACTGTTGCTGTGTCTCAGAAGACTCTTCTAGTCCATTGCTTTCCTGGAAAATCCTGCAGTCTCATTCGCTCTGTCTGGGCAGCCAAGAACTCATCAGGTTGGGGGACAGTGATACCCATGGGAGCCTCGAATCCACCAATCTCATCACTCTTTCATGGTCTGCCCCTGGGAACATCACCCACAGGTATGATGCCCAAACTCTGTTGCTGCCCTTACTGCTAAGCCTGCCCGTATTTTTTAGTTATCTGGAGGGATTAATTTTCCAACTCTCAGGCAGGCTCACACCAGAGCAATTAAATAAATAAGAATAAGGTTGGGCCTAAGCTATGGTATTTACAAATATATTCCAAGTTGATTCTAACAGGCAGCCAGGGCTGGAACCTCTGCTCTCACACAGCTCCCAGTGTCTCTTGTTTTAAACATATTTAATCACCTACTCTTTTGTTTTGTTTTTTAATCCTCCCCAGAGCATATTTTTCCATTACTTTTTATTTTTTAATTTAACTTCTTTATTATTTAATGTATTACATAAGTCTCCTTTTTTCCCATTGACTTCTCCCCAGCCACCCCCAACCCCCAGCACATACCCTCCCCCCATCTGTGTCCATTGCTTATGCTCATATACACTCATACAAGTCCTTTGGTTGATCTCTTACTCACCCCCACTACCCGCCTTCCCTCATAGGTCAGTTGTCTTTTTGATGCTTCTATGACCCTGGTTCTGTTTTTGTTCATCAGTTTATGTTGTACATTATATTCCACAAATGAATGAGATCATGTGATATTTATCTTTCTCTGACTGGCTTATTTCATTTAGCATAATGTTCTCCAGTTCCATCCATGCTGTTGCAAATGGTAAGAATTCCTTCTTTTTTACAGCAGCATAGTGTTCCATTGTGTAGATGTACCAGTTTTCTAATCCACTCATCTGCTGATGGGCACTTAGGCTATTTCCAAATCTTAGCTATAGTAAATTGTGCTGCTATGAACATAGGGGTGCATATATCCTTTCTGATTGGTGCTTCTGTTTTCTTGGGATATATTCCAAGAAGTGGGATTATTGGATCAAATGGAAGTTCCATTTTTGATATTTTGAGGAAACGCCATACTGTTCTCCACAGTGGCTGCAACAGTCTGCATTTCCACCAGCAGTGCAAGAGGGTTCCTTTGCACTGCATCCTCTCCAGCACTTGTTGTTTGTTGATTTGTTGATGATAGCCATTCTGATAAGTTTGATATGGTACCTAATTGTTGTTTTGATTTGCATCTCTCAGATGCTTAGTGACTTTGAGCATGATTTCATATGTCTCTTGGCCTTCTGTATGTCCTCTTTCAAAAGGTGTCTATTTAGGTACTTTGCCCATTTTTTGGATTGTTTATCTTCCTTTTGTTAAGTTGTATGAGTTCCCTATAAATTTTGGAGATTAAAACCTTATTGGAGATAACATTGGCAAATGTGTTCTCCCCTGCAGTGGGCTTTCTTGTTGTTTTATTAATGGTTTCTTTTGCTGTGCAGAAGCTTTTTATTTTGATGTAATCCCATTTGTTTATTTTCTCCTTAGTTTCCATTGCCCTAGGAGCAGTATCAGTAAAGATATTTTTTTCAACAAATGTCTGCTATTTTGCTGCCAATGGCTTCTTCTAAGATTTTTATGGTTTCCCATCCAAAGTTTAAGTCCTTTATCCATTTTGAGTTTATTTTTGTGTATGGTGTAAGTTGGTGGTTTAGTTTCATTTTTTTTTTTTTGCATGTATCTGTTCAATTTTCCTAACTCCATTTATTGAAGAAACTGTCCTGACTCCAATGTATGCTCTTGCCTCCTTTGTCAAATATTAATTGAGCATAATGGCTTGGTTGAACTCTGGATTCTCTGTTCTGTTCCATTGGTCTATATGTCTGTTCTTATGCAAGTACCAGGCAGTTTTGAGAACAGTGGCTTTGTAGTATAGCCTGATATCTCATATTGTGATCCCTCCAACTTTGTTCTTTCTCAAGATTACTGCAGCTATTCGGGGTCTTTTTTTATTCCAGATGAATTTTTGGAGAGTTTGTTCTAGATATTTGAAGTATGCCTTTCGTATTTTAATGGGGATTGAATTGAATCTATATATTGCTTTGGGTAGTATGGACATTTTAATGATGTTGATTCTGCCAATCCATGAATAGGGTATATTCTTCCATTTGTTTATGTCGTCCTCTATCTCTTTTTTCAGCATTCTATAATTTTCTGAGTACAGGTCCTTTACCTCCTTGGTTAAATTTATTCCTAGGTACCTTGATTTTTGTGATGCAATGGTAAATGGGATTTTTTTTTTTTTAGTTTCTCTTTCTATGAGTTCATTATTGGTGTATAAAGAAGCCATAGATTTCTTGGTGTTAATTTTGTATTCTCTACATTGCCAAATTCATTTATTAAGTCTAGTAGTGTTTTGATGGAGTCTTTAGGGTTTTTGAAGTATAATATCATGTCATCTGTGAATAATGACAATTTTACTTCTTCTTTTTCAATTTGGAGGCTTTTTTATTTCTTCTTTTTGTATGATCGGTATGGCTAGCACTTTCAGTACTATGACAAACAAGAATGGTGAAAGTGGGCATCCCTGTCTCATTCCTGTTCTTAGGGGGAATGGTTTTAGTTTTTGCCCATTGAGTATGATGTTTGCTGTAGATCTGTCACATAAGGTTTTTATTATGTTGAGGTATGATCCCTCTATTCCCACTTTGCTGAGAATTTTTATCAGGAAAGGGTGTTGGATTTTGTTAAATGCCTTTTCTGCATCAATTGATATGAGTATGTGATTTTTGTCTCTCAATTTGTTTATATGATGAATCACGTTTATTGATTTGCTGATATTGTACCAGCCTTGGAGCCCAGAATAAATCCCACTTGGTCATGGTATATGATCTCTCTAATGTATGGCTGGATTTAATTTGCTATAATTTTGTTGAGGATTTTAGCATCTATGTTCATCAGGGATATTAGCCTGTAATTCTCTTTCTTTGTAGTGTCTTTATCTGGTTTTTGGATTAGGGTAATCATGGCCTCATAGAAAGAGCTTGGAAGTGTTCCTTCCTCTTAATATTTTAGAATAGTCTTAGAAGGATAGGTTTTAGTTCTTCTTTGAATGTTTGGTAAAACTCCCTTGTGGAGCCATCTGGCTCTAAGCTTTTGTTTGCTGAAAGTTTTTTGATGACTGCTTCAATTTCCTCCTTAGTTATTGGCCTGTTGAGATTTTTTGATTCTTCTTGATTGAGTTTTGGAAGGTCATATTTTTCTAGAAATATATCCATTTCCTCTAGGTTGTTAAGTTTGTTGGAATAGAGTTGTTAATAGTGTGGGGTTTTTTTGTTTGTTTTGTTTTTACAATCCTTTATATTTCAGTAGGGTCTGTTGTTATTTCGCCTCTTTCATTTCTCTTTGCTTAGTGGTGAGCCTGGCTAGAGGTTCATCAATCTTGTTTATCTTTTCAAAAGAACCAGCTCTTGGTTTCATTGATCTTTTTTATTGCTTTTTGGTCTCTATGTCATTTATTCTTGCTCTGATCTTTATTATCTTCTTCCTTCTTCTCACTCTGGACTTTTCTTGTTGCTCTCTTTCTGATTCTTAAGTTGTAGAGTTAGATGATTTATTACCATTTTTCTTTTCTTTTTTTTTTTTTATGTAGGCCTGTAATGCTATGAATTTCCCTCTCAGGATTGCTTTCACTGTGTCCCATAGGTTTTGGATTGTTATGTTATCATTGTCATTTATTTCCAGGATGTTTTTAATTTCTTCTTTAATCTCTTTGGTAACCCAATCATTGTTTAATAGCATGTTATTCAGACTCCAAGTGTTTGAAATTTTTTATTGTTATTACTGTAGTTGATTTCTAATATAATGCCATTGTGGTCTGAGAAGATGCTTGATATGATTTCAATCTTATTGAATTTGGAAAGACTTTGCCAGTGACCCTGTATATGATCTATCTTTGAAAATGTCCTAGGTGCATTTAAGAAGAATGTATATTCTGTAACTTTGGGGTGAAATATTCTGAAGATGTCAATTAAGTCCATCTGATCTAGTGAGTCATTTGGATAGCTGTTTCTTTGCTGATTTTTTTTTTTTTTTTTTGTCTAGAAGATTTATCCAGTGATGTCAGTGTGGTATTAAAATCTCCTACTATGATAGTTTTCCTGTCAAACTCTCCCTTGATATTTTCCAAAAGGTTTTTTTTATATATTTGGGTGCTTCTGCATTGGGTGCATTTATGTTTAGCATAGTTATATCCTCTTATTGTATAAATCTCTTTAGTATTATGAAGTGGCCTTCCTTATCTCTTGTGAAGGCCTTCACTTTGAGGTCTATTTTGTCAGATACAAGTATTGCTACCCCAGTTTCTTTTTCATTTCCATTTGCCTGAAAGATATTTTTCCATCCCTTCACTTTCAGTCTGTGTGAGTCTATTGTTATGATGTGGGTCTCTTGTAGACAGCATATATATGGGACATGTTTTTTATCCATTCAGCCACTCGCTGCCTTTTGATTGGAGCATTTAGTCCATTTACGTTTAAAGTTATTATTGATAGGTACTTGTTTGTAGCCATATTTATTTTTTTTCCTGTGTTTCTTCTTCCCTCCCCTTTTTTCCCTTCTTTTAACAACAGTCCCTTTAACATTTCTTGCATTGCTGGCTTGGTAGTGATTAATTCCCTTAGTCTTTTTTTGTCTGTGAAGTTCCTGATTTCCCCTTCAATTTTAAATGATACCCTTGCTGGATAGAGTATTCTTGGATTCAGTCCCTTGCTTTGCATCACTTTGTATACTTCCTTCCATTCCTTTCTGTCCTGATGTATTTTTGTTGAGAAATCATTTGATAATCTAATGGGAGATCCCTTGTAGGTAACTTTCTGTCTCTCTCTTACAGCCTTTAAGGTTCTCTTTTTGTCGTTAATGTTTGCCATTGTAATTACAATGTGTCTTGGTGTGGGTCTTTTTGGGTTTATCTTGTTTGGGACTCTCTGTGCTTATGTGACTTTTTTGTTCTCCAAATCAGGAAAGTTTTCTGACATTATTTCCTTGAAAAGGTTTTCTAGCCCTTGCTCTTCTTCTTGTCATTCTGGTACCCCTATCATATGTATGTTTTTTTTCATTTCATGTTGTCCCATAGCTCCCTCAGGTTCTCCTCCTGTCTTTTGATTTTTTTTCTCCAATTGCAGTTCAGATTGGGTGTGTTTTGCTTCTCTGTCTTCTAATTTGCTAATTTGGTTCTCCATTTCTCCTAGTCTACTGTTGAAAGCTTCCATCGTGCTTTTTGTTGTAGCTCTATCACTCTTTATTTCTTCTTGATTCTTACATAGTTTGTTGATTTTCTCATCCATCTAGTTTATAAACTGTATGACCCTTAGTCTGAATTCTTTTTCTGACATATTGCATGCCTCTGTTTCATTTAGTTCTTTTCCTGGTGATTCTTCCTTTTCTTTCCTTTGGGGGCTGTTCTTCTGTCTCCCCATTTTTGCTTTCACTGAAGGATCTAGGTGTCTAATTGTGCAGGGATTATGGCTGCATCGGACGGCCTGGTGGTGGGTCATGCAGTCACGGGCAGCAGGTGCTCCTCTTATGGTCACGGTGCAGCAGCTGCTCCTTGGGCAGTCACAGATGGTAGCTGCTCTCCATGTGGTCACCGGCTGTTCCCCAGGGTTCATGGGGTGGCTTCTGGCTCCCCATGCAGTTGTGGACGGTCGCTGCTGGCTCCCTGTGTGGTCCTGGGCAGTGGCTGTTCGCATGGCTGCTGGTGAGATCATGGTGCTCAGGGCTAAAGCATCTGGCTGGTGGGAGCGAAGCGTGCTCCAGAACTCACAGTAGCTCTCAGGCAGGGAAGCTAGAGTCTGGGTGTTTGTGGCTTCACAGCCGAGGCAGCAGTTCCCTGGCTGGTGTGGCTGTAAGTTCCTGGGTGGTGTCTGAGGGCACCCTGGGCGGAGGTGAGGCTGGGCTCCCAGTCACTGCAGCTCTCCCCTTCAAGATGGTGCAGGCTCTGCAGCAGAGCTGGCACTCTGGGAGAGATTACTGTGGTAGCAGAGGCTTCCCGGCTATGCGAACCCTGTCTGCCAGCCCTTGAATGTCCTATAAGATCTAGCTTTCCCTCTATCAGACACACACACACACACACACACACACACACACACACACCACATGTCCACACACTCCCCTTTTGGTCCTTCACTCACTCACACTCTCTCCCTCACTGCCCTCCTCCCTGCCGCCATCTTGAAATTCTCCATTACTTTTTAGAGAGAGTGGAAGAGAGGGGGAAAAACAGAGAGAAATATCAATGTGAGACAAACACAGTGATTGGTTGCCTCCTGCATGAGCCCCCACCAGGGTCCAAGCCTAGGAGGAGCCTGCAACAGAGGTATGTGCCCTTGACTGGGCATCAAACCTGGGACGCTTCGGTCCTCAGCTGACGCAATAAAATAGTGAACCAAATTCACTGAACCAAACCAGCTAAAGCATAATTACCTAATCTTTTCAATGATGTTGAGACTATCAAGTTTGATTTCCCTCAACTCCTATAAACTTACATGTTCAAACACTCATCCTAAACCCCTTCCATTCTGAGAGATGAGATCATTGGCCTTCCCAGGCCCAATTTTTCTATCCTTGTTCTTGAAATTGTTATTTCTATACTCAGTGTCAGTTTCTGTCTCTGTCCACATCTCTGTCTCAGATCTCTTTTTCTCCATCCCTCTCTTGATCTGTGAATGGGATTCTGGCTATATGCCTCTTTCTATCTCTATGTCTCCATGTTTCTATCTCTATAACTTTGGGCTGGTATGTGTGGAGCATTAGGTGTGAGCCTCCCTATCTCTTTTTCTGTTGTTCTGTCTCTTTCTCTCTGAGGAGTTTCTTTCTCTCAGTGTCTCTGTGTATCTGATTATTTCTCTTTGTGTTTCTCTCTGTCTCTTCCTCTTTTTCTTTCATCTGTGTCTTTCCATCATCCATTTCTGTCTCTATCTGCTTGTCTATATGTGTCTCTCCAACCTTTGTCTCTTTATCACTTCTTTATAAGCCTGTATATGTACTCATATGTCTCCCATTAAATAAAAAATACAACATTAAATACTTCTGAATCATCTTCTACTTTCCTCTCCTTGAAAATTTAGAAAAAATAATCTAATATGACTACTTCAATATCTTACTCCCATCTACTTTTCAATGAATGTCGCCCTGGCTTCTATCCCCACTCTCTCACTGAACTGTTTTTTTTTTTTCTGTTCAATGGGGATACCTAGTTACTAAATCTAGTACTGATACTTACTCACTAGATCAGGTGGTATTTTGACATTGTGGAAAATTTGACCCTGTTAATCTTTTGCTTCAACATTCTTTTTTTTTTTCTTTTGGCTTCCATGACATAAATATCTTATGGTTCTTCTACACTCATTATAATAATTTTCATTTTTTTCCAGCCTCTTCTATGTGTTACCCTTTATATTGGTATTTCCAAGATGTGGTAAATGGGAAAATATGACCACACTATTTTGTAGCTCCTTCGAAAAGGGGGTGGAGTATATTTCCCCACTAAATTGAGCTGGCCAGTGTCTTGCTTACATCAAGAGAAAATGGTGAAAATTATATTGTTCAGATCTGGAGAGTAGGCCCCAGAAACTGCAGAGTCAGCCTTTGCTCTCTGGAGAAGTTGAGAAGCAACCTGGATCAAAAACAGCACAGAAATAGAGCCCAGTAACCTTCGGGTCTCACCTGAGACCGGCCTCCAGGTGACCTGTAAGATTCATGCAGCCACAAGAGTGAACCTAGGCAAGACTGACAGATAATATTTAATTAACCCCCAGAGATTTGAAAAAATATCTTATCATTTTTGTTTTAATCCATTAAGTTTTGGAGTGGTTTTATACATAGCAATAAAAGAGTGAGACACCTGAATTCCTGCTGTTGCTAATTTCTGCCCCCCCCCCCCTCTTTTTAAAAAAAACGATCTTAAAATAATCTTTCAGTGTTATAACACCTTTATTAATGAGTCTTGAGGGTCTCAAAGCCATAAATCCAAATTTTTATTAATATCAATAATATAATGTCCACAATTACCTCTAACTCAAAATCTCTGAAAACTGAACAGTGCCATATGCTTTCCAGTTGATGCCACCACTTTAACACAACCCTAAAGCCTGTGGGCCATTCTCAAGCCTTGTTTTCCTCAACATCCTCCTCTAATTCGTCTCCCAGTTCAAAGCTAACCTATTAAATATTTCTTAAGTAGTGCCCTTTCTTCCATCATCACAGGTACTGTTCTCAGCTCACCTTGGCCCTCTCCTGTTTGAATGATTAGCAATAATCTGTTGACTGGGTTCACTGGCTTTGGTCTCAAGCCTCCTCGAATTGTTATGCATAGTAATACAACAATTAAAATTTCGACTATGTCTCTCTGCCTTTCAATTCATCTATGAAATTTAAGATAGTGCTAAATCTGTAACTTTGTCATCTGTTTAAAACACTTTATAATCTTTAAGAATCTTTAAGAATATTCTGTCACTATGGTGAGGGTCAGGAAGTATAATAATTTAATTACATATGTTTTTATGTCTTTCAAATATTTAAAATTTTACAATGTGTACATTTTATCATCTTGGTCAAAAGCCAGGGAGTTTAAAGTTGACATCGGGCATTGGGAATTAAACAAAAACAAGTGGAGAAAATGAAAAACATAATTTATGATTCACCTAATAATTTTCACTCACATATGTAATTTTATAAAGAACATGAGGCAAGAAGCACAATTACAGGGTGTGAAACTTCAAAGAATACAGGCTGTAAAATTTTATTTGATTTTTTAATAATTTCTATATGTTTGTTTGTATAAGGTACATTAAAATCTCCTTTTCTGATTTCACTTTAAAATTAAATTCTGATATCATTCTAACCATCAAAATAATTATTATCAATTTTCTTTACTTTAGAGAATTGTATTAGACATTTTTGGCAAGTCAAACAAAAAATCTCAAATTCAGCAATATTGGTGATGAAGGAGCACATCCAGTTATCTTCCATTAAGTTGTTTTCTAATTAGTTTCCTATTATTAGGCCTTTCAAATATAGAAACTTTTTCTGTGTGTAATTACATTTAGGATTTATTTTTATAGAAAATGTAAGTGCATCTTTTGTGCATCTTTTTCCAAAATGTTTTCCCAGTTACAAGTGTTATCAAATCATTGCCCTTTAAGCAACCATGGAATAGCTGGCAACTCTCCAACCTAATTTTGAACATTTTAATTATTTTCTAATAAAGCAGGAGGTCCACAATCTCAGAGCATAAGGCAATCTGGGTTCTGCATCTAGAATATGCCCCAGTGAGGCAGTGAGCCTGGGGTCAGGGCCACCCAGAGCAGCCAGGCATTGAGCCTGGGGTCAGGGCTACGCAGAGCAGGGTGCAGACACTGCCAGGACATCAGGAACCAGCAGGGAAGAGAAAGCCTCTTCCTGGAAGGTGACTCATTTTCAAAATTTTGATTTTTTTCTTGACACCAGCATATAATAATTTTTAAAATGCCCTCTGGATTATTATCAGATTGCTCCCTCCCTTTCAGTTTGTAAATGAATTTAATCTGGGCTCTCAAGAGACAGGATTTTCTGAATGACCAGCATGCTTATTTATCAGAGTTCAAATTTGTTTACAAAATGACATCACTTAAAAAGAGCATTTTAAAAAATGAAAAGAGGTCAAGATACTGACCACAACAATCAAAGTGGTAATAACAATGGTCAAGATACTGACCATAACAGTCAGAATGGCAATAACAATGGCCGAGATACTGATCATAACCATCAGAATGGCAATAACAATGGCGAGATACTGATAACCATCAGAGCAGCACAAGGCCAGGTCCATTCCTTGTAACTTCTCAGGCAACATCAGCATCAGGTACAGCAAGCACAGAATTCACCATTTTTATCTAGGATTAGAACACTTTCTAGAACAGTAAATTATTGTTTTCTAGTAGTTATTGCCAGGTAACAAAAACCCCCACGATGACTCCATGAGGATTATAATGACTTTTAATGCTTGAATTAAATCACAGATATTCTAAGGGTCAGGAATAGTTACCGTCAATATTTACTATACAGTACAGTGCCACCGTCATATGGATGGACATGCATTCCTTACTTTCCCTGGAAAACTTTGTTTAATCTTAGCAATTAGATACTCTAGTGCTTTACAAAGTTAGAACTTCAGTACTTGAGGACTTTCAAAACACTCCATCTTTAAGTAGACAATTATCACAACTTTTTAAACACAACAGACAATAACAATTTTAAAATTTATATAGAACATGGAATATTATATCACAATTGTATAATTATTTTATAAATTTTTATTCTTAAACTATCATTAAATTGTTTTGCATTATTTAATTAACTTTAATTTGTTTAATATTTGATTATTATCATTCTTCTGAAATAATGGACTATTTTTATTCCATTATTTTAACAAGATACTTTTCACTTTCTGTGCCTTAAACTTCCTCTTTCCTTTTACACTAGCTTTTGATTGACCCCAGTGACCATGCATTGCAGTCCTCATGTCACAGGGCTCTACATTTAAGGTGCTGCTGAGGAATTATTCTCTCACACTCCACAGAATTGAGTGCAGTTGCTGTAAAGCAATTAAGAGATTTTAAAATTTGCCTTCAGAGTTAAATTGTCTTCTACTTAATTATGGTTTATTCATCTTTTCAGCAATACCTGCAGGTCTGAAGGTTTGGGATCCCTAGTAAAAGCAACATAAAACCTCAAGAAAACAGAAAACGAAAGCAATTAGCAGAAAACATGGAGCTTTACAAAGCAAAGCCTTATCCCAGATGCTCCCAAACTTGTGAGAAAGGCACCCAGGTGAGCGTTCTGACACTAATCACACACCAGGGCCTAATCTGTAAATCAGAGGCTCTGCGATGATTGCTTCTGGACACACGCACGTCAACCCCTCTCATCCTGCCTGTTTGCTGGGTGAATGTGCCACGACTCCCTTTAAGGAGTGGAATATACTTCCCTTTCCTATCCTTTTTTTTTTTAAACATTCATTTTTTTTATTGTTTCCCATTTCTTTTCTTTATTGATTAAGGTATTACATATCTGTCTTTATCACCCCATTGCCCTGTGACTTGTTTCGACCAATAGGATGCAGTGGGGATGATATTGTGTACATTCTGGGTATATAACTTCAGAGACCTTACACGTTCCCTTTTAACCCTCATTTTCATCCTTCCATTTTCACCAACTACCAAATAAAAAAGCCAGGCCACTTGGTAATGACAGGTTATGGGAGGGGAGTGGGGAAATCCAGATTGAGATAATGTTCAGGACAACCTTGGCACCTGGTCCAGCTCCCAGCTGCATGTAGCCACATGAGTAACTTCAGTTGACATCGTGTGAAGTAGAATTCATCCGCTGATTACAGCTAAGTTTTGGAGTGGTTTACGCACACAGCAAGAGATAATTGAAAAATATTTATTTGTATTAATCTTTAGAAGAGATGGTAGGGGTTGGGGAACTCATGTTCATATATATATATATGGCTTATATTTTACAAAATAGAAATACTTTCATGACCCAATGAGAGTAGAAATTTAGTGGGCAGTATTGTCGAGTTTGTAGAGAAGGTCTAGGCACCTTATACAATGGCATCATTAACTTTCTTTTCTTTTTTCCTTCTTTCCCACCCTCCCTTCCTCTCCTCCTCCTCCTCCTCCTCCTCCTCCACCTCCTCCACCTTCTTCTTCTTCTTCTTCTTCTTCTTCTTCTTCTTCTTCTTCTTCTTCTTCTTCTTCTTCTTTTTCTTCTTCCTCCTCTTCTTCTTCTTCTTCTTCTTCTTCTTCTTCTTCTTCTTCTTCTTCTTCTTCTTCTTCCTCCTCCTCCTCCTCCTCCTCTTCTTCTTCTTCTTCTTCTTCTTCTTCTTCTTCTTCTTCTTCTTCTTCTTCTTCTTCTTCTTCTCTCTCTCTTCTTTGAAGCAAATTACCAAAACTGTTTATGGCTACTAAACTGATTATTTTAGTAATTTCTCTGCAATAACATCCACATCCTTTTCCTTACTAGATTACTCATGATTGATACATTTATATTGCTTAGTTTGGTTCTTTGATTCCAAACTAAGCACCAAGAAATTCAATATTTTTCAAGTCAGGCATAAATACTTTGGGTTTTTTATTTTAATTTTATATATATATATAAACAAACTGTAAAATGCATTTTTAAATAATTAATAAAGCATCATCTTATTGCATTCCTAAACTGCACATTTCCAGTACTTGCCTAATCCTAAAGTAACACTTAAATTCATAGTATTACAACCGGGAAACATGAAATCAGCAAGAGGGAATAGCTTTCACTAACCACAGCAAACCCCATTATTTTATTAGAAATGCATTAAGCTGGTACTTATATAAAAGAGAAATTTTACTGAAATTTAAAGACAAATTTCATAAAATTAATTACAACTATACCCCATTCCCATAATAATATCTGTTTACTTAATCAAAACTGAGTTAATTTCATTATCCTTTTAGAATTGGATCACTTATTGACTTACTGATATGCTCAATAAGAGTCATTAGTACACAGTGAGAATTTAACAGATTGTCAAATCTCACCATAGAATATTCATTTTTTTAGCCAATGTTGATTCAGTATCAGGAGTATCTTTTAGATTGCTATATTTTTACTGTTTCGATGAACAGTTTACTCTCTTTTTCCACTTCACCTTTAGTCCTCTATTGAGTCCTTATTTGGTTTCAACTGAAAAATAAGAGTTTGGTAGAATCAACATCATTAAAATGTCCATACTACCCAAAGCAATCTATAAATTCAACGCACTTCCCATTAAAATACCAACAGCATATTTCACAGACCTAGAACGAACTCTCCAAAAATTCATCTGGAATAAAAATAAATAAATAAAAAACCTGAATAGCTGCAGCAATCCTGAGAAAGAAGAACAAAGTAGGTGGGATCTCAATACCAGACATCAAGCTGTATTACAAAGCCACTGTTCTCAAAACTGCCTGGTACTGACACAAGAACAGACATATAGATCAATGGAATAGAATAGAGAACCCCAGAATTGACCCGAACCAATATGTTCAATTAATATTTGACAAAGGAGGCAAGAACATACAATGGAGTCAAGACAGTCTCTTCAATAAATGGTGTTGGGAAAATTGGACAGATACATGCAAGAAAATGAAACTAGACCACCAACTTATACCATACAGAAAAATAAACTCAAAATGGATAAAGGACTTAAATGTAAGATGGTAAACCATAAAAATACTAGAGGAATCCAAAGGCAACAAAATCTCAGACATATGCCAAAGCAATTTCTTCACCGATACAGCTCCTAGGGCATTGGAAACTAAAGAGAAAATAAACAAATGGGACTACATCAAAATAAGCTTCTGCACAGCAAAACCATCAACAAAACAATAAGAAAGCCCACTGCATGGGAAAATATATTCGCCAATGTTATCACCAATAAGGGTTTAATCTCCAAAATTTATAGGGAACTCATACAACTTAACAAAAGGAAGATAAACAACCCAATAAAAAAAATGGGCAAAGGACCTAAATAGACACCTTTCAAAAGAGGACATTCAGAAAGCCAAGAGACATATGAGAACATGCTCAAAGTCACTAATCATCTGAGAGATGCAAATCAAAACAACAATGAGGTACCATCTCACACCTGTCAGAATGGCTATCATCAACAAATCAACAAACGACAAGTGCTGAGAGGGTGCGGAGAAAAAGAAACCCTCTTGCACTGCTGGTGGGAATGCAGACTGGTGCAGCCACTGTGGAGAACAGTATGGCATTTCCTCAAAAAGTTAAAAATGGAACTCCCATTTGACCCAGTGATCCAACTTCTAGGAATATATCCCAAGAAACCAGAAACACCAGTCAGAAAGGATATATGCATCCCTATGTTCATAGCAGCACAATTCACCATAGCTAAGATTTGGAAACAGCCTAAGTGCCCATCAGCAGATGAGTGGATTAGAAAACTGTGGTACATCTACACAATGGAATACTACGCTGCAGTAAAAAAAAGAAGGAATTCTTACCATTTGCAACAGCATGGGTGGAACTGGAGAGCATTATGCTAAGTGAAATAATCCAGTCAATGAAAGAAAAATACCGCATGATCTCACTCATTTATGGATAATAAAGACCATTATAAACTGATAAACAAAAATAGATACAGAGGCAGAGCAGCATTAAACAGACTGTCAAACTACAGCGGGAAGGCCGGGGAGGGTTGTGGGGGAGGTAAAAGATCAACTGAAGGACTTGTATGCATGCATATAAGCATAACCAATGGACACAAGACACTAGGGGGTAGGGCATGCTGGGGAATGTCAAGGGGGGGGGGGGGGAAAGGAGACATTTGTAATACTCTTTGTAATATTTTAAGCAATAAAAAAAATAGTATAGACAAGCCCTCCCCCGCCCCGGCCCCTGCCTCCTGTCTTTGGGATCCTAACCTCCACTCTTTGTCATTTAGAGATAGGGGTTGGCTAATGTCTGTCAGGTTCTCAGCCAGAGTGAAGGCCTTGGCAGCTTTTCATACCAAAATCATGAATTGAATTGATTGGGGCTTTATTTTCTGTAAGGGGGTGTTATGTTTCCAGCCTGCCTTTCTTATTTTGGGCGACCCATCATAAATCCAGGGCTTGGTACCAGAGTGCCTCTACCGTGAGGGGTTCTGAATCCCAGCCTGTGTTTCTCCAGTTCCTTGCTGCTCAGATTCTCAAATGCCTACCTTATTATATGTGCCTTGGCCAACACTTCGAGGGAAAAGCTAGCACCCAATACTGGTATCACAAATCCGTACTTCGCTTCACTTGAGGGTCTTCACATTTTGGACACAGCTAACTTGGTTCTCTCTGATGCCTCCAATCGCATATAAGTTTATAATATATATATATATATATATATATATATACATATATATATATATATATATATATATTTATACTGTAATTAACTCTGGCTTTTCTCTATTTTTGTTTGCTGAAAGCCCTTATATTCAGCACTAATAATATTATGAAGATACCTTAATTTCTTGTAAAAAAAAGTTTTGCCTTTACCCATTTTTGCTTTAACATTAAGTCTGAAGTTTATGTTATAGATGAGAAATATTTTAATCTGTCTCCAAATGGACTTCTGATTAAACAGCCCAATTTATTGCCTAGTTCATCTTTGTTTCCTCTGATGTGTAATGTTTCTGCTATAATACACAAAAGTGAGGATTTGCATCCATTTTTTTCCATTCAGTTCCATTGACCTAATTATCTCTTATACACTATTGGAAATACTCTGTCTTTTGTCTTGAAATATAATAGAGGCAATTTATGTTCTTCAAGATGTCTTGACTATTAGTGACTCAGTGTTATGGAAATTTCAATCAGATTCTTTTCAAATTTTGTGAAAAACACTGCTCAAATTTTATTGGATTGCATTGTATTAATAGAATAAATTTGAGAGGACCTGAGACATTGATTTTTAAAAAAATGTATAACCATTACAGAAAATTCAGCATTCTTTCAATTCAATATACACTGAGTGGCCCAATTATTATGACTGGTCAGGTTATTATGACCACCCCATCATTATGTTGTTGGGCCACCTTTTGCCTTCAATACTGCAGCGATTCTTCTTGGCATTGACTCAAGAAGAATCGCCGCAGTACTGAAGGCAAAAGGTGGCCCAATGAGGTACTGATGGGGTGGTCATAATAACCTGGCCGGTCATAATAATCTGGCCACTCAATATATGTAAATAAATTTTCCATGAACTTCATACTTATTTTTAGTTGGACTTATTATTAGGTAATATTTTTCAATTATAAATGAGATTTTTCTTTTTTTTGTTGTTTTGTTTTCTGTTAATCTTTACCCGAAGATATTTTTCCATTGATTTTTAGAGAGAGTGGAAGAGAGAGGGAAAGACAGAGAGAACCATCGATATGAGAGAAGCACATTGATTGGTTGCCTCCTGCACCAGCCCGACCAGCAACCAAGGTATGTGCCCTTGACCATGAATCTAACCTGGGAGCCTTTGGTCTGCAGGCTGACGCTCTGTTTACTAAGCCAAACCAGCTAGGGCAGAGGGTTTCTAGTAAATGAAAAAAATAACTTTATAGATTTGCAGAAAATTGAGATTTAATTGAGTATAGCTTATACAATTTCCTATATGCTTCATATCTTATATTTGTATGGTCCATTTGTTAGCAATAATGAACCAATATATATTACTAACGAAAGTGTGCATTCTATTCAGATTCCTTAGACTTTAACTATAATTCCCTGTCCCAGCATTCCATCAGACGCCCCACAGTACCTTTACCTGTCATGGCTTTTCAGGATCTCCTTGGCCGTGACAGTTTCTCAGAATTTCTTTATTTTCTATAACCTTGACAATTTTGGGTACTGAACAGGAATTTTGTACAATGTCCCTCAGTCTGGGCTTGTTTGTTATTTGGCTCATGGTTAGGCTAGTGTTGGAGGTTTTTAGTGAGAATACCGTAGAAGTGAAACACCCTTCTATAGTATGTTATGAATATTCCTTATCACTGATGCTGCCCACCTGGATTGCCTGGCTGATATAGTATTTGCAGGTTTCTTCACTGTAAATGTATTTATTTTTTTCCATACTCTACTCTTTGGAATTAAGTTACTAGCAGAGGCAACAGTCCATTGTATAAACATACACATTTTATTGATCTTTTCATCAGTCTAGGGATATTTAATCTGTTACCACTTTTGTTGCTATTGTTGTTAATCTTCACCTAAAGATATTTTCCCCCACTGATTTCCAGAGAGAGTAGGAGAGAGAGAGAGAGAGAGAGAGAGAGGGAACTGTGAGAGAGACACAGCGATTGGTTGCCTCCTGCACACACCCCAACTGGTGCCAGGGATCAAACCTGCAACCAGGTACTTGCTCTTGACTAGAAATTGAACCCATGACTCTTTGGTACACAGGCTGATGCTCCAACCACTCAGCACACTGGCCAGGGCTGTTACCACTTTTTTACTATTATGAATAACTAGTGGCCCGGTGCATGAAATTCGTGCACAGTGAAAGGGAATTAATTAGAGAAAATATTTTAATATTGCTATTTGCCCTTTCTCTATAATAAAAGTGTGAGAGATAAAAGGAAATGAGTACAATGTATATGAAAATAATACATAATTTTATTAATAAATAATAATAAAATGATATAACAACAACAAACTCATGATATAAAAACAACACTGATGCAAATAATGACTGATAAAATGATTAAACTTATTCTAATATCTCCCTGTATACCACATTAAGAGTAAAAACACTTTCAGAGTGCTTGACTAATTTCCCTTGGGATAAAGTATTTACAACTTTAACTTTAACGTCACACACTCTTCAAACTCGAGAGAAAGCAACATATAACCGACCATGTGCGAAAACGGGTTCAGGTAGGAATATTCCTACTCTGTCTAGAGTTTGTCCTTGTGATTTATTAATAGTCATTGCAAATGCTGGAATCACAGGAAATTGTCGTTGAATTAATTTAAATGAGAGGCCAGTGTCAGATGGGGACAAATCAATTCTTGGAATCAGAACAACCTCTCCCTCTGCAGATCCGGTTAATACTTCAGCATCGATTATGTTAGGTCATAATCTTTTGATAATAAATCTGGTACCATTACAAAGACCCCATTTACTATTAAGATTTCTCAATAGCATGATGATTGCACCCATTTTCAATTTTAATTTATGACACGGCATTTCTGAAGGAGTAATACTATTAAGAAATTCGATGGGAAAATTTTCCTTTTCAGCATCATCTGTTGAGTCAACAGAATCATCACTCAAATATGTGTGAAAATCTCCATCAAGTATATCCAGAATTTCTTCATTTATTTTTTGAACATGTTCATTTTTTGGACAAAGAATTGCATGTTTATATATATTTTTAATATTATCTATAGATATAGTATTTCCAAAGGTGGCTTCAATAATAGATCTGTCAAAATTCATTTCATGGGGGATTTCAATAATATCCGTTCCTAAATGAAAACTGCTATCAAGTTTGCCATCTCCAAGTTTTACTAACCATTCACTATAAGCAGAATCCTCTGATCTCATATTTGTTTTAAGAGACAACTTTCTGAAACATCCCCAAACATCACAGTACTTTAAACTTGTTTGTACTATGGTCGATCGCATAGCATGTGGTACAATACTGAGACATTGTCGAAAATCTCCTCCGAGAAGGAGAACTTTCCCACCAAATGCAACATTCAAATTCATAATTTCTCTTAGTAATCTTTCTATGGCATTTATAGCATGACTGGATGCCATGGTGCATTCATCAATAATAAGAAGTTGGGCCTTTTTAATGATTTTAGCAACTTTGCTCTTTATATTGAGTCTAGAAATTGAAGTTTCATTTAATGGAATTGGTAATTTATATTGGGAATGAAAGGTTCTTCCACCAAGAAGTAAATTTGCAGCAATTCCTGTAGATGCTGTGGGTAAAACAGTACCAGCACAACCTCTAATATAATGTGTTAAAACTTTATACAGATGTCGGAGACCACCTATCACCTTCACTAGCAGAGAAGAGTAGAGACCCCCAAAAGCTAGTGACCTTTGAAGCCCTAGCAAAGGTCGGAGCTGTGCACCACCCAGTTAATCTAGATAATGGTAGCTGAAGCAACCTCCCCACCTTTAATCATGTAAATCCTTATTGATAAGATAGTCTGCCTATTACTGGAAATTGCCTGTGGGTGGGCTAATCTGTGTGTCATTGAAACCTCCTTACCTAAGGGCTATGCTATGGGTGTATTCCAGCTCAATAAAAGGTTGGTCGGCCTGAGCATCAGTGGAAGTCCCTCTCCTTGAGTTGGACTTGTCCGCCTGTCTCCCCAACATTTCCAAATTGTCTCTTGTCTCTTTTCTCATTCATTTGTGTGCGGCTCCTCCTTCGGATCCCGAACCCTAATCCACACAGAATGTGGAGGGAAACACACCCTACATACAGATATGTTTTTCTACTACCACCTGGACCATCCAAGAAAAAGCATTTGGGGTGTATAGTTTGATCTTCAATGGATGAAGTTATAGTCTGAAAGGCTGCCAACTGTTCATCATTTAGAGAATTTATCAAAACCTCTGCCCATTGTTGCTCGTACAATTGATCACATGTATTTGCATTCATTAATAAAGGATAGTCTGGAAGTTTAAATTTGAACATTTCATTCCATGCAATGTGAATACCTCCTGAATTTCATTAAGGGCATGCGTTTCACATTTTACACAGGCACCTTCTCTTCGGTGTAATTTCCAACAGAAATCTTCAATAAAATGAGATTTATTATCATACCATAATCTGTCTGCAGCAGAAGGACATCCAAACACGCATATATATGCAAAAAGTTGCCGTAGTTGTTTGGGCATATTAAGGATGATTGCAGCGTCAAGCGTATCTTTCCAGATAGTGTCATCCAGTAATAATCCCCGGTGTTTAGCAGCTTCACGAAATGTATCATAAGTTACACCTCCTACAGTTCGCAGATCCTCAAAACTTATGCATCTTTTACATGCAGAAGCAAAAGTCTAAGGTAATATCTTTCTGGTTCTCTAAAGCTCACAGTGAACAGTCTACCTAATACTTTATTCCCACCCTTTTGGCGTTTTGTCCACAAAGAATTAGTAAATACATAATGCTGTGGAATCTCCCAATAATAATAATTACATGCATCAGAGTCTTCTCTATTCAATAAGAACCAAGCCATCAAGTCGAGTTATGCCTTTTAGCCCTATCTAAAACTTCAGCAAAATAATCTGCATGAAAATATAAATTCTGATCATTTGGCAAATGAATAGCTAATCTTGTGATTGCATGAGATTGGTCATGCATTCACATTCCAAAAGTCTCCAAACAGCCTCAGGAGCGCTCACATACCTGGAGTCAATGAAGTCCTGTACTTCGTCATGATTGATAATATTTTTTTCAAAAATTTGAATATTTTCACAGTCGTGCCCTTTATAGATGTATTTAAATAGATATTTGACACTTTTAATTGATGCACAGACTTCAACATTTATATGAAAGTTATATTTGAGGCACAAATACAGGTTATAAGGGACAATCCAAGTATTATCGATAATTTTATTTCCAATAGAAATGGTGCTACCAGATCTTTGTTTGTATTTGGGATATCCATCAATATTTCCAATGGTTGCATTTTGAAATTCTTTTGGGTATCCCTTTTAACATTTTCCACTTTCCATACATGGACTATTTGGATTTTGTATTCCACATAGTCCATGTACCATATTTGATTTTACAGTTTGAAAAAGTGGAGGACACTGGTCTTCATCTGGAATTTCTGCCTTAACTATACGGTCAATGTCATTTCTGAACGTAATTTGGACTCACTATCTGATATCAATAATATGTGAGCGTGAGGCAGTTCGCATTTCTGAAATTCAATGACATGAATCTTAGCTATTACTTTGCCAAATAAATGGGATTTACAGATATCATTTAAAAGAGCGTTCAGCTTAATATTAAAAACTCTGAGTACCAAGTCAGGTCTGTTTTCAACTTTTTGCCAGCGTTGTAAATTGTTTGTAATATCTGCCCATTTGAGTTTGTATGTCATGGTTATAAATAAATCAGGTTTGCCATACTTTGTTACGATTGCCATAGCATCCTGATATCGCTGTTGCATATTTCTAGGACTACCATAAAAAGATGATGGGAGTATTATCATTTTACCAATCAGCACATTGTCATTTTCAGATCTAGATTTGAGATAATCTATCAAACCACTATATTTTTCAACTCTCAACTTTAGATTGGTTTGCTTTGATGTAATTTATCCGATTGGCCTCCATTTTTGAATATGAATCCACAATAAACTGTTGAGTTAATTTTCCTGCATTTAAAATAGGATTGAAAGTGTCCCTCACAGAGAGATGAAATCCATAATACTGCATTTGTGTAACTCGTGTCCTTACATTTTGTCTAGTATTATTGTCGACTACACTGTTGTCTCTGAGTCTTAATGCAATATCTGTTCCCCAGCCTTTTTCACCATGTGGAAAAAGAATAGGATATGTCATTGCATCTAATGTAGGAAACAGGATACTGATTTGTTTCATTTTAGTGGCACTTGGATTATTAGGATCTGGTTTACAATGAATGAGAAAGTCCCTTTCAAAAGGAGGTTCTCCATCTTCGTTTCTGAATATGACAGCAACCTCGGTTACACGGGGAGAATTATATCTACCCGGGTCACTGTTGTGATCGTATTTAATCACCATTGTTACCTCTGTGGAAACAATACCTTTTGCTGCTGCTTCAGATTGGGCTTCCTTTTCTACCTCATGTAGCATCTTGTATGATTTTGTCAATTCATTTATTTCATGCATGAGGTTGTTGATATTGATCATGAATCTTTCTGAGCAGCCCTGGTTTTCTGGCATGGATAATCTTTTACTTGTAGCTTTGGCTGTATCCAACATATAGAGTTGAGCAAACTTCCGAGAAACACCATCCGAAGGGTGTAAAGTTCCAGTACGGTGATAAACTTGTCCGTGTATTCTAAAACAGTATGGCTCATATCCTGATGGTGATGCAATATTTGCACCCATGGAAGCAAAAGCAAAAGAACTATTTATGGAACGAATATTTTCCATGAAATTTTTACTGTCAGAATCTTTGTTTGTCATTAATCTTTTTAAATATGCCGGGTAATCTGGAAAATGTATATCATTTGGACAGACTTTCCCTTTGCTACAACATGGAGTAAATTTCCCATCGGATGGTTTTTCATCAGAGAAATTTAGTGATAGGCAAAATTCACATCGAACAGTCATTCCACCACAACTATGTTCGAGGATTGCATCCTCAGGTACTCCATTTTTGCTGAGAAGGCATTTCCTACCGGTATTGGTAGTACTTGTTGATGACTGTTCTCTAGACATATTCTGTCGTCGCCACTGCTTTCTTTCAACTTCAAAGGCACGTTTGTCTTTAGACATTTTCTGTTGATGCTGCTGTTTTTCGTCTTCAAAGCGATGTTTTTCTAGTAGCTGGTGTTCAGATACATTCTGTTGCAGGCGCCGCCTTCTTTCAAGATCAGACGCACGTTGCTCTGCAGACATTTTCTGTCGATAATGCTTGCATCTTTCGGCTGCAGAGCTACGTTGTATCAACAGTTTCTCTTTGGACATAGTCCCACCTCTCTACTGTCATGGTCTGAGATGCAGGTGAATGAGAGTCCTGGCTGTCAGACCACTGAAAGCTGTGTGACCAACGACTGATTCTCAATGATTCTGTGGGGGTGGGACTTCCTCCTCCCTGCTGTCAGTTTCCACAGCTGCCATGAGGAAGCTGGGGTGAGAGAGGAGCCACACCCTCCAAGCCACCAGCTTTCTTGCTCTGCTGGACCCCACAGCAGCATCTGGAGTGCCCGCCCCTCCACCCCCAATCTGGGGCCTGGACCCTGCCCACAGCATCGGATGCTGCCAGCCCCACCTCACCGGGTCACTGATCCGAGGCCCGGATCCTGCAGGCAGCCTTGGGCGCTGCTGGCCCCGCCTCACCCAGTCACGGATCTGAGGCCCGGATCCTGGGAGCAGAGTCTCACGCTGCCCGCCCCACCTGCAGTATGCAAATTTAACAGCCATCTTTGTTGGGTTAATTTGCATACTCTTCTGATTGGCTGATGGGCGTAGTAAAGGTACAGTCAATTAGCATCTCTGTCTTTTATTAGTGTAGATGATACAACATGTATTGGAATACAAATTTGTTTTCATTTTTCTAGAGTATATATCTGGGAGTGCAAATGCTGGTTCATATAGTATCTGTATGTTTAACCTTGAGGACCTGCCAGACACTTTTCCAAAGGGGCTGCATCACTTTACATTCCTATCAGGATTCTATGAGTTTTCCAATTTCTCCATATTTTTGCCAACATTCATTATTATCTAGCTTTTTTATTATATTAGTACCAATGGGTATGAAGTGGTATCTCATGTGAAACAAATGTTAAGAATTACCAAAGTTATAAAAAAGTCATGAAAAATTATTGGATTAACAGATATGATACTAGGTAATATTTTCTAAATAAGAAACCCTGACCAGTATTCTATAACCATATTTTTATTTTTTACGAAATGTTTTTTCCTCTAGAAGTAAGAAATATTCACATTTTACAAATTCTAATATTTTATCTTCCCTGACTTTATAAATGTCACAGTACAAACTTTCTATTTTTGCAACTTAATTATTGATTTATTATGTTGTTAATTTTGTAAAGGTGCTAAAATCACTCATCACCAAACATTTTTTATTTATATGACAGTTTTTGATGGACTGATTCTCAGTATTCTGACAAATAGCTCATTAACACGATAACCATATAGAAAATTGCCATGCTGGTTATAATTTAAAATGTCTCTAGGTATGTACATTCAGATGATTAATCCTAAAAATATGGGCATAAGTTTTCACTATTCACTTATTTCCAGTTGAATAGAACCTCAACTCAAAGTCATTCTGTTCTATTTGATTTAGAAATAATCATTTTCTGTATATATCTGCTGTAAACTAGCACAGCATGCATGTACAATCTGTAAAAACTGTAGAATGTATAACAACAGTTTAAGAAAGAGAATGTGTGCTTAACTTGGAACTTGATTATATTTCTTTTAGATTAAAGTATAAAGCCAGTGACTCTTGGATTAGGCATGGTCTTTTAAATTATTATATTGTATTACTATTATTATTATTATTATTATTATACCTCCAATATTCAAAGGCATTGTTGCCTATAAAATGTTTTTAAAACAACTTTATGGGTGGGGGATATTAACCTGAAATGGGACAGAAACTTGTAAGAGTTGGTACACCTACCTCCACTTATTTAATTTGTAAGAGATTGGACCCTGGTTTTGCTCTAGTACATGATAAGTCTTTTAAATGCTCATTGTAACTGAACACATTAGACAGGAAAGAGACTTAGGCGTTCAAATACACCAGTCTTTTTTAGTTCCAAACCAAGGAGTAGTTTGTGGGAGTAGACCTATTAATATTAAAAATAAAAATAAAATTGAGAACTGTAAAGTGTATATATATATATATATATATATATACACACACACACACACACACACACACACACACACACACACACACACACTAGAGGCCCAGTGCATGAAATTTGTGCATGAGGGAGGTGGGTCCCTCAGCCTGGCCTGCACCCTCTCACAATCCTGGACCCCTCAGGGGATGTCTGACTGCCAGTTTAGGCCCGATCCCACAAGGATCCCTTTGGGATTGGGCCTAAACTATCAGTAGGATATCCCTCTCAAATCTGGGACAGCTGGCTCCTAACCTCTTGCCTGCCTGCCTGCCTGCCTGATCAACCCTAACCACTCGCCTGCCTGCCTCATTGCCCCTAACCACTCTGTCTGCCTGCCTCATTACCCCTAACCACTTTGCCTGCCTGCCTCATCGCCCCTAACTGCTCACTTGCCTGCCTTATCGCCCCTAACTGTCTCTGCCTGCCTGCCTGATCACCCCTAACCACTCTGCCTGCCTACCTGATCACCCCTAACTGCTCGACTGCCTGCCTGAACACCCCTAACCTCCTCTGCCTCGGCGCCCGCCTTTGCAGCTTCATCTGGAAGGATGTCTGGAATGACGTCCCAAAGGTCGTTCAGGTGTCCGGTCTAATTAGCATATTATGCTTTTATTATTATAGATTGAGTATCTAATGACATTTTCTTATGCTTTGAGAAAAAGTAATACAAACATCACTGTTATTAAGTTCCTCATTATATATTTTAAGGGCCAGTCTAGACAAATATGCCGAAAAATATATGATGAGGAACATAATAAAAGTGATGTTTGTATTATTTTTTTCTCAAAGCATAAGAAAACACCATTAGATACTCAATGAGTATTTGCTAAAGTAATGAATGACAAATAGTTATAGAGCATTGAATGATGGTCATCACAGTCTCAGACAATATTGTGAAAGGAAAGTTAGTACAGTTAACCACTCCACAGTACTATTCCTGGAGGCTGGCCATGCCTTGGCCAATCTTTTTTAGTTAATGACTGTGTCAAAAGCAACCACATAATCTGTATTCAGTGGTATCCAGTAGTGAACAAAAATCACATTTTTTCCAAAATACTGCATAGAGTGAAAATATGTACCTTCAAGAGCACTAAGACCCTGCCTTGTATCAACTAACAAAGATATTTGACATTGTTGACTGAAAAGAAAGTGCTGCAGAAGCATTGACATGACCGGAAGCATGTGTTTAGTGAGTGTAGCGGGCTGAGATGTAGTGGGCACAGTCAGCATCACAGTCTATGACGGCTCATTCAAGAACCCATCCAACCAAACTTGCCGAAACTGGTTTGGCTCAGTGGATAGAGCGTCGGCCTGCGGACTGAAAGGTCCCAGGTTCGATTCCGGTCAAGGGCATGTACCTGGGTTGCGGGCACATCCCCAGTAGGAGATGTGCAGGAGGCAGCTGATCGATGTTTCTAACTCTCTATCTCTCTCCCTTCCTCTCTGTAAAAAATCAATAAAATATATTTAAAAAAAAAAAAAAAAAAAAAGAACCCATCCAACCAAACTAAAGCATGCTTTGCTTTGACTCTATGTCTTTTGATTGGAGTATTTAATCCATTTATATTTAATGTTATTATTGATAGGTACTTATTTATTTCCATTTTAATTCTTTATGCCTTTCTCTCTCTCTCTCTCTCTCTCTCTCTCTCTCTCTCTCCCTCTCTTCTCATTACATCTCATTACAGCAGTCCCTTTGGCATTTATTGCACAGCTGGTTTGGTGGTGAAAACATTCTTTAGCCTTTTTTTTTTTTTGTCTGGGGAGCTCCTTATTTCACCATCTATTTTGAATGATAACCTTGCTGGTTATAGTAATCTTGGTTTCAGATCCTTGCTTTTCATTTCCTTGAATACCTCATGCCAATTCCTTCTAGCCTCTAGTGTTTCTGATGAAAACTCATCTGACAGCTTTATGGGAGTTCAATTTGCTTTTCTCTTGCTGCCTTTAAGATTCTCTCTTTGTCTATTTTTTTTTTTTTTTTTTTTTTTTTGCATTTTAATTATGCTGTGTCTTGGCATGGGCATGTTTGGGTGTTTGGGTTCTTCTTGCTTGGGACTCTCTGTGCCTCCTGAAGTTATATGACTTTTTCCTTCACCAGGCTAGGAAAGTTTTCCGCCATTATTTTTTAAAACACTTTCTCTATATCTTGCTCACTTTATTCACCTTTTGGCACTACTATTATGTGAATATTGGTGTGTTTCATGTTGTGCCACACTCCTTTAAGCTGTCCTCTAGTTTTTTATTATATATTTTTTTTCCTTTTGGTTCTCTGATTATGTAATTTTTCTACCCTGTCTTCTAATTCACTAACTGATCCTCAACTTCCACTAGTCTGCTGTGTATTCCTTGCAATGTGTTCTTTATTAGTGCTATGTCATTCTTCATTTCTGACTTGTCTTTTTTATATAGTTACTATATCTTTTCTCATGCTATTGAGTATCCTTGCCATCATTATTATTAACTCTATATCTGATACATTGCTTATCTACTTTTCATTTAGCTCTTCTGGAGAATTCTTTTATTCTTTCATTTGTGGTTTGTTTTTTTGTCTTCTCATTTTGTTTACCTGTTTGAGTTTGTGTCTATGTATTAGGTAGAGCTACTATGATCCCAATCTCTAGTGTAGGGCAATGTCAGATGCTGTTTGTGACTGGCTCTGAGTACACTGCTTGGAGCTATCAGCAATCCACAACTTGTGGCTCCCTCTGCTGGAGCTGAGTGCCTTTAGAAAGGACCAAGATGTGCACAGGCTCTGGTTTTCCAAGCCCTGGACCCAGGAGGAGATCAGGCAAATACTCAAAGCCTCCAGAGATCTGCTTCTGCCAGCAGTCTGATTGATATTCAGTCTTAATTAGCCTCAGGCTATTGGCCACAGTATGGGGCAAGAGGTTTACCAATAGGGTGGGGCAATTGCTTTTCCCCAGGCAGAAACTGCATGGATGGTAAAAGTCCACCAGAGAAAGATGTCCTCTGCTCTGTGAAGGAATAATTCACACAGGAAACTGGGGTGGCTTCCTTCCAAGCTCTAACCCCAGAGCCCTCAACCATTGATTCTGCTCACACAGCTTTAGCACACTCTTTCCACCCTGTGCCAGAGCCCAAGGTGAGTGGCTGCACATAAAATTTTTTGTGTTTGCCCTTTAAGAAGGTGCCTGCATTTCGATCCATCTCTCCTTGGCAGAAAATAACTCTGTTGATTTTTTTAAAAAATTGTTTTATTGCTTAAAGTATTACAAAGAGTATTATCTATGTTTCCTTTTTTTTTCTCCCCTTGACCCTCCCCTAGACTCCCATGCCCCCCAGTGTCTTGTGTCCATTGGTTATGCTAGTATGCATGCATACAAGTCCTTCGGTTGATCTCCTACACCCCTCCCCCACCCCCCAACCCTCCCCAGCCTTCCCGCTGTAGTTTGACAGTCTGTTCTATATTGCTCTGCCTCTGTATTTATTTTTGCTCATTAGTTTATAATGGTCTTAATTATCCATAAATGAGTGAGATCATGTGGTATTTTTATTTCATTGACTGGCTTATTTCACGCAGCATAATGGTCTCCAGCTCCATCTATGCTGTCGCAAATGGTAAGAATTCCTTCTTTTTTACAGCAGCATAGTATTCCATCATGTAGATGTACCACAGTTTTCTAATCCATTCAACTGCTGATGGGCACTTAGGCTGTTTCCAAATCTTAGCTATGGTGAATTGTGCTGCTATGAACATCTGGGTGCACATATCCTTTCTGATTGGTGTTTCTGGTTTCTTGGGATATATTCCTAGAAGTGGGATCACTGGGTCAAATGGGAGTTCCATTTTTAACTTTTTGAGGAAACTCCATACTGTCTTCCATAGTGGTTGCACCAGTCTGCATTCCCACCAGCAGTGCACGAGTGTTCCTTTTTCTCCACATCCTCTCCAGCACTTGTTGTTTGTTGATTTGTTGATGATAGCCATTCTGACAGGTGTGAGATGGTACCTCATTGTTGTTTTGATTTGCATTTCTCGGATGATTAGTGACTTTGAGTAAGTTTTCATATGTCTCTTGGCTTTCTGAATGTCCTCTTTTGAAAAGTGTCTATTTAGGTCCTTTGCCCATTTTTTTATTGGGTTGTTTATCTTCCTTTTGTTAAGTTGTATGAGTTCCCTATAAATGTTGGAGATTAAACCAACTCTGTTGATTTTCACAGCCAGATATTATGTGGGCCCCTTTCTCAGTTCTGGTGCTCTCTGCTGGGGGGTAGGGGGCAGTATAAGCTTAGACCCCTGAGCTCTCAGTGGGAACCCCCCCACCCCATAGCTGAGATATCCCTCCAGTACTGCAGCTGCTCTCTGTGTGAGCTTGGCCAGCTCTTTCACACACCTCTGTACTTCCTACCAGTTTTTGTGTGGTCTCCATTTTCCATCCTTGTTTGTCAGGATTCTCTTCAGCTACTCTTCATTTGATTATTCAGGATGATTTTTCAGTATTTTAGTTGTAATTCCAGTTTGGTTCTGGGAGCGTGTCAGTATTGCATGCCTACTCCAGTCACACTCAGGAATCTTGATGTTCCTTTAAGTTTATTTTTAAATTAAAAACCATCCAGCTACAAATTAGCCTATTAATCCAATAAAAAGGAAATTATAATGGAAAAACAGTATCACTATTGTTATTAATAATATCCCCCATCCCCACTGATTTGTGCCTGGTCACATGATCATTCAGCTACAGCCTGACCATTCACTTAAACTTTCTAGAGTTGCAATTGATATTGATTATGAAAAGATTGATTTAGCCACAGTGATTGGTACCAACAGAAAAGTAACCAAACTGCCTGAATTTATCATGATTCATGTTCTTTTGGCCTGTATGTAGGCATGAAAAATTAGTATTTTGAAATAATTGTATTACAACCACATCTTCATTTTCTTTACCTTTATTTATTTATATAACCAATAATTTAGCAACCACACTTATGTTTGGGACTAACAATAATATTTTAAAATATATTTTTATTGATTTCAGAGAGGAACAGAGAGGGACCGAGAGATAGAAACATCAATGATGAGAGATAATTATTGATGGGCTGTCTCCTGCATGCCTCACACTGGGGATCAAGCCAGCAACCTGGGCAGGTTCCAGCTCTAAAATTCTGGAGGGTATGAATAGAACTCACACAAGTGTTGCTTCAACTAACCATCCATTGAAAGGTTCCTTCGTACATCTATTTATTTATGAAATTTCTTTACATGTGGTGGAGGCTTAGTCTATCGTTGGACAAGTGTGTCTTCACAACCATAATTCTATTGTTTGGCATTTGAACACAGGCATTCTAGATCCACATTTCTCAGGTTCAAATTTCAAATCTAATACCTATGAGTTGTGTGACCTTGAGATAGTGACATAACCTTCAGTTTCTCCATCTGGCATGGGAGTCATAGTCATGCTTACCTGAAAAGGATCTTATGAATTTTAAAATAGTTACACACACGCCCTAGCCGGTTTTGCTCAGTGGATAGAGTGTCAGTCTGCGGACTCAAGGGTCCCAGGTTCGATTCCGGTGAAGGGTACATGGTTGGGGTTGTGTGCTCAATCCCCAGTAGGGGGCGTGCAGGAGGCAGCCTATCAATGATTCTCATCATTGATGTTTCTATATCTCTCTCCCTCTCTTTTCCTCTCTGAAATCAATAAAAATAGATTTTTAAAAAATAAAATAAAATAGTTACATATATGCTGTATTTATTAGGGTTCCTGGTACATACTTTCTGTGTCAAATATTATCATCGTACTAATAGTAACTAATACTTTTATTAACACTACTAGAGGCCTGGTGCACAAAAATTTGTGGACTCGGCGGGGGTGAGGGGGGGGGTCCCTCAGCCCATCCTGTGCCCTCTCGCAGTCTGGGACCCCTCGGGAGATAATGAGCTTCTGGCTTAGGCCTGCTCCCGGGTGGCAGAGGGCAGGCCCAATCCCTAGGTGCAGCCCCTGGTCGGGCTCAGAGCAGGGCTGATTGGGGAGTTGGGGCGCTGCCCCCTGTCATGCACAGAGCAGGGCGGATCCGGAGGTTGCGATGCCACCCCTAGTCAAGCTCAGGGTAGAGCCGATGGGGGGTGGGGCACCACCCTCTGACACACTCAAGGCAGGGTCAATAGGGAAGTTGCGGCGCCACCCCCTGTCACGCACAGAGCAGGGCCCATCAGGGGGGTTGGGGCTCCATACCCTGTCACACGCAGAGCAGGGATGATCAAGGGGTTGAGGAGCTCTCCCCTGTCATGCACAGAGCAGGGCTGATCAGGGGGTTGAGGAGCTCCCCCCTGTCACTCACAGAGTAGGGCTGATAGGGGAGTTGGAGCACCGCACCCTGTCACACACAGAGCAGGGCGGATCAGGGGCTTGGGGCACCACCCTCTATCACCCACAGAGCAGGGCCGATCAGGGGGTTGGGGTGCCGCCACTGTCACACTCAGGGCAGGGCCGATGGGGCGGTTATGGCTCTACCCCGTCACACACAGAGCAGGGCCCATGGGGGGCGGGGGTTGGGGCTCCGCACCCTGTCACACACAGAGCAGGATGGATAGGGGGTTGAGGAGCTCCCCCCTGCATTCACAGAGTAGGGCCGATAGGGGAGTTGGGGCACCGCCCTCTATCACCCACAGAGCAGGGCCGATCAGGGGGTTGAGGAGCTCCCCCCTGTCATTCACAGAGTAGGGCCGATAGGGGAGTTGGGGCACCGCCCTCTATCACCCACAGAGCAGGGCCGATCAGGGGGTTGGGTGCCGCCACTGTCACACTCAGGGCAGGGCCAATGGGGAGGTTATGGCTCTACCCCGTTACACACAGAGCAGGGCTGATCAGGGGGTTGAGGAGCTCCCCCCTGTCACGCACAGAGCAGGGCCAATCACGGGGTTGGGGCGCTGCCCCCTGTCATGCACAAAGCAGGGCCCATCAGGGGGGTTGGGGCTCCGTACCCTGTCACACACAGAGCAGGGCCCATCAGGGGGTTGAGGAACTCCCCCCTGTCACGCACAGAGCAGGGCTGATCAGGGCGTTGAGGAGCTCCCCCCATCACTCACAGAGTAGAGCCAATAGGGGAGTTGGGGCACCGCCCCCTGTCACACACAGAGCCGGGTGGATCAGGGGGTTGGGGCGCTGCCCCCTGTCATGCACAGAGCAGGGCCCATCAGGGGGGTTGGGGCTCCGTACCCTGTCACACACAGAGCGGGGCCCATCAGGGAGTTGAGGAGCTCCCCCCTGTCACACACAGAGTAGGGCCGATCAGGGGGTTGGGCCGCCACTACTGTCACACTCAGGGCAGGGCCGATGGGGAGGTTATGCCTCTACCCCATCACATACAGAGCAGGGCCTGTGGGGAGGGGGGGGGGGTTGGGGCACTGTCCTCTATCACCCACAGAGCAGGGCTGATCAGGGGGTTAGGGAGCTGCACCCTGTCACACACAGAGCAGGGCCCATCAGGGGGTTAGGGTGCTGCACCATGTCACACATAGAGCCACAAGGCGATCAGGGGATTTGGGCGCTGCCCCCTGTCACGCTGATCCCGGTGCCAGGAGCCTTGCTGCTCCGCTGATCCCCCTGCCGGGAGGCATATTACCCTTTTACTATATAGAATAGAGGCCTGGTGCACTGGTGGGGGCTGGCTGGTTTTCCCTGAAGGGTGTCCTGGATCAGGGTGGGGGTCCCCACTGGGGTGCCTGGCCAGCCTGGCTGAGGGGCTGAGGGCCGTTTTCAGGTTGGCGGGTGACTGAAGCTCCCAACCGCTCCTTTTTTTCTTTCTCTGTTTTTATTCTGGGCCAGCTTTAGCTCTGAGGCCTCGGCTGCTGAAAGCTGGTTTCTGGCTTTTGTTTTTCCTTCTGTATTTGATACAATGTTGCGCTCCGGCTGGCTGAAGCCCGGCTGACTGAAAGCCGGTTTCTGGGGTTTTGTTTAGCTTCTATATTTGCAACATAGTTGCTTAGAGTTGCAGTTGAGAGGCTGGCAAGTGAGGCGGGGAACGTTGGAGTCCGCCATCACTGGAGCAAGGAAGTCTCCCTATTCGCTTCAGTGCATGGCTGCCGGCTGCCATCTTGCCTGACAGTTAATTTGCATAAGGATATGCTGATTAGCCAATGGGAAGGGTAGCGGTCGTACGCTAATTACCATGTTTCTCTTTTATTAGTGTAGATTAATACTTTGGATTACACTCTTTGATAAAAAGTGACACAACAACCACTTGACAGCACCCTGAGGATTCCTTATGAGGCACAGTCTCCCTTGAAGTCTCATCTATGAATCTGTAGTTTCTCTTTTTTCTGATCCTGATGCTGGTAGTAAAAACTATGGGTATCTCTTTCAGCCTTATTTTCTCCTTAGCTTCTCATTGGCTACTTATGATGGAGAGAAAGAAGAGGTCAAAGGAAATGGAAGGGAAACATCCAGAAAACATTTTTTTTGTAGTTGAAATCAGTATTCTTAGTTAGAATGGAGTAAAATCTCAAACCTGTTAATTGGATGGGACTAAATTTTTCTAAAAAATCTTATCTTTTCAGTCTGTAGTCCCCGAATCTCAGCATGCACTGAGTAGGGCCTCACATGGTGCCAGGAAAGTGCTTTCCTAGCAGGTGCTTTTTACTGGTATTTCTATAAATCGTGTACCTGGCTTCAGGGGCCTGCTCACCTAGTTTAAAGGTTTGCACTACTGTCCTGGTGTGATTGTCAGTGGTGTCTGAGTTGGATGATCCATGTGTTCATGGTTGTTCTAGTTAAAGGGAGACCTCAGAACAATACTGTCCCACTCCGCCAAAACCCACTAGGAAGGACCATCAAGGTTTTGTTATATTCCTCCTTGGTAGTTGAATTTTTAAATATTTATTCACATTTATTTTTCTCCCCAGAACTTTTGAGCCAATGTCATTTCCCTATCTCATTTCAGTGCTGTCTAACTACTTTGCAGACATTTTTTTTTCCTCATTATATTATACAACTGGAAACAGCATCAGCATTGTAAATATAAGTTTACAGATATGTACATATTTTTAAATATACCCATACATATTGGCAATATTTAGCCCTGGTTTGGAAAATTTTTCAATTCTTGCAATAGTCTTAAAATAGTCTTGCAAATAGTTTCCCCTGGAGACTAATGATCTGGGTTTGAAACTGTCATATTACAATTTTAATATTTTCATCATAAATGTGTATCTAGGAATTTTAAGAGTTAGAATATTTTCTTATTTTATATAAATGGATTTTTTGCTAATTAATGGGTTTGAAAAATTAATTTGTAATTAAGATCTGAATCACATTTTAAGATGAATTTTGTTAATCATATGGGAAACAATTTCTTTTGTTTTCATGATATTGACATAGAAAATAATAGAAATGGGCTGTTTTTGTCTGAGAAATGACAGAACTCAATGATCATTAAAATAGAAGACACTGTGGAGGCAGAATGAAATGTCAAAAGTTTTATTAATATAGGATGTAAATTTTATAATTTATTTTAATATTTAAAAATAACTGGAGAGTAATGCTATAAAGGAAGATTGATGATATGCCACTGTAAGAGATCATAAAATTTTAACATTGCTGAAAAATTTAAAAAATTAAAACTAGTGCTAAGAACAAAAATGGAAACTAGGTGTGATTTTATAGCCAATGACTGTTGAACACTTGTAAACTTGATTTCAGGGGAAAGATTACTCTTTCTCCCTGCCTTCTAGTTTGAAATGATCACCATTTAGCTATGGGATGATCATTCTTTTATAAGATGCCTTCAAAATGGCAGCTTTCACAAAAATGTTAGAACCAGTCATGGGGCATACAGTTCAAAACACAGCTGTCCCAGCTCTCATGGTGACAGGGAATGTCTGGTTCTACTTTCTAATCTATGATTAGTGTGCGTTTAAGATTTGGGCACCAGCTGAAGCTAGTATAATGAAGAATGAGAAAATTGACATACAGGAAGCACATCAATGACTGTGTTAGGTTAACAATAGTTACAGAATTAGCATTATGCAGATACAATAATCTCTACCTAGTTACTCATTGCAGCTAGACAAGACACAAAATGACAGGAGGAGGAAGAGTCTATTTTTAAACCTAAAATATATAGCCCAGGAGAACATCCTGTCAAATCTAAGATGACAGATAATTTCTCTTCCGCCCAGTGCAAGGGGTAATGAGTTTAAGTCTGACTGAAATGGGACCACATCCCAAAATAGTTATCAAGTCCGTAGCAAAAAATAGGGGTGGCACGAATACTCAATGCCTGGTATGTAAGGGAGAATTGGCCCTGCAATGTTGTACTAATGAACTACTAAAACACTACCTTATTTTTAAAGTATTAATTTTATAGGGATATATCCTGTAGATTTATGGATTGCTCAATCAGGGAGAATAATTATTAAAAGAAATACCAGATAATAATCCAAAATATTTGTTTGCATGTATGAGTTAGGTTCATTTTTAGTTACTTCTTCCTATTTGAAACCACTAGAATCTCTACGTCTACCAAGAAAGGGCATTCCAATTTTGGAAGAGTCTTTCCACTCCACATTTGTAAAGGGATGCTTTTTACCTGTAGTATTCCGTGTATTTAGTAGAAACATTTTTCCAATGTTTATTTATTTTTTAATACAATATTTATATATTTAAGTTGTACAATATGATGTTTTGGCATACATATATGGAATGAAATGATAACTACAGCCAAGCTTATCAACATATCTGTCTCAGAGTTGCCGTGTATGTGAGCACCTGAGGTCTATTCTCAGCAAATGCCTGGTATCTGACCGATTATTATCAACTATAGGAGCCACGTTACACATTGGATCGCTAGAACCTATTTAGTAGAATTTTAATGACAATTAGCTTTTGTGCCAACCATCTCTAGGTACTTAATGATAGGAAACCTCTTGAAAGGGAAATTACATAAATCTCTGTAAGGACAAAATTACTATTAATTTTCTTGTTTGGAAAAGTAATAAGCGCACATTTTGGGTGAGCTACAATACACATAAAGTCTTCGCTGTACAAATCATTCTAGAGGGATTTTGTTTGGTGTTCACCCAGGCCCTTCCCACTTGGCACCTGGCGGAGCCCTTCTCCAGAAAGGACAGAAGACATGTCCCCCTTCTAGATCCATTTGGATCCGGTTCTGCCTTCATCATGCCGGCTCTGTCTCACCCTGGTCCTTCCAGGATCCCCTGTTGAGCTGTGTCCATTCATCTTGGGATAACTGTCTCCTTATATCCGACTTGATAGGCTATCCATGGCGATCTCAGTGTCTCCAGCTGCGATTGCTCAGCATTTAGAAACGCAGGCTTAGCGTGCTTTTCAGTTGTATTTATTTAGCAACAGTTTATGGTTTCTATTTGCTTATTAAAAACAGAGCCATGAAAACGCTAGAGGTTAGGAAGATGCTGGCCGGCAACCCACACATGCATTTTCATAGCGTGTGCCCCAGCTGTTTGGGAATGTAATTGTGTCTTGCCTTCACCACTGTGTAAGGGCTAAATCAATGTCATTTAGTGCAGAGAAAATCCTTAAAGGATCTTCATCCATTAAAAAAAAAGAGAGAGACATTAAAATCCAATCTATTCTGTTTTTACTTCTGGTATTAATTATGAGCATCTCTTTTTGTTGCAACACGTGGCTTTGTCATTTATATGGCACCTCTATTTGCGTAAAATAGCATCTCTCTGTGTTTAATTATGTTAACCATAATTAACCCCTGGGAGCAAAATTGGTCATTAGTTATCAGATCGGCATAAATCAGCTGCCACTTTTCTTACCGTGTGCTTAATCATTACAGCCACCGTTAGCTGGGTGTTAGGTGACACAAGTTAGTCCCGCAGCCATTACTTCCTGGAAGGTGCAGCTGGGTGATATAGTTGGATTCCACCAAACACTGTGTAGAATCTGAGATCGGGCTCGACCTGCCACGGTTTCCTGTGCTGGCAGAAGGCAGGGGGCTTGGGGGCAGACGATGGACAGCTGCAGCGCTGAGCAGAGCAGGTGTGAGCTGTCCTCAGTGTCCCTTGCTCTCCAGCTCCGATGGGGCACACGCACATGGGCCCTGCAGATGCCATGCACAGTGTCCGTGTCCCTCCTGAGGAAACAACAACTTTATAAAGGGGTCTCCTGGAAAACCTGCCCAAGCTCTGTCCCAGAGGAAGGTGGCATTTCATTATGTGGCTGGGAGACTAATCTGCCCACTGCCCTGGACGCAGAGCTCAGCCCCATCTCCAAGGCTGTATGATACCTGGGCCCGGGGCAGAGTGGGAGCAGGAGGGGTCCCTGGGGACGGTCTCCTGACACCGTCTGGGGAACTGGCTGCTCCACTGAGAACCTGGGAGGTTGGGCCAAGGCTCAGGCAGAACCAAGAGCAGGCATCGGGGAGGCTCACTGAGGATCTGCAGTGAGGTGGCCGACGTGTCCCTCAGCTGTCTCAGGGGTCCTGGCCTGTCATGGACTGTGTTCCGAGTCTTCCCAGTGGGTCCTGTGCCTGCCTCCGTCTGCATCCACACTCCCAGCATTGTGCTCGGCCGGGGGAAGTCATAACAAGTGGACTGTGGACGGATATTCCTGCATAACTGGTCACCGCAATGTGCTCAGGGATGATATTATGGCTGATCCTACTTGTCTCTGCTTCTGGCCTATTCCCGTCCCTGCTCCTCTGTCATTTGTGGCCACTTTACAGTCAACATCCACACCTCTTGGTCCCTGTGTTGTCAAACTCACTGGACATGTCACCTGCTGAAACCCATTCTTATCATGGCCTGTTTCTGACCAGGTGGGTACAAACCTCCCCTCCAGGGGCAGAGTGAGGTCCCCCGGGGCCCAGTGAGGCAGACTCCACTGGGGCGACACCGTGAACCCTGCTCCCCCAGTGTGCTCATGCTTCTGTTTCCTGGTTGATACTTGGTTTATCCACAGAAGTCTGTCAGTTCCTCTGGTCAGGGGCTGTCCATTCCGGAGTCTGCGCCTTTTCCTTGTCACATCTTTTTGCTGTAACCTTGCTCTGGGGTGCAGCCTCCGGCCCTGGGGACGCTCCCTCCCTCCTGCCCTCAGTCACCCCCTCTCCTCCTCCTGAGCCCTCCCACCCGCAGCCTTGGGGATTTTGAAAGACGTGGGGAACAGTGTAAAAGCCTCACCCACCCCGCTCATTTCTATTTCAAATTTTACATTGTAAACAAAGATAACCAATGTCTGAACAGTATATGAATATTTAGTACACAAAAAAATTAAGTCATATTTAACACTTTAGAGAAAAAAATCGCGAGATTTTAAATGTTTTTGGCAGACCCGGAAGATGAAAAAAGGCAGGAGAGAAAGAAGCCTGCACTTGGGCTTGTGGGGAGACGTGTCACTGGGTGTAAGGTCACCGCCCCATAGTGAGGAGGTGCCAGGGTGCCTGGGCGGGAGCGGGCTTCTGCCTCGTTCTCTTTCCCCTGACCTCAGGCCTCCCGCTGCCCCAGCCCAGTGAGGTGAGGCTGGGCGCTATCCTGGCAGGAAGGGGAAAGGAGCCGGTGGGGGAAATTACTGCAGTGGAAGGCGTGTCTCAGTTTTTTTATCCTAAGGTTTCCAAAGTCTTTTTGCCTTTACTTCCACGTGGAAGTAAAATAAAGTAGGCATGTTCACCAGTAAAGGGTTAAATTAAACTAATGCGGTTGTGCTGGGATTCTCATGTTATTCACTGAAGAGAGGTCTAGTGTTTTAAAAATGAGCATATTGTTGATAAATATATTAAAAAGCAAACTATGGGGCAGGGCACCTGTGGCCAGTCAGCCGGATTAGCAGTTCGAGGGTTTCGGACATGGGCCTCAAGAATTGCTCTAAGTTTTGACCAATTGTTATGTGTAGACGAGAAAAAAGCCACAAAACATGACTTACAAGATACTATTAAGGACGATATTTATTTGTTAAGAGTTTGTGGCTTAGAACCAAATGGATCAGGAGAAAATATTGCTGGTTCGATGATTATATGTGTTCACGGATTTATAGTACATACTTGAAGAAGAAATAAACACACCCTCAAAACTGATTCTAGATACTTTGTGTTTTAAATAGAAAACAACAACAACCCAATATTGTTTGGTAAGACCAGATTGCCCAATCCTCAGTTTCTAACTCCCCCGAGCTTCCCACGCCACCTGTCACCCACGGGGGGACATCTGTTCCCGGGTGGGGCAGCCAGGAACAGAGTATTAGAAACACTCTCCCTCACTCTAATCCTTGTTTTTGTTTGATTTTGCTCAGAATAAGCTCTGGTTAATTTCCCTTTAGGTTTAAATTAGAACTTGCCTTCCCGCACTTTGGGTTGGCTGCTATTGTTTTGCACTTTAAAATGTATAATTACATAAAAAAAGAATGTTTGTATATTCGTATGTCTTGTAATAATTGAGCCAACTGAAATCTTTTTTAGTAACTGAACTGTGTTTCAAAATAGCAATATTAAGACCATGGTTGAAACACAGTATTAGTTTAATGACACTAATATAAAAAGTGTTCTTTTAATGTAGTTTTACTTAATGTTCACAGGACAATTGTGATAATTTTGGATATTCATAACTTAAGGTGTTATCTAAAATAATAATCATTTGTAAAATATCATTTTAACTAAGATCTTAGTATGTGTTACTATAATGTCTGTGCATTTAGGACCCTCGCAAATATATTCTACTTTGATAACTTGTGAACAGGTTGGTTCAGAAAATTGCTGAATCTTTTATACATTTAATGTATATTATTCTAAATACTAAGCTTCAACATGGTTAAACTTAGACCTAATCTTAATCTATAATTTATCTATGTTGCCACAGTACTCCATTAATGAACTGATTATTTCATTTCTAGTGGCTGGTCAGGAGCATATGTATGAATTCTTAGCTACAGGGTGGAAATTAGATTGCTCATTTTATTTGCTTATTATTTCTACTTATTAAACAAGCTCCTCTGAAATCCTTTGAGGGCACATATGCAAACCGATTCACCATAAATGACATTTACTCTACAAAGTTAATTTAACATCCTTCTGCTCTAGCAGAGAGACTGTGCCAAAGACAAAAAGCCCGACTGCAGCTAGACCCAGAGGACCCAGCTGGATCAGGCTAAGCCGGACTTGTCTGAAAGGCTTACTCCAGTGATGGCTCCAGTCACCCTCCTAGAGCAACGTTGTAGGTAGTTCTCATTGCTACCTACTAGTCATGCCTCACACCTCTGAGCTCCTCCATGAACTAGGAGCTAACTGCTTGCCCTAAGAGAAATATTTGTATAGTCATAAGCATTGTCCATCTGAGTGAGCTTGACTGGCACAAGCAATATTCAGTGCTAATAGTGAGCCTGCCTGCCTTCCTTCCTTCCTTCCTTCCTTCCTTCCTTCCTTCCTTCCTTCTCTCTCTCCATATCTCTCTCCCTCTTTTCTTGCCTTCATTTTTTTTTGTAAAAAAATGAAAGAACTATGCACTCATTTAAAAAAATACTTATTAGGCATTTCCCATGTTCCATGGTCCATGCTGGGCACTAGAGTTAAGCATGAAAACAACATGGCACTTCCTGTGTACAGGATGATGGGGAAGAAAGATAAGTTAAGCAATGAAAATACATTCTTTTTTACCACCCTGCAAGTGACTATGCTCTACCAGATAAGACATTGGGTCTTTGCAAATGTAATTGTACCTGCTGAGTATAAGAAAGAAACCATTGGTGCTGCTCTTGTATTCATGGTAGACTTCATCATTCAACAGGGCACTGAGGCAACAGTGTCAAGACTGAACATCTAAGGTGACTTAGAGGTACCACAACTCCTGCCTAATATCAGAGCTTCAGTAGATGGCAGGAGAACAGGAGATGGCAGTGACTGGACTTGACCGGAACTGTGTTCCACTGCCCAGCACCCTCGTCCACTGAACAAATCCTCACACTAAGTTCCTGTTACATGGAAGAGAGACCAGAAGCTTACTTTCCAAAACTCAATATTTGGACTTATGCTCAGCTGGATAGTCAGCTAGAACAAAATAATCATTGCCCTGGCCTGTGCGGCTCAGTTGGTTAAACATCATCCTGTGCACCAAAGTGTCATCAGTTCGATTCCTAGTTGGGGTACATGCCCAGGTTGTGGGTTCCATCCCAGTTTGGGTATTTGCAGGAGGCCACCAATCAATGTCTCTCTCTCACATCAATGTTTCTCTCACTCTTTCTTCCCTCGCCCTTCCTCTTTGTCTAAAATCAATAATTTTTTTAAAAAATTATCATAGTAACCTTCAAAAGCACCTCTAAAAACCTGATTTCTACTTTCTATTAAAAATAACTAATAAATCTAAGTTGGAGGTGTGACTAAAAAACCTGAAGTTCAATTTATATTTTAAGTTAATTAAACTATATGAAATATTATAAAGCTAAAACACCATCTTTACCAGGTGTGGGGAAGCAGAAGCAGTATCTGGGCAATGGAGACATTTAGCCTTAAACCATTCTTGTTGCAATTTTTTCTTTTTCCTTTGGCAAAAGAGGAAATTTTCTTGTGGAGGTAGGTAGATACATTTTCTTAACTTTCACATTAACTTTATCCTCTTAGATAGAGTTGTGCTTCTAAAACTTTGACTGGTTTTGGAGAACAAAATCATCTTCCTTTTATTCATTCCTCCAACTTTTAGGATGCATTTCCACAAGGAGGATATTTAATAAAAATATATTATTCTGAGTCAAAAACCTATGAAGTCGAGTGCAGCAAAGGCAGAAGGAGCCAGCTGCTGCAGACTCCTTGCTAATTCGTGTGCTGTCACTTGCTTTCACTTCTGCAGTGGAATCTGTGCTCACTGCACTCACAAGGCAAACATTGCAGCATCTGGGCGCTCAACCGCAGCTCGCCTGCTCTCATTAAAACTGAACCACCTTGTGAAAAAGATTCGCTTAAATGACTTTTTTTTCCTAGTGCAGGTGCTTAAATTTGTCAAGCTGTCTTTTTAGTTTGGTTGATTATTTCAGCTCTTGCAAATTTATTTATAACAATATGTACAGTCATTAACAGTGTGAAGTGACATATTTATTGTTGTTTTTCCCCCAAAATGGAAACAAACTGTATTTATTAAGTGAGGTGATGGAACTTTTCAATTGCATCGACCTTCTTACTCTAACATTTTATAATAGTCACATAATGATTTTCCTTCTTGATTGTGAAGTTAACCACACAACCAATTTTCTTAAGGGAGAGAAAAAAGTTATCAGTAAAACCATACATCTACCAACTCTGTATGAGCTAAATATTTTTTCCAATTAAAAAGCAATACCTGCCTGGCCAGTGGTGTTCAGTGGTTGAGCATCGACCTATGAACCAGGAGGTCAAGGTTCAATTCTTGGTCAGGGCAAATGCCTGGGTTGTGGGCTCGATCCCTAGTAGGGGATGTGCAGGAGGCAGCTGATTGATGATTCTCTCTAATCATTATGTTTCTATCTCTTTCTCCCTTTTGCTTCTACTCTGAAATAAATAAAAATATATTAAAAAACAAACAAAAAATGCAATACCTTTTACATTTCTTTAAATTAAAAAAGTGTTAGGAATAAGCTCCACTAAAAAGGAAAATTGAGAATGTATGACTTAATTAAGGTATTTGTCACCCCAAGAATTCTTACCTAGTATTAAAAAGCAATAAAATAATGACAAAGCATATTTTATATTAGGCTAAATATTAACAAACTAATAGTACAGGTCTTCTCAGTTAAAAATGTTAGTGGCAGTGTTAGACCTTGGTTCTTAAGTTCAGCAAAGAAATAATTCAGAGCCAAGAACTCTAGAGCCAGAAGTTTATTTACTAGTAGTCCTTTAGAAAGAAGGTCAGAGGTAGAGGAGGTGAGCCAGCTGGGCTGCATGGACTCAGGAAACAAGTTATAAACAGATTTTTTAAAAAATATACTTTATTGATTTTTTACAGAGAGGAAGGGATAGGGATAGAGTTAGAAACATCGATGAGAGAGAAACATTAATCAGCTGCCTCCTGCACACTCCCCACTGGGGATGTGCCCACAACCAAGGTACATGCCCTTGACTGGAATAGAACCTGGGACCCTTGAGTCTGCAGGCCGACGCTCTATCCACTGAGCCAAACTGGTTAGGGCAGGAGACAAGTTATAGATGCAAAAGAAGGTCCCTTAGGGAATGGAAGGAAAAGATATACACCTAAGGAAAGAAAATGCAGAAGGCAAGGGCAGAGAGAGAGAGAGAGAGAGAGAGGCCTAGGTCCTTTGTCTTAAGGGTGTCTATCTGTTTTCTAAAGGCAGGGATTTTAGGGAGGTGTCATGTCAGGGGATTATTTCAATAGAATATTCATTAGCATTCCAGGCGTGGCCTTTAATGTGTTGATTCATCAAGTTGAGCATATAGGATCAGTGGTCTCTACTGATTGGTTTGCACTAGGATAGGGGTCACTGGTCACTGCATCTGATCCTGATGTCAGCCCAGGCCTTGTTTCATCTTTCGCTGCTTTTCAGGGCCTGGAGCTGAAATACAACTGAGGCCTACATGTCATTTCTAGTTTGATCAAAACCCCATCTCTGTGATCAACAGACCAAGCCTTTGTTACTATGATTATTGGATGCTGATCAGAACCTTATTGTCCTGAGGGCTTAATGGGCTCAGTGGTTCAAGCTGGGCAGGGAGGAGGAGGCAGGTGAGTCCTGTGCTGGATGAGGCCAGTCTGAATCAGCTGTCTCAGTTTCCCCATGCCATTTGCCAAGGAATTTTCCCAGCTTCTTACTATTCTGCCTCAAAAATGTAAATTAGAGAGAAAGAGAGAGGCAGGGAGAGAGAGAGGGAGAGAGAGAGGGAGAGAGAGAGAGAGAGAGAGAGAAAGAGACTTCTTTAAGTATTATTGGTGTTCGTGTACAGCAAGCATGTCAAACTCATGGCCCATGGGTTTGGCCCGTGTTAGCCTTTGAGTTTGGCAAGCTCAGTGTACAGTATCCTTCTGAAGTTTCAAAGATGTTCACTTTTGTCAACCTTAACTCCTCAGATCACTACCTCCCTACTTGGAGGATATAATCTCTTGCATTGGAACACTGAAAAAAGTCATATTGTGCTGGTTAAAGGTCTTAATGCAATCTTACTGGCAATTTGATGATTTTAGAAGTTGTTTCATTTTAAGAAGAAATTCCTTAGACTGATTTATATGCTATTTACATCCCTGCAAAGTAAGTCTCCCATCTCTGTTGTGGGCTGATACTACTGACATGGAGAACCATTCTCTCTTTTCAATGTTTGATATATTTAATGTTTTGTCTTTGCAAGAATAACTGGCTGATGAAACTGTATTCTAAAGAAGGAAAATTTCAAAGGTAAATCTATGGTCCCAATGGATGTTTATTGCTCTATTACTTTTAAATAATTGTTAATGATTACAAATCCATTTTTAATAATTCTCCAGACAGTATCTGTTTATTTCCTCTGTTTTCAGATACTGCTGTCTCTGTAAATCTCATGTTGGTCATAAGGAATCTTGTAGCAATCACTCAGTGGTGCTACTATGCACAGATCCTCCTGACTTGTTCTCAAGGATTACCAATTAATTCTTTAGGATTTAATCAGCTTTTTATTAATTTGTCTATTTGACTACATATGAAGAAACACTGCTACTTAGGTGCACAATTTAATTATATTTTTACCACAATGCAACTTTTCATATTCTTAAATGCAGCAAGAAATGGGACTTGCATTGTTTTTATTCAGACAGAATTCCCATTGTACTTTCCATTTTATACATAACTAGAGGCCCGGTGCATGCAATTCATGCACTGGGGGAGGTGTCCCTCAGACCAGCCTGCACCCTCTCCAATCTGGGACCCCTTGGGGGATGTCCAACTGTCAGTTTAGGCCCGATCCCACTATCAGACATTTGTCTCACAATCTAGGACTGCTGGCTCCCAACTACTCGCCTGCCTGCCTACCTGATTTCCCCTAACCGCTTCTGCCTGCCATCCTGATCACCCCCTAACCACTCCCCTGCCAGCCTGATCGACGCCTAACTGCTCCACTGCTGACCCGATTTCCCCCAATTGCCCTCCCCTGCTGGCCTGGTTACCCCCAACTCCCCTCCCCTGCCAGCCCAGTCATCCCCAACTATCCTCCCCTGCTGGCCCAATAGCCCCCAACTGCCTTCCCCTGCAGTCCTGGTCACCCCCAACTGCCCTCCCTCCCCTGCTGGCCTGGTTGCCCCTAACTGCCCTCCCCTGCTGGCCATCTTGTAGTGACCATCTTGTGACGACATGGGGGCAGCCATCTTGTGCAAGGGTGTGATAGTCAATTTACATATTACCTCTTTATTATATAGGATTATCTCATCCTTGGTGTTCCTTTTTGCAACTACACAACATTTCTGTCTGTTATGATTTATTGAACAAACTGCTCATGTAAGATTTGCAAAGAATTCAAATGAGTCAGTAGAATTTGGGAAATCTTAATCCTTTACAATTAGTACATAGGTCACAAAGTAGGAACAATCACAATCTTCTATTTACTGTGAGAATCATCCTAGAACCTCATAAATGAGTCAATTTGGGGGGCCAAAAATAATATAATTTTCAACACAAAGGAGTGGTTTCTTTACTCTCCTTTGTTGAGTGCAATGGAGACACCTCCCTTCCATGCTCCTCCTATGGCTTTTCTCTTTGAAAAGAAAGAACAAATGCATAGGCAATGGAAGATAAACTCTTTTGCCTTTTTCTATCCTATGGAGGTTACCCTGTTACTCATAATGGAATGAGAGCCCATAAAATGCTACAAAGAATACAGTGCAAATATACCTTACCTTATATATTATATATCATATATCATATGTATGTTCTATGTTATATGCTATATGCTATATGTTATGCTTTATACATTATTCATTACATAGAACTGCATATTTAACATCATCTTATCTATGCCCTCTGTAGGACAAAAGCAGAAAAACCATGTGTGTCCTACAATAGCATTGGTGTTTTTGTTTTTAGTTGTTTAATATCTCTACAAGGCCAAGTTTTCCCCTGATGGTAATGATGAGAGCACCTAGCTTAGGGAATTTCCATGAGGGTTGAATAACACAACACATGCATTGTTCCTAGCATATAGAAGGCATTAGGAGTATTTCTCCTATTACCTAAACTGTGGAGCCAAATTGGGTCTTTGTGATATTTCAGCTTAAGGAGAGAAAATAGTGAAATTCCACTGAGAAGATGCTATGTTATCAGCTAGAACTGAGACCTGTCTCCTGCATTTGACACCAGAGGTGATGGGCTGCATTTGATTGTTTATTGTGTGCTGTTTTCCAGAATATTTTTCACATGAAAGTGTAAACTTACATGTTCAGCACTCACAACACACACACATAGTTTGCAATTTTAAAGGGTCTTCAAAATGTGGGTCCTTTTTCCTCCTGAAAACCACATCCACAGTAAAAGATTTCAGCTGCAAATTACCTATTATGAATGAAAAACGCACTCTTTTGAGTGAATGATGAATGTCATAGAATACAGAGCTTTTCAGTAAGAATGTTTGCTTTAAACAGAATGCAGGCATTGCTGTGAAATTGCATGTGTACCTACAATATTTTTTTTGTAACTAATCTGCATTCTTTAGTTAACATCTTAATCTCGTTAGGGGTCAATGCCCAATTTTTGCTTGATAAATGGGTTCCAATGAAGAAATAATTTGTTTCATTATCACACAAAATGATATCATTTCACAGTCGAGTGTAATGAATTCAATTGAATATCTTAAGAGAACATAAATCTCATCACATACTAACATAGAGCTCCTGGACTTGAACTCTACAGGTATCTTAAACCCTCACTTTCCTTTTCTAAGACTCTATAGAATGCATGGGGCATCCATGTATTATTTGCAATGTTCATTTTATTTTGACACAGACTCAAATACTATTGAAATGACAAAGCCTTTAAGAAAAATCATGGAACAGAAAAATGCAAGCTTTTTTAGGAATCTCACAACAGAAAAACACTTAACAATTTTAAATATTGAGTATTGAAGATTTAATAGCCAATAAAATTGACAAGCTGTGCACATGAGGGAAATGATTTTGCAAAGACAGTTGTCCTTTTTTGAATCTGTTTAGACTAAAAGAGGGGGCTCCTGAAATCAGGTCATTTGCATTCAGGTAATAGCGCCCTCCACCGCTGGCTGTTTCAGTTTGAGCAATTTACTTGATTATTCTTTCCTGAGTCTCTTACTTTTTAAAAGAGGAAGAGAAGCACCTGTCTTGCAGAGTTAGATTTAAATTAATATCTTCAAGGCAATTTACAACTGAACATACAAGCACTCACAACACACACACACGTGCGCGCACATGCCTGTATCTATAATTAAAAGGAAATTATTTGATCCACCATCTCTCAACTTTTCTCAAAGATGTTAGAAATCCTAGACAATAGGCCGAGTGAGACCTTACAAAACTTTTCAGGAGTCTGTGTCCCAGGAAACCGGCACCAGGATATACAGCCAGCAGATGATTTGAAGGAGTCTCTGACCTAAACCTCTGTCTTATTCCTCCCCTCTGACCACTTAATTTTCTTTGCCTGTTTCTAGAGGCGAAGCACTAGGGAGCCCTGCCACCCCATTTCTGATCCGCACATGCGTAGGCATGGTGCCTTTTATTTTTAATCTTAAGCTTGCTGTTCCACCTCGTTCCATGAATTAATTTGCCTTTTTCTTTCCAGAAAGAGATAGCTATTTTATCTTTACTTCTGCACCGCATGGCTTTCATGTGTCCCTACATTAATTTTCCTTAGCATGTCCTGTTTTAACCCTATTGCTAGGAAGCTGAAACACACTCTCTCCTCAAAGGCTGATGAAAAATAGCCCGAGGCCCTGAGGAAGAAGGGAGATTACTTAATGACACCTTTAACAAATGTAGATATTCACTGCCAGGTTACAAAAAGAATCTTAATTTTGTTTTTCCTTGTGAAAAAAATTCCTATAGTTTTTATACAAAATATCAGCATTCTAACTTGTCATTTGTATGCATTTTTTTAAAGATCAAGTTATTTTTTAATATATTTTTATTGATTTCAAGGAGGAAGAGAGAGGGAGAGAAAGATAGAAACATCAATGATGAGAGAGAATCAGTGATTGGCTGCCTCCTGCACACCCCCTACTGGGGATTGAGCCCGCAACCCAGGTATGTGCCCTTAACTGGAATTGAACCAGGACCCCTCAGTCTGTAGGACAACGCTGTATCCACTGAGCCAAACCTGCTAGGGCTGTATGCATTTTTGATGATAGAAATGAATATTTCAGGCCTCCTACAGACAGAACCTTGAGATAAGCACAGAATAAGGCGCATCATAGAGTCAACATGGGCCCTGTCTTCAGTGGACTCGTGACTGGAAGGCGGGCCTTGTGCTCATTTTGTGCAAGTCATAAATTGGGATGACTGGACTCCAGCAGCGAGAAACCGAGGGGCGAATTTAGATGGAGCAGAACCGTCAGAGGAGCCCTGCAAGGTGGACTTATTCCTGGAGTAACAGAAACCTTCTGGAAACGGCACCGCATCTTTTCTGAAACAGTTGCCTTTTAAATGATCTTATGGTGAATTATGTTTAATAAAATGATGGTTTTTGTACTCAATTGTGTGGCCTAAAAGCATCTACATTGTTCACAATAATTCTCTTTGTTTAAGGGAGAGATTTTTTTTTTAAATCCAGGATGAGTCTCAGACTTTCTCAAGACAACATTAGCAGCAACAAAATATGCCTCTTGAGAGGAAAGCTAGAGGTAGTTTATAGTTTCCTCTAAAACAAAGAGCTAAACCAGTAAATATTTCCCCAAACACAGTGTATGCTATTTTTTAAATATCATTTATTTGATAGTCTTTCCTAGTAGATACAAATTTCTTGAGAATAGATATTATCTCTGCCATTAAATACAGTGAGTCCTCAATAATAATTTATTGAAATAATGAATAAATGTATGCAAAAATACATATATATGCAACCATAATGCCTGCTATGAAGGAATCAATAAACTGTACATTACTCCTTACTTGTTTTAAGGGCTGCTGAAACCATCTTTAAAATTTACAGTCCAAATGTTTAAAAGCAAGGACTAGAGCATAGATCTGAGCAATATTTACCTTTGCAGCAACTATGGTATAATATATATAAACTAGAGGCCCGGTGCATGAAAATTCATGCACTGGAGTGTGGGGTCCCTCAGCCCAGCCTGCCCCCTCTCATAGTCTGGGAGCCCTCAGGGACAGGAAGTGACCCAGCAATCAGGGGAAGGCGACACCCCCATCACATCTCTGCTGCTGCCACTGCTGGCAGCGCAAGCCTCGGTCGACCCTGCTTGCCTGAGCCCCAGTCAGTGGGGGGTACAGGAGGACCAGAGGCCCCCAGCGGGGCTGAGGGGACTCTGGCGGCAGGCACGCAGAGCCACTGGGCCTGGCTGAGGAATGGAGGATACTCTCAACAACATGAGTTATAACTTCCAATTTTTTGGACACCACAGTCAGGCTTCAGCTTTGGGGAGGGAGGAAGAGAGGGATGGACAACTCGTTGGAGGAGCCTGGGCGAGCTTTCAGTCAGTGGGGAGGAAGGAGGACCCAAGGCCCCTGGCGGGGCTGAGGGGACTCCGGTGGAAGGCGTCTGAAGCAGCCAGCCCCACCCCCACCCTGTGGGTGCTGCCATCTTGTGAGGGTGTGACGATCAATTTGCATATTACCCTTTTATTATATAGAATCCTTAATTTTAACATTGGCTGAAATGTATGCATCTACACTAATAAAAGAGAAACATGGTAATTAGCGTATGACTGCTACCCTTCCCATTGGCTAATCAGCATATCCTTATGCAAATTAACTGTCAGCCAAGATGGTGGCTGGCAGCCATGCACTAAAGCGAACAGGGAGGCTTGCTTGCTCCAGTGACTGCGGACTCCAACATTCCCCGCCTCACTTGCCAGCCTCTCAGCTGCAACTCTAAGCAACTATGTAGCAAATATAGAAGCTAAACAAAACCCCAGAAACCAGGTTTCAGTCAGCCGGTCTTCAGCCAGCCTGACTGCAACATTGTATCAATGTTTTCAGCAGCGAGGCCTCAGAGCTAATGCTGGCCCAGAATAAAAGAAAAAAAAAGAAAAAAAGGAGTGTTTGGGAGCTTCAGTCACCCACGAGCCGGAAAACGGCCCTCAGCCCCTCACCCGGACTGGCCAGGCACCCCAGTGGGGACCCCCACCCTGATCCAGGACACCCTTCAGGCAAACCAGCAGGCCCCCACCTGTGCACCAGACCTCTATCCTATATAGTAAAAGGGTAATATGCCTCCTAGCACCAGGATCAGCGGAGCAGTCAGGCCTCCCGGCACCGGGATTAGCGTGACAGGGGGCAGCACCCAAACCCCCTGATCGCCCTGCGGCTCTGTGTGTGACAGGGTAGAGCCATAACCTCTCCATCGGCCCTGCCTTGAGTGTGACAGGGGGCGGTGACCCAACCCCCCAATCAGCCCTACCCTGAGCATGACTGAGGGTGGCATCGCAACCTCCCGATCTGCCCTGCTTTGTGCATGACAGGGGGCAGCGCCCCAACTCCCCAATCGGCCTTGCTCTGAGCCCGACCAGGGGCTGCACCTAAGGATTGGGCATGCCCTCTGCCACTCAGGAGCAGGCCTAAGCCAGCAGGTCGTTATCTCCCGAGGGGTCCCAGACTGTGAGAAGGCACAGGCCGGGCTGGGGCACCCCCCCCTCACCCCCCCCCCCTCCCAGTGCACAAATTTTTGTGCACCGGGCCTCTAATATTATATAATTGCCCAGAAACCGGGGTGTGGAGTGGTTTGGCATGCACCTGCCATGGTAGAAATGGCATTCTACTGCTCTGTACTACTAAGCTTTAGCAAAGTAATTAATGTGCACTATTGGAATTCAAATGGCATTGCATATTTTTATAGAAATGAATAAGAAAACCCTTTATTATTATTATTATTTCTGTTAATCCTCACCCAAGGATATTTTTCCATTGATTTTTAGAGAGAGTGGAAGGGAGGGGGAGAGACAGAGAGAGAAACATCGATGTGAGAGAGACACATCAATTGGTTGCCTCCTGAACATGCCTTGACCAGGCCAGGGATGGAGCCTGCAACCTAGCAACATGCCCTTGATCAGAATTGAACCCGGGACCCTTCAGTCCACAGGTGAAAGTTCTATCCACTGAGCCGAACCAGCTAGGGCAATAAGAAAACCCTTTTTGTGATCTTACTTAAAGAGCTTGCCTTCACAATCTTCACTAACTAGCTTGTTAATGAGCCTGCTCTTTTTTCCAATTACACACTTTTAATAGCTAATGATAGCAACAATAGGTCATCATCAGGGGACACCAGGCACCTACATTACCTGTTTAAATCTATACATTAATGCTGCCCAGTAGGTTCCTGTTATTGTTCCCATGGTACCAAGGTCAACTGTCTGACTGTCTTTTTGCTGTTGCCTCGATTACTCGGCAGTTTTCCTGCCTCAACTTCCCGTTTTGTACCTGCCATGGTCCCGTTTTCCTGCAGAGGGTGGGAGGCGGCTCTGTTGGTGGTCGGCCACCTGTGCTTCCAAATCCCACTTCTGCTGAATCCCCTTCTCTCTCAGGTAATGTGACTGCTCCTTTTCCCAGGTCACTGCTCTCCTGAGAGCCCCGCCCCCAGGACAGCTGTGAGTGGCAGCTTTTATTGAATGAAGGCTCTGGGGAGCTTCTTCCTGAACTGCAGGAAAGTTCAAGTTAACTGATGAACACACCTGAGCTCCAGAGTCCTCCGTCCTCTGGCCCAGCTGCGCTCACCAACCTCCACTCTCTTTGGCCCCATGTTCTGGTCAGGGTCCCCGCCTTTTCTTCTTTTCCCTCTGAGGTTGCTTCCTTTCCCCTTTTCTTTTTCTTTTCTTTTTTTTTAATAATGCTTTTTGTTTTTATTTAATTAGTTTTTTTTAATATATTTTATTGATTTTTTACAGAGAAGAAGGAAGAAGGACAGAGAGTTAGAAACATCGATGAGAGAGAAACATTGATCAGCTGCCTCCCGCACGCCCCCCACTGGGGATGTGCCCACAACCAAGGTACATGCCCTTGACCGGAATCGAACCCGAGACCCCTGAGTCCGCAGGCCGATGCTCTATCCACTGAGCCGAACCGGCCCGGCTATTTAATTAGTTTTTAAATTATAGTTGACATACAATATTATGTTTCATGCATTCAATGTAGTGATTAGACATTTATGTGACTTATGAAATGATCACCCTGCTAACTCTGGTCCCATCTGACACCATACAGAGTTATCACAATAGTATTTATTTATTTGGGTGAATCTATTTTATTATTATTATCTTTCTTGTTGAAAGTATTACAGATGTCCCCTTTTCTTTCCACACTGGCCCCCCTCCTCCCCAGGCCTTCACTGCACTGTTGTTATATGCTTACAAGCTCTTTGGTTGATTTCTTAGGGCTCCCCTCCCACTCCCCACTGAGATTCGTCAGTCTGTTCCCTGCTTCCATGCCTCTGGATCTATTTTGTTCATCAGTTTATTTTGTTCATTAGATTCCACATATGAGTGAGATCATGTGGTACTTGTCTTTCTCTGACTGGCTTATTTCGCTCAGCATAATGCTCTCCAGAGCCAGGCAGAGACAGCTACACACACTGGCTTGCACCAGAGTGCTGCCCGGGGGCCTGGGAGCCACACCAAGGGGCCAGTTACAACAGCATCTACAATAGCATCGAAGCAAAATCCAGAGAACTCCCGAATGTTTTTTGATTTTGGGGGCTTTTTTTTCTTTCTTTTCTTTTTGTTTGGTTTGAGTTTTCTTTCTCTTCTCTCCTCTTTTTCAAATTCTGTAATTGTGATCTTTTATTTTAGTCCATTTTTTTTCTTTCACACTCTCTTTAAATTTTGTTAATTCTTTTTTTTTTTTTAAATATATTTTATTGATTTTTCACAGAGAGGAAGGGAGAGAGATAGAGAGTTAGAAACATCGATGAGAGAGAAACATCGATCAGCCGCCTCCTGCACATCTCCCACTGGGGATGTGCCCGCAACCCAGGTACACGCCCCTGACCGGAATCGAACCTGGGACCCTTCAGTCCGCAGGCTGACGCTCTATCCACCGAGCCAAACCGGTTTCGGCTAAATTTTGTTAATTCTTATTTTTAATTAATTTTACCTTTATTTTATCTTTTCTTTTTCTATTCTTTATTTTGTTTTATTTTATTTGGTATTATTATTTTTAATATTATTTTTGTTATTTTCTATCTCTTATTTTTGTACTTACCCTCTTTCTGGTCTCTTCTTTGCTTTTACATTTGTTTCCCCTTCTCAAGATTTCTCTCATTATCCCTCAACCTGGGAAGCAAACCTCAGATGCCTTGTATTTTATTATGCAAGAGATTTTTGCTTTCGCTGGATTCTTGTTAACATTTGCCAACACTGAAGTTTGTCCATTTCTAGATCATCTATTAAGACACTTGGTTTAGTCAAACAAGGTCTTATTTGGGAAAAAATGCTGCCATTTATTTGCCTTTAATTTCTTTTCTTCTGTATCAAACATGATCAAATTAGTGCTGAAGGCCAAACACCTAGGGAGTGTTGAGCTGGGATTTGAACCCAGGCTGCTCCCACACTAGGTGGATGCTCCGTGCCAATGCTCGTTCATGATCCATGTTGGTGATGCCCCTTAGCAGTCCCAGACCTGGTCTTTTCCTACCAGATCTGATCAAGAAGCCTGCACCTTCTTCCCAGCCTGACGAAGCTGGAGAAAGGCATCTTCCTGACTGCAGGCCATGGCCTCCCTTTTCTTAGAATATTTACCTTAGAATATCAATTGTATGTTCTTTCTCTGTCCCTGTGTGATGTAAATCTGTTCTAGTTCTTTGGAAGTCTCACAATCTAGCGATGTCTTTCTCAAGGACCTGGGAACCATTTCATGAAAGTGTCATCATTGACGGGACAGAGCAGCGCCCTCTACCTCCCAGTCTCCGTGGGAGGTTAGGAGCCTTACTGATCAGTGACAATTAGCAAATAAGATGGCCTAAATGACACTGGCCAACCTCTCACTCAGTGCTCTACAGTGCTCAGAACTCCCCCTACTGTGTTTCAGCAGCATTGAGTCCGTCTCTCCCCCAATCACAAGAATTTGAATGAAGTCTTCTTGTCTGTTTAATGTCTCCAGTACGACTTTCCTTTGACCTCTCTCATTCCCAGCTAACCCCGCTCAGCTGAAAAATGGAAGGTGCACACTGGATGTTACAAACACTTTCAAATGCCTTTTATCCTTGAAAAGGGCCCCGCAGTTGTACAGATTTACTGTTGATGAGCCAAAGCTCCTGTTCCATCCTGAGGTGGAGGGACACCCTCTGAGGATTTTCCTCAGTGGGGCAGCGTGTGCCCTTCCTTGGCTCAGCTGCCACAGGACAGGACAGGGTGTTGTTATTAAGACGCGGGTGAGGAGAAGCCCGGATGCCTTTTTCCAAGGAGCATTCCCATGCTGACACTGTTATGTCCCGCACAGCTGACGTATGGCCAGTTATGGTGCTCAGTTCCCAAGCAATTGGAGCTCATTTCCCAGCATTGAATTCAACGTTAATTTTTTTTCTAAAATGGAATCTGTGGCTTACTATATCAGAAGTGAACTTTGACAAGGTATTCTACATGCCAGTTTCTCTCAGATAACAGTGCTGCAGGCCTTCTTTATAATTTAAAACATTTTATAACAATCTCCTTATCCAGACAGTTTTGAGATGGCTGCTGACAGCCACAACAGAAACGGAATAAAAACACTTTCCTATTCTTTTGAAATAGAATCTATTTCTGGAGACCGGCTCTCTGTGAGACAAAGCTATCCCTCCATCAGTTTATCCAGATGCATTTTCCTTTCAAAAAACCAGTGTCGGGCCTGGAATCCAAAGCTCTCCGCTAATGGTTTCCTTGGCAAAGCCTTTGTCTTCCCGCAGAGCTAATCTCTAGCTTTAAATTCAGATGAGATTCACTTGGTTGGCTATTTATTTCCTTTCCGACTTTTCTCTCCTCTCTACTTCTGTTTTAACAATCTGATGGAAAAACATAACTAATTCTGTTATGACAGCATGCTCTGATACTGCTTGGTGTCCATCAGCTTTTTTATGAAATCATGTTTCACAGCAACCTTATTCAATTTCTAAAAATCATTTTAGTCTCTCATTAGTGAGAACCCAAAACACCAGAATGTAACCCAGCTCTTGATCAGTGTGTTTGTATTTCTCTCTCTGTGTGTGTCTGCTTTTGTGCACAGATAGTTACCCGTAGAGCAATATGCACATATGAGCACAGGTGTGTTCACATAGTGTGTTCTCCATGGCTGAACTTGAGGAGATCATTATTCAAGAATCTTTAGAAATCTTTTCCAAATACGAACCTGAATCACTTGATAAAATATAACTATTTATGTTCAGTGTTTTGAAATATTAGAAGTTGAAAGTGTACTTTAAAGTCATTGAATTTTTTTTAATTTTTAAAAATTTATCTTTATTGTTGAAAGATTTTCCCTTTTGACCCGCTTCCATCCCATCCCATCTCCCCCAGGCCTTCATTGAATTTTGATTCATGAAATTTAATGTGTTGATATTTTATCCTTTTAATATCTTAATTGGTCTGCGTTAGGACAAAAGTTTCCAAGGTCAATGAAGCAGTTTCTTATTCTTGAGGTCTCCCAGCAGTTCTCCACCCTGGGAGTCCATTCAATCCCTTAGGGAGCTTTACATCCCATGGGGCCCCATTCTCAGAGGAGGATTCTCTCCAGTTGATTTCAACATGCGTCTGCTATGAGACCACTTCCTCACTGTCTCCAAGGGGAGGTTGGAATCCACACACGCAGATACGCAACACGATGCAGTGGGAACCGGGACGGACGTGCACAGGAGCTGTGGGAGCAGAGGCTCCCAGGGAACCAGGAGGCTCCCGCACCAGCACCCTGCATGCTGTTCCAGAGGTACCTCAGCAAAATGTGGGGATAGACAAAAATCAAAAAGTGGACTTAACCCAGCACAGGGATGAATGACAGAAAGCCCAGAATGGTACACAGGATTAAGTGTGAAGATTGGGGCAAAAAGGAAGATTTTTCTGGGGAGATGATCTCCATAGAATCCCATAGCATAATGGTAGGGATTGAACATATTGAGTACATGGGGAAAACAAATATATTAGGTTTTACTTAATTAGTAACTACAATAAAAACAAACAAAAACTTCTAAGAACTGAATTGTAATGGATAATTCTCAATATTAAAATAATCAATATTTTAATATTCATAGTAACATGGAAATTCACTCATTTCAAGTTTTATTTTTTTCAATATATTTTTATTGATTTTAGAGAAGAAGGGAGAGAGATAGAAACATCGATGATGAGAGAGAATCCTTGATCAGCTGCCTCCTGCACACCCACTACTGGGGATTGAGCCCAGAACCCATGAATGTGCCCTGACCTGGGAATGAACCCCGATGTCCTGGTTCATAGATCAAAGCTCAACCACTGAACCACACTGGCCAGGCCCCTTTCAAATTTTAAAATCAACTAAAGCCAAGGAGCACAGAGCCAAATTTTACTAATTTAAGGGACTCAACCTTGATGATATGAAAGTAATGTATACATGACAAAACTGGATAGCAAAAGGAGAAAGAATGAGAAGGGTAGTGCTATTCATTTCTTGATATTTTAACGCTTCATGTCAATAATACTGTATATATGCTGTGGAGTAAGAAATAACAAATACAGAGGTGGGCAAAAGTAGGTTACAGTTGTTCATATAGAAATAATATAATAATAAATATTAATGCAAAAATAAATTGTTTCTTGCACTCAAAGCTGTAAACCTACTTATGCCCACTCCTGTGTAGCATTATTTAAAACTAAACACTAGAAGATCCAAATTTGGTGATGTAATTATGCTGAGGGTGAACAATAAAGTGGGTTTAGTTGAACACAAAATAATCCCACCCCACTTACTAAGTTGATAAAGGAAGAAACAGCAACATAAATATGTTATTTAAAGATAAGGGAGTAATCACCAGGAGAAACAATTATAAGAGCTAAATGTGGGCAGGGGTGAGGCAAGACAGATAATATTACATTTGAATTTTAAAAAATATATATTTTTTGATTTCAGAGAGGAAGGGAGAGGGAGAAAGAGACAGAAACATCAATGATGAGAGAGAATCATTGATCAGCTGCCTCCTACAGACCCCACACTGGGGATCAAGCCTGCAACCCGGGCATGTGACCTGACGAGGAATCAAAATGTAACCCTCCTGGTTCATAGGTGCATGCTCAATCACTGAGCCACGCAGGCCAGGCTTGACTTTTAACAATCGTATTTGTTTGTTTTACATAATAAAGTTTATATATTACTTTAATAAACAGATACATGTTTAAACTATGACCTTAGAATGTATATTCTGCAGTCAAGAAATTTATTAAGGTGGCAATGCTCCACTCTGCAACAATTGCTTTTTTAATGGTAACCAGATGGCACCTACCTTGGTAACTGACAGTCTAACCATTTCACAATCCTTAAAATCTAAGGAGCTTCCCATCCAGTTTATTTAATCCACTCATCATCCTGCCTACACCTTATTCATATTTATAGCTGTTAATGGTTTTCTGAGCACATCATAATGTGAACGTCTTGTTTTTGTATGGATCCCTGTCTTCCATAAGATGTTAGGGTGTGTTGACACTGTTGGTGACTCACTCTTGAAAACTGTGTGTTTCCTTATATTCTGGACAGTGTTTCTCCTCACTCCACTAATGCCTCTTCTCAGTTTCTTCTCAGCCTCTGTATTGGGCTTCTCTTCTTGGTCTCCATTCCAGGTCTCCAGCTCTCTCTCTTTGGGTGTTTACCTTTGTAAACATGGCTTTGTATAATGGCTCCCAATTTTATAGTAAAGTCTGACCTCCTATCCGAAGTTATTCTATATATAAGATTTACCATGTATTTCCTGTATTTGAATAGCTCACTAGCATCTTAAACTCAAACTGTCATGGATTCATAACTATTGTATGTCCCCTGTCCCATTCTACCAATCTGCTTTTCTTTCTCATAGTGTCCTGTTATTTATTTATCTTACCACTGTTCATGAAAAACAACACTGGGGTGGTCAATGAGTGACCTTCTTTACTGATCATTTTTTCAGTCATCAAATCATGTTGACCCTTCCTCTGTAATAACTTCAAAAAAAGTCTCCTCAACTCTCTAAACTAACCTGCATATGTTTTAGATGCCATCCCTTTTGTAAAAATGATCAGTTCCAGCTAATGTGGGTCTGTTTTTTCCCTAAAAATGTGATGGCCATTTTAAAATCATTTTTTATTGCAGAACAACTGTTATCTCTTCACTGCACTTGCCTACATCCCACCCACTCTTCAAATAGGCATGATATTATTTCCTCTATAAAATCTTCACTCACTGCCTAGATGTGTAGCGCACTCACTCCTTTGAAATCTGTAGAACTTCCTATCCACACCAACTACTTGGCATTGAACCTGTTCAATATGTTAGGCTGTAACATTGTACCTCTTAAAAATGATTTGTCTTACCCCTGGGAAAGATTTCTTGAAAACAAAATGTATCTTAATGCCTCTTCAGGTTCCCAGCATCTAACAGTGGGTCCTGCTCATATTAAATTCTCACAATATATTTTTTGATGGGAGAAGTAAAAAAGAATTTCAAGAGAATACTCTTTCCCAAATTTCTTCACATAATTTATACATTTAGAGACCTATAGTAAAGCACTAGCATTTTATGAAAAATGATTTCACATGCTCTCTTCATGTATGAAGATAATTTTGTTGAAAGGTATACATTAGTGATTATTACAAGCTTAATATGTGTTAGCTGATTGAAATGTCCAAAAATATCCATCTAAGAACTAAGACTGTTATGTCTAAATGGATTATGTTTTTAAGTTAGCAAAATGACACACATTATTTAAGAAAATATCTTTGGTTTCTACTAAAAATGGCTGCTGATTATATAAAATTTATTTTAAGCTTTTGGTAAATATTCTTCTAATGATTTGTCATATGAGATGCCTGGACATGTATTTAGCCAATTTGGCTCAGTAAAAATGATGTTAGCCTGGGAATAGTTGGGTAAAGTTCAAATGAGATTAAAGAAGATGAAACAAATAATTAAGAAGATGGGGAAGACATATGGAGGAAAATAGTCATCTAATTATTCTCATATCAAAATTGTCCATGTCTCCATGATCATCTGGTTATAAAGACAAGAGAGACTGGAGGCAAATGGAGAGCGAAGTGACGTATGTACATTAATATTTTTATCTGTGTTCTTCCTGGGGCTGTTCTTCGTTTCCATCTGCAAGGATTAACTCTCTCCCAGGATAGTTTTTTATTTTTATTTTATTATTGCATGTACTTCAGCTTACTTTAAAATATGCTGCAATCAATAAATGGCCCCAGAATCCTAATGTCTTGCAACAATGAATATGTATTTTTGACTCATGTACTCCCTTCAGTGACTAAAGCAAATTCAAGATCTATCCTCTCCTAGAAAAGGACAATCAGTAGTTTGAACAACCACATATTCTTCCTCAGCTCATTCCTGCCATCACATGTGCACATTTATTGTCTTTCCGCATATAAAACACCCTCACCTTCTTCTCAAGTGCAATTATCAGAGTCTCACCCATCACAGAACCAACTTGAAGTCAAGGGTTCCAGGGTATTTTCTCTGTTGGTTTTGCATATGGATTCTTCTGATCCAGGGGTTTCTGAACTTGAATGACAAACTATATCATCTACACACTCAATTTATAATGCTGCAATAAATATTCCTGAGAAATAAAGGAAGTTGGTCAGTGCCTTGAGGTCACCTGATAGTTACAGGTCCCCTGAAGTGCAGGTGTGGCTTGGCTCTATGTGTTTTCACTCTTGAACCCTGACTATAGATTAGTCTTGACCTGGGTCATGGTGAGCTCTGAGAAGAAAGAGTATACAACGACTCTAAACGTTCTTACTGAGAACACACTTGTAACTGCCACTCACATTTTTTTTCTTTTTTTAAAAACATTTTTTAAATTTATTTTTATTGATTTTTTTTACAGAGAGGAAGGGAGAGGGATAGAGAGTTAGAAACATCGATGAGAGAGAAACATCTATCAGCTGCCTCCTGCACACCCCCTACTGGGGATGTGCCTGCAACCAAGGTACATGCCTTTGACCAGAATCAAATCTGGGACCCTTCAGTCCGCAGGCCGACGCTCCATCCACTGAGCCAAACCGGTTAGGGCTCACATTTTTTTTTTTATCTTTAAGAGTGAGGCAAGATGATATAAAAACATTTTTTTTATTGTTGAAAGTAATGCAGATGTCTCCTTTCCTTTCCCCATTGACCTCCTCCACCCTGCACCTGCCCCTGCCCCAGGCATTCACCACTTATTGTCTGTGTCCATGGGTCATGTATATCTACACTAATTGACCATACCTTCGCTACATCCCAAGCCACGCCCACCAGCCAATCAGACCTACTATATGCATATTAACCCAACAAAGATGGCGGCCAGCAGCCATGGAGCTGGAGCAATCAGGAGGCTTGGTTGCCCCAGCGATGGAGGAAGCCAAGCTTCCTGCCTGCCCTGAGCTGGCTGTGGCCTCTGCTCATGGCAACAAAGTTTCAATTATAGAAGACAAATAAATCCCATATACCTGCTTCCAGCCAGCCTCCACTGGGAACTTGGGTGGCTGGGGGCTGTGGCCAGCCTGCAATAGCAATCAGCCCCTCACCCAGGATGGCCACAACCTCATGGATGAGGGTCCCTGCTGGGGGGCTTGGTCAACCTGCAAACAGCCCTCAGCCCCTCAACCAAGGATGGCTAGGCACCTCAGGGGGAACCCTACCCTGAAGGGGCTGTGGCCAGCCTGCAAACAGCCATCAGCCCCTCACCCAGGTTGGCCAGGCACTCCTATATAATAAAAGGTAATATGCAAATTGACCCTAACAGCAGAACCACTGGGAATGACTGGTCACTATGACACACACTGACCACCAGGGGGCAGATGCTACCAGGGGGCAGATGCTCAATGCAGGAGCTGCCCCCTAGTGGTCAGTGCACTCCCACAGGGCGAGCTCTGCTGAATCACAGCCAGGCTGACTGCTGCCAGTACAGTGGTGGTGGTGTGAGCCTCTCCCGCCTCCTCAGCAGTGCTAAGGATGTCCGACTGCAGCTTAGGCCTGCTCGCCACTGGCAAGTGGACATCCCCTGAGGGCTCCCAGGCTGCCAGAGGGATGTCTGACTGCCAGCTTAGGCCCAATCCCTCGGAGAGCGGGTCTAAGCCAGCAGGTGGTCATCCCCCGAGGGTCCCAGACTGTGAGAGGGCACAGGCTATGCTGAGGGACTCCCCCCCGAGTGCACAAATTTTTGTGCACCGGACCCCTAGTATGTATATAAGTTCTGTGGTTAATCTCTCCCCACTCATTTCCCACCCCCACCTTCCCTCTGAGATTCCACAGTCTGTTTCTTGCTTCTATGTCTCTGGATCTATTTTGTTCATCAGTTTATTTTGCTCATTAGATTCTACATATAAGTGAGATCATGAGATACTTGTCTTTGACTGGCTTATTTCACTCAACATAACACTCTCCAGGCCCCTTCATGCTCTTTCAAAGGGCAAGAGATCCCTTTTTTAGCAGCATAGTATTCCATGGTGTAATACTATGGAATACAAGAACAAAACATGGCATACCAAAGTGAATTATTCCTATTGTACAAAGAAACCCACACCTTTTTTATCTTACTGCTCAAAGAAGGTCACCACATTCCAAACTGACTTCTAGAGCTCAAGAAAAGGTAGAACATATTTTGAAAAAATAATACCATCTACTACATTAAATTAGTGTAAGGTTACTACCAATGAAAATGCATTGGGCGTATTGTGTATATGCATTTGTGTTAAACACACAAACCACAGAAAGAGCTAGAATATAGTATATGATATATACTAGTTCCTGTAAGTGGGAAAGATCTAAAAATATGTAGAATTTTCTCTAGGATATCTCTTTGTGAACTTCCTTGCTTCTTTGATACAGGTGAGGATTACAAGAATATTTTGTCTGATGATATGCCTCCATTACTTCTAATTGCTCTGTGTCATCTAATTAAAATCAGCTATTGAAGTCCAGCTTCATCTCCTGTTCTCTACCTTCCCTCATTGAAAGGCTCACATATATAATATACAATAAAATGTACAAGAACAAAACATAGCATACCAAAGTGAATTATTCCTATTGTACAAAGAAACCCACATGTTTCTTTTTGTTTTGTTCTTAATACTGATTTTACTTCTAACATTATTGGTAATGTCAAGAACAGCCATGTGGAAATAGGAGTTTCAAGGGAATTTTTTTGAAATTTAATTAATTCATATGCAGTGACAGATGATTGCTCTGAACTCTTTGGACCATGGCTTTCTGTCACACTGATCAATAATCTGTCTGAAAAGCAGCATGTTGAGAATAACGATATTTACTGAGTATACAGTAGTTCAGTCACCATGACGGACTACTCTACTCACCAGTAACTGAAGTGGTAAGACTCATTCTATGACAGTTGGCTATCTCATTTGTAGTTTCACCTTGGGCTCTAATAATAATATCTAATCAAAGTGAAACTAACATGATTTGGCCTTAATATACAATATAATTCAATTATGAAAAACAGTTTGGGTAACAAATGTTCTCAAAGTACAAATTAACTTATGAAAGATATTTTTTTCTAATTCCCACCAACACTAGACTTAACTTTGTTTGCTAGTTCTGTGTTTCAAGTAGATTATTATAATTAAAAAATAAAAGAAAATAATATTAGCTAAAGACATTTGTTTGACAATGCTGACATATTTTGAGAAGCATCTAATTTATCTTATAGATAGATCCATGTCATATATTATATAAAATTGTTGAATCATTAAATCTGGAGGCACTGAAAAAGATACATTTCTTGTCAATCATAATCACTTTGTGATTGCATTTATTAGAATTGCTGTTCTTTAAGACCTCAAATTTATGAATTAACAAGAAAAAAATCAATTTATCTTTCATTATGAATAAATGTGCTTCTATTTGTAATAGATACATAAAGAACATTGCAGCCTAAATTAGAGTTCTCATTTCTTTTGATCACACATGGAACTTTTTTTTAAAAAAGTAGACCACATTTAAAATCAACAAATTTCAGATTTCCTAAACATAAAATAACTCACTTAGAAATCAACAGTAAATAAACTTAAGAAAATATTTATATACTTGTAAATAGCAAAAATGTACTATTTTAAATAGTTCAAGTTAAAAATATCTCAAGTTAAAAATAACTCAAGTTAAAAATATCACTGATATTAGAATATTTTAAAATAGACAATTGTCAAAATGCCACATATCAAATATGGGTAATACTCCTAAAGTCATATTTAGTGGGAAAATGTATAACACTGAATATTCATATTAAAAATGAAGGTTGAAAATTAATGAGCTAAGCATTTACTTTAAGGAGTAAGAAACAGAATGACAGACAAAATAGAAGAGAACAAAACAAATAAATGTAGACATGAACATGAATGTGATTGAAAACAGACATAGTATAGAATAGACAAATCAAACTAGAAATTGGTTCTTTGAAATAACTAATAAAAGACACACAAATAGCTCAATTTAATAAAGAAAAATAATAATCAAGAGAAGAAAGTCACACATAAATTATATAAGGGACAAAAAAGGGGAAGAATCGTGCCTGAGAAACTAAACCTAAATTTAGAGTATGAATAATTATATGCCAATTAACTTGAATTTTTATTTTATTTTATTTTTATTTTTATTGAGTTTATTGAGGTTTTAGGTACACAATTCTACAACATATTATCTATAGATGTAACAGTGGTGTAAATAAAATGTACTAATTTATTCTAACAGCAGTAATATGAGAAATATAATTAGTTTATATTACTTTGATGAATTATTTAGGAAGAAAATAAAAAGCTATAAAATCTAATAGAAATTTAGTACTTAGTTATAGTTAGAAATATAAATTTAATAGATGTATTAAAATGATTTCAAACAAAATATCCCAAAATATTTATATAATGTGAAGAATTTTGAAAATATTTTCTAGAAGACTTTTATTTGCTACATATTAAGTAGATGTTTTTTACCCACCTAAATTTTGTAATGTCTTGGTATTTGCAGGAGGTTGTTCTTTCATGGGAAATAATTACTAAATAATTCCAAATAAATGTTTGAATATGGTAGATGACATAACACCAGGAAAGGGGGTGAGGGTAGGATTTAGAATGTTAACATTTATTTGTTCTTAATCTCACTCATTACTTATTTATTCACTAGAGGCCCAATGCATGAAATTCATGCAAGAGTAGGCCTTCCTTCCCCCTCCCCCCAACCCCCTCGGCTGCCAGCACTGCTGCCGGCACTGGCTTCCCTCTGGCACCCAGGACCCGGGCTTCCCTCGCAGCCCTGGCTTTGTCCGGAAGGACATCTGGTCTAGTTAGTATATTATGCTTTTATTATTATAGATTCTCTGAATAGACATTTATATGTTCATATCATGGCTCTTCTTTGCTTCTTCTGCTGTTCAAAACAAACTACTTTACCTGTGAGATATAGTCATTTACACTAAGGTGTGACTGGTAAAACAATATGTTCCTGAGAATAAGTGCTTTTTATTCAAAAACTTATAGTTGGAGATATAGAAAAAATATATTTTGAGTATTAAATTTTATATGTTCTTAATTTTCAGAACTGTTTTATTCCATTTTTACTGTTCAAAGTGAATTAACAGAGTACAAAATCCTTGAAATTAGCCCTGGTTATTAGCATGTGTATTTATTTCTCCATTTTTGGTCAATTATCCCTCCACCCACCAAAAAGAAAGTATCCTTATTCTTGTGGTAAAGTGAACATCTAGTTTACACAGTGGAATAGTTACTGGGCTGAAAAAAAGGAAGAAATTTTACCCTTTGCAACAGCATGGATGGACCTGAAGAGCATTGTGCTAAGTTAAATAAGCTGGTCAAAGGAAGATAAATAGCATATGATTTCACTCATATGTGGAATCTAATGTTCAGATGATGCGTTATAGAATTGTGCACCTGAAACCTGTATAATTTTGTTAACTTGTGTCATCCCAACAAATTCAATTAATAAATAATGCTATTATGGTAAAGGTACTTTGTATTATTTTTTGTTAAACTGCAGGATTCCACATATCTATTTACAGCATTATGAGCAAATATCAACATGGAGTTGTCACTGAATTTATTTAATTTGACATGTTGGGAGCCAAGTCTCACCGCATGTTACCTCATGATCCATTAGGCAGTGACAGCAGAATATGCGTGTCGTTTTATACAACCAGGAACAACCTTGACTACATACAAGAACTTAAACGCTGGCGCAATTACCCCATTTTAGGTTCAGTGACAAATGAAAGCTGACAAAGTAGAAACGAAATTAACATACTTTGAAATGGAAACATGTTCACTCTAATGGACCAGTTTCTGCATTCACCTGCCATCTCTCCACTTCACCCATAACAAAGGGAAAACTTAATAAAGTTAGATGAACCTGTAAGCTTCAATCCAACACGAGTTTGCAGATGTGATTATGGCTTCATCATGTCCCCTGTTAGAAGGCCTGCTTTTCATAGATATGTACATTTTCACTGAAGATTCTTTATAGAGGAGAATCTCACCTCAAGTCTTAGTTTAGCAAAAGACATAAAATACATTGACTTTGCCTAGTCTCCATGTTCATCTAAGGCAGTGGTTCTCAACCTTCTGGCCCTTTAAACACGGTTCCTCATGTTGTGATCCAGCCATAAAATTATTTTAGTTGCTACTTCATAACTGTAATGTTGCTACTGTTATGAATCGTAATGTAAATATCTGATATGCAGGATGGTCTTAGGCGACCCCTGTGAAAGGGTCGTTTGACCACCAAAGGGGTTGCGACCCACAGGTTGAGAACCACTGATCTAAGGAAATGTGTCCTCTTGCACAAGGCTAAAGTGATATCAACTTCTTGGAGTTCTGTTTATATCTTCGATTGACCCACTTTGTATCTAAGAAATATTATTTAAATGAAATAGAAGATATTATTTTACTCTATCTTAAATTTTCACAGTTAAGAAATAAGTTATATAATACCAATAATTTATGAGAGTTTTGTGAACCATCCAATTTTTATGAACATAATTTATTATTAGAAACACCTTAATGTATTCCATGAAAAGAATATCCACCTATCAAAATATTTTAAATTATTTTCATTTTCAAGTCACTGTGTTATTAAAATTTAGCCCTAGTTCCCATTCTTCCTACAGTTTCTAAATTATTACCATAATTCTCAAGGTGATAGTTTAAGAAGTGATTTAAAAATATTTTTATTAGCTCATTTTCTTCCTAGGAACTTTAATGGAAACACCTAAACATGAGATATACTATTCTATAATTACTCAATGACTGATAACTTAGCTATTTTTTCATTTACTTTATAAATTCAGAATTTTATGCCATGCCTACTATTGTAAACACAATTATTATAAGTGTCTAATGTGAGATATTTGATTTTTATCTCCTCTTTATATCTGAGAACCAAGGATCTAATTGATAATCATGGCCAATGCTCTACAAAAATCCATCTCCTTCCTCTTCCATTTACGTAGGATAGTAGTGGACACATGCATAGACTACATCCCCAGCCTATCTTGCAGTAAGTGTGGACCAAGTTACCTCCATTCCAATGTGAGCACACCTGATGTGGGTGGTTTCTAGGATAGAGATTCTAAGACAGAACTATGTCTTCTTTGTATTTTCTTCCTCTTCTTCCTCCTGGACACAAATGACATTAAGACAATGAATGAATAAAAAAGAAACGTAAAAAGGTCTAGGTTGTTGAATCAAAGCATAGAGAAAGCTCCCTAGAATACTTGCCCTGCCTTTTATGGAAACTGGACATTAGCCTCTCTTGTCTTTGCTGTTATATGTAGCTCATAAGAATGCAGACATTTGTACTGGGTTGAGATATTGTCATAAACTAGTTGGTAAGTAGGGTTGGGAGATTGAAATTTAGAAAGTGAGAGAGTCTTGTCAAATTGTGGTGAACACTTGATAAAAGTCATGTGAGATAAGCCCTAGAAGACCGAGCAAATATGTGTTGAACTTTTACCAGGTGTGGGGAATGTCCAGCTTGTGGACTGAAGTCATTTGGTCTGACCAAGGCAACCACAGGTGGGACCTGAAATAAATAAATCTAGGAGCTTTTTCATAGCAACATAACTTTATATTAAGTGAATTATATTAAGCAAATGATGTTATAAATATCCAAATGGCCCTTGGCAGAAAAAGGGTTCCCCACCCCTGTTTTAGAAATAGTTGGGGGAAAATAGGATACCATCTATTGACTGCTGCAGGCAGGTTAATGTAAGATATTGTAGGAGATGAGGTTAGAAAGGAATTGATAGATTTGCAAGGGGAGGGAAGAAAAGTGAGTCTATAAAATGGGAGCTCTGTGGAGCTGCAAAATTCTAAGTTCTTTATTTTAGACTAGTGGCCCGGTGCACAAAATTTATGCACAGGGGGGTGTCCCTCAGCCCGGCCTGCACCTTCTCCATTTTGGAACTCCTCGGGGGATGTCCAGCTGCCGGTTTAGGAAGTGAGAGAGGCCCACAGGGATAGGGTCTAAACCTGCAGTAGGACATCCGTCTTGCAATCCAGGACCACTGACTCCTAACCACTCACCTGCCTGCCTGCCCGATTGCCCCTAACCACTCTGCTTGCTGGCCTGCTTGCCCCTAACTGCCCCCCCTGCACTGGCCTTCTTGCCCCAAACTGTCCCCTCTTACCAGCCTGATCTCCCCCAACTGGCCCCTCCTGCCTGCCTGATCACCCCCAACTCCTCTCTCCCCCCCCCCCCCCCCCCCGCCTGATCATCCCTAACCGCCTCTGCCTTGGCCCAGCCACCATGGCTTTGTCCAGAAGGACGTCCAGAAGGTCTTTCCATCTAATTAGCATATTACCCTTTTATTAGTATAGATAGCTTCAGGCTGTCACCACCATTAAAGGTCAGAGAGGACCAATAGCTGATCAAAGTTAAAAAAAATACAATAGGACTAATGATGGTGTCTAACAAAGAAATATGGTGGGTTCATTAGCATACAAATTTGGGAAACAACACATATCAGAGAACAACAGACTTTTAAAACAATTTTTTAAAATTACATTTACTGTATTGGGATGACATTGATTAATAAGATTAAATAAGTTTCAAGTATACAATTCTTTTTTTAATATATTTTTATTGATTTCAGAGAGGAAGGGAGAGGGAGAGAGAGATAGAAACATCAATGATGACAGAGTATCATTGATTGGCTGTCTCCTACATGCCCCCTACTGGGCCACTGAGCCAAACCAACTAGAGCTCAAGTATACAATTCTATGATACATCATCTGTATATTCCATTGTGTGCCCACCACCCAAAGTCAAATCTTCTGTCATCATATATTTGACCCCCTTTACCCTTTCCTGCCCCCCATCATCCCTCAGCTACCACGTTTTGGGTGAATTTTATTGTCAAAGAAATGGTGAGCTTTGCCTAAAAAGCCAGTGACCATTCAGAACTTAATATATTCTCCTGCTACCAAGCTTCCATCAGAAGAAATGGATCGTGAAAGTTGTATGTCCCTCTTGGAGGACATATTCCCAGTAAGATGAGCATTTGCTGCCATTTGAGATAAGGCCACAGTGTAACACAGACAAGGCAGAACATTTGAGGGCAAAGTTGGGAGTCAAAGATGGAGACTAGAGTATTAGTAAAAATCAGAGTAATAATGGCAGTCAGGGCCTTATCTGCCATTGAAATATACTTAACTTTTACTCTGTGTGAAAAGGGGAGATTTGTAGGGTTTTCCACTGAGCAGTGAAACAATCTCAATTAAAATAATTTTAAGGGGATTATTCTGCTGGTGTGTTGAGAATAGAATATAGGCAGTGACCTAGGCACAGTGAGATTGTTTAGCAAAGTATTGAAATAACCTAGCAGAGAGACAGGGGTGGACTAGACCAGGTGGAGATGAGCAGAAGTCAGAAGAAATGCTGGATTCTGTGTGTGTTTCAGGTAGAAGCAAACAGAAATTCTCCTGGATTGGATACAGGATGTAAAAATGAAAGAAGTCAGGGATTCTGGTTTTTGGCCTTAACATTTGGAAGGATGGAGTTGTCAACAGCAGAGGTGGAGAAGCCCTTAAGGCAGTGATGGCGAACCTATGACAAGTGTGTCAGAGGTAACACGCGAACTCATTTTTTTGGTTGATTTTTCTTTGTTAAATGGCATTTAAATATATAAAATAAATATCAAAAATATAAGTTTTTGTTTTACTATGGTTGCAAATATCAAAAAATTTCTATATGTGACACGGCACCAGAGTTAAGTTAGGGTTTTTCAAAATGCTGACACGCCGAGCTCAAAAGGTTCACCATCACTGGCTTAGGGGAGCAGTTTTAAGAGGGGATTTCAAAGGCATTTTTAAATTTTGTTTGAATATTCATCCTGAAATTTGATAAATGTATCTTACCAAAAGACCTAATGCTTTCCTCTTACAAATACTTAGTATATTGAAACAATAAAAAATTAAAGTAACTGTTATTTGAGTTAGATTATGAAACTCACTCTCATACCCTGGAAGGAGAAATCAGACCACAGGCCACCTCTGCCTTCACTCAGAGGAGGGAATGCTGAACCGGGGCTAGCGAGTCATTCCTCTGAAATGAAGGCAGAGGGGGCCTGTGTTTTGCCTCCTAACTCCACCCTCTGGTCCAGTCCTGTTTCACCATCTGACAATGACGTGCCTGCTGAACCAGTGTTTACTGAGCACTGACTTTGTGCCAGGTCTACAGTTGCTGAGGGTCCTTAAGTTCAGCCCAGAGGCCGAGGCAGATACACAAACACACCGCTAGGAAGTACAGTTGGTATGTGGTCTGTGACAACAGAAGGGGTGTTCAGGAAAGGATTGCAGGATTGCGAATAATAGCCCTTCCAAGTGTGCTAAATTAGAAGCCTGGCTTTAGGCAGCAGCTTGAGAAACGTGCCCAGACCACCTCTCAGGGGCCAGGAGAGGGGTTCGCCTGCTCCAGCGCATGGAGCTCCCTCCTTAGTGCTCACATCAGTCCTTCCGCCTGGAATAGAAGTTTCCCTTCTTTCTTTGAAGGCCCTCGCTAGCCCGGTTCAGCCTTCCCTCCTCTGGTGAGCCACTTGGGACTCTGGTCAAAGTTAGTATTCTCTTGTTCCTGGGTCTGTAAAGCCTAGTGTAGTGAGCGATGTGACTGCATGGATTGTGGATCTTTATGTTTTCATCTTCCACCCCCAGAAATTATTCCGGGACTCAGCACAATGACACTCAAATGTGGTCAGCAATTGTTTCTAGATGTAAATCAGTGAATGTTTTATTTTTTAAAGAGACATTTCTGAAAATGATATCATTATTCATTTTCTTAGAATTGAGGTCTGATTTAATTTGATCATCCATTATTTATCTTCAAGCTACATCTTCTATTTTTAGAAGGAATCCTTTTAAAACATGACCTTCTGTTCTATTGTTTAATTTTTTTTTAAATCTTTATTGTTCAGATTATTATTCCAGCTCCCACCCCACCCTCCGCCCTCACTCCCCACCCACTGTCCTCATCCATAGGTGCACGATTTTTGTCCAGTCTCTTCCCGCATCTCCCACTCCCCTTTCCCCCTCAAGAATAGTCAGTCCATTCCCTTTCTATGTCCCTGATTCTATTATAATCACCAGTTCATTCTGTACATCAGGTTATTTATTCACTTGTTCTTAGATTCATTTGTTGATAGATGCATATTTGTTGTTCATAATTTGTATCTTTACCTTTTTCTTCTTCTTCCTCTTCTTAAAGGATACCTTTCAGCATCTACACTAATAAAAGAGAAACATGGTAATTGGCATACGACCGCTACCTTTCCCATTGGCTAATCAGCGTATCCTTATGCAAATTAACTGTCAGCCAAGATGGCGGCCGGCAGCCATGCACTGAAGCGAGCAGGGAGGCTTGCTTCCTCCAGGAACTGCGGACTCCAACGTTCCCCGCCTCACTTGCCGGCCTCTCAACTGCAACTCTAAGCAACTATTACTATGTTGCAAATAAGAAGCTAAACAAAACCGGCTTTCAGTCAGCCCCGGACCGCAACATTGTATCCATGTTTTCAGCAGCGAGGCCTCAGAGCTAAAGCTGGCCCAGAATAAAAAAAAAAAAAAAAGAAAACAAGGAGCGGTTGGGAGCTTTTAGTCAACTGCCAGCGGGAAAACAGCCCTTAGCCCCTCAGCCAGCCTGGCCAGGCACCCCAGTGGGGACCCCCACCCTGATCCAGGACACCCTTCAGGGCAAACCAGCCGGCCCCCACCCATGCACCAGGCCTCTATTCTATATAGTAAAAGGGTAATATGCCTCCCGGCACTGGGATCAGCGGAGCAGCAAGGCTCCCGGCACCAGGATCAGCGTGACAGGGGGCAGTGCCCCAACCCCCTGATTGGCCCTGCTCTGTGAGTGACAGGGGGCAGCGCCCCAACCCCCTGATTGGCCCTGCTCTGTGCGTGACAGGGGGTGGCGCCGTAACCTCCCCATTGACCCTGCCTTGAGTGTAACAGGGGGCGGTGCCCCAACCCCCAATCAGTCTATCCTGAGCGTGACTGAGGGTGGCATTGCAACCTCCCGATCCGCCCTGCTCTGTGCATGACGGGGTGATGCCCCAACTCCCCAATCGGCCCTGCTCTGATCCTGACCAGGGGCTGCACCCAGGGATTGGGCCTGCCCTCTGCCACCGGGAGCAAGCCTAAGCCAGCAGGTCGTTATCTCCCGAGGGGTCCCAGACTGTGAGAGGGCACAGGCCGGGCTGGGGGACCCCCCCCCCCCAAGTGCACAAATTTTTGTGCACTGGGCCTGTAGTTTCATATAATACTGGTTTGGTGGTGATTAACTCCTTTAGCTTTTCCTTATCTGTGAAGCTCTTTATCTGACCTTCAATTCTGAAAGATAGCTTTGCTGGATAAAGTAATCTTGGTTGTAGGTTCTTCCTATTCATCACTTTGAATATTTCTTGCCACTCCCTTCTGGCCTGCAAAGTTTCTGTTGAGAAATCAGCTGACAGTCGTATGGGTATTCCCTTGTAAGTAACTGAGTTTCTTTCTCTTGCTGCTTTTAAGATTCTCTCTTTGTCTTTTGCTCTTGGCATTTTAATTATGATGGGTCTTGGTGTAGTCCTCTTTGGATTCCTTTTGTTTGGGGTTCTCTGTGCTTCCTGGACCTGTAAGTCTATTTCTTTCACCAGGTGGGGGAAGTTTTCTACCATTATTTCTTCAAATAGGTTTTCAATATCTTGCTCTCACTCATCTTCTGGTACCCCTATAATTCTGATGTTGGTACGTTTGAAGCTGTCCCAGAGGCTCCTTACACTATCTTCGTATTTTTGGGTTCTTTTTTCATTTTGCTTTTCCGGTTGGGTGTTTCTCGTTTCTTTGCATTTCAAATCTTTGACTTGATTCTTGCGCTCCTCTGGTCTGCTGTTGGGAGTCTGTATAATATTCTTTATTTCAGTCAGTGTATGCTTACTTTCTAGATGGTCCTTTATCACACCATTGAGGGTCTCATTAGATTTCCTGTACATCTCATCAAGTTTATCTACAGACTCTAGAAGCCTCTGGAGAGACCTCAACAGTGTGGTTCTGAACTCAATATCCTCCCTTGATAGTTTTGTCCTGTTTCTTTGTCTCCGCATTTTTTACGCTTTCTTGGTATACCCCCTAGTGGTCTTTGTGCGCAGTCTTGTTGTAGTTAAGCCTTGATTGTTATAGTTAATACTAGAGGGATTTGACCTCCAGGCCGACTGGCTGTGATAATCAGCTGTGTTTGCAGTGGAAGAACTTGTGTCCTCTAGGGAGGTGCTAATCTAGCCTTTGCCTGAGGCTATCCGGCAAATGCCTCTGTGCAGGGCTTGGGTGGGGCGGGTCCCACGGGATCAACAGGGTGAAGGAGGGAGCAGTTATGGCTGCTCTCAGTCTGTCCCCAGGGGCTCTGACTCTCTGTCCCAGCAACAGCTGCAAACCTCAGAGGGACCGTAGCCAGACAGTCCTGCTTCTCCCATTTGAGTCTGGGTCCCTAGAGACTCTCCCAGATCTGGAGCTCTGAGTCTGAGGCTCCCTCCAGATTGAAACAGACAACCGTGCCCTCAGCCGCCAGCCCACGCTGCGCGCACTCCGCACCTTAGTATTTTACTTCAGCACTGCGCCTCCTCTGATTCTCGGTTCCTCCTAGTTGTAGAACTTCCATTCAGCCAGGCTTCCTGTGGTTCTGGATGATGCCCGTTCCGTCTTTTAGTTGTATTTTTGAAGTGGTTGTTCGAGGCAGCAAACTCCAGCATTAACCTATGCCGCCATCTTGGTTTCTCACTGTTCTATTGTTTAAGATAGCCCCATGAGTCAAGGTTGACTCTCAAGGAATCTACACTAATAAAAGAGAAAGATGCAAATTGACCATCCCTCCACCATGCCCACCAGCCAGTCAGGAATGAGTATGCAAATTAACCCAGCAAAGATGGCAGGTTAATTTGCACACACAGGCACCAAGCGGCCTGGGGGTGGGGCGGCCTGGGTCCCAGGGATGTGCATCCTCAGGACCCAGGCTGTTCTGAGTCTGTAGGCCTGCATGTAGGCCCGGAGTGGCTGGGGTCCTGGAATGACCCCTGGTTGCTCCAGGCCTACACACGCAGGTGCCGAGCAGCCAGGGGCAGGACAGGAACATCCCCAGGACCCAGGCACTCCAAGCCAGCATGCGCACAAGCAGCTGGGAGCAGGGTGGGAATGTCCTCCACAGCGAGCAAGTAGATAGCAGACTGCGGGGGACTCCTTGCCACTGGACCCGGTGGCAAAGGACAAGCAGGCCCCCACAGAGAGCAGACACCAGGGTCTGCAGTGGCGTCAAACCGGCAGGTCCACAGAGAGCAGAGAACCACGGGGAGCAGGCCTAAGCTGTCAGTAGAACATCCTCTGAGGGATCCCAGATTGGAGAGGGTGCAGGTCAGGCTGAGGGACCCATGCCCTGCCTCTAGTATAACATAAACTAGGTGGGTTTCGAGTCATTTGTGTTGTCTTTCTGCAGATATGGTAGGACATATCTTTTAGATTTTAAAGTAATATATGTGTGCATAAATAATTCAGGCATCACTGGTAAGTATTACAATGAAAACAGGCAGTTCCTCCTGTTTTCTTTCCATTTATCCATGTTATACCCAATAGGTAACCATCACAGTCAATATTTATCTTTCCAGAATTTTCTGTATGCACTGCCAAAGATAGATGTCAGTCAACATACAAAGTATTATTATTGGCTTGCTTTTTAAGTGCCTATTTACTATTTTCCTCTTTTTTATATATTTCTCCAAGTCTCATATTTGCCCTTTATATTTTATATGGCATTTTTTGCATATAAAATGATATTTTAAAGGTTATAGGCAATACATTATGTTAATTTTGACTTTGTGGCAGCTGGTTTAATCTCTTCTTGTGTCTGTGACCCTGGCTGACAAAGATTTAGCCTCCTGAACTGTAACAGCAGGAACAATGACCGCTGTAGTTAATGCTGCCTTAAAATTGCCCAGAAAAGGTACTGGCATGTTAGAAGGACTCAACAGACATTCTGGATCCATTGACGCTATGTATCTTCTAAATGAGTTTCACTAATGGATGCATGTTAAATTCTACACCGACCCTCACACTTTTGCATTCTATAGAGTCTTGAAATATTATGAATGCCTGAGGCACTCTCTCTCTCTGGAGCATGTCCACGACTTTCCCATCTGTTTTTCCTTTGATTTCTCTGTCCCAAGCTCCAAGGGCCCTTCCTTTGACTCTGTAATTTGTGTCCTGAGTCCTCGCAGCCCAGTTGGATCACTTCTGCCTCTGCGACTTTCTTTCTAAAAGGCTAAATAAAGGATTAATGTAAAAAATATATAAGGAACTCATACAAATAAACAAAAGGGAGACAAACAATTCAATTTAAAAATGGGCAAAGGACCTAAATAGACACTTCTCCAAAGAGGACATACAGATGGCCAAGAGACATATGAAAAAATTCTCAAAGTCACTGATCATCAGAGAGATGCAAATCAAAACAACAATGAGGTATCACCTCAGACCTGTCAGAATGGCTGTCATCAACAAATCAACAAATGACAAATGCTGGTGAGTATGTGGAGAAAAGGGAAACCCTAGTGCACTGCTGGTGGGAATGCAGACTCGTGCAGCCATTATAGAAAACAGTATGGAGTTTCCTCAAAAAATTAAAGATGGAACTTCCATTTTACCCAGTGATCCCACTTCTATGAATATATCCTGATAAACCAGAAACTCCAATCAGAAAGAATGTATGCACCCCTATGTTCATAGCAGCACTATTTACAATAGCTAAGATATGGAAACAGCCCAATTGCCCATCAGCAGATGAGTGGAAAAAAAGCTCTGGTAAATTTACACTATGCAACAGTAAAGAAGAAGACTCTCTTACCCTCTGAGACACCATGGAGGGACCTGGAGAGTATCATGCTAAGTGAAATAAGTCAGTCAAAGACAAATATATGATCTCACTCATGTGTGTTACTTAGATTTCACAATCTAAGTAACAAAATAAACTGATGAAGAGTGGATCCAGAGACTGGAAGCATGGAACAGAGTGTGGAATCTCAGAGGGAAAGCGGGGGAGGGTGGGTGAGTGAGAGGTAATCAACCAAAGACCTTGTACGCATATATGCATAACCAATGGGCACAGACAATAGGGTGCTGAAGGCCTGAGGTTGGGTGGGCTGGGACAGGCTGGAGGAGGTCAATGGGGGAAAAAAAGGGGACGTATGTAATACTTTCAACAATAAAGAATTATTAAAAACATTTTTTAAAAAGGGCTAAATAAACTTGGGCTTAAAAACAGAACAATTGAAATGATTAAGAAAAACCTCTATAATTAAAATAGGTTTTATTATCCATCATTTTGAAAACTATATCTTAATCCACATCAGAATAAACTTCTCCTTCCAGCTTTGAATTCTTGTTTCTGTTCAGAGTGAGATTATTAGCAGAGCTCTTCAAGGAGAGGCAAGGTGGCCCACCCGAGACTGCAGCTCAGCTTCGTGCTGGGAAATAAATGATAATGTAAAGCTGATTTCATTTTCTTGCATTTGCTAATTGGTTAAGGAAACCCATAACTTTTTTAAATATAAGAGGATTAATAGCTAATGCTATTATTATTTCATAATAGGAAAACCAGAGCTATTATTTAAACATAACAGCCCTTGACTTATAGCACTAATTCTAAACTTCCATTTTTGAAACATGACTGAATATCACAGTACACTCCTATACTTGTCCATTATTGTTGAAGGTAAACATGGCGATTCACAGGTAATTATGGGGTGCGGACAGGGTTGTGTGTGAAACTTGGGAGAAGTGTTTATGTACCAACTGGAAATTTCCCACCCATTCTTATTATCCTGAAATTATTATGTTTGTGTTTTCAGATAGCTCAATATACCATTTCCTGTTATGCACATGCATAGCTTTCATACTGTTAAATGACTACCATGTGGCTGCCACCACACTCGACAAGCTCCCTATGTCATTTCATTAATCTTTACAACAAGCCTAAGGGATAAGTGTGTCCATATCATTTGACACTTGAAGAAACTGATGTTTGAAGATATTAGGTCACAGAGTGAGTCAAGGGCAGATGTAGTGAAACTCACTCTGTTTCACTGTACAGCCCATGCTCTTTGCTCGATACTCCTATGGGGTTCAGTTCTCCAACAGTGGTAAATCAAGTTCTCTGCAGATCCAGAATTCAGACATGCCCAGGGTGTCTGAGCTAGCTGCTGGTGTCATAGTTTTGGAAGGGCAGCAGGGTTGATGGCCTAACAGGAGGCCCAGTGACATGGGACAGAATGCTATATGGTCAGTACTGTGATACCTCTCCACCTTGACCCCATCAACTAGTAATAAAACACAGAGAAAAAAATCACAATATTTGATTGAAATTAATTCCTACTGGGGGTGTTTGATTGATTGAGTTGTGTAGTAATTTATACTGGGCACATTTGAGCCAATAGAGAAGCAGAGATGGTAAAAGGAGATGGGGGAAAAGTGCTGGACTCACCTAGGTTTTGAAATTATGGATTTGAAACATATTCTTCACACCTTCACATGTCCCAGGAATCTCAGACATCTCTTTGTATCATCATGAACTTCATCCATTTGCCTCCAGAAGGGCTGGGAAGCAATCAGGTCATTCTGTAAGCAATTAGTCTGAAATGACTCTACTGTGAAGCTCAGAATTCTGCTCAGCTCTGCAGGAGGAGTGGTGAGTGAGATGGTCTCAGATCTATCAGTCATGGTGCTTGCTAGTGAACAGGGATGAAACACCATGGCAGTTATTGTAACAGGAGGCAACTGAGGGGTTCTCTCAGAACACACCATATTTCCTCAGCTGTAAAAAGCAAAAAGTCTCTGATGTACCATCTCTATATATAAAAGCCAAGCGACCCAAATAATGGAACGACCAGAACAACCAGAATGACCAGTTGCTATGACATGCACTGCAGCAGCCAACTGGCCTGATGGGGGCCCCAATCGCCCCCCAACCTCCCATGGCTCCTCCCCCCAACTGGCCTGGCCCCTGATTGGCCCCCCACCCTGATCGGGGCTGGGGCCAGCTGGCCTACTGCCTGTGGCCTCTCCCCCTGGCCAACACCGCCACCTATAGGCTCCCCCTATCAGGGGCAGGGCTAGTGGCTAACCTCCCACAGCCCCTCCCCGCCAGCCTGGTCCTGATTGGCCCCCATTGGGGCCGGCTGGCCAGACCCCACCTGTGCAGAAATTCATACATTGGGCCTCTAGTTGGTATAATAATATTTAATTTTTTTTTGAAAAAAGAACAAGTGTTACCTTGAATGTACATATAATTTGGCAGATGAGTTGTGATTTCAGAAATGTTTGAATGTCTCAGAATCAAGGACATCATGGAAGACTTTCATGGGAATTAATACTTAATTGGAGACTAGAGAGATGAGTGAAAACTAGGGTTGCAAAGAATTGAGGAGGAGCTGCAATAGGCAGAAGCAATGATCTACAGTAATGTCCCTGAGGTGAAAGAGCATGAATGTACAGGCAACAAAGGACTTGTCGTCAACAGAAGTTCCAGGTGAGAGTGACTAGCATGTGAGGGCTGAGCATAGGAAAATCCTGTGGACCATGTCATGGACTTCAAACCCAGACCACTGAAAGGTTTTAGCAAGGGAATGACATGATCTACCATCTATCAAAAATACACCGATTTCAAGGTGAAGAAAAAATTGGGCTGGAACAAAATTAGTGTGGGGAGATATCAAATAGATAGTCTTATAGTTGTCCCAGAGACGGGGGATTGAACAACTACTGTATTGTTGGGATACAGGAATCAGATAGTGATTTCTGTGTAAAATACATGAAGACATTTCTGCTGTCAGCCAATGGCTTCATCTACAGGGATGTTTGAGAATTCCTCCGTGTTGAGTACTTGACAAACCCAGTGTGTGGATGGCAGCTGGCCAGGCCAGGCCCTAGAGCTCTGCAGAGCTGTGCACCAATGGGCGAACACACACTCACACTGTGCACCCAACACTGTTTTGGTTGATGGGACAATAAGACTATGCAGGAATTAAAACCAAGGACTATATTTTGTTGATTTATGTAATATAAATGTTGAGAAAAATAAAACATTGACTCAACTTTGGACAACAATGGTTGCAAGTTTAAAGAGTAAGGGATTGAGCTGGGCATGGGAAGAATGATCGGCTTTGGAAAGGTTTAGGGAACTGGTTGAGGCATTCTGCACAGGAACCACCTGAGCGAAAGTCAATGCAGGATAGGAAAGCAGTCTGTGTGAGAACTCACGCTGGTGTAATAGGGGATGCCAGCATCACATAGCAGAATGGTGATCTTGGTGCCACATAAAATCCCTCACATGATCACAAAGGCTTGTCAATTCTGCCTCCCAAATAGCTCTCAGATCCACACTGTCTTCTGAAAATAGCTTCCATGTGCTGAGCACCCTTCTGCTTTCCCCCCTGTCCCTGGACAAAGCCTGCTCTCTCCCAAAGACTTAGGCTCAGCTGCCCTCTGGCCTCCCTCTCTGGCCGCATCTTCTACCCAAGCCTCTCTTTCTCACTGTGGAAGCTTCAGCCAAAAGGAACTTCTCTCCTTTCCACAGACATGCAGGTTCTCTGTCCCTGTCAGATGCAGCCCCTGACCTTTTCCCTTTGAATCCCCACTGCTTCCGTATCCTTCCGCCTTTACTTAGCCACCACTTCCCACAGAAACCCTCCTTTCCCTCAACGCCCAGGCTTATTGGCAGGCTTTGGTCATTGCAACATTGGCTTTTATCTGCACCTTAGCACTTTCAACCCGAACTACACTTGTTTGCATTCATCTTTGAACCCTCCACAGAAGCACAGCAACAGAAGCACAGCCTGTGAAGCTCTGTTACACACCGCCTCACATTTCCAGTTTCTGCAATAACGTCGCGTTTAGTGGGTGCTACAGTGAACCGTGCCTGGTTGGACGGTGGCCCTTGTGGAGAAGTGAGGACTTGGCTCAGCTACTTAAAGAACTTTTTACCAAAGGTTTTAACTTTATATTGAACAGGTTTCAATTTTTATTTTATTTATTTATTTATTTATTTATTTATTTATTAACATAGTAATTTGTATTCTTTGGCAAAATCTGACAGATGGCTTTTACATGGCCTGTGAGCTAAGAATGGGTTGTACATGCTTAAAGAGTTGAAAAAAAGGACTATAGAGTGAGACTTTATGTGTCCCACAAATCAAAAAGTATTTACTACCTGCATTTACTACTTTACAGAAATAGTTTATGGACCCCGATTTTAGAGAGACAGGTAATATGCCATCTTTGTAAACGTTCTCTAGACTAATGATGATATTGATGTGCTTTTAAAACTGTTAGGCGAGTAAAATTCTGATTTTTTATCTCTCTTGCTGTCAGAGTTTTGATGGAGCTGCTGCTTTTTACAAACCCTATGTGGGGATGAACTGAATTACTTCTTTTATATATTTTGGGGCTGATGCAATTTTACGATAATATGACCAGGTTCATGCTACAAGGACTGAGATAATAAAAAATAGGGGGGATAGAAATGACACATCTTAAATGTGCTTTTTTCCTAAATTAATTTCTTTGATTTCCAAGATAATACATGAGCCAACTAGTAGTATCCCTGTTGGCCTTTCTCTTCTAGTTCACCCAGTGCAGTTCCTTATACATTGTAGTTATCAAATAAGTGATTTGCCAATGAGTGGATGAATGAATGAATGAATGACTCAGATGGAGTATTTCAGGTCAGAGAGGTTAGAAAACTTGAAGTAGTCATATAACTAATAAGTGATGCAATTGGATGCTTTATTCTAGGGCTTCCCAGAAGGCCCATGTACTCTCATGGTGTTTAAATATGGGTGCTTTTTATCTTGTTTTCCTTAAGGAACATGACAATTGTGGTAGATTCGATTATTTCTAATAGTAATATTTAGCATTTATTGAGCTAGGTATTACTTAATAACTTCTCACTGATGTACTGGTATGTACTTAAACCTTCACAAACCTTTATGGAGTAAATATTAGCGCCCCAAATTTAGCCAATGGAGGCAGAGAGGAACAGTACATTAGCAAAAACTGACTGTGAGCCGAGCCCTGATATGACCCGCTCCATTGCCAGAGCTCTTTCCACAGTTGTATCCAACCAAATACTTACTTTAGTCCATGAACATGACTGTCGTGTGTTTTAACACTATGCAAGGTAATGTTTGCCTAAGGATTAGCCTTCCCTCATAACCATAGTGCAGGTCAGCATAATTTCCCTCCTTTGGAAGCTGTACAACGAGTTTATTTGTAAATCAATACAAATTCTATGGAGGATGAAATTGAAACTTAGAGGTTAAGTCATGTGTTTACAAAAGGATATTGGAATGAGGAAAGTGGATTTGTGGAGTCATGACCCCTAGGCATCTTCTTAAAGAAACATACTGTATCTTTTTCTCATACTGACATGTATTTAGCTATCAAATTAGAGGTCTTGAGAAATGCGATTCCTCCATTTACTATTTCAACTTGGTGACAAAACATACATTTGATAATTAATAAAATATGCGATATTTTGAAGCATGTACAAGTTTCAAATTAATGGCAGGTAAATAGCCAGCCATATTTATGGGTCATTTTAATTTTTGTATGAAGGAATGGTAAAACCAGTTCTATAGCATAGAATACCTTCATTTTGACACTAAGAGTGTTATTTGGTGAAATCAGAGAGACAGGACACCCTTCAGATATTTACAAATAATGCTTTATACTGTTTGTGAGTGTATGTGCATATCAAAACGGTATAAAATGATACAGCAACTACATATATATTAGAACAATGTGCAGTAAAATGCACCCTGGCTAGCTTTCTGAATAAAAACCATATATGGAAAAAGTGCATTTATGTTGTTCTCAGAAAACCACTAACAGGATGATAAAGGAATTTTTGGGAGACATAAATCAATAAGGTCAAAATGAGAAGATAGAAGACAACAACAGTGCAGTATGGAAGCTAAACCTCAGCTAAACAGTGATCCCTGAGTCGCAGGAAGTAAAACTCAGTATCTTAAGGTGCCAAGATGGGAGCTGAAAAGTGACAGAATCTTTAGGAGGTTCAGGAATTGGCAGCACTATCTATTTTTGGAATTAGGATTATGGTCTGGAAGCCTGAATAAGGAACAACTAGACATCAAAATAGCCTCTTTAAATTTTCAGGCAATTGCCTTTTGTCCATTTTATATTAATGAATAAATAACTATGGTATATCCAGCCAATGGAATATTACTAGGCATCAAATAAGAATGAAGTACTGATATACATGCTACAGCCTGTTTGAGCCTAAGTGAAAGAAGCCATACATAAGAGCACATATTGTACAATTCCACTGATAGAAATGTGCTTAAATCTATAGACAGGGAGTAGATTGGCATTTGTGAAGAGCTGAGGGTGGGGAGCAAGGGCTAAGGGAAGTGATTGCTAATCCATGTCAGGTTTCTTTTGAGGGTGACAGAAATGTTCTAAACTTAGATAATGATGATGAGTGAACAATTCTGGGAACTTGGTAAAAATATTGAATTTAAGTGGGTGATCTTCCAGGATCCTCCCTGGGTGATAGATCAGCCCCAGAGGAAACACTGACAGGGAGGAATGCCAGGGTTCCCCAAACACCAATCAACCAGATTGTCCTAAAGTGAAGATGAAAGTGAGGGTGTTCCATTCACCCCGTGCATTCAAAACTTCTTGTGAGATTTTTATTAACATACTCTTAAATGTGAGTAGACAGCTGGGGTTCCCAAATCACTCAGAAAAGCACTAAAGAATGTGCAGAGAAAAAAAGCAAACTGAACAAGACGAAGGTCATGCAGGGTTAAAAAACAAAACAAAACTCTCACTAGTATCTTTGGGGAAATAAGAAAATGTGTTGCATCCACATAACTCATACAGGAATTCAATTAAAAATAGCTCTTGGAAATTAAAAAAAAATAGGAGAGTAGAAATGAAACATTCATGAGTAGTATTGAACCCAAGTAGAGTAAATTTTCTATGTCTTCCAGGAATTAAAAGAAAAAAAATCCAAAATGACAAGATAGCAAATTTAAGATGTTTAGAGAGGATTTGGGACTCATGGCCAGTGAGGATAAATTCTTGTAGACATGGAGATCCTTAAGTAAATGAGATGAAAAGCAGGAGTTAAAGATAGGAAGACTGATGCTTATAACTCCTATGTCAGGTAGGTGATGGGCACGGGCAGTGGGTTCAGTGCCCAGAGGATGCCAGGTGTATCTTGGATGACAGGAAGTGGGGAAGGAGTGAGCAGGAAAACAATGGTCTTGAAGAAGCCCTGGAAATGAGATCAATTTGTTGGCAGAGCTGACCCTCTGGCTTGAAGATAAGGGGGAATTTTTTTTAAAAGTAAAACAAAACCAAAAAGATCTTCTGTTTGAGAAAATTACAGGAGGTAGTATCATCAAGGCACAAATTTTTATTTAAGACATGGAGGTAAAGGGAACCCTTGGGAACACCTTGAAAGGACTTGAGTATCCCAGCCACCATGGCTCAGTGGTTGAGTATAGACCTATGAACCAGGAGGTCACAGTTCAATTCCCAGTGGAAGGGCACATGCCGGGTTGCTGGCTTGATCCCCAGTAGGAGATGTGCAGGAGGCAGCTGATCAATGATTCTCTCTCATCATTGATATTTTTGTCTCTCTCTCCCTCTCCCTTCCTCTCTGAAATCAATAAAAAATATACTTTAAAAAAATACTTGATTGGAAGAAAAAGGGGTAGAAGATTGGGTGAGGTCAGGGTATGCCCCAGACATTACAGAGATGAATGTGAAAGTGATGATGGATGATTGGGTGAGCCTGGAGCTTCTAGTAGTGACCGAGTTAAGCTAACCTCTGAGCGATAATCTTGATAGTTTTTAGAGATAGGTGAGCAAGCACTTATTGTGGTTATATGAAGATTCCTAAGTAATTTATGACGAACATCATCACAGAAATGTTTGCCTGATTCTATGGTACTGATTGGGCAGATATGCTTCATGTCTAATTATGACCATATTTAGGGAACCAGAGGTCTAATAATTCTGCCTTTTCTCACTTTCTTCTCCACTACAGCCTACTTTTCCCCTGTTAGGAATACTGTATGTATTGGAAATATTAATTCTGGCTGTGTATTTCCTTACTATACTCCAAAGATCTCAGTACCATGCCATTCCAGGGATAAGAATTTAGGAAATTACTTTTAAAGAGATGACTCATATATGGAGATAGTATTGGTCAAGATTTCAAAATTTTACATAGAACTACAAAATTAAGTAGGATTTTGTAGTGTTTTATCTGAATTTTTAAGTAGGGACTGCCATAATCCTAAAGAACATCTAAATGCATGGTAGGTGAAGTGGGAATACTTACTTGGAAGATGCAAATGCAGGGAAAAGTGTTAAAATGTCTCAGAAAATAAGCAAAGATGAGTCCTAGGAACAATGATCATATTTGTAGTTTTGGGGAATATAGCCAATGAAGGGGACACGATAAAAAATAGAATTGTTTGGAACCAGAGCTTGAATTCTGACAGCCATAAATGCTAACTAGAATATTCTACAATATTATCCAATTATGTAACAAAGCACAAAGGTTTTATTTAAAAGATTTTTCAGTTTTTTTGAAAAAGTATGCAGCAGTAATAGTATGTTCATTTAATAGTTATTTGGGCTTATGATATTTTATTCTTAAATTATCAAATATGAGTACCAAAGCAGAATATTTTTTTAATATATATTTTATTGATTTTTTACAGAGAGGAAGGGAGAGGGATAGAGAGTTAGAAACATCCATGAGAGAGAAACATCCATCAGCTGCCTCCTGCACACCCCCTACTGGGAATGTGCCCGCAACCAAGGTACATGCTCTTGACCGGAATCGAACCTGGGACCTTTCAGTCCACAGGCCGACGCTCTATCCACTGAGCCAAACTGGTCAGGGCCAAAGCAGAATATTTTATTTAAAAGTAGGAATATATGTTCTTTAAGAGCTCCTTAAGTTCAAGATTTTTGAATATTTGCCAGTAATTTTGCTGCCCATTCACTCAATTATTGATTCATTAAAGACATGTTTATTGAACATGTACTGTGTTAAACAGTGGGAATAAATAGAAAGGTAGAGCCAACTTTTGTCCTCAAGAAACTTACATATGAAACCGACATATGTATTGTTTGTGGTATTAAAAAATCAGGAAGATATGTGCTGATTTTGAAGATCCAATTACTGTAATTTATGTCTCATTTTATCTTATTTTACTTGGTTTTTGATTAAGCTAAAATTCGATTCAAATTTTAGTGTCTGTTAATGGTTAAAATTTGACCTTTTTTTTTTCTTATTTAAACAACAGCATTTTGCCTTGGAGCTAGCTGTTTATTAATTCCTAATCACCATGGAAGCTCTAACCAAGAAGAAAATAAAATTAATCACAATATTAATTATGCAAACCATTGCCATGTTCATAAAGTAGAAGGGAAAGCAAGTTATATTTGCATTTGAAATACTCATGACAAAATATAAAATAAGTATGAAGTTATTAGACTCTGATGATTTGAGGAAAAGGATTATAGATTTAAAGAACAAATATAGTTGTAGCTAAAATATATATACCATGTGGATTTTAGGATCTTGAAAATGTTATGTATAGCATTTTTAATACTGCATTTTATAATAGTAAATATATAAAGCAAAAAAATAGAGAACAGCATAAAAAGGTAACAAAGATTATCCATAATTCCTTAAACCTATGATAGTAATTAAATGCATTTTTCTGTTTTCTTTGAGAGAATTTTTTAGTAAATGTATATGTGAGTATATTTATGCATGTTTTATGTAGGTATAAACCTATATTTAGTTTTACATCCTGACATTTTCAATTTAAGATTATATACCATTAATTTCCTTTAAAATAATTAAGGTTTTTTTTCTAAAATATATTTGAAATGACTGCCTAAATATTCCGTTTTATACCTGAATCATGCATTCACTCTTCCAAGGGATCTATCTACTGTGGTCACTGCAGGAATATTCACAATGTTATGGTAAATTTGTTCTCAATCTTGGATTCAAAGGTGACACCATATGCTGTGTTACTTTTTGTGTGTGTATTTTTAGCTGATGGCTAAAAGGTGGTTATGCATATGCTCCTAGTCTCACCTGTGCAGTCACTACCTACATGATCTAATACTGGCTCTGTTTCTGAGTATGAGTGTTTCCTGTCAGCTGCACAGAGAAGAAACTCACCATTCATCCATCTTTGATCATCTTATCATGTTATACATACATGTTCATGCAGTATTGTTTCAGCCAATGTTATTTCTGTGGTATTTTGTTGTATGGTCATGTCATGAACAGAGCGTATCATTAATCCTTTAAGTTGGGAAGGGGAGTGAACTGTATAATTCTTTCCAGGAAGGTCAGACTCTTAGAACTGAAAAGTAAGCGGGGGAAAAAAAAAGAAGTGTTCTACAGTGATTCCTGAGTTCCAGTCTCTGCAGAGTCACTTACCACCTGGTGACTGTGAGGTGTTTGTTTAATGCCTTTAAAGTCAGCTCCATCCACTGTAAAATCTACACATGCAGGTAGCACTATAAAGAACATTGCGATTCCTTCGTCACACTGGCTGACGCATAAAAGACCGGCAACAAGTGGTGAGAATTAGGTTTAGTGTGAGTCAGAACCACAGGGATTAAGTGTACTTTCTGCCACTGAACTTCAGATCAGTTACAGATGACAGACCATAAGAGGACAGCAGAGAAAGACAAATGGCTCCCGGTGAGACAGTAATGAAATCTGTGACGATATCACTCTTCTTCTAAATCTCACTCAACAGCAAATCAGTGAGACAGACAATGTTAATCATATGGGCCCGAGGAGGGTAATAGATGATTGTTCATAAACACTCCCGGGATTTTCATGAACTGAGGATAAATCTGAGGCAGTGCCTTTCTGCTTTTCTGGGTGGTGCTCACAGATGGGCAGTTGATTATGCTGTGTCAATGGGCAATGGCTAATCGTCTTCCAGGGGCGCCGTGGGGGCTCCCCAGAGGGTAATGAGGCTGCTGGAGAGGTTCAGACCAGCATGGTTCAGAAATGTGCATCACCCTCATGTGCCATAGAGCAGACCAGGCCAGCGCTCAGCATAACGAGATGGCCCCTCACTCACTGTCACCATGGAGTTTCCTTATTTTACTAAATTCTCTTTCAAATCAGGGGGAAGCTTGATGAAATGAATATTTTAGACATTTTTACTAAAAAATTCACAATTGATGAGTTTGTACACTTAGCTTTTACTGCTGCAGCCACTTTATAAAAATGCATGCAACTAAAATAGAAGTTTATTTAAGAAAAATATTTTAATTGTTGTTCCAGTACAATTGGGCATTTACAAATATTTTTAAAACAGGATTTCTTCTAAAAAGAAATCATGAAGTTTTCAGCTTAGGTTACTGTTACTTTAAAAGGCCACTGGATTTCAGTTAATTAAAATAGCATAAGAAGCAAGTTATAGCTCAGAGGGTGGAAGATGCAGGAAATAACCCTTGTTCCTTTCCCCTACGGCTTGTGTGTGATAAAGCTAGTGTTTATCTCCAGAACCAGCGTGACACTGCTGGCTCCAACGGCAAAAGGAAGCTAACAAGGCTCAATGCCTTCTTCAAACTAACTGCACCCACAACCAGGCAGCCCCTGGAGGCACTGGGGAAAGAACTGAAATTTACATGATCTGTTGATGTTTTGCTATAAAGAGCATGGCAGCGGTTTTGGTAAATATGCATGTATTTTGTACATATAAACCTTAACGACATAGCTTGCAGTTATAAGTGGAATTCTTTCCTTTTGAGTCAATAAGTTCTAATTTAAGATCATTTCCATGCAAGTTGGCTAATGCTAACTGTACAATTATGGAAATGGGTATTGCCCAAGTGCTTGATATTTATAATGATAGTAGAGGCCAGGTGCACGAATTCATGCACAGGTGGGGTTCCAGCCTGCCCGGTGATCGGGGTAGATCAGAGCCAAGGGAGGGAACATGGGAGGTTGCCTGTGGGAGCTCACTGACCACCAGGAGGCAGCTCCTGCATTGAGCGTCTGCCCCCTGGTGGTCAGTGGGTGTCATAGTGACCAGTCAACTGGTCATTCGGTCGATGGGTCATAACAGTTGTTTAGGCTTTTATATATATAGACTAGGCAGGGGTCCTCAAACTTTTTAAACAGGGGGCCAGTTCACTGTCCCTCAGACTGTTGGAGGGCTGGACTATAGTTTAAAAAAAAAAATATGAACAAATTCCTATGCACACAGCGGCGGCAAAAACACCCAGCGGGCTGGATAAATGTTTTTGGCTGGCCGAATGTGGCCTGCAGGCGGTAGTTTGAGGACCCCTGGACTAGAGGCCTGATGCACTAAATTCCTTCAGGGGGCATGCACCCTCTCGCAATCCAGGACCCCTTGAGGGATGTCTGACTGCTGGTTTAGGCCAGATCCCTAAACTGCCAGTTGGATATCCCTCTTGCAATCTGGGACTTCTGGCTTCTAACCGCTTGCCTGCCTGCCTGCCTGATCACCCCTAACCACTCTGCCTGCCTGCCTCATTGCCCCTAACCACTCTGCTTCCCTGCCTGATTGCCCCTAATCACCTCTGCCTCGGACCCTGCAGCTTGGTCCAGAAGGAAGTCCAGAATGACATCTGGAAGGTTGTTTGGCTGTCCAGTCTAATTAGCATATTACACTTTTATTATTACAGACTAGAGGCCCGGTGAACAAAAATTTGTGCACTCGGGGGGGAAGGGGAGGTCCCTCAGCCCGGCCTGTGCCCTCTCACAGTCTGGGACCCCTTGGGAGATAACGACCTGCTGGCTTAGGCCTGCTCCCGGGTGGCAGAGGGCAGGCTCAATCCCTAGGTGCAGCCCCTGGTCGGGCTGAGAGCAGGGCTGATTGGGGAGTTGGGGCGTCTCCCCGTCATGCACAGAGCAGGGCGGATTGGGAGGTTGGAATGCCACCCTCAGTCACGCTCAGGGCAGGCTGATTGGGGGGTTGGGGCACCCCTGTCACACTCAAGGCAGGGTTGATGGGGAGGTTTCGGCGCCACCCCCTGTCACGCACAGAGCAGGGCCCATCAGGGGGTTGGGGAGCTCCCCCCTGTCATGCACAGAGTAGGCCCTATAGGGGAGATACGGCACCACCCCCTGTCACACACAGAGCAGGGCGGATCAGGGGGTTGGGGCGCCACCCTCTATCACCCGCAGAGCAGGGCCCATCAGGGGGGTTGGGGCTCCGTACCCTGTCATGCACAGAGCAGGGCCAATCAGGGGGTTGGGCGCTGCACCCTGTCATTTACAGAGCAGGGCCCATCAGGGGTTTGAGGAGCTCCCCTCTGTCACTCACAGAGTAGGGCCGATAGAGGAGTTAGGGCACCGCCCCCTGTCACACACAGAGCAGGGCCAATCAGGGGGTTGGGACGCCGCACCTTGTCACGCTGATCCGGTGCCAGGAGGCCTCAAGGCTCCGCTGATCCCATTGCTGGGAGGCATATTACCCTTTTACTATATAGGATAGAGGCCTGGGGGCTGGCTGGTTTGCCCTGAAGGGTGTCCTGGATCAGGGTGGAGGTCCCCACTGGGGTGCCTGGCCAGCCTGGATGAGGGGATGATGGCTGTTTGCAGCTGGTCACACACTCTTCAGGGTGGGGGTCCCCACTGGGGTGCCTGGCCAGTCTGGGTGAGGGACTGAGGGCTGCTTTCAGGCTGGCGGTTGTTGACTGAAGCTCCCAACTGCTCCTTTTTTTTTCTCTTTTTTTAAATTTTATTCTGGGCCAGCTTTAGCTCTGGTTCTAGCTCTGAGGCTTCCGCTGGTTTGTTTGGCGTTCTATAATTGAAACAATGTATAACTCCAGCTCTGAGATCCCGGGGTTTTGTTTAGCTTCTATATTTGTTACAAAGTTTCTTAGAGTTGTAGCTCAGAGGCCGGCAAGGCAGGTGGGGAACGTTGGAGTCTGCAGTCACTGGAGCAAGCAAGCCTCATGTTCGCTTCCAGCTGCCTGGCTGCCGGCCGCCATCTTGGCTGACAGTTAATTTGCATATACTCACTGATTAGCCAATGAAAAGGGTAGCGGTCGTACACTAATTACCATGTTTCTCTTTTATTAGTGTAGATTGCAACACAAAGGTTCAAATTTTCTTTTAAGTGAAAAATATCCTGTAGCCCTAACATATTATAAAATTCTTGTTTTGACAAAGAATTCATATTTTAATTATAAGCAACTAGTATTTTTCACCAAAAATTCTTCTAAGATACTTTATCAATATTAAGATATTAGTTTGTTCAACATTTAATTGAAATACATTAATTGAAATACTCATTCATTCATCTGCACATTAAATATGTAGAGGTCTATGATGAGCCAGTCATTTTTCTAAGGGTTAAAAATTAAAGTAGTGTGTAGCATACACTAAAATACATTATTTCTTTAACATCTACTATCTTTAAATTGTTCAACCACTGTTAACCCATTAGTGCTGGTAGAGCCAAGCATATGCAATCTTAAACCAGAAAATTGAATTTCAATACAGGTTTTCCCTTTTGAGCTGTGACTTTGTTTCTGAACTCTCTGGGACTTACTTTTCTGATATACATAACAGAGATAAAAAATGCTCCCTATGTCCTCTGCTTGTTGGGAAGAATAAATGAGTGTTGCATGTAATATATTTAAAATAGTATCTGGAAAATTTTAAGGATTTCATTTAGTGTATATATTATTATTATTCTTACTGAATGGGAGGAATAATTATTCCTGAATCCTGAATGGTAGGAATAATTATTCCTGAATCCTGAATGGGAGGAATAATTATTGCTGTGAAATCACTTTAAGTTATGGCGTTCAGGCAACTTGTCTTAAATCACACAACTAGTGGCTATAAGAACTATGAATTAAATGCTGATCAATGTGCTTCATTCCTGTAACATCAGATCAAGTTCTCTACCAATGGGGGCCACTTTTCTCTGTTTTAAGGGAACTACTCAAATTTTATTCCAGGTCTTTGAGAAATTCAAAGTGAGAATATAAGTGAGAGTACCAAAGAAGGGGTTTGTAGTCTTATGTTCCTTTGGCAACTCCAAATTCCTACTGGAATTTGGTTATATATTTTTTTTCATTGTCAATTTCCAGTCATCACCTCACAGCCTGTTGGACACTCTTTTACCATTTTGTTATTCACATATTTTCTTTCTTTTAAAACAGCAATTTCTATGGTTTTTATAAAAAATCTAAAGGTTGGTCTTGGGATGTGGGATGAACACAGTAAAGAAAATAATAGAAAATGACTTAAAAATAAATATGAAAAATAACTATTCTTTAGGTTTCTTCAACATTTTTTAATGAACCAATGTGATAGAACCTGCCATTTTATAAATTGTCTACATCCCTAAACTCTCTTTCCTATCTCTCCTATCTTTTCTATAACAGAATGTCATACTCATTCTAATAGTCATATAGAAGCATTCTTAAAGAAACCAAGAATACATTTCAAAAATATATTTTATATGAGGTCAGAAATACAAACCAGAAGCACATTGGATCAGGCTTATTTGTGTGTGTGTGTGTGTGTGTGTGTGTGTGTGTGTGTGTGTGTGATCATCTGAATCTTGCTTTTTATGTCTGACAAAGGTAGCATTTTGGAGAACAGGAAGCTTCTTTGCTGTAACAGCTGTATAATGTACCAGTTTGCTCTTTAAAACTCCAAGGCTTCCCAGGAACATTAAGCATTCTGGATATTATAATAATACTAAGACTTCACAGCACTTGATAACGAATTCTTTATAGATCAGCTTACTGTCTCTACTTAAATGGAATGATACAGCTTCACTGTGCTTGCAGTAATAAATGAGGTGGATTCTCCTTACTCCCTGGGACTCTCATTCCCCAGAAGATATTTCAGACTTAAAGAGAAGAACATTTCTCAACAACTAGATTCGGTTACATTGGTAAGAAAATCATATGGACATTCTATTTTCTAAGAAATAAAAGTAGAATATTTCACCTATTTATAAAATTTTAAAAAGTGACCTTTTTGCTTCTTGTCAATGTTTCTGTATCTTAAAGAAATCTAATACATGGGAGAATTATGTATTCATGGCTGTGTTTTTTTTTGCCTCAACTTCTTTAAAAAGCTGGAAGTTGGAGGAATAGTGCTGTACTTCTTCCCAACTGCTTCTTGAAAAGGGCATTTTCTGAAAATATCAGATAGACATTTGAATTCAGGAAAATGGATAACGGAGTTCCATCCTTTGCTGGGATATTCAGTCAGCTGCTAAAGAGTTTTTATTCAAACTTTAATTTAAAAGACTAACTATTTGCTTGATAATACAAAAAATGCAGAGATGATGTGGTGACATGGGTGACCTCCATAAGGATATCTATATTGTTTTAAAAGTGTGTGGACTTGGAATCTGGAGAACCAAGATGGCAGTGCAGGTAAACGCTGGTACTTTCTGTCTCCCACAACCACATCAAAATTACAACTAAAATACAGAACAACTATTTTTCAGAACTGCCTGAAATATGGCTGAATGGATGTCCTACAACTAGAGAATTAAAGAAGAAAGCACACAGAAACTGGCAGGAGGGACAGAGGTGCGGGATGGGCTGGTCCGACACCCATCTGTGGGGTTTTTGTAATCAGGAAGGATATCTTGGTTGCGGAGGCCTCCCATGAAAAGCAAGAGGTCCCAGCCTCACACCAGAACCCCAGCCCAGGATTCCAGAGCTGGGAAGAGAAGTCCCCCAACTTTGGGCTGTAAATACTAATGGGGATTATGGCTGAGTGACACAGTGGATGCTCGAGTCCCAGACAGTTCCTCTTAAGGGCTGGCACACAAATTTACATGGTCCCACTCCCTCTGATCTCCAGCACTGGCCAGTGGTATTGGGGGAACTGGGGACAGCTTGGCTCACACTGTTTGTGCCACCCTGGTGATTCCCTGTGAACCCGCCCCATTCAAGCTGTTTGCACTGGCTTTTCCATATGAATGGCCTGCCCTGGTTCAGTCTTCAGACTTTCCTAAAATCTTTCAAACAAACAGCAGTTGGCATCAGCATACCGCATACCTATCAATAAGAGGCCCAAATCCCGCCATTAGCATCAGCCTGCTTTGCTTCATGACTTGGCCTCACCTGGGCACTTCCAAGCCCAACACAAGTAGCAGCCATCTGCAGATCGCTCTGTAAATCCTGCTGAGTGGCCCCTTGCAGTGGCTTACTTTGCACCTCATAGGAGGCCCAAGAGCCAGTGCACATGGTAGTTTCAGACCATACCAGATTACAACTCTATGCATCCACAAGTGACAGTCTCAAAGGGCAGATTCAGTGAGCATCAAAAGCCCACTGAAGCAAGTCCTGATCCATAGAGGTGTCTCCTACCCAGCAATTCTTCCACTGTATTCACAGCTGGTTCTCACAGCCAATTGGCCTGGAGGTCTATTCCTCCCAGTGATGGCAATAGCAATCACGGCTCAAGTATAACAAGACCTGGCATATAGTCCACACAGGCGCCCACCTACAGTGTCCAGCTCAGGTGACTGGGGAGACTGAACCACTGGGCCCTACAGGACACCTACTGCACAAGGCCACTCTATCAATTCCAGGCAACATAGCAGCTCTACCTAATATATAGAAATGAATACACGGAAGCTCAGCCAAAATGCAGAGACAAAGAATCCCATCAAAAATGAAAGAACAGAAGAAATATCCAGAAAAAGAAATAAATGAAATGGAGGCAAGCAAACTACTAGATACAGAGTTCAAAACAAGGATTATAAGGTTGCTCAAGGATCCTAATGATAGCTTCAAGGGAGTCAATAAAAGCTTCAAGGGACTTAGTGACACTTTCAAGATTTTAGTGAGAATTTCAAAGATACAAGAAAGGACCAGTTAGAAGTTAAGCATACACTAACTGAAATAAAGAATAATTTACAGGAATTCAACAGTAGAAGATTATGAGAATCAAATCAATGATTTGGAATATGAGGAGGCAAAAAATACCCAATCAGAAGAGCAAAAAGAATACAAAAATGTAAATATAGTATAAGGAGCCTCTGGGACAACTTCTAATGTACCAACATTCACATTTGGGAGTGCCTGAAGGAGGAGAGAGGGAGCAAGATATTGAAAACCTATTTGACAAAATAATGACAGAAAACTTCACTTACCTGGTGAAAGAAATAGACTTATAAGTACAAGAAGCCCAGAGAATCCCAAACAAGCGGAATCAAAAGACATTTACATCAAGACACATCATAATAAAAATGCCAAGGGTTAAAGACAAAGAAAGAATCTTAAAAGTAGCAAGAGAAAAGCAGTTAGTTACTTACAAGGGAGCACCCATAAGACTTTCAGCTGATTTCTTAACAGAAACTTTGCAGGCCAGAAGAGAGTGGTAGGAAATATTCAAAGTGATGAACAGCAGGACCTACAACCAAGATTATTCTACCCTACCCAGCAAAACTATCATGTAGAATAGGAGGGCAGATAAAGAGCTTCACAGGAAAGAAAAAGCTAAAGGAGTTCATTACCACCAAACTAGTATTACATGAACTGTTCAAGGGTATTTTTTAAGAAGAGGAAGAAGGAGAAGAGGAAGCAGAATCAGAAGAGGAAGAGGAAGAGGAAGAGGAAGAGGAAGGAGAAGAAGAAGAAGAAGAAGAAATATGAACAATAAAATGACAATAAATACATATCTATCTATCAATAATTAAATCTAAAAATCAAAATAAATGAATAAGAAATCTAATGAACAAAATAAACTGGTACATAAAATAGAACCAGAGGCATGGAAACATGGAACACACTGGAGAATCTCAGAAGGATGGGGAAGTGGGTGTTGGGAAGAGATTAACCAAAGGTCTTATATGCATATATGTATTACCTATGGACAGACAATAGGGTGGTGAAGGTTTGGGGTCGGGTAGGAACTGGGTGGAGAGGGAGCAATGGGGAGAAAAAGGGGACATCTGTAATACTCTCAACCATAAAGATTAAAAAATAAGTGTTTGTATGCGCGTGTGTGTGCTCACACGTGTTTTCTGAAGACAGCACAATACACAAAACTTGTAAGCTCATGGGAAAGTGGAAAGTGACTGAACCAGCCTGCTTCAGGAGCTCAGGTGTTAGCGAAGGCACTAAACACACATAGGGAACTCTTGTCTAAGATGGTCCAGGGCCAGCAGTCCCCGACATGGCAGATTTACGTTAAAGCAGCGTAACTGTGGCAAAGGGTTCCACCTGGATTGAACCTTCGCTGTTGAGTTCACCAGCTAGATGACGTTGATTTACCCATTCAAATGTCCTAATATTTGAAATAAAATACCCATTCCTCATGACAAGGGCTTTAACAGTGATAATTACAATATTAACATCATTACTAACTGACATGAATGGAGTGTTTTTGTTGCCAAAATCTCCGTGGAGAGCTTATCCTGCACTCCGTCTTTTTAAAAGTGAAGTAGAGCATACATTTCAAAAGTGCAAACTCTAACCATGCAATTTTATGACATTTTAAAAATTGAAAAAAATCAGTAGAAATTGCACCCAGATCAAGAAACTGGTTATTAACCTAAGACCCAGAAACTCTTAAGTGACACCTTCCTGTCACTCCCCTACTCCCCTCAGGGCTGCTCCTTGTCTTGATTTCCAGCAATAATTTGGTTTTGTCTGGTTTTGCATTTTATATTTTAATTCTCTCTCAATAGCCCTCAGAGTAAACAGCCACACTCTTATCCCTTGAGTAAGTCAAGAGAGACCCATTCCCTGGGAAGCCTGTGGGAATGGTTCTTGGAAGCCGATGTATTGGATTGGACTTAAACACCCGGACAAAGATCTTGCGTTGGAACATGACTCTGATTGTTGCCAACACTGGAATTCTGAGAAGTGTATGTAACATCTCTGATCCTAATTTCCTCCTAGCTCAGTGACATGGCTGTAAGGTGAAATAAATGGGGAAGACCTTAGAAATCTGAACAGTGCTATCCAAGTGTATGATGTCAACAGCAGCAGCTGTCACACAAAAGAGACTGAAAAGTAGCTTTGGGCAAAGCTGAAGACCACAGGATGGTTCTGAAAATGGCAAAATAATATGCAAATGAGGTGCTGGGTACATAGGAGAGAAATTGATTATGAGAAAACAGATAAAAATGTAGTTTAGGAGCATGAGGACTCAATTTCTTTTCAATATGCCCAGATTAGGGGGGAAAAAAGGAACATACTATGTAAAGTTACCCTTACTTGCCTTTTGGGCAGTGATTGAGGCTACTTTTTAGACATGTAGGTATGGCAAACAACTTCAGGAATTTGAAACCCAAATCAGTTTTAGTTTCTTTATGTCTGAAATTCAGAATTGGAAAGATGGTGTAATGCCTATTAGTGGGAACAGACATCTCCCGGCTGCTTTCTTCTCCTCCAGACCTTAGTTTATTATGTCCCTCAAACAACCTCAGTGATTTTGATAAACATATTCCAGGATTTCAGTATCTCATTCTCATTTTAGGGGACAAAGAACCTGAAACATATCCAACTTAGGCTAAAAGTTTGGGGAGGGGCTGAACACAAACAAAAGCACCATAGAGCTTGGGAAGGCAGAGGCAGGTCAGAGGATGGTGTTTAAGGGAAGCAGGGAAGAAAAGATGTGTGGTCTTAGGAGGGCGACAGAATGCCCCTGAGCATCTCAGGAGAAAGAAAGCCAGGGAGAGTGCCTCAAGGAGCAGGCCGGCGGTGTTTAGGAAAGATGGCATTCAGGAGACTAGGGGCCAAGCTCCTGTACTGTGACGAATGGCATGTGAGAAATGGAAAAGAAATCTATAACCCTGTCATTTGCACACCAGAACAATTCCAGGCCTTTAAGCCCCCCAGTGCTGACACCTGTTGCCTCCACAGCCGCCTCTCTGAGAGCCCACTGGGCTCTTAGCTCAGGCCCTGGAGAAACGGGGTGTGGGGAGATGGTAGGAAACCAGGATCAGTGTGAAGTCTTCAGCCAGCTTTGCCTGGGGTCCGAGCACCCTAAGATCCGAAGGGGCAGATTGTTGCTGGCAGTGGGTGGGCACCGCTTGCATCCTGGGACCCACATACAGGGCTGGGTGGGCACCATGCTGTCACAGCAGCTCCCTCCCTCCTCCCCACATTCTTGGAAGACAACCCTCCATCCTGAGAAGGGGCTCATGAAGTAAAGGTTCCTGAAGCTTAAACTCACAGGAATCTTGCTTCTGACTTAAACCCCAGACAAGAAGAGAATGAAAGTCAAAGCTGACCCGTGATTGTATGTCTGCTCATAGTTATGTTTAGTCAGCCACTTAGCAAATTAAGATCCTACTTTTTCTAAAGTTGAAGTTTGATGTTTGCTAAAGAACATATTGGTTTATATGCTGGTTTGAATTCCTGAGGGAGCAGTTGGTGTGTTACACGTTCCCAAGTCTCAGCAGCCCTTGGAAGTCACCTCCTGCCTGACCTCATGCCCAGATAGGGAAGGGATGCCACTGATTGGGTTAATCTGCCATACTTGGTCCCAATAGAAATGCACTTTACATGATTGTCCCTAAGCACTGAAGAGCATAGTGTGCAGAATAGAAACCCATTTATCATCATCATAACAAAACCCAGCGACAGATATACTTGCTGCCATCATAGATAGTCGCAGCCACACGTAACTAAACCCGCATTCTCAATGGTGTGCACCATGTCTCCCCACCATTCTGATTCTGTACAGCTAACGACAAATGTGGTGACACACTTAAATGTCTCACAGTTGTATTGTATCACATCCTATTTCCTGAGAACTTTTAGAAAGTTGTTCCTCCACTTTGTGTTCTAAATTGTGGGTTATCATAATCACCACTAATGATTTGTTCCATTGATTGAATCACTTAAGGCTCTCTGCCAGGAAAGCGATGAGCATGTTTAAGGGGATAATCTATGGAGTAATTGAAGTCTTTAGAAGAACTGACTGTGAGTAATAATTCTAATTGTATTTGACTGACAGAGGGACCGCCCTGTGATGAATGGGTGCAGGATCTAAAGCAATTCTTACCAGTAATCTGATTTTTCCATCCTTGCTGAAGTCAAAATAAAATTATATTGCGGGGAAAAATGAGAGTAGAAAAATAAAATCTTGGATTTTTTTAAAGGAATACTGCTTTTTTGAAGAATAAAAACCACTGCCCTGAAGCCTTGGACACTGTGGTCTCAGTGTCTGTGCCTGGTGGTGTGACTGGGCTCTTCATCAATAGTCTCACCAAGGAGAACGTTGGGGGCAGGGTGTGTCTGCTTCCCCAAACATCTAAAGCCATCTCTGAGGTTATCTACTCAAAGCAAACACACAGGTCAATGAAGATTTGTGTACTCGTGCTCTGCAGATCTGGAACAAGCCAGGTCATCTAGCTCCTGCCTTCCCACGACAGTTCCTTCGTTAAGCACCTGCTATATGGAAATTCTAAGCAACTACTGCTCTTCACTTGTTTCCAGCAAAAGGGGAGTTTTTCATGTTCTATTCTTTGAGTGGAAAGATAATAATTGAACTTTTCATTACTAATAACTAGAGATTTATAGAGACAGCATGTACTAGATCAAGATTATTGATATGCAAGATTATAAATGTTCGATATTTGTCACACAGAACTACCTTGCTGAAGTCAAAATAAAATTAATATTTATAAAACTCAACAGTACTTCAGTATTTCCCATTTGTCTTATTTTGATATACATAAAAGCATAATGCATTATATACACACACTTTCTATTTCATAAATGGGAAGCTGAAGAGCCAGACTGGTTAAAGAAAACTGCTAGATGGAGGCCATAGTCGAAGCCCTCCACCTGCCCAGTGCCATCAACACGCTGCACTCGAAGGGCCATTTTTGTTCTCCAATTTTCAGTTTCGCTTATTGCCACCTAGGTTGGCTCTTCCTCTTCATTTCTTGTTTTGATGTTTATTATATATTTTTTCTCCATCAAACCTTTGACCTAGTCTGCATTTTAATTTTAAGAGAAACTTCACAGACTCCAGGATGATAAAGAGAAATTGAAACATATACTAGTAATTGTGATTTCCAAGCAAGTTGGTTTATGTATAAATGATATTGAAGATTATATTTTTAGGCTATTTGCTGCTCTGTCTTTGTGATACATATTTCTGTATATTAAAGTTCTGTCTCTGAGTCATCTTTGTCTTTTCCAATGAAGTTATCAACTCTCCTTGGAACCACACCCGTTCTGTGAGCTGACTTAATGTTGATATGAATAGTTTTGAAAGGGACACTGTGCCATCCTATTGGTTGCAAAAAAGTCATAAAAAATATAGATGAGGAGGAGCAATCAATACATCTGTATTACACTAAGGTGGAAGGGAAGTGTTTAAGACAGCAGTTCTGTAATCCCAAGGTGCTTACATATTTTCAAAGCACCTGTCTTTAAAGGAATCAATGTTTATGGTGTTAAGGCTTCATCACTTTAAAGGGGTTTGTCCAGTCTATAACTTTTCCCAAGACTGTTATGTTGTTTCTCATTTGTGAAGTTCTATCTCAGCATAAGAGCCTAGAGCAATGTCTCTAAAAAACTAAAAAACAAACCTATTTTTTTTATATAAAATAATTTGGTACATAAAAGTTCAAATTTTTTGAATTTGTAATTAATTATCAATTAAAATAAAATATTAGATTTCAAAAACAATAAGCACATTAAAAGCATAAAACCCTTACACTCAGGAGTAATAAAAATAAATTTTTCCTATAGAGACTGAGTAATTGGATAGCTGTGGAAAATAGGTTGGTGGGAACAGAGTCTGGGCTCTTTCAAGCTGGATAATGACAACATAGATGTGAAACCAACTCAAGCTTTTCACCAGCGCGTGACACCCTAGCATTTAGAGCCTCAGGGCCTCAGCTCTTCTTGCTGAGACTCTGTTGTCACCTGCCATACCTGACGGTCACTGGTGTTCCATGACACTGCTATTTTCACATAGTCATGTCGACCCACTGACAGGGCCTTTTAGCTCTATGTCGAACAACTTGCACTGTTACTCATCAAATAGACCTGCTTGAAAGAGCCCAGACTCTGTTCCCTCCAACCTGTTTTTAATCTATACATACTTGAAGTTTCACTTTATCACTTATTTTTTCTTAACCCTTTTTTGGGGTACAATTGACATATAATAAGCTACACATATTTAAAATGCAAGATTTGGTAAGTTTTCACATATGCACACCCATTAAACCAACACCACAATCAAGATAATAGGCAGAGCTATCCCCTCCAAATGACCCCTTATGCCCTTTGAAGACCGTATCTCCCAGCCCCTCCCTCCCTGTTGCCTTAGCAACCACTCATCTGCTTTCTGTCATTGTTTAGACTTTTACATTGTCATACAATCTTCACTCTTTCTTGTGTAGAATATTTCACTCAGAACATTTTTGAGATTTTCTTGTATGAGTAAGAATATCAATACTACATTCATTGATATTTCTGAGTGGTATTCCATCATATGAAGAGATCGAATTTTATCAATTAATCTGTTGAACATTTGAACTGCTCCCAGTGTTTTTGTTGTTACATATAAAGCTGTTGTGAACATTCATGTTTAATTCTTTGCAAGGACATATACTTCTGTTTTTCTTAAGTAAATGTCTATGAGTAGAATTTTTGGATTATATGGTAAGTACATGCTTAACGTTTTAAGAAATTACCAGATCAGACTGTTTTCCAAAGAGGTGGCACCATTCCACATTCTCATCAGTTGCATATCAGAGTCTCATTTGCTCTAAGAACTCTTTCTATATTCAAGATATAGAAACTTTATCAGATTTGTGATTTGCAAATATCTCCTTCAAGTTGATGGCTTATCTTTTCATTCTCCTAATAGAGGTGTTCATAAAAGCAATAGTTCTTAATTTTGTTAAACTCCAGTGTTTCAAGTATGGATTCTCTTATGGATCATGCCTTTGGTATTATATCTAAGAAATATCCTATATAATAAAAGCCTAATGTGCTAAATGTCCGGTCGTCTGGTTGGCTGTTCAACCAATCAAAGCATAATATGCTAATGATATGCTAAGGCCACTCAACCGCTTGCTATGATGTGTACTGACCAACAGGGGGCAGACAATTTACCAGTCGACCAGTCACTATGAGGTGCACTGACCACCAGGGGGAAGATGCTCCAAACGCTAGGTGAGCTGGCTGCTGGGGTCTGGCTGATCTGGACTAAGTGAGATGGGCCAGACATGCCCTGGAGCCCTCCTGTGGTCCCTCCCTGGCTGGCCAACTTCCTGGGTCCTTCCCCACCCTGATTGTGCACCAGTGGGGTCCCTCAACCTGGCCTGCACCTTTTCAAAATCTGGTTTTGGCCCAATCTCGCAGGCCAGGCCGAGGGACCCCACTGGTACAAGAATTCGTGCACTGGGCCTCTAGTTTGGTTAATAAAAAGGCTTTCTTATTTGTTTTTTTCCTAAAAGTTTTATAATTTTAGCATTTATACTTAGATCTAAAATCACTTATTATTTGCATGTGGTGTGAAGAGACCACATGCAAATAATACACACATCAACTTTTTTGTGTGTATACATATGAATATCTTATTGTTCGAACACCATTTGTGGAAAAACTGGTCTTTCATCCCAGGCCTTTACATTTTTGCCAATAATTATCTAAATTGGTGTGGGTCTATTTTTGACCACTCTATTCTGTTCTAGTGATCTGTGTTTATGTTTATGATAATCACAGTGTTCTAACTGATGTAGCTTTGTAATAGGTTTTGAAGTCAGATTGTGTATAATCATCAACATTGCTTTTTCTCAAAATTCTTTTGTCTAGTTAGGTTCTTTTTATTTCCATATGAATGTTTGAATCACCTTGTAAAGTGCTATCAAAACACCTAATTAAAGTTTGATTGGGAATGCATTAAATCCATTGGTCTACAGATAAATTTGGGGGAGAATTAACATCTTCACAATTTTCTGATCCAAGGACACATATATCCGTGTATTCACTTGTGTTTTGTTTGTTTGTTATTTTAGCCATGTCTTATCATTTTTAGAGAACAGATCTTGGACAATTTTGTCAGATGTATTACCTCATACTTCATATATATATCTTTGTTTTATACATATAACCTTTTTCCCTCCCTTACCACCCAATTTTCATCAACATCCCATCTGTCTTAGTATTTACCTTTGTAAGGCAAACATTTTTATGCTTCTGTTACTTAATCTGTCAGCTGTACATGACTTCTGTTTTGTTTTTATATCATTTCTACATTGTCACTGGAATAAAATTTACCTGTGCTCTGTGACCCTAATGTACACATTTATTTGTGTCTTATTTTACAATTAAGTAGAATCAGCAGGTCCTTTGCCTGTGGTTTTCCTAATCATCTCCTCATCTCCTAGTGGCTGGAGTTTGACTGTAGGAGTTTTCTCAGGAAGGACTCAGGGTGACAACATTGCCTAAATTCTTGCAATAAAAACAATTACTGTCATTATACTTTAAATGCAGGTCCTACTTTCTTCAGAGTTTTATATTTTTAATGCCATTATTATTTTTTAAATATACTTTTATTTATTTCAGAGAGGAAAGGAGAGAGAGAGAGAGAGAAAGAGAGAAAGAGAGAGAGAGAGAGAGATCAAGGATGAGAGAGAATCATTGATTGGCTGCCTCTTGCACTCTCCCTACTGGGGATCAAACTCACAACCGGGCATGTGACCTTGACTGGAATCGAACTCGGGACACTTCAGTCCACAGGCCAATGCTCTAGCCACTGAGACAAACCAGCTAGGGCTTTAATGCCATTTTTAGCGATATTGGTTTTTTTTTTTATTTCAGTTTCTGGTGAACTATTGCTAGTATATAAAAACATAATTGATTTGTGTTTGTTGGTCTTGTACCTTTTGCTAAATTTAATTATTAGTCCTAAGAGCTTTATTGAAGATTTGTTGGGTATTCTTTATTGAGGATCATGCACTCTGCAAATACGATCACTTTGCTTTCTCCTTTTCAAATTCTTGCCCAGCTGGACTGTCTAGAGTGGCCAGTACAATGTTGAATAGAAATAATAAGAATGGATGTCTTTGATGGTTTCTTGATTTTTGAAGAAAAATATTCAATCTTTCACAACAAGGCATGGTGGTAACTGCAGGCTCTCTTATAGACACCCTTTGTCAGGTAGAGGAACTCACCTAGTTTCTCTTATCCCAATAATTGTTTTATAAGGAATGGATATTAAATTTTGTCAAATTTTTTGCATCTATTGAGGTGACCATATTTTTTTTTCTTTTGTAGTTTGTTAATATAGTGAATTAGTTTTGTCGACTTTTCAATTGAATCAACTTCCCAATCTTTTCATAAACTCCAATTTGTTATGATGTACTTTCTTTTTCGTTTATCATTTGAGTTGGTGAACCTTTGCTAAGAATTTTTGCATCTACATTTAAGCATATATTGGGCTGTATGGTTTTGATATTAAAGCAATGCTGGTCTCATATTATGAGCTCAGTAATAGTATGTCCTCATTAATTTTCTGGAAATGTCTGGTAGAATTCCCCAGGGAAGACATTTGGGGCTGGGTGTTTTTTGTTTGTTTGTTTGTTTGTTTTTGTGTGTGTGTGTGTATAAAAACTTTTTTAACTGCAAATTTAATTCATTTACTAGCTATAGAGCTATTATTTGGGTAATTTGTGTCTTTCAAGGTTATATGCTTTTTCATCATCATCTAAAATTGTCCATAATATTCCTTTATTTTCCTTTGAATATATGCAGAATCTGTGATCGTATCACCTCTCCTGTTCTTTATATTGGTAATTTGTTGATTTTTCTTCCTTTTTTTTTCTTTTCTGAATAGTCTGGCTAGTGATTTTCAGTCTTAGGAGATATCATTCAGCTGTTCTTGTTTTTTTGTTTGTTTTTTTCTGAATCTAGTCAGGCATTAGCCACTTTTTGAGAACATATTTATATGATTTTAATTATTTTTAATTTTATAAGTGTTGTTTCATGTCCCAGGATGTCATCTGTCACTGTGAATGTTCCATGTGACCTTGAGAAGAAGGCTCCTTCTGCAGTTGGATGAGGCACATCTGTTAGACAGATGAGGATGCTGGTGGGGAGTTCCTTTTCATCTCCAGAGATTTTTGGTCAAGTGCTTCTATCAGTTGAAGAGAGAAATTTACTGGAGTTACCAACTGTAATGGTGGACTTCTCTATTTCTTCTTGCAGTTTTATCAATTTTCACATCACATATTTAAGACCTATTTTTTTATGCACTTGTAGGATTACTAGGTATTCCCAGAGGCTTGAAATCTTACCATGTAATTTCTCTCTTTGTTCCTGCTCATTTCTTTTGCATGGAAGTCTAATTATCTGATAGTAACACTGTTACTTTTGGAAAATTAGTCTTTGCACAGTATGTCCTTTTCCATTTTTACACATTTAACTGACCTATATCTTTATGTTTGAAATGAGCCTCCTAAATATAATATATAATTAGATTATTTTTAAAAATCTACTCTGTAAACATTTTAATTGATTGATTTAGATTATTCTTATTGAAAATTATTATTGATATACTAGGGATTATTTTACCATTGTATTATTTGTTTCTGTCTGTTTCATCTGCTCCACTAAAGCATTTTTGTGATTATTTTTCAAAATCTTTATCAGATGATTCCAACATCTGCATCATTTCAGAATTGGTATCTATTGATTATCTTCTATTACTCAAATTTGATTTTTCTGGTTTTTTTTTGTTTTTTTTTTAGTAAGATCAGTGAATATTCTCAGTTGTATTCTCAGTTGTATTCTATTTTGGGTTTATTGGTAGTAGTCTACATTTTTTAAAAAATATTTTTTATTGATTTCAGAGAGGAAGGCATGTCTGGCCCATCTTGCTTAGTCCAGATCAGCCAGACCCCAGCAGCAAGCTCACCTAGTGTTTGGAGCATCTTCCCCTAGGTGGTCAGTACACATCATAGCAAGCAAGCGGTTGAGTGGCCTTAGCATATCATTAACATATTATGCTTTGATTGGTTGAACGGCTTACTGGACAACCAGACACTCAGCATATTAGGCTTTTATCATATAAGATTCTTCTTTGGTAGGCAACCACTTTGTTCTGGTTTATACACAAGACCTGGCCTCCTTTGGGGTTCTGAGGAGTGAGTCCCCAGAGCCCTTGTAGAGCTAGCCCAGTCACCTCACTTGTGTGATGACAGGGTGGTGGGGTGCTATGCGGAGGATGTGCGAGCTGCTCTCAAACCTTTAGTGTGCTGGCTCTAAAGGGTGTCACTTGTAGTCAGCCAGGGGTCGGCCCAGGACTTCCTGTGCAGGTTAAAAGAATCACTTCCTCTAATCCCCTCTTTTCTCAGGTTTTACTTCTTTTCCTCATTGGGGTGAGGTTGGGTGTATCTTGCCATCCTGGTACTCATTGGGCAATTTTATTTTCTAACGTGAAAACTAGTGTTAGAAGAGGAAGGCTTTACCATTTGAAAAGCTACTTGAAGAAGACACACACGTTGAATTATCATGGTCTAAAGTGATGTGTCCATTCAGTTGTGCAGCACTCATTTCCTATCAGCCATTTCCTCATTAGCAAGCAGCAGACCAGCTAATTGTCCTTCTGGACCTGATTGCTGTTTAGTACACAGGAAGGCATTACATTTGGAGATTCATGGCTACTAAAAGTATAGAAAGTAACAGTATTTTTGAATGTCCTCAGTGTTCTTGGTTTCACTCAATAGTTCCTATTCTGGCAGGAAAAATTCTATTCAACTAGCTTTTAGGGCATCTATATGTATGAATTTAGTCAAAAGTCTATCTTTAAGAACACAGGTGTTATATCATACAAAGAACATCTGCTGAGCCAGATGTTGTCAGCACTTAAGTTCAAACTGTTGCCAAGAAACATTGTCCCCCAATCATTTTATTGTTCATTTGGGGAGAACAGTGTGGGACAGAGTGCCAAAGAGAGATGTGACTATTACCGTGAAGGTGGGCTCAGGTGGGCTGTCAGACCTTTGCTAATCGGACGGTCTGCATTGCTGCCAGGATGTATGGGAGGGGAGTTGACAGGTATACTGAACGGTGCTCTGAACAGGGAAGTTGGAGCATTGCACTTTAGTGCCGGGGACTGTGAACTCGGCATTGAAACCTGCTCTGTGTGCAGTCATCTCACCAGAACGAAGCACCTGTTATGCATTGGACTCAGGTAATGGAGTGGGGCATCTGACCTCCGCAGTCAAAGGGAATTGTGGGTTGATCAGTAGACTGTTAATTTTTACAGAGTAAAAAACACCTATGGTATCCTGGTCGGCTGTCTACCTTTGCTTCTCTGTTGATGATTGCTCAACTCTCTTAAACAGATTTTAGCTATGGCAATGGTTTGGATTTTATTGTAAAGATTAAATAGTTGTTAAAATATCATTAAGCATTATCTCCAATTGTTCAGTAAGAGAATAGGTTAGAGACATAACATAATTTCTCTTGTACTTTGTCTCACAATATATCTCTAATTAGAAGAGAGCCATGATTTGTAAGTATTTCATGGACATGGGCCCCAGGCAATCACAAGACTCTGAATGGGCTTGTCCATCAAGAGGAAAGTGCTCATCTGGGTATTAACCACCATGGGCATGAACTTTCAAACTGGGATACAAGCTAGATTCCAGCCAGAAGCAGAGAAACAAAAATGCTCTGAACAAATGCTTTACATCAGGACAGGAGGAGAGAAGACACGGGAAAAAGTGACCTGCGTGTCAATGATTCTGCAGAAACACCCATTTAAAAGCATCAACTCGGCTGCACAGGGAGTTAAGTGTTTCACTGCCTAAGACACAGGAAATGCATTTCCCACTTGGGAGGCTGTGTTGCCAGGACATCCAGGAGCTCAGGTTCTCGGCACGAGGTCAGCGTCTCTGGAAAAGTTGCCAGCTCTGCAGTAACTCCAAACACTGCAGCTCCGATGTTATAGGAAAGGACACACATTGACTTGTGCTGGCTCTCACTTGGGGCAGAGCACAGCCTTGCTTAGTATTAGTATCGAATCCTTCAAAAATTAAAACATTTGATAAGAAAACTTGATGAAAGAGTTGACAAATTGCAATTTTTTATCCTCAAAGAGGGGTGCAATGCCATCTAAGAGGCCTTACCTAATTCCTTTGGGATGCTGAGAAAGGTCTTTACTTCTCTCCATTGACAAGAATTGTCACTTTACCACAATTTTCCAGTCAATCCTTCCAATGACAAAGTCTTCCTTCCCCTCTGTTCTCCTTGAATTCATAGGTCACCCTCACCCCACTTCAGCACGTGACAATTTCGAGTCTTCCACTTGGCTGAGAGCAGATGGAGAAAGTCTTTAGACCTTATACTTGGGAGTTTGGAATTCACTTGTATGTGAAGGGGAACAGGAAAGATTTTTGACCAAGGCATTAGTTAGGAAATTGCATGCTCAGATTCAATTTATCCTTATTCTTTATATAACAAAATCTACCACGGAGATGTCAGAAATTTTTCAAACTGGATTCTAGAGCCTTGGTAAAGAGAATAAAAGATAGACCATGTGAGGCTGGAAGACATCCTATAAAAAGTGGTTGTTTTGGGGGAGTGGTGGGGAAGGGGGAGAGAAGAGGAGCCAGTAGAGCATTACAAGGAGTCTGCGCCTCACCATTGTTGTCATTGCCACTGAAACAAAACAAAACAGAAAACAACCCAGGACATGGAATAAGGTGCTTCTGTGAGCTATTCCAGGCCATCAGCTCCTATGCGCAGCACAGAGCTTGACTCTCCAGCTGAAAAGGCCTGGGCATGGGGGAAAGATGGAGCCTTGATTTGTGAGAAGCAGGTGTGAGTGCTACAGTGGTATTTTAAAGCATTTTGACACAACCAAGGCTCCTGGATCTTGCCTGCTACCAGCCCAAGATGAAAGAGGGGTCAAGGCATGGGTGGGTAGCATGGTATTAACAAACATGCCTCCACTTGAGTGGCAGTAGACACAGATGCTTTGGGATTGGCCTGGGCAGGTTTTGAGACAATGTTGATGTGCTTTTGCAAAAAGTAGGTCAATCACAGAATTTTCCATAGCCCAGGAATGCTCTCTCTATATTTGAACCGGAAAAAAAAAAGTAAATGGAAGACAGGTACAGAGTACTTTTTCTGTTGATCATTACCTCAAATATTCTACCCTAAGCTGATTCTCTGGGGAAGTCTGTTTCAAGTCCCCTAATTGGAGCCCAAAACACAAGATTTCATAAGTACAGGCACTGTTTCTGAATCATACACTTCACTAGGTTCATTTTTATGACAGTCTTTTTTTTCTAAAGTTTTGGAAGGCAGAACTAGAGGCAGTGACCCAGAATGACTTGTCCACACCCATGGAGTAAGATAACAGGCAAAACTGAAACATAGTTTTACATAAAAATGTCTGAGAAACTTTGAGAAAAACCAGGGAATCTGTGGACATTTTAACACAGAAGTTGTTTTTATGTGTTAACTAGAGGCCCAGTGCACAAAATTCATACATGGGTGGGGGGAGGGTCTCTCAGCCCGGCCTGAACCCTCTCTAATCTGGGATCCTTCTCATAATCCAGAACCACTGGCTCCTAACCGCTCACCTGCCTGCCTGCCTGATGCCCCTAAATGCTCCCCTGTTGGCCTGATGGCCTTAACTGCTCTCCCCTGCCGGCATGATTGCCATAACTGCCTATCTGCTCTCCCCTCCTGACCTGATCACCCTAACTGCCTAACTGCTCTCCCATTCTGACCTGATTGTCTTAAATGCCTATCTGCCCTCCCCTCCTGGCCTGATCACCCTGCCTAACTGCCACCTTCTCCCTTCTGCCTTCTCACCTTTTCCCTTCTGCCTTCTCCCAAGGTGCCAGCCTTCTCACCTTCTCCCTTCTGCCTGCTCCCGCATGGCACCAGCCTTTCCACCTTCTCCCTTCTGCCTGCTCCTGCATGGCACCAGACTTTCCACCTTCTCCCTTCTGCCTGCTCCTGCATGGCACCAGCCTTTTCACCTTCTCCCTTCTGCCTTCTCCCAAGGTGCCAGCCTTCTCACCTTCTCACTTCTGCCTTCTCCCATGGTGCCACCCACCCTCGAGTCACCTCTGGATGATCCCGCCTTCTCCTGGTGCCTCCCCGCTTCCGCCTTGTCTCCAGAACAAAGCCCTGCAACAGGCATAGGAGCTAATAATGAGCTAATATTCTAATGGTCTGGTTGTAACCCATTATGGCATCCCAGCTAATTTGCATATTACCTCTTTATATATATAGATTAGAAAGTCAAGTCAGACAGACGTGGCGAAAGGTTGGGTATTGTGGATAAAGGAGAATCTGGCAAGAATAGCTTCTTACATTTTTCTTATACAGTAGGATACAGTGTGGTAAAGGACACAGGAAGATGGCTGATTTTGGAATAGAGAGATAAGCAATGTTAATTCATATTTGGGGATGTTGAATTTACATTATCTCTAAAATTATCCAATAAATGATACCAAAAGGCATTTGGTTATGTAGGTGTGAAGCTTAAAGGAATGCCCTGGGACATGATATAACTTTAGGATCTTCTAGGGCTCAAGTTAGTTGAGAAAAGATACTGTACTTGGTAGTAGTAAGATTTGAAGAACTTCTATAGTTAATGTCTGGAAAGTGGAAGAGCCATGTGGAATGAGAGGCTAAGTAGAACTGTAATGGGAAGGGTGTATCTTCACAGAAACCGAGAGAGAAGCTTTACCAAGGACAGTGATAGTCCAGGGAGCGACCGAGTGCTTACGAGCAAGACTGAAAATAACACCCCTGATAACTAATAATACATAAGGCATTGGCGACTTTGCAAAAATCTGCTCTAGTGGAGTGATGGGTGCAGATACCATGTTAGTATTTGTTGTGGAGTGAATGAAATAATTGCAAGAAAGACAAATTTTTCAAGAGCATGGGCTCAAAAGAATACCATTGCACATAAGAATAAAATGAAAACTGGAGAAAGATGAAAGCTATGGAGGGAAGACACATTTCTCATTTGTTTCATCTTATTTTAATTTGAGGAACTTGAAAAATATGACATTTGGTTTAAAAAATCTAGTTGAGTCAGATAAAGCATGCAAGAGAGAGAAGAAATACTAAAGAAAGTCAAGTTCCTGACATTCTGGAGGTGTGGGATTCAAAACATAAGTAGGGGCAGAGTCAGAGAAAGAGTGCTTGTTGTAACTCTTGTGGCCTTGGGTTTTAATCTTTAGACTGAAGAAGCCTGGGGAAACATAGTAGAACTTTATTTTTAGAGGTGATTTTTGTTTTTATTTTCTCTTGCTTGTTTCCTTGATTTTAGATGTTGAATTTAAGAAAAAATGTTGACAGAGTGGCAAGACCATGGTATTGAATCCACACCATTGTTTTTAAATGCCAACACTGCAATTCCACTATTTATGGGATCTCTGATAAATCATCCAGGGCACTCTGATCCCCAGTTTCCTCATCTTAAATTTAACATAATTGCATCATTTTAGAGGTTTTTCAACTGAAGGCTAAATGAAATTATGGAATACAAAGTTACTAAATGGTGTTTTTGTTCATTGTATGCATTCAGATAATCTTAATTTATTTCTCAATTTAGTCTGATGAAACATAAAAATTTTAGGTTTAAGGTTGATGTTAAAGCAGACTATTTTCTCTCTAAACATGGACTTTAAGATTGATTTGTGTTTTGTCTTGACAGTCGTGAGGTCTACTCATGTGGGTTCTTTCTCATTTTGCCTAAGGAAGAAATAAATATAGTTGTGGCAACATTTTAGGTACTTAGCCTGGCGAATAGGGGTTTGTTAGATGGCCAACTCCATTGATCCTTGCCTCTGATAGTGAATTACCAAACAAGCAATGGTAGATCCATGGAAAAGTGATAGATTTCACTCTGCTTCTCAGTATAAGTGTTCTCTCAGTGCAAGGCTCAACTAGTAAGATCTTTGCTCTGGCTTCCAAGACCATGGTATTTAATGCTCAGAACTCAAGTAGCCACACATAGAACTCACATAAGAACCCTTGTCTTCCTTGATTATAGTGATGTATTTGGGCTTTAGAATCAGACTGCCTGCATCAGATCATAGCTTTATGAACTAGCTATATGCCTTCGAGCAAGTCCCCTAAACTATATGTATTTCAGTTTCCTTATGATGGAATGGAGATAATAGCACAGGGTTACTTGGTGATCAAATGAGATAATATATGCAACGCCCTTAGAGTAGTTTCTGCACATCGTAAATGCTATTAAATATAAACTAGCCATTTTCTTGGTTTTTTGAGATCTTGATTATTTACTAACTGCATTAATTTTCATCCTTTTTTTCTTTCAAAATAATTTTAATTTTATTGAAACTAAGCTTTTAAAGCAAATGGTTCCATTTAGAAACACAACATGTTGTTACAATCCTCAGTCTGAAGTATGATTCCAAATTAAGGAACCTAAAGCTAAGAGGATAATCCTGGAAATACTTAAATGAGGATGAAAATGAAATGAAGACACTTTCTCCTTTGCTGATGAATGAACAGGAAGAAAAAAATAATTTTATTTTTCATTTAGAAAATAAAAAATAACTTTTAAATTTCTTACTATTTTATCTTAAAAGAAGAATTTTAAAAATTTCATATAATTTTTCTTCATGTTGAGAAATGCATAGCTGTTTTGTGATGAAGATAACATTAATTGAGCATGTTTGGGAAATCTATCTTCTATCCATCTTATTTCTAATCTTTAATGATGTTTATAAGTTCAATGAAAACATGTAATATTAATAATGATTTTTATATAAAATACTATAGTTACCAAAGTCTTTACTTTTTTGTGCTTGTTTATTTCTTGATAAACCTACACTAAAAGTACATGAGCTTATTGAATAAAGGAAATGTCTTTATATTCAAAAGATTAGTAACTATTTCTGTAGATCAGCAGTTCCTAATAGATCATCTTCATGAGTTTACAGAAACCAACTAACACGTGGTCAATCATTTCTGGAAATTCTCAGTGACTGGAGGAAAACTGCATTCTTTTTTAAAAACTATGTTTTTATTGATTTCAGAGCAAAAGGAAGAGGGAGAGAGAGATAGAAACATCAATAATAAGAATCATTGATCGGCTGCCTCCTGCACACCCCACACATGGGATTGAGCCCACAAACTGGGCATGTGCCCTGACCACGAATCAAACCATGGCCTCCAGGTTCATAGGTCAATGCTCAACTACTGAACCATGCCAGCTGGGTGGAAAACTGCATTCTAAACTGCCAAACTTCACTGAGCTCCTGGCCGTTTCTGTGCTGTGTATGAAAAATTCTACAGACCTGTTTGACCAGAGGAGCTTTCTACATAAAGTCTTTTGTGGGACTGGCTTTGAAAAAACAAAAAAATAAATAAATAAATTTTAAAAAATGTTGTCAAATGTTGATGCCTACCATGACCTTATATTTAAAATTTATTTATTTATTTGAGAGAAAGAGATATTTGTTGTTCCCCCTGTTTATGCATTCACTCGTTGATTTTTGTATGTGTCCTGACCCAGGATTGAATCTGCAACCTTGTGTATCAGGATGATGCTCTAACCAACTGAGCACCCCAGCCAGGGCCACAAACTCATACTTAAAGCACCCAGTGTCATAGCACTGCTCTGCTCTCAGACAACAGTCTGTGACTTTTGCCACATAGTTTCCTCATTTGTCCAATTAGGAGCTTGGGGAGATGGATTTTAAAATTTCTACATCCCTTGTGTAGAAATGGTCTGTAATTATATAATTTTATATTACACACTATTATAGTAAAATTATGCTGCCAAGTAAAAATTGAATAGCTTTTTTTTTATTCTGGTAAACTCAATTTGACAAGAAAAATCTATAGGTTGAAAATTATTTAAAAATTCAAGTAAAACTAATAAAAGGTTGACTTCCCTGAAAGACTAGCTCATCCATCTTTTCTTATAAGATGTGCTTTTCACCCTAGACAGTTTGACTCAGTGGATAGGGCTTTGGTCTGAAGACTAAAGACAGAAGGGTCCTGGTTTTGAATCCAGTCAAGGGCATGTATCTAGATTTCAGTCTTGATCCCCAGCCCCAGTTGGGACAAGTGTGGGAGGCAACCAATTGATGTGTCTCTCTCACATTGACATTTCTCTCTCTCTGTCTCTCCCCCTCCCCTACACTCTCTCTAAAAATAAATGGAAAAATATCCCCAGAAGAGGATTAATGAGAGAAAGAAAGATTTGCCTTTCATGAAAAATTTCTCCTCAATACAGGTGCTAATTACAGGTTTGTTACTGTCAGAAATGTCAGTCTCTGCACTCCGTGTCCACATGACTGACCCCGGAATGGAACGAGGGCGCCTTTGATTTCTGTGCATCACTGTGCCCTAATACCCCAAATAACAGGGGATGTGAAGGTCAACAGACACATTGTAGCAGAAAGGGCATTGGCTACGTCAAACTGTTACTAAAGATCATTACCTTACTTTGTCTTAACTGTCTTCATTGTAAAATGAGAGGTAATCTCTATCATTTCTTTTATCCTACAGTTTAACATCCAAATCAGAACATTTTAAAAAAAAAATTAGCCCTAACTGGTTTGGCTCAGTGGATAGAGCGTCAGCCTGTGGACTGAAGGGTCCCAGGTTCAATTCCGGTCAAGGGCATGTAACTTGGTTGCAGACATATCTCCAGTGGGGGGTGTGCAGGAGGCAGCTGATCGATGTTTCTCTCTCATCGATGTTTCTAACTCTCTATTCCTCTCCCTTCCTCTCTGTAAAAAATCAATAAAATATATTTAAAAAATTATTTTAAAGAATTGAACAGGGACACTAATCACACCAAGTTAACAGGGATAACCAAGTCTGCTATGGGCAAACTGGAATGGTTGCCCTTCCTAACAAGCAGGTTCAAATGAAATAATGTGGGACCGAGGGTTGAAAACTCAGTGGTTGTATGAGGAAAATCTTGTAACACATGCTTTGGTGAGGAGAAGGGAAGCTGGTTGGGTTATTTCCAATTTAGAAATGGGGAGAAGCAGGGTTACGGCTGCGTTACTAATTACCAGACGTGTGCTAGTGAGACTACACAGTTGCAGGGTTGCTGATTATTAGATTAATGCTCTGAGTGCCTTAATGACTGGCTAATTACTAGAGATAGCTCCCCACGTGGCAATGGGAATACAAATGTTATTCCACAGGAAGGGGCTCTGTTTCTGGCTTGTGCACCATAGCTGAGCAAACAAATCATGTGCTCAGGACTTTCCAGGGTCCTTTTTCAGTTAAGCTATATATTTACATTTATGGATAGGTGCCTGCATCTAGAACCACTTAGATATGTGTCATTCTATCTTTTATTATTTTAACAGAAAATGTTTCATCTATTATTGGTTTCTGTTGTCCTATATACACATCGACAAAAGAAACGTCCACATTTGAACACTGGAGAAAACACTGTGGTCTTCAAGTTAAATCGCTTGGAGTCTTTGCTGAATTGCAAGGCAGGAGGGAGGTCTGCTCTGAATTGCTATGCAAGGTAAACATTTACTGTTTGCTCTCTCACATTCGATCCCTAGCATTCCAAGAACAAGATGTGTAACATCAACTGTAGATAAAACTCTCTAAGCTGTTTGACAGTATTAAAATGGAGCTCTGGACACACATTTTTGCTCCTCATATTTACTTAAATGTCATCCAAACAGGGCCTCTTTATTGCACAGGGCTGGGAATCATATGGACACAGGTCGGTGCTGCCGTCATGAATCCGTCAGCATTGTTTATACCAGCAACCTAAGCAAAGCCATTCTCTCACACATCTTACTAGTCTAGGTCTGAACTCAGACACACAGGAAGCTGCCTGTGATTAATTTATACAGCTACTCAAGTCTCTTTCAAAAATCTATATTAATAAAAGGGTAACATGCTAATTAGAACAGGAGACCTTCCAGGCGACCTTCCGGACGTCCTTCTGGACAAAGCCATGGTGGTGAGGCTGAGGCAGAGGTGGTTAGGGGTGATCAGGCCAGCAGGGGAGGACAGTTGGGGGTGATCAGGCTAGCAGGGGAGGGCAGTTGGGGCGAGCAGGCTGGCAGCGGGGGGCAGTTGGGGGTGAGCAGGCCTGCAGAGGGAGGCAGTTGGGGGCAATCAGGCAAATCAGGCAGGCAGGCAGGCAGGTGAGCAGTTAGGAGCCAGTGGTCCTGGGTTGGGAGGGGGATATCTGACTGCCAGGGGAGGGCAGTTAGGGGTGACCAGGCCAGCAGATGAGAGCAGTTGGGGGCAACCAGGCCTGTAGGGGAGGACAGTTGGGGGAGACCCAGACTGGCAGGGGAAGGCAGTTGAGGGGAACAGACCTGCAGGGGAGGGAAGTTAGGGGTGACCAGGCCAGCAGGGAGGGCAGTTAGGGTGACCAGGCCTGTAGGGGAGGACAATTAGGGGTGACCAGGTCTGCAGGGGACAGCAGTTGGGTGTGACCAGGATGGCAGGGGCAATCAGGCCAACAGGGGAGCAGTTAGGCGTCGATCAGGCTGTTCCGGGAGTTGCTAGGGGGTGATCAGGCCGGCAGGCAGAAGTGGTTAGGGCCAATCAGGCTGGCAGGCAGGTGAGCAGTTGGGAGCCAGCAGTCTTGGATTGTGAGAGGGATGTCCGATTGCTAGTTTAGTCCTGATCCCATTGGATCAGGCCTAAATGGGCAGTTGGACATACCTTGAGAGGTCCCAGATTGGAGAAGGGTGCAGTTTGGGCTGAGGGACACAACCCCCACATGCACGAATTTCGTGCTCTGGGCCTCTAGTTATATATACTTGAGAAAACTTAGAAATTCCACAAATGCAAAATGAAAAAAAAAACACACCCTATTATCCTTCAGATAATCACCTTTACCTTTTTATATATGGCCTTATAGCTATCTATCGCATATTCAAGTATACATATATCTACATATATTTTATATAGTTAATTGCTCTTATGAACCAATTTTAAAATATAGTCAAATCATATTTCATTTTGTTTTACTTGACCTTTTGGTCATTATTGTTTCTCTTTTCATATATTCTGTCAAACTTTTGAGGCTTTTATATGTCTTCTGTGATAAACTTTGAAATAGATATGAGTTCTTTCATTGTAGAGTGTGGAGGAGAAAACAACTGTGTGCTATTTAATTTCCATTAGTAAAGACTACAATTTGAGAACAGCGACAAGATGAGCGTCCTGGAGAAGCAAAAAGTCTGAAGCTCCTACAGGATGCACGGGGGCAGGGGGCAGGGGGTGGGGGGGGGGGGGGGAGGCCAGAGGTACCAGTTGTGATCGGGATGTGGGCCTGAGGTCATAGAGAGTCTGCCACTTGTTGATCAATTTGGGTTTAACAAGAGCAGTGAAAACAGTTGGGAAGAAGGTCTTACAAGGATCTGAGTGGACGATTTTTAGTCCTTAGGGTCTTTCACAATGTCCATACCATAATTTATTGAATCAAAATTGTGGAAATTATTGTAGATATTATTTTCCTCATTTAAGAAATTAAAACCAAGGTATAGATGAGTTTTTCTAGTTGAGTCTTTGTGCCCTGTACAGATTTTTTTTAGGCTTTACTAGTATGTATAAAAATAAATAATCATAAGAATGGGACTTGGGTCAGTCAGGTATTCAGGTATATCATTTTTTAATTCATTAGCTGAAAACTTTTTTTTTTGTACAGATGGTGGTAACAGCTTTGTTCTTACTTGTATATTTGCTTAAAGTAATTATTTGATCATCTGTGTTTTTCACAGATTTCTGAACACATTTGTATTATTGCTGATATATTCAAGGTTCTGTGTTGGTGGTATATTTATTATATGAACTGACTCCGTTTTTCATACCTGCTTGGTTCTGTGCTATTTGCTAGTGTCTTCTCACACAGACTCCTAGCTTGGGCATGTGTATTGGTCAATATTACAGTCCACAATTTCTACTGAAACAGAGATTTGTAAACCTTATACATTTTCACTTGGCTTCCCTCCATGCAGTTTCCATGGGAAATGTCTGGGCTAGTCTGTTACAATAATATGATGGATTCATGGAGGAGAATGTAATGACATATTTGAGGCCATTCTAGACCAGGCAGTGCCACGCTGTCTCACTAATTGACAAAAGACTCAAGAGTAAGCCCATCTGAGATCAGTCAAGCCAGGCCCATGTCAGCAGAATGGCCCAGGGATACAGAAACCCATATGCAAAAAGGAGCATTTATTGCTGAATGCCATGAAATGTGTGGTTGGTTGTTATGCAGCATTATTAAGAGAACTAGAGGCCCAGTGCACAAAAATTTGTACACTCGGGGGGGTTCCTCAGCCCGGCCTGTGCCCTCTTGCAGTCTGGGACCCCTTGGGGGATGTCCACCTTCTGGCTTAGGGCCGCTCCCCGGGGATCAGGCATAAGCTGGCAGTCAGACATCCCTCTGGCAGCCCAGGAGCCCTCAGGGGATGTCCACTTGCCTAAGCTGCAGTTGGACATCCTTAGTGCTACTGAGGAGGCAGGAGAGACTCCCGCCATCACTGCTGTGCTGGCAGCTGTCAGCCTGGCTTGTGGCTGACCAGAGCTCCCCCTGTGGGAGCACACTGACCACCAGGGGGCAGCTCCTGCATTGAGCATCTGCCCCCTGGTGGTCAGTGTGTGTCATAGTGACCAGTCATTCCCAGTGGTTCTGCTGTTAGGGTCAATTTGCATATTACCCTTTTATTATATAGGAGTGCATGGCCAGCCTGGATGAGGGGCTGATGGCTGTTTGCAGGCTGGCCACAGCCCCTTCAGGGTGGGGGTCCCCACTGGGGTGCCTGGCCATCCTGGATGAGGGGCTGAGGGCCATTTGCAGGCTGGCCACACCCCCTACAGGGTGGGGGGTCCTTCTGGGGTGCCTGGTCAGTCTGGGTGAGTGGCTGATGGCTCTTTGCAAGCTTCCAAGCCCCCCACTGGGGACCCTCACCCCATGAAGGTGTGGCCAGCCTGGGTGAGGGGCTGATGGCTGTTTGCAGGCTTGCCACAGCCCCTTCAGGGTGGGAGTCCCCGATGGGGTGCCTGGCCATCCTTGGTGAGGGGCTGATGGCTGTTTGCAGGCTGGCCACTGCCCCCAGCCACCCAAGCTCCTAGTGGAGACTGGCTGGAAGCAGGTATCTGGTATTTACTTATCTTCTATAATTGAAACTTTGTTGCCTTTAGCAGAGGCCACAGCCGGCCAGAGCAGGTGGGAAGCTTGGCTTCCTCCATTGCCGGGGCAACCAAGCCTCCTGCTTGCTCCAGCTCTGTGGCTGCCGGCCGGTGGGCGTGGCTTGGGGCATAGCGAAGGTACAGTTAATTTGCATGTTTCTCTTTTATTAGATTAGATAGATAACTGATGCACTAGCCAAATTAAGAACAGCCAAGCCAATCAATGTACACTGTGGTTTCATTTTAATAGACATTCTCTATTTCTCCCCAAATTCCACATCTCATCTATTTCAAGGTGGTATTCTTTCTATATGAATAACAGTAATGGGTATAGCATTTCTCTGGAGATATTTATACCCTAAAAAAAGACTCCTTTCCAGGATATAATTCAAAATCCAATGAAAATATGAACAATTTCATATATACATTTGGAGTTCTCTTTTCAAAATAGTCATTGAAAACTCTGCTCTTTAGTTTTTCAATTTTCATTTATATTTATTTGGTATTTATTTTCTTTTTATTTGTCATAGTTCATGATTATTCTATATATTTCTTTTCATATAATACTATATATATATATAGTATATATATATATATATATATATATATATAGTATTATATGAAAAGAAATATATAGAATAATATATATATATTATATATATATATAATATATATATATATTATATATCTATACTAATAAATAGAATAATATATAGAATAATATATAGAATAATATATATATAGAATAATATATAGAATAATATATAGAATAATATATAGAATAATATATATATATATTATATATATATATAATATATATATATATTATATATCTATACTAATAAAAGCCTAGATGGCCCTCTTACCCTGGCACCACACCCTCACATCATCACAAGATGGCCGCCCCTACATTGTCACAAGATGGCTGCCTCAAAATGGCCACCACAAGATGGCTGCCACAAGATGGCCACCCCCCATGTCATCACAAGATGGTGGGCAGGGGAGGGCAGTTGAGGGCAACCAGGCTTGCAGGGGAGGGCAGTTGGGGGCAATTGGGCCATCAGGGGAGGGCAGTTGAGGGCAATTGGGCTGGCATGGGAGGGCAGTTGGGGGCGATCAGGCCTGCAGGGGTGCAGTTAGGCATCAATCACCTGGCAGGGGAGCGGTTAGGGAGCAATCAGGCTGGCAGGCAGAAGTGGTTAGGGGCAATCAGGCAGGCGAGTGGTTAGGAGCCAGCAGTCCCGAATTATGAGACGGCTGTCCGGCAGTTGGACATCCCCCAAGGGGTTCCAGATTGGAAAGGGTGCAGGCTGGGCTGAGGGACAGCCCCCACCCATGCATGAATTTTGTGCGCCGGGCCTCTAGTATATATATATATATATATATATATATATATATATATATATATATATATATCTCCTTACAAGTGACTCTACCTTAAGTTTGCCCTGATATTTCTGACTTAAATTGTTTACAGAGCTTCTGTCTATTTCTCTTTCTGTAGTCTTAAAAGTTTTTCAAACCTTCAAAGTTGTCAGATTGTCTTTCTAATATACATGCCATTCCACACTTAAAATCTCTGTGACTTTCAAAGACCTGAAGTAAAAAGTCAAATTTGTATATTGACATAAAAATAGTTAATTGAGTAACACAATAGACTAAATATGTAGATGCATGACCACTTCTTTCTGTTTCTTTACCCCAACTCCCAGGGGGAATACAGAAGTATGTATGGGGTGTGTGTGTGTGTGTGTGTGTGTGTGTGTGTTAGAGAGAGAGAGAGAGAGAGAGAGAGAGAGAGAGAGAGAGAGAGAAAGAGAGAGAAGAAAGTCTGCCACATAAAGTTATGTGAACTTTTGAAGTTGGATGGGAGACAGCATGAGATACACAGAATAAAATTCCCAGTAGATACCAGAGTGTTAAGTTTACAACAGAAGTGCTACAACAAGTGAAAGTTTTCTCCAGGACAGGTCCTATTGATAGAATGAACTTCTGGTGTTACAGGGACCCACAAGCACACACAAGAGAGACTCATCAGAGCATTGATTCTGATGTTTATGCTTTTAATAAAAAGATATACAATGAAGAATTATGGGATTTTCAAAATAGAATCTCCACTTAGAATTGAAAAATATAGTATTGATCAGTTAGAGCCCATGTAAGTAATGAAACAGAGCACTGTAGCTATTTATAAATACATCCTCATGCTATATAGACCTGGTGTCCTTCATTTTCCTTTGCTGAGCTCTGATGCAGGTGTGCACAGCTAATCTGATGTTGTAGTTGGGTGACAGGGTCCGAATAACTGGATGTAGTGTTTGGAAGACCAGGTCTCTTGGGCTGTTTAACATTGAGCTCACCCTTTGCAGTTTTCAACTAACAAATAAACTGGCAAAAAGGCAAAATTTCATTTAAGAAATGGAAAAAAAATCCCTCTAATATGCAAGTAGATGATCACTACACATTTGAAACCTATTTTGAACATTGGTAAGTCCTTCTTGGCCAAATTCAAATGCTCTTGCTCAGTAACATAAACTTTAAAAAAATTATCTTTATGGTTGAAAGTACTACAGATGTCCCCTTTTTTTCAACATTGACCCTCTCTACCCCACCACTCTATTATCTGTGTCTATGGGCTATGCATATAAATTCCCTGGATAATCTCTCTTCAGCTACCTCTCTTTCCCAACTTCCCTCTGAAATTCATTAGTCTGTTCCATGCTTCTATGTCTCTGGATCTATTTTGTTAATCCATTCATTTTGTTCATTAGATTCCACATATAAGTGAGATCAAATGATACTTACTTTCTCTGACTGTTTTATTCCATTTAGCATAATACTCTCCAGGTCCATCCATGCTGTCTCAAAGGGTAAAAGACCCTTCTTTTTTACAGCTGCATTGTATTCAATTGTGTAAATGTACCTCAGCTTTGTTACCAACTCATCTGCTGATGGGCACTTGGGTTGTTTTCAGATCTTAGCTATTGGAAATTTCACTGCTATGAACAAGGGGTGCATATATTCTTTCTGATTGGTGTTTCAGGTTTCTTAGGATATATTACTAGAAGTGGAATCATTGGATTAAATCGCAATTCCATATTTAATTTTCTGAGGAAACTCCATACTGTTCTCCACAGTGGCTATACCAGTCTTCATCCCCACTAGCAGTATATAGGGTTCCCTTTTCTCCACATCCTCACCAGCACTTGTCATTTGTTGATGGTAGCCATTTTGACAGGTGAATGGTGATACCTCACTGTGGTTTTAATTTGCATCTCTCTGATGATCAGTGACTTTAAACATTGTTTTCATATGTCTCTTGGACATCTGTATGTACACTTTGAAGTATCTATTTAGGTCCTTTGCCCATTTTTAATTGAATTGTTGGTAGTCCTTTTGTTAAATTGTAGAGATTCCTTATATATATTTGGATATTAACCTCTTACTGGATGTATCATTGGCAAATATGTTCTCCCATGCAGTGGGCTCGCTTTTCATTTTGTTGATGGTTTCTTTTGCTGTGCAGAAGCTTTTTATTTTGATGTAGTCCCGTTTGTTTATTTTCTTCTTAGTTTTCCTTGCCCTCAGAGATGTATAACATTGGTAAGTATATTGTTTTGAGAGGTGTCTGAGATTTTGCTGCCTCTGGTTTCTTCTAGGATTTTTATGGTTTCATGATTTACATTTAAGTCTTTTATCCATTTTGAATTTGTTTAAAGAGAGAGGGTCCAAATAAACAAAATCAGAAATGAAAGAGATGAAGTAACAACTGACATCACAGAAATACAAATGATCAAAAATACTATGAAAAACTATATTCCAACAAGCTGGTCTACCTGGGTGAAATGGACATATTCCTAGAAAAATACAATCTTCCAAAACTCAATCAGGAGGAATCAGAAAACCTTAATAGACTGATAACTACTGATAAAATTGAAGCAGTAATCAAAAAACTCTCAGCAAACAAACCCTGTTTCGAATGGCTTCACAGGGGAGTTTTACCAAACATTGAAAGAAGAACTAACACCTATTTTCCTCAAACTATTCCAAAAAATCCAAAAATAAGGAAGACTTCCAAGTTCTTAATGAGGCCAGCATTACCTTAATTCCAAAAGCAGATACAGACACTACAAAGAAAGAGAATTACAGGCCAATATCCCTGGTGAACATAGATGCTAAAATCCTCAACAAAATATTAGCAAATCAGATCCAGCAATATATTAAAAAAATCTTACACCATGACCAATTGGTATTTATTCCGGGGATGCAAGGCTGGTACAATATTTGCAAATCAATAAATGCGATACATCACATATAAACAAATTGGAATAAAAAATCACATGATCATATTTATTGATGCAGAAAAAATATTCAATAAAATCCAACACGTTTTTTGATAAAAACTCTCAGGAAAGTGGGAATAGAGGGATCAACATAATAAAGGCCATATATAACAAACCTAGAGCCAAAGTCATACTCAATGGGCAAAAACTAAAGCCACTTCCCCTAAGAACAGGAACAAGACAGAGATGTCTGCTTTCATCACTCTTATTCAACTTAGTACAGGAAGTCCTAGCCACAGCAATCAGAAAAGAAAAATGAAAGTCATGCAAATTGAAAAGGAGGTCTTAAAACTCTCATTATTTGCAGATGAAATTATATTATACTAGAAAACACTAAAGACTTCACTGAAAACCTACTAGAGTTAATAAAAGAATTTGGACAACGTAGCAGGAAACAACATTAATCCTCAGAAATGGATGACATTTTTATACACCAATAGTGAATGCACAGACAGAGAAATGAAAAAAAAATCCTATTTGCCATTACAAAAAAAGTAACATACTTTGAAATAAACTTAACTAAGGAGGTAAAAGACCTGTATTTGGAAAACTAGAGGATGTTGAAAAAGAGACAGAGGAAGATATAAACAAATGGAAGAATATACCGGGTTCATGGATGGGTAGAATTAACATCATTAAAATGTCCATACTACCAAAAGCAATCTATAGATTCAATGCAATATCTATTAAAGTACTAACAGCATATTTCTCAGATATAGAACAAACCCCCCCCCCCCCCAAAAAAATGTTTAAGGAACCAAAAAAGACCCTGAAAAGCTGCAGCAATCTTGAGAAAGAAGAACAAAGTTGAAGGGATCATAATACCAGATATCAAGTTATATTATAAAGCCAACTGTTCTCCAAACAGCCTGGTACTGGCACAAGAACAGGCATATAGACCAATGGAACAGAAATACACCCATGCCATTGTGCTCAATTAGTATTTGACAAAGGAGGCAAGAACATACAATGGAGTAAAGACAATCCCTTCAATAAATGGTATTGGGCCGAAACCGGTTTGGCTCAGTGGATAGAGCGTCGGCTTGCGGACTGAAGGGTCCCGGGTTCGATTCCGGTCAAGGGCATGTACCTGGGTTGCGGGCACATCCCCAGTAGGAGATGTGCAGGAGGCAGCTGATCGATGTTTCTCTCTCATCGATGTTTCTAACTCTCGATCTCTCTCCCTTCCTCTCTGTAAAAAATCAATAAAACATATTTTAAAAAAAAATAAAAAAAAATAAAAAAAATAAATGGTATTGGAAAATAATCTATTTTTTTGAGTGGCTCCCAAGCTATTGCCAGTACTTCATTGTTCAACTTTTCCTAGATTCTGTTACTCCAGACCCTAGTGTGCAGGACACACACACACACACACACACACACGCACACAGGCACACACAGGCACACACACATACACACACACAAACAAACATGTTGACTAAGCTAACCAGAATCATTATCTGTTTCTTGTAACCAAACATCTTAGTATCCTGACCTTACAAAAAACCTTTTACCTTCAGGAAAGCATCAATGGGTCAAATAGACTGACTCATTCTTGGAAGCAAAAAACAATCTTAAAATTGAACTAAATGTTTGATGTAACTTTATTTGTTGAATATTAAATAGAAGCACATATCTGATTTGGGCAACAAAATTGATTTTGCCTTTGTTTTGGTTATATAGCAGGATCGTTCTAGCTACTGGATTGACAGAAGACAAATTGAAAAGTAAGTGTTTGTACTGTGTACTTTTGGTACCATCAAGGCCTGTTTCTTACCTGACCCTGGCCTTGTTGGGCTGAGTCAGGGTGAGTGCCCTTGCTGAGCTGCATGGGCCCAGAGCGGGGAGACAGCTGGGAATACTGTTCTATACCTGCCCAAACTTCCTTATAGCACCAGCCAACACACTCTGACAGAGTTGAAGAACATTTTCACCAGTAAGGTCTCCATGCCTAGTGGGTTTCTCTCATTACTCTGCCCCTTGGACTCAGAAATGGAAAAAAAAACTTACTCTGTACAGCCAATATAATGAAATGAGGATGATGTGGAGTTGTTTAATTGTGAGTGTTGAAACACAACAGGAAACCTACAGAAACCATTTTATCCCAAGTAAATCGGTCCCTGTGTGGTACAACAAAACCAATGTTCATCCCAGGTAAATCCAGCCCTGAGAGATACAACAGAACCAATGTTCATCCCAGGTAAATCCAGCCCTGTAAGGTTTACTAAAAACCTGGAACAGAAACCAGCAATTTTATGGTGTGGCCAAAACAAAAGTTTCTAAACTTATATACTAAATAATAGTATTACTGAAAATTACATCTTCAAGAATGCACAGGTGTAGTTATCTGGAAATAAATTTGGAAATGATGGAAATTTTATTTTTGTCATTTAAATATGTAGAAAGCTTTCATTTAGATGTGATATGTTTGAAGAGGAAACAAGAAAAATGTTCTTTTACCCTGGCAGAAGGTACACATTTTCTCCATCTGGGTGATTAGTACATCCACGAGTGACTACTAGTTCTGTAGTCTTGTTTACTTGATGTTTCATAATTAAAATATGTTGTTTATATCATAACATGTAAATACATAAAACTTTTACTCATTTTTTAATTTTTAGTATAGTTATTGCTCTTTAGTTTATATTAATAACTATAAACATGAATACATATTTTAGAAAATGTAAAATAGTAGTACAATTTGTGAACTGGTTTAACAAGCAAAAAGTATTAAAATACTACTAATAATATAAAATGCAGAGAAAAAATTAATTGAAATATAACAGATCTATAACACTATATTCATTTCAGGTGTACACCATAATGATTTAATATTTGTATATATTGCAAAAAGATCACCACAGTAAATCTAGTTAATATCCATCACCATACCCTTAGTACGTGGTTATTATTTTTGTTGTGATGAGAACTTTTAATAGCTCATGTTTAACGTGCATTTTTCTTATTGAGTGGTGTACTGAAGCTGGGGAAAGGATCTTTCATTCATCCAGAGTGAACAGCAAGAGACATTGGTTTCAATAATTTTCTAAGAATTTGATATATGTGCACATGGATGAATTGTCGAGTACTAAGCAGTGTGGTCACGAACTGTCACAGTACAGGACACACCTACATTACAAACAGGTCTGAGCATTTCCTCGCAGAGCTGGATCCTGTGGCGGGTCATGCAGTCAGTGATGTGACCCCACCCCCCATCATCAGGCCATATAAAGCCAGAACTTACTAATTAATCCACACAGGGAGTAATTAGGTCAGACAGGGGGCTATTAATCCCCCATTTTACAGATGAGGGAGCAAAGGTAAGAGAGGTGAGATATATGCCACAGGCCCAATTAATGATGGCGCATTTGACCTAGTAGTGCCGTGCCCTGAGGACCGCAAAGCACTGGACCGAATCGTTAATCCTCTTTATGTTACTGTGCAGTAGGTAGGAGACAGGCACAATTATCCTTGTTTTACCTTTAGGAGAATGAAATGAAATCAATGGTTTGCCCCAGGAATTTGGCAGAGTTTAGAATTAGCCTCCACTTTCTAATTTATAGCAGTTATTCTTTGTCCTGGGTCAGCATTATATACTTTTACTACCTCAAGTCCTAGAAGTTAGAAGACAACCAGAGTGTTTTTGATATCCTGTCTTGCTCTTTGGCAATTACATAACAGTTTCTTCCAATATTTCCAAAGAATGAATTAATTTTTAAAATAGTGTCACCGCAATCTAATGATACCTGCAAGAAAGGTATAACCAATTGTTTTAGTCTTTTTCAGCTGATTTAGCATCAGGAGGCAGGCTGGGCGTATTAGCAACAATAGGAAGTTATTTCTCACAGTTCTGGAGGCTGGGAAATGGAAGGTCCCGCCTCTAACAGGGTCAGTGTCTGGAAAGGGCTCCCTTCTTGGTCCATAGAGGGCTGTCTGCTGTGTCCTCACGTGGTGGACAGAGAGGAGCTCTCTGGAGCCTCTTTTATAAATGAGGACAGTACTCTCATTCAGGCCCTAATCACCGCCCAATGGCCCTACCTACTCATTTCCATCACATCAGTTGAACACACAAATTTTGGAGAGACACAAATATTGAGTCTATAATACCAAAACATATGAGAAATGCTAAGAGCAGCCCCTATAAAGCGGTTAAATAGAACACAATCTTGATTATACATCTTGACTCTACCACTGATTGCCTGTGATGAAAGTTTACTATATATTAATCAAAATAGTCTTAAAATATTCAAAATATCTATGAACGGCCATATGAATATCTCTTTCCTGGTCATTAACACTAATTTTTAGTTTTGTGTCTTTGGACATTGTTGAAAGGACTTCATTACTAATGATAGAGAATAAGTACATGCTTTAGAAAAGGCAATTAATTTATACTTAAATGAAGAACATTAAAGAAAAAACATTTTGTGGGTTAACTAAAATGTCAAAACAATAATAAAATTATAAATTTTTAGAGAGCTGGAATAAGCAAGACTTCTTATTCATTACTCCCTTTATAAACAGAAAATTGAATATCTGAAAAACAAGTTGCTCAGGATTGCACAATTAGAGCTAGATACACAGCAAGGATGTGGGGTTTCCATCCTGCCAAATCAGTACACCTTTAGGCCCAATAAAGTAAAGCCTAATAAATGTGGTGGCCGAGTGAACATATCAGAGCAAAATGTGTAAATGCCTCTCCATTTGCTTCCTTTTTCAAATATCCTTACTTGTGCACATCGTAGTGCAGTTAAGGGACATCACAGGTGCCTACAATTCTGAATCCAGTTTTGACCTTCCTCTCCACCTTTGTAGCTCGCTTTACTCAGTTGCCAGGGCCTGTTAGTTCCATCTCCAAAATCACGCTCAAAATGCTTGTCAATCCCTTCGCTAGCCCTAGAGGGTCATTCGCTTGAGGAAGGACTTTATTACCTATTACTTTAGCCACTACAAGTAAATTTCAGCTAGACTTTTCTAGTATCCTCCTTACTCTCTACAATTTTATATTGCATCTGATTATAATATCAATCCCCATTAATGTATTTCATGGCGACTCATTACCAATTGCATCAGTACCTTCTTTTCCAGAAACATGTCAAGCTGGTCTCTGCTTCGGGACCTCTGTGTTTTCTGTTCCCCTCCTTGGAATGTTCTTTCCCTCATGTCTTTTATGGGTTGTTTCTTTTCATTTTTAAGGTCTCTGTAAACATTGATGTCCTCAGGACCCTATGTCCTTCCCAGTCTTTCTTTATAGCACTCAGTGTCCAAGATAATCTTGCCTATTTTTTATTTGCTTATTGTTTGTCTTAACTAGAATGCAGACTCCATAGAATAAATATCTACCCTGATTATTACTGGGTTCATAAAGCCTTGAACAGCACTTGGGCTCCCTGAAGTTTAAATACCAGAAGCATTCATCTTATTCAGAAACCTCATTCTCTACATTACTTATATTTCAGATACATAACTCATTTCTCCTTTATATGTACCTATGGAACTATTATTCCAACTAGTTATGATTCCAGCCCATGCCAATCTCATCTCATGTGATTTCCTAACACAGAAGTTTGTAAGTATCACTGACCTGCTTGCTTCATTGAGATCATTTGTTAACATGGAAAGTATTCGGCCTCTCCCCATGCTCCTCACTACTGAATCACCCTGAGATTCTGATACAGAGATATACAATCTTTATGAGAAATTTCCAAGCAATAACTATGTGCCCTCTAGTGTGAGCACCAGTTTCTTACCTACCTACCACTCCTTTCACCATAAACTTATGCATTTTTTAAAAATATGTTTTTATTAATTTCAGAGAGAAGAAGGGAGAGGAAGAGAGAGAGAGAAATATCAATGATGACAGAGAATCATTGATGAGCTGCCTCCTGCACACCACCTCCTGGGGATTGAGCCCACAACCTGAGCATGTGCCCTGAATGTGACAGCAGCAATACGTGTCCTAGACAGCCACCTCCTGGTTCATGGGTTGATGCTCAACCACTGAGCCACACCAGAGTGGGCCATCTTTTTTCTTAAGCCTAACCCCAAGACATGTTTATTCATTTTAGAGAGAGAGGGAGAAAGAAACAACTATGTAAGAGAGAAACATTGATTGATTGCCTCCCATACATGTCGTGAGAGTGGGATTGAACCCATAACAGGTATATGCCCTAACTGAGAATCAACACCTCAACTTTTTGGTGTACTGGATGATACTACAACCAACTGATCCACCCAGCCAGGACAAACTTATGCATCTTTTATTTTTAAAATATTTTTTATTGATTTCATAAACGAAGGGAGAAGGAGAGAGAGATAGAAATATCAATGATGAGAGAATCATCAATTGGCTGCTTCCTACACACACCCTACTGGGGATTGAGACCAAAACCAGTGCATATGTTCTGACCAGGAATGAAACAGTGACCTCCTGATTCATAAATTGACGCTCAACCACTGAGCCATGCTGACGACAAATTTACGCATCTTTTAATCCCAGATTCAAATCTGATATGTTTGTTAAAACATTTCACAATCTTATCCCTAAATAAATATAATTCTTCCCTATCTAAGGCCATGGGACCCCAAGTTTGTCTATTTTATGACCCTAATAAAATCCTTTTACAGTGATGGATAAATAGATGATAGATGTGCAGTGCTTAGAACATTCCTTGAAGTACATTTCTGTTCACCATCCCTGTGAAGATATCCTCACAGCTATATTTTTGTTTGTTTCCCTTTTCCTCCCATAAAACCAACTGGGCCCCACCTGCACGCATATGCACGTGTACCTGGCAGCTGGTCCTGAAGGTCTGAGCTTTTCTGCTTTTTGGCTAATTTTGTTTAAATCAGTATTTCCTACAGGTATACATAGTGTGATATTTTTCTCAAAAATTATATTATTAAATACTTGAAATGAAAGGGTGGGAATAAAAATTAAAAATAGAACAAAAGAATGGAAGGAAGGAAGAAATAAAATGGAAGGAGGAAGAAAGGAAAGAAGAAAAACAGAAGAGCTTGGACTATTTTTGAGGAATAACAACTTTTCTTACTATGCTGAATATGGATATACCTTATGTTCTCATACATTTAAATTGTATTCTATGCCATTCTACCCTCCACGAAAACAAGATCCACTCATTCCAGGTTCCTCTCAGTGGTGCCACTCCCTTTATGGGTCCCCACTCACTAGCCGAGAGTGGCTGGTGTAGATAACCCAGGGTACGTTAGCTTCCATACCGGGTACAAATGGAAATAATAGTGGCTGCTTTGTAGTTCGTTGTGTTGTAGTTCACTGTCTGTGAGTGACAGGAGCAATACGTGTCCTAGACAGCCACCAAAGATGAAGTGAGTACTCAGAACACGTGTAATGTATGGAATGACACAGATAATAAGCCAGGCACCACTGAAGACTTTGAAAGGCTCAATGTAAGAATAGAGGCAGAGATATGAATGTACTGACTCCATCCCCCACCACTCAGAATGCCTGGCAGAAGATGCCCGTGAGCTGAGTGACAAGGCCAAAAACAGTCACCATGTCAGTCAAGCTGAATAAGTTGTATCAAATTTCAAATGGGTAAGGACAAAGTTGGCGAGTGTATAGTACAGCGATGTGTGTGCACAGTTGGCAAGCGAAGTTACAGAGAGGCAGTGGAGGAGACATAGGTAAATTAAAAATCCAGGAGCTGGCTTGGATTTCTATAGGGCGGTGTCCAGATGGTCTTTTCTCCTCTCTTTTGTTTTTGCACCAGCCCATCTGAAGTTGATATCCGGTAAGCTCAGTTAGCAGCATACAAAATATTATCAGGATTTGCCACATTGTATTTTTCTGTAGATGAAAATGAAAAATACAAATCTTTAATGGTGTGTTTCCTGTTTGTCAAGACCTAGGGTTGTTGATGAATGTGTAAATAAAGAGATAGATAGATGATAGATAGATAGATAGATGTGAGCTCACAGACCTATAACAGAGTTAGAGAGCTGACCAAGAATCAGGCAAAGTTTCAGAAGAATAACAGTAAACTCAGTGTGTGCTGCCTGCGCAGAGGAGACACTGGGGTTTGTGGCCAGTGTTTGGCCCCACACACTGTTTTCTGAGAAGTTGCCACCTGTCTCTCACTGTGATGCACTGTGCACCACAAACAATGGATTGTTATATAATTTGATAAACATCACACCAGCCACCTGGACAGTACTCCCTGAAGCCCCAGAAGAGAATGCCCACCTAAGAGTTTTAGGAAAGTAATGTTTTATCTAAGTGTGAAGAAGGGATCAGGGATTACGGTGTGGAAAACCCACAGCCGGGAAGTGGTGAGGCCAGAGCCCACATCCATGGCTTATTTAAGGAATGTCATGCCACATGATTTCACTTACATGTGGAAACTAATGAACAAAATAAACAAAATAGAAACTGACTCAGGGGAAGGGGGTTGTGGCACTGGGTAGAAAAGGTGAGGGAGTTAAGCAATAAAACAACAACTGATAGACACAGAGAACAGTATGGTGACGACCCGAAGAGGAGGTGGGTGGGGGATGTAGAAGAGGGCAAAGGGGGACGCGGGTAAAGGTGAGGGAAGGAGACGTGGCTCTGGGTGTGAACACACAACACCTATTCAGATGATGAATGATAGAACTGCACCTAAACTCAAGCCTCCGAACTCAGAGAACCTGAAACCTATATAATTTTATTAACCAATGTCACCCAATAAATTCAGTAATTTTTAAATGAACTTATGTACAAACAAAAATGCCTGGAAAAGAAAAGAAAAGACAGGTCCAGTAGTCGGATACTGTCAGGATGTCAGCAGGTGTGAGTAGAGATACAGAGGCTGCAGGGCCCAAGCTCGGGTGCAGGCTGAGGGAGATAGTGATGGGCCATGGCCCTGGTAAGTGGACTGAATTCAGCATTGTCGGCTTTTGGGTAGAGATCACAGGTATGGAAACTGCGTTGGCAGCGTGAGCCATAAGGAGAAAACCAGCTTGGAGGGTCTTAGCTTATGCCAGGTGAGAAAAATGAGAGGCTCATAAATCAGGGAGTGAATCTGAAAGTCATTTCAGAACTGAACTTTAGTGGATAAGAGAGATGATATATAAATAATACCTAATATATATATATAGTAAATATTATATAATATCATAAAGTCAAGCCTAATGCGAAGAGGGCTGTGCCCTCTAAGCTGGGACTTATTTGTGGCTTTGCCAACAGGTCAGTCCGAGGCTTAACCCTATAGCCGCTCGAGAGATATATATACACACATAAATATATATAACTATAACTTGTATTTAGAAATCCTTATTATATTTCCAATATATTTGGTGGAAGTTTTATCTGCCTTGCTTCATTTAGCATCTTGGCAGGCGTATATAATTTCCCCTCTTTCTACAGTGAGGAAAGTGGGTCTACACTCTACAGGTCATACGTGGTAAACATAAGATTCACCTGATAGTGCTTTTTGACAACAATTTTTCCTGCTCACAAGAGACAAGCCTGGATGGAAATATGCAAAGAAGAGAGAAATATGGGCAAGTGTACTAAACATAGTCTTTAGGGTTGGGTGCGTACATTCATTTCTTAGACCACAAGGGCACCATTCAGTATGGTGCAGTAAATTAGAAAAACCCAGCTTAATACCTGGGAATGTCATAGATACTGGGAGTTATGAATCTCCAAAGGATCATAAAACCCTGAGCTAGAAGAAATGTTAAAATGTAATGTAGTCTATTCTCAACTGCTAGTAAGATTGACGGAACATAAAGCTCCTGTAAGAGATGGGTCTAACCCACACATGTCCTAAACCTAAGCTTCTGAACTCAGAGATCCCTCACGCGTGGAAAGTACTCAATGAAGGGGACTCTGATGCTCGTCCCAAGAGCATCATCAGGAATTATGGACTCTAAGTCAGACTTATACTTTGTAGTTGTTAAATGAGATCAAGTGCTCAAAATTTGGTGTCACATTCCTTCTTCATTGCCTTTTATTCTTCCAATGCTCTGATTATTTCATTTCCCTCTAGGAATAACACATTCCTTCATTTTGTTCATCTACCCATAACAATACTTGTAAGAGGGAAAAAGACAAAAGAAATTGTAATTGAGCCATGGTACCACAGGACATTATGTGCAAGGCTTTTGGTATAATAAACCACTCCTCAATAGAATGCTCAGAATCATATATATATATATATATATATATATATATATATATAAACCTAAGCAACCATCCGACCGTTTGACTGTCCGACTGGTAGCTATGATGTGCACTGATCACCAGGGGGCAGACGCTCAACGTAGGAGCTGCCAGACTGTGGTGACTTGGTAGCTGCTTTTCTTGGGTGACGCACCTGACACCAGAGAGGAGGGAGCCCGATTCTGGGGTGTGTCAACCAAGAACCACCCTCTCGAAACCCGGGATCCCTTGGGGGATGTCAGAGAGCCAGTTTTGGCCCGATCTCCACAGGCCAGGCCGAGGGACCCCACCGGTGCACAAATCTGTGCACTGGGCCTCTAGTTACAAATAAGAGGAAAGAGTGTAGTTTAACAGACAGAAAAGACTCCTTTTAAGGGCCAAACCTATCACTTCTTTGAATTTACCACTCATAATCCTCAATATAACACAGAAAGATATTCATGCCCCTCCTACTTTATGGGGTTGTAATGTGTCAAATGAAACAATCATACTGGGGAACCTCGGGGACTGAAAGCAGCATGGCTCCTGCACTCTGTTCAAGCACCAGCCATGGTTATGTGATGACCAACGCTGACCTAGTCTACCCACTTGGACCAAGCATGGTCTTGCCTGCAGTTGTCACCTGGACCCACCAGGAATGTGTCAATGATGCACAGATAAATATTGTGCATATTGTTTAAAATTCTAGCAGAAAGGATCGGTTAGTGGAAAATAACTGAATCCATGCCATTAATGCAACAAATACATTGAAAAAAGCCAACAATAAATCTAATGTGAAAATGTGCCCTAATTTAAAATTCTTATTTAGCCATACATTAGTACAATTTATGAGTTTCAGTGAAAGGCAAAGTAAGCTCTGATGAAAGAAATGAGGATGGTGATTACTTGTGGGATAGACTGGAACATGAGCAGCTGAACTTGTGGAGTCAAGGAAGTATTTTTTATCTCGAACTGGGTAGTGGTTTAACACACATAAACCTTCCTTGAGCAGTTCCTCTAATATGTGAATTTCACTGCATGGAATGACACCTTGATGACCCCTGTGTCCTGGTTACATGCTTACCACCTGCTTCTTGACAACACGTAGCTCTGAGATCTTTGGCCTCCTGATGGTCACTACCTTTGCTAAAGGGACATCTGGTCACGTTTGATTTGCAAGTTGTTTCTGTCTCTGCTGTGAGTTGTGAGAGTAAGTGTAGTTGTATAAACTATATTATCTGTCTATGGGCAGAAGAAGAACTTACACGCTGAATTCTAACTGCAGTCTCTTCAATGTGGTGGAACATTAAATTATGTTACTTTCTTAGTCATGTCACCGGATTCCGTGCCCAAATTGAAACAACCTGGGCTCTATGGTCTCAGGGGTGGGCTCCATATTACTGTGTAATGTTAACTACTAGTATCAAATTTCAAAGACAACCAATGTTTAGGGTTATGTAAATGCACTTCACAGATGCAGTTCCTGCTTTTTTTGGTAGAATGCCAGTTGATATTGCCAATCAGTGACATGCAGGAGAATCAAGTTTATTAATGTATCCACTCTAATTACCTGTGCCCAAATTCTTTATTCATCAGGTTACCTGTTGACTTCCCTTCTTACTTACTTGCCTGTGGTAAGACAGGAGGAGACTAGGATCAGAGCACTTATGTTTTTTGAATAAGAATATTAATAGGAACAATAGTAGAAAACTTGTTATATTCCTTGAGTATCTTCTCTATTCCAACACTCTTCCAGGAAATGTATATCCAACCACATCTCATTGACTAAAACAAACAAACAAGAATACAACAAAAATACCATGAGGTAGGTAGCGAAAAATTGAGTTGTAATTGAGAAAATTGAGACTAGAAGTTATTACATTTTTCTAAGGACATACACAAAATGTTGGATCTAAAACTCCATCTCATTCTGTTGATTAAGCTTCAAAAGAATAGCTTAGTACACTCCTTCTGACTATATTTCTGACCAATATGTGTGTAAAATGTAGCCAAATTTAACATTAACTGATGTTTTTGACTACCTAACTGTTCTTCATAAAAAGATAGAATCTCATATCATGGAAAGTGATGAACTGTAGTTCAAATTTACTTTATATAAATAAAATAATTTGTTTTGGTGGGACTGAATTTTAAATTTGTTGACAACTTAGATTTTGTGATCTATAATCTATAGCAAATTCCTATTCTATAGTAATAATTAAGCATTTGGGATACAAGGTTTTCATTTATTTTATTTCAAATGATATCACCAGTATCCTCATGAGGAAGATAGTGTTTTTGTCTACAATTCGCTGGTAAAAATTTTCAGAGAGGTAGAATGACTCGCCATACATCAGAAGACCTGCCAGTAGAAGATTTGGGGCTCGTGAAAAGGCTGTCAGACTTGAGGAGACACTTGCCCTGCATGCACCTGATAGGAGCATTCTTTGCTCCCAGGTATCCACACCCCGTGTCTCATCCTCAACCAAGTGGTTCAGCTCCATCTCACTGAAGAAGCCCAGCTTCTGGGGCAGCGGGCCCACACTTGAGCCCCCCAGGCCCAGGAGGGTCCACAGGGTCCAGAGCTGTGGTGCTGGTAGCCTGGCCCCCGAGGCCCAGGAGACTAGCTCAGTCTCTGATCCTGTCCAGCCTGTGGTGAGCATGGCCCTTCAGCCCACGTGGCTGCTAGAGAGAGAGACCAGGTCTGTGTGGAGCTTCCCCATATTTCCTTGGGCTTGGGAGAGAGCAGGCTTTCTTTCAAACTATTCAATCTCAATCTCGTTCCTGACTTTTCTTGGGCTTGTGTCCTTATCCCATCCATCCTTTTCCCCAGTTTTCCTCCTCCCCTCCATGGTCACTATTTGGCTCCTACAGCACATGTACTCAGTAAAGCAACCTCTCCCTTAACCATTTCTCCCTTCTCACTAAGCCAGGAGAGCCGCAGTTGTTCCCTGGGTGGTTGGAAAGCCAATCTTTCCTGCTAGCTATTTCTGGGAATGTCTGTGAAACTAGTTTCCTGGCTTAATCAGGCTTAGCCAGTTCTCTTCCCTCTCTTTTGTTAATATCTAACTAGCTCTTTTCGCTAACAAGCTGAGTTTGCTCACCCTACCTCCCAACTTCATTAAATCCTCAAGTATCCGTGAAATGCTCTCAGAATAGTTGTGTTCACTTTTGAGCTCTACTGTCTAGCACAGTGTTTGGTACAAAATATATTCAATGAATATTTGATATATGAGATGCCAGAAAGATGATTTACTTGCTGTGTCTCCATACAATTGTTCTTTTATTATTATTATTCTGTGAAAATATAGTGACCACCTACTTTTGTTAAAGTTACAATTTTCAGTAAAACAAGATATTGCTTGCCACTTAAACCACTGTAGCACTATTTTCAGTGACAGAAACTTTTCCCTGGATTTATTCTTCCAGTACTGGCCCAAATCAAGTGGGAAGAATAATAGTGACTATAGTGTTACTAACTTTATTCCTTACAGTAAGAATTTTCCTACCAGGTTCTGGAATAAATCACTACTTAATCTAAAACTAAATTAGACAATGACTTGTTCATTCACATCATATTTAACAATAATGCCTTATCCATATATTCTAAGTGATAAGCTATTTCAACAAACTTTTAATTACTTATTTTTTAAAGTTTATTTTTACTGTTGAAAGTGTTACAGATGTCCCTTTTGTTTGTGTGTTTTTTCCATTGAACCCCTCCAACCTGTACCCACCCCTCCCAGGACTTCACCACTCCATTATCTGTGTCCTCAGGCTATGCATATCTATATATATAAAACCCTAATATGCAAATAGACCGAAAGGCTGAACAACTGAACAACTGATCACTATGACCTGCACTGACCACCAGGGGGCAAGCACAAAACATGGTGGGTGTTGCCTGTGGTGGGATGGTACAGCAGGTGAGTGGGGGTGCCAGACCAAGGCGGGGCGTTGGTCACTGTCATTGGGGTGAGCCTCTGGTGGTTACTGAAAGTTTTTGCTCCTGTGCACCGTGGTCCCGTTTGGCACTCACACCCGCTACTGGTGCCTGGGGCCAGCCCTGATGGCTCAGCGCCATCGGTGGGTGCGAGTAGCCGCTGCCAGCCCCAATCGCCCCTCAGGGCTTCTCCACCTCCCCCTGCTCCTGAGGGACGATCGGGGTTGGCAGCCACCACTCACACCTGCTGCCAGCGATGGTCCCGCTCGCACCCACTGCTGGTGCCAGGCGCCAGTCCCAATTGCTCGGTGCTGTCAGTGGGTGTGAGCAGTGGCTGCCAGCCTCGATTGCCCCTGAAGGCTTCTCCACTTCCCCCTGCTCCTGAGGGGCGATTGGAGCAGCCCACTGAAGGCTCTAGCTCCAATAACTCCGCACCGTCAGCAGGTGTGAGTGGGGCCAGTGCCTTCAGCGTGTGGGAGCGGTGCTGGCAGGAGCGGGGCTGCTGGCAGACAGGAGACCAGCAGCTGCAGCAGGAGGGGCCGGGCGGGGGTGCGAAGGATGGATTGAGACCCGCCATGTGCCCACAGCAGCCTCGTGGCCCACAGTTCCTTTCAAGGTGCATGAATTCATGCACTGGGCCGCTAGTATGCATATAAGTTCCCCAGTTCATCACTTCCCACCCACTACCCCACCCCTGCCTTCCCTCTGAAATTTGTCAGTCTGTTCCATGCTTCTATCTCTGAATATATTTTGTTCATCAATTTATTTTGTTCATTAGATTCCACATATGAGTGAGATTATGTGATACTTATCTTTCTCTGACTGACTTATTTAGCTCAGTATAATACTCTTTTGATTCCTACATGCTGTTGCAAAAGATGAGTTCTTTCTTTTTACAGCCACATAGTATTTCATTGTGTAAATATACTACAACAATGTTATCAATTCATTTGTGATGTCACTTGGGCTGTTTCCAGATCTTAGCTATTAGAAATTGCACTGCTGTGAACATAGGGATGCATATATTATTTCTGATTGGTGTTTCAGGTTTCTTAGGCTATATTCCCAGAAGTGGGTCACATGGCAAATCCATTTTTAATTTTTTGAAGAAACTCCATACTGTTTTTCACAGTGGCTGCACCAGTCAGCAGCAGTATAGTAGGGTTCCCTTTTCTTCACATCTTAGCTAACACTTATCATCTGTTGACTTGTTGATGGTAGCCATTCTGACAATACCTCATTGTCATTTTAATTTGTATCTTTCAGATGATTAGTAACTTTGAGCACTTTTTCAGATTTACTTTGGCCATCTGTATTTCCACTTTGAAGAATTATCTATCTAGGTTCTTTGTCCATTTTTTAATTGGATTTTTTATAATCTTTTGTTAAGTTGTATAGTTCCTTATATATTCTGGAAATCAGCTACTTATCAGATGTATACTTGGCAAATATGTTTTCCCATGCATTGGGCTCTCTTTTCATTTTGTTGATCATTTCTTGCTGTGCAGAAACTTTTATTTTGATGTAGTCCCATTAGTCTATTTTCTGCTTAGTTTCCTTTGTCCCAGAAGATGAATCTGTAAACACATTGCTACAAGAGAAGTGTGAGATTTTGCTGCTTATGGTTTCTTTAAAGATGCTTATGGTTTCACAGTTTACATTTAAGTCTTTTATCCATTTTGAGTTTATTCTTGTGTATGATGTAAGTTGATGGACTAGTTTCATCTTTTTGCATGTATCTATTTTCCCAACACCATTTATTGAAGACATTGTCTTTACTTCATTGTATGCTCTTACCTCCTTTGTCAAATATTAATTAAGTATAACATCAAACCTACAGTTAACACCATACTTTACGGGCAAAATTAAAACCATTTCCCCTAAGAACAGAAACAAGACAGGAATGGCTGCTTTCACCACTCTTATTCAACACTAGAGGTCCAGTGCACAAAATCTATGCACTGGTAGGGTCCTTAGTGGCTGCCAGCTGCCAGCCGGGTATGGCCTCCCTTCCCCCTGCTGCCTGTCCCCTGCTGCCATTGCTAGTCACTGCCTGCAGGGCCCAATTGCCCTTCCTATCACCTCACTGCCTGCAGGCTCCCAGGCACTGAGGGAGCCTGGCAGTGGCCCCGCCTGGCAGTGGCCCCGCCCCCTGCTGCTGCTACTGATCACCCTACAATCAGATTGGCGGGACATTAGGCCCCGCCCAGCTCCCTCAGCAACTGGGAGCCCTGTGGCAGCAGGGTGATCGGATTGGCAGGGCGATAGGTCCCCGCTCAGTGACCAGTGGCTCTCACCCGCCTTGGCCTAGGGCCGCCCATTCACCTGCTCCACCATCCGGCCCCGGTCCAGCTCTTGTCAGGGCCCATCAGGGCCTGTAGTGCCTCCACCTCCACCTGCTGCCAGCACTGCATCGCCCATGCTTGCCATGTTCTGCGCCACCCCCTGGTGGTCAGTGCATGCCATAGCAAGCAGTCAAACTCCTGGCAGAACTCCTAGTTGAGGGGAAATTTGCATATTAGGCTTTTCTTATATAGGATAGTGCTGGAAGTCCTAATCACAGCAATCAGACAAGAAAAAAAACATAAAAGGCATCCGAATTGGAAAGGAAGAAGTAAAAATCTCATTATTCACAGATGACATGATATTGTACATAGAAAACACTAAAGACTACACACACACACACACAAACAACCCCACTAAATGAATTCAGCAAGGTGGCAGGATACAAAAATTAACAGACAGAAATAATTGGCATTTTCATATACCAATAATGAACTCTCAGGAAGAGAAACAAACAAACAAATCCTACTTACCATTGAAACAAAAATTTAACATACTTAGGAATAAACTTACCCAAGGAGGTAAAAGACCTGTACTCAGAAGACTACAGGACATTGAAAAAAGAGATCAAAGAAGATATAAACAAGTAAAATAATATACCATGCTCATTGATTGGTAGAATCAATATCATTCAACTGTCCATACTTCCAAAGCGACCTATAGATTCAATGCAATCCCTATTAAAATACCAATAGCATATTTCACAGATCTAGAAAAACTACTCCAAAAATGTATATGGAACCAAAAAAGACCCAGAATAGCAATTTTGAGAAAGAAGAACAAAGTTGGAGGAATCAGAGTACCAGGTATCAAGTTATACTACAAAGTCACTGTGCTCAAAACAACTGGTACTGGCACAAGGACAGGCATATAGATGAATGGAACAGAAGAGAATGCAGAAATGGACCCAACCCATTATGTTCAAATAATATTTGACAAAGGAGTCAACATACTTATAAAACGCAAAAACAGAAATAAAATTTTTAACCAAGAAACCAGAAATGACTCCAGCTCTGCTGCTGAAAATGACAAAATTCCTTTTTTGCCCTAATATCTTCAATTGTAATGATGAGAATTATAGTATTCATATTTTTTGTCAAAAATATAAAGGGGAAATTGAGTTAATATTTATGAAACATGTTAAATATAAAATTATAATTTTAATTTTAAAAATTAATAAGAAAAACAACAACAAAATGGTAAAGTTTAGAACATTGCATTCCATTACTAAGTATTTAGAACATATTCTCTTATATATGTTCCATTGTTTACATAGAAAAATTTTTATAATCATATACTTTCTCTTTAAATCTTTGCCATTTTATATTTAAGAAACTAACAAGCAAAAGAAACCAGAGTTGTGTTTATATAAATTATTTCTAAATTTATGCAAGAAACAACAAGATGTTAAAAGCCCAGCAAGTGGTAAAAATCTTTTTAATTTTTCATAGTATAATATTCTTATTGTCTCTGGACCTTGTAATTTTCATTCATTCAGTTTTCCTTCAAGGAGAAAGGCTTAAGAAGGGAGAGAAGGATGAGTTAGAAGGTAATCACAGGTCTTGTGATAAGTGTCTTCCTGGAGAGAAGCAATTTGAAGTGCTATCTAGTTACATATCACACCATCTGATGCTCAAGGTAGCACTAAGTAGGGAGAGTACATATTTCCCATAGTATCCCCATCTTACAGTTGAAAGAAGCTATGATTCAATGAGTTTAAATTAATTTTTATGAAATTATAGAACACAACATTGTTGCAATTGGGATTTAAACTAGATTTTCAGACTCTGACACTGTGGTCAATTTAGTGGATGTATCTGTACTGATTAGTAATTTTTAATAATTATAGGCTTCCAATTTCTATCCAAGTGGCCAAAAAATCTGGAAGCAAAGTATATTTTTTGCAGCAGGTTCTAGTAATTTAGGTGAAAACCTAGCATTAAGAAAGGAAGAAGTTGAAATAAAAAATAATATTGGTCAATGGGTTGAAAAACAGGGACAAAGAATATTTTAAGATCTAATTAATACTATAAAAACATGGGTTCAATACCATTATCAAACAAAATGTGTAACACATAGCCATATGTTTACAGAAGTTGTTAAAGAATATAGGAAACACAGCGGAGAAAGGTATTTAACTCATATAAGACAAGGATACAATAGTAAGCTTAGAGCCAAACTAAATTGAAAAAAGTTTCTGTAGAAAAATACATCCCAATGCTATTGAAAGCCCTAGCTAGTTTTTCTCAGTGGATAGAGCCTCAGCCTGTGGACTGAAGGGTCCCAAGTTCGAATCCAGTCAAGGGCACATGCTTGGGTTGTGGGCTTGATCCCCAGTAGGGGTATGCAGGAAGCAGCCGATCAATGATTCTCTCTCATCATTGATGTTTCTATCTCTCTCTCCCTCTCCCTTCCTCTCTGAAATCAATAAAAAAAAATTATAAAAAGAATGCTACTGAATAAGAAAAATCCAGAAAGCTTTCACACAAATACCTAGCTGAAGTTAAAAACAAAAGTGACATTACATTTTTTTGGCATAAAATAGAACATAAATATATAGAGAAACTATTATTTAAATTGGTAGAGTTTGTAGAAACATGACAGAGCTATCTCAGTCCCATATTGCTTGCATAACTCTCCTTTTTCCTCCTTAATGGTGCCATAATACCTTTAGGCAGGGACCTAAAGTTTATGAATAATTAATAGACCAATTGACCAGAGGAGAAAATCCTGACAGATGTAAAACATAGATGTGCAATGAATTTTCAGCCAATATCCCAAAGCAGTCTGTTACAGAATGGAAGGGATCCCTGTGTCTGCACACATCATAGTCTGATAAGACAGGAACAGGAGTTTTCAGCAAAGACAGTAAGGGTTTAGTTTTAGGAAAGGACCCACACCTGGAGACATAGGTGAGCTAACATCTCTAAGACCTGGCTCCTAGATGGCTTCCAGAGGATGGGTTATATAGAGGGAAATCATTAGTCATGGTGAGGGAGTTAGAACAGTGGTCTCTATTGATTAGGCAGTGCTAGGGATGGGGTCATTGCATCTGGTCCTGATGTCAGCCATGGTGTCGCTTGATCTGGTTTCAATGCTTTTCTGAGCCTGGAACTGAAACACAACTGAAGCCCAGATGTTACTTTTAGTTTGATTGAAACTCTATCTCTGTGGTCAACAGACCCCCAGGCTTTATTCCTAAGGTTATTGATGATGATCAGAATATCTCATTGGTCCAAGTTCTTCATGATAAAGGGAGTGATGTGCACAGGGAGAGGGAGGAAGGTTGCTGCAATCTTTGTGGTGGGGTTCAGGATCTGAAGGAGGGGCCAATGCACAAATGAAAATACTATACAAGAAATATGAATTTATAAGGCATTGGGGCCAGGTGGAGACTCTTTCTTAAAGAGACACACCAACTTCTGGCCTGGTTCACTATTTATTTAGTTGAATACACATTTGCCCTTTAGTAATGCATACAGGCATATAAAAGGTAAAGTTTGATAAACAGTAAAAGGATTATCAGTTTAGGGAATTACCTTGAGCCACCACTATCTCAACTGACAAGGTGCTTAGTGTCAGCCCCGCTAATGCCCAAGGTCCATCGGTCTTCTATGTTCCTTGGTGCACTGATAGTATTGGCAAGCAGTGGCTTCCCATATCTCCCCCTTTTTGTTTTCTTAATAAATCTTGAAAAGTGTATGCTGTCTGTAGGGCTTGAGTCCTTTTAAGACTCTTCATTCCACATCTGCAGAGTAGAAATAAACATAAAAACAAGAATGAGACAGACAATAGTGGTTATGCTAAGAGGCAGAGGTAGGGAGAAACAATGAAAAGGATTGAGTTCTTTCTCATACTTTTTAAATTGCTGCCAGGCATCTAAGGAACTAGTTTGTAGTAGGCTCCTTTCTGGGCCATCAGTTCTTTATGGGTTCCCTTCCCAATCACTGTCCCCTGTGACATGACAGCAATGATATTCGAGTTCTGGATGGTGGACAAGCGGTGGGCAATGACAATGCAGGTCCGACCTTCTCTGGCTTTGTTCAGGGCAACCTGCACCATCGCACAACTGATGACTGCTAGCTAGCATGGCAAGGAAAACATTCTCAGTGTTCTCGGGGTTCTTGTTCTGGACTGTCTTCTTTACCATCCCCCAGGTCATCTCAGGACTGTTTCTCATCTGTCTTGTTCTCCTCCAATTCCTCATCTTCAGTGTGTTGCCTGGGGCTACTGCTATCTATGGCTGGAATAGTCAATTGTCTGCAGCCACAGGTACAGGGTGAGGCTCCAGGTGCAAGGTCCTCATCAATCTGGTCAGTTCCTCAGGTCCATGTTGAAGTTTAATGTTCTTTGCAGGAATCCGCACGGGCTTGGAGGAGTTTTCTGGAAATACACAAGCATATTCTCAACCAAAGGTTAATAAAGGTTTGGGACCTTTCCATAAACCAGACTCAGGATCCTTCCATTTGATCAAGGCTTTTTCTTTTGGCTTATTATGACACCAGTATAATTTTATTGGTGTCTTGTCATCAGCATTGCAAGTGAAAAAAATTTAAGATAATTAACACTTGGTGTAGTCTATCTAGAGGAGATTTCTCCAGTGTCACTATTCCCCCTTTTTGCTTTTCAAGTTGGGATTTTAGCCACTGGTGGTGACATTCTATAATTGCCTGCCCTTGGGGATTGTATGGTATTCCCGTAATGTGCCTGTTGTAATAAAGTACTCATTTCCTTTTGTTAAAGGACCAGGCAGGGTGGTATGAGCCATGATATGAGTAATGTAAAAGGGATATTGTCTTTTCTGTACAATTTGCTTTACCTGTTTAAATAGTATAAATAAATTTTGGTCACTGAGCCATTTTAATCGAGCAGTCTCAATTTTGTTACCAGGCCAGCAGCATAGGCAGAATCAGAAATAATATTTTTAAACTATACTTTTATTGGTTTCAGAGAGGAAGGGAGAAGGATAGAGAGATAGAAACATCAATGATGAGAGAGAATCATTTATTTACTGCCTCCTGCATGCCCCCTACTGGGGGTGGGGATTGAGCCCGCAACCCCAGCATGTGCCCCTGGCCGGAATCAAACTTGGGACCTTTTAGTCCACAGGCAGACGCTCTATCCACTGAGCAAAACCAGCTAGGTCAGAAATAATATTAAGAGGCTCTTGGAAATTCTGTAGTGCAGCCTTAATAGCTTCTAATTCAATCCTTTGTATAGAAGTGTGACTAGTCTGGATGACCAGGTCTGAATCCATTGCATGATAAGCAGCTTTACCATTAGATGAACCATCAGTAAAAACAGTTAATGCTCCAGGAATAGGTTCCTGTCTAGTGTTTTTTTGGTATAAATAATAAGGTAATAATGATGTAATATAAAAACTGTAGTAACTTGTTTTTTAGTAGGTGACAACTAAGTTCCTCTAAATATTCACTTACTAGTTGTACGGGCTAATAATGCAGATTTTGTAATCAAGGAAAGCACTATAATTTCAAGAGAAACATCAAAAGTACTTTATTCAAAGTAATGTCCATCACTAGCTACAAATTTCCTCCAACTTTAGGTAATTTGTGGATACTGTCCCAATAGAACTTTTCTTGTTTTGAGGCAAATCATTCAGAGACCCAATTTTCCACTTCTTCGTACGTTTTGAAGTGCTGCTCAGAAAGTGCATGTGCCATCGATCAGAAGAAGTGGTAATCTGAAGGAGCAAGGTCTGGTGAATACAGTGGGTGAGTTAATACTTTCCAGGCAAGATCTTTTAACATATCTCCAGCTGGTTTTGAAGTGTGTGATGGTGCATCATCATGAAGCAAAATTACTTTGCTATGTCTTCTGGCACATTCTAGTCATTTCACGATCAAAGCATGGTTCAAATTGATTACTTGTCAGTAGTGATTAGTATTAATGGTTTCACCTGGTTTTAGAAGCTCATAATACACCACACCTTCCTGATCCCACCAAATGCAGAGCATTGTCTTCTTTCCGAAGCGATTTGGCCTTGCAGTCGATGTTGATGGTTGACCTGGATCAACCCATGATTTTGTGCGTTTGGGATTCTCAAAATAAATCCACTTTTCATCCCCAGTCACAATTCTATCCAAAAATACTTTCTTTCATGCTGTTGAAGCAAGATTTTACTGATGACTTTTCGGTTTTCCATTTGTCTTTTGTTTAGTTGATGTGGCACCCATTTTCCTTCCTTTAAAATCTTTCCCATTTCTTATAAAAGATTGGAAATGGTTTGCTGAGCAACATTTAATCTTTCTGCAAGTTGTTTTTGAGTTTGACATGCAATCTTCATCCAATAATGCTTGTAATTGTTGGTCTTCAAACTTTTTCGGTTGACCTGGACGTTCTTTGTCTTTCACATCAAAATCATCACTTTTAAAGCATTTAAACCAGCGTTCACAAGTATCTTGAGATGGAGCATGTTCACCATCAGCTTCCCAAAGTATTCAGGAGCACTTTTCTTCAAAATATAGTAATGAATTAAAACGTCCCACAAATTCTCTTTTTTTTTGTCACAAAATTTGACATTTTTAAGTGTAAAAATATCTATGATGTTAACACCTTCAGAAAATTTGACATATGAAGTTTTGAAACTTGTCAATACAACAAAATAGCATACATATCAAACCTCATATATATCAACATATGTGTAACTCCATCTATTTAAAAAAATCCACATTATTAACCACTACACCTAGTATTTCAATTTGCCAATGTAATTAGTCTGAAATAAGGTTTATTTTCTAACTTGATTTGTCCTTGGGTGTGGACAGTAAATGACACTAATTGGATACCTGCTTTCAGTCTTTTTGAGTATATTGACATAAGCTTTGTTTACCCTCTGTTTAGGGAGACAAAATGCAAATTATTTACTCTTAAGTGTCTTAGGTTTAGGGAAGATAGAGTTTATTAGATGGCCCAAAACCATTTGGCATTTAAATTTTCTAGAATTTAGATGGTTGCAAACTGCTGTTACATGCTGTATTTGCTATCTCGCAGCTCCTGTGAGGTGAGCCACAAAATTAGAAAATGATTCTGTAGGTTTTTGCATACACTTAATAAAAGCTTCCTTAGGATTCCCTAAGCATATTGAATAAATGTGTCATTTTTCCCATAGAGATTTTTAGATAAGGTTTTATTTAATGTCCTTTAATAATTTCTAAAAGTTATTCAGGGGCTTAAAGCAATCATTTCATATTTCTACCTTTTTAAGGCCTAATACAATGATTTTTAATTACAGTTTCTAGATATTTAAAGGGTGTTTCTTTATGTACCTTTTTAGGAGCAATTTTTAAGCCCCGTTTAGGGATTTTCTTTTCTAATTGGGTAAGCATTGCTAAAGTCTGCTTTTCCTGCGGGTTTGCCATACATCACTACGTTAAAGACTTTTATTTTCTTTCAAACAGAACAACCAACTTGGCTGCTTTTCAGAAAAACAGGTAGGAGAGAAACATGCTGGCCAATACTGCAATGCATAGATCTCAAGTAAAAGTAACTTTTTTTTTACTTATGGTGCCTCATTAATGGTGAGATTTAATGCTTGAATAATAACTTTTAGTTTACTTTGTAAATAGTAGTGGAAGAGATTTTTTTAAAATATATTTTATTGATTTTTTACAAAGAGGAAGGGAGAGGGATAGAGAGTTAGAAACATCGATGAGAGAGAAACATTGATCAGCTGCCTCCTGCACACTCTCTACTGGGGATGTGCCCGCAACCAAGGAACATGCCCTTGACCGGAATCGAACCTGGGACCCTTGAGTCCGCAGGCCGACGCACTATCCACTGAGCCAAACCAGTTAGGGTGAGATTTTTAAAATTTCTCCTTTTTAAGCTTAAATTTACTTCTAAACAGCATTCCTTTTGGCTAGTGCTCATTTGCATAAGTATCCAAATTTTACTTTGGACTTTACTAAAACCAGTTGCTCATAAAATATTGGCTTCACATATAAATGAGTTTATATGAGACCTTGATTATATTGTGAAAAGCTAACTTATTAAGTAATTAAAGTATGCACCTTTATTGAAAAATCAAAGTAAGCAAACATATACATTTGACCCATGAAATACAGATGCCACCCCACCCCCCAGCCAATCTATAGAGCAGGCTGTGTGGGGGTCTGTGGCAGTATGTATGCTCCTGTTTTGAAATTCAACTGCTGAATATTCTGGTTTTGCTTAAGAAGTATTCAGCAACCTTGTCCTGCAAAGCTTAGAAGCTGAAACTTCTATAATATTTAAAATATATGTATATAAATAGAACACAGTTATTAATTTTTTATTTGACGAGGTTTTCCATGTGATTTCAAGTATATTAGATTGGCCTAATTTAGTTCAAAAATATTTATTTTAGCCGTAACCGGTTTGGCTCAGTGGATAGAGCGTCGGCCTGCAGACTGAAAGGTCCCAGGTTCGATTCCGGTCAAGGGCATGTACCTTGGTTGCAGGCACATCCCCAGTAGGGGGTGTGCAAGAGGCAGCTGATTAATATTTCTCTCTCATCGATGTTTCTAACTCTCTATCCCTCTCCTTTCCTCTCTGTAAAAAATCAATAAAATATATATATAAAAAATATTTATTTTAAGAAGAGAGAATAAATCCTTAAATCATTCCAGTGCCCTTGAAATGTCCGAAACCTGTCTCTCAGTTAAAGTCTTGAAATTTAACTTGGAAAGACTATTACATATATATATATATATATATATATATATATATATTCCAAAGATTATATTATACACTTTTTGTAATTATTCTAAAAGACATCAATTAAATTTAAACTAGTTTTAACATTAAAAATTTGGTTCAGACCATAGAATTAATCCTCCTTTTTAATCAGGCCAATAAAATATTATATCCTAGGCTGAAATTTTACCACATATAGTACACAGACACACATACACATTAAAGACTATAATATATTTGAACTACTAATTTTTCAGAGAAAACGCAAGAATTATTTTTCTAAAAAATGAATTTTTATACTTCATGCATTCTATTATCACAATCATAATTTATCCCAACTTAATTTGAACTTTTAACTCTTAGAAGCTTCAAATTTTAGGTGGCAAGTTACATACTTAGCATTTCTCAGATTAGTAATATATTCATATTTTAAGGATATATTTCAAATAAAATACAAAGAATATTCAATTAATAGATTCAAATCTATCCTTTAGAATTTTCATATGAGGCAAACTCAGATATATATTTCAGTATTCTGTTATTTCAAAATATCTAGATGTTTAATAATTTTCATTATTTAATTCATCAAACTCCAAAGTTTTCAGTTACCAAAGACTTTAGAAAACTATGTTTAGTCATATATAATTACCACTGGAAAAGATTTTTTACCATACTTCATTTTAGTTTTATATATTTTGCCTTAACAACTTTGAGATTTTAAAGGCAATTATTATTACCCAAGGCATTTTCCTTGGCAAATTCTGTAACAGAGATAACTCACTGACTTTCAGTGGCTTTAATGTTGAAGTATTATTTTACTTTATTTTTTTTTTTATAAAAACGTGAGTGCCCCTGAGATCTGGGAGGCAACCTTGGAATGCGTTCCATTATTATTCAAAAACTGCCCTTTATCATGCAAACATTAATCTTGTTTCCCAAACACAGCCTGAATATTTTCCTTGTGTCATTTTCATGATCTTTGAAAGAAAAATAATCTGGGGCCTATTTTATAGCATCAGTGAAGAGATGGGGCTTAGGCTAAAGGCCACCCAAAATCGGGTGGGGCACCTTCCTCTCAAACTAGCCTTTTTCTCTTCATGGGCATAAAAGTCCCAGAAGTGTCCATAAATTGTGAGAAATGTCTCATTTATCCAAATTATAAATGACGGACTGGGAAATAAAAACATGGCGAAATGAGACTTTTAAGAACACTCCGGAGAGCTGGTGTCCATTTTACAGGATCACTAAGAGACCTAATTAATGGGTTGGGGCCTTTTTTAGTAACATCCCTTTTCTAGGGAATTTTCCTAGGACCTGTGTTATTATAATTTATCCCAACTTAATTTGAACTTTTAACTCTTAGAAGCCTCAAATTTTAGGTGGCAAGTTAAATACCTTTTTCACTTTGTTTTTTCCTCAGGCGAATCTTCTCCTCCAGTCCCTGTCCAGGACGCCAGAGGCCATGACCTTCGCAGCAGGGTTCAGAATCTGAAGGAAGGGCTGATGCACGAATGAAAATACTATACAAGAAATATGAATTTAGAAGGCATTGGGGGCCAGCTGGAGACCTCTTTCTTGAAGAGGCACACAGACTTCTGGTCTGGTCTGCTATTTATTTACTTGAATACACATTTGCCCTTTAGCAATGCATACAGGCCGATTAAAGGTAAAGTTTTGTAAACAGTAAAAGGTTTATCAGATTAGGAAACTGCCTTGAGCCACCACTATCTCAACAGAGGAGGTGCTTAGCCTCAGCCCTGCTAAGGTGGCTTCCTGCTGGAGGTGAGTGAGGTTGCTGGATGAGTCCAGTATGAATCAAAAGAGAAGAAAGGAGAAGTGGTTTTGTTAAAGAAGTGAAGTTTCTTACATCATTACAGTTCAATGGAGAAGGAAGCTCTCTGAATAAATGGAGCTGGATATCAAAAAACATGAACATGAACACCTACCTAAAAACATTCTCAAATATTAATTTGATGTGAATCATAAACCTAAATGTAAAATAAATTGCTTTCCAAAGAAAATATGGGGAATGAGGGACAGTAGCTTTGTGATCTTGGTATAGGAAAATAATTTTCACACAGAACCCTGGAAGCACTAACCACAAAATAAACAATGATACATTAGATTTCACTTCAAACACTTCTCCTCTTCAAAAGGTACCGTTTATAAAATGAATATATAAGCCAAAGGAAATATAATACACAGATCCATAAAGTAACATATATCCAGAGTTTGTAAGATAATAAACACAATAAATCACCCCCAAAAGAAAATACATGGGCAAAATGCACTAAACAAGGGAAGATATATGAATGACAAATGATTACATACAGAAGTGCAGGATCTTCCAAAATGGTGATGAATTAAGTGGAGGCTGCACTGACACTGTCCCAGGACCAAACTGGAAATACAACTAAAATACAGAAGAACCACCCTGAAAAATCCACTGAGGACTAGCTGGAGAGAGCCCTGATAACCAAGAGTGGAAAGTGGAGACCTCATAGAAACTGGTAGGAAGTGTGGAGGTGCAAAAGGACTGTCAGGATACCAGAGACAGCAGTTGAAGTCCCAGAGGGACATCTCAGATATGGGGGGTTTCCACTCAGCAATCTGCGGTATAAACCCCTAGCTGGGCTCCCTAGCCCAGAGCACCAGAACTGAGAAAGGTGCTCACATAACATCTGGCTGTGAAAATATTAAGGTTGCAGTCTGCCAGCAAGAGATGGCTGAAAATGCAGGCACCCTCTTAAAGGGCCAATACAAATAAATTGGTGTGCAATCACTCACCTTAGCCTCAGATAGAGGGAAGGCAGAGCAGACTGAAGCTGTGTGAAGAGAGTCCAGGGTTGGGGGCTCTGGGGGCTGGAGATCAGAAGGCAGCCACCCCAGTTTTCTGTGATGAGTCATTACCTCCCGTAGCACAGGACATCTTTCCCTGCGAGCATTTGCTATCCAGGTGGTTTTTGCCTGAAGAGAAGGCAACTGAAACACCCTGTTGGAAGATGTCACTCTCTACCCTGTGGTTGATAGCTTGAGGCTAATCAAAGCTAGTAATAATAAGACTGAAGGCAGAAGAGGATCTCTAGAGACTGAGTTTTTGCCTGATTTAATTCAGGGCCTAAGGCTAGGAAAAGCAGACGTTGGTGTATATATTGGTCCTTTCCAAAGGTACCCAGCCCGAGCAGACAGAGCCATAAGCTGTGGATTGCTGATAGATTCAAACGTTACTGAAAGCCATTCATGAACAGTGTCTGACATTGCCCTGCACTAGAGATGGGGAGTCTTATCAGAGCTACCTAATACACAGTCACAAACCCAAACAGGCATAGAAAATGGGGAGACAAAAAAAAAAAACAAAAAAAAATGAAAGAATAAGAGAATTCTCCAGAAGAAGAGATAAATGAAATGGAGATAAGAAATTTAACATAGAGTTCAGAATAATGGTGGTAAAGATGCTCAATAGCATGAGAAAAGATATACTCACTATGAAGAATGACATAGCATTAATAAATAACACAATAACAGATTAGGGGAAGTGAGGATCTGATCAGTGAAATAAAAAAACAGGGTAGAAAAAAAAATCACTCAATCTGAGAAATAAAAAGAAAAAAAATACATTAAAAAACAGGACATCTTAAGGGATGTGTGGAACAACATGAAATGTAACAATATTCACATAGTAGGTGTGCCAGAAGTGGGAAAAAATAAGCAAGAGGTAAAGAATGAGTTTAAAGAAACAATGGCAGAAATCTTTCCTAACCTGATGAAGGAAAATCACACAAGTTCAGGAGGCACAGAGAGTCCCAAGCAAGAAGAACCCAAACAGGCTTTTGCCCAGACACATCATAGTTAAATGCCAAAAATGAAATACAAAGAGAGGATTTTAAGGCAGAAAGAGAAAAGCTCTTTTTTTACCTACAAAGGATCTCCCAAAAGGCTGTCAGCTGATTTTTCATAAAAAACTCTACAGGACAGAAGGGAATGGCATAAAGTATTCAAAGTAATGAAAAGCAAGCATCTGCAACCAAGATCCCTTTACTTAGCAAGGCTATAATTCAAAATAGATGGTGAAATAAAGAGCTTCCCAGACAAAAAAGGCTAAAGTTTACCACCACCAAATCAACACTGCAAGAAATGCTAAAAGAACTGCTGTAATGAGAAGTAGTATATATATATATATATATATATATAGAGAGAGAGAGAGAGAGAGAGAGAGAGAGAAAGAGGCATAAAGAGTTAAAAGGACAATACATGTAAATGGTTTAAATCCTCCAATCAAAACACATACGGTAGCTGAATAGATATTAAAATATGACCCAAATATATGCTTTCTACAAGAGACTCACCTCAATTTAAAAGACTCAAACAAGATAAGAGTGATTTGATGGAAAATTTCTTCCCATGCAAATGGAAACCAAATACTCATATCTGACAAAATAGACTTCAGCCTAAACCAGTTTGGCTCAGTGGATAGAGCATCGGCCTGCGGACTGAAGGGTCCCAGGTTCGATTCCGGTCGAGGACATGTACCTGGGTTGCGGGCACATCCCCAGTAGGAGATGTGCAGGAGGCAGCTGATTGATGTTTCTCTCTCATCGATGTTTCTAACTTTCTATCTCTCTCCCTTTCTCTCTGTAAAAAATCAATAAAATATATTTTTAAAAAAATAGACTTCAATAGAAAATAAAGGTCACTATATAATACTAAAGTGATTGATACAACAAGAGGAGATAAACATGATAAATATATATGCACCAAATATAGGAGCATCTAAATATATATATATATATATATTAACTAGACAGCCAGGCCTGTGCCCTCTCACAGTCTGGGACCCCTCGGGGGATGTCCACCTGCTGGCTTAGACCAGCTCCCCTGGGGTTCTGGCCTAAGCTGGCAGTCAGACATCCCTCTGGCAGCCCAGGTGCTCTCAGGGGATGTCCTCTTGCCAGTGGGGAGCAGGCCTAAGCTGCAGTCGGACATCCTTAGCGCTGCTGAGGAGGCGGGAGAGGCTCCCGCCATCACTATTGTGCTTAAAGCCATTAGCCTGGCTTGTGGCTGAGCAGCACTCCCCCTGTGGGAGCGCACTGACCACCAGGGGGCAGCTCCTGCATTGAGCGTCTGCCTCCTGGTGGTCAGTGTGTGTCATAGTGACCAGTCATTCCCAGTCATTCTGCTGTTAGGGTCAATTTGCATATTACCCTTTTATTATATGCCTGGTGCATGGGTGGGGGCTGGCTGATTTGCCCTGAAGGGTGTCCTGGATCAGGGTTGGGGTCCCACTGGAGTGCCTGGCCAGCCTGGGTGAGGGGCTGATGGCTGTTTGCAAGCTGGCCAAGACCCCCAGCAGAAACCCTCACCCCATGAGGATGTGGCCAGCCTGGGTGAGGGGCTGATGGCTGTTTGCAGGCTGGCCATAGCCCCTTCATGGTGGATACCTGGCTAGCCTGGGTGAGGGGCTGATGGCTGTTTGCACGCTGGCCACAGTCCACAGCCACCCAAGCTCCCAGTGGAGGCTGGCTGGAAGCAGGTATCTGGGATTTATTTATCTTCTATAATTGAAACTTTGTTTCCTTGAGAGGAGGCCACAGCCGGCCAGGGCAGGTGGGAAGCTTTGCTTCCTCCATCGCCGGGGCAACCAAGCCTCCTGCTTGCTCCAGCTCCGTGGCTGCAGGCTGCCATCTTGGTTGGGTTAATTTGCATATAGTCGCTCTGATTGGCTGGTGGGCGTGGCTTGGGCATAGTGAAGTTATGAAAATTTGCATGTTTATTTTTTATTAGATTAACTAAAACTTCTGGAGACTTTAAGGGAGAGATCAAAAAAAAAAAAAATACAGTCACAGTATGAGATTTTAACACCCCACTGACTTCACTGGATAGATCTTCCAGACAAAAAATTAAGTGACTATAAATGACACACTGGATTAGGTGGATTTAATTGACATTTATAGGACATTTCACCTCAAAGCTGCAGAATATACATTCTTCTGAAGTGAACATAGGTCATTCTCAAATACAGACCACATTTAAGGCATAAAACAAGTCTCTACAAATTCAAGAAGGTTGAAATCATATCAATGTCTTCTCAGATCATAATGGAAATTAAAAATCAACTACAGTAACAACACTCAAAAACATTCAAATTCATGGATTCTATAAAGCATGTTAGTAAATAATGAATGTGTTACCAAAGAGATCAAGGAAGAAACAATAAACTTCCTGTAAACAAATGTAAATGAACACACAACTGCCCCAAATCTATGGTACACAGTGAAAGCAATCCTGAGAGGGAAGTTCATAGCACTACAGGCCTACCTTAAAAAAATAAGAAAAAGTAATAACCAAGTATTTAACCCTACAACTTAAAGAATGAGAAAGAGAACAACAGGAAAAGCCCAGATTAAGTAGAAATAATTAAATAATAAATATTAGAGTGGAAATAAAATAGAGAGTAAAATACATAGAGGCTAAAATAACAATATAAAAGGTCAATGAAACTACCATCTGGTTCTTTGAAAATATAAACAAGATTGATGAACCCTTAGCCAGACTCATCAAGAAACAAAGAGAGAGAATCCAAATAAATGAAATGAGAAATGAAAGCAGAGAAGTAACAAGTGACACCACAGAAATAAAAATGATTGTAAGAAAATACTATGAATAACTATATGCCAACAAACTGGACAACCTGGTAAAAATGGAATAATCCCCCCCCAAAGTAAGTACAATTTTCCAAAATTAAATCAGGAAGTATCAGAAAAACAGAATAGGCCAATAACAACTGAAGAAATCAAAGCAGTAATCAAAAAACTCCCAGCAAACAAAAGCCCTAGTTCAAAAGGATTCACAGACAAGTTTTTTTTGTTTGTTTGTTTGTTTTTAAAATATATTTTATTGATTTTTTACAGAGAGGAAAGGAGAGAGACAGAGAGTTAGAAACATCGATGTGAGAGACATCGATCAGCTGCCTCCTGCACATCCCCCACCTGGGACGTGCCCGCAACCCAGGTACATGCCCCTGACCGGAATCAAACCCGGGACCTTTCAGTCCGCAAGTTGACGCTCCATCCACTGAGCCAAACCGGTTTCGGCCACAGACAAGTTTTATCAAACCTTCAAAGGAGAACTAACATGTATTCTCCTCAAACTGTTCCAAAAAATCCAATATAAAGAGCACTTCCAAACTTTTTATGAGGTCAGCATTATCATCATAAAAACAAACAAACAAACAAACAAACAACAACAAAAAAAACAGGTGGAGACATTACAAAGAAAGAGACTTACAGGCCAATATCCCTGATGAACACAGATGCTAAAATCCTCAACAAAATATTAGCAAATCAGATCCAGCAATATATTAAAAAGTTCATACACCATGAATACATTGGAGTTAATTCAGGGATGCCAGGCTGGTACAATATTCTCAAATCAATAAACGTGATACGTCACATAAATAAATTGAAAGACAAAAATCACAGGATCATATCAATAGATGCTGAAAAATTATTCGACAAAATCCATCACCCAATGATAAAAACTCTCAGCAAATTGGGAATAGAGGTATCATGCCTAAACATACTAAAAGCCATATATGACAAACCTACAGCCAACATCATACTTAATGAGCAAAACTAAAACTATTTCCCCTAAGAATAGGAACAAGACAGGGATGTCCGTTTTCACTACTCTTTTTAAACATAGTACTGGAAGACCTTGCCACAGTGATCAGACAAGAAGAAAACATAAAAGTCATTCAAATTGGAAAGGAGGAAGTGAAACTCTCATTATTTGCAGATGACATGACATTGTACATAGAAAACCCTAAAGACTCCAGCAAAGGCTACTAGACATAATAAAGGAATTTGACAATGTAGCAGAATAAAAAATGTATACCCAGAAATCATTAGCATTTTTATACACCAATAATGAATCCTCAGAACAAGAAAATAAACATATAATTCCTTTACCTTTGCAACAAAAAATTAAGATACTTGGAATAAACTTAACAAAGGATTAGAAGATTTGTACTAAAAAATTACAAGATGTTGTAAAAAGACATAGAAGAAGATATAAACAAGTGGAAGATTGTATCTTGTTCATGGATTGGTAGAATTAACATCATTAAAATGTCCATACTACTCAAAGTAATCTAAGATTAAATGCAATCCCTATTAAAATGCCAACAGTATATTTCACAGATATAGAATAAATACTCCAAAAATGTATATGGAACCTGAATAGCTACAGCAATCTTGAGAAAGAAGATCAAAGTTGGATGGATCACAATACCAGTTATCAAGTTATACTACAAAGCTACTGTTCTCTAAATGGCCTGGTATTGGCACAAGAATAAGCATATAGATCAAGGCAACAGAGACTCCAAAAAATTGACCCAAGCTATTACACTCAATTAATATTTGTGACAAAGGAGACAAGAACATACAGTGGACTCAAAACATACAGTGGAGTCAAGAAAGTATCCTCAATAAATGATATTGGAAAAATTGAACAGATAAAATTCAAAAAAGTGAAACTCAACCACCAACTTACACCATACACAACAATAAACACAAAATGGATACAAGACTTAACTGTAAATTGTGAAGCCATAAAAATCCTAGAAGAAACCATTGGCAGCAAAATCTCAGATATGTCTCATAGCAATATATTTGAGGATACATATCATAGGACAAAGGAAACTAAGGAGAAAATACAAAAAATGGGATTACATAAAAATAAAAAGCTTCTGGACAGCAAAATAAACCATCAACAATATGAAAATGAAGCCCAATGTATGGGAGAACATACATCCGATAAAGGGTTGGTATCCAAAATATATAAGGAACTTACAACTTAACCAAAGGAAGACAACCCATTTAAAAAATGAGCTGATGACCTAAATAGACACTTCTCCAAAGTGAACATACAGATGGCCAAGAAACATATGAAAAAATGCTCAAAGTTACTGATCAGCTGGATGCAAATGAAAATGACAATGAGGTATCACCTCACACCTGTCAGAATGGCGAACATCAACCAACCAACAAGTGACAAGTGCTGCCCAGGATGTCAGAAAAGGGAACCCTTCTGCACTGCTGATGGGAATGCAGACTGGTGCAGCCACTGTGGAGAACAGTATGGAGTTTCTTGAAAACTTAAATATGGAACTACCATTTGCCCAGTGATCCCAGGTCTAGGAATATATCCTGAGAAACCTAAAACACCAATCAGAAAGAATGAATGAACCCTTTGTTCATAGCTGCACAATTTCTAGTAGCTAAGATCTGGAAACAGCCCAAATGCCCATCAGTAGAGGAATGGATAAAAATGCCATGGTACATTTACACCAAGGAATACTATACAGCAGTAAAAACAAGGATTCTTACCTTTTGAGACAGCATGGAGCAATCTGGAGAATATTATTCAAAGTGAAATAGGCCAGGCATAGAAAGAAAAGTATCATATGATCTCACTCATATGTGGAAACTAATGTACAAAATGAACTGATGTACAAAATATATCCAGAGACATAGAAGCATGGAACAGACCCTCGATGAATCTCAGAGGGAAAGTGGAGGTGGGTGGGTGGATGGAAATAAATCAAACAAAGAATGTGTATGCATATATGCATAACTCATGGACACAGGCAATAGGATGGTGAAGACCTGGGGTGGAGGATGGGGTCATGCTAGAAGGGGTAAATTGGAGAAAAAAAATTGGACATATATAATACTTTCAACAATAAAGATTTATTTTTTAAAGTGCTCACTATTGTTATGCATTAAGAAAATACAAATTAAACAATTATATACCTTCACTTACAGGCTTGGAAAAATCATAGAAAGCTTAACATCACAAGGTGTTGATGAAGATGTATTACACGATACATTACTGGTGAGATGGAATAGGTACAACAAGTAGAAATTTGGCAGATTTTACATAAAACTAAATATACACCTACCCTGTAACCCAGAAATTTCACTCATGAGTGTGTTTCTGAAATGTTGGCTCGCTGGTGTAACTCACTGGTTGAATGTCGAACAGAAGGCTATGGTTGGATTCCCAGTTGGGCACATGCTTGTGTGTTTCTTGTCCATCCAGTGTGGGGTGTGCAAGAGGCAGCCAATCAATGATTCTCTCTCATCATTGATGTTTCTATCTCTATTTTCCTCTCCCGTCTTCTCTTAATTCAATCTATAATAATAAAAGAGTAATAAGCTAATTAGACTGGACATCTTTCAGGACGACCTTCCAGATGAAGCCGGGGCTGTGAGGGAAGCCCTGGCCCAGGTGCCTGCCGGCAGCCTGAGGGAAGCCTGGGACCTGGGTGCCAGAGGGAAGCCAGTGCCCGCAGCCGGGGGAAAGGCAGGCCTACTCTTGCACTAATTTCATGCATCGACCTCTAGTAAAAATATATTTTGAAAAATGGAAATAATAAGAGAATGTGCACACCTGTCCACAGAAAAAATTCTAAAAGATTATATTAGCAGCTTTATTCATAACATCTCCAAACTAGAAACAACCCTGATTTTTATGCATTAATTAATGCTCATATTTCAGTATATTGATACAATGGAACATCACTCTGAAGAAAAAGTGAGTCCTGCTAATATACATGAGATTAAGGACAGACACCAGTCCCAACAACATAAAACTGAGTGATCCCACAGCTGAAATCTCGTCCTGGCAAATCAAAGTTAGGAAAGAAATCAGACTATTGGAGAAGGGGTTAGACAGGAGCCCATAGACCAGTGGTTCTCAACCTTCCTAATGCCGCGACCCTTTAATAGAGTTCCTCATATTGCGGTGACAAACAATTTCATTGTTACAAATTGAACATAATTAATGCATAGTGATTAATCACAAAACAATATGTAATTATATATATGTTTTCCGATGGTCTTAGGCGACCCCTGTGAAAGTGTCATTCGACCCCCAAGGGGTCACAACCCACAGGTTGAGAACCACTGTCACAGACAAAGAGATTGTGAACAGGGAGCTTGGGGGATGTCAGAATGGTTGATATCTGGAAATGAAGCCAAAGGTAAGGGGGAAGGCTTAGTTAAAAGAATACAGTTAACATTGGCCTGGAGTTGCATTTAATGTGGTCCAAATCCTAACCTGTCCCTTTGTGTTAGGAGATCACAAAACAAATAACATGCAATTTACATTTAAATATGCTAATAGACCTAAAACGGCTGAATTGGAGGATTGAAAAGGGAAGCTACTTAAATGTGCTGACTTCCTTTTGTTGGTTTGAAAGGAAACATGACCTCTTAGAATGTACAATGAAACTAGCTTCACAAAACTGTCTGTCCTCTTGTTCCTATAGTGACAAAGCTCCCTCTGTAGCCAATACCTGTTTTTGTGAAGCAACTCAAATGTGAAATGCAGCAATTCCATTTTTACTTTTTCATTTTCTAATAAATGTAGGTAACTTTAACTTTAATAATCAAAATAGAAATACAAAATAAAATGTAGACATGTAAATATAAAACAAATATATATTTTATATTATAACATACATAATTATTAAAATAAACATGTTTAAAATAAATCATTTATGCACATTTTGTGTCTATACTATTTTCGGTAAATATAAATAACCAAGGGCTCATATTCCCTCTGTTTTGCACCATTCGCCTGTGACAGGATGTCTTATTTGGAGGAAATGTACCTGGCGTTAGTTTAGACACAGCTGAGAAGTATGATAGGGGACAACTGCTTCCCACGCTGCTCTGAGATGACAAGAACAATTCTATTCAGGGCTCCTAGAGCATCAGTTCAGAACCACAGGTGTCAAGAAACAACCAGAAAATAGAAGGTATTTTTCAGAAATCAAGGAGACTCAGCTTCCCTCAGTGTTCCAGACATCGGGGCATTACACTCTCCAGACAATCTACTCTGTATGAAAGAAAGGGAGGCCAGTGGAAGGCTATACAGCCTGCTGATACTTGTATTCCTGACTGTGAAAACCAGCTGCTTAAAAATTCAGCCTTGTAAATTTCCCTTCCCCGTGGGTGAGTGGAGGGCGATGTGGCTGGTGGAGGAGCAGGTGTTAAGGGAAGAAAGGGAGCAGGCAACAGGGGATCTCTGGGTAAGAGCATCTGACAGATTCATGCAACGTGGTTTGTTTTTCTTCTCTCATTAGCTGAAAATTCTTGAGTTTCAGTGCCTCAGCTGCAGCCTGGGGAAATTTAGAGCAACGCATACAGTTGAGGTAGTTAAATGAGACATCACCTCTAGAGTCCCAGTGCATCCCTGTTATATGTGAGTAGAGATAGCAGCTCTTCTACTGATGTTTGGCTCTTTCTTGGTCTTGGTCATCAGTTGGAGCATTAACTGTTAAAGTTGCAGAGTCAGTACAGGAGTCTGGTTCTTTTTCTTCCTCATTGAAGGGAGAGAGTGTATTTGAAAGAGGTTATGAATTAGAGGAGTGGGGAAGAGGAAGTGGCTGCCATGTGCTCTTCTATTGGGTGGATGGGGCAGGAATAAGGGCAGCCCGCTAGAGAGTCAGCAAACAGAACCAGAATCAGTGCAGGATGTTAGCTTCTCAAAATGTTGAAACTCATGATCATAGACTTTGGCCAAAGAACAAGTTGTAAGAAGAAAATGAGATTGGAGTGAATGTTCAGAGTACTTTTGGCTTCTTTGAACTACTATCAATTAACCATTTTTGTCTGAAAAAAAAAGTACTTGTATTTTGGTAAGATGTTCCCTGTAGCTCCACGAACTTTTCTTTTTCTTCAGTATCATAGCTTCTCATCAGACTTAGCTCAATGTCTGGTGTCCATACCTTTTACTACTTTGCTCATGAATTAAAATTGGAGGCAGAATGATTGAAGTTGGATGAAGACTAAGTTCTGCATACTAAGGTCTTCAGGGTCTCCTCATGCTAATTAAAATCTGCTCCTGCAGCTCCTGTTACTATTCAGTAAAGATAAAGCACAGAAGTCAGAAAGAATAATAAATACAGAAGCACTTCCACATGAAGTAGAAACAACCTCCTAGAATCCTCTCTCCTATAAAATAAAAAAGACACCTCTGTTGCTCAGAGGTAAGAGCATCAGACTGCCCACCTAAAGATGGCGTTTCAATTCCCAGTCAGGGGCATGTACCTGGGTTGCAGTCAGGGGCACATCCCCAGCTCAGCCGGGGCTGTGAGTGGGTAGCAACCAAGCAAAGTGTCTCTCCCACATTCCTGTTTCTTCCACTCCCTCCCTCTCTCCCATCCACTCTAATATATATATATCTTTTTGATATATATATGTATATATATGTATTATATATATATATATATATATATATATATATATGTCTTTTTGTGAAGATTAACAGCAAACTATCAAACAAAAACCAGCCAACCAACAAAACAAACACAAAAGACAACAGAAAGCTTTTAAAAATCAACATTTCCAGAACTCTGGATATTAACTAAGGGATTGCAGAAAGTGGAAGAGAGTTCATTAAAATAAAATGTCTGAATTTCGGTAGAACAGCGAGCTTGAGATGTTTAATGCCTTCCCCTTATTCAGCTCCAAAGTCCCAGGGAACATCAGCAGCCAGCAGCCTCAGTAGGGGCCAGGTCGGTTTGAAACAACACAAAATGTCCCATTCCTGGGACTTTGTCACAGTTTGATCTGTCTGATGACGCCCATGAAAAGCCCTACTCACAGGGCTGGTCCTGATTATTGCCTGACCGAACCTTCTCACCAAGGAAAGACCTTCCCCAGGGCTTTGTAGTCACAGTGCTGACTGTGACCTCAATGCTGGTTGGAGCAAACACAAGGATGACCAAGATCTGAAAAGAGAAATATGGGGAGAAAAATGTCCATATGGGGCTTCACAGGCTCCAACATGTTCTTGAAGATCTAGCCAGCTGTGCTCGTGGGCAGGCCTGTGTGCATGACCAGGAAGACCCTGGAAGGCCCTACTGTCTTACTTCTGGCTGATACCCAGGCTCTGTGCCCACTGGAAATGAAAGCTGAGCCACTGGAGTTGTATTCACTGAGGCCTCTTGGCAAAAGATGAAGGCATTATATGGGGACATTTAAGGAAATATCTATCAATTAAATATCTATCCAATTAAAATTGGAAGCAGAATGATTGAAGTTGGATGAAGACTGTGTTCTGCATACTAACTTCTTCAGTGTCTCCTGATGCTAATTAAAATCACTGAGTAACTGAGCAGAGACTTTAGAGGCTACACACCATACAATTTACAGAATTAGTTCCACGAAGTCACTGAACCAATAATAAGCAATGCCAACAAAAACAGCAAATTCCAGGTGTTGGGTATTATTTTCAGACAAGGTCTTCAAATTATGTTATTTAAAATGTATATTTATGTATATTTTTTTTGCCCTTTCCATGTGGCTCAGTTGGTTGGAACATCCTCCTGGTATGTCAAGGTTTCTGGTTTGATTTCCAGCCAGGGGGTGAGGGCACATACAAGAAGCAACCAATAAATGCATAAAGAAGTGAAACAAAAACCAATGCTTCTCTCTCTCCCTTCTTCTTCTTCTCTCTCTCTCCAATCAATCAATAAATAAAACTTTTAAAATATCCAATTTTAGCACAAAACTTTAAGAGATTCAGAAACAAGATAATGTGGCCATATAGAGAAAAAGAGAAAAAATAGTCAATGGAAACAACCTCTGAAGTTGGGTAATACTCTGAAGCAAGCTAAATCTAGAGAAATCTTCTTTAGAAGAGTCTATCTAAAAATGCATGTTTTGGGAGTGAACACTTGCTTTTTAATATGTGTAGAATTCTCAATTAATATTTTAAGTATATTGAGAGCAAGAATGCTTATCAGGTTGTTGAACAGGGTTGGTTAGAATAAGTGGTTGTTTTTAATTAAGACAGACAAAGTTCTCTTTAATGACTTCCTTAAGCAACAAATACTAAGTATTGGCTTTCTAAAAATGTAGCTATTGGGATTGGGATATGAGAAATGTAAAGTATAAGATCTAATGATTCATAGTGAAAAATAGAACAAATTCCAGCTGCTATCAATAACTCTATTTATCACATTTTAATTATATTTTCTGTAGCTGCATGTTTTTTGATCTTGGTGAAGTAGTCAATGCATTGTTTTTTTTTTAAAAAATATTTGATTCTGGTTAATAACTGTGTCAATATTTAATAAGATGCTTTATCTCCTTAAATTTTTATAAACTACCACAATTAAAATGCCTTTAAAATATACCTACTGACACTGGATAATGCTATAAAGTAATGTTAGAAAAAAAGAGCTATCCAACCACACAATGTGCTCTAAGAATTCCTCAAAGTTTTTATTTGTATATATTTCTTTTGTAATTTTCAAGGAACATGATCAATACAAAGCAAAGAAAATTTATATTTTTGTTGATGCTAAAGTAATCAAGGCCAAACACATAGAGTTTTGAAAGTCTTAATTTCACTAATCTTTAAAAATTATACTTTTGCATTTGTTTAGTGACATGTTCAAAATTATGTTCTCTTAGAATACAAGTCAATGATTATGCAGTTTCATTAACAGAATATGTGATGAACACTACAACATGATATAATGTGATTCTGGATTGACTAGACTAGGGAAAGATATGTTTTTAAATGACATGTTTTAAGGTCAATTAACAAGTCCAGTTATGCTAAGTTGTTATTGTTTTTTTTTTTTTTAATTTAGATTTGCTTTGTATAAATCGTGGAATACCTACACCAAAATCATCTTGGCAGAACTCAGGGCTTTGCATTTTTGACAGCTTCCTGGGGGAATTTAATTTAAGATCTGAAGCCAGAGATGTCTGCCTGTGGGCTACAAATGGGGGGAGGGGGCGTTTGAAAAAGGTGGAGAGAGCAGGTGAGAAGATACCATCTTTTCTAGCGGGTTCCACATAAAGTCAAAATTGCTGGGACATGATGAAGATTTCAAAGGGGCAAGCACAATTGCCAGGAGGATTGATCTCTATGCAGCTCAGCTGCAAGGACACATCCATAATTCCAACAAGTGACCTCAGTCCTAGGACATGGGACACATATGGTGGCCATTAAGAACAACCATGAAATCTAGGTGGGAGGAAAAGGACCAAGAAGTGGCTTGTTATGGATAATCATGAGTATAAATTGGATAATTTGGGCACCCGTTGATAGAAAACAGTCCAATAATTTTGCTAGAAGAACTACAGTCAATTTTGAAGATAACATATAATAAGACAGTGATTAACATAATATATAGATACGATAATGAAGTCATAGGTAATTCTGAAGTAAATTTTCATGTATGTATGTTTTTAACTCCTCCCCCCCCCCCCCACCTCAAATCATTATGGCCCAGAGAATTGTTCTCATTTTTTTTTTTTTTTTATTCTGAGAAATAAAAAAAATAATGCAGATTATCTCAGGAAATTTCCATATAGCTTATTTTTGGATGTTATAAACAAATGCATGGGAATAAGTTACCCATTTTACTCTTTTTGGCAAGATAAACATGGAACAGCAATTCTGCAATAAGTGATAAGCACATTAATAAGTCTAGTGGGGCCCTTAAAACATCTAATAAATAGTGGCTCCTGTTTAAGAAGCTATAGTTAAGGTATAGTGACAGCCATCTGAAAAGTTAATATACGATAGAATTGGATAATTATCTAATGGTACTAGAAATGAAAAACGCTATAGAAAATGCAGTGGGGATGCTCAGAAGAGGTTTTATTAGGGAGAGAACATGATGAATACACTGACTTATGAAAATAACACAGTGGTGACCAGCTAGCTGAAGTAGAGATGGCAAGAGAAACTCAAGAACATTGGGAAGTATATGCAGTTCTCTGAAGGAAGATATTTTCAAGGAGTAAAATTTGACAAGGCTGTGAATGAGTCAAGAATTGCCAAGAGGTTGAGAAATGAAGGTGAGTGCAGGATAGACCATTGTGCTGTTCCATATCATATTCTGTTTTTCATGTTGCATTATTTGATTTTTCCATTGACTTACAAATACAGTGCTCCATTTCATATCACAGAGTGAGTGTATTTATTCTCTACATTCTAAATCTTCCCATAGAGCAGATACTTTGTAAAAGTGTCTAATGCATTTTTTCGATTTGTACCAGAAGCTCGCTCACAGATGACTTCCAAGGCCTGTAGGTGATCCAGAATGTTCATCGTGCTGACAGCTCTCAAAACTAATTCAATGTATGTCTACTGAGTTCCTGAAATGCCACATCCGGTGCTGGCACTGGGAATGCAGCGGTAAACAAAACTGATTACCATTCCTGTTCTCATGGAGTCTCTTGTCGGGGAAAATCCATAGCCAAATTCATTTTTCTATTTGTATTAAAATCATACATACTCCCTGCCTACTTTAATTTCTCAAGTGGCCTATTGATTTCTGTTCAGGTTCTAATTCTCTGTATACACAAGCATATTCAAGGTTATTGCAAGTGAACTAACAAGTTCAAAGGAGCCACAATGTGAAAGGTAGGTAGTTAATCTCATTCAAATGTCCAAAAGTAAGCCAGGATCTATCTAAAATATGGTGTGAACTTCTCACTTCATTTTACTTGGATAAAAATGCAGAGAAAAAAGACTATTCACTACCATGCTTATTTATAGTTCTAAGATAAGACTAGGCGGGAACAAGGTGATCTATCACTGCATTTTTTAATTGCTTGTGTTCACTGCATTTTTTATGGTTCTCCTTTTTCATGTGCATTGATTTCTCTCATGTTGCAGCTCAGAAAGCTGTAAATGATAAATGATAGTATTCACAATTAAGCCATTAAGGCAACATAGTCTTACAATAATATGAAGATATATTATAAAGCCAGTCCCAAGTAAAGATGTTGTGGAAGTTTATTTTTCAATTTTCTTCTGCGACAATTATACAAAAGATCCCGTATTGACCTAATTCTAAGCTTATATTCACTATAGTGGCCATGTCCTTCCCAGATGTGATTAAGTTTCCTTTCACTCCTGGTATCTGCTCTTAAAATATTTTTAATTATTTTAAAATATCTTCTTAATGCAAACCAGATTTGTGTTTACTCTTTAAAAATTAAAGATAACATTTCCTAATAATTTATAAGTACTTTAAAATACTTTGAGAACCTCACCATATAATTAGTATGGGAATAAAAAGGAAAGGTTTTGTTCACTGCATTCTTAATGTATTTTTGTCATGAATTTTCCATGCTGGTATTATCTGGTTTTACCCTCATGAGACAAATCATTGATTAAGTAATCCACAAATATTTATGAGCCTCTATTAAGAGCTACCAAATGTTCTGATTTCTGAGGATTGACATGAAAGTTCAACAAGGTCTTGATTTCATGTGTGAGGAATGTGAAATGGAGAGAGAATACAAATGCAATATGACAGGAAATTCTGAAAGCAGTGAGAGCAGGTGGAGAGGCATTCAACCCACACACATTTTCCTTTATTCCATTCCGCCATATTCTAAGCACCAACCCATACCCAGTTCTCGTCCTGCAAAGGTTTATCAGTCATTGGCAAGGAGCATGACTTGGATGAAGTGTATTCTTTTCACTTGTAGTCATAGTAATCAATATCATCCAAAACATGTATCTTCATGCATATGTGTATGTATAATATAAATGTGAGAGGCGATGAGTGTTTATTTGAGACCCAAAAGAACAGCTATTGCTGAAGCACTGATTCCAGAGAAACCCAAGTAGGAGGAGAGGACAAGGCGTATTGATGAGAAAGGGAAAGGGACTTGTTACATGACTAGGAAGGAGGGGATATTTATGTGTTCCGTTAAGCTAAAATAGTGATTCTGACTCTAAACACTGGCTTTATTTGTAGTCAGGTAGTCAAAACAAACAGTGTTTGGGTTATTTTGAGGCCATGTATTTCAGAATTCATATAAAAGCTAAAATGTGTGATTTATTTCTTGCAGTGACATTTCAGAGGATACTATCTCTCACATCATGTAGGGTTTAAAATAAAAACTGTGGGGATGGTAATGGGGCTGTTATTGTCAGGAACCAAGGCGATGTTTGTAGGCTCTGAAACACAGTGATTCTTGGAATTCTCATATTGTTATCATTGCTTTAGCTACCAGGAGGTTTAGAGTGCAATTGTTACTTCCCCTTTTCATGAGCTTTTGTTTCCCCAAATGGTCTATTTTTTATGTATTGCCTTACATTATTTTATGTATTAAACAAAATACAAACTCGTATTTCATATGTATTTTTCTCTATTGAGGACTTATGGATAAATTGGGATATTAGCAAAGAAATGAAAATGAAATACTGTTTCATTATTTTTCTTACATATTTATTTTGATAATTTCTAGTTTTTCCTACTTTTGTTATGATGTGATCTGATAACCCCTACTTGCAGTATTTTCAATAGGATATTATTCATTTTTAAGCTGTTGCTAATTTATTTCCAATAAATATAATGGGAGCCTCTTCTCACCCGATGTTATTCTGCTGGTGTGCAGGTAAACTTTCACAACAGAGGCACAGCTTAATTCATCAGCGTGCAGAGACTATGGTTTAAGGATCTGAAGAAACTGTGGTTGATGTCACTATGGAATAAAACAGAGAAAGAAACCAGAACAGCTAAGGGCCCTTATTGAAAGATTTTGCTTTCACTTCGTTGAATTCTCTCACTATTGATGACTCATGCTCTTGGCAGTGTGAGAGCCTGTTGGCTTCCTTTGATTGATTTTTTACTTGCTCAGCATTGTTGGTGGCTGTGCAATGCTTCACACTAACCAAGGCTGCCTTTATTGGGTGAATCCAGTAACGCTTTGGTAAGAGTAAGGATTGAAGTGACAGCTCAGAAAAGAGTAGACAAGGTGTGTGTCACAAAAATATTTCAATGAAAAGTTATGATTTCCTTTTGTTTGTGTATGTGTCAATCAACTTTTAGCTTATAAAAACAGTACCTTCAGAGAGCTTGGGATAGTTAGGAAAACAGCGGAAAATGTGGAGATATAAGAACAACCCTGTATGTTGGGAACATTTTCCCCACTCAGTTCAATATTGAAAGCATTAAGGGCATTTGGAAGTTTACCTTATTGATTATTGTTTAATACTAATGTATTGATCAGATGTGAGTTCACAAACTCAAATGTTTAAATTATTTCATTATATCTTAAATTTTGGTGTGTTCAATTTCAATATAAGCAAGTTTTACTATACCTTCTCTTTTCAAATTATTAGCGATAGTCATAAAATCAGGCTTAGTGTTGTGTGTGCTCAGCTAGAAGGATGTATATAGTGTTTCTTATAATTAAACTAGAGGCTCAGTGCACGAATCCATGCACCAGTGGAGTCCCTTGACCTGGCCTACATGATCAGGACGAAACCAGCTCTCCGACATCCCCCAAGGGGCCCTGATTGTGAGAGGGTGCAGGCCAAGCCGAGGGACCCCACTGGTGCACAATTGGGGCCGGGGAGGGACACAGGAGGTTGCCCAACTGGGGAGGGACTGTGGGAGGGCACCAGGGCATGGCTCGACAGTCTCGCTCAGTCCCGATTGGCTGGACCCCAGCAGCAAGCTAACCTACCGGTTGAAGCATTTGCCCCCTGGTGGTCAGTGCACTTCATAGCAAGTGGTTGAGTGGCCTTAGCATATCATTAGCATATTACGCTTTGATTGATTGAACAGACGACCAGATAACCAGACACTTAGCATATTAGGTTTTTATTATATAGGATGAACTTTACTATTTAGGTTCCCTTAACATGAATAAAGACTTGCAAACCAGTTTGTGCTGCATATTTGAAATGTCAGATGAAGCTGTAAGAATAAAATATCGAGTTTCAGTGACATTGCTGGCATTTTGCAGGGCATGTATATTTGATAATGCATATTGAGTGATTTACTTTTAAAATTGGAAATGTTGATGAAACAGGTATTGTTGCTCCTCTGTACTTATATTAATCTGAAAGCACTTCACTGCCTCATTGTTATTAGAAACAGACAGTGGTTCTCTTAAGAGTGGCTTATAAAGATATGGCCCTTTTAATTACAATTTAATACCTCATAATCTGGAAAACATACAAAGTTACTTTTAATAAGAAAATGAAGAATAAATACACACAGCAGGTATTTAGAAGGTTCGCTTAATTCCTGATATTAGATCAAAATTAAAATTACTTGGAAAAAACACAACTGCATAAACCTTTATTTATGTGATGTGAAAAAAAATGTTATTAATGGCTTAGAGATGTTTACTTGTGGAGTGCAACTAAAGTTCATTGAATACAAGGATTTTGCCTTATACTGTTTTCTTCCAAAGAGATATATATTGCTTAATAGTTAAGAATTTTGACTACATGCACATAATATAAATAACTGATAAATAGTAAAAATAAAAGAAAATGTATTTAGTAAGAAAAACAGAAAGCATTCCATCAATAATCAATTGAAAACTTTTATTTCCCATTTTATGCTGTAGCTACCAAGTCACCTTCCAGACACTGTTGGAAAGTTAGATGGTCCTCCATATTTTTCAGATTCTTCAAGGTAAGTTTCTTGAAAGTTTTTGAAACCTAAGATTCTGACTTCTGAAACTACAGAAATCCATTTAAAATATAAATTCCTAATGTCAAGGACAATGAAGTAAACTATACACAAATCTGTGAAAGTTCAGAGAAAACAAAAACAAATGCTTCAGTAAGTAAATGCTTTGGTTGACAAAGAAAGGAACTTTGATAGAATAAAAAAGTAGTTATGCTATCTAATAATAGACAAACATGGTAATTGACCATACCTTCACTATGCCTCCCATTGGCTAATCAGTGCGAATGCAAATTAACCGGCAACAAAGATGGCGGTTAATTTGCATACATAGGCTTCAAGTGGTGGAGCGAAGCCCGACGGCCCAGGGGCTGGCAGAGCAGCGAGGCCTGACATTTCCAGGGCCGGCAGAGCAGCAAGGCCTCATGGCCCCGGGGCCAGCGGAGCAGCGAGGCCTCACAGCTCAGGGGCCAGCAGAGCAGCGAAGCCTGACATTTCCGGGCCGGCTCCGGCTGGAACTCGGACAGAGCGAAGGCCTGGGCCCTGGGTGCTGGAGGCAAACCAGTGCCAGCAGCCAGGGGAAAGGAAGGCCTATTGCATGAATCTCTTCATGCAACAGGCCTCTAGTAATTAATAATTGGTCATTAAAGTAGCATGTTAGGTAGCTTTTAAATATTTGTGTTTATTTATTTATTTATTTATTTATTTATTCAAGTTGAGAGATATATTTAATTACTACTTAAATAAATATAATATGAACATTATAAATAACATTTTTATGATACTTTGTTTTTTACCTTACAGATATAATTGTTTGACATCTAATTCTGGAAATGATTAATATGTTGGCCAATGGTGTATTGATTTTTATCTAAAAGGTGTATTTATTTTTATCTAATGTTGGTTTTATCAAATAAACATTTTGTGTTTGAATCCTCCCACACATTGCAGAAGTCCAATCTCCTTGGATTTTTTGTTTGTTGTGTTACTGATTTTGGAGAGTGAGGAGGAGAGAGAGAGAGAGACAGAGAGAAACATCCATGTGAGAGAAACAGATACATCAGTTGCATCCTGCACATGCTCCGTCTGGGGATGGAACTTGCAGCCTGGGTATGAGCTCTGACCCAGAATGGAACCTGAGACGTTTTGGTGCATGGGACAACGTTCCAACCGATTGAGCCACACCAGCCATAGTTCTCTGAATTTTTAAGCACATCCTTTTCTCTTCTCCTCTCTTCTCCTCTCTTCTCTCTTCTCTTCTTCTTCTCTTCTTCTCTTCTCTTCTCTTCTCTTCTCTTCTCTTCTCTTCTCTTCTTTTCTTTTTTCTTTTCTGTAGCTTCCATATAGCCTGGCAAGTATTAAGGAAAAACTATTAACCAAGATAACTATAAAAATATTTACATTTACTTGATTGAGGGGTACTTTTTAAAAATAAGTGATTGTCTCATAATAAGGAAGCTTTTACAGAAGAAATTATATAGGTATAATTTTCTGCATATTTTTAAAAATCACTTATATTTTGCCTGATTATTTTCTGAGGTAAATTTATGGTCAGTTACTACTTGTTGGCTAATGATATTTCAAATACTTTTAAAGATACTTGGGAAAACTAATGTATACTAGTACTAATTATTTAACACAGAACTCCTCATTTGAAATTCTTCATATTACTTACATAATAGTTACTTCATATAGGTTTATAGATAGTGATAAAAATAACATTATTCATTATTTTTATTGCTGGGTTAAAGTTCAAAATAAAGTATGTTATCTCTCTCTCTCTCTCTCTCTCTGTTTTTTTAAAATAAGTTTTTATTGTTCAGATTATTACAGTTGTTCCTCTTTTTTTCCCCATAGCTCCCCTCCACCCGTTTCCCACCCCACCCTATGTCCTTACCCCACCTCCATTTTCCTCGTCTATAGGTGTTCGATTTTTATCCAGTCTCTTCCTGCACCCCCCACACCCTCTTCCCCCTGATAATTGTCAGTCCACACCCTTTCTATGCCCCTTATTCTATTATATTCACCAGTTTATTCTGTTCATCAGATTATTTATTCACTTGATTTTTAGATTCACTTATTGATAGATGTGTATTTGTTGTTCATAATTTGTATCTTACCTTTTTCTTCTTCTTCCTCTTCTTAAAGGATACCTTTCAGCATTTCATATAATACTGGTTTGGTAGTGATGAACTCCTTTAGTGTTTTCTTTTTTTTTTTTCCTTTAGTGTTTTCTTATCTGTAAAGCTCTTTATCTGATCTTCAATTCTGAATGATAGCTTTGCTGGGTAAAGTAATCTTGGTTATAGGTTCTTGGTATTCATCATTTTGAATATTTCTTGCCACTCCATTCTGGCCTGCATAGTTTCTGTTGAGAAATCAGCTGACAGTCATATGGCTACTCCCTTGCTGCTTTTAAGATTCTCTCTTTGTCTTTTGTCCTTGGCATTTTAATTATTATGTGTCTTGGTGTGGTCCTCTTTGGCTTCCTTTTGTTTGGGTTTCTCTGCGCTTCCTGGACTTATAAGTCTATTTCTTTCACCAGGTAGGGGAAATTTTCTGTCATTATTTCTTCAAATAGGTTTTCAATATCTTGCTCTCTCTCTCTTCTTCTGGCACCCCCATAATTCGGATGTTGGTATACTTGAAATTGTCCCAGAGGCTCCTTACACCATCTTCATATTTTTGGATTCTTTTTTCTTTTTGCTTTTCTGGTTGGGTGTTTTTTGTTTCTTCATATTTCAAATCTTTGACTTGATTCTTGGGATCCTCTAGTCTGCTGTTGGATCTCTGTATATTATTCTTTATTTCAGTCAGTGTATGCTTAATTTCTAATTGGTTCTTTTTCATATCTTTGAGGGTCTCACTAAATTTCTTGGAGGTTTCTAGAAGATTCTTGAGTAACCTTATAACCATGGTTTTGAACTCTATATCCAGTATTTTTCTTTCCTCCATTTCTTTCATTTGTGACATGTTTCTTTGTCTCCGCATTTGGCTGCTTCCCAGTGTTGATAGAGTGGCTTTGTGTTCTAGGTGTCCTATAGGGCCCAGTGGCTCAGCCTCCCCAGTCACCTGAGGTAGATGCTCTTGGTGCACCCCTTTGTGGGCTGTGTGCACAGTCTTGTTGTAGTTAAGCCTTGATTGCTGTTTGTATCACAAGGGGGAACTGACCTCCAGACCAATTGACTGTGAGGACTAGTTGTGTCTACAATGGGAGAATTGCTGTGCTGAAAACACCATTATGGGGCAAGACTTGCTTCAATAGGGCTTTGGTGCTCACTGAGTCTGCCCCCTGAGTGTGTCTGCTATGGATCTGAAGAGTTGTAATCTGGTGTGATCTCACTCTGACCACTGGGTACACTGGCTCTTGGATCTCCAAGGAGGTGAAAAGTCAGCCACTGCCTGAGGCCACCAAGCAGGAGCTACAGAGAAATCTGAAGATTCCCCCTCTTTGTTTGGGGTTTGGAGGTGCCCAGATGAGGCACAGCTGTGAAGCAATGCTGGCTGCTGAGGAGCCTTGGGCCTTCTTTTGGAATCTCTGGGGTTCTTTGACCCAGCTGCAGTTTGTTAGGTTTTAGAATGCAAAAGGCCAGGCCATTCATATGCAAAAGCCTCTGTGCACAGCTTGGGTGGGGGTGTAAATTGGGTGGGGCAGGGTCTCAAGGAATCATGGGGTGGTGCAAACAGCAATGGTTGTCTGCCGGCCCTGCCCTGGATAGGTCCCTGGGTCTCTGTATCCCGTGGCCTCGTGTAGGAACAATGATTGCTGTGAGCACCTCTGAGAGAAAGCTGCCCTCCTGTTCCTGTCCTGATGCCAGACAGTTCAGTTTCTCCCCATATGAGTCTGGGTCCCCAGAGACTCACCCAGAACTGGTGTTCAGAGCAGTCAGGAGTTTGCATCTCCCTCCCGATTGAAAAAGACCACAGCGTACCCAGTTGCCAGTCCATTTCGCGCTCCTTTGTAACTCTGCTCTTCTGCACCTCTGCACCTCCTACCAGTCTAGATGCGCTTTCCTCTTTCCCTCTAGTTGTTGGACTTCCACTCAGCCAGACTTCCCGTGGTTCTGGATGATATCCGTTTTGTCGTTTAGTTGTAGTTTTGATGTAGTTGTGCGGGGCAGCAAGTTCAGGTGTTTACCTATGTTGCCATCTTGGTTCTTCTCCTGTTTTTTTTTGTTTTTGTTTTTTGTTTTTTAATGAATAAAGTGAATAACAATCTTGATTCTGAAAGCTATTAAGAGAAAATTTCAAGTTGCTTCTGATATCTAATTCAAGTCTGGCTTCCCAAATTTAGCTCACATTTGGGTTTCCAAAATTTAATTGTATATTTGCCCTCTATTATTGGTTTATGTCTCTACCAAATAGAACTCGAAGCACAGACACCTTCCAGTCGTTTCTATGATACCATTTTTAGCTGAGATTAAATAGGAGAAACTTGCAACTTCAATGTGTAACTTGAAAGTTTGAACTGATTTTTGTTAATCTTCACTAGAGGATATTTTTTCCCATTGATTTTTAAAGAGTGGAAAGGAGGGGGAGAGACAAAGAGAAACATCCATGTGAGAGACACATGGATTGGTTGCCTCCCGCAGGCACCCCAACCTGGGGCCAGAGATCAAGCCTGCAACCAAGGTATGTTCCCTTGGCCCTGGAGCCTGCGACACTCTAATCTGAGGGCTGACACTGTAACCACTGAACAAAAATGGCTAGGGTGGAAGTTTGAACTTTTTCACAGAAGTTTTTAATCCAAAGAGCTTTGAATACATTCTAATCATTTCGGGATTCTTTTCAAACTTCCTTTCTGTGAAAAAGTGTGTCCTTACTTCTTTAATCCAAACTTATAAAGCCATCTTGACTTTTAATGAGGATAAAAGTGAAAGCTAAAAATTTAGAGACAATATTTTTTAGTATAAGATTAACAAACAATAAAATAACTAGGACACTGTTCTGGGGCTAAGATGGGATTTTGTTATTCTTCTTACATAAGATAGTGTTTTCTGCCTTGTCATGAACCAGAAAGAAGACTATGCATTCCAATTACTTTTAAAAAGGGGTTCAGGCTGTTTTACTGAAGTTGATAACTTATTACTCAAGGAGCAGACATTCTCACTGCTGCGGCCTTCCTTGGTCTATCTAAGGAATACCTCGTCATCCCCAGGTAACTGGACAAGACCTTTAGAGTTTAAGATGATCCAACTCTCGGTAGCAGTAAGCCTGTAGAAATTACTCAACATGCAACTACCTAATTGTCCATCATTTAGATGAAGAGCCACATGGCTCTGAAATACAACAGAAACAATTACACTTTGAAAACAGGGCTCTTCTAGAATTCCTCACATTGGCCCGATGCTTCCTCAAGTGCTCTTTGGCGGCATGTGTGGATATGGGGAGACGGCCTTAATTACAGAGACAGTCACGGACCAGGGGTGTTGTACACTATCCCTCATGGCTTTGGGAAAGCTTGTGCCATTTTTGATTCTTTAACACTGAGTGTTAGACTAAAGTCAGGATTAAAAGCTGGACCCTAGTATAATTGCTATCTAAATCCTCGCTATTTGAGGAAGGAAATGTTAGGACCTAGAATATTTTGTACAGTAACCTACTTGAATGAAGGAATCACTGAATGAGAGCATCTCTCCTCGGGTGGCAAGGAGAAGCAGGGGTCTGTGTAAGCTTCCGAGGAGAAGTGCCTCTCCACTCCTGCTGTGGGAAAGAAATTGATTTTCTCAGCAGATAGAGAGGATTATATTCAATTGCAGATATGCAGACCACTAACATATGTAACCAGATTAGAAATTGTTTGGTTCTAAATCTACATAAACCATGACTATATAATTATAATAATGATAGGCTTATCTATTAGTTCTACAAAATGTAAATCTAGAAGTGGACACACCTGTCACCTAATTATTTAAACCATGGACACATGGTTTAAATAATTAGGTGACCGGTGTGTAATACTTCTTAAAATTTTTATTAAAATGTATTTTTCTGTTTTTCATCATTTTTAAAATTAAAGAACTCTCATGGTGTTTATTGCATTAATTATAAAAATCTTATGAACACGAGTGAGCCATTTTTCAAGTAGTAACTACTAATGAAATTTTAGATGCATTTGAAATGTGAACCCACAGGTTTTATAAGCCTCTCAGGTCAGAAGCAGGGTGTTAGAGATAGTGGCTCTTTAGCATTATCAGAGTATCTTGATTTTTCTAAATTCCAATAATAGTTACTCAAAAAATATCTGGTAATTTCAGCAGAAATAAATATATTGTTCCATCCACACATCTAGACAGTGTAAAAGTGGGAAATTAAACCTAGATTTGCCTGGCCTGGAGTCTGAGCAGTTAGCATAATCTGTGTGCACAGGAGGCCTTCAATAACTGTCGCGTATTTGTGATTTTCCTTCCACATGTGTGTTTTGTCCACTCAGAAACAGAGCAGAGATTCGTTAAAAAATACTTGAGCCTGGTTTAGCCTCCTGAATGGAAGTGCACAAGGTAATATAGTTGTTATATGACTTCATTGTTAATGGCCCTGGTATTGTTTAGTTATTCATTTATTATTGAACAGATGGTTAGTTTTGTGCTTGTAATATCTCAGGCTCAACAAATGGTTATTGACTCCTAAAATTTGAGGTAAGACACACATATGCATGCATACACACGTGCACGCATGTGTGTGTGCACACACACAGTGCATGTGTGTGCTCATAGCTATCCTTCCTACTCTCTTCCAAATGTAGTTTATGTTCCATTACTATTATAGTTTTTCTTCAGCAAATATCCTTCAAAGGCATCATTTTTCTGGACTGAATATTATCCTGTTTCTCCCTAAAACTCCCCCACCTTGGTATCCTACTCTCTTCAGATAACAGCCTTCTAACATAGGGACCAAAAAGCAATCATTTGCTAAAAGGCGTAGGGCAGGTAAAAAATCACCCTCTACTCCCTCTTTGAACTCATAATCCATTTTCTCCCCTTGGAAAACCTCACGTAAAACCCTGTCGTGTAGGAAACTAATGTGGGAAGGTGAAACGTTATGGGGGAGATCAGTCCCTACACTTTCATCCTGGGTGAACTGTAAACATTTGGTTGTTTACACTGGTGGGAAGAACACTTAGGAACAGGTGACAAGGATGAGGGACTGCAGTGCAGCAATAGAAATAATTCAGAGTCCTGCTAACTCATAAACATATCTAAAACACAAAAAACAAAATCTGCCTCTAGCAGCCCTCTTGCTTTCAGTCAGCAGAGTTGAGTCCGATTCACTCTGCCGCTCTCCCTGCTGCAATAGCCTGAGTAAGGCCTGCCTGGCTGCCTGGCATGGTCCAGTGCATTTCAGCTCTGCCCAGCCCTGTGTAGGTCCTTCCACTGGGAAGAGGCACTGCAGCTGGGCTTTGTTGCCAGGATTGTGTTTGTGAGCTTTGGATCTGTGCATCTTCATGGACGGTGTGGGTAGAGGGGCTGACTAGGGACAGAAACCACAGCTCCGGGGAGACAGTTTTGTGAGGTAACATGGGACATTCAGCAAAACAGAACAGGGCATCTGGTATCTGAGTTCTCTGGACATTTCTGTGGCCAGTATTCTTTGAGGACTGAGCCTGTTATAGTTCAGTTGCAAAGTACAGAACCAAGGATATATCTTGACATAACAATACCCCCCCCCCCCCCATAATTTTATCCTGGTTTTGTTTTATTTGTTTGTTTGCTCTTTTGCATGCATAACTTGGTACAGCATGAGGCATGAACTCTCAATGGTTTGTCTCTATTACAGTCACTTTCCTGGGCAATGCTAGTGCTTATCAACACAGGCTTAGGGACGCAGTACCTTCCATCATTATGATGGCATAATGGGGCTGCAGAGATAAAGGTGAGCTTTCCTGTGTTAGGTCCTGTATTTGTAATTTGTTGTTGAATAACAAATTACCACAAACACAGAAGCTTAAAAAAAAAACGTGTTTATCTCATAGCTACTGCAGTTAGGAACCCAGAAGTGGCTGAGCTGGTTCTGTATCCTCAGCGTCTTTACGCAGATGAAATGAGGGTTGACCAGGGCTGGGCCTCACCTGAAGGCTTGACTGAAGAAGGATAGTGTGAACAGGATTGCTGTTTCTATAGGACCATTGGAATGAGGCACTTGTAGGCTAGTTTCTAGTGAGCTGTTGGCTGGCAGACACCCTCAGTTCCTTGCCAGGAGCGCCTTCCAAAATAGCGACTTGCTTCATCAATGACAACATGCAAGAGAGTGCCTTCAGGTCTAAAAGTCTCAAAGGAATGACAATGTCTCTTAAAATATTTTAAATCTGGGAGAGTGTAATAACTTTCCTTATCACTCTAATTATTATACTACTAGAGGCCCGGTGCACAAAAATTTGTGCACTGGCGGGGGGGCGGGTGTCCCTCAGCCCCACTTGTGCCCTCTCGCAGTCTGGGACCCCCTCAGGAGATAATGACCTGCTGGCTTAGATCCGCTCCCGGGTGGCAGAGGGCAGGCCCAATCCCTAGGTGCCTGCCCAGCAGCCCCTGGTTGGGCTCAGAGCAGGGCCGATTGGGGGGTTGGGACTCTGCCCCCTGTCATGCACAGAGCAGGGCGGATTGGGAGGTTGCGATGCCACCCTCAGTAATGCTCAGGTTAGGGCTGATTGGGGGGTTGGGGCACCCCTGTTACACTCAAGGCAGGGTTGATGGGGAGGTTTCGGCGCCACCCCCTATCACGCACAGAGCAGGGCCCATCAGGGGGGTTGGGGCTCTGTACCTTGTCACACACAAAGCAGGGCCAATCAGGGGGTTGGGGAACTCCCCCCTGTCACACTCAGGGCAGGGCCAATGGGGAGATTGTGGCTCCACCCCATCACACACAGAGCAGGGCCCATGGCGGGGTTGGGGCGCTGCACCCTGTCACGAACAGAGCAGGGAGGATAAGGAGGTTGTGGCCCCGCCCCCTGTCACACAGAGCCGCAGGGCGATCAGGGGGTTTGGGTGCTGCCCCCTGTCATGCTGCTCCAGGGGCCAGGAGCTCTTGCGGCTCTGCTGATCCCAGTGCTGGGAGGCCTCACGGCTCCACTTTACACAGAGGCAGTGAGGCCTCGCTGCTCCGCTGATCCCGGTGCTGGGAGGCATATTACCCTTTTACTCTTATAGGATAGAGGCCTGGTGCACAGGTGGGGGGCGGCTGGTTTGCCCTGAAGGGTGTCCTGGATCAGGGTGGGGGTCCCGCTTGGGTGCCTGGCCAGCCTGGATGAGGGGATGATGGCTGTTTCCAGCTGGTCACACCCCCTTCAGGGTGGGGGTCCCCACTGGGGTGCCTGGCCAGTCTGGGTGAGGGGCTGAGGGCCATTTTCAGGCTGGTGGGTGACTGAAGCTTCCAACCTGTCCTTTTTTTCTTTTATTCTGGGATTTATTTACTTTCTATGGCTGTCACTGGAGCTGAAAGCTGGCTTTAGCTCTGAGGCCAGCTCCAGCTTGAGGCCTCGGCTGCTGAAAGCAGGGATCTGGGTTTGTTTGGGTTCTATAATTGTAACACTGTTTTGGTCCTGCTTGCTCCAGCTCTGATGGCTGAAAGCAGGTATCTGGGTGTTTGTTTTTTTTTTGCTTCTATAATTGCAACAATGTTTCTTAAACTGCAGCTCAGAGCCCAGCAGCGGAAGGCGGGGAACCTTGGCTTCCTCCATCATGGAGCAAGCAAGCCTCCTGTTTTGCTTCACTGCCTGGCTGCCAGCCGCCATCTTGGTTGGCAGTTAATTTGCATATCGCCCTGATTAGCCAATGGGAAGGGTGGCGAAGTTACAGCTAATTACCATGTTTCTCTTTTATTAGATAGGATTACCTAATTGATGGGATTGTTGTAAGAAAGAAGTGAGGTAATTTAAAGTACTAAAATCCTGGCTGAGTGTTCTGCTCTTGTTATCGCCATAACCATGGTTTTGGGTGAGAAGGGAGACAAGAACAGGAGGACGGTGTGTGCCAAACTGATTTTAAAAAGTCTAAAATTTATCTTCACATCATTTATCTATATGTTTTGAAATGTATCAGGACAGTGAAGCAATTAGATCAGGAGACAACTGCCCTTAAAAAGATAGGAGGAGGGATGGGTGCCTCACCCCACTCAGGGAAGGTCAGGAGGTGACAGGAATGAAGGAAAGCATGAACGTGGGGTGATTTGTGTTTTGTGGAGTGCATGAGGGTGAGCAAGCTGGTGTCAATAACTGCAGCCTCCTATTCTCTATAGAGTTTTCCCCTCAGTCTTCAGTGCCAGGCCTTGGTAACTCAGATCAGTGCTTGCACCTGCAGGTGGGAGAATGGACTAGGATAGCTGCTTATCAAAGCCTTACTCACAAGCAAACTGCTTTCTATCTACACATTTGAATTCACTAAGTCCCTCCCTGGATGTAGAGAGTCCCAAGATGCCAAGACATCATGAAATAGAGAAAATAAACAGCATGGAAGCAGAACGTGGGCCTAGTCTTAGTACAGTAATGTAAAGGGTCCACATTCATTTGATCAGATTAACAAGGTGGTTTAAACCATGAAAGTCCAACTGCCTGGAACTGAGTGCCAGTTTCAGGACTTTCCCGGCCCTCTGTGATCAACAGTGCCCCTGTTTGCTGGACAATAGTTCTTACTTGATATGTACATTTTTAACACTAAATACAATAACATGATATAGAGGAACCAAGATGGTGGCATAGGTAAACACCAGAGTTTGCTGCCTCGAACAACCACTTCAAAAATACAACTAAAAGACAGAAAGGACATCATTCAGAACCACAGGAAGGCTGGCTGAGTCAAAATTCTACAACTAGAAGGAAAGAGAAAAGCATACTGAGACTCAGAGGAGGTGCGGTGCAGAAGTAAAATACTAAGGTGCTGAGTGCATGCGGAGCAGGCTGGCAGATGAAGGCGCGGTTGTCATTTTCAATCGGGAGGGAGTCTCAGGCTCTGAGCTCCAGTTCCGGGTGAGTCTCTAGGGACCCAGACTCATACGGGAGAAGCGGGACTGTCTGGCAGCGGTCGGAACTCGAGGGCAGCTTTCTCTCCGAGGGGTTTGCAGTGATTACGCGGACATTGAGAAGCAAGCCTCTGAGGGCAGGACTGAGAGCAGCCATCACTGCTAGCCCCGCCCTGTTGATCCCGTGGGACCCGCCCCACCCAAGCCCTGCAGGGAGGCTTTTGCTGGATAGCCCCAGGCAAAGGCTAGATTAGTACCTCCCTAGAGATCCAGGAGCCAGGAAGCCCAGAGGTCAGAGTGGGACCATCCAGTTTGCAGCTCCATGGAAACATAAAGGACACACTCGGGGGGCAGACTCAGTGAGCACCAAAGTCCCATTGAAGCAAGTCTTGCCCCAGAGGGGTGTCTCCAGCACAGAAGTTCTCCCACTGCAGACACAGCTGATTCTCACAGCCAGTTGGCCTGGAGGCCAATTCCTCCCAGTGATACCTACAACAATCAAGGCTTAACTACAACAAGACTGTGCACAAAGACCACAAGGGGGTGCACCAAGAGTGTCCTCAAGTAATTGGGGAGGCTGAACCACTAGGCCCTAGAGGACACTTAGCACAGAAAACCACCGTATCAACACAGGGAAGCATAAAAAATGTGGAGACAAAGAAAAAGGACACAAATGACAGAAATGGAGGAAAGCAAACTATTGGATATAGAGTTCAAAACCACACTTTTAAGGTCTTTAAAGAACTGTCTAGAAGCTGCCAATAAACTTAGTGAGATCTACAAGAAATCTAATGAGACCCTCGATGTTGTAATAAAGAACCAACTGGAAATTAAGCATACACTGACTGAAATAAAGAATATTGTACAGACTCCCAACAGCAGACCAGAGGATAGCAAGAATCAAGTCAAAGATTTGAAATACGAAGAAGCAAAAAAACACCTAACCAGAAAAGCAAAATGGAAAAAGAATCCAAAAATACAAAGATAGTATAAGGAGCCTCTGGGACAGCTTCAAGTGTACCAACATCCGAATTATAGGGGTGCCAGAAGAAGAGAGAGAGCAAGATATTGAAATCCTATTTGAAGAAATAATGACAGAAAACTTCCCCTACCTGGTGAAAGAAATAGACTTCCAAGTCCAAGAAGTGCATAGAACCTCAAACAAAAGGAATCCAAAGAGGACCACACCAAGACACATCATAATTAAAATGCCAAGGACAAAAGACAAAGAGAGAATCCTAAAAGCAGCAAGAGAAAGAAAATCAGTTACCTACAAGGGAGTACCCATACAAATGTCAGCTGATTTCTCAACAGAAACTTTGCAGGCCAGAAGGGAGTGGCAAGAATTATTCAAAGTGATGAATACCAAGAACCTACAACCAAGACTACTTTATCCAGCAAAGCTATCATTCAGAAGTGAAGGTCAGATAAAGAGCTTCACAGATAAGAAAAAGCTAAAGGAGTTCATCACCATCAAACCAGTATTATATGAAATGCTGAAAGGTATCCTTTAAGAAGAGGAAGAGGAAGAGGAAGAAAAAGGTAAAGATACAAATTATGAACAACAAATACACATCTATCAACAAGTGAATCTAAAAATCAAGTGAATAAATAATCTGATGAACAGTATGAACTGGTGATTGTAAAAGAATCAGGGACATAGAAAGGGAATGGACTGACTATTCTTGGGGGGGGGGGGTGCGGGAAGAGATTGGACAATAATCGTGCACCTATGGATGAGGACACTGGGTGGGGAGTGAGGGCGGAGGGTGGGGTGGGAACTGGGTGGAGGGGAGTTATGGTGGGGAAAAAAGAGGAACCAATGTAATAATCTGAACAATAAAGATTTAATTAAAAAAATAAATACAATAACGTGAATAAACTAATTAGCCCAGTGCCTTGTTCATAGTGCATCTTCAGTAGCTATGACTATCATTACTGATGACAGATAGTGTGCTTTTCAAGCCCTAGGACTGCTGTGCAAACCCGTCCGCATCCCTACCTTCCTGTCTTGGCACAAAAGTTGGGTGGGATGAATGGGAGTGGCCACCTTACCTGGGTCCTCTCCACCCACCTTACCTGGGTCCTCTCCACCCACCTTACCTGGGACCTCTCCACCCCCCTTACCTGGGACCTCTCCACCCACCTTACCTGGGACCTCTCCACCCACCTTACCTGGGACCTCTCCACCCCCCTTACCTGGGACCTCTCCACCCCCCTTACCTGGATCCTCTCCACCCCCCTTACCTGGGACCTCTCCACCCCCCTTACCTGGATCCTCTCCACCCCCCTTACCTGGATCCTCTCCACCCCCCTTACCTGGGACCTCTCCACCCCCCTTACCTGGGACCTCTCCACCCCCCTTACCTGGATCCTCTCCACCCCCCTTACCTGGGACCTCTCCACCCCCCTTACCTGGATCCTCTCCACCCCCCTTACCTGGGACCTCTCCACCCACCTTACCTGGGACCTCTCCACCCCCCTTACCTGGGACCTCTCCACCCACCTTACCTGGGACCTCTCCACCCCCCTTACCTGGGACCTCTCCACCCCCCTTACCTGGGACCTCTCCACCCACCTTACCTGGGACCTCTCCACCCCCCTTACTTGGGACCTCTCCACCCATCTTGCCTGGGACCTCTCCACCCACTTTGCCCACTCTTATTTTTCTCAAGAGTTTGGAATGCTGCTGCCCAGGGCTCGCTCCAGCCTTAATCATATCTGAGTATCTCCGTCCACGGTGTAGGAATCCACTGATACCCAGGCTCGGGAGAGGGGGGAAAGTCAGGGCACCCATACTCTGCATCTTTCATTAGTGAGAGCGCATAGCATCAGTAGCAGTGTGGAAGGCCAGAGATGTCATAGACGCCTGCAGGCTGTGTCCTGGTGACGGACAATACCCCATTTTCTATGAGACACAGTGCTTTGTGTCCCGCCCCCTTCCTCCCATGGATTTAGTAAACACAGCGAAGACATTTTATTTCTTTTCTCTGCTGTGGTTCCCACTTTCTCCGCTGAGCAGAGTGCCAGATGCCTTAAACTTCTGCAGCCAGAGTGCCAGGAGCATTATAATCTACTTGCAGCTTGGTTTCTACTGAAAGCATTAGAAGTTAGACGGTGGTAGTCCCCAGTTCTCACCACACCTGTGGACACTCTTTTAGGTGCCTGGATGTGAGGACCTTTGCCCTTGAACCTCCCCTTCCCTTTCCTATCAGTTCAATCCATTTAAACACACTACCACTTGCTAGTAAACATAGTCCCTCTAACAGAGACTTGCCCTGTCTCGCCTTTATACCTTTCAGCACCGCTTTTTCATTTCTCCTCCCTGCTCCAGTGCCCATCACGGCCAGGTGGCCTTTTGAAAGAGGATGTTTGCAGGAATAGGCAGGGGACCTGTGACCACCTACTGGCTGGATGGCTTGCCTGCTGCTCTTCTGATTACCTGTGCCAGGATGAGGCAGCTCTTCAAAGATGTAAGAAGGATGCTCAGAGGGAGACTGAACCAGGGATCAAGAGAACTCGGGAAAGAATCGATGAATTACCAACTGTACTTACCTCCCCTCGGCAGCAAATTTAGAAACTGCAGTCTTTCCAAATTTATTGTGTCTGGAAGTCTCCCTGGGCATCTATCATAGAAGAGGAGCAGACCAATGGATATTTGGGGAATGTCTCCTGCCGTTCAATTTCCTCTCACTCCAAATGTTTTTTTTGTTTTCAAATCAGACCCTAGGTTTTAGATGTAAGGTTATATTTAGGGAGATATGTATTTTTTCTTTTTTAGAAAAATGGAAAATTCCTTCACTATCCCAGCTCCATGCCTGGTATTCAGAGTGAATAAGGCTGGGTGAGTGGGCTAATGAGGGAGGGCTAGGAGATGGGCAGGTGGGCTGGGGTCAGGGGGACACAGTGAACACTGGGGAAGACCTGTGGCAGTTCTAGCCTGCAGCCTCCATGATACACATCTTAGATCAAAACAGCAACCCCCACCCACACAAGGCACACAGATCCTAGCATCTGTTCAGTGACCAGTGACCTCATCCTGCCCATGCCCATTCTTACACAGCATCTACATTAAACTTCCCGAGTACACTTCTGGTCATAACCTTCACTCTGTGACACACGAACGTTGTAGCAGTTTACTGTGTCCAACACACAAAATAGACTCCTTACGTTAACACCCATTAGCCAACCCGAATCCACATTAACACAGTCCTTCCTTGTTTCCCTGATGCTTCTCTCTTTTCTGTCTCTGTTCTCTCTCATTCTCTTCTTTTTGGCTTTCTCTTTCCTTTTTTGTTTGTTTGCTTATGTTTGTTGTTGTTGTTACTCTCTCTTCAAGGTTTAAAATACATTCTTTTAATTTTTCATATATGAATCTATTTAAGCTGCATAATATTAAGAGAGATGCTATCTTTTAAAGCTTTACAGATGAGAAAACTGACATTTAGCAAGTATAACTACATTGTCCAATGTAACTCCTCAGTGCTCAGAGTGAAGCTTCAATTCGTATTCCCACTAGTTATTTATAAATCTACTAGAGGCCCAGTGCATGAAAATTTATGCACTGGAGGGGGCATCCCTCAGCCCAGCCTGCCCCCTCTCACAGTTCAGGAGCCTTCAGGGGCGGGAGATGACCCGGTGATCAGGAGAAGGTGACTCCCTATCACACCTCTGCTGTTGTCACTGCCCCGGCAGGGCAAGCCTTGGCCAGCCCTGGTTACCTGAGCCTCAGGCAGCCCTGGGTGGCTGGGCAGCCGCCATCTGAGGCTTGCCTGCACCTTGGGTGTTGGCTGCGTAGCTGCCATCGGAGGCTTGCCTGTGCCTCAGGCTGGCCCTGGGCGGCTAGGGGGCTGAGGAAACTGGGGGACTCTGGAGGCAGGCGCGTGGAGTGGCAGGGCCCACCTGCCACCCAGACAGGGCTGAGGGAACTGGGCGCCACCATCTTGTGGCTGTGAGCACTGCCATCTTTGAGGGCGGGACAATCAATTGGCATATTTCCTCCTTATTGGCTGTGGGCACTGCCATCTTTGAGGGCACGGCAGTCAAGTAGCATATTCCCTTCTTATTGACTGTAGATGCCACCATCTTTGGAACAACATGAGAGTCAATTAGCATATTTCCTCTTTATTAGATAGGATCCTTAAAATGTACCAAACTCAATGTTACTGGATACCATATACATCCAAGTACTGACACTCAGTAGGTAGTTGAGTATATATATCTTGATTTCAAGGGAAATGTTTGAGCTACAAATGAAACTCTGGATCTAGTCATGGTGCAGAATGGGATTACCCAAGGTTGATGTAGATAGAAATAGAGAAGATATTAAATCCAGAGGCAATAGTACCCAGGTTTCAGAATATAGCTTTTGAATTCTTGGTCTACACTGAGTGGCCAGATTATTATCACCATCTGACATTTGTAGGCAAATTAGCTATAATTTCACACTGAAGTTGCTAGAGGGCCAGACCATTATAAATAGGGAAGCAGGTTGCTTACCATGACAGTAGAAGTGATTTTTTTCTGAAGATATGGGTAAACAATGCAATTTAACAGCCTTTGAATGTGGGATATATATATATATATATATATATATATATATATATATATATTAGTGGCCAGATTATTATGACCACCTAACATTTGTAGGCAAATTAGCCATACAATGCATCATATGGGATATGGAAGCCGAAGGTCTGTTCAAACACCTTTGCTGTCTGCAGTTACCAAGATAAAACGTCTCCAATTCGCACAGGAACACAAGAATTGGACAGTCGAGCATTGGAAAAAAGTCATGTGGTCCGATGAATCACGTTTCCAGTTGCATTATGCAGATGGGAGAGTGAGAATTTGGTGGAAACAACATGAAAGCATGCATCCCACATGCATGAGTACAACCCTTCAAGCTGGTGGGGGCAGTTTTATAGTTTGGGGCATGTTTTCCTGGCATGATTTGGGCCCTTTAATTTGTGTGGAACAACATTTGAATAGCACAACATACCTAAGTATCATTGCTGATCAAGTTCATCCTGTCATGTTGATGGCGTATCCCAATGGAGATGGCTTCTTCCAACAAGACAATGCGCCATGCCACGGTGCTCATATTGTGCAGGAGTCATTTCAAGAACATGGGGGAGACTTTACCGTGCTTAGGTGGCCCCCATAATCACCAGATCTCAATCCAATTGAGCATTTGTGGGACGAAGTTAAAAGAGCCATCAGGCAGCTGGTTCCACAACCATAAAATCTCACAGAACTAGGCAGTGCTATTCATCAGGCATGGTGTCAGATTCCTCGCATCACCTTTCGACATCTCATGGAGTCAATGCCAAGAAGAATCGCCGTAGTATTGAAGGCAAAAGGTGGCCCAACCAAGTACTGGAAGTACTGATAGGGTGGTCATAATAATCTGGACACTCAGTGTATGTCTTAGCCATTAGCATAATCTTGGATATGGTCCTTCCCTAAAGTTAGATTGTGAGAGGCAGAGCATTGGAAGTTCTAAGAACATAGATGTCCAGCTCACCCATGCATGGGAGGTGAACCAGTTATGTAAATGTTTTAAATATCATTCCCAACATGGAGGAAGTAATTATAGCTACTTCAGAATGTTATTTTGAATTTTTATATGAATTAATATTTGAAATATTTAGTGAGCTAATGACATTTTTAAGTCTCATAAGTTTTAATCTTTTTCCCCTTTCTAAAATGTTGTTACTATCCCCATACTCATTAGAATTAAGTGAGATAAAGCAAATATAAGTACTAAATAAATATAAACTTTTTTGAAAAAAATTGCATATATATATATATATATATATATATATATATATATATATGATCAGGACATTCATAGCAGATGCATTCCTTATTTATTACATTTCTTTGCATACATGTTCATGGTTGCATTTTGTGTAAATGAATATTTCCTTTTTCTGTTGCTTCAAGGGTTGTCCTTTTCATAATTCCTGACAAAGCCAACATTTTTCATTTCTTTTGACCTTGCCATAAACTTCAGGAAATGTTTATCTCTTGATTTTTTCAATGGATTCACTTCAGATATTAGAATGAAGTTTGTTCTAGTTGATACAGAAGTCTTGACAATGTCCAATATATGATGACATATGGAATTTAAAATATTTTAGACCTTTAAAAATATATCTAATATTTAAAATAAATACTTCAACTTCTCCCATAATTCATGATGTCCATTGTGAGTTTAAAGATTTGGTTAGATTACATGCCATCTTCTACAGACTTCAATTTGGTAAATATATTTTTTCCGAAATGGATAAATGTTTAACTTCTAAACATTTTTGGAACCTTCTCTGAATCTTCAATGTGCAATATCAATGTGTGTACTTTTTTTTTATTTGAAAGCGTTTTTACTGCAAGGAATTTTTATCTCAACTGTGATGAAAGTCATTAGTCTTAATGGGTTTTACTGGCCTTCCTACCACAGAACAATATCTCTTTACAACTGACAAGGGGAACCAGATTAGTTGTCTGGAGACAGCTATGAGTTTTCATTACTCAGAGCTCACCTAAATGCATATTCTCTAAGTAAAACTCCAGGAACGTGATTATATTCCTAAGTAGACAACAGTGTAATCAAAGGCTGCCGAGAAACTCCTGGGAGGTTTTTCAAAGAAACACCTTGAAGTAAACAGTATTATTAAACAGTGCAACTCCATGGAATTAGCCCACAGAGAACATCATTTCTGCAGCTGGAAGAGTGGGAACACTTCTCTCTTCCCAGGCAAGGAGGACATGGGAAGCCAGAGGGAAATTGAGAATAAGAAGCAAATATTCCATGCCCTAACCGGTTTGGCTCAGTGGGTGGAGCGTCGGCCTGCGGACTGAGGGGTCCCAGGTTCGATTCTGGTCAGGGGCATGTACCTTGGTTGCGAGCGCATCCCCAGTGGGGGGTGTGCAGGAGGCAGCTGATTGATGTCTCTCTCTCATTGATGTTTCTGGCTCTCTGTCTCTCTCCCTTCCTCTCTGTAGAGAATCAATAAAATATATTTAAAAAAAAAAAAAAAAAAAAAGAAGCAAATATTCCATACATAGCATTTTCCCTCTCAAAGTAGCTTTTGAATATGCAACAAATAATTGGACTATGGACATTAATGATAAACATTAGAAATAGTAGAAAAACAGGAGGAGTTTAGAATAATGGCAAGTAAAGTTGGATGGGTACACACGGGTTCTCTTTCTCTCTCTGTGTGTGTGTGTGTGTGTGTGTGTGTGTGTGTGTGTGTGTGTGTAGGGTTATTTTTTTACATTTTTTATTTAAAATGTCTTTGAATTATAGTTTACATTCAGTATTATTTTGTATTAGATGTACAGCATAGTGATTAGACAATCATATACTCTCCAAAGTGTTTCCCCTAATATTTCTAGAACACAACTGGGAGAGATAGGAAGGTGTGTCATTAACCTGGATGAGGGACCCATTTAAGCTTTTGTTCCATAGCAGCTCATCTATAAATCAAAATGTTCATGTAATGTGATTCCAGCGGTGCTCCTTAACTTTTAGGTAAGAGGTTATGATTGTGGGAAGATCAAAGTATATAACATACCCCACTCTGGAAACAGAGGTCACATTTTATTTTTCTATTGGTAATACCTGATTTTGTAACTCTGATGATAAAATGAGTAGCAGTTTAGCCAAGAATTTCACTTCTCATATTGTAAAGCTCTTGAAAATATTACCTTCTTACATCGTGCCAATCACTAAGTATTCCAAACACTAAGCTAATTGTTCACAACACTAGCTCACTCTTTTCTCAAAATGATCTGAAAAGTTCATTTCTATTTCAGGAAACAGGCTTGGGGAAGTAAAGCTGCTTCTGCAGCTCACACAGGAGGAAGTGGTGATTCCGACGTGTAAACCAGAATGTATCTCCCCACCTGTGACGTTCCCCAAAGCCAACTCATCCACTCTACTGGCCTAATGTAAACCTGGGGTCTCAGCGAACAGGGAACTGTGTGTGCTATATTGCATGTGCATACATCTCTAATTTAGGACTAGCACACTTAATCAGTTACTACCCCTAATTAGAACAGACTAACAAACAAAAAGGTAACCAAAGCTGGGCCAGTCAATCTAGTGAAACTTGCAGCTCTGCTTTTAGTGGGTGAGTCTTTCTGATAACCTAACACTGATTTTTATCTCCTGAGATGAAGTTGATGACTGAATTTTGAAAATTTTCTTTAGGTCTCTTGTAGGCATTGACATTCTAAATATCATTGCATAGAAATATCATATTATTTTTAAATACTTATTATGTACTAAGTACTGTACACTAGTATTTATTATCTCATTTATCTAATGACAACTCTAGGTGCTAACTATTGCTGTTCTTCAGAAGATAGCCTTAAGTGAGTTTCAAAGATGAAAACTAAATTATGCGTTTGCCCATTAATGGAAAACAGGGATCTCAGATTCAAACCTAGTAATTTCTAGTAAAAAGTATATTTCTTTTTTATATATGAAATTTTTTATTTATTTTTTATTTTTTTATTTTTATTTTTGCTAAAAGTATTACAAAGGGTATTACGTAAGTGTCCTTTTTTCCCCCGCCCTTGACAATCCCCTGCCCTCCCTTACCCCCCAGTGTCTTATGTCCATTAGTTATGCTTATATGGATGCATACAAGTCCTTCGGTTGATCTCTTACTCCCCTCCCTCCTGCCCCCCAACCCTCCCTGGCCTTCCCACTGCAGTTTGACAATCAGTTTGAGGCAGCTCTGCCTCTGTATCTATTATTGTTCAAAAGTTTATAATGGTCTTTATTATCCATGAATGAGTGAGATCATGTGGTATTTTTCCTTCATTGACTGGCTTGTTTCACTTAGCATAATGCTCTCCAGTTCCATCCATGCTGTTGCAAATGGTAAGAGTTCCTTCTTTTTAACAGCAGCATAGTATTCCATCGTGTAGATGTACCACAGTTTTCTAATCCATTCATCTACTGATGGGCACTTAGGCTGTTTCCAGATCTTAGCTATGGTGAATTGTGCTGCTATGAACATAGGGGTGCATATATCCTTTCTAATTGGTGTTTCTGGTTTCTTGGGATATATTCCTAGAAGTGGGATCACAGGGTCAAATGGGAATTCCATTTCCAATTTTTTGAGGAAACTCCATACTGTCTTCCATAGTGGCTGCACCAGTCTGCATTCCCACCAGCAGTGCACAAGTGTTCCTTTTTCTCCACATCCTCTCCAGCACTTGTCATTTGTTGATTTGTTGATGATGACCATTCTGACAGGTGTGAGATGGTACCTCATTGTTGTTTTGATTTGCATCTCTCGGATGATTAGTGACTTTGAGCATGTTTTCATATGTCTCTTGGCTTTCTGAATGTCCTCTTTTGAAAGGTGTCTATTTAGGTCCTTTGCCCATTTTTTGATTGGATTGTTTATCTTCTTTTTGTTAAGTTGTATGAGTTCCCTATAAATTTTGGAGATTAGGCCCTTATCAGATATGACGTTGGCAAATATGTTTTCCCACGCAGTGGGTTTTCTTGTTGTTTTGTTGATGGTTTCTTTTGCTGTGCAGAAGCTTTTCATTTTGATGTAGTCCCATTTGTTCATTTTCTCTTTAGTTTCAACTGCCCTAGGAGCTGTATCAGTGAAGAAATTGCTTTGGCATATGTCTGAGATTTTGTTGCCTTTGTATTCTTCTAGAATTTTTATTGTTTCCTGTCGTACATTTAAGTCCTTTATCCATTTTGAGTTTATTCTTGTGTATGGTGTAAGTTGGTGGTCTAGTTTCATTTTCTTGCATATATCTGTCCAATTTTCCCAACACCATTTATTGAAGAGACTCTCTTGGCTCCATTGTATGTTCTTGCCTCTTTTGTCAAAAATTAATTGAGCATATTTGTTCGGGCTAATTTCTGGACTCTCTATTCTATTCCACTGATCTATATATATGTCTGTTCTTGTGCCAGTACCAGGCAGTTTTGAGAACAGTGGCTTTGTAATACAGCTTGATATCTGGTATTGAGATCCCACCTACTTTGTTCTTTCTCAGGATCGCTGCAGCTATTCGGGGTCTTTTTTTATTCCAGATGAATTTTTGGAGAGTTCGTTCTAAATCTTTGAAGTAGGCCATTGGTATTTTAATGGGAAGTGCGTTGAATTTATAGATTGCTTTGGGTAGTATGGACATTTTAATGATGTTGATTCTACCAATCCAAGAACATGGTATGTTCTTCCATCTCTTTATGTCTTCCTCTATATGAAATATTTTTAAAGGTCTTCTACATATAATTAGTTGTATGAGTAGGGTGTAAGGGAAGAGGTATGAACACTAGTGTTTATCATGGGGCTACTACATGTTCTGGACTATGATTTTACTTATATTTTCACATTTAGGCTGAACAGCTATTTTGTGAGATATTTATATTATTGAAATCTTGAGGTTAGGAAACAGGTGCAGAAAAATGGCATAATTTTTGTAAGATCTTACACATCTGGAAAACCTGAAAAGCTGGACTATGAAACTAAATTTGATTGACCTAGAAGCTTGAAGTAGCTTTACTATTGTACCTTCAAGATATTTAATAATTTGAGTTATTAAGACTCTGTTAAAATGATTGACTTATTATTTAAATTTGGGGCCATTTATGTTTTTTACTATTTCAGTGAGTATGAAAATATATTTTTTTGATAATTTATCTACTTCTAGATTATTTAAAAATTATGTTGCCAGAAAACTCTTCAATCTATGTTGTCATAATTTTATCTCTGTAACATATCTAGATAGTTCTGTATTTTCATTTATAATTTCATTTTATTTGAGCTTTCTCTCTGTTCTTCTTAGTCATACTGTCCTCAAAAACTTCTTACTTTTTGATTTTTCAAGGAACTACTTTTGTCTTTTTACCCATTCTTTCATTTTATATTTGTATTTTGTTTGATTCCATTATATTTTCATAGGAAGTATGAGTAGTATTATTTCATTTTAAGTAGTTTTATATTTCTATTATGATTTCTTGTTGAATCTGTGGTTTAATAGTATATTTAGTAATTCATAAAACATGAGAATTTTTTCTAGTTTTGAGGTAAGTGCTACTTTCTAACTTAATTGTGTTGTGGTTAGAAAATAGAAGACATCAGTTCTCAGAGTGCCTTCTATCCCAGCTACTTCCCTTCAGTCAGATTCTCTCTGAGTTTCCTCACAGAATGGCCCCACAATGAGACTTTCCTCCCACCTCAAGCAAAGAAACCAAAATTGCCTCCTCCCCCCAAGTTGGAGAAGTCAATCCCTCAGGATTTGCCAAAGGAGGAAAAGAACAGCAAGAATCAATTGAACATATTGATGAAGTATATTGATGAAGTATAAAATTGAATAGACAGACTCAATGAACAAGCTAGTGAAGAGATTTTGAAAGCAGAATAGAAATATAACAAACTCCACCAACCATTTTTTCAGAAGAAGTCAGAGTTGATAGCAAAAATCCCACATTTTTGGGTAACATTTGTCAACCATCCACAAGTGTCTGCACTGCTTGGGGAGGAGGATGAAGAGGCACTGCATTATTTGACAAGAGTTGAAGGGACAGAATTTTAAGATATTAAGTCAGGTTACAGAATACATTTTTATTTTGATGAAAACCCTTACTTCAAAAATAAAGTTCTCTCCAAAGAATTTCATCTGAATGAGAGTGGTGTTCTATCTTCAAAGTCCACTGAAATCAAATGGAATTCTGGAAAGGATTTGAGGAAAGGTTCAAGTAAAAAAAAAAAAAAAAAAACACAGAATAAAGCCAGCAGGAAGAGACAGCATGAAGATTGATAGACCTTCTTTACCTAGTTACTGACCATTCTGATGCAGGTGCAGATGAGTTAGGAAGAGTCATTAAAGATGATATTTGGCCAAATCCATTACAGTACTACTTGGTTCCTGACATGGATGATGAAGAAGAGGAAGGAGAAGGAGAAGGAGAAGGAGAAGGAGAAGGAGAAGGAGAAGGAGAAGGAGAAGGAGAGGAGAAGGAGAAGAAGGAGGAGGAGGAGGAGGAGGAGGAGGAGGAGGAGGAGGAGGAGGAGGAGGAGGAGAAGGAGGAGAAGAAGAAGAAGAAGAAGAAGAAGAAGAAGAAGAAGAAGAAGAAGAAGAAGAAGGAGAAGAGGAAGAAGGAGAAGGAGAAGGAGAAGGAGAAGGAGAAGGAGAAGGAGAAGGAGAAGGAGAAGGAGAAGGAGAAGGAGGAGAAGAAGAAGAAGAAGAAGAAGAAGAAGAAGAAGAAGAAGAAGGGGAGGAGGTGGAAGAGGAGGAGGAGGAGGAAGGGTTGGAAGATATTGATGAAGAAGGGGATGAGGAGGAAGGTGAAGAAGATGAACAGGATGATGAGGGGAAAGAAGGAGAGGAAGATGAAGGAGAAGATGAAGAATGAACACTGATAGATTCCAACCTTGTTAAATTTTCCCTAGTCCCTGGGAGCAACTTGCAGTCTTTTTTTCCCCCCACTTATACTCAGTCACTCTGTTTTTGAGGTCTCTCCTTTACATCATTGTTCTCACCTTATTGAGGAGGGGGTGTACCTTGAGCAGAATACAGTGGGAAAGGAATCTTTCTGTTCCAAATTTATTTTTATCCCTTCCTGTCTCAAGAAAAACTTTATGGAATCAACACCACTGTTCTGTGAGGGAAAATAAAAACCTGTTCCCTTAGCTGGGAGCTGGAGGTTGCTAGGCCTCTGTGTAGGAGCGCATAGAATTCTAGCTTTTTTTCCTCTCTGTTCTCTGGATATTGAGCTCAGCGATTACACTGTGTCTCTATGTGAATATGGACAGTTAGAATTTACCAACATGTATCTGTCTACTTTCTCTTGTTTAAAAAAGAAAAAAAAAACTTAAAAAAGGGGGTGGGGTTTAGAAGGTCAGCAAAGGCTGTATTTGAGATGTTTGAGTGGGTTAAGTGGACAGTTTGACAACATGGCTCCTCCTTTGGCATGTTTAATTGTGATGCTTAATGGACATTCTTGCAGTCTAAGATGAAACTTTTTTTTTTTTAATATATTTTATTGATTTTCTACAGAGAAGAAGGGAGAGGGATAGAGAGCCAGAAACATCGATGAGATAGATCAGCTGCCTCCTGCTCGCCCCCCAGTGGGGACATGCCCGCAACCAAGGTACATGCCCTTGACCGGAATCAAACCCGGGACCCCTGAGTCCGCAGGCCGGCGCTCTATCCACTGAGCCAAACCGGTTCGGCAAAGATGAAACTTTTAAGATAAAAGTCTCTCCTAATGATGACGTGATCCCTGCCACTGGGTGCAAGAATCAGCAGAACCTGTAGGATCTTATTCAGAATTGACATTTATCTATTGTAATTTTGTTCCTGTTTATTTTTATTTATTTTTTGTTTGTTTCACTGGAAAGGAAAGATGATGTTAAGTTGTAAATGTTAAAAGTGCACAAGTTGCTTTGTTACAATAAAACTAAATGTGTACACACACGCACAAAAAAAGAAAAGAAAATAGAAGGTGTATTTTATGGCCATGGTTTAGGGTCAACTTTCATAGACTGTGTGGTTGAATATCTGTCATATTGTTGTTCATGATAATTTGTTCGGATTGTTCATATATTCTTGTTATTACTATTATTTTTGCTTGAACTATTAAACACTGATAAGATTGTTGATTAACAAAAGCAGTACTCATCCAAACTACAGAAATCACTGTTATTATCAACTGTAGCAACTTGTCCTATATAACAAAGAGGAATATGCAAATTGACCATCACTCTAACACACAAGATGGCCACCAGGGCAGGGCAGTTGGGGGTGATCAGGCCTGCAGGGGAGGGCAGTTGGGGGGGACAAGGCCTGCAGGGGAGGGCAGTTGGGGGGGACAAGGCCTACAGGGGAGGGCAGTTGGGGGGACCAGGCCTGCAGGGGAGGGCAGTTGGGAGGGACCAGACCTTAGGGGAGGGTAGTTGGGGGGGACCAGACCTACAAGGGAGGGCAGTTGGGGGGGACAAGGCCTGTAGGGGAGGACAGTTAGGGGCAACCAGGCCTGCAGAGGAGGGCAGTTAGGGGTGACAAGGGTGGCAACGGAGGGCAGTTAGGAGTGACCAGGCTAGCAGCAGAGGGCAGTTAGGGTCAATTGGGCCGGCAGGGGAGCAGTTAGGTATTGATCAGACTGGCAGGGGAGCAGTGAGGCATTGATCAGGCTGGCAGGGGAGCAGTTAGGCATTGATCAGACTGTCAGGGAAGCGGTTAGGGGTAATCAGGCAGGCAGGAAGGCAGGTGAGTGTTTGGGAGCCAGCAGTGTTGGATTGTGAGAGGGATGTCCGACTGCCCATTTAGGCCCCAGTGCAACTGGGATTGGGTCTAAATGGGCAGTCAGACATCCTTCAAGGGGTCCCAGATTGGAGAGGATGCAGGTTGGGCTGAGGGACACACACACACACACACACACACACACACACGTGCATGAATTTTGTGCACCGGGCCTCTAGTATATAATATTTTTCCCTGAGGACTTATTATCAGAAATTATTTTGTTTATTTTTATCTGTCTTGTCCCAATAGAGTATAAGTTCTATCCAAACAGGGACTTGTCCCAAGTCTGTTCACCCTGGTGTCCCAGAATCTAGAAGAATGAACATCAGAGTGTTCAGTAAATTTTTGTTGCATGAATAATACTGAATATTTATGCAGCTCTTTGAATCCATGTCTTCAAATAATTCTTTAATTTGAAGATGAGAATGTGCTTATATACTTAATGATCGAATTTTAATTATCACAAGACTTACCCTGATTCATCATCGCCTTCTTTTTTCTTTGGATTTCTATTTCTTCCTTTGAATTTATGCTCTGTTTCTTTTCCCTCTTCTCCTCCTTATTTATTTTCTTCCCTTTCTATATGGAGAGTGGATTTTTTTTCTGAGTACATATCTGACTGATTAAAGTCATTGTCATTTCTGATGCCTAACAATCAGTAGACTTTTCAAAGGAGGAAATTAAAATGGCAAATTCTGTAGTTCAAGGTCAGATATTAACGCTCATCCTTGTGAGTAGACAGTAGAGACACAAATGATAGTGTTGGGTTTTTCTGAGAGTATCGTGTGGAGCGTTCATTGTTTTGCTATTATGAAGATAAATCCTCATGGGATTGACAGACACATTGCATTCCCTTTTGTATGTTTCCTTATTGTTGCTCAGAACTGTGAAGCAGAACAGATGGGGAGCCCCTACTCCCTTAACCTCCCATTCAGGAAATGAGTGTGCCTCAAGGAAACATTAATACCTTTTTCCTTTCAACTTTGAAGATGTGGCCTATTTATATCAATTGTTTCTTTCTGATTTCTGTTAAAAACAGTCTGGCTGGTGTGGCTCAGTGGTTGAGCATTGACCTATGAACCAGGGTGTCACTGTTTGATTCCCTGTCAGGGCATGTGGGCATGATCCCAAGTATGGGGCATGCAGGAGGCAGCAGATCAATGATTCTCTCCCATCACTGATGTTCCTATCTCTTTCTCCCTTTCCCTTCCTCTCTGAAATCAATAAAAATATATTCAAAAAAAACAGAAGTCTATTCATTAAAATAAAAAATAACAAGGTAGAGGCTTTGGTTATTAGTAACATGTCAGCATTGGTTTTGGCATAGTTTTGTGACATAGTTTTGACTAATGAAGAGGACATAAAGTAGGATAATAAAGCACAATAAATTACAAGACAAAAACAGTGCTTTCTAAGACTAAAGTCAAGTTAAGGGCAATTCTATACATACTGATTATCCATTTAGTCTGTCTCCTGAATACGGAGCTTATCCATGTGAGTAGACAGTAGAGATCTGCCTGGGTTGGCACAAAATCTGCCTATTCATTTGAATCAATTTTCACAAGAATAATAATGTCAACGTATGTGTTTACTAATCATAGAGAAGTTCATTAGCATTTAAGATACATCCATTAACAAATTCATTCATTCGACAGCTATCAAATGTTGACAATAAGCAGGTTGTTTTACACTTGAGAAATATAGTGGTAAACTATGCAAGTCCCCATGGAGGAGAAAAGATATAGTAAAAATAAAAACAAAAATATCATCCTTTCATATTGCAAGAGTGGCTTTCCTATGAAACCATATGCAGGGTGACCTTACTGCTCCTTTAGTTATGGCAGTCAGATAAAATGCTGGTGAAGACACGGCCTCTGAAATCAGATACACATAATCCTGGAACCATGCAGAACCCCAGGGACCAGCCCTTGCTGAGGGGTGAAGGTTGCAAAGGGGCAGAAGGAAAACACACAGCTGGTGTGAGTATCTTGATTGAAATGGGGAAAATAATAAGAAATGAGGCTGGAGAGATAAGCAGGCAATAGATTATGCTGAGTCCTGTAAGGTCATTATAACAATATGAATTTTATTATAACTTTGGAAAACATTTATTTAAATGTTTTAACATAGCAGTGAAATGATCTTATGTGCTTTTAAGGTTTTATTTTGAAGACCATTCTGCCTATTCTGGTATGTGGAGAGTGGATTGTAATGTGATGACTGGGGAAGAGGGAAGACCATTGGACAAATGAAAAATCATGTTGGTGTTGAGTCGTGGGGAAGAAGTGTATATGGTGAGAAGTGGTTAAGGTTGTATTTTGTAAATAAAGGCAACTGTGATTATTGGTGCATTGCATATGTGGATGAAGAATGAAAGTAATCCGGAATGACTGGAGTTCTTTTCTGAGCAATTGGATGCATGGCAATTTCATTATAGAATTTGAAGACAGATTAAATTCAATAACAATAATCTTGATGTGTACCTTTTTGTACATATTATATATTTTCTGTAGATGTTATTATCTTGATAACTATTGAAACTTTTATTTTGAGACCCAGAGGCATATCCTGAGGATCACTGGATAAATTTATTTTTGAAAGGAATGTGAAAATATATTGAAGCCCAAATTTCCGTATCTTGTCTGATATGTATATATTGAATTTAGGTCTTGAGTAGCTTTCAAAAGCATACCATAACACTTTCTACTGAGAGTTAATGATAAATTTAAAATACTGAAGGATTATCAATATCGGTAACTTTGTAATTTTATGTGACATTATTGTGAAAAGAGAAACTTACTGAACACTGAAAAAACTCAATAATGAGCATTAATTGAAAGACTATGTAAAAGTAGGATAAAAGTTCATTTGTCAGAGGAGAAAAAAGGAGAAGACTTTATTTTATGTGGTAATTACTAGGACTAAATCACATGTAAAAACTCTTGTCTGTCATGGTCTGAATCCACGGCAGGTCCTAACATTTAATATTTGCATCACACGTTTCTGTTAAGGATCCAAATGCCTGTATGCCTCCAGATATTCTTGGAATTCACCCGAGTAATTTTCCTATGCTTGTGCAACTGGTATTGCCTGGTTTTCATTTCCTTTGAATTGTGATCACAATAATTCACTTCTCTGGCAGGAGTTAATATTTTATTTCCCCATTGGTGTTAATAAGAGCAAACCTTTGCAAGAAGCATATTTTGATTAAAGATTCAGCACTTTGCAGCCCTTCTGCATTTTAAAATTCAATGTGGTTAATCTATAGTTCTTCCCAGAGGTATTTTTTATTACCCCTACAAACTGGTATTCAAGCCTTTTTTTTTCTTACATGATGAAGGCATATGGTGGCTTTAATAAATGAATTTTTTAAAGTGTTGGGAATTCACTGGTAAACAAGATGAGAATGCATCTAGCCCTCATGGATTTTAATTCTCATGGACAAGGAAGGGGAAACATAATCAATTAAAAATACAAATTATAAAGCTTTCTAAGTGGAAATGAGAGATGTTAATATAGGCTAGACCTACTTTGGATTATAAATTGCACCTATATATTTTCAAGCAGTTTTCTATTGAATTATTTCCTTTAATCAACATAGGTGAGATTATATATAGTACTAAAAAAATCCCAATATCTTAGTAGCTTACAACAAGAAAATTGTATCTGTCATGCATGCCACAAACAGAGGAATACAAAACACCATCCTTGGCTCTTCTAGAAATCTAACACAGTGTTTCTTTCCATAAAGTAGTGATGCAATACGGAAGTCATAATTGTGAGGTCACTGGGGAAGGAGAAAGGAGGCCAGGAGTAGTGAGTGCAAGGCTGCTTTCAAGGTCATGTTAGAAAATAGTTTATGTTTCAGATTTCATTGGCAGAAATAAGTCATGTGACCCCCCAACTTAAGGAAAACTGAGAAAAGACCTACCTGGCAACATTACTGTGGTGAAGTGTTGGGCGCTATGCTTGTGGAGTTTCTTCACACATAAAGATTAAAGAACTAATTATGATGTTAATGATACTGATCAGCATTAATAATAATAATGCCATTATTATAATAAGCATCTTTTTATTATTATAAAAAGTTTTATTGTTTCTACAAAGCAATCAATTTCAGGTGTTCATTATTAAATTAAGTAAAAACCAATTGTCCACATCCACTATTTTTCTCCATCTTGATGTAATTATTCTGATACGTTTCATTGTAGTAACTATAAAAAATATTTATCAAGTCACTGACTCCTACATATCAGTGTAAAAATACACCATGGCATTGAAGGTACTACACCAAGCCAATAATCTGACACCAATGTGATGAAGTAGGAATGTGCCATCTATAATAATAAAAGGGTAATATGCTAATTAGACCAGACAGCCAATCAACCTTCCGGACATTATTCTAGATGTCCTGGATGAAGCCGCAGCAGTGGGAGCCAAGGCAGAGGCAGTTAGGGGTGATCAGGCAAGCAGGCAGAGTGGTTAGGGCAATCAGGAAGCGAGGCAAAGGTGGTTAGGGGAGATCAGGCAGGCAGGCAGGAGAGCAGTTAGGAGCCAGCGGTCCTGGATTGCAAGAAGGATGTCCGATTGCCCTAAGGGGTCCCGGATTGTGAGAGGGTGCAGGCCGAGCTGAAGGACCCCCCTCCCATGCACGAATTTCATGTACTGGGCCTCTGGTGTGTTATAATTTCAGTGAGAATGTGAGAGTTTGTAATGGTCCCTTCCATCTGTGCCCATACTACCCAGTGAGTGCATCATAGCCTGAAAGGTGGCACCCCATGAAGATACGTCCACTTTCTAACTCCTGGAATCTATGCATGGAGCCGTATCTGGAAAAGGTCTTTGAAGATGTAACCAAGGTAAGTATCTCCATGTGAAGCCATCCAGGATTGGCAGAGCATAGTGACTGCATAAGGGAAAGACAAGGGGAGAGTTGCACAGAAAGAAGAGAGAAGACAGGCAGATGGATGACAAGGCAATATGGAGAAAGAAGTAGAAACTGGAATCACACACCTATACCAAGGACCATCTAGTCAGTGAGAGCTGGAAAACCAAGCAAGGACTCTCTGCTAGAGGGAGCAGGGCCCTGCTGACACCTTGATTTTATACTTCTGGCCTTAAGAATTACTAGAGAATAATATTCTCTTATTTTAAGCCACTAAGTCTGTGTTCATTTATTTTAGCCTCATAAAGCTAATACACAGGCACAATTCCTGTTTTCGTAAAGCTCGGTGTAGTGAAGGATAAAACATGCCTAGCCAAAAAGTTAAACAGAAAATATCACTTTTGAAAGGCATGTCTTTGAACCAGAGAGAGTTGAGTTCAATTTCCTGTTCTAATTAACAGCTTCAATTTTCTCATCTGTGTAATGAAAAGCTCAGTTCTTTATATTGTCAGCAGTGGGGAATGAGATGATTTTTGCATTGCTTTTATGCTGAAATCTCAGGAGAGAGGGGCCCTGTCTGTTATTTAACAATTTTTTTTATTTAACAATTTTATGAGCAAGCATACATGTGGAGTAAGATAGAATGCATGCAGTTTATATTAGGTTTCAATAGTTTCTTCCAAACTGTACTGAGTCAACCAGAGGGTCAATACATAGATTATTTATTGGCTTTAGGAGACCTTCTATCGGTTTTGTCTTCTCACTTTTGGCTCTGGGTCTCAACAGATGTAGACCTTTCATGGTAGGCTATTTGGAATCTGTCTTTCCTCTATTACCTCCTTTGAGGCCCTGTTAGTTACTTAATCTGTTTGTCTTTTGGTCCCCACCCCTTGTCCACTTTTCCATGTCTCTCCTTGCTGTATTGACTAGAAGGAAGAGTTTCCCTATTATCCCATTATGATCATCTTTTTTCATCACATCTCCTGTATTTTCCATGATGAAAGTGTCTCCATGGTTCCCTCAGCCATGAATTGCTAAATCGTATTCCATGTAGTAATTTTCCAGGATTGAGCCTTTGTTGATAAACTTCACATGTGTGCACATGAACACACACACACACACACACTACCCTGCCAAATATGTAAAGCAATTAGTGAAATGACTTGCATGTAATATAATTTTAAAGCTAAACTTTTTATCAAAAAATAAACAATAAATATTATATATACAATATAAAATATTTAAAGTATGTGACCATCTTAAAGTGATATAAATTGTTTTAGATAAGAATTTAAGTACATTCTCAGCCCTCAGAAATTATCCACAATGGGTAATTTCTTTTTTTGCTTTGTTTTGTTAATTCTCATCCAAGGATATATTTCCATTGATTTTTAGGGAGAGTGGAAGAGAAAGGGAAAGACAGAGAGAAACATTGATGTGAGACAAACACATAGATTGGTTGCCTCCTGCACACGCTCTGACCAGGGCCCAGGCTGGGGAGAAGCCTGCAACCTAGGTGTGTGCCCTTGACCAGAATGGAACCTGGGACCTTTTGGTCCACAGGCCAATGCTTTATCTACTGAGCCAAACCAGCTAGGGCTGGGTAATTTCTTGAATGTTTGTTCATGGCTTGATTTGTTTTCCAAATATGATCAATGAATGACTTAGTTCCCCAAATGACAAAACTTCTTTATCAGAGTTTGAAACACTGCAGAAATTTTCAAGGAGCTTAATGCTGATGCACAAAACTGATGGAAAACTACTCTGCAGGAAACTCAATTTCAAGATGTAAAAGTGTTGCTGAGCTCATTGATCAGAACTGTATTTTCACCCTGGGATGCCACTTTCTTAACAAACTCTCTACCTTGTTTCTCTGTATATGGAAGAAACAGAAAATATGATAAAATTGTTTTCTAGGATTTATAATATAAATAGAGGTCCGGTGCAAAAAATTTGTGCACTCGGGGGGGTAGGGGGGGTCCCTCAGCCCGGCCTGTGCCCTCTCGCAGTCTGGGACCCCTCGGGAGATAACGACCTGCTGGCTTAGGCCTGCTCCTGGGTGGCAGAGGGCAGGCCCAATCCCTAGGTGCAGCCCCTGGTCGGGCTCAGAGCAGGGCTGATTGGGGAGTTGGGGTGCCGCCCCCTGTCATGCACAGAGCAGGGCGGATTGGGAGGTTGCGATGCCACCCTCAGTCACACTCAGGGTAGGGCTCATTGGGGGGTTGGGGCACCGCCCCCTGTCACACTCAAGGCAGGGTCGATGGGGAGGTTGTGGCGCCACCCCCTGTCACGCACAGAGCAGGGCCCATCAGGGGGGTTGGGGCTCTGTACCCTGTCACGCACAGAGCAGGGCCAATCAGGGGGTTGGACGCTGCCCCTTGTCATGCACAGAGCAGGGCCCATAAGGGGGTTGGGGAGCTCCCCCCTGTCATGCACAGAGCAGGGCCCATCAGGGGGTTGGGGAGCTCCCCCCTGTCATGCACAGAGCAGGGCCGACCAGGGGGTTGAGGAGCTCCCCCCTGTCACTCACAGAGTAGGGCTGATAGGGGAGTTAGGGCACCGCCCCCTGTCACACACAAAGCAGGGCGGATCAGGGGTTTGGGGCGCTGCCCTCTATCACCCACAGAGCAGGGCCCATCAGAGGGTTGGGGCACCGCTGTCACACTCAGGGCAGGGCCAATAGGGAGGTTATGGCTCCACCCCGTTACACACAGAGCAGGGCCTGGGGGGGGGGGGGGTTGGGGCGCCGCACCCTGTCACACACAGAGTCGCAGGGCGATCAGGGGGTTTGGGCACTGCCCCCTGTCACGCTGATCCGGTGCCAGGAGGCCTCGCGGCTCTGCTGATCCCGGTGCTGGGAGGCATATTACCTTTTTACTATATAGGATAGAGGCCTGGGGGCCGGCTGGTTTGCCCTGAAGTGTGTCCTGGATCAGGGTGGGGGTCCCCACTGGGGTGCCTGGCCAGCCTGGATGAGGGGATGATGGCTGTTTGCAGCTGGTCACACACCCTTCAGGGTGGGGGTCCCCACTGGGGTGCCTGGCCAGTCTGGGTGAGGGGCTGAGGGCTGCCTTCAGGCTGGAGATTGACTGAAGCTCCCAACCGCTCCTTTTTTTCTTTTTCTTTTTTTTTATTCTGGGCCAGCTTTAGCTCTGGCTCTAGCTCTGAGGCTTCTGCTGCTGAAAGCAGGTATCTGGTTTGTTTGCATTCTATAATCGAAACAATGTATAACTCCAACTCTGAGATCCCGGCTGTCTGAAAGCTGGTTTCTGGGGTTTTGTTTAGCTTCTATATTTGTTACAATGTTTCTTAGCGTTGCAGCTCAGAGGCTGGCAAGGCAGGCGGGGAACGTTGGAGTCTGCAGTCACTGGAGCAAGCAAGCCTCATGTTCGCTTCCAGCTGTCTGGCTGCCGGCCGCCATCTTGGCTGACAGTTAATTTGCATAAGGATATGCTGATTAGCCAATGGGAAGGGTAGCGGTCGTATGCTAATTACCATGTTTCTCTTTTATTAGTGTAGATATTACTCAAATTACAGCAAGTGGCTAACTAATGAAACCCTTAAGGAGAAGAGGTAGTAAGTGTCAATGTGAGATAAACAGAGTAGACATTTTATCTGAGTACAAAAAGAGAAGAGGTAAGACATGCTCAATTAGAAAAAACCCTAATTCAATCCAAGAGTAAAAATAAGATTATTTAATATGTTTTTTGCATAATATATTCTTACTCTGCCTTTGCATGGAGAACTTGTCTGACAGTTGTTTGACAAATTACAGGAGTGGGGCCTGCCTGGATGCTGAGTCACTGTCCATGAAACATTCAGACTTGGGGAAGATGCTCTATCACAATAGTTCAGGATCCTCCAAAATCCTTCAAATCCTACCCTGTCATTTAGAAGTGGAGTGAGTAGAACTTTCCTTTAAATCTATAGATTTGGGATTAGTGCAGGGCACTAAATAGGCTAAAAAGAAGTAGATTCTCCTTTGTAGTAGGCAACCAGGGGAGGGGACTCAGAACATTCATTTTACTAAGATGTAAGTGATGAAGTATCAACTTCCAGAACATTCTCTTGCCTGGTGCCACTTTACAAGAAGAATGAAGACGGCTCAAGGGTCCAGTAAGACTGAGTTGCAAAAGGAAAGCAGCAGTGAAACCAAAAATCACAGTTAATTCATGTCACTAGTATAATAGTTGTGGTTTAATGTCCCCTGTGCTTTTCTAGGTCATAGTTTTTATACAAAATGCTAATTCCCAGTATTATAACCATTCATTCATCCACTTAATCATTCTTGTAACAGTTTTTGAGTGCCCACGATGTGACTGCAAGATATTTGACTAAATGTTAGTGACACAAAGATATGTAAAATAGTCTTCACTCCAAAGGGACTTGTATTCAAAAGCAAGAGACAATAAATGTAAGTAAATAGAAGCTTTTAACATAATGGACCCAGTACATATATTAAAATAAAAGTCTGCTCAGAGCTAGGGTAGCAGAACTGTGGGGTGAGCATTCCTACAAATAAATAGAATTCAGTGTTAAAGAAGTTTATCAGTATCCACTGATTTTTATGCAAGACTTAAGTCCTTATATGTACATGGTTTTAATTTTTTGGAAACATATATGAAGGAATATTTATATTTTAAAGGTTCATGGACATATATCACTGTAGCAGAGCTAAAATATTAATATTTAATTACTGGGAAACAAACAACCTGGAGGGACTCCATCTAGCACAATGTTCTACAAGCTTTAAGCAAATTACCACTGAGTAAACAATAGGAGTTTCTCAACCGTAGTGAAGCATTAGAGAACTTAATACTAGAATACATTTTTCACTTTATATTTCTTATTCCATTGGCAAAATACACAAAATAAAATTTCTGTTTATGATAACAGTCAAATGTAATGAGAAAGAAATAAATCAAAAATAAATATAATTCAAGTCAGTGGTATCTAAACATTTATTAGAGAAAAATCTAATCCAAAATCTATGGTAACATAGAATGAGAACTTAATAATGACTTATTTAGGAAGTATAATAATCAGTCCTCTGCTCTTTTGGGGGAAGAAGTACATGATAATAGTGTTTATTTCGAATTAAGTCATAGCAATTCACCATTTTCTTTTGATAATGGAGCCATGGTAAGGTGCTGATAATTAGGCTAAAGCTTTCATTCTTCTTGAGATAAAAACCATCTGAGCTGTAAATTGATATTTTAACAAGAAGTAGTGTTGTGTGGCTGAAGGTTGAAGAGCTCAAATACACTTGAAAATGTATTTTTCCAGATTCTCATTTATGTAATTTGTAGAATGACATGATATTTCTTGTTTCTATGATTCGTGTTGAGGGTTTTATGAGATGATGTTTGCAATGTGTCCGAGCAAATGCCATTCTCCGTGAATGCAGGAGGCTCCTCCTTTCTCAACTCCTACCAATTTCCTGGTATCCACATATGTTGTTCCTATGTTCTCCATACAGTGTGTTTTGGTGGTCTCAACAAACAATGACTTTGTCCAATTTTTGTAAAGATTATAATAACTAATTATATCTTATTATTGATATTTTATATTTTATACATATTTTGTACATCTTTACCTATAATTAAAGTGATTGTTCAATGGTAGTTATTTGCAGAGGGAAGTTGGTAGGATGTCTTCTGTTAGGACACATTGGCCAGAGTTGACAGCTTGTTATCACCGTATAGGCCAGTGAAAATGGGGCAAGATAACTGTTAAAGGTTTTCTACCATGATCCTTTTTTCCTAGTAGAGTCTATTGGTCTTAGATTTCAGGCAATCTACTTTTCTTTCAGGCAAATGAGTTACATTTCTAGTAGTTGTAACTTAATGTGTAAATTTGGGAGTCCTGCTTTGGAAGTCAGAAAACCTTACATTCTAGGATAGTCCATTCCTGATTTTAGGGAATTTAGTCCAATATCTCTAGGCCTGGACCCAATATTTTTATCCAAAGAAAAATGAACAGGCAAAACATAAGCATTATTTGTGACTTCAGGTGTCAGCACATTAGCTCTACACACTGAAGAGTAATCATGTTCCTCTTTAGCATAAAACATGTAAAAACAGTGAACTCTTTTAGATTAAATGAAAATTTATATCTGCAAACAAAATGGGGCTGTGAATTTCTAATGAACTAGTTTAGATTCTTATGATACCATAGTCAGTTGTATAAATCTTTGAATACAAATACTCTATAGTCATCGTTTTTTGTTTACCAACATAATGCAGCCAAAAGCCACTAATTCCATAATTCTTCATTGTAAAATTTAAGGACATTCCTCATGAGACATATTTTTTGCCTCTTTCTTGAGATAATGGTGTTCTATATAACTAAGAATAGTCAATGTAAAATATTTTAAACGAGTATATCAGAATTTTAAAGTCCAAGTAGTATTTTCTCTTGAGTGATAACCATGAGACAGAATATATTCATTACAATAGTGTTGTCATCTTAAAGATATTATTGAAATGCTCATTTTGGAATATTTTGAGAACTTTCTTTTGCCTTCTGCTGTGAAACTTAATGGCATTTTAAGCATGACGGTACTCATCCATAGTTAAATCCATTATGTGCTGAATGAGGTCATGACTGCCACACTCTGATTGCACTCATCTATGTCCTTGTCATGGTTGGTCACATACCATAACCCTATCTAATGGACAGTATGCTTTGTGGTAGGTAACAGAATACAAGTTTTAGATATTTAAACAAAAAGGACTTGCTAAGAGAAATTCATAGCTCACATACACATTGTACGCAGTGAATATGTGGTGTTTGTGCTGAGAAGAACGTATAAATCAGGACAGAAGGATGGAAAATGCTCTTGCAGTATTCATTAAAATATTGTCACAAGTAAATGCTTCAGTGGACAACAACATTCAATTCAGAACATGAAGAAAATGAGAGAACCAGCTATGCAGATATAGATGCCCCGGAAGAGAGTACAGGGAGTGGACGGAGACTGCCTCTGAGGTAGTCAAGCATTTACAAGGTTACCAGTAAGCTACAGTGATGTGAATAATATGGAGAATTGTACATGATGTCAAAATCCAATGAAGTCAGATCAAGTAGATTATTTTAATGAGTAGTTTTTACTCGAAATGAAAATGTAAACTAGAGAATAGATTGAAAAGAGGAAAAAGACTAAACAAAAAGACCAAACAGCAATCTATTGATAAGCCAGGAGAGATGCTGCTTTTATATATGTTCTGAGGATTTGTTATTTGTTTATTTACTTATTTATTTATTTTTAAGATGGAGTGGTACAGGAGCTAGATAACCAATGAGGCATATGGCCTGAACAAAGGAGGGTGATGTACAGTTACTGATGGGGAATAATCTTGATTTAACAAGCTTTTCTGGACAGATAGAATAGACTATCAAAACTAATTAAATGTTATCTTTAATATGGAAATGTATAAAATAAAAATTTTATGTTTATTCATATAGAAATACTAGAGGCCCAATGCACGAATTCATGCATGGGTGGCATCTGGCCAGCCTGACACCAATCGGGGCCAATTGGGGGCAGGGCTGGCTGGGGGAGGGGCCACAGGAGGTTAGGGGGGAGGGGTGATTGGGTCCCCGATTGGGCCGTTAGGCCGCCACAGTGCAACTGGTCATTCGGTCATTCCGGTGTTCCAGTCACTTGGCATATATATGTATGTTGGTAGACTGTTGAATATATAACCCTAGAATCAAGGAGAGTGGTTAGCAATATAGATGTAACATTGAAATTTACCAGCAAATTACTTCTGTCCATGAAATAAATTGAATGAGGTTAATAAGCTACTAAAAATATATGAACAAGAAAGAGCAACAAATTCTGCTTCCAGCATTATGGACAACCAGGGCTTCCAAGGGACTCTTGCACTACAGAAACTTAGAACCTACACACACACACACACACACACACACACACACACACACACAGAGCAGAGATTAGAGTGATGCTGCTACAAACCAAGGGATGCCTGGGACGTCCAGAAACTGGAAGAGGCGGGAGATGATATTCTTTTCAAGGCTTCAGGGGGAGCATGACCCTTCCAGCTTATTGACTGAGGACCTCTGGGCTCCAGACCTGTAGGTGAACTCATGTCTGTTGTTTTCGGACACCCAGTGTGCGGCATTTCGTTATGAGAGTGCTTAGGAACTAACACACATGGTTAGGGAGTGTTCCAGGTGTCTGCTGGGAGATAGAGATAAGGGCTGAATGAGTAGGCTACATGTAATAAATCTATTCCAACATTTCTGTAATCAAATCATTTGGAATCAATTTTATTTAAAATTAGTGCCCCTTGATTTTAGATTTCAAGTAAGCAAACAATTTCAGGTGCTTGAGAGTTTATTAAAACAAATTCACTAAAAGTGAGACCCATGGTATTAATTCAGCTTGACATAAATTATTCTTCTTCCCTCCAAGACTGTCCCCCATGCACATTCTTCCAATATTTTTTATGTATAAGCCTTCTCCTCATTAGTTAAACTTAATGTTTTTTCTCTTGTCATGCTGGACCTGAAGTCTGGTTATAGGTCTGAATGACTAGGAGATTTATCATAGTCTTTTAAGATGACTGTAGTTCCTCAGATATGTTATTTACAGGGCTCTTAAAGAAGACAGGGCCATCCTCAAAAACTCATGATACAGAGGGTTCTGTGAGGTAAGGTTTTGAAATTCTCCAAATAGCTTTATTTCTAATTTTAAGAACAAGACACTTCACCAATCATTGCCCTAACTTTCTTGTATGAGACTTATAAGATTTTGACACCAAATTATGATAGCAGGTGGGACTCAATTTTTCAAGGCTTAGTCAGCTTCACAGATAAAAGAGACAAGAAATCTTTGAAAATAATCATTGATGCTTGATGATTTTTTTATGGTGCTGTCATCTGAGATTTAAAACCTTTGTATCTTAAATATTTCTTTATTTAAGCTCTCTGGTTCATTGAGAAGAGTTAAACCCACTATGATGGTGTTGTTCTTCATGTCCTTCATAAGACTCTATATTAGCAATTTATTATTCTATCAAAATATCATCATCCATTGGCATCTCAATCCAGGTGAATAGAGGTGGTAACTGTTTCACAATTAGGTTACACGAGCCTCTAACCATCTACTTTTTAAGTGTAGCCGTACCCCACTGCCTCTGCACCCTGTATATCAGTGATTTAATCCCAAGTTATAATTTCTAGGAGAATTGAAAACACTTCTGCTGTCAATTATTACAGTGATCACATTTCCTGGCTGCAGGAGAGAACATCCAATCTAGATGAAGCAGAAATGGATGTGAGAAATGTAGAGAGCAGCAGTGTGCCTGAAGAAAAGGACTCCAGGATGAGCTTCCAGGACTGCTGCTCAGGTTCATGACACAGAGAGCTCCTCACCGAAGGGAACAATGCCTCTTCTATGTCCAAGAATCAGCCAGCTCAGAACTGTGTTCCCTCTGTCACAATCTGCATCAGGAGGAAAACTTATGTCTCATACTCCTCTGTCTCCTGTAGTTCACTCGGTTCTGGAAAAGGTCTATTCAAGTGCATTGGGTCACCAGAAGCAGGCCCATATGTCTGCTCATCAGGAGCAAGGAACTTGGGAAACAGAATGTATGTCCATTTGAACTTTACATTAGGGTTTATAGTCTGGGAGGCTCAAGATGAGCCCAGAAAGCACATTATCAGAAAGGGTGGGATGGCCTTTCCATGGCACGTTCTCTAGCCATTCCTTTTGAGATTTGTTGGCTAAACGTTCAGTGGGGTTGACCATCCACAAAGGAAGAAGATCATATGTGTATGATTCCCTCAGACCCCCACTCACTTTATCAATTATACAGAATTTCCCAGAACAAGGTACAGCGCAAGAGCACTGATTGTTTCTATAGCCTACACATTGGCTTGGAAGGATATTATAATAAAAGAGCTCAAAATTAAAAAGGGAAGAATTAGAGAATATATATTATAATCAGGGCATAGTGAAAGCTCTCACTTAGAACTATAATTCAGGAACATATTTTAGATTCGACCTGAATAGAGAAAGACCTGTGTTTATTTAACCATTCTTTTCTTCACAACTCTACTTCAGAAGGGATTGAAGCATTTTCATCTTCTGGAACCTAGACACCAAGTAAAATCAAGAGGTAGGTGTAATAAAAAGAAATAGCTGTTGTTAGTAATATGTTTCATTCCACTGCTATTTGCTGAAATCTGACTATTTGCCTGGTCTTTTACTAGATGCTGGAGATAGTTACTATGGCCAGGATGGAAGGTACATTCCAGGATAAAGATGTGAAATTGAAAAAAAAAAGACTCTGAGATGCCAAACTGTAAGCCCTGTACTTGCAATAATGACAACAGATACAAGTCAGCACCTGCACAGGTGAGAGTTCCTGTATGTCTGGAAAGTGGGGTTAGCCATTTGCAGACTGGAAGACCAGGTTGCAGCTTTGTGAGCAGAAGATAACATCGTTATGCTCTTTTACAGAAAGATTACACCAAGATCCCTTTATCTAATAACACCTGAGAGGCACAGAGCATGTTCATTTCTGAAGTGCTATAATGGCATGTTCTTACGTTAACCACAAACTCCTAACACCAAGCTGGTGGAAGATATTTTTTCCATTTCCCTGTTAGGAGTTCACCGGTTTTCTAAGGTCAGACAGTTTACTTGGCACAAATCTATATTTTAAGGTGAGGCTCTTTCAAACCTTAAAGAGACCAAGCCATATTTTCCTTTGAATAGCTGAATGATGCAGGTCATCTTGATCGAAACATGCATTTACAACTTGCTGCAGGAGAGCCTTTAACTATGAGAGCAGAGGCTTCTGGCTCATAGGGTCCACGTGTGAACCAGACCCACTTGTTTGGAAGGTTTCAAACACACAAAGAGCCCTTCTTCCTCATAACAGTTTGTAGAGCAAAATGTACAGTGTTTACAAATACTGGCTTTTAAATTCGTTTTGCTCATCCATTCTGACTATCTGAGGTTTAAATTAGTGTGAAATTATGAAATTAACTTTACTAATCATATTTGTAGAAAAGATTTCCAATGCCAAAAAGTAAGGTCAAAAGGTTAATTTATTGGCTTAGATTTCAGTAGTTATTAGTGAAGCATAATTGGAGTTCTGTTTACTTGAATCACATTTCCACAAACAGAAATTGCTCCATAACAGATTCATTCATGGAATTATGCAGAAATCAGGAGAAGAGTAGACAATTGGACCTTGAGCAAGAATATTATTTTTTGAGCTCTGCTATCAGGGGAAAAGGTCAAAAATGAATTGTCCTTAAGTTATGTTATTACATGTGTGTGAATGTGTGTATGTTTTTGAACCTCTCTGTGCCATCAAGTAGGTATGCTGCCTTCTTGACATTTCCTTCTCTCTCACTCTACATACAAACAGTAGGATTATCGCTTAAATTATTAAAATCTGACAGTGGAGAGAGACTAGCACAACTTTGTCAGCGATGTTTAGACCTACAGGCCCACTCCTGTGCCTCTTTTGAAGAGCACTTGCACGTTCGGCCTGGAACTAATAATCCGTGGATCATGGAACCAGTCATTTGATGGACGGTGATGGGGAGAAAAAATATCCAATTGACTAAGCCCTTAGTTGGGAATGCCTTACACCTTTCATGCTATTACTTATTAGAGCAGATATAGGTAGAGCGTTGCTTCTTTCATCCACTTCATCACTTTTTTTTTTGTTGACATGGGATAAAGTTTCTTCATTGCATAAGAAAAGAATGAACAGGTTTGATATATTTTTTTACATTTTTATTACAGCAATATAATATTCTGAATTAAAACACAACCTACTTTTCCTTCATAGCAAATGTGTTCTTTTTGCAATCCTTAGGCCGTAAATAATTAACCTCGGTGCGGACTTATTGCTCCAGGGAGCAGAGAATTCCAAAGGAACCAATTAGAAAACCACGTGAAACTACTGGCTCTGAGTTCTAAATTCAGTTTGGATTTTGATAGCAAGAACTATACAGTTGCAATATTAAAAAACAAAACAAAACAAAAAAAAACAGACACACACTTATTTCCGATAAGTTTGGCCTGGACTTCCAAATTAAAGTTTAATAAATTTTGTTTCCTAAAACAGATTCTAGAGAAATACAGAATAGTAGCAGAAAGGTTTCCTTTCCTGCAGAAGAAAAACATGTGTGAAATTTCTGAATGAGGGATAAAAACTTGGAAGAGGATCGAAGGGGAAGAACCTGAGCCCTAGCTGGTTGGGCTCAGAGTATAGAGAGTCAGCCTGCAGGCTGAAGGGTCCCAGGTTCGATTCCAGTTGAGGGCACATGCCCGGGTTGCAGGCCAATCCCCAGTGGGGGGCGGGGGGGCGGGGGGTGTGTGTGCAGGAGGAAGTCTATCAGTGATTCACTCTCATCATTGATGCTTCTATCTCTCTCCCTTCCTCTCTAAAATCAACAAAAATATATATTTTAAAAAGAAAGGGAAGAACTTGAGAGTTGAGCTGTGAGTTTGGGGGTGTACTTCCTGTTGCCTTCATCTTTACTGTGGAAGTCTGAGGGAAGATGGGGGTGGGTAGTAGCAGAAATTCCAACATGCTTTAGGAGATGACAAGGAATTGGTGGAATCACACCTCACTTCTTAGTGTAAACCAAGGTGTTTAAGCAAGACAATGACTTAAGCACAGCACAGCGCCAGAGTAGCCCACAGGGAATTCTTTATGTTGCTGAAAAGGAGGAACTGGAGTGATTTTGTTCCCAGGTTTACTTAAAGGCCACCATCAGACTGAACTTCCTGAATTACCACTGGATTTAGTCGTTCTTTTTTATAAATGTTCCAGGTACCCTGTGGAATGTAAACTCCTATCTGCAAGTCTTTTTATTTCATCAGCATTGTCTGAAAAACACAAAACTAAATATCTTAAGGGGGTGAGGCTCTGTGCTCACAGGCTGTACCACTGCTGCTATCATGCACAGGCTCATTTGCACACTTAGTGGGAAATGTCTTGAGCATTTCACAGCTGTGGTACATGTGGGTTCTGTCTTTGTGAGCGAAGACAAGAGCACGGCGTGAGATGTATCCAGTGGGAATTCACTGGTAGCACACACGGGAGCCCACTCAGAGGCAGAGCTTCCACACAATGCCAAGCCTCATTCAGATAATGGCAATCTGGCTGCATCTTAGCAATTATCATGAGATACCCAAGCCAGAATCACTGGCCTCTGTGGCCTTGGCTAAGCCTTCCTCAGTCTGCTCCACCCAAACAAAAGGAAGGCCACTAAGCTCTCTCAACAGACAGCCTGGGACCCCATCCTCACTCTGAATCCCAAACTATACCGGACAGATCGGTTTCCTACTGCAAGTCAGCTTCCCAGAAAACTCCTGGAGAACATAGTCTTCCCCCGCCCCCCACCACCCAGTGGATCTTGGAATACTTTATTCTTCCTTGTAGTTCATATACTGTATATCAGTTAACTATCAACATATCAACTCATCTACAGCTCAATCAGGCTCCAAGGAACTGGGTAATCAGTATCCCACTCCCACCAGGCTCAGCACAACATGCAACCAATACAGTATCAAATTAACTAATTATATTAATCAGGTGTTTATTTTAAATATTTCTGCTGAGCTAAGGTAATAGGAGTGTAGTTGCAAGAAACAGAAATACATTGAGACTGATTAAATTTAACTCATTAAACAGTATAATGTAGCTGAGAAATCCCTCAGAACCTAGAGAACCAATTTGACACCACTGGGGTGGAGCCAAGGGAAACACAAAGGCGACCTGTGTAGGGCTCCTGTCTAGGACACCCGCATCACCCCTGCAGAGGGCTGGGGAAATAGCCCGCTACAGGGAGACAGTGTGTAATTAAGGTGATTGTAGCTGCCACTCCACTGGGGATGATTCCTATGGCACTTGCTTTTTTGTCACCAGTCTCCAATTTACTATCTGGGGAATGTGTGCTGCATGGAGTACCTGGCACACCAATGTGGCAAGGGAGGCTGGGAAAGCCATTAGCTGAGCTTTTCATCGATCGAGTAGGAAGTAAATGTACTTTCCTATAAACCTCACAAAGTGGTAAATGTCCTTGACTAGAATGGGAACCCACATTCAAAGCAACAGGAATGGGTGAAAAGAGTGTGCTCTTTGGGCAATCACTTGATGACATTGTTTTTGAGAGGACTGAGGGAATTAACATATGGAAAACACTTGAAATAGATTTTGGCAAGTTGTGTTATGAACATTAGCGATGACTATTATTATTGTTATAAGAGAGATGTTATTACTGCAACAGACATTTACTGAATGGCTAACATGTCTCATGGAAATGAGTCCAGGTGGCTGTGGTGGGCCAAGTGGAGCAGGCATGCATCAGCGGGAAGGTAGGCAGCAATGACACCTTCCCATCACAATTCCCTTTAAGAGGTTCCTCATGTTACTGGCCAGAAAGAAAACTATCATTGAGTTCATAGAAGGTTTACTGGCACCAAGATTTATATTTACATACTCTGACTTACTTGTCTAGGAAATAAATCATGTATAAGAAGTTGCATTGGTAAGTCAAGTTCAAGCATATTCAGAATTTCCAGTGGCTGAGGCAGATGATGACCAACTTGAAAGTAAGATTGTTGTCATGAATCCGCAAAGAGAGGCTGCTGAGGTCTAGTCTAGATTATCAATGACAGTTATAAGAGTGTCAGTATCGTTGTTCATTTTCATATTATCAAAATTGTGACGAGCTTTTCTACAGGGGAAGTTTGGATTCAGGCTGCACCTCTAACCTAATTCTTTCATGAACACGACCACAGAGAACCCTTTCACCCCTAACACCTTGCACTGACCAAGGAAGAAATACAGTGAACAGGGAAAAGGTAATTTTGAAGACAGCTCTTAAAATTTTGGATGGAGAGCTGGTAAATAGCTAGTCTTGACCAGAATGGAAATCACTATTTGTTTGTTCATGCATGAATTGAGCAATTTTACAAGCCAGAGACTATTATAGTTAGTGGGGATCCTAAAAAACAAACAAGAGAATGAGCTCCTTGCTTTTATATGTCTTATATTCTACAGGAGAGACTGTGGCATGGTGAATTATCATCCTGAATTAAATTGACTCTTTCTCCCTCTATTTAGTTTCCACTCCCGCAGCCTAAGGAAAACAAACAACTAGGATGGCCAGTTGACTCTAAATTCCTGAATGAGTGAGATCCCTGCTTTTAGTGTGGAGTATGGGCTCCCAGAGGAGCAGGTCCGAGTGCTGAGGTTCCCAGTACGTATGGTGTCGACACTAGTCACTGTTAACCATGGACCTGCGGCTGGACTAATGGCCTTGGGGCCTTTAATGACTTGTGGAGCTAATAAGGTCTTAACTACTCTGTGTGATAATCACCACACCAACACAAGCGCACTTTGTTCTCTAGGGGAATCAGCCCAGCCCCAGTTGATATAAAAGGGGTCATCTGACAATTTAATTTTTCTCTAGCCCTTAAAAGAGGGAAAGCCAGTGGCACTTTTATTTATTTACTAGAGACCCGGTACATGAAATTTGTGCATGGGCCGGCAAGGGGGGGGCGCGGAATCCCCTCAGCCCAGCCTTTAACTTCTCCAATCCCAGACCCTTTGGGGGATGTCCGACGGCCGGTTTAGGCCTAATCCTGGGGATCAGACCTAAAGCGGCTGTCAGACATCCCTCTCACAATCCGGGACCTCTGGCTCCTAACTGCAAACCTGCCTGCTGGCCTGGTCACCCCACGCAGCCTGCTGTTCGGTTGTCCGTCTGGTTGTTTCGGTCGTGACGGCCCCTGGCTTTTTATATATTAGGATTACTTTAATGGACACATTTAGCATTGTACCTCTATAGTATTGGCTCTGGGTTATATCTGTTGTCTAGATTCATGATAATTTAGTTCATAGAGACTCGGATCCCTTTGACCTCCCACAGGGCATCCTGTGAGTTTCCTGTATGGGTGATCTAAGATGACTTATCCAGGTGGACAGGAAGTCACAGGTACTTTAGATCCTTGGGAGGTTGTGTTTGTGCTTGGGAAGGGGGAAAAGCCATGTGGAAATTCAGGCGCCTACTACCTGAATTTACTCTCTAAGGTCCCTTCCTAAGACACTCTGTATCTTATATCTTCAGGAAGCTACATTTACCAGTAAGTGATTCTCTTTTTGGTTTAGAGCTAACATATACCAAATTTGGTCAAAGTTTCATCTATGAATAGTAGGTTATAAGCTGTAGTAATTTCAAGGAAAAGAAGTGCAAGCAGCAATAGGACTTTATATGATATATAAATCATATGATATATGATATCATTATATATATATATATATATATATATATATATATATATATAATGAAGGCAAACATTAAACATAACATAGTAAAAACTCAGACTTTTAATGGAAATGCATTTGCATACATCTCTCTATTGTTTAAAATTATCTGTCTCCCCCCCCCCCCCCCCCACACACACATTATTATCATCTTTTCAAAGATGGCCCAGGTATCTTATTGTGACTGCAACACTAGGTCCAAAAGACAGATGAGAAGTCACCATTCAGAGTTTTTGCTGTTCATGATGCTTTGCCATAGAGTTATAAATTGTAATACAGATTTTTAGTTCAGGTAATTTGTCCTTGTTTCTTTTCTAGTTGCATAAATTGGTAATGGGATGTCAGAAATACATTTCATTTAAAAAATAAGTGTTTTTATCCAATAATCACTGACTTTTAAAAACCACCTGTGTAGGGCTGAGATTTGTTACATTTTAATCTCTCATAGACTGACTCCTGAGTTCCAAGTACTAAAGCTTCGAGCGAAGCTGGTAGCTAGTGGAAGGAAGACATGCAGCTGGTGAACATGACTGACCCTCTGACCTGCAGTGGGAACGTGCACCAACATTGTAAGTGGTCCCTTCAATTCAGTTCTTTCATAAGAACATTGTCATAGACCGTTTTTGATGAGAAGACATTTTGCCACAGTGGAAAGTATAAATAGGAAATGTTTCACCTATTTTCATTTCCACTTAGTTTGTTAACATCACCCCAAATTTGGAGGTGAGGGTCAGTCTTTATGTAAAAATATGAAGTGCATTGTGGGTTCAGAACAGAATGCAAATCCAGCTGGTCAGAAAGACAACAATTGAGGACTCAGTGTCTAGAGAGCTGAGCTTTTTAAGAAAAGGGCATTGAATTTTCTAAGCATACTTTCTGCTTAATTATCTAAGAGTCACTTGAATTGTGAATAGTTACTTTTCAAATTCTCAGATTTATTCCATAAAGTAATTTTTAAATTAATAGACATATTTTTCTGATAAATAATTATATATGTTATCTTTTGCTTTAAACTGTCTAATTATGTTTCTCTCACCGAGTCAGTAAAAGATCTGTTAAACATCTCTGAGGTTCTGTTAAAATCTCTTCCTGCATGGGGAGTAATAAATGGTTTATTTATTACTACACAACTAATTTCAAATGACATACAATATTATATCAGTTTCAGATGTACATCATAGTGATTAGACATTTATAATCCTTGTAGTGATCACCCTAATAGGTCTAGTACCCATGTGACACCATAACAGTTATCACACTATGATTGATAATATTTTGGACTGAACCAGCCTTAACAAAATAATTTTTTCTGATAAACTAGAGGCCCAAATGCATTAAATTTGTACAAGGGGCTCGGCCTTTGCTGCCCTGAGTGACTCCTGGCCCCGAGGCCCTTTGGCCCCGCCCACTGGTGTTCTGGAAGGTAGTTCTGCAGTCTGGTCTAATTAGCATATTAGCTCTTTATTATATAGGATTTAAGGTGAGCTTTCTTCAATTTCCAATTTTCATCTAGCTATGAAGTTGAATAGTCTCGGATTCCTTTCTGAGTTAGAGCTATTTTAACTCAATTTGTAATTGGATTTATTTTTCTTTCACTAAGGAAAATAAAACATTTTTTTTTTTTTTTTTTTTTTTTTTTTTTTTTTTTAAAATATATTTTATTGATTTTTTTACAGAGAGGAAGGGAGAGAGATAGAGAGTTAGAAACATCGATGAGAGAGAAACATCGATCAGCTGCCTCCTGCACATCTCCTACTGGGGAAGTGCCCGCAACCCAGGTACATGCCCTTGACCGGAATCGAACCTGGGACCTTTCAGTCCGCAGGCCGACGCTCTATCCACTGAGCCAAACCGGTTTCGGCGGAAAATAAAACATTTTAAAATATTTTTGATCATGCAGATTTGCTTCTAAGCACTAGGAGCCATCCTCAGGTGTCTACCTTCTGACTGTTAATGTTTAAATTCATCTATTCTAGAAAATAGTAGTCACAGAATCAGGGTGGGAAAGGAAGAAACTCAGAATAGGTGAGGTGAGGTTTTCGTTGTATGGGTGTTAAACTTGGCAAACTCTGAGTTGTGTATTAGGTGCATGAGCATGCCTGTTGAAGGCCTAGGTGGAACAATATTGGGGTGTTTTGGTAAAGGAGATTTGCTTCATTGTTGCTTTATCATTTGTTTACATTTGGCTTTTAGGGGCACCACAGTTGTTCGAATATATACTGTATATCTTTGTAGCATTAATTTGACTTCATCATTTACTATAAAGCAACCTGTTTATATTGTCTGAGTCTAGAACAAATAGACCCCCGTGAAAGTCAACAGGCAATATGCCTGACTAGAGGCTGATATTTCATGTTGCACAAGCTGTTACCTGGTTTTGATGCTTCCCACACCTCTCATGGGCACTAATTGTCATTGACACTGGCAGACTGTGGGGACTGTCCAGTTAAAGTGAATGGACATGACATCTAGAACTCTCTTTCCCAATTAGAGAGCCTTCTAGGAAGAAGGAATGTGGCAAAAGCTTGGAGTTATAGTAAAAAAAAAAAAAAGTGTGCAATGACTTCTGTATATAGAGAAATTCCTACTCCATGTCCTCATGATCATACTTTGGCTTTAATAAATAAAATAAAATCTGCATTCTAAGTCACAGTAACAACTACACACATTTCCTCCCTGTTCATTCTAGGCTCAAAAGGACACTCAGATACCAGGTCCAAGTGACCACACCATACTCAGAGGGCCCACCTTCTATATAATAAAGAGCCAGGGTCATAACGACCTTTAAGACCGAAGGCTCGACCAGACCGGAAGACAGTGCTGGGTCATGACCCAGCACTGACTGGGGCCACTGCAAGTGCCTGACCCAGCACTGGCTGCCTAGGGGGCTGTGGATCAGGCCTGGAGAGAGGCTTGCAGAGAGAGAGGCAGGGTCTGATCCATAGCCTCTGTGGCAACCATTGCTCAGAACTTGCCTCTCTTTCTCTCCAACAGCCATGCCTCCGTTTCTCTCCAGGCCTCCACCAGGGCTGCTAATCAGCCCCACCTTTCTGATCAGGCCCTGTTGATAGGCCCAGAGACGCTGACTGGCATAGAAACTGACCAATCAGAACCAAATCTGGGTCAACTGTGAGGAGCCAATGGCTGCCTAGGAGGCAGAGCTTTTGACTCTGACTGGCATAGAAACTGACCCATCAGAACCAAATTGGCTGGCAGGGGAGGGCAGTTAGGGGTGATCAGGCAGGCAGAGGCAGTTAGGGGTGATCAGGCAGGCAGGCAGAGAGGTTAGGGAAGCAGTTCTCAACCTGTGGGTTGCGACTCCTTTGGCAGTAGAATGACCCTTTAACAGGGGTCGCCTAAGACCATCCTGCATATCAGATATTTACTTTATGATTCATAACAGTAGCAACATTAAAGTTCTGAAGTAGCAACAAAAATAATTTTATGGTTGGGTCACAACATGAGGAACTGTATTTAAAGGGCAAGAAGGTTGAGAACCACTGGGTTAGGGACAATCAGGCAGGCTGGCAGATGAGTGGTTAGAAGCCAGTGGTCCCAGATTATGAGAGTGGTGTCCGGCGGTCGGACATCCCCCAAGGGGTCCCCGATTGGAGTGGGTGCAGGCTGGGCTGAGGGAACCCCCCCGTCATGCACGAATTTCATGCACCAGACCTCTAGTAGTAAATATCTGTGCTAATTGGAAGGTAACTTCTGTCGTTACCCTTGGTTCTATTTCAGTTACATAGTCTATACCCATTCATGCCAGTTGGAAATTAGGACCAACAATGTATAACATGCAAAACTACCGAGGAGTTTTGAATATAATTTGTTATTGAGAATACCAGTGTTTTCCAATTTAAAAATATATAACAGAAAACTTTTTAGAGTGTTTACAACTACACCATTTCATCTTGACTGTTCATGTCCTGACATTTCGTGCTTAGACTTTCTTTTTGAGAGGCAACAATCATTTACTGAGATCAATAAAAATAGCTGTTCTGGAAGCCCTGATTCAGGCTGAAGCACAAATGATGTTCCAACCAGGAGATGAAGGCCAGAGGGAGGGGAAGGAAACAGCTATATCAACAGAAGGAAGGCATTTCTATTGGTGCAGATAACATGACATAGTGATGTCAATTCCAAACAATGTGTTTAATTTTCAGTCCAATAGTCAGAATAACTGATTTCTTGCTTTTTTTGGAAAAGTCCACAGAAATAAGCTACATTGTTTTCTGCTTTTCTTAGTTCACATCACCTTATTTGCAAATCCCCAAATACCAAGTAGATCAATAAAAGGAAAGAAAAATTAAATGTCTTCCTGGGAGAAGAACCTACTCATTTGAACTATTAACAAATTAGACTTAATACCAATTTGAACTCTGGTAACCTGCCTATAACACTAAAATACTTGCAGGAAACAAATCTGAATTTCTTAAAGCCCTATCTGTCCCCTCCATCACTCTAAAATGTGCCTATAACTTTTTGATAAAAATGAGCATATTCAGGTTAAGTCTTTTACTTTTTTTTTTTTAAAAAAATATTTTTTATTAAGTTCAGAGAGAGGAAGGGAGAGGGAGAGAGAGAAAAACATCAATTATGAGAGAAAATCACCAATTGGCTGCCTCCTGCACGCCCCACACTGGGCACCAAGCCCACAATCCAGGCATGTGCCCTGACCGGAATCGAACTATGACCTCCTGGCTCATAGGACGACGCTCAACCACTGAGCCACTCCAGCTGGCCCAGGCTTTTACTTTTTTTAACTTGAAAATATCTTTCTTTAAAGTCATATTTATTATTTTGCGAGTTATCGCAACCCAAAAAGCTATGACAGAAAATGACCAGAACTGTAATATCTAACATAAGAGCAAATATTGAAAACAGCACTAGTAAACAACCATATTTTTTGATTCTTATAATTTTTTAAACAAAACTATTGGGAAAGAGTAGATGCCTGTCAGCTCTGTGTCAGCTGTCTTCCTCTTTGCCTTCTCAACACCTCTAGTTGGAAATGGAGAATCGATCTTATTTTCTCCTGATAATTTGCAGGTTGATACTTTTCACCACCCATAATCCCCCCAATTAAATGTTGTTATACTTATCAAAGACTACATGAGAGGGGCCTGCCTCATACAAGTATATTTTGGTGAAATTTAAAAAATGTTTTGTCGGAGACGTTAGGCGAACTTACGGAATTGGGAGCATAAGAATGGGAAAGGGTTGAGTGTCTTCCAGTAGATCTAGGCACATTTCTTCCCTCTACTTCTATGACTTCCCTCTACAGCTCTACAAAGGCTAACCTCCTCTTTTTTAGGACCCTTATCTTACACAAAACTTAACTTGAAATGATTTACTTAAATATAAGACCTGAAACCATACAACTCCTGGAAGGAAACATAAGGAAAAAGCTTCTTGACCTTGGTCTTGGCAATGATATTTTAGATATGACACCGAAAGCCTAAGGAAACAACAGTACTTTATCTTTTTTTAATTTTATTTTTTTTATTTCTTTATTGATTAAGGTATTACATATGTGTCCTTATCCCCCCATGACCCCCCCCAAAACCCCCACTCATGCCCTCACCCCCCTGTTGTCTGTGTCCATTGGTTAGGCTTATATACATGCATACAAGTCCTTTGGTTGATCTTTCCCCCTTACCCCCACCCTCCCCTACCTTCCCATTGACGGTCTGATCAATGCTTCTCTGTCTCTGGATATGTACTTTATTTTTAAAGTGAGACTACAGTGAATCTCCTGCTTTGATATGAGAAAAAAAGTCACCAAAACATCTTAAACAATGTTATGCTCTACACTGTGACCATTTTACTTCCTTTTTCTAGATTAGAGATGAGTAACGTCTTTATGACTGTACTTTCCTTAAAGAATTTTATTTAGATGTCATCATGGAAACTTATCTTAATATATAAAAACCCAGGGGTTGTCACATCCTAAACGACCGACTAGGCGCAGGGGTGCGCAAACTTTTTGACTCGAGGGCCACAATGGGTTCTTAAACTGGACCGGAGGGCCGGAACCAAAGCATGGATGGAGTGTTTGTGTGAACTAATATAAATTCAAAGTAAACATCATTACATAAAAGGGTACGGTCTTTTTTATTTTTAGTTTTATTCATTTCAAATGGGCCGGATCCGGCCCGAGGGCCGTAGTTTGCCCACGGCTGGGACCGAAAAGGAGGGCGACCAGGCCGGCAGGGGTGGCAGTGAGGGACGACCAAATGACTTGGCCCTGGGCCCTGGGTCCTGGGCCCTGGCTGGGCCAGTGTCCAAAGGGAGTTCTGGGTCCTGGCCGGGATGTGGTGGAACTGCGATGGGGGCATGGCCGGCCTTCAAACCCGGGGCCCAGAGCTCGCTGTCATCGCTGGGGCTCAGAATTCCCTCTGGCTTGGACACAGCGGCTGAAGGGAGGTCTGGGCCTGGCCGGGAGGGTGGAACTCTGGGTCTCCCGCCATCGGGCTGTGGCTGGCCTTCAAACCTGGGGCCCAGAGCTCCCTGCAGAAAGTGCTTCTGTTTGTTTAGTCCATTGGTTTTAAATCAGATTACACTCCCACAAACGGGGTAAGACAAAACTGTTCAATGCACCTTCAGCAAATCGCAACTCCTGCTGAATTTGAGCAACCCCTTCCTAGCATAGCTGTCTTCGAGCTTTTCAGGGCACTTTTAAAGGAAGAAAAGGGATCTGGCACCCCTATGGCTCTCCTGCGGGGACAGAGCTGGAAAAGCAGTTTCCCAAGGAGGTAGAAGTGCAGTGGGGACCCTCCCAGCTCGGGGAGGAGTGTCCCGTCTGTGTGCTCGGGGAGGGCTGGGGCAGGGCACACAGACGGGACATCAAGTGGTAAAGGTCCAGCAGATGCCTGGCCTACAGAGGGGTGTCAGATGCATGAAGGAAACGCTTAACATCTTTGTCATCGCTTTGGTTCTCAGAATTCCCAGCTCCCCATCTGTCAGCTCCCTCCCGCTAAGGGGTGCTGTGATCCTCACATGGGTTCAACTGGAATATTGTATCTCGAGAGGATTGCCCCAATGTACATATTGTTTTATCCGACAGTGAAAAAAATGCCAAAGAGCAAGGATAGAGACAGACACTGTCCTTTAGGCTTAAAAAAACCCAGAAGTGTCCTGCAAGGAGCTGAGACTTGGTTCTGTCCATGCACCTCAGAGAGATTGTTTGAAGAAATGGCCCAGCTTGGCCCTGACTTTACCCACTTATGTTACTCTGGAAGGTGTCTTTGCCACAATGTGAATAAACTGCCACCTTTTGGAATAGGGGCTTATATGAAAGTCTGCATTCCCAACTTTTCTTGAAACAGATCTGTGTTCTGCAGCTGTGGCCACTGTCCTGAGACCAGGTCCTGTTGCTGGGAATCAGGGGGCACTGGAGTGGAGCCTCCTCCCCCCCGTGCCCTTTTACATTTAGGGATTGAGCTGAAATCACTTTGTGGGAGGCCTGGCAAGAGTGACAGGTGTCACAAAGGGAAGGATGGAGAATGGAGAGGTGGACACCCTTCTCAGTCTCTCCCTGGGTGGGGTCAGGCAGATGAAGGCCGACCAGCCTACCCCACAATTGGATGAGATAGCGTCCTCTGTGTCCACCTCTCACCCTGTGGGCCCAGCCACTCCCCTCAGCTCCGGGCAGCCCACTGCATTCCACGACAGCACGCTCTGACCTCACATGCTGCTCGCCCTAAATAAGAAGGAAGAGAGCAGTTGGCCCACAGACGACTATACAGAAAGATAGGGCTCACGGCTGGAGAGCACAGTAGTGGTGACAGGAGCCTCTCCTGTCTCCATGGCAGCACTAAGGAGCAGTGAGCTGAGTGCTAAGGAGCAGCAAGCAGGTGGGCGGTAAGGAGCGAGGAGTCCCGGACTGGGAGAGGGATTTCCAACAGTTGGCTTAGGCCCGTTCCCCAGGGGAAATGGGCCTAAGCTGGTAGGCGGACATTCCCTGAGGGGTCCTGGACTGCGAGAGGGTGCAGGTTAGGCTGAGGGACATCCCCACCCCCAGTGCATGAATTTCATGCATCGGGCCTCTAGTTAGTATATAAGAGGCGTTTTAAGGTAACAAGATATTTTAAAAACTTTTTTATCTTGCCATATAACATAGGCCCACATGAGGTGTAAACCTTAAATGTATTGCTTAATGAATTTTCGAAATTTATGAAGGACACATTGTTGTAACCACTATTCACAATAAAACAGAATATTGTCAGCATCCCGAACCTGCAAGAAAACCAATGAAATCACCAACTCTTCCCTTCTTTCTATACTCTTCTCTCCTTTTCTAAATTTTGGCATACACTTTTATACAAGAACTAGAGGGCTGGTGCATGAAATTTGTGCACTGGAGAGGATGTCCCTCAGCCAAGCCTGCACCCTCTCCAATCTGGGACCCCTCCAGGGGTGTTGGATTGCTGGTTTAGGCCCGATCCCACAGGACATCCCTCTCACAATCCAGGACTGCTGGCTCCTAACTGCGTGTCTACCTACCTGCCTGATTGCCCCTAACCACTTCTGCCTGCCAGCCTGATCACCCCCTAACCACTCACCTGCCAGCCTGATCTACACCTAACTGTTCCCCTGCTGGCCTGATCACCCCCAAGTGCCCTCCTCTGCCGTCTATCTTGTGGCTGTGAGCGCCTCCTTATTTGATGGTATGGCAGTCAATTAGCATATTCCCTCCTTATTGGCTGTGAGTGCTGCCATCTTTGAGGACAGGGTAGTCAATTAACATAGCCCCTCTTTATTAGATAGGATGTTATATAGCCATGGTTAGGTGACTCAGTTGGTTGGAACATTGTCCTATGCACCAAAAGGTAGAAGGTTCGATTTCTAGTCAGGCTGGGTATGGGAGTCAACCAACAGATGTTTATCTCCTCTCTCTCTCTCTCTCTTTCTCTCTCTCTTTCTCTCTCTAAAATAAGTACAATATATCCTTCGGTGAGAATTTTAAAAAAGAAAAAGAAATTATACAAAGAGAAAAAAATACACACAAAAGGTAAAGTTCAATGAATTGTCACAACATAAGCCATACCCTTGGCTAAAGTTAGGACAGTATGAGCATTTAAACAGCCCCACATTTGTGGCCACTCCTAATTGTTACCCCTTTTCCGTTCTATTGATTTCTAAGTCCGTACACCAATTTTCCTTATTTGGGAACTTTATGTGAATATAATCATATATCATATGTTCTTTGGCATTTGGATTATTCTACTCAGAATTGTTTGTGAGGTTTATCCTGTTATTTATGATATATAGTGGTGGCTTGAATAGTTCCACTGCTCTGTGGTATTGCAATGTATGAGCATCTGTAAATTATTGATTTTACTGTAAATGGACAATTGACTTCTTCAAGACTCCTGCACACAGTGCTGCTGCAGTCATTCTTGTGTGTATCTTTTGTGCACATATATACTCCATTCGGTTGGGTATATGCTTAACAGTGAAATTGCTTGGCCATTAAATATTCACTGTATTGCGTGGTGTCTAACAGGGCTGTGGAATGTCTGTGCGCATGGTGTCGTTTTCCCTCCCACCACCAGTGTGTGATGGTCTCCGTTCTCCTCAGTCTCCCAGGCTCCGGTTCCTGTCTTGAATGTCAGCTGCTTGGGTGGATGATGATTGCTCTAACACTGCAACTTTAATTTCTTCAATAACCAATTATATGTTTCACATTTGGTCTTTTGAATATTCTTTTTTTTCAAGTGCCTATTCAAAAATCTTACCCATTTTTAAAAATTTGGTTGTCTGCATTTTTTAATCAATTGATCATCTTGCAACTCTCATTATTTTAGTGTGTATGTTAGCCAGAAATTCATTTATACAATTTTTATCTGGTTTCACTGAACTTATATGTCCTAGTATTTTCATTTCCTTGGTAGCCAGCCCAGGCCTCTCCCTGAAGTCCGGATTTATATATTTAATTTCCTAATGACATCTCCACTTGAGTCCATCTATCAGTCACCTGTGCAAAGAGAGCAAGGCTCAGCCTCAGAGTCATGGACTACATATTGGGGCTACTGTTGAACTTGGCTCTACTTGTTAACTGACTTCCTTTCTCTCTGTGCCTCTATTGTCTATGAGTGGGCCATTAGTGATATTAAAATCTGGCTCCTTCCACATAGGTTAGTGGAAATTCATTTAAAAGATTCATAAATGTTGGGTCCTTAACTTCCAGGGAGGTTATTACTGCATCTCTTCTTTTTCTCTGATTTCATTTGTATTTTAACAACAAGAAGAAAGAGGAGAGTAAATATGATAGTTTGTGAGCTCTGATTATAGGTTGTTTTTGTTCTTAACTGAAATTTATAAATATTATTTTTGATATTTGGTCAATATTTTGGTATTAATTTGTTATTTTTACCTAATTACTTATATACATAGTGGAGAACAATCTACTTTAAAGTTTTTTTTACCATATTCAGTGTGATTTTCTTGGTATTTCTAATATTTTTATTAGCATTTTGCTAGCTCCTGATTCAGCGTTTTATCAATTATCTCAGCACTCTGCAACCACTGTGACACTCAGCCCACACTCCCGAAATAGCTCGATTGCAAATTTGAATAAATACATATTCAGTGTTTTGATTTTTCTGACTTTAAAAATATTATAAACTGCTGTTCTAAGTGCCATATCATGGGTACAGTCTCTTTTTTGTATGTATTTTGCATTTTTCTGGGGTTAATAATGGACCCTTTTAAAAATTGGCTGGCTTTTCTTAGAATGTTTGGCTTAATGATCCCAGTGTATCAACTCTGCAAATCTTTTTGGGTAACATAATGTTCCCCAAGATGCAACTGATCAAGTAACCCCTCTGCTCCCTTGTCAGTGTCCCCAGGGTTTCCTGGGTTCCCCAGCACCTCCCATGTTCTCTTGCTGTCTCCCAGCTGTCACCCAGGGATTCCCCTCATCTTTTCCATGTCACCCAGCTGTCATCCTGGGGCTCCCCTCACCGTTTCCATGTCACCCAGCTGTCACCCTGGGGTTCCCCTCTCCTTTTCCATGTCACACAGCTGTCATCCTGGGGCTCCCCTCACCTTTTCCATGTCACACAGCTGTCACCCAGGGGCTCCACTCACCGTTTCCATGTCACCCAGCTGTCACCCAGGGGCTCCCCTCACCTTTTCCATGTCACCCAGCTGTCATCCTGGGGCTCCCCTCACCGTTTCCATGTCACCCAGCTGTCACCCAGGGGCTCCACTCACCATTTCCATGTCACCCAGCTGTCACCCAGGGGCTCCCCTCACCTTTTCCATGTCACACAGCTGTCATCCTGGGGCTCCCCTCACCTTTTCCATGTCACACAGCTGTCACCCAGGGGCTCCACTCACCATTTCCATGTCACCCAGCTGTCACCCTGGGGTTCCCCTCTCCTTTTCCATGTCACACAGCTGTCACCCTGGGGTTCCCCTCACCTTTTCCATGTCACACAGCTGTCATCCTGGGGCTCCCCTCACCTTTTCCATGTCACCCAGCTGTCACCCAGGGACTCTCCTCACCTTTTCTATGTTGCCCAGCGGTCACCCAGGGGCTCTTCTCACCTTTTCCTTGTCGCCCAGCTATCATTCTGAGGTTCCCCTCACCATTTGCATGTCGCCCAGCTGTCACCCTGGGGCTCCTCTCACAGTTTCCATGTCTCCCAACTGTCATCCTGGGGCTCCCCTCACCTTTCCCATGTGTGGAATGTCTTGTTTCCTACGTATTTGATTTTACCTTTTCTTCCTTTGTTTATTTGTTGTTGTTTTTTTGGTTTTTGGAACCCTTCAGATGCTTCCTGAGAAAGGGGTAATGGGAACTCAGTTTATTTTTCAAACTTTGTCTCTTTAACAATGTCTATTCCACCCTCATACTTGGGTGCCAGATTATTGGATTAGAATTCTAGTTTGAAAACAATTTTAACTTAGTTCAAAGACATTTTTTCCCCCCATTTCTTCTTTCTTCTGCCTTTGACTGTTGCTATTGTGTACTTAGGAATCCTTTTGATTCTTTAGCTTTTGTGCACTTTTTTTTTTAATCTCCAGAAACTATAAAACTTGATCTCCAATGTTCTCAAATTCAACAGAATGAAAATCATTTGCCACCACTGTACCCTCTGCCCCCAAGACTTAAATTTCTTTTGTTTTAAGGAAAAATATTTTTTTAAAAATTCCTCCCCATTAAAATATGTCATTCTCTTTCTGAAACCTCTGCAGTCAGATTATAGGTCTCTCTGTCTAGTTCAACATTCCATTTTACAGATTCATTTCTGTTACTGTCTGTGTCTTGAGCTGAAAAATTCCTTGTGATGCTGGTCTCTGCTTCTCATACTTAAGATGGTGGCAGGGAAAGGCTCTGTGAGGGCACAGGCTTTGCTGCCATCGGCTCCTCTAGCATCGAAGTCTTGCCATCTGCCTTTTCCTGGACAGCGTTCAGGCTTTTTCCCTGGGACATTATTTAATTCACTGGAACACAAGGATTATATTCCTCATCCCCACTCCTGCCTCTTGTGGCATTGGGTGCTCCAACCAGCTCCCTTCATATCAATAGTTCCATCTTCAGTTTCCCAAGAGCTCACAGATTTATTAGAGAAATATTATAAAGCGGATTTTTCAACATACAGTATAAACTAAAACAAAACCAGGGACATTTGAACAGATGGTAAATGTTATCATCATAATCAGCAAATAGAAATCTGCACAAGATAATTTTGAGATTAGAGGTAGAAGACCAAGAGTCAGGTAGTCACATTACATAGAAGGATCTTTTATGAGTTTTGAAGGTGGAATGTGCCTAGTTTTGAAGAGAAAAAGTTACTTTTATGGCAAAATAATGACTTTGTATTTTCCCCCAAAGCTCTCATTTTAGTGAATGTGAATTATATCCATCAAACCAAACATAGACTTAGGTGCAGCCCATTTCTTTTAGAAACCAACGTGCTGCTTTGTTGGCATAAGACATACAAACAAAGCTTCAGGAAGTTTTGGGCAGTAAGTGGAAAGTATTTGCATGGAATGCCAGTTTCAAATACATGTAAAATAGCAACACTAAAACTCTGCATTATTTTAGAAAGAAGCTTTCCCATTTGAAACCCTGTTTAACATTGAAATACTATTCATAGGTCTGACTATTCTCAATTTCTGATTATTCTGAAGGACAGAGGGTAGCCATGTTTTTAAAAAATTGAATATAAACTTATTTTCATAATTCATAAAAAATTCATTTCATCTTTAACAAATTTATAAAAATCTGAGTGTTTTATCTTTATGTGGATGAGTTTAACACATAAAATAAAACACCAGTGACAGTAAACAAACAACTAATACAGATGATCCCTGGGAGGGTTTCACGTGGCCACTTCCGGTTCTCTGAGAACAGCCATTATAACTAGATTTATCAACATCATTCCTCATAACAGCACTGCAAAGTGCTCACAAGCATCTGACATGATGAATTTAAGGCTCATTTCTGTAAGTTATTTGTACAAATGCTTTCCTGGTATGCAAATATATGTACAAAATGTGATGAAATTTTTAAAACTTCTCAGAAGTTGTGAGAAATTGATGAGAATTCGCCCCCCCCTAGACTACAGAAACCCATGGTGAGGCATATGTTCATGTTATTTGAGGTCTGTCATGCCTGTCACCCTAAATCCAGAGCACCTTAGTTTTAGGAGGGGACATGAGTCTCCATGAAATGTCACTTCCTAACTCCATCTCCTCTTGCTTAACTTGCAAGGTTATAGAGATGATTTATTGTCGATTTAAAGTATGCCAGGTTCTCTGCACAAAGACTCTCCTTCATGAATTGATTTCATTTTTTTAAATAAAAACATGAAACATATACTAGTAAAGCCTTAACCAGTAGTTAAAGAAACTGCTCAATAAAACTGCTACACTGTATATAAGTTCCATGATACTTCATAAGACTAAGTGGCCAGACATATAGTCAAGGTTTAAGCCATGTAGTCTCAATGCATAGATCTCGGAATTACACCCAGTCAGCGATGGAGATCTGCTTACCACCAGAAGGACTCTATACATTTTGTTGTCATTGTTCACGGGAGATCTAGGATTGTGAGGTGGGCAGCAGACAAGGGAAACTGTAAAGGCTTTTATTTCTGGAGTGAGATTGGGTTTGAGATAAAAAAGAAAGCAGGAGCTCCTTCAGTAGTATACAAGGTTAGGAAAAGGCAACGTATTATGGAGCCTCAGCACTTGTCAGACACTGTGCTAGCTGCTTAGCATGGGCCGTGTGATTTCATCTTCAAGAAAACCAGATTGGGTGGATATTGCCATTTCTCTTTTAACTTAAAGAATCCAAAGCTCAGATAGCTAATGCAGACACCCAGCGTCAGGCACTTAGTCTAAGCATTAGGCATGAGTAGTCGCTGTTTGGAAGATCATTAAAACAATCCATTCCTAACCTTACTCCTCACCTCATTGCTATAGTGACTCAGTGGTCATATCTTTCAGTCCCATGTTGTTGTTGTTTAATCTTCACCGGAGGATAGGTTTATTCGTTTTATTTTGAGAAAGAGAAAGAGAAGAGAGAGAAACATCAATTGGTTTCCCCCCCCAGACTCGCCCCGGGAACCAAACCTGGAACCCAGGTATATGCTCTGACTAGGGCTCGAACCCGCAACCTTTTGGTGTAGGGGTGGATGCTTCAACCAACGGATCCACGAGGGGGCTCAGGCCCATGTTTTCGTTGTAGTTTGTTCTCATGGGCTGATTGTACCCTGAGAAGTGATTGTGGAACAAGTATCTTGAGAGAGGGAAGCGAAGGAATATCGCCTGCCCATCTCTCCCTAGGACACAGGGGAGCACCGAGACCCCCGTCCCCCTGCGTGTATGCACAGAGCACACGTGGGAAGCAGCCCTGAGCACCTGCTATAAAAGTCATCAGTAAACATAGGATGTAGCTAAAGACGAATGCAATTTCGGTTTCACAGTGATTATTTTCATTGCTAAACATATGATATTTTCAGAAGTCCTGGTGAGTAACTAATTAGATTTTGAAAGAAAGTTGAGCACTTTGAGAGAGAGATGATTCAGTTTTTAGATATTATTGTTGTTCTAATTCTTTCTGATAAAGGATTAATTTCATGGTACCAGAATAATATAATTGTTTATGATCAGATAAATATTCTAAGCATATGTTTGTTCATCTTCTCACTGAATCCTGCTATTATTTTGAGTTTAATTAGCCAAGAAGAAACAGTAATTTTTCTTCCATAAAGTCTCCCTACATTTTCTCATTTTTCTCATCAAAGGTAAAGACTTTTCTCTAGTTGTTCCAAGTGTAAATTTAAAAGTCTGAAGCAATTTATAAATTCCTCATTCTTCCTTGGACTATTCATTCTTTTTAAAAATTGTATTCCTTCCCCTGACCTCACTTCATATTTTCTCCCTCTTTTCACTCGAACATAAATTTCTTATTATAGTCTAGTTCACTACTATCCATCAGAATAGAAATTTCAAAACTAAATATGCACCAATATTTGTGAAACACTACATTAGAAAGCTTTGGACATTATCAAATTATATTACCAATTTAGAAATAATGCTTTATAATACATGAATTTTTAAGATAAATATACCCTGACATATCAGTCCAATTTTTCCTCAGTTTATCAATTTAATAATGAATTAGCATCCTGTGTTTGGATCCTAGTGTCTTAAAATTATTAACACAGCTTTCAACAGTGTATCATCTTCTCAATAACAATTTCCACATATGAGCCATGTTTTAATATTTTTATTGTATCAAAGAAGACCTTCAAGCTGAAAGGAGTTCTATTTTAGTGTGATGACATTAAATCAGTGTGAAATTTGATACATAACCAGCCTTTCAAAATTCTCACAATGGAATTAATATTACTATAGAAATATACACTTAAAACCTATGTGATCTTATTAATCACTGTCACCCCAATAAATGATAAAAATAAAAAGAAATTAATGTGACTGGAACTATTCATTTTGTTTATATATCATCTTCAAACAATTTAATTAAGTCTCTGAAGCGTTCTTAAGTTTCTTTGTTATATATACTTAAAAACGAATATTTTACTTAAGATATATATACATATGTATATATGGTTTGGCTTATTAATATGCAGGAAACCTCTTGATATTAAGTTATTTTACTCATGGCAGTCACTTGCTAGCAAAGCTTTATATATATATATATATATATCTACATATATATAAATGTATTTAGATATAGATATAGATATAGATATAGATATAGATATAGATATAGATATATAGATATATGTATTTGTTTACCAGAATTTCAAATGGTACATTTTCAGTTATATACCTTTGAACTTCTACTTGTATACTGATTAAAGTAATCTCAAGTTTTTAATTGTAGGTGTTAAACAAATATTTTGTGACATGACTAACCAATCATAAATAGTTAAATTTCCTCATCCCACTTCTTCACATTAAGTGAATCTACATACAGGTAGGTGATTACAAGTTCAAAAGTTTTGAGCAGGACAAGGTCTGCAGCTCTACTAAAGAAGAAGCTTTATGACTTATTTTTCTAGTGAAAGTGATCTAGACAACCTCTAAATTCTAACACAGGCTCCCAGGGAGATGAAGGAGACACAATTATGCACATGCCTCGAGGATTATTGAAGCTTGTGGTAAAGGCCATTATTTTCTGTCCAAATGTCTGTACAAAGTCATTTTTCTGTAGTATACTTAAATTGGTTAAACACATTTCTTGAAGTGAAGCAATTCAGAAGACATTTTGAGACACTTAAATATAACTCTGTCAATGAAATTTTATAGTGGAGACAAATCTGAAATCTATTCTTTAAAGTATATCAGTAAGTTATTCTTACTATAATCCCATCTGAAAACTTATTTTAAAATATTAAAATTATGTTTGACCTGTTATTTTTAGTAAAAACTATATGGAGAATACATTATCTTCTGTTCTGCATCTACATTTAACTTTTCAGTATTCAGCAAACACAAAAATTCAATTTATTTGAACAAAACTATTTTGAGAATATATAACTCGCAATCTCTAAGTGATAGACACGGTGAGAAATAAGAAGCGTGTGATGACTTCACTTCAGGTTACGACTGACTAGCACTAGCTGATGTATTGGGCTTCTTTTGCTGCTATGACAAATTACCAGAAACTCGGTAGCTTAAAACAGTTCAGGTATTATCTTACGAAAATCAGAGGTCTAAAATGGGTCAGCAGAACCGTGTGCCTTCTGGGAACTCCATGGAGAGAATACATTTTCTTGTTTTTTCCAAAGTCTAGACCTGCCCACATTCCTTGGCTAATGTCCTCATCTCTCTAGGCTCTAGGTCTGTTGTTCCATCACCTTCTCTCATCTTCAGTATTAAATATTCTCAAACATCTTACACATTCTTTGCTAGTTATATTACATTTGACTCAACTGACCTCCAGCAGCCAGCATGGTTACTGTTATTTTACTTGGCTGATTGCTGGTGTCAATAAAGGTTACCATATTTTGGTTGTGAGGTAGTTCCAGATGAGACTGGACATATAATATTTTATACATCAAATCATCAGTAATTCTATTCTTTTTTTTTTTTTTTTTTTTTTTTTTTTTCAGTTGATCAGCAGCCTAGCCAGGATCTCTAGCCAGGAACTCCAGCCAAGGTTCTGGTCGGAGTTCTGGTTAGGAGCTGATGAGGATCTGACGTTTATTGTCTAGTTACATCCGTATTTATACCAGCCGATTTTAATCCTGTCAATTTCTATTACAAAGGTTAGGGCGTTTCTTATCTCCATTCCAGGGAGTAAAGATTATGTAGCTTAACTACCCGCCTGGCACTTAATTAAGGGGTTGTATCCCCTCCCTAACCTCAGGGAAAGATCCCCACCTGGGGGAACAACCTTTCTCGGAGAGGTGACCTTGGTTAAAACACATGGCGCTAAAGGGAGCAAACATATTAAGAACAGTATGCTATATATGCCAGGTCCATTGAAACATATGCTGTGCAGATGTTTCTTTCCTGCAGCGATTGTGTCAAGCAGCAAGGATGGACCGGCTCCCGGCAAATTCCCCCTTTTTTATTTTTTAAATGATAGCGCATGCAAATCAGTGGCCACCTCTCAGATTGGGCTGTTTAAGACTCGGAAGAAGACTGGCAAGCAATGACAACAAGCATAGCTATAAACATAGTGGATGAAGCACACAAGGAGCCCCGTTCCTTATGAGGTTGCCGGCCTCTTCAGTCAAGAGATTTCAGCTGTCCTCAAGTTGTTGGTTTGGTTGGCCTTGTTGGTCTGGCTAGCGGGCGGCGTCACTGGCGACGGGCTTCCCGACGTGTCAGCGAGTTGAAGGGCTGCATCAAAGGGTCCATCAGGGCCGTGCTTGATGGTGGTGTCGGTGTCCAAGGAGGAGTAAGCTGTGTCCTCTGGGTTGGCCGATATAGATGATACCAGGAGGAGGAGGATGAGGAGGAGACGGAGGGTGGTGTGATATAAGGTCGGATTAGATGGTCTGGAATCCACACAGGTGAGTCTGCATCCTGTGGAAATATACAAGCATCTCCTCTCCCTCAGGTTAAAAGTACATCAGGTCCCTTCCAGGCTCCTGTAAGTCTTTCCATTTGACGAAATAAGTGAGTTTCTGCTAAATGAAAGTTTCTTTTGCTGATTTACTCAGAGTCCTCGGACTTGGCTGAGAGAGTAGCTTCCACTTCTTGCTTTTCTACCATCTGTTGGGCCTCAGTTGTTAACTTCTTCAGCTGACCCCATGTTGGCACCTCAGTCCCTTGCATAGCCTTTCTTTTCTTCTTTTTTCCACTTTTCTGTCATCAGGGCAACTCTAAGTCTTTGGAACGATGGGACAAGGAGCTCCTCTGGGTCCATTGTGGTGACACACGTAATGCATTTACTCAATCCAAGGCAGGCATTAAAAAGAAAAACCCCAAATGCTCTCTTGTATCCATTTTAAGAGTAGGATTGGCGCTTTCCACTATTACCTGAGTCCTGATCTATCACCCCAGGGAGAGCTTGCTAATCCTGCACTTTTCCGGGGTGGAAAGGCTGTAGTGGGGTTAAGGATAAGGCTCCTTGGGCCTATCTTCTCCCATGCCTCTACATTTACCTTTCCGGCACCTTTCCTTCCTCAGAAAAGCATGGACATACTTCTTATAAAACATTCCGTCTGACTGGGAGTAACCTTAGCTCCTCTGCAAGCAAGCATATGTGTTAAAAGATCAATACAGAGTCTTTTTTCTTTAGACTCAGTATGGCACATCTTAATCTAAAGATCAATACAGAGTCTTCTTTCTTTGGACTCAGTATGGCACATCTTCTCAATCTAAGTTCTGTACTATCCACCTTCTTACCCTACTTATCCTCTATAGGGGGGTCTGTAGCACCCTGGTGGAGTCCTATCCGTCCCGAGTGTAGGGCGCTTACCTAGGGGTCCCTGTTCGGGCGCCAATTGCTGGGGTCCAATCCCAGCGGGTCCAGGGGTCCCCAAAGGTGTGGACAGAGTCGGCGAAGAAGGAATGACATGGAGACAGCATTCAGTTGATCAGCAGCCTAGCCAGGATCTCTAGCCAGGAACTCCAGCCAAGGTTCTGGTCGGAGTTCTGGTTAGGAGCTGATGAGGATCTGACCGTAATTCTATTCTTAATTCAATAGAACTTACTGGAGGAATAATTGCAAAACATTTTCTCTGAATTTATTTATTTTTTGTCACCTTCTTTTTCTGTCCGTTAAGAATATTTGGATAAAGGAGAACACATCTACGAAAAGTAAGTTGCTCTTCAGGACGATGGGGAGTTTTAAAAAATATTCTATAAAGATAGATTATCAGTCATGTGTGTCTGTAGTGGTCTCGAGATGAGAAGACTTGTAAACATCTAGGTCACAGCAAAGAAAATTTAGTAGGCTGCCTTCAGATCATCATAGAACTTTCATGACACAATTACAATTTCAAATAAAATGCTGCATAAAATATTTAAAATGTTTATGGCAGTTCTGAAATATTGTAAAACCCTGAAATAAAATCTATTTCCTGAAAATAGTAAAAACCCTTGGAAAATTTGCCAATGCACTAAAATAATAAAGGTAGCTATGTGTGACCTTTTTAATCCTGATTAAGTTAGTGAACAAGAATATGTTCTATTCCATTTGGCTTTATCTTATTTCATCCCCATGTCTATTTAAACAGACATTTTCCTTACATTAATCTATGTGGGAATACTAGAGCTATATTTACCTATGACATTTTTCTAAATTCAATAATGGCCGTGTTAAACCAATATACAGTATAAGATAATCTTTTGTATCTTTTACCATGATACATGTTTAGATTTTTAAAAATATAACTTAGAGGAAAATGCAAGAATATGAAAATATTTACTTCTAAAGACAGCGATTTGAAGATGTTGAGTTAGCAATGAACTCAGAAGTAATGATTAGAATGATTTTAGATAATTATCTCAATTCTCTGACCCTCCACATATTCATTCACTAATATTTTACTTATTATCCTTTTTGAAATTATATTAAAATGAAATAATAGAAGTAATAGAACATCATCAAATATTATATTAACTATCATCTGAAAATTACTTTAACTTATTAATAATATGTCATTTGTTTGAGAAATCAAGCCAAAAATCTCATAATGAACATGTTAGCTATTTCCAAGCAAATTATACTGCTATTTTATTAACTATATTTTTTGAGATGTTCCCAGACATAATTTACATAAACAGCATGTCAGTAAATTAAGTCCACTTCTCATAAATAAAAAGTATGTATCATTATACAAAAGAAAAAAAAGTATGTATCATTACATATGTCATAGGCTTTTTTCTTTTACAATAGGAGAAATTATTTTTACGATTTTATTTTTTAAATTAAATCTTTATTGTTCAGATTATTACAGTTGTTCCTTGCCACCCCCCCATAGCTCCCCTCCACCCGGTTCCCACCCCACCCTTTGCCCTTACCCACCCCCACTGTCCTCATCCATAGATGTACAATTTTTGTCCAGTCTCTTCCCGCACCCCCTACACCTCTTCCCCCCCCCCAAAAAATAGTCAGTCCACTCTGACTATGCCCCTGATTCTATTATATTCAAGTTTATTCTCTTCATCAGATTATTTATTCACTTGATATTTAGATTCATTTGTTGATAGATGTGTATTTGTTGTTCATAATTTGTATCTTTACCTTTTTCTTCTCCTTCCTCTTCTTAAAAGATACCTTTCAGAGTTTCATATAATACTGGTTTGGTGGTGATGAACTCCTTTAGCTTTTTCTTATCTGTGAAGCTCTTTATCTGACCTTCAATTCTGAATGATAGCTTTGCTGAGTAAAGTAATCTTGGTTGTAGGTTCTTGCTATTCATCACTTTGAATATTTCTTGCCACTCCTTCTGGCCTGCATAGTTTCTGTTGAGAAATCAGCTGACAGTCGTATGGGTCCTCCCTTGTAGGTAACTGACTTTTTTTTCTCTTTCTGCTTTTAAGATTCTCTCTTTGTCTTTTGCTCTTGGCATTTTAATTATGATGTGTCTTGGTGTGGTCCTCTTTGGATTGCTTTTGTTTGGGGTTCTCTGCACTTCGTGGACTTGTAAGCCTATTTCTTTCACCAGGTAGGGGAAGTTTTCTGTCATTATTTCTTTAAATAGGTTTTCAATATCTTGCTCTCTCTCTTCATCTGGCACCCCCATAATTCGGATGTTGGTGCACTTGAAGTTGTCCCAGAGGCTCCTTACATTATCTTCATATTTTTGGATTCCTTTTCTTTTTGTTTTTCCGGTTGGGTGTTTTTTGCTTCTTCGTATTTCAAATCTTTGACTTGATTCTTGTGATCCTCTTGTCTGCTGTTGGGACTCTGCATATTATTTATTTCAGTCAGTGTATGCTTAATTTCTAGTTGATCCTTTTTCATAACCTTGAGGGTCTCACTAGATTTCTTGAGGGTTCCACTAAATTTATTTGCAGTTTCTAGAAAATTCTTTTTTTTTTTTTAATATATTTTATTGATTTTTTACAGAGAGAAAGGAAGAGAGATAGAGAGTTAGAAACATCGATGATAGAGAAACATCGATCAGCTGCCTCCTGCACATCTTCCACTGGGGATGTGCCTGCAACCCAGGTACATGCCCTTGACCGGAATCGAACCTGGGACCTTTCAGTCCGCAGGCCGACGCTCTATCCACTGAGCCAAACCGGTTTCGGCATCTAGAAAATTCTTGAAAAACCTTATAAATGTGGTTGTGAACTCTATATCCAGTATTTTGCTTTCCTCCATTTCTGTCATTTGTGACCTGTTTCTTTGTCACTGCATTTTTTTTATGCTTCCCTGTGTTGATAGAGTGGCTTTCTGTGCTAAGTGTCCTATAAGGCCCAGTGGCTCAGCCTCCCCAATTACCTGAGGTGGACACTCTTGGTGCACCCTTTTGTGGGCTTTGTGCACAGTCTTCTTGTAGTTCAGCCTTGATTGTTGTAGGTATCACTGGGAGGAATTGACCTCCAGGCCAATTGGCTGTGAGAATCAGCTGTGTCTGCAGTGGGAGAACTTCTGTGCTGGAGACACCCTTTTGGGGCAAGACTTGCTTCAGTGGGGCTTTGGTGCTCACTGAGTCTGCCTCCTGAGTGTGTCCCTTATGGATCTGAGGAGTTATAATCTGGATGGCCCCACTCTGACCACTGGGTACACTGGCACTTGGATCTCTTAGGAGGTGCTAATTTAGCCTCTGCCTGAGGCTACCCAGCAGGAGCTATGGAGAGATCTGCAGATTCCTCTTCTTTGTTTGAGGTTTGGAGATGTCCAGATGAGGCCCAGCTGTGAAGCAATGCAAGCTACTGTGGGGCCTTGGGCCTTCTTTTGGAAGTTCTAGGTCTCTCTGACCCAGCTGCAGTTTGTTAGGTAATTTTCAGATTGCAAAGGGCCAGGCCTTTCATATGCAAAAGCCTCTGCACACAGCTTGGGTGGGGCAGGGTCTCAGGAAATTAACAAGGTGGAGCAAACAACTATGGCTGCTCCTCAGTCCTACCCTAAGAGGCCCCGGGTCTCAGTGTCCTGGTAATCGCTGCAAGCACCTCTGAGAGAAAGCTGCCCTCCAGTTCCGACCAATGCCAGACAGTCCAGTTTCTCCCCGTATGAGTCTGGGTCCCCAGAGACTCGCCCGGAACTGGAGTTCAGAGTAGTCAGGAGCTTGAGACTCCCCCGGATTGAAAAAGACAACCGTGTCCTCAGTTGCCAGCCCTTTCCACGTGTGCCTCCTTATCTCTGCACTTTACTTCCGCACCTCCTCTGAGTCTCAGTGTGCTTTTCTCTTTCCTTCTAGTTGTAGAATTTTCATTCAGCCAGCCTTCCTGTGTTCTGGATGATGTCCATTTTGTCTTTTAGTTATATTTTTGAAGTGGTTGTGTGAGGCAGCAATTTCCAGTGTTTACCAATGCTGCCATCTTGGTTTCCTTTCAATAACTATAATTTATTGATAAGCTATAGATCTTCGTCTCTCTGCCTCTGCTCCCCAAGGCTCTTTATTCTAGATGCCACTGCTCACCACAAACTCCCAACTTCCAAGGAATGGCAATTCGGTTGGCTTCCACTAATAAGCTATCTGACTTTTATGCAATTAACCATGTTCTAGATCTAGTTCATTTTTGTTTGTTTGTTAAGTATTTGTATTGATTTTTAGCAAGAGGGAAGTGAAGAGGGAGAGAGAAAGAGAAACATCCGTGTGAAAGTGGGACATCTGTCGAATGCCTCCTGTTCACCCCCTACTGAGGATGGAGCCAGCAGCCTGGGCATGTGCCCTGACCAGGAATCAAATCAGCAACCTTTGGATGCCAGGGGACAACACCCAAACAACTGAGCCACCTGGCCAGGGTTAGGTCTACTTCCCGTTTTGTGTGTTGATCAGCAGGGGCCACCAGTGCTGGTGAGGAGGGAGGGGTACTAGGGCTTGAGAGGAGTCTGATGAAGTGGTTGAGAGTTGGGCTTTAAAGTCAGATCAGCCGGGCAGATGTGGCAGTGGTTGAGTGTCAACCTGTGAACCAAGAGGTAATGGTTCCATTCCTGGTCAGGGCACATGCTCAGGTTTTGGGCTCAATCCCCAGAAGGGAGCATGTAAGAGACAGTGGATCAGTGATTCTCATCATTGATGTATCTCTCTCTCTCTCTTCTCTTCTTCTCTGAAATCAATAAAATATATATATTAAAAAAATAAAGTCAGATCATCTGGGTGTTTTCCCTGACTGCAGTTTCCAAGCTATAGAACTTTACCCCAATCATTTAACCCTTTGTTCCTCATTTTCCCAATTTAGGTATGAAAAGTGATAACACTCCCTCAAACTTCATGAGGATATTGTGAAGATGAACTAAATTAACCATGGCCAATGGTTTGTAGCAGTTCTGGCATAGAACAGGCACTCCAGAGTGGGGCCTGATCTTGTCATCACCACAAACCAAGAAATATTATTTAGATATTAACTTTATTTTTTTTTATTTCTCACTCTTTAGGAGAAAAAACATGGTAGAATTATTTTTATTTATTTATTTTTAAATTGGCTGAAATGGATTTATTCCTTTTTATTTGCTAGGTATATAACTTCTCTTGCCCCATTCTTATTCCTAATTTTAAAAGTTGTAAAAATATTTTAATATGTTTATTTTTTAACTTATGTTATTTTGTTTTTTCTATCATCATTATCCTCTCTGTGCCCTTTTCCACCTCTACCCACGCCCTCCCCCTGCAATCACCACACTGTTGTCCATGCCCATGAGTTCTCTCTCTTTTTTTTTATTTGCCCAGTCCCTCCACCCGCCTCATCCAGACCCCTGCCAGCACTGTCTGCCTGCTCTCTGTCAGTGAGTTTATCTTTATTTTGCTTATTTATCACTCTATTGTTCTTACGCTGGCTATATGTCTATATTCCCTTTGTAACAACAGGACTAAATGCAGCAGATTTTTCACATGACCTACATTTCTGGTATGGCTTAAAGGGATTCGTAGACTTGAAGAGACAAGTATTTTCATAGACAAGATGGAGAAAAACATTCCCTAAGGTCAGAGAACATTAAAGAAAGGGAAGACTGCAGTTCTCTTAGAGATGTTCCTAGGAGTTGAGTAGGGGCTGTGGAATACAGTAGGATTCAACTTTTAAAGAAAATTCCAAATGGTTTCCCAAAGTCATTCAAGGGATCTGAATTCAGATAAGCTGCCTATAAAAGAACCCATTGACTTGTTTTCTCTTCACCATTGGTATTGTCAAAGCTCATATTTTTGTAGGTCACTGGTTGAAATGGCCTCATGTAAACCATGATTTAGGTTTCCCTCCTTGCTCATTTTTTCATATGTTTATTGGCCATATATATTTCCTATTATGTGAAATGGCTATTTATGGACTGGCAGCCTAAACATTTAGCAACTGGTACAGAAAAAGCAATGACCAGTGTAAACAGACAGCAGGGTGACCAGAAAAAAAGATGAATACAAGCCTGTAAGATGAATGTCATCCCGTATTTTTGTATACTGGCTGAACATCAACCCAGGATTTTCATGTCTTTTACCCATCTTCTACCGTGTTTTAAACTTTTCTTGACACACCAACCTTTTGTCAGTTATTCATCACAAGTATTTTCTCTCGGGTGTAGTTTATTATTTTTCAACATAAGATCCTAATTTTAATGTAGTTAAATTTAGCAGTGGGTCATTTATTAAAACGCTTATTTTATTGTTGTTACTATCATTGTTTCTGCACATTAGTTTAAGAAATGATATACAGAAGTCTGAAAGATATTTTTCTACTAAGTAATGAAATTTTCCCATTGGATTATTAAATCTTTAATCTGGGCTTGAATTCTGTGCATATGGGGGACAGAGATCAATTTTCCTGCTTTTCTTTTCTGTATGGAAAATAAGCTTTCCTATTATCTATTTAGTTCCTCCTTTCCTTGTATGTCTCTTAGGCCACTGTCTTCACATGTCTTTTTTACTCCTTTCTTTTGTTTTTTATTGATTTTCTTGTCTGTGTATATGCCAATATCACTGTCTTAGTTACTTTAGTTTTTAGATTAAAACTTGATATGTGATAGGACAAGTCTCCTATAAGAAGGGTCTTTTATATGCTTCATTATATGTATTATATTTATTACTTTTTATGGAAAAAGCACACTCTATTCTCGATATTGACGATGTTTTATGAGAAATAGCTATTGAATTTTACAAAAGAGTTTTTCAGAGATTGCATTTGTCTCTAAGGTCAGTTTTCCATCACAGTAATAAAATCTTTAATTCCTTGACATAGCTTTTCAGAAGAAAAGTGGGTGTGACCATGTGATCCAATGTAGTCATTGACATAGGAGTTGAGAGATAGGCACAGAGTCCAGCAGTCTCCCTTCCTGAGATGGGCATGCTGCCTTCTTCCCCATCCTCCCTCTAGGGGTATGAAACCCCCTTCTTGACCTAGAGTCCCATCTGAGAATGACACAGCTCTGAAGCCCTGTGGATGAGAGCTACCACTGAAGCCCTGAGATGAGATGCCTGCATCTTGAGTGTCACATGATAAAGAAAAACATTTTTTGACTAATGGGGGAACATCTTTTACCATAAACTAAATGAATATCCTAATAAAAGCCTATAGTAGTTTCTTAATTTTATTTTTTCACTTATGATATATCCTAATGGATTCCCTCATATTGATTTATAATTAGCTTCTTAGAATAAACATTTACAGGTGATAGTCTATGTTCCCTCATGAAGTATAGAGTCTTCATATCTTCTGGTCACTTTTCAAGAATCTCCATAATTGAAATTATCTGCAGGTTTACTTAGGTATATTTGGAAAATGAGGCATGTTGTCAGACTTTAACACTCAGATATGGCTAGCACCAAAAGTGTTACATCCTTTCTGCAGTCTGAAAATGTGTGCATACTATGGTAATGATGTTCAATTAATTTTACAAGGATTTGCCTGTTAAAATGTCTAGATATATCATTCATTTGCTTTTTGAGTGAATTTTGTTGAAACTAAATATTTTCTGGAATAAATAATTTATCAAAAATCCATTTTGAAGTTAACCATACCTTTTAATAAAAATGGATGTTAGCTAATATTCAAAATTAATGTTTTATAAGACAAATTCTATTCTTTTGTAAAATAATGTAAAACTACTTAAGGACAAATATCATTATATCTTAAGTTTTCTATTAAATACAAAAAACAAGAAGAAAATATAAGATAGGTTAAAGATAATTGGTCATCATTGTAGAGACTATGTTTTGATGATTCATTTAAAATTCATTCTCCTTTATATATCCATACTAGAGGCCCAGTGCACAAAAATTCGTGCACTGGGGGGTGTCCCTCAGCCCGGCCTGTCCCCTTTCACAGTCCGGGAGCCCTCAGGGGATGTCCTACTGATGGCTTAGGCTGTCTCCCCATGCCCAAGCCACAGTCTGGCCTCCCTCTGCAGGAGGAAGGCACTGCCCCCATTATCCCGCTGCTGCTGCTGCCACTGCCAGCCCTCCTCAGCCCTCACAGCCACTGCAGCTTTGTCCAGAAGGACATCCAGTCTATCTGGTCTAATTAGCATATTACCCTTTTATTAATATAGATGTGTAAGTATAGATATATAATAATTATATTTAAAATTATTATTTTGCTTTTATTATTATTAGGAAAAAAGTTAATGGCAAATTAAAGATCAAATAGAACTTGAGATTAGAAGCCCACTCATAAGAACAAGAACATGTTGCTCTGATCTTATCTCTGGTTACGCATGAGATCTTCCAAGAGCTCTGCCCCATAAATCACGATTTGCAACTTTAGAAATCTTGAACAATAAGTTATCCAATGCACATTTTCTTAATTATTAGGTATCTTAAATCTTTAAAAATGTTGTGCACAGACTAGCTTCATACTTAGTGGGTATTAGTAAAAGCATGTGTTTGTCTGTTGTGGGTCTTTCCTGCGGGTGGGCCTTAGCTCGCTAGGCTACTGGGGCATTAGCTAGGCTGGACTTCAGCTAAGTGTTGGGTCCTGCTTTACAAGACCTCTCTTGTTTTTGTTTTTGCTTGTTTTTGTTTTGTTTTTATGTTTCCACTATTTATTTATGGCAAGTTTCAATCTGTGATGCTCTTTAGTCAGAAGTTCTTTGAGACGATGCCATTGGCCTTGGCCAGTCAGAGAATGGAGTTATCTGACTCACCTATCCTGCGGATAGCCCCGCAGATAGCATAGGTTTTAAACTGGCCATTGAGCCTGCTGTCACCTTGTCAGCCTCGGCCACGTTCATCTGGGTGGACGCCTGGTCCTTGGAGCCGATGATGCGTTTGCTGGCGGAGCATTTCGCAGCACATACAAGTCCAAGAACTTGCCCACATCGTTTTGCATGTCGAGGGTGCGCCTGCTGCCACCACCAGAAGCATGTCTGCAAAAAGCCATTTTTTTTAAACCAGTGACAACTTGAGGTCTATTCTACGGGTGAGAGGCAGAAGTGTAAGAGTCCCAGCCATGTCATGCAAGTACATATATTGCACCTTAGCCGGTTTTGCTCAGTGGATAGAGCATTGGCCTGTGGACTAGGTTCGATTCTCAGTTGCAGGCTCCTCCTTGGCCCGGCCTTGGTCAGGGCGCATGCAGGAGGTAACCAATCCATGTGTTTAGCTCACATCTGTGTTCCTCTCTGTCTTTCCCTCTCTCTTCCATTTCTCTAAAATCAATGGAAAAATATTCTTGGATGACGAATAAAAAAAATAATTAGATATCTTTTTTCAAAAAGAATATATATTGCCTCTGTTTATAATATTCAGGTAATGACACTCCATTGACCAAAGCTGGTGATTTGCCTAAGCTCAATATCACTGGGATGGAGAAATACACCCCAAATCCCAGAGCGGTAAGCACTGCTGACCAATATGGCAAATGGACTGGATTTGTGATTCTATCATCAGGAGGAAGTGAGGAGTGGTGAGCAATAATCCAAGTTGCCATTTTAGCTAGACTTACACATTTTCTCTCCCTTTGAGTTGCCTTTATTTCATTGATTTATTGAATTCTTCATTCTCATCTCATCATTTACGTTTATGTTACCTCTTTTCTTGATTAGCTCTGTAAGAATTTGAATGAATAGTTTTAAAAAATTATAACATATATATTATCATGATTATAGTATTTTCCTGCCTACCATCTAAATAAACTTCTGAATTCAATTTCATTAACTTTCTATATTTCTGTATTTCTTAGAATTACCATCTAAGAATATTATCTAAATTGTTCTATTCAGTACCTATTTTTTATTATTACTTGTCAAATAGTAAAAACATTGAAGTTTTTCTATTTGTCTTTAATTATGTCTTGTAAACATGGCATCCTGTATGTTTAGTTATTTCTGTTGGTCATTTTCTGCTGTCTATACTTTAAGTATGAATTTCTTCCTTGGGGTAAGATTCATTACTTATTTTAAGTTATACTTGAATTTTATTTCAGTCTCAAGACTTCTTTTTGTGACTGAATTGTAATGCAGTCAATTTGGGCAAATATTGCAGTTTTGAATCTCCCTCATTTCATCGTCTTTCCTGGGCTTGCTTTTAATCGTCAGACTTACATTACCACAAGTCATAGGGGGACTGATGATGGTGCTGGACGGAATCAGTGTCATTTATCCACATCAAAGTAATAGCATCTGTCTGGTCTAGAGATTTTCTAGGCTACTGTTTCAAATGCTATGAGCACAGAAAAATTCTTTAAGACATCACAAATTCTTTGGTTAGACATGGCATACAGCCATTAATAATCCAAGCTGGGAAGGCTGCTTTTATGTCCTGAAATGATAGTTTATTTAGTACTCATTTTAGGTAAATGTCTTTGATTATTTTTGTTTAAGAATTTCTTATCTATAATTATAGTCTGGTGAAACTTGAGGACCTATATACTCTTCTCTCTAAGAAATTCAAGGGAAAATGTCCTTATTATGAAATGATATATTGGTTGTTAAATATTTTATTGCATTTCATAATTAAAGTTGTAATAAAATAATTATAATAATCATAGATCAAATTATATTTAATAATCATATTCACTTGATTGACATATTAGCTTTGTTTTTTTTCCTATCAAGTACAGGAAAATATCTTGATATTCTATCTGCTGTTTTGTTATGGTTATATTTTCTTAGGTATTCAGGTTTTCCTTGTATATTAAGATGAATGTTATTAAGTGCTCAAAAGTTTTTATCTTCCTTGCATATTTTCAAAATAGTCCTTAGGTTGAAGCTAGGGTAAGGCTTTGTTAGTCAAGCTTCCTATATTTTAGTATTAACTGAACAGTTTCACTCTAGTGCTTATTTTAGGTTGTCTATAAGCCTTAGCTATTGGTCGTGATGAAGATTTTGTCAGGGTCTCTGTCTCTACACGGAATTGAGTGCAACATTAATAGATGACACCGTGAGGCACTGTCACCATTTCAACACTAATATTGAAGAAGTTCCTTCATGTTTTTATTTAAAAAAAATATCCTATATAGGCAGTCCTCAGGTTACGTCAGACTTGATGTATGTCATTTTGTGGTTACATCGCCATCTCCCATTTATTTATAAAAAAAAAAGTTCCGTCATTTCGATGTATGTACATATGTGCTTTATGTTTTTGTATTACTTATTTACCACAAGTAAAGGTCAGGAAATGTTATCTTTCTTTTATTTTATTTTATTTTTTACTGTTTCACTTTATTACTGCTATGTGTATGCTCCATGTGAGTGACGTAGGTGCTTATGTAGGTGGATTCCAACTTACTGCGAAAATCGATTTCTGTCGCACTGTAGGAATGGATCTCTGATGTAAACCAAGGACTTACTGTATAATAAAAGCCTAATATTCTAAGTGTCCCACCATTTGACCAGTTGCTATGATGTGCACTGACCACCAGGGGGCAGATGTTCAATGCAGGAGCTGGCCCCTGGTGGTCAGTGTGCTTCCATAGGGGGAGCACCGCTCAGCCAGAAGCCAGCTCACGGCTGGCCAGCACAGCGCTAAAGATGTCTGACTGAAGGCCTAAGCCAGCTCGCAGGCCTAAGCCAGCAGGTGGACATCACCTGAGGGCTCCTGGACTGTGAGATGATGCAGGCCGGGCTGAGGGACCTCCCCAAGTGCACAAATTTTTGTGTACCACTGGGCCTCTAGTATATATATATATGTGTGTGTGTGTGTGTATGAGTGTGTGTGTATGAGTGTGTGTGTGTGTGTGTGTGTGTGTGTTGTGTGTATGTGTTGTGTATATATGCACAACGCACAAAGATTCATGCAAGAATAGGCCTTCCTTCCCCTGGCTTCTGGCACTGGCTTCCCTCTGGCACCTGGGACCCAGGCCTTTGCTTGGGGCCTGGAGCTTTCTCCCGCCTTTGCTCCAGCCAGCTGCCACCATCTTTGTTGCATCAATTTGCATATTCCCTCCTTATATCAATTTGCATATTCCCTCGTTATTGGCTGTGGGTGCTGCCATCTTTGTTGTAAAATGATGGTCAATTTGCATATTCCATCTTTATTAGATAGGATATACATATATACATATGTATATTAGTATATAGCTGAAGTGATATGATAAATTACAGCCTTTATTTTATAGCCTGAATGACTTGCTCACATGCACCCTTACCAGTTAACTTATTCTTCTTTAGTAAGGGAAATAAATTATTCATTCATTTTTATCTTCATCCCTGCATTTCAACCTTGTCCCTACCAATGATCAAACAGTATTACACAGTTCCATGAATTTGTTTCTTAAAGTCTTTGGCAGAGACTGTGGTGACATTTGTATTGAATTATAAATATATTTAGATTCACTTACCCTTCCTACATTTTTCTCTTCATTGTTCATAGTATGTTTTCTGTTTCAAAAAACTCTAATTTTTCATAGTTTAATAGATCTAATTTGTTTCAGAGAAACCATCATCTTTCCTTCAATACAATATATTTATTAAAGATTATCTTAACAGACCCTTTTGAAGGATGGTGGCAGCTCATTCTTCTGCATTAAAGTATAAACAGGCTTCATAAATTGTGCTCTGGAATTACCATATGGGCCCTCCTATTCCATCCATATTTTATCTATTCCACTTTAAGGTGATAAACATTCTCTTATGATTATAATACCTAGTTACTACAAGAACATAGTGAAATTAAAATGTTTAATAAAATATTTAATAAACCTTTCTCAATTTTCAAAATATACTTAACAAACTCCAAAATTAATAAATAACTAGTTTTTACTACAGTGATTTTTCTCCGTGGAATATTCTCTTTTGTCCATTGTTAATGAAGCTTTTGGTATTTGAAGTCAGGTTGCCTCACAACTGCTCATTGATAATTAAAATAAACACACACATACAGAAAATAATGCCAATGTTAGGTTGAATGTCTTTGTTTCACTGAACACAAAATTGCTATGTAAGTCTGCTTGCAATGACAGAATATAGATGTGGTTCCAATATGCTAAGTGGGAGTGTTAACTTAGAGAACAAAAAGTTATGAAAGGGCATTATTATTCTTGTAAATGGCATCCATGTGGCCTAAAATAATAAAAACAGATTTTAATTGTTTAATACACAGAATATTTAATATGAAATCCTTGTTTTAGATAATAAATTTATAAGGTTGTATCAGAGAAAGAAATAAAGAATTTTTCTGATGTGATGAGCCTGGTTATATGTCTCATATTATTTTGTAATAATATAAAGTGAATTGATTTGTGATTTAAATAGAACAAAAAACATAAGAACACTGTGATAACATTAAAAAGACGTTTTTGTTCACTACCTCATGAGACTTTCTGTCGTATGCCCTCTGTGTGCCTGTAGGCTAATGGTTAAGGTATATGAGACTTTTGGGTAAATCATATAAACACAAATTTTTAGTTAAGTTACATGGTGTTACTGAGAAATGTGGTTGAATCTCTATAAAGTATCATCAGAGAAGAGGTTAGTGCAATCTAGCTGTCATACCACAGACAGTTGCTAATATCCTATATATACAAAGTACAGACATTCCTTTAACAATATGGGTTTAGACTTTCCAGATTCACTTATATTTGATTATTTTTCTATAAATACTATATTTTATCCTTCGTATGATTTTCTTAACACATTCTCCTCTCTAAGTTTACTTTATTGTAATAATGAGTATGTAATAAATATAAAATGCAAAATATGTGTTAATTGACAGTGTATGCTATCAGTAGACTATTAGTAGTTGTTTTTTGGGGGGAGTCAAAAGTTATATGTGGATTTTTTATTACATGGGGGTCAGTGCCCCTAACACCTATATTGTTCAAAAATCAACTGTATAATCATATCCATTGATCAACCTTATGATTTGTGTTGAATTTGAATATATGTCTCTTGGTATGGAGAGATACCACTCTTACTGGTTGGCTGATGGCCAATCAGAGGGATGGATCACCAATGACTCTGTGTACTCACTCAGTCAGTGGTGGCTCTGACCATCCATTGCTTGACAGCATTTGTGATTTACAATAACAGTGATACGTGTATCCGCTCCTGAAGGGAAGAAAGATGGAAAGAGATCTATCTCCCAGAGTGTGAAGTGAGTCTACTCCCAGGGTTCTCAGGCAGTGCCCTGGCGGGGCTGGATGAAGGAGATAGACCTTGGAGGGGGTGGTTGGACTGTGGCACTCCGAGACCAGACCTCCAACATCAGAGTTCTGTCTTGGCAGCAATCTCTGTTTTCTGTAATTGTCACAGAAGTAGATGAGACCAGATTTCCAACATCAGAGTTCCATCTTAGCAGTAATTTCTGTCTTCCACTAGTGACACAGAAGGAAATGGAAGCCACAGGACTGGAAACCAGGGGATTTAGGCAAGAAGGATCCCAATAACTGTGTTACTTCAAATATTACACACCTTCCTTCATTTTCCAAGCAGAGGTGTCAACTCCTCATCTCTGTGGGTCCTTAGAGAGTGAAAACCAGCTCTCAAGCTGCCCGAGCTGGGTGCCCCTGTCAGTCCACCTTAAAGTGGCCTGGGGGTTGGTTATAAATTATTGATTAAGAAATACAATATTTATTGTACCACTGAGTCTTTGAACTGAGTGATGCCTCCTATATTTACTTGGAATGTACTGAATCATAGACTTTTCAATTACCATTAAGGAATGATTCTGATTAAAAAACTTGGGTGTGGTAATGAGGGAAGCACGCATAAGGAAAGAAAAGACACAGGGACAGTCTATAGAAATTGGCATCACCAGAGTCATTTTCCTGGGCAATTTCTTGGGCATGTCTCTCTCTCTCTCCAGGTCGGCTACGTGCTACATCCCTTCCAGAATGATTGTCCCAGTGATGTCTCTAACTGTTTGCCACTTCATTTTCTTTTGCACCTCACCCAGGATAGATAGCAGGTAGACACAGTCAGTGAATTTCCTGAATTATTGGGACATTTTCAGTGATCAATGGGAAGTTCTGAAGATGATGTAGGCAACCTGAAAGATCTCTACATGCCGTGGAAATGAAACCATCTTTTTTCTGAGACTCAGTACAGTCATTCAATGTATTTAGCATAAAATGAAAGGACCTGAGCCTTCCAGGGCCACTTTCAACTGCAGTTAAAAAGAAATGGTCTAAGAGGAAAGAGGGAAGAAACATGCTAGATGTCCACTTGTCTAGTTGGCTTGCTTGTGGTATGAAACTTTGGTAAGGATGTCAGATTTAGATCACTCTAGGGGTAGGTGTTTGCCTCTGTCTTTAAGATTGAGAATGTTGAGGACTGTCACACTATACTCATAAACACCCACCAATACAAATCACAATTGCATGTTTCCAAGGTTACAGAATTTACAAGTAGTGTTATTTCTCCAAAGGAGTCAGTACCTACTACAAGTCATCAGTTCAATTGATTTAGTATTCAGTGTGATTTAAAATTAGATGGGAAAAGAAGCGGTGGAAGATAGTTTGCCTGTCGGTGATTATATTGAATTTTGTGCATAAATCTACACATCATTATAATGCACCCATTCGGATAAATGCTTTTACTTAAAGAGGTTGTTCTTGATCTTGTATAGAATATATTGCACTTGAGGCTTAATTTTAACAAAAAGATGTGATGTTATTTTTAAAATGTGTCTCATGATTGATATGGAGGCTTTGTCTTTTTCAGAATAAGGTCTCTAACATCAGATTTCCCTGATTAAATTTTATATGTTATGAATTATTCATCATTTATTCTTCATAAACCAAATAGGCTGATATTACAGAACTCATAAAGCAAGGGAGCGGCGTGTCACTAAATCAAGCCGCCAGTCCAGAGCAGAGCTGTTTTGCTTTCATGTGTTTCTTATTCTGGAGATGATGTCCACTGGTGCTACGACATTTGTATCAAATCAAAAAGCAGAGAGGCATTTACTACGTTCTTTTCTTATTCTAGGTTGTCATATGCTGCCAATGTCACGCTCCAGAATCCACTGAACACACAGCAGTGCAGAAGCGGTAAGATCGCACCCTAAATCTGGAGTGCCCTTTAAATACTAGTAATGTCACTCACTTTAGTTAATTTTCTTGTTCTTTTTGCTTGTCAAGTGATAAAATGGTAGTCAAATGTTCGTCTACCTCTTGTTCCTGTTATACAACAGTAATTGACTTTAGTAAATTATGAAAATATTTTGCAGGAGCATAGAAACATGTACTGTTTCCCAGATTAAAGCTAGTGTGTTTTTCAACTGGCAAAGACTCAGCCTGGGAAGGAGTTACTCACAGTGTAAGACTGGGATTTGGGAGACTCAGTTCTTGTTAAGAAGAGGAACTTTAGACCTTATGGACTTCCAGGATGTGGGGGTAGGGAGTAGGGTGGATGTGGCAGGGAGGATCCTGTAGAATTTCAGGTGTGTTGTAACTTTCCATAGAAAATATTTAATTTACATGTGTGTGCATTTAGGCAGAGTTATTATAATATATTTGTCCTCTCTCTTTAAAAATTACACATTCTATGAATCATCCCCAAATTGAAAAATAGCTAAAAATAATTACTGAGATTACTGAGTACTTACTCATTATTAGACATTATTCTTTATGGGAATTAATTTATTTAATTAGCCCCAAACTCTATGAGTTCAGTTGATTTCATTATGAACATTTTACAGATCTAGAAACTAAGGCCTAGAATATGTATGAAATGAGCCCCATGCTACCCAGTTAGGAGGCTGTCAGATGGAATATAAAGTCAGCCATCTGGCACCAAAGATTGCTAAAGGGAAAATAAGACACGCCATTCTTTTTCTTACAACTAGAATTTTGATAATAGTGCAGATGCAAAAACTCTTAATAATTACCACCTTAAAATGTAGATTTAGGTTAATTGCTAATATATTGTCAGTTCTTCAATGGTTTTAGCTTGATAGCTTTTAAGTATTTGTATTCAAATTTATAAATTACTTTCAATACGAGTGTTGGTACCACTAACACTGTCCACCTTTACTATAAAGGAGGTCTCAATTGGTCCTTTCTGTGTATTTCACTAAAGATAGATCCCCTTTTCTTTGATATTTATCATATAGAAGAAATAATTTTTGCACCTTCTTGTAAAAAAAAAGACAAAAACAAAACAAAACTAATTCTATGATAGATGGCATTTCTGTCTGCACAGGGACAGGTGGAAGAAATACCTGCTGGATACAAAAACTTCAAAGAAGAGTTCTGAATCTCTTTCAGTGGGTGTCAAATAGGCAAGAGATCAATCTTTTAAAAATCATATCCATGGGGGGGGGGGCAAGATAAGAGTTCAAGGCAGCAAGGTGAACCAGGGGATCAGCACAAAGTGCAATGTGAGTGGGCGGAATTCTAAGCCAGCTTTGGTGTAGAATTCCATTTAAGATCACCTTGAAGAAAGAAATCTATTGGAGAAAAAAAATTAAATAGCTTGAAATCACTTTCCACATTCTTGGACGATTATGATTGGGTTGAATCCTGACTTAATTTTCTCCCAACCCAACTCCAGTCCTCTCCTTAGCAAAGCATCTGCTCTGAGGCAGTTGAGACTTGCAGTGTAGAAATGGGATCGTAGGCTTATTAAGTCCCGACAGTGAGAGCTTCTGCAATTCGTCTCATCCCTGGATTACATGGGACCTTGGGAACCGTAGTCAGACCAGGGTGAATGAGCATCTGAATGCAGGGCTCCAGGGAACAGCTTGGCTCAGAAGCCCCTGGACTTCCCTGGAGAAGAGTGGCATTTTCTCCATGAGAATCTGGTCTCCTGGGCTCACACCAAGCCGGGAAGAAGCCAAAAGAGAGTCCTAAAGTGGCCCTGCCATTAAGGATTGGAGCCTGGGGGACTAGAAGCTTTTTTCCTGGCATCTAGAGTCTCGATTAAGGATTAACTAATACAAGGATTAAGCCTTCATGGAGAGATCATTGTAGCTCAAAACTATTTGCAGGATGTTTGAAACTTGTACTAGAGCTACTCTACCCACCTCAACCCCAAAAAATGGTCAGGAAGGAACAAATTGAATTCTTAGAAAATGCCACTAATGCCCAGAGAAGATCAAGAGCAGGGGGAAAGAACTAGAACCTCTACAAGGTTCAAGGTAGTTCAAAAATATTCCCTGCAACTAAAGGATGTATTTTATTTTTAAACACCAGAAGATTAATTTAAGAAGATGGTCAAAATATCAATGCCTACTTTCAAATACTTGGAACATCAAATGGAACTCATATCTCAAAGCTCTAAGAGAGAAGAAAGATATGGATTAGCACAAATTGCTGGTTGCCACCAAATACTCAATATTTTCTTTCTCATTAGCTATGAAACCTCATTTTATTTCAAGTGAAAACTGCCCAGTTTAAATGCTATTGTTCTCAGGCTTCCATGTGACTCAAAGCAGACCACTGAACTGCTAACAGAATTGTTTTGAGGTATAGTTTGTGAACTGGAAGCATGATATCCAGAGCCTCAGAAGACACTCCTGAAGATAGAAATGCCATTATCACAATCAAAAGGAGCCTGGGTCCTCAAAGACCTCAGAGCCTCCCTACCTCACCTGAACTAACTACCTGAGCCCTTCTTTTATGCGAGAGAGAAATGTATTCTGTTTTATACAAGAAACTTTTATACAGAAGAAACCATCTTGAACTACTTATTGTGAATACATTTGTAGTCCCATATATGTTTGTATATATTGAAAATATCCTGTTTTTCACCTATATGTGGAATCTAATGAACAACATAAACTGATGAATAAGAAAGATCCAGAGGCATTGAAGCATGCAACAGACTGATGTATATCAGAGGGAATGGGGTGAGGGCAGGAAGAGATTAACCAGGGAACTTATATCCATATATGCATAGCCCATGGACAGACAATAGTGCTGGGAAGGCCTGGGGAGGGCACAGAGACAGTGGTAAGGAGTCAGTGGGTGGGAGAGGACATCTGTAATACTTTAAACAGTAAAGATACATTTAAGTAAAACTATTTTCACCAAAATAAAAAGAGAAAATATCCTGTTTGTGATTAATGAACTACACTAATGATAAGGAAATAGTGCAAAGATTACAATTCAGAGTCCATGGATCTATGAGCTGTGTGTAAAGAGACTCTGTTTTCTTAATCATTGAACTGAATGACAATCATCTGCTGCAAGGGACAGTTGCTCCCCTGTCCCTTCTCAGGTTTTAAATCAATAGATACATTTCCTTGTCAGTGATGTGTAGTTGGTAATGGTGATAAATGGTCCCAATGACAATTGGGTCCACCGCCCTTCCTCCCCCCCGCCGGGTCTCTAAAATCATCAAAGTCAAGGAGGACTCTGGGTGAACCCACCAAGGGCAGTAACAGCCATTTTACATTTTATTCAGCTAACATTCAACTTTTCATTCATCTTAATGAAGGCATCAATAACTGCCTAGATCAATGAGCAACGTTTTGATAGTTTTGATAAACCAAAGCGATTCTTCTCTCTGTGAGGGACTCATAAACTAGACTGATAGAGTTTGCATCAAAATAAGTATGGAAATGTTTAATTCCACCTGATAATGTTGAGGCAAATTAAAATTGATTAGAAAATAAGCAGTATTTATGGACACACTTGGTCTCCGTGTTTGTCTCAAACTTAAATTTTCTTCATTACAATATAGAACTTAATATCTACACACTTACTGCTTTAATAAATGGTCTTTGCAGTTCAACAATACAAACTCTAGATGCAGTGTTTGATATATTTTTCTATTTATGTTCTTTTCTTGAAGGTTAGGAACATATACATTCAATTACCTTGGTGAAATACATTCCAAACCCATTAGCTTAGGGTTACTTCACCAAAGGAAGACAAAAAGAAAATAATATGATGGAGATGGTCCTTCCTCTTCTAATAAAGGTAAAATAACTTTGAAAACTCAAATGGTAAATTCCCAAAATATTTATCATTACAGTAGAAAATCATATTAATAAGCAATTTTTCAAACTAACCTTTCACCCAACTTACACTCACTCCCACTTTAAGCACAAGAATGATTTATTTCTACTACGTTCTGTACTTCGTGGATACAGGTCCTCCAACAAAGCATTGTGTCCCAATTGTATTGACTGGATGGAACTGAGGGCTCAATTCTAAAACAACTTTAAAGAATGCTGGTGTTCAGTTCTGTGGAAGTTCTCAGAATGCTTAACAGGCTAATTTACTTCGTGAATCTCAGTAAGTTACCAGTAAGTAAAAAGGCATTCAATGGACATATAATTTATTTGGCAAAAGATAGTTCCCTCGCTGTTGTGTGAATGCACTTCAATGGATGGTAGAATTTTAATGCAGTATAATTAATATAAGAATGTTATTTTTACTTTTAACCACTTCCTAATTTTATTTATATTGAGCAAAAAAATCATATATCAAAGAGTAGATACTGTAGAATTCCATTTTTATGAAGTTCTATGTGTCTATATATCAGAATGGTATTTGTCTCTGGAGAGTAGAGATTGGAAGGAATAATTAGTAAATTTTCTGGACTGATATGTTCATAGCTTGATAAACTATATTTATCCAATATTTTCAAAACTCACCTAATTGTACCCTAAGCCATACATCTCACTTATGCAAATTTACCTAATTTTATTATTTTTTCTAAATTATTTTGTAAGTTAACTTTTTAATTTTCTTTTGAAAATTTCTGCAAAATATCATGATTAAAAACCTCATTTAAAAAGAGGGTTTTTTTTTAAATACAAAAAATATCAGTCAATTCCATATGTATTTTAGACCTAATTGTAAAAGGTGGAACAATAATCTACACTAATAAAAGGCAAAGATGTTAATTGACCGTATCTTCGGTACACCCATCAGCCAATCAGAAGAGTATGCAAATTAACCCAACAAAGATGGCCATTAATTTGCATACTGCAGTCAGGGCGGGACAGCGCCATCCGCCACCTGCCCCACCGCCATCCGGGCCTGCCATCTGTGACCCGGGGTGGCCGGGCTGGACAGCAGCGATCTGCTGCCCGCCTGGCTACCATCCAGCCCTCCCGTGTGTGACCCAGGGTGGATGGGCGAGACAACAGTGATCTGGCGCCCAACCGGCCTCCATCCAGCCCTCATGTGTGCAACCCGGGGTGGCCAGGCGGGACAGCAGTGGAGACGGGAGGAAGCCAGGCTGTGGAGACGGGAGGGAGGGAGGCGGCGGAGAAGCTCCCTTCTCCACTGCTTTTCTCCGGCCTCAGGAAGCCCTATTCTTGCAGGAATCTTCCTGCAACAGGCCTTTAATCATCTATAAAAGGCTATAAACCTTGAAATAGCAAATTTTTCATAATAAAGCTACAAAAAGTACTAACTTTAAAGAAAAATTAGGAATAATTAGATACCATTAGGGTTAAGAATTTTATTCCATTAAGGATACCATTAAGAGATGAAAAATTGACTCATGTAATAGAGTATATATTGTGTATTTCTGAGAAATGAGTTATATTTTCAGTGAATAAAAATGCATTAGATGAATTTGAGTGTATAAAGGTGTGTTTAGTTACCAATTAAAAGGAAAAAATTAAACTTTAAAATAGAATATCCCCATTTCCATTAAACCATGAGCATGCTGTCAACACCTTAGTCCTTGTGGAAAACACGTTACTTCCTTAGTGTAATACCACCATACAGCCACAAAAATTGCTAAACTTTAAAAGAGAAAATTGACAAAGATATTGAACTATTGTAACTACTGCTGGGAATTTGAATTTACAGTATCAAGTAACACACGTATATCCTATTCTGTTCTTTGATATATAAAACATAGATAAAAGATAGATGATAGATAGATAGATAGATAGATAGATAGATAATAGATAGGTGATAGATAGATGATAGATAGATTAGACAGATAGGTAGATAGATAGATAAATTATAGATAGATAGATCATAGATAGAGTATAGATAGATATGTGATAGATAGGTAGATAGATAGATAGATAGATAGATAGATCATAGATAGATGATTGATAGGGTGGGAGATAAATATCTAGCTATTAAGTCTTGGTCTTGGTGTTATTACTTATTTAAATTATTGACTTTTCTATATGTTATGATTCTGCTTCAAAAATATTGTCATACTAGAGAGTAAAATATAATTTGGGATTTTTTTTTACTTATCGGTTACTGTTGAGATTTGCTGCTCCCTGTCATTCATTAAACATCTTTTATGTTTTTTAAATATTTAAAGTCCTTTTTAATTGAAGTATGTTTCACATATATCATTATCCAAATTTATAGTGTAGAACATGTAATGAATTTATACATTGTAATATTATTTTCATTGTAGTGATATTCAGCATCTCTATCCCATCACACAGAGAATCTTTTAGTGGTTGGAATAATTAAGTTCTAGTTTCTTAGCAAGTTTTATGACTATAATACTATATTGTTGTCTATATTCACTATACTGTGTAGTAGGTCTCTAGGGCTTATTTATTACTTATATGTTTGTAACCTTAAGCAGCATCTGTCCTATCTCCCCAAGCCCCAGTCCCTGGAAACCATAATTTTACTTTCTGTTTGTATGAGTTTAGCACTTTTAGATTCTACATATGTTTACTATCATATAGTTAGTACTTGTCTTTATCTATATGACTTATCTCACTTAGCATAATGTGGTCAAGGTTCGTCCATATTTTGCAAATGGCAGCATTATTCACCATAGCCAAAATATGGAAACATCAGTGGATGAATGGATAAGGAAGCTGTAGTATATGTATTTACACGATGGAGTATAACTCAGCCATGAGAAAGAACACATCCTGCCATTTGTGACAACATAGATAAAACTTGAACCTATTATGCTCAGTGAGATATGTCAACAAATTTATGTGGTCCACTTGTGATGGGTTAGCTCTGCTCTCAGTCCTGATGAACTCACACCAACGTCTAACTCCTGCTAAAACAGTAACATAATCAACACACTGAGTCTTCGGTGGAGAAAAATACCTTTAAATTTAAAATCACTCTTATAAGCATAATTTTAGTTTTGTTGTGAATAAACTGGGTCAATTGATACAGCAGTCACTTATTATGTCTGTCCTTAAAATATCTTGTTCACATTGATCAATATCAATATTTTTCCATTATTAAAATAAGGCAAAAGTACAGAAGATGCCTTAAACTTTATTAGACACATATCTCAGAGTTCTGGTCTAATTATCAGCCCAAGTTAGAGATGACTGAAGTGCATTGTTTTAACTACCAAGGACACAGATCTTCAATACACAGCATTGTCACTCAGAGCACAGTGGTTTGAAGATGTTCAGGAATACAAGCTGGGTCACCAGGAGTAGAGACAGAGACATGCGGTGCCCCTGAACTTCAATTCAATGTGAGTTCCCTTCAAAGCTTTTATTTACACTATTCTAACAATGAAATTTTGACATACTTGGAGAAAACAAGGCATTCTTTCTAATGTTTCACTGTGGTGAGACCACAGCATGTGCTCCACCCTCTCCACAATGTTTAAGTCAACAATGCAGTACAGAAGAGTCTGGACTCAGCATCTTGGTTACTGAACAGGAGGTGTGCTGCTCCAAGATACATATCTAAGACCTTTATTAGTCACTAGAGGCCTAGTGCATGAAAATTCATGCACTGGAGGGGGTGACCCAGTGATCAGGGGAAACTGACACCTTATCACACCTCTGCTGCTGCCACTGCTGGCAGCGCAAGCCTTGGCTGGCCCTAGTTACCTGAGCCTCAGGCTGGCCCTGGGTGGCTGGGGGCTGAGGGGTGTGGGGGTCTCCGGAGGCAGGCACATGGAGCAGCCAAGCCTGCCCACAGTGGGGCTGAGGGGACTCGGTGCCACCATCTTGTGGCTGTGGGTGCCTCCATCTTTGAGGGTGTGGCAGACAATTAGCCTATTTCCTCCTTATTGGCTGTGGGCACCATGTGAGGGTCAATTAGCATATTCCCTCTTTATTAGGTAGGATAATATTCGAGTGGCTAATGCCTTTGAAATCACCCTTTTATAAATTCTTAATATCTGTGACTAATATTCCCACTATTACATCAATACTATTCCTGGAACAAATGAATTAACATTCCAACTGATTTTGCAGGTAAATTGGTTCCATAATTTTCATGGTTTATTCAACAATATGTGTTGGTCGAATACTGCTATGTGTATGGCATCATGTGCAGGCATGTGACATAGGGTGGAAAATAATTGTAGCCTGCCCTCATAGAGTGCACAGTCTCCCTTGCTTTTTCCCATCATCTCCCATTCTTCAAGTAGAGAGAGGGCTCAGAAATTCGCCAGTGCGTCTAAACCACGATTTGATGGCAGCTTTAAATGAGCTTGATGAATCGCTTTGGCTCTGGGCTACGTGCTGTGCTCAGTCATTTCTGCGGTGATTGCGGAGAGATGAAGTTGCTGTGATCATTTCAACAACACTCAGCATAAAAATGAGGCGGTTGGAATGAGGATCTGAGAATATCTTTCTTATATTTTCTTACTGTTGGATAAGAGAAAGGAGTAGCAGAAAGGGGCATATATTTTGATATTTCTTCCCTCAAATGTTCTAAACAGAGAAAGTTTGGCAGGTATGTGCCCGATTATTCATTTTAAATACTTTATACTGTAATTTCAGGTGCTAAATGCTTCAAATTCTTCCTTTGCATTTTTAGAAAGTATTTTTTCCTTAGAATTTTGTTGGGGATTTATCTGGTTTGGCAAATAAGCATGAACTCTAATGTTGATTGAACATCATAAACAGATGAAATACATGAAATGCTAGCCTAAATATGAGATTCGTATTTGTCTTACAAAAAAGCCTATAATGGGTTTCTTGGTGATGGCTTTTCATCCATTTGCATTAAATATGAGAGAGAAAGATATCCCCTCATTATATAAATCTTTTTAAAGATACCACATCTCACATGAGCTATGGTGACATTATTTGAGATTTCTCCATCACAATAAGGTGAGATTTGTGATGAAACCAGTGATCAGAAATACCATAACATTTTTATTTACCAGGAACTGACCTGTATGGCCCTGGCCTGTTTGGCTCAGTTGGTTGGAGCATCATCCTGAACACCAAAAGGTGGCGGATTTGATTCCTGGTCAGGGCTCAACCCAGGTTGGGGGTTTAAAGATTCCTAGTGGGAGGCAAGCAATAGATCTCTCTCCTTCTCTCCCTCCCTCTCTAAAAAATCAATTAAAAGAAAATAAGAAAGAAATGACCTGTATAGAGTATCAACTCTGCCTGGAGGGTGGAGTCACTGCTCCTGGGACTCCCCCTGGGCTTCAGAACCTGGCTCTCCTTCGCAGTGCTCACAGGAGGCTAACCTTCGGAGTTCTTACCTTAAAGGAACAATGCAAACCAGCAGTTGGCTGTTGGAATTAGTCTACCCGGAACTCCTACAGTGTTACTTGTTACTTCCCAAAGTGCAAGCTAAAGCATAATTTGAAAGCTGTTTTCTCTATAACTAGCACGGGAAATAGGCTGCATGGTGATGCGCACACATATGTTCTTCTCCTAATTGCCCAAGTCAACCACACATACATGGCAGCGGCTAAACTGGAAACAGTGAGGACCTGCAAGGAATGAAGCAGAGAGGCCCTCTTTTACTCTCCCTTTCAGGTCACTGTCATTTGTCATCTGTCATCTATCTCTGATTTTTCCCCACATTTTAAATGCACTTGTGTATTTTCTTTGCATAACATATATTCCCTTTATTAAAAAATACATAGATTTATATGTGTTCTTCTATAACTCATTTTTTCTTAATAATAACTTCTGAAACCCTCCTTTCAATTGTTGTCCTTTCTGTGCACACTTAATATAAATATTAATAGTCATATATTTATATGCATAAATGGTACTTCTGTTAAAATCCGTGTAGCGTATAAATTATAAAAAGATTTACATAATGCATTGTTACTTGTGAATATACATATATGTACAAACAATTACAATTAACCTGGCAGTGAATGTGAGATGATGGGATGATTCAGAGTTTAAACCTAACATTGCTTAAGGGAGAAAATTGCTACACAAACTAATTGTTTAAGTTGTTGATTTTAATGTTTGAGTGTATTTTGCCTTGCTTTGTTTTCAGCATTATTCTAGTTAGCTATTTTCAAATTTTAATATCTAAGAAAGAGTTTATTGTTCTCCAGTAAAATGATGGAAGAAATTAACGTTTTCAAATTACCTAAGAACGCCTGGCTGGAATGACTAAGTTGGTTGAGTATCATCCTGTGCACTAAAAGCTGTGGGTTCGATCCCCAGTTGGGGCATGCACAGAAGGCAACAGATCCATGTTTCTCTCTCATACCCATCTCCCCCCAACCCCCTCTGCTGCCTTTCCACCCTCTTTCTCTCCTTTCCTTTCTCTAATCATGTCTAGGGATGAGGATTAAAAAATAAATAAATAAGTTTCAAATGACCTAAGAACAGAAAAGTGTGAGAGTGTGTGTGTATGACTATGTGTGTGTGAGTGTGAGTGTGTGTGAGTGTGCGAATGTGAGTGTGAATGTGAGTGTGTGTGAGTGTGTGAGTGTGTGAGTGTGAGTGTGTGTATGAGTGTGTGCGTGTGAGCGTGTGTGAGTGTGTGTATGAGTGTGTGCGTGTGAGTGTGTGTGTGAGCGTGTGAGTGTGAGTGTATGTGTAAGAAAGTAAATGAATAGTGCAGCTCAGGTTCTGTGGAAACATGCCCCCTTGCATTGAGTCCACTTGAGGTCCAGTGTAACTGAATGAGGACAGAGGAGACACAGCAGTATCAATAACAGCCTTGTGTTATGGATACTGTTGTGGAGAACAGTCAACATTAGTACAGAACTCAGCTCTTGTCCTTGGTTATTGCAGAAACCCCCTGGAGTGGCAGCTTCTCTCTAAAGGACTGAACCTCACAGGGACATCAAACCCAGCTCCAGTGCAGGGTCAGTTCCACCAGGGCTTCGGTCTCCCATGCGGCTTCATGAGAGCAGTGCTTCTGCAGAGCTGGACGAAACCACCTGTCGGATGTCCCCTGGTTTCTGACCTGCCGACTCCCTCCTACTGGATCACCAGGACCTCGAGATTACACAGTAAAACTGGGATACTGTGAGCAGCGGATTAAACCCATTAGACATTCAAAATTCACTAATAGAATAAGTGGATTTTCCCTTCAACAGAATCTTTAAAGCTCAGGCTAAATTTAGAGACAATTTAAGGAATTAAATTTTTGGAACTGTTTTTATCCCTTAATTTTGCTTTGAGGTTTTCACTTTTGCTTGCATCTTAAAACATATATGGAGAAAATAATGGTATCTCAAGGCCTAGCTTCTCAAAATAATGCAAATTTGCAAATTTGCACTAATAGGTGTGTCTTCCTATTAAATCAAGATTACAAAAATGTCATTCATTCATTTACCAAAAAGTCTTACAATGACCAATCCTTGTGAGCTACTTCAGTTCACACTGTGAGGTATCCAAGACACAGGAAAAAACAAATGCAAAGCCCAAGACTCTCCGCCCCCAAATTATTGATTTTAGGGGGGGAGGGGAGAAAGAGAGAGAGAGAGACATTGATTTGTTATTCCATTTATGTATGTATTCATTGGTTGATTCTTGTATGTGCCCTGATCAGGAATCAAATCCACAACCTTGGCTTTTAGGGACAACACTCTAAACAACTGAGCTACCCAACCAGTGCTAAGCCCAATACTTCTGAGATCATGTGGTGCGTTACGGATATTAAATGGGTTTTGTGTTGCTGGAATGAAGTCTGGGGGGTGAAATTCAAGATGCAGTGGAGACCTTAGGAGTCTGGCAACCCGTTAGAGAGTTTGGACTTCATTCTAAACAACAATGAAATGACTGTCATTTTATGCAGGAGAAAAACATGCTCAGGTTCATTGTGATCAGAGAGGGAATGGGTTTGAAGTAGGAAGTGAGGCCAAGTTCAGGGTTACTACAGAAATCCACAAAGGTGGACAGTGGCTTTAATGAATACATTTTCCAGAATGATCAGAAAAAGAGCTGAGTTTGAGAGACTTTAACAAGAAGAGATTAATTTAGCTTCTTTTTGATAGGTAGACAGGTACTACATTGGTAAGTGGTTCCCTCTATGGCACCTGCTCTCTTTTCAAACCCTAAGAGTGTTTTGAATTATTAGACATGCCTACTAGGGGTCTTAAGAGAGGCAGTTTAATTTTTATTTGTCTTGATCTATTCAGTAAATCGATAAAAAATAATTTTCTTCTCTAGGAAAAGCCTTAAGTTCCTTAACTATACATCACTGCATCTGCTCTACTTGACAATCCCTGTGTTACTATATCAGCTTTAAGACAAATGCTCTGTGCCTGACGCCCTGACTATCAGATCTCAGATGAATGCAGGGCCTCCAATCTCAGCAGAAAATAAGAGCTGCCTCAACTGAGAGTTCATGAACTTCACCTCTAAATGGTATCAAGGATATCCCTTTCCGCTCCTTTGCCATGGTCAGGGCTACATACTAGCTTTTCCTTTCTCCCAAGAAACAGGTTGTTGTTTTTTAATTTTTTACAATTGTTCAATTATCAGTTTATTAACAACAGTTACAGTCTAGAGAATGAACTAACAGCATGAATTTTTTTAGCACTGAGAAATAAATGTCTTTAGAAAATCCAGTAGCAGTAAAAACACCTGGAAATACAGTCCTTTATGTTCTTGAAATATGTAAATCAATGCATGTGAACAAATGTTATAGTTGTAACATAATCAGGATTTATTTTCGATACCAGTCCTGGGGCCAGCTAATACTCAAATCATATTAGCAGGGTTAAAGCCTCATGAAAATGTTAAGAAGTTTAGAGCTTGAATTAGGAAGATTATAACTCAGGCATATTAAAAAATGTCCAGATACCAACTTTCTTGTTAATTTGTGTTTCATCTTTTCAATAACGGCAATTTAAAGCATTGGGACTTCATGGTCTGTTTCCCTGGCTGCCCTTTGATAAAATTATGCTGTGAAGTGGCCTTATTGCAAAGGGTATCCTACCATCTAAGAACATGTATTTTTTCCATTGTCAATATCACTATTCTTTAGCTTAACATTAATTAAAACACTGCTTTTCGCCCTAACCAGTTTGGCTCAGTGGACAGAGCATCGGCCTGCGGACTGAAAGGTCCCAGGTTCGATTCTGGTCAAGGGCATGTACCATGGCTGTGGGCACATCCCCAGTAGGGGGTGTGCAGGAGGCAGCTGGTCGATGTTTCTCTCTCATCGATGTTTCTAACTCTCTATCCATCTCCCTTCCTCTCTGTAAAAATCAATAAAATATATTTAAAAAAAATAATGAAACACTGCTTTTCAACATCACAGATCCAGTGGAATTTTGGTTACCTTCTTGTTTAGTGCACTGAATGACTTCATTGTTGAGTTCAGATGCCTGAGGAGTTGAGCATTTACCCAGAAGTATTCAGAAATTACATTGGCTAGTGTGGCTCATTGGTTGGAGCACTGTCCCAGGCACCGGAAGGTTGTGACAGGTTCAATTTCAGGTCAGGGCACATGTCCGATTTTGGGTTCAATCCCAGTCAGGGCCTGTAGGGGGGGCAACTGTACACTGTGTCTCTTTCGCATCATTTTTTTCTCTCTCTCCCTTCCTCCCTCTCTGAAATCAGTTAACAATACCTTTTTAAAAGTTCAACAACTATCCCTTCCAAGTAGTTAAAGTTAAAAGTAGTTTTCAGAAATAAACTTGCCCACTTTATCCATAGCTGTTTACACCAGGTTGGGGTCATTAAGGTATTTGGTACTGACAAGTGTTTCCGGTGTGATAAAAACAGCACAGTGGAACCGCTGTTCTGACATTTTGTTATCTTCACCTTCCAGTGCAGGGTAGCCTCCTGTCCCCCAACACCCATTGACCTTTACGTCTTTAGTAAAAGAACAACATAATTTAGTTGAGAACAATGCGGGATGAGGACCACTTCGATCCTCCTTCACAAGTACTTATCACAAGGTTATCAATGACTGGCCAATGAAGAGCAGAGCACGCTTTAGTAAATCTCAGGGAGGTCTGTCTAGAGAGCAAATCCCACTCCGAGTGGTGCTCTGGTTCCTAATTTGTCCCCATTCTGAGGCCAGGACCGTGTGTGAGCTTGCTAGAACGCCTGCATCTACCTCAGGTCATTACATTATCTGGAAGTCACACACAGGAGATGGAGCAGCCACAGGCAGAAGCGGACCGCTAATGATACCACAGGGCTGCCCTCAGCTGCCTGGCCAGAGATTTCCGTAATGAGGAGAAGATACACCGTCTATTTCATTGAAGACAAGGAGGATTATGTTCTCTTCTGGCAAATGACAGCATTAATTGTGGCCTGTCTCTGGGACAATGCTTGAAATCATGACACTAACATTCCTATACGAGAAAGAAATTGATCATTTTGCCAACTTGGAAGTCCAAAGGTCAAATTGGGTGTTGGCACTGTGTGACCAGGGACACGCTGATGTCCACAGGGACTCCGTGTTCTCAGTGCCTCGGGTCCGCAGGACTGAAGTCAGACCCACTAGGCCTGCCGGGCCTTCTTGGGATCACAAGACTGTTACCAGTGGCAGATGGGGCTGAAGTCTTCCTTTTCCTTGTCAAACAGGGGAAGACAGGAGGGAAAGAGAGAGAAAGATATTTTGCCCAAATTATAAATGTTCCCCAGAATCTGAACCTATTTGTGTCACAGTTCCCCATTTTGAGCTTCAGTTGTTCCCTGGGGAATGCCGTAGACTAATCGGCTAAAACTAATTAGCATCTATTTCTGAAGCTGTGGGTGAGCTCTCCTCTCAGTTACTAGGGGAGACACAGGCATCTGAGCCAAATTAGGTTCCACTGGGAAAAAAGAGCTATGTCCTTCCCTCACTCACGTCGGTGACAGTATGTTACAGATGGGTGGCTATTATCTGCAAGGTTCAGAAGTCAGATATTTTTGATAGCTTTGAAACCTTGCAATTGCAAGAAATAAAGAATGAAGGCAAACAGACTTATTCTAACTTTGAGTGTTTAGGCTTTTGAAAACATATGCTTAATGTAAATGATTGACCCCTTCAATAAGCAGACTGTCAAACAAATCTAGATGGTACGGATCTCAATTAGATCCCTAATAGTCTATGTCGTGTTGTGTCAGTATTATAAAAGCCCGATGACCTAAGTTTTGGCTCAATGTTAACTTCCAATGAGAATATTTATAATTTTACAAGTGAGGCAGGCATGTATGCGAGGAATGATAAACAGTGTGGGTGGAAGTTTAGAGAAAAAGGGATATGTAGTGTGAACAGGGAAATTTAGAGTGAAGGTGAGACTATGCTGAAGAGCAGTTCCATTTCATGACAGAAATATTAGAGGGATTTGAGAAGAACTTGTGTTTTAAAAAAGATGGATATTGACACAAACATTAGATATGACTGAAGATATTCTTAATTGCTAGTTTCATGTTTGCATGCTTAGGCAGAGAAATGCAGTTGCTATTTAATCATTATTGTTATTACTTTAGTATCACAGCTGTACTGCTTTCCAGGTTTGCCAGTTATCCAGCGTCCACGCCATGTCAGAAGTTATCCCAAGTGATTCACATTTGCTTGCTTCAATGTGGACCTGAAAACTGCCTTAAAGAATTATGCTCATCCTCATTTTACAAATGAGTGCCCTACGATTTTGTCTAAATATTCAAATGAAAAAGCTAGCATTTCTAACCAGACGTCTTAATTCTAAACAAGAGCCCTATTGTCCTCCAGCAAAATTATTCACACAAATTTTTCATAACTTACTTACTTAACTTTAATATTCTTTCTGACTTATTTTACAAAAAAACCTTAGCTTTATCAAAACAGGGAACACATTTGCAATGCTTGATAAGTAAAATATGAAGTGAAATATAGCTTATGCCATCAGATGTATGATGACTCATTCAAGAAAATGCTATTTTTAAGTAAAATAATTTTAAAACAGTTGGTTTTCTTTACTTTCAAAGTAAACTTTTAAATCAGAAACTTAAATTGTTTCCTGAATCTTAGAAGCACCAATTTTTCCACTTAAAGAGTTAATTTGAACATTTCTTTGCTAACAGTTTGGAAATATGAATATTATTTTTTTTCTATTTGAGAAGTAAAAACTTGATAGCTGAAAATAAAAAGACATGAATGAGTGCAGAGCCAACGTGTGGAAATTGACATTAACCTCAAGCATAGCCCATTGGAATTTTTAAATATTGACATAACATGACATAAACAATTAAGAAAATAATTGAAATTTCTTAAAGTCTAGATTCCTTCTATAAAGTCTACTTATTCCAGGGGTCAGTCGTGTATATTGAAGAAGGTATTTTCAAAGCCAATCACTCAAAACTATAACTAAGTCTGTTTGCCTTCATTTTCTTGAAGGCAATGAATTTCAATGAATCGAAGCTCTCAAAAATATTTGACTTTTGAACCTTTAAGATAATGGCCACTGATCTTGAATATACTGTCACTGACATATGAGGCAGGGGCAAAATTGTTTTCTAGTTTAAAACCAAATGCTGAACTCAATTGCCCAAAATTTGATCTTAAGTAAGTTCCCCTATTTTAGGCATAAAGGCAATAGTTCTTCCAAGTCCAATTTTCTAGGTTAAACAAAACAGAGATGATATGTGGGAAATGCTTTCTAGTGCATCCAAGTTAAACACTAAAGAGAGAGATGGAGATAGAGAGAGAGTTCATTTTTTCTTAATTGAATTTATTGGGGTGACATTGGGAGAGCTCATTTTTCTAATGTAAATAAATCCTCTCTGGGAAGAGGAGCAGGAGGTCTCCAAGTCCTTTACTCTCCGGAATTTTAATAAATGGCTCCAGGGGACATGAGCCTGTAAATCTCTCCAGAAATCTTCATCATTAACTTCCAAGGCTGTTGCTTTTTTTTCATCTTCTAACCCAGGTTGCCAGCACACTGCTCAGCAAGTTTTTTGACCATGAAAAAAAAAAGAAACTATCCATTGAACATTTTCTCCTGAGGTGAATGTGATACATTACATCTGATAATGCTTTAATTCTAATTCACAAAAAACTATAAAGAAAAATTATTGTGTGTTACCACTTAAAGATCTTTGAGTAAAATCATCAAAATCCCCATTGAGTTACAGTGGGTTATTGGTAACTTTACTTTGTAAAGAAGAAATGCTTTTTTGTAAGCATGATTGTAAATATCAATTAGTTGGAAATTATTTGAAGATAAAACCTATTATGTATATTGATTTTAGATAAAAATTTCTACCTCAGAACATATATTTACTTTATAGATTTTCCAATTAAATATAATTATAAATATATTTCAATTTGAACAGTCCCTTTAATTAATTTATTTTTTTTGAGATTCGTTTGGTCATGAAGAAAACCGAGTAGTTGGTTTTTGTTTTATTATAAATTGCATGAGCCCTAACCAGTTTGGCTCAGTGGATAGAGCATTGGCCTGCAGACTGAAGGGTCCCGGGTTCGATTCCGGTCAAGGGCATGTGCCTTGGTTGCGGGCACATCCTCAATGGGAGGTGTGCAAGAGGCAACTGATCGATGTTTCTCTCTCATCGATGTTTCTAACTCTCTATCCCTCTCCCTCCCTCTCTGTAAAAAATCAATAAAATATATTTTAAGATAAATAAATAAATAAATAAATTCCATTAATGAGGCTGATCTTTTCTATTATGATTCAAGCTGGCACTTTTCATATAATCATAATTACTAGCAAATAGCAAATAATTCCATAAATGTTTTGTTTTGGTTTTTCACTTTTCTCCTCACTTCTTATCATACATATATATGTTGCAATACATAAAAGTTGAATGTAAAACTTGTGTTTTGACAATTTAATGCATTTATACAGCTAAAACTTTAATCAGGATGTAGAAAATTCCCAGCAGCCAAAAATCTTTGACCTTAATCTTTCAATAAATCTCCCAATGTCTCTGCCACACACTATTCTGGTTTCTAGCGACAGATCAGTGAGGTGTGCACCATCACTTCATATCACTGGAAATATGTACCTTGTATGTCTAACATTTTTGCTCAGAATCTTGCACTTTATACTCATTCTTATGGTGGCATGCCTCAGTTTATATGATTTTTATTCGTCTGTTCATTTCCTGCTGAGGGCCAGCTTATTGTTTTTGGCAATTGTGAATAAAGTGTTTTCACGTACAAGTAATTTTTGTAGATTTGTGTGTTAATTCATCTTAGACAAATATCTAGGAGCGGAACTTCTGGATCATAAGGTAAATAGATGATTAACTTTAAAAAAAATAGCAATATTTTCTAACATTTGTACCACCAATATACAAGAGTCTCAGGGGTTCAAATTTTCATCAAATGTTGCTATGATCAGTCTTTTTATGTTATCCATTCAGGTCTGTGAGAAGTGGTAATTTTTTGTTTATTTTAATTGTACTGACATTAGAGATTTTGCAAGTCTTTACTGTGCTTTTTTGCTATTCTCTTATTTCCTTGTGGGAACTGTCAATACTTTGACAAATGTTAAGATATTTGTCCTCCCACCAGCCCAAGTCATCCTCCTACTGAGTTGTAAGATTTCTTATATTGTTGGATGGACATCCTCAGTAATATACATGCTGGGAATATTTTTCTCCTAGTTTGTGGCTTTTCATTTATTTCATTAATAGTTCTTTGCATTGACTGTCTTTTCTTCTTTTTAAAATGTTTGAGAAAGATGATTTATCACTTTTTGTCTTCATGGCTGCTGTGTCATATGTCATATGGAAGAAATCTTTGCCTAGTCCAAGCTGGTGATGTTTTTCTACATTTTTTTACTTTTAATTTCTTTATTGATTAGGGTATTACATATGTGTCCTTATCCTTCAATTATCCCCCCTCACTCATGGCCTCACCCCCCTGTTGTCTGTGTCCATTGGTTAGGCTTATATGCATGTATCCAAATCCTTTGGTTGATCTCTCCACCTCACCCCCGCCTTCCCTTATCTTCCCTCTGTGATTTGATGTTCTGATCGATGATTCACTGTCTCTGGATCTGTTTTTGTTCACCAGTTTATTTTGTTCATTATATTCCATAAATGAGTGAGATCATGTGATATTTATCTTTCTCTTACTGGCTTATTTCACTTAGCATAATGATCTACATTTACTTTTAAAGAGCTTTACCAGTATAGGTTTAGCTTTTTAACTTTCAATCCATGATCCCTTTGAAAATAATATCTGTGTATGCTATGGGGAATAAAGTGTCCATCTCTCCATAGGTTTATCCAGTTGTTAAAGCATCATTTCTTTAAGTTATTTTTTCCCATTGAATTTCTTCGAAAACTGTCAAAAATCAACGTTGTCATTAATCTCTCTCATGCGCACAGACACACACACACAAAACGCCCACATACATCACGTAGGTATATTGTATATACATATATACATCTATTGAGTATATATGTGTTCATAAATTTTTTCTGGGATCTGCATTTCTTTCCATCGGTTTGCATTGATCCTTGGCAATACCTTATTTTTTAAAATTTTATTTCTATAGCTTTATGTCATTCTTGGGATTAGGTATCATGTGTCCCCCACATTTTATCTTGTTTTTCAAAAGAGTTTGTAAATTTTTAAACACACACACACACACACACACACACACATAAAACATCTTTATTGGTATTTTGTCTTGGTAGTGAATCTGTATTTTAATTTTTGGAGAGGTTTCATCTTAAGAGTATTACAATGCAAACCATGTTAAATCTCTCTTTTATGGAGATTCTTATAGTTTGCCTATGCATCATTTATGTTAAATTTATTGTATTATATTTTTTCAGATACTATTCTAAAGTATATTTACAAAATTGTTTTCTGAATGCTTGCTACTAGTAAATAAAGTGACTTGATCTTTTAAGCTGGGATCATATTATATCAATTCATCAATTCTAGTTTTTATTGATTCCTAAAGACTGACTGTAAAACAGTCACATTGCCTGTGTATAGAGGAACACATCTGGTTCCAGTTGTTATAAAACTGACTTCTCTTTGTTGGCACTGTCACTAGCGTGGACCTCCACTGTAAGGGCCAAATTAAAGTGGGGAACGGGAGCAACTTGGCCATCCTGTCAAAACACAGGAAGTGTTTAGTCTTACACCAGGAAGTACTGTTAGCGCTGCGATTTTTACCAGATGCTCTTTACCGTACTGAAAATGTTCTTGTCTACTTCTGGTTAGTTGTGATATATATAGTTTCTTGTAATAAATAAGTGTTGAATTTTGTCGAAAAAATTTTACATCTATTCAGATGATATTTTTTATATTTTACTGTGGCTAAAAATATATATGGAAAAATTTAATGGAACAATTTATTGAGATATATTTGACATTAAAAGCTGTACATATTTAATGTCTAAAACCTGATGAGTTTGGGGATATATCCCATATAATAATAGATAAACATGGTAATTAGACATACCTCTGCTACCCTTCCCATTGGCTAATCAGTGAGATATGCAAATTAACTGCCAACCAAGATGGCAGCCGGCAGCCAGGCAGCTTGAAGGAAACAGGAGGCTTGCTTGCTTCAGTGACAGAGGAAGCCAACATTCCCCGCCTGCCTTGCCGGCCTCTGAGCTTGCGGTTTAAGAAACATTGTTACAAATATAGAAGCTAAACAAAACCCCAGAAACCTGCTTTCAGCCAGCTGGGCTTCAGCCAGCAGGACCGCAACATTGTTTCAATTATAGAACAAATGCAGATCCCTGCTTTCAGCCAGCCAGGATCTCAGAGCTGGAGTGAGCAGGACAGCAACAGTGTTACAATTATAGAACCCAAACAAACCACATACTTGCTTTCAGCAGCCGAGGCCTCAGAGCTGGAGTCAAGCCTCAGAGCTAAAGCTGGCCCAGAATTTAAAAAAAAGAAAAAAAGGACAGGTTGGGAGCTTCAGTCACCCGTCAGCCTGAAAACGGCCCTCAGACCCTCACCCAGACTGGCCAGGCACCCCAGTGGGGACCCCCACCCTGAAGGGGGTGTGACCAGCTGCAAACAGCCATCATCCCCTCATCCAGGCTGGCCAGGCACCCCAGTGGGGACCCCCACCCTGAAGGGTGTGTGACCAGCTGCAAACAGCCATCATCCTCTCATCCAGGCTGGTCAGGCACCCCAGTGGGGACCCCCACCCTGATCTAGGACACCCTTCAGGGCAAACCAGCCGGCCCCCACCCATACACCAGGCCTCTATCCTATATAGTAAAAGGGTAATATGCCTTCCAGCACTGGGATCAGCGGAGCAGTGAAGCCTCCCGGCACCGGGATCAGTGTGACAGGGGGCAGTGACCAAACCCCCTGATCGCCCTGCGGCTCTGTGTGTGACAGGGGGTGGGGCCACAACCTCCCTATCCACCCTGCTCTGTTCCTGACAGGGGAAAGTGCCCCAACCCCCTGATCAGCCCAGCTCTGTGCCTGATAGGGGGGAGCTCCCCAACCCCCTGATCGCCCTGCAGCTCTGTGTGTGACAGGGTGCGGCGCCCCCGCCCCCCCCCCCCCCACAGGCCCTGCTCTATGGGTGACAGGGTAGAGGTATAACCGCCCCATCAGCCCTGCCCTAAGTGTGACAGTGGTGATGCCCCAACCCCCTGATGGGCCCTGCTCTGTGGGTGATAGAGGGTGGGGCCCCAACCCCCTGATCCGTCCTGCTCTGTGTGTGACACGGAGCGGTGCCCCAACTCCCCTATTGGCCCTGCTCTGTGCGTGACAGGGGGAACTCCTCAACCTCCTGATCGGCCCTGCTCTGTGCGTGACAGGGTGTGGCGCCGCTACCTCCCTATCGACCCTGCCTTGAGTGTGACAGCGGGCGGTGCCCCAACCCCCCAATCGGCCCTACCCTGAGCGAGACTAGGGGTGGCATCGCAACTTCCCAATCTGCCTTGCTCTGTGCATGACCGGGGGTGGCACCCCAACTCCCCAATCGGCCCTGCTCTGAGCCCGACCAGGGGCTGCACCTAGGGATTGGGCCTGCCCTCTGCCACCTGGGAGCAGGCCTAAGCCAGCAGGTCATTATCTCCCGAGGGGTCCCAGACTGCGAGAGGGCACAGGCCGGGCTGAGGGACCCCCCTGCCCCCCGAGTGCACTAATTTTTGTGCACCGGACCTCTAGTATACCTATAAAACTGTCACCACCATCAAGGTCATAAACATAACTATTACCTCTTTAATATATATTCTTTTGTGAGCATGATAAATATAGTCAATATAAGATCAACCCTCTTAGCAAATTTTAAATAGACAATACATTATTGTTAGCTATAGGAACCATACAGTCTAGTGGATCTCTTAAATTTATCTTGCTTAACTTAAACTTTACACTCTTGACATTTACTCCTCCATGACCCCTACTCTTCTCCCTGGCAGCCACCATTACAGTCTCTGCCTCTATGAGTTTGACCATCTTACATTCCACATATCAAGTGAGATCATACTGTGTTTACTTTATGTGTCTGGCTTATTTCACTTAGCATAATATTTTCTTTGTCCATCTATGTTATCACAAATGACAGGATTGCTTTTTCTTTTAAAAACTGAACACTAGTCTATTGTATTACATTTTTGTGCATTTGTTGATGGGCATTTAGGTTTTTACCATATCTTGGCTATTGTAAATGCTGCTGCCATGAGCAGACTCAGATCCAGTAGGTAGATGTCTCTTCAAGGTCCCGATTTCAACTTTGGATAAATACACATAAATGGGACAGTTGGATCATATCGTATTTCTATTTTCAGTTTTTTGAAAAACCTCTATACTGTATTCATAATTGTTACTGTAATTGACATTTCCACTTACAGTGTACCAGAGTTAATTATACTTCACATCCTTGGAAACAATTCTTAATTCTCTTTTTGTTTTATAAGAATAGTCTTCCTAACAGGGGCGCGGTGATACCTCATGGTGGTATTGATTTGGATTCGCAGCTGATTAGAGACCTTCAGGAATTTTGTTAGACTCTCTTCCGTGTCTCATTGTTTCTGAATGGCTCAGTGAGAATCTGTTTACCACACATTAGGTCCTTCTCATCTACCTTCGAATTAACTGCTTTCCCTTTGAAACCCCAAACCTTTGTCCAAAATGGCATATAAGCTGCAACTGCCTAATGTGTCCTGGGGTCTCATATTCTTATGGAACCCCAGTACGTGCATATGTAATACATTTGGTAATTTTCTCCAGTTAATCTGTCTTATGTTAACTTGATTAACATAATCCGAATTTAGAAAGATGGGAGGAAAATTATTGAGGTATTATAAATTTAATAAAATATATAAGCACATATACTCAACTTTCAAGCAATTTGTATGTAATATTAGCCAAAATTTGAAGTAAATACCCATCTTTATCTATATATGTAATAGCCTAGTGACCATTATGGTAGAACAACCAGAACTACCAGAACAACAGTTGCTAGAGGCACACTGACCACCAGGGGGCGGACACTCAATGCAGGAGCTGCCCCCTGGTGGTCAGTGTGCTTCCACAGTGGGAGCGCCACTCAGCCAGAAGCCAGGCTCACGGCTGGTGAGCGCAGCAGTGGTGGTGGGATCCTCTCCCGCCCCCACGGCAGCGCTAAGGAGTGGTGAGCCAAGCGGTAAAGAGCAAGCAGGTGGGCAGTTAGGAGCATGCAGGCAGGCAATACGGAGTGAGCAGGCAGATGGTTAGGAGCGAGGGGTCCTGTATTGCGAGAGGGTGCAGGCCAGGCTGAGGGACCCCTCCCCCCCATTCATGAAAATAACTGAAATACTTATAAAATAAATAAGAATTTCTCAAAGGTATATAATATTGCTAGTGAGTGACATTTTTCATCAATATCCAGTATTAGTAGTTAGATTCTAAAACATTTAAAATATGTTAGCCATAATATATATATATATATATATATATATATATATATCAATAAAGGAAGTCCCATCTTCTGCCTTCATATGTTGTTAACTTAGAACATTTAGTTATTTTTTCACTTGCTAAGAGATTAGGAAAGACTTTATTAAATAGTGGCTGGGACTCCAGGAGGTGTCATCAACTCAGCAATATTTTTGCTGAGTCATCAAAACACACACAGCTAAAAGCATTAATTTCCCCTTAAAAGTATTCTTGAAAGCTGTGCCATTTCAGAAACAGAAGCAAAGTCAGCTGAAAAAGTAGTCAAATTCACCTTTAAGTGGATATATAGAAAAAAAATCAATTTTGAGTCAAGTGTTTTTATTTATTACAGTACAGAATTTAATCCCAAGTAGGTTTTTGTTGAGGAAATTTAATATATTGCTTGATCCTAGATACTTTTCACATTGAAATGTTAGTGCGATATCTACTGTTTAAACTCCTGGATCTAATCCTTTGTCTCAAAGGCTTTAACTAATGGATTCCAAAGCCCTGACTTGCAAAATGTTGTAAGAAATAACTTTAAAAGGACAAGGCTTACTGCAGATTTGAAAGCTACCCTTGCCTGATGAGCAAACCCTGAGTTTTCCTCCTTGGAATGAATCCCTTCTCATGGAGCACTTACAAGACAACCCTTCCCAATAGCTGCAAAAATTCCAATGTCCTAAACATCCAACCCCAATAATTGTCATGGCCTCCTCAAGACTGACATGTCAAACTGCATAATGGCTACAAGAGGGTGCAAGTTCACATCTGGTCCTCAGCACCCAGAGGAAACACACGATCCCTTACACAGGCCTGGGACCAGATCTAAGTAACCACGATCATTCCCACAGGCCTCGATGCTGAATGTCTCATTCGTACTAAATAGTAAGAAGCTGATTCTGAAGGCTAAATGTCAGCCCTTTGCAGATAATACTTTTGTTTGGAAACAGGTGTTTCCAAAGAAGACTTTGGCCCAGAGGAGTCACATCAAACCTCGGAAATCTGTAGACATACAAGCCCAGATGAAATATTTTTAAGTTAGTCTTTGGCATGTCTCTGGCTTGACCATGATTAAAAAGGAGATTCTGTGAGTTTTAATACAGAAATGCAATACTTCATTCCCACTGTGATGTTTTGACTGCTATAAGTGAAAGGATGCATATATTCAACCATTCAACTATTCAAGTGAATAGTTTAGAATTTATTTCTGCACTCAACTTCCCCCTTCGCTTGTTTTTCCAAACAAAGCTAACTATTCCAGGGATATCTTCCCTTTTGCTTAATGAAGTGAACTCTGGACTGCTGCTTACAGTATGGGAGGATTTACTGAAAGTTTAAATAACATATTCTAACAAACAGACACTGTAGATAAGACAGTTACTTGTTTTTTGTATTTTTTTCTCTAGCTCTTTAGTATTTTGCCAAATTCTACATTATAAATATTTGTATTAAAATATGTAACTTATCCCATGAAAATGCATTTCACAAATAAGAAACAGCACTTTCAAATTGCTACTTACTTCATGATATGGAAAGACAGCAGAGAGAAACTACCTTTTTATTTCCAAAATAATTCAAAAGTTGAGTACTATCGTGGTCTTGAGTTGCTTTAAATTTTATTTCATAGTCTCTATCCTTGTTAGAGTTCTTAAATTGTGTTTCACAATAGCCTGTGAATATCTTATAAATAGTATCAGTGGGAATATATTCTAATGATAAAACATTTTAAATTTTATTTAGCATTATTTATTTAAACTGGACAATATCATTTGGTTAAAAAAGTGTTTGATAACCTTCATTAAAACCTTGGATCTCTTCAGAGTGGATGGTCAGTATTTTGGCTCTAATCAAAGCACATTATTCTATTATTCTTGGCTGCTTTGTGTATGACCACTTACTTGTAGATGTGGCTCTTAGCCATGTTAATATGTAATTACAGTTGTGTATAATCTATATGTATAAAAGCCAAGCGACCGAACGCCCGGAACAACCGGAAAGACTGGCTGCTATGATGCGCACTGCAGCCAGCCAACCGGCCCGATTGGGGGCGGGCCCAGCCGGTCAACCTCCCACAGGCCCACTCCACGGCCTGCAGACCCTGATTGTCCCATTGGGCCAGGACCCAGGCTGGGATGGAAACTGGGGGTGGGTGGCAGCGGACATGGCCCCTTTCCCACAGGGGTTGAGGGCCGGCTCCCTCTTTGGGGCCAGTGGCCAACCTCCACAGTCCCTCACCTTCTCTCTCTCCCCGCTGGCAGGCCCCGGTGGCAGTGTGGTGGCAAGGGAAGGAGGAAGGGGTAAGGTGGGGAACCACTATTTGGTGGGGAACCACACTTTGGCGGGGTGCTGAGGGCGGTGTCACGTCCAGCGTCCTTTCTTCTGCACCCTGTCCAGCAACCGTCGCCTCTTCTCCTGACCCCGTTGAGGCCTTTGGGCCCTCATTGGCCCGGACTGATCTGCCTGGCTCCAATGGGCCCTGATTACCAGCCAGGCCTAGGGACCCCACCCATGCATGAATTGTGTGCACCGGGCCTCTGGTATTAAATAATATGTATATATTCTATATATACTTGTTAACATTTATTGATGTAAACAAAAGTACACTTATAATTTTGCATTTCAATATTAATGTACTTAAACTATAATGAGGAAATCATCCAACAAGTGTTTGTAAAGCACATTCTCTGTGCTCAGAGTTGTACTTGTCAAGGCAGGTTTCACAGTAGCAGAATGTGGTTTTTGGTCTTGGCTGTGCTACTTTTGGGGGAGGCAACATTACTATGCTCCATGCCCATGCTCCACCTACAGGTTTTACTTATTTCCTTGTGGGTCTATGAAGCTTAAGCTGTATCATCTCTCCAGAAACACCACCTGTGTACTCACAGTTTGTTTTTTATTTCATTTAATTACTTTATTTATTTATATACTTCCCAAGTTCCATTGGTTTCTAGAAAAAATTGTGCACATTGTGATAATACACAATTTTATTTAATATCCTTTAACATTTTATGAGCATCTAAACTAAATTAGATTCTACAATTGTCTTCACTAAACTATTCTCTAACTTACTTTGCTTGAAATATTTAAAATTTCAAAATACACAGCATATGTAAATTGAGATTAATGACCTACTTGTGTGTCATATTTTATTAAAACTAAGTCACTATATAACAGGATAAGTCTTCCTCAGGAGGAGGTAACATTTGCCCTGAAGAATATATAAGACACAGTTACATTTCAAATTTGTACCTCTTTCTTCCTTAATATTTGAGAATGAGTTTTCTTGTTTTTATGTGTTCTATCAGTGATTTTCTATCTTCCTTTATTTTTGCAGTTCTTTCTTTCAATATCACCTGTGGTTAAAGATAGCTGTCCAGTGAAGATACAAATATGTATTAAAAGCTTAGTGACCTTTTTAAAAATATATATATATATTATTGATTTGTTACAGAGAGGAAGGGAGAAGGATAGAGAGTTAGAAACACCGATAAGAGAGAAACATTGATCAGCTGCCTCCTGCACACTCCCTACTGGGTATGTGCCCGCAACTACGGTACATGCCCTTGACCAGAATTGAACCTGGGACCCTTGAGTCTGCAGGCCGATGCTCTATCCACTGAGCCAAACTGGTTATGGCCTTAATGGCCTTTTAATGAACATAATACAGTTTTTAAAAAAATTGGGAGAGATTAAGTTAAATAATGACAATAGGCAGGATTAAAAACAGCTAAAGTATTTATTTTCCATGAAGTTATTGCACTGAAATTGTGGTCCCCTTCCTTAATTCTTCTTTTATAAAATCCAGAGCACACCTCCAAACAAAGATGTTCATGCACGCATATGCACGAGATAGACTTAATTGTACAACCAAGGCGCAAACATTTAAAAATATCAGTGCCCTGGCCAGTGTTGCTCAGTTGGTAGGATGTCTTCCTGTGCACAGAAGGGTTGCCAGTTTGATTCCTGTTCAGGGCACATTCAAGGGTTGCATGCTTGATCCTCAGTAGGGGGAGTGCAGAAAGCAGCCAATTGATGTTTTTTTCTCTCTCTCCTCTCCCTTCCTATCTCTCTAAAATTCTCCAGAGGCATGGAGGCATGGGACAGAATGACAAAGGAAGGGAGGGAGGCAAAGGAAGAGTCTCACCAACAAAAGAGCTTAAATACATATATGCATAACCAAAGGCCCCAGACAACAGGGAGGCGAAGGCCTGGGGAGGTGTAGGGGCTGGGAGAAGGGGGTTAAAGGTGGGGAAATTGGAGGACATCTGTAATGCTGTCAACAATAAAATTAAATTAAAATTTAAAGAAAAGTCTTTCAAAAAATTAGCTACCTGAAGGAATTGCATTTAAAATGTTTTACAAGCAGTGCGACATTGACTCGGATCGTTCAGAACAGAGGCCACAGTAAACAGCTGCACGGTCTAGGTGACCCGGCCATCTATTTGAGTGACAGTCACCTCATCCTTGTATGGGACATAAAAAGTCAATTCTGTCTACTTGTAAGCATTTTATTTCCCTTCTTATAATAATAACAGGAGTAATATTTTTCTTAAATTATGATGCTCCATTCCGCCTGTGAAACAGGTGTGCGGCTAGGAATTTTCATGGTTAAAGCAAACAGAGAAAGGTGAGGAGGACTTGGAGGAAATGGTAGAAGCATCTGGTTTACAGTGAGTGGGGGTTGATAGTCTGTACTTGATCAATAATTCTATGTTACTATTTCTTTCTATTCCTGAGTTAGACTCTGGGGTTAAGAGGCAAAAGATATTAATTTGTAAGATGCTGAAGCTTCTACTATGATATTTTCTTAAGATAGAAATACACATGTGGATATTATGCTTCTGTGATAACAACATAAAATGTATTAGAAGTAAGAGTTGTATTTCATCTTATTATTTAAATAAAATATTTTGTAAAACAGTTAACTAGTGTAGCCCTGGCCAGTGTTGCTCAGTGGGTTGAGCATCATTCCATGCACCGAAAGGTCACCAGTTTGTTTCCTGGTCAGGGCACATGCCCAGGATGCAGTTTGGCCCCTCATCCAGGCATGTACAGGAGGCGCCGGATTGATGTTTCTCTCTCACATCAATGCTTCTCTCTCTCCTTTCCCTTCCTCTCTCTCTAAAAATCAATGAACAACCTATTAAAATAAAAAGCTAACTGTTGTATATTCAAACCACATTTATAATTCCGCATGTATAATATGTAAATATATATACACATATATAATAGTTATTAAATGCAAACAATTCATTACAGTTTTACAATTACAACCCATATCTCAGATAAAATAAATGTAATAAGTTAGCATAAAATTAGTAGAAAACAATTTCAAGAGGAAAATATTCATAAAATGTTGGTTCACTCAATACAGAAATATTGCACATGGAAAAGCTCCTTTTTAATTTCAGATGCCTCTGCTACATTTTATTTTTAGCATGTGAATTTGTAATTCATTAATTTTAGGTATTAAAATGTTACACTTTTAATGATAATTATGCAAATATGCTAAGAAGGATAATTAATTTTGACAACAGCTACTTTTTTGGATGCTTTCTTTTAAGATACTGTGTAAAATCCCTCCCACTTATTCAGTCACCAAACAAATATTTATTGAAAGTCTACTATGTAAAAGGCATTGGTCTATGTACCTGGGACACACCAGTGAATAAGGGGTGCGGCTGGGGTGGAGTTTCCAGCAGAATAAACACGGGAGGACAGCGAAGGCCAACCCACTCACCCTCAGACCACGTGTGGTTGGGGTATGCGGCTGGGATTGATGTTTGTTTGTGTTTTGTTTTTTGTTTTTTCCATTTCATTAAAGATGGCGACTCCCCCCTTTAATTACTCTTGATGGATTTTTGAGGGAGAGCTTCTCCACTCCTCTATCTTAGACAAGTTTGAAAACTACTTTTGTTAATAAAAAGTAAAAAGTTCACTCATTTAGCAATTACCAAACAGCAACTGTTATGTTTCTAATCATCGACATTTACAAATGGTAAATATGTGTAGAAAGCAACCATGGTTTCCGCATTTTAATTTTTTAAAATCCCACCTTCAGGAGTAAACCAGATGGGCTTTTTTGAGATTTAATTAATTTTGCAAAATTTTCTGATTTTAACAAAAACAATTTTCAATAGCTTAATTTAAAAACTGGTGTGTTTTATAGCCACACATTTATCAGGGACGTGGCCTGAAGTGGATCACGTTACCACAGAGTGGACGAGTCTCCGTTTGTCTACAACGGACTTCATTTCTCATGTGAAGATTGTATCCTTCATGGGCAGCGCACCTTTCCCCTGGCTGGGCAGGTATGGCAGTCCGGCCCTTCCCTTTCAAAGGCAATGTACAGTCTGAAAAACAGTTGTCAGTTCCTCCTCTGACTGGCCTAAAGGACACACATAATTAACACAGAACATGCTGCCTTGTGTTGCTGCTGATGAAAAGCAGACCTTTCTAAGTTCTTCTAGCTAGACCAGCAAATTCACCTGAGATGGACTACCCGGAGAAAATGACCACATTTAGTACATATGCACATACAGGGGTTCCATAAGATACAGACACAGGACATACTGCGCAGCTGCAGCTTGTATGTTTCTAGACAAAAGCATGGATGGCAGGGGCCTGGAATTTCAAAGGGAAAGCACACAATTCACAGGGAGATGAGAAGGAGCCAACATCTGGTGAACAAATTCTCGCCTGGCCCACCCACAGACGATGAGACACAGGGGGAATCTAATCTAACCGACAGACCTGCTGCCGTCCTCCCTGTCTGCCACTTAATGCACGTGCGGGCAGGTGAGTGTGCGAGGCCCCCTTCCTGATCGGTTCTGCTACCTGAATTCCTTTAGGCAGGCAAGGCAGGGAGGGGTAATCGAAGGTTCTCTCAGAGTCTTCTGTTTCTTAAAAATACCCAGGTTGAAATACTCAGTGTCCAAAACGGCAAGTTTTGGGTTAGCAAACTCCTGTCCCTCTCAATGTCAAAGATAAAGCTGCAATAGTGCTTTATTTGACACCTTTATTTAAATTATAGCATGTGCATCATGTTGGTGATTACTTTTAAATGGAATTAAAAATTTTGGCTTATGTCCCACTTAGAAAATGGAATGGCCATCACTTTCTATAACAAAATTAAAGTTTTCATTTGCTTTAGATTTTCTGCTACTTATTCCTTTACTGGGAACATCCTCCATACCTTCTTAAAGCAGAATCCCACGAGCGCACAGAGGAAGCCGTGTGAATACTCTCCCGCAGGGGTACAGGGAGGGAAAGATGAGCCAGGTGTTCACGGGAGAATTTCCAGGTGGACAAGAAGGGGATCAGGTGCTCTGTGAAGGCAAGCAGTAAGGGCACAGTTGGAAGGGCATAGGGGAGAAGGCTTGGGGAGAAGACGGTCAGATATATGTGTTCGGTGGTGCAGAGTTCAAGAGATGTGTTCCACACCTTGAGCCTTAAGGATCACTTGTTTTTCCTGCTGTATTGTTTTTCCCAGCAAGCGATTCAGGCTGTGAGAAGTGGAATAGAGGATGGCAGTTTTCAATGATCCCTTCCTCCTCCCCTGCTTTCTCCTCCTCCTTTTTGATAGATTCCTAGCAGCCATGTGGAGAATGTGGACGAGTTGAGGTGTAAGAAAGTGAGTGGAGACCTCTGCCAAGGATAAAGCAAGGGGATGCTAAGAACGTGGTGATCAGACATATCCTTTCTCCCACAATTCTATTCTATTTGCCTCTCCTGTGCCAAGAAGCCTTGGGTTCTGTCTGGCCTTCGCGAGGGAAGTGAGGCCTAGAGAGTGAGCTCGGAGATCTGCCTCCTAACAGTGTGAGGTCAGGGTGGGCTGAGGGTAAAGTCTACCAACAAAGAACCAGATCACTGAACACACAGAAATAAACTAGAAAAGAATAGTAAGTGTTCTGGAAGGTAGGTAAGGGGAAAAGGAGGAAAAGCAGTGCTGTCTCTGAGCAAAAGAATTGTCAATCCAGAGGGATTGTCACTTGCTTCTTAAAGGTCAAGGAGGGTGGAAAGGGGCAAGGACTTTGTGGTCAGAAAGCAGGGCATTGTGTCTGGTTGTAAAGAGATGTTTCAATCCAGAGGCAGGGCTACATTGATAGTGAAACAACTGACAGATGAGGATATACAAGTAATAAAATATATCATTTCAATAAATTTGGAAGTGAAAGTGGTAGGTAAGTTGATCTTACAGAGGGTGTAGAATTTAATGAGGTTGCATTTTTACTTGGGGAGAATGGAACATGATACAAGTGAGGAGGTGAGAGAACAAAGATAGTGATGTATGAAAATCTTACTTAATCATTTGGATTTATAAAAATTAAATCTCAAAATTCTAAGTACATACATTTCTTAAACTTCACTTCTCACCCTCTTATTGACAATAGAGGAAGGTAATAAAGAGCATATGTACTTGTTACTATAGAGATATGTGTGCTGAAAGTCATCTCTTCTAAATACACCTGCATTTGTGTGTCTGTGTGCACATGTATGTTTCTGCTCAGAAGGTTTTTTTTACATAATTTATAGTGGCTTCATAAGGATCTTGGATATTAATTTGTGATATTAAAATACTGTCAAGTTTCATGCATGCATGTCTCATCTTTGATTTAGAGAAACTTTTATTTCAAAGAACAAATATGAACCATGATACTGGATCTGTTAAAGATTTTCTGTTAATTTCTCATATTTGACTCAAGACATACATTTTATTTTCATTGGACAATGAAGGTATCCAAATGGAATGTGTATGTTTTTAAAAAATTGATCCATCTTTTCAAAAATAGGATGGAAGTAATACTCAGGTTCCATTTTATGGGGCACTATTTTTCACATGCCCGTTAGTGACTGACTCATAACAAATGGTGAGCAGTTTAAATTGATATTTCCTAACATGAGCTGACTGAGAGCTATTTAATAAAAATGATGGAATGATCCTTGTCTCCAAGTGCCACCTATTTATGTCAAAAAGTATTTTCATAATATTGGCTGTGCAGTGGAAACAAACACAATGTCACTAAGTGAAATCTGTTCAACTTCCTCACTACCCACACTGTCCCTCTAGTTCACATCAGTTAAAAACATGATCCAGTCTTCATCTGTAATTGAACTTTTATTCATGATAAATGGGTATAAGATTCAGCTCTTAAAATCTTACCTACATTGAAAGAAAATAATTTAGTTAAGGAGAATTATTCCTAATTCTCTCACTTCCTGTCCTGCTCCAAATTATATCATTGAAAAATTGAGGACTTGCCTTAGCCAGTTTGTCACAGTGGATAAAGCACTGGCCTCCGGACTTGACTAGGGTTTGATTCTGGTCAAGAGCACATGCCTGGGTTGCAGGCTTGATCCCCAGTAGGGGGCATTCAGGAGGCAGCTAATCAATGATTCACCCACTCATTGATGTTTTAATCTATCTCTTTCTCTCCCTCTCATTTCTTCTCTGAAATCAATTAAAAATAAATAAATAAATAAATAAATAAATAAATAAACAGTTGAAGACTTTCTCTTCTTTGGATAAGGTTTGGTAGAGTCCCTTATTGGATATTTGATTACTTTCATCAGTAGAAAATAATTAATTGATAGGATGTGTTTGGAAGTAAAAAAGCAAGCATAATATATAGATCTATTTATCAGCATTGGATATGTCTAGTATCTAAGCCTGGTATTTTGTCACCTCCTCTCTGTCACAGATTTTCTCAGGTCAATATTCCTCACCTTTCTCCATATACCTAATATACGTTTCCACTAAACTGTGGTGGAAAAACAACAAAATAAAATCTAAAGTGGTAGGTCAAATAGCTTAGCAAAGAGGAAAATAAAGAGAAGGAAGAGAAAAGATGTACCTTCCTGAATCTTGTGATGTGATGAGTAGCCAGAGCCACATGGGCAAATCATATTTTAGAAAAGGACAATTGAGTTTTTCAGGCTTTCTATAGAAGGTCATGATATCCAGTGAGAAGTAAAGTAATTATCAAGGAAATGGAAAACAGCACTATGTTTTGAAAAAGTGAACCCAAGTGACTAAGAGAGTCTCTTTTGGCCTTTAGCACATCCTATATAATAAAAGCCCAGTGACCAAATGATTGAATGACTGGTCGACCAGTCGCTATGATGCACACTGACCACACTGACGCTCAATGCAGAAGCTGCCCCCTGGTGGTCAGTGGGCTCTCACAGTGGGAGCACTGCTCAGCTGACCTGACTGGGATGAGCAGTGCTCCCACAGCGGCCGATCCCCACAGGCCACACCCCCCACCAGTGCATGAATCCCGTGCACCAGGTCTCTAGTATTAGAATATAATCCCAAACCCATGAGTCCATGTTAAATATTTTGGTGACTATTCTGCAGACACTCAATAAGCAATGCTTTTGATCTATGACTATTTAGTCCATTTATTTACTAAGTAAATAAATTGTATTATTTGCATAATTACTCTGACTTAGTAAAAACATAATTGCAATTTCATAAAATAGTAAACATATTTAACTGCCAATTATGTTCCAAGCATTGTGTAAGACACTGGCAATGACAGGCAGGTTTCCATTTTTTTCTAATTAATGTCTTTCTGCTTAAGAATATTTGAGTGAGTCAGTACTAGTCCCTGCAAGGCAGAAGATGACAAATGCCTACATACTCACATATATGCACCATCTCCTCTTCAATGACTTTATATTTAGTTGTATTTTATTTATTTATTTGTTTATTTATTATAGTTATTTTAATCCTCACCCAAGGATATGTTCTTTGATTTCAGAGAGAGAGAGAGAGAAAGAGAGAGAGAGAGAGAGATGTAGATATGAGAGAGAAACATCAATTGCTTGTCTCCTGTATGTGACTTAACCAGGGATTGAACCTGCAACCTTTCAGTGTATTGGATGATGTAGCAATTAACCAGGCCAGGACTAGTTGTATTTCTTCTACAGAGACTAATATGCTGTTAATCTCATTTAATATATATATATATATATATATATATATATATATATACTCTACAAACATCATTCATATTTTTAACATTATTCCACTATTTTCCTCATCAATGTCCTTTCCTTTAGTAAGTATTTATGCTCCATAGATATTACCTCACTACCCCATCAGCATTTTAAAACAAAAATATTATATATAGCCACATTCTTTGGTGAAGAGTAGTATTTATATCCCTACAATATTATTTATATAGATAAGAATCTTAATTTCTTATTTAAGATTCTCCTGCACTAAGTCCAGTATTCTCACATTTCTTTCCGGGACCTCTACTTTTACTCCCGTTCAAAGGTAACAATTATCTGCTTCTCTGCATGTCTGTAAGTTACAATTGGGTGCCAAGAAGGGTGCATTGTATCTTGGACACTGGATAAGTTCCGGTCGGTGTGCAGCTGAGAAAGTCATAGAGTAGCCTGGTCCGTTTTCAGCTTTGCTGATGACTTTTATTTCAGAACATCCAGAGCCAAATTCGCTCTGGGATCAGTTTAGCTCCACGAACAAGGTAATATCCTTGAATAAGTGCATGCAGCGTCCCCTGAGTTGGCTCCATGTCCACTCAGCAGAGGATAGCACTGTTTGCTCCATTCGTGAGCTCTAGGAACCATCTGACCTGTTTCCAGGGTCTTTCCCTGCTCTTGGGCCCTTCCTCTCAAGCAGGTAGGGCTCACCAGCAGCTAACTCCTTGACTGCGTCCTGCAAATATCTGGCTCTTCTGTTCTCTGTGCGCCCCTCTTCTCTCTCTTACTCTGCTCCACACAGGCCAGGGACCTCAGCCTCTGGGAACACAGAGAACTGTCTCCAGCAGCTCTGTGTGCTTCCTGCCCAGTCAGTAGCCTGGGTGCTGCCACCAGACAAGAGCTGGGCAGTGGCCTGCCCTTCTCCCAGGACCCCTTCTTGCAGACAGCAGAGTCTGAAGGCTACTGTTTAATAGATTTTGTTTCTCTGTTTACAATGGGAGGACAATTCTTCTAGTAGTTAATCATTTAGGGAAGTCTAACTAAGGATTTTGATTAAAATGACCAGAGAGGCATTTTTCAGAAGGAATTGATCAGTTCTCACCTGTATTCATGAATTTCTCTGTCAACAGAATTGATCTGACACTGCCCTCCTACCTCAACAAGATATTACATGTTTTTAATTTCTTCGGTAAAATGTAAGTAATAAAGGTTATCTCAAACAACAGAAACAAAAGATATTTTTTATGGAAAACAATTTCTTTGACAAAGAGGTAATTAACTGTTTTCTCAAGGCAATGAAAGGGAAACACAACAAACTAATCACTTTTTCTAACCCACCCTTTCCTTGCCCCCACCCTCCCTTCCATCGTTCATGTGACTCACTGAGTTTATCGTCTCCTCCACACCCAGGTCTGCGCTTCCTCCACGGCTCCTCCAGGGTCAATTCTGGGTGCAGAGGTGGCAGCTTTTCCAAGTTCTTCCTCTTGTCAGGAAATAAATATTTGCTTGTTTTTATTTTTTTTCAAGCTTCTTGCAACCTCCTTTCCATTGACTCTTGCTCAAGTCTGAATGTTTGTGTCCCCCCAAATTCATATGTTGAAATCCTAACTCAGAAATGCTGGTTAGTAGGTCCTAAAAGTGGCACCCAGAGAGTACCATCACCCCTTCAGCCGTGTGAGGACACAGCAAGAAGCTATGACCAGGAAGAGGGTTCTCACCAGAACCTGACCAGGCACCTGACCTAGGACTTCCACCTCCAGACTGTGAGCAATCAATGCTCGATGTTGATGGGCAATTTGGAGTATCTTTTTATAGCAGCCCAAATGGACAAGACAACCTTCAAGATTCTATTTTAACCCATCCCTGTAGATTTCTCTAAGTCTGTTACTGCATTTTAACCTTATTTCTATAATAGTTTGCAACCGAGAAGAAATGATAGCTTGGCCTTAACACAAAGGCCTTCTATGCAGAGTATGGCTTGTTCAGAACACATAAGCTGATGCCTGAGTCTAGACAGGAGACACCCTATAGATGCACAAAAATAAGGCAAATTGAAAATGTAATTTGCCTTAGTGATGAGTAAACTTGGAAGACTTGTTTGAGAATGACAGATTTGCCTTGCCTTTCAAATTAATGCTTCAGGACTATATGAAAATGACTTGAGGGGAGCAGAGTTCAAAGCAAAGAGATGACTGAAGTGGGTGAGAGGTAAGACTTGGAGTTAATGCAAAGATAATTGGGTGTAACATCTGAAGAGTTTTTGGTAAATTCTGATTATTCAATGGCCAAATGTGAAAAACAAGGTAGAGATAAGAATAAGGAATGGCTTTCCTGTTTCTAGAATGACTAGTAGGATGGATCAGGGTGCTATCATTTGAAATGGAGAATTTAGGAAGATGAGTTTCATCAGTGATGAATACTTTTGGTGTGTTGCATGTAAAAATGGAAACTGAGGCTATGGTTGCAGGTGGAAACTCAGATCTATTTTCTAGTTCAGTTGTGGTTCCTCAGGGCTATATATTGGTACTATTGCTGTCTCCTCATGTTAGCAGTATGTGATCATGTTCTCTTAAATTTGGTGTCCAATTTTGAAATATTCAAAAGATGCAAGATAGGTTAAATATTATAATCCTGTTTTAAAGATGACCCAATGAGACTATTCTATATTTCTGCACTAAAAAACCCTTGAATAAGGTACAAGATGAAGCTAGTTTAAATTGAATTGTCTCCCTCAGCCCTCAGCAAGCATGAGAGCAGAGAGATTTCACTTTCCAGATAAATATCATAGAAAATGACCCATAGTTATATAAAGAAAAGCTCTGTTTCTATGTGCTGAAGGAACTCTTCAGTCCTGAAAAACTTGTGACAGACATCAGCAAACAAATATGCTCAGCAATCACATCTTCTCATCTAGCCATTCTTTTCATCTGATCCCAGGAGGGAAAGAAATAAAAAGAAATAGAGCAAATTTATTCGTCTTTGATTCCACCTCTTGAATATAAAATGTCCCAAAATGCCAATGGAAAAAATGGCACCTGGGTAACCACAAGTAGAATAAGAGTGTGGAGGGTTGGGCTACAGTGTCCTATGGAAACAGTGGTGTTTACTGCACGCAGAGGCTAATGTGTTTCCCCAGGTGGACAGTACTTTGGAAAGGTGAACAGAACTCAGCTCATTTTTAATTCTGTAGAAGAAAAGCTGGTGGCAAATAACATGCCTGGAAAGGGAAAGAGTTCTATTAAGCACAGTTTTCAACTTCCTATCTCTTTCACAGTAGCCCTGACATGGCCAATGTTTTAGAATAGGCCCTATTATGACTTTTCTGATATTGTGACATCGCATCTTGCTTCCAGCTGTGTGCAGTATTCCAACAGAATATTTTTGGAGATAAGATACAATTAGTGGTGCCAGCAACTGTCTCCACACATAGGCAGGCAAATGATGGCTGGAGAGAGGTGGGATGATAATAGTTCCGCTCTGTCATCACCTGGGCCTCAAGGTCTCTCCCCCAATTAAGCAGAGGGCTCTGTATGCTAGAACAGCCAAGTTTAAACTCACCAGAATAAAATATAGATAAGAGTCTCTCTTTAGCTTAATGTTTAAGTTTTTTAAATCACAGAATATCAGGAACAATTCTGGAATATTCTGGAACTCAGGACAATTTCAGGAGAAATACCCCATTTGCTATTATATTCTGTGGGCAGGAGTGACATTACCAGATTGATGAAACCAGACAATCATTGTTCCTATATATTTAGACTCAAAAAATATTTTCTTACTTATCCCTGCCACTGAATTGGCCTACCAATGAAAGACCACATATTTTTATTCTAACATATAGAATTATTTTAAAACACAGTGAATGCATTTAAATTGCTTACCACACACTTCTGTTCCTCTAAACTGTCTTAAACTCTGCATAAAATATCCTCTATATTAATTCAAGAAAATATACAATGTTTAAAATATCAAGGTATACTCAGGATAAAGTTATTATAGTAGAGAACAAAAACTGATTTTATTCTACATCTTATTTTCCTAGGATAGGAAATGCAGCAGACGGGAACATCAACAGGAAAAATGCAATCATTACGACAAGTACTCACTCCACCATTTACTCTTTGTGTTGAAAAATGCAAATTCCTGTAAATTGATTTTTACCATGGGATTGTTGTAAAAACCAACCTAGATCCTGGATGAATGTGCTTTTCCATAACAAAAAAAATGTAGAAATTTAATTACAATTAGCAAACATTTTTTCCAAGTGGAAAATAAACTTTAAATTTCCATTATTCAATATCTTATAACATTTAGGTTTTTTGTTTATTTGTTCATTTTTTACCCTTTCTTTATAGTAAAATCTAATGTGTTTTACTTGTTATAAAAATGTAAAACATTACTGCTTATTTTTAAAAAACAGGGGAATTTTGTTACAACTATCATATAGAAGGTTTTTATTTCCTTTTTACTTCTCTCTTTCTATGATATAAGCCTTTCATTAGTTGGGTAGACACGACTTTTATGGAATTCTATTAATACTGCTGGCATAATTTCTAGGGAATAGATGCTTATAAAGAGTTTTCCCTGACTTATGTTCTGCAATGTTTTATCCTCCCACAAATAATGCAATGGTTGATTGGGCAAATTCCAAGAATTTTTATTATAGTTCTTGTAAAAAGTAAATGAAGCTTATATTTGAAATCCTATCTGGAGATTATTCTAGCAAAATTCTTTCAGATTTCTGTTCTTTATCGTGCCCTTAGAGGAAAAAAAACAGTAATAACGATAATAATTGTAGCCAATATTTATTGAACACCTAATATGTGTTCCCACTTTTCTAAAGACTTTGTATCAATTATCTCAATATATACAAAAAATGACATAAATAATTGTCAATTTATAGAAGCAGAAACTGAGGCTTAGACATATTAAATTGATCAAGGATACCAGCACTGAAGTGGTAGGATTTTATTAAGGTCAGTCCTGATTCCAGAATCTTAGTCCTTAAGATTACTTAGAAGACACACATATCTTTAGTGGAACTAAAATTGATTGGTCAAAGTTCACCAGCTCTTAGATTGAATTTGTAGGGCACTCATGCTCTAACCATGAAATTGAGAAAAACCAGACGTTAAAAATGTGTTATATTCAATTTATGTTGAGTGTGTATTTCAGCAACTTTCAGAATGTTTCCACCTCTTTCTGTCTTTAGAGTTTAATACAGATATTGCAACTCAATAAATATTGTCAAATAAAGTCAGAACTCTCATTTTTGCTGTAGGGGAAATACCTAACACGAGGAAGAAGACAGGAGGCAACCTGGAAGGGAACCTGTGCTGACTGGCAAGCACGTCCACACGCCAGAACATGCCGTCTCCACCACGGTCAGTGAGGCGGTTATTCTAAACCTCACCCTCTGACCAGCCACTGGCTTAAGCTAGCACATTTGGCTTCAGGAAGAGCCAGGATCCGGGTGCAGGCTTGTTTAATTACAAATCTAACAGTTTTCCAACTGGTCAACACAAATTAGTAGTATTTGAGGTGTTTCTATCTCTGCAGTAGCTGATGGGACTCGGAAACTTGATTCTTTCTCAGGTAACTGACATTTAGGGGGGAAATAGGGACAGCACAGTGTGCTTGACAGATGCATGGTGGGCCCCGCACAGCGCGGTCTGTCTTACCTTTGCTAACATGGGGGACTCTCCTTTGCGGGTAGAACTAAGCTTTCCAACTGAAGGTCAGAAAGGGTATTGTCTTTTCAGACCCAGTCTGTCTGCCTCCCTCGTTGGCTTTGCTGATCAGGCATGATTACCCTTCACTGAATCACTACAAGGATTTTTTCCCCCTAGTTCAGTAAAAATAAGTCATACAATAAGGAATTTTGGTTATGTTGTTATAATGATCTTTCTCATGCTTAGCTATGTTTCATTTTTTTTTTTCTCCTTGTTGCTCAGGAATCAAATTTCCATAAAACATTCAAAATATCTAACTAGAAAAATAAATAGCTTTCCTAAGTGAGAAAAGTGAATGGCATCTTTTTTCTTGGGATGTAAAGTCAATTATCCTACTGACCTCTGTGATTTTCACTCTTCCATATTAAGCAGGTTATGAGTTAAAAAGAAAATAGCAAAAATCTCTGAAGATTGACTGTGGTTTGGGAACTTTTTAAAAATATACCAAAACATCATGCTAAACCATGTAATTTTATGGAAATTTGATACCAGCCCATATTTAATTTATACATGAAGTTGTGATAACTCTCGTCTTTCTAGTCTGATTCACGCCAGAGGGACTATGGGAAAGAGGACATTATTCTGTGGTCATGCTCAGTAATTGTACATGCTGTAAAGATTGTGCTATGGTAAATTGAAATAATTGCTAAGTTATCTGTGCAACTGACATGCTGTTTATTCTCCTGGGATGGGGCACCAGACCAGAAATTCTAAAAATTCTTTTAAGCTGATATTCCTCCAATTAATTGTGAAATATATGATCGCCAGACAAGGCAGCCACCAAAAGTACAGTGAAATGACTGTGACCTAGATTTGTGAAGCGTATGATGGATGGTAAAGGCTCACCTTGGCTGACCCAGTGAAGCGCAGCAGCTATTAGGATATATGGGGACCTGTCATCCCTTATCGTATATTAACTGATATGTAATACATGTGTCTCTGGAGAAATTTCAAGAAGAACAGTAAAATTACCAGACACTATGTCAAATCTAGAATAGAAAAGGTTTTTAGAAATGATTGTTCAGGAGATTACTTCATATCTTTTTTAATTTACAGTATATTTCTTTGCATGTGTTTGCCATTACCTGCAATTGAATCATTGAGTATTAAATTGATGAACATATTGATTCTCAAAAATGTATTGATATTTTTATAGGTCAAAGTATTATACAAAAATTTGTTTGTCCTTGATGATCATGTATATGCATAAATTTAAAGAAATATTTTTCTGAAGTTAAGCTAGATCCAATAGTAAGGTTTTTAGGAACAGTTTAAGAAAAACCTCCCAAATAAATATGTAGTATTAAATAGCATATGTATGTATGTCCAAGAAAAATCAGTTTATTACTTATCTGCTCCCATGCCATTTATTGCATTTTGCATAAAGTAATTATTATTACCAAGGTCTACAATGCCTGTCTCCCATTATATAGCCTGTCCGCATCTCCAGTCTCACATTGTTTCACTCTTCTCCTAATTTCTGTGATTTAAGCAAAGACCTTGTTTCTATTGGCTGAACATACCAATGTCCTTCCTTCTATGGCCTTGGTCTTCCTAGTCTTTCTGCTTGGAAATAACCACTCCCAAATTACATCTGATTGTGGCCATTCACTTGTCAGCTCTACTGTTACCAGCTAAGACACCCCCAATTTAAATTTGGCTTCTATTATTCCATGACATAGTTTTTCAAAAACAATCACCGTTACGTTATTTATGGCACTTATCACTATCTTCAATTCTCATTTTTGTCTTCATCTTGGGTAAACAATTTAAGTCTTGGGTACACAAATATATATTAAATGCTTACATTAATCAATGTATGACTATACTCATTCATGGATACTAAACTGTGTAGGTGAAAGTTTGATGAGATACACAATAATTATGTTGATTTCATCCACCCCCTCAAATTAATTATGAATTTCAAAGGGAAAATAGTAACTTCACAAAGAAGAAATCTTGCAGACACTACTTAGGCTCTAGATTAAACATAACCTCATTAGTAATAGCATCAGCTGGCATCACGATTCTCCTGATATGGTGTACTAAGAAGGCTTGAATACCATTTTGATGTTGCTTAAGGCAGAAATACATGATCTGAATCTAATATTGAAAAAAATCACTGGATGAACCCAAATTGAGAGACATACCACCAGATTAAAATCTGGCAATGTCTTGAGATACAATGAAGACTGAGGAATTGTTCTAGATCAAAGTAGATTTAATTAAAATTAATAAGAAATGCAAGTAAAAGATATCTAATATTTTCCTCTGATTGGCTACCCTGAAGACCATGGTTATTAGTCAAATAGAAGAAAGCCAAAATTGAAGTTGGCCTTACATGTATTTACTGGGTACCTTTGCTAATCTCATAGACTTCAATGTAACATCATCAAAATGTTATTGAGCTCCAAACAGAACAAATGTTGAAAACCATGAGAGACCACATGTTTCATGTATGAGGAATAAACTTTCCTCTCGAGGAACTTATAATATACTTCCTTTATTTGGCTATCACATCACTTGTTACAATCTTGTAATTGAAATCTATTATAAGCTATTTTTTTTCTCTTGGAAAGAAAAATACACATAGTTAGTTTCCAAAGTCATATTTAAAGAGTGGCGTATTTTAATGGAGATAGGCAACTATAAATATCTTCTGTTGTTAAAGCACATTAAAATGCTCAAACTATAAACTGAGCTCATCACTCTTATTGCTTTGTAAAAAAATCATATCTTTAAAAATAATTCATTGTGATTTTAAATTATACAGAATTAAATAAACCTCAAGTCTTTCATAAATTTACTGTAAAATATTTTTATTAAGTAACACAATGATCTTAGTTTATATGCTAAAAATTATCTGGATAAATTGTCATACTTTAAGAAGTCAGTGGAAATAAAGTGAATCTAATTTGAGTCCTTTCTTTTCCTCTGGTTGGTTTTTCATGAGGATTAATATTTATATGTCACCTCCTACACTAATCTATATTTGATTTAGTTATTCCCTAAGTATTTATTGTGTCTATGTCTTATGTTAGAGGGAGAAGGTACAACTATGATCAAAAGAGACATGTCCCTCATCACAGCCCAATGCTAGATCTCAGGCGGAGTCTTGTTGGGATGAACTATACAGGGCAGAGGCTATCAGCTCCCAGGGAACCTACTACAGCAGTGACCCTCTTTCCTCTTGGCTGACACTTCCCTTTCATGGAACCCATATGTATCAAAGTCCTACTCTATTCCAAATTCTGGGGAGGTGATTTTTGGGATATGGAGTTTCATCCTAAAGAATTCAGCATTCTTGGGAAAGATAATTAAGGATATTATTAATTCTTAACTAGAAAGTTGATTGAAGTAGATTTCACTGTTAGCAGCTCCTCCTTCTACAAATCTGTCTTGGTCCTATGGGGCCTGTCCTATTTTTTTTTTTCTTATCATTTCCAATACTAACTTTGAACATGTTCAGGTTGGATTTTTAAAGATAGATACTTTGCTATTCCATATGTGCTAAGATCAATTTCTCAATCATGATGTGATTTACATACATGCAGGGAATATCCGTTGCTCTTACACTTTGCTCCATTTCAGACCAGGGAGGTAGTTCCAGTGGGGAAATCAGTACAACTGGGTCAAATGCTTGCTGTGGAATTTTTCAGAGACCTCAGCTGAGACTCTGCTGAAGGCAGAGGCCTGATTCTCTAAGACTTAGGATCAGAAAGCCAAAGCCAGGGAAAGGAGCAAGGCGGCGAATGGAAGAGGCTGAAAAAGATGTTGACATAGCTTCATTGAAGGCTTTTGCCGCTGGACAGAGGGGAGGTGGCTCAAGCTCGCTGAAAGCAACCATCAAGCAGTGATTGAGGAGGAATGTGAGAGAATTTTGAAAAAGGACCTGGAGCTCTAGGAGGTAGCCAAGCAAACCGAGACAAATTCTCCTGCAACAGTGAAAGGGACAGGCCACTGTTGGAGAAGAGGTGCTGACTCCAGAGTAGTTAGTATCTGTAATGAGGACAATTCATCAGACACTAACAGGCATTAGATTGACATGGGTCAGTTCCCACAAAGGTAGAACAACCATGAACTTCATAAATCAAGACAGAAAATATCTGCACGAGCTGCTGTTAACGTAAGAAACATTCAAACCTGTGAAGAATCTTTATGAGTTTATTTGAGCCAAACTGTTGACAATTGCCTGGAAGCAGAATCTCAACTGACTGAGATAATGCTCCAGAGAATGGCAGTTTTCCACCTTGTTTTAGACATTATAATCAAAAGAGGAGACAGAAATGAGTTATATAAAATCCATCGGTGATAGATTAGGGAGGTGGGAGAAAGCAAAGCAGGGAAACCTCTGGGATTGGTTTTAAAGTAAAGTGATAGACACATGCTTCTTCTACATAGGTGGGTACAGGATAGTTAATAGCCGACAATAAACAATAACAATGGGAGAATTAGTGGTGTCTCCCTGGTGCATTGGTTGCTCCCTGAGCAGTCAGGCTAATGTCAAGTTACCCTGACATTCCAAAGATATGTTATTGTAGAAGCAGAAGACAATAGGCTTATCCATTAAGTTAAAAGTTGATCTTTGTCAGTAAGATCCTGGACTAGGACATGACTACCCACCATACACTGCTTTTTAACTTAACAAGTTTTAATTTTAAACCATCCTTTGTAGTTACTTTATGTCTCTGAGTTTGCAAGGCTGCCACACAGACCTTCCCTGAGCTTGTCAGGTTAGCATGTGGCCCCTTTTTCTCCACACTGCTAAAGATATTTAGAAAACATCATGTCTCCCTATAGCTGTGTTTTGTGGCCAAAACATACACTATTACAACATATTTAAATTTAGTTTTTCAAAATTTTGTTTCATGAGTTCACTGTTGACTTTTCACAAGGTACAGAGCTGGCTTCTACTCCTGTTAGACCCCATCATAGTGTCTTACATTTGTTTTACAGCCTCTTAAGTCTTCCTGTTTCCACTCTCCCTCCTCTAAGCTGATATCCATATGTAAGTGGAGTAATGCTATACATGCGAATGCACCATTCCACTCTCTTTCTTAAAAAAATCTGACTTCTGACGTTATGTATAGTGATCTACACTCCCTACTATGACTTGATGTAGGGCAACCTTATAATTTATCATCCAGAACAGGGCACTCTTAAGGGCAAATAATCCATTACAGATTATAAAGGTAGAATAATTAATGGATGTCCCAGGGAAACTTGAATGTACATCACTCTCCAACCTCATGTCCTGACAACCCCTGTCACTCTGGAGTATCCACAGCACTTACCCAGTAGCTGGCATTTAGTAGGAATGGTATGAATAAGCATCTATTGAAGGAAAGAATAAATGAATGGGATGAAGAAAAAATATATTGTAAGCCCAGCAGCAAGCTAACCTATCGGTTGGACATCTTCCCCCTACACGTCACTGCACATCATAGCGAATGGTCCACTGGTCGACTGTCTGCCCCCTGGTGGTCAGTGCCCGTCATAGCAAGCGGTTGAGCAGCCTTAGCATATCATTAGCATATTACTCTTTGATTCGTTGAATAGACAACTGGATTATCAGACACTTAGTATATTAGGCTTTTATTATATAGGATGGTCATAGTGGATGAAGACCACCCTAATGAGGCCCATCTCACCTTAACTTAATCATCCTCAAAGATTTTCCAAAGGATAGTGCTTGGCAATAAATTTTTTAAAAATTATATTGATTTATCATTTTGGGCTTTTTAAAAGATAAATTTCAATCTTAGAAACTCCTTGAAATTAAAATTCTACACCACAATATTTAGTAGTTTGTTTAAAATTATTTATTAACAATTTAATCAAACACATACACACACACCACACACACACCCCACACACACTCCCAAGCAGTGGTGGGCTGGAGCCAACTTATACTAACTTATTTAAGCCAGAGTCATTTATCAAATTTTCAGATACTTTCTGAGATAGTTGTTAAACACAGCTCTTTTTAAAATTTAAATAAAATAAATTATATTAAACAGTGATGATAAATATTCAAAACTCACCCCTTTCCTATTATTTAACACCTATTAATAGTATCTATTATCTGTGCTCTTGAAGTCCTCACCTGTGCTGCTGATTCAGGAAATTTCATGATGCTCCACAGGAATGTCAAGATGCTCCACAAGAAGTACAATGTTGCTCCACAGGAAGTAGCATGGTGCTCCACAGGAAGTACAATGTTGCTCCACAGGAGTATCATGTTGCTTCACAGGAAGTAGCATGATGCTCCACAGGAGTATCATGTTGCTCCACAGGAAGTGTCAGGATGCTCCACAGGAAGTATGTATTATTAGTGGATTAAGACAGGTTGACTATTGAGAGAGGATTGCAGGAAGAATATGTTGGGGTTTTTTTGTTGTAGTTTCTTTGTCTTAAACAGACTCTTTTTGTTTTATATTTACTTAAAATTTACAAGTACAGAGAGTTCCAGCACCCTGTTTCCCCATCAGTATCATTTTATATTAGTACAATGAATAAGTCAATACTTGATTATTAACTAAACTCCATAGTTTACTATACCCTTTATCTAATGTCCTTTTTCTTTCCCAGGATCCATCCGAGAGACCACATTGCATTTGGTAGTCATGTCTCCTTAGGCTTCTCTTTCCTGTGCCCTTCCTCAGACTTTATTCTTTGTGACCGTGAAATGTGGAGGAATACTGGCCAGTCATTTTATAGGATGGCCCCTTATTGGAATTTCTAATGTTTTTGTTAGCTATGGCTGGGGTTATGTGTTGTTGGGAGCTCCCCAGAGTTACAGTATCAGTTTCAACATCAATATCAAGAGTACATTCTATCAGCATGATTTAAAATGTGATAATGGCCTTTATCACTTGGCTGAGGTCGTTTCTATGAGGTTTATCCATAGTAAAGTGACTCCTCTTTCTCTCTTTGTATACTGTTAACCTTTGGAAGGAAGTTGCCATGCACAGCACACACCTAAGAAGTGATATTATGTTTCTTTGAGCATATATTTTCTACATTAATTATTAGAAACTAGAGGCCTGGTGCACAAAATTCATGCACGGAGGGGGGGTTTCCCTCAGCCCAGCCTGTACCCTCTCCAAAGGGGACCCCTAGGGGAATGTCCTACTGCTGGTTTAGGCCCAATCGCTTTGGGCCTAAACCAGCAGTAGGGGCCTAAACTGGCAGTCAGACATCTCTCTCGAAATCTGAAACTGCTGGCTCCTAACTGCTCACCTGCCTGCCAGCATGATCGCCCCTAACTGCCCTCCCCTGCAGGCCTGGTTGCCCCTAACTGCCTGCCTGATCACCACTAATTTCCCTCCTCTGCTGACCTGGTTGCCCCCAACTGCCCTCCCCTGTCAGCCTGATCTCACCCCTAATGGCCCTCCCCTACCAGCCTGATCTTGCCCCCAACTGCCCTTCCCTCCTGGCCAGGTTGCCCCCAACTGCCCTCCCCTGTTGGCCTGATCTCACCCCCAATGGCCCTCCTCTGCTGGCCAATTTGGTTCTGATTGGTCAGTTTCTATGCCAATCAACATAAAAAGCTCTGCCTCCTAGGCAGCCATTGGCTCCCCACAGCACCCAGATTTGGTTCTGATTGTTCGGTTCCTATGCCAGTCAACATCTCCGAGCCTATCTCCAGGCCTGATCACAGAGGTGGGGCTGAACAGGAGCCCTGCAGAGGCCAGGAGAGAAAGAAATGCTGGCTGCTGGCTAAGCCCTGAAAGAAAGAGAAAGAGAAATAGAGAGGCAAGTACTGATCAACAGCTGCCACTGAGGCTGTGGATCAGACCCTGTCTCTCTCTCTGGGTCTTAGCCCCCTGGGCAGTCAGTGCTGGGTCGCCACGGCAACCCAGTGCTAACTGAAGGACTTCCGGGTTGGTCAGCCTTCTGTCATGATCAGTCCTTACGACCCTGGGCTTTTATATATTAGGATTCTTCTGAATCATCTCCTTTTCACTTTGTTTATTTGATTGTTTATATCAGTATTGGTTCATTGATATTTTCTATTTTATCCTTTGGGTTATAATCCAATATCACTTACTATGTATGTGGTTGCTCAAACTGTAAACAGCTCTGGCCATTGGGAGCCCTTTCCTTTGGCTCATGTGTGCCTTTGATATGCTCTCATCTGTGTGTGTGTGTGTGTGTGTGTGTGTAGCACTCCTTACTTTGTTACACACCCTAGCACCCTCTGTATATTGCTTGCTCCAGTACTAGAATTAACCATTTCCCAAGGAGGCCAGTTCCTTTTTATTAAGGAATGATCTTAGAAAGAAATACATCCATGTTATAAGTGCTTGATGCTTTTTTGAACCATTTTTTAAATATCTCTCAATTGACAGAGAAAAATATATGTGTTCATACTAGCCTGTGTATATAAAGATATTATAAATATGTCTCTAAGTAATCACTTGTATCTATATTAAGCTATACATGAGTTTATACTAATGTTTATAATTCTACCCCATTATCACAAGGATCATTTTAGCCTCAATCACTTGATGAAATGATTTTTTATAGGTCAGATCCAAAACAAGTATTGATTATTTTCTCTAAATGATATTTAAAATACTTAACCATGGTGAAAATAGATCAGTTGCTGAAAATGTCATAGAAGCATGTTAAAGTAAGAGACAGAGAGCCTCAGTATCACAAATAACAAATCTTTCTTTACAGTTGGATAATAATTTTAAAAAATGGCTAAAACACTCAGCAGTTCACATTAAGTGCTAATAACCTCAAAGAAGTGAGGCAGAAATTTTATGCCAGAAGATGATATAATACTTAAATTAGAATCCCATATCCAATAAAGCTGAGAAACAAAAATTAAAAAAAGCAAAACAAGAAATTGGCTGGGTATCTCAGAGTGCCGTCCCGATATGCCAATGTTGCAGGTTTGATCCTCAGTCAAAGCACATGTAAGAATCAACCAGTGGATACATAAATAAGTGCAATAACAATTTATGTTGCTCTCTCTCTCTCAAAATCAGTAAATAATAAAATAAATTAATTAAAAGAATAAAAAAGAATCCCAAAATCTAGTTTTAAGGGAATCCAGCCTTAAAAACAAACCATATCCACCCTGAACTAAATAAACTATCCTTTTGATTTCATCAGTTAGTAAACTGCTATCAGATCACACAGCATATCTGTAAATAATGTATATTAACATATAAATTGATGTGTGTGCATATACATGTGTTTTTACATGTATATGCAAACATGTATGTGCCATTTCACAGCATGTGCCTTATTTCAATAATAATTATTTTTTTAAGTTTATCTTCATTGTTGAAAGCATTACATGTGTCCCTTTTTCCCCCATTGACCCCTTATAGCCTGTTCCTGCCCCCATCCCTAGGCCTTCACCACCTTGTTGTCTGTGCCCATAGATTATGATACATGCACATAAATTCCTTGGTTAATCTCTCCCTCCCGTTCCCCCTGCCTTCCCTCTGAGATTTGTCAGTTTGTTCCATGTTCCTATGTCTCTGAATCTATTATGTTCATCAGTTTATTTTGTTCTTTAGATTCTTCATATGAGTGAGATCATGCTAAGCAAAATAAGCCAGTCAATAATTCTTAATAATACTTTTATGATTTTTATAAATATGATAAAGTTACTAATTATTAAGCCAACCTTCCGTGGGGATTAATACACAACAAGGCGTAGTGTATAGTGTATATGGGAAAGTTGCTAAAAGAGCAGATCTTAAAAGTACTCATTCCTATATTATAATAATATAGGAATACATGGCTTTTTACTATAACAATATTTTGATTATCAGAATAAAAAAGGTCAAGCAGGACTCTAGAGATCCCTAGATTAGAGGATTATTTCTGCCCATATGTGCTACAGACTTAATAAGCAGGATTTACTATAGGGAATTAAAATACTTGAACTTGAAATTAAGAATTTAATTGCATTAACACTTTAGTTCCTCTTGGCTGTGGAGATTATTCTAATATGTAAAATCTCAGCCACATCTGCACAAGGAGCATTCCTCGTGTCTGACTCTGGGTATTAGGGGATCGTGGAGCTGGCTGGGAAAATAAGAGCAAGCAAGGAGAAGTGAGCAGCCTTGTTTATTTTCATCTGGGTAGTCACTGAAATAAGAAAATGTGCGTATTAAAAAGCACTAAGTCGTCCAACGAAAGTGACAGTAAGCAACTTACATTTGTAAAGGGAAGAGAACGATTAATTTTTTTTATTAAATAATGCATGCAATTTAATATAAAAACAGTTGCCCTGATTATGAAATAAAGACTATATTTAATGAAGCATTTTAAGTGAATTTTGTCAAAATTATTTGGAATATATTTATGAAAACCAAGTAAGCTAATATGGAAAATTATGCATTACTGTCATAAGATGTAATCTTCCATATTGTAATATAAAATTGTGTAGAGGTTAGATGATATTACTTAGAGTATTGAATCATTGCCTCTCTTAAATTCTCAAACCATCCTCAGGCGCGTGCGCGCGCACACACACGTACACACTACTACGTCATTTAGAAGAAAGACATAATATTTCCTGCAATAACCTAGAGATAACAGTGTGGAAAAAATGTGAAACAGCCCGAAGAAACAAAAATTGGCAAATGAAATATATTGCTATATCTTATGCAAGATAGATGGCTGCAGAGTGGATCTCCATTCTAAACGCGTGTAGGCTTTGTATACAAAGGTGGAGAGGCCACCTACACTCAGCGCATCCACTCCATGCCCCGCCTCTTGGTACTTCCTGTGGAGCACCATACAATTTCCTTAGTGAGAAGTGCCTCAGAGGTTTTGCCTTATTAAACATTTCACATTAAGGTGAGGGTAAGCGAAATGGGTGAAGAGACTCAAAAGATACAACCTTCCGTGGGGATTAATACACAACAAGGCGTAGTGTATAGTGTATATGGGAAAGTTGCTAAAAGAGCAGATCTTAAAAGTACTCATCACAAGAAAAATATCTGTAGTTGTTGACTAGATTATTGACAATATATCCAAACTCAAATCATTATGTTGTACACCTGAAATTAATATAATGTATGTCACTTATATCTCAATAAAAAATTCACATTAAAAATTAAATGGTTCTCTTTAGACTTTAGGCTACAAAATATAGAAAAGGAGAGGAAGGCATAAATTTTACATTTTTAGTGACCATGATGATGGCATAAGAGAAAACTAATCATTGTGTTAGTTTCATATCTAGAAGTGTTGGTTTTGGTTGTCTCTCTCATTAACCTTCCCTCTCTGGTGAATCAGAGCTAGGGATATGCTGCTTAAGATGAGAACCACAATCGGTACAGAACATACTGCTGGACTGTGTCCCACACAAATGGAATGTTTGGATTAATTTTCACTGTGATTAACTTTAATTGTCCCACTCTGATTGTGCATTGTAACACAAGCTACATGAGTTCTTTGTCAAATAAGAAAAAAGCATCCTCACATTGTTATCAATACTCTATTCATGTATATGCAGTCATTCCATTTTGCCCTTAATGAAGAAGAATCTCAAAGTTTCCAAAGTCTACTAAGCATTGATTCTAGATCAAGGCACCATGTTTCTCTTCCATCTAATATTCTACTGTCTGGCTAGGATGGAAACATCCGTGCACCCCATGCCAGCTCTCAATATCATGAGGAAGGATGTGGGATGTTGCAGTTGTATTCCATAGTAGTTAATGGAAAGAAAGGGGTCCTGGCTGGGTAGCTAATTTGATTAGAGTGTCATCCTGATGTGCCAAGGGTTTGGATTAGATCCCCAGTCAGGGTACATTCTAGAATCAACCAATGAATGCATAAGTAAGAGGAACAAGAAACTGATGTTTCTCTCTCTAAGATCAATAAATACATTTTAAAAATCTGGATCTCTATCACGGAAAATCAGGGACCTTTTAGCAGTCTACGGGGGATAAATATATGACAGACCACCTGCATACATTGTTAAGGAATAGGATGCGAATGTGTGTGGTGTCAATAATGACAGAGGAGACTTGTGTTTTGCAGAACCTGGCTGTGGCCACGCTCTCCCTGTATAAAGCCTGATTCAGTTTAGTGTCTCCCAGTGGCTCCTCCGGTCCTCATGGCACACTCATAGGAGCTGTGCTGGGTTCCCATAGCTGTTTTCTCTGAGGGGCATTAACATGAGGATCCAACCGTCCCTTCAGATTGCAAAGGGTGGGTTGTCTGAGAGGGAGTGACAGTTTGGGGGAGACCACCATAATCTAGGGCAATGATAGAATTTATTTTAAAATTCTCAAAACTAAAATCACACAGAGTGCAGAAAATATTTTAGAGAACATTGAATCCAGTAGAATATATTTATTCAGTAGAATATATATGAAAAAAGATGAGAAGAAGTTACATGATTGCCAATCTCAGAAGCACAGAGATGGGTGCTAAGGTCTAAACACTTCTCCTTCCAGGGACAAAACAAGTCATCTTGGCAGAAGTGAAACTTACATTTTTAGTCTGCTAATGTCTAATTGACCAATTTGGCCGTCAGAAAACCTTTTCTGCAAGGGGCAAGATAATCATTATTTTAGATTTTGTGGAGCAGATTTTGGGGGCAGGTTGTAACATGAAAGCAACAATAGAAAACAGATACTAAGCATGACCAGGATCAATACTACATGTACCTGAATAACCCACTCTTAAAGATCAGGCCTATGGAAACGAGAAATGGCCGAGTTAAATTAGTTTTGATACCTGCTGGTATAACAATCTGGGCCCATTATCTCAGCTCATTAGAGCTTGGTGTTAATGAGGCCAAGGCCAAGGGTTCATTCCCCACGTGAAACAGCAAGCTTCATCCAAAGACAGCTATTCTGTTCCCTGAATTTACACTGGGCAGCTTATTCTGCCGTATGTTCCATAAATAAGTGCACTGGCCACAAGGAGAACAAGGGAATGAATACCCAGCGCTCAGCTGTCCTCGGGACTAGGAGGAAGGCTATTCAAACACACGTCCCTGAAGGAAGCTAGATCATCCCCAGACATGAAGCTCACTGTGTTATATTTGGATGCTCCCTCTATGTACTTGATAAGTGGAAGATACAGAGCGTACAATTCACTATTTTGACCTGATGGTTTATTCTACTTCAGTTCCAATTGCATTTACTTATGCATTTTTCTGTCAGTTACCATATCAAAGTCTAAAATTATTAAGGCAATGAGACCTCAACAGCTGAAAGTGTGTGTGACACAAGAGGGAAGCAGGTGCATCTTGGTGTTATTGATAAAGAGTGGGCCTGTTGCAATAAGGATGGCTTTCAAATACGTTCAGATGATATTTGGCCGAAGAATTCAGGAATTCACAAATACTATTTGCCAATCTACTTTTCTCCAGAAACAGAAATTATTGGGTGAGATATAAAGAAAAGGTCTACTGGCAGAGACAATCAATAAATTATTTTATTATTAAGGAGATCTAGGCATCCAAGCAAAGCAAAATAAATGCAGAAAACTCTGATTATCTTGTGTTAGAAAGCTAACACTTCCCCCACATTGCCATTGAAAGATGCAATTTCAAGGTAAACTTAAATCTTATCACACTCCTGTCTGCCGAGTCCAAGATGCTCCACACAGGAGAGTGTGGGAGGGATCTGTCACATTCAGAGAAAGTACCAGATCAGCCGACCTTCCCAGTTATAGGGTTGGAGAGAAAAGACAGAAAGACAAACGTAAGGAAGCATTGAGTGAAGTGGGCTCAATCATAACCTGCAACTTGGCTAAGCACATTAATTGACCTCTTGTAATGTGAGGAGCACAGGCTTGTTGTGTTTTCTTTCAGTTGACACTTTGGCACCATTGTATTCTCTGGGTGTCACCAGGGTCAGGCTACCCAACCATGAGACCTCAGGTGTAAGAATGATGATATTCATTGGGTAGACAGGTACTGCATAGATAAGGGCACACTCGTTCTCTTCCTTCTCATAATAGCAAACATAATAGTTTTGGTTGTTAGAAATTAAAAGTAGAAGGAAGAGTGGTGAGAGGAGGTCTCAGGAGGAACAGCCTATGTTTCATCTAGACCAGCGGTTCTCAACCTGTGGGTCGCGACCCCTTTGGGGGTTGAATGACCCTTTCACAGGGGTCACTTAAGACCATCGGAAAACACATATATAATTACATATTGTTTTTGTGATTAATCACTATGCTTTAATTATGTTCAATTTGTAACAATGAAAATACATCCTGCATATCAGATATTTACATTATGATTCATAACAGTAGTAAAATTACAGTTATGAAGTAGCAACGAAAATAATTTATGGTTGGGGGTCACCACAACATGAGGAACAGTATTAAAGGGTCGCGGCATTAGGAAGGTTGAGAACCACTGTTCTAGACAAAGATAGAACTTTCCAGTGGAAAGGCTATTCTGCAAGTGAGTGCAAGTGTAAGCAAGGACCTAGTGCAAGTGTGTCTGAGAGCTTTGGGAACAGCAAGAAACTTAAATCCTAAGATGCTGAGGTGGAATAAACATTGACATGAATGCTAAATTCCAGAGACAATGAAATGGTCTTGCTCCATTGTGGGCCCTAAGTAAAAGCCTTCTCACCATGGCCCATACAGTCCTTCCCACTAATGTGCAGCTAAGGGATGATTAATAGCAAATGTGAAATTCCAAACGTGAAAATATTGGTAACATATCCCAAAGTAGGTAAAATTATGAATGCATATGAACCTGGTTTACAATAAACAGTCCCAGCAGTAAATAGTCTTCTGTAATGTAGGGGTAGAACAGACCGTGAAAAAACACTTCATTTCCTTTATATGTGTCTATTTTAGTTAAGATAAAAATATGGTCTGGTGGTAGGAACAGGGAGTTTTGCCAATGTAATGCAAATTGTGAAAAATGACTTCCGGTGACTTTAGCGCAGTCACACCCAACACTGACCTGGTATTGAAGCTCCATTTTCTCTGCATTGCTGCAGTCTGTGGTTCCAGCTAGGCAATGGTTGATCAATACAGGGGCACAGTGCCTGGGGTTCCAGAAAAAGGCAGGAAAGCAGGCTCAAGCAGGGAAAGTTGGGGCTGAAGGTGGGTGCCCCATCCTGAAAGCCACATCCAAGGGAACTGGAACCGCAGCTCCAGTGAGAACCCTTGTTTCTCGTGATTTCCTTGGAATCTCAGGAACAGGTGAAGCCTCTGAAATGACATCTGAAAACATGTTCGGGGCTAGAAAGTCTCTCTTCCTATGCATTTTTTAAAAATATATTTTTATTGATTTTTTACAGAGAGGAAGGGAGAGAGATAGAGAGTTAGAAACATCGATGAGAGAGAAACATTGATCAGCTGCCTCCTGCACACCTCCTACTGGGGATGTGCCCGCAACCAAGGTACATGCCCTTGACCGGAATCGAACCCAGGACCTTTCAGTCTGCAGGCCGACGCTCTATCCACTGAGCCAAACCGGTTTCGGCCCTATGCATTTTTAATGATTGATTTTTAAAAATATATATCTTATTGATGTTTTACAGAGAGGAAGGAAGAGGGATAGAGAGTTAGAAACATCGATGAGAGAGAAACATCTATCAGCTGCCTATTGCACACCCCCTACTGGGGATGTGCCCGAAACCAAGGTACATGCCCTTGACCAGAATTAAACCTGGGACCCTTCAGTCCGCAGGCTGACGCTCTATCCACTGAGCCAAACTGGTTAGGGCTTTAATGATTGATTTTTGAGTTAAAATGCTATTGTTGTATTTTCTCTCTCTCTCTCTCTCTCTCTCTCTCTCTCTCTCTCTTATAAAGTCTAGATACTGTGAGATGAAATGAGCACAGGGTACTGATCTGATTCACACTTTTACTAGCTGGTAACATTGCAGGCATGACAAGGTATTTGTAAGCATCGTCATGTAGGTGCCCCCGCCGTCCCCACCAATTTGTTATCGGGTTCCCGCCAGAGGAAACCTTCCCCTTCCTCTCAGGGCTCTGCCCCGCTGTCTGGCTCTTGGAGATTTCAGTGGTGGCTGATCTCTGGTGCACAGGCATTTGCACTCCAAAGCTGCATAATGCATTCCCTCTCAGCACGGGGTGCAGCTGGTCGATGCTAAGGGCTTATTTATGCTCTTAACGCTTTTGAGAAGGAAAACTTTCCTTCCAAAGCTCAAATTATCCCTGGAAATTAATTCCAATCCTAGATTTTCCTTTCAGTGCCAGCAGACTCCTGCGGCACATCTTTTGCAATGCAGCCTTGGCGCTCGCGCGTGGCTGCGGGAGGAATCCTAAGATGCTGCGGTGCTGTTTACTTTCCCTGTAAAAACACTTTTATGTCTCTAAGTAGCTAGAAAGAATCTCTGGCCCTGCTCGGCTCACAGTGACTGCATTATGCTTCCATTTGTCACTTCTATTTGGTATACAATTTCCTTCTGCCCATAAAGCCTGTCCCTCTGCAGAGCTGGCAATAGGAGCAGCGAAGCTCCCAGAACTCAGAGCAGAATGCCAAGTGGAGGCCAGATCACAGGAATGGGAATGATGCCATTGCCACATGTCCTGTGAGTGGCTCTCCCAATACACAGGTATGACTCCTTTGGCTGGTTAAGTCCATAATCCATCTTAGTATATATTTTTAATCAGTAATGCAAAGTGTTCAATTTTGCCCAGATACTTATGAAATAAACTAGAGGTCCAGTGCACGAATTCGTGCACGGGTGGGGTCTGGCCACCTGGCCCCAATCGGGGTGGATCGGGGCTGGGCTTGTAGGGAGGAGGAGATGGCAGGAGGTTGACCAACCTGCCTGCCCCGATCAGGGCTCGATCAGGGCTGGGCTAGCTAGGGGAAGGGGGCGCAGGCGATTGGCAGGTGGGCCCCACCCTCGATTGGGGTTGGGGATCCAATTTGGTGTGGGGCCAGCCATGGGGAAGGGCTGTGGGCCGTGGGCCAGCCAGCCTTGCCCTCAAATGGGGTAAGGGGTGCCAATTGAAGGGGCAGTGGCCTGCGGGAAGGGCCATAAGTTGTTGGCCTGCCAACCCTGCCCCTGATGGGGTGGGGGTGCCAATCTGGGGTGGGGTCAGGTGGTGGGAGGGCCTGCAGGAGGTTTTCGGGCTGGCCCCACCCCCTATTGGGGTGGTGGGGTGATCAGGGGCAGGGCCAGTTGGGGGAGGTGCTGCTGGCCAATCAGGGTGGTGGTGGCCCATGGGGGGGGGGGTATCAGAAGGGGGGAGGGGCTGCAGGAGGTTGGCCACCCAGCTTCACTCCCTATTGGGGTGTGGGGTGTGATCAGGAGCGGGCCAGCCAGGAGGAAGTGGCTGTGGGCCTATCGTGGTGGGCCGGGCTGATCGGGATGGGGCTGGCCTTGGGTTTGCCCATAGGCCCTTTCTTGATCAGGGTGGGAGAGTCCTATCAGGGGCAGGCAAACAGGGGGGAGGGGTCACGAGGTTGGCCAGCTGGCCCCAACCCCTGATCAGGCCGGTTCGCTGGCCACAGTGTGCATCATAGCACTGGTCGTTATGGCCATTATGGCTGTTACAGTCACTGGCTTTTTATATATATAGACTAGAGGCCTGTTGCATGAAGATTCACGCAATAGGCCTTCCTTCCCCCGGCTGCCAGCACCGGTTTTCCTCCAGCACCCGGGACCCAGGCCTTTGGTCTGGCCGCAGTGGAGAAGCCAAGGCTTGAAGCTTGGCTTCTCCGCTCCAGCCACAGCAGTCTTCAGTCTTCAGTCTTCAGTCGTCTTCAGTCTTCGCTGGGGGTGGAGCCTTCAGTCTTTGCTCCGTGCCTGTGTATGCAAATTAACCTGCCATCTTCGTTAGGTTAATTTGCATACTCATCCTGATCGGCTGGTGGGAGTAGTGGAGTGACACCAATTTGCATGTTTCTCTTTTATTAGTGTAGATGTTTTCTTCTGACCTCAGCATAAATCCCTCCTTAGAACGAACCTACACTGTGATGTAAGGTTGAATGGTCCCCAAGCTGGAAATGGCCAGTGTCCTCCAATCAGCACATCCTCATGGTTCCCTGATTCCCCTTAAATTTCCCAGTGTTAAGCCTCTTCTTTCCAGGGCTCTCTGCGTGCTGTGTCATCTCACCTGGCTGTGCCCATATTCCACACAGGGGAGGGTCACCCCTGTTTTCACCTCTTCCTGAATACATGCACCAGGCAGATCATGGTTCTGCTTAGAATTATCTGTCACCTGCTCATTATCGCTTTGTTTGGCTGGCCCTGACTTGCATCTCGTGTAAGAAAACTGGATGTAGCACTTTTCAGAGTTCTGAGAGTCATGTTGTCAAAGCTGAAGGGGTCAGAGAAAGCCCTGAATTTGCAGCCAGTGTTCAGAAGTGTAGGTGGCCTGAGGCCCTTGAAGTTTAACTAGTAATCAAAGTGAAGGTAGTTTTTCAGGCACTGCACCCTTGAACCTGTGGAGTGTGTGCTAACTTCAGGTGGTTAGTGTGAGAATGTTGCATTTCACTGTTGTGCTCACTAAGCATGTAGCTAATCTCAAATCCGGGACCCATCTCTTAGCACATAGTATCTCCATGCTTTAGTAAAACTCTCCCTGATATTCAAAAGAAGGTTCAAGGGTTAAGTTTACCCTTTTCTAAATCAAGTCCATTACATCAATTTTTTTTTTCCATAAGCACTGGCAGTTCTTGGGTTGTTCCTGTAGCTTTTGGTTTGATTTGGTTTAGCTTTAGTTTCAGTCTTTGTATTAATGTGCGTACTAGTGATATATCATCCTGACACTCAATGTTTGATTGATTCACCATCACCCATCCACCCCAACCTTTACTCCTTTTCCCCCCATAGATGTTGGTTTCCATATATGTAATGTATGCCCTGTCAATCCAACTTCCACATGTCCTTAAAAAATGCATTGAGCAGCACTTTCATGTTTTTAATTTATGTAAATGGAATCTCTTGAAATGTACTGTTTTCTTTGAAAGTAACATTTAAGATACATCAGTGGTCCCAAATGTAATTCCAGTTTCTTTCTATATTTATATATACATTATATATTATATTTATATTTTATATATAATCATGTACAGTATCTACACTAATAAAAGAGAAACATGGTAATTAGCGTACGACCGCTACCCTTTTCATTGGCTAATCAGTGAGTATATGCAAATTAACTGTCAGCCAAGATGGTGGCAGGCAGCCAGGCAGCTGAGAACAGGATGCTTGGTTGCCCCAGCAATAGAGGAAACCAAGGTTCCCGCCTGCAGCTGCGGGGCTCTGAGCTCCTGAAGCAACAGCTCCAAAAGATACAATGTTTCAATTATAGAAGCTAAAAGATGGCGGTTAATCTGCATACTCAGGCTCCAAGCAGTAGAGTGAAGCCAAACAGCCCTGAAGCCGCAGAGCAGAGAGGCCTCACTGCCAGGGGATCAGCAGAGCCGGGAGGCCTCCTGGCCACCTGGAGCAGCGGAGCCGAGAGGCCTCCCGGCCCCATGATCAGCGGAGCTGCGAGGCCTCCCCACCCCGGGATCAGTGGAGCCGAGAGGCCTCCCGGCTGCCTGGATCAGCGGAGCCGAGAGGCCTCCGGGCCCCGGGATCAGCGGAGCCGCAGGCCTCCCGGCTGCCTGGATCAGCGGAGCCGAGAGGCCTCCTGGCCCGGGTTTCAGTGGATCCGAGAGGCCTCCCGGCCCTGGGATCAGTGGAGCTGAGAGGCCTCAGGGCCCCAGGATCAGCGGAGCCACGAGGCCTCCTGGCCTGGGATCAGCGGAGCCTGATGGAAGCCCTGTGTGCTAATGCACCCTGGGGGTTCAGAGGTCCTGTCCTAGGCAGAGGCCCATGGCGAAATTTTCGACTCTGAGAAGCAGCCTACGGGCTGGAAGGCGGCTCCTCTGACCTCAGTGCTGGAGAAGACCATTAAGCAGAAAACTAAAGAAACCGATTTTACATCATTTCCCAGGTGGAGAACAGTTGGCATGTAAGCCCCTGACCAGTGCCCAGCCTCTCCTCTGTCAGTCTATCTCACTCTTAGGTACCATGTTCTTTGTTCTGTCTTAACTGCAACTCATTTTTAAACTAGATTGCTTTTAAAAGAAGACTAAATAAAGTTTCCCTTAAGTTATTTAGATGGTGCTGGGGCTGCTGGGGGCCTGATAGAAGACACAAACATGCAATGGGGGGCCTGTACCCAGCAGCCCCAAGGCCCGCCACCTTGGTGCTGGGGCTGCTGGGGGTATCAGAGACACAAAACCGCAGGCCCGGCACCCAGCAGACCCAAGGCCTTCGTGGCAGCACTAAGGAGCAGCAAGCCAAGCGGTAGGAAGCAGCAAGCAGGTGGGCAGTAACAAGGGAGGGGTCCCGGACTGCAAGAGGGCATATGCTGGGCTAAGGGACCCTCCACTCATCCCCAGTGCACGAATTTCATGCACCGGGCCTCTAATATATATATATCTCCTAGGTATATAGGTAATCTAGGAGCTCAGCACTAGGAGATAAATAAATACAGTGTAATATGTATAATATATATGTGTATGTGTATATGTGTATATACTTGTGCATACAGACACAGATTATGCAGAGTCAAAGTCATCAGCCTTAGCCTGTTAAAGCAATGGAACATGGAGATGGTATGCAACAGGCTTCACGCTGCCCTGGACTTGCATCTGTGTGCTTGTCCATGTGCTTGTGTGTGTTATGTCTATCATACAAATGTTGCAGGTCTTCCCATGGGCTTCTGTTTCTTTAAGGTTTTGGGAACTGTACTTCCTTTATTCAGTGCAGTCACTAAAAGTCTTGGTTCAGTGAAGCTATGCACTAACAAGATACTCGTTCTATCTATATTTGGTCACAAACTCAAGGTGCGACTGTGATACACTCAGAGCACTGGCCAAACACTTTGTCTCCAGATGGAATTTTGAATTGGTGTACTATTGGGCTATCTTGTCCACAACTCATAATTTATTTCAGCATTACTGCAGTCAATTTCCTCCTTAATCGCTACGACACTACTATTTACAAATAATGGCTCACAAGATGTCTCGGAATGTCATGCAGGTTGGTGATGCCTTTAACTCAGTTTATTTGCAGTTCTCATGGTCCTGAGCTCATCAAGTATAACATTCATACTAAGGGTGAAGGATTTCAGATTTCCTCTTTCATATTAGGAGAGAGAGAGAGAGAGAGAGGAAGAGAGAGGGAGACAGATGCAAATGTCCTGGGTTTCTTTGGACTGGAGACAGAGAAGAAGCCAGACCTGGGAGTGCTTGCTGGTTTGGTCTGGGACATAGACTGACCTGGAAGCCACTGCACAGGGAACTTGGGCCTATTAGTCAGAGCCCCCTGGGGGGGGCAGGGTGAGCTCCACACAAGCTTCCATGTGCTCACAGTGGAGGGAGCTGGGTCCTCAGTGCCATAGCGTGGATTGATAGGAGGGTCATGCTGGGCGGCAGGCAACAGATGGTTTCACCTACTAATCGTCACCCTTCTTTAATCTTCTTCTCCAGCCCACTTGATTCCCAATTAGTCCCTTTGTCTGAAGGTTTACAGAATTACCCGTAGGTGACGGAGGAAGATGGCAACGGCCCCTTATACTAAGGACCTGCTCTGTCTCAGGGTTTTATATCTGACAACTGCTCCTGGACAACGGTCACTGGTTTTCACTGACCCCGGCTGTGAACTCTCCCCCCTGAGACTGCTCACACTGCACCTCAGTGCTTCTTTCTCTTTCCCAGCTTGTGATTTTCCATCCATATTTCCATGTCTGTCTCCAGTATCACCAGCTCTGTGAAGTCTTCCCTGACTTTCCATCACATTCCTCCTTCCTTGTGTTTCCTTATTTTTTCTTCCATAGAGTTCTTTTATGGCTCCCACAAACTGTTTTCTAATATCACTTTGCTTGTAATCATTTTTCCATGTATTCTAGTCACTTTTAAGCATTACTATTTCTGCTTGGCATATGTAATAAACTTAGAAAAATGTGAATAAACAAATAGACACAAAATTTCTAGATATGTAACAATCCCTAACATTAATTCATTCTCTACAGACCCGCGGAGAAGACAGCAGTGTTAAGTAATGTGAGTGAAAGGCATTTAATTGCCACTCTTATGAAGTTACAAAGATCTATTATAGACCAAAGTGGCTAAAACGCTCAGGCTAATCCAAGCTAAATGATGTATGATCATTATAAATTATTCCAGTCTATTATTTCAGGAGAAAGGTAATACTGCAGTGACTACATTTTCCAAGTTTGTTAATATATATCAAATGTCCACAGAAGTGCCCGCCAATGTTTTGATATGTAATAAATACAAGATATTGTGTTAATATTTGTATTATTGGATAAACTAGTAGCTAGGATTGCCTAGAAGACCAAGACTATATGTAACCTATATTTGTACAAAACAATGTAATGCTATAATAGGTGTCCACACATTATTAACTCATAAGAAAAATACAAGGCATCTTCTTTAAATGAGAAAATGCCCATCTAAAAATGCGTTAGCTATAAAATGGTATACTAATAGATGCATAAGAAGGATTTTTGGCAATAACTATAACTAAATAAGAATTAAAATAAAAACAAATCAATGAATTATTTAATGCTGAACAAAAGTTTTTTAAAAGTATTTGGTTATTTTAACCATCCTAAGGCAGCTTTTGAATTACTTTTGAAAAATATAAAGGTAAGGAAAATGAAAATATTAAGGGCTAGCTTATAAATGTCATAGGAAAAATATGTTGTTTTAATGGTACGGTAGCCACACACAGCCTTAGAAGAACTATTAGAAGGAAGGAAAGAATAAAGGGTTTGCCTTTCCATAAATGAACTTAAGCCAGGATGGGGAGGGCAATCTATGACAGCATTCACAAGGCAGGAGAAACCTTCCTCACTTAGCATCAAAAGACAGAAAAAAAATCCCTTTGTCTATCTTCAAGATGTTTTTTTATCCAAGGAAAAGGGGTACCATAGGTAAGGTCTACAGAGAAATAAGGAGTTTTTATAGCCAATAGTTTTTGTACTGGAAGTCCAATTTCAGAATAAAGCAATATATTGCGTGGCTGTATTTTACATTTTTATAAGAGAAAAATATGCGCAATTCATTCATTTTTCCCTTATCCCCCAAACCAGCCAAAGAGATTAAGAACTCACAGAAGACATATAGTTCTATAATTTTTTATTTGCAAGCTTACATTAAGCTGATAACACTTCCCTCTGGACTATGTTTTATAATCTTGATAAATGATTTGAATGGCCCCACAGTGATGCTGTGAGTTTCACTATAAAACAGGTTAATAAGCCTGTACCAGTATACTCCTACATTTTCTAATAGCATAGGTAAGACCAATCTACTTTTATTGAACTTATTTAATTTTGGAGGCCTGAGTTAATACCTCCTTGCCTTAGGAGGATAATGTGATGTTTATGCTTAGGAAACTGAGATAATAAATTTAGCCATTAGACTCAGCTTTTGCAAAGCTATGCATTATGTTTTAGTTTCTTTGTTGCTTTTCAAAGCCTTCAGCTATTTCTCTATAAAACAAATACATAGTACATTTACACACTATCTTGCCAATGCCAAGTTCTTACTTTATACTTGAATTTATTATATACTAGAGGCCCGGTGCACAAAAATTTGTGCACTTGGGGGGGTCCCTCAGCCCTGCCTGTGCCCTCTTGCAGTCTGGAACACCTCGGGGGATGACCACCTGCTGGCTTAGGCCCACTCCCTGGGGAATCAGGCTTAAGCTGGCAGTCAGACATCCCTCTGGCAGCCCAGGAGCCCTCGGGGGATGTCCACTTGCCAGAGGGGAGCAGGCCTAAGCTGCAGTCGGACATCCTTAGTGCTGCTGAGGAGGCGGGAGAGGCTCCCACCTACACCGCTGTACTGGCAGCCATCAGCCTGGCTTGTGGCTGAGCAGAGCTCCCCTTGTGGGAGCGCATTGACCACCAGGGGGCAGTTCCTACATTGAGCATCTGCCCCCTGGTGGTCAGTGTGTGTCATAGTGACCAGTCATTCCCAGTCATTCTGCTGTTAGGGTCAATTTGCATATTACCCTTTTATTATATAGGAGTGCCTGACCAGCCTGGGTGAGGGGCTGATGGCTGTTTGCAGGCTGGCCACAGCCCCTTCAGGGTGGGGGGTCCTGCTGGGGTGCCTGGCCAGTCTGGGTGAGTGGCTGATTGCTGTTTGCAGGTTTCCAAGCCCCCCAGTGGGGACCTTCACCCCATGAGGGTGTGGCCAGCCTGGGTGAGGGGCTGATGGCTGTTTGAAGGCTGGCCACAACCCCCAGCCACCCAAGCTCCCAGTGGAGGCTGGCTGGAAGCACATATCTGGGATTTATTTATCTTCTATAATTGAAACTTTGTTGCCATGAGCGGAGTCTACAGCTGGCTCAGAGCAGGGGGGAAGCTTGGCTTCCTCCATTGTCCGGGCAACCAAGCCTCCTGCTTGCTCCAGTTCTGTGGCTGCTGGCCGCCATCTTGTCTGGGTTAATTTGCATACAGTCATTCTGATTGTCTGGTGGGCATGGCTTAGGGCATAGCAAAGGTACGGTCAATTAGCATCTTTGTCTTTTATTAGTGTAGATAGGGAAGAGGGTAATAATTCACCAAGTAGATCATGATTGCATATTGCTTAAGCCCTTTATGCCAGCCCTAAGTTGTCCTTCGGAATTCATCATCAACAGTGAGATGTTGGTTCTGCCCTCACAGTCCTTGAGAGCAGGTGGACAGCCATCTGGGGAGTGGGGTATGATGACGTGCTATGATAAGGTCCATGTGCTGATAAAACTAGCCCCATTGAAGACTTGGGAAATTCAGCAGCAGCTCTTACTAGTACATTTGGGATGGCTGAAGACAGATCTTCTTAGACAATAAAGCAGAGTGGTGCTCAACAGAGGGCAGGTTTTGCCAATATCCACAGATAATTCTTATTGTCACGATCCAGGAGTTACTACTAGCATCTAATGGAAAAAGACCAGAAATTTTGCTAAATATCTTACATTGTTTTGGAGCATCCCAACTCCCCCTGGCTCAACGATGCTTTGATTCTAAATGTCAGTAGTGTCTAGACTAAGAAACCTTGCATTAAAGCAAGGATACAAAAGCCCCAGGGCTGAGCCATTGCTGTGCTCTTTCAGATAGCTTTGGATTTGAGTTGCTCAGTTTAGGACTGTGAAAATAGGAACATACTCTTTGTCATTAAGAGAAAGATAAATATCACATGATCTCACTCATTTGTGGAATATAATGAACAACATAAACTGATGAACAAAAACAGATCCAGAGACAGAGAAGCATCGGTCAGAACATCAAACCTCAGAGGGAAGGTAGGGGAGGGGAGGGGCAAGGGGGAGAAATCAACCAAAGGACTTGTGTGCATGCATATAAGCCTAACTATTGGACACAGACAACAGGGGAGTGAGGGAATGAGGGGGGTGGGCAATGGGGCGATAAGGACACATATGTAATACCTTCATCAATAAAGAAAAAGAAGAAAATGGACAATTACTATGTACCGTGTGGGAGAGGACTTATTTTAATAGATGTCTTTGCACCATAACGTTTTCATGTCTAAAATGTAAATAAAAGCAAAGGCAGTGGTGTTTTGTTCTGTTTAGTTTGTTGTCCTTGTGTTTCCACAGAACTTTGGAGTTGTCCTAGAGCGTCTCGTGAGTCTCTTACTCTCCACCTCCTCTCGGACCTTAAAGCCAGTGTGGGAAATTTCCTTCGCCACGACGCTCTGACCTGACTCTCCGCAGAAACCTAAGTATCTCCTCGTGTTATTTGCGCGGTTCCACCGAGATGATCATTGAACAAGCATCCCTCCGCGGGGCTTCCTGTCTTGACTAGTTAGCATCTCTCTGTTCAAGTCAGCATGGTCAGAGCTGCTCTGTTCTCCCCAGTGGAGCCCAGAAGGCCCCCCTCCTCCTGGCTTAGCTTTCAGCCGCTGGCATGGTATTGCTCAGTTTCTCCAGGCACTGAGGGTTCTTGTAAGGCGCCCTGAGAGATCTTTGAATGATAAAGTGCTGTACATTTCAAAGCGACTGTTGGTTCTGTTGCCTGCTTCCTGCTGGGGCTCCAGCATGATGGAGTGCCTGGCTCGGAGCTGCCAGTTATGCCCGTCAATCATCCGTCATGCTATAGCTCTATCTTCTCCCAATACCATCGGGTGGTGGCAGGTTCAATAGTTATGCTTCACAGAATCCTTTTGAGGCCGATTGTAATTGTCATTCATACTTTCAGTTACAAAACAGCATAAGTCTATAGAAGCATTGATAACATGGGGCCGTATTTTACAGAATTGGAAACATATGTCTGACCTTGAGATTTCATTTTTTTCCATCCATTTGTTTTTAGGTCTACAAATAATAAAGGGGAAATACCTGCTTCAGAAAACAGAAAAATACAAGAATATCTAAAATTCAAACTACTACCTAACCATATTTTTAAAATATGACAATGCAAAACATTGTATTAGATCTTGAGAAATACGTAAAAGTAATAAGCGATTCTCTTGCCACAAACATTGATTGTAACCTGCACATCGGGAATGCACTTCCTTCAATGTTTTCTATCACTCAGAAATGATGGGTACAGGCATGCTGCTCTGGAACAGCCCGAATTCTTACATCATTGTGTCCCAGCAGAAAACTGGCAAAATCAGCATAATTACGGGGCAGCTGAGTGAAGCGCAACGGGGAGTTACAAATACGTGATTGAAAGGTAAAGGTAACTAATAAGTTTAAACATTTTCCTGAAAGCCTAGTGACATCGCTAACCTTTGAGTAAGGAGCAGAAACACAGCTGACTGAATAAGGGCATGTTTTCTCCTGACTTTGGCAGCTTTATGTAACGTTTTCTTACCTAGAAATGACACAGAAGACCCACAGTTAAAGATTCTTCGTCTGAGTATTTGGGATTAGGCAGAGAAAAGTTCTAGGCATGGAAAGAGGAGTTAACGATTTCAGCATTAAACATATTTCTCTTCTTCCAAATCTTCGGGTCATTGAGCTAGCTGTCACCCTACCTGACTCAACTGCTCAGTGTTTATTTCTTCAGATTCCAAAATGGAATTGCCATCTATCAGGAAGTTTTCAGAGTACAATGGGGCCTTGACTTACGAGTGTCCCGACTAACGAGTTTTTCAAGATATGAGCCGTCTCTCGGCCGATTTTTTGCTTTGAGTTGCGAGCTAAAATTCGGGTTACGAGCCAGCTTCAGATACCCCACCGCTAGTTGGCGCAGCGAACATCACAGTGAACGCCACAACATCAGCCCAGCATCACGTGTCTCACTCGTTCACTTTAAGATTTGACATATGGGTAATTTGAGTTACGAGCTCCGTCATGGAACAAATTAAACTTGTAAGTTAAGGCCCCACTGTATAGTTTGCCACAAGTTAATAGTAAGATTTCTCTTAAATAGGATTAATTTCATCTAGATAATATCTTTTAAAGTCCAATAATCAGATATGCAGATACATATGAATTTCAGGGGAATGGGGCATCAGTAATAGAAATGTTATTTATAGACATCCTAATAAAGATTTTTTAAAAAGGTTGGTATAAATAGTAAAGAATTGAGGGGAGATGAACAAACTTGGGCACTGTGTCAAGAGTAGAAGATTTTTCCCTAGCTGGTTTAACTCAGTGGATAAGAGCATCAGCCTGCGGACTGAAGGGTCCCAGGTTCAATTCCAGTCAGGAGCACATGCCTGGGTTTCGGAGTCAATCCCGAGTGGGGGGCGTGCAGGAGGCAGCCAGTCAATGATCTCTCTCATCATTAATGTTTGTCTTTCTCTCCCTCTCCCTTCCTCTCTGAAATCAATAAAAATATATTTTAAAAAGAGTTATAAGATCTCACAGAATAGCAACAGTACGAAGAGAGTGGCCTGCCAGTGGTGTAAGAATAGAGAGTAAACAGCTCCTCTAGGATCCCACTGAATAATGGGAGTAAATGAATGAATGAATAAGAAATTACTGAATACCAAGGAGGATGCATTTGATTTGCACATCAAGGAGTGCTTGGCCTGTCCCCTATCATCGCTGTCACAGTTCTGACCTCTTTGAAAAGCAGGCTTAGTCACTGAAAACTTGGTACCTCATTTATTGCTTGTCTTTCCATTCACTTACCAGTCATCATTATAAGCAACTTCATCCCCATCCTTGATAATTTACCTAACAGCCTACTCACCCTCTTTGCTCCATGAGCTCCTTCCTGTTAGCACGTCCATCCTTGTTCTGCTGTGGCCACCACTTTCAGAGTCGCACGTGGGATCTTGCCTCCTGGGAGTGGTCCCTTTCAGAGTCCTTTACTTGGATAGACCCCTTTGTGGCACAACAGTTCATGTAATTAAACCGGAAAATGAAGAGACAAAGGTGTGTCTGTAAAAATAGAAATCACTGAAGCGAACTTGGGTGGTCTTATGAATAGCTTTATGTCCAGATGGATATAATATAGTCCTGTGTTTTAATAACTCATAATTATTATCCTTTTACTCATTACTAAATCTATTGTTACTGTTGCATTGTGATGAGAGTGTTGTGGCTAATTCTATGGAAGTCTTTAGGCATCAACCTCCTACTGATTTCCCAGGATTATAACATGTTGGGGATTACAATTTCTCTTGAGCAGTGTTGGGGCTTCAAGTCTTTGACAAGAACCACATATTCTAAGGGCAGTTGGGACTCTGGGGTCAATGATAGGGGGACACTGTAGTAGAACCCCTGGTCCGGCAGGGACTGGGTTCGGCTCATCATTGAATCTGTCTATGTTGTATTTTGGCAATTCCATGTCCAACTAGTTTCCCCAGCATCTTTCCTTCAGATAGAGCCCTGCCCCGTCCAGCATTGTCACAAAGAGCAAACTGTCCAGTCTGTGCCCGAGGATGGTTTGCCACTGTTTGCATTTCCTTCCGGTTGAGGCTGGCAGAGATGTGTCCTTGCATTTTTTATAAACTTGCTTTTTTCATTGACTTTAACTTCCTAGAGGGGACCTATCCTTGCTATTTCATTGGAAGTTACCAAGCCATTTTGTATTGACAACATCCACAGAATCCAAAATATAAAAAAAGAATAAGGTGTTTAGCAGAGAGCAACATGCATTCTTGATTCTGAAAGGAATGATTCTCATGGATTCCAATGAAAAGGATGCTATGTAGTGAGATGGAAAACAAGTGCAAGAGCAGGGAAACATTGCCCTGATCTGTGGTTGGAGCTTGGGCCCATGCATGGAAGGGTTGTGGGCTCAATCCTCAGTTGAGGGCAGGAGGGCAGGGGCAGGGGTACAGGAGGAAGCTGATGGATATTTCTCTCTCACATCTATGTTTCTCTCCCTGCCTTCCTTCTCTCTCTGAAATCAATAAAAACATGTTTTGTTTTTTTAAAAAAAATGAGTGTTTGAATGGGAAGAAATTGCTATGAATCTCAAATATTCTAATATTAATTACCTTCACACAAGATCTCTCTATAAACAGCATTCTCCTTGTGTTCCCGGAGTGTTTTCTATATAAATTACATGTTGTCAGACTGACATCATTTTTCATGCCCTAAAAGCCTTTGACAGGTCCTGCAGCTGAAATAAATAATCGGAAGATCCTGCTAAAAATACCCCACCCCGACTGCAGCTGTTTAACTGATCGCTCCCTCTGGGAGACCGTGCTCTGCTTTCCGTAGGCCGGCAGTTCAGGTGGATGTGAGATGATGCTACAGCATTTGCTTGTATTTTCAGGAGAAACAGTTTATATTTTGTGAACTGAGAACAATATGAGGTTTAGCCAAGTTTAGTTTTTATAATTCTATTCCTCTCAGGATAACAATAGGAAGTCTTCAATATTTAGAATTACTATCAGAAAAATAAAAGCATTTTTTAGATATACAAGATTTTAAAATTTATTTTTTATTATTTTAAAACTTTTTTTGAAATCGTCTAAAGTTTTACATGTCTCCTTTTTCCCGATTGACCCTCCCACCCCCAGCCATTCCCACCCCTGGCAAACCCCCACCGCCCCAGTGTCCATGCCCATTGGTTATGCTAATATGCATGCATACAAGTCCTTTGGTTGCTCTCTAACCCCCCAACCCCCTGCCATTTGTCTCTGGATCTATTCTTGTTCATCAAATTATGTTGATCATTGTATCCCACATATGAGTGAGATCATGTGATATTTATCTTTCTCTGACTGGCTTATTTCGCTTAGCATAATGCTCTCGAGTTCCATCCATGCTGTTGCAAATGGTAAAAGTTTCTTTTTTTATAGCGGGGTAGTATTCCATTGTGTAGATGTACCACAGTTTTTTAATCCACTCATCTGCTGATGGGCACTTAAGCTGTTTCCAGATCTTAGCTATGGTGAATTGTGCTGCTATGAACATATGGGTGCATATATCCTTTCTGATTGGTGTTTCTGGTTTCTTGGGATATAGTCCTAGAAGTGGGATCACTGGGTCAAATGGGAGTTCCATTTTTAGTTATTTGAGGAAACTCCATACTGTTCTCCACAGTGGCTGCACCAGTCTGCATTCCCAGCAGCAGTGCACAAGGGTTCCTTTTTCTCCACATCCTCGCCAGCAATTGTCGTTTGTTGATTTGTTGATCATAGCCATTCTGGCAGGTGTGAGATGGTATCTCATTGTTTTTTGATTTTTTAAATTACAGTTGACATACAATATTAATTTGTTTCAGGCATACAACATAGTGATTAGACACTTATGTAACTTACAAAGCGATCACCCTGATGAGTCTAGTGCCCACAAGACAACATGCATAGTTATTACTGTATTATTGACTATATTCCCTGTGCTGTACTTTACATCCCCAATTACATTTTAAAATATCTGTATTGATTTTTAGAGAGAGAGGATATGAGATGGAGAGAGAGAGAGAGAGATAAACATCAATGTGAGAGCAAAACATCAATTGGCTGCCTCCTCCAAGCCCCATACTGGGGATAGAGCAAGAAACCCAGGCATGTGGCCTGACTGGAAATCAAACTGGCAACCATTCTGAGAACAGGGTGATATCCAACCAACAGAGCCACACTAGTCAAGGCATATTTTGTTCTTAAGACCCTAACTTTTATCGTTTGCCATTGAACACCTTCCAAAACTTTACATGTCAAACATACAGCAGTCTTAGAGGTTCCAGCGCTTACACACTACATATAGCCATTTCATGTTTCTAAAATTACCCAATTGACCACTATCAACGTGAGCTAAAAGGAGTAACACAAACATGTGGTTGGATAGTAAGAAAAAAGAAGTCATCTTTCTCTTACTTCATCTTACACATTCAGCTGTGTATTCCTTCTCTGCAGCTCCTGCCAGCTTTTCTCCTGGAGGGACCTGAAGACTGGATTCTCCATCACCTTTCCTTACTCTACTAAACTGTGCCTAGTGTCTCTTCCAAGGACTGCTAGCTCCATGGCGTAGTCACCACATCTGGTTTTGTTTAAATACCAACATAGTCTTGGAGAGAAAATCATGAGAAGCTGGTAATCTTCAGAGTACAATTTTACAAGTATGTATGAAGGCAGTGACTACATTTATCTTTTATAGTTGTTTTATCCTTAAATACCTTAAATACCAAACAATAAGTTTTACTAAGCAGTTTGCTCTGGGTTAGGAACACCTGCCTCCTCACCAATTTATGATAAGAATTTAGATTTTGTGGTGAGAGAAATTTTGTATCTCAAAACTCAAAATGACCTACAAAGTTGATTCTAGGAAAGAAGGAAATGCAAAGAAGGACCTGTTTATGAAATAGTGGCTGGTTTTACCCTTTTCTTCCTGTCTCTGATGAAATTCTATGATTTCCTACATTTATGCCCCACATTTGTTCATTCCTGAAGCCTTCATTGGGGCAGGTTTTTAGTTTAAATTCTTCATCTTGTTGTGAAGGTGACTTAAGGTCCTGAGAGGGCGATCTTGAGAAGTAGCTGTGTTTCTGGATAATCAGTCCTGTGAAAAGGAGTCAGACCCTGGCCCCGAAGGAGGGTGGAGCTGTCTCTCCGTGCATGGGAGGCCTGGCCCCTGTAATCTGACTTCAGCCACAGTGGCCACTTCTGCATCGAACAATGGGCTGCAGGGGTGAGGCAGGCAAGGCGGAACAAAGGCTCCATATAGCAAACCACCGAACTCTATGCAGATCCAAAAGATGCTGCCATGTCAGCCTTCAAGGAGGAGCCCTCGTCAGTGTCTTCCACCACTGCTTCCCTGTGACCCCTCCACCCTGCTTCCACCAGAAAGAGAAATTTGCTTTCTCCCCTTTCCACTTCCCCTTTCTCAGTCTTGTCTCTCCTTTTTTCCTCTCTCTCTCTCTCCCCTCCCCTTTCTTTTTCCCCCTGGGCTCCCCCTCTCCCTCCTCCTCCTGTCTGCCTCCTGCATGGACAATCCCCTTTCTGGGCAGGTTTCTAGGGAAGGAACTCACTGTGCCAAGTCCTAGAGGTATGGACACCAAAGTGACTCAGCTTGGCTCAGAAGGAACTCCACCCCAGTGGAAAAGGTTGACTTCAAACAGACAGAAAACAAAATGAAAACACAAGGAGTGTCCATATATAATTTTTGCCAGTATTTCATTGGGTAGTTGGGTAATCCTTAGTCCTGTGAGCCTTGTCTCACTATATATGGTATTTATCTTTATCTGTCTGACTTATTTCACTTAGCATAATACTCATAGTAATAATAAAGAAAATTAACTCAAAATGGTTTAAAGTCTTGCATGTAAGACCTGAAATCATAAAAAATATATAGATGAAAATATAGGTAGTAAACTCCTTGTCATAGGTCTGGCCAATGATTTTATAGATTTAACTCCAATGTCAAGAAAAACAAAATCCAAAATCAACAAGTTGGACTACATCAAACCAAAAAGCTGTGCAGCTAAGAAAATCATCAACAAAACAAAAAGCCAACTTACTGAATGGAAGAAAATATTTGCAAAACATACATCCAGTAAGAGATTAATATCCAATATATATAAAGAACTCATACAAACCAGCAGCAGCAGCAACAACAACAACAACCAAACAAGCTGATACAAAATTGGTAGAAGATCTGGATGGACATTTTTTCCAAAGAACACATTCAAATTGCAAACAGACCTGTGAAAAGAGGATCAACATCACTGGCATCAGAGAAATACAAATCCAAACCAGACTAAGATATTACTTCACACCTGGTAGAATGGTTATTCCAAAAGGACAAGAAATAACATGTTGCCTAGTATGTGGAGGAAAGGGAATCCTTGTGCACTGTTGGTGGGATTGTAAATCGCACTTTTGAAAACAATATGAAGATTCCTCCAAAAATTAAGAATAGAACTACCATATGATTCAGCAATTCCACTTCAGGTTATTTATCCAAAGAGTACAAAAACATTAATTTGAAAAGATACATGCATCCCTATGTTCATAACAGCATTATTTACAACTAGAGGCCCAGTGGACAAATTCATTCATAGATGAGGCGTCCCTGATCTGCCCTGAGGCTGGCCAGGCTGAGGTTGGCTGTGGGAGCCCACTGACAACTAGGAGGCAGCTCCTGCATGGAACGTCTACCCCTGGTGGTCAATGTGCATCATAGCGACTGGCTGACCAGTTGTTCTGGTTATTCCGGTCATTTGGTTGTAACGGTTACTAGGCTTTTATATATACAGATAGCCAATAAATGAAAATAACTCAAATGTCCACAATAGATAACTGAATACAGATATAATACACACACATTCCATTGTAAGTTGAAGATATCCTAAATCAAAAATGCATTGAATATACCTAAGTTACAAAGCTTAGCCTAGCTCACCTTACATGTGCTCAGAGCACCAGAATTAGCCCACAGCTGGGCAAATCATCTAACACCTGACTACATTGTGGAGTATTGGATGATGATCCTCAGGATCTCAGGGATGACGGAGAGCTATGTCTTGATGTGACTGCCCAGCATTAGGAGAGAGTGTCTACCACATATTCTTAGCCCAGGGTAAAGATAAAAATTTAAAGTACAGTCTTTACCGAATGTATATCAGTTTCGAACTATCATGAAGTTCAAAAATTGTATATCAAATTATTGTAAATCAGAGAAGTAAGTATGGGTGCCAGACCTAGCCCCTCCCTCCCTTCACATTCCATGATGATCTTGAACACCATACTTCAAAGAAATCGTCCTGCAGGATAGAAGGAGCTAGAGTATCTGAATGACTTTGAAGGGCCCCTGGCCTCACCTTGTGGTTTGTCACATGAGCAAGTTACTGGGCTAAGCCATTGAGAGTTGGGGTTGCTTAAGCAGTTAGCTTCCTGCCCTGACTATTGCAGTTTGATACCAGGAATGGAGTCCCACTGTAGCAAATAGCTTACCTCTGTGGCATTGACTTTGTGACTGAGACTATACAGTGAAAAAACAAACTTTCAAAGCTGGAAAAACTGATGATCCATGTTACACTGGGGCAGAACTTTTGGTGACACCATGCCCTATGAGGACCTGGAACAAAGTCCAGGCCAGCAGCTCCAGAGGAAGTGGATGGGAAGAAGAAAAACCTTACTGTGTATAGACAATCATTCACTATGTTTCCCAAGAAGGAGATAACTTCAGAGATCATTGGACACAATACAATAAGAAAAAGAGAGGAATCCAGAGGAGATGATAGTCTTGGAATTTTGGGCATTGAAGTTTTAGAAAATGTGTGTGCTTTTAAGCAAAAGAAAAGGGAAATAAATTTGAGAAAACAGCAAAGACCCATTAAGATTCAGGCTTTTATTTTTTCCACTCAAACTAGTTTTGCCTCAAGGTACAGCCATTTAGTTAATAGAGATAAATGCTGGGCAAGGATGCAAAGAAATGATGCAGACTTAAATATATGGCTACAGAAGCATTTATATATGGTTATTGGCACCAGGAATGAACTAGGAACGAATAGATCTGAATACCATTAAGTTCTGGAGGAATTATATAGTCAAAGGAATAATGAGTCCAATTTCTAACACTCTGACTTAAAAATATATATATATCTAATGGCATCCAAGATCTCTTTCAAATGTGGTAAAAGAAAACTCACTCCCATCCATTAAGGATAGCACCAGGGTCCATGGAAAAAATGAAGAAATACTTCCTTTCAAAGAACAGAACAGAAATAATCAGAAAACATCTTTTCCTGCCAGGGTAGGGACTCCATGCTCAGCCCTAAAGATCCCGGCACTCCCCGGACTGCTGAATACATCCCCATTGCATTCTCTCCATTTGGAAGATTTGATGTGAGTAATGCTGCCCCATATGCTGTTGTATATTGGTGAGATTGTAGGTTGATCAAACCAAGAGTACTCGCATTCTGACTGAGCATAGAAAGTACCGCATGTTCTCCTAGAGATCTTGGACCGCACTGCATGCAGTGACTAAATAGTGGTATTAAGGGTGTTCTGGGTGTGGAGAAGTGTGTGTCCCCTATCCATGGAATAAAGAGTGAAGTGGGTATTGCTGGCCCCAGAGTAGATGGGCACAGGCTGCTAGTACTAGATCAAGCCCATTTCCTCCTCTGATTCATGGACTGAGCCAACCCCCATTGCTCATCACTGTTCCTCCCCTTTATGGTTTATCTCAGAGGCTTTGTAAAAGCCAGTGGTGTCACAAGATGAAAAGGATCTTGTACTTGCCTGCAAGGAGCTGAAAGTTTTTGTAATCTACCTGTGACATGAGGGAGGCTACTGTGAAGTTGGAATCACATGTGACAGGCAGGTATGAACTTATCCTGATGAACATATTTCTTTAGAGTTACTTCCAAATCTCAACAAGTAGACTTGTGGTTTAACTGTAAACTTATATACAAATGGTGGTTATGATATTTTTATTTTCCATTACAGACCTTGCTGTATGCTTATCTAATCAATATTCAGAGATTTGCCTAAAAGCAAAAAGACATTGAAAAATGAGGTTAATAACTTTTACATAATTATACATTAAATATCAATTTGTAATTAATTTCAAGAATAAGAATTGGCCATATTAATATATGCCTTTAATTACATTAGGTAATTAAATTTAACAGTTTAAAATTATAGTTAGTAAATTTTTCATGTAATAACCTTTTTGAAATGTGTTCTTTCTAAATCAGAGGAAGCAATGCACTACAGATAAAGTAAAAAAAAAAAATCAAGGCTGGCCTTCATACTTGCTTTTATTACTTGCAAATTTTTTAAATTTTGACAATTAATCCCTTGCTCAGTATCTGGAATTCATACATTAAAACATGAAGTTAGAAATATGTATTATTCAGCATTTTTGCAAGGATTTCATAATTGAGTCAATGAAAAACTCCTAGCCCAATAGACACTCAGTGAAAAGTACTTATATTCTTTTAATTGTTCACTTTCCCCATAATAGTTACAATTATGAATCAAATTAATTTTTATAAAAAGCATCCCCCTACATCAGATGAAGCAAGGTTGACAAGTGTGAAGTTATAGATAACAATATGTGTAAAATGTGAGCTTAAGGGATAGGAAGGAAATGATTCACCCAGAATATCATGTGACGTGACATTCTACATTTTAGCCTTACTATTCATCATCTCCACTAATTGTGTCCAGTAAGGAATGTGTGTGGTCTACACTATCATTGAGCACTTCTATATGGGCTAGTGATTTTAGTCGGGCTTTAACCATACAGCTGGGAGTCCTCTTCCCAGAACGGATGGCATTAAAAAAGAGAAAGGATAGGATCACTGAAGCAAGAAACATATATAGAGGAAAGCAAAATAAAAATAGGACATTCAGAGTCTAGTAATGAAAACAGGATGAAAGATATAAAAGAGCAGCAGAAGTACAAATGATGCAATCTTCCCAAAGCCAGCTGAGTTTTCAGAGATTGGAATAAACAATACCTCAAATATGGCAGGGGTTTTATGGGGCATAAGAAATAAGAGAGATGTTGAGAAGCTGTATGAATGACTTTGTGAATAACAAGAAAAATCCCACTTAAAATATGAAATATTGTGTCCTTTTCAAGACTTCCACGTTGTCTGGCATTTTCCTAACACTCCAGATCACATCAGAAAGGCCATTGCAGTTAGATTTAGCACTAATTGTTATGACATAAGCAGACTCCCTTTTCAGGGTAGTATAGACTTGGACTATTTCTCGACTCTTTCCTCTATTTCCTCACCACTTACGCATCTCCTGATTATTGACTTATTACTTATTAATTTACAATTGCTACAGTCATCCTACCCTTGGGCATTTGATGAAATCTGCTCATGTTTCAGTTGTGTTCATAAAATAAGGGTTATTTCTTTTTCAGGATGGCCTTTATAGGAATCTTTTATAGTCTGTCCTTCCTTTTGAAAATACAGACTCACATACCACCTTAGAATCATTTCATTGTTTTCATTACCAAAACTAGACAAGCCACCAAATCAAAACCATTTCCCCTTGTATGACTAAGAAGAGCCACAGATTACTAATTCAATGTATATCCATGTGAACACTGAAACTTTTGAATTGATATTTAACTTTTATCAAATGTATATAAAAAGTAAAAAACAGCAAACTGAACCAAAGAGCAGGAGCATTCTGCAGCCCAGGTTCTTCCTCCTCTGATTCTTACTCCCAAGAGGCATCTACTTTGAAAGCCATTTATTTGTTGCTCTTTATGGCATTTGCCTCATATTTCTAAATAAGGGTGCTGCTACACACACACACACACACACACACACTTAGTTTTACTTCTTGTCTTAGCAGGTCACATCACAGAAGATGAGGATTCAGCTTTCTCATAGCACTGCTCCTCGACCCAGGAAAGTGAGACTCCTGCCTTGACCCTGTTTCTCAATGGGCTTCAGTGTCTAAGTCAGCGGTTCTCAACCTGTGGGTCGCGACCCCTTTGGGGGTCGAATGACCCTTTCACAGGGGTCGCCTAAGACCATTGGGAAACACATATATAATTACACATTGTTTTTGTGATTAATCACTATGCTTTAATTATGTTCAATTTGTAACAATGAAATTGGGGTCACCACAACATGAGGAACTGTATTAAAGGGTCACGGCATTAGGAAGAACCACTGGAAGTGCTTTCCTGTGAGTAGGATTCACCTGACTTGGAAGCTTTGCTTTTTTTCCTATTAATTTAAAATCATGTTATCAGGGTTTCAGGCAATTACAAAAACACTGCCAACCGTTTCCTAGTCACAATGTGTTATGTTTTGCAAGCCAAAATGTTTGCTGCCCTCTTTCAAATTGCAATCTAAAAACAGAAAAGGAGTACAAAAATGTTGGGTAGTCACTATAGGGCATATACATTGCTTAGTCAGTGGATGAAAGATAATATACTGATAAATATCAATATATTAAGTAGTATTAAATGCACCCCACTGAGATTTTTTAAATGTATTTTCTGAATAGTTAATAAAAACTTGTGAAAAGAAAATCTAAAGGAAGTGAAAGAAGAGAAACATAAGCACACCTGTAAAAATATATGTCATTGTTCAGCCTCAATAGATATAGTTAAAATAATTAACTAGTAATTAACAAAGGTACTGAAACTGTTTTGCAAGTCAATATTAAGAATACTAACAACCTTAATTAAGGATTTTCAAATAATTAAAGGATTAACTAAGAACAGATAACGGCCTTTCAATTTATTTCCCTCAACAGGAGGGATGGGTCACAGTTGTTTGAAGAGAGACAATTAGAGGCTCTTCTTGCTTCATCTATTTACATAAAGAATAAAAGTTTTTATAGCAAGGTAGGTTATAAAGTATAAAAATAGATCAAATACAGTATGTAAATTTAACAATAGATAAGGAAAATACATTAAATTATAATTAAAACCTGGAGTTATAATGTTTGTCTGTTTATTTTTTAATAAGTTTAAACAACTTAGAGAAAAAATATAAGCATTACCAAGGAGAGTGATGGGCCTAAAGAATCTTGGGTTACAGATTCAAAATTAGAGTGTATTTGGCCAATACTATCTGAGGGGAGAACTTGAGGTACAAAAACTATTTTTTTATTAAATAGTGCTCTCTGGTGTGATTAAGGCATATTTTATAATGTTCCTTAAAATATTCCTCCAGTTCACACTAAGGGTCTTGATTTTACAAATACAGTGGGGCCTTGACTTACGAGTTTAATTCTTTCCATGATACAGCTCGTAACTCAAATTACTCGTATGTCAAATCATAAAGTGAACGAGTGAGACACGTGATGCTGGGCTGATGTTGTGGCGTTCACTGTGACGTTCGCTGCGTCAACTAGCGGTGGGATATCTGAAACTGGCTTGTAACCCAAATTTTAGCTCGCAACTCAAAGCAAAAAATCGGCTGAGAGACGGCTCGTATCTCGAAAAACTCATTAGTCAGGACACTCGTAAGTCAAGGCCCCACTGTAGCTCCATACTTGTGTCTAGATAGGGATTACATACATTTTAATTAATCAAACAAGGTAATTACTTTATTAATTAAAGGGAAAGGATTATGCTTTATTATTTGTTTCACATTTCTTTTTTGTACTAGTGTCCTTTGCTTACATTTTTATATTTATTTTATCATATGATTGTTTTGCCTTAGTCCTACTCTAAGATTGGACAATTGAAGTAATTACATTAATAAACATTTGAATATTTATTTTAATCTGGTATGGATTTGGCCTCTGAAAAATTGAGGTTTTTGTCTCAATATAGCAACAGAGTTGAAATCTATCAACTATCTAAATATTGATAACACTTCTGTAATAACACGGATTACATATGGAAAATGATGCTTAAAAAAATGTCCAGGTGAAATATAGTTTTAAAATATTGAAAATTGCTGAAACCTGTCACTAATTAGAGGATAACCATTGTCCAAGGCACGTAAATAAAGGATATGAAATAGTATGTAGCTTTGAAATTAGACATTTTATCTTATAATAGGAAGGTAGGTATATAGGAAGTGAATTAAAAGTAATACATATGCAAATATATAAAAGAAAAAAGAAATGACAGGGATGAATTGTAGATGATAATATAAAAATGATGTAGCAATTTATGAAATTCAAAAGAGAGAATAAACAATGCAAGATGTGAAAAGTAGAATTATAAATATTTAAGAGAAATACAACATGAATTTTAATAGTTAACTGTTTAATTTGATGCAAATTAAATATTTCACCAGACCCAAAAGTGTGGAGTTCAAATATAGACATATTATTTTTCCTACTGCATAATTTATAAAGAAAACTTGGTACATTTGTTTTGATATATCTACAAATATGATATGTAATAACACTTACCTAAGGAAATAACATTCATGTTAGACACATGGAACAGAGACAAATGTAATCCAAATTCGTTAAAAATTTCCAGATATTATTAAGAAATATTAGAAACTATATCATTTCTTTATGAGACTAATATTGAGAGCAACTGATAAAGATTGTTTTCTTATAATCTGTGTTATGAAACATTTTAGCTAAAAATTAAGGTATAAATGGACATTGATAGATGGCAGATAGAGATTTTGATGAGATTTACATTGGAAAAGGCCACAATTCCAGTAGGGCTTTGGACCAGTAATAACGTGTTGACATCAAACACTCTCGTTAATCAGCTCTTCCATCTTGGGTTTGTTAGAATTCTACAGCGGTCAGTAACCGACAGCTTCTTGATTATTTTCACAGGAATTTAAGTCTAAGGTAATTATACCAACTAAGCTATTGACCTATAATTTTCAAAATTTTACAGGACAAGGGCAGAAGAAAGATTATTTGACCAAATTCCAATCACTTTAATTATTAACACAATTTCATTTTTTACTCATATCTACTTTTCTAAGATGAAATCAAATAAATTATGATAACATGTGGTCACAGTTATTTAGAACAGGATATCAATTTAAAGATGATCTAGTTCTATGTCACTGAGATAGTTAAAACGAGGTGCCAATTGTCATAAAGCAAATCTGTGGAGACTCCGTGCTATCGTGTCCTAATAACAATAATGAACATGGAGGCCACAAACTGAGCCGCTCACAGCTTCAGTCCTCGCTGCCCCTGTGCATTGGAGACAACTCTAAATGCAAACGCTAAATCACAACCAGAGTCCATGAGAGATTTGCTCCATTGATTCAATAGGCATTGCCCCCTGCATGCCCTCTGCTGAGCAGTAGGACAGATCAAAGGGGCTCTTCACAGAAGATGACGTTTTGCAAAGAAAGATGACTAGGATTTCACCGGGCAGGCGGTGTGGGAATGAAATATGATTTTCTGAAGAAAGGGCCGGAGAGGAAGGGTGCGACATTGGTGGAAAAACTCGGGCTGTGACATTTTACCACATCTGTGAGATCCTTAGGAGAATCGTGTGGCCTGTTGTCATTTCCACAGGCTTCCAGGGTAAAAAACTTGGAAATGAGCCTTCAATATCCAAACTTTTCAGCCTAGCCTGTACATTGCTGAAAACCACTGAACTCTTTTTATAAAAGAAAAAAGTTGTCATAGCAATCTCATATATTCTGAAGGTTTTTGCCATTTATTTTATAAAAGAGTTCAAATTTTAATTTTATAAGTTTAATTATTTTAAAAATCTCAAAGGAAGGACAGATCATAATTTGAATTTATCTCTTGTTCAACTTCCTTCATCCCTATAGCATCCCTGCTTTTGTACTGTGTGTGTGTGTGTGTGTGTGTGTGCGTGTGTATGGGTGTGTGTGTGCGTGCACACATGCACATGGGCACTCAGACCAGTATACTGCTCTTCATGGAAATGCTGTATTTATTTTTATGTTAGGCAGCAGAGCTCTTCAAGATTATGAAAATGAACTTGCCATAAACAACAAATTTAAAGAACAGTACGGGATTGAGCTCCATGCAATGTCGCAGGATCGAAGGGTATTTTTAAAAAATGAAACTAGACCACCAACTTACACCATACACAAAAACAAACTCAAAATGGATAAAGGACTTAAACATAAGACAGGAAACCATAAAAATACTAGAGGAATCCACAGGCAGCAAAATCTCAGACATATGCCAAAGCAGTTTCTTCACTGATACTGCTCCTAGGACAATGGAAACTAAAGAGAAAATAAACAAATGGGACTACATCAAAATAAAAAGCTTCTGCACAGCAAAAGAAACCATCAACAAAACAACAAGAGAGCCCACTGCATGGGATAACATATTTGCAAATGTTATCACCTATAAGGGTTTAATCTCCAACATTTACAGGGAACTCATACAACTTAACAAAAGGAAGATAAACAACCCAATCAAAAAATGGGCAATGGACGTAAATAGATACTTTTCAAAAGAAAACAGAAGGAAGGCCAAGAGACATATGAAAACATGCTCAAAGTCACTAATCATCTGAGAGATGCAAATCAAAACAACAATGAGGTACCATCTCACACCTGTCAGAATGGCTATGATCAACAAATCAACAAACGACAAGTGCTGGAGAGGATGCGGAGAAAAAGGAACCCTCGTGCACTGCTGCTGGGAATGCAGACTGGTGCAGCCACTGTGGAGAACAGTATGGAGTTTCCTCAAAAAACTAAAAATGGAACTCCCATTTGACCCAGTGATCCCACTTCTAGTAAGATATCCCAAGAAACTAGAAACACCAATCAGAAAGGATATATGCACCCCTATGTTCATAGCAGCACAATTCACCATAGCTAAGATTTGAAAACAGCCTAAGTGCCCATCAGCAGATGAATGGATTAAAAATCTACACAATGGAATACTACACTTTGGTAAAAAAAAAAAAAAAAAGAAGGAGTTCTTACCATTTGCAACAGCATGGATGGACCTGGAGAGCATTATGCTAAGTGAAATAAGCCAGTCAGAGAAAGATAAATATCACATGATCTCACTCATTTATGAAATATAATGAGCAACATAAACTGATGAACAAAAACAAATCCAGAGACAGAGAAGCATTGATCAGACCATCAAACCTCAGAGGGAAGGTAGGGGAGGGTGGGGGTAAGGGGGGGAGATCAACCAAAAGACTTGTATGCATGCATATAAGCCTAACCTATGGACACAGACAATAGGAGGGTGAAGGCATGAGTGGGAGGGTTAGGGGGGAGGGGGTAATGGAGGGATAAGGACACATATATAATACCTTAATCAATAAAGAAATTTAAAAAAATAAAAATAAAACACCCCCCCACACACACTCACATAGCCAATACCAGCCATACAACAAAGACATTTCCATTCCAGGGAATGGGGGTGGTTGACAGCTATTACACATCATCATCAGTGGGCAGAACCAAAACAATCGTGTAGGTACACAGGCAGTAGGACTACAGACATCCGATCCAAGTCTGACCCTGCAGACAATGAGCAGAGCATAAGGACATATTAGATCCAGACCCAGCCACCTTTACTCAACTCACAGATTCCTCAGCAGACCAACCTCCACTACAGAGCAAAAGTCAGGGTTAAAAAATGCAGTTCTTGCTAGTATTCTTATTGATATTTAATATATATGTGCATAAATAATGTATTCAATGAATCCAAAAAGAAATAAAAATTACAATTTAAAATGGCTAGAACCCCTAATGAGCAGAGGGCTAGCCTGTGTTTCTTCTGCCTGGGAGGCTTGTTTCTCAGGGAAGCCCCTGCCAGCTGACCCCTGCCTGGGAGGCACACATGCTTCTTGCTTTTCTTACTGAAGTCATACCCCACTTTTTACTCCCAACATCACATTCTTGCCTTATTTTTCTTTGTGGACTTTTAATATTATGAATGTTACTTTTCACAGAATATTTGGCATTATTTTACACAATAAATGTATTATATATGCAAGAATATATTTAAACCAATGAAAATTTATATACAAACTAGAGGCCCGGTGCATGAATTTTTGCACAGGTGGGGTCCCTCGGGGTGACCTGCAGGGGTCGGGCCCCAGCTCATGAACCCTCACTGACCTGCAGCCCCACCTGGCACCTTGCCATGGCCTGGCACCACCCGCTCATCTGCTCCACCATCCCGCCTGTGGGACAATCGATCCAGGCTGGGCCTGTCCCCCCACCTGCCCAGATCCCTCAGCACCTGGGAGCCGGGCAGCGGCCCCGCACCCAGCCTTCTTGGCCGGCACTGCCCGCTCACCTGTTCCACCATCCCGCCGTGGTCCCCCTCTCATCGGGGCGCATTGGGGCTGGCAGAGGCTCCACTGCCGCCTGCTGCCAGCACTGTGTCGCTGACACCCACCATGTACCAGGCCGCCCCCTAGTGGTCAGTGCACGTCATAGCAAGTGATCTAACTCCCGGTCAAACTCCCGGTCACACAATTTTATTATATAGGATACACTAGAGGCCCGGTGCATGAAATTCATGCATGGGGGGGGGGGTGTCCCTTAGCCCAGCCTGTACCCTCCCCAATCTGGGACATCCCTCTCACAATCTAGGACTGCTGGCTCCCAACTGTTCACCTGCCTGCCTGCCTGCTTCCCCCTAATCACTTCTTCCTGCCAGCCTGATCACCCCTTAACCATTCCCCTGCCAGCCTGATTGACACCTAACTGCTCCCCTGCTGGCCCAATTGCCCCTAACTGCCCTCCGCTCCCGGCCTGGTCACCCCCAACTGCCCTCCCCTGCCAGCCTGATTGGCCCTAACTGCCCTCCCCTGCAGGCCTGGTTGCCCACAACTGCTCTCTCCTGCCAGCCATCTTTGACCACATGGGGGCAGCCATCTTGTGTGTTGGAGTGATGGTCAATTTGCATACTACCTCTTTATTATATAGGATGTTCCATGAAGTTGCAAGTCTGCCAGAAGCAAATTAAATAACATTTTCTGGTGAAAAAGAAACCTCTTGTCAAATCTAAAATTTATAATTATTTTTTTTTTGCATATAAAGGCAATTAGATGAAAATAAGTGGAAATTCACTGCATAAAAAGTCTAGCATGTGGTTTTCAGATTATTCTTTGATATGCATCACATCTAATCTAATATAATGTTGTTTTTGGTACAGATCATCATTGTAGAAAAATGTCCTATCCTATATAATAAAAGGCTAATATGCAAATTGTCCCCCTGACTGGGAGTTTGACCAAGATTTTGACCAGGGGGCAGGGCCGGCTGGCCAACTTCCAGCCTCCCCTCCCCCGGGCAGGCCCGGCCTAATCGGCCCCGATTGGGGCAGGCCAGATGGACCCCACCCGTGCACAAAAGACTTGTATTATGAGAGGGAAGAGACTGATAAGTTATAAACCTATCTAAAAAAAAAAAGAAGTGGTGGGAAATGCATCCTAAAGTAAGCTTGCAGTTATATTATTGTTCATGATTTTGTCCAACTTTAGTCATTTGCTTGAATTATGTACTAAAATGGTGGCCATGGAGAATATTCAATAAATACTTCCGTAAGTTTGTAATTAAATTAAAATCAAATCAGATTTGGGGGAGACTGTATTTGGTGGAAACAACTAGCTGAAATAAAAATTTAGGTACTTTTCTTCTACAAGGTAAAATAATAGGCATATTTTTTTCACATGCCATTAACATTCAGATAGAAATGCTGTTAATTAGTAGAATGATGTCCATAGAAACTAACTCTAGGAAAATACCAGAAAATCCTTGCTAATGAACACTGACTGTAATTTAAAACAAAAATGAAATATGTAATTTTTAAAGATATTTTGGACCAAGTCATTACATTTTCTTGAATTATTTGTGCCCCGTATTACCTCTCTGACAAATCCATGCAGCTTGAAATTTACTTTAAAGGAAAATTAGGTTTTGTTTTAACTCCAAAGGTTTCCCCAATAGGTAACAACGAGACATTCTGACATCAATCGTGCTGATTCAAGTCCCTGTTTAATCTAATATGAAAAGTTAGATTCTGCTTGTTTCTGGACAGTCTCCTGCCTAACTAAGCAGAGAGGGCATCCTGGCAGGTTACCCAAGTCACTAGCGTTACTAGTTACAAGTGTTAAAGATAGGGCCAATGTGAATGTTACTACTTTTCTAAATATTCCTATGCTTTCCTTAAAAGAATCCTCACTGCCCTTGCTGGTGTGGCCCAGTTGGTTGGGTGTCATCTGGTGCATGTACCGTAAAGGTTGCCAGTTTGATTCTGGGTTTCGGGCTCAACCCCCGGTAGGGAGAGTGCAGGAGGCAGCCGATCCATGTTTTGCTCTCACATAGATGTTTCTCTGAATCCTCACCAACAATTGTCACCTCTTGTCTTGCATTCTAACAGGTGTGAGGCCATAGCTGACTGTGGTTTTGATCTGTGTTCTCCTCGTTGTTCGTGATCTTGAGCACATTTTCGTAACTTGTTGGCCATCTGTATGTCTTCTTCAGGAAAAAGTGTATAAAAGTCCTGTGGGGAGAAAGCCAGTGACACCCACAACAGGTCTGAGTGGGCTATGCTGGCTCTTGGTTTGTTTGGTGGCAAAAGCTGCTGGGTTTGTCTACACAGCAGGTCACTGGGAACCAATTGCTCTCGCCTGTGGCTCATGTGGGAGCTCCAGGTTTTTTCTCTCTCTCTTTCTTAGCCATCTCTGTGCCTCTCAGGTTTGCAGGGCTCTGGGTGGGGTGAAACTAAAGCAGGACCTTCATGTGGTGTCCCTACAGGCTGGGAAGCTGGTCACTCACTCTCCTCAGTTAGAGGAACTCTTTCTAACTGAGTAGTTCCCTCTTGTTACTAAGCATTGCTGGTTTGGGGGTAAGATGAAACAGGTAGCTTCCTTCCCTTTCTGTGGCTACTCTCAAGTCTTTTGTTCCACTGTGTGGCTGCCATTTGCCAGGTGGACTCCAGGGCTATTTCTGTTGATGGACAGCTGTGTCATTGTCGACCATGGAGATGGAGGTGAGCCTCCTGCTCCCACATCGTGGTCACGTCACTGTTGACAGTTTTGGGACAGCCTATGTCCCCCCAAAATGTATAAACGTTTTTCTTTTTTAATTACATTTATTGGGGTGACATTGGTCAGATGTTGGTTTCTATGTTACAAGATCTGTATATTGCACCCCATGCCCACCGTCTAAAGTCAAATCTTCTCCTGTCACCATACATTGAGGGGATATTATCCCCGACCCCCTTCCCTACGGAAACCACCACACTGCTGTTAGTGTTGACAAGTTTCAGTAAAATACCCCACATATGAGTGAAACTGTGTGGTTCTTAGCTTCTTCTGACTGACTTATTTCACTTAGCACGATATTCTCAAGGTCCATCCATGTTGTTGCAAATGGTGCTATTTCACCATTTCTTATGGCTGAGTAGTGTTCCATTGTGTGTATGTACCACATCTTCTTTATCCAGTCCTCTATCACAAGACACTTTGATATTATCCATGCTTTGGCCACCGTGAATAATGCTGCAATGAATATAAGGGTGCATATTTCTTTGCAAATGCATGTTTTCAAGTTACTACTGAAAAGTGACTGGGTCAAATAAGAAATAAAAGATGAGATCAAAGATATATAGAGACAAATGATAATGACAATACAACATATCAAAACCTCTATATGTTGAGCAATTTATTTTACAGTTTTATTTAAAACTAGAGGCCCAATGCACAAAATTTGTGCATGGGTAGGGTCCTGAGGCCTGGCTGGTGATCAGGGATGATCAGGGCCTTCTGGCTGCTGGACAGGGCCTTCCTTCATTCCACGTAGCCCACTGGTGGTCAGCACACATAATAGCAAGCGAGCGAACTCCCCATCTCCTGGTAGAACTCCCGAGGGGACACTTTGCATATTAGCTTTTTATATATACAGATAAGGAGTTGCTTCTACCTGTACTAGGAATGTCTTGGCCAATGACTTTTGATGCACTGTAATTAATGGCTATGATTATAATGATTCTTTACCTATATATTTGCCTTTAATGTTAACTACCTGAAACACATCTTCTTAATTTTATGTTAATAATTTTAAAAAATACTTTAATCTTGTTTTATATTTCTGAACTTCATGAATAAATTTAAGTTTTCCACTTAAAATGAACATATTGCATTCCAGACAACCATCTCCACCTTCAATTAGTCCCCAGGTTGGCATTTAGACAGGACTGCAAAGATCTTACACTCCCCAAATTCTCAAACCTTCTAGGTTCTTGGTGTCTCAATATTGTTTTCACAGTACTGCTGGCCAAAAGAAATATTTATGAACTCCTCTTTTAAAGTACTTATGTCCAAAGGACAAAATGATATTAATTTGTGTGGTATACAAAAGATGTAGCTGTTTTACATTACATAATTAATATACCATGGCTTCCTTATGAACTTTCTGAGGTACCTCAGTGCTCCTCAGCAGACACCCTTTATGATCCAATCACTTAGTTTTCCTCATTTTTTTTTGTTTGTTTGTTTTGTTATTGATTGAGCACCAAATATAGGCAAGGTACTTTTACAGGCAAATAAAAAGCAAAACAGTAGAAATTAAGTGACTGCTCAGGTATATGACTCATGAGTTGAAAACATATCTTTAGAATATCAATTTTGTGAAATTACTAGTATATTTACCATCATTCTGATTAGTTCTTGCATGGCTCTTAAAAATCAATGTATCATTAAATGTAGTATATTCTATATTTTAAATATTTATATATTCATTCTATTTAAGCTTTTCACTCAATATTTTACAGGAACATATTCACAGAGTAATGGCACATGCATTGATATCATTTATTATTTATGTGATCCATTTTCTTTATTTTGCAAAGGACATATTTCTGCTAGCTGACACATTTTCAGTAATCCATTTTTAAATGTTGTTGAGGTTTCTCAAGTTATAGTTTGTGTGCTTTGAACTGACCTCATTTAACCCTTCCTTAAACAACCAGAAATGTTTTTTAAAAAACCCCTTGCCTTATGGCCCTGGTTGGCTAGCTCAATTAGAGAGCCATCCTAATAGATACTTCAAGGTAGGGGCACATACAGAAATCTACCAATGGCTGCATGAATAGCTGGAACAACAAAGTGATGTTTCTCTCTCCCTTCCTCTCTCTCTCTCTGAAGATCAATGAATTCAAAATAAAATGTTTTAAAAAATTAGATACAAAATAAATAAAATTCCTTGCCTTAGAAAAGTAATTTTCTGAATATTTATATTTTATCTGTATCTGTGTTTGTTTTGTTTTATTTATATTTGATCTGTATTTGTTGTGTTTTATTTGTAGTGAGAACTTTTGAACTGAACTAAAGCATCAACGAACAGGCTCCTTCCGTTTCTCACTGCATTTAGTGTTGGTGCTGAATGTTCACCCGTCTGCTTTGCATCACTCTTCCAGGCGGTGGTGGAACAGCGTGCTTGACTGCATCCAAGTAAGTTTTATTTCACCAGTGTCTCTACTGCAGTAACAGAAAGCCTCATGAGAAATACACAAAGGACATGGTGAATGAGGCAGCACAGTTGGGGTAGGAGTCCATAGACCGTGTTAGTGTCTCTAGATTTCCCCCAGAACTATTTCTACCAATCTGGGCCTGAAGCTCTCTCTACATGACTGTCCTCACTGTAGCCAGAACTGGTTGGATGCTGGATCCATAAGTTCCTGTTAGCTCTCACAGTCTCTGATTGGATGTTTTAGATATTGTGAAGAATTGGGGTTAGGGCCACAATGGAAGTGATATCGTGACAAGTTTTGTCAGTGCCACAACGAGAAAGACCCCGTGAAGTTTTCTGGGTTAATAAATTCTTAATTTGTGTGGTAGACTACTAATCTTATAACCTTTCTGTAAGACATTACATATGAAATTTTCCTATACAATGGTTACCATACACCCTAAAATGATTTTTTTTAAAAACATGCTGAGAGATGTGTAGTAACTTTCACTTAAGCTGCCTGCCTAAAATACTAATTCTAAGCCACTTGCCCCACTTGTTTATTTCTGAAGAATGAACTTGATTGGACCCATCTTCCCATGAAGGCAGCTCCCGCACTGATGCTTCTGTTTTACCAGTTCTTAAAAATTCACGCAGAAAGATATTGTAAGGTCCTGACTATGGAAAATCCTTTATCCCTAACCAGACTGATGGCGGTTGGTGGGATACGGTCCTGGATGTGTGAGTTCCACTGCTGTCAAACCCAGGTCCACCACTGAAATGCTTAAGTGTGTGTGAGTTAGGACCTTATAAAAGATGAAATTTCTGTAGAGAAATGTTGCTCCCCCCAAAGAAAAGTGGAATAACATCATTTATTTGACTAATTTGCACATATATTAAAGTAATACTTATCTGATATTCTCTGAAAGAATATCTCATGTGAACCCTGAAAGTCAACAGTATTAATAAAAATCGATCCAGCATCTGCATCTGTCACGCCAAAGATGTGGCTCAGAGAACAGTGCTTTTCAGCATTGTTTTCTTCTCTGCTTAGGGTTAGATGAAGTCGATATATATGAACTTACAGCTTGTATATTTCACATTCTATTTTGCTAGCATGTCTCTCCTTTTTCAAAATTTCTGCTGCATTTAAGCAATAATTTTTCAACCTTGAAACATAAATCACAATATCATTCAATTCTAAAGATTTTAGCTTCAAATCTTTAAAATGCACTTAATGCATGAAACACAACAGTTAGCTCATTTTTTTTTCCTTTTAGTTCTCCAAGAGCCCTGACTTCATAATATCAAGCAATTCCTGTCCCAAGTCTCACACTCATGTATATCTTAAACTGAAGCTACCCCTTTGCCATTTTACTAAAGCATTGTGTGTGTGTGTATGTGTGTGTGTGTGTGTGTGTGTGTGGTGTGTGTGTGTGTGAATGGACCGACATATTTTCTCCTAATAGATGGACACACTAGAATATAGTAAAAATTCACATAATTTTTTACTATAAAATATTTTAAATGTTTTATTGATTTTTTTAGAAACAGAGGAAGGGAGAGGAAGAGAGAGAAACATCAATGAGAGAGAGAAACATTGATCAGCCGCCTCCTACATGACCTGGGCATGTGCCCTAACCCAGAATCAGACCTGCAACCTCTCAGTGCATGAGACAATGCTCGATCAATTCAGCCATACCAGCTAGAGCAACTATAAAATATCTTAAATATAATTTCTCTATGTCATTATCACTCTCTACTTTTCTCTCTGACTTTACTCTGTCATGTAAGAAATTGAACAACTATTTTTGGTTAAGAGACAAGAGGAAGGATTGTATCTCTGCCAGACCCGCTGTTCCATAGGCCTTTGTGCCACACAGAGGTCAGGGTTTGGCCCAGAGCACATACAAAGGAACTGAGGAAGACTCATGAATGTGCTCCAGTGTGTGTGTCAAAGCGGAATCAAAGGGCCCTGGCTGGGTAGCCCAGTTGGTTAGAGCATCATCCCAATACCCCCAGGTTTTGGGCTTAATCCTGGTCAGGGCACATGTAAGATTCAACCAATGAATGTTTCAATAAATGGCACAACAAACCCATGTTTATCTCTCTCAAATAAATAAATAAATAAATAAATAAATAAATAAATAAAATTTTAAAGTGATAGCAAATTAAATTTCAGGAGCTTTTAATAGTGACCAACTTTTATTTTTAACCCCCTTTCTGTAGGGCTCACTGCTGCCGCACACTGGGCGCCAGCTGGGAAGAGCAGGTGCTGCTGTGGAAGAGGGAAATGATGTCACCCAGCAAATGCAACACCCAGAGCAAGTAACTCACAGCCATGCACAAACTCATCCATGCGTCTGGCGACTCAGCGCTGTGAGGAATAATGAGAACAGAAATAATACTTTAAAAACATTCATTGAATGCTCACTACAAGCCAGACTGTATAGCAATTAAATTATAGATTTTCCAACTAACCAAACAAAAATCATTGATATTTTTAATCAAATTCCAAGACACTCTCTTTCTTCAGCTAAGCTGGTTTAATTTATTTTAACCTTTAAAAGCATTCATCAAAGCATATACATCTGTTTAAAGATACAGATTTGTGTAAGAAAATGACAGGTAATATCCTGAATTTGTCTGAAATTAAAATTTGCATTAATTTTAATTTTCACTTGTTTTTTCCTTCTCTTAAAAAACAGTCAATTTCTGTAATTTGAAAATTATTTTTCCCACACTTTCTGCTTTCTTTCTTATTCTAAAGTCTGCACTATGGACTTCTCTCACTGGTTAGCATTTTCAGCTAGATGGTGACCTGAGGGGATGATAGGAATTTTAAAACTCAAGTCAACCTGGCATATGTTTGTACCCAGGCTGGCCTTAAGTGAGGATCCCAGGGGGACTCTTGGTGGCATGCTGCCATTGTCAGTACACCGGGGTGAAGTTTTAATTCTGAACTTCTGAACCAAGTCGGCATGGGCTCTTTCCTTCAGGTTGCTCGGTGGATCTAAAGAATGGGCATTTTGGTTTCCCCAAAGTGGTGACTTTAAAAAGTAAATATCTATAAAAATTACTTGAAATAAAAATTGGAATTGTTGACTAAGTTATCAAAGTAAATGCAATTGGAAATCAAATCAGTTTTAACAACCGTTAGACATATCACTTCCCACGAGGAGGGAGCACGCACAGAGCAGGAGAGCATCCCAGTGTCGTCGTCATTATCGCTACAGAGGCATTTGTGGAAGTTGAAGTAGTAGGACTTCTTCGGTTGCCAAAGGAAAATACACGGTAAAGAGTTAAACAGTCAAGGAATCCTATTGCAACAGGGAAGAGATACCGAACTGCTTTCCCATAAAACAAAACGCTGGGAGATTTTTAAATCCTGGAGTGAGCCAGTGGAAAAGTATTGGATTAAGAAGTACAAATTAGCAGTTACAAAATAGTCACAGGAATGTAAAGTGCAGGATAGGGAATATATTCAATAATGCTTTAATAACTTTGTATGAGACCAGGAGGGCACTAGAACTATTGGGAGGGCCACTTTGTAAACTATGTAAATGTTTAAGCACTCTGCTGTACAACAGTGAATGTCGACTGTAATTGAAATAAGAGAAAAGTATGAGAGGACTTTGGAGACTAGACTAGTGCAGGTGCTCAGGCCATCAGTGCTGCTGATGGTTCTGCACAGGCTGCTGCCCTCCACAGCCCCTGGCAGTGCTGAGGACCCTGTCCCCTTACATGATTGCAATGCAAGGCTTCGGGGCCTTGAGAATGACTTCCCTGGGTGTAGAGCTGACCAGAGGCTGGGAGAAGATTTATATCTCAAAGGGTCAGACTTTGCAACTGCAAGTTTTTAAGGTAAATGTTCTAAGAAAAGAGAGGAGAGTCCCCTAGCTTGAGAGAAGCAGGTCAGAGGTCTGTCAAGTTGAAGTTGGCATCCTCTTGGTCACAGTAACTATAGAGATATTGAAAAAGTTTCTGGAAAGGTATAAATTATTAATTTTAATCCACAAGCCAATAAGGTGTAGTCACTTTCACCCAACGCTATGGCAAAAGCTTCAATGCGCAGGGACATTGCCTACCTTTGTGTAAGCTAGTCCTTAGGTGGAATGTGATACAGCCATATGCACATCTACTTAATTTAGTTGAAAGTGGGAAGCTTTACTGAGAAGTCCCTCCCTTGAATTTGCAAAATATAATTGCATTTTCTCTTTGCTATTCATGCAACTGTCAGCAGAGGCAAGACAAACCCTTTGTTTCTAAAGATTTGTGGCAAGCAGTTCAAGTCGCAATCTGCTGTACTACAGAATTTTCCAATAATTCAAACTCCGAAAATAGCTCAAGAAATGTTGTCCTTGGGCTGTTTATGTCTTTGGCAAAGAAAGTTCATTTAATATAATTACCTATTCTTTACATTTTTACATGGAATATGTCAGTCTCCAACCTATTGTCTCTAGGCAGTAAATTTCAGACTCCCAGGAGCAGGTCTTTGAGAAAAGAGTTTATAAAGAAGGTTTTAGGAGCAGCAAGGATGTTGAGAACTGGCTTTTGTACTGTGAGTTCTGACTTTAAAATTATTTAAAATTATTTGATATTGTCTGTGACAAATACCTGCAGGATCCCCTGAGACTCTGAAATGCAGGTAATGATTAGCATATCTTATTACAATATGTAAGTGTGCAAGCAAACACTGGGAGCCGGAAACCTGCTGGGACTAATCAGTGTACATTTAGGACAGACTGTGAGCCACCACAGGCAGAGAGAAAAGATCTCCTGAGGAAACTTAATCTCCAATCCATAATCCATAAAAGGGAACAAATTATGTGCAATCCATCACCTTTTAATTGAGCTGTGAATTTGAACTGTTTTAGAAATAATTAAATGAAATCCATTTGCACAGTTATCTAAATGTATAGTTCCCTTTATGTGACTAAAATTATTATTTTGTGGGCGATGAACCTTGAAAAATTAATTGCGATGTCAGATATTAAAACCGAGTTTTAACATCATACAAAATAATTCATAACTGTATAATTATAAATTTATCAGTATGTGGCTGCTTGGGATTATTAACATTTAGGAGGCTTCTCTGAAAATGATTAGAGACAGTAAATAGCTCTGTCTGTGAGATAAATTCTCGTGCATGTGGAAGGACTATTCAGTGAGCACAAGGGGGTCAGTTTTCATCTTTTGAACTGAGATATTCTGAGTACACAGAAATATAACAGTGGTGTCTACCAAGTCGCCTTAGAACATGAGACAGCAGTGGAAAGAATTCATCATGGCCAAGTTAATGCAACTAAACGCATTTTCATCTATCTGTGTGCATAATTTACATTCCGGCAATAATTCTCTGCTTCAAGTTTGCAAAGACTGGACCTTAAGAAGATTCTTTGAAGTCACTTGATTTTTAAAATGCAAAGAGAATCAAGCTTGTGATGACTATAATGCCCAAACTAGCTGTCCCGAATAATCAACTCCTAGGAGAGCATCAGAGAACGGAGTTACTGGTTCCACATACTAAGGCCACAAAGAAAAATATAAAATACAGGGTAGTTAAGTCAAAACCTCAGAGGAAACCAAATGTTTAAACTATGCTTTTCAAAGATCGCACTCTTCCCTGACATTAAACCTGATACATGCTCTTAACCCCGAATGACATATCCATACCATTTGCTTTATTTTCACATTATTGTTAGAAATAATGTTAGTATTTTAGAATGACTTGCTAGTGCCAATTCCCTTCCCATAGGATTGATTATTTGAGATGTGTTATATTATCAACATCATAACTTTAAAAGCAAGTAATAAACAAGTGTTGATACAATGATGAAATCTATAAACAGAATAAACTACACAAAGAGCATAAAATCTCTAAAACAGAAGATTTTGAAGTTTTTTATTTTAATCAGATCTATTGGTTGGGAAACATTTAAGGCAAAAGAGTCTTCTTGGGAAGCATCTTCATCTCAGGAACATCCAAGAACACAGGAAAGTCTTTCATTGATTGAACCTAGAAAGAGCCTTCTGCAGGTTCTACACTGAGTTCGTGTGCAGTGAGACAAAATGCTCGTTTCCACACTTTCTGATGAAGGCCACAGCCTTCTCCAAAATTATGTCTGAAAATAAAGGGAAATAAGTGATACAGAGTAGAAGCAAATGGGGAGAGTTTATCTCACCTCTCAAGACGACCTTATCCTGCAATGAATGATTAACCACATGACTCGCGCATGCATGTCTTACGGAATGAGCAGTAAAGGCTATGCCTGCAGTTCAGGGGTGTCCCTGGCAAGAGAAACTTATAATAATATGTGGTTTCACACATTCAATACTGAAGCTTCATTCCATTTCTATATCATCTGCCCTTTCCTGGTATTAAGATGATTCTTGTCATATTCATTTTTATACCTATATTTATAATAGGATTTAGCAGATAATGGTAAGGAATAATGGTGTATCAAATGACCAAATATCAAATTAATACTTTTTTTTTCTAATTTTACTGTGAATCATGCTGCTTTAATTGAGTAGATCACCTTGACTTCATTCAGCTCAGGGATTCTGATGTCAGACTGTTGGCTTTAGAACTGGAGGGAGTAACAATCTGTCTGAGGCCATGAGGTTCGGGGTGGCTGGGTACAGCAGCCACAGGGAGCTAACCCAGGCTTGTACAAACGCACCTGTGACTACTTCATATCGAAATTAAAACATTAGCTATGCTTTAAACAGTTTTGTCCTGGCTTCTCTCCACCCTACCACTGAATTAAAATGAATAATGGAGCTCAGCTGGTGTTGCTCAGTTGGTTGGGAGTCATCCCATGCACTTAGAGGTCGCAGGTTGGATTCCTGCTCACATGCCTGAGTTTTGGGCTCAACCTCAATAGGGGGCATGCATGAGGCAGCCAATAGATGTTTTTCTCTCATCCATGTTTCTATCTCTCTCTCTTTCTAAAATCAATAAAAACATATATTAAAAAATGAAAAATGGAATCTGACTGTTGCTACAACATTCTATATTTCTACAATCACATGTTTTAAGGAACTGGACCCAAAAATTGTATAACAAAAATCTGATAAAATTTGAATGATTTTGGTAAATGTGATCTATTTGTTTTTCCTGGTTTGTTTTTGTGGGTTTATAATGAAATAGGTTGTGCATGAGACTAATTTTGCTATGCTAAAATTAACATTTTGGACCGGCACTTTTGTTCAAGTTAAATGTTTCAGCAATCTTTTCAAAACTTTTTTGTAGGGAGAGGTCAGAGGTTATCAGCTAATATGGATTAAGACAGAATCCAGACCCAGTCCACAACTTAATACATTCATAAAATTCATTCATAATACATTCATAATATTCATAAAAATTATAATTTTATGAGGCTTTATACTTTATTAATGTTGCTAATGAACATCAATGTATTGTCTATCTAAATTGATCTATGATATAATTATTGTTCTTATCTACTTGCTTATGATGTTCTTTCTCTCAAATTTTCCATTATTTGCTAAGGCTTTTCCTCTTGAATTGATTTTGAAAATGTCATGTTAAGGTCACTTAATTAATAATTTTTGAAGAGATTCTTTAAGCTACATATAAACTTTAAATGCCTTGGAAAGCAGATTTGGAGCTGAATAATATAACATTACAGGGATTTTTGAACTTAGGGAAATGTGGAATACATTTTAAAACATGGGTATGCATTGCCTCAATTTTGTCAATAAATGCTTTATTTAAAGATATATATATATATATATATGTATATATATATATATATATATATATATATTCCACTTTCAAAGGCTGTTAAATCGCGTTGTTTACCCATATCTTCAGAAAAAAAAATAACTTCTACTTTCATGGTAAACAACCTGCTTCCCTATTTATAATGGTCTGTCCCTCTAGCAACTTCAGTGCGAAATTATAGCTAATTTGCCTACAAACATCAGGTGGTCATAATAATCTGGCCACTCAGTGTATAATCTGTGGCCCTTGGGTATTAGTAGTCTGGGTCCCCTTTTTTTATAATCCCAAAGCAATAGAAATCATTTTATAATCATTGCTGTCTCCCTGACACACAGTACAGTCTCCGCCATACAGTGGGCACTGAGGGACCCTCATTAAAGAAATGCAATTGTTAAGGAAATCCTGAAAACACATCCAGGCCATCATACATGTGATAAGAAGGCTGTTCTTTAAATCCTGCCCAAATGGAATGCCAAGATCTAGAGTTACTTTTAAGAGTTAATCCATTTCATATAAATTCTTTAACAATTTAACGTCTATATAAACATGTCACAGGATTATATTATTTTTATTGCGGTGTGAATAAAAAATGCACGTATATTAAATAAACAGAAAAATAAGTTCTGATAGTGGTTTACACATTCATGTAACCACCATCTAAATCAAGACATGATCTTGCCTGTGTGCTAGAATGTTCTCTCAGGTCTCCTATTTGAATTCTTAAATTCATATTGTAGCATCTCACATTTTGTCTTGCCTAGCTTCTTCCCTCGGCAGAAGATGGGTTTTTTAATTTCATGCCCATGCTGTTGTAGGGATCTGTGTTTGTTCCCTTTATTGCTGTACTAGAGGCCCGGTGCATGAAATTCGTGCACAGGTAGGTCCCTAGGGCCAATCGGGGCCTTCCATCCTCCGGCTGTCGGCTGCCAGCCCAGGACTTCTTTCATTCTGTACTGCCCCTGATAGTCAGCACATGTTATAGCAAGCTGTCAAACTCCCAAGGGGAACATTTGCATATTAGCCTTTTATTATATAGGATAGTACTAAATTGCATGGACATATGAATGAATCACTTTGACTTTTTTTTTTTCAGTTTTTAGCCACTAGAAACCTTCTTATGCAAGACTTTCTGTGAACATGTATTTAAAGCTGGTATGTGAATTTACAGGAGTGGGATGCTGAATCACAGGATATTTTAGCTTCATGAGAAAGTGCCAGACCACTTTGCTACATGCCTCTACCACCCTGTACTCCATCAGAAATGTGCCACTGCTTCACGGTGATATTTAAAATTGTTAATGTTTTCCTTTTTCCTAGCCTAGGAATTGGTATTACAATACATTGTAGTGTAAATTTCCATCACATAATTATTAGTGAGCACATTTTCATGTGTGTATTAACCATTAGTATATCTTATTTTGGGAGATTCCCTTTTAGATCTTTTTGCTAATTTATAATTTTGGGTGTTTTTGTACCTTTGACTTGCAGGAATCTTTCCACATTATAGATATGAATACTTTGTGAAATATGGGTCCTCAAGATATTTTCACATAACAGCATTTACCTATTCTATTCTAATATCTCAAGATAATTGGAAGTTATCTTACTTAAGCAAATTTTATCATTTTTCTCTAATGTTCAGTGATTTTGTGACATGTACAAAAAGCATCGTTGCTTATTCCAACATCACAGTTGTCCTGTTTTCTTTAGAAGGTTCTAGTTTGGTTCAGGTTCATGATTCTTCTTGAGTTATTTTTGAATTTTTAGCAATAAGATAGGGTTCAAGGTTTATTTCTGTGTGTGTGTATCCAGCTGGTCCAACACCATTTTTAGAATTGATTTTTCCTTTCCCAGTCAAATTGCCTTAGTGCATATGTCGAAAATCAATTGATGATATATGAGTGGGTCTAGTTCAGGCTGTTTAAATTCTGTTCCATTGATCAATTTGTCTACATTTATGGTAATAAAATGCTATCTCTATCACTGTTTCTTTACAGTAATATGTGAAATAAATTTGTCTGCCAAATTTTCTCATTCTTCTTAAGCTATTATAGATTCTCTACATTTCTATGTAACATTTAGAATCGGCTTGTTAATTTTGACAAAAAAAGCCTACATAATTTTATAGGGTTTTATTAAACCTACAAATCATTTTGAAGAGAACAGATAGCTGAATATGTACCTCTCTATTAATACAGTTTTCAAAAAGTTTTCTCATTTCTGACTTTTTTCACTTCAGTTGAGTTTTACCTCTGTTTTGTTAGATTTTTTCTTAAATTTTGTATAAGTTTTGAGGTTCTTGTAAATAATATTTTCAGCATTTAATTGTGCAAGTGTTTGTTTGCTTTTAGTATGTAGTAATACAAGTAATATTTTTATATTAAACTTGCATCCTAAGACTTTACTGAATTTATTTGTTTGAGGGTTGTTTTTTGTTTGTTTTTAAATATCTGGGCTTTTGAACAGAGACAAACACACATATCCATACATACATATAGATGATTTAATATAACATTTAATTTTATTTTAAAAACTTTTCCTACTCCTTTCTCATCCTTATGCCTTTCATTTATTTGTCTTTTGTTGCACTGGATAAGTGACCCTGTGAAGTACTTAATGGATATGATGCAAGTATGTGGTAAATGTTTCCCCCCACGTCCCACGTGGTTCAGGGTTCAGGATCTGGAAGAGGAGACACACACAAATGAAAGAGAAGAGACAAAAGATAATTTGGGAATACTGAGGGACCAGGTGGGTAAGTCCAACTCAAGATGAAGAGGAAGGACTTCCACTGTGCTCAGGCTGCACCAACCTTTTATTTGGTTTGGGATCCACCCATAGTATAGCCCTTAGGCAGGCAAGTTCTGGTAACACACAGACTATCTTATCAATAAGGATTTACATGACTGGTGGGGAAGTTGCTTCAGCTACCATTATCTGGATTAACAGAGGTGGTGCACAGCTCTGACCTTTGCTAGGGCTTCAAAGGTCACCAGCCTTCCGGGTTCTCTGTGTACACTTCTCTGCCAGTGAAGACAATAGGTGGTTTCCCACACAAGTAGACATACATTTTGTTCAATATCAGAAGAAAGTATTCAATATATTCTAATTAAGTATGATGATAGCTGTATCTGTATATGGTTTTACCAGGTTGTGGAAGCCTAATAAAAGTATTCACATATGTATATTTATACATATTTACTCAAATAAGTATGTAAAACATATTCCTATATATGCACATATTATTATATGAATATGATTTATAGTCTTATAAATGGATATACTGTTATATATTTGCTAAGAATATATATGTGTGTGTGTATCTGTGTGTGTATATACTTATTCTGAGTAAACTTTCTCAATATATACTCCTTTTATCAATATTTGATTGTTCAATTCTTTGAAAATGTTTCACCATTTTTCTCTTCAAATATGTTGTCAAGTCCATTACTATTTAATCTCTTCTCACTCTCTGCAACATGTTACACACATGTTACACACATGATCCTGTCCCCTAGACCTCAGGCCCACTCTTTATATTTTGTGTGCTTCACTCTGGCTAATCGCTAGTATTTGTCTCCAGGTCCACTGCCCTTCCTCCTCCTCTCGTGCCCAGCCTCCTGTTCAGCCCACCCAGTGAAGTCTTCCATGAGGTTTCTATTCCTTTTTGCAGTTCGATTTCCTTTTGGATGTCTCCCATCTGCTTACACACGTTTCACTACTTGTCTACTAGATTAGTTAATGTTTTTATATTCTTTTTAAAAAATGGTACTTTCTATTAAAAAATCCCTCTTTCTGCTAATTCTAATTCCTGCTGGCTTCCACTGCTGTTCTATCTCTTGTCATGGGCCTCTTTATTCTACTTCTCCACGTGTCCTGTGTTAGCAAACAGAGCCTAGAGACCGACAGAGAGAACAGGTGCACTCTGGGCTCTTGCTCTAACAGGTCTTCAGGTGGAATGAAATCCATTTAACCTAGAGATGAGTTTGTTCTGTGTGTGTTTGCTTTTTGGATTTATTTTGATTCAGATAACCTCTGGCTTCAAATGTTCTAAGATGTAATAAATATGTTCTTCCTTTTCCCCCCTTTTTTCTAGACAAGGATTGGAACCTGAGTACAACCCAGTCGCCTCTGGAGGAGCTCAGCGTTTGCCTTATGTTCTTCCTGATGCCTTTCTTAGCCCTGTGCCTTCCCACTGCCTGACTGGGCGCTGCTTGCAGTTGTTGAGGACTCTGTGCCTGGGGGAGTTCTCTCAGTGTTGCTGGTCTTTGTGCTGCATCTGTGGGCCCTGTGTCTGTGAGCCTGACAAAGTCCCTGTGTTGTTTTGGGACCTCTCGCAGCTGTCTTTTTCTCCTGCCAATCCTTTCATGTGCCACCAGCACTAGAAAGGGCCACAGCATTGTGTGTGATTTATTTCAATGTTCCGGTGCTCACCCAGGCACGTGACCATTGCTGTGCGTACAGGAAGGGTTTCCGTGAGCTCATCTGACCTGCCTCCCCTGCCTTGGCCTCGCAGGGCATTTCTCTCAGCAATCTCCCCCTGCCCAGCCTTTGGCCACCTGCTGACCTGCACTTTTTTGCAAAAACACATGTCCCTAGAGGTTCTTTCTCAGTCCTCCTCTCTTACCTTTGCTTTTGATGGACAGATGCCTTCATGAGACCCCTCAGGACAGAACTGACAAGTGTGTTGCTGTGGTTGGGGTTCCCTAGATTTCTACCTGTCAGGCCAGTCCTGTCAGGGCCATGAAATGCATGTTGTAAGTTAGGCTGGGTCCTCCACCTCTCCTGTGTAGTGCTGGTTTCTCCTTGTGCCCTGCTCACAACTCTTAGCCACGTGGACTTTCTCCCTCCTGCAATTTACGTTTCTCTGTGTGCTCAGCTCAATGAGTCCTTGTTTTTTTTTTTTTTTTGTTTGCTTGCTTTGTTTGTTTGTTTTGTTTTTTTCTTAATTAGGAATCTTCTCTTCATTGTTATCGTGGCCATGATGGTATCTTGTAAATTTCTATATTCTAATCAGAATGGTGTTTTACCTTGTTCAAGTTTTGCTTTATGGATGAAGTGTGTGTGGGGTGGGGGAATGACTTTTATTATTTTATAGGCTCACCTAATGTTAAACTAGAGTCTTCCAAAAATATTTTCTCACCTTTGTGATGTGTAATAAAATTATATGTGTTTTTCCTGGGATAGGACAAATGAGAACAACCCTGAATGAACCTGTGATTAGATTAATATGAAGTTAACATTTACTTGATTGTAATTAGTAATCTGTTGCTGCCCCCCGCCCCATTTGAATGCAGTGGCTCTTAAATTAATAGAATGAAATAAAATGTGGGCTTTTATCTGTCATGGGGGCTTTGCTGATATGGTCCATCAGGAAACACGGCTGTTCTGCCTGGTGTAATGACCTCTGCTCTTACTTTAAACATCAATTGATGATAATGCCCTGCAGTTACATATCGTTAAAATTAATTATTAAAGGAAAAGAATCTCCCAAATATATGTTATTAGAGATACGAGAGGTTTTCTTATGCTATTGTGAAGAAGTGGTGTATTTTTTATCAGCAGACTAGCAAAGTGTATCCCACCATACTTACAGTCCTTATTTTTTTTTATAAGATAAAATGTAAGCCTTATTGAAATATACCTAAAATGCATTAAAAGTCATTATACTTTGCCCTCACATTGGTTTTGCTGATATAATTATGATCTTGACTTTATAATCTTACTCTATTACATAGAAAAAATATTGTTTCAATATTTCCAGTTACATTCATGTAATAAATATTCTTGCTGTGATTTATGGAGCCATTGATTTCACATTCACACTCAAAATGATTTCCTGATTTAAAAGATGATTATCATTTCCAAGAATGCTTTGGCTTACTGAAGTGATAACATTTACACTTTGAACTTAACTAAGCAACTGCATTATAAGAAATAAGTCTAATAATATAAATTTATTTTCTATTGGAGCTGCAGAAACTTTCCCTCTATCTCTTTGGTTCTTGCAGCTGACTGAATAGTTTAAACAACATTCAGCAAATTAACAGAAGAAATCAATTTTTGATATGGCACATAGGAAATTCATAAGCATGAAAATTTCAAACACAGTCAGGCAAAATGAAATATATATGTTATTTTGGACCAAGGAGGAGGAGGGAACCATGTTTGGGGCTTCAGAGGGGAAATAGGCAATTCACAAACCATGTAACCAAGAAAGTAGCCAATTTCCGCTAGTCAACTCAGAAGCAATGGGAACAGGGGAATGGAGTGAACAGTTTTGCACGGATCCTTCTCGTCTCCCATACTTCATTCCTAGGTGCTGAAGTGGATGGGCAATGGTGATTGTGCTAAAGTTCTTTTCCTGATGAGGGTCTTGCTAGAATCTCTTTAAAGAAGAAAAGGGGGAGGTAAAAAACAAATTCTTCCTGAGGTTTGGGCTTTAATTGTTTTCAGCTGGAAATAATGTATGTGTCAAGGTGGCATATTCTGGGGACACTCTGACCGCCATAAAATTCACCAGTGCTTTCAGAATTGTCTAACTCAGTTTTTTCAAACTTTTGGTCTTAGGATCCCTTTACTCTCTGAAAAATTATTAAGGATTTCAAAGAGCATTAGTTTATGTCCACTATATTTATCAACAGGTATATAAAAAATCAAAACTTATAAATCGAATAACATATTTATTACTTCATTAAAAAATAACTTAAGCATGTAATATGTTAACATGAATAATGCTTTTTTGTGAAAGATAACTATATTTTCCAAAAATGTTGTTTACTCTCTTAAAGAAGTTTGACTTATACGTCAGCTTAATTTTCATGTCTGCTTTTCATTCTGATGTATGATCGAATGCAATATAAGCCCAGGGAAATTCTATTGTCCACTCTTGAAAGAATGAGAGTGAAAAGGCAAACCATGTCTTTATGTTACTATGGAAATAATTTTAATCAGGCAGACACCTTAAAAAGTGTTTTGGGGTGTCTGGGACACAGTCCCACAATCATTAAACCATTCAGTAAGACACTGAAATATTTTTTAAGTACCTAATTGTTTGTGGATATGGATTCCCTTAAAACCTAATGCTTGATACATCTATGGTTGTCTCTTATGAATTTTAAATTTCTCCAAGAGGCTAACACCATTTAACTTAATTTTTGTAATATAATATTATATCTCTAAACTAACTGCATTGTCTATTTTTCTATTAGTTCAATATTTATGTCTGGGATCAAAATGATTTGTTATAACACTTTTTACATTAAATTAATATAAATGTTGCATTTTGTTTAGCAATAACACTATATATAGTGTCTTCATCTTTTCATCCTGGTACATGATGGTGTTTATTGAGTGAACTTCATTGAAACATCTATCGAGTGAAGGCATATTGACTTCCTGTGTCAGGCAGCTTCTGGCATGGCTCCCAGTGACTTCCCCCTACCAATGTTCATGCCTATGTTCTCCTTCTTTAAGTGTGGGCTGGACCTATTAACTTGCTTGTAACCAGTAGAACACAACCAAAATCATACAATATCCCTTCCAAGACTAGACCTCAAAAGACTGTGGCTTTCTTGCTAGTCTGCCCTCTCTCTCTCTTGCTGGAACCATCTTGTTTCTTCCTGTTTGGTTGTTCAGATGAAGCACACTACCATGTTTTAGATGCCCTATGGACGGGTCCATGTGGCTAAGAAGAGAGAGAGAGAGAACTTCTGTGAGCATCTGGGGAATCAGTCTAACAAACCACAAGAAACTAAATCCCACCAACAAACACAAAAGTCAGAAAAAGGTGGATCCTTCCCAGAAATTTCTGAGTTGACTTCCATGGATAAGAGACCCATAGTCGTTAAATTCAGCTAAGCTGTACTCATATCCCTGATGAGCAGCATCTCTAAAATAATAACTGTTTTTAAGTGAAGATACTCAATGTGGGGATTCTTTGTTACTCAGTACTAAATAATATGCTTAGTAAGCATTGTGATAAGGGATACAATGAATGAAGGTAATTCACAATATTGTCTTTTCTAATTTTAAAAGAACAAACAACTCTAAATGCCAAATTGATAGCTCTAATATCACTTAAACAAATTATTTTTAAATTGAATATTTTACATAATTTTGTTTTTAACTTAAATTTTTAATCTTTTTACACTTTCTACAAATAGATGTATTCTAATATGTGATTTTATGATTTAAAGTTTGTGTATTATCCTATATAATAAAAGGCTAATATGCAAATAAACCAAATGGCAGAACAACTGGAACAACCTACCAAACAACCAGATGCTACGATGTGCACTGACCACTGGGGGGGGGGGGGGGGGGGCGGGGTGTGTAAAACATGGCAGACATTGGCTGTGGGGGGATGGTGGAGCAGGTGAGCGGGGGTGCCAGACCAAGAAGGGGCACTGGTCGCTCTCATCAAGGTGAGCCTCTGGTGGTTACTGAAAATTCTTTGCTCCCGCACAAGTGGTCCCGCCCAGCACTTGCACCTGTTGCTGGCACCAGCCCCGCTTGCACCCTCTGCTGGTGCCAGAGCTGCTACTCACACCCACTGCTGGTGCCTGGCGTCAGCCCCAATTGCTCAGCACTATCAGCTGGTGAGTGTGGCAGCTGCTGGTGATGACTGCACTTGCACCCACTGCCAGCCCCAGCTCCGCTTACACCCGCTGCCAGTGCCCAGTGCTGGTCTGATCGCTCTGCGCCATCAGTGGGTGCCAGTGGTGGCTGCTGGCCCTCATCGCCCCTGAGGGTTTCTCCATCTCCCCCTGCTCCTTAGGGGTGATCCGGGCAGGAGCCTCTGCGCCTTTAGCAGGTGTAAGCGGGGCCGGCACCTTCAGTGTGTGGGAGCTGCAGTGGCGGGAGTGGGGCTGCCAGGAGACAGGGGACGGGGGCCCCAGCAGGAGGGACTGGGCAGGGGTGCGGAGGATGGGCTGAGAACCATTCCTGTGCCTACTGCAGCCTCTCAGCCTCACAGCCCACACAAAATACATGGATTTGTGCACTGGGGCCTTAGTTTTATTATAATCTTTAACAATATCTATCTATCCCTACATCTATATCATCTCTCTATATTTATAACTTTAAATATAAAATGCTTTAAATTTATATTTGAGCAGAACAGTCTAATCATTTTAAAGGCATCTTCTGGAATTAGTATACAACAGACATTACATTGTTGATAAATAATTATTGAATATCCAAGTAAAATTATGAAACTGTGCATAATTGAGATAAACAGGCCTCTTTTGTAAAGTGTTTTGTGCATAGATTTCATTCCTGCAAGAATAAGACAGGATTCAGCATCATCAGCTGTTTTGATTTTTGTAGTGTGTGTAATCCTAAGAAATATGGTTGAAAACAATAAGTAGAAATAATCCAAAATTTTTGTTATAACAATGTCACTCAATTATTTGAACTCTTTCTACTATGCCAAAAATTTCATATATCTTTACTTGAATTCTTTTGAATGCAAATAACTGGGAACCACATGTACTTTGCAACAATTTATTATTCAGTTATTATCATTTACTTTCTAAATTCCAACACTGATATTTTGTATTATGCTTTTAGTTACTAAAATACAAGATCCAAGAGAAGCTTTATTTCTGTTTTGTTAACATGTGAGCCCCTACAGTAATGGCACGGTGGTAAGATTAGGGGCAGATGAGAAGATGAGAACTTAGCTCATTTGGGTAAAAATTGAAGAAATTGAAGTATGGTAGGAAGCCCCTTGTGTTATCTGATGAGGTGCTTTTTCTCAGGCAGATTGTTCATGAATGGGTACATATTGAAAAAATATGAAGATTGGCAAAGTTAAAACTGCTGTGCTCCCTGTCCCCTGTGGATTCCCAGGGCCACTGAATAGTCTAGAATGAACACGAGGACTTCCTTATGACTTTTTCATTCTTACCTTTCCAAAAACAATTCACTGTTGAAATATTCCAGGACCTGTAAAAGCATCTGTGCTTGGGAAATACATCCCAAGATCTTTTAGATGGATTGTTGATTTATGTCCTAAACTCCAAACAGAATATCAATTCTCACTCATGTACGTCTCTTCTTGTACAAAAAATACTCTGCTGTCGACTCAATTGTACAAGCTGCAAATCCCGGTGCTTTTGTCCACTGTAACCAATAAATCATTGTCCGAGATCTGTTTTACTACTTATTATGCTGGTAGTCACTTCAGACTTCTTCCCTTCTGAACAGATCCACTGCCATTGCTGTAGCTGGGCCAGTAAAATCCTTCCCCGGCCTCCGCAGTGATTTCCTAAATGTTCTGCTCTCTTTTAACCTCCCTCCCATTCCTGCCCACTCTCCAAAATGCCCTTCGTGTGGTCATTGTAACAACCATTTCAATCATGTCATCTTTTCTCAAAATTCTTCAATGGCTACTCATTACTCAAATGATAAAGTCAACATTAATTAGTTTATGCATAGGCCTCTCCCCGCTATGACCTTCACGTTCTCACACATCTTAATTGTGCATTGCCATAAATTTCCATTAATGAAACTCTAGTGCACTCAGCTCTCCATTCCCACTGCCAGCAGCACACAGAGCCAGAGTTTCTTCCACGAAGCTGTTTCCTGTGTGTTCCCGGCTCCCCTCCACCCTTTCTAGCAATTTCAATCACCCTCCATGCACTTTTCAAGCAGCAATTAGGAGGTGTCTGCTTTGTGACTTGCAAGGCCAGACCTCGGGTATAAAAAGGAGGTGAAGCCTCCTTCTTCCCCTGGAGCAGTGCAGTTTCAGGGCAATGAACACCCCATTCTTCCTGATTTAATTCCTGGTAAATTTACTTATATGTTACGTCTTACTTTAAAAGGGTCTATCTCCTAGTAGTTTAACTTGACCTTTTCAGACTGAAGTGACTGTTCTTCTGTTTATTACCAACATACTACTTTTAAATGCATCTAGAACACACATTTGGAATATTGCATTTTACATGTTTGCATGTCTATATTCCACCAGCCTGTAACTTCATCAAGTTAGGGTTTTTCCTCTTTGGTTTTTAATTCTGTCTATTATATATAATTGAGCACATGTTGTCTAGTTAATAACATCCATTGAATTAAGTTTTTTAGTGCCAATTATTACACTTGCAAGTTGTTTTCTTCAATTCTTAGGTCGTGTAAAAAATTGTGTACTATGCTAATGTATCTAAAACCAAGGTTTGGCTTCCTGATGCCATAAAAGCCAAACTCATAAAACAGATGCTGGTGAGAAAAGAAGGAGGTTTATTCAAGTGTTGGCCACATGAGAAAATGGGAGACTGTTGCAATGCCAGTCTCTCCACCTCAGTCCAGGCAGAAGTTTTTATAAGGAGGGAGGGAGAAAGTAGAACAAATAATTCAAGGGGAGGGTGCTAAAAAGTTCTCTATGTTCAGGCCAGCACACTCCATTCCAATAAGGATCTCAAAATGGGTCAAGTGATGGTTTGATGTGCCTCATCCTGGTCTTTGTCATTCTAGTTCTGTATCATCCTGGTTTTACAGTTGAAGGTCAGCAAATTTCCTGGAACTAGGATGACTGAATATCAGAGTCTGTATCTTCTGAAGTTAGTTCCTGGGATTCTTATACAAACATTAGAGGCCCAGTGCATGAAATTTGTGCACTGGTAGGGTCCCTAGCAGCTTCCGGCTGCCAGTCAGGGCCTCCCTCCCTTCCCTGGCAATCCTGCCCCCTGGTCAAACTCCTGGAAGAACTCTGGTTAAGGAGACAATTTGCATACTACACTTTTATTATATAGGATGCTACTTATTTTGACATATTAGTCAGAGTTAGCACTTATAGACGCAATGCCAAAAGAATGGTGGGGAGGTTTACAATTGCCCACTGTTATACTAACAGGTAGAATAATTTGATAAAAGCAGTGTCTTATTAATGAAATCAATGGTGATGTACAACCACACTGTACTCAAGGTCAAAGGATGTTAAATTTGAATGGAAGCAAAGGTCTTCTAGCTGAACTTTTCAGTTGAAAGGAAGCTTTATAAAATACATAGGATGGGAAAATGAGGCTTATGAGCTGTATCCTGGGCCTTCCAAGGTAATTAAAGTTTTATTTACTATAAAATTCACTTCTTTATGTTCGTGAGTTTCTATCTTCAGACAAAAAATAGCCACAAAAAAAAAAAAACCCACCACAATTTATGTGAACCACCATCATTGCATAATTAGTAAATGCCCACTATGTAAATCAAGGTTTGCTTTTCTGCCCGTTGCAGACTTAAGATAATTTTAATTTCAAGAAATAGAAAACTCAATTCAAACTTATTTAAACAACAGAGGGAATGTATTGACTCATATAATTAAATTTCCTAGATACAGTTTACTTAAGGCTCTGGCATGGTTTGTTTAAAATTCTCTAAGCTTGTGATCCCTCATATCAACTTCCTCTTCAAATAGGCTTCCTCCACTTAAGCAACGGGCTCCAGCAATCACAGGTCCCCAATTAACAGAGCCTCTTGTGCAGAGTGAGCTTTGCGTTGCATGAACCATGACTGGACTTAATCCCTTTAGCCAGGGAGTTACCATGTTCTAACTATTTCAGGTTTGCTTTGCCTGGATCCATCACTATGGTGAGAGGAATGGGGTTTTATTCACTGGTTTATCACCCAAATAACATAATTCTTGACACACAGAGAAATGGTGGGGTGAATATGTAGTGATAACTATAAGAAACCGTATGAACTATCAGGGAAATACTAACCTAATTCACCTTTTTAAAATTACTGCTTTTTACTTATATGTTAGAAGAATTTACTAGAGGTAGTTGTTAAAATATAATTGACTAGCATACACTGAATCCAGTTGTTTATATCATCAATTTTTCTCTTCTGGTGAATCTTTTCCATCAGCATACAAAAAATACTACTCTTTATCCCATATTAAAAATAAATAAATAAAAAATAAAACAATAACAACAAAATGCTCTTGATTGTACTTTCCCCCCAACTATGTCCTTATTCCTATCTTTCATTTGATAACAAACATCTCAAAAGAATTATCCATGTATACAAGTCTCAGTTCTTTTCTTCCATGGTTTTACAAACCCACTTCAACACAACTGTTGCCCCACATTCTCTAAGATAATATTGACCTTATGCTTCTGAGCTTAACGGCCAGTTTGTATTCCACATCCCACTTGACCCGTGTGAACATTTGATCAGGTTGAACTCTTCATTCATGAGATGTTTCTTTATTTGGCTTTCAGGGCACTATGATCTGTGTTTTTTTAAATTTATTTCTTCCTGAAAATTCATTGTCAATTTCTTCTCATATTCCCTTATCCTTATGTCTAAGAATTGTTAGTACAAAATACTTTAGGGTGTTTTTGTTGTTGCTTTTTTGTCGACATTAGTTTCTTGATGACCAAATAAAATTTCATGGCTCTAAAGACCATCTACATGAAAAAAATTTCCAAATATTTATATCATTAATTTTGTATTCTCACATTAACCATAGATTTTCATATATAATTATCTATGAGATATGTCCACTTGACCAAGTGGAATCTCAAACTTAATATCCTTTCCTCCAAGTTCATCTCTGATACCTCATTCAGAAACTTGTTGGATATTCCCTTTCAAAATAATATTGCTAATTATTCCTGATAATATTTAGTGGAAACATTATCGATTCTTTTATTTGAAACAAGGCTAGATATAGACCTTCTGAATTTCATTTTTGATTCATAAAAAATTTGCTGAACTTTTTTTGTGTCCACTGATTGAGTGAAAAAAATGTTTTTCACTAAATTTTGATTAATGTTCTTCTTTACCCCAGACCCTGAACATGCCTCCTAGTATCTAACAAGAGTGGAATTAAGGCTAAAAATGATTAATGAGGAATTTGAGAGGTTAATAAAAATATGCTCTAGAAATCAGTTCCATAAAAAATGTTGTAAATTGTTTATAGTTTAGTTTTTCAAAATTGTATTCATGAAATCATTAAAACAAACTGCTTCCGCAGTTCCTATCATTAATTGAAAATGTCAGGGAACTATGTTTTAATGCTTGGTTCTGTTCCCCAAATCATGCAATCAGCGTATTCGGTCCCCAGTACACTTGTGTAATTGTTTCTGTTAAAAGCCCACGGTGTGCACTGCAGACAGTTAAAGGACAGAGATGGATGGCGCTAAGCAGCCGTTCACAGTAATTGGACAGTGTCACTTGCAGCATGTCATCTGCACTGTTGCAGAAATTGGGGCTCCGGGTGCACAACCTACTCCTCACCCCTTGTAGGAAAATTACCTGGATCCTCAGAATGTACTGTGTTCTCTATGCTATCGTGTGATTTTCATTTCCCATGAAAGAATGATGAATGCGTTGTATATAAATTCCAGGTTCTTCTAGTAAATGCAGGCACAGCCATTAATTAAAGTGACCACACCAGTCTATAAAGTATAGCTGCAACCAAACTGGCAGATGTTACATGATCTATTTCTCTCTGTTCCAGAATTCAACAGGAAATATAATTAAACTTGTCTTCACCATATCTGTGCAATTGTGTATCTTCTTTATAACTGAAGAGCACACACATACACACACATTTTTTTGTTGTTATTGATGCTATTTATACTGAAAATATCAGCCACCTTTTTAATCACTGAAAATCAGATACTATTTAACACTAAGGAAGAAAATAGTGCATTTCAGCTCTCTGACACTTATTCCAGCCTTAAATGCTGTATAGTAACTTTAATACAAATGAACTGTATTAAACGTTGGCCAAAAAATTATAACACTATATAATTGTATAGGAATTCTTTTTACTTTTTTCCATGCAAAGTGATGTAGGGGGGAGTGAGGCAGAATGAGTTGATGGTGCTGGAAGTCCTAAACAAACTGCAGTGTTGTACTATTCTCCCCAAATAGACAGAATGTGAGTCTGGGATAATTTCTGGATAGCGTCCAAATTTAAAAATGAATACTTAATCCTAATTATCTTGGATGAGCGCTCTATATCCCACAGGGGAGAACTCCTAAGTACCTTTTCTTAATGGAACAAATTGTTTATGCATAACTTACCTAACAACTAAAATATAAAATCAGTATTTATTGTAACACTTCTTGGATTATCTCACAGTAGCTGAGGCACTGGGTCCAATTGTACAAACTCTTGTACTAATGTAGATTTACTGTCAGGAATGGTCAATCCCCTCAAATTGTCAATCCTAGATAACAAGTGGATCAATAATTAATGGCACAAAATCTATCTGACTGACAGCTTTACAGAGTTTTTGTGATTATGTTAAATAAATAATCATCAGCTTCTATTTTTATTTGTATCTATTAATTTAGAATGATAGGTGCCTCTCCTAACTCTATGGTTTTATTTTTATAATACAGTTTTACTTATTCATTTTCTATAAGGTTTAAGAATCTGGCAACTCCACATTAGGATGACTTGGGCAGTTGGTAGTTTTTATCCCCATGTCTTATTCAGTGTGGGCTGCTATAAAGACACTGGCTTGCACTGTAGTCTTGGTCAGAATCTAATATCTCTTCTAAACAAGAAATTCTATAAATCCTTCTAATACCTCATAAAGGATATTGGCACAATGATTAATAATCTTCTTAATAAACTTTATTAAGGGCTGAAATTCTGTATTTAAACAACTCACTCAGTACATACCTGTTACAGATCATCTATAACTACAGTTAACTTAATGGCACAAAGCATTTCCCTCTTGCAGTTTAAATTCTGCTGGGATTTCATAGCTAATCAAATGAGTAAGGAAAATATGCAGCAGGTTAGAGGATGACAATTACTGTAGAGAATACAAGTGAGAAAGGGTGATGGTTGCTGTCAGTTAGGAGAAATATAATTTGAGACGCCTTCATCAGGGCAGGCCTCACTGGGAGACTGACAGTGAAGCCAAGGCCAGGAAAAGGTGAAGGAGCATGCTTGCTGGTGAATGGGAGTGAGGAAATTCCAGGGAGAGAGGACGGCAAGTACAGTATTAAGTGGAGAGGGGTAAGACATGTATTTAAGTTAGCAGTGGAGAGTGAGTTAGAATAAGGAGTTGATTGGCAAGGGGCTTATGAGCCATTGTGTGACTTTGGTTTGACCTTCAAATTCTTGGGATAATTTGATAAGAAGAATGATACACTCTCATTCACATTTTATAAGTAGATGAAGGTAGCTTCTGTGTTGGAACATATTTAAGGAAGAAAGGTTGGGATTATAGAGACAGTTACGAGGCCACTGGAATAATCCTCTGTTACAGAGGACGGTGACTTACACCACTGCAGGTTAAAAAGGAATTAAAGTTATCCTGGCTAGTGTTGCTAAGTGATTAGAATGCCAGCCTGTGGACCAAAGGGTATTGGATTCAATTCTTGGTCCAGGGCACATACCTGGGTCACAGGTTCAATCCCTGACCCTGGTTGGGGCAGGTGCAGGAGGCAACCAATCAAGTATCTCTTTCACCTCTCACTCCCTCCCTCCCTTCCACTCTCTCCAAAAATCAATGGAAAAAATAACCTTGGGTGAGGATTAATAAAAATAAATAAATAAATATAAAAGAAATTAAAGTTTTATTTATTTTTTATTTTAATTTTAAAAATATTTTTCAGCTTTTTGAGATATAATTGACACATAACAATGTGTAAGATTAATATTATATATAATATATACACTAGGGGCCTGGTGTATGAAATTTGTGCACGGGGGGCGGGGGGCCTCAGCCAAGCCTGCACCCTCTCCAATCTGGGACCCCTCAGGGGATGTCTGACTGTCGGTTTAGGCCTGAAGATCGGGCTTAAACCAGCAGTCGGATATCCCTCTCACAATCTGTGACCACTAGCTCCTAATCACTCACCTGCCTGCCAGCCTGATCACCCCTAACTGCCCCTCATTGCCGGCCTGGTTGCCCCTAAATGCCTCCCACTGCCAGCCAGGTTGCCTCCAATTGCGCCCTCCCTGTTGGCCAGATCACCCCAACTGCCCCCACAATGGCCTAGTCCCCCCTCACACTCCCCCTGCCAGCCTAATCACCCCAACCTCCCCCCTTGCCAGTCTGGTTGCCCCCAACTGTCCACCCTGCCAGCCTGTTCACCCTCAACTGCCCCCTCTGCTGGCCTGGTTGCTCCCTCACAGCCCCCCAGCTGTCCTGGTCACCTCACACAGCCTGCTGTTCAGTCATTTGGTTGTCCCTCACTAACATCCCTGTCGGCCTGGTCACCCCACACAGCCTGCTGTTCAGTTGTTTGGTTGTCCCTCACTAACCCTCTTGCTGGCCTGGTTGCCCCACACAGCCTGCTTGTTCAGCTGTTTGGTCGTACCTCACTAACCGCCCTGCTGGCCTGGTCGTAGACAGCCCTCTTGTAAGGTTGTGAGGGTTAATTTGCATATTACCTCTTTATTATATAAGATAGCGACATAATTATCATAAGGTTAATTCACATATCCTTCATCTCACATAGTTACATTTTTTTTTGTGTGTGAGAACTTTTAAAATATACCTTCTTAGGAACTTCACCTGTATATTGCAGTTATTAACTATGGTCACCATGCTGTACATTCCATCCCCAGGACTTACTTATCTTCTACCTGGAAGTTTGTACCCACTGGTGACCTTCACCCATTTCCCCCATACTCTGCCCTGGCAATCACAAATCTCTCATCTGTTTCTGTGAGTTCATTGATTTTAGATGCTACATGTAGATGAGATTATGCAGTACTGGTCTCCCTCTGTTTGCCTTATTTTACTTAGCACAATGCCCTCCCTGTGTATAAAGCTGTATGTATTTTCAATGCAGAACCAACAGCATTGCTGTCAGAGTAGATGATGGTGTAATAGGAATCCAGTGTGACTGCAATATCTGGGTCTTAATAATTGAAATAATGGCATTGTCAGCACAGACTGCAGGAGGAAGGGATCCGGGCTGGGGGCAGATAAGAATAGTGCTTGAACGAGGATGAGTTATAAGTTACAGTTAGAAATTCAGTTAGCTATGCATAATACTCTGTAATTTATGGAATCAAATATTTAAGGATGTCTTTTCAACATTACAATCTGGGACTGAGAACCATCAAAGAAGACTGAGAAGTAGTCAGGATCATTGGGTAAAAACAAAACAAAAAACAATTACCTTCCTGTCCCCCATCAAAACATTCCATTGACCAGGAAGCTACATGAGATGGTATTTCAAGGAGAGATTTTTGATCAACAGTATTTTGCTGAAGACCCTGGAAGATAAAGAATGGGAATGGGCAATTTGATTTACCAAAGAGGTCAGTGCTGGCTTGAGAAGACCGTTCCAGTGGAGAGCAGGCCTCCCAGCCCCATTCTCGGATCTCCAGGTGTCATGCTTGGGAGGAAGTGAGCACAGAGACCTTTTTCAGAACTGTTGCAATAGGGCAAGAAGACATGCAGGACAACAGCAGACAGCACAGGAGAGTGAAGAGAGTATCTATCTATATAATAGAACAGTGATGGCGAACCTATGACACGTGTGTCAGAGGTGACAAGCGAACTCATTTTTTTTGGTTGATTTTTCTTTGTTAAATGGCATTTAAATATATAAAATAAATATCAAAAATATAAATCTTTGTTTTACTATGGTTGCAAATATCAAAAAATTTCTATATGTGACACGGCACCAGAGTTAAGTTAGGGTTTTTCAAACTGCTGACACGCCGAGCTCAAAAGGTTCGCCATCACTGTAATAGAGGAATAGGCACATTAGCCGGGATGCCATAATGTCACGACTGAACAGCAGGGGCCTGAGGCTGCATGGAGCCTGGCTGGGGCAAGGGACCTCAGGCTGCGCCCCCCACCCTGCGGGGCTTGATGAGGGACCTCAGGCCGTACTCCCCATCTGGCAGGGCTTGACAGGGGACCTCAGGCCAAGGCCCCAGACTGGCAAGGCTTGACAGGAGACCTCAGGCTACACCCCTGCCCCAGCTCCAGGCTGGGAGACCTCATGCCGTGACCCCCACCCCAGTGCCAGGTAGGGGGACCTCAGGCCACGCCCCCCACCTTGGCGCTGGGCCAGGGGACCTGAGGCTGTACCCCCCCTGCCCAGAGGAGCTTGATGGGGGTGGGGCCAGCCAGGTCTGGGTCTCACCCAATGCGGGTGGGGCTGGCCAGGTCTGGGTCTCCTGCGTTTTCGAAGAACGTGCAGGTGGTGGGCGGGAACTTGACTCTAGGTTCCACGGCACACCCCAGACTCTGACAGGAGGGAGATTTTCATATGCACTTTACTATTTTTCTTTCATCTCTGACACTCTATTACAGAGAAAGGGCAAATAGCAATATTAAAATATTTTCTCTAATTAATTCCCTTTTAATGTGCACGAATTTCATGCACCGGGCCACTAGTTCCTTTATAATAGACATAAATGTATCACCTTTGTTTGCTGTATGGAAAGGTCCAGAAATAAGAAAACTAATGATGGAGGTGAAAAAGCACACTTACTGTCATTGAAGTGTGAGGAGGGATCTAGTGTACAATTAGAAAGTTTTTCTTTTCATAGAATATAATTATTTCACACATAGTGAAAGAGAATGTGTAGAATGTATATGTACTGACATAGACATCCTGAAGATGTATTGCTTAAAGTCTGCGGAAATTATTTTGACTGCTCTGTTTTCTCAGTGAACTAGAAAACATAGCCATCAGCTCTGATGGTAGGTGGGTGCTGTGATTAAAGAGGAAGGAGAGCTCTGGCCCAGTGGCTCCCAGTGTCATCCAGTGCACAGAAGGGCCATGGATTCAATTTCTCGTCAGGGCATATGCCTAGGTTGCTGGTTCAAACTTTTGTTTACCTGTCTTTGTGCCACCCATAAAAACACTGTAATTGCCCATGTAAGATGCCCAGTAAATTTTGTTGAGGGAATGAGTGAGAAGACATTTTCCTAACTTATTTGACAATTTAATTTTAGTACTTTCTTAGGAAGTATTTATTCTCCCATGCACAGTGTGTCATTTTAATATCTCAGGATCTGCTCCTACTAATATGAAACAAGCCTTTCACCAAGAAAATTGTTTGAATAGATCAAACAATTTTTGAACCAGTTCATTGCAAGCTATTAGATACCAGAAAATAGAGTTCTACTTCAGTCATATTTATTGTGTTATTTTGAGTTAGATAAAAGTCAGTGGACTCTTGTAGAAAAATCAAATGATGAAGAACTTTCAGATCTGGAATTCTATTGTAGATGCGGTCTTTTGTTTTCCGTCTCACACATAATAAACAGCATTCTTTCAAGGCTCAGATAAAATTGTTAATTTGGTGAAGGCAATTGCCTTGGGTATGCATTGCTTTAAAGTGTTCGCACAAATGAAAAAATTCAAGTATATAGTAATGAAAAATAATTGATGGAGATGTAATTTGCTTCTAGAAATACCCAGTCCATTTCATGTAGAAAAAAAGAACTATTGTACCAGAACTATGTTAAACAATTTGAAAAAGTACTGGAGAGCTGCTTTTGTGTAAACATTCATGGTCTTTTCAAAAAATTGATCTTAACTATAGTTGGCATGTAATATTATATTAGTTCCAAGTGCACAACCTAGCGATCCTTTACATACCTCACAAAGTGACCACCACGATATGTGTAGTAGCCATCTGTCACTGGTTACAGCTACTACAATATTGTTGACTCTATTTCCTGTGCTTTCCATCCCCAGGACTTAGTTTATAGCTGGAAGTTTGTCCTTTATTAATGGTTTTGTTTCATTACAATTTTTAATATGTATTTTTTATTGATTTTGAGAGAGGAAGGGAGAGGGAGAGAGAAATAGAAACATTGATGAGAGAGAAACATTGATTGGCTGCCTCCTGCACATCCCTTCCTGGGATCAGCCCCAAACCTGGGCACTTGCCCTGACCAGGAATGGAGCAGGCGATCTCCTGGTGCACAGGACACACTCAACCCATTGAGCCACACCAGCCGGGCACTCATTTTACAATTAATCAGAAATTAAATTTTGGAGTAAAAATCATGACAGGAAATTTTAGTAACATTTCCAAGCATCAATATTCCTCCCTGAAAGCTGCCATGGGTTAGAGGGAAACGTTACCATTCCTATTTTGTGAGAGTGCTATGCAGAGGGACTCCTGAACGTGTGAACAAGCTTTCCATTGTGATAGGAGGGTTATTAGATTTGTCAACAATAAACACAGCCTGCTATTCAATACCGTAGTTGAATATGATTGTATCATTATTTTGAAATATGTTTCTGTCTTTGTGTGTATTTCTTTTGTTTTCATTACCAAAGACTCCGTGTTGCTCGAATGGCCTTGAAGCATGGCCCTTTGTATCTGTGCGAACAGGCCTTTGGAGACTCCAAGTGCATCAGGCTGTGCGGAGAAGGAAACAACCTCCTGATCTTACGCACAGCTCTATTTTCAAGGGCAATCAGATAAAACAAGTGTGACCTTCCATCTTTATTTTTAAAAATGAACCATGATTGAAACATTTATATCTAATACATTCCTTAGAAGAGACCTTGCTGATAACAGGGTTTTAAAAGATTGATGCTCAGAATAAAAACAACTTTGACCTTCAACTCCTAACTTCACAATGCCTTTGAAAAGAAGTCTTTGAAATTTCAATAAGAACCTTAAAAACTATATCTAACATATAACATATGTTGCCTGGGTATGTTGTTTTATAAGAAAATTGGATAGGAATTAGGTGTGTTTAATATCTGCGGTTACTGTTTAGTTAAATAAAAAGTGTGGCTCAGACAGGGGCAGACAGCCAGGTTTTGAGGATGCAATGAAGCATCCCTTCAGCGCTGTGCTGGGCAGAGCTGCAGCTGCTGGGGAATGACGCAGGGCAGAGCCCCGCAGAGGGAAGCAGCCTCAGGAAGGGCCCGGCTTCTGTGGAAGAAAGGTTTTGGTGGGCAAATTCCAGGTCTTTAACAGTCAAAGATAAACCAGAATATAAAATGAAGTAAAAATTTAACGTGTACCTAGACTGGAAGAAACTGATCATGGTTTCTTTAATATAGCCAAACTTTTAAATAGCCTTATATTATGCATGAAAAAATACAATTGTTTATGTGAAATAATAATCTTCATTATCAAACACACTTTGTTAGACATAGAAAAGTATAACTTTGCACAATGGCTAGTGTTTCTCAAGCTTGTCTTCCAAGAATCAGAGAGCTACTTAATTATAATACTTATCAACTATGACCAACCATGTCTTGAAGGTCATGATAAATGCTCAGTGTGAAAGGTGGTGCAGGTTATTAATTCCGAATGTGAGCTGTCAAGCAAGGCCAAGGTCAGTCTTTTACTGCTGTCCTGATAGCTCACTTGACTACGCCAGTTGGAAACAGGTCAATTTAGGTGACTGCCAAGATGGTAACCCTCATGTAAGGAATTGCCAAATGTGAAGCCTTGATTAAATGAATGGCTAGGGTTCCCTGAGAATCGATAGTTATGTTTTTCATCAGATGAAACAGCCACCTTGGTAATGGCTGACTGAATCTGATGGTTAATCAACTCAAGGTAGAGAATCTATGGGCTTGGCATGGCCTGTAAGTGCTGCTTGGCAAGAAAGCTTTGCAAGACAGATCAGAGCTGTAACTGCCAATGTTATTCTCTCTAAAATTTGAGTTGGAAATATGAGAGAGTTGCACAGATAATAGTGGAGATGGCACTGGGTAGAAACAAAGGCGTCGATTCTGAGAAAGCTGCTGCAATACAGCTATGACTAAGCTAACAAATGCTGATGACAGGTTGAGAATACAATCTAGGCCTTGGGTCTTATTAAAAAATCAGTTAGTCTTTTAGCTGCAATGCTATCTTCCTGTCTTTACAAGTTCCTTAAAATCCCCATTGCCAATAAAACCTGGTCAGTAGGTTGTTAGAGTATTCCTTTTTCATAGCATTTATTCTTACCTTCCTTAAATCCCATTACTGTTTTTAGAACTCACTGTAATACTTAAGAACCTGCAATTTTATTCACTAACATTTTGTAATCTTGCATAAACTCTATCCTCCATAATGCATAGTTAATAGCAGCCACTCAGAATTTCTCAGCAATTAAACTATTAAACAATGAAAAGATATTATGAAAATCCAATGATTTTGCAGTTTTTATATAAGACTTTCATTTATACTAGAGGCTCGATGCACGAAATTCATGCAAGGGGCTCAGTCCCTGCTGCTGCCATGGAGGCCGCCTCTGCCTTGGCCCCCGCCACAAGCGGCTTTGTCTAGAAGGACGTCTGGTCTAATTAGCATATTACGCCTTTATTATTATAGATTATTTCTTTTGCTCCTTCACATCTATGTGATGAAATTTGAGAAGCTGTTAATTCTTCAGGCCAAAAAGATTATGCATACAAAGAAAATATACTACCTCAAGGATTAAACATGAGCTTGTGACTCCAAATTCGATTGCCATATTTGTCCCCATATGCCACACACATTTCATTAAACAATAGACATTTCAATGTCTATTTAAATTTATGTACTTACATCTTAACAAAGAAAGGTTTTAATGAATAAACTGCTCCTATTTTCCTTCTACCTTCTCTTTGGAATTTTACTTTCTTCTCAGTCTTAGGAAAAACAAAGACCAAACTGCACTGAAGCTGATTGGATGATTCAAAGAAACTTACTATGTTTAGGGCCTAAAAGGAGCTCACAGTAGGTAACTTCGAGACATCTGAGGACGCAGAAAGAGCTGGAGTATCCCCTGAGCACTAAACATGGAGTGCAATCAAAATGATCAACTTTTGAATTCTAACACACATACATACCCACACAATTAGATTGAAGTGAATTCCATAATAGTTTAGGGAACAAATTTTTCATAGCTGCAGAAAAATCTTATAGCTTGTATTAATAACAATTTTTTTTTTCATTTGTCCGTCATCTGTTCTGGACTGAATATTTGAGTCCCCCCCCAAATTTATATGTTGAAATTCTAATCTTCCGTGGGCTGCTATTGGGAGGAATTTAGGTCATGAGGGCGGAGCCCCCATGAATGGGATTAGTGTTCTTATAAGAGACAGAGGAGTCCCCCCTCAACTCCTCCCCACCCCCCACCAAATGAGGGCATGGCCCTCTGCAAGCCAGGAAGAGAGCAAGAACGCTCTCACACACACCAGATCTGACAGCAGCTTGGCCTTTGGCTAACAAACCTCCCAAACTAAGAGAAATCAATGTTTGTTTTTAAGCCACCCTGTCTATGACAATTTGTTATAGACACCCGGGCCGACACCATCTGAGCTCTTCAGTACACAGTCCTGGCTCTTGGATTGTAAGGTTCATGAAAGAAACCATATGGAAGCTCTGGCTTCCCCAAGGAAGCGCGTAGGACTTCCGCTTCCCATTTATGTCTTAAAAAATTTCCACCTGCCTCTCCAAGAAATCCAAATATTGCGCCTGATATACAAATGCAAATTACACACAGGTCCCTTTATCAGGACATTCTTCCTCTTTACTCACATTCTTTCTTGTGGGTAGTTGTCCAAAAGACCCTCCTATATATAAATTCTGTTTTAAAAAAATGCAGGATAGCACTCAACAGAACTTTCCAGAACTGATCAAATGCCCTCAAAGAATTTGTGTGTTTCATGGTACCATGGTCCTGCTGAGGATGAGGTGGCACATGCACATCTTGATGCTGCTGAAGGCTCCACAGGGTGCGTTCCTGTGGGAGAGATACCTTTGGGTTCTGCAGCTGTCTTGTGCTGCAGCTTCCATTACCCCAGTAAATGATAAATGATCCTCGTTTATTTTAGTGAGCTTTGATTGCTAACATGATCACTATAGGATTGTGTAATAATTTTATTTTTACATGTACATCCCTATTTTTAAAAATCTGAAAGTTGAAATTCTGAGAATCATATTGAATTGAAATCTCCCCAAAGGGTCATTGTGTGGATGAAAGAAAATTGACCCATAAAACGTTCTGATTCCTGGGTGTGAATCTGTGTTACTGGCCTATATAATCCATTGAAATTTAATGGTTTACATTTTAAATTTCTAAAAGTGCTTCGGTGAGTTTTAGGGAAAATAGACAAATGATAGTTGAACTTGCTTTACATATTTCTGCTAAATAGCTTCCTCATTGGTTTGAGGGCATTCTGATCAGCATTGCTAGATATGCATGGCAGAATTAAACACCTCTCACTTGCTTTCACATGAAGGCGAAAGATGACTTTTTATTGAAGGATAATTTAATGGAGCCAAAGAATGTCTCTCTATGAAAGAAAACTATGTTTCAAAGTTTCCTGCATGTTATTGGACATTGTCAGATTGGTTTGCTGCTCAGCATACATGAGATTTCTGGAGTAGCTATCAGGGAAGAAATAGCAGTGTTAGCGAATTGTAAATCCACCAAGGAAAGGAACCAGATTTCACCCTCTGTTGTGCCATAAAATTCCTCCACAATGTGATAGGAAATGCAAATCTGACCCAGTTCAGTTCACTAAATGCACCTATTTAAAATGACTGTTTCTAATAAGAAATTGGTATACAGATTACACGAGAAACAATAGAATAAGAAAACAAAAAACAAAAAGGACACTGAACAGGCAAACAGTAATAAAAACAGCTTCACCTGTATTTTCTCATGACTAATTTGTGGCTTTGGGTAACTAGTGACATTTTGGATCATGTTGCGTTTGAAGCGATGGCTGGGTGAGTGCCTCCAGGAGACAGGGACGCTGGCCTTCAGGAGGTCTCCAATGTGGGCACATTGTGGAAATAAACACCCTCCTGGGCCTGGGTCATTCTCTAAGGCACAAACACATCCTTTACCAACAGATTGAGAGTGGGGCCTTCTCTTAGACACGGGGTCATGTTAACTTAGGATCCCAGGGACTAATATAGAAACTTAAGGTGCTTCATATGTATCTGTATTGCAGTCCCGAGATTTTTGTAACTAAGTTATTGAAGGTTCAATACGTTAAAGATCAATTTGTGCCCAACTGAGACAAATGAAACCTACACCCCATATTTTCAGAGTTCTATGAGATTTTATTTTTAATTAAAAGAAATCTACATCTCGTTTGATTTTGTAGAAGCCTGGTCTTTATTAACCACTAGAAGCCTGGTGCATGAAATTTGTGTGTGTGTGTGGGGGGGGTCCCTCTCGCAATCTAGGACCCCTTGGGGGATGTCCAACTGCTGGCTAGGCCCAATCCTGCAAATCAGCAGTCGGACATCACTCTCACAATCCAGGACTGCTGGCTCTTAACTAATTGCCTGCCTGCCTGTCTGCCTGATTTACCCTAACCACTCTGCCTACCTGCCTGATGCCCCTAACTGCTTTCCTACCTGCCTGCCTGCCTGATAGCCCCTAACCACTTGCCTGCCTGCCTGATCATCCTTAACTTCTCTGCTTGCCTGCCTGCCTGATCACCCCTAACTGCTCTCCTGCCTGCCTGATCACCCATAACTGCCTCTGCCTTTGCCCTCACCGCCATGGCTTCATCCAGAAGGATGTCCAGCTGTCCAGTCTAATTAGCATATTACACTTTTATTATTATAGACTAGGGGCCCGGTGCACGAAATTCGTGCACTGGGGGGGGGGGGGGGCGGGGGGAGTGTCCCTCAGCCCAGCCTGCCCCCTCTCACATACTGGGAGCCCTCAGGCATTGACCCCCATCACCCTCCAATCGCAAGATCGGCCCCTTGCCCAGGCCTGATGCCTCTGCCAGAGGTGTCAGGCCTGGGCAGGGGACCCTCATTTCCCCCCGATCACTGGTTCTGCCCCCCTCCCAGGCCTGATGCCTCTGGCCCAGGATTCAGGCCTGGGCAGGGGACCCCAGACCCCTCCGATTGCTGGCTCCGCCCCTGGCCCAGGCCTGATGCTTCTGGCCCAGGATTCAGGTCTGGGCAGGGGACGCCCCTCTCCCTCCATCACCGGCTCCGCCCTCGCCCAGGCCTGATGCCTAGGCCAGAGGCGTCGACCCCCATCACCCTCTGATCACCTGATCGGCCCCTTGCCCAGGCCTGACGCCTCTGCTAGAGATGTCAGGCTTGGACAGGGGACCCCCATCTCCCCCCAATCACTGGCTCTGACCCCCGCCCAGGCCTGATGCCTCTGGCCCAGGAATCCTGCCTGGGAAGGGGACCCCCATCTCCCTCTGATCACTTGCTCCATCCCCCAACCAAGCCTGATGCCTCTGACCCAGGCTTCAGGCCTGGGCAAGGGGACCCCCAGCCCCCTCCGATTTCTGGCTCCGCCCCCCACCCAGGCCTGATGCCTCGGCCAGAGGAGTTGACCCTCATCCCCCTCTGATCGCCGATCACCAGATCGGCCCCTTGCCCAGGTCTGAGGCCTCCGGCAGAGGTGTCAGGCCTGGGCAGGGGACCCCCAGTTCCACCATTCCTGGCTCCGCCCCTGCTACCCACGATCTCTGGCACCACCCCTGCCAAGACCTAAGGCCTCTGGTGGAGGCATTAGTCCTGGGCAGGAGACCCCCAGCTCCCCGCGATCTCCTGCTCTGCCCCTACCTAGACCTAATGACTCTGGCCAAGGCGTTAGGCCTGGGCAGGGGACCCCCAGCTGCCCAGGATCACTGACTCCACCCCTGCTCCCCGCGATGGCTGGTTCCACCCCTGCCCAGGCCTAACGCCTCTGACCAAGGCATGAGGCCTGGGCAGGGGACCCCCAGCTCCCCTCGGTTGCAGGCTCCGCCCCTGCTCAGACCTAGCCTCTGGCCAAGGAGTCCAGCCTGGGCAGCGGGACCCGCAGCTGCAGTGGCCTCGCAATCCCGGGCTCCGCTTTAGGGCCAGGCAAGGAACCCCTAGCTCCCGGGACTGCCAGTTTTGCCCGTGCCCAGCTCCCATCGCTGGCTCAACCCCTACTTCCCGCTATCACTGGCCAGGGTGGCAAAGGCACCCGATTCTCCGATCATGGCTGGGGGGCAGGGCAAAGGCGGCCCCCAAGCCTGCCTTTGCCCTGCCCCCCGGCTCTTAGCTCCCCCCTGGGTTTCTGATCACTGTCAGTGGCAGGGGGCTTCTTCCTGCTTTCCCTTTCGCCTCCCTGCATTGTGCCTACATATGCAAATTAACCGCCATCTTTGTTGGCGGTTAACCTCCATCTTAGTTGACAGTTAATTTGCATATCACCCTGATTAGCCAATGAAAAGGGTAATGGTCGTACGCTAATTACCATGTTTCTCTTTTATTATATTACTAGAGGCCCAGTGCACAAAAATTTGTGCACTCCGGGGGAGAAGGGGGGGTCTCTCAGCCCGGCCTGTGCCCTCTCGCAGTCTGGGCCCCCTCAGGAGATAATGACCTGCTGGCTTAGGCCTGCTCCTGGGTGGCAGAGGGCAGGCCCAATCCCTAGGTGCAGCCCCTGGTCGGGCTCAGAGCAGGGCCGATTGGGGAGTTGGGGCGCCGCCCCCTGTCATGCACAGAGCAGGGCAGATTGGGAGGTTGAGATGCCACCCTCAGTCACGCTCAGGGTGGGGCCGATTGGGGGGTTGGGGCACCGCTCCCTGTCACACTCAAGGCAGGATCGATGGGGAGGTTGCGGCGCCACTCTGTCATGCACAGAGCAGGGCCCATCAGGGCATTGGGGTGCAGCCACTGTCACACTCAGGGCAGGACCAATGGGGAGGTTATGGCTCTACCCCGTCACACACAGAGGCAGGGCCTGTGGGGGGGTGGGGTTGGGGCACCGCACCCTGTCACACACAAAGCAGGGCCTATCAGGGGGTTGGGGCGTCGCACCCTGTCACACACAGAGCCGCAGGGCAATCAGGGGATTGGGGAGCTCCCCCTATCAGGCACAGAGCAGGGCTGATCAGGGGGTTGGGGCACCTTCCCCTGTCATGAACAGAGCAGGGCAGATAGGGAGGTTGTGGCCCTGCCCCCTGTCACACACAGAGCCGCAGGGCGATCAGGGGGTTTGGGCACTGCCCCCTGTCACGCTGATCCGGTGCCAGGAGGCCTCGAGGCTCCGCTGATCCCAGTGCTGGGAGGCATATTACCCTTTTACTATATAGAATAGAGGCTTGGGGGCCGGCTGGTTTTCCCTGAAGGGTGTCCTGGATCAGGGTGGGGGTCCCCACTGGGGTGCCTTGCCAGCCTGGATGAGGGGATGATGGCTGTTTGCAGCTGGTCACACACCCTTCAGGGTGGGGGTCCCCACTGGGGTGCCTGGCCAGTCTGGGTGAGGGGCTGAGGGCTGCTTTCAGGCTGGCGGTGATTGACTGAAGCTCCCAACCACTCCTTTTTTTTCTCTTTTTTTTAAATTTTATTCTGGGCCAGCTTTAGCTCTGGCTCTAGCTCTGAGGCTTCCGCTGCTGAGCGTTCTATAATCGAAACAATGTATAACTTCAGCTCTGAGATCTCAGCCTATATTTGTTAGAATGTTTCAAACTGCCAGCTCAGAGGCCGGCAAGTGAGGCGGGGAACGTTGGAGTCCGCAGCAAGCCTCATGTTCGCTTCCAGCTGCCTGGCTGCCGGCCGCCATCTTGGCTGACAGTTAATTTGCATATACTCACTGATTAGCCAATGAAAAGGGTAGCTGTCGTACGCTAATTACCATGTTTCTCTTTTATTAGTGTAGATTATAGATTGTTTTACAGTATGATTCAAAAATAAACTTCATGATATTACCAGTGGATCTAATCTGTTTCCCCCTTTAATTTAATATCTACTGAGATACAGTTTTCTCTTTCAGAGAACTCCAAACTCTCTCTCCCCCACCTACTGGTTAATTGGTAATTAATGACTACCTCTCTCACACTTGTAAGGTAATGAAAGTATTCTTTAAGAAGCATCAGTTAGGCATGAAGAGGTGCTGCCTGAACACTCTGGCAGTGAGCAAACTGTAAGGCCCTCCCTATTTTCAAAGTTAGGGACTATGATTTCCGCCCCCCTCCCCCCCCCCCACACACACACACTGGGAATGTGCTCAAAATGGCATTTTAAAAATTATATAATATATATCGTATTGCTAAAACATAACTAGGTTTCCTAGGATGATTAAACATAAACCTAATTTCCACAATGCTAAGAACACTTTATAAATATTTATGTGGTTGGTAACCCCCAGTCCATCTCGACAGGGAGCTGATTATTAGTTCATTCTGGAGGACGGATGAATCTATTGCACCCATCCATTCCTCCGTCTTGTTCTGGTTTAATTGTTTTCTTCCAAAGCCGCAGACCGCTCCTGCTGACCCCATCTTCGGAGATGACCCCTAGTGTCTCTGTCTAGGAAAGTAGGGCTTTGGGAGTTTGCTCACAATCTCTGTGTGAAACAGACTCATTTATCTTTTAGCCTTTTTGTTGTAGGGTTTATTAACCTTGATTTAAGGTTTCCATTGAATTTATTATCTGCCTACTGTCTATGTTATCACTTTGTTATTATTATTATTATTATTATTTTGTTAAACCTTCCTTTTCCCAACTTCCTGGCAACTGCTTTTCCTCTAGCTCATTTTCTCTTATTTTCTTCACTATATAGAGTCCATATTTTTCTATGTATCTACTATTGTCAGGGGTGGGGATGACTGAATTTTTTAGTATCATCACCAGGAATACCATATTCCATCCTTTGTATGTCAGAGAAAACACAGGGAATCTTTATCTTGTGACTATTGCCATTTCTTTATGCTAATGTTTCTCCACTGAATGGCTAGGAGTGAAACATATGTGTCTGAGATGGAAGTAGCCCTAAGGTGGAGGTGACTTTTCTGCTTTAGAGGCAGAAGATATATCACCACCAAATGTTTGTTTCAAATTCTTTCCACATACTTCGTCACCGGAAAGTTCCGAGCTGGGCTTGAGAACTGCAGGGACAGACTCCCAGGGGCTTGTCTGTTTCTCCTTTCACCCCAACAGATGTCCTTATAGAATCCTAAAGCATGTGTTTTTCCTGCACTTCATTACTGTTAATACTATGCAGGCAAACAGCAAAATATTTGCAATCCCATATCCTTTTTATTGAGAAATAAAGAATAATTTGAGATTAAATTTAAAAAAAGGTCTAAATTATTACTCTTTAAAAATTTATATAAAACATGTAGGTCTAGGGAATAACAGTATCCACATAAAATGAATCAGTTTACTGTCTAACTTTTTGTATTAATCCAGTTTATACTATATTTCACAAAGTAACTATTCAAATGATCCATAGATTATAAGCCCAAAATTCAATTAAAAATTATTCAATAGAAGCTTTTGCTTAAACATTCAGTGGAGAGGACATAGAGGCTTGCGTTGTGGGGTCCTGCAATTTGCTGCACTAGAAGCTAGTGATTCCCACACCCCCAGAGGCCTCAACCTCAGGACACAGTCTGTATATGGAGCTACATAATCTGACGACGTTTTCAGCTCATTCATTATCACACTGTTGAAAAGACCAAAGACAAAGGAGGAGGTGAAAGACTTGAGGAGTCTAAAATTAGAGGAAAAACTATGCAGCTGTTTAGGTCCTGTTGGAAAATAATCAGAACATCCAAATATTTCAGTAGAGAGCCATTTAAAAGGGACTATTTACTGGCAAATATAGAATTAAGGGAAGCTTGGTGAAGCCTCATTAACAGACTAGACAAAGCCACTGGGAATGTATGTAGATTATTAAGTATTTCCACTGTGTCAAGCTCTCAGAAGTCATTTCGTGCACAGGAAGGAGAGACCACCAGGCACAAATCTCCGTGGCCGAGGACAAGGGTCTGCTGGGTGGCATCATGAACGCACTCTATGTAACTGATTCCCAGGGTTCCCGACCCACCCAGCAGCATTTGTCAAAGTTGGCCTCACATTCTCCCTCTCAAAGTTTTCCCTTAGCATACAAGTTCTCTCTCATTTATGCCTCCCCCTCTCCCTTCTCTGTTCCTCTTTCCCTCTGCCTACTCTTCCTTTCCCCTCCCCCACCCCGGCTCCCCCTCCCCCTCTCTCTGCTCCCTCTCCCATATTTTCCCTCCACAATACCGCCAGCTGCTTCTTAGTCTCCTTTAGGGATTCCAACCTCTAAAGGTTTGAAAGCTCTAGGACTTAACCCAGAATCCTATTTCCTTGGGTGTTTAGCATATTAAGGTTGGTATATCGGAAACCTAACTCCTGATATTCACCAACACCAAAACTGCTCCTCTCTTAGTGTTCAGGTTTCAGCAAATAGAAACTACAGCTCCCTCTAGCTGCAATGCTACGAGTCACCCTCAGTCTTGGGGTCTGACAGCCACCACAGCCTCGCAGTTCTGTCCTCCTATTAAATAGCATGTGGATGAAATCCTTTAGCCTCAGTAATCCAACACTAAGTACATATTTTTTCTCTGGGTTGCCATTATGCTAGTATTTCAGTCCAAATTACAAAATGATGCACACTGCTGTAATAAACACCCTAAAACACAGTTACTTAATATCACGTCATTTCTTGCACAGATAAAGGCTGGTCTAGGGTTGAAGGTTCTCCTGCATCGTGAAAACTATGCCATGTATAAACAACAGCCCCAAGTTCATTGTAAAGGGAAAGAGTGAAATGGACAAGCAACTCAGCTCTTCAGTGGCTCCGAGTTATTGGTTGGAACTAATCACATGGCCCCCACAGACCTGCCAGACTTGGGAAGCTCAGCCAGCAGGTTGACACCAGGAGGATCAGCAATCTTGGCACACTTTCTTGTAGCCTTTTACCCAGTTTCTCCCAAGTGCAATGCTTTTTATTTCTTAAGACATTAAATTTATATAATATTGAAGAGCTCTAACTGGTTTGACTCAGTGGATAGGGCGTCGGCCTGCGGACTGGGGGGTCCCTGGTTTGATTCCAATCAAGGGCACATACCTTGGTTGCGGGCACATCACCAGTAGGAGGCGTGCAGGAAGCAGCTGATCGATGTTTCTAACTCTCTATCCTTCTCTCTTCCTCTCTGTAAAAAAAAATCAATAAAATATATTTTAAAAATATAATATTGAAGAATCAACTTGGACTTAATTTTTTACCCACTGCTAAAAGTAGATAGCTGACTAAATTGGCCCCTTTTGTTTTCAAAATTTTTTACTTGTATGAGCATACAATATTTTTTTGAAGCCTACAAATTGATAGTTACAATATTTCATCAAAATTTCTATTATTGCTAACACGTAGTACCTGATATACCTTTAATATTGACTTTTTCAATAATACTGCACTCCATATACAATAATGGATTCATAACACTGTAACTTATTAAAAATTATATCTTAATTAATATTAAAAACTCATTTCTCTTTAAACTTTGTTTTCATTATACTTCTACATATAAAGTCATACTAATTTAATATATTTTATGATGGTAAATTATTAATTTGGCTACAGGTCATATTTCTTTGTAACAAAATATGTAAAGACATGGAAATTTTAATTTTAAAAATTTTTAATGCTTCTTATATAGCTTTAGATTTTAAGGAATTTCTTCTGGACTCAGTTTTATTAATACTACTATTAGTAAATATTTGAACAAAATGTCATAAAATACAACAAATATTGATAAGTATTGAATATAAATTTTATATAAATGCATTTCTGAAGGAGATGATTAGATTTGATCATATTCTATTGCTAGAATAAATATTAAATATAACTACTTTTTGCTATTATTAGATATTGTTACTTGGACCTTTTATGTATGTGTGTCAGTAGATGGAAGTGAAGACTTTCCCTGACAATGGTGGCACTCAAAGTTTTGATCACATTCCAATTCATGCCCAAAAAATGACAGAGTAGTGTTAAGTCAAAATTTATTATTTTTTAAATGATTAGCTGATAACAAAAATAAGCCTTTTTTATTTTTGAAAGAAATGATCTAAAACCATCCTTATTTAATAAAATATATTACTTATTCAGGGTTTTCCATTGTTGTTTATCTGAAAAACATAAAAATATTTCACCAGCACTTTTAAATGATAATGTATTACACTTATTTAACTTTATATAATTGGAAAGTGATGGAAAAATTAAAAAGAAAACATTTTAAATTTCAATATACACATTAAGTAAAATATGTGCCGGAAGCCGGTCCATCCTTGCTGCTTGACACAGTTGCTGCAGGGAAGGAACATCTGCACAGCATATGTTTCAAGGGACCTGGCGTATATGGCATACTGTTCTTAATATGTTTGCTCCCCTTCTTGGCGCTATGTGTTTTAACCAAGGTCACCTCTCCGAGAAGGGTTGTTTCCCCAGGTAGGGATTTTCCCCTGAAGTTAGGGAGGGAATAAAACCCCTTAACTAAGTGCCAGGCGGGTAGTTAATCACTTTAACTAAGAACAATCACACTTAAGCTACATAATCTTTACTCCCTGGAATGGAGATAAGAAATGCCCTAACCTTTGGAATAGAAATTGATAGGATTAAAATCAACTGGTATAAATACAGATGTAACAAGACAACAGGAGACAGAACCTAGGGACAGAACCTAGAGACAGAACCTAGCCAGAAAACATGGCAAGAGAACCTGACTAGAACCTAGTGAGAGAACATGGCAAAAGATCCTGGACAGAACCTGGCTACAGAACTTGGCTGGAGAACCTAGACAGAATCTGGCGGGAGAACCTTGCTATGCTGATCAACTAAACGCTGCCTCCATGTCATTCCTTCTTCACCGACTCCATCCACGCCTTTGGGGACCCCTGGACCTGCTGGGGCAGGACCCCAGCATATATGGTTTGTGTTTATAATTTTATTTTACCCCATACTTTTAATAATTCAACAGGATCTTGGAGCTATAGATGCATTTATAACTATCTTTAGGAAGATTAATCAGTTCAAGGAAAATAAATTTCATTATTTCTAAGTCATTTGTATACACTATGTTTCATTAAAACTATACACTGAGTGGCCAGATTATTATGACCACCCCATCAGTACTTCGCTGGGCCACCTTATGGCTTCAATACTGTGGCGATTCTTCTTGGCATTGACTCCACGAGGTGTTGAAAGGTGATGCGAGGAACCTGACACCATGCCTGATGAATAGCACTGTCCAGTTCTGTGAGATTTGATGGTTGTGGAACCAGCTGCCTGATGGTTCTTTTAACTTCGTCCCACAAATGCTCAATTGGATTGAGATCTGCTGATGGTGGGGGCCATCTAAGCAAGGTAAAGTCTCCCTCATGTTCTTAAAACCACTCCTGCACAATATGAGCACCGTGGCATGGCCCATTGTCTTGTTGGAAGAAGCCATCTCCATTGGGATACACCATCAACATGATAAGATGAACTTGATCAGCAACATTACTTAGATATGCTGTGCTATTCAGATGTTGTTCCACACAAATTAAAGGGCCCAAATCATGCCAGGAAAGCATGCCCCAAACCATAACACTGCCCCCACCAGCTTGAAGGGTTGTACTCATGCATGTGGGGTGCATGCTTTCATGCTGTTTCCACCAAATTCTCTCTCTGCCATCTGCATGATGCAACTGGAAACGTGATTCATCGGAGCACATGACTTTTTTCCAATGCTCGACTGTCCAATCCTTGTGTTCCTGTGAGAATTGGAGACGTTTTATCTTGGTAACTGCAGACAGCAAAGGTGTTCGAACAGGCCTTCGGCTTCCACATCCCATACGATGCAGTGTATGGCTAATTTGCCTATAAATGTCAGGTGGTCATAATAATCTGGCCATTCAGTGTATGTTGGATAAAACAATGCTCATTGTCAAACTAACCATCAATTCAAGTATTCTACAAGAAAAATATGATGACAATTTCTTAATGCAAATAAATACTTCATTACAGAAGAAAGTACAATAATTTATAGAACAGAATTTGTGTGGTAGAATACTCATATCAGAGAGGACAAATAATCTTGGACAAAGAAATTAATTCAATCTGATTTAATACTTTATTAAGAACAAGATAATACAATGTATTTTCATTATTTAAGCTGTAATCACACTGTGTGATTTAACTCAAATTAGTCATTTATGGGAAGAGGGCTCCTATCTAAGGATGGAGATCCTTTCTATAAAACATGTACGTTTGTGCATCAGCCACAGAAGTTTAATTTTGAGGTAACATGGATTATATAGGCACTCAAAAAGTCTTTCATTTCCTCTCACAGCCAAAAATACCTTTGTCCTGGGATTACCCCCATAATTATTTCAATGACAAAAATGGAATAAAACCAGAACATTAAAATTAACTTCCCTGTTAAATCTCTATAAAGTAAATCAGTTTAAAGATAAGTGAATTTTTTTAATTTTTGAATAGACAGCAATAAACAAAATTGGAGAAAATGTTTATTTTTCAAGAGGGTTTTAAAACACAGAAGTATTTGGAAATTCCCATTACTTGGAATATGACTTTGATGTATTACCTGATGCAAAGATGGATATTTATATTGCCCAGCCTGTCCAGCCATTCTAAACTCCACAGCACATTGTGAAGCTCATTTTCAAATCGCTTGCAATGCGGGGAGGCTGACATAATAAATTCTATACAAAGTCATATATTTTATAACAACCAACGTGCTTTTCAGTAAGCGGGCCACCTATCATTGCATTACTATACTAATGTTGCAGTTAAATCTCAAAAGGATTAAATTTTTATTTCAGCTTTTGTTGTCACACAAACAAGTGTACTTAAGAGATAAATCTGTTGCCTCTCTCCATAGCTGCTTGCCTCCCACATTTCTGTGACCTTTCCCAGGAATTATAATCATTTGGAATTGGATGGCTTCCACTGAGTCAGGTGATGTCTTGAAGGAAAGGCCCAAACTATTTAAAAACTTGATGAGCATTACAAGACTAAAAATAAAACAAAAGCAAATTTAAAAATAGTCTTAAATTCTGTTCTCAAAGCTACACCAGAAATTGCATGCAAACTCTAAAACAAATTTTGATCTAATTTTATTAGTCACGTGGAATTAAACATCTCCATAAATATAGAAGCTGCTGTAATAAGTATTTTATTGTTAAATATCATCAGCTCCCAAAATTCTATTAGCAAAAATAATAACATTAATTTCATATTTAATTGATATCATCTTACTGAGAAAAAATGTACTCATTATTTTATTTGCTCATAGTGCTAATAATTTATCTTCTGAATGTGAAATTCAATCAAATTGAAAAGACATATTCAAACACATCTGCTTTAGATGATAATGTATAATATTTTTAAAAATATAGATGGTTTTCTCTTTATTCATTGGAATTTTTTTAACATATGCTTGTTTCCATTATAAAAACAGGTTCTTAAAATTGGAAAGTCATATTAATAAAAATCACAAATGTAGAATAGCTTATTTCTCAGAAATTGAATGTTTTTGCAAAAAAGTATATATATACTAGAGGCCCGGTTCACAAAAATGTATGCACTGGCTCGTGTCCCTCAGCCCCACTTGTGCCCTCTCACAGTCTGGGACCCCTCAGGAGATAACGACCTGCTGGCTTAGGCCCACTCCTAGGTGGCAGAGGGCAGGCCCAATCCCTAGGTGCAGCCCCTGGTTGGGCTCAGAGCAGGGCCGATTGGGGAGTTGGGGCGCCGCCCCCTGTCATGCACAGAGCAAGGTGGATCAGGAGGTTGCGATGGCACCCCCAGTCATGCTCAGGGTGGGGCCGATTGGGGGGTTGGGGCACCGCCCCCTGTCACACTCAAGGCAGAGTTGATGGGGAGGTTGCGGCGCTACCACCTGTCACAGACAGAGCAGGGTCGATCAGGGGGTTGGGGCGCTGCCCCTTGTCATGCACAGAGCAGGGCCCATCAGGGGGATTGGGGCTCCATACCCTGTCACACACAGAGCAGGGCCCATCAGGGGGTTGAGGAGCTCCCCCCTGTCACACATAGAGTAGGGCCAATAGGGGAGTTGGGGCACTGCCCCCTGTCACACACAGAGCAGGGCGGATCAGGGGGTTGGGGCACTCCCCCCCGTCACACTCTGGGCAGGGCCGATGGGGAGGTTGGGGCTCCACCCAGTCACACACAGAGCCGCAGGGCGATCAGGGGGTTGGGGAGCTCCCCCCTATCAGGCACAGAGCAGGGCCAATCAGGGGGTTGGGGCACCTTCCCCTGTTACGAACAGAGCAGGGCAGATAGGGAGGTTGTGGTCCCGCCCCCTGTCACACACAGAGCCACAGGGCAATCAGGGAGTTTGGGTGCTGCCCCCTGTCACGCTGCTCCAGGGACCAGGAGGCTTCGTGGCTCCACTGATCCTGGTGCTGGGAGTCCACGCGGCTCCACTTGACACAGGGGCAGTGAGGCCTCGCTGCTCCGCTGATCCCAGTGCTGGGAGGCTCTGCTGATCCCGGTGCCAGGAGGTCTCATGTCTCCACTGATCCCGGGGCGTGAGGCCTCGCAGCTCCGCTGATCCCAGGTTTGGGAGGCCTTGAGGCCCCGCTGATCCCAGTGCTGGGAGGCATATTACCCTTTTACTATATAGGATAGAGGCCTGGTGCACGGGTGGGGGCCGGCTGGTTTGCCCTGAAGGGTGTCCTGGATCAGGGTGGGGGTCCTGCTTGGGTGCCTGGCCAGCCTGGATGAGGGGATGATGGCTGTTTGAGCTGGTCACACCCCCTTTAGGGTGGGGGTCCCCACTGGGGTGCCTGGCCAGTCTGGTTGAGGGGCTGAGGGCCGTTTTCAGGCTGGCAGGTGACTGAAGCTCCCAACCTCTCCTTTTTTTTCTTTTTTTTTTTATTCTGGGATTTATTTACCTTCTATGGCTGTCACTGGAGCTGAGAGCCGCTTTACCTCTGAGGCCGGCTCCAGCTCTGAGACCTCGGCCACTGAAAGTAGGTATCTGAGTTTGGGTTCTATAATTGAAACACTGTTGTAACTCCAACTCAGCCAGCTGGCTGAAAGCATGCATTTGTTTAACTTCTATATTTGCAACATTGTTTCTTAGACTGCAGCTCGTAGGCTGGCAGCAGCAGGCGGGGAACCTTTGCTTCCTCCATCACTGGAGCAAGCAAGCCTCCTGTTTGCTTCAGCTGCCTGGCTTCCGGCCACCATCTTGGTTGGCAGTTAATTTGCATAGCACCCTGATTAGCCGATGGGAAGCGTGTTGGAGGTATGGTTAATTACCATGTTTGTCTATTATTAGATAGAATATATGTACATATATATATATAGAGAGAGAGAGAGAGAGAGAGAGATAGAGAGAGAGATAATCCCTCATGTTCTAACCATCTTCTTAAATTTTAATCCCTCTAGTTAATATTCTGAGCCAAGATTTAAGAAAACTCTGTCAATGTTATTAATATATTTACTGACTAAAAATAAGGTACCTCTGATATGTACTGTTGATCCCAGTTGAGCTGAAATAGTAGTAGCCTTTTTTAAAAAATAAATTTTAATGCTGTAATATTTCTTTTATTTAAATATATTTTTATTGATTTCAGAGAGGAAGGTAGAGGGATAAAGAGATAGAAACATCAATGATGAGAGAGAATCAAGGATAGGCTGCCTTCTGCACACCCCCTACTGGAGATCAAGCCAGCAACCTAGGCATGTACCCTTGACCTGAATGGAACCTGGGACTCTACAGTCTGCAGGCAGATGCCCTACCCACTGAGAAAACTGGCCAGGACAGTAATAGCCTTTTAATTACACACACACACACACACACACACACACACACACACACAGTATTTTTATACCTCACTCCCCAGAGGTATATTCTGTCAAAATAGTCTAAAGACCTCACTGTGCCCTGGCTCCACAATGCCATGACATCAGCTCCTTCCACAGCTTTGTTCCCTCCCCATGCTCTCATGTTCCTCGATGGAGCTCAATATTCTAAGCATTCCAGGACTTTTCATTTCTGTTGCTTTTATCTGAAAAGGGCATCCCTAGATAAACCTCACCACAGAGACCTTCAATTCTTCCAGAATGTTGCTCAAACGGTACCTTATCAGAGAGGTCTACTGTGAACACTCTTTTAAAAATTAGACTCCTTGCTCTTTCTATATCCTTAATCATGGTTTTTGTAGTTCATGGCACTTAGCATCACCTGACATATGATGTTTTTGGTTGGTTGTTTATTTATTATCTGCCTTTCCTTTCATACCAGATTACAAACTCTATGATCTGAGAAATTTTATTCAGTTCACTTTGCCCAGAATAGGACTTGATACATTGTAACATTCTATAAATATATATTAAATGAGTGAATGGATATGGATTTTAAAAATAATAATTTTATGTGAATAAAAACAAATATATTTCAAGACTGTGTTCAGGTCGTGTAGGTGAGATGGACAAGGGTAGGAGTCCTGGTGAGTCAGGACTGTTGCTCTGGGATGCATTTGAAGTCATCTGGTGCATGGGTCTGTCAGTTATTTGATTATTAATTGAAAACTATTTAGGGAATTTGTCAAATTGGATGCTGTTCTTAGCCGTGTGACTGCTGTGAGGGACCCCATTTAATGATTTTAGACATAACAATAACATTGTTGGACCTCACTGTCTCCCACAATCCAGATGGCATTTAACAGAACAATATAGCTTATTATCAAGCAAGAAATTTAGGAAACTAGGCAGTTTATTTACTTATTTTCCTTAAATGTCCAAATTTTAAACCTGTATTCCTAAATAAATAGTAGCATAATTACTGGCAGGAAAGATAAAATACATTCAATAATATCCTATATCTATCTATATTTCTATCTCTATAAAGAGCCCAGCAAATTTTAAGAGAGAATTGTTATACTGCTGCAAACATTTCCTTTTCTATTTTTTTGCACACACATGCACACACACATACAAATAAAAATATTGATACACCCCACCACACACAGAAAAAAATGTGGCTAAAGTTTCAGAATATAAATAACTCTGTACTTGGTATTCACTCTGAATACCAAGCAAATCCTAAATTAAATAAAATGGAAGAGAAAAATTAAACAATAGTTAATAAAACTAGGAACCAACCACAATGTCAAACTCTAAACTAATAAGCTAGCTTTTCAATGCACTTTTGTTCAGAGCAAGTTAAGGGACAGGGCTGAGGATGGATGCATGCTCCTGCAGCTTACGCTCAGCGGTCAGCAGTCGGCCTCCGTAGATAATCCCTCCTGAAGACAGAAGCCCATACATTCTTGCTGTTCTGTGCGGGTTGTAGATGGGATGTGGGACTCCTGTACTTGCTGAGCCCCTCACTTTAACTGGGTGACAGGATGTAAAGGGAGGAGATGCGGAGGCGAAATCCATGCTTTAGCTGCCATGTGGCCAGCTGAAGAAAAGACCCTAAGATAAGGGGTTTTGACAAAAAGGTGATGCAGTGGAACCTGCAGGGCAGAATGTGGAGAGAAGTGATGTGAAATAACTAACATGCATGACAGCGGCCAGCCCAAGCTTCAGACCCTGCCCCTCTCTAAACAAGCCTTGGAAATGCATGCCCACCATCCAGAAACAACCAATGACCATAAAGTCACCACAGTGTCTCCGTGCCCTGGACAACGCAATGACAAAGGAAAGTAAACGTGCCCAATCACCTTTATATAAAGAGATATAAGGTTAAATATGTGACATTTGGTGAGCCATTGATATGGCTGCTAATTATATCCTGGATACTATTTTTAATATTTATTCAAAAACCTAAGCTAATTTTCTATATAGTTCAACTTTAAAACACACAAAAGCTTTGGTCAGTGTGTCATCATGAGTACCAGAAGGTCACAAGTTCCATTCATGGTCAGGGCACATGCCTGGGTTGGGGGCTGGATCCTCAGTCAGGAGGCATGGGAGAGGATCAATGTGTCTCTCACACCTTTCTTCCTCTTTCTCTTTTTCTCTTTCTTCTTCCTTCCTTCCTTCCTTCCTTCCTTCCTTCCTTCCTTCCTTCCTTCCTTCCTTCCTTCCTTCCTTCCTTTCTTTCTTTCTTTCTTTCTTCCTTTCTTTTTCTTTCCTTCTTTCTTTCTTTTATCTCTCTCTCTTTCTCTCTCTCTCTCTTTCTCTCTCCCCTCCCTCTCTAAAAATAAGTAATAATAATAATAAATAATAATAAAACACTCAAAAGCATAATTTTAAGATTAGCATTATCTCCACTTGATAGTAGGAAGATCACATGTTTTTGTTTTTGTTTTTGAGTCTTGATCTCCTGACCAATAGATGTGGGTAGAAGGTGTTCAACTCATAGATTGTCTGTAAAAATCAAATAAATGTATGGATTTGTAATGACACAGATCTATACAGAAATAATAACACATTCAGAAACTTGGGAAATTATAATATTTTAAATATGATTCTTAGAGTTCAAAACATTCTTGAAAATCATGTAGATTACTTACCTTATTTATATTATCCTATATAACAAAAGGCTAATATGCAAATCAACCAAACAGTGGAACCACTGGTCGCTATGATGTGCACTGACCACCAGGGGGCAGACGCTCACCACAGGAGCTTTCCCCTGGTGGTTAGTGTGCTCCCACAGGGTGAGTGCTGCCCAGCCAGAAGCCAGGCTCACAGCTGGCGAGGGCAGTGGCGATGACGGGAGCCTCTCCCACCTCCGAGGCAACGCTAAAGATGACCCGTCAGTCAGACATCCCCTGAGGATTCCCGGACTGTGAGAGGGCACAGGCAAGGCTAAGGGACACCACCAGTGCACGAATTTCATGCACTGGGCTTCTAGTATAGAATAACAGTATCTCACCAAGCATGTGGACAATATCTTATGAGGTGTTTTATTTTTAATTTAGTTCATTTCTGAAATTAAATTATTTGTCAGAACCACTGTGTTGATTATAGCTTTTTTTTTTTTTAATTTGACACCAGTGCTAAGCATGGAAATAATTTGTCTAGGTTATTAGTTTGTTTTTATCTCTGATATTTCAAGGCCTATTTTTGTAGCAAACTCACTGAATATTTCCAGAAATAAACAGAACTCCAACATAGGTAGATAAACATTATCACCATGGTTACCTCACTTTGGGGACAGTAGCAAGTGTAATGTGACTACACTAAAAACTTCTCTTAGGATATTTGTTTATTGACTCTGTAATGTCCTTCTAATCATTTCTAATTTACTGTTAAAATTTGCCAACATTAAGATTATAGGACATCATAGTAAAAAGTTCCAAGAAAACAACTAAATCTGTGTTTTATAAATACTGTCATTTTTAAAACTAAGATTGGGTTTTAAAGGAAATAATTATTTTGGTAAGATACAAATTTTGTTTTTAACATGTTCTATTTTATCATCTGCCCACTATTACATATTTTCCCCTTCAACCAAAAACAAAAGCTCTAATTGATGCTTATAAAATAATAAAACGTCAAGTGATTGAGACATATCCCACAGATGTGAGTTTCTTAGTATTTTTATATGTTTCATGCATGAGTTTCAGAATCTGATAACCACCATGTTATCTATACTATTAAAAGAGTAATATGCTGATTAGACCGGATAGATCAGATATCTTCCAAACGTTCTTCTGGACAAAGCCACAGTGGTGGGGGCTGAGGCAGAGGTGGTTAGGGGCAATCAGGCAGTTAGGTAGAGTGGTTAGGGGTGATCAGGCCACTAGAGGAGAGCAGTTAGGGGCAATCAAGCTGTCAGGGGAGAGCAGTTAGGGGCATCAGGCAGGCAGTCAGAGGCAGTTAGGGGTGATCAGGCAAGCAGGCAGAATGGTTAGGGGCGATCAGGCAGGCAGACAGAATGATTAGGGGCGATCAGGCAGGCAGGCAGGTGAGCAGTTAGGAGCCAGCGGTCCCAGATTGTGAGAGGGACGTCCTACTGCCGGTTTAGGCCCTATCCTGTGGGGATGGGGCCTAAACTGGCAGTTGGACATCCTCCGAGGGGTCCAGAATTGGAGAGGATGCAGGCTGTACTGAGCCCCTCCCCCCCGCCACCCCTGTGAAGTAATTTTGTGCACTGGGCCCCTAGTTTTTTATAAAAATTGCATGTACTCATAATATCTTGGGTATTACTTCAATCTGACCACTTCCAGAGCCCACAAAGACATCACATGCTCCCTGTGGAGTACGGTTCTTCATGCTCCATACAGAATCCCAGAGAAACCCGAGGTTTCACCTGAATAGACATTCCAACATTGCCTCTGGACCTTCCAGTCAGTTTTCTTTAGAATCATATCTCCCTGGCAGCTTATTTGGAAGGAGCTAGGTTGAACATGATATTTCAGCATACAATTATTTATTCTTTCAGAAGGTTGGAACTGAGTGCTTACTATGTTTTAGAGAATTATGAAAAGTTTACAGACAACTGGTTATAGCTTCAAGCCATTAATGTTGAGATAGAACTAAGGAATATCATGATAAAAATTCCTGGGGCCGAGTCCTCATAATCAAAGCCTTCAGAAATCTAAAGATCTCTTGATCACTACAGATATTATAATGGAGAGACTATAGATTGCATGATTTTTGTTCCCTATAATAGTTACGTATATAAAGGATATTAACTTCAGATGATGTTACTTGAATTTCATATTTTGTTTTGAATCTAACTCAAGCTTGAAATTAAATCAGAATTTCAAGACTTTTATTCCTTATGAGAGGAGAAAGTTTCTACAAATATCTTATGAATGGAAATAGTCAAGGTTCACACAGCTCTATTATTAAAGTTGTTGGCAGGGCTTTCAGCTGATTTCAATTCATGCTGTTAAATTTATGTACTTGACTTCTACATGCTTCAGGTTTAGGAAAAAAAACACTATTTTTTTATGTTCTAAAATCACTTGGCATAACAATTAGCACCTTCCTTATACTTTGTTCAGTAAAACAAGCCAAAAGCAGCAACAATATTCAAGATAGCTTGTCAGGTATAGAACAAGATCAAGACATTTTCATTAAATCATTTAAAAATACATGTGATTTCATGATATAAGGTCAAATTATTATATATGAAAATATTTTTCACATTGCTAAAAAACTGGAATATTTTTGAAACAACAATATGTACTTGTCAAAAATCATAAATATCATCAATGCAAAAAGTACACATTGAATGTAATTATGCCTATCCAAACAGCCACCGCTGTGTTGATTGAAACATATGAGCATATAATTATCTAATTGCTTTGGCTTTGGATTTTTTTTCTATTATAATTACTCTGCTTTATAATAATTTCTGAAATGTGTCAGTGCTTTAGTGCTTTCTGATGTAAATCATTTGATGTTTATTTATGTTAGATTTTCAATTAAATACTTTCTCAAATGTATTTATCTGTAAGGTTTTATTTAGTATGAACTCTCTGAGGGTTTAAGGTCTGCATTGATCTATGTGTCTATGTGCCAATACCATACAGTTTTGCTTAATACAGCTTTGTTTTTAGAAAGGTGATGCTTTGAGTTTTACATTTCCTCCTCAAGATTTCATTTGCTATTTGGGGTCTGTTTTGGTTCCAAAAATCCCATCAGATGTCATTAATGGGAAAAGATCATTGTCCATGGTTCCTGAGATTTGGCCTCTAGGTCCTTAGAATTTCCTGAGTAGAGGGATGTCTTTCTTATTCATAGTGGTTTATTCTAGCAAAGTGGCTCACTGTGGGGCCCTAGATAGCTCATGGCAACAGGATGACTCAGAATGGGGGCTGCTCATGGAAGAAAGGCCAGCCCTGTGATTACAGCAGTGGGGCTTTGAGCCATGTGATATCAGCTTGATGGATGCAGAGAGATGAAGGGTCCAGAGACCAAATTCAAAAGTTTGACCAATGATGCTATTAAGCATGCCTATATAATCAAATTCCCATCCAATCAAAACTCTGCACATTGAAGCTTGGTGAGCTTCTCTGCTTGGCAATCCTTGGCATATGGTCACCCACTGATATGCCTTGATGGTTTCCCATCCTGGGTCCGCAGAAAAAGGACCCTAGAAATCTTTCTGTGTGGAGCCTCCTAGACCTTGTCTTGTCCATCTATTCTTCTGACCAGTTCTAGTTTGTATCCTTTGCTATAAGAGCACTGCAGTTATAAGCAGAGTGCTTTCCTGTGTTGTGTCGGTTATCCTAGCAAATTAAGGAACCTGAGCACAGAGTGGAAAACCCCGAATTTGGAGCCAGCTGGTTAGAACCGACAATGGCACTAGGAACCCCCAGGTGACAGCTGATGTCTGAAGTGAGGGCAGTTCTCCTGCAGACACTGTGCCCTTAAACTGTAAAGTTTGGCTTGATGCAGTGTAGTTGGTGTCAGAAGTCACCACAGGTATTTTTTTTAAACAAAATGTATAAAAGGCAATGTTGGATCACCTAAACATTTTACAATTGCTTCCCTTTTTTCTGATCTTGTGTCACCAAATACATGGGATGGGAACAGTAGGTTTGCAGTTCTTCTGTGGATAAATGCACACAGGCTATGATTATTACAATAACTTCATTAACTCAAAAGAATGCCACTCCCAACTTTATACCTATTTTCACCCACCTCTGTATATATTATCAGCTAGACTCAACCACTAATTCTTAACACATGAGTATTTCTTGATTTCTTCTTTATGGTTTATACAGTTTCTCGGAAAAATATACTTTGAGTTTATACATTTATTTTATTTATTTTTTAATATATTTCTTTATTGATTTCAGAGAGGAAGGGAGAGGGAGAGAGAAATAGAAACATCAATGATGAGAGAGAATCATCTATTGGCTGCCTCCTGCACGCACCCTACTGGGGATTGAGCCCACAACCCAGGCATGTGCCCTTGGCCAAAATCAAACCTGGGACCTTCAGTCCCCAGGCCGATGCTCTATCCACTGAGCCAAACCGGCTAGGGCTATACACTTATTTTTTAAGTGAAAGGCAAGCATCATTCATTCCGAGACAAAGGAAACTCTCTATTATCACATAATTCTGCTTGACTTTCAAAGAAATGAAATAACAGAGGCTCCAATATTAGCTCATGTTGGCTAATTATGAGAAAAACATACCAACCACTTCATTGTGGACTCAGACCAGGGAACCTAGAGAGTGGTCCCAGTCCAATTAAAACCATGGAATCAATGTAAGCATTGAACGATCTGTCTCCACAACTAAATCCAAAGGCTGAGCTAAGTTCAGTAAGTTAACCGACTTGTGTTTCAGCTGTGATTCTCAATATGACTCTAGGGTTGAACAGATCTGTAACCAGCAATCATGCTTCCTCCTTCCTTCCACCTTCATACTCCAGTGACCACACGCCTTGACGATTTGCAAATTGACAATGCTTCCTGGGACTGCTGTTATTTTCTGATGACACTAAAGTACTTCCCTGGCCAAAAATAAAATTAAACAAACAACATAGGCAACATGAAGACAGTACATTCAACTTTGCTGTGTAAATTCACACAGATCAATGGAATCTAACTTTTTTCTTCTATCAATGTTATAAAATTGTAAACTGCTGAGGAAAACGTAATTGGAACATTAAGAACTTCAACTGTGCACAATTTGCTGGAACTCTTTTAGACATTACTGAGAAGAAGATGAAAACATGAGTCACTTAAAATGTGCATAAAAACAATGCCAAGCGATAGAAGGGCCTTAGGTCCAGGTGGGGTGCAGAGTCCTTCAGAACAGCCTGTGAAATCTTACTCATCACTTTCATGGTAAATTTAGGTTTGAAAAAACACTTTAAGAAGTAGCTATATTTAGAGATATAGTAATTTCTCAGGGCCTGAGAAGTAAATAGACTTATTTAGCATTTATGTATATGGCAAGTAAAAAGGCAAAGGATACATATGCATATATGCATAACCCATGGACACAGACAACAATGTGGTGAAAGGGCGGGGGGCAAGCTGTGGGGAGGCAAAGGGGAGGAATAGGGGACATTTGAAATAGAGCCAACAATAAAAAAGGCATTTTATTACTAATAGAGGAAAGTTTGCTGGTCTTAAAAACTAGATCTTTTTTTTAAAGTCAGTAAAATAGGAAAAGAAAAACCTTGCAGAATTTATATGCCCACTAAGTGATTTAAGAATCAGCTTCCTATTGCTAAATATACTCAGTGACTTTAGCTAGAGGTTACTGTCCTTGTAAAATACAGTGAAAGGTGAAAATTGAGATAACCATTAAAATAAAAAGATATATTTTTATTCTGGAAGACAAGGGGGACTTTGCATATATTTCATAATTTGTCTCTTAGCTAATTTACTGCCTGGCTCCCATATATAGCCTAGTCCCCACTAACACAATTTCCTTCAACATGTCTTGCTGTCACAGGCATGCTGTTGCTAATTGTGTGGTCTCATCTAGATGAAGCTCAATTCTTTCTGGACCTTCACATGGGGCTCGACCTAAATGAACAGATTCCTGTGGCTACGTCTCCGATCATCAATATAGTCTTGCCTATGGACAGTCAAACCCCCCACCTGGCACGGGCTCACTGAGAGTTGACAGATCTAGAAAAGTAGTGGGCACAGGGTGACCCACCCGTTTGAATAGAATGATGATTTAACAGCATAAGCTTTGTAAGTAAGATATCAGACCTGATTTCAAGTCATCCAAAATAAAACATCTTGTTTATGGCAATTAGGCTCATTGAAATTGAGGCATCTCTGCTATGCTAAGGAGAATAAAGCACTTGAAGTCTGAGTCATGTAGACATATATAAATTATAGTTTATAATTTGTACAAAGAAACAGAATTACATCACATGCTAAGGATTTTATTCATGTGTTAAGGATTTTATTTTAACTCAGTTTTAATGGGGAAAATAGGCAAGTGAGACTATGGGCTGGCTCAAAGAAGTCAAGAGGTGCGGCTTTATATAAAGTAAAGTAAAAATGATGTACAAATAGACATGATACTGACTTTCTTCATAAGGAGGAGAGACATTTGAATGTCCATCAGAAATAACTCATTTACATGTCCATGGATGACAATCATTTTTCATTTCTATAAGCTATCTGCAGCGTAAAATGCTGTACAATACCCCAGCAGTGTGGAAAGAATGGAGTCACCTACTGGTATAAAGATGTATTCTAAACAATGCAACTTTCCATGAAATATATCTAGTTCTCATTTTTGCTTACTTCAATTCTTATTATAGTCACCCCTTTATAATTAAAAAACTATTTCAATCAAAGGTTACTCTTGACCAAAAGCCCATGACTTACATAGGTGGAGGCAGAATGTTTATTTATGGGTGGGTCTTCTTAAATGTGCTGGAGATCTTGATAAACCCCAAACTGCACTTAGAAAAGCTTCCACCATTTGCTCTCTTGACTCTAAGAACACAAATCTAAGAAAATATCTCCACCATGTTGATATCTGGCATACACATGAATTCAGGAGAATCCTTTCATCTCAAGGTTTCTGAAATACCCAGGATCCTCACCTGGTAGAGAGTGACTTTTCTCCATCACTCATAAAACTGGGACCCTACAAGTCACGTGAGTCTTCATGAGAGGGATTTATAGGTGCTAGCTCCAAATAGTAAACCTCAAAGTAGTTTGCCCTACCTGATTCAATGAACATCATTTTCAAATATGATATTATTACAGGAAAGGCTTTGGTTGCATAATCAATTATTTCATTACATTCTGATAAAAAAACAAACAAACAATGAGGTCAGATTCTTAATAACCATATTGCCATATATGGTTATCAAAGAGACTCAAGGATGTGTTTTGTAAATGGGAAAGGGGTTGCCAGTTAGAATAAGATATCATTTAAATATGTTTTAGTTCAATATAAAGAACTGACTACTCAGTAGGTATGATTTCCCGATAGCTTAAGAAGTGAAGAGATTTCTTTATACATTTGGAAAATATAGCATTTACAGTAACATCAATAATGTTTCAAATAAGTAAATATACGTACCCTTTAGTAGTTCAGTCAGTGCTATGTGGTTAATTATTCCTAGGCTCCATCTTGGGTGAGTGGTCAAATGAAGTCACTGACTTCTAGAATCTGAAGTTCTGGGAAAGCCAGAACTTGTGCTCTAGGCCGTGTGGAGGCTTTCTGAGTGATGCCTCCGGTAAGTACCCTCATTCCATCAATCTGTTCTGTGAAGTGATGAAATCTTAAGAACTGAGAACAGTATTTTTCCATAGGCTCTGAGACCGTTCTTTGTCTCAGACACAAATCCTAGTCTAGAGCTGATTGCAGAATCCCCCATGAAAGCAAAACAAAACCAGGGACAGAGACCTAAGAGGTTGTGATTAATTTATTCCTGCTCATTTTCTTTTCTTTTTCTAAATTTATTTATTGATTAAAGTATTACATATGTGTCCTTTACCCCATTACTCCCCTAATCCTCCCACTCATGCCCTCATCCCTCTGTTGTCTTTGTCCAATGCTTAGGCTTATATGCATGCATACAAGTCCTTTGGTTGATCTTTCCCCCTTGCCCACACCCTCCCCTACCTTCCCTCTGAGGTTTGACAGTCTGATCAATGCTTCTCTGTCTCTGGATCTGTTTTTATTCATCAGCAGCACAATTCACCATAGCTAAGATTTGGAAACAGCCTAAGTGCCCATCAGTAGATGAGTGGATTAAAAAACTGTGGTACATCTACACAATGCAATACTACGCTGCGGTAAAAAAGAAGGAATTCTTACCATTTGTAACAGCATGGGTGGACCTGAGGAGCATTATGCTTAGTGAAATAAGCCAGTCAGAGAAAGATCCCTGCCCATTTTCAAGTGGAAAAGCCTGATGAGAATTTATGACAAGACAGGTGAGACTGACAAGGACATCTGGTAACTTCTGGGCCATGCAGGAGAGGATAATAAAGCCATTTCAAAAAACTTCTTAGGAACAAGGCCTCTAATTATAGTAAATCTCATTTCAAAGAACACAGTGAGTGATTTGACTTGTATAAATGGAAGAACATAAGTTTTGCACAGGAAAATGTTAATGTATAATGGACAATAAACCTGAGACATTATAGATACATGTATATAAATTATACTATAATATGATATTCCAAGTACATGTCAAGAACATAATAAGAACATTAATTAAGGAGATTCTGCAATCCTAAAGTAGGTGTTTTTATTACATTCCATAGGTAGGTCTAATGTGTATTCCTCAATTGAAAACCACTAGCATAGGAGATGCTATATTCAAATTCAAGAAGTAGGGTTATAGACAAGTCATCATGTTAAAGAACTGAAATAACTGGTAATAATGTGCTGGTTTTGCCTTTCACTATTAGGCAAACCATCACAGGCTCTGATAAATATAGTAAAATTTGACAGAATTTCCAGGCTAACTTATCTGCATTTTCTCCAAGTTTAAAGATATAAAAAAACGAGGTCATTGGCAAATCTCTAGGGACTTATCATAAAGCATCAATTTTATATTATTGATATTATTAACTTCTCCCTATAGAGCTTTGACCTGAGTAAAGTTAAGAGTGTCTTCTGATTAATACCTCTCCTATCCCAGCTCATCAGCAGTACCATCGGGTAGCTATACTCATTTCTAATAGCCTTCTATTTTTAGGGTGAAAGAGTAAATCTTTGTGATGTTTCCAGGGACCATTGGTGATATCTAAAAATTAGATTTTAGTACAAAAATTTCCTGGATAGTATTTTATTTTATTGTCAGGATCTGATCTGGGAAAGCCTTCCTCTATCCCCCCACCCTCAAAAAATAATCAAGGAGATTTGAATAAATCAAGGAGATTTGATTAAAATAGAATCATAAGTTCTTGAGAAAAAATATACAGTTACCCATTTTATTCAAGTGACAATAAAACATTTGATAATAAACATACAAAGTAACATGAATATAAAAAACCTTAGCTCTTTCATGATGAAGAGGTCTTTGTTTTCTTAAATAATTGAGGGTATTATAGAGTAAACATAAAAACCAGGAAATTACCAGGGGAAAACACAGATCCTAGGCAGAATGCACAGAAGAAGAAGAAAATACTTTCATATTATAAACTCATTAAACAAACAAATCATGGAAAGAAGTCCACCAAAATTGGTTAAACTTTGCTAAGATTTTAACATATTTTTTTAACGTTTTAGATTCAGATATTATAAAAAAGAAAATGAAATTAATTTGTCAAGTTTTATCCTTTTTATGCTTATTTATATTCTGTAACAAACTGAAAATTTTCTTGACAATACATCTCAGGGGTCTGTCAGGTTAGATTAATTTCAAAATAATTCCAAAGACTGCTAATATATGTTTATTGTTGTATTTAAATGAACCAAAATTTTTTTTTAAATTCTCTTTCAATTTCAACATTGTGAAATATTGATTTTTTTTTCCTCAAAGATAAAAATTTGGGGGAGGGTCATTAAAGTTTTAGCAATTAAAATTTGTAGATCGGGAGACCAAATGGGAACACCCACACCTTTTCATTTAAAAGCAGAAAGCAAATATCCTCAGTTCTATTTTTATATTACTGCTACTACTAAGTATAGACTCAACCACTTATATTGGTTATACCTTTTAACCAATATAACTCACTATCTGCAAGGTGACTAAGTCATCCTGGTTTGTCCAGATTTTACCAGTGAAAGTCCCATATCCCAAGGAAACCTCTCAACCACAGGCAACTGGGAGGAGAAGGCCTGACAATTGTCTGAGATATACCAGCATGTCAGTGGCTTGCAAAGCCTAGAGCACAATTTTCTTCCACCTATAAATGTCTCAAAATGGGGAAAATGAGCACATTCATTAACATGGCACAAAAATACATAATCTTTGTGGTGTGCAGAAATAAGATGCAAAATTATTTAACTAAGCATTATGCTTGGTAATCAATGTTTCAGTAATATTTTTGTTTAAAAATGATCACAGTATTCAGTGATTACCTATTAGTTAACTCAATGTCAGTCCATGGTTTCAAGTCATCTAAAGATATTGAAAATTGTCTTCAAGTGGCCATGCTACACATTTACACAATGGAGCACTACACGGCTGTAAAAATAAAGGATCTCTTACCCTTCCCAACAGCATGGGTGGAACTGGGGATTATTATGCTAAGCAAAATAAGCCAGTCAGAGGAAGACAATTATCACATGACATCACTTATATATGGAATCTCATGAACAAAATAAACCAATAACAAAATCGGTCCAGAAACATAGATGCATGGAACAGACTGACAGATCTCAGAAAGAAGGAGTGTGGGGGGGAAGAGAAGAGATTAACCAAAGAACATATATGCATATATGCATAACTCATGGACACAGACAATAGTGTGACGAAGGCCTGGGGTGGGTTTGGGGTCGGGTGGAGGGGGCCAAAAGGGAGTAAATGGGGGATATCTGTAATACTGTCAACAATAAAAATAATAATTATTATTACTGTTGCCATTTAATAATATCTGTGAGAATATTTTGAAATTTAAAGTAAATTTATAATATAAAATCAATAGGATGAATGCTTATTTATTTGACCACTAAACTTGTATTATACCTAACAATGGTAAATTGGAGTAGACAAAGCTGTTTTAAACAAGTTTTATTAAGTTAGCCTCACTTGCTAAAGTTTAACCTAATTGATGTGAATCTAGATCCATAATGTATTTCTGGATTCATTTTTATAAAAATTAAAGTATATTTAAAGCACACCTATGATTTGAAATTAAATTTCCTTAGATTTCTAGGAAATTTTAAGTTTATCTTATATAATAAAAGCCTAGGTGGTGTCGTGTGACATTGTCACAAGATGGCCTCCACAAAATGGCTGCCCCCACGTCATCCCAAGATGGCTGCCCCACATCATTACAAGATGGCCGCCCCCACGATGTCACAAGATGGCTGCCACAAGATAGTCACCAAAAGATGGCCGGCAGGGGAGGGCAGTCGTGGGTTATCAGGCCAACAAGGGAGGGCTGTTGGGGGTGACCAGGCCTGCAGGGCAGGGCAGATGGGGGCAATCAGACCATTAGGGGAGGGCAGTTGGGGGTGATCAGGCTGGCAGAGGAGCAGTTAGGCATCAATCAGGCCAGCAGGATCGAGCCTAAACTGGCAGTCAGACATCCCCCAAGGGATCCCAGATTGGAGAGGGTGCAGGTCCAGCTGAGGCACACCCCCACCCCCGTGCAAGAATTTTGGGCACTGGGCCTCTAGTCCTATATAATAAAAGCCTAATATGCTAAGTGTCTGACCATTCAACCATTTGACCAGTTCCTATGATGTACACTGACCACCATATTTTTTTCATATTTGGGCCATTTTATTTATGTCCCATATTTAATTATCATCGCTGATTTTGATATTCATACTAGTGACTGATGTGAAGTTGACTTTAAAGGTGTCAACCTCTTTCATTCTAAAATGATTTGTCTTCATTCCACCTAGAAACAACACCTGGACCTGATCACTAGGCAGAACTACAGGATCAACAACATTTCAAATATAAGTGTTCTCACGCTGCACCTAAGCTTTTCGCTATATCTGATGACTGAAATTGACAGAATAAACTCTAGTACATATTTTCAAATTCACCCTCATTGACTGGGAGGTACCTCACAGCAGCCTCAAATGCTCCTTTGCCCTGTGAGTGAAAATCAACCCTGAAATTGACTTTTTTCTCTTAGTACCACACCACCAATCTTGGCCCTTTCAGTATTGAACTCCAGAGGTCAGAACAGTCACAACAGATTGACTGTAAGGAAAGACATGGAGGAGAAGAGAATGCTTTTAATAAGACTTACATCTTGCTTGAATTAAACAAGTTTTACATTAACAGGAAAACTGGGGACATGCCAAAGGATGGATTTATTTGCAATTTCTAGTCCTGGAACAAATTCACTTCACCTTTTCCAGTGGCTACATTTTCTACCTCTTACTCTTTTACTTAAGAATCAACCTGGCTCAGATGGTGTGGCTCAGTGGTTGAGCATAAACCTATGAACCAGGAGGTCAAGATTCTATTCCCAGTCAGGGCACACCCCCTGTTTGCAGACTTGGTCCCCAGTGGGAGGCATGCAGGAGGCAGCTGATCTGTAGTTCTCTCTCATCATTGATGTTTCTATTTCTACTAGAGGCCTGGTGCACAAAAATTTGTGCACTCAGGGGGGTCCCTCAGCCCAGCCTGTGCCCTCTCGCAGTCTGGGACCCCTTGGGGGATGCCCACCTGCTGGCTTAGGCCCGCTCCCCGGGGGATTGGGCCTAAGCTGGCAGTCAGACATCCCTCTGGCAGCCCGGGAGCCCTCGGGGGATGTCCATTTGCCAGCGGGAGCAGGCCTAAGTTGCAGTTAGACATTCTTAGCACTGCTGAGGAAGTGGGAGAGGCTTCCAGCACCACCGCTGTACTGGCAGCCATCAGCCTGGCTTGTGACTGAGTAGAGGTCTCCCTGTGGGAGCCACTGACCACCAGGGGGGGCAGCTCCTGCATTGAGCCTCTGCCCCCTGGTGGTTAGTGTGTGTCATAGTGACCAGTCATTCCCAGTCATTCTGCTGTTAGGGTCAATTTGCATATTACCCTTTTATTATATGGGATAGAAGCCTGGTGCATGGGTGGGGGCCGGCTGGTTTGCCCTGAAGGGTGTCCTGGATCAGAATGGGGGTCCTACTGGGCTGTCTGGCCAGCCTGGGTGAGTGGATGATGACTTTTTGCTGGCTGGCCACAGCCCCTTCAGGGTGGGGGTCCCCGCTGGGGTGCCGGGCCACCCTGGGTGAGGGGCTCCGGGCCGTTTTCAGGCTGGCCACATCCCCATCAGGGTGGGGGTCCTGCTGGAGTGCCTGGCCAGTCTGGGTGAGGGGCTGATGGCTGTTTGCAGGCTGGCCAAGCCCACCAGCAGGGACCCTCACCCAATGAGGGTGTGGCCAACCTGGGTGAGGGGCTGATGGCTGTTTGCAGGCTGGCCATGGTCCCAGCCACCCAAGCTCCCAGTGGAGGTGGCTGGAAGCAGGTATCTGGGATTTATTTATCTTCTATAATTTAAACTTTGTTGCCTTGAGCAGAGGCCGCAGCTGGCCAGTGCAGTTGGGAAGCTTGGCTTCCTCCATCATCCGGGCAACCAAGCCTCCTGCTTGCTCCAGCTCCCTGGCTGCCGGTTGCCATCTTGGTTGGGTTAATTTGCATATAGTCACTCTGATTGGCTGGTGGGCGTGGCTTTGGGCATAACAGAGGTGTGGTCAATTTGCATGTTTCTCTTTTATTAGATTAAATATTATATCTCTCCCTCTCCCTGTCTGAAATCAATATAAATGTATTTTTTAAAAAATCAGCCTGCTTAACCCAATACATTAAAAATCCTTGAAATAGTATTAATTTCAACACACATTGGCTAAGAATACAAGTTTTTTCATAAATGCACTTTATTAGAAACATTTTATTGTATATTTTGAAAGGCATATTTAGAGCATTATGCTTATAAATGTTTTCCCGTCATGTAAATAAATTTGCAAAGGCAACCCTTGCTATCAAACCAGTCTTATTCAATTAGGAAAACCCCCAAATCATTTTTTCAATTTAAATAAGTATGTTAATATTTATTTTCAAGAATATTATAAAATGTATTGAAAATACATTGAAGAAGGTTTTTGTGACATACTATTAAAAATATGATAAAAAAATTAGACTGATCATATAATTTATCACCCAAATCAGAACCATTGTAAGAGGGAAAGAAGATACTTAGTAAAAGATATGAAACATTGATATGAAGAGATACAAAGTGATATTTGGTGTGAAACAAATCTGTTCTGCTTAAACTAAGCCATATGATGATTGTTCATTTTTATGACAAATTCAAAAAGAATGAAAATGTTAATAGGAGATTCTTATGGCTTCTTTTAAAATAATTTGATGTAGTATAGAGCTAAAATTATGTTATGTATCTAGGGGAGGATTATGACAGAGGGAGAATTTTTATTCATTAATTGTGTGTAAGTGTATCAAACTAATATAAGACATTTGGTAATTTTAAATAAAATTATTAATAAAAATTAAATGCAATTCTAAATTTTTCCATGCATTATGTCTGAATATCTCCTATGTACTTACTAGATGAATCATATACTATAAAAATGCAATATATATAAGTATATATAATGCTATGTGTTTATTGTCAATAGGAGGTAAAACAGCCAAAGATTTGAAAGGATAAAATTTGATGTGGATGATACGATATAGAATAACTGTTTCTTGAAAGGATTTTATGAAATAAGTTCCAACTCATTTATATCTATCTATGTTTTTTTCTTAATGGAGTCTGAGAGGATTAATGGGAAATGTTATTCATTTTTTGTATTCAAAGAATTTCAAGATGTTTGGTAATCCTAGAAAATATTCAAGTTTTCATTTAACACAGCAGCTGCATTTGCCTGTACGGTTGGCTGTCAAAGAATTTCCTTGCCAGAATATGCCATATCTTAGGGATCCGTTTGAGAAGTCCCAAAGTAACGTGGAGAGTGAAGGGAAGGGGGAGCTGGGGAGCATCTGTAAAGTCCCCAGTTTTTCCTGAAGCAATGGCTGCCCTCTGCTTCCCTGGGCCTTCCCCCAGGGGGCTCCACCCCTGCGAATTGCCATCCACTGTGTTATTTGCAAAGGGCGGTCCCTCTGCTCAGAAATGCAGACAAGACAGTACATCACAGACTCCCGGATGCTGCGGCCTTTATTATTTTAACAGACATGATATCCACTCATTTTATGTTGGGTGGTTTAAGCACTTCTAACATTATTCACATGTTAATCCTTCCATTAGCTCCTTGACCCCGGGGCTATCAGCATCTCCATTTTACAGATGGTCAGATTAAGGCAGAGAAAGAGCCAGCAGACCCCAGCCAGGGCTCTGGTTAGGAGGCCGCTGGCTTCAGTGCATTGCTCTGCCCTTGGGTCACTCACTAAGGGGGGTCCCCCCACCCTGAACAAGCATTTAAAACTGTGTCTTTGGTGCCCAAAGAGGTTGTTACACCCGGAGGCACAGCAGGGTCCGAGGTTCAGCCTTGGTGAGGGCCACGCCTTCCTTTTCGAAGGTGGAAGTGAAGGTGGGAAAGGGGATCCGAGGACCCACTGCAAGGCACCTCTCAGGCTGCCCCAGGACAGGAGGAGCCCAGGGAAGCTCGGGGTGGGGCCCTGGTCACCACATCCACCAGCGATCCTTCAGGCTCCATGGCCACGTCCCCAGTCAGGGGACCAGGGAGAGCTTTCCTAAGTCAGTTGATTAAACTTTAAATTTAGAGGCAAATGGTGAGAGTAGAGAAATTCCTGGAAACGTGTTTGGGTCTCCAAGCAGCCTCTCTAACATGACTCTTTTTTTTTTTTTCTAAATATTTTATTGATTTTTTTTATAGAGAAGAAGGGAGAGGGACAGAGAGTTAGAAACATCGATGAGAGAGATCGATCAGCTGCCTCGTGCAAGCCCCCCACTAGGGATGTGCCTGCAACCCAGGTACATGCCCTTGACCGGAATCGAACCCTGGACCCTTCAGTCCGCAGGCCGGCGCTCTATCCACTGAGCCAAACCGGTTCGGGTAACATGACTCTTAATGGAATGCTTTTTGAATTTCTAGACACGTGGTATTGAGGTGACAGCACATTTTATGTTTTGCGTCGGTTGCTTGTCTTTTAGCTTTCTGCTTTAGACGGGAAATTCCACAGAGCAAAGCGCTCCCTGCACTGACTGAGTTCAGTTAGGATGGTGTATTTACATTAATGAGAAAAAAATACCTCGTATGAAAATATTTAAAAAAAAACAACTCTTTGAACACTTCATGTCAAGAAAAGTTAGGTTTCACCAGATGTTAAGAACCATTCAGTGTGGCTTCTACTTGATGCCTGTAAATGCGTGTGCTCTTATTCAACGACTCTGTCAGAAATGTTAAAAAATGGAACTAAACTGAAAGCAGAATTAATCCTAGAGAAAACTGAAAAATCAGTTTATCTATTGGCTAGATGTAATGCAAAAACACATATTAGTTCTTTATAAGAAGTCAAAAGTGGTATCTAAATGGCTATAATTTCTGTTGCATTCAAAGACCTACAGTTAAGAAGGAAAAATATAGTTTAAATCCAATTAAATGTGCTCCAGAAAAAGAATATGCCCTGGAATTAAATAATGATGATTACCATTTTCAAAGTGTGACTTTACAATATAATTTCCTCTCATTCTAGTTCTACTCAAATGATAAAGTAGGTCAGAATGAAAATCACACTTATTATGTGGGGCATTACTTATTCTGGAGACCTCTGGCCTCTATCTTTCTCAGTTAATTATATTTCATAAGAAAGGGACTATATTTGTTTATGTTTATGACATGCAGTTGAGCTTTCTATATCCAAATGGAAATCACAATGTTTGCTAGAATGAGAATGTTTTTGTTTTTTTATATATTTTTCACTTATGAAGTGTTAAAGAACAGGACACATCAAGAAGTGAGAAGATAAAAATCAATGTGAAAAGTAATTGGTCTCTAATTTAGGACCTCAGAAACCCTAAATGAGATTTAATAGCATTTCCGGAAACACATCAGATCATCACATCTTCATTTTGCACTTTTAAAAGTCTTGTTAAAATCTCTCCAATAAAGGTCTTGCACCTTGATTGCTTATTCATTGCAACTAATTTTTAAAAATAATGACTCTCTGTCCGCCCTGAGTAAATGACTAAGCCCCTGGACCAGCCATGCCACGATTATTATGAGATTGCAGATGTGACTGTGTGATTTTCTTCTAAATTAGGAAAATAAGATTTACTACGTCATGATATCTTTAAAAGACATTTGAAAACACTATGCTATATATTTTACCTCTATTTATGCAAACACAAAACTGTTTGCAGAAAATACTGATGGGATTTTACCTTTTAAAAAGCCTATTAAAATGAATGCAAGTCCATATTACACTAGAAATGGCTTTCTTTAATAACTTCTAGTTTTTAAAACTTCCCATATATTGGCTGGAGATTTCACCGTCAGTAGTTTCCGGAATGTTTCTCTGTCCTTGAATCCCCCCCTTTCTTGGGTCTTTCACCTAAAGCTTCCCACCTTTACTACTGGGATTACTCAAGTCAATAGTATGGTGTTTCCTTTTTTTTTTTTTTTCATCTCATAAGTATCATACTTTCCTTTATGGGTCATATTTGCAAGCATTCATTTTAAAACTTATCACTATGTTAAATGAATTTAAATCTAAAATTAACCATTCAGTAGTTGAACTCATGCCACTTTATCTGTCATAAAAAAAAACACACATTAATGACAGATAAAATGGCATGAGTTCATTCATTTATTCCCTTTTCCCAGCCTTTTTTTTTTTCACAAAGTCTTACTGTTTACCAAGATGTGTGTATTGAAGATATTTTTTAAAAGGTAAAGATAGGTCCAGGCCTCTAGGAGAAAACATGAATCAGACAGATTAATACCACAGTTAAAATCTAGACTCCACTTACATTTTTAAGGTTACATTCACATCATCTACAAAAATTAGTATTTTATGTTTTGCTATTTGCTTTTTGCCTTACATTTTAAATGGCTTTTTACAACAGATGCAATAAAATAGTAATCGTGTCATCGTGTAGATAAGTGAAAATATTGGACATGTGAAAATGAAAGGCAACCAAAGGTCTAGTAATTGAGCAAGAGATTGGAGATGAAAATTCTGAGACTAAAATGTACCTTGAAATACACATGCATGTGCATAAATGCAAGCACACAAGCCACCAAATCAGAGGTACTGGGAATCCCAAACTTACTGATCTTGGCACCTTATTAAAATGAGATAAAGAGAGAGGAAAGGTGATCCCACCAGTCTAGGGCCTACCTATTACAATAAGAATAATGGATTTCACCATCTAGTAGCATAAGCTCAGGGACTTCATGTTTTATTTCTTACTGCATCAATAGATTTTCCTAAAGACAGTTCTGTTCCATGAGGCTGGTCATGGCTGACCATACCTTTATTCAATAGTTAATAAACATTTACACACATATCATTGACTCATGATTTTAAAAGTGAAAACATTTTTTTTCTACCAGCCTACTAACCTAGCCCCATTTTGCATTTTTAAAATATATCATTAAATAAATATTCGCATAAGTGGTAATATGCTATATACAGTGTATTGTACATATATTTAATATAACATATCTTCTAAAATCTGATATATTTATACACCTGCACAATTATTTTTAGTCTTTTAATATTTCAATGAATAAAAATTGGTATGATTATTAAAAATTAATATTTTCCTACAGATGAACTTTTTGACCATGAAATAATGTTCATGAAATTAACATTATTTTACATTAAAATTTTCTGTGTACCTGTTTCTATACAGTCTTCAATATGGTTTAATTTTCTTTGTTAAACGGGCAGTGTTAGAACTCATATATCTTTCTATAAACTAAACCTTAGTATTTTGTTTGATTGTTCCTTGTTGTTTAAAAAAAAATACAGATTTTGTTTTGGTTTGTAATTTACGGACTTTTTAAAGTAAAAATATAGACCTTTTCTAGTGAACCGAATATTCCTACTCTCAAACGTGTGGCATTTCCTCTTCAGTTTATCAGATGTGCCCGCTTGCCACCATCTGCTTTCATCATATAGGTATTCCTAAAAAGTTACCATCTGTATCCACAAATCATGATTATAAGTATTTGAGTGAGAAGATTCAATACTTCAAAGAGTTCTGACTTACCACTCCTTCATATAACCATTGAAATTTAGTTTAACTTCTTTAGCACTGAAAAATATTATTTAAAAATAGTGTGGTGGTTTCATCAAAGAATAGCCTGAAATGGAAATAGGCTGGATTCAGAGAGCCTTGAAGAGATTTAATAACCCAGCTAATGTAGTTCTCAGGGCCCAGATACAAACTCTGGCCAAACCTGGAAATTGCACTGATCAGGTTTGATTTACACTAAAAAAACCTTTACCTTCATTAAGGCAAAAATAGTATGTGAAAGAAGAAAACTTCATCACCAAGAAATAAAAGGGGAAAACTATCAAAATCATGTTCTCTCCTGGTTTTTGTTTTAATCATTATGTTAAGAAATATATTAACATCTATTAAATATTTTAATAGAAATTATATAAAACAATAAAAATATTTTAGTGACTATGCTTATGGGATAGAGTAACAGAGTAACATTGCCATGATCTGAAGGGGGAGGATTTGTTTGCGTTCTTCTATATGAAATGGCTAAACAGAAAAAAAAATAGAGTGTCTCCTTAAAGTTTAAATTTATTTTTAGATTCATTTGATAATACTGTTACTTTTAAATATTCTTTAAAAAATTCAAGACCCACAGCACTTATTCATCTTGTATTTTATAGTCTTGATACCAGGCTGGTATGTAGGTAATGAAGGTAATACCTCCATTTTACAAACAGGTGAACTAAAATATTTAGATAATAATTAGTTAGAGATAAAATCTGAAAGTAAAATTAAGTATTTTCAGTGGTAAAATTACATTGTGTGTTTTTGCATCCCCAGCCCTCATACCTTGCCAACAAACCATTATCCCTCCAATAATAATCACCTATTTTGAACCTTTCATTTGAAATTAATTCTAGACCTACATAAAAGTTGAAATTATAATACAAATAGTTTACTTTTAAAATACATTTCATTTTATAATATTTAGGTTGCAAAATATTGCTAAGATAGTACAGAGACTCTCTCATATATCCGGCCATTAAATCCCTCCTCCAATATTAATACCTTGCATTAGTATGGAACATTTGATATAACTGAGAAAACAACATTGATACATTATTTTTAAGCAAAGTCCATCCTAGTCAAATGTCCTTAGTTTTTACCTGATAGACACTTTCTGCTCCAGGACCCCATCCAGAAAATCACTTCACACCTAGTTGTCTCCTTGGGCCCCCTTGGCTGTGACGAATGCCCAGACTTCCTTTGGTATTGATGCCTTTGACATTGGGATTTGTCTGATGTTTTTCCCATGATTAGCCTGGAGTAATGTGTTTTGGGAGGGCAGCCACTGAGGTACTGTGCCACTTGTCATTACATCTTGTTAAGGGCATGTGCTATCAGCATGACGCATCACTGTTGATGTGAAACATATCACCTGGCTTAGGTCCCGAAGGTCAGCTTTCTACAGGGATACTCTTTTTTTCTTGAGATTCCATTCCATAATGCACTCTTTGGAAGGGAGCCTGCAGTTAGCAGGTGGGGAATTATGCTTTAAGTCCTGAGGGGAAAACATTTACACACATTTTTTGGAATTTCTCTATAAGGCAATTAGTCTCTTCACCCAATTAATTAATTTCTTAAGTCATTTATGTAGGTGTCAACTTATGGGTATTTATTTTAAAATTCAGGTTGACTCCAGTACTATTTTATTTTGTTGTTCAAATTGTTACAAATTTAGCCATTGCCTCCTATGTCCTTTTGACTTACCCAATGCCAGGAACCAATTCCAGCATGTCATAATTTTAAGACTTTCATCAAAAGGTTGATGAGACTTGGGGACTCAACAGGGTTGAGTCACACATGTAGTCACCTGTTGGGAATGGCTAAGGGCATTTCCCCAAACCTGAATAGGAAACTGATTGTGGCTGCCAGACAGCTAAAGGGCGTCTTAATCTACATGTTATTGCCTCCTACTGGCCAAACACCTGAACAGCCGTAGGCTATTCCCCAAACTGGCAATGCCTCTGTACCCTTTGAAACCTTACCCTTTGAAGTGTATTATCTCCACCTTGCCTTAGGACAAATTGTGTTAATAAAAGCAAGGGTCCTAGACAAGGAGGGAGTCTTCAGTTCCTTTAGCTGAAGGTCCTCTGACCCCCAATGCCTTTCAAAATTATAACTCGTCTCCGGACTCTTTATTAGTCCCTGGACTCTTCAAACTACGCATGGCCTTCTCCAGATTCCTGAACCCTTCTTGATGCTGGGACAAGAACCCGGGCACCCATTATTATTTTTTTGTTTGTTTGTTTTGAATTGATTTTTATTTTATTTTTTATTTTTTATTTTTTTGGTGTGTGTTTCTTTTTAGTACTTTCTTATTTTCGGGCACTACAAGATGATTAAGGCTTGTTTTCTATATTTTCAGACCCAGTTCTAAAATTATACCAAATTCCACACATTCATGTTTTATAACTTTCCTGTGATTTATCATTCTCTCTCTTCCTCTCCTCTGTCTTCCTCTCTATCAATTGCTTTTAATATTCTGCCCCAATAACTTATGTAATTGATTTCTCAATATATTTTGTAACATTCCTCAAAAATAAATATTAACAATTTTAATTGAATTTAAAAATACCATTACCTAGTCTGCAGACCTCAGTCACAATCACAACTGTTCCTTTAATATCTTTACTGTAAAATAAATAATATTTCTGGGAGGGGTTCAAATGGAGGATTACTCATTGCACTGATGTCATCATTTTTGTTGGTAAACTGAAGTTTGGAGCAGTTTCAGTCTTTTTCTTTTGTCTTCAATGACCTTGCCATTTCTGAAGTATGTGAGCTTTGTTTTGTAGAAATGTCCCCCCAATTTGGTTGGTCTAGTATTTCCTCATGATATGATTATGGTTAACATTTTGGAAAGAAAATCATTGAAATGATGCAGTATATACAGATGATATTTATTGATTTCTTTACTGGTGACATTAATTTCAATCCCTTGGTTAAGGTAGGGTCTGTTACATTTCTCAACTGTACAGTTATTATTTTTCTCTTTATAATTAAAAAGTTCCATGTAAGGGGTAATGTAAGACTATGGAATTATGCTGTTTATAGTTATGTCCACTTATTAGCTTTAACATTATTTATGATTTTTTTTTACTTGAAACTTTTATTACTATGGTGATTGCCAAAGGGTAATTTTCTAATGCCATCATTTATTTAATATTTTAGATTTCATATTTATATGAAGAATGTTGCTCCTTTCCTATGTCTCCATTTATTTATTTGATTACATCAGTATGGACTCCTGAGTTAATAAAAATTCAATGGTTTAAAATCAATTGCCCATAACCATGTATTTTAATGTTCAATTTGCCATTGGTTTAGCAAGTGGGACCTTATCTATGATACTTTCTCTATATTTTAATATTTGCAGTTGATTGTTATATATGTAGTAGTATCTCAAGTAATGATTTCCAGGAAGTTAGATGTACAAGATATCATCAAAATATAAATCTTTTCCTCCCTCAATAAATTATTATTAGAATTGCATTAAACAAACTATAAAGCAAGCATATAATGTTAAACAAAATTATGACTAAAAACAATTTCTAAAAAATCCTTAAATCATGTTAGTCATTATAGGTATACTAGGTAGAAGAATAATTGTTTTTTAATTTTATTTTCTTAAGAAAACAATCTTAAAAAGAATGACTGAGATGATGAAATTTGATTTCTAAATTGGGGCAACATTTTACCATAAAAGCTTTAAACAAGGGGGACCTTGTCTATGATACTTCATGACTTTCTTCAAACTATGCCAAGCTCACATTTCTCTAGGCTTCATCTGGAAGTGATCTTGCACAGTAATGACTGGTGAACTTGGTGGATATCTGTAATTTCTGAAGGTCACTGTCTCTCCTGCTTTAGTGCCTCCCTGCTGAGTTCAGCGGGTTAGGAACAGTTGATGATGATGGCGTCATAATTAATTCATTATAGAAAATCTAAGATTTTCCCTTCCTTGTTGTTGTCTGTTTAAATAGATTGTGAGCAAGAAAGAATGGAAAATCTTATATTTTATTGCAAAAACAAGGAGCTTGTTAATTTTCATAACTTGTATGCCTTTGATGTTTTGACCAGAAACCTGCTTGACTACTCTAGTGAAAATAAAAGAGAAAAAGTCTGGGAGATAATTAACACCTTTGCTTTATTATATTTTCAATAATATATGTTATTTTAAAACTTAAATTCCCCCAGATAGTAGACATCTAGTTTTTATAAAATGTATTTTAAAGATACATATTTGTAGGCAATCTCAGCATTTTCAAACTTCAACAGAGTATTATGATACTAGTGAGTTTAAATAAACATGTCTCTTGTGAAGAGAATGATCTTAATCTAGCTTTCTTGAAGGATATTGAAGGATGTGACTAATTGTATATATAGATAAACCATCAGGGACAGTCATCTGTGGTGATTGATAAAGAACTAAAAGCAAGAGGTGAGATGAAACCCAGCAAAGCATGCCTGAGTAAGCTCAAAGTAACTACTATTTATTAAAGTAACATAGTGTATAAGCAACACTTAAATTTTATACGAGTGGAGCTGGACATCCTCCCCAGCTTGGTAATTACTGTCTCACTATTTGCTTGCTCAGTGATAAATCAGGTAATTTTACGTTTACCAATCAGAGTCATTTTCCCCCCAACACTCCATGCAACTTTTTTAAATTTATACTTATTGTTGAAATATTACAGATATCCCCCCTTGACCTCCTCTAACCTACTCCTGCCCTGTCCTCAGACCTTCACCACACTATAGTCTGTGTCCATGGTTATGCATATACGTATCCAAGTTCTTTGGTTAATCTCTCCTGGGGCCACCACGCCCCACCCCCTTCCCTCTGAGATCCATGCTTCTGTATCTCTGGATCTATTTTGTTCATCATTAGATTCCACATGAGTGAGATCATGTGATACTTGTCTTTTTCTGACCAACTTATTTCACTTAGCATAATACTCTCCAGGTTCATCCACTTTTACTCTAACCCAGTGGTCGGCAAACTGCGGCTCTCGAGCCACATGTGGCTCTTTGGCCCTTTGAGTGTGGCCACGAAGTTTCAATTGCACTGTACGTGCGCACGTGGTATTTTGTGGAAGAGCCACACTCAAGGGGCCGCAGTTTGCTGACCACTGCTCTAACCAATTGGAAACTTTAACAATTGTGTGAATTATATTAAAATGTTATTTGGGGCTTGGATGACATGAAGCTAAAAACAAAAACAAAAAAAAATAGAACTTGTATTTTCTGAATGTGCACTCATTAGGCATCTGCCATGAAATAATGAAATGATACATGTTAGAAACAGTGTTTTGTTCTTTTCCTTAAACATCAAGTACCATTGATGAACTATTCTTTCCTGAATCATTGAGAAAGCAAGAATGATGGAAACGTTTGTAAAATCATTTTAATTTTTATCTAGATTATCCAATAAGATTCTTTAATCAGATATCCAATTTGGAGATTATTTTGTAAAGTAGGTGATTCTTCTTTGCCTCTTGGCACTCACAAGGCAACAAAAAGAATAAAAAATAGACATGAAAAGATTAGGAGAAAAATGCCAGGAGCTGATCTCAGGAAGCTCCAAAATAACAAACATTTCACAGACGAGGGAGTCAGGAGAAGGAACAGACCCACATGGCAGTGAGCAGGGACCGGCATGGGTTACAGGAGCCCGGGATGAACTCTGGGCTGCAGTGCAGAGAGGGCAGGAGTAGCAGGCAAAGTTTGCAGAGAGAAATAGAGTTCCTGTATGTGGCATTAAGAAGAAAAAATGGCAGTGTGAACATTCACACAATTGTCTATCCCCATTGGATAATCAGACTCAATTATAGAAACGCAAGACATTATAAAGGCAAAGTAAGTAGATGCCAATGTGAGAATGCATTGAAGAAGGTTGCCATAGAGCAGGGTTGAGAAACTTTTTTCTGATGGGCCAGATAGTAAGTATTTTAAAGTTGGAGGTCCAAGGGTTTCTGTCACAACTACTCAAATCTGCTCTTGTAGTGGGAGAGCATCCATAAAACACAGGTGAATGAATGGGCATGGCTGTTTCAGTAAAAGTGTACATAGGGACACTGACATGTGATTTGCATAATGTTCATATATCATGAAACAGTATCCTTCTCTTGCTTCTTAAAGATTTTGAAAATTTATTGATTTTAGAGAGAGAAAGTAAAGGAAGGAGGGAGGGAGGGAGAGAAGAAATGTTGGTTTGTTGTTCTACTTATATATGCATTATTCATTGGTTGATTCTTCTATGTGCCCTGACCAGGGATCAAACCTGTAACCTTGTGCATTGGGACATTCTAACCAACTGAGCTACCTAATATTCCTCCAAAAGCTAAATACATGTGTGTATCAAAGCCATTGCCTGTAGAAAGTAGTGGCATAAAACAGAAATATTAGAGCAAAGACAAGATATTTTGAGGCAAAGTAGGTAAAATGTGAGCTGGTAAAGTTCACAAAGTGAACTTTAATATAATACAAGGATATGCAAATACAGTAACATACCTTGTGAAAATATTAAAAGACATAGATGATACAAATATTAAAAAAGAAAAAGAAAATGGCCAGGAGTTGGAGAATATTAGAGAAAAATGATGCTTCTAAATGGCTGAGTAAACAACCTACAATGGAATTTCTAAAGAAAGGTATGAATGGTGGGACAGAAAGCTATTTTTGTGGTGATATAATTACAGGCAATGTTCAAGGGCAGAACATATAGGGTCCCATAGACCATGTTCAGGGCTCCCACCCTTTTATTGTGAGACAGAGAGAGCAGTCAGTGGTTCTTCTGTCAGCCTGAGGGATGCCACAGGTGGTGTGATATCCAGTGAAATCCAGAAAAAGGCAATTCCATTAGATTCAGGGCAAAGATGGGAAGTTAAATTTTTAAATGGTAACTTTGGGACATCTACATTCATATTTTAAGTTCACCGAATGAATTTATAAATTATAAATTCAATAGTTGCTTATTTGAGAATATTTTTACTAATCCTAACCATATCTAATTTAAATGTATCACCTATAACAGTGGATTTTAATCTGAAATATTTTCACCTTGTTTCTTGGAAAAAGAATGCTTTGAATGAATGCAATATTTGAATCCTTTGTTGGAAAAGAATGACAATTTATAGAATGTTATGGAAAAAAACCTGGAAATTAAACTAGTAGATATGACTATCCCTAATAGGTTAATTTCACAAATGTGGACAACAACATTAATATTGGTAATATTGGTTAGATCGTGAAGCATTTTTTATTTCCAAAGAAAGTTATTGAAAATAGTTACCTTCCTCATTATATTTTGTTTATCAAAATCAATTTATTACTTTAAAATATTTTATAAAACTTCATTAAAAATCTATTTATTTCCTGAAAATTAATTTAGTATTTTCTTGGTATGTAGGTGATAAGATATTTAACAATACAGCTTACATTTTTTAACATCGTGACCAAAAATGTTAACAGTGAAACTTCTGAAAAGTGTTCTATGGTGTATTGTTGCTCTTAAAATTCATCTCATGATAATATCTATAGGTTCCATTCTAAAATAGAGAAAGCTTTAGATTGATGACATCTAAGATAGGTAGTTCTTTTTTGCAGATAATTCTCCTCTATAGAAAATAGAATAGTTTGTTTCTATGGAATCGCATTTACTCATTCCTCTTAGAGGTCACTGAAGAAAATCATGATAGTATACCAAATAGAGGGAGAGAACAGGAGTACATTTCTGGACATAGAATTTAATTTTTGCAACACCAGAATGAATTGTGCTTTTGATAAAGATATAAGTTTAAATAGGCAATATAAAAATGGTAATATCCTAAGATTATGAAAAAATAGACTAGATTCTCTTAATTTTTTGGTGTGTCTTCTACAAATCTCTCTCTCTCTCTCTCTCTCTCGTAGATACCCTTCCCTTTATTTTTTCATCATGACTCTTGAAGGGATTTTTGTATAAAGATTAACAAATTATAATTCTCAAATAAATGTTTTTTTCTGTCCCAATAATTAATATTTAAAAAGACATGTAGCATTATGAATTTAAATTAATTTTGGTTTTTAAAATTACCCCTTCCCACAAAATACAGATTTGGATTGGCATATATGGGCTTCAGAGTACTGTTGTGTAATAAAACTATGGTCTATAAAAATAAAGATAACTTGCTTGTAAGGTCAAAATCTATGGGCTTGATGTATAATTAGAAAATATATGTCAACTGAAGCAGAGATTATCATGTTTGCTGATCTTAAGATCCAGAGAAAATCAATAGCATAAAATACTATTTTCATATCAGAAGCTTTCAAGCTTCTAGAATAATTTAATAAAAATGTGACTAAATAATTTTATAAAAGGAGGACCTTGGTAATGAACTGGGATTTCAAATAGAACAGGTAACAAATGCATACTTTGCAAGAAAGCAAATAAAATATTAGGTTTGCATGGACATAGCTATTATAGCAATAAGATTTAAATCAAGTTATATTGATAAAACACTAAAAATTAGAGAGTATTGTTTAAATGAGATTACACTTAAAGACATCAAAGCAGAAGAAAGCCATTCAAGCAATTTAAAATATATTGGATGTAAACCGTAATGGTTGCTAAATTGTACTAAGTCATAATGCATGAGCAGCCTGAGAAATGATACCCGTGCTTCTGTGTTACTTTGAGTACCATCTACACTGTGCCTGTGCAGTATGGGTAAGAAGCTAAAGGAAAAGGGACCAGATGCCTCAGGTCTGTGCTGTTTTTGTTTTTGATTCTATTATCATGCCTAGTACTTATCTAGGCACTGTCTGTTTTTTCATATGTCTGGTAACTTATTTTTTTAAAATATATTTTAACTAGAGGCTTGGTGCAGGAATTCATGCATGGGTGGGGTCCCTTGGCCTGGCCAGCGATTGGAGCAATCAGGGTTGTCTCCCACCTTGATAAAGATCTGGGGCTGCTCAGGGTGAGCTGGCTGAGGGGAGGAAGGGGGTGCCTGTGGGAGTGCACTGACCACCAGGGGGCAGCTTCTGCATTGAACATCTGCCCCCTGGTGACCAATGCACATCATAGTGACTGGTCAACCAGTCGTTCAGTTGCTTAGGCTTTTATACATGTAGATTGATTTCAGAGAGGAAGGAGAGGGAAAGAGAAATAGAAATATCAATGATGAGAAAGAATCATTGATTGATTGCCTCCTACACAACCCACAAAGGTGATCAAGCCAGCAACCTGAGCATGTGCCCTGACCAGGAATTTAAACATGACCTCATGGCTCATAGGTGACTTGAACCACTGAGTCAACTCAGCCAGACTGATAACTTTATCTTTAAATGGAATTTTCATTTTGTCATGTGTCCATTATTTGGGGTGGGAAGAGGGCAGCATGGGGGGAGAAGTTAAACTCTCCCAGAGGGTGAACTTTGTACAGCCATCTTCACATCTGGTATTCAGTCCATGCCTGTGCCAAGAGCTGTGCTGCAGCCCCACTTGCAGATATACTCTCTCAGCAGGACTGATTCCAGGGCTGCAGACACTCATTTAACTGAGCATTTATTTTACTCTGTGGATCAATGCAGCCAAATACAGGGTTTAATTTCTTTTATTTTTTGCTGAATGAATCTTTGAATTGATAGCATTAAACATTTTTATCCACATTGAAAAGCCAGATATAGACTCAAAATCACTTAAATGAATATCCTATATAATAAAGAGGAAATATGCAAATTGCATAATGCCCTTGCACAAGATGGCCGTCCCCATGTGGTTACAAAATGGCCACCACACATGGCCACCAGCGGAGGGCAGTTGTGGGTAATCAGGCCAGCATTGGAGGGCAGTTAGGGGTGACCAGGCCTGCAGGGAAGGGCAGTTGGGGATGACCAGGCCTACAAGGGAGGGCAGTTGGGGCAACCAGGCTGGCAGGGGAGGGCAGTTAGCGGTGACCAAACTGGCAGGGGAGGGTAGTGCAATCGGGCTGGCAGGGGAGCATGTAGGTGTCGATCAGGCTTGCAGGGGAGTGTTTAGGGGGTGATTACGCTGGCAGGCAGAAGCGGTTAGGGCAATCAGACAGGCACACAGGTGAGCAGTTGGGAGCCAGCAGTCCCAGATTGTGAGAGGTATGTCCAACTGCCGGTTTAGGCCTGATCCCTCTGGGGCGACCGGGCCTGCAGGGGAGGGCAGTTAGGAGTGACCAGGCCAGCATGGGAGGGCAGTTGGGGTGACCAGGCTGTCAGACATCCCCTGATGGGTCCTAGATTGGAGAGGGTGCAGGCTGGGCTGAGGGATACCTCCCCCCCAGTCACAAATTTCATGCACTGAGCCTCTAGTTTTAAAATATGTTAGGTTAGGTTAATCAGATAACTTATGAACTGAATTTTAGACTATTTTTATTTACTGTTAGACACAAGTAAAAATAAGTAGAAAGACAATATATTCCCATGAGAGAACCAATGAATTCTCTACGTACACATTGGTTAAATTAAGACTAAAATATAAAGGTGGACACAACCAGACATAACCTGTCATTTTCTGAGGCACAATCTGATCAGCTCAGGAATGAAACTCTTAGCAACCATCGGGTCTCTCCTAAAAAAAAAAAAAGTTCATTTGTTTGAAGTGATAGTGCAAACCTGTCCTTCTGCCACTAAGAATTTTCTCTTCTCTTGAAAAGTTTTTGAGTATGACGCTCTAAATCATCATCGACAGATTCTGAGAAACAATAACAACAATATTTGGCAATATTTTATTTCAGTACCGTTGGTCCCAGCAGAGCCCAAGACAGGGCTTTATTTATTAATTCTCCTCCCATCTCAGACTGTCTCCCGTGTCTAGTTCCAGGAGTTGATTTATTGAAGAGCACGTTTTCTCCCCAGGTAATGCTAACACCACTTTCTATGACATCTAGTTTTTAAATTCCATCTTCACTATCTTGAAATTAAATTCACAATAATATAATCTAGCTACAAGTATACTTTACCAACAAGTATAACTGTAACACAAGGGAGAAATACAACAAGAGCAATTGGCAGTGAACTAATATGTATCCAGTATTTCAATGTTTGGGCAAAAATACACAATACACATAATGAGGTAGTCTGATGCTTGTATCTGTGTGCAGGTCACCACAGATGAGTTTTCAACAAATGTACAGAAATACAGGTTTGGTTAAATTAAGTTGGGTGTGTGTGTGTGTGTGTGTGTGTGTGTGCATGTGCGCTTGTGTTGATTGATTGGGAGGGGAAGCTGTTGGATAGTAAACATAAACAATTGAGAAAGACATATGTAGGCTTTCTTTTAAAAAATATTATATCTCCTGTGTAAATACAAATAACCAGTAGCTCCATGAAAATATTGACAAAAATGAGGAAATTGAAGAGTTCCAAGTTTGGTTTTACTTACCTTCTGATATGTACTACATGTAATGCTTTAACATATTAAATAAAATTTTAGATAAGATTAAATTTAAAAATCCAAAGTTAGTGTTTATTTCTTGCACCTGTTTGAACATAAACTTGTGTTTTCTGTAAGCCGTGTTTACTTAAGATAATGAGAGATGTCCTAACTTCTACTGTAATCTAGGCAACACTCTTCTGTTATGCTCACCATTTTTATGACAGTAACTGGGAGATCGGTATGTGATGGAAAGTTTGAGAGTTTGGCTGGCTGAGTCTCAGTTTCCAAATGGCTATACCCTTGTGGGGGGCGGGGGGGGGGGGGAGGTGTAAATGGTGTGGTGATGGAGCCAGAATGTCTTATATGAGCTCTTGATTTAATTCTCAATAGTACATCTAAATTGTGATCTCCAATAGGTGCTTTGATATATATATAGCGCCTTAGAAAATGACAGGTTATGTCTGGATGTATCCACCTTTATATTTTAGTCTTAATTTAACAAATGTGTACATTAGAGAATACATTGGTTCTCTCATGGGAATATATTGTCTTTCTATTTATTTTTACTTGTGTCTAACAGTAAATAAAAATAGTCTAAAATTCAGTTCATAAGTTATCTGATTAACCGAACATAACATATTTTAAAATATTCATTTCATTGATGTTGAGTCCATGACTGGCTTTTCAATGTGGATAAATCTGTTCAATGCTATCAATTCAAAGATTCATTCAGCAAAAAACAAAATAAATTAAACTCTGTATTCGGCTGCATTGGTCCACAGAGCGAAAACAATGCTCAGTTAGAGGGGTGGCCGCAGCCCTGGAATCCGTCCCGCTGAGAGTGTATCTGCAAGTGGGCGCAGCGCAGCGCTGGGCACAGGCGTGGCCGTCTCCGACATCCGCTACAGTTGCCCTCGCTCTGCTTAGTTGTCCTCACAGTATCTAAGTGGGATGTTTACCATGGCGTGTCCCACCCAGGGCGCCAGGCCCGGCAGTGGCAGGGCGGGGGCTGGAGAGAGGCCAGGGTGAGCCCGAAGGACAACAGTCTGAGGGCGCTGGGAAGGACCCTGGGCATTTTGAAGTGGCTCCTAACCCTTCTCCTTCGAAGGACTGGGAACGTTGCTACTGAGGGGGATTCCTTTCCCAGGTTCATCAGCCTTCCTTTCCAGACCTGCAGTCTCACAAGCCCCCGCTGCCAGTGCCCTGGCCGTCCGCGCATCCGAGGTTCGCTGTCCAGTGTCTGGGCACAGACTGGGCCCCGCGTGGGTCCAGCGAGGCCAGATCCATCTGAGCGCTCTCTCTGCCAGGCTGTCCCTGGGCAGCACTTCCTCTGCGCCCACCCCCAGCAGCTCAGCTGGATTTTAAATCCACCCACAGATTAACCTGGAGGAGTCTATCTTTTCTAGGGACTAGAACTCAACACAGTGCTTGGGAGAATGAGGTGAACCCAGGGCTCAGTCCTGTGTTCGAAACACGGAGACTTCATTCTCGTTTGCCCCTGGGTAGTTCAGAAGTTGTTTTATCAGGTTTTGCTGAATATACAATGTAACTGAGTGTTAAAATACACACACACACACACACACACACACACACACAGCAAATGGCTTTCTCTGAGCATGATTGCATGCGAATGCACCTGGTTTTTGAAGCACAAATATATTAATTAAATCTGTTAATATACTCTTCACATTTTATCCTCATACCAAGCCCCTCCCTCTAGTTCTGGGTAGAACAGACTGTTTCACTCCCAGTGCCACCAGGGCCATGGTCTGCAGAACTCAAGATTTTTGCTTGTGCATGTTTGTTTGTTTTTTCTTGAATTTGTTTTCCATTTTAATTGCATTGTATGTGGTTTGAAGTTGAAAAGAATCATAATAATTTAGATGCCTTGGAGGACAAACTTAATATACTCTACATTTATCAACGAAATTGTTCCAAATACATTTTTATAAATGCAGAATGAAGCCTTAGAAGTCAATTATGATTCCTTCAAAACAGAAGTTTTTAAGCCACTGTCCTTAGTTAAAGGGCAAACGGCCGTCCAGTTAACGTGCTATACTGCAGGGTGCTGTGCTTCAGAGAAACGGAGTGGATGGGTCATGGGTGGAGTCTACAGAAAACATCGCTCCATTTGCAGCCTCTTCCATAATCTAACATCACGCTTGTCTAGCTTTCTAGAGAATGCTCCGGGCCTTTGTTTCCACAGACATTCCATACGGGTCCCACATCCCATGCCCTCGCTATTTATAAAATGCAAACCAGCAGTGGCAGCTGCAGGGGCCCTTGCTCACACCTTCCTGTGCTCATGGGACTCACGCGTCAGCTGCCTGAGACGCTGCGTGCCGGCCACCAAACCACAAGTGAGTGTTCAGTGCTCACCGGTTTCCTCAGGCTGTTTGTAAAAGTGCTTGCATGTTCTGGTTGGCTTCTCTTCTCTTGGAGAAAATGAAAATATATCTCACTTTAAAAGTCCTTTTATTGATGACAGCAGGATGTGGACAGATACAGAAATCACTAGGCATGTCCAAAGTGCTGACATTTAAGCATTAATTAGAACCACTTTGGACAGAGCTTGTCATTTGGATTCACTTTTGGATGTAAAAATAGAACATTAAGGAATGCTAGAAATATAGAGAATTTGAGAATGGGTTTCTCAGGAAAGTGCCTGGAGTGCCTGAGGCTAAGGATGGCGGGGACTCCTTTTATCCACTCTGTTCTCCACTACAGAGAAACAAGCCAGTCGGTTCTCGTCACTGAATGACAATTTCCTTCACATTTCAACTTTCCTTTCATCAAAATAGATGCCACTGGAGTTCCGATGTTTATCCATGTGTTCGCCTGCTCACCAGAGGGGCATCTGCTTACACTGGCACTGTCCCTGCAGCACTGACCAGTGGGGTTTGGCAGTGGTTACGACGAATAGCTGACTCCAAAGCAGATGGATTCTGCTTAAATGGCCCTTCACATCTCAAAGAGGGTGCTGCTCAAGCTAAAATATAATCTCAACAAAAACAAGCCCATTTACATTTTCTACCCTATTACTTGGCTTGGAATAAACAGGCGAGCAGCCACCCTCACCGACACAGAATCCCGTAAACACACCCCGGATCACAGGCTGGTGCATCACTCGGCTGTGAAAATGCTGGCTCACTCCCTGCTTCCTCCTGGGAAGCGTGCAGCTCCGTCCTGGAACGCCACGAACACAGCAGACACACAAACAGTTCATGTAACTGGTTGGCACTTACTATAAACTTCAAATCCGCTTGTGTCTTCTTTTATCCACATCTACACGGTGCTTGGTTATGTTTCCAAGTGTGTTAATAACTAATGTGAAGCTGGAACACTGAGAAATCTTAAAGTAAGTGTTCTTCAAAGAGCCCAGTGGCACAGGTTCCCTTTAGACACAGGACGATTTAACTAAGGAAATCAGACTTAGGGACATGTGTGCTCTGGGGACTTGCTACAGGAAGTGCGGTTCCCTGAACAGGTACTGGATCACCCTGAAGGTTGTCAGCACAACCTCAGGCTGGTTGTTGTGCCTCCACAACCAGAGGGCATTTTCAGAAGGTCCCTGGATTATTCTAAAGCAGGTTCACATCAAGGGCATCCTGCTCTATCCAACACTTACGTATTTAGAATTCAAACCGAAATTCTACTTACCTCAAATCAATGTATTCTTTGTCCCCCGTTCAATGGTGTCTCTGTGTATTTAGAGAGAGAACAACAGAGGATTTTGTTTGTTTCTTTATTTTAGCATGGATTCTGGAAGCATGTCCTAGGTATGTTTTGTGGGGGCCCTGGCTGGTGTGGGTCATACAGACATGATGAGACTGCTCTACCGAGTAGGCGCCCCATGTCCAGGGCAAGAACAGGTGGAGAAAGGATTGCAGTGCTGTGTAGGTCCTACACTGTAGGAGGTGCTCCTTCTAACAACTCACAGGTGAGAAATTCACCTCCACATGGCCAAACTACTTTAAAAAGAGGTAGAAATAATTTGATAGACGGGCCTCCTTATAAATTGCCTCCTGAAGCTAAGTAAGTTTTCTTAACTAGTTGACAAAGATGATGCTTAGCAGATTGTACACTCAACTTCACATAGATACGTTTGTGTCTATATTTATATAGTTTAACCTATATGCAGTGGAAATACAAATAATATAGTGCACATATTTAGTAGATCCCAAACACACATTTTAAATTTAAATTTTACAGACAGTGTGATTAAGAACAAAAGGGTCAACTAATTACCCCAAGGTCACAGAAGGTGTAACAAATCAATTTGGAATTCACATTTTTTGAGAAGGAATTAGAGAGTGTTTAAGGAATTGACATTATCATAATTTACTTTCTTTTGCAACAGTTTGTGAGTTTGGTTATATTGGCAACAAAATCTTCGATTAAGGCATCACAGGGATGCTTTTCTGTCCATATATGTAACATAGATGGCCCAGGTATCTCATAGCAGACATTCCGTAAACATGACTTAGAACACCTGTTCCCGAAGGCATTTGCCTCAATGGAAATTGGTGGAAGAGAAAAAAGAGCTCAATTATGCATTTCACAATTATGTTAAAATATTTTAAAGGGTTTTAATTTTGTTTTTTAATTGTGATCTACCTTTAAAACATCAAAATTATGACTTCCTACCTGTTAGCTGTCCAGGGAGATCTTGCTTCATTGCCTCCAAGTGGCATAAACTGGAGCCACTGGGGCTCCAACCGAGCAGATGGCCTTCCTGAGGCTCTGAAGCCAGAAAGCAATGGACGGTGTTCAAACCCCGAATGCAGGAAACAGGCACGCTTTCTGGGGTTTGTTTGGTAAACTCTGTGACAGCTGGGCTTCTGGATATCATATAAAGGAAGCATTTTAAAACTCTCACTGAAACCTGTCCATGTGAATTAGCAGGCCCATTCTCTGTAATTAAGACTAAGTAGTGGGTGTCTGTCAGGAGCCAAATGAATAGAAATGAATTAGAAAACCGTAGAAGGGACATGGCAGGCTGATCTGTGTGGCCTGACCCTGAAGAGGGCATTTCGTTAGAGTAAGATTTCACTGTCAGAAAGACATGCCACTCCTGCAAATGCTGAGGACGGCAAGCAGGTTTTTCAGAGGGCACAGTGCTTATCAATTACATGCAAATGAGCATGTTCAGGGTACCATCTGAGAAATAAATGGCTGCTTCCAGAAAACCAAATGGTACCCTCTGGCATCAAAGTCATTCACTCGAGGGTGAGGACACTGTTTTGGAAGCCCAGTCTATTTATTTTGCAATCCTATTTGCTTCCTCTTTCATTTAAAGAATGGCACCGTGTGTCCTGGCTGGTTTGATTCAGTGGATAGAACATTGGCCTGCGGACCAACGGGACCCAGGTTCCATTCCGGTCAAAGGCACATACCTTGGTTGCAGGTTCCTCCCTGGCCTGGGCCTTGGTCAGGGCTCATGCAGGAGGCAACCAATCAATGTTTCTCTCACATTGATGTTTCTCTCTGTCTTTCCCTCTCTCTTCCACTCTCCCTAAAAGAAAGTCAATGGAAAAATATCCAAGGGTGAGGGTTAACAAAAATTAAAAATAAATAAGAAGATAAAGAACGGCATCGTGTGGTTAACATACCCAGTGGTATCAGGGTCATGAATGAAAGCTGGATTGTTGAGGACCCAGCGAACACCCCCGGTGTATTTTCAGCAGCACCTCATGGTACAGCCATGGGGGTGGCGAGCTACCAGAGGGACCCAGCGCTGATCAAACCAGTGATATCGCTGCACCGCAGTGTCTAGAGCTGCCCCATCGCCTCAGGGCAGAAGCTCCGGAAACTGTGGCGAACGATCCGACATCTGTTTAGCCCTGCAATTCTGGGCTTCGGGAGCCTGTTATTTTGTGCATGAAAATTTCAGTTCAGCTCCAACAATGTTAAAATCATACTAACGATTATTTTCTTATGAGAATGAGACAAAATTGTGAATTGGTTTCTATCCTTATAAAATCTGCCAAGAAATGTTAGCACAGGCTCCTCCACATCTACTGATTTTGGGCTCTAGACTTCGCTTATATGTTTTCCCATTTTTTTTCTTTCTCTTTAATTTGTGCCTTTTTATATACATATATTTTGAGTGTGTGTTTTTTAAATATAGTGATGGCTCTTAAATTTTTCCAGCTTTATGGAGATATTGATATGTAATAATATCAAGTTTAGGTGTACAATATGATAATTTAATACCTGTGTATGTGGAGGGGGAAAAAGACCACAATATGGTTACCGAACACATTCCTCCGTGCCCTCACATAATTTTCATTTTTTTTGTGTGTGTGACAATAATATTTAAGGTTTATTCTCTTAACAACATTCAAGTATATAATAAGCCATTGTTAATGTAGTCATCATGCTGTACAGAAGATTCTAGAACTTACTCATCTTACAACTGGAAGTCTGACACTTTGACCACCGTCTCTTCATCCCCCCCAACCCGGCCCTGGTAGCTACCCGTCTACTCTGTCTCTTTTTACATTCCACATATATGTGAGAACATGCAGCATGTGTCTGTCTCTGTCTGACTTATTTCACTGAGCATCATGCCATCTCGGCCCACGCCGGTGCAGATGACACAGTTTCCTTCTTTGCACTCCCATTCTGTGTTGTGTCAGTGTTTGTGTGTGTGTATGTGTGTGTGTGTGTGTGCTGGTGTTGTGTTTCTTTGCTGAAATTGGAGGTGCTGGGATGTTCCTGCAGCCTGGTATGTGGGAGTCCATTGGGAATCTGGGCCACAATGGCCTCCTGGAGTGGTGGAAGCTGGCAGGTGCCAAGATGGATTGGATTCCTGGTTAAGGGGGGCCTCTAGGAGCCTGGAGCTGAGGAAGCTCCTGAGCCACCAGGGGCTTCTGGAAGAGGCAGGTGCCCATTGGGGGCTGGGATCCTGGGTTCCCAGCATCCTCTGGAAGCCTGAAGCCAGGGGTGCTGCCTGGGTCTGCTGGGCCAGCAGGGACCAGGGTGAGCCAGGGACCTGCACTAACAGGATCCTGCTGGGATCCTGGTGGCAAAGCTTTATGTTACCTCTATCTCATTTTTCCCCTCTTTTCAACCTGTGATTGCATTTACTGCAGTTGATATTCCTAAGACCATCTTCCCTCTCTCACTCTCCTATCTTACTTCTACTCTTCTGTCTTCCATCGCATCCCCCTTTCCCTTGTCCTCTGCTTTTCTTTCTCTGTCCACTCCTCAGTGCTCCCCTTCTCCCTTCCTCTCCTTCCCACCCCTAGGTTATCCTCTCCATCTCCTCTCCTTCAGCCAGGATGACCCCGTCCCAACCACACTGTTTTCAGCATCTTGCCTGTGGGGGACTAGGAAGGCTTCCATGCCGTCTTGCCTGTCTGACTGTCTGAACCCAGGGCCCAGTCATAGATCTGCGATTCTTTTTGGTTGTTGCTGGTTCTAGTTAAGGGAAACTTATTATTGCTTCAAAATCATATGTTTTTATTTTATGTTGAACAAAGGATAAAAATAAACCTCCTGTTCATCCTTACATATGGGATATATATTCCCAGACAGTAAAGGCTGGTTTCTCAAAATTCTCTGATGACATATTCGGGAAAAAGATGGAAATCATGGAAGAAGGCAGTCATTCCAACTCATTTCTCTCCTTCTTCCTGAACTAGATCCTGATGAGTGGCAAAATGCAGATGGACCTTTAGAGACTATACTGCTGCTGAAACTCTGTGGTTTGAGTTTAGCCACATTTCCCTTAAAAAAAAGAGCATTTGTTTAATAACACAATCTTGAATGTTACTTTAAACAAATTTCAACACAATATATGGAAACTCAAATATAAGATAACCTTTTTAAGGATTGAATTTAGTCTTTGTTTCAACATGTCCTGAAGGTAATTAGTGCGCAGTTAGCTACACTGTTGTAATTAATTGCATTGTATGGTAGATGTAAATGATTGAGATAATTTCCTATTGAAATTCCATTGTAAGACAATTTAGGAGGTGAGTCCTAGTACCAAATTATTAACATTCACCAATTATTCCAAATGCTTTCTCCCTCCAGTCAAAACCTCCTTTGGCTTCATGACCATGAAATTATGTCAAAGACAAGGAATCTATGCCTGCTAGTTCCTTGGTGCAAGGGCCACGAGTGTTAATGAGTGCATATCGAGTTCAACCTGCAGACTTAGCAAATGTGAGAGTGACATTAGACATGAATGAAATAATAGTTGATGACGGGAGTTTAATGAGATATTGATTTTCCTACAGTTGTGAGATTTTATAGATTTTGGTTGACCTTCCAAATGGCAACGTTCAGTGACCACTACTTTTAGTAGCTAATTCATGCTTACGGGTTCCAATTCAAATCAGAGGAGGTCGACTCCGTGTGAGTGTACACTTATGATTTTGCATTTTGTCAGTTGCCTGCACCTGTGTGTGGACAAAATAGGCGTCTTTATAGATTAAAGGTGAATAGGGAGAAGTGTGAAATCAAAGGAAGTTTCAGAGACTCTGAAGGAAATTTGCTCGGGGAGTACTTTGGGGACACAAAAGGCAGCATAAAAAACATATCTTACTCTAAGTCAGTATTTTGGCTCTAAACCACTTGCTTTCCACTATTTTTTCCAAATGTCCTGGAACTCCTTTGGATATGTAACTTTGAATAACAACTAAATATATATTTAAAAATTAAAGAAAGGATTAAAGGTTATTATTAGTAAGAGAAGCACTGCTCATTCATAAATCCAAATTGGTTGATCTTTTTGTTTTGGAAAATTTTGAATGTGTTGTTTGAAAGCATCCTGCATCAGTGAAGCTTCTTTAGTTCATTTTATGAAGTGGAACAACAAACATTTGAAATTAAACCACATTACCTTTAATTGATCAATAGGTTTGTAAATTACATTAAAATATATATACCATCCAATTGAGTATTTCAACCCTGTTAAGTGTCCAGGGAATGCATCTGGGGAAGGAGGGGGCAGGCCTGGGCAGAGAGCAGCTGAGGGTAATTTAGTCTGGCCCCTGGCTAAGCAAGCCCACAGAGGCCTCGGGAGTTGTCCTGAGTCAGGGAGAAGGCCCGCCTTTATGTACCTGTGACAACTGGTAATCCTGCGAATGGGGTGGGACGATGGACCCGAGGAATCTCTTTGGCCCAATCTATTCCAATGTAACAGCTGAGGGCTGTCTGAGGGCAGCGACCCCCCAGCAGGAAAACAATGTTGGTCCTGAAAGGTCACCTGGGCAGCTGGTGGCAGAAACCCTTCCGTGAAATTCGCACCTGTTCTTGGTGCAGGCGGTTACCTCACAGGAAGCAGGTTAACCAGGGGGATTAGGGTTACACTACACAAGGAGCGCTTTCGTTTTATTAACTGCAGAATTAGCCATGTTACATTAGCGAAGGAAAAGTATGTAAAAGTGGGCACTTATTGACAGTTTATCTTGTAGTAACAATGATTTTGAGTAATTTGATGCTAAGAGCAACAAAGAAAATAAAAGCAGAAACAAATTTCTGGTGATTGATGGGGAAGCTCAGACCTCTTGCTGTGATCCAGCATTAATTCTGGCTAATATCTGCATTTAAATGTTTACAAGCCACTTAGTGGGAGGTAACTAGCGGTGAGATAGCTCCTAGAGATTTTTCTTTGTCCATCACTCTTTACCACCACCCCCCTCCACACACACACACACACACACACACACATTTTTGTGCGCTTTCTGGTACTAAAACTTCTGAGCGTCTCCTGCTGAGAAATGAAGGTAGGCACAGTGGTGCATCATGTTTTTGACAAGCTCAAGCTCTGCGACCCCTGAAGAATATACTCACCTGCCTCTTCCCCTCAACATCTTGACAAGGTCACTGTGCATTAGAGTCCAGCATGCGTTCAGGCTCTAACACTGTAGTGCTCACTTTTCCTGAAGAAAGTGTGCAGAAAGGTATAATTTTAACACATCGCCATCACTGCTGACTGCATGGTAGGCAGTTTTATTTATGGTAAGTGAACTTCTTGCATTAAAATACATCAATCAGAAAGCAAAGTGTTACCAGAAAAAGCCAGCTACATCTTTCAAAAATGCATTGGTTGACCTCTAAATATCATTGTGGCTTAAAACTAAACCAAGTGTTTTAAGCAAGTTGAGCCATTGAACCCTTTATTGAGCAAAGACTAGGAAGAGAGTTATCTATCATCTATCTATCTATCTATCTATCATCTATCTATCCATCTATCTATCTATCATCATCTAGATATAGGAGTATAGGAATGTTTTCCCTCCATCACCTCTCTCTTCCTCTCTCTCTCTCTCTGAAGGGCTTGGAGGCTAGCTTATTTCTCCCGCCATCCAAGCATAACTAAGACTTTAACCTTTGAGCACCCTAATATAATCTAGGGAAAATTTTGAAAACCTCTGTCAAATTTTAGAGTGTAAGGAAACTATATAATAGATATTTTTAAACAGAATGACACATTATGAACATCTATTTTAGCATTTAATGCCTATAAAAGGCTAGGTTATATTGTATACATTTTATCTACTTGCCTATATTTTGATTCAGGATTATGATTTTTTTAATATTCTATATCTTTTTTTACATTAACCTAATAAAAGTTTGGCACAGTTACATTGGATTGAACAGAACAAAATTTCATAAATATTTAACTTAATATGTCATAAACTTCTCCATAGAATACTATTTCTACATTAGTATCCCAGTTATACAATCCTAACACTAACATGGAAAGAATATGAGCCAAATACTGTAATGGCTACACATCAGAATCTTCTCTTGGTCTTTTACTCTTTTTCTCTTCCCCTGCAAAGCTTAATAATATCTGTATCATATCAAATACATAAAACACACACACATATATATATATATATATATATATATATATATATAGTAGAGGCCCAGTGCATGAAAATTCATGCACTGGAGCGGGGGGTCCCTCAGCCCGGCCTGCCCCCTCTCACAGTCTGGGAGCCCTCAGGGGTGGGAAGCAACCTGGCGATCAGGGGAAGGTGACGCCCCATCACACCTCTGCTGCTACCACTGCCTTCAGCACAAGCCTCGGCCAGCCCTGGTTACTTGAGCCTCAGGTGGCCCTGGGCAGCTGAAGGGCTGAGGGGACTGGGCACTGCCATCTTGTGGCTGTGGGTGCCACCATCTTTGAGGGTGGGGCAGCCAATTAGCATATTCCCTCCTTATTGACTGTGGGTACCACCATCTTTGTGGCAGCGTGATGGTCAATTAGCATATTCCCTCTTTATTAGATAGAAGGCCCAGTGCATGAATTCGTGCACCAGTGGGGTCCCTCAGCCTGGCCTGTGGGATCAGGCTGAAACTGGCTCTCTGACATCCCCCAAGAGGTCCCAGATTGCAATAGAGTACTGGCCAGGCCGAGGGACCTATGGGTGCACAATCAGGGCCGGGGAGGGATGTGGGAGTTTGGCCAGCTGGGGAGGAACCGTGGGAGGGCTCCAGGGTGAGTCCAGCCTGTCTGGCTCAGTCCCGATCAGCCGGACCCCAGCAGCAAGCTAACCTACCAGTTAGAGCATCTGCCCCATGGTGGTCAGTGCATGTCATAGCGAGTGGTTGAGCAGCCTTAGCATATCATTAGCATATTATGCTTTGATTGGTTGAATAGCTGATGGGTCGACTGGAAACTTAACATATTAGGCTTTTATTATATAGGATACATATACTAGAGGCCCGGTGCACGGATTCATGAACCAGTGAGGTCCCTCGGCCTGGACTGTGGGGAATGGGCCGAAACCGGCTCTCTTACAACCCCCAAGGGGTTCTGGATTGCGAGAGGGTGCAGGCCAGGCCGAGGGAACCCACCGGTGCATGATCAGGGCTGGGGAGGGTCTGCAGAAGGGCTTCAGGGCATATTCAGCCCATCTTGCCCAATCCTGATCAGCAGGAACCCATCAGTAAACTAACTTACCGGTCAAAGGCTCTGGCCCCTGGTGGTCAATGCTCATCATAGCGACTGTTCGACTACTCGAACACTTAGCATATTAGGCTTTTATTATATATTTAAATAATTAGGCTGATAACTGCAAAGATTTTAAACATTTGGGGGAAATCCCAAGTTTAATAAAGTTGTCAATGTCCTCTATTATGTTAATGAAAGACTTTGAACATTGGTACATGTAGACCCTGGCACACCACCACAGGCGCTTTGCAGCAAACCCTTCACATCCATGGCAGCACTCTGCTGATGCGTGTGCTCCATCCTCCTGGGGAGCTGCTGGCCCGGCAGAGGCTCAGGAGCCACAGGGCACTTGGGAGGATTCCATTCCCCCAGCAGCATTCATGAAGCACAGAACATTCCTAAACTTATGTGCAGAACATGGAAAAGATGATCGCAGGCTTCACTGGGACTCTGGTTAATAAGCTTTTCAAGGAAACTGAGCAGTGGGCACTGTGACCAAGTCCTCAGACCTGGAGCAGTTGGCTGCAGACTCATTTACATAGACTGGGAGCATATGTGTAACTTCATGCCAAGGAGTACAGTTAATGTGTGAAATCACACACTGAGTTGACACTAAAAACCCCATTGTTTTCAGATTTAAAAAAATAATTAATTAATTTATTAATTTCCTTTATATTGAATTGATGGGTGAAACTGGTTAACAAAATCATATGGGTTTCAGGTGTATAATTCTGTACACATCATCTGTGTATTGTATTGTGTGTTCACCACCCTGAGTCAAGTCTCCTTCCATCACTATTTATCACCCTTTACCCTCCTCCACCCCCCTACCTCCCCCAACACCCCGCACCTCTGCACCCTCTTCCCACCCCTCAGCAGTCACCACACTGTCGTCCGGTTAGATAGGTTAGATATTCTGTTTATTGCACTTTGTATTAAGGCTTTAAACTATTGGCAAACATTAAAAGCTTTTAAACTCAGTCTTTGCATTAAAAACAGACTGTTTTCTAAACAGTCTGTGACTTGGGAAATCTAATTTCTTTCTTAGAAATGAAAGAAAGAAAGAAAGAAAGAAAGAAAGAAAGAAAGAGAGAAAGAAAGAAAGATATTGGTTGTTGTTTATTTGTTTTTCAAAAATCAAGGTCGGCCTGACCGGCATGGCTCAGTGATTTATCCTCAACCTAGGAACCAGGAGGTCACGGTTTGATTCCTGGTCAGGACACACGCCCGGGTTGCTGTGTGGGGTGTGCAGTAGACAGCTGATCAATGATTCTCTCGTCATTGATGTTTCTATCTCGCTCTTCCTCTCCTTCCTCTCTGAAACCAGTAAAAATATATTAAAGAGTAAAAAAATTAAAAAAGAAATCGAGGACGAACTTGGTCAATATTGAAAAAAGTCCTACACGTTCATAAAAGCATGTGGTTTATATACCTGCTGACATCAACTCATTTGAATTTTAATATTCACAATTTAGTGATCTTGAAAAGTGAACTGTGCTTACTTCAACTTTTAACAAATTGAATTTGTCAATAAAGAATCAAAAACCAATCAGATAATTGGGACTTAACCTAATTTATTTCTTTTATTTTTAATGTTCAGTATCATGTATTTTCATATATATATATATATATATATATATATATATATTATATAGGTTTCAAGTGTACAATCCTATATACACCATCTGTGTGTTGTATTGTGTTTTCGCCGTCCCAAGTCAAGTCTCCTTCCTCATCCCCTTTTACCCTCTGCTACCTCTCCCCATCTCCCCATCTCCTTCTGAGGTTTTTCATTTTTTCTTTTTGCTTAATCCCTTCATCTTTTTCACCCAGCCTCCAAAACAGCTGTCCGTCTGATTTTTGTATCTATGAGTCTGTTTCTATCTTGTTTGTTTATTTTTGCTCTTATTTCTTTGCCTTTAAAATGACTTCAGGGCTGCCTCCTTAGGTGGTTCCGATTCTCTGAAGATGTCCCTGTGCTCACCGTCAGACACCGGCATGGACCTCCTCCGGCAGCGGCCTCCTTGGCACCAGGTGCTGACGCTGAGAGGCCTGGTGCCGAGGGATTCCAGTGGTAGGGAAAGGCAACGGGGAGGTGCCGAACGATGTTGCATTCCACTCTTGCAGCTTGAAAATGCAAATGTTGCCTTGAAGAGAAAACAAAAATCTAATTTAAAGACATTGAAAATATACCCTGTAGCAATTAGTAGCTGTGAATCCCAAGTCCACCTGAGAACATTCTTTCTGCTACTTAAATGTGCTCTTGAGAAGATATAATCTTTTCAGTACTCAGGACATTTTCTGCCGAAACAGGTAAACATTGAGCTGACAAGATCTAAGTTTTAATATGTAAAGAGAAATATTCTATCACAGCTCCCTGATGTTCATCCTCCGGGCTGCCCCAAGGAATGTTTACAAAAAGCTAAAGCCATCATCTCCCACGTTTCGTTCATATTCTTTAATTAGTTAACATAACAGAGTTGCTGGTTAGGTATCTGCTCATATGACCACTCGGAAATGGTACTTGTGGCTCTTGGGAGCGATGTGATGAGAAGACCCATGGCTGCGCCAGGATGAGCAGGAGAAGAGGTGCCTTTCTGCCTACTGACATCTGCTGCACAGAATGGAGCAGAAGCCTGCGGACTTTTAAGGCGTTCACCTGTGTTTGCCTCAGCTCTGCTCCCTTCCCTGGCCCATGGCCCTGGGAGGATTCTGGGTCTTCATGAGCCCTTACCTCTGTGACCTCACACCTTTCTCAAGCTCTTCCTTCTGCTTGGAATTCCGTGCTGTGCGTGAGCCAGGGTGACCAGCTTCTGCGTCTGGGAAGACTGGATATAGCCATCCTCTCTATGCTGAAATCTTCCCTGATTCATTCAAGTACTGAGAGTACCGCTCCCTCGGCGACTCTTTGCCTGGGCGCACAGCTTATTCCTGCACACTCCGTCATGGCCCCTTTCACTTAGCAGACATTACGCCAATGACGGTGTACACAGTCTATGCAATGAACTATTCAGGGACTTGCGTTTGGGTGGTAAACACACAATACAATCTACAGATGATACAACAGTGTGTGTGGTTGTGAATACTGTAGACATGCTTATATGAATATGATCATGCATTCTTATAAGCTTAGGGCCTCTGTTAAATATCCTAACTGTATTCAGGCACTTATTCTGTCTCCAAAATAAAAATATAAGCTCTTTGGAAAACTGATTAGAACATATGTTATTTGGATTCCTAGCATCTAGTACAGTGCCTGATATAATGCAGATGTGTAGAATGTTTTGACGGACTAAGTTGATTTAATAACACATTTGGATAGTGCCACTAATTATATTTATTTTCTTCCACTCAGTTATGCATGCCTAAATCACATACTTATATGATTTTTAGTATAGTAAAAGATCTGCAGTGGATCACACAGGGGAAATGAGAAAGGAGACGGCTCTGGTTGCTGAAATTCAATGCCATTTCCCGAGTGCTAAGTGCCAGAAGCAGCACAATATCGTAGCTCATTATATAACAACTAGCGGGTTAGCAATTCAAGTGTCTTCTCACTTGAAAGAATGACTTGAACATATTTTGAGGCAATTATTTTTAAACCCTTAGAAAGAAAAAACAATAAATAATGAGAAAACAGTATCCAGGGAGAGCTAGTAATATTAATTTACCCACAAAAGTCAGTGGAGACAATCCAACCCATCACTTCATAATATTGGTGATGTGATTTCAAAACACGGGAAAAACTCAGATATACTCTATCTGGTTATCTATCTAGAATCAGAGTAGATAAAAAGAAGGGTTCACTAAGCAATTCATTATTTTACATCTGCTTGTAACTAAATGCATACCATTGATTAATTTAGAGCTCTGCTTAAATAGATATCCAGCTTAATAGAATTGGGTCTGTCAAAATTAAACATCGCAAGACTTTGGGCTCTTAGTAGTTAACAGAGTTTTTACTAGCTTATACTTGTGTGGTTTTTTTATGATTTAGACTTAAACCTTTAAGATTTAAAATAAATCACTGTCCTTTAAAATACTATTTTTCTCACAGAAGGATTATTCTTTAACTTTAAAGTGCTTTATTATTTTATTTCATAGTAATTGTTTTTAATTAATGTGTGGGGAAATGTGTGCCTATCTATACTGTTTAAATGGCCAGGGCCAAGGAATTTTAGAAGCTGTATCTAAATAAAAATTAATGATGTTAAACCTTGGAATATTTGCTAATTGCTCTGGCAGGTGAAAAAACTTTAAAATGTAAACTATATCATCAATTACAAGGAGTTATTTTATAATTGTTAATGAACCTTGTTTATACTACTAAGAAGAGATATCAGACATAATTACAATGCCAGCTAGATAGATAACAGGATACTGGTATCGGGTGTGGGTGTAGGGGTAGGTATAGGTATAGATATGGATATAGATGCTGATATAATTACAGATGAGCAAGTGGGTATAGATATATGGAAAGATAGAAGGACAGGTATACAATGTTAACAAGCTTTCCCATTACACAAAAGTCTATGTGGTATCACAGGGTAATCACTTCTGCCAGAATTTAAAAATGCTCTGGCTAGGGCCCAAGGAAATGATGCAAACACTTTCTTAGAATGACTATTAACTGATCACCCTCACTAAATAAGGAAGTCAGTGGGAATACCTACAAAAAGCTTAAAGGAGAGTCATGATATTGTAGATATAATGTGTAAGAGGGAAACCCACCTTCTGACTATGGGTTTAGGATGGGATGGAGGAAACTATTTAATATTTCATCAAGGAATACACTGGTGAGGGGAATGAACACAAACACACACACACACACACACAGACCAAGCAAATATCCATATGTATCTATTGCACATAAGAAATGTAAGCTCCACAAGAGACAGATCTTTACTGTGTTTTCCTCACTACTGCATGTGAAGTACATAGAACGCTTCCTGGCCTACATTAAGCACCCAGCAAGTATTGGTAAAACGAACAATGCCTGTGGCTTGAATTTGCTTCTCTGTGATTATTATTCTCCTGTTCATGTTACTATTTGAAATCTCTCTCTCGGCACTTAAAGCCATACATTTGACCACTACTAGATATGTTCATTTAGAAATTTCACAAACTTTTCCTAAAGGACTTGTTTAAATGATCACCCATGGTCGAGGAATATGATAAAAACGCACTAATCTACTGGGAAAGCACGTAGCTTTTCAAGGGGCATATTTATTTATCTCAGTTACCTTTCCAAACTGTCTCCATGCAGTCTTCAATCTCATAGTTGTTTTCTTAATTTTGGTTCTCATATCTCTAATGGAAATGGACATGTTCTAGCTTTTCCATGTGCTCTCTGATTCAAACCTTTACTAGTATTAGTTGTTCTACAACAGAACCAAATTTTTAATATGCAAGTTTACTCTTCTAATTCTCCTGTTTAAAACCCACATCAACCTGAATTTTTTTTTATCTTGCTAAATCATTTTTCCCTGAAAATAGTATACACTCTGGTGGTATATTAGTTAGGATGGTTTTGGCTGCAAGAAACAGAATAACAACCAAATGCATGCTGGCCTTTGGTTCTTAGTCTTGTGTCCCCATACAAGGAAGATAGATGACAAATCTCCATAAAAATGTTCCAAGTGGGCAGAAAAGGGGGCAGGAAAACCATGGACCTTCCCTCATTTTATCAGGAAAAGTAATCTTTCCTAGTGGACACAGGTGGCTCCTTCCTCACATCTCATCACATGCCTGCATTCAGATAAGTCATGTGCAGTGGACAGCAGAATTCCTAACATGCTTAAATAGAGACTTTCAAAAAAAATTGTATCACAAATGTTAGAAGAAAATGTATTTTCCATCATGGGCTTCATGAAGAAATGCTTTACTGTTATATTATTGATACATCTAAGAGATTCTATAACATATATTATATATTATAATGTTGATGTAGGTATATTTATATAAATAGAATATATAGAATATATTATAATAGTGATAGTAGGCATATATAGAATATATGTTAACACAATATCTATATAACATAAAATATTACTAGTACAAAATAATTTATTATAATCTATATTAATATTATATTGCATATGACATATTACCTACGATGTAAATGATTATAATAAAGTTTTTATATATAAACTAGAGGCCCAGTGCACTCGGGGGGCATCCCTCAGCCCAGCCTGCCCCCTCTAACAGTCTGGGAGCCCTCACAGGATGTCCTACTGATGTCCCTGTGGGGAGGGGCCTAAGCCGCAGTCTGGCCTCCCTCTGTGGAAGGCAACTGGCCGATCAGGTATATAGATACTTTCTGAAGGCAGCACAGACTCCTCCCTTATTTCTTTCCTCTGTGGTTGGAGAATAGGGGGCTAAAAGGTGGAGACAGAACTGTGGCCGGGCCTGGGGCTCTTGTAGGCAGCAGAAAGAAGGAGAGGTCTGGGGAAAGTCTAGACACGGTTTTCTTCAATTGTCCTCCCTTCCTCCAGGCCCCTCACTCTGTTCTTTCCTTGTCGTGGTGGACACTAGGGCCTCGGACTGACAGGAGCCCAGCGATGGTGGAGTTCAGCCCTCTCACTTCTCAGCTGAACATTCCAAGTGAAGCTGTTTTCAAATGGCTAAAGTGCTGGCAATTCATGCCTCCCAGCCTTTCCCCTCTCAGGTTTCCTCCTTGGGTCAGTTGCAAACTTCACCGAGACACTGAAGCAACTCTGCCCTGGTACTTCTGCACCAGCCCCTGCACTCTTCCTTGAGGTCTCTGGGTCCACAGTCTGAGCTCAGGGAGGTCACCCAGAGCTCGTTCCCCTGGACAGGTGGGGCAGGGGGGCTAGCTTGAAGAGCTGGGGGAAGATGACAGAGTAAGAGTTAGTATGAACCAGCACCTGCTTAGCCAGACTTTCTAAGTTCCCCACCAGGCCCAGGCTGGGCCCCTTCCCCACACCAGGAGGATCCCAGCTGAGGTCCCCTCCCTGCACCCAGCACTCTCCTCCCTGTTCTACCACTGGGGGAAGGGAGCAGCTCACCTGCTCTGGACCCTGCCAACTTGGCAGGCTGAGGCACAGGTAGTGCAGCCTAGGGTGCTGGTGGCTGAGAGCCTTCCCCCCTCCTCGAAGCATGGGGCAGGGTTGCAGCAGCTCACAGCCACCCCTGGGCACCATGCATGGAGACACTGCTCTCCACTGAGCCACCATCCGCCCAGGACCTGTGGGGGATGGGGTGGCCTCAACAGGCTCCCACTGACCCCACTGAAGCCAGACTCGGCTTGGCTGCCACCCCTGCTGCCCAGGGCTGCGCATGCCCCACGGACCTCATTGCCCTCATGAATCGCCGTGGTCTGGCCGTCCCATCCCAGGAAGTGGCCATCACCATGGCTCACTCCCCGGTGCAGTTGGGCCTGCCCAGCAAGCATGTAGGCAGGAGCTGGGCCTCTGAGGGGAAGGAGGAGGCATGCGCGGGCCAGGGCAGAAGTGGGGAACTTGGTGGTGTAATTAGTCTGCTAATTTTGCTACATGCTGGTCATTATCCAATAAATTGTTTCAACAACTTGCTGAGTAAAGACTTGTACGTTTGCCAGTGGTGGGCAAAATCTGAATGAATTATTTCTATGATATCTCAACAAAATGGAAGTTTTTTGAATAATGTAGAAGGAAAAGGTTGACTGTTAGCTTACAAACAATTTTGTGGTGTCTATAGCACAAGCTACTTGCCTATACATATTCCTTTTCTGTGATTTCTTGACCTAATTACTATAATTATTTAAGGTCTAGAAGCACCCTTTCTATAAGAAGTTGTACTTAGTTACTACAAAATGGATTAACTGTCTGTCCCATGGTCTCCTGCATTAAATTTTCCTTTCCTTAAATGATCATGCTTGTGTGAAGCTTTGATGTAATTGTTAGACTGAGGTCATGCAATTCTTTTTTTCTTTCTTTTCTTATACTTGACTGTACACTTCTCATGGCTTCACGTATTATTTAATGATCTGTCCACTCACCTTCTAACAGAGTGTCTGGCATGTATATTTAACATGGATTCTGCATGACAGAATTTATAGATTTTGAGTAAACCTTCAACATGAAATTTGTAAATTTTCCATCATTTTACTGTGTTTATAGGGTACACTTTAATATATACAAAATTATCTTCTTTTATAATTTTAATGTGGATGAAATTTTGCCTTGCAAAGGGATGCACACCCACTTTTATATCTTTATGTACTAGTGAGTGAGTTGGTCATAGCAGCTCCTGCTAAAAACCTGATGACTGCAATGATTTAGCTGTAATTTTGGTGTCTCTCATCCTACATTTTTCTTACCTTGATGATGGCCTGTTTGTACAACAAGCACTACAGGGAAAGGACAAGTACAAAGTTATTAGTATTTTTATCATTAGATGTTTATAGAGTGTGAAGAATGACAGGATAGAGATATCTGGAAATGTTCTCAGTTCATCATTTGTTATATCAGAGACATCACAATCCCATATTACAAGCTCAACGCATTCTAATTCCAGTACACATTTATGAAATTAGCTTGTTTGTTTGTTAATTCAATAAAAACCTGAACAATCTACCAATTCTTGTATGTTGAAACCATTATATTTTTTTCTTGGAATTGTGGTATAGGTTTACTTTCTGAAATAATTTATATTTGACCTGTAATAGAAGTTTAATATACACATATATACATATACATGGAGAATTTTATATGGTGAAAATAATATGCTCTCAGATGTTGTAAGAAAGAATAATTAACTGGCATTTATGTTTGCATTTGAAGCTCTGAAAATGAAACAAATACCTCTGCCTTCAAAGTGTCCACACAACAGTTTTATTTTTTTAATTAGTTAAATCAAAGTTCATTAGAAAAATTCAAATGCCAGAGTACACCTTCCTACTTAAGCAATTTAGTGAGCTGAGGTTGATTGTGAAGAAATAAGTCTTCATTATACTCAGAATTTTCTAAAAAAAAACAAAAAATCAGGATTTAATGGTAGGTCAGTTTTGTTCAAAGATGGAAATTGAAATCATACTCTTTATTAGATGTTCTTTTTTTCGTGGATTTACTTTTTCTCACAAAGGGAATATGGACAAGAATCAACACTTTTTAAAAGGGTAACGTTCAGTCACTTTCTCCATTAGATATATTTTATATATCTGTTTTCTTCTTTAACACAATCAGTGTATTTTAAGTAAACAAGCTATAATTGCTAAAATATTCTCATAATAGTAAATAACAAAAAAGCACTTATTACATCTTTATGTTAAATCTCTATGTTGCATATAGATTCCTGTAGCAACAAGGTAAACTATATGACACTTCTAACCTCACAATAATTAATTATTATTTTCCTCATATTGAGCCAATAACATAGGATAATTGTTGCAGGGTTTTGGATTTCAAAAATAATGAGAAGACATTAGGGGATTGTGTGATGTAATCTATATATATAAAAGCCTAAGTGACCTTAATGACCATAACAACCTGTGTCTATGATGTGCAGTGACCACTAGAGGGCAGACACTCAATGCAAGAGCTGCCCCCTGGTGGTCAGTGTGCTCCCACAGCCAACCTCCCCTGGTTGGCCAACCTCCAGTGGTCCCTTCCCCGCAGCTGGCCAATCTCCCATGGTCCCTCCCTCCGCTGGCAGGCCCTGATCATCTGATTGAGGCTGGGCCCCAAGCTGGGATTGGGAACCAAGGGTGGGTGGTGGCTGACATGGCCCCTTTCCCAGGAGCCAGCTCCCTCCTTGGGGCTGGTGGCTAACCTCCGTGCTCCATTCTCCCCCTGGCCAGCAGGCCCTGATCAGCCTGATCAGCCTGCTGCCTGCCTGCTGAGGTGGTAGCATGGCAGCAAGAGAAGGAGGAGTGGGGGGAGGCAGGAAACCATCAGCATCATGCATCTGTTCATTCTGCACCTGGCCCAGTGACCATCGCCTCCTCTCCCGACCCCCTGGGGCCTTTGTGCCCCAATCAGCCTGGCACCAATTGGCCCTGATCGCCAGCCAGACTGAGGGACCCCACTCATGCATGAATTTCATGCACTGGGCCTCTAGTTGACAAAATTTTATTAGGTCAAAGTATCAAAAGCAAATCAAATAGGCAACTCAAAAGAAACAAAGAAGATAAAGCGGAGAAAGAGGAGAAGGAGGGAAAAGAAAAAGAGAAAGGGAAACACTGGCACACCAGCATGGGAGTGCAGGGCAAAGCATGTGTGACACTCTCGGTCCTTCGTTTTGGGGGAAGGGAGCTGCCTTTAGACAGTCCTGCTTGTTTGGAACTTTTGCTGAACAATGATGGAAAATATCATCTCTAAGGAGATAAAAGTTATTTAGGACTTTATAGACCTTAAATAAGTATTATTTTTTTCACAGTTCATAATAAATTAACTTCTTACTGTGAAACCTGCTGAAATAAACAGTAGTTTGTTTTATTAATTGGAACTGTAGATTATAAGATTTGGGGAGAATATATTTGTTGATACTTTATAGGGAAGAAGAGAAAGATACGGGTGGAATTTGGGAGAATCATGTATTTGGGGGATAAGAAATTAAGGAAGCACAAGCACTGAATCCAGAAACATCCCTCCCCAAGCCATACATGGGAGCAAGTGAGTCTGAGGAATTTTCGTTTCCTATTAAACACACTGGGAAGCCACCGGGAAGGGATTTGGGTGACTAACGCTTTCTCAGTAATGGAAAATAATGTCTAAAGAAGTCATGTTTGGAAATGAAAAGAGGTGATAATCATGTCAAGGAAAATGGGAAGATTAAAGATCAAGAACTCTTCTTATCTCCAGCATCACCAAGGGCAGAGTGTCCCTAAGATTTCTAAAGGTACTTCTCTTCTCCCTTCGTGCCTTACGTGGTGTTGCCACATTCAAGCAGGTTGAATGCTCATTGGAAAAGGCAAACTTATTTCATTTATAGCTGATCCTTGAACGTGATGCCCCCTGCCTAGTAAAATAAATTACTTTTTGTTGGCACAAAGTAATAACATTTTGAACACACCTGTGTGTTAGACACCTGGTATTATTTTTTACAATCACTCTCACAACTACTAAAATTGGAGTTAGTAGCAATACTTTACAGTTGGGAAATATAGGTCAGAAGATTGAAGTTACTGTTTAACAGAAACATGGTTGGTAGAAAAGCCATAAATTGAACCCACCTATTCTTTTTGTAATTGAATTTATTGGGTGACATTGGTTAATAAAATTATTTAGGTTTCAGGTGTGCAATTGTATAACACATCATCTGTATATTGTATTGTATGTTCACCACCCCGAGTCAAGTCTCCTTCCATCACTGTTTATCCACACTTCACGCTTTTTCCTTTCCCTCACCCCTCTTTCTCTCTTGTAATCGCCATACTGTTGTCTGTATCCATAAGTAGTTGTTGTTTTATTTTTAAAATATTTTTTTATTGATTTCAGAGAGGAAGGGAGAGGGAGAGAGAGATAGAAACATCAATGATGAGAGAGAGTCATCGATCAGCTGCCTCTTACACACACCCCCTCTGGGGATCAAGCCCACAACCTGGGCATATGCCCTGACCAGGAATCAAACCGTGACCTCAACCACAGAACCATGCCGACTGGGCTGTTTTATTTTTTTAAACCCACCTCTTTCTGATCCCAGTCTACTTTTTGTTTTAAATGACACTGGCTACCTTCCCACCCTATTTGTGACATTACATGCTGGCATCTTCTTATGAAAACACCATATTACTTGACAGTTAACAGTTTATTGTTTCTATGTTTGATAATTTTGACCTAAATAAATTGTGAATTTTCAGGAGGGAGAGTAGCATGTCATATATTTGTGCCTTTTCGTAGAGTCTCCTGTGGACTTAGACATGCAGTCACAGTCTGATGTGTATCTCTGGACCCGGATTGATTTCCTATGATTTTGGAAAGGCCAAAAAGAATGTGAAATACAATTGTGCTTAACCACAGACTCATTCTTTTTATTTCGGTAGCTGTAATGTCAAATAACCTTTTTGCCTAAGCTTTTTACTTAGAAACTAGTTATTTTTAGCAACTTTAAATACAATTTATAGAGTGAAAGGGGAAAAAACACAGATGGTAATTTACAATGAAAGCCATTTATCATTATGGGGTAATTAAAATTATGCAGCCTTTTCTCATTAGCCTTTTTCCTCAACTTAGTTCCTATTGATTTTTGTCTCAAATAATTGAGAGAAAATTATTACAAATTTTATGCACTCTTCAAAACTGATCCTAAACCAAAGCCTAATTGCTAACTGTTCGCACCTGTATTCATCAGGCTGCCTGTCCCGCCATTTGTTTTCGCTGTTGTGATTAGGCTCTGTCCGACATCATCAGCTCAGCGTGAAGCCTCCGGGGAAGCTCTTGGGCTCTGCTCAGCTCTCCATCAGAAAAGTGAAGGTAGCCTTAAAAACAAAATTCTAACTTAAGAAAACTGACACTGATCTAATATTTTGCACAAATAAAGGAAATCCATCAGCACTAAGGCTTGCACGTGTTATAAAATACTAACATTGCTAGGGCATGAAATGCCATCAATTCCACATCTATTTTATGGTTGCTAAGCTACCTTTGTTCTTAGCTGAACACTTCCAGTGGCTAAGAAAAAAGTGTTTCTAGAAAAGCTAATAACAGTTCATAGCATTACTAATATGGGACTTCCCAAATAAATGTAATTGTAATCATTGTTTTTACATTTTATGTTTCCCAATCTTATTTATGTGATATTTCATAAATAATCTGTACTAATAAGAGGGTAATATCCTAATTAGACCGAACATCTTCTGGGTGACCTTCCAGATGTCCTTCCAGACAAAGCCATGGTAACGGGGCTAAGGAAGGTGATTATGGGTGATCAGGCCAGCAGAGGAGAGCAGTTAGAGGGCTCAGGCCATCAGGGGAGAGCAGTTAGGGGGATCAGGCTGGCAGGCAGGTGAGCAGTTAGGAGCCAGGTATCCTGGATTGCAAGAGGGATGTCCAACTGCCAGTGAGGGATTGGGACTAAACCATCAGTCAGACAGACATCCCCCAAGGGGTCCCAGATTGGAGAGGGTGCAGGCCAGGCTGAGGGACCCCCCCATGCACGAATTTCATGCTCCAGGCTTCTAGTCCTATATAATAAAAGGCTAATATGCCAATTGACCAAACAGCAGAAGGACTGGTCACTATGACGCACACTGTAGTGGCCAACTGAAGATCTGGCCCACCCTCGGTTGCCCCCCCCACCCCTAAGCTCAGGCATTAAGCGTCTACCTCCCCCTGGCTGCTTAGTCTCCATGGGTTGAGGCTGCTCCAGTGGGTGAGCTGCACCCACATCTACAGCCAACCTGGCCAAGTTCAACCTGGCAAAGTTCACCCAGGGCAAGTGCTCCACCCTCATTGTGACTGACCTGGAACCCTGGGCCTGGACATCCAGCTGCTGGACATCATCAACTTCAGCTTCCATCCAAGGGCAAGCTCTTCCTGCACCAAATGGGTCATGTGGCCTGGGTTAGCTGAAGTGGCACAGGCTACTCCTTGGTGGCCCCAGATGAGGTCCCCTACCTGCTGGACCTGCACCTGTTACTGGGCCTTGCCATCACCCTTGTCCACACCCACAAGGAGCCCTCAGGTGTGGTCAGCATGGACAGCATGTTGGGTAGGGTGCCACAGAGCATGGTGGACGATGAGGAGGTGTGGCTGGAGCTGCAGGGTCTGGGATGCGTGGCCAACAACACCCAACAGCAGTACATGCACTTGAGGCCCGCACCCTCGCCAGAGTTCCATCAAATGGGCCAAGGAGCTGGACCTTGAGGAGCTGGGCCTGCACCCCCTCTTCAGCTCGAGCTTCGAGGAGGAGGAGCTGCAGCTGCTGAGGCTGGTGGACAGCATCAAGCAGTACCACTTGTGGGCAACCATCTTTGAGATCAATGCCTCCAGCTGGGACCTGAGCAGCCAGGTGATGCAGGCCAAGCAGCAGAAGGACTTCAAGGCCATTGCCAGCTTCCATCAGGGCTGGCAGGAGTGGCAGGAGGGCCTGGGAAGGAGGGGGAAGAGGAGGAGAAGAAGGAGGAGGAGGAGGAGGAGGAGGAGGAGGAGGAGGAGGAGGAGGGAAAGAGCATGGAGGACGTCTTTACAGAGGACATGGGCCAGAAACAGCAGCAGCCAGGACTTGAGTGGGGAACCAATCCCAGCCACTGGACCAGGATTTCTATGTCCCCTGTCAGCCCAAGATCTTCGACAGTGACCTGGAACTAGGTGTTGGTGGGGACAGGGGCACCTTTGAGCAGCAGGTGGCTGTCACTGTCCTGGACCTGATGGGGAACAAGGTCCAGAACCTGACCAGAGGCCGGCAGCAGCTCAAGTGGAACCAGAAGAAGAAGCAGTTTGTGGAACAGTCAGGACAGGAGGACAAGAAGAAGATCAAGACAGAAAGTGGTCACTACATCAGCAGCTCCTACAAGTGGGACCTCTACCAGAAGTGGAAGCAAAAACAGAAAATCGCCATATGCTCAACACCTGAGCCCCAGCAGGCTGCCAGCAGTCGGCCCTGTAAGCAGTTCTGTTTCAGCCCAATCTGGTCGGGGTATGTGCAGGAGGCAATCAATTGATGTGTCTTTCTCACATCCATGTCTCTCTCTGTCTCTCGCCTTCCCTTCTACTCTAAAAATCAATGAAAATGTCTTCAGGTGAGGATTAACAACAACAGCAAAAAATGCATACATACACACATATACAAAAATACATGAATATTGGGGGGCTGGGAGATGGGGCCCCACAGGGCACGAATTTTGTGCACTGGGCCTCTAGTTGTAATATAATTACATTAGTAACCTTCCTACTATCAGAATGTAAGATGGAAAGTGAGGTACAGCTATTTCCCACCTGATAAAGTGTCATAAAATGTACCCAGCCAATGTTTGCTTGTGTTTCCAAACATAAAAAGTTCCGTATATTACATAAAACCATGCTTGACTGGGTGGCAATTTGCTGGGTTTCCACAAACTCCCATGGATGGTTTAGGAGAGCCTGCAGTGACCTCTTCCCTTGCTCTTTAGAACGTCAAGCAAGAAGTTGAGTTTGTATCAATAGTACATACAGAAAACACGACCTAGCTTTCCCAACGTGGTGTGGAAACGATCTACAGGGTGGACTTAACTTTCATTTTCCTTTTTATCCTTCTTCCCTTTCCTCTTGCTTTTTTAGGGTGGACCGAAGGGGAGGAAGACACTGTGTAACTGAAATCTACAGTGGAGTTTCTGATGGGAAAAGAATCCTTACCCAACATTTAGAAAATGAGGGTATAACAGAAAGGTTCTTTTCAATCATGTTCTACAATCATTTTATATTGGCCATATACCGTGTTTTCTGTTTGAATGCTATTCATTTCAGAAGAAAATATGTCTCAGGTAGTTGTCCAGAAATGACTTGCAAATTTTGTGGGTAAAAATGAAAGAAACACTATTTTGGTTTGCTGAGGTACAAACTGACATGGATTTGGTAAAAATGCAGCTAGGGCAATTCAAATGTATGCATAGTTGTCATTGCTTACAATTTATCTTTTCAAAAATTCTACATGCAAAAGAAAAAGTCAAAAGAGGATATGAAATTTAGGCATTCGGTTTTATGATGCAAGGACAAGTACTACATAATGGTTTCCACAGAGTTGTATAGTGTTCAAGGCATTCTAACAGGATTATTGATAATCTGATCTTCCCCACTACACTAGGTAGTCTTTGAAAGTTAAAGTTTTGCTTTCTTTCATTACTATATCCTCTGCTTGGCCTATGGTCATCGATTAGAATAGAAATGAAGACTCAATACACTCAATACTCCTGAGTGACTGTTTATATAAATTGAGTTTTAAAATCTGTCATTTATTTGCCAGATTTGTAACATAAAAAGTTTAGCAATATATAACCATGTCATGTTCACATGTGTCACCTTTTAAAAACAATAATATTGTACATATTCCTCTAAGGAACAAGATAACATGAAAAATGATACTGTATTTAATTTTTAAGTTGCATTTTTCTGTGACATATCTTTAGTGTTCTTCACAGGAAATTCTGAAATCATAATTTCTCCCCCAAAGAGTGCATTTAGAAAAAACAAACAAACAAACAAAAAACAAACAAACAAAAAACCCAGAAAAACTAAAGAACCTTTATACAAATACTTATACAAATGAAAAGCAAGTCAACCTCACACAGCAAGACAACAATAATGGCTTGTAAACCACTTTGTAAACCACTTAATTTGAACATTTTCTCATATGAGGTCTTTATAAATACCAGGTAGAGAAATGCCCGACCCTGACTGAACATCATGTATCCAGGCTGTTGCTGACACTTTGATTACTAGAATTTGGGGAAACGATCAGGTTGATTGATGACACAGGAGAGTTAAGTGCATTTTTCTTTATGTTTTGCATATTCGTGATGGGTTGGAGATAGGAACCAAGGTGCCCAGCATTTGCTGCAAAGCAGGGAGACCTCGTTTTCCTCTGACATGAAAGCTGCCGCGGCAAACAAAGAGCCTCCGAGGCTTCCCTCCACTATTACATCCACTTTAAAAATTAAATTTCTTTTCAGAGCATGTTCAGGGAATACACAATTCAAAGAACTGAAAGTTCAGAGTTCCAAAACGCTAGTGCATCTTCCCAGGACTGACTAAAATGATGCTTCGTTTTGAATCACTGGTGACTGACAAGTATCTGGGGGTGGGACATTTCTAGAGTCACCTTGAACACCTAACATTTTAATCTGAAAATATAGTTTTTAGTCAATTAAGAGAATAGTCACCCAAATTATAACCTTTTTCTTTTGTTTTGTTTTATTTTGCTACAGAATAAAATACCATGCTAAATACACATGTGTTCTAAGTCAACCATGATTGGAGGGAGTTCTCAATGGTAATTCAGTGGCAGATCCACAGCTGTGTGGGTTACCCGGTTTTCTGCCATTGTCATTCTTTTCAGGCCTGTGACATTATCAGAAATTCATCCTAAAAACCTTAATGGCTGAGTTATGATATATTTGTTGATTCTTCTCTTGGCAATTAATTTCACAAAAGTTTCTGTAAGCTGTTTGTTTTTTCCCCCCTTGGCAACCCAGTTTTCTACAAAGTTTATCAGATATTTATGTGCTAAATATTTAATGAGACTGTTTAGCAACTATTTCCTAAGGATTTCTCCACTGAGCACTGAGCGGACCTTCCTGGAGGAAAGTGTGGTACCCACAGTGGTTAGATCTTTTCACTCGTCATTTCATGTTTAGGAAGCTTGTGCACATTAAGACTTCTAAAATGAATTCAACGATTTTCCCCATTAATCACGTCTACGCTCCATTTAAACTCATTATTTATGACTGCGGTTGTAGAGTTTTCTCAACAACCCTAAACATTTATTGTGAAACATGAAAGTAGATTTACTATTGGGATAATTAACTCTCTCCTCCTTCTAGCCACTAGTGAGAGATTTATTGTTTGTTAGAAAGCGTGTTTCCCTGTTACTCACCTCCCCAGGGTCAACATTCACATAGTTTCCCTGAGAATATTAGTTGATTTAACAGGGTGTTTTCAGGAAAATTCAACCCATTGTCTTCTGGGGACAATGATGCCTAATTCATAAAACATGTTAAGCAAGTTACACAGATCAGAGAAGACATCTGAGACCAAATTTTTATTACAGATTATGAAAAAAAGGCTTAATTCAACTGCTAATAAATTGTATGTCAGCAAGAAAACACTCACAAAACATTTAGCACATCTTAACAAGCTTAAACTGAATACATTAAAATATAGACTATCAGTAGGGGAGGGGAGGAGTTCTACTTCCTTGGATTTATTTAGTCATTTTAATTTTCATGGCTGGAGACAACTCAGAACTTGTGGTCCTCTCTCTGTTTTTGCTTTTCTGTTATGTTATTTTTGGTTAGGGTTGATTGGTTGGTTTTTAAGCTCAGGAACCGAGAGTTGTTAATCCCTCTCTTCATTCATGGGTGATTGTTCATTATTTGTTTTATAGGTTTACACAAGTTTTATTAATTATTTATCTCTTCTAATAAAACTCTTTCTTTCCTTTCACAAGCCCATATGATTTCTCAGATGGGTGTGTATTTATACCTGTGACGATACATCCTATCTAATAAAGAGGGAATATGCTAATTGACCCTCATGCCATCGCAAAGATGGTGGTGCCCACAGCCAATGAAGGAATATGCTAATTGACTTCCCCACCCTCAAAGATGGCGGCACCTACAGCCAATAAGGAGGGAATATGCTAATTGACTGCCATGCCCTCAAATATGGCAACACCCACAGCCACAAGATGGCCAGCAAGGGTGATCAGGCTGGCAGGCAGAAGCAGTTAGGGGCAATCAGGCAGGCAGGAGAGCGGTTGGGAACCAGCAGTCCTAGATTGTGAGCAGGATGACCAACTGTTGGTTTAGGCCCCATTGGACATAAACTGGCACTTGGACATCCCCTGAGGGGTCCCAGATTGGAGAGGGTGTAGGCTGGGCTGAGGGACACCTGCCTAGTGCACAAATTTTATGTACTGGGCCTCTAGTACATACATAATATATATACATGTAGATGCAGACAGGAGTGCAGTGAACTTCCTGGCATCAAAGGTTATTTAAAATTTCCAGTTAATTTCATGTAAGTAGTTTAATCTGCTGTGGAAACTGACATCTCTAGGAAGTATCAGAACCCAGCAATTCTCAAATAACCACACAGAGTCTGCCTTTGATCCTGAAATATGTAAAAGTTTATGTATGATTGGAAAACAAACAAAACACCATAATTCACATTTTTTTAAAAAAAGTTTGTAGCCCTGGCCAGGTAGCTCAGTTGGTTATTTGTAGGTTTGATCCCTAACCAGGCACATACAAGAAGCAACCAATGAGAGAATAAATAAGTGGAACAACAAATCCATGTTTCTCTCTCTCTCTCCTTCTTCATCTTCCTCTCTCTAAAATCAATCAATAAAAAATAAATAATTAAATTTGTTGAATTTTAAAGAAGACATATTACTATTGTGAAAAATAATGTAAAAAGAGCCACTTTAAAATAGAGTTGAATTGCCATCCCCAGGAACTGCCTTAGTGGTCTTGTTAAAACTTTGGAATGTTCAAATGGAGCAAGTTAACCTTTAGCCTGGGCCAAACTGACATTGTCTTAAAATTGTTTGTGAAATTAACAGGAAAGCATATGTCCTGACCACAAGGAATAAAGAAGATGGACACTCTTTCTGAAGACAGAATCAGTAGTCAGCCATGTCCAGCAAAAGAATAGCTCAACTTGTAAGCACCAATAGGAGTTTCTTTCCTCAATTCATGTCATCATTTCCTTTCCTTTCTTTATACAAACATCTGGCCTTCACCCCGGAATTGGAACACAATTTGGAAGCTTTGCCTCCAAATTACTGTGACCTCAAACTCTTCTTGTCTCTCTCTCTCTTTTTTTTTTTTAATGTTATTTACTTATTTATTTTTAGGTTGACATGTGTGTATTGAACAATCATATTCAATTGATTTTGGGTTTACTAGATATAGCTTATGTAGTGTTTTATAAATACACTAGAGACCCAGTGCACGAAATTCGTGCACTTGGGAGGGGCATCCCTCAGCCTGGCCTGTGCCCTCTGACAGTCCAGGAGCCCTGGGGGGGATGTCTTATCGATGGCTTAGTGGGCCTAAGCCTTCAGTCAGACATCCTTAGCATTGCCATGAAGGCGGGAAAGGCTCCCACCACTGCTGCTGTGCTCACCAGCTGTGAGCCCGGCTTCTGGGTGAGCAGCACTCCCCCTGTGGGAGCACACTGACCACCAGGGGGCAGCTCCTGCATTGAGGGTCTGCCCTCTGGTGGTCAGCGTGCATCATAGTGACCGGTCATTCCACCATTTGGTCATTTGCATATTAGCCTTTTTTATGTAGGATACACTGTAGATGAGGCCCCCTAGAACTATAAGAAAAGCAAAAAATTCACTGTTAACTCATTCTCGAATTTTCCCCACTTAAAATCAAGTTGCCCCCCCCATGGGGCATGTGTTGCACCTTGGGAACCATTTGGCTTAACACTTTTCCTCTCTGAGCTTCATTTCTGAATACATACACATATACCATAGGAATTGTAATCTCTTCTCTGCCTACCTCACTGGGTTGTCATGAGGAGGTTCTGAGCTAATAAACCTAGAATTGTTTCATCAAGTAAGTGAAGTCTACATGGGAAGGAATTGTTATTTTTAAACCCACAGGTACCCTCTCAGGTAGCAAGTGCTGATTAGGGGAGGAGGGCATGATTGTCTCCTGGGACTGTAGCTATGGAAGCTTTGCAGAGGGTTCTCCAGGCCTTGGAGAAGCAGGCTCTGTCCAGCAGCCCTGTAGTGGTGGTCATCCCTGGAGGCGCTGGCAGGGGGCAGGGCATTAGGGGGACACTATGGGGGTGGTGAGGCCAAAGGGGAAGTAACTGTCAAACTTTCCCACTTGGCACCATTCTTTAAATTGTATGTGGCTGTTTGGCAGCTGTACCTGCTCAGGGTGGGGCTCCAATCTCCTGGAATGGGGTGGGGACCGGGCCAGGGAGGAGTCAGGTGTGCTAGGAGGGTGGGTTTAGCTGCGCTCCCAGCGAGTTTCAGCAACCTTCAGCTGCAAAGATGGCACTGCCGCTGTCGGGGGGAAGGGTCTGACCCTGGATGGGTCACTCAGGCCTGCCTCCACCTGGGTCTGGAGTTTTAGGGAGGAGAATCAGGCCTGGCTCCAGAGGAGGGGGCCTGGCAGTGGCAGGCCACAGGCCCTGGGTGCCTTGGGGGTGTTGAGGGGTGGTCGCCAGCATGCTATTGTTGTGGGTGCCCCTGGTGGGGGTGACAGGGGAAGAGATTGGGAGTCGTAGGTGCGGGCTGCAGCTACCCCTGAGGCTGGGTCTTCTCCCAATCCAGTCAGCCTCCCCATCCCCCCAGGGGTGTGGAGGTTGGGGTAGAGTGTCCAGCTGTCCCCCTGGGGACATGGGGGCTGGGGTAGGGTGTCCGTCCATCCCCCTGGGGGTGCAGGGGCTGGGGTAGGGTGTCTGGCTGTTCCAACAGGGGTTCAGGGGCTGGGGTAGGGTGTCTGTGCAGGGGAATTGGAAGAGCTCCCCATGGCTGCTTCCTCTTCCTTCTTTGCAGTCTGGACTCCTGTCAGGCGCTCTCCTCAGACTCCCGGGAACTTGGCTCCGGCTGTCTGCCTCCTGCTGCATGTGCATCAATATGCAAACTGGTCATTATTGGGACACCATAATGGTCAATTAGCATATTACCTCTTTATATGTATAGATGTAGAAAACATTAAATCTAAGTATTTTTTCCCTGGGGGAGAGGGGTGCAATAATTTAGCAAATATCTAATTCAAAATCAGAGTGCTGAGATTTGAAGGCAAAGTGGATCATTCAGAAGAATATTTTTTAAAATGTCTTAAGCTTTTTTATAAGATTGTTTTGAATAAACTCTTCATAAATATTTTATGTAGAATGTTTATAGTTCTTCCAAGGATGAATAGAGTCATGCATGACCTCAAACCTTATTGAGTAAAGTTGAAAGAACAGTTTTATTTCCTTCTAAGAAAAATCATAGACATGAAAGTATATTCAACTAATGTTCAGAAGCAAGAATAAATTTTCAATCTTATCAGAAATGAGTTGAGATACATCAACTGGACTGTGTTGTATTGAGTCTATCAGAAAAATACAATAAATTTGAGCATTACACCATAATAACACCTCCAGCCATGACGCTGAATAGTATTAATCATGTGTAAAGTGTGGATAGTAAAACAAATGATGCTGATAGCTGAGATTCAGAACCAGATAAAGGGTATCATTATTGACAGTGCAAGAATAATTGAAGAAAAGCACAAAATTACATTTTTAACAAAGTCAGTGTGCAAAATAATTTTTCCATCTGTTTTATTTAAATGTAAGCAACAGAACAATGTGTAAGCTCTATGCAATAGAAAAATAGAGATTTAGGAATAAGGAGTTGAATATCTCAATTTCAATCACACTCTTTTCAAAATCAAAGACATGTTTACACAAATTAACTAATCAGAACTAACTTCTTGGAAGATATTGCTCAAAATACAACAGCCTAGCATGAGGAATAATGTGTTTAATTAATTCTCTCACAAATATAACTTAATAAGAAAATATTTCTACTCTTTATTAAATATCTATGAAATAAACAATCCATGACTTGAATAGTTTTATTTATTTATTTATTTATTTATTTATCCTCACCTGAGGATATTTTTCCATTGATTTTTAGGGAGAGTGGAAGAGAGGGAAAGACAGAGAGAAATATCAATGTGAGAGAAACACATCAATTGGTTGCCCCCTTCAAGAGCCCAGACAGGGCTGTGGCCGGGGAGAAGAATGCAACCTAGATCCATGCCCTTGACAGGAATTGAACCTGGGACCCTTTGTTCCACAGGCTGACACTCTGTCCACTGAGTCAAACTGGCTAGGTCTTGGACAGTTTTTTAAAGAAAATTTAAAATGCTATATATACTACAAATAAATGTGATATATTTGTGCTATAAGGCACATATACTGCGTAAATCCTGGGTAGTTTTTTTTTGTTTGTTTTTTTTTGGGGGTGGTTAGTTTTTCAAGGAACCAATCTGTGTTTGGACCAGACAGTCACTCCCACTGACTTTAAGTGAAGGTGCGAATGGGGGTGCGGAGGGGCTTAGCCTTTATTCCACTGCCACATACCAACCACCAAGACACTTCTTTTTTAAAAAAAATATTTTATTGATTTTTTACAGAGAGGAAGGGAGAGGGATAGAGAGTTAGAAACATTGATGAGAGAGAAACATCGATCAGCTGCCTCTTGCACACCCCCTTGACCGGAATCAAACCTGGGACCCTTGAGTCCACAGGCTGACGCTCTATCCACTGAGCAAAACTGGTTAGGGCCCAAGACACTTCTTACTGAAGGAACACGTTTTCCCCTTTTAAAAAGCAGTTCAAAAGGATGCATTCATCATTACTCTCTCTTCTTCACTGATAGTAAATAAATAACAATAAAAGCTAAAATTAGAATGATAAAAATAGAAACAGCCTCATGGAATGAAAAAATATATAGATTCAGAAGAAATAGATTATAGACCCCAGTTTCTCAATAGCCCCTCATATGACTTTGATCTACACAAATCCTCATATACTGAATATCCATATCTATAAAATGGAAATAAACTCTTCATAAATATTAGGAGACTTAGCATTTGAACTCCTATGGGGCTTCTGAGGGTTCAGGTTGAGCCTGCTGCCTCCCCCTTAATAATCCACTGAAAATGAAGACTGGAGGGGAAGGCGGGGTTTATGAATTTTGTCCCAGTGTTAGGAGCATTCCCTTGCTGAAGCTCCTGCGCAGGCTCAGCCCACTTCTGCTTTGATACTGCTTTGCATTAGGGGGTGGGGGGGGGGGGGTAGAGGGAGGGAGTCAGGGAAGGGAACACTGGAAGAGAAAATCAGGTGTTGGGGGGACTAACTCATGGCCAGTTTGCATTTGTGGGCTCATTTATGTACTGAATGTCTAGTATGGTTTTCTAGATGCAATAACAAAATTCCAGTATATTGTCTACAGGACCATATTATGTACCTTTAAAACATATTAATCTATACATTTAAAATATTTTAATTCATAGAAATTGTTAGTAGTAAAATCTTACTAAAAATAAATTTTAGATAAGTTAAAAAGCCAAACTCAGCTAATTAAATATATTTTAGAATATAATAACATACTGTTAGACTCAGAAATGTTAAATATAAAAGCATGGGTAAAACCTATTTGGAAAACAGGAAAATAAAGAAATAAAGTAAACAGAAACTAATTTCATTGTCAAAATTGAATAAATAAGCAAAATAACACAATGGGGAAACTATTTTTCATGAAATAACATTTTTCTTAAAGGTACACTGCTTTTTCACTACTCACCTGTGTAGAAAAAAATATATATATATATATATATATATATTAGACTGAACTCAGTATTGAAGAAAAATAAGATAAAATATATTTTTAAATTTTTAAATTTACTTCCGTATTAAATATTCCCATATTTGCATATCACATGAATTTCCTAAAGTTCAAAATATTATGTGGTCTGTTAGTTTCCTGCATTGGTCAACCATGTTTTTCACATGGATAATTTATTTTCTTTTTTTAAAAATTAAATTTATTGGGGTGAAATTGGTCCATATGAACATGTAGATTTCAGGTGTGGGTTTCTATGTTACAAGATCTGTACATATTGTACCATGTGCTCACCACCCAGTCAAATCTTCTCCTGTCACCGTATATAAGGAACCTCTTCTCCCCCCATCTCCTGTTCTCTGGCAATCACTACACTGCTGGATGTGTTCACAAAGCAGTGGATGAGGGCTCCCTTTTCTTCCACAACCCCTCCAACACTTGTTATTGCTTATACTGTTGATATTGTAGTTTTGATTTGCACTAAACATCAGACTTCCAATGTAGATGATGTAGAAAGAGCAAAGAGGACTTGGAACCTGACTTTAATTAGAGAGAAATGGCTGGGTGTTATATACGTGTTGTCTGTCTCACCAGATTTATGCAACCCAGACCCAATGCAGAAGTCACAGAGAGCAACAGCTGATGGGGCCATGTTAAAACCTGCAGTGGAAGTCTCAGTAAAGTTCTACATGGACTGATGGTCAGTGCCTTTGGCCTTCATCCACCCTCTCCCTACTGATATCTTGGTGCATGCCAGTTCCTATAACCTTGGCATAACCCCTGGTATAGGTGAGAATATCATAAGAATGAAAAGTAACTTTTTCCAATAGAGCATCAGAATGGGGATCTGGATTCAGATATTTTAAAGCATTGTTTACATTGGTAAAATTGAGAACAGCCCTAGATGGTTTGGCTCAGTGGATAGAGAGTCAGCCTGTGGACTGAAGGAGGCAGCCAATCAATGATTCTCTCTCATTATTGATGTCTCTCTCTCTCTCTCCCTCTCTCTCTCTCTTTCTCTCTCTCTCTTCCTCTCTGAAATCAATAAAAAATATACAAAAAGTATTGAGAACAATTTTAAAACCATATTCTGTTTCATTGTAAGCACTAAAAAAAAATTCTTAATAAATTATAGTTGATCTTCCTCATCATATTTGCATGTAACAAGCTATGTACTTATTTCTTGTTGAACTGAGGCCATATTATTAATGATAGTTGTGCTCTCCTGAATAATAACTAAATGGGTTAATGATGTATTAACCCACATGTTAAATAACAACCAAAGATCTTGAGTTTTTTTCTAGCTGTCCAATTTGTTACCCCTTTCTTCCTAACCTCTAAGTGAGTGACTTCCCTCTTCCTACTTAATGTTCATCTTCTTAGCTTTTTAGATTGGGAAACATGATAATTAACTATTTTGAGATTATTTTTAAATATAAACAGACTCTGAGTAATGGTCTGATAATGTATTCAGTGTATAACATTAATTAAATTTAGCAACTTTAACTGTGACCATTAGATAAATTTTCTGCTTTTACAAATGAAAATTGAGTGATTTTAGTTGGAGCCTAATAGGAGAATGCAGATATTTATTACTGAATGATGAAAAAATACATTTCTCTTCCATAAGGGTATCTGGTCTCCTTAGGAGCCAACATTGCATCGTGAAGAATAAATGACCCAATTTAGACAAGTTTCAATTTATCTCCCAGCTTTTTATTTGCTTGGCCCTAATCCATAGTGAGGGCAGAGATTTAGTTTCATGCTCTCAGGTTCTCCTACATCTGGCACCAGAATCAAATCAGTCATGTTTGCTTCTTATCTCCCTTTGTTAATGGCAGAAATTACTTATTTTTCTAGATCACTCTCAAGCAGAAATGTTACTATGTAAGATCCTACTTCCATGAGAGAAGAAGGCCCTGTCTCCAATGCCAGTCTTTGCACAGGACCATAGCTTTATATCCTGCTCCTCATGAGCCCTTTCTGGGAGATTTATTCTTTAATAATGGTGACTTGTCTAATTGCAGACAAACCAACTTGATGTACTGGACAAAAATTCAAAAATGTTGATTTGAAAGTGTTAGAGAGTTACCCAGGCAGCTAGCACGTAAGATCTAAGAGAGACACGGAATGTAGGAAGGGAACTTGACAACCTACAGCATCTTTCTTCTCTAGGAATTGCTTACTTTCAAGTGACTCAGGTAAAGAAACAGAGAAGACAAGCATTTTGTAGACGCTAGGTGGGTGTGTACTTCACTGAGTTCTCGTGATTATGGAATAAGAAAATGTATGACTGAGTTGTTTGCCAAGGCAGTCAGGATGGGAGCAGCCAAGATTCTGGAATGAAAGAATGCAACCAGAGTGGAGGAAAGCTGAGAGTCTAGAGACTGGGAGGGCCCATGCTCACTGCAGCATTATTTTCCATCAAGACATGGAAACCACCTAAGTGTCCATCATGGATGAATGGATAGATAAGATGTCATAGATACTAGCCAGTGGCATATCTTTCAGCCATAAAAAATAAAGGAATCCTGCCATTGGCGACCACATGGATGGACTTGGAGGGCACTATGCTAAGTGATATGTCAGACAGAGAAAAGTCAAAGGCTGTATGTCCTCGCTTATATATGGCATCTGAAAAATAAACAAAAATGAGCACATGAATACAGAGAACAGATTGGTGTTTGACAGAAGTGCGGGTTGCGGGGTGGAGGAAATGGGGACATTGGTCAAAAGTTACAATTTTCAGGTAGAAGATTAAAAGTCCTGGGGGTGTTATGAGTGGCCTGGTGATGAGAGTTAACGATACTGTACTGCATATTTGAACATTTCTAAGAGAGTATATCTTAAGAGTTCTCAACCAAAGAAAAAAGAAGAAAACTTGTGACTAATTGTGGTGATGGATTTTAATGTCTTTATTTTGAATAATACTTTAGCTAGGCATACAATTTTAATCTTAAATTTTTTTGTATTACTAATTTGAAGTTATTTTTCCACTGTATTCACATCCATAGGTTTTCATGAGATATATGTTGTATGTTTTTACTCTCTAATATCTGCTGTGGTTGTTTGAAAAAGTATTTATCCATGATATTTTTAGTTCCACTTGATGCTTCTAAAAGTGTAATTATCATGTGTAGTACTTTCCAAATTTAAGTTTTTTAGACATTTTAGGTACTATTATCATTTTTACATTGTTTCTCTGGCATTCACTATGTCTGCAATAAAAACAACAACAACATAATAATCTATGCCACTACTAAAAAACTAATTTTTCTGTGTTTGTTTCTAAATGAAGTGGTTTGCATTACGTTTTCTTTAGTAATACGTAGCACCTGACCAGTAAAATGATTACAACGTGGATTTTACTTGTTTCAGACCCTATATTTTTTAGGAGAACATCTACAGTGAGAAAATCAAAGTGATTCTTACCTGCTTCCAAGGATGTATGGTTGCTCTGTTTCAGAAGTTAAAACGGAAAGATGGGGGGCCGAGTTTAACATGTTTGATTTTAAATTCCATTTTTACCGATTAAAAAAATATATTGGGCCAGTTAACCCAAAATGTAGAGGCCAAGAGCTTAAGAGGCTGCAGGCTCAATTTCACACTCTTTAGGCCACGAGGGAAAACCTGTTTTAGTCACAGACCCTGTTCCAGCTCACGCATGGGAAGAGGACAGCCACGCTCCTGGGGACACAGCTCAGTGAGAAAACCCTTTGGTTAAAGCACCCTAGTCCATGGACCTGCAGATGTCCCCTGCAGGGTCCCTCAGGGCCCCACTTCCCTGCACTTCCCTTTTTATTTCTGACACAGAGTTCTGAATTTACTGGGCTCAGGTTCCCTCGGGACAGGGTGGGGATGGGGACACAGTGTTGGAGGTTCTCACTCATGTCAGTGAGTTCTAGCCCAGCAGCTCAGGCACATGAGGGAGGGTTGAACCCAATACAGAGGTGTTTTTTTTTTTATTTATTTTTATTTTTTTTCTGTAAAGATACTTTGTGGGGCAGGTGCTGTTAGGGCTGTGTGTATGTATGTGTGTGAGTGTGTGTATTTTTTTTTACGGTGGCTGTCTAAAATATTTTTACAGCATGTTTAATAACGAAGTGCTTTAAAAGCCGTGGTATCCTACAAAGTGGAAATTAAGGTCTAAGCCCAGAGTGTGAAGTGGAGGTCATGTTGCAATGCCACTGCCTATAGGTAAAATCTGGTCTGGGAAACACTGGGTGGCCTGGGGATGCCCGCCTTGGTGGAGGGAGCCAGTGGTGCCCGCGGGAGACTGGACCCATTGCTGTTGCGCAGCCTGCCTTTCATTTCTAATGGAATACAGTACTTTTTTAATAAGGAGCCATACTTTTTTTTTTTTAAGTTTGAGAAATGAATGTGATTTCTAATTGTATCAGACATTAATGTTTTAAAGCTATAACAAAGTTTCAAATTTCTACATTTTGTTTTTCATTTATTGTAACTATTCTTTTTATCTATTAAACTAGAGGACCAGTGCACAGATTCATGCACTGGTGGGATCCCATGATCTGGCCTGCAGGGATTGGGCCAAAACCAGATCTCCAACATCCCCCAAGGGTCCTGGACTGCAAGAGGGTGGTTCTCTGGTGACACACCCCAGAATCGGGCTCTATCCTCTCTGGTTCTGGGTGCATCACCCGAAAATTGCAGCTGCCAAGTCACTGCAGCTTGGCAGCTCCTGCGTTAAGCTTCTGCCCCCTTGTTAGTCAGTGAACATCATATCTACTGGTTGGATGGTCGAACAGTCGGATGGTCACTTAGGCTTTTATATATATATACTAGAGGCCCGGTGCACAAAAATTTGTGCACTCGGGGGGGAGAGGGGGTCCCTCAGCCCGGCCTGTGCCCTCTCGCAGCCTGGGACCCCTCAGGAGATAACGACCTGCTGGCTTAGGCCTGCTCCTGGGTGGCAGAGGGCAGGCCCAATCCCTAGGTACAGCCCCTGGTAGGGCTCAGAGCAGGGCTGATTGGGGAGTTGGGGCACCGCCCTGTCATGCACAGAGCAGGGCGAATTGGGAGGTTGTGATGCCACCCTCAGTCACGCTCAGGGTAGAGTCGATTGGGGGGTTGGGGCACCGCCCCCTGTCACACTCAAGGCGGGGTCGATGGGGAGGTTGCGGTGCCACCCCCTGTGACACACAGAGCAGGGCCAATCAGGGGGTTGGGGAGCTCCCCCCTGTCATGCACAGAGCAGGGCCCATCAGGGGGTTGAGGAGCTCCCCCCTGTTACTCACAGAGTAGGGCCGATAGGGGAGTTATGGCACCGCCCCCTGTCACACACAGAGCAGGGCGGATCAGGGGGTTGGGGCACCGCCACTGTCACACTCAGGGCAGGGCCGATGGGGAGGTTATGGCTCTACCCCATCACACACAAAGCAGGGCCCATGGGGGGGGTGGTTGGGGCGTCTCACCCTGTCACACACAGAGCCGCAGGGCAATCGGGGTTTGGGCGCTGCCCCCTGTCACGCTGATCCGGTGCCAGGAGGCCTCATGGCTACGCTGATCCCAGTGCTGGGAGGCATATTACCCTTTTACTATATAGGATAGAGGCCTGGGGGCCGGCTGGTTTGCCCTGAAGGGTGTCCTGGATCAGGGTGGGGGTCCCCACTGGGGTGCCTGGCCAGCCTGGATGAGGGGATGATGCCTGTTTGCAGCTGGTCACACACCCTTCAGGGTGCGGGTCCCCACTAGGGTGCCTGGCCAGTCTGGGTGAGGGGCTGAGGGCTGCTTTCAAGCTGGCAATTGACTGAAGCTCCCAACCACTCCTTTTTTTCTTTTTCTTTTTTTTTATTTTTTATTCTGGGCCAGCTTTAGCTCTGGCTCTAGCTCTGAGGCTTACGCTGCTATAATCAAAGCAATGTATAACTCTAGCTCTGAGATCCCGGCTGGCTGAAAGCTTTTTTCTGGGGTTTTGTTTAGCTTCTATATTTGCAACATAGTTTCTTAGAGTTGCAGCTCAGAGGCCGGCAAGTCAGGTGGGGAACGTTGCAGTCTGCAGTCACTTGAGCAAGCAAGCCTCATGTTCGCTTCCAACTGCCTGGCTGCCGGCCGCCATCTTGGCTGACAGTTAATTTGCATAAGGATATGCTGATTAGCCAATGGGAAGGGTAGTGGTCGTACACTAATTACCATGTTTCTCTTTTATTAGTATATATATATACTAATAAAAGAGAAACATGGTATATATATATTAAAGGCCCGGTTTATGAACTCATGCATGGGTGGGGTCTATCAAGGCCAAGCTGGCCTGAGGTGGGGGGGTGTGGGTACAGGTGGTTGGCTGGCTGGCTCTGTCCCCTATTGTGGTGGGGGGGCCAATTGTGGGTGGGGCTGGCTGGGGGGAGGTTGGGAGGCCGATCAGGGCCCTGATCAGGCTGGTTGTCAGCCACAGTGCGTATCATAGTGCCTGGTCATTCTGGTTGTTCTGGTTGTTCCATCGGTCCTGGTTGCTTGGCTTTTATATATATAGATTGTATGTGGATGGGGAAGTTCTGTTTCTCCTTTTAGCATTTGTTTCTATAACCAGAAATAAAGTTACATATTAAAGAAAAAAAAGTTAAAACAGTATAGTCAACAACTATATTTTCAATCTAATGCTATTAAGTTTCAGTAGTTATTAGAAAATACCCTCATATTTTAAAAATAAATGACTGTTTTAGTTTTCCATGTTGTGCTCAAATTTATATTCTATCTTCATAAGTACTTTATTGAAAAGACAACTGTGTCTGTCAGGGACTAGTAGTGGTATGTTTAAACTACATCAGTTATATTTTAAGGTGAAGGATAGAATTTAAAGAAACCAATCATACACAAGGAAGTTTAAGTCAACTAATTAGATTAATCTAATTAACCCTACATACTAGAGAGGGTGTTTGCATACAGGACAATAAAGCTGATTCATATATGGCAGCAAAACGTTACTGAATTTGACATTAAACCTGTGATGGGTCAATTTTACTGCAGTATTTTACAAATGCGAAAAAATAAAGAGAAAAATCATAAAAATTTTAGAGACCAAAAATAAAATATTTTGTCAATACAATTAGTAATAAGATAAATATTAATAAATCCTCAGTATTCAGTCTTGATTTTTAAGGTATATAACATTTTCTAATCATTGTTATAACCTATCCAGACATTCTGTGTGATAAATAAGATAATTCATTTCAGTTTATTCTAAGAAGATTAAGTTATTTGGAATTTGAATGTACTATAGTATGTTTTTTATGCTGTAAAGTTAAATGAAAGCTAAGACAAATTATTTTAATTAAAGCAGGTGTCACTAATGTGAATAAAATCAATTTTAGTCCATTAGACTGAAATGTCTAGTGAAAAGAAAAGGTTATTTTGGTTTATTCAAATGCAAGTTTCTTTAGAAAAAATGTAAAAAAAGAAAGAAATCCTTGAGAGGAAAATAATCTCTTGAGAGAAACAGGTCACCAGTCTGATCATTCAACTTCCCTTTGGCAAAGTATAAATCTGATTATAGTTGGTGATTGATAATAGTTATTTTCCTTGACACTTCGAAAGCAAGAGTAAAGTAAAACTAAAGCAAAATCAAAAACTAAACTAACTGGACTAAACAAATTATCATCCACATAAATCCAACATAAGTTGTTTTTGCTTTTGGTTTCTTTTTAAAATACTTAAAATATTTCAGTGAGCATCTCATTATTGATAGAAAGCTCTATTTAGCAGAAAATCATTCTTGCCCATAGAAATAACATTTCATTTCAGATTGGCGAAGAGAGTTTTATTAGTATACCGCTAATCACTGCCTTGGGAGTGACACCTGGGGAAAATGATTTAGGGGAGATTAGAACACTAAAAAATAACACCAAGAATGTCCAATTTATTTCCACTATAGTCAGTGAGATATATTTTAGTAAATAATGACACCTATAAACATTTAAATCAGCTAAGATTTAATTGACTTTTATTTATTAATGCTATTAGTTTAATTTTGTTTATTACATAAAATGACTTTAGTTAATTGATACATTGTTAAGTACACCATGATACAATAAATACAATTTTAAGATGTAACAGTATTGATTATCTATATACATATAAAAGCCTAAGCAACCGTTACGACCTAACGACTGGCTGCTATGACGTGCACTGACCACAAGGGGCCAGAACCTCAAGGCAGGAGCTGCCCCTGGTGGTCAGTGCGCTCCCACAGCCAACATCCTGTGACTGGCCAACCTCCTGCGGTCCCTCCCCCCGGCCAGCCAGCCCTGATTGGCCCTGATTGGGACTGGGTGAGACAGCCCTGATCAGCCCCCAATCACAGGCCAGGCAGAAGGAGCCCACCCATGCACCAGGCCTCTAGTTATGTAATAGTGAACACATAGAAATTCAGTTAATTTTGAAGTTGTTTTTTTTATTCCCACTTTCTTCTCCATATCTCTTTTCATTAGAGAAACATGCTATCATCTTATAAATTCAATTTTTCAAGGAGAATGTAAAATATAATTTTAAAATTGTGTCTCATTCTAGAGATATAGCCTATATTTATTTACTATAACGTTATTTTTATTTTATGATTTATTATTAAATTTTATCCACAAGTATTTATTTACTAATCTACTAGTATTCCAAGTTATTTGGCTTGGTAGTAATATGTGGAATAAAACAAGCAAAATTTCCTCACCCATATAAATTTTACTCACTCCTGAGAGAATCATCCATTGTTCAAGCATCCCCACAGACAAATTTAAATTTACGAAAGTGAGTACTGCTGTGCACTAGACATGCATAAGTCAATGCTATGAAAACTTAAGGGAATAAACAAATGTCTTATTTGAATTACATGTTGATGTACATTTTAATTTTTAAAAGTTTTGTCTACTTAAAAAATCATCAAAGATAGTCATGCTGTGTTGACTCTTTCTTCCTCTATCCTTACACCATGGAACCTGTAATCTGGGATCTAAAGGTCATGTTAATCTCTAAAATCATTATCGTTTTCAAGATCATCATTATTCAAAAGCACTTACTAAATAGTAAATGTCCCATGTTCCATGTTCTTAAATGCTTCACACACATTATATGTCAATCTATCAAACATGACATCAGTATTTACCACATTTATTTGAGAAAATAGAAGTTTGAAAAATTTAAATGTATTGATCAATATCCTATAAGAGGCATCCAAGATTAGATTTTCTCTATAATTTCTATTAATTGTTATCATTTATTATTATCATTATTATTGTTGTTGTACTTGTTAGTAACTGTGTTGAAAGTCGTACTAGCTGAAATAATGTTAGGATGAGAAGTGTTCTTGACAGTAATTATCTATCATCTATCTTATCTATCTGTAGCTATAAAGATGTTGCCATATACTAATTTAATTATATAATAATCTCATATTAATTTAATTGTAGTTTCTTAAAGAAATGTGGCCATAAAGTCGTCATTTTAAGCTGACATAATGTGCAAAAGGTAGAGGACAGATTGGGGATCGTTTAAATAATGAGAATCATATTTTCTATCTGAATAGTTGTAGTTGCATCTTCCAAGCTTCAGTGCTTAATGGATGTTAAACACAACTGTTCTTCTGACACAATTTGTCACTTTCCATTTCCATTCTTTCCTAATAGAATGGGAATGTCAGGAGCGGTGGGAAGGATAAGTGTAGAAAATAATGGTGGTGAAAATTCTGTTCTTTAAACTGTGGATATGTCACAGATCACAGTCATAAACTGGCTTTGCCATTGTGCGTGAGGAAGAAAATGCTTTATTAAGTCAGTAGGGGTAGACTGGATGCTTCACTTTGGAAAAGATCATGCCTGGTGTCCTGTAATTTACATAATACAAATATTTCAGCAGTTTTAAGATCAGGGGATTTTAAGCAACAGTGAAAAATACCAAAATTCTCTAAATATTAGGAGAAAAGAGGGGAGAGGACTTGATTATACTTATATAAAACTAGAGGCCCAGTGCACAAATTTGTGCACAGGTGGGGTCCCTGTGGGTGGCCTGTGGGGATCGGGCCAAACCCACAATCCAACACCGCCTGCAGCTCCTACCTGCTGCGCCCGTTCATCCTGGCCCCACTGTACCTGCTGCGGGCTCATGCCTAATCAGTCCCGACCGTGAGCCCTGCCTCTGGCGCCCTCCCAAGGGGAGTGGCCTGCAGGATCATGCCGAAACTGGCTCCTCAACATCCCCTGAGGGGTCCTGGATTGTGAAAGGGCATAGGCCAGGCCAAGGGACCCCACCAGTGCATGATCAGGGCCGGGGAGGGGCTGTGGAGGGACTGCTGGAGGGACCGCTGGAAGGCTCCAGGGCATGTATGGCCCTGTCTCGCCCAGTCCCGGTTGGGGCTGATCGGGGCCAGTAAGGGCCAGCCAGCCGAGGAGGGACGCAGGAGGTTGGCCAGAAGGGGAGGGACCACGAGATGGCTCTAGGGCATGTCCGGCCCATCTTGCTCAGTCCCAATTGGCTAGACCCCAGCAGCAAGCTAATCTATCGGTCAGAGTGTCTGGCCCCTGGTGGTCAGCATATGTCTTAGCAAGCAGTTGAGCAGCCTTAGCATATCATTAGCATATTACGCTTTGATTGGTTGAACAGTCGACTTGTCACTGGACAACCATACACTTAACATGTTAGGCTTTTATTATATAAGATAGAACACAGTTCTTGAGGTTTGAAGTTTGCTCTCTGATTAAACAATGAAAGCTAGATTAAATTCCGCATGCACCAGTAAGCCATGTTAAGTATATATTTTTAAAAAATGCTAAAATATATTTGTAATGTGGGTAAGTTGAATTTAAAAATGTAGTCTAAATAGGACACAAAATCACAAAAATTTCTATCTCATGTTTAATTTCTTTATGGAAGGAACCATAAATATGTATTTTTCTAAGTATATAATGTATATTCTGGTTTAATACTTTCTAAGTGCTATATACATGATGTAGTTTGCAATTACATATGAAATGGCTTATTAACTTTTTTCCCAACAAAACATGAACTGTGTTTTTTTCAATAAAAAGAACAATTTTATTGATATATATTTATATAAAATGTATTTATCAGTTAGAAAATTTTAAACCAGAATGTGTCAATAAGGGATGTTAATACTATCTCCAAGGAATTTTTTAGAAGTCTTGTAGGATATATTTTTTATAATGCCTGAATTATATTTTGTGCATGCATTCTCTAAACTTATTCTACCACAAAATATAATAATGCAAATACTAATTCATTTATACATGAGGAAAACAAAATTCTAATGGTCATGGTTTCATTTTGGATATAATTTTTAAATCATTTAAAAATTAATTTAGAATCCATGCAAAAATTTCAAGAAAGCTGACATACTAATATAGTCAAAGAAGAAGACATATAAATACTTAAATTGTATTAATTAATATTTAAATGAATATCCAGAATTTAATAACCTCCAATTCAATTAATCAGGAGAATATAAAGTACTGTGCCTATTAATATTTAACTGGATCCATTATGCTTGCGATAAAGGTCAGAGATTCATTTGCAGTAGCATTATCTCTTAAAAATGAAACTTTATATGAATTGACTGTTCTTAGCTGCTAGATGTTGCTACAGCAACCAGAAAGGCTGAAAACAAGGATCAATGCACTCAAAAGGAAGAAGGCTAAAGTCAAACCATGCTTTGTTAATAGATTTGCATTATTATTGCAAGACATATGAAATGGCCTACAAACTGTTTTTCAACAAAACATAAAATTTCTTTTTTGAAAATAACAATTTTATGATAAATTAATCAATTACTTAGATATGATTTTGATTTTAATGTATTTAATAATTATTCTTTGCCCTGTGAAATTAAATTAATTCATTTGCATGAGAATGATTTCACATTACTAAATTAGATAGCTACAAGGTTTGATCAATAAGCTGATGGGTATATTGAATTAAAAAACAACAACACGATACTTTGGTCATGTCCCAAAAATGTAAAATTAATTAGATATTAAATATATGCTTAATTAATTTCATTATTCTGGGGTGTTGTAACAATAATATGGGATTTATTTTAAGTTTAAGATGCATATTCTGTAACTTTACCCTGTACTTTTTGTTAGAATTAGATAATCATAGAAAGACAAAAAGTCAAATAGCTCAGAGATTCCCCTTTGGGTTCTGCCAATAGTTAGCTGCATTTAGAAATAGCGCGATGATATTCTGAGTCATAATTTTTTAATAAAATGTTATGTGAAAAATGTATTATAAACAATGCCATTTCAAGATAGATACATTTTTAAAAATATATATTTTATTGATTTTTTTACAGAGAGGAAGGGAGAGAGATAGAGAGTTAGAAACATCGATGAGAGAGAAACATCGATCAGCTGCCTCCTGCACACCTCTCACGGGGGATATGCCTGCAAACAAGGTACATGCCCTTGACTGGAATCGAACTCAGGACCCTTCAGTCCTAAGGCCGACATTCTATTCACTGAGCCAAACCGGTCAGGCAAGATAGATACATTTTATTTAAACCTGTGCATGCTTCATATGCTTATGAATAAATTACAATCATCCCGAATTCCCCAAAGTATCTTTATGTTATTAAGTAGACAAATAAATCAGCGAAGCCTATATTTGTTTTTCTGGGTGACTCCAGCTATCTATCACCTCTGAGCCTACTTTTATACAGCTTTCTTGAGCAATCATATGCACGGGTGTCGAGTGTAAATTTATCAATTTGGAGTGGAACTGTCACTATAATCATGAAAATTATTGTATTTATTGAACATAGGGGGACAGTTATCTCTGTGAGAGCCTGATTTCAATTATTTTGGATACATACCCAGAGGTAGGATTACTAGATCATATGACAATATTATTTTTACATTATTGAGGAACCTCCATACTGTTTTCCATGGGGACTGCACCCTTTCACATTCCCATGGACCTTTAACACATTGAAGCATATTTTTCAGGTATTGTGTAAAATGTCCCTTAGCTTGGCTTTGTCTGACATGCTCTTATGATTAGATTGGTGTTACAGATGTTTCATAACAACATCCCATAGCAGAAGCGCTGTTCGTCACATTCCATCAAGGGGTGCAGACTGTTTACACACCTTATCACTGGTCCTGTCAGCCTTGACCATCTGCGTCAGGCGGTGTCTGCCAGTTTCTCCAACATACAGTTCTCCCTTTATTTTCTGTGTCACATTTTGTCTGCCTTTGTTTTGAGTTTTTGCATTTCTTATTTGAGATCATTTTGTTTATCACATGTAAATGCTTTTTAAACAAGATTTAATCAAGTTTGGGCAATTATAATGATTTTATCTACTTCACGTTTGGTTATGGGAAGATTTTTTACCACCAGAAATGTTTCAAGTTTTTCTATTCTATCCATATATAATCTTTGCATAGTTACTGTTTTGTATTATTTTGAAATTGTATATTTTTGAAAATCTCCAATAACAGTTGCACTCAGACAACTGTGAGAATGTGAGGTTGCCTAAATTCTGTTCTTGGTTGAAGGCTTCCCTTTTTGTTGGTACAGTCGACTTTGTTCTTGCTTGGCTGCGATATGTGTACTGGGCCTCCTAATTTTCTTCACGTTTTTCCTTCTTTCTCTTTCCCTCAGTTTCCAATGGCCTTGTTTGAAAAGTGCACTCTTTGGGAAGTGCAAATTGTCCCACTTCCCAAAGAATGACACTCTGCCAGCCTCCCCTCTGCAATGTCATTACTAAGACAGTCCCAGCCCAAGCCCAGGTCGCCGGCATTAGCGCTGCTGAATTTAGGTTTATTTTTCTGCTCACAGGTATTTGAAACTTATAATGTTCCCTGTCTCATAGTTATGCCAAAAGTGTGGGTGTCTTTTGGTTGTTCTATGTGGTTTTATTGCAAAATGTCTGAGAAGATTCAGATTTAGAAGGCTGTTATTGTATGAACTCTTTACTTCTCATTCTTTCTTCTAACCAATAATAATAATAATAATTCCTTTGGATGCAAAATAACATTATATTAAAAAGAATAATGACATGTTCTGGATTTCCCAGTCAGTGATAATAAAAACAATGCTTTAAATGTAGGCTTTAAGGAACTGGCTTGAAGGGAAAAAAAGACATTTTCCATCTACTGAGTAAGTTTTGACTGTTTTTCACATTTCACATATATTTAAAACATTAATACAGAGTGGTGATACACTTCAGTCACTTTATCGATCATTATTTTTTGAAGTTTTGTGCCAGGATTGAAAGGAAAAAACTAAAACTGAAAATAAAAAAATGGAACACAAGCCTCACATTTTATGTTTTAGCTCATTACATCATCAAATACTTTTCAAATAGCATGATCTTACAAGATTATCACCTTTATCATAGCCTTGTCCACAGCATGGACAAGCTTGCCTATTCTGAGGAACATTTACATCAACAGAAGATATTATTCAGAGGAAAGCTATCTTCTTCTTTATTTAGCAGATATTTCTTCAGTTTTCACACCTGAATTTTAGAATTTAGTTTTTATATATCAAAATTCCCACAGAATAATTGTATGGCTTTGAGAGTCTTAATAAGAGAATACCAAAACCTGATACCCAATGCATAGAACAAACTATTTCAATAGCATTCGCTGCTTAGGATAATTATGATGGGTCCTGAAACTATCAATGTAAATTTTCAAAAGCACTCTATAACCTTGTTAGAGGATACTAAGTCACAGTTCATTGTTATCTGTATTAAATTTCCATTGTAAATATCCAAGTAAGGTTTACTGTTATTAAATCCTTTATAATTTATTCTGATATTTACTCAGCATTTGCTGTCTTTGGTTTAGCAAGTAATGAAGTTATGGTTCCAGGATCTAGGGTAGAAGTGAATACAGCTTTCTGGTGCAAGAAGGACTTAGAGCAGCATTCAATTGAGTCAGAAAAAAAGAAAACTTGTCCAGAAGCATCATTTATTTTACTCTCTGACTTTCCAACCTGTCACCAATGTGACATATAACTGCTACATTAGGAATGTTATAATGTAAGAAATGAATAGAAAGGAAAAAAAGAAGGAAGTTGTAATTGAATGATCTAATAAGAAACAAGTATGTGTAACAAGATGAAGCCAAAGAAGATATATACATAGCGTACAGATACAGACAACAGGGAAAGGAGGGTGGGAGCCGGGTGGAGTTGGATAAAGAGTGGGAAAGGAGCCCTAGCCTTTTTGCTCAGTGGATAGAGTGTCGGTCCATAGTCCAAAAGGTCCCTGTTTCAATTCCAGTCAAGGACACATACTTTGGATGCAGGTTCCTCTCCAGCCCTGGCCCTAGTTGGGGCTTGCGCAGGAGGCAACCAATTGATGTGTTTATCTCACGTCAGTGTTTCTCTCTGTCTTTCCCTCTCTCTTCCATTATCCCTAAAAATCAATGGAAAAATATCCTTGGGTGAGGATTAACAAAACAAACAAATAAAGAAAGGCGTGGGAAAGGAAATGGGGACATCTGTAACAGTGTTAATAATAAAAATAAAGTTAAAAAAAGAGACAGGTGTAGCAAAGATACTAAGAAGAATAATATCTTAGTCTTCTGGAAAAAAGAGTTATCAAATTTGGGATATGATCAACGAAAAGCAGGTATCCAGGCAACTTATGCAGAATAGAATAATGACACTAAAAAAAAAGGAAAGGGCAATTGGGGGTGAGATCAGGCCAGCAAGGAGGGCAGTTGGGGGTGAGATCAGGCTGGCAGGGCAGGGCAGTTAGGGGCAACCAGGCTGGCAGGAGAGGGCAGTTAGGAGCAACCAGGCCAGCAGGGAAGGGCAGTTGGGGGTGAGATCAGGCCAGCAAGGAGGGCAGTTAGGGGTGATCAGGCAGGCAGAGGCAGTTGGGGGTGAGATCAGGCAAGCAGGGGAGGGCCGTTGGGGTGAGATCTGGTGGCAGGAGAGGTCAGTTAGGGGCAATCAGGCCAGCAGGGGAGGGCAGTTGAGTAATAGATCAGACCATCAAGGAGGACAGTTAGGGGTGATCAGGCAGGCAGAGGCAGTTGGGAGTGAGATCAGGCCGGCAAGGGAGAGCAGTGGGGGATGAGATCAGGCCGGCAGGGGAGGGAAGTTAGAGGTGATCAGGCAGGTAGGCAGAGAGGGCTAGGGGCAATCAGGCAGGCAGGCAGAGGGGTTAGGGGCAATCAGGCAGGCAGGCAGAGGAAGTTAGGGGTGATCAGGAAGGCAGGCAGGTGAGTGGTTAGGAGCCAGTGGTCCCAGATTGCGAGAGGGATGTCTGACCACAGGGATGAAGCCTAAACCGGCGGTCAGACATCCCCCAAGGGGTCCCCAGTTGGAGATGATGCAGGCTGGGCTGAGGGAAGGCCCCCATACATGAATTTCGTTCACCGGGCCACTAGTATATATGTAAAGGCTAAGTGGCCAACTGTCTATCCGACCATCCGACTGACCAACCTGCTGGTACATATGATGCACACTGGCAATTTAAAAATAAACGTTTACCACACAAATCTTTCTTCTAATTAATTTCCTTTCAATGTGCACAAATCCATGCACCAGGCCACTAGTTATAACATAAAGATAAGTATATCTAGATTGGAACCTGAGAAGGAAAAAAAATAGTGACAAATACCATAACTCTCAGAGGCCATATTATCATCATAGGCATTATTCTGAGAGTGAGCAGGGTTTTGAGCAACAGAAACACAGAAAATCTATCATACTAATGTTTGAGAAAAACCAATTTGCCTAATTTATATAAAATAGATGAGAATGAACATGAGATTTAGAGAGAGAAATCTGTGTAACAATCCAGAGAGATATGATTATGCCATAGTCATATAAGACAATAAGATATAACCTTGAAATAAAGTATTACAGAAAGTAGGAACACTGCAATTAACTTTTTTTTAACATTTGTTTATCAATTAAGGTATTACATATCTGTCCTCCTCCCCCATTCCCCCCCACCCCCACCCCTCATGCCCTCACCCCCTGTTGTCCGTGTCCATTGGTTAGGCCTACATGCGTGCATACAAGTATTTTGGTTGATCTCTTCCCCTTACCCCCACCCTCCCCTACCTTCCCTCTGAGGTTTGACAGTCTGATGGATGCTTCTCTGTCTCTGGATCTGTTTTTGTTCATCAGTTTATGTTGTTCATTATATTCCACAAATGAGTGAGATCATGTGATATTTATCTTTCTCTGACTGGCTTATTTCACTTAGCATAATGCTCTCCAGTTCCATCCATGCTGCTGCAAATGGTAAGAATTCCTTCTTTTTTACCGCAGCATAGTATTCCAATTAAGAATTATTTGAAGTAGTATGGTCAATTTAGTTTTTATGACAGCAATTTAGCAAAAGTGACAGACATGGCTTAAAGCAGATGTGTGAGGAGGGAAAGGCATTCTGAGTGTCACAAGGATGCATGTTGCTCAAGTTGAGTTGTTCCAAAACTAAAATCCATACACTGGGTGATTTTATACTAATCAATTTTATATTGTGCATACACATAAGTTTAGGGTACTCAAAAGCTTACTTATACAAATACTTAGTGATCATTTTATTGTTTTATACCTAATGAAATAATCAACTAAATAAAAAGTAACACAATGAGAATGCCTACTTGAGTACGTCCCAAAGAAGAGTGTTTTAAAGAAGCCCTTTGAAACAGTCATTACTACCCGAGTGCCCCAAAGGATGAATAAAAGAATCAAACAAACAATGTTTATAAAACAAATACACTTATACCTTTGAGAAATCTCTTGAGCAGCATAAAATATATATATTCATATCAATTTAGAGATTTTCATTTTAGCAACATTTTCTCTGTTTCCAATTCTAATTTAAACATCTCAGAAAACAATTTTGTCATGCAATTTATAACCAGCTATAACTAATTCACTGGCCTTATGAAAACTGATCTCTTTCCCACCTCTCACTCTGCTTCTCTATTCCCATGATAGGTTAGCTTTCACCAGCTTCCTGAAGCAGGACACTGTTTTCCCGAGAGCTTACAAAACAATATAAAATATGTGGAGGATTGTATAAAAGAACACCTACGCAGTAATGAGGTGAAAGCAGACGGTCTGAATAAATCCAAACAAAGGACAACTTGTTCATCCTCCTCCTTAAATTATCAGGGAAAATAATACAGTACCTTGTTTTGTAAATGGCAATCTCCACAAATAATATTATTTTATTTTTGTTATTCTTTGAGATGTTTTTCTTAAAATAAATCTGACAGCGGAACACAATTAAGATTTTATAGGAAAGAGACTTTCATCTTGTAGCCTCTGTTTTTCCTTGGTAATTAATAATATGGCAAATAAAGGCTAGTAGTGAGCTTGAATTACATCACCTTAATTAAAACTCTTGGTTAATTTATTAAAAACAGTTTGTGTTTGCAATTGGTATTCTTTTTCTAGCACTTTGCCTTTATCCCTATCACACACATTTAAGCTAGACAGGAAATTTGCCCTGGCTTGAAATGTAAATAAGATGAAGAAAGCTTTTTATGTGCTTATCAAAATTAGGTAAAAAATTAATCAGAACGGGGTTATCAAAATATTCAAAGGAATAGGACTAAAGTGTAAAATTAATTTGATTTGCCAAATAAAATCATAAATTAAGGGATGTGAGTCATCCTATATAATGCAAGAATAAGATATGTTAAGGAATTTGAAAATAAAAGAAAAGCTCCATGGAATTGAAATGGACTGCAGAAACATAAAAGGAACCATAACTATAAAGGAGACACAAATTAAATCTATAATGAATGTACTTATCTGAGCAGGTTTCTCACTTAAATAAAGGAACATTCCATTTGATCTTTATGTTAGAAAAACACAAATGACCTTAAAACTGACCCCTCAGAAAACCTATCAAACTCGTAGCTATTTAATGATCTATATATGAAGCCAACAAGTATAATCCCTCATTAGATGCCACCTATCGATTCCTTGATTTTGTGATGACAATAATAGAGCTGAGAGAGGTTAAAAGATAAAAGTTCTGAATTAAAGAAAATGAGCATTTCAGAAGCATCACCACTATAAGGTCCTGAGGAATAAATTTGATATTGAGTTATTCAATTAACGCTGACATTTATTTTCTCCCATAAAATGCAAAGGATGGATATGTTGGTCATATTTATTGCAACCTCCTAACCAGGCCCATGGATATTTTGCATTTTCCTATCTCTAATAACCCTGTTCATATAATCCAGGTCCAATTAATGAGACCAATTAGTAGATGCTCTGCAAAAGGTGTCCACATTTAAAAAAAACATCTCAGAGGTATGCACACTGGACAATAAATTTGGTAAAGGCCAAGAAAGAGGGAGTCAGGGGAGGGAGGATGTGAGAAAAAGGAGGAAAGGGAACTCCTACAATAATGTCAGCATTAAATAATTTTTTTCTTTATATCTTCACTAGAGTCCCGGTGCACAGATTCATGCACCTGTGGGGTCCCTTGGCCTGGCCTGCGGGAATCGGCCGAAACCGGCAGTCCTACATCCCCCAAGGGATGTAGTAGTGCTGAAATGGCAGGCGGGCTGGGAGGAGCCTGAGCCTGGGCTGGGTGCCGCACTGCTCCCACTCATCCTGGCCTGCTGCACCTGCTGCCGCCACCACTCAGTAGGCGCGCTGTTGCTCTGCTGCGGTCTCCGTGCGCCCGTCCTAGGGCGATACTGGTGTGCCCATGACCAAGAAGTAGCTGTGGGCTCACACCCAATCAGTCCCAATGCCATTCCCAATCCTGGTCCTGGTGTGGATGGGGGAGGGACGCACAGGGGGAGTATCTGCAGGAGAGGCTTGTGTCGCCACAGCCGCAATTGCTAGCTATGAGCCTGGCGTCTAGTGCCCATTAGTCAGCTGATTGGTGCTTCCGCTGTGGGAGTGTGCTGACCACCAGGGGGCAGCTCCTGTGTTGAACGCCTGCCCCCTGGTGGCTACTGCATATCATAGCTACTGGTCCACTGGCCGCTTAGGCGTTTACATATATAGATTGTTGAGAGTATTAGAGATGCCTCTTTTCCCTCCCCTCCCATTACCCTCCTCCATCCAGATCCCACCCCACCCCAGGCCTTCACCACCCTATTATCTGTGTCCATAGGTAATGCATACATGCACATAAGTTCTTTGGTTAATCTCTTCCCATCCTCCTCACCCCTTCCCTCTGAGATTCATCAGGCTGTTTCATGTTTCCATGCTTCTGGTTCTATTTTATTCATCAGTTTATTTTTTTTCATTAGATTCCTTGTTCATTTATTTTTAGATTCAATTGTTGACAGATATGTATTCATTGCCATTTTATTATTCACATTTTTAATCTTTTTTTTTCTTCTTCTTCTTAAAAAAGACCTTTAACATTTCATGCAATACTGGTTTAGTGGTAGTGAACTCTTCAGCCTTTTCTTGTCTGGTAAGTTCTTTATCTGACATTCAATTCTAAATGATAACTTTGCTGGGTAGAGTAACCTTGGTTATAGGTCCTTGTTTTTCATCACTTTGAATATTTCTTGGCACTCCTTCTGGTCTCATAAGTTTCTGTTGAGAAATCAGTCATATGGATGCTCACTTGTAGATAACTAACTTCTTCTTTCTTGCTGCTTTTAAGATTCTCTCTTTATCTTTAACCTTTGGCATTTTAATTATCATGTGTCTTCATGTGGGCTTCTCTGGGTTCATCTTGTTTGGGACTCTCTCTGTGCTTCCTGGATATATATATATATATATATATATATATATATATATATACATTTCTTTCACTAAGTAGGGTAAGTTTTCTACTATTATTTCATCAAATAACTTTTCAATTTCTTGTTCCCTCTCTTTTCCTTCTGTCACCCCTGTGATGCAAATGTTGGTACTCTTGAAGTTGTCTTGGATTCTTTTTTCTTTTTGCTCTTCTGATTTGGTTGTTTTTGCTTCTTTATGTTCCAAATCACTGATTTGATTCGTGGCGTCTTCTACTCTACTGTTGATTCCCTGTAAATTATTCTTCATTTCAGTTAGTGTATCCTTCACTTCTGACTGGTCCTTTTACATGTCCTTGATGTTCTCACTAATATTCTTGAAATTATCATTAAGTTCCTTAACAATATCACTAAGATCATTGAAGCTCTCATTAAGTTCCTTATAAACATTGTTTTGAACTCTGTATCTAATAGTCTGCTTGTTTCCATTTCATTTAGTTCTTTTTCTGGAGATTTATTCTGTTCTTTCATGTGTGACATGTTTCTTTGTCTCCTCATTTTGGCTGGTTCCCTGTATTTGTTTCTATATATTAGGTAGAAATGCCATATCTACTAGAAATGATAGTGTGGTTTTGTGTAATAGGTGTCCTGTAGGGCCCAGTGGTTCAGCCTCTCCAATAACCAGAGCTGGGCATTCTAGGTGTGTGCCTGTGTGGGCTTTGTGCACTGACCTCCCATTGTAATTGAGCCTTGATTGCTGTTGGTCCATGGGACGAACTGACTCCCAGGCCAATTGGTTATGAGGACCAACCACGACTACAGCAGAAGAGCTGTTGTGCATCAGCTGACCCTATGGAGCAGGACTTACTTCAATGGGGTTGGGTGCTCACCGAGTTCACCCCTTGAGTGTATTGCTCATGATGTCGTCTGAAGCTGTCCACAGGGTGCACTGGCTCTGGGACCTCCTGGGAGGTGCAAAGTCAGCCATTGCCTGTGCCCTATGGGGCCTCCCTTCAGGAGCTGCAGAGTGATCTGAAGAGGCTCCTAATTGTGTTTGGCTGGGAGGTGCTCAGGAGAGGCCAAGCTGCTGCTAGTGCCAGGCCTGGGCCACTTATCAAGAGGCATAGGGCACACTGCTTATTTGAGAGATTTTAGGAGAGTCTGAAGCCTGAGCCAGAAGAGGCCATTCACGTGGGAAAGACAGTGCAAACAGCTTGGGTGGGGCTGCAAATTGGGTGGAGCAAGATCTCAAGGAATCACCAGGACAGGGCAAACAGTGTAGGCCAGGTTGATGGAGACTCATATATGGTGCCTTCCAGTAAGATCTGTGTGGGGAAGGTCCCAGTACTTTTTTCTGGGAGAAAGTTTGCCCCAAGTTCTTTCCCTGATGCCAGACAATTTAACTCCTCCTCATTTGTTCCTATATCTTTCTAAGCCACTTCCCTGGTGCTGGAGCTCAGAGGGAGTGAGTCTGAGTGAATCTTAGTAAGTCCATGTGCTGGAGCTTTAAGAGGAATTGCCTGGGACTCCAGAAGCCTCTGTCTTCCTCAGCCTCAACCCCCACTGGTTTTTATACCCTGAAGATATGGTGACTTCTTTTCCCAGATCTGGAATCCTGAGTTGAGGGCCTGTGTGGGGCTGGAACCCCTTGATCTGCATAGGTGGCCTCAGCAAAGATATCCCTTTGATTAAAAACACACCACACATGGGTGTTGGAGAGGCCTGTTCTCTGCCTCCCCCCTTCCTACCAGTCTCAATGTGGTTTCTTTTTTAATTCTCTAGTTGTAGGGCTTACATCCAGCCAGGTTTTAGGCAGTTCTGAATAATGGTTGTTTTGTATTTTAGTTGTAATTTTGATGTGATTGTGGGAGAATGTGAGTATCATCATTTACCTGCATTGTCATCTTGGTTCCTCTTCTAAATAACAATTTCTTAATGATAATAATAAGGAAAAACATCTCTGACATGATGTGCATGTTCTGTGGGGTGTGCCTTTACCCAGTGATCGGAACCTCTGGGAGAGGAGCTACCCCTGGAGAGTACCTAGAGTGAACCCAGACACACTGTGTATCCCTGTGGGCTTGCAGAAGTTAGTTTTTCAGATATAAGATCATAATAATCACCCTGGAACTTTCCAAATTTCATATTCCCATGTTCCTTTTTTGTTCTTTGATAGAGGTGACCTGAGAGGTGGCTCAGGAATGGAGTTTTCAAGTAGAGTCGAGCATTACATAACCACATTTTGGTCAAGGACAGACTACATAATACAATGTGCTTCCTTAAGATTAAAATGGAGTCAAAAAATTCCTATAGCCTATTAATGATATTTACATGGCCAATAAATGTATTTAGTGATGTCATAGTCATTGTTGCAATGTCCTAGCACAAAGCATTACCCGTGTGTTTGTGGTGATAAAAGTGTAAACAAACCCACTGTGCTGTCAGTCACATAAAAACAGAGCACATACAAGTTGATGATACTTGACAATAATAATAAACAAGTATGTTCCCGGTTTATGTGTCTGCTATACTATATTTTTATTGTTATTTTATTTTTTTAAATATATTTTTATTGATTTTTATATAGGAGAGGAAGAAAGACAGAAACATCAATGGTGAGAGAGAATCATTGATCGACTGCCTCCTGCACCTCCCACTCCCACTGGGGATGGAGCCCACAACATGTCCATGTGCCCTGACTGGGGAATGGAACCAGAGACCTCTTGGTCCATGGGGTGATGCTCAATCCACTGAGCCACACTGGCTGGCCTCTTATTGTTATTTTAGAGTTTACTCTTTCAACTTAGAAAGAAGTTTTCTGTAAGACAGTGTGCCCTATTCGACCAGGAGCAGCCTCATACATCTCATGCTAGCTTGTCTCTTGAAAGCATTTTTAATTTGTCTGTAGAACTAATTTATCAGTATAATAGGATATTATAGATATAAATTATATGATCTTAAAATATAGTCTAGAACAAAAGTAAGTTCCTATTTGTGAAAGTGCAGAAAATTACATTTAAATGGAAAAAATATTTACAATAATTAAAATATTTGGAAAGTCTGTTTAGACAATCTCCAGTAAAATAAATCTAATTAAAAGCACTAGTAAGAAGTACTAAAGTTATGAGTAGATAACTGCTGCATAGGTGAGTGTCCAGGAGGAAATTCATGACAATACAATGTATGTGCAATGATTGCCAGGTGGGTAAATTTATAGATATTGATAATATAGCAAAGAAATGATAGGTAGATAACAGTAATGAATTTCAAAACTAGCTTTTGAATTACTCAAGATGCATCATTTTCTTGTTTGTACTTAAAGTTACATGGGAGAGAGACAAAGAATATATGTGTTATCCTGAGTTCTTTAAGCACATAGCAGACAATGCCCACTTACCTGCCTATCTCTTCCATTAGAAGAAAGTGCATTTATATGTTACTCTTTCTGTTCTTGGAAGGAAGGGAAGAAGTGAATAAGAGTGTACAAAGGGGAAAGAAAATTCAGCAGGGAAATGGGAAGAAGACAAAAATGAGTGTATCTGACTATCTCTGAGTAGAAGGAATTGTAATATCAGCTGTGTAGTGACCTACAAATGAGCTTCGGGATAGAAATTGAGAAAAAATGGGAGTCGAAAGACAAAATTGCACTTCCATATTAGTATCTAGGGTCCTTAAATGATTTCCTCTGGTCTGTATTGCATTCATGATTCAGAAGCATCTATTCTGTTTCCCTGAATTAAGTGCAGCAGTCATGGATGCGGTCACAGTTTAAATGAGCAGAAGGCACTTCTCTGGGAAAACAATGTGCATATTTGTACTAAGATTTTCCTCTTAGGGAGTAAGTGCATTGAAGGCCAGAGTAAATATATAGTGTTTAATAACATATAACTACACAACAATAATTTCAGGGCTTTGATGTATTAAAAAGCAAACACAAAAAAGCGTGACTACTTCACCATCCTCTGCCTAATTCTACATTTTCAACTGTCAACATTTACAGGATTTGCTGACTCTTAGTTCACATTACACATGTATGAATCAAGCGGAGAATTTAGTTCACATAATCAGAAGCTATATGTGGAACTTCCACAAGTAAATGAATATGCAATGAATAATTAACGGGTTATAAACATTAATAACTATTTCTGCTTTGCAGTCCCTATGACCATGTGAGCCTTCAATAGACACAGCTGATGATCCTAGGCACTGATTTTTGTATTTGCTACAAGAATATTATAATGAGCATTTGTAAGACAAAAATTCCTAATTATAACATCTGGTGTTATAATGTCATTAAACTCCATTTGTGTGAATCTGGAAATTTCTCCTTAAATGTTTATTAGCATCCGGTTTAAGGAGTATCATTCAAATGTGTTAAAAAGACTGAGGCCCGTTTCTCACGTGAAGAGCTCATTAGGGCGAAATCGGTTTCTGCACATCAGGATCTTAAGCAGAGTAGAGCTTTCACACGTAATGTCTTCGCTAGTAATGAAATGGAATATAGAAACATGTCCACGGGTCTCGAGTGCTTTTTCACTCAGTACAAAGTAGAGAGGATGCGCAAGCACATTACTGCAGCTGTATCACAGCACGGAATAAACGAAATCGTATACGGAGAGATGAGAGTGCCTCTCCATAGCTTCCTCTGTCAGCATGTTAAGAGATTATTGATGGGAGAAATCTGAACGGAGCTTAGGACAGCGAAGGAACTGCAAGAGACAACCTGCACGGAAGAGAAAGCTGCCCCAGTTTGCTTCCCACAGATTGCTGAGCAATTGACAATATGTAAAAGTCTGGTTACACCCAGAAAGTAAATGAATCTTCTAAAATGAAAAAAAAGTAATATGTATGAAATGACAAATATTTTTCATACACATACTTTATACTAACTGAATCCATATATAACAACAGAATTCGCACCAGATTCAGCTCTACTCTAATAATCAAATGTTAGTGTATTAAACTAAAGGCTAGATATTTTGATAAGCAATGAGAAGATTAAAATATACAGACATTAGACAATTGGAGTTTTCTGATGAAAAAATACGTAGAAAGGAAACTGAATGGAGCAATATTTTCTGCAAAGTAATGAAGGTAACCTGCAGAGTGGCGATTTTAAGATTTTACAGTAAGATTTTGAGACCAATGAAAATGTTCCAAATATCATCCTATTATTCTATTTTAATAATATAAGTTTTGGTTATATTTATTTCCTCATGATTATTAGAGGAAATAAACTTGGTAAAAATTCTAGCCTAGGCTATATATTATAAATAGATATTTTGATATGTTAATTCCTGAAAATATATAACTAAGGTGAATTCTACTTAAAAAGTATATATACTTGTGAATGTTATTTTTAAAAAGAGAAGCTGAAATATGCTGGAGAAGATGAAATTTATTCTTAATTAAATGTATTAGGGTAACATTAGTGAGTAACATTATATGTTTCAAGTGTACAGTTCTATAAGACATCACTGAATGCTCACCACATTCCCACCAGTATGACAGGTGAAAATATTTCTTTATTGTTGAACTTTTAGGATGACTATGGTGATGATTAGGCATTTGTAGTTCCTTCTTTTATGATTGTCTGCTGGTAATCTTTGCCCATATTGTGTTATGAATTTGTATATTTGATTGAATAGTTATAAATGAATGTTGTACATATGTTGACTAGCATTTGGACTTTAATTAGAATTACTTTGTGGACTGAAATATAACAGAATTTCCTGTGTGTTTCTACTTTATATTTAAAGGTAAATACTATGTTCTCTAAATGTTTACAGCCATATTTTACATAATGTTTTTACTAAGTAGGACCAAAGATGATCTTTAAGGAAACTGTTGATGTTAGAACTCTTGGAGTAGTGAAAATGTAGACAGTTTTCTATTGGGAATGATAAAAGAAACAATGAAAACTAGGTAAGTTTCTAAGCTAGGGCTTAAGATTTGAATATACTCCCACGATTATGTTGTGTCTATGACACAACAGCAAAAACCTAGAAGAGAATGCATGGGAAAGTCTGTGTATATGGGCACAGACTGCCAAAAATGTGCAATATCTGAACTGATCAATAACATACAGATGGACAATCAATCAGCCATTGGGAAACTGATGGAGCCATAGTAAGAATCACCTGGAAGTGAGTTGGCATCTTCTGAGACAGGTAGTCTTCATGTTCTTCTAGAACAAGTCAGAGAAGTGTTGATTGATTGCTGATTGTGATGCTAACTCTAAGGGCTTTTCATTATCAAATAAAAGCGCCTGCACTGGAGAGAAAACAAACCACTGTGAGGAAAGGAGTCTACAAGGTTAGAAAAACTCTGCCCCAGGCCTGGTGCGTTTCCTGTGCGTCTTTACGGTAAAGGCACCGGCATTCTCTGACAGGGCCTCTCGGGGCAGATAGGACTATCATAAGTCCAGAAAATAAATCACACCCACACTTCCAAGAGCCCCAAGGAATTTTGAGCAACAAGATAGACTTTGTTTAATGGAGGGTAATGATACTGGCTTGGTGAGCCACTTTTCCCCTGAAATAAGTTCTGCGCTCCTGTGTCAGCCCTAAGCGATGTCCTCTCCTGAGTTTGTGACGATGGGAGGCTCGGCACATGCTGAGAACACCCTAGCAAGAGTCATGAGAGGTGAATGTTGGTGCTGCTAGAAATTGAAGCTTAACATCCACAAGTTTGGGATTGATTTAACTGAAGTATTTCTGCATTTCAGATAGAAATACAAGATAGAGGGAGAAAGAAACCTAAGGCGGGGAAAGCTGCCAGGAATGTGCAATAAAAATGTGAACAAGTTCATGGCAGAATCCAACCAATAATTATTACAAACATACAATCAACAGTCAAATTATTTATTTATGCACAAGAACTCTTTTAAAAATTAGTTAAATTGCCATGTGAGAATATTTTTCAGTGAGTTTCTGAATATTTGATCCTCTGCCAATAAAGAATGAAAAGCGACTTTAATAGTTCCTGAATTCTCACAAGCACACACAATTTTTTTTTTTTTACATTGGATTGCTTTGTATCTTACAAATCTTGAGCTAAATTATAGCTATCATTTCTCTTAAAGCTCATCCACAAAATAGAATTAAATTGCCTCAGATCTTTTTATTGTGAGTGCAAAATACACATTATTTTTCTCCACATCTTGTAGAGGGAGAAAAGGCAATGGGAAAAGGAAAATAATGTATTCAAAGATATTTGAATAAACCCACTTGTATCTTTATCTATTTAAACTGCGCTCAAACTGATGGAATTTCACTGTATGGAAATTTAATCTCTAGCTGATGATGCACAGAGGCGGCCGCATTCCGGTATGCTGTCTTCAGATTGGTGGAGAGACAGTCCACGGTGATCACAGAGTGAACAGTGGGAAGCCGCGCCTCCTCTCTGTCCAGGCGGTTTTAGGAGGCGGAGGCAGTTAAGCATAGTCAGTGCCGCCATGGAGCAGCTGCCGGCCGCCTTTGTGGGACACCATAAATTCAAACTAATTAATCCAAAGTGTATTACAAATTATTTTTGTAAACTACACATCGATCCTTAAGGGTTATTGAAACCGCCGAACTGATGGCATCTGCCCATCTGCCGCAGCAGCTGCTTGGTTCCAGTATGAATATTAAATGAATTTCAAAGGCAATTCCCATCATTGCAAGAAACATTTACAAAATGGAGAAAAGATGATGGCTTTTCTGATGATTGGGAATACTTTTTACATATTTTGTCACGAAAGATATTAAAAATATAAAGCATAACACACAAGAATGAAGTACCCCTCATGCCCAGAACCTTCCACATCACCCTTCCCCACAGAGCGCTTAAGCACTTTACCGCTGCACGTTAGTGTTCTCTGCTATTTTGATTGAATTTACTATCTTCTTTCTAAATGAACTATTTCAAGTTCATTACCAGTGTCACTTTGGGACTCATGCTTTTCTTTCGATTTTGACAAAACTGTTGGAGAAGACGGGGTTTGGCATACACTAATTTACAATCTATTTTCAGGGAGAACAAAGTCTCCTATCGCCCATAAGGGGTTCCGGGCAGTGATTTTAAATGGGGAGATGGAAGACACTGTGTGAACAAAAGCTCCAGAAAAAGTTACAAGGTGAATGCATTGAAGAAATCCATGTGACAACGGAAGATGATGTGACTTTGGGTGGTGGACACAGTACAATATACAGATCTTGTAACAGAAATCCACACCTGAAATCGGTATGATCATATTAACCACCATCACCCCAATAAATTTAATAAAAATATTTAAAAAGAGAGAAATGCACATGAAGAATGATTTCTGTGTGACAATAGGTTAAGGACCACGGGACAATTTGCCCCAGGTGAACAAGGAACTACAAGCACTGATGTTAAAGGCAGCCCTGAAGGTGGCTGGTGACTTCACAAGCTCTTCTGTCCCCAGAGGATGGTAGCCACCAGGTAGTAGATGAGCATTCAAAAGAATTGTGCAACATTTAAAGCAAAAGAATGGATGTAGGACAGCAACAGAGATAAAGCATTAAAATAATGTCTTTAGTGACAAGAGGTGAAAGCAGAATGTCAATTTCAATTGGTTAATTTTCATTCTCATTATAGTCATGTGTTGCTGCTACTATGCATTCTTGTATCATTGGATGCCAGAAAATTTTAATTTTATATTGTTTTTATGGGATGCAATTAAGACACTTGGAAACAGTTTGATTCCTTTGCATGTTGCTTTTAAAAGTAGTTAGACAGGACCAGGGCTGCTCAGCCTGGAGCTGGCTATTTCCACTGGGAGGCAAGAGCATGATGAGCAGCTCACACCTATGAGGCTCCCAGTCCTGCTGGTCTGCCCCCTGCCTATCAGCTGCTCCCTGGGCATGAGAGCAGCCCGCCTGCACCATAGAAGTCTTTACACCTCAAAAATGACCCGCCCAGGTCAACATTATAAGGGGAAATGGAACAACTTTGTGAAATAAAAGGTTTATGTGTTTGACTGAATCTGTGTGATATGCACAGTGTGTTATTATGGAATTAGGAGATTGTAAATTCAAATCTAAACCCAAGAAACAAATACATTTCTGCTTTGACTTCTCTAAACCTACATCTTCCAATCAGTAGGACCAGTATCCTGTATAATAAAAGCCTAATATGCTAAGTGTCCAGTCGATCGTTCAACCAATCAAAGCATAATATGCTAATGATATTCTAAGGCTGCTCAGCCACTCGCTATGACTTGCACTGACCACCAGAGGGGCAGACACTCTGACTGGTAGGTTAGCTTGCTGCTGAGGTCCAGCCAATCGGGACTGAGCGAGATGGGAAGGACCTGCCCTGGAGCCCTCCTGTGGTCCTTCCTCAGCTGGCCAACCTCCTGTGTCCTTCCTCAGCTCCAATCATGCACTGGTGGGGTCCCTCAGCCTGGCCTGAACCCTCTCACAATCTAGGACCCCTCAGGAGATGTTGGAGAGCCAGTTTCAGCCTGATCTCGCAGGCCAGGACAAGGGACCCCACTGGTGCACAAATCCGTGCACTGAGCCTCTAGTAATAGCATAATATCTTAAAAGGAAGATTTGAGAGTTAAAAGACCATTACATTGTAGGGCTCCAACAGTGTGATTCTGTATCATTCTTCATCACTCAGAGCACGATATGGATTTCATGCTATGTGGACTGAATGAGTGTAACGTGTGTGACAAGTTCTAGGTTGTCACAGATGGAAGTGGCTGCCCAGTGCTTGCATGCTCCACTGAACATCACGGCAACTCCTGCAATCCATAGGGTGTGTTTTTCCATGGCATCTCCCGGGCTTAATGTACTCACCAAGCTTGTAACTGTTGAAAAGAGCCCGTAGAATGATCCACTGCTGTTCATCTGGGACCAAGGGAAGGAGAATTCTTCTTCTCAGAGTCTTTTATACCTGGTTCCTGGCTACAATTTTTAGGAGGGCCTCTTTTAGGAATCCTCCCATCCCATTCTATTTCTCACTTTAAAGTACCTTTGTCTGAATGAACTCCAATAAAAGCATCACACCCTCATTTAAAAAATATATTGTCAAATATAGAGACAGGACTGAAGAAAACATACCAAGTTGTAGATATGAATCAGCTCTACATATATTAACAGAACAAAACAAAATATATGAGGTATGTGGACAAATCATTAATGCTGGAAACTTTTTAAAGAATAAAAATATTTTCCTTAAAGATCATCACTCCACATTAAAAAAAAAAATCGACCATCAAACCCAGAGGGAAGGTATGGGAGGGTTGGGGGGAGGATAAGAGATCAACCAAAGGACTATATGCATGCATGTAAGCATAACCAATGGACACAGACAGTAGTGGGTGAAGGCATGTGCTGAGGGGTGGGAGTGTCCAGAGAGAGGTCAATGAGGAAAAAGAAGACACATGTAATACTTTCAACAATAAAGAATTTAAATTTAAAAATTGAGTAATTCTAATATTCTCCACTAAATGTCTTTTGGCTGAGTGTTTACAATATGTAAGCAATTCTCTTTGAGTGCCTGGCTTGAGTGAACAAACATAAAATTTACTGAAAATAGCTCAATGAGACTCAGGTATTCTTTGGAAAAGGAATTCAATTGACTCCTTGGCTATTATCAAGATGAATAAGCACTGGGCTTCTCTTCCCAGCTTAGATTTTGGTGAATGTAAAGTCATTCATTTTTGGAGCATTTAACTCTAGCAAGTTAAAGGCTGTGCTATTCAGATTAAAGATACATATTACCTGTAAACTCAAATGTCATGCAGCAATTAAAGTGAAAAGAACCCTTTTATGTGTTGGCAATCTATTTCTCTTACCATTCTAGCTATCTGATTTTTCCCAGGAACTGCACAGAGCAAGATAGACTACACTTATGTGAAAAGAATATTAATGCTGCAATCCAAGCTTTGTGAAATATATTTTAAAGTGCATCTAAATTCATGACTAAGTCATGTATGAATGGCTTCTTTATAATATACTAGAAGCCTGGTGCACTAGAGGACCAATCGCTTAGGCTTTTATCTGTATACTAGAGGCCTGCTGCACAAAGAGATTCATGCAAAGCTTTCCCTTCCCCTGGCTCCCGGCACCAGTTTTCCTCTGGCACCCGGGACCCAGGCCTTCCCTCAGGCTGGAGCCACCTTTCGTCTTCGCTGCTGCTCTGGGCCAGAGCCGCCTTTGGTCTTCGCTCAGCAGCTTCATGCCTAAGTATGCAAATTAACCTGCATCTTTGTTGGCGGTTAATTTGCATATCACTCTGATTAGCCAATGGGAGGCATAGCGAAGATATGGTCAATTACCCTATTTGTCTATTATTAGATAGGACTAGTAGCCCTGCACACAAATCTGTGCGCTGGTAGGTCACTGCTGCCTTCCTTAGCTCTCCACCCTCTACCCTGCCCTCCTGTAGCTCTCCACTCATATCCCCGCCCTCCTGTAACTCTCCCCGCGCCCCCCTCATAGCTTGTTGCCCTGCCCTCTCCTGTAGCTCTCTGCCTCCCGCTTGCTTGCTGCCCTGCCCCGTGCTGTAGCTCTCTGCCACCTGCTTGTAGCCAGTAGGTCGCTGCCACCCTCCTGTAGCTCTCCACCTGCTGCCCCACCCTCCTGTAGCTCTCTTCCCACTGCCCCGTCCTTCCTCATAGCTTGCTGCCCTGACCCTCCTGTAGCTCTCCGCCTGCTGCCCCGCCTCCTGTGGCTCCCCCCTCCCCGACCCCCTCGCTCATAGCTTGCTGCCCTGACCCTCCTGTAGCTCTCCGCAGCCCGCTTGTACCTGGCTGGCCCACCCTTCTGCTGATCCGTGATTTGGTTGTCATGCTTGGATTTGGTTGTTACACCTCAGGGTATAATGGCTAATTAACATATTCCTCTCTTATTGTATAGGATATATATATTAGAGGCCCAATGCATGAAATTTGTGCAAGAGTAGGTCTTCCTTCCCCCAGCTGCCAGCACCAGTTTCCCTCTGTCACCTGGGACCCCAGACTTCACTCCAGCCCTGGCTTTGTCCAGAAGAATGTCCGGAATGACGTCCAGAATGATGTCTGGTCTGATTAGCATATTACCCTTTTATTATTATAGATAGGGTGTTCTCCAAAATGTTTACACACACTTTGAATAATTATAAAGGCAGTGCTTATACAAATACATTTCATTTTTAAAATTGAGCTAACAGCTGTTAAAGTGTGTATACATATTTTGGGATCCTGTATATTCAGATGTGAATGTTTTAATTCCTTTTGCCATGACATTTCCTAGCAAATAGTGAAATAAAGGGTGGCTAGACATCCAAGTGAGACTTTACCTGTTCACCTTCAAAAGAAATTTATAAAATCAATAATTAAAAAGCCCTACTGATAGGTTATATCAAATTATTAAGGAAGAGGACACAGAAAAACTACAAGCTATCTTTGGGAAGCCCACACAGAGCTCAGTGCTGTTTCCCTGTGTGGTCCCCTTAACCTTCACATCCTGTGCTAAGCCCCAAAGTTTAGCTTGAGGAACTTGCTCTCTCACCTTGACTTACACTCTCAGTCTTACAACACATGGAAAGGTGGATAAGATGATTCAGTGCCCAGTGTATTTTCACTATACAATACCGTCCAGCTTGCGTGGCACCTGATTTAGTACTGAAAAAAACTTTAATTTATGTGCTGATCAGTGGTCAAAATGTTCTCACATATATATTCCCAGGCAACTTTTCCCTGCACCTTTCTTTATCAGCATAAAATGTTTTTTATGAATCATAATGTTTTTAGCTTCATTTTTATTCTTTGCCCTCCTAGAATATTCCAGTTACTTTATTAAGATTTTATTGTTTAAGCAGTGTAAGCTAAGAACAGAATTAAAAAAAATTAAAGAGATTTTCCATATACCCCTGTCCACACATGCAGACTCCCCCACTGTCAAAATCTCTCTAACTAGACAGGTGTATTTGTTACAATTAATATTTTCGTTTTTATTTGCTTACTAATGTTTTTAATTGCTCTTGAGATTTCTTCTCTGACATGTGTTATTTAAAAGTGGTTATTTAACCTCCCCACATTTGGGGATTTTCCAGTTATCTTTCTGTTATTGATTACTAGTTTAATTCCACTGTGGCCTGAGAAATTTGTATCGTTGTATCATTTCTATCCTTTTAAATTGGTGAAGGTGTGTTTTATGGTCCAGAATGTGCTCTATTTTGGTGACTATTTCATGAAGCTTGAGAAGGCTGTGCCTTCTGCTGTTGGGCGCAGTAGCACAGAGGTGTCCTTTAGATTTTTGACCGATGGTGTGGCTGAGTGAAGCTATGCCCTCACTGATGCTCTGTCTGTTGGAGCATTCATTTCGGAGACAGGGGTGTTGAAGTCCCCAACCATGATCGTGGATTCATCTGTCCCTCCTTCAGTTCTATCAGTTTTTGTCTCAAAAAGTCTGATTCTCTGTTGTCAGCACATACATGTTAAGGAATGCTAGTCTTCTTGAAGAATGATCCTTTATTACTACATAACGCCTTTCTTTATCTCTGACCACTTTCCTTAGTTTGAAGTCTCTTCTGTATGAAGTTAATAAAGCTACTTTTTTTTTGATTAGTGTTAACATGCTCTATGTTTCTCTATCCATTTGTTTCTAATCCACATGTCTTATATTTAAAATATAAAATGGATTGTTCTTCAAACCACTCTGACAATCTTCATCATTTAATTAGTGCTTCTAGATTTTGGCATTCAAAGTGATTATTTATATGGTTGGATATTATCTACCACATCTGTTACTGTTTTCTATTTGCTGCTCTTATTCTATTTTCATCTTCCACTTTTTTTCTGCATTTTGTAGTTTTAATTACGCATTTTATATGATTCCATTTTTCTTTCATTCCTTAGCATATTGATTATGCTTCTTATTAAACTTCTTTTTTGTGTAATAGCCCTTGAGTTTGCCATATAAATTTACAGTTAATCCAAGCCTATTTTCAAATAACATTATATCACTTCATGAATACTATGAGTAGCATATAATAACCAAATAATTCTAATTTCTGCCAACACATCCCTTCTATCATTTCAGTTATTCATTTCACTTAAATATAAGCATACATAAGCATATATACATGTATGTGTATATATATTATATGATGTATACATAATCATATATAATCAAATGGTATTGTTATTATTTTGTGGTTAATGTTATTAATTTTTAAGGAAATATTTATACTTATTTTTGTCAAGAATTCTGTTTTCACCCAGTCAGTGTTGCTCAGCAGTTGAACATTGACCCATGAACAGTTCAATTCCAGTCAGGGCACATGTTTGGGTTATAGGCTTAATCACCAGGAGGGGGCATGCAGGAGGCAGCTGATCAATGGTTCTCTCTCATTGACGTATCTATCTCTCTCTCTCCCTCTCCTTTTCTTTCTCTGAAATCAATAAAAATGTAATAAAAATAATTATTTTTAAGTCATATTTATAATAGGAACTATTGGTAGTGAAGTTTACTAAGACACTTGTTTCATATGGAAAAAATCATTTAAGAAGGATTATAACAATTAAGTTCCTTTTGCCTTATGTGATTGCCCATTTAGCCATGCACTTGTCAGGATTAATTAAAGTTTTTGATCCTATAAACAAATAATTTCATTATATTATAAAGAAATAAAATATATTCACACATGTTTATTAGCAATTCATTGTATTCAGTAAATTATTTGCAAATTATTTGCTCATGTAATTTTCTTTTTCTTTCTTTCTTTTTTTTTTTTGCCGGTCAGGGACAGGTGATTTACCTGAAATAATTGCATACCTCAGGTGATGGCACATTATTATTATCAGTTCAATAAATATCTTAAAATTTTTATCTTATATTCTTTTTTTTTACACTATTCCCTACTCTTATTCCCAGTCCTCATCATAAAACACCATTACAAAATTCTCAGAAATCACAAAGTATTTTCATACATGTCATTTAATTTAATTTACATCTAATTCATTTTTCTACATTCTTTCCTCTTCCATGCTATAAACTCTTTTAAAAGTATATTTATCACTTATTCTCTCATATTTTTGCCTTTTTTTTTTTCATTTCCTTGTGTGGCTTGGTTTTTAAAGATATTAACCATTTTTCAGTGCTATGAGAAATACAGAAGTAATTTTTGAGTCATTTTGTTGACATTTGCTCTCATTTGTTTTATTAGTAACATTTAATTCTAATATCATCAGAACATTGGGCTATATGTGAATGGAAATATGTAAAACTCTCCATAGCTGACTTGTCTTTTGTCCTCAAAATAGTTTGGTTTCCTAGCAAAATATATCCTCAGTCTTGTATATCTGATGTTACTTTCTCATAATCTGAAATAAAATATTGTCTCCATTCAAGGGGTGACAATCAAAAGTACTTAAAAGGAACAGTACATTTTGGAGAAGAATAATTTTTGTGATTAGTAATATAATTTTGTAAAAAACTTATTTTATTTATAGTATAACTTTATTTTATTCCATTAGAATTTCAATCAATAAATGCAAGATAAATATTCTTGACTCTAACAGAGAATCAAGAGGACTCATGGATGCATTTCATTTGGAGTATTGTTTTTATTCTTTCTAAAGATGGACTTTCTTATACATTCACTAATTAAAATCAACTGTGTGATAAGCAATTGTTTCAGCATATCTTATAGTCCAAAAGGGAAGAAGATCAATAAAAAATCATTCAAAGTATGGAATTTCTACCAACTTTTATTGCCAGAAGCTAAAAGATGCTACTGCCTGTAAACTTAAACTGATTTGGAATTAATAATAGCTTAAATATTAATTCCTACATTAAAAATTGTTTTCCCTCAAGTATAACATCATAGAAGAAAATGAATTACACATTTCTACTCTCATGATAGCAGAGCACCTTATTTGTAAATCGATAGCCTGGTTGATCTATAATAATAATTTCATAACAAATGTTGTAAATGAATCTGCTTCTATGTTATCACCATATTTTCTTCAAACTTATTCTAACAATTCTGATTATTTCCAGTTTCTGAAAGTAATATACTATGTCTTTTTTTAATTATAGTCACCAAATCTATAGCATTTCTGAAATTATAATAGTTGAATGAATGAATGAAAGACTGAAGGAATTGAGGGATATTGAATTCCTGGATTGCTCTAAGCAGAGTGGGGTGGCAAGTTGCTGTTAACCCAAGGAAGAGCTGTGTAAAATGGATAAAAGGAAGGGACATGGACTCAAGTATGGTTTTTGGACTCATGCCATCCTTATTTCTCATTATACAGCTAGTGAAGACTCAATTATTTATGCTAATGGACTCTGTGGATAATTTAAAATAATTTATTTCTTAGGCAGTGAAATACATTTTTGTACTAAGAACACGAAGGACTCACGTGCTAGGAATTCACAATTCATCACAATATTGAAAGCCTTGACGGTTTACTTAAGAGAAGCTTTGGTCTCCTGACCCACAGCTGCGCGGAGCTGTTCCTTTTCTCTCTCTTAACTTCAAAGGGACAGATATACTCTCATTACTGAGTGATAAATAATGCTAAATTGGCCATCCTAAATCTTTCGTGTTTTCTTCCTGAATGGTTTAAGAAGGAGCTCTTTCAAGCTACTGGCCCTTTTCTGTTAAAAACAAAACAAAACAAAACAACAACAACAACAAGCAACTATTTTAGTTAATTTGTCATTCATTAAAAAACACTTTTAACTCCGTGCTAAGAACTATGCTAAGCATTAGATAATTTCTAAGGGACATTATCCTTAATTTTAAGGAGCTGATGAGTCTAATTAAAAAAAAACAAAAAACCAACCCGAACCACCTTTACAAACAAATGAGCACATTGTAAGTCCAGACCGTCACAGAAGGTATGTAGGCATAGTACATAAGAGAGCACATGCATTGTAGGACAGGCGTGGGTTAGAGAATGTAGTGCTTTATTAGCTTTTTGGAGAACGACTGCAGGCAGTTAGTTATGGCAGAATTCTTCAAGCATATTGTTTTAGGATGAATTCCCTCTACATGGCCTCTGAAGAGACAGCTACAAGCCAAATATTTCCTGGGGAGTGCTGCTGAAATACAATTCTATAAGGAAGCTAGGGAGCAGGGTTGGGAAGAGGGAGAGCAGACTCTCAATGCCATGGCAACCAGCACTGCCATTGTGAGTGTCCTCGTCTCCTATTTATAAAAGCAGGCCCTCATTCTATGGTGGAAACTCCTTCAGGTGCTTTCCTCTTTCTTTGGTCTATGAAAAATCTTTCTTTTCTAAATCAATGCAAAAGGTAAACATGGATATTTAATTATAAACTATAGATCATGAAATAACATCAATATATTTAAAGTGAAAAACATAATAGAACAGTAAAAACAAAACTTTAGCATAGGTAAATAGAATTATGTTAAGTTAGATAAAATAAATATATTTACTTATTAGCCACTGACAGTTATGCCTTTGCCATGTGACAATTAAAATAGACTGGGAGATGCAAGATCCGATGGCCGCGTCCTCAGTAACACCACCTACTTCCAAGTCTTGTTACTAAGAGGAAAGCGTGACTGATTGAGATAGAATAATTCACTATTATGCTGATATTTGCCTTCAAAATCACATGACCTTTATAATAAAAATAGGCTAATATGAAATTACTGCGAAAGGAAATGGGAATTTGGGACCTGCTGCATAATTTATTTGAAAAGCTACTTCAAATACCAGAGATTGTATTACTGTAATTAATTCCCCTTTGCATCTCTGTCTCTCTTGCTTCAGAAGAATGATGATAAGGCAGGAAAACAGAATTGCAGTGAAGCCGACAGCACAGGTGTTTGGCTGTTGTCTTCACATTTTTGTGGAAAGCACAGTTTGAATCATTTCCTACTCTTTCATGAATATATTTTTTTCTTCCCTACTTTTTCTCTGGAGGAATAATTATTCACCATATAATCTATTTAAGCAAATGTTTACATGAACATAATCTTAATGTGAAACACTGTAATATTTCTCAAAAATTTACACTGTGTTAAATGTCCCTTCAATTACTTGTAGCAATCACTACAGAAGCATGTAAAGTAAATTAATAATGCCTCTGTTACATGCGAAGAAACTGAGATTCTAGGAAGATAAGCAAACATTAAAAGCTTGCACCAAGAAAATATGAGTAACTGAGACAAAGCGTAAGTGCTTCCCAGAATTTCATTGGCTGTGCTTTCTGAGAATGATGACTAATCCGTGGTGTCATGACAAGAAGATATTCTTGGTGATCAGAAATGCCCTAGCTTGAATCTTGGCTCTAACAGTTCTTAGCTACATGCAGTTGCTAAATTTCTTTGAAATTTTGAAATACCAGCTTGTTTGTTTTTTCTTTTCCTAAAATAGTTAAATAATGATAATGTCGGAATTACCTTTTGTTTCAATGATTCATTAAATGTGTGTATGCAAGGTCCTTTGCCCGCTGCATCCCAGGTACCCGGTGCTCAGCGCAGGTTTCAGCATCACACACGATGTGGTTCTCACATTCAGAGGGAGGTTTGCCCATTATTCAATGGTCACTAGTTAAGTAAAGCGAACAAATACAGTTTTGTCCAGTGTCAGAGTTTACAAATATGTGGGTATGATTACCTATTTAAATTTATGTTAATATACTATATGCAGCATACTGTATATATGTCGTATATATACTTTGTTTGTATATAGTTAATACATGTATTCTGTGCTAAACAAATTTTAATTTAGTATATATGTTATTTTATATATACATACAGCACACCTATAATTTATACTCATATATAGTGGTGTTTATTTATATATGGTACATATATACAAAATAAATAAAAAATTTCTTTGATACATATAGTCAATATATGTGCACTATATAATGTGTATATGTATGTGTGTGTGTATGTGTGTGTGTGTGTGTGTGTGTGTGTGTGTGTGGTTTGGGAGGGGCGATTGTCATGGCCCCTGCTATCACAGCACTTTGAAAACAGTCAGCTTCCAACAATAAAACTGTTTTTAAAAAGTCTTTCAGTAACATAATTTTAAGGCGGCAACATTCAAAGAATTCTGTCTTCTTTTTCCTGAGGTCTGAGTACCAAGAGCGAAACAACATCTCCACGCTTAGCGTAGCCCTGCCTGCCTTTTATCGCGTGCCACGGTCCACTTGCCTTCCCAGGCCGGAGCCGCAGCCCAGCCACGCAGGAGACCACCAACCGAGTGCAGCCTTTTGTCTCTCGGAGCTACTAGAAGCGTCCACCTGGCTCGGACAGCACAACTTCCCGGCAACCGGAAGCCAGACTGCAACATGTCTCCAAAATCTCTCATGTGTTGAGTTGAAAAAGATTTCACCAATGCATCCTCTAAGTGAGCATTTATTCCCTGTCCAGAAACTATTAAATAAGAAGTTACTAGAGTCACTACACAGGAAAATCCAATTATAAATTTACATTTCAGTGAGGACATTCTGTCTATCCCAATGGCTGTTCATAAAAATGGATGACATCGGCTTTCACAAAACTGTCCCATAAAATGTCACAGGCTATGCAAAGAAAACATATTATCCTGGTGTTTTTCTCTGGATGGAAAAATGTCTTTCTTACTGGCCACAGTTCATTTAAAATGTTCTTCCAAATATTACCCTTAAGGACTTGTACAGATTGCATGGCAGGTGGTTAAGTTTCCGCAAATATAAACCTATTTTGAATTATTGCAAAACAAGTAAAACTCTAACCATCAATAAAACACTAAGTTGAGAAATGGACTGACTTATGGCCTTTTGGACTGAAAAGATAGATTTTACACCATGCTCTAAAGATTACTAATTTAAAGGCTGTTGCCTTTTGTGCATAACTTCAGTGAGATACAATTTTAAGTACAAGCAAGTTTTAAATAGCACATTTTCACCCAACTCATAGTAATAAATAGGCCATATTTTCAGAAATCTTAATTCTATATAAGAGAAAGAAATTTAAAGTTAATTATATACTGTAATAAAAATTAAATTGATTGATATTATAAATGCCTATGACTAACAAATGAGTGATGATTTTAGGGGACCAAGACTTAAGGTTGGTATCTTAAATGATACAATCCATATAGAAATATGTCGAGGTACCCAACTTAGCCATTCACATTCCGCCAAACCAAGGTCAAATTTATTTACACCTCACCCTCTTTTTAATTTTACAAACATGTTCTTATATCACTCTCCCATTTTAAATTTCATAGTTATTAACATTGTGCACATTTATGATATGGACATTTTATATTGCTTTTCATTTTTGAAAGAATTTTACATGAAATATACTAATCAGGGAGGTTTGTTGTGTTAAGCAGCCTTCAGAAGCAGTTTCCCGTGTTGGCGTGACAGGCTTGCCAATGAGAATGAGTCAGGTTTCTCGGTTTCTCTGCAGTGTGTTATCAGTTAGCCATAAACACCAGGTTTGTCGTTACCTTTCAACCTCTTTAATAATTTAAATGTTTTGTGAGAGTGGAAGCTTTGCTAAAGTTGAATCCAATGCTTCTAATCACAAAAGTTCCATCACTTTCTAATTTGAAATGATTGGATCATTGTTTCAAACTAAGAGTTTTTTGGGTTGTTTTTCTGTTTTCAGAATCTTAAGATCCTGGAAACACATGAAAGTAAGAGTTTCTGCCTCAGCAAGATAGTCCAGACAAGCCCCTAAGAGTGACACATTCAACCAACACCCGCAGTGGGCTCTCCATGCCTGTGGTGACTCTAGCAGGTGGACCAGCCAGTCAGAGTGCAGTGATCTCTGAGAAAGGAGATCAGATAGAGGCAGGCACCTAGGCTCTGCCCTTATGCCAACTGGGTGTTTATTACCTGCCAGGTCCACGGGGTGATGTCTCAGCGAACTCTAGGCACCGAGATCGTCAAGAAGAGACAGGAACGCGCTTGTCTCTATGAAACTCACTCAGGGGAGAAGGAACACCAGAGCCCTTCTTCCAGAGCCACTTGTCAAGTCCAGGTCGGCCTGACTCACCCCTGAGTTTCCAACGTGTTCACTGCACCAAATAAGAGACTTTACAATGAGAGACTTCTTACCCCATTGAGCCATGACTATAAAATTGTATTTTCTGAACAAAATATCCATCAGACTAGAGTTGAAATTCTTTGGAGATCCTTCCTTGTATCTATTTTTATTATATTCATGTTTTATATCTTTCCTCTTTGGGTACAATAATAGATTCTTACCTTATCACTTTCATCTACCCTGATACTTCCTCTGTTGATTAACTTATCTGGCTTATATATTCAACCACAGAAAACCTTATTTCTATGTATCCTTCATTCTTAAACATATTTAATGCTTTATCCTGCTAAGAACAAAGAAAAGAAGAGAAAAAATGTATTTAACCTGTTCCCACACCTAGTTTATGCTTTGGAAGTCTCATTCTAATCACAGCTATACCTTTCTCTTTTGTAGCCCACCCACCAAAAACATGGCTTTCACACCAAACTTGCAGTTTAAATCCCCCTTTTAGAATTCAGTGAGGATCTTCCTATCACTGTGAGGTCATCTTTATTCAGCATTTTACAGTATAAGTCCTCATTCTTTCTGGAAGGAGTTACTTGGATCCGTAACATCAGTTTTTTCTGCTTTTCTTTCTACCTTTTGAACATTCTCTGACACCATTTCACACACTATTCTGTGTCCTCTGACTTGTGCCACCTCCCTTGCTCAGAGGCTAAACACTCCTGTCCTGAGTGTTCCGAGTTGCTGGGGGGTTTTACCTGTGGTGCAAATAGATCGAAGTGGGCTAGACTGTCTGCACCAGAATAGAGTATGTCTGTCTTTCTCTTCCTTTCCCATCACAGAACTCATCCTAGATGACAAAGTAGATAAGAGACCAAATTAACTACAAACAAATAGGAAAATTTTTGAGGTAGAATCTGAGAAGTTTATTAGCTGTAAGCATTTCACAGCAATTTCTATTCTAACTGACTGTCAAATATACAATAATAGCCGTTCCATTTTTTTAAATATATATTTTATTGATTTTTTTACAGAGAGGAAGGGAGAGGGATAGAGAGGTAGAAACATCGATGAGAGAGAAACATCAATCAGCTGCCTCCTGCACACTCCCCACTGGGGATGTGCCCGCAACCCAGGTACATGCCCTTGACCAGAATCGAACCTGGGACCCTTGAGTCTGCAGGCCGATGCTCTATCCACTGAGCCAAACCGGTTAGGGCAGCAGTTCCATTTTTGTCTTTATACCAGATCCCTTGGCTCAACTTCACAGTGATATTACTCTCTGGAAAACAAGTGATGAGCACACAGCAAAAACATACATAACTATGTATCTGAACAGTGACACAGACTCAGTTTTTCAGATTTGATCACATCAATAAAACCCTTGATGCCTACAATGAGGTGTTTGGGGAAGAATCATTATGGCAGGGGAAACACCAGGGAATAACTTAATTAAACTTTTTCCAAAATCACAGTCAAATTGGTAAGAGAACTTTCATGTGAAACTATAGATCCTTTTGATTTTTTTTTTTTTAAACCCATCAGTTGGAACAATTTATTCTAAAACTAGAGGCTTGGTACACAAAATTCGTGCACTGGGGGGGGGGGGGGGTCCCTCAGCCCGGCCTGCATCCTCTCACAGTGCGGAAGCCCTCAGGGGATGTCTGACTGCCAGCTTAGGTCCGCTCCCTCCTGGGAGTGGGTTTAAGCTAGCAGTCGGACATCCTTAGCGCTGCCACGGAGGTGGGAGAGGCTCCCGCCACTGCTGCTGCACTTGCCAGCCATGAGCCCAGCTTCTGACTGATATGCACTCCCCTTGTGGGAGCGCACTGACCACCAGGGGGCAGCTCCTGCATTGAACATCTTCCCCCTGGTGGTCAGTGTGCATCATAGCAACCGGTCATTCCACCGTTCGGTAGATTTGCATATTACCATTTTTTTTTTATTATATAGGATAATTAATTTGAGAGTATCTTACCTCATATTGGCTGGTTCCTCTAACTGCAGCACTATTTCATGTAAATATTTCATTAATGATTTCTGATAGTTACTCAAATAAAGAAATTACATCTACTTCCAATGTGCCCCAGACTTTATTGCTTTGTGGGTGAGAATCTGCTTTCTTTTGTTGCTGCCTGTGGTACCCATGACTGAGGTAAGTAGGATGAAATGGTGACTGGTGTCTGTTGAAATATTATTTGAAAAAAAAGTATGGTTTGTCTATTTGTTGACTCATAATTGTTAGTTTTATATAGTTTTACTTGGGGAAAAAATAACACAAAGCATAACAAACACCAAAAAGAAACAGAAAAATCCCTCCTGCATAGAGAAGAATAGAAAAACAAAATGAACTTTTATTAATGAAATATTTAAAATAAAATTATCAACATTTTAAACATTGATATATATATATACTAGAGGCACAGTGGATGAATTTGTGCACCAGCGGGCACCCTTGGCCTGGGCTGTGGGATCAGGCAGAAACTGATTCTCTGACACTCCGACATCCCGAGTGGTCCCAAATTGCAAGAGGGTGCAGGCCAGGCCAAGGGACCCTACCAGTGCACGATTGGGGCTGGGGTGGGACGCAGAAGGTTGGCCAGCTGGGAAGGGACCTCAGGAGTGCTCCAGGGCATGTCTGGTCTGTCTCGCTCAGTCCCAATTGGCTGGACCCCAGCAGCAAGTTAACCAACCAGTTGGAGCGTCTGCCCCCTGGTGGTCAGTGCAGGTCAGAGCGAGTAGTTGTGCGGCCTGAGCATATCATTAGCATATTATGCTTTGATTGGTTGAACAGCCAACCAGACACTTAGCATATTAAGCTTTTATTATATAGGATATCCTATCTAATAATAGACAAACAGGGTAATTGACCATATCTTCACTACGCCTCCCATTGGCTAATCAGCATGATATGCAAATTAACCGCCAACAAAGATGGTGGTTAATTTGCATAAATAGGGGTGAAGCGGCTGAGCGAAGACCAAAGGCGGCTCCGGCTGGGGCAGTGGCGAAGACCAAAGGTGGCTCCGGCCAGAGCAAAGGCCTGGGTCCCAGGGGCTGGAGGAAAACCAGTGCCGGCAGCCAGGAGAAGGGAAGGCCTATTGCACGAATCTCTTCGTGCAACAGGCCTCTAGTATATATATACATATATAAAACAAGGAATTCAATGGGGGGATTTTATGTGTGTTATTTTAATTATAGCTTAATTTAACAGAGTGCAAAAAAATTTATAATGTAAAACCAACAGACAGATGCCAATTTAATTCTTAAATATGCTTAACAAGCAAACAAACAAACAGCCTTCCCAGGCTATACAGCGCTTTACAGTGTCAACTCAAACTGAGCAAACATGGAGTATGTTGCTTGCATTTGGCATCTCAATAATAATTATCTGGGGTTAAAGAACCAAAGACAATAAGTAGAGACCATTCCTATTTTAGAAAACTGACTGGTATTGCAGTGACCAAATGACTAAATTCTAAATTAACATGCAGAAGAGAACAAACCCTTGTTTCACTCGGAATTTTGAATATATGCTGTTTAACTACAGATTTGACAATTTGTTGCTCTTATATTTCTTTATTTAACTTCTACTTCCTTAAAAACAAAATGCTATTGGGTGAACTGCCGCTTTGCCTTCATTGCACAGTGACCCAGAGATTCCTTAGGTATAAGAGGAACATCCTTTAACTACTTCAGTGTCCTTCTCCCTTTATTTATCTAAGTTTATTTCTCAGCTGCGCATATATAATGCAGAATATGCAACCAGAAATTGAAAACTTAGGTTAAACCACTCAATCCATAGAACTGCCTTTGTTAGATGGGCCTTTATAAAATTCAAGATGTCATCATCATCATTTTCAATGGAACTGATCAATAAAATAAATCCATAACTCACTTCTGTCACCTTGCAAAAAATTTCCCAAACATATAATAACAATGAAAAAGCAATGAATCTTTGGATTTTGAATCTGTGAGCTTCAGTGTGTTTTTTCTCCTTCTGAATGTTTATTGAAAGCCCTTGGAATAACTGCATTTCTAAAATGACCCCTCAAAAATGTTGTTTGATCTAAATAACAGATGAGCAATTTAATTCATTGTCATGATTCAGAATCTGATTGTCATTTTATTTTGTAAGGTTTGTCTAGGAATATACTAAATTCTTAATCATGTGATACTATATACAGAAATCCTATATAATAAAAAGGTAATATACAAATTGACCCTAAGAGCAGAACGACTGGGAATGACTGGTCACTATGACACACACTGACCACCAGGGGGCAGACACTCAATGCAGGAGCTGCCCCCTGGTGGTCAGTGCGCTCCCACAGGGGGAGCTCTGCTCAGCCACAAGCCAGGCTGACAGCTGCCAGTACAGTGGTGGTGGTGGGAGCCTCTCCTGCCTCCTCAGCAGTGCTAAGGATGTCTGACTGCAGCTTAGGCCTGCTCCCTGCTGGCAAGTGGACATCCCCTGAGGGCTCCCAGTCTGCCAGAGGGATGTCTGACTATCAGCTTAGGCCCAATCCTCCAGGGAGCAGGCTTAAGCCAGCAGGTGGACATCCCCCGAGGGGTCCAAGACTGCGAGAGGGCACAGGCCGGGCTGAGGAGCACCCCCCTCCCCTGCCGAGTGCACAAATTTTTGTGCACTGGGCCTCTAGTATTATATAATATGCTTATATTTGTGGAATGAAATTATCTGATTAACTAATTATTCAAATGAAAAGAGTTTTCCTACATATCATTTCTAAATTGCCTTCAAAATATTGTGACCCAAGATTTTTAGACTGATTATTAACACATAAAATTTTAATAACAATTAAAAGTACATATTTAAGCACCTCAAAGAGATGGTGAAATATAGATAAAAAAATCTTAATTATATCTTATCATACACATACCGATATTATATGGCTTTGTACAGGTAGTAGAGTTGAAGTGAATCTAAGTTGCAGATAAAATAAGCATGCTAGGTTAAGATGATCATGTATCCTAAATATACAGGGTGTCCCAAATTAATGTGTATACACTTTAACAGCTGAAAGCTCAATTTTGAAAATGAAATGTATTTGAATAAGCACTGCCTTTATAATTATCAAGTGTGTATATTTTTTTGGGATACCCTATATATTTAAATGTATAATTTAATTCAGACTTGTGCACCCATCACTATTATGTTTAAACTAGGGACCCAGTGCATGAAATTTGTGCTCCATGATGGATCGCCCCCGCAGAGGGAGATCCTGCTCACCCACCACAGCACCACTATAGGGTAGCTTGGGCCTCCCTCTTTGGGACAATTGATCATGCCCCACAGGCAGAAGGAGGCCCCAACCCCCACCAAAGCCCACCAGTCAGTGGACTGGGCCTCCCTCTTTGGGGCAATCATGGAGCCCCCCAATTGATCACCCCACCTGCTGGTGGCCTGGGCCTTCCTCTGTGGGGCAATCATGGGTGATGGCTGGGCCCTGGCCAATCGCATTGCACCTGCCTTGGCTAGCCTGGTACTAGTGAGTGTCATAGCATGGTAGTCCAGACGGTCGTTCCGCTGCTTGGCCATTTGGTTGATTTGAATATTACACTTTTATTATTATAGATATAACTTATTTTAATAGGAAGCTGCAGAAGTGATAACTTGCAATTTCTCTTTGAAAGTACTTGATAACTTAACTGTCACATGATATGTAGAAATGCTTGTGTTTCTTTGCCTGTTGGTAATAATGTCTACGGAATGAGTGTTGGGAACACACAGCTGTGATAATAGACTAACTATATTGCCACATCAAGGAGAGCAGCACAGTATCTGTCTCTAAGATTTACTGTCTTGATATTTTAGGATGAGCTCCAAAGATAATCTCCCCAAATAATGTTCTCACTATGATATGTTTTAATAAAAATAAAGCAAATATCTCCCACTGATTTCACCCCTTTCAATTGTTTTATAAATAACTAGTGATCATAGTCTGTGCTCATGGCCATGGTAGATTTTAATATAATCTCATTACATTAAACATATCCTATATAATAAAAGGGTAATATGCAAACAGACTGAACGGCAGAACAACTGAACAACCAATAAAAGCGTAATATTCTAATGATGTTCTAAGGCTGCTCAACCACTCACTATGATGTGCACTGACCACCAGGGGGCAGATGCTTCAACCGGTAGGTTAGCTTGCTGCTGGGGTCTGGCCAATCAGGACTGCGTTAGATGGGCCGGACACGCCCTGGAGCCCTCCCGTGGTCCCTTCCTGGCCCAATCATGCACTGGTGGGGTCTCTCAGCCTGGTTTGCATCCTCTCGCAATATGGGACCCCTTGGGGGATGTTGGAGAGCCGGTTTCAGCCCAATCCCACAGGCCACTCCCCTTGGGAGGGCGCCAGACACAGGGCTCATGGCTGGCGAGTGCTGCTGTAGCAGCGCAAGCCTCTCCCGATCAGAACTGATTGGGCACAAGCCCTCGGCAGGCACAGTGGGGCCAGGATGAGCGGAAGTGGCATGTAGGAGCTACAGGTGACATTGGACTGTGGGTTTCAGCTTGATCCCTGCAGGCCACCCAGAGGGACCCCACCAGTGCACAAATTTGTGCACCGGGTCTCTAGTGTATTTATGTTTGTAAAGTGGCATGTGCAGTGTCACTCCTGAAAGATCAACACATCAGACTCTAATCCTATGCAAAAGGATATCACCTTTTATGATTGCAAGTGAATTGTTTTATTCTATCCCCAAGGTTAGTATTCAGAAAAAGAAAATGTTTCTCTACATTGATAAAACATCTGAAAAGCTTCAAAGTTAAAATGAGTTGCTTGCTGAGTAAACTATGAAATTATCTTTTTCATTTCAGAAGTGAGCAATGGATGGATGGACCCATTTTAAAGTATGGACAGTGTTCAGACTAAACAAGGGGGAGGGAGGGAGGGAGGGAGGGAGGGAGTGAAGAAGGGACAAAAAGACCTGAGGGGGGTTTGTCTACAGTAAGAAACAGAGATTGATCCACCCTGAGAGCTCACAAGACTGCTGGAACCCAGCTGGTATCACAGAGAAAGTGATGGTCGTGAATTCAGTGAGTCCTGAGCAACTTTGCAATCTAATAGTTCTCAGTGAATAGTCTTTCAGCATCTTTTATTTGTGTGCTTTAAAGGAAATATACAGCTTTATAATTTTAATTTGATTGTTTTGAATGAAACTTTATTCTCCACCAATATAATTTAGTAATAATATGTGGCTATTTTTGCCATTGTTGTTTAATTATATATAAAAAGATGTTTTAAATATTCTTATTTGCAGTCAATTATCCTAATATATAAAAACCCTGGGTCTGTCATGACCAGAGGCTCGAACAACCGGAAGTCAGTCCTGAAGTCAGCTCTGGGTTGCCGTGGCTACCCACCACTGACTGCTGAGGTGGCTGCGAATCAGGCGTGGAGAGAGGCCTGAAGAGAGAAGCAGAGTCTGATCCGTAGCCTGTGTGGCAGCTGTTGATCAGCACTTGCCTCTCTCTTTCTCTCCAGGCCGGGCCAGTAGCCGCACCTCCATTTCTCTCCAGGCCTCCCCCAGGGCTGCTGATCAGCCCTGCATTTTTTATCAGGCTCTGTTGATAGGCCCAGAGACACTGACTGGCATAGAAACCGACCAATCAGAACCAAATCTGGGTGAACTGTGAGGAGCCAATGGCTACCTAGGAGGCAGAGCTTTTGATGCTGAGTGGCATAGAAACCAACCAATCAGAACCAAATTGCTGGTAGAGGAGGGCCATTGGGAGAGAGATCAGGCTGGTAGGGGAGGGTCATTGGGGGCGAGATCAGGCCAGCAGGATAGGGCACTTAGGGGCAATCAGGCAGGCAGGTGAGTGATTAGGAGCCAGCAGCCCCAGATTGCAAGAGGAATGTCCTATTGGAGAGGGTGCAGGCTGGGCTGAGGGAACCCCAACCCCCTCCGTGCACGAATTTCGTGCACTGGGCCACTAGTTAAGTATCATAATTATTACTTAAGCTTTATTCAGATTACATTGAAATCAGATAATATAGTGCATAATGTACAGACATGTAATAATGTTTAACAAAAAGCAACCAGCCAAAGTTTCAACAAAACTCTAAGTATTCACAGGAAGACAGGTGAAGCCGGGAGAGGTCCAGGTGAAGGCTTCCTGGGTCCTCTCCCTCCATGAGGAGCCACGGAGAGCACTTTCCTTCCAGAATCTACAAGGCAGTGAAGTATGTGCAACAGCTACACTCAAGGACAGATTACCCTCTGCTGGCTCATCGCCACACGGATGACTCCGTCATCTGTTTGACTTTGCACTTCTATATGCTTAAGGTACCTTACTGTCTACATGTAGATACTAGATTCCTTAATTTACATCATTATTACCTGATGGATGTGTAACTCACAGAGTGATTAAAATGACAACTAATATTGTGCTTCTATATATCAGCAACCGATATATGTAAACAATGAATTCAATACCTGGCTATATATAACATCTTGGAAGTTTTTCTAACAACATCAGACAAAAGCCCTGTATGAAATAGAAACATCATAAATATATTGTGATTGGTAATTGCCAAAAAAATAAGTGATAAATGGATCATATTTATTAATATACTTTATAAAAGTTAAATTCATTACAATGGAAAATTTTATTAGCAATTATTGCAATTGGGTGCATGTTGCAAATGTCCTTTGTATTTTAATGTAAAATATTTCATCCCATTATCAGAAAATGTAAAGGTAATATAAGAACATCTACTTTTGCCCTAACCATTTTGGCTCAGTGGATAGAGCATCAGCTTGCGGACTCAAGGGTCCCAGGTTTGATTCCGGTCAAGGGCATGTACCTTGGTTGTGGGCACATCCCCAGTAGGGAGTATGCAGGAGGCAGCTGATGGATGTTTCTAACTTTCTATCCTTCTCCCTTTCTCTTTGTAAAAAATCAACAATATATATATATTTTTTTAAAAAAGAACATCTATTTTAACTCCACAATTATTTTAAAGGTGAGAAAAAATTATAACTAAAAGTTATAAAAGGATCAGATTCGACATGACCTTTGATCAGTTATACTATTAAAAATTTGTATTTTTATTTTGCTTGGCTCAGAATTATTTTGATGGCTTCAGATCTGAGAAATAAATTTTCAATTTATTGACCGAATCTCTCAGTGCTCTTTCTGCCAAATCCCATTTTACCTCACCTTTATTTACTATTTTTTCACTATTTTTTCTTTTAATTTATCTTTATTGTTGAAAGTATTATAGATGTCCCCTTTTTTCCTCATTGACCCCTTCTAGCCTACCGCTCACTCCAGGCCTTCACCACTCTAGTGTCTGTGTCCATGGGTTATGTATATATGCATAAAAGTTCTTTGGTTAATCTCTCCCCACCACCTATCCACCCTCCCCCGCCTTCCCTCTGAGATTCAACAGGCTGTTCCATGCTTCTATGTCTCTGAATCTATTGTGTTCATCAGTTTACTTTGTTCATTAGATTTGATTTATTCTTTATCACAGTAACATCGGTGCTCCGTCGTGGCTAAGTGTATCTTTAAACTCACTGTGGTGAAGCCGGGGCTCCTTCCCATCCTGTAGACTCAAGAAGAGCAGGACCGGCCCTGGTTGTGTCAAGGAAGGAGCCCCTAGCGGGAGCCCTGTCCCTGCCCCAGTCTCCAGCACATGATGGGAGACCCTTGTCTCTTCCTTAGGTATTGATAGTGCTCCTGTTCTGTACTTGGGAGAAAACCTGTGATATCAATTTTGGCTGCATTTTTAGATATAAAATTATTTCACTAGAGCAGTTGTAACTTTCAGTGATATTCCAAAATCTTAGTCATCCCACTTCTTAGTCCAGAGATTCATAAACAGCGTAACTGTCTCTCTAAAGAATGGATGCTGGGACAGAGAAACAGGCAGAGTGGGGGAGTAGATGCAGCTCTGAAAACGTATCTTCAGTTTTTCCTACATAAATACGGCTTGTCAGGGTGAACCATCAGATCTCAGACATGTTAATTAGAATCTCACTGACAATTTAGCTTTAAACATTTTTAGAGAAAATGAGCGGCAGAAGATTCATGGAAGTGGAAGCTACAATATTTTGCACAACACATTATTTATATTAATCAAGGGATATGTTAAATTTTAATACTCTCATACTCTCCATTTCTCTATTTTCTGTAAAGGAAGAATAAGAAGAAAACTGGCATAATGTTAATATTTCTGTCCATAGTAGAAGAGGAAATTGTGAGTATAGTACCATCAAATTTTCTTGTTCCCTTGACACCTGAAAGCAACTTATAGTGTCCATTTCGGATTTTTCATTCAACTTCTTGGCGATGGTGATGAAGTTTGATGGAAAGCTTCATTATTGATGGTTAGGTATTGTTTTTGTTTATTTTTCCCACTTTCTCTTGAAGGACGAGTTTAAATTCTAAAGGCTCTCACCAATATAAACACGTTGGTTTCTGTGGAAGGAAAAGTTTTTTTGTGTGTGTGTGTGTGTTTTTTTATCTCACATCTCCATTTATATTATTATCATGGACTAAGAATAGTAAATTTAAACATTTGTATATCTACAAGTTTGGTACTTAAGAGAAGAGAATAATACATTAGAAACTGCATTATAAGAAATAGTCTTATGTTTATACATGTCTTACTTTCACTTAAATGAAGACATCCACATTTTCTCCCTTTTATATTCATGGTATAAAAACTGAGCTAAATGTTTCATACTAATTGAAAAACTGCTATTGTATTTACTGTACTTTTATCTCTTCCCTTTTGATTTAAATTTGTCCACCACCTTTATGCTGCATATTTTCACTTATTTTTGTATAAACACTGATGAAATTAAAAATACCTGAAAACATTGACAGTTGTTTAAAAATTAGGAAAAAAATTAGCAAGCATCCTATTACAGTGTCAAATAACTGATTTGAAAATAAAAGTCTCTGTTGATAAAAAAAGACTTGCTTAGAAAAATTCTATATGTATTGCTGGTAGAGGATATAGGGCAGGTATATATGATAGGAAAATGATAAAACTTATTGAGGGGAATAACTGTTTACCCAAAAACCATTGTTTACAGGGTATGATCCCAAGCCCGTCGTGCTGACAGGAGCTAAGTCCGGACAAGGAGGTGCTGGTGAGGCAGTAGGACCAAGGCCCTGGCTGGAGGAGGAGGAGGTGCACTCCGGAGCATTCCACTTGGGTTGGGTTAGGCTTATCACTTCAGCATTTCCTTCCTAACAACATACTTCCCACACCGATAGGCTAAAATAACAGCATTGCTTCTAGCATAAATCATTACAACTTCCCAGTGCTTTGTCACTTAGTCTTGGTTTGAGGTCCCCTAGAAGCAGAGCTCGAGGCAAAGGAGCAAGTGCTGGTAGTTGATCAGGGAGCTGGTCCTAGGAATCAGGAGAGGAGGTAGTGGAACAGAGACAGTGTGGGGAGTGGAAAGAGCATCAAATGGTGCAATGAGGAGTAGGTGTTCCCCTTGGACAATTAGGGCTCAGTCTAGCAGGGTGACATGTGACGTCAAATGTGGGTCTTCATATGATGGACGCAAAAGGTGGTTTAATTATTCTCTAACTCTTGTTCTTGATGCCCTACCCTTAGGAGTAATAAGTTTCCATGGCAACAGAGACACTTTTTGGTCAATTTATATTTTAGATAAGCTTTTGTGATTAAAGTTATTTGTTTTTATATGCATTTTATTTGTGTACATGTTAGACTTTATTTGCAATAGATATGTAAAGTGTTTAGCCAAACTACCCAATTTAATAATTGATAACCCATAAAAATATGATGACAAAAAATCTTTAACTAGAGAATGTCTCCTGTGTTCTATTTTGTAAAATGTACAAGTAAAAGTAGTGTAAGTATACCCAGACACCCTTTATCTGGATTCAACTATGATTATCGGTGTGTCTCATTTGCTTTCATGTACTACAATATCATATTGCACCCCAGAAGTTTAACATGTTGATATAGAACAAAACAACTATAACTTATTTTAAGGTTCATAATTTTATTCACCCAAATATCCCAAAAGGTGTTCTTCGGTGTATTTTGGACTGAGAACCCAAGCAATTATCACCAGTGTCATTTGGTTGCCATCTATGTATAATATTCTTTACTCTAGATGAATTCCCCAAATTGTTTGTATCACACTGATGTTATTGAAGGGCCCAAATCAGTTCTTTTGTAGAATCTGTAAGATCTGTATATCCCTATTGCTAGCTCACAATAAGATTCAGGTTACAAATCTTTTTAACAGAATATAGCATAGGTGACTTGTGTACTTTCTATTGCATCTCATTTGAAAGTGTATAATATTAGTTTGTTCCGTAATTTGTGATCCTGCTTGCAAATTTTGATAAGGTAGCAATTGCAACATCTCTCCACTAAAATGCCTTTATTTCCCCCTTTGTATTTAAGGGGTGAGGAATCTTTTTGTGATTTCTTCTGTGCTTATAAGTGTGGGGATATTCTTTCCCTAACACATTTTTACTCAACACTTTTAGCCTCCACTGGTCAGCCTTCCTGCAAACAGTTACCATTTTGGCAATTCCAAAATAGTGATTTTCAAGTTTTGTCATTGCTTTTAGATTTATTATGCAATCTTTCTTAAGCAAAGAAGTGGCTTTCTATTGCATATTCATAAGTTTCTTTGTATTATGTTAAGAACTGTGTAGGGCTCATAATTTTGTAGATGCTGGCAAAAAAAATGGGGGGGGGGAACGTTTGGATCTATTTAGTGGATAAATCATGTTCTATATTTTTAAATTTGATTTGTTTTACTAGTGCCTTGTGAATAGAAACTTAAGTGAGTTTGAATATTTTGGTATTCCAAAGATACTGTATAAATAACCTGACTATATGCAATTTCACATCTCTGGAGCTGTACTTCCAGGAACTTCCTCAAAATGAGATCAATGTGTATATTTTGTGCATGTATTTAAGAACCAAAATGAAATTAAATAGATGATATTTGGTATGGTTAATGAGCAGGGAAAATAAATCACCAAAAACATTTTTGTTTTGTTTTGTTAATCCTCACCCAAAGATATTTTCCACTGATTTTTAGAGATAGTGGAAGGAAGGGGAAGAGACAGAGAAAAACATCAATATGAGAGAGACACAATGGCTGCCTCCTGCACGAGCCTGCAACCCAGGCACATGCCCTAACCAGGCTGGAACATGCGACCCTCAGTCTGCAGGCCGACGCTCAATTCACTGAGCCAAACCAGCTGGGGCCAAAAACATTTTTAACACAAAGGAATAATTGTGCTTTAAACGTCCAATTGGTGTGTGTGTGTGTGTGTGTGTGTGTGTGTGTGTGTGTAAATGTTTCATAATAAAGTATGGGATTCAGGAGCTCAAAGGTAATTTGGATATTAGGACACACAATGTTATAACTGCTTACTGTTTGCTTTGGTGCATAATGCCCTTTAGGAATTAAGCTCTTAAATGTAGGCCTGCTTGATAAATATGGTAGATAGCCTAAAGTTCTGAGAGGACATTTTATAAATGCCAAATAATAACTGAACATACGTTTTTAGCACATTTATTTAAATTACCATTAAAATCTAAACTCAACTCAACTGCTTAGATGTTTATTAACTATGTAGCTTTATTTTATCATAAATTTATAAAAAATATGATCACTCCTGGCCAGTGAGGCTCACTGGTTGAGTTTTGACTTATGAACCAAGAGGTCAATAATTTGATTTCTGGTCAGGGCATATGCCCAGGTTGCAGGCTCAATCCCCAATAGGGAGCATGCTGGAGGCAGCCAATCTATCTTTCTATTTCCTTGATGTTTCTATTTCTCTATTCTTCTCCCTTCTTCTTTCTCTAAAATCAATAAAAATATTTTAAAAATCTGATCACACTCTACTGTATAGGTATTTCTGTATAGTGAGAAGTTTATGAATATAATCAGGTACTCAACCTTAATTCCGAAGGTATAAATAGCTAAATTTACCTAGACTTCAGTTAATTGTAAGTAAAAGGTATTTTGGAAATACTTTTAATACATTCAAGTAGAATTTGTAACAGGCAAACCATTATTATATAATACTAGTAGCCCTGCACATGAATCCCTGCACCAGTAGCTCACCAGCAGCTTGTTGCTGCCCTCCAGTAGCTCTGCCTGCTGCCCCGCCCTCCTGTAGATCCCTCCACCCCCGCAGCCTCTCATAGCTCGCTGCCTGCCCCCTCCTCTAGCTCTCTGCCGCCCACTTGTAGCTCGCTGCCCTACCATCCTGCTGATCCATGATCCAGTCATTACTTGGTTGGTCGTTATGCTTCACAGTGTAATGACCATTTGCATATTATGTCTTTATTATATAGGATAAAATTTATTTAAAAATTAAAAATTCTGCTACTTGGACTTCATTTGCCTTTTAAATAATTTTCTGCCAAAATAACTCATAATGTATGTTTCCAGGACTGTGCGTATGTCACCATTCATATGCAGTATTCTACTCCTGTATGGCAAATATCAAATGCTTTCGATGTGCAACTTTTCATTTCTAACAGATGTTAAAATCTTATAACACAAATTGTTTCTTCTAAACAATTTTTAATGACTTGATTTCATCATTTACAAGACAAGTTAATAATAGTTGTATGTCTTTAATACAATTTCTAATTACAAAATTTTCAAAATCATTCTAGCAATTCAGTTGTAGGTATCTGTTCCCAGAGATTAGGAATCATCTGTTTTTTATTATTACGGTATTTTGGGGTTTACAAAGAAACTTTTTCAAGCATTACTTCATTTTTGCTTCTCACAAAACCTGTGAGAATATAAAATTGCATTTTGGTGGTGTGGGTTTCATTTGTGACTGAATTTGATTCCTGCACACATGTAAGCAAATTGTAAAATTAAACAGGCTCATCATACCATTCTTGAAAACCTATGGTAAGTTGACAAAATTTAAGTTGCATAAATACTCATGAAATGGACCCCTTTGGAAATGAAAGGGCATTTTGCAAGGTCAACATTGGTGCAGTTCTTTTTGGTTGCCAGAGGGGATAGGGTTTGGGGACTGGTTGAAAAGGGTGAAGGGATTAAAAGGTACAGATTGGCAGATACAGAATAGTCACAGGGATGTACATTACATCATAGTGAATATAGTCAGTAATCCTATATAATAAAAGGGTAATATGCAAATTGACCCTAACAGCAGAAAGACTGGGAATGACTGGTCACTATGACACACACAGACCACCAGGGGGCAGACGCTCAATGCAGGAGCTGTCCCCTGGTGGTCAGTGAGCTCCCACAGGGGGACCTCTGCTCAGCCACAAGCCAGGCTGACGGCTGCCAGCACAGCGGTGGTGTCAGGAGCCTCTCCCGCCTCCTCAGCAGCACTAAGGATGTCCGACTGCAGCTTAGGTCTTCTCCCTGCTGGCAAGTGGAAAACCCCCGAGGGCTCCCGAGCTGCCAGAGGGCACAGGCTGGGCTGAGGAACCAGCCCCCCCGAGTGCATACATTTTTGTGCACCGGGCCTCTAGTATTTTAATAACTATGTATGCGGCCAGGTGGGCCACTCTGTAAAGTATATGATAGTCTAACCACTATGCTGTACACCTGAAGCTAATGCAGAATAATATTGAATGTCAACTGTAATTAAAAAATTAAAAAACAAGATTTAGTAGTAAAAAGCTCCTAACATCCTGATTTGTTTCAGATTATATTTTTTGATAATCCAAAATATAATCTTAAAAAATTGAGGATGAATCAGTTATTTCTTACATCTCCTAAAATATGGCACATTTTCAGTATTGTGGCATTAAAAGTATCCTGAATCTTTTAAGCATCAAAGGAAAGTAGTTGCTGATGAGGCTAAAATGCTGTATATTAGATCTTGAGGAATGAAATGAAATCAATCTCTATTTCATCATGAGTAGACTGGTAGTTGAAGAGCAATCATTATATTTAAAATACTGGTAATTATTTTAATGCTCTTACATAATTTACTATTTCTTACATTATTCTAAAATAACATTCACTGAAACACTTTAATTTTTACTTGCATGGAGCCTATTTATTATAAGAATGAAAATAATTAATTTTAAAGGCATGTTCAGGGAAATCTTATTCTGATAATAGTAACTTCCTAATTATAAATATAATTATGAAAGTGAAAACATGTTTTCTTATAACATGTGACCAGTTATAAGAAGGAAATACATTCACAAGAATATACAAATTAATGCTTTACTTTCAGGTTTAATATTCACTAGTATATTTACAGTATTATATATATGGTACTAATTAGTTTTCTTTATCTGAAAATGAAACACAAGGAAATCTTGCTGAGGCCAAATGATTATTTGCTCGGGCTAAAATATTATTTTTTTAGCACATTTGATGATTAACCACAACTGTCTTGATTTTTCTAACACAACGAGATCTATGCAGCTTATTGACTTCTGTTATTTTACGCATCAACATAAAATGTTAGAGCCAAAATGCAATGTAGCATGCATATATTTTATAAACACTTTGAACATCCAAAGATAAGTGAAGTCAATGAAAATATAGCCTGCAAAACTTTATCATGTGATAACTCAATATGTTCATCAGCTTTTGTATGGATGTTTGAATTCAGCTGGAGACATTTTAGGAATGCTGATATATAATGTGTTCTTATAACATAGTAGGCATGGGGCTAATATTTTTTAACTAAGTGAAGCTGTAAGTTGCATAAGATTTAAACAAAGAAAATTTAAAGACTAATACCTAGAGGTGTTTTATTTGGTAGAAATTTTTAAATATATTCATCCTAACAAACTAAAATAAAATATTCTATCCACAATTCTCTTAATACAGTTTATTTTGTATTTAACTGTTTAAGTAAATGTATTTTAAATACAATTTTAAGACATTAAAGATTTTAATGGATCTATTTAAATAATTAATAAGTATCTGATGAACTTGGATAGTCAGAGGAACAGATGATTATTGAAAAGTTTTTTGGGGGCCTGAGCAGATGAGTCTATATAAATACCCTAACCTGATTTTTATTTTTTTTATTTGTTAATTTTAGATAGAGAGAGGAAATGAGAGAGAGAGAGAGAGAGAGAGAGAGGAGAGAGAGAGAAGAAACAGATTTGTTGTTCCACTTATTGATTCATTCATTGGTTGATTCTTGTATGTGTCCAGAACTGGGATTGAACTTCCAACCTTGGGGTATCAGGACAATGTTTTAACCAACACCCAACCAGGGCTATAACCTGATTATTAAAGTTAATACATAACCTGGTTATTTTTCTAAGTTTTTATAATTTATCAAAAATATATTTAAATTTTAAAGAGTCATAAAGTAAGCCTAATAAAGATATACTAGAATGAATACCAGAAATATAAACTAGTTTTAAATCAAACTACATAAAATAATTTAATACAAATGAAAATATAAGTTAGAATTTTCATTGTCCAGGATATCATCATATTTCACTTAAAGAGCACATATCAAGCAAAACAGATTGTGTAGGGCTTAATCATTACCTTGTATTTGGTTCCTGTTACATATAGTTTCTGCAACCTTAAATAACAAAATGTAACATTTAAAGTGAATTCACTTCTGAATTAAAGAAACTTTTTTTGAGATTAAGGAATGGGACCTTTGATGTTTTATGAGTGATAATCATGTAAATAATGAAAATAGTAGGAAAATCAAACATGTAATATTAACACATGTTAAATAGATATTATGGTTAAAAGATGTTCCTTAAAAATTCTAGATGAGTGTAATTGCCATATCTTCTACTTAATGCTTCATTTCTGAAAGTTTACTATGTATAGAGAATGTTGATTATATTTTGTAAGAATTGCAACCTTTAAGCCCAGTGAGTCGTGTCAGCACAATAGGAAAACAAATTGCAAGCCTAATTGTAGGCCAACATGTGGCCACTGGAAATTGTACCATTTTCTGAACAGTGAAAGGAGGGGCTTTTCTTGGACTTTTTTGAATACAAAAGTATTTCAAATTCAAATAGACAAACCATAGAAGTTATCTATCTGCTTCAGCTTCTGAACTTTCTCAGAGAAGCCAGGCTCTCCTCACTCTCAGTGCCATGATTAATGTCAGTTCTGTGATCTTTTCTTTTTCTTCCTTTTGGTCTTCCCAACAGAAATTATTCTTGTGAATTTAAAAGCCTGGGCTCCTTATTGTGCCAGCTATGGAGAGTTAGCTCAAGAAGGATACTTATGAGCAATTAGGAAATAACCACTGGGTCCCCGGAGAAGGTGGCACTGTGAAAATCAGCTAGCAAGGGACCTTAGGGAGCTCCATAGAAATACAAGTATTCCAGTGAGATTCAACCTATCCTATATAATAAAGAGGCAATATGCAAATTGACTGTCACACCCTCACACAAGATGGCTGCCCCCATGTGGCCACAAGATGGCCGCCACAAGATGGTCAGCAGGGGAGGGCAGTTGTGGGCAATCAATCCAGCAGGGTAGGGAAGTTGGGGGGGACCAGGCCTGCAGGGGAGGGCAGTTAGGGGTGACCGGGCCGGCAAGGGAAGGCCATTGTGGAGGACCAGGTCTGCAAGGGAGGGCAGTTAGGGGTGACTGGGCCAGCAGGGGAGGGAAGTTAGGGGCAACTGGGCCTGCAGGGGAGGGCAGTTGGGGGTGACTGGGCCTGCAGGGGAGGGAAGTTAGGGGCAACTGGACCGGTAGGGTAGGGCAGTTGGGGGTGACCGGGCCTGCAGAGGAGGGCAGTTGGTTGCAATCGGGCCTGCAGGGGAGCAGTTAGGCGCCAGCCAACCTCCTGCAGCCCCCCACCACCACCAGCTGGCCTAGCCCTCAATCAGCTCCCCGCACCCCAATTGGGGGTGGGACTGGCCCACCAACCTCCCACAACCCCTCCCCTTTGCCAGCTGGCCTCCATCAATCAGGGCAGTCTGGCCGGACTCCACCCATGCACGAATTCATGCACTGGGCCTCTAGTTGGTTAATAAGAGTAATAATTTGTCTTTATGAGATAAATAAACACTCAGCTGTGACACTGAAAGGTTCTCTATAGATTGTAAAAAATAACTTAATTCTCACAGCATGCTTGCTTTATAAAGATATTATAGATTTGGGAGTTGTTTCTAATTTTTCTCTTTGAGTGGGAAAAATGGCATTCCTGGAGATCACAAGGCTTTGTGAGTACGGGAAACCTGGAAACACATTCTGACTTTGTCCCTTGGTAACTTCCATTTGTGGCAACTCAGAACTCCAGGGCTTCTCCTACAAAAGGGTGTTTGTTTGTTTGTTTGTTTGTTTGCCTGTTTGTTTTGTACTATTTCCTCTAATCCATTTGGGTGACTCTTTCCCTGGCCTGGGGTAGTTTCATCATGGCACCAGCTGGCAAGGACTCAGATGAATCCTCCATCTCGCTCCTGAGTTCTACCTCTATGCATCTTCTGCCCAGGAATCTGTGCTGTGACCGCTGTCCTTACTTCTGTTTGATTTGTTTTTTGTTTTTTTTTGTAACTATCCCAGTGAGTGTGAGGTGGTATCTCATGTGATTTTAATTAGCATGTCCCTGGTCATTAGTGATGTTGAGCACCTTTTCATGTATTCCTTGGTCATTTATATATCTTCTTTGGAGAGAAGTCTATTCTAATCTTTACTCCATTTTAAAATCTGTTTATTTGTTTTTTATTCTTGTTATTGAGTTTAGACTATCTCTATATATTTTGGACACTTATAAAATATATAATTTGTAGCACTGGCTGATTTGACTCAGAAGTTAGAGCATAGACCTGCACACTGGAGGGTTGCAGGTTCGATTCATAATCAAGGGCACATACCTCGGTTACAGACTCAACCTTAGCCCCATCAGGGCCCATGCAGAAGGCAACAAATAGATGTGTCTCTCTCACATTGATGTTTCTGTCTCTCTGTCTCTCCCCCTCCTCCTGTCCACTCTATCTAAAAGCAATGGGGAAAAAAAATAAAAAGGCTTATACTTTGCAAATATTTTCTCCCATTCTATGGCTTGCTTGTTCATTCTGTTGATTGTGTCCTTCCATGCACAGAAGTTTATAATTTTGATGAAATCCCACTTGTTTATTTTTTTGTTTTTGTTGCCTGTGCTTTTGAAGTTATATCTAAAAAATCATTGCCAAATCGAATGTCATAAAGCTTTAACCATGTATTTTCTTTCTAAGGGTTTTCATCATTTCAGCTTTTACAATTAGGTTGATTTATGATGGGCTGACTTTTGTAGATGGTGTAAGGTAAAGATCAAACTTTACTTTTTTTGTATGTGGAAGAGGAGTCATTTTAAACAGAGTGTGTAGATATAAAGTATCTGGCATCTATTGTTGTCAAACAAAAAATAACAAACAATAGACAACCACTGTTCTTTGTGGAAGACATATTTTTATGACCTCGTTTAATTTTACATTTGGCTGAGCTCTTACTGGCCAAGGTCTCTTTCCTTCCTCCTGCAGAGGTAGTAAAGGTATCTAGATCAGAAAGGAAGAAACAAAACTATTTTCATTTGCAGATTATGTGATCCTATAATTAGAAAATTCTAGGAATTCACAAAAAATAAAAGATAAAAAGCAAACAAATGTTTACTATTTAGCACTTTCCAAGGACTGAGGGGAAGCAGACATGGGGAGTGTCTGTTGATTTATCAGGGTTCCTGGGGAGATGATGAAAATGTTCTGCATTTAGATGGTCTTGGTGGTTATACACCTCTATGAATATATCAAAACCCACTGAATTGTACACTGCAAAAAGCTGACTTTCATATGTTGATTATATCTCAGCAAAGTCATTAAAAAATACACAAGTTCATGGTTAGTAAAAAAAAATAGTTGTGACTCAGGCATACATCTAAAATCATGTTGTTTTTATTATATAAAAAAACTGGTCATGTGGTAGGTACTATGCTCATCCATGAGATACCCTGAGCCTGAGATTTAGAAGGATTAAAACACATGTGCAGGTTTCTAGAGAGAAGAGCTGGGAGTTGGTGCAGAGTGAGATCTGCCTGCACTCACCGAAGGTCCCTCCCTCCCTAATGCCTTAAGCAGGACAACAAATTAAGAGAACGGAATCTGATTTCCCATCAGGCAATATCCTTTTGCACACAGCTCTCTTCCTTTCTGAATTTATTATGACAAACAATACAGGCTGAACTTTGTTCTGAGGACTTTTAGTCATGAGTGCTGATTCTCCAACAAAATTAAATTTGGTTCAGTTTCCTACTACTCTCCATTTCATAGAAATGTTCTATTTAATTTTCTTCTGTATTATTCATCCACTCAACATTTGCTATCGGGCACATACTCTATGCAAGGAGTTATTTTTGACCCTGGGTAAAATGAAGTATTTTACTTCCTTTTTCACAAATGTTTTTAGAAGATAGTACCTACTTACACATTTTTTTCTTATAATGGAGACACTAGAGCTGTCTTCCTATTTTTTGAAATCTTTACACATTCTCAAAGTGTTTTGTCCATCCATGAATACATTGTGGAAATGTATGGTAATGCAAAAAAATATATATAGAAAGAGAGCTATTTGAGAGATTTCATTGTTATTTTGAACATGTTTTAACTATGAGCAAAATAAACATATATGTCTATAATTGTGTAAATACACACCAACACACAAGGGCGTGAATGTGGGTACAACCAAGCAAAAATCAATTACCAAATATCTATTTCACCCCACGATTTCTCCAACCTGGCAGCAGTCTCCAGCTGATTCATATTCAGGATGGAAGCCACACTCTCCTGCAGTCTTCATTGCTCAGTCTTGACTCAGCTTCATTTCCTTGTAAGGCTCATTGCAATTAATGATGAACTACACTTAGCACAACAAAAGAATTCTGATTCTCTGTAAATTCAAGCTTGTCCCCTTGTGAATTCACTCTCTTCTGGTAACTAGGCAACCTTGAAATACGCTTGTTTTTGTTGGATGACATGAAGGCCAAGAGGAAAGGTCACAGTAGGCCTACTTTAAATGAGTTAATAGAGAAATACATTTCCTGATATTTTAATCTCATCATTAGATTCCAAGTGCTCTAAGAGAAGCCTTTAAATATGTACGTCAGTTCTCAATTATCTGTGTTAATGGAGAGGAGCAGCAGTGTGTATAATGCACAATGAATGGAAATATACACATTTGACTTAGAGGACACCTGTGTCATATGCTCGGAGAATAAGTAAAACTCAAATCAGATCATGAGACTGAGTTGGAAAGACCCTTCCCAGTGACCCTTCCAAGGCCATTGCATCGTCCTTGGTTCAGCTAAACTTCTCCCCAAGTTCTCTTTTTAATCGCAATACTAAAAAATGCCATCTTTCTCATTTCAACAATGGTATGAAGGCAACCAAAAAGTACACAGCCTCCTTTGAGGTTTTTGATCTAATGGCTTCATCCTGTAGTCTAAAAATCCTCTACTCTAAAAAGGCTTTTATTACATTTGCAGAATATGGGAGTAAAGACTACAGAGGATCAGAATAGATAAAGGTGCAGGAATCAAGGAAAAAAGAGCAGTCTACTTCGCTTAATGGTCTCTAACAACTAATCCATTCCAAACACTAATCCAGAAGTCCACAAAATGTTCAAGACAGTGTGGTAGAAGCTGGGATTCTGTGGTGAATTTAATGTGAAGCAGGAAACACCCATCTATAATAATAAAAGCATAATATGCAAATCAACTGAATGACCAAACAGCAGAATGACTGTCCAGATGACCACGCTATGACACGCACTGGCACCAGGCCAGCCAAGGCAGGTGCAATGCTATTGGTCCGGGGGGGCTTGCCATCACCCCATGATCACTTCGCAGAGGGAGGCCCAGGTCATCTGGCTGGCAGTGCTGCAAGGGGTGAGTGGGGCCTTCCTCTGGGGGGGGGCGATTGATCTATCACTCCATAGAGGGAGGCCCTGGCCAGCCAAGGGATCACACCACATGCCTGTTGCTTGCAGAGGGAGGCGACCGATGGCGGGGTGGGGGGCAGTGCCGCACAGATGGCAAGCAGTGGCAGTGGTGGGGGCGGGGCCAGCTGGCGGTAGCCAGATGAGGGAAAGTCCCGATAGGCCCTGATAGCAGTCCAGGCCTAGGGACCCTACCCAAGGGGTCCTGGATTGTGAGACTCACAGGCTGGGCTGAGGGACCCCCCACCACAGGCATGAATTTTATGCACCGGGCCTCTAGTCCTATATAATAAAAGAGAAACATGCAAATTAGCCATCCCTCAAGCCACACCCACAAGCCAATCCAAGTGACTATGCAAATTAACCCAACAAAGATGGCCATTAATTTGCATGTGCAGGTGTCAAGCGCCCCAGGAGGCGATGGTGGCAGTGGCCCCAGGCTCCCGGGACCATTGCCGGGCCCGGGAGGTGAGGCTGTAGCCACGCCCACAGGCTCCAGGGACTTTCACAGGTCAGGGAGGCGAATCCGCCCACGCCTAGTCATGCCTGCGGGCTCCTGGGACCTTGCGAGCAGAGAGCGGGAGGTTTGGAAGACTTGACAGAGCAGGAAACCGCTGGACATAGAGCAGAGGGAGAGAGAGGGTGGCTTGGAGGGCATGGCTCCCTCTGTCACCCCAGCTTCCTCATCACAGCTGTGGAAACTGACAGCAGGGAGGAGGAAGTCCCACCCCCACAGAGTCAGCCTGAATCAGCCATTGGTCAGACAGCTCTCAGCAGCCTGATAGCCAGGACTCTCATTTACCTGCATCTCAGACCGTGATAGTAGAGAGGTGGGACTATGTCTAAAGAACAACTGTTGATTCAAAGTAGTTTCATCAAAGTAAACCAATCTAAGTTGAGAGTTGAAAAATATAGTGGTTTGATGGATTATCTCAAATCTAGATCTGAAAATGACAATGTGCCAATTGGTAAAATGATAATACTTCCATCATCTTCTGAGAGTAGTCCCAGAAATATGCAGCAGCGATATCAAGATGCTATGGCAATTGTAATGATTTATTCATAATCATGACATGCAACCCCAAATGGCAGATATTACAAACAATTTACAACGCTGGCAAAAAGTTGAAAACAGACCTGACTTGGTAGCCTGAGTTTTGAATATTAAGCTGAATGCTCTTTTAAATGATATCTGTAAATTCCATTTATTTGGCAAAGTAATAGCTAAAATTCATGTCATTGAATTTCAGAAATGCGGACTGCCTCACGCTCACATATTATTGATATTAGATAGTGAGTGCAAATTATGTTCCTCTAATTCAGCGGTTCTCAACCTGTGGGTCGCAACCCCTTTGGTGGTCGAACGACCCTTTCACAGGGGTCGCCTAAGACCATCCTGCATATCAGATATTTACATTACAATTCATAACAGTAGCAACATCACAGTTATGAAGTAGCAATGAAAATAATTTTATGGTTGGGTCACAACATGAGGAACTGTATTTAAAGGGCCAGAAGGTTGAGAACCACTGCTCTAATTAATTCCCTTTCAATGTGCACGAATTTCGTGCACCGGGCTACTAGTATAAAAATAACCAAAATTTTGTAATTGATTACTCCTTTTTAAAAGGCAAATATTGAGAGTTATGGAAACATATGGCAGTAGAGCTTACATAGTTTAAACAGAAGAAAGATCAGAGAAGAGGTATGATGAAGTGGTCTTTCACTTCTGCTCAGACTACCTGACAAGATGAAAACACAAATGGTAGGACAAGGTGGGGAGATGAGGCCGAAAAGCTGAGTATGTGAACATCTAGAGCCAAGACTGTAAGGCATATCTGAGTAACTGAGAAAATTAATTGTAATACTACCTTTAAGCTGAAGTAAACATACTTCAGGGGCCACTGTGAAAACTCTGGAATAATATTCCAGGCTAGGAGGGGAGGCCAGATTCTATACTAGACAGATATGACCACAAGCCATTCTTTTATTGGCCAAAGTTTTCTTACGTGTTATGAAAGGAAAAATGTATGTATCTTCAAGGCCCTGGGATTAGATGAGATTTACTTTCTCCTTCTAATAAGTATTTACTTTAGCAGCTAACTTTCTATTTATGTCTTTTTCTATTGACAAGGACTTCCAGATTTTTATAACCTGTAGGCTTCCCACATCAAAATGTCTGCCCTGGTTTTAAGTCCACAGGGGGCAAGCTGAACACAAGATAGCACATCCAGTAGAAACAATACACATGGCTAATTGGATGCATCCCATTTTGGTGTTTCTGATTTTTTGCACATTAACTTTTTTCTACTGTGTGAATTATTGTAGTCTTTTGTTTATAACTGTATGATAAACAGTACCAACAATGATCACAATTTTTTAAATTTTTTATTGATTAAGTTATTACATATGTGTCCTTATCCCCACATTACCCCCCATCCCCCCAACTCATGCCCTCACCCCCCTGTTGTCTGTGTCCATTGGTTAGGCCTATATGCTAGCATACAAGTCCTTTGGTAGACCTCTCCCCTTTATCCCCACCCTTCCCTACTTTCCCTCTGAGGGTTGACAGTCTGATTGATGCTCCTCTGTCTCTGGATCTGTTTTTGTTCATCAGTTTATGTTGTTCATTATATTCCACAAATGAGTGAGATCATGTGATATTTATCTTTCTCACAATTTTAAAGATAACAAATATGGTTCTATTTACTTAGAGGGAACATCAGGATATTAACATGGCATTTCTCTTTGGATAAAAAATGTATTTATTATGCATAGTTCTTAATAGTCGCCAGAACCCTGTGGATTGCAGAACGTTAGAGAAATTGATTGGAAGTGATCGTTGGGCTCTAACACCATGGAACCAAAAAAATGTCCACAAAAGAAACAGAAAACTTGGCTCCAGTGATTCTGAAGTCTTATTTGTTTGGTTTCTCTTGAGGGGAAAAAATGAAATATTTTGGTTATAAACATAAGCTTTTTTCTCTCAATATTCTTAGTTTTTCTTTTGCTTTAAAAATATTTATATTGTTAAATCATCAATTAAAAACATACAAAATCAAATAGAAAATTGATCTTCCAAGTAGTTAAAGACAGTACAAACAAAGTGACTCAGCGCGTGGGCTCCAGGGATAAGGTGCTTGGGCTCAGGTTGTGTTCCAGCGGGTAACCCTGCACAGTTTAGCTTTGTGAGCTTCCCAGGAAGTAAAATGGAGATAGTGATGTTGACTACCTGATAGCGTTCTTAAAAGAATTGAGACCAATTATTCAAAGTTTATAGCTCCTAGCAAATATCAAGGACCCCATAAAGGTATGCTAAGCTATATTAGCAATAAGTTCACAGAAAATGGAATATTAACACATAGTTTCATTATTAGTGATCAATGAAATGTAAGTTAAAATACTGGAAAATATTTTTCTCTATTTGCAAAAAATAATGATTTAGCTTGTATTGTTCATGGTATGGGACAGCTTAATCACCTACAGTTGGTAGTATCGTAAGTAGATGAGCAATTTTATAGGGACTCAGATTTCAAACTTAAAATTTATATTAAATTTGTATCCTTTCATCCAAGCAATACTTTTATAAACATACAGTAGGTCCTCGGGTTACGTCGGAGATCCGTTCCTACTGCACGATGTAATGCAATTTTTGCCTTAAGTTGGAACCCACCTACCTAAGCACCTACATCACTCGTATGGAGCACATACACAGTGGTAATGAAGTGAAAGAGTAAAAATATTAAAAGAAAGATAACAATTCCTGACCTTTACTTATGGTAAATAATAATAAAAACATAAAGCACCTATGTACACAAATCAAAATGATGGAACTTTTTTTATATAAATAAATGAAAGATGGCAACGTAACCACAAAATGATGTACGTCGAGTCTGATGTAACCCGAGGATTGTCTGAATTAATTTATTTGCCAAGAGTAAATATACAAGGGTGGGTAGTGGGGTAGCATTTTTAGAAAAAAAATATAGCGATAACTTAAACAGCTATAACTCTGATATCCATTAACTAAGTGTGTTAAGTCCAAATTCTACCAATGAGGTGGTTCAAAAACATTTAACTTATTCTGGGTATTCATAAAAAACTCATGCCTACATCAATTCATTATGTGGAGAAAGTGCAATATCAAAGTCAAGTTGATTTTATTCTGTAACTAAACGTTTTAGTAGTCATTATAAGTAGAGAGAGAAACATAGAAATATCACTGCCATATATAAACTGTAGAATTGCAGAATATGGTCTTGTTTACCTAGAACACAATTATAGCAAAGGGTTAACAATACTGAATTATTAAAGTGAAAACAAAAATAACCTATATGTTCCTGCAATTTATCATCAATATTCAATTTTCTATACTAGAATACTTAGCTTATTGGCACAATTTCAGTGTTTAATAGCAAAACTATTCTTGCTTTGAGGAAAAAGCACCTCTGTACTCAGCGCACTGAGGACATATTGATGTTTGTGCTGCTTTATTCACTACTAGAGACCCGGTGCATGGATTGTGCATCAGTGGGGTCCCTTGGCCTGGCCTGCAGGAATCAGGCCAAAACTGGCTCTCCGACATCCCCCAAGGGGTCCCAGATTCTGAGAGGGCGGTTCTGGGGTGAGGCACCCCAGAATTGGGATCCCTCCTCTCTGGTTCCAGGTGCGTCACCCTAGAACCACAGCTGCCAAGTCACTCCTGGTGGTCAGTGCACATACCTACCAGCCATTGGCCGGTTGCTAAGTGTGCTTTGAGGAGTTGATAGGGATAAGGGACTTAACCAGGTGAAAATGTCTCCATTGGAATTGAAGAACCTAGCAAAGGGAGTAGAATGCAAGTATATCCAATGACCTCAGGTCTGGTAGAATTATTCATCTGTTAAACAGAAGTTTGGCATTCAGTTCATGTTTGCACCTGTCTCATTAATCTGGATGCAAATAGTTAAGCAATGGAAATGTTACAGAAAAAAAAAACACATAGAAAAGTTTGTATAAACCAGACTTTATTGATAAATCATGTAGCTTGCAGAATTAATATAATACTGATTGTCATAGATGTCAATATTTTATTTTTCTTTAAAAACAAACTCATTTATTTCTGTGTGACAATGTAATCATGCATTTTTTTAGTTATCAACAGATAGGAATGTATAACTTGCATTGATAAAATGATTCAGGTAACTAGATATATTGCAGGATCATAAAATTTATTTCTACTTATAAGCACCCATATGCAAGAAAATAAAAATTTATTTTCATATACTCACTATAAATAATTTCTTCTATAATGTTACATACCACTATCTCAAAATCATATCGAAGAAAGCTGAGATGTATTTTTAATAAAGAACAGAATATTTTGCTTTTGGCTTTAATTTAATGACACAAATTTTATCTAATAATGTTTTTAAAATTATATTAATCTGCACATTATTTAGGTTTTTAAAGTCATTTTTTAAATTGTTACCTAGTCAACTTTACTTGATTTCTCTGTAATGGATTCAAGAATACACATTCCTCTTTCCTGATAGCCACAATTGGCTTAAAAAACAATTAATATACCCATGGTTTTATAATAAAACAAGAAAAAAATAAATATTAACATGGTAAGATCTAATTGAATATCTCTAGGGGAAGGATTTTATACATAAAGGATTATGAAAAAAACACATTGTTTTAGGAGACATACTAATTTAATCAATAATACTTTAAAATTGGAAGGAGAGAAAGCATTAAATTGGACACTATGCTTATCTTGAGACTTAGAACATCATGACACATGAAATATGAAGAGCAGAGTAATTCTGAGGATCAACTATTCCGTGATAATACCTAAGATGTTTAGAATTCTACAATGAATGTCTGTTTTTATTGTGTTCCAATTTGGGGCCATTCAGGAATTCTGCCAACCCAAACTGACCATCTTCTGTACCATGATCCCTAATATGTGTTTGGGGTGGGGTGGGGGGTTGAAGGTGTAGGCCACATAAAAGTGTTCTTCTAAACCTGAAAGGCTATGTATGGTGCACATCTTTACAAAATTACCCAAAGGTCTAAGTAGAAACTTTCAGGGAGCACAGTTTCCACCTCAACCGTGGCTCTTACATGGAGTTCGAAGAGCCCTCACCTAGGTGTGCACCTGAAGATCAACCCAGTTCTGGGGCTTAGTTTATCTCAACCTCTCAGGCTCAGCCACTGAGCAGGGTTGGGCATGGCATCAATCGCTAGCTCTGGTTACTCCAAGTTACTTCATTTCTTCCGGGGCCATTTAAGCTAATGGTCCACATTGGTGTCTCAAGTCAAATGTAACTACTCAAACCAAAAGAACACAAATGCAGGAGGCAGATTCATGATCATGCAGGAGGATGGGACGCATGGAGTAATCATCTTGATACTTTAAAAAATTTATTTTTATTGAATTTATTGGGGTGACATTGGTTAATAAAATTATATAGGTTTCAGGTGTACAATTCTATGGTATATCATCTGTATATTGTATTGTGTGTGCACCAATCCAAGTCAAGTCTCCTTCCATCACCACGTATCCCCTTTACCCTCTTCTATCTCTCCCCACCCCTCTTTCCCTCTGGTATCACCACACTGTTGTCTGTGTCTATTATTTTTCTTTGCTTTAACACAGCCTTTTGTTCACTTTCCTCGGTGCTCTGTCCCCAGGTAGAACACTGAAATACTATGCACAAGTTTTCATGGGAAGAAAGCTGGCAAGAAGAGACCTCACATGCTACCAACTAAAAGCTAGATTAAACTCCAGATTTAAGTAGGCAAGCAGACATAAATGCAGTAGAAGGACAAGGCCACATAGAGCAGGATCCAGCACAGTATATATTTCTGCACTTTCATTACACATTCTCTGGGGCACCTCATGGGAGTGGGCCCTGCTAGTCCATGACCAGTTTTCCAAAGAGCCTAGATTGGCGTTCTTTCTCTCTCCTCCACTGTGATTCTCAGATGACATTCCACAGTGACAGAGGCTGGGTGGCACTACTTGCAGAAGCAAGGGGGATATAATTACCATAAGAGAGGAAGAGTAGAAATTATAGCAATTTAGGGTGAAGGCTGATAGGCCAGGGTGTCACTAGGGGAAAGATAGAGTATTCGTCAATCAGAATATTAATCAGTTTACATAATAATACTATAATTAAGGCTGGCAAGATACTTACTTGCATCCTTACCAATTTTCCAGCTACAAGTAAGTTCTGGAATCCAGACTCCAATTTTTAGATCATCTTCCTCTAGAGGAAAGATCCTGTGATTTCATTGCAATATACATAGTAAGTAATCATTTGAATTTTTCATAAAGGAATCTACAATAATTTGATAAAATAATTATGCATCAAGGAAGGAATAATACCCACATTATTTATATGTCTTAGATAAAAGTTCCAAGCTGACACTAATAAAGACCCAGAGGACTGTTATAGTCTTTGATCTAAGTAGGAGCTGATGAAGACAAGGAGATAAATAAAAAACTAAAAACCAAAGTTATCTTACAGATAACCCATTCTATGAATGTTTCTCCAGTTGACAAACATAAAACTGGGAAATATCCCATATAATAAATAGGTAATATGTAAATTAAACCTCACGCCCTCACAAGATGGTTGCCTATGACCAGACCAGCAAGGTGGTTAGGCAGGGGGGTTAGTGAGGGACAACCAAACGATTGAACAAACAGACTGTGTGGGGGCAACCAGGCTGGCAAAGGGGCCATGAGGGGCAACCAGACTGGTGGGGGGGCAGTTGGGGGTGACCTGGCCGGCAGCAGGGGGCAGTTAGGTATAACCAGGCCAGCAAGGGGGGAAGTTAGGGGTGATCAGGCAGGCAGCCAGGTGAGTGATTAGGAGACAGCAGTCTAGGATTGTGTGAGAGATATCTGACTGCCGGTTTAGGCCCGATCCCTGGGATCCTGATCCCTAGCAGTTGGACATCCCCCGAGGGGTCCCGGATTAGAGAGGGTGCAGGCTGGGCTGAGGGGATGCCCCCTGTGCATGAATTTCATGCACCTGGCCTCTAGTGTGTGTGTGTATATATATATGTATATATTTGGTGTAATTCTCAACTGTGGAAAGAGGGTAGTTCCCTATGTTAGTAAGTAATGGGAGAAGGGATGAAGTGGAAGTCCTACAATGTCCCTTCCTATAAGTCAAGACAGTAAACCTAAAGAAATACAGTGATCCGTGGAACACTGCAGATATGGACTCCTCCAACTAAACCTTGAAGAATGCAGTGCAGTTATGGTAGATCCTACTATATCATATCAGCTCTCATGTCAGCTCACCTCTGCGATATTCATGAAAGTCAGATGGATCACGGCAGATAACTACAGAGTATCCTGTATTGAGCCAGCTCTCAGCTTCACCACAGCTAATGTGATCAGCTCTTCAACAGATAAAATGAACTTCTGGCATTTTACGTATTTTTCCTAATTTGGTAAATGCTTTTCCTTGATGCCATAGGAAGAGACCATCAAAAATAGTTAATATTTAATTGGGAAGAAGAACAGCATTTCTTTAGGAGAGCCCTCTGGGTTCTGTTCCCTGGCCTTTGTCACAGCAGAGTCATAGACATTTTGATCATCTTAAAATGCCTTAAACATCACATCAGTACATTATATTAATGATATTAGGTAATGGAATCCCGTGAGCAGAAAGTATAAAATACTCTAGGTGCTCCATTAGGAAATAATTACATCTACCATCATAGTTCCCATCTATGATTGATGGTAATTAAGCTCCAACAACCTGCTACATTGGGGGAAGTTTTAGGAGTTAAGAGGCTGCAGCATGCCCAGATCTCCTCTCTGAAATGAAGGACTTAGGAGGAGTAGTAAGGCATCATGGGCCTCTTTGGACTTTGTAAGTAGCATGTATGATAACAGGGAATTCTGATCTGACTTAATTAACAGGTGAGCCTGCCTATTCAAATGTGAGGAGGGGCAGACTACACAACAGGTCTAGACCACAGATTTATCTCCAGTCTGCATGAAGGTGCAGCAAGTGTCAGGGGTAGATGGGATTGGTATTGGGAGTCGCTGGTAAATGCCAAAAGATGAATTATATTTTCCACATCGTTCACAGACAGGTGATTACAGATTCACACACACACACACACACACACACACACACACACACATTTTGTGTAATCATTGGATGGTAACATGAGTATTATATTTGCGAAACTTGTTTCAATTCAATTTATATTTGTGAGATATGTTTTTCAGTCATATATCAAATATCAGATTATACTCAAGATAGATCCATACCTTTAAAATAATAAAGCATTTATATTACTTTATAACTAACAAATAGTAATATTTTGGTGAGGACAAATGCTCCCATTAATAAAAAGACTATTATACTTAGAGTTTGTATTTTCTCTCATACTTTAATTTTGTTTTTATATTTTATTTATAAATTTATAAATCCTTGGAATATACAACTAACCTTTGGGGATAAATATACATGCTTGAGAGTGCCGAAGGAAATTGTGATTACAGAAATTTGAGGATTACTACTTTTTCCAGTGAAATTAGCTGGAACACTACCAAACAAGGCTAAAACAGCTGCCTCTCTAATGCAGGGAATCTGCATAGAACCAAAGGATTTAGATGAGAGAGAAATATATTTATCAGATTATTTTTGCAGTACATTTTAAATGCATAGCAATTGTTTCTTTCCCTAGTAATGTTTGGTGCTATGCATATCTGTCTTAAGGATAAGGAAGCGTCATAGCAAAGTATCCACAAACTCAACAGCTCAGCTGTCTGAGCAGGCCCAGGTGTTCAGTCATCCTTCTTCACATTTCTCTTCAGAAAGATGTCCTGGCAACTTCGGAATTTCACTGGCCCCACTTTTGAAGGATACTGTGGAGCCTAGAGACAGGAGACAGAAAACAGCTAATAGTATCATTGGACAAAGCCTATCTGTGCTCTAGACACTCAAAGCCGGTAGAGAGATCATTGAGAAATGAGGTCAGTTCTGACAAACGTGCCCAGTTAGCTAAGCTTACTGCTTGCATCTGGCACATTGCCTAGTAGTAGCTGAGTGTTTTTAACCAGACCCGAACCTGTGCTGTCTACTCCACTCTAGTGTCCGCTGGCCATTCAGGATCCTCTCTGGGGCATTCTGCCTCTATGCAGTGCCTTCATCACCACGTCACAAATCAATCTCATCTCTGCCAGGCTTGCGACCTCTGCCACCCCTCAGCCAGCTGGTTTTTAACTGGGCGTGTTCTGAGCTGCACATGCACCTCTATCCTCGGGCATGCCCGCTGGACAACATCAAGACCTGCAAACATGGGGTCTCCAGCTTCTCCTGTATTTACTCTTTTCAACAAAGTGCACCTCGGTGGTGTGTCCAGTGAGTGGAGTCCATGCCAGGAGTTCGTGGATGGGCAGTTAGATGAGGCATCTGGCACCAGGATGTGGTCCCTCTGCTCTGCTCCTGCTTAGGGTTCCTAGGTCACCTGAGCTGCAGGCCTGTTGCAGCGGCCAGCACGCCCCCAGCAAGGGGCTCTGAGTGCATCCTCACTGAGTTCAGATTATTTCAATATGCTTTTCACACCCTCATTACAAATCACCATTCCTTTGAAAAGATAAAATAGTACTGATCACATATTAGTGAGTTGGAGCTTCTCAGAAGAAATGGTCCGTGGAAATAGAAGGCATTGTTATGAACATTACATGCACAATAGAAACGCATAGATGCAAGCAGCGAAGTCCTGGAAAATCTTTGCATTTAGCTTAGATTGAGCAACAAAAGATCAATAATTATATGCAAATGAGTCTTTTATTCAATATAACCAACCTGCATAACATTTTCTGTGCAAATCAGCAAGTACTGTAGAATTAAAAACCCTGAGGGGAGCTGGTGGCCAGAACAGTGAACAGTTCTTGCATGCATGATATCTCCAGAAAGTGCATTTAGCCACTTACACCACAGCTGCTATTTTGTGCAAACTGCCAACAAGAAAAAACCCACCCAATCACACTCCACTTAATTTGACTGAATTTAAATCACGGTGCACTTGCGTGGACAGGTTTCTTTTAAACACTGATTTATCCTCTAAATGGAGAGGCATGGTGGTTATTTGAGACTTAATGTCCCCCGCTGGCCGCATTTGGGAGGCTTTCCAACACCAGGAGCAACTGTATTCAAGGTATAATGCGCCTCCCTGGTCGCTGTTGGGAGCTGTTTCTGGCAGTTCTGGGGCTCCTGCCTGCCTGGCAAACCACGTGCCAGAACCAGAAACATGGAATAAATTTCTCCACGTCCCTGTGGATTCTTCCAGAAATAAGCTAAGCTCTTGTTTTCTTCTTGTTCTAATTCAAATGCTGAATGAAGGGGGCAACACTTTATATAGCAATATATATATATATATATATATATTCTTTTTGGTGCAGCACTCTACTTGGACTATTTATGTCGGGCATACTTGAAAAAGTAATGGAATCCTGAACAGCAAAATCAAGCCAGTCTCCCGGCACAGACCCCCCAGCAAAGTGGCACTTGAGCTCCAGGTTTGCCTTGTGAAGGAGAACTCGGCAGGCAGTCTCCTGTGCAATGGGCACCTGCAGCCTCTGGAGGTGACGCTCACCTGGACAAGTGCATGGCCGGCATTATCCGTGCACTTTATGTGTTTTAATAAAGTCGCCCTTCCCTGCTAAGAGTCCAGGGAAATTATTGTTTGACCTCTGTTCCTAAGCCTTGAAATCATGCCCTGGGTTCTGTATAATTAGCATAAAAATAGGAGAACATATTTACTCTATTTGATTTTTTTAAACTGAGTGATAATTTTTACATAATAAATGCACGGATCTTGGATGTTCAGCTTGATGAGCTTTGATGATGCAGATCCATGTAACTCCCACTCAATAAAAGATGCCTATCCTTTTCATCACCTGGAAGTGTCCCTGCTACCCCATTCTGCTCAAAGCTCACCTGCTTTTAACCCAACGGGAAACCAATTTATGAATTTTGCCACAAGGATTAATCTTGTTGCTGTTGTTCTTAGAATTCAAAAACTGAATTGGATAAGATATACTATATTCTGTCTGACTTTTTCCACTCAATATAACAATTTGTGGATTAATCCATGTTGTTGCCATGTGTCAATAGTTCATTCTCTTACATTATTATATGAAACTACAAAAATACATATTTATCCAATATTCTGTTGAAGTTTTATTTTTTATTTTTAAATATATTTTTTAAAATATATTTTATTGGTATTTTACAGAGAGGAAGGGAGAGGGATAGAGAATTAGAAACAGCGATGAGAGAGAAACATCGATCAGCTCCCTCCTGCAAACTCCCCACTGGGGATGTGCCCGCAACCAAGGTACATGCCCTTGACCAGAATCGAACCTTGGACCTTTGAGTCCGCAGGCCGATGCTCTATCCACTGAGCCAAACCAGTTAGGGCTAAATATATTTTTCTTGATTTCAGGGAGGAAGGGAGAGGAAAAGAGAGATAGAAATATCAATGATGAGAGAGAATCATTGATTGGCTGACTTCCTGGTTCATAGGTTGAAGCTCAACCACTGATCGACACCAGCTGGGTGTTTTTGTTTGTTTTTTTCTTTTTGTACTTTATGAATAAGGCAACTTCTAACATTCTTATTGACATGTTTTATTTCTCTTGAGGAAATATTTAAAATAAAATTGCTGAATCATTGGCCAGCTATATGTTTAATCCTTTAAGAAATCACCAAAAGTTCTTCAAGATGGTTTATTATTTTATGTTCCCAACAGCAATAAATATTTTTATGCTTGCCAGTTTTTTTCTTCTTTAATTGTTAGTGCTTCCATGAGGCTAAGAAATCTCCCTAGAGGTTACACACATTTGGCTATGTTATTTTCAGGAGCTCTATACTGTTAGCTTTATTTAGGTTCATTAGGAATAATTTTTTGCCTCTGAAGTAAGAGTGTGAGATAATTTCTTTTTTTTTTTCCTATAGAGATATCCAGGTGTTCCAGATCTATTTTTTGTAAAGAATCTTCTTTTATTGTTGGCTTTCCATAGCAACTTTTATAAAAAATAATGTGTACACTTGAGTCTATTTCTGTATTCCACATTTTGTGCCACTGATATATTTTCACTTGCCCCAATATGCAGTATCTCTATTACTGTATCTCTGAGTCAATTACTTTAACCTTCTTATCCTTGTTTAAATTTAGGACTATTTTGGCTATTCCAGAATATTTGGGTTTTAAGTTAAATTAAAATTAATTTGTCAATTTCTGCAAAGAAACTTGCTGAATTTTGAGTGAAATTGTGTTCAATCGTTTTGGGGAAAAATAGATGATATTCTGTCTTCCAATCCATGATCATTATATAGCTGCCCATTTATTTAGGTTCTACCTTCATCTCTCTTATCAGTGTGGTAAGAGGGCACATGCTTGCCTTATTTCTTATACAGACCATTCCCGGGTTACATCAGACTCCACGTATGTCGTTTTGTGGTTATGTCGCCATATCCCATTTATTTATATATACAAAAAGTTCTGTCACAAAACACATGTGCTTTGTGTTTTTTATTTATTTACTACAAGTAAAGGTCAGGAATTGTTATATTTATTTATTTATTTAATTTTAAATTTTTTTTTTTTACTGTTTCACTTCATTACTACTGTGTATGTGCTCCATGTGAGTGACATAGGTGTTTATGTAGGTGGGTTCCAACTTAAGGCAAAAATCTCATATTGTAGGAATGGATCTCCAATGTAACCTGTATTAGAAGAAAAACACTCAATATTATACTATACAGTAGAATGTTATGAGCAAGGGTATAGAGTCCATAATGACCACAAAAGAAGGTTAGGACAATTCTATCATATATAACACTAGAGGCCCAGTGCACAAAATTCATGCATGTGTAGGGTCCCCAGCTGCTGCCAGCTGCCAACCAGGGCCTCCCTTTCCCAGCTGCTGGCTGCCGGCCAGGACCTTCCTTCATTCCGTGCCACTCCCTGGTGGTCAGCACACATCATAGCAAATGATCGAACTCTGGTCAGTTGAACTCCTGAGGGGACACTTTGCATATTAGGCATATATACATGAGGCCCGGTGCACAAAATTCTAACACTCAGGAGGGGTGCCCTCTCACAGTCCAGAAGCCCTCGGGGGATGTCAGACTGATGGCTTAGCTGTCAGTCGGACATCCTCCGCTGAGGTGGAGGTGGGAGAAGCTCTCGCCACTGCCGCTGCACTCAGCAGCTGTGAGTGCAGCTTCTGGCTGAGTGGTACTCCCCCTGTGGGAGTGCACTGACCACCAGGGGGCAGCTCCTGAGTTGAGCGTCTGCCTCTTGATGGTCAGTGCACGTCATAGTGACCAGTCAATCCACCGTCGGGCTGAAACTGGCTCTCAAACATCCCCCAAGGAATGCTAGATTGCGAGAGGGCACAGGCCAGGCCAAGGGACCCCACCAGTGCATGATCAGGACCAGGGAGGGATGCGGGAGGTTGGCTAGCTGGGGAGGAGCCATGGGAGAGCTCCAGGGCATGTCCGGCCCATCTTGCTCAATCCCAATCAGCAGGACCCCAGCAGCAAGCTTACCTACATTCAGTGTCCTTAGCATATCATTAGCATATTACAGTTTGATTGATTGAACGAATGACTGGACGATTGGACACTTAGCATATTAGGCTTTTATTATATAGGACTAGAGGCCCAATGCACAAAATTCATGCAAGAATAGGCCTTCCTTCCACCGGCTGCTGGCATTGGCTTTCCTCTGGCACCTGGGACCCAGGCTTCCCGTGCAACCCCGGTTTCATTTGGAAGGTCGTCTGGAAGGGCGTCCAGTCTAATTAGCATATTATACTTTTATTATTATAGATTATCTTGACCAGGTAATTTCCCTTTTCATGCCAAAGTTGACTCAGCTTTGTTAGGGGAAGAAATATAATATTGGGAACTAACTATTATTTATAAGAAATAAAATAAGAAATATTAATCATGCTCTGTTAATCATGATTTTTTTTTCTGATTAGAGACAGCACATTTTAACTTGGCTGGGAGTTGTATGCACTAGGACATGGGAGCTAACATGGTAATGCAGTCCATCCTCCTGTCTCAAGAACTGCCTATCTTTATGGAAAGATTTACAACCTTGCCCTGGAGGTACCTGCTCTTTACAATCCCCAGCCCCTATTTTCTGTAATCTGGTCCCAGGGTACCCAGAGACACCCGCCCCATTAGAGCTGCTTCTCCCCTCTCCCAGCCCACATGACTTGTAACCTGTAATGATTATGCTGTGCCTACTTTCCCATGCCTGTAATGCCTGCTTTCTCACGTAATCTTTGTCCTTATACCCAATATAAGCAGCTGGCTGTGGGGAGGGGAGAGCAGATTTGTGTCGGTGACCTGCTGCTCTCCATATTGTCAGCAGGATTGGAATAAATGCTCATATAGGATTCAACCCTGTCTCTGCTTAATTGGCTCAAGTAGTGACAGGCAGCCCAGACACATTGGTTTCCTGGTTTCAGCTTTGCTTGCAGCCCATTGTTGTTGTTGTTTTTCTGTGTGTGTGTGTGTGTGTGTTTTTTTTTTTTTAAAGTAGAATAAACAGTGCATGCTTTCTGCTGGGAGAAACTTAGAACATTTTATAGATTAAGCTTGAAGCATAACAATAGCAGCACCAGTAACTGTATCTAAATGAAGTCTTACTGGGTAGAGCCCTGTGCAAGGCATTGAGTATAGATACTAGCAAAAGAGAAGGTAGGCTTTCTCCATTCTTAGCATTTTTAGTTTAAGTTGCATACATATGTAGGTGTGAATGAAATACCTGAAGTGGTTCAGGTATCTAAAGCACAGAATAACCAGAAACTATAATTCCCCAAACTGAATATCTCTCAATTCCTAGGAATAAAAGCAAGAAGCACCAGTTCCTTGAAAGTCTCAAAGCTTTTATATAGACCTTTGCCAGTATCTAAGGTCCTTTTTGAAGGTTACACTGGCCTCTCTTTATTACATTTCCCCCCATTTTTGCTTATCATTATAGTCAGTATATGTATTAGTTTCCTTTAGCTGCCATAGCAAAATACCTCAAATCGAGTAGTTTAAAAGAGCAGAAAATTATTTTCTCTCAGTTCTTGAGGCTAGAAATCTAAAATCATGGTGTTGTCAGGGCCATGTTCACTTGGGAACATGTAGGGAAGAATCTAGATTCTGACGTTTGCCAGTAATTCTTAGTGTTCCTTCACGTGTAGATGCATAACATATATATTCAGTATAGCTATATACTATCTGCATATACAGGGCATCCCAAAAAATGTATACACACTTTAGCAGCTAATAACTCAATTTTGTAATTGAAATGTATTTAAATAAACACTGCCTTTATATTATTCAGTGTGTGTATATATTTTTTGGAACACCCTATATATAGACACATATAAATATTATATCCACATATTACACGTTATATGATATATAAATATATATGCATATATGTATTTAGTGGGGATATTTATAAATATTATTTTCCAATAAAATTAGTAGTTTTTGATGTAAAGTGTGATGCTAGGGTTTTAATTATAAAGATAAACAATCATATACATATGCAAGTTGGGTCCTGAAAATGCCAGAGAGCACAGCATTGGGAGCCTGACTTCCATATTATTGCAAGCCTGAAGGAAAAATACCGTTGGGAATCTGCACTATGAGATAAGTGGTTTCTGAAAACAAAACTGGCAGATGTGAGTTAGCTAGTGATTATGATACAGGCAAAGAAGAAGAAAATCCTGAAAACAAAGTATAAGCCAGAAATCAAGAAATTCTGATATACCTCAAAGCATTAGGAACCATTAAACTGTTCTCAGAAGCATGAAAACTCTCTGAAATGTAGGCAACTCCTCCAAAATTAAGCAGCATGCTCACAGGAGCCGCATCGCTCACAGTTAGCCCTGAGAACTGGGAATACCACCCTGCTTTGCCATCACCTGCCGTATGTTATGGGGGGTCCATCTGTCTATAGCAGATGCCTGGTACCAGCACCAAGAATGGTGCACTCTGAGGTCAGCTGCACCGAGACCAGGGATGGGAAGAGTGACCTGGCTCTCTGGAAGTGGACTCTTTTACCAGGAAAGCTACAGGAAGGAAAGGCAGATGTGATTTGTCCCAGTGGGGGTTTTAGAAGATGACTGGTGTCACTCTCGCCATCTCCTTTGGTGCTACATGGACCAGCCTTTGAGCAGCATCTTCTCCAGGCTCCTGTTAACCAATCTTATTCAGTAGATGCAAGGAACAGTGAGCACACTCTGTGTGCCAGGTCTGAATTACTGGTGGAGCACTCCAGTGTTTCACATGAAGGCTCGGTATTCCACATCAGCTTGTTATGTTCTTGGCAAAGACCTTTCCATGACAATCTTGACTGTGTAAGATGCTTTTATGAAAATTGCTAATATTGACTCAGTAGAAAAGGATACAGAAAGTCATTTGCTTGAGTATTTTGGCAATGTGACCATTAAACATTTTGAAGAATACTTTTAAATCCTTCCATTCTATTCTCATTGCATTGCGATTCAAAAATACATACAGACTAGAGGCCTGGTGCATGAAATTCATTCACTAGTTGGGGGAGGTCACTCAGTCCAGCTGCTTCCTCTCGCAGTTCTGGACCCCTTGCTCCTTACCATCTGCCTGTTCATTGCTCCTTACCGCTCAACTTGCTGCTCCTTAGCGCTGCCACGGAGGCGGAAAAGGCTCCCGCCACCACCACTGCGCTTGATAGCCATGAGCCCAGCTTCTGGCTGAGTGGTGCTCCCCCTGTGGGAGTGCACTGACCACCAGGGAGCAGCTTCTGCACTGGGCGCCTGCTCCCTGGTGGTCAGTGCTCATCATAGCAACCAGTCATTCTGGTCGTTCCGCTGTAATAGTCACTTAGGCTTTTATTATATAGACTAGAGGCCTGGTGCATGAAATTCGTGCACTGGGGGGGTTGTCTCTCAGCCCAGCCTGCACCCTCTACAATCTGGGACCCCTCGGGGGATGTCCAACTGCTGGTTTAGGCCTGACCCAGCAGTTGGACATCCCTCTCACAATCTGGGACTGCTGGCTCCCAACTACTCACCTGCCTGCCTGCATGATTGCCCCTAACCACTCCTGCCTGCCAGCCTGATCACCCCTAACCACTCTCCTGCCAGCCTGATCACCCCCTAACCACTCCCCTGCCAGCCTGATCGACGCCTAACTGCTCCTCTGCTGGCCTGATTGCCTCCAACTGCCCTCCCCTGCTGGCCATCTTGTGGCTGTGGGCGCCACCATCTTTGAGGCTGGCAGTCAATTAACATATTCCCTCCTTATTGGCTTTGGGCACCACTATCTTTGAGGACAGGGCAATCAATTAGCATATTCCCCCCTTATTGGCTGTGGGCACTGCCATCTTTGAGGGTGGGACAGTCAATTAGCATATTCCCTCTTTATTAGATAGGATGCTCCCTTCTGGTTCTTCAAGAATATGACTTTATAGCCATTTTACAGATGGTTGTTTAAAGATCTATACAGAACACCTAGGGAGGGATTAACATTCAAAATATTTTTTAACTTTTCTACTAATTACTCTGGGCTTTTATTTATTTTTATTTTTTTAATATATTTTTATTAATTTCAGAGAGGAAGGAAGGGAGAGAGAGAGAAACATTGATGATGAGAGAGAATCATTAATTGACTGCCTCCTGCACACCCCCCACTGGGGATCGAACCCACAACCCAGGCATGTGCCCTTGACCAGAATCGAAACTGGGACCCTTCAGTCCACAGGCTGACCCGCTATCCACTGAATCAAACTGGCTGGGGCAACTCTGGGTTTTAAATAGTCTTCAAAAGAGAGTGATGAATAGACCAAAGTAAACCATGTTTGAAACAGAAATACAACATGGGTTTGAGTTGATGATATAGCAGAAGAGACAAAAAAATATACCTATTGTGAATAACTCACTGAAAGGCCAATGAGCTCTGAAAGTTAGAGCAATGTAAAAAGGCCTTTTGTCTAACAAAATGGTTGTGAACACCAACTACAGGATGATAAATGGCCTAGAAATTGGGTATAAACTCATGAAGTCATCAGCTTCTTTGGACCTCCGAAAACTTGCAATCTATGAACAGTAAACTTGCATAGAATCCTGGGTGAAGGGAGACCATGGAGGATTTTATTGGATATTATACCTGAAGAAACAAACAGTAATTTTAAATTTTCTAAATTTTAAAAATTGTATTAACTATAGAGCCATTCTTTCAAACAACTTTGATTTCATTCAACATGTTTCCTAAATACATGATATAACAGAAATATATTAGAACTGTATGTATCCAAGAGACTTCAACCTATTACTGAGGGGCACACTTCTAACAGTAGGACTTGCCTTATTTCAAAGCCACAGCCTGACCACTTTGCAGTGTGGCACACTTTCTGGCCTGTAACTGTGCCTGGCTCACCGTAGTTACTGTATGTCCTACTTGCTAAATTAGTTTATAATTTGCATATTCTAGGAAACAAAGATAGTGACAAAACTAAGATAAGGTTATGATATGATTTTGTATTCCAAAATCCCTAAATGAGGCATCCAATAATTTCCTATGTCCCAGAACTTTTTACCCTAAGTGTTTTTGAAGACAAGTTTTGAAGGGGAAAGAATGCTTCCCTTTAGCATTGCAGGTTCTCTGCGTCCTGGCAGACTCGGGTTTACTCCAGTACAATAACCATAACACGAACAATAGAGGCTTATCTGTACGTCTGTGCTGAGACTTAGGATGTGAACGAAAACTTAAAGGTGTGTCTGGGAATCAAGGCTGAGAACAATCCACTAGGCTAGCTTGTTTTGTGCTCACTTGCTCTTTATGGCCCGAGATGGGCGTGAGGTGACAAAGAAAGAGCCTAAACTAATATTCCAAGATACTTATTGGTTTTAATCCCCTTAATAAGAAAATAAAAGCTGAATAGCATCCTGTATTAAAATATTTTGGGGGGTGAGCCAGTAGTTCCAAAAGTCAAAGGACCCGAGATTTATTGATGAGAAACTGCAGAGGGGGTAAGCACATTTATAAATAAAAATAGTTCAAGAGCAGAAGAAATAGCAGAAGACTCAAGTTTCCTAATTTTCCAACAGCAATCAAGGAATTACCAGATTTTAAAGCTCAATGCAATGATATTCACCATGAACAAAAGCCACCCTCTGAGGAATGCATCGGCTTTGAGTTTGCCTCTGGGGAAAGTGCCACCTGCCACCCATTTGTATGCTAGAGTCCGAACCTGTCTTCAGATTTGTTCAAGTGTTGACATTGCAACAGCTGGACTCCTCTTGGTAGCACCTGAGCTTGCCTGGCAACAGCTGCCTTTGTAGCCACATCTGGTGTTTGATTTAGTGTTAAAATCTGTAGGTCGTGTTTCTTTCAAGCTGCCATTAGCATTGTCCAGAGACTAAAAAACAAGATGTTCATTCATTAGCACCAAAACTTTTCCCCCAACTAAACACAGGCAAAATGTTCTGTCATGTGTTAGCTCTTTAGATAAAGAACAGGGCAAGGTAGGACATATGTAATGTTTTCAACAATAAAGATTTTTTAAAAAATAGATGAGGAAGGAATCATTTATAAAAAAAAATTAAAAAGAACAGCGTGAGGTAGGCTCAACATTGGGCTGCTTTGGATGAGTATCATGTTTTGGAACACAGAGAAATTTGAAAGCATCAGGTAGGTTGAAGATTGCCCTAAAGCAGTGATGGCAAACCTATGACACGAGTGTCAGAGGAGACACGTGAACTCATTTCTTTGGTTGATTTTTCTTTGTTAAATGGCATTTAAATATATAAAATAAATATCAAAAATATGTCTTTGTTTTACTATGGTTGCAAATATCAAAAAAATTCTATATGTGACACAGTACCAGAGTTCAGTTAGGGTTTTTCAAAATGCTGACATGCCGAGCTCTAAAGGTTCGCCATCATTGCCCTAAAGGAAGGGTCAAACCCGTGATGAAACATCAACTAAGTAGTCAAGCTGAGATCATTGCAACTTTGTCAGCAAATGCATCCTAATAGGTGTAATTTAAAAAATATATATTTTATTGAATGCAGAGAGGAAGGGAGAGAAAGAGATAGAAACATCAGTGATGAGAAAGAATCATCCATTGGCTGCTTCCTGCAGCAACCCCCACTGGGGATAGAGTCCAAAACCTGAGCATGTGCCAGGACCAGGAATCAGACCATGACTTCTTGGTTCATAGGTCAAGGTGTAACCACTGAGCACACCAGCTGGGCCTATTAGGTGTAATTTTTAAATTATACAAAAAAGATGTTGTGCAAGTGAATCGCACACATGGGCGCACACGGTAGCATTTTTAGCCCTTCCATGCAGTCATGGAAACGTCCTACAGGGCCCATCCTCTCCAGGCCCTGCACAGTCCTGTCCAGTGTCCACCTCTCAGTCAGTAACAACTGAAGCTATGCCCCTGCCATTCTTCTGATGCCAACGTTCCCAGAAGCGTCCCAGATTTCCTTCTACAACAAAAATGTCACTTCCCTTTTTCTCTTCTTCCACTGTTAGGATTGGCAGGATTTCTAATGCTTATGTATCCACCACCCCCACCCCAGCTCTCCAGGGAATCCTGCTATGAGTCAAGGCCTCCTTGGCCTGGAGCCCAAACCACTGAGTGGGGTTCTGAAAGCCTCTAACTCGAAGGAATGGATCCTTTCTCATTATCCACAGTGACTGACCCGAATCCACCTCTGCATCATCAAGGGGCAGCTTGCAGTGTAATGCCACAGAGGCATCTGATTTTGACTCATAACCAATCCAGTCAGCTGTGTCCCACCCAGAGTATGGGCAGGTCTACATCAGACTTGGACTTTCACCGAAGAGGCCAGTGCAGGAACACGTTTTTCTCTCTGTGTCTCCATTCAAGGACTCTGCTGAAGGTATTTTATTTTGTACAGAATTTGAATTGAGTGTTTCTAAAAGGATGCATTTCTTAGACACATATTTTAAATCAAAGAGTTAAGTCTGTCAGCTCTGAAAGCAGACAGTCATGGTTATTTGCAAACACAACTTCTCTTCTGAAGAAATTTCACATTTTAATTTTACATCTTAAGATTCATTTTGTACTGTAGATCAATGTGCTATTTCTCAGGTTCATAATGTAATTGCATTGCAATGTACGCAGCCATCCTGTGCAAAGCCGAAGGTGATGGTGGTAATGTGACTACATCATCCCAGCAGACCTCAGGGCGTGACGGCCACTGCTCTCAGAAGTCTCCAGTTCCCTGACCTTGAAGTTTTAACGAGGTGCCCAGCAGCCAGGAGCCCTGAGATCAGAATGAGGATCCTATCAGCTTTTCCAAGATTTGGGGCTTATCCAATATTTCTGGAAACCTTGGCTAATTTCCTGCTTCTCATCAGGGGCGAATAACTGATAATAACCTTAGAACATTCCTGAGTACTTACCGCCAAATGGGGACCTCTACCTGACATACAACCCCTTAGCCGGCCCCAGGTGCAGGCCCTCAGGTGTATTCATACACCTTAATACTGACATTTTCATTAGCTTTTGATAAAAGTATGACATGCAGAGAATAGAAGTACACAGATCATCATAATTTTCTATGGCAATTGAATTTCAAGAAGCGACCATATCTATAACAGCAGAGATAACGAGGCCTGGTATTGCCAGGACCCCGGAGGGCCCCTCTCACCAGGCTCCATTGATTACCCCCCAGGCTAAACTAGTCTGAGATCCAGACACTTACAGTATTTTGCTTTCTTGGAGTTTTATACAATTAGGGTTATAATGTGCTCTTTTATATGCCTCTCCCACTTTTAATTTAACGTAACTTGGTTGTGAGACTCATTCATGCATTTTTGTGCAGTAAGAGTTTTAGTTCTCAATACCTTAGTATTACATTGCAGAAATTGAAAGTGGTGGTTTATTCAATCAATCTAAAGTTGATGGAGTGTTTTATTTCTACTTATTGGCTGTGATGGAAGGTTCTGGAATGAATGTCACTATGCATGTTTCTAGAACACAGACATAGCCATCTGTGCTGGGTGCTCCCTGGGGTGAAGTCCTCAGGTCCCAGTGGCCTTTAGCTGCTCAGCTTCACAGACTCCTCTCTGCACCCGCTCCAGGCTGCAGAATCTGGAAAATGTCTTGTGGTTTTAACTGATGTTTCCCCAAGTGACTTCTCACGTGAAGTACCTCCTCATATGTTTTTAAGCAATTCAGAATAATTTCTATGAAGGGCCTGATATGGTTCTTATTCACAGACTATTGCTGTAACTTCCATCTTACTATGAAATTATAGCCTTCACACACACACTCGGGAAAAAATGTTTTGGAGGGTCAAGTATGTATTTTGTGACTATTTTCTTCCATTCTGTGTTTATTTTTCACTCTATTACTATATTTTGTTGAATAAAGACTCTTAATGTTAATATCCTATCAAGTTTTTACATATGGCCAGTGATTTCTGTTTAATATTTTTTTGCTTACTCTGGAAAATGTTTGCATCTTTTAATAACATCATACTCTTTTAATTGTTTAATCTCTATATAGATCTTGAAAAACCTATCTGATACCTAGTAGAAATCTAAAATTTGTCCTTCTTAAGAAAATATTTAGACATTCTTGTTCCTTTTGCTTTACATATAAATCTAGTCTATCATTTTCTTCTAAAATTATATATTTTAATATTATAGGAATTAAAGTAATTATAGTTCTTGTTATTCATATATCTTGATAGATTGTATCAACTGATTTTTAATAAGCCTTAAATATACATCTTTCTGGTTAGGTGGTAAAAAATATGTTTTCCAATGACCTGTATTCCTATCACAGAGAGTTGCTATCGATATATATATAAAAGCCTAAGTGACCAAATGACTGAATGTCCATCAACCAAATGCTATGACATGCACTGACCACCAGGGGGCATATGCTCAATGCAGGAGCTGCCCACTGTTGGTCAGTGTACTCCCATGGCCAACGTCCCGTGGCCTGCCAACCTCCCACGATCCTTCTCCCCAGCCAGCTGGCCCTGATCGGCCCCAATCGGGACTGGGCAAGATGGCCCTCATCAGCCCTGATCACCGGCCAGGCCAAAGGACCCCACCTGTGCATGAATTCATGCACTGGGCCTCTGGTTTTATATAAAATTCTAGACCACTGGCAGTGGTTGAAATGTAAGAGGAAAGCATGTCTCGTGAGTGTGTGTGTGTGTGTGTGTGTGTGTTTATGATATAGTGAGAATAAATAATTGAATATATGTGTAAATAAATTAAATAATATATTATAGGCCTACTGTATTCAAAAAAATGAATGCATTAGGACTTTATCATCAATTACTATCATGTCCATTGCCTTGGTTTATTAACAGCTTTCTTCTGGGCTCTCACTTTATTTGATAAGTGATGCAATTACTAATCCCAAGAAATAAAGAATAAATAAGACAACAATTGATGGTTTTCCAATTTTTAAGAGCATTTAATTAGTTATTTTCTATTTATCTAATTAAGGTATTAATTAATTGAACAAATGGCTGTTACTTGAATAAATGGCTACAAACAGCAACAATAAAAGTGCATATCATATTGGGCTTTCAGAATATTAAATAAAGTGAGGTAGTTAAAGCTCAGTACCTAACTAAACATTGCTACTAAATAAATATTAACTCACATCCCTTTGAAAATCAATCAGCATCTTGTGGACCATGGCAGGGTGCGCATTAGTTCACGTGTCCTTATTACAGTGAAAGCATGCATGCACGCATTTTAGATTCTAGAGGTGGAGTAGATTATTGTGGAAAAAAAATGAAATGTTTGACTAAGACTTTTAATCCTTATGGAGCAATCAAATAGCTTTTAATAAAATAGTCTTTAATTCTTAACTTTGATTTTGAGAAAAATAGATTCAGTTTGTTATTTTTAGAAGGAAAAATTGGCTATATATTTGGAACGAGAAGTATTAGAAATAGAATGAAATATTTTTTAAAAAATTCAAAAAAGACATGGATATGTTAACATTAACTTTTTTTTTTAAGTTCAGTCTAGGGATCCATATGTCCAGCCACATAAGCATAGAATACAAAACCTTTCCCTATATATATGGGCTCCTTTGTAACAACACACTCCTTGGCATTATTGCTGGTAGATTCCTGTACCTACCCGCGAGAGAACAGAGTATAGCTTATCTGTATTGCATGGAATTGAATAGAAAGCACAGTGGCGACACCTCTCCTAATAGAGCAGCTAAGACACAGTTTGAAAGACTGCCCCTCCCATTCAGAAGTTCAAGTTCTTTCCTGATAACCTGATGTATACAAGTCAGGGTGCCATAGGTTCCAGCCTGTTCTGATTTGAACCTCATGGGACTGACATTGTAAATTTAGAGTCACCTTGTGATCCAAAGAAAATAAAATAATTTTAGTAAAGGAGAATATTAAGAATGATTAGGTCAATCTAAAGTTTCTTTGAAATTTTTTACCGATAGGTGGGTATAGCTTTGATAACTTCTTAATATAAATTAGGCAATATATTGCAAGTAAGTTTGAGATTTTGAGCAATAATATTACTTTTAAAAGTAATTTTGAAGTATAAGATGTAAAGCAGTCAATGTTTTATTAGGCTGCCTGCCTGTTCACTTATTTATTCAAAAAAGCCCATTATAAGTTCTGGATATGAATCTTTTATTATATATAAACTAGGAGCCCAGCGTGTGAAATCGCCTGGCGCTGCCCACCTACCTGCAGCCCTGCCTTGACACCGGGACCTGTCCACACAGAGCTCTAGTGTACCTGGCCCAGCTCCCAAACCCTCTGGCCTGCTCAGGCCGCTTCAAGCCCCGCCCTCAGTCCCTCCGGTTGCCTTTGGCTGGTCCCGCCTTCTCCGGGCAGCTCCCCACCTCCTCCCCCTCTCCGGAGCAATCCGGCAGCTCCGCCCCATCATGGCGCCAGAAGAGAGCATGGAAGCCTCTCGCCTGCTGCACAGTGTTCCTTCCCCTGGCAGGTGGGCTGCAGGGCACTCAGAGTGCGAGTGGTGGGTGGCGAAGGACTGGTGAGGGGGGCGCTATGGGCTCTCACCTCTGCCCTCCCCAGCACGGGATGGTCCCACCTCCTCCAGGTGTCTCTCCGCTTCCCCCGTCCCCGGAGCAACACCCCAGCTAATATGCTAATGGTCTGGTCATTACCTGTTATAGCACCCCAACCGTTAGCATATTAGCTCTTTATTAGTATCAGGGGTGGACAAACTTTTTGACTCGAGGGCCACAATGGGTTCTTAAACTGGACCGGAGGGCCGGAACAAAAGCATGGATGGAGTGTTTGTGTGAACTAATATAAATTCAAAGTAAACATCATTACATAAAAGGGTACGGTCTTTTTTTTTTTTTTTTAGTTTTATTCATTTCAAAGGGGCCGGATCTGGCCCGAGGGCCATAGTTTGCCCACGGCTGGCTATAGATATTAAAAGTACCTTCTCCCACTTTTGGGGTTTAAACTTTTTTTGGATGAATAAGAAATTTTAGTTTTAATATAGGTTAATTGATTATTTTTTTCTATATGGAAAACATCTTAGGTGCACTCTTTCAGACATCATTGCAGATCCCAAAGTTTTGAAGACATTCATTGGCTAGCAGAATGGATAAAGGAAGAGTGGTGTGTTCATGCAATTGAATAGCAAGTAACAGAAAATGAATGAACTAACTTACATGCAACCACCTGATGTTAAACAAAGAAAGCCAGTGTATGCCTACCACCCACCTCCCTCTACTGTAATAGTTAGCATCCTTCTCCACTTTGCTTAATAACTAATTCTGCTCCTTTCTTTAATCTTTGAGTCCACATTGGCCCAGTCATTTATATCTGCATTGACTTCACCTCAGTGGTTAAATGGTTTAGTTCCTTCTCTAGCTAGACAACCTAAATCTTCCCAGAATGCTACATGTAAACACATTCATATACACACATTCTGCCAAACCGGTTTGGCTCAGTGGGTAGAGCGTCGGCCTGCGGACTGAAGGGTCCCGGGTTCGATTCCGGTCGAGGGCATGTACCTTGGTTGAGGGCACATCTCCAGTAAGGGGTGTGCAGGAGGCAGCTGGTCGATGTTTCTCTCTCATCAATGTTTCTAACTCTCTGTCCTTCTCCCTTCCTCTCTGTAAAAAATCAATAAAATATATTTTAAAAAAAAAATAAAAATAAACACATTTATACAGACTACACACGAGACATCATGGATACATTTCATTAATGAGTTCAAGATGATACATGGATTCATATAACAATGTGTCCACATATAAAGGGGTGATTACTAAGCTATCTGAGTCTCCCACTCACCTAAACTGACCTCCACTCAGGAAAGAGAGGTCAATATCGTGTTTCTAAGTCCTTTGAAAAAAAGTGAGAATTTTCCAGATTAGGAAATGCTAAAGGGAAGTGAGTAGAAGACTAAATGTGGAAACTTTCTTGTAAATGGATTGGTTGTTTATTATCTAGCAAGAATTTGGAGTTATCCCTGAATTCTGTGGATATTTTGAGAAATAAGGGACAAATCCCCACTCCCATGCAGAGTCTCATAGAGAAAAATACCTCAGAGGAAGAGTTTATGGAGGGAAGTTGTAACTTAGACCCCAGGGCTTAGGACTCAGTAAAAATCCCCACTCCCTCTGAACACAGGCTCTGAGGCATCTTACCTGTTGGGACCATGTAGGCTTATATAGTTAGCGAGTTGACAGTACTGTTGGTAACATGAGAAGGGAGCCCTCACCAACACTCTAAGAAGCTGGTGCCCTTTGCAGCCGACTCACTAAAGAATGAAATGTGGGCTCCTCACCCTTTTAATTTAAGTGAGAAAAAAATAAGTATTGTAATATGCAGGGTGTCCCAAAATTGTATATACACTTGAATAGCTCAATTTTGAAAATGAAATGTGTTTTAATATACACTGACATTATAAATGTGTGTATACATTTTCTGGGACACCATATATTTGTTTACATTTTACTTTTATTGTTCAGTAAAATTCATGTGCTCTTACACCCATTTCTAGAAAGAAAGATAGATGGTAGATAGATCAATCACTTAGCAGATATATGGGTAATGGGTAGGTAAATGAGAGGATAGCTAGTCAGGAAAACTTAAATCTATAGATGGATAGATGAGTTGATAAGCAAATAAAGAATATGCAATTAGATAACTTTCCTAATTATAGATATTTTGAAGCTCCATGTAATGATCACAATAATAAAGGCATAAGCCCTTGGCCATCACTTTACTCTCCCTGAAGAGTGGTTACTCTGGGGAGGCCTACTTGTCACTCCTTGTAGGGAGAGCTACAAAACATCAGGTTAGATTTGGGCAGAAGGTTCATAATCATACAAATTAGAAAGAGGTCTAATTAGTGTCTCTCCCAAGTGAAGAAAAAGCTAGCCAACCACCGTAAACTAGAAAATAGCTAAGCTGCTGATTAACAATAGTCTTAAAATGTCTTTAGTGCTGAAGAGTCATTCAACTCTTCCTGAACCAAGTCATTTTTGTCAATACTCAGAAACAAGTAGACATGATTCCCTCCCTTAGCAAAAGCCCAGTCTAAAAGGATAGCGAATGCCACATTTCTACCATCATTTTTATACAAGATAACATATATTAAAATTGAAGAAAGCCTGCTTTTTTCCCCCTAAACTAATCACATATGTTAAGATTGAAGGAAGGGTAAAATTGTTACTTCACAGCAAAAAAGTATTGTAACTTTATTTGTGAGATTTGTCCACCTTTTCCACATGTTGAAAAATATGGAAATGACCAAATCTAAAGGCATGCAACTCTACTGAAAACTGGTTAAAGGACTCTAATGGATCAGAAGCAGAATACCACTTGAAATTAAATTACTTGATCGCTGGGGTCTGGGCCTGGTACCAAGCAAAGGTACGTGAGAAATCACATTGTGTTGGGTAACTAGAGTGAAATATTTCATGAGGTAGAAATAGAGCCAGAAAAGTTTCATGAAATTGCATCCTCATAGCCATAAAAATGAGGATGGATAAGCCACTGGCATTGGCCTGGGTCTGTAAGCTCTGAAGTGAGAAGACTCAGGAACTTAGGCTCATTCTAGTGAAAGCACCAGAGATTTTCCACCTGCACATGGTCTTCCTCCCTTTTCCTTCCTTCCTTCCTTCCTTCCTTCCTTCCTTCCTTCCTTCCTTCCTTCCTTCCTTCCTTCCTTTCCACAAATCTGATATAAGATACATTAACAAAGCACAGAAACCACAATCTACCCATAGAACATCTGCTTTGGCCAGTATCTTTCTGAAAGGATAGAAGTTAAATCAATAAAATTTCCTCCATATGTAAATTTCAGAAAAACAAAAGAGATAAAAAGGGAGAGGAAAGGGTAGGAAGAGGAAGAACAGGAGAGAGAGAGAGAAAGAGAGAGAGAGAGAGAGAAGGAGAGAGAGAGAGAGATCACTACTAACCTCTGTATGACAGTATGACAGCATGTGGAATTCTGCTGACCAACTCCCCAGGGAAACTGGTGTAAACTCTAGGAACACAATTAAAGCTTCCTGAAATGGTCTAAGGCAGTGGTGCTCAACCTTGGTGCACATTAGAGTCACCTGGGAATCTTTTTAAAATCCTGATTTCTGGGCCTCATCCTCCAGAAATTCTGTTTCTTTGTAATGGGGTGAGGCCACAGCATTAGTAATAAAGAAACAGAATTTCCGGAGGATGAGGCCCAGAAATCAGGATTTTAAAAAGATTCCCAGGTGATTCTAATGTGCAGCCATGGTTGAGAACCACTGGTCTAAGGGCAAACAGTAACTGAGAAAACAGCTAGTCAAGAAAAGCTATGAGGATTTGCTCTGAAAGTTGGGTGTAGGTGGTTTTTGAACAAAGACTGAAAGTTGAGAGTAGGTGGCATTTGAACAAAGACTGACTCTGCTCCAGCTCCCAGGCCAGGGAGGCAGAGCATCCACTGCAGATTCCTCAGCCCAGAGCAGGGCTCTTGTCTCCCCTTTCTCAGATGGCCCAGCGGTTTCGAGGCTGAATCCCACGGGTACAATGAGAAGCAGGGCTCAGTTCTGCTCAGCCTCCCCTCCTGGAAGGAAGGCCCTGTCTTGAGCAGGTCACCACTGTGGATATATCACTAACCTTGGGGCAGAGTAAAATACTCCTTATCATCTGCAAGTTCAAAAACGTTCATTTAAAAATACTTGCTCTTTTCTCTTCAGGGAGCATGGACATCAGGTTGACAAAAAGAAACGTTTACATTAAAATCAAAACTTTGGTTATCAAATTTAATAAATCTCAAGTGTTTAAATAGAAATGATTATAATACAAGTTTGTAAAATTAATGATAATATTAATTATAAAAATAATGTTGGAAAATTTCTGCCAAATGATAATGTTTCTCATTATTGAGTATGCCATGCTATCGAAAAATTAGAGTCGTAAAACTTTATAAAATCTTCTTCCTATAATATTTTGTGAAGCTGAGCTCACAGAGCCAGATTTAATTGGAAGCTGAAGGCATTATAAGCTAAAATTTGAGTGATCTGCCATCAAGTTTGCTGAAAGTCTGTTTTATTTAGTGGTCCACCCGGTATCCTCTTTAGAGAGGTTTCTAATCTCCGCGGTTGTAGCCATAGGGGTTAGGAAACACTTGTAAAATAAAGCCACTTCTTCACTTCCCAAAGCTCATAGAATTGTACGAGCTGCATCAGTGAGATTTCTGCCAAGAGCTATGTGGCTTACCAACACGGACATGGGTGGATTAGTATTAAAAGAGAAAACTGCATCTTATAAGGACTAGTCACAATGTTGGTACCATATTATCGGTAACATAAATCACTGCATAGTTGAGTATTTTCCTGAGAATCAGTAATTTTCCTGAGTGACAGTAATTGATGAGCTTACAGTGGACTTTTTACAGTCAATAGCAAAAAGATCAATCAATCTAACTTTGGTTAATAGTTAACATTTTATTTTTTATATGTGGCAGGGCAGCTTTGTTTTTTAATGGTTATATCAGACATTGTAAACTCTGAAAAACTTCTACAGCTGATGGTTAAAGCATAAGCAGATAAATGATTGCTAATTTATTTATTCCTTCATTTATTTATTCCTTCATTTATTTATTAAACATCTGAACTAAATTGGTCCCTGTAATAAATGTAAGATAATCAAAGAAAATGTTTCTTACTCCATCCCACATTGAGAATAATACTAGTTAATATATTTTTAGCCAATATATAAAAATATATTCAGACAAACTTATGTTGACTTTAGATATTCTTTTAATATAAATTCTAGTGTATTTCCAGGAAATACAATTATAATTTGATTCCTTATGCTGTTGGGATAAGAGCACAAAAATCTACAACTAAGGAGCCGTGAAAATTTCTTCAAAACTCCCTTAGGTACCACTAAGTTATTGCCAGAACTTAGCCCAGTTCCTCATGTACTGATTGGAAACATCAGTGACAGGCTTGAGAGCATACACTTCCTTCTATGCAATCTTAGCCTTGGACAAGATTCTCGATGGCAGGGAAAAAAGAACTGGAGAGTTCAATCATAGGTGGCAAAGCACAAACTGTGCTGGATGAAGTTAACCAGGCAAAAACGACTTTATTCAGGCCATTGCAGTAGCAGAGGGACCAGAAGGAAGTCTGAACTCGCTCTGCTGAAAGGATAGAGAGCAGAGGGTTTTAAACTCCCAAGTGAGGAGCCCAGTTGGCTTTACCCAAAGGAAAAGGAAACCTTCCCCTATTGTTATGACAGAGGGCTCTGAGGGAAGCGAGGCTCCAGCTCCCCGGGAGGAAGGGGAGTGGGGGGGCTGTCTCCTGTGAAGATGGCCTTTCCAACCCAGGGCCCCCACACTTTCTTGGATTTAACCTGGCCAGAGGCTTTATAGAATACTAGAGGCCTGATACATGAAGATTTGTGCAAGAATAGGCCTTCCCTCCCCTCACTCCCGGCACCGCCTTTGCTCAAGCCTGGAGTTGCCTTTCTGCCTTTGCTCGCTGCCCAGAGGCCCAGAGTGGCCGGGTGGGGTGGAACGCCTGTGTTGTCACCATGGCAACAATGCAAACGTCACGGCCCAGCCGCTGCCATCTTTGCCACATCAGTTTGCATATTCCCTCCTTATTTGCTGTTGGCACTGCCATCTTTGTTGCGAAGTGATGGTCAATTTGCATATTCCATCTTTATTAGATAGGATTTACATGTCAAAGGTGCAGAGAAAGAACTTACAAGCTTCCTAAGGTAAGTCCCTCAGATCAGGAGAGTGCATCAGAAGACTATGGATAATGCAGTCAGGCTGAGGGGACCCTGCAGGCCCTCTGGGTCTGAGTAGTGTTGATGAGTAAGTGTCTTATAATAGTGAGCTGACCATGACCATTTTGATTTTAAAATTGACTCTCTGCATAATTACGTATGTATCCGGTTGGCCCTGCCACTTCACATGCATTTCAATCTATAGATCCACAATCTACCCACTTTGAAAAAAGAGGTTTCCCATGGTAATCATTATTTTTTCCCAAAATGACTTTATGCCTTTAATCATTGTTTTGAGAAGCCATTGGTGCCTTTTCTCTGAAGGCCATTGCTATTCTTCTTTAACTCATCTGTTTTCTCTTTACCCCAGGGGTTCCTGGAGAATGGTGGCCTTCAGAACATTTCAGAAGACTGTCCCAATCTTTGAAAGCACAACCAGATATTATCTTATTTCACTCTGTCTTAGAGGAACATTTTTTACATGTCCCCTCCTACAATAAATAAAATCTACCCCACCTTGGCCAGTTTGGCTCACTGGATAAAGCATTGGCCTGCAGACTGAAGGGCCCCACGTTAGATTCCGGTCAAGAGCATGTACCTTGGTTGCGGGCACATCCCCAGTAGGGGGTGTGCAGGATGCAGCTGATCGATGTTTCTCTCTCATTGATGTTTCTAACTCTCTAACCCTCTCCCTTCCTCTCTGTAAAAAATCAATAAAATATATTTTTAAAAAATAATAAAAAAATGAAATCTGCCCCAACACGAAGTTATTCCCCCTCTGCATGTATTCAGCAGCAGTAAGATTATTCTTAATTCTTCACAAAACAGCTGGAATATAGCACTCAATAGCTGTAGATATTAGGAAGTGTATTTTGGAAGAAATGCTACATTATGCCATTTCAATTTATTCCAGAAAATAATTAACTTGGCAAATCATAGAGATAGAATATATTTATGCTACAAAGATCTTTCCCCAAATGACCCAGTCTAGTATTCCAGGACAGACAGCTCACTTCCTCATAAGACCAATTTTTAAACCTAATTGTAGACAATTTATATTATTTTGTACATTTGACACTGACCAATAACAATAAAGAGCAATAGGGATATGGCATTTCAACATGAGGAAAATACTAGTATAGACCAAAAAATACCACAAATAAAATAACATGAAAGAAAATACTACCTACAAATTTTGGTCTTTTGGCTTGAATTTGAATATGTCAAAAGTTTAGAAATAGCAGAAGTAAAAGCAATGAATCACTGAAGTGGTCATTAGTAAATGTTTACTGCATGCACCCAAAAAGACAGTTTACAAACAGAAGCACTCAAACTAGAACATGGAATGGAGCCCAGAGTGTGTTGTTATGAAACAGCTTATATAGTGAGTAAGCAGTTTATTCTTCACATGGATTGGTGATAATATTAGAATTTTCTTACATATGGAAACTGCTTAGTGGTTACCACCTGTTAACTGTGGGAAAGAGTCAAATTTTGCTTATTATTTCCAGAGGCATAAGCAAGAAATTACCCAGGTCAAGCTAGTATTACAAAATAAGCTAAATGAAGCTTTGCTTTTATGACAAACTGGTTTTGTCTGTGTAGGAGATTTTCAAGGCTGATCTCTGTGTTTTTTATTTTAACAACCCCAATAAGGAGTAGGTCCAAGTACCAACCTGATTAACACTATTTAATCTTTTTTTTCCCCTATTATCCTTATTACCTGGCCATCCTGGTGAGGATTTTAGAAAAGATGAGTCACAAGGTAAGTCATGCATTTGCTAATGGAAAAAAGTGAAAAAAGCAAGAATGTCAAGATGATGACAGTAGAGAGCAAATATATAAATATTTCGCACTAGAGGCCCAGTGCATGAAATTCCTGCATGAGGGAGGTGGTGTCTTTCAGCCCACCTGCACTCTCTCCAATCCAGGAGCCCTCAGGGGATGTCCTACTGATGATTTAGGCCCACTCCCCGTGGTTCTCTGCACGGCCTGCCTGCTCAATGCTTCAGCGATGTGCAAGCAGGCCCTGCTGACTGCTCTCTGCAAGGCCCACTTGCCTGCTCACCTGATTGCCACAGCGACCTGCAAGTAGGTCCTGCTGTTTGCTCTCTGCAGGGCCTGCTTGTCGGCTCACTGCTGGTGGGACTGAAAGGACTGGAGGACTCCTGGGGGTGGGTCCAGCTGTGCCACCTGCCTGCTGCTCCCCTGGAGGGGCTGAGGGGACTGGGTGCCACCATCTTGTGGCTATGGGCACCACCATCGTTGTGATGGAGTGACAGTCAATTTGCATATTCCCTCTTTATTAGATAGGATAAGGAAGAAACAGATTCCTAGCCAAAATCACAAGAAAACATTAAATATGACCTCTATTTGCAAGGATTGAGAAATTTCAACCCCCCTTTTTTTTTACTGAAGGGGAAAGGGAAAATAAGTACTGTACCATGAGAAAATGTGAAGTATATATAGTATTAATTAATAAACAATGAACAGAGATCTATAGGAACAGGAAGCTTTAACATTAACAAACTGCAAAACTGTCAAATCTAGGGAAAACTACACCTAAAAATTGGCCTGGCCTTGAAAGAGTAACCCTGATTGGTGAGCTTAAGAAACATTGCAGACATTTCAAAAAAAGGTTGGAATAAAGAAAACTTTCGAGCCCTGGCCAGTGTGGCTCAGTTTGTGAAACGGCCTCCTGTATACCAAGAAGCTGCTGTTTTGATACCTGGTCAGGGCACACACCTGGGTGGCAGGCTCGATCCCCATGGGGGCATGCAGGAAGCAGCCTATGGATGTCTGTTTCTCTCCCTCTCCCTCCCTCTCTCTGTCTCTCTAAAATCAATGAAAACATTTTTAATAAAGAAAAGTTTTGATTAAGTTATGCTTTTGCTTACAGGTCACACACTAATACATCCCAATGTAACTGCTCTCTGTGTGACTTGTCATCTCACATTCAATGGTTCAAACAAGTCAAAATGAAAAAGACTGAGGAAGGTGTCTCCTACATAAGCTTACATGGTTTTTATTCTGCAGCTACTCAACAGACATACAAATCACTTAAGAAAAGCAGACTTGAAAGCTGACCATGGGAGACTGATATAGAACCTTTGGTCAATTTCAGAGTTAATAATAGCATCCCCATATAAGACACAGGAATTTCAGAGATAATATTTAATATATGTAAGGTAGAAGCTATATAAGGTGGAGCAAAAGCCAACATAATTACATAGCCACGAACAATTAAAACACAGATGCAAAGGAAGTTATTATAAAATCAGGGATACCTTAGGAGACAGGGTGAAGGGAGAAGTTGTCGGCAAAAAGAATTAGAAAAGACAAAGGAAAGAACTGGAAGGTAACATATAACAAATGTTGGTATTAGCCATTTCACCCACCATCAAGCACTTTCAATTGTATTGTCTCTTTTCCATTAAACGTTTCCAGTAATGCTGATGAGGATTTTGTTTTAGAAAGAATCATGTCACAAGAGACATGGGAATAAAGCAAGTTGTAAGGATGGCTAGAATAGTAGGTTTCTTCTTTGTTTATGCTGAAATCCAGTATAAAGCAAGATGTCTGCTGTAGGGAGAATTAGTATACAAATGATGAGGAAAACATAAGGATAAAGATGACACTGGAGAAGTTAAGTATCCAAGGTCTAATAGGAATAACAGAAAACACTTTTCCAAAGGAGTGTCACTGAATTGATTGACAGGAAAAGAAGCACATGCAGACTATCTTGAAGGGATAGGAGAAAATGCAAAAAACTAGAACTAAGCTATGAAATGTTTAAAAAGTAAAACACAGCAATCTCAGGAAAGAGATTCATTGTCTGTACAAGGAAGTGTATGGAGAGGACCTGTGTATCTGATTGAAAATAAGAGAACTTCCTGGGCCAATGAGCACATTCTAGGAGGGAAGATGGCAGGTGATCGATAGTTTAACATTACTTCTAACACGTAATCAAAGGAAAAGGGGAAGAAGCAACACAAACTTAAGGAAAAGTTTTCTGGAAAGGTAGAGATAGTGAAGAATCTATATCTTTTAAAAAGGTCAGAAAACCAGTATGTAGAATAAAATAAATATTTAAAAAGCATAATGATAGGCCCTAGCTGGTTTGGTTCAGTGGATAGAGCATCAGCCCATGGACTGAAGGGTCTTGGGTTTGATTCTGGTCAAGGGCATGTGCCTAGGTTGCAGACTCAATCCCTGGCCCTGGTCAGGGCACCTGCAGGAGGCAACCAATCAGTGTCTCTCTCTCTCTCTCTCTCTCTCTCCCCCCCCGCCCTTACACTCTCTCTAAAAATTAATGGAAAAATATCCTCAGGCAAGGATTGACAACAAAAAAAGAATAATTGAATTGAATTGAATTGAATTGAAAGCAATAGAATTGGAGACACTGAGTTTATTAGAATAACTTGTGGAGGAAGAAAAAGTATAACACAAAATTATTTCATTATAATGATACAAGAATAAATCATTTATTTGAAATGGAAATGCTTTTAAAAGTTATAAAATCTTGTTCAAATACAAGAATTTATTATTATGGTCTTGAATGGATTCCTTTAAATTATAGTGATAGTACATGAAATGTCAAATGTTTGGGGGAATAAAAATGAATAATAAAATGGATAAGCTTTAAAAATAATATTCCAGGCAAATTTTCCAAGATATTAGTTGAAATGTAACATGCCATAAATAATTGAATTATTAAACTACCCAATGTATTGTAGAAAATAAAAAAAGAATTGAATCCTAGGTATTTATTTCTGTAACTGTTTAAAGACAATAATTTTTGCATTTCACAAGCTCATGAAAATAAAAATGAATTGAGATTTTCAACTTACAAACAATGTTTACTGTCTTTTGATGATGTACTAATTTTGCCATTAATTTAAAAAGAAACTTTAACATCCCTCAACTGTGACATTGATAAGGGGTGTGTGCATGTGTGTGCATATGTGTGGTGGCTCTCACAACTATATTTCATGAAAACTAGCCTGCATTAAATAATTATAATCACATTAAAAACACAATTCGAGTTCATTGATTTCATCAAATCCAGAAATACATGTTAATAATATTGTGTTATGTTATAACAGTCCATTTTGCCTTCTGCATTTAAATTTATGACAAATTGTACTGTGGAACACAGAGCATAATACTAGTAGGAGTGAGATTCCTCACTCATTGTTCTTCCTCAACACTAAGATGGCATTCATCTCTTGGTTTTGGTGATATCCAACTGCACAATTCTGGACTTCTAAGTAAGATACCATATTTCTAAATGAACTTGACATTGAGGTACACCAATAAATCAATCCAGCAAATTGAGTTTGAGTGATTTGTCCATTTTTGCTGTGTAGTAAGGGAAGCACCCTTATTCAGAGGTCATCTGTCTTTGATACACTTACTAAGGATTCATTTACCTAATTATTTTTTAAAATATATTTTTATTGATTTCAGAGAGGAAGGGAGAGGGAGAAAAAGACAGAAATATCAGTGATTAGAGAGAATCATTGATTGGTTGCCTCTTGCATGCCCCATACTGGGGATCGAACCCACAACCCGGGTGTATGCCCTGACTGGAAATCAAACCATGAACTCCTGGTTCATAGATTGACATGTAACCACTGAGCCAGCTGGCTGGGCAATTTACTTAATTCTTCATGGTGTTATAATTTATGGAAATTAGACTGTATTCCTTTAGCACTAAGATGGCAGAACTGGGTAAGGTAAATGATGCAATGAACATATTACATAGCTTTAAGTCATTTGATTTTGATCTTAAAATAACAAAGTCCAAATATATATCTTTCTTTATTTTAAGATAAAAACAATGGAATTGAATTATTTTAGGTCAGATATGCTATCTTAAATCAGGTTTTGCATAAGTGGTGTGTTGAAAATGGTTAAGAAGAAGTGAACAGAGAACAAGGAGCATCCAGGTACCTGAAAAGCTACTCTGAGCTTTGGTGCAAAGCACACAGAGTTCTTCACTAACAGAAGCATGGCACAGCCATGCCTGCATCCCTGATGGCTGGCTGGCCTGGTTCTCTCTCCACCTCTCCTGCCTGCATTGTGTCCTACAAGGTTGATCTAGTGGGTTGTATGGGTGGACTGCTTTGCTCTCTGGCTCTTCAATGGGTTCTGCCTAGAACACCAAGGGAAGGAAGGAATGCGCTCTGGAGATGTGTTCCTGCACCTCCTGCAGGCAGCAGGGCAGCGTGGCCTGGATGGCCCCTCCTCCTGGAAAAGCTCCGGCCAGGCGGCCAGTCCACAGGAGCAGCTCTGATCGAGGTCCAGTCACTGCTCTCTCTCCTCACCCTGGCCTGGAGCCAGCAGGTTAGTGGCATCTCTTTTTACTGCATTCCTTCTTGTAGACGCCCTCCACCTTGCCCAAACCTGTGTACACAGTAAATATTAAACTTTTCTCATAATAAGCACTTTCAGCATACATTAGCCAGGACCCTGAGTGATATATAGTAAAAGAAAGATGAAAAATTGTTCTAGGCTCTTCAATCATCTATAAACTCTTTAAAGACAAAAGGTGTGCATGTTCCTTTGTCTTTGAGGTCTAGCCTATGTCTAGTACACAGAAAGAGATCAATATATTTCTTGCTGTTCAAGCTCTTATGTATAATTGTGACCTGCTTTTGGTTTAAGATGGGATGCTTAAATTTTTAAAGAAAAGAGAGTAAGTTTGTTAAAACTAGGCCATTAAGACCATGGTATCATTATATAAATGATAAAAATTGACATTTTTACACACACACACACACACACACACACACTAGCATCAACATTACATTACCATCATAGGATAAATATTATCTGATAATTAGTTGGGTAGATACATTGTAAAGTTAATACTTTTTATATAAGTATCATGGAGCTTTCTAAAGGAGGTACTGGGCACCTTTTAAACCAACCACAGCTTCTAGGATAGGGTCTGGCATAAGAATCAGAATGTTTATCAAAACAATGTTTTATCCTGTTAATATTCTAGAGTAGCAATGGAGACATATAATGATTTTCAGGTGTATTTTAAAATGTATTTACAATTGGTATGCATTAGATTAGGGTAAGTTTTAAGTACAAACATGCACATCTTCTGAGCTAAAATTATATTAATTAATAATATTTTTAAAGAGCATTTCATTATTTACCTATCTATACTAATAAATGGTAATATGCTGATTAGACCGGACATCTTCTGGACGGAGATGCCCGTGATCCCGGGCACCTGCGGCTGCTGCTGGCCCAGACAGAAGCCAGCCCGGGTCCCAGGTGCAGGGGCTGAGGCAGAGGCGGTTAGGGGCAATGAAGCTGGCAGGGGAGCAGTTAGAGGCAACCAGGCCAGCAGGGTATCATTTAGGAGCAATCAGGCAGGCAGGCAGAGGTGGTTAGGGGCAATTAGGCAGTCAGGCAGGCAAGCTGTTAGGAGACAGCTGTCCCAGATTGTGAGAGTCAGTCGAACATTCCCCCAAGGAGCCTCAGATTGGAGAGGGTGCAGGCTGGGCTGAGGGATTCCCTTCCCATGCACAAATTTCATGCACCAGGTCTCTAGTCTGTAATAATAAAAGTATAATATGCTAATTAGACTGGATGTCCTTCCAGATATTCTTCCAGGCGACCTTCTGGATGAAGATGGGGCTGCAAGGGAAGCCCAGGTCCCAGGTGCCAGAGGGAAGCCAATGCAGGCAGCTGGGGGAAGGAAGGCCTACTCTTGCACAAATTTTGTGCATTGGGCCTCTAGTTCTTAAATAATGTTCAAATATTTCTGATTCAGTATACTAAATTACATTTTTTTTCCTATTTCTGTTTAGAAAAACTGGTTAATTTAATTTCCCCCCTTTTCTTTTTACTGCCACATGGTTGCCACGGTGACCCAGCACTGACTGCTGCTGGTTTGAGTGCAGGGACCCAGCACTAACTGCTGAGGGGGCTGCAGATCAAGCTCAGAGAGAGGCCGGGAGAGAGAGGCAGGGTCTGATCCGCAAGCCTCCGTGGCAGCTGTTGGTTAGCCATTGCCTCTCTCTTCTCTTCGGGTTTCTCCAGCAGCCATGCCTCTCCTTTTCTTTCTCTCAGGGCCTCCGAGGGGGGCTGCTGATCAGAAGCCCTGCCTCTCTGATCAGGCCCAGAGATAGGCCTGGAGATGCTGACTGGCATAGAAACCAACCAATCAGAACCAAATCTGGGTGAACTGTGAGGAGCCAATGGCAGCCTAGGAGGCAGAGCTTTTGATGCTGACTGGCATAGAAACCAACCCATCAGAACCAAATCTGGGTGAACTGTGAGGAGCCAATGGCTGCCCTGGAGGTGGAGCTTTTGATGCTGACTGGCATAGAAAATGACCAATCAGAATCAAATTGGCCATCAGGGGAGGGCAGTTGGGGGCGAGATCAGACTGGCAGGGGAGGGCAGTTGAGGGCAACCAGGCCAGCAGGGGAGGACAGTTGGGGGTGAGGTCAGGCTGGCAGGGGAGAGCAGTTGGGAGCAAGATCAGGCTGGCAGGGGAGGACAGTTGGGGGTGAGATCAGGCTGGTAGGGGAGGGCAGTTAGGGGTGATCAGGCAGGCAGGCAGAGGGGTTAGGACAATAAGGCAGGCAGGCAGGTGAGCATTTAGGAGGCAGAGGTTCCAGATTGCAAGAGGGATATCCAATTGGAGAGGGTGCAGGCTGGGCTGAGGGACCCCCCACCCCAGTCCACGAATTTCATGCACCAGGCCCCTAGTATTTATAATAATATTGACATGATTTTTAAGAAACTTTGAGTAAGAAACTGAAAACATCTTATGATCTATCCTATCATAAATGTGTACAAAAATAAAGCATCATTTCTAAATAAAGCTGAAAAAAATGGAAGACAGGTCCTAGCAGGGTTGCTCAGTGGTTAGAGTGGATGGCCTGCAGGTTCGATTCTGGTCAAGGGCATGTACTGGGGTTGCAGTCTCCATTCCCTGGCTCTAGTCGGGGACATGTGGGAGGTAACTAATCGATGTGTCTCTCTCACATTGATTTTTATCTCTCTCTGTCTCTCCCTTTCACTTACACTCTCTCTAAAAATCAATGAAAAAATATCCTTGGGTAAGGATTAATTAAAAAAAAAAAAAGGAAGACAGTATAGTAAGCTAACTTCATTGACTGACAGTCATATCCTTGGAAGGTTTATTTTTGTTTGTTTTTTGGGGGGAAGGGGGCTTTAAATTTAATTCTATTCAGAATAATTCAAGTAAAAAATTGTATTCATTGTTTTCCAGATCCAGAAATCTACAGGGCTAAGATAAATCTCATTATAGATACAAACATGCTGAATAGAAAAGTACAAAAATGATTTTAAATACGTAGTTGAACTCAGAACATATGAGATAAAGCTTCATGGCTCAGCGAGAAAGATCTGACAGCCAGACAAGCGGGCACTTTGAACCTGGAGTTGAATTGGTTATGTGTTTGGGAAGAAGGGGAAACACTATCCAAACCCACCCACGGTGCATGTGTTCATAACGATGCATGGGTAGGAGATATGGCTTTTACTTTTTAAAATGTTCCGATAATTGTACATTCACATGCACCATAGTGCAATGGCACCAAGGGGACATTGCATTGATCCAGTTGAGATACAGGATATTTCTATTATCATAAGAACACTTCATGATGCCCTTCTATAAACACTCTCTCTCCCCTCCCATCACCACCCTCTCTTTAAGCCCTGGTAACCACTAAATTCTGGTCCTTTTCTCTAATTTTGTCATTTCAAAAATCTTACATAAATGGAATTATAGAATATGTAACCCTGTGGGACTTTTTTCACTGAATTCTCTGCAGATTCATTGAGGCTGTTGCATGTATCAACAGCCCATTCATTTTTACTGTTGAGTAGTATTCCATGGTTTCATGCATTATGATGTGTCTGACCCTGATCCTGCTCACGGACAGTGCTTTGTTTCCGGTCCTGTCATGATGAATGGAGTGCTATAAGCATTCATGTCGGATATGGTGGGAGCCTCAGTTTTCAATTGTCTGGGAGAAATGCTGGCTTGTAGAGCAGTTGTATGCTTAGTACCCAAAAAAATGACCCTCGAGCTAACGGTAAATATTGTGCATTTAAAAACTTGTGAAGAGATATCGTATGTTATATGCTCTTAACACACACACACACACACACACAACACACACACACACACACAACACACACACACACACACACACACACGCTGTCCAAAAGAGATATTATTTATCTGTGCAAAAGGCATGGGGAGCCTTGGCCAGGGGGTTGACAATGGAACAGTGGAGGAGAGGGTGGTGGCAGGCCAAGTCTGGGGTGATTTTTCCCCCAAACAGAACACTTTCCTGAGCAACAGGGTTTATGTAGATGTTAAAGATCTGTCTGAAAACAAATGTTTAGATTGAATGACTCTCAGCCTTTTTTTAAAATGTCTTCCAACGTAAAAGCCCAGTTTTAAGAGAAAGAGAGATTTGAATATTCATCCAACCACAATATATTAAATCAACCAGGAAGGCTGGGGGCGGGGGGGGGGGGGGTTATGAACAGGAAAAGGAAGTGATTCTAGAAAACTACATTTTTATATAAGTCTACCCCAGAAACTGCATACTGCACATACTGCATAGGTATACTTAATTTATTTGTTGTTTGAACTTCAAATTTAACTGGACATTATCATTATGTATTTTATGTGCTAAATCTAGCAACTGTAAATAAAACAAGGTTAAACTAGACTCCTCCCCCCGCCCCCCCCCCCCCCACCACCACACACACACACTCTTCCCAGAAGAGAGCCTCTGTGTGCCCTTCCCAGCCGCCCCTTTGAGAGGAGTGATGGGGGCTTCTCAGAGGACATCGTTTATGTTCTAATAGCTCTTCTACCCAGGCACATCAATTAAGACCGCCCTCCCTTTCTGAGTGCTAGAGAGAACAGCTCTCCATCCCCATCAAAACCACTGATTTCGGCGTTTGAAAGGAAGAGCTAAGTATTTTTCAGTTGAGTTCTTTCTAGAATTTTTTCCCCAGAAACAATTGTCAGTAAAACATAGAGAAACTCTACGTGCAAAATGGAACAGCTTGATGCCTTCTGTTTTTAGAAAGTGTGTCGTTCTGTGCTCAAGCAGTTAGGTTGACTTGAAGGAAGTATTCAGAAATCCATGTGTGTTGCCCTAGGCGTTTGGCTCACTGGATAGAGCGTCGGCCTGCGGACTGAAGGGTCCCAGGTTCGATTCTGGTCAAGGGCATGTACCTTGGTTGCAGGCACATCCCCAGAAGGGAGTGTGCAGGAGGCAGCTGATCGATGCTTCTCTCTCATCAATGTTTCTAACTCTCTATCCCTCTCCCTTCCTCTCTGTAAAAAATCAATAAAATATATTTTTTTAAAAAAAGCCATGTGTGGTCTCTACTGGGCTTCATTCCCAAGCAGCCTTTTTTGCAAAACCTTGACATTTGAATCTCACTTATGCTTCTTATATTTTATTTCTCTGTTAGATATGAGATAAGAGAATTAAGATGACTCTAAATTGATAGAACTGTCTATATCATTAAAATAATTATTTTTATCATCTACCCCTTCCTATTCAAACTTTTTCATAGATTTTGCCTTAAAAGGGAACTCAATCTCTGTTTAAAGCACCTTAGCTTTTAATAAGGATCCCCACCTGCCTGTAGGGCGGGGTTTTGCTGTATGCTATGTCATTTGGTTTCCTGATAATTCTCCTGTGGTCATTGAAAATCAAGGGTTTATCTAAAATCACATCAGGTTATCCCTACATCATATGTTCCTTCTACAGAAAGACAAAATTGTAAATGTGCCAATGTTTACCGTTTTCTAAATTGTTTTTAATTTTAGTAATGTAAAATTGCTCAACCTTATTGGAGTATTCAATAATTAAAATTACCCTTTATCCTTTTATTTTAAATGAGGTACCCAAAACTAAAAAACAAAAAGAAAAATAACAACCAACAAACCTGCTTTGCCTCATTTGTTACTCCTTGTTACTGACTTAGACTGAAAATGATTTGATCTCATTTGCATTCTTCAAAATTTGAATTTTACACATCTTATTCATAGCTTTATTTTTTTAATTTTAGTGTTGAATGGGAGTTCCATTTTTTATTTTTTGAGGAAACTCTATACTGTTTCCCACAGAGGCTGTACCAGTCTGCATTCCCACCATCATTGTATGAGGGATCCCTTTTCTCCACATCGTCACCAACACTTGTCATTTATTGATTTGTTGATGATAAGCTCTGCTCTTCAAATATCTTTTATTTTTATCAGTCATTCCCCATCTACTTCCTACTCAGAAATTTTTGGTTGAGCAACTAAGTTCAGCATCCTGTAGAGTTTCCCATGTTCTGGAAATTGCTAATTTCATCCCTAGCGCTGTTTAACCCTCATAGTTCTGGAGAACCAATAGTTACTTCAGAGCCTAGATGAATATTTGAGTTTTATTTTTAACAATTACACTTTCTATGTAGAAGTTGGTAATTTCCATAGCATTGCATCACATACACAATTTCCTTTTTACTTATTAGGAATAATGTGTTCAGGTGCTGTCATTCTGATCTTTCCTCCCTAGAGATAACACCTAGGCCTCTATTGCATTTCAGCTCCAGGCCCAGAAAAGCAGCAAAACTAGACAAGCAACACCAAGCCAAGGCCGACCTCAGGACCAGCTGCATTGGATAATGACGCCCTGGCCTGGCGCTGACCAGTCAATCAGTGGATACCCGGACCCTGAAAGGACATGCCTGGGAAGCTGCTGAATATCCTACTGAAACCTCCCCCTGGGACCGCCCCTAAAGTCTCCACCTTCAAGACCTTTGTAGGATGGAGGACCAGGGCTTCTCCCTCCTGGGAGCATGTCAGCACCTTGCCCCTTCTCCTCCTTAAACCCCCTGGTGAGTTACCTTGACCTTCCTCACTCCCAAGTTCTAAGGCCTAAGGGCCCTTCCTTTGATTCTATAACTAGTTTCCTAAGCCCATTTCTTCTATGTATTATTTCTTCCACCTCTGTGATTTTTCCAGGTAAATGTCCTCTTGTAGTTGGAGTTCTTGGCTCTGAATTCTTTCCAAGTCAGAATTCAAGTACCAAGTTACTGATCCCCCAGGTCTAACATCAGGTCCTGTTTGCCCGCCCACAACAGAACTGTCCTTGTGAACCAAAGACACAGTCTGCAAAAAGAGTGGGATCCCTGAAGAGTAAAAACCAGAGCCACTGATGATACTTAAGCTGTAATTAAAGCCACACTCATCAAAACTTTGAATCAAGTGGTCTCTCCTCATCTTGGAGAAAGAACAAGGGAACTAAATCTCATCAGGATTCTACACCTCACAGCCAGGCTAACGGCAAAGCGAAGACCCAGCCACACAGTCTTCCCAGGGAAAGCAGGGCGAGTGTCCTCATGCCCTGTAGGTGCCGAGTGTCCTATTCTTATTGCAAAGTTCCGTTTTTCTCTGGAAAGGAAAAACCAAATACTTAAAGACATTGAAAGCACATCAGCTTTATTAATCAGAAATCAGCACCAAGAAACTATTCTGTACACAATGCAAAGTGGGGTTTCTATAGGAATGCATTTTTAAATTCATCTCAATCTTTTCTTCTTTTCTTTGCCCTCCTTCAATTTAGTTGTATTTCTTTTTTTTAAATATATTTTATTGATTTTTTACAGAGAGGAAGGGAGAGAGATAGAGAGTTAGAAACATCGATGAGAGAGAAACATCAATCAGCTGCCTCCTGCACATCTCCCACTGGGGATGTGCCCGCAACCCAGGTACATGCCCTTGACCGGAATCGAACCTGGGGCCCTTCAGTCCACAGGCCGACGCTCTATCCACTGAGCCAAACTGGTTTCGGCGTATTTCTAAATAATTAATGTATTTCCTTTGTGTTTATTTTCCTAAAGTGTTCCCTCCATAACAGATGTAAGAGTAGGCCAACAAATAGGATTTTGATAAAAGGAATATTTTCTCAAAGATACAGTGAGAAACCAAAATAGAATCTGAGGAAACCAAGGAATACTGAATAAAAGGTAAAAGGAAATCAGTGATTAGTCACCAAGAGGCAGGCACAATTGAAGCCAAAGCTACTTCCTCCTGTATTTACAGCCGCGTGTGTGATTAAGTCATAGCCCCCCCCCCCCCCATGTGATCTTGAGTCCCACCTACAGTGTACTCATCTGGAAACAGATCTGTTCTTGTTCCTTCATTGAAGTATCGCCATCGCTTATAGCATGCATGGTCTTCCTTACATAGTCTTGCTAACGCCTCTATGTTAAAATCGTTTTCTGTAGCCCCAGTCCATTGCTCAGTTGGTTAGAACATTAGAAAGAACATCATTCCCATACTCCAAGGTTGCAGGTTTGATCCCTGGTTAGGGCACATACCAGAATCTACTAATGAATGCATAAATAAGTGGAACAAGTCTCTCTCTCTCTCTCTCTCTCTCTCTCTCTCTCTCTCTCAACAATTAGCTTTCAGCATTACCATTTGTATCTTTCTGAAACAACCTCTTCACTTTTTGACATCTATTGGTTCAAACAAACTTCCACTAACCCACCAAAAGTCTTCTGCTGTTTTTTGTAGCTGCTGGCAGGTTTCTATGTTATGGAGACAGGCTGTGTTTCTAAATGCATTAGGGAACTTCCAGACTTTTTGTAAAATGATATGTACTATGCTAAATTGTCTCATTTTGTTTCTTAATTTTTCCTTATTGTTAGGCATGTCAGTCATCTTAATGAGCAAAGAGCAATGCCTCTTCTCACAGGCTTATTTTAAATATCTGTTATCTTGTTTAATGGTTTACATTATTTAATTCTTAATATAGCATGACTACAATTGTGTGAACTAATCAATGTTAATGGGGCTTTGGTAGAAAATAGGAAACTTTATTTATAGTTTTAATAATTACTTAAGTAATTTTCAGTTTAGAAAAAATTCATACTATTGAGAGCACCACATAATACAAATCTATACAGTCTTCAAAGCTGGTCTTTATCAGCTTCTTTTTTTCTTTCCTATTTATCAGCTTCTTAATCATCCTTAATTATAATTTAATTTATTCTTACTTGTGTTATAACTCCCCCAAAATTTGTATGAGAATATTAAATGATTCCAAAACTAGACAGAAAATATCTATTCAGTAGCTATTTTATAAATAGATAATAATCATGAAAATAGCATACATTTGCATCATTTGTAGCCATCTGCCATCAAGTTTTCACTTGCTAACATTTTTATGGGAGAATTTTCCAACAAATGTATGATAAGCAGAATAGTAGCTGGGGTCTACTTTTATGCAACATCTTCCCATAATTAAAATAGAACTGCTGTGGAAGCCTGGTGCTCATTATACAACATGCATATTTAGATTCTTCTTACTTTGTTGCGTCTTATTTCTCATCTTTGAAGAGCAAAAAGAATACCACAACTGGAGTTATCTGTACAATTGTCTACCTTGAAACTTGTCATAGTAAAACACATTATTTAACATTAATTTTTGAGAGGACAACTGTCAATTAATGAAAAGTCTATTTTATAAACTTTTAAAGTCACTATATGTCTAATATACATATGCAAATCATAGCAGGTAAGACAAATTTTTATTTAATCTAAATGCTAATGATTTGTTAACACCTTGAAGTCTCCTTGTCTCCTTTCAGTAAAGAGATAGTTCATAAACAACTAGCCAATTGGTTTGTATCTAAATAGCTTTAATATCTTTAACTTTCCTAAGTGGGAAAATCTCCCTTCTCTCAGTTTCACTTCTACTATTAATTTGTTTTGAACATAGTTTATGCAAGCACAGTTCAAAGCGAAATGAATTGTCCTGAGACACACAACAGCACCCACCGGCCACCACACCTTCTGCAGGATGGGAGCCAGGACAAGCTTTGCTGTTGGAAACACGGTCCTTTCTCCCTGCACTAAGGAGCTCCCACACTCCCACCACCACCCCGCGCAGCGAGAAACACCTGCTCTCTTCCCTGATGCCTCACGCCCAGTCTCCCCGGGCGCTTGTCAACACCTGTGCTCTCCCCTCAACACACACTGCGCCTTGGCTACTAAATATCTGCAAAATTTTTACATTTTAAGGAATTTTTACCATTAATCTTTAAAAAAGAAAAGAAAGGGCTCTAGTTTGTTTGGCTCCCTGGATAGAATGTCAGCCTGCAGACTAAAGGGTTCGGGGTTCGATTCAGGCCAAGGGCACAGGCCCGGGTGCCGGCTGGATCCCCAGTGGGGGGAGTGCAGGAGGCAGCCGGTCAATGATTCTCTCTTCTCATTGATGTTTCTATCTCTCTCTCCCTCTCCCTTCCTCTCTGAAATTAATAAACATATATTTATAAAAAAGGAAGGAAGCACAACAGTGACCACCGTGACTCTCCTGTTGGAATTCCGTGGCTTTTGTATCAGTTCCATTGAAACCGTGTACAGTGTCCTCCGTAGCTGGGAAGTCTGCTGTATCTGGTCCGTGCTCTCTAACTGGAATGTGCATCCCAGCTGCCACCTGAGCAAGTTAATGGGATCATGGATTCAGATTCAGCACAGGTGATCTGAATGGTTAAAGTGCCCTTAGACCAGTGGTTCTCAACCTTCTGGCCCTTTAAATACAGTTCCTCCTGTTGTGACCCAACCATAAAATTATTTTCGTTGCTACTTCATAACTGTAATGTTGCTACTGTTATGAATCGTAATGTAAATATCTGATATGCAGGATGGTCTTAGGTGACCCCTGTGACAGGGTCGTTCGACCGCCAAAGGGGTCGCGACCCACAGGTTGAGAACCGCTGCCTTATTTTAGAGGATGAATTTCAAGGAAACTCAGACTTTTCAATTATTTTAATTGAATTTTTATCTGTTAAATTTTATTCAGCCAACATGCATTTTAAAAATATGCCTTATATTCTAAGCTTTGGTCTTGGTGCCTGGAAACACAATAATTAATAACTCAAAGATGTAGCTGTTATGCTGTCCCTAATCTATGATGCCATATTTGCAGTTTATTTTGAAAAGGGCTGCAATATTCTTACAGATGTATGAGAACTGAGAAGAGAGTGTTTCACTCCTCATTTGGGGAGGTTACAAAGAAGAAGTGACATTTGAAGGAGGTCTTCCCATGGGAGTAGGATTCTGTCTTGGGAACAATAATTTGAGTGGGCAGGAGAGTGTGGTGACAACGTAGTGCAAAAGTGTGATGATAGGCAGTGGGGTCAGGTCGCAATGGGCATTGCACTAGTTGAGGTGGTTTTGGTTGTGAGAAACAAACACCATGTATCATCTCAATAAATAACAGGCCGGCAACAGGGCTTTCAGGGCTGGCTAAGTGACTCCGCGGTGTGGTCACATGTGCAGGAGGCCGTCTTGAGTCCATCCACGTCTCTACTCATGGTTGTGAGAGGGGAGCCCCAGCTCCAAGCATCAGATACCCCTGTGACCGCGGAGCGTCGGAAAGGAGGCGGGCAGGGACAAGGGGGTCTTTCTCTCCGTGCCCCCACTTTTTATCCCAGGGCTGCATTTTGCTGCAGTGGGGAAGATTGGCTAGTGAGCTAAAAGTATGGGGTTTTATTCTTTAATTTTGTCCACATTCAAAACCTGGTGCTCACGTTCCGTCTTCTCCAGGCTGTTATGGAGGCGCTATGGAAACCGATGAGGATGGGCGCCTGAGCCTCTTAGCCAAACACAGATACTGTCCTACTCATTCCCTTCTCCACTAGCAGAGGAAACAGCAGATGTAAAACTGGCCTACAAGGTAAAGAGGCCAAAAATGGAATTAAAATTTAAAGAGAACTATAGTGACTTGCAAAGATGAGTGTTCCAACATCTTTTAGTCTTTCGGCTGTTTAGAATGATTCCGACAATAATGATTCAGAGGAGGTGAGAGAAGGGTGTCAAATAGCAAGCTCCTGGTTTTTCAAAGTGAATTAAATGAATATTTGCCTCTTTAAAAATTTTCTCAAGAAAATTGGAAATCTAAAGGGATCGAGTGATGGATTTAGGCATTGCTAACTTCAAGTGTTTAACTATATTTTTCATAAAGCTTTCTCTCCCAATTTCTAGCTCCACTTTTTAATTAATTTTATTCTATTTTTGTGGGGGTTGGGGTTGACTTTGTTCTCGAGCACATTTTTTCATCTTTACTGTTGAGAGTATTACAGATGTTCCCCCTTTTTTCTCCATCAACCAAATTATTGAAGTGATTGTTGGCAACTTGGATTTATGTCGGCCTTTCAGCAGCTACTAGAGTGTGAAGCAATATAACATTTTTAGGTTAAAACTCAGTTGTTTGGGTAGTCTGAAGAAGAGGCAGGAAATGGAATATACTGGAAGATGATGATCAAAAGGTAGGCTAAAGTCACATCATGAATAATCTCCATGATTATTTTACTCCTAAATAAAGTACAGAGTGTGTATTTTATTTAGGAGGAAATGAGAAACAGAAATCTTTAGAAATCATGGAATGAAATAGCTAAATCTCTTATTGTGAAGCTAATTGGTGCCAGTAATAGGTACTCCAATACTAATAACCTTTTCCTGCTGTGAATGCCAAGATATTATTTCCTTTATGACTTATTTGACAAAGGGTATGGAAAGCCTCTACTTTCCTCTCTCTTTTTCTGTAAACCTAAAACTACTCTATTACTTTAAATGATCACAAATATACTAGGGTCAATGTTACTATCACGGACACTCATCTGAAGCGATTGACGAGAAGCAGTCCATTGAGTATGTCTGGTTCACGTCTGTCATCTCCTATACTTCTAATTTGAGCCTCACCTGGGATAGCTGGTACACATGCCTGATTAATGCAGGGATCAGTTCACGTGATTTCTTCACACGTTGATGTTCTGTGTATGACACCTTCACCTTCTATTTCATTATTTTAATGATGAGCATTTTCTGATGTAAGTATCTGATAATAAGCTCAGTATTTTAAATGCCACATTATATATTTCTTGGAACTTTCATTTGAGTTCACGAGATATCCATTATTTTCTTCCATATGTTTACTAATCGTTACATCAAGAACGTAACACAGCCCTAACTGGTTTGGCTCAGTGGATAGAGCGTCGGCCTGCGGACTGAAGGGTACCAGGTTCGATTTCAGTCAAGGGCATGTATCTTGGTTGCAGGCACATCCCCAGTAGAGGGTGTGCAGGAGGCAGCTAATTGATGTGTCTCTCTCTCATAATGTTTCTAACTCTCTATCCCTCTCCCTTCCTCTCTGTAAAAAAAATCAATAAAATATTAAAAAAAGGACATGACACAGACTTCAAATGATTATTTAAGGAAACATTTTTTCTTCACCCTTCCTCTTTTATGTCCCCCTCTCTACGTATCTAAGTATAGGTACTTAGAGTGCTTATTTTAAATAATTCAATATCTTCAGTAATAGCTTTCATAAAGATGCGTTCAATCATATTCTGTTTAATCACTTTAAGGAATTGATATTGTTAAAATTTATAGGATATTGGTAGACCAACAATCTTGAAATAGTTTAATGAATATCTGTAGAATTTTACCAGGTAAGTTTAAGTAGTGCTGTATGGGTCTTTAAAGGAAAGATTGTAATCACAAGTATTTGAAAGTGCGAAATATTTCTATAATGAATAGTCAATGCAGCCTTGTTGCAGATGAAGTAGCATATATTAGAAGCTTCTGAATTTGGGGTCTGATATATTCTTTTATGTCTAGATGACTTGAAGATGTTTAGACTCATATTTGTTGTTCTCAAACAGAACAGGAAACAATATTTGCTCCAAAAATATTATCCTAAACTTCCCAAAGATAATTTGTATTTAACTCTCAAGGAAAAAAAAAAGACATGCTCAAGAGAAAGTATCTTTCTTAACCCAATAAGTAAAAATATTTTTGTACATTCATAAATGTTTTTAACTTATATTTCTAGTAATTGTTTTATGTTTATCTTGGAAGTTTTGTGAGCTGGGCAGGCCTATTTTTTTGTTTCTGAACAAGCACTAAGAGCTGACTTGGAAAGAATCTAAGCAAGTTACAGACATGCTTGATGAAAGATGTGCCTAATTAACAAATTCCAGCGCGCAAGGAGCCAACACTGCCAGCGAATTCTCTGCATGCCACACTGTGTCATTAGGATGTTTGCCAGCCCTGGTATGAGTGTCTTCATTTCCTATTCTTTGCCTCTGTTTTTTTTTTTTCCTCCTTTCTGGGTAACCATGGTTTAATAGCAGGGTTTTAATTTTTGTCTTGTGAGAAAGAAAACAAAGATGAAAACTATTAAAATTTACATATTCTTAAAATCGCTGTGTTATTTTTGTAGAGAATACAAACAAAGCAAAAGAGAGGGTTGATTTTTTTTTCCCTGTAATACTTCATTTCCTACAATGTTAAGTGTGCATTTTGCCTCTTTTAATTTCCAATTCCACACTGACTATGAATAAAAGGGCCATGTGGGTTTAGTGCTTAAGATTATCAAAGAAATGCATCCTTAATTCAAAGTGCTACATTTTTTTGATGAAAGAACAAATCAAATTACAGAATATGATAATGCCCATCTGAATGCACAATTTCAAACATTAAGCATTATTTTAATCTTAATGTCCTATATAATAAAATCCTAATATGCAAATTATCCCCTTGACCAGGTGTTCAACAGCTCGCTATGACATGTGTTGACCACCACGCCACCACGAGGCAGCATGAAACATGGCGGGCATCGGCGACACAGCACCGGCAGCGACAGCGTGTGGCAGTGGAGGCGCTGCCAGCCCCAATGGGCTCTGACGAGAGCGGGACCACAGCGGGATAGTGGAGCAGGTGAGCGGGCGGCAAAGAGAACTAGGAAGAGAGAGAAGAAAGGCACGGTGTTTGGCGTTATTGCAGTCTCAACGACAGGCCTCTTAGAACTAAATGATGGACATGTATTTAAGATAAGTATATGCATAAAGTGCTTTAGAAACAGGATGGATGTTACTCCACAGAAGTAATATCCATCTTCAAATAGGTCCAGACTGTCCCACTCATAAGCTCCATTTTAAAGAGTGACATATTTAGACAAGTCTTTCATTTAGTAATTTGATGAATAATACAAATTGTAAAGCAAGCACACACACAAAGACGGTGTATCTCCCTTTCACCTTCCTGAGTATTATGAGCAGATAGTAGGTGACAGTTATGGCCATGCACACAGTTGTTGAAATTAATTATGAATAACTTTCTTCAATAAAAGTTCATTCGAGAATTCACAGAGCTCTCAAATACTGATTATTACTTCATAATCACAAATGCTTCAGATGAGTCAGGTAAAAATGGCACATGCCCAATGAAATTGACTTTGCTTACATGAAGAATTCGAAAGTAAGCTTTAGTTTAAGAAAGGATATGGATTAAGAGGAGGGCACACAGACTAGATTAATATATAATTATAATGAGCAATGCAAGGAAGACTAAAGCTTCAAGGGAAAAAAAGACTGAAATGTTTAATAATCCTGATGATTTAAACATTATGTAAAAATTAACAAGTCTTTTAGTTGTGATTAGAGTTTAACAAATGAAACAATAAAAACAATGAACTGATGTCTGTAGGAGTAATACAATGCTAAAGTTTAAGAACCCTTCCTTGGCTTCTTCAAGAAAAGTTTTGCTTCTGCCTCATTCATGAAACAAAATAGCCATTAGTTTGCAGTAAGTGGAATTCTTAGGGTTCTGTAGAAGGAAGTGACTTCCTAAGATTTAGAGGTTGTACAAGCATATTGAAGCTCTTGCCTGAGTTACAGTGCAGAGAATGAAAAAGGCTACAATGGTTGAAATAAATGACCTCCAATTCCTTTCAAACTCAGATGAAAACAGTTTGTAAAGATAAATTTGTCATCTAATTTTGTTCGTCTTACTTCCAAAGCTGTTAAAAAATACAAATATTTATTGTCATTCATGTGACTCTCAACTAATAAAATATTTGTTTCTTAACTAATGTCAGTGAATAAAATAAAAATACTTCAAATTGCTGAGTTTTTTCTTAACTCATAAGAACCAACATAATAAAGGATATCAAGCTATTTTCCAGGAAAATTATAACTCCGGTATATCATTACTGTCATCTGATGCATTTGTGGAAGATTCATTTATCTCTGGAGATGGAACCAGATTGAAATGGGTGTGTCCAGTATCTAAATGGGCTTGATCTGCCAGACACATGGAGGAAAATCATATTTGATTCATTCCAAAGTGTGTCAAATACAATGTGAATGACAGCTAAACTCTTCCTAAAATAAAAAGTCATCTGTGTAAATGTAGATCTATTCTTAGTGAAAACTATTTCTCTCCTTAAGCTTGCAACTGCCATTGAGTTTGTATCTACATTTATTACATTTTTAGGTTAGAAAGTTTATACCATTTTTACCAAGTATAATTTGGGAGAAACAGATAGCAATGTTTTGTAATGGTTCTATTTTAAAGAATACAGTCATTCTATATGTTTGAATCTGTCTTTTGTCCAACTTACTGTCGTTTTCCCTTAACTCACATTTAAAACATTACAACTAACCTAACACTGCAGTACAAAACAATGTGCTCTATCACTGAGAAGTCTTTGTTTACTTTTAATATGAAAGGAATTTTTATTTCTGATAAAAACAAAAAATCAATGTGTTTAGGTTTTTACTTTTACCTTTTTTTTAAGTTAGGACAAGATGTACTGTAAAAAAAGTTTCCACATTTTTATATCTATTTCAAGTTCCCAAGTAATTCACAATTTTAGACCAGAACATACAGATGCCAAATGTTCCCTCCTACACTCAACATGTAGAATAATTATGGACATTCAGTGATGCGGGCTGCTCAGGGGGACTGACCGGCCCACTGAAAACAGCTGAGAATGCTGAACAGAATAAACAAACAGCCACTAGCTGATCACCTGTGTGGTGCCGACCTGAGGGGAAGGAGGGCCAGCCAGCGAGTCCAACATCTGAGTGACTTTTCCCCAAGAGATGGTCGCAGATGTCCACAGAGGTGACTGACAAGTGAGAGATTCCAACAGTCTGTGAAGGCTAAGGGGTCAAAGTCACAGTACAAGACCCCACCCAGACTGCAGGGCAAGAGGGGACCCTCCAAAGTGGCCTCTGGCCCAGAAGTAAGAGTGAACCAGATTCACACCAGCCCTCAGGAAATGAAGTCCCCCACACCCCCACTCCCGGCCTGGAATCGCAGTCTGGATCAGACACCTGTGAGATATGGTCGCCACTCTTCCCAGGTAAATACTTCCCAAAGAAAAGGCAAACCTTTCCCTGAAGAAGCAACGCCAGCCTTGGCTGAGCATTGTCTCTATCCCTGGCAGCAGTGAACACAGCACTAAAAAGGCAGTGTGGTGTTTGCCTCGGCAGCACGGACACTAGGAACAGTTGATGTGGCCATAAAGCAAAGGAACAGAAAATGAAAACACTCACCTGAGACTGAAAGAGAATGGTGGCCAGTGGTAACGTCCTGGTGTGAATGTGGCTGCTGCAGTATTTGTCTCTTCTATCTGATCTTACTTAGAAAAAAGGTTAAAAGCAGCAAAAAAAGTAGCTTTTCTATTGCTCCATCTATCCAAGGGCACGCAGGATTAAAGGCACTGTTACTGTATTGGCTCCTTGCAGCCATTACAGATTAACACAAGTTTAGGGGCTTAGGACAACGCCAGACTTCTGGGCTAAGATCAGGGTCTCAGCAGGTGGGGAGACTTTCTAGAAGCCCTGGAGAGAACCCCTCCTTGTGTTTTCAGCCTCTCGAGGCCCGCATTCCTCACCTTGGGCCCCTTCTTCACCCACGAAGCCAGCAAGGAAGCCAGAACGCTTTCCACATCACGCCCAGATCACCCAGGATAGCACTCCCCAAGGGAAAATGAGCCAGCAGCCACCTAACTGCCTGCAGACCCTTCATGCCCTGTTACCATGGGAGCTAAGGGTTTATGGGTAACAGGACAGGGACAGTTTCTAGTGGGAGCAGAAGCATTGTTATCCTTCCTACCACAGATACCAATGTGGAGACATTCAGATATTTGCTGAAAATCGATTAATATAGGTGAAACTTAAATATGCATACAAGCATTTTCCATTAATTGACTATTCCAACCCTGGAAGATATTATGAAGGACCCAGGGCTCAGCCTGGGCCAGGAGGAGAAACTGAGGCTGTACACTGAGCCGCCTGAGGGCACATGGACCCCCAGGTAACAGGAAAAATGAAGAACCTGGGATTTTACAGGAGTCATTAACAGGAAGAAAACACAATATTATGGGCACCAGAAAAATCAAGATGAAGGCCGCACCCTCGGGGAAGGTCCTGCTCCTCCCTTGACCCCAACATCAGTCTTTCTCCAACCCAGGAGGTTCAGGCATCAGGGCAGAAGACCAAATACCCTGCCAGGACCCCTACCCGCCTGGAGGCCAGGGCTCCACCCCCATCCCTGCCCACCAGAGTGGCGCTGGGGGCTCCCCACCACCCACAGCAGCAGAACCAGCACCAGCAGCAGCAGGGATGGAGCCCAGAGAGCCACCCCTGAGAACTACCTCTAAGCTGGGCGGCCTGAGGTGGGACCCACAGCGGTCTCGGGGGGGGAGGGTGGTCTTCAGTTTCTGCTTAAGATTCACAGGCTGTAGCCCATCCACTAACAAGCAGCCTCTCAAAGCACAGGAGTCAAACCAATGTAATTTTTTAAATCGGGGAAAGCCAGGCAGGGCCACAAAGCCGCATCCCCTACATTGAAATGCTCGAGGTGAGGGTGCTGAACGCAGGGAGGCAGCACAGGGTGTGCAGAGGAGCCGGAGGCCAGGCCCGGCCAAAGCTGTGGTGAGGGCGGAGCCAGGTAAACACGCTGTGTGTGCAGGTGCCGGCTTGGCCCAGCAGAAGAAGGGGGGTGACCCTGCCGAGGGCTCGCAGGCGGTCCCAGCAGGGGGGTACCAGGCAGCTCGGTGCCCTCGGAGCAGCCCCTCCCCAGCACGCGCTGAGCAGAGGGCGGCCTGGAGCCCGCACCTGAATGACCCTTCAGAGAGGCCTGCTACCCTGGGGCCCCTCTCCACCCCCTGCTCTCCATGCTCCCATGTGGATGGGGTTTTTGTTAGAGCATTTGGTTCTCCCAAGTTTTGTAATGAACTTGACGCTCCAGAATTACGTGTCGGATGCTCTGTAGTGAGGTGGTACCTGGACTTGACGGTGGGAACTCCAACAGCAGGAGTGCGGTTCCATGGGAGAAGGCGGCACCCAGCATGCAGGGCGGTTCCAGACCCGGTCTCAGCCTGGGTGAGGCCGAGGCCCCCTGTCCCAGCAGCTGGTGGCCGGGTGCTCTGTGACGTCAGCAGGAATCCTGGCTGTGCTCACTCCCCTCTGTGCTGGCATCCTTCTCAGGATTCACAGGGGGCCTTCCCCTTACCTACCTGAGTCAGGCTTCTTAAGTCCTGCCGGCAGGGGGAGCAGCGGAGCCAAGAGCAGAGCGCAGGTGGGAGAGAACTTGGCAGCTAGAAGGTGAGCAAAGTGCACCACTCCATGGCCCCAGCTGGTTCAGGGCAATAGTTGCCAAATTGTGGGAGTGGTCCTAGCATGGGAAATGTTAACGCCTTCACTCATGTCATTTCTACTCCTCCTCCTTTCTTTCCAGAGTTCTGGGTTCTTGGTCTGTATCATTTTCCTTTTCTCTGAAGAACTTCTTTTAACATTTCTTACAAGGAAGGTCTAGTGGTCATAGATTCAGCTATTTCTATATCACTATCCCTATGTATCTTCTGTGGGGGAGGGGAAAATTGGAAATCTCTCTGGTGGCGCTTAGGAAGATGAGTAGGATTTAGGAAGCAGGGGACCGAGCAGAAGCATTCAGATGGCAGAACAAGGGGGAACCTGGACACGGGAAACCACAGCCTTGCTACAGCCTGGCAGACTGCTCAGTGCCCGGGGCCCAGGTGTGAGCGGACACAGCCAAACGACGAGTCCGGAAAACTAAGCACAAGACAGATTACAAAGGGTCTATCATTGCCAAGCTCCGGGTTTGGATTTAGTCCTGAAGGTAACAGGGAGCCATCCATCAAACAAAATTCAACTCATCGTGTGGAATTAAAAACGGGGGAGAGGGGAGGAAAATGGCTACCACTAATAATCAACTGTCAAAAGATCAGCAGGATTAGAGGCGTTGAACATGCCATGTGTGTCCTTCTGCCAAGTAGAGTGACTTCAAAGCAACATGGCAGCCAGGAGTGAATGCATCTGCTAATTCACAGTCACAGTGGCTTTTAGAACAGCATGCAGTGGTCCTGTGGGAAGAGCATCCAACTTCAATCACAGGCAACGAAAATATTTGAAATAATTCATGTCACTTTCTAAGCCCTTCAGTTTTGAGGAATTTCCATGCATATATCCATCGGGCACAGCACTCTGGGAATTATTATTTGAAGTGCACACTAGGGAAACCTACAAGCGATGTTTGAATTTATGTCAGCCCATCTTATAACAACTAGCATTTCCCTTTCAGGACGATCTATTTGAATGTCTCTAGAGTCTAGAGCTTAAAATAAGTCCAAAATTGAGGTGCATGTCTATAATGTTAAATGGTCAGTAATTGCCTGGTATGGATCAAATCTAGTGCCTCAAGTAACATTAGTTCACTTTTTTTACATTATAAATGGAAATAAGAATTTACATTTGAGATAGATAGAAAAGTTTTGAACCAGGCTCTGCCACTTACCTGCAATATGACCTTGAGGATGCCAATTTTTATTAGCATTAATTTCTTGATATGAGAAAGGCACAAATGCAAAGGTCCCTGATCAAATAATAGGAATGATATAAATCAGTACTTCATTAAATGTGTCTTGAATGACAAACACTATTAGAGACTCTAGACATAGTATAAATGGAGATTAAAGTTGAAGAAAGAGAAATCACATACACACCGCTACACAAAATTCCTCACTAATTCTTTTTTAATTTATGCCAACTTATTAAGGTCATACTGTTATGAAGAGAAAATGGATTAAGAAGGTGCTAAACAGCTGACTAAATTTTTAAGAGGCTGAAGAGCTACTACAAAAGAAGACGCAGAAATTGTTAGTCTTAGGCAAGTTACTGTTGTCACTGCAAAACAGAACTGGATAGATTTGATCTTGCCATGAGCAACTACCTTCCCCGGCCAACGTTCCCCCATGTGAGGTGAATTACACACCGCAGGGCACAACTTAGCGAATTGCCTCTTAGGCACTGGCCGGAAGCCCCGAAGAAAACATTGCTGTGTGCTACTGAATGTGTCTGTGTCCCAGACAAATTGTTTCCTGCAGGATTAATGAAACAAAGACACTTGTATGTCTCCTGCCTTTTTCTTTATAAAATGACCTTAGAGGTTGATATCTGCTTAATTAACAATACAAGATATGCACAGGAAACACGTATTTGGCAAGATTACTGGATTGATACTCTTGCCTATGAAAACAGCACAAAGAACCTTCAGAGACTGATTTCTGTAAATGTGCAATTTCAGATAAACTGGAGAATTAATTTTGCAATCACATTTTTAATTATCAAAAGAGTATATGTGAAGTTCCCCAGTGGACAAATATTAGGAATGTGATAATCAGACTTCTGAAATATGACATACAACAAAAATTGAACCTATATTTAAGCTCCTTTTCTTCTGATTAATATGTACCATGAAATATTACTACTTTATCTCCACCTTGATAGAAGCTCTTGATATAGTTGATGAATTTTTGCTAAAGCTCAGATAATAGCACATTATTACTTTTTTTACTGTCAATGTCGCTTTAGAATGTTTTGTCATTGTAACAGTCCTCTGGGGTCCATCCAGATGAATTTCTTCCAAGCCCATCCATTAGGCACCGAAAGAACACAGAAACCATTTCTTCTGCATCATCTGAAAATTCTTTTGTACAATCTATTGACATGTTTGAAAAATTTTAGTATGAAGAATTAATAGAAATCAATTTATATTCCTATTTTTTTGGATTATCTTACTCTTTAACATTTTCTTGTATGCCTAATCAACCATAATTCTACAACTATCTTCATATCAATGACCAAAAAACAACTTAATTGAGAAACTGTGGAATCTTGAAGATTTAGCACTAAGACACTCAGAAATCCAAGATTTTACTCCCTCTCTGAGAAAAAGAATTATTTTACTCATATATAATGTGATTATTCTTTCATCTATTCATCCAACTTTAAAGCAGTCCTATAATAAATCTTTATTTTGAGCCTACTATGTACCAAAAAGTGGGCTAACCTTTGGAAGACCTAATGAAGAATAAGCCATGATAACTTCCCTTAACATTTTTATAATCTATTAAAGCAGATCTTAAACTTTTTTATTGTTAATTCCAAATCCATATTTTATGTACAATTGATCCTTATCTAGATTTGTAGTCATATTAACATTATTAATAGTAATATTATAGTAATAACTTACATATATAATCACATTTAACTTTTAGTAATTATAGTAATTAAACTTAAGTTTTAAAACATACATTAAGCACAAAATAATTATTAAATAAATGATATTTTATTTTTATTGATTTTTAGAGAGAGAGAGAGATCAATTTGTTGTTCTACCCATTCATGAATTTATTGGTTGATTCTTGTATGTGCCTGACTGAGGATGGAACCTATAAACTTGGCATATTGGGACAAGGCTCTAACCAACTCAACTACCCAGCCAGGGCCCCTAAATGAATATTTTAAAACACAATTTATTTATCCATGTGATAAAAGTCTGTTTTTATAAAATACTAGAGGCCTGGTGCACGAATTTGTGCATGGGTGGGGTCCCTCAGGGTGGCCTGCAGGGATCAGGCCCAAGCTCATGCCCCCAGCCTTGCAGCCCCAGCTTGAGCCCCCAGCCTCATGGCCCTGCCTAGCACCCCATCTTGGCCTAGCTCTGACCCTTCACTTACTCCACCATCCCGCCTGTGGGGCGATTGATCAGGGCTGGGCCCCCTGCTGGTCTCTCTCTGCTGGGCCATCAGTGGGGTGATTGGGCCCCGCTTGCACCTGCCTTGGCCAGGCACCGCCCACTCACCTGCTCCACCATCGAGCTCTTGTCAGGGCCCATCAGGGCCAGCAGTGCCTCCACTGCCACCTGCTGCCAGTGCCGCCATGTTCTGCACCGCTCCCTGGTGGTCAGCACACGTCATAGTGAGTGGTCGAACTCCCGGTTGAGGGGACAATTTGCATATTAGGCTTTTATTATGTAGGATTATTGCTAACATTTTAAAATTTAAAAATTAATGAATATTTCATTATCCATAAAATATAGATGATGAAAATGTGGTCTTTTCGATACTCAGTGTGATTTGACCACTGAGAGCCACATGTTTTGAATAGCACCTACAAAAAATAACTATGAACACAAATATCATCTTTGAGCTCCTGACATTTGAACAGATACTGAAGTAGTGAGGAATTAATTAACAGACCTTTCATGTGGATTTCACTTTGTCCTCAGGAAGATGATGTTCCTGGGCCAAAGCCATCTCAGGTGGGCAGAAAGCCAGCATCAGGCGGGATCCTTCTCAGGGAGAAACATTTTGAGACGCACAATAATTTTTTTTAACCTTCCTAAGTGGTAGTTACTAAGCCTCAGAGGCAGAGCTCCCATCTTCCTTTCTAGGAAAGGAGGTTCAATTAGAGTATTGTCCAAAACAGAGTTAGTAGAAAGCAAAAATTTGACAAAAGAAAAAAGACACGAGACCTGAGATCATGTTGTGCAAACCTGAGTTTCATATACGCAGAAAAAGAAAATGTAGCAGAAATTACAGCACAGCAGAATATGGAAATAGCTCCCATGTAAATCACTAAAGTCTAAGTCATTTATACATGATTAAAGAATATAACATATCAGCAGCAAGTCCTGCATTAGATACTAAGTTAAACAATGAATGTAAACATTTATATATTTAAAGCCACCAAACATTTGTTGCATAAAGAACAGATTTAAGATTAATTTTAATTCATTTATTTATTTATTGTACACTCAGTTTTTTGTTTTGTTTTGTTTTGTTTTTACTTTCAACATCACTCTGTATTGGTTTCAGATATGCAGCATAGTGGTTAGAAAATTATGTGTTTTACAGAGTGGTTCACCCAACTGGCCCCAAGCATAATTTCTAGGATATTACTGACGATGTTCCGTATGCTATAATTTATTTTTTACTTTATTTTTGACACTATTACAGATGTCTCCATTTGCCTCCCCTTTGCCCACCTCCACCTCACTGCCTTCACCCCCGTCCCTCTGGTCATCCCCTCACTGTTGTCTGTGGGTTATGCATATATGTTCTTTGGCTAGTCTCTTCATCTTTCATCCATTCCTCCCTACCCTTCCCCTCTGATAGCTGTCAGTCTGTCCCATGCAAAGTGACTAACAAAATAGAAACAGAGGCCTGGATAAGATGAATTTTGGAGTCATCATTTTACTAAGGAAGATTATAGAACATAGAATTTTCCCTAGCTGAGAACCCAATTCACCTGAGGGATTATCTAAAAGTTTAGGAAAGATCTGATCTGTTGCCTCCAGACTGCTTATACCTTGCAGTGAGGAGTGAGCCTCCATCACTGCTGAGCTATGGATTCTAGTTAATCCTGCAGTGATTAAAATACATTACATGATCTTTAATGCGCTAAGTGAATTCTTGAATTTCAAATGTAAATTGAAATTCCAAAAAAATTAAATAGAATACTATATAAACTAATTTTAGAAATTCTGAAAAGGATTTCAATACAATCTGCTATTTTATTTCTTACTGAAAATTAATCTGTAGGTTCTAATATTAAATTTTGAAAGACTAAATATAAAGAAAATAGAAATTCACTCATCCAAATTCTTTAGTAATTCCAATAAGTCAAGAGAAATAAATAAAAATACCTTACTTATTTATTTAAATGACTTTTTTGTTTTGAATATCTTTTATAAAGGCCTTCATTAGGATATATAAATACTTAAATGGTTTTTAAAATGTATAATTAATAGTTTTCATAATATATTAGGACACAAGACTGACTATAAGACTATTATTTTAGAGCAGCTTTAAGTGCACAGCAGAAATACCTGGCAGGTAGACATTTCCCATATCCACCCTGCCCCAGGCATGCATAGACGCATGTCCTCGACGTGAATTTGTCTGATGGTTTCATGATTGGAACATGATTGTGCGTTTTTGGCAAGAATACCACAAAAAGGACACTATGCCCTTCTCGGTGTATCATGGTGTGGAGCTCATGGTGACAATATATCTTGTTACTGAGATATTTTGTGGATCCCCTGGTTAACTTGGTATCTGCTGGGTTTCTCAACTTGGCTACTACTTGGCTTTGTAGTGAATAAACATCTTGGGTGTTATATTTGAGCATATGGATATGTTGTTTCTCCTCGCACCTTTGCTCACACAGAACAACCCGGCTTCTCCATTCACCTGCTCTTTGGGTTGCCCCGAGTCCCAGTGGTCGTGTCCAAGGACCACGGCCACATTTCTTTATAGCTTTTACCCCTTTAGCTCTAGGTTGTCACACTTCCATGGCACCTGGCTCTCAGTAGCCTGCTGAGCACCCGTGGATGTCTATGAGTGAATGAAATCATTCAAAATGGCCAAATGGATAGGTAGTCAACATTTTTGAAGTTTTATATTTGAAGTTACATTTGAATATTTATCTATCCCTCACATTTATACAAATGCACTAAGTCTCTATGAATGCCCCTTGGAAAATTGTGAGCTATTGAGACTTGCTCAAGAAAATTGTGATTGCTAAAGTCACAGCACAGGTGGGATTTAATACGAAAATGATCTGCAAATTGCACCATCTGGTTGTTGGGACTGTGATTTTTCCTGAAAACTCAATGTTCTACTTTCTCTTTTGCATATTAAAGTGGACAGACCTACTATGCCTCTCCTAGCTGCCACGAATGCCTCGGGCAGGACCTGAGCTCCGCAGATGGCTCCCTCTGCAGGTGGCTCCTGGCTGCAGGGCTCTGGGCTGCCCCTGGCCCAGGCCTGGTTATCGAGGGGCCACTATGGTCCCCGCAGCGTCACAGGAAACTCAGGCTGGAGGCCAGCGGTCTTCCTTCCTCTCTGCTCCCTGATGCTCACGGTCGCTCATCGCTGGGCAGCTCCACGGGCTCTGTTCCATCGCTTCCTTCGTGTTTTCTTTTTGTCTCTTTCAGACAATAATCTCCGGACTTCATTATTTCTTCGGAGCGCAGTGGCCTGGGTGTCAAAAGCTCTTCGGAGCGTCCTTTCTGTGGGATCCACAAATTAGCCTTTCAGTGTTTGTGAGGAATTAATTGTCCGGAATCTCCGACACCGTCTGCATTTGCAGACTGTCAGCATCCAGGCCTTTTAAACTGCGCAGGAAGATCAGATCCCCCACGGGAAGGTGTCCGAGGATTGGGGCCTTGCCTTGCCCACAGGCATTCCCCGACTCATGAACTCCAAATACTTCCCAATCTCCTTCCTGGCAATGTAGCTTCCTCTGCCCCTTTATTAATCTTTGCTGACAATTACTTGGTGTCATGAATCCTAGTCTGTTTTGAAAGGAAAATCCACAAATGTATATCGATTTTCTGCCTCTCTCCATGCAAACTTCCTCAGTGCTTTTATTTCTGTATCATTTCCACTGCTTTTTGTGCTTTTTACCCAAATCCGTTTGCCAGTCATTTGTCTGCTCTCCAGCATTGCTGCTTGGTACTTGACTGCGTCCCGTGATGCTGTATTTTCCTTTGAAAACTTATGTCCTTTATTCCCCTTCCTGCTTGTTCCGGCCGCTTTCACTCCAGCTGCTGTCTTCCTGCAGCCTCTCCTGCACCCGGAGACTCGCCCAGGCCGCAGCTCTGCCCGCGGAGCTGTAAGTATGGATTCTTCTCAATATGACACGGGTGATATTTAGATCCAGGAGTGCTTTCCTTGCCCTGCTGGGTGTTTCACTGAATAACAGCCCTGTGTTTGTGACGACTTTCCATTGATTATCTTCGGACACAGCAACCTTCCTTTAACCATTTCTTTGCCAGGTGCCATGCTGTGTGTACACATCTGTGTGGCCGTGTGCGTGGCCTCCGGCCTAGGTGGGTGAAAAGGTTTTTGAATCTATAGTTGCAGGTTGTTGTGGAAAGAAATCAGCTCACTTCCCATTTCCAGCGGCATTTCCCTTTCAGTGTCCCCACTGTTCTAGCATCAAAACATAGTTGCTGGGATTTCTTTCTCCAGTGTTGAATCAGGAACCCAAAATTTAATTTATTGCTATTATATTTCCTAATCTATGTACAAGAAACGTCCATTCTTTCTCTCCCCAAATCTTGAAGCAACCACCTCTCTGCCTGTGTGCCTTCTGGCTTCTAGAAAGACATGGCGGAACCGCACATCCGAGCCGAGGCCCACTGGGGAAGGGGTGCCGCCGCAGCGGTGTTGCCAGGTTAGCCGCAGCTGCCCGCAGGTACCGGGCGGAGAATAAGGAATGTGCAATTTGCCACCAGAAACTGTTCTCTCGTGGTGAACACGTGTTTAGCTGTGCATTTTCATACTAATAGAGTACAAAGTTACAATTAATGGGCCTTCTATGTCTATAATCTTCTTTTGAATTCTAGAAGCTTTATTCATTAAATGTATGGTTTTGTGAGTTTACGGTTTTTCTATTTTTTTTCGGGGGGGGGGGGGAGTGAGATGCTGTGCTTGTGCCAGTTTGGGTACAACTACTGTTATATTTATCCATAAGTGTTTATATTTGACATTCCCTTCACTGGAAAGCTATTCAATAAACCAATAAATGTGTTCTGTTTTGCCAATTTCTCATTGATTTGGTCTAACTAGACATCTTTGAATGATAAGTTTTAGACTTTACCACATAAAAGAGTTTTAAAAACTCAAAAAACAATTCATCTGGTTTCACTTCACAGTGAAGCACAGTAGCTAATTAATTATTACAAATATATTAATATATACTTTTAATCAACAACTGAATAGCAGCCTGCTGTGCTAATTATTTTGTGTACATGAACACTGATTGCATTTTCCTAATTAAACATTTTTCTTAGTATTTTTACACTTACATATTCACTGAATCATGTCAAGTATCACTAGAATTTACTCTGCTGTTTCTAAAACTTAAATTTAGAAATAAAAGTAAAAATATAACTTTTCCTTCTGTAATATCCAGTGACTAAAACGTAGTACTAGAAAATATAAATACATCAGATTATATAGAGTTCTGGGTCAAATTGATATTTTTAAGATGTTTTATTGATTTTATAGAGAGAAAGGTAGAGGGAGAGAGAGGGAGGGGAAATGATGTGAGAAACATCAATGGGCTGCCTCACACATGTACCCCGACCTGGGACTGAACCCACAACCTGGGCATGTGCCCTGACTGGGATTTGAATCTGGATATTTGGTGCACGGGACAATGCTCACCAACTGAGCCACACCACAGGGATCAATTAATTTTATTAGATCTTATTTCTAACCAGTGGTAAAAGAAATAACTCACAAACTTCTGCTATGGCATAAATATATGGAATAAATAATATTTTCATCAATTTAACAAACATTTTTTGTAAATATAATTGGTCTAGTTGTTGAGGATTCAAAATGAAATAACATATCTGTTAATCACACTACACAGGATGTTCAGTAACAAAAGCTACTGCAGTAGTTTTGAGAATGAAGCAGGGGTATAGACATCACAAGGGTACAAAATTGTGCTGAGGAATTTTTTGTGCTGACAAACATGAAGGTCGTTCTACATGGAATGTGTAACATTGATTTTTTAAGTGTAAAATATAGTCTAGCATGTTTCTATGCTGATGGAAATGATACATTGGAAGGGGGATATTACAGAAGTGAGTTGGAATGATTATTCGAACCATATTTCAGGTAGATTAAGGTGTAGAAGCTAGCCCACCTAATGAGAACCCAGCTGAGTATAGAAAGGAGGGTTGTCCAAAATAATAAAGACAAGAGAGAGCAATGCCATGAGGAGAAGGGAAGAGTAGGGAAGAGCTGTTGAGAATTCAGGGAGATTAAATGGATTTGGGAATTCACAGAATTCCTGGGAAGCACTGACAGGTAGTTAAGGTTTCTCTGTGGACTCTAGAGTTGTTGAGCTGCCTCTCTATAGGGGCAGATGGGCAGAGAGCTGACTTGAACAAGGATTAGATGGTATTTTTGTCAAATGAAGGAATCAGGGAGTGAAGGACAAGGCAATGTTAGAGGTGCACCAGGGAATTATTGTAATTGTGGATAATGGAATATCTATAATAAAAGTATAATATGCTAATTAGACCAGATGTCCTTCAGGACAACCTTCTGGATGAAGCCGGGGCTACAAGGGAAACCCAGGTCCTGGGTGCCACAGGGAAGCCGGTGCTGGCAGCCTGGGGAAGACAGGCCTACTCTTACATGAATTTCTTGCATCAGGCTGGTAGTATCCTGAATAAGAATGGACATGAAGGTGTGTGCTGGGGAGGGAGTTAGAAACAGTGAGCAGTTGGTGCCCCTGGAATATCTGGTGAGGGTTGGAAAATGGTAGCAGTTAGATTAATGGAGAGGGCTCTAAGGTAAGGAGATGGTGGAATGGCACAGGGTTGGAATGGAGGTTTTTGAGGGATTTCAGTTTATTGGTGTGGACTAAGATGATTAGAGTGGGGAGGGGGACAAAATCTTTGCAAAGGAAGACTCTGAAGTCCAGGCCATTGGAAAACTATAGTAATGAACTTGATGTCAAAATCCCTGAGAGATGAGTGTGGTCATCTGTGGGCTACACATGATGGTGATGAGCAGGGACAGTGAGGTACTGATTTGTGAGTTTATTTCCTAACAAACCCCATACATTGAAATGCTCTGTTGGTATACACAATGGGAAAAGAGATAAAATAACAAAACAAATGAAGAGAGTCCATTTTCAAGGGATCTGGAACAATCAGTTCTATCCTTATGCAATGTGGTGTTGATTCTAGCACATGAAAGGAAAAGGTGGACTTAGGAATAAATACCATACCTATTTTTAAGTTAAGAAGAGGAAAGAAAATTCTCCCAAGAAGAATTTAAGAGTCTGAAGAAAAAAATTAAGTATAGGAAAGAGAACATTTTTTTATCAGAACATAGAAAGTGCTTGATAGTTAAAATCCAATCCTAGGTCTTTAGTAATTGAATAAGATTTAAGATTTCAGGTACAACTTCCATTGTTTCTAGATGTCTCAAGAAAAGTGAAAGGGCCTGGATGATGTGTCTCAGTGGTTGAGCATCCACCCATGCACCAAGAGGTACCCAGTTCAATTCCTGGTCAGGACACATGCCGGGGTTGCAGGCCCGATCACTGGGGGAAGTGAGTAGGGGTGTGCAGGAGGCAGCCAACTATGGTGCTTCTCTCTCATCAATGTTTCCATCTCTCTCTCCCTCTACCTTCCTCTCTATAAAATCAATAAAAACATATTTTTTAAAGAAAATTTAAAGGGCCTATGATACCACAAAGTTTCCTCAAAGTGTCTAAATATATTTGGCAAGTTCTGCATAAAGTTCCGTGAAATACATAAAGTTATTTTAAGAATTTTAATCCACATGATTTGTTAATGCAATGTCCACAGCCAGAGCCTAATAGAAGAACAAGACATGGCTCATGTACATGTATGCACATCCTTATAGTTGCGGCTTAACTTGTTTCTGCCATTTGCTGCTGCTTCATAATTTCTCCAAACTTGATCTGGTGGTTTCCACTGCTCACCTTGTATTTATAAAAAAAAATCTGCTCTTAAGATATTTTTGAACAGCCATAGCATTTATAATACATTATAGAGAGCTTTATGGGAAGACTGAGCAATAAGAATTTGTTATGAATAATTTATATGTAATGATTTCCAAAACAAGATTATAAAACATAAACTAAAAATAAAATGGTTTTGTTTGGCCTAAGGTAAGACACACAAAAAAAAGTTGAAACAGAAAACTTGTAAGCGATGTAAAGTTACATAAACCAGTAAGAAAGTACCCACTTTCCAGGATGCTATCTATGTGTCCTGACCATAGCAACAGGAATACAGCTGTTCATTCATTTCCTATAATTCAATATTATGGACATTTATTTCAGGTTTTCATTAAAAAATATTAAAAATAACAGGGAGCTCTGGCCACTCTCGCTTAGTTGGTTGGTCAACATGATGTCGATCAATGAACTGGCCTAAAGATTGCCAGTTCAATTCCCAGTCAGAGCATATGCATGGGTTGCGGGCTCAATCCCTGGTAGGGGGCATACAGGAGGCAGCCAATTGATGTTTTATCCTCTCACTCCCTCTCCCTCTCTATGTAAAATCAACAAAACAATAATGGGGAGATAGATGAATGGATTGGAACACCTTTTCTGGCCTTAGCTGTTGAATCTCTGGGGGCCTCAAAGTACCTGAAGCTGCATACTGTTAGCAAAATGAACTCAGTATGTGTGACTCTAAAAATAATCCCAGGAACAAATACATCTCTCACTCTAACAAACAGCTCGAGGAAGCCAGCCCAGAAAAATGAAGTCTCCTGCTGAAGGAGTGAGCTGTGGGAAATGGAAGCCAGTCTGCAGATGCCAGGCTTGGGGAGAGGCCGAGGACAGCGACAAGTACAAGGCAGAACTTCCTGTCATATGTCAAATCCTTCATGCTGGGGAGGCCCAGGGGCTGCGAGGGTTCTATAGGTGATCATTCTACTGTAAAATCATCTCTTCAATGAAAAATCATCATATCATATTAACAATAATGCTAACAAACTGCAACTAAGAGATTTTGTCTTTTCAAGCAGGTTATGATCTTAGTTATTGAAATGAAGAGAGGATATTTGATATAATTTAAAAGTGACTCATTAAAATAAAAAGAGTAAGAACAATAAAATAGGGCCACTATTTATTTATTAAGGATTCAGGATATGCCAGGTGGTGTGGATTTGTGTGTGTGTTTTTTTTAATATATTTTATTGATTTTTTTTACAGAGAGGAAAGGAGAGGGATAGAGAGTTAGAAACATTGATGAGAGAGAAACATCGATCAGCTGCCTCCTGCACACCCCTCACTGGGGATGTGTCCGCAACGAAGGTACATGCCCTTGACGGGAATCGAACCTGGGACCCTTGAGTCCGCAAGCTGATGCTCTATCCACTGAGCCAAACTGGCTAGGGCTGGATTTGTGTTTTAACATGAATAGTTTTGTCTTGTACATATCATAACTCCATGAGATAGATACTGTTATAAGCTATGTTTTAGTAATGTGGACACTGATACTTGAAGATTTGGAGAAATTAAGTAAATTGTTAACTATCATATTACAGCTAAAATCTGGTAACATAACAACCCAAGTCTGAAACTGGGATCTTAATCACTGCACTTAATTCAGTGCTGGTGTGTCTGTCAGATTACTTTTTCAAAAGCTTTTTAAGATTTCTGACTGCATAATAACTCTCCCCTTTACTTGATCTAGTTAATATAAGCTATAAGCAATTCCATATTGGTCCAGAAATAGAAAACTGTTTCTTACAATAAAATTTTGATAGTTATCTTCAATAATGTGAGACACAGCTAGAGGTTTATTTGCCTAAGCTGCTCAGCTTAGCCAATGTACATTTTTATCTCTAATGTGAAAAAATATGTAAGTACTTTATAAATCTATTCTTACTTTTAGCCTGTTTAACCTGTTTGGAAAATGGTACATGAGTTCATTGCTTACTGCATAACCATCTTTATCACTTCCTTAAATTTGTTTTAAGGAATACTTTCTTGGAAACCTGATGGATTAACCAAAGGTCCTATGTTCTACAATTTAATAAGTAAGTTTATGTTTTTGCATTCTTTCAACCAATATTCAGAAATTGCTGTCTCAGAGCTAATTCCTGTGGGTTTCGTACTAACAATGCTACTACCATAGTTATTTTTACCCTTGCCCCTGATTCCTGGATTCATCGCTTTCAGGAGAAACCATCTTAATGGCTGAATCCATTACAGACCTTTAGCATGTGCTCTTCCCTGTCGCCTTTGACATGTTGACTACTCCCACTCCTTGGAAGAATTTCATCCTTGGGATCCATGTCACTAACTCCCCTCCTGGTCCCTCTACCCATCTGGGAATTCAAAATATCCTTTCTGATCTGCGCTTTCCTTGTCTGTGTAATATATTTTCAGAACTTGAAGCTTGTATTCTCGGTAGACTCACACTCAATAAGAGATATAACCTACCACTTGCGGAATAAATTACTGATATAATGTGAAGCACTACATCTGCATCTCATTCCCAGAACTCTCTGTTGAACTCCAGCTCAAGATCCTCTTGGACATCTTCACTGGGTAGACAAAAAGCCAATCAATTTCAGTGGGCTAATCAATGTCCCCTCCCCCTCCCCGCAAAGGATTCCCCTTTCAGAACATGACCCCAACCTTTGCCCACACCAAGCCCACATGTTTTTTCTCATTTCCTGTGGGAAATTCCATCACCCTGCCCAGTTAAGTTAGCACCTGACATCTCACCAGTCTCTTCAATGATGTCTGTTTACCTAAAAGTGATCATGAAGGTACTTTATTATGTAGTTCTTTCTCTATATGGCCTCCCATATATCTTGTATTTGACATTTCTACCTTATTGTATATATTACTTGTGGTTCTTCCAGTGGTTCCTGTCTTCACAGCGGCCAAGCTACTCATTTGGCCCAAAGCACTCATACCAGTCCCTGTCCCCAATGCCTACCCTTTCTTTATCTCGAATCCATGTCACTTTTATTCATCACCATTAGTCCAGATTATAACTTCTTTCTACAGAAAATACTCTTTGATATTTGAATACTGAATCAGGTGACCCTTTGAGATGGAAGTTAGTATTTCACACATAATTGCCTGCCAGATGCACTAAAACTGCCCTTTTGGCTGTTATTATTCCTTGAGACTCTCATGTTTTCTAAGGCAAATAGAATAAATAGCTCACCATGAAAGCTTCAGGATCTAGCAGGGCAAATTTTACAAAATTGGTTGACCAAGTTACTAAATAAATTAAAAGAATAAATTAGTCTCTTTCTTCAAACAATGCATAGATTGTATATATATATATATATATATATATATATATATTCTGGTGAAAAATAGTCTCATAAACAGCACTGAAATTAATATCAGGATTTAATTTTTCTACTGCATTTTAACAGTAAAACTAGGTAATTTACCCCATCTCAGAGGCCTTTCTTTAAAAAGAAATCAGTTTACCAAATCCTTGTGTCATGTTGCTAACATCCTTACTGGCATTGAAAGACCCTGTTGTTGTAGAGACTTATCATCTCAGACAAGCATATCTATGTTCTATGCCTACCCCCTCCAGTTAGCCAGCCTACTCAGAATCAATTTAGCCCTGAATTGTCTTGTGGGAAGAATATTTACTCTTATCTTGATTACTTACTACACAAACAGATATTGTTGATTGTTAAATTATTTTTATGGCTTTCTGATGACTTGATGGTTAGAATTTTAGGTAATTATGACTTACTTCTTTAGACTTTTAACACAAGAAATTCTCATTAAAAGCAGTTTGTGTCAAATATTTAGAAGAAATCTTTACACTTTTTTCTAAGTAAAAGAATGCCTTTTTTATATAAAATAAACACAAATATATGAGTTCATACACACACATCTATACTAATAAAAGGGTAATATGATAATTAGACCAGACATCTTCCAGATGTCCTTCCAGACAAAGCCATGGTGGCAGGAGCCAAGGCAGAGGCAATTACGGGTGATCAGGCCAGCAGGGGAGCAGTTATGGGGAGATCAGACCGGCAGGCAGAGGTGGTTAGGGGTGATCAGGCAGGCAGGCAGGCGAGTGATTAGGAGCCAGAGGTCCCAGATTGTGAGAGGGATGTCCAACTGCCGGTTTAGGCCTGATCCCTGCAAGGGATGGAGCCTAAACCAGCAGTTGGACATCCCCTGAGGGGTCCCAGATTGGAGAGGGTGCAGGCCGGGCTAAGGGACCCCCCCCCCCCCCATGCACAAATTTCATGCACCAGCCCATATATTCATATATATATACACACACACACACACACACACACACATATATATACCCTTTGAGTATAGTTTGACATGAAACATGTATATTTATATATATATTAACCTCACATTAAATAAAAGTTTCTTTATACTCTAGCTTCAAATATTTTCAGGTCATTAAAATGTAAGTCTTATAAGCATTGTTATAGAATTTCACAAATACTTATAGTTATTTATAGTGTTTTGGTTTAATTAAACATGGCATAGAATTAATAGTAAGATTGATAGCAATAAAAGGAATATTTTATTTTCTGATATCTAAAAACAGGGGTAACAAAACTGCTCTCCAAGGACACATTGTGACTATCGCTAATCTAAAAACCAGCAGGTTGCAAATAATCCTGTAGCCCAACGTCAGCAGTATCCATGCAGCTGGAGGCTGGGTCCCTCTTGACCAAGTATGTAGAAAAGGAAGATTCCTAATAGTGTGAACATAAAAACCCAACCCTTACTTGTAAGACTATAAGGAGCTACTCCTATGATTTTTTTTTTCTGTTGAGCATTTTGTATATTTTATCAACTCAATTTTCCCTAAAGAAACAAAAGGTTTTCACAGAAATCAATTAAATGAAAGTAAATTTAGTGCAATGGAAGGGCTGATTTTTTAGAAGTCTGACATCAAAATAAAAAGCTTCTGCACAGCAAAAGAAACCATCAACAAAACAACAAGAAAACCCACCTCGTGGGAAAACATATTTGCCAACGTCATATCTGATAAGAGCCTAATCTCCAAAATGTATAGGGAACTCATACAACTTAACAAAAAGAAGATAAACAATCCAATCAAAAAATGGGCAAAGGATCTAAATAGACACCTTTCAAAAGAGGACATTCAGAAAGCCAAGAGACATATGAAAACATGCTCAAAGTCACTAATCATCCGAGAGATGCAAATCAAAACAACAATGAGGTACCATCTCACACCTGTCAGAATGGCTATTATCAACAAATCCACAAACGACAAGTGCTGGAGAGGATGTGGAGAAAAAGGAACACTTGTGCACTGCTGGTGGGAATGCAGACTGGTGCAGCCACTATGGAAGACAGTATGGAGTTTCCTCAAAAAGCTGGAAATGGAACTCCCATTTGACCCTGTGATCCCACTTCTAGGAATATATCCCAAGAAACCAGAAACACCAATCAGAAAGGATATGTGCACCCATATGTTCATAGCAGCACAATTCACCATAGCTAAGATTTGGAAACAGCCTAAGTGCCCATCAGTAGATGAATGGATTAGAAAACTGTGGTACATCTACATGATGGAATACTATGCTGCTATAAAAAAGAAGGAACTCTTACCATTTGCAACAGCATAGATGGAACTGGAGAGCATTATGCTAAGTGAAATAAGCCAGTCAATGAAGGAAAAATACCACATGATCTCACTCATTCATGGATAATAAAGACCATTACAAACGTTTGAACAATAATAGATACAGAGGCAGAGCTGCCTCAAACTGATTGTCAGACTGCAGTGGGAAGACCAGAGAGGGTTGGGGGGCAGAAGGGAGGGGAGTAAGAGATCAACCGAAGGACTTGTATGCATGCATATAAGCATAACTAATGGACATAAGACACTGGGGGGTAAAGGAGGGCAGGGGATCGTCAAGGGCGGGGGGTGGGGGAAGGACACATATGTAATACCATTTGTAATACTTATTATAATAATTTTTTTAAAAAGAATAAAAAAAAAAAAAGAAGTCTGACAAACCAGTTTTGTGACGTTGGCCATATTTTTCATGTTCCCTGAGCCTCCATCTCCTTAATATAAAGTGACAGTATATCACCTACGTCCTTTGTAATGTGAGACTAGATATGCAACTAGCTAGTGTGTACAAATTAGGTACTTTGATGAAACTTTCTCTGTAGTTGTTTTTCTTTTTGACATATTTTTCTTATGGAAAAGTTTGTGTAGAACTGTATTAAATTCTATTATTTATTTTTTTAAAGTTTTGTAGAATGTATCAGTGAAGCCATCTGGACATGGAATTTTATTAGTAGGGATATATTTAATTATTCAATTTCCTTAGTAATTAACTATTGGGCTATGAAGTTATCCAGGGGAAGCCAGGGTATTGTCAAGGGCAGGGAAAAAAAAGGACACATATGTAATACACTTTGTAATGCTTTAAGCAATAAAAAAAAATAAAAATAAAAAAAATAAAAAATATATATATTTTATTGATTTTTTTACAGAGGGTAAGGGAGAGGGATAGAGGTAGAAACATCGATGAGAGAGAAACATCGATCAGCTGCCTCCTGCACACCCCCTACTGGGGGAATGTGCCCACAACCAAGGTACATGCCCTTGACCGGAATCAAACCTGGGACCCCCCAGTCCACAGGCTGACACTCTATCCACTGAGCCAAATCGGTTAGGGCTATCCATGTCTTTTTAAATGGCTTGATTAATAAATGACATATAATAAACTGCACATGTTATTATTGCACCCTTCTATATAGATATAGATATAGATATAGATATAGATATAGATATAGATATAGATATAATCTGTGAAACAGTCAACACAGTAATGAAGATTTATAACCCCACAAGTTTTCTTCGTGCTGACAATGGTTTCTAAGCCTGTGCCTCCATTAGTAACTCAAATCTTCCCTGAAGTGTTTTGCACCTGCTCTTCCTACCTGTACTAGATGCTCAGACCTTTGAGTATAGTTTCACATGAAACATGTAGAAATGCTGGGGGCCACCCTGAGGGAGTACTTCAGGTGGCATGCATTTTCTTCCCTACCCCCATCAGGTAGAAGCTACCTCACTTTCTTGATCATCCACTTTAATCACAATCAATACTTTATCTTCCTCTTCGGTCTACTGGTAGAGCTCAAGTGACTCTATATTGTCAATGTCGGTCTCAAATCTTATTTGAACTAAGTATTTTCATGCTTTCTTGTTGCGAGTTCAGGAATCCAGGTTGAGAAATAGAGCATTAGACACAGTGATCAGAGGCAGCTCTCCCATTCCCGCCAAGTGAGTGCTTTGGCTCCAAAAGAAACAGCACCTCTTCTGTTCCCACGCAGAACAGTATGCAGCTCCTGCTGCAAGAGAGAAACCCCGTGGCACCACAACCGAATCTATATAAGTTATTATATCGTTTTATATTTTGTTTATCAAGGAGGGGTATATCTTCTGCTATGAAATGACTTACTTGCTCAGAGGCAACACTATCAGAATTGAAATACCTTAGAATGAGCTTCTTATAATCCCGTGTTAGCATTACAAGTGAAAATGGCAAATAGTGAAGGCTAATTCATACCCAGGATAAGTATCTGTACTAATGTGAACAAATTATTGTTTTCTCCATGATAGAAGTCACTAAGTAAAATCAAACTCAGAGGCCAGCTGTCGCCAGCCCATTCCCTCCACTCCACTTGTGATGTGTTTTTGGTATTCTCATTGGATACTAAATTGAACAAAGATTTTACACTGTTTCAGGCTGTTTCCACATGAATGTCAACGGGCTTCATTCCAGGAGCTCTGGGCACATGAACCAATTCAAATACGGAGATGTTGGTCAGGCACTCAAACTCTTGTGCTAAGGAAAGATCATTGTCTGTTGGCCAGAACTCAGCTTTTCTGATTGTTGGTGCAGTAGTTTGCATTTTGTGGACATTCGAGGATTGTCTGTAAAATCAGGGACACCATAAGCAATTTGTACCTTCACAGAGCCCTGCGTGTCAAAGCACTGACATTATCATCTTAGCCCCTGTGGGTGACAGCACCCATGACTCCTGGGGCTGAAACCCTCTGTGAGCCAGGATGGCATCATCCCACTCATGCCAGGGAGGCCCTTTAATGGAGACATCTCTCACGTTTATCTCAGGATTTCTGAGACAAGTGACGACAAGACTTCTTTTGTTAAATACACTTTTCAGTTTAGAATGGTTTTAGAATTACAGAAAAATTAGAAAGAGAGAACAGAGTCCTCAAATACTGCAGACTTTGTCTTTGTTATGATTATCAAATTACATTAATATCATATGTACATTTTCACAATTAAGCAACGAATATTGATGCATTTTATTAACTAAATTTCACATTTTATTCAGATTTCCCTAGTTTTACCTAATGTTTTTTTATCTGTTCCAGGATCCTATCAAAGGAAGATTATATTTAGTCATCATGGACCCTTATGGCTAAGAGAATTACTGAAGTGCATTTCATATATATATATATTAAAAGCACAATGCTAATTAGGCTCGGTGTCCTTCTGGGCGACCTTCCGGACGAAGTCGGAGCTGCAAGGGAAGCCCGGGTCCTAAGTGCCAGAGGGAAGCTGGTGCTGACAGGAAGGAAGGCCTACTATTACACAAATTTCATGCATCGGGCCTCTAGCATACATATTTTATTGATTTCAGAGGATGGAAGAGGGAAGGAAGGACAGACATATCAATGATGAGAGAGAATCATTGATTGGCTGCCTCCTGCACATGGAATCATAACCTCTTCCTGGCCAGCCTCAACCACTGAGCCACTCCAGTCAGGCAACTGAAGTACATTTCAAGGTTATTGACACTACTCAATACACACTGAGTGGCCAGATTATTATGACCACCTGACGTTTGTAGGCAAATTAGCCATACACTGCATCGTATGGGATATGGAAGCGGAAGGCCTGTTCAAACACCTTTGCTGTCTGCAGTTATCAAGATAAAATGTCTCCAATTCACACAGGAACACAAGGATTGGACAGTTGAACATTGGAAAAAAAGTCATGTGGTCCAATGAATCACATTTTCAGTTGCATCATGCAGATGGCAGAGTGAGAATATGGTGGAAACAGCATGAAATCATGCACCCCACATGCATGAGTACAACTCTTCAAGCTGGTGGGGACAGTGTTATGGTTTGGGGCATGTTTTCCTGGCATGATTTGGGCCCTTTAATTTGTGTGGAACAGCGTCTGAATAGCACAACATACCTAAGTATCATTGCTCATCAAGTTCATCCTATCATGTTGATGGCGTATCCCAATGGAGATGGCTTCTTCCAACAAGACAATGCGCCATGCCACAGTGCTCGTATTGTGCAGGAGTGGTTTCAAGAACACGAGGGAGACTTTACCTTGCTTAGGTGGCCCCTACCATCACCAGATCTCAATCCAATTGAGCATTTGTGGGACGAAGTTAAAAGAGCCATTAGGCAGCTGGTTCCACAACCATCAAATCTCACAGAACTGGACAGTGCTATTCATCAGGCATGGTGTCAGATTCCTCACATCACCTTTCAACATCTCGTGGAGTCAATGCTAAGGAGAATCACCACAGTATTGAAGGCAAAAGTTGGCTCAACGAAGTACTGATGGGATGGTCATAATAATCTGGCCACTCAGTGTATTTATCAATGTCATTATTATGAAGATTCTCTTGATTATTGTGATGGATATAATAAATGAATAGGTTAATGACATGTCTTCCCTTAGTTCAATATACATCAAGGCTGACTTTATGATTCAGTCAGGCAAACAATATGAGCTATTTCCCATTCACCAACCTAGCTCAATGCATTAAAATTTATTTTTAAGACCACCCATAAAATAGATCCAACCTCATCTGAAATTCTGTTCCTCTTTGTTTTGTGTAATATCTATAGCATCTGCTCCTACATGTATTCCCAAGAATTCTGCCAGGATGGAAATCTGAAGTGCTTTTGATGTTCAAAATGTGTCCTCTGAGGCTGATTCTCCATCAGGTTCCTTGGGTGATACCAGGATCTGGACCAGCACTGAGAGTGTGTCCTGGTGAGGCCTGAGGAAAGCTCAAGTCCTACTGTGAGATAAATCTGTGAAGATGCAGGCAGGGAAACACACCCCTACAAGTATTAGGGATGATACTGTGGGAGAAGCTGGGGAAGCGAGGGTCCACATGTGAAGATGAAGGACAAAGGGAACTCGCTCACCTGACCTTCGTCTTCCCAGGTACATCAGAGAGCATCTCTGGACCAGGAGCGAATGGAGAGCTCAACCTCTGACCATGGCCAGGAAGCTGCTGAGCCAAGGGCTGCCTTCCAGAACCGCCACTGCATGACCCACTCCAGCAAAGAGAGGATTCCACTTCCCCAAGTAGCTCGGCTCGGAATCTAAGTCTGTCAGAGCTGGGGTGGTTGTCAGAACTAAATCAAGTACCCCTCCTGCAAGGCAGATATCACAAATGCATTGTTAGCTTTCCAGTCTCTTCAATTTATGGAATCCTGCCAGGAGGTAGTGTGAGGTGGATAGTAAGCAATCCACACCCCATGGTAGCTAAACAGGCTTAGTCCATTGAAAGCACCAGCTGCCTGCTTGGACATGATCAAGGATGCCCAGGATCTGGGCTACCAGGGACTCCCACCTGGATGCCTGCAGGCTGCAGTGCCCAGGGCTCAGCCACAGCTCCCCTGGCAATGTGTTGCCTCCTCACAGTATGGCCTCATTGGCTGTGGCTCTGGTTTCATAAGCCCCTCTCCTGTGGATCTTCAGGTTTCCTCAAAATTCTTTAAGCTGCTTTTATTGTTGAACTCAGATAAGGTTTCTATTGCTTGCAATTAAGTAACCCAAGTTGCATAAATGGGATAATTTTTTCCCTTTTCATCTCTACAGAAAACATTATCTATAGAAAAAAGTAATCGGTAGTTTTCTGCAGACAGATTAATATCAGGACCATGGACAAGGCCATCAAAGACAAGCCCTGTGGACTATGGAATTGTCACTTTGTAGACATCTCATTGACACATATCACATGTAACATATATATTTCAGACCACATTCATGATGCTCCTAAATTGCAATTGCATGTACAGTCTGCACGGAGATCATTATAATCTCAAAGGTGAGACCTGTGCATCTTTTATCATAAAGTGAGCATATCTTTTCTCAGAACATTGAAAGGCGGTATGTGTTACCATGGACACCATGCATAAGGGTCTGCAGGTCACTTACATTTTACTGGTTTCAGATTTCTCATCTGTTAAATGGGGAAGCAAATGATCTCTTTAAACAATGTCTCTAAATCTATGATAGTGTGAAATGTTAACAATGTAAATGTTTATACATTAAAGATAATTTCAAAAACTATAAAGTTGTATCAATCATACTGGGCATATACTATTTCTCAGAAAAGATACTTCTATGTCACTATGTTATAGGCAATACTTTGTTTGAAATGGGCATTAACTGATTTCCTAAAAGCAATTGGCCAAAGCTGATCTGTCATTTGTTCCAAGTGAAGTCTGCTTTCTCTTATATCTGTATTCAAATTCCTCCAAAATGTGTTCTCCATCGTGCATGTCAAAAATAAAAATAAAAATAAAAACCAATGAGTAGGGGATCTAGTCTATTTTTAAAAATTCCAATGTCAAGCCCTGGCCGATTTGGTTTAGTGCAGTGGTTCTCAACCTTCCTAATGCTGCGACCCTTTAATACAGTTCCTCATGTTGTGATCCAACTATAAAATTATTTTCGTTGCTACTTCATAACTGTAATTTTGCTACTGTTTTGAATTGTAATGTAAATATCTGATATGCAGGATGGATTTAGGCGACCCCTGTGAAAGGGTCGTTCGACTCCCAAAGGAGCTGCGACCCACAAGTTGAGAACCGCTGGTTTAGTGGTTAGAGTGTTGGCCCACAGACTGATGGGTCCTAGGTTCATTTTGATCAAGAACTCGCACTGTGGTTGCAGGTTCTATCTTGGGCCCAGTTGGGATGCATGTAGGAGGCAACCAATCCCTGTCTCTCTCTCTCAGTGATGTTCCTCTCTCTCTCCCTCCCTCCCTTCCATTCCCTCTAAAAAAGTCAATGGAAGAATATCCTCTGGTGAGGATTAACAACAACAACAATTCCACAGACAAAATTTCATAGGCCTGGTGTTGTGACCGAAAATCAAACATAAAATTTATATCGTTCCGGATACAAGGTAGTCAGCGGGGAGTGTAAGTAAAAACTCGCCCCCTGTGGGCCACCAGTGCCCAGTTAACCTGACATCCCGGGCAGCGCCTGCGTCTTCACTTTCTGGGCTCTCCACGCAGGAATCCGAGCTCCCGGGATGTGCAGGGCACCTCGGTGCACACCCCAGGAGAGCTGAGCCGGGTCCCAAGGAAGGCTCTGCTGTCTGCTTACAACGCCAACCAATGCGGCACGTCCTGGGCTCAAGGCCCAGACGCAGCCACATCTCATTTGTAGAGCGCTCCCGCCCTCCAACCCAGTCTACTGAGGGCAGCTGTCATTTCTCCAGAAGCCGTGGGTCCACAGCACGGCGGTTCCAATGTCTGTGTCACCTGTCACATCCCAGCAGCCCCCTCTGATGCCAAGGGTGGTGTGACCTACAGCTTCTCCCTACACCTGGGGCCACGTTGATCTTGATTAGGGGACCTTTTCCTGCAGGGCCTTCCCTCAGCGGGGGAACCTGGGGAGGCGAGGAAATGCTGGTGATTGTTACCATTGATCTAATCACCGCGTCTTGCAGATGAGACGTGGGAGGCTGAGCGTATTCGTGGAACTCGCCCACTCGGACATCGGTGGCGGAGAGGCCAAAATCCACGCACAGCCATCTCCTCGTACCCACTCACCAGGCTCTTCACGCACCAAGGGAGCCATTGGAAGCCCAACTAGAGAGTGAGGCCAACACTTAACTGCAGCTGCTGAAGCGACACCAGAGCGAATGAGCCACAGGAAACCTCAGCCCTGCACCCCCACCTCCGCCCCGTGTCCCTTCCTCTCCACAACCCTGAAAACAGCAGTGCAAGCCGCAGTGCCCCGGGGGCCGGATCCTGATCCGGGAGGGTCAGGACTCTGAGCCTTGGGGGGTCAGCCAGAGTGGCAGCCCCAGGACACCCACGCTGACCGCCACCCACATCAGCACCCTCAAGGTCTCCTTCACTTTTATGATTATTCAAAATCCCCAGAGTCACTATGGATACTGCCACCATGACCACCAATGTCAGATGCGGCCAAGTTACACTGCTTTCTAGTCTCTGATTAAGTGACTTCACTCATCACATCACCTGCATTTCCTTTCCAGGTGGGACTTCCCATGTGCTTAATTTCTGTTTAACACAAGTTGACACTTTGGAATTTAGGTCTATATAAAGTTTGCAGAATTTGTCTTTAAATATTAAGCATCTTCATAAGGCATTTTGAACAATTTTCTTTAAACCAGAACAATGTAAACTAAAAAGCCCTCTTCAAAAGTGTATTTTCTAATATACATAATTAGATGAGGCCAACTTCATCTGGCATACTTTATAGTCTATATATCACAAAAACATGCATATCCTCCACATTGTGCCCAAGGATGAATGTGAAACTCTGCCTGAGTGGACCTAGTGTGCAGAATTTGAATACAAACTATAAACTATTAATGAACAGCTTTATTGCTAGCAATACAAATTGAATGCATCACTTTGCCTCTGAGACAAGAATGCTAAAGAATATTCTGAGGACAATAAAGTTTAGTACCAAGTTTAATGTTTTATAATTCACCGAAATAAATGTGGAACAATCACACTTTTTTTAAGTCTAATAGGTACCTATTATGTATCTACCTACTTAGCTAACACTCTAGCTCTATAGATTCTCATTTTTCCTGAATATGTGGCCCTGATAGCTGATTAACAATATTTATTGGGAATTTTCAGCCTAGGTAAACAGATTTATTCTTCCAAGTACACCGTTGTTTGAAGGTCATTAGCAATGCATAGTGTGCAGAGACTCTATCTTCATGGCTCTGTTTTATAAGCAAGCAGATATGCCAAGGGAGTAATTTACAACCCAAATCATGGACCTCATGCAACATTATGGCAATTTCTGAGGAATCAAAGTGTGAATAAACACAATAACTTAAGTTTATGTACTTGCTGTTGTAACTGGAGAGTTAAAAGGCAATGCGAAGCAGCACGGTTAGTAACAATCAAAGCAGACAGGGAGCCCTGGCCCCGGAGCTCAGTTGTTTTGAGCGTTGTCCCAATAGGCCAAAGTTGCTAGCTCCATCCCAGGTCAGGGCACATACCGAAATCAATCAATGAGTGCATCAATAAGTAGAACAACAAATCTCTCCCTCTCTCTCTCTCTCTCAATCAATTTTAAAAAGCAGAAGGGGGTCCTGACTGGTTTGGCTCAGTGGATAGAGTGTCAGCCTGCGGACTGAAGGGTCCCAGGTTCGATTCCAGTCAAGGGCATGTACCTTGGTTGTGGGCACATCCCCAGTGGGGGGTGTGCAGGAGGCAGCTGATCAATGTTTCTCTCTCATCAGTGTTTCTAACTATCTATCCCTCTCCCTTCCTCTCTGTAAAAAATCAATAAAATTATAGTTTTAAAAAAGCAGAATGGGAAAATCTATAATATTAAAAGTGTAATATGCTAATTAGATCAGACAGCTGAACAACCATTCGGTCGTCCTTCTGGACAGCCTTCTAGATGAAGCTGGGGCTGCGAGGGGTGAGCCCCTTGCAGGAATTTCATGTATTGTGCCTCTAGTATGTGTGTGTATGTGTATGTGTGTGTGTATATCTATCTATCTATCTACCTATCTATCTATCTATATATAGATATATATAGATATATATAGACATCTATATATAGCAGTTAGGCATCTATATAGATATATAGATGTCTATATATATCTATATATATCTATAGATAGATAGATAGATAGATAGATAAAGAGATAGATAGATATGTAATGGCCTAAGCAACCATCACAACCGAATGACGACCAAACAAGCTGCATGGGGCGACCAGGCTGGCAGGGGGGTTAGTGAGGGATGACCAAACGAATGAGCAGCAGGCTGTGTGGGGCGACCCGGCTGGCACAGGCATTAGTGAGGGACGACCAAATGACTGAGCAGCAGGTTGCAAAGATGGCGGCGCCCACAGCCAATAAGGAGGAAATATGCTAATTGACTGCCACGCCCTCAAAGACCGTGGTGCCCACAGCCACAAGATGGCCAGCAGGGGAGGGAAGTTGTGGGTAATCAGGCCAGCATGGGGAGGGCAGTTAGGGACAACCAGGTCAGCAGGGGAGAGCAGTTGAGTGGTACCAGGCCAGCAGGGGAGGGCAGTTGGGGGCGACTGGGCCGGAAGAGGAGCAGTTAGGCATTGATCAGGCTGGCAGGGGAGTGGTTAGGGGGTGATCAGGCTGTCAGGAAGAAACCTTAGGGGCAATCAGGCAGGCAAGCAGGTGAGCAGTTGGGAGCCAGCAGTGCCAGATTGTGAGAGGGATGTCCAACTGCTGGTTTAGGCCTGATCCCTCTGGGGCAACCAGATTGGAGAGAGTGCAGGCTGGGCTGAGGGACAACCCCACCCCCCAGCCCCCCTGCCGCAATGCATGCATTTCATGCACCGGGCCTCTAAAATATATATATATATATATATATATATATATATATATATATATATATGTATTTGTAAGAATATTGGTGAGTGCACATGATTGGTGTTATATATGGAGCATTCTCTAGGACACACTACTGCGGTGCTTCCTCAATGTTCAGCATTTTTAATTTCTGACCTGACAGCCTACAACAAATTATATAACATATTGTATATGGAATGCAAGGACTTTTGGAACCAACAACCCCAAATGATGTAAACATAATGTAGATTTAATACCATATGAATTGTGTATTATTGAGAAACATTGTTGAAATTTACAAATATTTGGAGTACAAACTTAGCTACTATACTTTAGAGAGCTCCTTATTATTTGTAATGATTATATAATTTATTTTTGTGGGCGAGCACTAAGCATAGTATCCTATTAAAATGAGAGAAAATTATGTGTATTATAATAAAGAATCCTGACTTTATGCAGGTACAGATTTGTACAACCAAGAATTATAGGGAAATATAAAATTTAATAGTGAATTTTAGAGCATACTCAAAACATTCACTAAAGTGCCATATGTATATTCCAAAATAGACACATGGATTTTTTTAATGCTCCTAATTGCAAGTTCTTTAAGACAACTTGAATGAAAATTAAAGATCAAATTAGAGACAAAGAGCTGTTACAGCATTTACTACAACACAAATGAGGAAACAAATAAAGCGGTGTGACTCTGAGACCCACAGCCAGCATCCCAGGGTGAGAGTCGTCCTCATCCAGTTCCCTGGCAACCAGAAGGCAGTGTTCACGATTCTAATCTATGCTCCATGCCTCACAGGCTTTTAGGCCTCAGCAAATCATTTAATCTTTTTCCATCATAGTTTTCTTATGTAAAAAAGGGGGAGAAAAGAAAAACAACAACAAAAGATAATGCATCATGAGATTTTGTGAGGATGATAAACAAACTTGGGAGCTCAGTGGGTTAAGGAATTAGTGTAACGTAATGCTTTGCACACAGAAATTTGAAATAATTATAGCATTAGCTCTCATTTCTATTGTATTCTCTTGCATTGATACTATGACTCCCAGCACAGTTGAGTTTTCACTGGACTGATTGTCAATTTCAGCCATTAATGTAGACATGTCTTGGTCACTATATAAATATCCATCATCAAACAACTTGCAGGAAAGGACACTGTCCCCTGGTGTCATGACCATGGCATGGCCTCACTGGGACCTTATATTGACTCTGCACTATTAGTACAATTAACTTATTGTGGGCTCTCTTAAAGCCTTGTCCTTTGCCCCTCTTCTGTAGCTCAAGCAGCAATTTTAAAAGCCTGTTTCTAATTAAATTGTTAACTATTTGGTACCTGTACCAGCTGAAATAGTTGAACATTGTCTGAAAAAAATCCCTCAGCCATGCTGTTGTCTCTTTCAATTCACACAGGAATCCCGCCCCCCCGCATATGTTCTCTCCATTTCCAAACAACTGGTTCATATCTTCTCCTCCCACCTCAGACTTCTGGCCTGCTCTCTGCAACTCCTCACCTGTAAGGGCTAAGGCATCGTGTCATACTACGCGAAAGGTCAGACAGAGCAAGGTAAGAACCATATGATCTCACTCATATGTGTGGGATACAAAACTGGAAGCAACAAATGAACAAGCAAGAGTAACAAACAGAAACTCATAGACACAGACAGCAATATGGAGGTTACCAGAGGGTGGGGATGGGGGAGTAGCAAAGACTGAAGAGCATAGAGTACATGGTGACTGGAGAATATTTGACTTTATTTTTTAAAATTTTTTTAATATATATTTTTTATTTTTTTACAGAGAGGAAGGAAGAGGGATAGAGAGTTAGAAACATTGATGAGAGAGAAACATCGATCAGCTGCCTCCTGCACACTCCCTATTGGGGATGTGCCCGCAACCAAGGTACATGCCCTTGACCGGAATCGAACCCGGGACCCTTCAGTCCACAGGCCGCTGCTCTATCCACTGAGCCAAACTGGTTAGGGTAGAACATTTGACTTTAGGTGGTGGGCACACAAAGCAATGTACAGATCATGTACCATATAATTATACACATGAAACATACATAATTTTATTAACCAACTAGTTGCCCAGTGCACGAATTCTTGCACCTTGAAAGGTATTGTGTGCTGCAAGGCTGCAGTGGGCACAGGGGTGGGTCTCAGCCCATCCTCTACGACCCCCGCCTGGCCCTCCCACCGCAGCCCCCGGTCCCCTGTCTGCCTACAGCCCTGCTCCCGCCATCGCCGCTCCCACGTGCTAACAGTGCCAGCCTTGCTTGCACCCGCTGATAGCACTGAGCGATTGAGGCCAGCACCCCCAATGCTTCGCGCACACCCGCTGGTGGTCAGCGCATGTCATAGCGACTGGTTGGTCGGTTGTTCTGCTGTTTGGTCTATTTGCATATTAGCCTTTTATTATATAGGATGTCACTCCAATAAAATTAATTTTAAAGAAATAAAAAATAAAGACATTGCACTAAACTTCCTCATGGAAATCAAAGCAATCAACCTGAGCTCCTTCATTTTCTCACCAATAAATCTATATGTGCCCTGACCTGGCCTCACCCTCTGCATTTCCTGCAGTTACAGGGGCAGGTGGCTGCTCCCCCAATAAGGCAGCACCTGCACCTGGATCCTGGGTCCCATCCCCACACCCATCAAGTAGCTGCTGCTAAATGCTCCCCTCTCCTCCTGCCCCTGTGCAACAGTTTTCTCCCCTTTAACTTTTCGCAGGAACATGCTCGTTGGACTTATACATGCCTACAGTCAGCAAATTTGCCTCTTTAACTTCCAGTTTCCTCCCCCCGTTCAGAATTCATTGTGTCCAAATGGTACTGCTGAGAGTAATCCCCACAAGGTCACCATGGCCTTTCTCTGTCTGAATTTTAACTGATCTTTAGATGGAGTTTTTAACATGTGAACACTCCCTGCCTTTTAAAAGTACTGTTTTTCCTTGTTGCTGATGACACCGTATGCACGTTTTTCTTCTACTCATGGGTTACTCCATAACAGCCTTGTGTGTTCAAATGTAAATGTTACAGTTGCCCAGATTAGTCCAGAGACCGCTTTTCTCTTTCCTCTGACAAAAATTATACAATCATCCCCTGGACTTAAAATTAATTTATTGGTATTTATATAATATTGATTCCCAATTTTATATCTCTAGCACTGACTTTTTTGTTTAAATTTTGTTATTTTATTTTACCAGATCAAGTAAATTTGATTCAGTAAAATGTGGCTATCTTGCCATTATTTCAGATATCATATGGCTAAAACAGAAACCTTCATTCCATTCCTAAAATAGAAGCATGTAAACAAACAAAAGCCAGATCCCACCCACACCATCTGAGAACAGGACTTAACTGATCTTATTTCTACTCTTGCTCCCTGCAATCTCTCCTCTCCTGTGACCATAGTGATCTTTTAAACATAAAAACCACAAGTCATATTTCTGTTTAAGATCCAACAAATCATATAAAATGAAATCATATACCCAATCCGAAAGAAGGCAGAAAAAAAGAAAGGGAAAGAAAAAACATGAGACAACAATTATCAGAATGATACATTTGGACCTAAAAATATATGTAATCATATTATGTTAGCGGTATAAACATTCAGATTGAAAGGCATTTTTTATTATATTGCATGGAAAAGTAATACAAACCTATACTTCCTGCATGAAACCCACTTTATACAGAAAAACACAAATAGATGAAAACTTAATGGGTAGAGACAGAAAATAAAATAGTCCTCACCAGAGGCTGGAGAGGGGAAAGGGGAATGTTATTTTCTTAAGGGAATAGAGTTTCAGTTTAGGATAAGAAAAAGGTCTATAGGTGAACCAAGGGCATTGTTGATGGCTGGGAAACATTGTGGCTGTTATTTATGGTGCCAAATTATATATTTAAAAATAGTGAAAATGGTAACAATATATGTAAAGCATCCCAGGCTAACACTAAGTAAAAGAATGTTGAAATGGATAGATAAATGTTAGAAAAAGTAGAATTTGTAACAAATAATATTATCAAAGAAAAATATAATTTTATCCAAATACAGCAATAAGTTCAGCAATAAAATAAAACTATCTTAAACAGATATGCACCTAAATTATAATCAGGAATTTCAGTTCACCTCTCTCAAAACTGACAAAATAAGTTGACAGAATAATGTTATAGCTATATCACATTAAAGCAATCCTAGCAAACAACACAACCTAATTGCCTCTCAAGAACATTCTACCAAACAACAGCAGAATGCACATTATTTTTAAGTGCATGTAGAAAAAAATATATAAAATAAACAATTTTCTGGGTCATAAAAAATGTTTCATAAAATTGAAAGGACTCAAGTCAGAAAAAGTATGTTTTGTAACTACATTGGGATTAAATTAGAACTCACTTATAGCAAGATACCTGTTAAATTCCCCCAAATTAAAAACTGAACAACATATCTGTACATAAAAAAATGGGTGAAATAAAAAAAGAAAAGCTAGAAAGTATTTTGAACTGAATGTAACTGTAAGCACAATATATACATATTTTTGGCATGAAGGTAAAAGTATAAAGAGGGAAATTTATAGTATCGAACAACTGAAGACTTAAATCTATAGTTCCTATATGAAACCCACTTTCATATAATGATACAAATAACTCAAAAATTAATGGATTGCAACAGAAAATAGAATAGTGTTTATCAGAGGTGAGGTAGAAAAAAAGATGTTACATCAGTAACATTTTTAAGGCATTAGGAAAAATAATATTAATACAAAATTCAAATATAGTAATAAAAATCAAAGAGAAAACAAAACAACAGAAAAAAATCAATAAAATAAAATGCTGTTTTTGAGATCAATGAAATTGACAAAACTTTATGCATACTCATAAGAAAAGAATTGAGAAAATACACAAATTACCAATATAAAATAAGATATGGCATCTCGACTGACTACACAAATAATATTTAGATAATAAGGGCATGTTATAAATAAATGCAACTCAATAAGTTTGACAAAGTAGATGCAATACACAAATTCCTTGTGAAATAGAAATAAACAAACATCATCCATAACCCACTAACTATATTTCTTTAAAAAGTTAAAATTGTGGCTAAAAGCCTTCATAGAAAGAAAGCTCCAGGACCACTTGGTCTCACTGGTGAAATCTACCAAAAAGTGAAGAAAGAAATAATATTGATTTTACACAAATTCTTCCAACAAATTTGAGAGGAAGGAAACTTCACAGACCATTTTCTGTAGGCAGAGTCAGTCTTATACGGAAACCCAACAAAGACATTACAAAAAAAAAAAAAAATAGAAGTAAAAACTCTTCATAAAAATTTAGGAAATCAACTTAAACAATACACAGAAAGGATAACACGTCTTGATTAAATGGGGTTTATGTAAGAACTAGAGGCCCGGTGCATGACATTCATGCACTGGGGGAGGCCCCTCAGCCCAGCCTGTGCCCTCTCGCAGTTCAGGACCCCTTGGGGGATGTCTGACTGCTGGGGAGCGGGCATAACCCGGCAGTCGGATATCTCCTGAGGGGTCCATAGTGCTACCTCAGAGGTGGGAGAGGCTCCCGCCACCACTGCTGCACTAGCCAGCCGTGAGCCTGGCTCCTGGCTGAGCAGAGCTCCCCCTGTGGGAACGCACTGACAACCAGGGGGCAGCTCCTACATTGAGCGTCTTCCCCCTGGTGGTCAGTGTGCATCATAGCAACCGGTCGATTTGCATATTAGGGTTTTATTATATAGGATTACAAGGTGCTTTTAACAACCAAGGTGATTCACCATATTAACAAACAAATAAGAAAAAACAATATGCTCAGATCAATACAGGGAGACAAAAACACTAAGCAAAATCTACTATACATTCCTGATAAGCACTTTCAAAAACTAGAAATAGAAGGGCAGTCCTTAATCTTGACAAAGGACAGCTAGGAACAACCTACAGTTAACCCTTTACTTAATTGTAAAGACTAAATGACCAGGAATCACACAAGGGTGGCCCCTCTCATCCCTGCTTTTCAGTACTGTGCTGGGGATCCCACCTGCTCAGTGAGAGAATAGAAAGCTCACCTCAATCAGAAGAGAGGTAGACTGTGTTTGCAGGTGGCGTGGTGTGGTCTTGCATCTTGCAACTTACCGAAAGCAACTATCCACAAAACCCTGAGGAACAAGCTAACATGGAACACACAGCAACTACTCTTTAAAATGTAAAATAAATGGAAATAATGTGGACTCATACAGTGACTGACTATTTACAGGAGTTCCACACAAGTTCTACACCAGGTAGGGCATTTGGCTTGTTTTCTTCTGGATCTCGGTGACTGCTCAGCATAATGCCATGAATGAAATACAGCAAACCCTCCATATAAAGGATTAATTCAGGTGAGGGGGTGTCCGTTAAAGCCCAAAGTCCATTCTATAATACAGTGGGTTCCCTGAATGCATATACTAAAAAATTGACAGTTAGCTTACCTGTTTTTACTTATGTAGACTTGTTTGTGCAATTGAAATTAAACATGTATGAAAAGTTGAATGTCACAGACAAGATTTCTACATATATTACTGTAATTTTACATGTAGATGAACAGATCTAGTAAGTGGGTACATTCACCAGTCACTGCCAGAAACAAATGCACAGGGCTGGGGCGTGGCCTAGTGCACGTAGAAGCATAGGCCCACATGTGTTAAAACTGCTGCAGAAAGTCATGAGACAACATGTGACTGCATGTGTTCTGATGTGATGATGTGCTAATCATTCCTCAAACATTGTTTATGAGGAGTGAGTCTTGGATTTAAATATGTAGACTATAGTTGTAGGTATCAAATATTTATGTTTGTGAAATTATTACAGTGTTTTTTTCCAACATATGGCCTATTTGCTAAATCCAGGTCCACAAAGTTGAGGGTTTACTGTACAGGCATAATGTGAAGATTAACTATATTAAATGATCATAATTGTAACCAAGAAACTTGACAGAGACAGTACAAGAGCCCAAGAACTGTTAGGTTTCAGGTGACTGTCCCCTAAGGAAACCTTTGCTTTATTTAAACTTTGATTCGTTTGCAGGAGAGCGTTGTCAGAGTTCTCACCTGAGGAGTAGACTGGTTTCCATGTTACCATCACCGCAGCCCAGTGGGGCGAGTCCGCCACAGCCGGCGCCCGGCCTTCCCCGTCTCCATCGGCTTCCATTTGGCTCCAGGCCTCCACAGTCTGTGCACTCAGCCCCTTTGAATCAGTGGAAACTCCCTGATCCAATCAGCAGCACGAGGGTGTGAGCCGATGGAGAAAGTGACCCTCGAGATAGCATTGCTCTTGAAATTGAAAAATTATCTCAGTTATTACAGAACTCAGGAAACACGTTTCTATTTCGAGGGCAGCAAAGTTATGTGTGAAAGAGTGTTTCTAACTCGGCCTTCCTATTCAGCCACTCACTGGTGCATGAAACCTGAAGGGAGGCCCAGAATGAAGATAATGAAAAAACAGTAAATAGAATCATTTTAAAGTAGTTTATTAAACTGGTTGTTATGTGTAACTGGTTTTGAAACTACTGAAATACAAAGAAGAGAGAGAAAAAGTTACCATTTCCATTTTTAAATAACTTGAGAAAACTTATTAAAACTTAAATGAAGTAATGCTAATTACATATTTTACATATTGTGGTAAAATAATATAACATTTAAATTTGGCTTTTTAACCAATTTTAGTGTAAAATACAGTAGCATTCATTGCATTCACAATATTGTACAGTCATCACCACTATCTACATCCAAAACTTTATCATCACCCCAAGCAGAAGCCTGTACCCATTAAGCAACAACTCCTTGTCCACTCTACTCAAGTGCCTGGTAACCTCACATCTATCTCTGTCTCTTTGCACTTGCCTATTCTAGATATTGCATGTAAGTACCTGGCTTATTTCACTTAGCATAATATTGTCAAGGTCCAACCATGTTGCAGCATGAACCATGCCACTCATTTCTGTGGCTGAACAACCCACATATTACATTTTCTTTTCCATCCTTGGTGGATAAACCTTTAGGTTGTTTCCACCTTCTGGCTATCCTAATATATAAAAAGCCAGGGGCTGTCACAACCAAAACAACCAGATGGATGACCGAACATCAGGCTGCATGGGGCGACCAGGCCAGCTGGCGGGGGGGGGGGGGGGTAGTTGGGGGCAACCAGGCTGGCAGGAGGGCATTTAGGGGCGACCAAGTGGGGCAGTAAGAGGAGACCAGGATGGCAGAGAGGGGCAGTTGGGGATGACCAGGTCAGCGGGGGGGGGGCAGTTAGGGCTGATCAGGCTGGCAGGCAGAGGCAGTTAGGGGTGATCAGGCTGGTGGGGGGGACAGTTAAGGGTGATCAGGCAGGCAGGCAGGTGAGCCATTAGGAACCAGTGGTCCAGGATTGTGAGAGGGGTCCCAGATTGGAGAAGGTGCAGGCTGGGCTAAGGGGACCCCCCCGCCCCCGTACACAAATTTTGTGCAATGGGCCTCTAGTTGTAAATAATCTACTATAATCATTTACATGAATATCAGGCTGAACTCTAGTTTTCAACATCTCTCTGGTCTTTAGAACTAGTCAGAATTGAAGTGGTGCTATTACTGTAGTCAGCACCCCTTTCAGCCTATTGGAGACCACACAGGCCTCCTTTGCTTCTCCAGGTATTTATGAAATTCTACATGGTAGGATATACTCATAGCACACTAAAGGCAAAGGCTTGGGGTTGCGTTTATTTCCCCTTTATGCTCATCTCACACCCATGTGCTGTATAGGGTGTCCCAAAAATGTATACACACTGTAACAGCTGATAGCTCAATTTTGAAAATAAAGTGTATTTTAATAAACACTGCCTTTATAATTACTCAAAGTGAGTGTGCACACTTTGGGACACCCTGTATGTGTATCTTTTCGTGAGGAAATAAAATTTTCCTCTTCTGATACACTTAGAGTATAAACGAAGTTCATCACTCAGCAGATATTTTCAGTATCTACTGCTCTACCATGCCTTAGGCACAACTCAATTATGAAATTGGGAATTTCAGAAAAAAATTCATAACAATTAGTAATAATAAGACAGTTATGGGCCAGAATAGAATTATACAATACATCAAAAATGTGGAATTATTAAAAGAAAAAAGCTTGGCAATTTTCCTAGTTTCTACCCAGGAGCAAAGAATAACACTGCTCCATCTGGAATATTTAGCAGAATGTATTTCAGGAGTTTGATAAAGATGGCATGGCAGGAGAGAAAAAGAAGACAGAATCATAAAGCAAATGTAGCAAATGCGAAACTGTCAAGACTTTTATGTACCAAAAAGTCCAGAGAGAAAAACCGTCTCATCTCACTAAATCTTGTATTGCACTGTCCCACTGAAGCATGCATTGCCAAGTGAGACTGGCAAGAGAACTCAACTCCACTATGTAACCGACAACACTAGGTGCAGATAGATATTAAATTGATCAAGAAGGTGATGGTGTGCACTAGGCCGGTGTTGCTCAGTGGTTTAGGGCAGCCCATGCACCAAGAAATCACTGGTTTGATTCCCAGTCAGGGTACATGCCTGGGTTGCCGGCTTGATCATCAGTATGGGGCGTGCAAGGGGCATCTGATCAATGTTGATGTTTCTCATAAATGTTTCTATCTATCTATCTCCCTTACTCTCTAAAATCAATAAAAAGTATCTTAAAATAGTAATATTGTGATATTAAGTGACCTACTATAATTCGTTATTCCCCCTCATTAGCAAGAGATTAATTACAGAGGGCTGAGACCTGGCCCTTATTTTCCACTTAAAAACCAACTACGTCTACTTAGTGTGTCACAGACTATGTTGTAAAGTGCCCTGTCAGACTTGAAAAAAACATGTTTAATTTCCAAAGGTAGACGCTATAGACTATCAGAGCACTTGAAGCAGAACCTAGTAAATAAGCAATTTTAATGACTAGAGAATGAGTATTATAGAAAAATGTAGGACATGCAACACAGGCCCATCACTTGTGACCTAAAAGCCAACCACACACTAAGCACATTGAAGTCCAATGATGTCGCATTTCATCATGTTTCTTGGAGACTCACAATCTTTAAAATCTAGTCTTGTGATTGGCTGCTGTCCACATCCATCAAAGAGGTGCCTGTATTCATGGGAAGACATTTAGTTACATTGTTTTATCACTAATGTTTTCTATGCCATTTAATATGAAAGTAATAGTGTAAGATATAACCTATGGAAATGAGCCAGTATCACATAAACAAAATAATTGAAAAAGACACGGGACATTTATTTGTGCCACAGAAGTGTGCAAAGTATTTTATTATTACTTTTTTCATCAAAACAGCACAGAAGTCTATGAAATCCTACAAATGTCTTTTATTTTAAAACTAAGAATGAAGAGAATAATAGTTTCTTTAATGTAAAAAAAATCAGTGATATAAAATAGACAACACAGTTTTGTAGGATCCCAAGTTTTTTCTGTTTTTAATAAACAGGATTTTACTGATCTTTTCTAAATAAAAAATAAACAAAAACATATTGAGAAACAAATAATGTGCACATGATTTTAGTGGAGAAACTTCATCTATGCTTCAGTGCTGCCCACAAAATGCCCCCAGTGCCACCAGGGGTCAAACAAGAAGCCGGACTCTCAATCACTCTGCCACTGAAATGGTTAAAAATAGTGGCATGTTTTGAGAACACCAGGCTTATTCAAATCACAATAACCCTTCGTCACCCAGGGAAGGTCTCCTTGCACCTCCAACCCTTAAGAAAATGTGTTGCCCCCATCGCTTCGTCTTCAGAAGAATGTCAAGCTCCTCCCAGTCTCCAGCCAGCTCACATCATTTCACTGAGCCCTGCATATATGTCCCGCCATAGCCCTCACCTCCTGGATACATATAAACACAGGCAATATTCTGTTGTCCTTAGCCAGCTCCTCAGTAGCTCCTTACACCCTAGCAGGTGAGTTTTCAGAGGAACAAATAAAATAGCAGCTATGACATTGACAGTGATCCTTCCTGTCACCCAATCCTATATAATAAAAGCCTAATATGCTAAGTGTATAACTGCTCGTTTGACCATTTGACAAGTTGCTGTCATGCACACTGACCACTAGTGAGCAGATGCTCTGACCAGTAGGTTAGCTTGCTGCTGGGGACTGGGTGAGACTGGCTGGACTCGCCCTGGAGCCATCCCATGGTCCCTCCCTGGCCAGCCAGCCCAAGCAGCCCCTACCAGGACTGGGCAAGATGGGCCAAACACACCCTGGACGAATCCATGCACCGACCTCTAGTTTATAAATAATAGTAGGTGAGTGTGGCAGGTTGGAAAACGGCACCCAAGAGTCATCCATCTCTTAGTCCCCAGACACTGTGACTATATTACCTGACATGGTAAACTGAAGTTTACAGAGGAGACTGAGTAATGAAATTTAGAAGGAGCGGTTATCCTGGATGACCCAAATGGGTCCAAGGTAATCCCAGGAGTCTCTAACTAGAGGACCTTTGCAGCTGGGCTTAGAGGCAGACATGACTACAGAGAATGATCAGGGAAAGGAGATGCTGCCGGAGTGGAGGTGGCTGAGGACATGTGGATGGTCCCGAGAGGCCAGAGAAGGCAAGAGGATGAGTTCTCCCCTAGAGCCTCTCAGAGGGAGCACGGTCCTGCAGACACACTGACGTTAGCCCATAGCCCACCGGCGCCCACTTTCTGGCCTAAAAAGCTCTAAAGTAATAAATCTGTACTGTATTAAGCCACTACATTGGTGATGATTACTATGGCAGTGCTGTAAAATGAATGCAAAGGATAAACACATACCTATACCTATGCCTATATATATATATATATATATATATATATATATGACAGATAAATATACATGAGGAGTTTAATAAGAAATTGAAAGACATACACACTTGTTAGTGGTTATTTCTGAGGCATGGCCACTGAGGTTGGTAGTAGAAATAAAGGGAGACTTGGCTTTGTCAGTACTGTTCCAACTTTCAAGTTTTCCAAATTCTGCAGGGTCCCTTTTAAAGAACAATTATTTCTTAAATAATGGGTATAACAAATGAATTTAATTCACAAAAGCCCAGCAAGTTGTGGTGGTCAGAGGGATTGAAATCAATGTCATTTAGAAAATGTATCTGCAAAACTATTACACCATCATCCTTTCTACCCACTTTCACTCTGCTGAGTGGTCAGCAGGGGTTTGGACCCCCAGGGTGACCCAAACTTAGTAAATTAATTAGTTTTGTAGATGGGACCAGCACTCATAACGGTACCTAAATTATAGGTTATTAGAACAGCTTATTGAGTTATCATGGCTGACAGTAGTACCAACCATATTACTATTATCTACTACACAAAATATTGCATTGGAGACCCTCATTTTTATGCCTTCTGGTCTCTCATTTAGGTAAAACCTAAACTCTTTTGTGTCTTTGATTATATGAAGTTTTTCTTAGTTTTAGCAAATATGTCAGACCACTGCTTTTACAGCTTAGTCTAAACTTAACTTTCTCTACTAATTATAGTCTCTACCTGTAATGCAAGGCCAAATTCTGTTCTCTTCATTTTGCTGCCAACGTTGCCTTTCTTTCTGAAAGACATTAAGTTCTGCCAGGAATGGAACCCACTTCCGGAATTTGACCTTCATCCTTTAGAAGCCAGCAGAAGGCTCTCTGGTGTCTGCCTCTCAGTCCTTGGTGCATATTCTGACTAAGCCAATCTTACTCATTCAGTGCTGCACAAAGGGTAATTCACCTCCCTCATTCCCCGGCTCTAACTCTTGATGTAGAATAAGCTCCCACATAAGTATTTTTTTCCACCATCCATTTGACTTGAAATCCCAAACTTAGTATTCTGTGCACCTGTGATTTACTTGAATATTAGATAAAGAGCTTTCTTGTAAGACAGGTCAGGAGAAAGATTTTCATAGAATGCATAGCACTCTCTGGCCTAATGAATTTTCCTGTTTGTGAGTCAGAAACCTGATGATTTTATCAAACATACAAATTTAAATGACTATGAGCATAACTACCTCAGTGTTTCTCTGTTTGAAAGTTAACATTCTTATTTTAAAACTCAATATCCCCAGTAAATCTGAGAAGCAAGAGTTTTCTATCCATTCTATTTCTTCATTTTAAAGATTTTGTGAATGCACCATTTCCTCATCCAGAAAGAAATGACTTAATAAGCTATAAACATATGTACCTATATTTTTATAAAATTTATAAATACTCTATTAATATAGTCAAATCCCAATGGAAACAATAATGAGGCAACTTTGTCTAACTAGAGAAAACAAGAAAAAAATAAGTCATTCTAACTGAAGGGAAGGAAAAAGGGGAAGAAAGGTGGTAGCTAACCTTCAATAAAAGTGCTTACCAGTGAAGTGGACATTGAACATTATTTACTATTATCACTATGACTACTATGATAAGTAATAAAAGTAAAAGTAGCTGGCATCTAATGATATGTAGTACAAGTGTTATATACCAGGAACTTTTTTAAAGGCATAGCATTATTCATTAACTCATTTATTCCAAATTGTAATCATGCATTCCCAAGAAAAGAGAGCAAACATATATTCCAGAGGAACAGACATCATTATTAAAAGACTGAAAGTTCAGGATACAGAATGGGTGAGTCAGAATGTGAGGGGTGGCTGGAGAACGTGAGAGAGGGAGTCAGATTAGAGTAACATGTACACAGTTTGAATGTCACAGTAAAACATTTGAATTTGATGACTTTGTGGTAAAGAGACATCAAAAATATAAGTAAATAGAACTGGTAGAGCTGACCTGTCTTATAAACATAACCATTTCAGCAATGTAGAGGGTAGATCCTACAGAGTGTGGGCAAGATACTGGGGAAATGAAGATAAGATAGAATTGGATAGTGGGGTAGAATTGGGGAGTTTATTCAATGGCACTGAGTTTGATCTAGAAAATCTATATATATAAAAGCCTAAGTGACCAGCTGACCAGCCAGCCAGTAGCTATGATGTGCAATGACCACCAGGAGGCAGACGCTCAATGCACAGGCAAGGAAACATGGAACAGACTGATGAATATCAGAGGAAAGGGGGTGGGGAGAGGGTGGGAAGAGTTTAACCGAAAATCTTATATGCATACTAGAGGCTCCGTGCATAGATTCATGTACCAGTGGGGTCCCTCAGCCTGGCCTGTGGGAATCAGGCTGAAACCAGCTCTCTGACATCCCCCAAAGGGTCCCAGATTGCGAGAGGGCACAGGCCAGGCCAAGGGACCACATGGGCCTCTAGTAGTGACATAAAAATACCAATGGCACACCTTGGAGAAAAGCCTAGAAATAGAGATTTTATCATCATAAAGATGTGAGCAACATCTGAAGCCAGAAGCATGGAAAGTAAAAAAGAGACAAAAAAAAATAAAAAATAGAAGACAAATGCTGGAGACAGTCTTTCTAGCAAAAGAGGCTGGGAACAACAATAAGTGAAGTGGATGGGAAGAATATCACAAAACACAAAGCCAGGAGAGATTTTCCAATAGGGAATCCACAGTGTCAGCGGGGGTAGCTGGCAGCTAGTCTAACTGTTCTTGGGGTTTAGAATATCGACACTGGTGAGCCTAGAAGGAGCACATTGAATGGAGCTGTGGGAGTGGAAATTACATCATAGAGGATGAGGAACTGAATAGTTAATTTTTAAAATCCCTTTAAAAACTTAAAAAGAAAGTTTCCAAACAATAACAAAAAAATAAAAACAGAAGGAGGCAATTGTTTATTTGGGGGTTGGGGTGTGGAGGGGAGTTAAATTGGAGAGATTTTCATGAAGGCAGTTAAAGTATTTTCTAAGAAGTTACAAATTACTAAGGACCAGAGACACTGAATTACCAATAAGCTCTTAGGAAAACACACATTTTCGATTTGCAGACTGCCTGTATAGAACTTTTTATATTTTACATTTTTCTTAGGGAATACTGTAAGAATATCCTCAAAGCTAGGAAGAAATAGAGACTAAATAAAATTCTTAAATGTTATTAAATTAACAGGAGGACTATTTACCATCTAAACCTGTGATTAGTCTCCAAAGAGCAAATGTTCATCAATGGTGCTCACAGTGATTGGACATTTAATTAAACTAATAATAAATGTAAAATCCCTAGATAATTTACTGTTCTTGGCAACATAGTTCAAATTTAGCTTAAGGGTTAATAATCAAGGAGTACAGCATTTCAAATACATACACCACCTAAATATAAGTAGAGATATTTCAAGCACTTCCATTGTATTTGGTTCAATAGTAATGAACACCATGGTCTGAAGTAGGGAGGTACCTGGTAACCTCATGAGACACACACTTTCATTAATGCTAATGCTTATGTTATTGTTATGTTAATACCCCCATATGTATCTTAGTCGAATATTACCCATTAATATTATCCATTTATTTATTAATGCTATTTATATTTAGTTTATGTTCCCAATTATTTAGTACATATTTATTTACTTATATTATTTCTAAAACTTAGTAAGTTTAAAAAAATACTGCAGGACTTGACACTAAATTTCCCTGATAACTGTGGCTGTCCTGCTACAATTAACTCCTTTTCAAAGAATATATTAGATTTTTAAGGACATTTTGGGGAAAATTTAGGCCACTACACAAGGTCCCTCTGGAATCATTGACATACATAAATGCATGTGCAATTCTCTATATCAGAATATTGAAATACATTCCTTTCATCACTAGGGGTTGTGTTCTGTTTCTTCTATTCTCTTAAAACACATACTTTCTAGGTAACTTTAAGAGAATAATAGCATTTAAAAGGGCAATAATTTTAAGTTATCAAAGCAAAACATCACATTTCCCAACTCTTCATATTATTGTTAAAATTCACACATGAAAATTTAGAAGCTTAACAAGGAAAATTCATATGCTAATTTATAGATGGTTCTTTTTGCAGAAATAGTGTTTAATTTAATTACCCACTAGCCAATGTACTCAAAAATTTACAGAATGTTAAAAATTATTATTCTCATTCATGATTTTTCAATTAAAGTAGAGGCCTTTATAAGTACTAATTAAAGGGGTCAGTCTTTCCTTCAGTTCCAGAGAGACTGACCAATTCCCAGTCGTCCAGGGAGGGTGCAGAGTTCAATTATAGGGCACCAAACCCACGTGATTACAATTCTCCTTTGGGTTTTATTGATGCAACTTGCAACTTATAATTAATATACTATGGACAGAATGAGGTCTATATGAGAAAATAAATGCAATGGCCAGACCTGGCCGGGTAACTCAGTTGGAGTGTCCTTCCATACACCAGGGTTGCAGGTTCAATCCTTGGTCAGGGCACACACAAGAATCAATCAATACATGTATAAATAAGTATAACAACACATCTCTCTCTCTCTCTCCTTCTCCCTCTCTCAAATCAGTGCATTTAAAAAAGAATAGAAAAGGCAATAAACAAGCAATCCAGGGTTTCCTGATATATTTTTCTGTCTAAGTTTCCTTCCCAAGTTGAGGAAACAGACTTGTGGCAAAATTACCAGCCAACTGAGTCATTGATAATCAGATAAAAATTAGTTGACACCCCAATTGCGCTTCTGGTTATTTGTAGGCGCAGCTGTTTCCAATGGCTGCAAAACCTACACAAAATGAGGACACGTGTGAGCAGGAGTGATGCTGGGACAGGCAGAGGAGCACATCGCAGGAAATGGCAGCCCGTGATTGCTAATCTCATCCATTGGAAATGAATCTGATGATGGTTTCTACGCGGCATTCCGCCATGTTTCTTCCACTGTGTTCGGGCTCATTGCCTCCAGTCCTGGGACTGAAATGAGGGCAGAATAGCAAATAAAACAGTAAGTTTTCTGGGAAATGTGCACATCTTCCAGCGACTTCCAGGTAGCTTCACACAGCTGAGGTGTCCATTGTCCCCCATTCATATGCCATGGGAAATACTAAGGAGGCAAGATGGGTATTTCAGCTTCTGAGTGTGGGGGATGGGAGAAGGCTGTGCCTTAGCAGATATCCTTTCAAACTTTCTATCAAACTTGTGTGAGCGCTCACACACACACACACACACACACGCACCAGCACAGCTCCAGACACTCTGATTTCTCCCAGAGTCAAAGCTTAAGTCCTTACAATGGTCTGTAAGTTTCTAGGTGGCCTGCCCTATCCTCCACTTTCCTACCTAATGTCACCTGTCTTCCTCTCCCTGGAGCTTCAGTCAGGCAGCCCTTCTGGTTCTTGTGTTCTCACCTTGGTGCCAGCTCTGGGCAGACTTGCTCACTGGGGCCTCTTCACTGGCCGTTTCTTCTGCTCCGGCCACTCTGCAGGTGCCTGCATGGCTCACTCCCTTGCCGAGTCCCAGCATCTTCACAAGCATGCAGCCCTGCCCACTCTTTTTAAAACTTCAAACCACTTCCATGTATACACTTGCTCCTCTTACTTACTCTGAAAAAATCCACTTATCTTGTCTAATGGACCATACAATATACTTATTTACTATGTTTACTTTTATTGTGTATTTTCCTCCACTGTCATTAAGCTCCAGTAGGTAGGGGTTTGCATTCTGTTTTGTTCTCTAGTAGAGCCAAAAATAAAATAAGGCCGAAACCAGTTTGGCTCAGTGGATAGAGCGTCAGCCTGTGGACTGAAAGGTCCCAGGTTCGATTCCGGTCAAGGGCATGTACCTGGGTTGCGGACACATCCCCAGTAGAAGATGTGCAGGAGGCAGCTGATCGATGTTTCTCTCTCATCGATGTTTCTAACTCTCTATCCCTCTCCCTTCCTCTCTGTAAAAAATCAGTAAAATATATTAAAAAATAAAATAAAATAAGAATAAAGTGATGGAAATGAAAGAGTGCCCGGGTGAGTGAATGCATGAAGGAGCAGAAGAAAGGAAGAAAGGGGAAGAGAGGAAGGAGATGGAGGAAGAGGGGAGACAAGAGAGGAGAAGAAAGGAAGGGGCAGGGAAAGCAGCATCTAGAAAACCCTGCCTTCCCTAAACCAAGGACACTTAAAAGTCAGTGATTTGCATTATTCCTCCCCAACCAGAGGGTAAAGAGCTGAAATCAACCTACTCAGGAGGCAACAGAAATCCAATTAGTGTCATTTACTGACCATACCCAACACCCAAGGACAAATGAAGTGAAGCCCCTGAATAATAAATTTACTAGATAAATGCATCTAAAATAAGCTAATACTAAATTTGTTCAGTTCTTTTTCAGTCTTTTCAAAAGGAAAAAGTCTTTTATATATGATCTTTTGGTCAAATAAGTTTGACAACCTTCCCAGAGTGTGAATTTTAAGAAACTTTCCTTGACCTAGAATTGGCTTTAGGTCATTCCAATAGGCCCAGTTTGCCCTGCAGAAACATTACAGTCGCTGGGGTCACTCTCTCCCTCAGACCAGGGTCTGTTCCTCTCCTGCTGAGGAAAATCCCCACAGGCAGCACAGGAGGCCTCATAGATACGTGTGACTAGTCCAATAGAGACTTGCATATGGTCACACATATGTGAGCACAAGCAATAGGGGGTTAGATCAGGTAGGACCTCGCCAGTAAGCATGGATCTATAGTCCGGCCCGTTGGCTCTGTTAGTGGATATGCACTAGTGAATGATCTTTTTCTTGCCCTACACAGGGATGCCTGGTGAGGGCCCGATTTAGAAGGTGCTAGACGCCTCTCTGTTCTTTTTGTCTTTTTCAAATAGGAAACTCCTCATCTACCACCAAGGCCAGCACCCCACTAGGCTGTGTACCAAGGAACTGGGATTATTCGTTTGATCCACAAACCCTGCAGAGAAAGCACCTGATCCTCTTTTGTACTCTGCTCGGCCTCAATATGAGCTTGCAGATAGAGAGACGTGGCCCCCAGAGGGAAGAATTAACTATAGAATTCCATCTTGCAATTAGATCTTTTCTGTGGGAAGGAAGGGCAGTGGTCCGAGGTCCCCTATGTTCAGGCCTTCTTTGCTTTAAGAGACAATCAGAAATTGTATCACCAGTGCAAAACTGAGCCCTTGCTCCCGGCAGCATTGACCCAAATTGGTATCAGATGGTCAGAAACACCTAAGGAGTGATGAGGCCTAGTGCTCCACCGGGTACATCTGAACCATTTGTCCTCTTTATCCAGGGCCCCCAGAAGGACCAGTCCTGCCCAAACCCAACAGGACTGGACTACCCAGGCCCCCGGCTACCCTTGTCCTCTCCAGACAGTGGCTGGAGGAGAGTTTGGATCCACCAGATCCAGGGACCATTTTTCTTACAGGACTTAAGACAAATTAAGATAGATTTAGGAAAATTTTCAGATGACCCTAACAAGCACACAGATGTTTTTCAGGGACTGACACAAACTTTTGATTTGTCATGGAAGGATATAATGCTTCTTTTGAGCCTGAAATTCTCAGGATCAGAGAAGTGGTCCCAAGATGCAACTAAGAAGTTTGGGGATGAATACTTCTTAGCAAGTGTCAGTGATCCCCTGTGATCAGATTGATCGCTACCCCACTGGCCAACAGACTGTACCCCGGAAAGACCCTAAATGGATTAATGATGAGCTAGGAGGTTGGAATAGGAAACATTTCGAGACTTGTGTCATCCAAGGGTTAATGAAATGCTGTTCCAAGCCCTTGAACTATAGAGCAAGGGAAGGATGGGGATCCCTTGGCCTTTATGGACAGACTCAGGAAGGCCCTGAGGAAATACATGTCTATGCCCCCAGAATCGTTTGAGGGCCAACTCATTATGAAAGACAAATATGTAACTCAATCAACTCCAAATATTAGGAGGAAACTATAAAAATTGGCAATTGGCCCTGAGAGTACCTTAGACAACCTCCTAAAAGTAGCCACTTCGGTTTTTTTATAATTGGGACCAAGAGGAGGCTGAGGAGAGGAAGGCCAATGGCAGGGAGAGGGCCCCAGCCCTGGCTGCAGTGCTCCAGGGTGCTGGCATCACAGGTTGGGGCCCCGGGGATGTTACTTGTTATAACTGTGGTCAGCAAGGGCATGCCTGGAGGGACTACTTACAGAGAGACAGAAAGCCACCCTCAAAGCCAAGCATGTCAAACTTGCAGCCCGCGGGCCTCATGCCTTGTCTTTTTGGCCCATGTTAGCCTTTGAGTTTGACATGCTTGCTCTAAGCCCTGTCCTATCTGCAAGGGGAACCACTGGAAGTCTGACTGCCTAAAGGGGCGCAGGCTCGTACAGGCTGATCTGGCATCTCAGATGGTCCAGCAGTAGGACTGGTGGGCCCTGGTGCCTTCCCACCCATCTCTAACACAGACTATAATCTCTACCCAGGAGCCCCAGAATACCCTGACTGTTGAGGGCGAGGAAATTTATTTCCTCCTTGACACTGAAGCCAACATCTCTGTTCTCCTCTCCAATCCCTGCCTACCCTGGTCGCATAGTGTGACCATTAAGGGGGTGTCTGGTAAGCTGGTGACTAGGCATTTTTCTCAGTCTTTGAGTTGTAACTGGGTCAATTTTTTTTTTCCTCACAGACTTTCCTAATTATGCCAGAAAGTCCGACTCCCCTTTTGGGGCCTGACATCTTAGCCCACTTCAGGACCACCATACACATGGAAACAGAGAAAGAACATTGCCTACCATTAGTAAAGACTGAAGTTGACCCTGAAGTGTGAGTTACCCAAGGGAACGTAGACAGAGAGATCAGGGCAAACTTGACTGGAATTTTCTCTGGGAAAATGAGAACAAGGTCACTCACCTCTTCTCCACTGAGAACACTTCCTGCTTAGAAAGCCAATGAATCTTCTTTCTGTGCAGTACCAATACCTACCTCTGTCTCCCAGCCAAGTGGACTGGGACCTGCATCCTAATCTATCTCTCCCCCAAAATAGACATTGCCCCCAATAATCACTCCTTTCAGGTCCCTCTCACCTCTTATTCTTGGACCAGGAGAGGCATTTCCCTCCTTCCTCTCCTTGCCAGCCTAGGAATAGCTACAGGCCTAGGCACTGGAATAGAGGGACTAGCAACCTCATTTTCTTACTATCAAAACTTATTCAGCCTTATCCAGTTTGGCTCAGTAGATAGAGCGTCTGCCTGAAGACCAAAGTGTTCTGGGTTCAATTCCAGTCAAGGGCACGTACCTTGGTTTCAGACTCTGACCCTGGTCAGAGCTCATGCAGGAGGCAACCAATCAATGTTTCTCTCACATTGATGCCTCTCTGTCTTTCCCTCTCCCTTCCACTCTCTCTAAAAATCAATGGAAAAAATACCCTTGGGTGAGGAATAAATAAATAAATAAATAAATAAATAAATAAATATGAAAAAACAAACAAAAAACTTGTCCAAAGACCTTACAGACAGCTTAGAGGAGATTGCCTCAAGTATTGTCATAATACAGGACAAGTTAGACTCACGGGCAGCAGTTATCCTCCAAAATCAAAGAGGACTTGACCACCTCACAGCTGAGAAAGGGGGGCAATTCCTGTTCCTAGAGAAGAAAATGCTATTTTTACGCCACCCAGTCTGGCATAATAAGGAATGGGGCCAAGAAACTTGTTGATAGGGCCTCAAAAGTTCAAGAATAACTTTTAGAATTCTGGGGCACCTGGCTACAGAATCTTAACTGAACCTCCTGGCTTTTGCCTCTAGTTGGACCCCTCTTAATGCTTTCCCTGGTACTCATCTTTGGCCCATTCATCCTAAGAACCCTTTCCTCCTTAGTTGTATGTTTTGTTTCCTCCAGAATTAAAAGCAGTCAAGTTACAGATGGTCATGGAAATGGAACTCTGAGTGTCAGCTCCCATCTTCCATGGTCGCTCAGATCATCTGCCTCCGATAGAGCCCTTATACCACATACAATGTCCTTCTTCAGCTGGGAGTAGCAGAGTGGCCTTCGCCCCTGTTCCCAACAGCAGTTGGGGTCTCCAAATCACAGTGTAGAATGAGGAGATAGAAGAGGTTGTCAGGGATGGGACCTTGTGAGAGGAAGACTAGGCCCACATGGGCAGGAGTTGCTGACGCAACCCGGCTGTGCAGGAAGGAACACAAACATGAAAGACATGAGCTTTAAAATGTATGGATGTTGCTGAGGCAGAATTCTTTGAAAGGACCAATCAAGAGCTAGCAAAGCATATACCTACCCCTAGACAAAGAAGTGTCAGCAGCAACCTGCTTTGGGCCCCCCTCCCTGCCTGCTGCAGTGAGTTCATCTATCTCTATATTCAATAAACTTTGCTTCCATTTACTATCTTTATCTGTGAACTCATTCTTTGATTTTGCTAGACACCAGACTCGGATCTGATTATGACACTTTGGTTTCAATAGGAAGCTATCAATATATCATAATTGAATTTTTTTGAGACTTACATATTTAATAGCTATTATTCATAAAGTACTAAAACACACGTGCACTTGAATTTGTAAAAACAATTCAATCATTTGTATAACAGCCAACCTTTTAAAAAAATACAGATTTACATTATTATTTATTCAAGTAATCAGTCTTCCAAAGTTTACAAAAAGTGGTTTTGCATATGAGCTAGTTATTATATAACTAGTATAAATTGTCACTTCGTATCTTTAAGAGCATAAAATATTAACATAATTAATGCATCATCTTTATTTTAAATGTAAACATAATACTGATATCAGCAAGCATTTGTTAATTTGTACTAAGTAATTATTGATATGAATATTAAATTTTATTCTAAAATGAACAGGATCTAATCTGGGAACATTAAAAATTGAAGTTATAGTTTGAGTATTTTATAAGCAAAATGAGAAACCATTTCCCTGGATTTTAATCTCTAATAAGACAGATTTCATTTTATAATTTCACTAGAAGCCCATTGCATGAAGATTCGCACAATAGGCCTTCCTTCCCCTGGCTGCCGGCACTGGTTTTCCACCGGCACCCGGGACCCAGGCCTTTGGTCTGGCCGCAGCGGAGAAGCCAAGCCTCTTCAGTCTTCAGTCTTCACTCTGGCCAGAGCCTTCAGTCTTTGCTCCGGGCCTGCATATGTAAATTAACAGCCATCTTTGTTGGGTTAATTTGCATAGTCTCTCTGATTGGCTGGTGGGCATAGTGGAGTGATACCAATTTGCACGTTTCCCTTTTATTAGTGTAGATTGATTACTTTAAACTAAAATATTGTTTAAAACTTTGTTGCCTGGCTTCTTTATAATCTTTAGACCAAAGACTCAAAAATAAAATCACAGTATGATGAAAGACTCAAAGTTAAAAGTAAATCATAGTCTAAAAAATGAACTTTTTATTCCTAATTGAAGATAATATGGATTAGTTTTTAAGGATAATCTGTGACTGCAGGCCAATGGTAGCTTTCTAATTCACTATTTATTGTTCTATAGTATGTCACATTTCTGGGTGTGTATGGGATGAGAAAAGGCAAAAATACCTAACGTTATTTGAAGAGGGGGATGTTTCTAGCAAAGGTAGTGACTGAGTAAAAACAAACACAATCAAATATGATGCCCACTCTAAAGTAATCCCCAGAACCTCTTCCTTCCATCTCTCTCAGGCAAGACCGATACTATGAGAGTTCTTTCTTTTTGAGCATTTGATATTCCCCAAAACCTAGATATGGGGTCAGGTTCAGATATACTAGATTGTATTTTAATCTCTTAAGTAAAGAGGGATGTGGAAGTTAGAGATAGAAGAGAGCACATTCCTTAACACTCTCTCTTTAAAATGTGATTTTGCATAAATTAAGGAAAAAAGATTTCCTGGGAGGTTTTGCTGCTTTCTTAGCATGGCTTCTGTTGTTTTTATAGTTACTTCTATATGGAAATGTCTATAAATAATTTGAATAATATATTTAAAAAAGGAATATCAAGGGAAAAAACTTTTCAGAAAGACTTTGAATTGAAATGTTATTCATTTTGTTTTAAGTTAGAAGAGTAAGGAAGCAAATTTCACAGATACCTTATTTTGCCCATTGCCACAATATGAGGAAAATAAAAATATACACTAATATTTGTTTAACATGAATACAATATAACATACAATATATACTGAGTGGCCAGATTATTATGACCACCCCATCAGTACTTTGCTGGGCCACCTTTTGCCTTCAATACTGCTGCGATTCTTCTTGGCATTGACTCCACGAGATGTTGAAAGGTGATGCGAGGAATCTGACACCATGCCTGATGAATAACACTGTCTAGTTCTCTGAGATTTGATGGTTGTGGAACCAGCTGCCTGATGGCTCTTTTAACTTCGTCCCACAAATGCTCAATTGGATTGAGATCTGGTGATGGTGGAGGCCACCTAAGCAAGGTAAAGTCTCCCTCATGTTCTTGAAACCATTCGTGCACGATATGAGCACCGTGGCATGGCACATTGTCTTGTTGGAAGAAGCCATCTCCATTGGGATACACCATCAACATGATAGGATGAACTTGGTGAGCAATGATACTTAGGTATATTGTGCTATTCAGACGCTGTTCCACACAAATTAAAGGGCCCAAATCATGACAGGAAAACATGCCCCAAACCATAACACTGCCCCCACCAGCTTGAAAGGTTGTACTCATGCATGTGGGATGCATGGTTTCATGCTGTTTCAGCCAAATTCTCTCTCTGCCATATCTGCATGATGCAACTGGAAATGTGATTCATGGACCACATGACTTTTTTCCTATGCTCAACTGTCCAAGCCTCATGTTCCTGTGTGAATTGGAGACATTTTATCTTGGTAACTACAGACAGCAAAGGTGTTTGAACAGGCCTTCAGCTTCCATATCCCATACGATGCAGTGTACGGCTAAATTGCCTACAAATGTCAGGTGGACATAATAATCTGGCCACTCAGTGTTTACAGATGAAACAATGGGCCAAATGCTTAACAGAAGTGAGAATCTGATATCTAAAGCATAAGCCATGGGCTTACCTATTGCAAATTTAACAGTGTCACAATCTTATCCAATTAAAATATGATTCTGTCTTTGTTCTACAAATATAGCATTATCATGAGCTCTCCTTACCAGAGGAATATTTCTCAGGCTACTAAAATGATGAATTGTGAATCTTATTTTACTTATTAGCATTATAGAAGGCTCAATGCATATGTTTATAGGTCTTTTTAATAGCATTTTACAAAAGCAAAAATAAAAAAAAAACAGACAGAGGCCTTTTGCATCCAGCATCTTATTTGTGCTCATAAAGTCCTAATGACTTAAGTTCCCAGGTATCACCATACCATTCCTGTATCCTGCAGTTGAGGAAATTTACCTTGAGAAAGGTTAAGCAGCAGGTCAAAGGTCAGACTGAAGCTTAGTATGGGCACTGAATCCCAATCCAGGTGTTTTATTCTTTGTACCTGTAGGCTAATAGTCTTTTAAAATGTTTAATTCACTCACAAATTGTTAAATGCATAGTCAATTAAAACTTTACACATATACAAATTCATTAGATTGTGGATTTTGAGCATTTTTTGTTATGATGCAATAGAAATTTTTAAAATTGTTTAAATTTTTTATAATATAATCTGTGAGGACATGGAAGCCATTCATTAAAGACCCTCACACTGCTATTGAGAGAGTTGCCATAGCACCCAGCAGGTGTGGCTCAGTGGTTGAGCATTGCCCCATGAACCAAGAGATCACAGTTGGATTCCTGGTCAGGGAACATGCCTGGGTTTTGGGCTGGATCCCAGTAGGGGACATGCAAGAGACAGCCGATCAGTGATGTTTCTCTCTCATTGATGTTTCTTTCTATCTCTTTCCCTTCCTCTCTCTCTCAAAATCAATAAGCATATTTTTATGAGTTACCATAGCAACCAGTATTTTAAAAAGAATGTCTCTTGCTCAACTTAGTACTAAGGAGCTTCTTAGGTCCTTAAGAATTCCTGATCAGTTTCTAATGGTATTTATGCCATTGCATCTTATGATTGATGTGTGCTGGTATTTTAATAGCATTTTAAAATGCTAGACTTGCAAGATTTCTTAAGAAGTAGGACAACTTTTAAAGACATTGGATTAAATTATTTATTCCAAGATGCAAGATGTTCATCCTGAGGTTACAACAGATGATAGATATTACTTCTTATTAAATAAAATAATATTCTCAGATCAAGGGTCCTGGTGGATCTAGTCCAATAAAAGCACAATGTGTTTTCCAGGAATAAATCAGTACACATCCATGCGGCACCGTGATGGTGGCATTGTTTATACTACCTTTATAAATAACAGCTCCTGAAACATACCACAATTTAATTAAGTTTGTAGTGCTTTTCCTCTAATCCAGTAAATAGAATAAAATTGCTGTTGTCCAATGGTTTGTTATTCTCCTGGCCAGATAATTTACTACATATCTATAGGCAGATGAGCAAGCAACAAATTAACTTCTACCCTTCACTGAGAGGACTAAAAATTAATTAGGCCAGTTTCATAAAGCATAAAGGTAAGGTGATTCTAGACTATCTATCCACACACAGACTTTGATGCTATAAAAATAAATCCCTTTCCATCTCTTCTAGAAAGAAATATGGAGCCAGATTTATTTGTTTTAGTAATTGGTTCTATTGATGTTTGTGATAAATAGACCAATTACATTTTTCAATCTCATGGGGGAAATTAGGCAAAACTTATGCTTCATATGGTTTTAAATCTGGTGATTTCTATTGGAAAACATGCAATAGCCTGAGTGCAACCTGAAGGCTCTATTCAATGCCTTTTAATAGATTGGGGGTTGACAAAAAGCAATGAAATAAACTGCAGGAAGACCATTGTGAGTTATGTGCTTAAATTGTCCATTTTTGGGATCTGTTGGTTCTCTGATTCTTTACCACATAATTGTGATTCTTATCTATATAATAAAAGCCTAAACAACCTTTATGGCGGAACTACCAGAATGACTGGTCGCTATTATGCGCACTGACCACCAGGAGACAGACACTCGGCGCAGGAGCTGCCCCCTGGTGGTCAGTGCGCTCCCACAGGGGGAGCACCGCTCAGCCAGCAGCCAGGCCCACAGCTGGCACTTGCAGTTGCCACGGTATCAGGAGCCTCTCCTGATGCCGTGGCAGCACTACAGAGCTGCAGCAGCAAGTGCAGCGGGCTGGGATGAGAGCGAGCAGCAAGGCACCCAGTCCCAATTTGGGCTCCTCCCTGGCCGCCTCCCACTTGGCACACTGCTACATCCCCCGAGGGGTCCCAGACTGCGAGAGGAATGTCCAACTGCCAGCTTAGGCCCAATCCCAGTGCCATTCTCTGTAGAAGGCAGTCAGTCTGAACAACTCAGTGACTCCAGGAAACACAGGGAACTCAGGGTGCCTCCGTGCTTGACTCACCCACCCAATGGTGTTTGCAGGACGGACCGTGGCTGCCCCAGCCTGTGCACGTGCAGCAGCTGCTAAAGCTCAAGCAGCAGGCTGTGTAGCAGCAGAAGGCTATCCAGCCACAAGCCGGCAGTCAGACATCCCCTGAGGAGTCCCAAATTGCAAGAGGGTGCAGGCCAGCTGAGGGAACCACCCTCCAGTGCACAAATTTCATGCACTGAACTTCTAGTCTTTAATATAAATAATTACACAAAAACTGTACATCATCCTTTGATTATTGCTAAAATTGGCAATGCAAAGTTGGGTTAATTCTTACTTTCATCCATCCCAAACTTTAGTGAAGTAATTTGTTTTAGCTGAAGCCAAGGTAGATGCATTGTCATATAAGATCATAATCCTTAATTCGATTTAGATTCTAAGTACTCTGTAGAAACATCTAGGCAATCCGCTTAGCCCATTTGTTGACTCCTATGGACACATTGTAGATAAAAATAACATCAACATATTTTACTAAAAAAAACAAACAAAAAACAACAACAACAAAAAACAAGATAAGTATTTTATAATGCCTCATTATTTAATCTTTATAAACTCAAAGAGGAAAAATATTATGTTACAGGGAACATAATGTTACAGGGAAGTGAGTATTTAGTATGTGAAATTACTTCAATAACATCACAAATTTCTAGTGAAACACTTGTTTCCAGTCTGTATTTCAGACCACAGTCTCCTCCATTGTCGTCCAGAGACCAGAATTATTAGCAACATCTGGAAAATGAAAATGGAAGTTATCAAGTATCACACCAGAACTAACAAATCTAAAACCACACTGTGGCTAGGGTACAGCAATTGGTATTTTTCTTTTTTTTAGCATTCAAGTTGATCTTCATTGTAGATTTTACTACAGAGTAAATAAAAATTAAATTACTATTTAGAAAGATTATAAAGATTTTATAATTTCATTTAAAACCTGATAAAATAATAAAACTTACTTTTTAAAATTTATTTTAGTTTTCAATTAAAGTTGACATTCAATATCATTCTGTATCAGTTTTAAGTGTCCATCTTAGTGATTAGAAAATCATTTTCTTTACAGAGTTGGTGCTCCCACTGCTTCAAGTACCCACCTGGCCCCAGACATAGTTATTATAATATAGAGGCCCAGTGCATGAAATTCTTGCACAGGTAGGCCCCTAGGCCTGGACAGTGATCAGGGCCAATCGGGCCTTCCAGCTGCCAGCCGGAGCCTCCCTTCCTGGCTACCAGATGCCGACTAGGGCCTTTCTTCATTCTGCACCACCCCTGATGGTCAGCGCACGTCATAGCAAGCAATCAAACTCCTGGTCTCCCAGTTAAACTCCTGAGAGGACACTTTGCATATTAGTCATGTATGTATATACTAGAGGCCGGTGCACAAAATCTGTGCACTTGGGCGGGGGGGGGGGGGGTGGGGTTATCCTTCAGCCCAGCCTGCAGTCTCTCCAATCTGGGACCCGTAGGGGGATGTCCAACTGCCAGTTTAGACCCTATCCAACAGGGATTGGGCCTAAACCATCTGTTGGACATCCCTCTCACAATTGGGGACTGCTGGCTCCCAACTGCTTGCCTGCCTGCATGCCTGATTGCCCCTAACCACCTCTGCCTGCCATCCTGATCCCCTCCTAACCACTCCTCTGCCAGCCCAATTGCCCCTAACTTCCCTCCCCTGCTGGCCCGGTCACCCCCAACTGCCCTCCCCTGCAGGCCTGGTTACCCCCAACTGCCCTCCCCTGCCAGCCATCTTATGGTGGCCAATTTGTGACCACATGGGGGCGGCCATCTTTGAGCACATGGGGGTGGCCATCTTTTGCAAGGGTGTGACAGTCAATTTTCATATTACCTCTTTATTATGTAGGATAGATTTCTTTTACAATATTCCCTGTGCTGTTAAGTACATCTCTGTAACTATTCTACAACTACCAATCTGTACTTTTTTTTAATTGATTTTTTACAGAGAGGAAGAGAGAGGGATAGAGAGTCAGAAACATCGATGAGAGGGAAACATCGATCAGCTGACTCCTGCACATTCCCCACTGGGGATGTGCCCACAACCAAGGTACATGCCCTTGACCAGAATCAAACCTGGGACCCTTGAGTTCGCAGGCTGACACTCAATCCACTGAGCCAAACCGGTTAGGGCCAATCTGTACTTTTTAATCTCTTCACCTTTCACCCAGGCCCTCTTCTGCCTCCCCTATGGTATTTGTCAGTCTATTCTCTTTATCAGTCTGTTTCTATTTTGTTTGTTACTTTACTTTGTTCATGAAATTCCACATACAAGTAAAATCACATGGTATTAGTCTTTCTCTGATTGGCTTACTGCACTTAGCATAATACTCTCTAGGTTCATTCATGCTGTTGCAAAGGCAAGATTTCCTTATTTTTTAGATTGAGTAGCATTCCATTGTGTAAATGTGCCCCAGCTTTTTTTATCCACTCATCTACTGATGGATACTTGGCTGCTTCCAAATATTAGCTATTGTAATTAATGCTGCAATGAACATAGAGGTGCATGTATTCCTTCAAATTAGTTGTTTGGGTTTCTTTGCATATATTCTCAGAAGTAGAGATACTGGGTCATAAGGCAGTTCCATTTTTAATTTTTTGAGGAACCTCCAAGCTGTTTTCCGTAATGGCTGTACCAGTCTGCATTCTCACCAACAGTGCACAAGGGTTCTCTTTTCTCTACACCCTGGCCAACACCTGTTGTTTCTTAATTCATTGATGATAGCCAATCTGGCAGGTGTGAGGTGATAACTCGGTGTGGTTTTAATTTGCATTTCTCTGATAATTAGTGACATTGAGTAATCTGTATTTTCACAAGCCCTCCAGGTTGTGCTAACACTCACTAAAATTGTGCAATTATTTTAAGCTATAAAAACTATATTTTTAAATGACTCCCTCCAGGCAAGGTACAGACATCTTTGGAACGAGCATTCATAATAAGTTATATACGGGATGGAAAGGAGACTGAAACTTTAGTTTTTAGTAGGCAATGATTGTCTCCAGAGGACATACAAAAGGATTTACCAACAAATTAATTTAATTAATTAGAAAGTTTAGCAAAGTGGTTGTAAAAAGACTGGTGAACATATGTTGCCTCTATTTCTACATATAATCAAGAAATAATCAAAAACATAATTATAAAATATGTTATTTAAAATTTTAAATAATAAGACTCTGGGGGGTAGGGGAGGTCGGGGTAAAGTCAAGGGGGAAAATAAAAAGGAGATATATGTACTACCTTTTAATATTTTAAGCAATAAAACAAAATTTAAAATAAATAAATAAATAAATAAACAAAATGTAGAATATGCATAAAACAGAACATTATTCATCAATAAAAAGAAGTACTGTTTCTACTAAAACAAAATTAAATAAAACCACAAATTAACTGAGAAAAATCCAACAAAATTTTGCGTAAAACCTACACAATAAAAATTAGAAAACTGTAATGAAAAACATTAAAAAAGACCTAAGTAATTAGTTTAATAGTTCAACTTCATGCATAGAAAAAATTTACTACCGTAAGCACATCATTCTCTCAAAGTTGTTCCAGAAATTTAATGGTATTCTAATAAAATTTCAAATAGAGTTTTTATGGCCTGGCCTAGTTAATTTTAAATCGAACATAAGTGAGAGCAAATATCAAAGAAATGCCAAAGCTCTCTGAAAAAAGGAGGGAATTACTCTAAAATATATGAAGGTCTATTATTATAAACCTATAATAAATACAACAGTGTTGTTCTGGTGATGAAAAGATAGATTGTTTGAAGGCAATAACATATAAGTTTTGAAATAAGATATACAAGTAGAGGACAAAAATAGCATGACAGATTGTCAAGAATAAAATAGACTGAACAATTAGACAGCTAGAAAAATGTTTATCCTTATAAAAAAGAAAGGAGGAAAGGATGAATGAAGGGAAAGAAGGAGGGAGGGAGGCGGGGAGGAAATATATTCAAACCTCTTAGAAAAGCATAGGTAAGCATTTACAATCTTGATGTAAGGAAAGTTCCCTAACCCCTCTACCCCAAGTGTTAATAATCATATCTACATGTATGGATATATGTATATGAATTAAAATACATTAAAATTGAGATGCTCTTTTTATCAAAAGACAGTTATAAATTAGAAGGTAATTGTCATATATATTCTAATATTAACATTTTAAAATCTTAATAACTGCCCTAACTGATTTGGCTCAGTGGATAGAGTGTTGGCCTGCAAACTCAAGGGTCCCAGGTTCGATTCCAGTTAAGGGCATGTACCTTGGTTGTGGGCACATACCCAGTGTGGAGTGTGCAGGAGGCAGCTTATCGATGTTTCTCTCTCATCAATGTTTCTAACTCTCTATCCCTATCCCTTCCTCTCTGTAAAAAATCAATAAAAAAACATTTAAAAAAATAAAATCTTAATAATCAATAAAACCCAGGAACAGATCTATAAACATGCATTTATATTACATAGCTACATACTTGTTTCCATCAGCTATACATAGTTGACACAAGATTAGAACCAATAATATATTAATAATCACTACAAATTAATAAATGAAGGAACCATCTATAAAATAATGGCAAATGACATGATCTGACAATTCATAGAAAATAACATACAGCCTTGACTGTTTTGGCTCAGTGGATAGAGCGTCAGCCTGCGGACTGAAGGGTACCTGGTTCGATTCCAGTAAAGGGCATGTACCTTGGTTGCGGGCACATCCCCAGTAGGGGGTGTGCAGGAGGCAGCTGATGAATGTTTCTATCGCAGTGATGTTTCTAACTCTCTATCCCTCTCCCTTCCTCTCTGTAAAAAAAATCAATAAAATATATTATTTTAAAAAGGAAATAACATACATACGGCTTCACACATACACACACACACACACACACACACACACACATACATACATACACACACAAAGCCCACACAAACTATTCATCAGAAAAATGCAAATTGAGATCAAAATAAGACTTTCTACCCATGTACCTAGAAAAAATGAAAACCAAAGCTAGTAAGCAAATGCTAGAAATAATATTAAGAATATGAACCAATTTTTTCCTCTGGTAGGCATGCAAATTGTTAGAATAATTTTGGACACAAATTGGTATTATTTAACAAATTCAAAAGTATCAGGAGTCATTCTACTTATAGCTATACATGCAGGAGAAAATTCTGTCCATAGAGCAATAAGTAGGTACAAAAATCAGTACATCATTGTTAGCAAGAGCAGTGAAAAAAATGGAACACAACCCAAATATCAGACTAGATAACTGAGAAAGTGATTGTAGTATACCCATGTAACAGGAGGTTAGAGCCCAGTGAAGTCTAAGTATAGTTATAGAAAATAACATAGGTGCATTTTCATACTAGGCTTCTAGTGATATAAGCAATCCTCAGAAGATTATCATTTTTATGCATTTCAAAATCAGGTAAGAATAACTGGACAGGTGCACACATATGCATATATAACAACCAAAATCACTAAGACAATGATGAGCACACGGGCTGTCCAGGGAACTACTCCCACTATGGCAACATCAAACTGCCAGAGAACAGGAAGAGAGAGATAAGCACCTGCCAATCTATTGTCTGAGTGGGTTCGCTTAGCAACAGGACTGAGAGCTAAAGGCTGTCCTGCCGACTCTACTTCCTGTGGTCAATAATTGTCCCTTTCCTTCAACTTGTCATGGAAACATCAACTCCAACACTATCTGAGACCACCAGTCTATGTAGTGCAAGGACCCCTCCAGCCCCCCACCTTTGCTGCACCTGTATGTGCTGAAAACTCAGCCATGCCTCAGGCACTTTTTGTCTCTTTTCTTAACTTTCTTGACACTTCATTTTGTAGTTTTGGCATTTTTTTTTTCTAATTCACATCAAACTATTTTGCCCTAAATTTAATGTTGGCTCCAGCTTTGTTAGCTACATTTGATGTAAACAATCATGTGATACTTTCAAAAGAATAGAAATCAGAACAAATAAGGTGCATATTCAAATGTGTCCTAAAAATATGTCTTAAATGCTAATCATAGAGCACATTTATGAGCCCCGCTCAGACCTGCAAACCCAGCACAGGGCCTTTCCCAAAGCAGAGGCTCACTTAGTTTTATTGAACAAACGTGGAAATCTGGATCTCTGAAGGGTCTTATTTTTCTGCTACTTTTAGAAAACTTTTATTGAGGTATAATAGGTATACAAAGAACAGCACACATGCAACACCTGTGAACCCATCACCACCATCAAGGTAATAAATACACCAACACCTCCAGAGTTTCCTATGTCCCTTTATTGTCATGGTGTTGTTTTTTTTTGTTTGTTTTTTGTTTTTTGTTTTTGTGTGTGTGTGTGTGTGTGTGTGTGTGTGTGTGTGAGAGAGAGAGAGAGAGAGAGAGAGAGAGAGAGAGAGAGAAGACTTAACATGAGATCATCTATCAGGATTATCTGTCCTAGACATTTTGAAGTTTTTTTGAATTCTGATGTAGTCTTTGAAAATCTGATTGAAAAACTGCATTGCAAATGAGCAGATCTACAATAATGTAAGTATTCAGACATGGAGCTACCTCTTACGTGTGTGATGTTATTCTAATATCAAAATATTTTATTATTTGCCTCTGCTTCCTGGGAGGGATGTACTGAGGAATGTGATTTCTTAAGATCTTCAGAGCAAATGCCTAACTTTGCTATAGTTCTGTTTATGGATCTGTGCCTGGTTTCTTTCTATGTAACATGCTATCTCCTATTTTACCACCTACTGTTATCTCTTGTAAATTAAATTCCAAGAGGTGTGATTTTCTCAACTAGACATCATTCTTACACTTTATGACTTGAGAGAGAGAAGAACTGAAACTCTGTCACCTGGGTGTGGTGACCAGGTGACCCAGTTTTTAATAAGCTTCTGAATGTCAGGTAGTGATTGATTCCACAGGGACTTCCTCTTCTGTGCATTTCACCTGTTTTATTTTTCTTTTCTCCCTATGCTGGGTTTAGGTACATTATGCAAATGCAGACTTGAAACACTAAAATTAAGATTTATATAGAAGATATTTTAAAGTGAAATTTGATACTGTATTTAAGCAGATGTGATTACATACAATATAAATGTGAATACATACGTTGCATCAAAGTGGAAATGCAGTAAACATACACATGTTTATATAGAATCTGGTTCCCTATTTGTCTTGACAAAATGACATTATTACAATTTTAACAACTCCTGCCTATCATTCATAATTAATCACACCAGAGTAAGAAAAACTGGCTTCCTGATGAAAATAAATTTATGAACCTTATACTTTTTGATATGGAAATTACTGGCTCACATTGGAAGCATTTTAATCTAGCAGTAGTGCTACTTTAGGGAATAAGATGAAATTCTGAAATGCTGTTTAAAATTATCTCCTTTAAAGACGATGTAATGATAGGTTATATGAGCTGAACATAATTCAGGTGCTGCGAATTTTCTCATTCATTCACCCAACTATGTATTTTACCACAGCCAAAATACTCAGTTGCTTAAGTATTGAAATTTTTCGATAGAATAAGAGAAATCTATTTAATATAAAATAACCGGAAGGAACTCCTCACCAGCTCTTTACTTTCAACATATGTGCACACTCTGGAAATTCATATTTATCTGTAAAATAGCAAAATAAAGAATTTTAACCTTAAAATAGGCAAAAGATAAAGGATGCTGAATCATTTACAGACCTTGGTGTATGGGCTGATGGCTTTAAAATGCTGGATGTAGCCCTAACCAGTTTGACTCAGTGGATAGAGCATCTGCCTGTGGACTGAAGGATCGAAGGTTCAGTTCTGGTCAAGGGCATGTACCTTGGTTACGGGCACATCCCCAGTAGGGAGTGTGCAGGAGTCAGATGATTGATGTTTCTCTCTCATTGATGTTTCTAACTCTCTATCCCTCTTCCTTCCTCTTTGTAAAAAAAATCAATAAAATATATTTTAAAAATAAATAAAATAAAATGCTGGATGCTGTGTAGGCAACAGGCATAAATCAATGATGGCCGGGATTAGCAGACAAAACAACACTGCCTTGGTCAGTGAGTAGGTATTAAGAAATGGTAATACGTTAGGGAATGAAACAACTCAGAATTTATTCATTGAAAGAGTTAACAATTTAAGCGAAAAAGAAGAATGCTGAAAGCACACTGCTATGTATATAAATCATGTACAGGATGCTAGGTTTGAACTTTCCAAGGGAATGCGGGTCATCATTGGAGGGACCACAGAAGTGTCATCTGGAGAAGCTGTGGCATGCAGAGGGCAAGTACTAATAAGGTGAACACATGACTCTTCCAGGAACAGAGCTGTAAAGGCCCAGAGGCAAGAGAGTGCAGTGGTGTGGACACTGGCAAATAATTCTTCATGAGTGGCAGGTGGAGTATGAGGCAGGGTGCCCAGAGATGAAAATGAGGGAGGGGCAGGCTACTGCTTGCTTGCATGATACCCTAGGGACTTCTGGCTTCCTGCTGATGCTGACTGAGGGGACACTTAAGATTGTTCATTAGTATGAAAACATTTCCTATTTGTGGTTTATGAAGATGACTTTGGCTAGAGGTGAAAAGCAAAGCACTTCAGGCCCTGACAGCCATCTCGGGAGAAAGGAGGAGCCCGGGGTCTGAGCTAAAGCAGAGGCAGTGGCCAGGGAGGGCAGTGGGCAATGCATGGGTGAGAGGGGTTCCAGTGGGAGGACAGTGGATGGCAGGATTTAGCAGGATTTTCTCACTTGGGCAAGTGAACAGTGATCTCTAAGACAGAAGGAAGGATGACAAGGTAGAGACATTTAATCTCAATGGGAGGAAAAATGGCCAGCGCTATCTGGGAACCAGATTCTATATAAACATGTGTATGTTACATGTAAGAGGACCTACCAAACTGGGCACAATCTGGCCCTCTTCTTAGCTACTAGAGTGCCCTTCGCCCTGTCACACAGCGTGATGCAATCCCATTTCTTAATATTTATTCAAACTGCAGTAACTCTGATGAGACTCTGAAATCACAAGAAAGACTCACATCTCCTGCATTTGCTACCAGGTGTGACATACCGGTTGTCAACTTCAGGAAAGTGTAAACTCAATAGACAAAGTTTTGAGAAAAGAGACTTTCATTTCACTAAAAATTAACATAAACCATCTTCAACAATTAAATTATTCTACTGAATGAGTGAGGACATTTATAATTAAGAGGCTGGCGATCAGGGCATTTCTGGGCCTTCCTTCGTTCTGCACTGCCCCCTGGTGGTCAGCACACATAATAGCAAGTGATCAAACTCCTGGTCTCCAGGTTGAACTCCTGAGGGGACACTTTGCATATTAGGCTTTTATATAGAGAGATTATATAGAGAGATTCTTAGAATTTAAGAAAATGTCTTAAGATTATGGAGCCCTCTTTTCATTTAAATCAATGTGATCATTTTTATTAAGAATGTAAAGTCTAGTCCTAGCCAGTTTTGCTCAGTGAATAGAGCATCAGCCTGCAGACTGAAAGGTCCTAGGTTTGATTCCAGTCAAGGGCACATGCCCGGGTTTTGGGCTCTATCCCCAGTAGGGGGCATGCAGGAGGCAGCCAATCAATGATTCTCATCACTCATGTCTCTATCTTTTTCTCCCTTCCTCTCTGAAATCAGTAAAAATATTTTTTAAAAAAGAATGTAAAGTCTAATTTTCCATTTACTCTCTAATAATCTGACATCATGCAAAATCCTGATCTTGTCATATTTTGCACTTAATAATCAAATCAATGGAAATAAGTGCAGGATATTGATCTTTGGTTTCTCCCTCCCTCCTCATGGCGATATTTTTAACTTCAGAAGTTTTGGAAAACATCAAAACTGCCAACCATGTAGTGGAGTGGATGTTAATTTTTTCATTTGTTTGTTTGTTAGAACAACTCAGCAAAATAAAATTCCTGTTTATTGTTGGACAACATTGTTTCACACATACATCAAACAGGCAAAAATAAATAAATAAATAAATAAATAAATAAGCAAACAGCAATTTCATAGACAAAAAAAAAAGGAAAAAAGGAAACCTTTTTATCTTTGGCCTTTTTAACCATCTCATACTATAAACCAATTACTTATAGTACAGCTAAGTGCATACACAGAAAGCTACTGGAATGCTCAGAGTAAGGTTGTTTTTTTTGTTGTTGTTTTTGCTTTTTTTTACAAGGTTTTTTTTCTCCTTTGAGGTTATAATGAACATGGTCACAGCACAAGTAAAGTCAGAAGTAGGACAGAGAATGCTCCAAAGGCTGGTTTGTGATGCCAAGATCATTAAAAATGGCTGACCCCTAACAACATGTACAAAAATATAAAATGTAAATAAAAAATACAAACAAATCTTCCTTTTTAAGAAAAAAAGCAGGGCCTTAGAAGTTTTGGTTCTTTTTTCCTCCCCTGTTGCAAATTCACGTTGTGATTTTGGTTGGGTGGTGGCGAGGGCGTGTCATCTGCAGGTGGCGCTGCCTGAGGTGGGTGGGTGGGCAGGCGGGCGGGAGTCTCTACTCGAAGGTGACCACGTTTAGATTCTGAGACGGGAAGTGGAGGGTGAATAGGTCACGGAGGCCTTTACCTTTTCCTTTTTTTTGTTGTCTAGTCATCCTCATTGGTCTTCTGCTTCTTGGTGTCAACATCGTCATCCTCATCATCTTCAGCTGTCCGTTTGCCTGTATCTGCCTCAGCCTCCTCTTCTTCATCTCCATCCTTTTTCTCATCATCATCTGCCTCCTCCTCCTCCTCCTCCTCCTCACCTTCTTCCTCTTCTTCATCTACCTCATTGTCAGCCTCCTGCTCCCCACTTTCCTCATTAGTGTTCCCATTCGCAGGTGCACGTCTTCCACTCTCTGCCTCCTCCACACCTTCCTTCTTCTTTACGGCCTTGGTGGTGATCCGGAGCTGGTGTCCACGGCCGTGTCTGACATGGTGGGGCCGGGGATTCTATGCAGCGGATTTTTTTTTCCAAAAGCGAGAGTTGGAGGACTGGAGTCCACGGTGGTGGAGGAGGGGGGCGGCGGAAGTGGTTGCAGCGAGCGGAGAGGGAGCCACAGGAACAATGCAAAGATGGCTTTTCAGAAACGTGGGTGTTAATTTTTAAGCAGAGCTTGAGAAATACATGGTTTTTTAGACGGATTTTCCCCTGCCCTCTCAGAGCTCCCTCACTAACCTCTGAAAGTTCTGAGTACATTTATTACATTCTGAAGCATGTGGCTATTAACTGTTTGAAATGCACAGCACCGAAGTCTCCTTCTGGCCATATTGAGTTAATGTCTTTATATGAGAGCACCAAGTCGCACATCATTTTTGGTCATAGTATTTTTTATCTGGGCCCTCATTTTATTATTGACATTTTCAAAACTCTTATCTTAGGTTACATCTCAAATATTGAGAGCTAACTAAATGTAGAAGGTCCGTGAAATTTACTTGTGGTGAAAACTTCATATTTGTCCTCATAGAAAGAACTAGAAATATCACCTCTGAATAAATAAGCAACAGGAAGTGAACACCCGGACTATGATATTAGTTTGCCATTCTCTTCTTCTTTGCTTGCTCTTTGCTTCCGGACTTTAGAATTCGAGTGTCAAACCTTTAAAGCATTATTGTGCATGCAATTCAGAAAGGAAATCTGAATTCTGTGCAACATCAAACACAAAGTGCCTAGGTTGCAACTTTCTTGTTTGCATTCCTAAGGAATGCCATCATTGGAACAGAGTAACTGTTCTGGATCTGCTAGTATTACCTCTTATTGTTCGTCTCCATCTGCACTGTCTAGGAACCTTGTTTTGACAGAGCTGGAACCAGCCAGACTCCGCAGCAGACTGCCTACTCACTGCTCTGGTTATTATGAGCATATCTCACTGAAGATGCACCGGGAAGCATCCTCTTAGGGCTGAGTTATTGAAATGCCACAGGCGGAAACAGGCAGGAAAGATAAACTTACTGCAGCAAACAATAAGGCTCCACTTGCCAACCCTGACAGCATCTGCTATCAGGCCCTTTCCCACCAAGGATTTCTCCAGGAGTTTGAAGACATTATTGCTATTCTATCCCAGACACATTTTTCATAAGCAGTTATTAACAGCTGTATTTTAACCAGAGTACCGTATCACGGCTTTCATGCGTGCACTTCTCGGCTTATTTACATGTGTGTGTGGCTTAATGACTTTGCAAGCCATATTGCATTTTATTCTTAAAAGACGTGATTAGAATGTATGTTTTTAATTTCTTCGAGCTCTTTCTTCCACCTAAATAGGTAAGCATCCTATCAGTTCAAGCTGTTCATTATAAACCCATGCGTGTTAAATTAGTTTTCAAACTGAATTCAGGAATCACCCAGTGATAAGCACAGTAAATGAATGTGCAATGAAACAGGTTGCCAACTACAGGAGTAGTTGTTTACTGGGATTTTTCAGCTCAGATCTTTGACATAATAGACAAAGTTAGTTACCCACTCATTACATTAACGGCGAAGGCACTATACTGTGAGTGGTGTGAGTAATTTCTACACCAGACACATTGGAAGAATTTGCTTGGTTACACAATTGTGATAGTTTCTTTACTCCCTAAAGCAAATGTAATACACCCCCTCCAAAGCCAGATGGAAAAGTGATTCTCTCTAAAGCAAGTACAGCTGTAGCTAAAGGAGTGTGACCCTCACAGCCACTTTGTCTTAGTCTGACCTGGGAGCACACCTAGCCACGAAGCCAAGATAATATTTCTTTGTCTGGTTTGTTATCCGAGTTTCTCTGGGGTCTTATTGATAGTGAGGTGGTGTTTAGTCATCCTAACGAAAAGGAAAGGGACTAGCCCTGGCCCAGAGGCTCATTTGGTTGGAGTGTCATCTGTACACCAAACAGTTGGCTTTCTGGTAAGAACACATATCTAGGTTTCAAGTTCAATCCTGCCCCAGTCAGGCAACAGATTGATGTTTCTCTCTCACAGCCATGTCTCTTTCTTTCTCTCTCTCTCTCTCTCTCTCTCTCTCAAATCAATAAACATATTCTCAGGTAAGAATTAAAAAACAAAATAAATAAAAAATAAAGGCACCAAAAAGGCGATCCAATGCACAATGTCATTGAAACTTTTTATTTTTCTCTAACATGAGACACATAACACAAATCCATTCCTTGATCCTCACTTTCAGGGAGTATGAAGTGAAAAACAAAATCTTCATTGTAAGCAAAATATCTTCAGGGAAGATGCAGGTATTAATATCAAAGAGAGGTGATGAGTACACTGAGAGGAGAGCGGAAATTACAGGAAAGCAGCTAGCTATGAAATTGCAATCGACAAGGCACATTGTAAAGCTTTGAAAGGAAAGGGAGGGGTAGAGTCCCGGTCTGGAATATGAAATGTCAGTCTCCTGTGGAGGCAATGGCTTGGTAAATGTTTGCCCACATGAGGGCCTATATGTTAGGAGCAGATGAAGAGAAGAATGGAATGAAAGCTCAGTTAACTCTTTGTGGCTACTTTAGAGTTATAGAACCAATTGCTGCAGGTCTTAAGGGGCTCAGCTTGGCTGTTGATGAAACAAGATTCTAACACCCACATATACTGCCTCACAGGCAGCTATATTAACCTAAGGTTGGCATTGTTATTCATAATGGTGTAAAAGGAAAGAAATTATAAACACAAAATAATCTTCACCCACTCATGACGGTTATCACAGCCAATACACTTGCTTAAGTAATACATTTTATATAAAATATCCTGCTATGTATACATGCCATACATACATATGCAAAATATTTTACCAGATAATGTAAGTCTTACAACATTTTGTTTGGATATTAATAGGGATTCTTTCAATGTTAGTGAACATTTACTGAATTGAAGTTGAGTTTACCCAACAACCATAGAGATTCCTGACCCTGCTGCTGGAAGTGTACACAAACAGTAACAGTTGTTGTTTTTCTAACATTTTTAATGATTTTCATCTCATTTCTTATTCCTTCAGAAGTCACTTCCAAATATCAATATACATATAATGCAAAACCATGTGTCTTGATTGTCATCAAATTAAGAGAAAACCTAATAGTGTTAACACAGTGCTGGTGTGCAGGAATAAAAATAGAATAAAAAATTGCTTTCCTAAAAATAAAATTTAATGTGTAATTTGACCCATGAATATTTAAATAATGATATATTTGCTTGAATAGTATTAAATCATTTTATAAAACCACCAATTTAGAAAACTAAAAGTTAATAGCTCATTGGTTGCCAAATTTTAATATGGATAAGCAAATATATGAGTTCAAAGAGAGATCAAGCTTTAGGTCCTATGGAGGCATATGAATATCTGCAATCAGGAGGTTTAATTCATATGTAGAGTACTGCTGAGTCACATGGTTGTACAACCTTATAAACAGTATTGGCTGCAGTAATTTCTAGGCATTATTGTAAGTGTACAGATATCAAGGATGAGCAGTGGGTCATTCATGCACACATTCAATGATAGAGCACCAAGGATGTGCCAGGAAAATACTGGGAATTATTGATTTCTAAGATTTTAAGTGATTACCGAACATTTTAAATCAAATGTAAAGATTCTTTTTATAAAACTATATAGCAAGTCTGAGTGAAAAAGAAATGGTGGATTCTATGAATTTCAATGAAGGTCATCATTTTCAACTATGTTTTTCTTTCTAAGTATAGGCTTAGTATCTTCAATAGAATAAAAATTCTAGTTCAAATTAAAATATTTGACCAAGTTTCCACTAGCCACATAGGTAGCTACTAGCTACTATTTAAATTTAAATTTAATTAAATTAAAAATTTAAAAATTAGCTCTCAATCACAATAACCACATTTCAGGTGCTTAACAGGCACACATGGCTGGTTTCTAAAATATTGGGAAACACAGATGTATGACAGGTCCATCATTAGTTACAGTGCCGGAGATATTCAAAGCAAGGGTTTCAGCTTTTGATGTTTGACCTTCCTTCCTTCAATTCATATATATATATATATATATATATATATATATATATATATTTTTTTTTTTTTTCATTGATTTCAGAGAGGAATGGAGGGGAGCTAGAAACATCAGTGATGAGAAAGAATCATCAATCAGCTGCCACACTGGGGATCAAGCCCACAACCCAGGTAATGTGCCCTGACTGGGAATCAAACTGTGACCTCCTGGTTCATAGGTCGATTCTCAACCACTGAGCCAGGCTGGCCAGACCCTTGAGTCCTTCTTTCCTTTTCCTCATTCTCCTCCTCTTCTCCTCATCTTTTTTCTCCTCCTTCTTCTTCAAGTGGAGCCTCATTAAATGAGTGAAAATGAGACCCAATCAGTAATTAGATCACATGACACACACACAAATATTTCATTCTTTCTCTGGCCAAGTAAATCTTCCTCCAACAGTGTATTTGGAAAGTCTGTTCTAGAGTCTGAGTTCTACAAAGCACACCTGGTCTTTGCAAGCCTGCCACCTTGAGAAGGATCTGTCGATAAAAACAATTTATTTTGAATAGTTTCCAGAGCATTATAAGAGGGTTCAGGTACCCTTTTTAAATTTTTTCTTTATTGATTAAGGTATTACATATGTGTCCTTATGCCTCCATTGTCTCCCCACCACCCGACTCATGCCCTCACCCCCTTGGTGTCTGTGTCCATTGGTTAGGCTTATATGCATGCATACAAATCATTTGGTTAATCTCTTTCCCTTACCCCCACCCTCCGCTACCTTCCCTCTGAGGTTTGATAGTCTGATTGTTGCTTCTCAGTCTCTGGATCTGTTTTTTGTTTATGTTGTTCATTATATTCCATAAATGAGTGAGATCATACCCTTTACTCGACTTTCCCAAAAGTTATCATCTTACGTAACCATGATATGTTTATTAAAATAAGAAATTAACATCAGCATGACACTGCACATTTTATTCAGATTTCAGTATTCAATTCTTAGGAGATTGAAAATCAAATGTATATTTTGAGAGTTTGGTAATGCAATGAACATTTAATGAGTGATGCTTTGAAAATCTGTAATTTCCTTGGTTTTGTGTGGAAGACCACCTACTGTTTTCACTAGCTGATAAGTTAGACAGAGAACCGCCTCCCCCCCCCCCCCCCACCCCAAGGCTGGGTGCCTGTGAAGCCCTAGCAAAGGGTGGATCTAGGCGCCACCTCTGTTTGTCCAGACAGTGGTAGCTGAAGCAACTTCCCCATTTATTATTATGTAAATTCTTGCTGATGGGCTAGTCTGCCTGTTGCTGGGGGGTCGCCTGCCTAAGGGCTATGCTATGGGTTATCCCAGACCAATAAAAGGTTGGCACAGGCCTGAGCACCAGTGGAGGGTTTTCCCCTTGAGTTGGACTTGCCCGCCTGGCCCCCCAATATTTCCAATTATCTCGTGTCTTTTCTCTTTCATTTGTGTACGGCCCCGCTTCCAGGTCCTGAACCCTGATCCACGCGGGACATGGGAAGGAAACACTCAACAGTTTTGTTTTCTGAATTCTCTTAAGAACAATTCACTTCCATCCTCTCATAATCAGTGTCAAGAAAAGCTAATTCAGCATCAGATACACTAACTGGAACATAGTAGGTGCCTATGAAATATTTCTTAATTAATATTTCTTATTCTTCACTTCTACTTTATAGCTGGATAATAAATGTCTTGTTCTGTGGGCACAGAAAAGTAGCTTCCAAACAAACCACACAAAATAACATGATGTACCCATACAATCGAGCACTCTATGTCCACGAGAACAAACACAGTGTGCACCTGTGCGTAATACTATGAATAGCTCCTGAAAATCATGTTCCAAAAAACAACAGACGCAAAGTAAGTATTAGGATTTGGTTTATATCAAGTTAAAACTTGAGTCTATGCTATTGGAAGACCAGAGAGGTGTCACTCTATAGATGGTGCAAGGGGAGCAAAGGCTACACAGCTGAATGATGGTGAACGTCTAGTTCTTGATGTAACTGCTGGAAAATGGGTGCGATCACTTTGTGAAAGCACATGGGTGTATATTTAGAGAATGTGCCATTTTCTGGATTGAGTTTATGCTTGAGTAATAATTTTTCCGTAAACATTTTTAAATCATCCACTGTTATATTTACTTTTAAACCAAGAATTGGTTTTATTTTTTCCAATATCAATTTCATACTTATTTGAATGAATTTTTAAAAGATTCCTAAAAACATATTTGTTATGATCCATTAATAATTAATTTTAAGATTAGCAATCCAGATCTCATTAATATAAATTTCTTTTTACAGCATTAATATTAATTTATTATTTATAATTCTATTTATATTCATGATACTTGAATTTGTAATCTTAAATTTATTTGATATGTTTGATTTTATATTTTGATAATTATATTTATATTTTCACAATAATATATGCATTTCATAATACATAGTTTTTTATGTATTTAGCACATTTAAGATGAAGACTTATATACACATAGCATGTTAAACTTAGTGGCAGAAGAAAACCATGATAGTTAATTATGTAGAGAAAATAGGTTCATAAATAAACTCCCAAGTCAATACAAAGAAAGGGACATATTTTGCCCTGTTGCTTATGTATCCTGAACAGCCCCTCCTGTGTTCAGAGCCAAATGTGGAAAAATGATCTCTATTCCTGTTAATTAGTAAGGTGTCAGATCCCAGTATTGTTCTTCTCCAATAAAAGAAACCAAGTTCTTTGGAAAACAGGTGATTTCATGGCTTGGGGCAAAAATATATATATATATATTAATGACTCTGAAATGATTTAATGTTGTGAGAAGCTAAGGATGCTCTCTATTAATCATCATTACTTTTCTGCTTCTGAGTCTGACCATCCCCGACTCACTTCAATGTGTTCTAACAGTTCAGAATCTTTGCTTCTTTAGGATGGCACAGAAATCTGAATATCTCTAGTTGGCTGTGGCATATGGCCTCTACCCAAGTACTGATTATGACTAACATTCACACTCCAGCACTGGTTTTGTGCTCAGGAAATCAATGTTGGAGATTGAGTCCCAGTGACTGTTTTAATCAGAAGTCCAGCTAGGTCTGCACTAATCCTAGGTTCACCCCTAGGAAGTAAGTTGATGTTGACCATGTCTAGCTTTCATTCTAAACAGTCAAGTGTATGATTCTGTTTTAGCATAATTTTCCTTTGGCTTTGAGAGAGGAGTCTAAGGACCCTGTTATGCCCAGATTCCAAGATCCCCAAAGTACCACACTGGGAGCCAGTTCAATGCAAAAGCAGAAGGTCCTTTTATTGGGGGCGCCAACCCAACTCTGCTCCCGGCCGGCCCACCGACCAGAACAGAGTCCCCTCCTGTGGGAGAAAACCGGCTTAAATAGGGGGGTGGCGCGAGGGGATTGTGGGCCCTGCCGATTGGCCAGGCGCAAGCCGGGTCTTGTTGCACAGGATGTGGTCATATCTATGGCGCGCACTTCCCTTGATTGTCATTGGTTAGTTTAAAATCCCGGGCGTGGCCAGCAGGGGTCTGGGCTTCCAGGAAGAAGGCTACACGTGGCCCCAACATGGAGGATACAGGCAAGATGGAGGGGAGGGCATAGCCCTCGCCCTTTCAGACCCAAAGACAAACATGGCCCTCAAAGTGTTGTTTCTACTTCCCTGCACTAGGCCTTGCCAATAATCATTCAAATGTGTTTTTTGTTTGTTTGTTTGTTTGCTTCAAATTGGTTTATAATGAAATGATCTAATATAAGCTGCAAATGTTTCAGCTCATAAATTCATAACTTGAGTCTCCTTCCAAGAGAAAGTGGTGATAACGCATACTTATGCTTATAACTCAGCAATTCTAAAACAAACAATTCAAACTTTATGTTCTCAATATATCAAATATCCAATTTCAATACAGCAATCCAAGCCGGCCACGTGGAGAAGGTCATGTGGCCACTGGAGAGGCTGCTGGGAAATTGGGAAATCCCTCAGTGCGGCACTCTGACAAAGTCCTTGGGAATAGTAGACAATAGTCCCTTAAACTCCCCATCTTTTCCCCCTGTCTGTTCCTGCTTTTTCTCCACACTACTTTGTAAGCAGCCAATACTGCATTTCTATTAGCTATATCTAATACATTTGTACAAGTATACTATCTGACCACATTGATTTATATCTATGTCTATGTCTACCTTTGCCGTACGTAGGCAGTGTGGTGTGTAGTATAGGAGCCTGTCTGTCCTAGGGAGCCAGCCTGCCCACTTGCTCACACCTCCAGTTACAGCACTGTGATCTTTAGATTTGTATAGAAGCTTTGTGTGTCCTGTTTCCTTCACAATGGGAAAATATAAGCAGCTACATTATACATTTATTGTGAGATTTAAGTGTGTTACTACAGCTAAAGAACTTATAATAATGCCTGCCGTATGAATGTTAGCTATTGTTCTTGAATTGCAGCTGTGTATGTTACCAGCATAGGTGTAACTCTACAATGAAACAAAGCAGAGGAAAAGGGGGCCCAGGAGGGAAGAAATGTTAACAGTGAGACGGTGGGGAGCTTGAGCTGATCAGCATCCTGGGATCTAAATGAAATTCCAGTCCGTCTATCCCTGAAGGCAGATCATTGAAATGAGGAGAGAGATTGCAGCAATGGAATATTCTCTTCCATTTACATATGCTTTAGAGATTTTTCCTTCAAGACCAGTATTGGAAAGTCATGATAAATTAACATAAATTTAATAGTCTGAATAGCTAGATGACTAGAAAAAGCACGGACTCCTAGCAGGTAGATAATTCGGCTGGGAAATCAAACTTGGACTTGCCACAGAATTCTAAGTCCTATAAGTTTGATTTCAATTTTAATTTATCAGTTTCCAAACTTGCAAAGCTAGGGCTTCAGACTCTTTGATCAAAGCGCATCCACGCATGGTCTGAATCGTATACCTTAGCAAAAATCTTCCTCAAAGGAGATTAAATTTATCCATCTCAAACTCACCTATATATTTCACACCTCACATAAAGTTCATCTTCTTCCTTGAATTCTCTTCTGTTTTCTGAAGAAAATCCCTGAAGGAAAATATTTCACTCCATACTTTTATGCTGGGTTGGGTTTCAATCATGTATAGCTTTACATCTTGGTTTCCAATCGATGAACAAACCCACAAACATTCTGCAAAGGAAAATGCTCCTGAGTTATATTTCATTTTCAGAGGCAACAAAGATTTAGGGAGCTTTGATCTCTGTTGTCATTTTGGATGTAAAAACCTCTAAAAATGTTCCAGGATTCCCAATGACACTTCAATCATGTATAATCTGTGGTATTGACAATTACATGTCATTTTAGTTGTATAGTGAAAATTTTAATTCACAGCTAACCTAGGATCTTTTCAGTGAATCAAATAATATCCAAGCATTAAAGTTTATTAACTATTCATAGTTAATATGGACAGATGTTTAATAGTTCCTAAATTCCTGCTTATATTTAATGAGCAACTGCATTACTCAATTCCTTAATTCCAGGTGGTACATTAATTAATGAGCAGTTACTTCTAGTCAATGATTTGTTTCTAGGAAATTGATAGCTCAGTTCAATAAGTTACTTTTCCCCTTCAGGAGTTTTGTAGGCCACTTTTGAAAGTTCATTTATTAAAGTTTAATAGAAAGGAAACAGAGAAACACATCAGATTTAAACCAATACATCAAGCCCCACTGTTGTCTGTAATTAGGCCTGTGTAATGTATATGAAGTAATTCAAAATTTATGCTAAGCTTCAGGATACGTTCTGCATTGCTTTGTAATGTGAAATCTAACTAATAAACATGTGCATTTCTAAATGTAATTAACTCCATAAATAGTGGTAAAAGCACTGTTACTTTAAGAATTATATAAAGGCACAAGATGTCTGCCGGGGGAAAAATACTTTAAAAGCAGTTACTTTCCAGATTGCACTTGGGGATGAACTAGGGACTGCTGCACCGCAGAAATGGATGGTTGTGTCATAAAGCACATTACCTGCATTTTGCTTAAGAAAGCTAAGCCGTGTGTTGATGGATAAATTGAAAAAAGGAATGTCTACATTAAACTTTCTCTGAGCATCCAAGAAGTGAAGGAGGATTCCCAGTCCACTGGTTGCAAGAAGAAAAATGGGCAAAAATAAACTCACTAGTAATTTAAGAAGATGAAAGTAATGCTACATGTCTGGAAATGGCCTGTGGAACCCTTCTATTATCTTATGTGATTTGTCCTAATCTTGGTCTGTTTTTCCCAAATGTTCAACGAGGGCTTGTTAGACACAATGGCCTTGGGATAGCTGTGTTTTTAAAAAATAGGACTCATCAAAGATAAAGCAGAGATCAATACCTCATGACACATCTCATGAGACCTCTGTACATTCTTCCCTCTAATTTTGGAGTTATGATTTATATGCTTAGAGGTTATTTGGCCAGTGACCTTGTATATATTTTTACATTGTATAAACAGTTCAGTGTATCCAGATCAACTAAGATAACCAATGAGAGATGATTTCCTCAAAATCATTTATCAAGTGGTAACTGCTATTATGTATGATAAAATTAATTTAATGAGTACTGAGTTGAAAATCAACTCTAAACCTCATAGTATGAATCCCTATTAACAGATTTTCTTCTATTCTTTTTTAAAATATGTTTTTATTTATTTTAGGGAGAGAGGAAAGCAAAAGGAGAAAGCGAGAGAAACATCAATGAGAGAGAAACATTGATAGGCTGCCTCCTGCATGCCCCCACTGGGGATTGAGCCTGCAACCCTGCATGTGCCCTGACTTGGAATCAAACCAGAGACCTCTTGGTGCATGGGAGGATGCTCAATCACTGAGCCACACTGGCTGGGCTACTTTTCTATTCATATATTCTGGCTTCTCAGTATTATTCCTAACCCTTCTCCATGACAGGAATTTAACATGCGTCTTTTAAAATTTTAGGAGTTCCATGACTTACCTAAGACAAAATATGTCCATAATCTAATAAAAGATAAGAGTTAGAAATAATTGTCAGGTCTCTGCATTTCCAGAATTTTATTCACTTTATGCTCTGACATTGACTCAAAGACTAAAGTACAACTTCCTAACAATATATTTAGAAAGATAATTATTTTTATTTTGCAAAATAAGCATAGCTTTGAGGATCAAAGGTTGGCATCATGCCATGCCTTGTGATCTGGTTTAACATCATTATGTTAGTTTTCTCATCCACAAAATGGGTATGATAATGGCAGAGCCCACAGACTTTTGATGCAGGCAGATCAAATACAACAATGTCTGTGCTGCTGTCAGCATATCCCCTGCAGGATGTAGATGCTCCATATAAGTTAGCAGCTTTCCATTTCCTAGCATACTGCTCCCTACTGGCACATCATGTCTTTTGTCCATGAATAAATCTTTGTTCAACAAATGTATGTGGGAGATTTCACCCACATGTTTGAAAACATTTAATGACAATTTGGTTGCAATCTTTTCTTGGTGTTTGTACAAGCTTTTCTTCCTTCTCAATGTTTTTCCATCATAGTCTGCTCACCTCTGAATGTGTCTGCAGATCCAGAGAAGCAAAGGAATAATTCCACAAAGAGTAGGGAGGGCAGCCTCCTATTGCTGTATGCATAGTGTCTAAAGGAAATGTCAAATACAGTCCAAACCTTCCACATAAAACACATGGAATTCTAGGAGACAGTCCTTTTTACTCAGTGTCTTCTTTATTTGCCCCCTGTCTACATATTGATAATGCAAAATTTGTTCCTACAAGAAGCACCGGTTTATTCCTGTCATATAATTGCAACAGCTCACTGACTCGATGCTTCAAGTGTAGAGCTACTGAGCGTCCAGCAGGATTATCCTCTCGGAGCGTAACCCAGACCAGGAGGCCTCGATAAGGGAATGAGTGTGCTTCCATGAACAGCTCCAATCGCGTGTCACAGAGGTAGCTGGTGAACTGTGTGCTATAGACTGAAACGTGCTGTTGCTGCTAGATTTCGTGCAGTGGATTTTTAAAAATTTATTTTTATTGCTGACAGTATTACAGATGTGCCTGTGTGATGGATTTTTGTTTTCTTTTTCACCTCGTTCATCAAAGTTAGATTTCATTATATTGGTGACAGGTGACGGAGATTAAGACCATAACACCTTATAATAAAAATATGCATGCAACCCTGGGCCTGCTGAACTCATTGTTTGTAAATGTGGTTCCAAAATGCTGTGAAGAAAGGCTGCGGTCCATGTGCAACAGCCTGCTCTCCAGTGGCTGGAAGTGGGGGCTCCTGCCAGGCACCCCCTTTGTTTAAAGAATAAGCACTTTGCAGCCAGGACTGTGACCACCCTGCATTATACATTGTTAGACCAAAACCTCGATTTCCTAAGTGACTACTGAAATAAATCCGAAAGAGCTGTCAAAATTATCTACTGTATGTCAACCAGTGAAGAGTTCCTTGGAATAAGTTTTATATCTGGTGTTATCATCTGTTGGGAACACTTGGTTAAAAGACAGGGAAACTTCACTGGCAAAAAGAAAATGTAATCCAGTGTTTGGGGAATCTTAGGAATTGTCAGAGTCTATTTGAAATCACTTCTGTGGAGACAAGAGTGATTTTCCTTCCTTTATACCACACACAGAGTAAACCTAGGACCCCATTCATTAAAAATATTAACCCCTGGCTCCATTTCTTAGAATCACATGACAACAGGTAAAAAACTGACAAAATGTGAACAGACAAATTCAATGAGGAAGTGTATTTCTATAAATAAATAGAATTGGAAGAATGGAACAGCTCAACGTAATAAAACAAATTAGTACATGTGTGTATTTCACTAACCACTACAATGGAGGCAGAAGGGGTAGAGGCAGGCAAGTGTGGATGTGGGGGGGATGATGAGCTTGCACGGGTTAGAGGGTGAACACCAAGTGGGGGACAGGCACTCAGTTTTTCCTGGGGCCAAGTTTTCAATGTTGACACCATCAATTGTCTTATTGACAGAAACATGGATGCCCAAGAATCCTTTACCTCTTTGTGTAGTCCTGTTATTGAGAAGGACACTGTCAGTAGAAATCCTTAAGTTCCCTGTAAGTACAGGGATTATAGCACATCTAAAATATGAATATTGGAGAATTAGAAACATACTACTCCCATGGATTTAAACTGGCCATTCCTCACCTAACTATTTGACTCTGGACCCATTAAGTTCAACTTGCCAACTTCCTGTGAAATATCCTTGACGTCCTCTGTCCCTCCAGTCTCCCCTGCTCTCTTGTAGTAAGTTCAATTCCCAGCCTTTCGTTGGAGATTGTGCTCCGACTGTGCTCCTTCTGCTCTAAGCTTTTACTCTCCCTCTCCAACCACATGGTGGTGGCCTCCACCTCATGAGTCCAACCCACCCTTCCTTTCCACACGCAGTGTTCCAGGAAAAGAAATAATCTAAAAATCCAGATCTACCCTGTCCTTACTTTGCTTCCATTCATTAGAAGCTTCTGGAGTCTAAACTATCTAATACAACCTTCTTATTTTGCCTATACAGCCTTCCATATGTTGCCTAATCTGCCTGCTCTCTGTTCTCCATGCTCACAGCAAGACACTCTACTCTTTGTTATATTTATTTTGCCAGATTTTCGTCCTTTAATTTCTTCAAATGTGTCATGTCCCTTCCCTCATTGAGACCTCCCAGGTGCTATTCCCTTTGCCCAGAGTGATCATCCCTCCTGCCCATGGCAGCCTGGATAGTGGGTAAGGGAAAGGCCTGCTGGGGAGGAGGCCAGCCAGTGAGAAGGGCACACAGCCATGTGACGCTGACTCCAGCTCTAGAGTAAGGCAGTCATTCTCTGCTGTTGTTTTATAAGGTGGGAATGGTGAAGATTAAAAAGATAAATTTATGAGTTCATAAGCTCACTTTTTTCTGAGTTTTATCTACTTCCCATTTTTTATAATGCGCCAGGGCTCTCTTTTTAATAGGCTTATGGGGGGAATGTGAGACCCACAGTCATAAATTGTGTGCAATACACTATTCCTCAAAAATTAGTTGGGTAGATGTCCTAGTATTTTATGTTCTAGGATGTGTGTGCAAAACAGTTTAGGAAATCTCAAGTCTTGAGTAGTTTCTCCAGTCAAGCATGTTGATTACCTCTTTGCCTGAAATAAATGGTAACTGATTTTATTTCTCTGAGAGAATCCAATTTCATTCCTTGAATATACACATAAACTCTGAGAAAGATGAATTTGATTTAAATAGAAATGCACATTTAGGCACACTTCACTGTGTAAATGTTGACACATCTCATCAGCAAACAAAGTAAATGATACAGTTCAAGTGCAAGAGGATTTTTTACTGCAACCTTCCATCTCTTTATTACCTGAAAGGTTAACTGGGAAGAGAAAAAGCATATTTATTAGTTTAAAATCTCATATTTCAAAATGTAAGGTAAGCTCATAAGACATATACCTTATTCAATATTAAATATTAATAAAATAGATTTTCCAACAGCTTGTAAAAGAACATCTGTAATATGTATAAATGTATTTTGAATCTGACAAGGTTATCCACCTACTAATTAGAAATGGCATATGCTTGATTTCACTCTGTATTCACTTTAAGTACATATTTTTATTAATTTCAGAGAGGAAGGGAGAGGGAGAGAAACATAGGGAGAGATAAGAATCATTGATAAGCTGCCTCCTTCATGCCCCCTACTGGGGATCAATCCTGCAACCCTGTCTGGAATATGCTTTGACCAGGAATCAAACCATGACCTCCCAGTTCATAAGTCAATGCTCAACAACTGAGCCACACTGTCCTGTCTGTACTCGCTTGAAAACATTTTAAGCAGCCCTAGCTGGTTTGGCTCAGTAGGTAGGGCCTTAGCACTCAGACTGAAGGGTTCTGAACTCAATTCTGGTCAAGGGCACATACCTCAGTTGCAGGCTCAATCCCTGGCCCTGGTCAGGGCACATGTGGGAGGCAACCAATTGAGGTGTTTTTCACACATCAATGTTTCTCTGTCTTTCCCCATCCCTCTACTCTCTCTAAAAACCAATGGAAAAATATTCTCGAGTGAGAATTAACTATAAACAAACAAACAAATAAATAAATAAATAAAACATTTTAAGCGGATCTTGAAATAGAGAAAAAAAAAACAGAGCAATCGACTTAGTTTGCAAAATAAATAAATAAATAAAATTTGACCAGTTTATCATTTTTCATTAATTTGCGGCCAGTCTCCTCATCTCTAAGATTCTTAAGTAGAGGTAATTTTCAATATTCTTCTATCTATTTACTTGTAGGTAAATACTTGTTCATTAGAATCTGAAACATGTTTCTGATTCATTTTTCACTCTTACATTTTTGGATAGAACAACAGAAGTTTGTATGAGGGTTGTTTATTCTGCTGCTTTATTCCACTATTAAAATATGACTAAAATAATGTTGAAATAAAGATTAAATTTATTAATTAATTTATCATCTATTTCTTTGTTTAAAATATATTTTTATTGATTTCAAAAAGGAAGGGAGAGGGAGAGAAAGAAACATTAATGATGAGAGAGATTCATTGATTGACTACCTCCTGCACGTCCCCCACTGGGGATTGAACCCACAAACCCAGCTTGACTGGAATTGAACCCAGGACCCTTCCACAGGCCGACACTCTATCCACTGAGCCAAACCAGCTAGGGCTCTCATCTATTTCTTTTCACTCTATGTCTCACAGATTGTTCTAGCAACTTGTGGGGATCCTCACCATAGTACTCCAGATATCAAAGGCCTATTTGCCATAGGCATGTGCAAGGCAATGACATGGTAGTTTTACTGTACGTACTGCGGGGGCACACCTTTACCTTACGTAACACTGAGGTCACTATTTAGCAAGAAGCCTCCTTGGTCTGAGTTAGTATAAAATGTATTGCTGACCAGCTGGAGGGGCTGCTTTGGCTGGCTGCTGTGTATGCCATGGCTGCCATTGTTTGCAATAAAGCATGTTCCATCTGCCCTCAGCTGCTCATGTCTTCCAGGTCCCGGCGTCCACCGAGGTCCTGTCCCTAGCAGAAAGCTTGGACCCAACACCATTGCTGATAATATATTGAACAAGACAGAAAAATCTCTGATTTCATGAAATTTATTTTATAGGGGAGCGGACTAGTAATAAACAAATAAGTGTGTGATGTAACAAGTGCTAAGGCTATAGAAGTATGTACTTCCAGGCAGAGGGAACACCACATGCAAGCTCTGAGTCTGAGAAGCAACAGGGGGGTGGGATGGCCAGGGGCCAAAAGGGAGAAAAAATAGGACTTAGAAGGGGTAAGAAAAGGACTTATATGAATCACAGACTATAATTGGTCTTTCAGGCAATAACTAGAAATATGCCAGATATGATGAGAAAGAGAATAGAGGGAACGGTAAGATCACTTAGGAGCTTAGTGAAATTATTGTAGTTGTCCAAACTAAATATCCTGGTTGTGAGGTTAGGGAGCTAGTGGTTGAGAGAGTGAAAGAGTGCATTGCCGACAGCAACACGTTGTTGAGCCTGGATGAGCGGCAAATGGGGAGAAAGGAGCCTAACTTTCTCCCTGAACATGTGGATGACTGATTAGGGAACTGACCTGAGAAAGACTGAAGAACATTCTTTTTATGATGTTATACAATCTGGGAGTTCTTGTGAACATCCTGACAGAGCTATTGGAGGAGGTCTTGATATACAAATATTGACCTAGAAAAGATTGAACCTTGCACTGAGATATAAACCATGTGTTCACAGCAGCTATTTAAGCCAGGGCTTCCCCGATCTCTTTAGAACAAGAGGTGTAGAGAAAAGGAAGAAAGTTGAGAACAGTGATCTGAGGCTTTCCAATAGCTACATTTAGGAATTGAGGCACCTAAAAGGAAATGAAAAGGAAGATTCATGAAGTAGGAAGAAAAATGGACAGTACAGTACCTTCAAATCCAAGTGGAGAAAGCTTTAAACAAAGGTAAAAGATCATTTGTGTAAATGATGCTAAGAGTTGGAGTAAAAGACCTGAGAATTGACTATTAGATTTAGAAAGCTGGATGTTATTGTACCTTCCAGAGATGCAGAGGATTAGACTAAAAAAAAGAGAAAAGGGTGATAATGTGAAAGTAACAGACAAAAATTAAATGGAATTTTGCTATAAAGAAAAGTAGGAAACTAGGATTACACATGAGAATAGGGATTTAGAAGAGATTTACTTTTTAAACTTGGGGGATATTATAACAAAGTGAATACTCTAGTGCAGTGCTGGCGAACCTTTTGAGCTTGGCGTGTCAGCATTTTGAAAAACCCTAACTTAACTCTGGTGCTGTGTCACATATAGAGATTTTTTGATATTTGCAGCCATAGTAAAACAAAGACTTATATTTTTGATATTTATTTTGTATATTTAAATGCCATTTAACAAAGAAAAATCAACCAAAAAAATGAGTTCACGTGTCACCTCTGACATGTGTGTCATAGGTTCGCCATCACTGCTCTAGTGGAAAGAAAGCATTGGTGATTCTACAATGGGAAAGAAAAAATGGAGTAATTGCTGTCCTCATTTTAGGCAGGAAGAAATGGAGTCCAGAAAATAATGAAGAATTGTTCTGAGAGAGGAACAGGGACTAGGTGACAACCAACCAATTAAAAGAAAAGGTGGGAGACACAGAGAACAGGCACAATGAAGGTGATTTGAGCCACCAGGCAGTTGGAAGCAGAGCTAGTAGTTAACATTTTAGTGTGAGTAGGAAACGGGTGATGAAAGAAGAGATAGTGTGAATCAGCCTGAACTAATAATGATATCATGAAAGGGTGCACTTTTGATTGTAGTTATGAATTTAAATTGAAAACCGTCAGCATGATTGTGTTTTTTCCTCCTTCCACTATCTGCTTCTTGGGTCAATGTACTGAGTAGATAAATAACTGAATTAACCCAATAACTAGGACAAAGTGAAGAGGAAGGGGCTGAAGGTATATGATGAAAGTGATTAAAAGGATGCACCATTGGATCAACTGCCCCCTTGTCTGAGTTTCAATCTATATATTTAAGGCAAATGTCAACTTTGAATCCTGATAACTGAACCCTGGTGATTTGGATCAGGTTATTATTTTTTTTTTTTGCAAATTATATGCAATAATATAGCAAATGCACCATATGCAGCAGTATATTTCAGATGTCATCAGTGTTGTCTTCATTGTCCTCAATATCTTAGGAATTAATATTGGCTAATCGCTAGAATTCTAGAAAACTGAGATTTATTTTTTATCATCATTCTCTAAAGTAACTAATGGTCACTCACCTAATTCAGGAATAAGTGCACATACCAGTTTATAATTTGATAGATTTAAATATATTTATAGATGTAGATATGTACTTATAATCTTCCACTCTGATACATATGCCATAAATGATTTCCAATGAATTAGAACATATGTAGAGATTTTTAAAAATTATGTTTATAGTGAGATGTCACTCTAAAAATCAGGCCAGTAATTGGAACAGTTAAACCTGTCCTGAAAAACTAAGCGTTTAAAACCAGGAAGGAATGGCAGACTAGGGTAGCCCATAGAACCCAGGCAACAAGATTCGTGAAAAATGGCTGATATAAGAAGAGTACTTAAAGAAGAAAATCTTAAAGTTTTATGCATTTGATGAAATGTCCCACAATTTTTATGAAAATTTGACAAAGATAATTAAATATGTACATTAAAAAAACACAAAACTTATAATGCATATATGCCATAGCCTCTAAGTGGTTTCCTAAATAAAAGTTTGTATATTGAAACAAATGCTCATGTTGCTATTTAAAGCAAAAACATATTTATTTGACTAATAAATAAATTTATAATTGGGTAGAAATGAACTTGGAAATTGTTTTTTTTTCTATTCAGAATTTAGTCTAACAATAACTAGTTTGCAGTTTAATATATCTGAAAACCATTAAGAAACATATTTTGTTCTTTCTTGCTGGTTTTGAGTTATTTGATCTCACATTGCTAAATATGAAATCATTTCAGATAATTATTTCTATTTTTGCATTAATAATATTAATCAGAATTTATAATTGCATTCTATGTGCCAGTCATTTTAGCTGTATTAGCTCAAGTCTTATAAATGAAGAAACAGGGAACTAAAGGAATTTAAATAGTGAAGGTCACACAGCCTTACCATGGCAAACTTTGAGTTCAAAATTACCACTTTCATAATTTAGAACAAGAACATATCACAATCTTATATTTCCTTCATTTAATAATTCTTAGAAAGACTTGATTTAAAATTCATTTCAGTTAGAATTTGTTCTAGTACAATACTGAAATGCCCGTGTTTATTTTCTTTTTATTATTCTGTTTGAAAGCTTGTTTTGTGGTTTCATTTTACCATTGTAGCTCTAACGGGTTTTCTTGACATGAATATTTCAACACTATTACCCTTGAGGATTTAGCTACTTTTTAAAGGAAATACACACGTTTGCTGAGTACTGTGCTGAATACATTTACTGACAAAGTGATGTTCATATGGTTAGATCTCTGAGCTCCTCTTTAAGATTACGAAGCTTAGTGAGCTCTGGAACTTCTAAGTAATTACTCAGAGATGTTTACGTGTTGAGGGATATCCAGTCTGATCTTGCAAAGAAAGTATGGGCCTTGTTTCCTATTCTCTGCTCCTATTTTCTTCTTAATCATTTTCTTAAATCTCTGCCTTCTTTGAATTATTCACTAGCAAATAATAAATATAATCTCTTCTCTGAATAAGCAAACATAGAGAACAAGCAAACAAAAAAGCAAATCATTTCAGCTATACATAAAAGTTTCTTTTAAAAAAAGCCTATATTACATTGGCTTAGGCATTTGAACATTTTTGTCATAATTAGAACTGCTTCTTAAAATACTATTTAATGTCATTTAGCCTTTCACATCTCTTACCTTCTTCCTAAACCCCAGTCTGGGCCTAAGAAATTAGGCGAATAAGGTGGAATGCCCAGGATTTCCATTTTCAGCTGACCTATCCTGGTGTTTTTGTAAACATATTTTAATAGGTTCTCCATTAGTTATTTTTTTTTCACAGATTAAAAGATTGTATTTTATTAGAGTCAGTTTATAGCAGTTTGCAGTAATGATTTCTCATGAAAAGAAAGAGAGAAAGAGAGAGAGAGAGAGAGAGACCATACTCATCCAGATTTCATATGTAAATGGAAACATTCCCGCCAGCACAGCAGCTGGTGGTGGGAGAGAGACAGGACGCTGTGTGTGCCCGGGGTGTGGGTGAGGCTAGAAGAGGCAGTGATCTCCCCACAGCGCTTCACAGACACATCGCCGTGGCGCCAACGGCCTTGTCCGTGACCTTCGCTGGTGGCCGCGATGACCCGGCACGGGCTCTTAGGCAGCGCGTTCCCCTCCACAGGCAATGCTCTGCGAACAGGTTCAAAGAAATGTTAGCTCCGAGGCACCAAGGGTGTAAACCTTTCCAGAAAACACACAGCAATGAGCAGACTAAGAAAGGGAATTCGTTCTCTACAGAGAACTCTGCTGCGTGTAAATAAGTATTCAGCTGGATTACATTGGATTTGCACCTCCCATGACTGTGCTGCGTGGGCAGGTCCGACCCAGAGCTTGGGCCTTGGGGCCGCGGGACCTGGGCGGCTGTAGGGGGAGCTCAGGGCCGTCCCCGCGGAGCACCTGCACAGCATTTTATTTGTAAAACCCTTCCCCAGCCTTCTCGCCGCGCTTGTCCTCTGCTACCATCTTGCTCACGGACCGGCGGGCTGAATCCGGGGCTCTGTGTGTCCATCTCATGCCGCCGTCCATGATGAACTTCGTGACCAGCCCGACGTAATGGAGAAGCTCAAAAGGGCCACAGGGTCCCCGCCCCCGGCTCCGATGTCCTCCTTGGACGCCTCACCTCGTTGGTGCAGCCGGGCTGCCTCCCCCTGGTCAGCGCCAGCAGGCGGGTCACAGTGAACCCAGCAGGGCCTTGCGGGGAACAGGGCGCTTTCCCGGGGTTGCCGAGGTCTGGCGGGGATCCAGAGGTCTTCCGGCCATGGTGCTTGGGTGCCTTCCCCAGGCTTCCTCATGGGCGCCGGGCTGAGGAAGGGGAGCCCCGTGAAGCATCCTGTCTGGTGGGGGCACTGGCTCTGCTCCTGACCTTCGAAGAGGAGGTGCTGCTGGCAACTGTCATGCGCTCTTCACCTTCAGGTCCTCACGGTGCCCCACCGCCAGGTCCCTGCTATGGACACAGCCTGTGACCGCCTAGGCCCACATGCTGCTCGGGGTCTTCACCAACGCATTGCCTGCCTTGGGGTTTTCTGCAAACTTCTTCTTGGCCAGTTTCTGAAGGCTTTTCTCAATTCCCTCTCGGGAATTAGCCCGGATATCCTCTGCCTGGTCCACCAACGCTGCAGTGTGGCCAGTGGCCGGAGCAGCCTGGGCAGTGCCGGCGCCCATCAGCCAGCCACGTGCGTGGTGATGCTTTTCTTTCCTGTGGCTGAGGCTGTGGACAAAGAAGACACGTGCACACAAGCTGCTGGTGGACCTCTGGGGGCAGAGACCCTCCCTCAGTTAATTTTTAGAATATTTAGCTGAATAACTACATGCTTTTTGTTTGTGTTTGCCAGAATAGGATATCATCTGGTCATTTCAACATTGTGAACAATATTTCATTGTTTTAATTTTTTATTTATAGATTTGAAAGAGAGAGGAAAGGAGAGAGAGAGGTCAATGTCTGTTCCGCCCATTTATGCATTCATTGTTTGATTGTTGTATGTGCCCTGACTGGGATCAAACCTGAAACCTTGACACATCCGGATGATGCTCTAAACAACTGAGCTACCCGCCCAGGGCTGTGCTAAACATTTTAAGTGCCTGTGAGAGAGGCTGGCCCACACAAATAAACATATCATACGGAGTCTTAGCTTTTATTAAGTTTATATTCTGCAGAAGCAAAGAGATACCTAAAATAAACATACTGCTACAAATTAACAAATGTTATGTAGAAAATTAATGGCTGTGCTGAATGGTCATAACTGACAAGGTAATACATTTAGAACAGATAATAAAAGAAATACTACTGTTCCAGTTATCTCATTCTGTAACAAATTGCTCCAAAATATGAAAGCTAAACAAGTATTATAATCTCACAATTTGGGGCAAAGATCATTCTTCAGCTCCAGGCTGTGTCCACTGATTTGCTTTGTTGGTCTTCAACTGGAGGGTGGGCTAAATCTATATCTGGTGCTGTGTGTGGAGGTGAGGAGGAGGCTGGGATCTAGTCCTGGTGCTGTGTGTGGAGGTGAGCAGGAGGCTGGGATCTAGACCTGGTGCTGTGTGTGGAGGTGAGCAGAAGGCTGGGATCTATTCCTGGTGCTGTGTGTGGAGGTGAGCAAGAAGCTGGGATCTAGACCTGGTGCTGTGTGCGGAGGTGAGCAGGAGGCTGGGATCTAGTCCTGGTGCTGTGTGTGGAGGTGAGCAGGAAGCTGGGATCTAGATCTGGTGTGTGTGTGGAGGTGAGCAAAAGGCTGGGATCTAGATCTAGTGCTGTGTGTGGAGGTGAGCAGGAAGCTGGGATCTATTCCTGGTGCTGTGTGTGGAGGTGAGCAGGAAGCTGGGATCTATTCCTGGTGCTGTGTGTGGAGGTGAGCAGGAAGCTGGGATCTAGATCTGGTGTGTGTGTGGAGGTGAGCAAAAGGCTGGGATCTAGATCTAGTGCTGTGTGTGGAGGTGAGCAGGAGGCTGGGATCTATTCCTGGTGCTGTGTGTGGAGGTGAGGAGGAAGCTGGGATCTAGACCTGGTGTGTGTATGGAGGTGAACAGGAGGCTGGGATCTAGACCTGGTGGGTGTGTGGAGGTGAGCAGGAGGCTGGGATATATTCCTGGTGCTGTGTGTGGGGGTGAGAGTCCTGGTGTGTGTATGGAGGTAAGCAGGAGGCTGGGATCTAGATCTAGTGCTGTGTGTGTAGGTGAGGAGGAGGCCGAGCTCCACCAGGCTGCTTCAACATGTAGGTTGCCGGAGATGGGTCCTTTTTGTTACATCTTGGCTTATGGCTCCAAATTAAATGTTTTAAGGGACAGGAAGTAGAAGGTATGAATATCTTAAAGCCTATTCCTACAGTGGCACAACGTCGTGCCCATCATATTCGGCTGGTCAGGCAATAACTGAGCCTTAACAGACACAAGGGATAGAGCAAAGAGAACCCATCTAACCACGAAAGGCATGTCAATTAATATGCAGCCACATGCACAAAGGCAGTCATGTGCTGGAATACAGTCATCCACTTCAATGGCAAGGATTTGGGTGCGTGACTACCTATGTGTGTGTGTTTATTAAATTTATTGGCATGACATTGTTTAATATGATCATATGGGTTTCTATATTACAAGATCTAAATATTACACTGTGGGCCACCACTCAAAGTCAGATCGTTTCCTGTCACCATATATTAGGACCTCCTTCACCCCCATCCCCCATAAGTTGTTTTAAATATCAAATACATATGCCCCTTTAGTTCCCATTGTGGTCTTATAAATGGAACAAAGCCTGTACGCTCAGTCCATCATTAGAAATAGACCTGTGTTTCCTGTTTCTGATTTCGAATGCACTTGGAGTTCAAAGGATGTTACAAATATTTATTTACTGCTGACAGTGCCCCATTATTGCAAGCCTCTTTCCCATATTTGCCTGCCCCCTTCCCCTTCTTGCTATTCTAAACTCTCGTTGTCCTTGAATCTTTGCATTTTGTATGGCAGATTACTTAGAAAGTGAAATTTGCCTTGCTCGTATTAAGGATGTCTCTTGGCATGACTTAGACCTTGGACACAATCCATGGCAAGACCCATCTTAACCAGTAGTGAGTATGGACCTAGGCAAAGAATGTGAAAAATATGAAGAATATATCCTAGTACATTTTCAGCGTCACCTTTCTCTTTCAGTCCTTTCTGAAGATTCTGGAAACAGGACCTGGCACCATGATGTTGGTTGTGTCTTCTTTGCCTTTCTTGCAGCAGACATAGTGCACTCTCTGAGCCTCTGTAAATAACATCAGCAGTTCAAACCAGGCTTTGTCAAATAATTTTAACTTAACTAGAAAATACACAGTGATTAAAACTATAGCTGTATGACCAGATGTATATACATTTTACATTTATTTCCTTTCTGATTGTTCTTCTATCACGAGTTTGCCTGAAATCTACCCTCCTATTATTAGGTCATTGCACTCTGTGAGTGTAAAGAAATACACACCAACATAATACTCGATTGCATGTATCTACTATGGATTCATTTATTCATTCATTCAAAAATAATTTGAAGCAGCATTGTAGTCAACTATGAGGCTAAGTTTTGAAATACTTGTGACAGTATTTGAATATATAATGATATAAAGCTATAGAATTCCTGTTAACATGTTTTATTTTTACTTTTGAAGTCCTAAGCCACACATTCATTTAACATTGAATTTTTATATCACAGACATTCAGGTACAAATTTCTACTTAATATGCAACCAGAGATTCGATTACAATTTCCCAAATTAGTGCTCCAATCCACAAGCTACATCAGAATAATGTGCTGTTCCTATTAAAATACAGACTCCTTGGCCCTGCCTGGGTAGCTCAGTTGTTTAGAGCATTGTCCAGATATGTCAAGGTCTCAGGTTCCATCCTCGGTCAGGGAACATAAAAAAACCAACCAATGTCTGGCTGGTGTGGCTCAGTGGTTGAACATCAACCCAAGAATCAAGAAGTCACTGGTTCAATTCATGGTCAGGGCACATGCCTGGGTTGCAGGTTCCATCCGCAGTAGGGGGCATGCAGGAGGCAGCCGATCTGATGATGTTTCTTTCTCATCAATGTTTCTACCTCTCTATCCTTCTCCCTTCCTCTCTCTCTAAAATTAATAAAAACATCTTTAAAAAAATAAGTAGCCAATGAATGCATAACTAAGCGGAACAGCACATTGATATCTCGCTCTCTTTCCCTCTCTTCTTCTCTCTCTCTCTCTCTCTCTCTCTCTCTCTAAAACTCAATAAATAAAATACAGACTCCTTGACCCTTATTACACATAATAACTAAAGGAATCTCCAGTGTAGAGCTTGGATACCTACATTTTTTTCAAAGCATCCCAGGTGATTCTTAATCACAGACGTTGACATTATATTGCATGTGTCTGAAACATTTGAATCTAGGAACTGACTGGCTTAATTTGTACAAATTCCATTTTAGTTATAACATAAATAGAAATACTGTATAAATTAGAAAGTTTTTACTTTTCTAGTGCAAACATGCATGGAGAAAGGGTGCTACTTTCAACTTCCTGCTAAAGTTAAAAGTACTTAACTTATATTCTAAGGTACAGAGATGTTGAGTCCATCCAACTGTATCATGCCCATTTTGGAACCAGCGTCAAAAGTCAGAATCCACAAATACACCCCAGGACAAACCCTGGAGGCAAACCCTTGGTTGGTGCACGCGGCAGGTCTTGGTTGCGAGGGGCTGTTCTGTGCACTGTAGGATGTTCAGCAGCATCCTGGGCTTTACCCTCTACAGGCCAGTAGCAACCAACCCTCTCACATTTGGGATGATCAAAATGACTCAGTGTCAAATGTACCTGGGGCGGGGCTGAGGAATAGGCCCCAAAGGGAACCACTGAGATGTTACCATACTTTATAGTTGCAATATAACCCTTCCGCCTGTGAATATTTCCTAAGCCTCAGTTTTGCCAGGTAGCATAGTTAACTGAGTGACAAACTAGCTTTAGGCAGGCTCCTCTAACCGTGAGGCAAGCCAAACTGTCCAGCTGTTACCCTTCAAGGAATACCTGTGTTTCCTACATTCCTTAGTAGGTGAAAATCCTAAGTACATTTAAAAATTTAAGAACATTAAAAAAAACAGCATAATTATTATAATCTTTCCAACTTAGGAAAGTAAGTTATTTACATTATGCTGATAGGTGTGCATGCATAATTTTAGCATTTACCCTAGAATTCTGTATTTAATCTACAAGGAATTAACACATATCAAAAGGAATTTTATTGAAAGACTAGAGGTCCAGTGCACAGATTCATGCACCAGTCAGCCAAAACCAGCAGTCCGACATCCCCCAGGGTTCACGGAGTGCCAGAGGGCACTCTGCAAAGTTGCTGTCACTGGGCAGCTAGTGCATTGAGCATCTGCCCCCTGGAGGTCATTGTGCATCATAGCTACCGACCAGCCGTCGGGCCGCTTAGGCACATATATATTAATTACACAATGCTCATATCAATACCGGGTTTGAGGGCAAAATCGAGGACCCAGCCTTATTTGCAGAGAAAGCAGTCCTGTGTATTACTGCGCCACTTTAAAGGATCGCTTTATATGGCTCACTCTTCCTCTAAAGCTCTTAAAGCTCTCGTCCCATACCAGGAGATAGAGTTCAGTTTTAAGCCATTTTGGAAGTTAGCTTAATTTTTCATATTAAACTCAGAAATCCAATTTAGGGCTTAATCCTTCTATATGATAATACATGATTCCATTTTCATTTAGTTTTTGAAACAATTGTAACAGGATTTGAATAAATCAAACTCACTCCAATGGAAGAGCCAGAGCTATGGCCCTCTGTGAACTTTGCTCACACAGCATTCAGGTTTCATGCAGTAAGTTGCTCTTTCATTTTTGTCAACCAGCGTCATTTGTTGAAATAGAAGTAAAGCTCTGGGCAGTAATAGAAATCAGGCTGTAAAGTTGATAAGAAACTGATTGGGTGTTTTTTTATTTTATTTTGTGGAGTAGTGTGATTTTAAAAACAAAATAAGATAGCTTGAGCAGCACGGGTTTAATAGATTGGGAAGGTCATATTCTGACCTTGGTTTATGTCCAAACCTGACCACCTCTGTAAACCCAGAAAACATACTGATATATTCTATGTCTCCGTTTTCTGTTCCATAAGACAGAACTGATACTCTACCTACATGTATGGCTCCTGAGGACTGGCAGAGAGGTTGTGTCTAGAGTGCCTGGCACAATGAATGACGAGTAATTACTCAAAAATATAAACGCATGTCTGTTCATAAGTTCCAAAGTAGAATCACCTTTTACTCAAAAGTAAATCCCTGCGTTAGGGGCTGTGACATGATTTCGTTTATGTGCTCCTGAAAATTAGCCAGTAAACCTACCTGAGCATTCCCCGCCCCTGCCTCCTGCACTCACTCACAGCCTGCCCTTCCTCCACACTGGACTAGCTCCTGAGTGCGTTGGAGAGGGATGGCCACTCAAAAGAACACACTGTTCTCAGCTTTCCTCTTTTTATTCTGCCACATTCCCTCAGTCCAGAGTAATTTCCCCGGGACTACTAATATATACAAATATTAGTTTTTTGTTTGCTTTTGTTTTGTCTTTCCAAATTATATTGTTCTGTCCTCAAGGCAGCCAGAAAAGCAGCATGTATATAAGAACAGTAGTTAGTTAACTCTTTCGTCAATAGGTACTACTCTGACAAATCAGGGGAGGGGTTCACTGGGCGTTAATGATGCGATGTCCAAGACAGTTTCAGTCCTCGTAAGCAGAGAAAGTTCATATGTTGAGTATAACATGATTTTTTAAAGTTTAATATTTTAAAAATAGGTTACAGATCAAATTATAAGCCTGTCTCACTATACAACTTCATTTTCCTTCATTTTGAGAAATATTTTCCTCTCTTCTTAGTCACTAACTAGATATACTTTCTGAATAATACATTCTCATCTATATTATTGTTGTTACATTGTAGTTTCCTTTAAAATACCAGTGTAGGCAACCTCTGGCGATGGCTGACTAGCCCAAAGCAAATTTCCTCTCTCTGGGGTTGGCTCTAGGAAAATTGGATGAAACATGTTGAAATGAGTCTGTTTTGTCTCAGAGAGGTACAGTGGCCACCAAACTTGAGGAATCAAGATCAAGGAAAAAATGCAAATTCCAAAACCTAATCTCAACTATTTTTTTCTCTTACCATGTCCAGTGCACACAAGCAACAGAAAAGAAGAGCAGGAAGTGGCAGCTGGGAGGCCCCAGGCTAGGGGGAGTTTCAGCCAGTCTTGCAGGTTTGGGGACCCAGGTTTGGAACACAGGGCCCACCAAAAGGAGCCCTGCTGAACACAATAGACTCTCAGCTTTCCCACCACAGCAGGAACCAGAAACAAACCAGTCCTCACAAAGCTTGAAGGCCAGTTCAAAATTCGTTCAAGATCAGAGTAACTGCACAATTGGTCACTGCCACGAATTTCATAAGCAAGGAAAAGGACAAAGAAAATAAAAGTGTTTGAAAGGCCAATTGTGTTTTGATGCTGACTGGCATAGATCAAAAGCAAATCATGTGACCCTTGACCCTTTGTTCCTGTGTGAGATCAATGACAGGCGCGAGAGTTTCAGTGGCAAACAATAACATTTCTTTAATTTAGTCTAAAAAACATACACTCCTAGTCAGGTGTGTAATTCTAAAATCAGCTTCCCTGGGGGAAAGGGGACTCCTCTTGCACTCAATGAGTGTCAGGAGTTGAATTTTGGGGAGGATCTAGAAAAAAAATAGGCGTTTTGTTCAATCAATATCTCTCACCCCAAATTTAAATGTAAAGAAACTAGCATGTGAAATCACACTGTGGGAGTGAAAAATAAAAAGATTTTGATGATAATCTTTATCCCATCCCACTTTATTTTCCACCATAATTTGTATTGCCAACTTTAGTAATACTTGTAAGTTGAAGCAAATGTCCCCCAAATAGTGACATGCAAGTCTGGTAAAACCAGCATTGCATTTAACGGTTATGGCCATGCCCCACTCTGAAGATACAGAGAAACATTACTAATTACCAACAGATATGGAGTATTTGAGTAACAGCTTGCATTTTAATATGTTGGTATCATTTTTAAACTATATTTGCATTTTTGTCTGTCCCTTGAACCCACCTTCCTGTTATTATTAAACAGCTCCACTTTCTTTCCAAGTCTATGATTTTTACCAAGAGCTTTCCCTGCTTGGAAAGAATGATGGGTAGGTAACCTAACCTGGACTACTCATAACACCAACTGCCTAATCTTTAGGGCTATTGCAGACTAGACATGTGCCAGGTTGGCCAGAGCCCGGCTGGATATGTGATCAGGAGCTATTGACGGCTGTCTTCCCAGTGTGTACACGGAGCTAAGCAGTCAGCTACAGGAAGGGCTGAAGCCAGCGTGTATCAAAACGCAGAGTTAAGCCGGAGACAAAGCATATCTACGATGCCACATGCCTGGAACATTGACTCCCAGCAACATTGATTTCATGGGCCCCCAGTCCTGTCTTCCACTTCGACTAATTAAGGTGAGATCGTTGCTGCTTGCAACAGAATTCTAATTAATATAGGAACTTGCATCTGGAAATGGGAAATTGGCTTGGTCATGGGACAAAAAGTATTTGTTCATCCCAAGAAGGAAGAAGGTGAGCTATGTTGCACGTTGGTTAACAGTTCCTTAAAATAATTATCTGCTCTATCTTGAAACGATTTCCTACAAGGCTGAGCTTTGGAAACCGAGTGTAAAAGCATCAGCATATTAAATGACATGGTGTCATTCATATGGCCTTCGGCAGGTGCTATGAAAGGTACAAGCTGTAACCTAAGCCAGGACATCTGAGAGTAGACAAGAAAGAGCTACCCAGCTACCCAGCTTTTCTCATTCTTTCGGGCCCCAGCAATCCCAGACCTGAGGGAGTGAGACTCTCATGAGTGTGGCTGAACTAAATGAGTGGATTATTCCTCTCCATGCTGAGGTTTGTGCGAGCCTTAGGTATGAAGCCCCTTAGAAGGGTTGGGAACTGTGACCCCTGGGTCCCCCAGCCCTCCTTTGGGCCTGTTGCTAAGCTGTATGATGCAGATACAGCTGTCAGTGTTTGAAGGCACTTAGTAATCACGACGTGTTGCTCCGAGGAGCCACCACATTAATAAAGTAAAAGCAGCTGCGGCAGCAGCAGCGGGTTAGTGGAATTGGTAGCAGCAATGGTCAGAATAAAATAAGCCTATGTATGGAGTTGAGCGGCTAAGGGAAAATCAGCCCGCTCACAATTGATCCACCAGTGGTCATCAATAATACCTTACACTATTGTATTAATGTAAACGAAGCGCACATCTCTCAAGATGACCACTAACAAAGCAATATTCTGGACAGAAGCAGCTGCTGGGCTGTAGTCTCTGGTTCTGTCCCTGAGAAGTTCCTCATTGCCGTTGCCCCCGTTACTATAGCAACTTCAGGATAGAGAGGGGTGACTTTCTTTGCAGTATTCTAACACACACATTATTTAATTGTCACCGTAAATCTAAGCCAAGGCTAGGTTATTTCAAAACACCTCAAATGCAAAAGGAAATACCCCCAGAGAAGCACAAAAGTGGGTAATCGGAATTAAAAGGCATGTTTTATTGTTTTGTTTTTTACAAAATATAGATCTTTAAGTAAGCATTTCCCTCTGCTTTTTGCTTCAGGCTTTTTCTCTCTCTGAAGTCAAATCTTAGGCCCTTTAAAATCAAGGTCAAAGGACAACAGACCCCAGTCTCTCTAATCTATTTATCTAGTATCCACTATGCTCAGTTCTTTCAACAACCCATTTCACGATGGAGAAGGTACATTGATACCACATAAACACTAAGGATCTTAAGAGACTGTTATAACCAATCCTACACCAACAAATTAAACAACCTAGAAGAAATGGGCAAAGTCCTAGAAACAATTTTCTAATGCTGAATCATGCAGAAATGAAGATCTGAATGGACTGATTATGATAAGGAGAATAAATCAGTACTAAAAACCTCCCAACAAACATAAGTCCAGGACCAGGTGGCTTCACTGGTGAATTCTACCAGACACTCAAAAATTCAATACCTACCCTCCAGCCATTCCAAAATATTGAAGGAGAGGGAACGCTTCCAAACTTATTTCATGAAGCCAGTGTTACCTTGAAACCAATATGAGAGATAGATACCACACAAAAAGAAAATTATAGGGCAATATCACTGATGAACATAGACGCAAAAATCTTCAACAAAATATTAACAAACAATTCAACAACACATTGAAAGGATCACACACCATGACCAACTGGAATTTATTCCAGGGATGTAAGGATAGTTCAACATCTACAAATTAATCAATGTGATACTCCACATTGAAAACCAAAAATATAGCATTATAAAGGCCATGTGTGACAAACCCGTAAATAACATCAAACACAATGGTGAAAATTTGCACAGTTCCTCTAAGATCAGGAACAAGACAAGGATTCCACTCTCGCCACTTTTATTCAACACTAGCGGCCCAGTGCAACAAATCCATGCATGGGTGTGGTCCTAGGTCTGGCCAGCGATCCAAGTGCAAGCATCTGGCGTGGAAGGGCAGGTCCCAGCTGACGTCTGGGCCCTGGGCAGCACCTGGCCCCCGAAGCCCCAGCGCCCTCCCTCTGCCTGAGTCACAGTGCCTGAGTCCCCAAGTGGAAACGCTGTGAGCGTGGCCGGATGCCGCAGGCTGGGGTGCAGAGCAGGCCTCTGGGCCGCCCAGTGGCTCCGCACAGAAGCTGGGCAGGCTGCGAGCTCTCTCCCTGCCGGCCTCACAGACCGGCTCCTGCACAAACCCATGGGGAGCCTGACCGGCCCCTGCGGTCCTGCCAGCTGCAGCCCAGCTCACCCAGAAGAGGCCATGTGGGTGTGGGGCAGGCTCCTCACAGGAGGGCTTCCCTGGCACACAAGTCTTGAAGTCCCGGGGGAGGGTAGCAGGGGGAGTGGGAGCGAACTCAGCAGACACCACGCATTCTCACTGCACCTCTGTCCCTATTACTCCCGCCCCCTGGTAGCCAGAGAGAGGTTGCAGCCCCCCACCCAGGTGCCGCAGGAGATTGGTTGCCAACACTCACCCCAGTTCCCTGTCCCAGCCTGGGGCCCAGCCCAGATTGGGTTGTCAGGGCCCGAGGGTGCTGGTTGCCATCTGTGGGGCAATTGGTGGGGTGATCGGGCCCCCACTAGCACCGGCCTTGAGCTGGCTCCACCCACTCATTTGCTCCACCATCCCCTTGCAGACCTGCTCTCGTCGGGACCTGTTGGGGCCCATTGGGCCCGGCAGTGCCTCCACTGCTGCCCACTGCCAGCACTGTATCGCCGACACCCACCATGTTCTGTGCTGCTCAATGCTGGACAGCACACATTCCGGTGAAACTCCTGGTAGAGGGGACAATTTGCATATTAACTTTTATTATGTGGGATTTATTCAATGTAATGAATAAAGAATAAAGAATAAATATCATCTATTTATATAAAAGACTAAGCAACGGAATGACCAGAACAACTGGTTACTATGATGTGCACTAACCACCAGGGGACAGATACCCAATGCAGGAGGTGCCCTCTGGTGGTCAGTGTGCTCCCACAGTGGGAGTGCCACTCAGCTGAGACCCACAAGCCCGATGGCAGCCATTCCCTCCCTCAGTAGTCCTGCAGGTCCAATATCAGAGAATGGTCCAGGCACCAATGGACCAGCACCGCTGGCATGATCCCAATAACACCACCAGCCTCCTTGAAGTCAGCCTTGGGCACTGGGGCCACTTCCCCTCCCTAGATGCTCCACAAGGAAGAAACAATATTAAAGCGGTCGCCAGGTGGCTCCTGACAACCAGCATGAAAGTCAGAGGGATGGATCCGGATCCCATGCCAGCAAGGGCATCCCACCACCAGCCCAGAGGGCCAATCGCATCCCAGCCGCTCACCCCACCCCCCTCAGAACCCCACCAATGCACAAATTTGTGCAATGGGCCCCTAGTATATACACAAAAGAACTTATTTCCTCTCTGAGTGATTGATACAAGTAATAACCTCAAACTTTAGATGAGACTACCCTCCCACTAAGGTGTATGCCTTTGCCTTATAATTCTTAATGACACAGCTATATTAAAAATAATGCCATATCTTCAATACTCATTCAACAACCCAATTATAGTAAAATACATACATTACTAAGAGTATGCCATCTTTGAATTAAATAGTGGTGTTTCGCATTTTCTTGTAGTTTTACTTTGTAATGTAAATATTAAATATATGCTCTTCTATATGAATGAGTTTACTAATACTTGCGTTTATTTCATTAAATGGGTTTAAACCAAGAGATCACTGGGAAGAAGGGATATGCTATAATGAAGAAAGATGCAGAGATGAGAGTTTTGGAGCATCACAGAAAACCTTACCAATTTCATAACATTTACTGAGCTCAGACAAGTGCAAAGGGAGACTTTGATACCTAATGCTACATAAGCTACAACCTATGAAATGCATGTAGATACAATAATTTGTCTCATTATTGTATTGGATATCTCTTTAGTATAAAATAAAAATAAATGCTCCTCCGTATGAAATGAAATGTTTCAGTGTTTAGGGTAGAAATAATTTCCAATTTTATAGGGAATTTATGGCACTTTTGAATCATCAAGGTACATAATGGAATTTGCACTATATAATGAGGAATTCTAGAACATAGAGCTTTTCTAAATTTCTAAATCAGAAAGAGTCAGACATTAACTAAGAACTATACTTTTTAATACAAAATATGGAACACCCATAATAAGTTTACTTGGTCAAAAAAATCTATAAATGATATGATATCTTCTTTAATTCTTTTTAATTCCTTTTTTTTCCTGAGTAAACTTTTCCTCTATAATGCAAGTCTTAAATTTAAATAGTAACAATCAAGGTCATTTGCTCAGTCAAAATATCACATGAACTCTATTTTTTAAAATATATTTTTTATTGATTTCAGAGAGGAAGGGAGAGAGAGATGAAAACATCAATAATTAGAGATAATAATTGATCAGCTGCCTCCTGCATGCACCACACTGGGGATCCAGTCTGCAACCCAGGCATGTGCCCTGACTGGGAATCAATCCATAACCTACTGGTTCATAGGTTGATGCTCAACCACTGAACCACAATGGATGGGCCACATGGACTCTATTTTATGGCAAAATTGTTGCTAAGACAATTATTATTACAAACTAGAGGCCTGGTACATGAAATTTGTGCACTCAGGGGGTCCCTCAGCCCGGCCTGAACCCTCTCGCAGTCCATGAGCCCTTGGGGGATGTCCAACTGATGACTTAGGCCCGCTCTCCACCAGCCGTGAGCCGGGCTCTGGCTGAACGGCGCTCCTCCTGTGCAAGCACACTGACCACCAGGGGCACGCTCCGGCTTTGAGCATCTGCCCCCGCTGATCAGCGCACATCATAGCAATTAGTTGTTCTGCTGTTTGGTCAATTTGCATATTAGCCTTTTATTATATAGGATATTTGACATTTAAATCTCATTCAAATGCTGATAGTGAATATCAGCGTAAGATCATGAACTCCCTTCCAATGTAACAAACCTGATTCTTCATAGACATGGACAATTTTAGTTAAGTTAAAAATCATGAAGACAGTAGGGTTACATAAATAATGAAAAAAGTAGTGGGAACAGGGTATTTTATCTTCTTTTTCATCATTGATCAATAGGAAGTAAGTTACTCTTTGTCATTTTTTTATGTGAATATGTATTTTCTTTCCCTGTATGATGAGTGTGTAAATGCGTATATAGGAGAATAAAGACAAAATAGAATGTTTGATAAATATGAATTATAAACACATTTTAAATAATTGACATTAACAAGTGAGATACTGGTTAAATTTCAGTAATTGAACTCAAGTTTATAAACTGCTTTGTTAGTAGAGCCCACTTCCATCTGATTATATTTCAAGAATATGTGGATACAAGTTTGAATTCTAGATCAGAATATACAGGATATCTTACCAAGAGTCAGACCTACCAGGGGTTTTAAGCACTTGCAAAGCAATGAGAAAGACTCCGGTTTCTTTGGAATTCTTTAAGAAGCTGAAATAATATCATTCTCAAGAGTTTGTGCTGATTGGTTGGCACACTTCACTAGGAAGTTTTCTGTATCTAGGCATATCTTATAACAAATTCATGATAATAGCATCTGAAAATGTATTTATTGTAATCAAATAACTCTGAATGGCCCATGGTAAATCGCTGAGAATTTGCAATTTTTTTGCATTTCCTTTATTTATTGGGATCAGTGCTCTATTTATGTCTGTATTTTAGTTTCAACTACTAACATTTGGTTATGTTTATTGATATGTATGTACATGTATTCAACTAAATCCATCACTTTGTATATATAATGAATTTAATATAATAAATCTAATATATTGATGAGATTTCATCAAATCAAATCAAATATCAAAAGGATGTTGAATCCTGTACACCTTATCAGACAATCTTAAAAGTATACTTGACCCTCTCTCGAGGTTGCATAATGGTATTATTTTTGAGATATTTTTTCTGGCCCTAAGGCAAAAAATGCAAGTTAAATTTTCATTAAGAAATGAAAAATCAGTTATTAAAAATTCTCAGTTCTAATGAACATAAACCAAAATAAACATAAAATACATTTTTAAAAAGAAATTTATCTGTGACAAAAATCAAAACAGCTTTATTAAGCCTACTATCCAATATAATGAATTAGTTTGGCTAAATGCTTAAGAAATTACCAAAATTGTTACTTGCTTTGTGCTGGGTAGATCCATTCATGAAGTAGTAAAATGGTGTCTTTTATTGTTTCTTTACCATTATCGACTATGTAAAATCTTGCTTTTAGTACAGCAGACCAAATGTGACTTTCCTGTTCTAATGTGGCCAAGCAAAGAACAGAACATGACGTTATAATGCACACCAGTTTCTCTGGACTTTAGTAAGCCAGGTTGAAAATCTAGGCAGCAGGGCATCTTGGGGTAAAGAAGAAAGCTTCCAACAACCCCATTAAACTGGTCGATTGCTCTTGCATTTTGTTTGTAGAATTCAATTTCAATAAAATTGATTATTTTTTAACAAAAACCTTTCTAGAGTTTTATGTAATATTTACAACACACCTTCAAAATTCCAATTATTGAGAAGGTAAAGGGAGAGACATCTCTAAATTTTAATAAAAACCTAAGCTATCAGCAAACACCAAATAGGGTAGATTGGAAAAACAAAAATAGCTGAGGAGTTTGTTGCTCTTTTAAAAAGTCTTCTAAGTGAATCAATAATTCTGCACTTAAGCTGCTGAATGAAGACACTACTTTCCTTGGGTGCTTTATAAGAAAGGTTTGAGGTCAACTGAAGCCTCAAAACACTGCTGACGACTCAGACACTGCTTTTTTGCTAAAGACATTTCTCATAATGTTGATTTATAGATCAACTTAAAGAGGGCAATGGATAGAGTGCTCTTTGGGGTGAGTGTCTGCTGTGGGAGGGGCAGTTGGGAGACAGGTTGAACTAAGCTTTCTCGTATCTGAAAATGTGGCGATATCCTTTTCAGTATTTGGAGAGATGGACTTCAATACAAGAACTGCTGTGTTTAATGCTTTCTTCTCTCTTAGTTCTATTCCTCTCATACTTAAACAGCTTCTCTAAGATGAATATTTTAATAGATATCCATTTTAGAGTAAACAATGTATAGAACAATGCAAATGACTTGTTGAGTTGAAATTGTTTCCTATTGCTATACCTTGAATAGAGGTAAAATTTAAGCTCCAGCGTCGTAGATAAAAAAAGGCAAAATATCTTTAGTTAAACATTATTACAACAATTAACTTTTTTAACAGCAAATTATAGGGTGTGTTTTTTCCTAAGAGCACTTCAAAACAAATTGGCTTTCCAATGAGTAATTACTAAATTTAGAGAAAAAAAACCTCAACGAATTCATGCCCCAAATATTTCAATACTTTTATGTGTAAGCTGTTTCCATGCATGTCCATTATTGGTGAAAAAGTGCACATTTGGATATTTTTTCTGAAAGATTATTTGAGTGAATAAGGAAAATAAAATCTCAATGTAAACACCTCTGTTTCCTTTGCAAATTGATTACTCACACCACCCCCCTTTGTTCTGGGAAGGAAAGGGTTTTCTGAGGGTAGGGATGGTGATAATACTGTGTTTGTAGTTACAACCAATTCCTCACTTAGTTCTTCATTTTACACAATTGATAAGTATTTGTCAAAGGAACTGACTGATCAAAAGCTGAGTACAGCAGACCCTTGAACAACACGAAGGTTAGTGGTGCTGACCCTCAAGCAGTCAAAAATCTGTGTAGACCTATTAACTCCCCAAAACTTAGTAGGCCCTTGGTATCTACAGGATGTTGGTTCCAGGACCCTCTTGGGTACCCACATCCACAGATGCTCAAGTTCCTATTTAAAATAGTGTAGGTCAGTGCATACAGCTGGCCCTCCACACCCACAGACCCCTAACCATGGTGGAAAGCAGTAGTTGTTTATTAAATGTCCACATGTAAGGGACCTGTGCAAGGGTCAACTCTGTACTTTCCTTTTGAAGGTGAGGAAGTGGGGAGCCTGCTCTGAATATTGTCTTTAAAGATCTAATCCAAAGGCATCATTCTCCATTAGATGTTTTCAACCTAAGAACTGGAGATCCAGATGAGTCCTATGGTCAGTTCTGAAGTTCTAAGAGATGAAAAACTCACAATTAATTTTTATTTCATTAATTCCTTTCTTTACTCATCCCAGCATAAACTAATATCCAAATTAAATTTATATTCCGTCATTGTTCTCCAAATATTTTGTCAGTCCAGTTACTTTGGATGGTCCTACAAGGTCTTCAGGCTTCTTTCATCTACACTAATAAAAGAGAAACATGCAAATTAACCATCACTCCCTCACTCCACTACACCCACTAGCCCATTAGAGTGACTATGCAAATTAACCCAACAAAGATGGCGGTTAATTGGCATGCGCAGGCCTGGAGCAAAGACTGAAGATGACTGAAGATGGCGGCAGCCATGGAGCTGGAGCGAGCAGGAGGCTTGGGTTGCTCCTGTGGCTACGGAGGAAGCCAAGCTTCCTGCTGGCCCTGTACTCTGCTTAAGGAGGGGCTGGGGGCCTGGGTCGCAGGGGGCCTCGGTCACCGAGGGCAACCCAGGCTTCCAGTCAGCCCTGGGTTCCACTGGAGGAGCTGGAAAAAAAAAAGGAGGGGCTGGGAGCAGCCGGAGCGGAGAAGCCAAGCCTCACTGCTGCGGCCCAACTAAAGGACTGGGTCCCGGGTGCCAGAGGAAAGCCGGTGCCGGCAGCCAGGGGAAGGAAGGCTTATTGGTGAATCTTCATGCAATGGGCCACTAGTATTAATATAATCATTAGTATAAAGACTCATTTCTGAAATAGTAACATATATTGAATAAATATCTAAATAATTTAAGTAGTTACTCAAAGAACTTCAACTAAAGCATGACATTCTAAAATTTATAAGTAATTTGTTTTAGGGAAAATACCTTTTAGTTCATTAAGTAATGTTATATTACCTTTATGATTTGTTTTATTCATCCAGTTGAAGCAATATAATATGGTTAACATGATTTCTGCTAGTTTAAGGAGATAATACTAGTACAGTTGAAAGACCACTGTTTTTTCTAGAAGTCATCAAACAAACTAAAATGACTAAAAATAAGAGTTTGAGGTACAAAAAGTGGGCATTGTTTACAAGTATTTTGTAATGAATGGGTACCAGAAAATCCAGATTGAGATGGGTATCAAGTATTATGGCTTTTATCTACCAAGGTAATATAGGTTTCATAATAAAGAGTATAATGCAATAATTTTTACTTTATATTATCCATGGAAGCAAAGATAATATTGTCTATGTTCTATGAGGGTTATTGCAATAAAAATGAGTTCATGAGGTAAGAGACCAATGTTTATTTGTACAATATGAAATGTAGCACTGCAAACATATTGAATTAATTTATGCTTAAGCATTGTGTACTCTGTGAGATCAAATCAGGTCCTTCAGTCATTTAATGATTTTAATTTATCTCTTCTACCTTAATTCTTCTTCAAGTTTAAAAGTGTTCTTCTAATATGCCCAAATGATCACAGTGTGTAAGATATCTTCCTTTGGCCTCATTTATTTAATGTTCCTACATAGTTAGTGCTTTGAATATTTATCTTAAAAAACAACACGGCCAATTTGATAATATACTATAGGTTCCAGGATAACCAGGGGATTTCCTACATGCCTGCTTGTCATTTAAGATGCAACATTATTATTCAGTTCAAGGAAGGTATATCATGTTGATAATTAAAGAGGATTGTTTAGGATACACTTGTCCCTTATATAGTATTGGTTGGATGTGATATATTCCTCAATCTATCCCAGAACTTTTCTCTCAATTATCACCAAAAGATATTCTTAGGCTGGTGCTTAGTAACCAATGCAGAAACTCTTCAATTATTAGGGCATATGATCAAGGAAAATAAGCTCTTAATGGCACACATCCCTTCAAAACCTAAAGGCAAATGGAGTCCTACAATGGTTCATGTAAAATACAAATTCTCCAGGGGTTAACATATTTCAGCAAAGTGAAAAAAAATCAATATAACTTTAAATATGAGTAAATTGCTTGGAAATAACTTATATAACAAGAAAAGTAAACTGGTGTTTACTTCTAAAAGGGAAGACGGCACACTAATTCCTGGAGAAATAGGATTAATTTGAAATGTGTTCCAATTTTTTTACTCTTTCTTTTAAAATTGATTTTAATCAATGCATCATCATCTTTTACATTTATGTTTTATTCACTTTGCAAGAATTTATTTTAGATAATCATTGACATGAAAAAAATCTGTTTTAGATGTAGTAGCAATATAAATATGTATGTGTAACACTATGCTTCCTAAATGGTGAATAGGAATGATGACTGGGAAAAATATATACAGTGGGGCCTTGACTTACGAGCGTCCTGACTAACAAGTTTTTCAAGATATGACCCGTCTCTCGGCCAATTTTTTGCTTTGAGTTGCGAGCTAAAATTCGGATTACGAGCCAGCTTCAGATATCCCACCGCTAGTTGGCACAGCGAACGTCACAGTGAACGGCACATCAGCCCAGCATCACGTGTCTCACTAGTTCACTTTTTGATTTGACATACGAGTAATTTGAGTTACAAGCTCCATCACGGAACGAATTAAACTCGTAAGTCAAAGCCCCACTGTAGTTAGAATGCAGAAAACCGGGAATTGTGGACAGGAAGGAATTGAGTGCAGTTGGAAGTTAGCCTCCCCAGTCTCTACCTGGTATGTTGTTGTGTCCTCATAGCTCATTTAGAATCATCTTATGACATAGCTGAGGGTAGACATGGCTGCATCAGAGCAGCATACATGAAGTGGCTTCACTTGTTTTGTATGTTCTACCATTGATCAATTTATTTAGGAATTTTGAAAAAATTGGCAGGCTACTTACACTTCTCACTTTATTGGGATTGGTGTTATAGATTTATTATTTGGACAACCTCATTATATATTGAAAATATAAAAACCCATGTCAGTATGATTCAAGAATTGCACTGATTATATGATATCCACAGATAATCTTCAAATTTTATATTAATGAAATGTCAATCTTCCCCTTGATCAGTCCCTTATCATTTAGACTGATTTGAAAATTTCTAGATTGATTTGAATTTCATTTTTTTTGTTTGTAATTCCCTCCTTGTTGTTTTTTATTGTTGAAAGTATTACCTAGATTCTTCTTTTCCCCTCCATTAACCTCTTCCAGCTCTCCCCCCACCCCACTCCCCCAAGTCCTCACACCCCATTGTGTCTGTCCATGGGTTATGCATATACGCACACAAGTTTCATTGGTTGATCTCTTCCCATCCACCGTCCTCTGCCTTCCCTCTGAGGTTCAACAGTCTGTTCATGCTTCTATGACTCTGGGTCTATTTTTGATCATCAGTTTATTTTGTTCATTAGATTCCACATATGAGTGAGATCACATGATACTTATCTTTCTCTGACTGGCTTATTTCGCTCAGCCTAATAATCTCCAGGTCCATCCATGCTGTTGTAAAGGGTAAGAGTTCTTCCTTTTTTAGTGCCACATAGTGTTTCATTGTATAGATGTACCACAGTTTTTATCCACTCATCTGCTGATGGGCACTTAGGCTGATTTCCAAGTCTTAGCCATTGTAAATTGTGCTCTATGAACATAAGAGTGCATACATTCTCTCTGATGAGTATTTCATTAAAATGTCTATACTATCCAAAGTAATCTAAAGATTCAATGCAATCTCTGTTAAAACACCAATGGCATCTTTCACAGACCTAGAACAAACACTCCAGAAATGTTATGGAACCAAAAAAGGCCCCAAATAGCTGCAGCAATCTTGAGAAAGAAGAACAAAGTTGGAGGAATCACAATACCAGATATCAAGTTATACTACAAAGCCACCATAATCAAAAAAGTCTGGTACAAGAACAGACATATAGATCAACAGAACAGAACAGAGAACCCAGAAATCAACCCAAGCCACTATGCTCAATTAATATTTGACAAAGGAGGAAAGAGCATACATTGGAGCAGAGACAGTCTCTTTAATAAGTAGTGTTGGGAAAATTGGACATGCAGATACAAAAATTAAAACTAGACCACCAACTTACACCATACATAAGAATAAACTCAAAATGTATAAAAGACTTAAATGTAAGACGTGAAACCATAAAAGTTCTAGAACAGTGGTTCTCAACCTTCCTAATGCCACGACCCTTTAATACAGTTCCTCATGTTGTGATGACCCCCAACCATAAAATTATTTTCGTTGCTACTTTATAACTGCAATTTTGTTACTGTTATGAATCGTAATGCAAATAACTGATATGCAGGATGTATTTTCATTCTTACAAATTGAACATAATTAAAGCATAGTGATTAATCACAAAAACAATATGTAATTATATGTATGTTTTCCGATGGTCTTAGGCGACCCCTGTGAAAGGATCGTTCGACCCCCAAAGGGGTCGTGACCCACAGGTTGAGAACTGCTGTTCTAGAAGAAACCAGACATCCCCCATAGCAATATGTTTACCGATATATCACCTAGGACAGTGGTCGGCAAACTGCAGTTTGCGCGCCACATGCAGCTCTTTGGCCCCTTGTGTGTGGCTCTTCCACAAAATAGCAACTTCTGAGCATGGGACATGAAGTTTCAATCGCACTGTACGTGCGCATCGCACATGGTATTTTGTGGAAGAGCCACACTCAAGGGGCCACAGAGCCGCATGTGGCTTGCCAGCTGCAGGTTGCCGACCACTGTCCTAGGACAATGGAAAATAAGGAGAAAATAAAGTTTTTATTTTACATGAAAATAAAAAGTTTCTGCACTGCAAAATAACAAGAAAGCCCACTACATGGGAGAACATATTTATCAATGATACATCTGATAACGGGTTAATCTCCTAAATATATAGGGAATTCATACAACTTAACAAAAGGAAGACAAACAATCCAATTAAAATGGTCAAAGGACCTAAATAGATATTTCTCCAAAGTGGACATACAAAAAGCCAAGAGACATATGAAAAAATGCTCAGTCACTAATAATCCAAGAGATGCAGGTCAAAATGACAATGAAATATCACTTCATACCTGTCAGAATGGCTATCATCAACAAATCAACAAACTACAAGTGCTGGTGAGGAAGTGGAGAAAAGGGAACCCTAGTACACTGCTGGGGCGATGCAGACTGGCAGCCACTGTGGAAAACAGTATGGAGTTTTCTTAAAAAATTAAAAATAGAATTTCCATTTGGACCAATGATCCCACTTCTAGAAATATATCCTAAGAAACCAAAAACACTCATCAGAAACGATATATGCACCCCTACGTTCATAACAGTGCAATTTACAATAGCTAAGATTTGGAAACAGCCTACGTGCCCATCAGCAGAGGAGTGGACCAATTTCATTTCTGATGTTTCATCTAATCTACCAAGGAACTAACTGAATAAGTTTATGAAAAAAGGAAGAAAGATTTAATGAGCATGTTCCTCCTTCTTACCCATCTGAAACTCTAGCTGACCTTATGTACATTGTTTTTGAAGAAGTTGCTGGTCCCACAACCTGCCATAAGAGAGGAAACCTTACAATATGATGTTAATATTTAAGATGGGAGCATTTGTCAATTATATTTGAATTAAAGAGGGTTAGATTTTTAAAGCATATCAAAACAAATGTGTTCCTTTTAATTCATGGGACAAAGAAACTTATAGAAATGTTTGATAAATGTATCCAAATGAACAAGTAACTATTTGTCTCTTACAGATTGAAAGCGTGTTTTCTATGTGTTATGATAGAGAAATTATTATAATTGCATATATATTATTATAGGCAATTGATTACCAGTTATATATTTATACATAAAAATTAAATACTTTAATATGCTTTGAAAACTAAATATGCATAATTGATGGTATACCCAATGTAATATTAAGAAGATATGTTAAGAAATAGATGAATAAATGAAGATTATTTTATTCAGTTATATGTAAATAAATTAGCATCATGCCTTAGCTGGTTTGGCTCAGTGGATAGAGCATCAGCCCGCAGACCAAAGGTTCCCAGGTTTGATTCCTGTCAAGGTCACGTACCTTGGTTGCAGGCTCCTCCCAGGCCCGGGCCATGGTCGGGGCTCATGCTGGTGGCAACCAATGTCTCTCATATTGATGATTCTCCCTGTCTTTCTCTCCTCTCTTTCACTCTCCCTAAAAACCAACGGGAAAATATCCTCATGTGAGGATTAACAAAATAAATAAATAAATGGATGAATGAATGAATAAATAAATAAATAAATAAATATCACAAGTGGATGCTGAGAGGGAATAATCTTCACCTTCCTTGTTATTCTGAGAAGACTATTTCTGAGAAGAGGTTAAATCACACAGTCTATTTAAATGATTAAATGAAAGGAATTGTTCAAAGAGTTATATGCCTGGCTCTTAGGAAGAGTTTTATGGTCAATAAAACCTATAGTCAGACATAACGACAGAAAGGCAAAGGCTATGAAATATTATGCTGTGATATTGTACCAGTGGTTGGTCAGGAAGAAGTTTTATTTCCCTCCCATATTGTCATATGCAGTTAAATAGCTCCCTCAGAAGCACATAGGTACAGAAATTCTGTTTATTTTTATGAACCACTAGTATGATGGATTCTGAAATCACGGTGCTATTGTGCCTCTTTCAGACCTATAAATAAAATGAATTTAATTTTCTTCTTAACAGTTTTGATGTGATGGAACTTGAAGCATACAGGATTTATAAAGATACACATGTAATGAACATCAATAGGAACTATAGGGAGTGCATATATAAAAACACCTAAAGTTGAGCTATATTCAAATCCATCTGTGTTTCACAATCATTCACACACACACACACACACACACACACACATATCTTTTCCAAATTTGACTTACTCATATGAGAAGCAGGTATTTCAACAAGCTCTACAGCCTCTATTCAGTTTTGGGTTTCAAGAGCCCTGTTTATTTTATGAAAAATAAGCAAAGAATCAATATGACATGCCTCACAATTTAAAATTGCACCTGCTCAGTGACACACAAATGTAGGAAGTAAGAAACTGTAGAATATGGCCTTTGCAATGAGTGACTTGTAAAAGACAAACACAAATAAATACGAGGGTTTTCATGTAGCTTCTATACAAATTAACATCAGCCTACAATCCTACAGGTGTGGCATTTCTTTTCTTCTCTTTTTATTTTTAAGTTTTAAGAGGCAAATAAATGAATTGCTATGTATGGTGCACTAGTGTCTACGCATGCATGAATATATCCACAGAGTCAACAAACCTTTATTAGAAATATATATATATATGTATACTAGAGGCCCGGTGCACAAAAATTTGTGCACTCGGGGGGAGGGGGGGGTCCCTCAGCCCAGCCTGTGCCCTCTTGCAGTCTGGGACCCCTCAGGAGATAACGACCTGCTGGCTTAGGCCAGCTCCTGGGTGGCAGAGGGCAGGCCCAATCCCTAGGTGCAGCCCCTGGTCAGGCTCAGAGCAGGGCTGATTGGGGAGTTGGGGCGCCGCCCCCTGTCATGCACAGAGCAGGGCAGATCAGGAGGTTGCGATGCCACCCTCAGTCACGCTCAGGGTGGGGCCGATTGGGGGGTTGGGGCACCGCCCCCTGTCACACTCAAGGCAGGGTCGGTGGGGAGGTTGCGGCGCCACCCCCTGTCACACACAGAGCAGGGCCAATCAGGGGGTTGGGGAGCTCCCACCTGTCATGCACAGAGCAGGGCCGATCAGGGGGTTGAGGAGCTCCCCCCTGTCATGCACAGAGCAGGGCCCATCAGGGGGTTGGGGAGCTCCCCCCTGTCATGCACAGAGTAGGGCCGATCAGGGGGTTGGGGCGCTGCCACTGTCACACTTAGGGCAGGGCCGATGGGGAGGTTATGGCTCTATCCCATCACACACAGAGCAGGGCCCTTGGGGTGGGGGTTGGGGCGCCGCACCCTGTCACACACAGAGCAGGGCGGATAGGGAGGTTGTGGTCCCACCCCCTGTCACACACAGAGCTGCAGGGTGATCAGGGGGTTTGGGCGCTGCCCCCTGTCACGCTGATCCCGGTGCTGCTAGGCCTATTACCCTTTTACTATATAGGATAGAGGTCTGGGGGCCTGCTGGTTTGGCCTGGAGGGTGTCCTGGATCAGGGTGGGGGTCCCCACTGGGGTGCCTGGCCAGCCTGGATGAGGGGATGATGGCTGTTTGCAGCTGGTCACACACCCTTCAGGGTGGGGAGTCCCCACTGGGGTGCCTGGCCAGTCTGGGTGAGGGGCTGAGGGCTGCTTTCAGGCTGGCGGTTATTGACTGAAGCTCCCAACCGCTCCTTTTTTTTCTCTTTTTTAAATTTTATTCTGGGCCAGCTTTAGCTCTGGCTCTAGCTCTGAGGCTTTGTATCTGGTTTGTTTGCCATTCTATAATCGAAACAATGTATAACTTCAGCTCTGAGATCCAGGCAGGCTGAAAACTGGTTTCTGGGGTTTTGTTTAGCTTCTTATTTGCAACATAGTACAAAGTTTCTTAGAGTTGCAACTCAGAGGCCGGCAAATCAGGCGGGGAACGTTGGAGTCCGCAGTCACTGGAGCAAGCAAGCCTCATGTTCGCTTCCAGCTGCCTAGCTGCTGGCTGCCATCTTGGCTGACAGTTAATTTGCATAAGGATATGCTGATTATCCAATGGGAAGGGTAGCGGTCGTACGCTAATTACCATGTTTCTCTTTTATTAGTGTAGATATATATATATATATATATATATATATATATATATATATATATATATATATATATCTTTCCAATACAGATTCTAATAAGTTGAAGTACTGTCTCCTGAGATGTAGAAATTCATCAACCTGTGCAGCACAGAGGAAATGCATAGCATTTCTTCCATCCTTTTCCATAGAGAAGGGCTATAGATTGTAAGGCAGAATTTTATCTAATCCTTTTTGCAAAGGTAGAATCAAGAGATAAGGCCACCCTTTATCATCCTAAGTCAAAATCAAAAGATGAGAAGATAGTTATAAAGATAGGAGTGTTATTAGAGAAGAGAGTTGTGAAAAACAATCCTAATATTGAGAAACAAGCCTAATATTGAGAAATATGTCAAAAAATCACAGCACTAACAAAACAAAGCAAGCTTAGATTATTTCAGGTGGTTGTCAATACTATAGTTTGATAATAATGAATCCAAGTAATCACTGAAAAGCAGAATAACAATAAAAATAGTCAATGTCTCCATAAAGTATTAATGATTGATGGGGAGAAATGCGCTATCCAAAAGTCCTCTAAGGCAGACTATGTCTTTCCCAGATCCTCTAAAAGAGGTAGAATTGGATCTTACTAAATATAAGGTTTTCACCAGTTAGTGCAATTAGATTTATAGTTCTATATAGTTGAAAAGACCTCAGGAACACTCTGATTCAACAGGCATTTTACAAAAACAGGGCCAATTTGCTTCAAGTCAAGAGGGCAAATAAATTATTTGAAACCAAGGGGAACTATTAGGATCCTCCTTTGTCTGACTGTCTGTCATGGCCTTGGCTGCCCAGGAAAGCTGCCATCCTGAAGCTTTCAGGATTACTGTCCATCAGTTCACAGTAAATGCCAATAAACCTTGATTTTAAATGGATAAGTAGCTCTCAAATAAAGTAATGATGGGGGTGGAAATCAATGTCACCATCAAAAAACCTTTAATGCCTGGACTCAATGGTCCCTGACACTCTTCCTCTGTGACCTGCATGAGTTTTGAAACTTGCTTCTGCGTGAGTTTCCTGGTCCTTGGCATGTGCACTATCAGGTCATCCTCACCCAGCTGCCATACAAGAGGAATTATTGCTGGTTTATTTGCACCCTCTAGAACAGCGGTTCTCAACCTGTGGGTCGCGACCCCTTTGGTGGTCGAACGACCCTTTCACAGGGGTCCCTAAGACCATTCTGCATATCGGATATTTACATTACGATTCATCACAGTAGCAGCATTACAGTTATGAAGTAGCAACGAAAATAATTTTATGGTTGGGGCACAACATGAGGAACTGTATTTAAAGGGCCAGAAGGTTGAGAACCACTGCTCTAGAATATAATGGGGATCTGGCCATGTGTCTTGTTCTCTCCTTCAACTATGTACCTGGTGTTCACAGGCACGCAAATATGTGCTGAATGAGCGAACAGATGAATAAAAGCTTGGTACCCATGAGGTGGAGAGATAGAAGGATGCGTGAGAAAGCACAGGCCCCAAGTCCATGGAAAACCTAGCTCAGGGTGTGTTAATAAAATGAGACAATGCATTTCAGACAACTGAGAGACACCCTGGCAAAACATTATGTGCCTGCCACTCAAAGCTCATGGCACAGCACGTCATTTCTGAGAAATTATTTTCTTCTAAAGTGAAACACACCTCCATCAACCATCTCAGCAGCAGTCCAAACAAGGACTTTCTAACTCTGTGTGAAAGAAACCATGTTGCTAGTGTCCTGTGAAATGCAAGAGAGGAAAAGTTATCAAAAACAGGCTGGGCGTAGATGATGCAGAAATAGTGTAATGGTTTATTTGATTCAATCTGTAAATTGGACAGAGTAGGGGTTGGATATACATGTGCTGTGTGTGTGAATATATATAGTATATACCTACAGTGTATGCTATATGTATATAATTAGTTTGCTTTTAAATGTAGAAATAGATTATATATGCTGATTTATCTGTTTAAACTGTGCTAACTCTTACTCTCAATTTGAACAATAAAATGGAAACTAATGTTTTACTTCTGTGAATTATAAGTGTGTGCATGTGTGTCGGTAAAGGCATTATCTTGTCAGTGTTTCATATTTTATTTTCTGAGGTTAGCAAAGAAAACACATTTTCTAATTTCTTTGAGTTGTATTACCTAAATCTAAATATTCTTGATTCATAATATTACAAGCAAAAAATAACACTTACGATCATAATGAAATAAAACATGGCCTTAATATAAGAATATATTTTCAAAGTGATGAAAATTAAAACATAAAATTCCCATTAACAGTAATGGAAATGTTAGATTTATCGTCAAGAAGTCTAGACTATAATTAATGCGGCTCTTTTTTATTGTCAAAGCCAATTATTTAAACAATGACAGCTTTTCTGATGTAAATATTTTTTTCAACAGAAGATATTTTACACACTGTCATTTGCAGAGTGTTATTGTTTGACCTCCTAAAACATGCACGTTCCCGCTGAGAAGGTTTATTAAAGGGGCAACTCAAGCTCTGCACTGGGTGGCATCCACACTGCGTGGTGACCAGGGTGCTCTGCATGTGAATCGGGAATCCGCTCCTTCTTCCCCTAGAAAAGCCTGGACGCATTTATTTGCCTTTCAGTTTGTTTCCAAGTGTTTGTTTGGGGCTGTTCTTCCAAAGACTGTAATTGCCTATTTCAGACCCCAGTGAGTCCAATGCAGGGATCCAAAATCCCATATTCAGATTTTATTTTGTTCTGTTTAGATATTCAAATGTCTAATAATGTATGCAAATGGGAAATGTTCGCATTCTTTTCATCAGTTTGAATGAACTGAGAAATGGCAGCTGGAAAACATATGTTTAGGTTCTGAAGAATTCCACTTTTTACTTAAATCTTACCTCAGAATTATACAGAGCACTCACTACACTTTCCTTTTCTCTTTTTTTAATTGATTTTAGAGAGAGACATCGATTTGTTGTTCCACTTACTTATACATTCATTGGTTGCTTCTTATATATGCCTTGACCAGTGATGGAACCTACAACGTTGGCGTATGGGGACAATGCTCTAACCAACTGAGCTATGGGGCCAGGACAACATTTTGTTTTTTAAATGGTCTTTTACCCCCTCTTTTGGGCAGAACACCAATTTAAGCATGTTTGCATAGTAACTTTTATAAATAGAATTTAAAATAAAGTGTAATTCCATATTCTCAGATAAGAACCAAATGGATGGAGACCAGCGATCAGCTTGCAAGTTTTCAGTCAGGTAAATAAACAGCTAACTCCACTCACAACGGACACAGCTTTGCCCTAGAGTTTTGAGTAGATATTGCTGTGTAGTAAGTTGATGGCTTTTCTTTGGGGAAATTGGTTTTGTATCAATTTATTTCAGGTTGTTTTCTCTCACAAGGTTTATTGTGCTTCACACTGACTGGAGTGTAAAATGCCTGAACCCTATCTGCAAGCAGCACTGGCCTCCTGTTTCAGAATCCAGAGGAAAGAACAATAACAGCGCGTCACCTTCAGAGCCAGAGCGATGTTCCCTGCACAGTTGTGATCACGGTTAGCTTGGACATCAATTCCTCAGCAAGTATTTGCTCTGGGCCTACCATAAGGCACACCACTGGGGATTTGCCCCTCGCATTCATGGGTAATTAGGGCAATTTAGTAAAACACACTAATGTCTATGTACCCATTCCACTAAACTGGAAACTTCTTGAACTATGACTATCTTCATAATTCTTATCTAGCTAACTACATTATTAATTTTCTATTCAAACAAAGGCAATACTTTCATTTAGAACATTTACCCAGAGTAGACGAGATTCTTTGATTTGATTATCTTTGCGGTCACATGTCCCAAGTTTCTTAACTAGGGTGGTCACTTCCTTCTTCTACGTCTCTAATCTCTTCTCACAGTGACACAGAACTGACTACCTTACACAGTTACCGGTTCAGATACAGCAATATTTAGCAGTTCTATGTGTTGTATTTTCACACATTTTTTGTAAACATTCTCTCATTTATCCAAATGCTAACTGTCTGATTGCCACTAGCAATTTTATACACAGGAAGATGTGAAACCCTTGCCTGTTCCACAGCTAATCAATCAGGAAGCCTGGATTCAAACATGAACAACTTTGAACCTTCCTGTCTATTCCATCATGAAGCGCTTGGAAATTAATGGACCAGCAAACAATGTGCAGCCTTGTCAGAAGACATTAGAACACAGAAAGGGGGGGAAAGAAATAATAGGAAGGTTGGCAGGGCTTGACTCATACGAAAAAGAACAAAATTTCAGCCCTGGCCAGGTCGCTCAGTTGTTTAGAGCATCATCCTGATATGCCAAGGTTATGGCTTTGATCCCTAGCCAGGGCGCATACAAGAAACAGCTAATGAATGCATAAATAAGTAGAAAAATAAATTGATTTCTCTCTCTCTCAAAATCAATTAAAAATGTAAAAAAAAATATTTTTCACACTTCTCAGATTTTTTTTTTTTAAAGAGTGGATTTTGAGGAGGACAAACTTGGGACAGAGAGGTGTGGATTAGAAACTAAATAAAAGAAACTGTTTTGCTCATTGTTTTATAACCACAACACGTTAGTACAGAGAATGCTCTACACAAAACAACACAACAAAGGCTCCAAGATTGAGGTGTCCCCTTAGGCAAGGCGACGACTCAGTCTTTAGATTTGGAATCCTTGTTTTGGGATGGATGGATCATGGGTGAGTGGCCCAGCGCAGGCATGAACCAGATTTCAGAGGAATGGCCACTTGGCACAGGTAGAAATAAATGGCATATTTGGTTTCATATATCGTGTAACTCAGAAGTACCTCCCAAACTTCAGTGGCCCTGATTAAATTAAAGACCAGATTAACATAGTAAGATTTTAGGTCATAAACCAAAACTTAATTTTGAAGTGTTATTATGATCTTGCTCAGAAGGGACAATAGTGTGTGTGCAGAGCGAATAGTTAGATGGCTGTTGCAATAATCCTGAGTGTTAATAGAAACTGAGGAAGTACCGAGGGGACCCGTGAACAGTCCACTGACACTCAGAGGTTTTCTCGATCAATACCCGTTTGCTTTTTATTCTGCAGGTGGAGTCAGCAGGTGAGGAGGACTGACTGCTTGCATTGATCTGGGACTTGAGCATTGGCGAATTTGGGTATCCAAGCAGGTCCTGGAACCAATCCCTGCGGATACTGGGGGACAAGTGTTGGGGAAATCAAAATTTATACTCGACTGCCGGGGGCAGGGGGGTGTCAGTGGCCTAACTCCCAATTTGTTCAAGATTCAGCTGTATTTTGCTGATTTGTGTGACCAAACCCTCCGGTCTGTAACTTTTTCTGCATAGATAATAAGAACTCAATCTTATCCATTGATTTGATAGTTGAATAAACATTTATCAAGATTCTGATGTGCCATCATATTATTTCCTGAATGAGTGGTGTTCAATTGTGGCAAAATCCAATGATTTATTTCATAACCGACACAGGCATTCAGAACAGCCGTGATTGCAGGAAAGAGACAATAGATAAGAATTTGCTAAACTTCTGCCCTGAGCCTGGAAGCTCACCACCAGCGAGGTGCGAGGTCCACGGTCACTCAGCTTCTGCCGGACGGGAGTCAGTCACCCGTCAGCCCGGCACAGGGTCTACCTCCAGCTTGGAACAGTGATGGGCAGGAGGGCGGTATGCCTGGCTCCCATGCACATTCCCAACACTTGCCCTCTGTGGGCTGGTACAGCTCTCCCAGCATGAGGGACGTTTCCACAGAAATAGTGTTTGATGGCCTGGGTAACTCCACGTATTTCTTCACTACAGCTGGTAGCAAAAAGGGTGGATATGCCTGCACTTGTTTTATGTTAATCTAATGATACAAAGACATAGCCTGAATTTAAATTGGAGAAATGGTTTCCTTGTGCGTAATTCATTTCATAAGACATGTAATGAACATGTTCTTCCTTCTCTGCCTTCCCACAGCGGTTCTCAACCTGTGGGTCGCGACCCCTTTGGGGGTCAAACGACCCTTTCACAGGGGTCGCCTAAATACATCCTGCATATCAGATATTTACATTAGGATTCATAACAGTAGCAAAATTACAGTTATGAAGTAGCAACGAAAATAATTTTATGGTTGGGTCACAACATGAGGAACTGTATTAAAGGGTCGTGGCATTAGGAAGGTTGAGAACCACTGCTCTAGGATGTCTTCCCCATCTGTGCACTTAGTTGTGCTCTTCTCTTTAATTATGACGCTTGGGCTTCCACACACATCATGGATCTGTCGTTCACTGTCTTTCTTTAGTTTAGAAAATTCTTATCTATTGTCTCTTCACATGCTTTGGGAGCCTTGTTCTCTCTTTACTGCTCCTGGGACCCTAATCAAACATATGCTACACTTTTCATATTGTCCTATATGGCTCTTGGATCAACTTTTCCTATCTTTCCACTGTTTACTACTTTAAAAAAAAAACATTGCCATTTTTATATTTCAGCTTTGGACAATTTTCACTAAAAAAAAGGAGGTTATATTTTTCTCCTTTTTTCAAAAATAATAATGTCACAACTATATGGTTTCCTTTCCCAAAAAAATTACCCAACATATTATTTTTCATTGTTTTACTTTTCACACTTTCATATTGTTTTTTCCACTTTCCAGATCTCTCTTTTCTATAAAGCTGAGTTGGAACCTACTCTTGAATCCACTTTACTATGTGTGTTGTGGATTTGTCCACTTTGTGTCATGGCTATAATATGTATTCTTAATATAGTGATTTAGGGAATTAAAAAATAAGAGTCAATACTCAAAGTTTAAAGCTGAATAACATTCTCACTCCTGGTGAACAAGTGATCCCAAACCACCAGCTTGTGCACTATGGTAACAGACTGCCTTCGAGTCCGTGCAGGAAAACAAGACATTGCTCTTAGCAACTAAGGTCTCTCTTATTTGCTGACCCTGCGGTCAGTGTCCTGTGTCCTCTACTGAAAGCGGAAGCTGGTGAGAAATTCAGGAACTGCGAGGAGGCCATGAGGCTAACGCCACAGATGCCACCGTGTTCTTTTTTCTGATTTATGCTACTTAGGAGCTCGATCGCCTAATTGTATTGGCTCCTAGTACACTCCACTCCCGGAAGGCCTTGTGGATCAAAGGGACCAAGGAAAGGCACAGGAAATGTGAGCATAAGGGAAACAGAGAGGATCACAAGAAGCAAAAGATGGAATAGATCACTTTAGCTCCTAAGCAATAGTGATCACAGGTATTATGAGGGTGAGACACTTACAGGCTTTAATAACATTCGTAAGGAACTGATGCAGAAAGTCCTATTGAGTTTAATAATTCTTAAAATTATTTTCATGTGGTGTATTTGTTTTTATAGTGAGATTGATTTTCCCAGCAGAAAACAGATATAAATATCCAAAACTATCCAGAACCAAAACAAAAGAAAAACAATAAAAGACAGAAAGAAAAGGCTTAGCCTACCACCAACCTTTGTCAGCTTCAGGATGAGCTCAGCTAAGGGCAGAGTCCAGGAGAGCCAGGTCAGAAGACAGAGTCTGAGAGAACCTGTGGGGTCTGTCTCTGATTCAAAGATTTGCTATGGGTTCTGTTTTTCAATGCATTTGGTCCTTATCTGAAGCAATTTGTTTTTTATACCTGAAAATCCATCTCCTTTTTTCCCATTTTTTCCCTCTTTCCCTCCTCTCTATCTTCTGAGAAATGCATGAGATGAGACGATGCATGGGACCTAATGGGCCGAACCCAGCAGGCTGTGAAAACCAGAGAACATTGCCAGGGGTCGGCTTCGGAGGTGCTCATTACTCCTGGTCTGTGCCGTGAGCTGCGGGCAGAATCCTTTGCCTCCTGGAGGAATCGCTGAGTGAACCTTCCCAACATTCAGAAGTCGAAGAGTATTTGTAATATGAACCTGAATAATGTTACATCTGCCGTGTTCCATTTATACACATAGGAAAGGTATTGTCATAATAGCATACAGCAATGGGGTAAATGTATAAGTTTGTGGCACTTGTTAAAATAAGGATTTAAAAGAAAAGAAAGCCATGTTGATCAATAATATAATACACAAAATTTTCACCTCAGAGTCACTAGTTTGATAAGACCTTATTTTAATAGTAAAAAATTCAGTTGAAATGTAATTATGTTGCTTGTTCTATATTAGCTAGCTGGTTCGCTTATTTTTGGAATAAAAATGCTTTCATTGCCCTAGCCAGTTTGGCTCAGTGGATACAGCATTGGCCTGTGGACTGAAGGATCCCAGATTCGATTCCAGTCAAGGGCACATGCCCAGGTTGCAGGCTTGATCCCCAGTAGGGGGTGTGTAGGAGGCAGCGATCAATGATTCTTTCTCATTACTGATGTTTCTATCTCTCTCCCTCTCCCTTCCTCTCTTATATCAATAAAAATATAATTGATAAATAAAAAATGCTCTCATTAATGAAATAGACAAGAGAGTTAAAAAATATTCTTTCTTGGTGATAATGGTGATTTGTTAAATGTTACCTGTGTGTGGACCTAAAGTGACTTATTGTATTCTCCATCTATGAAGAGAGCATTCTGTGAAACAAGATAATTTAAATCTCATTTTACATATGGATTTAAATAGTTCTCTAGCAGGCCTGTTTTATTTTGAAAGCAGTTTAGAAAAGTTCGCCTGACTTTGGAAATAATGAATAAGTATCTGGGAAACTCTAAGGCAGATTTGCGCATAGGGCAGGTGACTTAACGAGAGAGAGGATTTTGCATGTGGAGCAACTGGGAGGAGGGACTAAGATAAACTCGTCTCAGGACATGAAAGTGCCCAAAGCCCTAGACCGGTGGTGCCCAACGTGGGGCACATGCCCCACAGGGGGGCAATTTGATATTTAAGGGAGGCAATTTGAGAGTGAGTTATTTACAGTGATTTCTTGCATTTCTTATGGTTCTAGGGGCTCATATACAGTATATGAACACATAGTGACATATTTATGGGTTTCAGTTCTCTATTATATGTTTTGAAACTTTATTTGTTATTTTTTCATACCATTTCATATTATTTTTAAAAAATTTCTTAGTGATTTCTTCCTCAGTATTTCAACTGTCCTTTTGTTCTTTTATTTTTCTATTTCATGGGTACCATGTTCTTTGGAAGCTTGTTTAGAACAAGTTAATGGCCTTTTAGGCTTCCTCTACATGAATAGGAGTGCACTTTTTGAATAACAAGAATTGTATGTCACAGGGGGGCATCAGGATTTTAGAGATGCATAGGTGGGGCATGGCCCAAAAAAAGATTGGGAACCACTGCTCTAGAGCCTGTCGCTGCTCCATCTCCCATAAAGAGCTGCAATGACTTCCCAGAATTGAGCCCACACAGTGTAGGTGAAAATGTCCCCATGCTGTGTAGCGCCAGTCCCGTTCCCAGGACACACTTGCACGCTGACACCATGACTCCGAACTTGTTTTGTGCATTTATACACCTTGAGCTACCTCCACACTCCACTGTTTACCTCCTTCTGCCTGTAATTCCTTCGCCTTGACTTTTCCGTTCTTCCCTCTTCTCCACAACCAGGACCTGCGTGCACTGTGACCTGTGCCTGAACAACCGAACCAGTAATGTTCTTACTTTTATGTTAAGATTTGTTTTTATTTTCCAATTACAGTTAACATTCAAATATTATTTTGCATTAGTTTCAGGTGTACAGCGTAGTGATTCACAATCACGCACTTTACAAACATTACCCCCAGGGTTTCAAGTCTCCACCTGGCACTGCACACAGTTATGACAACATTATCGACTCTATTCCCTGTGCTGTACTTTGCATCCCTGGGACTATTTTGTACCTTCTAAACTGTACCTCTCAGTCCCTTCACCTCTTTCACCCAGTCTCCCAGCCCCCTCCCCTCCGTCAACCTCAGTCTGTTCTCTGGGACGATGCGTCTGTTTCTATTTTGGCTCCCAATGAGAAAAGAGGCTCCAGCGGATAATAACCAAACAACAGACTCCCACACGGCAACAGCCCTTGCTCTGGCCTGAGTTTAGATTGCTGAGCTTCTCTGTGTTCACTGTGGTGTCCCTTGACTGACACTACTTCTGCCGGCAGTGACTTCTCACCTTGTTTGCTGTCTCCCTCCTGGCTTCCTGCTTATTCCCCGAATCTCACTGCCCTAATGAAGCTGATCGTTCCATTTCTAACCAAATCTGGAATCCATGTGAGAGTGGATTCATACTATTTATATCTCTCTGGATTTTTGAAGCAAAATCTCATATTTATCAGTGGGCATTTCAATAAGAAATATATGAGATCCAATTAATAATAAGCTTAGGAAAATGGCATGTCTAGAATTCATGTTAAACTACTTAGAATATAGAATTATTTATCTAGTGAATGAAAGAATAAAGAGTATAGATACATTGCATATTTCTCAAACAAACAAATGGGCAAAGTCTCTTTTGTTCCAAACAAAAACTGAAGAAAAAAATGTATTTTGATCGTTGCCTATTTGTCAACATTATATGTGCCTAATTTAACATCATGTGATTGTCTCTTCAAATAGTTACTTGGTTGCCTTTTGAACAGTTTATTTTTATTGTCATTCCATCGTGAAGCCACTGGCACTATGCACAGCATCATGGCTTACAACACAATGGCTTTTCTCTATCTAGAATTAAAATAGACAAACACTGGATAATATTCACTAAATGAGAGAAATAATGATGTATGGCTGATCATGTGATCAACAGAGGATGAAGTTATGATTTTTAATTAGTAGCCTGTAATAGAACTTTACTTTCAACTGAGGTTAGTAAGTTTATATTTTAAATTTTATTTTAATGAGAATTACTTTATGCAGTGAGTCATTTTATACGTAGATACTCAAGGGTCTAACAAATAAGACTTGGTCTACATAAACATATCTTTGGAAAAAGAAAAGAAAAGTTGTTCACTCATATACATTTCAAATTCTAATCATGCTGAGCTATAGAAACTACAGACTTTTTAATTGTCCAAATGCTAGCACTTGAAGAAGTCTCCTTTCTCCCACAGCCAGTTTGCCTCATTCTAGCGACTTCCCTACACATTTGACAGACGTCAAATTAAGCGTTCCCAAGCTTCTCTCCCACATTCCCATGAAACAGATTGCAAGCAGTAAACATCAATTTTCTTCAATCATCCTTGATAACACACATCTCAAGTGTTTCTAAAACCATGTATCTGTTCACTACTTTTATGTTGACAATTAGAAGTGTTATTATGTACTTTAAAATTGCAAAGGATGCAATTCACAATGTAAAGAAAATATTGATCTAAAGAAAACACTTTTAAAATATTCACAAAATGTAAATACCAAAGAGATTTAATACTCACAATCCAATTAAAAATTTTGTGAACAATCTTTAAAAATAAAAAATCATTCTTTTGATTACTGAATATATATTCCATATTTTCATGTAATTTTTCTTATGATATAATTTATAATGAAAAAAATGTTTAGAAATCAACCTACCATATTTCTTTGCAGCACAAAGTTGCATAATTTTAAAATTTTCAGCGAACATATGCTCTATGTATTGAGCATTTACATTTGTAATGATCACACTATCATTAGTACAGACTGGGCTTTTTTAATTGAAATTCCCCAATATTTTAATATCCTTCAAGTCACATTTTGTAAAGCAAGTTAATAATAGTAATAAAAAATACAGCAGATAGTATAAATACGCAGGCATTTATATGAGTATTTATCTGTGTTTGGAAATGATTCTATAATCATACACAAAGACATCAAATATTCATCATAAAATATGAATCTCCAATACTGTGATAGAGAAATATTGGGGAAGGAGATGGAAAAGCAACTCAGCTTGTTTTTAAATATGTCCTTATGCACTATTTGATTTGACAGAAAGATACTTAACAAAAATGTGGTAGAAATAATAAAAAGCCATCACGATTTATGAAAACTTGGCCATACACATACTGTCGTGTATGTATGTACCCAAGTCCCTAAGTTCAAGAGTCTTAAGACTTAAATTTATAAAATCATGTTTTTTTTTAACTGTGTAGCAAAGCATATCCTATGAAAATTTAAAAAATGAGTTAGGTCAATCAGCAAATATGTTGTTTCAGTGGTCCATTTCAAAGCAAAACTTACTTCCTGAGCTGGTCTTTACCCAGCATGTCCTTTCCCCTCTTGACACAGTGACTCTTGATACTTTTCAAGGAGGACCTCTCATCTGCCCGACTGCCCTCAGGAAGCCTTTCCCTAGGCCTCTGTTCGGTGTCTCAGGGGTGACCGGGACTTTTCTCCAGCTCACCCTCTCCAGTGCAGTGCCACACGCTTACACTATGTATCTTGCTCCCCAAGAACTCATAAACCTGTCTTCCTGGGGACAAGTCATCATTTCATTTTCACCTTTGTGTTTGCAGCAGGTATCAAACAAAACTTTGTAGATTTGTGGAGTAGATTTCTGATTATGTGCCAGACATCATCGCAAGTGGTTTTCATGTACTTCCATTGAATCTCAATAAAGGGTTGCTGAGCAATGTTACAATCCCCATTTTTCAGATACAAAAACTGAACGTGGAAAAATGGCTAAGTGACTTTTTCAAATTAAACAGTGTAATAGGGAGCCAGGAATTGCACCTGAGCGTTTGATGCCTGAGCTATTCTCTGCAGAGCCCCAGCCATATCCTATTAAAGACTTAACAGAAGACTGAGAGCAAACAAGGAAACAAATTACTGGGAACAATACAGTTACTGCCAATACATTTGAAAAAAACATTCCTTACAGTGACACAAAAAGGTGGTTTTATTTCTAATCTTCAAAGACATAAAGAGCCCTTTATTCAAAGGTTGTAACATATTTCTCTAACCACTATGTTGTACATCTGAAACTAATGCAGAATAATATTGAATGTCAGCTGTAATTATAAATATATATGAAATTAAAAAAAAAAAAACTTATGTTCATGAGCCTTTAAGTAAAACCGGTGCATAGCTTTCCATGATCTGTACCTGTAACCTGGAATTCCTAGTATGAGGAGGTTTACCCTCTTCATTTCCTGAGTACACATACTCAGTGGGGTATAATATCTAAAAACTAATTCAACTGCGTCCACTTCACTAGACTTCACATTCGGATGCTTTGTTTACCTGCTGTGATATTGTGGTTTATAATAAGAAATGTGTATTTTATTTTTGTCCCCATTTCTGGCACAGAGCTCCTAAAACCTATGGAATTTCTTAAGTGAGGAGAGCGATACAGGTGTCTTATTATGTTAAGAAGGTGACATTTGGAATGTCCCTGAAGGGTGGGCAGGTCATCAGATGAACCAACTCTCTGGAAGTTTGAAACGTTCAGTCCCAGCCCCCCTGACATCCCAGGAGGGGAGAAGGGATGGAGGTTGAATCAACCTCCAAGGCCAATGATCTAACCAGTCATGCCTGTGTAATGAAACCCCCATAAACACCTAAAAGGAGGTTCAGGGAACTGCTGGTCTGAAGGACACATGGAGATCAGGGGAGAGTGGTGTGCCTGGAGAGGACATGGAATCTACATGCCCTTCCCACATGCCTACATCTCTTTCATCTAGCAGTTCCTGAGAATTATCCTTCTATAATAAGTCAGTGAATAACATGTTTCTCTGAGTTCTGTGAAATGGTCTAACAAATTAATCAAACCCAGGGGTAACCTCTTATCTGGTAACCATCAAAATGTTCTCTGTATCTATGAGTCTGTTTCTGTTGCATTTGTTCATTTATTTTGTCATTTTTAGATTCAGTTGTTGATAGATGTACTTATTGCCATTTTATTGTTAATATTTTTTATCCTTTTTTTTTCTTCTTCTTCAAGAAGACCCTGTAAAATTTCATGAAATATTGGTTTGGTAGTGATGAACTCCTTTAGCTTTTTCTTGTCTTGGAAACTCTTTATCTGTCCTTCTATTCTAAATAATGGCTTTGTATGTAGAGCAATCTTGGTTGTAGGTCCGGGCTTTTACTCACTTTGAATATTACTTACCAATTCCTTTTGGCCTATAAAGTTTCTGTTGAGAAATGAGCAGACAATCTTATGGGAGCTCCTTCATAGGTAAGTGACTGCTTTCCTGTTGCTGCCTTTATGATTCTCTCTTTGTCTTTAACCTTTTGCATTTTAATTATAATGTGTCTTAGTGTGGGCCTTTTGGAGTTCATATTGTTTGAGACTCTGCATTTATTGGACTTGTAGGTCTATTTCCTTCACCAGGTTAAGGAAGTTTTCTGCCATTATTTTTTCAAATAGGTTTTCAATTTCTCGCTCTAACTCTTCTCCTTCCAGCACCCCCATAATGCAAGTGTTGGTATGCCTGAAGTTGGCCCAGAAGCTCCTTACACTATCCTCATTTTTGTGTTATTCTCTCTTCTTTTAGGTGTTCTGTTTGGGTGTTTTTTGCTTCCTTATATTCCAAATCACTGATTTGATTTTTGGCTTCATCAACTCTAGTATCGATTCCTTGTAAATTATTCTTCATTTTAGTTAGTACATCTTTAATTTCTGACTGGTTCTTTTTTATGGTTTCCACATCCTTTTTTTATGCTATTGAAGTTCTCACTAAGTTTGTTGAGCATACAGTGTTTTGAACTCTGTATCTAGTAGACTGTTTGTCTCCATTTTGTTTAGCTTTTTTTTTTTTTTTCTGGAATTTTGTTCTGTTATTTCATTTGGGACATGTTTCTTTGTTTCCTCAATGTGGCAGCCTCCCTGTGTTAGTTTCTATGTATGAAGTAGAGCTGGTAAAACTTTAAATTGCTAACCTCTGCTTCTAATGCAACTTAAGAAATTTTACAGCTTGAAAACCAAACTGGATCCTCTTGGCAGAAACCTCTCCATCTCATCCCTATGATCCCCACAGTTATAAACACACAAGTGTATCTTAAACAGATAATACCATTTTCTCCATAGGGTATATTTACTTCTTTCAGATTAAAAATTTTCCATGTAATTTTAGGGAAAAACAAGTCCTGAAATGAAATAATTAGGTTATAGGATACTAGGAGCCCAGCGCATGACTCAAAATCATGCGGTGTCCCCCACTCCCTCTCTGGCCCTTGAAGCAGCCATGGCCGCTGCTGATCAGGCCCTCCCTCAGCACAGGCACGCGGAAGCCCCTGATGCCCCACCCCTGACGCTGCACGCGCAATCTCCTACTGTCTGGTCAACTCTTTACGGTGTCCCAGTTAATTAGCATATTTCTCTATTTTTTGTATACTAGAGGCCCAGTGCACAGATTCATGCACTGGTGGGGGGCATGGCCTGCGGGGATTGGCCCACTGTGGGACTGTCACTAATCCCTGTCAGTGGAGCGGCTGTGGACCCGCCCTCTGAGCAGTTGCTCTTGCTGTGGGAGTGCTGCTCATCCCAGTCGGCGGAGTGGCGCTCCCACTGTGGGAGCACACTGACCACCAGGGGGTAGCTCCTGCATTGAGTGTCTGCATCTTGGTGGTCAGTGCACATCATAGCGATTGGTCAACCAGTCGTTCTGGTCATTCTGCTATTCGGATGCTGGGCTTTTATATATATACTAGAGGCCCGGTGCACTCGAGGGGGGGGGGGGGGGGGTCCGCCAGCCTGGCCTGTGCCATCTGGCAGTCTGGGACCCCTCGGGAGATAACCACCTGCTGGCTTAGGCCTGCTCCCGGGTGGCAGAGGGCATGCCCAATCCCTAGGTGCAGCCCTGGTCAGGCTCAGAGCAGGGCCGAATGGGGAGTTGGAGCGCCACCCCCTGTCATGCACAGAGCAGGGCGGATCGGGAGGTTGCGATGCCACCCTCAGTCACGCTCAGGGTAGGGCCGATTGGGGGGTTGGGGCACCGCCCCCTGTCACACTCAAGGCAGGGTCGATGGGGAGGTTGCGGTGCCACCCCCTGTCACGCACAGAGCAGGGCCAATCAGGGGGTTGAGGCGCTGCCCCCTGTCACTCACAGAGCAGGGCCGATCAGGGGGTTGGGGCACTGCCCCATGTCACTCACAGAGTAGGGCTGATAGGGGAGTTGGGGCACCGCCCCCTGTCATACACAGAGCAAGGCCCATCAGGGGGGTTGGGGCTTCATACCCTGTCACGCACAGAGCAGGGTCGATCAGGGGGTTGAGGAGCTCCACCCTGTCACTCGCAGAGTAGTGCCGATAGGGGAGTTGGGGCACTGCCCCCTGTCACACACAGAGCGGGGCGGATCAGGAGGTTGGGATGCTGCACCCTGTCACACTCAGGGCAGGGCCAATGGGGAGGTTATGGCTCTCCCCCGTCACACACAGAGCAAGGCCCATGGAGGGGGGTTGGGGCGCCACCCTCTATCACCCACAGAGCAGGGCCGATCAGGGAGTTGGGGCGCCACCACTGTCACACTCAGGGCAGGGCCGATGGGGAAGTTATGGCTCTACCCTGTCACACACAGAGCAGGGCCCGTGGGGGGGGGGGGGGGGAGTTGGGGCGCTGCCCTCTATCACCCACAGAGCAGGGCCGATCAGGGGGTTGGGGCACTGCACCTTGTCACACACAGAGAAGGGCCCATGGGGGGAGGGGCTTGGAGCACCGCATCCTGTCACGAACAGAGCAGGGCTGATCAGGGGGTTGTGGCCCCACAACCTGTCACACACAGAGCTGCAGGGCGATCAGGGGGTTTGGGCGCTGCCCCCTGTCACACTGATCCTGGTGCTGGGAGGCATATTACCCTTTTACTATATAGAATAGAGGCCTGGTGCACGGGTGGGGGCCAGCTGGTTTGCCCTGAAGGGCGTCCTGGATCAGGGTGGGGGTCCCCACTGGGGTGCCTGGCCAGGCTGGCTGAGGGGCTGAGGGCTGTTTTCCGGCTGGCGGGTGACTAAAAGCTCCCAACCACTCCTTTTTTTCTTTCTTTTTTTTTTTTATTCTGGGCCAGCTTTAGCTCTGAGGCCTCGCTGCTGAAAACATTGATACAATGTTGTGGTCAGGCTGGCTGAAAGTCGGTTTCTGGGGTTTTGTTTAGCTTCTATATTTGCAACATAGTTGCTTAGAGTTGCAGCTGAGAGGCCTGCAAGTGCAGGCAACGTTGGAGTCTGCAGTCACTGAAGCAAGCAAGCCTCATGTTCGCTTCCAGATGCCTGGCTGCCGGGCACCATCTTGGCTGACAGTTAATTTGCATAAGGATATGCTGATTAGCCAATGGGAAGGGTAGCAGTCGTACGCTAATTACCATGTTTCTCTTTTATTAGTGTAGACTAGAGGCCCGGTGCACAAAAATTTGTGCACTCGGGGGGGGGGGGGGGTCCCTCAGCCCGGCCTGTGCCCTCTCGCAATCTGGGACCCCTCAGGAGATAACGACCTGCTGGCTTACGCCTGCTCCTGGGTGGCAGAGGGCACGCCCAATCCCTAGGTGCAGCCCCTGGTCAGGCTCAGAGCAGGGCCGATTGGGGAGTTGGGGCGCTGCCCCCTGTCATGCACAGAGCAGGGCGGATTGGGAGGTTGTGATGCCACCCTCAGTCACGCTCAGGGTAGAGCCGATTGGGGGGTTGGGGCACCGCCCCCTGTCACACTCAAGGCAGGGTCGATGGGGAGGTTGCGGCACCACCCCCTGTCATGCACAGAGCCGGGCCCATCCGGGGGTTGGGGAGCTCCACCCTGTCATGCACAGAGCAGGGCCGATCAGGGGGTTGAGGAGCTCCCCCCTGTCACGCACAGAGCAGGGCCCATCAGGGGGTTGGGGAGCTCCCCCCTGTCACACACAGAGTAGGGCTGATAAGGGAGTTAGGGCACCGCCCCCTGTCACACACAGAGCAGGGCGGATCAGGGGGTTGGGGCGCTGCCCTCTATCACCCACAGAGCAGGGCCGATCAGGGGGCTGGGGCGCCGCCACTGTCACACTCAGGGCAGGGCCGATGGGGACGTTATGGCTCTACCCTGTCACACACAGAGCAGGGCCTGTGTTTATGTGTGTGTGTGAGGGAGGGGGTTGGGGCGCCACACCCTGTCACACACAGAGCTGCAGGGCGATCAGGGGGTTTGGGCGCTGCCCCCTGTCATGCTAATCCGGTGCCAGGAGGCCTCGCGGCTCCGCTGATCCCAGTGCTGGGAGGCATATTACCCTTTTACTATATAGGATAGAGGCCTGGGGGCCGGCTGGTTTGCCCTGAAGGGTGTCCTGGATCAGGGTGGGGGTCCCCACTGGGGTGCCTGGCCAGCCTGGATGAGGGGATGATGGCTGTTTGCAGCTGGTCACACACCCTTCAGGGTGGGGGTCCCCACTGGGGTGCCTGGCCAGTCTGGGTGAGGGGCTGAGGGCTGCTTTCAGGCTGGTGGTTGTTGACTGAAGCTCCCAACCGCTCCTTTTTTTCTTTTTTATTCTGGGCCAACTTTAGCTCTGCCTCTAGCTCTGAGGCTTCCGCTGCTGATTGCGTTCTATAATTGAAACAATGTATAACTCCAGCTCTGAGATCCCGGCTGGCTGAAAGCCGGTTTCTAGGGTTTTGTTTAGCTTCTATATTTGTTACAAAGTTTCTTAGAGTTGCAGCTCAGAGGCCGCAAGTCAGGCGGGGAACGTTGGAGTCTGCAGTCACTGGAGCAAGCAAGCCTCATGTTCGCTTCCAGATGCCTGGCTGCCGGCCGCCATCTTGGCTGACAGTTAATTTGCATAAGGATATGCTGATTATCCAATGGGAAGGGTAGCGGTCGTACGCTAATTACCATGTTTCTCTTTTATTAGTGTAGATATAGATAGATAGATAGATAGATAGATAGATAGATAGATAGATAGAAAGTTTTCTCTTTCTAATTGTCAGTTTATCTTAAACTCTGCCTCTATTTCAGCCTATTTCTTACACAAAACTCTATTACTGTTATTTGTTACACACTTAAACAAAAAATTATTCACTCTTCTTTTGGCAGTATAAGTGTTGACAATGTTATTGAATGACTTTATCCGATATCCTGTTTCATATGGCACTTTAGAACAGGGTAGAGTCTAAAGTCCAGCCAAATATATACCAAAAACTTTACTAAGACTCTTATTTTCTTGGCTGTGAATTCTACTTAAAAATAAGTGTATCTATTATTTAATATTTATCTGTTAACTTTGCACACTTCAGGGATTGAAACATTTTCATATTACATTTAATTGTTGAAAAAAATTCTTTTTTAATGCTCTGTATCCTACCCCTGTCATTGTTGGGAAGAGCCAGGAAAGAATCTCCTATTTGATATTATCATTAACAAATTCAAGGCAGATAACTTTTCTGTATCCCTTCTACCTAAATATGTACATTTCAGTCATGAATCAAAAACAACAATTTATCAAACACTTAGCGTGTCATGAATGACATACAAAGTAACTGGATCACACTAAATGGTGTCCTCAAGCAGATGTGGACTAGATTCCAAACGCCAACTGTTAGGTTTCCAGAGATTTTTGTGAACTGGGAGATGTTATATTGATAACTTAAAATCAGCCATGTTGATTACTTATTCCATGGAAATCAGTAACAGTATAGATCAGAGCTTTTTCCTGGAAATTCAGTTGCTAAACATTTATTAGAACATTGCTGTATACTGCGTTAATGTGCACAGACATATACACACATATACATATAGACTGTGTGTACTTATGTGTATACACATTCGTATCCCACAGGGCAGGTGTTATATTGCCCATTTTTAAGTGAAAAATATCTTATTATGATTCTACAACTAGCAACTATAGAGGAACCAGAATATTTATGCTGTAATTATTTGAAAACCAAGACAACTCTAGAGAAGTCTACTTTATGGAAGTTAATAATGTTAATAACAAAAAGATTAGAGAGATGACTGAAGAAGGTCATTTCCTACATTTCACTGGTGTGACACACAATAAAAAAACTATGCAATATTTTAAAGTACTGGCTTCTGGTTGTCTTGCTATTGAGGGCAGAGTTTGGGGCAGCTTTCCTGTCTCCCTACTTCATGACCCAGTACCTCGTGTAAAAATTGATATACAGTAAATATTTGTTAAATAAATTCATGGTTTAAACTTTAAATATAGACTTTTCAACCCATCTGGACAATTAGAAAGTGCTCTTTGGAAAAAACTATTTGAAGAGAACCTAGAGGAAGTAGAATGTCTGGTAGTTGAAGATGTTTTCTTTTCTTTTTTTTTTTTTTTAAATATATTTTATTGATTTTTTACAGAGTGGAAGGGAGAGAGATAGAGAGTTAGAAACATCGATGAGAGAGAAACATCGATCAGCTGCCTCCTGCACATCTCCTACTGGGGATGTGCCCGCAACCCAGGTACATGCCCTTGACCGGAATCGAACCTGGGACCTTTCAGTCCGCAGGCCGATGCTCTATCCACTGAGCCAAACCGGTTTCGGCGAAGATGTTTTCTTAAGTGATGAATAATGTTGAAAAAGACTACACTCATCACTATTTTCAATCCCTTCAGCAGTTACTGAAAAAAAACTTAAAGAAATGTGATACTGATGGATATTAAGAAATGATGCAGCCTTCTTGACTACAACTGGGAAATAAAAAAGATTATTCTAAACACAAATAATAATGAACTCAGATAGACTAACCTAGCAATACTATGAATAGAATGTAGGCAAATGGAATTATACAAATAATTCAAGAAACCTTCATAAATAAGTTAGAGGACAGATTTAAAACAACATGAAGTGGCAAATCTAAGGAAAAATTGCACACCAGGAAAATCCCTCTTCACCCCTTTGTCTGAAGAAATCTACAAGAAAACAGTGAGGTAGGTAGTTTTGAGTCTTTAAAGAAGGTTAGCAACTTTTGTCCAGTAAATTCCTATGGGAATATTTTACATTTTCCTCGCACATAGAAAGATTTATCTTTGGTTCCAGACAAATAAACCTCCTTTTCCATTTCTCAGTGTGTTTCTGGCCACTATATCTGAGGGAATGCTAGCCATTGAAAAGGATCCCACCACATTGCAGGAAAGGTCCACCATGCTCCTCTGACAGAGGGGAGCTTGACTGTCTTTGGGGAGTGGAATTTGACATTCTCTACAATTAGTAACCATTCAATCAAAAGAAAGCACAGGATGCTTTATAAAGTTTCTGAAGAGGTCAGTCAAATCCAGTATAGAATGACCCTTTATAAATATTTGTACTGACCATTTCCTTAGTATGTTATTCTAAGGGAAAAGAAAGATGTGATCTTAATTTGCTAAGGCTTCCATAACACAGAACCACAAGCTGGGGGCAAGAGGAGAGTTTGCAGAGGAAAATGTTCATTGTTGTTTATTCACATCGGCTTGTTCTGTTTGTTAACATGCAAGACATCTTCCAACCTCACACTTACATTGTGTTCTACAGCCTGTGGCATTTTGAAGGGAAATTGATCAAATTAAAAATAGTCTCATTTTCTAAGATATTTCATCAAGAATTTACAGTATATTACAATTAGAAAATTTATAAAACACTTCCAAACACACACACACACACACACACATACACACACACACACACTTAAATGTACATACATCCATTTGTGCAAGCTATTGTTTTCCTAGGGAGAGTTTTAAGAGCTTTCTTTGGGTTCTCAAAATAGATATTGATCTAAAGAGCCTAAGGTATGATAAAGCTAATATCTGAGTCAGGGCTCTGAAGAGTGACAATCCTTCTGCTAGAACATTTCCGGAGCTGCTCTTGACTTCACAGATTGAAAACAAGATTTATTCTTTGCAAGCAGAGATGACTGGTCTCTCACAATCTGCTTCACACCAACTTAATTCAGAAGTGCTTGACATATAAACTATCATTTCAATGTCAATAATGATTCTAATAGATAAGCTTGATCAGCTGATATATGATTTTCATATTCTGTTTTCTCCTTGAAGGAATTCTAGTAGGAAGATATGCTGAAATCCTGCTTGTCTGAGTGCTGTCAGATTCTGAGCCAACGCAGGTAGGCATGTGGTGGATTCATCAAGCTCCTGGGATCACACTACATGTGGAGCTGCACTGAGCAGTCATTCGCTGCATGTTTATTTAGCTCCAGCAGCATGGCAGGTCCTGCGCTGTCACGTAGGGATACAGCACGGCCTTGCCAAGGAAAGTCCCTGACCCAGCACATCACTAGGATGCCATGTTTACGGAGAGTGACAGGAAGACACGCAAGTGCAAGTAACCAGGGTGGAGGATGGTTTGACCTTGTCAGAGGAGATTCCAAACCTAGCAAAGCTCTCCCAGGACTTGTGTTGGGTGCTAATCACCCCCTTTTGTTTCCTATGTCCTTCCTGAACAAGCTACCGTCGAATTCTACGTTTCCTATTTGCTTCTTAATAATCACTTTTATATTTCTTAAAAAAAAAATATATATATATGTGTGTGTGTGTGTGTGTGTGTGTGTGTGTGTGTGTATTGATTTCAGAGAGGAAGGGAGAGGGAAAGAGAAATAGAAATATCAATGATGAGAGAAAAACATTGATCAGCTGCCTCCTGCACACCCCCAACTAGGGATCGAATCCAGAACCAGGGCATATGCCCTGACTAGGAATCCAACCATGACCTCCTGGTTCATAGGTCCATGTTCAATCACTGAGCCACACCAGCTGGGCACAGTTATATTTCTTAATAAATTTAATTGTATCTTGCTCACTTCAAAGAATTCTGACACTTGCTCTGCCTAGAGTACACTTGTATATGTGAATGAGTTTGAAGAGACTATTCTATCCTATATTTCTGGTATCTATATATTAACAAGCTACAAAGTACCTACTAATATTTGCATGTTATATTTTATTGTGGCTATATCATTTAATACCTTATCTATTCTGTCATAAGCCCTTTCTTCCATATTGCGCACTAGCTGAGGACTAGGTCATTGTCTTATTAACTATTACACCCGGCACCTGGTAGAGCACTGATGAGCATATGCTAGATAAAGGAATGAATGAAGAAATAACCACATTACTGATCGCATAGAAAATTCCTTCTTTCTGTTGCTAGTATTTTGCAGGGGAAAGAAACATAGACTACTCAAATCTTCTATGAGAGAAGAGCCTTTCTTAAAGTGTTGCAATGAAATTTCCCAACTTTAGGAATCTTTTTGAAAACATTGTTGATATAGTCACAAATGACCATTCATTGAAAGTAGAATGGGTTTTTTGTTTGTTTGTTTTTATATTTTATTGAATTTTTAAAGAGAGGAAGGGAGAAGGATAGAGTTAGAAACATCGATGAGAGAGAAACATCGATCAGCTGCCTCCTCACACCCGCTACTGGGAATGTTGCCCGCAACCCTTGACCAGAATTGAACCTTGACCAGAATTGAACCTGGGACCTTTCAGTCCGCAGGCCAATGCTCTATCCACCGAGCCAAACTGGTTAGGGCGAAAATAGAATGGTTTTGATATATATATATTTTTTTACAAAAGCAACATTTGATTAAACTAGCAATTCAAAAATGCAAAGAGGCCTGGCTGAGCAGCGCAGAGCATTGTCCGATACACCAAGGCTGTGGTTTGATCCTCGCTCAGGGCACATACAAGAATCAACCAATGAACGCATATATAAGTGGAACAGCAAATTGCTCTCTCTCTCTCTCTCTCTCTCTCTCTCTCTCTCTCTCTCTCTTCCTCTCTATAAAATAAAATTTAAAAATACATAGATTTCAAAAGTATAAAGAAAAGTACATGAATCATCTACCTTCTCCTTTCTAGAGATGAAGATTTCCAATAAGCAAATTGTAATTGATGAACTAGGTGTTCCTTTATGAATTCTTTATACTATCATGCTTCACTTTTTCCCAAGGCAATATTTCCAGATAGTGCACTCACCACTTCCTGCCCACTTTGTCCTGGTATCTGTTAGGTAGTGATTCCTAATGACATTGTTTTTATGTCTAACTATCTTCCCCATGATTCCTAAGCACTACTTAGTTGTCATTCTTAATATATAATAGATTAATCACAATAACAGTTTTTTGAGGAAATGTTAGGAACAGCAATCTTTTGGAATACATAGGAAAAGTTGCTGTGATCATTGTAAAATTTATTCAAAATGCTATACTAATATAATGAAATTCATGTATATATTAAAGTACAGGTGACATTAATAAAATAAGATGTTATGGTGAGCCCAGCCTGTGTGGCTCAGTGGATGAGCATCAACCTATGAACAAGGAGGTCAGGTTTGATTCCCAGTCAGGACACTTGCCCAGGTTGCAGGCTCAATCCCCAGTGTGGGGCGTGCAGTTAGTCGATCAATGATTCTTTCTATCATCATTGATGTTTCTATTTCTCTGTCCCTTCCCTTTTTCTTTGAAATCAATAACATATATATATATATATATATATATATATATATATATATATGAGGCCCGGTGCACAAAAATTTGTGCACTGGGGGCGGGGGGTCCCTCAGCCCGACCTGTGCCCTCTCGCAGTCTGGGACCCCTCAGGAGATAAAGACCTGCTGGCTTAGGCCTGCTCCCGGGTGGCAGAGGGCAGGCCCAATCCCTAGGTGCAGCCCCTAGTCAGGCTCAGAGCAGGGCCGATTGGGGAGTTAGGGCACCGCGCCCTGTCATGCACAGAGCAGGGCGGATCGGGAGGTTGCGATGCCACCCCTAGTCATGCTCAGGGAAGGGCCGATTGGGGGGTTGGGGCACCGCCCCCTGTCACACTCAAGGCAGGGTTGATAGGGAGGTTGCGGCGCCACCCCCTGTAACACACAGAGAAGGGCAGATCAGGTGGTTTGGGCGCCGCCCTCTATCACCCACAGAGCAGGGCCGATCAGGGGATTGGGGCGCCGCCACTGTCACACTCAGGGCAGGGCTGATGGGGAGGTTATGGCTCTATCCAGTCACACACAGAGCAGGGCCCGTGGCGGGGGCGGGGGGGGGGCGCATACTGTCACACACAGAGCAGGGCTGATCAGGGGGTTGGGGCGCCACACCCTGTCACACACAGAGCCGCAGGGCAATCAGGGGTTTGGGGAGCTCCCCCCTATCAGGCACAGAGCAGGGCTGATCAAACGGTTAGGGCACCTTCCCCTGTCACTAACAGAGCAGGGCGGATAGGGAGGTTGTGGCCCCGCCCCCTGTCACACACAGAGCCACAGGGCGATCAGGAGGTTTGGTCGCTGCCCCCTGTCACACTGATCCCGGTGCCAGGAGGCCTCGCTGCTCCGCTGATTCCGGTGCTGGGAGGCATATTACCCTTTTACTATATAGGATAGAGGCCTGGTGCAGGGTGGGGGCCGGCTGGTTTGCCCTGAAGGGTGTCCTGGATCAGGGTGGGGGTCCCCACTGGGGTGCCTGGCCAGCCTGGATGAGGGGATGATGGCTGTTTGTAGATGGTCACACCCCCTTCAGGGTGGGGGTCCCCACTGGGGTGCCTGGCCAGTCTGGGTGAGGGGCTGAGGGCCGCTTTCAGGCTGGCGAGTGACTGAAGCTCCCAACTTGTCCTTTTTTTCTTTTTTTTTATTCTGGGCCAGCTTTAGCTCTGACGCTTGGCTCCAGCTCTGAGGCCTCGGCTGCTGAAAGCAGGTATCTGGTTTGTTTGGGTTCTATAATTGTAACACTGTTGTGGTCCTGCTCACTCCAGCTCTGAGATCCCTGCTGGCTGAAAGCAGGGATCTGCATTTGTTCTATAATTGAAACAATGTTGCGGTCCTGCTGGCTGAAGCTCGACTGGCTGAAAGCAGGTTTCTGGGTTTTTGTTTAGTTTCTATATTTGTAACAATGTTTCTTAAACTGCAAGCTCAGAGGCCAGCAAGGCAGGTGGGGAACATTGGCTTCCTCCATCACTGAAGCAAGCAAGCCTCCTGTTCGCTTCAAGCTGCCTGGCTGCCGGCCGCCATCTTGGTTGGCAGTTAATTTGCATATCGCCCTGATTAGCCAATGGGAAGGGTAGCAGAGGTATGGCTAATTACCATGTTTCTCTATTATTAGATAGGAGATATATATATATATATATATATATATATATATATATATATATAGAAGGAAAAAGGAGAGGAAACCAAGGAGTTTAAAAAAAGGAACTAGATTTTTTATTATTGGTAGCTATGTTGAAATAAGAACTACTAGTTTTATGGAAGGCAAACATGTATTTTTCTTCAAAGCAGCAATCTTACAATTTATTATACAGAACAATTTTCAGTGCAGAATCCAAGGTTCAACTTATAACTGTATTTTTTATAAATTGCTAGCATAGCAGTAATGGTGCAGATAAATGGAGACTTGTATTTCATTTAGTGGTTATATTAGAATTATAAATGAAATAGTCATTTAGATTAAATAATGAATTCTTTCTCTAACTTCAACCATTATTATATCACATTCAAGGTAGCAACTTTCCTCTAATGACTGTAATATTGTCCCTCAACTAGACACACGAAACAATCTTCAAACCCAGTGAGCATGAAGTTACCAGAATTGGCAATGGTTTTCCATATCACAAAATTATTTTATTTTTACTCTAATAAAATTATATTATTCAAGTCCTTTATTTGCTTCATAAGTCCTTTCTAGTTTGCAGTAGAAAGATGACAAAGTGTATGAAAAAATAAATGTCATCATCTTTATTTAAAAATAACAAGAATACGATTGTGAGTATTCATTTTTTATCTAAGAAACACTAACATTTATAAAATAGGGTTCAGAGACTCATGTGATTTTGGGTTTGAGATGAGACCAAAAATAAATTCTGTAATTTTAAGCAATATTTTAAGTTACCATTACTAAGTTAAGTTTTAAGAACCTTAGTCATTTTGCTTTTATGCAGTTGAAGCATAAGGTAAGTGAAATAAAAAGATTAAAATCCAGTCAATTTAAACCTTCATTTATCTGATTTATTGAAGGAGCTATAATGTAGAAAAATTCAGAAACTAATTTCTGTTGCACTTGAAATCAACTTACCTAAAATTAACCTAAGTGGCATAGTCACAATAAGAGATAGAGAACTAGTGCCTTCATTGTGAATTCCCTTCCAAATCTCCAAGAAAGTCGCACTATAGGTCAGGACTCCTCACTGAGGGCTTCATTCAAGGCAAAGGGCTGTGCAGCGGGTTCATGCTGCCAGTTTTGCTGCAGCTCACCCCTGTCCACTGAATGTCAAGCCCTGTGAAAATGGACAGCCGCGATCCCACCCTCCACAGTGCAGTGGACTTTCCTCAATTCACCACCTACCATTACAAAGCTTTTCTCAGGCTACTGCAGCCACACTGTACACGGCCCGCCTCCCAAGGCCTTCGTCCTGCCTCTTAGCATGTGCTGGCGGATCCTAAACTTCCACATGCACTCGGAGATTCCCTGAGGAGCTAGGGGCTGATAGTTAGGAGTTTGTGGGAAAAACACCTTAAGATCCCATTGAGGATTGAACATTTATTGAGAGCTTATGTGCCAGGCAATTACATACTATATACATTTGGTTTTCAAATGAAGAAAGCAGGTTTCAGTGTAGTTAACCTGCTTGTCCAAAGGTCTACATCATGCAGGCCATTATCCAACCTTGAACACCAGGTCTGGCCGATCTGAATCCCGTTCTCTCAAATGCTCCCTCTACTTCCTCAAAATGGTTCAAAAAGTCTAAGTGGAATGTGACTGCATCATGGAACAAATAGGAGATATTAGTAGAATCCTGCATGAAGTCTCTAATCTAGCTAATGACAGGATCCCAAAGGTTAATTTCTTGGTTTTGACAATGTATTATTAGGAGAAACAAAAGATGTTAACATCAGGGGAAATTCAATAAAAGATGCATGAGAATGTCTTGTACTATCTTTGCAACATTTTAGTAAATCTAAAAATTATTCCAAAATTATTTAAAAATTAACAAGAAAAATGACCCAAATATACCTACTACAACGGAGTGATAATCTGAGTTAAAAAAAATCATTGACAACTTGAATATTTTAGTCCTTTACTTTCTCCATAAATGTCTTTCTAAAGCAGTGATGCCCCAGTGGCTCCATTACATTCACACAAATACATCTTTCACTCACAATGTGAGGTGATGCAGCCTGTATCTTAAAAGCAGCATTGTATCAAAAATTGAGTTCAATAACAAAACCAATAAAAGTCTTAAAGCAACAGATTTCGGTACCCATGATGATAAACTATTTCACTTTTAGTAATTCCTCTAGCAAAGGTATTCTCTTAATGTGGGCATCATTTTATATCTACAGAAATAACACCTTCCAACAAACCTCTGTTGGATAACAACATATTTTGCACAAAGTAACCTCACTTTCCCCCTAGTGTTTTAAATTCTTCTATGACCCATGAACAGAGCCATACATATCCAATTTTGTCAAGTTACACCTATTGCTATAAAATTAAAACAAAGCCACTTATAAACAAAAAGTTGTTCCCTCAAAGTTCATTTTATTTCTTCTAATACTAATTCTAAATTTTTATCCCCTTTTTACTAATATTTTGTCTTTTTTGTTCACTGCTAGGAGATTTGTAAAGTGCCTGAGAGATAATAAGTACTCAATTTTTTTCAGAATGAGTTATAAAACCTCATGCTATAGGGAAAATGTCTGCACCAAAATTCTGAAGCATTACAGGCACACATACCACACACACACACACACACACACACACACACACACACACACATACACACGAAATAAGAACTGAAAGCATGAGGAATAAAAGGAATGAAAGATGAAGGCCAAATAAGCATTAGCAATAGAAAATGAAGCCAGGAATCAAGTTTTAAGACAAAAACAATTCTGCAGAGTTCTCCTAACTTGCTTGTTAGCATTAGTAGAAAATTGTTGCTAAAGTTGCCACAAAAAAACAATTTTAAAAGGAGGCATGATCAGCACTCACGGGATTTCTGGGATCCACTTAATTGCTCAGTATAAGCCCAGTGGCTCCTGGCAACAGGATGAGAAAGACATTCCACCTTGAGCTGTTCTTGAAGCTAAATACGGCATTGAGTCATCTAGGACTATTCTCAGAAATGTCCGCTGCTTAGTACAGAGGACATACGGCACAGGTACATTCAGCAAAATCAGTTCTTCTGTTTTCCAAAGAAAGGAACTCAGGGAAGTAGTTCTGTTCTCTTCTGATTTAATTTATGGCTACATTTCGAGTAGTTGCACCTTCTGATGACATATACAGGATATGCTTCTTACCCATCTTTTCTATTTCTGAAATTAGGCGTGGCCTCAAGTCTCAGCAGGGCCCTAGGCAGACAACACTAAATGGTTTGAGCTTCCATGTGAGATAAAAAGGGGGAAAGAGCAGGCACAGTCTAAACAGGATCAAAAATATGATAACCTCATGCAATGGTGGTATTGCTTTGGACCTGATTTTTAGTAAATAAAATTGTAAGAAGACATTTTCCCCAACAGCATAGGTATTTGAACATGGATTGAGACTTAGATAACCAAAAAACATACTGTTAATTTTATTAATACTCACAAGTATGGAAGAAAATACCCAAAGGTTTCAGAGATGACTATTTAAATACCTAGGACTAAGATAACATGAAGTCTGATATTGCTTTCCAATGTTTCAGAAAATATAAGAGGGGACGGGTAAATAAAGCAAGTATACCAAAACTATGGTTACTTCTCTTTTTGTGTAAGATAATATTATTTTTAAAAATTCAAAGTTCATATGTCTTTTAAAAATACTGTATACACGCATCATCTTTCAAATATAGTAGTCACCCTTTCTTCATACTTTGGCAGCCATACTTTTGTGTAAATTGGCATATATCAAAGCTTATATAATTTCCAGTCACTTGGCCAGTGTCCTTTACCAAATGTGCACCAAAAACTTGGGAAGATAATAAATAAATTAGAAACTCAATGCCTGATTGCTAAGGTATTTTAAAATCAATGAATTGTAAAGACAAACATAGAAATTAAAAACTAACAGAGGAACAGGGCAAACCATACTGTGTTGACCAAATGTTTTGGACAAGGTCATGAGAAAGTCTCAGTTCTTCCTAAAATATGTAGTTACCACTTTGCCTGGTCAGATCATAAACAGGTATTGCAACATCCTTCCTGTTAGAAGCTGACATAGAGGACACAATTGGGGTGAATCTGAGTCAAGTCATCTTGCCTTTAGCTCACATCACGGTGACTGCTGACCTAATGCCTTAATTTATGCATATTTCACATGTTTTATATCTTTTCTCTCTCAGGTACTGCAGTTAATGCTGTCATTATGGTCATTAGAATATCTGATTCAAAAGGTTCAGACAGGGGGCAAAGTCTAACTTGTCCTCTGGGGTAACATTTTTTAATGTGTTTTTTTTTAATTAATTTCAGAGAGAGGAAGGGAGAGAGAGATAGAAACATCAATGATGAGAGAGAATCATGGATTGGCTGCCTCTTGCAGGCCCTCTACTGGGGATCAAGCCTGCAATCCAGGTATGTGTCCTGAGTGGGAAGTGAACCGTGACCTCCGGGTTCATAGGTTGACACTCAACCACTGAGCCACACCAGCCTGGCCTCAAAGGAAACATTTTTATTTTAACCAAAATCGTGAGTTAAATAAAAGGCAAACCAATTGAACTGGACAGAAGTTTGCTGTCCCAATCCGGAGAGGACGCCTTTTACACCAGAGGTATATCTGTACTCCTATCAAGTATATACCTGAGCATTCTTCTTGTAGGCCCCTATGATGATGCTATGCTTTAGGTATATTAAGAGTAAAATGACTTTGTATTGTTAGGAACAATATGCTCACCCCAAATCATGAGTAGTGAAAATTCCTGTTACATGTAAGATTTTCAACAGATATATGTTTAATTAAATTATGGATTTTTAAAAAGATAGCACAAATTTGAATGATACTGATTGCCTGAAAATAGCATTTGTTATTAAGTAAATTTCAGTGTGTTTTGTTTGAAAAAAAATTCTTATTGTTAGGTGTCCACTCATTCTTCATAAAACTGCTGGCCTGGTAGTTACAAACATTGTAAAATAGTGTAATCAAATCTGGGAAATAGCAAAATAATGAAGAAATAGTGAAAGAAGCAAATATAAAGTACAGAGAAGTGACAGATACATTAATGGAGTGTTTTGGTTTTCTTCAGTTTGTATCCAATTAGAAACTGGGACATACTAGGCATGCATTTAAAATAATTAATTCTGCATTTCTGCATGTGAACAAAGCTGGCTGGAAACAGATAATCATATTAGGATTACGTTCTCCAGCTCACAAACCAAAACAAGCAACTTTATATTTCCATGAGTGTCATTAAACTATCCAATAATTTATTAAGACTTATTAAAGCAACATAGACACAGCTGCAACTCTGTCAACAGAACAGATGGTCAATAGTGGATTTTCAAATAATCATTTCCTAAATTGACAGGAAGAGTCAATGGACACTTGGCAAACAAAGTTCTATGTCCCTTGTGTAAGGAGATCCATACAAATCATCATAATTAAAGTCCAGAGTCCTGTCTTTAAGAAAGTCAGAATAACCAAACTAGCGTCTACATATTAATGTATATTTTCAATGTTTGTCAGGCTCATAACATTTTCCATTAATAAATAATAATACATTATATCTTAAACTGGCTTGTGAACCCATTTATGTTTGCATATTATTCTTTATACCATTTTTCATGTATAAAAAACATGAAATAAAATATATCAATGTTTTTAATGATAACCAATCTCTATTCTTTTCAAATAAAAAATCAGGTATTCTCACAGAGTTACAGCAACACTGAATTCCAGACAATGTTTTCCACATGCTGCATAACAAATACAATAATTGAACTTGAAATGCAACTTAATTTATCTTTGAAAAGTAAGGGGATTCAGGGTGATGTTAAAAAATAGAGAAACAGAGAGGAAAGAGGTTTGCTTGCTTAAATTATGAAAAAGTGTTTTACTAGCTATCCCTACCAATTACCATTACTTAATCAAAACCCTAGAATCATCATTTTTTAAAAGCCTTTTTAAATAGGAGTTTTAGGTTCATGGCAAAATTGAGAAGAAGGTAGAGATTTCTCATAACTTCCTGCCATCACACATGCATAGCCTTCTTATTAGCATCACCCTCAGCAGAGAGTGCATTTGTTAAATGGGGAACCTACATTGACACATCCTTGCCACCCAAAGTTCCTAGGTGACATGACCACTGACTCTCCATGTTGTACATTCTATGGGTTTGGACAACTGCATAATGAAGTATCCACCATTATAAGATTATAGAGAGTATTTTTTCTACCTTACAAACATCTGTGCTCCACCTATTTATCTCTCCCTCCCACCTCTGCCTCTGGCAACCACTGATCCTTTCACTGTCTCCATAGTTTTGCCTTTTTCCAGAATGTTATGCAGTTGGAATAAGGCATGATGTGGTTTTTTTATAGTGTCTTCTTCCACATAATAATATGCACTTAAGTTTCCTCTATGTCTCTTTATAGCTTGACAGCTCATCTCTTTTTTTATGCTGAATAATAACCATCACTGAGATGGACCATTGTCTAGATCAGTGGTTCTCAACCTTGGCTGCACATTAGAATCACCTGGGAATCTTTTTAAAATCCTGATTTCTGGGCCTCATCCTCCAGAAATTTTGTTTCTTTGTTATGGGGTGAGGCCACAACATTAGTAACAAAGAAACAGAATTTCCGAAGGATGAAGCCCAGAAATCAGGATTTTAAAAAGATTCCCAGGTGATTCTAATGTGCAGCCAAGGTTAAGAACCACTGGTCTAGGTGAACCATAGTTTATTTATCCATTCGCTTTCCGAAGGACATCTTGGTTGCTTCCAAGTTTTGGCAAATATGAATAAAGCATCAATAACATTCTTACACAGGTTTTGGGTGCACCCAAAGAGCACAACTGCTGAATCATATAGTAACATTATATTTAATTTTGTAAGAAACTATCAAACTGTCTTGACAAGTGAACGCACTATTTGCATTCTTACCGGTAGGTAATGAGAGCTTCTGCTGCTCCACATTCTTGCCAGCATTTGGGGTTGTAGGTGTTCCGGATTTTGGCTGCTCTAATAGGTGTGCAGTGGTATCTTAATGCTGTGTAAACTTGCATGTCCTTGCTGACATGTGATGTATAGCACTACTTTTCTTTATGTAGCTGAGATAGTCATTTACTTTACTGACATAACTGATGATTGCTCTTACTTCTGAATTCTGAGAAGAGAGCACATGAGTTTCAATCATGCCTATTAGTAAGTACTAGTATGATTATACTTCACCAATTATTAGACATGTAGGAGATAAACATGAAACTGTGTATAAAAATTAACAAAGCACATACTAAGCATAAAAATATGCTATATTTGTCCTTATTCCTTGGAAACATAACTGTGGACAAACAGCAAAGAATGATCAGAATCCATATCCTCACATGTTCCACAGTTGATAAAGGATCTGAATGTGTTTAGTCTACATTGGTATGGATGGACATATACAAACAGTAACAATCATATGGAAAATCTGTGCCTCCTAACACCTTATGGTCCAAAGTTAATAATCTAGGATTCAAAATAAATATTTTGACAGTATCCTAGTTTTCAGGACATATAAAGCATACTGTATATACTTGCCAAAATTTGACCCATTTGTAAACAGATTATTTTATGTTTATCCTCTCATGTAGTTATGTTTTATTAATGTCCCTTAATTCTATATTTCATAATATTAGCATAGATGTGCTATCAATATTTTTTACTACTCAAAAAGAGAAAGTACTGCCCTAACTGGTTTGGCTCAGTGGATAGAGTGTCCAACTGCGGACTAAAAGGTCCCAGGTTTGATTCTGGTCAAAAGTATATACCTTGGTTGTGGGCACATCCCCAGTAGGAGGGGATGTGCCCTCTCCCTTCCTCTCTGTAAAAAAAAATCAATAAAATATTTATTTTTTAAAAGAAGAAGAGAAAGTACTGCATTCCACAAAAACATATTTGAGCATTCAATATTGACATTGTAAGGCAATGATACCTCAATTGAAGTTAACTAAATAGACAATATTTAATAAGTAAGGTGGGGTGTGGGAAAGGAAAGAGTTCTAACATTTTTAAACATAATTTTTATATTAGTTGTCATTGAAGAACCATTGTGAAAAGCATGAAAGAGAGTTAATTTCTTATTTCTCACCCTTGTAGGAAATTCTCTCCTGAGTGGCAAGACCATTCTTTCTTACATCAAAGGGGAGATCAAAGAAGCAACTTTTAGCAGAGTTGAGAACATGTCTTCACTTTGTGAACTCCAATTACCATAAAAAAAATTATAAAGGGCTCCATGCTTTATTTGAAATACAAAAGATCTTAAATCTTTGCCCCATCTTCAGCCCCTTCTTCTCTGGGAATAACATGACATCACCTAGAAGCAGCCCTGTGTCTGTTAGTTGAAGACCCATCATTGTTCATAAAGACTTGTCTTAGCTCTCCAGTTCCATGCATGAACCAGGTATTGCTCATGAAAAAAAAGAAAGATTTTCTCCCTCAAAAACATAAATCTAGGATATTTCCAATTTCAGCTCCAATATAGCAAGGGTTGAAATTTGTCCTCCAGCCCTTAACAACAACAATAAAACAAAACAAAATAAAAATAAACAAGTGAAATTAGTGATCTCTTATACCCATTGAAAGACAGAATTCACAGGGCAGATGCCACCCCAAATTCTGCAGAGACTGCATCATCCAGAGCTATGGCACCAGAGAGCTGTGTGTCTGCAGGAGTGGCCTCTGAAGCCAGGGTCTCATGAGAACAATTGAAGATAAATGTTTAAGAATCACTGGAGGGTGAGTGTGGAATAGCATAAGATCCACAAACTCCTGAGGACAGCAGTCTCAGGCGAGTATTTTCACTTCCATGAGCTTTTTCTTCCAGTAAGTCACCATGTTCCCACTGTGGACATCTGAGAAAGATCCCCGCACAGCTCTGGCAGGAGGACAGGGGTGGAGTCTTTGTGAAATAAGACTATAGCCTTCTCCATAAAAACAGCCTAGTATTACTCAGGGGAAAAGACACAGTGCACTTCTAAAACTTTATTCCAACAAGAAGGAGGGAATGTCTATACTCCAATCTGCTTGTGACACTTAAGGGGAAAAAGAAAACAACACAAAACCAAACCACAGTCAACAGGAGTGAAGGCTGCAAGGAAAAATACTAGAGATGCTGCGGCTGGTAAGAGAGTTGCGGGGAGGGAGATAAAACCAGGGGGAACTATTTGAAAAGGTCACAGCCCTGAGACAGGCTGGGAGATGAGATTTAAGAGGTGATTATGGCTCTCTCCTGTTCTGCCACATCTTACTACAACACCTACAGTCTCTGGGATAATATCGCATCAGTGGATCATCAGAGAAACAGCTGTAAGGCACAGATTCAAGAGGGGAGACAAAAACCAAAGACATGATAAGAATTTAAAGACTCTGGCATATATAGCTACAACAAAAACATAGCACAACTTTACCCATTATCAACATAAATCTTTTCGCTAAAGTCTATTTACCTGAGTTTCTATTATCCAATCAAACATGTTGAGTTTTAGAAAATTTACAAAGCATGCCAAGAGACAAAGCAATCATCCAAATGAGACTTAGATTTGATACACATGTTGAAATGATAGACGGGGATTTTATATGAACTGTGAAATATGTAAAAGGCCTTAAAGAAAAAATGAGACAGTATGCAGGAACAGATGCATAAGCAGAAAGCTGGCAACTCTAAGAGGAGTCAAAGGAAATGCTAGGATTCAAAGCCAGAGTATAAATGAAGAATGTCTTTAACAAGCTCATCAGTAGACTGCACACTACTGGGGAAAGGATTGATGGACTTGATAAGTCAATAGAAACTTCTCAAACTGTAATGCAAAGACTAAAATTTAAAAAAAAAAAAACATCAAGGACTGTGGGATGATATCAAAAGGTGTAGCAGACACTTACTTTGAAGGCCAGAAGCAAAAGAAAAACCACAGGGAAGAAACATTTGAATAAATAATGTCTAAGAGTGACTCCCAATTATTGTCGCTCAATAATCAAACCACACATCCAGGAAGCTCCAAGAACATCTAGCATCATCGATTTCAAAATGAAAATCAGCTGGACATGCCATATTCAAACGAGGAGATAATGGACACAGATGAAATCTTAAATAAAGCCTGATTACAGGTGAAAGCACACTTTCCTAAGAACAAGGATAAAAATTACAGTGGACTTACTTATTTTCCAGAAGCCCTGCAATGAAAAAGAAAGTGAGTAAACCCCTCAAGTATTGAATGGAAAAAATAAAATAAAATAAAACACCAAGGGAGAATTCTAAATTCAGTAAAATCATCCTTCATAAATTAAGGACTAATAAAGACTTTCTCAGACAAAAAAAATGGAGGGAATGGAACATATTCCCCTCAGACCTGACCTGCAATAAATTTTAAAAGAATTTCTTCAGGCAGAAGAAGAAGAAAATAGAGCAGAAACTTGGGACTACATAAACAAAAGATGTTACAGCAGAGATAAGTGAAGATTAAATAAAATATTTTATTTTTTAATCTTAATCTGAAAGATAACTATTTAACTTCATAACAATAGGTAATTGCTGGGTGATAATATGAAAATAAGTGAAATAAATGGTAGCAGTATCACAAGGCACAAGAGGGGAATGGAAACACTTTGTTATAAAGTAGCTACAATACATGTATTATATTATTTAGAGGGATATATACGTAATTTACCAAATATATTTTAAACACTAGGATAACTAAACACCAATTTTTTAAAAACTGTAGGTCGATGACTTAAGAGACAGGAAAAATGGAAACATGAAATGTTCGGTTAAAAGCAGAGAGGACCTCCCTCCAGTAAAAAGACGGAAAATAAACTGACAACTGTATCAATAACCACCGTAAATGGGAATGATCAAAACACACCAGATGACAATGGAGATTGTCACAATGGACTCCCCCAAAGGCCAGTTTTATATTGTGTATAAGAAAACCACTCTAAGTATAAGGGTTAAAAGTAGAGAAATGGATAATGTGATATCTTGCTAACACTGTTCAAAAGAAAGCTGGAATAGCTATACGAATTTCAGAAAAGCATATAGAGTTTCCTCAAAAAACTAAAAATGGAACTCCCATTTGACCCAGTGATCCCACTTCTAGGAATATATCCCAAGAAACCAGAAACACCAATCAGAAAGGACATATGCACCCCTATGTTCATAGCAGCACAATTCACCATAGCTAAGATTTGGAAACAGCCTAAGTGCCCATCAGCAGATGAGTGGATTGGAAAACTGTGGTACATCTACACAATGGAATACTACGCTGCGGTAAAAAAGAAGGAGTTCTTGCCATTTGCAACAGCATGGATGGAACTGGAGAGCATTATGCTAAGTGAAATAAGCCAGTCAGAGAAAGATAAATATCACATGATCTCACTCATGTATGGAATATAATGAGCAACATAAACTGATGAACAAAAACAGATCCAGAGACAGAGAAACATCGATCAGAATGTCAAACCTCAGAGGGAAGGTAAGGGAGGGGGGGTTAAGGGGGAGAGATCAACCAAAGGACTTATATGCAAGCATATAGGCCTAACCAATGGACACAGACACCAGGGGGGTGAGGGCATGAGGGGGGGAGGTAATGGGGAGATAGGGACACATATGTAATACCTTAATCAATAAAGAAATTAAAAGAAAAGCAGCCTGTAGACAAGGTGGTTATCAGGGATAAGGGGAGGGGGCCAATGAAACTCTTCCACAGGCCTCTTCCCTCCTTGTCCTGCTCCTTAAGATTCGCTGCTCTCGTGACTCTCCTGAGGACCACCCAGAAGCATCCCCGCGGTTGCTGTTGGACCCACACCTTCTACTGGATCAGAGCTCAGCGCCTTGGCTTACAGGCTTTTAGTAACCAGCCTCGTCTACCTTCCTGCTGGGGATGAGGACTGGCCCATGCAGCCCGCAGCAGGCCACGGAACACACCTAGGAACGTTCGGGGTCTAAAGCGACTTAGGAAATGAGATCATCCCAAAGCAAGCAAGCCTGGCCATAAAGAGATGGTGTCTGTAACCAAGCGACCTACTCGCCCCTCCAGCCCAGGCCGCAGCCTTGCCCCGCCCAGACGCGCCCTTGCGTAGATTGGGCGCTGGGGGAAGATGTGTACACTCACCCTGTTCTCTAGGTTCCTCTTTCCTCACGCTATCTTCAAAATCAATGCTTTAACCAGAGCAGAACGCAATGCATACTGCCCTGAATTGAATAAGCTGACGCCCTGATGATCATTAAGATTCCCATCACCCCCAAGCTCCTCACTGCGGCGGGCAGGGGAGCCGACCGAGAACGTGGGTCTGCACCTGTGCCCGTGCCCCACCCGCGCACCTCCACCTGCGTGGGCGCTCACACGTGATTCCTGCTCTAACCCACCGGGGTGCCCACCTGCCGCTCTTCCTCCTGAGATGCCTGCGCTCCCGAGAGAAGGTACTGTTCGTGTCTGTTACACAGTTTCGCCTTCTGGATAATTTAATATTCCAGCCGTGTCCGTCCAAACAGCTCAGCACAGCGGGTGTGGTGTCTGGCTATTTCTCACTCTTCCTCTTATCTGCTCAATTTTAATAATTGGGAGCTGGAAAATGGTACAGCAAATGAATAAACGCACTCAAGGAATTCACATATTCCGCGCCCAGTCCGTGAGAGGCTTAAATCAATTTTCTGCAAACGTCCGGCGCGATGTGATCTAAATGGAGAGACGGAGCTCAGTCAGTCCCTGAGCATTGTTTGCCTCTGGAATAATGAAATGCGAAAGCTGGCGGGGGCGGTATTTTAGTGTCTGTTTTTCCAATTTTGAATGGCTTTGTCAAGTTATGAATATTTTGCTGCTTAAGCATAAAAACAGCGTCCCCTTTGTCCTTTAAATGAATACGCACGTTTAAACACTGTCTTACTGTTTGGGGGGAAAAGAGCCGCAGCAAAGTGGAGGTGCACGTCCTCTCGGGCCTGAGCCTGGGCGATGCTCTGCCGCAGGCCGGCCCACGAACTGCAGTGTGGGCGCCTCACGGATGAGCAGGCCGTGGAACAGGGGCTCCTTGTGCTTAGGTGGCACAGGGGTTGCGCCGATCAATAGCCTCGTTTTAATCCAGACATTGTCTTGTATGTTGATAAAGAACGAACACTCATTTTTTTATGTATAAGTGTGCCTGCCAAAATGTTGGGTACATTATGAAAAACTGAAAAATTTGCCCTGACCGACTTGGCGCAGTGGATAGAGCGTCGGCCTGCGGACTGAAGGGTCCCGGGTTCGATTCCAGTCAAGGGCATGTACCTTGGTTGCGGGCACATCCCCAGTAGGGGGTGTGCAGTAGGCAGCTGATCGATGTTTCTAACTCTCTATCCCTCTCCCTTCCTCTCTGTAAAAAATCAATAAAATATATTTTTTTAAAAATTGAAAATTTTTATTGCATAAATTTCATTCTAGGTTAATAGTTCCTATTTCTATTCACTGGTTGCTAATTCTAAAATGAAGTTTTTATTAGACAATAGTTTCCAAAGACTAAATGTTTATATTCAACTAGAGGCCCTGAGCACTGAAAATGACTCCAGCTGGGTCTGACCACTTGGGTATTAACTCAAGCAGTTGAAATGGAGCAACTTAGAATGACATGGTTTCCTGTGCAAGCATCGGAAGGGACTCAAAGGGCCTGGCACTGGACTTTCTCCTTCCGATCTGCGCCACACAAATAAAGTCACCACCCCCACCTCCACCCCCCAGAACAATACTCCAGTTCATGCTAACTACTCTTTAGGGGTTTTCTTTCTAACTTCTAAATTATTTATATGCATGAGTAGATTTTTGAGGTTTTAAACTGTCTTACAACTAGCTATTCTTTTTGTTTGTTTTCTTGGAGATGTTTATAAATGTGCAAAACTGATTTTTGTGAACAAAGCTTCTGTGAAATTCTATGTGCATGACCAGGTCATCTCCTGACCTACACTCCTGCTATTTACATCTTACCAGATTCCATTCCTCATTCTCTGGAAACACCTTTTAAGGTGTGGATTCCACAAACCCTTCTGGGTTCCCCCTTGACATATTGAGATAATTTTCTGTTCACTTTCCTAAGATTAAGGAAAATGGGACTTGCCTCTCTCCTCTGAGGACTGCACTTGTTGGAGTCAGTTGAGAATGTCCATTTGCCCACGTCATGTGCATCTTTTGGCTGAGATTTGGTCAGAATTCTCCCCAATTGTCATTCTCTATGCTAGGCCATTATGCTCCTAACTTAAATAAGAAAAAATAAATAAAACTAGAAACCCTATGCATTTGAGATTCAATGGCATTAAAATATGTTAGCCTCTAACTCCTCGGCCCCTTTTTTCATTCCCACACCCTGAAAAGATGATCACTGCCATCGTTTATTCCAGACTTGAGTTCTGCCACCACTCTGAGTGACTTCAGACAGGGACTTGGTCATCTGCGTAGCCCCATAGCTTCTGCTTGACATCTGTACTGTGCTTATCTGTCCTCATACCTCCTCAGGCATTGACTTCCACGAAAACATGCTGGATCTCGTCATTATCTGGAATAAATGCTCCTATAAGAGTTTAAATATCCAACTTCAAGGTAAAAAGAAAAAAAAAACTCAACAATTTTGACACCTCATTCTTTGTTTTCTCCATGTTTGCTCTTCTATGCCTTCTTATTGGCCTCATTGTTTCTCCACAATGAATCAGTTGTCTTTGCCAAACTTTCCGTAGCATTTTCTGGTCACTGTGCTCTACAGCATACAGGCAACAGCCCCCGACCCCAGCAAGGCCACCATGTGCCTCCTCGCTCGCCACCCAGGAAAGACAGTGATGTAACTTGGTATGACAGCCATGCCCTGATCTGTAACCTCAGATGGGTTCCATGCCACCTTCTGTCCTTTATGCTTAAAATAATGTTGCAAACTTTTACCATGATTTAGAAGATTTGAGATGTAAAAGAGCTTAGGGATACTGAAAAGTGCAGAAACCTTTTTCCTTACAAAGAGAACATCAAAATGTTCTCTATTTTTCCTTTTATGTGACTCTTATCAAGTTTCAGTTTTCCAAAGAGAAAATCAGATAGAGATAGAATTTTCTTTCATGCTAAACTACTATTCAAAAATGAGTACATTTTTTCTTTAGTAATGGACATCAAAGGTTAACATATATAGAACCAGTGTTTCGCCACCACTTCCCACTTTTTTTTTAGTCCTTTTGATTTCTCTCTCTTTCTTTGTATGAACAAAGTCTAAACATTATTTGATTCTACTCTGTATATTAGCATACATGGAAGGATTTTAATCAACTCCCCACAGGAAACTAGGTTGTGCTTCATATCTCACTATTAAAAAACATGAGGAAATTTTAAATTAATTCCAATCCAAGATATCCAAGGGTAGGCAAAATGTATCAGAGTGGGTGTTCCTTTTCTTCTGTCTTTATCTTTCTAATTTCCGTGAGCTTTCAATTGATTCCAAAATAATAAAAACAATCATTGTGCTTGTCGGGTCATCCTTTCTGTTTCTTTTGTGTCCTGCTTTGAATGCAGCTGGTGGCACATATTTGTATAAATGAAGCCAGTGCTGGTAGGGAGGCTGTGAGATCTGCATCAGTGGTTCTTCAACAGTTAAGAACCATTTTCTCCCCTAAAATCTCATTCATAAGGGCCCATATATCTATCTCTCAGGTGTTAGTTATCACCCTTCCAATTTCTATGATGGTGTGTGGTCTGCAGCTCCCTCTTAAAATTCTAAGTGACAATGATAACCTACCTATGGGAGCCATCATCCTTCAGGCAAGGCCACATCTAAGCATAAAAAATAGATGGTTTAGGTGCTTGATTTTTGAGGTACTAGAGTAGTAAGGTTTCCAACTTCCCTTGCAGTTTTTTGTTTGTTTGGTTGGTTTTTAATATATTTCTTCATTGATTTCAGAGAGGAAGGAAGAGGTAGAGAGAGATAGAAATATCAATGATGAGAGAGAATCATTGATCGGCTGCCTCCTGCATGCCCCCCACTGGGGATCGAGCCCGCAACCCGGGCATGTGCCCTTGGCCAGAATCGAACCTGGGAACTTCAGTCCACAGGCCAACGCTCTATCCACTGGGCAAAACTGGCTAGGGCTCCGTTGCAGTTTTATATACACATGGAATTTTGTTCAATATTCAACCATGAGAAAGCAGGACATTTTACCATTTACACCAACATGAATAGACCTGAAGGCATTATGCTAAGTGAGATGAGTCAGGCAGAGAAAGCCACATACTGTACTATCTCACTTATATGTGGAAACTAAGAAAGCTAAATTCTTAAAAACAGAAAGTAGAGAAAGGGTGGGAGGGGTTGGTGGGAGCAGAGTGGTTGGTGATATGTTGTTTAGGGTACAAACAGACAACTTTTAGACCAGTCTTGGAGGTTAAATGCACAGCATAGTGACAGTAGCCAGTAATTCTCTAGCAGAAACTTCAAAATTGCTAACAGAGTAGATCTTCATTATTCTTATCACAAAAAAGAAATGATAATTATGTGACATGGAAGATGTGTTAGGTAATACAACAGTGGTAATCACACTACAATATATAAATGTATCAAACCAACATGTACACCTTAAACTTACACAATGTTACATGTCAATTATATCTCAGTTAAAAAAACACATTGAACTATTTAAAAAACTAGTTTGTTTAATACAGTAGAATAAAAAATCCTACATCCAGAATCATAACTTCTATATCCTTATCCTAGCTCTCCGAATTATAAAGCTTACACTAGTTATATTTAAACTCTCTGAGTCTCATTTTTCTCACCTGTATATTCGTGATGTTTAAACTAAAACCTAACAGAGTTTGCTCAGGGATATAGTAAGCTTGTATTTTTCAATGTCTGGCATATCATTTATCTCACTATATATGTTTCCTTCTAAATTAAGTGCAGAATCATGCCTTACATTTGTTTTGTACATGGTAAGGACCCAAATAATGGTTTGTGAACAAAATGAGAGGGAAAATTGAAATATAGACTAAAATTTTCACTTTAATGTTCAGTGATAAGCAAAAAATTAAACCATCTCTTAGAGGAAGAAAAATAAATGTATTAGTTTAATACTATAGTTTTAAGTACTTATATGTGATTATGTTATTCTATTTGAGGTTCTCAAAAATTGCATTGGACTTAACTGTTTTATTTGTAAGAGTCAGAAAATCCAATTCAAAATTTCATGAAAATACAGGGTAATTACTGGCTAAGAAAATGTATAATTTTCGTGTTATCAGAGGAAGCAATTAGATCAATGCCACCAAATACTATCTCTCAGCTCCACCCTCTACTGCTTGGAGCTCATTCTCAGGTGTTAAATGTGCTTCCGCTGTGTCTCCAGGTGGCGCCCCCACCCCCCCACCCCCCAACTACCTTTACGAATGTCTTCACTCTGTGTCACACCAGAGAACAACACAGAGATAGTCAAGCATGGTGTCTTTACACTAATGTTTGTACTCATTTTTTTATTATCCAAAATAATTTCACTGGCCATCACTTAACTATTCACAGAGGACAGGAAAATGTGCTACTTCTATTGACCTGCACCAATGGGGATCTACACTTGGACTCAGAGAAAGGTCATTTCCACCCAAATCACAGGCAGAGGATGCAAAGGGATATATTGTTCAAGGAAAAGTAAGAGTAAGTGTCATTTATGCTTAAAGGTCAGCTTCTTTGAGAAGTGGACTTTAAGACAACAGTGGGAATGCAAGTGTGCCTGTGCTTGTTAATCTCAGCTGAGGGGGATGAAGAAATAAGTCTATGAACGGTGACCCTTCAAGATGTGTTTCATGTAGGCAACTGGTGCTCAGACTGGGAAATTTTGAAAGACCAACCTATAGATGGGAAGACCTTAAATCATTGCTTCGTAGCTGCTCCAGAAGAGAAGTAACCCACTAGAGCCCCCATGGGGTGATGGGAGGGAGAGTGGGGTCAGGTCCTCAGAGAAGGGTCTCAGTCAAAAACACAGGTGCTAGCAGGTGGAAACAGTCAAGTGTAGGTCCATTGGGATGTGTCCATATGTCTGTCCTCCTATGCCAATGGTGCGTGTACAGCCTCTAGTATAGTAACATGGGGAGGAATATTTTACATAATGACTACTTTCAACAATAAAGATACATTTTTTAAAAGATTGAGTAGATGCTTGGGAGTCCAGAAACCAAATCTACCACCTGGGCTCTAAAAATAGTCTCCTCCAGTTTGTAAGTTTAAACTGTGCTCATTGCACTGACTTTTCTCTTGTGTTTCTGTACTTATTTAAAGGGTGCCAACTTCAACTACTTACTTCCTACATTTTAATTGCTAAGAGAAATTTTCTGCTTATATTGCATTCTTCCTGGGTTTTTTAAAATTGATTTTAGAGAGAAGGAGAGATCAATGTGAGAGAAAAACATCAATCTGTTGCCTTCTGCATGCACCCCAACCAGGGATTGAACCCTCAACCTTTTAGTGGATGAACAATACTCGAACCAAGTGAGGTACCCAGCAAGGTCTCATCCTGCTTTTTATTGCTGATTTTTCATTGAAGAAACAATTTATGAAAGGTGTCAATGAACTGTATGTCGATTTAAAGCACCACTTTTGTAGAGAACTGAACAATACGTCGGCTTTAGCATCACTTCAGAATATCAACCATGATATCTTAAAACAATCCCAGAATCTGCAATGTTTTAGATATCATGTCTTTATAAATCTAGCTACTTAGGAATATTTACAATAGCATTCATTCCAAAAGTATTAAAATGTGCTATCCTCAAGATGGCTTATTTTCTAATATGTTAATAAATTATCTTTCTGTGTGCTTTGTCTTTTTATAAAATGACAATGTAATTCTTTGGCCACATCCAGCTGAAATAAGTTATCTCCACATTCTTCAATAAGATTTTTCTATTGAAAATATTTTGTTTCTAGAAAAATATATAATATTGCATCTACACACAAAATGTGTCCACCTATTTAAAATCTAAAATAGATGGGCTCATACTTATACATTCTTTATTGTCAGAGAACATTCACAGAGCAATTTGCCTCACCATTGTCACTAAACCATCTATCGGTAAACATGCTATTCTACATTTCAGCCTTCTATAATCAGAAGGCATTATCCTTTTCTACATCACCTGCTTACAGGAATTGTGGTCGACATAGCAGTACTCTAGGCTATCTGGAATGAACCACTTACAATGCTCATGTAAAATACACAGTGCAGAGTATTGTCTGCGTCTTATCAATGAATTGTGTACATTGCTGGTTGCTACCAATATTCATGCCCCTCCTCCCTAACAGAACCTTTCTCTGGTATCATCAGCAGGTCCTGGGGACTTTGCTCCACCCTCAGCTCCAGGAGGGGCCCAATGGTTTGTGTTCAGAGTGATTAACCAAAGAAGAGCAATGAGATTCAACAAGGCCAATGAATTGGAAGGGATCTCTGTTAGATACTACTGGAGATTTTAACTTAAAAAAGTGCTACTGATAAGCTACCCCTGTCTTCCATGGATGAGAAAGAACCTGATTGTCCCTGGGTGTCACCATTTGTTCTATGGGAGAAGGTCATGAGGTGAAGCGGGCGCTGTATGTGGCCGAACGGAGAAAATAAAATCATGGCACTAATAACACCGTGGGATGACTGGTTCAACACTCTGAAGTTGGACACTGACTAGGTGAGTCCCTCAATTTACCTACTGTTCAAACCAATATCTGTTTATATTTCCTTTGAGTGATACATACTGCAAAGCTCCTGCTCTTAGCCAGGTTTCGCACTTTATGACTTAGATAAACAATAAAGCGCTTTGTGGTTAGTTTTAATTTTGTATACTGGGATTGCATATGATTTGTCTCTCACAAAGGAATCAATCCCTCAGACCAGTGAGCTACTTTTATGCATCATTTTCATAAAGCGACAAAGTGTACACAGGCAAGTGCGTGTTCCCCAGACCCTGTCGTGGGGACACTGTTTCTCACAGAGTATAGCACTGTCACCATGCGCTGGGCCTCAGCCTGCTGTGTGAACAGAGTTAGTAGGAAAGTAATGTTTTCTCCACCTAGAAGTCCTCTCGAAATTTAGTAACGAATTTGCCTTGAAATACATTAAACACTTCAAAAAATAGTTAATTGCTGATCATTGATTGCCTTCGTGTTGAGCTGCAGTTGACCCAAATTCCTAAAAACAGGCATAATCTGAAGCTCCAGCCATGGCTTCAGCCATGATGCTTTCTGAGGAATTCATCTATATTTGATATAAACATGATAATAACAAAAAAAAATGGTAGTAATTTTTCGCACAATTTCAGCTCATTGGCTTGGGCCAAACTTGTCCTTCCTATCACTAGTGAGGGCCCTAAACCTTGATCCAATTACATCCTATGGAAGTGAACCAAATGTACATTCAGATATAGGCCCAGTTCTTCTAAGAGTTTGAGAGTTTGTAGAAACAAAGGAGAGGAAGTAATAAACTCCAATTGAGGCTAACTGTTGGCATATTGACAAAAAAAGGAAATTGAAAGTGTGATGACCATCAATTTTCCTATGGGGTAAAAAATAAACAAATATATGTATTTTACTCATATTTGTTAAAAATATATTGAAATATTTATATATGTATATTTGTATTTATGTATGTTTTCATATAGAAGTTAAATCTCATAACATAAACGGAGCTCACACCTACAGTGTCCTCAGCGTTCCAGTCAACCTCGTGTGGAAGCAGTGACAGGACATGAGGGTGAACCCACGCCCTCGCTCCTCCTGGACCGCTCTGGAGCCCGAAGCTCTAATAAAGCACTGGCCTTTGGCTCTCCTCCTAAGAAGGACTTTCATCAGGTAGAAATGACCTTTGGGATTTGGATTTTATTGGATGGACATGTGACTTTGAGGGTGATAGATGATATTCTTAGGTTCCTATGAGAGATTCGTATCTGCCCCTACACTACCAAAAAATAGTGTTTAATATTTTATCTCTTCAGCAGTGTGCACATGTGACATATTTAAAATGCAAATGCATGTTAACTAATGTTTCCACCATTGCATTCATCAGGCAGGCTATCTGGATAACATTAAATACTTAAAACAGGAAAAAGGAATGAAGTCATACTATAATTTTAAATTAAGGCAATAAAGCATAATTCAGGATTAATGTTCCTTCATGAAATATAATTTTATGTATGCAACATACTGTGAAAAAAGTCACTAATGAGTCTGTACGTGAAGGTTCTTTTCCTGCACTGAATATGCAATGAATAAATAATTTGTGTTGAAAAATGGTTACTCATAAGACAATACTGTAAATGAATTCCATAGAGGTTATTATCTTTATTTATGAAAATAAAAGGTTTCTGAGATATAATGTCTATTTCATTGCTTAACTCAAAACATTTTATCTTCTGTTTCTGCAATAGTTTGTTGAAGATACCATATAAATAAGATGAACATATTTATTTACAAATTATAATATGCTCCATATATTAGGATAACAACGTGTGGTTGAAGCATTAGTCTTATTCCACAATCGTTAGAACAATTTTAGTCATTGTATATTATTGTAAAAGTTACACCTCACTAAACTAATAACCACACTGCAACAGGATGAAAGATTTGCTTGAAGATGCCTTTTAACCAAAGTCATGATTATGTACTAACTGAACGGAAAATGATAGAATCGAAAGCTGTGATGTTCAGACTACACACAATAACCGGCAACCCACAACACTGAGAAATACATTGCAGTTAGCGTCTTATTCCCTCCGCCCTGTTTTAGCTGAGATTAAGAGAAAATAATATAGTCTAAATCGCATGGATTTTAAAGAGATAAGCAGCTTGGAGTCCAGGAAAGACCTGGAAGTATGTGCAGTGCTAGCGAGGAGCAGGGCTACTTGCTTTCCTCTGCAGCTCTAAAGGAAGGAAGTTCTTCCCAACCACATTTCTCTTCCCCTTCATCTTCCTTCCCCAGGCGGCTCCCTAATTTTTCTTTGGCTGGGAACTGAAGTGGTGGTTTGACTAGCCTTCGTTTCCTAACAAACCCGGTGCTGATAGATGTTCCCAGAGAGCCGCCCGCTCTGGGGAGCGCAGTCTGTATTATTAATCACTGCGCGGTAGTTTATTTCCCTTGTCCTGTGCTGCTTCCCATTGTCAAAACTTGGGCTGAAATATGGACGTGAGGAGGAAGGCGGCGACCTGGGCTCCCTGCAATGCCCACAGCGCTGACGCGAGCTTTTGTTCCTGGGGTGTCCTCCCGTCTTTGTGTGTGAAGAGGCTTTAAATCTTTCTCTTTTTCTCTTTTGTCATTGTCACCATCTTTTGCAGTTTCTTTGGCAGTTTCCACACCATTCTGTTCAGGTCGTTAAAAAAGAAAAGGAAAGAAAAGAAGAAAAGGTCTTCCTATCACAGCCAGCCTTCAGCACATCCCTTGTTTGCTTTACAGCACCCTCACCTTGCCGTGATCTCTCTGCCCCGCTTCTCATTTCTCCTCTGTTTTTTGTGTTGCTTTTTTTTTCCTTTGGTTTTCATGCTGAAAGTCTCCTGGCAGAGACACGGGATTCTCAGCAGGCAGCCCACACTGATCGCCGCCCGGATTTCATTTGGAGCAGGAAAAGGGAACCTCGGAGGACACCCTGGGTGGGACAAGCCGGAGGCTGAGCCTCCAGAAGCCTCTTCCTTTCTGGAATAGAGGGGAGGCTGTCTCTTTGGATCCCACAGTATTATTTCCTCAGCATTTTTAAAGACCCATAACAATGTAGTAATACAATTCAAACCTCTCTGCATTCATTTCTCAGATATTGTACTTTGGGAATTTTATTTCTTACATTAGGGTTCTATTTATCAGATAGAAAATACAGAGAACAGAAGGGCCAGCCAGGCACTGCTCCCCACCGCGATGGGTGCTGCTCTTTAATTGAGCCCGAGCTGTTTCTCACTGTTCCCTGGTGCCCCCTGATAGCTTCCATCCCAACCTGTTTGTTCTCCTCTGGTCACATTTATAGTGTCAGCTTACATTTAGGGCGGTGAGCGCTAACTTGCTCACTCTGACATTGCAATCAATTAATCACCTCCAGCCTTCTTCCCGGCCTCCCCATTGGCTGGTCTGTAATTGAGCCAGGCCACAAGCCTTTTCCAGCCACGGAGTGTCAGCTGGTTCAGCAGTCCATTTATTAGTTTGATGAGATAACCTTTTCACGGCAACATCGAATCAAAAGCACCGGGTTCCAGGGAGAGTGGGGTTATCCAGAAATGCATGTCTAGAGCCTCCTTGGGAGGGAGCATAGTGACCAGAGACCTGCTCTCCAAGAACTGGAAAGAGAAACATCAATGTCGCCTTCACCCATCAGGCTCTGCGTCAAGATATTGACAAAGACCAGACACTGTGAGACAGTTGATGGCTAAGTACTTAGAATACAGAAATACCATTTTCACTAATTTTTAATTTTATTATATAAACCAAAACTTACAAAGACATAGGTGATTAAACTTCTTTATTAAGGAACTATATTTTATGAACATATTTAATCTTTTCCTCTACTTTATGCTGTTTAATATCTAATGAATCATTACCCTGATTTCCTTCTCTTTATGTAATCAAAATGTCACATGTGAGAAATCTTTCCTTTTCTTTAGATAGAAAGAATGGTGTGAATCTCTATGCCAATATTAAATTTGATTTATTGAGTGGGTTCACTAATGCAAAGGGTACCCCTCCAATACCAAGGCATGGCACAGAGAGCTCTCATCAGGCTAAATCCCTCCCACAGAATAGAGGAACAAAAGACCACATCACTTCTTCTCTGAAATCTACATTCCCGCCTCCCTTTTAAGAAAGGGAAGTGGTTGCTTTCTTTTATATTATATAAACCACGCTATTTCAACACATTGATGACTTACTTGGAAAAATATGTTAGTGTTACTATTCACTTTACATTTCTTGTTCCCCATGGAAAGTATGATACATTTTATTCAATTGTTATGTGTAGAAGACCCTCCCTGATCTTTGTGCTTTTCCTACCTGGCAAAGGTTTAGTAATGAGAAAGGGAGGTGGTGGAGCCATGGTGATGTCCTCTTCTTGTCCCCTTCTAAAAAGTACCTGCTACTTAACTGGCTCTTTAAGAAAGCTTCTTGTCTCACTGGGGAGAGATGCTGTTGGCCACCAAGCTTAGCACACTCAGGGATGGCTCTAGCTTTCCTCACCCAAGGTCAAGCTCTTCAGGGGATAGCCCACATCAAATGATTGATGGAGGAGGGTATATAAATGCCAGGCAATCTCAGCCCAACAAAGGACAAGTGTAACAGGTTGTTTTAGCTCACACTTCCACATGAAGTGGGTTGAGGTTGTCATGAGACAGGCGTCAGGATTCATTGACTCCCACTGCCAGATCCTGCTCCCTGCCTCTCCTGTCCACAGTGACTATCAATCTCAGAGGCCAGCTCTGCCTCTTCCCAGGGAATCCAACTTGTGATATGTGGTAAGCTGTTTTCTCATTCCTTTCACAATCTCAGTCCCCGAACTCTAGTTTATTATTCAAGATCACATCTGGCTCAAATTCTATTAATGATGATTAAGATCATAATAATAGAAAATGAGCATTTATTTAGCCTGTTAAATGCTCACAAGAGAAGATGCTTAGAGTGAGCTTCAATATATTGCATTTACTGAGTACTTACAATATACTAGGCTTCATCTAGGTATTCCTTTGGTTTTATGTAATTGTTTCATGTAATCTTCAAACAGTTGAGGAAGGAGACATACAGCATTTAAAGTAACTTGAGCAAGGTTGCATGGTGACCAGAAAGTACCAGAACCTTGGTTTTATATCCAGGTAATCTGGTCTCAGAGTTCCTATTCCTAAATCACTTTTGAGATGGTTTAATCTCGTGGTTACCTCACAGGAGCCTCACATGCATCAGAATGACCTGGGAAGCTTGTTGAAACACAGGTTGATGGAGAGATTTTCAATCAGTCAATCTGGGATGTGGCCAGAGAATTAGCATTTTTATCAAATTCTGAGATGATATTGATGCTATTTTTCCAGGAGCACATTTTCAGAGATCTTGGTTTAAATAATACCACAGACATCCTTTGAATTTTTCTGGATGTGACATAGCTGAATCAATTCTCTACAAAACAAGACTAATTATTTATATGGCAAAATAAAATTAACAAATACACAACCCTATTTCTTTGGCTGCTTATGATACTAAAACTGATATTGTTTATGAACAATGGAGGTAAACCTGGATTAACAGTTAATGCACTTTGACTTTCATAACTTAATCTAGCTTTGTGATAACAGTCCAGGGGTCTGAAAAAGGTTAATGGTTCGGCCCTGGGGGATGTGGTGGTGTAGTTCTTTCTTTTTCATTCATCTTTGTTTTTTAACTTTACATAATTCTTTATAGTAGAAAATTGTTTTAAGCAAACATATTAATTTTATAATTATGGAATAAGATAAGGATGAACAAGGAGAAGTAGGAAGAAGCAAACTCAAGGACAGCTAAGCCATTTTAAACTCTACTGAATCTACAATCAGTTGGGCTATAAGGTGAAATGTGCATTTTTTTAAATCACCTTGCTATGCAAAATTGCACAATAAAAACCACAGGGATTATGGAAATATGAGGAAAAAACACTAAAAAATTGCCTCAGTGACACACTTTCACAAAAGAAAGGAAACTAATAAAAATGGAGACACAGTTTCACATGTTACATGGTTCAGAAGTGCATAAATACTACAATAAGTATGTCAGTTTGTCTTGCTACTTCATTCTAAAAGAAAATGTGGGTGGAGCTCACTGAGCTCTCTCCACAGGGGCACCAAACATCACAGTTACAAATATACCTCATTCTTAGTTCTGGGACATGTTTCTCTTCCTCTAAGATGTAAATGCTTTGAATGATGCATTTCTAATAAATGTCTCTTTCAACAAAATTGAAAAGTTGATCTAACATGTAATCTTCTATTTCCAATAATTCCTGTTATACCTAGAAATCTTCCCCCTTAGGTTGGCCCAACAGCTGAAGACTTGAGAAATTAGAGAAATATTTGAAATCACTAAGTCAGCCCATGAAGCATGAAAGTGAGCCATTTCTTCAGGGTTTGGCAATAAGGTCTCCACATGGACACCTCTTTCATTTCTAATGTGTGACAGGTTGTTTATGAATTTTTATTGTTTTTCCTTCAATCCATTTGTTTGACACGTCTTCACATTCCTTTCCTTTTCTTAAGCCTCTGTTCTTGTGACTGTGCAGGGCTTGAAGGTGTTCTTTCATCTCCATGTCATTGTTGATGACATTCTACAATGTAGATTGCTTTACAGCTGGAGAGAGAGCAAGTGTTCTGCAGTTTCCCTTAAAACACTGTATTATTTCAGTCTTCTCAGAACCTACAGGTTTTCTTCCTCATTCACTGCTTGGTGTTTTGAACAAGAATTATTCATGTTGGGAATGTTGAATAATATCCTATCTAATAAAATAGTAATATGCAAATGAACCATCACTTCCTCACTCTATCACTCCATCACAAAGATGGCGGTGGCCAGGGAGCTGGAGTGAGCAGGAGGCTTGGGTTGCCCCCGGCGATGGAGCAAGCCAAGCTTTCTACCTGCCCTGGCTGGCCCTGAGCTCCGCTCAAGGCTACAAAGTTTCAATTATAGAAGATAAATAAATCCCAGATACCTGCTTCCAGCCCTTGGGTGTGGCCAGCCTGAAAATAGCCCTCAGTCCCTCACTCAGGCTGGCCAAACACCCCAGCGGGACCCCACCACCACCCTAAAGGGGCTATGGCCAGCCTGAAAATGGTCCTCAGCCCCTCACCCAGGCACCCCAGTAGGGCCCCCCACCCTGAAGGGATTGTGGCCAGCCGGAAAACGGCCCTCAGCCCCTCACCCAGGCTGTCCAGGCACCCCAGCAGGACCCCCACCCTGATCCGGGACACCCTTCAGGGCAAACCAGCCGGCCCCCACCCATGCACCAGGCCTCTATCCTATATAGTAAAAGGGTAATATGCAAATTGACCCTAACAGCAGAAAGACTGGGAATGACTGGTCACTATGACACACACTGACCACCAGGGGGCAGACACTCAATGCAGGAGCTGCCCCCTGGTGGTCAGTGTGCTCCCACAGGGGGAGCTCTGCTCAGCCACAAGCCAGGCTGACTGCTGCCAGCACAACAGTGGTGGCGGGAGCCCCTCCTGCCTCTTTAGCAGCACTAAGGATGTCCAACTGCAGCTTAGACCTGTTCCCTGCTGGCAAGTGGACATCCCTTTAGGGCTCCCAGGCTGCCAGAGGGATGTCTGACTGCCAGTTTAGGCCCAATCCCCCGGGAAGCAGGCCTAAACCAGCAGGTGGACATCCCCCAAGGGGTCCCAGACTGCGAAAGGGCACAAGCCGGGCTGAGGGACCCCCCAGAGTGCACACATTTTTGTGCACCAGGCCACTAGTTTATATATAAGTGAACAGATATAAATAAATATATATAAATGTCATTCAACATGTTCAACATGAATAATATATATGTGGACACATTATAATATACACACCCTCACAAATGGGAGAAAATAGCAAAACACAACCTAATTGCATAACACACCGTGAAGCACAGCCAAGGCGGCCTGTGTGTGTCTGCGGTCTGTGTACCTGTTTGTTCCTACACACCACCACTTAGCTGGAAGTAGTTGTCTGTGTTCACCTCATGTTTCTCAGGAAGGCAGTTATGCATAAGCAAACATGAAATTTCCATTTTACTCAAGTGGTTCACTAATATATCAATTGCATGGAATGGGACTGTTTTTCAAAGCACAATACAGCAGAACTGACTCGTTGGAGGATGGCTGTACTATATGCTTAGATAACATAAAGTCTTAGAAACCATGCCTGATGGAGAATACATATTGAAGGTGTGCCCTGGGTTGGTTGTCCAGAGCAGTGTCTTATATTCCTGGGACATGTATTTCAGTATATTTTTCATACTGAGGTCTTCTGGGATGACAGAGAATTTAGTTTCGGGATAAATGCTCCCAAGTTAAAGACTTGGAGGTCTGTCTTCTTTCTGTGCTATTTCCTGAATACTTCACAGCTTTGGTTTTTGTCAAGTATGTGTATCAACTGGAGGAGTTTTGCTGACATGATTTAATAAATACACACATTTCCATGACTCCTATGTCTAATTTCATATTTAATATTTTCTTCTAAAGTTCATGTGCTTTTTTCCACTGCCGGAGACCAATTCCAGCATGACAGCAGGGTTGAATCTGGGAATGGCTGAGGGCATTTCCCCAAACCTGAATAGGATGCATTAAATTGATAGTTGGCTGCCAGACAGTTCAGGGCATCTTAATCTACATGTTATTGCCTCCTACTGGCCAAACACGTGAACAGCCAGTAGGCTAATTCCCCCATTCTGACAATGTTTCTGTATACCCTTTGAAGTGTATATCTCTGCCTCGCCTCAGGACAAGTTGTGTTAATAAAAAGCATGGGGTCCTGGGGACAGAGAGAACCTAAGACCTTAGACTTAAGACCTTAGATCTTACCTCCTTTAGCTAATCTCCTCTGACCCCCAAAATGCCTTTCAAAATTATATCTCGTCTCCCGACTCTTTATTAGTCCCCGGATTCCTATTAAAACTAAGCACTGCCTTCTCCAGATTCCTGAACCCTTCTTGATGCTGGGACAAGAACCCGGGCATTACACCTACTTACATGATTATGCAGATTGCTAGAGCGGACAGTTCCCTTAGAGACAGCATTTCCTTAGCCCGTGTTGCAGGTGAGAAGGCGAGGTTGGGAGAGGTGAAGTAAGTATTCCCCACACTCTCACCATTGTGTGGAGAGGCAGTGGGACCTATAACACAGACCTTTCTATTTTACATCGTGTCCTTGCCTATATTAAATTATTGCAAATTTTACACTCATCACCAGAAACACTCTTCGGTGAATACCAAGCTTTCCGGGTCTCTGGAGCAAAGAACAGCCTTCTCAAACCGTGTCAGGGTGTCTGAGATGCCGTAACATAAAATCAATGCACTCCGAGGACTTCTCCCGGACCGGCCATGCTTAGCAGACAATGAAAGGTATTTCTACTTACAGAAACGTAATCTGCAAAAAGCCATTTCTGGATTTTAAAAATCAACAGAACTGGAAGAGCTGAGCTTAACTGAAAACACGTTCTCATGGATGCCCACATTTCTGCCTCCTTTCTTTCTTCAGACCGAGTTTCCCAAAGAGCCCTCCCTGAACTGCCAAGTGCGCATGTGCCCAGGGCTTTCCACTCATTACCACTGGCATGAGGAGGCCGCTCCCTTAGAGTGGAAAAGATTGAGACAGAAAGGTTCTGCCTCTTTGTGGCCAGTGAACCCCTCTGAGGGTTTTATCTGTAGAGAGGAGCTGCACTCTCGGATTATTGTCCACATTGAGATACTACATGGAAAATGACTGACACAATAGGCTCTGAAATGTCATAGATGCGATCACTGCAGATAGAGCTTGGTTCTTGAACACCTCCCATCTTGAACAATGAGGTTCTCAACTAAGTTGTTCAAGGAAAAATGTTTGGAACACAATCTCAGTTCTCAACCTGACTACCCTTATAGGCTAATACATCAGCATGACAAAAGCAGCTCTCAGGCCACAAACAAAGGAGAGAATGCTAAACCTAGCATTGTTAACATCTCAGGAAATTGTGCTGCAACTGCTTTTGAGTGTCTTTTGCTTTTGTTGCTGGTGAAATGGGTGATTAGCACAATTTTAAAACATAAAGGGGCATCAGGAGTGCTAATGTTGCAAAGGGTGTGAAAGAAACAAGGATCACAGGCAACTGAGGAGGTAGAAAGCTGTTGTTGATTTGGATAAAGGAAAAGCATTAGCCAGTGACAGCATTTCAGAGGTGGTGATGCGTGGAAAAGCAAAGAGGCTGCATGCTGACCTCCTGAAAGACACCCTGAACCTAGTGCAGAAAGTGATTTGTTTCAGGGTAGTAGGGGGTGGGTCAATAAATTAAGAAAAGATGTGTTTGTGTATAGATTAAACCAGTACATTAGACTTGTACTGCATAGAAGAAAGGTTGAAAGGGAATCATTTGGGCCTCCGGAACAAGTTAATTCAACTTACACTATTTATAATCAGAAAAATGATTTGGTTTTTGAAGAGTTGCTTCTTGAATAGCCATCCAGAGGAATTAAGTTCGAAAACTGAGGTTCTATTGAATTTCCATTGGAACTCTAGCATCACACCTGCCGGTTAAGGGTGTGAGCTCCAGAGCCCAACCAGCTGTGTGTGTCTAAACGGCCACGTACTAGGTCAGAAACTTCTGTTAAATGCCTTAAACTTGCTGAGCATCACTTCTCGTTTCTATAAAATGAGGGTGACAATCCTAGTGCTTGTCCTATTAGGTTATTGTAAGAATTAAATACAACAACCAAATTCTTAAAACTGTGTTTGTTATTTTATATATATATATATATATATATATATATATATATATATTCCACCCACCCACCATGTAGATCTCTTAAGTGACTATATAGTTTTCTCAAGGGCACATGGAACATAGGGAGCCAGGGTGCAGATTAGCTACTACCACCAGAGACACATGATCAGAAGAACAGAATACAAAGATCCATGGTTTCACTGAGTTTCAATGCAATTTCTTCTATTTTGTAGTTTAATCCTGATCGTATTTTTTGACACAGAGTGTGATTTTTTAAAGTACTATAAATAAAGCCCAAGTTCTTCTTTGCAAAATCTTGACTGTGTAATTTATAAATGCATTACATGCCTCGCCGACCAAACATACCTCATACAAACAATCGCATTCGAGCACCTGGAGAATTCTAGAAGAAAGGAGATTGGAGCATAAAAGAGTAGTGCAAGCTGCATAGTGAAACTGTGGGTGCATAAAGCCACACTTTCAGGTGGAGAGGCAGCTTTATGTCTGCAGTTAAAACTTAATATACCATTATAACTCAGAGCCAAGGTCTGAGGGAGCCCAGGCTCCGTGCAGGGAGGGTGAGACTTTTACTCATACACAAAGAGCAGATGCGAATACAAGGCAATTATGGAGAGAATTCCAGGCGCAATAAATAAATGCACTCTCCAGTTAAATTTTCCTCAGCATGAAAGTGGTATTTTAACACTGGGCTCTCGGCTTTTCAAATTGATTTCTTTTACTTGTCTAACATTTTTAAAATAACAACTGCATTTACAAAATTAAGTTGTTTCAGTTGTCGGGCAGTTAGCACTAATATTCACCTTATTTGAAAGGTGAAAACAAAGTTAACTTAAGTATATTGACATCTTATGTTCCTGATAAGGTATATCTCCTTTGGAAAAGTAAAGAAGAGAGGATGGATGGTGTAGAACCCTCTAATATAACAGAATACAATTACAGCGAATGTTTTTTGTGTTTCGAATTCAGGTGTGATGGTATAAAAATATTTTTAAAAATAAAGGTCTTAATAAAAGTTATCAATAAAGTTAATATAATATTTTAGATATACTATACTATCATATTTTTTATTTAGACCATCTGCAAAGACAATATTAATACTAGTGTGTATTAAAGGCAGTGTATGTCTGGCAATGTGCTAACAATTTGTATACAATATTTTTCCTTTTAATACTCACATGACTTTGGTGATAGGTTTTTTTTTTTTTATCCCAATTTAATATATAAGGAAACAAAAATATTGCAAGAGCCATCGTGACAGACTGCTAATGTTGAAGCTGGTCCAGCAGCAGCTCAGAGTCAGCAGGAAGGTTTCAGGGAGAGACCAGGCGGTGGGCAGTACTCGCTCCCTCTGCTGAGCCCCGGTGCCGGCTGGGTAAGAGCTCCTCTGCTCACCAGGTCCTGTGGGCTCTGGAATGCAAGCCACACGGGCTCAGAGCTGGGTGACATGGGGACCCCGGGGCCCAGACTTTTGTGCAGATTCCTTCCAGGAAGACACTGGCCGAATGGAGTGGGCTGGAGAGAGACAGCGTGGTAGTCTGGCTGGTTCTGTCTCAGGAAGAATCCCAGCCTCCGCCTCCTCCCCCCCACCCCCCACCCTCCCCCCAGTGAGCTGCATTAGAAGCAGGATCCACAGAAGCGACAGTGTTCCATCTGGGGCCCAATTTCAGGAAAAGCCTAGAGCTGGCAGCTTCGCCTGCCCTCTGCGCCGCGCCCTGGGAGATGCCAGCCCCTCGGGCTCACATCCTGGAGTGAGCTCTGGCCTCCAGGAGCAGCCTCCTTGGCCCCCAGAGCCGGGTGCTTTAATGACCAGCCTTTGGGTGGGAGGCTTCAACGCTGAGGAGCTAAGTGTGGAGTCCAAACCTTTGAACCTTTAGGGAAGCTAAGAGTCTGGCTCCCTCCCACTGCAGGCCCTGTGCCTGGGGTGGAGTGTAGAGGGAGGGTCTCAGCCTTCCCTACCTGTGTCCATGTGCATGTTTCCTCTTTTGCTCCATGTGCAGGAGTCTCTCAGCTCCTGTCTGGATTTCTTCCAGAAGCAATTGTTCCCTGAGTGGCTGTACATTCCACATGTCTGAGACGAGGGGAGTTCGGGGCTGTCCTATGTCACTATCTTGGATGACTCCACAAAGCTATTCAGTTTACTTCTTTTAATTCCAGTCTGCCAAGCTCTACCTTCCTTTAAAATTTTTATTTATATTTTTTTTATTTGAGACAGAGAGGGGGGGGGCATGGATTCATTGTGCCACTTATTTATGCATTCATTGATTGATTCTTTTCTATGCCCTGACCAGGGATCAAACCCACAACCTTGGTGTATCGGGACAATGCTCTAACCAACCTGGCTACCTGGCCTGGGCTGATGGCTCTACCTTTTAATTGGAGAGCTCAGCCCATTTCTTGCTGTAACTGTTAATTGATTGGGTTTATTGAAGTCTATGACTTATATTTGTTTTCTATTTAATCAGCGTCCTCTTTGTTTCTATGTGCCTTCTTTCCTTGCTTACTTGGAGTGACCTATTTTTATAATGTTCTTAATTAAAAAATCTTTTTTAGTGATGGCTGTGTCTTTTAGCACTCTGTAATTTACTATACAATATTGAAAATGATCAAGTCTACCTTCAGATGATATTATATGACTTCATAAATCATGTCAAAGTTTTCTGAACTGTGAGAGTCCTGGGACTGACCGGCAGACCCTGAGCGATGGATGAACAGATTGCTCTGACACACGTTTCTGTGAAAGAGAGGGCTAAGGGACTACTTGGCTATCACTACCAAGTAGCCCCATTGGCCTGCCTCCTTAGGCTTTTATTGAAACAACAGCTTGAACTAAAATTAACTATTACATATTATCAACAGAGTAAGCATCCTTGAAAAAGCACATGCTTCTACAAGGTCATGTCCAAACATAGAGATTCTAGCAAAACACCTGGGGGATCAGACTTCTTTGGAAAAGTCAAGGTAGGGGCTGCTACCTTTGGCAAGGTTCCCCTAGAGGCCCCTGACCTTTCAGAGAATCCTCCTTACAGACTTTCAAACCAAGTCCTGTGCTTCCCCACACAATAGAACTGCACTTTATATGCCACCTGCCAGTTCTGACCAGTGCAGGAGAGTTATAATTGCTCCTCATGCCCACTGTTATGTTCTGTCCTGGAGAGAGCTAACCATGGTGATACCTTGCCACTAGTGTTCACAGGACAGCTGCACAGGTTCAGTAAAAGTGCAGGACGCCGTGGGAACTTCCCTCAGCCCTCTCACTTTCCTCTGCTTTTTTGAATTTCACGAGGACATGTGTGCCATGGAGGACTCAGATCTGCAGCTCTGGCCTTTAGGGACCTCACTGTCCCCCCCTGTGGAGATGCCCTGTGTGCTTCTGGGAGACCTTCCTCAGATCCCAGGCTGTCTGCAGCCACTGGTGTCCTACGCTGGGCCTGTGACAAAGGAGTGAGAAAAGCTGTGCTTGTAGACTGTGTGTGCGGCTCAAATTCATGGGGATTCCAACCTATTGGACGCCTCAACACACAGCTGTTAAATACACACCTTGTTTCCCTGACATGGCCAAGTCAGCTTCATCCTGGCTGTCCTCCTTCATCACAATAGATGGGAGTGGCTGTGGGTCTCCCCAGGAAACGGCCTGTCAATATGCAGAATTCAGTCCTCATGCTCTGTTCCTGGATTTTCGTGTTAGAATTCTGTGGCTCCCATGGCTGTCCTCCTCGTTCAGGTGGAAGTGGCAATCTCTTGCTACTTTGTACACCCCAACTGCTGATGCTGTGCTATTTTTCATTTAACCCAACCTGTAGTTTGGTTTCCTCCCTGTATCTACAATTAACTCCAACTAATTATTTTTGCAGCATAAACCATGTTATAATAATCCTTAGTTTCGACCCCATAAATTAACTCAAAATCTGGTCTATCACCCACAATGCTGTTCTGGTACCTCTTCTACTCTACACCTTGATGTTGTCTTGGTTATATCTTAGATCCTCATTTTGCCTCCATCACGACCACAGTATACCTTCTCTGGACAGGCCCACACATGCTCCCCGAGAGAGATGGTACACAGCCTTCTCTTATCTGTCTCATCCTCCTTCCATTGCCCCCCTCCACTGAGAATCCACAGAAAGGCCCTATATTATCTTCCTGAGAACCTGCCAAAAATTCTGAGTTAAGCAAACATTCTCCAATGGGAGTCAGAACATCTAAAAATCCAAGAAAATGAGTCATTTTTTTCCTCCAATGTGTTCCAAGGCAGAGGTCCTCTATGGCATTTATCTGGAGACCTGTACAACTGCACCTGCCCGGCCACTGACCAGGTCCCTTTGTGGCTCATGGGGCAGAAGGAGCCAATGCCCCACTCAGCCCGGCATTTTCCCCCAATGCTCTCTGACCTCCTTCCCTGCCCCTCAACTGCACTGTCCAGGATTCATCTCCCAAATAAACATCTAGCACTTGGTTGTCCCGCCCATTTGGGGGAAAGCTGGGACAACATGGCAGTTATCAGGGGAGTTTCATCGACTTGGCTATGCCACTTCCTAACAGTCTAGTTTTAGAAAACCGGGTCACCTACGAACATCAGTTTATATTGTGTAACATGAAGACACTATTCATAAACACTTTCTTGACTCCACTAATGCAGTTAAGGAGCCCTCAATTGGAGCCAATGATGCAGGTGGGCTGATCAGGACCCCAGCTTCCCTGTCTCCACTTCCCATCCTTTCTCCCAATGCTCTGTGCTCATAATCCACATGGTGACAGGCTCTGGGAAAGGCTTGAAGGTGCTTGGGAGAGGGGAAGCGAGCCCAGATTGCAGCCAGGGCTCTGAGCCAGCCAGCACCAGGTGGACAGGGAAGGCCGACTACAGAGGAGGAAAACGAAGCAGACAAGCAGGAGAGAATGCGGCTACAGATCACGTGATGAACTGCCTCCTGCCAGGACCCTGGACAGCTCTGCTTTCGGGTTTATAGTTCTGGGAAGAACCAGCTATTGCTCGCTCTGAGTTTTCATGCATTCACCCATTTTCCTTTCTTCCTGAAGCACGTTTGCAACAGCTCTCCATTACATACAACCAGAGTTTTAACTGACACCATTTCTAATATTTTCCTCATTTTAACATCTTTCCTGTCCCATGTACCTGTTTAATTCACCTTACATCGACACACTTGGGACAGGGGTTTTGTAAAAAAAAAAAAAAAAAAAAAAAAAATTCTTTTCATTTTAAGCATAAAAACACAGATATACCAATGATGAGTAATGGGTTTTTACCCAGGTTTGTAGTCAAGCACCAGGTAGGATGCCTTATCATCTCTAAGCAGACGCCAGGCACATGTTTGAGCTCAATAAAGTATAGTGTGATAGAATTGAATGGCATTTAAAATATAAATATTTAAAGAACTCATTGATTATAGAATTTGCTAAAAATGAAATTATCTTACAAATTCATCAGTAACAGAGATATAGAGGAAAATATATTTATGGAAACCTAATATATCTATATTTTTATGATTTTGCCTGAAGCTTGTATATGGTCTTTAAAATGTGTACAAATGTCAGAAAAAATGTTATGATATCTTTACATTAACACTAAATAAAAACATATTCTTAACTTTCTTCAAATGATCAATAATCTTAAAGATTAACATGTGTTTCTTTGCATAGTAACAAAAGCCAAATGCACTAGCAAACCTTCTGAATCAATGAGCATGTTGGAGAGCTGCAGAAACTCAAAGCTACAAGAACTAAAAATGAAGAAGTGACATAAAAACCAATTATTGCAGGTTAAACAGGATAACGCAAAAGGAAACAAAATTATTGTGACTTAGTGGCTTTAAAACAGATCAGAATTTTCTTCTGACACCATATGTTGCTACAAACTTTGTTTTCTTCTTATTTCTGTGACGGCATATCAGCTGTAATATTAAATTCATCATCTTATGATTGTATCATGCATGTCAATATCTAACTAATTCCTAACAACGGTAAATCAAAATATTACTATTAACATTGATGTATTACATTTTATAGGTGGTATATTTTAAAATATGTTTTCAATATCATTTTGTAGTCACTTTGCATTCTGTAAATAAGCTTCCTGGTCATTCATAAACTATTAAGTTCACTTCATATGCTTACCAGTGGTTCTCAACCTTCCTAATGCCGTGATCCTTTAATACAGTTCCTCATGTTGTGGTGACCCCCAACCATAAAGTTATTTTCATTGCTACTTCATAACTGTAATTTTGCTATTGCTATTAATCGTAATGTAAATATCTGATACGCTATATGTGTTTTCCGATGGTCATGACCCACAGGTTGAGAACCACTGGCTTAGATTAATGAAGGTTAATTGCTGCAAATTCCCCAGGAAGCTGGTTACCTTGCTCTCTGTTTTTATGTATTCCTCTGTGGTTGTGTGTGTGTGTGTGTGTGTGTGTGTGTGTGTGTGTGTGTTTGGGGGGGGGGTGTACTAGAGAGAATGGTTCAGATGTCCGCTGTCACCACTGTACATAGAACTCTATCCAGTGAACCTAGTGTCATAATTTCATGTCATGCTAAACTAGCCCCGGACTCTACTTCTCTAAACATCACCAACTCTTTTAAAATTATATTGAAAAAAATAACTGGCCATTTATGAATGGAGAGACAAAATCAATGACATATCATTAATTTTCTTAAATTATGACATATTTGTAACTTTTTAATTACAGTTGCCCACAAATGAGTTATAGACATGCTGGTTAATTTTTGGATGAAAAATGATGCAAAAAATACCCCATAAGTTAGAACATAAGAACAAATTATTGAGTCACATAGCAAGAATTTGATACTTATATGTTGAAAAAAAACTGAGTGACTAAATTTGGCCATTAATGAATTAATAAATGCATTTGTTGATACATTTATGAATAACTGGGTGGATGGATGGATGGATGAACAGGTAGACGAACAAAAGAAACAATGAAAACCACAAAGTTGAGGTTAAATTACAGTGTCATTTCTTTTTTCCAATTGAGAGATTCAACTTTGGCAAAGATGGACAGGTATATAAAACTGACTATAGTAATATGACCAAAGGCATATTTTATACATATGTATTAAATGCTAGATATGGATGGTATTCATCATGCAAAAGAAGAAAGGGCAATTTTTATCAAAAGACTTGATGGCCTCACCACAGAGGACTTAATCTGAAATTGGGGGATACCATATAAAATTGGTTGCAAACAAAATTTCCAGGTAAAAACAAAAATTGATAGTGTGGAAACCATTTCCTCTGCTAAAGAAATCAGATTAATAAGGACATTTTTCTATTAATTCAAGAAAGGGAAAGATAATAAAGGCTATTCAATAATTCAGCACCCAATATAAAAATAGAAAATAAAGTCATCTTGATATTTTAACATGACGAGTGTGATGAGATCATTCTCATGCCCAAGTTACTTACGTGGGAAAAGGGATCTCCGTCAAAATCAACAAGTTCTCGGGTGAAGTGCAGTTCCATTGCCCAGTAGGAAGGTAGAGTGGGCCCTGTGGGGTTCATTGCCCCGGGGTGAAACCTCTGCCTGAGACCTGCCGGTCAGAGCTGAGGGGAAAGGACGGCGTGATGATGCCCACGCCGGTGGGGAAGAGCCATTCCACACAGCCAGACCTACGAACCCCCACACAGAAGACAGGAACTGAACCAGGACACCGCCCACGGTGCCTCGGGAATTCTTCCCCCGAGAGAGTGTTATATCTATCACTGCTCAGCTCAGAGATACAGGAAAATATCAACTCAAAGTAACTAGAAATAACAAGAATTCCGAGGCACGATTCTTAGAGTCGTGATATCCAGAGTAACAACGACTTCAGTAAACTGACTGCCCAGGAGGACGGAGAGACAGAAATAATAATGTTGACCGAAAGGCCAGCTGGCCCTTCTCCCTGGTGGCACATTGCCAGGCGGCTTGTGACTCACTAGGATTCAGGAGCCACCGGTCAGCCCGGATGTAGTTCTGGCTTCTTACCCTGGGGGGCCGGCTGGAGGCAGACATTCAGGGTAACTGTCCCCGTGAACACTCACATACATGATCCAGGCACTTCTCAGAGCAAATGGTAAAGAGCGTTCTGAGAGATGAAGGCTCCAAGGCAGAAAAGGACGACTTCTGTTTTGGAATAACCGGCCTGGAGTGAGGCTTGATGGACAGGCGCGCAGTGGCGCTGAGGATGCTGAACCACATCCAGGGGCCCGCCCACCCGCGAAGAGGGCGGAGGACGCTGCGGGCTGAGTGCAGGTCATCAGCAGAAGCTGCAGTGGCTGCGAGGCAGGGGACAGGGACGGACTTTCCCTGCTGCTCCGGGTCCCCCCCTCTGTCTCTGGGCCTCAGCACTGCCTCTCCCCTGCCAGGTATCCGCAGCCGCAGGACCTCCCACTCAGGCCACACCGCATACTCGCAGTGTGAACTTAGACCCGCTGTGGACGCTGTGGAAGTCGGGACCTCATCGCTGTTGTGAGCATAAGCAGCATCATTCCTACTCTAAGTCCAAGTGAAACCACGTGCGGGAAATGTTCGTCACACAGGCTTGCCAGGTGGGACATAGTCATGACCAACAACTATGCTAAATGCAGTTGAGTATGGGCAGGTGTGTGTGTGTACACATATACATCATTAAATTGGGTCAAAACCAAAGCAATGACAAATAGAAAGGAATTCTCGGCATCTATTTTTTTCTTTATTTTTTCTTTATTGATTAAGGTATTACATGTGTCCTTATTGCCCCATTTCCCCCCCCCACCCCCCACTCATGCCCTCACCCCGTCCCCCCTTGTCTGTGTCTGTGTCCATTGGTTAGGCTTATATGCATGCATACAACAAACAGCATCTATTTTCATCAGCATTTTACTGATGTGATAAAACATGATGAGGCAGCCTGACCTGGAAAACCAGCACAAGAACAGGGCACGGAGGCCACCTGCTGTCTGGCCCACTAGGGGAGACAGACCCCACACCTCGGAATCACTGTGCTGTGCAGGACACCCCCAACAGGCCACCATTCTCTCTGCATGGTAAGGCCCTGAATTAATTTCATGGGTTTACTTACCAAAATGTAGTTTCATCTGGGAAACAAAACAATGGCATATAGACGTAACCTCCACGTATACTTACGTGGAATCTCCAGCATGTGAGGGGCGAGGGCAGGAACAAGGGAGGGTGTGTGTATGGCCGCCCACCTCTGTGGGCTCAGACTTCAGGACCAATTGCACAACGTAAACTGTACTAAAGGTTCGGGAGCCACAGGGGAGGGGTGGCAGTTACCGTGACAGCGAAATGACTTCTGAGGAGGAGAACAGTGTTGAAAAGCAAATCCAGGTGCTGAGGTGGACAATGTCTAACACACAGGGGTGGAGGCCTGCTTCCGGTCTGACGTTATTACCCATTCTTAGGATGTAGCACCATTTTCCAAAGACAGGGAGAAGGCTCGCGTGGGATGTGCAATTCCAGGAAGGGCAAAGCTTTGATGCTAAAGTAACCTGACAGCAGTAGGGCCAGTCAAACCAAAATAAGCCCTTTGCAAGGACAGCTCAAAAGTTATGTTAAAAACAAGAGCACTGACTTTATTGCCAAAACTGCCGATTTATCCAAGCACGGGGGACGGTGAAAAACACCCAAATTTCTAATGAGTAAGTTTTAGTCTCATTTAAATGTTGCTTACAAATTTGACTTCAAATAAAATTAAGGAAACCTTGCCTGGAAAGGTAATGGCCACGAGGACAGGTTAGATGTGTGTAATCTTGTTTTCTGATAAATGTATGTAAGTGCCTCACTCTTTTTCATTCATTTGTAATTACCTGATGTCCCAGATTTGGAATAACACTGGGCTCGAAGGTGAAGACAGTGACTCGGGAGAAATGACGCTCAGAGTTATACTGAGAAGGAGAAAATAGGGATGATTCTGTGACAAATTTGGAGAAAGGGTCCCTGGTCAAAAAAGCAAGAGCGAGTTTGAGAGAAGAGAAAAATGCATGAAAGGCTGTTGTGATGGGAAACGCAGAGATGGATGTGGGGAGAACACGGCATTGGGAAGAGTCCAGGGGACCAGGACCTAAAAGATTCTTAGAACTTTGTACTTTGTTCCAAAACATCAAGGAATATTTACTCCTCTGTGTTTGAGAAGAGGTGTTCTATGAGCAGTGGATCAGAGGTGAGCTGTGTTAGAGAAAAAGATTGACTATGTCAGTGCAGGTAGAAACTGAGGCATGATGCAGCTGGCAGTAGACACTTCAGCGATCCCACGCCCATGGAAGTGGATGGAGGTGGAGTCCAGGATGGGGGTCAGGGTAGAAGTGGACAGTGAGTTTTGTTTCAAATGCTTTGGGTTTGAGGTACCTGTAGAATGTGTCAAGTGGAAAATATTAGTAGACACATGAATCTATCCAGAGACCAGGAAGAGGTATGTGGTTGGAGCACAGAATTGTAGGGGAAGGATTAGTGTTCATTTGAAACTAAAAAGATAGATTAAATGAATTCAACAGAGTGAGAAGAGTAGAGGACGAGATTAAGGTCCTCAGTTGGCCTCTAGAAAGGTAGAAATAGCCCTTCAAATATTACTTCCCTTTGCCAATTTTATGCTTATCAAGTATGACATTTATCTGTAAAATTCACCTGCCCATCACTTCTACCCATGTTTCCATGGCAACTAAGGCTACTCTGCCTCTGGGGAGAGCCACTCTGTGGGATTCGGGTGGAACACACTGCAGCCAATGGCACTGGCCATAGCAATCCTACTTCTGAACCCTCTAATGGTGACACTCGGTTCAGTAATGAAAAGATGAACAAAACTACACTGAGCTGAATTCTGTAAATTTAAAATCACATCCAATTCACATCCAATTCTTTTTTTCTGGAAAATTTCTTTCCTTTCTATGTTTACAACTGTTGCTGTCTTCAGCACAGGCATAGTTACACAACACTGTAGACATTAGACATTGCTAACTGTGTGTCACAGTGAACACAGCGGGGGGAAACTCCATCTCAGCTAGCACAGGGATAAACATACAATTCACATATTCTCCAGAACAGGGGCTCAGGGTGGCTACTGGGACATGTGGATTTATTAATTATGTTGAACATTCATATTTTAAACTTTTGAGAAACCTCTAAAAATTTGAGAAACATCTCAAATTTTAATAAAATACTTAAAATCAAATGTTAAGAAATTGATTTACTGAAAGGTAGAAAAGGGAGCATATAAGACAAACACAACCAAAAACTCAGATGATAGAGACAGAAGACAAGTGCCCCTTTCCCCCTGGCCACTCACTACATTATGTGCCAGTAAGTGACAGACTCCAACTAAATGACAAATTTTTCAGATGGAATCAAAAGCAAGATTCAACTGTAGGTTCTCTTAAGTCATAAATAAAAATACGAAATAGATCCAGAGACATAGAAACATGGAGCAGAATGTGGAATCTCAGAAGGAAGGCAGGGATGGGTAGGTGGATGGCAAGAGATCAACCAAAGAACTTGTATGCATATATGCATAACCCGTGGACACAAACAATAAGATAGTGATGGCCTAGAGTGGCAGTCTGGGGCAGGCTAGAAGGGGTTAATGGTGGAAAAAGGGAACATATGTAATAATTGCTATAATAAAGATTTTTTAAAAAATAAATAAAAATATAAATCAACCAGTGAAATTTAAAAACAGTAGATCAAAAGCTTATATTAAGGAAAAGATAATAAATGAAGGTAATTATTTAAAAAAAAACAACAAATAATTTATGTATAAAATTGTTTTCTATGGTACTATTTATAATTTGAAAGAATTAAAAAATGGGAAAATATCCCACAACAGAGCAATGATAAAATTAATTACAGTGTTGCATATTATAAACCTTTGTGTAGCCATTAAAATCATCTGTGCAAGTAAAATTAATGTAAGAAATTATGGTATCACCATAATTTTTTAAAATAGGAAAAACAATTATAATTATTTAAACTGAATATACAAAACATATGTGGGCTTTTAATTTTCCTCATTATGTTTTTCTAATTTCCCTACAATTTTACAAAAAAAAGAGTAGTCATTCTATATAATAGAAAAAGTTATAAATTAAATACTTATAGTATCTCTTCTTCCCGACTATGGCTAAGAAAAAGGTTTTGGGGTACTATACACATAAATTCATAAACTAAACAAATGTCAAAATATACCTTATGATTAAACTTTGTTAATATGACTTGAATGTAGTTAGACTGTGGACAGTCATTACATTGGGACTGGATTTGTTTCTGTTGGAGACAAGAAAATCATTTTAGGTTAATGATATAATTAAAATTGTTTAAGGTAATCAATTGAAAGGAATCTAACATTTGTTGATATTGTCTGTCAACCTTAGAAGTGAAACTGGTTTGTGTGAAACTAATATATTCACAAAAACTATTGTATTTTTTCCCAAGATTCACTCCTAGTTCTATTTTTCACCTTAAATTATGCCACATATGTTGCCCATCGTGGTCCCCAAACATGGGTGTACAGTGAGTCCCTCATGGAAAAAAAAACAAAAGTTTACATGACATAAACTCTGATTATTCAATTACCGTATTTACATTTCTAAATGAAATGCACTTCTCGTTTTTAAATCTGAATATTAAAGTGCAAACAACTCCCTAACTTTTGATGTGTTCAGTTTCAGAAATCCAAGGCCTGGATTGTCTCCTTTTCTTTTTCAGAAGCTACAGCCTGGTCCAGGGGCCCAAGACCTATGGATGCTGAGTTTCTAGGCACTTTCATGACATTTGCCTTGGAAACCTACATATGCTCAAATCCTGCATCATTAACCACCACCCTTCTGCTATGATGTTTTGGGGTAATAATCACAAGATATATCCACTTAATCCAGGGAAAATACCATTTCACTTAATCTTTGTTAAAATTCTATATTCTTGCAACTGCCAAATCAGATCTCTTCAGAAATTTGCTATATTTCATGGCTTACTCCCATACCCCAAATCTGAAACTCAAGTTTATACTACCCTTTATCTGACTTAATGATACAATAGAGTTTCACATATGTGCAGAGAAATAGCTAAATAGGCATTTTTTAATTCAATCAGTATATGCATTTATGTTATTTTTCTTAAGGGACAAGAGCTGTAATGAACAGAGAAACTAAAGATGCAACTTTCATTGTATATTTACAATTGCCAGTAATTCCAGAAAAATAACTGATAAAGTATTTGCAATCTTATCTAATAAAAGAGAAACATGCAAATTGACTGTACCTCCACTACACCCACAAGCCATGCCCACGAGCCATGCCCACAAGCCAATCAGGAGCGAGTATGCAAATAAACCCAACCAAGATGGCGGCGGCCACAGAGCTGGAGCAAACAGGAGGCTTGGGTTGCCCTTGGCAATGGAGGAAGGAAGCCAAGCTTCCTGCCTGCCCTGGCTGGCTGTGGGCTCCACTCAAGGCTACAAAGTTTCAATTATAGAAGCTAAATAAACCACAAATACCTGCTTCCAGCCACTGTGGCCTCCGCTCGAGGAGGGTCTGGGAGCCTGGGTTGTCTGGAGCCATGGCCAGCCAGAAAACAGCCATCAGCCCCTCACCCAGGCTGGCCAGGCAGCCCAGCAGGAGCCCCCATCCTGAAAGGGGTGTGGCCAACTTGAAAACAGCCCTCAGCCCATCACCCAGGCTGGCCACCACCCCCCCTTTGGGGACCTCCACCCTGAAGGGGGCGTGACCTGCCTGAAAACCACCACAGGCCCCTTGCCCAGGCTGCCCCAGGCCCCAAGGGAACCCCCACCCTGATCCGGGACACCCTTCAGGGCAAACCAGCTGGCCCTCACCTGTGCATCAGGCCTCTGTCTATACTAATAAAAGGGAAATATGCTAATTAGAGTGGGAGACCTTCTAGGAGACCTTCCGGATGTTCTTCTGGACAAAGCCATGGTGGCGGGGCCAAGGTAGAGGCGGTTAGAGGCCAAGAGGGGAGGGCAGTTGTGGGTGATCAAGCTGGTGGGGCGCAGGGCTGTTGGGGGTAAAGCAGACCAGCAGGGGGGACCAGTTGGGGGCAAGCAGGCCATCAGTGGGGGTCAGTTGGAGGTGATCAGGGCAGCGGGGGGTGGGAGCAGTTTGGAGTGAGCAGGCCAGCAGGGGGGCAGTTGGGCGCGAGCAGGCCAGTGGGGAGGGGAGGTTGGGGAAGCAGCCAGTGGGGAGGGAAGATGGGGGCGAGGAGGCCAGCAGGGGGAGGCAGTTGAGGTGATCAAGCTGACGGGGGGGGCATTTGGGGGCAAGAAGGCTGGTGGCGGGGGGCAGTTGGGGGCAAGCAGGCTGGCAGGCAGAGTGGGTAGGGGCAACCAGGCAGGTAAGCAGGCAGGTGAGCTGTTAGGAGCCAGCAGTCCCGGATTGTGAGAGGGATGTCTGACTGCCGGTTAGGCCCGATCCCTGTAAACTGCCAGTAGGACATCTTTTGAGGGGCCCCAGATTGGAGACGGTGCAGGTTGGGCTGAGGAACACCCCCTCACCCACCCTCATGCATGAATTTCATGCACCGGGCCACTAGTGTGTGTGTGTGTTTGTGTGTGTGTGTGTGTGTATATATATATGTGTGTGTGTATATATATATATATATATATATATATTTGAGAATAGACAGAATCAGAAATAATAACAGCTCTAGAGCTCAACTCTTGCTTTAGGCAATATCTGTCCACCAAGGGCCAAATCCTGGAACAGAAGACATAATGTATGGAAAGTGCTTGAGGCAAGTTGAAAGCTGAGCTCCAAACATCTACTTCTGTTCTGGGGCAGACTGGTCTGCACTTTGGGGACAGATGGTTTTCTGGAATAAAAGTGCCCACTTTTTGACTTTGTTAGATTATACTTGGCTTGTACCAATAATGATCCCTTATGCATAAGATTTGCAACAGACTATAATTAATGATCTAAAGCCATCTATTTAAAAAATATAAAAAGGACTTTGATAAAAACAATGTTGTAACTACCCCTGATTACACATGAAATCTAGGAGCTTTTAAGTAACATTTTGCTTCCAGCTCTTATTAGAGGTAAATGTTTTAATGACAAAGTTAGCATTGTGGTGTGGTTGAAAGTTCCCTATAATTCTGCATTTAAAAAAAAAAAAAAAAAAAAAAAAAAAAAAAAAAAAAAAACTTGAAATCTAAGACATCCCCTGTGTACTGAGCATTCTTCATGCTGCGAAGAATACTATTTGTGAATGTGAAAGCCCAGTTTTCCTTTCCACCCTCCCAAATAGCCCCAACTTACTTTTGAATGAATTGAAGTTTTAACAGTAAGTTATTTTATTTCCTGCAAATTAATATTATATAGTCCCCTTCCTGTTTTGCCATTTCGATGTATCCAATTAAAACAAATTTAAACAACCAAACAAGTAAACTTTGAAACTATGTATCCATTCGGCTTTTATTCTTCTTAGCTATGTCATGCTCTGAAATATTAAATGTAGATATTTTGTAAGTTGATAACTTACTCTCAAAATCTAAGTCCGTTGAGGAGGGATGTCAGCAACTATTTATTTCATGTGATATTGAAGTGGTTTTCAGGAAGACTTAACTCCATTTATCCTCTCTCTAGGCCATAATCGTGTTACTTATGTTTCCGCATAGATAAGCACCATCGTATAAGCCCAGCATTAAGAGTTTTTACAGAATTCAGTACAAAGGAGTACTCACAGGATGAATCCTCAAGGGAAGCAGAACAGTCCAGAGTCTAAATCTACGCAGAGGGAATGAAGGATTAAGAGTTTAGCTGTATAATTTTAGCAAAAATAAATATTTTTTTTACAATGGGGTTATTCTGGCTGAGACCTTCCCTATGATGATAAACCATTTTTTATGTTATTATTGTTGCTAATATGTCCTGCAAGAAACAAAACATTAACTTTTTTACCCTTCTAATTTTAATAGAGTGTTTTGCTATTTGCTTCCATTTAGTTTCCTGGTAAATGTTTTAATTATTTTTCAGCTGTAACAGAACAGTGTATGCTGATTAAAAAACATTGTATGTTAATCAAAACTTAATTTTATACTGAGATGAAGAAAACATTCTGATTTTTTAAAAAGAGTCCTATTCTTTCTAAATGTATACAGATTATTGACCTATTCTTAGTTTTATTTGGATATTTGTGAAGGACTATATGAGACTAACTGTAACTAATATATAAAATATTTCGGATTTCTGAATTTAGCTCTTCAAAAACATGTTATTCCAAATGTCTTAATTGTTTATTAATTTAGCCAAAACTTAAGGTTTCTAATCATACCTGACTCCTCCCCCCTCCCTTCATGACTGGGATATAGACTTCAATGGGATGAGGGCTGTGCATATCCAGATGTAACTGAAGGTCCTTGCAGGCTTCCTTACGGAGGTAAAAGCAATCATCACTAGCAGTTTTAAAATCACTCTCTCAATTGATATTTGATAGCAGTAAGAAATTAAATGGTTTGAACTTACTGGGTTTCTTCTGCCAGTTTTTAGCTACTCAGACCATTAAAATGTAATTATATAAGTTTCCAATTTGATAAGTCTGTAACAGCTCTGAATGTTGATCTGAGGATAAAACAACTTCACCTTTATTTATTTGCCCCTGGAATGAGTCATCTATGTAAACTTGCTTTTTCAGCATAGATTTTGAAATAGAGTGTGACTAATTTACACTCTTTTATCTGGTTTGAATAAGTTAATGAGTTAACTGAACTTAATTTAATCCATACTAATAATGGTACTGAAAATTCCTACCTCAAATAAATCTTTAACAATATATATTTAAAAGCTTAAGTATATAAGTGAAATTCAATGTGTTTTAGTTACTTCATTTGTAATTGCATGCTAACTTAGTAACATATAAAATACGCCTGACAACATAAACTTGAAATGTCCCCAAAATAGGTTAAGAGTGGCCATAAAGGCTTAAAGAGACCACTGTGATCAGGGTCTACTCAAACCAGTGCAAGCTAATTATAACCTGTTTAAAAAATATATATGTTTGCTCTAACACCAGTGATCCAATGATCAAATAAGACTCACAGAGATCTTACCCTGTCTCAAGCTTTACTAATAAGTTCAAAGGCATGAGCAATCAAGAAAGCCAAGCACGGGAACAGAAGTCTAGGAAATGCTGTGTACATCCCTGGGTCCTCACATCATTCATCAGAACACATTCATGGTGACCTGGAGTAGCTGGTGGGTTTGCTAATGGAGGCTTCCCGGTCGCCTCACAAGGCGGGGAGTGTGAGAGTGAAGATGCATCTTCATTTTCTACCCCAGGTGATCACCAAGATGCTAGACATTTTCCTGCGATACATGCCCTGTAAATCCACGGAACTTCCATTTGTGAACCATAAGGAATCTTAAACCAGGAACTTCTTGCTAAGAATATTCCTCGAATAAGAACTTACCTTCTGCCCTGGCTGGTGTTGCTCAGTTGGTTGAATGTCCTCCCATGCAACAAGAGGTTTGGGATTTCAATTCCAGGTCAGGGCACTTGCCAGGGTGCAGGCTCAATCCCCAGTAAGGGACATGCAGGAGACAGCTGTCAATGTTTCTCTCTCATTGATGTTTCTTTCTCTCCTTCTCTCTCCCTTTTTCTTTCTCTGTAAAATCAATAATAAAACATATTTTAAAAATAACTCTAGCAAATATCATTAGTCTACTTGTCAGTATATTTACCAGTAAGTTATCCATATATTTATAAGATAATTACACAGCCGCCTTCCTCTCCTTGTGGACACCCACCTCCAACTCCTAGAGCTGGAAAAAGTATCACAGGCTCTAAATGCCCCCCTCTATACATTGACCTAAATAGATATATCCTCATCACATAATTTTCAAATATATTTTCATAATTTGCCTTTCAACCTCTTATGCAATATCTTATACAACAGAATCAGAAAGTATTCTGATGATTTGCTAGACTTTAAATATCTAAGAACGAGTAGATACTCACTCTGCAGAGACATTAATGGTGGCCACACATCACTTCCAATCCCTTTCAAGGTCTTTGGATATTGTTTTAACCAGTTCAATTACTCTTTTTTCTCTCCATCCTTCATAGCTATGTGACTGGGCAAAGGCATTTAATTGAGTAATGTAATTTTTATACAGCCAAGTGCACTTATATTTCTGACTGGTCAGCTTCTGTAAGTACCACACCAAGGGAAACTCCAGCTCAGTTTCCCAAAATACTTATCATCTGATTCATTCACACTTTAGAGCTATGTTCAAAAGAAGGAGAAAAGTAATAAATATAATAATGTATTTTTATATCACAATAGTACTGTCAAGAAAATAAACCATGACATCACACATAGTTTATATTCTCTCAGGATATAAAGAATTTTACCTACTTGGTGGGAAACAAATATGCCAAGATAGGAGAGAAGAAATTTCCAACAAGAGTGAAATCAAGCTGAAAGACATAGCTCTGTGGCATGCATGTGTGAGTAGCAGCAGGAATGGTAATTAAGTGAAGTGAACCAAGTGAACAATCATTAGACTAGAGGTGAGGGAGGTGAGTGAGGGTCGGGTCTGGCGGTTTGAGGCCTGAGGTAAGGTTGAGACCAAGTTTGGAGGGTTTTTTGTTTTTGTTTTTGTTTTTTTGCAGGTGAATGGAGGCCCCAGAGGTCTCTGTAAGCTGAGGAGTCATATGATCCAATTTAGTTTCCAAGAAACACTCTGGGACTCTTTGGATAACAAACTAGAGTAGGTCAAGATTAGAAGCACTGCCCAGCCCAGCCGGCGTGGCTCGGTGGTTGAGCGTGGACCCATAAACCAGGAGATCAGGGTTTGATTCCCAGTCAGGGCACATGCCCGGGTTGTGGGTTCCATCCCCAGTGTGGGGCGTGCAGGAGGTAGCTGATTGATGATTCTCTTTCATCATTGATCTTTCTCTCTCTCTATCCCTCTCCCTTCCTCTCTGAAATCAATAAAAAAAAAATTTTAAGTAAAGGTTAGAAGCAGGGAGACCAAATAACACTTGAAAAATAGTTAAATGGTTTTTGAGTATCCGAATCAAAATCATGATTTGCTTTTATTTTGCCAAATTCTTTGACCTGAGTAGTACAGGAAAGTAAATGGCTGCCTGGCTACTGAGAGCACAGTGTGGACACTGAAATGCGAATCACCGCCTTGCTTACACCACAGACTGCTGCTCTCAGGCATGCTGGGGAATTATGGCTACACATTGAGCTATTCACTAGTATTTAAAATATTAGTTCAACAACACATATTGTCTTTGATGTTTTCCTTTTTCTATAGCATGCCTTTCAAGTTTACTTTAAGCACCAAATATCTGCTTGTAAAGAATTAAATATATTATTGGTTTTCTCCAGAGTGAACTGCAATGAACACTTGGCTCACAAAATTCAGTGACAGAAATGCTTCTTATTAATTTTGTCTTTATTTCTTGTCGCTAGGCTCCATAAGCCACTCTCTAACTTGAATTTAATGAAAACAAATTGCTGTATTATGTTCCATTCACACAATCTCTTTGATTCAAGAGAATAAATAAGAAAAGCTAAAAAGAGTGAGCATATAATGTCACGTTGGAAAAAAATAAGAGCATAGTTACTGCAACTGTGTTCACACTATGAGTAACATGACAAGTACTTGGAAATTGCATCTTTTAGCATAACCACCTTTATATTTTTCCTGAAAATGCAACTGTTTGTTTCCACACCTGTGGTTTATTGGTGACACAAACTCTGATAAAATCCAAGACCACACAGGCTGGCATATTTGTTCTTATTTGTCTTTAATTAATGGTCTTAAAGATGGAGAAAAAATTAATCTAAAAGTCATGCTGAAATGATAGTGTGTAGACAGCTCAACTGTTTGCCCTAATGAAGTGTTACATGGAAAAGCACATAGCATAATATATGACATTTGGGATCAATATCTATTTGTTATTAATATGCATTTCAAATTTGAGCAGGCGAGGCTTTCTTTAACTCTCCATCTAATTTTCTAATTCACAGACGGGTAATTCAATTGAATGCAACAAACACAACAGTCCATGGTGGACACATGGGGCTGTGAGAGAATTCAATGTGCAAACATTCACCTGAACTCAGTCACACTGGCAAGGACTGAGTCACTGGTCAAATCTCAAAAACATTATGTGTTCAACTTGTTGAAAAGACTACAAATAACAGGAGTAGTAGAATTTCCTCCCCATCTTCAAGAGAGCTAATTATTATTAGTTTAAAGGCCAGCAGGACAGAAAATTCTGCAATTGCAGAGTTATGAGGATGACTTTCACTGGGGCATCTACCTCCATTTGACCTCTAAACCCAAATTCTAAAAGTAACACAGAAAAGTGTCAATGATAAACCAACATATTGAAATGATATTAAAGCCATGTAGTCAAGTCATAGTTTCTTCCTATAAACTTCATGTGGCTGTTAAGCATTTGGGACAGTAAAAGGGTGGATTTTTAAAGTGAGGAACAAGAATGGTTACACACTGCCGTAACTGGTTTGGCTCAGTGGATAGAGCGTCGGCCTGCGGACTGAAAGGTCCCGGGTTCGATTCCGGTCAAGGGCATGTACCTTGGTTGCGGGCACATCTCCAGTAGGGAGTGTGCAGGAGACAGCTGATAGATGTTTCTCTCTCATTGATGTTTCTAACTCTCTATCTCTCTCCTTTCCTCTCTGTAAAAAATCAATAAAATATATTTTTAAAAAAGAATGGTTACACACGTGGAGCAAGTAATGGATTGTGGACCTGTGTTAGCGATAACATGGAGTTTATAAAGAACCTAGAAGAGAAAGAGAAACAGCCAGCTGTTAGAAGATGAACGCAATGATGTGAAGTAGCTTGATCTGTGAGAAATCCTTCAAGACAGGAAGGAAGGATTTCCAACAAGGCAAATATTTAATGAGCAACTGCAGCACAGACATGAGACTTCGCTTCTACTGCACACAGATCATAGAATCATCCTACATGTGAGCCTTTCCTGTCTGTCTCCTCCTAGGATTGGCTGGGGCACAGGGAGTGGGCTATTAAGCAGTAGTTAAGGCAGAGTGGATCTGAGGTATGAATTAGTACTAGATAGAAATGAAGAACAGACTGAAGAAAACAATGAGCTAGCACTGCACACCTATTAAATGCTATTCCTCCTGCATTTCAAACCTCACAAAAATACCTGATGAGACCACGTGCTGGAGAGAATACAGGGCACCCTCATCCACTGCTCTCGGGAATGCGAACTGGTGGAGACATTTTGAAGAAAAGTTTAGCAGTTTCTTATAAATTAAACATGAACTATCACACCATGAACTATCCTACATATTTACCCAAATAATTAAAAATTTAGATTCACACAAAACCTGTATGTTATCGTTGATGGCATCTTTGCTTATTTAATCACCCAAAACTGAACACAGCCCAATGTTCTTCAACTGGTGAATGGATAGATACTCTGGTATTTCCATGCGATGGAGATGTGGAATACCACACAGTAATAAAAACGAACAAGTTATTGATTCATGAAAAAAACATGGCTGGGTCTAGAATGCATTTTGCTAAGTGGGAGAAGACAGAATCAAAATTCTACATATTGTTTCTTTTAAAAATATATATGTGTGTTTTTATTGATTTCAAAGAGAGGAAAGGAGAGGGAGAGATAGAAACATAAATGATGAGAGAGAACTATCAGTAGGCTTCCTCCTTCATTCCTCCTACTGGGAATGGAGCCTGCAACCTAGGTATGCCCTAACTGGGAATTGAGCCGTGACCTCCTGGTTCATGGGTTGATGCTCAACCATTCAACCATACCAGCTGGGCAAAATTCTACATATTGCTTGATCCCGTCTATATGTCACCTGGAAAAGGCACACAATTAAATGGGAACTGATTAGCAGGGGCTGGAAGTGTGGCCAGGGGCTGATTACAAAGGGACAAAACAATGGAGTGTTGGTGTTGCTGGGACTGCTCTGCAGCATGACTATGAGGATGGACACTGGTTCTGTACATCTTGCAGAACTGGAAATGGACAGACCTGGACATGTCAGAGTCTAAGTTATACTTTCTGTAAATAAAAATCCAAGAACACTACTGTGCACTAGTTAAGTCCTGTGTCCTGGATGTGTGCTCATAAACACCATGTAATTCTCCCCTAGAAGAGAACATAGATATTAAAAGAGTTAGTAATTATTAGGGTCAGCATTCGAACTCAGATCTTTTGATTCTGAATCTAGTGTTCCTTGCATTATACCGAGTTTAAATAAAGGTATTTATATCATTAAAGCCAGTGTACTGTATGGTATAATTCTTATGTTTCAATTCTCCTTTGTATTTTCCAGTGACTTAAAAGACATTTATATTTGTCCTGTTGACAAATGTTTGTTTTCCAAAGTAGTATTCAGAATAGATGAAGCAGTCTTTATACTATTGACTCCACAAATGTCTTGAAGTATTAACGTCTAATTCAGCATGCACAGCACAGCTTTTTAGGTAAGTGTCATTAAATTATTTATCAGGGTATAGTGGTCAAAATGCTTTTACCATATTACTAAAAGCAGGCTTGTGACATGATGTGTTACATTTAATCATTTAGAAGGGTAAGTGGATGGAAGCATTTTTTTCTTTCATGAAATTAATTATTGAATACAATGTTACATTAAAAATAAATCATTATTTCTCTCATTTTTACTTTGTAATTATGTTCATACATCCAAACTACTTTGTTCTATATCTAATTTCTAAATTATTGCCTCTTCTATTTTTCCATTCTTTTTAACATGTTTTAATAGGGTGTCAGCAATTCACATTTGTATGGTATCAATAAGTTATAGTTACATTTGGCTAATTAAAGTTAAAGAGGTCATTAGAAATAAATGAGAGTATTTCTTTTAAATATATGGTCAAGATCCAAGTACCTCATTATGTCTCATTCTTAGGATCACGTTGACAACACATTTCAGTGTTCCTGAAAAGATCAGTCCTTTGTTTTCATGACTATTCACCATAATGAGTGTGTGTGTGTGTGTGTGAGAGAGAAAGAGAGAGAGAGAGAGAGAGAGAGAGAGAGAGAGTATGTGTGTGTGAGGGTGAATGTATGTGTGTGAGTGTGTGTGTGTGTGTGTGTATAAAATATTTGGAGTTCAAAACAACAGCATGAACTATTTTTTTAGTACCAAAACTTGCATCCTGTTAACTCTTTCCTATTAACTTAAAGAAAAAGTAAACAAAGAATGTAACAGAAGAAGTTGAATTTGGAAATAATTTTAATGTACCCATGAGAAAACCTATATTTGTTATGTAAATGAAAAGAAGATTGAGGCTATTTTGCTAGGTATTAAAGAAAATCATAAGCAAATAATTGATACAAAATTTAATGTTTGGTCTTGTTCAATATGTCTACCATTGTTCTTTCATTTTTATTACTAAATATGAAAATACAAGGCTGGTGTGCTCGTAATGTGGACAGGACACGGAAGAACTACTCTGTAAACTTCCCAAGGTCAGGATGATGAAACACTGTGGGGATAATCCAAGTAAGCAAGAAAGATCTCCTCAGCATAGTCTGTTGTTATTCTGCTAGAGTGTTTTAAATTTTTTTTATTTTTTTTTAATTTATTTTATTTTATATTTTATTGTCTAAAGTTTTACATATGTCTCCTTTTTCCCTGATTGACCCTCCCACCCCCAGCCATTCCCACCCCAGGCAAGCCCCCACCACCCCAGTGTCCATGCCCATTGGTTATGCTAATATGCATGCATACAAGTCCTTTGGTTGCTCTCTAACCACCCGCTGCCGCCATTTGTCTCTGGATCTATTCTTTCTCATCAAGTTATGTTGATCATTATATCCCACATATGAGTGAGATCATGTGATATTTATCCTTCTCTGACTGGCTTATTTCGCTTAGCATAATGCTCTCCAGTTCCATCCATGCTGTTGCAAAGGGTAAAAGTTCCTTCTTTTTCACTGCGGCATAGTATTCCATTGTGTAGATGTACCACAGTTTTCTAATCCACTCATCTGCTGATGGGCACTTAGGCTGTTTCCAGATCTTAGCTATTGTAAATTGTGCTGCTATGAACATAGGGATGCATATATCCTTTCTGATTGGTGTTTCTGGTTTCTTGAGATATAGTCCTAGAAGTGGGATTACTGGGTGAGTGTTTTAAAATTCATTGTTTTCTTCTTTAATGCAGACATTACTGATAGACTTTCAAGACACAGTAGTTGACATTTCTTGAAATCAACCTGGACAAATGAAGGACAAAAGGTGCATTTTCTTGGGTCGGTGTATGTGGAGGATTTTGCTGGGCAACCCTCTGAGTATCAACACTGCCTATTACTGATCTGAGGGATGGTGACACTTCCTTCTTAGAAGTCATGGTCAATCACGTACAGTCATATCTAGGGATTGTAACATTGCAAGTTATGGTGCAGGCACGCTCTTTAGCTTGCAGGTTCTTGACACAAAAGACAGTCTATTTATAGTCTTTAAGGCCACTGATCATTGATATGATGGACCACTATGTCTCCTGAGCGTGTTGGCAGTTGGAACTCTTGGTCTATTAACAGAATCTCTCCTGTCTAACACACATGCACTGTGAGTTCATCTGCCAACTATCCTCCTGAAGGAATTACTCTAATCTGTTCTGCATCCCATGCTAAAGTAATTTCAACTGGCACCAAGATTCTCCTGCGTATCTATTGTGCTTGGAAGTCCTTGAGCCTCTTTGCCACCTTCCATACTAATGATCTGCAATATTCTAGTCAGTTATTTTGTAACAGTCCAATTAGCAATGCTAATAAATCTCTTCATTTTAATAGATTCCCAAAAGGTTCAGATTGTTTCCTTTTAAAAGCTTTCCAATTTTGTTAGAAAAATTTGGACTTAATGAAGAACAATTTTGAAAAAAACTTTATAATTGGTTAAGGCTTTTTTGGGGTGAGGTTATCATTGATGCACTATTGCTGTAAACCATTATTTTTTGTTAGTTATTGCTGTATTTTAACTATTACTCCTTATGTTTGAGATCATTTTGAATTTATCTAAAAGGTACAGAAATGGTACAGAGGGTTTCTATAAGCTTTTCTCCTAGCTTCTGCTAAGACTATCATATTTTATAACAATAAAACTGTTATAAAATATAAGGAGTTATCTTTGGTGCAATGCTATTTAATAAAGCACAGATTTAATCAAATGTCAGGGTGTTTTTTTTCCCTCATTAATTTTTTTTTTCTGTGCCAGGTTCGAACCCAGGGTTCAACATTGTTCTTAGTGTCAAGTGTCCTTATCTCCTCAAACCACCAACACTTCTTTAGTCCTACATCTTTCTTGACCTTCAGAATTTTGAAGGGTGCTGGACAGTTATTTTTTTACTAGAGGCCCTGTGCAAGGGACTTGTGCACGGGTAGGGTCCCTAGGCCTGGCCAGCAATCAGAGCTGATCTGTGGGGCAACCAGCGGGATGCTGGGGGGGCCCCTGTTGGCACCCGCCTTGGCCGGCCTGGTGCCACCCACTTGCCGGCCCTGCCCCTGCCACTGCCACCTGTCGCCTCTCTCTGTGAGGCGAATGGCAGGGCGATCGGGGGTCCCTGCTCGCACCCACCTTGGCTGGGACTGTGGGCTGGGGGAAGCTCTTGCATTGAGTGTCTGCCCCCTGGTGGTCAGTGCACGTCATAGTGACTGGTCATTCTACCATTTGGTCGATTTGCATATTAGGCTTTTATTATATAGGATAACTGTCTTCAATTTTGGTTTGTCTAATGTTTTCCTCAAAATTAGATTGAGGCAATGCATTGTGGGAAACGGCAGTAGAGAGGCACATGCTCTTATCAGCACATTGATTAATTTAAATGTTTCTAAAGACTTCATTCTTTCCTATTGAGTTATTTAGTTAGTTATTTATTCCAGTGTGGACTCACAAATGTTTATTTTTTTATGGGGTTAGAATCCAACTCTTTGCCTATTTAATTTTTACTCAAGTTATTCCAGTTCTAGCCCGTAGGAACTCTAGGGTCAACTCTAGTTGAGCAGCAAAAGTATCAAGCAGATACTATCCTGATAAATGAGTAGCTGGTTCTTGCCATATAACACCACTGAAGAAGGGAACCTATAAGAATATTGAAGGGAAAATAAATTGATTAATACCATGTCATTTAAAATAAGTTTACAAATGGGTGGCAGGAAAATTGCCTGTATGGGGTAAATAAATTCTACCACACACACAAAAAGCATAATTGTAAAGGTGAAATTCAAATCATTAGGTATTAATAAGTATGCATGAGAAGATAGTTTTCACAAATATCTCTCACCAGTATGACCACGTACTACTGCCCTGTCCACTCCTGAAGTCCACTAGCAGGATGAGATTGAACACATTAGCTCTCCAAAGCCCCCTCTTTAAATACCAGCACTGGGAGCTGAGGGCTTTAACATATAAAAATGGGGCTTAATTCAGGCAACAGTAGGACCACATTTACAGGAGGACAGAATAAGTCAGGTGGTTTTTGTCTAATCAATTCATTCAAAGTTGATGATTTTGCTTTTACTGTTTGCCTTGGTAAGGGTTGAACTTGGAAATGTTCTGCCTGAAGGAGTTATACTCTAGTAACTCTATAATGAACAAATGAGCTCTTTAATCCTGGAAATGAATGATGAAATTAAGATTAAGTATGAGCTACTGAGTATAGAAAACAGAGCCAACCAGTTAGAGAAAAGAACTAGTGATGTCGAAAATAGGAATCAAGAAATGATGCAGAAGGAAGACAAGAAAGACCTGAGAATAAAGAAAAATGAAAGAGCTCTACAAGATCCATCTGACTCCATCAGAAAAAGCAATATTAGAATTAGAGGCTTTATGGAGTAGGAAGAGAAAGAGCAGGGAATGAAAAGTCTATTAAAACAAATAATGGATGAGAACTTCCCCAACCTATGGAAAGACCTAGGTCCTCAAATCCAAGATTCTAGCATAATGCTTCATATAACACTTCTTTTCCTTAAAGTCATTAATTGTATGTACCTTGATGCATACACCTAGTAAATATTCATATGCTTTGAAGTGTCCTTAAGCCTGTCTACACAATGCTGGTTCATTTTAATACTCTTCTGTGTTTTTGTTGTTGTTTTTGGTGTAGTTTATTTTTTGTTTGTTTGTTTATGCTGTTTACTGGACTTTTTACTCTGCACTAACTATGCAGTGATTGCTTTAAATGTTACATTACTCAGTTTTTATTTATAGAAGAGCTTTATTGCAGGCAAAGAAAACAAAACAGCCACAGCAAGAAAAGGGTGGGCCTTGGAAATAGTCAGGGATGTTGCCTGTGGATGCCTCCTCCCACCATCTGGTTACCCAGGACATTTTCTATCTGTCAGTCTTGAAACACCTCATTATCAGCAAACTCAAACATCTGTCTTGGTGGAGGTCACTTGTAGGAAGATGGTTACACAGCTACCTGACCAGCCTTAGCAGTAACTGTACCAACACCAGGCACAATTCCTATTGTTGTTACCAAACAGTGCTGACACAGGAACGCATCCTGCCACCAAAATAACTCACAGATTCATGGTGACAGAATATCATTTACTTCTAGTTGGTATATGCTCTAGCCTTGGGTCACCATCATGAGTCAGGCAGATCTGGAGGTCAGCATGAGGTCATTCTAGACCAGCTGAAATTAACAGATGCAATCAAGCTCTTCTAATAACTGATGTGCCCCAGGCAAAACTCAATAAGTACGAACTTATGTGTCCATGCAGCAATCAGTCTCTGAAGTTTTAGCCAGTTTATAAGAAAGCAGTCACCTAAAAAAGTCAAATAACTGTCTCTCCAGCTTATCAGTGAAATATCTTTGAGAGCAGACGCTGAAGGAAGACAATGGTATTTGTATTTAACAGAAACACAACAGTACAGTGTTTGATAATATTGTTCCTTTCATGAGTTTCATTCTACAGATTTCAGCAAATGCTCATAATGTTACAGATTCTCTATCTACATGAATAAAGTCTGGAGGGAATGATGGACTTTAGGCCAAAAAAAATGGGGTAGGTGGAAGCCATGGAATGCAAGGAGGATGAATCCACAGATAAGTTGGTTGAAATATGTTTGCAAAAGACCCCAAGGAGTTTCCTGAGAAGACTCAAGGAGGCTGTTAAATCCAGCATAGTTTTTATCTGTTGTTTATTATTTATATTGGTAACACCTTAAAAATCCTCACATCAGTACCACATTTTAATCCAAGGGAAGAGAGGAAATTTCCTGTTTGCAGGACAGCACTGAATTCAGCTTCATCCAGCTTAGTAGCCCACCACCAGAAAGTCCTAATCCCTTTTATGTCTCCAGAGAAAAACATACCTTATTAACAATTACAACAGGCGCGTCCCAGGAATTATTTTACCACGACAGCCTGGGCATTCCTCTGCCTTTTATTATTTATCTTATTGTCTACTAGAGGCCTGGTGCACGAAATTCATGCACGGGGGTAGGGGGTCCACTCAGCCCATCCTGCACCCTCTTCAATCCGGGACCCCTCGGGGGATGTCCGACTGCCAGGGATTGGCCTAAACCAGCAGTCAGACATCCCTCTCACAATGCTGGACTGCTGGCTCCTAATCAGTCACCGGCCTGCCTGCCTAGTCGCCCCTCACTGCCTCTGCATGCTGGCCTAATCACCCCTAACTGCCCCCCACTGCCAGCCAGGTTGTCCCCAACTGCCCCCTCCTTGCAGCCTGTTTGCTCCTAACTGCCCCCCTGCTGGCCTGGTTGCCCCCAACTGCCCCTCCCTCATGCTGGCCTGGTCGCCCCACGAAACCTGCTGTTCAGTCATTTGGTTGTCCCTCACTAACCCCCCTGCTGACCTGGTCATAGACAGCCATCTTGTGAGGCCATGAGGGTTAATTTGCATATTGCCTATTTATTATATAGGATGGCTTTCTTATCTTGTTGACTACATACCTCTTAAATTTGCTTTTCTTTTTTAACACAAGAGAAAGATATGTGCATACTAAAAAGTATAGTTAAGTTCTCTATTTTGAAAGCTAAAAGTGCAGAAATAATATGACTTAATTATTTTCTTTGTCAGCAAAATCATGCTTTTCTTCTCCCTGAAACTGAGTTTTATCCCCCATCCAGGGATAAAATCACTCTTGATGGCAAATAAAGTCTCCTCACTACTCACCATTTAAAGTATGGGATTTTGTAACTTAAGTAAAAGTTAATATGAAAGGTAATTCCGCAGTGGATTGATAGCCTGATTTTTAAGATGGTCTGGTGTGAGGGCAACAGGAGAAGGTGGGAGCAAGGCTTTATTTTAGATGGAGGCAGAGAGTAACTGTCAATCACATTGTATAGCACCCGTGTTCTCATCTCTCCAGTTGCCCCATCAGAGGACAGAGTTCATGGGTCGTGGTCCATACCCACTTTCAGAACTTGGGGAACTACAGGTGGGAATGGAGTTGTAAGGTCACTAGCCTTCTCTACAAGGCAAGACAAGCCCCGGGGATTTCCAATTCACTTTACTTCTTTTCCAAGCCCCGATTTAAGAATCCAATCAATGACTCAATCAATGATGTTAAAAATATACTCTGTGACTACCATTGCTTTTAGCAACTATGAGCTCATCCATCTTAAGGCATGTCTCCTTTAGCAACCAAAGCATTCTCAGTTTCACAGCAATAAAAAGTTTGTCAATAAATAACTAAATAAATAGCGTCATGGAGAAGTTTGAATTAAGCCTTTATATGTAAACTGTCGGGTTGCAGTAAATATAAATTTAGCTGAAAGGCAAAAACATTCATTGATGATATGCCATCTCATGGGACTATTTAATTTCCCCCAACTTATCCAAAAAGGCAACCATTCTCCAATCACACATATGGAATAAATTTCAAATGCCTTTCGAAAGATTCTGTGATAGCTTAATCACTTATATCATAAGCATCCTTAAGCATGCAAAAAAAATTATTTAACAAAGAAAGCATGAATTTTAAAAAATATGTTTTCATTGACTTTAGAGAAAGAGGAAGGGAGAGAAATAAAGAAAAAAAATATATCAACGAGAGTGAAACGTTGATCGGCTGCTTCCTGAATGCCCACACTGGGGATCAAGCCCACAACCTAGGCATGTGCCCTGACCAAGAATCCAACCATGACCTCTTGGTTCATAGGTCAATGCTCAACCACTAAGCCACACCAGCTGAAACATGACTTTTGAATCACAGATTCCCTCCTCTATAGGCTTCCACTAACAGTCAACACTCTTAACTATTCCCATGCTTACTCCTAACTTAGCACGGTGCAGTGTATTCGACAACTGGTGAACAATAAAAAGCATTTCCAGGGCTCCAACCCTCTCTCCAATGTTTGGCTCCACCCTTATAATTTTGAAAAGAGGGCCATTATGTATCTGACTATGTTGGAAACAATACTTACCCCATATTCATTTGTCTTTCCCTCTCTTTCCCCCCCAAAATAGTCTGGCTCTTCTGTGACTGCCGCTCCAGCTCTGCGGCCCTGTGCTGGGCACCGAGGAGCAGTGCCCATGCAGGGTCTCCCGGCTGCTTTACCGCATCGCACAGCCCCTTCGCTGTGGTTTGTGGGTTTGCAGCTATATTTTGAAATCTGCTGGGGGTTATGCTATCCCAGGACCATCTTGTCCTTTCCCAGCTGTCTCACCACTTTACGAGTGTTGGGAGAGGAAGCATTGTTTGGAGGAGTCGGTCTGATTTGCGCAAACACAACACAGATTGCAGGAAGCTCACAGTGGCGCAGAGGTGGAGGCACAGCCGGGAGGACAGTGCACAGGAGGGCGGTGCCAGGCGCGCAGGGAACCCCAGACAGGAGCCTCGAAAGCACGCCCGTCCATTTAAGATGTGCGTTATTACTCTTTATTGTAGTCACAAACTACTTACAACAATTGCTATGAGATGAGAGAGGATTCGTGGTTTAGCTGAATCCTCAGATTATTATGACCACCTGACATTTGTATGGGATATGGAAGTGGAAGGCATGTTCAAACACCTTTGCTGTCTGCAGTTACCAAGATAAAACGTCTCCAATTCGCACAGGAACACAAGGATTGGACAGTTGAGTATTGGAAAAAAGTCATGTGGTCCAATGAATCATGTTTCCAGTTGCATCATGCAGATGGCAGAGTGAGAATTTGGCGAAAACAGCATGAAAGCTTGCACCCCACATGCATGAGTAGAACCCTTCAAGCTGGTGGGGGCAGTGTTATGGTTTAGGGCATGCTTTCCTGTCATGATTTGGGCCCTTTAATTCGTGTGGAACAATGTCTGAACAGCACAACATACCTAAGTATCGTTGCTGATCAAGTTCATCCTATCATGTTGATGGTGTATCCCAATGGAGATGGCTTCTTCCAACAAGACAATGGGCCATGCCACGGTGCTCATATTGTGCAGGAGTGGTTTCAAGAACATGAGGGAGACTTTACCTTGCTTAGGTGGCCCACACAATCACCAGATCTCAATCCAATTGAGCATGTGTGGGACGAAGTTAAAAGAGCCATCAGGCAGCTGGTTCCACAACCATCAAATCTCACAGAACTGGACAGTGTTATTCATCAGGCATGGTGTCAGATTCCTCGCATCACCTTTCAACATCTCTTGGAGTCAATGCCAAGAAGAATCGCCGGAGTATTGAAGGCAGAAGGTGGCCCAATGAAGTACTGATGGGGTGGTCATAATAATCTGGCCGCTCAGTGTATAGCTCTCTGGGAAAAGTAAGGGTGGAACCAAAGGTATTTTCAGTCAGAAAAATGGTTACCGAGTTGACAAGCAGAGACATTTCAGGGCCGACCTTGCTCCATTTTTGTGCACCTGTGAGCCCTGCACAGTCCTCGTGGTCCGCACAGGACACTGGGAAGTCCTTTCAAATGCAGTGGCGTCCTGTCCACGAGCCTCTGGCTGTGGCCTCAGGTGTCAAACATGAAGGGATTTGGGTTCCAACTGGAGTCCACGGACTTCGCCCACTGGAGGGAGGAGCAGGTGTGGACGCACTAAATCCAACGGGTCATGCAGGATTTGGGGGAAAACAGTCAAGTTGTTTAATTACATTTTAGCATTAGCCTTAAGCTTTATTTCTCCAATAAATGCTTAAAATTATCTCTCCGAAATACTAGGAATAATACCAACGCTAATAATATTCTAATTTGTAACATTTGCCCATTTCCCCACTGTGACTGCCCCACACTGTGCCAGTGTCAAGCTCCCCCTGGGCCCAGGAGCAGCTGGAGGAAGCATGCAGCCTTCCATGTGCTGCCAGGGAAGGCCGACTCCCACGCTAATGGGTGGTCCCGGCTGGCGCAATAGGAGGTGCTTTCTTAGAGGATAAAGACTTTCCCTTAAACCTGCCAAGCACTGGATCCACATGGAGACAGAGAAGGTTGTTGGGAGAGAACAACGTAAAAGGTAGTTTCAGTTCCACGGCTCCAGGAGGAAAGCTGCATGCCCTTCCCCCCCTTCATGCCCACTCCATTTTCAAGTACAAGTTCAATCCATGAGCGATCCTGCTGGATTCGTTCATCACTTGCAAGAGAGGTTTTTCATGCTCAGGAAACCAGCAGCACCTAAGGCCCCATTCTTCCTGGCATGTTAGTTTCCTGTAACATGGCAGCTTTCCAGTAGGCTGGTGGCCAAGCCCTCGCTGCCCCCGCACCTCGTCCTTCTGCTGCCCCCTCACCCGTCCCCTGCTGCCCCTGCACCCCGTCCTTCTGCTGCCCCCACACCATGTCCCCTGCTGCCTCAAGCGCCATCTTCTTCTTTATGAATCCCCCTCCCCCCTTCCACGAGAAGAGTCTCCTGTGTAACTCTGCTTCCTGCTTAGAGATGAATGTGCGTTCGTTTGTTTCTGTTTTAAGGCTTTCGTGGTACATTTGTTAGAGCGGATGACATAGAAGTACATTATTATTAACTGCAGCCCACAGTTTACACTAGGTTCACTGGTTATGCTGTACATTCGGAGTTTGATAGATGCATGACATCATAGAGATACCACCATGTGACATACAGAGGAGGTCACAGCCCCCAAAGGCCTCCAGGTTTCTCCTGCTGACTCCTCCTTCCTCGTTCCCTGGCAACCATCGATCTTCTTACTGTTTGTATGGCTTTGCCATGTCCAGAATGTTATGTATTGGAAAGCATACAATAGGGTTTTCTTACTGCTGAGATTTAAAAGGTCTGTATATTTTGGAGAGCAATGATTTGTAAGTCTTTTTTCCCATTTTGTAGTGTATTCTTTTGTTCTCTTAACACTTTGTTTTTACAAAGTGAAAGTTTAGTGTTTGTTTTAAGTTTAATGAAGTCCAACTTATTTTTTTCTCTCATAGATCATGATTTTGATTGTTAAGTCTTCTGCTTTTATATTCCTATTTAACATGTGACATTTTGCTACACGCAGTCACTTTTTGTTCCTTTTTATACTTTGAAATTATTTTAAATCTTGTAAAATATAATGCAGACAGTATATCCTTCACTCAGCTTCCCTTAATAACAACATTTTACATAACCAAGATGCATTGATCAAAATCAAGAAACTGACATTGGTTCATTACCATCAGCTAACCTGCAGACTTGTACCAGATTTCACTAGTTTTTCCACGGATGTCCTTTCTGTCCGAGATCTAATCCAGGATCTCACCTTTCCTTGGGTCCTCCCATTCCTTAGTTCCCTCAGATCTGTAACACTTTCTCGCATCTTCCTTGTGTCGCTTACGTTTGATACTTGGGAGAACACTGGCCAGTGTTCTATAGAATGTCTCTCAGCTTGGTTCCTCATAACTAAAGTGATACATTTTGGGAAGAATGTAAGAGAGGTAAAGTGCCCTTCTCCTCACACCATATCTATCAAAGGATATATGATATCAAAATAACTTACTTCTGGGTGCTTTTAACTTTGATCATTTAATTATAGTAGTGTGTCTCAGGTTTCTCCATTGTAAAATTACTATTTTCCCTTTCCATACATTATTTGTGAAAGTAACTAAATATGTGTAGAAGGGGAGAAAATTAAGCTCTACCTCCTAGAGAAAAGAGGATCAAAAATTGTGTGGACCTGTATTTTACAGCAACAGAAAAGGGCCTCTGAGGCTATGTAAATATCCCATTTTTATTTAAATTTAATTCCACCCACTAACTTTAGCATTCATCAGTGAACCTTGCCTAAGGCAGTTGTTGTTATGGTGTTCTAAAGGTAATTTTGTATTTCCCACAGCCTTTCTGTAGTTATTATTTAAAATTCTTCTGTTGGAAAAATACCTCTGCTTATTCATTCAATCATTTATTTATATCAGAATGGATTCATGGATATTTACTTTATTTTGGGGGTAGTAATCCAATACAATAGCTAGTTATTTTTATGTTCAAATCACACAGTTGTTTTTCATTACTGAAAACATCATCCTCAATGTGCATGTCTCTTGAACATTTTCTTCTCTTAATTTATCTTTATTGCTGAAAGTTTCATTACCATTTTTTCCTAAGCATTCTTGCTTCCTCTTCAATCCCTCTTATGCAAGACTCAACTCCAATGTTATCTTCATAGGTTCTCCAATCTGAACATGCTGTTCTGGTTCTAAAGTCCCTCCCTTGTTTGGAACAGACTAGCAGCAGCAGATATTTTTTGAGCTACTGATGGACTTTCCATCTGGGAGGATCTGAATGTGTCTTTGATATCTGTGTCCTCGGCATCTAGAACAGTGACCAGTGCTGCGATGACCTATGACTAGTCCTCCCGGAAGCTTAGCTGTGCAAAGCCAGAAGGAGTGCAGCCACCAGAGAGGGTTCAAAACGTAACTCATTCCTGCAGAAGAGAGTGTATAGGATGCACTAAGGTAAAGGGAACAAGCCAGGGAGAACAGAGACTGGAATTCGGAAAAGGTCTTTCCTGCCTATGGACACTGGCCCCAGAGGAAGTGCAGGGAGCAGGATCACAGATACTGGAGGACGGTAGAGATGCCCGCCTGGTCAGAGGAACAGGTGAGTTCCAGGTAGATTTGCTGACAGGTGAATGCTGACAGAGAAATGCCAGTGCTGAGAGTAGAAGATAACATGGAATTCTGGATGCAAGGTGAGCTCTGGTCTCTGCTAGTATAACTTACTCCTTGCAGGCTGCCTAAGAGAGAGCCTTTGGAAAATGGAGAGGTACTCATTGCCAAACACACTGATTTTGCTGGTATTGCCAACATACCAGTATCTCTGCTTAGACCTCTTACTGGAAAATATTTTAGCAATTTCCAGCTGCTTCTACTCAAATTTCCCTCACCCCAGCTTATCCAGTTCACACACACACACACACACACACACACACACAGAGAGATTGAACATCTCTAAAATCCCACATAGTATTTGGGAAATACCTTATTATTGCACATATGCTGTATCATAACACTATAATGCCTACATTATATCGAGCTTCTCAGGTAGATCTCTAACACTTGCCCCCATAGGGATATGACCATATCTTATTCCTCTTTATATCAAACGTACTATGAAAATACCCTGAATTAGAAATAATTTGTGGGACAAAATAACATAAATAATTACAGGGCACACACATGTATAGCATGTTATACATAAGGGCTTTGTTTTATCCCTTGTCTTAGAAGAGTACATGGTGGAACCAGGTGCTAAATATCTACCTAGTAAGTAAGAGAAAAAATTTCAGAAATTTCTTAGGTCTTGAATTTATTGCTCAGAGGTATAAAGAATTATTAACTCCCCCTCCCAATACTTAAAGCTAAACAATAAAATATTTTACAAAGAAAGAGAAAACCAATTTGAATAGGTGAGTCTGACAGACGTGGTAAATTTAAAACACAGAATTAAAGCCATTCCAAAGCAATCAAGTAAATCATTCTTAATGACTGAGGAAAGATTTATACAAGAGGAAACCATTCTTAGGAGCTGATCAATAGCAAGTACAGTAGCGTCAGCTGAGCAACATAAACCACCAGAATGTGAACGTTGCCAGTGTCATTTTGTAGAAAAGAGTGAGAAATAATGTCAGTCCATATTTTAATAGCACATCTAATTCAAAATCTGTTTCCTGGCTTGGGGAGTGGTGAAGAAACAAAATAAACAAAAAAAGTCCACCATGGGTAAAGCAGGTTTTCATGGAAATTCTAGACAAGAGCATGAAAGGCCAAATAAAACATTAAATCTCAAAAAAACTTGAGAAAGTGCTAATTTCTCCTTGGTATAGTTAATTTATCTTTCCAGGGAAGGGCCACAGGATTTGAGGAGGGGCAGAATGTAGATTTGGTGGATGGTCACGTGGTAAATTTCACTGGGACTTCGTCAAGGTCAGTCAACTTTTGTGCATCACATTTTTCCCTACAAAATGCCCTATGTTTTTTCAAAAGTATCATGGAGATTGTAATATAATTCCTTGAGTTCCAGAAATAATGTAATTATTTTGATGTTTTCTGTATTTTCATATATCAATATAATGTTTCTCTTTTTACCAAGGCTGGAAGATTATGTTTTCATTGTACTATTTTTATTTGTTATTTTATTTCATTATTAGAACCACAGCTCTAATACTTACTATTTGGTGCTATCACAGAGATTCCATTTTTAAATCATTGGAAATGGCTTTAAATTTTAAGAGTTAATAAAAGGACTAAAATCATTATGTTCGTAGAATAGCACTTGGTTCTTACTTGGCTACCAATAATTTTCCTCTCCCTCTTTATGAGCAGAGTAACAAGGTGTTAATAACTAATGAACAAAATAAGCTGATGAACAAAATAGATCCACAGACATGGAAGCATGCAACAGACAGGAATCTCAGAGGGAAGGCGGGGGAGATAGGAAAAGATTAACCAAGAAACTTATAAGCATATATGCATAACCCATGGACACAGACAATAGTGTGGTGAAGGCCTGGGCGGGGGTTGGAAGCAAGATAGAGAGGGTTAATGGCGGGAGAAAAGACAGACATGTATAATACTTTCAACAATAAAGGTAAATTTTTTAAGAATATAATAATTATGGTCAAGTTTCTAATCAAACAATGCAGTACCTTCTTTCTAGACTGAGTCACAAAAATGTCTGGAATTATAAAATCCATGGCATAATTACTATGCAATAGCTCATGCTTTTAACACTTTTTGTTATGAAAAATCTCATAAAAAGCCCATGATACCATCTCTCAGCTTCAACTGATCAAACCATGGCAATATATTTTTCATCCATGGGTACCCATTCCCCTCATACTCAAATTATTTTTTAAAATTGCAAATATCATGAAATTTTACCAAAATATTTGAGCATTTCTGTATAAAAATAAAAAGTCTATATGAAAAAGATAAACACAATTTCACTATTTTGCAAAAGAACCAAGTTTATTCCATAGGTAGTATGATTTAGTTTGAAATTATTTTATTTAAATCTGTTTTCAACTGTTTCATGTATGGTAATTAATATATCCCTTAAATATAATTTTTTAATGTATAGAATAATTTATTCATATAAGAATTACATGAAGTAAAATGAATCCATCTCAACTAGAGAGTTTGATGAGTTTTGACAAACATACCTACTCATGCAAGCCTAATCTATTCAATATATACTCTCCCCCAGAAAGTCTGTGTTCCAGCAAGGAGTATTGGAACATGTTGGTTGATAGCATTGTTCATGGTGTTTTGTTATTATGGATATTATTTACCAAATATTCTGTCCTGTAGACTATCCTAAAGTCTGGAATAATCTTATATTAATTAAATGATTCCATTCATTGTGTTTCTTTATAACCTGTGTTTCCTGAAAACATCTAGAGTAGGCTTATGTGAAAGCAGAAAGGTAGGCAATGATGTGAGCAGAAATGTCATTATATAAAACACTAGAGGCCTGGTGCACGAAATTTAGTTAAAAGGTGAGACCTCATGTTAACAATCAGAAAACCTAAAGTGATCGATTTGTATACACTAAATCGGCCCAGCCTGCCCCCTCTCACAGTCTGGGAGCCCTCAGGAGATGCCCTACAGATGGCTTAGGCCCCATGGGGAGCAGACCTAAGCTGCAGTCTGGCTGCAGAGGCTCGGAGCAGGCACCCCGTGTGTGTGTGTGTGTGTGTGTGTGTGTGTGTGTGTGTGTATGTGTGTGTGTGTCCTCTGGGAGCCTGCCCCCAGCCGCACCGCAGAGGCTCAGAGCAGGTGCCCCTCTGTGTTGATCTCTCAGGCTCCGGGCCACACCTGTGTGTTGTTCTCTCAGGCTCAGGGCCGCACCCAACACCTCCTCCTGAGATGGTTGTGACAGTTACAGAATCCCAACCTCATTTGCATATTACTACTATATATATATATATATTCAACAGACATGCAAGGAAACTATGGTAAATATAATGAGGTTCATAGTGAGCTCCTCTAGTATTACTTGAAAGATGACTAAGAAATTAAAGATGACAAAGGAAATCTTCAAGTACACAACAAAATATCAGATTCAACAAATATATTTAATAAAATAACAAAATACATAAAATATAATAAAAAATGCTTAATTAATACAAAATAGGTTGGAAAAATATTAAAAATGGAAATGGAAGTAAGAACAGATAGAAATTAAAACAAATATTAATATTTGGATATATAGATATATATACACACACACACATACACACACACACAACCACAATCTTCAAAAAAAAACAAAGAATTTCATCTTGGAAATATATATCACCTATATACTAAATTAGTATCTGACAAAGTACATTTTAAAGCAATGAAAATAACTAGGGATAAATAATATCCTTTCACAATGATTAAGGATCAATTCATCAAAAACTTATAATGTTTTGAAGTGTTTATGTATCCAATATCAGACTGAATAAAGGACGGATAATGCACCCCCTCCTATATATACCTAAAATAGTCAACCATATAAGCAGAACATAGAATGGTGGTTGCCAAGGGACTGGAAAGGGGGAAATAGAAAAAAGCTGATTAATGATATGAAGTTACAGATACACAAAATGAATAAACTCTATAGTCCAGGGGTCCTCAAACTTTTTAAACAGGGGGCCAGTTCACTGTCCCTCAGACCATTGGAGGGCTGGACTATAGTTTAAAAAAAAACTATGAACAAATTCTTATGCACATTGCACATATCTTATTTTGAAGTAAAAAAACAAAACAGGAACAAATACAATATTTGTATTTGCATGTGGCCTGCGGGCCATAGTTTGAGGACCCCTGCTAGTCTGTCATACAATGTAGTACCTGTAATTAACAATACGGTATTGTGCACTTAAAGATTAGTTAAAACGTGAGACCTCATGTTAATTATTCTTTCCACCAAACAAACAATCAGAAAACCTAAAGTGACACAAGGAATTCTTAGAGGTGCTTGGTTGGCTCATTAGCTTGATTTGTGATGGTACTGAAAATGTATGAATGTGTACAAACATCGATTTGTATACACTAAATATGTGCACTTTCTATATATAAATCATGCTTCAATAAACTTGGAAAAATTACCCATAGTGATTTAAAGCCAAAAGATAGAAAATCTAGCCCTAACAGGTTTGGCTCAGTGGATAGAGCACCGGCCTGTGGACTGAAGGGTCCCAGGTTCGGTTCCTGTCAAGGGCATGTGCCTTGGTTGCGGGCACATCCCCAATGGGAGGTGTGCAGGAGGCAGCTGATCGATGTTTCTAATTCTCTGTTCCTCTCCCTTCCTCTCTGTAAAAAAATCAATAAAATACATTTTTTAAAAAGATAGAAAATCTAAAACCTTAAAAAATAAATATTTTCAAAACAAAACAACAACAACAACAACAAAACAGGCAAAAACCCCAAAAGGTTGGTATAATTATACTGATATTAACATCTAGAGGAACTGAGGCTAGATATATGAATAAAAGGATGTTACATAAAAATAAAAGGTTAAATCTAACAAGATGTTTTGTATGTGTCTAATGATATGCCTCAAAATATATCAAGCCAAATTGAAAAAACTAAAAGGAGAAAGAGAAAAATACACAATTATACTAGAATTTTTAAAAAAACTTTTTAATTGCAACTGACAGAAGAAGCGGGGAGAAGATAAGGATATGAAAGAGTTGAAAACAATTAACAATATCAATTTAACTGACACATAGTGAAAACAAGATCTAGTAATTGCAGAATACAAATAATTTTCAAGTACATAAAAAACATTTACCTAACTTGACCATGACATGAACTGTGAAGCAAATCTAAATGGAAATCCTATTGATTATGCTCTCAGACAAAGGGGCACTGGGCTAGAATTCCTCTACAATAAGACAACTGTAAACATCTCTCCTTATTTTAAAATGAGTAAGGATACACCTAAATATTACCTGCTTCAACAAAGGTAAGATGAGAAAATTCCAGAAAAATTAAATTTGCCCAAATAATAAAGAGGTTAGGACTCACTGGGAAAGGCTGGTACTCCTGCAATACACAAGTCCATGTCTAGATCTTCATTCTTCCTGAAAACAGGACCTCTTAGAATTCAGGAACATTGCAAATGTATGAGGCAGATCACAGGCCCTGTTTGTTTCATTCCTATTCCAATGATCTCACATTTATTCCCTCCTTTCTTCTCATTTCTATGTTATGTTTGGACTCTCATTTTATAAAGTAATATCCATTCTCTCTATATGTACTATGAACTTTTACTTTCAAACTTCTAGAGAGAAAAACATATCTGAAAAAAATTTAAGAATATTAATATATTTTAGCTATTGTATTTTTATTTTAATGGCATGCCATATTATCCATGATGAAATTTCTGTTGTTTCAAAAATCAATATTTGTTCTTCTAAAATTAGACTATAGTGATATTTACACAAGTCTTTAAGTGTATTAAAATTATTGAATTGTACACTTAAAGATTAGATTTTATAATATGCGATACCCCGATAAATCTTTTTTTTTTTTTAATCACAGAGTACATGCTTGGTATTGTGTCATTACATCAAAGTGCTGAGGCAATTTTTTCCCTCTGAATGTTGTATGCAGTTAGGTTGTTTACACATACACACAAAAGATTTCTTTACTTTTGAAAAACAGTGTCAGTCAAAACACTTTCTCACTCCCTCCCAAATCAAGTGAAGTGTGTCCGAAGCTGGGAGGTATTTTTGTCAAGTTAAGGTTCATCTAGATTCTAGAAAGCTGTAACTCTATGCCATGGGCTGTGTTCTGTGTGAGGAGACCTTATTTCAGAGAAGAGCAAACCATTCGAACCAGCAGCTCCAGGACGTGGAGAGCCTCCTTCCATCTACGGATAAGCCTCTCCAACTGCCTCTCTGCTCACACACCCCGGGGCTGGCGTTTCCAGGTTTCAACTAATTAGTATTTTGTCTGTTAGCTCAAATTCTCGGACCTCATGATCGCTGATTAGCACAGAACAGGGGAACCCAGACCAAGCCTGCCCCCAGGCCCTGCTGGTTGCCTGGTCTGTGGTTTCTCCTGGTGTCTCAGCCTCACCTCAGTGCAGAGGGGTTCTGCCAGGTGTAATGTGAAAGTGTTTACTCAAAGACAAATGACAGCAGGTTTTTAAGAAGTCATTTTTTCAAGCATGGCATGAGAATTTCCCCTCAATCAACATGAACTAAGTTTACATAGGGAATAGAGTTTGGAAATTACCTGCTTTATTAAATCAATGGAAATTAGGCCAGACAACAAGGTTTTGAACATTCCAGCTGAGAAGTTTAAAAATATTTATGACTTAACAATTTTTGCAGTGCTTATGATTTATGGCACCCATTTTATATGTGCTATACTTGATTTTAGCTATTTTCCTAATCTGTGTGGTTTTCCAAATTTACTATCTTCCCTTTTATAAGGCTAATTACAGCTTGATATCTCTATTTTTCCTAGAATACTACCTTCTAATCAATGTACTCATTCTGTGTATATGTGCCTGGCTTGTGTGTGGCTTTAGCCTGACTTCTGTAGGAATGGCCTTGAGAATTCTGTGCCTAACACATGACTATTTTTTCCCCTCATCAAAGGATACGTTTTTATTGATTTTAGAGAGAGAGGAAGTGGGGGTAGACAGAGGGAGAGAAACATCAATGATGAGAGAGAATCAGTGATAGGCTGCTTCCAGCACACACGCACCCCACTGAGACTGGAGCCCACAACCCAGACATGTGCCCTGAGAGGGAATCAAACCATGACCTCCTGATTCATGGGTCGATGCTCAATCATTGAGCCACACCGACTTGGGACATAGCTTTGAACTTTTATGTCTAGATTTATCTCTGAGGTGCAATACATTTCCTTCTTCTTCTTCTTGGGCCTCCTATTCCCCAGCTATTTTTGTTGTTGTTGTTTAGCATAAAAAGAAGCGAAGATCTGAGTCTTAAATAACTTTAAAGAAGTAGGGAAATAATAGCAAATGGGTCTTATGGGAATGAGCAGAAATCTTTTTAGTTTTGTGATCTATCTTTCTCAGTAGATACTCACAGATTCCAGTGTCAAATAAAAATCCATTTGAAACATGGAGTGCATAGAGCAGTGGGTGATAGCTGAGTAGCCTCATGAGTCAGTCAGGCCTGGACTAGAGTTCAGGCTGCACACTCCCTGGCACTTCGACCTTATGCAAGCTACTCAGTCTTTCAAGCCTGTGTTTTCTCAGTTATAAGAAGATGATAACACAAACTTCAAAAGTCAATTGGACTTTGAATTATGCAGTTGGTATTTTAATGGGGATTGAATTAAGTTTATAGATTGCTTTGGGTAGTATGAACATTTTAATGATATTGATTCTACCAATCCATGAACATAGTATATTCTTCCATTTGTTCATGTCTTCCTCTATCTCTTTTTTCAGCACCCTGAAATTTTCTGAGTACAGCTCCTTTGTCTCCTTGGTTAAGTTTATTCCTAGGTATCTTTTTTTTTGTTACAATGGTAAATGGGATTGCTTTTTTAATTTCTCGTTCTGTGAGTTCATTATCAGTGTATAGAAAAGCAATAGACTTCTGAGTGTTAATTTTGTATCCTGCTGCATTGCCAAATTCATTTATTGAGTCTAGTAGTTTTATGATGGAGTCTTTGGGGTTTTCTATGTACAATATCATGTCATCTGCAAATAAGGACAGTTTTAGTTCTTCTTTTCCAATTTTCAAATGAATTTTCATTTGACACTTGAATCTGTGAGTGTCTACTGAGAAAGATAGATCACAAAACTAAAAAGACTTCTGCTTTTTATTTCTTCTTGTTGTGTGATCGCATTGTACTTCCAGTACTATGTTGAACAGGAGTGGTGAGAGTGGACATCCCTGTCTTGTTACTATTCTTAGGGGAAATGGTTTTAGTTTCTGCCCATTGAGTATGATGTTGGCTGTGGGTTTGTCATATATGGCTTTTATTATATTGAGGTATGATCCTTCTCACTTTGCTGAGAGTTTTTATCAAGAAAGGCTGTTGGATTTTGTGAAATGCTTTTTCTGCATCAATGGATATGATTATATGGTTTTTATCTCTCAGTTTGTTTATGTGGTATATCACATTTATTGATTTGCAGATATTGTACCATCCTTGCATCCCCGGAATAAATCCCACTTGGCCATGGTGTATGATCTTTCTAATGTAATACTGGATCCAATTTGCTAGAATTTTGTTGAGGCTTTTTGTGTCTATGTTCATGAGGGATATTGGCCTGTAATTCTCTTTCTTTGTATTGTCTTTATCTGGTTTTAGGATTAGGGTAATGCTGGCTTTGTAGAAAGAGCTTGGAAGTGCTCCTGCCTCTTGAATTTTTTGGAATAGTCTGAGGAAGATAGGTTTTAGTTCTTCTAAGAATGTTTGATTAAAAAAAAAAGTCAATTGGAGAATTAAATAAGATAATGCATGTGTGAAAGATTGCCTGCAAAGATGTGTGTCCTGTCCAGTGTGGTTCTGACTCTTCTCTCCTCAGATAGGACTCTCCCCTCTCATTGCTCAGCCGAATAGAGCGTGATGAAAGCAACAGGGTACTGTTTCTGAGCTTTTGCACACTTCTTCGTCTGGAAGCTCCCAGTTATCATGGGCATAAACCCAAGCTAACCTTCTAGGATACCCAGGCACATTGCCAGTTATTCCTGTCATCCCAGCTGACAACTAGCCAATGACAAGACATGTTAATGAAGCCAAAAACATGACACAAATTAGTTTTCTAGGCCACAATTGCATAACCTGAGTCAATTAACATGCAAAGTTTCATGGATGCTGGAAGAAGACACGAAACTCCTGTGTCACACAGGGAGGATGGTTGACTACTCAGAGCAATCGCTGTAGCCAGAGTTCCAGCCTTTTCTCCTGGGTCCCCCGTACAGTTTCCACAGTGAGGTGAAGGAAGCTGGGCGACCCCTACATGCACAGCAAGCTGACTTCCAGGAAAGGAACGCTGCTCGCAGGGAACCGGAATCGTGTGGAGTGGACTCCTGTGTGCCTTTGCTCTGTCTGAGTGTGCTGAACCCACAGGTGTGCTGGGTCTCCATCGTGCAGACAGTAGATGAGGGGACTCCTCGCCCTCAAAGTGCTGTGATACAATTCCCATAACATCACCCCTCTTCTTATGTATATCTGTGTCATCTCTGTCACTGCCTATGCCTAGGTCTATGTCTCTTTCCCTGGAGACCCTGACTAATTTATTTATGTTAATCCCAGAAATTATTCAATTACCATATAAGAGATAAGGTTTGCGAGTTTAAAAATACATGTTTTGCTCTAAATAATTTTCAGTAAATAAAACAATTTTATCTGTCAAAAGAGACGGAATTATTTTTTCCTTGTGGTGATACATTGAATCCAAATTCAAGGACACTAGGTATTGGGCTCCAAAATGTAATTCCCCAAATATAGTTATTTATTCAGCTGACAATTTTAAACCTATGGTGATTTAATTTGGAAGTAAGAAAATATATAATTATAATTTTATCATTCTCTACAAAATAAAGTGTTCCTGACAATAATCATTCTGCTGGTTAAAAGAAAATTACTATGCTAGAGATGTCACACTGAATATCATGAAATTTTAAGAAGGGTTTTCATTATGTAAAACAGATTATTTCATTATTGTATTTGGTATAATTCCTAAACTCATGTTGAAGTTGATTTGATAGATAATGGAATAAAGAAAAAAATGAAAATGGTTAAACTAAATTAATTTAACAGGCTAATTTTCTATATACATAATGTAATTTTAGTTTTAGTTTCTATGCTCCTCTTAAACATCTGTAGCTGCACAAAATCAACAGTTCATAACAGTTCATATTAAAATCACATTTTTAGGCAAAGAGAATCCTTCCTTCCCTCATCACCATGTGAGTGCCATTTCTCATCACTCCTTCCACACACCTGGTGCCCCTGAAGCCTGCTCCCGATGTGGTGACTTACTCCTCCCAGCAGTAACCACAAGGGGAACCCCCCGGCTGCGGGCAGCCTGCCCTTTTCCTCCTCCAGCTCGCCACCTTTGGGGAGTCACTTAGAAGTGGGGTTCGATGCACTCTTTACATGCCAGTCCCCATAGTTCCCACACAACTTGTTTAAGCAATTTTAAGGCACGACCCTGTCTTATTCTCTCTATACAAAAACACAGACTCCGTTTGTGTATTTATGATGCCTTTTTCAGCTGCATGTGCTAATTAGTTTTTGATATTAAAACACAGAGGTGTGAAATTATTTCAGTGTGATAAAACAAGTAGTATTTATTACACGGCTGTAAGACACCAACCAGGGGTTGGATCTGTGGACACCTGTCGCCGCAGCAGGAGAGCAGTCCCGCACCTAGCAACAACAGGGACGCCTTCTGAGAGACGCGTCCTTAGGGATCATGTCTCTGTGCAGACATCACACAGTCTGCTGGCAAGAACCTGGATGGTACAGCCTACAGTACACCTAGGCTCTATGGTGTAGCCTTTTGCTCCTGGGCTACAAGCCTATGCAACACATTATTGTCCTGAATACTGTGGGCAATTGTAGCACAATGGTGTTTGTGTATCTCAACACAGAGAAGGTACAGTAAAGGTAGGATATAAAAGGTAAGTGATGGCACTACCATGAATGAAGCTTGCAGGGCTGGAAGCTTCTCCAGTGGGTGGGAGAATGAGGGGAGTGAGTGTGAGGACCAGGGCAGCACTGTCACCAGTGTAGACGTTACCAACACTGAGCACTTAGACTGCACTCAATTGATCAAAAATAATTTTTTTCTTCAATAGTAAGTTAACCTTCTCTTCCTGCAAAGTATTCACTTTATAAGCTTTTCAATTTTTTTTTTTTTTTTAACTTTCAACTCCTTTGTAATAACACTTAGCTTAAAACCCAAAAACATTGTAGGGCTGTACAAAAATATTTGCTATTTTATATAACCTTATTTTATGTTTTGTTCTACCTAAAAATGTTTTTAAACTCTTTTGTAAAAAACTCAGTGATAGCCCTAGCTGGTTTGGCTCAGTGGATCATCCACCTGTAGACTGAAGGGTCCCGGGTTCAATTCTAGTCAAGGGCACATGCTCAGGTTGCAGGTTTGTCAATCCCCAGTAGGGGGCATGCAGAAGGCAGCCAACTAATGATTTTCTCTCATCATTGATGTTTCTCTCTCTCTCTCTCCCTCTCCCTTCCTCTGAAATCAATAATATATATATATATATATATATATATATATATTTATATATATATATCTCAGAGACACACACACATTAACCTAGTCCTACACAGGGTCAAGGTCATCAACAGGTCTGTCTTCTTCCACTTCCACACCTGGTCCCCGTGGAAGGTCATCGGGGGAAGTGACATAGGGACCTGTCGCCTCCTGTGCTAACAAGACCTCTTCTGGACCATGTCCTGAGGGCCTGCCGGAGGCTCCCCTTGAAGAGATGTCACTCTCTTCAGAAACAAGTCCACCTTACTTTGTTTGGTTTATTCCCCCCTTATTTTTGTCATAGATTTACTTGTAAACAGATAAAGCACCAGAACATTCCTCTCTATTAATGATGGCCATGGCATCACTAGGACATAGGAATATTTTAGTCCATTATACTCTTATGGAACCACCATTGTATTTGCGGTCCATCTTTTATCAAAGAACTTATATGCATATATGCATAACCCATGGACACAGACAATAGTGCAGTGAAGCCTGAGGAAGTGGAGGCGAGGTGGACGGGGTCAATGGGGGAAAGAGGGGGACATCTGTAGTACTTTCAACAATAAATATAAATTGAAATACATAAATAAAAGTCATTATGTGCCACATGAATACAGAGGATTTTTAGTGGGAAGAGAGCCCTACATGTATGAGACAACCAAATAACTCTGTAAGTAATCATGAACTGAATGAAACTCAGGACGAAATTTATTGCAGATTAATGTGTTTATTCCACATGTGTCATGGGGGCTGCCTAATGGTTAAGTAGAAATATTTGTGTTAACTCTACTGTAGATGTAGCTGTCCTAAAAATTATTTCCTTCCAGGTTACTGCTAATGTGTGGTCCATGGAGTAGCAAAATCTTTCACTTCAACAAATTCTAGCACGTGTTACCTGCTAGGCATTCAATAAAGCAGAGAGTCAAAACAGAGATCCTGGTCTTATGGAGCTCAGATTACAATGAGAGAGAGCAACTTTAATCAAAGAAGCATGCTATGCATTTAATTTTAAAATGGCAACAGTTTTGAAAAAAATATAGAGGTAAGAAAACAAATCATAGCATGTAAAGCAGGAGTGTAGAGAAGACCCCTGAAATACATGATGCTTGGCTTGAAATTCTGAACATTAGAGACTGAAAATTAATAAGCAAGTCCTAGGCCTTCAAGAGATGAGGAGGGATAGGAGTTAATGCCTAGATTCTGAGGAAGAAAAATGTGAAAAAATTATGCTAGCTTCAATTCATAGACTGGAGTTGAGAATGGGAATGTTTTGGATAAACCTGCAGAATTACACAAAAGCCTTATGTTACATATCATAATACTATCTTTTCATCATTAAAAATAAAGAGAGCCATGAACAGTAAAACTAAAATTGTGCTTTAGTAGCCTTGTTCTTTGAGATTAAGAATGAATTAGAAGAATGGGAAAGTGTCCTAATTTCACAGCTTTCTCTAAACTGGTCGCCTTTTTCTGTTAAGAGTGGAGATCCATTGTCTCACTTGGGAAAACATTAAATTATTGAATGAATAAATACTTTGTTACTTTGTTGACCAGATCAGACCAAAGCCACCACAAAAGAGCAGATATTCTTTCAGAGTGATGTTTACATTTATCTTGTAAAAACCTATAACACTATCTTAAAAGTTTTAAATGTAGGGTGCATCCAGCACCGTGTGGTAATTATTCTACTGGATTGTAGGAAAACGGAAGGGTCTCCTGAGCACCAGGCCCTCCCTGTGGGGGAGGACCACTGACAGACCCCATGCACAGGGCCGCCCACCCGCGCCCCATGGTGCTGTCAGGACCCAGAGAAATGTCCGTGACTATGCTCCTATTTTTAGTGGAATTAAAATTTCATAAGATTCCATCTCTGTCTATTGCATTAAACAATAATGAATTGAATTATGCTGACAGCTGGTTTCCATTGTGTTACTCTTCCTCACATAAAATAGTAATAATAACTCACACTGCTTCAGTCACAGCCACCTCCTTCTCTGTGAGTGGGCACGGGGGCCGGAGGAACATTTATGGTGGATTATACTTAAGAAGTAACCAGATATTGATAAAATAAAAGTGGTGAGTCGCCTAAAGTTAATTTTTCTTCACCTCCAGTACACATTGTCCTCGCAAAGTGTTAAATTGAGGAAGTATCCATCAGGCGGTGATTTAATTATGGACATGGCTGGACTACTTGTTAGTTTGATCTCTGAAATGGAATCCCAGTTCAGCTAATGTGAAACATATCCTGGCACAAATCGTGAATGATAATTGAATTTAATGAAGTGGTTCTTCAAGACAAATTTCTCTTTAGAAGTTCTCACTTCAGTTTTCCTTTTGATTAAATAAGTAGGGTTGTTCAGGGCTGAGCGACATGTTTGTCCTTTAGGTTTCAGCGTTATTATCAAACATGAAGGCTTTTCTGACAATCAGATTTTCATGCCCAAGCATCTTGGAGGTTCATCTAAAATTCTTTGGCTCAAATAGCAGAGTTGTTGCTTCTCCTTCTATTTTTTAAATGATACATCTTTTTATAGAGAAACAAATAAACTTTACAATTACATACATGAGGAGTACCTGAGGTGCAGATATCTCTTCTAAATCCTGTTTTCATTTCCTCTGGATATAGACTCAGAAATGGGATGTTCAAGGGTTCCCTGTCCTCCACATCCTCACCAACACCTGTGATGTCCTGTCTTTTTGGCGATGGCCATTCTAACAGGTGTGAGGTGACATCTCACCAGGGTTTGGGCTTGCATCTCCCTGATGACATGATGCTGGGCATATTCCACATACCTAGTGGCCACTTGCACGTCTTTTGGGGAAAATTTAGTTCCTCTATCGATTTTTTTGCGTTTGGATTATTTGTTATTGAGTTGTATGAATTCTTTATACATGTTCAATACACACCCTTAACAGATACGTGGTTACAAATCTGCCCCCCCCCCCCCGCCCCCGTCGGACACCCTTTCATTCTGTTGGTGACTTTGCTGTGCAGAGCCTCTGAGCTTATTGTTGTTCCACTTGGTTTTGCTTTTGTTGCTTGGGCTTTTGGTGCCACATCCAGTGTGACTGCCAAGACCAGTGTCAAAGAGCTTTTCCTACCTGTACTTCTAAGAGTTTGACGGGAAAGGTCTTTACATTTTGCAGTTAATTTATGTGAGTGTGTGAGACAGGAGTCCCATTGTGGTTCTCCAGTTTTCCCCCTTGAGCGCTTTTGGCTCCATCGTTAAATGTCAGTTGAGTGTACATATGGGCTGTGTGTGTGTGTGTGTGTGTGTGTGTGTGTGTTTTGTTTGTTTGTTTGTTTGTTTTGCCTCTGCACTCTGTTTTGTTCTATTGGTCTATGTGTCTATTTTATTCAATTTTTAGTTACTAAGGCTTTGTAGGTTCAGGAAATTAGGAAGTGCGATGCCTCCTGCTTTCTTTCTCAAGATTACTTTGGTTATTTGAGGTCGTTTGTGGTTCCACACAAATCTTAGGATTGCTTTTTCTATTTCTGTGCAAAATGAGATTGGGATTTTGATAGGGATTGCATTGAATATGTAGAGTCTTTGGATGGTATAAACATGTGACATATTAATTCTTCTGATCTGTGATCATCAGATACCTTTCTATTTATTGTGCCCTCTTCAATTTCTTTCATCAAATTTTTGGAGTTTTCACAGTACAGATCTTTTACTGCCTTGGACAAATGTATTCCAAAGTGTTTATTGTTTTTGATGCTATTGCAAATGGGATAGTTTTCTTTATTTCTTTTTCAGATATTTTGTTGTTAGTGTATAGACGCTCATCTGACTTCTGTATGTTTATTTAATATACGGCAACATTACTGAATTTATTGACTAGTTCCAAGTTTTATCGGTTGAGTTTTTAGTTTTCTTTTTATAACTCATGTTATCTGCAAATAATGACAAATTTAAATTATAACTCATTATTTTTTAAATTGTCACTTTCAACACTCAGCCTAGTAAACATTTTCTGATGGCAACATATTTTAGCTAAAATGACACAGTGGTTTAATTAGTTTGATTAATATAATTGATGTCATTATGCATTCAGTCCTCATGCACATGCCTCCTTAGGCGCTGGGAACAATTATAACACAGAAATGCAAAGGCCACTTCTATAGCATTAAAGGTAATACTTTTAGAGCTCTAAGGAATAATTAATAGATAATGAAAAAGATTATTTTTTTCTATAAGACAGCTGAAAATTGATTTTTCTGAAATGACTGCAGAGATGTAATAAAAAATAATTTTGGATAAAAGTTCACAGTGAAATACATCTCTTCTAAGACTGGTCATAGATCATTTAATTTGAATTTTAGCATTTTTAAATTTAATATAACTAAATAGACAAAATAAAATACATCTTGAATTAATTGGGTCACTTACTGTATTTGAAAAGTTTTTTCTTATATGGTGTATGATTGTTTATTATGATCAAGGGAATGTATGAGTTGAATTAAAATTGTCTTCTAGGTTCAGGATTGAAATCTGCAGTCATTGGTTCTATTTCAATTTAAATTTCTGTCTGTGTAACTTTAAAAGCTTGTTTAGCTGTGGTTTCAGATAATGATAATCTTTTTCCTCTAACATATTTGGAAAGGCAAGTATAAAATTGCTGCACAGTACACAGTATTATTTTAATAAGATTCAAAAACACTGAATCTGGAGGCTCTTGTGAGCATTTCATTTTAACACATTTCATGTTAATGTGTCTCCAGCTAATTTTTCTTGCTCTACAGAATATGCCTCCTCTCTACCTCTCTGACACATGACATCTTCTTACTTTGCCTGTATTCTCTAATTTGTTATTGAAAAAATAACTATTTTAGAAAAGAGAGCCAGCAACAATGTTTCCAAAGTTCTTACAAAATCTCTATCACACAAGCTTTGAAATAATTATTTACACTTTGCAAAATCAAAGTCATATTTCCCTAAATTAAATTTAGTTAGTCTAATTCAGCAGCTCAGACCTTCTGGGTTTGACTTTTTCATTTTCCCTTATTAAACCAACAACCTACTTCTGCATCTTTCCATATTCTTTTTTAAAAAATATATTTTTATTTATTTCAGAGAAGGAAGAGCAGAAGGGAGATAGAAACATCAATGATGAGAGAGAATCATTGATCGGCTGCCTCCTGCACATCCCACACTGAGGATCAGGCTCACGACCTAGGCATGTGCCCTGACTGGGAATCGAACCGTGATCTCCTAGTTCATGGGTCAATCTCAGCCACACTGGCTGGGCTTTCCATATGCTGTTAAATTGTTCCTGTGACTTAGAAAAGTCATGAGAGCACTTCTGGTAGAAGCTGCTTTCTGAGGGCTATGTCTCAGCACCTCCTCCTGCCACTTCCACGGTGTGGCACAGACACTCCACGAATGGAGACTAGTATGACTCCACGGAACAGAGATGACATTGAGCTGGCCCTTAAGGAAATTAGTTACTATATTTGGAGAGGGGCTATATGGTGTAGGATTATTAGCCACAGCTCTGCTATTAAGTTCAAATACAAGATCTTTCATTAATAGCTATACTACCATCAACATATTTCTGATATATCAACCATCAGTACAGGCTAATTTGTGTTGGGGTAACGAACATCCCCCGATCTTATTTACTTAAGCCAAGAGTTTATTTTTTACTGAAGCTACACATCCATTGAGGTTGATCCAGGGGAAGTGAATGTTAATTGAAACTCTGCTTATTCCAGTCTCTCATGGGAAAAGCTGAGTAGCAACCGCAATTGAATAGTCTCTGTAACTTTGCCAAAAGAGAGCTGTGAGAGATTCTGAACAGGCAATTAAATTCTTTTATGTGTTTATGAGATGTAAACAGTATACTAATTTAACACAAAACTAAGGTGTAAATTATATATTCTATACTTATAGAAACCTCCAATAACATTTATGTTGATACTAGCAAAGTCCTACTGGGACATTCCTAAGAAAGATCTCTGGAATAAGTTCCCATTAAGTAGTAACGTGCATTAGGTATATAATATTTTAATGTAGAGACGTGAACTTCGTTTCCCTTGTGAATTAAAACTAAAATTAGGGCAACATTTAGGAGACCAGCAGAGATCATCAAACAGAAACATTCTATCTCAATAGAGAGAAGTGATGGACAAGCCAGGGAAAGTCAACAACATTCTGTTAAGAAGTGGAGAAAGAAATTAAGTGGCTGTAACAAGAAAATTCGCATTCGATGAGGACAAGAATTCAGATTGGAACTAGCCTGTCCCAGGGCTCAGCATAGACTGAGGAAGTGCAGGAAGAGAGTATGAGACATGCAGTTCAAAAGCTAAATGTCTGCAGGTTGAGAAACACCAACAGAATCCAGGGCCTGTGTCTGCAAAGTGACAGGAAGGTCCTTGCTTCCGTCTAGAGTGCAAGCTGAGCGGGTAAATTACCTGCCGAGTGAATTGCCTTAGTACCTGCCGCAGTGCACCTGACTGTAATTTACAAGAGAGCATCTACCACCCAGAGTGGGTCGCCTCGTTTGCTTTCCTGTCATATTTGCACCCTTGAATCCTTAGACCATAAATGTGTGTGCTGAGCAAAGCAAGGATTCCCAGTGGGATGATGTGAACAATTCATTTCAGTGGCCTTTGTTATGGAAATATCTCTAAGCCGAGGCAACTTCAGGCCTGCCTTTCCATTCATCAGGACAAGAGCACCTCCATAAATCACATGGTCTTATTCACTTCTTTACCAGGTTGGAAGGCAGTTAAAGCAAGCGCTGAAAAGATCTTTTAGGTCAAACAATGCCAGTCTGCTTTCATTGACATCAGACATAACTGATCTAAAAATGCAAGTGCAGAAAAGCATGTATAGGGATCATTTATTTCTTTCAACTTTTTATTCACTTACTTTACTTTCTCATGTATGTGTTAACTTTCTTTACCTTCCACGTGGAGCAGGACAATTGGAAGAAAAGATGTTCTGACTTCTCTAGAATCATGAAAAAATCTTATTGTTGAATTATCTGAGCGATAAATCGAAAATACAATCAGTTCACCCAGATCCGTCATTAAACAACATTACAGATATAACCCAGTTTTCCCTGCTATTATTTGAGGACTCTGCTTAGAGAAACAAACACCCTGACGGTGACTGACAGGAAATATGCTTTGTTTCCTTTCTCGTTTCAGCTTCATTATGTGCCATGGAGATGGATTCTTGACTTGACAGTTTGTGTTCATTTCATCTCAGCTGTTCATTGACTTGTGAACATCAAAATCATTCCCAAAATAGAAAAAAAATTGATACCTGGATATGATTCAGCACCAGGAAATTTACATGTCAGTCAATGAGCTCAGTATTTCTAGATGAAAGCATTTTTTTGGAAGGCGGAACACTTTTTATTTTATTTTTATTGAATTTGTTGGGTGACATTGGTTAATAAAATTATACAGGTTTCAGGTGTACAATACTGCAATACACCATCTGTGTGTTGGATTGTGTGTTGACTTCCATCACCATTCATTCCCTCTTTACCTTCTTCTCCCTCCCCGCACCCCGTTTGCTCTGGCAATCAGCACACTGTTGTCTGTGAGATAAAAGCAATTTGAAAGTCCACTGCACGTCCTCTGACATTTTCATAATTCTGGTTTGGTGACACAGCCTATTATTAATGCCACCACTTATTAATGACAATGCAGTGTGGAGCCTTCACACAGGAACCCTGTATCTATAAAGGCATCTCTCCCCATTCTTCTGCAAACTTGACATTTAGAGACCGTGGTATGCAGTCCGACGGTGGGCAATTGCTACACAGATCTAGGCTGCCTCACTCTGCTCCGACTCCCAGCTTGTCAGCCGCCCATCAGCACACTCCACAGAATGCTTGTTAGTTAAATATTCTTGACGGCCCTCACTAGTAGTATGTTTTTTAAATTTGAGAAGTTTAAACACCTTGACATTTTAAAGGTTATCATTTTCTTTCCCAGAATAATTATTGCCAGTGTCAATAATGTATTTTTTAAATTATGTGAATTGACAATAGAAATGTTAGTTCATCCTCTAGAGATTTCTTTCCATGTAACCGTAAAAGATAATGTGTAACGTTATAAACTGTAGGTGATATAATTATGAGTCTGTGTGGGTCACATATAATTATCCTTTTTCTATGCTGATTTTTCTGAAATCACAGAATGCAAGACAAAGCTGACATAAAGTAGAGGTTGAAGGTTTAAAAGTTGATATGAAAACTAAATTTACAGCAAAATTGCAAGTCTTCCCTGCTTTTTTCCTGGTTGGAAAAGGCTCTCACAGCTGGGGTCACTTTCAGGGTGAGGTGGGCCAGGCTGGGAGGATGTGGACCCAGGCCTTCAAACCCAGGCCTGTGCCTGGAAGAAGAACACTTTTCTGAACTCTTCAGTGGTTCTCAACCTTCTGGCCCTTTAAATACAGTTCCTCATGCTGTGACCCAACCATAAAATTATTTTCGTTGCTACTTCATAACTGTAATGTTGCTACTGTTATGAATCGTCATGTAAATATCTGATATGCAGGATGGTCTTAGGTGACCCCTGTGAAAGGGTCGTTCGACCGCCAAAGGGGTCGCGACCCACAGGTTGAGAACCACTATCTAAAATATAGCGAAGGCATAAGAATAAATGCAAGGGACACTGCACAAAATGCACGTTCTTAACAATGTGAACAGATTTCCAAGTTAAACAGCGAGGAAAGGTAATTACTTAGCAGAAGGGCTTTGCCCATATCTATTATGGAGCTGAAACGCCAGCTCTGCGGGGACGTGCACAGGAAGAGCTGGCTCTCAAGTCCTCAGAGCGGGCGTTCAGTGGCCCTGGTCCCGCTGAGAGGATGAGCTGCTTTAGGACGACCACTCCCCCACAGGACTTATTTTTTTTTAATTTCTTTATTGGTTAAGGTATTACAAATGTGTCCTCATCCCCCCAATAACCCCCCAACCTTCCTGCCCGCCCAGGACTTCTTGATTGACAGCTCTTCTTCCCACTGAGCCCACGCCGCTCCCTGAAACTCCTACCTATGGTTGTGGCAGCGCAACGACCCTGCGAATACCCACCCTCTACGTCTCCGAACCTGCAGATATGTTTGGTTTCATACAAAGCGATCTTTGCAGACGCGAGCAAAGTTAAGGATTTTGCGGGGGTAGGTAATCATGAATTACCAGGGTGGGTCCAAACTGTTAACGTGAGCCCTTAAAAGCAGAAAACGTTCTGCAGTTGAAGGCAAGAGACCTGAGGCAGAGGTCAAGGTCAGAGAGGCGTGGACCATGAGAACATGCGACCTGCCTTTGCTGGCTTTACGGTGAGGGGACACCGGCCTGGGGTGCAGGCAGCCTTGAAGCTGTGCACAGCCTCCAGCTGGGAGCCATCGCGAGAGGACAGGACGCCTGTCCCAGGTGAATGGAGGCCCCGGCAACCAGCCAAAGTGGCCCGGACGTGGGTTTCCTCCCAGACGCCCCTAAGAGTCCCCCTGCTCTGCCTTGGGAGACCCCAGGAAAGAAACCAGCCAAGCCCGCCCTGATTTCTGAAATATAGGACAGTCTTCAAGTCATAACCGTGAACGTGCGGTCAGTAAAACCAGCCACATTAAAGCAGACAATGCCGCTCTCTGGCCGGCACAGACAGCCACTCCCACTCCCTGGAGGTGTCTCAAGTTTTTAAAAATAATTTAGTATCTTCCTATTCGAATTCCCTTTTCTGATCTATAGTCCTTAATTCTTGGCGCTATTCTTGCCCCCTGGAGCACTCATTGATCTCTGTGCAATGCCCCCTGCTGGTCAATGCCGGTCATAAACCAAGTGCTGTATTCAACAGTGAACTGACTGAAACAGCAGGGGATGGGTTGAGTTGCTTACGATAGAAAGTCCCAACAATACAAGATTTTTTTTGGCAAAGATTTCATACTGTTGGCAAATTAGCCATGTTCAGTTTACATCTTTGGATCTTTCCCATGTAACACTCTAAACCAGTAGCATCCCATTCTGCAAAAACAGGAATAATAACCTCAAGGACACAGACGCAGACACAGGGCAGAGGTCAGAGAGGCATGTCCTGGATCGGGGCCAAGAGCCTGTGCAGGCCCAGAAGGTGGAGGACCCTCCGCAGAAAATTATTCTCCGTCCTTGAAACCTATTGGAATTTCTTCTCAGTTTTGAATTTTCTTAGGACCAGTGACTTCTTTATTTTTTATATCTCCCTTTTGGAATGACCCTATGCCTATCCACCATTCCACTTGGGAAGCACATGACTTGTTTTCTAGTTCACAGGTCCACAGAAGGAGAGGAGAGGAGAGTTCATCGTGGATTTAAGGTGCATCCTGAATCCACTTACTGGTGTCTGGATGAGAAAAGGGAGAGGAGGATTTACGACAAAGAGGCACACGGAGGGGAGAAGGTCACATAAAGATGGGAGCAGATATTAGAGCAATAATGCCTGCAAGCCAGGGGATGCCAGGGATTGCCGGCAGTCATCAAGAGCTAGGAGAGGCACCGGATAGATTCTTCCTCAGAGCCTCCAGAAGGGTTCTCTCTCTCTCTCTCTCTCTCTCTCTCTCTCTCTCTCTCTTTCTTTCTTTTTTAAGTATGTTTTTTATTGATTTCAGAGAGGGAGAGAAAGATAGAAACATCATTAATTGGCTGCCTCCTGCACTCCTTCACCTGGGGATCAAGCCTGCAACCAGGGTTTATGCCCAGACCAGGAATTGAACAAGTACCTCCTGGTTCATAGGACGATACTCAACCACTGAGCCACACTATCCAAGCTCTCTTTATTTCTTTACCTCACTGATTGTTTCACAAGAAAGAATTGGCTCTTTATAATAGATATTGAACTAAACCTACAGTATCACTCTAAACTAAAATACTAAATAGAAAACATATTGAAGAGCCATAAAACTCAAGCTACTGGAAAGATAGGCAAATATAGAGATAAATATACATAATATAGACAGATATAATGACAGGAGGAGATGTAAAATCCTAACCTGAAGTTCAAATGGCCATCTGTTGACATATCAACAGGAGCGCTATTCTGCAAGTCCTCTGTATGGGGTGGTGGGAAGAGGTGGCCAATGCAATATGAGATTTTGGTATGATTTGGTTGCCCAATATGACCTTCATGTTCATGAGCGATAAAGATAACATCACACCAGGTTTATTTAGCTCAGTATAGGCCTCCTATTCCTTTAGCATGGCACTGACAAGTGTAAACTATTTCCACAGATGGCATTGAACTTGGCATAAAATTATTGATGTTTTTATTTACTTCAGCATGTAATATCTTTGGTATCTTTTCATTGGTTAGCAAGAGAGGTCTTTGTCTGAGCTCTCTGAAGACACAGACCATAAGACAGGTACTAAAATGTCTTCAGAATCATAAAGGACTTTCAGAAGAACAGAGGGGGGGAAAGCCAAATTCATTTACATTTTCCATGATTTCTCCTGTGAATTATTACTCCGGCAATTGGAGTTTTTTAAAAAAATAAGATAATTGAAACCAGGCAATAAATGGTTTGAGGTGATTTAGGAATACAGATGTGAGGGTGATTTAGCCATAATATGCTAATAGCATTCAGATTCATAAAGGGACCCCATTTTATAATAGCAGTGACTGTCTATGTTGAAGACACAGTAACAGAAAATGAGTTTAATTTGAGGCAAATGGAATTTGAATTATGGGAAAAGAATTACTGATGAATACCAAATCTTAAAGTGGGAACAATAGATTTAAAGGCCAAGAATTTATAAACGGTGTTAAATTAAGCATTCTTATTTTATAATTAATCAGTTTAATTTTTCTTGCTAAAAATTCCATTATTATGCCAAAGGATAGCAATATTACTTTAAGAATCCTGGCGGCAAATGCTAATATTTCTTTAGGCCATTGCCAACCTATTTTAAATGCAAACCTCCCTCTGAAATTGTTTTCTTGTCAACAGTACTGTGTGTTTCTGGGTAAGCAGAACAGAATAGTAACTGTGTACTTCCTTTTACTAAATACCTACCAGCAGCCATGGCCAGTTGCTCAGCAGGTTGGGCATCACCCCATGCACTGAAAGATTGCAGGTTAGATTCCTGGACAGAGCACATGCCCAGGTTGCAGGCTCCATCCCAGGGCAGGGAGCATGCAGGAAGCAGCCAATCAATGTTGGGCTGTCATATCTATGTTTCTCTCTCTCCAATTCTCCCTTTCTCTCTCTCTGTACAAATTTCTTTTAAAACTATGAGCATGCTTGTACTTATGTTGAAATAAAGGTAAAAAGGTATTCTAAGGAAGGGGTAGGTGAACAATACTCAACTTGCCTTCAGAGCACTATTAATTCTATTAACTGAATGGTTTGCCCACCTCCACATTTCTGTTGTTGTTGTTGTTTTTAAAATTATATCCTGGACACAACAACTATCCTTGCTGTTACTACTTCAACTTCATCAGACACTAAATGTATGCCATGGAAGTCTCTTTGAACCTTAAGATATAATAAAAGCAGACCACACTCCAAAATAAAAGTGGACAGTTTTCTGTCCTAAATGAATGTAGAGACACTTAAACATTTTAACAATTATAGTAAAATCATTATGGGGCAAACTATGAATTACTGAATGAAAAAAAAGGTTGTGGGTCCGATTCCCAGTCAGGGCACATACTTAGGTTTTGGGTTAGATCTCTGGTCAGGGCACATACTGGAGGCAACCAATCAAAATTTCTCCCTCACATCTCTCTCTCTCTCTCTCTCTCTCTCTCTCTCATCAAGGAACATATCCTTAAGTAAGGGAGGAAGGAAAGAAGGAAGGAAGGAAGGGAGGGAGGGAGGAAGGGAGGGAGGGAGGGAGGAAGGAAGGAAGGAAGGAAGGAAGGAAGGAAGGAAGGAAGGAAGGAAGGAAAGAAGGAAGGAATGGTATCTAAGAATAAGAGTCAGGTTGAAAGGAAACCTTTACTGTCACCTCTTCTGCAGGTGTTGTATAGGGGCATCAGTTTAAAATTTTTGAAGTGTTTTTAGAAAACTAAGATAGGAATAAATGAAAATTCAAAGCAACAACAAATTTGTTTGCTTGGGGAAACAGCCAGAAGTAACAGTCAGATCCTAAAAATATTGCACTCATCCAGGATTTAATTTAGCCTCAGAACTATTACAAAGGACAATAGTTATGGTTGTAGTAATTTAATTTTATATGTAGAGGCATCATGGTTCTGTTTCCTTCTTGAAATATGTTTCTCTCAAGGTTAAAATGCACACAGATTAAGTGGAGAGATTAGCTTTATTCAAGAAGTGAAGAGGCCGACAATAATGAAATTCAATGGCTTCCTTCATACTATTCTAGATTCTGGACAGTTGCCTAATTCATGCCTGAATGCAATAAAAGCTTTAAGTGGTGTATACATATAATATTTGAACCTAAAAATAGCTTATAAATGTAGCAAATGGAATACCTACTTTATTTGTCTTTGTTACCTATAAAATAAAATATATGTATAATTAACTCCAGTTTAATTATATTAAAGGTGACCTGCAAAAATATCATAAATTTCAATTGCCTTAGCTATGTGCTTCAGCAGTTAAATATCTCTTTTAGTCAAGCCAAGATAAGTCAGCATATAAGTTGATAAATAGTTACCCTGTAAAGCACATTTTAATGTCTTCAAAGTCAAGGTCTAGCATGTTTTAGTTCTGCCAATAACATCAGGGCTCGCGTGTCAGGGAATATAAGAGCTAATGTCTGGAAAGTCCAGAGATCTATAACCTTACCCAGTCAGCTGTTTTCATTCAGGGAAAAATAGGTTTGTAGATAATTCTCTAAGCCACCAAATTCTAGAAAAAGACAATGAGAGATAGTACGATGATACTATTGTTTAAAAATTTTAACTTATAAAGTTAATACATTTCTAGTGCAGAGACTACCATTTCTCCCATTAATTAATTAGGATTCCACAGAAAAACAGTACCAATAAGAATATAGATAGGTGGATGGGTGGATAGATTATAGATAGATAAATAGATAAAAATTAATCATCCTCAAAAAATTAAGAATAAAGTTACTATAAGACCCAGCAACCCTTCTTCTGGGTATCTACCCCAAAATCTGAAGGCATTTATTCCCAAAGACGTATGCATCCCTATGTTCATTGCAACATTATTCATGGTGGCCTAGGCATGGAAACAACCCATGTGTCCATCATAGGTAGATAACTGGATAAAGATGTGGTACATATACACAATGGAATACTGCACAGCCATAAGAAAAGATTAAATACTGCCATTTGTGACAACATAGTTGGATCTTGAGAATACCATGCTAAGCAAAATAAGTTAGAAAAGTCAAGAATCATATGATTTCACTAATATATGGGATATAAGACTGAAATCCACAAATAAACAAACAAGATAAACAAACACAAACTCATGAACACCGATAACCATATGTTGATTATCAGTAGGAATGGGAATGACTAGAAGAGAGTAAAGGGGGTCAAATATATGGTGATAGAAGATGATTTGATTTTGGACAGTGGGCACACAATATAATATACAGATAATGTATCACAGAATTGTATACTTGAAACATATATAATTTTATTAACCAACTAGAGGCCTGATGCACGGAATTTCATGCAAAGGGCTTGGCCCTCGCAGCTGCAGCACCTTGCCTCAGCCCTCGCAGCCCCGGCTTCATCCAGAAGATCGTCTGAAGGAGGACGTCCAGAAGGTCGTTTGGCTGTCTGGTCTAATTAGCATATTATGCTTTTATTATAATAGATGTCACCCCAACAAATTTAATTTACAAAATAATCATCACAATTTCTCACACTAGTTATTCAGACTTTCTAAGCATCAGGAAGCTGTGGCTTAACAAAAAGAGATGCTCTCAGAAACACTGCTCAGAAGCCACTAGGAAACGTCAGTAGAGTGGGCAGTTTCTCTGTATGAGATAACATCACCTCATTTTATTCCATAACAGAAACTCTGATTTGCCTCTCTGAAATCTATATATGGAAACTATTTTAAAAATCATCATGTATCCTGGGAATAATATTCATCATTGCTATTGTGTGGTGAAGGCAGACACTTTACAAACAAGAACCCTGAGAAATTAAAATTATTTCTGCTTTTCACATAATGATACTAAAGATCAAGGTGAAATAACTTTTCCAAAGACAGATTTATTGTAAAGTCCAATGCCAAAATCTACCACAATCAGACTTAATGCAGAGGCCTGCTTTTTCTCTGCTTCTATTTTGTAGTCTTTTCATGTGGCCTCAATCCTACATCCCCCAACTGAAGTCTTGAACAACCAGGCTATTAGATGCTCCCTGCCTTTCACCCCTGTTCAGGTGGTAGGACCAGGGTCGAAGCTGCAGCTTTTGCTTTGCGAAGTGCAGAGATCTCATGGAGTCACCCACTTCAGAAGCACGTGGGAATGAATGGACACCTGCAATTCCTAGTGAATCCTCTTGTGATTTTGTTTGGAGCTCATATTCTGAAACAACAGTGTGTTTTCTCTTCTCAGGTGGATAAAAATTACATAGCTGATCAACCCCTGTATTTTGGGGTGACCAGGAGTATGACGCTCTTTCACTGTTAGGTGCCCCAAAGTCTTTCAGGTTTTATACCAGAGTCTATATCATAGAGCCTATGTTTTAACATAAACAGTCACTAACATATCCTCCAACAATATGGTTTAAATGCTTCCATCTATTTTGTTTGATGTGATAACAGATGGACTGCTCAATATATTATTTATTACTGATCTTGCTTAATTGTTCTAGATGGGAGCATCTTGACTCACCATACCGAATGAACTTTTATGCTTCATTTCGTGTGGAGGCAATGTTCAACAAATATTAGCTCATTTATTGAATGAATGAATGGATAACTACAGCATTAAAGAACCAAATGAATTAAACGATAGTCTAAAAATAAACAGCAGATATGTAAAAAGACAAATTTCCACAAGTTTTAAATAAGGACCTCTTAAGCTCTTTTCATTGTGCAGTCATTTTAATCCATTGATTCCAAAATTTAAAATACCTTAGACTTAATTAAGTCAAGGTTGCATGCCTTTGCATATTTTTTTAAAATTACCTGAAAGAACTGATCATATTTCAAGAAAAATAATAAATATAAAAGGTAAAGGGGGAAAATAAAAATGGACTTACAACTGGAATAATTTAGGATCAAGTAGTCTTATTTATGAAGGAAAGACTTTCTTGGATTGGGCAGCCCAGTTCCTATAGAATTCTTCACCAGAACAGTCCTTCCCCGTGTGGGTTTATATGGATTTCGAAGAGCTCTCTCTCCCACCAGCTACAAAGGAGTATGCTGGTTGGTCCCTGTGTCCACGTTCTTTCCCACTGAAGGTAGCATGTGCTTCTTTTAGCAAGTTCAGTTTTCTAATGGATGAAGATGAAGAAGGTGGAGGAAAGGTTGTAATTCTTCATCTTATCTCTGTGAATGTTGTAGATTTCCTCCTCCTTTCTAACTTTCTTTCTAATTAAAAATGGCATACTTTTTTTAAAAAATGAGGAATCTATATGCCAGGTGTACCAGTTTGTAATCAAATAAAACACAATAATTTCAAGAGAAACATCAAAGGTGCTTTATTCAAAGTAATGTCCATAACTAGCTACACATTTCCTCCATCTTTCAGGTAATTTGTGGATACCGTCCCAATAGAACTTTTCTTGTTTTAAGGCAAACCACTCAGAGACCCAATTTTCCACTTCTTTGTACATTTTGAAGTGCTGCTCAGAAAGTGCGTGTGCCATCGATCGGAACAAGTGGGAATCTGAAGGAGCAAGGTCTGGTGAATAAGGCAGGTGGGTTAATACTTCCCAGGCAAGATCTTTTAACATGTCTTTAACTGGTTTTGAAGTGCGTGATGGTGCATCATCATGAAGCAAAATTACTTTGCTGTGTCTTCTGGCACATTCTGGTGGTTTTACTATCAAAGTGGGGTTGAAATTGATTATTCGTTGTCGCTAGCATCAGTTTTAATGGTTTCACCTGGTTTTAAAAGCTCATAATACACCACACTTTCCTGATCCCACCAAACGCATTGTCTTCTTTCTGAAGCGATTTGGCCATGCAGTCAATGTTGATGGTTGACCTGGATCAACCCATGATTTTGTCTGTTTGGGATTCTCAAAATAGATCCACTTTTCATCATCAGTCACAATTCAAGGCAAAAAAAAAATACTTTCTTTCGTGCTGTTGAAGCAACATTTTACTGATGACTTTTCGGCTTTCCATTTGTCTTTCATTCAGTTGATGTGGCACCCATTTTCCTTCCTTTAAAATCTTTCCCAGTGCTTGTAAACAATAGCAAATTGTTTGCTGAGCAATGTTTAATCTTTCTGCAAGTTGTTTTTGAGTTTGGCATGCATCTTCATCCAATAATGCTTATAATTGTTGGTCTTCAAACATTTTTGGTTGACCTGGATATTCTTTGTCTTTCACATCGAAATCATCACTTTTAAAGCGTTTAAACTAGTGTTCACAAGTATCTTGAGATGGAGCATGTTGACCGTAAGCTTCCCGAAGTATACGATAACTTTCAGCAGCACTTTTCTTGAAAATAAAGTAATGAATTAAAACTTCCTGCAAATGGTCTTTTTTGGCACGAATGTTGACATATTTAAGTGTAAAAATATCTATGATGTTAACACCTTCAGCAAATTTGACATATGAAGTTTTGAAGCTTGCTGTCACTACAACAAAATAGCATACATATCAAATCGCATATATATCAACATATATGTAACTCCATCTATTGAAAAAAATCCGGCCGAAACCGGTTTGGCTCAGTGGATAGAGCGTCGGCCTGTGGACTGAAAGGTCCCAGGTTCGATTCCGGTCAAGGGCATGTACCTGGGTTGCGGGCACATCCCCAGTAGGAGATGTGCAGGAGGCAGCTGGTCGGTGTTTCTCTCTCATCGATGTTTCTAACTCTCTATCTCTCTCCCTTCCTCTCTGTGAAAAAATCAATAAAATATATTTAAAAAAAAAAAGAAAAAGATCCGCATTATTAACTGGTACATCTGGTAAAGGATAAAGAATGACATCAAGATGCCTATGGCCCCATAACTGAGAGATGTTGACTCAACATCACATTTTGACATATATTCTCCAGCCATATCTCCATTTCCTGTGTGAGCTGGGTGAACCACATGTCATCAGATTTTGTTAATACTATATTAAGTATCATTCCCTTCTCCTGTGATACATACAGTACTTTCTCCAAGATATTAATGAATTCAGAGTGAGCATCTATATATTTACATATTTATATAGTGGCTAGTTTTCTCTGGCTTTGATTTCTGCTCTCTGCTGTATTCTTTCCCTGGCTCTGTACTTTGCGATCCATACTTTATCTATGCTCACCCCAACATTGACACAGATTTTTATATTCATTAAAAATATTCAGTGTACCCGGCCAGCATGGCTCAGTGGTTGAGAGTCGACCTATGAGGCAGGAGGTCACAGTTCGATTCCTGGTTGGGGCACATGCCAGGGTTGCAGGCTCAATCCCCAGTAGGGGATATGTGGGAGACAACCGATCAATGATTCTCTCTCATCATTGACATTTCTATCTCTCTCTCCCTCTCCCTTCCTCTCTGAAATCAATAAAAACATATTAAAAATATTCAGTGAGTGCCAACTCTATGTTGGCATTGTTCAAGACATTGGGGAGTCACAGTGAGAAATACAGATGGAATCTGTTCTCACCCAGTTACATTCCAGGGGAGGTGAAGAGCATGCAGGGCAGACACACAGGCAGACTGCAGCTGTCCCTGCTGTGGAGAAAAGGCAAGCAGAGGAATGGGAGGTTGGGGGAGGGGGGCCGAAAGGGAGCAGGGAGAATGCCAGGGAGGAGGCTGCAATATAAACAAAAAGTGATCTGAGAAGATCTTATTGGGCAGGTGGTACTTGAACAAAGACCTGAATGCAGCCTCTTGGTCTAAAGATATTTGTAATTGCTATCTCATCCTACACAACAAAAAGGAAACACACACACACACACACACACAACAAACAAACAAAAAAACCCTATGAGGTAGCTGTGTTTAGAGTTTCACTTGAGTTTCAGGAGAAATAGAAGAGGTTCACTGTAGCAACCACACACAAAAATTAAGATGGGAGATTAGAGTTTTTAAACCTCAATAACATAAGGCTTTAACCTCCTGTAGTGTTAATCAGCCACCTGTCTTTCATTCCTCTTTTCCTTTCTCCTTTTTCAAGCATCCCACTTCTTTTCCCCTTCTCTTGCCTTTTCCATTCCCCTGATATCACGTTTCCCCCTTCCTAATTCTGTTCATGAATGAGTGACTATCCAGATACATCAATTTATCAATGTATTTATTTATTTTAGGCAGGGGGGGAGGGAGGGAGAGAGAGAGAGAGAGAGAGAGAGAGAGAGAGAGAGAGAGATGCATTGATAGGCTACAACCTGCAGGGGCCTGACTAGGGATTGAATCCACAAAGTGCATATATGCCCTAACTGGGAATCATACCCGCCACCTTTTGGCATATGAGACGATGTTCTAACCAACTGAGTGAGCCACATGGGCCAGAGCCACAAATATATTTCCAATCAGAAAGATGTATAACCCTCTGTACAGGGATCTACCTGTCTCCTTCTCTGTCTCCTACTATCTAATGACATCACTTTCACACAATCCACATTTAAATAAATGATCAAGGCACTTTCTTGACTAAAGAGTACTCCACCTTGAGGATAAATTACAGTTGCTAAAGGCAAAGTAAATTTCCTGCTATATTATATATGCATATACTTATAAATAATTGAGACTGTATTTAAATGTTTTGTAGTCTCCTTAAAAAATGTTTTTGTTAAGTTTCCAAATCATTGGAAATTTTGTTTTATTTTTTAAATATATTTTATTGATTTTTTACAGAGAGGAAAGGAGAGAGATAGAGAGTTAGAAACACCGATCAGCTGCCTCCTGCACATCTCCTACTGGGGATGTGCCTGCAACCAAGGTACATGCCCTTGACCGGAATTGAACCTGGGACCTTTTAGTCCGCAGGCAAACGCTCTATCCACTAAGCCAAACCGGTTTTGGCCAAATCACTGGAAATTCTTAAAAAATAAGCTTTAATTGCTGCATGTCACTTTGTCATATGTACATATCCTTATTTATATGAAGAATCACACTGTTACAAAGCACTCTGGCTATTTCAGTTAATACTACCCCTCAGCAGTACGTGCGGTAACACCACACAAGGCTCTGGGAGAAGCATTGCCAGGCACCCTGGAATCTGGACACATGACTGACAGCTGGAAGACTCTGGACAAGTCACTCAAAGTCTCTGGTCCTCAGCTTCCTCATAAGTAAAATATAATAATGGCACGAATCTCAATGGGTTGGGGTGATAATGAGTTGCAACATGGAAAGCGTAAAGAAAAGGAATTGATACCAGACAAGTGTTCATTAAATGTTATCTATGACCGTTGTTGTTATTAAAATCATTACTACATTTTTGACAAAGTTCGTGTGTACATTTCTGATTATTTCATTAGGGTTAGACATGGACATATTAGGTAGAAGCAATGTAAATATATTGAATTTGAAGTCATGATCCTTCTAAAAGACTGGTTACTAGGTATGAATGAGACTGCTTGTCTAACTGTATTAGTACTGAGTGATACATGACTAAATATTTAATAAACTGGTACACAGTAATGATACTACATAATTCACATTTATTTTATGTTACTAGTTGCTATAAAATTTTTTCATATGTTTATTAATCATTTGTATTTCTTCCACCAATTATTATATGTTAAAACTCTACCCACTTTTTCTATAATGTTTTAGGTTTTTAAAATGTACCTCTAATTGGTAGAATATGTATAAATGTAAAAGATTTCATATAAAAGTAGACCTTTGATTTTATGAACTACTTGATACATAAGTCTCTCCAAGTAATGGAAATCAAGATGTTGAAATATCATCATCAACGGAATCATACAAATTCCTTTAGAGATCCATTCTGATCTTAGAAAACTTCACTATGGGACTTTTTTTTATTAAACAAAGGGATATGTTTACAAAGTTCCATTAAAAATGTTTTTTGGCAGTAAGGGGATAGAAACAAATTCTAATAAAAAATGATGTGTTTTAAAAATTATAATAATCCCAAACTGAATGTGTAAATGATAAAAGTAAGATTCTTCTGACACTTGGTAACTTCAATTTATGAAAATCCCAGCAGTGTTCTGTTTAAATTGCGGGCTTTGCAAGGCCAAATTGAATTCTGATAGCTTACCATTACAAGATCAGTCGGTCAGCCACTGTTGTGGATTATGCCTCTGCAGCTGTGGATTTCCATCAGGGCACCGTGGGAAGCTTAAAATTTAAGGCGTATTTAGTTGTGCCCTTGTGTGATATAAATGACTATCTTAATATTTAAATTTTCTTCTGTTGGAATATACAAGACATATTTCCATTTATATTGTGAAACAGAAGACAAAAGACAAATACATTCTCTGGCTTCAATTTTTCACATCTATTCATGGAAGCACTCTGTCTTAAGGTAGTAAGCTTTTTTTGGTTTTCCTTTTTGTGATTCTGTATACGTGCTGAATAAAGGCTCCATGGAAAACATTAATAACCTCTCAGTAGGAGTGTTATTTCTGATGTGAGGAGGAATTCAAATTTGTGTATCAGAAGAATCTCAGGGGTTCAAGTGTCTAATTATTAACTTAGTGGCACATCTGAGATGAGCTCAGAGTGCTGGGATCTGTTTTCAGTTAGAATTCAGTCTGTTCTCTGTCTTTATGAGTCTGCTTCTGTTCTGTTTATTAGTTCAGTTTGTTCATTAGAGTCCACATATAAGTGAAATCATATGGTATTTGTCTTTCGCTGACTGGCTTATTTGCCCTTAGTATAATACTCTCCAGGTCCATCCATGCTATCGCAAAGGGTAAGATTTCCTTCTTTGTTATGGCCAAGTAGTATTTCATTGTGTTAATGTTGAAGAATTTAGATTTACAGAAGGCTTTAGCAGGATTTTAATATACCCATACATACAAACCTACTCTACTTTTTGGAGAAAACCACCCTTATAGAAACGATTAATACAAATCCAAGGGCTCCTCTGCTGGGAGGATGTTCACGAAAGAAGCATATACAGGCAAAGTTCCCAGAGCAAAGGGAAAGGCCCTGTTTAGGCACTGACATGTGGCTTCACACCACCGAGGAGAAGGGAAGCATCTGGTGGCACCTGCTTGGTTACTGAACGCTCCCTGAGGAGTAGCAATGTCACCTGGTCTTAGAGCTCAGTCTACTTACTTCTGTCAGAAGATAGATTCTATGACTATTCACAACACAAACAAGCAAAGCAAAAATGTTCAGCCAGCTCTAGCCGTTTGGGCTCAGTGGATAGAGCATCAAGCCTTTGGACTGAAGGGTCCTGGATGCGATTCCAGTCCAGGGCATATGCCTGGGTTGCGGGCTCAATTGCCAGTAGGGGACGTGCAGGAGGCAGCCAATCAATGATTTTTCTCTCATCATTGATGTTTCTATCTCTCTCTCCCTTCTCCTTTCTCTCTGAAATCAATACAAATATATTTTTTAAAAATGTTCAGCCAGTTCTCAGATGCTTCTTCATTCGATTATTAATGGGTAATTGCTTACCATGTTATTATATTCCTGATTGTCCCAAACAGCTCTGAAAATCAGGTGTCTTGCTTAGGACTGCTTCATATACCTTAGGAAAGCTTCCTTTGGCCAAAGCCAGGCCGGATTGATCTCACATGCTTACTCATGGTTGCTCTGAATCAGTCAACCATCTGCTTAGACTATTCAATGTGTGTGAAATGGAAGGAAAAAAACTGAGGTATAAAAAAAAACAAGGAAAGACTGAACAACGGGTACAGGTCAAGGAGACTAAAGTGACTGAAGGAAATAATGCAAAATGGGCTCATTGATGGAACCCTGGAAGAGAAAATTGGCTTCAATGGAAGTAGTGGTGAAGTTTGAGAAAGTCCGTAGTTTAGTTAATAGTATTAAAACAATGTCAATCTTCTAATTTTGATAAAATTTGGGGGTGGGCACATTTTTGTAAGTCTAAGATTATTATAAAATTTAAATTTATAAAAACTCATTGAAAAAAATTAACACAAGTCAGGTAAAAAGCTCTTTAAGAATGAAGAGAAAATTAGTCATTTGAGCAAGGTATTATTTCTATAGCAAAGTGTCAAAGTCAATAAATATGTTCCACTCTTAATTTTAATGTAAGAGTTGACAAGACACTCTGCTAATTAGACCATCAAGCAAATATTAATTTAAGAGCCTTCCAAATTTGAGATTAAGGCAAAATGCACCATCCTATTTAAATTAACCACAGAGAAATCCATCTTTATTAGTTACTTTTCGAAAACGAGGGCCAACAGTGACATCTACACAGGGCACCTCAAATCTGTATGGAGCTGCTCCCCATTTCTCCTCTTCAATGTGTTCTCCAACCCTCCACTATTCCACCAGACACACACACACACACACACACACACACACACATACACACACACAGTATCGCCAAAGCCAATTCCCTTCATAAGTTCACCCAGCTCACAAGATCAGGATATGACACCCTGCCTAACTTTGGGTGATGCTCACTCATGCTGACCCCGGGCTGAGTTAAAGACTCTGGATTACTGTTGCCTCATCTTGAGCTATAGACATGTGAGCAGTCCATAAAAAAGGCTCTTTCACCTCCTGTTCCAACCATGGTCCTACCTCTGGTCTAAAGACCCTAGGGAGGCAGGAGGCTGCACCTAGTAATATATACTGGTCTCGCCATGTCTGGATGCGAAGACTTGTTTATGGGAGTTGCTATCCAAGTGTTCCCATAGCTACCAGTAATGCCTACGTCACAAATCCGATAATTTACCAAGTGCTGCTTAGGAACAACATTGAAACAACACTTTCCCAGGTTGCATTTCGATCCATTCTATACCACAGAAACTTCTTGTTCAGTACTTGCAGAGGGCCAGAGAAGAGCCTTTCCCCTTAGTGTTCCTGATAATAACTTGCAAATGTTGGCATTTATGCCTGAGCAGAGGAGACTTTTCAAAGGATAATGTAACTGAATTTATCTTCTTCTTTTGACCTTTACATGACTTCTGGTCTTGCCTCACTTATCTATCTCACTTTCTGGTTTTGCCATTCTCTCTCATCTTCTGAGATCACTGGCTCAGGACTTCAAGGTGACCCTAGCTGCCTTGGCATTAAGGATCTGTCTGTTTTGGATCAAGGCTTCAGAGCTCGCTCCCGCAGAAAATTAGAATACATCGGTTGTACAATTACTTTTTTAAATCCTTCACAAATGTAGACTTTCCTGTTCTCAGGTAATGACCTGTATAGATTTTATTTTATATTATAATGATATTTTCCCATAGTGTAATATGCTTTTTAAAGAGATTTCAAAATTGTCACCTTTTACCTAAACTTAACAAAGCAAAGCAGTACTTAGAGAAGGATTATAAAAAATAACAGTTATACTTCTTTTACACACTTATAAATTAGGAAAATTACCAAATGAGAAACACTAACCATGAAATGCAAACAGAATATTTACAGTCAATTTTCTATCTGGAATTTCTTTCAATGAGAAAAATGATCTATAAGAATAAAAATGAAGAAAATGAACCAACAAAAATGCTCACTGCCTTTGTGATGTTTCCTTTTTAAGACTCAATTACATATATAATATTTTTACATTATACTATGCATGTTATATTAGTATGTTCATACTGTACAGAGGAAGACAATGTTTTTGACAATTACAGGCATGCCGCATAACAATGTTTTGGTCAACAAGGGACTGCATATTCAACAGCGGTGTATGACACAGCCATGGTGTGTAGCCTGTACCATCAAGCTTTGTATGTAAGTACACTCTCTGATGTTCAACATGACCACAAAATCACTTAACAGTGCATTTCTCACATGGATTCCAGGTGTTAAGTAGTGCATGACTGTAGAATTGTTGCGACTCCAATAAAAATTATAACTTCTATATAAAGAAATGTCTGTGTTTATTAACCTATACTTGTACAGTAGGAACTGCAGACATAAAAGGTCTTAGTAGTTCACCAGTAAAAATATTTTTATTTTATACATAACCAAAAAAGCCTTTATGTAATGTTAAATTTAGGCATGTGGATTTAAATTTATAAAGTTGTTTTTCAAGGATTTTATAGAGTTATCCTGAAAAATAGCTTAATTATGTATTTCACTGTTTGTATCCGCACAATCTTTAATGAAAATAGAAATAGTGTCAAATCATATTCTTAGAAAATGAGCCTTGTTTTTAGTTATACAGTATGTATTAGAGTAAAAATAAGATTCCAAAGTAAATTAAATGTGAAGGTTAATACAGGAATCAAGGAGTTGTAATTTTAATGAATTAGATCATTATAAGATACTAGTGGCCTGTTGCACGAAGAGATTCCTGTAATAGGCCTTCCCTTCCCTTGGCTGCTGGCACCAGTTTTCATACAGCACCCAGGACCCAGGCCTTCACTCTGGCTGGGCTCCAGCCAGGAGCCCCCCAGCCATCAGGCTCCGCTGCTCCACTGATCCCTGGGCCATGAAGCCTCACTGCTTCGCCTGGCACCAGGGCCTTGATGCCTCGTTGCTCCGCTGATCCCAGGGCCATGAGGCCTCATTGCTCCGCCCGCTTTGGGGCCGTGAGGTCTTGCTGCTCCACCAGCTTTGGGGCCGTCAGGCTTCGCTCCACAGCTTGGAGCCTACGTATGCAAATTAACAGTTAATTTGCATATCGTGCTGATTAGCCAATGGGAGGTGTAGCGAAGGTATGGTCAATTACCATGTTTGTCTATTATTAGATAGGATAATTTAATCCAATTATATTTTAAAAGACTACCTAGTTTTTCTAGAATTACATGGGTTTTAAAAGATTTTAAACACATGAAACCAAAATGTGCATGTGCATATGTGTGTATATGCATATATATGAATGAATGTGTATATATATCTACACTAATAAAAGAGAAACATGGTAATTGGCGTACGACCTCTACCCTTCCCATTGGCTAATCAGCATATCCTTATGCAAATTAACTGTCAGCCAAGATGGCGGCTGGCAGCCATGCACTGAAGCGAACAGGGAGGCTTGTTTGCTCCAGTGACTGCAGACTCCAACGTTCCCCGCCTGAGTTGCCAGCCTCTCAGCTGCAACTCTAAGCAACTATGTACTATGTTGCAAATAAGAAGCTAAACAAAACCCCAGAAACCAGCTTTCAGTCAGCCAGGTTCAGCCAGCCAGACCGCAACATTGTATCAAATACAGAAGGAAAAACAAAGGCCAGAAACCGGCTTTCAGCAGCTGAGGCCTCAGAGCTAAAGCTGGCCCAGAATAAAAAAAAAAAAAAGAAAAAAAGGAGCTGTTGGGAGCTTTAGTCACCTGCCAGCCGGAAAACGGCCCTCAGCCCCTCACCCAGACTGGCCAGGCACCCCAGTGGGGATCCCCACCCTGATCCAGGACACCCTTCAGGGCAAACCAGCCCGCCCCCACCCATGCACCAGGCCTCTATTCTATATAGTAAAAGGGTAATATGCCTCCCGGCACCGGGATCAGCAGAGCCGCGAGGCCTCCCGGCACCTGGATCAGCATGACAGGGGGCAGCGCCCAAACCCCCTGATTGCCCTGCGGCTCTGTGTGTGACAGGGGGCGGGGCCACAACCTCCCTATCTGCCCTGCTCTGTTCGTGACAGGGGAAGGCGCCCCAACCCCCTGATCAGCCCTGCTCTGTGCCTGATATGGGGGAGCTCCCCAATCCCCTGATCCCCTGCGGCTCTGTGTGTGACGGGGGGAGCTCCCCAACCCCCTGATCGCCCTGCGGCTCTGTGTTTGACAGGGTGCAGCACCCCAACCCCTATTGGCCCTGCTCTGTGTGTGACAGGGTGCGGCGCCCCAACCTCCCCACCACAGGCCCTGCTCTGTGTGTGACAGGGTAGAGCCATAACCTCTCCATCGGTCCTGCCCTGAGTGTGACAGGGTGCAGCGCCCCAACTCCCCTATCGGCCCTACTCTGTGAGTGACAGGGGGGAGCTCCTCAACCCCCTGATGGGCCCTGCTCTGTGCATGACAGGGGGGAGCTCCTCAACCCCCTGATGGGCCCTTCTCTGTGCATGACAGGGGGGAGCTCCCCAATCCCCTGATCAACCACCCTGCTCTGCGTGTGACAGGGTACGGAGCCCCAACCCCCCTGATGGGCCCTGCTCTGTGAGTGACAGGGGGCAGCACCCCAACCCCCTGATTGGCCCTGCTCTGTGCGTGATGGGGGGAGCTTCCCAACCCCCTGATCGGCCCTGCTCTGTGAGTGACAGGGGGCAGCGCCCCAACCCCCTGATCGGCCCTGTTCTGTGGGTGACAGAGGGTGGCGCCGCAACCTCCCCATCGACCCTGCCTTGAGTGTGACAGGGGGTGGTGCCCCAACCCCCCAATTGGCCCTACCCTGAGCGTGACTGAGGGTGGCATCGCAACCTCCCAATCCGCCCTGCTCTGTGCATGATGGGGCGGCGCCCCAACTACCCAATCGGCCCTGCTCTGAGCCTGACCAGGGGCTGCACCTAGGGATTGGGCGTGCCCTCTGCCACCCGGGAGCAGGCCTAAGCCAGCAGGTCGTTATCTCCCGAGGGATCCCAGACTGCGAGAGGGCACAGGCCGGGCTGGGGGACCCCCCTCCCCTCCCCTCCTGAGTGCACAAATTTTTGTGCACCGGGCCTCTAGTATATATATATATATATATATATATATATATATATATATATGAATATGTATACTGAAAATGACTATGGAATATTTACTTCACTAAATTTCAACAAGTGGCTCATTAATTGTCCACATGTTTGAGTGTCATACTTTCCTAGTTGTATGAGTGTGTGTGTGAGAGAAAAGCTTTGCTTTGAAAAAGTTTGTGGTTGTGCATCAGATTCATTAAATGTTAGCTTTCACTAGGATGGAGATAGATCACTGCTCCTCACAGATGCTGGGAAAATGAGAATTGTGGTTCCCAGCCTTGCTCTATGTAGCCGCCCAGTCTCTTTAATGGAAGGTCTAGATTACAGTGATGGCGAACCTTTTGAGCTCGGCGTGTCAGCATTTTGAAAAGCCCTAACTTAACTCTGGTGCCGTGTCACATATAGAAATTTTTTAATATTTGCAACCATAGTAAAACAAAAACTTATATTTTTGATATTTATTTTATATATTTAAATGCCATTTAACAAAGAAAAATCAACCAAAAAAATGAGTTCGCGTGTCACCTCTGACACGTGTGTCATAGGTTCGCCATCACTGGTCTAGAATCTGCACCATATTTGTCCTGATTTCCAAGTTCCGCTCTATTTCCCAGTGTTGGGTTCTTCGTAGTACCAGGGTTCTGAGAAGATGATTCGTTAGGTGATGAAAATGAACTCCTGACTCAGCAGTGTCGCTCACCCACCCACAGAGTCCGTATTCTATATGGGACACAAAATACACCCATTGAAGCATTTAAAATGCAGTGTCACAAATCTTTAGTACTACTTTAAATTCTTACCAACTATACTTCCAAATTTTCCTTTCCTACTTGGATTTTCATTTCTTTTAAAATCCAAAACATCATTAACTATGGCAGACATGCAACGACGGAGAATGAAAATATGATTCTGAAATACTGTGGTAGGCGGCAAGTCTAAATTTATACAAAAATTAGCTGACTTTCCTAGCCGGCCTCCTGAAGAGTGATGGAATATGGTACATCAGTTCTTAAATGAGAGGGAAATTCCAGATGGATGGCCTTCCCTGAAACACCTGGCCGCGGGCCTGGAGAGCAATCCCCCACCCTCCGTTCCCGAACACAAATGACTCTGTTAACCTCGGCTGCCCGAGGGGCATTGCAGGTAGAGGCGCACTGCAAGCAGCCTCATTAGCTTGCTTCCCGGCGCCTGGGATGATACATGTGTGGCTCTGCTCCTTGCAATAAAGAGCTGGTAGCAGCTCTTGTCATTGGCTTCATCAGGTTGCAGAGCAGAGAGGCACATGGTGCAGAGGTTAGAACCCCAGGCAGAGCTCTCAGATCCAAGTCCCCCTGGTCCTGCCACCAACCGTGGATGCTGGAAAAGGTCAGCCCCTCAGGCCCCTGCTCATTTGGGAGCTAAAATTCTTACATTGTCCCTAATCCCTCTAAGGTTCTGTGTTTTAAGTATATTATAACCTTAAAAAGTGAAGGACAGAGCTGGTTTCAGTGCCTGCTCCCATGGGGGAGATATATGAGCTCAACACAGGGCAAACCCAGGCAGGAAACACTTACAATAGCAGCTCTGAGAAGTGTCATCTGGTGCTTGAAAAATTGCAATCACACGTAAACATTGGGTATGAAGATAACTGTATGTGTTTGACCCAACATGTAAGACAGAAAATCTAAAATAATGAGAAGTGGTATTTCTAATGAGTTACAGAACTTCTTGGGGTCAAGCTTTATATAGAACTAATGATTAATGCATGCAGGAGATTGAAGTTCACAATAGTAATACTGCTAATAATGAATAACTCTGTACAACTAAATTTTCATTATATTCTCTGGACTTTCCAGACAAGTCTAAATAGCATTAAGATGATAAAATTGTCTACTAACCCTGTAGCTGTAGTAACACAATATGTCTGTGTAATTGTCACATTTAGCCTTTCCAAATCTCAGTAATAGGAATTATTTTTCCTTTTAATTTGTTGATGTTGATGAAATATTAATCATATTCTATTACCCTCCAATGTGAAGCATACATTTCCTCAAAGATAATTTATCAGAGATCAAAGCTGTGAATTCTGTACCATTTTACTCAGATTATGATTATTATAATACTAGAGGCCCAATGCACAAAATTCATGCAAGAGTAGGCCTTCACAGCCCCTTGAGGCCTCGCGGCTCTGTGGGATGGCCCCACCCCCCACCCACTGGTCATTCCAGAAGGTCTTTCTGCTATCTGGTCTAATTAGCATATTAGCTCTTTATTATATAGGATTTAGTTAGGATAATAAATTGTTATTGAGAAAAACTACTAAATTGTTTATTAAATTATTTATATACTATTTTTTTTTTCTTGTTACATATTCCATGCAAAAACAAACTTCACATTTTTTCTAAACAATTGTATGAGGTTTCTGGAACTATTCTTAAATGTAACTTGGAAAAGAGCCAGTAAAAAGAATGAGGCCAATGATCATTTGAAAAATAAGTTTAAATAGAAAAACTGGGAAGACTCTTATCTCATTAATGTTCCATAATCTCTTCTAAGCCCTGGCCAGTGTGGCTCAGTTGGTGGGGCAACCTCCCAAGAGATTACCAGTTTCATTCCTGGTCAGGACACATGCTGGGGTTGCAGGCTCAATCACCAGTAGGGGGGACACAGACAGGCAACCAATTGATGTTTCTCTTTCCTCCTTTCCCTCTCTTTCTAAAATCAATAAAAAAATATATATAAAATAAAAAAGGATGTCTAGCCAATTACCAACACAGGAATGCCTTTTGAGCTCATTTTTTCTGTGTTAATTAAGAAACATTTCCAAGAGTAGTCAAAGGTAAAACAACATGGCTCTGGGCTCCTCTGTGTTACTGGTTCCCAGAGTGTGGTCCAAGGACCAGAGCGCTGGCATCACGTGACTTCAGAAATGCACATCACGTGACTTCAGAAATGCACATCACTGTGCCTCCTTCATGCCTCGAAGGGCGCAGTCCAGAGTGGGCCCAGCACGCTTCATCTTAACGAGCCTCCAAGTGATTCTGACCCGCCTGAGGGTTGGGAATCACTGCTCTTTGTATATGTGTTTTCTAAAATAGACTTTATTTTTTAGAGCAGTTTTCGGTTCATAGCAAAATGAGCAGAACATGTACAGAATCGCATATATCCCTGCCCCCCTCCAAGACACAGCACAGTCTCCCACCACCCACATCCTGCATTGCGTGGAGCATTTGTTACAGTTAATGGCTACATATGTGAGTTTAAGAATGAAAAAAAAAAATATTTTCCTCTGAAAATTATATTTTTTGTACCTTTAGAGTCTTTCTTTAAGGATTAATTTTAAAATATATACTACTAAAGTATTATCTGGCTTATTTAGTGGGCCTATTGTTCATCTCATTTGCTGGTTAGAATTTTGGTTGTGATAACACTGAAGTCATAATGGTCACTTCCTGCTAGTGTGGTGACTGTTTTAAAGGGTTCAGTGGGACCCTGAGAATTCACACCAAGCCCAGGTCCCTCCTCCCCGTACCATGCCACAGCAAGCAAAAGCAATGGTCAGATATCTTCAATGAACTAAGTGCTCACCATTCTTATATAATTTTAGAGTTACCTCTTCAGTCAAAAGCTTGCCAAATTATCACAGTCGCTTATAGCTGTTTGCCTTGATTACGTGTGTGGTAGCTGCAAAATACGGATGTTCCTGTGATATTTCATATGTTATAATTGCCCTGTTGTTCAAATACTAGAATTTCTAGAAGGGGTCAGACATCACACCAGAGGACGCACAGCTCCAGGCCTCCGCCTCACTCAGACAAAAGCGGGAGCACCCCTTCCCTGACTCTCCTTCCCGTGTAAACCATGGAGATGCTTCTGAAACGCAAGAGAAAACCGGCCAGCTGAGGCAGCACGCACTTGAATTGTTCTTATCGTCCTAGCTTTTGTCCTTTTCCTTTACATTTATTTACGTTTCGCGCTTTGTGACTGTTTGAGACCGTGTGTTGGTACCATGGCTGTGCTGCAGTGATGCCAGCATTCATCATTCTGTGTGAGTACAGAAGAGGGCTTAGCAGTTCATTTGTCCCACTAACTCCCTTCCGTGTTTTGGGAATGACTTGGAACGTTTTTTAATTTATTCTTTTGGAATTGCTTTTTACCTTGAAGGATATGTTTTTGAGTAGCTTTGATGGTGGCTAATCAGAGTTGTATGAGGACAGACTTGATTTGAAGGAACTTTTACAAATCGTGTCCAGCCAAATATGGGATCTGATCATGTGGGTACTGACTCTGAGGAATGTAGTTTTGCTCATGAAAGTGTGACTGAGAGGCAAAAACAACATTCATCTATTTTGTACAACCTCTGGTGGTGCTTTCATCTCATGGAACGGAGAACTAACACTGGAAACGTGGGGGACGCTGGTTCCCCATAAGCCCTGCTGGTTGTGTCTCTATCCCTTGACCTCCAGGTGTGCGCTCCACTAGCCGCGGGCAGCAAGCCGGCCAGCCGGGCCTCCCCACAGCGTTGTGCTGTGGTTCCGTTGTCCAGGGGAAGCTACAGACCTCAGTCCTGGATGAGACCCCCGCGCCCCCTCCTTCCTCCAGGCCTGCAGACCCAGTTCATGAACCCATGCTGCTGTGTCCAGATGGATCGTAGGAGTGAAAAAGAATGTTTTCTAAGCTTGTAAGATAATTATATTTAGAATCTTATGTTCTCAAAGAATATATTCTCTCCTACACATAGGATGTAAATTCTGTTTACAGAATATTAATTAGCCCTCAAAAATTAGAGCAGAAAAGGAACTTGCAGGGCTCGTGAATGAATCCATGGTAACCTTTTATTTTTGCAAAGAACCCACCTCCCGAAATCTGTGACAATAATGAAGAGTGTTGTGTTCATATATAGTATAGTTGGTTTTAATTCTTTAATATTCATGACGGAAAGCTTTTTATAGCATTATTCATTTTATCAGTATGTTTCTGTAATGAGAACTTATGAGATGGAGGAAGGGAAAAGATGGTAAAGACAATGTTTGCGGGGGGGGCGAGGGGGGGAGACTGTTTTTATTTTTGCTTTCCTTAAAAGACCATTAGTGAAGGTCTGTTGATCACATTTCTGTTTTTACTGCTTATATGGGATATACAAAGAGGTTTTCTTAGGAAATATGGACTAAGGGGATCCTGGGATTTGCAAGGACACGTGCTCTAGCAAAACCATGGCCTTTATTAGAAAGGTGGGCATTTTTATGTTACAATCTCAGTTGATAGCTTAGACTTTCAATTCTGGGTCAGGGACAGAAACAGCAGCTTCCACGGAGGTCAGGGCCGGTGCAATGTAATGTAATGGCCCCCTCTCCTTATTGTGCGGAGCATCCGAAATTCTGTGGGCCAGCGTCAGGATTTAGAACGCCCTTGAGAAAACTGGTGTGGGGGGGGGCAGGTTACTGGGATGGAGGGACCCTTCTGCTCTGCTCATATGACCACATAGCAAAGTTGCTCTAAATCAGTGGTTCTCAACCTTCCTAATGCTGCCATCCTTTAATACAGTTCCTCATGTTGTGGTGACCCCCAACCAAAAAATTATTTTCATTGCTACTTCATAACTGTAATTTTGCTATTGTTATGAATCGTAATGTAAATATCTGATATGCAGGATGTATTTTCATTGTTACAAATTGAACATAATTAAAGCATAGTGATTAATCACAAAAACAATATGTAATTATATATGTGTTTTCCGATGGTCTTAGGCAACCCCTGTGAAAGGTTGTTCGACCCCCCAAGGGGGTCTCGACCCACAGGTTGAGAACCGCTGCTCTAAATGAAGTCCATGCTCCCCTATGTTCCTCTAGTCCCAGGCTCAGCATGCGTTTTCCGGGAAGGGCCAGACTGTAAGTATCTTAGGCTTTGCTGGCTGTGTGGTCTCTATATTGCAACCACCCAACCTGACCTGCCATAGCACAAAACAGCCTGGGCCAATCCAAGTAGCAATAGCTTGGCTATGCTCAATACATAAAATGTATTTATGAAGAGTATAATTTGAATTTCATGTACTTTTCATGTGTCATGAAACACTGAAAAGTGCTCTTTATTTAGTGAAGTGAAAGCCATGTTCATCTTTCTGGCTGGACAGAAAGGGGCTGCGGCTGGACGTGGCCAGTGACTCAGGGTCTGCTGACCCTGCCCTCATCACGCTCACATCACACTCTGAGCAAATTCACCATTTCCCACTCCCCATAAACTCTCAGGAATGTTTCCCTGTACCTGCATTTCTTTTTGTTCTTTATTATTTGATGAATAAATGCGCCGATGGAGGAAGAAAAAATGCAGTGTGAGCGGTCATACATGTGGGCGGCTGACTGCAGGTGAGAAGTGTGTGTGCTATCGTGTAGGGTTCTGCCCTCCCAGAGGAGTTTTCATTGACTGCTTCGTACAGGAGGTTTATTGAAGATATGCTCAGGCTCTGTTTATATGCAAGTTAAATTTTATTAATAAAACAGAATTCTCCCAATGGGAAATGCTGGGAAAACTGCAGTGAGGAGCAAAGAAGCTTTGAGTTCAAAACAAATTAGTCAAAGGATTTGAAATGATGCACTGCATTGATCTGTCTCTTAAGTTCTTAGAACCTATCAATTTAATTCTTTCAACCTAGCAAATTGCTCTTTTGCATCATTTTTCAGTCTTTCCACAGAGAAAACATAGCAATTGTGTGTGAGAGAGAAAGAGAAGAGATTAGACTTTAATAGCCTACATGCCTCTTTAATTCTTTTATTTTTCTAATAAAAAGAACACTAGCATATTTCTGATGCTTCATCTCTGTTGATTAATGCTATTATGTTCCTAGTTTCTGTCCATCTCAACTCATTTCTGTTTGATAAGATATTTTTCTTTTTTCCTCTTAATAAAATCAGTGTTAAAGATATTTTCTCTTATTCTTCAATAAATATGAAAAATAGACTGAGACAGAGAATTGGCAGCCTGTGTGGGGATACCTTAACCTTGGGTGCACTCACTATGTTCTAACATCAGGCAATGGAAGTGATCCTGGTTTCCAATTATGCTTTCCACACATCTGGGATGCTCATAGAAATACAGTTGCATTCCAAATGACCAGGAGCATTTCTTTGCTACAGAGATTTGGGTAAGTAGAAACACAATGAGCATCCGTGTTTCAAATGCCAGGCACAGAAAGGATCGCTGTTCTTCCAATTATACACCCCATGGGCAGGTTGAAAATGTTCTTGAAACCTCATTCTAAATGCCTGGTGCCAACACAGTTGCTTCTAAATGACAGTCAAACCACTTCGACAGTCAAGCCAGGCAACAAATTACACCTTTCTCTCCATAATGCCTCTGTAATTGTGTGAAATCTCCATGATATAGTTATATCCCTCTCAGTGTAAATTGTCAAAGAGATTATAGTCCTCATTGTGCCTGATATAGGCCTAAAATAAAGATGAGGTCACACTATGAGGTTTAAATACAGCCAAAATATGAGTGCCTTGAATGAGCTGTAGACCTGACCACGCCCTCCCCTGGTGGACACCCTGGGAAAGTAGGGAAGGGCAGGGCTCACAACCAGCCTCCCCAATGCATGTCATCCCCCAAATATCGTTCCCCAAATCACTGAGAGACATTGACAATATATGATCCCATTATTTCTTGGATATTCTTGAATTCTTTTGATGACCAAAAAATTAAATTAAGTCTATCCAGATTATTTAGCCAAAATGTATTATCAATAAATGAATTGTTAAATTTACTTAGCCACAAAAACTAGTATTTACCCACATGCCTTTCATGTCCTTTACGATGTCACTCAGAAGCAGTCTAATTTTAATAAATATGTGTGTGTTTTATCCATTTAGTGGAAATGTCCATGAATTGACACTTAAAAGAGTTTAATAAATCCCACCTTTAACAATACCACTTCTCTCCGCAGAACTCAGAAAGAAGTTGACGATGTTTGAAGCCTTCTGATAGCCTGGATGAGCAATTCCAAGTCTTGTGACATATCACTACCTACATTATGTTACAGTTGTGCAACTCATGCCTTAGTTCCTGTAGCTAAGTTCTCTGGGGCTGAGGTCACGCCTAATTCATCTTCATAGATCTCATGTTGGCTTCTATGGAGGTTGGCACTTTATAGCCACTTAGAATATGCAAATTGATTTTCATGTTAGTGCCCTACAGAGTCCAAACTGTTCAATAAAACACTTACCAAATGTCTAGGAAAAGAGCAATTTTAAACTTCTGGTTATAGATAAACAAATTTATAACAGTATCTCAGAAGTAGAAAGGTGCTTAAATACCATTAAGAATAGTTCATCTATGGTAACTGACATTCTGAATTTCCAGAAGCATTTGATTATTGGCACCAAGGCATTTGACCTCCATGCTCCTTGGTCTCAAGGCTGAGCCACTGTGACCTTGACCAGCAAGAACTTTGAAGAAAATGAAAGCCCTGTCACTCCTTTTGATCATGGGACCTCTCTCTCCCGAAGGCTGCCTGTGACATCTGTCCTTGGTCTTGTCCTGTGTGGGTGAGCTTGTAGTGACTTCTAGGAATCAGAGAACAATCTACATAATAAAAGGATAATATGCAAATTGACCCTAACAGCAGAATGACTGGGAATGACTGGTCACTATGACACACACTGACCACCAGGAGGCAGATGCTGAATGCAGGAGCTGCCCCCTGGTGGTCAGTGCACTCCCACAGGGGGAGCTCTGCTCAGCCACAAGCCAGGCTGATGGTTGCCAGCACAGCGATGGTGTTGGGAGCCTCTCCTGCCTCCTCAGCAGCACTAAGGATGTCAGACTGCAGCTTAGGCCTGCTCCCTGCTTGCAAGTGGACATCCCCCGAGGGCTGCTGGGCTGCCAAAGGGATGCCTGATTGCCAGCTTAGGCCCAATCCCCTGGGGAGTGGGCCTAAGCCAGCAGGTGGTCATCCCTGGAGGGGTCCCAGACTGCAAGAGGGCATAGGCCAGGCTGAGGGACGCCCCAGAGTGCACAAATTTTTGTGCACTGGGCCTCTAGTAAACATATATTAAAGCAAATGTCTCAAAAGCATTGTCCCAGTCAGATTGCAGTCGGAGATTAGCACCTACCCTCCTCAGCTTTGGACATGACCATTCACACATACACACAAAAGGTGAGGAGCTTGGTGATGAGATCGCCACAAGTCAGTGGTGAAAAAGATGGGATATAAAAAATTCAATCTATAGAAACAATCATTCTCTTTTCAGAACTCAGAAAGAAGCAGATGACCTGTAAAGCCATAAGACTCGAAAGATGTACTAGTAAGATTCTGATAAGGTGTGGCGTATCACAATCTATTTTATAGTACAGTTATTGCAGCCCCTGCCTCATTTCCTCTATTAGGCTAACCTGGTTGAAATTCATTGAGCCTAGCACCATTCTATTAAGAGTCTGAATCTTTTGTTTTATGTGCTGGTTCAACTTAGCTAAGTTTTACTGTCCTTCTCCAAACTCCTTTGTTGTATGGTCCCAGACCAGGTGAGAATTAGAGGGCAGAGTGAGGTGGCAGCCACATTTTTCTAAAGGTCAGCGAAGGGCACCAAGGCTACTGAAGCTCACCCTGTTCACTCTGTCTTACCTGGGACATTGAGAAGCAGTCAGGTCTAATTCTCCAGATTCCACTGGGTTGCCTCCTTCAGCGATGCCCTGGGACAGGTTGGCATGTGGGATGGAGACAAAATGTGCTTTTCCTTCTATAGGCACCCTCCTCACTGAGGTTGGAGGTGATGAGTGAAAGACACAGCTTCCACCTGGCCATCCTGGACTGCACTTTGTCCTCTCTCTCCCCTGCTTCACTCTGACTTTTACTCTTGACTACCTGATTTTCTTTCTTTTTTTAACTTTTAATTTATTGATTTTATAGATAAAAAGGGAGGAGAGGGAGAGAGAAAGATAGGTAGAGAGAGAGAGAGAGAAGCAAAAGTCTTCCATTGTGTTTTTAATCAATTCAAAATTCTAAACCCTCTAATAAATAGCATTTCATACTAGTCATAATGTTTCTACTTCCTTGACAAAACCCATATTGATGCATGAACAAATTCTGATATTCAAATATGTTTTCTATGAAAAATATATGCTAGTTTTGTGCTGACACACAAAAATGCCTACTTAGAACAGATCTACAAAAATTATTTTTTAAAGTAACCTAATATTTAATAGCCTCATTCATAAACAGAATTTCAGATGACATGAAATTTTTAATTGAGAAATTGTTTGATGTCTATGTCATTCATGATTTTCAAGCTAATTTTGCTTAGATACATCCTTAAGCAATGTTTTCAGAAATATTCTAGGGAAATATCATCTCTGATATTGGGGTTGCCTTAATAGCTTTGATTTCATGATTGTGATAATTTGGGTGGAGCCCTCATGAAGGGATTAATGTCCTAATAAAGGGAAAGCCTGACTCCTCATTGTGCTCTCTGCCATGAGAGGGTCCAACAAGAAGACAGTTAACTCAAAACCAAGAAGCCTGCCCTCACCACACTGGCTCTGCTGGCCTCTAGATTTGTGAGATATAAATGTGTGCTGTTCTAACCACCCAGTCTATGGAATCCTGTTGTAACAACCAAAACTAACTAAGATGCCACATATATTTGAGAGTGAAAGGAAAGGAATCTACCTAGGTGATGTGTGCATCTAAATAAAGCTCACTGATGACACATTTCTCCTTACAGTGATAGGCTGGTAGAAAGCTAGCCACCACTATCCATGAAGTACCCAAAATGCCCCTGGAGGAGGAGAAGGGTTTAATTTGATGGTACCAATACTACCATAAGCAACCCTAATTTCCCCAGATATTTTTTCTAAACATTTCTTTGCTGAAAAACCTTGCTTTACTGTTTTGTCTTCCTTAAAATGTGATTTCAACACTAGGTTCCAATTTGACTACAGCAGTTCCAGCCATTACATCTGCATTCCAATCAGGAAGAGAAAGGAAGTGAGGAGAAAGACAACTCCTCCCACAGGCACACCCCCAGAAATTGTACATAACACTTCTGCTTTTACATTTCATTGACCATATGCAGTCACATGGCCACAACTTGTAAAAAGAGGGCTGCTGATTTAGTTTTTATTCTCAATATTTTTTTTGGTCAGCTAAATTTCAGGGATGCCATTGCAAAAGAAATAAAAATGGTTATTAGAAAGTAACTCAGAGTTTCTACCCCATCAGAAAATTAATAATTATGAACCATCAGAAACTGCAGAAAATACAAATTAACATTTAAAAAATATCCAGCATAAATAGAATAAACGTGTGCCCATTACTATTTTAGAAAACTACATATAGAGTATTTCACTTTACATCAACTGTGTATCAAAGCTATTATCATCCCTTAACCAGTAACTTTTACCTGGATTTGTCTGATTATTATTCCTATGTTCCTTGTGATCCAATGAATTCTCATTCTAGTTCTAGCAGTTAAACATCCATTGTACTGGGAAAAATAATGTAAAATATTTGTAATTACTTCAATTTATTATATATTGTAGTTAAACCAAATAAATACTACTAGAGGCCTGGTGCATGAATTCATGTACTGTGGGGGGCGGGGCACCCTACTGGTGCACTATCAGGCCAGGAAGGGACACAGGAAGTTGGCCAGCCAGGGAGGGACTGCGGGAGGGCTCCAGAGTGTGTCTGGCCCATCTCACTCAGTCCTGATTGGCTTGACCCCAGCAGCAAGCTAACCTACTGGTTGGAGCATCTGCCCCCTGGTGGTCAGTGCACATCATAAGGAGTGGTAAAACAGCCTTACCATATCATTAGTATATTACACTTTGATTGGTTAAACAGACGACCGGATGACCAGACACTTAGCATATTAGGCTCTTATTATAGAGGATGATACTATGAAAAATGTGAATTACTTTGAATTTGATACATGTATTTCAATATCTTTATTTAATTTCCAATGGCTTGTTTAAATTGAATTGCAAATTATTAGAAATGTTTTCAAGTTACCCACAATGTCAGGAATAAAGAATTTTGGATGATAACTTGTTTCCAAAATACCTTGGAATCTTTTAAAAACATATTAAAAATTATGTTTTTCTTTAAAAGTAACCTTGAATTATATGACATGAAAAACTGGGTGGTCTCAGGGACATCTGTAATAATTTCAACAATAAAACTAATTTTAAAAAACTGGGTGGTAATTTGTTTGTAGTTTTTGCCATTCATGTTACTTTGTTATAAATACAATTCTTATCACATGGTTTTTGGTATGACTAAAATAAAATTAAACTGGAAAAAGCATTAAAACTTTTTATGTTTATGTGAGAAATTAGAGATTTAAAATAATTGAAACTGTGTAGCTCAGAACAGTCCCATATTCAAGTGTTCAAAGAGAGTAGTTATGAAAAAGAATAATTATATATATGGAACAAATTAGAGCCATATGTGAGTGATGGTAAAAGTTATACAGAAATTGCACATATCTTCTCATTGTCAATGGTACTGTCATCTTTGCAGCACTATAAAAAAATAATGTAACGTATGTAATCAAACATACTCATTGACTTGATAGGCATGTCATTGAAACAAATCATCTTCAAGGTCTTAGATTATTAAAATTAATCTAAAGCTTTGAGTTTCATAGCAAATAGCTAAAATTGCTCTTTTTTAGTCAACTTTCTCATTGACCTTTTGTAGGGTCCAACTGCCTTTGCTGCAGCTTATAAGTAAAGGTGCAGTTCAAGTTCTCCTTTATGAGTAAAAGGAAAGATGTAGATAGTCAGCAGCAACAATATAGGGTAAATTTCAGAGAAGTAAGTTTTCTTGCAAATTTATGTAAATGAGTTAAAAACTGAAAAATAAATGTAATTGTGTACAAATTGCTATCCTTTTATCTCAATTCTGAGACAGAGTTCTTATAGCTAAGCATTCACTAATCAGCAACTTGCTATGTATCTTCAAACCTAACTTTTATATTCAATAACCTCACTAAAATTAAATAAAGCGTTTTATTTATAACATTGATGATTCTCTCAACAACTAATTTACTTAATTCTACATTTATTATAATCTTACCTTCTATGCTTACTTTGGAAATGCTCTGTATTATTATCCCATAAATATGCTGAAAGAATTTCTGAGCTGGTATCACACAAGAAGGGTTGTTAGTTACATTTCTTTTAAGAAGCCACTTTTTTGTTCTTTTGTTTTAGGAATATAAGATTTTAAAATAGATGGAATAAATCTGAAAGTTAAGACATTATTTTCATATTATGACTTGCATATTCAAGCCTTAAGGAAAAGTTCTCAAGCCAATAAAATATCTTCCCTCTAAGTACTTAAAATACATTAGGAGTGCACTCATTAAACGTATCGTCCTTGTGTGGGATGACGGGTGTTACGATGACATTTCTTTTAAGGTGAAAAAGATCTGTCAAGGGGACTCCAACTGACATGTCCTTCTTCAGATGGAAAACCAGGACCAGAATTTAGATAAATCTCACTGGCAGGTGTTTTGTTGTTGTTTTTTTAATACATTTACCCTTGACACTTTTTTGCCAATGTGCAATTTTGAGCCATAATATTCTAGTGCAATTATTTTTAGTAATTTTTATCTCCCTAAATGAAATAAAATAAAATAATTTTAATTTATTAAGATTATTTGAATGTTTTTCAAATTAAATAAATTTAAAAACCTTTATTTTTCTGAAATATGGATGAAATGTTTCCTGTTTGTGAGTACATGTTTAAAGGATGGATCATATACACAATGAAACTGATCATAGTTGATCTAAGTTTAATTTTATCTCAAAAGGCATATACCCAACTTATCACTCTAACATGTCGATGAAGTAGTAATTGAAATTGACAGCACTGGTCAAAAACTATTGTTATTTATTCAGTATACATAAACAAGGAGGAAGATTTTTACATGAAGCAAAGATGGAATTAATTAACAATGACTTGGTTTCAGGCTGTCTTGGGACACAGTTATTTCTACAATAGTTCATGACTTTAAAGTGTTTAGACAAAGGTACAAGTAATACTACCATTTCCTGAGGGCAACAGTCACTTACAGAACATTCCATCCTACGGCGTTTCAGATTGAAATATCGGCATGTGCAGTGTAAGTACACTTTTTGAGTCATTTATCAGTCCCAGGCTGCACCAGGCTAGAAAGCCCTTGACATAAAATACTACCAAGGAACTTGTGTAGATGTACCCGCGTGACAGGTAAACAAAATTCATCGGGTTTCATATATATTTCTGGATCCGGCTCTGAAGGTTTAGATTAATGTGCAGCTTATATTGATATCCTGGAACAAAGGAAGAAAAACAAACTTTGCCGTTCTTAAAATGCAATGCGAGCCAAACAAAAGAGCACACAGGAAACCTCCTATCTTTGCTTTTTAATATCTCTTCAAAAAAATTAATATTAATCCTGGAATTTTTGTGAGATCTCAGGCCACTCAAATTCTGTTGTTTGGTGTTTATTTCTGTGGGCCTGCCTCCTTGCATGTAATGTCCCTAAAACGGGGGCCATGGAGTCCCCACTGACATAGGACCTACTAGTAATGTTACTTACCAACTGTCATTAGCAAGTCCTGAGGAATTAATGGGTTTTATAATCAAAATTATACACTAATAGTTGCACATCCTACTTTCTAGCAATAATATGTGTTTCCTGGTGAACCTTCAGTATCAAATATTCAGAACTTTTCTGGAATGTTTATTTTAGAAAATGTTTTTCTTTTTTCTCAAATTCATTACTATTTGTCTCTCTCAGATTTGTCCTAGAGAGCCAATGAAGTCTGACTTTTCTCTTAAACTTCGGTCTGCAGTATTTGTGGAACACAACTTAAGATATTAGCAATCATGATTATACATATGTTCTCACTAAGTTTATTTTCACTGGAAAGTAAGAGTTGACCATTGCTATCTTATTACAATAATATATAACGCAACATTTTAGCACCTAATTCAGGTTCAAGAACATGCATTTTCTTGAATCATTGAATTTGAGAGCATTTTGATATATATTTTGGGTCAAAAATCAACATGTATATCATCTCTATTGTCCATTTATTTAACAAGTTGTCTTTTTCTTGTCAACATGTAAGGCTCCTCGTACATTACAATTGTCAGTCCTTTGCCTTCACCTTATGACTATCCCCATCTCCGTCTCGAACATGTGCTTATGTTTAAGATATATTTTGCCAGAGACTAAACCCCTCCGATTCTAATTTTTAATTCCCCATGTTAAGAACCACTGATTCTGCTGCCTTGCTGCGAATTACAGTCCCAGAATCAGTAACCGAAAGAGTTGCTATAAAGCAGCATTTTCCCAAGTAGCCCATGAACGCAGTTCCCCCACTCATCTTCCCTTGCTGAAAACATATGTTTTAATGCAAGTCTGAGCATGATGATCCATGTTAAAATTCCTCACTGGATTCTCCTTGTTAGTAGGATAAGGCCCAGATCCACAACTGTCGCTCACAGGCCTTGACCCAGTCTGGTCCCCAGATAACGCTCCAGCTCCTGCTCGCGGAATTCTTTCCCTTACTGTCTGCTCAAAGGCCTGCTTTTCTCCCCTCAAAGCCTCTCTAGCTCCCAACCCCTTTCTAGCTCCCAACTGAAATGTCACTTTCCCAATGACTTCTGTCCTTCCCTCTCACACTTGGACAGGTGCTCGCTGCACCGCCTCTGAGCTCTCCCTCTGAAGCCTTTGCACCCCTCATTCCAATGGGAATTGTCTAGCGATCCATGTAATTTCCTCATAGTGCTTTTTGTTGTTGTCGTTCAGGGCTAACAGTATTGTTCCCTTGAACTCTCTCTTGTGATCATGCAGCCTGGTACATGGTCAATATTTAGTGGAATCAATGAAGGGAAATTCAATTTACGCAACATAAAGCCAAATCAGACTGAGAAGTTAGCTGCACTATGGGATGTTTAAAGATTTAATATGCGAACTTACAATTTGGCTTTCAAAGGGAAGAGATATACATAGTAAAATCCCAAATTCCCTTAACTACAATTCCAACAGCCAAACCCCTGAAATCAGAATCGCTTTGCCATGACTGCTTTGGTAGTAAGTTCTGGTCTAAACTGACGGAGGCCATCTAGTGCCTTTATCTGTTTTAGATTTAGTGTGAATATTCATACACAGTGTGTAGGGCATTGTCTCACATGTAGCATTCCCTTTCAAAAATCAAAGAAAAGAATCTAAATTCCAACTATCTCATCTCACTCCCAAAAGTTTTAGATAGGTTATTTTGGACCCAAACACAGAATCATGTAACCTTATTGACAATGAGTCATTTTTTTTCAACCACTCATCCTAATATCACCAGGAAATACACTTTTGGATAAACTAATAGCATGGCAGGGTTAAGACAGGATGAGATTCCTTCACTTCCAACTCCTCAGTCAGGGAGGTGGGTACAAGGAGCCTTTCTACCTGGTGGACCTCCACTGTGACTCAGGGAGATTGAGGGAGATTTTTTCTTTTTTATTCTTTGTGACTCCTGGCAGGCTGTTCATCAATAACACTATTTTCTTAAATTATACTACATTTGCTTTAACTTAAATATTTACATGAGTGTTTAAATAGGAAAACCTAGCAGAGAAATCAGCAGCAGCTGGGTTTCATATTCACCTATATCAAATTGCTTCACAAAGAAATATTTAAGCAAGATATCGACCAAACCACCCAATATCAGATCCCATGGGAGGTGAAGAGCTCTAGGACAAGCTATTTCCTTAGCTTAAGATGCAGTCGTGTAAAATGGAATACCTTGGAGGCATTGCTATGGGGTGTGGGCTATAACACAGTCAGAATACAAGGTTTTGAATCGATGTCTGCCACTTACCACCTTGGTAAAGTGGTCAGGTTATTTTAATGTTCTATCTCCTCATCTGCAAACTGGGGATAATACAACATCAGAGTCGCTTTAGGATTAAATGAAATAAAAGTTTTAGATGATTGGCACTGTTTACCTTTTTTTATCTTTATTGTTGAAAGTATTACATAGGTCCACCTTTCCCCTCCCCCTCCTTTTAACCTCTTCCAGCCGCTCCCATCCTCTTCCCATCCCCTGGCCCTCACCACCCCATTGTCTGTGTCCATGGGTTATGCATACATGCATACAAGTTCATTGGTTGATCTCTTCCCACCCACCCTCCCCTGTCTTCCCTCTGAGGTTCAACAGTCTGTTCATGCTTCTATGTCTCTGGGTCTATTTTTGATCATCAGTTTATTTGGTTCATTAGATTCCACATATGAGTGAGATCATGTGATACTTACCTTTCTCTGACTGGCTTATTTTGCTCAGCATAATACTCTCCAGGTCTATCCATGCTATTGCAAATGGTAATAGTTCTTTCTTTTTTATTGTCTCACTAGTGGCCTGGTGCACAAAATTCATGCACTGGGTGGGGGGGAGTGTCCCTTAGCACAGATTGCACCCTCTCCAATCTAGGACCCCTCGAAGGATGTCCTACTGCTGGTTTACAGGGATTGGGCCTAAACCAGCAGTCAGACATCCCTCTTGCAATCTGGGACTGCTGGCTTCTAATCAATCATCTGCCTGCCTGCCTGATTGCCCCTAACCACTCTGCCTGCCAGCCTGCTCACCCCCAGCTTCTCCCCGCTGCCAGCCTGCTTGCCCCCAAGTACCCTCCCGCCAGCCTGATCACCCCCAACTTCCCCCATGCCAGTGTGCTTGCCCCCAACTGCCCCCACAGCTGGCCTGCTTGCCCCCAACTGCCCCTCCCGCTGGCCTGCTCACCCCTCCTTCCCTCCCCACTGGCCTGCTCATCCCCAACTGCCCCCCCCACTGGCCTGCTCACTCCAAATTGCCCGCCCCCTGCAGTCCTGATCACCCTCAACTGACCCCCACTGATGGCCTGCTAACCCCCAACTGGACCCTCTGCTGCTCTGCTCACCCCCAACTGCCTCCCCCCGCCAGCCTGATCACCCCCAACAACCCCCGCACCGGCCTAATCACCCACAACAGCCCTCCCCTCTTGGCTTCTAACCGCCTCTACCTAGGCTCTGGCACTATGGCTTTGTCCAGAAGAACATCCAGAAAGTCTCCTGGAAGGTCTCCCAGTCTAATTAGCATATTACCATTTTATTAGTATAGAGGCCTGGTGCATGGGTGGGGGCTGGCTGGTTTGCCCTGAAGGGTGTCCTGGATCAGGGTGGGGATTCCCTTGAGGAGTGGGGCAACCTGGGCGAGGGGCCTGTGGTGGTTTGCAGGCCGGCCATGCCCTCATGGGGTGAGGGTTCCCACTGGGGGAGGGGCATAGGCAGCTTGGGTGAGCAGCTGATGGCTGTTTGCAGGCTGGCCATGCCCCCCAGAGGGAACTCTTACTCCATGGGGGCATGGCCAGCCTGGATGAGGTGCTGAGGGCCATTTTCAGCCTGGCCACAGCCCCTTCAGGTTGTGTGTGGGGGGGTCCCACTGGGGTTCCTGGCCAGCCTGGGTGAGGGGCTTAGGGCTGTTTGCAGGCTGGCCAGGCCCCCCAGCAGGGACTTTTACTTCATGGGTGTGTGGCCAGCCTGGGTAAGGGGCTGAGGGCTGTTTTCAGGCTGGCCATACCCCCAGCGACCCAGGCCCCCCAGCCCTTCCATGAGTGGAAGCCAGGACCAGCTGGAAGCCTGGGTCTCCCCAGACCCAGGCTCCCAGCCACTCCTTCAGCAGCAGCCAGGGCAGGCAGGAAACTTGGCTTCCTCCATCACCAAGGGCAACCCAAGCCTCCTGCTCGCTCCAGCTCCGTGGCCACTGCCATCTTTGATTGGTTAATTTGCATACTCGCCCTGATTGGCTGGTGGACATAGTGGAGTGATGGCCAATTTACATATTTCTCTTTTATTAGTGTAGATAGTATTCCATTTGTCAATGATACATTCAAAATATATAGGGAACTCATACAACTTAACAAAAGAAAACAAACAATACAATTTTTAAAAAAAGCAAAGGACCTAAATGGACACTTCTCCAAAGTGGACATACAGAAAGCCAAGAGACATATGAAAAAATGCTCAAAATCACTAATCATCAGAGAGATAGAAATCAAAAAGACAATGAGATATCAACTCACACCTGTCAGAATGGCTATCATCAACAAATCAACAAACAAGTATTGGCAAGATTGTAGAGAAAAGGGAACCCTAGTACACTACTGGTAGGAATGCAGATTGGTGCAGCCACTGTGGAAAACAATATGGAGTTTCCTCAAAAAATTAAAAATGGAACTATTTGACCCAGTGATCCCACTTCTAGGAATATATCCAAAGAAACCTAAAATACTCATCAAAAAGAATATATACACTCCTATGTTCATAGCAGCACAATTTATAATAGCTAAGATTTGGAAACAACTTAATTGCCCATCAGCAGATGAGTGGATAAAAAAATTATGGCACTATTTAGCTTTGGTGAATTTGTCCATTCTCTGAAGGCATATGCAAAATCAATGGAGTACCTATATCCACTTAATAAAGCAATAAACTAAACCTACCATGGATCTTTCCAATGTAAATTCAAGTCTAGTAAGATCACAGAGATTTACTTATGACAAGTATTTGCTATAATTATTCATGTGCACTCTGAATATTTTAGTCAATAAAAAAATACTTATAAAATGTAAAAATACCATTAACTAAGGATTAATGTCAATATATACATACCAGAAAAAAATATATTCAGATGTAACCCTTGAGCATCTGATTTAGTAGCCTTTAAATGTCATGTCCCAATTAAAATCATTTGTTTACACTTGAGTTGGCATAATTTCTAATCATATGTGATGCTAGGTTGAAATACCTTCAGTTAAATTACATGGAATAAAGTAAAAGCAATGTGGATATTGTAATAAATCACCCTGGATATGTTTTCCAATCAATTTATCAAAAGTTTCTTAGGTTTATTGAGCATTCTGTCAAAAGTGGTACATTCCACACAAACTTTCACCCATAAAGTAGTACTGAAATTTACATGAAGTTCATTGTTCTTCTCTTTAGCAAAGACCTACCAGTTTTTTAAATTTGCCTTGTTTTGAAAATTGTGCTATTAATCATCAGCATCACTGTGTTGAAGGATCACTGGGAGAATGTTATGGTAAGAAATGCTACTGAGTATAATGGATAGTTTCCAAAAGGTCCTGCCTTTGAAATAACTGTAATCATCTTTTTATTACACTCAAAATTATTGTCTACAGTAAAGAAGAAAAATATATTAAATCAAATTCTATTATAGAGAGTTAATTTATTTTAAATCATCATAGAGAAATCTTGTCAATGTTACTGTATTTGATTTCAAATAAAATAAATTTCAAAATATATTTTCTTAGCCTAAGACTTTAACTTAGAATAAACTCACATGATGACCTCAGACAAATCCCTTTATTTCTTTGAGCTTCAGTTTTCTTGTCCTAAATGAAAATTTACTTATTCAACCATTTATCTTTCTGCTTACTCTTTCATTTTCCATTCATTCTTTTCCTCATTTACAAATATGAGTAGTTATAAGGTGCCAAGCACTGTTTTAGGATTCTAGTATACCAGAGAGAAAAACAAAAATACAATGATGTTTTTATTCTATAATCTATAATAATAAAAGCATAATATGCAAATAAACCGAATGGCTGAACAGCGGAATGACCATCTGGACAACCTTCCAGACCACCTTCCGGACTAAGCTGGGCGTGCAAGGGTGGCCAAGGCAGCTGAGGCTGCAAAGGCCTACTCTTGCATGAATTTTGTGCATCGGGCCTCTAATCTTATCTAATAAAAGAGAAACATGCAAATTGATCATACATCTGCTACACTCACAAGCCATGCCCACAAGCCAATCAGGAGCCAGTATGCAAATAAACCCAACCAAGATGGCGGCAGTCAAAGAGCTGGAGCGAACAGGAAGCTTGAGTTTCCCCTGGCGATGGAGGAAGCCAAGCTTCCTGCCTTCCCTGGTCAGCTGTGGGCTCTGCTCAAGGCTACAAAGTTTCAATTGTAGAAGCTAAATAAATCCCAGATACCTGCTTCTGGCCACCGGCCTCCATTCAAGGAGGGTTTGGGAATCTGGATTGTCAGGGACAATGGCCAGCCTGCAAACAGCCATTAGCTCCACACCCAGGCTGGCCATGCACTCCAGCAGGGACCACCACCCTAAATGGGGTGTGGCAAGCCGGCAAACAGCCATCAGCCCATAACCCAGGCTGGCCATGCCCCCTAGCGAGGACCCCCACCCTGAAGGGGGTATGGTCAGCCTGAAATTGGCCCTCAGCCCCTCACCCAGGCTGGCCACACTCCCATGGGGTGAGGGTCCCTGCTGGGGGACTTGGCCAGCCTGCAAGCAGCCATCAACCCCTCACCCAGGCTGGCCAGGCATCCCAGCGGGGACACCCACCCTGAAAGGGGTGTGGCCAGCATGCAAACAACCATAAGTCCCTCACCCAGGCTGGCCAGGAACCCCAGTGGGGACCCACACCCTGAAGGGGGTGTGGCCAGCCTGAAAACAGTCCTCATCCCCTCACCCAGGCTGGCCACACCCTCATGGGGTGAAGGTCTCCACTGGGGGGCTTAGCCATCCTGCAAACAGCCCTCAGCCCCTCACCCAGTCTGGCCATGCCTCCCCTTTGGGGACCCTCACCCGATGGGGGCGTGGCCGGCCTGCAAACCACCACGGACCCCTCGCCCAGGCTGCCCCATGCCCCACGGGAATCCCCACCCTGATCTGGGGCACCCTTCAGGGCAAACCAACCAGCCCCCACCCATACACCAGACCTCTATCTATACTAATAAAAGGGTAATATGCTAATTAGACTGGGAGACCTTCCAGGAGACCTTCTGGATGTTCTTCTGGACAAAGCCATGGTTGCAGGGTCAAGGTAGAGGCAGTTAGAGGCCAAGAGGGGAGGGCAGTTGTGGGTGATCAGGCTGGTGGGGGTCGGGGCAGTTAGGGGTAAGCAGACCAGCAGGGGGGTCTGTTGGGGGCAAGCAGGCCATCATTGGGGGTCAGTTGGAGGTGATCAGGACAACGGAGGAGGCAGTTTGTTGTGAGCAGCCAACAGGGAAAGAAGGTAAGGGCAAGCAGGCCAGCAGAGGCAGTTGGGGGTGATCAGGCTGGTGGGGGGACATTTGGGGGCAAGCAGGCCAGTAGCGGGGGGCAGTTGGGGGTGAGCGGGCCAGCAGGCAAAGTGGTTAGGGGCAATCAGGCAGGCAGGCAGGCAGGTGAGCGGTTAGTAGCCAGCAGTCATGGATTGTGAGAGGGATGTCCGACTGCCGGTTTAGGCCTGATCCCGGTAAACTGGCAGTAGGACATCCTTCGAGGGGTCCCAAATTGGAGAGGGTGCAGGTCCAGCTGAGGAACACCCCCTCCCCTGTGCATGAGTTTCATGCACTGGGCCACTAGTCTACACTAATAAAAGAGAAACAAGGTAATTAGCGTACGACCGCTACCCTTCCCATTGGCTAATCAGTGAGTATATGCAAATTAACTGTCAGCCAAGATGGCGGCCGGCAGCCAGGCAGCTGGAAGCGAGCATGAGGCTTGCTTGCTGCGGACTCCAACGTTCCCCGCCTCACTTGCCAGCTTCTGAGCTACAACTCTAAGCAACTATGTACTATGTTGCAAATAAGAAGATAAACAAAACCCCAGAAACCAGCTTTCATTCAGCCGGGCTTTAGCAACATTGTATTGATGTTTTCAGCAGCGAGGCCTCAGAGCTAAAGCTGGCCCAGAATAGAAAAAAAAAAAAAAAGAAAAAGAAAACAAGGAGGGGTTGGAAGCTTCAGTCACTCGCTTCCGGAAAACAGCCCTCAGCCCCTCACCCAGACTGGCCAGGCACCCCAGTGGGGACCCCCACCCTGATCCAGGACACCCTTCAGGGCAAACCAGCTGGCTCCCACACGTGCACCAGGCCTCTATTCTATATAGTAAAAGGGTAATATGCCTCCCGGCACCGGGATCAGCATGACAAAGGGCAGCGCCCAAACCCCCTGATCGCCCTGCGGCTCTGTGAGTGACAGGGGGCGGGGCCACAACCTCCCTATCTGCCCTGCTCTGTGCCTGATAGGGGGGAGCTCCCCAATCCCCTGATTGCCCTGAGGCTCTGTGTTTGACAGGGTGCAGCGCACCAACCCCCTGATCGGCCCTGCTCTGTGTGTGACAGGGTGCGGCGCCCAACCCCCTGATCGGCCCTGCTCTGTGTGTGACAGGGGGTGGCGCCGCAACCTCCCCATCGACCCTGCCTTGAGTGTGACAGGGGACGGTGCCCCAACCCCCCAATTGGCCCTGCTCTGAGCCTGACCAGGGGCTGCACTAGGGATTGGGCCTGCCCTCTGCCACCCAGGAGCAGGCCTAAGCCAGCAGGTCGTTATCTCCCGAGGGGTCCCAGACTGCGAGAGAGCACAGGCCGGGCTGGGGGACGCCCCCCCCCCCCCGAGTGCACAAATTTTTGTGCACCGGGCCTCTAGTGTTGCAAATAAGAAGCTAAACAAAACACCAGAAACCAGCCGGACTGAAAGCCAGGGGGACCGAAACATTGTATCGATGTTTTCAGCAGCGAGGCCTCAGAGCTAAAGCTGGCCCGGAATAAAAAAAAAAAAAAGAAAAGAAAACAAGGAGCGGTTGGGAGCTTTAGTCACTCGCCAGCTGGAAAACAGCCCCCAGCCCCTCACCTAGACTGGCCAGGCACCCCAGTGGGGACCCCCACCCTGATCCAGGACACCCTTCAGGGCAAACCAGCCAGCCCCCACCCATGCACCAGGCCTCTATTCTATATAGTAAAAGGATAATATGCCTCCCACACCGGGATCAGCGTGACAGGGGGCAGCGCCCAAACCCCCTGATCGCCCTGGTGCTCTGTGTGTGACAGGAGGCGGGGCCACAACCTCCCTATCCGCCCTGCTCTGTTCATGACAGGGGAAGGCGCCCCAACCCCCTGGTCAGCCCTGCTCTGTGCCTGATAGGGGGGAGCTCCCCAATCCCCTGATCGCCCTGCAGCTCTGTGTGTGACAGGGTGCAGCGCACCAACCCCCTGATCGGCCCTGCTCTGTGTGCGACAGGGTGCGGAGCCCCAACCAACCCCCCCCCCCCCACCACGGGCCCTGCTCTATGAGTGACAGGGTAGAGCCATAACCTCTCCATCGGCCCTGGCCAGAGTGTGACAGTGGTGGCACCCCAACCCCCTGATCAGCCCTGCTCTGTGGGTGATAGAGGGTGGCGCCCCAACCCCCCTCCACAGGCCTTGCTCTGTGTGTGACAGGGTAGAGCCATAACCTCCCCAATGGCCCTGCCCTGAGTGTGACAGGGTGCAGCGCCCCAACCCCCTGATCTGCCCTGCTCTGTGTGTGACAGGGGGCGGTGCCCCAACTCCCCTATCAGCCCTACTCTGTGAGTGACAGGGGGAAGCTCCTCAACCCCCTGATTGACCCTGCTCTGTGTGTGACAGGGTACGGAGCCCCAACCCCCCTGATGGGCCCTGCTCTGTTAGTGACAGGGGACAGCACCCCAACCTTCTGATCGGCCCTGCTCTTTGAGTGACAGGGGGCGGTGCCCCAACCCCCCAATCGGCCCTACCCTAAGCGTGACTGAGGGTGGCATCGCAACCTCCCAATCCGCCCTGCTCTGTGCATGCCGGGGCAGCGCCCCAACTCCCCAATCGACCCTGCTCTGAGCCTGACCAGGGGTTGCACTTAGGGATTGGGCCTGCCCTCTGCCACCCAGGAGCAGGCCTAAGCCAGCAGGTCGTTATCTCCCGAGGGGTCCCAGACTGCGAGAGGGCACAGGCCGGGCTGGGGGACCCCCCTCCCCCCGCCCCCCGAGTGCAAAAATTTTTGTGCACTGGGCCTCTAGTATAATAATAATATCTTATTCATATTAATTTATACAGAATAAAAAATGTGTATCTCTATATGTATGTATGTATGTATGGGAAATAATCTATCTCTGTCTCCTCCCCCAATAATTTTCAGTTTTCTGTTAGTCTTCTTATAAAGCCTTTCCATTTTGTAATTAGGTTGTTTGTTTGGGGTTTTTATTGACTTAGGGAAAGAGAGAAAAACATGGATTCCTTGTTCTACCTATCTTTGTATTCATTGGTTGATTGTTGTATGTGCCCTGCTTGGGAATAGAACCCACAACTTTGGAGTATTGGGATGATGCTCTAACCAACTGAGCTATCTGGCAAGGGCCTGTAATTAGGTTTAGGTCCTGTGTTCTGGAGCATAGAACCTGTGTCTTTTAGTTCAGCTTTTTTAGTCAGCACCTGAATAAATAAATGAATGAATGATGCTTAGTAGACACTCAATCCTAAGGTTGAAAATATAATTGTGTCCAAACCAGAAAACCTCAAGAGTGATATATCTTCACCTGTCAAACCACTGTGTTCTCTGTAAGTTCTGATAGAGCCTACTACAAATGTAGGGATGAATCCCAGCATCTCATTGCTGCTGTACTTTTAAAATCTTACTCTTTATTTTGTCACTTCACTTTAGGAGACAAGTTAACAAAAATGTGCTTTTTCTAGTGATGGTAGAAAGTGTTTGAGGGGCAGTCTTGTCTGAAAATTGGAATTCAGCACTGAGTCAGTGAAGTCTCTTATTTTCCACGAATTTCCCAGTTTCATTTGTAGTTATCTAAAGATTAACTGGTGGCAGCTTATCAGGAATTTTACTGTGTTGCAAGCTTTAATGTTCCTATTGTTTCTTCCCCTTTGAAAACAGAAAATCACATACTGTGTTAATAGGCAAAATATAATTATTAAAATTATTAGTTAGAAAATAATAAATACAAAATCTTTTGTGGAATGAATTTTGGTTTCATTAGTCATCTCTATATTTGTTCTATTTGGTAATACAGAGATTTTCAATCAGTGTGATACAAGAATTTTGAAGCATGCAACACCCAACTATTTAGTCAGAGGCACTGACCTCCTTTCCCTTATCAGGGGTCCTCAAACTACTGCCCGCGGGCCACATGCAAATACAAATATTGTATTTGTTCCGGTTTTGTTTTTTTACTTCAAAATAAGATATGTGCAGTGTGCATAGGAATTTGTTCATAGTTTTTTTTTAAACTATAGTCCGGCCCTCCAACGGTCTGAGGGACAGTGAACTGACCCCCTGTTTAAAAAGTTTGAGGACCCCTGCCTTAGATTGTCAAATAGAACAATGACAACAGCCAACACGACAGTAGCTATCCAGTGTGAATGAATCAAAATTATACCTATTTCTTGTCAGATCAGAAAAAAATATATATTTTTGGTGTGCTGCAGAATTTTAGTAATTAGTTTATATGTGCCATGAGATAAAAAATGTTGAAAAATCACTGCTCTAGTATATATACATATTAAACTTATGTTTTTATTGTATATAACATCCTAAACTTGTAACAATTTAGTTCAAACTGACACCAATTGAACTTCCAGAACTTCCAGAACATCCGGGAACCCATCTCCTATACAGCTGCACCTCCCCTTACTTGTCTTTCTGTTGTCACAAATGTATCTCTCTATAATAGTGGCCAATAGTACAGATTTATAATTATCTTCACTCCTTGTCTTTTAAATCCTGCAGGAATTGAAAGTGGGTATAAACACAAATGTAATAGGTGTTTGTATCTACTAAGACTTTATCTTCATCGGAGATCTCTGAGTTACTAACTAGTGTCTAGTGCCCTGTCTCTTCAGCCTGGCGATGCCACTGTAGTTTTTCACAGGGCCGACCTGGTCAGGGTTAATTCCCTCAGCTTTTAATGTAAATGTCTTCATTTCTCCAGCATATTTATTTTTTAAAAAATATATATTTTATTGATTTTTTACAGAGAGGAAGGGAGAAGAATAGAGAGTTAGAGACATCAGTGAGAGAGAAACATCGATCAGCTGCCTCCTGCACACCTCCTACTGGGTATGTGCCTGCAACCAAGGTACATGCCCTTGACTGGAATCGAACCTGGGACCCTTCAGTCCACAGGCCGACGCTCTATCCACTGAGCCAAACTGGTTAGGGCTTTCCCGCGTATTTAAAGGATAGTTTCACAAATGAGAGAATTCTTGGTTAATAGGTTTGTTTGTTTGTTTTCCCAGCACTTTCAATATGGCATGCACCATCTTCCACAGTCCAATGAGGAATCAGCTGTTCCTCATATGTTAGGGTCCCTTTCACAGTTCAACACTTGTCCCTTGCTTTCGTGATTAAAAGCTGTAGCAGTTCCGTGTATTTCAGCACTTTCCAAAATTATTTTTTTGCAAAGACTGAATTCCTAATCATGCATGGACACTGCTCTTTGATCCTAAGCCTTTGTTCAACTACTACTTTGACAGAGATCCGTTAAACATGAGGAGGTAAAAATAACAAAACAAACAAACAAAAAAACACCTCAGCCAGTCTTCGCAGCTTGGTTCAGTGCCCTCATGCTCCTTCCACACTGAGTCTGGCCTCTGCTGAGTCTGGGGGTGGGACTACTAGTCAGCTGAAGATAAGTCTTCGCAGGTCCTTCGGAGAACGCCTCTTGCTGTAGCAAGTACACAAACATCCAAATCCCCATGTACAGTGTACAGTGGTGTTCTTGAATGTCCTCATTTTCCAAGAAATGCTCCCTAGCTTTTGCTGCTGGGCCTTAGGCATTCAAAACATACCAAAACCTTGTGCTCCAGGCATCTGTGGGTTGCAGTTCCATTTGCATTGTTTCCACCTGATTGCCACCACTTTTTGGCCTGAGTACTGAGTTAGATGAAACACAGACCAAACATACTAAAGGTTTAAGCCTCGTGCATGTAGTTGGATAGTTCCCCTACAGCTTAGACCAGACACAAACAATCATCTGTGGCAAAGGTATGCTGTGCTCCTTCTGAAACCAGGGAAGAGGGTCCCCCTGGGAGACCAGGGTTCCGTTTCCAAGACTGGAGTGGGCAGAGGAAAGAGCACACACCGCAGAGCTGCCCTACTATTGTGACGTTGCCCATTCCTGATTCATCACTCACTTGGTTACTCTGCACCTTTGACCATTTTTCCAGAGTTCTGACAAAGTGGGTGCCAGCAGTGTCGGCTTGCTTTTGATGTTTCTGTGAGGGAGATGAGAACTTAGCATCCCTACACCGCTGTTTTTCTGGCAGCATGTTTTATTTTTATGAAGAAAAGCTGACCAGGAGAGAGCGTGGGAGAGCAGGAGAGAGTGTGGAGACACGCTATTAAAAGGCTGCTCCAGCCAGAAGTCCCGGTGGCCAAGGGGCACGTGCCCCAAGACCTTATTGGGCCTCCATGTATTTCCCTGACCCAGCAGCAGCCAATTTTTGCTACAAAGAAATGAACAACAAATTCAATCCCACCTAGGGTCTTAGGAAGTCAATTGACTGAAGTATGGGTGTATGTACTTTAAGACAATATGATGGATTTTAGAAGAGGGTAAATGAATGTTACTACTGTCTTGTTCTGTTTGTTCACTACTCTGAGTAAAGTAGCCTGGTGTACACTATATCCTAGTGATAAAACATTTAATTTATTTGGATTATATTGATGACTAAAGACTACCTGTGCATGATTTGATGCAGTAATTTGACTGTTTCCTGGCATCTGTTGTCTGTGATATCTCTGTTAGCCGCTCAGATGCACGCTGTACTTGGGTCTCTGAAGATTAACTTGTATAAACCACATCAAAGGACACTCATATGCTTAGGCTCCTGGTTGGATTCAGTCAATACGGAAATACTCCCAAAGAACCATGGGAGATGATTTTAGGACATTTACTCCCTTGCTCCCTTACTTTGGGGTTACCTATGTCCCTAAAACTAATAAACCTTCTCTTGTTTAAAATTTATTTTTAATTTTAGTTGACATCCAATATCACCTTAGTTTCAGGTATAAAACATGTTGATTCAACATGATGAAGTGATCACTACAATAAGTCAAGTACCTATCTGTCACCATGTATCATTATTACCATACTATTGACTCTATTTCCTATGTTTTACATTACATTCCTATGACTATTTTATAACTGGAAGGTATACTTCTTATTCCCTCCCCCTTTTTCACCCAGCCCTCCAACCCCCTTTCTTCTGGCCACCAACAGTTTATTCTCTGTATCAATGAGTTTGGTTTTGTTTAATTTTGTTTGCTCATTTGTTTTGTATTTTAGATTCCATTTCTAAGTGAAATAATATGGCATTTGTCTTTCTCTGTCTGACTTATTTGACTGAACATTATAACCTCTAGGGTTTATCCATGTTGTCACCAATGGCAATATTTAATATTTTTTATGGCTGAGTAATATCCCATTGTTATAAGTACCACATCTTCTTTATCCACTTGTCTACCAATGGTCATCTAGGTTGCTTCCATATCTTGGCTATTGTAAATAATCTGGCAATGAACATAGGGGTGCATATGTTTTTTGAATTAGTGTTTTTGTTTTCTTCGGATAAATACCCATAAATGGAATTGCTGCTTCTTAGGGTAGTACTTTTTTTTAATTTTTGGAGGACCTTCCAAAATATTTCCCATAGAGGCTGCACTAGTCTGCAATCCCCCCAGCAGGGTCCAGGATGATCTTCTGCTCGTAAGGCAGCCTCCTGCACAGGAAACTTTCTTCGAAGGATTCAGAAGTGCTCCCTCCCTCCCTCCTAGTGCTCCCTCCCAGGCATCAGAAGGGCTACAGCCGATAACAACCACTCTCACTGCCGGGGTGGCCTGGCGGTCTCACAGAGGCTCCTGTTATTCTTGCCTACTTTGTATTTAGTTCTTCCTTTAAGCCCCTCTCACAATTTCCTTCATTTTAACTTGCTGTCTGTTTTCAGGTGGACCCCTGACCAATAAACAAATTAAGAACAAGTCTTTGAAACTTAATATATTTTAATTATCTATAAAGACAGCTACAGAAATAAAGACATCAACGAGGTAAATGCCCAGCCTTCCTCTTAGAAGAGCACTATAAAGTTGTTTAGTAGCAAAATGATAAAACATATTCCAAACCTTACCATGACCAAATATTCTCTCTCTAAATGAAAGTGTCTGATTCAAATGTATGCTATACCTGCCAGCATATTAAAAACAATATCAAGTTAATAAAATGAATGCATAGTCTAGTTGAGTAGCATGTAGAAATACCTGTAGAATATACTTTCTATAAGCGATGTTATACTCTGAGCAATAATTAAACTCTATTAAACAAACAGCCATTCAGACATGTTGACTGCTGCTTCTAAATTAAAATAAAAAGAAAGAAACCTCACACCCTCCACCACTGGGGTTTTTAAGTTGCCATGTTTATCTCAGTTTAATTAGAATTTGAGATCCAATTTCAGGGTACCTTGACAGGTTTAAAATCATATTCAAAGAAGTGATAACATGAACATTTGAGAGATTTATTGAGGTAATCATGTGAAAGCTGTATAAAATAAGATACAAGAGTAAGATATACAGTACAGCTGTTTTATTTTAGAACTGATGACCAGTTGACTGAGTTCTAAGGACAAATAAAAGTGTGGGGGTAGGAGGGTTAAAAATAACGCAATGTGGGGTTAAATCATGTCTGGAAATAAATTGTAAGCATCTTCATAATCATTGAACCTCTTAATCATATAGAAGAAGCAGCAACTATAAAATGTAAGGAATCACACGCCCAGCAGAGGCCAGAAAACCGGTCCCCACTTTGCTAGTCCAAAGGCCCCCTGTGTTCCACTCCACAGACCCTAGGTGTCTGCACGGGTGACACTGGCTTAAATTTTACTGATAAAAACAGGCAGTGTTTGAAAACTACCAAGATATTAAAGTTTCGGTTCACATCCTGAGTCATCGTTAACCATTTTGCTCTGGCATCATTCACAATAGACTCCCGCTCCCCTTTGGCGGCGCCCATGGTAGGCCCATAATTATTCGAAGCCCCGGAACTCTCCTGAGGCCCAAGGTCCCTTACAGGAGGGGAGCACCTGGGTCCGCTAGCCTGGCCCCCTGCTGAGCACCCGCTCTGCACAGAGCAGCCTCTCAGGAAATTGTTAAATGGGAACGTTGTGTTGCTAAACGGGTAGAAATCATCATGAAAGAAAGATATGAAATCTATTCTTTTTATATTATTTCCCCATTTATTTCATATGTCCTATCACTTGCCAGAAACAAAACTGACCTACAGATACAAGAGAGATTAGTGAGCTCAAAATAAGATGACTCCAAAGATAATCCCGATTCAGCCAGTATCTAATTCTGAAAATGCAGGCAAAGCGCTGTGATTGGTTGGCTGAGATGAGGTTTCTTGTAAAATTCAGGAATCCAAAATTAGAGTAGGATTAAACATTCATAAACGGCTGTCGTGATAGGAGTGAGTTATAGTTTAATAAATGCAAATCAATTTATAGCATTTTAATTCAAATATATGCATTGAGATAATTTACAGGTTTGTGGTAATTTTATAGACTATATATTTGCATGTTTAGCATATATTACATGATATTGTTGGCTTTGTGCAGAAGCTAAAATCTTGATGAACAAATTATAATTACATGAATCTGATTAAATTTCATACAAGGAGAATATGTATTTAAATATTGTGTAGACACATCAGATGCATTTTAAAAATGGGTATGCCTAACTTTGCAACTTATTTTTAATACATAATCCTGTTGTCAAGGTGAGTGCTTTACCTAGAGAATTCACTGAGAAGTTGGTTTTGGATATTCCTCACAAAGATTGTTTTTATATTTTATTTATATTTTTTTATTTTTGTTAATCTTCACCCAAGGATATTTTTTCCATTTATTTTTAGAGTGAGTGGAAGGGAGGAAGTGGGGAAGAGAGAGAGAGAGAGAAATGTGAGAGAGACACATGAATTGATTGCTTCCCACACATGCCCTGACTGGGGCTGGGGATCAAACCTGCAACCCAGGTGCATGCTCTTGACTGGGGATTGAACCTGCAACATTTCAGTTCTCAGGCCAATGCTCTAACCACTTAGATACACCAGCCAGGGCACAAATACTGTTTTTAAAATGCATATTAAAAACCAAGAACGTTTTTACAAACCTAAAACACCATATATTTAAAACTAGTTTCCTTTTATTCACCATTACTTCACATACAAACACATGTTCCTTTCCATATTACCACTTAGGAATAGCCCAGATTAATTGGAGAAACAAGAAATCATTATCTATTCTATATCTTACCTATTGCATAGCCTTCTTTTAGTGCTTGCCTTCTAGCAAAGATGGGAACAATAACTGTTCTTGGAATTTATAGCCTGATATCATCAGCTGGAACTCTCAATGTCCTTACCACTAGAAGATACGTTTTCTATCTGAGCAGCCTACCCACCCCCCACCCGGAGCCTTATTTTATTTGAGGAAAATAACAGAATGGCATTGAGGGGTTGTCAAGGGGCAGTTTAATTTGAAGTTTACTATGTGCACTCTACATTTGGAGAAGCAGATAATAAACACTGATCTGAGCCTTTTCTTACCTCTCTGCTTCATATTAGAAAAAGAGGGATCTCAGAATACAATAGAAGGGCCATAGAACAATAACTCCCACAATATTCTTGAGGAACAATAGTCTTTAACTTCCTTAGCTTGTCAATCACGTATTTGTCTTAGTCTGGTTGGACTGGGTGGCTTTATAAGCAACGGCAAATTATTCCTCACGGTTCTAGAGGCTGTGGAGGTCCTAGATCAAGGCTGCTGGAGGTCTGGTGTCTGGGGAGAACCCCTGCCTGCTTCATAAAGTGCCAGCAGTTCATTGTGTCCTCACATGTGGAGGGGCCAGGGAGCTGTCTGCGGTCCTTTACATGAGGTCACTAATCTCAGTCACGAAGGCTTCACCCTCATGACCTGAGCTCCTCCAAATGCCATCACATTGGGAGGGAGGATTTATTTTGAGGAACAGAAACATGCAGTCTATAGCAGTATTTTAACAGGAAACAGCATATTTTAAAGGAAAAGCTCCTTGGATTAAGCAATATAAGTTATTTTCTTAGAAAACAAAGTGATCTTGGACAGGAAAGAGTGGACCTCCTACTGAAGGACCCCTTGCTGCTCTCCATTGTGTGTGTCAGTGAGCAATGTTAAATGAGATCAAATCTAGTTCCTATAACAACACCACGCTGAGTTCAAAGACCTACCTAAGCTGGGGGAAATTCAAGTCCCCACATCTAACAATAGGATGGGATAGCAAGTTAGCAGGTGAACTGAGCCGGAGAGTTAATTGCTGGGGCTCTGGCAGAATTGATCTGATTACTCCAAAGAGTCTATAGAACACGGGAAGGACACAAGGAACTGAACACAAGTTCACTTGTCAGAAAAATAAGCCTTTTATGGTTTGGCAATTGAAATTCTTCTGCAATGGGAATTCTTTTTTTAATGGAGGCATCACAAGATATGTTCAGATGTTCACTCGCATCTTCAGAACTCGTTTAAAACTATTTCAGGTTCATAGGATGCGCAGTAGGTAAATCAGTACATTGAGTGCATGGGTCAAAACACATTTCTTGAACCACAAAAATAGGATTTTAACCAAAAGTATTAAACATCACAGACCATTATTCTGCACTCATGGAGTGATTCAACAGATATGTAACTATATTATACAATGTCTTTGGAGAACTAGGGTGATGATGTTTTATTCTCGCATGGGTAATATAGAGTCAGAGCTAATTTACAGTGCATAAGCTTACTTATAAATAGGGGCAAAAATAGCCAGGTCATGAAATATTGTTTACTCACGATATTGTATTCTATAAAAGCACAGATATAAAATGTAGATATCAGGTTTTTTAAAGTTTATCTTTATTGTTGAAAGTATTACATAGGCCTCCTTTTCCTCCCTACTAACTCCCTTCACCCTGGTACCTGCCCTCCTCCCCAGGCCTTCACCACACTATTGTCTGTGTTCATGCATATTTCATATATGCATATAAGTTCTTTGGTTAATCTCTCCCCAACTCCCCACCCACCCACACCTTCCCTCTGAGAGATTTTTTCTTCAGTGCTAATACATATCATCATTTATATTAATTTATTTTGGATATTACCAAGTAGTTTTTTAAAGGCATCTTCAATTTTCAAAAATACTATGCTCTAAAAAAACAAACAGACAATTATAAGAGCCTGAAACTCATTTGAATACCAAAAGTTCAGACTTAATTCCTTCAATTGGTGGAATTTGTTAATTTAATTTAATTAATCCATTGCTTTGCATGATTTTCTTTCACTAAAATGACAGAAGTTTTAGTTGAACTAGTCAAATACCTCGACAATTCACCCAAAACTAGAGCCTTTAAATAAGTCAGAGACATTTTTAGCATATGGGTAACCAGCAGTGGAGCAATGCAGGTCTTTGAGCTCTCCAAATTCATCCATGTTCAAACACTCAAAATCACAAAAGGATTTCTATGGATCTGTCCAATGATATTTTAAATTTTGTCTTGGAGCAAAAAATTATAGAAGCATGTAGGAGAAAGAATATCTGAAGATTTTAAAGATTTTTTAAAATATGAACATATCTTTGCAGTTAAGACTTCAAAGGACACAACATGTACAATGAGGCAGAAGACTTAGTAGATCTCTTTGCTGCAGCACATAGGCTAACGGGGGTGGTGATCAATCAACTTTTCTGACACATGCACAGTAAGTAGTCATCTGTGATCTAGCAGAAAATGCACAAACACCAGATGTTTCTATCCTGCTGTATACCATCCAAAAAAAATGTCCTTTATTCAAATACCTGAACTTGAAATGAAACTTGAAGAATTTAGCCTTTAGGTCATTCTATCTTTATGCTAAAAAATAAGAAAATCCTGCCATAATGGTACATATTTTCATTAATTTGAACAGATTAATTCACTGTTTTGCACCATTAAGTCTTAAAAAGACTATTATAGTTAATTCCTACTGATCTTTTCTTGTTATATGTTTAATACATCTTCTATCCAAGGTGTTTCAATGAGAGAGCACAGGGAATGCTGAGAATAAAAAGTATGTAGATTATAGATTTGCTTGAAAGAGAATTCAATGATTTCAAATCAAAAAGAACTTTTAGAGTTTAAAATGTAACATCTTTAAGATCTATACATCCTCATACAGACAAACCACTAAGATGGCACTGGTGGGATATGTTGCACCACAACTTTCAAATAATGTGCCACCTCTTGGGAATTTGGTTCTTTATGATAGTATAGCACCATCAGCAGCATCACTAATGATCTGAGGCACATCTCTCACCTTCCTGCAGTCTAAGAGCACCCTGTTGCTGAATGGTAATTATTACAACCTGTTCTATGTTACTAACTTACTTGCATATTTCGTTCTCCTTTATTATCCTTTGAATAATATTTGATATATGCAAAACTGTATACAACATACAAGTAATTGATAAAGTAAAAAAATAGTGAACACATGTGAACCATCTCTTAAATCAAGAAAAAGAAACATTATCAGTAGCTTAATACAGTTAGTTTTGCTTGTTTTTGAGCTTTACCATATGTGTACATGTCATAGGTAGTGTTGAGGACTTGCATCTTTGCAGACTTCATTATGTTTCCATGATTCGCACATGTACTGTGGTAGCTCACTTATTTTTCACAACTACTTAATTATTTTCTCAATTGATATATAATGGACATACAATGTACTGGATATACTTAAATATACAATTTGATGAGCTTTGACATATGGATACACCCTTGAAACAATCAGCCCTTTGTGATAGAACAGGAATGACTCTCAGACAGCCAACCAAGGACCATGGAGAACAAAGACTGCGGAGTCAATCCAGGGGCAGAAATGGAACTTAAATCAAGAAATAGCCCTCACCAGTTTGTGTCAGTGGATAGAGCGTCAGTCTGCGGACTGAAGGGTCCCAGGTTCGATTCCGCTCAAGGGCATGTACCTTGATTGCGGGCACATCCCTAGTAGGGGGCATGCAGGAGGCAGCTGATCGATGTTTCTTTCTCATAGATGTTTCCAACTCTCTATCTTTCTCCCTTCCTCTCTGTAAAATCAATAAAATATATTTTTTAAAAAAAGAAAGAAAAGAAAAGAAACAGTCCCCAACCCAAGTCATGGAACCTGGCAACCCTAACTCAGCTGACTTCCAGAACTGCTGAGGCTAAGGGTCCTTTCCCTTGTGAATGTTAGTGTCTATAGGTCACTTATCTTTTCACTATAGGTGAACAGATAAGAAAAGTATCCTCCAAGGCGACCCACTTGGACCTGGCATGATAGTCAGGTCTTTGAGCCTGATACTCTGATTGGATGGTTTATTTGAGTACCTTAGAAGATAATGAATTTTTAGATTTCTTTCATATTGCATTTGGAAGAAAAGTGAATAATTAGGGTCAGTGAGTAAACTATGGTAGATTATGTACATTACGAGCCCCAGGTGTCCTTTATGCTCCTTTTGTAGTCTCTCCCAAACTCTTTTTCTAGGTTTTCTACACCAGCTGCAGGGAACTAGACTCCCGAAGGAAGGGAGTCTGCTTAGCAAAGCCAAGCTCTCCTGGCTGAGAGTAGCCTCGCCAGTAAATTCTACTTGCAAATCCTAAATGATTCAATTTGATAGGACACTAATGTTGACAAGTAACTATTCTGGGTAACAGAATCTGTATTCTTGGGTACATACATTACCTTTTCTCACACCGTGTATCTAAGAGTGCATTAGGACCTGGTGAGCAAAAGTATTCCATAGACTAGTTCTGTTAAATTTACTGACCCTAAAGCCATCTGTTCTGAACCAAAATGCTCAGAATTGTCAGTAGTTTATTTATGTGATAATGAGTGATGTACCATATAAATGAAAGCAAATAGATAACATAAGTTGCCCCAAATTATCCAAATAGAACCCTTCACTCTCCCAATTCTGGGGCATAATAAAGATTGATTGACCAGATGTGTTCTGCATCGCAGACAGAGCATAAGATAGGATTCTAGAAAAAGGACCAAATTAATTCAAAACTTAATGTACTTTTATGACACTTTTATTCTGATGCCCTTGAATTATTAGTAAATACTTAGGAACCTAAAAATATAAATGATAATAAAAAATCATCTGTGTAAGGCACCATCTAGCTTAATATATAAAACATCCTATAGAATAAAGAGGTAATATGCATATTGACCCTCACACCCTCACAAGATGGCTGCCTATGACCAGGCCGGCAGGGTGGTTAGTGAGGGACAACCAAACAACTGAACAGCAAGCAGGCTGTATGGGGCAACCAAGCCAGCTGGGAGGGGCAGTTGGGGACAACCAGGCTGGCGGGGGGGTGGGGAGGCAGTAAGAGGTGACCAGGCTGGCAGGGGGGCAATTAGGTCGGCACAGGGGAGGGCAGTTAGGGGCAACCAGGCCAGCAGGGAGGGAGCAGTTGGGGGTGACTTGGCCAGCAGCGGAGGGCAGTTAGGGGTGATCAGGCCAGCACGCAGAAGCAGTAAGGGGCGATCAGGCAGGCAGGTGAGCAATTAGGAGCCAGCAGTCCAGGGTTGTGACAGGGATGTCCGACTGCAAGTTTAGGCCTGATCCTGGGCCTAAACTGGCAGTCAGACACCTCCAAGGGGTCCTGGATTGGAGAGGGTGCAGGCTGGGCTGAGGGGACCTCCCCACCCCCCTTGCATGAATTTCGTGCACCGGGCCTCTAATTATCATAAAGTTGAAATGTGTCACAACCTATCCTCATTTCTGAATAATCTATAAAGTACTTTGGTTGATTATTACTCATGTAAAATATTTTTGCTTTCAATAATTACACACATATGGCATGTATAAGGTATATTAGGTATATGTTATCTATATCATACATAAATGGGCACTTGACTGATGGCAACAGTCAGCTCAGAGATCAATGTGAAATAGATAGTGTGGAAAATCCCACGTAGATTTTTTATCTAGATGTAAAAGCTAAAAGTAAAGTGCTCAAGTTGATACATTTTAACATATTCTAAATTAGGAGACAAATATTTCTTGATTTTGGAAGTAAGAAAGGATTTTTTAAATCACATGAAACGTTAAAGATGAAGGAAAATATTGCTAAATTGGACAACATTGAATTAGATCATGAAAGGGAACTCTCTGTGCTTTCTATTCAAATTTTCCGTAAACCTGAATGTACTCTTTACAAAATAGTCTATTAATTTAACAAAAAGTTTATTTTAAAAAATTAGACTGCCCTAGCTGGTTTGGCTTAGTGGATAGAGTGGCAACCTGCGGACTGAAGGATCATGGGTTCGATTCCAGTCAAGGGCACATGCCCACTTTGTGGGCTCGATACCCAGCATGGGGCATGCAGGAGACAGCCAATCAATGATTCTCTCTCATCACTGATGTTTCTATCTCTCTCTCCCTCTCCCTTCCTATCTGAAATATATATATATATATATATATATATATATATATATATATATGATGTGTGTGTGTGTATATATATATGTGTGTGTGTATTTTTTTTTAATTAGACCTTGGTTTATCAAAAAACATGTCGACAGTGAAACACAAACCAAGAAAATAGTTTTATTACATACACTTGACATGCAAAATTCCTACAGGCGAGCAATTTCACGTTGAACATATATCCAAGAAAAATGCATGTATGTATCCTTTGAAAGTCATAAACAATAATATTCATAGGAACATTATTTATAATAAGTCAAAACTGGACACATCATATATCAATAAGCAAATGAATAATATTATTGATACAATGAATTATTCTATAGCAATGGAATATTTAGAAGAATGTTGTTACTGCTAAGAAGATGGGTTAGAGCAGTGACTGGAAAAGGTCATGGTAGTGGTTGTGACTTGATAATATTCTATCTTGTCCAGGGAGATGGTTAAAGTAGTGCTCACTTTGTGATAATAAGTAACACGCTCAATACTTATCCGTGCACACTGCTGTAAGTTATACTTAAAATGAGTTTAATTCTACAAATGTGGACACATGAATTGCACCATCTTAGTTATCCTAGTCACTGAAACTCAGCCCGGAACAGCAAGACCATTTCCTGTGTCATGTAAATTCCAGTGAATTGGTTGGGACATCTGCATTGTTATCTTCACAAACATTCTAAGGGTGAAATATCCAGACAATAGAGTTTTTCAGCAGAAAAGGAGGTTTAAGACTCAGTGTGCTTGTGGTGAACAATATCTCAGGTTTCAACCAGATCTCTTTCCTTAATTCCTTACAGGGAAATTCCTTTTGATGAACAAATTGTTTGACAATGCATACACTGTCAAAAACCACTGTCTTCCAGGATGTGGAAGGGTCTGTATTACAATTTTGACTCTTTGCCTGTCTCTCTTCTCTACTTGACAGGGAGGAAGAGAATGTGTCTGACTCATTACTGTGTTAGGCATTTTAGCCAAGTGCCAGACACAGAACACAGGTACTATACGCGCTTAAATAAAAGTTTAATGCAATGGCACTCGCCTTGGCAAATTCATTGCCAGGTCCACAAGTGTTTTGAAATCATACACTGATCATTCAAAAAATCACATCAGCCAAGCCAAGTTGAACAAGGTTGACATAATTCTAGCCTGAGTATCGACATAGTCTTCCTAATTAGTACTGGTTTCTATCATACTTTTTGAATACATTAGTTTTATAATATAAAACTTACTCACGCTAATCACATTTTCTTTCCATCCGGCATGTGCCACTGTTGACGGGTAAAGACAAAACCACAAGAATGCGAGGAAACTCACTGACGTCTCCTAAAGTTCCTGGTGACAAGCCGCTAAAGAACTCTTGCATGAGCATCTCATTAATAAGCTTATCAATGTGTTTGTTTGTTAGTTCATTAACTTCTTGTAGGAGCAATCCTGCTATTCTTGCAAATAACTTACAAAAGTTCTTCTAATGAGGCATTTCAAATCAGTAAGGCATCCATTAGGTAAAGCCTGCCGCTTGCCATAGATTGGCACGCACACTGAACGCCTCATCCAGCCACAAAACTGTGTAAATACAGGTCCATGCAAATGACATAATTTTTTCCTTTTCTCCAATAGCAGTTTTAACTATTTGTCTTAAAATACTTGATAAAAAGATGTGTGCCTGATCTATGATAGCGAATAACGTGCATTATACTTCAAGTAATTAACATATACAGCTATCAACCAATTATTGTAATTACATAAAATAATGTTATTAATAAGAATTAAATATTAGTGTCTTCTTCGAATGAATGCCTAAGGCTTTGTATTTTGTTTCACATTCACATCTTTATATTGTAGATAAGGCAACTGAAGCTCATCTGTGTGGTCATTTTGTCAAGCTTATGGTACTAGATAAGGGCAGAGGGAAAACTAAGATTTGTCCACAAATGAATATGTCACCTAGTTGGCAATACCACCACCATAAATAATATTTTCCACCAAATTAACGGAATAATTAAAGTCAAGTATTATGGTATACATATGCACAATTTTTTGATGGCCTTGACATTTTTCCTGACTATGACCACCTCATGAATGGGTGAGTGTAACTGGAGAAATACAAGCTATTTCCACATGAAGTGCCTACGTCGAGACCCCTGAGAGAACTGCTCTGAGTCAGCCTGCAACCCCAATCTCCATGGACATGATCAGAATGAATACTTTGGTTCAAAAATAACTCTTATCCCTTTCTTTGTACTTTCACCTTTCTATTTTAAATGACCATACAATTTGATATAAAAATGTTTTTTGCCATCCATTTTATGTGCCCTCTACACACTTAGTCCATAGATCTTGAGGAATGTCTGAAAGAGAAGTGGTCATCCTCTGGATAAAAACCTTATAAAAATAATGACAAGAAATCTCCTAACAATACCTCACTGTAACTTGTAATAACAGAGAGAATAACGCACGGGATTGCCTTGGGCTATTTATCTCTTATCAGCTTAAGACGTACATGTTATTGTTTACTTGCAGATTTACAGAAAGTTAATTTTTTACTAGAGTCAGAAGATTTAGAGACAAGCAAATTTTGTACTAAAATACTACTTTTCCCTGCAGAGAGTGGAGAAAAGGAGGGGTTGTAAATGGCAATAAAACCTGATATTGAAGAGTTGTATAATGTCTCTCCAGGCTTTGAAAGTATACCTGAGACTTCAAAATACCAAGTACATATGTGAGTCCAGTGATCTGGTTTCTCTTGCTGAACTTTGTTTATGAATTCCGAATGTCTGGCTCTTTAGATCAATGATAGGAATACTGTAAAGCTGAATGTTTGATAAATTCAGATTAAACATGTTAGGTGATATGGTCTGTCTGACTCCACTATGAGCCAAAATGAGCATGTAGATTCTGGCAGAATTAAAATCCATAAATGTTCTACCAACATACAGTAAAACGGTGATTTTTCTCATCTGATGGAGCGAAGTTGAGCTCAATCAAACAACTATCCAGCAGGCTCTCCAGCCCCCACCCCCAACCAATCCTTTTTTTTATTTTCCTAGACCCATTTCTACAGCTCGGCCACAAATTGGAAGTTGAATTGATTCTTTTCGCCCGGGAATTGTTCAGAGAAGTCACACAGGTGGTGTAGCTTTGATTCTTTCTTTTATTTTTGGCGCTGGGATTGGTTCTTTTCTGTTCCTGTCTCCACTTGTTATCTCCCCCGCTGAGATTCTCTTTCTTCTGGAGCTCAGATACTTAAAGCGGGAGGAGACTTTTTTATTTCACGCTGTTATCTTCCCAACAAGTATCTCTCTGTAATGGGAGCCCACCTGTGATGTGCACCACCAGAACTAAAACTTAACTGTCCATGAAATTTACTGTATGTTGTTTGATTCATTTACACCATGCTATGCAGGCCCTGAGCTCAACTGTAAATTTACCTTCACATTGTTTTTAGCGTGAGTCACTGGTCACAGTTCATATGCAAATAGGAAGTTAGCCGGCTCTTCTCTGAGAATTTTTATTGCTTCATAAAATTTAGACTCTGAGAAGCTCTAAGATTCCTTCCACCCTTGTGAAGGGTCGTGTTTGATTCTTCCCTTGGGAAATAACTTTAGTTTTTCCACTTAAATTCTAGTAAGATAATTATGTTCAGAACCTTTAATTTTTTTTAAATGGAAAAGTTTCCTGCCATATATCATGCTAATTATAAGTTGACCAGCCAATATGAAACCTACCAGGCAGAAATTCAGGTGTGGCCTGTGTCAGCATTGAGTCCTCTACCGCTGCTTAGATTGATGTCTGAACAACCAGTGCTTCACCCTGTGACAATTTTAAGAACTTGCTAATTGCCGTGGATCACCCCAGTCTAGCTGCCTTTCTAGCCTGTTGTTCAATAGCCCATTAGCAGCTATTGTATTCCATTAATGCCTATTTTTGTGAAGAACTGAAAAGGACTGGACTGCGGATAGCCTGCACTTTCTCAGAGCACCATTATTCTTGCTCTGGAAAATATGTGGCTGGCAGCATTTTTGAGTAGTAAATACATAGCTATTTGAATTTGGGGAAAGCTTATTTTAGCACCTGCATTTTCCTTTACATATTGTCATTGCAGGAAAAACACATTCTTGCAAATGTACTTATTAAATGCAATTCCATTCAGATTAAGGGGTCTGTATTTAGGTTCTGTTGGATACATGATTCTGTGATAGATGGGGGTATAGTTGAATATTTCAATATATTCAGCTTTGGATAAAAATGTTGAAAAAGACCAGGCAAAGACTGTCAGAGAACACAAGTGTACTTTCATAAATTTAATGTTGGAAAGAGAATAAAGTATTTATACCATAAATCGGTCTTTAGTTTCATCTGCATGTGACATTTATTTCAAATGTTGAAATCTATTAGCCATCCCATAGCTCCAGTATTTACTTAATATACGGGTCATACTGTGTTAAACTGATTAGAGACTCCTCAAGTTTAAAGCATGTTTCAAATTTAAAGTATGTTTTACCAAAAGTGTAATTCCTTTTCGTCCAGTAAAATTTTTCAGGATGAATTTTATTTTAATAATTGTGTCCTGCCACATATTTGAGTCCCAAGAGTTTGAATATGGATGATAGTCCGTTGCAAATGCTGAGTACACAAGAGCTCTTCTCGTCATTAGTCCTGCCCACACTTCTCCGTGCCTTTCCAGCCTTAATTCTCAGCACTTGTAATGCACTCTTGAGGGTCACAAAGGTTCAGAAAAGTGCACGTGACCATGCTCATGCTGGCGCTAATGCATGTTCTAGTCAGAGTCTTTTGGGAAAGGGCAGCTAGGTGCTCGCTCTTTTGTGCTCCGAGCAGACATTGGGGGAGAGCCAGCCTGCTAACTGGATGAGCCTCCCTGTCCCTGTCATCACCATAGAATATTGGTCTTGCCCGGAAGGATGTTCGACACATGTTTGCTGCCACTTGTCCCTCCTTTTTCACTTTCTACAATCCCTTAAAGAAACAGCTCTGTTCCATTCATTTATTTTATTTATTCACTGAATCATTCTTTCATCTATTCAAAAGGTTTTTTAAAGCACCTACAAGTTTTAAGTAATGTGAGATGCTAAAGAAGAAGATTATAATAGCACAGTCACTGCCGATCCTTCCCCCCCAAAAAAATACCTCACCTTTCAAAGGGCAATCAGATGAATCAATAAGACAATCTATTTTCCATACAGTAAAAAGAGTAATTTTTATTTAATATAAATCAGGTCATGTTACTGCCTGGCCAAAACCTGTTAATTGCTCTTTATCTTACACTGATAAAAAATTAAAACTGTAACCATTGTGTCCTGGGTGACAGAGCCCTAGAGTCCTGGACGCTGCTGCCTCTTCAACATAATGTCCTCTCTTTCTGCTTACTCACCAAGACCCAGACCCATAGCCACCTTCCTGCTCCATAATCTATGTGCTCCTACTAGGGAGAGGATAAACTTTGTATTTCTCTACAAATCTTTGCAAGGCTAGCTTCTGAATACCAATGAAGTATCTGCTAACATGACTTTTTAAAAGAGATTTCTTCTTCACCAACAAATTTAATTTAGTTACCTCTCCCAATAACATTTTATCACATCACTAGTGTCCTGGTGCACGGATTTGTGCACATTGAAAGGAAATTAATTAGAAGAAATATTTTAATATCTCTATTTTCCCTTTCTCTATAATAGAATTGTCATCCAAATTCACAATTGACAATGACAGATCAAAACACACGTGTGCAATTGGCACCAGCAAGAGCTTTATATGTATCACGCATACATGAGTAAACTTAGCCTTTTATAGATATAGGATAAACTTGCTTAATTAGACCTGCTTTCTGACTTAGCTAAACTTTTTCCAGCCCAGTGAAGCACCCCAACTTCTCTTTCAGGTAATTGTCAGCAACACAGCAGTAAATTAGTCATCAGAGAGATGCAAATTAAAACCACAGTGCGATATCACCTCATACCTGCCAGAATGGTAATCATCAATAAATCAACAAATAAGTGTTGGTGTGGTTGTGGAGAAAGGGGAACACTATTGATGGGAATGCAAATTGGTGCAGCCATTGTGGAAAAGAGTATGGAGTTTCCTCAAAATATTAAAAATGAAAATATTTCATGACCCAGCGATTCCACTTCTGGGTATATATTCAAAGAAACCCAAAACACTAGTTGAAAAGAATATAAGCACCTTCATTGCAGCATTATTTATAATAACCAAGATATGGATGCAACCCAAATGCTCATCAACAGACAGGTGGATAAAAAAAGTGGTGCTACATATACACAATGAAATATTACTCAGCCATAAAAAAGAATGAGATCTTACCATTTGTGACAGCTTAGATGGACCTAGAGGTTATTATGCTAAGTTAAATAAGTCAGATAGAGAAATACAAATACAAATATGATTTCACTTATATGTGAAATCATGTGGAATCTAAACAAATAAAGAGAAACAAATGCATGGATACAGAGAACAGACTGCTGATGGTTGGGGAGCTTGATGAAAAAGGTGGAGGGATTAAGAAGTAGTAATTGGTAGTCACAAAATAGTCACAGGTATTAGGAGTATGGTCAATGATATTGTAATAACTATGTATGGTGCCCAGTGGTACTTGAAATATGGGGGAGGGGGGGTGCATATGCTGTGTAAAGCATATGCTTGTCTGACCACTGTCCTGTACATCTAAAACTAATACAAAATAGTGTTAAATGTAAATATGATTGAAAAATAAAAAAATTTAAAGTGATTAAAATGGTTACTTTTATATATATTTTACCACAATTAAAATCCTTCCAAAATATAGAAAATTATTATGATGGTAAGAAAAATAATCTAAATGTTAAGGATATAGGGATGTTGGCAAATATTTATCATATGTGGCTTTACACACTAGCCCTGAATAAACCTTCCAAAGAAGCACAGGAGGTCCTCTTTTTACTAAGGCGTGGAGAAATACTCAGTGAGCCGAGCATTTCTATCCTTGATAGTTCATCTCTTTTATAAGCCAGACATGGCTATTGGAATACCATCATTGAGAGAACCCCTCTGATTTCTATGGATATTACGGGCACCATGGTAACCTCTAACCATCAAAGATAAGGTGGGCACATGACCCGTTAAGGGAAGCAGGGATGGACCAGTGATCAGAATAAAAGAGGTGAGTAGCCCAATAAAGCAGAGGTTTGCAGACTATGGTGCAGGGTCAAATCCCCTTCTCCTTTAGCTAAACTCTTGGTTTCTGAGAATAATGTTGGGGTCTTGGGGAAAGTCTGTGGAGGAGAGTCAACTAAATAAGGCAGTGGCTGCCACTGCAGCCCTTATTTCCAACGCAGTGTCTGTGCTGGAGCACGTCAGCAGAGACACAGGCATTGCTATGCAGCCACTGACCTGGCTACGGTATTTTTCTCTGTGCTTATCTACCAGAAGCTCCAAAGCATATTGCCTTTATCTGGCAGGCCCAATGGAATACCTTCACAGTGCAGGCCCAGAGTCAGAGAAACTGCTGGTTTCTACCACAGCATCGTCCACAGAGATCTCCACCACCTAACATCCTGCAAACGTCACACTGTTCCACTGCATTAGGAGCACGCTGACCAGAGCAGATAAGCAGGATATTTGAAAATAGTTTATTTGCTTTTTTAATACTAGAGAGGGGGAGAATCCTCTTAAGTTTAGATCCTACCACTTCAGTTATGTTTATGGGGTTCAGTGATCTACTTTTCATATAATCCTATCTAATAATAGACAAACATGATAATTGACCATACCTTCGCTACACCTCCCATTGGCTAATCAGTGTGATATGCAAATTAACCACCAACAAAGGTGGCAGTTAATTTGCATATGTAGGCTCCAAGTGGCAGAGGGAAGACTAAAGGCAAGCTGGAGCAGCAAAGACAGAAGACAGAAGGCAGAAGGCGGCTCCGGCCAGAGCAGCAAAGACAGAAAATGGAAGGCGGCTCTGGCCGGAGTGAAGGCCTGGGTCCTGGGTGCCGGAGGAAAACCTGTGCCAGCAGCCAGGAGAAGGGAAGGCCTATTGCAGGAATCTCTTCATGCAAAAGGCCTCTAGTAAAAAATAATTACTTACAAGGACATACATATGCAAGTCACAAAGTAGAAACATTAGGAGGATAACAACAATTCAATTCACTACAAATAAAATAATTCATATTGAATAAAAAATAAATTAGATGTAATTCTTTGCTTCTAAGATTTACAGAGATCTTTTTTGAATGATAATTCCTTTGCGTATGGAGATATTATGAAATGTTCATATTCTTACACAGCTTACCATCAAAGGTAAGTAAAAATTGGACTAATAGTTAACAATATAGATCAAAAGTATTTTAAAAGGTATCACAAGTCAATATTGGTTAACATTTTTTTATATTTTAACTAGAGGCCTGGTGCATGAATTCATGCACGGGTGGGGTCCCATGGCCTGGCCAGTGATCCGGGCCCATCGCCGTCTTGCCCAATCCTGATCAGGGCTGATTGGGGCCCGCTGGCCAGGGGCAGGGACCTCGGAGGTTGGTTGGCCACAGGAGGTTGTCTGTGGGAGTGCACTGACCACCAGGGAACAGCTCCTGCATTGGATGTCTGCCCTCTGGTGGTCAGTGTGCGTCATAGCAACCTGTTGACCGGTCATTTGGTTGTTCAATTGTTCGGTCCCTTAGGCTTTTATATATATAGATAACAATTACTTGTAGCACTATATTTGAGGACAGTGAACTCATAACCTTAAGGAGTGTTGTAGCATGAATTAAAGTAAAATAGCACATAAATTCTTATTTTAGCTTTAATATTTATCCAATCTTTGATATCATTTAAGACAACCAACTTGTCCACTCAGCCTCACCCCGTCTGAGTAAATGAGAACGAAATCACCATATATTAGTTACAGCCTCAGATGGCATTGGTTGGTCCCTGATCTTGCCCTAAACCTCTTAGCAAGTTTGGTTTACAAGCCTTAAAGTGGCTCCTGCTCATCACTTTCTACTAAGAGACTGATCTTAACTGTATCCAGGAATATCCAGCTGTCAACTACAATAACTTTCTTCAACCTACGCAAAGCTTCAAGAATTCAAAATCCACCTGATTTCAGGTGTCTGGGCCTTATAAACTGCCCCATCCCTGCTTCCATCTAGATCACACTAAAGATGCAGGTGGGCAGTATTGAAAGCTAGACCTGGGGCCATTGCCATTGAAAGGTCATCTTAGAGAGAGTCAGAAAAAGACACCTGCTGTAGTAGATCTATAAGAAAAAGGAAGGCATGTCGATGTCTGGGCCGATGAGACCTGCACCTCTATGTGTGGGCTGATAAGCAGAGTATAGACAGAATTTCGGCTCACCTCCAACTCCAGCTTTGTGCAGAGCACAGCTGGTGTGGCTGTGTACTGTGCCCAGACTGGCCTTTCTGCTTGGCCAGCACCCCTCAGCATCAGGCGTCCCTGCGCCTGCTGGAACCTATTTCCATCCTACCGCCCCTGTTGGTGCACCTCCTCGCCGAAACTATTGGGTTTTGGTGAGTAAAGTTTCAAAATGAATTTCCCATAATCATTCCATCAAGTATGATTCATGTCTGTGTTTTCTCCTACCTATGCCAAGATCACGAGATATTAAACTTTCTTTGTGCAACTGGCATGTGCCTTTAGGGGTCAATTGAAGTGATTAATTTCCAAGGTAAAGCCATGAGATAGTGGCAGAGATGAAATATGAGCAGTGTTCAGTTAGTGCATGAATAAAGGTGACCCTCTTGGTCATAACTGCAAATAGTCTGAACAAGCCATCCCGAAACTGAAAGGTTATCTCAGTGTAATTGTAACCATGCTCATGCGAAGTAATAAAAGAGTCACCTAATGAATGTTTTATATGAAGATTCAGTCAATTATAATCCTTGACGCTACAGGAAAACGTTTGCTGCCTAGTCAGTATTTTTATCTTTATCAATTTCTGAATGGACCTTTAATATCTTTGTACTTTCTAAGGAAGCTACCTGAACTGTTTTAACTTCTAAACTTTAAAAATTATATGCAACATTTAGCTATAAGAATTTTATTGACTGTGGATTTGTGTTTCTGATGAAAAAGGAAGACTATTCTGATACTTTTCTCTCATTGCTACAATTTTAGTGTCTTCTACTATGGGTTTGTAATGATGAATCATTAGTTTCATTAATTAGGAATTAGATTAGGGTAAAATATAATGGGAGCTCCTTGTATTATGTTTTATTTCCTTAAAGTAGTCAAACTAAGAGAGACCTTTAGGAAGTCTTATGTGGTCTATTCTTAAAGATAAGCAGTTGGACAAAACACATTCTACTATGAGTTGTAATTATCTCATAATTAAAGTTGATGTCATTTAGGAGAAACAATATGTTATAAGATAGAGACAGTATTCTTTAGTCGGTTAGTTCCAATCAGTACAATTAATATATCTAGCAATAAGATTTTTCTTCTTGTTCTTAATGCTTAGGTCTTTTCCTATTTTCACTTTTGAATATTTCTTCTGTTGGTTCCTACCCTTCTACCTGGTCATTCTTGTCTGTTGCAAAAAAAAATTATTAGTTTTAGGATTTGCACATATATTCTTTCCAATAAAGACAATTAATTATACTAAAAGAATCAAAGCAAATTCAAGATGGACATTTCTTATGATACCTATTGTTGTGTAACAAACTGCTCCAAATTTTAGTGATGAAAAGCAACAGTTTTCATATTCCATAATGTTTTGGTCCAGGAATTTAAGCAGGTGAGACTTATGGGTGGTTCTTCGGTTCCTTGTGGTGTTGACTCTGGTCATTAGGTGGTATTTAACTGCAAGATCCACTAGTCTGGGTTGTCCAAGATAGCTCCATTCATGTTCCTGGTGCCTTGGCGGCGATGGCTAGAAACCTGGGCATGGCTGGAGCCCTCTTCCTCCCTATCAAGTATCAGGGCTTCTTCATTTGCTCTCTCCAGAAGGAAGTCTAACTTCTTACATGGTAGCCCAGGACTCAAAAAACCAAGGGAATGGCCCTGACTGTGTAGCTCAGTTGGTTAGAGCATCATCCCCATACACCAAGATTGTGGGGGTTTGATCCCCAGTCAGGGCACATACAAGAATCAACCAATGAATGCATAAATAAGTGGAACAAATTGATGTCTCTCTCTCTCTCTCTCTGTCTCTCTCTCTCTCTCTTTCTCTCTCTCATCAATTAATGAAAAAAAAAAATGAATTAAAAAAATAAGGAAGCATCCAGTCTTCTCAACAACCAGGACTGGGCCTGGCCTAAGTCTGCTTCCACCACATCACATTGGTCAAGGCATCCCAGGAAGTCCACATTCAAGAGGAGAGAAAACAATCTATGTCTTGCTAGGAGGAATGTTGTCTTCAATCTGACACAGCATTTCAATATTCTGATGACACCTGCACACTGTGGACTGACTTTCTCCAAGCTTCCCTTTCCTTTGGGCTGTACCGCTAAACATATCTGAGTTCAGGAATGGCTCCTGATGGAGTCCATGGCTGCAGAGTCACTTTTCAGGAGACATAATGTGATTAAGGTTTACCTTAATCTCTAGAATTATTTACCAAGAAGCAAATTCAACATGTCTCTGCTCTGTGATTCCTGAGGGCCTCTGCTGATGTGTTTAGTGGCAAGTTGGCTCTCTGTCTTTATTGCCCTACCTTTGAACACATCAAGGTCAATGGGCTCAGTCAGTCTCCTTGGATAATCAGGTAAACCCTGGTCCTAGTGCTACTCTATCTGTCACTTGAACCTATGAATGCTCCACTTTCTCACAAACCAGTAGTTTAAAGATGGATTTCACCAGTAGGCCTTTATCAAGCCAGGACAGCTACTGACAACTGCAGTTAGCAGTGATTGACCTTTATCTTTTCTATCTGTATTAACATGCCATGAGTCTTTTGTCCATGCATGGGAGCACAAATCTTTTCAAAGATTTTGCCCAAATTTTCAGATTTTGCTGAATTGCTGTCTCACCCCTCCAACAAAAACAAGGGCAGTGTAATTAAACACACACACACACACACACACACACACACACATACACACACACACACACACCAATAATACTGGGAAAATCTCAGCTTTTATTGATTACCATCGATTGAAAAAAATCAGTTTAATTATCTGTGGAAAGTAATAGGGAATATGGGAATAAATGATCTCAATAGACAAATAAATGTATAAAGGAGATTCCCTTTCTGTTAATAACATATATAATTTTTGAATCTGGAAACATTTGCTTTAACATTTTTGTCTTTTATTTTTGTGTGTGCCTATTTGCCTTCTTCAAAGAATTATAAAAAACCACATATAAAAAGATGTCAAGGTTAAAGTTTGGTCAACCTTGTAAAATGTGGATAATGCATTATGAGAGAAAATAGGTGGGGTCATGGTTGCAGTAAACTTTCATATTAACACGTTAATACCTTCATGTGAATAACAATTTCTCAACATAGTTTTTTCTTCCTCTTTACTGGGATACTTTTAAGCACCCTTTCTATAGCCATGACCTCTTGCCCTTCACTGCACAGATGTGTTTTCCCATAATGAATGCCAATGCTCTCTTATTCATTGTAATTCAAATGAGTATCTGATAAATGATGAATGTGAGTGGACATTACATTTTAATTAATTGAATGGGGTAATAAGATATGGCTAAATAGTTGGATGATGCTTGCATGGAAAATAAGCAAAAAGTTCCTGGGCAAGAATTTTTAGTCCTTTGTTTCTAATATTAATATGATATGTAAAGTAGAATTGCATAACTTATTAAAACAGACACAGTAATAAATTGATCTAGATATTAGAACTGCAAGTTATATTTCCTGAAGATTTTTCACTTTTGGAACAATATCATTATTTAATCAATTTTAAACCAGTATGACACATTAGCCCATATTTAATTCACTTATTAAATTTTCTTAAAGTTGATCTATATTAGTTTTTCCAATTTTTGGAATATGTGTATTAGTCACAAAAACGAATGTAAAGTATTAAGCTGTTTACATTGTCATGTTCTCCTGGAATTTCTAATATTTATGTGAATATAAAAATCATAATTTCAAGTTTATAAGAAGCTTTCTATAAATATTAATGGACTATCTGACTAATACCATTTAACAGTCCTTAAAAATATCAGTCACTGATTCAATAGAAATAATAATGTTTACAAAATTAAAATGCAACTGCAAAAAATACCATCCAGTCTCGGCTTTGCCACATGCATTGATATATTTTGATATTTTTTGAACTCTTGATGAGACCTACAAAGAAGTTATTCACAGTAATAAGTCTGCTAAGAGAGATATATAATATATACATCCTAATATATAAAAAGCCAGGAACCAACATGACCGAAACAACTGGACAGATGACCAAACAGCAGGCTGCTTGGAGCAACAAGGCCGGCAGGGGGTTAGTGAGGGCCAATCAAACAACTGAACAGCAGGCTGCGTGGGGCAACCAGGCCGGGGGTGGGGGTGGGCAGTTGGGGGCAACCAGGCTGGCAGAGGGGCAGTAATGGGTGACCAGGCTGGTGAGGGGCAGTTAGAGGTGATCAGGCAGGCAGACAGGCAGATGAGCAGTTAGGAGCCAGCAGTCCCAGATTGTGAGAGGGATTTCCAACTGCAGGTTTAGGCCCAATCCCCAGAATTGGGCCTAAACCAGCAGTTGGACATACCCTGAGGGGTCCTTGATTGGAGAGGGTGCAGGCTGGGTTGAGGGGACCCCATGCCCGTGCACAAATTTCATGTACCAGGCCTCTAGTCTATAATAATAAAAGCATAATATGCTAATTAGACTTGACAGCGAATGACTTTCTGGATGTCATTCCAGATGTCCTTCCGGATGAAGCCGCTGTGGTGGGGGTCGAGGCAGAGGTGGTTAGGGGCTATCAGGCAGGCAAGCAAGCAGTGAGGGGTGATCAGGCAGGCAGCCAGAGGCCGTTAGGGGCAATCAGGCAGGCATGAGAGGGATTTGGGGCAATCAGGCAGGCAGGCGGGTGAATGGTTAGGAGCTAGCGGTCCCAGATTGAGAGGTTGCAGGCTGGGCTGAGGGACCCCTCCTCACCTGTTCACGAATTTTGTGCACTAGGCCTATAGTTAATTAATAAAAGATAAAAGGCAAGGAGAAATAGGGGCCATCTATGTGCCAGTTTTTTATCTTGGCTCTGCCACCACCTTTCTGGGTGACTGGGGACAAACTCATCATCACAGTTACCACCTGCTTCAGATCCAGCAGGAAGAGCCCAAGCTCCTCCAGAGCCAGTTTTCTGATTCCAGGAGTTTCTTATTCTTATTTTGTTTAATCTAATTGTACTTTGTGGTTGGGAGGAGATTATGATGAAAGTTCTCAGGAACAAATTGTGAAGAAGGAAAGGGTGCCTTTGGTATCCCCGACTGAATGCCCAGACATTTTGGGATGCAGGATAAGAGATAAGTTCACACACCATATATCTAAATATTGAAGTTATAAATGAAAGTATTAAATTGAATATGTTCTTTAGTACTGTCTTGTTTAAAAAAAGCTTCAGCCCTAGCCGACTTGGCTCAGTGGATAGAGCGTCAGCCTGCGGACTGAGGGGTCCCAGGTTAGATTCCGGCCAAGGACACATGCATGAGTTGAGGGCTTGATCCCCAGTAGGGGGCATGCAGGAGGCAGCCGATCAATGATTCTCTCTCATCATTGATGTTTCCATCTCTCTCTCCTCCCTTCCTCTCTGAAATCAATAAAGAAATATATAAAAAATAAATTTAAAAAATAAATAAAAAAAGCTTCAAAATGGCCTCGAGGGTCAAATCCATGCCTGATGATGGAGGTACAATCTCCCATTCTCTTCTCACTCCAGGTCATTCTGCCCCATGAGAACCATAAGGGACCATGTGTGTGAAGGGCCCTGTGTGCACTGCCAAGCTCCATTCACACCTTCCGCAGGGGCAAGTCCTTGGTCCGTGTTCTGGGTGAAGGGGTACCTTTCAGGATAACAAACACAGAAGAAAACTGCGCACACATAGAGAGCAGTCTTGGGGACATGAGGCAGTTGTTTCAATGTCTCAGGACTTGAACCATGATCTACAATGGGAAACCTGAGCCCTCAGTAAAAACATTCTCTTGCCTAGTAGACATGATGTTCCAGTGACAATGACTGGCTAGAGTAGGTCCAGAGCAGGACCCTGGAATGCAAGAACTCTGGGCCTGAAAATGATACTTTCCCCCACACTTTGCTTCCTTCTCCTACTCAGAACTTGTAAGCAACCAGTAGTTGCCTGGAGTCTCACCCTCCATCACATCATCACTTTACACAAAGCTGTCCTTTCCCATGATACTCCTTATTCTCACAGCCATGATGTACTTCTGTCACTTGGCATTTACAAAGAAGTTAATAATTTCTGGGGGGGGGGGGGGGGATGATTTTAGATCCAAGCTTGAAAATTTTTGTATGTAAATGAAGTCATTTAAGGGGATTTAACTCTGATAAAAGAACTCTTAAGGACATAATATCTTGACTCAATGAAATAATCTCTCTCTCTCTTTTTTTTAATCCTCACCCTAAGGCATACTTAGAGTGAGGAAGGGAGAGGGAGAATGCCAGAGAAACATAGATCTGAGAGAGAAACATCAACTAGCTTGGAACCCGCAAATCAGGCACGCACCCTTACCTGAACCAGCAACCTTCCGGTGCACTGGACAGCGCTCAGCCCACTGAGCCACTCTGGCCTGGGGAAAGAATCTCTTTTTTGAGGGTTCATTGTAGAATGTCAGACAGAGGAATAAAGCCCCCAAACATTTACAGATTTCGATAGACTTGTGGGAAGTGTATCTATTTAACATTGAAATAATACTTGCCTTAGAATGTGAAAGTTTCCCTTCATAGAAAAGGGGCCCTGCCAAAAATTGAATAGTTAATATTTTTATGAATGCTAGTGATAATGACAATAATTAAAAGACTCAAAATTCAAGTCACAATATCTTTACATGTCTCTTGTCCTCGGTTCAAGAACTTCACAAAGCAGGTATTTTCAAAATTTGAGAATTTTAGACCTCTTCAAATCACAGGGGTTACTATAAGTTTTATCTGACATCAAGTCATCGGTGTTCAGTCCATCTACCCTATGCTTTTGAAATGCAAATGTGATTATGCATTGCCCTGCTTGAGTCCAAATAATTACTCCTAAATGCCTATGAAGTAGACACAGTCCAGGCGTTAGCGCTGTAAACAATCCCTTTAGGATTTCTCTCTTATTTGACATCTCCTTTCATCCCCTCATATCCCTCCCCACTGCATATGACGTCATGTAAGGTATCATGGTGACTGACTAGTGCAAGACCCAGCGAAGACATCTCTGTGGGACTTTTCCACCTCTGCATTCTCATGGAACTTTATAAACACTTTTGCCCTATTCTCTACCCACTGCTCTAAATATTAATTTACTTTGGAAAAAAAAGTTTCTATTCCCTTCCTTTTTGCTTTGGAGCTAAAATAGTTTTCCATACATTTTTGTTTATGTGAGTAGTGATACCACTGACTCTAAAAGAAGCAATGAGAAATGAGAAGGAGCAAAGCAGTCAAACATTTCTTAGGCGAGAGTTCTCAGAATGGTTAGCATAAGGTTAGGTCACCATACTAGTATTTCCTGAAGCAAATAGAGGCATGGGCATGTAGATGGAACACAAGATAAAAATATTTGAAATCATAAAGATGTCTATAATGTGGAGTATGTATTCATGATATGCTCTACATTTAACCTTTGGAGACCTAATATCAATTTATAGTTTAATTATAAGCAAATCTATCATGTTGTCAGATTCTCACTGAAAGAATAAACAAATGATTGTTATATTCCAATAATGACAAAGCAGATGCAACACCCATCTCCAACAAAACTTAAGAATGACATACAAAAATGCAACAAACTGTAGAACATTCAAATTCCATCATATACCATGTAATGACTTTTTGGTCAATGATCTAGCACATATATGATGAAGGTCCCATCTATAATAATAAAAGCGTAATATACTAATTAGACCAGACAACTAAACAACCTTCCGGACGTCATTCTGGACATCCTTCAAGATGAAGCCACGGTAGCAGGTGCCTAGACAGAGGCAGTTAGGGGCAATCAGGCAGGCAAGTGGTTAAGGACGATCATGCAGGCAAGTGGTTGGGGCGACCAGGCAGGCAGGTAGGTGTGTGGTTAGCACAGCACATTACACAAGTACTTACCACTGTGTTACAGTTTCCTAGAGCATTCAGTACTGTAACAAGCTGTACAGGTTTGTAGCCTAAGAGCTGTAGGGGAAGAGAATTTGTCATCCCAAAATATATCTATTTGGCACAAGGATCATTTTAGGCTGAATAATTTTAAGAAAGAGCAGACACAGGAGATGCTAGGAAAAGCAAGCAGAAGTTATCCTTGGAAAAGACACTACATTTGTAAGAGTGTCTTCCTTTCTGTAGCAGGAAGAGGGGGAGACCTTTTCTCTGAAACTCTTATCAGTGAAGAAGACAAGTTAAATTTGCCTCTGAGCCTTATCTTTGTTTTCTGTGCTTTTCCTGGTAACAACTCACTCCCTGAACATCTTTTGACTTCAGCTGAAGCTGGTATTCAAGGTGGTGGCCTGGGAGATTTCAGTGAGTTACTGTGAATGAATGAGTGAGTGAATGAATAAAGGAGTGAATGGAATAAATTCATAAATAAATAAAATAAATAAATGGTCATGGATAAAAAGACTCAATATTGTCAAGATGTCAGTTCTTGCCAACTTTATTAATAGTTAATGCAATCCCAATCAAAATCTCAGTAAGTTATTTTGTGGATACTGACAAAATAATTCAGAAGTTTATATGGAGAGGAAAAAGAGTCAGGATATCCCACACAATTTTGAAGGAGAAGAACAAAGTTGGAGGACTGACACTCCCCTACTACAAGGCTTACTGTAAAGTGACAGTATTCAAGACAGTGGGATGTTGATGAAAGAATAAACAAGCAGGTCAAATGTGCCCACATTAATATAGTCAAGATAGAGGAGCAAAGGCAAGTCAATGGAGAAAAGATAGTCTTTTAAATAAATGATGTTGGAACAACAGGATACCCATATGGAAAAGATTAAGTTACATATAGACTTTAGACCCTTCACATACACACACACACACAAAATGACCTCAAAATGGATCACAAACCTAAATGGAAAATGGAAAACTATAAAACCACTAGATGACAACATAAGAGAAAATCTATGTGATCTTGGGTATGCAATGGATTTTTAGATACAATGCCATAAATCACAAAAGAAGTAATTGGTAAGCTGGATTTCTTTAAAACTAGCAACCTTTGCGTTATAAAACATATTAAGAGAATGAGAAGACAAACCACAGACTGGAAGAAAATATTTGCAAAAGACACATCTGATAGCAGACTGTTATCCAAAACATAGAAAGAACTCTTTCTCAACAAGAAACAAACTATCTGATTAAAAAAATGAGCCAGACCTTAAAGGACACCTCACTAAAAAAGATATACAGAGGGCAAATAAAAAGATAAAGAGATACTTTAAATAATGTATCATCAGGAAAATGCAAATTAAGACAACAACAATCCTTTAGTAGGTGAATGGATGAATTAACTGTGGTAGGTACACCTAGACAATAGAATATTATTGAGTGCTAAGACAAACTGGATTATCAGCCATGAAAAGACATGGATATTAGTAAAACTTAAATGCATATTAATAAGTTTTTAAAAGCCCACCTAAAGAGGCTACATATTGAAAGAATTCAATATTAGGCTTCTAGAAAAGGCAATACTATAGAGACAGTAAAAATATTGTTGTTGGTCAAGGATTTTGTATGTTGGAGGGAGGGATGATTAGGGAGAAACACAGAGGATTCTTAAGGCAGTAAAAATACTTTGTATGATACTATAATGATGGATACATACTATTGAAGGTTTGTCCAAATTCTTAGAATGTACAACACCAAGAGGGAACCATAATGTAAACATGGACTCTGGGTGATGATGATGTGTCAATAAGTGCACCCCTCTTGTGGGGGTTGTTAATAATGAGGGATGCTATACATGTGTGGGGGCAGAAGTTATACAGGAAATCTTGGTACTTTCCCCTCTTTTGCTGTGAGCCAAAAACTACTGTTAAAAAAAATCAGTGCCCCTTCTTCTTTATTTTATTCTTCTACTTAAAAAGTAACATTATAAAGTAGTATTGTGTGTGTATATTTAGATGTTTCTTTTGTTACACTGATTTTGACCTTTATTCCTGTTTTGAAGGATTACATTTGAAACACCTTCAGCAAACAACAATTCCTAAGCCACACACACACACTGAAAAATCCAAATTCTGTTTCCATCTCTCTGTCCCAATAGGTAAATAGATGATAGATATAGATAGATAGATAGATAGATAGATAGATAGATAGATAGATAGACTTTAAGAAATTAGCTCATATGATTGTGGAGGCTTGATAAGTCCAAAATCTACAGCACAGGCCAACAGGCTAGAGACCTAGCAGACCCAGGAATAAATGCAGTTTAAGTCCAAGGATGGTCAACTAGAAACAAACCCCCTCCCTTCTTCCAGGGAGATTTGTCTTTTTTTGTTCAGGGCCTCAACTGATTAGGTGAGGCCCACTCAACCCACATTATAAAGAGTAATTTACTCAGAACCTACTGGTTTAAAAGTAATCATATCTGAAAAATACTTTCAAAAACATCTAGAATAACATCCGGCCAAATATCTAGGTTCTGCATCCTATTCAAGTAGACACATGAAATTAATCATTACAGGAATCAAAAGAATTTATAAAAACGTGCATTGGGAGAGATCTATATAAAATATGACTTAGGCTCAAAGGTTGTAGTGGCCAAGCATTTGGTTGGGGACAGCAGGTTAGAGAAAAAGGATGCCAAGTTGGGGTGGAAGAGAAGTCTCAAAGGTAATGATTCCCTGCTTGGATTAGCCTACAAACTAGCCTGGATAACACCTCAGACCTGGCTCACTCTACTACACATAAATGGCATCCCTACACTGTGGTGCCCCATCCTGCAGGAACCTATTAACCCGTGGCTCATCCCTGTCAGCATTCCAAGCTGAGAGATGAAAGGCCAAAGGTCAGAGTCATATCTCACACACACACACACACACACACACACACACACTCCCCTACTTGGGAAACTGTAATCCCAGAAGAAGAGCACATTTGGGAATTCTATATAATAAAAGCCTAATATGCAAATTGACTAAACGGGGGAATAACCAGCTGCTTTGATGTGCACTGACCACCAGCGGGCAGGTGCTCAATGCAGGAGCTGCCCCCAGCCCACAGGCTCTAGGCCAGACAAGGCAGATGCCAGCGGGGGTCCCATATAGCCCCACAGATTGGCCCTGATCACCGGCCAGGCCTAGGGACCCTAATGGTGCATGAATTTCATGCACCAGGCCTCTAGTAAGGTAATAAATGGAGACTAATCAATAATCACTTAGCATGATATATTAAGGAGTTTGTGCCTTATTGTATAAATTTTTGAACTGTTACATACTTCAAACGGACAGAGTAACTTGATCAGGATGGCATTTGAAAAACCCCTAGAAGAGAATTTAGTGAACAGAAGGAAGGAATACAAAACTCCCAGTAGGAAAAATCATTAGTCATCTGTAGCAACAGTGAGGATAAAGAAGAGATGACAGAGTATTGTGAGGAGACGGGAACATCTGTCAAAGGAAAGCTGAAGTTGAGAGCATGATAGCCTGGTTGTAATGTCTGGCCTTGAGATTCATGGGTGGGTTGGGATCAAGCCAGAGTCATGTGGAAAAACAGAAAATATAGGACATCAATTATGATGAAGTTGTAACCAGACATGATGCGTGTTTAAGAATGGTTTCTGGACTATTCTGGGGAATTCTTAGAAGGCTCAATTCAATTTCATGCAGCTCATTCAAAAGCACATGTGATGCTCAATTAAAAGTATCAAAAAATAGGGTATTTATGTGGCTAATAGTAATAATAAAAATAAAATAAACAGTACCGGTGCCAAGGACTATTAGTCATTACACCTGGCCCAGGACTGGCCTCTGTAGGGAGGGACTTATTTACTGATGTGGAGGGACTTATTTACTGATGTGGAGGGACTTGTTTCTGTCGAGTGCTCAGCTTGTGCTTTTGGAGGAATGCCAGGAATGTCAAGTTTGGAATCAAATTACCATTTGAGTGAACCCAATAATCTGTACAGTGGTCCCAAACCTTGGAGGAGATGCTACCTCCGTTAATGAGTCCCGCCTTTCAACTCCATCTCCATTAGAACTGAGTGATTTCCCATTGACTTATTTCTTCTTAGGATGAAGTTGGAAAACTGACGGCCTGCTACTATTACTTCAGCTTCTTTATTTGATTTTCAGAAACTCATCATAGATAAACTTGTATTGACTATTTCTACATGCCAGATAGTCCTATATGTACATAAGTCATAGTTCATAGGTAGAATTCTCTCTACATTACAGGTGAAAAATGGAGGCTCTGAGAGGTTAACTGGCCTCAAATCACAGAGCTGGGAGATGTTGGGGCTGGGATTTGGAACCCAGACTCTAGAGTTTTTTCTCTTAAATGCTAAACTAGGCCAAACCTTTGATCTGGCCACCCAGCCCTGGCTCAGGCTCCTGCCTGGCTGCTTGCCACTTGGCACACTGCTACATCCCTTGGGGGATGTCTGACTGCCGGTTTAGGCCAGATCACCGAAGGCCTTCGTGGCAATCAGGCCTAAACCGGCAGCCAGACATCACCCAAGGGGTCCCGAATTGCAAGAGAGCACAGGCCAGGCTGAGGGACACACGCACACACACACACACACACACACACACACACACACCCATACACGAATCCGTGCACCAGGCCTCTAGTTACCAAATAAAATACTTTTTATTTCCATAAAATGGGTAATAGTGCCCACCTTCATTTCTGATTTGGTAATGTGAGTCTTCTCTCCTTTTTCTTAGACAATTTTGTGAAAGTTTTCTCAATTTTACTGATCTTTTCAAAGAACCAACTTTTTGGTTTCTTTGATTTTCTCTACTGTTATTCTATCCTCTATAGTCTATATCATGTCTTTCTACTATAATCTTTATGGTTCCCTTCTGCTGATGTTGGGCTTTTTTTGTTCTTTTTCTAGTTCCTTAAGTTGTAGTTACATTGTTGATTTGAGATCAACCTCTTTTTCAATGTAGGGATTTAAAGCTATAAATTTCCATTTTAGCCATGCTTTCTGTGTGCGTCCCACAAGTTTTAATGTGTGATCCTTTCATGTTCATTTATCTCTAAATATTTTCTAATTTCCATTGTGATTTCTTCTTCAATTCATTGGTTGCTTAAGAGTATGTTCTTTAATTTGCCCAAATTTGCTAATTTTCTAGTTTTCCTTCTGTTATTGATTTCTAACTTTATCCCTTGTTGCCAGGGGGAGATACCTTGTATGATGTTTATCTTTTTATATCTATTGAGACTTAAACTCTGGCTTCACAGATGGTCTGTCCTAAAGAATATCCCCTGTGCAATTGAGAAGGATGAGTATATAGTTGTTGTTGCCTAGTGTTCTGTAAATGTCTGTTAGGTCTAGGGGCTGTTGTGTTGCCCAGGTCCTCTAGTTCCTTCTTTATCTTATGTCTGGTTGTTCTATCTAGCTATTCTACCTGAATAGATAGATTCTGAATTATCTGTTGGTATAGGAATGTCTATCACTCCCTTCTATTTTTTAATTTTTGTTTCATGTATTTTCATTGTCAGTAATTAGGTGTATAAATGTTTATATTCATTATACCTTTTTGCTCTATTGAATTTTTTATTAATATATAATGTCCTTCTTTGTCTGATGGGATTTTTTATTTAAAATATAGTTTGGTATTAGTATAACCACCCTGCTTTCTTTTGGTTACTATTTGCATGGAGTATGTATTTCCATCTTTTTACTTTAAACCATTTTGTATTTTTGCATTTCTTGCAGATATCATATAGGTCAATTATTTTTCTTATCCTTTCTGCCAATCTTTTGACAGAGTTTAATCCATTTACATTTAAAGTAATTACCGATGTGGAGGAACTTATTTCTGTCATTTGCTATTTGTTTTCTATATGGTTTATACCTCCCTCCCTGTGTTACTGTCTCTTTTGTGATTAGTTTTTTATAGTAAATAATTTTAACTCCCTTCTTATGTATTTTCATGTAAATTCTATAACTTTACACTTTGTGGTTCCCATTGGGATTACATTTATTGTTCTAACATTATAAGACTCCATTTTAATTTTACCAACATTAATTACATGCATAAGTCTGCTCATGTAAAGCTCTGACCAACCCCTTTCAGTTACTGAAGTCACATTGTGTGATCAAAAACATAAACTAATAATTGTTTCTTACTGCTTGTAATTTCTGAAACAATGTCAACAAGTGCATTTGCCTCGCCTTCTCAGCTGATGTGAAACTGCTGATGGCACTAGTTAGTCAGGTAAAGTATACGGTAGAATGATTATGAGCAATCAATTACCAACAGTCCAGTCTGGGCTTGGTTAGGGATTCATTTTATATTTGCTATTTACACTGCAGCATTTATATTTGATATTTGCTGAGCACAGTGGAATTTTCAGTTTGAGTCCTACAAGCATTTGCTACTACAAAGTTAGGAATCAATGGTTTCTAAACTACTGCATTTTGAGTGAGAAGGCAGGGATTTAAAAAAAAAAAAAGAGTCCTCATTTTCTCCTTCCACAACTCTGCTTTAGTATGCCTGGTCATGCTTTCCTCCTCTTCTCATTTCAATTCTTCTTACATTAAAATATCTGTGCTATGTTTGTTTTTTTTTAAATTAACCCCAAAGGAATTCTGTGCTAGCAAAGTAAGTAACAAATAAACTGGTGTGTGTGAAACTGCCATGTAAATTCTCAAATACATATAGTTAGTAAGGACCACTAATTACTATGTATCAGTTTCTGTGATAGCACAAATAATCACTTAGATAAATTCTACCATTCTTAACAATAAAAGCAAATTTTCATTTGAGCACTTATTTTTATTTCAAGCCATAGAGTCCTTTACCTACAATATTGAAACACTCTAAACAGGACCAATACTAAATAACTAAATATTGCAAATGAAGAAACTAGCTGAGAGGAATGGCTGCTGTAGGGATGGCTTGCTGTCAGTGTGCTCTAGGATGAATATGCTGAACTTACACAGGATTTCCATGATCTGAAAGAAGCTTCTCTCAATGTTAGAAGGATGGTTTCAGCTCTTTAGAACAAATTAATTTAGAACATTTTGAAAGAGAATGAAAGTTACAGAATAATCATTTTCTCTTTCTTATTGTAGAAATGTTAGTGTGAAATATAACTGTTATGTGTTGGAGAGTTATCACAATATTCTTAATTTATTCACTTTCTCCATAAACAATTGAGTGTATATAGTCCCTAAACACTGTTTTAGGAGCCAGGGGTCTTAAATTTATTATGATATATAAAATCTCTGCTCTTGAGAATATGTGCTTTTTGCCCAGAGGCAGAATATAAACAGGTATAAACAAATAAGATAAGCTCACGGATTTGCAATGAAGACTCCAAGGTGTATGAATCCATTTATACACCTAAAAGCTTACTGCAACATATTCTCAGATGTTTGGCAGTTTAGCAAGACTTATTTCTTGCCTTATGCTATCACTTCATATTGTGACAGGTTGATATAACAAAGTAATATGCTTTGTAAGCCTTTATTCCTTAAGTTTCAATCAGTTTTTCTCCATCTGCTCATGTATACCCTGTGAAGATGGCATGTAAAATGTCACTTCAGGAAGAAGCATGGATAAACAGACAGGAAGAGGTGGGAATAACTGCCCCCAGGGGACACGCCCATAGGCCTAGCGCTGGTGGCCAGCGGGGCTTATGCTTCAGTCCCTGGGACTGTGCACATTCATATTGAGGGTCTGGCTTCCAATCAGCTGAGTGAGGTGCTAACAGATCTTGCCTTTCGGAACACTGACAGGTCTGCGCACACCCCCCACTCCTGGGAGCCATTACAAATCAAACAGGCTGCTGGCACAGTCCTGCGGATTTGAGAGACACCAAGAGCCAGGGCAGGGTTGAGTGATAAGGTTCATCTCCTACACAGAGCTACTCCTTCAAGGCAGGGAGAGCGGCTGTTCCACCCAGTGCAGAGACACCAGCAGAGTCAAGCAAGGTAAAAGCTCAGGGCAGGGGGGAGGGGGGTCAGCAATCTTTGTGAAACTGAAACAAGAAATTTACATAATAAAGAGTTCAAAGTGATACTCATAAAGTTGCCCATGGAATTTGGGAAAACAATGCATGAACATAGTGAGAACTTCAACAAAGAGATAAAAAATATTAAAACGTACCAAATAGAAGTCACAGAGAGGAAGAATACAATTAAGTAAACTGAAACAATATACTGGAGGAGTTCAACAGTAGACTAGATGAAGCAGAAGAAAAGATCAGTGAACTCAAAGAAGAGGCAATAGAACTCACCCAATCAAAGCAGCAAAAAGAAAACAGAATGAGAAAAGTGAATATAAGTCAAGGGACTTCTCAGACAACATCAAGCAGACTAACATTGGCATTATAAGGGTCCAGAAGGAGAAGAGAGACAGAAAGGGGCAGAAAAATTATTTAAAGAAATCATGGTGAAAATTTCCCTAACCTGAGGAAGGAAACAGACATCCAGATCCAGGAAGCCCAGAGAATTCCAAATAAGATGAACCTAAAGAAACCTACCCTTAGACACACTATAACTAAAATGTCAAAGGTTAAAGCAAGGAGAGAATCTTAAAAGCAGCAAGAGAAAAACAACTTGTTACATACAAAGGAAACTCCATACGACTATCAGCAGATTTTTCAACCAAAAATTGTTTTTTAATATATTTTCATTGATTTCAGAGAGAAAGTGAGAGGAAGAGAGAGAAACATCAATGATGAGAGAGAATCATTGATCAGTTGCCTCCTGCATGCCCCACACTGGGGATCGAGTCCACAACCCTGGCATATGCCCTAACTGGGAATCAAACCATGACCTCCTAGTTCATAGGTTGATGCTTAACCACTGAGCCACACCATCCAGGCTCAGCCAAAATTTTATAGGCCAGAATGGAGTGGCATGATGTATTCAAATTGCTAAAAGAAAAAGTCTTTCAATCACTCTGAAGTTTCCTTAAAAACCTAAAATGGAACTACCATATGATCCAGCAATTCCACTTCTGGTTATCCATCCAGAGGAAATGAAATCAGAATCTCAAAGCTATATCTGTATTCTCATGTTCATTGCAGCATTATTTACAATAACCATTATTTGGAAATACTCTTGTCTGTATGTAGTGAAATGCAAAAAAAAAGAAAAAAGAAAAAAAAAACAGATGTGGTGCATATATACAATGAGTTGTGAGAAAAAAACATTCTGCCATTTGAAACCACACATATGAACATTGAAGGCATTGTGCTAAGTGAAATGAGACAAAGACTGCAGGGTTTTACTTATATGTGAGATCTCTCTGCTTCTCCTTTCTATCAACCTATAGATGTCATCTAATTCTAATACTTATTGGAGTTATAATAATTGATACAGAGTCTCTAGTAATTATTTATTTTCATCAGCATTAGTCCTGTCCAGTCATCTAGACATTTTACACTTCTTTGGATTAGCCTTGGACTAATACTTAAATATCAGCGAGAAATGCTTGTTCATTGATTGCTCTCAGGTTGACTTTGATGTGATTTATCTTCAGACATATTTGTTTCCAGTAGACACTGAACTAATTCAAAAGAGAGGATCTATATGAAGTCAGAGCCAATCAGAAAGAGAAGACTAATGCACCAAGTACTGAGAGTCCCATCCCTGGAAGGGTTGAAAGAGATTTCGATGGATTCCTTGTAGCATACACTGTTGTGTATCTTCAATTAGGAACAAGGATTGGAATAGGAAGTGTAAAGTACCATTTACTGGTTGTACCGGTTAATGATGGCAGATTTTGTAATCAAAGAAAACATGATAATTTCAAGAGAAACATCAAAAATGCTTTATTCAAAGTAATGTCCATCACTAGCTACACCTTTCCCCCATCTTTCAGGTAATTTGTGGGTACCGTCCCAATAGAACTTTTCTTGTTTTGAGGCAAACCATTCAGAGACCCAATTTTCCACTTCTTCGTATGTTTTGAAGTGCTGCTTAGAAAGTGCATGTGCCATCAATCGGAACAAGTTGTCATCTGAAGGAGCAAGGTCTGGTGAATACGGCGAGTGGGTTAATACTTTCCAGGCAAGATCTTTTAACGTGTCTTTAACTGGTTTTGAAGTGTGTGATTGTGAGTCATCATGAAGCAAAATTACTTTGCCGTGTCTTCTGGCACATTCTGGTGGTTTTATGATCAAAGTGTTTTTCAAATTGATTATTTGTTGTCAGTAGTGATCAGTACTAAGGGTTTCACCTGGTTTTAGAAGCTCATAATACACCACACCTTCCTAATCCCACCAAATGCAGATCATTGTCTTATTTCCAAAGCGATTTGGCCTTGCAGTCGATGTTGATGGTTGACATGGATCAACCTATGATTTTATGCGTTTGGGATTCTCAAAATAAATCCATTTTTCATTGCCAGTCACAATTCATTGCAAAAAAGTCTTTTTTGTGCCATTGAGGCAACATTTTACTGATGACTTTTCGGTTTTTCATTTGTCTTTCACTCAGTTGATGTGGCACCCATTTTTCTTCCTTTAAAATCTTTCCCATTGCTTGTAAACGATAGAAAATTGTTTGCTGAGCAATGTTTAATCTTTCTGCAAGTTGTTTTTGAGTTTGACACGCATCTTCATCCAATAATGCTTGTAATTGTTGGTCTTCAAACTTTTCCAGTTGACCTGGACGTTCTTTGACTTTCACATTGAAATCATCACTTTTAAAACATTTAAACCAGCGTTCACAAGTATCTTGAGATGGAGCATGTTCACCATAAGCTCCCCAAAGTATACGATAACTTTCAGCAGCACTTTTCTTCAAAATAAAGTAATGAATTAAAACTTCCCCCAAATGCTCTTTTTTTGGCACGAATGTTGACACATTTAAGTGTAAAAATTTCTATGATGTTAACACCTTCAGAAAGTTTGACATATGAAGATTTGAAGCTTGCAGTCACTACAACAAAATAGCATAGATATCAAATCACATATATATATCAACATATGTGTAACTCCATCTGTTGAAAAAAATCCACATTATTAACCGGTACACCTAGTAATCCCTGAGATTCTTGAGCAAAGGTGAAATCGCCTTATTCTAAAGAGCAGAAACATTTGATTGGCTGGTGAAATGATTTAAAGAAATAAAGCTCCAAACCTCTGAGCTAGGTTCGAACCCTCCAGCTCATGAGAGGTCCCACCATTCCCTGGCAGTTTAACTCGGCCTTATTCACCTGTTTACGTTCCCTGCTAAGCCACTCTGAGTATTTACACCTTTGTTCCTTCTTGTAGAGGTTTCCATAGGCCCATAAATTATTTTCAGTACATTTGAGAACAGAATATTTTGTCTGTTTGGTTTACAGCTGTATCTCCAGCATGGAAAATAATGCCTGGTGTATAGCAGGTCCTTAAATTATTTTAGAAAGAATCAATATAATAATTTTTTTCCATTATAAATCCTTGGAGAAAGACTTCCAACTTTTACGTTTAGCAACCATCAAAGTGTGTTTTTTCACTGGAGTTACTCCACTTAACAATAAGAACACATTAAAAAAATAAAAGGTGCATCTTTCTTAGTTCAGGTATTTAGTTCCGGTTCTGATAAAACCTCCTAATGATCTGAACTCAGAAATATCACTCTAGTCCCCAAGCATGTGGATACCTGGGTAGTGAGAGTGAAGCGTGAATGAAATGGCAATGATGTCATCAATGCTAAAAGGCACTGTATTTAACTGAGTGGCTAAAATTACTGGGCTGGGACACTGTCTGTTGAGTAAGAAAGTGCTCTTGGAAAATTGTAAATAGATGATGTCAGTGCGAGCCCCAGTCGGGCACCTTTGGGAATGTTTTTCTGAATGTTTCCATGTGAACGTTTTGCAAGGGTCTCATGTTCGTGCAGGTGGATAATGTTTGTAAATATGTAAAGAAATAATGAAATCTTTTCTCCAAGCTGAGCTCTGGATCATTTTGCCAGCCTCCACTTCACTATTTAATTACACATGTGGCTTTGACAATTAACTGTCCTGTTTCATCATTTATAAAGTGGGGTTAATGACAGGCTCCAACCTGTGGCGTTCTTTTGAGAATTAAATGAGTTACTGCATTGACAGAACACAGAACAGGGCCCAATACGTAGTAAGTATCCAGAGCCTGTCTCTGGTTTTATATGACAGACTTGAGAAATGGAAACATGTGGTTTACTGACATCAGCTATGGAAGGGCTTTACACATTTCACATGCACTGGCATGTCTTGTGACGAATATGAACTATTCCTAAAATATGCTCCCTGAATATTTCAGGGTGCCAAGCTGGGGCAGGTTTCTACTCCCATGACAGCCCTGATGGGACACAGGAGAAGGGCACTTAAGGCCGATTCAGAGTTGCCCTCCCTTCCAAATAATCAGAAGCTGCTTCATCACGTAGATCAGAGTGTCAACCTGTCACTCAAATCAAAAGGTCAATCTTGGCTCAAAAACTGTTGTATATATTGATTAGCTTTAAAAGAATATTTCAGCAGGGAAAGAGGGTGGCAGGGAGGGGACAGGAGGAGATTAACCAAAGAACACATATGCATGTATGCATAACCCTTGGACACAGACAATAGTGTGGTGAAGGCCTGGGTTGGGGTGGGGGTTGGGTGGAGGGTGGTAAAAAGGGAGAAAATTTTATCAGTGACAAAATGAAATTTTAAAAATCTATAAAATATAGTTAAAATCATTCCTCAAGTAATATATTATCTAATTTTAATTGTTTTAAACTGACATAAGAAATGATTTAATTACTCTCACAAAAATTACTATCTGAGATGTATATGATTGATGCAAAATGAACTATATACCAGAGAAAGAGAAAGAGAGGAAGATAAAGAGTGAGAGAGAGATTTTAAATAATAAACTATTTTAAAGACAGAATATTTGTGGGAGAATTCTGTCTGTTTTATTCATTCAAAATAAAACACTTTTTATATGAAACATTTTGACATAGGAAGCTTCTTTATACCCAAAGATAAACCATAAGAGGTAAGACTAACTAAGCCAGTGATGGAGAACCTATGACACGTGTGTCAGAGGTGACACACAAACTCATTTTTTTGGTTGATTTTTCTTTGTTAAATGGCATTTAAATATATAAAATAAATATCAAAAATATAAGTCTTTGTTTTACTATGGTTGCAAGTATCAAAAAATTTCTATATGTAAAACAGCACCAGAGTTAAGTTAGGGTTTTCCAAAATGCTGACACACTAAGCTCAAAAGGTTTGCCATCGCTGAACTAGGCTGTAAAAATGTCTCTAGTCTTTTTTTCATATAAAATATTTTTTCATGAAATTACCTAATTCTTTTTACTATAACTTATCTCTAGAACAAGAGATTACCTCTTGTTTTATAGTTTTAGAAACAACAAAATTTGAGAAAAAGTCAGATTAAAACTGAATAATCAATTTGATTATAAAGTGATTGACTAAAAACATCTAATTTCTCATAATATAGCCAATGATTCATCTGAAACCTGCTCTCTATCAAATCTGGGCATTTCCACTCAAGCTTCAAATATACACTGCAACGATGTCATTGTACAGAAAGCTGGGCTCCCAGTGATACGTCATCAAAAACTGGGACTCAGTGTCTAAGGGAAAGCTGACATCTCTCTTTGCTGCCAACACGTCTAACATTTTGGATATTGAGCTCTAGAAAGGACTGGAGAATGAAGATGGTGTTCCCATATAAAACAGATAGGTAATCCTCCTGTAAGGGATGAACTAATTTAACAACAGAGCTTTAGTGAACATACATCACTTGGATATACCCTTTTCCTTTATTCTCCCTTCCTCTCTTCCTTCCTTCCTTGCTTTCTCTCAGATAGCCTAGAACTACTGTTTGGGCTGAGGGATGCTAGTTACTCTAGCACAGGCCCATTTGTGCTGTCCATGAATTCACCAAATTGCACCTAGATTGGGAAGGACAGCACCCCATTATTCTTACCTAGGAGGAGCTCCACACACTAGGGTCTGCTGAATCAATGACTTTGCCAAATTAGGGTCACAGGATATGCTACAAAGGGATTAAACACTTTCTGTTCTTGCAGCATTGACAACTCAGATCCTACTTAAAATTTTAGTACTTTTAATTACTTGATTCAGTCCTTATAGTAATTAATACTGACTCCCCTGTGGCTCTCTTGGCAGAACCGATGACGGCCTGGAGAGCAGAGCCCCTTGGCGTGCTCTCGGACTGGCCAGGCTCAGTTCCTGGGAGCCCACCGCCTCCATTCAGGAGCAATGACTGCAGGAGAGGGAGAGGGGCCGCAGTCAGACTGAGCTCAGGAACACGGGCTTCCTCAAAACCTTCCCAAAGTACCTCCCGCGTTCAACTGGTGTTAATAATTGTGTGAGTCTGTCTTTAACAACCACGCTGCTTAGACTGAAAGGGAATTTTTTAAATTCCTACTAGGGGAAACATTTTTCATCTCCATTAAAAATAATCCTTTTTATATCTATGCTCCAGCTCTGCCTTTCAGCAAAAGCTCAAAAAATGAGCTGCTCTGCATTTGTTTCTCAGTGCAAAGAAAGACACTTAATTTCTCAGGCAATGCCTGGTAACAATGCATGGGCAACGTGTAGAATCTAAAATGGGAAACGCATACAACTACAAGATGAGTGGACTGCCTCATCCACACACAATAACCCATTCCTAATGACTCACTTTCCTCCATATAAATTGAGGACTGTGACAGGGGAGTGGAATGCTTTTCCCTCACAAGAAAAAGAAATTACCTGCAAAATATGCTAATCACATTAGGCTGACGCATCCATTCGTAGCATATCATTCTTTTGTCTATATTAGAAATCTGCCTCTATTGCTACTGTGCCACTAAGAGAAAGAAATGAAGAAGAATGTTTTAATAAAAATGTTTTATCTTTACTTTGCTGGACGGGGCTGGGTGTGAGCTCTGCCACTACAAATTCAGAACCCATGACATGAATGTAAATAAGACGCTGCTGTGCATACTAACTCTCTATTATTAATGATTTATTGGGCTGAGAGATTATTGCTAGCAGGAAATTACACTGGAATGAAGAGCTTTGGTTTCTTCAAGCCATCATAGATGCAATTCTCTTATTTGTATGAGTCCAGCTTTCATCTTTTATCTGTTTTCTTAAAACACTTGCACTTGCCCTGAGAACCAAGGATTAAATGGAAGGTATTCCTGTCCATTTCTTTTCGTTCTCCCTCTGCACAAAGAGTATGCTTTGATGTCGACGCTAAAGCTGATTTCTTCGATAGTTTTGTTAAATTCCCAGTCTACACTCTAATCAGGCTTTAACATTAACGTTATGTATGCGCGCACCAGTTCTGAGCTAATGGGCGAGGCTGAGGCAGAGCCCCATATATTTTATGTGTTTTCCCCTCAGTCTGTCTTCATTTCAGATTGAAAACTCCCTTTACTTAGCCAATTTTTTAAGTGAACTTCATAAATCTCTTCATGTAAAAGCACCAGCAGCAGAATTTATTCAAAGTGGGAAAGTTTTTCTCCCAGTGCACTTCTGTAGGGCTTGCTGTGAAGGGAAATGAGTTTTGAACAGGCAGGCTGCTTTGCACGGGAAGAAAATTAAATTCTTGCGTCCCCATGCATGCTGCACGCGTGATGCCCTCCGTGTGATTTCTACCTGCATGATCATCACTAGGCACTGGGAAGGCTCAGGGGCAAAGCAAGGTCAGGAAGGTATGAGGAAGGCAACAGAAATGGAGATGAACTGAAAATGACTTCATTTCCATACATATTTCATCCCAAGAGCCATTGCAAAGAGAAAAGGGCTCACTCATCTCCTTTTCACCAAAGCCTTCCCTGCAGCCACACTTCAAGTTCAGTGAGAGACAAATAGGCTTTTGCACTGAGTTCAGTTAAATTTTTCAGATGCGTTATCACAAGGAATTTTCTAGTTGCCAGGGGCTCACTTGTCAATCGGAGACAGCAAACAATAGCATGAGGAGTGAGGAGTGGTTCACAGTTAGTATCAGCGCCTGTGGCCACATTTGTGTCACCCACTCCTTGGAAAAAAATGCCACCAAAGAATATTCATTTTATTGTAATTAATGAGTAAACAGTTGGCTCAGAGGTTAACAAAATTAAACAAGATCCAGAAATGATCAATAAGGAGTAGTTAACACTGGTTTTCAGATCCCAAGCCCGTGGTCTTCCCAACACATCGAAGTGCTTTGGAAGGTGCCCTTGCATATCTTTGTAGTGACAAATCCGGGGATGTCCTGGGGGACAGAGATTCTCCCCTGGGCCTCATGTGGCAGGAGGACTTGTGAGTGAGTCAACTCCCAGGGCTCCTCGCTACTTCTGAACTTTGCATCTGGGGTTGAGCCAGACTTTGCAATTTTATCCGTTTGATTCAAATAAAAAAGTAATACATATATAATCATTATAGAAAAACACAGATAAACAAAAAGAAGAACATTGAAAATATCCATCTCCACACAGTTACTTTTTATTTTGGTTAACTTTTTAAAAAAATAACTTTAGAATATTTTTTAAAAGTAGCTCAAATAGTACTGAGAGAGCTCCCATAGAGACTCTGCAACTTCTCCCAAACGTTAGTGTCTTCTATGATCAGGCATCACCATCAAAGCCAGGAAACTAACATTGACCCAATATTAGTCACGAAAAAGCAGATTTTTAAATTTTTATTTTTCAATTCGAGTTTACATTCTATTTCACAAAGTTTCCAACTAATGGAGTTCTATTATTCCAGATTCTGTTTGGGGTCCCACATTGCATTGTTTTCCTGTCCCCGAATCCCCTCCGACCTGTGGTAGCTTCTCATCTTCCCTTGTCTTGCATGAACTAGACCTTGGAAGAGCTCTAGTCAGACCTCAGTTATGGTTGGTCTGATGCTTTCTCCTGATTAGGAACAGGTAATGCGTTTTGGGCAAAACATGTCAGAAGTGATTGTGAGGTGGCCCAGAAAAGCTGCGAAGAGAACAAAGAGAACCGGGTGAATCAGAAAGAAAAGGAGAAGTTTATTTGCGTTCTCTGGCCAGACCCACTGGCCCAAAAGGTGGGGCCAGTGAATTTCGCACCTCCAGGGAGGGAGGGGTATCTTTTTATACAGGTGTTTGGTGAGGGCGGGGGGCCTGAGCTGAGGAATTCTCTGCCACAGGGATCATCAGGGCATTCAACTAAGGAATTCTCTGCCACAGGGGATGGGCGGGGGTATTCAGAAAGAAATCAGTATCTGTGTGGGGGTATGTGGATTAAGGGAGAAGAAACTGGTATCTGTGTCTGGCACGTTGATCTGTGAGAAATTCCAGGGGAAGTCCATTGTCTCATCACATGTCTGCATGTATCCGATCCTGGGCTCTCTCCGACCTAACAGTGATGTGCCACTCTTAGTGCATCTTACCAGGGATTTTCTATAACTGTTATTACTGGGAATTAAACTTTTTAAAATTTGTCTTTATTGTTGAAAGTAATACAGAAGTGCTCTTTTTTCCCTGTTGACCCCTTTTACCCTATCTCCTGCCCCTGCCCCAACCCTTCCACACACCATTGTCTGTGTCCACGGGTTATGCATATATGCATATAAGTTCTTTGTTTAATCTCTTCCCACGCACATACCCCTCACTTTCCTTCTGAGATTCATCAATATATTCCATGTTTCTATGTCTCTGGATCTATTTTGCTCATCATATAATACTTTCCTTTAGATTCCACATCTGAGTGAAATCATGTGATACTTACCTTTCCCTGACTGGCTTAGTTCCCTTAGCATAATACTCTTCAGGTCCCTCCATGCTGTCTCAAAGGGTAAGAGATCCTTCGTTTTTTACAGCTGAATAGTATTCCGTCTTATAAATGTATCACAGCTTTTTTTATCCACTCATCTCTGATGGGCACTTGAGCTGTTTCCAGATCTTAGTTATTGTTCATTGTGCTGCTATGAATATCGGGGTGCATACATTACTTCTGATCGGTGTTCTGGGTTTCTTAGGCTATATTTCTAGAAGTGGGATCACTCAGTCAAATGGCAGTTCCATTTTTAAAATTTTGAGGAAACTCAATATTGTTTTCCACAGTGGCTGCACCAGTCTGCATTCCCACCAGCAGTGCACTAGGGTTTCCTTTTCTCAACATCCTCACCAGCACTTATCATTTGTTGACCTGTTGATAGTAGCCATTCTGACAGGTGTGAGGTGATACCTCATTGACATTCTTACAATCCTTTATATTTCTGTGTTGTCAGTTGTTACTTCACCTTTCTCGCTTATATTATTTATTTGGGTCCTCTCTCTTTCTTGATGAGTTTGCCTAAGGGTTTATCAATCTTGTTTACCTTTTAAAAGAAACAGCTCTTGGATTTATTTATTTTTTGTACTCTTTTTTTAGTCTCTATGTCATTTATTCCCACTTTGCTCTTTATTATTTCCTTCCTTCTACTCCTTCTGGGCTTTCCTTGCTATTCTCTTTCTAATTCATTTATTTGTAGGGTTAGGTAGTTTATTAATGCTTTTTCTTGTTTCTCCATGTAGGCCGGTAATGCTATGAACTTCCCTCTCAGGAATACATTCACTGTGTTCTATAGTTTTGGGGTTGTTGTGTGTTCATTTTCATTTGTTTCCAGGAATTTTTTTATTTCTTTCTTGATCTCATTGGTAACCCATTCATTTTCTAATAACATGCTAGTTAACTTCCATGTGTTTGAGTGTTTTTACTATAGTGATTTCTAATTTCATGTCATTGTGATCTGAGAAGATCCTTGATATGATTTCAATCTTTTTGAGCTTGTAGAGACTTAGTTTGTGTCCTAGCATGTAGTGTATCTTTTAGAATGAAAAGAAGTGTCTATAAGGTTCTTCACAGGAAAGTTAAGATTTTCCCTTTGTAATTGGTACATATGTTAGGGAGGATTACTTTCAGACTATACAAATATTATCTTTGTCTCAATAATCAGCTCAATAATTTTAGTCTCCATTAGTGAATCTTGATTGTGACAATTATTATTATGGTATTTCTGTTTCCCCCATCACTTCTACATTTATCAGCTCACATTCTTTTGTAAGGACCACTTAATGAGTTATCTCTTTTCCCCACTTATATACCTATCAAAGTATTTATGTATATCCATATGGACTCATGAGTAATTCATTTAGTAGCATTATGATAGAATAATGGTCTCCCAAGAAATCCCCAGAATTTTTCCTTACATTGGAAAAATATCTTTGAGATGTAATTTTGGTAAGACCAGATCTTGAGATGGTGAGGTTACTCTCAATTATCCATGAGGTACAACCTAATCATGAGTCCTTAAGAGTGAAAAACACAGGAGGAAGAATGGGCCAGAGGGATGTGACAGGAGAGCTTGACATGATGTTGCTGGTGTTGAAGATGGAGGAAGCCACAAGCCAAGGAATGATGCGGCCTTCAGGAGCTGTATAACCAGCCTCTGACTGACCAGCAAGAACATGGGCATCTTCTACCTGCAATGACAAAGGATTGAGTTTCAGCAACACAGAAGAGCAAGAACGTAGTCTCTCCCTGAGAGCCATCAGCAAGGCATGCAGTGATGTGAACACCCTGATTTAGCCCAGATAAACCTGTGTCAGACTTATGACCTAGTGTTTAAAGACAAAAACTTGTGCTAAGACCCCAGGTTTGTGGTAATCTGTCAACAGGAGAAATAAAATCTAATAAAATGGCCCTGCACAAGTGGCTCCATTGGTTGGAACATCATCCCATATACCAAAAGGTTGTATGTTCGATTCCCAGTCAGAGCACATACCTAGGTTGTAGGGTTCTATCCCTGGTCAGGGAACATATAAGAGGCAGTATCAATGTTTCATTCTCTCTCTTCTTCTCTTTCTAAAATCAATAAACATATCCTTGAGGAAGGATTTAAATAAACACTAATAATATTCCCTTTTTTTCATCAAATTGTTCCACCTTTGGTCATGGGATGTGCCCTTAGATAAGCAGGTGTTTTGATTATTCCTCTGATTGACAGCATTTTCCCCATTTGAATTTACTCTATAGTCCATTAACCTCATTAGCTGGAAGATGAACTAAAACATCAGATAATTCCATATAAATAGAATTCACCTTAGATTACCTCTCCATGTTCAGAATAGCATGATAAGGGGTTATAATTTATATAGCCATTATCATTTTTAAAAATTTTATTTTGAATTACTAAAATATGGAGGCATTTGGTTTTGGCCTCATTTCTCCAATTAATTAAACCACATTGTGTGGGGGTAGTTGTGTTTCTGCTTTTACTAGGTCAAGAAACTAAACAGAAATCTAGCAATAAGTCAGAACTTGGGATAGAAAATGCTTTAAGAAATAGGTAAGATTAGGTAGGGGACAATACACACACTAGCCCTTCCCTGGGTCAGTTTACAAAAGCTATAGTTGGTGAAATGTTAGGTCTGCCCTAAAGCTCCCCTATTTGTTCAGGATAACCAGCATTATGCCAGCAGTGATTAATTATTAGATTTCTACGATGAGAGGTTTGGCTTGAAAAGTAGTATTCTCCAAGAAAGAATACATTGATATCAATCACCCTAAGTAATTTATGAATGAAATCTAATCCTTTTCAAAAACCAGGTTTTGCCCAGCTGGCATGGCTCAGTGGTTGAGTGTCAACTTATGAACCCGGAGGTCATGGTTCTACTCCTGGTCAGGGCACATGCCCAGGTTGCAGGTTCGATCCCCAGTGTAGGGCGTGCAGGAGGCAGCCAATCAATGATTCTCCCTCATCATTGATGTTTCTATCTCCCTCTCCCTCTCCCTTACTTTCTGAAATCAATAAAAATATTTTTTAAATCAGGTTTTGCATGAGGAAAGTGAGGAGAATGCACTGGCCATTTAATAGGGGAAGGGCACCACAAAGTGGGAACAGGGGACCCACAAAAGTAACGTACTAGACATACTGATCAGATAAGATGCAAGCCAGAGTGTGGCTGGCCCTGGCCTTATCAGGACCTCACTTGCCTCCGACTACAATTGCAAAACTTCACTACTCTGACAAAAGCACGTTCCTTAACTTTTCTGAGGACAGAGAGCTGTATCTTATTTAACTTTGACTTCCTAGCTCAGTTCCTCATACGCAGTACGCTCTCTGTATATGTTTGTGGAATAAATAAAGGAGTAGAAGAATGAATAATGATTTTAAATAATGTGTGATAGATGTAGGAAACCTACCGTAGGAAATGTTCTCCACAACTCAAGCATCTGAGTACAAAGGACTCACATTTCACAAATACCAATCATCAGTAGGGCAACCCCTCATGTGCAAAACTTTGTGTCTTATTTTTTATTCCCTTTCATAATATGCTAGTAGGATAATTTAAATTGAAAAATATATACATATAACAGAATAAACTATCTCCATTGATACTGAAAATATAGGAAAGCAAAAAGAATAAAAATTAAAATAGTGAAAGTCACAACTTTGGAAGACCTTTTCATGCTGAGAAAATAAAATAGATGTGAGATGATTAATAAAAGCTGATAATATAAGCACCACATAAAAGAACAATTTCCACCAATTAGATATTAAAGCAATATGCTATAGATATTCATTTCTGTTTGAAAATGTGTTAAAGAAAGTCTAATTTGATTGTCATATTTGTATGGAACCACAAAAGACCCTGAATAGCCAAGACAATCCTGAGAAAAAATAATGTAGCTGGAGGTATCATGCTACCTGACTTCAAATTATACTACAGAGCTATGATAATCAAAACAGCATGGTATTGACAGGGAAATGGACACACAGATTCATGGAACAGAATAGAAAGCCCAGCTATAAAACCACAGGTATATGGACAGAGAATTTTCAACGAAGAAGCCAGAAACACACAATGGAGTAAAGATGGTCTCTTCAATAAATGGTGCTGGGAAAACTGAAAAGCCACATGCAAATGTGTGAAAATAAACTATAGTTTGTCCCCATGTAAAGCAAATTAATTCAAATCGAACAACGATCTAAATGTAAGACTTGAAACAATAAGTTACACAGAAGAAAATATAGGTCCAAAATATAGGTCCAAGGTCCAAACTCATGGACCTTGGTCGTAGAGAACCTTTTATGAACTTGACCCCAAAGACAAGGAAAGTAAAGGCAAGAATGCGTGCATGGCATTCAGCAGCTCATGAATCTTTTAGGAATTCTTTTTATTTGATATCGTTCTCCTTCAAATTTTTTCTTCCTTCCTTTCTTCTTATTAAGCTCTTTTTCTTGTCAGCAGATTCCACAGAGGGTGTTTGAGAGAGACCGTCCATAAATACCTTTGCCATGTGTTCAGTCCTCAATATTGTTAGGGATTGAATGGGGATAAGTCAGAAGAGTAGGAAAAAGTCAGAGTGGGCATCACTTTATCGCTGTCGGTGTTGTTTGCAGGATTATAGAGCCTGACTAGCTCCCCAACCAGCTTTCTTCATCCAACCATCTGTTCCAAAAACAAGTGCCAACAATTAATCTTTAATCAACGATTTTGTGTCCAGCTCAGAAACAAGTATATACATTTCACATTAGCATCGAGAAATTCATGTGAGTTGCTAATCGCCATCACCTGAAAACGTGCTTTCCCTTCCTAGGTCCTTGTTTCTCCATTTGTATCCTGTGTGTGAGTTGTAAGGTTTCTTATTTGCATAATAGCAGCCAACAGGCATATATACCAACTCATTTTTCTATAAGCACACTTGTATAGTGATTTCTAAATCTTTCCCCGTATGTTAATATTTAGGTCTGTTCCTAACCTGAGCAACTTTCATTAACTTGAAATTTCTCATCTCCATTTCCTAAAACATCATAAGTTGCCTGAATATGTTGGCTCCTAAATTACCTAAGGAATGTATTTTCCTACAGCAATTACTTGGTTCATAAAATAAACTGCAGCTTTAAGTAAGGGCACCCTCAGGTTCTCTCTGCCTGTGTGGATTTATGAAAATGCCTGTTACTGTCATTTTCGAGGAGAATGTAGGTAAACAAGCATACTCGGCCTGCCCTTTTTAATTGGAAGTCCTGCCATTATTTCAAAATTGTCTGTATTTGTGGTTCAGAAGCCGTCTCTGACAAAGTATAATCACACCGCTTCCTTAATTTTCTTCACTTCCCACTTTGAATATTAGATCTATCATTTCAGCCACTGTCATATCAAAACGCAAATTCCCTGCTCACTTACTCTGTTAGTATCTACCCAGATAAACATTAACGTCGTCTCTGCCCATACTCAGCCCAACTGGTGCAGGTAAAATAGATAAATGAATAAATAAACAAAGAAATAACACAGCCACTCAAGAGTGTAATAATGTTACCGTCAGAAATGCCAGCTAGTTCCACAGTACTAACCAGCAAGTGGAATTGGTCTTTTTAATATTTTTTCTCTTTCCATCTCCAAAACCAACATTTCAAACATATGCTAATATCTTCTAGCTTCAAACTATGCTACCTCCTTTAACTTTCTTAGCAGATTTAGTTAAGACTTTTTTCAGGAGAAAATAAAGTTCAGGGAAAAGATGCTCACTTTTCAAGACTAAACAGCTGAGTCACCTTTCCCAGATGGCCCTCCCATTCTATTGCCAAGTGTTGTAGCTGCTCCTCGGGGCTGAGTTTACCTCATCTCTCAGCAGTACCAACAAGGGTCCCTCTCTTTATCTCTAGAGAGAGAAAGCCTCTCCAGGCCTGCTTTCCCACTTCAGTTTTCCCTCTTCCAACTTCTCTAATTTCTCTCTAATTTGCCACTCCCCCTTTCTCCTGCTGACCAATAAATGATGGAATACTTCTGGTTTCTTTCCTCAGGTCTCTACATTCCCATTGGCCACTAGCTCCCACCAAGATCTCATCCATTTCCCAGACTCCACTGCCAAATTTTCATCTCTAAAAGCGCTCAAGTCCAGAGCCATATATGGAAGAGCCTTACTGATTCCCTTACTAACATTTAACTTCCAGGCCACCATGGTCTCTCACCCGGACGCTGGCTACTTAATTTTCAAAATCTATTGTTTTTTCAGTGAGACTTGTTATAAGTATTACCATTGTGACCCATAAAGAAGTTACTCTACTGCTTTATATTTTTGATTATGCTGTTTGTTAATATTTATTAGACTATTTAAATATGCTAATTTAATCAACTCATTATATTAAGGGAAGGAGCTAACATGTATTTGACATCACTTTTCTCAGACTCCATCATTATGACACTCAGACTTCAATCTTCTTGAGGTTGATGCTGCTGGTATATGAAATTGCGAATTAAGAACAACTTCTTGGCCCTGACTGGTGTTCTCAGTGGTTAGAGCATCAGCTCAAGCACCCAAGTGTCTGGTTCAATTCCCCATCAAGGGTACGGACCTGGGTTGTGGGTTTGCTCTCGGCTCAAGGTCAACTAGTCATTGTGTTCCTCTCACATTGCTGTCCGCCTCTCTCTCTCTCTCTCTCTCTCTCTCTCTCTCTCTCTCTCCCTGTCTCTCTCCTTCCTTCCCTCCCTCCCTCCATTCCACTCTCTCTGAAAATCAATGGGGAAAAATATCCTTTGCTGAGGATTAACAACAAAAGAGTAACTTCTTGAACATTGAAATTTAAAGCTTAATCTTTAAAGTCCTTTCAAAGTTTTTAGCATAAACATGAAATTTCACACCTTTGAGTATGTTTTCCAGAGTGATAGAAAGGGGTGAACTGATGCAACATTCACACCCGAGCTCAGCGCTGGGCAGGGGAAGAAGCAGGTCGAGGGCCCAGAGTGAACAGCCGTGTTCAGTAAGCGAGGCCACACACACGCATCTCCAATGAGATGAAGCCTCAGCAGGTTATCTTTGTACAGAGGAGACGACCTCCAAACTACACATCAAGTCTAATAAATGTACATAATTATTCATATATATTTTTTATAAATGAAAATAAATGCACTTCTACTTTCTATCTAGATTTTAAACCTCCAATAATTTGCAACTCTCCTGCTACTGATGCCACAGGCGGGTGCACAGGTTATGGTATTGCAGCAGCTGATGACACGGGAAGTTCTTCATCATATCCAGTTGGAGCCTGCCAGACAGCCTCTTACACATTGCATGACTGCATATTGCTTCAGGAAGACATGCTTTGAAATGGACAACCCAGAAATCCTTTAAGCCAGGAAAGTATATTTCCTCATCTCCCTTTCAGCCACCTCCCATGATTATGATTATTATAATTCGGCAATTACAGAACTTTTCCAGTGGATAGTGCTTACACTAAGAACTGTCATTACCACCATTTTCTGAAATCAAGCACAACCATTTCATCAGGGAGGCCCCTCAGCCTCTCCACCTCCCATCAATGTGAAGACGAGAAGATGGAAAGGTCAAGCCCCACCACGCCCTGTGCTGAGCAGCTGCTTCACACAGCCACGGGCTCTGCCAGAGGCTGGAGACAGCCGCCCGGGAAAGGTGAGCCGCTGGCATGGTGTGAGGGACCTCTCCAGGTTTCATTAAAGCTGTGCGTGAGGATACCATGGACAGCAGATCAGGTACCATGACAAGGACCACGGGCTTCTGTGCTTGGAGGCCTCTATCCTTCAGGAAGAGATATTAATTTAGAGGATAGCAGCATAGAAAAGGTTTTTACCTAAAGTCCTTTGGGCATTGCTGAGTGCCTTTTGCCCGGATGGGAAGAGATTGTGACTTGAGTGGCAGTTTTGCATTGACATTTATATTTTCCAAATACTTTGTATGGCCATTAGCAGCAGATGTCTATATTCTGGGACATTTTTAAATAATGAAATGTTAATGCATATCCAACAACTACTTTCTCTGAGCTTTCACAATGACAAGGGCTTCTAAATTACTATTATTATATTTATAGAAGTACTTTTTTAAATAAGTTTATTGATTATTAGAGAGGAAGGGAGAGGGAGACAGAGAAACATCTATGTGAGAGCAAAACCATCGGCTGCCTCCTGCATGCCCACCACAGGGGATCAAACCCACAGCCCAGGCATGTGCCTGACTGGGCATCAAACCAGAAACCTTTCAGTTCAACCAACCGAGTCATACCAGCTAGGGCTATGGAAGCACTTTTTAAAATTTTTTTTTTTCTAAATAACCACCAAGGGCTGTCTGGTCACAATTAATTTTCAGTCTGAAAGTGCAGTAAAGTGTAATTTCCCAAACTAATGCATATTTTTCAGGAGTTGTGATAGGAAGAACTGTTTTTAAAAATTCATTCCCTGTGAGTTATACTGTTCCCATTATTTCTTTGATTCTACTATACTTAAATTACACGACGTAGAAAAGGAAAAAAAGCACAATTCAAGTAGAATCTTTATCCTCTTAATCCCATCTCAGTAATTTCAACAAACTGAGTTTAAAAAAGAAAGTAAAAGAAACACTTATTTCAGAAAAAGTACAAGCGATCAATGTTATATTTATTGTAATATTATTTTTGCTTAAAAGAAAAAATAGTTAATGTTTTATAGTTAAGCAATATAATAAAGTACAAAACATAGGTACAGCATTAAATTCAAATTTTGTTAGACATTCCTTTTTTTATTAAATTTTTTTAATGTTGACATTATTACAAGAGTTCTCCTCCCCCACTTTCCCCTTCCTTGGCCTTTAGAAAATCTTGGAGTGAATTGTGCAGATTTATATATATGCAAACAAATTACTTTCTTTAAAACAAGACATAATTGGTGACAAAAAATATAATCAAGCTCTTTTCTGTAATATAAGCAGTTAGGACAGTGAATACGACTGAGCATAAAAACACTGGAGTCTGGCTTCCTTAAAAGCTAGCATGGTGACGTGAGAGGGCACCTTGTACTCTCCCCCTCAAATTTCAACAAGTAACCAACTCTAATTTAACAAAGAAATCCCTGCTCAACACAGACACATGCCTGAGAGACCCCCACATTGGAACATCTACAGGCGGGCAACCTGCAATAAATGGGGAGACAAGAAGGGAGGAAAGCACAATAGCCCGCAGACGCAGCCCTGCTGCCAGGAGAAGGGAGAAAGCCAGCAGTAGCAGGCACCTCCTTCAGCCTGAGAAACAGAGAGCTGTTCGGGTAGGGGGGTAGGGGCAGGCTGTCCAGCAGGGCGAGCAGAGAGGAGCAAATAGTGACCAAACCAGCAGATGCCTGACAGAGCACGGGGTTCTGCTCCTTGGCTCTCCACTGTTGGGCCAGGCAGTGGTGTTTCAGACAAAGAAACAGAACCAAGGAAGACCTCCCATCACTTGGACTACCAAAACTGGCCTCCCATTGTCCTTCGAGTCCGATCCAGGAACAAATTTTCTGTAAACCAAGAGCTACTGCAGTAGAACCACTGTTACCCTCTGTGACTGATCCCTAGGAGGGATGCCTGGGGTGAGACCCCAAGGAGATCAGGGGTCTCCATTATGATGAGGGCAAAACGCACCCCACCCCTAAGCAGCATGGTCATACTGCCTCAAGAAGCCATGGAGGTTCAAGACTGGGAAATCACAGAGGTAAAAAATCTATGATTCAGTGCCATCAACTCGAAAATAGTAGAAAGACCTCTTCAGAGATAAATGCATAAGCAAAGGAGGACAACAAATATCATGAAGAACCACAGTAACCAAAATAGCCAGAAAGAAAATTTAAAAAATCTCCAGAAAGCAAGCTGGAACACGTGGACATATGTAACATAAATGACAGAGATTTCTAGATTACAGTTCTGAAAATTCTCAATGATATGGGAGAAAATACTGATAGGTAACTCAGTGCTCTCAGAAAACAAATCAATGAACAAAGCGAGTATTTTACCAAAGAAATTGAAACTGAGAACCAATCAGAAATCCAGGAACTAAAGCAGGCAATTAAAAAGATTAAGAGTGAACTACACAGCCTAAAAAAACAGACCAACCAGATGGAGGAAGAATTAGTGATATTGAAAATAGAAATGACATAAAGTGAAGAAGGGACAAACCTGAGCATAAAGAAAAATGAAAGAGCTCTACAAGACCTACCAGACTCCATAAGAATAAGCAATATTAGAATTATAGGCATTGGGGAGGAGGCAGAGAGGGACCATGGAATGGAGAATCTATTAAAACAAATAGTGGATGAAAACTTCCCAAATCTATGGAAAGAACTAGATTCTCAAGTCCAAGAAGCAAACAGAACACCTAATTACCTCATTTCAAAAAGGCTCTCTCCAAGGCACTTGGTATTGAAGCTATCAAAAAGTAGAAACAAAGATTTTCAAAACAGTCAGGGAAATTCAGGAAGTGACTTACAAAGGTCTGAATTTCATTTGACTTCTTAGCAGAAACTCTACAAACCAGAAGAGAGTGAAAACAAATATTCAAATGTCTGAAAGAGAGAAATTACCAGCCAAGAATAATATATCCAGCAAAAGTATCCTTTAAAGGTGAAGGAGAAATAAAGACATTCCAGACATTCATAAGCTGAGGTATTTTATCACCAGAAAACCTCCATTGCAGGAAATACTCAAGGGAGTTATTCTACCTGAAACAGAGAATATAAGATCACAAAAATTTTACAGCATAAACGGATAATTTGTGACAATAAAATAATAAAAGGGGAGGGGAAATGTCTGAACCGACAGAAGAAGATAAAGATCAAATGCACTGAAAAGGAAAAAAATTGGTGTATATGCAACTACATTTTTTATAGCATAATGGTAACCGTACACAAAAATCCCCAAACTAGGACAAATAGTTTTTAAAAAAAGAGGAAACAGAGGAAAGAAGCATGGAATACCACCAAACAAAAACAACAGATAGAAACATAAAGGAAAAGAACGAATGGATGCACAGAGCTACCAGAAAACAAAAGATAAAATGTCTATAGGAAATCCTCACATTTCAATAATTACCCTTTAATGTAAATGGTCTAAATTCACCAATAAAGAGGCACAGAGACATCTAAGCAGCAAAGGCAAAGGTAGATTCAAAGTATAAGGGTAGAATGATTCTCCAAGCAAATAACATCCACAAAAAAAGCATGTGTAGCCATACTTATATCTGATAAAAATAGATTTCAAGATAATAAGAGACAAAGATGGACACTTTATAATGATAAAGGGAACACTACATCAAGAAAACATAATACTTCTTAATATACATGCACCGAACCAGGGAGCACCAAAATATCTAAAACAACTACTCACAGAACTAAAGGGAAAAATAGCTCAAAACACAATTATAGTTGGGGATCTGAATACTACATTGACAGCTCTAGACAGATCAACCAAACAGAAAACCAATGAAGACATATCAGCTTTAAATCACTAGGCCAAATAGACATAAAAGATATTTACAGAACATTTCATCCCAGAACATCAGATTATACATTTTTCTCCAGTGCACAGAGAATATTCTAAAGGATAGATCATATGTAGCGTCACAAAAGTAGCATCAACAAATTCAGGAAGATTGAAATTATATCAAACATATTCTCCAACCACAATGCCTGAAATTAGAAATCAACTGCAAAAAAAGAAGTAAAGAAACCCACAAATACATGAAGATTAAACAGCATACTACAAAAAAATGACTGACTCAAAGAAGAAATAAAAGATGAACTCAAAAGTTACATAGAGAAAAATGAGAATGACAAAACAGCATATCAAATCTTCTGGAATGCAGCAAATGTAGTAACCAGGAGAACGTTCATATCATTTTATAGACCTATCTCAAGAAACAGGAGCAATCAAGTAAACAACCTAACTTTACATCTTAAAGTATTAGTAAAAAGAAGAACAAAAGCAGCCCAAAGTCAGCAGAAGAAAGGAAATAATAAAAATTTGAGCAGAATTAAATGAAATAGAGAACAAAAAGACTATACAAAAAATTATAAAACAAAGAGTTAGTTGTTTGAAAAGATTTATAAAATTGAGAAACCCTGGCTAGATTCACTAAGGAAAAAAAGGGAGAAGTCCCATATAAACAAAATCAGAAATGAGGGAGGAGAAGTCACCACAAACATCACAGATATACAAAGAATTATACTAGAATATAATGAAAGACTACATGTCACCAAATTCAATAACTTAGAAGAAATGGATAGTTCCTGGAATCATATAACCTTCCTAGACTAAATCATGAACAACTGGAAAATTTAAATATAACAATCAGCAGTAAGGAAATAGAAACAACCATCAAACACCTTCCAAAAAAACAAAAGTCCAAGACCAAATGGTTCCACCAGTGAATTCTACCAAGCACTCAAAGAAGTCATAAAACCTATACTTCTCAAACGCTTCAAAAAATTGAGGAAGAGGCAATACTTCCTAACACATTCTATGAGGCCAAAATAACACTGATACAAAAACCTGGTAAAGATAACACAAAAAAAGAAAATTACATACCAATATCTCTTACACAAGATACTAGCAAATTGAATACAGCAGTACATTCAAAAAATAATACATCATAATCAAGTGGGGTTCATTCCAGGTGCACAGGATGGTTCAACTCAAACAAATTAATCAACATAATACAACACATTAACAAAAGAAAGGATAAAAATATTATGATCTTATCAATAGATGCAGAAAAAGCATTGATAAGATACATTTATTTATTTTAACACTCATGAAATAGGAATAGAAAGTTAGTACCTCACTGTAATAAAGGCCATCTATGATAAACCCTCAGCTAATATCATACTCAATGGTGAAAACCTGAGAGCTTTTCCCCTAAGATCAGGAACAAGACAAGAATATACATTCCTGCCACTCTTATTCAACATAGTTCTGGAAGTCCTGGCCAAAGCAATAAGGCAAGAGAAAGAAATAAAAGGCATCCAAATAGAGAAGGAAGAAGTCAAATAGTCAATTTTTGCAGACAACATGATTCTGTATATAGAAATCCTAAAGAATCCACCAAAAAACTATTAGAAATAAACAAATACAGTAAAGTTGCAGGATACAAAATCAATGTGCAAAAAACAAACAAACAAACAAAAAACACAAACAAACAACAACATGTATTCCTGTATACTAACAATAAAACTTCAGAAAAAAGAATGAAAAGAAATTCCTTTTGCAATTTCAACCAAAAGAATGAAACACCTAGGAACAAACTTAACAGAGAAGATTAAAAATCTATATACTGAAAATTACAAAGCATTATTAACAGAGATGGAAAAAGACACAACAAATGGAAAAATATTCCATGTTCATGTATTGGAAATATTATCATAGTTAAAATGGCCATATTGTCTAAATTGATATACAGTTTTAATGCAATCCCCATCAAAATCCCAACGTCATTTTTTAAAGAAATAAAATGAGAAATCATCAGATTTGTAAGGAACCACAAAAGACCCCAAATAGCCAAAGCAAAAGAACGAAGCTGGAGGTATCATACTACCTGACTTCAAATGATATGATAGATCTATGATAATAAAAGCAGATGGTATTGGGAGAGAAACAGACACACAGACCAATGGAACAGATTAGAGAACCCAGCTATAAAACCACATGTATATACAGTGATAATTTTTGACAAAGGAGCCAGAAACACACAATGAAGTAAAGATAGTCTCTTCAATAAATGATGTTGGGAGAACTGGAATGCTACATACACATGAATGAAACTGAATTACAGTTTGTCCCCATGTACATAAATTTGTAGGGTGCGGCTATAGGGTTATAGGGTTAAGCCTCAGACTGACCTGTTGGCAAAGCCACAAACGAGTCCTACCTTAGAGGGCACAGTCCTCTTAGCATAATTAGGCTTGACCTTGTGATGCTCCCTAGATCTTATCTAGGCAGCTAATGGGCTCAGGGAGATGCAGCAAGTGCTGCCAAAACAAGTGAAACTCACAAAAACATTGTAACTATGGTGACTACTACCTTGTTTACCTCTGGCTATAAAATAAAGGCTCAGTTTGACTCTGGATCTCTCTCTGAGGCCTCAGCCAGGAAAATCCACCCAGACCAGTGATGGCGAACCTTTTGAGCTCGGCGTGTCAGCATTTTGAAAAACCCTAACTTAACTCTGGTGCCGTGTCACATACAGAATTTTTTTGATATTTGCAACCATAATAAAACAAAGATTTATATTTTTGATATTTATTTTATATATTTAAATGCCATTTAACAAAGAAAAATCAACCAAAAAAATGAGTTCGCATGTCAGAGGTTCGCCATCACTGACCTAGACCCAGCTTATTCTTTGTCTGCTATTTCTTCATTCATTCGCCGCCCTCACTCAGGTTTGTGAACCCTTGGCTGAGATGGCTCGGCACATAAATTAATTCTAAATAGATCGGCTGCAAATGGATTCGCGGTTTTTTTTTTTCAATCGGAAGCGGTTACAAACCCTCGAATCCTCTGGGCTTGCTCGGGGCGGGTCTCTGAGGCCCCAGATCCCACAGGGAGAGGCGGCCACGGCCTTGCAGTGGTCGGAGAGTGAGGGAAGCTCTGACGCGCGGCTGCTCGCCGGCACTGAGGGACAAGAAGTCCTGGTGTCCCGGGGAGGTGAGGGGCGCAGAGACACCGCCATCGCTGTTTCCTCCTCGCTGGCAACTCCCTGAGACCCCGCCCTACCCTCAGGGCTGTGCCAGAGGCACAAGAGGGAATGACTGTGCTTTTACATACTCTCAAATCCACTGAGCTGGTTCGGGCGGGTCTCTGAGGCCCCAGGCCCCAAGGCAAGAGACAGCACGGCCTTCCAGCGGTCAGAAAGCAAGGGAGGCTCTGGTGCGCGGCTGCTCGCCGGCACTGGGGGACGCAGCAAAGTCCTGGTGTCCTGGATAGGCAAGGGACCACTGAGACTCCGCCCCGGCGACTCCCTGTGACCCCGCCCTACGCAATTTACATTCCCATCTGGGCTGTGCCAGACTCACAAGTAGAAATGTCTTTGCTTTTGCAAACTTTCAAATCCACTGAGCTGGTTCAGGCGGGATCATGAGGCACCAGACCCTATGGGGGAGAGGCAGCACGACCCTGCAGCCATCAGAAAGCGAGGGAGATTCTGTTGCACAGCTGCTCGCCGGCACTCGGGGACACAAAGCCCCAGCGGAGAGGCAAGGGGCCGCGGAGACCCAGCCAGTGCTATTTGCTCTGCCAAGGCGACTCCCTGAGACTCAGCCCTAATCAATTTACATCCCCATCCAAGCTGTGCCAGATGCACAAAAAGACCCACCTGCGCTTTTGCAGCCTAACCCAACAAATTGCAGACTTCAACTGCTCGCAGCCATGGGAGACACACTCAAGAAGCAGACCCAGGAGAACCAGGATGGCGGCTAAGGAAGAGACCTGTGCGTGCTACCTCACATAACAACATTGAAACTACCAACTATCGGACAAACACCTATCATACAGAACCATGGGAAAGCTGGCCCAGTGGAAGCTCTACAACTGGAAGGAGAGAAAGAACATTGAGACTGAGTAGGATGTGCAGAGACACCAAGTACAGAGCCCAACCCAACAAACTGCAGATTTCAGCTCCTTGCAATTTGGGGGGGGGGGGGGGGGCGGAGTCGGGTCCGAGGCAGGCCGGGGCTGGGCCCGGCTGGGCCGGCACTGTCGAACCACTGTACCAGCAGGCCCACAAACATGCCCACCAGTTCCAGTCTCGCGTGGGGCGCTGGGGGACGGTAGACAGGCAGTCTGTGCACTTGGTGGAGGGCATGATCCGAGCAGGAGTGCTGGATGTTCAGCCACCAGGAACGCCTGGAGATTTTGTCTGGTGGGGAGCCACTGGCAAGGGACAGAGGACCAAACTTCCTGTTTCCCGGGTAAGGCTGGGATGGCCCCGGTGAGGTTGGGACGCCCCCGGTGAGGTCGGGACGGCCCCGGTGAGGTTGAAACGGCCCCCGTGAGGTAGGGACGGCCCCGGTGAGGTTGAAACTGCCCCGGTGTGGTAGGAACGGCCCCGGTGAGGTTGAAACGGCCCCTGTGAGGTAGGGACGGCCCCGGTGAAGTTGAAACGGCCCCTGTGAGGTTGAAACGGCCCCGGTGAGGTCAGGACGACCCTGGTGAGGCTGTAACGGCCCTGGTGAGGCTCAGACGGCCCTGGTGAGGTTGAGACTACTCCAGTGAGGTTGGGACAGACAAAAGGGACCAGTATAGACTGATGAACAGGAGTAGATACAGAGGCAGAGCAACATTGAACAGACTGTCAAACTACAGTGGGAAGTCTTGGGAGGGTTTGGGGGGGGATTAAGAGATCAACCGAAGGACTTATATGCATGCATATAAGATTAACCAATGGACACAAGACATGGGGCGGGGGGGAGGGGGGGCGGTGGGTAGGGGCCGGGGGAATGTCAAGGGGGATGGAAAAGGAGACATATGTAATACTCTTTGTAATAATTTAAGAAATAAAAATTATTTAAAAAAAAATTCTAAATAGATCAAAGACCTAAATATAAGACTCAAAACAATTAGTTACATAGAAGAAAATTTAGATACCAAATTATGGACCGTGGTTGTAAAGAACATTTTATGAAACTTGACCCCAAAAATAAGGGAAGTAAAGGTAAAAATAAATAAATGGGACTATATCAAACTAAAAAGCTTCTGCACAGCAAAAGAAACTGACAATAAAACACAGAGGCAGCCAATCAGATGTGAGATGTTATTAGCAAACATTAGCTTCAACAAAGATTTAATTTCCAAATATATAAATAACTCACAAAACTCAACACCAAACAAACAACCCAAAAATGGGTAAATGACCTGAAAATACACCTCTCCCAAGAAGACATACTAATAAACAGCAATAGATATATGAAAAGATGTTCAACTTCACTGGCAATTAGGAAAATGCAAATCAAAACTACAATGACCTACCACCTCACACCTGTTAGAGTGGCCATTATAAAAAAGACAATAACAAGTGTTGGAGAGGTTGAGCGACCTTCATATATCATTAGCATATTACACTTTGATTGGTTGAATGGCTGACTGGACCAGATACTTAGCATATTAGGCTTTTTTAAAAATATATTTTATTGATTTTTTACAGAGAGGAAGAAAGAGAGATAGAGAGTTAGAAACATCGATGAGAGAGAAACATTGATCAGCTGCCTCCTACACACCTCCCACTGGGGATGTGCCCGCAACCAAGGTACATGCCCTTGACCGGAATCGAACCTGAGATCTTTCAGTCTGCAGGCCGACGCTCTATTCACTGAGTCAAACGGCCATATTAGGTTTTTATTATATAGGATAGTACTCAAAGTCCTACCCATAGCAATTAGACATGAAGAAAAAATAAAAGTCATCCAAATTGGAAAGGAGGATTTAAACTATCATTATTAGCAGATGACAGAATATTGTAAATAGAAAAACTTAAAGATTCCACTGAAAAACTACTAGATTTAATAACTTAATTCAGCAATGTAGAAGGATACAAAATTAACACCTAGAAATCAATGGCATTTTTATGCACCAATAATGAATTTTCAAAAAGAGAAACTAAACAATCACATTTACCATTGCAAAAACAAAAACAAACAAACAAAACAACAACAACAACAACAAAAAACACCTTAAGATAGTTAGGAATAAACTTAACAAAGGAAATAAAAGACCCATACTTAGAAAACTACAGGATGTTGAAAAAATAGAGGAAAATATAAACAAGCAGACTATACCATGTTCGTGGTAGAATTAACATTTTTAAAATGTAGATAATACTCAAAGCAATCTATAAATTCAATGCAATCCCTATTAAAATAGCAACAGCATATTTCATAGACCTAGAACAAACACTCCAAAAATTTATACGAAACCAAAAAAGACCCTGATAGTAATAGCAATCTTGAGAAAAAAGTACAAAGTTGGAGGGATCACAATACCAGGTACCAAATTACACTACAAAGTCACCATAATCAAAACAGTCTGGTACTGGCACAAAAACAGGCATATTGATAATGGAACAGAACAGAGAACCCAGAAATTGACCCAAGCCATTACACTTAATTAATATTTGATAAAGGAGGCAAGAGCATACAATGGAATCAAGACAGACTCTTCTATAAATGGTGCTGGTAAAATTGGAGAGGTAAATGCAAAAAGAATGAAACTGAACCCCTAACTTACACTATGCACAAGAATAAACTCAAATTGGATAAAATATTTAAATGTAAGTTATGAAAATCTAAAAATCTTAGATGATACTATAGGCAGCAAAATCTCAGACACCTCTCATAGCAATATGTTTATGGATGCATCTCCTAGGGCAAAGGAAACTAAGGAGAAAATAAACAAATGGGTCTACATCAAAATAAAAAGCTTATTCACAGCAAAAGAAACCACCATTAAAACAGCATGGATGGAACTGGAGAGCATTATGCTAAGTGAAATAAGCCAGTCAGAGAAAGATAAATATCACATGATGTCACTCATTTGTGGAATATAATGAACAACATAAACTGATGAACAAAAAACAGATCCAGAGACAGAGAAACATCGATCAGACCATCAAACCTCAGAGGGAAGTTAGGGGATGGCGGGGGCAAGGAGCAGAGATCAACCAAAGGACTTGTATCCATGCATGTAGGCCTAACCAATGGACACAGACACCAGGGGGATGAGGGCATGATTGTGGGGTGGGGGTAGGGAACAATGAGTGGATAAGAACACATATGAAATACCTTAATCAATAAAGAAAAAAAAATGAAAAGATAGCCCACTGTATGGGACAACATATTTGGCAATGATACATCTGATAAAGGGTTAATTTCCAAAATACATAATGAATTGATACAACTTAACAAAAAGAAAACAAACAATCCAATTTAAAAATGGGCAAAGGACCTCAAGAGACACTTCTCCAAAGTAGACATACAGACGGACAAGAGACATATGAAAAAATGCTCAGTCATTATTCATCAGAGCGATGCAAATTTAAAGGACAATAAGGTATCACCCTTCACCTGTCAGAGTGGCTACCATTAACAAATCAATAAATGATAAGTGTTGGTGAGGATGTGGAGAAAAGGGAACCCTAGTGCAAGGCTGGTGGGAATGTAGACTGGTGTGGCCACTGTGGAAAACAGTATGGAATTTTCTAAAAAAAAATTAAATTTGAAACTGCCCAGTGACCCAGTGATCCCGCTTCTAGGAAAATATCACAAGAAACCCAGAACACCAATCAGAAAAAAATATATGCACGCCTGTGTTCATAGCAGTGCAATTTACAATAGCTAAGATCAGGAAACAGCCCAAGTGCCCATCAGTAGATGAGTGAGTTAAAAAGCCGTGGTACATTTACAGAATGGAATTCTATGTAGCTGTAAAAAAGAAGGATCTCTTACCTTTTGAGGCAGCATGGAGGGACCTGGAGAGTATTATGCTAAGGGAACTAAGCCAGTCAGAGAAAGACAAGTATCACATGATCTCACCCATCTGTGGAATGTAATGAACAAAATAAACTGATGAATAAAATAGATCCAGAGACATAGAAGCATGGAACAGATTACTGAACCTCAGAGGGAAAGTGGGGAAGGGTGGGTGGTTGGGGAGAGACTAACTGGGGAACTTATAGTCATACTAGAGGCTCAATGCATGAAATTTGTGCAAGGGGCTTGGCCCTCGCAGCCATGGTGGCTTGCCTTGGCCCACACAGCCCTGGCTTCATCCCTAAGGTTGTCCAGAAGGACATCCAGAAGGTTGTTCAGCTGTCCGGTTTAATTAAGCATATGACACTTTCATTATTATAGACTAGAGGCCCAGTGCATGAAATTTGTGCACGGGGCGGGGGGGGGGGGGGTGGGTTCCCTCAGCCCAGCCTGCACCCTCTCCAATTGACGACCCCTTGGGGGATGTCTGACTGCCAGTTTAGGTCCAATCACAAATTGGGCCTAAACTGGCATTCGGACATCCCTCTTGCAATCTGGGACTGCTGGCTCCTGACTGCTCATCTGCCTGCCTGCCTGATTGCCCCTAACTGCCCTCCCCTGCCGGTCTGGTTGCCCTCAACTGCCCTCCCCTACTGGCCTGATCTAGTCCCAAACTGCCCTCCCCTGCAGGTCTGATCTCACCCCCAACTGCCCTCCTCTGCTGGCCAATTTGGTTCTGATTGGTTGGTGTCTATGCCACTGTCAAAAGCTCCACCTCCTAGGCAGCCTTTGGCTCCCACAGCACCCAGATTTGGTTCTGATTGGTTGGTTTCTATGTCAGTCAGCATCAGAAGCTCCGCCTCCTAGGCAGACATTGGTTCTTTGCAGCACCCACATTTGGTTCTGATTGGTCAGTTTCTATGCCAGTCATTATCTCTGCAATACTTTCAACAGTAAAGATAAATTGTAAAATAATAATAAAATTAAAATGCACATATACAAACAAAAAAAGATGTCAGGGTCAAGGAAAAATATGTGCAATTCCTGATACTATCATCTAATTCCTGGATGACCTGGTGTAAGTCTTGGATCTATTTAATAGGTGGTAAAGCTCAATTTTTCTACTGCAGTCTGTAATTTTGTTTTCATCTCTATTTTTCTGCTTGAGTCTATAATTTTGTTTGTCCTTCCAGCTGTACAAAGAGTATACACACTTGCACCCTAGCTATCTGTAGGAAAGGCCTCTACATGAATGTAACTTTGGAGCTGACTTTGAGAATATACTTTCTGATAATAACAAAAGAAAGCAGAAAATGCTAATTAGATGCCTGTAGTGAGAAGTTTCCTCTCTTAGGTATTTTTGTTTTTTGTTTTTTTTTAAGCAGCAAAAAGAAATAAAATAAACCCTATTGTTACACCTTAACCATTCATTATATTTGGTAAGAAACAAGGTCATGTTTTCTCCTGAGGAAGAAACACAGGCAATAAATTCTGTGGCTTATTAAAAAGATAAGCACCGTGCCAGAAAGAGGTTATATAACTTGCATAGAAGCATCACTTGTTTGATTTTTAAGCTTATTCTACTGTATCTGCTATCACTGCTAATGCATGAATGCAAAGACTTTTAAAGTTCTAGTAACGTGAGATAGGAGAGGCTGGACAGGGTTAGAGGGCTGGATACAGCTTTCAATGCTCATGACGTCTGAGTTGAAAAGATATTTGGATACAGAATTCAGAAGCTTTATCTTGGAACAGAGATTTAAAATAGAGCTGGTCAACCAGTTGAAATTAAATTAAGTGATAAATAATTCTAACAGGATGGCAAACTATGTTTCTATCTTTAATTGAAGGATAGGCCAGATAAAATGAAAACATTCTAAACAAAATCTTCTCCCTTCCCTTAGACGAAGCAGGAGGAAGCAGCTAAGCAGGTCGCACTTCCTTCTGGCTTCCCACAGCCTAGCAGGGGCGCTGTGTGATGGCCACAGTGGGAGCGCATTTGCATCACCCAGAGGCCCTGCCTTCATGCCGGGGGTTGCTGGTGAGGGCAGCCAGAGGTCTGTGATCCTGCTGTGTCATACACACACATGTGTGTAGACTGTCACAAGGAAGTTCACAGAGCACAGCTTTTAAAAATTAGAACATCGCCCCAGCCCTCGCTGATTTGCACTCGGGCCAACGAGGCCTCGGGGGCACACCGCGCGGTGCAGCAAAACAAGCCAGGGCCACGGGGACTGGACTGGCTGCCGGAACTCAGCCTGAAGGAGTTCAGCAAACTCGTTTGCATGCATGTCACCAAGTGGCAATGCCAGACCTGGGGTGGAATAGCTGCTGTCTTATTGATCGCCACTTAATTTGAATGAACGTAGTAGATTAGCTGGTTTGCATTGACTAATGTCACACAAAGTTGAGACTTTTTTTTTAAAGAATGAGCTTGCTTTATTGGGAATAGAGCTCTGCACAAATTTAGTTCACTAGCACAATAAAGAATTTTTCTTCTTCAATTTATTTCCTCACCTACGTGCTGTTAATGGACTATGTCAAGCTTGCGAACTGAGTTGTTGTTTTTTTTTATTGTTTTATTGCTTAAAGTATTACAAAGGGTATTACATATGTGTCCTTTTGTTTTTCCACTCCCTTGACAATCCCCTGGTCCCCCTTACCCCCCAGTGTCTTATGTCCATTGGTTATGCTCATATGCATGCATACAAGTCCTTCGGTTGATCTCTTACCCCCCTCCCTCCTGCCCCCCAACCTCCCCGGCCTTCCCGCTGCAGTTTGACAATCTGTTTGAGACAGCTCTGCCTCTGTATCTATTTTTGTTCATAAGTTTATAATGGTCTTTATTATCCATGAATGAGTGAGATCACGTGGTATTTTTCCTTCATTGACTGGCTTATTTCACTTAGCATAATGCTCTCCAGTTCCATCCATGCCGTTGCAAATGGTAAGAGTTCCTTCTTTTTTACAGCAGCATAGCATTCCATCGTGTAGATGTACCACAGTTTTCTAATCCATTCATCTACTGATGGGCACTTTTGTTTTCATCAGTGTGGAAGCTTGTTTTGACTGCTGACTTTTTATTGCATTTTATTTAGTGTTTCTTTATGGTGACCCACTAACAGGTCTTTGCCTACTGGAGTTTTTGTGGGCCCTCAAGTGTGTGCTGATAAGCTAGGAGAGGGCACACCCTTCGCATCTGTGGACGCTTGCCCTGCCCCAGCCCCGCTTTCAGCCAGCTGCCTCCCCTGCATTGTCTGAACAGCGCCTGCCTGTTCTTACATGGACTTTCATCAAGGATGCAAGGGCGAGGCGTCCCTTTATTAAATCAGCAAGTGGTGTTAGCCAGCGGCCCTCGGTGGGCTCTTCACAGAAAGAAGAACAGCTGTGGGAGTCACAGCCCACATCGTCTGGTCCCCCTTCTACAGAAAGGGCTCAAGAGCCCAGAATCCAAAAAGGAACTGCATTCTGCGTCTTTGAGAAAAGGTTTCTAGGGACCCTCTTTCCACATTTCTACCACTTCACTGTGGTCCTGGGGACTCTCCCCTACTCCTGTTTCTGTCACACCCTCCTAGAGGGGGGCTGGGCGGACCCAGACCCGGGGGACCCGCCTCACTAATGCTCTCCTGCTACTTTCTCACCTCACACCCTAAGAAAACCCTCTGCATGAGGATACTAGATCATATATTCTTGCTCATTCTGTTTCCTTTTTGCCTTGACTAAATTAAATCCTGGCTCAACGCTATGATCTTAGCTCAGGGGGAGACTTCCTATCCCTTGAAGGGTGTGCCTTTCTTCCCAGTCTTCTTTGTAGAGTCAATGACCTCACGGAGATTTCCTGAGTGGATTTGGCAGTAACCCCCAATCTACCTTCCTTTGGACTCTCTATCTCTCATCTTCCTCTTAAAGTACTATGAACAAGTGGAATTCCAAGCACATCCATGATGCTCTCACAGTTCCCCAAACTAGGTGTGTAAACTAATATCTATGAATTGCCTGACTTTACAAGTAGCTTATCTAAAAACCAAACAAACAAACAAACAAACACGGTGGCCTAGCCCGGCTGGTGTTGCTAGTGGTTGAGTGGCACCAAAAAGTTACCGGTTCGATTGCCGTTCAGGGCACTCACTCAGGTTGCAGGCAAGATACCTAGTGTGGGGCATGCGTTTCTATCACTCTCTCCCTCTCCATTTCTCTCTCTCTCTAAAAGATCAATAAAAATATTTTTTTAAAAATCATGCCCAAGAGGGCTCAGCACTTTGATGACAGTCTCACATGTTCTCTGGAGTAAGTAGCCTGCGTGAGTCCCTATAAATGCTCCTGCACTGAAAATGCAGGAACTCACAAGTGCTCTGCTCTTAACATCTGCAAGAACAAGCAAGGCGAATGGACGACGAGATGGAAAGGAGATGCGTGCAGACACATCTCATGCTGCACGTTAGCGGTGAAAGTTGCCACGCACTGACGGTGCATTCTAACTGGTGTAGGAAAATGGGCAGGCGGAAAAGCCCAAAGTCAGCAAGAGTGGGCATTTGTCCGGCTCACCCATGGATCCTGGACGACTGGAAGAGTGCTTGGTACACAACAGCCATGCCCAGTAAATGTTTGTCAGATGAAGAAATTGAGGTTTAAAGACTTCAGTTCACTGGAATCACCCAAAGAATCTTGGCAGCTGTTCCTCTCAGCCCCTTCTCTTAGCACCTGTGGTCTTTTGTCACTTGAAATATGGTCCAACTTTGCTTCAATGAGGGGGAAGGAAAAGTGCCCCTTCCTATGAGGCCCAGAAGACAGAAAGACCCCCTATATCTAAGCATGAATTCTGCTCTACACATTGTCTGCCTTTGTGTGAAACGTCTTTGAAAGAAACATATGAAAAATCATGAACACATAAATTGTCCCCATTTTCCAAAATATTTCTAGCCTGTGACTTTGCTGTGTAAAAGGATCCCTTGCAAATATGCTGTTCATTATTTCTAACTAGTCTTTTATTGCAAGTAGACAGTCTCAGAAATCGTTGTCACATTTCATATATTTCTTTAGGATCAATATGAAATGTGACAACAATACATAATTTATACAGAACACCCAAAACTAGTAAAGACTTTATATAATTACTGTTGAATTATATTACCTAAATGCATCAGATTCACTGTTTATAAATGTTATAAATTGTTTTGCTATCCTTATACTACATTCACACATGATAGTTGTCTTTGAGAGTCTAAGAAATAGCCATTTCCTCATGACTTAGGGCAAACACAAATTTTGGCTTAAATTATTTTACTATTTGTGCTCCATGAAATAGGTAAGAATAATTTATTTCTGACATTCAATTTATTTTACTTATGTATAAATCCGTTACATTTCTTTCACATTGAAAATTATTACAACAGAGTTTTATTACATAAAACTAAATAAATATGTCACTTTTGCATACCTAAATTGAGTGGCTCATTGAGAAATTTGCCCTCGATAAAAACAAAAAATTAAAAACAACAAAATGGAAAAGCTTCCACTAAGGAAAACCAAATTGCTTCTAAAGGGATTAATTTGGATTTAGCTTTTCTTGTGCTCCACAGGATGCTGTGAAATAATGTAAAATCTACAACTTGAAGGGAAAGAGTATTTTGAACCTAGCACCTTATGTCTATTCCAGCCAGAGGACCTAATAAAGACATTGTTAGTCACACAAAGACCCAGACTCTGCATGCCTGTTCTCAGTCCACAGCTGTCCCGTCTTCCTCCCAGGGCACTTGCTTCTTCTCTCAGGCTTTTATTTTCTGCTTCCACATAACTGTCACTTGCAACACACCATAGTGCTGCATGGCTGGGATCATTTGTGGATCCAATTACCAACATCAGCTCAATTCATCTCCGTCTTAGTTCCCATTTCTACAGTGAGAGGAACTATTTGATTCAATCTAGATCGGGTGCCTGACTCAAATTCCATTAGTTGTAGGCTAAGGCACGGCCACCTGATAGCAACACGCCCACCTGAGCTATGGAAAATAGAGGCATGGGGGATGCATTTTATTTCAGAAGGAGTGAAGTAGAAATTACTGTATCTAATAGATCTGATAATTTGATGTGTAGCTTGATTATAAAATATAGAGTAGACTTGGAATTAGAAAGGTTGGGATTTGCTTGGTAATTTATTTCTAATGTCCATAATTCCTAATATTCAGTGACAGAAGCATCTAACTCCAGGCATTGCTGGGAAGGGTTATATAATAAAACATATCATGTGCCTAGCTCTGTGTCTAAAATATAACAGATAACTAACGGGAGCATCCTCTCCTTATGCCAATCAATGAGTTAATTTAAGTGCAAGGAAGAAATCTTTTTTGCATAAATTATTTAAGTGATCATGAACAGCAGGTTTCAGGAGAGAAAATACATTAAAATCAAAATATACCCTCATTTGCTGTCAATGCTATCCCTAACTTGTCCCAATTAACAAAACATTTTCGTTATTGACTTAGGTATCCAGGAGCTTCTGAATTGGGAGATAGATAGATGATAGATGGTAGATAGATAGATAGATAGATAGATAATAGATAAAAGGAGAGAGAAATCTTTATGTATTCCTTCCACAGCCTTCTCTAATGTTGCCCACTCTACTTAGTCTACTTGTTTTCTCACTGAGAAACAATATATGTCCACCCTTTGGTTCCCTTAACACAAGAAGCTGCATCCAACTTAGATGCATGTGCTCTTGGTACTCCACAAGTTCAGTGTGGGATTTCCTTTAATTATCCATACGTTACTCATGTTGTCACCCTAAATCAAGTTTAAATTGTTTAAGCCTGGCTGGGTAGCTCAGTTGTTTAGAGCATCATCCTAATACACCAAGGTTGCAGGTTCGATCCCCTGTTAGGTCACATACAAGAATCAACCAATAAATGTATAAATAAGTGGAATAACAAATGGAAGTTTCTCTCTCTTTTCCCCTTCTTCTCTCTCTCTAAAATCAATTAATAAAAATTGGGTGGGTGGGGGAGGGAGTTTAAACTGTTTAAAGAAACATTCTCTGAATACTATAGCCTCTACTCACCTCACCTTTCTCTGAAAGTCTGTATTCAATGACCATGTGATTTCTTACTTCTTTACCTTCTTTGTCTAGTTACTTTTCATGCATTGCTTTTGTCTTCCCAACCACAATGTACCCAATCCGAACAGCACACAGCTCCTGGTTAGTGTAATTCACCACAGGAACTCAAGGAATTCCTAGTTATTATTTACACCACACCTTCTTTAATTTTTAAATAATTTTATAACACTTGATGTGTCACTGAGAATAATGTATTATTCATATGCAATTCATCTTGCAGTATAAAATAAATATTGCTTCATCATTTTTATAATAGCTACAGGACTTAGAAATAAGTATATAATGTTGATTCCAGTGTGTCATAACTACTTAAATGTAATTCAAATGAAAACTCCCTTGACACTTAATAACCCAAAATAGCGCATGGCTTTATACATAGCAAGCTAAACTATGCTCAGTTGGTTTTACAAAGAACATGCAAATTATTCAGACATAATGATTCATATAGTTCACTTATTTTTCCTGTTGACTATAATAACCATAATATGTTCACAAACAGAAATAAATCAATTAGAGTTGGAACCACAAGAAGTAACTCTTGAATAACAGCCTGTTGCCCTACAAGTCAGAATAGCAACTGCAAGAATTTGAGTATACTGCGTGCACAATCATGTAGCATCATTTCAAATGAATTACACTATTTTCCCTTAAGAATTTGTAATAATGTTCAATAATAAGTAATAACCTATAGGGCAAGTATAAATGGAGGTGGAATGTAGAGCAGTAATTTACCAGAGACTCAACTCCACAGGCTAAATTGATCTATGCTGATTGCTCTTCCTGTACAATGTGCTTCTGCAGATAATAGCAAACTCCAACCTGCTCCCCAACCTGCCAACCTCAATTCCCTTCTCTGTTTACATTGCTTATTATTAGACACTACAAGGAAATTCTGTAATTCAACCAACACTTCCATCTGTAGTACAAGCACTTTCCAAAACAGAAAAAATGACCATTTCATGTAATAATGGCACTGTGATAGCAGATCAGAATTTAGTCTTCTAGCACTTAAATCATTTCAAAACTGTATTAATGGGTGGTCTAACCAACAAGACTGACCATTTATACTTCACAGGAAAATTTTCCTGGAAAAGTCAGAATTTCTGTTTCCTAATATGGTCTAACATACATCTTTTAGAATTTGTGTAATTTCTGATCATTAATAAATTAGGACACATTTGTATAATTTCATAGAAATGTTACATTGCAGGTGAGTCTTTTATGGCTTATTTCAGTTTTTGGGAGAGCCTTAGAGAGAAGTGGAGGAAAATCAGTCAAAAATATGTTTATTTTTAAAAAGCACCGCATTCCCTGAACCAATACTCTCAAAAACTATTATTCACGACTAGGAGAGAATACTTTAAAAGTAGCCTTCATTTGTAAATAAGAACACAATCCTATTGTATGAGTAGTTGTTGTTCGTTGGTGTGCACACTGTTAAAATACCGCACATCATCTGTACAATGTGCGTGCCACAACTTCTGGAGCCCACTTTCCCCATTTCACCATTTAACTATTTCAAGTCACCCTTTCCATGACGCAACTAGACCGAGCATCGGGGGAAATATCCGAGAGGAGACAAAACTTCCAACCTGATGTCCCAGCCAACAACTGTTTTATGAAGGTTTATTCCAGATTAATTTGTTTTATCTTGTTAATATTTCCCCCTCTCTATCACTGTCAAAACTCTCCGTGCATCTTAAGCGCAGGCACTACCTTATTTATCACAGCCCCAGCAGGATGAAGACGGGGTCTTATGGAGCCGGGAGCCACTGTCTTCGGAACACTGAAGGAGTGATTGCGCTTAAACAGGGGCCTCTCCATTCCCTGTGTGTGACAGCAAACAGCTGGCTGCTGAGGAGGGGCCCACCCTCCAGCCTAGGGCTTGACAGGATGGGTGCTTATTTCCCGGCACAGAGAAGTCCACGGTGTTCCTGGCAGGCGAGCTGGGAAACACCTCTAGCTTCACACTCATTCACGGCTCAGACCGATGCAAAATTTGATGATGCTCCATCCCTGTGCAACAGCCTTCAGTGCTCTCAGTGAGTCCCGCCCCTAACGTCTGCCCTGAAACTCTCTGAAACCTGCCTTTTGATGATGTTTTGGCTCCAATCCTGCCACTCTCCTCACATTCTTTGCACCGGCCACCTGACCCTTTCCACCTCCCGCAAGGGCTGTGCTCTCTCCTACCCCAGGCCTCTTCCTGGGGCCTTCCTCCCATGCCGGTGGTTCCTCTCTGTGGACCCACTTCTTCACTTGTATGTGGATAAGTTCTACCTGTTTCAGCCTAGATGTCACTTCAGGGAATTCCAGAAGCGACCCCCGACTCCTTGACCTCCTATTCCCCTAGGACACGGTATTTAGTAGCATTGTGGAATTTATAGTATCAGTATACTGCAAGTTCTTCTTTGCTTCTTGGATACATTTGAGGGAATAAAATGTTGAAAGAGGAACTATTTAGCACATGACTAGCCAACAATAGCCATCCTTGCAGAAATGCTGGGTAAAAAAATGGGGGAAATTACTTTGTACTGGAACTTGACAGTGTAAGTCTCACATTAATGGGTGTGAGTAGTAAAACCAGGGAAAATAGAACAAGATATATGCGACAGTTTAATATTAATTCCAACTGAAAATGGACCAGGCATATCATTAATTTAAAAAAAAATACAAAGAAAACAAAATATAGAATGGTTTACATTAACATTTAACACTAATGTCCCTTTTTAAAAGTTACACATAAAACTAAAAAGTTAAAGTTAAATGAGAAACATTTTTGCATCAACTTGATGAACAAGCCATATTTTTAATGTAATAAACTTTTTACAAAATACTAAGAAACACTTAAACACATTAGAAAATGGGCATTTTAAAAAACTATTACAAATTGAAAGACTTTTCTTAAAAGGTAAATTCTCTCTAGTATTAAAAATATGAAATAAAATAAATATACACGCTTTTCCCTATTAAATTGGGGGAGGAGTAAGGGGGGGCAGATAATGGCGGTGGAAGTGCAATGGGAAAGGCATTTCACATGTTCTGTGTTGGAGTCAAAGTTGCAAGTTTTCCAGAAGGAAATATGCCCACACGCATGAAGAGTCTTAAAAATCTGTGTATCATTTTACTCTGGATTTCCAAATGGAGGACTTTATTCTAAGTAAACAATGGAGACTATGTTTCAGAGTAGATGTCATATTTTAAAGTAACATTTATTGTAGTACATATTTGGAAACTAAGTGTTTGAAAGTAGGTATATGATTACTTAAATGAAACAGTTTATAATCTGAAAAAGTATTATTCAGGGACCTAGAGAGTGCTCTGCGTACACAGGCAGGGAGTCCCCGCTTCCTCCTTAGCGGGACCTGCCTCTCCAGTGGTGCTGAGTGGCCTGGGGACTCACTCTGTCATGGGGTTTGGCTGGCTCTGCAGAGGGCTGCCCGGGTCCTGGCTGTGTTCAGAGCTATGGGGCGTGAGGTCGGATAAGGTCCTGCCTTTCCTTTTCCTCCTCCATAGCCCATCCACGCTCTCTCTGGAACTTCGGCCTCTGAAAGAAAAAAAAAGAAGAAGAAGAAACCTAAGTATCAATGTGGTCTATTTCTATGTTTTGGGTTATTACAACCTCCTCAAAATAACGAAGGCGTCAACTAGCTGCTCGGCACACTTGATAGAGAAGGATCAAATGGAAAGAGAGAGAATAAAAGGACAATATCCGAAAACATTATTTCCCACATTTTGAATGGATTTCTCACAAACAAGATCAAATAAACATTCATTTTTATTTTTTTCTATTTTTATGGCATCATTAATGTTACCTTGTGTGAGATCTTTCTGATTGATCTTGAGAAAATTATCTGAGTAACTTTCTGAGAAAATCAGCTTTCCAAACCATCATTCGATAATCACATTTTTCATTAATTTAAATGTCAAGTCTATCATATGCCAAAAAAAAAGTCTAGTACAAGGCACTATACTTATATTTATAAATTTTAATTTTGTTCTATTGATCTATTTCTTTGTTATATTCATATAGCATGCACTAGTGATTTGTTATGGTAGATTTTTCTATTCATTATTATAAACGACATAATTGCAGAGTTTGGCATAGTGCACATGCTTTGTAAAGGCTGATAACAAGGTTCTAAGTTCTGCTCATCACAGTAAAAGTAGGTTTTCTGAGGAAGGATTTTAGACATGCGGTTTCATCTTTATAATGAAGCCACAGATGTGCTCTCTCTTTGGCCTAGAATTCAGTGGTCGGCAAACTGTGGCTCGAGAGCCACATGAGGCTCTTTGGCCCCTTGAGTGTGGCTCTTCCACAAAATACCGACTTCTGCGAATGGGCCACGAAGATTCAATCGCACTGTACATGCGCGCCCACACGTGGTATTAATCTAGGCCCTATATTAATCTTTAACCAATAAGCACTGCGATTGATATGACAGCATTGAGGCCTCACGGGATGTTCTCTTCTTCCCTCTTCTCTGGCTGCCGCTTCTACTGCCCTCCCTGGTAAGTTACACTCTTTTAAATCTACACGTTTGCTCATTTCAAGGCAGGGCCTGTGTGACAGCTGCTCTGAAACCCTAACAAGGGATTTATGCATTTAGATGCAGCTCCTGGTGTATAACATTCAGTCGCCTGAGGTTACCAATGGTCTGAAGCCTGACTCTCACACACTGGGACTGGCCTGAAACCTTCACATTAGACTAAGCTTAAGGGCTGCAGGAAACCAGAGCTGGTGGCCAAGTTCTGCGTGATAATCCACTTGGGGAGGCAGCTCCCTGGGACCACCGGGTTAAGGGGAATTCTGTAAGAACTCCATTTATTGGGCAGCATTTCCTGCTGCACTTGGGCCACCCTGGACATCATTTGCCGGCTGCCAACATATTCTTTCTAAAAGGTGCTAGAACCACTTTAACATGAGCACATTTTCCAGGGTTGGCATGACTACGTTCTAATTGCGATACACTGAACTACCCTCCGGTCATGCTTCTTTCTTCCAAATGCATCTACAAATGAAGTGAGCCTGGTAAACCTGCAGCTCAGCCCAGCAGTAACAATAGCATGGAGCACGCGCGGCCACCTCATCTGCATTCCTCACAAGAACCGGAGCAGGCAGACACTGCTATCAGCACCTCCTCCCCCCCACCCCCCCCACCTCCTCCCCCACCCCCCCCCACCCCCGTTCCAGAGATGATGCAATGGAGAGGTAGGAGGTTAAATAATTGGCCATTGTCACATTGCTAACATGCCGTGGACCCAGCATTGTGGTACTGGTCTACCTGACAGTGACTATCAAGCACTCTATAAATATTTAGCCAGATATTTCAAGAGGGTGGCAGTCAAGTACCCTATCTCTGAATTTGTTTTCAAGCATCTTAAACAAGTAAGGATTATAACCTCTTCTTCGTTTACCTTATAACATTTACATTAAAATCTTTAATGTTGACATTGTTGCAGGAGTCCCTTTCCCCCCATCTTCTCCCACCTCCACCCTCCCCTGCTTACCCTTTCCTCAGCCTTTACCAAATTATTGTCCATGGACCTGGGGTACGCATATATATTCTTGAGCTATTTCCCTCACCTTCTTTATTCAGTCACCCCTTTCCCTTAAAGGCCCCTTTCTTTCTCAATAGCATCAACTAATGCCTTACAATTTTCATATTCTTTCCAATATTAAATGTCAACGCTCTTGTCAAATTTCAGGCCTATTCCCTTCTGAAGGAGCACCAAGCTGATGCTTGACAGCAAACACACTCTGGGCACAGGTAGCTACCGCACACCATAGCCCCATCCCAAGTGAAAAGTAGTCTGAGTCCCCGGAAAATATGTGTTGAGATTAATAGAGTTCTCTTTCTCTTTCCTGTTACATACCACTGATAGTATAGTTTCAGGGACAGAACCTGAGGCCACGCTCACAGGAGAGGGCATTCAGAGCCTGGCCACCTGGCCTGTAAGAGCTGGAAGTGGAAGGAAGCAAGACTCTAAGTGCTGGCAGAACTGTGACTCACAACAAAGCAGACCACGACATCTCAGCCTAGTAATGAAAGGCTGTTGAAAGCGCACTGCAGCGCTATTGTCTTAATCAGTGTGGTGCTGGGAAATTGATCAGAAAAAAAATGTAGAAAGAAAACAAAGAAAAATTAGATTGAAAGAAAGCACTAAATGTATTGCCTCAGTGTATATTTGCAATTTCTTTGCAAGCCTAAGAAGTTAGTGTATTTGAGTCACAGCTCATCATTGCTCTGTTAAGAGTCACAGGGATGTACGGATCTGTGTGCATTTGGTCTCAAATATTTTGTGATCCTGGGAGGATCACTGTTTCTGTTTCTTGCTCTTCTTATGGCAATTCTCCTGCAAATATTAAATTTTTTTTTCTTTTTTAATGCCACCTTCCTCTATCCCAGTGGTTCTCAACCTTGGCTGCACATTAGAATCACCTGGGAGAGGGGGGAGAAAATGGCGGAGGCTTAGACGGACGTGTTGGTGCTTTGTCCCGGACCAGATAGGGGCGAGCAGCTGAAACGGGTAACAATCAGCCTGATCAAGCTGGGGAGGTTCAGCTGAGAGACAGTCTGCAGCCAGGAAAGACAGAAAACTCCTAAAAAATGCGGATGGTTAGAGATTGAGGCTGAAACCTCCCTCTGGGGCCAGCGCAGCGGCGAGACCGCGCCATCTCAGGCAGCATTTACCAGCATCCAGAGATCGGCTACTAACCCGGAGGCAACGATTCGCAAACAGCGCGACTGCAAGAGCCAAGGGGAGACCTGCACCCCTCCACGGAAAGGTTAGACTTACCTCAAAGGTGCGGTTCGCAGTTCAGGTTGGAGCGAGGAACGCGCGCGCGGGCGCAGGGGGAAATCTGCGTCCGCCAAAATCCGCGCTCTCCAAAATCCGTGCCTATAGAGGCCAGCGTGTCTCGCAAGGGGGGAGGGCTCCCGCAGGGCTGCTGCCAGAAGGTAACACTATAAATGAGCCCATAGTTGGACTGGATGCAAAAGGGCTGCCTCAGAGTTTCCCTGATAGCCGGCTACTTGTTGTTGCCAGGGGCTTGAGCGCGCGCAGACACTCTGCGCGGTTCTGGAGGGTGGAACCCTGCGAGTTCGAACAGCTTCCCAGGCTCTTGTTTGCACACTTCCTCTTACTTCTGTGAGTTTGATTGTTGAGCCCAGTGCATGTGAGTGCCCAGTTGGGGTCACTAGCAGAGCTTGTAGGGGAAGATTGTTTTTGGGGAGCCTGGGAAACAGAGCTGGGAGTGGCGCCGGGGGAACCACCTCTGGGCGGAGCTGGTTCAGGTACAATAGAGAACTGGTCGGAGAGAACTTATAGTCTCGGAGGTCAACCCAGACACACTGCCACCCAGAGGCAGAGCCACGAACTGACTCCTCTGTAAATACAGATAAGGCAATAAGGACTGTGGCTTACAACAAGGAGGAACGTGTATCAGAGGGAAAGTCAACATTCTCCTGAATTCCGGGCGTGCCAATAAGAAGAGTAGAAGATCTGAAGCACCTGCATTAATGCACATTTTTATTTTTATTTTTTTAAATTACTTTTTCTCCTTTTAACTAAGAAAACATTTTTCTTTTTTTTTTTTTTTCATTTTTCTTTTTCTCCATCACCCGATTTTGCCCTTTCAGCTACTACATTTTTATTTTTAACTAGTATTATTAACGCTACCATTTTACCAGTTTTTAAAGTGTCATCTTATCTTGTCTTTATTTTATTTTGGGACTAATGTTCTCCATTCTATTTTCATCGTTCCTTTAGCAACATTTTTCTCTACCTCAATTTGCCTCTGTGCTAAACAATCTTCCCCACTTTTTCCCTTTTGCTGTCCTGTTTCTCTTACCCTACTCCAGCTTTAGATCTTCCCTATTCTTTTTACCCTCTGTCAAAATTTAACCCTGCTTAAATATCCTATGTCCAATCCCCTGTTCTAAATCCTTATACACCTTTCCCTTATCTTCCTTCACTATCCATTTTTTTTCTCTCTCTCTTCTTCTTCTTTTCTCTCTCTATTGTTTTATCGTTGTTTGCCTGATTGACGAGTATATTGTTTTTCTTTTTTTTTTTCTTTTTTTTTTTTTGATTGTTTGTGAGGTTAGACTGCTTATTCTTTTTATTTTCCTGCCCCTCCCTCTCCCCCCCCCCCCCCCGGTTATTTCTGCGCTTCTCTGTCCCCTTGCGTCGCTTGATATTATTGGTTGTTTGTAGTTTGTATTCATCTCCAGGAATCTGTTGCTGCAATTTGTTGGTATTAGTGGCGGACCTATAGGAGTTTTCTCCTCACATAAATAGTCTCTCCCCCTTTTACACTTCACTCTCTTTTCTCTCTTACTTTTTTTCTTCTTTCTTTTTTTTCCCTTTTTTTCCTCCTCTTTTTCCCCTCCCTTTTCCCATCTCATTTTTGCACTCCTTTTTTTCTTTCTTTCTTTTTTCTCTTCTACCTTTTTCTCTTCTTTCCCCCTTATCTCCCAACTCTCTTAGCTCGGGTGGCCACCTTTATTTGGGGTTAGTAATATCGTAAATACAATAGTGTTCAGTGACTGGTACGTTGTGCCTTGTTGTGTTGTATTTTGTGCCTCTAAATCAACGCAACAGATTCAAGCAACAGCGGCCTCCTGATCACCACACGCTCTGCCTGGGGAACAGTTGCTGCGTCTGAAGCCTCCCTCCACCAGCCAGAAGAGCCACCACAACTGTGAACAGCACCCATCAGAGGCCCTGCTATCAACAGAGGAGCCGCTGCTACCACAACCACCCAAGGAGCAACCACAGACCGAGGAGCCACTGCCACCCAGGGAGCAGCCACTGAACGATTCAACAACTAGTAATGTCAGTGAGATCAAACATGGGTAGACAAAGAAACCCCCAAAGGAAAGAAAAGGAGGACTCGCCAGAAAAGCAGCTAAGTGAGACAGAGATATGCAACATGACGGAAAAAGAATTCAGAATAAGGTTCCTAGAGTACATGCACCGGATGTTCAAGAAGCAAGAAGAAACAGATGAAAAACTCAACTACGTATGCAAGAAGCTAGAAGAAACAGATGAAAAAATCAACAACTTAAGTAAGTCCCAAGAAGAAATGAAGAGCGACATAGCTGCAATAAAAAACACCATTGAAAGTATCAACAGTAGACTGGGAGAAGCGGAGGACCGAATCAGTGAATTAGAAGACAAGGAAGCAAAACACACTCAAACTGTACTGCAAATGGAGAAAAAAATTAAAAGACAGGAGGAGAGCCTAAGGGAACTCTGGGACAACATGAAACGAAGCAACATACGAATAATAGGGGTGCCAGAACAACAGAAAGATGAACATGGATTAGAAAACCTATTCGAAGAAATAATATCAGAAAACTTCCCTGAGGTGGGGAAGAAAAAAGTCACACAAGCCCAGAGAGTCTCAAACAAGGTGAACCCGAAAAGACCCACACCAAGACACATCATAATTACCATGGCAAATGTTCAGGATAAAGAGAGAATCTTACAGGCTGCAAGAGAGAGGCGGAAAGTAACATACAAGGGATCTCCCATTAGATTATCAAATGATTTCTCAACAGAAACACATCAGGCCAGAAAAGAATGGATGGAAATCTACAAAGTGATGCAAAGCAAAGGACTGAATCCAAGAATACTCTATCCAGCAAGGCTATCATTCAAAATTGAAAGGGAAATAAGAAGCTTCACAGACAAAAAAGGGCTAAGGGAGTTTATCACCACCAAGCCAGCCATGCAAGAAATGCTAAAGGGACTGGTGTAAAAGAAATATCAAGCTCAGAAAGAAAACAGCCACACACACACACAAAAAAGAAATGGCTACAAACAAGTACCTTTCAATAATAACTTTAAATGTAAATGGACTAAATGCTCCAAATAAAAGACATCGAGTGGCTGAATGGATAAAAAAACATGACCCACACATCTGCTGTCTACAAGAGACCCACCTCATTGGAAAGGACTCACACAGACTGAAAGTGAAGGGATGGAAAAATATCTTTCACGCAAATGGAAAGGAAAAGAAAGCTGGGGTAGCAATACTTATATCTGACAAAATACATCTCAAAGTGAAGGCCATAACCAGAGATAAGGAAGGCCACTTCATAATACTAAAGGGATCAATACAACAAGAAGATATAACCCTGGTAAACATATATGCACCCAATGCAGGAGCACCCACATACATAAGAAAACTTCTGGAAGATATCAGGGGAGATATCGACAATAACACAATCATAGTAGGGGACTTTAATACACCACTGACATCACTGGATAAATCCGCTAGACAAACAATCAGCAAAGAAACAGCAATCCTAAATGACTCACTAGATCAGATGGACTTAATTGACATCTTCAGAACACTACACCCCACAGCTGCGGAATATACATTCCTCTCAGGTGCTCATGGGACATATTCAAAAATAGACCACATATTGGGTCACAAGCAAAGTCTCCACAAATTCAAGAAGATTGAGATCATAAAAAGCATCTTCTCAGACCACGATGGCATAATGTTAGAAATAAACTACAATAAAAACAACCCAAAATACTCAAACACTTGGAAGCTGAATAGCATGTTATTAAATATTGATTGGGTTACCGATGACATCAAAGAAGAAATTAAAAACATCCTGGACACTAATGACAATGAAAACACAACAATCCAAAACCTCTGGGACACAATGAAAGCAGTCCTGAGAGGGAAGTTTATAGCTCTACAGGCCTATCTCAAAAAACAAGAAAAAATGGTAGTTAATCATCTAACTCTACAACTCAAAGAATTAGAAAGAGAGCAACAAGAAAACCCCAGAGTGAGCAGAAGGAAGGAGATAATAAAGATTAGAGCAGAAATCAATGACATAGAGACCAAAAAAACAATACAGAAAATCAATGAAACCAAGAGCTGGTTCTTTGAAAGGATAAACAAGATTGACAAACCCCTCGCCAGGCTCACCAAGAAGCAAAGAGAAAGGTCCCAAATAAACCACATCAGAAATGATAGAGGCGAAATAACAACAGACTCCACAGAAATACAAATGATTGTTAAACAATACTACGGGCAACTCTACTCCAACAAACTAGACAACCTGGAGGAAATGGACAAATTCCTAGAAAAATACAACATTCCAAAACTCAATCAGGAAGAATCTAAAAACCTCAATAGGCCAATAACTATGGAAGAAATTGAAGCAGTCATCAGAAAGCTTCCAGCAAACAAAAGCCCAGGGCCAGACGGCTTCACAGGGGAGTTCTACCAAACATTCAAGGAAGAACTAAAACCTACCCTCCTCAGACTACTACAAAAAATTCAAGAGGAAGGAACACTTCCAAGCTCATTCTATGAAGCCAGCATCACCCTAATACCAAAACCAGGTAAAGACATCACAATGAAAGAGAATTACAGGCCAATATCCCTCATGAACATAGATGCCAAAATCCTCAACAAAATCTTAGCAAATCGGATCCAGCAGTACATCAGAAGGATCATACACCATGACCAAGTAGGATTTATCCCAGAGATGCAAGGATGGTACAACATCCGTAAATCAATAATGTGATACATCACATAAACAAATTGAAAGAAAAAAACCACATGGTCATATCAATTGATGCAGAAAAAGCATTCGACAAAATCCAACACCCATTTTTGATAAAAACTCTCAGAAAGGTGGGAATAGAAGGATCATACCTCAACATAATAAAAGCCATATATGACAGGCCCACAGCCAACATCATACTCAATGGTCAAAAACTAACACCATTTCCCCTAAGAACAGGAACAAGACAGGGATGCCCACTCCCACCACTCCTGTTCAACATAGTACTGGAAGTATTAGCCATTGCAATTAGGCAAGAAGAAGAAATAAAAGGCATCCAAATTGGAAAAGAGGAAGTAAAACTGTCCTTATTTGCAGATGACATGATATTATACATACAAAACCCTAGAGACTCCATCCAAAAGCTACTAGACTTAATACATGAATTTGGCAATGTAGCAGGATACAAAATTAACCCCAAGAAATCTGAGGCATTTCTATACACCAATAGTGAACTTTCAGAAAGAGAGATTAGAAAAACAATCCCATTTACCATCGCACCAAAAAAATTAAGATACCTAGGAATAAACTTAACTAAAGAGGTTAAAGACCTCTACTCAGAAAACTACAGGACGTTGAAAAAAGAGATAGAGGAAGACATAAACAGATGGAAGAACATACCATGTTCTTGGATTGGTAGAATCAACATCATTAAAATGTCCATACTACCCAAAGCAATCTATAAATTCAACGCATTTCCCATTAAAATACCAATGGCCTTCTTCAAAGATCTAGAACGAACTCTCCAAAAATTCATCTGGAATAAAAAAAGACCCCGAATAGCTGCAGCGATCCTGAGAAAGAACAAAGTAGGTGGGATCTCAATGCCAGATATCAAACTGTATTACAAAGCCACTGTTCTCAAAACTGCCTGGTACTGGCACAAGAACAGACATATAGACCAGTGGAATAGAATAGAGAGTCCAGAAATTAGCCCGAACCAATATGCTCAATTAATTTTTGACAAAGGAGGCATGAACATACAATGGAGCCAAGATAGTCTCTTCAATAAATGGTGTTGGGAAAATTGGACAGATATATGCAAGAAAATGAAACTAGACCACCAACTTACACCATACACAAGAATAAACTCAAAATGGATAAAGGACTTAAATGTACGACAGGAAACCATAAAAATTCTAGAAGAATACAAAGGCAACAAAATCTCAGACTTATGCCAAAACAATTTCTTCACTGATACAGCTCCTAGGGCAGTTGAAACTAAAGAGAAACTGAACAAATGGGACTACATCAAAATAAAAAGCTTCTGCACAGCAAAAGAAACCATCAACAAAACAACAAGAAAACCCACCTCTTGGGAAAACATATTTGCCAACGTCATATCTGATAAGGGCTTAATCTCCAAAATTTATAGGGAACTCATACAACTTAACAAAAAGAAGATAAACAATCCAATCAAAAAATGGGCCAAGGATCTAAATAGACACCTTTCAAAAGAGGACATTCAGAAAGCCAAGAGACATATGAAAACATGCTCAAAGTCACTAATCATCCGAGAGATGCAAATCAAAACAACAATGAGGTACCATCTCACACCTGTCAGAATGGCCATCATCAACAAATCAACAAACGACAAGTGCTGGAGAGGATGTGGAGAAAAAGGAACACTTGTGCACTGCTGGTGGGAATGCAGACTGGTGCAGCCACTATGGAAGGCAGTATGGAGGTTCCTCAAAAAATTGGAAATGGAACTCCCATTTGACCCTGTGATCCCACTACTAGGAATATATCCCAAGAAACCAGAAACACCTATCAGAAAGGATATATGTAACCAGATGTTCATAGCAGCACAATTCACCATAGCTAAGATCTGGAAACAGCCTAAGTGCCCATCAGTAGATGAATGGATTAGAAAACTGTGGTACATCTACACGATGGAATACTATGCTGCTATTAAAAAGAAGGAACTCATACCATTTGCAACATCATGGATGGAACTGGAGAGCATTATGCTAAGTGAAATAAGCCAGTCAATGAAGGAAAAAAACCACATGATCTCACTCATTCATGGATAATAAAGACCATTACAAACTTTTGAACAATAATAGATACAGAGGCAGAGCTGCCTCAAACTGATTGTCAAACTGCAGTGGGAAGGCCAGAGAGAGTTGGGGGGCAGGAGGGAGGGGAGTAAGAGATCAACCGAAGGACTTGTATGCATGCATATAAGCATAACTAATGGACATAAGACACTGGGGGGTAAGGGAGGGTAGGGATTTGTTAAGGGCGGGGGGGAAAAAAGGACACTTATGTAATACCCTTTGTAATACTTTAAGCGAAAAATAAAAAATAAATAAATAAATAAAAAAAAAAAAAAAACCAAATAGAATCACCTGGGAATCTTTTTAAAATCCTGATTTCTGGGCCTCATCCTCTGGAAATTCTGTTTCTTTGTTATGGGGTGGGGCCACAACATTAGTAACAAAGAAACAGAATTTCCGGAGGATGAGGCCCAGAATTCAGGAATTTAAAATGATTCCCAGGTGATTCTAATGTGCAGCCAAGGTTGAGAACCACTGCTCTATCCCATTCTTTTTCATTCTCAACACTGCCTTAATTAAGCCATATGTTGTTTCGTTCTGGATATATGGCTATAGCAGGGGTGGGCAACCCCTGGCACACGTGCCAAACATGGCACGCCAGTAACTTTTGCTGGCACTCGAAATCCTTTCTTATAATCTTCCATTTACAATTTTTTTCTTAATATCTACTTTTTTATTTTTCAGATAAATTCAGTGTAGGTGCATCTTAGATAAATAAATAATTTCACATAACAAGTTATCTTAAAGACCATAGACATGGATTGACGAGAGAGGGGAAGAGCAATTTCTATGCCTCTGCCTTAACTCTCCCTGCCTTCCTAGGTCCAACCAGTGTTTTGGTTTCATCCACATACGCTTGTGAATCTTTGTTCTCAGTGATGAATTTTGTTAAGTCTCGTAATAGGAGTAGCCTGATGGATGAAAGCAGTAGCTCGTGCATATCTCTGAAGGTCACAAAATATAAACCTGATGTAAAATCTCTGTCATCAGTGATGCGGCAGCAAAAGTCCCACTGATAATATCAAGCGGAGTCATAAAGTTTTCTGTCGGACTATCAGTGTACATGTATACATTAAAAAATAAGTGTATTTTTCATCATCATATACTGTGTTTTTGTCGCTAGAATGAATTTTATTATTTCTTCAAGGTTCTTCACATACGTACACCTTAAGAGATATCAAGTAGGCGTAACATGTTCTCAAAAAGTGAGGGTTGGCATGCAGAAGAATTTTGAGTCAGAGATTTTGCTGGTTTGGGCACGCACTCACAAAAAGGTTGCCCACCCCTGGGCTACAGCATCCTCGTCTGAGATCCTTTGATCTGACCCTGTCTTGGGCTCCTTAAGCCAACCTGCATTTTCCTAGAACCACACTGTCACTGACTCTTCCCACCTCGGATCTGCTGAACAGCAACTTGTCTGCACCTGGTACCAAAACCTCTGCTGTCAACACCCACCTCAGGGTTTTCTCAACAGGCTTTCACGTCCACGGCAACCCTGGTTCCTCAGGCTCCTGTGTCTTTCAGCAGGAATCCCAGACTCCTTGTCGGGTTCTATAAAACTGAGCCTCAAACTTCTCATTTGAATGAACTCAACATTCCAGTCAGGTGGCTTCCAGCACACATTTCCCCGCATACCCTGTGTGCGACCTCTTCCAGGAAAGCCCACCTTCTACATAACAGCCTCCTGCTAAAACACGGAAGTGCTTTCCCATTGCACCCCCTTCAGATCGGCCTGTGAAGGCATTTCATGTTGATGGGGGTTCCAATAGAGACACAAAACCAGTGCGACATACAGATTAACAAATGTATTGCAGGGAACCAGCTCCCATGATTGTGGGGCTGGCGAGGCAGGTCAAAACTCTGAAACCAGCCGCGAGGGAGGGCAGGCTGAAATTCTGGGGCATGAGCAGAAGCTGTAGCTGCGCTCTGAAGGCCCTTCAGTGAACTGAGTCAGGCCTGCCCTGCTTACCCAGAGCAATCTTCTTCACTTACAGTCAACCAGTCATAAACATTAATCATGGCTACAAACGCCTTCACAGCAACACCAAGATTAGTGTGTGATTGAATAATGGGGGACTGTTGCCTAGCCAAATGGACAGGAAACTGACCATCACATATTGCAAACTGAATGAATGAACGGAGATGAAACCCCATTCATTTGCTAGCCTGCCTTTAGTTGCAGAGGATAAATTGGGAGGAAAATGGAATTTGGAGAAGTGAAAATGACCACCTGGAGCCCAACATGAAAAGTACCGGCTTCTTGTCCACAGAAATTCCTCTGCTGCACGGAAAGCCTACGTTTTATGTCTCGACATCTTTCCTGAGTATTAGGTCTCCACTGGAATTCCCTGTCGTACCCTGCCGTCTACTAGTAAATGACAGCCTCCCTTCAAGGTTCACAGAGGCACCACGTGCAGGGTGGAGCTGGCTCAGGGGCAGCCTGCTCGAGACCCCCACAGCAGGTAAGATAGGGGCACTCACTGAGCAGTTCCAGGAGGAATTTACCATCCACACCTTGTATTATTATTCATCTTCAGGATGACTCCCCCCACTAGGCTGTTATAACTAGTCCATGTGTAATCTTGTGTTTTCTAGGTACAATAGGTCAATGACGGTCATGACCATGCTGGCCCCTGTCAAACTGAACCTCCTTTTGTAACTGGACAATCAATGGGTCCGTGCTACTTGAGCCAATTAAGCAGAGACAAGGTTGAATCACACATGACCATTTATTCCAATACTGCCTGCAGTCTTGGAGAACAGCAGATCATCCACAAAAATCTGCTCTGCACCCTACCATAAGCCGGCAGCTTATATTGGTAGAAGGACAAAGATTACATGGGGAAGTAGGCAAAAGGGCACATGGGCAGTTCACAGGGATGCAAAGGGCTGTGGTCTTGAAAGGGGCTGGCATTCTGGTTTCTGGCTCTGGTTCCTGCAGCAAAGCTGTGCATCTCTCCACGCTAACAGGCAGCTCCAAAGGGGGAAGATGGGCCGCATCTCCTGGTGAGCACCCAAGTCCTGAGTGCTGCTTCTGGCCCGGTCAGACTGTGCCTTCTTTAATCAGAACAAAACAATCACGGTTAACAGAGCAGGATTAACATTCCTGCAGTTCTAGCTGGTTCCCCAACATTCGATTTCTGCCCCTATCACTTTATTGGACAACCACTCCAGTGGCAGAGCGAGCAGAAGCGGGTGGAAGATCAGTGCATTCTCTGCAGCCCTGTGTATGCGGCGCAATCTGCTTTAGCCCCATCACCTTTCTCAGCGTCTCGGCTCCTTTGTCCTTCCCTCCCCTCCTCACTGGACACAGGACAAACCCCACACACACACTGGGGAGCCACACTAATACCTCTGGTAGGTGCCTGGTCAGTTCTCACCCAGACTCCAGCTACACCTCCAGCCTGAAGCCATGCTTCAGCAGGACCCACAATGGCAACCCCCAGCCAGGGCCCTGTCATCACCTTTGGCTAATGTGCTTCTCCACACATCTGCTTAATTCCTGCTGATGTTGCTGGAAGTTATTTACAAGAGTGAGGTTGAGGAATAACTCCCTAAAGGCATGACAAATGACACTGCTTTTCAAAATTTTGTTTGTGTAGTGATTTAATGAAGCACAGCTCTCAATTTAAGTCTCATGCTCTCTAGGGCACTAAAGCAGGAAAATGCATTGACATCTCTTTATTGTCCCTGCCATCACATGATGATCCTTGGGTCTATTTCTTAGAATAGCCAGGCCTCAACTTACAAGTGAGCTGTATCCTAAAATTAAACTCTCAGTCATTTTTCTGGAACCTGGAATGTCTTTTCCAATGGAAAGATGTTAATTTCTTGAAATAAACTTTTTAAAAATCTCAAGGTAGACTTAATTGAGCAGATTAGGCTCAGTATATTATCTTTTTTTTTTTTTTTTTCAGTAAATGCTATTGAAAATGCCTGAGCTTCACTTTGGGACACCAGGAACTCATCTTCTTACCAGAGAAGTGTGGACGAAAGGGGCCACATACTAACCTGACAAGCCCAGGGGAGGCCAGCATGGCCGTCTTGCAAACTCAGACCTAAAGCAACCACAAAGGATGGTCTGAAATTAAACTGTAACTAAAAGCAGTTATAGTGTGTAGTTATGTCCTGGCTGGTATCTTCACTGACAAGGTCAACCTTTACCTTAACTGAGCCTATCTGTCTTTTTGCATCTAAGATAACATACCCTTGAAATGTCTCGGTAACTTGTAACTTCCCTTTTTCTGGACCCCTTGGGGCACAACCTAATGTGCTGGGCACCAGGACAGAAACCACAAATTCCTTCATTGTTATCGTGTTTAATTGTTCCTGGGCCCACCTAAGCATGTGTCTATCATTTTACTTTTTATTCAATCCCAGGGGTTTCCCTGCTTTGGTTTCTCCCACTTCTCTAATCTATCACCAGTGGATTTTATGTAATCCACTATGTCCCTTCCTTTAATTGCAATGTATAAATATAGATGTAACCCGCCATTCTCCGGAGCATTATCTCAATTTGTTGAGATTCTGCTTCCCGGCGTATGTCGACAGTTTGGCTGAAATAAACTCACAAAAATTATTTACGTTGGTTATTTTTCAATGATTATTTTTACGCTGACAGAAGGCATTGGATAGCAGCCACGGGGGTATTTTGTAGTTGTAGATTTCACCCAATGGAAGTGTACATGAAGTATGGACACAATCCATATATTTTCATAAGTGAATAAATAAATTAATGAATAGGCAGATATCCCTTCTCCTGTTACCAGGACAGAGGTGAGAGTTGCCACTTTGATATCAAGCAGCAAGAACCACAGATAACATTGGATCACATCCTTGCATTGAACACCTCCCTTTTGCAGAAGTTAATTTTTAAAAAATCTAACCTTTCCTTGACATTGTGTGGATAATTTAATTGCCCCCAAATCAGGCAATTGGAGGTTAGGTATTGGTGTGATAGAAACTGTATACATTTAAATAGTTTGTTCAAACGAAGACAAGCATTAAAGATTCCACCAGGAGAGCTGACCCTGTCTGTCCTTCCAAAAGTCTCAGATCTCTTTCTGTCCCCATTTTAGAATACTTGACTGGAAATGCAGAGCACATGAAACCATACGCTCAGCTGGAGAAAGGAGATAAAGAAAACAAGAGAAAGCTCCCTTGCCTGGTGCCCAGGGAGGAAAAAGCCTGCCTTGAAGCCCTGAGACTAATTACATTAGAGGCATATTTAGTAATATCATTTAATAATTTTTCCAGGATACTTAAGCATGATTTTAATATATACCTTTTAACCTGTACCTCATGTTCCATTATCCATAATTATTCTGTTTGCTTATTATACCTTTTAAATTACAATGATTAATTATACACATTACATAATTGAATTGTGAAAAATGATTAATCATCATTGTATTATTGTTTAATTATAGGACATATTTCACTTTAACTAGAAAATGCAAAGTTCTTTACCTCATGGGCTAACTGCATTGCCATGTGGGTAATTAGCCTGGATTTCATTACAGGTGAAGTGAGTGACTCACCCAAGGTGAAACAAGACTACTGAACCAGGAACAGCTTAGAATGCAGAACTTTCAGCCATTTTAAAAACAAACAAACAAGCAAACAAAAAAGGTGCTTTCTTTCCAACGAATAATATGACTCCTCGTAAAGAATATGTTCTTTCCTTTTCTGGAAGCCTGTGTTCATATAGGGTTTCAGAGAACGTGGCTCAGGAGGTTGTCGGCTGAGCATGTGAACATGAAGTGGGTGGCACAGTTCTCACAGCCCAGCCTCTGCGCCTGCAAGGGCCTGGCCCCTGGACCAGTTCCTGGGAGGCTCACTCCACTGATGGCCTCCAGACAGACCTGTCTCCAGGTGGCTGCACCAGAGAGCTGTCATCTGGGACGCATGATGCTCTCTTTTGTTTTCTACTATAATACACATCCATAATGGGAAAATGAAAGAAATTGGTAAAAATTATTTTAAATCACAAGGCAGCTTTTTTTTTTCCTCCCTAAGGAAATAGTTAAATCTCCTCTTGAGTCAATGGCATCCGGTTGAGTCTGTGACGGATCTTTTGATTAGTATAAAAATTAAGACACAAGTCTTAACTAGGAAAAAGAGGAAACGGAAATGAACAACAATAACACTGGTCTACATTTTAATCTCTTGGATGAATATTCATAATTCCTGAGAGAAAATGTCTAATTGCTCAAAATCAAAATCACCCTGCACGTTTAATTGTGGGGAAGGCAGGACAGTGATATATTTGGCTGAAGGGCTTTGCAGGAACACTTCTGGTTTCTGTTGCTTGCAGGTAGTACACTTACATTAATTTCTCCACCAGCGTGCCGCACGGTGAGTGGAAGAGATTCTAAAATGTAGATTGGGAAGTTGTTACGAAGGGCAAACAAGATGCTGAGCAACAAAAATTAAAATAAAAATAGAGGTCCACCACAGAATCTAATCAACACACTGGGACTTTTCACATCTAGAAATGTTAATATTATTTCAAAAATTTTAGATTTAAATGTTTATGAGTGTGTGTGTTTACATCAAAATCTACTAGCTATTTATCACAGTATCTCTTTGAAAAGACATGCAAAAACCCAGCTAATATATTTTTATTTGAAGAGAAATTATTAAAAAAAACACACAACAAGGATCATATACAGCGTATACTAACTTGCTTCTCGCTGTTGTTCTGGTAAGAACTTCAAATAACAAATTCCCTAAGGTGAATATGTTTAGAATATGAGAAGCATATTTATTGTATGCAGTCTTTCATGCTCTCACAATTTCTCCCTTTTCGAGTTCTTGACTGTGCATAACAGACCTAAGAAATATCCTTCTGTGTGATGTTTCTGGATTTGGCATCTGACTGCAGATACCATGGTTACAGTGCCAAGTGTTAGGCATGAAATTGTAGGCTGCAAAATGCATCAAAATTGATATATTGGCTTTTTAGGACACTCAGCCACATCTGCACCTGATCACATCTTTGTTTATGAAGAAATGCTGGTCTGTAAGATGAGGTGATGTAGACCATTAGTGATAGATGGAAGCCAGGAGATAAAGAAAAGATGATTACTTTTTATAACCGGTTCCCTGCCAGAATGGTGCACGGCACAACAGCTAATAAAACTGTTCTAATAACTTTGAACCTGAGAGGTAATTTACATTTTATTAGGGCGAAGAGATTTGAAATTGTTTGTTGCAGAAGATTAAAAAGAGGGGAAATAAAGAGAGAGAAAGAGACTGAAGCTTGAATTAGAGATGAGGTTTGTGATTTTCCTTTTGATCCACAGAATAGCAACTGTCTGTACTGTGTTATAACTTCACATGACTGCCCGACAGGTTGTTGGAAAACTGACTGTTTAAATGTGATGATGCTGAAAAATGGTGTCTCAGAAAAGAAAGATTTCTTTCTCTTTCTTTTTTAACATTACTGTCTCCTGCCGCATTTCACTAATGAGATACACAATAAAATATATCACTCATGCATTATTTACCATCACCCCCTGGATTTCCGTCTCTTGGTTTGAGATCACTCACAGGCCTGAAAGCAGAACAGCCCTAGGCATTTCAGAGTTTGAATATAAATCACCTATATAGCTTAAGAACCTCATGTTAAATAAGATATCCAATTCCCTAGCCTCAATTAAATGTGAAAACGAATATGTATGTTTGCATAATAATAACTTCATTTACATATTGCCATATTTCCTTTGTTCACTGGACAAATTTTTATGGAGTGCCCACTGGTACAAGGTGCCATGAAAGGGATGTATGAGATGGTTTAATTTAATTAAGAAATCCTTACTCCTGACATATTCCACACCTACCATGCAAGCAACTGGCAGAAATACTTTGGTAACTTGCTGCCATAAATTAAAATATTTACAGAAATAAGATGTCCATTCCATGGTCAGAATCACCCTCAGTGTAATATTTGCGTTGCAGAGGGAAACAAGCATTTATGTGCCCAAACCATGCAATTAAACGGGCAGATTTACAGGGTGGTGTGCCGGAGTCAGCTCGTTCTGTCTCCCGGGAACAGCAGTGAGCCTCTCCTTCCAAATCCACGTTCGATAATGTTAAATTTCTGGCCTGAAACTGGCCTCAGTGGAAGTATTTACAACCGAGGAACTGTCAACGAGCGCAGCCTCGGTGTCGGTGCTGTTTTTAGGAACAGTTGTTGAACACCTCAGCACAGCACTGGGCCCGCGGCACTGGGCCCACAGCACTGGGACCACAGCAGAGCCCATGGCACTGGACCCATGACACTAGGCTCACAGCACTGGGCCCATGCACACTATGCACAGACTCACACATGCTGCACTATCGTAACAGAGCGATGGTCTTGGTGAAAGATGTCTAATGTTGTAATTAGTGCATTAGCATAATGTGGTGTTAGAGTAGTATTCAATAATGTTATTTTATTTGGCTTTCACTTGAAAATAATCCAACCCTCCTAAATATACTAATATTTTTAAAGTTGGGTGATTGGCATATAGGTTCATTTTGCATTTTTAGACTTATGTAGCTTTCCATAAAAAGATGTTAAAAATAACTAACAAAAGCAAAAGTATATATTCACTTATATACTCTCATAGATGCACGTATATGTTTATTTACCTTTTTGTTAGATATATATATATATAGCCCTAGAAAGTTTGCTCAGTGGTTAGAGCCTGGGCCCACAGACCAGAGATTCTCAGGTTTGATCCCCAGCCAGGGTCGGGGCTTCTGTGGGAGGCAACCAACCCATGTGTCTTTCTCATAGCAATGTTTCTCCCTCCTCCCCCCCCACCCCTACTTTCCACTCTCTCTGAAAATCAATGAAAAACTATCTTCAGGTGAGGTTTAATACATATCCTATCTAATAATAGACAAACATGGTAATTAACCGTACCTCCGACACGCTTCCCATTGGCTAATCAGGGCAATATGCAAATTAACTGCCAACCAAGATGGCGGCCGGCAGCCAGGCAGCTGAAGCGAACAGGAGGCTTGCTTGCTCCAGTGATGGAGAAAGCCAAGGTTCCCCACCTGCCACTGCTGGCCTCTGAGCTGCACCCTAAGAAACAATGTTGCAATTATAGAAGCTAAACAAACCCAGATACCCGCTTTCAGCAGCCAAGGTATCAGAGCTGGAGCCGAGCCTTAGAGCTAAAACCAGCTCTCAGTTTCAGTGACAGCCATAGAAGGTAAATAAATCCCAGAATTTAAAAGAAAAGAAGGAGAGGTTGGGAGCTTCAGTCACCCGCCAGCCTGAAAACGGCCCTCAGCCCCTCACCCAGACTGGCCAGGCACCCCAGTGGGGACCCCCCACCGAAGGGGGTGCGACCAGCTGCAAACAGCCATCAGCCCCTCATCCAGGCTGGCCAGGCACACAAGCGGGACCCCCACCCTGATCCAGGACACCCTTCAGGGCAAACCAGCCGGCCCCCACCCGTGCACCAGGCCTCTATCCTATATAGTAAAAGGGTAATATGCAAACTGACCCTAACAGCAGAAAGACTGGGAATGACTGGTCACTATGACACACACTGACCACCAGGAGGCAGACGCTCAATGCAGGAGCTGCCCTCTGGTGGTCAGGGGGCTCTCACATGGGAGGAGCTCTGCTCAGCTACAAGCCAGGCTGATGGCTGCCAGTACAGCGGTGGTGGTGGGAGCCTCTCCTGCCTCCTCAGCAGCCCTAAGGATGTCCGACTGCAGTTTAGGCCTGCCCCCACTGGCAAGTGGACATCCCCTGAGGGCTGCCAGGCTGCCAGAGGGATGTCTGATTGCCATCTTAGGCCCAATCCCCCAGGGAGCAGGCCTAAGCCAGCAGGTGGTCATCCCCTGAGGGGTCCCAGACTTTGAAAGGGCATAGGCTGGGCTGAGGGATGCCCCCTCCCCCCCAAGTGCACAAATATATATATCTATGTATATATATTCATGGATAAGTACTATATTCTTAAAAATAAAGATCATATGTATATACAAATCACTTGCTATATAAACATTCAACATTTTCTTAGTATGTTTTTATCAGAAAGTAATGCTTTAGTTTAATTAAAAAAAAAAAAAAAACCTCAATGAATCTCAAAGATTTCGTTAACTGTGATTCAAACTTCATAGGGGCCATGGAAAGAAATAAGAGACCAAATTCTCTTTTTAAATAAATTAACAACAAAATCACCACAGGATATAGTTTCCCATATCTGAATAGAGGTCCGAGGGCTGTGCAATGGAAAACATTGTCAGATTGATGAGGTTCCTCTCACTATTGAGTCCAACCACGTTATTTTGTGAATGGGAAAAAAAAAAAAAAAAAAAAAAAACTCAGAAAGAACAAGGGCCCCCTCAACCTTGGTTAGCCAGTTCTTGCTACTGTAAGTGTGGACCAGCATCCACATCACCTAGGAACTTGCAGAAAATTCTGAATCTCAGCCCCACCCCAGCATACAGGCCACCAGGTGGTTCGTAGGCACTTTACACGGTGAGGGGACTACAGTGCGGGGGACGAACCTGGGCTGGACACCAGGTCCCCACATAGTGGCCGGACGCCCCCATCCGACCACTCTCACAAGTGCCGTAAGAGGCCCCCTCCTCTCTCTCTAGGTTGTCACGCCTGCCATGGTGAAGCGGTGGTGACAAGGTCTGTATTCCATAGGACAGAGCCCCATAGTTCACGAAGCTTCACGTGGTAACGCATCTGAGGACTGAAAATCGGCGCCAGGGGCCACCCGCTGTCTCCACTGCACCCTCGCCCCCTGTAGCCACAGGAGCACCGGCCTGAGGACAGGGCGTGGGGATGCTCACGGGCCGGCGGAGCAGAGCTGCCCGCACAGAGAGCCGCTGCGGCGAGGCCGACCCCGGAGGCCGCCAGGGTGAAACCACTCACCCGACTCGAAACCTAGTTGAGGGGTAATTTATAGAAGCCAAGAATGTTAATTGAACAATGAATCACTTAGACTGAAGGGTAAAATACATGCGCATTGATCACTGGAAGGCAAACGGAAGATTGAAAAGAGCTTAGGAGGCCCTGAGTGTCTTGAAACTTGCAGTCACTGAGCCAAGAACTTGGTGGCAGTAAGGCCATGCTTGAGCAAGAGGCGGAAAGAAGCTGGCAAATTGCAGAGCCTGGCCTGGGACCACAGGGGCTTGAGTTCCTGCCTGGCTCTTTCTCAGAAGGAGGACATTGGAGCAGGAGAGATCTGGTGTCTATTTCTTAGCGATGCTCTTTAGATGGTGCTCTCCCCCTTAGCACACTGCCCCCAGGAAATTAGAGAGCTGTCATGTCAATGTCCCGAATCGGGTGAGGTGGACACTGATTTCCTACAAGGCTCAAGGGCTTCTCAGGCTGCATTCGAGGGGATGGCTGATGAGGGACAGGGGCCATGCCTGGTCATCGGGCCAACAGAAATCAACACAAATGTAAATCTGAGCACAATGCAGGAAGGGAATTCTGGTCCAATAGCGTTAGAGCAATCGTGCCAGACTAAACCCATGACAGCAGGAGGAGGAGAGTGAATACCAACCACTCAAGTGGAGCGGGATCTGCCCTCCTACCTGTAAGTCACTGAAAATATGATCGCGTTGATCTAAGAGGGATCTTTATCCTTTTCTGAAGCATGGAATTGTTAGAAACTTTGATCAAGTTTTGTTCCTTTTTAAAAAATATTTTTTATTGATTTCAGAGAGGAAGAGAGAGGGATAGAGAGAGATGAACAACATCAATGATGGAGAAAATCATTGATCAGCTGCCTCCAGCATGCCCCAGACTGGGGATGGACCCTACAACCCAGGCATGTGCCCTGACTGGGAATCAAACTGTGGCCTTCTGTTTCATAGGTCAATGCTCAACCACTGAGCCACTCTAGCAGGGCAAATTTTGATACTTTTTAATGCAATGTGGCATAACTTGGCTACCATTTTCTACTTCTCCAACCCTTTCCAAATTCTATGGTTCCTGGTAAAAGAATTGGACTTCCTGCTTCAGTCTTCAGTTGAAGTCAGAATGGAAGAGTTCCCAAAACTTTATTTTCCCTGAGAGACAACATGGAGCAGCCTGGAGACATCATGGAGACAGCACTGAGCAGCATGGAGACAGCATGGAGCAGCATGGAGCAGCATGGAGACAGCATGGAGCAGCATGGAAACAGCATGAAGACAGTATGGGGACAACACGGAGACAGCATGGAGACAGCATGGAGCAGCATGGAAACAGCATGAAGACAGTATGGGGACAATACAGAGACAGCATGGAACAGCATGGAAACAGCATGAAGACAGTATGGGGACAATACGGAGACAGCATGGAACAGCATGGAGGAGCATGGAGCAGCATGGAGACAGCATGGAGCAACATGGAGTCAGCATGGAGCAGCATGGAGACAGCATGGAACAGCATGGATATAGCATGGAGACAGCATGGAGCAGCATGAAGCAGCATGGAGACAGCATGGAGATAGCATGGAGCAGCATGGAGACAGCATGAAGCAGCATGGAGACAGCATGGAGCAGCATGGATGCAGCCTGGAGCAGCATGGAGACAGCATGGAACAGCATGGATATAGCATGGAGACAGCATGGAGCAGCATGGAGACAGCATGGAGCAGCATGGAGCAGCATGGAGACAGCATGAAGCAGCATGGAGACAGCATGGAGCAGCATGGAGACAGCATGGAGACAGCATGAAGCAGCATGGAGACAGCATGGAGCAGCATGGAGCAGCATGGAGACAGCATGGAGCAGCATGGAGCAGCATGGAGACAGCATGGAGCAGCATGGAGACAGCATGAAGCAGCATGGAGACAGCATGGAGCAGCATGGAGACAGCATGAAGCAGCATGGAGACAGCATGGAGCAGCATGGAGACAGCATGGAGCAGCATGGAGACAGCATGGAGCAGCATGGAGACAGCATGGAGCAGCATGGATGCAGCCTGGAGCAGCATGGATGCAGCCTGGAGCAGCATGGAGACAGCATCCAGAAAGCTCAGTAGTCAGACAAGATTCTGGGTCCACCACTTCTCAGTTATTTCCCACAAGCAATCCATCCCCTTGACCTTGGACTCCCTCAGCCTCTCTGCATCTCAGCTTACCTCTCATCCATTGTCTGTGCAGATGAAAGGTGGTAATAAAAGTAGGCTGTTTCGCACAGTGCCTGGCACTTAAACGGAGAAAACCAGGGAGCCCTTTTCTCCCTTCCCTGCATCTGTGATGGAAGACTTCTTCCCAAATACAGGTCACCCAGCACTAGCTAAACTGAATTTATGGGACACAGTCACTTCCTCCATCATGAATAATTCACTCCCACGAAGTGTGGATTCCTGAGTGTGTAACTCCTACCATCTTGCTAACATTCCCACACAGAAGGGGGCAGATGTACTCCCACTAAAAATCAAAACAAGTCACAAAAGAAAATCCACATAAAACAAAAGTTAAAAGAAATAAAATCAAAACCACAGACGTAATGTTTAATTGTGTGTTTTTCCTAAACGTTCAGAGTTGGTGTCCCCTGGCCGGCCCCCTGTATCGCTCAGTAAAGTTGGCCTCAACTTAGCGACCCTTTCACCCTGGAATGCGATGGCCTTAGTTTTACGGAAACCGCTTTGCACTCTCTTAAGGTTCTAGCCTTTCTAGCGTAAACGCACAGGTGATTCCTCCTTGGCATCTGTTTTGTCGGGAGAGGTGGGTGCTTTCAGAGAGCGCCTCTCCCTTCCGCCGCCTGCTCTCTCCGCCGACATCAGACCGGCAGCGTTATTTTAGGGGTGGCTTTATGCTTTGTGATTTTTCTGTGATTGACTTCTTGCACTTAAGCTAAAGGGATTTACTGATGTTAACTGAGGTGGTTTCATTCCTATGAAAGCTCAGGCACTAACTAGGCTAACCTCAGATTGATAAGATGGCTCGTGTTTTATACCACATCAGCGTTTACAGCCAGGGATCTGGAAAACACGCAGGGAAAATTAGAGAGACACACATTTGTTAACATCCTTCTTCAGCTCGCTGTGCACAGGGTGGGGCAAAAGTGGGATGACAGTTGTGAGTACATGAAACAGTTTATTTTACTATCCTTTTTAAAAATCCTCACCCGAGGATATTTTCTCCATTGATTTTCAGACAGAGTAGAAGGGGGCAGAGAGAGAGAGAGAAACATCAATGTGAGAGAGACACATGGATTGGTTGCCTTCTGCAGGAGCCCTGACAGGGGCTGGGAATCGAACCCACAACTGAGGTACATGCCCTTTACTGGGAATCGAACCTGTATCCCTTCAGTCCTTGGGCCGACAATGCTCTAACCATAGAGCAACCAGCCAGGGCCAGAGTTTATTCTTGTATTATTATTTATTATCATTGTATTATTTTCCATACAAACAAATGTAAACCTGCTTTTGCCCGTGCTTTATTTCCAGCTTGTTAAGAATATAGTTCTTGACTCCTGAGAATAATAAATTGACTAACCTTCTTCATGCCACAGTTGCTTCATTCTAACATGATAGATCAGCTAGATGAGAAAATGAGGTGACAAATGTGGGAACTTTTGTTGAGTAGGAAGTGTCCGTAAAGATGCATTAGCCAGCCTCCAGGACGGCCCCCGCATCCCTGCCTCCTGGCTGCATGTCTGTGGATGCCCCGTGTATTATGTGCCTAGGACTGGCCTCTGTAACCCACAGGTACTTTGGCAATGACAGTGTGTGGTTTCCTAGGTAAGATCATAAAGATATCGCAGCATATGCCTCGATGTCTTTGGGATCATGTGCTCGAGGGGAAGCCAGCTTCTATGACATGAGCACACACAGGTCCTAAGGGGAGATGCTGACATCATGACGTAACCTCAGAAGAGACTCTGAGCCAGAACCCCCCCCACTCTGAGCTAAGCTGAGTCTAAGCCGTGACCCACAGAAGCCACCCAAGACCAGAAATCTCTATGGTTGTTGACAAAGAGTAAAAGGCAGCTCATTCGTTCACTCACTTCCCCAATGTTTATAGTGTCTTGAACCAGGCACAGAACTAGAAGGTTGGACACAAAGATAAAGAATCACGGATTCATGGAGGAAGGCATAAAAACGAGGCTGAAAAGGCTTCTCTTGGCAGCCGATTTTAAAATGACTTTGTACAATCTCCATCGCTGTAATTTTGTGATCTGTGATTAAGTCGTATTTATAAAATTCTTGGGCAAACACAAAGTAGAAGGAAAGAAATTTCCCTCAGCTACCTGGATATGCGCACTGCGTGATTATTATGTCCAATTTCTTTAAAAATGTGTCCAGGCTGAAATAATGAATTTGATCAGAAGCATGTCTCATGAGCCAGTCAAATGTCAATCCTTGCCCAGTGTTTCCATTCCGTGGCCAAAACCCACACTCCTCCCCTGGGCTCCCCTCTGCACAGAGAGCCGGCCAGGGGAAGGCGGCACATTAGCAAGGACAGGAAGATGAACCACAAACAAAACAAAGCCCAGAGAGCGAAAAGAATCCATCCTGACATACATGGTGCACCTCTTACTCAATTTTGAAACCATCGAGAGCAAGTAAAGTACTTACACAAACCCACCTGAGCCATAAGAACGGCACGGGTGGTGCCAGACACCACGTCGATTGTGGATCCGAGTGATGCATTTGGCAGACACAGCAGAAGGTACAGATAAAGGAGCTTCCCATCAGTCAGAAAGTGCGTTCATTCCAGAAGCAGAACTGTACAGAGAAGCCCCGTGCGGATGATCTGCCAGACCCCCGAGGTCTAAGAAGCACAAGGAACAAAATGTGGCTGAACTCACGCTCCCGGGTTCTAGTGATGATTGATGCCAACGCCTTCCCTTTCCCCTTAGGAGTGTTAGATGTCTGTTTGGTACACAATACAGAAAAGAGTAAAATCTTTTCTTTCTTATACCACAAAAAAAGATAAGCTCATTAATTTGACAATATTGCTTCAGAAAGCTGTGCAATATTTGTTCAAAACGACATTTAGAGCACAAAGAATAGAGATCTTGCCAGAGGGCACCGAGGCCGAGACAAGCACCTTTTCAAACAGCAGCAGTCCTCGCTGTTAGAGTCCAAACACGAGACCTGCGGGGCCCCTGCCCAGGAGGTGCTGGGACGGGTGCGCTTGGGGACTCCAAACTGTCACAGGCAGACCCCAGCCTGACGGCGGCATCCCCCCAGCTGTCTGAGAATCCCATGTCTCCGAAGGTCAGCGGGATCCTGGGAACCGCCAGGCCCACACCCTCGCTTCCTAATGCCACTCGGCTGCTGCTTCGCTTCAGGAAGCTTAGGATGGTGTGCTCCTTGGAGCACTACTTACAGGTTCTTCGGTTGAAAGTTAATATTCAGTTTGTTAAAGAAACATAGAAGAAGACTTTCAACATAATTTTAATGTACAAATCGTGTTATTCTGCTAGATCATCTAACTAAAAAGACAACCATCTTCACTTTTTCGGTGTTTTATTAACTCAAAACAAACAAACTAAAGCCCCTCAGAAATCTTTACAACCCAATTTAAATCCACTTAAAAGTGTGATAGCTATTTTTATGGCCTTCAAATGTGTGATGTAACAAGCCACACCTTCAAAGGGCCCAAAAATAACTTTTGAGAATCTAGTAAATTAAACTTATAAATGTAGTCAAATTAGTTTGATTACCCGAATAGAGGTTAGGGTGTTGGCAAACCTTTAGCCAATTCCTTTATATTTTTCACCTTGACATCACACTTCTAAAATCAGTTGTGCATTTTAAATTGTAAATGTTAATCTAACAAAGTCTCTGTCTAATATGCCAAATTCTCTTAACCATTACAAATATTTAAAATGGCAATTACGTATAACATGCCTAACCCTAACGCTAAAGTGTGACTATCTTAGGTCTGATTTACTTCTCACTTCTGTTTTCAGCTCTAACCTGCCCGCCCCGGAAGACACTGACCCAGAAGGAAACACTATCAGGTCAGCTGTTGGCCGCCTCCCAATGCCCTGGAGACACTGACCCTCCAGTGACAGGTCATCGGAGGGCTGCGAATGCCGGGTGATCGCCCCCATGGAGCGCTACGCTGACCATCTTTCATGTTCACTCTGCTACCTGAGGAGTCACAGGCCATAGATAATACGTTAACTTTCAAAAGTTGAGTTAACATTTTATAATTCAATATTTGATTCCAATATCTATGTATCTATGTATTTCTAAATTGCAGATAACTGTCTTGCTGGGTTCTGAATTTCTCATTATCTTCATTCTCACATGCACAATTCTTGAAAGTTATCTTTAGGACATTCAATTGTATTTTCCATGTTATCCTAAAGTGTGATGCACAACTCCAAGGTCACGGATGAGATGTGGAAGAGAGGTTTGTGAAAGAATCCACACAGAGTGCAGGCAACAAGTACACAGACACTGGGGGGACTTGCAGCGGATTTAATGCCACCTATGCCTCCCCTCCTGGAATGGCCCAGCAGAGCTGGCGGCCTGGGATGCTGAGGAGACACTTGGCCATAATCGCCTGTGTTGGTGACGACTATTGTTTCATCCATTCGTCACACCATTCCCTTTGACCGGTTAGGACACATCTCCTCATTTAACTTTTTTTGTTCACTATTCACAACAGTATTAATTAAGCTGTGAATTTAACCTTGAAAGGAGTCTAGATGGAACTGAATATTGTCTCGGTGGTGAGAAGAGAAAAGTGGAAATTAAATTCGAAAGGTTATATTCCTGGTGTCATTTCAGTGGCAAGGAGCAATTTCTTCAGAGAGAGAGTCCTATTGGGATTGCTATCCTGAGAAATAGGACGCTGAGGACCCACAGTGCACTCTGCAGAGCCACGTGCTCCCTTGACTGAGCACCACACACGGGGTCTTAAACAGCAGAAGTGCACTTTCTCAAGGTTCTGAAGACAAGTTGGAGATGGAGGTGCCAGCAGGGCCGTGTTCCCATTAAAGACCGAGGGAAGGACCCGCCCCAGGCCTCTCCCAGCTTCTAGGTATGGTTGGCTATGCAGCAGAACTCCAATGGAATTTTCCCTACCTGCTAGTCTGCCTCCATGTCTGAAACATCCCTCTGTGTAAGAACACCAGCCACATGGGATCAGGGTCTTTTCTCATGACCTCATCCTCACCCATGACATCCTCAACAACCTTTTCCTAAGCAAGGGCAGGTACTGCAGTACAGGGAGCTAGGACTGCAGCACAGGAGCTTTGGAGGAACATGACTCGAGCTGTAACACCTCTCTAGAGCTAAGAGCAGAAGGACCTTAGGCTAATAGAGCCTGGATGGGAGCATGTGACCAGTTATGATCACTCTGGGCATGCAGTGGCTTGAGACCTGAGCTGTGGCATCTTTCCTGGAAGTGGAAGAGCTACTGGGGGTGCTGGAGGTCCTCTTGAGTAAGAAGCCATGGTCTTGAACGTGGGAGGGTATTTAAGAAAGCAGTAACTCAAAATATTTTTCATAAATGAAGACAAGGTCTTCATATTCCAGAGAAGGTTAAGGAGATGGAAAGTTTTTCTGAAGATAACTTTCCTACCTCTCATTCTGAGCCCTCTCCCAACACAGCTTATGCCCCAACAGAAGAGGTTTGTCTACCCTTTAGCTTCTGTATTTCTAGAAGTAGGTAAATGTGGTCACCCAGCATTCCCCAAACAAGTGTTGTGCGGCCTTGTCATAGCTCAGGTTGGCATCCTTATCCTTGTCCTATTCAGAGCCATTCCATGTGTTACTGTCGAGGTCTCCACTGTCAACAAAAAACCAGTTATTCTGGGAACTCATTAAGGAAGTGAATATATTAAAACTGTTAAATTAGACTCTTCTGTCCAGCAGGAAAGTCTCTAGTGTCTCATGCACAGGGAAGGCAAAGTCTCAGAAACGGACCTTCTCCTCGAGGGTCTCAACTTCTTGCCCAGTGTCACTGCTCATGCTGCAGTAAGTGCGATGTCCACTCCTGACCCGAAGCACCTGTCCCAGGCCCACTGGCTTGAGGGGCTCAGACACGTTGGACAATGCAGGAGCCATGCCCTATTTTAGAAGCAGTTATGAGCTCTTCCAATGCGACCAAAGTCTTCTGCCCAAGAACTCAGAATCTGATCACATCGGTTTCAGTTTTGGTCCCACCCCTTGGTAACTATTTTCATGATCATACTGTGCAACTGTATGTGGCTTAGCTGACACGGCTTTTATTTCTGTTGGCTTTCCCATCTTTGGTTTGGGCGTCTACTTTGTCAACCCTTAGCTTGTAGCTGTGTAAGCAGATTCACTACAGCTTTAGCTCTTCTGTCCTTTCTCACCCAGGAAAGCTCCAGGGTCTGTCTCACCTGCAGCTGTGAAACCTTCAAGAAGTGGCTCCCAGACTCTGAACTTGGGACTGGAGCTCTGCTGCCCCCTCCTGGCCCCACACCTTTCTTTACATGGAAGGACAACTTTGTCAACCCCACGCATTTCTCAAGGGACTGTTCTTTCAGTAACTCAAGCTAGAATCTCTGTAAACATTACTAATGAAAGGAAATGCCTCATTCATACTGAGAATTTAAATTCTCAGGCCCTACACTTTGCTTTGTGTACATATTCGTGATTTAATCTTCTTAACTTGTTTATGAGATCATTGTTACCATAGCACAGTAGATAACCTGTTTTAAGGGAGAATTGGAGAGGTTAAATAATGTGCCTAAAAAATTAATTGTATGCCTGGATTTTACCTTTTTATTTCATAGCTGTTTTTGCCTGCTCTACTCTGACTCAGGGCTGATGTTCACTAATTCACTTGGCTCAGAGAAAATTCTCAAAATTATCCAAAATATCATTTTATCATTATCAGTAATAGGGTTACAATTCAGGTATCTAGAATCTGTGCTAAAGACCAAATTATGTTTTTTCTACTATTCCCAGGACATAGAACAATGATACCACAGAAAATTAACATTGGATATTAAGTCCAAAATCCTGGACATAATTTCAAGGTTGCTCCTTGGGCAAGTCATTTACCAGCCTGAGTCTGTTTCCTCCGATGTACGAAGGAGAACACTGCTGCTCTACCTGCGCCAGGTGCTGTGTGGACGACAGCGCTGTGCCCACAGTGTCCAGTCTATGGGGGTACCAGGGCCACTTGTGTATCTCACTCTGGATCCCCAATGGACATACACACAGAAACTTTAATAAGCATCAAAGATGAAAACAGTAGAAGGCAAATAATTTGTGATGCAAGAGCTTACTAAAGTGAATAGGCATAAACCTAAATCCTTTTTAATGTTATTATTTTAATTCAAATATAATCCAATTTTCCTTACCACATAACCATGACCACTACCACTACTATTACTATTACTATTATTATATGGTAGGAGGGGGAAAAACACATCATTGATTTTATCTCTGTATGTATAATTATCACATAAGATGTTTTGAACTTCCCACATGGCAATGTAACATGAAGTCAGCTTTTTTCCTGGGAAATATTATCAGTAATGATGTCAACTCTTTTCTCCCATTTATGCTATTTCCATCAGAATTAGTTGCCCTGTAGCTAGGATTTTTTCCTCCCACTGAAATTTAAAAATGGGACATAAGTAGTATTATTTCAAAAACAGTAGCCCTGTAAATGAATCCTTATGACTAAAACAACTTACTCTATATTATCCAGGGCATTTTCAGTAGCTTCATAAGCTCTTTCTACCTCCCATCTAATTTTTCTCAACCTACTGCACCCGGAGAAACCTCTGCAAAATTCAACGTGACCAATTTCGTCTTTTAAAAAAAAATCCTTTTAGTTTATAGCCATCACTTCCATGGTAAAGTCAAGTCTCCTTTGAGGGACGTACAATGTTTTCATGATCAAGTTGCTGCTTATCTGCCTTGCACTTTACAAGTTATTTAAGTACAACTGATGACATTTCAAGATTGTAACATCACATCCATGCGTCTTTGTCAACTGCTCATCCTGTCTGTTCCTGGCCTTCTCTTCAATTCCTTCTGTGTGTAGAGATTTTTTATTCAGCCTCAAGAGCCAGAGTCATCTCTTCAGAAGAGCTTTGCAAGAAGTCCACCCTACCCTTCTGCCCCAACCTAGGCTCCACCGCCACATGACAATTTATCTCTGGTTCACAATAAAATTCTAGCTCTGGACTAACCATGTTACATGCAATAATTATGCAATCCAGGCAACAACTGAATGAAATAGCTAATAATATTATCCTTTCATGCATAATGAAATAGGAATTCAGAAAGGTTAATTAACTTGCCAACAACCACACAGCTGGTCAGTTGCCAAGGTAAGAATCCAAATTCACTTAGTCTAGGCGGGTCTGACACTAGTGCCCATCAGCTTCAAGGTCTCTGCAGATGCTTCTCGTGTGTACAACACTGCTGAGACGTCCCCTCAAATACTCATCTCCTCCCAAAGGTCTAACAGGGGAAACAGGATCATTCATATGTCTACATACAGCACATATGGCATAGTGCTCAAAAAAGTTTGTTGAATTTAACTATGCTCTATTTTTTAAATTATGTCATTTTTAAATTGAGTAGAGCTTTTCAAAGGGAAAGTATATATTTGTTGGAGAAAATAATATATACTATAAATTGTTCTTCTGAAGATTTTGAGATAAGTCAATAAAAGCCATTATGTAGTAAGGCTATTGAATTTGCAGGTAATAAATTAAAGGATGTAGTTTTCTCAACATTTTTATGAACCCATGCAATAATTTGATGAAAAATTTCATAAACAAAGACTTTACTATTTGTCTTTCCTTGGCTCTTTAGAATAAATGATGAAGAACAAGCAAATATATCCACCCCTAAAACTAATGACTCAACATCACACCTGCTCAACTTCTCATCAACAAAAGCAAAAGTACAAAATGTGATACACATGCGTTTCCTTCTATAATTAGGCAACCCTTTAATTAAAATCAAAACAATTTCATAAGGATCTATCTTGCTTTCTAAATTATATAGTAATACATTCCTAAGTTATTTGGAGAAAAAAAACATTTTAATATTTAAAAAGTATGTATACATATTCTATATAATAAAAGAGAAACATGTAAATTGACCATCCCTCTGCTACCCTCACCAGCTAATCAGGAGTGAGCATGCAAATTAATCCAACAAAGATGGTGGGTTAATTTGCATACACAGGCGCCGGGTGGAGAGCAGAGCAGGAGAGCTGGTGGCGTGGAGGACTTGGCAGAGTGGGAGGCCATGGGATGGAGACAGAGCAGGAAGGGAAAACCAAGATAGCAGGGAGCACCAGGAATTCTGGGAATAGTGGTTCTGGTGGCAGCCCCAGGACCATAAGCAGAAGGCCAGAGCACGGGGAGCACCAGGAATGCTGGAAATCTAATTCTGGTGGCACTAGAGCAAAGTGAGCCTGAATCAAGTTACTGTTGCCGTGGGGGGTGGAGGGAAAACAAAGGTGAGAGACATAAGTAAAATCAGAGTGTCTAGAAAAAATTAAAGGGAAGATATCCTAAAACTTCCAGGAAATCTCCATCAATGAAGCAAAGAAAAAAGTGCCTCTATTATTCTGTGAGCAACAAACCAAACTGAGTTGGGGTCTCAGACAATTCACTCATATGATTGCAAAGACAGACAGAAACTCCCAGATTGGAGAGGGCTCCCCTGAGGGCTCCCAGATTAGAGAGAGTGCAGGTCAGGCTGAGGGACCCTCACACCCCCAGTGTATGAATGTTGTGCACTGGGCCTCTAGTCTATATAATAAAAGCCTAAGCGACTGTTACAGTGGAACAACCAGAATGACTGGTTGCTAAGATGCACACTGACCACCAGGGGCAGACACTCAACACAGGAGCTGCCCTCTGGTGGTCAGTGGGGAATACCACTCAGCCAGAAGCCAGACTCACAGCTGGTGAGTGCAGGGGTGGTGGCAGGAGCATCTCCTGCCTCTGCAGCAGCACTAAGGAGCTGCAAGCCCAACGGTAAGGAGCCTGCCACTAAGGATCAACGAGCTGAGTGGTAAGGAGCAAGGGGTCCTGGACTGCAAGAGGGTGCAGGCCAGGTTGAAGGACCCCCACCCCCTCCAGTGCATGAATTTCATGCACCAAGCCTCTAATGTATATATATTTTCTTAAATAACATAATCACTTAACACAAAAGATTGTATATAATAGTATATGTATATAATTATTTTATATTAAGCAATATATAATTTTTGTAAAATAGATCCTTACATTTATAAAAATTTACTTGACAATGTACGAGGTTACAGATTTCCATCCTATATTTGCTTCTTTTTGTCTACTTGAAGTGATATGTTATTCCTAATATCTATCTGTGAATACCAGGTAAACAAGTTCTTGGATATAGTCCTATGTTGGCTATTTTTAACATTCCCAAATTACTCAGAGATAGCAAACCGAACAGTGAAGTCAAACAAATAATACCCATATAAATACTTTAAACTACCATAAATAATACAGTTTTCTACATTGATAACACACTGTTACAGAATTCCATCAAGATTTTTATCACTTTTGAGGTAATGGACCAGCATTCTCTATGCTGCAACTCTGAATGCAAGGAAAAAAGAAAACATCCTTGAATACATTCTTACACTGGGATCACTCACTTGCTCATCTCTGGAATGGGCCACAGCCAAAAAATGGTTCCCTCTGGCTTGCAAACATTTGCTACTACAAGAAAAACGAGAGAGCTCACTGTGGAGACCCAAAACACTGTTTCTTTTACTGACCAAAGTGGTGTGAACGCTCCCCGCAGCTGGACCAAACTTTAGTTAAATTTCCTTCTGACACTAGGCACCTGACCTTCCTTTCCTCAGAAAATTGATTTTAAAAAACTTAAAATTGCAATATCTTTCTCTGCCGCTTTGAGATCTTCTCAGCCTCCCACTAGGTTTGTATCCCAGGTATGTCTTTTCCAAGGCCTGGCCATTCCTGTGAACGTTTCTCATCAAGAAAGATAGAGCCTCTCTCCCAGCCTCAGTGGGAGGGTAGGAGTCTAACTTCCATGGGCAGCCACTAACAAGCACAGATGGTAGACTCACAATGCTCAGCCTCCTTCCTAAAGTCCTCTAGTACTTTTCCACTCGCTCACCCCAGGGCTTAAGAACTCTACCTTTCTGTCAGAGGAGCTGAGTCCAATCTCTCTCCCCTATTGCAAGAGTCTTGAATAAAGTCATCCTGTCCCATATAACGTGCCCAGTGCAATTGCTCTTGACCATATCAAACACAAGCTATACAAATAAAATACTTAAATGTTTCTCTCATCTTTATATGGTTATTTTTAGAGTTAGAGACTGTAGAGTTAGATAAAGATTGTAGGGTTAGAGCACTTTTTAAAGGAATTCTTTTTTAACTCCACTGCTTAACCAAGTTAGTTTAATATAATAAGATTACAATATTGTTGAGTATAATCTATAATAATAAAAGGGTAATGTGCTAATTAGACCAGAGAATCTTCCTGACAACGTTCCAGACTAAGCCAAGGTGCCACAGGGGCCGAGGCAGAGGCAGGCACCAACGTTTGTGTGTGTGTGGGGGGGGGGGGGGGGGAGGGGGGGGCGGGGTGGTGGCGAGTCCCTTGCACGAATTTCGTGCATTAGGCCTCTAGTAAGATTATAATATTGTGGGGCAGTGAAGTTGGATATGCCTAATGCATTATGCTAATGGTAATTTTTTGTTCTTAAACACATATTTTATAAGACAAGCTAATATTTGTTCCTCTGTCTCCCATTAAACTTTTTTCTAATCTAATACATATGTATAATTTCCCTAGTGTAATACAGCTCATATTTGCCTGCCTCTAGGTCTCTGTTTTGCTTATTTTGAGTGATGTTTTATGTCAATTTAAACAACATTTTCTCTCCCATTTGCTTTCTCATTTTTGGTTGTTCAGATGTTATAAAATGGTTGATATTTCTATCATTTCATTGGTGACAAAATTAATATAAATTGGGTTGAAAGGTGACTTTAACTTTTAAACAACTTCCTTAATTTTGCCTTGTCTCCTGGTAAATTATAGCATGGAAAGCAGTACATAAAAGTAAATACTGATAAGTAAAGTACATACTATGTTAGAAGATGTTAAGTGCTATATAAACAGTCAGGATAAAATACTGAGAGAGGGGAGTGATGGCGAGAGGGGAGGAGAGGGATTGACTCACACATTGCAAGTCAAGGACATTTTCAGTAACAGCGCAACCACTGACACACTCTTGCCTTTGAGTGTCCTGTTGTTAAATGCATAGTAGCTCACATTTTACATAAAGAAAATTATTTTTTAATTACTATAAACTAGAACTCCATAATACTAATTACTTAATACCTACCAAATAGATAAAATATTTAATCAGGATGATTATATTTTAAAAAGGAAAAATAGAAATGTATAACTAATGAGATGTTATATTAAGTCAATACAATGAGTTATGTATCTTAGTTACATTAATGCGAAAAATGTCACTAGCTTGACCTTCTGAGAGGTCAAGGCCAGCAACCTCAGTATCCTGAACCTCATCTCCAGGACAGAGCCCACAACCCTAAGCCTGGGGACCTTCGGACGCCTTCAAAGAGAGCTCATAGTAAGCCCCAAACTTCTCATGGAGGATTAAGTGAGAAGATTTGGGGGGAGTACTTTAACAATGCGTGGTCCATTAAATAATAGCTAATATTGTCGTTTTAATACTATAATAATGGGAATATCTAAAAGTAATTTTAAAACTTTATGAGGCTCTGCACACATAAGATTGTATTGTTCTCTTATCTAATCACCAAGACAGTATCTTAATATCTCCATGCAGAGAGGACAGTTCTCAGAGCTTTGGGTACAATAGGCTGCAAGACTTTGCATAGGCTGTTTCAGCTAAACATGCATGCTCTGGCCCTAACACCAGAATGTGAGATAGAGTTCCAAGTGAAACTCAATACTGCTGCATGTTTGCTTGCCTGTAGGTCTATGAGCTTCAAAGTCAGAAGAAATTAAATTATCTTTGGAATCTATATTGGGGAAAATAACAACAAAAAAGACAGCTTAGAAACAAATCAAGTAAATATGAGATGGCAGAGTCCCAAATCACTGAAGAACCAAGTTCTAGAAAAAAAGGGGGTGGGGGCAATTAAACTAAGGACTATATTATGTTCTTTTTTTCTTTTTGTAAGAATTGAATGTTATAGATATTTTCAAGTTTTAAAACTTATCATACAGTCTTTAATTTCATTGACAGGAATAACTTTAGGTTTGGAATAATTTATTTTCCTCTCATCAAACTAAAGATAATTATCTTGTCAATTACAATTCCTAGGTCTTAGGTATAGTGATAATTAATACATTTAATTCAATACATGGTTGGGCAAAAGTAGGTTTATAGTTGTTTCAATGGAAAAAAATAATACTACAATTAATAAGTAATAATAAAAGAACAAAATGTTTTGTGTACTCACAACTATAAACCCACTTTTGCCCACCTTGCATATTCATATTCATCTTTATGTACAAATGGGACTAGTTCACATTTCTTCCAGTTCTCACACTCTTACAACCAACTTAAAGACTCAAAGGAATTTAAATTACATACAAAGAATAATTCTGGAAAGGAGAGTTTGGCTCTATCCTTTTCAAGAAAGAAAGAAGTATAAATTAATAGATCTAAGTGAAGAGGAAGTACAGAATAAGTTTGAGTTGAATAGAAGTCATTGCACATGCATAAGTGAGCTAGTGCGCTACCTCAGTCAATGAGGACACGGATACCAACCAGAAAGCCTGACATTGTGATGACCGTGAGCAGGTCACTGGGAGTCAGTGTTAAGGAGTGGAATTGCAGGAACACACTCACTCACCAGTGCCTCAGAGGGCAACTGAGTCACCAGAAAGGGCAGAAGCCTGACCAGCAGCAAAACAAAGATGAGCATCAGCTGAACAAGAGATGGGGAAAGGAAGGAACCCGAAAGGCAGAAGACAGACCTCCCAGCACCGACGCGCCCATGGTATTGGGTGTCCATTGCATGTCTCCCCTCGGCCAACTTGGACTCCCGAAGCTTATTTCACTTTAAATCTTCTCCCTTTTTGCCATTGGCCAATAAAAAAAAATCCTAAAGACGGGGACTCAAGCATTTAAAAGGGGAGTCATTATTTTTAAATCACAATCATCCTTAGCGTATTTTGCAATAAACAAACTAGTTTACTAAGCACGGTCAGACCTTGGTGATAAAAAAGAAAAACACTAAAATTTGTGTTATTCCACATGTAATTTACATGTATCTGAGTTTAGTAGTGTTATGAAGCAGCAGCCCACTTTTATCAGACTCCTTCATTCATACGTCCCAGGAGGAATTTCCTGGAGGTTCATGTGTAACTACCTCTAGAGGTGCAATGAACACAAAGACAGGATGTTGCTACGTGCTGGAGAGCAAAATTCATTCATTTAAGCACATGACCCTTTCAGAAGAAGAAAATTTTGAAAATGTGTGAAAAGACAGTTCTCTCGTTTTTGTATTTTGCCCACACAGACACTTTTGTCAAGAGGGCCCTATTCTCCATTTGCCACAAGAAAGCAGTGAAAGGAGCGAGAAAAGCAGTGTATTACCATTGCCCTGAGCCAGACAGGGCCAGTCTGTGTCAGAGTGGCAGGAGAAAACACCAGCAGAAGATAGTGGATGTAACACTGGGGCTCTCAAATGAGCAAACCCTGTGAGAGCAATGGAGGAAATGAGAGGCAGCGTGACACCCCAGTGGGACCTCATAGGCCGATCTGAACCTTTTTTAGTAAAAAATGTGTCTGTGATATCCAGCTTAGTGGAAACACAAGGCAAATTAGTCTAACCTTTGAGGCTGATGGTCTGCTAATCTTAATTATCTGAATATTTCATTTCATTCTCTTCAACCCAGTGTGACCACTCATGGACACAGCTGTGCCCTTATCCAGTAATAAAATAAGGTTGAAAGCCTCTTTTTGATTTCTAGGTCATTGATGTATGATGGACAGACAAGCTGTGCATGGTTAATGTATACAGCGGGATCGGTGTGGAGGTAGATGCAAACGCGTGGAGCCATCACAGTCTATGCCACAAGCACCACCATCACCGCCCACTTCTCTCTGCTTTTATTATTTTTTGTTGTGATAAGAGCACTTAACATAAAATCTAAAACTGTCTTTAAAACTAATTTTTAATTGAATTTATTTGGGTGACGCTGGTTAACAAAATTATACAGGTTTCAGGTACACAATTCTATAAAACATCATCTGTACACTGTATTGTATGTTCACCAATTCTCCTTCCATCTCATTTATTCCCCATACACTCCTATATCTCCCCACATCCCCGCCCCACCACAATCACCACACTGTTGTCCATGTCCAGGAGGGTTTTTTTCTCTTTTTTTTGTTCTTTTTTGCTCAATTCCTTCATCCATCCAACACCCCACCCTGATAGCTGTCAGCCTAAACACTAATCTTTAAAAAGCCACTTTACAATAATGGCTCCTAAGAACACTGCCTCACAATTGCAAATTGTGCGTTAGCATCCCGTTTGACAAATTTATGGGCTTGTCTATTGAATGATCAAGAATCACAACAGTTCTTGCTGGAATGTGTCTAATATATGAATGACTCTTTCACAAGTAAGTTGTATTTGTAAACTCTGAGAGTAAAATTATTCTTCCTTATGACATGCTAAATAATAAGGGACAATGTATGTTTCTTAAGTGTATAATGCAGGATTTTACTCCTTGGAGAAATGCCTGATTTCCTTGCACTGATATATCTGTATGCACATATTCATGCATTATCTTTATTAACAAAAACATTGAGCATATGGAGAAAAAACATCAGGGATGCTATAGCATTTTTGTATGTCAAGAGATCAAAGAAAGCATAGTCATAAATTCCCTGTGATTTCTTGGAGAACGATAGATGATATGCAAGGATGTGCAGTTTATATTTGGAAATATTCAAATTCCCGTGGTAAAACCTGCTTCTAAGAGAACATGGCCCTTTTTTTCCCACGTGCACAGAGCACCAGCTCAGCAAGCTTTACTGCTTTAATTTTCTTGGATGCTCCAAAAAGAGAGATAAATCTTGACAGATTAATGCTAAGCCTGAAATCTGTCTTATATGGTATGAATTTAAGGTCACTTAATTTCCTCAGAAGGAAGAGAATACATATTAACTCAGTTTCACATGTTGGAATATTTCCATAGGCTGAATCTGAAAGTGAGTAGAGTTTCCCTATGGTTCTGAATGATTAAAAATATGTATAATTTTCAAGCACATAGAATTAATATTTTTCCTTAAACAGTAGCCAGCTATACAACAGGGGATATAATATTTATTGGCATTATAATTTAAATAATTCCTTTTTCTTTTCTTTTTTCATATATCTTTATTGATTTTAGAAAGGAAGGGAGAGTGAGAGAGAGATAGAAACATCAATGATGAGAGAGAATCATTGACTGGCTGCATGCCCTACAACTATGGATCGAGCCCACAACCACGCCAGACAGGCATAATTTCTTTTTCTTTTAAGAAAAGTGGGAAATGTTGGTTATTTAACCATGTGTGATTTAAAGGATGTTTTGCTAGTCAAATCATTTTGAAAAACAATTTGGAATTACAAATTATTAAAAAATATTTACAAAATAATACTTATCTATAAAATATTGGAAAATTCAAATTAAAGATTTTGTAACATGAAATCCATATTTAAGGCTTTTGAATAAATGTTTTTCAGATATGAATTTATACTTTTATATCTGATACTACATGTATAGTAAATCACTCAGGTAGATTTTAATGAGTTTTGCCATGTTATTAGTTTGACCAAGTAGTTAGAATTTATATCCTACTTACCCAAAAATCTTAATTGGGAGTTTAATAAAATTTACATATATGCATTATATTCAGAAATACTTTTAGAATTTTCACTTAAAGAAAATGTGTTTCAAGAGAAGACTAGTCAACTTGTTGAATGGGAAACAGCTGTTTTCTTTTTCATTACTTTTCTCTGCTGCATCAAAAGATCGACTACAATTATTGCGACTCACTCACTTCCTGTGAGGGTTGGAGGATTAAGCTATCTTTTTCCTCCTGGAAAAAAAAACTCATTCTTATTTTGCTGATCATTTATGAGAAATGGACATCAAAATACATTATGAAAGAAGAAGAGAAGAATGCATTTTTTGTTTGTTTTTAGGAGTAAAAGAATTGTTGAAGGAGAGGCTGGCCTTTCATAATGCTATTTCAGTTTCTCCAACTATCTACCACACTTCCTACCTTATACTTTATCCTCTAGCAAACCTGGCTGCTTATAAATTTCCCTTCATCCACCTGTCCTATCTCTATAGTCATCCTCTTACAGAGAATTCTCATTCCCTGAATTCATCATTGGCTAACTCAACAAAAGCATCATTTAGTTGAAACAACACTACCACTTCCTACACTAGTCTCCCTCCATATGGCCTACACGGCATTTTTCTGAGTCCTGTGATGTCCTCTATCTAATTCTACCATTTTTCATGTCACAATGAATCGCAATTTTCTACTCATTGGTCTAATTAGGAACATTTAGAAGTTGGGAGAATTTTCTTATTTTATATTTATTCATTTTATGTTTCTAGTACAGGCATAGGTGGCAAGTGTGGGGTTTTTTTGTTTGTTTGCTTTTTAGTCAAAATTGTGGATTTCAGAGGTGGAATGAACATAACCTGGTTACTTTTTAGGTCTTAGGAATTGAGAAAAAGAGTGAGAAAAGCAGAAAACTTGAATGTTTCTATGTTTTGATAAACAAAGAATGATATTTTGAATCTAGGACTATAAAAGAAGATCAAATCTGGGTAACAGTATGGAAAATTCAGTAACAAGAGATATCTATACTATACCCAAATGGAGATGTGCAATAAGAAGTGAGATATGGAAGCCTAAAATCAAATAAAAAGAAAGAGAATGATGGACCAGATATACTAGTATACATGTAAGACTTCTCACTGCAGAGCTGACATCAGAAGCCTCCTAGAAAGATTTTGTAGGATGATAAAGCCTTTCATACTGCAATCCTATGTTTTTCCAGGGAACACTGTCATTTAGGGGATGGCTGATAATGAGAAGTTCAAATAAGAACTTAGTATGAACAAGCCAAAAGGAGGATGTGATTCATCAGGAGTCACCAACCAATGGCTGCATTAGTCAGGCTGGGAGCAAAGAGGAGGTAAGTGGGCCTCATGGAAGAATCCTGGTACCACAGTGCTTCGTATTTACTTCTGGTTACAGCTGACACTCGGGCTCAGTGTCAGGAGGACACGAAGGTGGTTACCGAAGATAAACTCTCTTCTATCAAGGAGGCAGCCACTCGCCAGCAGCATTTGGCAATTTCTAAATAGAAACAAAGAATCTTTGTGGTCCAGTATTTCCACTCTTCAAGAGAAGCTGGGAATCCAGGTTTTTATGCTAATGCCTTACTTTAAAATGTTAAACAGTGCGTGAGACAAACAGAAGACATCTCCAGGCTGGGTTCCAGCTGCTGACCACAATTTCGGAACCTTTGGACTGCTTGGATAAAGTCTCTGTTAAAGATGGTATCAAGACATCTGATTTAAATAAATGAAGCTCCAAATATAGGCAATGATTTTGTTAATGTGTGTGTGTGTGTGTGTGTGTGTGTGTGTGTGTGTGAAAGGATGAAATTTATGTAATCAAAATTGAGCTGAAAGATGACCAGATAGGTTTTCAGAAGCTCTGTTCCTTGATCCAGATTATATGACTTCCTAAATACATGTGATCATCATTTACCCACCGGCTATTTGACGAGAATGAAATGAGAAAAAGCAAATCCTTAGAAGTCAAAAGATATTTAAAGAATTCATAGCATCAAAATTAACTTGTATCAGCACTAGTGGTTAATTTGAAATCAATAGCTTTCATGTAGTTCTTTGCAATTCACGTCGATGTATCTATCTAGTGTACATAGGAGATACAGAAGTGTTCAGCCTGCCATCCCCTCCACCTCCCTTCCCAGGTAAGTGCAAACCTCCCATGAAGCTGCTCATCCTCCTCCCACTTAATGAAGACAGACAACATTGTGGGGAGAGGTGGATGCGACAGCTATTAACTACTTATGATAGGTAGTTAACTACTTAAATATTCTCCAAGATAAAGTTTCTTATATTAATTCACTTAATTCTGAGTAAGTCACATTACCATCAATTAGTTAGAAAAGTGAAGATGATTCCATCTAATCATTTCTAGTAGCCATTTAGACACATTCCTTGAACTGAAGTTAGTCACCTACCAACAAAAATCCCTAGCTCACAGAAGAATGACTTCGGTATGAGTTCAATGTCATGCTCGTAAGCTAGACTTCGATGGGAAATATTCTCAAGATTTAGGAGAATTAAAAAAGAAAAACTTCAAAGAGAAAATGTAGTCATCTGAAAAAATGTGATAAAGCATGCTCACTGGCATTGAAATGGTCCTCAGTTAAAAAGTTTAAGAAAGTAAATTAAAATGCCAAGCAAAACGGATAACTTTAGCAATAAAGAATGTGCTTCACTCTCACTCACTCCATAAAAGGAAAACGTTCAGTCCAATGAAATATTCATGAAACAAAAGATCAAGACTTTTAAGTCTTAGATCACATTCAAGACTGGGCATGAACTTGATCCGATAGTTTAATCTGAATATTAAGCATTTAGTATAGGAATAACACAGAACTATTTTTCGGAAGGGATTCCATTTTAAAATAATTGACTGATAGTTAACTTTTCCAATTCTGGGAAAGAAACTGATTGGCAATATAATTATATCCAAGAACATACATTAATGATTAGTCAATGGAGGAGTTGCCCTGAGTTTTAGTAGTAGATGCGCTGAGTAATTGTTTTTATTACATTGTTACAGTAGTAGTTCTTTCCCCAAGACTTTTACCTTCTCACACATATCAAATTTAAATATGAGCTGCTAGGCAAGGGCACATATGCAAATTTAGTTATTATACTTTGCCCCCAAACTTGCTGGAAACTTCATTTAAAGGTGCATTTCTCTGTTTTATTTTTAGCATTAGTTGTTAGTGAGGAGAACACTGCATGTATTAATCATTTGAAATGAAAACTCCCTCCTGAAATCTCCCTAGAAGCAGGTGTAAGCAATTTCATTTCAAAGATTGATGGAATGGAAATACACCCATGAGAGCTCTGACCAATTTGACATCCTCTTTTTAAAGATCCAGGGGAAAGGCGAGGTTAACCCAGCCACACGCAGGCCTCCTCTGAGTGTGTGTAAACCGGCGCAGTGGGCAGGAGGCCTGGAGAGCAGCCGAGAGGCCTGGGAGCACAATCCTCCTCCTTCACAGGAAGTCACCCAGCCCTGCAGGCGAGATAAGTCCCACTATCCGTCCATCCGTCCATCCGCATTGCAGCGCCCGTCGCCACACTTTCCACAGGAGGCGATGTCCGTCACTGCCATCAGTTAACCCAAAGCATCTTATCCGCTTATGTATGTTCAGTTGTCAATGATGTATTAGAAAGCAAAGGCAGACAAAGTTTCTCCAAAATGCGTAAGGGATCTGTTATTCCTTTTGAGCAAAATGACCTGCAGACATTTTTGCAAAACTACTAATAAAAAAGCTCTGAGTACCAGCATGTTGGCTGAACAAAAATAAAGCCTTTTCAAGGAGGTACCAGAGTCCTATGATGATTTAGAAAAGAACAAATCTAATGGGATTAGAGAAGCCAGATAGAATGTATTACTTTATTATTGTATGAACTCAGCCTCCTTTTCCTGCCTTAGTGTTATTCTTGAATTTAGGAACTTTTACATAATAACAAAATGGTGTTTGAAATTTAACCATGCACTTCCACAAAAACTCAAAGAAAAAGGTCACTAAGGTAAAAATTTATATATGCTCCTCAAAGACCTCCGTCTGTGTTGCACTGCGAGCAGCTCGTGTGCATGGGTTTCAGTGTGGTCTCTTCCATGAACACAGTATATCTCACTCATTGCCATCGGTATTCAAGAAATGTCTGTTGAATGTCTTCATGAAGAAAATTCTTTTAGATCAAAGGGTCTGAACTTTGAGTCAAAAGAAGATATTTAGCTGATCCATGAGCCCCTAAAATTATAACCAAAGTGCTTCTGTTGATCTACAAAAGTCCATTTTATTCCTGTGGAGACAGTCCATACATTTCAGCATCATATTTCCAAAGGACATCATAGCTTCCGCCCATAAATGTTTCTGTTTTCTTTAAGAAACACAAAGACAATCTTTTAAGGCAGTGTAGCATAGCAGAAAGGTCTGGGACTTACCAAATACCTTTGAAGAACTTCCAATTTTGCAGTGACTTGTGAGGAAAATTTCTGTTAAATTAAAAAAAAAAAAACACATGATGTTGATATCTACATTATAACAAATTATAGCCAATGCAATAACAAAAATAATAAAAAAAAAACAGTAATAAGAGGTATAGAGATAGGAAAGAATTGTAAATAAGAATGCATGTATAAATAATATGATTACCTATCTCACAGGCATGGGATAATCTGTAGGCAATAATTGCAATTAATATAAGAGGTCAACAATATCAAAGATCAATATTTTAAAACAATAGGCATATCAATAAATTAGGCAAAAAACATGAAGAACATATAATTTAAGAGGTTCATTTACTAAGCAGCATAAATTATAAGAACTTTGGCATGTATCTACCAGCAAAGTACATTTTATAGGAAAAATACACAACTATATTAAAGAAAATAAATATTGAATAAATATAAATTTCATAAAATAAGGACTAAATAAATAAAAAGTTCATGTAGTTTCTTTCAACAAGGCATAAAAACATACATTCTAATAGAAAATAATAAAACTGACTATAATGACATTAATAATTCATTTAACAAATGACCCCATAAAAGTCAGTCTACCAAAAGGAATTAGGTATTTTCAGTGTATATAACTAGTGAATATAAGGTATCTAGAACATGTTCAAAATATCTTTAAATCAATAATATTTTTTAAAACATGGTAGTAGTGGGAATAAGTAGAGAAGTAAAAGAAATAGTTGCTATTATTTTTATTAGCATTATCATTCTATGTTTATTTAACCTGGACTTGATTTAAGCAATCTTTTCTTCTATTCCTTCATTTTCCAGATCTAATTATAAAGGTCTTGAAATATCTCACCTTAAGTCACAAATATTATGAAAACTAAAGTCATTTGTTTTTATTTCAAAACCAGATTTAAATTTATTATCATAATACTTTGACTGCAATTACTAGATAACTGCTCTTCGATGCCATACACTAATTAAGATTTGCCCACATAGTGAATAAAGGAAAACAAATAGTCATAGCAAATTGAAAGAGAAGTCAGCATATGGAGAGTTAGCTCAGCATAAGGGTAGCAGATTACGACATGGCCAGTCATTTCAGCAACAGTAAAGCAAACTACAAACTAAGTCAGTCATGACAAGCTTCGTTATCATCATTTTGATAAATTTAACTTCTTTTATTGTTCATCCCTCTCACAATCTCCAAGCTTTCCTTTAGAATCAATTTATTTCTGCCTAAAATAGATCTTTTAGATTTTCCTTTAATAAGCCTTTGCTGATAGGAACATTTTTCTGAGCTTGTCTCTCTTAAGACCTCATTTGTTTAACCTAATTTTGGACATTTTCTTTCACTTGGTAGAGAATTCTATGTTGGCACGTTCTTTCAGGATATTGAAGATAACACTGTGCTTTTCTTCCATCATCGCTTTGATACTGAGAAGTCAGCTGTCAGTCTAATGGTTGCTCTCAGAATCTGTGCATTGCTATCTCTCTTTATTTCTAGAAATATCCCAAGAATTATTTATTCCAATATTGCTTGTGTTTCTTTTTTCTCTTCCTGCTCCTTCTAGAACTTTAATTAAGCAGATTTTTAACTTTATTATGTTAATATTCCATGACTTTTTATCTCATTTTTATGGTTTCCTTCTCTGTCTACTAATTTTGGATTCTAAATACTTTCTTCTATTCAAACTTGTAGTTCACTAATTTTCCTATTGCTTTATCTAATTAGCTATTAAATGTATTCATTAAGTCATAAAATTTTATTTTCAATTATTTTATCTTCTATTTCTTGGGTACTCATTTTTTTGTTAATTTTCAAATCTGTTTCGTTCCTTTTTATAGTTTCCTGCATTCTAAAGATTTTTTCAAGCTTATCTCTTTTCAAACATATTATACTTTTTTATTATCATTATACTTTAATAATAATGTGCCTGGTAGCTTCAATGTTTGAGGTCTTTACAGGTCATTGCCTCCTTCTAGTGTTTTTGTTTTTTGTTTTTTAATTCTTGCTCATTGATCTGCTCTTCTTTTCCTTTGGCCAGTTATTTGTGGGAATTCTTTGAGATCTCGGTTTAGTGGGCCTTCTTTCCGAGATCATTAGCATTTTCTTCTGCAGTGCACATGGAACACGCCCACTTTAAGTGACACTCACACCTCAAGGTATTTTGGGCAACCTGAGTGATGTGATTTGTCCTGTAGAGCTTGTGGTTACAGTATTTAATAGATTTTTTTCCCTTTTCTCTATTAAGTGGGAAAAAAATCCTTTCCTTGTAGCACATGGGGATGACTGATTTCTGGTTCACACATACTTAGAAGTTACAGCTCTTTCAGCTCTGTGGTTGCTACCAAAGTGTTCCCTCCCCCAGAAGACTTAGATCAGCTTTCTTTCCTCACTCTTCTTTCCCTACCTGTCTAAAAGCTAAAAACTTAAAAGCAGATTCGCCAAGTTTGCCTAGGGTAAAATTAATTTATTTGCTGAGTACATCATTCTCGGTTTCCAATTTCATTAAATTTGTGTCTGATCATTCCTTAGTAGCCTCTAAGCTTCTCAGTGTTTTAAAATGATTGGAAGATATATGTATAGTCACAATTTTAAATCTTTCAGCAGAAAAATGCCAAGTCCCTAGACAATAGCAACTACTGCCTATGGGACTAGGTCAGTTTGCCATAGTCCCATAGAATGGATAGGGAAGGAGACCATAATATCAAATGGACTTTGAGTGTTTATTATTTATGTTATAGGAACATCAATTGCACGTCCATACTATTACCTTTCTCTCCCAAGTTCCATGAGGCAATGCAGTGGTAGGCCACGGTGAGTACCACATACAGAAGAGTGCTGGTCATTGCTAAGGAACCTCAAAAATAAGAAACTCTTAATGTTTTATAGATTTTTAAACCTGCCAAACCTTTGCCTACAAGGAGTCATTATCTTTATATTCCTAATCAGGAAAAAAATAATCGCCTTCTGACCTGGAGAAAGAAATCTCCAGATGCGAAAATGTCTGCCTTTCAAGCATAATTGATAAAACCTGTCAGAGCACTTGGTTCGAGAGACATGTAAGTAAAAGAGAATGATGTCACAATAGAGGATTAAATCCTCATATCAAGCCGGTCATATTAATAACAACAGACAGCATTTTTCTCAAGTGTAATATTTTCTATATACTAAAGAGACTATGTACTAGTATATGTAAATCTTAAGACAAAATAAAAGGAGAAATACTCATGTCCACCATCAGCCCAGCATTCTGAAGGAAAAACAAATATGTTATGAATAAATATGTCCCAAACATATACGCTCAGCAAAAATCATCTCAATCATTCATAAACTTAAAAATCATTTATTGAGTCAATGCATTGTGCTAGATTCTAGTGATAAATAGAGAAATACTTATTATCAAATAATCAAGTAAATATGTAAATGAGCACTGAAGTACAACAAAGGGAAGGAACACAGTTCTTTGAAATCACAATAAAAATAATTAAAACCTGACCTCACCTGGGAGTAGGGATGTGGTTGTCAGTGCAGACTCTCTGGGGAAGCTCAGAGCTGCAGGCGAAGTAGGAAATAAATAGCTTCAAGTCTTCACTTATTTTTCTCGGTGTATACAACATATCACAACATTTTTCAATGGAACTTTCAAACTGGGGCTATGACAGTTCTATTAACATATCCTCACTTTTTGGACCTTAACGTTTGATAACTGAGAATCTCATGACACCATTGGCCCTGGGCTCTTGCATGCAGTCATCTGCCGGATTATTCTCCCTGCATCGTTCTCACAGGTGCAGGTGCGATCAACTTGCATTGAGTGGTACCCCATCTTCAGGCCAAATGGATAGCAACCAAATTTAACATTATATATTATTTTCTTGTTTTATTCTAATTTAATACAAAATTTTATAATAAAAAGAATCAGTGTGTTGTGCTAATTTACTAGATAAATTAATTTATGTATAGTTTACATTTAAAAAACAAACTCAAGTAATAATTTAATTTCAAAAACAAATTCTATATAGTCTTAAAAATACAAATACAAATAAATATCAGAGATTGAAAAACTTGAGTCATGTCTTGAAAGCAAACCTTTTGTGTGTATTCAAAAACAAATAAATATTCCTTAACAGTTATAGTTTTTTTAAATTTGTTTGTTTCTTTTAAAAAATCTACTTAGCTCACTCCAGCAGGTTTGATGGAGCCAAAGAATGACCTCAAAACCTTAAAAACACATAATCCAAATTATTTTAAAGATTTCTATTCAGAGAAAAACAATGAACAATTTTCATTATACTGAAAAATAAAACATTTGTGTATTTTATTTTTACATTTTAAACTTTTAATAATTACCTGTTTTAACACTCATGAGATCCATGTGTCTGATATCTGTATAATTTGGAAATTACTAACTTTGGGTCTTTGTGGAAAATTTGCGTCTAACATAGTAAGACAATCATTTGAATGGCTAGACTGGACTGAAGGGTCTCTCTAAGATCTTTTTCCTCTTTTCTACTAATAAAAATCTGGTGCATTAAAATTTTTGGTATCTTAAGGGCTACAGCATGTTATGAATAAGAGAGACTTGACAGGTTTTATGAATATCACCTGACAACCCCTCATCAACTCCACGTTCTCCTTTATATTCCAAAGAGGAACAAAGGAGCAGGGTGCGGGCCACCCATTGGTTCTTGTTCACCTGGTGCCCAAATGAGCAGGCCGTTCAGTTAATAGCCTCACGGAGGAAGGAAGTGAGACTGGAAGGATCCATCTCTGTTTCATAATTTAATGTCACAGAGAAAGGACATCGGGTGTTTGTCTCACCTTCTCGCACTCCAACCAGTTTCTTATTTATATTCACATTTTATACGTTCCTATGTACTTGTAAGGCTCAGATTGGCTTTCAAAAATACAAGTAGCACACCATACCAACTGAATTTAAAATAGTAGAACATTTCAGGCAAAGGTAAACATGGTTGTGCAAGTAGGATTGAAAAAAATGTTTACTATGAGATTTCAAAGAGGGGGCTTTATTACATACTAAATATCAAGAAGTCAAAATAAGTACAACAGTGACCTTCACAGAGAAGTTTCTTGTAGTATCTCTTAGTATAAATGACACCTCAGTAAACAATGTGTTTAAGGGGCTGGTCGGAACCCAGCGTGATGCAGGTACACGCAGCTCCCTGAAGCCCTTGTCAGGTACATAGGAGGTCTGGAGAAATGGGTGGGCCAGCTCTATTTCAAGTTGTTTTCAAGGTGAATTTTACAGCTATTAGCAGCTCTCTGGTCCAGATTTAACTCCCCAGTGTTTGAAATACAGCTATGTCCTACCATGTACGTGCCGTGTGCATTAACAATCTGAGAGCATATTTTCTTAGGGAAAGTATGAACTTTTAACAAGTGTATACTACTTCCAGAGTACCCTCAGGAAATATGTTTTCTACTTTAGCAAAATGTTAACTATTTGTAGAATGTGAGCATTGGGTTCTACTTTGAGACTCCTACACTCCATGGGACAATGAAGGGGTGCACAGAACTTCTCCAAATTCTTTTCAGAAAAGTTCAGGCCTAGAACTCTTCAAGAGTGGCCAATAGAGACAGAACTCGTGCACTTGACTTTATTATTACAGGCAGTAGACTCTATCAGCTTTAACTTTGTGCTCTTGTAAAAATAAGACAACCAAGTTTAGAATTTATATAGACAAATGCAATTAACAAATAAAGTAAAAATAAACTTTTAGAATTGTGAATGGTGTCATGCTTGGGTACATTTCCAAAAGTAGAAACTATCAATGGAGATATATACTCAAGCTCTATTCTCTCTCTCTCTCTCTCTCTCTCTTTCTATATATATATATATATGTATATATATATATACACACACACATATATGTATTTGTCTCTTTCTCTAATCAATAAATAAATTTAAAAAATAAAGAATAACATTTATAATGTACTGAATTAGGAAAATATTCACTGTCTCAACAATTCTAGTTCTAGGAATATATTCTTCATATAGACATATATGTTTAATTATTACCACAAAAATACTCTGAAACAAGTCACTCTAAAATTCAGTCGCTTGAAACCATAATATCCTCTCATCTATTTCTTGGTTGCCTGAGAGAAGATCGGTCTACTAGGGGCTGAATTTAGCTCGAGGGGTCTGGCCCTGCCCACATGGCTTATCCTTTTCGTGGATCCAAAGTGCTGGCCTGGTGTGTTCCCCTCAGGCTGACAGGAGGTGCTCCAGGGAGCAAGCAGAAACACGCAAGGCCTCCTGGGCCTAGGCTGGAATTGGTACCCGGTCACTTCTGCCTATTCTATGGGCCAACGCACCTCATCTGGCTGAACCCAAAGCCAAAGAGGAGACACGCTGATCCCATGAAGATAAAAGGAAGAGGATAAATGTGTTTTAACAATGAATTAATTCAATATAGTTAAATAGACAAGCACATCGCTGCAGTTTCTGTGGATAAATACTTGCGATGTCCATCAACAAGGATCGCATTCTGTAAAATGGAGTGTTTTCATATAATGAGCAAACTTTATAATCATTTTAAAAAGTGTTAATTCTGTAGGTTCTGAAAACAAGCACATTATAGACATAGCTTAAATAAGAGTGTGGACAGTGGTGTGAAATAAGGGTTTATAGAAACAAATCTTCAATCCATTTATATCCCATCCCGCAGGGAGGGATTGTTGGGTGGGGGCGCACCCCTAGAAAAGAAAGAAGGCACATAATCCAGTCTAATCTTCTTGTAAATATGCTAAATGTCTTGGGTATGTTTTTTTGCTAACAATTGATTCCTTTTCTCCAGTATGCTTTTAGAAGAAGGCACCTGGTTTTCCAAGATCACTATGGAAAAATCCATTATCTTAAGTTTTTGGTTGTAGCTCCTAGAAAATGTCACATAAACTGTACAACTATATAAGCATGTATTAGTCTTCCAGGAATTGGCAATAAAATACTACAGACTGGGGGCTAAACAACAAAAATTTGTTTTCTCCTGAGATCAAAGTGCCAGCATTTGGGGTTCTGGTGAGAGCTCTCTTCCAGGCTTGTAGTTGGCTACAATCTTTCTGGTTCCTCAGGAAATCTTTCCTGTGTGTGTGCAGAGGGGAGGGTTCTCTGGTGTCTCCTCTTATAGCACCTTATAAGGGCACCAATCCTAGTGGTCAGGGCCCCACCCTTCTGACCCCATTTAGTCTTAGTTACTTCCTTAGAGGCTGTGTCTCCTCTTTGATATGTAACTACACTGGAAGTTAGGGCTTCGACATATAAATCTGGAAGAACATTGAGTCCATAGCAGAGCATAAAGTTAAGATCTTTCCTGACTTAAATGCTCTTCCTTTCTAAGCCAGGCATCTACGCCCTCATCTGTTAACCTGAGTCAAAGTGCACCAAGTGAGCAAACAAAGGGCTGGAGAGTCACACTGCAGGGCCTGAACATCTTGCATCACCTGTGCCTCTCCACTCCTGAGTGATGATTAATAAAGCAAACCCTGAGCAAGATCTTTGCTTTGTGTACACTCGGCTTCACAATCTGAGCCTTTGTGTTCTCTCCAGTGTGTATGCAGTCTTTTAGCACTTATGGAAAAATTTTAAACAAAACCATAAATGGAAGGATGAATAAAAACATAAATCAATTATTGTAGTCAGCTGCTTAAAGATATTCAAATTTATTCATAAGTAAATTCTAACATAAAAAATCAAGTTTTCACAGAATGCTTGTGCATAAAGAACTTTAAAAATTAATTTTATTAGTCTTAAATTAACAAAATTAAATTTATAACTAAAAATACAGTGTCTAGCACATCAAAAATTAAAAAGAAATAAAAATTAAAATAGACATAATAGGAAAAGCAAAAAATAAAGTAAATGAGAAAGAATCCTAATGTAATAATAATAATAATATTGGTTTTTAATTGGAGTGTACGATGACTAGCAGGATGTAAGCCAAAAAAATATGACAGGGTTTGAATTGTGTTTGTTATATTTATTCTCACCTACTGTGCTATATCGGCAAGAGCTAGGATCATAACCAAGTGTTAATTAATAAATCATAATTCTCAGTGTGGGAAGTACTTCTTGACATACATACTAATTCTCAAGGAAAATATAAAAAGAATGTACAATCTTTCAAAGCTGTTAGCCGGAACTTCTAATTAAAAGTTTTGCTATTTGATCCATAGTCTGGAGGTCTGAAGCATCTTTCCAGGGACCCAAAGTTCTTGTTGGTGAAAAATTCTGACTGTTGCCACAGGTGGAGTCTATATAGATCCATGGGGAGACTGAAAATAGAAACTTGTCTTGTAAATTGTCGAAATGGAATGTCACCCCACCCCTATTTCGATCATTTAAGCAGATGACCCTTGCCCAGGGTCAACAAGGAAATTTTTTTCTTACATTTTAAATATTCACCAGAGAATTCAGTTCTGGTATATTTGCAGCCCCTGTAAAGTGTTATTGGAATATGTTAGCATATAACAATTATTATTTTATCAGTATACTCCAAGTTCTGTAAGAAAATAAAACAAAAATCAAAAAATTTTTCTTCATCACCTTGGAGACTCTTTGTCTTAAAATATTTTCTCAAAGCATGTCTCACTGTTAGCCCACGGACCTAACATCAATGGCTTTTCATGAGCTGCGTGAGCTGGGAGTTCTCTTCACACCTGCTTCCTCCACCCACTTCCTTCCTCAGGATCTAAGCTTTTGGAATAAACAGGTAAATCAACCAGAATTTTGCAACGTTTTTGTGAAAACCCCCAAAACTACGGATGCATTGTGCCAGTAATTCGCGCACCTCGCAGGCCTGTGAAGGGGTCTAGAGGGCACTTTTGCTATTTTTCATGTATTTCATTTATTGCAGTTCGGTTACATAACTGCTATCTCAAGCCTTTTTAAAGAGAGTGGAAACCAAGGCATAGATATAATCTGACCCTCTTACACTTGGGTACAAATAGAATTGACTCTGATACACAAAGAGGCCCTGTGCTTGAGGGGTGGGACTCAGAGACAGGACTCTGCTCTGTGCGTGTCCATGGCAACAAGTAAAGGGAAGGTTGCTTAGCCCTCCCAAGTCTCTATTGTTTTCTAAACGTCCAAAATGAGCCTATAACCTACTAGTATTTATAAAAATGAAAGAGTTTATATGCAGAGACACCTTTTAAATCGCACTAAATACTTACACACCCAAATGTAAAGAGTACTTTCTCTCCCCCGGTTTGTGTCAAGGAGCGCTCCCCTCCGAGGCCCAAGCCCTCCTGCCCTGGGCACCTTCTGAGGAAGCCACCGAGTGGCTGGGCAGGGCCCCTCTCTGACCTCCATGAAGAGCGGGGTCCCCGCCCTCTGCCTCTCACTGGAGCAGCATCCTCTCTGCCGATAACCTCAGGTCAGAGAGCCATGAAGTGGGCATCTCAGCACAAAGGGCTGCTCATCCCCACACTCACGGCCCAGCTGCTCAGACATGGAATCGGGTGATTGCATGATAAATTGTCAGGGAAAGGGAATCCTACCATTTTAATGCCAGCCTGTGGAATCTGGTACCCCCACCACTGAGGAATTTCCCATCAAGTTTATTCTGAAGTAAAGAAAGTTCTAGAAGCCAAACAATATAAGACATTAGTGGGAACTGACATCACTTTTCATTGCTGTGTGGGTCTTTAAAAATATCCTCGATCCCCCTTTTTGATATTCCATGTGTAGATTGTTGGTTGTGAATTCTCCGAGAAGGGAAACATGTGAACAGATTGTTTGCAAGTCCCTTCCCCTTGCCTGCGGGGCCCCTGCATTATCCAGTCAGCTAATGAGGGCCTTAGGCACAGAGGCGGCGGGGAGAAGGCAGACATTAGGCCGCGGGCAATGCAAAAGGAGCAAAACCATGCAAGGCCTTAAAGAAGCATTTTGGATTTGAGGAAGGAAAACATTAATTGATGTAGTGGATTTCAATCCATTTCAAGTAAAGCTGTTTTGTGTTTTTTTTAAAGAAAAGGCACTATTTATTTTTGAGATTTCATTTAGTTTAACCTATTTTCCAAAATTCTAATAAAACATCCAAACAATTAAAAAAAAAAAACAACAACACTGTGTCAGGATTACATGTGAATTTAATACACATATTTATTATCAATATATTTCTAATTAACAAACTTGTTAACTAATGACATATGAACATCATGAAGGTAAATATATATTTAATATTTAAAGAATTTCCCCCTTTGAGATAAAAATAATATATACATTAATATCTACCTTCTATATACCTCATCCAGATATATATTTATATTTCAAAGGGGGAACCTGAGAAAGAAATTATTACAAGTTAAAGAAATATGAGGGGAAAACAAGGTTAAAACACCATTTACAGGTTTATTTACCAAACCAAGAGCACCTATAATAATCCTGACAAAAGAATGCTAAAATCCCTGTTGAAATAAACCACTTAAAATCAGGAAATGATTTTACTACCCCCAGAGAAATAAAATATCCAGACACCATCAATCGATTCTTTACATTTTTTGCAGGTAGCATCAGAGAAAAACTCATCAAAATCATTCTTCTGAGTTTATTATTCAAGGAGAAGACATGCTCCCTTCCACAGGCTTTTGTGATGGAGGGATATGCTTAGAGTAAGATAATTTGTGTCTAGTTCATTAAGCAGGTGTTCTGGGCAAGATAATATAGGGGAAATAGCGAATCAGAGGCACTGCCTTCCATTAACCCCTCGGGCACCGGCAGTCAGAAATTCCCCTTCTGAAGACTAATCCATTTTGCTTAATGCTTAGCATGTTCAGATCCTAGCTCTGGGTGCCAGAAAGGTTTGATGTTTGAAGTACCAGAAAAGCATGTGGCAATTTTGAGCACCTACTTAGTTAGCCCTTATGGAAATCAGTTGATGAAAGCATCAAAGGAGAAAGCTTTGGACAGTTGGGATCATGGAAGCAGGTGCTCACTGCTCGGCCCCTGAAGCAGGTGCCGACATTCCCTTTTCATCGCATTGAAGGAAAGCTTTTCCCCTCTGCGACTGCTATTGCCACCCCTATGGAGGCTCCCTACCCCCAGGTAAACTCATTTTGAAGATTGTTATTTAGGAAAGGTGGGAGTTTTTAAGAAGAGAAATAATGAATATGAGTATTTATAACTAGAGGCCCGGTGCACAAAAATTTGTGCACTCGGGGGTGGGGGGGTCCTCCAGCCCGGCATGTGCCCTCTCCCAGTCTGGGACCCCTCGGGAGATAACGACCTGCTGGCTTAGGCCTGCTCCCGGGTGGCAGAGGGCAGGCCCAATCCCTAAGTGCAGCCCCTGGTCGGGCTCAGAGCAGGGCTGATTGGGGAGTTGGGGCGCCTCCCTGTCATGCACAGAGCAGGGCGGATCGGGAGGTTGCGATGCCACCCTCAGTCACCCTCAGGGTAGGGCCGATTGGGGGGTTGGGGCACCGCCCCCTGTCACTCACAGAGGAGGGCCAATAGGGGAGTTGGGGCACCGCCCCCTGTCACACACAGAGCAGGGCGGATCAGGGGATTGGGGGGCTGCACCCTGTCACTCACAGAGCAGGGCCCATCAGGGGGGTTGGGGCTCCGTAACCTGTCACACACAGAGCAGGGTTGATCAGGGGGTTGGGGAGCTCCCCACTGTCACGCACAGAGCAGGACCGATAGGGGAGTTGGGGCACTGCCCCCTGTCACACACAGAGCAGGGCGGATCAGGGGGTTGGGGTGCTGCACCCTGTCACACTCAGGGCAGGGCCAATGGGGAGGTTATGGCTCTACCCTGTCACACATAGAGCAAGACCCGTGGAGGGGGGCTGGGGCACCACCCTCTATCACCCACAGAGCAGGGCCGATCAGGGGGTTGGGGCACCGCCACTGTCACACTCGGGGAAGGGCCGATGGAGAGGTTATGGCTCTACCCTGTCACACACAGAGCTGCAGGGCAATCAGGGGATTGGGGAGCTCCCCCTATCAGGCACAGAGCAGGGCTGATCAGGGGGTTGTGGTGCCTTCCCCTGTCACAAACAGAGCAGGGCAGATAGGGAGGTTGTGGCCCCGCCCCCTGTCACACACAGAGCCGCAGGGCAATCAGGGGGTTTGGGCGCTGCCCCCTGTCATGCTGATCCCGGTGCCGGGAGCCTCACTGCTCTGCTGATCCCGGTGCCGGGAGGCATATTACCCTTTTACTATATAGAATAGAGGCCTGGTGTATGGGTAGGGGCTGGCTGGTTTGCCCTGAAGGGTGTCCTGGATCAGGTTGGGGGTCCCCACTGGGGTGCCTGGCCAGTCTGGGTGAGGGGCTGAGGGCTGTTTTCCGGAAGCGGGTGACTGAAGCTCCCAACCGCTCCTTGTTTTCTTTTTTTTTTTTTTTTTATTCTGGGCCAGCTTTAGCTCTGAGTCCTCGGCTGCTGAAAACATCGATACAATGTTGCGGTCTGGCTGGCTTTCCGTCCGGCTGGTTTCTGGGGTTTTGTTTAGCTTCTTATTTGCAACATAGTATATAGTTGCTTAGACTTGCAGCTGAGAGGCCGGCAAGATAGGCGGGGAACGTTGGAGTCCGCAGTCACTGAAGCAAGCAAGCCTCCCTGCTTGCTTCAGTGCATGGCTGCCGGCCGCCATCTTGGCTGACAGTTAATTTGCATAAAGATATGCTGATTAGCCAATGGGAAGGGTACGGTCGTACACCAATTACCATGTTTCTCTTTTATTAAGGTAGATGGCCACACCAAGGGTCACAGGGTCACAAAGTACATCCGCTCCGTGGTCCGGTGTAGCTCACACCCGGGCTGCACTGGTCACTATGGACTGGAACGGGTTTGCACACGGCACATGAGCTCCACCAATCGGATATAATGATTCCTAATCCGATCTACTCATCGATTTGATCTGCTTAATCTCTGCGGGCATTTTGGTTCCATCTGAACACTCACCTCCCCAAGTTCCGGTCCACTTTCCACTCTGGCTTTATTTTTTCCTAGGATTCAATATTGCAAAACGAATTCTTGTTCATGGTGAGGAGCACTCTGGTCTCAGATGACTTAGCTTCAAATCGGAATCAGCTTCTCTCTATGTGGACTTGTGATTTGGCCTCGCCAAACCTCCCATTTTTCATCTGTGAAACGGTGATTGTACCAACAGCTACAGTAACATGGACTGTGTGTAGTAGACCTGTCTCCCTGCCAGCACAGCTCACGGGCATGTCACCTGTGCATGAGCTGAGGGACCCGCACTCACACAGGCTACCCGTAAGAGCTCTGTTGTTTCAACTTTAAATTCTTAAGTCTGAACAAGGAGCCTGGGGTCTTCATTTACATTAGGGCCTGCGAATTCTATTTCATCCCACTTACCAGAGATGAAACTCTTAAGCACTTACTTATAAATAGTTAAAGAAAGAGGTTTCTCCATATTATGTCTTAAAATAGATCAATATGATTTCAAAATAAATGAACTTACAATGGCACTCAAAGATCCACAGTCCATTTGACACATGTTTTTCTTTTTATCAGTCCCATTTTCTCATCAGCATTTTTCTTTTGTGTACATTGACTCAAAACTATGGACATTTTATCCCAGGCCACATGGAAAAATTTAACAAATTCCCTTGGGGTGCCAGATATAACAACAACAACAACAAAAAAGCAAAATGCAGTTAAATTTGAATTTTAGATAAACAATGAATAGATTTTTATTAGTGCATCATGTAATAGCTGGGAAACATGAAAAAATTAAACTGTAACACAAGCAATTTAAAATAACAAATGATCATGTATTATAGTTAATCAATAATGATTGTTAGCAACATTCTGGAATACTGCTGCAGACTTCAAGGGAAAAAAAAAACAGAGATGAAAATGATGAATTGTGTGATATATATGGTGGTCAAATCCACCATCGATTGGCCTGTTCATTATGCCCTATAAAATATTCAAATAAATTATAAAGTAAATTATAAAGTAGTCTCTAGGGTGCACATGAGTGGTCAGGCTACTGTCTCCCAGTGTTCCCAGCAGAAGAAATAGGCATGAGTCTGGGACTGTGCCTTAGGCTTTTGTGCTCACTCCTCCCGTAGACAGACTCTCAGGTTCTCCGAACACCCTTTACCTGAGCATATCTTCAACCAGCCATCTTGCCTTTCTCATGAGCGAGACTCGTGTTTATCATTTACCTCAAGCACTCCATTAAATGGGAAATGTCATATGCTCTCATTTAGGAAGGACACCTACAATTTGGTTGCAAATCTCCAAGTTGTTCAAAACTGATGCATGAAGAGAATAATACAAATCAAGGCTTCCAGTCTGGGCCTCACCTGGTAGTGAGTGGCTCTGATTCCATGAAGCCTGGCACAGACAGTGTGGGTGAAATGACGGGTTTCCCTTTTTAATCTGCACCTACAAAAGCAAACAAAGCTGCTAACTGCTAAGATTATCCAAAGCATACGGCCGGATACCTCAAAATAAGCTAAATGTGTCTATGAAAATGTTTTCCTATGCACATTGGTTAATAATCTTTCTAAAGATAACACTATATGACTGTAATTTCAAATATGTTATCTCAAGTCCAGGTTACAATTTGGTAGACTGTCATTATATGAATCATCAAAAAGACCCAACTAAAATTTAAAAAGTCAAATTAGGAAAATAACATTAATTTTAAAGTACTCCCTCCTCCCAAAAAATAGGATGTGAAGACTATATGGTGGTAGAGGTTAGTTCAATTTACCTATTTTGAAAAATAGCCATAAAAATTCACACACAAAAATAAACGGCTGCTTAAGTAGGGTGGTCATGACCAATCTCATTGAGAAGCAACGCCTTGAGCAGGTGAGAGGCGCCCTCAGCACAGTGCTGGCGGGAGAAGATGAGTCTAAGTGGAGTAACATCAGGCCAAAGCCATGGGGAGCAGAGTGTTTGCATTTTCCAAGAAGAACCAGCGAGTAGAGGAGTTTCAGTGGCTGTAAAAGAGGGCAGCGTGGAAGAAGCCAGGAAGGTGAGCAGGAGGTGTACAGGGTCAGGGGACGTGCCAGGCAGGGTGAGTGGGTCTGCTGGGCTGTGCCAGGGCTTGCGTTTTATTCTGGGTGCGTGGCCCATCTGGTGATGTGCTGTGAAACTTTATCTGGATGTTCAAGACAATGTTGGAGAAGCATCGAAGAGGGTAAAGGGACCCTTCCCAGAGGAGGTGTCTGAGTGGCACCTCAGACAGCAGGAGTTTGAAATGATCCAGAAAACACTTAGAAATGAATCCTAAGCAGCCAAACCAGAAAGACCACATTAGAAACAAAATGCATAGAGGGTGCCGTTTTCACACTTTGACAGGGATCACACATCCACCCGGTCTTCCTGTGGAATACTCCCAGTTGTCACAGATGGCTTGGCAGAGCAGGATAACTGGGGACTTTTCAGGGAAAGCAGTTAATCATATTCTTATGGCCTCTGATGTAACAAGTTCCCGAAGTTCCTTGGGTGGATGCAGTGTAGACTGTCTGTCTTTCCTACCTACTGAGGACGGAAAACCGCTGGGCTGAAATGAAATGGTAGCAATGAGTGATAATGTTCAGATAGATGACAGTTAAAGACTCTTCCCTAACAGGATAGGTGGCCACATATTGAGGTAGACTGAAGAGAAGTTGAAGAATATCTTCACTTCCAAATTCTGATACAAAGAATATTCCTAAATATACATTTTTGTAGTTTTTTTTAAAAAATAGGATCACCAATGAATATTCTGATGGAAAGATTCTAAAGAGAGGTATGGAACAACAAGGAAGTTTAAGTAGACCATAAACACAAAATATAATATGCTTCCGGAAATGTTTGCTCAGGCATGTTCTGGGATAAAAGATATTGGTAGGTTGTATTTTATAAAATTATATATAAAAGTAACATTCTGTCAGCTACTTACTGGAATGAAAAATGAAAGTTCTACTTGAGACTGTATTAAGATGATTATCCTTTATAGTACCAGAGACTTGCAGAAGTAAACAGATTTAAATCTTTTACATATGGCTAACTCTAACAAATTATGCTTTTCCCATGCTTATAAGAAAAAAAATTGCCTATATTTTAGTTATTTAACTACAATATATCTTTATTAACAGTTTTATTTTACTGAGGGGGAAACGGCAAGGAATACTACTTGGAATTTAAATCTTTGAAGCTAGTAGAGAAAGAGGCACTGACACCCACAGCCTTTGGACGCCACAAGCAGGCACAGAACGGCTGCTGGTCAGGCAGCAATATGATCAAATCAGTGCGTTTCTATAGAGGAGAGTCACATCCCTTGTTCTGTTAGCCCTTTGATGAAGTTGAAACTGAAGTCACTGGAAGTGACTGAAATTGATAAATGTCTCTTTCTCTGAAGGGATGGTCTCATTATCTGAATAAACGCATTATGTAGGCCCCTCCGCTCCTCTCCGCTCAGAGCCCCTGCACTGGTTGCCTCTCCCGGACCATCAGCCACCGTTCACAGTGGACTTCCTCCGAGAAGAACACCCTGTACAGAACACACACACACCTGTTATGCTCTACACTATTCGCTGTTTTATTAAATCAGGGTTCTCAAAGTATGGTCCAACGACCTCTAGGGAACCCCTAGCCTCTTTCAGTGGAACTGAAATGGAAAACTATTTTCATGGTAATATTTATACATCGTCTGACTTTTAAGTTCTCATTCTCTCATGAGCATGCAAATTATGAAAGTTTATTAATATGGTTTCAGATTCCACATCGAAACTAATCTTTAACATCACTTCTTTTTAAGTGAAAAGAAACACTTGCTATATATATTCAGGATATGCTGTCTATATGTCTAAAGATCTTTAAGTACTACATGTGTACACATATATGTAACATATATAATGTATGTGCTTTAAATGTAATTATATATATGCATGTGTTTATGGTTCTTTAGAGAATGTAGATAGCATATTATGGACTTTGAATGAATTGAGATCATATAAATTGTAAAATGATTATATAAATACTAGAGACCTGGTGTATGAAATTCATGCATGGGTAGGGTCTCTAGGCCTGGCCAGTGATCAGGGCTGATCCGGGCCTTCCTTCCTCCAGCTGCCGGCTCCTGGCCGGGGCCTTCCTTCATTCCCTGCTGGCCCCTGGTGGGCAGCACACATCATAGCAAGCGGTCGAACTCCTGAGGGGATAATTTGCATATTAGCCTTTTATTATATAGGATAAAATTGCCAACACTGGGCTATTTTTGAACTACACAAATTGAAACTTATTATGATTCACAGTAAGATAAAAGTTTATATGAAGAAAAGGTGAAGGGAAACATTTACCTTTTCATATAAATGAGCATACCCATTATAATCACCTGGCACAGGCAGTGCCAACAAACATCTGCCTGAGGCCCTAAAGGAATGCTGGTGGCAAATCCGCAGCCTTTTCAGTCACCGGGACAGGTGTACCGAGAGGAACAGGCTACTTAGTTCCATCAGCTCAGGGGATGGATGGTCCCAAAGGGCAGGAGAAGGAAACCGGACCATCTGTGGTTCCCAGGAAGATAAATAATTCCAATTCGGATGTCTGCTGCAACTCTGGGTGTGATCACAATGTCCCCTAATTCTTTGCAGCACAAAACAATGACATACAAGATATTGTTGCCAACTGCCACATATGTGCTACTTGGCAGGCGGTCAGGGGACAGAAGGTGGTGTTTTCCCCCTAAATGTCTTCAATCACGCTTCTGTTTTAGAAACTGAACTGAAACAAAATAAAGTAAAATGAACAAGGGAGAGTAAGGACTAGTTATATATTAAATGGCACAGCACAAATATTGTTAGATAGAATGGTAAAGTGTTCCTTTTAAAGTAGCACCTCCTATTTGTGGGTCATCTCTCCATGTGTGGTGAGTGGAAAGCCCAGTGTCCTCTCCAAGGGGACGGAGGTCATGGCTCTGACAGCCCGGCCTGTGTCAGCTCCTGTCTCACTTTTCACCTCAGGATGAGTTTGTGCTTGTGTCTGACCTACTGAGACGTGAGGTAGCTGCTTCCAGGAGACACCTGTTCCAGCGGCTCCGCCACGCCACCAATTTCCAGGAGCCTCCGGGTGGCAGGGAGGGGCCTGCCCCAGCCCAGCCCTGGCGTGTAGCTAAGGCTGCTGCTTCTGGGTTCTGTGTTTCCCACAATACAAACCTTTTCATCGTATTTCTCAGTTGGTTCAAGATCGCAGTAGAGACGGTGATTACTAAGAACCCTCAAGTGCCGGGCACTTGGCATGATCACCTTTGCTGGCAGTAAGCACACATTTCACCCATCTTTGAGCACTATCATCTCTAGCATGGCTACAGGCCTGGGACTCGAGGCCGCTGGCCATCACCCTGCGGGCAGCCCAGTGAGCCTGCAAAGAAGAGAACTGGGAGCCACTGGCGTGGGCAATGTTACTCACCTGTTTCCTTTTCTGTCTCCTGAGGGATAAATCGGAACATGTCTCCTGCCACTGGGAGAAAAAAACAACAAAAAGCCCACCCACCGAGCCAGCCTGCCTTTGGAACAGGGCACTTGGGCTGGATGGATACCGCCCAGTGGGCGGATCCGGTGCTGGCGCTGGCTGGACACCAAGCGCAGTGAGAAGCTGAAGGGCCGCCATGGGAACCGCCCAAGCCCATGGTTACAAGACTTCCCCTTCCTTCACTTTGCTGTTGTGAGAAGACAGGTGTGAAGAGTAACTTTGTTCCCATTAAACTGTGCTCTGTTCGCACCGGCGAGATGATCAGTCGTGGAGGACACTTCTTCAGGGGAATGTTGTTGGAGAAATGCGCTGCGTCAGTAAATGTCACAGAGCCTGCGTCCAGGCCCTAAGCCAGAGCGCTCCTCCCCCCCTCATCTTCAGGAGCATGTTTCATGCTTCGCCGTCATGTGATTTCTCTCACTGAGCTGCCAGGGGAGAGATAATTTCACCAAAGAGGATACAATGCAGCGGGCAGCATGCAAGGAAAAGTCATCCGAGGGTCACCTGGTTAAGGGAGTGTTTGCGCATTTTACCTGGGTCGGCCCCTGGGAGCGCGCCCTGGGCGCGGGACGAGGCTCCCTGACGCTGCCTGCCAGTCCTGGAGCCGGGCCGGGGCCAGCGCCCGCCCGGACCTGCTGCAGCACCTGCCCAACGCCCTCAGGCTGTACCCGCCCCGCGGGAATAAAGAAGCCCCTTCCACACACCACCCAGTCCCAGAGCCTTCGCGGGGGACAGTGAGAGGGGGAGGGAATGGACTTCTACTGCAGGGTGCTCAGCGGACCAACAGAACACCCAGTGAGCTCCTGCCTCCAGGGACAGTCAGCAGGTGGGGACCCGCCCCGATCGTGGATGGCCCCCCTTGAGCGTCCCCAGCTAGCCGTCTCCTCGGAACAGGACACCTGGAGCTATCTCCCTGCAGCTCCTCGGAGTTGGCTCTGTGACATTTACTGACATAAGACTTTCCCTACTTCAATGCTGCTCCCCGGGGGACAGGTAAGAAAGCTGCTCCGGGTTTGGTTCCTTCTCAGCACCTTTGCCTGGTAAAGGCACTTTGACGCTGAAAACCCGGGCGGTAGGCTGAGGTCAGGCTGCAGTTCCGACTTTCTAAGGAGCATGTTCCTAAAGAAGCACCTTCGACGGGCGGCCTTGCAGTTATACACCGGATGCCGCGCGGCTCTTGTGGTAAAGCTTCGCTGGTAAGAATGACAAGGTAACACAAAATGTCAACTTCAAATGAGTTTAATTCCAACTACCCAATTAATTGTAACTGCTAGACAACAGAGTCTCTACTAAGCCTGCTGCTTTAGACAGAGAACCATAAAGACTGCTGTTTGGTTGGGGATAAATGGTGTAGAAATTTCATTCCATTTGAACTTTACGGGCTAAAGTTAAAAAGAAAAATGCATCTTAATGCCTTCCACTACCTCACAGGTGGGCTGCCACAAGCCACATGGGCAGGGATCCCCACGCTGCCTCGCTCAGACGCGGGCCTCTGTGCAAGAAGGTGGTTACTGAGGGGCCCTCTGCTTCGTGCAGACCAGGACGGGGCTGACAGGTGAGGCTGCCCGCACTCCTCGCGGTGAGTCCTTTCTGATGGGGTCTCGGTGGAGCACCCCGTGTCCACTACAGTGGGCTAGCGGCCAGCAAGTGGACGAGTGGGTAATGGTCTCTCAGAGGCCCACATCCCTAGCACTTCTCATCCACCCTTACTGTTTGTACTCTCAGGATAAAAGGAAGATCTAGGTCAATGTCCCTAGTGAATATCCAAGTAACAATTATAAATAGAATCTTAGTAAATCGCATACATACATACATATCTCCCATATATGAGCTCCAAGTATTGGAGCTATTCGGGCACAACGACCAAAAGCCTTCGCCAGCTCCCCCGAGCGGCTGGCTACGCTCCCAGCAATGGGACGTTCCGGTGGCAGCCATATGCATTGTGAGGTGATTCCTCGAAGAATGACAGCAAAGCTCAAAAACATAAGCAGATACACAGGAACCCCCACCTGGATAACTGTAGGAGAGGTGGGCAAGGTGGACTTACTCTTCATGCTGACAGTGGTTCTCGGTGCCCGTGGCATTGCGTTGTCTGCAGTCTTGCTGTGCCTGTGAGTGGAAGTGATATGCGTGGCAGGCAGACCAGATAGGCCGACTGCCAAGAGTCACTCCCCATGTGGTGGCAGGAGCAGGCGGAGTATTTGGAGTTGAACTTACTGGTTCGTACAGGAAATCCCTGCAAACCTCGTTTGTTTCTGTAGAATGGTTTAGAACCCACACCCTGTGACAGTGCTATAGAGGTGGAGCACGTTTGCTAAGGCCCAAGAGAGGAGTCTGCACCATGAGACAGGAGTCCTGCGGACACTGGGCTCACCGTTTTCATCCTCACGCATTGGGGTTCATGAGAAGCACTCAAGATACATGCCTTCGTTTCCAAATCCGGCCGTTCCTTGCCTGCCTGACGAGGAAGGCCACAGGTGTTGAGAACAGACGTTTTAAACCGCTCATGAGATGTAAGACCTTGTTCAAGTTACTCAGCTTTCTTCAGTTTCAACTTCCTTACTTGCAAACAAGTTAAGTAGTATTCCTTTGGAATGTTATGCTGGTTAAATGAAGCAATAATAGTACACCTCTTATTTCCCTCCTCCTTCCCCCCTCCCCCGCTCCCGCCTGTTTCCCAGGCCTGTGCACAATGTCATTCTTTACTTGATTATGCCACAATGATAAATGTATTTCTTCTAATGAATCTTTCTGACAGCTTTTTCTCTATTTAATTATCTATGTGTATTATTTCAATGTCTTTCTAGATATCAATTAGCCAATTCTTGTTAAACTTTTTAAAGATCTTAGTTTATTAGTACCTAATGGAAAAAGAAGAACAGAAAGATAAGAATCTTAGGGGAAATCAGCAGTATTTTATGTGAGGACAATATTTGAAATCTTCACCTTAATCCAGTAGAGCTAAAATTATGTTTCAAAAGTCTAAGAAATAAGGATTTTTTGAGGTATTATTGATAAAATAAATATTTTAATAATCCCATTAGATTCATGAAATACATGATGTTTAAAACCTGCCATAGTTTAGATTAAGAAAGAGCAAAAAATAATTAATTGGAATAGTTTGAACATCACTGCCATGTGCAAAATAGCCCAAAGACAGAATACTGAACCCAGCATTATTAAAGATCAAGGAAAATTTACTCAGATATATCCAAGTTTAGGCAATAGGTATAGAACTAGTATAGTCTGTATAAGATAAAAGGCAATAAAATTATCTTTTTTCTTTAAAGATTAGTTTTGAATATTAATGATTAATGCTCAACATAAAAATTGTCTTTTCACTTATATGTCAATATATTTCTTCTTTACTTTTAAATCAGCTGTCACCTGGAGTTACCCTAAAATAAATAGCAAATGGACCTCCAGTGCCAAAATAATTAGATAGCAATCCAACTTTCTAAGCAAATATATAATGCCATTTTTCAATAACAGAAGAGATCTGAGCAGAAATGGAATTAGATTTCCCTAGCAATATATGTCACTCAAAACCATTAATTTTGTGCCCTACCCAGCACATAGGGGTATGAGTTAAGATTAGAGCCCATTGGATCATATAAAATTAATAAAGTTTCTTAAGCTTCTCAGAGTAAGGTGTTATATAAATATTAAACAATAATCATGATAATGATGAAATTATTCTTCTAATCTTCATCTTGCACATGCTGTAAGTAATTCTCAGGCACTTTATCACTTGCCCATGTGCACATTCACACAGCCAGGGAGGTTCTGGGGTATGGGAGTTCTGCAATCCACTCAGCTCAGCACAGGATCAGGGGAAGAGAGAACAATTACACTGTAATACTAAAAAGAATCAAGGCCAATAGAAGGGAAAAAAACACAGTTCAATGATTTCAACGTTCAGGAAAATGAGACAAGGCTTCTATTTTTAACTTTTAAAACTTCTAATTAGTTTATTTAAAAGGTGTAAAATGAATAAATAAAAACTTAGAAAAATAGCCAGCTACTCTCTTGTATAAGAAATGAAAACTTCTCATTCTTTTAAAATAAGAACCAAATATGTCCATCTATGTTTCCTGCAAGTTCCTAACCCTTATTTTGATTTGCAAATGCCTCTTCTGTGGCATCTCCCAGACACCTCTTCCTGTCTGCTGAAATCAGCTGCTGCCATCGTCCTGAGAGAAGGCAATAGCTTGGGTTAAAAAGACAGCCTCCCACATCACTGAGAACAACAGCACACCTGCTGGCCAAGAAACTCACAGAAATGGGTGACCAGAAAAGATGCGACAAAGTGCATTAGTGGGAACCACAAGTGCGGTCATGCTTGATCATGAAAACAAGGTGCGAGATGCAGCAGGGCATCTTCCCCAGCTCTGTACATCGCTGGGAAGCCCTCCCTCCCCTAATTTATCCTCAGACCTACACTTAGCCCAGGACGGAAACCATATTTATAGAAACAAACTCCTCCAGATTCTTTGGATAAGAGGCACAAACCAACACCTACAAATGTTGAGTTCCCTCTGCCAGCCTGTAACCATGGAAACAGGTTGACCATTTACACAGAGCCAGGCCTTTGAATTCCACCCTGCCTCCCTGTCTGGAAAAGCGCTCACAATGTAATCTGATTACTTTGTCTTGAAATTATCATCGTTCACACAACCAACCAACCAACGAATCAAGAATGTATACAAAAAAGTTCTTGCTGCGTGGTTGAATACAAAGGCTTACAGCAGGGGTGACACTGGAGTTTAACAAAACCCTTCCCACAGACTCGTCTTTTTCTGGGGAGACGCTGCATCAGTAAGGCTTGATTAGGTGCATCTGCCCATATTGTTCCCGTGTGTTTTCTCCCACACACCGTCCTCTGAACCCTGCAGCCTGCCCACTCAGCCCTGTGCCCGTCCTGTGTCCGTCCATCACGTTGAGCCCGCAGCACGCTCAGGCTCCGGGGCAATGCAGAAAACCGACTCCTGACAAGTCTGAGTGATGACACACATCCCGAGTCTTCAGTCTTAAACAGGGACAATTACCTCTTCTTCTTTGATGTTATTATTATAAATAACCATAAGCACTGCATTTCCTACTCTTGTACATCTTATAGAAATCTCATGTGCATTATGATATTGAGTCTCCTAACAGTCCTGACATTATCACGGCTGCCTGAGCTGAGAGAGCTCCTACACAGTGGAATAACCATGTCCAAGTTAAAAGAAAACAAATTTTATGTACATATAGATATATGTACTTCATGTGTGTATATCTATAATAATCTATAATAATAAAAGCATAATATGCTAATTAGACTGGATGTCCTTCCAGACATCCTCCCAGGCAACCTTCTGGACGAAGCCGGGGCTGAGAGGGAAGCCCCAGTCCAGGGTGCCAGAGGGAAGCCAGTGCCAGCAGCCGGTGGAAGGAAGGCCTACTCTTGCACGAATTTCATGCATTGGGCCTCTAGTATATATATAAAGTTTTTTTACAGCAGAGTCAGGATTCCAACTTTGGTCTCTAGACCCTAAGTCTTTCCTTTGTTCTATACCTACAATTATCCAATTCCCAAGTAATATCCTAACATAAATTAAACTGCTAATTAACCATACTCATCAAAAAAAAAAACACATATCTCTGCACATCTAACTCTCAGCATACATCACTTATTCTTCTTGTTTGGGCCCATGGTGATATAAACTGTTTTATTATGATACCAGAGGCCCGGTGCACAAAAATTTGTGCACTTGGCGGGGGGGGTCGGGGGGTCCCTCAGCCCAGCCTGTGCCCTCTCGCAGTCTTGGACCCCTCGGGGGATGACTACCTGCTGGCTTAGGCCTGCTCCCTGGGGGATTGGGCCTAAGCTGGCAATCAGACATCCCTCTGGCAGCCCGGCAGCCCCCGGGGGATGTCCACTTACCAGCGGGAAGCACACCTAAGCTGCAGTCGGACATCCTTAGCGCTGCTGAGGAGGCGGAAGAGGCTCCCACCGCCACCGCTGTACTGGCAGCCATCAGCCTGGCTTGTGGCTGAGCAGAGCTCCCCAAGTGGGAGCGCACTGACCACCAGAGGGCAGCTCTGCATTGAGCGTCTGCCCCCTAGTGGTCAGTGTGTGTCATAGTGACCAGTCATTCCCAGTCTTTCTGCTGTTAGGGTCAGTTTGCATATTACCCTTTTACTATATAGGATAGAGGCCTGGTGCATGGGTGGGGGCCGGCTGGATTGCCCTGAAGGGTGTCCTGGATCAGGGTGGGGGTCCCGCTTGGGTGCCTAGCCAGCCTGGGTGAGGGGCTGATGGCTTTTTGCAGCTGGTCACACCCCCTTCAGGGTGGGGGTCCCCACTGTGGTGCCTGGCCAGTCTGGGTGAGGGGCTGAGGGCAGTTTTCAGGCTGGCGGGTGACTGAAGCTCCCAGCCTCTCCTTTTTTTCTTTTTTTTTTTTTATTCTGGGATTTATTTACCTTCTATAATTAAAACTTTGTTGCTTTCAGAGCTGTTGCTTTCGGAGCTTAGAGCAGGCCACAGCAGGTGGGGAACCTTGGCTTCCTCCATCACTGGAGCAAGCAAACCTCCTGCTCGCTTCAGCTGCGTGGCTGACGGCTGCCATCTTTGTTGGCAGTTAATTTGCATATCTCGCTGATTAGCCAATGGGAAGTGTAGCAGAGATATGGTTAATTATCCTTTTGTCTTTTATTAGATAGGATAGATATGCACTCAAATATCAAAAATTAAACATAACAATAACAAATACTATCAAATGCACAACTCTCCTTTTGTTGTTAAAAAATCTCCAATTAAAATAAAATATTATTTTTTAAAAATCCTTGACACTTTCTGCCCATGATATTGAAGGTATAGTTGACATATTTGAAAAGATAATTCCTTAATATTTCTACAATGCATACTATTGAGTGCTTTTATTTTCATTATTTTAAAAGTCACAAAACATAGAAAAATAAATGAAGAATAAGATATTTGTTTCAGTTTTTACTGGAGAGGACTAAAATTCAAATTCTATCCTATTCTTATTTCTTTTTATAATAAAAACTAGAGACCCGGTGCATGAAATTCATGCACCCAGGCAGGGTGTGGGGGGCAGGTCCCTCAGCCAGCCTGTGCCCTCTGGCAGTTTGGGAGCTCTTGGATGATGTCTGACTGACAGCTTAGGCCCTCTCCCCAGGAGCAGGCCTAAGCCATCAGTCAGACATCCTTAGCACTGCTGCAGAGGCAGGAGAGGCTCCCGCTACCGCTGCTGCACTTGCCAGCTGTGAGCCTGCTTTTGGCTGAGGAGCCATCCCCCTGTAGGAGGGCACTGACCACCAGGAGGTAGCTCCTGAGTGGGATCGGGCTGAAACCGGCTCTCAGATATCCCCCGAGGGGTCCCAAAGTATGAGAGGGTAGAGGCCAGGCAGAGGGACCCCACCAGTGCACAATTGGGGCAGGGGAGGAACGCAGGACTATAACTCAGTACTACATCCTCAGTGTCAGCCGTGGCCCAAGATGAGGTTGGAATTAGTTTGAAGTCTGCAATATATTACATATACATATGTGTATTACATGTATATAGATTATACATCCATATCTATGCACATATATATTAAATGTGAGCAAAGACATCTTCCTTGACATCATTTAAATACATAAAGTTTTATTGCAATAGCATTTTTCAGGCTTTTCTATAAAGATGAAAGTTGAGAAATGCTGAGGTGCACCACTGCGGGTTACTTACGACTCTGATTTATATTAAGCCAGTGATGAACGGATCCCACATGTGAAATGAGTCACACTCTTTCAAAACGTTGAAAGTGTATGAAAGGAAAGGGAACTGTACGAAATAGTTCATGCTGTTCTATCAGATTTAAGTCTTCACAGTGGGAAGAATTTATTTCCACCAAGAGGCGGCCTTACTTGTCACGGCTCCCTGTACTGGGGGATAGATTTGGATTGGCCCTCAGCCCAGAAATATGGTTCCTGACAGGTCGGAAGTTTACAGGAACCACTTCCCCTGCCTCCTGGGGCACCCGGGCCACTCAAGGAGCGAATGTGCTCCCACTGGCTGTCCTGGTGCCTTTTGACTTTCCTGTGGGAGGGACCCGAACCACACGGAAGGAGACTTCACATCACTAGTCACTTAGAAAATGAAAACTGAACCAAAAACACATGAATCCATGAGCACGTAATGCCTGTGACTGAAAGGACAGAAATGACACATGTTGACAAGGATATTGAGAAACAGAGCCCCATGTGTTGCTGATGAGAATGTGAATGATGTGGCTGCTTTGGAAAACAGTTTGGCAGTCCTGCAAATGTTAGACATCGTATGCTTAACCAAATGTAACCGCATGACCCAGGAATTCCAGCCCTAGGTATGGAGCCAAAAGAAATACAAGCATGTAGTCATACAAAAACTTGTACACAAATGTTCACAGCAGCCTTCAAAATAGAAGAAAACAAACAACAATGGTGAAAACAACCCAAATGTTCATCAACCTATAAGTGAGTAAATAAAACATGGTATGTTCATTCAATGGGATGTCATCTGGCAAAGAAAAAGAATGAAGTGACAGTACATTACCACGTGGACAAACCTCACTACTAAGCTAAGCAAAAGAAGCCAGACATAAAAGACTAGCGAGCGTATGACTCCATCTCCACGAAATGTCCAGAAGAGGTGATCCTGGAGGACAGGAGCAAGATCCACGTCTGCCTAGCACCAGGGCAGTGGCAGGAATTAGTGTGAAGTAACTGTAAGGGCTATGCAGGTGCTTTTTTGAGGGCAAAAGTAATTCTAAAGTTAGATTGACTGTTTGGTGATAGCAGCATAGCCCTGTGATTAAACAAACTATAAACACTGGCTTGTGCACTTTATATTTTTTCTTTTTTTATTAATATATTTTTTTATTGATTAAGATATTACATATGTGTCCTTATACCCACGTTACCCCCTAACCCCGCCCCCCCCCCGCTCATGCCCTCACCCCCCCATTGTCCATGTCCATTGGCTAGACCTATATGCTTGCATGTAAGTCCTTTGGTTGATCTTTCCCCCTTACCCCCTCCCTCCCCTACCTTCCCTCCAAGGCCCGACAGTCCAATCAATGCCTCTCCGTCTCTGGGTCAGTCCTTGTTCATCAGTTTATGATGTTCATTATATTCCACAAATGAGTGAGATCATGTGGTATTTATCCTTCTCTGACTGGCTTATTTCACTTAGCATAATGCTCTCTAGTTCCATCCATGCTGTGGCAAATGGTAAGAGTTCCTTTTTCTTCTTCCTCTTCTTAAAGAATACCTTTCAGCATTTCATATAATGCTGGTTTGGTGGTGATGAACTCCTTTAGCTTTTGCTTATCTGTGAAGCTCTTTATCTGACCTTCAATTCTGAATGATAGTTTTGAAGATAAACTAATCTTGGTTGTAGGTTCTTGCTATTCATCACTTTGAATATTTTTTGCCACTCTCTTCTGGCCTGCATGGTTTCTGTTGAGAAATCAGCTGACAGTCGTATGGGTACTCCCTTGTAGATAACTGACTTTTTTTCTCTTACTGCTTTTAAGATTCTCTCTTTGTCTTTTGCTCTTGGCATTTTAATTATGATGTGTCTTGGTGTGGTCCTCTTTGGATTCCTTTTGTTTGGGGTTCTCTGCGCTTCCTGGACTTGGAAGTCTATTTCTTTCACCAGGTAGGGGAAGTTTTCTGTCATTATTTCTTCAAATAGGTTTTCAATATCTTGCCCTCTCTCTTCTTCTGGTACACCTATAATTCAGATGTTGTTACACTTGAAGTTGTCCCAGAGGCTCCTTACACTATCTTCATATTTTTTAATTCTTTTTTCATTTTGCTTTTCCGGTTGGGTGTTTTTTCCTTCTTCGTATTTCAAATCTTTGACTTGATTCTTGCGATCCTCTGGTCTGCTGTTGGGAGTCTGTATAATATTCTTTATTTCAGTCAGTGTATGCTTAATTTCTAGTTGGTCCTTTATCACAACATCGAGGGTCTCACTAGATTTCTTGAGGATCTCACTACATTTATCGGCGGTTTCCATAAAATTCTTGAAAAATCTTAGAAACAGTGGTTTTGAACTCTATATCCAGTCGTTTGCTGTCCTCCATTTCTGTCATTTGTGACCTGTTTCTTTGTCTTCGCATTTTGTCTGCTTCCCTGTGTTGGTAGAGTGGCTTTGTGTGCTAGGTATCCTATAGGGCAGAGTGGCTCAGCCTCCCCAGTTACCTGAGGTGGACACTCTTGGTGCACCCCCTTGTGGACTTTGTGCACAGTCTTGTTGTAGTTATGCCTTGATTGTTTTAGGTGTCACTGGGAGGAATTGACCTCCAGGCCAATTGGCAGTGAGAATCAGCTGTGTCTGCAATGGGAGAACTTCTGTGCTGAAGACACCCTTCTGGGGCAAAACTTGCTTCAGTGGGGCTTTGGTGCTCACTGAGTCTGCCCCCTGAGTGTGTTCCTTATGAATCTGAGGAGTTGTAATCTGGATGGTCCCACTCTGACCACTGAGTACACTGGCTCTTGGATCTAAGGAGGTGCTAATTAAGCCTCTTCCTGAGGTTACCCAGCAGGAGCTACGAAGAGATATGCAGATTCCCCTTCCTTTTTGGGGGGTTTGGGGGTGCCCAGATGAGGCCCAGCTGTGAAGCAATGCAAGCTGCTGTGGGGCCTTGGGCCTTCTCTTGGAAGTTCTGGGTCTGTATGGCCCAGCTGCAATTTGTTAGGTAATCTTCAGGTTGCAAAGGACCCGGGCATTCATATGCAAAAGCCTTTGCAGCAGCCTGGATGGGGCGGGGTCTCGGAATCAACAGGGCGGAGCAAGCAGCTATGGCTGATTCTCAGCCCTGCCCTAAGGGGCCTCGCGTCTCAGTGTCCCGGTAATTGCTGCCAGCACCTCTGGGGGAAAGCCGTCCTCAAGTTCCGAGTTCTGCCTGCTGCCAGACCATCCAGTTTCTCCCCGTATGAGCCCTGGGACCCCAGAGATTTCCCGGAACCGGAGTTCAGAGCAGTCGGGAGCTTGTGACTCCCTCCTGATTCAAAAAGACAGCCGAGTCCTCAGGTGCCAGCCCTTCCCCGCGCGCCGGAGCCTCTGTACCTCTGCACTTTACTTTCGTAGCTCCTCTGAGTCTGTGTGCTCTTCTCTTTCCTTCTAGTTGTAGAATTTCCACTCAGCCTGCCTTCCTGTGGTTCTGGATGATGACCGTTCTGTCTTTTAGTTGTATTTTTGAAGTTGTTGTCGGAGGCAGCAATTTCCGGTGTTTACCTATGCCGCCATCTTGGTTTCTCCGGCTTGTGCACTTTAAACGGGTGGATTTAAATGGGCGAATTGTATGGTACATGAATTATATCTCCATGAGCTGCTGAAAAATATGAATGGGATCAACCCTTCCACGTATTGTAAACAAAAAGGAATGTCAGACTGAATCAAGAAACAATACCCATTTTTATGCATTATTTTTAAAGCATCTAAAAGAAAAATGGCTCAAAAAGGTTGCAAGTAACAGCTTATACAAATATATCTCAGAAAATAGACATCAGAAACAAAAAGCAGAGTTCCTGATATCAATACCATCCAAGGTTGATCTCAAAGCAGAAAGCGTTAAGAAAACAAGGAGTGTTTTCTTATATATGAAGTACTTCAAATATATAAAACAATCCTGTAGTATACTTTATGAACGCCCATGGGACCTCTGCGAAGAGTTGCTGCAGATATTTTTCTGTTTTTCTATTGTTCTATATGAATCTCCATGCATCCTCTCTTATCCTATTTCTCTGTCTCCCCCTGTATCTTTCAAGGTAACTTCTATCTAGAGCAAGCATGTCAAATTTATGGCCCGCTGACCGCATGCCTTGTTTATTTGGCCCGTGTTAGTCTTTGAGTTTGACTTGCTTGCTCTAGAGACACCTAGTGGAAGGTCATATTGCAACAGTGTTCACATTCTCCTTCATAAAAGGAAAAAAATTATAAACAATATAAGTTTCTATCAATGGATATGTTGAGGAATATTCTTGAAACTCAATGTGTTATGGAAATTAAAAATAAATGAACTATGGCTACATCTATCACCTTAAAGTAGAAATATATTATTAAATAAAAAGAAAAACCAAGTTAAGATGTTATTGGTAAAATGTTCAAAATTGTACCAAGTTATAATATATAATGTTTGAAAATCTATAAATATGCACTAAGCATTTTAAAAATCTGAGGAATAATAAAAGATGGAGTCATGTATCTTCTGCTATGAGAAGACAAATCCTAATGAAGTCAATGCTTCCATTGGTTCCTTTATGGATTAAGCTTGTTTCTCTTCCTGAAATTATCCTTGTCAACCACTAGATCAGAAATTTGACAGCCAATTTTCTTCTAATCATTTTTAAAGGTTTGTTTTCTTGCCTAGAGGTTTTTTGGTGTGGTTTTTTTTTTTTTTACCTAGCTAGAATTGATCTTTGTGTATGGTGTAATTAGATTGCAATTTTTTTTTAAGGTTAGTCAATTGTTCCAGAACCATTTACTGTATTCTTTCTGTACTGATGTACAGGGGTCATTTGTCATGTATCAGGGATGCATGTATTCACAGCCTGTTTGGGAGCTCTCTGTTTTGTTATCTGTATATATAAAAGCCTAAGTGACCGTTAAGACCAAATGACCGAATGACCAGTCGCTATGACACGCATTGACCACCAAGGGGAAGACACTTAATGCAGGAGCTGCCCCCTGATGGTCAGTGTGCTCCCATAGCCAACCTCCCCTGGCAGGCCAACCTCCCGTGGTCCCTCCCCCAAGATGGCCCTGATCGGCCCTTAGATCTTATATGTAAATATTAAGATTAGCTTGTTCAAGTTTCAAGTTTACTTGTAGATACAGCGGGGCCTTGACTTACGAGTGTCCCGACTAACGAGTTTTTCGAGAAATGAGCCATCTCTTGGCCGATTTTTTGCTTTGAGTTGAGAGCTAAAATTCGGGTTACGAGCCAGCTTCAGATACCCCACCGCTAGTTGGCACAGCGAACGTCACAGTGAACACCACAACATCAGCCCAGGATCACGTGTCTCACTTGTTTACTTTAAGATTTGACATATGAGTAATTTGAGTTACGAGCTCCGTCACGGAACGAATTAAACTCGTAAGTCAAGGCCCCACTGTACTTATTTATAACTTACTTGGAACTATGTAAAGCAAGCATGTCAAACTTAAAAGCTAATACGAGGCATGTGGCCCGCGGGGTGCGAGTTTGACATGTTTGATGTAAAGCCTTTATCATAGTACCAGTCAAATGACAAGTACTCAAAAACCATTAACTGCCATTATTAAGGTGTTATAATCTCTATAAACTTTTAATGTTGTATAGGGATGCTTTTGAGCCTTTGTGTGGATATTGTAAATAAGAAAACTTGCTTCACTTTCTTATTAGTTACAATACTCTCCCTGTGGATTTTCTAAGATTTGTTTCTGGTTTTAACATACTTTATTACTTGATGGATATATCACTCAATTTCTAGTTTCCTAGCAGATGTATCTTGAGTAAATGTTAAATTATTCAATGTTTCCTCTGTATGGTTTTCTTTAAAATATTAATATTATTCCACTATTAGTTGGGTTGCCCAGGATGTAGTCTCTGAGATGGAAATTAACATGTAGGAAGTTGATCAAGAATCAAGTCTTGGGATCTTCATTTTTAAGAGAAAAGAGGAAGAAGCAGGATTGGCAGAGGGAGAAGTTCAGCCATAATGAACTATCAAGGGAAGTGTCAACAAACATCACAGGCTCCAAAGCTGAGATACAGTTGAGTAGGAGACTTTTTTAAACTGGCAGGAGGAGGCTATGTCCTTAAACTCCCTGGTGGACCAGTTATTTGATGCAAGTTGTCCAGAAAAAGGGGCTTAACCTTGAACAAGGTGACTCTCTTCATCTAGTCATTTCTTGGAAATGACCTGCAGCTGAGGGCTATCTGCTAGCAGTATCCCCAGACTCCAGGAAAAGCATCCTTAAGTCAGAGGGATATGTCACAGCATCAACCAGACACTGCCATGATAGCCTTCACAGTGGTGAACTTGCAAGCTCTCCTGGAGTAAACCATGTCTGGTCATAATGTGATTTTCATATAGACACTATAAATCCAGTTTACTAATATTTTATACTCTTTTATACCGCTATTTTATTTCCTATCTTTAAGCTTGACTCATGCCACTGTTCCATATCTTTCATTCATTTGCTTATGAAATATTGAGTGCTTCCTATGCGGCATACGCTGTTGGGTATTTAGAATATTCTCTTTGATGATAGAATTCTTTATTCTGTTTTCACAGAGGCTAGGTATTAATTTGACTTGTAGAACAGCCACAATATACTTTCAAGTCTTTAACAGAATATCGCAGAAAACTGTTTCCATCAGTGTAAACTGTTTTTCCTTCATTACCCTGGTATTAAGTGTACTCTAACATTTTACTCAGGGTCACATCACATGGAAGATGCCTGTTGTTATTAATAATACTGCACATAGTAATACTCTTCTCCTCTACTGCTTTCTCTTGTGTGTCACTCGTCAAGCTCTTTTTATGATGCCTGGAGCTGGTCCTGTCTGTCAAGAGTATGGGTTTACTCCCAGTCTGTGAGGATGGCAGATCCATTCAAGGTCTTTGGGCCCATAGAGGTCAGCAAAACCCAAGCCTGAACTCAAAGGCAGTATTCTTCAGCCACATCTTGTGACCAGAGTGCCTTAATCTCTATTCACAGCCAATGAAGCATTTCATTTGGAAACCACTTTTAATACTCTTTACTGGTGGGAGTTAAAAGTCTGGCTTCCACCCCCACTTATTAGCCTGGAGCCAGCAGGGCCTCAGTCAGCTGTGCTCATCACCACCTTATATTTGAGCTGAACTATATCTCTGTTTTTGTTTGTATTATGTTGTCAATCATTAGCATTAGATTCAAATTTAAGCTGTCATTCACTTGACCATCTTGTCCCTAAAATCTCTGAGAGGCACATCAATGATAAATAATGTAGGACTTGCCTTGACCTTCAGTGCAACAAATAGATGAAGTTATTTAGAGACAGAAAGAAAAACTATACAGGAACCTAATAAATCAAATAATAAGGAGGAGATAACAGTTACCTGTCCATATCTGAAATTAGGAATTGGAACCTTTTCATAAACAGAGAACATTTGCATTCATGTTTTAGGCACTTGTATATATAGTTCCTTATTTAACTCTCAAAATGACCTTTAGATGTCTATGCCATTATTCTGTCACTTCAAAGATAAGGAAACCAAAACACAGAAAAGGAATGGCTATAAAAGGCACACTCCTCGTGAAGCAGGACTCAAACCGAGGGGTCTAACTCCAGAACCAGACTCTTCACTCTGAGCAGCCTGAGGAAAGTCAGCTAGAGCTGTCCACTCAGCAAATCAGTGAGCTTTGGAAATGAGGACACATGAGGTATGTTCCTGATAACTGCTCCATGGCAATGCATGGGGTTAAGAAGGCCTAAGGCTGAGAAGGAGCCAGAGTCAAGACTCAGAGACCAGATGAAAGAAGAGGTTAGAACAGGAGAAGCCAGCAGAAGTGAGTGACCATTCCAGAGGTAAAAGGAGAGCAAGAGAAACACTTTCGCAGAATCCAAAGGATCCTGCATAGAGTAAATATATTTTGTTGGGGGGTTATGTGTTGATTCTTTAATTCTCTATTAATTTCCATGACAACAAAATTCTACAAAATACTGCTAGCGGTATTCCTCAGACATCAGGAAAAGATTCCTTAAGTCCAGAGTAGCAATTAAATAGACCATATGATTCTAGACAAGTTTAGAAAGTAGTATTTTTTTTACATTCTCAGCTCCCGCCTGCCTCTACAGTCACGCCTCAGACCTTGTGCACCTGCCAAGCAGAAATCTTACTGTATTTCTTGGAGGATTCCAAAATGGTGGTGGAGTAAGTGGAGGCTACACTGACATGTTCCCAAGACCAAATTGGAATTACAACTAAAATACAGAAAAACCACCCTGAGTAATCAACTGAAAACTAGCTGGAGAGATTTCTGATAACACACAGAGACTGGTATGAAGTGCAGAGGTGCGAAAGGGCTGGCCAGGCTCCCACAGACAGCAGCTGAAGTTCCAGAGAGATAGCTCAGCTGTAGGGGAGTTCCCACTGAGAATTCTGGGGTCTAAATCCAAAGCGTGGCCCTCCAGCCCACAGCACCAAGACTGAGAAAGGTGCCCACATAACATCTGGCTGTGAAAAGCATCAGGGTTGGTGTCTGCCAGAGAGAGACGGCTGGAAATTCAGACATCCTCTTAAAGTGGCAATGCACAAAATTACATGTGCAGCCTCACCTTGAGCTCTGGCAGAGGGAGGGTAGAGTGGACTTGGGCTGTGTGAGCAGAAGCTAGGGTTGGGGGCTCTGGGAAAGACACCCCAATTCCCTGTGCTTAGTCATTCCTTCATATTACAGAAGACATCTTTCTCTGGCAGACCTTTGCCATCCCGGCAGCTTTTGCTTGGGGGGAAGCAATTGCTCTACCCTATGGGAAAACCCCTTACCCCACCCTGTGGAGTTTATAGGCCCATTAAGAGAATGAGAATAAAAATCAGCCTGTAGGCAGAAGCAATGGCCACACCTTGTTGGAAAACCAATTGCCCCAGCTTTGGTCAATAGCATGAGACTGGTCAAGACTTCAGGCAGAGGTGGGTCTCTGGAGGCTTTGAGTCTTTGAGTCTTTGCCCTATCTAATTAGGGGACCAGAGTCATAAAAAGCAGAACTTGGTACACATTTTGGTCCTTTTCAAAGGCACCCAGCCCCAGAAGATGGAGCCGCAAGCTCGGATTGCCGATAGCTCCAAACAGGGTACTCAGGGCCAGTCACAAACAGTGTCTGACATTGTCCTGCACTAGAGATTGGAATTGTAGCAGATCTACCTAATACATAGAAACAAACCCAAACAGGCAGCCAAAATGGGGAGACAAAAAACAAAACCCAAATGAAAGAAAGAGAGAATTTTATAGAAGAGCTAAATGAAATGGAAAGAAGCAATTTATTAGATATATAGTTCAGAACAATGATGGAAAGGATGCTCAACAGCATGAGAAAACATGTAGTAACTATGAAAAAGACCAGTTGGAAATAAAGAATGATGTAGCACTAATAAAGAATACATTGGAATGAATACACAGCAGATTAGGAGAACCTAAGAATCAGATCAGTGAATTAGAAGACAGGGTAATAAATATCAATCAGAGAACCAATAAATAAATAAATAAGAGGAGGACAGCTTAAGGGAGCTATGGAACAATATGAAATGTAACAATATTTACATCAATGAAATGCCAGAAGGTGAAGAAATTGAACAAGGGATAGAGAACATGTTTGGAGAAATAATGGCAGAAAACTTCCCTAACCTGGTGAAGAAAAAAGTCAAACAAGTTCAGGAGGCACAAAGAGTAATAAGAATAGCCCTGACCGGTTTGGCTCAGTGGATAGAGTGTCAGCCTGCAGACTGAAGGGTCCCAGGTTTGATTCCAGTCAAGGGCATGTACGTTGGTTGTGGGTACATCCCCAGTGGGGGGTGGGCAGGAGGCAGCTGATTGAAACATCTCTCAACAATGTTTCTAACTCTCTATCCCTCTCCCTTCCTCTCTGTAAAAAATCAATAAAATATATATTTTTAAAAAGAGTAAGGCCCTAACCTGTTTGGCTCAGTGGATAGAGCATCGGCCTGCGGACTCAAGGGTCCTAGGTTCGATTCCGGTCAAGGGCATGTACCTTGGTTGTGGGCACATCCCCGGTGGGGAGTGTGCAGGAGGCAGCTGATTGATGTTTCTCTCTCATCGATGTTTCTGGCTCTCTATCCCTCTCCCTTCCTCTCTGTAAAAAATCAATAAAATATATTTTTAAAAAAAGAGTAAGAAGAATAGAGAGAGAAAATTTTTAAAAAATAGACATGCACATATGGGTACTAGATTTATCAGGATGTTCATTTAGTAAGTTATATAATGTCTGATCACTGGGGTATACACCTGAAACTAATGCAATATTGTATGGCAACTGTAATTGAATAATAAAAGATTAAATTTAAAAAAAATAGACATGCAGAATTTAAATGGCAATAAATAAGTATCTATCAGTAATAGCCTTAAATGTAAATGGATTAAGTGCTCCAATTGAAAGACATAGGGTAGCTAAATGGATATGAAAACATGACCCAAATATATGCTGTCTACAAGAGACCCAGAACAAAAGACTCAAATAGGATGAGAGTGAAGGGATGGGGAAAAAATGTCCATGCAAATGGAAACGAAAAAAATAATCTGGGGTAGCAATGATCATATCTGACAAAATAGACTTCAAAATGAAGGCTATCATAAGAGATAATAAAAGTCACTACATAAGACTAAAGGGGTTGATCTGACAAGAGGATATAACCCTGGTAAACATATATACACAAACATATATAAACAAATATATATAGGAGTGCCTAAATATATTTAAAAAAAAACTTCTGGAGGACTTTAAGGGAGAGATCAACAGCAATACAGTCACAGTAGTGTACTTTAACATCCCGCTGACTTCACTGGATAGATCTTCCAAACAAAAAATTAACAAGGAAATGGTGACTATAAATGATATACTAGATAAGATGGATTTAATTGACATTTATAGAACATTTCACCCCAAAGCTGTAGAACACACATTCTTCTCAAGTACAGATGGGTCATTCTCAAAGATAGACCACATGTTAAAACACAAAACTAGTATCTACAAGTTTAAGAAAATATAAATCATATCAAGCATCTTCTCAGATCATAATGGAATGAAATTATAAATCAACTACAGTAAAAATCACACCAAAATATTCAAACACATTTAGCCTAAATAGCATGTTATTAAACAATAAATGGTTTCCCTATGAGATCAAGAAATAAATAAAAAACTTTTTAAAAACAAATGAAAGTGAACATACAACACCCCAAAATCTCTGGGACACAGCAAAAGCAGTCCTGAGAGGAAAGTTCATAACACTACAGGCCTTCCTAGAGTAAGTAGAAGGAAACAACTAATAAAGATTAGAGCATAGATATATGGCATAGAGACTAAAAAAAAAAAAAATACTAAAGATCAATGAAAATAAGAGCTTGTTCTTTGAAGAAATAAACAAGATTGATGAACTATTAGCCAGATTCATCAAGAAACAAAGAGAGAGGACCCAAATGAATAAAATCAGAAATGAAAGCAGAGAAGTAACAACTGACACCACAGAAATACAAAGAATGGTAAGAAAATACTGTGAACAACTATATGCCAACAAGCTAAACACTGTGGATGAAATGGACAAATTCCTAGAAAAATACAACCTTCCAGAAAACCTCACTAGGCCAATAACAACTGATGAAATTGAAGCAGTAATCGAAAAACTCCCAGCAAACAACAGCCCTGGTCTGGATGGCTTCATAGGGGAGCATTACCAAACATCCAAGAAGTAACAACTATACTCCTCAAACTATTGCCAAAAATCTAAGAAGAAGGAATACTTCCAGCCTCTTTTTATGAAGCCAGCATAATACTAATTCCAAAACCAGATAAAGACACTACAAAGACAGAGAAAAACAGGCCAATATCCCTGATGAACACAGAGGCTAAAATCCTCAACAAAATATTAACAAATTGGATCCATCAACATATTAAAAATATCATATTCCATGATCAAGTGGGATTTATGCCAGGGATGCAAGGCTGGTACAATATTTAAAAATCAAAAAATGTGATACATCACATAAACAAATTGAAATACAAAATCACATGATCATATGAGTAGATGCAGAAAAAGAATTTGACAAAATCCATCACCAATTTTTTATAAACACTCTCACAAAGTAGGAATAGAGGGATCATATTTTAACATAATAAAGGCCATATATGACAAACCTACAGCTAGCATCACACTCAATAGGCAAAATCTAAAACCATTTCCCCTAAGAACGGGAAAAAGACAGGGATATCTGCTTTCTCCACTCTTATTCAACATAGTACTGGGAATCCTAACTACAGCGATCAGACAAGAAGAATAAATAAAAAGCATCCAAATTGGAAAGGAGGAAGTAAAACTTTCATTATTCGCAGATGACATGATATTATACATAGAAAACCCTAAAGACTCCACCAAAAAACTACTGGATTTAATAAATGAATTCGACAGTGTAGCAGGATACAAAATTAATACCCATAAATTGATGGCATTTTTATACAACAATAATGAATTATCTGAAAGAAAAATTAAGCAAACAATCACATTTACCACTGCAACAACAAAAATAAGATACTTAGGAATAAACTTAACCATGTAAGTAAAAGGCTATACTCAGAAAATTATAGGACATTGAAAAAAAGAGACAGAGGAAGATATAAACAAGTGGAAGAATATACCATGTTCATGGCTTGGTAGAATTGACATCATTAAAATGTCCATACTACCCAAAACAATCTACAGATTCAATGTAATCCTTATGAAAATACCAATGGTATATTTCACAGATCTAGAACAATTACTCCAAGAATTTATATAAAAACATAGAACACCCCAAATAGCTGCAGCAATCTTGAGAAAGAAGAACAAAGTTGGAGAGATCACAATACCAGATATCAAGTTATACTATAAAGCCACTGTAATCAAAACAGCCTGGTACTGGCACAAGAATAGGCATATTGATCAATAGAACAGAACAGAGATCCCACAAATTGACCCAAGCCATTACGCTCAATTAATATTTGACAAAGGAGGCAAGAGCATACAATGGAGTCAAGACAGTCTGTTCAACAAATGGCTCTGGGAAACCTGGATAGGCATAGGCAAAAAATGAAACTGGACAACCAACTTACACCACACACAAGAATAAGCTCAAAATGGATAAAAAACTTAAATGTGAGTTGTGAAACCATAAAAATCCCAGGGGAAACCAAAGATAGCAAAATCTCAGACATCTCTCATAGCAATATGTTTGTGGATATATCTCCTAAGGCAAAGAAAACTAAGGAGAAAATAAACAAATGGAACTACATCAAAATAAAAACCTTCTGCATAGCAAAAGAAACCACCATCAAAATGAAAAAGGAACCCACTGTATCTGAGAACATATTTGGCAATGATACATCTGATAAAGGGTTATTATCCAAAGTATATAATGAACTCATACAACTTAACAAAAGGAAGACAAACAATCCAATTTAAAAATGGGCAAAGGACCTAAATAGACACTTCTCCAAAGGGGACATACAGATGGACAAGAGACATGAAAAAATGCTCAAAGTCACTCATCATCAGAGAGATGCAAATTAAAACAACAATGAGGTATTATTTCACACCTCTCAGAATGGCTACTATCAACAAGTAAACAAATGACAAATGCTGGCAAGGATGTGGAGAAAAGGGAGCCCTAGTACACTGCTGGTGGGAATGCAGACTGGTGCAGCCATTCTGGAAAACAGTATGGAGTTTCCTCAAAAAATTAAAGATGGAACTGCCATTTTACCCAGTGATCCCACTTCTATGAATATATCCTGAGAAACCGGAAACACCAATCAGAAAGAAAGTATGCACCCCTATGTTCATATCAGCTCAGTTTACAATAGCTTAGATCTCAAAACAGCCCAAGTGCCCATCAGTAAGTACTATAGATGAGTGGATAAAAAAGCTGTGGTACATATACACCATGGAATACTATGCAGCAGTAAAAAGAAGGATCTCTTACTCTTTGAGACAGTGGGGAGGGACCTGGAGAGTATTATGCTAAGTGAAATAAGCCAAGTATCACATGATCTCACTCAGATGTGGAATCTAATGAACAAAATAAACTAATGTATAAAATAGATCCAAAAACATAAAAGCATGGAACAGCTTGTTGAATCTCAGAGGGAAGGGAGGGGAGGGTGGGTGAGTGTGTGAGAAAAGATCAACCAAAGAACTTGTATGAATATATGCATAACCATAGCCACAGACAATAAACAGGGCCATGAAGGCCTGGGGCGGGAGGGTGGGGGCAGGCTAGAAGGGGTCAATGGGGAGAAACATAGGACATATGTAATACTTTCAACAATATGGAGTTTTTAAAATGTTTAAGTAGTATTTTTCTCTTTTATTTATTTTTTAATTCTTTATTGTTGAAAGTATTACATGTCTCCTTTTACTCCTCCCATTGACTTCTCTTAGCCTGCCCCCCCAACAAGGTAATATTTTTAAATATAATTTAGATTTCATTAAATTGGCTAAGATTTTTCAGTTCACATAAATATTCAAATGAATTAAATATCTTGAGATTTAAAGCACATTCATAGAAAAAATATCTATACTAATTTTCCTAGTATGCCATGACCCATACATTTAGCTTTAATAAATTACAGTCACAAATTTTACTGATGTGAATCACCACTTAGTTTAAATTCTTAGTGTGATACTGCTTGTATTATTTCAAAACAACACATTCAAATTAGGTCCTCAAACACTGTTCCTGCTGATTATTTCTGTACACTGATTATAAATAAGATGCATTTCTCCAGGCCTGCTCACATAGTACAGGAGACTTTCCTTCACATGCGTGTCAGTACTTATGAGGAAAATACTGCGTTTGTGAGCTGACTGAGAGCTGGCTGCCACTGAGTCAGTTGTAGGAGTGCAAGGTCTGCAGGGCTCCTCACCTGTGCCCCCCTAGCTCAACACAGGGAGAACCCATCGCTAATTCTGAGTAAGCGAACCTTTATCTGCAGAGAACTCTCGAAGGTGCATTTCAAAACTGCTTAGTGGGGAAATGTGGTTTCGGCTGAAAAATGCACCTTTTCCTCCTTCTCGCCACAATTAACTTAGATGAAGAGGAAGCCCAAGGTCAAGTTCAAAGAAACAAACATCAAAGATGCTTTTATGAGGAGAGGCTCCTGATGTGTGTACAACAAGCATGTCAAGCTCAAAGGCTAACACAGGCCAAATAAACGAGGCATGCCGCCCGCGGGCCACGAGTTTGACATGCTTGGTGTACACGATGCTAAAACAACTAACTAAAAATGGAGAAGTGTATTGATACATCTGGTTACCCAATCAAATTCTTAGCAACGGGTTTGCGGAAATCATTCAAGTGGAGGAACCCGTGAGTCACTTTGACATGATAGCACCTCAGCCTTGCAGAAGAGTCTTGAACAAACTGAACTTCTTGCTGACGCCCCAGGAAAGCCAGTGATTGGTACACAGACATAAACCAAACATCTTTTCTTTTTCTCTCCCAAACCCGCTGGTTCTCCTCTCCTTTGTTTCAGTTAAAATCTTCCTCCTTACCCCAGCCTTTCAAGCTGGAACCCAAAAATACTCTCCATCCTTCCCCACATTCAGTTACTTCCCAAATCCTGCCAGTCCCACCTTTTCAAAGCCCCTCTCCTCCCCATGTCCACTTATTCCTATTCCCGTCCTCAGTTCCTGCCACCATCTCTCTCACTTGGCTCATTCAGCAGTTTGCTCCTTGTTCTTAAATCTAGTTTTAGAGAAAAGATTACTTGGGTTAAAAAATTCAGAAATCTGAGTTCTGTAATTTTTGTTCCCTGACCAGATATGAGCCTCTTTTATGGTGTATAAAATAAGGGGTTGAATACTCTCAAAATTCCTCTAAAGTCAAATTATTTTTCCCCAGTTAAATCCTCCCTTCATATTTCCTCTAATCACATTCTCAAAACAGATCAAATGTCAACTCACTATCCCAATCCTTCCACAGGAACTTGCTGTTGGCAGAAAAGGTCCAAATTACTAAGAATGAGATTCAACACTACCCAGCATCTGAACCCAGCTGAGCTTTCCATCATGTTCCATCATGCTTTCCTTCAAAGCATATGCAAGCCAGGCCCCTGCGCCTTGGCCCTGAGGGACCCTCCCACACAGGGCAGCACCCTGTCTTCCTGCAAGAGGATGGCAGTGCCCTTCCCGCTGGCCCCAAGTCCTGCCCACACTTGGACTCACACACACACACACCTTATCCATCAAGATTTGTTTAAGCTTTGACTTACTTCTCTTCATTCTGTTTAATCATCCAACTAACTTTTCATCTTGGTACGCACAAGACCTAATTTGTTTTCTATTTCTCACAACACTTACTGCTTTACAATGATCATAGCAATGAAAAATACTCATAGCAATAAACATTAAAACTTACTTATTTCCTTCCTCCTCCTTTTTCTGTATGTTTTCCATTCGCTACTACCTTTAATGCTGTTAACTATTTTTTCTTTTTAAAATGAAAGTAATTCATGTAGTGCTTACATGTAAATATATTATTTTATTAGTATACACTGCATGTTAAAAAGAGCTATGATTACATATGCTAAGGTCATTGATAAATTTTCAGTGAATTGGTGAGATTCTTTCATGCTGTTGTGCATAATAGTTCAATAATTTTCCAAGATATATATTCCCCAACGTCTGCCCTTGATGAGTCCTGGGATAGCTTCTAGTGAGCGGCAGGATCAACACTGCGATGTACATTCTTGTCTATATATTTTGGTGCATTCATTTCTCTGCAGAAAACACCTGGGAGTAGAATTGGATGATAAGTATGCTGGATGACAAGGCAAGTTGATGTTGGACTTTAGTCAATACTGTCGATAGTTTTCCAAAGTGGTTAAATCTGGTAGTAAATGCGACTTCCACTTGCTTTACATTCTTGCAAAGCTCTGTAGTGTCTGCCTCAGAGTTTAATGGTTGACCTGCCAGCTTGTGCTAGCAGGGATGGCCCCGGTCGCCTGCCTGCTGGCCAATGGCTTGCCTTCCTGAACAGAGAAGCAGGTCATAATAGGCGCTCATGGGAGCACTCCCCAAGACTGCCCCCAGCTCTCCGTGCAGAGTGGGGCAGAAATACCCACCGCCCCGTATTTACCTAAAAGGAGCCTGACTACATACTCCAAAACGGCTGCCTGAGGTCCCACATCTAATTAGCAACCAGCCACTGGCACTGCCTTTTTCTCCAGCTCATTCCAACAATAAAACCAGGTCACCAACATCTCTCCGGAAGGAGCCTGTACACATTCCCAGAGCCCTAACTCTTGTTGTTGCCACCACACACACACACACACACACACACACCATACAAACCACCACACACACACACACATACACACACACACACCCCATACAAACCACCACACACACACACACACACACCCCATACAAACCACCACACACACACACACACACACACACACCATACAAACCACCACACACACACACACACACACCCCATACAAACCACCACACACACACACACACACACACCCCATACAAACCACCACACACACACACACACACACACACCCCATACAAACCACCACACACACACACACCCCATACAAACCACCACACACACACACACACACACATACACACACACACACCACACAAAACACCACACACACACATATACACACACCACACACACAAAACACCACACACACATACACACACAACACACACACAAAACACCACACACACACCACACACACACACACACACACACCATACAAACCACCACACACACACACACCCCATACAAACCACCACACACACACATACACACACACACATACACACACACACATACACACACACACCACACAAAACACCACACACACACATACACACACACCACACACACAAAACACCACACACACATACACACACAACACACACACAAAACACCACACACACACCACACACACACACACACACACACACCATACAAACCACCACACACACTCACACACACACCACACAAAACACCACACACACATACACACACATACACACACACACACAACACCACACACATACACACACAACACACACACAAAACACCACACACACACCACACACACACACACATACACACACACACCCCATACAAACCACCACACACACACACCCACACACCACACAAAACACCACACATACACATACACACACAACACACACACAAAACACCACACACACAACACACACAACACACACACACACACCCCATACAAACCACCACACACACACACACACACACCACACAAAACACCACACACACACATACACACACAACACACATCACACAAACACACACCACACATCACACCATACACACGACACATACACACAACCACACACTGCACATGCAACAACACACACACCATACACATGCAAGACACATACCCAAAACACAAGACCACACACACAACACACACACACAAAACACACAAACACACACATCACACATCACCACATATACACACACACCCCATACAAACCACCACACACACACACACACACACCACACAAAACACCACACACACCACATTCAAACACACACATACACAACACACATGCAACACACAATGCACACAACATACACACCACAGACACAATATACACCACACACACAACACGACACACAAAAAATACATACAAACATTTGTCCACTGATATTCTGCTGTATTACTTTTGTGTATTTCTGGATTCTTGTTCCATTTGTCAGTATTTAAACTAATCCCATACTGTCTTCACTAATGTACCTTTACTAAATGTTTTAATATCTTGTTTTGTTACTTCAAGATTTTCTGGATTATACCTGATTCAAGAATTCTCCGTCCATGTAAAATTAAGATCAGCTTTCAGTTCTCTCTCTCTCTCTCTCTCTCTCTCTCTCTCTCTCTCTCTCTCACACACACACACACACACACACACACACAATATCAACTGAGACTGCACTGCATCTACAGATCCATCTGGGAATAACAGACATCTGACAATGTTGAGTCTTTAACTAACTACAATTTTTAAATCTCGGCACCACAGGGAATGAAACAAATTAGCAGAGAAGAAATAAGAAAGGATGGATTTGAGGACAGAAAAAAAAGAGAAATAAACAGTTTTGAATATATCAAGACAGAAAAGTTATCAAAAGAGCAAGAAATTGCATCCTCAACATCTCCTGCGTCAAGGGATAAAATCTCTGGTTAGATAATGTAGATAATTCAGTTGCTAATTCAGTTGTTCCTTCATTGTCATAAAGAGATAAAGTAACTGGAAGAAACCTGGAGATGTAAAACGTAAAAGGCAACAATACTATTCATAAAAATAAAGGAAGTGCACTAAATTGTACCAATTAATTTAAAAATGCTGTTGATTTGAAAGGCAAACCACCTAAAAGGCTCACATACTGAAATGTGTTAGGGACTAAGAAAAAGGGATTGTTTCGGATAGTTGACTGACTAGCTAAGAAGATTATTGAATGCATTTTTATTAAAGTAATAGTTGACATGCAATATTATATCACTTTCAGGTGTACACCCTAGTGATGCAACATTTATGTACCTTAGGATGTGATTACAATGGTAAGGCTAGTAACCACCTGTCGCCTTTAAAGTTATGACAACATTACTGACCACATTCCATGTGCTGTACATTACATCCTTGTGACTTATTTATTTTATAACTACAAGTTTGTAGATTTATTCCCCTTCGTCAGTTTGTTCACTCTATCAGTCTGTTTCTGGTTTGTTTTGTTGTTGTTGTTGTTTCAGATCCCACATATAAGTAAAATATGTTTAAGATTTGCTGATAATATAAAGAATCATTTTGGTCTAAGTGATCTTCCAAGAAAAATGGCAAAGTCCAATACTCAAATCAGTTAAAATTAAAAAGGTTTAATGCAACAAAGATTTTTATGGGTATAATCTCATTCCCAGTATCCATATGATCTCTGCATCCTTTTCTCATGTGAAGCCTTCCAAATGGAACAACTGTGATAAAAGTTGGAATTTCATATCTATAACTGCCCCCTTCCTAATGAAGCATATGGCATAATTAAAATACCTCTAAACCCTGAGCTCTAAGAAGTAAATGGTCTCATTAATGAGCTGCCTACGTAGTTCAGGAAGAGAACAAAACATTCCAGCAGAGCATGAGTAAGTCTAAAATAAGTATCACTGAGGACACACACACTGTCTCCTGATGAAGCACCTTTTTGGTAGCCGCATTGTGTCAACTGAAAATGACCTTCTGGTTTCAGTAGAAAAGCAGTCATAATATTTTGCATATATCCTTTACATTCAAGAGAGTGATGTCCATAAGAATTATAAAGCTAAAACTGTTCAACCATAAGAATTATAAAGCTAAAACTGTTCCAAAACTGAGAGAAAAGTTATATTTTCTACATCTGCACATATGGTTTTTAAGACTATGTGTCACAAGAAGAAATAAAAGTAAATATAGTAATAAAACCCAGAGATTTTCATTAGTCTTTCTAGAAGGATGCTCTTAAAAATCTATTACACAACTTATGAAAATTATGATAAAAATTTCCATATGGAAATTAGAAGAAAGAAAAAAATCTCAATTTGAATGTTCATTCAACATAAAATATTAGCTGCAGTTTTTATGTGAATGACTTCCAAAGGCACAAGGGACCCAAGTCTCTGTCACCACCTCCAATAACTAGTGTCCCTCTCGTCTCATGCCCCTCTCCCACTTTTCTCTCTACATCCTAAAAACACTGCTGCACTTCCATGTCAACTCACCAAGTGTGTCCTGGCCTCAGGATTTTTGCATGTGTCTTTGCTTTATGTAGAAGGTAAGTCCTCTACATTCTTAATCTAGTGAAGTCCTACCTATTTTCCTGGTCTCAGAAAACACCACATAAATATCATTGTTCATACTGATACCCCCAAATCTATATTAGGTACCCCTAAAATCCCCTCCTTTTTATATTGACAAATACTATAATATGCAAAGATGTGCTTATTTTCATTTCATCAAATAGTCCAGCAAAAGAATATTTTTAAAAGGGCAACTAGAATTAGCAAAAGATAGAGAAAACAGAAAAAAAGCTTAGGATTTTCAATTAGAACAATAACCATTGACAGGAAATAGGAGTCTATAAAATTGAGATTGGTAGGAGAACATGACAGGGATTTCCATGCAAAATTATCTAAATAGATATAAAAAGATCTTTTCTGCTTCAACACTACCATAAGCCTGCAAACGTCACTGTTACAGTCAAAACTACTCCAAGATATGGATATCTGGAAAACATTTAAATGTCTAAAAAGTAACTTCAAGGGTAATTTCAGGTTCATTTAATTTTAGCATTAGTATCAAAATTTTCTGTTCTTTTCACAAGGCTCCAAATACCTCATTTAGAGATGAGATGCGAGATTGAATCATTAGTGAAATATTAGTGTTATTGACACCCTTGTTTAAAGTATTAAAATTCTAGCAAAGATTTGCTTCTCTTTGATTTCATTTATTTACTAAACATTCTAATTACCAGAAACTTACAGCATAGTGATAAAGAACAAAAAGTCTCATGGTTTGCAAAATACAAAAGAGTACACCAAACATAAAAAAATAAAATAAAATCTAAAAAACTCTATTCACATGTTATCATTGTTCTCTTGAAGTACAAAGAAATAAATACAATAAATACTCCACTGAAACACAAATAACTCACGCATTTTAAATCTGAAAGGCAGGAGACAGCATAACCATGCAACATTCAGGATAATGAGTCAAGATGTTTAAATATGCATAAATGTTAAGAAAAAAATCCCCAATGTCTTCAAAATTATTGGAAGCTCAGCAATTATACTGTCTTTGAAATAACAAAGAAACTATGATAAAAAAGACATGATTTGGAGAGGTCTGCTTTATTCCCCTAAAATGTGCCTGTGGCCTTTCCTATAAATCTGAACTGTCTTGGACCAGTTTGATAGATTCAGTGAATTTAGCATTTGGTTTTCAGAAACACAGAGTCGTGTTTAGAATAAGATGCAGGAAACAGAAATAGAAACACTCAAGTATGAAAAGAGTGCTCATCTTTAGTCTCAGCTCAATAAATTCTTAAAATAAAAAGAATTATTCCTGAGATCTTTATAACACAAAATAGTGCTGTTCAGTGAAGTACTGTATAACTACATAATAATTATTGTACGCCCTGACCGGTTTGGCTCGGTAGATAGAGTGTCGGCCTTTGGACGAAAAGGTCCCAGGTTCGATTCCAGTCAAGGGTATGTACCTTGGTTTTGGGCACATCCCCAGTAGGGGGATGTGTAGGAGGCAGCTGAATTGATGTTTCTAACTCTCTATCCCTCTCCCTTCTCCTCTGTAAAAAATAAATAAAATATATTTTTAAAAAAAGAATTACTGCATAGGTGAGGATGGGTAGGAAGAGAGAAATGCCATAGTCATATGCAATGCTAGGTGCCCATCATGAATATTGATGGACTAACTAGGTGGCAGTTCTCACAGTGAAAATGATTTCATTTGTTGCCTAAACAAAATTTCAGAGGGCTTCATTAAATGTAAAAACTACTAAATCAGTGAAACAAGGCAACACAATTGACTGGAATGCATTCCTTAAACCTAAAAGTGTCTGGGGTTCTTGCGCCTCCCAGTCACCCATCATCACAACACATTGCACACCGAGGGCGCCAGATGTCCCGGTCCTTCGTCACTAGATGGCTGCTCACTAGTTATGGTGGACAAACTCCTGCACACGCAGTTCTTCGGGCCCGGCCTGGCTCACGGCCTTCGCTGGCTCATTTAAAAAGAAGTGGGTCCGGTTGAAGAACTGCAGAGAAGGACCTGGATATCCCAAATTAACTATTCTGTATTCTTGACTTTATGTCTGAACTTTCACAGTTAAAACTTAGTCTATATTAACTACATTGTAAATTCTTCAAGGAAGAAGTAATACTTCAACTGTTATTCATGTACACGCTCATGCGAGTGGAAGACCAAATACATGGCTTGTTAGTGAGGACGGGAAATAAAGATCATGGACAACTAGCAGTGAACAGAGGAGGGATTGCTGAAGGCTGCGAATTATTGGTTTATTATTAGCTCCTTCACAAATTTGTCTGTGAACCTATTATCAGACATTCAGCAAATGAAACTGGAAGGGAAAAAAATGATTCTGCATTTGTGGTTTCCTTTTTGTTTTGGTTTGCAGTGGGGGGTGATTGAATGGTACTTTCCTGAAAGGTTAGAAAGTTTGCCCATCCTCTTCAGGTAGCTGAGAGATCAGAGAAACTTCAAAGCCAGAGGGAGAAATGAAGGGGCTGCTGAAAACCTCCCACAACATCAGAACAGAAGGCACTGCTTGCAGGACAGGGCATCTGAGCACCCGCCTCGCCCCCTCACCCCCGCCCCCCGGCCCCGTGCTGAGTCAAGATAAAGAATTTGCCACAACCAAAGATTCGATTTTCAGGTCACTGAGCCTGAAAAGGACCTGCGACGTCACATTCTGCATTGTGATCCGCATGTCCAGCCAGACGGCCAGTGCTCAGAATCGGATTCCAACCAAAGGAGGGATGAAAACGGAGTCCAATGATTGAAGACAAAAATCCGGGCCGCGTGTTTCTCCCTGTGGACTGCTGAGACATTATTTGGGGAGTTTCAAATCATCAAATCTTTCCCTTCTTCCGAAGTTCACCTTGCAAATCCAGAGCCTTGCTCCTCGGTGTCCCCACAGGCCAGCAGCCTCCAGGTCATGTGACAGGCATGCGGACACGGGTCCCACTCGGCCCACGCTGTCAGAATGGACGCTTTAACATCGCTGCACATCTAAAACTGGGGCAAAATGTACTGAATGTGAACTGTGGTTGAAAATGTTTTAAAAATTGTAACTAAAATGCATTGGATTTGTATGTATTAAAGTCTGAAACACATTAACCTAAAATCTGCTTCTTTGAGAAGCAAACCACATCTGTGGATACTTCCCTGGCATAACTGAGCATGATCTTAATGACGTGGGGGTTTTTTGTTTTGTTTTGTTTTAATTGACTTTTTAAAACTGCAGCCAAGGATATGTTATGTTTTTATTTATTTTAGAGAGAAAGAGAGAAACACTGACATGGGAGAAAACATGGATTGGCTACGCACCCTGACTGGGGATTGAACCCACAACCTGAGTATGTGCCCTGACTTGAAATGGATCCCAGAACCTAGGTATGTGCCCTGACTGGGAATGGAACACATTTTTGGTGTTCGGGGCAACGCTCCATCCAACTGAGCCATCTGGCCAGGGCTGTTTTAATTAAATGTTTAGAGAGAAAGAGGAAAGGGGGAGGGGGAGAGAGAGAGAGAGAGAGAGAGAGAGAGAGATGCTGTTCCACTCATTTAAACATTCCATGGTTGATTCTTATATGTGCCCTGCCCAGGAATCAAACCTTGGCATATGGGGACAACGCTCCAATCAACTGAGCTACTCAGCTAAAGACGTGTTTAGTGAACCTTCAAATTTCGTGTTTCTATTGATTCTTCATTTGGGTGAAAGGAGCAAAAGTAATTCAAATTTCTCCTTGGATAGTATTGAATGTTAATTGTCCTCCTTCTCTGTCTTTTCTCTCTTTCCTGAACTCCCTTCTACAATTACCGAAACTTTCACACACATACACAATCCAGTCAATGATGCAGGAACTAGTTACATATTAGATTCCTTAACAATATGTGAATATTTGTCATTATATTTACTATACAACTAGAGGCCCGGTGCACAAAAATTTGTGCACTCGGGGGGAGGGGGAGTCCCTCAGCCTGGCTTGTGCCCTCTCGCAGTCTGGGACCCCTTGGGAGATAACGACCTGCTGGCTTAGGCCTGCTCCCGGATGGCAGAGGGCAGGCCCAATCCCTAAGTGCAGCCCCTGGTCAGGGTCAGAGCAGGGCCGATTGGGGAATTGGGGCGCTGCCCCGTCATGCACAGAGCAGGGTGGATCGGGAGGTTGTGATGCCACCCTCAGTCACGCTCAGGGTAGGGCCAATTGGGGGGTTGGGGCCCTGCCCCCTGTCACTCACAGAGCAGGGCCTATCAGGAGGGTTGGGGCTCCGTACCTTGTCACACACAGAGCAGGGCAGATCAGGGGGTTGGGGCGCTGCACCCTGTCACACTCAGGGCAGGGCCAATGGGGAGGTTATGGCTCTACCCTGTCACACACAGAGCATGGCCCCGTGGAGGGGGGGTTGGGGCGCCACCCTCTATCACCCACAGAGAAGGGCCAATCAGGGGGTTGGGGCACCGCCACTGTCACACTCGGGACAGGGCCGATGGAGAGGTTATGGCTCTACCCTGTCACACACAGAGCAGGGCCCGTGGGGGGACAGGGGTTGGGGCGCCTCACCCTGTCACACACAGAGCAGGGCTGATCAGGGGGTTGGTGCTCCGCACCCTGTCAAACACAGAGCTGCAGGGCAATCAGGGGATTGGGGAGCTCCCACCATCAGGCACAGAGCAGGGCTGATCAGGGGGTTGGGGCGCCTTCCCCTGTCACGAACAGAGCAGGGCGGATAGGGAGGTTGTGGCCCCGCCTCCTGTCACACACAGAGCCGCAGGGGGGTCAGGGGGTTTGGGCGCTGCCCCCTGTCACACTGATCCTGGTGCTGGGAGGCATATTACCCTTTTACTATATAGGATAGAGGCCTGGTGCATGGGTAGGGGCTGGCTGGTTTGCCCTGAAGGGTGTCCTGGATCAGGGTGGGGGTCCCCACTGGGGTGCCTGGCCAGTCTGGGTGAGGTGCTGAGGGCTGTTTTCCGGCTGGCAGATGGCTAAAAGCTCCCAACTGCTCCTTGTTTCCTTTTTTTTTGGTGGGGGGGCCAGCTTTAGCTCTGAGGCCTCGCTGCTGAAAACATCGATACAATGTTGTGGTCTGGGGCTGACTGACAGCTGGTTTCTGGGGTTTTGTTTAGCTTCTTATTTGCAACATAGTACATAGTTTCTTAGAGTTGCAGCTCAGAGGCCGGCAAGTGAGGCGGGGAGCGTTGGAGTCCGCAGTCACTGAAGCAAGCAAGCCTCATGTTCACTTCCAGCTGCCTGGCTGCCGGCCACCATCTTGGCTGACAGTTAATTTGCATATACTCACTGATTAGCCAATGAAAAGGGTAGTGGTCGTACGCCAATTACCATGTTTCTCTTTTATTAGTGTAGATATTTTGTAATTATATATCATAAAAGGTATAGCTCATGTCACTACTATTCAAAATATTAAGGTAAGTGTAAAGTAGAATTTTGAACATGAGATTGGTCTTAGCTTGGACATACCACTGCCTGCTCACGTTTCCACATTAAATTCCTCCCATAACACAGATTAAATATAGCCAAAGCTAAAAGTAAGCAAAAAGAAGTTTACACCAAAGATTCCTTTTTTACCTACATTCTCTTTTCTAAATACTGGTTCTCCACCATCACAAGTCATTCTGGGTAAATATGAAGTCATGCCCAGTTCTTTCTATCATTCCCATCTCATCTGCAAATTCTACTTCCTTTCCGGTCCTTCTTCCAATACCCAAACTAGATCCATATCACATCTCAAATGCACCATGTTGATAGCTTACCAACTGGGTCTTCATATCTTTAATCTCTCCCTTCTCCCAAGTGAACTCCACGATAGCAACCATATTCTATTACTTACAGGATCAAGTGCTCAGGTTCCTCATAATTACACATTTACAGACTCATCTCTTGCCACTCTGCCCCATATACCCTACTCTCCAGCCTCTTTGAACTTCTTAACATCTTTCCGTGTTCAACTGTATGGTCACCCTTGTGCCTCTCTGACTTCAAATGGCCTTTCCCACTGGACTATTCCTTCACTCTTCATCCACCTGTGAGCACTTGCCCATATTTTCAAGGCTGAAATTCATGCCCACCCCCATAGCACCAGTTTACTTTTTTCTATTTTCCTTATTTTTTCTTCCCCTATGTGACAGTTTATTTATGTGACAGTTTATTATTCTGAACAATCTTACCCAGCCAACTGTAAGGTCCTTGAGAAAAGGGTTTCTGGATATATCTCTTCACTAAGTAAGATGTAACAATCATACTAATTCAAAATATTTATTGAATTGAATTGAATATTGACCTTATTATAACAGAGAGCAAATTTAAAGCTGTCAGGAAACAAAGGATATTATAGAAAGGGATTTTATAGAGACCATAATTAGTATGTGAAAAGATGATCTGCATATACGGATTTATGGTTGAATCCACTAAGTTAATTCTGACACAGGTTATGCACCTTTTTATCATTTTCTGTTGCACAGGGATAGTTCTATGTGATAAGAATTGTGGGAAGGACATTTAAAATATCCAAGCATCACTTCTACTGGCAAAATAATATTGATTTCTTTTGATGGGCGATTGTCAGATATACAATATTTATTATCCTAATCTACATAAGTCCCAGGAGTCATGCACTAGCAACAGAAGAAAATTATCCCTGGAATATATGCTTCAGAAAGTCCCTTTTGTCCACTAGCTTCCCAGTCATCCAGTACAGTGCCTAACACAGAGTAGATACTCAGTAAACATCTGTTATGTGAATGGATTACTAAATAGATGAGTGAATTAAAGGTCACCTTGTTCAATTGGGGACTACAGAATAGGAAAGAATAAAATAAATTTTGAACACTAACAATAAAGTAACATATATATTAAATTAAAGAAAAATGACAGAGTAAATGGTAGGAAGATTTATACTGGACTTGCTTTGAATTTGCTTATATATTGTTTACTTGTATGAAATCACATCAGAAAGTTTATTTGTATTTGAGTCTGAGATATAAATAGTATATAGTTTTATTTGATCAAGACAAAAATTCCTTTTTATTTGAGTCAAAATGATTATCATATTCAATCAAGTTTCACATGGGGATAGTTAAATACATCTCCATTTAGATCTGTTAATTTGAAGGATTTAATAGATTTCCTAGTATTGATCTATTCCTGCATTCATGAAATACACCCCACTGTCCAGGGTGGCTTACATTTGTTAAATGCAGCTGGATATCATTTGTGATAATTTGCTTGCTATTTTTGCTTCTATATTTATAATTGAGATTGGTATTTTCTTTTTTACCCCCTTTGTTAGCTCTTATTATCAGCATCACAGGATAGCTTTTCTTCCTTCTCTATGTGCTGGAAACATTTAGACGGGCAGAAAATTTTCTGTTCCTTGAGAATTTTTTTAAAAGTATCTTATGAAATAACCTAGATCCACTCTTTTAGGAGATAGGGCGATATTCTCATTTACTGCAGCTTTCTTGGGTTTTCTATAATGGCGTTAGTCAACCTTGATAATTTCCTAGTGATTCATGTATTTCACAAAAAGACCCTAGAAATTAATTAATAAGGTATTTTACAAAATAAATGTATTTCTGCATTCTTTCATATACCGTGTTTCCTGTGGCTGCCCAAAATAGTCCTGTCCCACAGCGTGAATCTCCACAAGTGCATCTCAACTTCCGCAAAACAAACACGCGCAGCCACTCCATTGCTCACCCCCAGGTCACTCCGGTGCCGACACCAGACGCAGCCCTGCCAGTCGAGGCACCCGTAGGTTCCGTGTTCAGAAAAAGTTGCCTGATTCCAGGCAAGTCACTGCTTTACTAGATGTTATGGACTGAATGTTTATGTCCCCTCACCCAAAATGTATACTTATACTTTGAAGCACTAAGCACCTCATGAAGTGGAAATGGAGCCTTGAAGGAAATATTTACAGTTGAATGAGGTCACAATGGTGAGACCCCAGTTCCACAGGATCAGTGTTCTTATGAGAAGAGACATCACAGAGCTTGCAAGCCCCCAGCCCAGCACAGAGAGGAGGAGGTCATTCAAATACAGTGAACCCAGGGAGAGGCACCCGTCTCTGCAAGCGAGGGGGACACACAGCCTCACCAGACCCGAGCATGCCGGCCCCCGACCGTGCCTGCACCTGACTCTGGACGTCCCCAGCCTCCAGAACTGTGAGAAACCTGTTGTTTAATCCACGCAGACTGTACACTCGGCTGCGGCAGGCCCAGCGGACTGGTACACTAGAGCAGAAGGAAGCAGAGGACGGGTCTGGGGCCAGCAGCAGCGGCAGGAGCTCCCACACCAGGAGGTACAGAACTCCTCTGGGCCAGCTCTGTGGCTGTATTGGTGCAGCCCCTAAAAGGCTGTGACCAAGATACACCCCCTGCTGAACTACTTTCCACCTTACCATCCAAAGAGCGTCTTTAGCAAACTCACTCTTACTTAATTTATTTAGGTATTTTCACTTCTAATTCCTGTACATTACTTTCCTCATTGGAATTGCATATTTTACATTCAAAGGGGCAATACTTGTAAGAGTAACATTTTAAGCATACCTATGGTGGCAGGCCCCTCAGAGCTGCCCTCATCTTAATCTCTATAACATGTGAATATATTACGTGATATGACAAGAGGAAATTAAGACTGCAGATAGAATTCAATAACAGGGAAATTATATGAAATTCATGCACTGGTAGGGTCCCTAGCAGCTGCCAGCTGCCAGCCGGGTCCTCCCTCCCTTTCCCTGGCCAACCCTGACCCCGGGTCAAACTCCCAGATGAACTTCTAGTTGAGGGGACAATTTGCATACTACACTTTTATTATATAGGATTATCTGTCTAGTCTACTATTCTAGTCCAATATTTTGAAATATTGATTAGCTAATTTACTTTCTTATTTTATAACTAGAGGCCTGGTGCATGAAATTCGTGCAAAGGCCCTGGCCCGCACCACAGCCGTGACCACCAGCCTCTGCCATCTATGCCACCTCTGCCTTGGACCCCACCTGCCCCTGCAGCTTTGTCCAGGAGGAAGGACGTCAGGAAGGACGTCTGGTCTAATTACCATATTAGGCTTCTATTATTATAGTGAAAGCTTTTAAAGGGTGGGCCAAGTGTAATCAGAAGGGTCTTTATAAGAGGAACAGGGAGGGAGAAGAGGATTGGCATCCTGCTATGTGAGAGAAACTCAGAGGCCACTGCTGGCTTTGAAGATGGGCGGGGCCATGTGCCAAGGGATGCAGTAGCTGCTACAAGCTGGTAAAAGGGAAAAAATAAATTGGCCCCTAGAGTTTCTAGAAGAAACACAGCTCTGTCCACACCTTGATTTAGCGAATGAGACCCATTTAAGACTTCTGACCTCCTAAGCAGTAAAATAATAAACAATTCTTGTAAACACTGTTGATACCACCAAGGGTGTGATAATCTGTTACAACAGCATAGGAAACTAATACATGGTTAAGGATTAACTTTGGAATCAGGGAGAACAGTGATTAAATTACAACTTCACCCCCTGTACACTATGTACCCTTACACAAGACATTTAACTTCTATAAGGCTTTGATTCCTCAGTTAGAAAATGGTATAATAATGTAATAATATTCTATAAAGTTATGTATGAGGATGGATTTACATGATCCATGATATCTAGTTGGAAAATATTTGACATACAGCACTCATTGAAAAAATTTTATAAGAATTAATTTTCCATTTATCTACTTCATAGTCATAATTTTTTTGGTATATCATTCTCTTTCCCTGGCTTTTCCTAGTTTATTTTTTTAACATTTTTATTTATTTCAGAGAGTAAGGGAGAGAGAGAAAGAGAGAGCACATCAATGATGAGAATCATTGATCAGCTGCCTCCTGCATGCCCCCTACTGGGGATTGAACATGCAACCCTTGACGGGAATCAAACCTGGGACCCTTCAGTCCACATTTGCCCATTTGTCTTAGGTTTTTGTTTGTATACTTCTAATAAAGATCATATACTTGAATTTTATTACCTTTTCTCAAACTAAGAATATAATAGTTTAAGCATTTATATTTTTTTAAAAATTTCAACATTTTGAGATATATGGTTTCATTATATCCACACATACATATTCATCTGCTGTGATTATAGTCCCATTTTACAGTGATGTTAATATAATTACAGGTTACCTAAGAAGTTTTAAAAGCATCATTGAGGCCATGCATATCAACATAACTTAGATAAGCCTGAAGACCACCTATGGCAACATGATTATGTCATTTGTTCTGAAATAAAAACTTGGTCTATGAAACATAAGGCTGTAAACCACTCTATAACTTCACTCAGGAAATTCCCATGATCAATTTATCAGAGACATAATCTGCTCACCTGGATCAATGTTTTCCAGTTCAAGACCCTGTTTTGTTGTGTCCACCACGCCTGAACTATGATGTGCTGAATTGAGCACTGTCTACATCAAATCCCACATGCAAACACCAGCCTTACATCACTGGATCCTAGATTCCAAGACCATTAAGTCTCCCTCTTTAGATTCCCTGTTTTATGACGGAAGTAACATTTTGTGGTAGTCTCCCTACTGAAGAAAGTTCTAATAAAGCTAACTTTATTAACAAGTTTGGAATACTGAATAGTATTAGAATCAAAATAAAGTGTCATATCTTTTTTATGATCAGAAATTTAACACGCCTTACTTTTCCCCTGCCCATTCCCACGTTACAACATGTGCGGAGGTAACATGATTTACACCAAGGTTATTGCAATTAATTTCACATTTCATCAATTCTCCTGAACAATGATTTAGGCTTAATTTGTATTAGCTGTCACATTTTTATGCCTGACTTCTCCAATTACAAGCATTTCATTTAGAATTATTTTATAATTAGTTGGAATATTACTGAAATATATACTGAAAACTTTTAAACACTTCTCAAACAGGTCTGTAAGTGAATCCTTTGTGTATTTGAATACATGTTCTATTTCTAAGGAAATTCATTTAGATAAAAATGATCTCAATAAGCCTTGAACACCTTCTTATAACATCTGATATTTAGTATTACAGAAAGTTTGGAGGCTGGACTATTTCTTTACAGATAATGTTTTTATTTTTTTGATCTGCATTGTTGTAGATTTTTTTCCTCATGTGCCTAATTGACTTTTATCTAAAATAGAGGTTCCTATTTTTTTAACTTTTACCTGAAGTGGTAAAGATTTTCCTGGAGGTTGCTTCATTTTGTATACGTTGGTAATTTTTTTCTGAAGAAACATTTCTTCAATGATAGTTTATCATTTTGAACAATAATTTAATTATTATTTGTTTCTCCTGTTGAAACACCCATAATGCCATTCTCTGCTCTTCCCTTCTCCTTCCTTACATGGAGAAAAGACCTAAAGTTACCTCCTGTGCTATTAAATAGATTCTCTTCTTTGGGAATCCTGTTCTTCAATGTTTCTGATGAAAATTTAATTCAGACATAGAGTATTTTGTTTCCTTCTCCCTTGTCATCTTATCCTGTTCAGTCTTGACCGTTTTCCATAGCAAGGAGATCAAGGTGAGCCTCAGGTAATAACTGCATCCTAGCTTCTATCTAGATGCCAAAGTATACTCAAGGTCTATGGAGCGATTTTAATTTTACACAGATAGTGTATACACAACTAAAACATAATTTTTAAGATGGAGCTTAGTTTTTAGAAACAACATTCCAAATCTGTATTATATTATTGCTTCACAAGAAAACAATAATAATTTCCATGAATAAAATAGATCAGAGCTATCCTTGAGTATAGAATCCTGGGAATAACTTTTCTCCTAAGAGGTTTGATTTTTTTATCTGTTGGGTTTATCTTAAGTCAAAATACACATTGTTAAACTTATATTTCCTTTTAATATATGCAAACACACAAACACAAACTATAATATTGTACTTAAATTATTCCACAATTTTTGAAAAATTCAATTTAATGAATGAGTACATTCTTTTAGCAATACATGATAGATAGATACATACATACATACATACATACATAACATATTTGTACATTCAAGTCTTTTTTTTCTTCTCATTCTTATTCCTATGACATTACTGAATAAGCAGTTGGTTTGGGGCGGGGAGAGGCCTATGGTATTTTTCTTTATAATTGTAAACTTAAAATTGCATGTGTTGTAAACTGCTTCATGGCCCTCAACTAAAACATTATTCTCAGTTTCTGCCTCATTATAATGACACTCTAGGCTTGATCTCTCGCCCAGCTCCGTAGAGAACCAGGGAAAACACAGAACTAGTAACAAGTAACCATGGAAACCAAATTCCACATGTGTTTGCACAGAATGGAGGTTATATTGCTGTGGAATTTAATTTCAATAAAATGTTTTGATTGTTTTATGAGTTCAGATTCTTTGGAAAAACAAAGCATTTCTCAAGTCAATAGGTTATGCAACAAATGCAGAAACCGTGCTCTCTACCTAGGAAAATGATGGAATTCTATAACACAAATATTTTCAAGATTGTACAAAGGAGAAATAGAGCAAACTACCCCAGTTGAAAATACTACTTGGCAAGGAGCAAAGAAAGGACTCTATTTGCTACTGAGCAGGAGAAGAGAATCCTGAGAATTGGACAGCCACCTGAGAATCCAGGAACTTGTAAATCAGACTGACCCAATGTCCTTGCTGCTCCTTTTCCAAAGGAAATGATGCCTCAACAAAACCCACAGAGTCTTTGGGTGTGGAATTTAGAAATAAAATATTGCCTTGTTCTTTGTTTATATAATAAATTTATTAAAACTGTATCTGCAAACTTTAACCATATATATTCAGCTGAATATAACAAAAAAAAGTTTGGGTGTCAAAGATGTTTCACCCAAAAGACTTTCATAGAAGAGTTATGAAAGATAGACTAAACAAAGAAGGTGGTGGTTAAGGAATATCACTGGTCATTTGTAGATTCCCACATATTTCTATATATAGACCATATTTTCAATTCAATTTTTTTCAATATCTAAGAAAGAAGTGAGTGCTAGATCTCCTTTTTCCCTCAAAATGTTTGCTCTAGATTCCCACCTTTTTGTTTCTTCCAGGCATATTTGGCCTATATAAGTAGTCCCCACACTGACATTTTTTGACTATTAGCATCATCTTTGACAACAGAAGATGCTATAACAAAGTACCTTTCTGTCCCCATGCTGAAATATATCTCAGATTAAAAGTTTGAGATATGTATTTGACAACAGTACAATAGCCAGAATGAAAATAAAGGGGTCCATGCAGGGCCTCCAGGAGACCACATGCCTCACTTACGGTAACAGCGAGGACCAACCACCCCAGAGCTCATCAGCTTATGACTTTGCCAAGAAAATTTTCTCAGAAATTGTTCAAAATGGTGTTCTGTGAGCTACTGCTGACTGGTTTTGATAATCTCATTTTGATTCCTTGGTGTAGAGTGCGAAGACCACATAGTTCTTACCAATAACTCAGGTACCAGGAGATATTTTTGTTACTCAAAGCCAACTGAGAATAGTCAAATATTTTTGGAACACTTGTTCTATATATGACACTACTGAAGGGATGTGGATTTTAAGTGTAGTTGGCTTACCCCCTCACAAAAGCAGAGAGTACCTGAGATTATGCAGAAGAGGAGGAGAAATAAGATGGAGGAATTTAGAACAGGGGAAGATAGGTGTAGGACAGATAAAACAGAGAACACTTTAAAAAGGAGGTGGGACTTGACATGTGTTTTAATGGCTAGGCAAGATTTCAAAAAGAAGAGCATATTTCTCTTAATGTTCAAATTAAGATAAGATTTTTAAAGTGTGCTTATTAAACAGTAATGTATTTAAAAGAGCATATAAGTTCAAAATGAGAAGTAGGGGATTTGAATTATCTCCATGCCTGTGATCCTTTACAGATGAACCAGGAAACAGGATTTCGCTGAAAAAGAAACAGATGTTATAACAATTATTTTTGTTTTGTTGGATACTTTTTAAATGCTAGCATAAGTGTCAAATACTTTAATATGTGGCACCCAGATTTGTTTTCAAAAGCAAGACAATGAGAAAGAGAATGTCAACACACTGGGAAAAGTGTAATTATATATTGCACCTTTTTTTCTGATGCCATTTTTTTGAATCTTAGATTGGAAGGCTAGTTACATTTTTAATGCTTCTTTTAATTTTAACCACCAAAAGTGCAGAGCTGTTAATTTAAGCATCCTTTGTTACTTTATAATTCCTGCAGTAAATTAAAGAGACCTAAATTAGATGGCATTGTTTTTGCAAAAATACCCTGGTAGCAGTAGTTTTCACAACAATTTCGCTGAATTCTTATTGCATTTCAGAATATTTTATCCCAATTTAGCTAATACTTAAGAAGACTGCAGGAAATAAATCACTTCCTGCAGTATATATAATGCTGCTGAAATTTTCTTCATTTGAAAATTAATTGAAATTAGTCATTAATAAGTCACAATTTTCCCTTAAATATAGTCATTGTTATTTTTCTTTATTTTTACAAATTTGTAACCTCCTTTTGACTAAATTCAGTTTCCATCCCCAAATATATCAGCTGCAGGAATTAACAGAACATTGGTGTTGAGGATGAAGAATTGATGTCATTGCTTAGGTAACCCACCATCCTCACATTCCAATGAAGACATGGTTTCGGATGTGGATATGGATAGGAATACGTGTGGGTGGCTGTCGTTTCAGATGTACTTTGGAGTTCAATTCTGGAACAATGTGTCTGACATAACTCACACCTGGGAAGTCACGAATGTCTCTCCAAGCCTCCAGGACTCTCCAGTGCTCATTGGCAGCTCGTGCTCTGCTGCCGAGAACAGGTGTGAGGCTAGCAGGGTCACGTGGGAAGGGCTCTGTGGAAGGGGCTTCCTTGTAGAAATAAAATATTTGCGGCTTCTGGCCTCCCCTGTTTCCCCCACAATCCTCTCTCAAGCTAGAAAATACCTTCACTTTTGTACAGTTTCAATCATTCTAATCCTGGTTCAAACGCATCATTGCTGTGCTCTGGGTGCTGGGCTGCTAGGTGGGGGGAGGGTGCAAATACCACTGGGTAACCCATGAGCTTTGTGTTTTGAGTTAGCTGCATATACAAATGTATATGTACATGTTGATATTAAAATATCAAAATAAGGTAAATCATTAAATAATAAATAAATATTTAAAATATTGTGAATAAAAATGGCAATGGATCCAGTTGCTAAAAACAAAAATTTCAAAATGCTTCTATTCACATTAATTAATATTCATTGATAAACTGCCCTTGATGTCCACATTAATCTGAATTCACCTGTTTATATTATGTTGATTTATGAATCATCTCAAGTTTGGGAGCTCAAATTTCAATAACTATAAGTAACCCAAGATTATAATATCTATAAAAATAAAAGCATAATATGCTAATTAGACCGGACGGCCGAATGACCTTCCAGATGACATTCTGGAAGAGCTTCCAGATGAAGCCAGGGCTGCGAGAGCCAAGCTCCTTGCTTGAATTTATGCATCAGGCCTCTAGTTTCTAAAAAAGTATCTTCTGAAGTAACCACGGGAATCTTTTCAAAGATGCTTTATTACTATCGTGCAAGAAATTATTTTAATTATGAAAACTTTCAAATGAAAAAATCATTCCCACTTCCAAACATAGCAGAACTGGCCTTGTTACTGGACTTGCCCTCTCACCATAAAAAGCAAGAACCCTGGCCCTGGCTCAGTGGTTAAAGCTCGGTGGGCACTGAAGGGTCTTGGGTTCTATTCCTGGTCAAGGGGCACGTGCCAGGGTTGCAGATTAGATCTCCAGCCCCAGGTGGTCAGGGCGAGTGCAGGAGGCAGCCAATTGATGTGTCTCTCACAGCAATGTTTTTCTCTCTCCTCCCTCCCTCCCTCCCTCCCTCCCACTCTCTCTAAAAATCAATGGAAAAAATATCCTCAGGTAAGGATTAACAAAAAAAACAAGAACCTGGAAAAGCATGAAATAACTCTTCTCAGATATTGGGGAAACATACATACAGGGCTGTAATCCTCCAGATGAAAACAAGAAAAAGAAAACGCTAATCCCCCCACCCCCTGTTGACAGACAGGCACTGGCAGATGCAGAGCAGGGAGGGGCTGGGCAGCCGCGGGCCGCTGGGCTGTGCTGCACAAGGGAGGCCAGGGAAATGGAAGCCCTGAACTTACCTACTTGTCCGGAGAAGCTCAGAGACAGTGACTGTCTCCAGGGGAGGGTGAACTCTTGGACTCGCTTCTCTCTGGCCCCTTCTCTCGGGGATCTTGATGTTCCTCAAACCCAGGTGCTCAGGCAGAAACGAACACGAGCTTTGACCCTCCAGATCTGAAGAACTGTTGAAAGTTCTCCCGACTTCCCCGCCTCTTAGGAGCCTCTCTGTCTCCTGGGTCTGTCCCTTCCCAGAAAAATAAAACCCGTCCTGGAGGCCTCGGGCGAGAGAGAAACAGCCGCAGTAAGTGGACGCCCCTCAGCCGCCCCCCACTCAGGACACTTGGCCTCTCACGATCGCCTTAATTTTTATTTTCCTAGTAATTTGTAGTAGTTTTAGTTGGAGATGTTTGTCTCCTAAATACTTTAGTAAACGTTGACAAGAAAAATCCTTGAGATGACAGGTTATTCTCAAATTTTAAATCTGAGCTCTGGGCCAAGAGAAGAGTAGCAGGTTGGAGAGGAAGCGGCGGCCTGTGAGTGATGAGGACAGGATGGTTCACGCGGAGGAAGATTTTGTGATTAAAGGACAATCTTATCGGAAGTCCCAGCAAAGCTGTCTTTTCCATGAGCAGCCAACGAAGTGATTTGTGTGCAAGCATCACCACAGGACCTTGCTCTTGCTTGTTATTTCTACTTGGCCTGGAATATGGGTTTCTAATGGACATTGTCTGCACCAGCTTCATGAAAATAAACAAAATATTTTAAAAACTGTTAAAAAAAAAACCAAAACTCTGTGCTTTACTGGCTGAGCCACCTGAAGAGGCTGAGGGGATGTGGGGGCCCTGAGCTCAGCCAGCCAGGCTCCCAGGCTCCCAGGCTCCCAGGCACCCAGGCTCCCAGGTGCCCAGGCTCCCAGGCGCCCAGGCTCCCAGGCTCCCAGGCTCCCAGGCTCCCAGGCACCCAGGCTCCCAGGCTCCCAGGCTCCCAGGCTCCAGGGGGTGGAGGACGCACCCAGGCAGTGGTCACTCACCACAGGCTGCATTCCCATCTGGCTGACGGTGCTGCCATTGTAGAGCCACCATCTGCCCACCATCACCACGTCTTCACGTGGGGCTGCGCCTCCTTCTTGGCCTGGGGCAGGTGCTCCAGGGGGAGTGGGGCTTCCCCACCTGGTGCTGCACAGTCTCTGCTGCTGCTGTCCAGCTGCTGAGCCAGGGCCACCTGCTCCTCAATAGATGTGGGAGGAGCTGTTGTAAAGGAAGAGCCCATTAGAGGAGAGGTAAGTTCCAAGTATAGGGACTTCTCATTGGCTAATCTGTTACTGGGCAGAGTGAGTCTTTCCTTCCAACAACTGAGATAATATAGTAGCATCACTTCCTGTGGGAGAGGCAGATGTGTCTCTTCCTGTTGGGGTCAGTAGAGCCTCCTGACTCTATTTTAAATTTCCAAAATGCAGCTATGACCAATGAAATTCTAAACTAGTTCTATCCAATAGAGATCTAACACAAACCATATGAGTAATTTTCAACTTTTTGAAGCCACACTTTAGAGTAGGGAAGGAACAGGTAAGATTAGTCTCAATAATATATTTTATTAAACCCACTGTCCTGCTGGACTATGATGCAAAATGTTATCATTTCTGAATAATAATAAATAGTACTAATTGGATACTATTAATGGTATCCCTGTCACATTCACTACAACATACCAACAACATTGATGTCACAGTTAAAGGGAAACACAGTGCACTAAGCAATAAAGATGTATTATGGGGGAAATTTTAGAGTGATTCAGTTTTGAAATTAAAGTTAACATTAAATAAAACTTGAAATTCACTTCCTCTGTTACACTAGCCACATTCAGGTGCTCAATAGCTTCATGCTGTTAGACGCTAAGATCCAGAGAGCACTGGGCTCACCTCCTTGATGATGGAGATGAGCGCTCTCGTGCAGGCTGCCTGTCTCTGCTGGAGATGTGCTGGCCAAACAAGTATCTCCCTTGACACTGGAGAACCACTGATCACAATGAATCAGTTACATCTCACACTTTATTTTTAAAAAAATGAATAAGCCAATCCTATCTAATAAAGAGGGAACATGTTAATTGACTCTCACGCTGTCACAAAGATGGCTGCGCCCACAGCCAATAAGGAGGTAATATGCTAATTGACTGCCCCACCCTCAAAGATGGCAGCATCCACAGCCACAAAATGGTGGTGCCCAGTCCCCTCAGCCCCGCCAGAGCGGCAGGTGCGCAGCAAGGCCGGGCTCACCCCCAGGTGGGCCCGGCCTTGCCATCCGCCTGCCTCCAGAGTCCCCCAGTCCCCTTCAGCCCCCTAGCCTCCCAGGGCCAGCCAAAGGTGCAGGTAAGCCTCAGATGGCAGCTGCCCAGCTGTCCAGGGCTGCCCCAGGCTCATGTAACCAGGGCCAGCCAAGGCTTGCGCTGCTGGCAGTGGCAGCAGCAGAGGTATGATGGGGCATCGCCTTCCCCTGATCATCGGGTCTCCTCCCGCCCCTGAGGGATCCCAGACTGTGAGCAGGCCAGGCAGAGGGAGCCCCCCCCCCTCCAGTGCATGAATTTTCATGCACCGGGCCTCTAGTTAAAATAATAATGATGCTGTGGATCTTACAATCAATTATCTTGTCATCCTTTCAAGTAACACTACTTTCAAATCTTTTGATCTGAAATCCTATTTTCTTATTTAAAAACATTTGTCCTTTCAGCACATCTATATTCTCACTATACAAGTTACCGGGTTCCATCCACACCTTGGGACACTGGCCCCTGCCTCTGTGTGGGTCCTCAGCCTCCTGGGCCTGCCCTTCCATCCCCATGTGAAGCAGGCCCTGTGGTCAGTGCTGCAAGGGCTCTCAGCCACACCTTCGGCCACTGCTTTCCTGTCCTCCCTCCATGCTGGATCTGTGAGTTGTTGCAAACATGCACTTACCCTGCTTTGACCTGCACACCACTGAGCACTGGGAAAATCATAGCTCTTTCTAATTGTCAACAATCCTCCTGTTTGTCCTCATCTGCAAACTCCCTGGGCCTTGTGCATGGCAGGGTCTAGCATGTTCCTCCCTTCCATCCCAGGGCCCATGCACACCTCCACGCCCTTCCGTGACAGAGAATAGGCATCTTCTTAAAATACAACTAATATAGAAACCAAGCAGCAGAAATTCCCTCAACTTCCTACCTCTACCCACAAATGAGTTTATCTTCAGTTACCACCCCAGTCCTTCTGTATCTCAATAAAAGAAGAACACGTTATCTTGGCCCTTCAGTAAAACCCTGAACCTCTTCAGAGACCTTTCCCTCAGCATTGTTACTCCCCTCTTTTGACTCATTACCTTCAGTGTATAATCATCTCTGCTGTGTTAAACACACACCCGCACACACACAAACACACACACACAATAAAACTTTTTCCTCTATATATGACCCCAACTTTCTCCTTCTCTTCACAATTAGTTCCCCAAGAAAAAAATCTTCCCCCATATTGTGCGACTGTCTTTCTCTCCCCATGACTCCCCACTACATGTCCACCTGGCACCTATCCCCATGACGCCACTGACTCTGCTCTGGCTGAGGTCAAGGCTGTGGTGCCCTGTACCAGGGGAAGGGGACACGGCTCTCTCTTTTCTGATGATTTCTTCCTTCCCTTGGCCTTCCATTTTTCCCAAATATTCTGGCCACTCCTCAGTGTTTGTAATTAGACCTTTTCTTGATTTCATATTAAGAAGTTAGAAATTTTAGTAAGATAGCTTTTAAATAACATTCTCAATTACAGTATGAAAGGAGAACATGGTGATTTTCTTCTGAAAATCATTCAGTGGTTGTCTTGTTGAAAAGACAAAGCCCCAGACCAAGCAAACCGACTGCTTTCCGAGGGAACTCCACTCACAGAACGAAAGCCTCTGCCCTTCAAATGTGTCCGGACAGAAAGTTGAGTAAAAGTCCTAAAGGCGATAGAATCACACTGCTGCACACAATGCACCATAAAGAATGCCAGGCATGGAGAGAATCATAGAAAATTGCTGGACAACTGCAACATTAAAATGCATCAATCATAGACACAATCGCACAAATGACTATAATCAGTAATAAAACAATGCAATTACAATTCTTTAGGAAATGATTATGTGGGAAAATTATTTAAATAGCAGTGCTCTGCTTCCAACTTTTAAGTGAAGTTAAAAGAATGTCTCTGATATATGAATTCCTCACCAACTGAGGCCACTTCTGCAATAACCTCCGATTTCCTTCAATGTCCTGGTCACCTGCCTATCAATCTATCAGAATGTCAGATCTCAATTTCAGAAAAAAAGACAGCTCTTAAAATGAAAGAAAAATGTACACAAATATAAGAAAATTGTAATGGTGTACTATAGAGCGAAAATCATTTCTAAATTCTATAAGGATATGGCATCAAAATTGTGAGCCATTTAAATAGTTCTTCAAAAGTGACTTTCTTGCCATTGCAAAGATATGTGGGAAATTGATAGCACTGTGTAAAAAGCAATAGTGTAATATAAGAGAAAACTAAATGACCAGAAGCTTATAAATAAAAACAAGCATGCAAAGCACTCTATCCACGCATACTTGAGATGCTTTGAAATTTTTTCTTATTCATTTTTTTTGTCTGGGGGGAGGGGTTGTGTGTTTTTGTTTTGTTTTTTTGCTTTTTATTTTATGCACTAGAGGCTTGGTGCATGAAATTCCTGCAGGAGTGGGGGGTGTGCCTCAGCCCAACCTGCACCCTCTCCAATCTGGGACCCCACCAGGATTGGGCCTAAACAGGCAGTCGGACATCCCTCTCACAATCCAGGACTGCTGGCTCCCAACTGCTTGCCTGCCTGCCACCTGATTGCCTCTAACTGCTTCTGCCTGCCAGCCTGATCACCCCCTAACCACTCCCCTGACAGCTTGATCGATGCTTAACTGCTACCCTGCTGGCCCGATTGCCCCTAACTGCCCTCCCCTGCAGGCCTGGTCACCCCCAACTGCCCTCCCCTGCTGGCCATCTTGTGGAGCCATCTTGTGTGCACATGGGGGAGGCCATCTTTGACCACATGGGGGCAGCCATACTGTGTGTTGGAGTGATGGTCAATTTGCATATGACCTCTTTATTATATAGGATTCCTAATGGCAGAAGTCATAACAACTTTAGATACATTTAAATCCACCCTCCCGACTTTTGAATAGAATGACAATTCTGTTCCGAGGAAATTACCTTTCAGAATTGCCACAGGCACATTCTTGCCCGACAGCAGCTGGTGTTGGAGCCCTTTGCCTGTCTCAGACCCACACACACCCAGGCTCCCACCAGCAGGCAGCCCATCGTGGGAGGAGTTGATTCTGCTTCCATCAGTCCTCCTCTGACTGTGACCTGAGTACTGTGGCTAAGTACACCAACAGTACTTAGATCTTCTCCACCAGGGACAGCTGAGGAGATATGAAGGGCAGTCAGCTTAGAGATGAGAGACCCCACAGAACATCACTTGGCCCAAACTTGGGGAAAATCATCAAACACAAAGCCTGAAAAAATGACCAATCCTGCCAAACCGGTTTGGCTCAGTGGATAGAGCGTCAGCCTGCGGACTGAAGGGTCCCGGGTTTGATTCCGGTCAAGGGCATGTACCTGGGTTGCCGGCACATCCCCAGTGGGAGATGTGCAGGAGGCAGCTGGTCGATGTTTCTCTCTCATCGATGTTTCTGACTCTCTATCTCTCTCCCTTCCTCTCTGTAAAAAATCAATAAAATATATTTTTTTAAAAAAATGACCGATCCAATATTTATTTTAATTATCACCTATATTGTTTTTAAAATGTAAATATCAATGAAAAATTTAAATAAATTGAATTTATTTTAATCATCAAGATATCTAGCAAAGAATCCCAAATGTATTACTGATGGAGTAACTTTCTCTAATAATATCTGAGCTCTTCATTCAAGAGGAAAGTTATCCTTAAGTACAGCATTGTAGGAAAAGTTGTAACAAAACCTAGGTTGTTACAAGCTTAACAACACTGGAACCACTAGGAAATAGAGTGAATAACCAGATGGAAACACAGATGGTTGTCAAACACAGCTTAGGTCAAAGTCATTTGTGGCATCAATTCTACACCAGACAATGAGTGAAAACTTGTGTTTTCTCCACTTCTTGTGCCTCCTGTGCCAACTGAAGCCCTATTCCCACAACTCGAATCACAGCTATTAGTCTCAGAGTCAATTCACCTGCATTGATAGCTAGCTAAATGGGCTTTTCTGATGTACCTTAGAAAGTACTATTTATTCTATAAGTAAATAAACATAGACGCATATCGTGCATATACATTAGTTTCAGATGAACAATTTAAATTACTAGTAACAGGAAACCTTGTTTTAAACCCTACAGTGTCAGAAAGAAATTTCTTTAGCTATGATCTTTTTTCAAAATAAAATATATTAAAGACATAAGCTAAGATATTTTGTTTTGGAAAATTAAATATAAAGCCCCATACACTGAAAAGTGAGACATCAAAACATACGAATGCTTGGAACTTAAAGACATAAATGCTTCAAAGGCCTTCAAAGGAAAGAGGTAATTTCACTCACTTTCCCTCTCCTGAATATTGGTGCTATCATTTACTTAATGCCACTAAGCCAGCTTGTCAGTTTTCTCATGTTATTTTGCTCTGAAAAAATAATCATGTTTCCCGGCTTTCCTGGGGTGTGTTTATACACCAGGCGCTCTACAAATACTTCACATATGTTTTCTTTTTAATGTTTCCAGCAACTCCTTTGGGAATTCAACATTTTCCCTATTTTCCAGGTTAGGAGATTGAGATTGGAGCTTGGAGAAGACCAGAACAACTGGTTCCAGGAAAGGTGGGATGCCAACCTACATGTGCCCAACTCCAGAGCCTGAAAGCTTAACCTTGACAAGAAATGTCATCCATGAATGACCACCAGATCAGCTCACTCAGAAGAAAAAATAATTCAACTTTCAAAAGTGTGTTGCAATATAATCAATATAGGAATTCCTAGGAGCCTGAAAGAGTTAATAAGCTAAGCTAACCCAAACTGAGCAACATTTTTCAAAGTTACTAGCCCATCCTCTTAAAAAATGCTAAGGTTATAAAGTACAAAGAAATTCCTAGGAACAATTGCACATTAAATAAAACTAAAGAAATATGACAATTAAATGTAAGGAATTAGCCTGAAGTGGACTCTGGACTGGGGGGAAGTAACTATAAAAGAGCTTCATGAGGACAGTGGGGAAATTTAAACCTAAGCTGTGGATTAGATAGAAGCCCTGTATCTGTGACCTGATTGCGATCTCTGTACTGTAGCAAACAGGAGTTTTGTGTCCTGGGATTGCAACGCTCCTCAAGGTTTGAAATCATTTCAAATTATATCAAAATAAACAGTGGCTGATAAATGTAAACAAACAAATAGAAGATGGCAAACAGGAAGCCAACAATCAAATGATTGATCAAACTTCATAATTTTTACATTCTGATGAATATATACTATGGTGAATAAGAAACAAAATGAGTCAACATATTGCTTTAAAAATTTCGTTATTTGAGGTAATAATACTATGTATTTCCTGTAACATATCTCCAGGGCATTATAATTGATTATTTATTGTCGTTATTATTATTATTATTATTATTATTATTAGATTGGAAAGAATCTCTCAGGGTTGTCTGAGAAGATTTGGCTAATACTTTAAGAGTTCACTAACGTTTGCTTATAAACTTGAAATACAATATAAATACCTTGAAAGGAGATTGGTAGTCACATAAATACAATAGAAAGTCATTGCCACTGTATTTTAAATATTCTCCTTTCAAGATTCTTAATCGCCCTGTATTTTAAAACAATGCCGATATTTTAACAAGATATTTAAAAGTATTTATTGTTACTAGTTTTAAATGCCTGGCTTCCAGCATGCCTCCCGACTCGAAAAGGCAAGAAAACTGAGACTAAAGACTCTCCAAACTGTAAAGAAGAACACAATTATAAAATGTCGAGGTAGACCTCAGCCTGCTGCTCAGAAAGTGTGTGTAAGTGCATTCAGCATCATAATTTGGGGAGATAAATAACATTTTTCAGTAACATAAAAACATGATATGAATCCCATGCTGGTAATATATTTTAAACATTTCTATTTGGAAAACTAGAAAACAATTAGAAGGTATAATTATATCTGAGTTCAGTAGAGGGTACTTTATAAGAGCACACATATTAAATTACTTGATCTAAAGTTATATTTTAAAACAGAGGTCTGACTGGATTCTGACTAAATATATCTTTAAAAAAGAGCTATGGGAAGCAAATATGTCAAAATGCATGGTGCATCTGGGTTTGGGAGTGGATAGCCCTTATTTTCAGTAGGCTGAATTCCTTTCAAAATTAAAAAGGTTCCAGCTGAACCCCTCTGGTAGGAAAGCATCATTGGAAATGAGGTGGTATTAGGAATAAAGCAATGATTATTTATCCCTAGATCTTTACTTTAATTTTCTACAAAACACAAGTGTCTGGGAAACCAGGACTCCTAGGTTTAGTCAGAATCTTCAATTACCTCTGCAATAATTTTAACCTCTCCAGGCTTCCTCATCTATAAAGTTATGATATCTTAGAATCATTCCAACCCTGAAACTGATTCTCAAACCATAAAAACAACAGCAAGAGAATATCGCTAAAGCCATGATAGGTCGCTATTATTAGCAGAAACCTGACAAAACTAGCTGAAGTAAAAATAAAATTGAGAAAGGGAGAGGCAGGAAGTTTCAGTGGCTCTAGATGACTCAAAAAGCAAAGATCAAGCTAAGCTCCTCCTTCTTCCTTCCCTCCCTCTCCCCCCACCTCTTTTCCCTGTTAGAGGACATATCTCTGTGCACGCCTACTCCTTTCTTGAAGAGGGAAAGCCTTCAGTTTAAAAATTCATCAGGAAGCAGAAGATACGATTTCCCTTCTTTGCCATGTCCCGATGTGCTTCCATGAAGAGAAAGCATACCGACTCACTGAGTGGAACAATGTACCTTAAACTTTCTTATTAACTGAATGTCAGACTCCGGAACAAGACGCTTCTCTTCAAGTCAGGAGAGAAAAATAGAATTGTAATTTCTTCCAAGTCTCTTATTTAAATATTTTTATTTTCTTTTTTCTTTTATCCTGTGCTTCCAACACTGTTTTTGTGGGTGACAGGTTATGCCCACATGTGTATGCCAATGTGATGGGTAAAGGGAAGTAATAGTATATACCCCCCACCCTGACCGGTTTGGCTCAGTGGATAGAGCGTCAGCCTGCAGACTGAAGGGTCCCAGGTTCAATTCCATGGTTGCAGGCACATCCCAAGTAGGGGATGTTCAGGAGGCAGCTGATCGATGTTTCTCTCTCATCGATGTTTCTAACTCTCTATCCTTCTCCCTTCCTCTCTGTAAAAAATCAATAAAATATATTTTTTAAAAATAGTATATACCCCTTTCTATTGTGCTCTCAGCTTAAAGAACACTGTGATAACAAGTTACATAGACATTTGCACTTAAACTAACATGGTTGCTAACTCTGAATAAGGCAATTTGTTAAGCATACAAAACCATTACATGGGTTCAAAACCTAGCTACACCACTCAATTCCCTTCATGTATCTTCCAAATAAGGATGCAACTACATGGTTTTGAACTCTCCTGGGCACTGTGTTGTATCATTCACACGTAACTGATGTTGTCTGTCCACGGGTGTAGTATCCCATGTTTCAGGAGTTGAGTCCTTAGGAATAAGTACAGTAAAGGGCTAAGTTGTCTGTGCTGTGACTTCCGTCCCAAAGACGTCCTGCAGTTATTCTACAGACAAAAATCATTAAGAACCTGACCCGATGTATTAAGATTAACTTTCAGATGCTTGTTCTAAAATCATTCTATGATTCTTATCTTACTCTAAGATATTTTCAAGAATATTATTCTTCTGATTCTTATGATGTTCTTATTTATTATTTCATCTCCAATTAAGTGGTCTTACGTTTCAGTGGAATGTATTATGCTTGTTGTCCGTGCCAGACACAGCTGGTGACCTAGCAATCATCCCTTATCCTTTTTCCCTTTTTAAAAAGAATACAGCATTTAAATACCTGATATTCCAGGATAAGAAAATGCTGATTTATCATAAAAGTAAATCTTGGGAAACTTATATGTAATTTTGTGAAACCAGGACAAGGAGATGTGAAGGAGAAACACCAGGTTTGGGGCAGGGAGGAGAAAGTAAAGATTCTGTAAAGTTTGCCTCACTCACTCAAGAAAAGGACATTCTCTGTTCTTTACCATTTCTGACATAAGAGTACTCTTCTCCCGGGTTTTTAGCCCACAGAGGGCCAAATCCGAAAGCAAATTCAATACGGCAATGTGAAGCCTAAAGTAGCCTGCGCCTTGGACAAGGACTCCCAGAGTTAACCCCACCCGGCTCCTAGTAAGGAGAGACCATCAGTGTAAGTTACAGTTCAGCATGTGTGTTGTCTTGTGTCATTTGAACCTCATTGTTCTATCAATCTTATCCAAGCAGCAACTTCTCTTAGGCATTGTACGTGCTTTTGCTTATGTTTTCTCTTTGCTTGTATAGTATTTTATTTTACTCCACTCATTTTATATCACCGCTTCTCAGGGGGAAACGTGCATATAGATGGAAGACCCCCATTGGAGACTTCAAGGTGAAGGGCAAGAGGTAAAAGAAAAAAAATTATTTTTCAAAGAAAGAAAAAGGCATGATGAAAAGAGAAAAAGAAAAGACAAATCAAAAGCTTTCCCTCAAAAGAGTGCTACCCATTGAACAGACCGCACTTCGTAAATGAGCAGAAGAGAGCACCATAGAGGAAACCAGTCAGCCACACAAAAGTCTCATCTTTCATGCAATGCTTGTCATTACGATTCCAGAGTAAGTTTTTAAAATATTGAATCAACAGAAAATTGTGGAGTGCTTCCATACAGACCTACTAGAAAAAGAAAAGAAGAGAACCAAACATCTTAGTTGATAATTATTCTTTCTTTAAAAAAGCCAACAAGCAAATTCATGAGTTAAGTAAAAACTTCAACACAACACTCCAAACTGAATTAAACAATCTTAAGCAACATCTTGGGGGAGCGGGGCGGGGGGGGGGGGGGGGCGGCGCGGAGGAGACACAGTTACAAAGTATTAAAAGATAAGGATCAAGTGCCCAAGCTTGGAAAACTTCACTTTGGTGATTTTAGAAGATGGTGAAAAGTCAGCGCTGCTGTGGAGGGGGGAGAGGCTCCTGCCATCACAGCTGCACTCACCAGCCATGAGCCTGGCTTCTGGCTGAGTGGCGCTCCCCCTGTGGGAGCACACTGACCACCAGGGGACAGCTCCTGTGTTGAGCATCTGCACCCTGGTGGTCAGTGCACATCATAGCAACCAGTTGCTCCTCTGTTTGGTTAATTTGCATATTACCCTTTTATTATATAGGATTGTTCTAAGATCTTGGTGCTTGTGGTCAGATTGCTTTGTTTTCCTTTTTCCTTCAATTCAGGGATGTCCCCTCCACCATCATCCTGGGCCAGCAAAGCAGCTTATTTATATTCAGATCATTTACCCACTTCCAGCTAATATTATTTAAGAATCTATATGCCAAGAAATTCAACTGTTGTTAGAGATATTGAAACCAATAAATATGACCACTGCCCAACAACAAATATTTATTCAAATAACTATCAAGATATTTAAAATCCATCAAACAATAGATAATGTTCATTTGGGGGAAAGTACTTGAGTGGAAATGGGGAGAAATGAACATATTCAAGAAAAAATTTTGAACCTCATGTATGTAAGATTTAGTGCTAGGTTAGTTTCATGAAATTAGGGAGCGATGTCAAGGATCCTTACAACTTTAACTTGTGGTAGAAGGAAGGCTAACTTGTGGAAGGGGCCCCAGGAAAAGAGCCAGGAAGCAGAGCACAAACTCCTGAAGGGGGTTTGGTACAGGTCAAATCTGATGTGCCTTTGAGTCACATGTCACGTCCGCAACTGGTACACTGAAATGTGTAATTCAGAAAAACCATCAGAAGTAGAGCTTCATCTCTCATTAATCATGACCTGTGACTTACACTCCGACAACACTGGTCTTTAAATTTTTCATGTGTTTTGTACATCTATATCTCTATCACGGTATTCCTTCTTGCCAGAATGCCCTCGCTCAATCTTCTTCATGTGGATAGTAGGTTCACATCTTTAAGGCTCAGCTGAGACAAAATCTCCATGGAGATGGTCAGTCAACAAACTTACTTTTGTTGCTCTTCATTCACAGATTCCCTTGAGCTTAAATGTGGTCATTAGATAACATCCCACTTCCAGACCTCACTCATAAATCCTATATAATAAAGAGGTAATATGCAAATTAACCCTCATGCCCTCACAAGATGGCTGCCTACAACCAGACTGGCAGGGGGGTTAGTGAGGGACAACCAAACGACTGCACAGCAGGTTGTGTGGGGCAACTAAGCTGGCAGGGGGGCTGTGAGGGGTGACCAGGCTGGTGGGGGAGCAGTTAGGGGTGACCAGGCTGGTGGGGGGGCAGTTGGGGTGTGCAGGCTGACAAAAGGGGGCAGTTGGGGGCAATTAGGCTGGCAGAGAGGGGCAGTGGGGAGTGACTAGGTTGGCGGGGGGGGCAGTTAGGGGTGACCAGGCCAGCAGGGTGGCAGTTAGGGGTGACCAGGCCAGCGGGGGTGGCAGTTAAGAGCAACCAGGCCGGCAAGAAGGGGGCAGTTAGAGGTGATCAAGCCAGCATGCAGAAGCAGTGAGGGGCGATCAGGCTGGCGGGGGGAGGGGGCAGTTAGGGGTGACCAGGCAGACAGGCAGGTAAGTGATTAGGAGCCAGTGGTCCAGGATTGTGAGCGGGATGTCCGACTGCCAGTTTAGGCCCAAACCCCGGGATCGGGCCTAAGCTGGCACTTGGACATCCCCCAAGGGGTCCCAGATTGGAGAGGATATAGGCTGGGCTGAGGGGACCCCCACCCCTGTGCACAAATTTTGTGCACCAGGCCTCTAGTATATATATATAATCTGAAGTCCTTCTTGTCTCCAGTTGCCTGCTTCATGGGTAGAGTCCAGGAGTAGACTCTGAGGCCCTGGGACAGCAGTTCTCCACCTGTGGGTTGTGACCCTTTCACAGAGATTGCCTAAGGCCATCAGAAAACACATATATAATTACATATTGTTTTTGTGATTAATCACTATGCTTTAATTATGTTCAATTTGTAACAATGAAATTGGGGGTCACCACAACATGAGGAACTGTATTAAAGGGTCGCGGCATTAAGAAGGTTGAGAGCCACTGCCCTAGGAGATGCCAGAGCCTTTAAAATACCAAGTGACACGTGCGCTGACAAATTAATCAAATACATAGAAATGCATGAGCAAGGGAAAGTCCTGCTGGGTTAATCCACTGATATTTTAGAATTGTTACAGTAATCAGCCTACCCTGAAATCTTCATCATTTCCCATGATGACATTAAGTGTTCCTCTAGGTTCATGAAGGCCCATGGTATATTTGTATCATTACACTTTCCATAATAGGTTGGCTTATATGCCTGCCTTTCAAAAACTGTAGGTTCTATAAGGGCAGAATCCACTTTTTTCTCTTCTTTTAACCCCTACATCCTAATGAGGCCCTGGAACAGTTGGCTCTTGGTGGACACTTTTAGAATAAGAGAATGAATTAATTGCTCAGTTTATTTATCCAAAATGTCATGATGCTTCCCTTAAGAGACCAAGGTGATGTCATAACAGAGATTACCATCTATGCATCACCAGGGTTTCAATTCCGTCATTTATTATTTGTATTTGTCTCTTGACTCTGCCTCTGAAATTCCTCAATCCTCTTGAGTTATTAAATTTTTTGTATTCTCTTTCAGCAAATTATTATTAAATAGATTTTGATAAGTATTTAGGATCATAACTCTTCTTTATTAAATATCTTCATTTCAATACTGTCTTTTTTTCCACATTAATAGGCATTCTTAATTCCTTTGTATTCCAGCCAAAATAATGAGCCTTTAATTCTACCCTTTAAATAAAACTTATCCTCTGCTTTTAGATTTCCAAAACCATTCTAATTAATTTTTTTAAATGAACAACAAATACTTCAGTCATAAATATTGCAAACAAAAAGTGCATTCAGTTTTTCCTTAGCCCTGATGCCTTGCTGTTTTCTAAATTCAGCTCGGTATCTTAAAGTGCCATGAAATAATTAGGGAGATCACAGAAGGCTACCCGCTCCTTGGCTAAAGAACAAACTTGTCAGCTCACCATATGCTACTCCTGCACTTCAATGCAACCTTCTGAAAACTCATAAATTTTCAACTTCAGTGTTTCTAAGCAACCACTTTCATATTTTCAGCAACAAATTGGATGAAGGGCCCAGTGAAACCACACAAAGAAGAATTCGTGAAAAGAACCCTAGGAAATGCCATATTCACTCAGGCAAAAAGGAAATACCTTTCTCAAAGGATGTCTGCGTGTGACAGATGAGTTCTGGTCTTCAGAACTGGTGAGAGTGCCACGTGATAGCAAATGCTTTAAATACCAATACTTATTAAATGAAGTTTAATACTAAGCTTTCTTCATATCCTGCTGGCATATCTATTGTTTTAGTGTACTGAAGAGTGCAAATGACTTAAACATTTGGATATAAAAGATATTTTGGCCCCTCAGTCTGATATTTCCCAAAGAGGCAATTTTATAAGTATCTAAGATTTGTTTACTTGTTTGCTCATAGAGTCAATATGATGCAAAGATGTCTGAATATCCACCCCAGCCAGGTAGCTCAGTTGGCTGGAGTGCCATCCCAAAAGCCCATGGTTGTGGGTTCAAGCCTCTGTCAGGGTCAGGGCACATGCAATAATCAACCAATGAACACATGAAAAAGTGGAACAAAAAATTGATGTCACTCTCTCTCTCTACCATCCCCCTTCTCTTTCGCTCTAAAATCATTTTTTTTTTAAGAAAAGATTTCTGACCCGGCTGGGAGGCTCAGTTGGTTGGCGCATTGTCCCATACACCAAAGGGTTGTGGGTTTGATTTCTAGTCACCCACATACTTAGGTTGTGGCTTCTATCCCCAGTTGAGACATGTATGGGAGACAACCGATCAATGTTTCTCTCTCACATCGATGTTTCTCTTTTTCTTCTTTCACACATGTCCTGGGGTGAAGATTTTAGAATAATAATAATAATAAATAATTTTAAATTTTAGATTAAAAAAAGATGTCTGAATATCATGAATTGAAAATTTACAATATAATAAGAGCAGCACAGACTATTCAACTTTCAATTTTGCCACCAGGATTTATACAACATAAAATCATGAATTCTTCTGAAAGATAATTAGTAAACCAGTGAAAAATTTGATGTAAAGACATAGTGGTCCAGGGATTGGTGCTTGGGAATCAGTGAAGTAGGTGGAAAACATGACGTCTAGAAATAAAATCATCTAGGTCTTGATACTAATACATGACCTATTAGCTATGCAATCCTAATCTAGGTATGCAAACCCTTACAACTGCAAAATGGGGATGTTAATACCTATGTATACCTATGTAATAATTAAATGAAAATAGACACATAAAATCATAAAGTTCTGAGCTACTATTCATTAATGACCTCATTAGTAATTACATATTATCAACTGATATCGCCCCCCCCCCAAATATCTAACTCTTTTTGGGGGAAAATAGTGTGAAACATTTTATTCCACTCAGACAATCACTCTCTGCCTTTCTGAAAATGCCAGTGTGAAATTCTCCAAGCAGCAGCAGAACATGTCAGGCAATTGCTAATTACTTATTCTCTCATGCCCCTCAGACAGGTCACGCACTGCTGACATTGATCATACTCTCATATATCAAAGGTCTTTGGTCCATCTATTTCCTTCTTGAGATTCTCTGGCCACAGAAGTAATCAAACCTACCAGGTGGGTCAGTGATGAACAGAAATGTAACCTACCCAGCAGGAATCCCCTTCTCCTCCTTCTCCACCTCCTCTTCCTCCTCCTCCTCGGCCAAATCCTGCCCCACTGCGCGCCGTGGACACTGCTCCCAGAGGTTCCCAGAGCAGCACCGTTCTGTCTCAGCTCTGAGCGCTTTGCCTCCGTTCCTCTTCTCAGGCCGACAGTGATTTTATTAGAAGTGCCGCCATAGCTTTCCTGTCTATTTATTATCACCCAGAAGCCAAGAGCTGATCCGTTCAGGAACCAGGGAATACTCCTCTGAACTTCTAATATAGTTTATATTTAGTGTGCAGCTTTTCTCTGAAAATTTCATAACTCCACGGAGTCTATTCTGTTAGCGACTTACAGAATGCTTTTGACTTTTCAATATCTTTTCACCTCAATTTCATTTGATCCTTAGAGCCATCCTGCACACTAGACTGGACAGGTGCTATCAGACCTGCAGAGGAAGTGACTGAGACGTAAAACACTTACTTACCAAGGGCACTGTGTGTGAAGGTCTGACTTGGGTCACCTCTAACATATTATTATAAATTGTCTTAGTAAAACAGTGTCTGATCGATAATGGAAAGATATATTTCATAACATGCCTGGAATGTTGGGTATATGGTGAGTTTTGATTGTACGCAGTTTCTAAGAATTTGACTTTCTTTAGAATCTCAAGTAAACAGACTGCAATAGGAAAATAATAATCTGGATCATTGTCATGAGAACTGTATATTGTTGAAGACAATTGTGATGAGTCACATAACCCTGTACCTTGTGATATTGTGATTTATAATGAGAAAAGTATATTTGGTCCTTGTCCTCATTTCTCCTAAAATTTTTGGAATCTCCTAAGTGGTGAGAGTGAGTGTGAGTATTTGCCATGTTAATGAGGTGACTTCTGGACCCTGCCTAAGGATGGGGCTGGTTGCCAGTGGAGCCAGCCTTGTGATTAGGGGATTGGAACATTTCTACCCAGGCCTCTGGGGAGGGTGAGGGGCTGGAGAGTGAGTTCAATCTCCAGTGGCCAGTGACTTAATCAATCATGCCTAGGGAACAAAGCCTTCATTAAAAACCGAAAGGAGGGGGTTCTGAGAGCTTTGAGGCTGGTGAACACTGCTGGCTGCTCTTTCCCCACATCTTGCCCTGTGCATCTCTTCTGTCTGGTTGTAATAAACCAGTAATCTCATGAGTAAAATGCTTCTCCAATCTGTCAGCATTCTAGCAAATCAATGGAGGAGGTCTTGAGAATCCCCAATCTATAGCTGGTCTATCAGTAGCACAGGTGATAACCCAGGCTTGTGATGGGTGACTGAAGGCTTGGGAGGTGGGGGAGTCTTGTAGGACTGAACCCTTAACCTGTGGATCTGACACAGGTAGATAGTGAAGGAATTGAGTTGAATTGGAGGACCCCCAGCTAGTTGTCTAAGAATTGCATGGTGGCGTAGAAAACCTCCCCATCCTATCTAATAAAAGAGAAACATGGTAATTAGCCGTACATCCGCTACCCTTCCCATTGGCTAATCAGGGAGATATGTAAATTAACTGCCAGCCAAGATGGCGGCCGGCAGCCATGCACTGAAGTGAACAGGGAGGCTTGCTTGCTCCAGTGACGGCGGACTCCAACGTTCCCTGCCTGACTTGCCGGCCTCTCAGCTGCAACTCTAAGCAACTATGTTGCAAATATAGAAGCTAAACAAAACCCCAGAAACCTGCTTTAGTCAGCCGGGCTTCAGCCAACCAGACCGCAACATTGTATCAACTACAGAAGGTAAACAAAGGCCAGAAACCTGCTTTCAGCAGCTGAGGCCTCAGAGCTAAAGCTGGCCCAGAATAAAAAAGAAAAAGAAAATAAGGAGTGGTTGAGAGCTTCAGTCACCCGCCAGCCTGAAAACGGCCCTCAGCCCCTCAGCCAGCCTGGCCAGGCACCCCAGCGGGGACCCCCACCCTGATCCTGGACAACCTTCGGGGCAAACCAGCCAGCCTCCACCCATGCACCAGGCCTCTATTCTATATAGTAAAAGGGTAATATGCCTCCTGGCACCAGGATCAGCGTGACAGGGGGCAGCACCCAAACCCCCTGATCACCCTGCGGCTCTGTGTGTGACAGGGGGCGGGGCCACAACCTCCCTATCTGCCCTGCTCCATGCCTGATAGGGGGGAGCTCCCCAACCCCCTGATCGCCCTGCGGCTCTATGTGTGACAGGGGGCAGGGCCACAACCTCCCTATCTGCCCTGCTCTGTTCATGACAGGGAAAGGTGCCCCAACCCCCTGATCAGCCCTGCTCTGTGCCCGATAGGGGGGAGCTCCCCAACCCCCTGATTGCCCTGCGACTCTGTGTGTGACAGGGTGCAGTGCCCCAACCCCCTGATCGGCCCTGCTCTGTGGGTGATAGAGGGCGGCGCCCCAACCCCCCCCCCCCCCCCAACGGGCCCTGCTCTGTGTGCGACTGGGTAGAGCCATAACCTCCCCATCGGCCCTGCCCTGAGTTTGACAGTGGAGGCGCCCCAACCCCCCGATCGGCCCTGCTCTGTGGGTGATAGAGGGCGGCGCCCCAACTCACTGATCCACCCTGCTCTGTGTGTGACAGGGGGAGGTGCCCCAACTCCCCTATCGGCCCTACTCCGTGAGTGACAGGGGGGAGCTCCTCAACCCCCTGATGAGCCCTGCTCTGTGCATGACAAGGGGTGGCACTGCAACTTCCCCATCGACCCTGCCTTGAGTGTGACAGGGGGCTGTGCCCCAACTCCCCAATCGGCCCTGCTCTGAGCCCAACCAGGGGCTGCAACTAGGGATTGGGCCTGCCCTCTGCCACCCGGGAGCAGGCCTAAGCCAGCAGGTAATTATCTCCTCAGGGGTCCCAGACTGCGAGAGGGCACAGGACGGGCTGAGGGACCCCCTCTCCCCACCAAGTGCACAAATTTTTGTGCACTGGGCCTCTAGTACATTATAATTGGAGTCAAAACTTTACATCTACACATTTTAATAGTTGTAGAAAAATCTTCATAATCCTTGTTCCAAAATAGCCATGGTGCTGTGAGGAAGTAAAGTAGTTATTGTTCCCACGATAAATGTTCAGTAAATCCAGGCCAATGAATGATTGTGAAGGGCTGATGAGCTGGTCAGGCACTGGACCTACTTCTTTTTCCTTTTTCATTTTTTGAGGGGGTTGGATAATATTTATTTTAATTAATTACAGACTTGCAAGAAAGCTAAAATTTATACAAAAACTTTTCTATACCCTTCACTCAGATTCTGCAATTATTAGCATTTTGCCACTTTTGTTTTTCTGTCTGTATACATACATATTTTTTGAACCAACTGAAAGTAAGTTGCACTTATGATAACCCTTTTCCCTAAATACTTCAGTGTGCATTTCCTAAGGACATTCTTCCTCATAACCATAGTGTAAGAACCAAAATCAGGACATTAACATCGATAAAATACTATTACTACTCACTCCACAACCTTTATTCTACTTCTCCCATTGTCCCACCAGTGCTGCTTTTACAATGTATCATCTTTTTTGAAGGCATATATGAACAGATATGTGCCTTAATTTTTTTTATTTTTTTTACAATTGTTCAAATGAATGAGCTGGTTGACTAACCAGAGAGGATTAAGGCACTTCTGTCTGATCTCCATGTTTCTCTCTCCCCGCCCTCCTTCTGCAACACACACACACACACACACACACACACACACACACGCACACACGCCTAGGCGGCCATCCTGAGCACTTCTGAACATACTGTGCCTGTTGCTTTTGTTCACACTCTTTTCCCAAAGTGGTCGTCTCCTCCTTCCCCTTATCTGACTGGAAAAAGCCCGTCTACCTTCAAAGCCTCCTATTGACACCTTTCCCAACCCTCTCATGAGGCAGCTCTTCTGGTGGAGATTCTTCCCAATACCCCTACTCCATTTTAGCTTCAACAGTCATCATCTAACTTAGGCATTTGACACGGATTTTATGGGATGACATTGTGCAAATCACTGCACCCAGAGAAGATGTAAGTCTGGTTTCTGTCACCTAGAAACCTACATTCTAAATAGAGCACATCAAGGCAAGCCCAAGAGTGCAAAAACACACCGAGGCGTGGATGCCCAGTGGTTTCATTTAGCACTAGAAATAACTATTGTCATGTGGATTCCGAAAAGTTAGAAGACTGGCTGCCTAAGAATGCTCATCAGTAGTTAATATAGGAAAGAAGCTGTGGAAAAGGCATGTGACCTGACCTGGCAGTGGGCAGCCAGCAGCTTTCTATGGCATCTGAGTAAAACTTGGAGCTACTTAAATAAAAGTAGAAAAGCTGGGGGGAGGGGGGGGGAGGAATCCAAAGTAAGAAGAAGCTGCTGTGGGACTTCTGAAAGGAAAAGGGAGGAGCGTGGACCTTCTCCCCATCACAGTCCAGCTTCCCAGGCTGTGCCCTTTCTCTACTGTGAGATGGGCTGACTTTGGTCAAGTGGTCAAGGAGGTTTTTCCCTTGTGAGCAGAATTTTGGCCTTTAATTTTCAAAAACCATTTCACCAGAAACCAATTTTTTGTAATGCTAAATTCTTCTAATAAACAATTTATTGAACTTATCCAGAAAGTAGTTTTAATTGGATCAATCAATCATTTCATCAGTCATTTCCCTGTGACTGATCAAATTCATTCTGTGACACTTTCTCTTTGCGTGGTATCCATGACTCTGGGGAATAAAATCTTCAAAGTCCAGGTATTTCATTTCTCTCAGGTCTAAAGGATTTTATTAGCAACAAGACAGTTTTCCGTCCTTCTGCACCAGTGCCTGTTATTTGCTTTTTATTAACAGAAATTCCCTCAAAGTAATAAATGAAAACAAACAAAACCTAAAGGGTAAAAACTGTGAAGTCAAGACTTTTCAATCCTTAGCAACAATTTGGGAAATTAAAAAAAAAAAACAAAACTACTACTCTATCTGAAGATACCATAAATTGGTTCATAATCTCATTAACCAAGTAACTACCATTATGATTATAAATGAATATGAAAATAATGCATGCACTGGCCATGAGGCGATGCAGACACCAACACTAGGAGCTCTGCCCCTTGACACCTCCAGGCGACGTGCACACAGGGGCCAGGAGGTCCCTGAGAAGCTGGAACGTTTTCCAGGAAAACAACCTTCAAACAGAGCAGTGTGACTGCATATCTGGAAGCTCATGGAAAGAAAAAGTGTAAAGAGATGGGGAGAAAAATCATAATTAAGACTGCCCTGGAATTTATAAAAGAGAATGATAATGGAGGCCTACATAATGGAAGTTTTCATCACAAAACAATTAGAATAAATAAGAAAAAATCAGATTTTTAAGAAGTTCAGAAACAAGGAGGCAGCAAAGAAATCAAAAGGAGCCAGTTATCTATAAAGGAGCAGACATTCACTCAATACCAGATGACAGGGGCAAGGTGGGAAAGCTCAGATCCAAGGAACATCTGAACCTAAAAGTTTAATGTCCAATTAAAATTCATTTAAATGCAAAATCAAGATAAATGTTGACTCAGACACTAGATACAATTTAAAACAGGATTTTTGAGAAAAAAAATTCAAAAGAATCCAGAAGAAAATAGCTTGTAATCTCCCCCACAGTAATACAGTTATTCATATTAAATAAATTTAAGAGAGTTTCATCAATAAACAAAAAAGAGAGCTATCTGAAGGACAGCTGATACCAAGGAAACGATTTCTGCACCAACACAAACATTAGGCAGCCATTTAGTAGAAGCAGGATAAACATTCTGGCAGCTTCCTGAAAATGTCTGGAGAAATGAAATCTAAAAGGCAAATCCTTAGAAAGAAGAAAAATGTGAAAGTAAAAGACACGAACAGTGGGAAGCAGCATATAAAGACACGTGACTTTTCAATTTTGCTTCCAAAGAACATTTAACAGCCCCAGAGCTCCTTGGAAAGCCAGGGTTCTGAGAAAGCTGGATTGAAAGCTGTGACAGATGTTATTACAAAACAAATTCCTAGATGATTCTTTTCCCAGGAGAATGAGTAGTAGGGAGAATAACATCATTTTTACTCATGTCACCTGGGACTATATACCTTAGTGAAATTGTAAAAGAAGGTTTGGTGTGATATTTAAAGAGGAGCATTGCAGCAGCAGAAGCAGCAGGAAAAAGGGGAGGTCAGTTACACTGAAACACCTTGACTTGTTCCCATTGGGGCTATTTTTACCCCAAGTCCTGCTTATTCAAATAGACCTACTTATGCTCTCAACTTTGAATCTCAGTGTATTAAAAATGAACAAATAAAAATGGTGATGTTTAATGGAAATGACATAACTTAAAGGCTCAGAATAAAAACATATTTGGTCTGGGAACAACACCGCTAATAGAGAAAAATCCACAGTATTATATAAATACTAGAAGCCTGGAGCACGATTCTGTGCAAGGGTGGGGTCCCTCTGGGTGGCCTGCAGGGATCGGGCTGAAACCTGCAGTCCAATGCCACCAGCAGCTCCTACTTGCCGCTCCCACTCATCCCAGTCCCACTGTGCCTGCCATGGGCTCGCGCCCAATCAGTCCCACATCTGGCGCCCTCCCAAGGGGAATGGCCTGCAGGATCAGGTTGAACCCAGCTCTCTGACATCCCCCAAGGGGTCCCAGATTGCAAGAGAGTGCAGGCTAGGCTGAGGGACCCCAAAGGTGCATGATAGGACCAGGGAGGGACCGCGGGAGGGCTCCAGGGCATGTCCAGCCCATCTCGCTCAGTCCTGATCGGCTGGACCCCAGCAGCAAGCTAACCTACCAGTTGGAGCATCTGCCCCCTGGGGGTCAGTGCACATCGTAGTGACTGGTCGACCAGTTGACTGTCTACCCCCTGGTCATAGCTAGAGATTGAGCAGCCTTAACATATCATTAGCATATTATGCTTTGATTGGTTGTTCAGTTGTTTTGCTGTTCACTGTATTTGCATATTACCCTTTTATTATATAAGATTGTTCTAAGATCTCGGTGCTTAGCTCTGTGGTCAGATTGCTTTGTTTTCTTCTTTCCTTCAATTTGGGGATGACCCCTCCACCATCATCCTGAGCCAGCAAAGCTGATTATGTCCATATAATAACCAAATTTACTCTGTCTACCAAGAACAATGCTGCTTATTCATATTCAAATCATTTACCCACTTCCAGCTAATATTATTTAAGAATCTATATTCCAAGATATTTAACTGTTGTTAGAGATATTGAAACCAATAAATATGACCACTGCCCAACAACAAATATTTATTCAAATAATTATCAAGATATTTAAAATCCATCAGACAATATGGCAACATTCTGCTTTGTTTAAGTTCTGCAAAACTGCCCCGGTGTGTGCATTTGTGTGTAGATATATGTTTCCCAGACATTTGTGACCCCTAGACCCCCATCTATGACTTCGTGTTGCTGTGTCCCGCTGACACTCATTTCATTTTCCCTAAGACACAGGTGTCACAATTCCCTGTGGGTTGTTGGGGAGCCCATGAGATAATGTAAGAATGCACTGCCGAGGCCATAAGAAATACCTGATCAACATTAGCTATTACATTTTGATTCTTATTAAGTAGTGTTATTTAAATGAATAAAATGTTCTGGAATCATATAATTTTAGAGCTTGCATGTTTCCACAGCTCCTTGATAGTGTTTAAATTGACTGGTTACTCTAGGGCAGTGATGACGAACCTTTTGAGCTTGGCGTGTCAGCATTTTGAAAAACCCTAACTTAACTTTGGTGCCCTGTCACATATAAAAATTTTTTGATATTTGCAACCATAGTAAAACAAATATTTATATTTTTGATATTTATTTTATATATTTAAATGCCATTTAACAAAGAAAAATCAACCAAAAAAATGAGTTCGCGTGTCATAGGTTCGCCATCACTGCTCTAGGCAATGAATCACTGACAATTCCAAAAACATAACCCAGGTTTCTTTCCCAAGACCTTTTTTTTTAAATATTCATTTAATTCTTTGACATGAAACTTACCTCCTTAGATTCCCTAGGGTGCTTAAATATATATTAAAGTAGGATCTACAACTTAGGCGACACAGGTAACTTGCCCAGGTTTTCATAATTATTTCTAGCACAAGCAGGACAAGAACTCAGATCCTGACTCCGAGTTAACTGCTCTTTAGCAGATAGTACAGGCTCTAAGTAGCTACCTATCTACCTACCTAGCTGAATTGATTTTAATATATACGTAAAATAGTTGATCTTGCCCAGTGAAAGTACAATGTCACCCAAGAATTATGTCGTAGTATGAATTTATATTAAGATTTCTAAAAACATATAGTTTTGTCTTCCAGTTATTGTGACAAAGACGGTGATATAAAACATCACTGACTATTAGTGACTTTTACTTAATAAGAGAGAATATGAAGGAATTTTCTTTTTTCCAGGGTGACTATTTCACTGTAACTACCATTATAGGTAAAATGGTCACGCCTTCCCTTAGGTGTGACCATCCTTGGATAACATTTTAACAGTATTATACATTTTTGCAAGATATGCATTTTAAGAAAAATTTAAGAAGTGCTGTGTCAATATGGAAAAAGATTGACCTCTGAGTGTTAAGTCAAGAAAAGACTCAGATGCTCCAAGGGCACGGAAGCAGATGACGGTGGGCCCACCTGAAATCCCCAGTGCCCTCAGCACATGCAAGAAATGCACTTTTTCTCTTCAACACACCTCACACTTATCTCTTCTCTCAGTCTCGTCACCAGAGCTGTCCTTCAGATGCTCATCCTATTCCGGTTAGAGGATTGACAGTGATCAACCTGTCTCAGTCCCTTGCCTGTAGGTCATCCTTCATCATCTTTCACATGACACTTAAACCCCAAATCAACTCACTCTGCTCCCCAGGGGCCCACACCTTTACTTTCTAGCCACTCAGCCTTTCTTGTCTCTTTCACAGGCATCATGTATTCTTTAACTTGATTTTTGTTTTGCTTCCTCTGAATGAAGTAATTTTACATCTCTTTATATCTTGAACATTGCATGCCTGTGACCTTCCCCAAAAGGGGAGGAGGGGGTGGAACCATCATCCCCTTCCCCTGTTCCTTTAACATCAGTTACATTTTATTTGTCTTCTCCACCAAACTAAGTCCCTCAAGGTCTGTGGATCAACTCAGTACAATCCAAACCCTAGCATGGCGCCCAACACAAAGGCCCTCACAGTATGCTTGATGAGAAATGACTGAATCAAATAATATGCTGATTTTGTGTACTACAGCATAAAATTTGTTATGTTATGGACTAAGTATTTGCATATTTATATATGTTTTTTTCTAGATGAGTTTGTGTATTTTTCTCCCCTCTTCAAAATGGGATATGGCTATTGGCCTATAATGATTCACAAGTAATGGAAAATAGCCAGGGAGGACAGTTGCTCCTACTGGGGTCACACTTAAGTGTAGAAGATTAATTAGATCAATTGATCTAATAACCATTTGAAAGAAACCTAGTATGTGATTTTTAAAATCAATTCTTGCCCTGGTTGGTGTTTCTCAGTGCTTAGAGTATTGGCCCAAGCATCAGAGTGTCACAGGTTCAATTCCCAGTCAAGGGCATGTACCTGGGTTGCAGATTTGCTCCCACCCAGGTTGGGTGCATGTGAGAGGCAACCAATCAACGTCTCTCTCTCTCACTCTCTTTCTCTTTCCCCTCCTTCCCTTCCACTCTCTCTAAAAATCAATGGAAAAAATATCCTCAAGTGAGGACTAACAACAACAAAAAATCAATTCTATAATTTTTTAATGTTCAGAGGAGAAATTAGTCTCTTAAAAAGTAAAAAGTGTTCCTATTAGAAATCAAGCAACAACAAATCTACACTAATAAAAGAGAAACATGCAAATTGGTGTCACTCCACTACATCCACCAGCCAATCTGGATGAGTATGCAAATTAACCCAACAAAGATGGCGGTTAATTTGCATATGCAGGCACAGAGAGAAGACTGAAGACGACTGAAGACTAAAGACTACTGAAGACTGAAGAGGCTTGGCTTCTCCGCTGCGGCCAGACCAAAGGCCTGGGTCCCGGGTGCCAGAGGAAAACTGGTCCCGGCAGCCAGTGGAAGGAAGGCCTACTGCACGAATCTTCATGCAACGGGCCTCTAGTTTGAAATAAAACTCCAAGACAGCATGGCTTTCCCCCCTGAATCTACTTCATAAATGCCTCCTGAGACCTTCCCCATCGTTATCTTTGCTTCCGTATTCCTGGGTTCTAATGACAGCCTGAGGCTCATCCCAACCTGCCTGCCCCTCACTGGGAGTAAGAGTCAACGTCCATCATTCCAAATGTAAAGAACAGCATTTCTCAGAGAGCAGGGCAGGGGCCAGGGAGAGGGGGGAGCTAGTCCCTTGGCCTGGGATTTTAGGGTAAGGATGTGAGTAATGAGAAAAAAAAATCTCAGGAAATTAAGATGAGACAATACTAGAAATAACTAACTCACTTCATAAAACTTACAAAATGTACAAATTAAGTTCAAATGTGAAGAGTGGTGATGAATGTTAACTAGACATTGTGGTGAGCATTTCACAATATATAGACATATCAAATCATTATACTGTATGCCTGAAACCAACATAATGTTCTATGTTGATTTAAAAAATTATACTCAGGCCCTAGCCAGTTTGGCTCAGTGGATAGAGTGTTGGCCTGTGGTCTAAAAGGTCCCAGGTTTGATTCCAGTCAAGGGCACATGCCTGGGTTACGGGCTCAATTCCCAGTGTGGGGCATGCAGGAGGCAGCTGATCAATGATTCTATCTCATCATTGATGTTTCTATCTCTCTCTCCCTCCCTTCCTCTCTGAAATCAATAAAATATATTTTAAAAATAAAAAATTATACTCAGGAAAAAGAATACAGTACCTAGTCTTTCAAAACGCAGGCTTAATAGGAAAATGGAGATATAATCAAATAGATACCAACACATGCATACACAGTGAGATAAAATAGAGATAGTCCTTTATATATATCTCTATTTTATGAACATATAAAAAAGCAATTAGAACACAGAGAAGAAAATGATTATTTCTTTAAGATGCTTCATTTTCAAATGTTTAATTCACTGTGAGTGAGACCTGATGCCAGCTCAGGCCCTGCCCAGCCTTCCAGGCTGCCTCAGCTCTTCACTGTGACCTCAGTAAGTTCTTCCCATTAATCCAGTTTTGATGTACTGGTAGATACATGATCGCACTTCAGACCAACTAATGCTCCTTCAGACCAAACCCCAATCATAGCCAGGCCAAAATGAATGCAATTTAACCTCACTCCTTTGGCCATTCCTTTGGTACAAGTCCCACCAGCACCCAGCACCCCCACGCCTGTATATTGAACCCAGGCCCCACGCCCCTGTTCTCCCCTGCAGCTGTTCTCTTCCTGGAAATGCAGGAGAGTTCATTCATTAAACAACTACTGTGGAAGTCCTGCAGTGCAATGAGCTTGGGAAGGGGGACGGAGGTGACTAAAACAAACCTATCCTGAAGAGCTTTACGTTTTTTGAAATAGATGCTCAAAAACAATTAATTTCAGTTGATCATTAAAAGTGTACAACACTCAGTTGTTACGGGACACCGGGCCGGCCTCAGGCTGTTTGGACAGTTTAACCCAAAAGATGGATATCAGACCAAACCATAGAATTTATATCAATAATATGAATGACAAAATTTAAAAAGAAGCATTGAAGAGATCCCTGTACGGCAGTGGTTCTCAAACTTCTGGCCCTTTAAATACAGTTCCTCATGTTGTGACCCAACCATAAAATTATTTTCGTTGCTACTTCATAACTGTAATGTTGCTACTTTTATGAATCGTAATGTAAATATCTGATATGCAGGATGGTCTTAGGCGACCCCTGTAAAAGGGCCGTTCAACCGCCAAAGGGGTCGCGACCCACAGGTTGAGAACTGCTGCTGTATGGCCTGTTTTCTCAGTTTGGCCATGTTGTAGATATTGTAGCTTTAAAGACCGTGAACATGAGGGGCAAGCCGTTGTTACAGTTAAAGAGCTGGGCTCATCCACAAATGCCCTGAGACAGTTACAAGGGTTTCCAGTTTATGGCAAACCGATGCGAATCCAGTGCCAAAAACAGATTCTAATGTAATAGCTAAAATGCCTGGCACCTTTGCTGACAAAGAAAAGAAGAAAGGGAAGAAGAAAGAAAAGAAGAAAGGAAAGAAAAAAGCCAAACCTGGGAACAGACAGCTCTGACTGCTAATAAGAAGCCTGCTCCGGGAGCACCACATTCAGTTAACCCCCAAGGAAATGCAACGCTAAATCCTCAGGTCCCTGATTACCCTCCAAACTATGTTTTATTCCTTAATAATTTACCAGAAGAGACTAATGAGATGATGTTATCCGTGCTGTTTAATCAGTTCCCTGGTTACAAGGAAGTACGCTTGGTACCTGGGAGGCATGACATTGCACTTGTTGGATTTGAAAATGGTGGGCAGGCTGGAGCTGCCAGGGGTGCTTCACAAGGATTTAAGGTCACACCGTCCCATGCCTGAAGATCACCTATGCCAAGAAATAACATGTGGGAGAGTTGGCTTTAAAGGACTTGGTGTTATTTATAGTGTTTGTTTTCATAACAATTGGTCAGGCCATTTTAATAGTTGGGGCTGGAGGAAACGCAAGTAAAATTTTTATGTAGGTTTTTAAAAATTACCTACTAGTGAACGATGAAATGTGAAGGCCTTAATTTTATACAATAAACTTTTATACATAATAAAAAAAGAAGCGAGACACAAGGACAGAGAAAGCGGGGGCGGGGGGGGGGGGCGGGCAGGAAGTCCTTCGTCAATGATGTGACCATGAGTGTTCGCTTTCCCAGGAAGTGCTAATTTACACTGTTGTCTTGACATAGCTTTTTAATAGTGGCTCATTTCACTCTTAAAACTTGTCCTGGATCAGATGAAAAGCGATATTCAGAAGGTGCACAGGTGGGGTCCGGCCCACCAGCCCTGATCCTGGCCCATCAGGCTGTGCTGGCCAGGGGGATTGCTGCGGGTGGTTGGCCGGCTGGCACCACCCCCGATTTGGGTGGGAGAGAGTCGATCAGGGGCAGGGCCAGCCAGCTGGGCCCCCTGGTTGAACTCCCGGTTCAGGGGGCAATTTGCATGTTAGTTTTTTATTATATAGGATACCTAATGCTATAAAGAAAAATGGGATGACATCAAGTGAAGTCAGAGAAAGGTATTCCAAGCAGAGGTAAGAAAGCAGGAAACGAGTCATGGTCAGAAAATCAACGTGACCAGGTTGTGGCATCCGGAGACTGACAGAGCTGAAGCCAGCAGGTAAGGGGGAACTACATAACCCAGGTGGACCCAATCCATCCAGTACTGGGGAGCCATGGAAGGGCTTCAAGTGGGGGGATGAGGAAGTGAGACGTGACCCTAACTGCACTCTGAAAAGTCAGACTGTTGGACACACAAAAGGAGTGAAGCAGTGACTCTGAAACCACATGATGCGGACCAACCACTAACACCGAGTGGTTTGGGAGTCAGAACAATCCCGGTTTAATTTACGCTCTGACTCAAACCCTGATATGGCCACTTGCTGCTCTGTTCCCAGTAGTCTCTAGGGTCAGGCTACCTGGGTCTGAAACCTAGTTCACTTTCCACCTCCCGACCTTCAGGAAGCTACTTAACCTCACTGCGCCTCAGCTTCACTTCCTGTAATAAAGAAGAGTACTCCTTCCCTGGCCGCTGTGCTCAGTTGGTTGGGCATTGTCCCAGGCACCGAGGTTGCAGGCTCGATCCTCAGTAGGGGGCGTGCAGGAGGCAGGTGATCCAGTTTATCTCTCATCGCTGTTTCTCTCTCCCTCTCCCTTCCTCTCTCTCTCTCAAAAAAATAATAATAATAATAAAAATTATGATTTTTTAAATTATAAAAAATTTTTAAAAAGATAATAGTGCTCCTACTTCATGGTGTTTTAATTAAAGTGAAATATATTAATTCAGATAATTTCCTTAGGATGGTGCCTGCTCACATATATTTTGCTCAAAATTTATTCAGAATGGCATGTTATTTGTTGAAAAAATGTTATAACTATTGTAAGTGAGAAGTCTGGTGATATAATTTATGGAGGATTTAAAACATACCTTATTAGCAAAAAGAAAAGAAACATCAGTGACTGCTCCGACGCCCCAGGGAAGGCCTGCCCTGCCTGTGACGGAGGATGGCGTAGCAGAGTGCCTGGTGTGGACGTCAGAGGCCTGTTCCATTTATCAGCATGATCTCCTCAAAGGAGCGTCTTGAAAAATGACGAGAAGAGGTGCCTGTTAGCAGCAGCAGTGACAGGAGACAACAGCATGCACCCACTACACATGCATCGTGACTAGCACATTGTAACACGTCCCAATTTGTTTGAAATTTTGCAAATTTTTAAATAGCTGGTATGCTCTCCAGGTTACTTCCTATCTGTTGGTGCATTAAATCACAAAAAAATACATCTTGATATTTAAAGTAGTTGCTGAAGAAATTATAAATGAAATGCACATGGGCATGGACGTGGACACTGCTGGGGCCTCACAGCACACCCAGGGCCAGCCCCATCAGCTGCAGCGGGGCTGGACAGCTCTGGTGCCTGCGGGAGGCCCCGCCCGTCCTCATGCCCCCGACACGTGACTCTAAAGGTCAGCCCATCGGTGAGTGGGTGCCCATCTCCCAGAGCAAGCTTCCGTCAGTGAGAGATGGGTGTCAGTGGGTGGAGGGACAGTTCTGAGGGACAATGGTTTCCCAAGCCTCCCCGGTGAGACTGAGCCCCGTCGCCTAGAGAAATAACCACCCGGGTCACATCCACACTTCATTCCAGGATTTTGGGATCACTTCCAAATATGCTATCAGTGCCAAGAGCAAAACCTAAGGATTTGCTTTGGGAACGCCTAAGCTGTGGCATGGATCCCATCACACTAAAGTTATCATCTGAAAAATATTATAATAAATTCAAATCATTCCTTATAAACTGAGTGGGTAACCTCTTCAGATGGTCTACGTGTCAATAATTCTAATGTTTTAATTTCATGACTTCCTTCTATCATCACCAGATTCATGCTGCTCATATGAAGATAATTATATGTAGATCTTAACAGTTAGATCACTACACCTGACTTTTCATCATAATAGGAGAAGAACTTTTTGTAACACCTCTTCCAATGTTCTGTTGTAGAAAGGGGGTAATAATGACACAAATAATCTTCAGATTTCAAAGGAAATGTATCTCAACAAAAATGTATTTAATGGTGGAAATATGGCCTCCTCAAATTTGCAGGGCCCTTACTCCCAATCAATACAGCTCACACAATATTTTGCTCAATATTTATGCAGCAAAATAGATATATCTTGGAAAGTGTTGTTCCCTTTCTTTCCCTGTCAGACTGATGGCTGACACGCGAGTGAATTGTTTATAAAATGGATGCTGTTTCTTCCTTCCAGCTGACAGGCTTCTGTAGTTTTCTGTTTATTAGTTTTGTTTGCTGTGATTTAAAATGCAGAATCTGTTTTCTCCCGGTGCTGTTCATTTTTTTCTTAGTGAACGAGAAGATACACAGAATGTTCTGATTTACAAGTAACTACTGAGATGTCCTTCAAACACACTGTGAATGTCCATTAAGCTGTCCCCTCCGTGCCTCAGACCTTAAGAATGTAAAAGAATCTAATGTACAAGTTGAGAAGTTCTTTTTTAGCTCTTTGTATTGGAGTTTAAAACATAGGAATTTATTTCCAGGGTCGGGAAAGTCATGTCATTGAAATCTCTTTAAAGTGAAGTGAGAGCAAGACTAATGGTATATTCAAAGCTATTATTTTTAAAAAGAAGCACATTTTTATCATTCATCTTCTCATCATCCCATCTATCCATTCATCAAACCTCTATTAAATGCCTAATATACCGGGCATGAGCGAGGTGCCAGGAATAGCAGAAATGAATACCTCTGCCCTTGATTGAATAAGCCCAATCTATTTGAGTAAACAAACAGGTAAGACATGATTGATTTTAAGGTGACAGGTGCTATAATACAGATATTTTCTAGCGGCTGAGGGTTACGTGGGATCTTGGAAAAGACTCTAATTCTCTCATTGGGGAGGTTTCACTTGAGTCTTGGAGGATAGGTTAGGCAGACAAGAGAGAAGGTGGCATTTCTGGCACATGCAGATTGCAATCACTAACATACAATTTTTATTTTTGTTTTGTGTTGTCCTGCTCAGATTTTGTTGGAGAACCCAAATGCTTTGTCCTTCATAGTAGAGAAAAGAGTAGAAAGGAAGCCATGCTGGCAAAGAAGACAAAGGTCTGTGCCTGGAAGGAGCTCGGATTGTGCACCTTCGGGAGCTGGAGTCTTTCGGTAGAGCTTGTGTTTCAGGACCTGTGCTGTGCTGGAAAGAGTGACTGAGGTCACTGTCGGGGGTGAAGCATGGAAAGTAGCTGTGAGAAGAACCTAACTGCCACCATGGAGAGGGACTTGATGGTGGTCCCAAGCATCCACATCGTGACTGGCTCATAGCGGGCTCTCTGTAATGGTCTCCAGGATAAACAAATCGACAAAAAGAAGCACAATAAGGAAAAAAGAGGTAATAAAGACTTGCAAAGAGGCAGGCAGGACGGCATGAAACAAGAAGACATTTAAGAAATAGTTCTGATATAAAATCAATATGATTTGGGGATAAATTAAATTTGAAGAAAGCAAGTTGTGATAGTTTTGAAAGTTTAAAAATGTTAAAAGAAGGAAAAGGATTGGGAGATTGAGAAGACAATTCATGAAGCAGGTCAGTTGCTATTGCTATCAACAGGCAAATAGCAGAGTTAGGAGTTGATGGCTGTAGTGCATGTTGTCGGGAGTGTTTTGCATAAAGAAAGCTATAACGAAGCCTGGTGTATCATACAGTGTGTTTTAGATACCTCCCGGAGCATTCAGGCAGACTGTCTAGTGGAATAACTGGGGGCAGGTGAGAGATGGTATATAGAGATAGACATATGGGTAGAAACTAGTGTGGACAGGATGCCCAGATGCAGTCATTACTAGTGTTTTTGCAGTGTTTGTAGCTAAATGATTTTTGTGGATTTCCCTCCAAAGAAAGGGTACAGAGAACGAGATAATCAAAGCACATGACAAGATATGGATAATAGAAAGGTAGTAAAAGACAATAAAAAATTCGTAAAAGAATCAAAATTGGGAGTTCAAAAAAGTTCTACAGAAAATGTTGCCAGAATGTTGACAAATGTCAAAGAGAAAAAGATAAGAAAAATGTAAGGTTTCCAGTTTGTAAATTCATGTAATATTCTATTTGTAGCAATAGATAAATTATGTAAAAATATTCATGCTTTTCATATGAAAACTGAAACTCCGTAAGTCAATAACGTTAACCACAGAGTGATCCCACCGCCACCAGCGGCCCTGGGTCTCAGCGGAGTCAAGCTCCGGGAAGTTGAGAAAATAACGTAGCGGATCTGGAATGGAGAAAATGAAAGCAAAGGAGGAAGAGGCCATTGGTGGCACGTCCCTTTCCTAATAATCAGAACACGTTCAGTTTGCATTTCTGGTCTTTTTAGTTAATGTAAAAATCTCAGAGTTGTCCCAAGCACGTAACGACAAGTCAAGCAAGGCTCTTCTACCCCCGAGGCCAATAACCCTCCAGCAGCCCGTTAAGTAGAAGTAATTTTTGTCAGAATAAGGAACCAGAGATATGATGACGAACAGCCCTCTGCTCAGGATATACACATATATTATATGCATAATATGAGGTCATTATAATAATATTAATTAATATTACATACTATATACTTAAAATATATAATACATTTAGAATATATTTGTATATTAGAATATATTTATATATGTATACTAAAACAGAATTATGTGAGCTGAAAGCTACTTTTATATTTAGATATATATCATGTTCGGCAGTGTCTTCTTTAAACAAACTACATAAATAAGAAATATATTTATTTACCCATATAAAAGAAACATGAAACCTCAGAATATATTATTGAAATAATTTCTGTTAATAAAACATTTTACTAGTCATTATAAAATGGGAAATATTTCCTCAAAGAAAAATCTTATCCCCATCTTAACATAAAATGCTACATGCATGTTATATGCAACAACTAGTTTTATTTTATGTTTATAGAAAAACAAGCTTTTCCCATTATATCTTTGTATTCTCACTGCCAATACACCCTAGACTTTAATCAATATTTTTTTCAAATATACTTTTATTGTCTTGTGAGAGAAAGAAAGGGAGAGGGAGAGGGAGAGGAAGAAGGAGAGGGGGAAGGAGAGAGGGAGGAGGAGGGAGAGTGAGAGAAACAGTGATATGAGAGAGAAGCATTGATCATCTACCTTCCACATGCACTCCTATTGTGGTCTGAGCCTGCAACCTGATCATGTGCCCTAACTGGGAATCAAACTGGCAACCTTTTGGTGCATGGACAACACCCAACAACGGAGCCACACTGGTCAGGACCATTTGATATATGATAAGGATAATGATCACACCAACAATATAAAACAAATAACCCCTGGCTTTGGTCACTATCAGTATCTGGTTATTACTGTTATGTAAGAAAAATAATAATAACTGTTCATAAAGTCCTTAGCATGGGATTTGCTCTATGCGTAATGTCAAGTCTATGTTACCTCAACTAATAGTTTCCACTGATGTACTCTTGAGGCAACTGTGGTTAAGTACTGGTTAAAGGTAGGACAGCTACTAAATGATAGAGCTGGTTTTAGAATGAAGTCTTTTTAAGTTTGTTTTCTTAATCACTGGCATTGACTTGCAAAGTGGTAAGTTCTTGAGTCCTAATGAAATAAATGAAAACAAAATCATTCCTGCCCACACATCCCTCTCCAACTACAGATCCATTTTTCAGTTCCTTTCTGAACAAAACTCAAAATTGACGTCACTCACTGTCTCGCTCTGCTATGTCCATTCTCCTCTCAACCACACTCCAATCTACTCTTTGCGCTGACCTCTACATTTATACTCTCAGAGTAATGACTGTGACATTTTACCATAAAAATAACAATTTACAGTCATGGCCACATACAACATGTAGGTAAACCACAGCCTGCATATATCACCTAGTGACATCATATCACTGCTGCAACTGTATGCCTGTTTTCTGCCATCTCAGTGGATGCCATCAGCTAGGAATGCCTGGGGCACTCACCTGGGCCAGGTGAGCTTCCCACAGACACCTCCCCTTTCTAAACCAATGAGCCAATTTGACTGAATCTTGTGGCTTTTTATGATCACCATTAAGAAACTTTGAAGAAAAAATGGCGTGACCCAGGAACGAGAGGTTCCCTATGTAGCCGGAAGCAAACACACACATGAGTGCACAGACACACCTGCCTACAATTTTTTGATCTGGGAAGATCTCATATCTTTTCAAGATGAGTAATAATCAGAAAGGACCCATGAGAGGGTCTGTGTCCAAAACTGAGTCCATGGGAGGAAAGTAACCAGAAATGAAAAGGCCAATGATGAAAGTTTAGTTACGGAGCATCTGAGCACTGGGACAAAGGATTTTTCCAACCAATCAAAAATAAATTTCTACCCTGGCTGGTTTGGCTCAATGGATGGAGTGTTGGCCTGCAGACTGAAAGGTCCTGGGTTCAGTTCTGGTCAGGGGCACATGCCTGGGTTGCAGGCTAATCCCCAGTAGAGGGTGTGCAGGAGGCAGCCAATCAATGATGCTCTCTCATTGTTGATGTTTCAATTTCTCTCTCCCTCTCCTTTCCTCTCTCTAAAATCAATACAAATATATTTAAAAATACATACATACATACATACATACATACATACTTTTCTAAGTGCCTTTATTTAAAAAGAGCTCTAAGCAGAAGGGTCACAGCAAAGACCCATAAAATGGACAACAGCAGAAAGAAAAAAAAACACAACAACCTGTGAAATATGAGCCAGACAGGAGGTGAGCCTGAACGCAAGCTGAAATGCAGCAAACACAGGCTGTTTCCCACCCTCACTCTGACCGGAGGGCACTTGCCCGGGAGAACAGATGCCATTAAGTCGCTTTCATTGCCTCCTGTTATTTGCTGTAGAATACAAAAGAAACACAATAAAAGTTCTCATTTTGTAATCATATCACATCAGGGCTGAGCCAGAAATTTACACAAACCTGTCCTTTTCCCACCTGCAAACCTGTTTGTAAGGACATGGTTACCTGGTCTGGATAGGCCGGGTGTGAGGGCAGCACTGGGTCACCCGAGCCTGGCTCCATCCAGGAGACGGGGATCCCGAGCAGGGCATGCGGGTCAATGCCCGCCCCACCCACTGCACTCCTTTTGAGTTTTGTAAAAACTAGAGGCCCGGTGCACAAAAATTTGTGCATTCGGCGGGGCGGGAGTGTTCCCTTAGCCCATACTGTGCCCTCTTGCAGTCTGGGACCCCTTGGGATCAGGCCTAAGCTGGCAGTCAAACATTCCTTTGGCAGCCCAGGAGCCCTCAGGGGATGTACACTTGCCAGCGGGGAGCAGGCCTAAGCTGCAGTCAGACATCCTTAGCGCTGCTGAGGAGGCAGGAGAGGCTCCCACCACCACCACTGTACTGGCAGCCATCAGCCTGGCTTGTGGCTGAGCAGAGCTCGCCCTGTGGGAGTGCACTGAACTACCAGGGGGCAGCTCCTGCATTGAGCGTCTGCACCCTGGTGGTCAGTTTGTGTCATAGTGACCAGTCATTCCCAGTCGTTCTCCTGTTAGGGTCAATCTTCATTTTACCCTTTTGTTATATAGAATAGAGGCCTGGTGCATGGGTGGGGGGCGGTGGTTTTGCCCTGAAGGGTGTCCCAGATCAGAGTGGGGGTCCCTCTGGGGTGCCTGGCCAGCCTGGGTGATGGCTGTTTGCAGGCTTGCCACAGCCCCTTCAGGGTGGGGGTCCCCACTGGGGTGCCTGGCCAGCCTGGGTGAGAGGCTGAGGGCTGTTTTCAGGCTGGCCAAGCCCCCCAGCAGGGACCCTCACTCCATGAGGGTGTGGTCATTTTGGGTGAGGGGTTGATGGCTGTTTGCAGGTTGGCCACAGCCCCCAGCCACCCAAGCTCCCAGTGGAGGCTGGCTGGAAGCAGGTATCTGGGATTTATTTATCTTCTATAATTGAAACTTTGTTGCCTTTAGCAGAGCCCACAGCAGGCCGGGCAGGCAGGAAGCTTGGCTTCCTCTATCGCCGGGGCAACCAAGCCTCCTGCTTGCTCCAGCTCTGTGGCTGCTGGCCGCCATCTTGGTTGGGTTAATTTGCATATAGTCACTCTGTTTGGCTGGTGGGCGTGGTTTGTGAGTGTAGCGAAGTTACGGTCAATTTGCATGTTTCTCTTTTATTAGATAAGATGGCGGAGTGTGTGCTCTGCCAACAATACAACAAGCAGCAGGGAGGGCTCACAGTCACCTTCCTTCCACCTCCTGGTTTCCTCTGGCTCGTTGCTGGTGACCTCGCTTTGAGAGGACCAGCACCAGTTGTTCTCACACCAAGGAAAATGCACAGTCTGTCCCAGCCTGGCCTCCAGGCAGTGAGCGCACATCCCACCAGGACTTCCGCCGCCCCCGGCCTCCTGCCTCCGTCAGCCTGGCCCTGACCTGTGGTAGCTGGAGGGTTAAGTGTCCACGCGGCCACCCCCAGCCTCCTGTCTCCCGCAGCCTGGCCCTGACCTGCGGTAGCTGGAGAGTTAAATGTCTGGCACCCAGTATTTCTCAATTCCGAGGGAAATTGCAAAGAGGCTGCAGCAAGTTCATTTATTCTAAACAAATAAACCAAAATGCAAATATGGAAAAGAACTCTTAAAGGTAAAGATGTTAGCCTACATGTGAAAAGAAGGGACTCCTGAGCAAAACACCACTTTTAGGCCACTCTGTGGAAATGAGCGTCTCTCCACAGCAATGGCGCTCCCACCTTTCCAAAAGTCATGGAAGAGTGATTCTTCGGTGGCTGTGAGGGGTGGCAGGGTGGCCTGAGCCAGGCTGGTTCTCTCTTATGCCTCATCACCACCTGGCCCTCTACAGCTCTGATCAGCAAAGAATAGGAAGCAAGGATTGTACAATAATCACAGAGTCCAGAAAATCACTTGGATATTTTGTAAGAGCAAAAAAAGTAAGTCAAAATGAAAGAATTCCACTAGACATAATGTAAGCATGTACTGACGCCATAAACACACTAAGTTTTCCTTGTTTTCTTTCCTGCAGTAAACAATAATATAATAATCATGGCAAACTTTAATAAACATAAGAAATAAAGACACATTTTCAAACTACAATACAGTTAGTGACATCTTAAGAAAGCTTAAAGAACAGGGTGGCTGTGATAGGTATTTGTCCAATGAAATAAATGTACTGCAATCAGAGATAGATTATCCAGATTTTACCCTGAATTTATGCCACAGTCTTTCACACTGGACCACTTTGGAATGCCTGTGTAATTTAGATAGAAAAAGTATACAGATTGGAAATAGCAGTTGATATAAGGTATTTATATATGCATGTTTTCAATGCATTCTTCTACTGTATATTTCTGATAGTTATATAAATTTATAAAAGCTTAATCCTTCCTACAACAGATAGGTGATTAATAGAAGAATATGCTAATTAATGTTCCTTCTGGGGTGAAAATCTGATAAGGACAAACAAGGAATGTTCATGTCCCTGCTGTGAGCACAAATCGGTGCAAAGCGGTGGCCTGCGTGACCTCTCGGTGTCACTCAAGGGTGCCTTCGCTTCTGGATCTTCCGCTTGGAACATGCACAGCAGTAGGGACCGAGGAGGTGACAAGAATGACAGGTTTCATGATGTAAGAAAGAATGTCCCAAAAGTGAAATTCTGAAACATTTTAGTACAAGCATGTCACACTCAAAGGCTAACAGGGGCCAAATAAACGAGGTGTAAGTTTATGTGGGCCACAAAAAAACAAAAGCTTCAATTTTCATAGAAACGTAGATTTATTTCGATAGAGACATGCTGAATACATAAATAAGTAATCGTTAACATAAAATAATAGAAAATTTTAATAAAAATTAATATTTGTTCTTGAACATTAACTTACCAGACACTGAATAACTGCACAAATTAATAAGTGTAACACAAATAAACCTATTTTTCTTGTTCTCTGAAAGCGAAATATTTCCTGTTGTGCACACCAAACAAGTCAGTACAAGACTAATGACATGGCCATCAGCTGCTAAAATATTCGCTGCTGGTATTAGTGGAGAGAAATGGTGCGCCTGCACGTAAGGTAGGTAAGGGAAATGAATGTAACATGATTATAGTAATCAGTCATCAGCAAACGTTGTAGCTCCTTATTAATAATCCTATATAATAAAAGGCTAATATGCAAATTGTCCCCTCAACTGGGAGTTTGACCAGGAGGTGGGGCCAGCCGGCCAACTGCCCGTGGCCCCTCCCCCTGGCCAGCTTGATCAGTACCAATCAGGGAGGGCCGGCCAGACTCCACCAGTGCATGAATTTGTGCACCGGGCCTCTAGTTATATATAACAGGATATTGTAAAAATTAGATTATGAAATTTTTATTAAAATGTTTCTTACATACCATTATATTGGCTGGGCCACAAAAATATTTGTTGTGGGTCGCATGTGGCCCGCTGGCTACAAGTTTGACATTCTTGTTTTAGTACATTTGGGGCATTGGATTTTGTCAGAAAAAGTAAAATAAAAACAAAAACTGGTTGGGAATTGAAGGTTTGAAAGGCTTCATTGGGTCAACTGAGTTCAGAGGAGAAGGTCCTGAGTGCATTTTGGACAGGACGGGTCACAGAGGACAGCCAGCTGGACCCCGCGTGGACAGTATTCTATGGCAGCCAACATCTGCAGGCTCCCTGTGCCAGGCACTGAGCGAACCCTCCACAGGCTCTGACTTCTCACCATACATGGTGGTGGGGGTGGGGGAGGAGGGGAGCAGCACTCTTGTCCTTTTAACTGAGGACAACAGAGGAGCCTAGGAATTCAGTGACCCCAGAGCCAGCACTCCCCCCAGGTGGTCTGCCCCCAGTGCTGTGCCCGCTTCAGCTGCTGCAAAGGTTCAGAGAAGCCATCCACCCGACCCAGGAGAGGAGGAGGGCTGCGGAGGGTGCTTCCCCGCGTCCCCTGGAACCAGTCTGAGCTGCCTCCTGGGCAGGGAACCCTCTCTACTCCCGACTGTGGAGCAGGTAAGGGAGCGCCCTGTGGAGAGTGCGACGGGCATGGACACTGGGCATCCCCGCTGTGAGGGCAGGGGCTCCCCAAATGCCAGCTTTTCACTTAGATGAGGACAGGCCGGTCCTGCCTCGGCCTCTGCGCCCTCCAGACCACAGATACGCACATCTGGACGTGCGTGAGGGTTCAAAGTGCCTCCTCCTAGACTGGAGATGAGCAGGAAACAATCCGCACCCCAACACGCGTGCAGGCGCACACACACACACGCACGCACACACACACACACACACACACGCACACACACTTCTCCACGTCGGGGAGGGATGGCACGCACACCCCTCTGCCAGCATCTGCCTCCCACCGCCAGCGCCCCACTCCCACCCCTGCCTGCCTGGGCGGGTGAGGGCACAGGTCCAGCCCCCCACCCCCCACCCCCGCAGGAGGCTCCTTTGTAAGGGCGTCTCTGATGTCTTTACCGCTTTGCTGTGGGTGGGGATAAGCAGTCAGTCTTCTTACCTGAGACCACAGGAGGTCTGTTAACAGATGCTCCCCCAAAAAGAAAAGAGTCCTGTTAACACTGATGCTCCCCCAAAAAGAAAAGAAAAGCTGAACTATTTCCTTCCACAAAAACCACTTGCTCACCTCACCTCCTCACAGCCCCGCCCTCCCTGCTGGTTAGACAACAGTGATGGGGAGGGTGGGCTCCCATCAGGCAGCTGCGCACAGAATGCCACGTGCGCGGCAGATGAAAGGGAGAGTGATGGCAATTTTGTGCTGCTTGTTCCAGGGTAAACACTGGTAAACTGATTACGAGAGGCACCTCCACGGAGCGTCTGTGGATGGAGGATGAGTCTCTGATTACTGGTTTTGTCTTTATTTCTATTTGATAAATTGCATTTAATTGTAGTGTAATTAGGTAGCACCTCTAGCATTAAAAATATAAACCATGTAATAAGATATAATTTCTGAGAAGAGCATAAATTCCGATGACTGTAAATAAAGAGACCACATGAGAACTCCATGAATTCATCAGAACAGGTTGGTTTGGGTATTTTTTTAAAGAGATTGCTTTGCATAATATGCAACTTTATTCAAAGTGTCAATTCCAGAATTCTTCATGAAAAAGCAATTGAAGAAATCTGCTTACATGCAAATGAATTTTATAATAGATACAATCTGCCCACTAAATGAAGCCTTAGACATTTAAAAATACCCATCAAATTCTCCTCTAATTGCAGCAACTACTAATTAAATCAAGTGCTTAATGAGTTAATCACAATTAAACAGTAAATTTCAAATCCGCACCCAGTTGACATTTATTCAGGAACGGGCTTGGGTCCTCTTTAGTCCCCTGATGACATCCCACTGCTTTTTCCTGCATTTCCCATCCCAGGCAGCAAGGTCAGGTATCTGAAAACCGCTTCTGGCACATTCCATTGGTCCAAGGATATTTCAATTGGTCTTTTTGATCAAAACACAAGAAAATAACAGTGACTGCTATTCATAACTCACTTCCATATTCTGTAAAATGTCAACAAAGAGCAGACATGCTGTTGGCAGTAACAGTGGTGACTCCAAATCTTGCTACCAGATGACAGGCCAAGGGCCACGGGGCCACTGGGAGGGGCATGTTGGTCCTCCCACCCACTGCTCACCTGTGCTGCTCCTACCCCTTCTTACTCAGAAGTGAAGAAGCCAGTAACTCCATGGCACAGTAACATTTGGAGGCCGATGACAAAACTCCCAGAATGCACCAGAAACTGTATCTCCTTTAGAAAGTCTTGGCATGAAAATTTCAGCATTGTTCTTGTTTGGTCATTCTCTAGGTATAAGTTCCCCTTGCTGGTTTCTTCTAAAAGCACATGGACTGTATTTCCCCTTCAATGCAATGGCGGCCAAAGTCCCTGCTGAAAACAGTATTAGAATCATTTGCCAATGCCATCTGGAATACTCGCCTCACTAACGGTCTTGGATCATGGTCTCAATCTCCACTCCAACTCGCAGGCTTGTCTTAGATGACTCAGTGTTGATGGCCCGAACCACACAGACAAAGTATTATCACTTTGTCTCCAAGATACCATTGCGCCTCATCTGACAGCCCCTCCGGGCCTACTCTGGATGTTGCCATCCACAACGGTCCCCCTCAACCTCAACCGTCGTCTCCCCTGTGTGGGGTTTTTCTCGCTTGCATGTCCCCACCAGCAGGGAAGAGTTAATTCTTCACATTTGACAGAGTTCCAACCTCAAACTTAGTGGGACAAGCCGTGATTCTGCTAGGCCTTTAACTAACCCTAAAGGAGAACATCGTCTTAAGAGCATGTAAGCTGGTGAATTTTACCTCATCATCGATTAACACAATTCGTTTCAGCCACACCTCCCCAACCCTTACACATTCCACTGCAGAGATCACCTCTCACCCAGGCCACCCCAACAAGTGTGCATCTAAGTCCAGAAGAAACTTATTAGTATTACTTTACTTGATGTTCCACAGGTATGTGCTAGTTTATCACTCGTTCTTTATATATTCATCATTTTATAGGCAAACCTCTATTCCGTGACCACCTTCCCTCCCGATTTTCTCCTGTCTGAGGCCACTCCTCTCATGCTCCTTTCTCATGTTCTTCCTCAATATGACTATTAATATTTTATCTGAACAAGGCTCCAAACGAAACCTCAATTTCTTTTCACTCTGTTTTTCTGTCCAGATGATCTCACTCAGTTCATGGGCTTAAATTTGTATCTATGCATTGATCACTCCCAAATGCTTTATCTATGGCCCAAATAATCCTTCTAAGCTCAGATCCACAGAGATAGCAAGAGTTGATGACATCCAATATCAAACTCATCACCCCCCATTTTCCCTCCAAAAAAACTTCTCCCCATTGTTTATTTCCTTTATAGCACTAGCCTTTACCTAATTGTTAAGCCAGAAATCAGAGATGGGTGGTTTTATAAGTGTGTGTGTGTGCGTGTGTGTGTGTGTGTGTGTATAACAACACAAAATAGTTTTCTTAATGTGAGGCTGCATTCAGAAAAACGTTGGAAAGCCAAATTTAACAGATATAGTGCTTAGAAAAGTGTCTGTTACATAGTAACTATTCTAAGATGTTAGCAAGTATTATAACTATCGTCTTTAACTCAACATTCTCCTTCAGGCCCTCTACAGATTCAATCCATCACCAAATCCTCTCCTCTGTATTTCCTAAATGTATCTTTATCTCATCTACTTCCTCCAGCCCTCCTGCTGACCGATGCTAAGCCAGGTGTCACTGGCCCAGACCCTGGAGCAGCCTCCTACCTGCGCTGACCCACGCTCTGCCCTCTGCAGACCTTCCCCACTTGCCTCAGGTTGGCCTCCTCAGGAACCAATAGGATGAAGTCAGCACCACTCCCTCCCCCAACAGCATCCTCAACAAAACTCATGATCCCATGTATCCCAGCTTCAAGGTCTTGTTTCAGGGACAGCACTCACCAAATTCCTTTCAGATTCTGGGCCTCCACACCTTTCCTCTGCCCAGAACAAATTCGCTCACTGCCTCCTGTCTCCTGCTTTTGTGCCTGACTACCTGCTACTTGTAGTCTAAATGTATAGCTTAAAGTTTATATTCTCCTGGAAGCTTTACCTGAGACCTTTCCATCAGGAGTTTCCACACTATAAATCATGGCCCACGGCATGTTATGAAATCAGTATAGTGAGTCTCTAACTAGTAATTTTTTTAAGTTGTAGAATGTTACGCCTGGTATGAATTGAGATGAGATGGGATATATAATGTATTACATGCAGCTAAAGCAAAGTACTGTTTTTATAAGTGTGTGTTTGTGTATGTGTGTGTGTGTGTGTGTGTGTGCGCGCGCGCGCACGCGCGCACGGGAGTTGCAATAAAAAAAAAAGTGCATTTTTCTTACTGAGTCACATTCAAAAGTAAGTTTACAAACCACTGCTCTAAGTGACCGCCATTTATGTGTTTCCCTAACACCATTCTTTTTAGTAAAATGAACACACTCAGGCTTTTATCTATATATCTGCAATGAAGTATTTGTCTTATATAATATGTAGGAAATAAAGCAAGCTAAGAAGCCTCCATTCAACAAGGTGTCAAAACATAACCCCCACCAGATAATAGCTCATTTTCTAAGTTGAGCCTGCGTCACTGAGGAATCCTTTTCTCGGCACCGATTAGGAAGCCATAAAAGGAACAGAATGATGGATATTTTGCTACAGGTGTTGCTGCCTCTGCGAAGTTCAGGTTCCACAACCGCTGACAACAGACAGGGGGCTAGCATGTTACCTGCCTGAGATGCGGCACCTTCCCTGCTGGCTACCAACTTATGTAACTCCTTCAAGTTCGTTTTTCTTCCTTCTCTGTCAGCTGGAGGTGACACTCCTGCCTGACTGGGTTACAAATGTTAGTGGGTAACAGGCACCTAGAATGGTGTCTATCAAGAGGAGGGCATTTAATAACGTGATGGCCTTCCTCCTCTCCATTTCTTTCCTTCTCCTGGCTTGGTCTCCTGAAGGTTTCTTTAACATACAATAGATGTTCCTATTTCATGTTTTATATTCTATGTAAGTACAATGTCATCAAACTAAGTTCAAGTACAATATAAGTCAAGCCAATGGCTTCATAAAGCTTCTTTCATTTTTACTCCACCTTCTTTATATTTTCTCCTATTCTCCTATTCATAGCTGAGCAGGCCACTTGTTTGGACCAGTCTCTCCCAGTACTTCCAGGATTCACACCCAAACATTCCGTCAAGTTCAGAAATCTGGAATCTTTCCCCTGTTAATGGGACTGTTTACTACTCAATAGGGGAGCGCTGTCAGGTCCAGCAGATTATGTCCATCGGTGAGAGGAAATATGGTATGTCTCAGAAAGAAGGCCCTATGATGGCTCTACCAGAATGTGCTTTATGCAGTAACTGAAGTAAATATCATGATGTGGTTGACCTAACAAAGATGTACTATCTTACTCCACCTCAAAGGACTATAAAGTCTACCCCCAACATTTCTTAGAATGTCCATGAAATTCTATACAGATAATTTAACAAAGAAATGAAATGGGAAGGAGGTAGTAATTTGGGATTTAACAACTCAGTGAAAGTCGTAAGACTAGAAGCAATTCCAATACTAACCAACATCTCATTAGTTGGGCATAGATAACTGTACTTTGAAATTTCGCGGGGGTGGGGGCTTATACAGCTTGAGTCTCTTCTGTACCACTGGTTCCACTGATCTCACATGTTCCTCAACATGGAAGACCTCTAGAAGAAATGAACAAACACGAATTAACCACAACGAGTTCCCAAATATCTCCCGAAACTCGTATTAAAGCACCAAGCATCTCTACTAATTCTTTAAATGTTGTTCCTGCGTTTCAAATAAACCTCTGTATCCAGACAGGCCTCTGTTTCTGGGTGTCAAAAAGAAAAAGGAGATTGAGAATAACAGCTTGAAGAGACATGACTTTGAAAGCAGCATTGCCTTTGAGCAATCTAGTTCTCAAAAGTAACAACCTTGATTTCCTCAATGTGCTTATTTCATAACATGTTGAAACATTTCTAAAGCCTGGTAACAATATTTATTGTAGCATATTCTTTATTTTAGAAAGTGTTAGGCATTTTTCACTTGAATAGGCCACATATTTTTAAAGCTGCTGTATTTCTCTGTATGTTAGATGTATTCATAAATAGCTTAATGCTTTATAATTTAAAATACTTTCATTTTATTTTTATTTTTGTTATATGTTGTCACCAACATTTCATGTGGGTTCTGGAACTGTCTCTTTATACAGGAAAAAGAGATTATTCTTTGGTCTCGGTTTTCTTAGGTCTATAATAACTAAGCAGATGTCTGCTATGTGAACTGAATACAGAATTCAGGTATATAAACAATGTTTGGTTTGCATTAGAAAACAAATATAGTATTTTTAGTTGACTTGTTAAATCATTAACATTATCATGGTATACATCAACCAGATTCATCTACCCAACATACTTTATTTTAATTGAGTTCTCCTAAGTTCCACTAATCACACTAGAAATCAGAGAGGCACCAGAATCATCATCCTATGTAGAAATTTGACAAAGTTCTCTTTTGTCAAAGTGTTGAATTTGAATATATATATGTCTCCTATGTTTTACCAAAAACTGGAAAATCTCTTAATTTGTCAAATACTGTATCCAATTATACACACAAAAAATATTGGTTTTTGCTAAATTTTGATAAATTTTTCCAACAAAAAAATGAAACTAATCAAAAGTAAATTTCTTAATTTTTGTCACAATTCATTTCAGGAGTAAAAGTCAGATCTCTGAAATGTATACTTTAATAAATGTTATATGTTTGAAAACTAATGGTCACACAATCTATTTTTGTTTGCTAGATGTCTAATAGATAATTTTGGTTGTTTTCTCTTAGTTCTGTTGGCCTTAAACCATCTTATATCGACATAAAAATTTTTACCTTCTCTTTTAAGGAGAGTAGAAAGAGGGAATAAAAAGAACATCATTGGCATTTATACTAGGCATCATGCTACACACTTTATATTTCTTACCATATTTAATGCTCTACCAATATATATTACAGAAAATTAAAAAAACAAGTTATATGTAATAACAGTACATTTCAGTCATTTGCAAAGACAGAGTTTTTAAAAATCTAGATTTCTAAAATATGATTTCAAATTCTAGATTTCTCAACATCAGTTTCATCACTGGTGACAATTTGGTGTTATGCTAAAATCATAGAATATAAGTCACTTTCATTTCTTGTCCTTAGTAGCATGGAAATGTGTATATTTTAAATTAATATTTCCTTAATTCTGATCTGCTGTTTCTTTTCAATCATAACGAATTTAGAAAATTAATTAAATTGATGACAAGATAGGAAAACAGGATTAGGCTAAAGGCCCATCTCTAAAACCACATAAGAAAGAAAATGTCATCTGTCATTTTAATTTATTGTCCCTTATCACTTAACTATCAAATGATATAGTTCTGACATTTAGAAGAAAGACGATGGGCATAAGAAATGTCAAGGCTTTTTTTCCCTCCAAATACCACTTTATTTTCAGAAAGCGTAACAACGGAAATGCAGGTGTTGTGTAATTTGTTTTTCTTTTCACACCATAAGCTTTGCCTGGAAACTTGCAGCAGCCAAACCTGATATCTGTTGCCTAGCAACCATCTGACAATGGTAAGACTTAGGTGACCTGGATATATATCAGACTGTTAACCCTTATACAGCTGAATTAATTAAACACTTACAGACTCTTAAGGTTCCTAGGTTTAAAAATATATTGAAGTGGAATTTAATTTTAACTGTCAACAATTTAATTAAGTTGATTTTCTTATGGTAGGAATTAAAGAATTGTAATAAACACAGTTAAGAGTTAAGAGTTCAAAATAGCAATAAAATATTTTTAAAAACATAGAAGAATGGCTTGCATTTTCTTATCTGGTAGGCTTCAAAATAAATATGCTGAGTGACTCTTTAATGGAAGCACACACATTTTTCCACAATCTGAATGTCACAAAAAATTCTGAAAAATAAGATCATTGACATTAGTTCAGTTTGTCAATGGCAGACATCTCCAGTTCTTAGAACAAAACCATGAAGCTGAACAAAGAGATGTTAACCTGCCAAGCGTTTGGGCAAACACATTAATCTCTAATGTTAATTTGGAGCAATAAAAATTAATAATTGCATCTGTTAAAAATAGTTACACTTCTAAAAAATACAATTGCTGGATATATTATGTAAGTACTTGCAAATGAAGATAAAGAGACAAAGAAGAGAGAGACTGTCTTTGCAAAACAGTGACATTTAAATAAGCACAATTCTTGAGGCTAAAAAAATAATAGAATGCTTTGCTGAACTCTCTGACAATGCTGTATCTTTAAAATGTTAATATTCACTTGTAGGGACCAAGTGTTCAGAATTCTTCCAAAAATTTAAGTAATTATAAATAGAATAATTTTCATCATGTTAGTCAAACTATTAAATTTTATATGGGTTGAAAAAGGTAAAAACAAAATGTGTGTGTGCATATCTGTTTGTATAGTAATTAAGAACAAAAATAACTGAGCATTCATATATTTAATTTTTTAAATTATGAACATTTATCATTAAGGATATCTTCTTATAATAACTGAATAAATTTATTATAAAAATCCATTTACACCCTACCGGTGTATTCAGTGGTTACAGGGTGGATCTGAGAGCCAAAGGGTTGCAAGTTCCCCGCCCTTGGTGGGGCGAGTGTGGGAGGCAACTGATTGATGTGGTTCTCTCACATCAATGTTTCTGTCTCTCCCTGTCCCTTCCTGCCTTCCACTCTCTCTAAAATAAATGGAAAAAAATATCCTCCAGTGAGGATTAAACAAAAAAAATCAATTTATTAAACCCTGAGTAAAAAAGGAGACTCATTTGTAAATGGGCTATTTGCAATATTGAAAGATGGTCCCTACTAATTTCAGAGAAAAACTTAGATTCTCCAAGGATAAAAGGTAGTACAGTTGATTGCAAATGCTTATTTGAATATATAAAGAATCTATTTAAAAACAATAAAATCAATTTGTATCATTCAGTTAATTTATAATATTATAAATGTTATTCAATTGATGGTTTCTAATGCAACGAAATATTTTATTAGAGTTCTTTTAACAAAGTTTAAATGGCAGAACTTGAAAGGTAATGGGAGAAAATGCAACCATATGTTCTAAGAAATTTGCCTCAAATGCAAACAGAAAGGATGTAACTAAAAGAAAAATCAGAATCCAGTCAGGATGTTTGTTGTTATTTTTATTACAGAGAGAAAAGAAAATATTCCCAAAGATGAAAAGGAAGAATAGGACAGTAATAGTAGTGAGGAAAAGACAAAGTTAACAGAATGGGAGGGTGACTATCGTCCCTGCCATGCACCCCTAAACATCACACCCTCTGTGCTTGCACACGCCCAGAAGCACATAGAGGAGTAGAGCACCCATCCTGCAGGACAAGGGTGGGGGAAGAAAGAACTTTGAAATGACGTTGACTTTACTGCAGGAGTTTTAAACCGAACAGGACCACCGAATCCAGTGTAGGCCTTGCAACCACAGAGCTGTGTGAACTTGCGCAGGTGACTGAATCTGTTCAAAACAGGATTTTCCTTGTCAATAGCAAGGAGTCGGACCTTGTTACAATGAAATGACAGGATGCCCGTTGGGCTCTTCGCAGAGTGCCTGGCACACAGTAAGTGCACATAAAAGGGGGAGGGATGGAATGGGGAGCTGCAGGATGGAACAGATATTTCGCACTGACAAATACATTCACGGATATTCTGATGCTCTGTCAATAAGAAATGCAAGACACTCTCAGCACTGACTCTACTCAAGTTGAGACTATTAACTCATTTATAGTTTCAAAAACCTTTGTGAAGTAAATCCAATCACTGTTACCTACTCAGTGAGAAACCTGTGACTAAAATAATTTGGGGACTTATTGCCGTTGACTCACCCGGCAGTTTTTAGACTGAATTTCGTGCCACGCGGTTTCCCAGGCACTCGGTCTGCAGAAGCCAATAACTAAGACAGAGCGAAGGCTGCAGCCCAGCTTGAGTCTTCTCACTGGGCCGCTTGATGCCAAAGCCTCTGAGCCTTCCCGATGCTGCTTTCTAACTGGAAAGAGCAAATTGATTGCCCTTTTCCCTGGTGGTGAGCTACACAGAATTCCAATAAGGGAGCCGGTTTTAATCAGCATAAAGAATCTAAACCACAGATTGAGTGCCTTTAGTGTATAAATCCCCAGGGAAAGTTAATGAAACCAGAATGTTGAGGATTCTTACATATATATTCAGCCATAATTGGCCAGGAGTAAATGTTGGTTTCATGCAAGCAATCAAGCTAAAATAATTACACTGTTTCAATGCTAGTAAGCATTCAAGTAGAAGGTTAATAGAATAGTACATGCATTCAACGCATGTTCATTGAACACGTCCTAAGTACCAGAGTGTAATCCAAACTCCTAAGTTAGGAATGACAGAGGTGAGGATGAGCAGGAAGAGGTACAGATGGTCCTGTGTGGGGCGTCAGCAAGCAGACAATGAGAAGGAAGCGGGTGCTGGGGAAGCAGATAAGAATGTCATCGGGACGTGGGCATGGATATTATACTTGAGTACAGGGCATCCAGAACGAGACCAGGTGTGATGGTTACCTTGGTCAAACTCACTGTGCTTTTGGGCCCAGATATTGTGTTAAACATTATTCTAGTGTGTCTGTGAAAGTGTTTCTGAGGGAGATTAACACATAAATACAGACTGAGTTAGCAGACTGTCTCCCAATGAGACTGTCTCATCCAATCCTGGGAGGGCCTGAATGGAACAAAAAGGCAGAGTAAAAAAGAATTCACTCCCTCTGCCTGCCAGCCTTGCGCTGGGACATCTGTCTTCTGCCTTTCGACTCGGACCAGAATTTACACCATCAACTCTGCTGGGACTTCTCAGCCTCCATAATCATGTGAGCCAGTCCCTTATAATAAACTAGGGGCCGGGTACACAAAATTTCTTGCACTGGGGCAGGGTCCCTTAGCCCGGCCTGCGCCCTCTCGCAGTCTGGGACCCCTCAGGGGAAGTCTGCCTGCTGGCTTAGGCCCAGGGGGAGTGGGCCTAGGCTGGCAGTCAGACATCCCTCTCACAGTCCGGGACCCCTCACTCCTGCCACTTGCCATCCATGAGCCCGGCTCTGGCTGAGCGGCACGTCCCTGTGGGAGGTCACTGACCAACAGGGGGCAGTTCCTGTGTTGAGCCTCTGCCCCCTGGTGGTCAGTGTGCATCATAACAACCAGTTGTTCCGCCATTTGGTCTATTTGCATATTAGGGTTTTATTATATAGGATTACATATATACTCTTCTCAATGACCGTACCAGGTGACACTGGGATTCACAGACAGGTGTGTTTGGCCACCAGACCCTCATGCTTTTCTGGACCCTGCTGCTGTTACCTGTGTCCCGTAGCCTCATGGGAAGGGAGTGACTCTGGTCCTCAGGTAGCTCAAAATCATACTGCTGAGAAACTATTGAGACAGGAAAGGCTTTGGAGTGAAAAAAAATTGACTTTAAAAAGTGTGACAGACATGTCAGAACTGATGGCTTATTGCATAAAGGAAAACAAAATAAGTGCATAGTCGGTGATGTCCAAACGAGGAGCCCTGGAGGAGTTTGGTTATGACAATGGTGGGACGCTGCTGTGACTGAAGAAGACATGGAGGACATGTGCTCACATAACCTGAGAGGTGGAAGATCATCTTGTTTGACAAACAAGAGTCTACAGAAGGAAAGCCCCTCAGAGACACATTGCTGACTAGATTCTTTCTGAAAGAATAAAATACCATTAATATTATGAAATACTGGACCTTTCAAGAAAATTTCCATATATTTTTAAATGATCTGATGGTAGTTTGAAATATGATATCAAAATATGGTTATTTTTAGTTGCATTTAAAGGGTAAATTATTGGAGAACTTGGCCTAAAATAATAAACCTCAGTGCAAGGCCAGGTCTTGTTTACATACAGGCAGAAGCAAGGTGCACAGCTGCACACCCAGGGCTCAGGGCACAAGCCAAGCCAGAGGTTCCCAGAGCAGCTGAGATCCACTGTGTGGGAGAAGCTTCTAAGGCTCAACGTGAGTCTAGTTCTGCTTATTGTCACTGGATTTTAAAGAGATGTCCCATGAAACAAAAGTAGAGGCCAAGACCTCTCCCACAGCTGACGTGGACAGGAAGATGGACGGACCCCCGGGCGAGGAGAACAAATCTGTGTCTCCCAGGCGATTCAGATGCATGAGCCTGGAATCTCTGCCGGGGTGTATTATCCGAAGGCTACCTGGGGAAACACAGGTATTTTAATGTGTCATTATTCCTTCATTTGGGGGGAAATAAAATTGTAACCCTAAATGGCTCATCTCTTATTCTATTTAAAATGCGACAGCTGTTGGGATTTCATTTTAGAGCAGCGGTTCTCAACGTGTGGGTCGCAACCCCTTTTCACAGGGGTTGCCTAAGACCATCAGAAAACACATATATAATTACATATTGTTTTTGTGATTAATCACTATGCTTTAATTATGTTCAATTTGTAACAATGAAATTGGGGGTCACCACAACATGAGGAACTGTATTAAAGGGTCATGGCATTAGGAAGGTTGAGAACCACTGTTTTAGAGGGACTAGACCTTCACAGATCAGAGGTGAGATGAGAAATCTGCTTGACTCTAAACATGCAATGAGCTTCCCCACAATCTTAACAAAGCACCAAACATAGGACCCAGTAGACTTGCTTCCTCCAGCGACTCATTATCAAATATAAACATCCCACCAGCTCTGCAATCACGAATTCAGGCCCATCCGCTTGAAGATAAGGAGTCAGTAATGGTGACACCATTACATTGAAACATAAGCTTCCATTATTCCGTTAATTTTCTGTAACTGTGCAGGAGTGTAATTTAGTTATTCTTAAATTCTAATCTGAATTAATATTAAAGACTTTTTTAAATGCAAAAAGAAACTGTCAGTTTTGTCAAGGTTGCACAGGTGTTTGTTTGTTTTTTCTTTAAAGAAACACAAAGAAGAAGATTATTTTTTTAAAAAAGAACAGAATTTAAACAGCCATACCTAGAAATATCTAGACCTGCATATATTTTACTAGGGGCTCAGTGTACAAATTTGTGCGCCTTGAAAGGAACTGTAGGCTACTAGGCTGCAGTGGGCACAGGGGTAGGTCTCGGCCCATCCTCTACACCCCTGCCTGCCCCCCCAACTGTGGCCCCTGTTCCCCTCTCTGCCAGCAGCCCTGCTCCTGCCGCCGCTCCCACATGCTGAAAGCACCAGCCCACTTGCACCTGCTGACAGCGCCAAGTGATCGGGACCAGTGCCAGGGGCTGACAGCGGGTGCAATCAGCAGCTCCAGCACCAGCTGCGGGTCGAGCAGGGCCGTCACTGGCAGCGGGTGCAAGAGGCGGCTGCAAGAGGCGGCTGCCAGCCCTGGTTTCCCCTCAGGAGCAGGGGGAGGTAGAGAAGCCCTGAGGGGTGATCGGGGCTGGCAGCCACCACTTGCACCCACTGCCGGCACCGAGAGATCAGGGCAGGCACCACATGCAGGCAGTAGGTATGAGTGGTGGCTCTAGCACTGGCAGCAGGTGCGAGCGCCGGGCAGGACAGTGGTGCACTAGAGCAAAGAGATTTCAGTAACCACCAGAGGCTCACCCCAATGACAACAACTGGTGCTCCACCTTGGTCTGGCATCCCAGTTCACCTGCTCCACCATCCCGCCACAGCCAACACCCGCCATGTTCCATGCTTTGCCGCCTGCTGCTGATGCCCATCATGTTCTGCGTGCACCCCCTGGTGGTCAGCACACATCATAGTGACCAGTTGTTCGGTTGTTCCGCTGTTCGGTCTATTTGCATAATAGGGTTTTATGTATATATACATAGAAGATAGGATGAGTTGTTATTCATCCTTGCTTTGCCTCATTTTAATGCATTCAATGTTCCTTTCCCATCAGTTCATTCCCATGCCCAGAGTTTTAGTGTTTTTGTAGAAAATCTCTTGACATTGCTACTTTGCCTAAATAGCATGTAGAGCACAAACCCACCAAAAGGGGGGGGGGGGGTCAAAGAACATGACATGGTAAAAGCAAACACAGTTTACTATCCTTTTGATAATTTCACATTTTCAAACTCTATGGAATTTGCTTGCCTCTGACAGTTTGACCTGGTGAACTATAGCATGCTCTTGTTTCTCAGTGGTAGAAAATTTCAAATGTACACAAGTGTGAGAAACAGTACACTGAGCACACATTTTATTTTCTACTTAACAATTATCAACATTTACCAATCTCAGCATGTCTCACATTCTTTGATACATTATAGTTTAGGTTTAAACTAGATCAAATAAACCCAAGGGTTTAAGATATTTCCTTTTCATTAAATACTTGGGTTTATGGGATCCAGTTTAAACAAAATGTTACATATATAAAACTTTTATGTATAAATATTTATGCTACATACATGAATTATGTATAGAGAAATAGCTCTATGCATATACAACTACATATAATGTAATGTATATACTTATATATTACTACTAGAGGCCAGGTGCACAAAAATATGTGCACTCGGGGTGGGGGGGGTCCCTCAGCCCGGCCTGTGCCCTCTTGCAGTCTGGGACCCCTCGGGGGATGTCCACCTGCTGGCTTAGGCCTGCTCCCCGGGAGATCAGGCCTAAGCTGGCAGTCAGACATCCCTCTGGCAGTCCGGGAGCCCTTGGGGGATGTCCACTTGCCAGCGGGGAGCAGACCTAAGCTGCAGTCAGACATCCTTAGTGCTGCTGAGGAGGCAGGAGAGACTCCCACCACCACCACTATGCTGGCAGCCATCAGCCTGTCTTGTGGCTGAGCAGAGCTCGCCCTGTGGGAGCGCACTGACCACCAGGGAGCAGCTCCTGCATTGAGCATCTGCCCCCTGGTGGTCAGTGTGTGTCATAGTGACCAGTCATTCCCAGTGGTTCTGCTGTTAGGGTCAATTTGCATATTACCCTTTTATTATATAGGATAGAGGCCTGGTGCACGGGTGGGGCCGACTGGTTTGCCCTGAAGGGTGTCCCAGATCAGGGTGGGGGTCCCGCTGGGGTGCCTGGCCAGCCTGGGTGAGGGGCTGAGAGCCATTTTCAGACTGGTCACAGCCCCTTCAGGGTGGGAGTCCCCACTGGGGTGCCTGGCCAGACTTTGGTGAGGGGCTGATGACTGTTTGCAGGCTGGCCAAGACCCTCACCCCATGGGGGTGTGGCCAGCCTGGGTGAGGGGCTGAGGGCTTTTTTTAGGCTAGCCACACCCTCTTCAGGGTGGAGGTCCCCGCTGGGGTGCCTGGCCAGCCTGGGTGAGGGGCTGATGGCAGTTTGCAGGCTGGCCACAGCCCCTTCAGGGTGAGGGGATCCCGCTGGGGTGCCTCGTTAGTCTGGGTGAGGGGCTGATGGCTGTTTGCAGGCTGGTCAAGCCCCCTAGTGGGGACCCTCACCCCATGGGGGTGTGGCTAGCCTGGGTGAGGGGCTGAGGGATGTTTTCAGGCTGGCAACACCCCCTTCAGAGTGGGGGTCCCTACTGGGTTGCCTGGCCAGCCTGGGTGAGGGGCCGATGCCCATTTTCAGGCTGGTCATGCCCCCCGGCGACCCAAGTTCCAGCCTCTCCTTTTTTTCTTTTTTTTTCTGAGATTTATTTATCTTCTATAATTGAAACTTTGTAGCCTTGAGCGGAGCCCAGTGCCAGCCAAGAAGCTTGGCTTCCTCCATCACCGGGGGCAACCCAAGTCTCCTGCTCGCTGCAGCTCCATGGCTGTTGCCATCTTTGTGATGGAGTGATGGTTAATTTGCATATTACTCTTTTATTAGATAGGATATACAACTATAGGTTAATATATATCTATATACCCCTATATATAACTACATATACTGTATGTATGCATATATGTATAAATATATCTCTACGTATAAATATATAACCTCTACCCTCATGAATTTATATATATATATATATATATATATATATATATACAGCTCTATGTGTATATGTAACTATATATAATGTTAATATATACTTATGTATTACTATATGTAAATACTCCTACATATAACTATATATAATGTGTGTGAAAATATGTATAGAACTCTATGCATAAATATATACCTCTTCTTCCTTAAAGATGAAATACTTAGTAGATGCCAACTTTAATGGGACAATAGAATATAAGAGTTCTAGTTCTGAGACCAACACAGCACACCACGTGAACCCATCCACGTCACTTACATTTTTACATTTTCTGCCATCACTTTCCTATTTTCCAGGGTTAAGAGATTAAAAAGTATTTCCAGATCAAAGATCTTGTGATTTCAAGAGAATACATTTTAGTTGTATGCATACCTAAACTATCATTATCGTTTGAGATCTTGTTCTAATTGCAATGCCTCTGTCATGAAATTTTAATTTTCCTTTTATTAAAAAATACAAAGTTAAATTGTTCAAATGTGCATAATATATGTTAAACTAAGAGCAAAACTGGTAACCAGGAAGTATGTTGTACACCCACCATATCTCAAATCTATTTTTATTATTTCCCAATGTCATAAGAAGAATTCTTGAAGAATGGGGTATAAATTTCTTCAAACTCTTACATTAGTAATATGAGACTGCAAAAAAAAAAAAAAAATGTGTAACAGAGGAAGACTGAAAGTCATGGCAGGAAGCAAAACACTGAGTGAGTGTCCCCGAATCCAAGGCCACAGCACTCTCAGACCCAGACGAGCAGAAAAGACTTCAATGTGAAGACACCATAACAGCTCAGAACAGGAATTGGTGCTGGTTTTCTGTGTGGCAGTGACCACAGATTGAGTGGCTCAGAACAACACAAATTTTTACCTTACAGTCCTGTAGGTTGGAAGACTGACCCAGATCTTCATCTGAAATCGAGGGGTCAGAGAACTGCCTTCCTTTCTGCAGGCCCCAGGGCAGCAGCTACTTTCCTGCTGCATCTCGTGTGGGCAAAGTTCAGTCCCAGTAGTTGTAGGACTAAAGACTTGGGTCCTTATGGTGCTCAACATCCTGCGCCACTCCTACCTCTAGTCATCTCTGAACCAACAATAAGATGTCAACGCCTCCTCGCATAGCCATCTCTCTCGTACACAGCCAGGAAAGGTTCTCTGAAAAGTACTCGACAAGTAACTCATGATAAAGTTGGAAAATCTAGAATATTCTCCCAATCCCCAGGTCCACAGCCTTAATCACATCTGCCATGTAGGTAACACATTCCCAGGCAGTGAGGATTAGGGCACGGATATCTTTGGGGAGCCATTCATTGGTCCATGTACCAAAGAACTGCATCTTCAAAATCAGCAGCAATTGACCCATTCCCCAATTTCCAAACTCAGAAAGGGCACCTCCATTGCATACAAAATAAAATTACCTCCCATAATACTGGGCCTTCAGGGATGAGGAAGAACCAAGTGGGGGAAATTGTGACTTCATGAAGACATTGCCATTCACTCATCTGTCTTTTATTTGTTCATTTATTCATCATCTAATAAATGTTTATTATGGCAGCACTGTCCCAGGTGATAAGGAAATGGCTATCAGTAAAGCAGACATCACACCAACCACCGTGGAACTTAATCTAGAGGTTGGTACAGGTATTAGCTAAACACTTGCACCTGGAACATGTGTCCTGGGGTTTTCTCAGAGCTGTTGCAGAAGGAACTGACAACACTGGCATAGATGTTGTCAAGGAAAACATCCTTGAGCAAGTCACATTAAGTGGAGAAATAAAGGTTAAGTAAGAGTGTCCCTGAAAGGTTGGTGACAGGGGAACTAAGATAAAAAGAAGGAGAGACGAAGAGAACAATGTGTGGACAGGTGATGAGGTGAGAAAGAACATGGCCTGCTGCAGGAGTAAGTAAAGGACCAGAGAGATAATACAAAGACCAGGCCGCCCTTCATATCTGCAGAGTCCAGGGAAGACTCCCACTGCTGACCCCTAACCAACTTTCCTCCCCACCCCGGACCCATCATGCCCTCTGCAGGCTTCACACACGTGTGTACACACTGCAGACTACATGCCTGAGCTCCTGCACCCTCCCCACATGGCCACCTCTGGACCACTACTGGGCAAAGGGGGCACACACTGGTGACATGACTGTCAATGAAAAGACAGATTTGGGAAAAGGGCCCCTGAAGGCCCTAAGGGTGAGCTGGGCCTGTTTGAATTCTGGGGTCCATGGGGTGCCTCCTCTTGACCTGCAGATTCCTTCCCCCAGGAGGAGGCGGAAGGCTGAAGCGCGGCCCTCATTCACAGTGCATGGAAGCTCCTGCACATGCAGAGTTAAATTCTGAGCGCTATTAGCAGTTTTGCTTCCATAAAATGACTTCAATAAGCGGAACATCCATTGTCAATACTGAATGTAAAATGCTAATTTGCTAAGTCAGTTTTGGTTTTGCAAGTGAATGCTAGCTTTTCCTTTTTTTTTTTTTGCCAGAGCAGATGCTGACTAAATGGCTATTAATTGATTAATGAAAATAAAAGAGACATATGTGAGACTGCACACTATTAACTACTAAGGATAACCCAGTATGTGAATCATGACCCGGTTACCTTTGTTCTGCCACAGGACCGAGTGGGGTCCCCGGCACGTAATACACAAGTAATTAATGTATGTCAAATACAACCGACTTACTATTCAACCAAAGGCAATATTTCCATCTTAGTGCAATGTTAGTTATTCAAGGACAACTGCCCCGATACCAGGTCTGTGCCATCTAATCTGGGTTTGAAGCCATCCTCTTTCTGCACAGGGGTCCCTCCTGCAGCAGCGCCGGCACTGACTCCCGCCGTATCACCGCCTCGCTCTGTCCCGAAACCTCATCATCGGAAGCCGCTTTACCCTGACCCAGCTCCCATAACCTTCTCTGTTTGCATGAACCCACACAAATTTCCTACCAATAATTCTAAAAATAACTTACAGAAAATATAAAGATATACGGGAACACTGATTTAATTATTCACATTATTCTCTACAATCATTTATCATCCAAAGTTTGAACATACATACCCCAGAGTCACTAGCCACTGTTCTAATAATATTTAGGAATTACTAGAAGTCCTAATGTACTAATAAGGATTTTACATTTCTTCAACCATTAAGTACAATTTTTCTCTTTTCAATCACTTTTCAAGGAAATCAACCTGTGATACATATCTTCATACTTCTCATTATAAAGAATAACACATCTCTTTGAAAAGTACAGACTATATAAGTGTAATAGTGAATATTTCCTATAATCACAGCATTAAAAAGTAAGAGTCAACCTTTGTTAAAATTTCTATTAAGTATTCTTTCAGAACTTTGTTTATGCAATTAGAAATAAAGGGGTTTATTTTGATAAAAAGCAAAACTACATTAAAGATATTCTCTACTAAGCTGCTTTATTTCCTGCATTGCTTGTATTAACATATACAGCGTGCATTTTTGCAGATACATATATACTTATGCATACATATTTCCATGTCAAATACACATAATTCTATCACACTCAATTTAACAGCTGTGATTCATTATTACAAACAGTACTGTTACAAATAATTGTATACAGTATAGGGAAAGGTTGAGAGCATGAACTCCAAGGCCAAACTCCAGGGATTTAAACCCTGGCTGGGTCAAGTACTAGCTGTGTGACCTTGGGCATGTTACTCAACATCTCTCTTCTTCAATGTCATCATATGTGTCGTGTGGATATTTATAGTACCAACATCAAAGGGCTGAAGAGAGGGTTACTAAAATAAAAAGTGCTTAAATGATGCATGGCATATGCTAATACTGTGCTACAATAATTAAAGTTATAGGGAATAAAAAAATAGAAAACATCATGAAGCCAAAAGTTGGTTCTTTGAAAAGATTAACAAAAGTAAGACCACTTTAAGTAAATTGACCAAAAAAAAGATAGAAGGCTCAAATTACAACCAATAATGAAAGAAGGGGCAACCTAAGGACCTTACATGAATAAAAGAGATGATAAGTGGATACTATGCAGCTCTGTATGCCAACAAATCAGATAAAGGTCTCATGAGAAGAGCATATTACTAGAAAACATACTACCAAACCTGACTCAAGAAAAAATAAAAAATCAGAATATACAATAACAACTAAAGAGATGGAATAAATAATCAAAATCTTCTGATAATTCTAAAACCCATGCCCAGATGGCTTTACCAGTGAATTGTACCAAATACTGAAATAAGAATTATTCTGATACCAAAAATAAAGATACCACAAAAAGTATGCCCCCATATTTCTCATGAATATACACAAAAACATCCTCAACAAGTTACTAGCAAACTGAATCCAGTTTATAAAAACTATATATGAAAAGAATTACATATTATGACCAAGTGAGATTTATCCCAGAAATCCAAGGTTGATTCAACATCTGAAAATGTTAGTGTAATACACTTTATCAACAGAAAAAAGGACAAAACCACAGGATCATCTCAATAGTCACCGAAAAAGGATTTCACAAAATCTAGCTCTTTCATGATAAAAAAAAATTTCAACAAACTAAGAAGAGAAGAAAACTTCCTCAACCTGGTAAAGCATGTCTACAAAAGCCACAAGAACATCATACTTAATGGTCTGTAAACAATATCTCACTGGAGCTATTTCAAAAGGTATCTACTATGGAGCTGTGTCCAGCAACGTTTCCAGACCTTTTGTATATTGTTTGCAGGTTCTCTCTCCATTATTGCTTTTCATTATCTTACTGTTTAAGGGGACCCCTAGACCAAAGGTAAAGGGAAACACTCTTAATAGTCATACTAGTCTCATTCCTCATTTTAAAGGAAAGTTCCTAACACAGAAGCAAAGCAATTTTAAGTCTTATGCTTGCCATAAATTTTGGGAGAGATCCAGGCCCTTCCTTCCATCTCCGTAAAGAACTCTCAGAGGCTAGCCTGGACTACTGTCTTCCTCTGTGAGCGCCCTTGGCAGGCATCGTCTGCCTCGTGGTTGTGAAGATAAGATCCTTTTGTGTTCTCTATTGCTTAACACTAAGCGACCTTTAAAGGCTGTCAATGCCCATAGAACTCCCCAGACCATCCAAGCATACACTGGGCTACCTCACCTTGACCTACCCACACCAGTTACTTAGCATGTAGCCCTGAACAGATTTCAAACAGCTTTTACAGAATTATCAGTTATAATTTATGTATCTTTAAGAATTCCTTCTTTTTTACTGCAGCATAGTATTCCATTATGTAGATGTACCACAGTTTTCTAATCCACTCATCAGCTGATGGGCACTTAGGCTGATTCCAAATCTTAGCTATGGTGAATTGTGCTGCTATGAACATAGGGGTGCATATATACTTTCTGATTGGTGTTTCTAGTTTCTTGGGATATATTCCTAGAAGTAGGATTACTGGGTCAAATGGGAGTTCCATTTTTAGTTTATGTATCTTTAATAACAGGACCTTGTTTCTCTAATAAGCTCGTGTGGGAATGGCCTGCATTTGTATTTCCATGAAGGTTTTACACAAACCCTCACTAAATATTATTTAGTCTTTTAAAGGATGTACAATCATTCCATGCAGTGTTTATATCAGTGATGGCAAACCTATGACACATGTGTCAGAGGTGACACTCGAACTCATTTTTTTGGTTGATTTTTCTTTGTTAAATGGCATTTAAGTATATAAAATAAATATCAAAAATATAAGTTTTTGTTTTACTATGGTTGCAAATATCAAAAAATTTCTATATGTGATACAGCACCAGAGTTAAGTTAGGGTTTTTCAAAATGCTGACACGCCAAGCTCAAAAGGTTCGCCATCACTGGTTTATATGGTACCCATCATCCTTCCATGTCCCGTGTAGGGTGTGTTATTTTCAAAGGTGAGGGAGCATGAATTGAGAGCACTGGGTTACCTGTTGAGTGAGCCTGGGAGGGGAGGTTCTGGCTTCTTGTCAGTTAACACAACGTCAACATTAGCGACCAGATGGTCTTGGAAGTGAGGGCCTGCGAGTGCCTGTCCACTGGAATGAGGAGCATCTTGTTTTTCTGACACATGCTTTTTTTTATTATTTGTCCATTCGGCTGGAATGTTCAGCTCCTTCACTCCAATGCTGCACAGCCACAGGTCGAAGCAATTCCAAGGCGCTATTCTGCAGGTAATTCAGGCCTGTACTGTTCATTTGAACAACGAAAAGGTTGAATCATCCAACTAGTGCTGATAGGACTGATGTTAGTACCAACGTAGAACCTTCCCAATTGTGTGCTATTGATCAGACAACTAAGCCGAACCCACCTGCTTGGCCATCCTTCTCCGGCTCAAGACTTTCCACGAATGACGTGTGTGCAAGACCCAAGTCCCTCCCACTCCTGGGCACCGCCGACTTCAGAACAGCCTGGCTCTGTCAGCACGCTTTGTGGGGCTAGAGTCTCAGACTTGTCAGGTCTGCCAGTCTCACCATAAAAATGTGAGTGACATCGTTAGATGAAATAGTACATAAAGGAAACTTCAGCAATAAAAATTAATAGTGTATCCACTCTCTGCCCAGGGTCTGCTGCTTATTGAATTAGGCCGGTTGCTGAGGATAAAATCATAAAGCTTACTAAAGGAAAGTGACGTAAAAATATATTTGTTTATGACCGTTCAATACCAGGAGGGAAATCAAATCTGTGATTTGAAAACTATTTTTCAAAAATATACCAGAATTCAGAATAAAAAGCAATTTACCTTCACTCCATAGGGTATGTGCAGACTGCAGGAATGCGGCAAAGCCACTCTCCACCACTCGCAGTGTTTCAAGGTGAAAGAAAATCCTTGTCAAGTTGCAGCAGTGAAAGGAGACGAAGGACTATGATGAATGCGCTGCTGGCAGGCCAGAATAAAGCTGACACCCAGGCCCTCCCCGTCATAGAAGGCGAGAGAACCTATTACCTCTGCGTTCTCATTGCTGACTGCCTGTTTCTAAAGTACTGTGGGCCCATGTTTAAACGTGTGCCACTGTTTTCAGCACCAAAGTAGAATTATGGAAATTGTTGGTGAGCCCTATCACTGATGGTTCCTATTGCTCTTAAGCACATAAATTCTTTGGTTTCCACAGTAGTTGCTTAGCAAGTCCTAACTCAACACTGTTCACACCTGTGTCTCACACAGTTAAGGGGGTGAGGGGGATTGACGTTTCTAGGGACACGAAACATCGCCACATGGAATGCCAGGAGGGTTACTTGGATAATAATGCCTGTCCTTGAACAAACAACCAAAGGCAAACACAATGTCCTTCACTGAAATCTTTCTCCTGACCAACCGAGTCTTAAAAGTAATTTCTTTTCTTACCTTTGATCCACAAGTTTAGGGATCACAAATTGTGTCCCTTCTGACATGGAATACTTCTGTGCCACCTTGGGATTGCTCAAATGTGAGCATTCATTATTTCTAAAAGAAAAATAGAGTAGTGTTAAGAGAGAACTCTCACCCTACTGAACTGTACAAATTAGGGGAACAGTAGCTATTGTGAGAAATGTATCCCCAAATGGCCCAAACGATGTAGATTATTTTGTTCTTCACATGACAGTACTGGACAGGTTAGCCTGTTGGCAGGGCAAGTCTCCTCCGTGGACTCATTCAGGGACCCAAGTTCAAGGTCACTTACTGTCTCCATCCCCACCAGACTTAAGGGGAAGGAAACAAGGAGGACCACACGCAGGCCTTGGGGACAGACTGGGAGTGACATGCCATGTTGTCGCTCACAGACACTGGCTAGAATTCAGCCACTAACACCTCTGTTGGGGGGGGTACAAACCCAGAAAGCAAAGGGAATACTTATTTTGATGAGCAACTAGTTGCTTCTCTCACAGATATATAACTTAAACCTTTGATATGTTTTAACTTGATGAAAAATAAATGTTCATTTTTATTGAATTTATTGGGGTGACATTGGTTAATAAAATCATATAGGTTTCAGGTACACAATTCTATATACATCATCTGTCTATTGCAGTGGTCGGCAAACTCATTAGTCAACAGAGCCAAATATCAACAGTATAACAATCAAAATTTCTTTTGAGAGCCAAATTTTTTAAACTTAAACTATATAGGTAAGTACATTGTTATTAACTTAATTAGGATACTCCTAAGCTGGCCTTTACTAAAAACGTCCTCAATCTGATCGAGGTACGTTCACTGAGGTCGACCCCTTCCAACTCTCCCATCCACACTCATCTTGTATGTATACTTGTTTCGTCTATCTTCTTTCATTCATCCTCTCTATTTGTCCAAACCATCTCAACATACCTTTCTCAATCCTCAACACTACATCTTCTTTCACTCCACAACGTTCCGTAAAATTAACTTAATAAACTTTACTTAAAGTTTTAAGTCTTAAACTATAGGTACGATGAATAAAACTTGATATCATACTTAATAATGATATTATTTATTGATAAAATTATATTCCTTACAATTTACCTTACAATATCCATAAAATTAAATCATGACAATGACTGACAAACACTAATGTGAACAATGGCCTTGAATCTCCTTGGAAAGTTTGGGTAAGTCAGGTTTGTATGTTGTTGTTTTTAATTTTAGGCACGATTCTAGGTTCTCATCAATAATATGACTTCTCAATTTACTCTTGATAAGATTCATCCTTGAAATGATTGTTCGTATAAATATGTAGACCCAAATAAGGAAAGAACGGCAAACGCTAGTGTTTTCAGTTGATTATATGAGTCAAGAATACTATTCCAGGTGTTAAAAATCAACATATCTTCCTTCTCCAGGTCTTTCAAAGCAGACAACTTGTGCTGTGAACTAAGTTCACATTTGTTTTTCTCCAATATTTCTATATCAGCACAAAGACGTTCAAATTTTGAGCTCCACAGTTCTTTGTTTTTTAAATCCAGCAATTGCATTTCAAAGTTGCCAATGTCAATATTAAAGGGAGAAAATTTTAATTCTGTTACAGTAGCATTGAGAGGTTTTTTAACAAAGGTTAACGTCACTTTGCTGTTTCTGAATTCCTGAAACCTGTTGAGAAAAGCTTCCCTCATATTTAAAAGTGTTGTTTTGAAATAGCAAATGTCAATATCAGGATTATTTTCTTGGCAATGTTTCAACAGGCTTGGAAAGTGAATCAAAGTTTCTCTTTCAAAATCTTGAGCAAAAAGAGATCATTTGTTTTCGAATGAAATAATTTCTTCTAACATCGAAAAAGCTGTGTTTCCTTTCCCCTGTAGTTTATGATTAAGCTGATTTAGATGAGATGTAACATCTACCATGAAATAAAATTTTTGGATCCACTGATCGTTCATTAGTTCTGGATAGTGAACACCCTTCTCAAGGAGAAATGCTTTAATTTCTGTTAATAAGGAAGCGAAACATTTCAAAACGTTTCCTCTTGATAACCAAGGTACCTTGTTATGCAGCAGAAGATCTGCGTACTCACTCTCCATTTCAACTAAAAATTCTTTAAATTGGCGATGATTAAGAGCTCTAGCTATAATGGAGTTGATAATCTTAATCACCAATTCCATAACTTTGCAAATTTCTTCTGGAAATGTCTGCGCACAAGCGCTTCTTGATGAATGATGCAATGGTAAGTAAGTATCTCGTGATTAATTTTTTCTTTCAAAATAGCAACAAACCCGTTTCTTACGCCGGTCATACTTTTCGACCCGTCTGTTGAAATTGAGACAATTTATCGAATGGAATATGATGTTTTTCAGTGCACTCAATTACAGCATTTGCTATATCCTCTCCACGTGTTTGACCTTTGAGTGGCAATAACCCTAAAAGTTCTTCTTTAGGAGCTGTAGATGAAATAAATCGTACACAAAGTGAAACTTACACTGTATCATTTATGTCACAAGACTCGTCAACTGCTATTGATAAAGCTGAAACCAATTTAAGATCTTCGACTTGCTGGTTGGTTATATTTGAAGACATTTTGACTGTTCTTTTACTGTTTTAGCAGACAATGGTAACTCTTTAATTTTTTTTAGAATATCTGCTTTGTTCTTAAAATCCCAAAATAGCTCTTCGGATGCATTTATAAAACAACATTTTATGTATTTGCCGTCTGTATATGGTTTTCCTCTCTTAGCAATCTCTTGACTAACCACAAAACTTGCAATATTAACATTGTTGGAAGATTGCATCCAGTAATTAAATATAGAACTTGATTTTTCTTGACTCTTCTGAAGTTCCTCAACTGCTTTCTTCCTTGCATCACCGACAGGATATTTAGTACTAAATGACATGTGTTTAGTTGTAAAGTGTCTCTCCAAATTTGATTTCTTGTTATGCACCAATTTTTCCTGACAAATAAGACAAGTTGGAAGGCCATTTAAGTTTTGAATAAACGCGAAAGTCTCGGTCCATTCAACTTTAAACTCACGGTTTTCGTCTTCCGTTTTTCTTTGCTTCTTCTTTGTAGCCATGTCAAACAGGGCACCTAAAAAAATGTTTCATTTTTTAATAATAAAGCCACCAACACAAAATAATTACAATTCTTAAATTGATGACAAAAATACCTGTAGGATTTGCAGCTGGTTGGAAAAATACAGGTAACTTTATGCTTCGAGTAGGTACTTTTGTCACCCGCGCGCAATTTGCGGAGGCGACTGGCACTAACCACTGCACATGAGACTGCTGACCGACTGGCTCACTCAACTCCTGCATGAATCGCGCGCGCCTCCCAGGCGCTGCGTATCCCGCGGCCCCGCCTGCGCCGCATCTTCCCTCGCCCGACCAACCGACACCCCCCACTTCTTCTAACGCCACTTCTTCGAACTAGACTCGCCCAGGCCGAAAACCGACTTCTGTGCATGGGCCACAAAGTTTCAATCGCACTGTACGTGTGCGCCCCCACGTGGTGTTTTGTGGAAGCGCCACACTCAAGGGGCCAAAGAGCCGCCAGCCACGGTTTGCGGACCACTGGTCTATTGTATTCTGTATACATCACCCTGAAAACCTGACCAATTAGGTAATTTATAAATTAGGCATAAATTCAGAAGACTCTGATTTCATAATATAATTTTCAAAATTATATCTATTTTTCAGATAAGAACATTTGGGCTCAGGGGTATCTGTGACTTCATCTAAGGTCCCACCTTCGCCTTGTCTTTAACTACAAGTGTAGCTTTTCTACCGGACATTCTCAGGGTCCCCAGTAAAATTTCAAGAACACTAACAGAGCGTTGTCTGCTTTGCATCAAACCTGCTTATCGATCCTTCCTTCCATCAGTACCCCATGCTAACCTAAGCCAAAAATCGCTTCAGAGGTAATAAATATGTTACAGAATTTGAGAAAATGCATAAGAACTTGACCAAATACTACAGATACATAATAGGTACTCAAGGACATTTTTCAAACATTGTTCTGACATTGTAACAAAGATGGTTTTGATGGTGAATTCTCCCAAACATTTAAGAAGAAAAACGTACCAACTATAGACAATATCCTTGCCAAAACATAAGCGAAGAGAATATTTCCCTTTAATACTTTTGTTCGGCCAGTATTACATCAATAGCAAAGCAGACAGACACATAAGATCAGAACACTACAGACCAATATCCCTCATGAGCAAAGAAAAATTATCAACAAGATATAAAAAAGTAAACATAGCAAGATATAGGAAATCTAATATGCTGTAACCAAGTGGGTGCATGGAGAGACCCTGGAAATGCGAGGCTGACCCAACATTCAAAAATCAACCAATACAGTTTATCATATAGACAGACTAAAGAAAAAAGCCTAAGGTTTTTCAAAATATGCACGAACAGCATTTTATGAACTTCCACATCTATTCATGCAAAACAAATAAACATCCTCTTAGCAAACTGGAAATGGATGGGCACTTCAGGTAGCCTGGTAAAAATTTTAAAATTACAGCAAACATCTTATTTTATGGTAAGGACTGACTGTTTTCCCCAAACTGTAGGAAAGCAAAGATGTTCACTTGCCCTTATCCAACATCACACCCACAAGGCAAAGGAGAGATGCATATAGGTTAGATGCCAGGAAAAAATAAAACTATCACTATATATAAACTAGAGGCCCGGTGCACAAAAATTTGTGCACTCAGGGGGGGAGGGGGGTACCTCAGCCCGGCCTGTGCCCTCTCGCAGTCTGGGACCCCTCGGGAGATAACGACCTGCTGGCTTAGGCCTGCTCCCGGGTGGCAAAGGGCAGGCCCAATCCCTAGGTGCAGCCCCTGGTCGGGCTCAGAGCAGGGCTGATTGGGGAGTTGGGGCGCCGCCCCCTGTCATGCACAGAGCAGGGCGGATCAGGAGGTTGTGATGCCACCCTCAGTCACGGGCTGATTGGGGGGTTGGGGCACCGCCCCCTATCACACTCAAGGCAGGGTCGATGGGGAGGTTGCGGCACCATCCCCTGTGATGCACAGAGCAGGGCCAATCAGGGGGTTGGGGTGCTGCCCCCTGTCACTCACAGAGCAGGGCCAATCAGAGGGTTGGGGCACTGCCCCCCGCCCCCCGTCACGCACAGAGCAGGGCCCATCAGGGGGTTGGGGAGCTCCACCCTCTCATGCACAGAGCAGGGCCCATCAGGGGGTTGGGGAGCTCCCCCGTCACGCACAGGGTAGGGCCAATAGGGGAGTTAGGGCACCGCCCCCTGTCATACACAGAGCAGGGCGGATCAGGGGGTTGGGGCGCCACCACTGTCACACTCAGGGCAGGGCCGATGGGGAGGTTATGGCTCTACCCCATCACAGACAGAGCAGGGCCCGTGGGGGGGGGGGGGGGGGTTGGGGCGCCACTCCCTGTCACACACAGAGCAGGGCCGATCAGGGGGTTGGGATGCCACACCCTGTCACACACAGAGCCGCAGGGCGATCAGGGGGTTTGGGCGCTGCACCCTGTAATGCTGATCCGGTGCCAGGAGACCTCTCGGCTCCGCTGATCCCGGTGCTGGGAGGCATATTACCCTTTTACTATATAGGATAGAGGCCTGGGGGCCGGCTGGTTTGCCCTGAAGGGTGTCCTGGATCAGGGTGGGGGTCCCCACTGGGGTGCCTGGCCAGCCTGGATGAGGGGATGATGGCTGTTTGCAGCTGGTCACACACCCTTCAGGGTGGGGGTCCCCACTGGGGTGCCTGGCCAGTCTGGGTGAGGGGCTGAGGGCTGCCTCCAGGCTGGCGGTTTTTACTGAAGCTCCCAACCACTCCTTTTTTTCTTTTTTTTCTTTTATTCTGGGCCAGCTTTAGCTCTGGCTCTAGCTCTGAGGCTTCCGCTGCTGGTTTGTTTCAGTTCTATAATCGAAACAATGTATAACTTCAGCTCTGAGATCCCAGCCGGCTATATTTGTTACAAAGTTTCAAACTGCCAGCTCAGAGGCCTGCAAGGCAGGCGGGGAACGTTGGAGTCTGCAGTCCCTGGAGCAAGCAAGCCTCATGTTCGCTTCCAGCTGCCTGGCTGCCGGCCGCCATCTTGGCTGACAGTTAATTTGCATAAGGATATGCTGATTAGCCAATGGGAAGGGTAGCGGTCGTACGCCAATTACCATGTTTCTCTTTTATTAGTGTAGATTGCATGAGAAGATCCTATAGAATCAAAAAGCATGGAGGCAGGGTACCTAGGACAATCAGTGAATTTATAAAGCCACAGATTATAGGACCAATACACAAATTTCAATAGTTTTTATGTACTAGCAATAAGAATTGGAAACTGAAGTTTAAACAATAACAACACATTGGGAGTTTTAAAAAGATCCAAACTGGTTCCCAGCTTCCACATCCCTCCTTGCTCCCATATCAGAGCCGAAGCCTCTGCTGAGAAATAGTAATTAACCAGTCCTACCTGCATTCTCTGGACCTCAGCATCATCACTGTCCTTGAAATAACTTTCATGCAGCATCTTGGTCCTCATGACTGTACCAAGTTCTTGCTCCTAAGCATGATGTTAGCTTGCATGTTCCCATTTCTTATGTCTGTCTTAGCATCTTGGTTGCTGTTCTAAAATTCTTCATCTGGGATTCTGCTCCATATATTAATCACCTACTATGATCAGGGCATGTTCCCTAAATGCCAGTTTAGAATTTAAAGACCCTGCTGGGACAGATTTTTGGGTTCTGGTTGTAAGGACTCCTGGGTATTGCTCTTCCTAGATTTTCATTTCCAAATCTCATCCTCATTCCCAATGAACTATCCCTCTTCTTCATTTTGCCCCCTTCTCCATTTTCTTTCCAACCCTTTACTCAAATTTAATCGCCACCTTTCTACCTTGTGAGAGGGGAAAACAGGGCAGTGTAGTCTCAGCATTGGCTGGGAACCATGGACATGATGGGCCTAATAAGGTCACATCCAGAATGAAGAGAGGCTCCAGGTGCTGAGTCTGAATGAGATGGTGACCAAGATGAACACAGACATGAATGAGGCAGCTCTTTTGCCTCCAGGTAATTTCAGACCTGCAGCTCCCAGGTCCTTAGAAAACGACTCAAAGCATGAGGTCTCACTGCTATAATCTTGGGTAAGTTCTCCTCCCCACTTCTGGAGAAATTAATATAAAACTCTCACTCCTGTCTAAGTCCTCCTAATCTCTCTAAGAACTTGGTCTCTACTGAGACAAGCCCATTTGCTCCACTCTCAAGAGTTACAGAAGCATTGTAGGGTTACAGTTTTCTTCTCTTGTAGATCCGTTTTCAGTAGGCAAGCTAGAGGGACTCAGAAAGGGAAAGTGCTCAGTCTGAACCCTGGGATGGGCACAAACTTTGCCTCCTAGGTAGGATAAACTTCACCTCATACCTGCAATTATATCAAAGACAACATAGAAAACAGATGAGCCCTGGCTGGTGTGGCTCAGCTGGTTGGATCATCATACTGTACACCAGTGATTCCCAAAGTGGGCACTACTGCCCCCTGGTGGGCGCTGCAGCGATCCAGGGGGCGGTGATGGCCACAGGTGCATTTGTTTTAACTTTTTTTGTATTACCTTTCTATTCAGAGTTCAATAAATAGTTTCATAATTTCAAACTTCAATGTTTCTAATTTACACCTTTCTTTACTATATTTTACAAAAAAGGTAGAAACATTAATACATATATCTTTCTGTTTAATTGCTATTAAAATTTTAAAAATATTAATTTCCAGGGGGTGCTGAGTAATATTTTTTCTGGAAAAGGGGCGGTAGGCCAAATAAGTTTGGGAACCACTGCTGTACACCAAAAGGTTGCAGGTTCAATTACTGGTAATGGCACATACCTGGGTTGCAGGTTCGATCTGGGGTGCTTTCACTCAGCTGGCATGGCTCAGTGGTTAAGCATCAACCTATGAACCAGGATGTCTTGGTTTGATTCCTGGTCAAGGGCACATACCCAGGTTTCAGGCTCATTCCCCAGTGAGCGAGGGGGGGGGGGGGGGGGGGGGGTAAGAGGCAGCCGATCACTGATTATCTCTCATCACTGATGTTTATATATCTCTCTCTCCCTCTCCCTTCCTCTCTGAAATCAATAAAAATATTTTTTTAGAAACATTTTTTAAAGAAAACAGAGGAAAGGTTCTTCATTGATGCCAATCCATGTGATTATTTGGATATGCAAATTTGTGTGTAGGAGATAATAAACCTTGAACACTTCATTAAGTTCTCGGATATTTTCCACAAAGTAATAATAGTTACAATAGAGTAGTTCTTTATTACAGGATGTTTTACTCAAAATTCACTTATTTAAACCAATCTCAACAACAAGAATTGGCAGGAGAACTTCTATATTCCTGCCCTGTATCTTTCTGCATTTAACTGGATGATCCCATGCCGTTACATTAATCTACCCTTCATCCTACAGAGCCCAGATGCCAACAAGCACCTTCCATTGGAAGTCTCTTATTATCGCCCCATAGTCATTAGAATCTAAGCCTTGGTCTTTCTCTACTGACCATCTGCCTCTCTGGATTAATTATTTCTAGTAGTCCCGCCATTATTTAATTAATGACATAAAGAAAGTTATTTAATCCCCTTTCAATTATCTCTTTCTTTTACCTATCCCACCAACAAACACTCTGTCAACTTGAAAAAAATAAGTTTCCCAACCCATTCCCTCATTTGTATTCCCATTGACACTACCTTGGTCAGGTCCCTTGTACTCCACTCTTTGGCTATTGAATTAACTCCAAACCAGTCTTCCTGGCTTAGGTTTCACTCCCCATCAATCATCCAGTCTCCACAGCCCTCCCACACAAACGGAAGGGACTTTGTTTTCACCCTAATAAAAGCTTCCGGTGACTCAGCAGAAAGTACTCAATGTACATTTGTGAAATGAAATATTAAATAGCACTCAGGTTGTCCGCCATAGCACTCTGCAAAATGTGAGGCACACAAAAACTGAAGTGCATCTTCCCATTGATGTTAATGTTTAATAGATCTTGAAAGAGGTCTGAATGCATAGAAATCTAACTATTTTCCTCATAAAGAAGGGAAAGAGAATCAGTTCCTAACATATTTCTGAACAATATTCCAGAGTGCAGTTGCTGCAGAGGATTGTGGGAGCCTCTGCATCCCCGATCGCTAGGAGAGAGGTAACTCTCCTTTTCCCTCTCCCTTTCCTTAAGAGTTATCTGCTGGTTCTCAGCCTGAAGAAGATTCTACAGTCCTTACTGGTCATTTTCTTGGTGTTACCATATTTTGAAGCACCATTAATCTAGTTTTCTATGTGTGAGCTTTCTTTTTGTCCATCTTTAAAAAATTAAAATATGTTTAATCTGTAAACTAGACAAGAGTTAGTTTACAGTGTCCAAGTCCTTCCAGCAGTCATCTCTTGTAGGGATGTGCAGGGTCATGGCCAAGACTTGTCTGCAGCGGGAATAGGCCTTCTTGAAGTATGCCAGCATCTCTTGGAAGGATGCTAGTTTAATGAATCTTGGGATGAGTTTTTCATTGAATCAACAAGGAGCTCATCGGGCATTGTCTTCTGCTGGTACTTCTTCCCATAATTGTCAGACTACACCATTGGAAGTACAGGTTCACTCCCTCTGTCTTCTCAGGCCAGTGACATTTTGTACAGCTTTGATCTGTTTGCTAGGGACTTAGATAAATTGAGTGGTTACCCAGGGGACAAGATAACTCCTGAGAATTTCCCCCAAATCTTTCTACAACTTAAAAGGAGGAGCCTCCTAGGGATGACTAGGAAGAAAAAAGGCACTTTAGAAGGTAGTTTTGATGATCATGGTCCTAGTCTCAACCCAGTGCTTGATGATGACCATGGAAGCTGTTCTCAAGTATCTGGTTATTATGACAGAATGGATTATGAAGATGACAGGTTGAGAGATGGAGAAAGGTGTAGGGGTGATTCTTTTTTTGGTGAGACTTTGCATAACTATCATAAATTTGACAGTGGGTATGAGAGAATGAGACGTGGTTCTGGCCCCTTACAAGAAAATTCTCTCTTTGAGAAAACGAGGGGCACTCTTCCAAACAGCAATATTGAAGACTTCCATGGACTCTGACCGAAGGGTTATCCCCATCTGTGCTCTATATGTGATTTGCCAGCTCATTCTAATAAGGTGTAGAGTCAACATATCAATGGAGCTAGTCACAGTCACCAATGCTAGCTGCTTCTTGAAATGTATCCAGAATAGAACCCTGACAATGATACAGGACGCACAATGGGTTATCCCTTCATGTTGCAACTATCTACAAACTCAGTACCAGGAATTTTGGGGCCTCCACCTCCCTCATTTCATCTTGGGGGACCAGCAATTGGACCAAGAGGAAACCTGGGTGCTGGAAATGGGAACCTGCAAGGACCAAGACACATGCAAAAGGGCAGAGTAGAAACTAGCCAAGTTGTTCACATCATGGATTTCCAATGAGGGAAAAACGTGAGATATCAATTATTATAGCTGGTGGGACCATTTGGAGTCATTTCAATTCATCTGATTTTAAATAAAATTGATGAGGCGTTTATTGAAATGGCAACCACAGAAGCTGCTCAGGCTGCAGCGGATTATTATACAACTACACCAGCATTAGTATTTGGCAAGCCAATGAAAGTGCATTATCACAAGAGTATGAAAGAATAAAGAAACCTGAAGGGAAGCCGGCCAGAAGTTTGATCAGAAGAAGGAGCTTGGATGTGTGATACATCTCAGCAACTTACCTCATTCTGGCTATTCTGACAGTGTTGTCCTTAAGCTTGCTGAGTCTTATGGGAAAATACAGAATTATATACTGATGAGGATGAAAAGTCAGGCCTTTATTGAGATGGAGACAAGAGAAGATGCAATGGCAATGGTCAAACACTACTTGAAAAAGGCCCTTTGGTTTCAGAGGAGGCGTGTGAAAGTTGGCCTATCTAAAAAATACAAAAAGTTGGTACTAAGGATTCCTAACAGAGGCACTGACTTACTGAAAAAAGATAAATCCTGAAAAAAATTTTATTCTCCAGATGGCAAAAAATCTCCAAGTGATAAGAAATCCAAAACTGATGGTTCCCAGAAGACTGAAAGTACAACTGAAGGTAAAGAACAAGAACAGGCCCTCACCGGTTTGGCTCAGTGAATAGAATGTTAACCTGCGTACTGAAGGGTCCCGGGTTTGATTCCAGTCAAGGGCACATATCTCAGTTGCAGGCTCCTCCCCGGTCTGGGCCCTGGTCAAGGCGCATTTCTCTCATATCAATGTTTCTCTCTGTCTTTCCCTCTCTCTCCCACTCTCCCTAAAAATCAATGGAAAAGTATCCTCATGTGAGGATTAAAAAATAATAATAGTAAAATAAAATGAAAGAACAAGAAGAGAAGTCAGGTGAAGACGGTGAAAAAGATACAGAAGATGACCAGGCAGAACAAGAACCTAGCATGCATCTTGAACCTGAAGATGAGCTACTGGTAGGTGAAGCAGCAGCACTGCTAGAAAGTGGCAGTTGAGTGGGAGATGAGAAGATCTTGCTAATTTAGATGATGTGACTTCTGATGGGAAAAAGAAACCTCAAACAAAGATGTGAAAAAGATGGAAATGCGAGTGCTTCAGCTGCAAAGAAAAAGCTTAAAAAGCATCGTTTCCCAGGGAACATGGAAGGTTTTGTCACTCTAAATGAGGCTGGTGACGAGGAAGATTCAAAACTTCAGAAACTTCATAAATCAGGCCTGGCATTTAAATCTGGTGACAACTGGTTGAAATTAAGGTGGACAAGATCAAGGAACCTGGTCAACAAAATGAAGCAGTGCTGGAAAATGGAATTAAAAATGAGGAAAATACAGAACCAGGAGCTGAATCTGCTGAGAACGCTGATGATCCCAACAAAGACACAATTGGGGAGGAGGGTCAATTGGGGGAAAAAAAAACATATGTAAAACTTTAGACAATAAAAAAAATAAAAAATGTTTTTAAAAAATCTACTTACAAAACAAAAACAAAGACACAAATGAAAATGCAGGCGGCCAAAGTGATGAAAACACGGTCGACTACACAATCCCGGATGAGTAGAGAATTGGACCACATCAACCCATTGTTCCTATTGGCATAAACTATGTGACTCCTAAAACAGGGCTTCACATACGCAAATGAAGAAGTTGCAAAGGGTGCTCATTGCAACAGCCTTCCTCATTACCGGGAATTAAAGAAATTTCTGAACACAGGCAGAAGAAGGAAATTTAAGATGTGCAAGAAGCTTAATGATTTCAAAGAAAGTAATAGTTCATTTTTAATGTTGACCTTTTTTAAATACAACACTAACATCGAGAAGAAAACTACTGTACTCCTTTGTTTCAGTGGAAAAATAGTAGACGTCTATTCTTGTGTTAAGTGTTATAGCAAAAACACAGAAGGTTAAATTAATGATGAATTTTTGTTGTATCAGAATGGTAACAGACAACTACTTTGTAGATACTGACTTTGTAAGCTACTTAACACACTGTGGACGCACCACAAGCATTCTCGTGTTTTCATATTACACAGTGTTTTACATTAATGTTAAAGGCCCATCCTAAAATTAAATACCCATTGCATTTTGAAGTTATTTATTACATGTTCTTACAAGCTAATATCTTTTTAAAGTATGATACTTTGTAAAACGTTTTTTGTACTCGTTCAATAGAAACTTATCTGGCCACTGGGTAAAAGTAGTAATAAAACTACTGGTGCACAATGTGTTAAGACAACTTGCACCATTAAAAAAAAAGATATGTAGAACTATTCAAAGAAATGAAATTTAGTACTTCTAGGCTTCAAAGAAATGTCAAAACTTTTGATTCTATTCAATAAAGAACAAAAACATTGTATGTTCGTTACTTTCATCTTAAGCATGCCACGTTTTAATCTGAGCCTTGCAGACTTTTCATTTGGAGTTTGAAGCTTTTATTATTGCATTTCATTTTTTTGATAACTTCATTAACTGATATTAACAATTAAAATACAGGTGCAGGTTTCTTTTAATGTTATACTGTTGTTTAGGTAATAAGAAATATTAAATAAATGGTTTTAGATTTTGTAATTTTTCCCTACATTTCTGCTCGATTTTATATTCTAGTACATTTTCAGTGAAATGTAAAAATATTCTTGTTCTCTTTGACCAGTATTAATTTCTATAGACCTTGTTGCTTATCACTTGAATCCTGTAGCTGTCATACATCTGGTATAAGCAACATTTGATTATTGAAGTGTGTAGATCATCATTTCATATTTTAAAGATGTTATTTTACATTTCTGCATTTAAAAATAGTTTGGCCATAAGCTAGATGCACGCTTCTAATCCCTATACCTGCATACGTGACCTTTGTGAACAGAAATTTGTTTATAGCTGTGGATTCAAGTTTCTGAAGTGAATACCAATAAAAACCTAGGTCATGTTCATTGGTCATACATGTTTGAAATGTTAACCAATATATTTGTCGGTTGTGGTTTTTATTCACTGTTACACTTTTTAGCATGTTTTAACAAATTATTACATTTAAAATCTAAGGTGTTCTAAAGAGTGCTACTAAAGATCTGAGTTTAAAAAAAACACAAAAAAACATTTCAGCAATTCTCTTAGATCTTTAAAATGATCTTTTAGAGACTTTTTTCCCTAATTTTATTGATTTTCAATGAGTTCATGGTTTGCTTAATTCTACCTAAGGTTTTTCACGAACTTAAATTCCCTTACATTCAAATGTTTCCTCCAAAGCTCTGGCTTTTTCCTGTAATTTTCAGGCATGTCACTGCCTTTGTTAAATAAAAATACACACACATGTGCACACACATGCATTTAACAAATAAATTAACTTTATGAACATAAAACTGGCTTTATGATTCTTATAGTATTCCATGTAAAATAAGAAATGTAAAATTCAAAACTAGACTAGTTTTTCTAACTTCTAAGGTAAATTAGGACAATAGAAATCCCTCATTAAAATTCTATATAACTAAAACTCAAAACAGATAAAAAATAACACTAAACAATTTAGCCTAGTAGCCCATTTTATAATTCCCAAAGGAAATTACAAAGCCAATTACTTGGGTAATATAAATGCCCCAGAAGCCAGTCTCAAGCATAAAAATAGCAAAGTCAATAATACTACACAGCAAGAAGAGGAAAATTTTTTTTTTAAATTCCATTTCTTCAATTTTCATGGTTCAGGTTATACCAGTCATACATGATAGTTATGTCATTTTCTCTCTCTAACCAACAATGACCGTTTTTGCAGCAATGAGTTTTGTACAGGTCAAAAGCAGTGTGAATGGTTCTGTAAGAAAAGTTTTTTGAACAAAGTTCATTTGAGACCATTTACTCCCACAGAGGCAGAGAACGGTTTCCATTATCCACACGAGCCTGCCTTGCTGCCGGAAGTGCAAAGCACAGTGGCAGAGAGTGATGCGGGTCATTAACTTCCGACAGATGCCAAGACTGGAAGGTCAGGGTGTTGCGCGCTGTTCCATTATCTGCAGCCCACAACGGCCAGGCAATCAAGGGCAGATGAAAAGCTTGAGTCTACTATTAGGGATGATTACATGGGACACACTCCATTTCTACTGTCTTCCCTGGGGTCAATCGCATTACCCTGAAATGTGACAAATTCTATGCAGAATGTGCCATAAGCATGACTGCTTTAGATAAAACCTGCATGTGGGTTGCCTATGACATGAATAACTAGCCATTGATGCCAACTGACTTCTTCGGCATGACCAGTGATGCTCTATATTTAGTGAAAAAACCCGATAATGTCACCGGTCCCAGCCTTCCCATCACCACAGGCTGCCACTGAACAATCAATATGGACACCGAGAATGTCCAGTTGGGTCGACACAGCCCCTGGTACTGCCTCCTCATGCCCCATGGGGATGGCATGTGAAGGCAAGAACCACAGTCTTCCCTTTGCAAACCTCATCCTAGATACGAGCCATGAATATTACACGGGCTTTCAAAAGGAAATACAGTTCGTAAAATGTAAGGAGTGATGACACAGGAAGAGCAGCATACTTAGTAAAATCCATCAAATAATTTAATGGTTTTACAAGATCCTCAGTCTCTCCCTCTGTAACTTCTCCCTGTCAAACATGTAAATTGTAACTTCATTTAAAAAAATGTTTTCAACTCATGCTACCAGTGGTACTAACTAATATTCCGTTTCCAACACTCCACTCCAGCTTCTTTTATGTCTCTCTGCCTCACTGTCCTCAAAACCCCATGCCCCAGATGTACCAGACCAGGGAGGAACCCTTTCCCACCGGGACCAGCTCCCTCATTTCTGGCCTTGAGAATGCTGCTCTCCACTTGAGAAGTCTTCCATGCTTGCCTTCCTTTCTTAACTGACTCACCATTGCTTCTTCTGCCAGACCATCCAGTTGAGTTGCACTTAACTACACTCCTGTTGTATCTTATTCTTATGTCTGGTTCATCACTTTTCATGCAGTTTCCATTATCACATTACCTGATGCAAGACTACGGAGTACTGACACTGCCAATCATCTCCCTATTTCTGGCCTAAGCACAACCTCACCGCTCAACAGGTACTGAGTACTTAATGAATAAATAAGTACAAATAAATAAAATGTATCCAAACGATGATTTCACTATGCTTTTGATGCAGAAATTCTGCCTCTAGGGATTTATCTGAAGTAGTCAGTTAGATAACTAATGACGATGTCACAGGGGTCCCAACTCTTATCTTGGTTGGTGGGTATATACATGTCCACTACATTTTCCTTTCTATATTTTTGTATATCTGAAATACAACCTGATTAATTTTAAAAAATAAAATATATAAGACATGAGAAAAGCCACACATGAAAATATCATTTATAATAGTGAACAATTATTAAAACTAAAGTACATTTTAATAAGATATGGGTAAAATTAATTTATGAATGTAAATCAAAGACATATAAGTATTGAAAATGATGGTTTAGATCTTCTCTCTCATGGAAAAATGACCACAATACATTACTCAGTGGGAAAAACAAGATTACAGAATATTAATTATATGATGACTCATCTACTTTAAATTGTGTGTTAATACAAAATATTCCTTAAATAACTTTTTCTAGAAGGTTCATTGTGATTAATTCTGGATGGTAAGATTTTAGGATCTACACATAGTTTGCTCTAAGCATGATTTAAATGTTTTTAAAATAGTTTATTCATTTAATACTCAGAAAAAATATTTTCATTTGAAAAACAATGTCTTCAATATATTGTCTTTTTAATACTTCTTTTCAAAATCAAAAGAATTCCAAAGGCTGTTTTTGTTACCATTATTGTGGGTTTTATTTTGATTTTTTGTTTACTTTAAAATAACTTATGAACTATAGTGAAATAATAAACTGAAGAACACATAACTTCTAAATAAATATATAAAATTTTCTCATTCTTTCTTCTTTATGTTATAATCAGAAAGCAACATTCTTCTGGGTTGATATCTCCAGCCCACATTTCAGAAAGAGGATTAGGAGAATAAGGAGAAAGGAGAAAATGAAGAGCTAATGAGACAAAAAAAAAAAAAAAAAAAAAAAAAAAAAGGCTGACATATAAACATAGAACAACAATTCTCAAGTTTACTCAGTCTTATTCCTCTTTAAATACTTCATGAAAAATATGGATTTTCACCAGAAAAAAAAAATGCCTGTATCTATACAAACAACTTTGGTGGGTCCACAGATTCCATGACGCACCTGGGTACCTCAGAACAAGAAAGCCAGACCTAGAGAGATGAAAAAAGCCAAGAACATGCAGAGTCAGAGCCACAAAAAGGGAGCAAAATCTACCTGCAGATGATCTATTTGGCAAAGCTTCCCTGTGTCCTCACAAACAAATTTCAACACAAGGGGAGTCTTTACAACTTCAGACAGGAGTCGACACAGACAATCCATCCTATGACCATGGCTAAAGGGCCACACTGCTGGCCCGGTGCTTTCTATTGAGTTCTCTCAGGCACATTTTCAGTGGCGTGGGTCAGCGCGCAAAGTTCAAATGCAACTACCTCCCAGTCACAAGTAGGAGATGGAGACGATCCTCCCCCTCTGTCTTTGGTGATATCCTTATTTATCTGACACACTGCCACCCCAGGTTGATGTCTGAAGAATAGAAACTGAGATCCACATCACACGCCTCTTTCATCCTTCTTCCCACAATCCCTCAAGATTGGGAAAGAGAGATTTCCCTTATTCTTCTTCCTCTTCTACCATCAAAATGTTCCCTGTTTAAGATGGAGTGATCCAGCCTGCCAAAGGAAACTTTTCCCATGCTTAAAGAGAAATAAACATTGAAACATTAATCCAAATACTGGCCTGGTTTGCAAGGTGACGCACAGATGTAAAACCCTGTGTAAGAACCTGACGTCTCTTCCTGGGTTCATGGATGCCGAGGGGAACTAGAGTGAAGGAAGGCTCCCAAGGTCAAAAAGGGAATCGCAGAAAAAACATAAGCTGTGCATATTGTCTAGATACCATGTCAACTCCCCTGTTGCCTCTCCTCACACTCAAATGAATTAAACACGCAGAGCAGTCATCACACTGTGATGCCCTCACGCTGTCACAAGGTGACTGCGTGCACAGTGGGTGCGTGCAAGTGGGCAGGGCTGGGCTTGACGCTGCATGCACGGCATGGAGCCTGCCTGGGAGTCCCGCCTCCTCCAGGCTCTGGGGATGGAGCCGGGAGGAGGCGGGTCCCCCGGCTCCACCAGACAAGGCCTGCCTGGGGGTCTGGCAAGGCCTGTCTGGAGGTCCCCTGGCTCAGCACGTTGAGGCCTGCTTGGGGATCCACTGGCTCCGAGCAGTGAGGCCTGCCTGGGGGTCCTGGGGGTCCTGGGGTCCGGCTTCCTGGCTCCGTGTGGCATGGAGGCGGGACCCCCGGCTCCAGCCTACCTATTTGGGGCAATCCATTGAGGAGCCCTGGATGGGTGGGCAGGGCCTACCACTTTGAGGTGATCGATCATGGGGCTCCTGCACTGTGACAGGGCACAGGCCAGGCTGGGGACACACACACCCCCCCCCCCAGTGCACAAATTTCATGCACTGGGCCCCTAGTGAAAAATAATAGAAGTGGCCCTATCATCTGCCCTTCTCTGCCTTCCCGCCCCTGGCCTCTGCAGGAGGGAGTGTCTGTGCACAGCCCAAGCCAAGATCAGCATTCCTCCTAAACTATAGTCCAGCTTGCAACACTCAATTCCAGGGAGTGATTTAGTGCTTTATGTAGAGTCTCTGGGCATCACCTTGATTAGAAGAGGGGATCAATTAACACTATGTGAATTAGCTTCAGTCAATGTACAAAATTATACAGCCCCTCTCCCAGTGTCTGCCTATCAGAGCGGAGCCTATTTTCATAGCTATCTCTCTCCCAAGGCTCTTCCAGCAGAATTACTTCCTTCTGAGATGCAGGGAGAAGAGACTCGGATTGTCTTTTAGCTTGACCACTTTATCTTACTTAGAAAGACAAGCTTAATAAATCAGAACATTCTTCTATCTGAATCCTGTCTACCCATACTCCGTTATCTTTCATTCATGAGTGAATGTGCTGTCTGAACTCTGAACAGTGGCATGGCCTTGACCCTCCTTTTAGTCTCTAGGGGGAAATTCCCACATGCAAATTAAAATCCCAGCTCACCTTTTTCATCCCAACTTACTCTTCTAATCACCCTCAGAAGATCCGATGTTCTGTGAAGACTGACATTTGAAAAGTGACAAAGAAATATCAGTTTGCAGGAGTTGGGGATTGGGGTTGGGAGATGCTCCTGTATACAGTTAATAGTGAATGGAGAGAAGAAAAGCTTGTTATTGGTCAGGGTAAGCTTGAAAGGGCGTTCAGGATGCAAGTCCCTTTGAATGGCTGTCACAGAATACCACAGATGGGGTCGGGGGGCGCTATGATCTCACTAATAAGTGGAATCCAATGAACAAAACAAACCAACAAATAAAATGGAACCAGAAGCATAGATACATGGAACAGATTGGCTGGTACTCAAAGAGATAGGGTGGGGGTAACTGGATAAAGAAAGTGAAGGGCTTAGCTGAAGAACATATATGCATTCCCCATGGACACAGACAACAATTTGGTGAAGGCCAAGGAAGGGGGAGGATGGAGGTGGGCAAATGGAGGTGGGACTCCTGCAATAATGTCAACACTAAAAAAAAGTTAAAGATAGATAGATAAATAGATAGATAGATAGATAGATAGATAGGGACATTTGCTCCTCCCAGCTCTGGAGGCTGGGAAGTCCAAGGTCAAGGAGCTACAGATTCAGTGTCTGTGAGGAACTGCATCCCACAGAGGGTTGTCATCTTCACTGTAGCCTCACATGAGAGAAGGAGCCGGGGCTCTCTCTGCCATCTCTTCCATAGGGAAGGAATACCATTCAGATCTCTATGCTCAGGACCTACTCACCCCCAAAGGCCCCACCTCCAGATACCGTCACATTGGCGATTAGGTTTCAGCATATTAATTTGTGGGGTGAGGGGGAGCAGGTCCTGAGCACAGAGATCTGAATCACTCAGCTCATAGCAGCATATTGGGAAAGAGAGACCAATTTGCTAGGACGGGGTTTGCAAATTGGTCATCATGCCAAGAGGCTGTGCTCCCTAGTAGCGGGTTGTTGAATAGTGAAGCAAGTCGCTTGGCTCTGTCGAAACACCTAAGCTTTTCACCAGCTTTGTCACTAAATCCTTGTGAGAATTATTCAATTTAGTCTGGCAAAGTACCAACTCATACATTTTCTAAAAACATGTAACACTTTAATGGCAAATTTTACTTTAAGGACAGGTATCTCCACCACCCCCCACCTCCCCCCCACCCCACCCCCCAAGTAACTGACCTCACTTGAAGACAGGGGGAAGTTTGACCATGACTGGGCAACGCTAAGTGGTATACTGGTATACAGGCGGGCCTGAGGGGGAGAGAGAAAGAAAGGAGAGAACAAAGAATGGGGAGAGTTTCCCTGGCTGGGTGGGTCAGCTGGTTAGAGCATCATCCCATACACCAAGGGTTGCAGATTCAATTCCCAATCAGGGCACACACCCAGGTTTTCGGTTTGATCCATAGTAGGGGTGATGCATTCGGGAGACAATCAACGTCTCTCTCTCTGTCTCTCTCTCTGTCTCTCTCTCTCTCTCCCTGTAAAAATCAATAAAACATATCCTGAGAAGAGGATTAAAAAAAAAAAAAAGAATGGATGCCCTAGCTGGTTTGGCTCAGTGGATAGAGAGTCTGCCTGTGGACTGAAGGGTCCCAGGTTCAATTCTGGTCAAGGGCACATGCCTGGGTTGTGGGCTCAATCCCGGTAGGGGGCATGCAGGAGGCAGCCAATCAATAGTTCTCTCTCATCATTGATGTTTCTATCTCTCTCTCCCTCTCCCTTCCTCTCTGAAAATCAATAAAAATATTCTTTTAAAAAAATAATAGAGAGAGAGAGAAAGGAACAAAAGAACAGGGAGGGAGGATGAATAAGTAAATAGTAGACAGACATAGCAATGCTGCTCCTTGACTTCCATGAAGTAGTGAATCTTCTATCAATTGCTGACAGAGAACTCTGTCGTGTTCTGAGTATCTGAGGATGGTCAGGTCTGGGCTTGAAGAAAATTCCTGATAGCAGATTTGGCCACACAAACCAAACACCTTCACCGAGCAGTGGCAAGGGTCTGCGATGCCCCGTGTGGTGGGGAGTCATGCCGAGCATCATGCAAACATTTCCCATGGGCCGCAGGTGCAAGACCTCTGGAAGCCCATTAATTCACAGCTGCTGTAAGAGCTGATGCTGCAAAACAAAGAGATCTGTACTCTGGGAGGTGAGTGCATGTGTGTGTGTGTGTGTGTGTGTGTATGTGTGTGTGTGTGCATGTGTAAATATAGACTCAATAAATGAATGCAAGCAGAGGAAGGGTCTTACTTTATCGCCTTTCTGTATAATATTTAGTAACTTTGGATAGCTTTTTTCTGATTATAAAATTAAATCAATGATTAAGAAATTTTGGAAAATACAGAAAATGACAAAAAACAATATCACAAACAAGAAATAATCACTGTTAATATTTTAACATATTTCTCTCAAGATTTCTCCACTGGAATCATACTCTGTGTAATGTTTTATAAACTACTGATTCCCATAACATTAGTCACCCTGAATACTGGTGCCTGCCACAGAGTATCTATTATTTTGCATTATTAACACTTACAGGTATTCTCATCATATAGATTTAAGATTCCTCAATAGTATTCTGCAGTTGTAAATGTGGCTTGTTTATATATGTTTTTAAGTTTGCTATTAAATATTAATGCGTTAATTCACATCCATGAGGATTTCCTTAGGGTAAATTTTAGGAGGAAAAATTACTAGATCAAAAGATATTATCATTTAAAGTGTTTTGATATCTATTACCAAATTCTTCTACACACTGTTGTGTACACTCACTCCCCTCTACGAGGTGTGCCGGTTACCAGAACCACTGCCCACACTGGCTATCATTTCTCCTCAATTTTTCATGTTGAACAATGCAAAACATATAGATTTTTACTTTGTGAGGTTAAACAATGCCCATGCTTTTTGTCATTTTTATTGCTTTGTTCATTATCTAGATATTTTATTATTCAGGTATTTATTATTCATACTCTCATTATTTTCTGTAAGGGCTCTGTATTTAATGAGGATGTTCACTATTTTGAAATAGTATATTAAGCTATTTTTATTGTAATAAGAACATTCAATGAGATCTATCTTTTTAACAAGTTTTAAGTGTACAATGCACTATTGTTAATTATAGGCATATTGGTTAAATATAGCCAATCTCTACAACTTACGCATTTTGCATAACTGAATCTTACATTTTTAAAATTTTATTTATATGTTGACATACAAAGATTTTGGGTTTTTATGTAAGCAAATGTGCCAATTACCATGGTTTTCATGTTATAGATTATGATTTGAGGCAGAAATCATATATTTTTTCTAGATCATAATGCTTTCAGCATCGCTAGTTAAAGAAACCGTTATTTTTCTACTGGCTTGAAATTTTACTTTGTCATAAATCAAGTTCAGCTTATACTGAAAGCCTGTTCCTGGCATTTTGATTCAGCCCCTTTAATCTGACTGTGGGGATTTGGTTCAACCGTGAGCATGCTGTTTTGATTGCCATGGCCCTGTTTTAATATCGAGCTTCTGGGAGTGCCCCTGTACTGAAAACATTCCTGTTTAAACTTGATCTGACTCAATGAGTTTTCTAAGCCAAGCTGCCATGGAGGCTGGAAAGCAGGAAGGTATTTAATTCTCCACATATCCAGCAGGCAGAAATATCTATAGCTACATGTAGATTAAAATCACATTTCTTCTCTTTTGTTTTCTAATGCTTAGGAATCTTTGCATCATTTCAGTATCATTGTGTTAGTGATCCAATAGAAACATAGAGGATTTATTAGATATCAATATGCTCACCATCTTTGTATGTAATTTCTAAATCAAATCTCCTTTTGAAAACACAAGATTGTTATGCCCAGATTTCAAGATTCCCAAGAGTCCATCAGGGAGCCAGCCAGTCCAATTCAAAAGCAATGAGTCTTTTATTTCAAGCCCGGGCTTGGCTCTCCTACCTTCCTTACTGACGCAGCAGCAGGTGGCAAAGAGAAAGCAGTCTGATAGAACCAGGGGTTTTATAGAGGGTTGGAGTAGGGGCGGGAGAGGGGGCTGTGCCCCCCGCCGATTGGCCAGGTGCGAGCTGGTGTCCCATTACACAGGATGTGGTCATAGCGATGGTGTGCACTTCCCTTGACCACCATTGGTTAGTCCAGAGAAATGGTGGATGTGGCTAGCAGAGGCTCCTTCCGGGAAGAAGCCTTTGCTGAGCACATGGTCCTGTACAAAATGGAGGTCCCTTAATGGATGGGGAGCAGGCCACTCGGTTCCAATGCAAGGCTTGCCGCCTGGGCATTACCGGGAAGCGGGCCGCCCACCACCCCGCCTGGCCTTTGGGTCACCCGGTTGCTCGGCCCAAAAGTGACTCGGAGGCCGAGGAGGGCGGCCCGGTCTGTCTGGGCGTCTGCAGGCCGGCACCTATCTGGTCAGGCGCTGCCTTGGCCATGGCTGCCCATCCCTCCCTCGTAGCTCCTCTCAGCAGCCTGTCCGGCCGGCGACTCGCTGGAGGCGGTGGAGGCGGAGCGGAGCCGCCCAGCCTCGGAGCCCCAGCCCGGTGGCCGCGAGCTGCATCCGAGCCACGCGCCCCGCCGGTGGGCGCTGGGCCAGTCGCTCTCCCTGCCGGACGCCTGCGGGGCCACGCTGGCCCTTTCAAAGATGTCATTCAAAATAGTTGGCCAATGGTGATTAATTGGTTGTAAGTTATGGAACACTTTAAATAAATAAGAAATTTGTGTTCCCTATCCTCTGAAAAAATACATCTATATGAAAAAAATACATCACATACAATTTTAGCATTTTCTTGGATCATCTGATGCAAAATTATGATCTCATTACTAGTAAAAAAAATACTTAGTGCTTTTCAAATGTATTTTAGCCAACTCATCTGTCCTTAGATAAAAGCTTATGCAAAGAAAAAACAAAACATCTTCTGGAGTTTGTAAAGCTCTTTAAGATGACATGACAGAATTAAAGCACCGAAGGGAGAGGTAGATAAACGTGCCGGAGGGAGCCGGGAGTTCTGGCTGGGCTGAGAGCAGGTGTAGATGAGCAGAGACTGGATTCGTCCGAGTAAAGGCAGAGAAGCGCCGTGTGAACCACTGTGAACCCAGGCTCATCACCAGACGCCGTTATCTGCTGCTGTGAACCAGGTGGGAGGGGTGTTGCAACTGCTAATTTTATGTCCCAGTGGGCTGAGCCACCGGGCCCAGATGTTTGGTCAGCCGTTATTCTGGGTGTCCTGGGAGGGTTTCAGATGAGATTACATGTAAAGCAGGAGGCCTCGGAAAGGAAAGCAGTTTTCTCCATAACGTGGGTGGGCCTCATCCGATCCGATCAGTTAGGTCAAAATAGAGCAAAAGGCTGACCCTGAAGTGGGAGAGAACTTTCCGGCCAGACGAGCTTCAAAACCGACATCAGCTCTTCTGGGTTCAACAGCGGCTCCCCGCCTTGGGGCTGGCACTGGGACACGGGCTCTACAGAATTTGGATTTGCCCGTCTCCATAATCACACGAGCCAATTCCTCGTAATAATTCTCTTTATGTATATGAAGCCTATAAAGAATGCTGACTAACAACCTTCTATCCCAGTGGCCCAGGACAGACCAGGTTCATGCCTGTGTCCACTGCACATATTACAGACATCCTTCTCATTCACACAGGCACCTGGCGTTTGGTGTTTGTTTATGTTTTACAACACAGAGGGAGGTCCTGTTTGTCTGAAATGCACCACCAAAGGGTCTGCGATGCCCCGTGTGAGGGGGAGTCGTGTCGAGCGTCGTGCAAACATTTCCCATGGGCCGCAGGTACAACACCTCTGGAAGCCCATCAATTCACAGCTGCTGTAAGAGCTGATGCTGGAGTTTGCAAAGCTCTTTAAGATGACATGACAAAGTTAAAGCACAGAAGGGAGAGGTAGATGAACATGCTGGAGGGTGCCGGGAGTTCTGCCCTGAGCTGAGAGCAAGTGTAGACGAGCAGAGACTGGATTCATCCAAGTAAAGGCAGAGAAACACTGTGTGAGCCACTGTGAACCCAGGCTCATCACGAAACACAAGTTATCTGCTGCTGTGAACCAAGCGGGAGGGTTGAAAATAGAAACATTTTCAGTCCAGGGCACTCCCAAAAGCTAGATATTAACCAGGGGAGACCCACAGTGGTCCCAGCTTGGGGGCGGGGTCATCTGTTTGTTGAGAACAGCCCTGAGCGAGGCAACGGCAGGCCCCCTGAGGACAGGCTAAGTGGAAACACCAGGGAGGCTGTGGCTGTGCCCCCTGCCCAGGCTTCTCCTTCCAGGGCCAGAGCAGGCGTGCTCCCCCACCCCGTACCTGTGAGGATCAATGACCTGCTCCCCCGCACGAGGCCCTGCAGGTTTGTTCTGATGACCTGCTCCTCCTGAGGTCACTGCCTTTCATCGTCACTAGTCCCCGCAGCCCCTACAGTCCGAGGGAGCAGCATCTGGGCGGCACCAGAACAAGAAAAGTCTGGGAGCAAGAGCGGCGTTCTCTTAAACTCACGCAATTCTCAAAACGCCTCTGGCCGGAGCTCTTACTCCTTGACCCTGCTCACTGCGCCAATGTGGGAGCAAGTTCCTCCTTGATCCTGCTCGACTGCACCAACTGTGGCCAGGATTAGATGGAGAAGACATGGGCAGTCACAGGGTATAGGAGGGGCTTTACTGCAGGCCAAGTAGCCGTGGCTAAGGAGGAGCCAGCAGACAAAACAGTTCTTCAAAGGAGCCCCACCAAGCAGCCGCGCACAGGCTGGTCAGCAACACATCTTTACACCAATTCTCACAAAAGAGGCTTCGTGCCAAATAGTGACATCACTATCTGGGTTGTAGAAAGGCACGCCTGCGCAGTGCGAACAGTACAACTGCTGTCATTGCCTTTGCACCCGCGTATGGCGGCTTGGCCTTGAGCATCTGGCGGACTCTGATTCGGGTTCCCCCACCTCTTTCTCTAAGTCATGTTACAACGATTCAATGCAAACGCTTCCCCTGAGAGGAGGGATGAATGATCCAGTTTCGCATTCACCTTTTCCTCCATCCAGTGAATCAGAGTTTTAAAGCCTTAACATCCGTCGCCATTGTAAGTTCCACGCTTAGGATTATATCTTCGCACTTTGGTTCTTGTTCCAATCAGTGGTGCACCTGTGGAGAGCACGTGCAGTTTCCAGTTCTGTTCCGTCACAGAGCCTTCCCGCTGACAGGCTTGTTCCCTGGGGTCTGATACAAATGCAGTGACTAAGGACACCTATAAAATAACTAATAAATAAATTCTGAACATTTAAAAGAGGTAATCAAGCACAACTTAACTTCCTAAATATAATTTCATCTTTTGCGGCTGTTTTAAAGATTTGAAATCGGGAGGAAATTCTTCACAAGTGGCTTTTATATATAATAACTCGGAACCTGATCCTCATTCAAATGTGCACGTTAATGCCTAATGCATATCAGAGTAGCTCCTGTGGGAGGGACCGAGGGTCAGACTGTGCAGGGTGAAAAAGAATAAACACGGAAACCAGTGGCGGGGGCGGAACTGCAGCCCATTCACCCTGCCCGGAGCGATGTCCCAGTTGGCAAGAAACCATGGTCCCACTTAAATAGTATTAGGATAATGTTGGGAGCGTAAAAAGAGCTTGGAAACCTTCCCTCCTCTGGAACTTTTTGTAATAGTTTGAGGAAGACATGTGTTAGTTCTTCTTTGAATGTTTGGTAAAATTCGCCTGTGAAGCCATCTGATCCAGGACTTTTGTTTGCTGGGAGTTTTGGGTTTTTTTAAATTATTATTACTCCTTAGATTTCATTTGTTTTTACTGGTCTATTCAGGTTTTCTGCTTCTTCCTGACTCAGACTTGGAAGATAGTATATTTCTAGGAATTTGTCCATTTCGCCAGGTTGTCTAGTTTGTTGCCATATAGTTGTTCATCTGCTTAAATCGTAGAGCTGAGCATGATTTAGTCGGACTTGTGGCAAAAAGCCTACGTCCATGTTGCTCATGCTATTCCGTTCAATGACTTTTGCTTTTACTTTCCCATTGTTTCCAGGAGGGGCAGGCACCTTCCCGACTAGAGTGACTTCCTCAGCAAAACTCTCCTCCCTCGGACATGTGCACAGTTTTATACTGAGAAACAAAAGCCTACATCTTGTATTGGCAAGCAAAATTCGATGTTTTTCCTCCTCTACTGACCTAGGAAATTAAGTTATTAACAGGAAAACACTGAATAAAAAGTTTACCCCCAGATAAACCTACAAGTATGAATTGTATAACTTATACTAAAAACAAGGCTAAGCACGTTGTTAACTGGCAAGTGATGAGCCTGCTTATTTGAGCAGCATCTCTCTCACTTACAAGTAGATGATGTCACCACTCACCGGGACCTAGAGATGCCCACGGCCCTAGGCCAGGACCTGATTCCCAAGAAGGTGTTGTTTGTGCTGCAGGTTCCCCCAAAGTCACACCTGTGCTGTTAGGTCAAGCTCCATTCATCTGGTCTCACAGCCGCACTGAACCTGACACTCAAGCCACACAGACAATGTCCACAGTGTGTGGCACTAGTGGGCACTGCCAATCAACTTCTGCAGAAAGCACCGCTCTCACCTTCTCTCTTACTGTTTATTGCTACTGAGCTAAGAATTGTATCTTTAAACGAGTCCTTCCATATTGATGCTCAGTGTTTCCTTGTTGTTGATACTTCCCCACTTCATGTCCTTGAAAGAGAGACATGAGACAAGGGTGGAAAAGTAGCTAGTGATATGAGCAGTTCTATGCATGGGATAAAATAGCACTGGGCCATTGTAAATTGAGATGAATAATCATTTCATCTCTTCTGCATGCCCGGTCTAGACATTGCAAAAAAATAATTATTATATTATTCTTAGCCAAATATTATGATGGTATTATATACCTGTAATCATAAAATACCAAAACATACTAAGAATTCTATGATTTTTATAAAATATACATCAAAACAAACTTCCAAAGGTCTGAAGGAGACTATAAGTCGCAGGAACAGGTTCTCAGAGGCTACATTTGAATCTGTTCAGGTGGGATTAGTTGCCTCTTTAATTGACAGCATGGTAATTAAAGTCAGTCTAGGCCAGTTGTCGGCAAACTCATTAGTCAACAGAGCCAAATATCAACAGTACAACAATTGAAATTTCTTTTGAGAGCCAAATTTTTTATACTTAAACTATATAGGCAGGTACATTATTATTAACTTGATTAGGGTACTCCTAAGGCTTAGGAAGAGCCACACTCAAGGGGCCAAAGAGCCGCATGTGGCTCGCGAGCTGCAGTTTGCCGACCACGGGGTTAGACAGCAGCTAAGTCGGCCTCTCAGACCATTCTCAGACTTCTGAATCCACATGTGTGTAGCATCCTCCCTCTATCTTACCTGCCCTCTCTCCAGCTGTTACAGCCAGGCACCCACCTGTCATCGGTAAACCATGCTCCTAGCAATGCGTTGCACAGCGCTTGCACGGAAGCACAGTTATCTAATAGTTAAGAGATGTACACTCTGTCCTGGCAGCAAGGTTGGCTCGTGGATGTGAGAGTCAATGTCACTTGATGAAGAGGGTCCTCCCATCCGCCAACCAGGCATGTGGATGCAGTGCAGAATGAGGCCTTGGCTTAAAAGTGAAGATGACGCACACCAACTTGGGATTTTCCTGTAGAAATAGGAAGAGATTGACCAAAGTGGGAGGGGAGGGGAGTGGGTACAAAACAAAGGGGAAAATTAAAAGAAAAGAAATACAATGAAGAACTTGGCTTTGGAGTTGACCAAACAGAATTCCTCCTATGGCGCTATTTCCTATAAGTTGTGTAACCTCTCAAAGCTTCATTTTCCTACAAAATTACCCTCCAAGATAGTAGAACTTATCCCATTGTTAGTATTAAGTGAAGTGATACGGTATAACATGGATATATGTAAGTCTCAAAGCGATTCAGTTCAAGGCTCCCAAGTGGAGGGATGTAGCAGGAAGCACAGTCCCCACCCCTGATTCTTAACTTACAAACACTCTGGGGATCGGTGGAAGGAGCTACAGGTGGTGGGGAGGTCACAACAATGTAATGATCAGACAGGAATAAAGCAAGTCACATGGCAAGGTCCAGTGTCTTCCCTTCTGAGCCAAAATCATCATGGGAGGCTGCATTATGAGGAAGTGAGGCCCTCACAAGGCCCCGGGAGGGGGAACTGCTGGGGCAGATCCTAGTCTACATTCCTAACACCATTTCTGTGTCTCCCTGAGGAAGACAGGTCACTTACAGACCCTACTGTCTATGTTTCTGAGGCCCAAGGTTCCTCTTCTTCCTGTGGCCCTGGAGGCCCTCCCCATCCCCATCCCCATCCCCATCCCCATCCCCAGCACATTCCATCCCCATCCCCATCCCCATCCCCATCCCCATCCCCAGCACATTCCATCCCCATCCCCATCCCCATCCCCATCCCCATCCCCACACATTCCATCCCCATTCCCATCCCCATCCCCATCCCCATCCCCATCCCCACACATTCCATCCCCATCCCCATTCCCATCCCCATCCCCATCCCCATCCCCACACATTCTATCCCCATCCCCTGCACATTCCATCCCCATCCCCATCCCCATCCCCACACATTCCATCCCCATCCCCTGCACATTCCATCCCCATCCCCAGCACATTCCATCCCCATCCCCATCCCCAGCATATTCCATCCACATCCACATCCCAACACATTCCATCCCCACCACCAAAGATTAGTTTTCCTAAATGTAAAGCTCCATCCTCTGGCAAAGCTGTACCACTCTCCTTCCCACCCACTGTCCTTCCCTAGGATCTCAACATCCACTAGAAAAAGACTGGACTTGAAAATTCCCTGCCCGAACTTGATCTAAGAAAACTCTAGCCTGCAGGCAGAGCGTTCTACTTCACTCTGTCCCTCAGGAGCAGTTTTATAGCTTTCTGCTCACTCTCTGTCCTCATCGCCTGCATTTGTTTACGGCATGGGAGCCTGTCCTGACACAAATGTCTCACAAAGAAAGAAGATGTGACAGAAGCTGCCACTTATTCGGTCTCTATTTGTACATTCAACCCCCTAGTGGCTTAGTCATCTCTCAAAATTCTTCCCGACATCTGAAACCGCACAGTCCGAGTGTGAACAAACATTAAACTAAAATCCAAAATATCGGAATCAGAGAGATTAGGCCTTAGCTCATTTTCTGTACCGGCATATTATAAACTTGTCTTTATCAACTCATTTTCCTTTACCAACTAATAAAAATGTTCCCTCTTTTGTTCACCACCAATCCCAACTTGATAGCAAGCCCTCCCCTCAGGTTCACCATAGATGCCTTCCTTGGCTGTAGGACCCTGTGGCCTTATGTCTCTTTGCCAGATTAAGCCCTCAACAAATATGTCCTGTGTGCTGACATAAAGCTCTATGCTGTTACTATTCTAAGTGGAGAGTGAGACATAGATAAGCAATAATAAAAACAATTATAGGTAGTGACATGTTTTATAAAGAAAACTAACAAGACTAATAGAATGGACTAGAAAGCCACAGTGGATCAAGAAAGGTGGATGGGCACATGTTAGCCTGCATGGTGAGGGGAGATCTCTCCTAGGAGCTAACATTGAACAGAAGGTCTCAGTGTGAGGACAGCCATGCAAATATGCAGATCAATTATCAAGGTCCAGGGGAGGGCTCGGAGGCATGAGTGAGTCCTCTTCCAGGACGCTGAGGCACTGTGGGTGAGAAGGAAGGCAAGAGACACTGGGTGGACAGGGAGGCAGTTAGGGGATCATAGGGACACCAGGTGGACAGGAAGGCAGGGGACAGTTAGGAGATTACTAAAATATTCCAGGACAAAGGACGATGGTGGGATTCAATCCAGACCTGTAGGGATGGCAGGAAGTAACCAGACTCTGAGACTCTTCTAGAGGAAGAGCTGAGAGCAGTCCCAGGGGATTAAATTTAAAGGCCTCAAAAATCATCAGATTTTAGTCCAAACAGGCAGAGAGATGGTAGAGCCATTCGCTGACATGAGGAAAAGCATGTTGGGGGATGGAGCAAAATCAACTGTTCTGTTTTAGACATATTACACTGGAGATGGCTAGAGGCTGTTGGGAGAACAACTCTGAGCTAAGAAGAAAGTCAAGAATGAAGATGAGCTTTCTATTTACCTGCTGTCTCTGCTCTAAGACCACCTTTCTACAATATAATTTTCTGTAAATTACATTTCCCATGCCCCCTCGATCTGCGGCTTCCTATTCAGGTTTTGTTTTAAGAGAAATATAAAGAAGGAGAGAGACAAACTTTGTGTTTTCTAGTTGCTGCCAGTCATTGTTCTAGCAGATGGCAGCCTCCAGCCATGAGCTTCTTCAGAAGGGAACCATCACCCTGCTTCACACTCTCAGAGGGACCAGAAGCAGTCAGGCCTCTTCCTCTAAGAGCCAGAGTACTGGCAACCCATCTAGCCAACCATCCATTCTCCAGCCAGCCAGCCAGCCATTCATCTACCTATCCATCCACCCATCCATCCATCCACCCATCCATTCATCCATCCATCTCTGGCAACTGAAGTACTGGCTTGGCCATACCATCTCAGCGCTCTGAGAAGCTGCTAGGCTCGGGCCCTCAGCTCCAAGCACACACTGGGCCATGCCTTTTCCTCAAAGGCCAGAGCACCAGCCCTGCAGGGACCTGCCCCCAGGCTCTGGGTTTCTTATTTTCTAAGAGTTATTGTTCCTTCCTATATTTACAAATTTCTGGGATACCTCAGCTTCTCCTTTTCACTCTTTAAGTCTTATGTTTATGCACAATTCCCTGAATTAAGTCCTATCTCTGAAATTCAAAATGTGGTTTCTGCTTTACTGACTAGACCCTGACTGACAGATAGATAGATACATAGATAGACACATAGATAGATGAAGGATGGATGGATAGATAGATAGATAGATAGATATAAATTATAAATAGTAGGTAGGTAGGTGATAGATAGATAGAAAGGAAGAAAGAAAGAAAGAAAGGAAGAAAGAAAGAAAGAAAGAAAGAAAGAAAGAAAGAAAGAAAGAAAGAAAGAAAGACAGACGGTGGGTAAATAAACATTTTTTCCTTTTCTTAACAATGGTGGTCTGCTATCTCTGAATTGACCACTTAAATTAATCAGAAGGTCTTAGATTACTCGTCTATGATTACTAACTAGTAAAAATACTAACAACAAATTATCAGTATTACTTTTCCACATCTCCTTGATCTATTTTTCTTGTTTCTCAATGAGTATATATCAAAATAGTTTACCACTTAGACCAAAGTTTCTCTACCATTTTGTCTGCATACTATTGGATACTAAGTAGAAAAGGTGGGGCTCTTTCGGGGAATTAATTAAAAGTGTCTTAAGTGATATCGTTTGCCCATAGGAAAAATAAAATATATGTTTATGACTTCCAGAAGTTTCACGTATTTATCACTGGAAAATCAGAGGAATGACAGATCTGGGAGGAAATAATATTTGGCACATTTATGTATCCTTCAAATTCCAATTAAAAGACCGATACAATCATCATGAGTATACACAAAATTTAGAAGCTACATAAACACACAGCACATGCCCAATCAGATGGTGTAAAGAACGCACAATTGAAATATGAACAATAAGTTTAAACTAGGATATAATTATTGAAGTAATCCTACACAGGATTTTTACTTAGGTTTTGTTTGTTTGTTTGTTTGTTTTTTACAACTGATTTATATACACACTTCGACACATAAAAATGGGAGTAAATATTCTTATATGACACTGCTTTTCATTACTCACATTCTCTGCCCGACAAAATTTGGCTCAAATAACTATACGTAGAACCATCATATGCTCAAGTTTTCAAAAATTATCACCCCTCCTCTCCTTTTTTGACGAGGGATTGAGTGGAAGGTCTGGCAATTTGTAAGCTACATATAATTAGGGGAGAAACAGGTGTTGCCAAACATTAGTGCTGCAAAATACATCCTCAACAGTATCACCTGCAGCCCCGTGAGTGATGTTATTTTCCAGTAAGCAAACATTTTTTCAATTAGTCCCACATTGGCTCTCACCTCTGTCAGAGTTTGTAATGAAGATGAGCGGTTTTCTTTGGGCCCAGTACATTCTGTTAGAAATGAAATGTGCAACCTCCCCTGTGCCTGGACAACCTCCCCTGTGCCTGGGCAACCTCCCCTGCTCCTGGGCAACCTCCCCTGTGCCTGGACAACCTCCCCTGTGCCTGGGCAACCTCCCCTGTGCCTGGGCAACCTCTCCTGTGCCTGGGCAACCTCCCCCGCTCCTGGGCAACCTCCCCTGCTCCTGGGCAACCTCCCCTGTTCCTGGGGAAGCACTTAGACATCTCCATGTTTCGAATGGTCTTTCCTGTGTGGCCATGGACAGAGCCATCTTTCTTCTGCTTTGGCAGCTCTGGGGTAATACACAGAGCTGGTTCTGAATTACAGAATGCCGGTGGAGACCCCTCAAAGTGTTCTCAAATATAATTCATTTTCTTTGGAGATAGGGATTATCAGTTCTTCTAAAGTATGATTTAATTATGCTCTTACATAAAATGTCATCATCCTAGTACACTTGACATTTTTAATACACATTCTATTCCTGTCATCTATATCAATGACAAATGACAGAATAAAGGCCTAGTTAAAAATTATATCATCCGAGACATTTTCTATAATTATGGGCAATTAGAATTTGTAAAACATTTAAATGAATCTAGCTTTTTAAAAAGCCCAGGACGCTCCTAAGGAAACGAAAGCAAGCGCTGAATACCCAATCTATCAATCAAGAGGCCTGGTGAGGGGAAGCAGGCACTGGATGGAGTCGTGGCACTATCACTACCTGGCCTTTGACTTTGGACAAGCATCTCATCCTCTCCAAGCCTGTTTCCTCATCATAAGACTAGAGGACTACATTAAAGGCTTTCTAAGATGCTTTTAAGCAACAAACTCATAAAATCTTAATATTCTGTGGGTAACCATATGTCCAGAACTTGCTGGATGCTAAGTGAGATCTAGACATGGTGCTTATCTTGAGTTGTTTACAGTCTAGTTTGGTAAGAAGTAGGAAAAACAGCCTAGCTGGTGTGGCTCAGTGGTTGAGTGTCAACCCATAAACCAGGAGGTCACAGTTTGGCTCCCGGTCAGGGCACATACCCAGGCTGTGGGCTCAATCCCCAGTAGGGGGCGTGCAGGAGGCAGCTTATCAATGATGCTCTCTCATCATTGATGTTTCTATCTCTCCCTTCCTCTCTGAAATCAATAAAAACATTTTTAAAAAATTTGGAAAAACATCGAGTGCAAGAAAAGGCAACTAATAAACAAGTATCAGGGTGTTTACTTTGAGAACTTGTGTCCATTAAACAGTATTGCAAGTCTCTTCACCTTAACCACAGCCTGCTTATTTTTAGAAAACCTACCACCAGATGAAATTACATCCAATTCAATATATAGTTGCTGGACACATTCTACAAAACTAGTCAACAGCTTTTCAACACATGATGTTCCATTCTAGCTTCATTTCGTCACTGTCGGTTCTGCTACTAAACTTCGGATCCCCAAGCTCTTGCAACAGTTTGCAGTCCTGGCCCCTCCGTCCAGGAAGTAGGTCAGTGCTGCTGCCAGCAACCGAGAGGTGCAGGGAGGGCTCCGGCGCCTGGCTCCGAGTTTAACACTCCCTGCCCGTGGCCTCTATCCCAACACAGGGGTTCGCTCCCTCCCAAGGTGCTTCTTATACCACACCTCCGTCCCTCCTGCCCCCCAGCCATGGGACTGAGGGACCCTGGCGGGGAGAAGGCCTGGAAATCGCCCTTCCTGCTACCCTTCACCATCCACAGACCTGGAGCAGCTGCTGATGCAGGACCCAGAGGGTAGGTGATGGCTCGGTGCACTGACACTGAGAGATTTCATCCCAAACGGAGACTTTTCCACAATCAAATAGCATGTTTCCTCACTTATAAAATCCAAACTGAATTCCTACCTTCAGGGTTGTCATGAGAAATAAATGAGATGAAGTCTGTGCCCTGTATAGAATAAATGCTCAACATTGTGTGAGCCAGGCCTTTATATTTTCTGTGCTTTGATACTTTGGCACCTGAGGCTGGGCTGACCTGAGGGTGAGCTAATTCCTAGTGATAGCAAACAACTACCAGAGAGTTCATCTTTCATAGCAGATCAATCAAAGCAGAGGCCACACACGCGACCCTTTCCTGTCAGCCTCTCTCATTTCAGGCCTCCATCCACCAGCCCTAGTCACCCCACCAGGTATTACACAACAGGAAAGAGCCCCTCCACCCTGGGCCTGCTGACATCTCTCCAGGTAGCCAATCCTAATGCTGCTTATCCCACCCTTTCCTGCCCCTGAAACCACAGGAAAGGCTCCTGCCCATATCCCCCTCCCTCTCTCTGCCTCCTCACCCCCCCACTGCTTCCCTGTGGCCCTATCCTGGGCCACGCCTCCTGTCCTCTTCCTTTCTGGGGATCTGGGAGCATAATAAACTCGCTCCCTTGTGACCGTCACCTCCCTGTCTGCAGGTCTGGCCTCATAGCTGAGTAAAACAAATCCCAGCTGCCTGTAAAGTGTTCTCTTTTCTGACCCTCCCCAAGGGATGCGCTCCCAGCCTTAGACTCCAGCACCCACAACCCTGACTCCTGGATTCTCTCCTGCCTAATGATCTGACAGCGGGGTTCTCTTTACCTGTGGCCTGGCTAGCTCCCTGGTCCTCTTTCATGACATGCCTTCATTTTTTTTTCTTTCCTTTTTTTTTTTTTTTTGGTTAAATCTTTATTGTTCAGATTATTACAGTTGTTCCTCTTTTTTCCCCCCATAGCTCCCCTCCACCCGGTTCCCACCCCACCCTCTGCCCTTACCGCCCCCCCCCCCCCGACTGTCCTCATCCATAGGTGTATGATTTTTTTCCAGTCTCTTCCCGCACCCCCCACACCCCTTTCCCCCCAAGAATTGTCAGTCCACTCCCTTTCTATGCCCCTGATTCTATTATATTCACCAGTTTATTCTGTTCATCAGATTTTTTATTCACTTGATTTTTAGGTTCACTTGTTGATAGATATGTATTTGTTGTTCATAATTTTTATCTTTACCTTTTTCTTCTTCTTTCTTCTCTTAAAGGATACCTTTCAGCATTTCATGTAATACTGGTTTGGTGGTGATGAACTCCTTTAGCTTTTTCTTATCTGTGAAGCTCTTTATCTGACCTTCAATTCTGAATGATAGCGTTGCTGGGTAAAGTAATCTTGGTTGTAGGTTCTTGCTATTCATCACTTTGAATATTTCTTGCCACTCCCTTCTGGCCTGCATAGTTTCTGTTGAGAAGTCAGCTGACAATCGTATGGGTACTCCCTTGTAGGTAACTGTTTTTCTCTTGCTGCTTTTAAGATTCTCTCTTTGTCTTTTGCTCTTGGCATTTTAATGATGATGTGTCTTGGTGTGGTCCTCTTTGGATTCCTTTTGTTTGGGATTCTCTGTACTTCCTGGACTTGTAAGTCTACTTCTTTCACCAGGTAGGGGAAGTTTTCTGTCATTATTTCTTCAAATAGGTTTTCAATATCTTGCTCTCTCTCTTCTTCTGGCACCCCCATAATTCAGATGTTGTTACACTTGAAGTTGTCCCAGAGGCTCCTTACACTATCGTTATATTTTTGGATTCTTTTTGATTTTCCAGTTGGGTGTTTTTTACTTCTTCGTATTTCAAATCTTTGACTTGATTCTTGTGATCTTCTAGTCTGCTGTTGGAACTCTGTATAATATTCTTTATTTCAATCAGTGTATGCTTAATTTCTAGTTGGTCCTTTTTCATATCCTTGAGGGTCTCACTAGATTTATCAAGGGTCTCACTAAATTTATCGGCGGTTTCTAGAAAATTCTTGAAAAACCTTATAACCGTGGTTTTCAATTCTATATCCAGTAGTTTGCTTTCCTCCATTTCTGTCATTTGTGACCTGTCTCTTTGTCTCCGCATTTTGGCTGCTTCCCTGTGTTGATAGAGTGGCTTTCTGTGCTAAGTGTCCTATAGGGCCCAATGTCTCAGCCTCCCCAATTACCTGAGGTAGACACTCCTGGTGCACCCCTTTGTGGTCTTTGTGCACAGTCTTGTTGTAGTTAAGCCTTGATTGTAGTTGGTATCACTGGAAGGAATTGACCTCCAGGCCAATTGGCTGTGAGAATCAGCTGTCTACGGTGGGAGAACTTCAGTGCTGGAGACACCCTTATGGGGCAAGACTTACTTCATTGGGGCTTTGGTGCTCACTGAGTCTGCCCCCTGAGTGTGTCCCTTATGGATCTGAGGAGTTGTAATCTAGATGGTCCCACTCTGACTACTGGGTACACTGGCACTTGGATCTCTAAAAAGGTGCTAATTTAGCCTCTGCCTGAGGCTACCCAGCAGGAGCTATGGATAGATCTGCAGATTCCTCCTCTTTTTTTGGGATTTAGAGGTGCCCAGATGAGGCCCAGCTGTGAAGCAATGCAAGCTGCTGTGGGGCCTTGGGCCTTCTTTTGGATTTTCTGGGTCTTTTGGATGAGGGATCTGAAGTACCTATGCAGAGGAAGTTTCTAGACTGGAGACCAAGATCAAGTTTCCGGCTTGGGTAGATTTCCCCATTTTGCAAACGGTTTTGCCACATCTCAGGCCCTTTCCCTCCTTGATCTGATTCCGACCCACCTTCTAGCATTTTTCCTATGTTGTTTTTCATTTCTTAGAAGAAATGAAACTTGATCTTGGTCTCCAGTCTAGAAACTTCCTCTGTGTAGGTACTTCAGATCCCTCATCTTATCAGCTCGAAACCTCTCCATACCCCCAAAAAGGAAAAGGCAGAATTGTGTTAAGAGTGAGAACAAGGGATTCAGAAATATTTGATTTTTAAAATGAGCTCACAGTATCTGCAATTCTCTCCAAGACTCAATTTTTCACTTGGAAAGTGGAGACAATAATAGTTCCTACATCATACAGTGGTTATCAAGATTCTGTAAGATAATATATGTAAATTGCCTAATATGGATATGGCCTAAAAATGGTAGCAATTATTGCTGCAATTTTAACTGTGGTTGTTATGATGGTAATGTCAGTAGCTGTGGTTAATGCAGAGATTATGTTATAATCTCTAAAAATAAACTTTGTGTGCCAAAACCGGTTTGGCTCAGTGGACAGAGCGTCGGCCTGCGGACTGAAGGGTCCCAGGTTCGATTCCGGTCAGGGGCATGTACCTTGGTTGCGGGCACATCCCCAGTGGGAGATGTGCAGGAGGCAGCTGATGGATGTTTCTCTCTCATCGATGTTTCTAACTCTCTATCTCTCTCCCTTCCTCTCTGTAAAAAATCAATAAAATATATTTAAAAAAAAAATAAATAAAAATAAATAAATAAAATAAAAAAATAAAAATAAACTTTGTGAACACCTTTAAAATACCCATATCTGTCACCCTTGAAAAGTATGGCTCAAAAATTGGTTTTAAAATAATGCATTTTCTTATATCTACACCTGTTTTTAAAGACAAATCCAACTATTTAAATACTTATGATATAGAGGTCACTGTTACTGGATGAAACTTATTTTTTTAAGAAATAAGCATCCATTCATTAGGTGTATGTGTTGAGTGTGCATTTGCTTAAAACATGTTTACCTACAAATATATAAAGATAAATAACTAAATATTAAGTGTGCATTTGTGTGGCTCTGCACGGGTTCATTTTTCTCTTGCACTGCCCTTGGATACTTACAAAACTCTAGTGATATGAACATAAAAAGAATGACATGGGCATAAGCGTCATTATCACCATTTTACACATGAAGAAACTGAGGAAGGGAAAAGTAATTAAAATGAGTCACATGCCTAAATTCCTATATAAATGATTTCCGCAATAACCCTGAGTACTCCACTAAAATGAGTCCTCAAGGCACTCAATCCTTCCGAATTATCAACTTCATTGGTCAACTCTTTGTCTTTGTGTTACTAAAACGGTTGACAAAGTCAATCACTTCCCCCTTCTTGAAATATTTTCTTCCCTTAGCTTCTTGGACACTGGACTATGTGGTTTTTGTCCCCACTTAATTACTGGTTCTTAGTCTTTATTTTCTGGATATACCTTCTATTCTTGACTTTAAAACTAAAGAGTAGCTCAGGTCTTCTTTTCTCTTTCTGTAATGACCTCCTAAATGGCCTCCTGCTGTCCTATAGCCTTAAATGCCATGTAGGTGTTAGTGATGGGAGCCCCAGCCCTGAACCCCATGAGCTCAACTTGGAGATTTACCACTTCTAGCATGTTTCCATGAATGTCTACAGACACTTCAGGACTTAGCTTACCCAAAGCAAGTACATTCATTTGTGACCCACACTCTAGTACAATCCCCTTGCCCAGTGTTCACACATCTAACATGTCTCCTACCACCCAGCCAAAGTCCAAAATAGATTCCCCATTTTTCCTTAACTTCACAGAGCCAATCCTTCTGAAAAATCTTTCCTGCTCAATGTGCCCTGTGCCCTGTGCCCTTTCCTGCTCAAGCCACAAAATAGATCTCCAACCTACAACTTCTTTATTCCACAGCAGCCTCTCCAGTTCAAGGTTCACTCCTTCTTACTTGGATACAGAAATAGCTTTCTATTTTTGTTCTCCTATATTCCCTTCCCTGGGAAATACCTACAGTAACTGTTCTCAAACATCCATAAATTGTATCACTTATCTGTTTAAACTCCACAAAAGCTTCCTGTTATTGGCAGAATAAAACTGAGCACATTATCATGGCCCCCCACAGAATCTGTTTCTTGCCTGTCTTTCTGATCATTTCTGAAGCCCTCATTTATGACATTCCGATCACACTGCACACCTTTCTCTGCTCCTCAATCTTGTCAAGATTCTTCCTACCTCAGGACTGGTTTTTTTACAGTCTCTCTTTACCTGGAATGCTACCCTCCCCCCCCCCCCCCATATTTTCAAATGATTGGAACCCTGTTATCATTCAGGTCTTTGATCAAATAGATACCAAGACCTAGTAAGAGCTTGATGAATGTGGCTGAGTCAATGGAATGGATGAGTGAATGAAATGTGGCCTCCTCAGAGAGAACGTCCCAGCACTGGAAGTATACCTACCTAAGCGCCCATCTCCATCACTCTCAGCAGCACCTTGTTCCGTGTTTGCTCACAGGACTTGTCACTCTCTGGAACCATGCATTTTCAGCCTGCTCACTACTTGTATATGCCGCAAGAACGTGCAATGGCTGGAATCTCACATGCATTACACCCCACGAATCTCCAGGGCCTGGACAGGGCTCATTTAGAGTAAGGTCGCAATGACAGACATTTTGTTGAAAGAATAGTGAATGAATAAAGCAATTAACCCAGTTTACAGATAAAGAAAATGAGGCTCAGAGAAGTTAAATTTTCCAAGGTTATACAGATTAGCAGCTAAACAAGGATTCCAAGCTGACACTGTTGGTCCCAAATTTCTTTCTTCTTCCAGCCTGTCATGGTAGGTGGTTGCCTGACATTGGGGCAACATGAGTAGACTCATTTCTCCCTGCTCCTCCCCACAAAGTAGAACTATAAGTTCTGGAAATAACACAAAGGCAAGCCAAGAAAAACTCTGAAAGGTGGCAAGAGGAAGGCAAACTGGTTTGGGATCCCAGGACTAGGAAAATAAGCCAAGAAGAAGGCAACTTATATGCTCTCTCTTCCCAGCCCAGCAATGGCAGACAATGAGGGAAGCTCGTTCCTTCCCTGGGCTGATGGGAGTCCCTCTGGCACATCCAGGGGGCGTGGATGGGAAACCCCACTAATAATAAGCTGCTGGGGAAGTGCTCTCCTTCCACACAGGGCCCGAGACTCCCATCCTTCACCCAGAGACACAGGGCAGCTGAGCAACACTGGTGAGAGGGATCCCACACACCCGCCTGTTCTTGTGGGCCCCCTGAGCTGAGGCTCCTCCCCTCCACCCCCAGACACCAGCTTCCCAGCCTCAGGAAACCCTTGTGCCACCTTGAGCAGCACCAGCAGGGACCAATCACATCAGCTCCTGATATACCAAGTCGGCCAAAATAACACTGCAAATGAGCTGAAAACTAGACTGCTCCTGGGACCACAGACCAAAACAATATGCCAGGGCTTCTGTGCCAAACAACAGGGTAACGCCTACTCGTTATAAAATGTAAATGGATGCAGACATTCCAATCATAACAGAGGAAATGTCAGGCACAATCTACAGTTACTCATGCTAAGGGTGAAGAGATCACAATTCCAACGAAAGAAGCCAATCAACCGGTAAGTCAGATATTGGAATTATCTGACCGGGATTTGAAAACAGCCATCACAAAAATGCTTTAACAATAAATTACAGATCCTCTTCAAACAAACGGAAAAAATAGAAAATCTCAGCAAAAGAAATGGAAACAATGAACATTAACTAAATAAGTATAAGAATGATAGGCCTGAAACATATGAGAAAAGGAATCATAAACTTGATGGTCTCAACAGTGGAGGTGACAGCTGTCATTGCACCTGAGGAAAAAGCAACGGAATTTAGTCCCTAAGAAAACAGAGAAAACAAACTAGAAAGAAAAATGAGCAGAGCCTTGGAGATCTGTGGGACAATGACAAAAAGATCTGACACTCCTACCATCAGAGCCCCAGGGGGCGAGGAGGAAGAGTGTGAAATAGGGCTCACGTGTCCTGATTTTTGGCAAAATACACAAACCTAGAGATCCAAGAAGCTGTGTGCCTTACACAGGCTAACCCAACGACATTCTTCACAGGACTCATCATAATTAAACGTCTGAATACTGAGACAAAGAAATAAGCCTAGAAAGCAGGCAGAGAGAAGTGTGCACTACTGTTAGAACACTCATCTAATGACCGCGGGTTTCTTATGGGAAACTGTAGAGGCCAGAAGGAGGTAACTAAATTTCAATATTATGTTGAGGTTTTCAAAAAAAAAAAATGCAGCAAGAATCTTAAGCTATCACTAAATGTGTACATAGATAAGTCTCCTACCTAGAAGCAAACTAGATCAAGTTTCGGCGTGAGAAGCCGCTCTGGGCAAATCAGTGCCTGTGGTTCCACGGGGGGCAACTCTGAGCTCTCCTGGCTCTTGCCTGCACCTGCATGACTTTCTTATTTAAGGCACAGCCTACATATTAAGTGGGAAGAAGGCTTTCTCAATTTGAGAAAAATCTATCCAACCATTTCCTATCAGAGAGAAACCGAATTGTATTTATATGGATTAGTCAGAATAACAATCTCTTGCTTGGCGTTTCACAAATTTTGTAGACATGTGCTCATTGTTTAATGTTGGACAGAAATCTTAATTTCCATCTTATTATGCATTGCCTTTAAAAAAAAAAAAAGGACAGTCATCCTGGAAATGTGCAGTGTTCATTTTTGTGGATATACATCGAATATAGTTTTCAGAATACTTTATGATTAGAAACCCCACTGAAAGACTGAAAATACTCAGGATTTAAGTGGTAGAAAACTAGTTGGAAAGCCAGAGGAAAAAAATAAGATTGCTGATTCTAGCTTCTTTAAAAGTTACTGTAAATATTTGATCTCGGCTTTTCATTTTATTTAAACTATGTTTGCTTTATACATACAAATAGTCTTCTGAAATGATTACTAGGCAGTGAATATGTTTTTAAAGACTAAACACAGTTTTTTAAATGTGTAACTTACTCCAGCTTTGCCTGATAGAATACCCCCGATGAAATGTAACTTGAAAATGGATTTTCTTATCATCCATGAAAAGCATACAGTTAATCTAGTTTCAGTTTCTTTATCTCTACACCCTTTTAATTGACACTTCCCCTCACCTAATGAAAAGGCACCCGCTCCACAGCCACGGCCACTAGAGTCATCTTTTGGCCTTGTCAGGACTAGCTGGCAGCAAGCTGCAGCTTAGCACTGATAGCTGAAAATCTTCTAATCCAAAGCCAGCCAGGATCTTCAGTACTCTGACTGAATATAGTAAGTCTATTATGCTTCATACCTAACTTCAAGAGGATTTAGAATGACAGATAACAAGATTCAAGAGAGCCTAATGCACTTTAATTCTAGCTTTAAAAGTACTAGATACTGTGATTTTTTCCCTCTGAAATATATTTAAATATAGAAAAGGAGCTTAAGGTAAGTTATACAGACTTATTTTAAAGCCTTTTTTATTTTTTCTTTATTTAAATAATTTTTATTTTTCAATCACAGTTCACATCAATATTATATTATTTTCAGATATACACCCCAATGATTAGACATTTATACAACTTACTAAGTGATCACCCCGATAAATCTTATACCCATCAAACACTATATATAATTGTTAGAATAGTATTGATTGTATTCCTCATGACTATTCTGTAACAATCAATTGGTACTTAATTCCTTCACCTTTTTCACCCATTCCCCCAACCCCCTATACGGACTTCTTAAAGCATATCATTTACCCATTTACTGTTTATTTAAAGATAATTCAATTTGTCCACTATTCCCGACAAAATGATGAGCTCAAAGCTCTGATATCAGAATTCTAGGCCTGAAAGAGTATATACTCAAAATACAGAACATACCCACTGGGATAGAACTGGTCATGGCTCTATGGCAGCTAAATGCAAAGTAAATACACAAAGAGGTGAGTCCACATGTTTCTGAAATGCCAAATCCTACTTCATTCAATAGCATAAAATTGTGATCCTAACAAAATCAGAGTTTAACTGTGATTAGAAAATGTATTACATAACACAGGACTCATCTAGATAATGCAGCCTCAGACATACAATATCACACATATATTGAAAATTAGGTCCTCATGGTATACCCAATAATGGGAAAATGCTTACCCTATATTGATAAGGAAAAACAGGATATAAAATTGTATTGCTAACAGCATCCAGATTTTTCATACAGGTCTCTTGCTCTTGTTTATTGCTCTTGTTTATCGCATATGATCCAAATACATGTATGAAAATAGACATGGTAAACACTGATCATGAGTCACAGCTGAGATTTATCAGTTTTCCCTACTGACCACCTGTTTTATTTTCATTGAGCTTATCTAATACTACTCCTGCCTCTAGGAATTTGGTCTACTTCTAGTCAATTAAGAAGACACACAAGTTACAAGTGACATCACCAAAATTGAAGAGACCCCAGCCTCCATCCCTCCACAAAGATAAAAAATTAGGCAGCTATCCACAAACAAAAATAGTTCTTGGAAAGCTCTAGAATCCATTTATGAAATATCAGTAACTCAGTGGAACAATAACAACAACAACACACACAGAGAGTAACAGCACAAAATGGGAAGGAAGACAATTACATTTTGCTTATGTCATCCATCCCTCATCCAGCACTTCTCAGCACCAAGAGGGATTACAACCCTACCACCTCCACAAGTGACACACTCAAGGGGCAGACTCAGTGAGCACCAAAACCCCACTGAAGCAACTCCTGCTCCAGATGGTCGGCTCCACTATATTGTAGCTGATCCTTGCTACCAATTGGCCTGGGGGTCAATCCTTCCCAGTGATTCCAACTTCAACCAAGGTTCAACTACAAGAGGACAGTGCACACTGCTCACACAGGCACACACCTGGAGTGCCCAGCTCAGGTGACTGGGGAGCCCTACAGGACACCTACTATACAAGGCTACTCTACCAAGTCCGGGAGACATAGCAGATCTACCTAATACATAGAAACAAACACAGGGAAGCAGCCAAAATCAAGAGACAAAGGAATGTGTCACAAGTGTAAGAACAGGAGGAATCTCCAGAAAAAAAAAACGAAATGAAATGAAAGCAAGAAAACTACCAGATACAGAGTTCAAGGCAATGGTTATAAGGTTGCTCAAGGACCTTACTAGTACTTCAAGGAACTTAGTGAGAACATCAACAACAAAATGGACCGGTCAGAAATAAGGGTACACTAACTGTAATGAAAAATAATGTACAGGTGATCAACAGTACAGTAGAGGATGCTGAGAATCAAATCAAGAATTTAAAATATAAAACCCATCCCATGTGGCTCAGTGGTTGAGCATCAACCCATGAACCAAGAGGTCATTGGTTCAATTCCCAATCAGGGCACATGCCTGTGTTGTGGACTCGATCCCCAGTAGTGTGCATGCAGGAGGCAGCTGATGCTGTTTCTCTCTTCTATGTTTCTATCTCTTTATCACTCTTCCTTCCTCTCTAAAAATCAATAAAAACATATTTTTTCAAAAAAAAAGAGTTTAGAATGTAAAGAAGCAGAAAACACCCAATGAGAACAGCAAAAAGGATAAAGAACCCAAAAATATGAAAATAGTGCAAGGACCCTCTGAGACAACTTTAAGAGTACCAATATTTGCATCATGGGCATGCCAGAAGGAGAAGAGACGGAGCAAGAAATTGAAAAGTTATTTGAAAAAATAATGACAAAAACTTCCCTTACCTGGTGAAAGAAATAGATATACAAGTCCAGGAAAAACAGAGAGTCCCAAACAAGATGAACCCAAAAAGTCCCACACCAAGATACATCATAATTAAAATGCTAAAAGTTAAAGATGAAGAGAGAGTCTTAAAGGCAGCATGAGACAAGTAGTTAGTTACCTACAAGGGAGCACCCATATGACTGTCAGCTGATTTCTCAACAGAAACTTTGCAGGCCAGAAGGGAGTGGCAAGAAATAGTCAAAGTGATAAAAAGCAAGGTCCTACAACCAAGATTACTCTACCCAGTAAACCCATTATTTAAAATTAAAGGTCAGATAAAGGGCTTCCCAGATAAGTAAAAGCTAAAGGAGCTCATCATCACCAAACCAGTATTACCTGAAATGTTAAAGGGTCTCCTTTAAGAAGAAGAAAAATAAATAAAAGATCAAAAATAGGAACAATAAAATGGCAATAAATACATATCTATCAACACTGAATCTAAAAATCAAGATAAACGAATAAGCAGAACAGAAACAGACTCATAGATACAGAGAACATTTTGACAGTTTCCAGATGGGAGGGGGTGGGGAGATGGATGAAAAAGGTGAAGGGATTTAGAAGTACAAATTAGTCATAGCTCATGGACACAGACAATAGACAGGTGAAGGACTTGGATGGGGTGGAAGCTTGGTGGAGGGGAGCAAAAGGAGGGAATGGGGGACATCTGTAATACTCTCAACAATAAAATAAATCTTAAAAACTTAGAACTAACATATGATCCAGTAATCCCTCTTCTGGGCATTTATCAAGCCACTATCTCAAAGAGATATCTGCACGCCCATGTTCACTGCAGCACTATTCACAACAGCCAAGACATGGACACAATCTAAGTGTCCACTGATGGATGAATGGATTTTCAAATGTGATACACACACACACACACACACAAACACACACACACACATATATATATATATATATATATATATATATATATATATATATATGTACACTAGGGGCTCAGTGCATGAATTCATGCACCTTGAAAGGAACTGTGGGCTGCAAGGCTGCAGTAGGCACAGGGGCAGGTCTTGGCCCATCCTCCGCACCTCAGCCTGGCCCCTCCCTCCGTGGCCCCTGGTCCCCTGTCTGCTGGCAGCCCCACTCCTGCTACCACAGCTCCCATGCACTGATGGCACTGGACCCACTCACACCCACTGAAGGCGCAGAATGATTGGGGCTAGCGCCATCAGTCGGTGTGAGCGGCAGCCGCCAGCCCTGATTGCCCCTCAGGAGCAGGGGGAGGTGGAGAAGCCCTCAGGGGTGATCAGGGCTGGCAGCCGCCGCTTATACCCTCTGATGGCGCCGAGCAATTGGGACCAGTGCCGGGCACTGGCAGCAGGTGCAAGCACTGGGTGGGACCGCGGCATGCGGGAGCAAAGAATTTTTCAGGAACCACAAGAGGCTCACCCTGATGACAGCTACCAGTGCCCCGCCTTGGTCTGGTGCCCCACTCACCTGCTCCACCATCCCGTTGTGGCCAATGCCAGACATGTTCCGTGCATGTCCCCTGGTCGTCAACACATGTCATATCGACTGGTTTTTCAGTTGTTCTGGTTGTTCCACCATTCAGTCTATTCGCATATTAGCCTTTTATTATATAGGATATATATATATTTACATATTGGAATATTAGTCAGCTATAAAAAAGAAGAGTCTGCCATCTGCAACAACAGGGATGGACCTTGAGGGCATTATGCTGAGAAGTCAGTCAAACAGAGACAGACAAATACTGCATGACCTCACTTATATGTGGACTCTAAGAACATCAAACTGATAGAAATGGAGAGGAGAGTGCTGGTGCCAGAGGCTGAGGGATGGGGGAATTAAAGAGTTGTTGCTTAAAGGACACATACCTTGTGTTATTAGATGAGTAAGCTCTGGTGATCTCTTGTGCAGTATGGTGACGATGGCTAACAAATCTGTATAGTATACTTAAAAGTTGCTATGAGAGTAGATCTTTAATGTTCTTACCATAACAACAAAATGCTAATTATGTGATGTAAAGGATGTGTTAACAAACCTTATTGTGACATTATTTCACAGTATATACATGTAAAAATTATTGTACACCTTAAACTTAGACAATGGTCTATGTCAATTATGTCTCAGCTAAAGCTAGGGAAAAAAGAAGACACATGATCTTACAAGGTCAGAAGAATAAATAGTTTTTCCAGTATGTTCATGGTATTGTGAGCTAGTAAACTAGAGAAATTATGTCCTTACAAAGTAAATTCACTGGTAATTACAGTTCAATATAGGCTCAACTTCAAATAGATGTTATAAAAATCTTCAGACTCTTCCATCATTTCAAATAAATCTACTAAAATAACATAAGTGGCAAGCTTGATTAGTGACATCCACATCATAAGAACCATCTATATATAAAAAAGTCTAAGCGATCGGCCAACTGTTTGACCGTTCGACTGGTAGCTATGATGTGCACTGACCACCAGGAGGCAGGCACTCGATGCACAGGCATGGAAACATGAAACAGAATGATGAATTTCAGAGGGAAAGCGGGGGGAGGGTGTAAAAATATTAACCAAAGATCTTATATGCATACTAGAGGCCAGGTGCATCCATGCAGTGGTGGGGTCCCTTGGCCTGACCTGCAAAGGATCAGGCTGAAACTGGTCCAGTGCATGGATTTTTGCATCAGTGGGGTCCCTCAGCCTGGCCTGCAGGGATCAAGGCCAAACCTGGCAGTCTGACATCCCCCAAGGGGTCCCAGATTGCGAGAGGGCACAGGCCAGGCCGAGGGACCCCACTGGTGCACTAATCTGTGCACCGGGCCTCCAGTGTTCTATAATAAGAGAGTAGAGTATAGCTGGAGAAGGTTTGAACGCATATGTACAGAATTGTTCTCTGACTATGTACAGGTCCCATGCTATGCACACTCATGATTGCATCTAATGCTTTGATCACAAATTAGAAATTTGAGTTCACAAAAAATCTATGTCAATTTCTCACTGTCCAAAGATGGTGAAGAGCAGAGCTTAGATGTGTCAACATCAACTCTTATTACTACCCCAGACAGACTGTGGGATCCCATATCCAAATGCTGGAGAGCGTTCCAAAGGAAGGACAGGCAGGTGACAGGCGGCTGCATCGTCTACATCAGAGCCCACAGCACAGCCATTCCTCCAGCAGTTCAAGGCTGAGTCTGTCAGAAAGTCTTGTCTCTTGACCCAGAGATCACATTCCCAAACCTTGCTCTCTGCCCTGTCCTACCACTATTACTCTAGTCCAAGGCATAACCACGTCTTGCTGGACCAGTGCAACAGACTCCCAACTGGGCTTCCTACGTTTTCTTAGGCCCCTTCTAGTACATTCCTCCCAGGGCAGTAAGACGATAGAAATTTAATAAAATAATGCTTCCTTACTTACAAATTTCTTATTCTAGCTTACAAAGAATACTTGCAAAGCCCTTAGAAGATTCATCCCCTACTCACTTCCCAATACTCTCAGCTGTTATCTACTTCTCTCCTGACACAATGACCTTTACTTCTTTCCTGACACACTGACCTTATTTTTGCTCCTCACATGCACCAACCTCATCCTCAGACTTAGGGCCTTTACACTAAACCAGGGGTCCTCAAACTCCTTAAACAGGGGGCCAGTTCACTGTCCCTCAGACCGTTGGAGGGCCGGACTATAGTTTTAAAAAAAACTATGAACAAATTCCTATGCACACTGCACATATCTTATTTTGAAGTAAAAAAACAAAACGGGAACAAATACAATATTTGTATTTGCATGTGGCCCACGGGCCGTAGTTTGAGGACCCCTGCACTAAACTGTTTCATTTTCTCAGAATGTTCTTCCCCCTAACCTTTGCATACTTGCCTTCTGACAAGCAATTCCATACTTAAATATTACTTTTTCTAAGAGGCCTTTCCTAGCTTCTTAATTCAGAATGACCACACGGGCACTTTCTATCACATTGTCCCATTAAATTCTGCTTTGTACACTTACCATGATCTATTTTAGAGAGGTATTTATTAATTATCAATTGGTTATCGCTCTGTCACCCCACCTGCGTGAGTCTAATCCAGATGAGCAAGAACCTACCCTCTACCGTCACCCTGTGCCGTCACAATAGGCTGATGCAGAACAAGTGCCCCATAAATGACTGTTAACTTAATCAATGACCCTAATTATCTTTCAGCAACAGAGCCTTTTTTTCTTCTCACCTGATAGTCTCTTTAATACATGTAAAATTCAGAGGCAGTTCCCACTTCTAATGTTTTACCTATCACAACATCTCCCATTGTCAGAGTTGGCCAAGTTATAAAATTTTATTCTTGTTACCATTTTATTTTTGTTGTTGTTGTTAATCCTCACCTGAGGATATTTTTTCCATTGATTTTTTTAGAGAGAATGGAAGAGAGAGGGAGAGACAGAGAGAGAGAGAAATACATTGACTGGCTGCTTCTTGCACTTGCTCCAACAAGGACCAGGGATCTAATCTTCAACTAAGGTACAGGCCCTCGACCAGAATCAAACCTTCAGTCCACAGGCCAACACTCTAACCACTGAGAAAAACCAGCTAGGGCATATTCTTGTTACCATTTTAGTATTTCTTCTCCTAGAGCTATTCAGGAAGTATTTGATCCTGATTAAGGAAAAGTCATCCATAGTCAATGAAGATTAATAAATTGAGATCAAAATAGAGATAGCCAGTAACTTAAGCTCAGAAACAAATAAATAAGAACTCAAAATAAGAATGGCATTTTGAGTGTGAGGACACGCACATGGTAAAACAACAGTAGATACAACATATGCTGTGAACAGTGACACCAAATTTGTGACTCAAAACAAGATTAGTAAACAGAATGAATAGTAACTCAAATGCAAAATAATGAGAGTAAAGGGAGAAGAAAGGGAAGAGGAGAAAGATATTACAAAAAAAAACTATAAATGAAAAAAAATCACCATGGGATATATATATATATATATATATATATATATATATATATATATATACCATAATCTTGCTCCTGTGGTTTCCAAATCAGAACCACCTGGGAAGCACTTTAGAAATACATAGTCTGGGGTCAGAGTCACTGATATTTATAATTCCATGGCTTGAAATGAGGCCTAGAGTCTATATTTTTAACAACCATCCCATGCTGCTCTGAGTTAGTCCCACAACTTAAATTTCATGGATGAGGAAGCAACCATCCACAAAAGTTCTTGATATCCAACCCAACACCCAGATGAGTGAAATGGGCTCGTGGTGAGATTAATAAGGATGCTTGAGTCCCATGGACATATTCCCCAAAGAGTACATTTCACTGTACAACAATGCCTCATATCAAGCAAGTGCCATTCTATAATTTAAATTTTTGTTTCTTTTATTTAGATTCAAAATTTAAAAATCAAGTAGGAGAAATCCATAGGGAGCTATTGCAGAAAGTATGTAAGAAGAAGTGGCCATACCGTGGTTCACGGGACCGCTGGGTGGGGGTCACAAGAGTTGAGCGGAGGACAACTGCAGGAGGCTCCAGTCACATGGACCGCAGCACGAATGGTGCACTGAAATGGAACAATGAAACAAACCTGTGAGAGAAACAGAGCGAGACAGGGACATAGAGTAAGAGACAGAGAGAGAAACGGGGACAGAGAGAGAGGTATATATCTGAAAGTAAAATATATTTAGGTCATAAAATACATATAATTTAAATATACAAGTAAATCATGAGTTTATGTGAATTTGTAGCTGCATATCTGCCATATCTAATATTACACATTACTAGGATTATATTCTTTACCTTTTCACTTAAATTTTTATTATCCTTTACACAACTCATATCTTACATATTTGACCCAGATAGTGGGAATAAATAAGGAAGAGAAGAACTTCTACTCATTAAAATGATTTGTGCTTCTTTTTGAATAAATTTGCTGCACATTTTCTAGTGGTTCCTATAACAAAAAGACATTCTACCATCTTAAATTCTAATATATCTAAACAAGAAATGAGGTAATACTGATGAAATAAATCAGTGTTAAGCAACATAAAATAATAAAATATTTTAGAAAAAAATCCTTAAAGTTTTTTCAAAATAGTAGTATTTGCCATTTAATCTCTTTGCCAAATTCCAAGTATTTTCCTACTTTACTTGATTTGACAAAGGAGCTAAAGATATGAATAGCAGTCTCCTTTTGAAGAGAATACTTGAGGATCTCAGGCAGTGTTCAGAAAGTCAGAAAAACAAGAGAAAAAGTTTGTTGCCCTGAGTCTATCAGCTAAATTAATTTTGTTTATGACTTTTACGTTGAAAGAGGAGCTCCAAATTTAGTACGCACCATGCAGTCTCTGCAGTCCCTAATTTCGTATTTGCAGAAAAAACAATTGGGTTTGCATGCATTGATTTTTTTTTCACTAGAATCTCGCATAGTTTATTGTTCATGACTTAATTATTCACAGTTCTAAAACTTTAACAAAACCGAACTAAATTAAGGAAGTTTAAATTTATTCCAAATCAGCTTGCGAAAAAAAAGAATATAGCAGACAAAAGCTAACAAGGGCAAAAGTTATCCTGTGAGAAGCCTCATTTACAAGTAAAATGAAGTCTGGTTGCTGGAAGAGAGATCTCTCAGTCACATCACTCAATGCATCCCACTGATCCAGACAGGTAGAGACATACCAGCATCTCCGACAGGACTGATGCTACTACCTCAGCTGGAGGAAGGAAAAAAGAAGGTACCTTCCTGCCCAGTAATAGCTCAGCCAATGGGAGGCTGCCATAGCTCAGCCAATGAGAAGTCACTATACATGGAACTTTCCATTTCCTCCAATGGGCTCTTCCTTTACCACAGTCCCTCCTGAGTCCATAACAGGGTGCTCCTCTCCTTTGTTTCTGTGGACTTGCATGTGTTTCAACGTCAGACCACATGTCCCAAGTTGCAATTCTTTGTTGTTCCCAAATAAACCCATTTTACTGGGAAAATATCTGGCTATTTGTTTAAGGTCAACAGGTTGTTAATTTAAAATTTTTCAAAAGCAAATGAAAGGTCATTTATGAAATAAGTAACCAAGCAAAACTTATTGATGCTCCAGAAAAGGAGCAAGTGTCATGAGCAGCTGGCTGGTGAGACCTTCTGGTGAAAGAAGGAATTAAGCCCATGCTTTATACTAGCAGTCACGTGCTCTCAGATTGGCCTGCGGGGTCCCTGTCCGGCTGTATCTTCATCAGCGGTTGGGTAGCCTTGTTACAGAATTTACCAGGCAACTGAAAAACACGCAGGAGTACTGGAGACAGGAAAAAAACCCATTTATTTTCACATGTACTGGCACAGAACTCAGGGAGACTGTTTCTCACCAAATCCTCAGCAAAAACATGGAGGAAGCTTTCCCTTTTTATACCTTTCTGGATCTCTTTGTCTCCCAAATTTGGAATGAGACTTCCATACTTTTCGTAGGCTTTTTTTCTTTTTTAAATAAAAGAAGCCCTGTGTGCTGGGATGGGGGCGGGGTGGGGGGTGGGAAGTGTGCCTAGTAACTATCTTGTAGGGAGCTTATGGCCTTGAGCACAGCACAATTTAGATAACTGACAACTACTTGGCATGGGAGTAGCTAGAAGCGGCAACAGAGCGGCTTGCAAGGTCAGATAAGAAGAGAAAGGGTCTGTGAGGTTACTGGTTACTGGCACACAGATTCAGATTGTTAGCCCCCACACCCCCCAAAAAAAAAATTCTCATTTTCCCCATCAGCCTCAGACCCGAGCGCCCTCAGGACCCACCTGGACACGGGTCAGGACAGTAGCGTGAGGAGACCCGTGCCTCTCCCTGTACTCCACACGTGCAGCTGCACACGCAGCCTTTCTCTGGAGAAATCCAGACACTAGCTGAGGGGCTCCTGCGCCTGGGGCTCGGTTTAAGAAGCAGATTGAAAGGGAAGGTGAGACCACCTCTGCCATCACCACATGCACAGGCCCCACTCCCAGCTTCTCCTGAGGAGAAGGGTTGGGCAGCGCAGGGAGTGCCCCAGCTCACCTGCCCTCCCAGGGGTCTCCACCACCCAGCTCTGAAGCCCAGGGAGCTTGCACTCCCAGCACACCCCCCCACCTCCCCCGCCCAACAGCAAACAAAGAAACAGGTTTTTATTTTTTTTAAAGCATCAACTTTTTATTTATTTATTTTTATTTTAAAGTATATTTTTATTGATTTCAGAGAGGAAGGGAGAGGGAGAGACAGAAACATCAGTGTTGAGAGAGACTCATTAATCAGCTGCCTCCTGCACGCCCCCACTGGGGATGGAGCCTGCAACCCAGGCATGTGCCCTTGACTAGAATCGAACCTGTGACCCTTCAGTCCACAGGCCAATGCTCTATCCACTGAGCCAAACCTGCTAGGGCAAAGAACAGTTCTTAAGGGGCCTCCAAGCCCCAGGGCTCAGCACCAACCAGCAGGCAAAAGTCCCTGTCTTCCAGTTTCTCCCGGAAGGGGTCTGGCTCAGCCATGAAAGCTGCTGCCTGAGGGTCTGGCTTCTGATCAGCGAGGAGGCTGAAGGCGGTCTCCAGCGCCTGGGGGGCAGGGGGCACTGCCTGGAACCGCCTTCTTCCCCCAACAATAAAGGCCAGTCCTGGGGTCCCCTGGAAGGAGCTTGTCCTCACAGCTGGGCCCCACTGTAAAGCTGGGGGAGAGGCCCCCAAATCACCTGGCGCCCATGGCCAAGAGGGCTGGCATCCATGAGTCCCACAAGACAACAGGAGACAAAGAAGCAAGAAGGCAAAACTCCACCTCCGGGTTTCTCCCTGGAAGGGGGCCATCCACTCCAGTTCCTTCACAGGGCAGACCCTCCTGTACTTCTGTGTCCTAATCTCTTCTTCTGACAACGACTCAGCTCCGATTGGGTTACAGCCCACCTCAATGACGTCAGTTCATCTTAATCACCTCTCTAACCACCCTTTCTCCTAGTAGCCACATTCTGAGATAGCTGGGTTTAGGGCTTCAACGTATGAATTATGCAAGAGCCACTCAGCCCCTGCCAGCATCTGACCCTCTCCCACATGCCTACACCACAGTCCTAGCATTTCAACCCCAGTCTCACTGCCTCCACTCTGTCATCCACACATACCCATTCTTGCTTTATCTCTATGAGGATTTTATAATAGACTAAAATCAGAGTCCTTAGAATATGTTGTCCAAAGGTCAGCTTCTGTCTGGGAAATAAATAAGTTGATAAAGTATGCTCTAAAAGTTGATAACTTGTTTTGAACCAAAACAAAACAAAATCATTAGTCCTCGAGTAGAGTTCAGGAAAATATAAATAGTTTACTTGTATCAATGCTGGTTGAGACACTAGGAAAACTTCATGTATACGGAAAGGCCAGGCCTACACCTGCCGGTGCTGACCTAATGCCTAATCCTCAGGAGGCACTTCATTTCTTACCTATCAAATGAGTAAAAATTTAAACCAATTATTTCGCCCACCACAGCTAAGGAGGCAACCCTTCTGTGTGGCTTGTCGCTGTATCCCACAGCCCAGAATGGGCATAAAATTATCATACTCTTATACATTCCTGATAAGGTGGTAATGGAACAGCCCTTTGGGAAGTAATTTCCTCAGATAAATTCAAAGCTTTAAACATGTTTATTGAGCCAGTAATTCCAACTTAAGGACATTATTCTAAATATGTAAATATTTTGCAAAAGGTACTTATTGCTGCACAAAAGCGTTACCCTGAATAGAAAGTTTACATGTAGTTCTTTTCATGAAAATGTTATGTATATTAACATGTCACAGCCCTTTATAATATTTTTAAATTTCTCTTTTTAAGTTTTACTACAGTAATATCAATAGCTATAACTCACACAAACTAGAGCTCTCTGGGGTCCCCAGTCATTTTCAAAGGCATAAGTGTCCTGAGCCATAAAAGCCTGAGAATCACTGACATAGAAAGTTATTTAGCAATAATGAAGTCCCTACTAGTGGCGTCAAACCAGCAAAGAACACACTTGGGAGGACGTGACTTTTCCAGCAACTTCAGTCTGTTTCGTGGACATGGGCAGCTACTCAGCTGGTTTGCTTTATAGTTCTCATCACTCTTTCAAGATCTTTAAAAGAAGCAAACCATGCAGCCTACATCCAACCCCAGTTCTCAGGGACTAACACTTCATGTGTCTTTAACTGAATAAACATTCATGCATTGGGTACCTTAGTGAATCAAGTATTTAATGCAATCAATGTTTAGCAGTGCTGAGTTGTAAACCTATGTTTTCTTTTTTTATATATATTTTTTTATTTCAGAGAGGAAGGGAGAGGGAGAGAGAGAATAGAAACATCAACAATGAGAGAGAATCATTAACCAGCTGCCTCCTGCACACCCTACACCAGGGATCTAGTCCACAACCCAGGCATGTGCCCTGACCAGGAATCAAACCTTCACCTCCTGGTTCACAGGTCGATTCTCAACCACTGAGTCACACTGGCTGGGCTAAACCAACATTTTCTTATTATATTGCTCTTTCCCCTACATTGCCACTAAATATTTTAAATTAAGCAGTTTAAGTACACCCAAGAAAGGACATCACCACAAAATATATGCCAGTATCTCTCTCTCTCTCTCTCTCTCTCTCTCTCTCTCTCTCTCTCACACACACACACACACACACACACACACACACACCTTCTTCCCTGAAATAAAAAAAAAAATCACTGTTTTAACTTTTGCTCTCTTGTGGCAAAACACTACCTTGTTACAACAGTGACATAAAAGGTTCTTGCTTCATTTCCATGGATGGTGGCATCAGTGAGCTGCTGAGCTGCCCCCTGCACCTCCTCCTGCTCCTGAACTTCTGCATTCAGTGTCTCTGTCCCCCCAGTGACCTGGTGTCAAGTGTCATCACCCCCACTTACAAAGAGGAAGTGATGCTTGGGAAGAGTAAATAACTTGCCCAGGTCACACAGCTGTCAGATTCCAGGCCTGGGACTCAGCCACATTTCTGAATGTGCAGACTCTCACCAGCTCTCTCCTCCTTTGCAATTCTTAGTGTCATTAATTCTCTGGGTGCTACGTGGAATGGCATCACCTGCTTAGCTGTCACGTGGTTCGATAGCCCACAGCAAAGGTGGCGGCTGGATGTGGTGCACAGCAGCACAGGGAAAATCAACTTTTATTCCCTTTACCCACCAGCTGATTTTTCTGTTAAGAGAGTTTTAGTTCCTATTGTGTTATGGTTCCTTAAAAGTTTAAACAACAGGTCATGAAACAAATGAAATGATTAGTAGCAGTATTTATGCGCCTGGCTCTTCTCTGAGTTCAGTGAAAAATAACCAACTGACTCTCTTTTTTTCAGTGTTAACTGAGGCACTGGAGACTTCATGCAGTCTGGCGCGCATGGAAAGAAATACCGACAGAGGCGAGTACAATTGAGCATTTTATAGAACTCTCAGAGAGTTCAGGAAAAGTGCATTTCCCACTTTTTATCTTCCCAGGTTTAATGAAAATCCAGCCTATTATGACTGCATAGAAAAAGAAGAAATAAAAGAGAATTATCATTTTTATTTCTACTTAGAAGCTCATCCAAGCATTTGAGATGAAAGTGGGCTGAAAGAGACAGGAGAGAGCACCATGGGCTGCTTTCAACCTCCCTCTCCCGAATTAAACCTGCCCTCACTGGCTGCACAATTTCGCCCTTAAAGTAAATTTTGAAACAGGAAGATTTCCTTCAATACCCAGGATTCCTGTTTTCTGCTTTATCTCTTCTTTCCCATTGGGAGCCCCACTCCCTTCTCCCTTCAGGATCTAGTGCCCAGATGAACAACAAAAAAAGGTACTTAATCATCTTTGGTGGAATATAGGATCAGTGCCTGAAATCACTTATATTTCATTGGTTATAAAATATCAATAGATTAGAGGAATGAAGTCATAAGGCTGAAATTTTGGGAAAAGTGACTAGTGATTAGCAGCTGGGCTTTTGAAATACAAGTCCAGTTTTAGTTGCTACCTTTTTAATGGAATAGCTATATTTTTAAACCAAATTTTCTGTAGCAAAGCATGCATAAATACTATTCTGACTTCATATTTTTGCACATTCACTTGCAGACAAATATTTCTTCCATAAAATGTTATAGGGAACATTTTATTTAAAGTATTCATAGCTTATACATATTAGACCCTAAAGGCATATTAGCAAGAGAAAAGGAAAGGAGGGAGGAGCCGAGGAGTCCCAGGAAAGGAGGACAGAACAACTGAGCGTTTCATGGTGAGCGATGCTGTGCAGAGATGTCAGCCTTCCCCCTGGGGGCCCAGGTCCTCAGGGAAGACCAGGTGAAACTCACTGGGCAGAGCTCTCATTGGCTGGAATAACTTTCTGATGTCAGATCACAATGCAGAAAAGACCTGTGTTACTGACAGAACTCTGGCGGCCAAGATGCATGAAAAGTTGAACATAAAAGTAACCTCAGAGAGCATCCTGCCTAAGGAAGGATGGAAGGAGGAAGGGGAGGGAGGAAAAGGAAAGAAGGGAGGGAGGGAGGGAGAGAGAAGGGAGGAAGGGCTTATGCTTAAAATGTTAAGATTTGTTCAAGCACAAATACCTAGGTGCTGAGTTGATTCTAGAATCTCCATGTCATTCCCAGTCCAGAATCTCCCACGGCTCCAGCAGGACTCACTCTGCTTCAGTGCCCTGGACCCAAACCCACTCGTTTTCTAGCTGCACCTCTGGAGCGCTTGGCAGGCCCCCTGTCCCCTAACCAGGCATCGGCACCTCTGGGAGGTTTGACCGCCACACAGAAATGAAATGTCAGCGCCGCTCGTACCGGTCACTGCTCTGCCGCTCTGAGGTGCTTTCTGCCTGTCTGTTGCTCCGTCCTGTACACCGAAGGACTTAGCCCCGTAAGTGACCCAGACTCCCTTGCCAGCTGGTTTCCATCCAGGTTTGGCTAATGACGGAAAGGGCAGGTTTTCCGTGACGCCCTCCCGCCCCAGCCTGGGGTGGCATCTCTGACTCCCTGTTCCCTGAACACCAACCCACTCACATCAGCTCCTGCCTTCACAGACCAGCCTCCACAAGATGGCCCTCGCCACGCTCCAGCTCCTACCTAGGTCTGGGTGGGAGCTCTGGGACCCACCGCTCCCTGCTGCCCCCCAGGCATAGTGGGTCGTGGTGTGTTCCTGTTCCTAATATCTTGACTGACTCCTCATTTCTGTTTGGCGCCTCAGATGTCCATCATCCGTGTGTCCATTTCAGTTGGAAATGCATCTCAGTTGCTGGGCTTTCTTCCTTTGAAAGACACCCCTTCTAGAGGAGAAAATGGAGGCTGAATAGGCAGACCTGCCGGGCACCTGGTCCCAGGCCCGGGCTGGAACGCAGCTCCATCGGAGAACATTCACCTGGAATTTCCAACTGCGGCCCAGCTGAGGAGGTGACATAACAAGGAAGCACAGAGGCACCTGGAGGCCGGGAGGAAGGGCAAGACTGCGAGAGGGGCTGCCAGGAGAGGAGAGTGCTGAGCTACGGGGAGAACTGTGCAGAGCACACGCCCTGCGCACAGCTAGAAAGGAAGCGAGACGGCAGGCCAGAGCCAGTGGGTGAGAGCTGCCTTTTTTTTTTTTTTAATCTCTAAACTCAGGGCAGGGGAGTTTTCATTTGCAACCACACACCTGAGGCATTGGCGCGGGGAGGGAGACAGGGACTTGAGGTGCCTGAGGATAGGCAGGGGTGGGAAGCAGGGCAGGGAGGCTTGGAAAAGCAGCAGCCAGGAGTCCTGCATTGGGGTCGTTCATATGATTCCAAACCAAATGGCTATTTTCCCTGGGAGGAGCTGGGGGGCGGGGGGGGGGGGGGGGGGACCTGCCCTAGGCAATACAGCCTGCCACACCCTGCATTCTTCAAAGTGGACATACAGATGGCCAAGAGACATATGAAAAAAACGCTCAATGTCACTAATCATCCGAGAGATGCAAATCAAAACCACAATGAGATACCATCTCACACCTGTCAGAATGGCCATCATCAACAAATCAACAAAGGACAAGTGCTGGCCAGGCTGTATAAAAAAGGGAACCCTCGTGCACTACTGGTGGGAATGCAGACTGGTGCAGCCATTATGGAAAACAGTATGGAATTTCCTCAAAAAATTAAAAATGGTTCTCCCATTTGACCCAGTGACCCCCACTTCCAGAAATATATAAGAAGAAACCTGAAACACTCATTAGAAAGGATATATTCACCCCTATGTTCATAGCAGCGCAATTTACAATAGCTAAGATCTGGAAACAGCCTAAGTGCCCATCAGCAGATGAGTGGATTAGAAAACTGTGGTACATCTACACAATGGAATATTATGTGACAATAAAAAAAAGGAAGAACTATTTGCAACAGCATGGATGGACCTGGAGAGTATTATGTTGAGGAAATAAGCCAGTCAGAGAAAGTAAGTGTCACATGACCTCACTCATATGTGAAATCTAATGAACCAAATAAACTGATGAATAAAAATAGACCCAAAGACATAGAAGCATGAACAGACTGTTGAACTTCAGATGGAAGGCAGGGGAGGGTAGGTAGGAAGAAATCAACCAATGAACTTGTATGTATATATGCATCACTCGTGGTCACAGACAATGGGGGTGGTGAGGGCCTGGGGTGGGGGCGGGGTACAGGAGAGGGCTGTAATAGATTAATGGAGGAAAGGGAGGATCGATGTAATACTTTCAACAATGAAGATTTATAAATAAATAAATAAATCTATACTAATAAAAAGTTAATATGCTAATTAGATCTGATAGACCAAATGTCTTCCAGACATCCTTCCAGACAAAGCCACAGTAGCGGGGGCTGAGGCAGAGGTGGTTAGGGGCAATTAGGTCAGCAGGGGAGAGCAGTTAGGGGTGATCAGGCTGGCAGGGGAGAGCAGCTAGGGGTGATCAGGCAGGCAGGCAGAGTGGTTAGGTGTGATCAGGCAGGCAGGCAGGCAGGTGAGCGGTTAGGAGCCACTGGTCCTGGACTGCAAGAGGAATTTCCAACTAAACCAGCAGTCAGACATTCCCTGAGGGGTCCCGGATTGGAGAGGGTGCAGGCCTGGCTGAGGGACCCCGCCCCCATGCCCCCCCGTGCATGAATTTCATGCACCAGGCCTCTAGTAAATAAATATATAAATAAGATAATCTTATCTAATAAAAGATAAACATGCAAATTGACCATACCTTTGCTACACTCACAAGCCATGCCCACCAGCCAATCAGAGCGACTATATGCAAATTAACCCAATCACGATGGCAGCCGGCAGCCACGGAGCTGGAGCAAGCAGGAGGCTTGGTTGCCCCGGGGATGGAGGAAGCCAAGCTTCCCGCCTGCCCTGGCCGGCTGTGGGCTCCGCTCAAGGCAACAAAATTTCAATTATAGAAGATAAATAAATCCCAGATATCTGCTTCCAGCCAGCCTCCACTGGGAGCTTGGGTGGCTGGGGGCTGTGGCCAACCTGCAAACAGCCATCAGCCCCTCACCCAAAATGACCACACCCTCATGGGGTGAGGGTCCCCACTGGGGTCTTGGCCAGCCTGCAAACAGCCATTAGCCCCTCACCCAGGCTGGCCAGGTACCCCAGCAGGGACCCCTACCCTGAAGGGGCTGTGGCCAACCTGAAAACAGCCATCAGCCCCTCACCCATGCTGGCCAGGCACCCCAGTGAGGACCCCCACCCTGAAGGGTCTGTGGCCAGCCTGCAAACAGCCATCAGCGCCTCACCCAGGCTGGCCACACCTGCATGGTATGAGGGTCCCCACTGCGGGGGCTTTGCCAGCCTGCAAACAGCCATCAGCCCCTCATCCAGGCTGGCCAGGCACCCCAGTGGGAACCCCGACCCTTAAGGGGCTGTGGCCAGCATGCAAACAGCCATCAGCTCCTCACCCAGGCTGGCCAGGCACCCCAGCAGCGCTAAGGATATCTGACTGCAGCTTAGGCCTGCTCCCCACTGGCAAGTGGACATCCCCCAAGGGCTCCCAGCTGCCAGAGGGATGTCTGACTGCCAGCTTAGGCCCAATCCCCCAGGGAGCAGGCCTAAGCCAAGGGAACCCCCCCCCCCCATGCACCGGGCCTCTAGTATAAGATAGATAAGATAAGATAAGATAAGATAAGATAAGATAAGATGAGATAAGATAACGGGGAAAGGTGGGGAGGAAAGACACCCCTTCCTTAGCCACTGATGTATCCTCTCACCCTCACACTCTTCCCTAGCCCTTCAGACACCAAAGCCAGAGGTTTACACAAGGTGAAGTTTGCAGAGAAGGAAGAGGATACTGGACCTAAGATGCATTTGAGATACCTTGTAAGTGATTCATGCAGTCCAAGACCTCAATCTAATGAGAATAGTTGATGAAAATTAATATTTAGTCTATTAGTGTCTCCAATGCTCCCCTACACACACACACACACACACACACACACACACACACATTCCCATATCCATTTAGAATAATTGCTATTTCACAAACTTGGAAATATCTCTGACATCTGGATTTTCATTGATATTGTATTTGAAACTGGCACAATATACCTAGCGTTGGACCAACTACAAGCCAGGAAATTGTATATATACACATGCCAAATTTAAGATGATGGATGTAAACTAAAACTATACAGGGAGATTGATTACTAATTGACTATTTGTCATACAAAATGATTCAATATATTATTCCTTCAAGTATCAAACATCTCTGGCATATTTAAAATGTGACTTGATTTACCAACACTCACATTATGCTAGCAAACATTTCTTACCATGAGAAAAAAATAGCAACATATGAATAATTGAAATCTAGCAATTATCACTAGATTTCAGTGTGTTAGAGTCCAGTTTTCTCGAGGCCACAGTGTCAACATCGACCTCGGAGGCTGTTCTTATTCAATTTGCACACAAGGACCAGCACCTTAAGCACCAGCCTGTCCACCTGGAGCCTAGATAAGCCCAGGCTGCCCTGTGGGCGTTTTCTAGCATCTTTCTCTAGTGCAGGGAGTGGAGGGAAACAGAGCAAGTCAAGCAATTTAGAGTATTTTATACCTAAGAGAAAATAGCAAATAAGCAAGAATATTGTTTGTGTTCAAATGCTATCATCTTTTCCTTTTGTTACTAAAAATGCAACATTGCTGAAATTTTCTCTGCGATGATGATTTAAGCTCCCCTTCGGTACCCTTCCTGCCTGAACACCCAAGCCCCCCCAGCGCACGTGCTGTTTCACGGGATAGTGATCTGTTTGCTCTGGCTCCAGGTCTACTCCTCCTAACTCATGGCTCACGTTAAACCTGGACACCACGAGTCGTCCTGCAGGAACAGAATCCAGGCGGAATGGCGGCCTCAGCACTTGCCTCTGCAACCACAGCCACTTTCAGCTTGCAGTTTTTATTTAAAAGGCTTAATTGGAAGTTTTTATTACTCCCAATTAGGCTTTTTAATTAAAAGGAAAAGTTTAAAGAGGCTGCAGGCAAATACTGCTGAAACCCATATCAGCATAAAATCAAAGGAAATAAAAACAAAATTACGCTACTGTCAAACACTAGTAACAGCGCAGCTTTTGAGACTGTTTACCTCTGGTCCCAGTTAACTTGATGGGCACATTGACAGTGATGGAGTGGACAGGGCTGGGAAAACCAGCCCGTCTCCAATGCAACAATAAAATTCATCAAAATGATACTTAAAAGACTACATTAGCATTCAAGGCAAAAATCTGCCAAAATGCACAGTTGACAATTCAAGTAGTTAGCAATTCTAATTCTCCAACATGGTTCTAGCTCTGCACACTAATGCAGACTCTTAACATCTCTTTAACAAGCACGAGACTCCACATAAACAATGTAGGCAAGTGTTTATTGTTGTCGGATGATTCGCTTTTTAATTCCTTAAAGGATTTTGTCTTCTATGCAAAGCCTTAGCTTGTCAAGTTGTGCACTAGTGAGGTTTTTTTAATTCTGAATGAAATTAGAAGTCGCATCCGCTTATATTTTTGGCATCTTTTATATTCCACATAATGTCTTCAGAGCAAAATAGAGCTTCTCCTGGAAGGGTGAGTTTATCATCAGAGGTAGCAGGAATCGGTGTGGGTATTAGATCCATACCAGACCCAATTTCATACCTAATAAACTTGGCTATTTATCCCGAGTTTTATAAATTATACTGAGTCAGAGATGAGAGGTAAAATGCTCTCATATAAGCTGGGATATTGAAGAAGTTATTTCTTCGATTGTTAACTCTCCAACTCACAGATTAGAATGATATCTGCCCCCAACACACACCAACAAATCTGGGGTAAAAAATATACAAATGTCCACCTCCAGAGAGGGGAGGTGTTAGTATGCCATCGAGGCTGGAAGAATCATCATGGCTTTTGTCCTGTCAGTGAAACGTTCATGGCTCGGCAGCTGAAATCTTGGCTGACAGATCACAGGTGAACGCAGCCCCTCTGCTTCTCCTAGAGACAATGGCGTGTGCAATCTCGTCCATGAAAAGACATTCACCAAACTTGCACGGACTGCAGGGGAGGAGTGGGCGTCCCTACCGTTATCATCACAGTCCTCTCCCTCCTTCCACTCTTGTCCTCTACAGTCCTGGGTATATCAGGGTTTTGTAAGGCATCAATCAATGTGTGTCATTGCCTTGCTTTACAAACACTTTATGGCTTCTTACTGTGGCTCGAATAAAATCCCCACTCATATGGGCCTATCATATCCTATCAACGCCCTCCCTGACCAGGCTCAGGATTTCAACCTCCTCTTGACTCTCTCTAGCATTCAAGGCAAAAATCTGCCAAAATGCACAGTTAACAATTCAAGTAGTTAGCAATTCTAATCCTCCAACATGGTTCTAGCTCTGCACACTAATGCAGACTCTTAATATCTCCACCAGCCGCTATGCCCTTTTTCGGTTCTAAGAGCACACACCAGCTCTCCGTGCTGAGGACATTAGCATGGGCCCTAGTCTAAGCCTAATACGCATTCCTCTTTCCCGGAAGCTGATCTTCCCTGTGCCGCTCATTTACACACAGTATCCATGTGACACCTCTTCAAAGAAGGCTTCCCTACCCGACTAAAGGCAGCCCATCCCAGTTACCACCACGTCTATCACAAGTCACACATTTATATGCCAGGACCCTATCACAGCTATGATTACGGTATTTCCATGTCCATGTGTTCCTCTTTTCTAAAATGTGTTTCAAGAATGCAAGAACCATGAATGTCTTACGTATCAAAACATCATACCACCTACCCAGCAACCCATGCCTGGCATGTACTAGCCAATCAATGTCCTTTCCTTTGCCACTATTTACTCAACAAACCTTGTCCCCAGCTTTATTGAGATACAATGGGCATATAACATTTTGTTAGTTTAAGGCAGTGATTTTCAACCTTTTTCATCTCATAGCACACATACACAAATTACTGAAATTTGCCAGTTTGACAAAAAAAAAAGTATAATTTTGATTCATTGACACTGGACAGCTATTGTTGTGTTGGCTGTTGTCATTTTTTTATTTGACAATCTAAGGGGGAAAAGTCAGTGTCCCTGACTAAATAGTCAGGTATTGCATGTTTTATTTAACTTTTTAATATACTTTTTATTTTAGAGAAGAAGGGAGAGAGAGAGATAGAAACATCAATGATGAGAGAGAATCATTGATTGGCTGCTTCCTGCATGTCCCTACTGGGGATCAAGCCCACAACCCAAGCATGTGCCCTGATCTGGTATTGAACCATGACCTCCTGGTTCATGGGTCGACACCTCAACCACTGAGCTATGCCAGCTAGGCCAAATATTGCATGTTTTAAAAATTCTTGAGACATACAGTTGAAAATCGCTGGTTTAAGATGTTCATGTGATGATTTCATACACATATGTTACAAAATGTTACCATATAGGGCTGGTTTGCACTCCATGACCTCACAATTGCTATTTAATGGGGATTGGTGCTTAGAATATTAAGATCTACACTCTTAGAAAATTTCAAGAATATAACACAGTATTGTTAACTATAGTCATCATGCTGTCCATCAGATTCCCAGAATTACTCCTCTTAAAACTAGAAGTTTGAACCCTTTGACCAACATCTCCCATTGCTCCCACCCCTCAGGCCCTGGCCACCACCATTCTACTCTGTTTCTGTGAGACAGGCCTTTTTTAGATTCCTCATATAAGTGAGATCATGCAGAACTTCTTTCTTGTCTGGCTTATTTCAATTACCATTGTGCACACAAGTTCCATGAATGTTTCACAAACGGCAAGAATTGCTCTTCCTCTCATGGCTGAGTAATATCACAGGCATTGCTAGATGAACACCTAGGCCCGTGGTCAGCAAACTATGGCTTGCGAGCCAAATGCGGCTCTTTGGCCCCTTGAGTGTGGCTCTTCCTAAGCCTTAGGAGTACCCTAATTAAGTTAATAACAATGTACCTACCTATATAGTTTAAGTTTAAAATATTTGGCTCTCAAAAGAAATTTCAGTTGTTGTACTGTTGATATTTGGCTCTGTTGACTAATGAGTTTGCCGACCACTGACCTAGGCTATTTCCATGTCTTGGCCATTGGGAATTATACTGCAATGGACATGGGGGTGCAGATATCTCTTCAAGGTCCTGTCTCATTTCCTTTGGGTATAAACCGAGAAGTGAGGTTGCTGGAACACGTGGTAGTTCTATTTATATGGGTTATATGAGAAACCCATAGTGTTTCCACAGTGGCTATACCAATTCACATTCCCATAACAGTGTCCGATGCCAACAGTTCTCCACGTCGATGCCAACATTCATTACCTGCCTTTTTCAAGATAGTTATTCTAACAGACAGGAAGTGACATCTCATTGTGCTTTGATTTGCCTTTTGCTGGTCATAGTGATGTTGAGCATCTTTTCATGGACTTGTTGGCCTTTTGTATGTCTTCCATAGAAAATGACTGTTCAGGCACTCTGAAAACGTTTTAATCTGCATGGGGTTTTGTTTTCTTACTATTGAGTTATTAGAGTCCCTTATATATTTTGGATATTAATCCCTCATTAGATAAATGGTTTGCAAACCCCCAGGTACCCTTCTCATATTTTTTTATTATTTCTTCAAACCCCCAGGGACCCTTCTCATATTTTTTTATTATTTCTTCAAACCCCCAGGGACCCTTCTCATATTTTTTTATTATTTCTTCAAACCCCCAGGGACCCTTCTCATATTTTTTTATTATTTCTTTGGCTGTGCAGAAGCTTTTTAGTTTGTGTAGTCCCACTAATTAATTTTAGCCTTCGTTGCTTGTGCTTTTGATGCCATATCCAGAAATTACTGCTAAGACCAATGTAAAGAAGACATAAGGAACCTAATCTAAGGTACCAGTATTTAGATTTCAGCTCTAACATTTAAGTACTTAATCCATTTTGAGTTAATTTTTAATGTAATCATGATTTCATCTTTTTTTTTTTTTAATATATTTTATTGATTTTTTACAGAGAGGAAGAGAGAGGGATAGAGAGTTAGAAACATCGATGAGAGAGAAACATCGATCAGCTGCCTCCTGCACATCTCCTACTGGGGATGTGCCCGCAACCCAGGTACATGCCCTTGACCGGAATCGAACCTGGGACCCTTGAGTCCGCAGGCCGACGCTCTATCCACTGAGCCAAACCGGTTTCGGCATCATGATTTCATCTTTAATAATGCTTCCCATTAAATGTTAACATACAAAATAAACCTAATTAGTCTAATATTTCCATTTTATACAAAAAAAAGAGAAAGATCCTTTGAAATGTTCTATGGATCCTGGGAAATTTCAAAGTTAGTTTTACTTAAAATTTGACTTTTGAGACATTATAATAAAAAAATTTTTAAATGTTAAGCAATTGGTCAAATAAGGTCACAGTTCATTCTAAAACAATGCTTGCTTAGCTCTCTAATTATGACAATTAAAGACTCCATAGGCAAGTACAGAAAGTTAAACAGTTGTAAGCAAACTTTAGCTCTTTCAATACTGAGAAGATTAAGAAATCAAAGGGCTGCTAAGAAATAGGACAGAAGTAACTTGAATAAAACATAAAATCTTTGCTTTTCTTTTATGATCTCTTATTAGGAACATACCTATAGTATAGGAAAACTGCTAGAATTTTTAACCCGTAGAAGCCTTAATTTCTAGTGAAAACTGGAAAGAAACTATAAACAGCCTATAATATTAACATTTTTATGAATTTATTTCATAATTTTAGAAACATGTGCTTCTTCATAGTATAATTTTTCAATAAGGCACAAAACATGTTTATTAAGTAACCTAAATTTATTTCGACTTTCTCTGTAATTAGAAAACCAAAAATAGATAAACTTATGCTCAATAATTAATGTTTCATTATTTTATCTTATTTGGAAATAATGGTCGTGTTTAATAATTTTTATTATTCAACTTAATTTAGCAAAACACTAAGGTGTTGAGTTACTTAAAAAATTTGGAAAATATTTTTAAACATACATCCCATAACATGTAATGGTTGCTAAAAATTTTCTCTGAAAACCTTTTATTCTACTTGGATTTATTTAATGTATTAGTTCTCAACAATTATGTTTAGGTTACCCATTAAACTTTTATGAGAGATATCAGACAAAGTTAATTATTATCCCAAACTATTTTTTCCTGCTGACAAATTTTGTAACAGATATAACATAACTAATACAACATAACAGGGTGTTCACCACCCCAAGTCAAGTCTTCATCCGTCACCAGAGTTACTTTGTAACTTAGGGGTCTAATTTCATTCTTCTGCATGTGACTAACCAGTTTTCACAATACCAATTATTGAAGAGACTAACCTTTTTCCATTGAGCATTTTTGACTCCCTTGTCAAATATCAGTTGACTATATACATGTGAGGGTTTATTTCTGGGCTATTAATTCTGTCCCATTGTTCTAAATGTGTATTTTATACTAGTTTCATACTGTTTTTAATTTCTATAGCTTTGTAATCCAGTTTGAAATCATCATATGTATGCCTCCAGCTTTGTTTTTTTAAAATATATTTTTATTGATTTTTAGAGAGAGAGAGGAAAGGAGAGGGAGAGAGAACGTGAGAGAGAAATATCAATGTGAGAGAGAAACATTTATCGGTTACCTCCCATATGAACCCCCACTGTGGTTCAAACCCACAGTTTCAGTACCTGCCCTGACTGTTAATCAAACCTACAACTTTTTTTTGCATGGAATTATGCTCTAACCACTGAGAAACACCAGCTAGGACTCCAGCTTTGTTCTCCCACACTGGGGACCAAGCCCACAACCTGGGCATGTGCCCTGACCTGGAATCAAACCATGATCTCCTGGTTCAGAGGTCAGGCTATTCTTTATTCTCAAAATTGCCCTGGTTATTTGGGTTCTTTTCTGATTCTATATAAGTTTAGGATTGTTTTTTCTATTTTTGTATAAAATGTCCCTGGAATTTTCATAGGGAATGCATTGAATCTGTAAACCACTTTGGGCAATCTGAACATTTTAACAATATTAATTCTTCCAATCCATGAATTTGGGATATCTTTTCATTTATTTGTATCTTCTGCAATTTCTTTCATCAATGGCTTATAAAGAGTGTCCCAAAATTCAGGCAAGATTTGAATTTTATACCATTTGTGCCTTAAAGTGTTGCCAACGAAAAAAAAGATAGCATGACAGCTGACAGTTCAGGGTTATTGAAAATGGAGCGCTACACAAAAGAACAATGCGTTTTCATTGTTGAACAATATTTTAAAAATAATGAAGGTTTGGCAGCTACAGTTCACAATTTTCGTGCAAAATATGGTCAAAATAGTGATTTAACTTCATCAACTGTGAAGAGATTAATTAAAAAATTTAGGGAGACTGGATCAATTAGTGATCTTAAACGCTCTGGCCGTCCTTCAACAAGTCGTTCAACACAAAACATCGAAGCAGTTCGTGAGAGTGTTCCTGAGAGTCCAGGGACATCAATTCGGCACCGTGGTCAAGAATTGGACATTTTGAGAAGCTCTCTACAGCGTATTCTCACGAAAGATTTGCATCTTCATGCTTACAAAATTCAATTGACTCAAGAACTGAAGCCTACTGACCACGCACAGCGAATAGAGTTCGTCGAATGGATTATGGAACAACAACAAGTGGACGCTGATTTTTTGAACAAAATCATCTTCAGCGCTGAGGCTCATTTTCATCTTGATGGCTTGGTTAATCGACAAAATTGTCACATTTGGGGTTCAAAAACTCCACGAGTGATTGTTGAGAGACAAATGCATCCACAATGTGTCACTGTTTGGTGCGGATTTTGGGCTGGAGGCATCATCGGACCATTCTTCTTCGAAAATGCAGCTGCTCAGGCAATAACAGTTAATGGTGCTCGCTGTCACGACATGATAATCCAGTTTTTTGTGCCTAAATTACAAGATATGGATGTGGACAACGTGGTTTCAACAAAACGGTGAAAATGGTAAGAATTGGAAAATTGAATCTGAATCGTACTGGCAATTAAAAGAGTTACCTCTGCAGGAATTTTACTTCAAATCTTATGAAGCCATTATGAATAACCCTTAATTCATGTTCACTTGAACATATTTGTGGTAACTGCTAAGTGGTAACTCTGGCCTAATCTTTATGCTTACATTACACAGTAAGTAGCTACAGTTGCCAGGTTGTTTGTGCGAATAAATAATATATAGAGGATGCAGTGAAAACTGCTGAAACCAAGAGTATTAGCATCTAAGAATTAGCATTTAAAACTGCCATGTGTCCAAAACAGAAACCATCCCCACACTCCACAATATTTTGAATTTAATTTTAAAAAATAAATTTGCAATGAATATTATAAAAAGAAATATATTACAATTCAGGCATTCTTCAATATTTTCAGCTGAAAATTCTCACGAAAAATGACTTTGAAGTTGGTCATGGCTGCCACTTAGGGAAACATTTTTTTTTTTATAGACGCACATGGCGTGTGGGGAAGGTCTGACTTGCGTCTACAGACGCTTATGCCATACAATGGGTTAAAATGTTGTTCGCTAAGAGCTATAAAAAGTCTGTGATACACAAGGGGGCCCACTGCACTTGCACATTTCTAATAATTGGTCTGATAAAATGTTGAATCAATCACAGTCATCTATAGTGATGAACTGGGATTTTTTGGGACTTTTGATCACCATATGTACAATTGTGGGATTCTTTACCATTTGGTACCTGCTGTGCTATGAGTAATGAAAAGCCATTGTAGTAAATAGTCCTTGGATCAGGGAAGCTTTTTCTACCGCAGCAGAGAGAGGTGAAAGATTCAGTCAGGATTAGGGTTTTGAATTTTGTTCCCTCTTGGGGAAATTTAAAACCTGAGACAAAGCTAGAACTTGACAACTTTCTCACATAATCGGGACATTTGTTTTTACATAATAGCTAGTCCAAACCATCAGGGTGTAGATTATGCTTTTTTTTAACATTTAAGTCACTATTATTTAACTTCAAAAATGCAATTATTATAATCCTATCTTTTGCCTACACAGCCAACAATTTATAAGACCTCTTAAAACCATTTCATCATTTCTGCCTGGCTTATTATTGAACAGTATCTTATTTGTATATAAAAAGTGTTTCCTTTGCCTTATAATATATTTTGGGCCTAATTGTGGTTTTAAAATTAAACACACGTTTACCCTTAGTCTTTTACACCTCATATGTTTGGTTTATTGTTTGTTGCTAATATGACTTTTCCTGTCTGCATCTGCATGGTTCCCTATAAAAAATTTGAACTCGACCTCATTGGATTTTTAAAATTTTGCACTTTTGATTTTTCTGTTGACTAATTTTCTTTAGATAATAAAGACATCTATTTAAAGTTTTATATTATGATAGTATGACATGTTATAATCTTACTAATTTCTTAATAAGCACTTTGGCATTGAACAGCCAACTCCTATAGGAAGTGTTATTTATGATTTCATTATGGATATATATCATAATAGTGCATGACTTTACAAACATGTATAAAGGTTTACACTTTCCGAAAAAGCCTTATCATAAATTCTTTGGAGGCACTGTACAATTAGCTAATGCCGTATGATTTTTTAGAGACAGTAACTTCCTGCTGGGAAAGTTAAAGAGCCAATTCCAGGAAAATCAGAGCTTGTCCTACATAAGTTATCCTGGTGCTGCTCCTGAAAGTGGCTGCGCTGTGTGCACAAGTGGGGTGGGAAAAGACAGTTGCATCTCTGGTTGAATGTGATACAGCATTCTTGTGGAAACTGTCCTTTGGTTGGTAATTATAGTGTTTCTCTGGCTCTTTGATTCACTGTCTATATTACTGCTAAAAAAATAAACAACTCACAATGAAAACAATCATATTCCCAAATGACATAATATGTGTGATTGACAAGGGAGCCTGCCATGTGGTTTATTAGCATGTTATAAAAATGCCATCTCTTCTGTTGTGATTCAGTAAGTACCTGCTATGGCTCTACCTTTTCTTTCATAATATGTTAACTTTTGAGTAAATTTCTGTCACTCATTCTCCAGCCAAGACTAACCCGGGGAGGTTGTTTGGAACCAATTCAGAACTGATAGCTTGGCTTCGTTTTCGGGTGTCAGTTGGTGACTTTTTGTTGTTGCAATAAATGCTTTATGACCCTTGGATGATTTGATGAAGTTTGATTAGACATCAAGGACCCTGTCAGATAAAGAGCTTCTGTGGGGCTAACATAGAGTGTGCCGCCCAGGGAGCCTCAAGATAGGGCAGAGTCGCCCACGAGTGAGTTAAAATCACATGTGTCATCAAAGGTACAGGGAGGTAGGAGTGTCTGTCGCATGAAAATTTATGGGGAAGTCAGTCTAGTGTATATGTGTTTTTCAAATTTACATTCATGTCAAATATAAGGATTTAGAAACTTTATAACCATCCTCCACAGCATACATATCAGTAAAACTACTGCCTATGAATAGAAGAGAGAAAGATTTCATTCAGTCTCTTTGTCTCAGGTCAGTCACCTAGCTCATAGTTAGTGATTGAGAAGTCATTTTTTCCTCTTACCTTTAGGAAGGATTTATGCTGCCCAAGATGCCAAAGATGGATGGAAATTTAAGTACTGACACAAGGTAACAAACCCGATGTCAGAGGAGCTAGCAAAACAGCTGGCAAGCTATATAGCTCAGCAAGTTGAAGCTGCCCTGTCTGGAAATGGAATAAATGAAGATTTGCTAAAATGAAAGATTTACAAGAAGTTATAGAACTAACCAAACACCTTCTGTCAACTCAACTTTCAGAAACTCTTGCAAGTTCAGACTGTTTTGCTTCTGCTAAGCTCACTCATTCATGAAAAGTAGGGGGCAGATGTATGGCACTCTGGAGTGAAGACGGACAGTGTTATGAAACAGAGATTGAGGAGACAGATAAGGAAAACGGAGCTGCTGCAATCACCTTTGCTGCCTGTGGTGATGTGACGTGCTCCACTATTGAACCTCAAGCCCGTAGAAGAAGGAAGGAAGGCAAAGGAGGACAGTGGCAGGAAACGCATGTCCAACTAAAGAGGAGTGTTGTGTTTTTGCTTCACCTGAGAGTGTAACTGGCCAAGTTGGAGTAGGAACTTGTGGAATTGCTGATATAACACAGTATCAAGATGCCTCTAAATACAATGTCAGGCATTTGATGCCTCAATAATCAGGAAAACTGTTGGATTTCGTCTCTGCAGGGCTTTACAATTACCCTTTTTATCCTTATATTTTTCTAAAGGTAAATAGTTTGTTAAAAGAGTAAGGAAGATACCATTGCCATCATTGTTTGACTGCAATAGAATGAAATTTGAAGAAATCGCATTTGATAACTGCTATTCATTTAACTTGTTTTCATTACTATTACCACAATTTCCTCAAAGTTTGTTGGGTAACGCAACTTTTCTAGGAAGATGCTGCTTTAAAAAAGCACTTAGATGAACTGTTGATGGGCCTGATATCAGGCCCCATACTTTCTGTAAAGTCCTAGCCTGGAACTTTCAGAACCTTAGGACTTACCACAAATTCTTGCAATTCACTGGAACATCAAGGCAAAACGCCAAACTTATACAGAGATCTTTTCATTTCTTTTCTTGTTTACAACTTCAACTTAGCTCTTGACCAATTAAACCTAAAAATAAAGTTAACTTGTAAAAGTCTACGTCTGTTTTGAGGTTTTTCCTTCAATAACTTGTTTTCTAAGCTTATTAAGGCCATCTCTAAAATGTATCCAGCTCTTTTATTCTTTTCATCGAGTTTTAATTTTATGTAAAAAACCATGTTTTAGGACCAGCTACGTTTTCTAATGTTTTTCACTTATCGTAGTGGTACCATTTCTTTGGATGTGAAATGTTTATATGAGAAAACAAAAAGCTGATGGATAGCCCTGTATACAGTGTAGATACTATTTTTGTAAAAAAAAAAAAAAAAAAAAAAAAGAAAGAGAAAATAACCAAGGCAAAATTAATGAACAAGAGTAAGGAATGTTTCATCATTAAAAATTGACTGTATTTCTTGTGCATTAATCCGAGCAGAATTCCCCTATATATTATGTTCATGTAGCTGTTTGTAATTTTTGTTAACTAGATCAAGTTGTCAGCAGTTGCTGGTGTAAGTGAACATCACATTTATCCCGAGTTGAGTTTAAGCCAAATATATGCATAGGAAAGCATCCTCCAGTTAATGGAAGTTGATGATTTTCAGGATGTGCTAATTTCAGTTTTTGCATGTTTCACTTTACTAAATAAAGTGTTTTGAAAATCTCAAAAAAGAAACTTAAGTACATAATTTAAAGTCAGTTTAGAGGCAACCACTGGATAACTCACATGAATACGATAGAGGAGAATTGAAGAGAGGAAGAGGAGAACAAGGTGGTGCCCAAATTCTTCGTTTCTCATCTCGAGGAATCAAGGAAGCTATCAGACATCTACTTATATAAAAACCCTGGGTGTAACATCACAGCCAGAAGCGCATCCAACCGGAAGGAAGTCAGTCCTGCAGCAGTCGTCTTGGAAATGGCTGCGCCCTCCCCCAGTTGTTTCCTGGAGGGCGAGGTTCAGGCAGGAACCCACCCTCAGGGTGAGGTTTCAGGCAGGAACCCGCTCTCTGAGTGGAGCATGGAAGTGAAATGATTTGTAATGGATCTATTATTGAAGCTAACTTTGGAAATACTATATAGATCAGTGGTTCTCAACCTTGGCTGCACATTAGAATCACCTGGGAATCTTTTTAAAATCCTGATTTCTGGGCCTCATCCTCCGGAAATTCTGTTTTTTGTTACTAATATTGTGGCCCCACCCCATAACAAAGAAACAATTTCTGGAGGATGAGGCCCAGAAATCAGGATTTTAAAAAGATTCCCAGGTGATTCTAATGTGCAGCCAAGGTTGAAAACCACTGCTATAGATAATATTAAAAATATATCTAGCCCTAACCGGTTTGGCTCAGTGGATAGAGTGTCGGTCTGTGGACTGAAGGGTCCCAGGTTCGATTTTGGTCAAGGGCAGGTATCTTGGTTGTGGGCACATCCCCAGTAGGGGGTGTGCAGGAGGCAGCTGATCGATGTTTCTCTCTCTCATCAATGTTTCTAACTCTCTATCCCTCTCCCTTTCTTTCTGTAAAAAAATCAATGAAATATATTAAAAAAATAACTAAATGTGCAATTCTTTGTCCAAAAAATGAGCACATTCAAAAATTAAATGAAGAAATTTTGGATATACTCGATGGAGATTTTCACACATATTTGAATGATGATTCCATTAATTCCACAGATGATGCTGAAAAGGAAAATTTTCCCATTGAATTTCTTAATAGTATTATTCCTTTGGGAATGCTGTGTCATAAATTAAAATTGAAAGTGGGTGCAGTCATCATGCTCTTGAGAAATCTCAATAGTAAATGGGGTCTTTGTAATGGTATCAGATTTATTATCAAAAGATTATGACTTAACATTATGGGGAATGCATATATATTCTTCAGCTAAGCCCTTCACCTTCTTTTTTTTTAATATATTTTATTGATTTTTTTTACAGAGAGGAAGGGAGAAGGATAGAGAGTTAGAAACATCGATGAGAGAGAAACATCGATTAGCTGCCTCCTGCACACTCCCCACTGGGGATGTGCCTGCAAACCCAGGACCCTTGAGTCTGCAGGCTGATGCTCTATCCAATGAGCCAAATGGTTAGGTCGATTAATTCCCTTTTAATGTGCACGAATTTTGTGCACTGGGCTACTAGTTTATGATCTAGTCCAGGAGTGGGCAAACTTTTTGACTCGAGGGCCACAATGGGTTCTTAAACTGGACCGGAGGGCCGGAACAAAAGCATGGATGGAGTGTTTGTGTGAACTAATATAAATTCAAAGTAAACATCATTACATAAAAGGGTACGGTCTTTTTTTTTTTTAGTTTTATTCATTTCAAACGGGCCGGATCCGGCCCGCGGGCCGTAGTTTGCCCACGGCTGATCTAGTCCCATTGTCTCTACCTTTACAATCATATGCAGTTCTATCCAAATCTCCAATTGCTTAGACCCACATCTCTCTCTAAGAATGCACCAGCTCATCTGACCTCCAAAGCATTTCCACTGGGTTTGTGACCCTGCGGGTGCTCTGGGTGGGACTCTCTGCACTGTGCCTACACTGTCATTTGAGGGCCCTTGGAGCAAAATGGCTGTTACAGAATGTGGTTCCAAGGTTAGAGCAAAGAACTAGATGCACAATAGGAAGGAGGGGACAGTGGGAGTTGCTCAAAGAGGGATGAGCTACTCCGGGAGTTCCTGAGGTCCCGTTGCCCGTGGGTGAAGCTATGGGTGGTGGCATCACTTGTACAGTAGGCAGTGAGGTAAAACTGGCTGAATGTCCGCCTTACTGCGATATAGGATATATGCGTTTCTCCATATAGAATCCATAGACCCCTTAAAGGAGAATCAACCTGGGTGGTGGGAATTTTCTGGGTCCCAAACTATCCAAACTATCTCAGAACCTGTTATGCCCTGGGAATCTTACCTTTTCATAAGCTCTCAGGTGCTCTGGCATCCATGAAAGTGGGTCTCTCTGCGCAGAAAGTATGTTTCAAGAATGTGGTTCTTATGTAACCATCACAAGGTCAGCAGTAAAACAGTGGGAGAAGATGGTCAATGCCGGATTAAAAAACAAGTTTCATGCATTTTGTTTTTATAGTTTTATCTCCTCTCCTCATTGTGTTACTTCCCTTTCATCCCGTGCTACAGCAACAGTGATGCATGCTGACGAGGCTCTGGCTAATCCAGCCCCGGCACCCATTTCCAGGTGGTTATCTGAAACTGGAATAGCACTTCACAGCACTGACCTACCAGTTTGGGAGATTAGCTAATTAAAAACTCAAGCAAGACAGGGTTTTCCCCCCATAAACTGGCTGAGAGGAAGAAAAAAAAGAAATTTGCCTTCTGCTGTTTTTCTGCCATTAGTTTATATCATAAAAATATGGAGCATGTTTTTTATTTCTCTGTTGTGAAGAATAGGGTGGCAGATTAGCATGACATTCTGAGAGAGGCACCCCTGAAAAACAAATCAGATTTATTTAATCAGATTTATTTTAAAAGATGCAGTGGAAAAGGATAATATTTTTAGACCAATTATCCAGATGATTAAGGGTAAGCAAGTAGAAGTTTTGGATTTCATTCAGTAGGTATTTTTTTACATAGTCTCAAACCACTATACTTTGGGGACTGTAAATTTTAGTTCACTTTATCATCGGTCTAATAAGACTAATTGATATATACTAGTATATGCTATAGTACAAGTAATCACTTCATTAATTATGCAAAACCAAATGCCACCATCATGTCCTCAATATAAGAGAGGATTGATTTTTGTTGTCTCTCTCTCTCTCTCTCTCTCTCTCTCTCTCTCTCTCTCTCTCTCTCTCTCCTTCTCCCTCTCCTTCTCTCCATCAAGCTGAACCTCCATGTGTTTCCCACAGTCACACACTTGCCCAGGTCAGTGCTGAAAGTGTGTTGCCCTGAGACCCTGTTGCACTTGGTGCCGCTTGCTCTGGGAGCTGTGCAGTGATTCATCAGGATCATCTTTGAAAGCAAATCCATCTCAAACCACAGCCTCCTGCCTGCAAGGTTCCCAGCCACCTTGGCATCCTGCGCAAAGCTGGAGCACCTGCTGGGGCTGCAGGGTTCCGGCTGCAGTTGGCACGTTATCATTGGGCGATGCTCACGCACACACTCTCCGTGGTTTGGTTGTACTTTTCCTTTTCATATGCTTTTCAACTCTGTCGTGTTGCTCTGCTTTCTCCTCAGAGGTGGCTGTGATAGTGTTTTGTGTGAAATCATCCTGTTTGTCGTTGGATGTCATCTTGTTAAATCTGGGAAGTGATCAGGGGCTTCTTGGGTTGGAGAAACGTGGTAAGATGTTGTGACTATTGACAGTCATGAATCAGATTCATCCACATAGATTACATCCCTTTCTTCCCTTCTTCTTTTGAAATGAAAGGATGAGGGCTTTTAAAATTATTCTTTAAGATGCTACATGCTCTTTAGTGGAACCTGAAATGTAACTGCAATAAATATTCATCTAATCTATGGGCCTCGCAACACAGTTTATCACCATTTCAATTTCGAGCTTTCATTATCTGCCGCCAGCACCATCACTCGGGAGGGGCTCATTTCCCCTCTTTGATAGTGACAACAAAGACGCTGGGTGCCTTTTCTATTTTTTAGTTATGTTTAGGCTGTAGTGAAAAATCTCTCAGTATTAGTCATTCCTGCAGGCTTGTCTCATGGGATAAGGTAAGCATATCATTTGCTTCAGCTCTTTTCCTTTTCATGTTTAAGCTCTTCTTTTTTATTTCTAGATTCATTTTCCTTAGTACATCCGTTTCTCTACGGCACTCCCGAGCACAGCTGTGGGCGTGGTGGGCGAGGCACTGAGATAGTCCTTCCACACTCAGCACCCCGAGCAGCTTTCTAGAACCAGGGCAAGCTCAGGGTAGCGCTGCAGCAGATGGGCTTTCACGTAGCACTCACTGGGGTCTTACCCTTTCATATCAGCACACATGAGCTCTACACCCTACTTAGTGTGCTGACATTTCACAGTTGATATCCTCAGATATGTTCCTTTTCGCTTGGTGGGCAGGGATGGGAATTGAGGTGCCCTTTCGAATGAAACACGCTTACTCTGTAGCATCTCTGACTTGACTACAACACATCTATCTGTTTGAATTCTGCTTGTTTTCTAAATTCCTATGCTGTACACCTAATGCACTGACTACCAAGTGTTGGAAAGATGCTAGATCGGTCTTCAAGAGTTCATTACCAGTTTGTCTCAACAATTGCTATATGCAAGTGTAGATTTAGTTTACAAAGTAAGAAGTTTTATGCCATCTTCCATTCCTTTTTTCCTCCACTAGTTTGAGTGCTAGTGTTTTATTGATTTAGAGGTGTCACAGAAATTGGTGCTAAAAGAACTCTTGAACGATTTCATGATATGAAATACAGTGTTTAAACAATCTTGACAATGAAAAGCAGTATCTAGTTTAATTCAGGTGCCATGTTCTGAGCTTATTTTGACTTTGTACTCTGGGATAATTAGATGACAAAACAATTTTCCCAAATGGAAAAAAAAAATTGAGTTTTGCCAGAGCAATAGGGAATTGCACGTATGTCTTAAGTTTCCTTTTAAAAGGCAGTTTTAAATATCAAAAACTTCCAGCAAAAATACCCCATGCTTGGACTCAGCCCCGCAGTACATTTGGTTACGGAAAACTTAATACTGTTGGTGGAGCATCAGGAGAGAAGTGTGTTGTTTCCTCTTGGGTAACTCCTGACTTTTTTCTTTAAAGTCGTGAGTGACAGCAGGTAATCTGTGAACCTTGATGGTAGGGTAGACTGTCCACCAGTCCTCTGAATGCAGCAGGTGGGCGGCTGGCTGCCTCCCCACCTCCAGCTCTGGGCCTAGTGGAAAGCGAAGAGTGAATGTTTATGATGAAATTAACTGTGGGTTTCATTTAGACGACATGTAGCCACAAATGGTCAGAAGTTTTGAAGGTGCTTAGGATCCATTAGTGAGTGGATAACAAAAATGTTACCTATACCATCTCACCTGCTTATATGAAGGGGAGACAAATGCTTGTGAAAGATTTAAGGTTAAGCTGTAGAAACAGAATATTTTGTCCTCTGAGCTATAGAGAAGAATCTGTGATCAGGGGAGGGTTCTACGTCAATGACTCTAACCATTTTGTGTACTAGAAAGTGGATTTGGTTAGAAGTGACTAGGCACAGCAGGAACTGGATGTTATTTATGAGACAACTAACAGTTTTAGGGCCAGATGCTGGGCCAACTGCTTTGTTTGTAGAATCGTGTTTTATCCTTACAACCCTATAAAGTAGGAACTACTATTTCTCCTGTTGTATCGCTGGTAGAATTGAGATGTAGAATAATGGCTTCCCCAATTATGCTCACATCCTACTCCCTGACTCCTGTGAATATGTTATCTTACTTGGAAAATGGGATTTTTCAGGTGTGATTACTGTTAAGGACCTTGAGATAAGGGTGTATTATCCTGGCTTATCTGAGTGGGCCCATGCTCATCACATAAGTCCTTAAAAGGGGAACACATTTCCTGGGTGGTCAAAGATACAGTTGTGATGACGGAGGAAGCGTCAGAGAAATGAACATTATGGCTTTGAAGATGGAATAGGAGGCCATGAACCAAGGAATGCAGGCACACGCTAGAACTGGAAAAGATGAGAAAATAGACTTTTCTCTCGAGCCTTCAGAGAGTGTCTTAGTCTGACCAGGGTATTATAATAAAAGGCTGCACTTTGTGTGGTTTATAAACTACAGGGATTTATTTCTTACAGTTCCGGAGACGGGAAGTCCAAGAGCAGATGTCAGCATGGTTGGGTGAGGGCCCTCCTTCATGTGACAGATTTCTTGTTGTATCTTCATAAGGCAGACGTGTGTAAGGAACTTTTGTAGAAACACTAATCCTATTTATGAGGGCTCCACCTGTATGACTTAAGCATCTTCCAAGGGCCCCATCTTCTAATTGCATCAAATTGGGCGTTAGGATTTCAATATGTGAATTTTGGGAGGACACAAATATTCAGACCATAACAGAAAGGAACTGAGTATTGCAAACCTCTTAGGTTTAGCCCAGTGATACCCATGTCAGACTTCTGACCCCCAAGAACTGTAAGATAACAAATTTGTGTTGTTTTAAGCCACTACATTTATGGTTATTTGTTGCAAGTATAGAAAATTAAGACAATAATGGCATTTGTACCTACAGAAGGTCTGAGAAAGTCTCAGAATCTCCTGCAGAGATGCCAGAGGTATTTATCTCTTGAAGTCAGTGATAAAGTCTGGAAGAGATGACTTCTATTTCAAATGTGAAGACAGTGATTCAGAACCAGCAGGAACATGAAAAATCAAGGAAATGTGACACTCCCAAAGGATCACAATGATTATCCAGTAATTGAACCCAAAGCTATGAAACTAGAAATCCATAATAGGAGGAAAGCTGTACAACTCACAAAAAATTGGAAATTAAACAGCATACTCCTGAACAACAACAACCAAAAAAATGGATCAAAGATGAAAATTTAAAAATATACTGAAATAAATAAAAATGGAAAATCAATATCATAAAACTTATGAGATTCATTAAAAGCAATTCAAATACAGTGTTGAACACCTACATTAATGAAAAAAAATTTCAAATAAACTATCTAACATTACACCTCAATGAACTAGAAAAACAACAACAAACTAAGCTAAAAGTTAGCTGAATAAAGGAAATAACACAGATCAGAGTATAAATAAAAAAAATAAAGACTGGAAAATCAATTAAAAAGCTCAAAGAAACTAAGAGCTGATTTTTTGAAAAGATAAATAAAATTGACAAATATTTAACTAGACTAAATAGAGAGAAGATTCAAATAAATAAAATTACGAATGAAGAGAGACATTACAACTGATACAAGGATCATGAGGCTATTATGAACAATTATATACCAACAAATCGGATAACCTAGAAGAAATAGGTAAATTCCAAAACATACAAGCTACTAATACTGAATCATGAAGCAATAGAAAATCTGAACAGACCAATATTAAGTAAGGAGATTGAATCAGTAATCAAAAACTTCCCAACAAAGAAAATATTCAGACCTGATGGCTTCATAGGTGAATTCAGCTTAACACTTAAAGAAGAATTAGTGCCAAACCTTCTCAAGCTCTTTCCAAAAATTGAAGAGAAAACATTCCTAACTTACTTAGTGAAGGCAACATTGCCCTGATACCAAGGCCAGTAAGGACACTTGAAAAAAACTACAGGCCAATACTCCTGATAGAGGCAAACATTCTCAGCAAAATCTTAGCAAACTAAATTTAACAGCACATTAAAAGGACCATACACTATGATAAAATGGGTTTTATCCCTGGAATACAAGGATGGGTCAACATATGCAAATCAATAAATATGGTACACCTTACTAATAGAATAAAAACCCAAAATGGTATGATTATCTCAATAGATGCAGAATAAGCATTTGACAAAATACAACATTCTCTCATGATAAAATCTCTCAACAAATTGGGTAGAAAAGAAACATAATTAAACATAAAAAACATTATCTATGACAAGCCTACCACTAATATCATTCTCAATGGTGAAAGGTTGAAAGTGTTTCCTCTAAGATTTGAAGCAAGAGCAGAGTGCCCACTATCACTGCTCCAATTTCACATGGTACTGGATGTCCTAGCCAGACGTTCTAGCAAGAAAAAGAAATAAAGACATCCAAGTCAGAAAGTGATAAGTAAAATTGTTTCTGCTGGCAGATGACATGATCTTATATTCAGAAAAATCTAAAGACTCTACCCAAAAACTGTTAGAACTAGTAAATCAATTCACTAGAGTTGTAGGATAGAAAATCAATATACATTTCTTTACACTAATGAACTGAAAAAGAAAATTAAGCAATCCCATTTACAATTACATTAAAAGCAATAAAACATGAGATGAAATATCTGTCCACTGAAGACAGGGTGTTCCAAAATTAATGCAAGAAGTAATTTTGATAGAAAACACAGGTTTATAATTAAAAATTGTAAATTTTTTATTGATTCATATAGTATACAGTATAGGGTTATGTATGGAATAGCACATCAGGTAAATGGCCTCCATGGCTTTGCTGGCACACACGCACTCTTTTGTTGAAATTTCCCATGACCGTTTTGCATAAATGTGGCTGAATTTCATTGATACAGTGCTCAATTTCCTCCTTCAAGGCATGGGTGGTTATGGGCTTGTTAGCATAAACCTTAAACTTCAAAATACCCCAAAGAAAAAAGTCCAACGGCGTTAAATCACATGATCTGGGCAGCCAATTCGGATCACCAAAATGGGAAATTACATGACCAGGAAATGACTCATGCAGTAATTGAATTGTTTCTAGGAATATATCCCAAGAAACTAGAAACACCAGTCAGAAAGGATATATGCACCCCTAGTTCATAGCAGCACAATTTACAGTAGCTAATGCTTGGAAACAGCCTAAGTGCCCATCAGCAGATTAGTGGATAAAAAAACTGTGGTACATTTACACAATGGAGTACTACTCTGCTGTAAAAAAGAAGGAACTCTTACCATTTGCAACAGCATGGATGGACCTGGAGAGCATTATGCTAAGCAAAATAAGCCAGTCAGAGAAAGAAAAATATCACATGATCTCACTCATTTGTGGAATATAATGAACTATTAGCCCGGTGCACATTAAAAGGGAATTAATTACCCTAATCGGTTTGACTCAGTGGATAGAGCATCGGCCTGCGGACTCAAGGGTCCTGGGTTTGATTCCAGTCAAGGGCATGTACCTTGGTTACAGGCACATCCCCAGTGGGGAGTGTGCAGGAGGCAGCTGACCGATGTTTCTCTCTCATCGATGTTTCTAACTCTATATCCCTCTCCCTTCCTCTCTGTAAAAAATCAATAAAATATATTTTTTAAAGGGAATTAATTAGCAGAGATATTTTAATATTGCTATTTGCCCTTTCTCTATAATAGAAGTGTGAGAGATGAAAAGAAATTAGTAAAATGTATATGAAAATAATATATAAATTTATTAGTAAATAAACAGTAACAAACGGATATAACAACAACAGAGGCATGATATAAAAACAACAAAAACATGATACGAAAACAACAAAAACATGATATAAAAACAACAGTGATGCAAACAATGACTGATAAAGTGATTAAACTTATTCTAATATCTCCCTGTACACCACATTAAGAGTGAAAACACTTTCAGAGTGCTTGACTAATTTCCCTTGTGATTAAGTATTTAGAACTTTAACTGTAACATCACATGCTCTTCACACTCGAGAGAAAGCAACATATAACTGACCATGTGCGAAAACAGGTTCAGGTAGGAATATTCCTACTCTGTCTAGAGTTTGTCCTTGTGTTTTATTAATAATCATCGCAAATGCTGGCATCACGGGAAACTGTCCTCAAATTAATTTAAATGGGAGGCCAGTGTCAGAAGGGGACAAATCAATTCTTGGAATCAGAACAACCTCTCCCTCTGTAGAGCCTGTTAATACTTCAGCTTCTATAATGTTAGGTCATAATCTTTTGATAATAAATCTGGTACCATTACAAAGATCCCATTTACTATTAAGATTTCTCAGTAGCATGATAATTGCACCTACTTTCAATTTTAATTTATGACACAGCATTCCCGAAGGAGTAATACTATTAAGAAATTCAATGGGAAAATTTTCCTTTTCAGCATCATCTGTTGAATCAATGGAATCATCACTCAAGTATGTGTGAAAGTCTCCATCAAGTATATCCAAAATTTCTTCATTTAATTATTGAACGTGCTCATTTTTTTGGACAAAGAATTTCATGTTTAGATATGTTTTTAATGTTATCTATAGATATACTATTTCCAAAGGTAGCTTCAATAATACATCAATCACAAATCATTTCACAGGGGATTTCAATAATATCCATTCCTAAATGAAAACTGCTATCAAGTTTGCCATCTCCAAGTTTTACTAACTATTCACTATAAGCAGAATCCTCTGATCTCATATTTGTTTTAAGAGACAATTTATTGAAACATCCCCAAACATTACAGTACTTTAAACTCATTTGTACTATGGCCAATCCCATAGCATGCAGCACAATAGTGAGACATTGTCGAAAATCCTCTCTAAGAAGGAGAACTTTCCCACCAAATACAACATTCAAATTCATAATTTCTCTTAGTAATCTATCTATGGCGTTTATAGCATGACTGGATACCATGATGCATTCATCAATAATGAGAAATTGGGCCTTTTTAATAGTTTTAGCAACTTCACTGTTTATATTGAGTCTAGAAATTAAAGTTTCATTTAATGAAAATGGTCATTTATATTGGGAATGAAAGGTTCTTCCACCGAGAAGTAAATTTGTAGCAATTCCTATAGATGCTGTGGGTAAAACAGTACCACCACAACCTCTAATATAATCTATTAAAACTTTATTGTGGGGAGCCACTACAGTGCTTTGGACAGGTTCAAGGCTTGGACTGATGAGAGGGCACAGTCCTCTCATTGCCACGTGCAAGTCCCAGCTTGGAGGGCAGGGCCCTCCCAGCACAATTATAGCCAACAGCTATAGTTGTAAGCTTGAACCTATGGTCCAAACACGTGGCCCCATGTGCCTGAGTGATGTAGGCTTGATAGAGTTCAGGTGCATGTAGGATTGAAATTCAGGAGAATGTTGTAAACATCTTGGTCACGCCCTTACTTTGCCTCATGGCATCTGCTATAAAATAAAGACACGGCTGTGGGCATGGGCGCTGTCTCTCAGAGAAGCAGCGTCCCACCGAGACCCAGATTTCATTCTCTTGTCTGTCTTTTCTAAGCCTTTCAGCTGGCATGGCACACTTTATAAAGGTATGTCTCCATGCTCCTAAGGCGGGTTCCTGCCTCAAACCCCGCCCTTACAGGAAACAGCTCCAGGAAACAGCTGGGGGGTGGGGAGGGTGCAGCCGTTTCCAAGACAACCCCTGCAGAACTGACTTCCTACTGCTTGGTCGCGCTTCTGCCTGTAATGTTACACCCAGGGTTTTTATATAAGTAGATAGCATAAACTCATGAACAAAAATAGATCCAAAGACATAGAAGTACTGAACAGACCGTCCAACCTCAGAGGTAAGGGGAAGGGGAGTAAGAGATCAACCAAAGAACTTGTATGCATGCATATAAGCATAACCCATGGACACAGACGGGGGGGGGGGGGGGTGAGGACATGTGCTAAGGGATAGGAACAGCCGAGGAGTGGTCAATGGGGGAAAAAGGAGACATATGTAATATTTTAAACAATAAAGGATTTAAATTAAAAAATAAAAACAGAACAGAGGAGAATAGCCAAGTTATTGTAGTGATGAAGGTACTGAATTGGATTCTCTCAGTACAGTGCTAAATGTTCAACGTATACTTTCCAGGCCCCTTTAAGAAGAACACCAAGGATGGGACTAATGTTCTATTCTGAGATGTGCCCCCATCTCTGCAAAGAAAACATAACATTGTTTGGGGGGGAGGTCAAACAATGTCCAACTTCCTCTATTAAACACTTTTTGATTATTTAAGTCAATATTGATGTATTTCTACTTTGAGTTTTGAGTCTATTTTAGACTGCTGACTTTCCAGCCTATATAAATATAGTTGTAAGATCCAATTTAGCACAGAATTATATATTTCTCCATATTGTTTTTTAATAGATTTAGAGTAATTTTAAGGACACAGCATAATTGAGCAGAGGATCCAGAGATTTCCCATATAACCCTGCCCATGCAAACATCGCCTCTGCCAATATAAACATCCTATACCAGAGTGGTACATTTGTAACAATTAATGTACCTAAATTGACACAGCATCACCTAGACTCCACAGTGACACCTGGGGTACATTCTATGGATGTGGACAAATGTATAACATGTATCCATACTCAGTAATTTCTCTGCTCTCAATATCCTTTGTGCTCTTCCTACTTATCCCTCTATCCTCCTCAACCCCTAGAAACCTCTAGAAACCACTGATAGTTTTTACTATCTCCATAGTTTTTCTTTTCCTGAATGTCATAGAGTTGGAATCATGCAGCATAGCCAGATTGACTTCTTTCACTTATTAATATGCATTTAAGGTTCCTCTTTACATGACCTGATAGCACCTTTCTTTTTAGCACTAAGTAACATTCCATTGTCTGAATGGAGCACAGGTTTATTCATCTGACATCTTAGTTGCTTCCAAAATTTCACAATTATGAATAAAGCTGCTATAAACATATAGGTGCAAGTTTTTAGGTAGATATAAGTTTTCAATTCCTTTGGGTAAATACCAAGGAGTGTTATTCATTTGAGTTATGGGTCATATGGTAAGCATGTACTTAGAATTCTAAGAAACCACCCAATGCTCTTCCGCAGTGGCCGCACCATTTTGCCTTCCTACCAGCACAGAATGAGAGTTCCTGTTGCTCCACACCCTCTCCAGTGTTTGATGTTGGCGGTGTTCTGGATTTTGGTCATTTTAACAGATATGAAGTGATTGGTATCTTGTTTTAATTTTCATTTCCCTGATTGTATGTGATGTGGAACATCTTTTCATATGCTTATTTGCTGTCTATATATCTTCATTGATGAGAGTTCTGGCCAGCCCATTTTTTAATCGAGCTGTTTGATTTCTTATTGTTGAGTTGTAAGTGTTCTTTGTATATTTGGATAACAGTTCTTTATCAGCTATATATTCTGCAAATTGTTTTCCCAGTCTGTGACCTGTATTTTCATTCTCTTGACAATGTTTTTTGCAAAGCAGACATTTTTAATTTTAATGTCAACTTACCGATTTTTTCTTTCATGGATCCTGCCCTTGGTGCTATACCTGAAAAGTCATTGCCAAATTCAAGGTCAATTAGATTTTTCTCCTAGGTTATCCTCTAGAAGTTTTTACATTTTACATTTAGGTCTGTGATCCACTTTGAGTCAATTTTTATGAAGTGAAAAGGTGTGTGTCTATATTCATTTTTTTGCTTGTGGATGTCCAGTTGTTCCAGCACCATTTGTTGAAAGGACTACCTTTGTTCCATTGTATTGCCTTTGCTCTGTTGCCAATAATCAGTTGATTGTGCATATGTGATCTATTTCTGAATTTAATGTTAATAATTTATTACTAAACCCTGTTAGTTATAAACATATTGTGCTTCCATAGTTCCTTGGGGTTTCTTCTTCTAACATTTTAGATGTGTGCAAGAGTTCATCCATGGTTTCCTAGAGGTTACACACTGCTTGGATCCTTTCCCCCAAGCCTTTCATTTAAATGCAAGTCCGGTGAGTGAACGTAGAATCTAGTTAAATGGAGGGGATGATGCAGAATATAAGTCAACAGGCATTGTGTGACCCTGTCGATGAGAAATACTTCTCCACACTTGGTATGTCCTTCCAGTGAAGGCACACTGATTGGAAATCCAGGTTCCTCTTGGTTCTGTGAATGCAGGGGAAAATGACTGAGCGTTCTCTGTTAGCCCCGTCCCCTCCACTTACAAGGACACAATTCTCTCTTCCACGCTGTACGGTGGGCCTGGGCAGGCTTCTTGCGTGGGCAAGCTCCAGTTTCCAGCGACCTGGGACTGGATGAGGATGTCTGCATGCCCTGGAGTTTTCTACTACCAGCCTACTTGGCTATTAACATAAGTCCACTTGCTCTGCCTAACCCCTGTTCGTAATAAACACTATTTTTGTCTCTATATTTCTTTGTGTTTTTTCTCTAACATTTCAGATGTGGGAAAAGGAGGCTATTTACTGGGTTCCCTTGAGAGACCCACAAACCCATTTTTGTAAAATTCTCTATGTCCGCTTACTTAAAAATCTGAAAAATAATTAAACCAACGTGATAGAATTACAGACAAATTGGCTTTGCACCTTTGCATGTCCTAAACTTTTACCTTATTATACTCAGAAAAAGGGTTAAATAGGTATGTTTCTAACTATAATGCTGACCTCCTCGGAAACACAAAATTGGATATCCATATTCCTTATAATAGGTGTTGTCTGAAAATGCTTAATATTCTTATTTTAGGCATTTACCAGTATTTCAATAATGAGCCCCAAAATGGATTGCCCAGTTAGGAGGAATCCGCAGAAAGTCTCAAGCCTCCTCTATTATTAAGAACCCTTTCTAATCAGGGAACAGCTCTTAGAGTTATCAAGGAAATTGCCTCTCTCGCTCCCTTCTCCCTTTTAGCACAGAGCCACATGAGCTTTCAAAAACACATCACTGCCTCGCATCCCGACAGTGGACACAGAATCCCTCTGGTGCAGTGGAAGCCACCGTACACTTTAATGGTGACATTTTTCTCCAAATATCACTAACTTTCACAGAAGCCAGCAGCTTCCGAGTCCTGGAGGCAGCAGGCGTGGCCTGGGTAGGCACCGATTCCCTCCTCTGTCACTATATTTCTGCTCACTTAGCCTCGCTTCATTTTGCCCATCCACAAAATGAGAAAAATAACTCCTGCTTGTTTCTTAGCAGTGGCAGGAAGAAAATAAACAGGAGTCTACATGTGAACACTATAATTTGAGATTCTCACAAAGAAAAAGCTACACATACACACAGAAACATTCAGAATGCTATTACTGTCATTTTAGCAGTGTCTATTCAGGCTATGTAATTTTTCTTTTGTTTTTTTAACTCAAGAGGAGCTTGAGTATGTGACATTTTCCTCCAAACACTAACTTCCACAGAAGCCAGTGGCTTCGAGGTGCTGGAGGCTGGATGGGTGTGGGCAGGCGGAGGGGCAAGCTCTGTTCCGGCAGGAGAGCGGGCACTGTCCAGTTCAGCAAGAACAGCAGCACTCGGGCGTGTCTGTCCTCACCGAGAAATGAAAACCTCTTGCCCGCAGCAAGCTACCGGACACCCGCGGACGAAGGCCACGCCTGGGGAGAGACATCTGATCGACCTGAGCGATGGAGGCTGTGTCTGCTTTAGGCAACAGCAGCCGGTCTGTCTTCCCCCGACAAGAGCAAGTTGTGGGGGAGGGGCGGGGGAGTCACAGGACGCAGACCCACAACCAGCCCTGGAAGTTTGGAAAGACAGAAGCCCCAAGTCCATGCAGCATGAAGAGCATAAAACAAGTGGCATCTGACAGGGCGCAAGGGGCATTACCCCTGAAGGTGGAAAGCAGCACCTTAGGGTCAAGGAACAAGCTTGTTTTAATGAATTTGAAGAAAAAAACAAATTGAAAAACCCAGGGAGACAGAAAAACTCCCTGGCAACTCAGCAGGACTTACGACATCACATGGGGAGGAAAGGTTATCTTAAGTAGTTCCTTTGCAACTGTTTTGCTTTGTTGGTGTGTGTGTGTTTGTTTTTTAATAAAGTGCACTAATAAGCTGGAATGTGGTGATCTTTTAAAAAGCAGACGAAGGAATAAGCTGCTGTGGACAAAGCCACAGTTAAGCCTGCCGCCTGCAGCTGAGCCCAGCTGTTGACTGGGAGCGCAGCTGTGGGAAGGGGAGGGTTACCAGCACCAAGTCCAGGGCTGGGCTTTGCGGCTGCCTCTCTTTGTGAAGTGATGGTTTAGCCCGATTACATCAGAGGCTTAAAGGGCTCTAACTCCAGATGCTGTGAGCTGCTTTGTTGGAAAGGCTTCTAAATGCATCAGACATGCACAGAATAAAATTACGTAAAAAGTAATAAAGTCTCTGACCAAGATTGGGAGCGGCAGCGTCTGCCCTGCTCCGATCCCTTCACTGTCTCCTTCACAAAAGACACTGGTGATTAGAGACCCGATTATTTCCCAGAATCCAAGAACTCCTGCTTAGTCTGGAAGAAAATAAGATCAGGAAAAATTCTCAGGGATTTTTTTCCATATGTATGTCTTTGATATGAACATTATACTCACATAAGTACGTGGGGATAGCATGGAGATATGGCCGTCATGCAAACAAGATGAAGATGGCCCAGCCGGTGGCTCCGCTGGTGGGAGCATCGTCCTGTCAGGGCATCTGCAGGAGGCAACCTCTCAATGTTTCTTTCTCACATCCATGTTTCTCTCTCCCTTTCTTCCTTCCTTTCTCAAAAAATTAATAAAAAGCATGTCCTCGGGTGAGGATTCAAAAAATATTTTTCAATATAAAGATGGCTTCGTGTTTGAATTTTTGACAAAGCATTTGAGCAGATCTGGCAAAACCTAGCCCCAAACAAAACCAGATTCCCCGTCAGGGCACATGCCCGGGTTGTGGGCTCGATCCCCTCGGGAGGCGTGCAGGAGGCAGCCAATGATTCTCTCTCATCATTGATGTTTCTATCTCTCTCTACCTCTTCCTTCCTCTCTGAAATCAATAAAAATATTTTTTTTAAGAAGTTAAAAACCAGATGGACAGACTGACAGAGAGAAACTCACAGGAGTTTTGCTCTCGGATTGAAAAGCAAGCCCCGATTTCTGGGTGTGTTGGACAGTCTGCCTGCATCTCCCAGCTCGGCCAACACGCTCCAGGTCACTTCCGGGCTCCAGTTTTGAAAAACATAAAATGACAGAGCAGTCGAGTCAGGCAAAAATATTCCTTAACACCTCAGGGCTGGTCACGCCACAGTGGGTGCCTGGGGGTGCGTATAAAAGCAGACATGGGTTTTGAACCTAAGAAAAAGCAGGCGATAATCTCAGTGAATCGGGGCAGGTACGTTCAGAGAGACAACCCGGAGGCCGGCGTCAGGAAAGACAACAAATGCAGGAGATGCAAGAAGACATTTCTGACAAGAAACTGATTTTTTCTTTCCACGTTTTGCTGTATGGAGATTCTCCTGGCACCGGGCGGGAGGGCTCTCCTGGCTACACACTGCCACCTACCGGTCAGCGGCGACCGCCGGGAAGGCTCCTCAGCTCCCCGGAGCCCCGGTTGTCACGATATTGATGTGCTCACGCCTGTTCCATGCCGTGTCTGTAGTAAATGGAAGTCTGCCCAGGGTCTGAGGCCCTTTGGGGAATGGAAGAAGCCCCCCACCCCGCACAGAGCGTCTCATAGCGAGGCTCGTTCTCATTCCGGCCCCTTGCATCTCAGCACAGAGATCGGACCCGGGACAAACCCCCAGCAAGGACCTCAGCCCTCTCCTGGCCACAAGCTCATTCCCCGCAGCACTGACCTGCTTCGATGACGGCCTGACCCAGAGGTTCACTTACTGCAACGCAGTTACACGGTTTCCCAGGGAAATGCCGCCAACATTTACATGAAAAAGATGTGGATTTTTAGGATTGTCTTGTTGATAAACATAGAAAAAAGAATTAAAAGTAAAATGGCTTTCAGTGACACACTTTTAAAAATGCATAAACGTAAATCATAATATCTGCGGAATCTACCCAAAATGACCAAAACGTGACGGTCATGAGGAGGAGACCGTTCAGTATTAAAAGAAACAATTTGGTCCTTTCAATTTAGTAACAAGGACATTATGACATTTTCACTTCAGAAAGAATTATGAAATTACTTGCTTTTAAAAAAAATTGATCAAATCAGGCCGGAAGAGCAGCTTCCATGGCAACCGATGCATTAGAAGACCCTAGATGTTCCACATCCTCATGGACCGTCTTGCCCGACATAATTCAGAGTCCGGGAGGCGGAGAGCAGCCGAAGCTAAATGTGACCACACAGATTAGTGACCTTACCATCAGATCCTTGGTGAAAAAAATCAAGATTCCCAAAGAGGGACTGAGATTCTTGTTATTTGGTTTCAACTCACCCTACAAATAAATTAGTCAGAAACAGTCCCCTATGGGAAAAATCTCTTTGTTTTTGTTCCACAGTAAGTGTGTGGCTGGAGTTCTGTACATACCCCATTCTTTCATTAGACTCACGTTCTTCAACACCCGGACAAGCTGTCCACTCACAGGGATCACGCAGCGCCACGCTTTGTAAATCAGAATCTTTCTACAGTACAAAAAGGACAATTTTTGTACTCCATGTATTTGGTAAATAATGTTCTTCAGATATTGAATTTTCTTAAAATAATACCGCCATAATTTGCAAATAACAAAATGCCAGGAGACACTTTCAGAAATTACTCCTTGAGAGTTCAGAATTCAAAGATATTGCACTGGGAGAAGGAATTTTTAAAAGCTGATTACCACTTATTTCCCTGCATTATAAAAAGGAAGCATTTGTGAATTAACCAGGCCTATTGTTCAACAGCAAGGAGCCTGCAGCCAGGGCTTGGGTTGAGTTTAGCATAGCAGGAATCATTGTCAGGCTATGCCTTGTACCCCCAGGGGGGAATACGATATCAACTTTTTTCTCAGTTAATAAGCTTTATTGTAGCTAAAGTTAATTTAATTTCCCTTTGATGCTAATTCAAACCTGCAATATGTTGTCTCATTTGGATGACTGTGTAAATGTACTTTTGTGTGATTTTTTATCTAACCATAGATTGTGTGAAAAGAAATGAAGATCTAATTTTTAAAACTACAGATGAGAGTCCGTTTTGGAGTAAGGCTTTCTCTCCATATAATTTCAAGATTGGGTTTTAAAGTAGACATTTTAGTAGGGATACAATGTAGTACAAAAACACTAACCTGGATTCTTTTTTTTTTTTTTTTTACAGTATTACTTTGTGAACTTAAAGGCTTTTAATCTCTCTGTTGTATTTCTCAAAAGAGTAGTGGCATTTTACTCCAGATTATTTTAAACATTATTAAATGTTTTATATAAGGCTCTGCCAGCCAAAAGTCACTTTTCCCTGAAATAATGATTCCCCTAAAAGAAACCTGAAATTATTCTATTTGCCAAATAACTGGGGAAAGGTCTTGACTCTGGTTTGCATTAATTAGCAAATTACTTCCATTTTGCCACTTCTATTCCCATTTGTAAGAAAAGCCTCTAATAGCGGTGCTTGCGTTAGAAAATTTTATACGTATGCTGGGGGGAGGGGTCAGATGTTTTGTGTAATGAAATCGGATCATTGCAATGCCTACGGCAGGCCCACCGCATCTCATCGGGCATTTGTATAACACACTGGCTTAGAATGGGTCACAGCACCTGTGTTCACAGCCTCCCTAACTCCACACAGGATGGCCACCGGCAGCGTGCAGGTAAGGGAAGCGCTGCACATCAATTCTGCTCTAAAACTACTAAGACTATCAGCTCCTTGGAGGTAAGCATAGTCTCTTACCACCTCGTTCCCCTGCTGGGGACATTCCTTTGCAGTTTGGAAAAGTAAAATATTTTCATGGCCTTTGCACCTCCACACGCCATATATCTTCACACAACTACCCACTTCCACTTCCACAATAGTCCATTATTTCATTATTACCTATTTGCATATAGTTAAATTTCTGGACTGGAATTCAAGGGGTGATGACCATATTTGAGAATTCATCTTCCAGGTGTCTCTTCTCTATGTTTAACAAGCATAATCACTCTCCTTCTTTGGAAACTATGAAACCAAGCAGTTTAGATCATCTCCTGAAACATGATGAAGCTAATCAGAGTATCTAATTCAGTAGTAATTTATCTAAAATTAACTGGAAGATCTACAAAGGCTCATATTCCCAGTTTATTACCACAACTTAACAGATTTCCACGAGAATTGCTAATTCCTTCAGAGGAACCCAGAATGCTTCCATTTGAAAGCTTGGCTGGGAACTGAAAGACATTGTTGTAACTAATCTTCAAGATGGCCTATGATCCACACCTCCTGCCTCTCCCGCCTGTGTGTCCCTCCCTCCTGTACCAGGGATGGTCTGCGTGGCCAGCAGGATATAGTAAAAATAAGAGTATGTCACTTCTGAGATTAGGTTAGATGACTGCTTCTTCCATCTCTCTCTCTCTCTCTCTCTCTCTCTCTCTCTCTTTCTCTTCTCCAACTGAAGTCCAGCCAGGAGCCGAGGCTTCCCAGCAACCACGTGAGTGAGTTTCACAATGACTGTGCAGCCCCAGCAAAGTTTGAGATAAGTGCGGTCCAGCCTCCAGCTTGGCTACAGCCTTGAGAGAGACCTTGACCCTCAGGAACCGGGAGATGATAAGGCTTGTTGTGTTAAGCTGCTATGCTCTGGGGTAATGCGTTACACAGAAATAGATAACCAGTGCAGGGGAAGGGGCATTGCTAGGGATTTTATGGTATTTTTTACCAGTTGAAAAGTATGACTATAGAAGTAAATTTTTTAAAAAAATCACAGAAAGTGAATTTCTAACTACATAAAAGGGGGTGATGAGATTTTGGTTTTAAAGACTAAAGTTGGTGACTCCTAAATCATGGACTCTTGGGAATCTAAGATAACATAGATTCCACTGAGAAGGATCAAAGTAGGATCACATGCAAAGAAAGAAATACTTATAGAGAAATCCATGGACCTAAGAGCACAAGCACAATTGGATTAGATAAGCTTAGCAAGAAAGAGTAAGAGAAACGTTGTTAGGGCATCAGCGGTCATTTGGTCCATAGTTCATATAAATCCCTCTCCTGCAAGTTTCAGACCCCGACCCACCTACCCAGCCCTATTGTGCATTACCAGCCAGGATATGGAGACAAGAGGGCTATTATTAGCAATACGAGAGGCCCAGTGCACAAATTCGTGCATGGGTGGGGTCTGGCCGGCTTGGCCCCAATTGGGGCAGATCAGGGCTGGGCATGTTGGGAGGAGGATATGGCGGGAGGTTGGTAGGCTGGCCCGCCCCAATTGGGGCCCAATCAGGGCCCCGTCAGCTGGGGGAAAGGGCCGTGGGCAATTGGACGTTGGGCCCTGTCCCCGATTGGGGTTCGGGGACCAACTGGGGGCAGGACCAGCCATGGGGAGGGGTTGTTGGCTGTGGGCTGTTGGCTGGCCAGCCCCATCCCTGAATGGGGTGGGGGGGTGCCAATCGGGGGCCAGTGGCCTGGGGGAGGGGCCATGAGTGGTTGGCCAGCCAGCCCTGCCCCTGATCAGGGTGAGGGGGCCAATCTGGGGTAGGGCCAAGCAGGGGGAGGGGCTGCGGGAGGTTGGCCAGCCAGCCCTACCCCCTATTGAGGTGGGGTGGCTATCAGGGGTGGGGCTGGCCAGGGAGAGGGGCTGCAGGCTGATCAGGGTGGTGGGGGCCCATTGGGGGCGTGGCTAGCTGGGGGGAGGGGCTCCAAGAGGTTGGCTGGCCAGCCCCACCCCTATTGGGGTTGGGGGGTGTGATCAGGGGTGGGCTGGGGGGAAAGGCTGCGGGCCTATCGTGATGGGGCTGGCTGATTGGGGGTGGGGCTGACGGGAGCTGGGGAGGAAGGGAGGGGGCATTTGGCCGGCTGCCCCGCTCTTGACCAGGGTGGGAGAGTCTGATCAGGGGCAGGTCAGCAGGGGGCAGGGCCTGCGAGGTTGACCAGCTGGCCCCACCCTCGATCGGGCCAGTTTGCTGGCCACAGTGGGCATCATAGCAACCAATCATTATGGCCATTACAGTCACTGGCTTTTTATATATATAGACTAGAGGCCCGGTGCACAAAAATTTGTGCACTCGGGGGAGAAGGGGGGGTCCCTCAGCTCGGCCTGTGCCCTCTCGCAGTCTGGGACCCCTCGGGAGATAACGACCTGCTGGCTTAGTCCTGCTCCCGGGTGGCAGAGGGCAGGCCCAATCCCTAGGTGCAGCCCCTGGTTGGGCTCAGAGCAGGGCCAATTGGGGAGTTGGGGCGCCGCCCCCTGTCATGCCCAGGGCAGGGCGGATGGGGAGGTTGTGATGCCACCCCTAGTCACGCTCAGGGTAGGGCCGATTGGGGGGTTGGGGCACCGCCCTCTGTCACACTCAAGGCGGGGTCGATAGGGAAGTTGCGGCGCCACCCCCTGCCACGCACAGAGCAGGGCCGATCAGGGGGTTGGGGCGCTGCCCCCTGCCATGCACAGAGCAGGGCCGATCAGGGGGTTGGGGCGCTGCCCCCTGTCACACACAGAGCAGGGACCATCGGGGCTTGGGGCTCCATACTCTGTCACACACAGAGCAGGGCCCATCAGGGGTTTGGGGAGCTCCCCCTTGTCATGCACAGAGCAGGGTCAATCAGGGGTTTTGGGAGCTCCCCCCTGTCATGCACAGAGCAGGGCCAATCAGGGGGTTGAGGAGCTCCTCCCTGTCACGCACAGAGTAGGGCCAATAGGGGAGCTGGAGCACCGCCCCCTGTCACATACAGAGCAGGGCCCGTGGGGGGGGGGGGGGCGGTAGTTGAGGCGCCACACCCTGTCACACTCAGGGCAGGGCCGATGGGGAGGTATGGCTCTACCCCGTCTCACATAGAGCAGGGCCCGTGAGGGGGGGTTTGGGCGCTGCCCCCTGTCACTCACAGAGCCGCAGGGCAATCAGGGCGTTTGGGCGTTGCCCCTTGTCACGCTGATCCCGGTGCTGGGAGGCCTCGCGGCTCCGCTGATCCCGCCCGGCAGGGTCACAGATCCGGGTCCCAGACCGCAGACAGCCTTGCCTGCTGCCGCCTGCCTTCAGTATGCAAATTAGCCGCCATCTTGTTGCTTCAGGGTGGGGGTCCCCACTGGGGTGCCTGGCCAGTCTGGGTGAGGGGCTGAGGGCCGTTTTCAGGCTGGCGGGCGACTGAAGCTCCAAACCTCTCCTTTTTTTCTTTTTTTTTTATTCTGGCATTTATTTACCTTCTATGGCTGTCACTGGAGCTGAGAGCCGGCTTTCTCTCTGAGGCTCGGCTGAAAGCAGGTTTCTGGCCTTTGTTTTCTGTATTCGAAACAATGTTGCGACTCCAGCCCTGAGATCCCGGCTGACTGACAGGAGGTTTCTGGAGTTTTGTTTATCTTCTATAAATGTTACTATGTTTCCAACTGAAGCTCAGAGGCCGGCGGGGAACGTTGGAGTCCACAGCAAGCAAGCCTCCTGTTAGCTTCCAGCTGCCTGGCTGCTGGCCGCCATCTTGGCTGACAGTTAATTTGCATAAGGATACGCTGATTAGCCAATGGGAAGGGTAGCGGTCGTACGCCAATTACCATGTTTCTCTTTTATTAGTGTAGATAGTCACAATACAGTTATTGGACCAAGTATTTTTTCTGTATTTATGCTCTCAACATAAAGTAGAAACAAATGTCATGAGCTTTTTAAACCCAGAAATGTCTTCCTAAGGATGGACACTTGGGCAGGACTGAATATGTGGCAAGGTTGTCAGGAATGTGACATACAGAGTGCCTGGCCTTACCCAAGTGACAGATTTCAAATCTGCATAGGTGACAAAATAAGGAATACATAAAGAACTTCAAGTACCATGGCATCTGGTAAAGTTATTTTTTGTAAATGCATAAAATCTGGTAAATTCTAGACTTTCCTTGTTCACAATCCCATGTTTCACAACACCCAGACCACTGGCATGGTTTAGAAATGTCTCTGCACTGTAATGCTTAGGGGAGGGGAAATCCTGGCTTCTGTACGAGAATCCATGCCTCAAAGACACATATTGCCAGTGATTTTTCAAAAAGGAGGGGGAAATTATCCAATTAATATACTAGTGACATGGGTCCCTAGAGATATTCTGGAATAGTCTACAGATACTCAGGAAGTATTTGTCTTCAGAAACTACCCTAATTAACCAAGAAACGCTCCTGTTATGACACCCTGATCTCCTTTTCTTTGCATAGAATTATAAGAGAAATAATTTGGAATATAACTTTTTAGACCAGTATACCCTGATTTAAGATATCTTTCAACAAAGCCTTCCCTGAGATACCCATGGAGAAACAAAAGAACTATCTGGTTAGTAGTATAGCATAATTTCTGGTTAGGTGTAATGATCATCATAACTAAAACAAGAGGCCAGGTGCAAATAATTTGTGCACTCGGGGGATTCCTCAGCCCGGCCTGTGCCCTCTTGCATTCCAAGATCCCTTGGGGGATGTCCAATTGAAGGCTTATATATATAGATAGTCACAATACAGTTATTGGACCAAGTATTTTTTCTGTATTTATGCTCTCAACTTAAAGTAGAAACAAATGTCATGAGCTTTGTAAACCCAGAAATGTCTTCCTAAGGATGGACACTTTGGGCAGGACTGAATATGTGGCAAGGTTGTCAGGAATGTGACGAGGAGTGGGCCTAAGCTGGCATTCAGACATCCCTCTGGCAGCCCGCAAGCCCTCCCCACCGAGAGCGGGCCTAAGCCATTAGTCGGACATCCTTAGCACTGCCGCAGAGGCGGGAGAGGCTCCCGCCACTGGCACTTGCTGGCCAGCCATGAGCCAGCTTCTGGCTGAGCAGCGCTCCCACTGTGGGAGCTCCCACTGTGGCACCACCAGGGGGCAGCTCCTGCATTGAGTGTCTGCCCCCTGGTGGTCAGTGCACATCATAGCGACCAGTCATTCCTGGTCGTTCTGCTATTAGGGTCAATTTGCATCTTACCCTTTTGTTATATAGGACTAGTGGCCTGGTGCATGAAATTTGTGCACATTAAAAGGGAATTAATTAGAGGAAATATTTTAATATTGCTATTTTCCCTTTCTCTATAATACAAGTGTCAGATATGAAAGAAAATTAGTAAAATGTATATGAAAATCTTCCTCCAGTCAGAGTCTGGGGCGTGCCAAGCCCCACCAGGCAGGGGGTGCGGCCTGAGGTCCCCCAGCCCGGCACCAGGGCGGGGGTCACGGCTTGAGGTCCCCTGGCCTGGGCCAGGGTGGGAGACGCACCTTGAGGTTCTCTGGTAAGCCCCACTGGGCGGGGAGCACAGCCTGAGTTCCCCCGGTCTGGGCTGGAGCAGGGGGCGCACCTTGACATCCCCCGTCAAGCCGCACTGGGTGGGGAGCATGGCCTGAGGTCCCCCGGCCTGGGCTGGAGCAGGGGGTGGGGGGGGTGGGGAGGCACATCTTGACATCCCCCATCAAGCCCCGCCAGGCAGGGGGTTCCGCCTGAGGTCCCCCAGCTTGGCACTGGAGTGGGGGTGTGACCTGAGTTCCCCCATCAAGCCCCATCAGGCGGGGGGCATGGCCTCAGATCCCCCCCCCCCCCCCTCGAGCTGGCACTAAGCAGCCTCAGGTCCCTGCTGATCGCTCATTATAGAAACCCCGCCTCCGCTGTGGGCACAGCCATCTTTTGACTGCTCTAAGGTGTGAGGGCCAATTTGCATATTACCTCTTTATTATATAGGATATGTTCATTAATAGATTGATAAAAGCATTTTAACAAGATTCTAGTGATCTACTGTCCATTAATTTGGGAAGATGTGTTAAAGGCAATTTGTCACATTTATTCATAATGCAGAATCAAGAAAATAAATTGGATGGCTCAACTAATTTTTTTTAATAAAAAATTAAATTCAACAGGAAATACCTGAGGTCCTAGATTTAGATTAAATTAATTACATACATACAGATTTGAAAATAGTGGCTATTAAAAAGCCCATTTTAAAAACTCCTAGTGAGTTAACGCTCTACAATTTCAATATTAGCCCATAGAGTAATATACCAATATTGTTTAAAATGTGAATTATCCAGTCCTAAAATGTAATAATCACTCTGCATTCTGCATTGATCAGATAATCTTAAGGGTATCACATTTAGTTTTAGAAACTACTTTTAAGGGAACTATTGAAAATCCTTAGAAAGTTTGGTGGTGACTGATTATTTTAATAAGACGTCTAGAGATATAAGTTTTTAATTGTCTAATTTATTCCTGACATTCTGCTGGAACTGGAGATAAAGATAAAAATGGCCCTGTCCCTGTCCACAATGAGCAAATGACCCAATAAGGGAAAAGCACATGCACAAGACAATGTGAATCTGCAAACTCTGTGACATAAATATTTGAGATAATGGGAAGGCTCGGCCTAAAGGAAGGCCTTGCGGTAACATGAGAAATGTCTTCACACAAGTGAGCATGTGGCTTTAGGTGCATGTCTGTACTTGTGTCATCCCAAAGGGCAAGGAAGAAAATGACAGGAAGGCAGAACGTGGCCTATTAGTTTTCAACAGTTAGAAACGCATAGCAAGAGAGTGAACTTACTCATAAAGTAGTGAGACTTTATCTTGAAAAACCTCTAATCAAATTGGAAATAAAACTGGGAAGAAATATTGTAAGAAAGATTTCTTTCTTGAGGCATGGTGATGGTGGTGGTAAAGAAGCTGGTATTGGTAGTGGTGGTGATGGTGGTGGTGGTGGTGGTGGTGGTGGTGGTGATGGTGGTAGTGGTGGTGGTGGTGAGGGTGGTGGTAGTAGTGGTGGTGGTGAGGGTGGTGGTGATGGTTGTGGTAGTAGTGGTAGTGATAGTGATAGTGGTGGTAATGGTGATGGTGATGTTGGTGGTGGTAGTGATGGTGGTGATGGTAGTGGTGGTGGTGTGGTGGTAGTGGTGGTGGTGATGGTGGTAGTGGTGGTGGTGATGGTGGTGGGGGTGATGGTGATGGCAGTGGTGATGGTCATGGTAGTGGTGGTAATGATGGTCGTGGTGGTGGTGATAGTGATGTTGGTGGTGATAATAGTGATGGTGGTGATGGTGGTGGTGGTGATGGTGTTGATGGTGATGGTGGTGGTGATGGTCATGGCGGTGGTGATGGTCATGGTGGTGGTGGTAGTGGTGGTGGTGATGATAGTAGTGGTGGTGATGGTGGTAGTGGTGGTGGTGATAGTGGTAGTGGTGATGGTGATAGTGGTGGTGGTGATGGTGGTAGTGGTGGTGGTGATGGTGGTAGTGGTGGTGGTGGGGGTGATGGTGATGTCGTGATGGTGATGGTGATGGCAGTGGTGATGGTCATGGTAGTGGTGGTAGTGATGGTCGTGGTGGTGGTGATAGTGATGTTGGTGGTGATGGTGGTGGTGGTGGTGTTGATGGTGATGGTGGTGGTAGTGGTAGTGGTGGAGGATTGTGTTTAAATGTGTTGAACAAGAAACAGAAGGGAGTGGTTAAGATATTTGCTCTGTTTCTAAGTTTCTTTGATTCCATGTACAAAACTGTCAATCTCTATCTTCATAAAACAAGATTTTCATTTTGGGTTTCATGTACAAAAGGTGTGGTGCTTCAACAATCACCACAATTTAGGCAGCACATGTATGTAAGGAAAAAGATTGTTACAAGAGGTTGATTGTAGTATGCTGTGCCTAGTGTGTTTCATTAAATAGAGGAGCTTTCAGAAAAGGTACAGTTGTAGACTCACATGCAGGAAACTTTAAAAAAACCTTAAATTAATTTAGATTTAGTATTATATGATTTCATATATATATAATTGAAAGAAATTATGCTAGCTAAGAATCCTTTTTCATATAACTTTTCAGAATTTCTTTCAAAAGCTTTTCTTTTGCACAATGCATACTCTTTTCATCTTATTCTATGAGCTTACCACTGCCTGGGTTGTAAAAAGGTGACTGAGATTAGTTCGAACATCCTCTCAGGGGATCAATGACACAGATCCTGAGAAATTTAGTACCTACCCCTTGCCATGTACTGCCAGATTGGCTAAAAGACCTAAAATCTTCAAAACACATGACTTATTTTTCTATTATCAAACACATTACTTTGAACTACAGTTTTAAAAAGACATTAGCCCATTCACTTCTTGTGCAATATAACCATGTTACAGAATAAATAAAAGATAACCCTATCCTAAATCAGCCAAACTTAAAACTAATTACTATATTAATTTGTAAATGTTTAGAGTAGGCACTTGTCAATTTGACCTTTAAGATAAGAAAATAATTTAAATGATCCTTCCATTATCCATGAGACTCCTTGGGCAATCCTCATATCAATTTTTCATGGGAATTTTTCTGTGGAAGCAATCTTACTATCATAAGAATCCTATATTTAGAATATGTATTGATTGAAAAAGCCAAGGGAAATCATTGGATGGCAGAACTATTTGTTTTTATCTTGAAGTGCACTTAGCAGGAAGCATTCAGGTCAAATTTTAATGACTGCATCTTGAATTAGCAAGATTTCATTTCCATAATCTGGTCCCTGGATTACATACACCAGCCATTCTTACCTAAGGCTCAACTGTGATGAATCACCTACGTGGAAAACTGCCACCTACTCCTCTAGGTCAATGTTTCTCAAACTGTGATCTCTGGAGCATGGGCATTGAAATCAACTGAGGTGCTTTCTAATAACACAGACTCCTGAACCCACTTGTGATCCGCTGAGTCAGAATCTCCCAGATAATCCTTCTGCAATCTAAAACCAACAACCTACTTTTAGATGTGCTTCATTCCATTTGGATCAAGCCAGATGACCAAGCTGCTACAGCAAGAAAATGACATACAAAGTCAACACTGGATTTATTTCACATATTACTTGGTGGACACTGACCACTGTATAACACAACGTCTTTCTATGAGAACACAGAAAGTACGACTTCCAGGGAAAAGTTTTGTTTTTTTAAAAAAAAAAAAGCTTTACTAGAGGAGATTCAGCTGAGAGACAGTCTGCAGCCAGGAAAGACAGAGAACTCCTAGAAAATGGGGATGGTTAGAGATTGAGGCTGAAACCTCCCCCTGGGTGCCAGCTCAGCGGCGAGATCGCGCCATCTTGAGTAGCTGTTATCCGCATCCAGAGATCTGCTACTAACCCGGAGGCAACAACGCTCTCAAGCAGCGCGACTACATAAACTCAGAGGAGACCTGCTTCCCTCCACGGAAAGATTCAAGCAACAGCGGCCTCCTGATCACCACACGCTCTGTCTGGGGAACAGTTACTGTGTGTGAAGCCTCCCTCCACCAGCCAGAAGAGCCACCACAGCTGTGAACAGCACCCACCAGAGGCCCTGCTATCAACGGAGGAGCCGCTGCTACCACAACCGCCCAAGGAGCAACCACAACCCGAGGAGCCACTGCCACCCAGGGAGCAGCCACTGCCACCCAGGGAGCAGCCACTGAAAAACTCAACAACTAGATATGTCAGTGAGATCAAACATGGGTAGACAAAGAAACCCCCAAAGGAAAGAAAAGGAGGACTCGCCAGAAAAGCAGCTAAGTGAGACAGAGGCATGCAACATGACGGAAAAAGAATTCAGAATAAGGGTCCTAGAGTACATGCACCGGATGTGCAAGAAGCAAGAAGAAACAGATGAAAAAATCAACTACTTATGCAAGAAGCTAGAAGAAACAGATGAAAAAATCAACAACTTAAGTAAGTCCCAAGAAGAAATGAAGAACGACATAGCTGCAATAAAAAACACCATTGAAAGTATCAACAGTAGCCTGGGAGAAGCAGAGGACCGAATTAGTGAATTAGAAGACAAGGAAGCAAAACACACTCAAACTGTACTGCAATTGGAGAAAAAAATTAAAAGACAGGGGGAGAGCCTAAGGGAGCTTTGGGACAACATGAAACGAAACAACATACGAATAATAGGGGTGCCAGAACAACAGAAAGATGAACATGGATTAGAAAACCTATTCGAAGAAATAATATCAGAAAACTTCCCTGAGGTGGGGAAGAAAAAAGTCACACAAGCCCAGAGAGTCCCAAACAAGGTGAACCCGAAAAGACCCACACCAAGACACATCATAATTACCATGGCAAATGTTCAGGACAAAGAGAGAATCTTACAGGCTGCAAGAGAGAGACGGAAAGTTACATACAAGGGATCTCCCATTAGATTATCAAATGATTTCTCAACAGAAACACATCAGGCCAGAAAAGAATGGCGGAAATCTACAAAGTGATGCAAAGCAAAGGACTGAATCCAAGAATACTCTATCCAGCAAGGCTATCATTCAAAATTGAAGGGGAAATAAGAAGCTTCACAGACAAAAAAAGGCTAAGGGAGTTTATCACCACCAAGCCAGCCATGAAAGAAATGCTAAAGGGACTGGTGTAAAAAGAAGAAATAACAAGCTCAGAAAGAAAACAGCCACACACAAAAAAAAGAAATGGCTACAAACAAGTACCTTTCAATAATAACTTTAAATGTAAAAGGACTAAATGCTCCAACCAAAAGACATCGAGTGGCTGAATGGATAAAAAAACATGACCCATACATCTGCTGTCTACAAGAGACCCACCTCATTAGAAGGGACTCACACAGACTGAAAGTGAAGGGATGGAAAAATATCTTTCAGGCAAATGGAAAGGAAAAGAAAGCTGGGGTAGCAATACTTATATCTGACAAAATACATCTCAAAGTGAAGGCCATAACCAGAGATAAGGAAGGCCACTTCATAATACTAAAGGGATCAATACAAAAAGAAGATATAACCCTGGTAAACATATATGCACCCAATGCAGGAGCACCCAAATTCATAAAAAAACTCCTGGAAGTTATCAAAGGAGAGATCGACAAAAATATAATCATAGTAGGGGACTTTAATACACCACTAACATCACTGGATAAGTCCGCTAGACAAACAATCAGCAAAGAAACAGCAATCCTAAATGACTCACTAGATCAGATGGACTTAATTGACATCTTCAGAACACTTCACCCCAAAGCCATGGAATATACATTCCTCTCAGGTGCTCATGGGACATATTCAAAAATAGACCACATATTGGGTCACAAGCAAAGTCTCCACAAATTCAAGAAGATTGAAATCATAAAAAGCTTCTTCTCAGACCACGATGGCATAATGTTAGAAATAAATTACAATAAAAACAACCCAAAATACTCAAACACTTGGAAGCTGAATAGCATGTTATTAAATATTGACTGGGTTACCAATGACATCAAAGAAGAAATTAAAAACATCCTGGACACTAATGACAATGAAAACACAACAATCCAAAACCTATGGGACACAATGAAAGCAGTCCTGAGAGGGAAGTTTATAGCTCTGCAGGCCTATCTCAAAAAATAAGAAAAAATGGTAGTAAATCATCTAACTCTTCAACTCAAAGAATTAGAAAGAGAGCAACAGGAAAACCCCAGAGAGCAGAAGGAAGGAGATAATAAAGATTAGAGCAGAAATCAATGACATAGAGACCAAAAAAACAATACAGAAAATCAATGAAACCAAGAGCTGGTTCTTTGAAAGGATAAACAAGATTGACAAACCTCTATCCAGGCTCACCAAGAAGCAAAGAGAGAGGACCCAAATAAACAAAATCAGAAACGATAGAGGCGAAATAACAACAGACCCCACAGAAATACAAATGATTGTTAAACAATACTAAGGACAACTCTACTCCAACAAACTAGACAACCTGGAGGAAATGGACAAATTTCTAGAAAAATACAACATTCCAAAACTCAATCAGTCTGAGAACAAGCATCGGGTTGTGAGCCACACTTTCTGTAACTTTCCATAAACCTCCATCAACACTCCACCAGTTACAGTTTAAACTCTCTGTTTCCCATAAATTGTTTTTTTAAAAAAAAGGGATTAAGCCTGTTCCTCTCAATTTTCCTCAACCTCTTCACCTCCACAATTACTCCATAAGCACTGGAAATGAATTAGCAGTCCCGAGGCAAATTCTTATAGCATGTTTGGTACATTTGGACCTAACATTTGGCTTGACCTTTAGTGAAACTTCCTGGTATTTGGGATATAAGATAAACATGCTGTATCGGTGCTGGGTCTCTGTCTCTCCATCAGAAGAGGGCAGCGGTCCTGCCCGGCCCCAGCTTTTTTCTTCCATCTCTGTGTCTGTTTCTTTCATTTCTCAATCCCCAGCCGCCCCTACTCAAAGAACCAGACCACTCTCTAGCCGAGCTGGACATGGAAAAGAGAGAACCGTCCATAACCAACAATGTATAAGGGTTTCCTTTTCACCACATCCTCCTGTGTTTATTGCAGCATTATCCTCAACAAACAAGATATGAAAACAACCCAAATGCCCCTCAGTGGATGACTGGATAGAAAAGATGTGGTACATATACACAATGGAATATTATTTAGTTTTGAGAAAGGAGAAAATCCTCCCATTTGCAACAACATAGATGGACCTTGAGCACATTATGCTACATGAGATAAGTCAGAAAGAGAAAGATAAGTACTGTATGATCTCACTTAGATGTAGAATCTATAGAGGTTAAACCTTTAAAAAACAGAAAGTAAAATTGTGGTTACCAGGGGATGAGGGGCGGGTGAGGGTGTTAAGGGTACAAAATTTTAACTAGTAAATAAGCCATAGAAATCTAATACACAGTATAATTAATATAGACAATAATACTGTGGTACTATCTATAATAATAAGGCTTCCCTTTCAGCCCGGCTTCATCCGGAAGGACATCCGGTCTAATTAGCATATTATGCTTTTATTATTATAGATTGCAACATTGACAATCATATTGTAAAATATAAATGTACACCTTAAACTTACACACTGTTACATGTTAAATTTATTCAAGGATAAAAAAGAGAGCTCTCTCCAGTTTAAGGAAGGTCCTAGTATAATGATAATGTACTGTAGATAGTCAGAGCACCAAGATGGCACAGGGGGAGACTCTTACACTGAGCACGCCAAGAGATAGAAAGATGAATGGACAGGATCTGAATGCTCCAAAAGCCAGCAAGATAATTGGATAGAAAACAGCCCCTCTCCTCCCTATCCCTATATGAAAGGTGGGCTTGAGCAGGAAGGGGATATGGTCTTTGAGACAGAAGTCTACCATTCTCCCAGGTCGCATGGCACCTGAATAAACCTCTTTCCTTAGCATTGGTACAGGCACCCAAACCTGTGTTTTTCAGTTACAATAACAGAAAAGATCTCAACCACTCCTTTTTATAACACTATCACATGTGCTCTGCCAAGAAACTATCTTTTTTAAATTTTGCTTTCTGTGTTATTTTGTATATGAATAACCAATAATGCAATATGCTTTCAGTTTTTAAAAGGTAAACCATTCCATTTGAGATTTGTCCTGGCTATTATTTTGTGATCCTCTTTGCTAATAGTCAAAGAGATAGTTTCCATGATTACATTTTATCTTGTTCAAGTTTATCTTTCAACTAATGAAAAGTCATCATCACTACATGATACAACTCCTTTATGAGTCAGTGTCAGATTAATCACTTATGCATCTTCAAAATCATGCCAATGCACCTACTGGTTGCAACATCCAATCTACCAGATACATGTTGGGACCAAAATCACTTGGAATAATTTTAATTACTATTATCTGTTTTCATCGAAACCAATGAATTTGACCTACTTTATAGCTGCAGTGATGCTGAATCATATTCTGACTAATTAATCTCAACCTGTATACTTTGTCCTGTATGTATTTATTCTTCAGAATGAAATTCATCAGGAGCTCTAGGAGGAGGACACTGGGTCCAGTACCACCTAAAGACATGTCACTGATTAGCTGTACAGGCTGGGGTACCGAACACATCCCTTACACCTCGGGCTGTCAACTGTTCTTTTTCTTCTCTTCTACCTCTGAATTACCCACGTCAGTGAATCATCTCATGAAAAATTTCCAAGAACATGGTCAGAATTCCTTCTCTAAAACTCTGCCATGTCTGCAGCATGGCTGTCATTTGTTCCAATAATGGAGATTCCAATCCTGATCTGTATTCAGGAAACAATATTTAAAAGCAGCTGATAAGTATGGATTATTAGAGTAATACTCAGTTTTATAAAATTCTACTCCTTCTAAGAGAAGGATCCTTAGGAGAGGTAGGGGACAGAATTAATAAAAAAAATCATAAGAAATGACTGTGTGAGAAGACGGCTTCTACTCCAAGTCCTCAAGGGCTTTCCATCTTCCACATGGATTGCAGTTCAGGCTGATAAATAGACAGGCTCTGTCTCAGCTCGAAAGCCTATCATTTACTCCTGTGCAGGGACGTTCAGTGGATTTTTCTTTAACTTAAAAAACAACATCTTTCATCACCTTTTTTCCTCATCATATTCACTCATCAATAACACTACTGAGGAGTGTGGAAAGATAACTCCTGCGTTTGACAATGAGGCAGATATTATGTCTCTTAGGAGTGGGTCATCGGTATCTTTCCACAGTGTAGTGAGTCATCAGCAGTGACCTTCTATGGGAATTTTGACCTTAAGTAATATAGTTGGAGGTCACATTCATCTAGAACTTTAAGGCCCAGGGATCAAGTCATGTATCTCACACAAGATGGATTCAAAACACTCGCTAGCACACATGCACACTTAGAATTTCAACAAACATGGTACCTGTCATCTCTTTTTAAACCAACATATGTCACTAATTGAATGCAAAAAGTAGAAATGAAAACTTCTGTCTTCACCATCAGCTTATATCACACAGACACTAAACATAAAGGAGTAGTAAAGCCAGACAAAACGTTAATTCCTTCTAGTAGTTCTGGATCCACTGTCAGGAATACCAAAGAACGGTGAAGGCCAAAGGGCTGAATATGTGGAATTGTTTCTCATTTTTTTTTTTATCAAGCATGGGGGAGGCTGAGCATGACCTAATTTGACAGCATTTTATGGAAAAAGCCTTAATGATATTAGCTGAGCAGAATTTCGCTGCGTCAGTAGGAATAACACAAATACCAAACATGCTGATGTGGTCACGGCCTACATTAAGAAGAACATTTCAAAAGAAGAACAGTGTTCTCATTTTTGAAAGAGAAAGTCTGAACTCAGCATGGATAAGGTGACATTTGGAATGTCACTTTTTTTTCCTCTATGCCTGACATTTAAAGAGGGATGTCAGCAACACACAACAGTACCCAGAATGTGTGCAATGGAATATTAATAACACAAAAAAAATAAGGCTACTGTGATCAAATAAGTTTGAAAAATGCCAGAGGAAACATAGGCCGTTTTAAAGATAGTTTTCTCAAACTCAGGTTCCATCAGAAGATGCAAATGCTACTGTGTGTTGTGAAGCTCAGAAGGTAAGGTTTCAGCTTGGCTCAGATGATTATGCCCCAGAGCCCCTTTTTAAAGATGCAACTCTCAGAACTAGTCTTACAAAGGGCACACTTTGGGGACTATTGATCTAAAAGATGTTCAAAGGGGCATGTACCAAGTAATAAGAAATTTGAAAACCATGCTCTTTGGGGTTTATTTGGAAAAGCTAGGCATTTCAGATCACAAAAGAAGACTAAGGAGAAACATAGTAAGTGAATTAAAATAGAAGAATACATGATTTCCTTCAAGATTGTTTTAAGGATCTGTACATACCAATCACCGAGTGGAAAATGCAGGGGCCGGTTTTGGCTTGGCATAAGAAAGATATCCTATCATTATCTGAGTATCAGGGGCTTTTAAAGTAGCAATGAGTTTTCCTAAAATAATTCAGATTTTTATTTAAAAGACATCAGTTAGGAAATTTGTAGAAGAAATCTTGTATCCATACAAGCTTAGAGTGATGTCCAAATTTATTCCAATTCAGTGACTTGAAGTAGGCATGGTTTTCTCACTGATCCACCTGTGCAACTTTGTCATGTTATTGATAATCTTAAAACATATCACTCCTGCCCTAACCGGTTTGGCTCAATGGATAGAGCGTCAGACTGTGGACTGAAAGGTCCCAGGTTCAATTCCGGTCAAGGGCATGTACCTTGGTTGCGGGCACATCCCCAGTGTGAGGTGTGCAAGAGGCAGCTGATCAATGTTTCTCTCTCCTTGATGTTTCTAACTCTCTATCCCTCTCCCTTCCTCTCTGTAAAAAATCAATGAAATATACTAAAACAAACAAACAAATCACTCCCTAGTGTATATCAGTCATTAATTAAACTTCCAATGGCTTTGATATTGGTTATCGAATAAACTCCTCTTTTGTTAGACCATCCATTAGTCATGCTCTGAGCACACACATAGCAAAAGTCTAATGTTGTGTGAGAAAGACACAATTGTCAATGGTGCGATCCTGAAACACTGTCTTGGGAAACAAATATTGTATCAAAATGGTTGATTAGGAGGAATAATCGGGGGGAAGAGGATTTTAAAAATCTAAAGATTTCGGAAATCTATGCCTCCAAATTCTGAACCAGGTCTGGGGACGAGCCCAGGAGTGCACGTTTTTAGAAGCCTCCCGTTGATTCTGGTGCTCTACCCGGCTGTGGAGCCGCTCTTCTGGACTCAGGCCCGGTTTGCTGCAGCACGCCTCTCCGGACCTATGTCACTGTGTTGGTCGCTTCTCTGAGGTGTCAAGAGGTGACAGACAGACAAGATCAAGGATCCGAAATCTGATAAACTGAGCTGGCTCACTTTTAAATTGCAAGGATGGCTTTACCCAAACTAGACCAATTTAAGGGGCCAGAAATGCTTCCTGTACACTGGGTTAGACTTTGGTCTGACATGGATGTTCCTTCTTCGGAAACCCTCCAATATTAGCAGGCAATCCAGGCCTTATTCCATACTACTGTGTGGCATTCCATAAACGCATAATCCCAAACTTAATGGGGTCCGGAGATGAGGGAATACAACTCTTGTTCTCTTTCTGTGAGCAGAAAGCTCCCCTTTGGAAAAATACTCACACGGAGTGGCAGAAACAGTCCCAGGAGTGAGCTGTGTCCCCCTAGGGAGTTGAAAGAGCATCAGCAACATTGAAAACCGCCTACGGTTCTGGGTCAAACTGACTTCCTATCTCTCTACCTCTGATTCCTTGGTGAAGCCTTCACTCTGCCCACCGTGAGCTCCTTGCTGCTCCTGAACGTCGAATCTCTGTGCTAACCCCGTGTCCGCTCACGTCTCCAAGCCCCTGGACATGCTGCTTTTTCTAACCTTCCCCCGGAAAATCATCATTTTTGAAACCAGACTCAGCAAACTCTTTCTATCAGGACCAGAGAGGGAGCATGTTCAGCCTTGACATCCTACCGTCCCTGCCAAGCGATTGGACGTGGCTGGTGCTTAGCAGGAAGTAGTCCCGCCCCCGGGGTTGACAGACAGACTCGCCCACTCTAGTCTGCAGGCACAGCCCCCAGGTCCAGCTCAGAAGTCACCTTCTCTGCCTCCTCTCATGAAAAGTCCTTCCCTCTCAGCCCCTTCATGCAGAGACAGAATTTCTGCTTTTACACTCACCTAGAATTTGTACATATATTTACAGCAATTCTCTCGTGTACTGTGCACATTATTTACATGTTCGGTTTCCTTTCCAAACAGTGACTCCATCGAGGATAAAGACCATGTTTTATTAACTAGCATCAAACAAAACAACTGGCACCCGATAGGTAGTCAGTAAGTGACAAGTTGAAGGAATAAAAAAAATTGTGAATGAACAGATGATAAAAATGAATGTTGGTTTGAGGTGAATCTTGAAGAACTGAGTAGGATTTACAGATGACTCGAGCTATAAGTGTAAGTACGTTTAAATCGCAGGGGACACAGCTTGTTCTGTGAACACTGACTAAGAGCACCTGCTAGGCAGCCCTGGGGAATTAACGTTCTGCGAGGGGGCTCCTCGGAGTTGAAGGCTGTGAAGTACACGAAGTCACTGTAGCACTAAATGGGCCTGTTATCGTCTGTGCATGAATGTCCTTTTAAAAGTTAATGGGATCCGAATGCACACAGCAGAATAAGAGAGGACTACCCAGACCAGAATACACAGAAGTTACGACACTCCGTCCGGTATGATACATCGAGGGATGTGGGTTACTGAAGATGGCATCTTAATGAGAGCTTCGCAGCACCTGCACGTCGCTGTCCTTAGCAGCGCATGGAGAGAGCATGGCCGAGCCCCAGCACACTAACCTTCTGTGTCTTTTCACCCACTTTAAGGACACTTAGTCTTCTTTAACTATGAATTTCTTCATTTGTATTGTTTATTATTCAGTCCAATGGGCTCTGTTCAGGGCCATCTGTCCTGATGTATATTTCATCAGTGAACATCATATATTTTAGATGCCACACTATACTAGGCAACTGTTCATGCAATTGTCACTAAAAGGACTGAGCATCGATTTCCATCATTAAAACTTCCCATTTAAATGATGGAAACAAATGTAAAAATCTTCCTCAAACGCCTGAATGTCTGTTGCTAAGCTTTGAACAAACATCCCCGGTAGTGTTAAATTCACAGCTCGGGGTTTTGGCCAGTGGGCATCGTGTGCAGATTAGGAGCCTGAGTTTCCGAATGTTCCCTTGAAGTCTGAGTCAGTGTAGGAATCGACATTTCACTGGCTCTGAGACACACGCCAAGGCTGACCCTCAGCCTCTCCCAAAGCCCCCCCGCCCCCAGCCACCCTCAAGTATTTGAGGGGTTCCCAGGAGATGTTGTCCACATTCGCATGAGGAAATCCATTCCCCTGGTGCTGACCCTGTTCTGCCATTCTTGCCCCGAAGCTTCTAAGTCTAGAGCTGTGGCAGCACCGGGAGGGAGGGACGCCCCTCTTGGTTGTACTCGTTGGTGGTGTCAAGTTGGGGGGCCGATGCCCCAACAGTTTAGATATTTTAGTGAAACCAGGCATTTTCACTGCAGTACTTTCTATTCTTAACACACAGACGTCCGTCCCTGGACAGGGAATGGTTTCAATGGATATTTGCAAATTGCCTTCAGAACAATCTCTCTCTCTGATGCCGAAAGTTTGGTTTCCAGGAAAAGTTTATTTTCCTGATGCATCTCCTCGGTGCCAGTTCTTTCCAAGGGATCCTCTCACATGCTCAGTTGATACAATCAGCTAATACGTCCCCCAGATGGGTGCCCACCCCCACTGCCATTGTCATACAGAAATGACAGCTGGAGTTCAAGATAGAATCCTCGCGACATTCATACTGCCTTGATCCTGAAGACCTTCTTTAATATAGTGAAGACTGTTCATCAAAGCTATCAAAAAACAGTTAATCCTCTTCTTTCTGAATGAAACATGACAAAAATCTAGGTACATATATCAACATTATTAATAGCCTGTCGGAAAGAGCACATCACGGGGAGAGCATAGTCATGACTTTGTCTCCACATTTCAGAGGTGGGGAAGGTTTTTTTTTGTTTTTTTCTTATTCTTTACTTTTTATTTATTTATTTTTTAAAATAATTTTTATTTCTTAAAGTATTACAAAGAGTATCACATATGTCTCCTTTTTTCCCCCCCTTGACATTCCCCCAGCCCCTACCCACCGCCCGCCCCCCCTCCCCCCCCCCCCCCGCCCCGTGTCTTGTGTCCATTGGTTGATCTTATATGCATGCATATAAGTCCTTCGGTTGATCTCTTAATCCCTCCCCAAACCCTCCCCAGGCTTCCCACTGTAGTTTGACAGTCTATTCAATGTTGCTCTGCCTCTGTATCTACCCCTGTTCATCAGTCTATACTGGTCCCCATTATCTGTCCCAACCTCACTGGAGTAGTCTCCACCTCACCGGGGCAGTTTCAACCTCACCGGGGCCGTCCCTACCTCAGGGGGGCCGTTTCAACCAAAAGGTGGGGAAGGTTTTGGATTGAGCCTTCAGTGGCAATGCTCTACAAATGAGAACATTTAGGTCCAGAAAAATCAAAGGAAGTTAAGAAGTCACACAGTTGGTTATTTATTATCGCAGCCACTTGGAAAGAGGCCAGGAAAAGTTCATCCTGAGCATCCATGTCCAGCGAGACCAGGCCCTGGGAGACAGCAGCTCCAAGCAGAAAGATGGCGAGTGTCTAGCGGGGCGCAACCAACCTAACGCTATCACAGTTTATATTTCTTCTCCAGGGAAGGCCTGTCATGAAGAAACATTGCCACCAAAAATTATGATGAGTCCCCCATTATTTTAGGCCCTGCACCAAAGTTCATTGAATTTATTGGGGTAACATTGGTTAATACAATTATGCAAGTTTCTGGTGTACAATTCTATATACATCATGTGTATACTGTATTGTGTGTTCACCACCCCAAGTCAGGTCACCTTCCATCGCCAGTCACCCCCCCTTTACCCTCTCCTACCTCCCCTCCCGCCCCCCCCCATCCCCTTCACTCTGTCAATCACCATACTGTTGTCTATGGCCTTGAGTCCTACTTTTTTTTCTGTGCCTAATCCCTTCCTCCTTCTCACCCAGCCCCCAACCTAAAAGCTCTAAGACAGCAGTTATAACCAAGCACCGTTCCGTGTACCTAAAACGGGGTCTTAAAGATGTGCTGCGCATGTTTCTACATTTATTGTATGGGGCCAAAACACAGGTCAAAGGGCATCTTTGAAATCCTTGTAGGTGATGGAAAGAGACCATATTTCAGTATCTTCTACAAACCAAAGGGCTTCGGCAATGGCAACGGTGACTCTGGCCCCTGACAGCTCCCTGCTTGTTATGGTTATGATTACCGGCCTCACCGCCACCTCGCAGTGTAAACTGTACCCTCGGACTGTTCTGTGCGTGACCTCTAACTCACACCTGACAGCAGACAAATGGAAACGAGCCGATACCTTCAGGTGGGATGATTTACTTTTAAAGCACCAGGTTTTTGTTTAATATAAATGTAAAAACATAACTTTCCCTTGCAGCCAGCCAGGTAGTGTGGGCAGTTCATCAAACCCAAAGCAGCGAAGCTGTGCGGTAAGAAAGGAAGAAAATGCATTTGTGTCCAAGTAACTGTCTTTCTCTTCCTAAAATCGTGGAAGATAGATTCAGGCCAGAGGTGACTGCAAATAATGATCACAGTCAAACAAAGCAACTCCTTCAGGCAATTAGTCTCGTTTCACTTCACCTTCAGTTCTTAGAGCTACTGGCACCGAACATGACAGATGTTGAGTATCCCTTTTGCTCTTTGCACTGTTCTGTGAGTTTTTATTTCTTCCAGAACACCCTTGTCAGCTCCTCATTCAAATAATAAATGTAGGTTTTTTAAACCATTTTTCTTCTATCGCCTCTTTTGATGAAAGCTGTTTAAAACCTTTGCACAGATCCCACCCCAGTACAAAGCTGATTCCTGCAGCCACTAAATGATAAGTTGTGTTGTGACTACTCAACCATTCATCCACTCAGGTGTTCACTGAGCATTAACTACTATATGCCAGGGCGGTTTCTAGAAGCCAGAAATATAAGGATTAACATACATGATAAGATTCCTGATCTCATGGAATTTAACATAGTGGGAGAGAAGAGAAGCAAGGGGGATAAGCAAGATGATTTTAAATGGGTAAAGTGGCCTAGAGTTTGAATGGCAGTTCCTCTAAAGAGAATGAGAGATAACACCTCTCTGCCTGCTGGTGTGTGCATTCCCAGATGTGTTTAGCGGTGACTGAATCTGAACAGAGGGAGAACCGGGAAAAGGAACCTGGATCCCAGGAATGGGAAGAGTCAGTCCACGTGTTACAAAGCTGAGGTCAGGAACCAAACTCCAGGACAGTATCTGCTGTAAGCTGCCTTCCCTTTACACACTCTCAATGGGAAGAAAAGTCAAATGCGATTACTGTTTTATTTGAATTAAAATTTCATCACGCTTCAAAATCAGAAATGGCTATAATGTTAAGACATTTCAAAGCACAAAAAGGAAATAGACCCAACATTAAATCCTTCCATCTATTAAATTAGACACCATTTTCCACATATTCTCAGAATGATGGGGAAGAATATACAGGAAATTATTTCCAACATTAGATCAGAAAAATTAAACACCATTTTCTGTGCAATTTAAGTATGAAAAACAAAGTTCTTAATGCCATTGAAAGCCTCTAAAAAACTTTGAGCTGCATCTTCTGAAGACGAGGGCTAATCGCTACGCAAAGAGACAGTTGATCTGATGCACATTTTGAACGTCAGCTATGTCAAAGGAGTTAGAGGGGATAGAAGAACTGAACAAATGTTGTGTAAGATATCTTTGCAAAGACATGATGGAAGATGTCTTCAAACAGAGCTTAGCTGATTCGCCTTGGGAACCTCCATACCCTGTTTGCATGCAGAATATCCCACCATTTTCCTTTCCTTTCATCCTGTTCAACTTTAAGACCCAAACACCTTGGAAATTCAGATGAGACCTGGTCACATCGCTGTCACTGGTGCGTTCGGGCGTGGCAGAGACTGCTCCTGAGGAGTCTGTCCTTCCACCACCACTCTGTCCCACCTTTGTATCTGAAAGATCAGACTCTGGGAAACAGGCAAACACAACCACAGGCAATTCTGTTACCACAGCTCCACCATTAGTTCAAGTCAAGACTAACTAAATTGGAATTGAATTTGCATTCTTATTGAAGGCCTACTATAAAGGATATTTACCATTCACATAATACAGATATCGAAGAAGCAAAATCCTAAAGATACTTTAAATATTTGTTTCTGTTTCAAAACTTAACCACAGTGTTTCTCTGATTCGTCCTATTATCCTTCTTGAGAAATAGAAACTGACATAAATTGATATATTTTGTAGGCAGAACTAGAAAGAGTAAGTAACCAATGAATTAGGAAGAAGCAGGAGAGCGTAGATGTTTAGCAGGTGGACAGTGGAAGCAGATGGCCCGGGCCTGATTCTGGCTCTTCTGCTTAGTAGTCAATCACTTCCACTGCCTCAGTTTCCTCTTTTATAACGTGAAGATAATAACAGTACCTACATCAGAGTTTTGGCAGATAACTAAGGATAGGGTATATATGAAGTGTTGAAAACTGTTCCTGGCATGAGTTAAAACCATTATTTTTAAAGAAGTAACAGTTTACAAATGACCAGAAGTTATTCCAGATAATTCACTGATAATCCTGGGATCCATAACTCATGAAGTGTGGGTGAATTATAAGTGATTTTTTCTTAAAAAAAAAAAAAGTTATAAAACAGTATTAGGTGAGAAATTTTAATTTTTTAATTCTATCATAGGGGGAACAATGCAAATAATAAATTTTAAAAAGGTCTATTAACACATTAATTGATGATACATAGTTAAGAAAAAAGGAATACATTCCTAGCAAAATGATAACATGAAAAATCATGAATGGGCTTAAAGCAGCTGATTTCAAATCTAGGCCCCATCACTGCTCGTTAAGGGATCTCTCTGGTATTCAGGAGTTTGGGGTCTTGATGGGTTTTTTTATGATAAGTAGGAATATTAAGAAAAACTCTCATGAGCTTGAAATAGGATTAAGAAAATGTGTATAAATAGTACTCAGTATCTGGCACATAGTAGGTATTCAAAAAATGTTTTCCATTCTTGCCTTTTAAGAGTGATGCTATGAGGTCAGCCCAACCTTCCCACAACAGCAGCCTGTGGTGCCACACACAGTCAGGGGCAGAGGTGGAGGCTGAGTGACAACTGGTCTACCTGGGACAGCAAAGACTGTCCCAACATGTATCTCTCATCAGGCGAAGGCAACTGAAATAAGCTTGGGATCCAAAAATAAAAGATAGAGGAAGATTCTCCTTTCTGGAGCCTCGGATTCTTTCTTACCAAGATGAGGAGATCAGTGCACCTTCCCAAGCTTCCCTGAAGTAGAGAAAGGCCATGGCCCTTAGTGACGGCTCATCCTCAAGGACAGCCACAGACCTCGGACACATTGACCCGAGACAGGTCTGCATGACAGAGTGAGCACAAGCCCATTAGAAATGAGCCAGTGAGTCTTTTCAGAAAATGGGACCAGCTGCCTCTCCTTCCTATGCTTTTTCTGTTTGGTGTTCACACAAGTGCCTACCTGTCCTTATACCTAATAATATGAGGTTTCTGGAATAGGATTGTGGGAAGATGGATGGGGACCCCAATAAATGTGGCATTTTACTGTGAACAAGGCCAAAGGAAATTTGGCAAATAAAATGTTCATAGACATAGTCATCTGTGCACCTCTTGACTGTTTAGAGAGTTGTGGTCATGTAAAAATATGTGAGATTCATGCTTTAGATTTTCCAGCAGCTACATAAAAATAAAATGAATGAAATAATTTTAATAACATTTTATTTAACCCAACATTTCAACATATTTCAAGGTGTAAGCAATACAATTATTAATAAAATATTTTACCTTTTTTTGTTTTGTATTAATCTCCAAAATCCAGCGTGTACCAGTATTATGTTAAACAATTTTATAGAGAGATGATAACTAGGTAGGTAGGTAGACAGATAATTACTATGGGTTATCTAAAACTCCTCTTTTAAGTAAAATTATTTAATTACAGAAACCTAAAATTACTTCTAAATCTTTCAGTTAAGGTAGGAACTGTGTCACTGAGGCAGACAGAGGCTTGGCATAAAGAAATCTAGAATTGATAATGAAAGATGAAAATCAGTAGAACCTTAAACTCATTATTTAAATTTTCTCAAGACCATCTAAATCTGTATGCTTTCAAATTGTTCAAAAATTGGGAAAAATATTATTTTTACCTTCGATCATATTCTATTGAAGCAGAGAAATCTTTAAAAATAATCATTAAAATCTCCCTTTCTCCTGTCCATACCATGTTGACTTGTGCTTCCTGTTTTGTTTTGTTTTTCCCATGTTAGCTCATCCAGACTACATCGAGGGCTTCCTGTGAGGTCCGGGTTTCATCGCATGGTTCCTGTACTCAGGGACATGCTCTCTGCCGTCGGATCAGCTCCAGACTCCTTGGCATCCTCGGTCTGCCACCTGATGCCCACACTTAATCATGTCTCCTGACTCACTATCTCCACAGCCACTCCTCTTCATATTCCTTCACATTCTGTTCCTGGGAGATTATTTGTGCCCAGAGTCTGTGGGAAATGGTGGAGACATGCCAAGTGCTCCGCGAATTTCACGTGTCCTTTCTAAGGCCAGCCAGCGCGCCGGTAAATCAGCTGCAACAGACAGATACCAACCCGGCCAGGAACCAGCTATAAACATGAGAAAGGAAATGATGGGATCAAAGACACGGGTCTGGGCAATCTGATTTTACGAGATCAAAAACACAGAATGGAAACTGTCCAGCTGACATGTTAGAAACGCTTGCCAAAAAACTGAGTAAGTAGCTAAATCCTGACTCGTTGAAGAGCTGCCCGGGGCTCAGGATGTTCAGTGGTATTTGATGGTCTAGTTTGTCAAGGTCCGGGATATGTGCCCAATAACGACCTGCCCAGCACTCGAAGCCTTGGGAATTTTAAGAAAAGATGCGGTTTTTTGGTTTACACAAAAACTTTTCAGATATCTTTTTCACATGAGCTCAGACCTCAGTAGTATGAAGGCAAGTCACAGTTGTTACATGGATAACTTGCATCCCAGGTTGCTTAGCTACCTGTATTCAGAGAGAAGCAGTGATGTCAGTTCCGCAGTGAATCGGGGGAGATCTGAGAGCGAATCTGCTGCACAGACGCTGCAGTAAGAGGGCGCTGTGCGGCAGCATCCTGGTCCCTGGACTGCTGCTGCTGGACGTGCAGGCTGATCAACATGCAGCGGCCCTGAGTGCGTACAGAAAGCACTGAGTGCAGGAAGCACAGTTTTCAAATTCTCCCAAACAATTTTCCTCCTCGGCCCTCCAGTTCTTCTTCCACAGGGTGGCTGTGCACACACCATTCTCTTACAGTCACACACATTGCGATTATTTTATCTGTTTCAAACGTCTTATCGTCAAGCTTCACATCGCTGGCACAATACCTTCTCTCCTGGGACCGAAGAGGCACAAGCTGATAGACAAATGGAAACTAGTCCAAGTGGGGTCATCATGAGATAGATTTTAGTATCAGAAAAAATTCAAATCCAGCTCATCTAAAAGTGATGCAGGTGAGATGATATGGAGAGAAAATGGAAGACACTTTTGAACAAATAAAATGAAAGTTACAGATAAGAATAATAAACAGGTTTGACTTACATTCTGTCTAAAAGAGCAAATGCTTCCTCAGCCTCACAAACATGTCAAAAACAAAAAGCTTCTCTCCCCAAACTTTCTCCAGAAAAATGGCACCAACATCCACCCAGTTGCTCCCCCATCTTCCACGTGTCCTAAACCCCGAGAGCTGAGCTCTGCCAGCTCCACTCCATACATGTGCCTCAAACCACACTCTTCCCGTGTTGCTGGGTTGTGCCTCCATCATCACACTCAGCCACCAGCCCTGCCTGGACCCAGGAACATGCGCCTGGGTGGGTGTGCCCCTCAAGTCCTGCCTTTCTGCGCCCCACCCCCACCCCCACCCCCAAAGCACATCTCATCTTGCCCATCTATTTTTTGGAAACCCTTCAGGGATTTCCCTCTGCCTCAGGGTCAAGTTTTTTTTAAATCTTAACACGGTCCCCCCAAAAACCTTTCATATCTTAACACTGCCAGCCTCTTAAGATTCCAGGAAAGGAAAAATTCTATGTTTAAACACAAAGTACCCAGGAGGGCACTTGAAGAGGGGTGACTTAGGCTAGCTTTCCCCAGAAGCAAGCCGTGAGACTCAGGTCTGAGAGCAGTGGGTGCTACTGGAGGAGGCTCGGGGAGCTCCAGACAGAGAAAGCCCTGCTGGACCCACAGGTGCCTACGGACCCACAGGTGCCTACAACCCACAGGTGCCTACAACCCACAGGTGCCTACAACACACACAGGTGCCTACAGACCCACAGGTGCCTACAACACACACAGGTGCCTACAGATATGGGGGGGCACCTGTGCATCTGCTAAAGGGCTACGACCCACAGGAGTCTTCCTCCAAGAAAACTAACCAGGGCAAGAAAGGACCCTGAAACTATATCACATGAATACAGGTTGAAAAAAATGAAGGAATGTTCCACCTAGAAAAATGCCTATATAACAACTCAGAAAGTTAATTCTCCAGTTAAGAACATAGTTAACCTTGACTGGAGGGAAACTGGAAAGCAAATCCATTAGATGTAAATGTTCTTTTGTTTCATCAGTTTCTGTATGGTAGTAATTCTCTTCCTTTCTGCTCATAAAAGGAAATATGAGAACCAGAATAGTCATGACCCAGGAAGCCATACAAGGGACATACTGGCTACCTGACCAGGTCAGACTACAACCTAATTACACATGGATATGATCTGTGCTCTGTATTTAATGACAAATGTACCTGCTGCATTTGCCTGCCAATTAGTATAAAGATTACTCTTATGATTAAGATATTTTAATATGTATCTGAAATCTAATCTAAAGACAAATAGGGTAATTAACCATACCTCTGATACGTTTCCCATTGGCTAATCAGGGCGATATGCAAATTAACTGCCAACCAAGATGGCGGCAGGCAGCCACACAGCTGAAGCGAACATGAGGCTTGGTTGCCCCGGCGATGGAGGAAGCCAAGGTTCCCCGCCTGCCGCGGCCCAGCCCGGCTCTGAACCTGAAAGCAACAGCTCCAAAAGCAACTATGTTTCAATTATAGAAACCAAACAAACCCCAGATACCTGCTTTCACCCAGCCTAGGCCTCAGAGCGGGAGCCGGCTCTCAGCTCCAGTGACAGCTATAGAAGATAAATAAATCACAGAATAAAAAAAGAAAATAAAAAAAGGAGAGGTTGGGAGCTTCAGTCACCCACCAGCCTAAAAACGGCCCTCAGGCCCTCACCCAGACTGGCCAGGCACTCCAGTGGGTCCCCCACCCTGAAGGGGGTGTGGCCAGCCTGAAAACAGCCCTCAGCCCCTCACCCAGACTGGCCAGGCACCCCAGTGGGGACCCCAACCCTGAAAGGGGTGTGACCAGATGCAAACAGCCATCAGCCCCTCATCCAGGCTGGCTAGGCACCCAAGCGGGACCCCCACCCTGATCTGGGACACACTTCAGGGCAAACCAGCCGGCCCCCACCCGTACACCAGGCCTCTATCCTATATAGTAAAAGGGTAATATGCAAACTGACCCTAACAGCAGAAAGACTGGGAATGACTGGTCACTATGACACACACTGACCACCAGGGGGCAGACACTCAATGCAGAGCTGCCCTCTGGTGGTCAGGCCACTCTCACATGGGGAGTTCTGCTTAGCCACAAGCCAGGCTGATGGCTGCCAGTACAGCGGTGGTGGTGAGAGCCTCTCCTGCCTCCTCAGCAGCACTAAGGATGTCCGACTGCAGTTTAGGCCTGCCCCCGCTGGCAAGTGGACATCCCCTGAGGGCTGCCGGGCTGCCAGAGGGATGTCTGATTGCCATCTTAGGCCCAATCCCCTAGGGAGCAGGCCTAAGTCAGCAAGTGATCATCCCCCGAGGGGTCCCAGACTGCGAGAGGGCACAGGCTGGGCTGAGGGACCCCCCCCACCCCCCGCACCAAGTGCACAAATTTTTGTGCACCGGGTCTCTAGTATTTAATAATTATGTACATGTTTTAATTAATTATAAAATACTAGAGGCCTGGTGCATGAAATTCACGCACGGGGGGGGGGGGGGGAGTGGGGAGGTCCCCTCAGTCCAGTCTGCACCCTCTCCAATCTGGGACCCTTTGGGGGATGTCCGACTGCCTGTTTAGGCCCGATCCTGGGGATTGGGCCTAAACCGGCAGTTAGACATCCCTCTCACTATCCTGGACCACATACTCCTAATTGATCACCTGCCTGTCTGCCTGGTCGCCCCTAACTGTCCCCCCCCACAAACCTAGTCACCCCTCACTGCCCCCCCTGCCAGCCTAATCATCCCCAACAATCCCCCCTCCAGCTGGGTCTCCCCCAACTGCCCTCCTGCTGACCTGGTCACCCCACACAGCCTGCTATTCAGTCGTTTGGTCGTCCCTCACTAACTGCCCTGCTGGCCTGGTTGCCCCACGCAGCCTGCCTGTTCAGTCGTTTGGTCGTCCATCACTAAACCCCCTGCCGGCCTGGTCATAGGCAGCCATCTTGTGAAGATGTGAGGGTCAATTTGCATATTACTCTCAAGTGCCTGGCCTTAGAGTTCTGCCTTTTTCTCAAGGAAGGAAGGAGGGAAGGAAGGAAGGAAGGAAGGAAGGAAGGAAGGAAGGAAGGAAGGAAGGAAGGAATTGACACAGCCAGGATGCCTCTGGGTTTACAGATGGTGCTCACATTTTGTTTTCTTTCTGCAGGGGTTGCAATAAGCATGATTAAAATGAACATGCCATGGTGGCTTCTACGCCCTAACACCATGGAGAGAGAGACTTCATACTGTGACCCAGAGTAACTACCTACGGGTCTGGAATCCTGACCTGGGTAGAGGATTGGGCTTTCTCTGTGGCCACAGGGACAGACTTCAGACAAAAGTGGGAGGATTTCAGCTCAAACGAAGACCATGGATGAGGAGGAACAGAAGGAAGAGGAGGAGGGGGCGTGAGAGGAGAGAAAAGATACCTTAAAATAGCTAGGTTCTTTTCACCTTTGCAGAGAGCTTCTGTGACTGTCATCTGAGCCACATACTAGGTGATAAAAAAGGTTGATGATCATTCTTTATGCATCAAATCTTCTCTCAAGAAATCCAAGAAGTGTTTGTTTGTGTGTTTATTTGTTTGGGGGTAATTTATTTGGCACCAAATATTAAGCATTTACTATATGCCAAAGCTGTAGCACAGCCTTGCAAGCTGGGCCTTACAGAATCCACTCTGTAGTGAAGAACAGGCTCAGCGACACTCGGTGACTGGACGGTCACACAGCTGATGAGCAGGAGAACTGGGCATCCACCAGGATCACCTCCCTCTACAGCTCATGCTCTCTTCACAAGAATAATGACATCATGGCATCAAGATATATTTCAAAATCCTCTGGAACACCTGTGACAGTGCTAGGCTCTCCAACTCCTCCTAAACAAGACTAACTCACAGTCAGGTCAGCCAAGCCAGGAATCTAAGTTAAAATATTGAAAAAGAAAGAAGGAAAGGAGGGAGGAAGAAGGAGGAGAATGGGAAAGGGAGGGGATGGAGGGGGCTCAGAAGACCAACAATTTCTCCCCTCCCTTCCCCATCTACCCTGGGTGCACTTCAAGTTCAAAACAACTCCATGGCGGCAGCAATTACGTGCTCACAAATGAGGCAGGTGTGTTCTTTTCTGTAAGTGCATAGGTGGGAGCCAATCTAATAGTTCAATTTCTCCCTTCCACTTCATCCGTGCTGTGCACATCACAGTTCTTCAGGAAAAACGCATCTGAAAAGAAAAATTAGTCTTGAACATTGAAACTTGCAACTGTGTATATTTTACCAAATGTCAATTGCTGTTTGCTGGGTGATTTGAGTTAGTCTGATTCATTATGCAATTCTAAGTCTGAGAACATTATTTCAAATGAGAAAAAAGGGGGCCTGTCCCAAATCCATGCAGTTTTGAACAGTACAATGTAAGCCCTTTCTATCACTCGGTTATAATTTTGTTTTCTACTCCCCTGCATCCAGCTGGCTATAACCTCCTGACCGTAAGAAAAATTGCCTCCCGTCTTACCTTAATTCTTCCATTTTTCAGATAATTTCAGATGACAGCACATATTTGTTCGAGAGTCTGCCGTACCATTCCCCTTTCTCTTGTTAAATGCTAAGACTTTTTATTTCAAGTTTCTCTTCAAACTTGTATCACTCTTTATTAATGGTCAAGTGCAACATTATTTACAATCCTATAAAGGATCTTTCTCTATTCAAAAAAGTCTCAGGATGTCTATTTTTTTTAACATGATTGTCAAATTATTTCCCAAGACCTGTTTTAAAATAATATAATGCAGTGAATCAAGTTAAATCTTTGTTATTCTCTGTACCACACTATTCTAGATGCTACTGGAAGTGTCTTTTGATTATGCTTAATGGCCCATATGTGTGCCAATAATAATAACAGCAGTCACTTTGTGCTTATATGTGCCAGGACATATACTATGTGTTCCAAATGAATTATCTCAGCCAAGCAGCAAACGGCCCATTCTATACTTCAGATTATTTGTTTGGCTAAAATTCCAATATAAGAGATTCCCGGGTCATTGAATGTGGTCAATTTGCAAACTCAATATATACAATTGCATCCACAAAGATTTTATTAATTTATGCTCCCACCAGCAAAGTATGAAAATTCCTTTTACTCCATACTTTTGTTAGCTCCAGCTAGTCTGATTATAATTCTTGTTTCAAATGTTTCCTGATTTGACAAACAAAAACTAAGATCTCCCTGTTCTTTTAATTTGCATACTGATAAGTTTATTGACCTATTTTATCTCCTAATTATCTATTAGTGTCACACTGTTATCTGTAAGGATCTTCTCACTGCTGTTGTTCCCAATTTGAATGAATTCTTTAAATACTGAAACGATTAACCTTTGTCACATTTATTATAAATAGTTGTCCCAGTTTAACTTGCTTCTTAGTCTTTTTTATTTTGGACCCGAAGCTTTTTCATGTTGAAATAATTGAATGTATTGATCTTAGTCCTCATAAATTCTTCCATTATAATGCCGTCTGAATGAGACACAAATTGTCCATGCCCCTCCCCTATTTCTTTGACCTTAAAATGCCACACTCCTCGGCACAACAAGCAAGACTTTCCTTGGTTTAGTTCGTGCTTATCTCTTACAAGTCCTCTTTCCTCACTTTCACCCTCCACGGGTGACCTTGCTGGAACCCTTCCGTAAAAGCCACCTGCGACCTTTCCTGCCTCTCCATCCTCTCCTTTCCCCTCTTCCCATTCCTGCCAGCCCCTTTCCCCAATTCAGGCCTCCTTGTCACTTCAAGACTTACATCACCTGTTCTCTTCCAGGATGCCTTCCTGCACATGCACCCTGTAGACCTGGGTGATTTTCCCAGGGATTCCACAGCGTTCCAAGCTCACCTCCTTTGTAACACTTAAAGCACTACATTGCACTGTCCCCTTCCCAACTAGATTCCAGATGTTCTCAGTGCAGGCCAAGATCTGCATATTTGCATCGCATTTTATTTGACATATAGTACCGTGTTTTTCCGTGTATATGATGCCCTCCACTTTTCCAACCCAAAATTAAGAAATCAATATTTTAAACATAAAACAGAACACATTTTTATTTAGTAATTACCGCAGGTCATGTTTACATACAGCACTATGATATTAGGCAGCATATCACTTTATTCAGCCTTTGTTGCATCTCTGCTCTCTTCTTCATCACTGTTAGTTCCAGACATATCAATTTCTCCAACTTCTATTGTATCGCTGCTGTCTTCCATGTCACTGTCTATATATGTGAGATCATCCTCATAAACTGGTGGCATTTTCTGAGCTAACTTGTTCATGTTCTCATGGCCAGCCCTTCTCTCCTCATGAAAGTGAAGCACCATTTTGCCTTTCCTGTAAAATCAACAATGTTCATTTCGCTTGCAAACATTCTTGCCTGACCTTGAATAAGCTTGGTTGACACACATAAGCCACTCTGGTGCTGCTCCACAATCTAAGTTTTAAGCCTCTCTCCAAGTTTGCCCATTTTGCTGGTTTTCCTCTGAAGGCCTTATTTTTTTGGCATCTTAAGGAATTGTTCTTTCTGTTTTCTCCACTCTTTGATCATACACTCAGTGGGAGGAGGTCCAAATTGTCTCTCTGCAGCTCTTTTTCCATGCTCTTTTGCATAGCTGATTACATTCAGTGAATTTTGCAGAGTAAGACAATCGCTTACCAGATTTATCTTTTTATTTTTTGACATCTTCATGGGCTCAGAACACTCTGGTCTCTGTTGCATCTGCGCACTCTCCACCACCACCTCCAATTATGGCATCAGTTGACATCAGTAACAATAAGGCTCGTGACTGAAGGAAGCCTGTTTGACAAGGTATGGGCAGCTAAGCACCGCTCGGCTCCCTCCTGGGCTGACTTCCATGTATAAGATGCCCCTTGATTTCCAGTCTAATGATTTTAGAAAAAATTAGCATCTTAAACATGGAAAAATATGGTATGTGTCAGTCATTATCTGTTAAATTAATGAATCAATGACAATAGTTGAGGGCGAGGTTACTGAAACACATGGCTATATTTTACTTGAAAATAAATACTATTTCTAATACATGATGTGAAGTAATTTGAGAAAAACTAAATGACTTTCAAATCATTTAACTACTTGAAACATTTCCTGGGAAGTACCAAATGAAAGGGTAAGGCCACGTCAAGAAGTACAAAAATATATCTGAAACCCGTGCCATCTAACTGGTTGCTATGACATCTAGTTAAAAGTAACAGTGAAGAATAATTTATTATGGCCTTTTGGAATATGTGATTTTTTCTATGTCTCATACTATATTTCTCTATTGTAAATAACCCCAAGAATACAAATTAAGTGAGACTTAATGTTATATCAAGGCAGAACCAACAGATAACACCATAATAAAGACTTTTAAGGAAAAGAAAAAATAGCGAGAGAAATCTTAGGATGTTGCAATGAAGTGTCAGGCAAAAGGTTATTTTAAAAGGAATTATAATGGGTAGAAACATGGTTTCATTTCACTCCACACATAAACCATTTCAGAGTGAAGACCACCAATGAGAATAATGAACCTTCCCATTGACTGCCAAGTACAGCAGTCACTGGTCTTTATTTTTTTCAGTCTGTCTCCAAAACAAAAAACCAGGATCCAAAATTATGCTGCCTCAGAATGACTCACATTAGCTCTAAGGACGCATACAGAATGAAAGTGAAGGGATGGAAAAAGATATTCCATGCAGCCCTGGCTGGTGTGGCTCAGTTGGTTGGGCTTTGTCCTCTGCACCAAAAGGTTGCTGATTCTCTTCCCAGTCAGGGCACATGCCTGGGTTGCGGGCTTGATCCCCAGTAGGGGGCATGCAGGAGGCAGCTGATCCATGTTTTGCTCATATCAATGTTTCTCTCTCTCCCTTGCCCTTCCTCTCTCTCTAAAAATCAATTAAAAATCTTTTTTAAAAGATTATCTATGCAAATGGTAACCAAAAGAGATTAGGTGTGGCTGTGTTTATGCGAAACAAAAAGATTTTAAGTCAAAAACTTTAACTGACACAGAAGTCATTATGTAATGATAGAGATCAATTCGTCAAGAGAATATAACAATTGTAAGTATATATGTCCCCAAAATCAGAACAACTAAATATAAAGCAAACATTAGCAGAACTGAAGGGAGAAACAGACAATATTCTAATAATAGTAGGGGACTTTAACAACCAACTTTAATCAGAAAGTCAATAAGGAAACAAGAACTTAAATAACACTATAGACCAGCCGTGGGCAAACTACGGCCCACGGGCCGAATCCGGCCTGTTTGAAATGAATAAAACTAAAAAAAAAAAAAGACCGTACCCTTTTATGTAATGATGTTTACTTTGAATTTATATTAGTTCACACAAACACTCCATCCATGCTTTGGTTCCGGCCCTCCGGTCCAGTTTAAGAACCCATTATGGCCCTTGAGTCAAAAAGTTTGCCCACCCCTGCTATAGACCATATCAACCTAACAGATAAATGCAGCACATTCCTTCCCAAAACAGCAGAATACACATTATTTTTAAGCACATACAGGACATTCTTCAGGTCAGAGCTCATGTTGGATCACAAAAGAAGGTCTAAACTAGTGGTCAGCAAACTCATTAGTCAACAGAGCCAAATATCAACAGTACAACGATTGAAATTTCTTTTGAGAGCTAAATTTTTTAAACTTAAACTATATATGTAGGTACACTGTTATTAATTTAATTAGGGTCCCCCTAAGGCTTAGGAAGAGCCACACTCAAGGGGCCAAAGAGCCACATGTGGCTCGTGAGCCGCAGTTTGCCGACCACGGGTCTAAACAAATTTAAAATTGAAATCATATCAGGTATCTTTTCTGACACAACTGTATGAAACTAGAAACCCATTACAGGAGGAAATTGAAAACTCACAACATGTGGAAATTAACAATACACTCCTGAACAACCAATGGTCAAAAAGAAATCAAAAGGAAAGTTAAAAAAAAAAAAAACCCACATTGAGACAATTGAAAATGGAAAAATAACATACCAAAATTTATGGGATGCAGCAAAAGCAGTTCTAAGAGGGAAATTTATAGCAATAAACAGCTACATTAAGAAGAAGAAAAAGAAAAACTAGAAAAGGAACTAAGCTCAACATTAGCAGAAGAAAAGAAATAATAAATATTAAAGCATATATAAATCAGAGACAAAGTAAAGTAGAAAACACTAATAGTTGATTTCTTTAAACACAAAAATGACAAATCTTAGCTATATTCTCTAAGACACAAAGTAGAAGGCTTAAATAAATAAATTATGAACTAAAGAGACATTACAACTGATACCACAGAAATACAAAGGATAATAAGAGCCAACAGTTGAACATGAACATGCCTCTAGATTCTCCCTTTCTTCCTTCCTTCCTTCCTTCCTTCCTCCCTTCCTTCCTTCCTTCCTTCCTTCCTTCCTTCCTTCCTTCCTTCCGCCTCTCCCTCCTTCCTGCCTGTTTTCTTTTCTTCATTTTGAAGATGGTGTAAGGATGCCAGGCCATAGAGTAGCTCATATACCTGACAGCTGATCTGCTGCAAGCTCACCTCACTGATAGGCGATAGCAGCCAGGCCCATAGCATCTCCAGCTCCCACTAATTTCTTCATTCTGCTTCTCTATCAGCTGGGTCAGGTGTGTGTATCACTCTCCCGAAAAGGCACCAGCTTCTCTTGCAGGTCACCCAGACCATCTCATCAGGGTTGGAGGTCATGAGAGAAAGACTAGATTCCAGTATGTCCTTGCTCTTACCCACTACATCTCCCTCTCTTCTTCCCAATAACCAGCCTGGCTGCCCTATGACCACATCAGGACCAACACCAGACTCAAGAGTCCATGAGTAGACATGCCCATTAGGTCCCATAATTATCTAAGGCTAATCCCTATAATAAATCCTTTACTCTATGTCACTCCTATTGGTTCTGCTTTTCTGACCAAACCCTGACCACAGTCAACATTTTCTCAACCTTTTCTGTTCACATTCCATATCCAATAGCTGAATATGAAAATGTCTCTATATTTTCACTTCATCATTCTCCTTCTTCTAGAGTAAAAACCACTGATTCAAAGGCAATCATTTATCAATTAAAATGTTAAATGTGTCACAAACTCTATACGTTTTATTCCATAATGTTCTTTTTTAAAAAATTTTATTGAATGTATGTGGTAACATTGGTTAATAAAATTATATATGTTTCAGGTGTACAGTTCTATAACATATCATCTGTATATGTATTGTGTTCACCACCCAAGTGTCCTTTAATCATCATTTATCCCCCCTTTACCCTCTTCCACTTCCACCCACCCTCCTTTCCCTCTGGTTACCACCATATTGTTGTCTATGTCTAGAGATGTTTCTTTTCTTAATTCCTTCCATTTTTTCACTCAGCTCTCCCAACCCCACCCCCACCCCCACCCAACCCCCCGCCCCCCCCCACACACACACACCAGCTGTCAGTCTGTTCTCATAATACTCTTTTTTATAAAGCACACACTCTCGCCCTGGCTAGTGTGGCTCAGTTGGTTGAGGACTGTCCCATGCACCGAGAGGTTGCAGTTTCAATTCCCAGTCAGGGCAAATGCCTGGGTTGTGGGCCTAATCCCCAGTAGGGGGCAAGCAGGAGGCAGTGGATCAATGTTTCTCATCCCTGTTTCTCTCTCTCCCTCTCCCTTCTTCTCTCTAAAATCAATAAAAGCATTTTTTTTAAAAAAAGCACACACTCACTGAAACTCAATTAAAAATCTCAACACTTTGCCAACTGAGAGTCAGTGTCTCCTGCAGTTTCACAGTTAAATGTCAGTTGTGTTCGTATAAAATTAATTCATGCAAGATGTAGCCCTAATTGTGTGGTGGTCAGCACAGTGTCATGGTCATGAGCACAGGCTGCCGAGCCAGGAGCCTCGCAGTGGCCCAGCTCCTCACTATATTTGCTGTGACTATAAGACATGTTACTTAACTCACCACCCCTCTCTCTTCATCTGTAAAATGAAACCAAGAAGGGTCCTTAAATCATAGACTTACTGTGATGATTAAAAAGTTAACGTATGCAACGTTCTTACAACAATTTCCTGAGAAGGAGGAAGGGTCTCACAGGCATTCACTAGCTATGACTATCACATGCCACAGACTCAGGTGAGGTTCCAGTGAGTCAAAGATCAGAGCTCTTTCTAGCCAACGCTTGGCGCTTCTAACACCCTTTCCCCCAGTTTTCTGTCTCGCACACGTATTGCAAGTGGCCGTGGCATTAGTTTTAATGTGCCCTGTTTGTGCTAGGAATCCCTGTGACATCCTCTAATATTTTCTCCTCTTTTCTATTTGGTTTATTAACATGCTGGCCATATAACTCTTCCTCTAGGGAGTCTTACAGGCTGCCTGACGTAGGCCTGAGAGCCTGGAATTCTGGGGAGTTACATGAATTGATGAAATTAATCAGTGTCTGCCCTGGGAGCTAGGATAATCCCCCACTGCAAGCTGCCACTCATGGGGTGGAGTGGGCTCAAGGCTGAGCAGGCCTCCCAGCACCCACTGTCACACATATATTCGCACACGCCTATGAGTAAACACTTTGGGAAATTCTCTTTTCATAAGCCTTAGACCTTAACATTGTTTAATTCCCGCGTATGAGTAATGACATATTTTAATAAAATCTTCTAAGATTGTGCCAGTCACCACCAAAATGCTGCCAATAATCCACTCAATTGACTTCATGACCTGCTAACCAGATATAACTTATAGTTTAAAAAACCCTGTACTTCCTACAATAACTGGGCCTCATTCTGTGCCTGCTCCTGAACCAGCCTTACCAAAAATAAGGCAAAACAAAAACAACAGGGAAGCCAGGAGCACGTTCCAGCGCCGACATCTGTCCCTTCCGACATTTACCCACTGTAGTGGCCCCATCAGTGCATAAAGGTTCTATTTTCCTTCCTCCTGCCCCTCACATCACAGGAGAGCATTTAACATCAAGCACTGGAGCCAGAGCCCTGAACAGGAGCCTCAGCTTTGTCTCTTATTAGTTCTCTGACCATGAGCAATCCTGTTTACCTCTTTGAGCCTCAGTTTCCCCACCTGTAAAAATTGAAATAATATAGTTATCAAATGTATAACATTAAGGTGAGGATGAAATAAGACAGGAAATACCCATAAGGTGGTAAAGTACTCAATGAATATAAGCCATGGTTGTTCTAAAGACTGACTTGAGATAAGATCAAAGAATTGTTTATTATTATAAATTACTATTTAATATTTTTACTTCCAGGGCATTGGAAGTCTAAAACTAAAGCAAAGACTTTCTAACTATAGAATGCCAGAGATTAGGCAACCAATATGGAAGAAATTTGTATGACCAGAGAGTACTTTTCACATGTCCTAAAGTCACAGAACAGATAGCTACATATTTGGTTGACTCTGTTCTTGCTGAAAAGAAAGAAGGAGGAGGAAAAACTGCATAATTTCCCTAAAGAACACTAGCAAAATCTTTCTTTGTCTCTGAATGAGCCTGGAAATATTTCAGAGTTAAACCCAAGGGGTCAGTTATCTTTAATCCTTTAAGACTAATATTTGAGAAAAGCAAATCTTGGGAAATGATTACACAGTGAGCTCTTTTGGAAAACAAGTAAGTGAAGGAAGAAATTCTCTGAATGAAATTTTTTTTTAAAATCATTAACAATCTGCATGACCCCCCCCCAACCCTTCCCAATTAATCTTCCAATTTGCCACATGCTATTTTATATGTTCATTAAAATCTATTGACATGTTCATACTACATATGCACAGCCAGGAGATCAGGGCCCTAGAACGGAGATCACATTAAACACTGCAGACAGAACACAGAGAGGCTGTAAAATTACCCATCCATGGTTGCGGAGCCGTTATTAACCCTACGGCAACAGGCCAATTTAGAGAAGTTATTTGAAGTTGTCACTCAGAGAGTGTTAGCACTCCATTGTGGTCCCACAGTTTCCACATCAATTACATTTGATTTGTATTTTTCGCTTCTGTAATGCCTAACATTTGGCCATTAGTAGTGTGGTCTTTTGCAGTCAGTTAGAACTAAATAGAAAGTAGACATTATAGTTTGACAGTTCACGCCTTGAGTAGATGTAGGCTGTGTTCAATTTTACGTTGTTCCTGGATACTCAGTTTCCCAAAAATGGACTTCAGTGGCCTCCGCTGCTACCCACGAGCTTGATCAGATGCTCAAATGAGGCACTTTCTGCTTGGGGACAGGGCAGGGTGGGCGAAAGAGGGAAATTATTCAATTTTTATTAATGAATAAAAACTAAGTTAAAGTGAACAGCAGATGGGAACCAAATGCCAAGATATAATAGGAGGCAAGTACTACTAAATAAATAATTGGCATCATCAACGATACCAATTTTTTAAAATGTTTTCATAATTTGCCATGTTTTCACAGCAACACTTATGAAAGAGTACAGTACAATTTTATAAAGCCCAAAACCAAGAAAAATTAAACAATATATTATTTAACATATATACATTGGACATAAGACTATTTTAAAAACCAAAGGAATGGTACACATTTATTTATAGCTAAATAGAAATTTGAAGAGTGATTAGCACGGGAGGACAGGCAGAGGCCTGGGATAAAGGAAGACCACCGGAAGATGCTGTCACAGGGGTTGGCAAACGGAAGACCACTGGAAGATGCTGTCACAGAGGTTGGCAAACGAGGGTCCAGAGACCAAATCCACTGCCACCCTCTGAGAGAAGACGGGCAGGTACACAGCTGGGCCCATTTATTTCCTTTTGTGAGTGGGTGTTTCACACTATGACAGAGTTGAGAATATGCAAAAGAGACCATATGGCCTGTAAATCCTAAAGTGTTTATTATCTGGGTCTTTATAGAAAACTAGAGGCCCAGTGCATGACATTCATGCACCTGGGGGGCCAGGGGTGTCCTTCAGCCTGGTATGCACCCTTTAGCAGTCTGGGAGCCCTTGTGGGGAGCGGGCCTAAGCTGGCAATCAGACATCCTTAGTGCTGCCATGGTGGCAGGAGCGGCTCCCGCCACCACCGCTGCGCTCGCCAGCTGTCAGCCCGGCTTGTGGCTGAGTGGCGCTCCCCCTGTGGGAGCACACTGACCCTGGTGGTCAGTGCTCTGCCCCCTGGTGGTCAGTGCATATCATAGTAACTGGGCATTCCACTATTCAGTCGATTTGCATATTACCCTTTTATTATATAGGATTCTTGCTGATCCCTGATCTATCCTATAAAAATCAAGAGTCCCTCTATTAAATGTTATTTATGTGTGGACTAATAGGATTTATCAATCCCTTCATTCTCTACAGCTTTACCTCGTCCCTAATGAGAAATTCAACACAAAATTATATATAAGCAGCGGGAAGAGGGGCAGTCCATACCCAAGAAGTGGAGTTTGTTTTGTAGGTCCCCCACTCAGAAGAAAATGAGAATTAGAAGTACTCTTCTTACATGGAACCAGGCAAGGGTTGTCAGCTTTGATTACAATCGAATAACACAGGGGTGGGAAGCCTTTTTTCTGTCAAGGGCCATTGGATATTTATAACATCATTAGAGGGCCATACAAAGTTATCAACTTCAAAATTAGCCTGCTAGATTTAGTCAAACATTTAATTAACTCACCCCTAGGGCCTTGGCAGGGCCAGACCAAATGATTTCACCCGCCTCAATGGCCCGCAGGCCGACGTTCCCCGCCCCTGGGAACAGTGTCCCAAGCACTCATTGAGGCTGACTCTCTACAAACTGAAAGAGAACTTGATGGAAATCGACTTCAAGGACCACGAGTTGAAAGAATGATTTTACATCACTTCCTAGAGTCCAACAACTTCTTGGTTAGACACCAGGTAAAGCACAGTGGTTCTTTTGGGGGCTTCACTGTCCACACACCTCCAGCAAGTGCGAATCATAACAGCAGGGTTATATACACACCAGCGGGGCTTACCCGGGGCGAGTTTGACCCCTTGCTACCCCTTGCAAAGGACACTTGGCGATATGCGGAGACATTTTGGGTTACCACTTCAAAGGTATCCAGTGAGCAGAGGTGACGATGCTATGAAAACTCCTAAATTGCACAGGGCAGTGCAGCACAACAAAGCCCGAAGTGTCAACAGTGCCCAGCATGAGGGCCTGACACAGACTATGGATTGGGTCTGTTGCCAGTTAGAACTGATTATGATGGTGAGGCCCATTCCAATACCACCCCTTACAAACTGCCTCTGGATTTGGTCCATGGAACACACCCCACACACTCTGAAACACACATTCCACATAATGAGAAAATTTGAGGCAATTCTGCATAATTCCAACTTCTTGGGCCTGTATTTTTTCAAGTCAGAAGTATTGTTTAGTCAGAGTTACCCATTCAAACTGCCTAGTCCTTCTGCACACAAAGAGACAGCACACAGATATACTTTTTTTAAAGTGATAGTACAGCTCACACTTTATCTCTTCATGTAGATAATGGACCATCTTTCAACCATGTGAACTGCCGAAGGACACTTCCATGAAGTTTCCTGTGTGTTATGCAGCTCTGATTAGGGCCTCTGCACCTGCACATGCCTTGCCCACATCCAAATGATGTTACTGAGCACTCTAAGAGTGTCTGAAGGATTACAAGGCTTGAGCTTAAATGGCCTGTCTGTCTCCACCAGGAGAAAAAAGACAGCTTTAGCAAATGTTTCATATATATCCCCAAAAGGCTATGAACATTTTCATTGGAATAAAGAATTGTTTTCTAATTAATAGTCCATGTGTGACTATTCCCTTTAGAATTTTAGAGAACTAATGGGTATTTCTAGTCTTCCCCATAGAGGGCAGCTCTGCTGTTCGTTGACTGTCTTGTTAGTCTTGGGAAAAGTAGGACACAACACAACCAAAATTAGTAAATGTTAATAGCCAGTTTTGAAACTTTTAAATTGCATGCTCTGATGTTCATAATCATAGCTATCATGGTCGTCATTATCCTATATAATAAAAGGCTAATATACAAATTGTCCCCTTACCGGGAGTTCGATCGCCCACTATGACATGCGCTGACCACCAGGGGGTGGCGCAGAATGAAGGCCCTTGCCAGCAGCCAGCAGCTGGGGGAAGGAAGGCCCTGGCCAGCAGCTGGAAGGCCCCGATCGGCCCTGATCGCCGGCCAAGCCTGGGGACTCTACCTGTGCACAAATTTCATGCACCGGGCCTCTAGTTTGTTGATAAATGTTGTAAAGATCTAGTAGAAACACTTATGAAGGAAATTGAAATAATGTCTCCACAAATGAATTAATCAGTGCCTTGTTCTGTGTGGTCTACTTTACAGAGTGAAATTTTTAGGGTTTACAATGTACTTAACATTGTAACATTCAATGAAGTAGGAGGCATACCCAGAATCAATCTTAGTTGTGCCTACCACTGCTCTATCCAGGTTCCACGGAGACAAGGTCTACCCAATATATTCAGAGGTTCCAAGGCCTCTTCTCGTTTTGTTGTATTTTATTTTTAGTTAATACCATCCCTTTCCATCCAAGCTTTTCGTGTCTCCAACTCAGTGCGGTTCACTCTATTAGACAAAAACTACAGCCACAAATCTCACCAGGATAGTTCCACCCCCCACCACCACCACCACACACACACCCCTCCCCCTTGCCTCAGGCAGGCCAGGAGGCTGGGTAGGACCACGCCCTTAAGAGTCCTATTGTTTAAAGGTGATGGTTTGCCTGAAATGCCCTTAAGATTCTTTAAAGGCACATTTTTCTTTTTGAGGCTCCATATAAATCTTACAATTTATGTGAAGTAGTGAAATATTAACTTTAAGTAAAGTGTGAAAAGTTAAGAATATGTACTGTAATTCCTAGAGCAAGCACTTAAAAAGCAATGCCAAAAAGTATGGCCAAAATGCCAATAACTAAATTAAAAATGGAATGTTCAAAAATTAATCAAAAGATGGCAAGAAGGGAAGAACTGAGAAACCCAAAGGTGGCAAAGAGAAAGCAAAGAATACAGAACAAACAATATTGATAATTGCATTAAACATGAATGACTGTACATGACAATTAACAAAATTAAATTTTCTAATTGGATTTTCTTTTTAAAGAAAAATTCCAACCACAGAGATGCACTTTAAAAGTAAAGGACAGACAGGTTGAGAATAAATGGATAGAAACATAATGCCAAGCTGAAAAGACTAGAATGATATGAATGTCAGACAAAGAAGACTTCAAGGCAAGGTGTGATAGTGAAAATGCAACACATGAAACATGTGGGATGCAACTGAAACCATGTGTACAGGGAAATGGATAGTGACAAATGTTATGCCCAGATTTCAAGATTCCCAAGAAACCACATCAGGGAGCCATCCAATCCGATGCAAAAGCATAAGAATCTGTATTTCAAGCTAACTTGAGCTCTCCATCCACCAGACTCACCGACACATCGGCTAGCCAAGTGGCCAAGAGAGACCGAACCCCTCCCAGAGACCGGTTATATAGGGGGGGGTTGGAGTAAGGGAGGAGAAAGGACTGTGCTTTGCCGATTGGCCAGGCACAAGTCGATGTCCCGTTCCTGGGTGTGGCTAGCAGAGTCTTAGACTTCCGTGAAGAAGCTCCTTGCCCAACACATGGCCAAGGTAAGATGGAGGGCGTAGCCCTTACCCTGGGGGAAGGTGGAGGGCGTAGCCTTCGCCCTTTCATTCCCCCAATTGTCTTGGAACTTCCGGCTCAATCATGAGACGGACTGCACTTCCATTCCACTGTTGCTAGAGGCCCGTACTGGGCATATCTTAACAAATGGTCTGGTGGAAGGGGAAGAAATCATTTTAGCTTTAATAATTTTTATTGAAATAGGATTTTTCTTCTTAAAATTCCTCCATGGCTATCAAAAAGCCAAATCAAGATTAATTTATCTACTGTCCTGATGTTTGCATAAATATAACAAGAATGGTAACTGACTACCTTTGCTGGAATCTCATGGTTGAATCTTAATGTGCCCCGTAGGGCCAGGAAGCCACGCCACCCAGCTGCCATCAGGCCCGCCTGCAGTATCTGCTGAGTTAGGTGAATCCCTCACCTGTAGCAATTCCACCTGAGCCCACGCTCCAGGCTTTAAGCCCATCTCAGTAGCCCTCCTACTTGTTGCGGCCCAGAGCGTGTGGGGGTTCCGCAGGAACGTAGAGGCATCCCTACTGCTCCCCTTTTACTCTTACCAACCGCCAGTGATGGTAGGGCATCGGCCTGACGCTCCAGCGCCAGCCATCTTCAGGGCTTCCAAGCAGAATACCAGGCTTTCTTCGTGGCATTTTTACTGGCTTCAAGTCTTTAGAGCTCAGACAGGGCTCTTTAAAACATGATACTCCAGTCAAAGTTTTCCGTTAATAAAACCACTATTAGGAACCGGTCTTATTGAATCTATGCAAAGAAACGTATTGCCATGTTAGCATTGCCAAATTTCGGAGGAATTACATAAGAAGAAAGACATACTGCTCTACTCTAAGATTTTCTGACTTTCCTTGCCAATTCCTTTTAATTGTTGGCATTAAACTTTCTTTCTATGCATAACCATGCCTCAGACCTTCTACTCTAAACAGGCTTTTTTCAGACTACCCCTGACATGGGCATGGTCACAAAGGCCTGCAAGCAGTACACAGGCTGCCAACTGTTAGCTGTCTCTCAACAGAGACCAAAACCTGATGGGCACTGTTCCCTGCCCAGGTGGGCACCTGCCCTCTTGGCAGCTAGGCACCCTTTACTTTTTGGGGTTCACCCCACATAGTACCCTTCCAGGACAGCCAACATACATTCAAACCTGCAAGAGAATTAAAGGTCAATATAACACATCAATACAATGAAACATAATATAGGCATCATGGCCGCTTTAGGCAGCCACATCTTCTGCTACTAAACATGTGACCCTATAAATTGTCCTTGTCTCTTTGGAGCCATGTCCATGAAGATGCAGGCATTATCTAAGTCTATTCAATGTTACCAGCATCAGGCAGGTCGAGCACGCCGTAGCTTGCTGCTGACCAGACGTGGATGTGATGGACCCAGGTCGCGACGCCGTCTATCTTGAGAGCGGTGGGGGTCGTCAGCACCACGGAGTTGGGTGTAGGGACCTTTCCATCGAGGCTCCAGGTGGTGCCTTTTGATGTAGACCCAGTCTCCTGGTCTGTGCTGATGAGTTGGGGTTGGGCCAGTCTCCTGGGTGGCGCCGAGGCACGGCCAAATGTCCTTGTGCACCCTCTGGAGCCCTCTCAAGGAAAGAGACAATTCTTGCAGCAAGAAAGTCAGTACATTTGACCAGCTTCATTCCCGCCCATCTTTACAGATTCCAAGGCCCATTGTACTGGCCTGTATTATTTAATTCAGCACAGGCAGGGGGAAGGGCCATTAAATCTTTGCCTTGAGGAACTGTGAGCCTCACTTTTAAATGTAAATACCTTTTAAGTTTACCCCAGAATTCCAAAATTCCAACCCAGCACAGAATATCATATAGCAAATCAAAGTTCCCAGTAAACAACAGAGATGCTTATAAATATCAAATAAACATTTATACTTACACCTTTTCAGTGAACAAGTATTTTTACAGCCTTGGGCTCTTGAGCAGATAACAGGGACACCGTCCAAGTCCCCCGATGGGGGCCTGACAGGAACAGATGTGGGGGTCTTCCCTTTCCCACATCCCAGGACAGGATTCTTGACCTATGTCTTATTTAGATAGAAATGGTTTTTATCACAAACAAACAAACAAATCCAAAACCAAGAAAATCAAGGCCAGAAGTACCCTCTGATGTTTTAGGGGTACCAAGGAAGGAGAAGTTAGGCAGTGTCCAGCCCTTCTTACAATCCACCACCGGTGACCAGTTTCAGCTTACTGGCCTATTATTCATTTAACATTTCTTTCCTCCCATCACACCAAAGCCATGCTTTCCAGTTAAAACTTTTAGCCTTAATTTTTAGGTGACATGTAAATAATTAACATTCCTCAGATTAACAATACATTCAAATTTAACAACAAAGATACATATTTAAGCAATAAGGACAGATCAATTTACAGAAACCAGTTTCTACCTGAAATAATTGTGCTTTAGAAATTAGATTACTGCTATCACTCCCTCTTAAAGACTTTGACATAACCTTTGATTGTCCTTAGTTTAAGGAAAGCAGGGTTTTCTAGATTTAAGAGATTAGTTTAAAAATAAATCCTCGAAGCAAGCACGCTTGCAGCCCCATAAAACTCCACCTTAAGACTCCACCCCTGACTAAATCAGAGGGCGGGGCCTTTGCTGTTTCAAGATGGCGGCCCCCAGGGGAGCAGCAAACCATGCGGCCACGGCTGCCAAGGCTTGGAGCCCAAAATGGTGGCTGTACCAATAAGCAAAGGCATTTAGTTACCACAATAACACAATTTTTCCCAATTCAATCCGAACATTTCTTTGTCAGGTTCATCTCTGCCATTTTTAAGGCCAAAACAGTCTCGGGTTTTTATTCTGTACACAGCAAATGGTCAGGTTTAGGCGCACTCGTTTTTAAACTGGTCTTTTCCCTTTACATGTGCACAGAAATCCCGGATGCATTTTAAAACTTTTCAATTTCATCTAGCTGGCGCAATCTCCATGGGAAGAGCCCTGCGCCCATCCAGAGTAGCCGCGCCGCCCCCAGGTGTCCGGCCTGTGGGCTCCGCGCGGGACCTTTCCCAGACCTTCCCCTGGACCCGACGCTGCCGGGGGCCTCGCTGCTCCGGCCTCCCGCAAGCGACTCGCCGGCCTTGCTCCCCTGTGCTCCGCCCAGCTCCACTCGCTCGACACAAGCCCAGGGGTTAACACCCTGCCGCCGCCACCGCAGCCAGGCTCCGCGAACGAGCTTGTCCGCGCCCGGCCCGAGCTGCCGCCGCCTCTCCCGGCCTCCGGCCTCTCCCAGGCCGCGCCGCTCGGGCTCTGGCTCCGGCCCAGCGCCTGCCGCCGACCGGGCCGGAGGCCGAGCCCCCAGGGCCGCCGCCGCAGCCGAGCCGCCCGGGCCTGTGGCGCGGCCGGGCTCCAGGGCAGCCGCGCGCCGCGCTCCTGTACACCTGCCCCCGGGCGCGCCCCGACTGCGCAGCAAGCAGCCTCAGTGCGCTGGCCTCAGCCTCCGCGTGCCGGCTTCAGCCTCCGCATCCAGGCACATCTTTCCTCTCCTGCGGCCCGAGGCACAGTGATCCCAATTTCTGAGGGAGCTCTAAAGCCTCCCGCAATCTCCTTGAACTGATCAATCACAATACCCAAAGGAGCAGTCTGAGTCCATTCCATAACGTCCGTCCAGTAAGTCCACAAAACAAAACCAAAAAAAACACAAACATAAACAACAAACGGGCCCCATAATACAGTCTTCCAAACTCGATGGAAGTGAAAACCGAAGCGGGAGCGAACCGCCTGTAAACCGAAAACAATGGCTGCTCGCCACCCAGTGGCTGCAGACCAACCAGCGGGTGCGACCCGCCCGTCTCAGATTGGGGTTTCTACAGACCTTCCGCCTTTTCAGAAGCAAAATTACACCCCTACAGATACAGATGGAGGATCGAGGCGTCCCCCGACTCCTCCCGCCCTTTGACCCCCATGTGCGTCCACGGTCAATGTGGGCGAATACAGATTTCAGAAGTGAGCTCACACAGAACAGATAAAGCACACAGAACAGACAAACACAATACACAGACACTTACCGCGGCCATGCAGATTCTACGAATTGGGGGAGTCCCTACATGGTCTTGGGAACCCCGGACGAGCCCCCAAATGTTATGCCCAGATTTCAAGATTCCCAAGAAACCACATCAGGGAGCCATCCAATCCGATGCAAAAGCATAAGAATCTGTATTTCAAGCTAACTTGAGCTCTCCATCCACCAGACTCACCGACACATCGGCTAGCCAAGTGGCCAAGAGAGACCGAACCCCTCCCAGAGACCGGTTATATAGGGGGGGGTTGGAGTAAGGGAGGAGAAAGGACTGTGCTTTGCCGATTGGCCAGGCACAAGTCGATGTCCCGTTCCTGGGTGTGGCTAGCAGAGTCTTAGACTTCCGTGAAGAAGCTCCTTGCCCAACACATGGCCAAGGTAAGATGGAGGGCGTAGCCCTTACCCTGGGGGAAGGTGGAGGGCGTAGCCTTCGCCCTTTCAACAAATGCCTCTATTAGAAAATGAATAAGGTTTGATCCAATGGTTTAAACTTCTACCTGAAGAAGTTAAAAAAGAAAAGTAAACCAAGAGTAAATGGGAGGAAGGAATAATAAGAGTAAAAGCAGAAACCAAAAGAACACAAACTAACAATTGGTAAAATTTAATGGCCAAAATTATATCTTTGAAAAGATCAACAAACTGGCTGTCCTCTCACACACAAGCACACACACACATAATGCAAATGATCCATATCAGCTTTGACAAAAAGGTTGTCACTACAGATCTTACAGACATTATAAGGACGATAAATCTTTGAATAAGTGTATGCAACAATTTTGACTACTTGGTGAGGAGCTGTTCAAAAAGAATAACATACATAAAGAGAATGTATATCACATGCTTATGTTACGTTGGTGCCAACAATAAGGCCTTATATATATTGTGTCTCACACACCTTATAACTCCATGGGTAAGCAGAATTTGTGCTCTTAACAGATGAGGAAACCAGAGCTTAGAAATAATAACTAACTTTTTGAGTTTACACAGACAATAAAAACGGAAGTTGTTATTTGAATCCAGTGTCTAATAGGACCCCAAGCATAACCTGTGAAATGACATAACATATCACTACAATAATAGGTACATTTACCTTGTTGAGGGCTGTGAAACACTAGATTTAAGCATCATCTTCTGTTTTTTATCATCCCTCACATTCTCAATGTCAAAATTGTATATTTTAAAAATAATTCATTGAATTTTTTCTTTAAATTTAAGCAAAAATTTTCTTTAAAATCAAGCAAAAAATATGATACAAAATAATGAGACAATTTGTACTCTAAAATTTCTGAAAGAAATTAAAGAAATTACAATTCCATTTTAAGTAGTATGAGCATGATATAAAATGACCATAATCACAATAACCCCTAAATTCGCTGGGTCAGGAAGCACGATTCACACAGCTTAATATTTGCCGTAGGAACAAAGTCAGTGCTTCCCAAATTCCTTTAAAATTCTTATTAAATGCTATATCCGTATACAAAAGTATCACATAAATTAAGTTAATTTAACAGAATAACTTTGAAATAAAATTATTATCAAACAAATCACACTGAAAATAGAATCAGCTGATAAAAAACTTCTTTTTAGAAATAAATAATAAAGAATTATTCAAAGGTTTTAAGGTTTGCAAACAGCAAACACAACTTGGCAATACCCAGAGTGTTTTGAAAAACAGAGAAAAACAGAGGGTTCCTATAGTAAAAGGTGCATTCTTGAAAGAATCGGTCCTTCGCCTCTGAACTGGTCCCAGGTGGTCAGGCTCTAGGTGACTAGCGGTCGGCATACTGGATGTCAGGAGGTCTGGATAATAAGTGTCAGGTTGCCACCTGGCCCTGGTTTCATATTAACCAGAGGCCACGTGACACAGAGCCAGTTAAACAAGAGTGAAAGACAACAAGGATGACTTGGGACAGGAAATGAGAGGAAGCCAGGAGGCTCCAAGAAGAAACTCCTCAGGAAGAATGCCACAGAAAACAACCCAAAAATAACTAAGAAAAATCCAGGGCTCACATACGAAGCAAAGGCAATATGGCATGATTTTTAGCAACTAATGAAGAGGTAGAAAAGATCATTCATTTGACCTAATTCTGGTGTTAACCTTCTAACAGGGAAGTCTTTACAGTGGACCTTTAGAAAGGGAATGCTAACTCCCCATTGGTTCTGAAGCTAAAAATACTAAAATAATAAGAGAACTTCATTAGGCTCAACCTATAAAAAATGCTGATATATTTAAGTACAGATAATACATGAAATATTTATGCAGATATGGATAGAGCTAAAGCAGAAAATACAGTGGGAGACCCAATCATGTTTAAGAACCAAATGCATATTATCAATATTAATAATATGATAATGCAATTATAGATGGCAAAACTTAAAAAGGATTGACAAGGTTGCTAATAACCATCTCTTACATTAGTACAAACTCAAGAGTTGCTATCTAAATTTGATAGAATAATAAATTTAAGTTTATATACAATGGTTAAAATTATTTAAAAAACTAATCCTATCTAATAAAAGAGAAACATGGTAATTAGCCATACCTCCGCTACCCTTCCCATTGGCTAATCAGGGCGATATGCAAATTAACTGCCAGCCAAGATGGCGGCCGGCAGCCAGGCAGCTTGAAGCGAACATGAGGCTTGCTTGCTTCAGTGACGGAGGACTCCAACGTTCCCCGCCTGCCGCTGCCGGCCTCTGAGCTTGCAGTTTGAAACATTGTTACAAATATAGAAGCTAAACAAAACCCCAGAAACCTGCTTTCAGCCAGCCGGGATCTCAGAGCTAGAGTTGAAACAGTGTTTCGATTATAGAACCCAAACAAACCAGATACCTGCTTTCAGCAGCCGAGGCCTCAGAGCTGCAGCCAAGCTTCAGAGCTAAAGCTGGCCCAGAATAAAAAAAAAAGAAAAAAAGGACAGGTTGGGAGCTTCAGTCACCCACCAGCCTGAAAACAGCCCTCAGCCCCTCACCCAGACTGGCCAGGCACCCCAGTGGGGAACCCCACCCTGAAGGGGGTGTGACCAGCTACAAACAGCCATCAGCCCCTCATCCAGGCTGGCCAGGCACCCAAGCGGGACCCCCACCCTGATCCAGGACACCCTTCAGGGCAAACCAGCTGGCCCCCACCCATGCACCAGGCCTCTATTCTATATAGTAAAAGGGTAATATGCCTCCTAGCACCGGGATCAGTGGAGCCGCGAGGCCTCCCAGCACTGGGATCAGCGTGACAGGGGGCAGCGCCCCAACCCCCTGATCACCCTGCGGCTCTGTGTGTGACAGGGGGTGGGGCCACAACCTCCCTATCCGCCCTGCTCTGTTCATGACAGGGGAAGGTGCCCCAACCCCTTGATCAGCCCTGCTCTGTGCCTGATAGGGGGGAGCTCCCCAACCCCCTGATCGCCCTGCGGCTCTGTGTGTGACAGGGTGTGGCACCCCAACCCCCCTCCCCCATGGGACCTGCTCTGTGTGTGACGGGGTAGAGCCATAACCTCCCCATCGGCCCTGCCCTGAGTGTGACAGGGTGTTGCGCCCCAACCCCCTGATCCGCCCTGCTCTGTGTGTGACAGGGGGCGGTGCCCCAACTCCCCTATCGGCCCTACTCTGTGAGTGACAGGGAGGAGCTCCCCAACCCCCTGATCGACCCTGCTCTGTGTGTGACAGGGGGGAGCTCCCCAACCCCCTGATGGGTCCTGCTCTGTGCGTGACACGGGGGAGCTCCCCAACCCCCTGATCGACCCTGCTCTGTGCATGAAAGGGTACGGAGCCCCAACCCCACTGATGGGCCCTGCCCTGTGAGTGACAGGGGGCAGCGCTCCAACCCCTTGATTGGCCCTGCTCTGTGCGTGACAGGGGGTGGCGCCACAACCTCCCCATCAACCCTGCCTTGAGTGTGACAGGGGGCGGTACCCCAACCCCCCAATCGGCCCTACCCTGAGCGTGACTGAGGGTGGCATCGCAACCTCCCAATCCACCCTGCTCTGTGCATGACAGGGGCAGCGCCCCAACTCCCCAATCAGCCCGGCTCTGAGCCCGACCAGGGGCTGCACCTAGGGATTGGGCCTGCCCTCTGCCACCCGGGAGCAGGCCTAAGCCAGCAGGTCATTATCTCCCAAGGGGTCCCAGACTGCGAGAGGGCACAGGCCGGGCTGAGGGACCCCCCTCCCACCCGAGTGCACAAATTTTTGTGCACCAGGCCTCTAGTAAAATAATAATGATAACATCAATAATTGAGAAGGCAGAAAGGGATTGAATAATATGCATCAAATACTTATCTTTCATAATAGAGGCACTACAGTTGATATTTCCAAAGTTGATAATTCAAGAAATAGCTTCTTATTTAGATGCACGAGGTGAACTGATAGGTCTAATAACAACACTTGAAAATGATAGCTTCTGAGGAGTGAGGGAACCTTGCATCAGAGCCCATCTGCAGTGTGTGGATTTTTAGCAGGCTTGTTCTGTTTTGATAAAAAAACAAAATAATTTAAAATAACATATAAAACAAAGAGAAAGCCTATTTCATAGATAACACATATAACCTTAACTAACAAATGAGTACTCTGAATATATTGCCATTGACATGAGCAAAGAATAGAGCAAATTTCTCAAAGAAGTAGACCACAGCTATAACTCATGGAAAATTATTCCATATGCGATTTCACTAGCAAGAATATAAAAACTGATGCAATGAGAATAATTTTGCTTCTAAAAATTCTGCAGGCAATGCTCTTGTAGAAGCTAAAAGGAATGTCAAAAATCAAAATACTGCTGAGCAGATGTGCTAAGTCACTGCTGAAAAGAGCCAGGCCATCAAAAAGTCAAATACTTCAATAAAATTCTTAAAAGCCCAAAAATGTTTAACTAGCTTCCAATAATGAGAAGTGTCAATGAATAATGAGAAAAGTTGGCCAGAAGAGTCTCTAGCAGAATTGCTGAGCGCTCACAATGCTTCCACTCGCTTAGCCGTCACCAGCTAAGATAATAGAGCACATTTCTCCTTCAAAGATAAGATCTTAGGATTCATAGGCTTTATCTCCACTCTTTTACTCTATGCTACCCAACAGCCCAGGCTATTTTAACACAGCTTTAGAAATCTCAAACCTCAAACTATGTCAGGAAGATGTAATTTGAAAGTTCACATTTTACATTACTCAATGAGCTTAAATCCTGAAAACATCTTCTTGTAGTTGTCTCAGCATCAACCCTCCCCCAGGGATACTGCGTTTAGCTGTGAGCAAGCCTCTTGAATCCCCAGGTGCTTGTCAGTACACACTTATTTCCACGTGCATCCTGAAAGCACTCTTTCTGACCAATACCATGAAGGATAAATGCATTGTCTGTCTGCACCCCATACCCATCCACAACTCAATTTCAGGAAGAATCTACTCTTCTCACACAGTCACCTAGGGGCTACTCAATATCCTATGGTAGTGTGGGCCAATAATTGTTTTGCTCTGAAATTAGTTTATTGATAATTACTATGTACTCAGGTAGGCTCTGCTATGTTAGGGATTGCAGGGTTACAGGACTAAGTATGTACTGTTTATGCTATAGCTGGGGGATGGAATGAGCAAACTCTATGGGCATATTTTTTTCATAGTCTTAGGGATCCAGGAATTCTTAAAATTACTAGAGGGGGGCCCTGGGAGGAGCTCTTCGTCATCAGTCGGAGCGTTACATTCAATGAGAAGAGCGGTGGGCGTGGTGATGCAAACACAGTTTTGTTACTTCTAAACCACGGCGAGGAGAGCGAACTGCAGAGCTCCAACAGGAGGCAGGACTTCAACAATGCAGGCTGCACTGCGTACTTACGATGTGCCAGTATTTTGCCTGTATGATCTTATTTGAAACTCAAAGGACCCACACTCTAGGAGCTGTTACCATTCCCATTTTGTAGACGAGGAGACTGAGACTTAGAAAGGATGTCGCTCTTGCCCACATCTAGCAAGTGAAAGGATAGGGATTTAAACCCAGGCTGGCTGGTTCCAAGGCTGTCTGCTACACAGCGCAGGACAGATTCACACATGACAAGTAAGAGGCTGACAAGCTTTGCAAGAGTTGAGGTAACAGATAGGTGCCAGGTATCCCTACGAAGGGGTAACGGCTGGTTCTGTGAAGGAAAACAGGGAAAGGGGAGTTACTGATCTACTGAACCAGGGCCAAGTGAAACTTTAAAATGCCTCAATCTCTTTGGGAAGTGTCTCCTAAAACTCACCACCGATACAGGAAGCAATGAGGCGTAAATCAGAACTAACACAATATGGGAAAGACCAAATAAGAGTGAACATATTTTAAAGAGTTTATTCACAAATGATTTAATGAATATGTTTTAATAAAGTAATTTAAATCTATTTATACACACGAATAAAGTATTATAGAAGGAAAAGATATATATATATATATATATATATATATATATATATATATATATATATATATTCCAATGGTTCTAATCTTATTTTTTTTTAAAAGACTGATTTTGAGATCTGCATGAAAAATGGAGATGACAGAGTCAAGAGGTTCAGTATGATATTGGTTTCAATGGGTCACTAATATCTATTTCTGTGTTCACCCTGACATCCATTTTCCTCTTTTCTATGAGTGCTATGATTACAATTACATCTTTCCCATTTGCAGCCTTTGAACCAGCTATCCAATGAGAACCTCAGCTATCTGGTTCAGAGAAAGGAATCATCTGGCCTTCTGGGAAACAGACAGTAGCATCAAACTGATTGAAAAAGACTCAAGATGCTGCATCTGGTATACACGGGGACAGAAATTTTAAGGATTGTTTGAATTGAAATATCTTCCTGGAGAATTTTGTTTACTAGTGCTATGAGCACATTTAAATATTAGATTAAATAAATGGATATGCAGAAGCATAGAGAAGTAAGTAGATTGATAGATGGATAGATACATAGGTAAATTTTCAAAGAAACTTATGAATATAAAATGTAAAGTATGATATAAAAACTGAGGGTAGTCAAAAAGAATGACTTTCAAAATTCCATCCAAAATAATTCACTTTTGTTTTCAAATAATTTATTTTTTCAATTGCAGTTGATATACAATATTAGTTTAAGGTGTACAACCCAGTGATTATTTACTTAACTTATGAAGTGATTGCCCCAATAAATCTACTATCCATTCTGACACCACAGTTATTATATTATCATTGATTATATTCCCTATGCTGTACTTTATATCCCCATGACTATTCTGTATCTACCAATTTAAATTTCTTAATCCCTTTACATTTTTCTCCGATGCCAACCCCCAAAATGTTCTCCACATCTATGAGTCTGTTTCTGTTCTGCTTGTTTGTTTTTTAGATTCCACATATAAGTGAAATCATCTGATATTTGTCTTTCTCTGACTTATTTCACTTAGCATAACACCCACTAGATCTATCCATATTGTTGAAGATGGAAAGATTTCACTTTTTATGGCTGAATCATATTCCATTGTATACATGCATCACTTCTTCTTTATCCATTCATTTTTTCTTAAAAACTTACATTGCTTCCATATCTTGGTTATAGCAAATAATGCTGCAATAAACATATTGATATATATTTCGTTTCAATTTAGCGTTTTGAATTTCTTTGGGTAAATACCCAGAATTGAAGTTGCTGGGTCCTTCTTTGTCTCTTGTTATAGCTTTTTGTTCAAAGTATATTTTGTCTTGTATAAGTATTACTACCCCATCTTTTTATTTTGTTTTGTTTCCATTTCCATGAAATACCTTTTTTCATCCCTTCACTTTCAATTTGTGTGTCTTTTGATCTGAATTGAGTCTCTTGTAGATATATATAAGGGTCTTATTTTGTTATCCATTCAGTCACCATATGTCTTTTGATTGCATTTAAAGTAGTTGTTGATAAATATGTATTTATTGACATTTTATTATTCATTTTTCTTCTTCTTCTTCTTCTTCTTCTTCTTCTTCTTCTTCTTCTTCTTCTTCTTCTTCTTCTTCTTCTTAAAAAGGACCCTTTTAGCATTTCTTGGTTTGGTGGTAATTAACTCCTTTAGGTTTTTCTTGTCTGGGAAGTTCTTTATCTGTTCTTCTATAGCTTTGCTAGGTAGAGTCATCTTCGTTGTATGATCTTGATTTTCATCACTTTGAATATTTCATGCCATTCCCTTCTAGTCTGCAAAGTTTCTGCTGAGAAATCATCTGACAGTCTTATGGGAGCTCCCTTGTAGGTAACAAACTGCTTTCCTCATGCTGCTTTTAAGATTTTCTGTTTGTCTTTAATCTAAAGTTCTGTTTTAAGCCATCCAGTTTGTGATAACTTGTTACAGCAGTCCTTTAAACTCTTTAGATAATTTGAGAGCATACTGGAATAGAATCGATTTTCTTCAGCAACTTGACTGTCTTATCTTGGTCCTAACATTGTCTTCTGAGGTAAGAATCATCCTGCCATCAGCTGGCCACACCACAGACTTGTTGTGAGCTATGACTCGAGCAGCACAGAGCCACCCCGCTCTGCCAAGGCTGGATGCACCTCCGCCTTGCAGGCCACTCTGCACAGAGCTGCGTGGCCCCAGGTCTGGATTCCAGCTGCTCCACCCGGATAACCCAAAATAATTCTCTTTTGATATTTTATCAATAAATCCTTTGCCCAAGTTACTAAGCCAAATGTAATGTTCTATGTCTGTAGGTCATTTCATAGTGGATCACCTACCTTCACATGTAAAAACAACTCTTTAACTCTCTTTTTTTCTGAGTTGGCTCAGCTTTTCTAAAGTTTCTCTCTGATATGGCCATTCAACACAGCATGTTGCTACATATAATAGAATATGACAAGCTTGCCCATTAAATTGTTCTCGAAAATGCCCTTAAGTGAAGGGCTTATTACAATAAGTAGAATGGCACAGTCAGTGGGAAATCGTGCTTTTAACTCTGGTGACTGCTGAGCAGTTTCCCTCCAGCCTTTGACCATGAACTTTCAGAGGCAATTCATTCCTCTTGAAACCAAGTGCTCCTTGTCTAATACATGTTTTTAAGACAATGTTTTCTTCTTTAGAGAACATATTTTAAAACATATCGAAGAGGATTCTTCTTGGTTGCTTTACTGTTTTCTGCCTGGCTCTGTGGGTTTCCATTAACTGTTCAACTATCATGTTTATTCAGAACTTTAAAATTAACATAATGTGAGTTCTTTATTTAAGAAGAGGTATTTCTAATTAGTACTCTTACAAGCCTTACTTTTTCTTTATCTAGTCCAAGTGCAACTGTAGGATCCACTGTTAAACTACATTTCTCCAGCCACTACTTATGAGTCAATGTCTTCTAGCAATAGAACAAGTGTTTATTTCCCTGCAGACATTATCTATCATTTACAACAGAATCACCCGGGGAGTTTTCTAAAATTCAGGCTTCTAAGCTGTGGTCCAGATTTACTCGCTGGAAGTAAAACAAGACAAACTGCATTTTAACAAGCTTCACAAAAACTTTTAGGACATACTAAAACTTGACGGTATTTGAATTATAAAGTCCTTAATTATAATAAAGTGCATACTTCCTCATCTGGAATTCTGGAATCCTAGACTTAGGAAACTTTATGAAAAAGTGCAGAATAGCCCTGGCAGATGTGGCTCAGTTGGTTGGAGCATCATCCTGTACACCAGAAGGTCATGGGTTTGATTCCTGGTCAGGGCACATACCCAGGTTGTGGGTATGATCCCCAGTTGGGGCACATATGGGAGGCAACCAATTGACGTTTCTTAGCTTAATGTTTCTCTCTCACTCTGCTTCTCTCTAAAATCAATAAAAAAGAAGTACAGAATAAATGTTATATATACCTTATATATACATATTTGATATATATCAAATAAGTCACCAAAATATCATATTTAGACTTTAAACTTATGCTCATTAGCTATAATATATTTTGATTTTCAAATAAAGAAGCCATACTAAATGAGATTTAAGGGAAATTGAATTCTTAATGTTAATGATACATGCATGAAAATATCAAATTCAGACTCAAAGTCAGATCAATGAAGTCAACAAATCTTGTGCCAGTCCTTCTACTAAATGTTGAGATAAAAATATAAATTAGACATACTCCTTATGATAAAATACATAGATTTACAAATAGATCTCCATGATACAATGGTTTAATGCAAGAGGAAAGATATGCAAAGGTATTTGGGGAGCACCAAAGGGAACCACTATCCCTTGTTTTGTGGAAAAAGTAGGGTCAGTGTCAAGAAAGACTTCCTGGGAGGGACTCATGGGTTGAAACTTTAAACTGACAAATGAGTTAGATTGCTCAAGGGTAGGAGTTAAGAGCATTCTAGGCAGAGACACCAGAATGAACAGAGATATAGAGATAAGAGATAGCACAACATGTGTGATAAATTATGAGTCATTCCGTGAGCTAAAAAGAAAACCAAATGTCACGAACTGGCTTAGATTAGAAACTTGAAAGACAGACAAATGATCATTAAATGCATAGTGAGACACATGAAATGCCTGGGACTTTAAATAATTTTTATTCTGTGCTTCTCTTCTCCTGTGACTCCAGTTTGATAGGCTGCTTGATATTATCCCAAAGGTCACTGAGGCACTATACTTTTTAGACTGTTTTTTCCTCTCTGGGCTTCATTTTTCTTTACTTTATATATCTACATGTTAGAGTTCACTGACCCTCTCTGCTGTAGTGTCTCATCAGATATTAAGCCCATCCACTGATTTTTTTCCCAGACATTGTATTTTTCATCCCTAAAACTTCTACTTAGTACATTTTATATCTTCCATTTACCTTCTCATTATGTTCATGTGTTCTTTTAAGTCCTTGTATATATTATTTATAATACCCATAAGAAGTATTTCATATCATTTCATCATTTTCATCATTTTTGTGCCTGTTTCTATTGTCTATTTTTTCTCCTTGCTGTGGTCACAAGTTCCTTCTTTAGTAGTCTATAAATTTTTGATTGGGTAGTGGATATTGTATGTATTTTACATTGTTGGAGACTAGATTTTGGTCTGGCAGGTAGTTAACTTACTTGATCCTTTTGAGGTTTGTTTTTAAGCTTTGAGGAGGGGCATAAAACATTCCTCAATTGGGGTCCCACAAGAGAATTTAACCCTCGTGTCTAAAGTAACATTGCACATAATGAACTAACTTATCTCTAATGCAGTTAGAATGGTTTCATGCCAGCCTTGAGGAAAACAAGATAATCATTATTCAAGTTATTTTCCAATGGTACAGACTGATAGACATCAGAAGGGAGGTGGGTGGAAGGCATGGGATGAAAGAAGGTGAAGAAAATAGCAAAATAACATACATGCATAGCCCATGAACACAGAAAACAATGTGGTGAGGCCAGAGGGAGAGGATTGTAGGGCTGGGTGGAGAGGGACAAGGGGGAGGAAAATGGGGGACCTCTGTAATAAAATATAACTTTTTTAAAAAATTAAGAAGAAATGATTAGCCTTTCACTCAGGTTGAAAGCCAAAGACCAGCAGGTAGAGAAACTTGGGGAGAACAGATAGCAAGTAGAGATTAGTCTTTTAAAGGATGAAAAAGGAAGATTGACACAATTGCAGCTAAAGGGAGATATAGGTCGGGAGCATATCCCTTTAGTATGTGGGAGCTGAGATCTTCAAAGCTGAAGAATTTAAAAGTACAGAGCAGAATTTAAAAACAAACAGGTTAAGTTTTGACCTCCACAGGTATCACAGGAAGGAACATATGACTTAGCATCTAAGCCCAAAAAGACTTGTTCTCACAAGAGTTCCTGCCTGGCTTCCAGAGCAGCGGCAGAACCAGCAGCAGAACCTGGACTGAGGATGGACCGCCATAGGGTCTGGGAAGGGCCAGCAAGGGCCTTACTCTGAGAGATGGCTTCACCCACAGCCTTGAGCAGAAACAAAGACCCCAGTGAGGGAACTGTCACTGCAGGCCTTGTTCTCAGTGTGAGCTGTCACATAACATCCAGAGCACTTCCATCAGGATAGATCAAAATGAGGATGCTAATTACAACCATGATTATTAAAATAGATGCTCTGATCTAGCCCCAGGCACTCCCAACAGTACTGTATTGCCCTGGCTGCTGGGAGTACTGCTAGGTGACAGCCCTCACAGCAGGTTAATCTCAGATCAAGAGCTGCCTTCCCCAGGGTCATGATTCATCCCAGCGACACTGTGCACCCCATGACTGGTCAATTCAAAGATGCAGAAATCCAGCCTCCTCCCCCCAACTCAGGGCGAGGCTGAGGAGCCATCCAATTTTGGCTCCCAAAATGGTCAGCTGAGGCCTCTGATGTTACTGAGAGCAATCCAATGTCCCTGTGTCCATGTGTCCACTGCCATTTCCATTCCTTCCTCCACAGACAGGCTGTCATATAAAATTGGTGACACCTGGTGAAATAGGAATTCCAGAGAGATATGCCCCAAACAGGGCATTTTATGTTAAAAACTAGAGGCCTGGTGCACGAAATTTGTGCATGGGGGAGGGGGGTACCCTTAGCCCAGCCTGCAACCTCTCCAATCCGGGACCCCTTGGGGGATGTCCGGCTGCTGGTTTAGGCCTGATCCTGGGGATCGGGCCTAAACCGGCAGCTGGACATTCCTCTCACAATCCTGGACCACTGGCTCCTAATCGCTCACCTGCCTGCCTGGTTACCCCTAACTGCCCCCCCACCACCAGCCTTATTGCCCCTCACTGCCTCTGTATGCCGGCCTGGTTGCCCCTAAATGCCCCCACTGCTGGCCAGGTCACCCACAACTTCCCCCTTCCTGCCAGCCTGGTCACTCCTAACTGCCCCCTGATGGCCTGGTCACCCCTAAATGCCCTCCGCTACCGGCCTGGTCGCCCCCAACTGCCCTCCTCTGCTGGCCGAGTTGCCCCTCACTGCTGCCCCTGCCGGTCTGGTTGCCCCCAACTGCCCCTTGCCAGCCTAGTCACCTTTCACTGCCTCCCCCTGCCAGCCTAATAGCCCCCAACTGCCCCCCCTCCACCCTGATCACCCCAACTGCACTCCCCCACTGGCCTGGTCACCCATAACTACACCCCCCCTGCCAGCCTGGTCGCCTCTTACTGGGCCCCCTGCCAGCCTGGTTGCCCCCAACTGCCCTCCTCTGCCACCCTGGTCACCCCCAACTGCCCCCCCTGACAGCCTGGTTGCCCCTCACAGCCCCCTCGCCAACCTGGTCGCCCCATGCAGCCTGCTTGTTCAGTCGTTTGGTCGTCCCTCACTAACCCCCATGCCAGCCTGGTTGCCCTATGCAGCCTGCTTGTTCAGTTGTTTGGTCGTCCCTCACTAACCCCCATGCCAGCCTGGTTGCCCTATGCAGCCTGCTTGTTCAGTCGTTTGGTCGTCCCTCACTAACCCCCCTGCCAGCCTGGTTGCCCCTCACAGCCCCCTCGCCAACCTGATCGCCCCACGCAGCCTGCTTGTTCAGTCGTTTGGTCATCCCTCACTAACCCCCATGCCAGCCTGGTTGCCCCATGCAGCCTGCTTGTTCAGTCGTTTGGTCGTCCCTCACTAACCCCCCGGCCGGCCTGGTTGTAGGCAGCCATCTTGTGAGGGCATGATGGTTAATTTGCATATTACCTCTTTATTATATAGGATTATTCAGTAATTTAACTTCAACAGGGCATCCTGCATTTATTTGTAGTTGCTAAATCTGGCAACCCTAGCCATAGTGTTAATTCTGAGAGAACACTAATCCCATCTCAGAGCCGCCTCAGGGAACCTGGCTGGCACAGTCACTGCATCCCAGAACAGGGATGGATGGATGCCTGGCAGCAAGGAACCGTGTCTGGGGAGAGGTGGGATAGGAAGGGTCCCAGCAGAGTTGCAGTGGAAAGATTAAGACCTCAGTGGTGAACTGGGATGGCCTGTGGTAGAAGGAATTCATCAACAATTTGAGAAATATTGGGGAATTGGTACAATTGTAAAGACAATGGAACTGGGTGGCCATTGCTAGAGACAATTGATACTCTAGAAGAAAAGATAGTAAATAGTTGTGAGAGATTAAATACCATTGAAAGGCTAAGTGTGAATAACAGGATTTCAAGAAAATATTTGGGGGAAGTTGGTCCCTTCTAGCCAGAAAAGGCAATCATTTCTTCCCCGATCTAGGCATATATTAAGAGATACCTTTTCCTTTCCTCCCCATGGGCCTCAGCCTGAAATATTACCCAAGAGCTGAGAGTGTCTGATCTACTGACGTGAATTTCACACAAAATCACAACAGACCAATAGAGGTGAAGCTGTAGCACTGAACTTGGGATTCAGGTATCCCCTCACACGCTGTAACACCCAGGACTTGCCAGCCTGGTAGAGCAAAGAAAAACCTGCTGAAGGTATGCTAAGGCACCAACTCAGAGAAAACACCCTACAAGAATGGGGTAGCCACCAATTGAAGGACTGCGGTTCAATTCCTGTCAAGGACATGTACCTCAGTTGCAGGCTTAATCCCCAGCATAGGTCAGAGCACATTTGGGAGGCAACCAAACAATGTGCCTCTCTCACATGGATATTTCTCTCTCCCCCTCCCACTCTCTCTAAAAAAAAACAATGGAAAAATATCCTCAGGTGAGGATTAACAACAACACCAAAAATGCACAAACACATACACACCTATCCTATATAATAAAAGCCTAGGTGACGTCATGCCCTCGGGCTACTCCCTCACACGACGTCATCACAAGATGGCTGCCACAAGATGGCCGGCAGGGGAGGTTAGTTGTGGGTGATCAGGCTGGCAGGGGAGGGCAGTTGGGGGAGAACAGGTCAGCAGGGGAGGGCAGTTGTGGGCGATCAGGCTGGCAGGGGAGGGCAGTTGGGGGCAATCAGGCTGGCAGGGGAGCAGTTAGGTGTCAATCAGGCTGGCAGGGGAGCGGTTAGGGGGGCGATCAGGCAGGCAGGCAGAAGCGGTTAGTGGAAATCAGGCAGGCAGGCAGGTGAGTGATTAGGAGCCAGCAGTCCCGGGTTGTGAGAGGGTTGTCCGACTGCCTGTTTAGGCCCGATCCCTGTGGGCCAGCAGTTGGATATCTCCCAAGGGGTCCCAGATTGGAGAGGGTGCAGTCTGGCCTGAGAGACAACCCCCCATCGTGCACAAATTTCGTGTACCGGGCCTCTAGTATGCATATAATAGCACTGTGTCCCCAAGAGGTAAATTCATGGATCTGAGGGCCAAGGGGTGAAATAAGAAATAGTCTCATTTGGATCACTCCCAGGGAACCACCTGAGAAATTTCTGCTTTCTGCCTCACAGTTTTGGGCTCTGTGGGTTGAGAAGTCCTGACTCCCAAAGGAGGTATGCTTCTGCCAAGGGAAACAGCATGAATGCCCCTGAACTTGGAGCTATGGCTTCACATGACAGAAGTCACCAGGCTGGACAGAGGTCATTGAACCTAATCATTAAGAGGAAGTAGAGCTACTATAAATAATTCTCAAAAAAACTCTGTGCATTCCGTCTTACTCTTCACAGATTAAGAAACTGAGTCATGAGAAGTGAATAGTGAAAGACATTTCCACTACTGTAGGTCCACCAGAAAACTAATAGGACCCATGGGCTTCAGACAGACCAAACAGGACCATGGAATTTGAAAATAGCACTCGGATGGTCAAATACAAATACTCAAAGGCAGCACTCTGCAATAGAACTTGCTGGGAGATGGGAAAGTTCACTATTTATGTGTTCTTTCCTACCTGGAAGCCACCGGCCAATTGCATTGCAGCTAATGCAACTGAGGAATCTTCTAATTTTAGTTAATTTTAATCAATTTACATTTGAGTTTAAATAGCCACTTGTATTAGACAGTAAGGAGCTAAAGAATTCCTAAAATTCTCCTGGGTTGAGATGGCTGTTACAAGAAAAGCAATGCAACTCTGAATTTCCAGACCAAGATTTCTAGTTCACTGACAACACTTTCTTCTCCCTCAAGTTCTGACAAAATTGGACTCATTGCATACCATGCTCTAATTCTTAAACAGAACAAATGTATCACACACATAGAGTAAAGACTTTCAGCAACTGCTGCTAAATGCAGAGGTCCTGTTACATAGCTGCACTCAGAGCTAGCTTCCGTTTCTCACAGCTTCACTGCTGGGCAGAGTCTAACCTTTCTCAAAACTAATGTGGTGATATATTAAGTGAAACAGCTGCTTGCTTGCTTTTCTTTTTGTTGTTGTTGTTGTTGTTAATGCCTGTTTTTGTTGGGAGAAGCTGGTTTTATTTTGTTTTTCACTGTTAGACTCTTTGTTGTTGTTGTTAATCCTCACCTGAGGATATGTTTTCCATTGATAAATAGAATAGAAGGGAGGGAGGGGGAGAGAGAGAAACATCGATGTGAGAGACACACATCGACCAGTTGCCTCCCACATGCACCCCAACCAGGGTGCAGAGTGAACCTGCAACCTAGGTACATGCCTTTGACTGGGAATTGAACCCATGACCCTTCGGTGCATGGGCCAACACTCTAACCACTGTGCTACACCAGCCAGGGTGCTTCAGACTCATTTTCATGTTTGTTTATTTGTCATGAATGCTTTTTAAATCTTTATTGTTGAGAGGATTACATATGTCTCCCTATTTTTCCCACATTACCACTTGGTTTCCGCCCCACCCCAGGCCTTCACCACCCTCCTGTCTGTGTCCATGGGCAATGCATACATGCATGTAAGTTCTCTGAGGAATCTCTTCCGGTGCTCCCTCCGCCTTCCCTCTGAGAGTCGATAGTCCATCTTCCGTTTACTGTCCACTGTCTGTGCAAGCTTCTCTTCCCAAGATTTAGACCAGAGAGATTTTTCCTGATTAGGCTGCTCATCATTCTCTTCTGAGCTTCCAGTTAAGTCTGTGAAACATTAAGGCAGCATGTATTCCAATTTTGCCTTTTAACTTAATTTTCATTAAAGAGAATCTATTTTGAGGCCACCACTGAATTGAGACCTCCAAATATTTCATAAGTTTTGACACCTTGCCAAGCCTACGAAAATGTACGCTCTGTTAAAAGGATTTGTTAAATTGAACCCTATGACAGGTCATTTACCAAAGTGAGTACATTTAACTGATTTTCTGGCTTCTCTCATTCAACTGAATGAGTCAACTGAAATCCTTAAACTCTGTTTCACAACTTCCCACAAATATTTCAGAATTAATACTCATTTTGTTCAGGGAAGGCATGAGGGGAGAGAAATACCTCATGGAGAGTGTTAACAAGGTACCATCCCTACCTTCACATCAGTACTTTCTCACCTGCTTCCTTCCTTGCTGAGCTGGAAAAGGCGATGCAGATTTTTAAAGCCCAGAGTGGACCGGGCATAAAAAATAAAATTTAAAATGTGGTCACATAGAAGGGCCAAACGTTTGCCCTGAAGTCCTTAGGGCTTTCCAGGGACTGGCTACATGCTGGAGGCCACCCACAGAGAACCTAGGCAGATGTTCAACTCTCCAAAGCCGAGAGCCTGAGTTGGAATCCTGATTCCACTACTGAACATTAGATAATTACTTAGTATATATGTACCTCTGTTTCTTCATCTATAAAATGGAGGTGATAATAATATGCACCTTAGAATGCGGCTCTCACCATTAAATAAGTTAGTACTTGCAAAGCACCTAGAACAGTGCCTGGCATACAAACATAGTAAGAAGTGTAAGTTAATTTAAGTATCATAAAATCACAGCGTACAAAGCAGAATACAACTTTAAATGCTACTCATTTTGTGTGTTTTTAACACTTGAATGACGTTGGAAACACTTTTTACACATACCTTTGGGACTTCAGTCTGTACATTCTAGAAACAGCAATAAAATGTTAAATATTAATTTACAACTTGTTATTAGTAGAATTCACAGGAAATGGGTTTTCATTCACCATGAAATTTCAGAAGAAAAAGTAACAAGAGAAAAAGTAAATGTAAAGGGAAATTTAAGAAAGATATGAAACTACCAATGTAATATTGAGAGTAAAATCCAAAAATAGTGATAAAACTCCCAGGAGAGGCAGAGGAATGGGAAATGTGTGGGACCAGGCAACCCTCACCTGCAGCCCCCGAGGCCAGAGGGCACCCACAGTCAGGGAGGGAAAAGCCAGCAGGAGCAGGGGCAGGGGCAGGATCGAGATCAGGAGCAGAGAGGAAGGTAGAAAACTGCTATCCCTTCTCATCAGCTTTTAAACTGCTTGATTTTTAACTATGTACATAGATTGGGGTGGTTAAAATTCAAGTAATTTTTCTAAAGCTCAATGAGCCACAAAATAAATTCAGTAAGTTTTTAAAATGTAAGTAATTTTTAAAAAGCAAGTCTTCATTAAAAGGCATTCCAAATGTCCATACTACCAAAAGCAATCTATAGATTCAATGCAATCCCCATTAAAATACCAACGGCATATTTCACAGACCTAGGACAAACTCTCCAAAAATTCATCTGGAATAAAAAAAGACTCTTAATAGCTGCAGGGATCCTGAGAAAGAAGAAGAAAGTTGGAGGGATCACAGTACCAGATATCAAGCTATATTACAAAGCTACTGTTCTCAAAACTGCCTGGTACTGGCACAAGAACAGACATATAGAGCAATGGAACAGAACAGAGAACCCAGAGATCGACCCAAGCCATTACGCTCAATTAAATTTGACAAAGGAGGCAAGAACATACAATGGAGTCAAGACAGTCTCTTCAATAAATGGTATTGGGAAAGTTAGTCAGATACATGCAAAAAAATGAAACTAGACCAACTTACACCATACACAAAAATAAACTCAAAATGGGTAAAGGACTTAAATATAAGACTGGAAACCATAAAAATCTTAGAAGAATCCACAAGCAGCAAAATATCAGATATATGTCATAGCAATATTTTCACCGATACAGCTCCTAGGGCATTGGAAACTAAGGAGAAAATAAACAAATGGGACTACATCAAAATAAAAAGCTTCTGCAGAGCAAAAGAAACCAACAAAACAAGAAAGCCCACTGCATGGGAGAGCATATTTGCCAATGTTATCACCGATAAGGGTTTAATCTCCAACATTTATAGGGAACTCATACAACTTGACAAAAGGAAGATAAACAATCCAATCAAAAAATGGGCCAAGGATCTAAATAGACACTTTTCAAAAGAGGACATACAGAAGGCCAAGAGACAGATGAAAACATGCTTAAAGTCACTGATTCATCAGAGAGATGAAAATCAAAATGACAATGAGGTACCATCTCATACCTGTCAGAATGGCTATCATCAAAAAATCAATAAATGACAAGTGCTGGTGAGGATGTGGAGAAAAAGGAAGCCTTGTGCACTGCTGGTGGGAATGCAGACTGATGCAGCCACTGTGGAGAGTAGTATGGAGTTTCCTCAAAACATTAAAAATGGAACTGCCATTTGACCCAGTGATCCCACTTCTAGGAATATATCCCAAGAAACTAGAAACACCAGTCAGAAAGGATATATGCACCCCTATGTTCATAGCAGCACAATTTACCATAGCTAAGATTTGGAAACAGCCTAAGTGTCCATCAGCAGATGAGTGGATTAAAAAATGGTGGTACATCTACACAATGGAATACTACGCTGTTGTAAAAAAAGAAGGAACTCTTACCATTTGCAACAGCATGGATGGACCTGGAGAGCATGATGCTAAGCAAAATAAGCCAGTTGGAGAATGATAAATATCACATTTAATGATAAATATCTCACTCATTTGTGGAATATAATGAACAACATAAACTCATGAACAAAAATAAATCCAGAGACATACAAGCATCAAACAGACCGTCCAACCTCAGAGGGAAGGCAGGGGAGGGGAAGGTGGTAGAGATCAACCAAAGGACTTATATGCATGCATATAAGCATAATCAAGGGACACAGACACTAGGGGGGTGAGGGCATGTATTGGGAGGTGAGAGTGGCTGGGGAGAGGTTGGTTGGGGGAAAAGGAGACATATGTAATACGTTAAACAATAAAGCATTTATTTTTTTAAAAAAAGGCATCCCATGCAATGTACAGCATGGTGACTATCGTTAATGGAACCCTGTTGCATATTTGAGAGTAGCTTCGAAAGTGGATCTCGAAAGTTCTCTTCACAAGGAGAAAAAATTGTGGGGTGGTGACTATGTATGGTGATCATTCTGCAATATATACAAATACTGAATCACTATGTCATACTCTAAAGACGAATGGTATATGTCTGTTATAGCTCAATTTAAAAATTAAATTTAAAAGGTCTTGAAAAGGTGCTCCAGTTTTCTCAAAAGACCAATGCTATCATTTTCATGATGTTTGATCTCCCATGGGTACCACTGCTGTAGGTTGATGGATATTATTTACCGTCAGGCAGCAGGGGAAAGAACACTCCTTGGGGTGGGCAGAGCTGCAGAGGATTATGGCTCTGTATCCATGCTTCTCCCAGAGCTTACTAACTTCCTAACAATCTCTCCCACTCCAATCTCCACTCCAGCACTCTTTGACATTAGTCTTTGATGAAACATTCACAGGAAGGAGCATGGACTCTGGAGCCAGACAGACCTAGTTTTGCATTGACTTCAACTTTCTGGCTTAAGTACAACTATTAATTTCGCTAACCTGTATTTTCTGTTATAAGACAGAACTAGGAATTCTTATTTTTCATAAAATAATGCATGTAAACAGTTTGTAGTGTGCATGGCATGCAGTAGGTATTCAATAAATGATTAATATTTTATTGTATAAATTTCCATGGTATTTTAATCAGAATTTTGTAATCACAGTAACCAGAAACTCCCAGGCCTACAAAACAAAGTCACATTTTCTTTTAGCGTTTCAATTATCATGGCACAATTCTTCACAAGGTTGATAACCAAAAAATAGCACCCCAAAAAAAGTCCCAAATAATTCTGAGGCATTCCAAAGGGGCCTTGCAATTGCCTGGAACCAGTTACCCCAACACCTGTCCTCCACTTCCTGCTCCGGCTCATGCAGCCGGGCTTGTGCGGGAGCCACCTGGAGGGGCCTCGGACCTGCTGCACCACCACATGACCAACAGCACCAGGTGACCACCAGGACCACAGGGACCCCCGGGACCACGGGGTTTGTGCAAAGCCACCACATGGCAGGACAAACGGCCTCTTCCCCAAGCCTATGTCATACTATAGGCAAGATTTATTCAAGTTTGGGGGGCAGGGGTAATTGAAGTTTGAGAATTGGGATTTAATTTTTTAAGTGAAGCAGGTGTCAGTCCATGTATGAGAATTTCTGTAGATGGTGTTTCTGCTGTTGGTGAAAAGCACTGCTCAAGACTCAAGTCGTAGGCATGTTCTAAATCAGAAAGTTTCATGAATCAAAGTAACTCTATACTCGCTGACATGACCCAGGCTGAAGAACAGTCAATCCTCATTACTTGCAGATGCCATATTTGCAGACTTGCCTACTTGCCAAAATGTATGCGTAACTGCAGGAATCGATGCCTGTGGTGCTTTCCCGTCTGACCCGGGCAGAGCTGAGGAATTGGCCGGTGGTGCCCACGCCCAGCAGAAGTCACACCAGGGACACTCTGCCTTCTTGTTTCAGCTCCTGTAGTATCCACAGTGTTCTTTTCAAGTACAGTTGTTGCTGCACTTGTCGCATTATCAGGCTTTGTGTTGGTGACTGTGGGAACCCGAATCAGAGACCACCAGATGGTCAAGGCCAAGCCGCCATACTCGGGTGCAAAGGCAAGGACAGCAGTTGTACTGTACGCACTGCGCAGGCGTGCCTTTCTATTACCCAGATAGTGATGTCACTATTTGACATGAAGCCTCTTTTGTGAGAATTGGTGTAAAGATGTGTTGCTGACCAGCCTGTGCGCGGCTGCTTGGTGGGGCTCCTTTGAAGAACTGTTTTGTCTGCTGGCTCCTCATTAGCCACGGCTACTTGGCCTGCAGTAAAGCCCCTCCTATACGCCTGTGACTGCTGTGCTCCAACAGTAACTTTGATTTTTTTTTTTTTAATCCTCATCGGAGGATATTTTTCCATTGGTTTTTAGAGAGAATGGGAGAGGGAAAGACAGAGAAACATCGATGTGAGAGAAACACATTGATTGGTTGCCTCTTGCACAAGCCCCGACCAGGTCCCGGGCCGAGGAGGAGCTTGCAACCGAGGTACGTGCCTTTGACCAGAATTAAACCTGGGACCCTTCAGTCCGCAGGCTGACACTCTATCCACTGAGCCAAACCGGCCAGGGCATGACTTTGCTTTTCAATTGACAGGGAGCGCAGCGCCCACCTGCGGACCCATGTTCTCGGCTCAGGAAGACTGTGCGTGTCCTGGAGAAAGAGCATGTGTTGGAGGAGCTCCCTGCAGGCGGAGTCAGCGCTACTGCCCGAGGCCACTGTCAATGAGTCCATAGCCTACATTGCACGGGGTCTTTACAACAGAAACACACATTAAACAAGGTGTCCTATCGACTGGTTGATGAAAACATTGTAACCAGAGGCTCCCAGGCACAAACCCCATTACCCTGGGGTAATGATTCAGTATTCGATAATCCATTCTTTCCTAATCCAGCATTGCTCATTCCTGTTCCCTAATCCAGCACTTGCTCATTCCTGTTCCTAATCCAGCACTTGCTCATTCCTGTTCCCTAATTCAGGGTTTGCTAGGTCAGTGTTCCCGAGAGTGCCTAGGGAACTATTGCAAAGAATGAGAATCTATGTACTAAGGTAGTTGAGTTGAGGCCCCTCTGAATGAGCATGAGGGGGGATGAGCCATGGAGACATCAGCTCTGTGACAGGCCTGGGAGGCAGGAACCTGTGCCGTGCACCGGAAGGCAGAGGGGGAGGGAGAACCAGCAGGGCTGAGCTCTGCTCCACAGGGGTTGCTGTAGCTGGTCTCACGCATTCATCAGAATGGGCCCTTCCGCAACTCTCCCAGGACTGGGAAGATGGGGACCCAGGCCACTCCCCACGGTCCAGGGGGAGCCGTCCACGCTGGGGCTTCCCCAGCTCCCCCAGCCAGGACACAGCACACCGTCACTGAGCACCAGGTCCTGAGCCTGCGGTGGGAGGGCGGGGCCTGGAAAACTGCTCATTCTCAGATTTTCCTCTTTGGAGTCTGCGCCTCTTCAATGGGTTTCTTTAAGTGCCCAGTGTTCAAAGGGCATTGATTTACTTGACTGAGCAAGTAGGAGAATGAAGTGGAATACGTGATGGGAAGGCATGAAGTCAGCCATCTGCAACGCTCCCAGGGGAATCTGCTCCGCTCACCAAGTCCTCTCGGCTGTGACCATCACCTCTTGCCTGGCATCCAGATCTCTGAGAGCACAGTCTGTCCATCTTTACACATGGCCCTTCAAACCCGGCCCATTGCCCAACCGGAACCACATACACACATGCACGTCCAAATGCACGCCCAAATGCATACACACACACACACACACACACACACACACACACACACACACGTATATCAGTCAGTGCAAATAAATACCAGGAGAGGCATTTTGTATATTATTACTTTGGAAGTTCAGCTCAATGAGTCCCAAATGTATATAACATGGAGAAACGAGAATTTAAGAGACAAACAAGTGCCCTGCCAATGAATGATAACAGCTTACCCTGTGCTTACCATGTAGCTAGTGTGTCCCATGAGCCAGGCACAAAGTGTTTCACCCATATTAACTCATTAAATTACACAACCCCATAGGGAAGTGATTCTCACAATCCTCATTTAAGGTATGTGGAAATTGAGGGATACATAAGTTAGGAACTTGCCCAAAGTTGCACATCTAGCAAGTGACAGAAGAGAGATTTGAACTCAGATACTCTGGCTCTAGAGCAGCCATGGGCAAACTACGGCCCGCAGGCCAGATCTGGCCCGTTTGAAATGAATAAAACTAAAAAAGAAAAAGACCGTACCCTTTTATGTAATGATGTTTACTTTGAATTTATATTAGTTCACACAAACACTCCATCCATGCTTTTGTTCCGGCCCTCCGGTCCAGTTTAAGAACCCATTGTGGCCCTCGAGTCAAAAAGTTTGCCCACCCCTGTCTAGAGCCTCCCAGACTATAAAGTCCTTAGAGTGAGAGGCCACGCTTGGTTTCTCCCCAGCAGCTCAAAGAGAGCTTCGCAGGGGCTGGGATACTTTTGCTAACACCAAACCACCTGGAATGCGGTCAAGGATGTGTGATGCCCATTACCAAGGGCGAGACTGTTGTTACAGGGAGCTGGTGACGCTGCCTCTCCCCTTCTAGAAAAATACAAGCTACTCAGAACACCAACAGGCCTTTGCCCAGCGTCCCAGGTGGACAGTCCACTTCGCACTCAAGGACTGAAGGTTCTGGTTGAAAATACAGTTGTGGTTTCATGGGGTCAGGGAAATGGTAAGTTCTGGTGATTTGCTGACTCTGGAAGCTGAGATGAGGAAAAGGTAAGGTGAATTGGGGAGTCCATGTTCACAGGAGAGAGTGCAACCTTCATGACTAAGGGTGACAGAAGACGGAGGGAGACAGGACGGCAGCTGCACAATGACAGGCAGGTCTGCTTTGCTACAGCGAGACTGCACCACGCCATCTGTCAGCCGAGGAGCTCTGTGTCCTGCCACGCAAGTACTTACCGGATGCGTTTCCAGAAGCTGCTCAGTGGCTAATCTTCCACAAAGACAAACATTCCACCTGTAAAACACACTGCGGGGACTTCCAGCCCCTGCGAACCCCGCCTGGGTAAGTCTGAACAGTTCGTTAACATCCAGAGAAACACCCAGATCTGACACTCCACTCATTTTAAATCTTTCAAAAATGAGATTAAAATGATAACCCCACATAAGGTATGTTTCCTACTACTTTGATAAATCAATAGTGCTGTGTTTTTCAAAAGCATCAGATGCTAGCTGGCATTTTAATGCAGCACTTGGAACAAACTTGGGAGCAATCCTTTGTTTCATTTGCTTGAGGATACCCACTGGTTAATTACACATAAGCTACCTGGTTGGTTTAGTTACTTCTAGGTGGTCAGGACACTGTGTAAACTAGACTGTCTTTCCTTCATATGTCACTCTCTTTAAGACAACCTTAGTCATGAAGGTTGCACTCTCTCCTGTGAACATGGACTCCCCAATTCACCTTACTTACTTATGTCTTAAGTAAGAAAACAATCATTTGGATTTTATATACATAAAAAATTTTTCAATAAATAATGTCTATCTTTCTCAAATATTGGTCATGTTGCAACCAGTTAGTGTTGACACTTACATACTAATATAGAATTACTTTATACAAGAAGGTGCTGATTTTCAAACTGTTCTTCCGATGCCCAGGGCTCCAGGGGATGTAAAGATCCTTGTTGGGTGAAAAAGAACGGCCAGGGAACTGGGCTCAGGCCACAGCACCAAGACGGTCCATTGTAAACCCATCATAAACGGCAGCGTTACATACAATGTTGCTTATGGGGGAGGGGAATTTCCAGCTAAAAATGATATAAACCACCTTTAATGGAATTCTGTTCTGTAAAAGAAAAATACTGCAACTCCGTATCTAGTCTTCACCCTGTAAAAATGATCATTATGGTTGTTTCTAAAATAATGTGCTTCAATTATGCCCAGCTACTGGTTTATGTAATTTAATATTATGTAAAATCTCAAATGTTATCACAGAATATTTATATCACAATTTAAGATGATATACTCTCAATCTGAGAAAAAGGCTAAATATTTAGATGCCTGTTTCAAAAACAAGTATATTACCTCTGACAATAATGACCACAATGAAGCTTTTCTTTTCATAATCATCAGTCATGTTTCTTAGTTATTGCACTTAAATTAACTACTTTCTCATAAAGCATTCTACTGTCTCCACTAGGTTTTCTATTTCTCCACAGAAATGAGGCATTTGTATCATGCAACAAAATTAAATTTAGCTCATATGCTTGAAGTTCGAGAGCAATTTAATTTCACATTTTTTCATCTGTGTTACTTCCAAATTAATGTGAAGTACTGTTATTGTACAGAAAAAGTTTTCCACTTTTAGAAAGAAAAATGCTTCAGTTATATCACTGAGATTCCACAAACCTATTAAAGTTATGTAGACAAGAAACAGTCAAGACCTCCTACATTTCCTCCACAAATGGCACTGTAACCATGTAGATACACATGAGGATCTTTTTATGTGAAACTCAACTGTAGGTTCTTTATTATTCTCCATCATCTCCTCAAAATAAGAGAAATTACTAGATTCACAAAATTGGAGAAAACTTTGAAATTATTTCACCTAACATATCTTTTTATTGTTTAACATGAGGAACCTAAAGGCCCAGAAAAAAAAAGAAATAACTTCTTATTTAATAACAAACTTGTGACTAAAACACAGTCTTCTCTCTAATAAGGAATGAATAATTTTTAAATATGAATAAAGGCAGCATTTAATCTGAGGGATTCATTCACAATGGGAAGCAACGTGTATTCTCAAAGGCACTGGAGATGGCATTTAAGGTAAGGAACTTCGAGCACCCAAGAAATAGGCACTCATCATTCTGAGGGACCCGAGAGACTGTTGGACTATAATCAGGAGAGAGATGTTTGTCCTAGATAGTTAGTCACTGGAGATACGGCCTAGCTATTAAATTGTTACTGACAGAGAACACAGTGGTTTCAAAATTAAACCCAAATCAATTAGGCTAATAGTGGGATTACAAACTAAATATCTTCTACTACAATATGTGAAAAGGAAAGCAAATCTAGTCTCCATGAGCTGTACTCCACTGAGTAATGAAAATTTAAACTTTCCAATTAATATTATCTCAGCCACTTAGGATTTAACCAGTCTCCTCCCTTTCACGTGTGTTCCATGGATTCCTCCAGCATTTCCAAAGATGCCAGAACAGATCTCCCATCCCTTTGCTCACCCACAAGGTGACCTTGCCATCCTCCATCAAGAACTGGGATCTGCCCTAACCGGTTTGGCTCAGCCGATAGAGCGTCAGCCTGGGACTCAAGGGTCCCAGGTTTGATTCCGGCCAAGGGCATGTACCTTGGTTGTGGGCACATCCCCAGTGTTTCTCTCTCATCGATGTTTCTATCTCTCTATCCCTCTCCCTTCCTCTCTGTAAAAAATCAATAAAATATATTTAAAAAAAAAAAAGAACTGGGATCCAAAATCTGTACATTGCACAGTGTGCCCACCACCCAAAGTCACACCATCTTCTGCTATTAATCAATGTCACCCATTTTTTAATTATTTTAAAAAATGAACTGGGGCCGAAACCGGTTTGGCTCAGTGGATAGAGCATCGGCCTGCGGACTGAAAGGTCCCAGGTTCGATTCCGGTCAAGGGCATGTGCCTTGGTTGCGGGCACATCCCCAGTAGGAGATGTGCAGGAGGCAGCTGATCGATGTTTCTCTCTCATCGAAGTTTCTAACCCTCTATCCCTCTCCCTTCCTCTCTGTAAAAAATCAATAAAATATATTTTTTAAAAAATGAACTGGGATCCAAAGTTCCAGTTCCAGATGGTGACATAAAAGGGTCCTGATTACCTCAGCCCCTAACACACCGAATCTACAGCTGCACCTGGAACCACTTCCTCTGAGAAACACTGAAACCCGATGGGCAGCTCCTCCGTGTGGGCCACGGAGGGAAGGCCACCCTCGTGGAAGGGAGTGGGTGAGGCTGAGACACCATCTCCCCTGCAAGCTCACCCCCAGCACAGGGACCACCCCAGAGTCTGACAGTGGCAGGAAACTCAAAACCCAGAGCTTTGCCCTGAGAGGGAAGGGTTTGAACCTCACATCCGGTATTCCAACTTTTAAGACCTGCACCTGAGAGATGAATCCCTAAAACATCTAGCTTTGAAAAGCACAGGGCCTCGGACCCACAGAACTAGAGTGATCTGAGAAACAGTTTTTTTGTTGTTGTTAATCCTCACCCGAGGATACTTAAGGTAAGGAACTTCGAGCACCCCAAGAAATAGGCAATCATCATTCCGAGGGACTCCAGAGACTGTTTGACTATAATATATATTTCCATTGATTTTTTAAGGGAGAGTGGAAGAGAGAGGGAAAGACAGAGAGAAATATTGATGTGAGAGAAACACATGGATCAGTTGCCTCCTGCACGAGCCCCAACCAGGGCCTGGACAGGGGAGGAGCCTGCAACCAAAGTACGTGCCCTTGACCGGAATCGAACCTGGGACAGGCCGACACTCTATCCACTGAATCAAACCGGTTAGGGCGGAAAACAGTTCTTAAAAGGCTTACTGCTTGGCCTCACCCACCCCAGGGACCGGGGCTGATCAAGGTGGACCTAAACTTTGTGTGAAAGAGGCTCATTTGCATGTCTTGGAGCATCAGGCCTGAGGGGCAGGCACCTGGGTTGGACACATACTTGGGAGCTGCTGGGTGGTCTCTAGGGGTGAAGATGGGTGGGCAACATCTTTGCATTCTCTCTCCTCTGCGTGCTCCAGAGCACAGGTGTCTTCCAAAGGGAATTCTGTCCACTTTTTGGTGCCCAGGGTTTGGAGGCTGCCCCCAGGGGACACATCCATAGGCCTAGCTCTGGTGCCCAGCGGGGCTTATGCTTCAGTCCCTGGGACTGTGCACATTCACACTGAGGGTCTGACTTCCAATCAGCTGAGTGAGGTGCTGACAGATCTTGCCCTTCGGGACACTGACAGGTCTGCGCACACCCCCTACTCCTGGGAGCCATTACAAATCAAACAGGCTGCTGGCACAGTCCTGCGGATTTGAGAGACACCAAGAGCCAGGGCAGGGTTGAGTGATAAGGTTCATCTCCTACACAGAGCCACTCCTTCAAGGCAGGGAGAGCCGGCTGTTCCACCCAGTGCAGAGACTCCGGCAGAGTCAAGCAAAATGAAAACACAAAGGGTATATCTAGGCAAAAGCACAAGGTAAAAGCTCAAAAAAATCTTAATCTTACAGTAAATCACGAGTGTTTATGTTATTAGACACACCAATTATGTGAATCCTACTTCATATATTTAAGTTACTCTACTATCACATTTTTCCAATCTGTAAATGGAAACGTGAGCAGAAAGCTACCGGCTTTGCCATTGACTTGTTTATCACACATCTTCACTCAGTAGAAACATAATATGGCTGCACTATTAGGATCGTTTATAACATGGATGCAAAATCACTATCTTCCTCTGAGTGTCTTTATGTCATGCTGGTTAATCCCCAAACCCTCCAAGCGTCAGATCTACTAAGACAGTGAACATTTGTTTATTTTTTTGTCCTCTTTATTCATTGTCCATCATCCATCATCCATTTTAAAGGTGGAATTAATTCATATTTTTTAATCCATTGTCCCTTCTGTACAACAGTTAAAGCAGTAGAAGAATGCTCCGCCCCCATTACCAAGTCGTGTGCAAGGCCATAGACAACATGCCAATCTAGAATGGAGCAGGAGTTGGTGTGCAAAGGGGATTCTGGTAATTAAAGTGCATATGCCTGGCTAAACTCAACTCTGTATGTTGTCAATACATTGACCAGATTTCTACAGTTCAAAGTCAAGAGCCAATTATTACACAAAATAGTAACAATAGGTTTATCCCAATTCAACCATTAAAGCTTGTTTGTTTTCATGGTTGCCAGAGGGGAGGTGGGTAGGAGGGATGGATGAAAAGGGTGAAGGGATTAAGAAGTACAAATTGGAAGTTATAAAAACCACCACGGGATGTAAAGTACAGCACAGGGAATATAGTCAATAACACTGTCATAACTATGTACGGTGCCAGGTGGGTGCTAGACTTATCAGGTGATCACTTCATAAGTTATATAAACGTCTAATCACTGTGTTGTACACCTGAAACTAATAGAATATTGTATGTCAACTGTAAATGAAAAATAAATAAGCTTGTTTTCTAATAATATCTTTTAATCATAAAACATCAGTAAAATGTGCTTCTGAATTAAATAGCAAATATGGATTAACATTTCATTACCCATCTCCTTTAATTTATACCATCATGTCCCATTTATGAGACCCTAGAAAGCAGAGACGTTTCAAGGCACCTGTTTCCTAAGTCTCTGGAAGACAGGAGCTCTATCTTGCTCCTCGCTGTATCTCCAGCACTGGCAGCGGTACAGAAGCACTTTGAACAAAGGAATGAGTCTCGTCCAATTCTTTTATTTTACAACTGAGGACACAGACCCCGAGAGGACACACACCTTCTCCCCGCTTTCAGCAAGAACAGCTAAGACGTTGCTAAGACGAATCTGTACTCAGTCTGAGTGTTTCATTCATGTTGCTTGTAGCAGATGTCTATGATTTGTCAGCTACATGCACATTTCTGTCTAGTAATTTAGTTCAAAATTGACAAGTACACTCAATTACATTTAGGTTTTTCTTTGCTTATATTATTTTTCCCTCTGATTAAGAGGGTTCACAATAAAGTAAAAGAGAACAAGAAGAAAAATGCATATAAAATATCCAATCAGTTTGGAACTTATGTCTTTACTATGCCCTAACTTTTCTTTGGAGCGAATGATATGAGACACTCCGGTGCAATAATACAATCTAAGTCATTCCACACATTACAATCCTTTTGATGAAGAACAATATCATGATATTGAAAATTAGGTTGCAGCAAGGCTGTTACTTCAATTTATATTTATATTATTTAAAAATTGTTTACTATTTTTATTTAAAATTTGTTTACCCTTTCTTTCCCTTGGTATCTTGAAATTTTCACTCAAACTCAGTATTTATTATGTGCCAACCCTAACTGCCCACCTCATTGGAGTTTACAATCAAAAGGCACAAAGACACATGGGAAAATTTTAAAATATAATTTAAAAGTACCGTGATAGAGCTGTATACATAATCTTTTAAGAATAGTTTTAGAAATGATTAATTCTGCCTGGGAAAATTTGGAGGTCCTTTTAGAAGAGGTGATTTTGGGCCAGGCTCTAAAATATATGAAGTCATTAGATGAAGGACAGTGAAAAGAAGAAATAAAATGCAGGCCTAAGGAAAAAACAACTACACAGAGAAGTGAAACAACCAGCAAGAATTAGAAGTACCCAAGGACTCTGGGTGACCAGACAGGGGACATGAAGCAGGGGTGTTTCAGTGGTGTAATTCTCAAAAGAGGTTGGAATGAGATTATGAAGACCTTTCGCTCCTGATAAGAAGCTCTGGCTTCCTCTCCTAGGTAATGGAAAGTAATTCTAAGCAGGAGAGTAATATCATTTGGTTTAGAGATTAGAAAAAGAATCCTCTCGGAGGTAATGGAAAGTAATTCTAAGCAGGAGAGCTATATAATTTGGCTTATAGATGAGAAAAGAATCCAGTGGATAATGAAGAGGCTGAGGACAGGAAGGCTGTGAGGAGACTATGTAAATGGGTCAAGTATGACGGCGGGTCGTGTCTGGAGAACGGAAGGGAGGATAGGCTGTGGATGTCTTTGTCAGCAGCCCCTTTATCACTCTTCTTTCTCACAGCCCAGCCTGAGTGTCTGCGTCCTGTGACACCTCAATTCGGGACTTAACATTTGGGGGAGGGGGATTGTACATCAGAAGCTTAGAGTGTGGGATACAACTTGAAAGGGGAATTAAGTTGGTAACTTTCATTCGCCCTGGGAATCCGATCCCCACAGGGACTGCGTGGATGGCTGGCCGCTTGCTGTCTCTGAAGGACCCTGCGAGGCCCTTGGACATGTGGGCGGATACACTGGGGAGGTGAAGCCACACACGGCAGTGACCTCCAGCCTCGCATGCAGAGTGACCTTGGAGGGGTTCACTGAACTGGTTGGTGATAGGACCTACTTTAGAGCCTCTGGGTATCAAATCTATGCCGCCTGCCAGTGGTCGCAGGCGGTGAACTCTCGTGCTGACAGGGCCCTCGGATGTGGGGGCACTCTCCCTGAGAGACTGCTGCCCCCCTCCCCAGGGGTTCGGCTATAACTCTGGTTGGCCAAAGAGTCAATATTTTACACCCAATGGATTAAGAGTGAAAAACGCCTGAGAATTTTCGTGGGGACAGTTGCTTCCTGCCCACCCTTTAGCCTCATTAGGAGCACACGCCTGGCCCCTCTCCACCCCCTCACTCCCCAGTGACTTACAGGACTGGTGAGCCCGGCAGCAGAAACTGGTATGAAAGCCGCTCTGCTGCCCTTTCATTCTAGGCGGGCCCGGCCCAGTGCTGGGCAGTCTGCTCGCTCCACTTCCCGCCCTTCCGTTTGTGGTGTGTGTGCAGGGGCTGCCTAATCCAGACAGTTATGACTTGGCAAGAAAATCGGCCTAATACCAGGATTCAATATTAAGAAACATATTTGTATGCAAATATAGGCCACATTCTTTCTAAAATATTAGCATTATCACTCTTTGGGGAATAGAGGTAGTTATTAATTTGTCCCCTCAATGGTCCCCAAGAAATACTGAGTTAATAGTTTCTCAGACCAAATTCTATATTTTGCCAATGTAATTTCCTGGAGTTTATTGCACACTGCATAAAGTATAAAATAATTAATATCATTAAGCTACAACCAAAGACCAAGTTGTGATTTCATTACTTGTTTTGCAAACCCAGCAAAAATGCAAAGCACTAAAATTATATAGCAGTAAGTAAAATAGTAACAATAATAGATCTGCCATTGTTTGGAAGATTTCAGTATATTTAACTATGCATATATTTTTTTAAAACCACCTTAAAACTGAATTATAATAAATGATAGAAATTCTCATTTAGGGCTACCTTTCCTGACTCTGCCATCATTTTCTGTTCAGATCAAGCGTTAGTGGTTTTTCTTTTTCTACCTCAGTAGGTAGAATAAAGGTCCGAATCTGAGAACACATCTCTGTGGTTTCCTGTAAGGACCCATGGCGGCCTCTGGTGAGAGAGGTGCTGACACCAAGTCGGCGTGAGTGATGGAAAGAAAGGTTGGGTGGATGAAAGAGTAAGACCTTCCTTGTTGTGCATCATGTTTGCTATCTGATGGAGCTCACACAGAAAGTGCTGATGGACAAAAACATACCGTTATGTGAAAGCTACTAGAGTTGAAGGAGGGAAATTTATACTTGAGAGAAATGTTTCTGAATTAAACAACTGAAGAGCTGCCTGAGTAGAAGCAGGCCACTGATGTCCTTTGTACTGACAGATGTGTCCCGAACAAGAAGATGCTGGTGGGGAAATTTTCTAACGCAGTTACCATGAACCCAGCATTAGCACTGCTGATTCGCAACACACATCTCCTGTGAACTTCACCTCCCGAACAAACCCTCCTTTCACCAACGTTTGGCTAGCCTGCGCGCTGCCAAGAGTACAAGACTGACTGGTCCCAGGAGGGAAGCTGGCTGCAATGTGAGCCCCTGAAGGAGAAGGCACCCAGTTGATCAGGAGGCAGCACAGTTCTGCCAGGAGAACTAGAGACTCATGGGAAGTTCCACACATGAAAGTCTCTGTGTCAGGAACTTTGCGAGGCAAAGGAAATATCTGCTCCCAAGGGACACTCAATCTAGTTCAGGATATGAAACACATTTATGAAAATACAAATAACGTAGCAGATACTATGTAACAGGTGATGATGAAAAAAGTTAAATATTTCAGTTTTTGAGAAATATACCAATGTCTGGCTATTATGAGAAACTAGGACCAGACCACATCCTTGAGCATTGGGGTAGAATTCCCTCAGATCGAAGTTTTCCTATTGTCAATCATCCCAAAAGAGACTAAACAGAAGATGGGTGGTGAGAAACTTGGGTATAGAGAAAACCTGTGTTAAAAAACAAAATTTGACTGAGTAAATCCAAAGGTCTATTGGCTTTAGTCAATCATTCATGAATCAAGCAGCACCCCATGTAACAAACAGAAATGAGGCCCACATTGCCGTAAAAGGGAAGACTTATATAGGCAGAAGGAGGCGGGACAAGGAAGTCATTCTAGCAAAGAGTGGATTGTCCAGGCCAGGACACCTTCCTCAGGGGGAAGGCAGGGGCCTAGCAGCAAATTGCCTCACGCAGGTTGACCAGGATTCCAGAGCTTGAATAGTGAGAGAGAAAAAGTAATGATTTGACAGGAAAGAAAACATTATGAGGAAATAAACGCAATGAGGCATGTCGGCCATTTTCGCTGATATGTATTTAGTGCTCTCCATGTGTCGTGCACGTTCTTCTGTGATTTTACATAGATGAACACTTTTACTCCTCGTAACCCTAAGGAACAGGCACTCTGACTAGTCCTTTCCGTGTGAGGCACAGAGAGCGGCACTGGTTTTCCCAACCACACCCTGAGGAGGAGGCAGAGGGGGAGCTGAACAGACAGCTGCCCCCCCATCCCGACCCCAACCGTACACTTCCAATCAGAGAACAGGATCAGGCTGTTTATTTTGGTAAAGTTTTTGATGAGAAAACAGTAACAGATGAAGTTGGCAAGAGGGATTAAGGGGGCACAGTGCCCAGTCAGCATCTGCACCTTTCTCTTCAAGCAGCAGAGACTTAGCCAAGGGTTTTGAGAGATTCACTTGAGTGAGGCATATTTTCAGATTTATCTACGAGAAGAGCATACGGAAGGAATCCGAATTAGACTTATGAGGCTGTTTTAATCACACTGGTCTATACGCTCAGCTTTATTGTATTTGTCTCCCATACTCTGCACGTTGGTGACATCTTTAAGCATTGTTCGCCACTCAGGTTTGTGGATAATCACGTTAACATTCAGAATTCGGAAAAGAAAGTATCCAGGGAGGGGGATGCAGACATATATTTGTACAAACAAGTCTTTCTTGTAGGGATAAGTGTCTAAAACCAGGGCCGAGCCGAGCGTGAGAATGTGAGAGGCTGAGTGGAGAGGGAGGGCGGAGCAGGGGCTAGGAAGCCAGGCAGTGCTCCAGGAGAGACAGGGCCTGTTGCTCCTAGTGAAGGTGAGCCCAGAGGCATACGTTTCGTTCAAAACAAGAAAAAATTTCCAAACAATTACAACTATCCAAGAGTGAACAGACGATGTGATTTCTAAAAACATTTGATCCCAAATGCTTCTGTTTTAAAAGTCCAATCTATTGAATGTTATTTTGAAAAATGAGAAAGAAATGTAACTGACAGTATATATACTATGGGTAAAATTATGTGAGATGGACAGATAGACTAGCAGAATAGATAGGTAGGTACTAACCAGATAAACAGATAGCTAGCTGGACAGACCAGCAGATACATTGCCCAGCTTCCAAAATATAGAAACCCAACCAAGACCAGACTCAAAGAGTTGAAGGCGCTGCCGGAATAATGATTTCCATGGTCCATGTACCAGTAAATGGGAAACGGAAAATGATGGAAGGCTTTAGTAATGATTCTTAACATCTGGATTTGGGCAATTACTATTTGTTCTTGAGCTTAAAATTGGGTACTATTTCACATTATTAAAGATCCAGTGAGTATGGAAATTTGGGGAGATTATTTTCCCTAAGAGGTAAAAAACACATACATGAACGTGTTCCTTCCCTCAGCATGTGAGGAAATGTGTGCATTGTGTTTCCTTGATAAGCATCGACATCTGGGGCACCCACGCCCCATGCAGTGTTTTTTCATATACTGAGACTGTGTATGTGCCTGTGTGTAGTACAATATAAAAATGCAAATTATATTCTTGAAAATTTACATTATATTCATCTCAAATAGTAAATTTAAAAAGTAATGGCCTGAAACTTCTATACAAGTAAATAGATTAAAACTGGAAACATTCTACTTACCCTAATATATATCAGATGCAGAATTTCTCTTCCTTTGCTTAGTTAAGCTTATAGTTCATGGTGGCCCCAGTGAACATTCCAGTAAAGAATAAGATACCTGTCTTCTAATGCTTACATACTATTTTGAGGGAAAACAAATTCTACAGATGAACAACAGTAAAAAATATTTCACTTTCAAATCATTTATTTCAACAGAAAGACAACTAATGGGTTTTTTTAACTTATATCTCTTAGGTTATATAATGAAGTCATTATTCCCAGAGAATAATTCCCTTTTCCAATTGCTTGAAAACACTGTCATAATAATTTGATTTAGATTGGAAAGAAACAATCATCATCTCTTTTCAATTAAGAGACATACTTTATTTTCCAATGCCTCCATTCTCTTCAGTTCTTCTAAAACTCATTACAAACCAAATAATTTTATTCAGACCATGCAGCTTCTGGGAACACAATCAAGGGTTATAGTATAATTGTGAAGTTTTAATGTCGTCTTTTATCTATTTCTTGGGGATATTTTACATTAAGGGGTAGAAATTCCAGCTTTTTAAAAATGTTTCCTTAAGGTAGCACATTTGTTATCAAAAGAAAACTAGACAAACTATGGCTTTTCTGCAGGATTAGTATACTATCACTCTGTTAAAATATATTTTATAAGATGCAAATATATCAAGAAACAATGATGGTCAAAGAGAGCAATTAAAAGGAAGGGTTTTTTTAAGCTACATTACCAAGTATGTGGATTTTTAAAGTCAGCAAAATCAAAATGCATTCTTCTGAATATATATTTTTTGAAAGTTAAGCTATAATTTCAGAAGAAATGCTATTCTTCTAAAAATGCAGTAATCAAGCTGGACTTTGTAATAAGATGTTATAAGACGTAGAAAGGCCAAAATAGGCTTATATTTTGAGGTAATATATTTAAATAAAATTTTGATGAAGGAAAGGAAAAAAGAATTTAAAAATAATTCTTAGTTCCAAGAATTTCACCAACCACTTTACACATGTAGATATATCATTTACTCTTTCAACAATCCAGAAAGGCTGCTAGCATTGCTTGTGTTTTATGGATGAAGAAACCGAGGCTGAAAAAGAATATTCATTTACCCAAGATCACACAACTAGCTAGTGGCCGAGAAAGAATTTCAAACCAGATGTCAATACAAAATCTTTCCTTTATTCACATGAGGGTTCTTTAATCTGCTTAGCTACAAGTTCCCTAGCTCAATCACATCCAAGTCAGCATTGAAAAGATGTAGGGATATATTGGTAGGCATATATCCAAATAGCCATTTTAGAGAGTAATTTACTAGTATCTATTAAAATTTTAAACAACAACAACAAAAAAAAAAGCATAACCTTTTCCCCAGTAACTCTCAGGAATCCATCCTATAAAAATGCTTGCTATGCACAGGTATGTCATTGCAACATTATCTATAATTTCAGTAACAACAAAAGAACAGGATCAACCTAATGCCCATGTATAGGGAATTACTTCAATATAATACAGTGTGCCCACACCAGAATTTTAATTAGTGATGTAAGTCTGATAAATCCACATGTACGTACATGAAAATATCTCTAAGATATATTTTTAAGAGTAAAAGCAAAATAGAATCTTACAAATAACATGATCTTAGGAGTTATGTTAAAATTAAAATAGATATATTTGGATGGATGGGTGGATAGATAGATAGATAGATAGATACATAGATAGATAGATAGATGATAGATAGATAGATAGATAGATAGATGATAGATAGATACATAGATAGATAGATGATAGATAGATAGATAGATAGATAGATGATAGATAGATACATAGATAGATAGATAGATGATAGATAGATAGATAGATGTGACATATTGAGACAGAGACCTTCAACCATCCAATGCTGTGTTTATTTTTCCCTTGTGACCTGATTTATCTTATTCCTACAAAACCAGCCTGTACCACAGGTCAGGACCAAGAATGAAATGTCCCCACATCCTCCTCACAATGTATCAGAGTCCAGGACTGAACCCACCATCCCCATACTCATCACAGGCTCATCTAACATTTACCATTTTAAAGCACTTTCCCTTGAATTGCCTAACCTGGTCCTCGCAACACCTGTAATCCGAGGATCCCAGAGCAGATCAATGATAACAAAGTTACACGATTCTGTTACTTTCTGCTAGTGTGAACCATATTTATTCACTTGATGGGAACTGGTTGAGGGCTTACTGTAAGTCAGCTTCTCATAATAGGTGTTATCAGGGTAGAAAGACTAATTAAAATAGACAAAATCCTGCCCTGAATAAAGCAAGCAACCCAAGTGTATGCTCTGGGAGAGGTGGTGATTATGTGCACAAATAACATAATTTAAGGTAAAAAGTGAATAGGAGACATTAGAAAGGTGAAAACAGGTGCAAACCATTGTAGTCTCAGTGACCTGCAAATCTTGAAACCTGGGGCTTCCTGTAAGATTCAAAACGCTTTCTTTGCTTAGTTACTCACAATAGTTCTTTCAAGACCTTACTGATCCTGTAACACCCTACTGTGCAGGGTATCACCGGCCACGCCTCAGAATGCTGGAGACAAGCCCCTCTGATCACCTGAGGGGATGCTCCACCTCTAGCTGTTTGTCTGGGAGAACTTTTAACCCCCTGAGCCTCTGTGTGGTAAACTGTTTTTCCAAAGGCATAAAAGTAACTTCTCTCTCTCCACTCACCTTCAAAACACAATCGTTCAAGTCTATCCATTTTGTGTTCTCCTCAGTCAGTGAATAAAGTTAAATAATCACGGTATTGACATATGGGTATGGGTATTACAGTGCACAGATTGCTGTTCACATAAACTTAATAAATACTCACTAAACAAGCAATAAAGAAACAGCAAAATCAAGGCTCAACTACAACAAGTCTGTGCACACAGCCCACACAGGGTTGCACCTAGAGTGCCCAGCTCAGGTGACTGGCAAGGCTGAGCCACTGGGCCCTACAGGACACCTACTACACAAGGCCACTCTACCAATTCCAGGAGACATAGCAGCTCTACCTAATACATAGAAACAAACACAGGGAAGCAGCAAATAGGGAGACAAAGAAACATGACACAAATGAAAGAAATGGAAGCAGGAAAACTACTAGATACCATGGTAATGAGGTTACTCAAAGATCTTCATGAGAGCTTCAAGGGACTTAGTGAGACTTTCAAGGATCTTAGTGAGAATGTCAAGGACATGAAAAAGGGCCAGTCAGAAATTAAGCATACATTAACTGAAATAAAGAATAATTTACAGGGATTCAACAGCAGAGTAGAGGATTCTGAGAATCAAATCAATGATTTGGAATATAAGGAAGCAAAAACCACCCAATCAGAAGAGCAAAAAGAAAAAAGAATTCAAAAATATGAAGATAGTGTAAGGAGGTTCTGGGACAACTTCAAGCATACCAACATTCACGATATGTAGTTGCCAGAAGAAGGAGAGAGAGAACAAGATATTGAAAACCTATTTGAAGAAATAATGACAGAAAACTTCCCCTACCAGGTGAAAGAAATAGACTTACAAGTCCAGGAAGTACAGAGAGCCCCAAACAGGAGGAACTTAAAGAGGCCCACACCAAGACACATCATTATTAAAATGCCAAGGGCTAAAGACAAAGAGAGAATCTTAAAAGCAGCAAGAGAAAAGCAGTTAGTTACCTACAAAGGAAGTGCCATATGACTATTAGCTGATTTCTCGACAGAAACTATGCAGGCCAGAAGGGAGTGGCAAGAAATATTCAAAGTGATGAATAGCAAGAACCTACAACTAAGATTACTTTATCCAGCAAAGCTATCATTTAGAATTGAAGGTCAGATAAAGAGCTTCACAGACAAGAAAAAGCTAAAGGAGTTCATCACCACCAAACCAATATCACATGAAATGTTGAAGGGTATTCTTTAAGAAGAAGAAGAAGGAGGAGAAGAAGAAGAGGGGAAAAAAAGATTAAAAATATGAACAATAAAATGGCAATAAATACATAGCTATCAACAATTGAATCTAAAAATCAAAATAAATGAGCAAGAAATCTAATGAACAAAATAAACTGGTGAATAAAATAGAATCAGCGGCATGGAAGCATGGAACAGGCTGACAAATCTCAGAAGGAAGGAGGGGTGAGAAGAGATTAATCCAAGATCTTATATGCATATGTGCATTACATATGGACACAGACAACAGCAGGAGAAGGCCTGGGGTGGGAACTGGGTGGATGAGGGGAAAGGAGGGGAAAAGAGAGACACCTGTAATAGTCTCAACAATAAAGTTTGTTTTTAATGTGATTCCGGTAAAAACAGATTTAGTGCAAATGAAAAGAATCAGATAAGCTTTCCACAAGTTCCAGGCCTGCTCCCTAGGGAGTCACGTGGCTCCTCAGGTTCAAATCCCCATTGATCTTGAAAGAGCGACACTCCTTCCTACCACGCTCCTGCTGCCGAGACAGCACTGAACACTCCTCACTGCTTAGGAAAGGACTCTGAATTCCCAGCCCAGGAGCTACCTGTATACCCTTCTCTCCCCCAAGGGCCTAGCAGACCAACTCCATTTGGTCCTGCATCCCTACGTACTCAAGTCCTCACCAAAGTCCACGCCCCCATGTCACCACCTCATAATCAAACTGCTTTTTACATCCTCTAATGTGATCCAAACCCGTCATTTCTCCTTCTACCTCAGCCCCAGATCTGCACACGCCTGGTTCCCTCTCACTCTTCCAGCCAAACCTCAATGCTCATCTTCTCGAAGGTCCTCTCAGACCAGGCCGAGCAGTAGGTCTGATGCTGTGGGCTAGCGTAGCACTCCATTCACAGCACTGGCTCAAGTAGCAGCTACAATTCGCTCTTTGTTTACTTGTTTATTATATATCTTTCCCAATTAGACAGTAAGTTCCATAAGAGTCAGGGATAATACTAATGTCTCTCACCAGGTGTGACTCCACACCGGGTATGTGCTCAGTTAATATGCTGGGTGAAATGGAAACCAATAAATACGCAAACAGGATGTGCCGCTATGTGAGCAGAAACATAGGCACTGCTCCAGGTCCACCGCCACCTCCTTCACGCAGGTCAACGTCATCTCTTCACTGACTGATGGAAACAACTTTTACCCGGTCTCCCAGCTTCTCCTGAATCTGCTTTTATAAAAAACGATTTATAAAAAGTGATTTGAAAAAAAAAATTTTAAACTTCTGTGCCCGAGAAAAAAAGTAGACCAACTTTCCCATTTCTCCCATTAAGTACAACTAAAACCCCGGACCCTGTACATGAAACAAATGGAGACGACTCTAAACGTGGAGAGAAGGCCAACAGGGACACGGAGACCCACAGGACCACGAGGTGGCTGACAGTCTTTTCCTTTTCACCTCACCTGTCCCAGTTTTGCAGCTGAAGAACTGGCAACCCAGTGATGCCAAGAGATGCAAAAGGAGCCAAATCAAAAGCCATATACCCTTGGAGGTTTCAGAGGGAGAAATATACGTGAAACTGGGAAGGGAAGCAGGAGCCAGAGAGAGGGGTCCACAGGGGAGGCCGAGCATGCCCCATGTTTTCCCTCCCTCCTTCCACCCAGCACACCCGCTCTTCTCCACAAGATCTAGATTCCAGCTCTCCCTGCCCATTTCCACACCCACACTCACCCATCACCACCTGTCTGGACTGCACCACCACCGGGAATGAAGGTTATAAGAAGGGGCAGGAGGGAGGGAGGAGAGTTAGATGTTGAGTTAGCTTCTTAGCTCCCCGTAAGTCCTCAAAGTGCCCGGGGAGAGGGGGAAGAGAAAAGGGGGCTGTCCGTGGTGTGGAGGTTCAGACCTCAGCAGACTTTACGGGACTCATTGCGACTTACAGATTTACCACCACATTCAACCAGTGCAGAGGTGTTATGAGAGACAGGAAAATGTAAGGGTCGACTGGGAGAAGGAGAATTCAGTGACTTGCCAAACTGCAAAGAAGAAACGCAAGAGAAACTGCAAAGGTGTCAGTGTGATAACTGAAAAGAAAAAAAGGTAGTATTATTGATTGCTGATAAATGATTACAACTAATTTTATGTAAATATGTTAAGATCTAGAAAATTTAAGCTGTATTAAATATATAATAAAAATGTAAGAAAATGTAATTATAATTAAATAACAAGAATAATCTAATTGAATATATTTTTTTCTATTTCACTTCTTTTGTTTAAATTCTTTAATTAATTTTAGAGAGAGATTTGTTGTTCCACTTATTCAGGCATTTATTGGTTGCTTCTTATATGTGCCCTGACCTGAAATTGAACCTGCAACCTTGACGTATTAGAACAATGCTCTAACCAACTGAGCTACCCAGCCAGAGACCTACATTTCATTTTTAAGGTCCAAATTAGGGCTGAAACTAGGTGTACTAGGAGACAAGAGGAACCTTGAAATGAGCATTTTAAATATAAATTCATTACTATATGTAATATCTTTAGAGTATTTAATTCTGGATTTTTTGAATTCTCAAAAAAATCTTTGGATAATATTTGGTTATGTTACTGTCAATATATAAACCTCAGAAACCATATTAAGTGACATATGTGATATCAATATCTTTTATTTTGCTGTCCAATGCATTTCTTGTAGAGCTGCTTCAAATTTTTTCTTTAAAAATATATACCTGTGAAATGCTAGATTTTGCCACAAGGTGGCTCTTCTAAATTAACCATCACATAAGCAGCTTTGAAGAAAACAGTTTCCATTGAGAATATATATTATCTCTTGCATGTTCTTTTAAAGAAAATGCTATTGAGATAAAGCCAGTTTGGGGAAAAAAGAGAAAAAAATCTAAGCACAATATAATATATACAACTAAATGCTCTCTCAGTATTTTGCGCACGTGTGTGTGTAACAGGGAGAGAGAGATAGACAGTCAGAGAAAGAGAGAGAAAGAGAGGCTGCTACCATAGCTGCCTGTGTAGAAGATACTCAGGCTTCTGAGCAACTGTAGCAGAATGTGGTACTTTAAAGCACCTCCTACCTGGAAGGCACCCAACCCAGGTTCTCTCGGCGCTTCCTGGAAACCCAGGATTGCTCCATTTTCACTGGCACAGGTGTGTGTACCCCATTCAATGTCGGATGCCGGGTGGAATATAAAATCATTTGAAATCATTCACTTAAGGGATATCTTGACTAGCATTTACAGGAATCCCGAAAAGTAAAGCATTCATTCATTTGACAAAAATATATTGGCCCCGACTGTATTCCAGACATTGCAATAGACACCACGGCAGAGCACAGACCCCGGGCCAGGTTGTCTAGGTTGCCATGCTGGTTCTGCCCCTTCCTGTCTGTGTCATCTTGAATAAATACTTAGCTCATTGTGCCTAGATTTCCTCTTGTGTGAAGTGGGTATAGTAATACAGGTTTCATGAGGATCAAATAACACACTATAAGTAAAAATTATAGAGGAGTGCTTGCTATGTTTAAGTGCCTGATAAGTGTTTGCTATTATTATGAGGCACTGTAGCAGATATAAATCACATCAGCAAATTCCTTGGCACTTCTCCCATCAAAACGTGGAATCCAGCCCTGGCTGGAGGGGCTCAGTTGATTGAGCATTGTCCTGTGCACCAGAAGGTTGTGGGTGCGATCCCCAGTAGGAAACGTGCAGGGGGAGCCGATCAATGTTTCAATGTTGAGCTCTCACATAGATGTCTCTCTCTCTCTCTCTCTCTCTCTCTCTCTCTCTCTCTGTGTGCGTGTGTGTGTGTGTGTACTGAAGTCTAATTGCTTTTCTTTAGCTATAAGCTGACCTTCATGAGGCAGTCCCAACAAGCAGGATGCAGTGGCTGCCAAGGCTGGTTTTTAAAAAGCTCGTGGTCCTCTCTTTCCTAGGATGCTCACCCTTAGAGCCCAGTCCCCACCACCACGTTGTGAGAAAACAAGAAACAGGACATAGGAAAGGCCATGTGGAGGTGCCTGGCCTACAGCCCAAACTAAGGTTCCAGGCACCAGTGAGCGCCCACTGGCAGACCTGAGTGTGAGTGCATCACGGTGACTCCAGGCCCCACCTGCACACCGCCCAGGTGTCGCTCAGCAGAGCAGAGCTGAAGCCTGCTCACACTGCAAATGCACGAGCAAAATGAACATTACTGCTGTAAGTCACTAAGTTCTGTCACTATTAGTCATTCATCAATAGGTAACAAGAACGCACTGTAGCCCATAAAAGAAAGACCCACGTTCCTCCTTCTAAGAGTAACTCAGCCCAATAGGCAGGGACAGCATTATCTACACTGCGAAATCCTGGGCTCTGGAGTCAGGCAGCCCCGAATCCCAGGCCTCTGTTTACTGCCAAACACCCCCTTGAACTCGCGCCTGTCTGGGAAATCGGGAGAACACTCCCCTCTAAGGACTGCTCCATAGCCATCACCACCTTCCTTGAGTCTTGCGTCTCTCCTATTTATTCTGGACGCTCAGACAGAGCAATCTGTCTGAAATGCAAACCTGATCCTGGGTCCTTTTCCCTGTCTCCCTGTTGCCCATTTCCAGTAGTAAATGGCTACGCCCCTCAGTCTTGCTTTCAAGACTCTGTGGTCTTCCTTCGCCTCCTCTGCTCCTCCCAGACTCTATGCCTTGTGGTATTTGCTCTGTGAACTTTTCCTACTTTGTTTCTTACACTTCCTTCTGAAATCCAAACAGTCCCAAGGGTCCCATAGAGTCCAGTCTCTACATGGGGTTCCAGCCACAGAAATGTCAGCCTTGTGCCTAAAAGCTTGAAGGGTGGGGTAGATCTTAACTATGAGGGTCTCAAAAAGGTGACACAGGAGCATCGCACAGAATTTCACAGAAAGCCACCTGAGCTGAGCATCCCCTTTAGACAACGCTCCTGCCCTGAAGGGTCCCACTCTGAGCAGCTGGCATTGCTCTTTCTCCATCCCGTTCTCTTACAGTCACATAACTGTGCTCTTCCCTCTACCCCGTCCATCCCTACCAGTACCATTCCTGGTCCCCAGGCTTCCACTCCAGCCCCGGAGCCAAGGCAGCCCATGCCAGCATGGTCTGAGACAGCCAGAGAACCCCGTGGCTTCGGGCTCCTGGGCTCCTCCCATTCCTCGGAAGGGAAGCAGCGTCCAGGAGCCTGCTGAGGAAGGCAGTCTCTGCTCCCTCGCAGTTGCATTCCTTACTTAAAACAAAAATCAGCTCATTACTAGATTGTGCAGAAGACCTAACAGCAAGCTTGACCTCTGCACCTTAAAGTCAAGGGTGTATGGAAAGTTGCAGAGACCCATATATTCATGTTTTGCCCCTAACACACCTGCCTCTCCCATGCTGTTTTTTACCTCCAGACCTGAGAAGATACTGTCTTGTCTGGAATGCCTGCCCTCTTCCCACTTGCAATCCCCACTCCCTTCACCTGCCTAACTTTTAACCACCCTTCAGGTCTGACTTAGATGTCCTTGCCTCCAGGAATCATCACTGGGTTGGCACCTCTCCTGTGTGTAAACACCCGCCAATTACAGGGCTTACTCTGCTGTATTGTCATTGTCTGTTTGCTCTGTCTACTTCCAACCACACTGTGAATACCATGAGAGCAATAACGAATTCTGATTTGATTACCATGCTATCTCTCAGTTCACTGTGTGGCGACCATAAGTGCTCAATAAATATCTGCTGTTGGTGAAAAGAATAAATGAGGTAACAAGTAAAGTGACGAGCAGAAAACCTGACACTCAACCCACAACTCCAAGCAAAGCACCTCTCTTTCCTCTATGCTTATCGGGTACCCTGTGGAGAGATCCATCCTAGGGTCTAGAACACTTTCCTACTCATTGCTTTGAATGCCCATCTCTACTTAACTGCTGGCCGAGGTCGGTAAGCATAAAGTGTTTATTTTGTAATGGCCAGCATGTGGAATTATTCATCACACACACAAGATATTCAAGGAATGTGGGCTGCCTGAGTGAATGGGAAGATAAACATGGAAACAATTCCAATACAGAGTGATCAAGACCAAGATGAACACAATGGACAAATGGAGAACTAGAGGAAGAAATGCCAGCTCAGCTTGGGAAAGTGCTGAAAAACCACATGAAGGAGGTAAAATGTGATCTTTTATGAATGGAGTCTTTCAAAGGATAAGGAAGAAACCATGTGGACCAAGGAAAGGAGGCATTTCACACTCATGACAAGTGGACTAAAGAGAGAGAGAGAGAAAGGAATGATGAGGCTAGCATGGTAGGCAGGGGCCAGATCATAAAGGTCCTTGGGTACTAGCTTCCTGGCTAAAGGGATTGTTGCATTTTATCTCATAAGTGACTGAGCAAGAATAGAGGATTCTGAGCAGGTGATTATAGTGCATGCGGATTTCTGTTCCAGAATGCCCACTCTAATAGCAAAAGTGGAAAATGGATGTCTGGGGTCCAGGAGACTGATCTGGGGCTAGCCTTACTGGTCCAGGGCCATACAGGTGAATGCCTGGAGGAAGGCTTGTAGTGATGATGGGAAAGTTTTGAAACATATAAAACAGTTGGCAGAGACTGCTTCTGACAGGTGTAAGGAATGGAGAGAAAAATTCAGTTTTCCGCTTTGGGTGATCTGGTTGATAGGAATCCCATCACCAACCATCGCAGAGAGGGGAAGGGAACATCAGGGTAGACAGGAGATATGATGCCTTTAAAACGCTGGTGGAACACTCAAGAAGGAAGATTCAACCAGCTATTAGGAATAAGCCCAAGATGTCTGCTCCTTCCTTTTCTGTTCCACAGAGTGTGTCTCTTCACTTCTAGGGACGGGGAATCTGCAGGTGGGGGTCAACTTGACCATCTCTCAGCAGGACTGCTGTCCACAGGCAGATGCTCCCCTCCACTCAGCAGCCACCGGGAAGCCAGTGCCTCTCCCTCCTCCACCATCTGCACTAGACACTGACCTCACTTTCCTCAAATGAAGACAGACCCCAGTGGAAGTACAAGCTGATCCTCTGGACAAAGAATTCTTCAGAACCACCCCAACCTTTGTAAAACCTGTCCATCTTTACCTGTTAAGTGGGACACCATCCAAGTTCTTCTGCCTCCTGCCTGGGGTTTGCATATGTCCCCAGCACGGATCACCTCTCACCAGGTCATTAACTCCTTACAGAGAACATTATGGACTGTTTTCCAGCATCCATGTTCCATTCTCCCTTCCTAAGAGCATCCAGATCTGTGTTGAGATACACACCACACCCCCCACACAACCGTGTACTCTGGTCAAGCTGATTCAGAGTCTCCTACCTCAGGGGTAGACCTTGGCTGACTTAAGCCAGCAAAGATGTTGCATTCTGCTGGCCACAGTCACTGGTGGATCACTGGGCATGTGACTTACACGTCCATTGATATTGAGAAGGAAATTTTTTTTCCCACAAGGAAACGTATATACTTGATTAGTCCTGGCGACCGTCCTATACAGTACATCTGATTAGTTTAGTACCACAGGAAACAGAACCTTTAATCCATCATATCACCTGAACCTAAAATCTGTCCTTCTTCTGGCTTTTCTCATAACTGTGCCAACACATATTCTTACTGATGTTTCAGCAAGTGTGAGCCATGCTTTCTATTATTTATACCCTCAAGTCAGACTCGCTCCTGATCTGGCATTTCACGTGCAATGAGGGAATGAGAGAAGCAGGGGGCAGTGGGCACCCCAGGCTGAGGAGCTGTCATTGGACAATGAGGTTGAGAAATGGCTGGTTAATCCCTTAGCTGCTGTGATGGGAAAGGAAGTCTCTCCTGACAAACGCTGCATTCCCCGGAAGGATACGCCGTGCACCTCGGTGTGACCTGGTGATGCTGCTGACCGCCCAGCTCCCCGACCGGGCGCCCCGCAATAAGAACTTTGGAGAAGACTGCTGGCTCCAGCTACACGTGCACCACGTCCTCAGAACACAGAGGACTTAGCAGCTTGTTTTCAGCTTTGGGATTTGGCTTCCATAGGAGATAACTCTTATTTACCATCCAGTTGCATATATTTATCTCTATATAAATCTTTATCTATATCCACAGCCATATACATAGCCATACCTATACCTATATCTATATCCATATACATGCTATATCTATACATATATATACCTATGTGTATAGATACAGATATAGATATATATCTGTATCTGTCTATGTCTAAGTCTATATATCCAACTGTATACATATCAGTATGTTGTGACATTGGGGTTGTTGTAGCAATTAAGTGAATTAATATATGTAGGTACTCAATGAAAATGTGTGGAATGAATGAAAAGTGTCTGCAACATTTTAGGGTCTCAATAAAGGCTAGATATTATTATTATTTGTATGTATTGTGTAAAGGTAGTATCAACAGACAGCCCCAACAGAAGCTCACTTATCAATAAGGAAATGTCTGACCTCAGACAAGTTCAAGTCCAGAAGCAGAGCAGACCCAATAACATCAAAGGCTCAGTGATATCAAGACCCTGACCCCTTCCCTCCACTGCCCTTGCACGGGCTTCTTCCCAAATCGATGCCCTTGCAGTGACAAGGCGACTGCAAAGGCGACCGGGACTCGGGGCCTCCTTGTCACACCCGTGATGAGAAGGAGAGAAGATTCCTCCGAGCCAGGAATCAAGGCCTTCCCTTTGCTTGTTCTTTCTGTGGACCCCTCACTTCACTCACCTCTGGGCAAGCAGCCAAAACTGACCCTGTCCAATTTAAGAATAAAGAAATATTTTTTAAAGATATTAACTAGGTCACAGAACCTGTGGGAAGCTTGGGGACAGTGAGGCCAGGAACAAGGCCCAGAACCAAACCATAAACCAGCCTGTGGATACGACTACCACTGAGCCAGAGCCTGACCTGCACCGCCGGCATGGCAGGCTCCGGAGAGGAGCCAGGCAGCGACGCCTCTGCAGGCACCCAGGCCCCGCCCCGCCGGGAGGCTGACAAGGCAAATGCAGGGCAATCTGGAATTTTATAGTGGGACGTGGGTTCCAACTTCTCGCCAGGACTCAGAGGACAGGAATTCCTGAGACAGAAAGAGATTCAGAGAGCTGGCAGCCAGTAAGGACCACTGCAGGGCGGTCCCAGGAGGCTCTGCGGGCTCAGGACCCACACAGGGTGGTGCTGGGGGGTGGGGGGGTGAACCCTGTGGGCTCAGGACCCACACAGGGTGGTGCTGGGGGGGGGTGAACTCTGTGGGCTCAGGACCCACACAGGGTGGTGCTGGGGGTGGGGGGTGAACTCTGTGGGCTCAGGACCCACACAGGGTGGTGCTGGGCGGGGGGTGAACTCTGTGGGCTCAGGACCCACACAGCGTGGTGCTGGCACGGGGGGTGAACTCTGTGGGCTCAGGACCCACACAGGGTGGTGCTGGGGGTGGGTGGTGAACTCTGGGGGCTCAGGACCCACACAGGGTGGTGCTGGGGGGTGCGGGGGTGAACTCTGTGGGCTCAGGACCCACACAGGGTGGTGCTGGCACGGGGGGTGAACTCTGTGGGCTCAGGATCCACACAGGGTGGTGCTGGGGGGTGGTGAACTCTGTGGGCTCAGGACCCACACAGCCTGGTGCTGGGGGAGAGACAGGGACTCAATGGGCAGCAGACTGCAGGGTCTCCGGTTCAGTGGAGGGAAGTGGCATCCCTGGAAGAGCTCCAGCTGCATCTGGGGTGTCAGTGTGACTCAGAGACACTGACATCTCATCTCTGAGAGGAAGGGCTGGTGGGCAGCTGTCGAGGCAGCATGATGAGGAGTGACTGCGGGTCATGCAGCAGCAGTGACAGGGAGCACTAACCAGATAGGATCCTCCCGCGATCCCTGCCCCCCCCCCCCCCAACACAGATGTCTCTCAGGGACTCCAAGAATATACAGGGAAAGGAAAATCTACAAGAGACTAGAATTCCTTAATGTGAAGTAAGTGCTTGAAACTAGCAAGATTTGGGTATTATTGTTAAAATCCAATGTCCCAGAGCCATATGGGTCACATATGTGACTAGAGAAACATCTGGCATCTGATTTCCTGGAATCGGAGCTCTAGGGAGAAGGAAGTGGGAGCGCATTGCTAACTAGTTTCCCTTTTCCTCCTACAGAGCACACGGCCGCCTTCCTGGAGCGCTCTGCCTCCTAATTTCTGCAAAGCTGTTGTCTTCTGGGAGCTCAAATCCCAGCACTCAGGACATTCTCAGGAAGTCTGACCTGATGCCCCAATGTGTGACTGCTGCGCGTCCCCTCCCAGCCACTCTGATCACACTACTTCAAGGACATGACCCTAACTCAACTCTTCAAACGTACTCATGTTTATAGTCTGTCCCTGCATAGACTTTCACCAGAATGTGAGTGCCATGAGAAGGGTGGGTTTGCTTTCGTTGCTAGGAATTAATTCCTGTAGCTTAAAGCAGTAACTGGCACATCTGGTAGGCACTCAGCAAATATTTGTTGAGTGAGTATGAAGGCGTGGCTCCTCACAGAAAAGTTAACTTTGTCTCTCGTTATTAAGCAGTCTCCGCATAAAATCGTCTGCGCCTTTTTTGCCTGGATGCACCCCACGCTTCCCCTCCAGACACACACTTCACCTGGTTAACTCCTTCCCAGTCCTTGCGGTCATGCTGCCATGTCCTTTTTCAACAGGAAGATGGAAGACTCGAGACATCAGAACCAACACCAGAGAGCAGCTCGGATAACAAGAGAAGCTGAGGGTGGAACAGGCACAGGATAGCATCCACTTATCAAAACAAATTCTTTTAGGAGCCAAACTCGGATGCACAACTTATCCTACAGCTGGGTAACAGTCCAAAAGAAAGAAAAAATAAATGGAATCCTTTGGGCTAGCTGCATAGTGTTAAAACGGGGGGAAGGAACCCAGGAGCCCCTGGAACTAAGGGTAAAGACTTCGTTTCAACCCATGTCCAGCGAGGTGGTTCTTAAAAACGACAGAGAACTCATGGTGGAGTAGAAATCTGAGCCCGGGCTTTGCGGACCGACAGGGCTGGCCTTGAGCCCCAACCTTGCTGGCCCAGATAACCTCCTAGAGAATCACTTTCCACTTAGAAAGGACAATGTAATCAGCCTCTCAGAGGCTCAACGAGAAAGTATCAATAAAATACTAGCACCCGTCTCATGGGATTATTGCAAGTATTAAGTAAATCAGTGCACCTAAAATCAGTAGTGCAGTTCTCTGCTCACAGTCAACTACTATTCATTGATTCAACAAAGATCTACATACACATTATTAATATTGTCTATCTTTTTACAGTAGTTCAACTACTCAGTTGATTCAACAGATAATCATAACTATTGTTCATTTTGCCAGGCACTGTACTAAGCACATAACAAGCACGACCCTTTTTCTTTTTCACAGTAACCCTATGAGGAAGGACTGTTATTTTCCCACATCATAGGTGAAAAGAAGACAGATGTAATCCGAACAAAAGAGCAGAGGTAACCCAGAAGAATTAAGCCTTCCCTGAGAGCTAGCAAGCTCACGGCCAGGAGGAGCAGGAATCCTGGAACAAAGACCTGCTACTTCTTCCAAGGCTACATTTTTCCCCTGAAAACTTGTTTTGGGAAGAGTCTCTTGCACACTAGAATGCTGAAACCTGGCACTTGGACCTCAGAAGACAGAATTCCTGCTCCACGTTTACACCAGGTGTCAGAGCACATCGAACTTAATTAAGACAAGACTTAACGGTACAATAATAATCCCAGGTTCATCGGTCTGTTTAATTTCAGGAGTTTCGCTTTTTTGCCTTTTTTGTGGTCATTTCACTTTTGCTCTGCCTAATGCCTTTTATAGATCTGACCATTGCTAACCAGGCTGTGATGTTTGTTCGATTATCTGCTTCAGGCTTCAAATGATACACATAAACTCACAAAACATTAGCTCTGAAGTGGACCTTGGAAACCACCTTTCTAGTCCGGTGGTTTACAAATGACTTTGAGTAAATGAAAGACCCCTTTCTCTTTAACCAGGGATGGCTCACTTTATTTGTTTCATAGAATGAGCTCCACTTGATGTTTCTTTGACACCAAATTCACCGGAGAATGTGCGTGTGTGCATGCGTGTGTGTTCATATTGAACCACCAAGCTGACCCAGTAAGAAAGCTTTAATAACTCACTGCCGTTCATTTATTCACTCACTTTAGGCTCAGCACAGGCCAGAGGCTCTGCCAGCAAGTGGCGAAGAAGAAAAGACACAGTCTCTGCCTCAAGAAGAGCGAGGTCTAGTCAGGAAGGCAGACACGGGGACAAACACGAAGGACAGGAGCCAGGCCACGGCAGAAGCTTGCGGGGGGTGGGGGAGGGAGACTGTGAGGACATGCCGGGGGAGGGGAATCAGACAAGCTTCGTGAGAGAAGGTCACTCACAGCAGAGCCTCAGGTACAGGATGGGAGAAGTAGTTCCAGGCAAAAGAACAGCAAATACTAGCAGGAGAGAAAAATGAAGGGCTCAGAATGGGAAAGAACTGACATGGCTGGACTCGGAGATTCATTGCATGTGACAGGTACTCAATAAATAGCAGGTTAATTGATTAACTAATTAATTAATCTGGAGGAAATAGACTATAAGAGTCAGTTCATGAAAGGACACAGAGGCCTACTCAAAAAAATGTGGATTTTATTCTCGGAGTTGAAAATGCAAATGTCTACATGGATCCATGGGAAATGTCAGTAAGTAGAGTGGGCCAGGTGTAAAACAGATAGTCATTTGGGGACTATGCAGGTGCCATGAAATTACTGTCAGCACACGATGTGTAACAGGTGATCCTGGCCCTCAGACTGCACACGTACGCGGTACTCACAGTACAGCGTGATGCCTGCCTCCACTCACAACCCAAATACAATGTGATCACAGAGGAGGGGCTCACCGTCTTCCATCGCAGGAAATCAGGAAGGTGTTACTGATGAGATTGTATTTGAGATGGACTTGAGGAAAGAGTAGGAGCTCATCTCTCTATTTCCAGTTACATCTGAACATCTCTCAATCCAATCAGGTTGGTCACCACATGGCCCCACAACACCCCACACTCTTTCATGTCCTCTCTCAAGTCTTGGACTTTGTGAGGTGTGCCTCAACTCCCTCTTTTTACTTATCCAATTCCTATCACCCTTAACGGCCCTCCTCGTGCATCAAAGCCATCAAGTGCTCATTGAGAATGCACCAGGGGCACACGGCTCCTGAAAGGCTGAGAGACATACGGGACACAGCAGGGCAGAAGAGCTTGGGAAGGCTGGCTTACTGGGTGTGGTGAGCAGCTTTCCAGTATGGGAGTCAAGGATGCATTCATTGGCTCCGTGACTAGAGCAGATCTTCTTGCCTGTTTTCCTTAGTCGTCTTTGCTCTAAAAGGGAGCCTCATCCCCAGGATCATTATAGTTCCTTTGAGTTCTAAGATTATAAGTGTCATTTTGTGAAGAAATTTGATATCTTTGTTATCTTTCCCGTAGGATTTCTCCGCATGCTTTCAAAAAGTTCCTTAATCATGAATCAAAGTAGCCGGATTGAAGAATGTCTTCTCTGCACCATTATAAAGGCCATATAATTCCTACCCAGGACTTTGGAAATTGCATAGGTCACATGTCCATTGAAATGAAGCTGGCTTTCCTGTTGCCCTGTTGTTACATTGGTCACCTCCCGTAACCTAAGAGTAGATCATGTGGCTCCTTCTCTGAAGTCTTACAATTCATGGCAGTGAGGAAATGAAGTACAGGGGACACACAGACCCCAGATGTTAAGATAATAGAAACACTGTCTATGGAAACCAATATACATAAATTGAGGAATCTATGAAATGATACCAAAATAATAATTGAAAAAGTTGTTATTTTATGTTATTTTATTCATAAATCATTGAAAAGAAATTTTTTATATTTTATCAGCTTTTACAACTCCTTTTCAGTTTGCCTCATTCCAACTTGCTATTTCAGTTGTACTTTTGGTTATAAGCAAAAGAAGGAACTCTGGCTGGATTTAAGCCAAAAGCAAATCCACTGACAGAACACCAGGGTATCTCAAGAACTCCAAGAAATAGTACAGGAATGGGGAAGGACCAAATCTACACCAGGGACCTCCGCAGTGGACATTGCGGAACTTCTCACCACAGAATCTCCTTAGTCTGACCCCAGCTCCTGGGCCTTCCAAGCCCGTGTCTCCCCCCATCCCACCCCGTTTTAATTTCCTAGGAAAGAGCATCTTTGGACACAGCATGGGTCAAATGTCCTCCATGGACACAATCATCTATGACATTTAAAAAAATGTGTTAGCCTGGCTGGCATGACTCAGTGGTTGAGCGTCAAACTATGAACCAGGAGATCATGGTTCAATTCCCGATCATGGCACATGCCCGGGTTATAGGCTTGATCCCCAGTGTGGGGCCTGCGGGAGGCAGCCAATCAAAGATTCTTTCTCATCATTGATGTTTCTATCTCTCTATCCCTCTCCCTTCCTCTCTGAAATCAATAAATATATATATTTTAAAAACATGTGTTATGAGTGGCATATTATAAACATGGCCTCAAGGACCAGTTCCAGAGAAGGGGGATGCACTGGGGTCTAGGAAGCCACCTCAGGAGATGACTGCCTATTGCAAATACTTTTTTCTGCTGTGGTGTGTTTTTCACCCTTATTTCTTCTCCTACAGTCCCTTCTCCCCAGTTACCAATATCTATATATCATTGTATAAAACTGTATCTTGAGTGGGCTTAAAATGTCCTGTTAGGTGTATATATTTTATATAAAATTAAAATAATGGAAGGGCAGAAAAATGGTCTTTTGTTATGCTACAAATTTAAATGTATATAATTTAATTTGTGTGCACTGCGTAAAGGCGTCCAAGCTTAACATAATCCACACAAAGACACTAGGCATTAGATATGGTCTGTGATAATGTAACTTTTACTCTGATAACCACCAGGTATTCTTTCTTGATGATTAAAAATGTTCAGAAGCCCAGAAATAAACCCACGTCTATATGGTCATTGATTTACCACAAAGGAACCAAGAATATACAATGGGGAAAGGACAATCTATATATATAAAACCCTAATGTGCAAATAGACCGAATGGCGAACAACCGAACAAGGGAACAACCGAACCAGTCACTATGACGTGTGCTGACCACCAGGGGGCGCGCGCAGAACATGGCGGGTGTCGGCAGCAGGTAGAAGAGCGCGGAACATGGCGGGCATCGGACACAGCAGGATGTTGGAGCAGGTGAGCCGGGGAGCCAGACCAAGGCGGGTGCTGGTCGCTGTCATAGGGCCAAAAGCCTCTGGTGGTTACTGAAAATTCTTTGCTCCCATGCGCCATGGTCCTGCCCGGTGCTTGCACCTGCTGCCAGTGCTGGCCCCACTCACACCTGCTGCCGGCACCTAGTGCTAGTCTTGACCCCTCGGCGCCATGCCCGATCGCTCGGCGCAGTCAGTGGGTGCAAGCAGCAGCTACCAGCCCCGATTGCCCTGAGGGCTTCTCCACCTCACCCTGCTCCTGTAGGGCTATTGGGGCAGCAGCCACTGCTTGCACCCAGTGCTGGCGCCTGCCCCAATCGCTCCACACTGTCAGCGGGTATGAGCAGGGCCAGGGCCGTCAGCACTTGGGAGCTGCAGAAGTGGAAGCGGGGCTGCCTGCAGACAGGGGACCAGGGGCCGCAGTGGGAGGGCCCAGGCGGGGGCGTGGAGGATGGACCAAGACCCACCCCTGTGCCCAACGCAGCCTCGCAGCCCACAGTTCCTTTCAAGGTGCACGAATTCATGCACTGGGCCCCTAGTCTCTTTAATAGTGTTTCAAAAACTGGACAGCCACATGCAAAAGAATGAAACTAGGTTACTATCACACACCATATTAAAGTTGACTCAAACTGGATTAAAGACTTGATTGTAAGACATGAAATCATGAAACTCCTAGAAGCTTCTTGACATAGGTATTGGCAATGGTTTTTTTGGCTATGACTTCAAAGCAAATGTAACAAAAGAAAAAATAAACAAGTAGGCCTACATCAAACTGCAAAGCTACCACACAGCAAACGAAATCAACAACTGAAAAGGCAACCTACTAAATGGAAGAAAATATCTGCAAATCATACATCTCATAAGAGGTTCATATCCAAAACACATTCAAAAAATAAAAATAGCAAAAAAAAAAAATCTGATTTAAAAATAAATTGAGCATTTGAATAGATACTTTTCCAAAGAAGACATACAGGTGGTCAACAGATACATGAAAAGATGCTCAACATCATTAATCATCATGGAAATGCAAATCAAAACCACAATAAGATATCTCCTCATACCTATTAGAATGGTTATTATCAAAAATACAAGAAATAGTAAGTGTTAGTGAGAACATAGGCAAAAGGAAATCCTTGTTTGTGCACTGTTGGTGGAATTTCAAATGGGCACAGCTACTATGGAAAACAGTATGGAAGTTCCTCAAAAAACTTAAAAATAACTACATATTATCCATTATTCTCATTTCTGAGTATTTATTCAAAGGAAATAAAAATATGAATTTGAAAAGATATATGCACCCCATGTTCATTGCAGCATTATTTATAATAGACAATAAATGGAAAAGGTATGAAAACAAAGCCTTGGAAATCATGAGATGAAATTTATATCAAATTTTTGTATCCATTCATTCTTTGATGGACACTTAGGTTGTTTCCACATATTGTTTATTATTTCTTGTATTTTTTATAATAACCATTCTAAGTGTCCATCAAAGGATGAATGGATAAAGGAATTGTCACACACACACACACACACACTCACAATGAAATACTATGCAGCCATAAAAAAATAATGAAATCTTGCCATATGTGACAACATGGATGGATTTTTGAGGGCATCATGCTAAGTGAAATAAGTTGGACAGAGAAAGATAAATACCAATACCATGTGATTTCACTTTTATGTGGAATTTAAAAAACAAAACAAAATACTAAGCTCATAGAAACAGAGAATAGATTGGTGGTTGCCAGAGGCAAGGTGCAGTGGGTGAGTGAAGTGAATGAAGGGGGTAAAAGGTATAACTTCCAGGTATAAGAGAATAAGTCCTTGGGGTGAGGTGTGCAGTGCACACGTGAAAGTTGCTAAGACAGTAAATCTTAAATGTCCTTATCACATGAAAAAAATGCCTTTGACTATGTGTGGTGACAAATGTTAACTAGACTTGCTATGATCAATTCCTAATATGTGCAAACATAGAATCCTTATGTTGTACACCTGAAACTAACATCCTATTTAATAAAAGGGTAATATGCAAATTGACCCTAACAGCAGAACGACTGGGAATGACTGGTCACTATGACACACACTGACCACCAGGGGGCAGACTCTCAATGCAGGAGCTGCCCCCTGGTGGCCAGTGCACTCCCACAGGGGGAGCTCTGCTCAGCCACAAGCCAGGCTGACGGCTGCCAGTACAGCGGTGGTGGTGGGAGCCTCTCCCGCCTCCTCAGCAGTGCTAAGGATGTCCGACTGCAGCTTAGGCCTGCTCCCCGCTGGCAAGTGGACATCCCCCGAGGGCTCCCAGGCTTCCAGAGGGATGTCTGATTGCCAGCTTAGGCCCAATCCCCCGGGGAGCAGGCCTAAGCCAGCAGGTGGTCATCCCCCGAGGGGTCCCAGACTGCAAGAGGGCACAGGCTGGGCTGAGGGACCCCCCAGGTGCACAAATTTTTGTGCACCGGGCCTCTAGTAATTTATATGTCAATTAAACCACAGTTTTTAAAACAATTTTAATTTTTAAAAAAGATGTTCAGTTCATTTTCTGAAAGTAAAATCTAGACATTTATTAATAGCAGATATTCTGGTAGGTAAAGGATCCATATAGTATGTCTATCCTGTATGCGCCTTTTAATAATCTGTGAAGAAAGTTCTTCTTGAACAATTTCAATGACCTTTTCGACATTGTTCTCTTCCTCCAGTGGTATCTGTACACTTCTACTTCTTGAAAGTTTAGTTTTCCTTGGCCTCTTTGATATTGGCCTAACAGGTTTTCCTCATCAGTTATCTTTTGCTACCACAAGTGATGGAAATGTTCTAAGGCTCATTTATCTTTTCTTTTCTCTATATACCCTTATTCACTTACAGAACTCAGGGGTACAACTGCCATCAAGACTGCCAAACCTATCTCAAAAACTACCTCATGTTTTAGTCTACTGTTTCTATAGAATCCTCTTTGTATGTCTCATTCACACTGGAAGAGCAATGTTATCAACCCAAAACCATTACCATGCCACAAGCCAGATGATCTTCCTACGTTCATTATGTAATAACAACTATCAATCTTTTCCAGTCTTGGGAATATTACAAAGCCTTGGAAATCATTAGATGAAATTTGTATCAAATTGCACACTTGTAAGGATAAACAGACCTGTAGACTGGTCTGTATTTTGGTATTTGATTATCAAAGAACAATTTTCCGGAAAACCTTTCAGTTCTTCATACGTGCACGCCTCACAAGCCCAAGGCTGTATCACTTGAGCTGAAATTGCTTCCAATGGTAAAACAAACAAGCACTAAAGAATCTCAGTTCTCTGCCCATGAAAACCTGTGAATTGTGTAGGACAAATAGGCTGCAGTGCAGAGCTGTGTCTTCCCACTCTCAGAATCGATTGTCATCCCTTAAAGCGCTGCTAAGTCTGGAAAACCACCTATTACCTGCCAGAACCAGCCCAAGCTGGTGAAGACTACAAGTCCCATGATGCAAAGCAGGGGCCCAGCCCACCGTTGGCCTCAGCTCCTCCTGGGAATGGTCGCCTTCTCATTCCCAGTCGGGCAAACCAGATCCCAGCCCGAGTTTCTCTAAATGTATACGAATAAACCAGGGCAGAGGGAAAGAACTCTTACCACAAAACCAGGGTCATGCCAGCTGCCAGAACCCTGGCCCAGCCCCTGTCCCCGCCTCCGGGGGCGGGGCTCGTGTGACGTCGCTTCCGGGTGTGCGGTCGCCCCGCCCCTCGTTCCGCGGCGCGGGCTCCGGGCAGGCGGCAGGAGCGGGAGCTGCAGGCTGCGGGTCACGTGAGGACGCGCGCGGCGTGGGTGGGGACCCGGAGCCCGGCGCCGGAGGTCGGGGTGACCGTCCCGGCGAGCGTGCTGGAGGGGATCGCGGAGTGGCTCAGGTGGGCACGGGGCCGCGGAGGGTCCCGGGCGCGCGTGCGGCGACACCTGCGCCCCGGGGCGGGCGGGCTCGCGGGAGGGCGCCGCGCGGCACCCGGGCCACCGCCGACCCCGCGGGCGCAGGGCGGCGAGGGCGCGACCGTCGTGGGGCCTGGGACCCCGGCGGGGCGGGCTGCGCCTGGTGTCCCCGCTGCCCTCGCCGCCCACTCCTGTCCCCGCGCGTGGCTCCGGCTCGCCCCGCACCTGCCCGAGGGTTTCCGGGTGGGTCTGGGCGCCGGGCGGCCCCGCGGGCCGTGGGCGGGCTGAGGCTGCAGACCGGGCGGACCCGGGACGCTGCGGAGCCCAGGTCCTGACCGCGGGCGGGAGGGCTGCCTGCAGCCACGTGCTGGGCTAACTCTCGCTCGGGCACCGGCCCCGGGGCGAGCCGCCCCTCCCCGCCTTCCTCGCCGCTGCGGTTGCCGGTTGCCGTCGGACAGGCAGCCCCGTCGCTGGTCTGCAGTGGCGACTGGCTCTCAGCTGCTTATTTACCATCTTAGTGGCAACCCTTTTTCTCGGGTTGTTATGAAATTATTCTGAGATAAGATCAGCGAGGTCTGCTGACAGCGAAGTTAGCGTTTGCGCTGTGCACAGCTGTCTGTGCCCCGGCTTGCGGCATGGCGGAATCCGTGGGCATCTGGAAAGGAGGGAGAACATTCAAACTTGGAGTCATTTCATCTTGGTGGCGACAAGCTTCATGTTCATTGGAGCTTGTCTGATTATTTCATTTGACCAAGTTGGTGGTGTTTTTTCAGATGCATTCGATCCAGGACTTGATGACCTGTTCCTTTAAGAGCAGTTGCTATTTGTAGCGTCTGAGCTTCTGGCTCACTTAATTCCTTTGGGTGGTTTTTTAGAATTTCCCTAATTAAGTCAAAAGGTGATGAGAATCATTTACCTTCCCTCCCTGTGCCCTGTATAGTACGGTCAGGACTGTCGGCCGAAAATAAAGCCTCAGGAAGGTTGAAATAAACATTGCAAAAATCTGTCACCAAGAAATAGAGTGGGGGGAAAGGGGCGTGGAGTAGTTGTGCTTTCTTTGCCTTGCAAATGAGAGTCCTTTGAGATGACATTTTGCAGTTAAAAGAAGAGATTTGGGGCCTGTTTTCATTCCAAATAAAGTAATAATAAAGTGTCACAAAATTAAGAGAAATGGATATGAACATTGTGTTTTCTTTTGGATAATGCTGCAGGTTAAAACAGTCTTTCAATATGTTCTTCTCATGTTTAGATAGCAAATTCCCAAGAAGAAGATAATGGATTGCACATCAGTTGTTCTCTAAGTGCTTGGGCTCAGCAGTGTGCAGGTTTGTTGCAAAGCCCCGAAGAAGATGGCAACTCCTTACGTCCCAGTTCCCATGCCCATCGGGAGTTCTGCTTCCAGCTTCACAACCAGCAGAAACCAAAGAAGTTCCTCTTTGGGGAGCCTCTCAACAAGCTCAAACTCTTCCAAAGGCCAGTTGGAAGACTCAAATACAGGAACCAGGAAACAGACCAGTGCACCTGGTCAAAGGGATAGCGCCTCATCCGTCTGTAGCAGCCCCCTCCTTCGGACTACGTTTACAAATGCCGATTCTTGCACTAGACCAAGAGAAAGTGAAGAGCAGAATCCCGAAACAGCGAATTTGGAAGATAGGCCTTCTACCCCTACTATTCTGGGTTATGAAGTGATGGAAGAAAGAGCGAAATTCACTGTGAGTATTGACCTTTGCTGCACACCCGTAGAAAGTGAAAGACTGACTCACCTTATTCTACACTTGTGTTAAATTGATTGACGTTAGTATGTAATTTCCTAAAGATGAAATTCACGTGGTTTTTACACTCCAAATTCTGTCATTGTAGTAAACTTTTGTTTTACTTGAATGAATTGGCACAAACCAGACATATGTGTGAGACCAGCACACAGGTCAAGAAAGAGTGTAACTAGCATCCAGAACCACCACCAGGCTCTCCTCCAGGGAGCACCCTCTTTGCTGACAGGCTTCGTGAATGTTGCCCACACCTGTACCTTGTGAAAGTGGAATCGTGGAGCGCGTACTCTTGGGTGTGTTTCTTCAGCATTGTGTTTGTGAGACTCCTCCTTGACCTTGCATGTAACCCTAGGTAGCACATTTTTATTACTGATACTATTCCTTTACGTGAATGTTCATCCATCCTCCGGTGGCAGGGCACTTGGATAATTTCCAGTTTGAGGCTCTTGAAAGTACTACTGCTGTGAACCTTTTAGTACTTGTCACTCAGTAAGCTCATAGATGCATTTCTGTTTGATACCAGCCGAGGAATGAAATTGCTGGACCATATACCCAACTTTAGAAGATACGGTCAATGTACCAGAAAGGTTGTACGAATTTACACTCGTAGGCTGTGTATGAAGTTCCAGCTACTCCATACCTTCCCAACATAGGGTGCTTTCCATCTTTTTCATGTTGGCGATTCCAGTGGGTAGAGTGATATCACCTTGTGGTCTAAATTTGCATTTCTTAATGACTAATTAAATCGAAGGCATTTTTGTCCATTTGGGTATTCTCTTTTGTGAAGAGTCTGTTCAAGATCTTTTCCACTTTATCTATGCATAGTTTTCTGTGCATTTGGGAAATAAGTCTTTTTTCAGAACATGTATCATATCATCTCACTCTCTGCTTTGCCTTTTCACTCCCTTAGTGATGCATTTGATAAATAAAGGTTCTTACTTTTAATGTAGTCCAGTTTATGAACTTTTTCTTACATGGTCAGCACTTTTTAAAATCTGCCTACTCCCTCTGGACAATGTCCTGTGTTTTCTTCTGAAAGCTTTATTGTTGGGCCTTTCATACTTAGATCTGAAAACCATCTGGAATTAAGTGTTTTCCATGGTGTGGGGCAGGGTCAAGGCCTTTCTTTCTCCACGTGCGTTCCAGTGAGCAGGCTTTTATTGAGAAGACCACTCTTTCTCCTCTGCATTTGCATGTTGCTTATGACACAGATCAGATGATCGTAAATGTGTGGGTCTGTTTCCGGGTTCCGTTTTCCCCTCCTTTGCCAATTCCCCAGTCCTGAGTGTTAAAGCTTCTTGGTAGGCCTTGCTGCTGGCAGCCCTCGTGCTCCAGCTGTGGTGTGCTGCAGGACTGTGGCTGCTCCGGACCCTTGGCATTGGGATTGGGTCGAACCCAGACCAAGCTGGCAAAACAGACACCTTTACAGTACTGCATTGGAATCTGTGAACTCAGTCCTTTACTTAGTCATTTGTTCTTTATAATGACGTTCTGTAGTTTTCAGGGCAGAGGTCTGACACCTTTTGGTTAGATTTATGTGTAGGTGTGGATGTTGGATGTTCTCAATTGCTTTTGCTTTTTTTTGGTTCTTTGCTAGTTTGTATTTTTCCGGCTTATGTGGTTATGTATACAGCAACTTTGCGAATTCACATATCAGTTGAAAAAGCCTGTTCTTTCTCTTGTATTTCTTTGAGGTCGAGTTTATATGTTTATGCCATTTCATCCTGCAGATTTACAGCAGTACACAGCGGTTCTCAACCTGTGGGTCACGACCCCTTTGGCGGTCGAACAACCCTTTCACAGGGGTCACCTAACATCCTGCATATCAGATATTTACATTACGATTCATAACAATAGCAACATTACAGTTATGAAGTAGCAACAAAAATAATTTTATGGTTGGGTCACAACATGAGGAACTGTATTTAAAGGGCCAGAAGGTTGAGAACCACTGGTACAGAAGACCTGCAAGAAAAAAAACATTCAGAAAATTTATGAAGAGACAATCTTTACAGTTAAATTATCGTAAGAGTGATGATGTGTTGAGAAATCTTCATGAACCTGACTTTTTTTTAAAAAAATTTTAATATATTTTTATTGATTTCAGAGAGGGAGAGATAGAAACATCAATGATGAGAGAGAATCATTGATCAGCTGCCTCCTGCACGCCCCACACTAAGGATCGAACCCGCAACCAGGGTATGTGCCCTGACTGGGAATCAAACCATGAACTCCTGCTTCATTAGGTTGATGTTCAACCACTGAGCCAAGCCAGCCGGGCCTGACCTTTTTTAGAGTGATTTTCAAAATTGTAATAAACTAGTGGTTCATATCCTCACATTGACTCATCGAGGTGATGTGTGTGAAAATGCAAGTTCCCAGGCAAATTTATGGCAGTGGCACATAGTCTTTCAAGACCTCAAAGAGGAAGGGGTAACAGCAGATAAAAGATTAGTCCTGTTCGTTTAGTGGTTCATTTAACATTTTTTGAGAACCTGTTGAGTGCCAGGCACTATGACCTTTGATCCCCCTTACAATTATCTCAGATCAGGACTTTCTGAACACTTTAAAGGGTCCTCACTTTTATATGTTACACAGATAAATCACTTGTGTTTTACTTCAAAGTTAAAGGATTCATCTGTCACCCTTATGTCCTCCCCTTAAAAGCTGAAAGACGTCTGTCTGTAAGGGGGGAGACTAAGTTGGTGTGCGGTCCCTGTACAGTCAGCACTGTCCACGTGGACTGGCCACGTTTAGGTGGCCAGCAGCCTCGCGGCTGAAGTGCAGCTTCAGAGCCACAGTGGGAAGTTATTGCACAGCCGACTTCAGGACAAGTTACCTGTTAGAAGAATGTCCGTCATTTGGCAGATGCTGTCGTCTTCATAGCTTAGCCCAAAATACTGTACCAGAAATTACCACATTTTCCTTGAGATTCTGTTATAAAAAGTACTTCCTCATAATAAACTCTAAAATTATACTTATGAAAAATAGAATCTAGCCCTAGCCGGCTTGGCTCAGTGGATAGAGCGTCAGCCTGAGGACTGAAGGGTCCTGGGTTCGATTCCGGCCAAGGGCACATGCCTGGGTTGGGGGCTCGATCCTCAGTGGGGAGTGTGCAGGAGGCAGCCGATCAATGATTCTCTCTCATCATTGGTGTTTCTATCTCTCCCTTTCCTTTCCTCTCTGAAATCAACAAAGAAATATATTTTAAAAGATAGAATCTAGTCATTCTTATTGTAAGCTTTTTAAAATAGTGACATGCTTCAAACAAGTTTTTCTATTCAATAGCCTAGATAATTGTGCATAACTATAGAAATGTAAACTTTTATCTAATGTGGATATTTTTTAGCTTGTATTTCAGCTCTGAAGATTAAAACATCAAGTTTATTTCAAAATTTTGCCTTGTAGTGTTGAGTTTAAAAATTAATTTGATTGTATAAGACAAGAGTGGCTGTGTTTCATAGCTTTTTTTAGGCACGAGTTATTCTTTTTATTTAAAATATGTGGCATAAAATATATTTTGGAAACTGATAAGTTCATTTATTATTAGTGTGCCCCAAAAAAGGCATTTTGTCACAGATTTATCAAAGTCTTGTTTCTTAAGAAAAAAATCTTGCTTTTTGTGCCAACATCAAATATTTGTACATTTCAGGTTTTAAATTATTTCTGATTTTTTTACATAGTAATTGTTAGGACCTAGATTGTCGAGTAAATGTTTTTTAGATATTTGATTTGAATTTTTAAATATCTTTACACATATCTTTAACCCTCCCCTACTGTAGGTATATAAGATACAAGTAAAGAAAAACCCGGAAGAAAGCTGGGTAGTTTTCAGAAGATACACGGACTTCTCCAGGCTTAATGATAAAGTAAGTACTTAACTAATCTAAAACTAGCTTTTCAGTTTTGAATTATTATCTGTTTCACACAATTCATCTGTTATATTTGTGTTTTTTCTTCCTTGTGAATTATTTAAATGAAGACAACCCTTTGCTAGTTCCTAAGAAAATACCGTTTCATTTCACTTTAATAGCCTGAAGTCCCATCTCTACACATAACTTTCTTTTTTGAAAACAAAAACTAAAAATGTGAAAATCTTAACCTTATTAGCACAAATACAATTAAGATGCACCTGTTCATTATCTGGTGTGATTTGAGTGGGCTCAGCTGGGTCAGCTGCTGAGGCTCAGACATGGTCAGTATTAAGCTCTTGGCTCCACTGGACTCTTATCTGGAGGCTTCGGGAAAGAATCAGCTTCCAGGCTCATTCAGGCTGTTGGCAGAGTTCTCTTTGTCGGGGTTGTAAGGCTGAGGTCCCTGCGCCCTTGCTGGTTGTCAGCCAGAGGTGGTGCTTAGCTCCGGGAGCCACTCTCCAGCCCTGTGCCTGCCCGACAGCAGCCCAGCCAGGGAGCCCAGGCCTGCTGCTGGCATCTCGGACTTTCTCCTCTGCCACCAGCACAAGGAAGCACAACTGAAAGTGCTCCTGTGATGAGACTAGGCTCACAGATAATGTCCCTGTGCTCCAGTCAGCCACCAGTGATCCCAGTTACAGCTGCAGAATCCCTTTTACTGGGAAAGGTGGCGAAATCACAGCAGTAGCACCGGGGCAGAGGTCATGGGTCCTTTTTGGAAACTTGTTTATAGAAACATCAAATGCCTGTTATGATGTCATTTTTGCAGGAAATGTGTTGTTTTAATGTAATGAAAGATAAAAACTAGCATTTATTAAAGTTATTTTAAGCTAATGTATAGTTTCCAAATTGTACTTTATTCAAAATAAAGTTGTTAATTACCCATAATCTATAGTACAAAGTACCCATAATATAAACACTTTGTGAGGAGTTAATTGTGGGACATCGTCCTCTAAGGATAATTTTAAAGGAGGAAAAACGCCTAACTATGCATGTGGTCATATGGGACATTTAAATTTTAATGCTCAAACTTAATGAAAAGATTTTTTATTTCCCCTTCACGCCTTTTATTATTTTCACTACAAACATTAAATAATAAAATTCCAAGACCAAAAATATCTAACTACATCTTGAAATTAAATCAAGGTTTTTAGTAGTCCAAGTTGCTTTCTAGTTTTTGCTTCTTTGTTTTATCTTCACATATTTATAGAAATATAGACAAAACATGATTTTTTTAACGTTTTACGCTGTGGATTTTCCCTTTGGTCAGTCCTGTTTCTTACCTTGTGGCATTCAGTTTTACATTTAAGAACAGAAACGTGAGTGTACGTGGTTTTATTTCGCTCTTGCACTTACAGAACACAGACTACTGACTGCTTAGAGCGCAGCAGGCACCACGCTGGGCACGAGGGATGCAGCAGTGAGTACGACAGAATCATCTCGGAGCAGTCACATGGCTTTCAACCTCAGCTGTCCTTTTTTTAAAAATATATATTTTATTGATCTTTTACAGAGAGGAAGGGAGAGGGATAGAGAGTTAGACACATCGATGAGAGAGAAACATGGATCAGCTGCCTCCTGCACACCCCCTACTGGGGATGTGCCCGCAACCAAGGTACATGCCCTTGCCCGGAATCGAACCTGGGGCCCTTCAGTCCGCAGGCCAACACTCTATCCATTGAGCCAAACCGGTTAGGGTACCTCAGCTGTCCTTGGACTTCCTTGGAAGGCTTCTTAAAATTAGTTCCCAGGCGACACCCCAGCTAATTAAATGCAAACCTGTCAGAGGTAGGACGTAGTCATTAATACCTTTCACAGCTCCTTGGGTGATTCCAGTGTGCAACCAAGGTTTAGAATCACTAGTCTAGGAGAGTCCAAAATTCAATAAACGTTATTTACATTGTGATAAATGTCATTTAAAAATAAGGTGGTGATTTTTGAATTTGTAGTAGGTTGTCTTTTCTAAAAATGTTCACAGCAATGCTTTCAGTCTCATATGCTCTTCCAGAATCTTGCCACTGACCATCAAGGGGTTGAATCTATATCCCCTCTCCCTTGAACCTGGGTGACCTTGGGCTACTCAGCCAATAAAGGACAGAGGCACTGATGCTGCCTGTCTGAGCCAGGTCATACAGAGCACACAGCTTCATCTTGACTTCCTGTCTTGGATGTTCCCCCTTGAAGCCCAGCTTCTATGCTGTGAGAAAGTCCAAGACATTCCATGTTAAGGTTGTGGCTGATACCACAGCTAAGGCCTCAGCCAGCAGCCAGCATCATTTTCTACACATGTGGGCGTGAACTTCAGGTGATTCCAGCTCCCACCTTCAGATCTTCCAGCTGAGTTCCCAGCTCGTTGTGGAATGGAGATAAGCCAGCCTCACTGCGCCCACAGAGTCCATGGCCTCATAAATGGTTCTCTAAGTCACTGTGTTTTGAGGTGACTTGTTACACAGTTAGTTACTTGAACAGAGTGTATAAAGGCAAATCTAACACAGCTTAGCAGGTTGGAAAAATCTCTCCCTAAGAAAGTAAAATTTAAGCCAAACATGCAAAATGGATCATAATCCAAAATGTAGAAGCTAAAACTATAAATGTCCAGGAGAAAACATACAAGAATATCCTTGCAACCTTCGAGTGAGCAAAGATTTCTTAGGATCTAAAAAAGCATGATCCATAAAAGACAAAAGTGGGTGAATTCAATAACATTAAAATTTTAAATATATGCTCTGTGAAGAGTGTTAAAATGGGTCACAATCTGGGAGAAAATATTTGTCATACATATGAGAAAGGACTTATATCTGGAGTATAAAAAGAACTCTTACAATTTAACAAAAATACAAATAACTAATTTTTTTTCTAAAAAGTGAAGGATCTAAAGTGTTTAATAGATAATTCCCCAAAGAAGATATGCAGATGCAAATAAGCACCATTTGTCAACATAGCCACCCAAATTAAAGCCAAGGTGAAAGCTACTTCACACCCACTAGAATGGCCACCATTGAAAAGACAGACAATGCAAGTGTTGACAAGGATGTGGAGCAACTGTAACTCCTGTGTGTACACACCTGGGAGAAGTCAAGAAGCAAAACAAGGTGCAGAAAGCTTTGCTGGATTCAGTTCTTCTATTTTAAGCTTATTTCATGAGCAGTTGTACCTAGTCAACAGGAGAGATTTGTAGACTTGGTATGACAAAGTTGAACAATGTATGTTCTTTTTTCTTCTTTTTCAGTTAAAAGAGATGTTTCCAGGCTTTCGATTAGCACTTCCACCAAAACGCTGGTTTAAAGATAATTACAATGCCGACTTTTTAGAAGATAGAAAGTTAGGATTGCAAGCATTTCTTCAAAATTTAATAGCTCACAAGGACATTGCGCACTGGTATGTAACAGACTGAAATAAGAGGTTATAAATGCATTTCAACAACTAGTTAAAACAGAAGAATAAGTCTAGGACCATAGTTAACGCAAGGGAACAAAATCTATAAAACAGGCATAATTACTTGTCCACTAACAAACACTGCCTGGAATTTTCTTGCTTTTTTTCAGTAAGTACTATTTGGTGTTTGATTTGTATTAACACTTTTACAAGTCAGCAAAGTTAAAAATTCAGCATATTGTCTATTCAGACCACTCAACTGCTAACTTGATATTTAGTTTTTAGTATTTTAGCAATCATTTAAACAAAGTGGCCTTCATATTTTTGGCTAATATGACACTATATAATTTTGAGGGTAATATATTTTATGTTTTTTCAAAGTAATGTAAAAATATGAAAATTGTGAAATTGAGTTAATTTATATAGAAGGTCAATCAAAAATACCAAGAACCATTATAAAGGGAGAGAAAGGGTCTATATGGGTTTTTTGCTTCTCAATATATTTACAAGAAAATTGCTTTGTGATTTAGTACCAGCTGGGTATCTAATTTTGGAACTTAAATTATCAAGTAAATTAAAACTATTTTGAAAAAAAAGTAGAGAGCATTTGCAAGGCAGCGATGGCATATACAGATACCTGTGTCTATAACTCTAAAAGTTTGTCACATAGGATGGGAAACAAAGCCATCCTGTCTCACTTTGTTCACCCCTTTTTCTCGGTTTCTTATATCACCCATTACACGTAATACACATCGTGCTTCTTAATGTTGCTGCCCAAGCGTGATGGCCGCCTGAGGCCTCTGCCTGCCACCCTCACTTTCCTTAAGAAAGGAACTGCCAGCCAGACCCCTCTTAGGTCCACATGCCGTTGCTCCTTGACAACCCGGTATCTCACAGTGACCTGAACCGAAAACAGACTCAACAGCTGACTCTCCAGAATTCCCCCCAAAAACCAGCAGCTGTCTACCCAGTGCCCCTTATCCCTTCCTTTATGTTTTAAATTCCACTCAACTCTGCCTGCTCCCCACATCCCTCCATCAACCCCGAGTTATTGATGAGTGTTGTTACCTCCCCTTGCTTATTGCGGAACTTTCTCCTGGTCTCTCTCATCCACTCGGACTCCCGTGCCCGTTGGCAGCACAGAGATCTTTTCTAATGCAGTTTACCTCATCCTGCTCCTTGCCTCCCTGCCTGTCTTTCTGACTTCATGTTTTGTTGTCATCCTCTGTCCGTCAGCACAGTCACCTTGCTCCATTGTCCCTTAGGGCCTCCCTGGAGAGGCAATGTCTCACACTCCTGGCCTAGACAACGCCTATACATCCTTCAGCGCCCAGTAAAAACTCCACTTCCTCAGGGCCTGGCTTTCCTGACCACCTGCGGGGCTTTATGCCACACCAAGATCTTGGCTGTGCTCCCTCTTGCTGGAGGAGGCTGGGTGGGTTTCAGCTAGGTTTGAAGTAACATTGGGGTTTGAAGTACTGTTCTGGATTAGAAGGAATAAGGCTGAGCATCGGGCACACATGGGCTAAAGTAACTAGGTGAGATCATCACGGTCTGAACTAGGCCCCCACGGGAAGCCAAACATGAGCTCCACACCCACAAGCCAGCTCCCACACTGTGACCCCCACTGTCACCAGCTCGATCCCCAATCCCGATGCCTACCCTCAGGGTGGCATTTAATGTCATTTTTTTAAAATATTTCTTTTAACTGGTGGAGAATAATGGGAAATGCTAACTGATATTTCTGTCTGAAATCCCTCAATAATACTTTCATGCAGTGACCTTTGGTGCCTAATCTTGTTTTGACAGAATTAGTATCTAGTATTTTTAGTACATTTTTCTACCTAATTTTTAATTGACCTCTTAATGAATTGTCAGCATTAGCTTTAAGGGTGTTTTTTCCTTTTAAAGTATAATATTTAAGATAAAGAGCACATTTGGCTATTAAATGACTGGTCTTTTTTATAATTGTAAAATGTAAACTGATTCATACCTATGAAAGAAAAAAGGAAAATAAAGCAGTAAATAGGAGGAGAAGGTTCACTGGATGGAGCAGTTTTTTAAGAAGTTTGAAAATACAGTAAAACCTTAAGAGGATCAAAGGAAGAGTTTAAGTTAAGGCACATTTGCCGGGATGATAGACAGGCGGAAGGAGGCCACCCGTGGCTCCTCTTCAGGCCAGGTGAGGCAGCACTGGTCCTGATTTATCTCTGGTTTCCTAGTCCTAAGACGGTTCTCCGTCAGCGGTCGCCAACCTTTCGGACCTCACCACCCACTCCACTGGTTGGCGACCGCTGCTCTAGGTAACAGAAAGGGACTGGATATTGCTGAGCTTGCCTCACCTTTAGTTCCAAGTGTGGGGTATTCCCTCAGTCAGGCACTTTCTCTCCTGTCCTGGTGCTTTACTTACTTCATCATCACATCCAAGAGAAGCACCGTGTAAAGCAGTGGTTCTCAACCTTCTGGCCCTTTAAACACAGTTCCTCAATCATAAAATTATTTTCGTTGCTACTTCATAACTGTAATGTTGCTACTGTTATGAATCGTAATGTAAATATCTGATATGCAGGATGGTCTTAGGCGACCCCTGTGAAAGGGTCATTCAACTGCCAAAGGGGTCTCAACCCACAGGTTGAGAACCACTGGTGTAAAGGATTGAATACAGGAGAGAGATTAGGGATGGAGTAGAACTTGTCAGTAGGAAATTTTTTTAAAAAGTATAAGACCTTTTTTTTTAATAACTTCTATTAAAAATAAATAAAATGACTTCTGTTTAAGCCATAGACTCTATGATAACATAGACGCTGGTATATTTGATTTGAACTCACTTCATTTATTTCTAAAGGACATGTTGATAGCATATGGGAAGTCACTGAGCAGAACCGGGCATGTGGCAGTCAGACGCCTGTCAGGTCTAAAGCTTCTCCAGTCAGCACGCAGGGCAAGGGCTCCTTCTCCAGGGAGAAGGGCATCAGGACTTCTGAGGAGGAACTTGCTCCTCCAGCACCGTCTCCGGGAGCACCTGTCCCTCTGCTTGGCAGGCCCAGCTGGGGAGTACGACGCGCCTCTCCCAGGCCTTTGAAGCAGAAGGAATATATATATAAGCCACTGAAAAGTGTTTTGTAAGTCAGAGTTGCAAAACCAGTTTAAATTTCATCCTTAATGCTGCAGATTAAAGAAAGCAGGGCATGGAATAGAACTCAGAACTATACTGGAAAAAAACTTAGCCCCATAGCCCTGGCCGGGTGGCTCAGTTGTTTGGAGTGTTTCCTTCTTTCCTTCCTCCCTCTCTCCCTCCCTCCCTCCCTCCCTCCCTCTCTCCCTCTCTCTCTACTTCCTTCCTTTCTCTCTCTAAAATATCAATAAACATATCCTCAGGTGATGTTTAAAAAAAAAACACTTAGAGAGTCCATTGGGTTTCATCTGAGTAGAGCTCTGCTGAGCCCTAGGTCATGAGGATTTTTAGGAAGGAGAATGAAATGGAAAAGCCTCTCCAAAAACAGATTCTTATAGCCAAGTCCCTGTTGGCATCACTGCTGATCGTGGCTGAGTTGCTACTATAAACTATAGGTATAAAAAGAGACATGAGTTCCCTTACTCACATTTTCTTTTCCAGCAACAGCTTTCCAGTGATTAGAGTAATTTGTGAACATAAAACTGTTACTAAAGGATGAGGGCATCCAGGGTCTAAGCCCATGAAAAAATAATGTCTTATGTTAGGTTGTCAAACACGGAAAGTATTTAAAAGGCCCTTCCCCACACTGCTCACAGCACTTTGCTTTTCAATATTAAAAGCCATTATCTCAGGGTTTCATCCAAACTTTTGACTTCTCAGTCTCGAGATAATTTATTTCCTGTAGCTCATTTCTGCCTAACAGATGGTTTTCCGATATAAATAATGGGTAGGTGGGAAGTATAACATCCAAACCAAAAGAACGAAGGTGGTCCTGTTCTCTGGTGCTGTCAGATCACCAGCAGTGTTCCAGAAACCTCGATCAGCAAGGGGCACAGGCAGGTTGAGTGTGGTGAGGGAGGTGCCTGGCAAGGGGAGAGAATCCAAATGAACCAAAATAGAAGGGAAGAGAATTGACAGGTAGAAAAAGGCACATGTTTATACTTGGAAGAGATTTAAGAGCTGCCTCTACCAGGCTGTGCTGTGTGACCTTGAGGAGTCTTACCTCTCTGGACTTTGTTGTCATTTGTAAAATTGGAAATAGTGCCATCCTCACTGTACATGATTGTTGTGAAAATTAAATAAAATTGAATATGTTGCCCTGTGTGTACAACGTACTTTGAAAATGTGAGATAATGTAAACGTCAATTAGCTTGATTGCCGTTCACAGCGTATGCATATATCAAATCAAGCTGTACATGTTAAATGTGTGCATTTGTAATTATACCTCAGTAAGTCTGGAAAAAATATTGGCTTCATGAATGCAGAGACCCTGTAAGCTTTAAGTAGTCAATTAAGTTTGTGATATGAAAAGGAAAGGAAATGTTGGTGTATCAGTATTGCTTCGTGGAGAAGACGTGAGGTTAGAGGAAATATAACACTGTTGACATATTTTAGGGTTATCATATGAAGAAGGACTTAGATTTATCTTGAGTGGTTCCAAAAAGCAGAGCTGACTCATGAATAGAAGCTGCCAGGAGGAAAGTCCCAGCTCAGGGAAGGGATACGTTTCAGCGGTTCAAACACAGGACGGAATAGTCCCCATTCCGGGAGGTGTTTCTTGGCCGAACACATTAAAGGGATAAAAAGCAAGCCATGGATGCTTAACGCTCCACCACATTAGGATCCCTTCCGCCTCTGTTCTTCCCTGGGTATGGGTACTCCAGTTTCCTCTGTGTCCTTGACTGTGTGTGTGTTTTATTACTTATATTGTCAAGATTTTACAGCCCAGAAATGTGCTCTTCTTTCAGATCTTCTGGATTGCTTTCTTGACACTGCTCCTCTATATTAATTCAGGTTATTTTTCTTTGGGAACATTTCACTAAAAATTCCATTTTTCTCTTCATGGCCATCCCCTGTTGTCATCAACCTATCTGGCCTGAACTGGACTCGAAGTCCCCATTCCCTTTTTAGCAAAGGTCAGCGTCTCCTTTATAAAGTGCATTAGAAGTTACGTTCCTGTCCCTTATGCCTTAAAAGGTAAATATCCACATTTATGATTTAACATGCACAGAGTTGTGTCTGTCCAAAGTTTCTTTTAGAGAGTGGACTATTTTTGTAAAAAGGGAGCTTAATTTTCTACACTCTTACCCTATTTCTGATAATTCCAGAGCTTAAACATAACAATACCATATTTCATTATTTCAAAAGTTATGGTAATTCAGCAACGGCATGGTCAGAATTTTCCCCTTGAACTCTTTAAGAAAAAATATTTTAAGTAAAGTAGTATAACAAAAAAGATTGCAAGAAAATTCTTAACTTTTTTCAGAGTAAATACTTTAGATGTTACTTTAGATGTATCTCCTAAAAAAGAAACAAATGAAGTATAAGTTAGAAATAGTATTTCTCCATAACAGGATAGTGCCATTTTTAGACTACTTCAAGCTGACATTCCTTTGAAAAGATATCATCTCTTATCTATTCACCATTTAGACTGGTCCCTTTAGTGTTATTCCGAATTATGTTTTATGTCCTGTAGTTTTTAAGTAGCATAAATTCTCCATCTCTATGTATGTTCATAAGATCTTAGAAAATAGTTTGAAAGCTCTGCATTTTCTATATATTTTATGTTTATATTTGGTTACTTTCATGAAGCCACATAACCCAGCTCGTTTATTTTGGTATATCAGCAGCCAACTTGCTTAAAACACTGTATAGCTCCAAAGTAACTTGCTTTTTGCAGTCTTTGGTAAACTTACTTGTACCCCAGCTAATTTTCTTTTCCCTGTGAAAAGCCTGGCGGTGAGAGAGTTTCTTTGTCTGGACGATCCACCAGGTCCATTCGATAGCCTGGAAGAAAGCAGGGTGAGTGCCGTGTTGTATGTCGCATGAAGAGAGGAACAATAACTCAGCACAGTAACTGCATTGTTCCTGGGATGGCATAGCAAACAGCAGAATATCATAACTGCAGACCATGGGGGTTTTGCACAGAAAGCTTTTTAGTGTTTGAGTCAGAGGTTTCTTTCAATGAAATGCATGTACCTGGTTCAGTGAAAACATAAAACTCATAGATGTCACGTCATCAGCGCAGCTCTAAAATTAAGTCCTGCATTATATCCTCTTTATTTGTACTATTTCAAAAAAAATTATTTGCAAATTTGTTTTACTGCATTTAAAAGTACTATTTGTATGTTGAATTTCCTTCCATCTGAGTATCAAAGTCAGGAACCTACAGGTGAAATCAAAGTGAAAACTCACTTTCAGAGGTAGAAGGTATTGTCTTCTTATCAGTTCAGCCCGGGCTGATGCTGCTCAGATTACACTAATTGACGTGTTAACGTGGCCTATTTCTTGAAGCAATTGGCTAGATTATCCAAGCAGATTTCGTAATAATAGATTAGCTAGAATTTTTCTCTGAGTTTTTTCCCCAAATGTTTAATGGTGCTTAAATGGAACAGATTTAATTGGTAGGTTTGTAATGTTTTCAATTAAACTGAGTCAGTTCTTTGTATTAGAGTGAATACCATGGCTTTTTAGAAACAGCTTTATTGAAGTCTTTATCCATAAAAGTTGCTATTTGCTTTTCCATTGTGAATGTACAATTTAACAATTTTAGTACATTTTTAGAGCTCTGCCATAATCCAGTTTTAGAAACTCCCATCACCTGGAAAAATCCTATAGCCGTTGTGCAGCCCTTGCCCCCAGCCCCTGACAGCCGCTGGTCTGCTTTCACTCGCAAATTTGCCTTTTCTGGATATTTCATATAAATGCAGTCACACTATATATATATGTATGTATGTGTGTGCGCCTATATAAGATCAGTACTCAGTTATATAATTTTATATGTACGGTATTTATAACATTATATACATCCTGTATATATAAAAACAATATTTGCATCTAGTTTCTTTTACATAGCATAATGTTTTTGAGGGTCATCTGCATTATAGCCTCTATCAATATTTTATTACTGAATGGTTCTCCAGTGTATACATACACCACATCTTGCTTACCCAGTCCCCACTGAGGGACAGTGGGGTTGTTTCCGGTCTGCGCTGTTAGGAACAGCCTTTTGTGGACCGTGCTTTCATTTCTTTTGAGTTGATTCCTAGGAGAGGAATATTTGGTTACATGGCAAATCATGTTTAACTTTTTTAGGAAACTTACAAAGTGTTTCCTAAAATGTCTGTACCATTTTACATTCCCTCCAGGAGTGTATGAAGTTCCAGTTTCCTCACAAATATTTTTTCTTCTTTTTTCCTAGGCTTTAAAAATTAGGGTGATTTTACATTTAAAATTTACATCCCAGCTCCTCTTGGAAGATCGGTAGAGCTGTGGCCACTGGGTCTCCTTCCCAGAGGCTTCAAGTATCTCAGGATGAGCTGTCTGCCCTTTTCAACAGAGCAAGCACCCTCCAGTCCCCACCACTCCCTATTGTCCTACACGTGCCTGCACCAAGTGTGTGCAGAGATAGTGGGAGAGAGGCTGCAGAGAGAGGAGTGAGGCGAGGGCATGCTCTGAATGACCAGAGCATTGATGAAATAATAATATGTTATCTGTCTTTTGGATTACAGCCGTTCTCGTGGGTGTGTAGTGGTATTTCATAGTTTTAATTTGCATTTCCCTAATGATGTTTTTATGTTGATCACTTTTTCATGGGCTTTTTAGCCATTCATGTTTTCTTTGATGAATTGTCTACTTAAGCCTTTTGCTCATTTTTTTAGTTTGTCTTATTGAGTTGTAAGAGTTCTTTATTTTGGAGACAAGTCCTTTATCAGATACATCATTTATAAATATTTTCTCCCAGTCTGTATGTGTCTTTTCAACTTCTTATTGGTCTTTTGAAGTGTTAATGTTTTTTAATATGTTTTATTGATTTTTTTTACAGAGAGGAAGGGAGAGGGATAGAGAGTTAGAAACATCGATGAGAGAGAGAGAGACATCGATCAGCTGCCTCCTGCACACTCCCTCCTGGGGATGTGCCCGCAACCAAGGTACATGCCCTTGACCGGAATCGAACCTGGGACCCTTGAGTCCGCAGGCTGACTCTCTCTCCACTGAGCCAAACTGGTTAGGGTGAAGTGTTAATGTTTTTAATTTTAATGAAGTTCATTTTATTATTTTATGGCTTATGCTTTTTATGTTGTATCATAAGAACTCTTTGCCTAATACAGGGTCACAAAGATTTTTTTCCTACTTTTTTTCTTAGAAGTTTTATAGTTTAGGTCTCTGGCCTAATCCCATACTAATGTTTTTGTAAGGTGTGAGGTTAGAGTCTTAAGTTCCTATAGATATCTAATTGTGTCACTCCCTTGACTGATTTGTGTTGAAACCTTTATCAAAAGTCAAATGAAAATAAAAGGACTTTTAATTTTCTTCATTGATCTAGTTCCCTGTCCTCATGTCAACACCACAGTCCTATTTACTGCCACTCTCATGGCTCCTGTTGACATGGCGTAGCTTTTCCCATGCTTTGCTTTAAGCTGTTTGTGTCTGTCAGTCTGAAGTCTGTCCGTCTCCATGGCATATGGCTGGGTGTTGGTCTTTTATAGACGCTGACATATCTGCCTTGTACGTCTGCCATTTTGCAATTTGTTTCCTCTCTTTCTCATGGGTTTGGGTCTTCCCCTGAACTGCCTAACTGAATTGTGTGAAACAAATAATGTGCCATTTTGATTCCTCGGTAGAAATTTTCACTTTTTTCTTAGTTATTTCTTAGTCTGCTCGAGGTATTATAGTGTTCATCTTAACGCAGTCTACTTCAGAATAAAACTTAATTCCAAGGAATTAAACACTTGGCTCCAAACTGTTCTCTTTGCCTTTCCCTCTGTGTTGCTGCAGTTGTATATTTTATAACCTATGCATAACAATACAGTGCAGTAATTATTTCTTTTCACAATCTTTTGTCTTTTAAAGGACTTGAGAGGAAAAAATGAGGAAAAGCATTTTACACACTCTTCTATCTTTACTCATAGATTTACTATTTTCTTCCTGTGGATTGGTGTTATCGTTTGGTATCAGTCAATCCTTTCAGCTTCAAGGCTTTCATGTAATATCTCTCGTAGGGCAGGTCTGCTGGCAACAAATTCTCAGTCTTTGTTCTTCTGAGAATGTTCATTTTCGAAGCATAGTGTGTTAACAGGTCTTTTTCCTTCGCTATTCGGTGTCATCCCAATGTCTTCCGGATGCCACTGTTCCTGCTGAAAGTCTGCCTTTGATTATTGTCGTTCCTCTACACGATGGGTCATTGTGCCCTTCTGCTTTTCAGATGGATTGTTTCTTTGGCTTTCAGCAGCTTGATTATGATGTATTGAGGTATCCATCTCTTTGTGTTTTCCATACTTTGGCTCATTGAGCTTCTTGGATTTGGCAGATTAATGCTCAACATCAGACCTGGAAAGTTGTTGGCTATCATTTGTTCAAATAATTTTTCAGTCCTTTTCTTCCACCCTTCTCCTTCTGGGGGATTCCTGTTACATGTATGTTTGTACACTTTATTTTTTTTTCTTTAAATAATTAAATCTTTATTGTTCAGATTATTACAGTTGTTTCTCTTTTTTCCCCCCATAGCTCCCCTCCACCCAGTTCCCACCCCGCCCTCTGCCCTCACCCCCCCCCCACTGTCCTCATCCATAGGTGTACGATTTTTGTCCAGTCTCTTCCCACATCCCCCAACCCCTTTTCCCCCCAAGAATAGTTAGTCCACTCCCTTTCTATGCCCCTGATTCTATTATAGTCACCAGTTTATTTTGTTCATCAGATTATTTATTCACTTGATTTTTAGATTCGCTTGTTGATAGATGTGTATTTGTTGTTCATAATTTGTATCTTTACCTTTTTCTTCTTCTTCCTCTTCTTAAAGGATACCTTTCAGCATTTCTTATAATACTGGTTTGCTGGTGATGAACTCCTTTAGCTTTTCCTTATCTGTGAAGCTCTTTATCTGACCTTCAATTCTGAATGATAGCTTTGCTGGATAAAGTAATCTTGGTTTTAGGTTCTTGGTATTCATCACTTTGAATATTTCTTGCCACTCCCTCTGGCCTGCAAAGTTTCTGTTGAGAAATCAGCTGACAGTCCTATGGGTACTCCCTTGTAGGTAATTGACTGTCTTTCTCTTGCTGCTTTTAAGAGTCTCTCTTTGTCTTTTGCTCTTGGCATTTTAATTATGATGTGTCTTGGTGTGGTCCTCTTTGGATTCCTCTTGCTTGGGATTCTCTGCGCTTCCTAGACTTGTAAGTCTGTTTCTTTCACCAGGTAGGGGAAGTTTTCTGTCATTATTTCTTCAAATAGGTTTTCAATATCTTGCTGTCTCTCTTCTTCTGGCACCCCTATAATTCGGATGTTGGTAGCTTGAAGCTGTCTCAGAGGCTCCTTACACTATCTTCATATTTTGGATTCTTTTTTCGTTTTGCTTTTCCGTTTGGGTGTTTTTTGCTTCTTCGTATTTCAAATCTTTGGCTTGATTCTTGCGATCCTCTAGTCTGCTGTTGGAACTCTGCATAATATCCTTTATTTCAGTCAGTGTATGCTTAATTTCTAGTTGGTCCTTTTTCATACCCTCGATGGTCTCACTAGATTTCTTGAGGATCTCACTACATTTATCGGCGGTCTCATCCGTCTTTTTGAGGGTCTTACTAAATTTGTTTCTAGAAAGTTCTTGAAAAACCTTAAAAGTGTGGTTTTGAACTCTATATCCAATAGTTTGCTTTCCTCCATTTCTGTCATTTGTGTACTGTTTCTTTGTCTCCGCATTTTGGCTGCTTCCCTGTGTTGATAGAGTGGCTTTCTGTGCTAGATGTCCTATAGGGCCCAGTGGCTCAGCCTCCCCAATTACCTGAGGTGGACACTCTTGGTGCACCCCCTTGTGGGCTTTGTGCACAGTCTTGTTGTAGTTAAGCCTTGATTGTTGTAGGTATCACTGGGAGGAATTGACCTCCAGGCCAATTGGCTGTGAGAATCAGCTGTGTCTGCAGTGGGAGAACTTCTGTGCTGGAGACACCCCTCCAGGGCAAGACTTGCTTCCATGGGGCTTTGGTGCTCACTGAGTCTACCCCCTGAATGTGTCCTTTATGGATCCGAGGAGCTGCAATCTGGATGGTCCCACTCTGACCACCGGGCACACTTGCTCCTGGATCTCTAAGGAGGTGCTAATCTAGCCTCTGCCTGAGGCTGCAATTTGTTAGGTAATTTGCAGATTGCAAAGGGCCAGGCCTTTCATATGCAAAAGCCTCTGTGCTTGGCTTGCAGCTTGCGGTGCTTGCGGCTTGCGGTGGACGTGGACGGGGCGGGGTCCCAGGGCATCAACAGGGTGGAGCAAGCAGCTATGGCTGCCCTCAGAGGCCCAGCTTCTCAGTGTCCCGGCAAACGCTGCAAGCACCTCTGAGAGAAAGCCGCCCTCAAGTTCCCACCAATGCCAGACAGTCCAGTTTCTCTCGTATGAGTCTGGGTCCCCAGAGACTCGCCCAGAGCTGGAGCTCAGAGCTTGAGACTCTCTCCCAATTGAAAAAGACAACCGTGTCCTCAGCCGCCAGCCCTCTCCGCATGCACCTCCTCTGAGTCTCGGTATGCTTTTCTCTTTCCTTCTAGTTGTAGAATTTCCACTCAGCCAGCCTTCCTGTGGTTCTGGATGATGTCCATTCAGTCTTTTAGTTGTATTCCTGAAGTGGTTGTGCGAGGCAGCACTCTCCGGTGTTTACCCATGCCGCCATCTTGGTTTTTCTTCTGTTTGTACACTGTATATTGCACTTCATGTTTCTGAGGTGCTGGTCTTTTTTCTTAAGTCATTGTTTTTCCTCTGTTCTTCAAGTTGGACAGTTTCTATGTTGATCCATCTTCAAGTTCACTGATTCAGTCTGACATCTCCAGGCTGCTGTTGATTTTTCATTTCAATTATTATACTTTTCAAATCCAGAATCTTTCTCTCTCTCTCTCTCTCTCTCTCTCTCTCTCTCTCTCTCTCTCTCTCTCCCTCCTCTCTCTCTCTCTCTCATCATTTTGGGTTTTTTTGTTGAGGTTGCCTGTTTGTTCAGTCCATGGTTTGTTCATTACTGTGGCTTTAGCATCTCTGTCTGGCAAGTTAGGGTTCCCTGCCTTGTTCTTTAAGTTGACTACATTCTCTTCCATAATTTTGAAGAGTACTGTCTTCATAGGAGTGAATCTTCCTGTGAGATCTTTGCTTACTTAGGTCTATTTTTTTTTAAGTCCTTCAATAAAGGTTTAAATTTTTTTCTTAAACTTCTAAGGGAAGCTATAGAAACTGTGTTTTTATATCATAATTGATATTTTTATTCTAATTTTATATTATTGATTTTTGTATATTTATTTCATATGTCACATCCTTGGTTAAATCTCTCATTAGTTTGTAGATTCTTTTAGATTTACTGTTTACTCACCGAACTAATACAAATGAAATCAATAGCCTCAGGTGTTTTTTTTTAAATATAATTATTTAGGACAGGGCAAAAACAGACAAAGGAGAATAAAAACTCATACAGTGGTGGTTAGTAATTTTTTATTCTACACTGAAAGATCTATCACATATTCTCCTCAGACAAAGAGCTAAGAAAAGGTACAGACAAGTCGTTTAAGTTGCAAACCTACTATTTTGATTGTCCATGTTCCTTGACTTCTCATGATCTTGAGAAAGACACTATATACGTAATTAACTTTCTTTTCCTGTACATGATTTTTGTTTGTTTGTTTCTAAGGCTTTCTGCGAAACTTTAGAGGACACAAACTACCGTTTTCAGAAAGAATTACTTGAAAAACAAAAAGAGGTGGAGTCGCTGAAGAAACTGCTCGGTGAGAAGCAACTTCGTATAGACACGCTAGAGAGCAGGATCAGGTGTGTTGCCATACCTGTGCTTCTAGCCAGACTAAGTCAGTTCGCACTACTCTGGGGGAGACGCCTTGTATTTTCATATGATTTAGGAAATTCCTAGTTCCAAATGGAGTCAGAGACTTCAGGCGTACTTCCTTGTAGTTGAGAAAATTGTCTTTTGATTATTTATTTAGGAGCCTGAACATTTGAAGGATGGGAAACAGCAGGATAATAAGCTACTACCTGTTCGACAGGATAAGCATTATTCATTGTGGCTATTTAAATGGTATCTTTGTTTCTAGGCATGTATGCCAAATTTTCACATACAAAACTTCCCGTTTGCCTTCTTGTCACCATGTATTGATGCTAAAATCGTTTTAAATTAAGCATGAACGCGGGTGTTTCTGTGACTCCCCGTCAGCAGTGCGTGAGCCGGGTGACTGCATTCAGACTTGACAGTGTCCATCAGGAGAGCTGCAGTCTTCCTGCCGTGACCGTCTCAGCCGGGCGAGTGTTGGGAAGGAGCTAACCTGCGCTGTCATTCCCTGCAGAGCGCTGTGTTCAGACCGAGAGGAGCCACCGCACTGGTCAGGCACCGAAGGCGAGCGTGTCCCGAAGGTGGCGGCGCCTGCGCTCGAGGCTGAGCCAGAAGTCCTGGCTGAAGAGTGCAGGTGTGGAATGTTCCGTCTGCTGCGGCCTAGCCTGCGGCATTGCAGGGAGAGTGTTAGAGTACTCGATAGAGTATCTTTATGAACTCGCTGCGCCTGAGCCTGAGCCTCCTGGGCAAACAGGAGGATGGTGTTCTAGGCCGTCCTACACACGAGGCTCAGGCGTCCCGCTGCACGTTTGCTTATCACTGGAACTGAAGCCATGTCTGATGAACTGGGCTGTGAGTCAGTTAATTTTTTTGTAAATCTTGATAAATTACTTGGATCTGCCACAATGTCATTCTTTTTCCATTCTCAGTGTGGGCACTATACTCACCAGCACCCTGCCTACACGACAAGAATGACAAAAAATCATATTTTTTAAAGCCCATAGAATTTTTATTGCATATAAGTCCAAGTTAATTATTAATACTTCAGTGATAATGGTTAAGCTATAATTATGACAACAAATTTGTGTGTAGGGTAATTACAAACTAGATTTTTATTGATAAGTGATTGTTGGGAGAGCTGAGGAATTAAAAATATAGCTCCAGAAAGTTCTCTGGCAGTGACAGGTGAAAAATGTTACATTTCTGATTAATATTCCAGTGTTCTTCCATTTTAAAGGTGATAGCATTCACCAGCCTTGACACTGACGCGTCTCTTTCTTCTCAGAGCTGGTGACAAGCCGCGCTGCCGTCTCAGTGAGGCCGAAGCCTGTGCGGCGGAGGTGGAAGTGGCGGAAGTGGCCTACGATACTGAGGAGGACTGAACCACGTGGCACTCCCTCTGTCTCTGCAGCTTCCCAGCAGAGCGGCCGACGTTGAAAAATGAAAAGACTGAAGCATTTACAGAAAACAGCAAGAATGCATGTGTATAAAGTTTACATAAAGAGAAGTTATTGGGATAGGAAATATATTCCCTGATGCTTTAAATTGTCTTTTATTCAGTCTTTGTATTTATAGTGTGCATAAATTATTTTGGTGTTTTGCCAATATATTGCTCCAAACTAATGTGTGTTTAAATTACCAGTTATGTTGGTCAGATGGACATGAACTGCATGTTGCTATCACATACTCCTTTGTGTCTCTGACATGATAGAGTTTCACTGACATTTTAAGTCAGTGGTAAATAATTGTTTTAAATATTGACATGTTTACCACCTCCAAATAGAAATTGCTTATTTAGAATGTTAACTGCTGTTTAAAAGTAGGAAACTTTCTGGTACCAAAGGAAAATTATTTGAAAGAGCTGTAATTACATAAAATAGCCTTTATTTTAAATAGCCTATAATTCATTAATATCAAAATACTATACTAAGCATCCCAGGTTATCGTTATACTTGTTTATTTTCCACATAATCTTCATCTTAAATCTTTACCTGTAGAATCAGGAGTTTGCCTCTTTCAGAACACTACCTCTTTTTGCTAATCAAGGCATACTCGTTTGAAAATACAGATTCTGAGTAAATAAGGAGTTATAAGAAAAAAAAAAAGACTTATATATCAAAGTTCCTAACTATGTTGGCTCCTGGCATTGCCTTTTTATTCCCATATGTGTAAATATGTTACTATAATCTATTCTTGGCCGATTTTCTTTTTAATATATTTAGCCAAGTGATGCACTTTATGGTAATTAAACTCTTTCGTGCCAAGTTGAATTGGTAAATTTCTTTAGTTAGTAGAGTCAGGGCCTGCACTTTTTACAAGTCTCCTGGGGTCTGTGAGTCAGCTTTAGGAAAAAGTGTTCATTTCAGCTTCGCGGACAGTTGTCAAAAGTGCCTTGTTTCATTTTTATAATAAGTTACTCACTTTATTTCTACTGTTTTGCATATTGCTGTTAATAAGCTCCGTACTCATGCAGCATTTTGAGATCCCAGTTGGTATATTGGACTCCATGTACTTTCTGGAAACTGAGGGGAACTTGCTGGGAAGTGGAGTAGCCAGCCCCAGTTCTGTTCACGGCTGGAATTGCCGTGTCTCGATGACTGTGCTAAGACGGGTTATTTAAAATTCCACTCGCGCAGATGAACACGTCCAGTGGCTGCTGCTGGCCTTTGATCTGGAATGGAGACGGTTTTAACAAAGTTCCACACATTTTAAAAGTCTGTCAAAATGCCGCCGGGGTGCTCTGTCCCAGACTGCTTTCCGCAGACTGCCAGAGATGTGCCCTGTCCTGGGGCAGAGGACCGACACCTGCTCCACTCGTCCCTCATTTTCCCAGGCTTAAAAAGGGTTTAAAAAGAGCAGTCGTTTAAATTAATATGATTTTTTAGTCTAACGAAACAATGATCTACACTAAATTCTAGATACTATTACACTACACATCTGTTTAAAGTGAACCACACACTTCCACAATCCGGCCTTTGGGAAGATGTTATTAAAGTTTGGGGTGAGTGAAGAAAAGCTCTTATGAATTAGGTCAGCCACTATCACTTTATAGAATTTACTTTTTTACTTTTATAATGCATTTGATTCCCAGTGTTATATGTGTTTAATAAATTATTTCTCAGTGCAACAGAAGCTGTGTCCGATGTTGATACCCTCCCTCGGCCTCCACGTCCTCTTCCCCTGCCCGTCGTGTGAACTTGATGGTAGTCAGCGGCTGCTTCCCACGATGGGGATGCCTTTTCCACTTGATAGCAAGTCTTTCTGAAAAGGGGAGGCACTTCAAGTGCCCCCAACATTAATAAAAGACTGAACAAAACTGAAGCAGAAAACTCTCCTGTGGGTAATCCTTTAACCTTTGAAAAAGTCACTTGACGTATAGGTAGTACCACCATGAAACAGCATTTTAAACTCGTCTGCCATGCTGACACTCGCCATTTTAAGCACATTTATCTAGCGCGCCATGTTCCTCAGCTAAACCATCTTCCTAGTCTGCTTCAACTGTCTGCAATGTAGTGAACAGTGGCCTTAGTCTAGGAAGGATTTGGATTTTGTAACTTAGAAGAATAGAGGGATTTGGAGATCAGTAGGAAATAGGCAAAATTAACTTGTCCTCAGGAGCTTTTCACAGAGCGTCACAAGTAACACTGACCACACAGCTGCCTGTCTGCGTCCCCTCCTTGCATGCAATCAGCTTCCCCTGGCAAGGCCGGCAGCGAGCTGTGTCTCCAGGCCGTGTCCTTGAGGCTAAGGCTGTGTTGCCTGGGAAAGTCCTTGTCTCAGCTCCACTTAAACCTTGAGCAATGGACGGTTCTTCTTTTTAATCTTAGGACTATGGCTGTCCCTCCTGGGGCTCTGGGGCGGTTCTGAGCCACATCGGCTCGTTACTCGAAGCCTGGTGAGTCAGCCTTGTGCGCAGACGGGACTGCATTTTTCTGCCTTATTTTCTTACCTCCAGTCTCCTCCCTGGGTAAGCTCTGCTACAACGTACGTATTTGTGTTCTGACAAAGCCCAGATTTGAGTGTTTCAGACGACGTGAGGTAGGAACTTGTCACAGCCTGTCCTGGCACACACTGCACCACCCGGATGCCAATACCCGCCCAGAGCTGATGGCTGCTTGAGAGGCGCCTTTCAGAGCAGCCTGCGGAACGCAGACTTGGCAATGCTGGCTCGGGCGCTCGGCAGGCTCTTGGCCAGGGCACAGTACTGATGAACGTGATGCTTTTAACTGTAGCCTCACATTAGAGCAGACCCCACTGCCACTGGCGAACTGACAAAAGGACTGCCGTCCCCACACACGGCAAACCACCAAACAGGACAGCCCATGTATCAGGCGGTGAAGGTGGGGCTCTACCGTGACAGACAGGGAGGACAGGTGTGACTTCCCCTCAGGTAAAGTGCAGCCTCGCTAACTGCAAGCTAAGAGGTATCAATGCTGCCTTGATGGGGGCTCGAGTCCTTTGCTAAAGTATGGAATGAAAGCACACCTGGGGTGACCATGGCCATAACTGGGGGAGCCTCTAGAATTAGCCCACCTGCAGGCCCCGGCCTCCAGATCCTGCACAGCAAACACCACTCAAGGACGAACCAACCCAGCAGAGGTTTGCATCGCCCTGAAATGGGAAGGGGAGGAACTAAGGACAGCTGGCCCTGGAACAATGTGGCTCAGGGGCATGAACCCAATCTGTCAGAAGTGCACGTATAGCTCTGGAGTCTGCAGCCAGCCCTTCCCATACACGAATTCAAACAATCAAGAATCAAAGTATTTTCGCATTTGTAACCAGATTCGCAAGGTTGGATAGAAAACACTGTTTTCAACCACGGTTAGTTGAATCTGCAGATGCGAAACACATGGCTAGGAAGGGCCCACTATTTGCAAAATCTGGCGTGTAAGTGGACCCGTGTGTTGTTCAAGGTTGACTGTGCTTTTCTCGCAACCAGATTTGAACCTGTGATGTCACCATGGCCAATGAGACAAAGAAAGTCTGCAGGAAGGTTCTGGAATGGCTTGCTTTTCCGGTAGGAAGGTAGGCACGCTGCTGTGAGCCTACCCCCTCTTGCTTTGATCTCGGTGTTGGCCGGGGCACTGTGAAAGCCACCTGGCAAACAGGTGTGACCATGTGACCGGTGATGGAGGAACGACAGTCCGGGAGACCAGCCTCTTGTTAAACCCTGTAGACTTGTGTTTTGTTAGTTGTCCCAGCACAGTAGCCTCTTCCGTGTGGAATGTAGACTTAAGCAGGGTTGGGGAAGGCATGTCTTCTTGTGACGGTGGTGTGCATCTTGTTAGCGAAGAAACAATTACAGGAGAAAGGTTTTTCTTGAAGGCAGAGCAGCTCCTGTTGACATGCCAGCAGCCGCTTCCTTCTGAGGCTCCGTGGCAGCTAGACATGAAAGAGGAAAACTAGTGATCTGCTGTTCTGTGCGTGCATCCGTCTGCTCGGGCCACTGCAGCAAACCCAGACTCGGGCTCACACAGCGGACGCTGCTTCACCGGGCTCTGGAGGCTGAGGGTCCCAGAGCCGGGTGCCAGCAGGCCTGGTGTGCGGGAGGACCCTCCCTTTGGTGCAGACTGCCTCCCTGTGCCACGGCCTTTCCCGGGCCTGTGCCAGAGCAGGCTCCTCAGACATCAGTCCTCTGGGATTGAGGCCCTGCCCTATGGCCTCATTGACCCTAAGTTACTTCTTTAGAGGCCCCACATCCAGATGCACTGGGGGTTTGGGCTTCTACGTGTGACATTTGGGGGAACACATTCGGTCTCTACAGTATCGGATGGCTGTAACATCACTGATGTTTACAAAGACATCTCTCAGTTGGAAAGATTCAGGCAGGTGGCCTATTCCTGCGCTTATTCATTCAGCACACATGGAGCACCCACTGAGCCGCCCTTCAGGGAGTCCTGGGTGGTCTGGCTTTTACACCGCTGGTCCGCCCACAGCGGGAGATGCAACAGGCGCGTGGGACAGACGACAGAGAGGACAGGGCCGCCCAGGAGGGAAAGATTGGCAGGAAGTAGAAGCCTCAGTGCGTGGTTACCACGCAGCCCCTGGTGGCGGGCGTGGGGACGGGGGTGTGCAGGTGCCTGGGAGGGACTGGCCGACATGAGTGCTCAGGGGTCAGGGGGTCAGTGAGCGCACTTCACAGAGGAGATAGAGCACTGTGGCCGGCGCCTAAGCGTGTGCTCTGAGGCAGGGAGGACAGAGGCCAGCCTTCCTTACACCTGATCTCTTCGGGTCTCCTCCTCGCGCCACCCCACCCTGGCCACACGGCCAGTCTCTCCAGTGAGCCCCTGTAATAGTACGTTGACTGGTGTCCCTGACTCCAGTTTGGCGGCCACGGCACAGCCTCCCGAGCTAACAGGGGGTTCTTTTTGAGACACCGAAATCATATCATGTTTTTTCTCTAATTACTTTCAAAGGTCTCCGCTGGTGTTTAATATTATAGAATTCAGACCTGCGCATGGCCTCCCAACATGGTTTTACTCTGCGACTACGCGGCGTGGAGCCAGTGACGTGGCCACTGTCTGTTCCGCGATCTGTGACCACCTCCTGCCTCCCGTGCGGCCACAGCCCTGTCTGCTCCTCAGATCCTGCCAAGTTCCCCTGCCCCTTCATGCGCTTCTATTTCAGAATTGACTTCCAAAGTGAACAAACCTACGCGTGAGCCTGGGCTCTACGGCTCCCCTCGGGGGGAGGTCACACCCGCTCTGGGCCACGGGCTCATGGCCATGGGACAGGCAAGGAGCCGCACGGACAGGAGCTCGAGAAAGGACGGCGATAGCGCAGAGCTTGGGCACCACCTGTGGCAGGAAGAGCACCGGACCCACAGGGCAGCAGGTGCACGGGTGCTGATGGGGCCGCGGGCGGCTCTGCAGGGGAAGCTGCGTGCCTGTCAGTGCCCCCCACGCTCTGTGCACACGGGAAGGTGCGTGCCTGTCAGTGCCCCCCACGCTCTGTGCACACGGGAAGGTGTGTGCCTGTCAGTGCCCACCACGCTCTGTGCACAGGGGAAGGTGTGTGCCTGTCAGTGCCCACCACGCTCTGTTCTAAGGCAATAACTACTCAGTCCCAGTGGGGATCCTGAAGAGAGGAAGGAGCCGCCTGCAGTACTGACCCTCCACATTCCTGCCCTTAGGGCTGTGATAGCGAACCTATGACACGCGTGTCAGAGGTGACACGCGAACTCATTTTTTTGGTTGATTTTTCTTTATTAAATGGCATTTAAATATATAAAATAAATATCAAAAATATAAGTCTTTGTTTTACTATGGTTGCAAATATCAAAAAATTTCTATATGTGACACGGCACCAGAGTTAAGTTAGGGTTTTTCAAAATGCTGACACGCCGAGCTCAAAAGGTTCGCCATCACTGCCTTAGGGTCTTGGTGAGGGTGGGGTCTGCTGGAGTGTTGCCATGGAAGTGCATTTCTACTGCACACAGGTGACCAGAAACTGGAGCTGGCCTCTTCAGCCTCCTGCATCACACACTCCCCCTGTCATTCACCAGCCATTGGAGCCTTTTTGAGTTCGTGGAATGTTCCAAAAGCTCTCCCACCTCAAAACCTGCCAGCCGCATTCCCCTGCATTTCTTTCAATAGAAGGACAAAGCCAGACGCGATCGGGGCCTCGGCTTCCTGCTCCTGCAGTCTTTCCAAAGAGTCTTGTTTCCTAGGGATGCCTGCAGGTCGTCGTACAAACACTGACAGTTAAAGAGAAACGCCCAGAGTACATGCATGAAACACGCAGGCATGTTATTGAAGACACAAGGAAAGAGGGAAATTAATGGTGATCAGACAGCAAATGCCCTTAAACTTGTTCTTGGAAACATTTTTTCTTGGAACTCCATCTCACTGCTCACATATGTCAAAGGAATAATATTGATGCGTTGTGCTGTCGGGCATACAAAGGTGATAGGGAAGTCGCCCCTAAATCCATTGTCACCGTGACGACATGCGTGTGCCTGCGCCTCGGTTGGTCCCTCATTCAATTACACAGAGAGCTTGAAACCTGGAAATGTTGGGAAGAAGACATTATTTTTTCACACGCTGCTGCTGACGTAGAAGGAGATACACGCTAAGGAGTTGCATTTTGAGAGAGGGAAATAAGACTTTCTTTAAATGCAATCAATATACCCCCCACCCCATCCATGCTGAGATTCCTGTCCATGTCCGTGAAGTTTCTGGAAAAATAATGGCAACAAAGACAGCCTGTGCTGGCCTTGGGTTCTGTCAACAGGAAGAGTTCAGATGTCTTAGGCAACGCTTTCGACGACCCAAGGCTGTGTCACCTGCATCCCTCAAGCACTGGCCATCTCCTGAGTGGCAGGAGCGAGGCCCTTCACTCCCCGCTGCTTCTCACACCCGCCAGGAGCCTGCAGGGCAGACAGGCTGCGTCCCAGGTCTGGGCGTGGTATTCGCAGGGCGAAGAGCATCTCAGACCTTGACGTACACCCCACACGTTTCACTCTAACTTCATGCTCGCACATGGAGATGCCAGAAAGTTAGTTAGGCCCACATCTCCATGTACATCCTCTAGTGCGGCGATTTTCAATGGTGAGCTGCAAGCATTTTTTAAATATGCAATACCTGACTCGGGGCCACTGACCTGTTTTCCCTGAGACTCTCAAATAAAAGAATGATGGCAGCCGAACCGGTTTGGCTCAGTGGATAGAGCGTCGGCCTGCGGACTCAAGGGTCCCAGGTTCCATTCCAGTCAAGGGCATGTACCTTGGTGGCGGGCACATCCCCACGGGAGGGGCGTGCAGGAGGCAGCTGATCGATCTCTCTCTCGATGTTTCTAACTCTCTATCCCTCTCCCTTCTTCTCTGTAAAAAATCAATTAAAAAAATTTTTTTTTAAAGTATGGATTTTAGGTAGCTGCCATTTAAAAAAAAATGATGGCAGCCCTAGCTGGTGTGGCTCAGTGGATAAAGCATCAGCCTGCGGACCGAAAGGCCTCAGGATTGATCCTGGTCAAGGGCACATGCCTGGGTTGTAGGCTGGAGCCCCAACAGGAGCTGTGCAGGAGGCAGCCAATCAATGATTCTCTCTCATCAGTAATGTTTCTCTCTCTCCCTTCATCTCTGAAATCAATAAAAATACATTTTTAAAAATATACGGCTAATTAAAATAATGATGACAGCCAACACAATAGCCATCCGTGGTGAATAAATCAAAATCCCACCGTTTTGGGGTTTTTTGGTCAGGTCAGCAAAAATGTACTGTATTTTTGGTGTGCTGCGGAATGTTAGTAATGAGCTGCGTGTGCCCTGAGATGAGGGGTTGGAACCGCTGCTCTAGCGCAGCGCTCGCTGCTGGGCGGTTCTCTTTGCTGCGAGTCCACCCACCGCGAGGACCCTGGGCAGCGAGGACCCCGGGCAGCGAGGAGGCGGCGAGGAGTCCGGGCGGCGAGGACCCCGGGCGGCGAGGACCCCGGGCGGCGAGGACCCCGGGCAGCGAGGACTCTGAGCAGCCCGCACCGCCGGTCCAGGTGCCGCCCCGACGCACAGGGCTGCACGCAGTGGCCCGCGAGGTCGCTGGGCCTGTGAATTCCTTCCTAAGCCGCAGTCGGCTCTCCCTCTCCGGCTGACCCAGGCCTCTCGCAGTGACCACAGGGCCCCGGGGGCACAGCAGCCAGCGATTATCCGGGCAGCAGCGCCGCGTTCCCGGGAGGCACCAGACTGACCCAGCAAAAGCACGGATTCCGAGCGCGCCTGCCTCTCGGGCGACGTTAAACCGTGCGGCCTGCCTTGCTGTCTGGTTTCTAAAGAACAACTTTCCATTTAAAATTTCAATTAATAAAATCCACGCTGCTCTGGCAGATTTTAGGGGGCGGGCACTGGCATTTACGGTGAGCTTAGAGCGCGCCCTAGTGGCCGTGGGGGTGCCAGCACTTGGTGACACGGCGGGAAGCCACGGGCCGGGGGGGTGGGGGGGGGGGGGGGTCAGGAAAGCCACACCCTGAAACCGGGCTGCGGTCCCCCCCCCCCCTCCCCCCCCCCCCCCCCGGCTGTTGTCAGGGAGACACACCCCAGAGAGCGGTAATCAATCCTCTAAGGAAGTGCCCTGGCTCATCAGGTAGCGCTCGGGTGGCCTGGGCAGGCGTACAGTTCATTTACTGTATTTGACGGGTTCCCTTCACCTTCCTAAGGTAGGAACACAGAGTTGACCCCCGCCTGACCCCTGATACGTCTGAAAGGCTCAATGTGGTTATCAGCTATGTCTGAGTGGTAACCAACTTTCCAACGGACTTGTTTCTATTACCGACCTGTTCCAGAGGAAGCCAGGTCCAGCGCGGAAGGGAGTCCGTTATAAGTGACCTGAGTGATTCCACCTGAATCACTGCTCCCTAGTGCAGTGATGGCGAACCTTTTGAGCTCCGCGTGTCAGCATTTTGAAAAACCCTAACTTAACTCTGGTGCCGTGTCACATATAGAAATTTTTTGATATTTGCAACCATAGTAAAACAAAGACTTATATTTTTGATATTTATTTTATATATTTAAATGCCATTTAACAAAGAAAAATCAACCAAAAAAATGAGTTCGTGTGTCACCTCTGACACGCGTGTCATAGGTTCGCCATCACTGTCTAGTGTGTTCCTTACAGAAAGTGTTCTTCTTCTTAAGCTCCTTTTCTCGTTTCAGCTAGTTTTCTAGAAGTGGTAGGTTTAATAATTTTGTGTCACCTTATTTGGAAAAAAAAAATGCTTCCCGTCTCCTCCATATCTTCCTTTTTTTAAAAAAAATTTATTGTTGAAAGTATTACATATGTCCCCCTTTTCCCTCATTGGCCCCTCGTGGCCCCCCGCCCCAGGCCCTCGGGTCCCTTCCTTTCCGGGGAACTTGGGTGTCTGAGCGAGGAGGCCCTGCCCAGTGACGTAGGAGCGCTGCTCCCTGCCTGGGGAAGGACAGGCTCCGCACTGTGAGCACAGGCACAGCAGCCCCTGCTCCTCCCACTCCGCTTCCTCAGCTGCAGCTCCCACCCGGCAGGCATCAGCCTCGCTCTTCTCTCCGCAGCTGCAATGTGCTGACTCCAAAGACTGTTAGATTTAACCCTCCTGTGGCCCCCATACAGACATGTTTAAATGCTTATTTTACAAATGAAGACAATGAGGGTCAACAGAGTGAAACAATGATCTGAGGTCAAGGTGGTGGAAGTTGGACGGGACCTTCCAACCCCCTAGGAAAGGACTTACTGCCTCGTCTGCAGGGAGTGTGGCCTGAGGCACCTCGCCCAGGGCCGTGCCCTCTTGCAGGGCAGCCACATCCATGCCCGGTCCCCAGGGGAACGCCTCACCAGAGTCACCTCAGAGTGTCTCATGGGGTCGCTGAGCTCAACTTCTCCTGCTCAGTGCTCCTTTCTTCCCTTTCTTCCCATGGGGCGGATGCCCAAAGCACCCCTTAAGGAGCCTCCCGCACGGGTCCTCAGCCTCAGCCTCCCAGGAGCCCGCGGCGACAGTCACACAGCTAGGAGATGACGAGGACACTTGGACCAGAGAATCCAAGTCCGCAGCTGTGGCCTGGACCCACTAGACCACCAACTCCGACGATGGTGGTCATGATCACTCCTTCACCATTGTCACCCTTGACAACCTTACAATCCAGTCTGTTGCCTGAAGGCTCAGGCTGATTATATTCTGAAGTTCATGATTTTCCGGTCAAGTCAAGAAATGGGACTTTAAACATTCAGTACACGGACATATTCTGATCTTGGACTTTATTTTCTCTATCAATACTTTTAGAAACTTAAAATTTTAGCAATTATATTTTTACTCCTTAAAACACAAGTCTGACCCCAGTCTGATGTTACTTTACTAAATACCTTAAAGTCAAAACGTTTTAGGAGAGAGGAGGAGCTCAGGAGAGCACAGTGTCCCGGGTCTAAGGGAGCGCTGGGGCCATGGGCCAGCTTCCTGCATGGGTCACTCTGGGTGACAGAGCCCGCAGCGCCCTGAGGCCTGGGCTGTGGCAGGTGCACTGGTCCTGCCCACAGACATCGACAGGGGGGAACAAAGCAATAAAAATCGCTCAATCTCCTGTAAACCTTGGCTGTAAATATGACCTTGAACTCTTCGATCTGACTAAGAGCTATGCTACAAAAGGGCTGACTTTTCAAATAGGGACTGGGGGGAGCATTCTTTACCACACAGGGACTGTTACTGGCTAATCTTTTGGGCTCAGATTTGCTTTCTTTCTCTGAAAAAAATAAAAGGAGGAATATTCTTTTTTTAAAAAAAAAAAAAAAAAAAAACCTGTGTAGATAAATAAATAAATAATAACTAAAACTGGAAAAACCTATCAATCTGACCCAGTTTCCCAGGACGCATTCCGCAGTTTTAGGCCCAGGTAAGTTTGCATCATACAATTAAAATAACCTAGAAATAGCACCAGTCCAGAGAGTAAGTCGATTCCACACTATGAAGTGCTCACCCTTTTCACAGTCTGGCTCGCTGCTGCCCTCTACAGCCACAGGCAGGGGAGCAGTGCTCCTTTCTGAGGTTCTCCTGGCCTGGAACTACTTCCTTCAGGATGTGGCCTGTGTCATCTTGTGAAGGACATGCTGGTGTTAGCAGAGATGCAGGAAGAGATTAAGGACGTAGGTCCTGGATGGAAGGAAGCCTGAATTCAAATTCTCAACCTTGCTTTAGGAATGGTGTGGCTTTACAAAGTTGTTTAATCTCTTTGAGCCACCTTCAACTTTACTATTAATATGTATTACATATATTAATTAATGAATTAGTACACTGGGGTTTCCTTTTGAGAGAACTAATAAAGATTGAAATTCTTTCTTTATTTTTCCCATCACCACTTACCCCCTTGCCCTCTTCCATCTCCACCAGCCCGCTCCCCTCTTCCCCTCTGCGATCACCACACTGTTGTCCATGTCCATTAGTTGTTTCTCCTTTTTTTTTTCTCAGTCCCTCCACCCTAACACGCCCCCCACAAGAACTGTCTGCCTGCTCTCTAGGAGTCTGTCTCTGTTAATTAATACTCTGTTAATACCTCCTTCATAACCATGTTTTTAAAACTAAATCAAATATTGAACGACACCCTCTGCACTCAATTGGCATAAAGATAGCATATGATGGAAGGTGATAATTGATACTGAAAGTGCCTCTGTTGCTTTGAGAATTGACAAGAGCAGAAAGAATTTATTAAGCCTTAACTTTGTACCAGGGACTGCACTAACTTTACGTACATATTCTCATTGAATTCTCATGACAATCCAGTGAGATCAAGGGTAGTATTCCTATTATATCACTAAATAATTTCAGCCTCACCGAGATTAAAAAACTTTCCAAGGTGACATGAGGACACCTTCAATTGATATAGGAAATATAAATAAAGAGAAAGAAATTCTAAAAAGGACCTAAATGAAAGTTCCAAAGTTGAAAAATATGATAATTGGAATGAAAATTTCACTAGAGGAATTCAAATTTGAATAGGCAGGGAAAGAACTGGTGGACATAAAGCTAGATCTGTTACAATTATTTAGTCTGAGGAGCATAAAGAAACATGAATTAAAAATTAACAGATCCTAAAAGACCTGTGTGATACCATCAAGCATACTAACATATAAGTGAAGGGACCACCCCCCGCAAAGGATAGCACAGAGAGGGAGAAAGGGACAGAAAAAATATTTGAAGAAATAATGACCAAGTACTTTCCAAATTTGGTTAGAGACATGAATGAACACCTCCAAGAAGCTTGATGAACTCCAAGTTAGAAAAACTCAAAGAGATCCATGCTTATAATCAAACAGCCAAAAGCCAAAGGTGAAGAATCTTGAAAGCAGCAAAAGGCTCATGTAAAAAAGATTGTCAATAAAATTAACATCTGATTTCTCATCAAAAACATGGAGGCCAGCAGGCAGTGGAATGACATATTCAAAGTGTTGGGGCGGGGAAACCCTCTCAACCAAGAACTGTGTATCTGGCAAAATTGTTCTTTAAAAAAGGAAGGGGAAATTAAGACATTGCCACATAAACAGAAATGGAGGGAGTTCATTGCTAGTAAATCTGCCCTCAGAGACATGCTTACAGGAGTCCTTCCAGCTTAAATGAAAGGACATTACATAGTCGAACCAACACAAAGCAATAGAGAACACCAGTCAGATAACTGCATTGGCAAATATAAAAGGCAGCATTCATGTACCTTTATTTGTTATTCCTCTTTTCCAATTTTATTTAAAAGACAAGTATATGATGCAATAATTGTAAATCTGTGTTGATGGGCACATATGTGTAAAGATGTAACTTACACAGTATGAAAGGGGATGGAGACATGTAGGAGCAAAGTTTTTGTTTACTGTTGAAATAAATTTGTATTAATCTGAATTAATTTGTTATAAATTAAGGTGGTATTTGTAATTCTCAAGGAAATCACTAAGAAAGTAACTCAAAAGTATATTTTAAAAGAAACTACAAGGAGATTAAAATGTTACACTAGGACATATTTAACATTTATTTATTAACTTCCTTAAAGAAGTACATAATGGAGGAATTGAGGGAAAAACAGACATAAAACATATAGAAAACATAAAGCAAAATGACAGATACAGTAACTACATTAAATGTTAATGACTGAAGTCACCAATTAAAAGAAAGAGTTTGATGAATGGGTTTAAAAAAGCAATACCAATTATATGCTGTTAACAAAAGACTATCTTTAGAGTCAAGCACAGAGCCAAACTGAAAATTTTAAAAAAGAGAAAGATACTTCAGGCAAATTTTAAACAAAAGACAGTTGGAGTGACTATACCAATACTAGACAAAATGGACTTTAAGACAAACATGTTGCTATTGAAATGATAGGAAAACTAGAGAAAACCTCTAACATCCAGTTGACTGTAGCCTGGGATAGAGACCATGGATAGAAATATACCATTTTTTATTAAACTTCAATCCCCACACTAGCTCAGAGCTCAGAAAATAATATTTAGTAGATATTGGTTGACTGAATGAATACATTTACATATGAACTTCATTCCCATAAAAGTGATAGTTAAAGCTATAATTTAAAATAAGGTCTATGAAGAATGTAGATGGATGAGACAGCAAATAACTAAATTATGGAGAATGTGGAAAAGAATCACATTTGTAGCATGGAACAGACTGTGGAATCTCAGAGGGAAGGTGGGGGAGGGTGGGTGGGTGGGTGGGAAGAGATAAACCAAACAACTTGCTTGCATATATGCATAACCCATGGACACAGACATAGGGTGGTGAAGGCCTGGGGTGGGGGGCAGGGCAGGCTAGAAGAGGTCAATAGGGGGAAAGGGGGACGTATGTAATACTTTCACAATAAAGATTAAAAAAGGAAAGATTCACATTTGTGAGGAAGGAAGAAGACTGAGTCATCTAAAAAGAAAAAAAGAGTTGGGATTATGGAAATACAGGAATGTCATGGAGGGCAATGAGTAGCAAATTTTCAAAGAGTACATGACAGGTATTAATATCGAGAGTATGTATAACTTGTACATAAGTATACACACACTTGATGTGATTATAGATATATTCATATGTAAAAACAATCAACCACATACATGCCACCTTTTCAGAGAGGTCTGGATTGGAGTGTTTTTCCTGCTGAAAGGAAGCCTCCTGATATCCTAAAGAACAGTTTGTATATAACCTCGATAGCCTGTGAATACGAGGCATTTCCAGAAGAAACATTCATCATCAGAGGTGTTGCCTACTGCTGAGTGTTTAGACATCTCTCTTCTAAATAAGCTCACTGCTCTGCCTTATCTGTACTCCCTTAATGTATATAAGTCATTTTCTTCTGAAAAACAGCCCACGTCTTGTACATAGTGCAGTAAAACTTCCAGTAAGCCAGAAAACAAATTATGCAAAGTGAATTTGAAGTCCGAAGAGGACTTTTAGCTCTTTTAAGAAATGCTTTCTCCAGCACAAATGTTAATATCTATCTTAAATTAAGGGAACAGAGGAAGGATGTGGGGAGATGAAATTGAAATCGACAAAGATTTCATCAAGTTGTTCCCTGGGGCCGTCATATAAGGGCACCGAGATATCTTCATTAGTCTCAGCTCCTCTGGGTGTTTCCTTTTTTGGTCTTCTTCTTCTTGTTTGGATTGCTAATGTAGATACATTATCCAGTTTGTTTTCACAAGACACCTACCGTTGTGTTGTATAAAGGATTTGCTACTCCAATTTCTACTAAGTAAACCAGTGCTCAGACTCTGTTTGCCAAGAATGACAAAAAGCTGCAGTTCTGCCTTCATTATTCTCAGTGTGGAGTGGACACCTATTGTTTGGGGTGGAGTTGTCAGGTGTGAGGTGGCCAGCATCCACCCCCACTTCTTCAGGCCAGATGCCTGGATTATGCTTTAGCAAACCTCCCTCCCTGCTTCTCATTCATGAGCGTCCAGATGGCTGACTCCAGAGCCAAGCTTGGCCAATCAAATATTCTGGCTCTAGACCTAGATTCTGGAGCAGAATAACATCTTGCTCACTTTTCCCGACAGTTGGCTGGCTCTCAGAGGGTGGAGTCCCCGGGATCTGGCTCCCATGAGCTCTAGAGCCTCTGGTCTGATTTGCATTTTACGCATTTCCAAGTCACTTCCAAGAAAGCCAAGTCTGTCGCTCAAGTTATCCGGAATGTGTATCACACAGCCAAAAAGAATAGAAGAACCCAACTGATATATTGGAAGACATTTATTTAAAAATACAAAATACAACAGAGTAGCTACTCAGCATTGCCCTGAGGTACCATGTGATGCCCTGAGACCAATCGGTAGCAAACCTCCCAGAATGTACAAGAGCCCTTCTGTGCTAAGGCTGCCTTGCTGGAACACCTTTAGGTGTCAGATTAACACCTTTATTATTTTTCATACTCTTCCATCTAAGGATGATTTACTTTTACACCTTTTCTCTCTTGTGTTTCACTCTCTTTACTGCCAACAGAAATGCAATATTATGATTTTATTTCAAAGCATTCTTCTTTTCAAAATAAGATGTCACCTTTTGGAAAATTTTCTTTATTTTTAACAATTTGTCATTTTAGTACTTCAAATTATCTGTGCACTCATCGATAATGAGGAATCTATCTTCTTGCCCAAGGCTAACCAACAGAAATATAATGTGAGCCATACATGCAATGCTTCATTTCCAAATAGCCACAGTCTAAAAGGGCAAAAGAAACAGCTGAGATAAATTTGAATAGTTTATGTAACTCAATACATTTAAAATAATATTTCAACGTGAAGCACTATGGGAGTGTTAATGAGACAGCCCATGTTCTTTTTATTCTGTCTCTGAAACTCAAAGATTTGGGTGCCAGGGTTTTATTTTAGTTGTTTTGTTCTTGTTACTTGCCAGCTTTTATATATTCCTTTAAGTCTCGGAGGATTTGTCCTGGGATGCGTTAGGGGACTTGGAATCATTTCATTCTTTTGACGTTTGCTTTTAGTCGTTCAGGGTGGGCCCAGAGCAGCCTTTGGTCTGGGCACAATTGGACCTCATAGTGAGCCACGCCCTACTGAGGGCTCAGCCTGATGCCTCCAGATTAGGAGTCTCTCCACCGAGGCTGTGGGAACACAAACTGTCCCCAGACTGTGAGCCCTGGGAGGGACCTGCTACTTCTTCCAGTGGTTCCTGTGCGCCTCAGTCACTTCTTACTACATGGACGCAGGTCAGTGCCCAGCCCCACTCGCAGGGACCCTCTGCCCATCTGGTAGCCATTGTGCTCGCTCTCTCTCTCTCTCTCTCTCTCTCTCTCCCTCCTTTCCTCCCTCCCTCAGACCACCAAGCTCTCAGGCTCCCCTCCCTTTAAGGCACCTGCGGCACTGAGGACCCCTCACCAGTTTCTCTCTCAGGAATCAGTCCAGCGATGCCTATTGTCCAATGTCTGGAAACTGCTGTTTCCTGTGCTTTGTCCAGTTTTGAAGGTAGAAGGTCACTCAAGTTCCTGTGATGGCCCAGAAGGTGTAAAAACCTGCTCTCTGCTCCTTCACTAAATGCTTATGGGATGCCTCCTGCCTGCGAGGAGCTCTGCTGGGGAGGCCCCATTGAGCTGAGAGAGGCAGCTCGGCCTCATGGTCACCAGACCTCGGGGAGGAAGAGCGATAACTGTGTAATAGTTCAAGTAAAGATACAATGGGAACCCTGACAGGCGATAGGCAAGAAAGCAAAGTGCTGTGGACACTGTAGCAGGGAGACCTGATTTAGTCTGTGCCATCAAGAAAAATTTCCCCAGATAATGGACGTTTCACGTCAGGTTTGGTACCTGTGGCAGGACTGAACCTTAGAGATCATCGCACACAGGCCTTAGGTTTCCCAATGAAGACAGAGGCCCGGTCCTAGAAGGTGCGAGTGGCAGGGCAGGCGCTGGAATCAGGACCCCACCTCCATGCCCAGCTCTCTCCATTTCACTGTGCTGCTAAGCAAATGTTGGGAACACCCTATATAATGACATTGTCATTTTATGGTCCATGACATAGTCTGAGCAATACATAATTTTGCAACATATTTTTATTTAAAAATAATTACGACCAGCCCTGGCCGGTTCGGTTCAGTGGATAGTGTCGGCTTGCATACCGAAGGGTCCCAGGTTCGATTCCAGTCAAGGGCACGTACAGCGGTAGCGGGCTCCTCCCTGGCCTGGGACCTGGTCGGGGCTTGGGCAGGAGGCAACCAATCAATGTGTTTCTCTCACATCAATATTTCTCTCTGTCTTTCCCTCTCTCTTCCACTCTCCCTAAAAATCAATGGAAAAATATCCTTGGGTGAGGATTAAAAATCTATATAATAAAAGCCTAAGCAACCATTATGGTGGAATGACCAGAACGACCAGTTGCTATGATGCACACTGACCACCAGGGGGCAGACAACGCAGAAGCTGCCACTGGTGGTCAGTGCACTCCCACAGGGGGAGCCCCGCTCAGCCAGAAGCCAGGCTCACAGCTGGTGAGCTCAGCGGCAGTGGTGGGAGCTTCTCCAGCCTCCGCAGCAGCGCTAAGGAGCAGTGACCTGAGCAGTAAGGAGCAGCAAGCAGATGGGCGGTAAGGAGCAAGGGCTCCCAGACTGCGAGAGGGATGTCTGATTGCTGGCCTAAGCCAGCAGGCAGACATCCCCCGGGGGGTGGGGGGGGGTCCCTGACTGCGAGAGGGTGCAGGCCAGGCTGAGGGACTCCCCCCACCCAGTGCACAAATTTCATGCACTAGGCCTCTAGTAATAATAACAAAGGCCAAAATGTCATTCAAGATACACTTTAAAATGCCTATATTTTTAATGTATTTACAGGAAAAGGCTGCAGTGTGAATTAATGTGCAGAGCACAGGGCAGGCGAGCGTGAATATTTGCACGCTCCGCGGCACCGCTGCGGGGATCAGCAGCTGATGGGTGCCTGAGTCACAGCGGGAGAGTCAGCGGGCAGTGGGAGCTATTCGCGCTTTTAGACGTTCGGGACTGCATCCGTGGCCCCTCCCCAGCTTCATTGGCGGAATAAATGTCAATTAATGATCCTTTAAGATTTCCAACGGCCAAACTCCAGTGAAACTCTGCCTGGTAGACTCGCCAGGTCGTCGCCACGTGCAGCCTCTCTGGGGCGCCTTTGCACCTTCCGTGGCACCACAGCCCATGACGTAGGCGCACAGAACAGAAGTCACTTCCCCAGCTCCGCCAGCCGCCTCGCTCCTCCGGAGCTTTTAAACGGTTCTGTGTTTGATATGAGAACAGACTTCCGTTTCCTGTCCACAGATACAGAGCGAGCACTGGCGTGTCCCAGGCCTGGGGTTCAGTGGGGAGCAGGCAGAGGCCCCCCTCGTGCAAGGTCTTCCTCGGTGCCCTGGGCAGCCCCCTCTGACCCCACTCCCTTCTTTTACTTTTACGCGTGCGGCTGACAGACAGTCATGATCCATAAATATAAAACAGGGCCTCTGCTCACTTCTGAACTTGGCAAAAATACTTTTTATGTCTTATGTACAGCTCGTTGATTTAGGCGTCAGAACAGCTCCCTCCCAGTTAGGAGGCCCACGCTGCCAGGTGCTGGAGGTCCTCGTCCTCTCCGCCTGCCCGCCGGGAAGGTGCTGGGACAGAAAGCGGATGCAAGTTAGTAATCGGTGACATGCACACGTTGGCATAGAAAACAGGTGTGAATTATGTATAAAAGGAGTATACTTAGGGAATAAAGGTAAGCGCTGACGGGGGTAGGGGTCAGGCTCCTATTTTAGGTCGTGGAGGTGGGGACACACCTGCTCGGGGCCTCGCAGCCGGGCCCAAGGAGCCGGGCGTTCGGTCTGGCTGAGCTGGGAGGGAGGAGGAAGGCACATTCGGAAGCCGGATATTTGTCATCTTCTTATTTAATTCTTCCTGCTCCAGTTCTTCCAGTTCCGCCATCAGCTCATCCTGAGCACAGGGGGAAGAAAGAATTATGGAGTTTGCGTTTCAAGCAGTGGGTTTCCTCAAACACAATAACAAGAACATCTGCTACCCAATTGATATGTGAGAACCCAGTGAAACGGAATATTTATTTGAAGACTAAGTCTCTTTTGCAACACTGAGCAATGATTAAAAAATGAATATTTTGGCTTGTGCAAATTTGTCGTAGCTAATCTTACAATACTTCAGCAAACTGCCATGCAAGTAATTTGTGCAGCGGAATATAAAGCCTCCACCGTTCCCAGGGAGCTTACCCCTTGCCTGCCCGTTTCCTTTCTACTGTGAAAAATTAAGAATTTGTGAAACCTTTCATTTGGGTTAATGTTATTACAAATAAGCAACAGGTATAGCAAAAGCAGAACGTGCAGAAGGTAAAAAGAATCAAGGGTATTATGATTCTTTTGTTAAATTACTAAAGCCGATAGGTGTTTGGGTTAAGAAAACATCATCCCAAGGTAGGTGCCCTGTATTTCTTTCTCTTAGCAATAGTCTCAGAGCGGCCAGTTCGATCCTAAGCCACTCTCTGTCCCAAGAACCTTCGATTCGCAAGACCGTTGGGAGACTGTGAGTGTAAGTCACCTACGTCAGCTAGGAGGTGACGTGTGGTTGCCAGGTCACCTGGCTCCCGGGCCCTCAGGCAGACCCGGCCCCTGAGAGGCCGAGAGGCTAAATTAATCTGTCCCCGTTAGAATTCTGAGCTTGTCCCCACTAGAAATGACCTAAGATACTCTCATATCCAACCAAAGAAAGTCTTCATTTCCTCTTTCGTTCATCATTGGACAAACTGATTGCGAGCTACTCCTGGCTGGATATTGAACTCATAGCTGGGGATGCGAAGTTCAACCAAGAGTTCCGACCTTGAAGGAGCTTATTATTAAATGTGGGAGAAAGGCACATAAACAAATAATTATCCTGCGTTGAAGTGCGAGGGATAATATGAGGGGCCACCGAGGAGCTACTTAAGGCAACCGCAACACTTGGTAAAGACGGTGTGTATCAGACAGGAAGCAAGCTGACCGCTGTGGAATGTCCTCGTGGAGAGGAAACGAAGCAGGAAAGTGTGTGTGGGGGCGGGGCGGGGGGGGGGGGGTGGTCAGTGGAGCTGGTGGTTTGTGGCTCTCCACAGGCTGTGTGAATAGAGTGCCTTCGGAATGAACGCTCATGTCCCATTTCTGCTCACAAAGCAATCAGGAACAAATACAGGAAATGCGGTCACAGCAGAACACATTATTCCACCAGGAGTCCGTGCCTAGAATCGCCTACCGCGCTCGGCAGGTAGCAACGGCACCACCAAGATATTGACATTTTCCTTAGCAAATGGGATGACAGAATCACCTCCCTCATTCCCAGACGGCAGGTGCCGCCACGTGTCCCTTCATGGATGAAAGGTGTAGTAACAAATGTAAGAGCCCCAGCGTCATGAGCCCCAGCCTGAGGAGGCCTGTTCGTCTCCCCGGGCGGGCACACTCTCTCTAAGAGCCACACAGCCGAGGCGAGGCTCCGCGGGCCGCCGTGGTCCCTGCGGCAGCCTCTCCGCCCTGCTGTTCTGGTGGTGCTGGCTTCCTGCCATCCTTAAACAGGCAAAACCACCCTCGGTGCCGGGTCACACCAGCTCAGGCTGTGGGAAGGATCTGGCCTGAAAGCCAAGTTTCCCTAACATTTCTCTCGGTCCCGTGGAACCACACCTCTTACCACGTGCTTCGTTTTTAAACCAGGGAGATGTAGGAAGTCAGGGTCTTTGCTGTGCTACTCTGAGAAGGGGAGACGGTTCCAGATCTGAGCTGGTGTGCGCGCTGGAACAGAACCAGGGGCGTTCCCAGCACAGCCCCTTCCTCCTGGGAGTCAGTCTCACTTCGCTGATGGAACGTGTGCTCTTAATGCCCGTTCACGTTCATGCGTTTCACAGCCCGAGGAACGAAGGGAGGCAAACTCACCTCCCATGTCCCAGCCACACTGCGTGCTGTCTGCCTCGCAGAGTGGCGTCTGCTCTGTTCCGCCCAGATGTGCAAGCGCCATTCCTCCCCTAATGGGCGATTGAAGCACCGCCACTGAGTCTCTAACTTCACACAATCACAGGCTGTTCTCCCTTAACAGCTAGAAACTTAATGGGGGGGCCGCCTGCCAAACTCTATCAATCTTTCCTTTAAATCAGAGCTGCCAACCCTTCATTTCCCTCTTCAGTAGGTTTCTATCAAGTACCACTTATTCTTCGATGAGACTGAAGGAAGTATTTAAGGCGCCCGTCTGCTGTGGACGGTGGGAGCTGCCCTGCCCAGCAGCCATGCGCTCCATCCCCCACGCGCTGCCCACCTCATCGAAGTCCTCGCCGAATCCAGTGCGCTGAGAAAATGCCTCGGAGATTTCCTGGGCGACATCCTGCTGCTCTGTGATTTCTTGCATCAAATCATCTATTTTGTTCAAATCCCTGGGAAAGTATATTTTGTGGAAATATTTCAGAATCTCACTTTAAAATTATGCATTTAGTTAGATATACTCCCATATGTAAAAAAAAATGAGTCAAGTTAATATAAACTCCTAGTTATCCCTATAGGATAATAAAAATGATTTTATGTATCAACTTTAAAAATAATTCGCATTTCAAAAAAAATAACCCTGTATAAGCACAGATATTTTAAATATTAAATGAACAGCCATCACCTTTGGGAGTCACGAATGAGCAAATTATCTTATAATTTACAATATCTGTAGACCCATGTTGAAATTTTGTCTGGAAGGGCATATGTAAACTTTAAATATATGCTGCTCTGTATCAACTCTGCAGGAAATGGTGCGGGGACCCCAGGCCCACATGACTGAGACCCCGCAGCTCTCAGCAGCCCCACCTCCTAGCAGCCCTCAGGCCGAGCTCTGAGACAAGAGGGCCGTTTGCCAGGCGCCTGGCAGCTCTGCCATCCTGACCCCGGAGGGCAGCACAGGCCTGACTGCCCTGGGGAGTCACAGGGAGGGCAGCGCAGGCTGGGAAGCCCTCAGCAGAACCCCCCCTGCAGCCCAGGGTGCAGCGCCACGGCCCCCCCTGAGCCCCTGGCCCCCAACCACCGACCTGAGCGGCCAGGGTCCCGGTGCCAGGCTCCGACTGCGCCTCTAGGACCCTGTCTCCGAGTCGCCCCTCCAGCTCTGAAGCGAGGCCGAACTGACTGGATACCAGGAACGTGGACTCCTCACTGGAATTTTGATTCCCAGGGGGATAAACCTTTTGACAGTTTCTCAGACTCTCCGCGTGGAAAATGCTGAGTATTCTGACATATTTCCACGTAGTAAGTAAAAAGAACACTTACCGTTCTGCTACCGCCCTTCATTCCCAATTCTTTTTGTAACAAATATGTAAGGACTTTATGTCTTAAAGGGAGTGTGGGAGGTGCGGTGCAGGTTCGAGCACAGAGGGTGAGGCTGCCGAGCACCCTGCGTGCGGTGCACGTTGGCACCGGTTAGCAGCAGCTGCAGGTTCAGACCGGCAGCGAGTGGGATGGCCTTGTTGAAGCCGTCAAATCGATGGCCCCGTGGGCACGGCTGCATCGCCCGGTGCTCCCTGCTCTCACCTGTGGTGGCTCAGACCTCACGGTCACGTCTCCTCTCAGAAAAGGGTCAGGTCCCTGGCACTGACTTCCCAGTGTGACGTCCAGCAAACTGTCGCTGGCCCCACCACCACACTGAACGTTGATTACTGATGGCTTACTTTGTACCAGGGACTAAGTGCATGACATCTGGTATCTTATTGACTCTCACAATAACCATAAGCAGTAGTATTGTCCCCAATTTACAGGCGAGGAAGCGTAATACAGGGGAGGCAAAGGCCCGGGACAGTCAGCAGGGGAACTGGGACCCTCACTCCGAAAGTCTGAGCCCCAAACCCAGGCCCACAGCTATGACTCTCATATGTCGGTTAGTGTCAGTCACCGGGTGAACCTGCTCAGAACAGAAGGCCCGGCCTGCCCGCTTCCAGGAGCCTGGGCACCTGCGTTCTCGTCAGCCGCTTTCCGGGAGATCTGGAATGCCACCAGGTGACAACCACTGTCCTGTATCGAACAGCTCAAGATGCTGACGTGTAAGCCTCTGTGATTTATCTGATGAAGAGTTACAGGCGGAGTGTCAGACAATAGTGAGGCGACTGGGAAATGCAATGGACAGAATGAAGGTCCTTCGTGTTGTCATGGAGTTTTGTTCTGTTTTGTTTTCTACCACTGGAACTTCTAGTCTTTCTCTGAAGGACCATTCCATTCTGACGTGTCAAAGAGCCTCAACAGGACAGGCCATTCCTGCCGAATTCAGCATCTGGCTCTCCCGACACTGGGGGCGAGTAGGATGCGGAGGGAGGGGCACTCACATGTTCTCATGGGCCGCTCTCATGGCCTTGGCCGCCAGGCCCATGCTCCTCAGCACCTCGGTGTTGGTGTGCGCGTTCTCCAGGGCCTCTCGCTGGAACTCGACGGTGGACAGGGTGCCGTCGATCTGCGAGAGCTGCTTCTCCAACCTCTTCTTTCTCTTTAGTGCCTGCAACGCAGCTAAACAAGGAAGAAGCCACGTTTATAATGAGAGAACCCAGTCACTTACTCCAGAGACATTCGCTCAGCACCAACGGGGGACTGGGCATTGTTGGCACCTACGGACAAGAGACAACCAGAAGGAGTGGAGAGACTCAGGGGTGCAAGTGCCCCTCCTTTGCCTGCACCAAGCACCACCCCTCAAACATTTTCAGTGTTATTCTGTTCTTCCCAAGACAGGCAAATGTCAGAGGGTGAAAAGTCCATTTTCACATTCCATAAAATAGGCCACAGACACTGATTAAAAAAACAAAGAATGGGCATAAAAATATGAATAGAAATCATGCAATCTTATATAATAAAAGGCTGATATGCAAATTGTCCCCTCAACCAGGAGTTCAACCGGGAGTTCAACCAGGGGGTAGGACTGGCTAGCCAACCGCCTGCAGCTCCTCCCCCTGGCCGGCCCAGCCTGATTGGCCTGGATCAGGGTGAGCCAGCCGGACACCACCCATGCACGAATTTGTGCACCAGGCCTCTAGTAAAGAAATAAAATTTTAGAGGAAGAAAGAACTTTAACGGCTGTTTATTCTAGCTTTGCTTCCTTGTTTCAAAGACAAGTTCATGGAGACCTGAAGAAGTTACATGGCTTGCTTAAAGGTAAACAAGTGAGTGGCTGTCCCATACCCAGGATGATGAGCTGCCTGTCTTGGTCTGAAATGGTTATGAGATGACCAGTAAGGTTACAAGGAACTATGAGCCCCATGAAATCCTAGAGTCCCACTCAAGGATTAGCTGGCATATTGGTGAGAGAAAAGAGTGTTACCTTCAGACAAAAAATATCTACATACCCTGCCATTAGCATTTTAACAAATAATCTTATCAGCTCCATTCAGAAATCACAAAGCTAAGAGTTCTTTTGACTCTGCAACTTGGAAGGCACCCAAAAACAGGCCCTAAAATGTGAGTTGTGATAAGACATTTGGAAAGAGTGCAGGGAAAGAGTGGCCAAGGAATGTTACTATGAAGACAATTAAATGGAATTGGCAAAAGAACTCAAATAGGTTAATGGTTTCAGAGTGAAACATGTAAGTTATTGCAACAGATTTCTGAGAGAAGGCTCTTTTCTAACTCAGTTTTGGTCAATTTTTTCTTGTAATTACAATATGTTTGGTTTATCTATTCCAATGCTTTTTGTTTGGTGCACATGGTCATTATACTTGTTGGGTTTTATTGGTGATCAATATGAAATATTGCTCTGACCGGGTAGAGCATTGTCCCAATATGCCAAGGTTGTAGTTTGTCCCAGGTCAAAGCACATACAAGAATTAACCCATGAATGCATAAATTAGTGGAACAACAAATCTCTTTCTCTATCTCTCTACCTATCTCTCTCTCAAATCAATAAATAATTTAAAAATGTAAAGAAATATCACTCTCTGCCCTGACTGGTTTGGCTCAGTGGACTCAAGGGTCCCGGGTTCTATTCTAGTCAAGGGCATGTACCTTGGTTGCAGGCACATCCCCAGTGGGGGGTATGCAGGAGGCAGCTGATCAATGTTTCTCTCCCATCGATGTTTCTAACTCTCCCTCTCCTTTCCTCTCTGTAAAAAAATCAATAAAATGTATTTTTTTAAAAAGAAATATCACTCTCTGTCCCATTCTTTTTGCCTCAAAGTATATTTTGTTTTATATTTAAATTAAACTTTTAGCTTTCTTTTTGTTACAATTTGCCTCTAATAATTTTATGGGGACTTCTATTTAAAAAATGTTTTATATTTGGCTTTTTCTGTATACTTATTACAAGACTAGAGGCCCTGTGCACAAAATTCGTGCACTGGGGGGGCGGTCCCCTCAGCCCACCCTGCCCCCTCTCACAGACTGTGGAGCCCTCAGGGGATGTCCTACAGGCCACTCTATGAACTCAAGGCCACTCTATGAACTCAAGGAGACTTAGCAGCTACCCAGTACATAGAAACAAACACAGGGAAGCAGCCAAAATACAGAGACAAAGAAACAAGTCACAAATGAAAGAAATGGATGAAAGCAAAATACTGGATATAGAGTTCAAAACCACGGTTATAAGGTTACTCAAGAATCTTCTAGAAACCTCCAAGAAATTTAGTGAGACCCTCAAGTATATGAAAAAGGACCAATCAGAAATTAAGCATACACTGACTGAAATAAAGAATAATATACAGAGTTCCAACAGCAGACTAGAGGATCCCAAGAATCAAGTCAAAGATTTGAAATACAAAGAAGCAAAAAACACCCAACAGAAAAAGCAAAAAGAAAAAAGAATCCAAAAATACGAAGATAGTGTAAGGAGCCTCTGGGACAACTACAAGCGTACCAACATCCGAATTATGGGGGTGCCAGAAGAAGAGAGAGAGCAAGATATTGAAAACCTATTTGAAGAAATAATAACAGAAAACTTCCCCTACCTGGTGAAAGAAATAGACTTACAAGTCCAGGAAGCACAGAGAACCCCAAACAAGAGGAATCCAAAGAGGACCACACCAAGACACATCATAATTAAAATGCCAAGGGCAAAAGACGAAGAGAGAATCTTAAAAGCAGCAAGAGAAAAACAGTTAGTTACATACAAGGGAGTACCCATACGACTGTCAGCTGATTTCTCAACAGAAACTATGCAGGCCAGAAGGGAGTGGCAAGAAATATACAAAGTGATAAATAGCAAGAACCTATAACCAAGATTACTTTATCCAGCAAAGCTATCATTTAGAATTGAAGGTCAGATAAAGAGCTTCACAGACAAGAAAAAGCTAAAGGAGTTCATCACCACCAAACCAGTATTATATGAAATGCTGAATGGTACTCTCTAAGAAGAGGAAGAAGAAGAAAAAAGTAAAGAGAAAAAATTATGAACAACAAAGTGACAACAAATACATATCTATCAACAAGTGAACCTAAAAATCAAATGAATAAAAAACCTGATGAACAGAACAGACTGGTGAATGTAATAGAATCAGGGGCATGGAAAGGGAGTAGACTGACAATTCTCAGGGGGAAGGGGTTGTGGGGGCTACGGGAAAAGATTGGACAAAGAGCTTAACCTATGGACGAGGTCGGGTGGCGGGGAGGCCTGGAGTGGGGTGGGAACTGAGTGGAGGGGAGCTATGGCGGGGGGGGGAGGGGGAGGAGGAACATCTGTAATAATCTGAACAATAAAGATTTTTTTAAAAAAGATATTGCTATAACATATGTCTGCTATTTTGCTGCCTGTGGAGTCTTGTAGGATTTCTGTGGTTTCCCATCTTACATTTAAGTCCTTTAGCCATTTTGAGTTTATTTTTGTGTATGGTGTAAGTTGGTGATGTAGTTTCATTTTTTTGCATGTATCTGACCAAATTTCCCAGCACCATTTATTGAAGGGACTGTCTTGACTCCATTGCATGCTCTTGCCTCCTTTGTCAAATATTAGTTGAGCATAATGGCTTAGGTCAATTTCTGGGTTCTCTGTTCTGTTCCATTGGTCTATATGTCTGTTCTTGTGCCAGTACCAGGCAGTTTTGAGAACCGTGGCTTGGTAATATAGGTTGATATCTGGTATTGTGATCCCTCCAACTTTGTTCTTCTTTCTCAGGATTGCTGTGGCTATTCGGGGTCTTCTTTTATTCCCAATGAATTTTTGGAGAGTTTGTTCTAGATCTTTGAAATATGCCGTTGGTATTTTAATGGGGAGTGCATTGAATCTGTAGATTGCTTTGGGTAGTATGAACATTTTAATGATGTGCCTTCCCCCCACCCCTTTTCTTAAGTAAACATTCATTGCATATTTTTATTCTGAAGAGTCAAATCTTCCTTCATCTTACGGAAACTATATTCTCTAATTTTTTGTTACTTCTTTCCCTTCCATTATTTCTACTTTCTTCTGAAATCCCTATTTATTTTCATATTATTACCCACACCATGACTCTACCCTAACCATTCTTTCTGTTTCCTTCTTTTGAAATCCCTGTACAATGGATGCTAGATTCCTTGGGTCTCATCCTCACTCTATTAACATATCTCTCTTTTTGTTCTGTGTTCTGGGAGAACTCCATAACTTTATATTCCAGATCACTAACTAGTACTCAGCTCTATTTATTCTTCTTTTACCCTATTTATTTTTAATTATATTTTAAATTTCTAAGAACTTTTTCTTCTAGCTGTTCATTTATTTGGCAGCCATTCTTGTCTTATAACACAATATCACGTGCCCACCTGCGTGCGCCCCGCCCACCCGCCCACTGCTCAGCCACATCCGCCCACGCACCACGCTCGCAGCTGTGCCCTCCTCACCGTGCCCCGCCTGCCCACTGGCCGCCAGCCTTGCTGCGATCGGAACCTGTGGGCTGCGGGAGAGGGCCCAAGAGGTGCTCCATGCACCTCAATGTGACCGGTTGTTTGGTCGTTTTGGTCGTGACGCCTCTTGGCCTTTTATTATTATGATGGCCTCTGGAACCTCCCTGAAGATACTAATATACATTTTGTTTTTAACATTTTTAAAAATTTCTTGCATATCGCTCTTCTCTGGGATTCAGCTGTTTGCTTTGCTTACCTTGATGTTTCTTTTTATGCAATGAACTTTGCTAGAAATTCTTCTGCTCTTGTGTGATAGGTTGATATGTATAAGTGAAAGACTAGGATAGTGTTTGTAGATGTGCCTCTTCTATATACAGAAGTGTGTTCCCCTATGGCCTCTCTCTTGAAAGGGAAGGCTGCCCACAGCTCTGTGGGAGAAACGGGTGGGGCGTGCTGGAGGCAGCTGCCTTCAGGGGGCAGGGAGCAGGCAGACAGGCTGGGGGCTCCCACAATTGCCAGAGAAAGGCCTTCATCTGGGTGGTGGACACTTTTCTGAGCGGTGGCTTTGCTTCCGCACCCTCCCTGCCCTGCGGGCTGCGGTGGCTCTGTCTGCCTCCCTCCCAGATGCCACACCACCATTTAAGTTCTCGCTGAACAGTACTTACCCTTTATTTATAGAACAGTTTCTATTTGTTTAACCTTTCCTCCAGGAAAGAACAAAAACAAGTCTTTTAAAAGTCATCTGGCATGAAGACCTTCCACAATCTCACTCTGCAGAGAGGCTCCTCACATTAGTGATCGGAGCTGTGGATTTTCTCCCCACACAGGGGAATGGCCACTCGCCCCCGCGCAAACGCCCCATCTGGGCCCGCAGCTACTGCTGCATGTATCCCGCTGTATTATAACAATTTGTAAAATCTACTCCCCACCACCTCCCCACACTGACGATAAGCCCTGGGAGGCAAGATTCTATTCCCCCAATTCCCCAATCCCTAGCACATGGCCAACAAAATACAAAACAAAAACCAGCTTCGACTGAGTTTTTGCTGTGTGCCAAGCCGATGTGCTTTATGTACATAATGTGATTTATGTCATAAACACTCACAATCTCCAAGAGAAGACATTATTATAGAAAATGAAGTGAGTGAATGTTAAGTGAATAAGTCTGGTAATTTTGTGCACACAGTATGATGACAACGTGCCTAATGGAAAAAGTGTGGGCTCGGAGCCAGAGTGTGGGTCCTCCTTCTATGACTTGTTAGCTGTGTGCTTGTGGCTACGTCATTCCCTTCTTGGAGCTTCAGTTTGCTCTTCTGGAAATGGGGAGGTAATCCCCATCAGGCAAGGTGACGTTCAGAATTAGTGATAATTTGTGCAAAACAGTTTATACAGTGCCTGTGCATGGTAGGGTCTTCGCAACCAGATATTATTATTATTAATAATAGCAATTCATATAACACTCCTTCATTAATGAGATTGTGTATCTTATTTCTGAGACTACTGAGCAACAGGTTACCCAGGGTTTTTCACCATAGCTCTCCCTACCAGGCACATACACTACGAGACAGCTCCACGCTTCAGTAGGTACAGGACACAGTGGTCTTGGGCAGAGTCCCAAGCAACTAAAGTCCAAGTGCGCATCTCCACCCACCACACCCAAAGGCGAAGGTTCAAAGTGTGTCCCCTCCCAGGCTCATCACGCTGGCTCAGTATGTACACTCAGTTGGAACCTATTGATTGATTCATTTTTTAAAAATAAAAATGTTAAAGTTCTCTACTAAAAAGTATGCCACGTTTCCTAATAAGAATTCATTTTAGATTACTTTCTGAAAATCAAGGAATGCAATTTGCTATACAGGATGAGGCTTTGGAGTCACCAGATCTACATTTCCATACCACCGCTACCAATTAATAACTGTGCGCACTGACCTTGGTGTGGGACCTTCACTGTGAGCACTGACCTTGGTGTGGGACCTTCACTGTGAGCAGTGACCTTGGCGTGGGACCTTCACTGTGCACACTGACCTTGGTGTGGGACCTTCACTGTGAGCATTGACCTTGGTGTGGGACCTTCACTGTGCACACTGACCTTGGTGTGGGACCTTCACTGTGAGCACTGACCTTGGCGTGGGACCTTCACTGTGCACACTGACCTTGGTGTGGGACCTTCACTGTGAGCAGTGACCTTGGTGTGGGACCTTCACTGTGAGCATTGACCTTGGTGTGGGACCTTCACTGTGAGCACTGACCTTGGTGTGGGACCTTCACTGTGAGCATTGACCTTGGTGTGGGACCTTCACTGTGCACACTGACCTTGGTGTGGACCTTCACTGTGCGCCCTGACCTTGGTGTGGGACCTTCACTGTGCGCCCTGACCTTGGTGTGGACCTTCACTGTGCACACTGACCTTGGTGTGGGACCTTCACTGTGAGCATTGACCTTGGTGTGGGACCTTCACTGTGCACACTGACCTTGGTGTGGGACCTTCACTGTGCACACTGACCTTGGTGTGGGACCTTCACTGTGCACACTGACCTTGGTGTGGGACCTTCACTGTGCACACTGACCTTGGTGTGGGACCTTCACTGTGCACACTGACCTTGGTGTGGGACCTTCACTGTGCGCACTGACCTTGGTGTGGGACCTTCACTGTGCGCACTGACCTTGGTGTGGGACCTTCACTGTGAGCACTGACCTTGGTGTGGGACCTTCACTGTGAGCACTGACCTTGGTGTGGGACCTTCACTGTGAGCACTGACCTTGGTGTGGGACCTTCACTGTGCACACTGACCTTGGTGTGGGACCTTCACTGTGCACACTGACCTTGGTGTGGGACCTTCACTGTGCACACTGACCTTGGTGTGGGACCTTCACTGTGAGCACTGACCTTGGTGTGGGACCTTCACTGTGCACACTGACCTTGGTGTGGGACCTTCACTGTGAGCACTGACCTTGGTGTGGGACCTTCACTGTGAGCACTGACCTTGGTGTGGGACCTTCACTGTGCACACTGACCTTGGTGTGGGACCTTCACTGTGCACACTGACCTTGGTGTGGGACCTTCACTGTGCACACTGACCTTGGTGTGGGACCTTCACTATGAGCATTGACCTTGGTGTGGACCTTCACTCTGCGCCCTGACCTTGGTGTGGGACCTTCACTGTGCACACTGACCTTGGTGTGGGACCTTCATTGTGAGCATTGACCTTGGTGTGGACCTTCACTGCGCGCCCTGACCTTGATATGGGACCTTCACTGTGAGCACTGACCTTAGTGTGGGACCTTCACTGTGCACAGTGACCTTGGCATGGGACCTTTACTGTGCACAGTGACCTTGGTGTGGGACCTTCACTCTTCTTAAGTGGCGTTCTCCCTTTTGAATAACAACGTCTAGAAGACCACAGCAGAACACTGTACTCTGGAATCAGGTGCCCACTTTCAAATCCAGGCTCCATCCAGCCATAGCTCTGTGGCCTCCCATGAGTCGCTTATTGGGAAATGGAGATACAACTCATTCGGCTGTTGGGGCTTAAATGAAATAACATGTAGAGTATCCAGTGCAGTGGCCGCACACGGTGAGTGACCACTGAATGCCAGGGGTTTCCACAGCACCCTCACCTCCTCCACGGGCTGTTAGAGCCCAGGGGGTGGGAGCCCCGTGTCTAATGCCCACCCCTGCAAGTGTTTGTTACAAATCATAACCAGACCTGGTTTGGGCGCAGTCTTAAACACCTATGTTAGTTAATATATGGTTTCTGCCCTTCAGAATGTTTGGGAGAAACTAGACCGCTCACCCAGAGCTGAGATCTCAATTTACACTGTGATTACCACACCACAAACTACAGAGCGGCCTCCAGGGAGTCCTCCACTCACAGGGCCGGGCAGACGGTGGCGGGAGGGGGGCAGAGAGAGGTTAGGGGAGAGGCCTTGTTTGTCTTCCCACCTGAGAGGGGGGTAGGAGGGGGGCGGGGAGGGCGTTTATGTGAAGTTGGTGACCGGAAGACACATGCCTGAGCTCCTGGAGGCAACACGCTCCTGTGGTCAAAGAAGCCGGAGATCCGGATTTGCATGCAAAATCCCCACATTCAAAAACTGATCTGCAATTTTCAAACAGAACTGTGTGTGAGCAAAACCGATGACTCCTGAGCGGCTGGATCTGGCCCCAGACACCTGATGCGTCTGGCGACATCTGCCAGGCACAGTAAGCCTCTCACAAACACTCAGACAAGAGGCTTCTGTTCCAAAGAGCGAGACCTGTCCGGGCGGGCGCCCGCCCGGAGCTGCTGCTCACGTGAAGATATGATGCCACCGCCCGGGGATGAACAGGCTCTGACGTTGTTTTTAATAAACGATTTGGGAACGTAACAACTGTACTTTTCCAAAGGCACGCAATAAACTCTGCAAACCCAGCATCGCTCTGGGTTAGGCAAAAAGGGACACATCTAGAGCCGAGTCACTTAGCCTGTGGAGAGGGTGCAATTTAATCCTCCAAGCTCCCGTGTGGCGTGAAGGCACCAGGTGAGGCTGGCTGGCGTTCTTCCTACAACAAAGGAGCTCACTGTATTCCTTTGTGGTGGAGAAGCAGCCAGGGGTGGGGCTGGTCTCCCCGCCTGCCAGTGCTGCCTTCAGCAATGGAGTCACAGAACAATGTCCTAAGTCCCTGCCCGGGGAGCTGGGAAGAGCCCTCACTCCAGCCCCCCTAGGATTGGGACTAAAACTTAAGAATTACCCCTTCACAAAACCCAACCAACCCCGTGCCACCCTGCTCCACAGTGCTGCCAGAGGAAGGCTTCAGTCACCGATGAAAACACAACACAAAGCAGAAAAGCGTAGCAGCTTCATCACTCACATGATGAGTAGGGCATCTTGGGTTTCAAGGTCAACCTGTTGACTCCCGCACTCAGGGTGTGTGCAGGCGTGCATCGCTGAGGCATTAGTTGGCAAAAAGCAAGCACCTTTTAGAAGCCCTCACACTCATGACTGCAGACTCCCTGTCTGTGAAAGAGGAGACTCTATGACCGCTCTCCCGTCCTGGGCAGGGACGAGTTTCAAGGAAGGACTAAAAGGCGAGGCTCGCAGGAGCAGCCTCGGTGCTTAAAATTCAAATGCCACACATCGTCTTTAGCTCTTAACTAGGAAGTCTCACAATCTGGTTGTTTTAGGTGAGAAACTTGAATGGAAGCTCTGGTCTTACATCCAAATCGCTTCGTCAATCAAACACTGCTTTCTGTCCGTGGCAGCTGGTATTGGCTCCGGAAAAGCACAACCTGGATACCCAACTGTTAGAAAACTCTATTATCATTTGGCCATGAGCATTTCACAAATGGAATAAAAACCGAAGTGTTTCAAAGTCATGGTTCGATGGAAACAGCTGGGGGGATGCTAGAAAACTCTATTATCATTTGGCCGGCACCACCCCGCTATGAATTCCCCTGGCCCTCGTCACTTTTATAAACCATTCCTTACCCTTTCCTTTAGGTCACGGGACAGGACACACTGAGGATCTAGCATATGCAGAGGCTACAGCCTCAGAGGAGCCCAGGAGGAAATGGGCCTTCAGTCCCAGTCCTCATTCAAGGAGCATTTGCTAAGCACCTACTGTGTTTCAGGAACCGGGCCCAGGGATCCTAACAGGCCTGTGTGCTTAGGTCACACCCTTCACCTCCAGGGCAGAGGAGAGGAGCAGGACAGGTGTGAGTGGATGCACAGAGGATGTGGAAGCTCGCTCTGCAGGGTGAGGGGAGGTGCCACAGGGAGCCATGGCAACACAGGCACCTGTCCACACCTCCCCCACTGAACCCCGCCAAGTTCCAGGCCTAGCACCATTGGGAATCAGAGACGCAATCCTCAGAACCGAGCTGGTCACAGCAATGTCATCGATATCAAATGCCAGAGAAAGGGAAGTGGGGAGCTAGAGGAAGACGCAGCAGTGGCGTATGACTAGGCAGCGGGGGTGCAGGTGCCTGGAGAACAGTGACAAGGGCCTGCAGAGTGTTGAGGGACATCCTGAGGAAAGGGCGTTTGGGAGAGGATTACTGATGTAAGCAAGCCAGGAACTGGGCTGAACTCTGTAAAAGGGAAAGAAAGACGCTCAAAGTCACTGATCATCAGGGAAATGCAAATTAAAACCACAATGAGGCCCTAACCGGTTTGGCTCAGTGGTAGAGCATCGGCCTGTGGACTGAAGGGTCCCAGGTTCGATTCCAGTCAAGGGCATGTACCTTGGTTGCGGGCACATTCCCAATAGGGGGTGTGCAGGAGGCAGCTGATAGATGTTTCTCTCTCACTGATGTTTCTAGCTCCCTTCCTCTCTGTAAAAAAATCAATAAAATATATTTAAAAAATAAATAACCACAATGAGATATCACCTCACACATGTCAGAATGGCTACCATCAACAAATCAACAAATGACAAGTGCTGGTGAGGATGTGGAGAAAAAGGAACACTCCTGCACTGCTGGTGGGAATGCAGACTGGTGCAGCCACTGTGGAGAACAGTATGGAGTTTCCTCAAAAAATTAAAAATGGAACTTCCGTTTAACCCAGCAATCCCACTTCTGGGAATATGTCTCAAGAAATCAGAAACACCAATCAGAAAGGATTTATTCATCTCTATGTTCATAGCAGCATTATTCATAATAGCTAAGATTTGGAAACAGTCCAAGTGCCCATTAGTAGATGAGTGGGTAAAAAAGCTGTGGGACATTCACACCATGCAATACCATGTGGCTATAAAAAGAGGGATCTCTTACCCTTTGGGAAAGCATGGATGGGCCTGGAAAATACTATCCTCAGTGAAATAAGTCAATTCGAGAAAGATAAATATCACATAATCTCACTTATTTGTGGAATCCAATGAATAAAATGAATTGACCAACAAAATAAGACCCAAAGCATGAAGGCATGGAGCAGACTGACACACCTCGAGGTGGGGTTGGGGGACCAGGAGAGATAAATCAAAGGCCTATATACTTATATGCACAGCCCATGGACACGGGCACTGGGGTGGTGAAGACCTGGGGGGTGGGAAGGGGCTGGGAGGAGGGGGTAAAGGGGAGAAGATGGGAGCTATCTGTAATACTATCAACAATAATATATATATATATATATATATATATATATATATATATACATGAGAAAGAAAGGAAGAAGACGGAAAGATAAATGATATGCAACAAATTTCATGAAATGACAATATCAATTGTTGTGGCAAAAATGTTATTTATTGCATTGCATAAGATATTATAAACTCCTTTGGATATAATGTAGACAATATTAAGGTTTTTTCAGCAAACACATATAAATTTAATAAGAAATTTCCTCCCCTCAAAGTATAATAATAATAGATGAAATTAATGAACTAAAATCGCAGTCAATAAAAATGTTTAAAAAATCTTTAACAGGATTTGATCTTGTAAATTCAACCAGTCGTAAAATGACTTGGATTTCTGTTCTAGAATGGAAAACCATTTTTATATGGAGATATGTTAAAATAAATACTTCAATTATGTTATCTTTGTTAGAAAATTATGAATCAATAACTAATAAATTATTTTACAAAAAAGAAAGGGTGATTATTAATATTATAAAGCATAAGAGATGAGAAGAAGAGTGATCAGCGTCCCCTCCCATCCCCAGAAAGACAGCGAATGGACAGAGGAAGCTAAGGTCATTTTCCAACAGAGACAACGCTCCTGTCCTGCTTGGAGGCGAGGCGGGTACTCAGGGCCAGGGCCTCGCACACAGGCAGTCACACAGGGGGGTCTCAGCAGGGAGGTCATGGCCTCAAAGTCCGATCAGCCCTCAGTTGTCCCTGGAGGAAGAAATACTTACCTAGAGGATATCTGAAATACCCGCTGAAATTCTTATTTCTTGTAACCAATTGTTTCCTAGGTCAATTGCCAAACAAGTAGAATTAACCTGTTATTGGCAGGACATACCAATCTATTAATTAAAATCTACTTGATATTCTTTGTAAAAACCCAATTAATGTTGGACACCAGGCAGAATAGATAGCTACTTGAATGAGTCTTTTACTTGCTACCAGCAGTGTTTGTGAGCTCACAAATTGGTAATTCTGGTCCTGCTATTGCCTGGAATATAGGAAACAGCATGAATATGAGCCCAGCAGTATTAAACAGAAAAATTCAGAAATAGTTGATTATGCTTAATTCTGAAGGGTAGGCATGTGTATCTATGGATATAATTTTATATTGTGTGTGTATGTGTACATGTATGTATATGTGTATATATGTATGTTTGCATGAGTGTGTGTTCTAGAATATGGTTCTATTTTCTACTTGTAAACAACGTTTCTGCTCATATGATGCAGTGGCATTCCTACCGCTGTGCCCGTGGCTTGCAGGGACCCCTGAGAACCAACAAATGAAAGCCCTAGAGCCCTGCCTGCGGCTCGCTGTCTGTAATTGTGTGATTATCCCTCTGAGATCCTCTTATCAAAATCTCAAGAAATGCATATAAGCTCCTGTCCTCACGATGACTACTGCCATCTGAAATTCTTTAAGAGGTTCACCACGAAACTGGTGATGAGCTATAATATTCTTTAATTTCTCAAATAAAAGTAGGAGAATACCCAATAAATCGAGAGCTTACAGAAATAGAATTTTTCAAACTGCTCACAAAATCATAGGCTTTTATATGTGATCTTTAAATACATTGATTTAACATAATCATAACTTTTTCTTGCTGCAGTTTTTTAGAAATTTTGAGTTAGAATACTCAGGCTCCAAAGCTACATTTGCTTTCACTTTAGATGCATAAAATATATGGAAAGAATTGGTCGTGTAAATAGCGCTGTGCATCGAAACAGGCCTGTTGAACAATGTTACTGCCGAGCAAATAAGACACACCCGGTATGACCAGGTGGCATATAACCCTATGTAGAAGAATAAAGAGATTCTAGAAATTCATGTTAAAATAGAAAAGAAAATGTCCTAAGAGCCTGTCAAATATTTGGATGCATAATTTTATTCCTCTAAAGTTATAAGTAAGCCAAATATAAAACTGTAAACTTTATTTCATTTAAATTAAATGATTGGCATTAAATTTTAATTTTTAAATAAAGAATTTAACTTCTACTGCAAGGATTCCTGACTTTTAACTGAGAATAATCAACTTTTTATTTTCTGTAATGTAAAAATCACCATTCTTATTGTTGCTTTTTTGGGTTTGTTTCGTTTTGAGGGTCTGTAGATTGTTGGGCTGAGGAAAGTTGATGGAGGTGGCCCAGGGTGGACGGGCAATGAGGCTTCTAGCTACGCCTCGTCCCTCCTGGAAATACCCACGAGTTAGACAGCTGGGTAAGGGCTTTGCCGTGGGCTGGAGCAGCCACCGTCCAGGTTTAGGAGCTCTGACTGCTTTAAAACAGGACCATACAAACTCTGTTTCCATTAAAAAAAATTAGCATAAATTGAGGAAAATCATATTCCTTGCAAATATGGTGCTCTCTTATCCAGTTTTGTGGAATTTACATGAAGCAGAATAAACGAATGCTCCAGTATTTATAATGCTACTCCAAGTTCACGAAGGAAAAAGGCAGACTCGAAGTAAGATCCATCACACAGAAGCGGCACCCATTACCCTCCTAGAAGCAGCTAGAACAGTCAGCAAACTGTCCAACCCGAGCCACGGAGACTAGCAATGCTCTAGCCTGCCGTGTCTGAGGAAACAGCCAAGAAGACGGCGGTAACTGGAAGCCAAGATGAGTCCACAAAGATGGAAAATACCCAACTAACCTCACCGACGTCCTCACTGTGGGTTCCTGGGTGCCCACACTGTCCTGCGAACCTGCTCACATCAAAACCGTCAGGAAGGCTTTGAGCCTCCCTCAGATGTCTCACAACAGAATTTTAAAAACCTCTCCAGGCGACCTGATGGCTCTAACACACGATCAGCTCATGAAACACTTGTGTGACTGCAGCCGGTTTTAGGAATAGTTCACAAGGTGTATTGAAGACGGTGGGGAAATTGAGAGGACCTGGGCTGCAGATGCAGGTCAGCTGTGTTCACAGCTGGGCGATAGCTGGCCCCTCTCAGTGCGACCTGTGGGCCCGGCGCACCTGGGAGAAGCCTCCTGCGCACACGGAGCTGGGCCTGCACGGGGCCCAGGCCAGGAGGCTCTCGCCTCGGTTCTTCTTCTTCAACATGTATAACAGACTCTGACAGTCACACACACACACACACACACACACACACACACACAAGGCTGCCCATCAAATCTGTGTCTGATTCAACTAAAAGAAACAGCTCATGTCATACAATTAAAAGATGTAAATCTTTATTTCAAGGCAACCAAAAATAAGAGATCTCATAGAAATATATGTAAAATCCCGAGTGCCAGCTTAACAAATTGATTTCCTAAGGGGAAGAGGGTCGATCTGGCTGGCATTTTTAACTCTTTCCAAATCCAATGGGGAAAGCCAGTGAGGGCCTCTGAATAAGCAGCTGCAAAGGAGGCTATTTACCACAACAGAGGTGTGAGTGACAGGTGAGTCCCAGGAGCTTTAAGGAAGTGATAGGCTCCCCAGGCTGGGTCCTCCCACTGAGGGGTGGGAGCCAGGAGCTCCCCAGGTTGGGGAGGGGACAGGGGGAGGGCACTGAGGGGATCCCATTTCCATGGATCTGTCTTTTCCAGAAGAGAGAACGCCCAGACATTGGTTGTGTCATTGTGACAGAATAAACCTCACTCTTTTCCCGGGCCCCAGAGTAGAGTGTGGCACAAAAAACACAGAACACTTTATGATGATGCTCAGTTGTCATTGCACCTGGACAACAGGCCAGTGAGAGGGCTGGGACCACAGTCCCATGTGAGCCTCCGTTTTCCCGGGAGGATGGGTCAGAAACTCCAGGGTAGGTCCTTCGCTGATAAACGGCGGCGGCGGGGGGGGGGGGGGGGGGGGGGGGGGGGGGGGGCGCGAAGGTAGAGCTTCCTGGTCCAGGCATCCCCGTGAGGGCGGAAGTGGGGGCACAGGGATGCGGAGGGCAGTGCGCATCAGAACGGAATTACTCGTTCTGGTTCTGGGCCCTGCACTCAACCTTCCACCAAGTCAGAATCTAGGGGCTCCTGGTGGCTGCACATTTCTGCACATTTCACCTGACATCCTCAGGACTTCTGACCTGGTGACCTGAGGCGCACATTCTGGAAACTCTTAGAAAGGAGGTCGCCAGGTAAGTGATCCCTCTCCCAGGGGCACTGCGTGCTCCAGGACCTGCACCGGGGCTGGCTGGTCACCTGAGCCGCTCTGCCCTCACAACATTGGCACTGAACTTGCCCACACGGGCCTGGTTCTCCTCACACAAAGTCCTCCGGTCTCCAGGGTCCATTGCAGAATTCAGCTCCGCGAAGGTAATAAAAAGCAAATTCAAAAGCCCAAAGAGGTTCCAACACAGCCTGAAAGGGAGTTCAGCCTCCCAACAGAATGCTCCGGCACCCACAGAATGCCCCAGCGTCCACAAGATGCCCAGGCACAAGCGGGCCTCTTACTCAAATAGAAGATAAAGAGGGGAGAGGCCTCGCACCTGGCTTTCACTGCAGTCGCAGGTAATGTAAGGGTTTGGGCCAAACGTGCTTCCTCGCTGCCCAAACCTTTCTTCTCTGTCAGCCCCACAGCCCTGAGGCCCAGCATACCCAGCCGGGCACACCCTTTTCACATGATGACATGTTTGCCTTTGTTGCTCAGCTCGACACAAGGTAAGCAGCAGGCCCGGGCCTGAGGTGAGGGAGAGGGGCACTGGGGTGGGAATTAAGGGGTGTTCACCCTCAGGTCGCAGGGTGAGACCCTGCAGGGTGCCCCAGACCCAGCCTGGTGAGGACGGTTCAGCCCAGGAAGAGGTACCGAGGAAGCCACAAAGGTGGCTGCGAACCCGAGACTCAGAGGAGGGACTGCTGTCCTCACGTTGTAAACAGTCCTCGCGTCGCACAGGTGGGGTAGGTGAGTCCCTGTTACTCCAGAGACACAGTTTGGGCCATAAGTGGAACTTAATCTCAGCTTTACAGAAACAGCTACTGTTGTAACACTGGCTGGTATTTCCAGAGCACTGGATAAAGGCTTCACACAATAATGTCATCTATCCTCACCGCGCCGGTATCAGCCTCCGCATCGCCCTTATGCAGATGAGGAAACTGAGAGCGAGGCTCTGAGCGTGGTCTACAGTTACCCGGTTTCTCACCGGCAGGCCAGGCTGGGACTGAAACCCAGGCTGTCTGCTGTGACACCCTGGCTCTTCACTCCAGCGGTTCTCAACCTGTGGGTCGCGACCCCTTTGGGCGTCAAACGACCCTTTCACAGGGGTCGCCTAAGACCATTGGAAAACACATATATTACATATTGTTTTTGTGATTAAGCACTATGCTTTAATTATGTTCAATGTGTAACAATGAAATTGGGGGTCACCACAACATGAGGAACTGTATTAAAGGGTCGCGGCATTAGGAAGGTTGAGAACCACTGCTTCGCTCCAATACTAAGTCACTTCCTATCGAATGTGAAAAAACTGGACCAGGATATTCTATTTGAGAAAAATCCCTATGACTCTCTCTTCATGATATCATTTACATGTGCACACACACTCAGAGGGAGGTTAGAACAGTGACCCCTAGGCTGTCCCATTGATCCATATGGAGGAGGGGTCAGCAGAGGACACCAGCCAGTGAAGCATCCAATATTATCAGTGCCCATGGGAGCCATGCTTTGGAAAAGGTGAGGGCGCAACCTAAGATAAGAGAACTTGTCCTTCTGCCTCAGTACCATGATTGTGGAGTTAGGGTCCTAACCCTTACTTACCCAGGACACAAAGAGTCACCCGGTGCCCACACCACACCCTAGCCAATGAGATCAGAATCCATGGGGGTGGGGCCCAGGCTTCAAGGGACTTCAATGCACAGCCAGGACTGAAAACTGCTCTAGAGGACGGTGCTCAGCAGGAGGAGAAAACACTTCAGTGACATGTAGAAAGTGTGCTTTTCACGCGCAGGTCACCAGCTATAGCACAGGAGATCTACATGGCCACCTGAATTGAAGGATGTCTGACCTCTCAAGTTTCTAACCGAATTATAAGTCTTGCTCCAAGCATTCCTCTCTTAGATCAGCAGGGCCGGGAGCATCATGACTGTTGCCAAGCCAGTTTGGTGATGCAGACTGGGGGTCTTTCTGGTGGATTACAGTACCTGCCCAAGAAGTCTGCAGTGAGAATTCACTACCACACACAGCCTTGCTACACGTTACGGTGAAGGCATGTCTCAGACTAAGTTCTACAGGCACACGCATTAAACAAACATACGTTGGCCAAGCAGGCAAAAAGCAGTTTGTCAACCTGTTCCATGAGCTCAGTGAAGTCCCAACTCTATGGCTCTTTAGGTTCAATACACCGAGAATGCAAGGCTCACTGAAGACGCAGCCCCGTCCCCTGGCAGGGTGCTGTCCCCTGGCAGGGTGCTGTCCCCTGGCAGGTGCTGTGCCCTGCGGGAGGGCAGAGACCCACCTGAACCAGGATGCCACGCGGCACTGAGCTGAGGTGGAGCCTCAGGTACCACCCTAACGTTAGGTTAGTTATACACCCGGCACATTCTTATCGCCTGTTCTCCCGTGGGGAGCGAGGAAGGCTTTCTGACTATTTTCTCCAGTCCACATACTTAGTGTGCCCACAACTTCACCAGTGAGACCCCGCTTCTCACATGTTTTCCTATTCAATTCATCTGGTTTCTGTTCTATTTTTTTCCATTTCTCACTTTCTTATGCTAATGTCAGTTACTCATTTTACCAAGAAAACCATTTTTGACATTCAGAATGCTCTCAAGACTTCTATTGTTGTAGAGAAATAGATCACTGAAGAATTTGTACCGGCCAGGAGTGTGGTCCCTCCTCATACAATACTAGTTGGCTACTCAACTAGTGTTCTTGACAGCATGTTAGCTGGCCAACCACCTCTAGAAGTAAAAGCTTAACTGCACATGCGTGAGGTCACTCTGGTTGTCATGTAAATTATGGCCATTCTAGCACCGACACTGAGCGAGCAAAGTCCATTTAGTACCAAGTATATTGGATCTTACTAGGTGTGTGACAATATTCCCCGGTGGCTAATGGAAGTCCGTAACTATGTGTATGTGAAATGACCTGGGTTATTTGGTGATGAGGCTATGGACAGTGCTTCCAAAGCTGGGTCTGACTGAATTCTTTCCATAGTTCAGATTACAGATAACCTCATGCTAACCAGCTCTTCCTGTTCCCAAGGCCCCGGCAGGCTGGGCAGCAGCAAAGAAGTCCCCAAGAGACAGGACAGAGAGGAAACGGCCTGCTGATGCCAACTGCTAATTTGCACTTGGCCCTGGCATCCGTCTGAAACGCCTCTGACTGAAGGAAGCTGGTGTGCTTAGTGTTGTCTTTAATATTTTTGCTGTCTTTGTCACCTCTAGTCATATACCCTTTAGTGAATTGCCATTTAGAGAACATTTTCATGTTTATTTTACATTTTTGTCTTCTGAAAGCAAATCTATATTTTTACCACTTCTAAGAAGCAGATATTCTTTTTTTTCCGATTTTTAAAACCAGTATTTCCTGAGCAACTACTGTAAATAAACTTCTACAGATCCAAATGGATGACAAAAGAAAAACAAACAAAAAGAAAACCGCTGACTGACACTAAGGAAAAGACAGGTGCATGTCACACGGGAAGGAGGCCAGGGAACAGAAGGGAGTGAGTTTTCAGCAAGCCCCAGGGGCCTAGTCTCCCAGAGAAACCGCATTTAATAACCTCCCCAAATATTTTCAGGCATAAAATAAAAATAGAAACCAGCACTTCACTGGAAAACAGACTATAATATGGTGAAAAGTGAGACAGCAGAGAAAAATGAAACGTGACCTTCTTATTGTTGGTAATAATGGGCACAGATGTATCAGGAAGCATTTTTATGGGAGCAGCAGGGTTTCAAGGTCCACCCAGGAGACAGTGTTCCTGTCCTGGGTTTAACGATGGCAGCATCGCTTGGGGGAGGGAGTCCGTCTCCCAGGGTTCTCTATGGCTTACGGAGGCAAGTCCAGGGCTTGGTGGCGAGCAGAGTCCTGTGCGGCCACCTCTGTCCTGGGTCTGCCATTGCCCTCGAGTTACCAGAGCGAATCCCTTCATCTCCTCGCTGGGTTTCATATGTTCCACAGGTGCTGTTTAGATCTCTCCTCTGTACAGAGAGCTGTACCATGAAGAAACCAAGGAACTCTGGCCAAGAATAAAGGGTTCAAGGTGCAACAGAAACACTAGGTATTGTTACCGACTCAAAGTCCCTTGAGTGGCAAAAACCAGTGATAAGAAATTTAATAATTAATTCCCTGACTTTTGTTTTTGTGGTTGTTATCAGGTCTCAACTTCACGACAGTCTATTAAAGTCTTCAGCAGCGGAGGCACCCGGTACACCGGAACTTACTAGAATGTACTTCAGTGGAAGCTTAGGTGCAAGTTGAAGTGTGTGATTCCATAGGCAAGAGCACGGGAGAAAGCCTGATATTTAGTGCTGAGGTCAGCAGGGCTGGACTGGGGTGAGGCCAGCCAGGAGCAAATGTAAGGGGCCGCCAAAAATTGCAGTAGTCGAGATAAATAACATTTTCCTGCTATAGAGTTAAAACTAAAAATAAGTGAATAAAAAAATCCATGTTGAACAAAGCAGATATTTTTTTTTAAAAGAATCTTAAATAAAGAAGCACCGAGCACAAAACAAAAGAGCCAGCATGGGGGGGGGGGGGGGGGGGGAATCAATACTACCGATCCTGTTTTATTTAAATTTCTGATATTTTGTTCATCGTGAATTTTTTTGCATTCATTCTGAGTGTTTTAAATATTGCCTATAGTGCTGTTCATCTCCATCACCCTGCCCTCCAGGAGCGGCGGGCCCAGCGCCCTGCAGTCGCAGCCCGGGGCCAGCGCCTAGAAGGGCTGGGGGAGCGCAGCCGGCCGCCTCCGGGCGCCCCGAGCCCGAGCCCGAGCCCGAGCCCGAGCCCGAGCCTGAGCAGGTGCCGCGCGGGGCAGAGGGCGCGCCGGGCGCCGGCCAGCCTACCTGGCTTGTTGCGCGTGCCGTGCCTGCGCGCCAGGCTGAGCTCGCGGTGGATGCGGCTCTCCAGGTACTCCTGCTTCTTGCCCAGCATCTCCTCCGTCTCCCGCAGCCGCGCCAGGGCCTCCTGCGGGCTGGGCGCCGCGCGGCTCCGGGAAGAGCCCCGTTTAAACAACTTGCCCAACTTGCTCATGCTGCGCCGGGGCCGCGTCCTGGGTCTGCGCTCCGACCTCCCGGGCGGCGCTCGCTCTGGGATCAACAAGCCGTCGGGGCAGGTGACACACACCCCTGGGCATTTCCTGGCGCCGCCCCGCCCTCGGCGGCCAGGGGGCGGGGAGGGGAGGGGACGTCTCCCTGGGACATGGCCGCGAGCGCCGCGGGCCTGGGGTGTTGGGGACGGCTGGGAAGGAGGACAAAACTCCGGGGGACCGCCAGGGAGTTGTTTAGTGCTGAGGTGCATGGGGTGGAGGTCAGCACACCCATGTTCCAGGGTCTTGTGGGAGCCTGAGAGCGCGCGCGTGTATGTGTGTGTGCGCGTGTGTGTGTGCTGGGACACCCAGATAAACAAAACGCTTCCTCCACGCATGTGCTTGTGTGAGTGTGTGAGTGTGTGTGTGTGTGTCTGTGTCTGTGTGCACGGTGTCCCTGCACAGCCTCTGCCCTTGTGAATAAGAACATCAGGTATGCGGATCTCGGTGTGTGTCCCGTGGGTGTGAGTGTGGAGGCACAGGGACCTGCGCTGTGATGCAGGAGTGAGGAGCCGCTTGCTCTAGGAGCAGCAGGTCTGACCAGGCTTGTCTCTGCAGAGCAGGAATGTGGGCAGGTGCCTGTGTGCTCTGCTCTCCGCATGGGTCATTCCCACGTCACCCTTACCTCATCCTTACGGAGCTGGAAGGGCCTGGAGGGTGGTGGTTTCTCTGTCCCAACCTCAGGACTTCCCAGTGAGTTTGGTTGTTGCGTTCAGCTCTGTCCTGCAGCTGAGCCTTCAGCGTGAGGTTAGTGTAGCGCTCGCCTGTGAGAGGCTGCCAGTGTGTCAAATGCCTTTACACAGACACCTCAGTAACAAAAAGAGAAAAGTCCCAGAGAAAAGAAATGTTCTTTTGCTCATGCTCGCTCTCTCGGTCCCATCTCGGAGGCCCCCGACAGTGTGGCAAGCTGGAAGGACACCAGTATGTACAGTGACTGCGGCCGACGCGAGCACGCCATGGAGAAGTGCACGTGGACTTGAGTCTGCAGCCTGGTTTTCAAGGGCTGTGTGTACCCCACACAACACGGCTTGTTTGAGCAACATCACCCCAGTCAACGGGACCTATTTGCGATCCTTAGCTAAGCACTGATTGTCTCAGGGAACAAAGCATCCATTACTATGACAAATACACCTTGATACTCAAGATCAATAACCCAATTCATCTGCCATCCTACTAACACAAGCAGCAGTTCGGTCCACTTGATCCAACACTGGAATAGCCAGTGCCAAATTTTGCCGAAGAAATCAGACATTTTCATAGGAGGCTCCTTGGTTTCTATCTTCCACACACAGACACAGACGCTCCTCATTCCCCAACCACCACAGCCAGCCACTTCTTACCATCTCCCCGGCCATCCAAAGCACTTGTGACCTGGAACACTTATTTTCCTCTAATCTTCTTGTAGACTGTAATAAGGATTGTAGTTTATGGCTGAATGTTTTGTGACTGTTTTGGAGCATATTTTTTTCTGTTCGACTGTAGGCCCTGGAGAGTTGAGAAGTAGCAAATTTTCTGTTCAGGTTCCCACTGCTGGTTAGTTTAACGCCTTTACCACTTGGAGTGCGGGAAACGAGGTAAGTCGGCTCGCGTGAATTGCGCGTACTCCGCGGGAGCCATCTTAACTCCGTTCATATAGATTTGCGGTGGAGTGCGGGAAACGTGTAAACTCGGGCCGATTGTAACTGCGTATTACCAAATATTTGTTTGTTTGCCGTTCACAAAGATACCTACCTGCGTATGCGAACCGCCATCTTATATTTTGGCGGGAAATTCACCCGACACCGTAGTGTTACTGAGTGTATCTCTATATAAGGTGCCGGCAATACAAGGGTAGTCTGCCCCGAAAGAGCTGCCTTCCAGGGATAGTGCCACAGGACAGGGGACCTGGGCCCGAGGGGTCTGCCTAGGGCTGCCGACAGTGTGGGTTTCTTGACTTCATGCAGGAAGAGTTTCACCAGAGTCCAGGTGACTATGAAGGAACAGTTATTAAAGCTGGGGATGTAAAACACAAAAGGGCTTAGTCTAGAACAGCGGTTCTCAACCTGTGGGTCGCGACCCCTTTGGCAGTCGAACGACCCTTTCACAGGGGTTGCCTAAGACCATCCTGCATATCAGATATTTACATTACGATTCATCACAGTAGCAACATCACAGTTATGAAGTAGCAACGAAAATAATTTCATGGTTGGGTCACAACATGAGGAACTGTATTTAAAGGGCCAGAAGGTTGAGAACCACTGGTCTAAAGAAGCAACAGCAGAGCCAGGCTGGGCTGCCCTAACTCTCTGGGAAGTCAGGGAAAAGGGGGCCTTGGAAACAGGTTCAGGGCACTAGCCTGCGATGACCTGGCCTGCCCAGTGCCCCCCAGGTTGCAAGCCTCTGGGGTCCTTTACGGTTTAGGAGAGGCATGCCTGTGGGGGCAGAAGAGGGGGGAGAGAATGGTGGGAGCTGCTCCCCAGAGGGAGAGAGCTCCTGGGTCCTTTGTCTCGAGGCTTTTATTTCTCTCTTGCAGGCAGGAATCTTCGGGGAAGCCTCAGGGGAGGGTTTCAGCAGAATATTCACCAGTTTTCCAGGTGTGCTCCTTCAGGACGTGGTCTCCACCGATTGGTCAGTGTCAGGGCTGGGGGTCATCAGTCACTGCAGCTGGTCCTGGTGTCGCCCACCTGGTTCTGCTGCCTTTCTGGGTCTGGAACTGAAACACAACTGAGGCTGAGATGTTATCTCTAGGGGGTGACCTGTAGCTGCGGTAAATTGCCGTCAGTGTGCTCAGCTGTGGGTCTGCTGCCCTGCTCCCCTTGTCCTGCTCACTGGCCTGTGCCAATAGCAGTAACATCCTTTTTCCTGGGTGCGTGCGATACGCCCCACACCGTCCCAGATGCTAGAGATTCACGGAGAGAAAAGAAAGACTGAAACCCATGCATTCTTTTTTATTTTTTAAATCTTCACCCGAGGATATGTTTTTATTGATTTTAGAGAAAGAGGAAGGGAGAAAGAGAGAAACATTGATTGGTTGCCTTCTGTACTCACCTGCAACCTTTTGATGTATGGGACAAAGCTCCAACCAACTGAGCCACCTGGCCAGGGCAACCCATGCATTTTTGGGGAGTCTACTTTCTAGTTGGGGAAAGACAGACAATGAATTAAGGAAGTAATGTATTATATGTGTTGGGGGGGGGGGCGGGGGAAAGCATGGGGTGTTAGCGAATTTAAATTTTAGACAACATGTACCAAAATCTTGAGTCTGAAGTCTTATGGGTCAAAGGAAGGCCAGGCCAGCTGGGCCTGGAGGCACAGGAGAGTAGTGTGAGACTGTCTCCAGAGGCAGACAGAGTCCAGGGTCCACACGATGTGCTAATAAGGATCTTGTATTTTATCTGTAGAGCAAATGAAAATCAATCAGAAATTGAAACGAGTGGTTTAATCATTAATTTATAATTCAACGGAAAAAGGAATCAGTTTTACTGCATTTAATTTTTAGTATTTTCAGAAATGCATGTGGTATGCAAAACAAGATACATTTGAATTAGAAATCATTCCCTCCATTAATACATAACTTCAGTAGGGAAAAGATAATATTTGCATGCAAGCAAACCCTCCAAATATGTATCAGTGCTCAATCCAGCAATAAGGTATAGAGAATAAATTTTTAAATCAATGATGTAGAAGCTGAAAAATAACACATTAATCTTCATTCAATACTCATCCCAGAAATGCGGTTTCATAAAGAGTTCTCAGCATCTGGTATATTTTTCATTTTCTAGTCTCAATTGATCTCAGCTAATAAGGAGGCTGTTGTGCAAAAGAATGGTCTTGTTCAGGGTGATTTACCGCGGTTAAGATGGTGAAGGAAATTGGAAATTTATAGATCCGTTAAAAAGACCATCGTGTCAGGCTAATTGAAACATTTTGGCCACCCCTTATAATCACACCCATTTTTAGGGTGCCAAATGACTCTCTACGGCAACCGAAGAATTGCCCCTTAAACACACTGCAGAGTGATCATCAAATAGTTATTCATTAAGCAGCTCAACGAGAATGTCCACATTCTTTTCATCAGCAGTTCTGTTTCTTAGAACCAAATATTCATCGTATATAGTATTGAGTCATGATAATGAGTACAAAAGTAGTTATTATGAAAAATAATAATTTTTTCAAAAATAAAAGATGTATTGCCCTGATCGGTAATGAAGATATACGGTGCCTGTGACTGAGTTTTGCCTGCATAGCTCTTCATGTTGTTTCCTATCTCTGTCTATCCCTGACCAGACAAAAAGGGACAGAATCTAATGAACACAATAAAACGATGAATAAAATAGGACCAGAGGCATGGAAACATAGAACGGACTGGTGAATCTCAGAGGGAAGGGGCAGGGAGAGATTAACCACAGGCTTTGCATGCATATATGCATAACCCAAGGACACAGACAATAGGGTAGTGAAGGCCTGGGGCAGGGCAGGAACTAGGGGGTGGGGTGGGGGAGCAAGGGGTAAAAAGGGGGGACATCTGTAATACTCTCAACAATAAAGACTAAAAAAAAAAGAAAATTAAACTGGTTAAAAAAAGGGGACAGAATCTAAGGATTATCAGATTTGGCTGTAAAATGTTTTCTACACCAACCACTTAAAGGATATAAAGTGAGATGCAGCTTTACCGTAATATCACCTGTATTGGGCATAACCTACCCAAAGCTGATTCTTACACCATCCTTTCCCTCTAGAGCAGCAGTTCTCAACCTGTGGGTCGTGACCCCTTTGCGGTCGAACGACCCTTTCACAGGGGTCACCTAAAACCATCCTGCATATCAGATATTTACATGACGATTCATAACAGTAGCAACATTACAGTTATGAAGTAGCAACGAAGATAATTTTATGGTTGGGTCACAACATGAGGAACTGTATTTAAAGGGCCAGAAGGTTGAGAACCACTGCTCTAGAGTTTCATTATACCTGAATGCAATCGCATGTAATTTGGGGCTTAATTAAGGAACACACAATTTATCTCTCAGTTAATAATTATAGCTTTCATTTTGCCAGAGACCTAGGAGTCTTCCTCTCATACTCCACATCCAACCCATCAGCAAGCCCATGGGCTCTCACTACTACTAAACCTGACCCCTGGCCGCCACCACCAGTGCTAGCATCCTGCTCCCACCCTCTCTGCTCTCTGCTAGATATCACAGTCGACTTCCAACCGACCTCCCAGGATCCCCTTGACCTTGCTGCTGTCTCTCTGCAGAGTGAGCTAGGGTCAACCACCCCCCCTCTCCCGCCCCCCCCCGTCGACTTTTCAATCCCCTTCATGAAGTGCTACCGAGCCCCACCCACCCTCACATTGTTAGGGGCAGAAGTAGAATATTGGAAACTAACTCTAATTATAATAAATATTAATCATCTGTTAACCATGATGGTTCTGTTCTGATTAGAGAAAGCACATTCTAACCTCGCTATGAGTTGTACTTCCTGGGACCTGGGAGCTCACATCAGAATGCAGTCCATCCTCCCTCGGAGAACTGCCTATCATTATGGAAAGACTTACAACCTCGGGGCCAAAACAATCCAGTCCAGGAGGCACCTGTTCTTTACAACCCCAACAGCTATTGCCTGTAATCTGGTCCCGGGTGCAGGAGGAGGAATCAAGCCTGTTTGTATGGCACGAGAAGCATTTGCTGCCTCTCGTCTGGGCTAAAGGCATGCATTTACTGCGTGAGCCTGATCAAGAACTGGTGGCAAGAGACCTCCTGTGGTCCTTGCCTGGTCTCCTCGCCCTTGGTCTGATCCACTCTGGGATGAGAGACATTGCTCTGCTTCGGTGATTTTTTAAACGCAGGGCATTCTGAGGTGTCTGTGGCTGGACAGACAAGGAGCATGGTGTGAAGCTCTTGTCTGTGGGTTTTGCAAGGCTGTAAACATTGTATATTAGGGTGTTATTTTCCTGGTGTAACTTTGCCTATAAGCTTGCTTAAATTGTTCAATGATGGGTGCTGGCGGCCTGATCCCAAAAGGTACTCCATTGGTATGGATCTTGGGAACTGGGCTACTGACACTTATCCACCAATGAAAAAAAAAAAAGAAAGAAAAGAAAGGAAAAGGGTGTTTTACCGCAATAGTGCTTGGCCTCACTCTTAAATATCCTCTTAACTGGGAACAAGAGATTAGTGTTTGGGAACACATGGTGTGAAGCTCTTGTCTGTGGGTTGTGCACGCCTATAAATATCATATATAAGAGTGTCTAATGATTGTTTTGTGTCTCTTTGTTGTTTGATTTAATTGTTTAAAGATGGGGCATATCCCACTCTGTGAAGGGGGGCGGGGGGAAGGGGCAGCTGCTTGTAGCAGGCTGACCCCATAGCATTGACTGCAGGAACTTCCCAGCAGCTGCCAAGACTTCCTAATCTTGGGGACCCTCCCTGCTCTCCTTCTCAAGACATCAGATGCCTGAAATGCTTGGCTAGTGAGAGTTTGGTCTGTCTGTAATGTAACTTTGGTTAAAGATGTTCTTTGCTTGCTTCCTTATCTTTTGGGGACTTAGTTTATGAACACAGGGAATCCTCTGTCTTTGCTGTTTGGACTTTGTGCCACTCAGAAGCAAAGGTCATTTGCTGGGCTGGGTTAGTGTAAAGTAAGATTCTAAGGCTAAAGTCCCAGTCCCTCCTTTTGGGAGTACTCATTGATTTACTGTAGGGGGTGTTTTGTTTCTGTTTTGAAATAGGGTAATATTTCTTCTTATATGCAAGATTTCATGTTGTTACAGTCTATTCAGAAAGAAGAGTATGAAAAATAAACTTTCTAATTCCCCCCCACACACAAGTTTTTCTCCTAGAAGGGCCTGAGCTGCAGAAGTGTCCTTGGGCAGGGGCCACTCCCAAGTTGTAAAGAAAAAAAAAAAAATAGTAAAGACCTTGGTAACTAAAACTTTGGAGTCCTGTTGTAGAAATTATTAAATAGCTAGGTATTTTTAAGTAAATGGATACTGAGATATTAATCTGAGTTTGCCCACTTTTGACATTCTATTACAGAAGAACTAGAAAATACACTTGAACTTAGTGAGTGTTTTATAATAGAAATATGTCTCTCAAAAGTGTAATGTATTTGCCAATCTTAAAGAATGATAACTGCTTAATTTTTGGTGGTCACCTAAAAATTAAGGTTTCTAAGAGTTAAGAATCTAACCAATTGGAAAGAAATTGTGTAGTTTTGGTAATAGAAAGCATGAGGCACGGAGATGCATTTGGAAGGAAAAAGAAACTGAGTTCTAAAGCTGGTTAGATCTGAATGGGTAAGAAGGTTTGTGAACATTGTAAGAAGCTTTGTGAACATTATGGAAGGGTTGTGAAGAGAAATTTTAAAAGGAAATTATAGGTAATCTGAATAATAAATTTAATTAGATAGATGAATCTAAACTAAGCTAATGCAGAATTTGTTTAGTCTTTTCTAGTGTATTAAAAGGAAAAAAAGTCTTTCCAGATTTTGCGCAGGAAGCAAAAGTTCTATAAATTATTGAAATTGACATATAGTTTGTTATATTAATCAGGTACTTAATTACTTATAAAAAGTGATCTTCTTAATTGTGGGAACTGAAGTTTTGCTAGCCTATGTCTGTGTTTAATACCGTTTTGCTACTTTGAATGAATAAATAGTCTAATATTGTTTCATAATAACAATGATTATATATAATCTTTTGTTCAAAAAAGTTTGACAACCTTCCTAGGATTTGAATTTTAAGAAACTTATTTTTTACATAGAGTTGGTTTTAGGCCATTCCAATAAACCCTGGAATGCCTCAAGAATTTGTTTTCTCTCTTTATGAAGAAAATTTTCTCCTTAAGGTACATGGGAAACTTTGTCAAATAAATAAATAATAACTATATTCTACTCATATGCACATTATTAAAATAGATTCTGATATGCTCTAATTGTTATTCTGGAATATTGTGTTTTTCAGAAAGGACAAGATTCCATGTAATTTGCATTTTAATAAAATCCATAACTGTGTCCTTTTAAATTTCTTCTTCTTATTTAGAGATATTCACTGTTTTGTTATAATGCTTTTGGGAAAATGTTACATCTTCTGAGGGATCCATGGAAAGAACTCTGACATTTTCAGATCATCACCTTCGACATGGATGAAAATTATTAGAACTCTATAGAGTATCTGGGTCTATAGAAGTACTGGCAGGAAAAATCAGGAGAAACAAAAAACTGATTATGAGACTGAATGAACTAATAATAATTATATAGTTTTTGTACTTTTGTTGAAAGTATTGCTGATTTTTAATTTTTGTTTTTCAGACATAAGGAAACTTGTTTATTTTCTTACAGCAATTTGGTAAATTATCTATTTTTCTCCCTACCCTACCCCTCCAGACTTTGGCAATTCTTAATAAGTGAGTCATGGCAATACTTTCTTTGTATGAGTTCAATAAGACCAGTTTCCAATTGTGGTTTTATTAACCAAGACTATGACTGGAATGTCATGTCTGAAAGAGACATGCCCTGACTCTGGATGTTACCAGAAAGCTTTAAAGAATGAAGACTGACTTTGAGGCCGATAAGAGCACCTTGGAGAAATAGCCTGGTACCTTGCTTGGTCAATGGTTCATGGCTATCTTTCCAGGTAAGGAATGAAGGTTGCTTTCCTAAGAGATGGCAAGGAAAGAACCCCAATACATTTTGGGAACCTCAAGAATGTGAGGAATTGGCCTAAGTCTACAGGTATTTCAGGAAAACCTAATAGCAATTAGATGGCTCAGCTTCTTTGCCCTGGGGAGCCAATTAAAGCTCAATCATGAGATTCCAGCAAAGCTCATTTAAAAAAAAAAAAAGCCTATATGATCAGTTGCTATTCTTATTGTGTTCATGCAAACAATCAGCCAAATTAAAACTAGACTTAATACAGAATATAAATTGGTCTTAATTTGGCTCCTTAATAAAAATGAGGGTGATTATAAAGGGAAAACTGTGTTTTGGTAGACTCTATAACACACAGTTGTGAATATTAAACTCAAAACTTTATTTTTTTTCACCTGTGAATTGAACTGGATCCTGAATTTATCTCTAGCTTTTACCCTAATAATACTAACATTTATAACAAAGTTTGTCTCCACTAGGTTAGAAGCCCTATTCATACTCAGAGAATACACTTCTAGACACCATTGCCACCTCCTTCTGTGCCCAGGCCTCATCGTCCCTCTGACAGAGAGCAAGGATCTCCTGGCTCTGAAAGAAATCTTCAACTCTCCTCAGCTTGAAGCAGTTGCAGAAGTGACACTGCACCCCTTTTATCTGAGAGAATTCAGAGCCAAGCTCCTTGACGGGGGTTGTGGTGGGCAGTTAGACAGACCTGAGCAGAGCAAGGACAATGGGCCAACCAGAGGAGAAATGGATGGGACCCTGAGAAATGCTTCTCACCACTCAACTGCTCTGAAGCCTGCAGTGGAGGAACCTATGCAGAGCGGACCTCTACATTTTGCTGAGTAGGAGTTGGGACACTTATTGCTAACATAGAGAACTAGTGGCCTGGTGCACAGATTCGTGCACATTGAAAGGAAATTAATTAGAAGAAATATCTTAATATCACTATTCGCCCTTTCTCTATAATAGAGTGTCAACCAAATTCACGATCGACAATGACAGATCAAAACACGCATGCAATTGGCGCCAGTGAGAGCTTTATATGTATCGTGCATGCACGAGTCAACGTTTATTTTTAAATTGCCAGTGTGTGTCATATGTACTGGCTGGTTGGTTGGTCGGATGGTCAGACTTACATACGGTCAGTCACTTAGCCTTTTATGTATGCAGATTATTCCATTCGTTTTGGGAAGAAAGTCGCATACTGGGACCCACTGTCTGGGAAAAGGATGCAGGAATGTTTTCTCTAAAGGTTGCTGCAGTCGTTCCCAGTGGCAAATGGCTGACTTTTACTGGGTGTTCTAGTTATTATCTTTCAATATCTAATAACTACAATATGAACTGTTCTGATAATTTCACACACACACACACACACACACACACACACACCCCGCCCCATAGTAATGGAATACTAAGCTGTTGGCTGGTTGGTTTCTGATATGTGGGGTAAGTGTTTATTCATATATCCCCGCTAACAGCACCAGGGTGTGGGGGACTGTTCCTTAGGATGACTGACTGTCTTTATCTCTCAGAAACATCACACGGTCCGAACCAAAAGAGACCTTCTCAGGGCCGTGGCACTGGCCTGCAATGACAATGCCCTCCTGTGGAGCCCTGCTGAACACACTGCTTTAACCATTTTGTTATGCTGGTAATAGCAGGCTGGCTCCCTTCAGGTAGAAGTGACCCGGCTGGCTTGTAGCATGGTGAGAGCCCCGAATGCCCCTTCCAGGGCTATACAGGGGTAAATCACGAGCTGAGCCAGGTCAGGGAGGAAGTTCTAGAGAATCAGGCAGCAGCCAATTATTTATTGTTGCGGCATAACCACAGTTGTGAGGAATTTAAAGGAATGTGCTATTTTAATCTTTCTGACAATTCTCAATTGATAGAAAACAAGATTCAACAAATTAGGGAAACCATCTCCCAAGATCCTGCATTCGCTGTATTCCATCCCTGGGAACGCTTTCAAGGCAAAAAGCAAACGCAGTCCAGCAGGATGAGATTTTTCATCTAAAACTAATCTCATACCTATGAGATGATAGGAAAAGCAGGAGTGAATGTTAGGGGCAGAAATAGAATATTGGAAACTAACTACAATTATAAGACGTATTAATCCTGCTCTGTTAACCATGATTGTTCTGATTAGAGAAAGCATAGTCTAACCTCGCTGAGAGTTGTACACCCTGGGACATGGGAACTAACATCGCAATGCAGTCCGTCCTCCTTCCGAGAACTGCCTATCATCATGGATTTACAACCCCATGGCTGAAACAATCAAGTCCAGGAGGCACCTGCTCTTTACAATCCCAAACCCCTATTACCTGTAGTCTGGTCCTGGGGTGCCCAGAGGTGACCACCCTCCTGCAAACTCCTCCCTCCCCCGCCACCTCCCCTCCCCCCTGCAAGCTTACATGATGATTATCCTGTGCCTACTTTCCCAGGCCTGTAATTCTTACTTTCCCACATAATCTTTGTCCTTCTACCCAATTTAAACAGCTGGCTTATGGGGAGGGCAGAGCAGATCTGTGTGGATGACCTGCTGCTCTCCATACTGCGGCTATTATTGGAATAAATGCTCATATATGATCCAACCCCGTCCCTGCTTAATTGGCTGGAGTAGTGACAGGCGGCCCAGACCCCTTGGTTGTCCAGTTACAACATCACCAGTCCCTCCCTGACCAACCCCCACTGGTCCACTCTGCTCCAGCTGCCCTGGCCTCACACCCCCTGGGCTGGAACTCACCAGGCATGTTCTCACTGCAGAGCCTCTGCACTGGCTGCTCTGCTGTCTGGAAGCCCGACCCAGACACCGTTCTGCTCACTCCTGGGGAAGCCTGGAGTTAGGACGTGGAATGCATGATAAACTCATACTCAGTGAGGGGAAACTTTTATTTGTCATGTGAATTGTGGATTATCTTACCTTTGTTTTATTTATTCTCTGTACATTAGTGAGCTATTGCCATGGGGATGCTGTTAGGGTTGCCAAAGGAGGAACGCACGAGGCCAAAGTGGAAAGGGATTATGAATTTATTAGGTCATCTGGAAACCAGATGGGTTGAGCCCCCAAACGGTGCCAGCATCCAGCAATGGGGAGACAGAGATTTTAAAGGCCTTTAGGGGGGCTTTTCCTGGGTGGAGAGTTCTCTGGGTGGGTCCAGAGGGGAAAGGTAGTGGTCTTAGCAAATGGAATGTGCAAATGGATAGATGATAGCAAATGGTCTAAAAGTGAAAGGGAATGTCAGTTGTGAAATTATCTAAAAGTCAGTTTCCAGGGGAAGGGGTATCTACTCAATTATTTGATCAGACCTAATAGCTTCTGTGTTATAAAACACCCCAAATCTCCAGGACTTACAGCCATAAGCGTTTACACTCAAGCTCACAGACCAGCAAGCTTATTGAAATCGGCTGGGCTAGGAAAGGCTTGCCTGGGTAGCTCTTCTTCGGACCATGGTTTGACTGAGATTGGCTCCATGTTTGGGTGGGGTTTAGGTCTATTCCACCTGTGTTCGTTCTGGGGCCAGGCTGAATGGCATCACTATAGGTTGAAAGAATTACGATGATGAATGAAACATTGGTCCAGCCACCAAAGTGCTATAGCCAGTAAGGGAGAAGAAATGCATAATAACAATTATAATAAAATTGAGAAATTACTAGGCTTAACAGAGAAGTACTGATAAACCATTAGGAGAGTCCAAAAGAAGGAGTGACTACTTCACAGTGGCAGGAGTAAGGGAAAGTCTTGGAGAGGAGGTGAAGTTTGAATTTGGCCCTCAGCTTGGGTAGGAATTTGATTTGTGTACGAGTAGATGGAAGGAAGGACATTCCATGGCAGGGGAGGCAGCACAAGACCCAAGGTGGGAAAGCCAAGGGCATGTATAGTAAACCTGTAATGATTCAACTTGGCTCATACATAGAAGAATTAAGAAAAGTCATTTATTTACCAATAAAAGTTGGATATCTAAAAAGTATACTCGGGCCAATTATACTACAATTGACAGCAAAAGCAGACATGGTCCCTGTCCTCATGGAGCTTACATCTTAGAGGGGGAAACAAACTTAAAAAAAATCATACAAACAAACACCAAATCCAGTCTGGGAGTAATGCTTGAGGGAGATACGAAGTGAACAAGTAACAGCAGACTGTGCAAGTGAAGGGAGAACAAAGACTTTGCTAAGGAAAAGATACTTGAGGTGGTAGCTAAGGGAAAGCAGAAACAAACTAGAATGAACGGGGGAAGAGCATTCCAAGTAGAAGGAACAGTAGGTGTGAAGGGCCTGTGGCCACAGGGAGCACAGCATAGAGGAGGCAAGTGAGAGAAAATGAGTGAAAGAAAGGGAGGCTGGGCCAAGATTTGAAAGACTTTAAATGCCAAGTAGAGACATTGCTCTGTAGACTATGTGAGCTCCTTGAGGTCGGGGGTCATGTCTTCTGTATCAGGCCTAGAGTACTGCCTGATATGCAACAGATGCCCGAACACTGGCTGCATTGGCGCCAGTGCAGATGTTATCACACGGTTAATGGAAGCCACTGGAGGCTTCTGGTCAGGTCAGTTGTACTCTCTGGGTAGTTCGGGTAAGAAAAGGACGCTGGAAGTGCTACCAGAGCGGGTGCCTGATATTTTGCTGATGCATCAGGACTTTCCAGATGAAAGGATAACAAAACCACACTCTGAAGGTGGGACAAGAGGAAAATCTGGTTCCAAACTGATATGATGATAAGAATGAATTTAAAGTTGAATTTTTAAATGTAGCTTGCCAGGACCCAGCCCAGACCCTCTACATCAGACCCGGAGTCAGGCATAGGCAGCTATATCAACAAACACTCCACCTGACTGTCATGCTCAAGAAGTTTGGGAAATTATGGCAAAGAGAACACTCAATGGACAAACGAAAGAGCTGGAAGGTAGGTTCAGGAAGTAGTTGGAGAGTGGGGAGTGAGTGCTGGAGCCTGTGAGGAGTGTTACCACTAAAGCAGGTCCTCACTAAGCTAAGGAATCCTATGAATAATGGGAACCAGGGGAGGGAGGAAGTGAGCTCTTTGGGGGAAATTACAGGAGAATTGAAGCGTGCAGGTGTGAGAGGCATTTCCATGGCACAACTGACAGTTCAGTGGGTGCTTCCCTGGGAGAAGAAAGGAGAGGTGGAGACTGCTCTCCCCAGGGAGGGTCACAGGGCAGGAAGGCATTCCTTTTTCCACTGGAGTTTTACATGACAAGTGACACCACGCACCTCACTTAGCCCAACCTCTCCTAGGATGGAAACACAGACCTCCAGGTTGGGAGAAGGTTACTGGGGCTGGGAATATGGGCATGGGAGTCACTGGAACTGTTGGCTGAAAGGGTGAGGGCTATGCGCTCCCCACCATCTTGCCTGTATCCTCCATGTTGGGGCCACGTGTAGCCTTCTTCCCGGAAGCCCAGGCCTCTGCTGGCCGCGCCCGGGATTTTAAACTAACCAATGACAATCAAGGGAAGTGCACGCCATAGATATGACCACATCCTGTGTAACAAGACCCAGCTCACGCCTGGCCAATCGGCAGGGCCCACAATCCCCTTGCGTCACCCCCCTATTTAAGCCGGATTTTCCCATGGGAGGGCACTCTCTCTTTCTGTCGCCGGGCCAGCCGGGAGCAGGGCCGGGCCGGCCGGGAACGGGGGGTCGGTCTAGCTAGCCCAAAAAAATAAAAGGTCCTTCTGCTGTTGCATCGAACTGGCTCCCAGTGTGGAATTTTTTTTTGAGGATCTTGGAATCTGGGCATAACATTTGGGGTCTCGCCCGGGATCCTCAAACCCCATTCAGGGACTCCCAGCTCGGAGGACTTGGCTGACCGCGGTATGTGTCGTTTATGTTTGTATTTGTTTGTTTCTGTGTGAGCTCACTTCTGAAATCTGTATTCGCCCACATTGATCGTGGACGCACGAGGACAAAGGGCGGGAGGAGTCGGGGGACGCCTCGATCCTCCATCTGTATCTGTAGAAGTAGCTTTGCTTCCGAGGTCAGGAAATCTGTAGGCGGGTAGCTTCCGCTGGCTGTAGAACTAGCTTTGCTTCCGAGGTCGGGAAATCTGTAGGCGGGTAGCTTCCGCTGGCTGTAGAACTAGCTTTGCTTCCGAGGTCGGGAAATCTGTAGGCGGGTAGCTTCCACTGGCTGTGGAAGTAGCCTTGCTTTGTTTTCGGTTTTTACCATCATGGAGTTGGAAGATTATTTTGGTTTCGCGTCCATGGAGTTGGAATACTGTATTTTAGGGCCCCTTAGTTGTCTGTGTTTGTGTTTTTTTGGTTTTATTTTGTGGATTTACTGAATAGACATTATGGGACAGACTCAAACTACTCCTTTAAGCATTATGGTCTGTCATTTTAAAAAGGTAGAGGAAAGAGCCAGCAACCTCAGTGCGGAGGTTCGGAAGGACCGGTGGCGGGCCTTTTGTTCCAGGGAGTGGCCGACTTTTAATGTCGGGTGGCCGCCGGAGGGGACTTTCGATCTCCCCACCATCCACCGGGTTAGGGATATCGTCTCCCAGCCCAAAGAGGGACATCCTGGTCAACTCTCTTACATTGTTACTTGGCAGGACCTCGTGGAGGATCCACCATCTTGGCTTAGGCCCTTCCTACCTCCACACCCTCCGGAGCCAGAACCCATTCTTGCCTTGCAGGAAGCGGAGAAGAGGAAGGAGAAAAAAACCACCCTGCCGTCAGCTCCAGCTCCCCCCTACCCGGTTTTGCAGGGGGGAACTGAAAAAGAGTTAATTTTTCCTCCCCCATATCATTTCCACAGGATGCCGGAGAGATTTGATCCTGCCCTGTGGCGGGAAGCTGACGCAGTTCCAGGAGTACCTGGGGGTGGAGTTCCTGGAGTGCCTGGGGATGCAGTTCCGGGAGTGCCTGGGGGCGGGGTTCTGGGAGTGCCTGGGGGCGGGGTTCTGGGAGTGGCCTCAGTTCCGGTTCCGGTAGGAAGCCCGCCTCTCACCCGGCAAAGAGCTCAGCAGGAACTGTCTGTCGCAGCCCCCGACTCCACTATTAAGACCTTGCCCTTACGGGCCGCTGGACCCCCGGATGCGAATGGCAACCAGCCCCATATCTATTGGCCTTTCTCAACTAGCGATTTGTATAACTGGAAGGCACAGAACCCTAAGTTCTCTGAAAAGCCGGGGAGACTTATTGACTTGCTAGATTCTGTTCTTTTCACCCATCAGCCCACATGGGACGACTGTCAGCAGCTTTTACAGGTTCTGTTCACAACGGAAGAGAGAGAAAGGATCCTCAATGAAGCCCGGAAGATGGTTCCTGGTGTGGACGAAAATCCAACCACAAACCAGGCCCAGATAGATGCCTCTTTCCCTTTAACTAGGCCTGAATGGGATTTCAACACGGCAGAAGGTAAGGAGAGGCTCTCGGTCTACCGTCAGACTCTAATGGGGGGTCTCCGTAGGGCTGCTAGGAAGCCCACCAATTTGACCAAGGTAAGGAACGTACAGCAGGGAAAAGATAAGTCTCCAGCTGCCTTTCTAGAACGGATCATGGAGGCATATCGCACCTACACCCCCATGGATCCAGAAGCCCCTGAGAATAAGGCAGCTATAATCATGAGTTTTATAAACCAGTCAGCCATGGACATTAGAAAAAAACTGCAGAGAATAGATAAATTAAAAGGAAAGAGTTTACAGGATTTACTGGCAGTGGCAGAGAAGGTGTTCAATAACCGAGAATCCCCTGAGGATAGACGAGCCCGCGCCATGGTGGCTGCCAGTGACAAGCAGACCCGAAACCTGGCCAAGATTCTGCTAGCCACCACCACGGAGTCCCCTGAGGAGCGGACCCGCCGCCTTCGCCAGCTTGCTGATGGCCAAGAAAGAAGTAAAGAAACCACCCGGAGTGGGAAAAAAAAACTGCAACAGAACCAGTGTGCTTACTGCAAAGAGATAGGGCACTGGGTCCGAGAATGCCCAAAGAAGGCCAGTAAAAGGGGAAGCAAGACGGACCGGGTGGAGGTCTTAGAGCTGGAAGGACTGAGTGATTAGGGAAGTCGGGGTTCGAACCCCCTCCCCGAGCCCAGGGTAACTCTTAGAGTGGAGGGGACCCCTGTTGACTTCCTTGTCGACACTGGAGCACAACATTCGGTTCTCCGCACACCTCAGGGGAAGCTTGCTAATAAAAAGTCCTGGGTGCAAGGGGCAACTGGCATGAGCCAGTATCCATGGACTACCCGAAGAACAGTAGATCTAGAAACGGGCCGGGTATCCCATTCCTTCATGGTAATACCGGAGTGCCCCTACCCCCTTTTAGGACGGGACTTGCTAACCAAGATTGGAGCCCAAATAACCTTCAGACAAGGGGGGCCTCAGGTTACCGATAGCGAAGGCCACCCCATCCAGGTTCTGACTCTGAAACTGGAGGATAAATATCGCCTACACCAGGGGGCGCCCCCAGTAGAAAACAATATAAATAAATGGCTGCAAGAATTCCCCACAGCCTGGGCAGAGACGGGGGGAGTAGGACTGGCCGCCCACAGGGCCCCAACCCTGGTTGAGCTAAAACCAGGAGAAAGCCCAATAAGAGTAAAACAGTACCCTATGTCCCAAGAGGCTCGGAAGGGAATCCAGCCTCACATCCGGAGACTGCGAAGCCTAGGGGTACTGGTTCCATGCCAATCTGCCTGGAACACCCCCCTCCTGCCGGTCAGAAAGCCCCACACGAATGACTATCGACCAGTCCAGGACCTCCGGGAAGTAAATAAAAGGGTCCTGGATATACACCCAACCAATCCTAACCCATACACTCTCCTAAGCTCTCTGGCACCCTCTAGAGTCTGGTATACCGTACTAGACTTGAAGGATGCCTTTTTCAGCCTGCCGCTAGTGCCTCAAAGCCAGCCCCTGTTTGCCTTCGAGTGGCACGACCCAGAGGAAGGCTACAGTGGACAATTAACCTGGACGCGATTGCCCCAAGGATTCAAGAATTCACCCACCATCTTCGACGAGGCGCTGCATGAAGACCTTGGTGAGTACAGGAAAAAGCACCCCAATCTCACTCTCCTTCAGTACGTAGATGACATCCTGATTGCTGCGGATACTGCCAAAGATTGTGAACAAGGGACCAAAGATCTGCTGGCCACCCTAGGGACCTTAGGGTACCGGGCCTCTGCGAAGAAGGCTCAGATATGCCAAAAGAGGGTGAGTTACCTGGGGTACATACTGGAGGGCGGACAGCGGCGGTTATCAGATGCTAGAAAAGAGACAGTCTTGAAAATCCCTGCTCCCACCTCCCGGAGGGAGGTGAGGGAGTTCCTAGGATCGGCTGGCTATTGCCGCCTCTGGATACCAAGTTTTGCTGAGATCGCCAGGCCCCTATATGAAGCCACCAAGGAGGGGAAGGCCTTTAAATGGACTGAGACAGAAGAAATGGCCTTTAATCAGATAAAGAAAGCTCTTTTAGCTACTCCAGCCCTGGGCCTACCAGACATTACAAAACCCTTTCGCCTCTTTGTAAATGAGCGCAAAGGAGTGGCAAAAGGGGTTTTAACCCAGGCTTTAGGCCCCTGGAGTCGCCCAGTAGCATATTTGTCTAAAAAGCTGGATCCTGTAGCCGCCGGCTGGCCACCGTGCCTAAAAATCATTGCAGCAACCGCGCTCTTAGTCAAGGATGCTGACAAACTGACCCTGGGGCAGGAGATCTGGATCACAATCCCGCATGCCATTGAAGGGATCCTAAAACAGCCTCCTGATAGATGGATGAGCAATGCTCGCATGACCCACTATCAAAGCTTGCTGCTCAACCCCCCTAGAGTGCGGTTCCTTCCCAGTGCGGCCCTCAACCCTGCTACCCTGCTACCTGACCCTGACCTAGATGCCCCACTACATGACTGTGCGGGAATCCTGGAGCAGGTACATGGACTTCGGAAGGACTTGACCGATCGGCCCCTCCCGGATGCAGAGGCCACCTGGTTCACGGATGGAAGCAGCTTCGTGCGGAACGGGTGCAGGTACGCAGGTGCGGCGGTGGTTGCCAACACAAACACTGTGTGGGCGGAGGCTCTGCCCCCTGGGACATCAGCTCAGCGAGCAGAACTCATTGCACTCACCAAGGCACTGACACTGGGGGCTGGAAAGCGGCTTAACGTTTACACAGACAGCCGTTATGCATTTGCTACAGCTCACGTTCACGGGGCAATCTACCAGGAGAGAGGGCTATTGACAGCAGAGGGACGGACAATAAAAAATAAGCAGGAAATCCTCGACCTGCTCTCAGCCTTATGGCTTCCTGCCAAGTTAGCCATAATCCACTGCCAGGGACACCAAAAAGCCAATGACCTGGTAGCTAAAGGCAACCAAAAGGCTGACCAGGCTGCAAAGGCAGTAGCCCTTACCTCGGTCCCTACCATGGCCTTACAACTACCAGACCCAGGGGACCCAGTCCTACCAGACCAGCCCAAGTACTCCCAGGAGGAGTTGCAACGTATCAAAAAGCTCCCTAAAGCCCAGGAAATAAAGGGATGGTGGCATACACCAGAAGAAGAACTTATACTGCCAGACTGGCTCGGGGACACGATATTAAAAAATATGCACCAATCCACTCACCTGGGAACCCGAAAAATGAAGGACTTAATCCAACATGCCAGGATCAAAATTCACCAGCAGAATACCAAGATAGATCAGGTTGTGTCAGCCTGCAAGACCTGTCAACTCACAAACGCAAGGATTGGATCAAATAAAAAAGGAACCAGGCTCAGAGGCACCAAACCTGGAGCACAATGGGAGGTCGACTTCACTGAAATTAAACCAGGGAAGTATGGTTATAAATACCTTTTAATATTTATAGATACCTTCTCTGGCTGGGTAGAAGCATACCCAACCAAGCATGAAACAGCTCAGACGGTGGCCAAGAAGCTGCTGGAAGACATCTTACCCAGGTATGGTTTTCCTGCTATGATAGGATCCGACAACGGGCCAGCCTTTATTTCACAGGTAACACAGGTAGTAACCAGGGCTATTGGGGCAAATTGGAAACTACATTGTGCTTATAGACCCCAGAGTTCAGGTCAGGTAGAAAGAATGAATAGAACTCTAAAAGAAACCCTTACCAAATTAACCATGGAGACTAGCGGGGACTGGGTGGCTCTCCTACCGTATGCCCTTTACCGGGTAAGGAACTCCCCTTATACCCTGGGCTTTACTCCCTATGAAATCATATTTGGCAGGCCACCCCCTATCATTCCTAACCTTAAAGCTAACTTTCTCGCTAAATTTGAAAATCAAGAACTATCTCTTTCCTTAAGAGGGCTCCAGAGGGCACACAAGGACATTTGGCCACGCCTTCGCGCCATCTATGAGACCAGCCCAATTCCAACTCCTCATCGACACAGACCAGGAGATTGGATCTACGTCAAAAGGCATCATCAAAAAACTCTTGAGCCACGTTGGAAGGGTCCCTACACTGTGGTGCTAACAACCCCCACTGCTCTCAAGGTAGACGGCGTCGCGACCTGGATCCATCACACTCACGTCCGGTCAGCGGACCCATCCACGGTCCAAAAAGACTTCATCACCAAATGGAGCGTCGAAAAAGATCAACGCAACCCACTGAAGCTCAAACTACGGCGTGCTCCACCTGCCTGATGCTGGTGACATAACTCGCAATCACTCCTGTCGCCAGGAGCCCCCACAATAGACTTAGATGATGCCTGCATCTGCATGAACATGACTCCAAAGAGACAGGGACAATTTATAGAAAAATTGGGGATAGACTTTAATATCACATGTTTAATAGCGGAAGATTTGGCTGCCTGAAAGCGGCCATAATGCCAGTATTATATTCCATTGTGTTAATATGTTACATTAACCTTTAATTCTCTTGCAAGTTTGAATGTATATTGGTTATCCTAAAAAAAAAACTGTGCGGGATGACCCCCGAAAGTAAAAAGTGCCTAGCTGCCAAGAGGGCAGGTGCCCAACTGAACAGGGAACGGTGCCCATCAGGTTTTGGTCGCTGTTGAGAGACAGTTGACAGTTGACAGCCTGTGTACTGCTTGCAGGCCTGCATGACCATGCCCATGTCAGGGATAGTAAAGCTAGAAAAAGCCTGGTTAGAATAAAAATCTAAGGCATGGTTATGCATAAAAAAAAATTAGCAAAGAAAATCAGAAAATCTTAAAATAAATCAATATATTTTTCTTCTTATATAATTCCTCCGAAATCTGGCAATACATCTCTTTGCATAAATTCAATAAGACCAGTTTCTAATGATGGTTTTCAGTTACCGAGGAATTTTTAAAAAAAAAATCCTATTTCAATAAAAATTGTTACTTTCCCTTCCACCAGACCATTTGTTAAAATATGCCCAGTACAGGCCTCTAGCGACGGTGGAATAGAAATGCAGCCCGACTCATGATTGAGCCGGAAGTTCCAAGACAAGGGGGGAATGAAAGGGTGAGGGCTATGCGCTCCCCACCATCTTGCCTGTATCCTCCATGTTGGGGCCACGTGTAGCCTTCTTCCCGGAAGCCAAGGCCTCTGCTGGCCGCGCCCGGGATTTTAAACTAACCAATGACAATCAAGGGAAGTGCACGCCATAGATATGACCACATCCTGTGTAACAAGACCCGGCTCACGCCTGGCCAATCGGCAGGGCCCACAATCCCCTTGCGTCACCCCCCTATTTAAGCCGGATTTTCCCATGGGAGGGCACTCTCTCTTCCTGTCGCCGGGCCAGCCGGGAGCAGGGCCGGGCCGGTCGGGAACGGGGGGTCGGTCTAGCTAGCCCAAAAAAATAAAAGGTCCTTCTGCTGTTGCATCGAACTGGCTCCCAGTGTGGAATTTTTTTTTGAGAATCTTGGAATCTGGGCATAACATTGGCAACAGGGAGAAGGGCACCAGGTGTTAGGATTGTGGGGTCAGACCGGGCTGGGTTCGGCAACCTTGGTACTTGAGTTCTGGCTAGAAAAGAATTCAGAGCCAAGAGTAAGTTTATTTAGAAAGTCACAGAGGTAGACGTGAGTGGTAGGAGAAATGGGCTCAGGAAACAAGTTACAGAGGCAAAGGAAGAGGCCTTGGGGCTTAGGAGAGAGGAAGGTCATGGTAATAGGCCTGGGCAGGGGGTGGGGGGGAAGGGGAGGAGAGGGAGGGGAAGGAGAGAGGAATGGGAAAGGCATGGGTGGGTGTGCTCCTGGGCGGGAGAGCGCTGGGTCCTCCATCCTAACGGTTTCAAGGTGGATATATTAAGAGAGGTCCCCAGGGAGCATCTCCATAGACCAGCGGTTCTCAACCTGTGGGTCGCAACCCCTTTGGGGGTCGAACGACCCTTTCACAGGGGTCTCCTAAGACCATTCTGCATATCAGATATTTACATTACGAGTCATAACAGTAGCAACATTACAGTTATGAAGTAGCAACGAAAATAATTTTATGGTTGGGGGTCACCACAACATGAGGAACTGTGTTTAAAGGGATAGAAGGTTGAGAACCCCTGCCATCGACTATGTCACAGCTTTCCAGGTGTGTCCTTTCAGGATCTCGGTCTCCGCTGATTGGTCAGCACCAGGGCAGGGGTTCTTAGTCAATGCAGCTGGTCCTGGGTCAGGCTTGTCTGGTTTTGCTGCTTTTCTGGGCCCTGAGCTGAAACACAACTGAGGCCTAGATGCATCGATGCGGGTCAGAACCTCATTGTCCTGGGGATTAATGCATAAGGGCTACTCTTTGGCTCCCTTTTTCATTCCCCCTCTAAGGGGGGTTCTAACCCACATGACTAGCAGCATGCCAGGGGAGGGAAGGTGAGGGGAGCTTCCGAACCGCGTGACCAGCAATATGCTCAGGGGAGGAAAGGTTACGTTGGGGGCGAGGCCCTTGTTTTCCCAGTTTCACCCATTGCTAGGCGCCAGGGGCTTCCCACCCGGTGACCTTCTGTACCCGGCCCATCATCCTGGCTCTGCTCATGTCTCTCTAACTGCCGACCACAGAAGTATGGGAATTTTCCTTGTATGAGGATGCAAGCTGATAAAGGGACCAAGGACAAAATTGTGGGGAAACAGGCATGTTTAAGTAGCACCTAGAGAAGTCAGTAAAGGAGACTAAGTAGAGATGGAAAAGCTAGCAACTGCAATCTTGGCTGTTCTAATTATTTAATACCTATACCCCCAGGCTCAGTGAACTGAAAAAATAAAAAAATATTTTCATTATGATAGGACAGATAACATATATTTGCCACCTATCTAGAACATTCTAGTAAATTAGAATTTACTTAGTAAATTCGAGTGAACAGTAAAATTTTAGAAAACCTATTGATTGATTGACCTAATCAGCTAAAATAAACATATCAAATCCAGGTAAGGAGGCTGAGATATGGCTAGATATCTTAGCTTGCTTCCAGCTCTAATCTAAAGTGTTGCCAGAGATTCAAGAAACTCAGAGATGGATTTATTAAATAGAGTTATTCAAGAGCAAATCCTGAAGTAATGATACCTATTTCCTAAGCCTACCCTTCCCCCTTCCTCAGTGAGGACTGACTAGGGACAATCCAAGGTCACAGAGCGGGCACTGGAATGCCCAAGGTCATGAAGGGGCGCTGGCTACCTTTCCAGTCCCCATCATGAGTAGTTTGATTTGTCATTTATGCACTCTGACTGGCGCCGGGTGTCACATCACTAGGTCACTGGGAATGGCGTCCATTTGTGCCTCTCCCAGCCAACCTCTCCTTCCTCTGAACCTGTGAAGTGGCTCATCAAGCACGCGGACTCCCGCATCCCAAAGGCCCAAAGGAACCCCGTCTGCAGTGCGTCTGGGCTCTCTAATGAGGGCCTTTACGGTTCCCTACGCACTCGGGAGCCAGAGACTTTTTTCTACCAGGATTTTTAAAAAGGCAAGAAAAAATAAAAAGAAACCTTTATTTATAAAAAAGCCTAATGTCTTCTTTACAAAGGGCATTTACTTTAAACTATATAATCAAGTAGCACTGGTGTAGGACAAATCAGGAATCGCACCAGCCACGTCGTCTCCTTCACTGGACTCTTGCAAATCCCTGTGCCAGGCACCGTGCTAGTCCCAGTTACACTACAATCCTAGTGAGACATTCCGCGGCGCCGGCGGCAGCGCGAACCCTCCAGCGCGGAAGCTGAGCGTTTCCTTACTGACCCTCGTGACGACCCCGGTGCTGGAAAAAGGCGGACAGCGTGCCCTTTCTTTGGGTTGTCCTGGGGACAAACCGCAAACACTCAGGACACTCTCAACACAGCAGCTTCGCCGCTTCCGGCCCTGGCCCCGCCCCAGCTGCAGGCTCCGCCCCTGGGTTCCCCACCTCCCCAGAAGGCGCCGTGTGCACCGTAGCCCCGCCCCTCTGGCCCTGGCCCCGCCCCAGCTTCAGGCTCCGCCCAGCTGCAGGCTCCGCCCCTGGGTTCCCGACCTCCCAAGCAGGCACCGCCCCTCCGGCCCTGGCCACGCCCCACCTGCAGACTCCGCCCATGGGTTCCCCACGTTCCCAGCAGGCGCCGCGCGCGCCGTGGCCCCACCCCGCCCCAGCGGCGGAGAGAGATGGCGGAACTGGACGTGGGGCAGCACTGCCAGGTGGAGCACTGCCGGCAGCGAGGTGATGGCGGAGTCGGCCCAGCTCTGCCCCACGGACAGTGGCGGCGGGAGGGGGGGCCTGGGCGGAGCTTCTCTGCGGGAGGGGAACCCGTAGCCTCCGTGGCATGGAGCCCGGGAGCTCCTGGAAACACCTGGCGTGCACCTGGGTGTTCAGGGCGCTCGCCGGGAAGTCGCGCCCCCGGAGCATTGCAGCTCCGCTCTGGCCCTGGCACTGCGCCCTCGGGGCCGCCGCTTCTCTTCCCCTAACTTCATGTTTAAGCTGCTACTGTCGGCGAAGGCAGCGGGAGATCAGTGCTAACCTGGGTTCCGGGCCCCTCCTGAGAGGAGCTCTAGGCGGAGGCCCTTGGCTTCACCAGCTTCCCCGGGGGTCTGACACCCCCGGCTGCTCCTCCGGGGGTGCTCTCCCTGCTCAGTCTCACTTGGACTCCGATTGTCGCCAGGCAACCAACACCTACCAGGCAGCTCAGGAGCTAGGACAGCGTCCAGACTGTCGTTAGCGGCATTTAGAGCATTAACAACAGTGTGAGCCGGGAGATCCTGACAGCACAGCCCGTCCGTCCGGCAGCAGCGCGGGCAGTGCGGCCGGCGTTAGGTTTCCCGTCCCCGGAAGGCGTTCCTGAAGCGGACAGCACAGCAGGCGCCGTCCCGGTACCGGGGTTTCTCCCGTGCGCCGTCGCCTGGGGCTCCCACTGCAGGAGGGTGGCAAGTAGGTTGCATCGCTCGTGGCGGCTTCAGGCACTGGTGCAGGTACCCGAGTCACTGTGGAGAGGACTGAGGGTCGGCCCGATTAGTGGGAGCGCCACCGCTGATTAGTGTGCCCCGGTGGGCCGGGGGCGGAGGACAGCTCCCGCCGGGTCCTTGCTGCTGACCCTCGGTGTCCCTCTGCTGCGCCGCCAGCCCTCGCAGCCCCCTCGCACGTCGTGCATGGGAAGCCTGGCCGGGGTTTGCCGGTGAGCTCTGTGTCGCTGCTGTGCCCGGCTCACCCTGCAAGTCCACCTCACCTGCCATGTGTGAGATGGTCGGCTTCCTTGCCCACTCCAGGTGTCTTCTAAAGTGTAAACGTCCGAAACGAGGCCGAGGTCTAGCTCTTGGACTAGAGGACAGCAGTTAGGTTTGGAGTGTGCGTATCCTAAAACTGTTGTTAGCTTCCCGATGGATAGAAAGATGGTGTCCGGTACCAGGAAATTATCCTGATTTCACTCTTCCCCCGAGTCCTCTTGGTTTGTATCTAATGTTTACATGGTCACTGAAAGTCTCAAAATAGCAAACAGGTACAGTTCTTCCAAGTTGAGAAAGACATCAGAAGTTTCTGTTTCTGTCTCATTGAAAAATGTATGCGCACTTTCTTGCTATGAAACGCTCATGGAATCGTGCAGCCAGAACCACAAGGACTGTTCTCAGGGGAAGGAAGAACCAACCGGGTCCTCTTGGCCCACAGCAGAATTACCCAGGGTCTCTTCGGTTATAAGGTCCTTTCTGCGTCAAGTTTAGATAACCTGCAGATTTTGGGGGGAAATTGTAGCTTTCTCTAAAGGGCAGTATCTTCTGTTTTCACTTTGTAAAAGTGGCGTGATTAGATATAGCCAGCCTTACTTTAGCTGTGATTTAATATGAGGTACATTGAAAACATTCTAGAGAGTAACTGATTGTGTCGGTGGTTAATAGTTGTCACATCTGGGAATGGGTACTTCCATGTGCTTTGCAAAAATTCTGTTCCTAATGTAGTTATTTATCTATCTATCTATCTATCTAGTTAGTTAGTTAGTTAATACTAACTTAGTTGTTCCTCAACAGCAAGGAAAAACAATTCAGGATTACATTTTGCAGTATCAATCCACCAATCTATTGAATTTCTGGACTTTCTTTAAAAATATCTCCATCTAGTCATCACAGTATTTTTCTCAGAGCCTATTCAAGACAAATTAATTGTTGTAATTATCTTGGGAATTATAGTTGCTTTCTAACTATTCATACCTTTTATGTATATCATTTGGTTTTTATAATTATCCTGTGAAGTAGATATAGTATATAATATAGATATATATATACACACACATATACATACAGACCTATATACATACTTAATAATAGCTCTGGTTTTGTGTATATATACTATAAAATATATTTATATATAAAATCTCCAAAGCTCTACTGTCAAGTAACTTGCTTAGCATTTCTAAATTACTAAATAGTGGAATCAGAATTGAAACCAGGTTTTTCACTTAAAATGCAGGAAATTTGCAAAATGCAGTCCTCGAAAACAACACCTACTAACTCTGGGAAACAAAAACAACATTTTTTTGGATTTAACATGCTACTCTAAGTAACATTTGTCTCCTGATAACCTAGTAACTTTCTCCCAGGGGACTTGAGGTGGTGATGGCTTTTGTTTACTTGCTACATTAGGATATTGTCAAAAAGGAAAGTTCTCTGAGGAAGGTGGCTCAGTACTTGCAGATTCTTTATGCTTAAGAAAACTAAATCAAAATCAAATACTGACCAGTACATATAACATTTTCCTTCAATTTTAGATTTTCTTCCATTTGTATGTGATGGTTGTTCAGGAATATTTTGGTAAGTTATTTGTTTGTACAGGATTTGAAAGTAACTTTGGTGTTTGTAATATGAGGTTTACTTCTGAACAGCAAAATTATGTAAAATAGCTCTTACTTTAGCCATTGATATTTAATGTTCATTATAGTAAAATGAACACTTGAAAAAAATAGATTAGTCATAGGCTCTGATTACTTGTGCATATATTTAGCTAATCTTCTAACTTCTTAGATGGCATTATCTGTGTGATTTTTCTTTTTTTAAATATATTTTTATTGATTTCAGAGAGGAAGGGAGAGGGAGAGAGAGAGAAATATCAATGATGAGAGAGAATCATTGACTGGCTGCCTCCTGCACCCCCCACCCCTGCCCTCCAAGGGATTGAGCCTAAAACCCTGGCATGTGCCAGGACCAGAATCAAACTGGGACCTCCTGGTTTATACATCGACACTCAACCACTGAGCCACACTGGCTGGGCTGTGTGTGATTTTGTATGTAAAAGTCATATTTGTGCCTTCTAATCACAAGGAGAGAACATGTCCACAATATAAATATGGGAAAAACCCAGTTAATGATTATACTCTTTATTTTAATTAATAAAATGAAAGTAATGCATATTTTAAAATCAGAGCTAGAGCACATTTTTGACCTTTTATTATTGACCAGAGGCCTGGTGCACGAAAATTCGTGCATGGGAGTGGGGGTTGGGGAGGAGTCCCTCAGCCCGGCCTGTCCCCTCTCACAGTCCAGGAGCCCTTGGGGATGTCCTACTGAGGGCTTAGGCCCGTTCCCCGCGGGGAGCGGGCCTAAGCCGCAGTCTGGCCTCCCTCTGCGGGAGGCGACTGGCCAATCAGGAAGGCACTGCCCCCATTACCCACTTGCTGCTGCTGCCTCTGGTCTTCCTCTGCACGAGGCAACTGGGCTGATCACGGGAAGGCGATGCCCCCATCACGCAGCTGCTGCTGCCACTGCCAGCCAGCTGGGGCTGCCTGAGCCTCGGGCCGGCCCTAGCAGCAGCAGACTCCCCTTCCCCTGACACGCCAGTCCCCCCCCCCCCCCCCGCCATGTTTTGGTCTTTTCACACACCTGAAAGCACTCAGAGTAAAGGAGGTAATTTAGAGTGGCAATTTTTTTTCTTCTCATATGGAAGTTGAACAATTGTGTTTGAGGCAATAGATGCTCTATTTTTATATGATAAGCTATTTCAGCTTATCCTTATTTGTAGAGTTCTTAATGTAGCATACATGTAATTAATCTTAAGGATGCTAACAACTGAAATATCTCAGATTATGTTATCCTTACATTATTTGATTGCATTTAAATAAACACTATTTTTTTTAATTATTTAAGCCTTGAGCACAGAAGCAGAGAGTCGCACAGCTGTCCTGAGGTATGTTAATAGTTCTCCTCTCTAATAACTCACATTTGTATTTATGTACTTTCCTTCCAATTTTTAAGAACGTATTTTTATTGATTTCAGAGGGGAAGGGAAAGGGAGAGAGAGATAGAAACATCAATGATGAGAGAGAACCATTGATTGGCTGCCTCCTGCATGTCCCCTACTGGGGAATCGAGCCCTCAACCCTGGCATGTGCCCTGACCGGGGAATTGAACTGTGATCTCCTGGTTCATAGATCAACACTCAACCACTGAGCCATGCCAGCTGGGCTTTCTTCCAATTTTGAAGAGGTTTCAAACCAGCCAGTGTACAGCAGATTAAAATTTGGCATACTAAGCTAATTATGCAAATTATTGTTTTTGCTTTATTTATATTATTTTTCTCAGTTTGTTTTTTAAAAAATTGGTCTACTTGGTATTTTTACTTTTTTAGTCTCATAATTCTATGGGGGTGGGGGGTTCTCTCTTCCTGCAACCAGCGCAGGGAGAGAGAATGCGGGGGTTGATGAATCTTGAATAGAATGCGACGAAGTTTAAGGAAAAATGAAAAAACACAAGACTGAGACAGAAATAGAGAAAGCTGGGCCTGGGTGTGGTGTCTGCCCTCTGATGGAGGGACAGACACCTCTATGGCATTTGCCCTCTCATGGAGGGACAGACAGAGAGAGCGTCAGCACCGCAAGCAGATTTATTTATACTCAAATAACAGGAAGTTACATCACATCTGGGTGGACCTTGACTTCCTGGCGACATCATGAGATCCACCCCCTTAACACTGGGCGGGAAGGTCAAACTGAATGGCGTCCCAATCTCTTGATTAGGTCCGCGCTCAGGGCGTGGCTCTGCCTTTCGCTCTGGGTTTCAGCCGACATATTTAAATCAAGTGTTTTTGCCAGCAGCCCTTAACATAATTCTTAGTTCTTTACCCTCCAGTTCTGTTTGGGTGGCCGCTTGCAGCTGTAGGCTCCCTGTTTGCAGATCTGAAACGGAATTGCCGCCCTCATGCACCCCTGCCAGTTTCCTGCACTTGTTTGTTTGCATGGTGCCTGGTGTTAGGATTTGGTGACAATATATTGTTCTGACTCAGTCAGCCTTAGACCACCCGGAACAAACCTGTGATCGCACAAAGTCCCATTCTAATTCTGACCACATGGAGAGCTTAAAAAGCTGCTGGCGGACAGAAGCCAAAATGTCATCTGTGTTACTGATAAAGGATAAGGAGGATGATGGTCAGGCTCAGTGAGGAGAGCCCAGTAGGTCTGCAGAGAACGCCAGGACTGGGCACACTGCCTGCCCATCCCAGCAGTGCTGGACCCCGCCAGGCCTCCTCCTTGACTCCCAGGTTCAGGTCCAAGGGGAAAAAGAGAAAGCTGGACCCACTGTCTCACATTTGACAGGCAGACAAGTGGCCCTGCCTCCCTCGGGTCAGGAGAGGCGGGAAGTTAAACTGGATTCTCTCCATTTGGAAGGAAGCGTTTGCCTCACACTTTGCAGGGAACACTTATTCCTGCCCACTGTTTGCCAAGCATAAGGATTTTACATCTGTTCTGTCAGTTACAGAAAATTCAGGTTAAATGGTTTCAAAGACTGGCCCTGCGAAGTTTAGGTGATTTATTTGAGGGAACTAAAAATGAATGAATGGTATTACGAAGGGTTAGCTGGGAGGAAAATCTCATTTAGAGTCACAGAAACATGCTGATGTTTTTTATGCAACTTGTAAATCTGCCCTGTGCTTTCCTTTTTCTTATGATACCACTTGATTTTCTTTCAATGTTTCTCACAGAATGTCTCTCAATTGGATCTCAATTAAATAGTGAAGAAAAATCATTTACCTTGAGACTGTGGGAACAAATTTGGAAAAATAGTTAAGTCAATTCCAACAAGTTGCAACTATCATTTATATGGAGGAGTGTCTTTGATTGTGGATTTCAAGCAATTATTTCTCTAAATTCATTCAACTTTAGAAACGTAGTTACTTAATACACCCCCACCCCCCCACCCCCGTTTTCAAAAGTTCTCTGTAAGCCCCTTCATTGTATGAAAGACCCACATTAGTACCTGTTTGTGCTAACCTAAAGAAATCCAAAAGGGATGTTCACTTTTACAAAAAAAGGGGAGAAGGGAAAATAGCATTTAACACTTGTTTTGCAGTGAGCCATTCACTACACAGGCAGCGCACCCCGAGCTGTGAGAGCGGCCCAGCAAGCTCCTTCCCCCGGAATCATGCTCAGCATCTCGGCATTAGGGCTCCCTAGCTTTGAACTGTGTCTGAGCATCTGGGAGACCAATTTTGGGGTCGGGGAACAGGGCAAAAATTTTCCGTGTAAATTAATGGTCATTGCGCCATTTCAGTTTATGAAAAGTTTCATAGGTAGGAATGCTCAGCTACTTTCGGATAGTGGGGGACACCTGTAGTCAAAAGAGCCTGGTTGATCTGGATTTTTTTAATCTTATAAAATCTCATCTTTTTCTGATGTAATATTTGCTGGAAATACAATACTAAACACACCATCATGAACAGTATATCATTAGGAAAACTATCTTTAACCCTCTGTATCACGGATAAACATAATTTTAAGTGTTCATTTATATATACTTAACTACTTAAAATTGGTGTAGAAAATTGGTAGATTTGCCATTGAGGACTGATGTTGCGTGACTACCTGAGCATGTTAGTATGGGGGCATCTTTGTGTTGGACCGTTTACAAAGTAGAAGACTAAAATTGTAAAGAGTGACTCAATAGTCACGGTAACTTGATTTAGAAGATAAATATACCACAGTAGGAAGATTATGAAAATGTAGAATAGTCAACACAATAATCATTTCTCACACAAATATTTACTATAATCTGTTTTGTGGGAGCATCGAAGTTGCTCTTATAAGTTTAAGCAGCAGTAAAATGAATGCTGCCTTTCAAAATAGATTTGTTGACTTATTCTCCATGTGAAATACACCAATTTCTCCTTTTTACATTTTCAGGTGACTGTAGTCAAGGAGAGGCTGAAGTCAGATACACATGCGTCTTACCCATGTGCGTTCAAGGGCTGTGCTGAGAAAGAGCTTTTACCAGTGACCTGTCCTCACTGTGAGAAGAACTTTTGCCTGAGGTGATCACTCAGATCCCCCACACTCTGTGTATCTGTTTAACTTGTATCTGATGCAAATACTTGAACTGGTGTCACTCTTCTGTTGCTCACAGGCACCGTCACCAGTCAGATCATGAATGTGAAAAACTGGAACTCCCTAAGCCTCGCATGGCTGCCACTCAGAAACTTGTTAGAGACATTATTGGCAAGTACCAAGGAAACTGGTTTCATTGCTTTCTGTGTTGTTGTCTACCTATTAGTTCCAAAGCTCCTGCTGCTTATGTCTGCTTCTCAGTATGGAAGGCATTGTTAACAGTCCCGGTGGGCTGAAACTTGCAATCTATTTTGATGATACTCTTGCAACAGTATTTCTCACAAAGCCAGATGTTTTCCTGCTCGGCCACTCAGATCAGCTGGTTAACCATCACAGCTAGAAATAGTTTCACGGAGCTAAAGTGGTGGTTTGTAGTCTCTAAAGACTAAACATTAAGCCTAGTCTGCTGTCCTAAGAATGCTGATACAATCTGAGATACCAGGAAAGAATCTATAATAATAAAAGCATAATATGCTAATTAGACCGGACGTCCTTCCGGTCGACCTTCCGGATGAAGTTGGGTCTGCAAGGGAAGCCCGGGTCCCGGGTGCCTGTCAGTGGCCAGAGGAAAGCCTGGGTCCCGGGTGCCAGAGGGAAGCTGGTGCCGGCAGCCTGGAGAAGGAAGGCCTACTTGTGCACGAAATTCGTGCATCGGGCCTCTAGGATATCTATAAACTAGACCAGTCTCTGCCAACATGTTAGTTCAGCAGAATTTTCATTCTTTTTAAGTACGCTACCTTTAATAAAATCTTCTATAACCAAATCTTAAAGTTCTCTGTGGAAGTGTTAGTGATTAAAGTAAATCAGCTTAAATTAGAAAGAAGCACCATACTAAGGGTTTTGATGTGGAGATTGTCAATATTTTAAATATACCTACACAATATGTTGTCTCTGTAGAGCTCCGTTGTGTGTAGTTTTTGTATGTTTCAGAGCCATAAAAAATTAATCACGGAGTATGGGCTGAGACCATCCTCCACCCCTGTGTCCACCGCAGCCTTGCAGCCAACAGTTCCTTTCAAGGTGCACAAATTCGTGCACGGGGCCCCTAGTAGTTAATAAAAGTCTAGAAAATATAATGTAAACATTATGTGTTTATATGCTTGTTTTTATTTCTTAGATTCCAAGACAGGAGAGACAGCGAATAAGCGACGGAAGGGTGCAAAAAATAGCGCAACAGCTGCGAAGGTAGCACTGATGAAATTAAAGATGCATGCTGATGGGGATAAGTCACTGCCCCAGGTTGGTCTTGGAGACTTTGAAAAACAAAATGTTTACATGTGGTTGAAGCCCCTCTTTACTCCTCCTCCCATCTAGTAACAACTAACCTGAACCTGATGTGTGTCTTTCCTGGTGTTACAGGTGTGTAGCTACATAAAAAATGGTACATTGTTTTGTGAGATTTTCACTTTATAGAAATGGCAGGGAGTCATACGTATCCTTCCTCAGCTCTTTTTTTTTTTTTTCACTTGGCATCATGTTTTTAGCATTTATCCATGTTGACACATTTGGTCTAATTTGTTCATTGTGATAACTGCATATCCCATAATATGAATATACCACATTTATTCATTCTCATGATGAACAATATTCAGAATTTTTCCAAGTTTTTTTGCTATTATAAACTGTTCAAAGGTGACTGTCCTTGTGTGTATATGGAAATGTCTCACTAGGACAGTTCCTTTAAAAAGCCATAATGTCAATTGTATTTTATACAGCAACCCAGTACATACATACATAGATATATGCATATATACCTTAACACAGTTTCACCTAACCTTACACTGGTATTTTCTAATTCTATTTTGTTTTAAAGAGTATTGATTTTATAACTCCTGAAGGATTGAGGCCCTCAGATTGAAAAATGCTCCCCTGGGGAAGATACGGAGAAATAGAAAAGCTGGGTCCTGGGCTTTGCTTATCCTCAGGTTTCCTGGATGCTGTCAGCTTTGTGCTCAGTGGTTGTGCTAATTTTTCATCTGAGGGTTTCAGGGTTTCTTGCCAACACTGGGTGTTATTCATTGTTACCAAACTGATAGATATGAAGTTATGTCTCACTGAAGTTTAAAGTTAAATTTCCCTTTTGACAATTAAGGTTCAGTTATTTTGCATGAGTTTATTGGCTATTGACTTTCTTCTGTGAATTATTTGTTCATATCCTTTGCCTATTTTTTCTGTTGGGTTGTTGCACTTTTTTTTTACTCTAGATCAGTGGTTCTCAACCTTCCTAATGCCACAACCCTTTAATACAGTTCCTCATGTTGTGGTGACCCCCAACCATAAAATTATTTTCGTTGCTACTTCATAACTGTAATTTTGCTACTGTTATGAATCATAATGTAATTATATATGTGTTTTCCGATGGTGACCACTGTGAAAGGGTCGTTCGACCCCCAAAGGGGTCGAGACCCACAGGTTGAGATCCGCTGCTCTAGATGTTCCGCATTTTTTTTACTATATGTGTTGCACATTTCCTCTCTCAGTTTGTGGTTTGTCTTCTCTTTGTTTTTTATGAGTGGTCCAGACTTTTAAAATTTTAATATGTTCAAATTTATTAGTGATTTCTCTAAGATTTGTACTTTTCAAAATAAATTGTTTAAGATATTTTCTTACATTTTCCTTTAAAAGCTTTATTTTATTTGCTTATTTTGTGTAGCTCTTTATTGCATTTAATTATAAGTAGAAGTAAAGATTTACACACATACACATATCTGAATGGATTACCTATGGTCATAACATAAGGCACTGAGAGTTCATCCTTGTAATTACACCTCAGTCACCTACCATGTAGTACACATGGGACTAGTTTGGGACTGTCCATTTTTGCATCAATATCAAACTGGCTTATTATCATAGCTGTGTAAGAAGTAGGACACGTTTCTCCACCTTACTTTTTGCTTTCAGCTGTGTTTATTCTTGGCTCTTTATTCTTTTGTAAAAATTGTAGGATCACTTTGTCCTGTTCTATGAAATTGTGCTTGATAGGAATTATACTGAATTTTCTATTAGAACGGTTTAGCTTTTTAGAATTTTTTTTTTTAATATATTTTATTGATTTTTTTACAGAGAGGAAGGGAGAGGGATAGAGTTAGAAACATCCATGAGAGAGAAACATCAATCAGCTGCCTCCTGCACATCCTACACTGGGGATGTGCCCGCAACCAAGGTACATGCCCTTGACCAGAATCGAACCTGGGACCCTTCAGTCCACAGGCCAACGCTCTAGCCACTGAGCCAAACTGGTCAGGGCGCTTTTTAGAATTTTGACTCTTCTCATCCCATCCATGTTTGTGGTGTATTGTTCCAATTTTTCTTTAGGTCTTCTTTTCTGTCTTTAAATAACATCTGTAATGCTTACCATTCATATCTATATGTCTTTTCTTAATTATATTCTTAGATTCTTCCTAATTTTTGCTGCCATTGTAAATAATAATTTTTAAAAAACTTAACGCTTCCTTAATTGGTTATGCTGGTTGTTGTTTGTTGTCCTGTCCTGCAAAGAAACCTCTCATTGTTCCCATGGTTTATAGGCTTTCTGGGATGTTTTCATGCAGTTACATTTTCTGCAAATGACAGTTTTGTGTTTTGGTGTTTCTTTTCCTCAAATTTTCTTTCCTCTTACTCCTGCTTTTCATCATTATTTGTCTTAATGCATGGGTTGATCTCTACAGAACAGGACTGAATAATATGGGTGACAGCAGGCATCTTCATCACAGTTCTGACTTTAATCCACATGAGTCTGAAGTTTCAACATTAAATATTATCTTTATTGTAGGTTGTTCATAGTTGCCTTTATCAGATTAACAATATTTCTTTCTATTCCTAGCTTACTAGAAATTTATGTCATGAATACTTACTAAATTTTTCTGTGGGTTTTTTCCCTACATCTAATAAGATGATCATGTTGATGTATTTTTTTGTTATTGTTTTTCCTTATCTGTGTGATAAATTATGTTGATTGATTTTCTGTTGTTGAATCACCCACATTTTCTGGGATAAACCACTTGACTTTGGTATATAATTCTTTTAAAATGCACTATTACATTGATTTTCTAATATGTTACTTAGTAATATTTTGTGCCATTAGTAGCCAGATTATACTTATAAAATTAGTTGAGTAGGTTTCCCTCATCTATTCTTTGAAATAGTTGTAGAAGGTGGGATTCTTTGTTGTTGAAGCTTTGGTAATGGTTATTACAGCCTTTTTGAAAAAGCAGAGAATATCTAACATGATTCAAAATGTTAAATAGTTCTTGGTTTATTTGGATAATCTGTTGGTTCTGAAATAAATGCTGGTAAATAATACTTTTCTTAAAATTCCTGATGTAGATTCTCCTGTTTATTATTATAAAGTTGTTCAACTTATTCTCTTAAATAAGAGAATTCCAGAATCTCTACTGTGTCTTTAGTCATTCCATTTCATTCTTAATATTTTTTCATTTGCATCTTTCTTTGTTTTCTCCTTGGCCAGTCTTCCTAGATGTTTGTGTTTATTTTATTTATTTATATTTTAGTCTTTTCAAAGAAACATATTTTGGTTTTATTGTCCTCTGTATTGTTGCTTTGCTTTCTTTTTCACCAAACTCTGGGTGTCCTTTTTTCTTTGTTCATATTTTTTCTGATGTACTTTTTTCATCTTTTCTCATTCAATGGTGAACTTATCTGTATTTCAACCTACTTGTTTGGGTGTGTTTTTCAGGTAACTTTAATTTGATATAGTTGCAAACACAAAATAGTAGCAAGAATAGTACAAAGAAATTTTCCATATTTTTTACCCAAATATACCAGTTAATTACATTTTGCCCTTACTTGCTTTATCATTTGCAGTCTCTCTCTTTGTACATATGTCTACACATGTGTACCTGTGTTTGTATGTGTGTGCATACTAATTTTTGGTTTACTTATGTATTAGTTTCTGAGACAGGTTTGTTAAAATCTCCTGGAGCTGTGGTTTTGTCAGGGTTTTTCTTGTAATTCTAATGGTTTTGCTGAGTTGCATATTATCAGATGTATGGAATTCTCCATTATTATATCTCCTTTATGAATTTTGCCTTTAATGCTATTTTGAATTATAATAGTACTAGGGGCCCAGTGCACAAATTCGTGCACCTTGAAAGGAACTGTGGGCTGCAAGGCTGTGGTGGGCACAGGGGCGGGTCTCGGCCCATCCTCCGCGCCCCCGCCTAGCCCCTCTTACCGCAGCCCACGGTCCCTTGTCTGCCGGAAGTCCCACTCCCGCTGCTGCCACTCCCATCCACTGATGGCACGGAGCAATTGGGGCCAGTGCCATCAGCGGGTGCGAGCAGCGGCTGCTGCCCTGATCGCCCCTCAGGAGCAGGGGGAGGTGGAGAAGCCCTCACGGGCGATCAGGGCTAGCAGCCACCGCTTGCACCCACTGACAGCACCGAGTGATCAAGACTGGAGCTGGGTGCTGGCAGCAGGTGTGAGTGGAGGCTCCGCTGCCAGCAGCAGGTGCAAGTGGGGCGGGTGCTGGCAGCAGGTGTGAGCTTCCGGCAGGACCACAGTGCACGGGAGAAAAGAATTTTCAGTAACCACCAGAGGCTCGCCCTGATGACAGCGACTGGTGCCCCGCCTTGGTCTGGCGCCCCCACTTACCTGCTCCACCATCCCGCCGCGGCCAGTGCCTGCCATGTTCCGTGCTCTCCCACCTGCTGCCAATGCCCACCATGTTCCACATGTGCCCCCTGGTGGTCAGTGCACGTCATAGCGACCAGTTGTTCAGTTGTTCCGCTGTTTGGTCTATTTGCATATTAGGGTTTTATCCTATCTAATAATAGACAAACATGGTAATTGACCGTACCTTCGCTACGCCTCCCATTGACTAATCAGCATGATATGCAAATTAGCTACCAACAAAGATGGCGGCTAATTTGCATACTGTAGGCAGGGTGGTGGCGAGCCCCCAGCACACTGCCATCCAGGGCAGGCCCGCCCCAGAAGCCCCAGCAGCAGGCCTGCCTTGCCGCCAGGGACCAGATTGGCAGGTCCCGGGAGGCAAGGCAGGCTGGCCCCAGAAGACCCAGAAGCCACCTGATCTGGTAGTAACTCTATCAGTAAGCACTTTGAAAGTCAGTGGCATAAATGCACCAATTAAAAGAAAGATTATGAGGGAGAGACCAAGATGGCGGCATAGGTAAACACCTGAGATTGCTGCCGCAAACAACCACTTCAAAAATACAGCTAAAAGACGGAACGGACATCACCCAGAACCACAGGAAGGCTGGCCGAGGACAGACTCTTCAACTAGAAGGAAAGACAACAGCATACCGAGGCTCAGAAGAGGCGCAGTGTGGAAAATTTAAAGGTGTGGAGGTGCGCGCGAAAAGCGGGCTGGTGGCTGAGTGCGCGGTTGTCGTTTTCAATCAGGAGGGAGTCTCAGACTCTGAGCTCCAGATCCGGGAGAGTCTCTAGGGACTCAGACTCAAACGGGAGAAGCGGGAGTGTCTGGCATCAGTTGAAACGTGAGGGCAGCCTTCTCTCCGAGATTTGCAGCCGTTGCTGGGGTTCTGAGAAGCAGAGCCTCTGGGAACGAGACTGAGAGCAGCCATAATTGCTCCCTCCGCCCGCCCTGTTGAGCCCGCCCCGCCCAAGCCCTGCACAGAGCCATTTGCCGGATCGCCTCAGGCAAAGGCTAGATTAGCACCTCCCCAGAGGACAGAAGTTTTCCCACAGCTGATTCTCACAGCCAGTCGGCCTGGTGGTCAAATCCCTCTAGTATTAACTACAACAATCAAGGCTTAACTAGAACAAGACTGCGCACAAAGACCACAAGGGGTTGCACCAAGAAAGCATAAAAGTTGCGGAGACAAAATAACATGACAGAAATGGAGGATATGGAGCTAAAAAACGCAATTTTGAGGGCTTGCAATAATGTGCTAGAAGCAGCCAATAAACTTGATGAGAGACTCACAAAAACTAATGAGACCCTCGATGCTATGATAAAGAACCAACTAGAAATTAAGCATACACGGACTGAAATAAAGAATATTATACAGACACCCAATAGCAGACCAGAGGAGCGCAAGAATCAAGTCAAAGATTTGAAATGCGAAGAAGCAAAAAACACCCAACCGGAAAAGCAAAAGGAAAAAAGAATCTGAAAATACGAAGATAGTGTAAGGAGCCTCTGGGACAGCTTCAAGCGTACAAATATCAGAATAATAGGGGTGCCAGAAGATGAGAGACAGCAAGATATTGAAAACCTATTTGAAGAAATAATGGCAGAAAACTTCCCCCACCTGGTGAAAGAAATGGACTTACAGGTCCAAGAAGCACAGAGAACCCCAAACAAAAGGAATCCAAAGAGGACCACACCAAGACACATCATAATTAAAATGCCAAGAGCGAAAGACAAAGAGAGAATCTTAAAAGCAGCAAGAGAAAGAGACTCAATTACCTACAAGGGAATACCCATACGACTGTCAGCTGATTTCTCAACGGAAACTTTGCAGGCCAGAAGGGAATGGCAAGAAATATTCAATGTGCTGAATACCAAGAACCTACAACCAAGATTACTTTATCCAGCAAAGCTGTCATTCAGAATTGAAGGTCAGATAAAGAGCTTCACAGATAAGGAAAAGCTAAAGGAGTTCATCACCACTAAGCCAGTATTATACGAAATGCTGAACGGTATCCTTTAAGAAGAGGAAGAAGAAAAAGGTAAAGATACAAATTGTGAACAACAAACATGCATCTATCAACAAGTGAATCTAAGAATCAAGTGAATAAATAATCTGATGTACAGAATGAACTGGTGGTTATAATGAATCAGGGACATAGAAAGGGAATGGACTGACTATTCTTGGGGGGGGGGAAGGGGAATGGGAGATGCGGGAAGAGACTGGACAAAAATCGTGCACCTATGGATGAGGACAGTGGGTGGGGAGTGAGGGCAGAGGGTGGGGTGGGAACTGGGAGGAGGGGAGTTATGGGGGGGAAAAAAGAGGAACAAATGTAATCTGAACAATAAAGATTTAATAAAAAAAAAAAAGAAAGATTATGAGGGTGAATCAAAAACAAAACCCACTTTAAATATAAAGACACATATAGATTAAAAGTAAATGAATTAAGCTGCAGCCTGTTTTGCTCAGTGGATAGAGCATTAGACCATGGACTGAATGGTCCCAGGTTTGATTCCAGTCATGGGCATGTACCTCAGTTGCTGGCTTGATCCCCATTCCCTATCAAAGCATTTGCAGGAGGCAACCAATCAATGTGTCTCTCCCTTTCCCTTCACTCTCTCTAAAATTCAATGAAAAAATATCCTTGGGTGAAGATTAACAAAAACAAAGTAAATGGATTAAGTAACATTAAAGAGATTATAAGAAAAATATATTCCAAATTTTATTAGTTGTATAATGGTTATGTTTAAATTATTAACACCTAAGAAATTGGGTGAAGGGTACATATAATATGCTGTAGTATTTTATAATTTTTTTACATGTATGAGATTGTTTCAAATTAAAATATTAAAAAATTAAAAATTAATAAAATATTAATTGAAATGTGTATGCATTACATGAAAAATCTCCTAATTGCTTCTAGCATAATTTATTAAATTGTGCTAAAATTTACAAGGGTTCAATTAAAAAATATCTTAATTTTAAATTATATAATAGAAAATATATAATAGTGCAGTTATAAGCACTTATCTGAAAATAAACATTTAAAGAAGTGAATTTACAGAAGGGATTAGCCAAAGAAAATATATGCACAACCCATGGACACAGACAACAGTATGGTGATGGCCAGAGAGAAGTGGGGGGCAAGAGCTGGGTAGAGGGGACAAACGGGGGGAAATAGGGACATCCTATATAATAATAACAAAAGGCTAATATGCACATTGACTAAACAGCAGAATGACCGGTGGCTATGATGCGCACTGGCCACCAGGGGGCAGATGCTCAATGCAGGAGCTGCCCTCTGGTGGTCAGTGCACTTCCATATGGGTAGTGCCACTCAGCCAGAAGCTGGCTCATGGCTGGCCAGTGCAGAAGTGTTGGCAGGAGCCTCTCCCACCTCTGTGGCAGCACTAAGAATGTCCAACTAACGGTTTAGACCTGATCCCTTGGGGGCCTAAGCCTTTCGTCGGACATCCCCCGAGGGCTCCCTGGCTGCCAGAAGGATGTCTGACTGCAAGCTTAGGCCTGCTCCCCTGGGGAGTGGGCCTCAGTCGACAGGTGGACATCCCCCAAGGGGTCCTGGACTGTGAATGGGTGCAGGCCAGACTGAGGGACCACCCCCCCGGAGTGCACAAATTTTTGTGCACTGGACCACTAGTATATATAGATTGTTTCACTAGTTTTCTTTTGGTTAAGATTTAACTATTATGTCTTTTTTCATCACGTTATGTTCAACTTTTCTGTGTTGTTTTGTTTTAGGGTGTCTCTTGTAAGCAGCATATAGCTGGACTTTGTTTTTTTAATCCAGTTTGATAGTATTCCTCTTTTATAGGTGAGTTGAATCCATTTATATATATTGTGATCACTGATACATTTGAATGTATTTCTTCCATCTTATGATTTTTGCTCATCATCCTTATTTCTCTTTCCTGTCTTCTTTTGTATTGATTGGATTTTCTATGTTTTCTTGTATTCTACTCTTTTAGAAACCATTGATTGTATTCTTCTTTTAGTGATTATCCTTAGTATTTTTCTTTTTAAAAATCTTTTTTTAATGTTTTTAAATTTGCAAAGGTAGTACACAGTTTTAGCAAGAGTAACTATTAAGAAATGTGTAAAGGAAAAAATCAAACTTCTTTAGGATTCATACTGGATTTGCATTACATGTTATTTACCAGTTTTGAGAGAAATAATGTTTTTATTTCGTGGCCTTCCTATCCAGGAGCCTTATGTGTCCTTCCAGTTATTCAGATCATATTTCTTGTCTTGTGTAACATGCTTGTCTTCATTTAAGTCTCATTCCTTATTTATTTTCATTTCAAATTATTTTTGGGGTTTATTTCTGTTGTGAACAAAATATTTGTGTCCACCTCTATTTTCAGGTACTTACTGCTAATATAGAGAAAAGAGTCTTGATTTCTGTATATTCATCTGATTCAGCCACATCATCAAACTCTTATGATTAATTTTAGAAGTTTCTTTTTTACCATTAGTGCCTTTGATTTCCTAGATATGCAGTCATACCCCATTAGCAGGATAGCTTTTATTTTATAACTAGAGTCCCGGTACACGAATTCATGCACTGGTGGGGTCTCTTGGCCTGGCTGGCGATCAGGGCCATTGGGGCCATCTCGCCCAGTCTCAATCGGGCCGGCTGGCTGGGGGGAGGGACTGTGGGAGGTTGGCTGTGGGAGCGCACTGACCACCAGGGGGCAGCTCCTGCGTTGAGCGTCTGTCCCCTGGTGGTCAGTGTGTGTCACAGCGACCTGTCGTAATGATTGCTTAGGCTTTATATATATAGGTAATTATATTAGTTATTTCATTTTCTTATTCTACATTATCTAGAACAGCAGCTCTCAACCTGTGGGTCGCGACCCCTTTGCGGTTGAACGACCCTTCCACAGGGGTCGCCTAAGACCATCCTACGTATCAGATATTTACATTACGATTCATAACAGTAGCAACATTACAGTTATGAAGTAGCAACGAAAATGATTTTATGGTTGTGTCACAACATGAGGAACTGTATTTAAAGGGCCAGAAGGTTGAGAACCACTGATCTAGAATCTCCAATATAATGTATTATAGTAATGGTGATAACAGGCTTGTGTTTATATTTTTATTTTTTATGTATAAAAGTAAAAACCGCCCTAACCGGTTTGGCTCAGTGGATAGAGCGTCGGCCTGCGGACTGAAAGGTCCCAGGTTCAATTCTGGTCAAGGGCATGTACCTTGGTTGCGGGCACATCCCCAGTAGGGGGTGTGCAGGAGGCAGCTGATCGATATTTCTCTCTCAGCAATGTTTCTAACTCTCTACCCCTCTCCCTTCCTCTCTGTAAAAATCAATAAAATATTTTTTTTTTTAAAAAGTAAAAACCAATTTTCCTCTTTAAAGTTACTTGGTATTACATCCTCTCAAATAGCACAAGGAGCTTGACATGCCTATCCACTCGAATGTCTCCCATCCATCATCTTTGTTCACATGTAAAGATTATTGTCATCAATACCTATGTAAATCTACAAATTTTTTTTAGTTTCTTCTTTCCTTAGGACTTACATTTATTTTTCTGAATTCCATTCTTTAGTGATTCATTCAGAGTCTGTGCAGGTAAACTCTTTTCGTCTTTCTTGTCTGAGAGTGCTCTATTTTACCTTCGCTCGAGCTGCTTGTCTATTAGACTCTCACTTCCTCGGATCTACGTACGTGCGGTGGCTTCTGTGATCTGTTATAGGGGAAATATGTGCTGTCTCTTGATTTTCATTGCTATATGGGTAACTGTCTTTTTAGTGGCTTTTAAGACTTTACCTGTGGTGTTTTTCAATTTCAGTGCAATGTTTCTGGGCATTGATTTATTTTAATTGCCCATCTTGGCCCTTGAGATACATTTAAAATTTTAACTTATGTCTTCACTTTTAGAAGATTATGTCATTTTTCTCTGACTATTGCTCCTCCATCATCTCTTCTCTTCTGAAACTCTTGTTAGTTTCAGACCTATTTGGAGACATATAGTTTCTATCTTGCTGTCTCCTTGTGCTACATTCTAGATGACTTCCTCAACTCCATCTCCCTATCAAGTAAGCCTTTTTATGGAAGGTTAGAGAAATTTTATCCTGTTTGAACTTTTAATTTCAGAAACTGTGGGTTTTTTTATGTTTATATTTCTTATTAGCTATTTATAGCTTCTTATTTTATTTCTGACTGTTTTGGTTTCATAACTTCTTGTTCCTTTTTTATGGGTATTATCCCTTAATTTGTCTCATTTTTAAATGTCTTTTTCACACTTAGTTATTTTCATCCTTGGTTTGCTATGAAATTTCAATTTACAGATTGTGTATGTTGGTCTTGAATAGGAACTCCCTTCTGGTCTCTCTGCCCACTCACCTTTCTGCATTTCTGTTCCATTTGTGATCTTCAAGCATATTTATCTTTTTTTTAGGTGAGTCTATATTTTTTTAATATCCTCTTTTTATATTTATACTCTGATTACTTTGATTTTATAGAGTTGGCCCAGAGTTTGAACTTCCAATGATTTCTTATTTTTTCTTTTAATTCTTGTTATCTGTAATAACACACTCCACTGGTCTTCAACAAATCTAAGTTCTTTGGTGCTAGGAATGGTCTTGAATCTAATGTTTCCTAAAATAATTGTAATCTTTTCTCTGCGACTTAGAGATTCTCCTCTTATGCCAACAATTTCATTGTGACAGGAATTGGTCTGTAAAGCCAACTCTTTTTAAAGCAATTTTTAGGAATCAATGAACACCTTTGCTTTTACTCTTTTTTCCCTCTGCATTTATTAACTTAGCATGAAAATACAATATGAGGAAACATATAGGGTATAGAATCCTGGAGGGACCATCCAAATCTTCTATGAAACTTGTCTATTTTTTCTTTCTTTTTTTCTAGCTTCTTTATTCTCAAAAGCCCTGCTATCTCTAAAACATTGTCTTTCATGTAGGAAGATGTGTTTCATGTTTCAGGGATCTTTCATTTGCAAACGACAGAAACTTGATACCAACTAGCTTAATGAAAACAGTTTTCCCCTCGGTGTGATGGTAGTGGCATTGATCTGGTCACCAGGATGACTGAGTTCCAGGACCCAGATGCATTAGAAAGAGCCCATTGTGTCCTTGACTTCCCTCTGTGTTGGGCCCATTCTTTCCCATCCCATGGGATTTTTTCCACGTTGGTTCAGGAATGGCTGAGGGGCCTGGGCGATAGCTGTAGGCAAGTCTTATTTAATTCAATAAGCCCTAAAATCTCAGGAGAAAGAGCTGCCCTTTCCACCCCAGCGTTTGAATGTAAAATCCCCGGAAAGACCTTAGTTGATTTACCTGAGGTCACATAACCCGTTTTAGCACAGGTCACCCTGGCCAGGCCCTCTACCCATGCATTCAGGTGGCTGCTGGGCGACTCTGACTGGTACTCCCACCACCAGTTTTACCATCAGAGGGCAGTCCCTCGCTGACCAGGAGAAGAGTGGAAGTGACAAAAACAGATGTCTCATTCATGTATGTAATCTGTTGTAACTGTTTTGTTCCTACAGACGGAAAGAGTCTACTTGCAGGTTTTCTTGCCCCAGGGGAGCAAAGAGAAGAGCAAACCCATGTTCTTCTGCCAGCGCTGGAGCGTTGGGAAGGTCATCGACTTTGCAGCTTCTTCAGCCAGTCTCAGAAACGACAACAACAAGTCCACAGCCAAGGTACCAGCGGGTCGTAACAGCTCTGCCTAGGGGTTTAGGCTATGCTACACACGCATGTTTGTTACGCTACATTGTGCTTCGTTTCTCTCTCAACAGAAGTTAAGGCTCTGTCACATGACTTCTGGAGAAGCGTTGCCCTTGGACCACACGCTGGAAGCCTGGATGGCCAGGGAGGACTGTCCCTTATACAACGGCGGCAATGTTGTCTTGGAGTATCTTAGTGAGGAAGAACAGTTTTTAAAGAATATCGACTCTTACTTGGAATAGTCATTCAGGGATTCAATCCAGGAATCATGAGGAAAAGTCTCTGTGAAGTCAGTTTCTTTTATTACAAATACTATAAGTATTTTTTTAAGTTGCTCTTATATTTTTTTCATTATGTCATATGTCCCTGATCAGTTTTCTATAAATTTAATTTAAATTTTTTGTTTTAAAGTTTAACTATGAATTGACAGCTATTAGCACATTATCGTGTTTAATTAGCTTTTGTTAAGTGTGTTGCTCGTGGGGCTGTGAGCTGTCGTTTGACTGCGACTGCTCTGTGTCACCTTGACTCCAGGATCCATGCTGAGTGTTCCGATGTCCCTTTTGGGACGTTGCCGTTCTGTGCAGAGGAAGAAAGATGCTCTGCAGGGTACGTGTATCTCTTGCTTTGAGCAGGTAACATGCAAGCGTAGCACCATGGTGCCGGGAGTGTAGCTGCTCCGTGTGCCTGCACCATGGCGTATGCATTGATGTGTGTACGTGACTCGGGAACTGCGGGCTTGTCTCATTCACTCTTCCGAGTTTCTGGATGAGGAACCTCAGGCCTGGGGAGGAGAAGTGCTTTTGCTGCTGTCACCTACCTGCTGTGGGGCATGGCTCTGACAAAGGCTCTCTTCCTGGGCGTCACCACCTGTGTTTGTTTGTGGGCATGGATTCAAATGAGAAGAAAGATGGCGCAGCTCAACTCGATGGCAGTCTCTTCTACCCACCAAAGCGAAGTGCATGCCAAGAGTGACTACATTGTACCCTCAACAAAGGACTACTGTATGGAGGGAACAGAAATTATTTCTGTTTGTTTTTTGTCCCTTTTCTATTTTAATTGTCATGGACTTGCAGAGTGGCTTTAGGTTTAATTAAAGGAATGAATTCGGAATGTTCATTTCATCTCTAATTTTTCGTCGTATAATTTTCATGCTAAGAATGGAGATAGCTTCTGACTTTCATCAGCTGCTTATATCATTTATTAGTGTGATTATTTGAGTACCTACAAGGATAAGGATTTGATTCTAGTTTCCATGGTAACTACAGTGCAAAGCTGTGTGACAAGTACCAAATGAACAGATGGATAGTAAGTATAGCTGTGTTCCAACAGCTCTTTTTCACAAACTGTATGACCAGAAGTAGAAATAATCCTTAAATCTATTCCCAGACACCAGAAAGTTTTCATACACACGAATACCTTAGCATGTGCCACAATTACTCGCACGTGCCGGGGATCAGCACACGTCTCATGACTCAGCTGAGGCTAAACATGGGAGAGAAAGTCCCAGTGGGGCTGAGCGGAGGGCAGGGAGGGCAGCAGGAACTGAGTTACGTGGAGGCGAAGGCAGAGCTGTCAGTGATCAGACGGGAAGGGGAGCCAGGGCGCGGAGGGAAGGACTGGTGTCAGTCGGCATCCGCGTCTGGTGAGGGAGGTCAGTTTCCAGATAGGGGGCCAGCTTCTGGAAGGCACAGGTACCAGCCTCCTCAGAGGCTCCAGGGACGGGGCTCCAGTATGAGCCCCTAAAGACACAGGGCGAGAGAAGCCCGAGCTTCGCACTTCAAATGACTGACAAGACAGCTTTCTCGGCGTTGTTGTGGGGCTCTCTGTTGAGTGTGCGCAACGAAATGTTAGGTTTTGACTGTTCCCACCCGACCCTAGTATCTTTCCACCTCTTGCAGACGACTAGAATTGTAAGTAGGAAACCCACAAACAGCTTTAAATTCCGATACTGTCGCTGTAACAACAGAAGGGTACAGATGAGCGCCAGTTGAAATGTCATTAGCCAGTAAAGGCGTGTGGCGGATAGATCATTACGCTTTTCTGGACATGTCGGTTTTATTCCCCACAGATCTTCGGCCAGGGGAGGGCCAGAGGGCCAGGTGAAGGGAAAGGGTGCAGACAGCAATCAGGAAGACAAAAGGTCCCTTCCTCACACCTGTGACCTGGGCAACTAAAACTGGGAGCTAAAATACTTGCTCACATACTGTACACATGGCTTTGGTTTTATGAAGTTTCTGTTTTATTTTTGTCTTTTTAAACTAGGAATGTTCTCTGGGAGTTTAACTGAGATATCAGAAACATTAGTTCTGTTCTCCATTTTCAGCATCAGCCAATGTCTTGATGTGGTACATGCAAATACAATTTATGAACTACAAGTTCCATTGCATTTTTTACAAGTGTAAAATTTTATTTTTTAATTACAGTTGACATTCAGTATTATATTAGTTTCAGGTGTAAAGTCTACTGCATTTGAAAGACTAATCTACATAAGTAGAATTTTTAAAAACTTAAAAAATGTCCAGTAAAATTGCTTTAACAGTTTTTGAGGAGCAAATGTTATGGTGCAAAAATACTTATTCCAAACTGTCCTTGCATTGAACACAGATTCTGCCTTGATTCATGAAGGATCTGCTGAAGTGGGAATAGATTCAGAGACTACCACCTCATTTAATATAGGATGTCCAAAAAAATGTATACCCACTTTGAATGATTACAAAAGCAGTGTTTATTAACAAACAGTTCATTTTCAAAATTTAAAAAGAATCTACAGAAATGCCTGGCCAGTGTGACTCAGTGGTTGAGTGTTGACCCAGGAACCAAGAGGTCATGGTTCCATTCCTGGTCAGGGCACATACGTGGGTTGTGGGCTCAATCCCCAATAGGGGGTGTGCAGGAGGCAGCTGATCGATGATGTTTCTCTCTCATCGATGTTCCTTTTTGTTGTTAATCTCACTGGAGGATATTTTTCCATTGATTTTTAGAGAGAATGGAAGGGAGAAGGAGAGAGAAACATCAGTGTGAGAGAGGCACATCAATTGGTTGCCTCCACATGCTCCCCAACCAGGGCGGGGGATCTGGCCTGCAGCTGAGATTTGTGCCTTTGACTGGTCTTGAACCCGTGACCCTTCAGTCCTAGGGCCGAGACTCTATCCACAGAGCCCTACCAGCTAGGGCTGTCATTGATGTTTCTATCTCTATCCCTCTTACTTCCTCTCTCTCTAAAAATCAATACAAAAATATTTAAAAGAATCTACAGAAATGAATAATTTTTTTGTCAGTGTCTATTTTCAAACTGATGACCATTCTGTTCCAGGCACTGCTGATAACTGGAAGCAATGGAATCGCAAACATCAAGAATCATTTCGTTCGATATTTGTGTGCCCTCAATTTGTCAACTGTTGCCAGTTTTGTACCTTAAACTTTATATTTTATGTATCCCCATAAAAAAAAGTCTAGTGGCACTTAAGGATAAGTTTTCTTTGTACAAAGCTTAGCCTGGTTTCACCCATTATTTCAAATCAGTTAAACCTGAAAAGAAGTGGAAATTAAGTGAGTTATCAGCTGTTAAAGTATATGTATGTTTTTTGGGGACACCCTATAGTAGACAGTCACAGTGGATTTTTGTTCTTTTCTTTCCTTTTTTCTGCTTAGTATCTGAGCCCCCTCTTGTTTGGGAATACATCATTATGGGAGTATGTGGGGTGTAAGTCCTCACTAGAAAACCCCAATACTTTTCCTTATTCCCGGCGGGCAAGGCACAGGCCTCTGACCTCAGTTGGGCAGTGGGATGACATGCCCTTAGCTGTGACGAGGCAGGGGTGTTAGAGTTAGTGCCCGGGGCCTCCCAGTGCCCCATGGTGTCCAGCAGCAGGGACAGGCTGTCCCTTTGGCCGTACATCTGGCCAGCCACTTTCCCTAGGTTCCCAAGCTCCCCGGTTACCATCCAGGAAATTGTTTTTCTACTTAAGGATTCCAAAACCAGTTTCAGATTTTGCCTAACTGATGCACTCTCTCCAGAGTTGTAGGAAATCTATTAGCCGCCTCAGGACACGGCAGGCTATTTTCTCGGCTCGGCAGTTGTCTAAGTCTTGCTCAGGGGCTGCCAGTGTGAGCCGCAGGAGGAGAGGGTGGAGCGGTGACTGGCTGGATTGCTCTGCTTCGCCTGCTCCAGGCCCAGCGCCCAGCAAACGTGGCCAATAAATACTCGTTTGATTTTGACGTGGCTCACCCACCTGCAGGCCCCCTCAATGTCTATTTTATATTTTTGGGTTGTGACTGTTTCTAGTGTAGATTTTCCTTAGGAAGAAAGAAAACTAAAAAAGGTGTAAGTTTTCAAATGCAAGGGAAGAGGAGGCTGTTTTTTCCTTAGCAGAAACCAGAAAATGAGGAAGAGATCAGGTTTCTGCTGTGAGTCGCTGACGCTGTAGAATGCCGGGGCTTGGGCATTTTCATAACTACAGGTTGGGCAGGTTGTGTCACTCATGAGGTAGCCAGGTTTTGTTTGAAAGTACAGGCCCTCCTCCTGGACTTTGATCCAGCAAAACAACTCTTGCCTCAGCCTCTGCCCGGCATTGGGACGCCTCTCCCAGGAACGTTCTCTCGTTGTCTTCGATGCGTTCGCATATATAATTGATTTAAGTTTTCAAAATGATTAGACGACTTTTTATTGTTTTGCTTTTTGTGACACTGGGAGAAGCAAGGAAGCCATTTCTCAGTTTTCTGAGTACAGCGAGGACTGAAATACTGTTCCTCACAAAGACCGAAGAAACCGTCCTCGTCCGATCCACTTACAGAGATAAGCGGCCCAACGCCAGCTTCCTCTCTGTGCGGCTCCAAGACCCTGAAATGCTGCAGGTGGTGAACGTGACCAGGGCCTCCTCCGGTGCTACAACCTTCATCATAAAACTAGTGGCAGAGGAAGAAGGAGAGACCAACTTGACCATTCAGCTGTGGGACTCTGAAGGTAGGCCAGAGAGACTCATTGAAGAAATAAAGAATGTCAGAGTCAAAGTGCTCAAACAGAGGCCAGACAGTCTTTTCCAGGCATCCATGCACATGGATAGGAATATCCTACTGCTGATTCTGCCAATGATCCTGTTAAATAAGTGCGCGTTTGGTTGCAAGATTGAATTGCAGGTGTTCCGCGTAGTATGGAAGAGACCTTTGCCAATAATTTTGGTGGCAGCTACACAGTTTTTTCTGATGCCATTTTGTGGATTTCTTTTGACTCAGGTTTTGGCATTGCCCGAGGCACTGGCTTTTGGGTTTGTAATGACCTGCACGTGCCCAGGAGGGGGTGGGGGCTATCTCTTTGCTCTGCTTCTAGAAGGAGACATCACTTTGGCCATTTTGATGACCTGCACATCAACGGTATTGGCCCTGGTAATGATGCCTGCCAATTCGTACCTGTACAGTAGGATCTTAGGGCTCTCCGGTACATTCCACGTTCCTGTTTCGAAAATTATGTCAACACTCCTCTTCATACTTGTACCTATATCAGCTGGAATAGTCATCAAGCATAGAACACCTGAAAAAGCAAACATCCTGGAGAGAATCATTAGACCTCTGAGTTTTATTTTAATGTCTGTGGGGATTTATTTGATGTTCAGGATGGGATTGGTGTTTCTAAGAACAGATAGCCCAGAGGTGCTTCTGTTGGGTGTCTTAGTTCCTGCTCTGGGTTTGCTGTTCGGGTACTGCTCTGCTAAAAGCTGCAGGCTGCCTCCCGCTGTGTGCAAGACTGTGGCTATCGAAAGCGGGGCACTGAACAGCTTCTTGGCTCTGGCCATCATCCAGCTCGCCCTCCCCCAGTCCCAGGCCGACGCAGCTTCCGCGGCTCCCTTCACAGTGGCGCTGTGCTCTGGGTGTGAAATGCTGCTGATTCTCCTGTTGTACAAGGCGAAGAAGAGGTGTATCCTTATCACAAGAGAGGAAAGGAACCATCCTCCCCGCTCTAGCAATCAAAGCACGGCAGCATGCCCGCTCTGAGGTCCTGTGGGGCGTCGGAGGGTATCTACAGCGATGCTGCTCTCAGCCCCCTTCCGATCTGATTGAAAACTTGGCACTAGGGGGAGGCGTACCCATTATAATATATCCATCATCATAGCATACATTCTCCCAGGAGCTCGGGAGGAGGCCACTGCGCTGTGTTGGTCTGGAAATGCTTTAGAGTGGGATTTGATTATGACACTTCATTAGGGTCTCTTAAGTGGTAAAGAGCAATTTAAAAACACCTCCTGCCGTGCTTCTGAGAATACCCCACTTTTTACAGGAGGGGCACTCCCTACAGTCTCATAGTATTAATTAGTTAATTAGTTTGCCAGCTGATAAGATAACCAAAGTTCTTTTTTTCTAATTTTACCAAATTCAGTATACAAATACCAAGATTTATAAAAGATGGGCTTCAGCCTGGTGGTGGCTCATTATTATTCCCTTTATAAAATGACTAGAGGCCTAGTGCACGAAATTTGTGCACTGGTAGGGTCCCTAGGCCTGGCCAGTGATCAGGGCGGATCAGGTTCCCTCCTCCTTCCCTCAGCATCCCACTGCCACTGCTTGCCCACCATGTTCCACATCGTCCCCTCGTGGTCAGCACACAGCATAGCAAGCAATCGAGCTCCCATTCTCCTGGTTGAATTCCTGAGGGGACACTTAGCCTTTTATATATATAGATAATTGCCCTCATGGAATCTTTTACTGCTGAGTCCTTTCAACAGAAACCTCCATTTAGGAGTAGGAAATATAATTGAACTTGCACCAATTTCACTCATATGCATTTCTATGAACATATTCTAGTGATTGGGAGATGAGAGACCTGCATCCTAGTTGCACTTTATCATTTACCTTGAGAGCTAGCAAGACACTCTCTGTACTTCAGTTTTCACATCTGTAAAATGAAAAGATCAACTGAGGTCTAAGATTTTGCTCAACTCCTGAGTTTGTGGTTGGGGCATGAAACTCCAGGACCTAGCAGCACAACAGGGTGATGGGCGGAGAGAAGGTTCGGGCTGATGGAAGTAACCATACCCGACCGCTGTAGTGGAGGCAGCAGTCAGCATTGGGCTTCTTGAGTGCAGGGACCCTGCATTCTCTGAATGCCTACGGTGTTTAGCACAATGCCTTGGATAGAGTAGATGCTCATTAAACATTTATTGGATTAATTAATCAGTAATATCTATAGCGGTCAAGGTCATATGCTCCAAGCCAGACTGTGCCTGGGTCTGCCATTTCAGCTCTGTCACCCGTCAGCTGGATGACAGTGGTCAAATTACTTGATCTCTCTCTGCCTAAATTCATGTGGAATGTGGGGGTGATGATCATACCTACCTCATGTTGTCCTTGTGAGGATTGAATGAGTTAATAGGAGCAGGGTTCTCGGCGGCCAACACACAGGGAACTCCTCAGTACTGTTACTTTACGCGTATCTGATTGGTCTTCCATGTTGAAAATGCACTCTCTGTACTTGGACTTGGAATCTGTTTTATTTCTCTTATAGATGTATTGTGGAAAACAATTTATATATTAAAATTTATCTAATTTGGATTGGGATGAAATTCCTTTTTTTAAGTTTTGTCCCTTAAGAGGGATGATTCTGTGATACATTGTCCAAGCATAAATGTCTATGATATACACTAGTGGCCTGGTGCACGGATTTGTGCACATTGAAAAGAAAATAATTAGAAGAAATATTTTGATATTGCTATTTGCCCTTTCTCTGTAATGGAAGTGTCAGAGCCGCCACTGGTCACCATCTGCGGAGCGATCGGCAGGGTGATCGGGCCCCTGCCCGGCTTTCTTAGCACCTGGGAGCCGAGCAGCTGCTGCCGCTTCTGGTCACCCTCTGCGGGGCAATCAGGCCCCCCCCCCCCCCCCCCCCCGCTCGCACCCGCCTTGGCCTGGCGCTGCCTGCTTACCTGCTCCACCATCCCACTGCGGTACTGCTCTCATCGGGGGCCCATTGGTGCTGGCAGCACCTCCACTGCTGCCTGCTGCCAGCGCCGCATCACCAACTCCCGCCATGTTCCATGCCGCCCCCTGGTGGTCAGTGCATGTCATAGTGAGTGGTCAAACTCCCAGTTGAGGGGGCAATTTGCATATTAGGCTTTTATTATATAGGATTCTCAGATCTGGGAAAGTTGTTGGCATTACAGGGCACATCAGGGCTTAACTGATATCCACAGCTCCAAACTATTTTACGTCAAAACAATAAGTGCTGTCAGCTACCCAGGAGACTCCATCCTGAGAACCTGCACATTGCCGTGTACTTTTTTAAAAATATATATATATTTTATTGATTTTTTACAGAGAGGAAGGGAGAAGGATAGAGAGTTAGAAACATCGATGAGAGAGAAGCATCAATCAGCTGCCTCCTGCACACCCCCTACTGGGTATGTGCCTGCAACCAAGGTACATGCCCTTGACCGGAATCGAACCCGGGACTCTTCAGTCCCCAGGCCGACGCTCTACCAGTGAGCCAAACCGGCAAGGGCGCCGTGTACTTTTTTAAAAAAATCAGTCCCCTAAACAACTCTTACCCAAGAAAGTCTTGTGATGTGAACCTGATTATTATTATTTTTTTTAGTGAGAGGAGTTGCCATTTACAAGCAGTCATCTCTTGGGAGTAAGTAGGCTTAGCAAGATACCCAAGTGCAAATACAGGGCAGTTGGGCCCCTTTTGCCCTTGCGGAAGCCCGACCCGAGCACTGGCTGACAGAGGCCATCTCCTCGTACAGTCAGGTGTTTGGGGAGGAGCCAGGGCTTCAGATCTCTCCTCTCTTCCATTTTGAGGTTAGCATCATTAGCACCTCTCTCAGGGATGAAGTCCCCTGAGGGACTCCCTGTTAGTGAAATGTGGGCCTGTGACCTGGGCTGCACACTGGGGGGCGTTTATTCTCATGCTGTGTGGCTCAGGCTGAGCCTGGCCCCTCCCTATCTCCCAACCACCTTGGCATGATTGGGAACAATGACTGCAAATGCAGTTTAAAAATTGCCCCTTTGAGAACTCAGGAGCGATGCACCAGGTACTGAGGGTCCTGCAGCCACCTGGACTCACAGACGAAAATCTTGGACTTTGTGGAACCAGTTTGCAATATATCCAAAGCGAGAGCCACGCTGGACTGCCGTGTGTGCTGGAAGACTCTTCATTTGCTTTCAGGCGGGCCTTTGGGAGCAGAACAGCCTCTGGACTGAAAACCTGCAGTGACTTGTGAACTACTGAGAGGCAGCAGCGGAGGCTCCTGGGAAAAGGGTGGACCTCCTGCTCATTTGAGGAGGAAGCATGAAGTGATTTTAATTTGAGAGATCAAGATATTTGATCTTCTACCTATGAGTGGGACCACGTTCGCTTAAAGGAGGCTTAAAGAGGATGCTGATGACATTTCTGCAAATGCCTGGAACATTTTACTGGTTTATGAATCAACTCGTCACCATGCAGTTGACAAGTTTGTTTTAAGGTGTCTGACAACAAAGAACCAAAAAAGCTGATTTCTGAGGTTTTCTTCTTTTTTATTAAGAACATATAAGCATGTTTTGCTAGACAAATCAAGGTTTCCAATTCAGATACTTAAGGCATTTTTAGAAAAATAAAAACAAAGTTCTGGCTCTGTGTGAGGTTTGAGAATTGGTCACTCATCTGAGAGCTCGTTCATCTGCAGCGTGTGGTGACAACACCTTGCCTTTTGGTGAAAGAAAGCAGGCAAGCTCTTTGCAAGCAAGGAGCCAGATAACCTATTTTCTTGTCCCTGATGAAGCTAGGATGTCTCAGATGTGCGCATTGCTTTTCCCTCTAAAACGGGAGACTGTATATCCCACACGGCCAGACCTGTTATTTGAAGACTAGTCCTTGTGTCTCACACAGCGCAGCCTCGCTGTGCCAGGGAGTCCCGGAGTGTGGACTCTGGGTCCGTGTGTCCCACTCTCTGCCTTTGCTGTGTGACCTGAGGACAGGTGACTTCTCTGGGCCTTCATTTCCTCATTTGTATGAGGAAGCTAGTCATATCTTCGTCCTGAAACTGTTGCGATGTTTGAGTAAAAGAATGCATATAAAAATGCAGTTGTCTGAAGCATGGTAATTCCTCACTAAACGGTGATGTTAACAAAAAAAATTCAAACCTGTAAAGAATTTTTGTGAGTTTATTTGAGCCAAACTGTTGACAATTGCCGGGAAGCAGAACCTCAACAGTTTGAGATAATGCTCCAGAGAATGGTGGTTTCTCCTCTATTTTTATACATTGCAATCAAAGGAGGGACGTAGGTGGGTTACATGAAATCCACTGGTGATAGATTAGAGAGGCAGGAGAAAGCAAACCGGGGGGGGGGGGGGGGGGGGGGGAGGAGGAAACCCCTGGGATTGGATAAAAAGTAAAATGATAGACACATACTTAGGTGGGTGCAGGGACAAGTAACATGATAACAATGAAGGAATCTGTCCTGGCGCCCAGGCACATTAGGTTGTGCCCCAAAGGGTCCTGAAAAAGGGAGGTTACAAGTTACCCAGACATTTCAAGGGTATGTTATCATAGATGCAAAAAGACAGACAGGCTCAGTTAAGGTAACGGTTGACCTTGTCAGTGAAGATACCGGTTGAGGATGTAACTACCCACCATCACTGCTTTAGTTAAAGTTTAATTTCAGACCATCCTTTGTGGTGACTTTAGGTCTGAGTTTGCAAGACCGCCATGCAGGCCTCCCCTGAGCTGTCAGGTCAGTGTGTGGCCAAGTGAATTATTGAGAGTAGGGGCAGTTGGTGTGGCCATCACTCACCAGTCTTCCTATCTATATATATTTGTAATTTGTATGGTGTGTATAATTTACATGGTTTGCATATAATTTATATGCTGTATAAATAATTCATATGGTATACTGGTGTATTTATTTATATTCACTCCCTAGTATAGGTTTAACAAGTTGCAAGATACCTGCAATTTGTGTTTTGTCAGAAGTAGTCTGGAATAAGAGAAAGGGGTAAAAAAGAGAAATGGGAAGGGAAGGAATGGAAGGAGGGCTGTGCAGCATAAAGAAGAAAGGAATTAAAAAACAAACAAAACACAGAACAAAGTGCAGGCAGGACGCTCTGAATCAGAACCAGAGATGAGAGCGGAGCCAGGCAGGAGGGGAAGCCTGAGGCCCCGCCCTGACACGGCGGGCGGGGCGGGGCGGGGCGGGGATGGGCGGGGCCGAGACGGCCACGCCCCCGTGGCCGGGGCGGGACGGGGACTTCCGGTCCGGGACCTTCCCTTTGCCCCCGGAAGAACCTAGCGGTCCCTCTGGCAGCCAGCGAGCGGGGTTCCCTGCGCTGAGGTGAGACCGGCGCCCCTGCGACCCCGGAGCTGGGGGCCGGGAGGGGCGGGCGAGTTGGGTGTGGCCGGTCCGCCCGGAGCTGGGCGAGGGCTGGGGCGGCCAGGCAGGCGCACGCGTGGCGGAGCTGCACGGAGGGCCGTCCGGGCGCGGGCCTGTTCCCTGCTCCGGTGGCCGTTTCTCCCTGCGGGCCACACCCCTCCGCGACCTCAGGCTCCCTGCGTCCGCCTGGCAGCCCGGGGGGGCCTGGCTCCCCCGCCTCCCGCCCGACTCGGACTCCTTTCCGCTGCGCCCCACGGGGAGCCCTGGGCACCCTCAGCTCCTCCCGTCCTCCTGGACCCCGCCCAGCCTGTCCCTCGGTGCCCCCGGCTTCTCCTCCCCCAGCAAGTGCCTCCTGCACCTCAGCCCCCCCCCCCCCCCCCGCAGGTGTCAGCCAACCTAAATCTGGAGCTGATCGGCCCCCCCCCCCCGCCCTCCCCCCCCCCCCCCCCCCCGCCCTGCAGGAGGACTGGTGGGTGCTCACAGCAGTCCTCCAGGCCTGCACCAGCTCCTGCTCTCCCGCCTCCGCCCTCCCTGTCCCTGGATGCAGCTGTCCCTTCCCGGTGCGCTGCTGCACTGTGCTAGTTACTAGTAATGCCTGTTCACTTGTCACGTCCTCAGGGAAACGCCATCCGAGACGGGGAGCTGGTCAGAGCCCCCTGTTCCCTGCTTCCCATGGCGCCTCACCTTGTCTCATCCATGACGGTGCATGTAGCCCGATGGTTTTGGTCCCTATCTGAGTCCCCCTAGGGAGCCCGTGGGAACCGCCACGCAGGGCACAGCATACCGTCTTCAGCAAGTAGTTGGGGGTGGTAAACAAACCATGACTTCTGGGGGTCCTTTCTGGGGGAGGCCCCCAGGGAGAAATGGCGGATTTGGGGGGCGGGAGGACTGACTGCATGGTCAGTGCCATTGCACGGGGAGAGGGTGGCTGGAGCTGAGCCTGCCTGCCGCTCAGCCTCGAGGACAGGAAGGGGGTAAATAGGAAGGAAGAAAGAGTTTGCAAACAGCTCCTGGAGCCCCTCAGCAGTTACTGTAAAATGGTAAACTTTTAAACTGCTTATCCCGGGAAGAGAGAGCAGCTGGCGGAAGCAGCTGGGGTCTGCCTGCCCTTCCCTCCCCTGAGCACTGTGTGGGGTTCCCCACGCCCTCAGGGGGAAGCTCTGGCGGTTGTTTCCGCTGTGAAGGTGACACAGTTCCGGTTGCTCTGCCAGCGATGCATTTCTGAGTCTGAGCTTGAAGGCCTCCCTGCCCAGGGCACAGACTGCACAGCTCACCCTGCCTGGGCGGGCGGCTCTAGTCCTCTCTGCAGCGTCAGTGGACAGCTGGGCAGCAAATATGTTGTGTGTTTTTCCTCTGAAACTCAGGGAGAGAAGTTTCCTTTTTGCTTTATTATTATTTTTAGTCCTGGAATATTCGCTCCGGATCTGCCCAGGGCCGCCTCCTGGTATAAGAGATACACCTCTGTCCAAGTTGGGATGCCATTCCTCCTGCCCTCCTGGCTGGGATCACTAGTGAGGCTCATCTGCCATCTGCTTGGAGGGTGTCATTTCTTTACTTGGCTTGTGAAGAGAGATCGTCCTGCGTGCTCTTGGCGTGTGGCGCTCCCTCAGCGACTCCCTGCGCTAGCAGAGACCAGACCGGTCTCTGAGCTGAACTGCGCCGACTCCTCCCAAACAAAGCAACACTGGCGGGTGAGGGGTGGTGGGAGCTCCTGGTCTGTGGGCCTTGATGCCTTCAGCTCAGAGTGATCCACGTGCAGGGTGCATATTTAGGGGAGACTTGTTCTGAACCCCTATCTTTGAAAATGTCCCTGTGTCCTTTCTCCTCCATTTTCCAAGCCAGGGTTGTTTTAATGTGACAAGATATGGGCACTTTGGGAGACACTTTTGTAGAGTATTTTTTGTTATGAAGAATGTTTCTGCAATAGAAGTGGAGTCATTTAGGTAAAAATGATTTATTTTGTTTTGTTTTTACTGGATCTACCCGTGAGTCTTGGAAAAAAATGGAACTCTAGATTCAGGAGGGGAGAGAATCCTGAATGAAAGGACGTTGCTAATTGAGATGCACTTTTGAACTATCTGTTCTGTGGTTCAGACTCAGACTCAGAGATTCAGCACGGCTCTGTCCTGATATGCATTAGACCTGTTCGAAGATGGCTGACCCCTGGGAGGAGTGCATGGACTATGCGGTGACCCTGGCAAGGCGAGCTGGAGAGGTACGGCTGCCGTCGCGTCCCGATGCCGTCATTCACCAATGCCGCCATGTCCCCGATGCCGCACTCACCAATGCTGCCATGTCCCCGATGCCGTCACTCACCAGTGCCACCATGTCCCCGATGCCGTCACTCACCAATGCCGCCATGTCCCCGATGCCATCACTCACCAATGCCGCCATGTCCCCGATGCCGCATTCACCAATGCCGCCATGTCCCCGATGCCGCACTCACCAATGCCGCCATGTCCCCGATGCCATCACTCACCAATGCCGCCATGTCCCCGATGCCGCCATGTCCCTGATGCCATCACTCACCAATGCCGCCATGTCCCCGATGCCGTGGGTTAAGCACCTGCGTTGCTTTTCATTTCACTAAACACTGTACATGGAAAGAATACTCTAATTTTGTGTCATTAACTTTTGGGGATGACAGTTGTGGATCTAAAATGGGATGTAAGATGCTATGATTTTGTATCTAGAAGGACATAACCACTAAAGGTTTATTTTGTAAACCTTGTGATAAGAAAATTTTAAGAATATCATTTAAGACAGACTGAATGTCATACACCATTTCTCTGTTTCATTTTTAGCTCGATTTAAATTTACTTACACTTTTCTATTTGTGTACCAAACAAATTTCCAGGTGGTTCGTGAAGCTTTGAAAAATGAAATGAATGTGATGATTAAAAGTTCTCCAGCTGACTTGGTAACTGCGACTGATCAGAAGGTTGAAAAGATGCTTCTCTCTTTCATAAAGGAAAAGTACCCGTCACACAGGTGCGTCTCACTGCCACTCCAAGTGATAGAAACGGACCTGCTTAGAGTCAGTACCTGAGGCAGCAGTGCCGACTAGACCGAAGTTGACAGTAGTTCCCTAAACCTGGAAGGGAATGCCTCCGGAGGGTGGCGGGCGGGCAGCCCTGGGAGGGAGGTTGGGCAGGAGCCAGGGAGGAAGAGGGACCTGGACCCCCAACAGGAGCCACGGCTGCTGAGGCACTGGTTGCCTCGCTCTTGACTCTGATTTCCCAGTCACTTACGATTATAGGTCCTGGGCAGGGCCACCAGCCAGGAGGGATAAGGGGGGTGTTTGGGTGCAGGGATGCTGATGTGAGAAAGGTCTGCCACAGGCATGATTTAGGTCAGTTTTGTTCTCTGTCGCAGACTCTTCTGTGTGGTAGCTTTGGGGACCTGAAAGCAACCACCGGAGTGAGGGCTCTCACAGGCACAGCCAGAGCAGGAACTGTCACCACTTTACGTCTTCGTGCTGTCGTTCTCTGCCTCTTCCCGGTCGTGTGTGTTAAAGCCTGTACACTTCCTCTCAAAACGTGCTGTGCAGCTAACAGAAGATCATGAAGTGATGGTTAGGAGAGCTCATTGCTGGATAAAGGGAAAAGATAAAAATGAAAGTAGGGAAGAACGACAGCAGTGAGCTCGGGCTCCACTTCCGGAATCCATTCCGGATCCATTCACTTGGGTGGTTGCGGGTGACTCCCCTGCCTCCCGAGGTCTGCGGGCAGCTCCCGTCGGTTCCTCGCCACGTGGCCCCCCTCAGAGCAGCTGAGCACGGGTGGCCTGCTTCCCTGGGCATGGCAGGGACGGGGAGTAGAGTGGGTAAGACGAACCACAGTGCGTGCACATGGGCACTTCTGCTTCATTCTGTTGCTTAGAAATGAGTCACTAAGTCCAAGTTCACACTCGAGGCTCGAGCGTTAAGCCTGCCTCTGGAAGAGAGGAGGATGAGAGACCTGAGGGCGTCTTTTTAAAACCACTACGTGCCCTAGTAAGTCCTCACCTGTACCAGCGCCCTGTGCACGCCTGCGCCTTCGCTCACCCGGCCCCGAGTTGCAGGTTCCAGTACCGCTTGTCGGGTGACCTGGGAAGTGAAGTTTGCCCGCTCCGTCCCTCGGGAGGAAGGAGGCCCAGGATGGAAGAGTGCTATGTAGGCTTGTATGTTTGCTGTGACGGTAGCTAAAGGAATGTTAAACCTGGAACTTGTGGAAATTGGTGTAAAGAATCATTCTTGCTTTTAGTTTCATCGGTGAGGAATCCGTGGCCGCCGGGGAGAAAAGTGTCCTCACCGACAACCCCACGTGGATCATCGACCCCATTGACGGAACAACTAACTTTGTGCATAGGTACGAGTGGGTGTTTGCACTGAGGGGACCTTTCAAGTGCTCCGTTCACGAACATTCATACTTTAGAGAATTGTGTAATTTGTAAGCTGTGTTAGGAGGCTTTTCATTACGTATAGCAGCAGTGATGAAATATTGCTGGTGGGACTTGTGCGACCCAGTGGCCTGCTCACTTCTTTTCCCACCGAGAGAGCAAGTGCAGTATAAGCCAGCACCGTGCTGCTCTGAGATCAGCTAGGGAGCTCTGCAGCCCCACTGCAGTGCTGTCGGTGCCACCTTCAGTCCGGGCGAGGAAGATTAGAAAGAGCGTGGGTTTTAGGGTCAGCACTCTTGGGCTTGAGCAGGTGCTTAATATAGGCTTTTCGACCTGGGCAAGTTCCTTTACCTTTCTAAGCCTCAGATGCTGTTTTCTTCTTATCTGCAAAATGAACATATTATTGGTGCCTACCTCATGGAACTGTGGGCACTTGATGAGTGGTACACAGATGTAAGGATGCTGTACAGGGCCCGGGACACAGGCCTGGCACACAGGGTCGGCACACAGGGCAGCAATAAAGGCCTCACACACAGGGCCTGGCACACAGGGCGTGCATGGGAGAGAGCCTGTTGCTGGTGAGCGAATATGAGCAGCCTCGCTGGGTGGGATCAGGGAGTTGCCCTGTGGCTGTGCCTACCTGTAGGGACACAGAATTGTTTATATTGTAAACCAAGACCTAGACCCTATAGGTGATGGATAGGGATGTGGAAGGATGCCTCTGGAATGTCGTAACCGAGAGAAGATTATAATGCAGTATGTATAGAATGGTCTCATTTTTGTTAAAATAAAAGCTATTATATATTTCTAAAAATTTTTATTTTTAACTAGAGGCCTGATGCACAAAATTTGTACAAGGGGCTCGGCCCTCCCAGCCCTAGCTTCATCCGGAAGGTCATCCGGTCTAATTGGCGTATTATGCTTTTATTATTATAGCTATATTGAACCCATTTTGTCTTTTCTTTATCTTGGTTCTCTTCTGAGTCAGAAATTACCACCCCTGTCTTCAGACTGCCATGCAGCCATAGCAACCATGTGGCTACCAGTCACCTTGCAGGTGTGAGGCTCCGGGTGGGGTTCGAGGGAGACAAGTAACAGTGTATTCTGTGCAGGTCACACCTGTGTTTACAGGTCCAGGCTGGGGGAGAAGTGACCACAGAAAAGAGACTTTTTAGCCATGGTCAATGTAAAGTCTCTTAAAATTTTTTTTGTTTTTATTTTTTGAAAAAATATCGTACATCATTACTATGTTTGTGGTATTCGACATTCAAAAGATGAAATGGCGTGCAGAGCAAAGCGGCCTTCCCATTTCTGTCCCCAGTTTCTCAGGCCTGTCTCTGGAGGTGCCTCCTCTCAGAGCTGCTCGCTGCCGCAGGAGTCCCCTGTGCGTCTGCATCTGTGTCCCCGAGCCCCAGCCCATGTACATGAAAGGTTGCATACTGTACACACCACTGTGGGGCAGCAGAATGAGACTTTATGTGAAAAATGTTATAAGCAGCGATATTGTGAAAAAACGTATTTATTGAAAATAAGTCCTATCTTGGTAATTTTGTGTGTGTGTGTGTGTTTTTTTTAAGATTTCCTTTTGTGGCTGTTTCCATCGGCTTTGTTGTCAATAAAGAGGTACGCCGTTTAATTATGGCTGGTAACATGCCTTGCTGTCCTTTCTGAGACAGAGTAACTGTCTCCATAGTACGTACAGGTTTGTCTCTGTTCACTTTATACAGCTGCATTGTTGTGAAGTAAGCTACAGGAGGGTTAACATTATCATGGTACTTTTTCCAGCGAAGAACACTTAATGTTTTTAGAGCAGCAGGAGTTTTAAGGAAGAAATACACACACTGATTTAGTCACCACTGCATATGTGAGAGAATCAGGCGGTTACAGGGAGAGTGGGATTCCAGCTAGCACGCTTCCGTGGGTGTTGGTGAAAGGCCAGGGCCCGGGTGGACGAGCAGAGTGTCGAACCCAAAGCCGCTGTGTGCAAGTCCAGCAGAGCAGAGTGTAGCTCGGGCATTGCCACGCTGCGTGGCTGCTTATTGATAAACAGTGAGTGATGTTCCTCTCATCTGTGGACCTGTCTTCACGGGGCTTGTGATGTATTGATCAGCATGGACACAAGAGAGTTAGAGTCGCTGGAAATGAAAACACAAGTTAGTGCACATGAAATTAGCCACAGGGCTCTCAGCCGTGGGAACGTGCGAAGGAGCCGAGCGAGCGAGCTCACCCTGCACGGTGTGTGGTCCCGCCCTCGACTCCCAGTCAGCGCCAGTTAGATGTGGGACAGATGGGATCCTGTGGTGGATGCTGAAAACCTACCTCGAGAGTGTGAGAGAGTCCAGGCATTTGCCAGGAGGGGTCTGAGGAGATTCCTAACAGAAGGGTCTTAAATTTGATGGAGTGGTTTGGGCCTTGGAAAATGAAGAAAAGGAATGCGTTTCCATCAGAAACAACAGCTTGGAGAAGAGCCTGGTGTGGGGGAGCCGCGAGGGGCTGTGTGAAGCCCTGGGCGTGGCTGGGAAGGCCCAGGGAGAAGCTGGTTGTGGAGGTCTGTGCGGCTGTGGCCTGTCTGCACCACAGCATTGAGGTTTGGTTTGGGGGTGGGGGTGGGGGGTCAGGAGTGGTTTCTAAGTGCAGAGTTACAGGTGTTTGCAGCCATGTCGGGATTCTGAACTATGACGGTGCAGTGAGAATAGCTGAGGAAATGCCAAAACCAGGAAGTGTTCTCAGGACAGAATCTGAAGGAGGAGCCCTGGCCAGTGTTCTCAGTGGTTAGAGCGTCGGCCCCAGCACCGCAGGGTCTGGGGTTTCATTCCTGGCCCAGGGCACGTACCAGTTGGGGCATGTATGGAAGACAGCCAATCAGCGTGTCTGTCACATTGACGCCTCTCCTCCCTTTCTCCCCCTCCTTCCCTTCCTCCCTTCCACTCTATAAAGAAAAAAAAATCTCAGGATTAAAAACATATTTTGAAGGAGAATGGGGAAGGATGGAGGTGTGATCAGGTGGTGAGTGTGGCCTCTTTGGCTGCGGTTCCTAGGAGAGGGTCTTACCTATGATGGTGGAGTTGATGGAGCCAGTGCCAGTGGTAGTTGATTTGTGGGCTGTAGGACAGGGGAGAGCTAAAAGGGACGGAGAATGGAAAACGCTGATGTACACAACTTCCAAAGGTTGAGCGAGAAGAAGGTCCTAAGAGAAGTGACACGCCCACGGGTTAGTGAGTGAGGTGGGGGATAGTCCTGGGGAAGCGGGCAGCCTCCGGATTCCCTGGCTCCGCCTCGGAGAAGGCAGGCGGCCCGTGGATTTCATAACCGTCTCTCTGCGGGGGTTTCGGAAGAATGCGTGGTCAGGGCAGAGGCCAAACTAGTGTGTGACGGGAAGGGGAGAGGCGGAGTATAGACTGCTCTTTGGCAGGGAAGGGGGAAGATGAACATTTTAAAGGTTTTGTAGGGAGGGAGAGCTAGGTGAAGAGGAAGCAGAATCGATATTCCAGAGGAGGGAGCAGCAGGGAGCAGTAGGAGGGAGAGCAGCCACACAGGAGGAAGGATTGGCCCTGGAAGATAGGCAGGTTCTGTCCTCTGGGCGAGAGGGAGGGGGGCCACGGGGGCGCTGTGAGGATTCTAGATGCTGGGACCACTTCCCTCCGATGAAGCTAGACAGTGATGGCGAACCTATGACACGCGTGTCAGAGGTGACACACGAACTCATTTTTTTGGTTGATTTTTCTTTGTTAAATGGCATTTAAATATATAAAATAAATATAAAAAATATAAGTCTTTGTTTCACTCTGGTTGCAAATATCAAAAAATTTCTATATGTGACACGGCACCAGAGTTAAGTTAGGGTTTTCCAAAATGCTGACACGCCGAGCTCAGAAGGTTCGCCATCACTGAGCTAGAACTCGGCCTTCTCAGTGTCCCCCGTGTGGCCATTTGCAAACATCTGTCCGTGTGCCGGACTTCCCTGTTGTTGAGGTGAGCGTCACCAACACCCAGGTTTCCGCCTGCAGATGGAGTTTGGAGTTGTGTACAGCTGCGTGGAGGACAAGATGTACACGGGCAGGAGGGGCAGGGGCGCCTTCTGTAACGGCCAGAAGCTGCAGGTCTCCGGGCAGGAAGGTAGGCTCACCGTGGGGGCGGCGCTAGCATCCGCTCCTCTTCTGTGGTTTTGAGTGTTAACTGACTCATAAATGGTGTGTATTTTCTCTGCTGTTTGCTCGCACTGGAGTTTGAATGTGGTGGTGGAAGCAGGGAAGCTGGTGGAATTGAGCAGACCACACTTCGGGACAGCGCTGCGGGGCTAGGGATGGAATTTATGGCGCTTTACTGCAGCCACTGCCTCCAGGATTCTTTGTAGACTCGCTCTGAGCTGATAGCGTTGGTACCATTTATTAGGCAGTAAATTAGGGAAAGTGTGTTAAATTTAGGAATCACTAAAACTGACGCATGCACATTTAGTAAGAGCTGGATGATTGACAGTTAAGCTTTCTCTCTGCATGACAGCCGAGAGGGTTTGAGGACCTTTTCCCCATAAGCCATGCCAAGCTTTTTTTCAGTTTGCACATCAGATTTTCTTAAAAATATATTTTATTCATTTTTTTTTTTTATAGAGAAGAAGGGAGAGGGATAGAGAGTTAGAAACATTGATGAGAGAGAAATATAGATCAGCTGCCTCCTGCACACTCCCTACTGGGGATGTGCCCGCAACCAAGGTACATGCCCTTGACCGGAATCAAACCTGGGACCCTTCAGTCCGCAGGCCGACGCTCTATCCACTGAGCCAAATCGCTTAGGGCCGTGGTCGGGAAACTGTGGCTTGCGAACCACATGCGGCTCTTTGGCCCCTTGAGTGTGGCTCTTCCTAAGCCTTAGGAGTACCCTAATTAAGTTAATAACAATGTACCTACCTATATAGCTTAAGTTTAAATAATTTGGCTCTCAAAAGAAATTTCAATCGTCGTACTGTTGATATTTGGCTCTGTTGACTAATGAGTTTGCCGACCACTGGCTTAGGGCATACACATCAGATTTTTAAGTGCACCAAGAACTTAAAGATACTTGCAAAACCATCTAAATTCAGAATCCTCCCACACTGTTATAAGTTTTCTCCTTAAACACTTAATTTGAGAGCATTTATTTCATTATCTTTTTATTGAACTCTAAGACCCGATTGTCCAGACGTTACTGCGTGAGAAATGTGCATCTCAGAATTGAAGGAGTGGTCGCTTTCCTACCAGCAACTCTCCCCCTCTCTGTAATTATTCTGTTCTACACAGTGTTTAATTAGACCATGTGATTAAATATTTAAGGTATTTGCTTATTTCCCACTGAAGCTATTATGTAAGCAGGTAAGTTGGTTATATTCTGCATTTTGGGGGGGGGGACGGTCGAAAAAGCTAGACTCTTATAAAATGACCACTGAGGGATAACAAATGTATCTGTATTTTAATATTTAAAGTCTTAGAAGTAAACAGATTTGATACAACTAGGAAGAGGGCTAAGAATGTCCTGTTTTGCTCTGAATCACAAGTGTTAATTTTTTTATCAGAATTCTTATCATTAAATGAGTGATTTTTTTTTTTTTTCAAATTTCTAAACGAGTGATTTTTGAAGTCATTTCCCTTTAGATGTCACCAAGGCACTCCTGGTGACAGAGCTGGGCTCCTCCCGGACGCCGGAGACCGTGCGGACCGTCCTCGCCAACATGGAGAAGCTGCTCTGCCTCCCCATCCACGGGTAGGTAGGCTGTGCCCGTGGCCACGGGCATTCGGCGATTTCCTCGTAGCTGTGAAATGTTCATACTGGACATGGGATCAGTACCATAATTCTAATTTTCTAATTTAACTTGAAAAACTTTTATTTGAAAATAATTTAAAACTTAACAAAATTTGCAGAAATAAAATAATGCAAAAAGACAACAATATATCCTTCGCCCAGTTCACCTATCAATATGTTACCCCGTGTGTTTTACTCTTTTACACACACCTTTTCCCCCTGAACAGTCTTAAGGTAAATTACTTACAGCATAGGTCTTTATCCCTACATACTTCAGCTTGTTACTTCCTAAGAGCAGAGATATTCTCTCCCGTAGCCACAGTGCGTTGCTGACTTTATAAACGTTCTTGTTCTCTAATCTGCCGTCCACGCTTGCTGTGGTCCGGGGATCTAATGACATCCATCCTTTGCAGTGTCCCGTCCTCCGTGGGGGATCCAGGCGCCGGCCGGGCGTGGCCTTGGGCTGTCCTGCCTCTTCAGCCACCTCTGCTTTGCATGTTGTTTTTGAGGAATTTGGTGCCAGCCTGATTTTCTTGGCATTTAAACTATTTCTTGATTTACATGGAGCCATTGAGATTCTGTTTTCCTTCTCACTTTTGAGGTCTGGTTGTTTTACAAGGATCTGTTTTGGAATTTCACACCTGGGGGAGTTTTCTCCTTCAGCGTGGATTTGTGTCTTCTTTTTCAAGCTTTCTTGAGTTATAGTTTTAAATATTAGCTCAGGTCTGTTTTTATTTTCTTCTTCAGACACCAATAGGTGAGATCCGTGTCCTCCGTTTCAGCCACTTTCTCTCTGACCCTTGTACTCGTGTTTTTTCCTGCTTTTCCTTGGGGCCTTGATTCGGTTTTCACTCGCAGCGCTTGGTTAGGGGCTCCCTGAATTGCAGTCTTCCCTCGATGTCATGTGTCTTGTTTACCCACCACTTCTCTGGGCTCAGTCATCTCATTTTATTTCCTCCTGGGCTTTGTTCCCCCTTTTCTGTGTGTAGGTTTTGTATTTCTGATTTAACATCTATGTTTACAACTACTTCTTTGAGATGTTTCATTGAGATTGGACTGATGTCAATTTCAGTTTTCTCCCATTTTATTGTTGGTTTTTGCGGGAGAGACTTTATCAGCCACAAAAGTTCCAACACACTTATTAGCAGCTGAGCAGGGAGCAGAGTCAAATCTTTGTGATACAAATGTGGTTATACTCTCACCCATGCATGTAGTGGAATTTAGTATTTTCTTCAGCCTATTCCCCTGAAGATGTCATGGCTGTAATGTTTATCTTATTAAATTACTTTGTGGGAGTGGTCATTTCTATGGTGCACCATGGTAATTAGGTTTTTATAGATTTTTATTTAATTTAAAATTAGGTATGTGTCCTCTAGACGGGTTCAGGTGGTCTCAGTCGACACTGAAAATGAACTGACGCCAAGGAGGACCTCATTTGAAAGAACTCCTTTTCCAGTCTCCTTTCTAAATGCTGTCTGCTAGGATCCGAGGAGTCGGGACGGCGGCTGTCAACATGTGCCTGGTGGCCAGCGGAGCTGCGGATGCGTATTACGAGATGGGCATCCACTGCTGGGACATGGCAGGAGCGGGCGTCATTGTCACCGAGGCCGGCGGGGTGCTGATGGACGTGACAGGTAGCGGATGCGGCGGGAAAGCATCTTCCTGCCCCATCGGTTGGACTTTGGTCTTCCAGTGTGTGCTGTGTTGCTACTTGAGCTCTTAAAGACAAAACAAGCCATGTAACGGTCTGCGAATTCCAGATAGACATTGCGGCAGAGGCGAGGATAAGAGGCTAAGGGTAGTGTGGGGTTGCTCACGCTGCGTGGCTAAGCCTCTTCAGACGTGAGGAGCAGGAGCTCTGGAGAGGCCGGGGAAAGTCTGGCAGGTCCACGGGCCTGAGGGTTGTGCCAGCAGAGCTTTGGATGGCGAGCGAGTGGCAGCTGATGATGGACCTCCGCCTCCGTCACTTTCTGCCTCGGGCTGGAACGGTTCACTGCTTCAAACTGTGGTGACATTTTTAAAAGTCGGGCGAACCTGGGTTAAAATTCTCCAGTGTCTGAGAAGGGCAACGGAGAAGTCAGGAAGTGGGAGGGGATTCCCTGCCCACGGACGCCTAGGCGTTACAGAGGCAGTCAGAGTATAACAGTGACTCGGAGAATAGAAAAAGGTGACAGGTTCAGACTGGTATGACTGAAGACCCCCCCAAACTCGTATTAAAATAAGATGCCTAGAAACTCATTTGTGTATTGCCAAAGCTTAACCAGTATGGTTATGTGACAGAGTAGCTTTTTGAAAAGATGACTGGAAGTATTAAAATGTTAAGATTGGCGTAGTGCCTGTCACCAGACGAGTTCTGTAGGAATGGTTTTGGTACGAGACGTAACTGTCTTCCTTGTTTGATTGATTTCAGGGGGACCATTCGATTTGATGTCGCGGAGAATCATTGCTGCGGGCAGTAAAACCTTAGCGGAGAGAATAGCCAGAGAAATCCAGGTCGTGCCCTTTCAAAGAGACGATGAAGACTGAGCCTCACCGCCTCGCACTCGGCCACGGTGGTTGCTCGCCCAGATTTGCTGACAGTGATGGTGTCACAAAATTTAGGACATCATTTCAGTCCTGTAATCTGATTGGCTTAAATTGTCTTGATGTCCAGATTTAAAAATTGCCACTTGTTCCATATTTTACTAGGACTCGGTAGGCACGAATAGTTGAAATGTTGTTTCATTGTTTTAAAATTCTGTGTGTAAGAATGTACCTTTCGGCAGCTGATGAGATGGTCTCTTGTCCACCAAAGTAGTGAGCATTCAGTTTCCGAGTCTGTATGAGCCTCTGAAATTTTGACTTGCCACTGATGTACCTAAACATTCTTAATTACAAAGTCAACCTTTTGGAAAAGAATTTATATTGAAAATAATTTTAGGTTGAAAAGCCGCATTTCACTGAGTTTGTAAGAAGTGTGATGAGTACTGCCTGGGCCGGGCTCCGGTCTTTGCAGAGAGCCTTGCTTTGTGCATCGGTGCGCAGCTGGCACCTGACACAGCCCCTGTCAGGTGCTCAGCAGTCCGAAGTAAAGCATTGCAACCACGAGGCTTCTGGAGGGAGCAGGTCCTGGTTATAGCAGATACATAAGTGAAGAGCTCAGCGTTCTGTGTTATCACTTCAGGTTTTGAAGTGAGAATTATCTAGCCACCCTTTACATTTCACATTACCATTCCTATTAGCATTTCATTCCACACGTTCCCATGGCCACCCCGCCAGGTGTGGGCATTTCTGCAGCGAATGTATCGCCGGGACCTGCCCTCCATGGGCCGTGGCTCCCTGTGCTCACAGAGAGCCGGGTGAGCGGCTGAGACTGGGCGGGGCAGATAGATGGAGTTGATAATGTTGAACTGCTTGGTCCTTCTTAGACTCCTTGTTTCATTTCGTTTCAACCGGTTTCTATTCAGCCTTTAAATATTCCTTAAGGTCTTTGGTTTATGAAACTCAAAAAGAAAATTGCTTCAGTTTATAGATGCTTTTAAAGATTTATTTATTGTTTATTGGCATGTGAACAGACTATTAAGTTTAGTTATAGGCTTATGCGAGCCTGGTGTTTGAAGGAACGGAAGTGTTCAGGGCAGGGCTATTTTATTGTGCGCGTCTCACATTAAACTGTGTGGTACTAGACTTGAGTGTTATTGTGCATTTGTGCTGTTGTCCACGTGCAGTAAAACATCTCATACTGTATTCTTGCAAATAAATATATTTTAATTAAGACAATCATGAATAACATTTTAAATAAAACGTGTAATTGAAATTTTTATTAAGGTTTATAGTTTAAGCTACCTTTTTGTTTATTTCTTTTAATAACTCATAATACATTTTAAAAATAAGAAATAGCCTTAATATTTAGCATTTGTCGAGCACTGTAGCAGGCACGTGTAGCACTTGACACCGTGATCCTATTTAATCCCACAATAGTCAGGAGAGCTGTTGTCCTCATTTTACGAGGCACGTGGGTGGTATTGATGAGCCCGCTTTCCCTGCTCAAGGTAAGGAGCGGTGAAACTCAGTAGAGAGCGAGACAGCTGGAGCCCACAGTCTGACCCTGCCCAGCGGTCCTCAGCTGGCTGCCAGGAGAGCCGCCCGGGGCTTTTGAACAGGCATTGCTTGGTCCCACCTGAGGGAATCGGGTTTACTTGGTCTGCGCTGTGGCCTGACCGGCTGCCCTTTGGTAAGGGGCCCGGGGACTCTGCGGGTGGCCAGGAGTGAGCACCGGGTGCTACACTCTCCTGCTTTCTCAGGAATGGCCGCCTCAGCGACTCGCCCTCGCCACCTCCACCGCCTCGGAGGGCTTCATGGTGAGATTGGGCGTCTTAACACTGAAATGTGGTTGTGCGTCATCCCTTTGCGGATGGGTGAGAGCTCGATTTGAAAGATTGTATCGGCCTTTTTATTTCCACAAGTGACCACTAGATGGCAAACTACACATAGGGATCATCTTATACATTAGCATCTTCATCACTGAAAACATTTTATTCTTCCTTCAAATGACCTCATTGGCCAGTATTCGAGTTTAATAATATAGCACCAGAGCCAGGGTAGTTTTTCATGAATGAAATACGCTGCATTGTGGGTCAACTTATTTCCCTTCAGCGAAGCCATAGGTACTGATGTCCTGTGGCCTAGACTTCAGCATCGTGCAGCTCTAGCTTTCAGGGTTCCTTAACCACAAACATCAACCAAGTGTGGGCCTTGTGATACTTGAGAACGCCTTTCCTCCAGTGGAGTCCAGTGTCCCTGTCAAGTAACCCGCCGTTCACAGAGCCATTCCCGACGTCCTGCTCACCTGTCCTGGGGGCTGGTTATAAGGCGAGGGGTGGGGGTGGGGTGATAACGGAGGTGCGGTGGTGAGACGTGAGGAAAATAATAAAAGTATATGAATGAGGTCATGCAAGCACTTGTGTTGATCAGTGAATGATTTTTAAATTTTTCTATCAAAAAGCACTACTTTCCGTGGCCCTTCATCAGACTCATGCACGGGCACCAGCTGAGGGCTGGCCTGGGAAGCCGTGATGTGGACGTCTGAGGGCCCTGCCCTGCCCACCCAAACCTTCCCACCTCCATCCCTGCCTTGCTCCTGTTCCTCGCTAGCTGTCCCCACGAAGGCATTAATTTTGGGGCGCGTGGGAGAGCAATTCCCAGGATTACGGGAGTGAGGGGTCCGTAGGTTGTCTGGGTGAGTTTCAAGGAGGGAAGATGCCCTCGCTGTCCGTCTGTCTGCCCACAGCCAACACGCCTGAGAAGGGCTGAGCCCGGCGCTGCACCTGTGCGTCTGCCCGGCAACCAGACTTCCCTCTCGGGTCACTGGTCACTCCCAGGAGGAAGCTCAGGGAGACCCGGGTGTGAGCCGTCAAGTAACGCAGCCTGGCATCGGCTCTGACACAGGTGTGAGCTGGGCGTGCTCCACACCTGCTGGGCCCTCACTAAGCTAACAAGGCCAGTGCTTCGCTGCGGGGCCTGGCTAGTCCCTGGGTGCAGACGCTGTGTGCTTAGAGCTAACAGGGCCAGTGCTTCGTGGGCCTGCAGTTAACATAGAGCTCAATTGAACTTGAAAAAGTTGAGCCCCACTCACTTTTAGAGAACCGAGTCCAGATTGCATGAGGACTTGCCACAGCAACGTGCTCAGCGTCCGCGTTAGAATCCGAGGCTGCAGCCTTTTCCTAACCATGGCCACCCCCGTGGGCCGTGTGGCCGTGAGCAGCGGCCCCGGGGAGGACAGGTCTAAGCCCAGGGAGGGCGTCCTCCTCAGGACTTGGGCCGAGTTAGGGAGAGCGGAGCAGGTCGGGAGGAGCTCACCTTGGACTTGCTGAGCTCCCAGCGGGAGTGGGGGTGTGTGTCCAGGCAGAGGTGCCGGAGGACACCTAGGTTTCAGGAAGGGAGGACTGGTCAGCCCGGAGGGTCCCCCCAGAATGGCAGTGGACACTGTCGAAGGGGTCACTGCAGGAGGCGGAAGGAGCGGATGGAGATAAAGCTCCTCCCGGGAAGGTCTTCCCAGTGTGGCCGTCCACCCGGGAGGGCTCACCGGGGAGCTGGGCAGGTGTGAAATAAGCGGAAAATAGTGACCAAGAGCAAGTTCACTCCTCCAGGAACCGGCCTCTCGACCTCTCAGATAAGATGGGGTTATGAACCCTAAGCCACCCGACTGCGGGAGAAACTGTGGGGGCGAGGCCAGCGGTGTGGGGTCCTCTGGAAGCTCGCCCCTGTAGAGGCAGGCACCCGGGAGGGAGGACACCTCTCCTCGCAGTGCGGTGTGTTTTGCCGCCCGCCCAAGCAGCAGACGCGGGCCTGCGGCTGTTCTGGGCCTGGTGGTGCTTCCTGCTCGCCCAGCCCTGGGCCGGTCCCGCCACGTGACCCCGTGGCCCCTGGCTGCGAAACCACTGAGCAAACTGCTCCAGCCGACAGCACTTCCCATGGCGGGACCGCTCCTCCAGTGTTTACCGATCCTCCGGTGACTCAGGCCGAGGCGCTCACGCCGCTCACACACATGGGCCCTTGGGTATGAGCGGCGGCCGCCAGGCTCTGAGCCGGGCTGAGTGGCTGGTGGCACAGGGCATGCGACACCGAGAGAGCAACTGCTATAAAGTAATTCACCAGATAACACTGCAGGGACGGCCCTTTCCACAGGCATTAGGTTCCATCTGCAGCCGCAGGGGAGGAAGGGGCCGCTCGCCAAGCCCACCGCTCTCCTCCACGCGTGATGCTCTCCTCCACGCGTGACGCTCTCCTCCACGTGTGACGCTCTCCTCCATGTGTGATGCTCTTCTCCACGTGTGACGCTCTCCTCCATGTGTGATGCTCTCCTCCACGTGTGACGCTCTCCTCCATGTGTGATGCTCTCCTCCACGTGTGACGCTCTCCTCCATGTGTGATGCTCTCCTCCACGCGTGACGCTCTCCTCCACGTGTGACGCTCTCCTCCACGCGTGATGCTCTCCTCCATGCGTGATGCTCTCCTCCATGCGTGATGCTGTCCTCCACATGTGACGCTCTCCGCCACGTGTGATGCTCTCCTCCATGCGTGATGCTCTCCTCCATGCGTGATGCTCTCCTCCACGTGTGATGCTCTCCTCCATGCGTGATGCTCTCCTCCATGCGTGATGCTCTCCTCCACGTGTGATGCTCTCCGCCACGTGTGATGCTCTCCTCCATGCGTGATGCTCTCCTCCACGCGTGATGCTCTCCTCCACGTGTGATGCTCTCCTCCATGTGTGATGCTCTCCTCCACGCGTGATGCTCTCATCCACGTGTGATGCTGTCCTCCATGCGTGATGCTCTCCTCCACGTGTGATGCTGTCCTCCACGTGTGATACTCTCCTCCATGCGTGATGCTCTCCTCCACGTGTGACGCTCTCCTCCATGCGTGATGCTCTCCTCCACGCGTGATGCTCTCCTCCACGCGTGATGCTCTCCTCCACGTGTGATGCTCTCTGCCACGTGTGATGCTCTCCTCCATGCGTGATGCTCTCCTCCATGTGTGATGCTCTCCTCCACGTGTGATGCTCTCCTCCATGTGTGACGCTCTCCTCCACGTGTGACGCTCTCCTCCACGCATGACGCGCCAGGGGAGGTGGCTTTCTCCTCCGCCGCCTCCAGCTGTATCAGCAGAGGTGGCAAGCACGAGTCTGTTAAAGATCGTGAACCCTCTGACGATTCAGATCTTGTCATTTTACAGTCCGATTCCTTCCCTTGCTCCGTAAGAAAGTAGAGAGGACTTGTCGCTAGAAGAACACGCTTGCACTGCCAGGCAGGGGCCGCTTCCTGTTTTTGGAAACTCATGGAGAGCAGGACACGTGGGTGAGGAGGGGCTGGAGGCAGTGAGTCCTGCCTTCAGTGATCTCTCACTGATTCCTGCTCATGAGCATTTAGGCGAGTGACTGTGGAGTGTCCCCAGGCCCGGCCCCCATGCTGGGTACGGGTACAGCAGGGACAAGCAGACACAGCCCCTCTCACGGTGCACGCGTGTCGCCAGAGGAGATGGGCAAGTGAAAACACGCCACGCAAGGCTGCCAGCTTTGGATCTGTGGGGTCCGGCTCTCCGGGCAGCTGTCTGGGGTGGTGTCCCCTGGGCCCCCTGTGGGATCCTGCCAGTTTCTCTGCTCCTCAGGTTGCTGGTAGGGTGGGGGGAGGATCCGGTTAAATGATAACCACAATCACTCGCACGCAGTCCACGTGTCTGATGGTGTTTTAAGCTCCTTGTGACAAGGTTTTGAATCATTTTGTTCACGCTGTGCTATGTCCCCAGTGCCTGGAGCCACACCCGGCACGAGGCAGGCATTGATAAACACTTATTGGCTCAATGGCTTTAACAATGAAGAGAGTCATGGTGGGGAAAAATCACAGAGGAGACACACGTAAACTGCCAAAAAGATTCATAGGCTGCTGGATGGAGCCTTGGTAAACGACGTCACGAAGTGCAGCTTTTGGAGTGAGAATCTAAGCCAAAACCAAGAATGGAAATCCTGTCATCCTCAAGGGAAGGAGTCGGATGTGTTCCCGTCTGTCCCCACTGGAGGGAGCCTGTCCCTTTGCATGAACCAGCCGGTCCTCAGCCAGCGCACCCCGCCTCACCAGGCCGCGCTCATGGGGAGGCCGCTGGGGCCACGGCCCGCTCTGTCTGGCTTTGTAGATGTTTTTAAAAAAGGCTCAGATCAAATCAATGGTAGCCAGAATAAATCATCAAACTGTAATTCATGTAGTCTTTCCAAAGAACTATTAAAGGAAATCATTTTTATTTCACTATCTTCAAAAGAACTAAATCTGTTCCCAACAGGGAGTATGTCTGCACATTTTTAATCTTTGGGCACTCAAACCTCGGTGCCCTGAAAATCACTGGAAATGTCATTCTCTGGTTGTTTTGGAAATTAAAGTTGGCCAACTTTCCTTTCTTTGCACATTTTCTTGCATGCTTGAGCCAGATAGTCTGAATCAAACGTCTTTTATCTGACATGCGTGGGTGGGGTTAGTAACGTGTAAGCGGTCATGATCACACTGTGTTGGGCACACGCTGACACGATGGACGAGAGGCATGCGTGGAGCAGGGATCCTGGGCAGAGCTGCGTGCCATTGGTCATGTGTGAATATAGATGCTGCATGGAGTTCTTCACGTTCGGAATTACAGTTGTTCCAAGCTTGGAGCACAAGCCACTTGCTGGTATGAACTGCAGGCCAGGGGCCCCTGGGATGTCAGGCGTGTGCTCAGGGCCCTGTGGCTCAGGAGACGGAGGCCGTCCCTCTTGGAAAGGGCAGTTTGCTCCCAGCGGCCGAAGCTGTGGAGGCACAGCATAGTCCTGGGAGGCAGGTGCTGCCGAGAGACGACGCACCCCTTCCCCTAGGAACCGATCGGCCTGTCCCCTCGGTGCCACAGGCACTGTTAGGTGAGGCGTGATTCAGGCTGTGGGGTTTCACAGCTTTTGGGCACTCCTTGGCATGTGTGCGTGTGTGCATGTGTGTGCGTGTGTGCACATCTATGTGTGCCTATAGATAGATCGTTTGCTATTCGGTCAGTGTTCAGCTGACTGGTCTCACTAAGCCTCCAAATCCCCTTCACAGGGGAGAAGACTGGCCCTCAGCTGTCACGCTGTTGTCAGATGAAAGTGACCGACCGTCCGTGCCCTTCCACCCCTCAGGCCTGGCCCCCTGCCTCCCGCCCTGTGGCGCCGCCACCTGGGTGGTGACCTGGAAGTCACGGCTCACTGCTCACTCTCGGATCAGCAACCAGAGCTCCGAGTCCAGCTGTGACCCTGAGTGCCCAGGAGCCCAGAGCCCAGCCGCAAGCTCCTTATGCTGTACGTGGCTTCCTCGGGGGGCTGGGCCCTGGGCCTCTGAGCTTCTCTGGGCCAGGTCTGTAGCCACAGGATTTCAGGAGCGTTGTCCCAGAAGCTGGTCATGCTCATCAGTGAACAATACCCTTCCCCGAGTCGCTGGAGGGCAGCTCACCCGCAGGACAGCTGAGCACAGGGAAGCAGCTGCTCGCAGGCCCACCTGGGGCGGTCAGCACTGCGCGGGGCCTGCCGACTCACTGGCCAGACCCGGGTGGTCACTGCACTGTGCGGGGCCTGCAGATCCGTGGGCCAGGCCCGGGTGGTCAGCACTGCGCGGGGCCTGCGGACTCGTGGGCCAGGCCCGGGTGGTCACTGCACTGTTCGGGGCCTGCGGACTCGTGGGCCAGGCCCGGGTGGTCACTGCACTGCTCGGGGCCTGCGGACTCACGGGCCAGACCTGGGTGGTCAGCACTGCGCGGGGCCTGCGGACTCACGGGCCAGACCTGGGCGGTCAGCACTGCGCGGGGCCTGCGGACTCACGGGCCAGACCTGGGCGGTCAGCACTGCGCGGGGCCTGCGGACTCGTGGGCCAGGCCCAGGTGGTCAGCACTGCGCGGGGCCTGCGGACTCGTGGGCCAGGCCCGGGTGGTCTCTGCACTGCTCGGGGCCTGCGGACTCACGGGCCAGGCCCGGGTGGTCAGCACTGCTCGGGGCCTGCCGACTCACGGGCCAGACCCGGGTGGTCACTGTACTGCTCGGGGCCTGCGGACTCACGGGCCAGACCTGGGCTGTCAGCACTGCGCGGGGCCTGCCAGATCAACACCAGGAGGCCTGCGGCTGGGCTGAGGGGTCACGTCTGTGCCAAAGCCCGCCCACCGTGCAGGGAGTGCCGTCTCAGACAGGGGCCTGCAGGCGGAGCAGGGGGGACCCCCTCGGTCATTCTCTGAAGCTCCGAGAGGAGCTGATCCCACGGACAGACCCTGAGGTGAGACCCAGGCTCTGGTCCCCCTCCCGTGTCGCTCACGTTTCCGCCACGTGTCTCCATCCTATACCCACGACGTGACATCATGGTGTGACACACCGTTGTGACAAAGATGCAGAAATGAACGTTTTATAATAAAAATCCTGACAAAGTGGCTATTTGGGCAGGAATGACCTTCACACGACATTCCCTCGGGAGGACCAGGACGGGGTGCTGGCTTGCTGACGTGTCCACACAGTTCCGGCTCATCCCAGCAGCGCCGGAACCTCGCCTCCTCCGCTGCCTGGGGAGGTGTGGGTGCTGGGCAGATGGGGCCCCCACCCTCCCGTCCACCCTCCCGTGGAGAGTAACCCACAAAACTCCAGAAAGGCCTCTCTTCCCTGTTGAGGGGCCGTTAGGTATGTGACACATGCTTGATGCCAGGGACCCCGTGGAGGTGGGAAAGACGGCCCTGTGAAGGGCTTAGAGCAGTGGTTCTCAACCTTCCTAATGCTGCGGCGACCCTCAGGTTGTGGTGACCCCCAACTATAAAATTATTTTCGTTGCTACTTCATAACTAATTTTGCTATTGTTATGAATTATAATGTAAATATCTGATATGCAGGATGTATTTTCATTGTTACAAATTGAACATAATTAGCCCTAACCGGTTTGGCTCAGTGGATAGAGCGTCTGCCTGCAGACTCAAGGGTCCCAGGTTCGATTCCGGTCAAGGGCATGTACCTTGGTTGTGGGCACATCCCCAGTAGGGGGTGTGCAGGAAGCAGCTGATCGATGTTTCTCTCTCATCAAAGTTTCTGACTCTCTATCCCTCTCCCTTCCTCTCTGTAAAAAATTAATAAAATATATTTTAAAAAAACACAACAAATTGAACATAATTAAAGCATAGTGATTAATCACAAAAATAATATGTAATTATATATGTGTTTTCTGATGGTCTTAGGCGACCCCTGTGAAAGGGTCGTTCGACCCCCCAAGGGGTCGCGACCCACAGGTTGAGAGCCGCTGGCTTAGAGGGTCGAGAGCATCGACCAGCACAGCACGATGCTCCTCACTCCCACACACATACTCGCTGTGGACACGAAGGATGGCGAGTGAAGCCACATTCTACACGAACAGGGAAATCAGCATCATGCTTTCACTGCAAGGACAGGGAATGTATATGTCTGGGGAAATGTGTGGAAAACGCTATAGTTTCCAAAATAATTAAAAAGTATTTTTTTTTTTTCTCTTGGGAGGAATCCCAAATCTAAGCTTTGGCCTATAAACAAAAGGGTTTTTTTCTTGCCTTTGCAGGCGCCGCAGAGTGGGGAGCAGGCAGGCTGATGCTCGCGGCTGGAGCAGAACCTGCACCAGGCCAGGCTTCCCTCCCGGGGGCTCGGAAGGCAGGTTGGGGATCTCCATCCTCCATCATAGCCGCAGAAAGCCAGGCACCTGGCAGGCGCCAGCAGCGGCCTCGCGAGGCAGGTGACCAAGGACCCCTCAGCCGTCACTGTGGGCCTGTTGGTACCAGACTCTGTCATCCTGACCGAGGAACAGGACGGGGGTCAGAGCCGGAAATGAAGAGAAGGAAGCACGAGGCTTCCTCTCAGCTGACCCCGTGTTCGGCCCGTGGGCCAGGAGCACCCCCAGGACACCACTCGCGAGGGGCGTACAGCATCCTGGGATGTCACAGGATGGTGAGCACCCGCCACTGGAGTTCCTGCGGAGTGTGGCGAGGACACTGTGGAATGGGAGGGTGGGTCGGGATAGGACCGCCAAGAAAAATGCCCAGGGAGCAAGGTGTTGCTAACCTGCCGCCTGCGGAGAAGGGGCCTGTTTAAGCCGATCTGTGCTGGCTGAGTGGAGTGCAAGTCTGGAGCCAGAGCGGAACTGTGCGGACCTGAGAGAGGCTCCCAGATGACCGCCTCTCTCCAGCCACCAGAGGTCCTCCTTCTCTGCCCCCCGCGCCCCCGGAAGAGCTCACCCAGCCTCCACCCACTGAAATGGCCAGAGTACCTTGGCCATGTGAGTCCCGAGGGCGACAAGTCCTGGTCAGCTGTGGCCGCCTTCATGTGCACGGACTCAGGGCCGGGCAGCCTGGAGGGGAGTGTGGGTGGCCAGCCCGGCTCACTGTGGTGCAGAAAAGTAAAGAAGGGGCTGCCCCACTTCACGGCTCCCCTCCCAGAGCCGCTAAGGCTCCGCATCCGAGCCCCTGAGCGGGAATGGGCAGAGTCCGTGTTCGAATCACTGTGCAGCTCCCCTCTGACCCGCATTCCACCCCTCCCGTGTGCGAGGAGCCTTACGGCCTTACGGCCTTTCTCCTCCTCTCCCTCCTCGGCTGGACGTCTCCTTGCTCCTCTGTGCAGAGCACAGGCTGCAGGAGCAGGCGCCTGCCCAGGGACCGGCTCTCCGTGGGCCATTCACGTTGATGCAATCCTGTCCACTCGGCCCAGAGAGGCCTTGGGCAACCGTGGTCTGCTGTGTCCCAGTGGCCTCTCCCCTAACTGGCCTCTCGGATTGTCCCCAGCGAGCCCCGTGCTGACCCAGGGCCTCCACGGCTTCCTGCCCACGGAGGCTCTAGGCCACGGGGACCAGGGCGTCGCTTTTGGGCCTCAGGACTGCGTGCAGGGGGCAATCTGTGTTCCTCTGGTTCAGCCTCTGTGAGATTTTCAAACCAAATTTAAATGAAGCTTAGAATAAACCCTTTTTGTCAAAGGACATGTCTTATTTTTCTTCTTTGGCTGATAAAAGACTTGCTGTAGAAAACAAATGGAAAATAAAACCTTATTTTTGGGGGGGAAAATCACCACATTTAACCCAGATGTCAGCTAGGACCTCCTTGTAGTTTGAGAAAACAGTTCAAGATTTTAATTGGTTTCAGACCAAACTGGAATCATTGCTACTCTTCTGGCGCGTTTTCCCACAGCCAGTCCAATCTTACAATAACACCGCGTGCGGTTCAGCTGGACTTCCCTCTGCAGACTGTTTCATTCAGGGCACCACCTTATAAACAAATCTGAAAATGTAGGCACATAAGAGAAAAATGAGGAGAATGGTTAAGGGGTAGGAAACCATGTTATGTAGAGAAGGTTCAGGAATTTATTACCTTCTTCCAGGAAAAAAATAACACATACCTAAAAGAAAAATGTTAGCTGTCTTAAAATATTTGGAAGACAACTAGGTTTATTTTGTTTGTATCAGGGACACATAATTATATCTAATAACTAGGAGATGTAGAAAAATGAGTTTGACACAGTATAAGGAAAATTATCCTAGCCACTGGTATCTTCTAGAAACACAATTCAGTGCCAAAGAAAGCTTCCTTTCCCTAAAGTCGTTCAATCTGCAAATATTTGTTGTGCTAAGTTCCAGGCATTGTCCTAACACTGGAATGTAGCCAGGAAAAACTCAACAAAAGGCCTGATGGCCACATATCTGGGCTTGTGTAGGATGTCCCAGAATCTGCACAGGAACGTGAAGTTGTTATTTCTATAGGATTTTTCCTATTCAAAAAGGTGACACTTTCATTCACTTGAAGAAAATAATCACAGCAAACCTAGTTATCGTTCACCATTATAACTACTGCTTCCGGGACAGCGACTTCCTCCGGAGCTGATGAACTGTGTTGTAATGAAAAGCTGTCCATCCGTTCTGGGCTCTGGGCTCAGCACCCGAGGAGGCAGCCATGCTAACCATGCTAACGTTTCCTCTCGCAGTGGCTGACAGGCCGGCCCTTTTCAATGGGTCCAGTCAGTCAAGATGTTCCACTCTCACCTTTCTTTTCAAGCACATTAGCCCTCATCCAGAACTGTGTGCAGCAGCCCCTGGAGTCATGTGCCTTCCGTATCTTCATTGCGATCCGTGGAGGAAGTGTTCACAGGACAGGAGTAGATACAACGTGTTCCTGCCAACTTTCCATCACGCCACCAGGCCATGCGGGTGCAGGGACGGGCTCACTGCAGCATCCCACATGCGGGCTTACACTCCCAGCTCAGATGCTGTGAAAGACGTTAGAACTGGCTTACGAGCACCAAGGCAATGTGTTTGCAGCAGGCTTTGTTCTGCTCATTACAAAAGTATGATTTGTGCCCTAGCTGGTGTGGCTCACTGGGTAGAGCCTCGTCAGCCTGTGGACTGAGGGTCCCGGGTTTGATTCCCATCAAGGGCACATGCCGGGGTTGCAGGCTTGGTCCCCAGTAGGGGGCGTGTGGGAGGCAGCGGTCAATGATTCTCATCATTGATGTTTCTATCTCTCCCTTGCCCTTCCTCTCTGAAATCAATAAAAATATATTTTTAAAAAGTATGATTTGTTATTAAGATATTTTGATTTTTTAGAGAGCACCACTTTACTGCCTATATGCTCACGAACAATATTCAAAAATTTATTGTAACAGTGTTCCACACTCTAAATTTACTTAAAAAAATTAGCCCTGGCCTGTGTGGCTCAGTTGGTAGGGTGTCCTCCTGTGCACTGAAAAATTGCCAGTTCGATTCCCGGTCAGGGCACATGCCCGGGTTGTGGGCTCAATCCCCAGTAGGGGGCGGGCAGGAGGCAGCCAACTGATGTTTCACTTTCACATAGATATTTCTTTCTCTCCCTCTCCCCTTTCTTTTTCTCTAAACATCAAGTTTTTAAAATCTTAAAAAACAAAGAACATCTAGAATCTTTTATCACTCCAGCTGACTTTCTCCAGTGTCTCTAGGGGTGAAATTATTTTCCTGAGTCACTTTTCTTTTACTCCAGTTCCTCTTATTAAAAATTCCTATTAAGAATACACTTTAACATGTATTCTAATCTGGAATTTAATAGAATTCCTTATTTTAACTATGTTATAGGACCGTGGTCGGCAAACTGCGGCTCGCGAGCCACATGCGGCTCTTTGGCCCCTTGAGTGTGGCTCTTCCTAAGCCTTAGGAGTACCCTAATTAAGTTAATAACAATGTACCTACCTATATAGTTTAAGTTTAAAAAATTTGGCTCTCAAAAGAAATTTCAATTGTTGTACTGTTGATATTTGGCTCTGTTGACTAATGAGTTTGCCGACCACTGGTATAGGATATTGCTTTTGTTGAACTGATTTTTTAAAAACATATTTTTATTGATTTCAGAGAGGAAGATAAAGAAAGATAGAATCATCAGTAATGAGAGAGAAACATTGATTGGCTGCCTCCTGCACATGCCTTACAAACGATGCTCAACCGGCCGGATTTGAATTGATATTTTAAGTACTAAAAAATACTTATAGAAATACAAAATAAAATTATGATAAATCTCCTTAAACATATTAAAGACTTTTTAAAAAATTATTAAAAGATAGAGAATTACCCTATGCCACTAGATTCTTTCCCATGGAGGTTTTATTAGTCACTGAATAAAATTTTCAATTTAAAACTAGGTTTCCATTGTCAAGTATTATATTGTTAACTCTCTCCATGAAGTTTCTAGAAATGAAGCACACACACAGCAAACCCAGACACATTCGCTAAGCCACGCAGTCTCCTCAGGCGTCTAGGTCAGTCAGTTATCCTTTGGGACATGTCTCCTTTTTATTTTTATTTTAAAAAATAGTTTTACCAAAGGATTATAACAAGAATAAGATAGTGTCTTTGTGCGTGTTGAACACTGTATTCCAAACATGGACTGCGGTGTAGAGCTTAGGGCAGGTGCTCATCCGTATTCACTTAATGAATGCTGAATGGATGGATATGCAAATTAAGTGCATCTCGGCATAGACCAGTGTGGGTCCTGGCGAGGAGGACCAGAGCTGAGACGAGTGAACTGCACAGCCACGACCAGGATATGACAACCACAGATCATTCTGACAACGTTTTAAAAACAAATACACGCAGCCTTTCTACCCCCTGCCCCCCCCCCCCCCCCTTCCAATGGCCTTGGGGACACAAAACATGTAAAAGGAGTCTTTGAAAACGAAGTTAGAATTGTAAGTTATAAAATTCTGAGTGTTCTTCCTTTGAAATCCTTCAATTTGTTTAGCTTCTTAAAACCCTGGGCTGGTTTTCAGGGTGACTACATCAAAAGAGCACAGATTCGGCATCTCCAAGGATGGCGCAGACCAGGGGCTGGCGCGCTACCTGCCTGAAGGATTTGAACTCCACAGCCTGGCAGTACATGCCCGTAGGCACTGCTTCTCCCCTTTGATCTCCCTGACAGCTCGCTGATCGCCGGGCCTCACAACGGAACATTCACAGTTTGGCAAGCTTCTTGAGCCTGCTCTAACAAGTTACTTGTCTCTGAGTAGCTGCAACTCTTTCTCTGGAATCAGTTTAAAAAGAAAGGATTAACCCGTGCTCTCCATTGCTGTTGGCTGTTTCGATGAGTGCTGAAGGCTACCCTGGCTCCCACCAGGATCCAGACCCAAACCCTGAGCGTGCCCAGCCAGGCCTTCCTTCAATGTATCCTCATCTTCCCAACTGCTCTCTCCATATTGGTCAAGGTTTTCCAGAGAAACAGAGCCACCAGGTGTGTGGATGTGTGCATCTATGTATCTATCGTCTATCTATCTACTATTATCTATCTATCTATCTATCTATCTATCATCTGTATATCATCTATGTATGTATGCATTTATCATCTATCTATCTATCTATCTATCTATCTATCTATCTATCCATTTATCTATCACCTATCATCTACCAATCTATCATCTGTTTGTCTATCTCTATTTTTCTTAAATAATTGGCTCATGCAATTGTGGGAGTTCATAAGTTCAAATCTGCAGGTTAGGCCACAGGCTGGGGACGCAGGGCAGAGTGGCCATCCCCAGTTTCAAAGTCCTTGCTCAAGGGAGATCAGCTTTTGTTCTACTCAGGTCTTCAGCCAGCTGGATGAGGCCCACTTACATTATCAACTTTTCTCAAAGTCCACCAACTTAAATGCTAATTCTCATCTAAAAAAATACCTTCACAGAAACACCTAGAGTAAGATTTGACCAATAATCTGGGCACTGGCTAGTCGTGTTGACATAAAATTAACCATCATTCTTTCTTCCCAACTGTGTAGCTCTCCTTGCCACCATCACTCCCCTCCATACACAGCATACTTGCCCTGACTCCTACTTGTCCCCCAGCTGCAACACCTCTTCACCTGCCAATCCCGTCCTCCAAGTTGCCTTACTCCAGTCAAATGGATCTCATCGTGGGGTGTCTCAGAGTCATTGGGAGTGGAACAGACTAGAATGGCCCAAACTTGTGGGAGTAGCATAAGCTCTGGGGGGTTGAGGGGGGCGGTCTGTGTTTTGCTGCACGTTGTGGAGGATTCTGATACATGGCTAGGTCTGAGAATCATGACTCTAGTCCAGTGATGGCGAACCTATGACATGTGTGTCAGAGGTGACACGCGAACTAATTTTTTTGGTTGATTTTTCTTTGTTAAATGGCATTTAAATATATAAAATAAATATTAAAAAAAGTCTTTGTTTTACTATGGTTGCAAATATCAAAAAATTTCTATATGTGACACGGCACCAGAGTTAAGTTAGGGTTTTTCAAAATGCTGACACGCCGAGCTCAAAAGGTTCGCCATCACTGCTCTAGGCCAAAGCCTGCCCAGTCTTTAAGTGTTTTATGTCCCCTTCATTTCAGAAATTATACTTTCCACGAATCCACCAGTTTACTAAGTCTGCCATAAAAAGTTCTTCAGACTGGGGCCGGGAGGGGAGCTTAAACAGCAGACATGTATTTTCTCTCAGTTCTGGAGGCTGGAAGAGCAAGATCAAGGTGTCGGCAGGCCTGGTTTCTCCTGAGGCTGCTCTCTTTGGCTTGTAGACCTCAGCTCCTCACTGTGGCCTCATGTGGTCTGTCCATCCTTCATATGTGGGAAGCCCTGGTGTCTCTTTGTGTCCAAATTTCCTCTCCTAAGGACACCAGTCAGATTAGATTGGAGTCCACACTCATGATCTCATTTTAACTTAATTACCTCATTAAAGGGCCGCTCTCCAAATGCAGGCACATTCTCAAGTGCTGGGGGTTAGAGTTTCAACGTATGAGTTTGGGGGACACACAGTTCAGCCCAGAACACCAGCCAACTCCAGAAACAGTTTTCCTTTTGTAAAGTCCAGCCCGTTACATGTGCACGGCACTATTTCAGATTTCTTTGGGCATTGCCCTCTGTTTTCCCAGTGTGTTATGTTGTATGCATTTCTCTTCCCCTTCTGCACAGAGCCAGTGTCATGAGGATGGCGACCTTGCAGACGGCATAATCTAAAACATGCAAAGAGCCCTGTTGGGGTGGCTCAATGGTTGAGCATCAACCTAATATCCAGGAAGTCACGGTTCGATTCCCAGTCAGGGCACATGCCCGGGTTGTGGGCTTGATCCCCAATATGGGGTGTGCAGGAGGCAGCCGATCAGTGATTCTCTCTCATCATTGACATTCTATCTCTCTCTCCCTCTCCCTTCCTCTCTGAAATAAAAATCAATCAAGCAAGCAAGAAAGCAAAGATTCTCAATCCTGTATGGACTTTCGAATCACTTGGTAAACTTTAAAAACTCTTAAGCTTGGGCTTCACTTCCTAGCATCTCAGCCAGGGTTGAGGACCACAGATGGAGGGAAAGCTGTGCCCCGGGCAGTGCCAGGTACGTGGTAAGTGGTCAATCGTATTTGGTGGAATAAATGCGCTTTTCACCACACTTAGCTGTGGGCTGTGGAGGGTCTCCCACGAGTTCTCTAAACCCTTCCTCCCACTTGTTAAGTGGAGGTGACAGGACTGTATTGAGGGGGTGGTTTGGGGATGACATCAGTTGGCTCCCAGTGGAGGCTCATCAAGCGCTACCTGCCTTCCCTTCAGACATGCATGTTCTCTGTTCTCTGTTCTGGCAGGAAGGCTACTGGGGCAGGAACGCAGTGCATGTGACGAGTGCAGGGAGTGAGTGCACGCCACGTGGACAATAAATGATGGGCACAGCACTGAGTGATTAAACGGGCCTGAGGAGGGTCCTGTCTCGTTTGCATTGTTGGTGCCCGCATCCCACTGTCCCTCGAGGCAGAGCTGAGACAGTGGGTGTGAACCTTGGAGGAGCACCTGCTGACGGAGCAGGGCATTCTCTCTTGTTAAAACAAACAGCGTTAACGAAGAAGCTGGAATGTGATCCAGTGAACTCATCTGGCCCCAGACCTTACTTGGATCACATGTTTGAGTGCCCTTGAACCCCAGAGGCCTTAAAGGTCATTGCGTGGTGCTAAGGAGGGAGGGGAGCGAGAAGACACTGTTGAATGGTCCCTCCGATTGGCTGGAGTGTGTGTGTGTGTGCGCGGGCCCCTTGGGGACATGCTTTTCCATGTTCATGATGTTACATTACCAGCCAGGCATCTGGACTTTGTGAGCTGGCAAAGGGCGACACACTTCTATTTCAAAATCATTGCTAATTGTTCAGCTCCCACTTTTATTCTCTCTAGATGCAAAGCATAGGAATTCTGATGTTTCTTCTTCACATGACTTTATTTTTTAGACATAAAGGGAACAAGGAGTTTTTGCGAACCACCCTGGTGCATGTGCCTGAACACGTAGAAGTGGGTGAGGGGAGTGCCGTGTGCCAGGCCTGGCCTCCGAAGGAGCTGGCTTGGTGCCCACGGGCGGTGGGGAGCAGCTGGCACCGGCTGTGAAGCGCACGTAGGGGAGGGGCATCACCTGCTGGCACTCGTGGTCAGTACACACTAGGCCTCCGCTTTCCCTCCCCGGGGGGTTGGTCTCCATCCGCGCCCGGTTACTAAGAGTGCTTCCCGTGAGCAGACTTTCTCTGGGCAGTCGCGCTGTGTCTGAAATCCCACTCTACGGAAATTCTCCCAGCTGCTGGAGTTTTTACACCCGTGTCTGTAGACCTGCTCTCCACAGAGCCTGTTCCGTTTGAACCTCAATCCACTCCATCAGACCCCGGAACGGTAGCCCGAGGCACACATGCCGTGTGTTATGGGGGCAACACTCCACAATCAAATACAGACTTTCTTCAGCAAAATGTGCTTATTCACTTACTTGCAAAGATTGCAAAGGGCCTCATTCATCGTGCGTATTGCACCAGGCTGGCATTTTAATGAGTTACGATTTGAAATCGTGGGTCAGGGGCTGTGAGCTGTGTCTCCATTTCCTTGCTCGGCCGTCTCTCCCTCCCTCCCAGCCTCCCTCCCTCCCTCCCAGGTCCTGTCACTCTTCTCCCACGTTGGCACCCCCAGAGGCCATGGGCCCCATCCCCTCCTCCAGCCCCTTCCTGGAGCCACCACACTGCCCAGGGCGGCTGCTCCTGCCCCTCGCTCCCCTCGGATCTCCTCCAAGGAGCTCCAATTCTAGTCCCCCAGCGCCCACTGTCTTTCAGACACGAGAGGGCCTGGCCCACAGTCCCGGGCTCAGCTCAGAGCCTGGTGTTCTGGTCACCACCGTCTTCCCACTGCCCCCATGCCAGGACTCCTGTACTGGCAGGTCTCGACCCACGTGGGACCCCGAGGGAAAGATGACATCCCCCCAGTGCCGGGCTGCAGCAGCCTGCTGTCCACCTCAGCCTTGACCCCGAGACCCCTGGGTCGCCCACCCTCCCCCTTCCCCAGGCCCCACGGCCCTGCCTGGCTCTCAGCCTCTGTTCAGGAAACCACCTCCTGGAATTGCTCCTCCACGCTCCCCATTTCAGGCAGAATTTCCATTAGTAAACTCTCCCGGATCCTGAGGCTTACTCTAACCCCCCACTGGGCTCCCGGTGCTGCTGCTGTGGCCCTGAGATGCGGCCCTGAGCAGCCCCACTGCAGGCCGAGGCTGGGAGGGTGTTCCTCTTTGTGATGACATGAGGGCAGGGCGGAGCCACGTGTATTGGGGAAAAGTCGCCTACACAAAACTAAAGGACTTCTTTCCCTGTAGTGTAGGACTTCTTACTGGCTGACCCATTCAAACAAACCCCTCCTCCCGTAATGCTCTCATATTTTACCTTCTCCCCACAGTGGGGTGAATGGTGGCCCCCAAAGACCTGTCTACCATCCTACATGGAAATCCCTGGAACCTGGGAGTGTGATGTTATTTGGAGATAGAGTTTTTGAAGACATAATTGAGGATTTTGACATGACGTCACCCTGGATTATCAAGGTGGGCTCCGGAGCCAGCAGCAAACTTCCTTCCAGGAGGGAGAAGAGGAAAAGACACACCCAGAGGACAGGCCCTGGGGAGCCGGTTGGAGAGCCAGGAGCCAAGAACGCGGAGTCCCCAGAAGCTGGAAGAAGCAGGAAGGCCCTGCAAGGGCCTCTGGGGGAGCATGTGGCTGCTGGCACCCAGTTCCAGACTTCTGGCTTCAGAGCAGGGGAGGGGAGGATGTCTCTGTGGTTATGAGCTCACACACTCCCACTCCCCTTTCTCAGGCGCCCAGCTGGCTGCTTTCATGTGAGTTTCCATGGGACTCTGGACCAGGTCCTCTATTTCCCCACTGTGACCTAGACTGACCCCATGCAATCCACGCCACTAGGTCATTTCCCCCTGACCAGGCCTCTGTCTCTTGTGCTGCAGGTCTGTGTCTGTAACGTCCTGTTGCCCACTTTGCCCGGCTGCAGACACGGGTGTGCAGTTGAACTCACATCTCCCTTTCTTTTGCAGAGTGGCCCAGTCCGCGTGGGCCAGCATCAGTGCAGAACTGGAAGAGTGGGGACCACGACAATTATAAGAACCATTAATCCCGCTCTGTTAACCTTGATGGTTCTGTTCTGATTAGAGAAAGCACATTCTACCCTGGCTGGGAGTTGTGCGCCCTGGGACATGGGAGCTCACATTGGAATGCAGTCCGCCCTCCGTTCTGAGAAATGCCTGCCATCATGGAAAGATTAACAACCTCGTGGCTGAAACAATCTAGTCCCAGAGGCGCCCGCCTCTGCAACCCCAGCCCCTATTGCCTGTAAGGAGGTGCTCGGAGGCACCTGCCCTCGGTGAACCACCCGCCCCCCGCAGCCCGCATTGCCTTGTGACCATTATCCTGTGCCCACTTTCCATGCCTGTAATTCCTACTTCCCCACGTAATCTTTGTCCCTCTACCCAGTAGAAGCAGCTGGCTATGGGGAGGGGAGAGCAGATTTGTGTCGATGACCTGCTGCTCTCCTACGCTGCCGGCAGGATGGGAATAAACGCTCATATAGGATTGAACCCTGTCTCTGCTTAATTGGCCCAGACACAGGCGTTGTCCGGTTACATCAGGACCACTTCCCACTAATTTCTGACCTTCACTCCCGCAACCTGCCAGCCTCACAAGCCCTTATTGAACAGACTCTATTTTTAAAATTTTACCTCTTTACTATTATTTTACATATTGCATTGTATTGTCATTTATATGTAACATGAAATGTACCACCTGAACCATGAAGTACAGTTGGTGGGTCATGTTCAGTCCTATTCACATTGTTGTGCAACAGATCTCCACAACTTTTTCATCTTGCAAAACTGAAACTCCGTTTCCACCCTCCCCTCTGGCACACTGAAACTCCTCCCTCCCACCACCTTCCTACCTCCTGTTTCTGTGATTTTTGACTACTTTACATACTTCATATTAGTAGAATCACATGGTATTTGTCCTTTGGTGCTTTAGTTTTTATTTTATTATTATTTTTTAAATATATTTTTATTGATTTCAGAGAGGAAGGGAGAGGGAGAGAGAGAGAGATAGAAACATCAAGGATGAGAGAGAACCATTGATTGGCTGCCTCCTGCATGCACCCCACTGGGGATGGAGCCCGCAACCTGGGCAGTTGCCCTTGACTGGTATCGAACCTGGGACCCTCCAGTGTGCAGGCCGACGCTCTATCCATTGAGCCAAACTGGGATGGTGCTTTATTTTTAAAATAGAATCTGTTCTTTTAATTATGGGACAATTTTAGAGCAATTGAAACTACTGAGAAGTAGAAAGAAAGAGAAAATTATTTTGTCCATAGTCAAACCCACAAAGATGCTCATCATTAACTTAGTACATTTACTCCCAGTCATCTTATACAATTTTTAAAATAGTTTTGATCAGACTGTAAATAACTTTGTATGCCCATAGATGAATGAATGAGCAAGTCTCCCTGCTTTTCAAAATAGTTAGTGTTTGTTTTTAGACATCCCTGAAACAGAAGTCCTCATGTTACCCACCATCCCCTAAACCTGTGGTCGGCAAACTGCAGCTCGAGAGCCACATGCGGCTCTTTGGCCCCTTGAGTGTGGCTCTTCCTAAGCCTTAGGAGTACCCTAATTAAGTTAATAACAATGTACCTACCTATATAGTTTAAGTTTAAAAAATTTGGCTCTCAAAAGAAATTTCAGTCGTTGTACTGTTGATATTTGGCTGTTCACTAATGAGTTTGCCGACCACTGCCCTAAACTAATTTCAAAATAGTATTTGCTTTCCAGCTTCACTGTGCTTTGAATCAGAGACCAGGTGCTAACCTCATCCCTCACCACCCTCCCACCCCCACCCCCAGGTGCTCCCTCCAGTGGAGCCGCCATTGTTAAAAGAGCTGAGGTCACGTTTCCCGTTGACAGCGACTCGGCGTTGCCCAGACCTGCTGGAGGTTCCGCACAGGCAGCTGTTCCTGGAGTGCCATTATTCACTTGGGATTTCACAGTTGACACTAATGTGAGAAGGAAAAATGACTCATGGACTGACTAGCCCATGGCTAATTGGATCCATAGCACACGCAGGGTCACACAGCCCAAGTCGTGAACGCTCCGCCTTCTAGGGCAACGTTTTTGATTACTGGATGTTTCGTTGTGGATTTTAGACTCTAAAGGGCCAAAATTGTAACCTTGGGTGTCTTAATTGGAGATGATGTTGGATTATCCCACGAGCGTTTTGACAGGATGGTGGACTTCCTTCCTTCGGTTGACAGAAGTCAGCCCTGTTCGCCTTGGGGTGCAGTCTGTCTCCACCTCAGGCAGGGGCCGGTGTCCTCAGGTAGCCCTGCCCCTTCCTCCCTCGTTTCCCAGGTTGTGCAACGGGGCTTGTCACTGATGTTGTGGGAGATATTAGCCTCCTGCCAATCCTGATCAAAATGTGGGGAAATCTCCTTGATCATCAGCAACAAGATCAGAGGTTTTGTTTGTTTTTAAGTGGAGACTAAAAGAAATAAGACACAAAAAGGTTAGAAATGGAGCCTTAGTGGAGTATTGGAGTGTTGACTGGAGCAGTCAGCCCACCCACAGAGCTGCCCACTGGCGACCCATGACCTGCCTCCCACCTGGAGACTGGGCGCAGCCAGCCCCACCCAGATCCCTTCCCAGGCTCAGCGAGGTGCGGCATCCCACAGCGTGTCCCCGAGTCCCACTCAGCAGGTTGCTGCCAACGTTCAGGTCATTGTAGGGTTGCCTCAAGTTTAAAAAATTTGGGTGCCCTCAAATCATTTGGGTGATAGACTGAAAAATTCATGTGCCATGGTCCAACTCAAACAATGTTTTTAAGGAGCATTTTTATTGATTTTTATAGAGGGAGGAAGGGAGAGTGAGAGAAACATCAATGTGCGAGTGAAACATTGATCGGCTGCCTCCTGCATGCCCCCTACTGGGGATTGAGCCTGTAACCTGGCATGTGCCTTACTGGGAATTGAACCCACAACCTTTTTGGTGCCTGGGTCAATGCCCAACTAACTCAGCCACACTGGCCAGGGCCATTTCTCCTGACTTTTAACCTGCAATTCACTCAGGTCCTTTTCTCCAAGAGAAGAAGGTCCAATTCCAACAGGTCCAGGGGAGCATCCATTTTCACCATTCTCTCTGGGTTTGATAACTCCCCATCCAGAAACTGCCTTTATACAATCAGTAGCTTCTTGTTTCTGAGACTTCACTGGAACTGTCCGCCTTTCTAGTTTCATGCCCGCCCTCCAGTGGCTCCTGGCCGTTACCTGTGGCCACACGTCCTGTTGAACCTTGTTCTGTGTGAACACGGGGGCACCTGGAAGCCCTGCCTCTCTGCTGAGCCCAGTGATGGGAAGTGGCTTTCCACATGTCATCCTGTCTCTAGATATCCCCAGACGTGGTTGATCTGGAAACTGGAGCTCAACATCGGCGTTTATAGTAACGATGGGTGGAATCCAGCACTCGTCAGCCTGGGAGGTGCGTGGACCAGTGACAGGCGGGAGCCAGGAGGTGCCAGACACGTGGGCTGTCTGCAGGAGGGCATCTGTGGCAGGGAGCAGGCCTGGGTGGAGTTAGGTATCAAAGCAAGACTCCTGATTTTAAGGAAGGAAATGCCTCGCCCTGGCCGGTGTGGCTCAGTTGGTTGGCATTGTTGTGGGCACTGAAAGGTTGCTGGTTTGATTCCATGTCTGGGCACCTGCCCAGGTTTTGGGCTCAATCCCCTGTAGGGGGTATAAGGAAGCAGCTGATCGATGCTTCTCTCTCCCTCTCCCTTCCTCTCTCTCTCTCTCTCTAAAAAAAATAAAAAAAAAAAAATTAAATAAAAAACTTGTCACACAGACACAAGATAGGGCCCGAGCCTTTGAGAAGGTTCCATGGAGGCTGAGCCCAGGAGTGGCACAGAAGTTCGAATGTGATCTGGGTGGAAACAGCCTGGGGTGGTGAGAAGTAGGCAGGCCTTCCACAGTCACATGAGGGCCGTTCCAGGCCCAGACCAGGCCGAGCGGACGCTGGATCCAGGCTCGTGCTAGCGAGCGGGTTTCCACATCTTACTGCTCAGTCGACGACTCCCCCGAGCATCTGTGCAAAAGGCAGATTCGATGCACAGGCCCAGAGCGGGTGCTGGGGTTCTGACCGGCTGTGTCACACGCGCTCTCGGGTGCTGCGGGCGCTGCTGCACTGGACCACACTTTCGGGGTCTTGTTTTTTTGTTTTTATTTAAGGATTTATATTTTGGAAAAATTTTAGATTGACAGAGAATTGCAAACATAGCACACAGCATTTCCATAGTCCACCCACCCCACTTCCTGGCGTTAACATTTCATATTACAGTGAACATTTATCAAAGCTGAGACACGCCTGTCAGCACAATACTGGTGAACTGTCGCCTTTATGCAGACGCCCCAGCTTCTCCGCCGATGTCGTTCCCTGGTCAGGATCTAACTCAGGGTCCCAGTTACATTTAGTTCTCACGTCTCCTTCGCCCCCTCCGACCTGGGGCACTTTCTCAGGGTTGCCTTGCTATTCGAGATGTTGACAGTTTTCACGAGTGTTTGGTAGAATGTCCTCGGTTTTGTCTTCCTGTGTCCCGTGCCGCCTCATGGTTAGATCCGGGCAGTGGGGGCTTCGAGAGAAGAGCACTGAGGTGAGCTGCCTCTCACGGCCTCATCCTGGGGGTGGGGGTGATGTCAGCACAGGTGAGGTCGCACTCGGCCACCAGGTAAGAGCCATGCCAGGTGTCTCACAGCGCTGCCGCCTTTCCGTCCTCTGTTCTTTGGACGCGGGTCCGAGTGGACGAGGACTCGGCGTGCGCGCACCAGCTCCGCCTGCAGGGCTGGACAGAGGGCCAGGCCCGGCCCAGGGCTGCTCATTCCCCGAGTTCCCAGCTGATGTTCAGCCCGGGCCGGACCCCACTCTGAGGACACTGGCTTAGAGCATTTGTCCTTCATGACCAGCCTGACTTGCTTTTCTACCAAAAAGAAGGAAATAAAGTGGTAGGATCCTTGGCTTATGTGATGACATATCCCATGTACTGTGCCCTGAGTGGGGCCTGCAGGAGGGCCGTGCAGGCAGCCCCACACGAGCAGGCCAGCACGATGCCGTTGGAGGTGTCAGTGACAGGCAGGACGCAGCAGGGCACAGAGACAACGCCGCCGGGAGCATCTGACAGCCCTCCAGGGCTCCGGAGCAAGGCCACGCCACCTGCACAGGATCGTATGTACTTCATGGAACAGAGCTCCTCACGTGTTGCTGGGACCTGGTGGAGGCAGAATTCTTCACGATAGGACACAAGGAACCGTGCGTGTGGAGCTCCCTTGTGAGCTGGCTTCTGTCAGGCCCACAGCCACACTCAGGCAGGCCCTGCAGGGACCAGCACAAGACGGAAATGGTGCATCTGGGATCCAGGCTAAGACCAGAAAACCTGAGGTGACTGCACCAGCAGGCAGCCCAGACCCCAGGTCACCCACCCCAGGTGGACCAGCACCCTCTCTTGGGACTATGTGAGGTTCCATGTGACCAGCTGAAGGGGTGGGAAGAGCCTGAACACGTGTTATGAACAGGTCAACTCGGGGTGTGGACCCCAGCTGGCGGGCAGAGGTCTAGTGGCACCGAGGGGGGCGCAGGCCTTGAGAAACAGTGCTGAGGAAATCGGGTCCCAGTGGACAAAGCTCAGAGGGTGCACCTTTACCCATCCTGCGTGCAGGGAGCAGTGGCCTGAGGTGAGATGTATACATCCTCGCGGGTACAGGGACTAGTCTGATAGGCCAGTCAGGGGTCTGGGAGGGAAAGGACTCAAAAACTGGAGGCAAGGGAATGGTCTTGACTTACATTCGAGAAGCTTGTCTTCTTTAGATGGTATTAAGGGAAGATGACAAGAATTAGAGTTCCTTATTTTTACCCTGACTCTTCTATACCATCTACCGAATTGTATTTCAAAAATTGCAGGATGTGGAAAGATTTTCACTCGGGATTCACAGACGCCAGAAAGCATCCATCACAAAAAGGCAGGGAACAGCCGAGCAGACACAGTGACCAGCAGCTGACAGTAGCCAGTCTGACATGATGGGTGTGTGAGTGGAAGGACCATTGACAGACAGAGGCTGTGCCATGGCTCTGTGTCACCGACTTTTCTGAAAACCTCTCCGGCCAGTCATGGAGACGACACTGAGCCCTCCGTATGACGTCTCCTAGGACAGGGGTGGGGAATATCCACATGAGGCCGCAAAGTCATTGGGTCTGGCCCTGCCGAGGCATTTGACCAAGTACAGCAGGCTAATTTTTAAGTTGATACTTTTGTATGGACCACAAATGATGTTATAAATATCCAACAACCCTTGGCAGAGAAAAGGTTCCCCACCCCTGCTCTGGGCGATGATTCTCGCGGTGATTCTGTCAGGCCCACAGCCGCTTGCAGGCAGGCCCTGCAGGGACCAGCAGAAGACGGAAATGGTGCATCTGGGGTCCAGGCACATGGGCAGTCCATGTGCCTCCCGCATGAGGCAGCACATTCCGCATTTTCTTGGAAAATCTCCCGGGCCTAATTTCCATACCTTTAGCACCTTCAGTGGTGGGTCATTTCCTAGCTCAGCCTTATTCCTTCCTATCCAATGGGGTGGGCATAACCTTATAAACTGTACAGGCTAATATAAAAAAATCACAACATTAAACTGGCTAACAGGAAAGAGAAAGAGTCAGAAACAAACTGGGATAGCTTTGCTCACCACAGTCGGGCCCTTAAACCGATGGTGTCTGCGTGTGCATAAGACGAGCTGCTCCACCAATGCCAGTTGAATAATGACCAGGGAGACCACGGGCCTGGGCCAGCGTCCCCACAGATGCTGATCGTGCTGGGAATTTAACAAGAACCAGATGCCACAGGACCCGTGCTGATGGGAAGAGACTCATGAGCAGCCAAGACATTTGACTTGGGAGCTTTCATTAAACAAGCTCAGCAGTTGGTCTCACAGCCTGAGAGAGCCTGGCGCCCCGCTGAGCGCTGTGTCGTGAGCACTGGGCACTGCAGTCCCAGGAGCCAGGCGGCTATTGTGAGCCCGGGCTGCGGCCACCTACGCAGAGAGGCACTTCTCAGTGGTGTTTTTCTCCTCAGCTCAATCCTCACATTCCCCGCGGCCTGCCCTGTATTGAGAACGTGGATTTTAAAATAAACTAGTTGGGACATAGCGTGCCTCACAGGGTACACCTCAGCGATGTGTGACAGGACAGCAAACAGGTTTCGAGCTGGAGAAACAACTGACAATCTCATCTAATACCAAACGAATTTTATGGAGAAGAGCGCTACCACCCCCGCTGTGGCCACCATCACTGAAGCCGGCAAAGCAGGACGTTCCTTTTTATCGGCACAGACCTCATCGGCTCAGGCCTGGACGTTGGAAACTGCGTGGACGGGTCGCCTTCTCTTGGGGATGGGAAGCAGGCCCACGCGGGGTCACCGTGCACTTCGGGGCCACCCGATGGTTTCGGGAAGGCCTGGAACCAGACCATGTGCCCCATGTTTGCTAATGGTTAACCTCCCACCACAACAAGGGGGTGTAATGCACAGCCTGGGAAGTCTGCCCTACCTAAACTCTCATGCCCCTGGCCGCTGGGCAAGACTCCCTTTGGGGGCTGAAGATTTACAGTGCAGGAAACACCCAGACCGTGACTAATCCATCACCGGTATGACAGCTTTGCGAGGAAATTCTTGCTCCACGCACTTAACAAAGGAGTAAAATCTGAGACCGGAGAATTTGGATGAAAGGAAATAGAGGTCGGGTTTTAGCTCAGCATTTGCAGGTGAGAACTCTGTTTAAGAATAAGTTTGAGAGTACTGCTGCATGCTTTGCATTTGGGAAATTTTCATGTTGACAGTGCGGAGATGTCATGGAGATATGCTTTTAGCTCAAGGCAGGGCTCTGAGGGTCAGAAAATGGAACTTCCCCGGGAAGGTGACAAGGCCTGCGTTGGTCGCCGCAGGGCTGTGTGTCCCGTGGCTTTGCTCTGAGCAACTGCGTAGAGCCAACAAAACCAAAGCGAGACTGAAGTCCCCATTCTAGACCTATTTTGACCGGAAATGTTGATGAGCTATGACATCCAGTTAAACAAACACACTGAATCCCGGGAAGGACCGGATGCAAACAAGACTTGCTGACGGGAAGAGCCTCGTGGAGGCCCGGGGCCAAGCATGTGCCCTCCCTGTTCTGGGTATGAGCGCCTCTGCATACCCTGCAAAACGTAGTCACTTAATTTTGGTTCCTCACGGCCAGTTTCCAAACATTGTTTTTCCAATCAATGGACATTTTGGCCAAATCACAGGCAGAGCCTTAACGTGTGAAAATGGTGGGTGCAGAGCTCTCCTGTGCAGGTCCCGGAGCCCCACGTATGTCTTTACCTGCCTCTCCCTGTCCAAGGGAGGCTCTGAGGACAATGTCCTTCGCTCCGTCTGCTGAGCGACCAGAGGCTCTGCATGGCCCGTGCCCGTGAGGCAGAATCGTTAGATTTTAGAACTTTTTTGACAAGTGGGAAAAGGGAAACTGAGGCAGATGGTTTGACAAATAGGGCCAAACAAATCAAGCAATGGACAGCCAGCTAGCAAATCGCAAGACCTTATCTGCCTTAACCAAGGACACTGGAGAGCAAACAGCTTACACCTCTGCTCCCTAACCAGAGGGCAAGTAGCTTAAACCCTGGCCAGGCAGGCAGAGGACAGAGACCCAGTTAGCGCCATCGGTGCCAGCCAAACCCAAGACAGGAAGTTGGGGGAATAAATAACAACAAACCCAATCAGAGTCAAACAAATCCAAGAGAGAGGCAAAGCTGAGCAGGAAATGACCTGCCCCTCCATGCACACATCCTGGGCTGCCAGCATATTAAAGAGCACACCTGGAAACTGACACGCATTCTGCTGAAACGCTGCCTCCCACCGCCCCCAGGCTCCCTCCCACTAAAGAGATAAAAGCCCTCAAGACAAAGGATGCCCCTGTGGCTCTCTCTGGAGTCTATCCACACCTTCTCTGAGGTGTGAGCCTTTTGTTTTTCTTACTCCTAAACTCCCACTGTCCCCGGCTTTAGTAAATATACTCTTCAAATCTCCTGGACTCGTGTTGTGAAATCTCTCCTGCACCAAGTCAAGAACCCACACCTACCAGCTGGGCGGAGGCAGACGTGGGTCCGGTGCCTGTCTTACACTCGGGTACCTCGGTCGGCTGGGCTGTGAGCTCCATTTGAGAGGATGGAAAACCGAACTGACACCAACCACGGCTCCTGGGACCTCCGGCTGCCCACCGTCTGCAGAGTGAAGATCTGAACGCAGTTCGGGAATGAGCCAGGCATGAGCAGATCAATTGGGAAGCTGTGACAACCTCCGGGCATGATGAGGGGGACTGTCCGTGGGGGTGGCGAGAGGTAGCAGGACTGGGGATGTGTTTCTAAGTTAGGGTTCACAGAACTTACTGATGGATTGAATTGAAAAACTTGAACTAGAGTTAGGATGATTTAAAACATTTTGGTCTTAGGACTAAGAAAGATGCATGTTATTAAGTGACATCAACTAAACTATGCCAAAACAACCGTCTGAGTTTATAAATTCACTGAAAAATGAAACAGAACAAGACAGAAATAACCAAATGGGTGAAAAAAAGTGGCTCCTTCATTTACTCAGGAAACATTGCGGACTCCCTTTCTGGCCCAGGTGGAGCAGAGGGGCCAGATTTACCTCCAACTGAAACAGCGGAAAAACGGCCAACTGCTTTGAAACAATGGATTTGAAGACACGGGCTCTCAGGGAAACACAACAGGGACCCCAAGAGAAGGGAAGTGGGTGAGGTGAGCCCGTCCATTCCTCAGTTTCCCCGGGCTTCAGAGGGGCACCCGCACCTGCTAGGCATCACGCCCTCGCCTCCCTGGGGAGCCTGCCCCACTTCAGGGGACCAGGGAATGCCTCCTCCACACCTTATAATTCTAAAACCCCACCCCTTTCCTGTGGTTAGGAACTAGCTGAGTCCTGCTGTCACCTCTGTGTACCTCCATGCAACTCTCCCAGTTCTCTGACACCAGCTTCAACAATGCCTCCAGTTCCCAACTCTCTGTGCACTTCCCACCTGCTCCCACTGGTATCGCACGGCTGCTGTGTCAAGCAACGCCCTAGGCCAGTGATGGCGAACCTATGACACGCGTGTCAGAGGTGACAGGCGAACTCATTTTTTTGGTTGATTTTTCTTTGTTAAATGGCATTTAAATATATAAAATAAATATCAAAAATATAAGTCTTTGTTTTACTATGGTTGCAAAAATAAATTTCTATATGTGACAGGGCACCAGAGTTACGTTAGGGTTTTTCGAAATGCTGACACGCCGAGCTCAAAAGGTTCGCATCACTGCCCTAGGCCCTTTACACTCAGCCTTTGGGAAGTGAAACAATCCCCCTCCCCCCCAACCAAGGTTGCAGGGATGCTGACGGCACATGCAGAACCCAAGTCTGTCTTCTTATAAAGACACTGCTCTCATCACTAGCACTGCAGCTGGACAAAGGGCTTGGAAGGCAAGTTGAGACTTCCCGCCTTACTCCTGGAATGATGGCTAAAGCCAGGATGATTTCTAATCATGTGTAACCTTTTACCTTAAAAATATATTGGAGGCTAGAGAAGGCTAAATGTCTGGGAGAATAATTTGATCTCAGGAATCTGATAAATATTATTTCAATGTCTATGATAAGGAATTGGCACTGTCTCCTGGCCGGTGTGCTCAGTGGTTGGCGTTGTCCCGTGCACCAAGAGGTGACCCGTTGGATTCCCTGTCAGAGCACACGCCCAGGTTGTGGGCTTGATCTCCGGTGGGAGCCGTGCAGGAGGCAGCTGCTCGATGTTTTCTCTCACCGATGTTTCTATCTCTCTCCCTCTCCCTTCTTCTCGCTCTAAAATCTATTTTAAGAAAAGGATCGGCACTTTCTGTTTGTTTTTGGCCGTGGTGTTTGCGGTGACTCTCAAACTCCACGCACATGTTTATCAAATGCGGACCCAGGAGCTCTCTCAGAGCCGGGCATCCTGTGTCCGGCTATCGCTGCTTCGTCTCTTCCCTCGAGAAGAACCTGAAACGAGTTTCAAAAGAGTAAAATCCTTGATTGACTTAGAGCAGCTCTGGTCGGGATAATTTTGAATCTGGACTCCAGCTCCCCTCTTGCCTTGCAGCAGGGTGGGCGCATGCTCCGGTCCTGAACAGCCAGCTTTCATTCGTATTTGTTTCCTAGAGAGTTGCTGTTTCCTGTACAGACTTGGAAGTGTAGAGGGAGAGCATGCGTAGTGTCGGTACGTATCGCATCTCTTCCCACTTCTCTATTCCAGCGCTGACCTGCACTCCCACCACCACAGGACTGGCAGAGGGAAAGCCACGCCTTCCACAGTAGGACCAGCCATGTCATCAAAATGGAGGGGATGCATTACTGAGAGCCGTGGTCATACTGGACAGCACGTACACGTAAGATAAAAAGAAATCTGGGGCTTTGCTTCTAGCCAGGGCAGTGACAATAAATGCCCCATAAATGGCTAGAATACTGGGCAACATGCATGAAGCAGCACTTTCCAGATATTGGGGTACAAGAAATACAGGACCAGGAGGCCTTAGAGAAGGGGAACGCTTGAGGTGAGCTCCCACCATCGTCCCAGTTTTCTGCTTGGGCCACGTCCCTGAGGGGTGTGTGGGGAGGGATCCCCAGGAGAGCACAGTGGCCATGCTGAGTTGAGACCAGTTGAAGTGTAAGGGGTTTGAGGCCCCTGGAAATGAGCGCTAGAAATTTGTGCTAAAGGGCTCCCTTATTCTTGGCAACATCTTCAGCAGGTGTGGAGAGAATGCCCACAGAGCTGGAAACTGAACCACTCTGAGCCCATACAGGGGAGGGAACTGCTCAGGCTCCTGCCAGCCAGAGGGGCATCACTGGCACTCAACCAGGACATTCAGGGGAGACCAAGACGGGTTCTGTTTTGGTACCAGAGTAAAGGTGAGGTCAGACCCACCTTGACCAGACTTAAACTCAAGCCTTGTAAGGAGTAAGTGAGCTGCCAATAACTTAAATTTCCTTAAGAACAAAACCCAATCCTCTTTAAGGAAGACGAGATGAGGCACTCAACAAAGCTCCACTTGCAAGGTCCATGCATTCCATCAAAATTATTAAGCACAACAAGAAAAGGGGATGAAGCCCTAACCAGTTTGGCTCAGTGGATAGAGTGTCGGCCTGCGGACTGAAGGGTTCCAGGTTCGATTCCGGTCAAGGGCATGTACCTTGCTTGCGGGTACACCCCACCCCGCCCCCCGTGGGGAGTGTGCAGGAGGCATCTGATCGATGTTTCTCTCTCTCATCGATGTTTCTAACTCTCTATCCCTCTCCCTTCCTCTCTGTAAAAAAATCAATAAAATATATTTAAAAAGAAAAGAAAAGGGGATGAAAAGTGAGGTCTCTAAGAAAGGGAGAAACTCTGTCAATAGAAACAGATCCAGGAATGACAGAATGAGCTGAACCTCTAAGATTGCTTTAAAACATAAGTATGCTGAAATGCACAAGGATTTAATGAAAACTGAGCGTAATGGAAGATAAAACTTTTGGAAATAAAGAGTACAACATCCAAAATTAACACCTGCTGGATGAAACTAAGAACGTATGAGAAACCACAGAAGCAAAGATTAGTGAATGTGAAGACATAGCAATAGAATCTACCGGGCCTGAAGCACAGAGGAACGGAGACTGGAAATGGCTTTTGGCTACAGAGAGCTCCTGGCTCCAGTTCAGACTCCGCCCAGCAGGGGAGGCGGCCACAGCCCAGTGACAATTTGGTCGGGGTACACTCATTCCAGATGGGCCACAGCGCTGCGTCTCCTGCAGGGGGGTGGGCGCACGCCCAGGTCCCGAATAAAGGCGTAAGCTGTGCTTAACGAGAACTACCTTAGAACGGACTATGCAGTGGTACAAAACTCCGGTTCATGCAAATTCCTTCTGTGAAAATTATTTAAAAGGAAAAATTCAGTGTTCTTTTATGTTTATTTTCCATACAAAGGCTTCCTATAAATTCTTATAATATAATATAAATTCTTATAATATAAAGTTTATAAAATAAATCGATATGTAAACATGTTATTGAGCAACAAACTGCTTTTGTGAAATAAGTAAGCTCCAACAGGGTAGGGACTTTGTTGTGTTTGGTCCACGGTTGATCCCGATACTTTTTCGGGACGGAGAATTCTAGTAAACTTCCTAGACAAACAATGCTCTGGACAGAGCCTTGGGATTGTTTCCTAGTTATTTGCTAACCCGGGGCCCCTGGAATATTTCTCCTGTCGCTTTCTTCGCTTCCTGTTTGTTCTCTAGTCCCCACCCTTTCCTGCTTTCCTTTCCCACAGAGCAAACTCTAGGACAAACAAAAATATCAGGTCAAGAAAACATATGGCATCAAATACGCATAATTTGCAGTTGCAAGTTTCATTAATATTCAGTTATTCAGCAACTAAGAAAAGGTGAAATTCGTGGTGGGCCACTGCGGAGCACCGATCTCCTGGGGAGATGATGAGGTTCCTCTCTGCCTGCGCCCCGTTTGTCTGGAGTGAGGAGTGGGGCTGTGTGCAGGGTGGCTTGCTGCCAGGGTTGTGCTCGCTCGGGCTGCCCGGACACCCCTGTCTCCAGCCGGCTTCTCTGTGCAAAGAAATGCCCATTCGGGAGATTCATGTTCTCTGTCCAGCTTCCAATCTGAATGCCACAAAGCTCAGGAGCCTGAGTTTACAATAAGAGGATAACAGATAAATTAAACAAGAGCAACCAGAGACCCGAAAGTCGACCATGAGATACTACTGCAGGAGGCCTCTACCTGGAGCATGCCCACGCCTTATCTGGGGCGTGAACTTATTACTTTCTTTCTCCAAAACGCTAAGGGTCCCTGAGAGACAAGCCACCGAGGGAAGAACGGGCAGTGGGGCCCGTCCCGGGCCAACCCCCTGACCCTGCCTCCAAGGACCCCTTTCTCTGACTTCCCAGTGAGCTGCCAGCAGCCCAGCCAGGCTCTCCTGTCCCAGCCTTTCCTTGTCTCACTGTCCCAGCTGTGATAAATGTACTCTCAAAACAAAAAGAAAAGATGATATTTAAGCATCGCCTCGTCCCAGCATGAAGGCTCAGGCTGAGTGTTCATTGAGACCCTGCACTGAGGGGCTGAGACCAGGGCCTCAGCCTGTGAGGCAGCTGACAGCCCTGATTTCAAGGGAGGTGCTTTTGGGAGGTAGTTGAATGCTACCTGCTTCAATGGCAAAACCACAGCTTACCGTGTTCCCTTCACCTGGGGCGCCGGAGGGCTGCCTGCTGATCACACGCCTCTTTCACTGACCTTTCACCACATTATTTCCTGTGTGAGCCACACACCAGGTATTTCAACTCAGCAGTTTTTGGTTGTTTAATTAAAATCTCCTGTTTTTTAGGAAATACTTTATACACTTTCCGAATTGAGAAGTCTAGAGAGCTGGGCATTGCGTTAACTACATTCAGCGACTAAAAACCAAATTCCGGAGTTCGTGCCTGTGAGAGCCTGAGCTTGAATTCTGTGCGTAGCAGGCTTTTGGGAGGATCTGTTTCACAATCACTGCACAAGCACATTGACGGGATTAGAAAATGGTTTGGAAACGGTGGTTTACGTAGTGTCGGTCAACATCATTGTCAGCAACAAGAACAGGCCCTGCTCTCAGGTGGGAGTCACACACAGACCGCAGGAAGTCCTCACCACAAAACCCAGGCTACACGGGCCAGTCAGTCCTGGGACCACAGATGCTTCTCCAGTCAGAGGAGGGAGGGAGGGGGCGGGAACAGGTTCATGGAGGGATGGGTCATAAATGAGAAGGGGTTGGAGAAGCATTTTGGGGGAAGGCAGTGATGTAACCATAGAGAAGCAGGAATGAGTCATCGATAATGATTGAGGAGAAAACAAATAAGTAAATGACAAGTCTCCGAACCTTGAGAGACAGGAAGAGATCATCAGATCTAGCCTCCTGGCGTTAGGAGGTAAGGTCTTATCCCATTTTGCAGATGAAACAACTGAGGCCAGAGGATCTGGAAAGGTTAAATGAGGTGACTAAGTCCTTAGTCTAGTGATTCCCCCAAACTTTCAGAAGAGAGTTTTAAACCTGTAGATTGCTGGCTCAAATCCTAGGGAGTCGGACCTGGCAATGGGGGTGAGGCCTTGAATTTCCTTTTTTTTTTTACAGGATGCTCAGATGATCCCCAAATTTGGGAACCTCATTTGGGAGACAGTGGTTTGATATATGAGGCAAGTGGGGAACATCCTGTACCATTTCTCATCTTACCCGCTAGTCCTGATAAGTGTCATCAACTCTGGATGGGTGGACAAATACTTGGTTTATCTCATCACTAGCTATTTTTATCCTTTTTTCCTACTTTTCAAAAATTCCATTACAGGCAGAAAGAGGCCCACCGTCACTGCCCAGGAATCTGGAAGGATCTGCACGTAGCGGCTCCAGGCCCTTCCGTGTAAGGCCCCGAGGTGCCCCCTGGAAGAGCTGGCACATTGCAGAGCGCAGGACACCGACCCAGCCCAGGGGAGTCTGGCTGCCCTGCCGCCTCCGCCTCCGGGGCTGGTGCAGTGTTTTATCCCCGTCTTAGGTGAGCATCTGGGTCCCAGGCCAGTAAGATGCCCCCTGAGTGTGTTACATTCTCTAAAACTACGAAGACAACACGAAGTTAAAATGTAACTACAATGAGGACTTGATTACCCCATCAGAGGTAAGAGCAAAATGATACACATCTAAGATACATAAGCCACTTTCCTAGTTACAGGGAAGTAGGGTCCTCAGCCCAGCTGCCCCAAAAGAAAACATCCTCTTTCCCAGCATCCTTTGGTCCCTGACGTTGATCAGAGAGTGGGGACACCGAAGCAATTATAACAGGAGGGCTCAGGGGTGGGGGTGGGGGTGGCTGGGGTGGGGAGACTATAACCATTTTGCTCCCTCTTGTTTTTCTTCCTCTGTGGGCAGAAGAGGTTTGGGGCTGCGTGTCTTCCACTTGGGAAGACTGCACGTTGGGGAAGCTCTTAAAAAGCACAGTGGGGCCTGGGAAGGAAACATGGAGTTGCCAGCTTGTCTCATCTGGGACCAGGCTCTCGGGGAAGGAAAGGCCCCTTGGAAGTTCCCGCCTTTCCTGCCCCTACTGGAAAGACTTGAGTTTCCTGGCAAATGCCTCTCTGACCTGGAGCTCTAGACCCACCTGCTCAGGTGCCCGCCCTGCACACACCTTGTACACTCACCTCCACACTCCCACACGCTTCGAGCATGAAAATGTGCTCTTTATCTTATTTTTTAAAAAAGAATCACCACATGCCTATGCCTATTCACACCCCCTAGAGTACCCTACCCGCTCCTCGGGGCGCCAGGGCGGGCAGATGCTGCTGGGCAGGGAGCATGCATGGTTGATCGTATTTCACGCCCGTTGGGTCCTGGGCAGAGAGCTGGGCAGCCACATTCAGAGCTGGATTCAAGGCAGGAAGTGTCCTGTGGGAGACCATTCACAAACCGTGCTGCTCAGGGCCAGCAAGACGGCTCGGCGGGGGGCAGAGGGGAAGAGGACACCTATCTTCGGAAAAAAACCAATGGCAGTAACTGATCCAGCAGGACAGAGGACGAAGCAGGAAAACCCCAGGAGTACAGATCACGGCGGCCCCTCTGTGTGGTCCTGTCCAATGGGGTTAACTGCTGGTGCCCCCCCCCCCCCCCTTGATCCATCCTAATTCACCCTCTTCATTGTCTTTAAGGAGCATTACATGCATTGGCCTTCTAATTGATCTCCTAGTCTCAGGGCCAGTCACTCCCCAAACGAAGCCGCTCGAGGCTGGCATGACCTCAGGAACCCTTGAGTCTGGTTTTGCAATCACTGCCCCTACTGGAAAGACTTGAGTTTCCTGGCAAACGCCTCTCCGACCTGGAGCTCTAGACCTACCTGCTCAGGTGCCCGCCCTGCACACACCTTGTACACTCACCTCCACCCTCCCACATGCTTCGGGCACGAAAATGTGCTTTTTATTTTATTTTTTAAAAAAGAATCACCACATGCCTATGCCTATTCACACCCCCTAGAGTACCCTACCCGCCTCCTCTGTCTGACAAACCTGGATTAGCCTGCCATACTCGGTTCCAGTGGCACCTTCTCAGAAGTCTTTCTTGGCTCTGAGAATGGAATGGTCCTTCCCTGATATTTGTGGACTAAATAGTTCTAGATTGCAGTTGGATTTTTCTTTTGAAGACTTTTCTGGAATTTCCAGGTCAGATGGGTGAGCAGCCCTGTTATAGACAGGTCTGTGCTTCAAAATGAATCTCTTCCTGGCCTCCCCGGACGTAGAGATGGTGCCCACGTGTCCCTGGACTGTTCTTCTCACATGAACGTTAGGACAATAGAAATGACGAGAAGGCTCCCATTCTTCCTTAGGCAGAAGTGTATCCTCTTTTGTACTGGCAAGTTCTACTTGTTCAACCTATTTGTAAGTTAAAGCGAAACCTTGGAGCTATCACCATTACTTACCCCTTGAAAAGTTTCCAAAAGCATCTTTTCACCATTTAGACACTAGTAAGTTCTCCCTCCAACGTCTTCAGCAGAGTTTCTTACAGAGCAACGAGCTTTAATAGGCAACCCCAGGGGGAATTCATTGGGCCAGGAGGAAGTTAGCGGGACCAGATCCACGGGAAGTGATGACTGACGGCAGAGGGTTCTGCGCACTGTCTCCCCCTCAACTCCCCAGTGTCGTTCATCTCACATAGACTACTTCTACTGCAGTTAATAGACCTGCGTCCTGATACGGTGGACAAGAAGGACCCAGGAATCCAGTTTTTCATTGTTTTTGAAATTTATAACAGTTGTTTATTATTTAATTCATCCACAGTTCTTCCCACCTCAATTCTTCTGCTGCCCAAGCAGGCCCATTGTTGGATTAGATCCTTTTAGGCCCAACCAACCTCACACACTCTGGCTGATGAGCAAGTGGACACACGAGATCCTGGATTTTTGAACCGGAAACACAGGCATCGTGTGGTTGAGGGGGTTCCCCTTGATCCTCAGGCAAATGGGAGAGGAGCTGGGAAAGGGCTCTGATGCCAGTGATTAGAGCAAAGTAATTCTTTGTCCCATGTCAGGTGTCTTCTGCCAACTGCACACCTAGCGGTGCATCAGGTACAAGTGCTGTGGCCCTCCCTCTGCCCAGCTTCCTCAGGGCCCTCTCCTCAGGAACAGGTGTGAGAAGGAATGTCCTCTTTTACTTTGGCCTCTTTGCTTTTCAAAATCTTTCTACAGTAATTCAGTTCAATACAATGGCCACTCAGCCCGCCCTTTGTCCTTGCACCAGCAAAGGGTTGTACCTATTTCATTTATTTCAGCAGCAGCAGGTAATTTACCAGGAAGCCGGATAGGCCATGGTGCCCCAATCCGATGACGTCCAGCCGGGGGAGGGTGCACTGGGTCCAGACTTCCCGCTGGCCCCCACCTGTAGCTCTCCGGAGGGATGGGGCCACAAAGGCTATGTTGCAAAAGATCCCCGCGCCACTGGGATGATTGTTGAGCTTAAGACCCACTTGTCCAGTGGTCTTTGTGGGGGTTCACACAGGCTTGATGTCTGCCTCCAGGGGAATCCGTGGTCTGGTGGGGTCTGCAGGTTGGATTGTTACCCAGCTGCCCCAGTGCCTGTGAAGCAGGAGTTCCCTCCAGGAACCACTGTTCCACTCAGGGGTTAGCACAAAGGAGCAGAGGGGCAGAGGGTGGCCCATTTGAGGCTCAGCAGAGGCCTGTCTGGGGTTAGTTCCAAAGCTCTTGCAGACCCACTCCCCTAAACATGCACCTGCACAAGACCAGCGCTGCAGGCAGAGATGGACGCTCGCCCGTCAGGACCAGATTCCCGGCCCTTGGCGCTGGATAGCGGGGGGAGTCCCAGTGAACAGAGCAGAGCCGGGAAGATGCTCCTGCCCCCCAGCTATTTCAGCAGTTCCGGGCTGGCCTGGCCCGAGGGGTCTCCTCGGCTCGCCTGCCTGTCTTTCCCCAGCATGAGTTCAGCTCCAGCTTCTACCATTTGCTGGAATGGTTTTCATAAAAGGCAAATCGTGCTTCTCCAGGCTTTGTCATCTTCAGATCTCTACTGCAAGCATGTCAAACACTAAGGCTACCACAGGCCAAATAAACAAGGTTTACGTTTCTGTGGGCCGCAAAAAAACAAATGCTTCAATGTTCATAGAAACATAGGCTTATTTCATAGAGACATGCTGAATACAAAGGGCTGAAATAAATGGGTAATCATTCACATAAAACAATAGAACATTTTAATAAAAATTAATATTTTTTCTTGAACATTAACTTACCAGACACTGAATAACTGCACAAATTAATAAGCGTAACGCAAATAAACCTATTTTTCTTGTTCTCTGAAAGCAAAATATTTCCTGTTGCGCACACCAAACAAGTCAGTCCAAGACTAATGACGTGGCCATCGGCTGCTAAAATATTCGCTGCTAGTATTAGTGGAGAGAAATGGTGCACCTGTGTGTAAGGCGCATAGGGAATGAATGCAACATAATTATAGTAATCAGTCATTAGCGAACATTGTAGTTATTAATAATTATGTATAACAGGATGTTATGAAAATTAAGTTATGAAATTTTTATTAAAACGTTTCTTACATACTGTTATATTGGTTGGGACGCAAAAATATTTGTTGTGGGCCGCATGCAGCTCGTGGACCATGAGTTTGACATGCTTGTTCTACAGCTTAGAATCTCCTCTTAACCTACCCCTACACGTCCTCGGAAGGGGTGTCCCGGGGGTTTTCACGGAGCCTTCACTCATTCCTGTTGGGCCTTCCCCCTGAGTCACGTGGTCTGCCAGCCTCATCCTTCCCACGACTGTCGGCTGGACTCTCAACATCCAACCTGGGACTGAAAGATGATGCATCCTGTCAGGGCTCTGCGACCTTCCAGGCAGACACGAGGCCTCTGGATCTTGCACACACCTGCCCCGCCCCACCCTTGGCCCTGGCAGCATTCCTGACCGTGAAGCCTGGTCTTCCTGAGACTGTAATCACGTTTCAATGTTATTACCATTAACATGAATAAAAGCAAAATTTCTAGCAGCCGCTATTATGTACTAGCGAACTACCACTGCTCTAGGAGAATTATCTCATTGATCCGTTTAACGCCTATAGAAAGAGCGAGTGGGTGTGGGACTGTCTGACCTAACGTTAGGCACTGTGCATGCAGAAGGCACGGAGTAAGTACGTGCTGAGTGAGTAAATCATCGTGTGTTGCTATAAATGGATAAAGATGCCAGCTCTTCAGAAGGTTGCTAATTACTAAGCTGTGGCTGTTGTCAATTACCAAGTGCCCTGCAAAGCGTTTTCTGGACAGTATTTCCATTTACGGAGAGAAAAAAGGCACTAGGAGTGGATTTTATCTTCTTAAAAATGCTTCTTCAACAGCAAGCAAAAATATAAATTTTTAAATATATTAATTTAAAAACATCAAAGAGCCTACACACTACATGTAAAAGTACCATAAAGTGCCATTAGCCTTCTTCTGATACTTAAGATGTTTCATCTGCATTTCCAAGTCATACCATTGGGCAGGTATCCAACAGTTAACAGGAATGATGTCCTCTTAAGAAGATCCATCCGCTAAGGTTTTATGTAACATGTTTCTGCAGCTCTGAGAGGTGGGCTGCCCTCTGGACTACTGCTCTGTGGGTTTCAGAGAGAGTGCTATTTTTGAATAGAGACAATGCGTGGACCAGAATAAAAAGCATGGAAGTGGGAAGCGAGACTTTCATTGACTTGATTTAAAATAGTCCGTGTCCTGCAGCCCCGAGGAGCTCAAAGTGTGTCAGAGGACGCGGGAGCCACTTCGATGGGAGTGAGGACAATGGCACGGGGCGTGCTTTGGGAAGAAGCAAGGGTGACATTTGCAGAATTTGGCACGATAACTAGGGGAAAGGGCGAGGGCTGAAGTGGCTGCTTCCAAGTTTTAGGACGACTGGGAATTGAGGCCCCGGAGAAACTCGGGTGAAGGGAAATGTGCGCTGGCCACTCGGGGGCTGCTCCGGCGCCTGCCCTTGCCGGCTCATACTGCTGAAAGGAGGCTGACTTCTTCCTTTGGCCAAACCAGGAAAAACACAAAAAAACCACACACATTTTATGAAACACATACAGCATGGCGAAGCTCAAAGGGAAAAATAAGTATTTTACAATAGGTGCTTTCCCCTAAGCCAGAACTCTTTTCTTTGAGAATTTAAGAAATAATTAAGAAAATTCTGCAGAACATAAGTACGTGCCAAGGGCTATCCCAGGGCGAACACACATGTTAAACTAGAAACGTCAGTGATGGGATGAGCACTGGGTTCAAGACATAAATAAATTTACAGCCTTCACAGTTGCTGGGTTTTTGTTTGTTTGTTTGTTTTTCACCAAAGTATTCAATGATTTCTCCAGAGGGAAACAGGGAAGAAAGGAGATAAAGAAAATCTCTGGAAAAAAGTCAACTCTGGTCAAAGAATTCCCGATTCTTCACACACACACACGTGATGGTTAGTCCACTCAGATGACCAAGGGGTGACCATCTGTCTGAGGTGGACTGTTCCACCCGGAGCTTCCCAAGTCCCACTCTCTGACACGGGTAGCAATTCTGAGCAGGGGCGTTCTAAGGCATTTTCAGCGTTTGTGCTCATCCATACGCCCTGATGAATGATGGTATGATGAATGGTGTCTTTGTGTAGGAAAACAATTCTTGGTGGACGCTTGCCCTGTGAGCACGGTTGCTCGCCAGGGTCCCAGGGGTGCACCCTCAGGCACGGAAATCTTAACTTTAGGAAAAACACTCCAGCTTCCTGAATTTTACGTCAGGTTTTATGAAGCTTCTTCTCTATGTCTCTTTCCACATTAAAGAAAGTCCTATGCTAGTGAAGGTACCTCTCCCATTCTCACATACTCTTGCAGGTTTGCACTTCATTGGATTAGGATACATAATTCTCTGACTGATGAACCTGTTTACAGAACATGGTCTTTAATGGAGGTAAGGCATTCTACTACTTACACACCAAAGAGAATAAGCATTCTAAGACAATTAGAGTCATGGTAAGTCTTTTTATCACAGAATAATACAATTTAACAATTTTTTATTGATGAGTGAGTGAGAGAGAGAGAGAGACGTTGATTTGTTGTTCCACTTATTTATGCATTCATTGGTTGATTCTGACGGGATTGAACCTGCAACCTTGGCGTACATAACCAACTAAGCTCTCTGTCCAGGGTGTTACAATTTTTTTTTTTTAATGTGAGGGAGTCATCATCAATCAGCACAATATTTTAAACCTGCTTCCTATACTTACTAATCAAGAAAATCATCTTGTTGGGAACCGTAAGTGCAAACTCTCAACTGCTCAGAAAGCTCAAATGAAAAAAACAGACTTTATAAGCAGGTCTTGATCAATCTTGAGAGAGTAGTTATGACCGAAGCACAGTCACTGTCATTTTCCTGCCTCATTATTTGGAAAGCAGGTGGAAACACGTGATTTGAGGACGATTCTCCACCTCCTCTGACATTTGAAAAGGTTCAACCACTCCCCTAAGAAAAGTTGCTGCAAGCTCTTCACTCATACACCATTTTATTTTTGCAAAGACCATGAACAGTCATATTTGTACATGATGTTACTTATTTCTTCATTGAATTCATTTGCCTTTCCTAAGCCAGGGCCTTGATGATCTTGGTCAGACAGCCAGCCGCTGGCCTGCCAGCGAGCATGTGCTGAGGGTGCCGACTGCCCTGACTCGGGCCCTGGGCAGTGCCCTGGCTTCGCTGCTGGAACCCCAGCTTGTGCTCTATTATCTACTCACCTTGTGCCCACATTGGCCATTTCAAATCATAACCCCTACAAGAATACCCTCCCTACATATTAATGGTAAGAAAGAACTCTTATATTTGACCTATATCCCTTTTGCTTTCTTACAGTGAGCAACTCAGTCTGTGTACATACTAACATTTACAGTGTGTACACCCAGCCCTGGCAGGCCGCTCAGTTGTCAGAGCGTCCTCTGATAAGCCAAGGCTGCGGGTTCCATCCCCGGTCAGGGTACGAACTAGTACAAGAAGCAATCACTGAATGTATAAATAAGTGGTACAATAAGTTGATGTCTTTCTCTCTCTAAAAATCAATAAATAAAAATTGTTAAAAGTGTGTTCACCCATTGGGTCGTCAACACTACCGCTAAGCATTTATTCTACAGGAATATTAATGTAAATAGACCAAGATACATACGTACAAAAATGCTAACTAAAAAAATTTACAATAAAAAGTAAAGATATTGGTTCAAACATGGCACATATATAAACAGAATACTTGGCTGCAATTTTTTAAGAATGAGATGTATTTATATTAATTTACATGAAAAGATGACTGGCGTATTATAATTGAAGATAAAAGCTATGGAGGAATACATACATACAAAGTCTTGGCATATTATCCAACATCTTTCATAAAAATGCATATTTATATTCTGTGCCTTAGCATATGCATAAATAAAACACTGAGAGAATATTCATTAAATCATTAAAAGTGATTATCTGGAGAGAGGAACAATTACTCTCTCATGTATGTTTATATTGTGTAAATTTTTGTATCAAATGTATTAACATTTTAAAAAACATTAAAAATATTTCCATTTGGGAAGAAAACTGTCCAAAGTATGAGAAGGTATTAACATAGTATCATCTCTTGAGAAAAAAATTTTATTCTGATGTCATTATGTCAAAAATTTCTTATTTCATGGAGGTCAAGAAAACTCATTTTAAATTTCATGAATTTCTATGGTCTCAAGACTAAACTTTCACTCCACATTCGTTGAGAGTTAAAAACCAAAGACCACGGAGAGAGTGAGACTGTTCTACATGAGAAAACGTTCGCCTCCTCCCGGCCCAGGGCTCACCCCCAAGTATGTGGCTGGTCTTCGAGGAGTAGGTTGTTATTATTATTATTATTATTATTATTAATTACTACTACTGCTACTACTACTGCTACTGCTACTGCTACTACTGCTACTACTGCTACTACTACTGCTACTGCTAGCTACCCCAAGTTGAGTTAATTATATGCTAGGCAACATGCAAAACTACTCAGCATTGAAGATTGCTAATTTAAACAATTCCATCAAATGCAGCTTTCCAGCTTCACAGAGAGCTGAGCGCCATGAGAGCAGTTGGCTTGCCAAGGCCACGTGCTGGTGAGCAGTGGGAACAGAACTTCAGCGTCTTAGCTGCAGGGCACCGGCACTTTAGAAGCTCACCATGAAAATGCCACAAGCATGTCGGTGTCCACTGAATAAAAAATGTAAAATGATAACCAAACGATAAGGAGTGATGATATCTTCACAGCATAAAACCATTTCAAGAATCTGTGACGGGGTAGTCACAGCTAGACAGAGTCTTGGCAGGCCCTGCGCGCAGGAATGCACGTTTCACCCAGTGAGAGAGGATTTTCGTCAAGAGGGAAGTTAACACCCAGATGGCAAACACAGTTCGCAGATGCCTGACATTGTGCTTGTCACTGGACCAGAGTTCATGGTGGGAGGGGGTGGGGGGAGAGAGGGAGGGGGAGGAGGGGTGGGGGGAGGAGGGGTGGGGGGAGAGAGGGGTGGGGGGAGAGAGGGAGGGGGAGGAGGAGTAGGGGGAGGAGGGGTGAGGTCCCACACAGGAGTGCCTCCCAGAAAGAATGCGCTGCATTTCCTTGTAATCAAAGTCCTTCTGGGATGGGCTGCCCGCGCTGCCCCCTGATCAGCATCGATCAGGGTCGTGCGGTGTCCACTGCTGCCTGGTGTCCTCACTGTAGCCGCAGCTCTCATTAGTCTACAGGCCCAGCCGTCCTAAGCGCTCTCCCCACCTCCTCCCTCTTTCCTCTTCGCTTTTTCTCTCTCTTTTTCTATTCCCCTTTCTCCCTGACCTCGTCTTCCCTCTTCTCTCTCTTAAGTATCATTTCTCAGGTGCCCACATGAACCAGGAGCCGTGCCTGCTGTCTGCCCGAGACAGGAGACAGCCTGGCTGCACGGTGCCTGCTTGGGGCCAGCGCTGGGTCCTCACGGCCTCCCGCGTGTGAAGCACAGACTGCACCCAAGAGACATCGCATGACGACAGGCCTGAAATCTTCTTTGCATTCAGTTCTTCCGGGTAATTTAAATCCCACAATCTGTGTGCAGTTTGCAAGAGCATGTGAGGTTGAAGTGTGCCGGATGGGTAAAAGCGAGGTGATGAGCGAGGTGTGGAGAAGATGGGGGTGCTCTTTCCTTGCGGATTGAAAAGAGGTCTCATGGCCCAAGGGGCAGATTCCAGAGACCACAGCCTGGGCCAGACGGGTTTGCACAATGGTGGGCCCCACCCCTGAAGTCTTTCCTTGGTTCTGTCACAAATTTTGTGGAGGTTAATCAGGATCTGCTAATAAAATGCAAATACTTCCAGTAATAGAATGATATTAGCTGTCCTTTATACCTGAATATGCTCTAAACCAATCTGGTTGATTTCCTCCTAATTCAGCACTGAACTCTACGGAACTACCATGTCGTACAGAATGCTACGTTTGGGCTCTCCAAGCGATGGTGCCTACCCCCAAAGGGCTCATAGTGGGTGCTAGAGGAGGAATAACTTCACGTTAAATGAACACAAAGAAGAGAACAAACTTGGAGCGTGTATGTGTGTGTGTGTGCATGCATGCATGTGTATGTGCACGTGTGCATGTGTATGTGCACGTGTGCATGTACTAGTATGTGTGTGCATGCACGTGTATGTGTGCATGCATGTGTATGTGTGTGCATGTGTGCGCATGCATGTGTGTGCATGAATGCATGTGTATGTGCACGTGTGCATGTACTAGTATGTGTGTGCATGCATGTGTATGTGTGTGCGTGTGCGTGTGTGTGCGTGTGTGTGTGTATGCACGTGCGCACACGCGCATCTGTCTGTCCCTGGACATGTCTCGGTGATGTCTTCTGCTCTTACACCTGGTTCAGTTGCACATTCCCTCTGGTTTCTCTAGTTAATTTATTGCTACAGTCGGTTCTTTATAAGGAGGCTCCTCTTACCTAGAGACGAAGGAGGGCGTGCTGCGTGCAGAAAGTGGTCCGCCAGCTCCTTTGCTGGTTCGCACTTGCACGTGCCATGCTGAGGACGCAGACTCATTCCCTGGGCAAGAGGGCACGTGAAGAAGTCACACATGGGGAGCCGCGGCCAGGCCTGTCATCAGCCACCACTTCTCACCTGGGCACAGCCTGCCGGCTCCTCACTCTTTCTACAACCATCACCATTCTGAGGCCAAAGAGTCAATGGTCTCTGTGGACATATGTCCAGCAAATGGGACACAAGCGAGCACAGGCACCTTTCCTTTGCCTCTTGAAGGGAGGATACGAGATGGTAGATGATTCTCACAGTGAGTGTCCCCAGGACGCTGTGGACGAGAGAACCAAATAAAGCGACCAAACTTCCCACCAGCATTTCATCTTAGACTCTGACAAACCCCAAGCATGGGTCACAATAATGCATGACGGCTAGAAGCTTTGTTTCAAGGAAAGGGGAGCCTTGGCCTGAGCCGCGAAGTACCCCACCACACATACTGTGAAAACACTTCCTCTCAGCTTTGCCCTTATTATCCAGCGATTGGGTACGTTTCCTCTTCAATTTAAAAATTGTTAGAAAAATACCCTCATTTCCTCCAAAAGAAATAAACACAGGCAAAGGTCAGGGGGACGCATTCCATGGACGCTGTCCACAGTGGAGCAAAGTGCAGGCAGGCGGCTGGGCCAGGGCGTTCCTGGCCCTGGTCAGCACTGAGGGGTTGGGGGCTGTGTCCTCAGGCTCCACGTTCCTAAAGGGAAGCGAGGCCGTCAGTAAAGACCCCTGGCCCACAGCTCTGGGGAAGAGGCTGCATGTTCATGCTGCACGGGAGTGTTCGTGAACAAAGGCCTGGGCACCCCTGTGGGAGGTGCGGGGAGATGTTTATGGGCCAGGCTCCCCAAAAGAAGGGCACTCTCTATATCCTTCCTATATCATTTCTTTTCTTCTTCTTTTAAAATCCTCACCCAAGGAAGAAGGAAATGAGAGAGAAACGTTAATGTGAGAGCAAAACATTGATTGGTTGCCTACGCAACTCAACAGGGGATTGAACCCACAACCCAGGTATGTAGCCTGACTGAGAACTGAACCTGCAACCCTTTTTATTTTTTGGTGCATGGGACAACGTTCCAACCAATCATTTTTAAAAAATATATTTTTATTGATTTCAGAGAGGAAAGGAGAAGGAGAGAGAAACACCAATGATGAGAACAAATCATTGATTGGCTGCCTCCTGTATGCCCCACACTGGGGATAGAGCCTGCAACCTCGGCATGTGCCCTGACCGGGAATTGAACCGGGCCCTACATCATTTCTTAATTTCTTCCCCTGCTTGGCCATTGCTCACTGCCTTTCCCTTTGCTCAGCCCCTTGCTGTCTCTTAAACCTTGCCTTGTAAGAGAATCTGTATGCTCTACAACTCCCTTTTCTGGTGCCTATCTATCTTTGCTCAACACAGATTTCTGCCACACTTGTTGGTCTAAAACTCACCAATGCCTTAACCTGGCAGATATTTGGGGAATGAATAAGGAGCTAGTAACTTTAAGTCATGGATGGGATAAAGTTCAGGATGGAAAAGGGAGGTCAGGAAAGAGGGGAGATTGGGATGAAGATATAGCATATCTTTTACACCTTAAAGGCTAATAAAAGATGCTAAAAGTGTGAAAAATTAGGAGAGCAATTGGTGCTTCATGTGCAAAAACATGTCCATATTAAGCTGTCTGTCAAAATAAAACATCTAAAAAGGCTTTGTATTTTACTTTGGCCCCAGGATGGTAATAGATTAGAAATTGGATCAAAAAGGAAAGAGAGAAATCGTGTGCAATTTATTATTATAGTCTCTCACCTTACCTAGCACAGTGCCTTGGACATAGTAGGTTTGCAAATTCTTTTTTAAAAAGCATATTGGGCAAAGGATCTAAATAGACACCTTTCAAAAGAGGACATTCAGAAAGCCAAGAGACATATGAAAACATGCTCAAAGTCACTAATCATCCGAGAGATGCAAATCAAAACAACAATGAGGTACCATCTCACACCTGTCAGAATGGCTATCATCAACAAATCAACAAACAACAAGTGCTGGAGAGGATGTGGAGAAAAAGGAACACTTGTGCACTGCTGGTGGGAATGTAGACTGGTGCAGCCACTATGGAAGACAGTATGGAGTTTCCTCAAAAAACTGGAAATGGAACTCCCATTTGACCCGGTGATCCCACTTCTAGGAATATATCCCAAGAAACCAGAAACACCAATCAGAAAGGATATATGCACCTATATGTTCATAGCAGCACAATTCACCATAGTTAAGAACTGGAAACAGCCTAAATGCCCATCAGTAGATGAATGGATTAGAAAACTGTGGTACATCTACACGATGGAATACTATGCTGCTGTAAGAAAGAAGGTACTCTTACCATTTGCAACGGCATGGATGGAGCTGGAGAGCATTATGCTAAGTGAAATAAGCCAGTCAATGAAGGAGAAATACCACATGATCTTACTCATTCATGGATAATAGAGACCATTATAAACTTTTGAACAATAATAGATACAGAGGCAGAGCTGCCTCACACAGATTGTCAAACTGCAGCGGGAAGGCCGGGGAGGGTTGGGGGGCAGGAGGGAGGGGGTTAAGAGATCAACTGAAGGGCTTGTATGCATGCATATGAGCATAACCAATGGACATAAGACACTTGGGGGTAGGGGAAGCCGGGGTATTGTCAAGGGCGGGGGGGGGGGGGGGGGAAAGGACACATATGTAATACCCTTTGTAATGCTTTAAGCAATAAAAAAAAGCATATTTATAATTGCATCAAAAAGCATAAAATACCTAGTAATAAAATTTTAAGTTCTTTATTGTTGAAAGTATTATATATGTCCCCTTTTCCCCATTGACCTCTCCCAGCCCGCCTCCACCCCCAGCTCAGGCCTTCACCCCACTGTTGTCTGTGTCCATTGGTTATGCTTATATGCATACAAGTTCTTCGGTTGATCTCTACCCATCTCTCTCCCCCAACACCCTCAACCCCACCAACCCTCCCCTACCTTCTCTCTGAGGTTTGACGGTTTATTTGATTTTTCTATATCTCTGGATCTATTTTTGTTCATCGGTTTATGTTGTTCATTATATTCCACAAATGAGTGAGATCATGTGATTTTTATCTTTCTCTGACTGGCTTATTTCACTTAGCATAATGCTTTCCACGTGCATTCATGCTGTTGCGAATAGTAAGAGTTCTTTCTTTTTTATAGCAGCATAGTATTCCATTGTGTAGATGTACCACAGTTTTTTAAACCACTCATCTGCTGATGGGCACATAGGCTGATTCCAAATCTTAGCTATGGTAAATTGTGCTGCTAGAACATAGGGGTGCATATATCCTTTCTGACTGGTGTTTCTAGTTTCTTGGGGTATATTCCTAGAAGTGGGGTCACTGGGTCAAATGGGAGTTCCATTTTAATTTTTTGAGGAAACTCCATACTGTTTTCCCTAATGGCTGCACCAGTCTACATTCTCACCAGCAGTGTACTAGGGTTCCCTTTTCTCCACATCCTCGCCAGCACTTGTCATTTGTTGATTTGTTGATGGCAGCCATTCTGACAGGTGTGAGATGGTACCTCATTGCCATTTTAATTTGCATCTCTCAGATGATTAGCAACTTTGAGCGTTTTTTCATATACCTCTTGGCTTTCTGAATGTCCACTTTTGAAAGGTGTCTATTTAGGTCCTTTGTCCATTTTTTGATTGGATTGTGTATCTTCCTTTTGTTAAGTTGTATGAGTTCCGTATAAATTTTGGAGATTAAACCCTCGTCAGATATAACATTGGCAAATATGTTCTTCCATGCAGTGGGCTCTTTTGCAAAAAAATTTTTGTAAAAATTATTTGCCAGGGTGAGCTTTATATGATGAAATCAGGTTTGAAAATGTGAGCTGTATAATTTCTAGTAGTTTTAAAGAAAGGATGAGCACCAACGTTTGGGTTAATTGTGACCCTGAATGAATATGTAGGGAGGGTATTCTTCAAGGATATCCTCCCTAAGTACCTTCATGGCAGTGCCTAAGACTTACTCTTGGCTGCGTGGATAAGAGAGAATGTTCCCTCATCAAATAACCATCTGTCCCCACAGTGTTGATGGACAGCTGTGGGAATAAGGTGGCATCTGAGGAGAATCCTACAAAAATAATTCAATGTTATACGACGTTGGGGTCCCCACTCCTATGGGGTCCATGGGATGGCCCATGCATTTGGAACATAAATGGCGCTGCCTTTAACATGCCTTCAACTAGGTAACTCTGACAGCCCATTCTGTGACTCTACCCAACCGGTAACGTGGAGTTTCTTCATGTAGACCCAACTCCCTCTCACATCTTGATTCTCTCATTGCTGTTTCAGTCCCGAGGCCCTTTCCTACAGGTTATACTGCTCCCATTGCTCTGTGGAAGCAAGCAGGTGCCAGTGGTTAGCAAAGGGCCTGACACACCTGCTGAATAATCAGAGCAACCTGATGTTTCATGATCCCTAAAACAGTGCTGCCCATTGACGCACAGAGTGAGCCACATATGTTCTCAAAACTTTTCTAGTTTCCATGTTAAGAAAGTAAAAGGGATATAGGTCAAATTAATTTTAGTAATATATTCTATTTAACCCAACACAGCTAAGATTTGCCATTCCCACATATAATCGTGTAAAATCTTTAGACATTTTCACTGTTACTTCCTCTTGTCCTCAAAATGCAGCATGCATTTTATAGTGACAATACACCTCATTCAGACTCTAAGTTTTCTTTTGAAGTATTTGACAGGCATTCAGACTTCATAACATTTACAATTGTAAAGCTGAATCACATACCCAAGTTCTCCCAGAGATATTTAAAAGTTTTTAAACAAGAGAATTAAGGACACAGACAGTAGTGTGGTGAAGGCTTGGGGAGGGGGTGGGAGGAGGGATGAATGGGGAAAAGAGGACATCTGAAATACTATCAACAATAAAGATAAATTTTTAAAAATTAAAAAAGAAGAAAATTAAAAAGAATTTTCTTAAATTTTAATTAAAATGAAGGAAAATTAAATACTCAGTTTCTCAGTCACATTAGCCACATTTCAAGCATCCAGTGAGGACCAGCGATGATAATATTGAACAGTCCCTCCCTAAACACTGCAGCATTTACATTGCAGTGTTAACAATACATGTGACATATAGTCACATGTGACAATCATTTGAAGATCTGACTGAAGTGATTTGTTACTAAAAGTAAAGCATCAACATATATTTTGAAAAGTAAACCATTATTCTTAGACCAAGAAAAAACATTTGCAAAAGACATATTTACCTGATAGAGGACTATTATCTGAAATATACAATCAAGAAGCCCAACAATAAGAGTAGCAAACAAGCCCCAGAGATCCAGCGCACGGCGTGGTGAACACAGACAGCAACAATATTGTGCTGTAATCATCAATTTGCCGAGAGACTAAGAACCTAATGGTTCTAATCACTAACGAGGAAGGATAATTAGATAATGTGATAGAGGTGCTAGTTATCACTACAAAGGCAATCATGTTATAATACATAACGGCATCAAATTAACATGTTGTATACCTTAAAGTTGTACAATGTTATCTGTCAAATACATTTTAATTTAAAAAACCTTAACTATAATAAAGCAAACAACCCAATTAAAAAATGGGCCAAAGACCTAAACAGACACCTCACTAGAGAAGACATACAGAAGGCAAGTACAGGTGAAAAGATGTCCACATACTACGTCATCAGGGAAATGCAGAGAAAAACAACAATGAGACACCTCTGCACACCTGTCAGGTGGTTAAAATCCAGAACACGACAGCACCCAATGCTGGCGAGGATGTGGGGCACTGGGAATTCCCGCTCGGTGCCGGTGGGAACGCACATGGTGCAGCCACCCTGGGAGACAGTCTGGTGGTTTCTTTCAAACCTAAACATACTCTTACCGACTGTCCAGCCTCCATGCTCCTTGGTGTTCATTCAAAGGAGCTTGAAACTCACTTCCACATGCCGACCTGCACAGGGATGTCTACCGCAGCCTTGTTCCTCACTGCCAAGCCTCGGAAGCAACCGGGACGTCCTTCGGTAGGTGAACGGGTGAACACACTGGCCCAACCGGCAATGGCATATTATTCAACGCTGAAAAGGAACGAGCTATCCAGGCCCGAAAAGACATGGAGGAACCCTAAATGCATATTAGTAAGTGAAAGAAGCCAATTTGAAAAGACTGCTCACAGTATGATTCCAACTCTATGACATTCTGGAAAAGACAAACCCACGGAGTCATAAAGATAGCAATGGTGGTGGGGTGAGTGCTGGGAGGCAGAGCACAGAGGGTGTTTAGGGCAGTGACACGACTCCGTATGACACTACAGTGATGACATTTGTCCAAGCCCATGAGATGTACACCAAAAGTGGACCGAAGGTAAACTCTGGGCGTAGTGTGATTACGATGTATCAATGTAGGGTCATCCTTGGTAAAAAAAAAAAAAAGAAAAAGTGCTATTCTGAGTGATGCTGATGATGGGGGAGGGTGTACATGGGAGTGTAGGGATGTTAGGTGTATGGGAAATCTCTGTACCCTCCTCTCAATTTTATTGTAAACCTCAAACTTCTCTAAAAATAGTTTTAAAAGCAAAACAACACAAAAACAAAACAAAGCAATTATTAATTTAGAGCATCACACAGTTATCTCTGTATTCAGACTGGTTATTTTCATTTACTTGTTCCATGGGAACAGAGGGATTGATCATAGCAAGCCGGTCCCCTGAGTGTACGTCACCCACAGTCTTTGAATCTATGCAGCTCTCCACAGTGGATGGACATGATCTCTGTACTGCCTACAAATGCAACCATCAAACATTACTCTTGTACTCTCCGCCCCAAACATTGTGGGGAAGCCCTCGGGGTACTGACATGGTTCTGGGGTGGCGGGCGGAACTCCAGAAGAGCCACTCCCCAGGTGATTCTCTGTGTAAAAGAAGGAACTGAGATTTTGATGGTTTCTGACCAGGCCACTTGTGATCATTTTTAAGTGACACTTTTTAGATCTGGAGAAATTTAGAGTTTATAATGTAATTTAGGAAATGAATAAATTTTCTCAGTGTGATGAGTATGTTTTAGATGGGGGACTATTTTTTAAGGAGTGTGTAAAAATTAATCAAATATATATGGGATAAAAGAGGGAGGCTAATTTATTAGGGGATAAAGGAGGGAGGCTAAATTACTATTTATCAGTTAATCCACAGTCCAGATTCCCAGTGGATTAATTGAAGTTACTTTTTCCTTTTTTTATTCATGCAAAACCTTTTAAATGAGAAACCGGGGGAACTTTCAAGTGCCATTACTTACTTTGTTTTAATTGCAGCCAATTCCCGAGAGCACTGTCCCAAAGAGCCCTTCGGATGACTTAAAAATCCCCAAGCTAAGTTTAATGTTCCTCAATTCAAAACAGCCACTTAATTGTAATTTTAATAGAAACTCCAGAAAAAGGGGTCAGAGTTCATCCTGAGATAATTACCTGGCTGTGCTCTCCACTGGGATAAATGTGTCTGAAAATAATAGGGGGAAACACAATGCATCGAGGATTAAAACCTTCTAAACAGGCATGTTTAACAGATTCCGCGAGCAGTTAAAAATAATCTGTACTCTCAGTCCAGCGACCGTTTGCCAGGGAGAACCAAAGTTGAGAAATTTCTGTGAGAAGCATGACTCAGAGGGAAAATGTAGAGTCCAGCAGAGAAGGAAATGGTCTGACATCATTCCCAATTGGTCCTTCCTCCGATCACGTGTTCTGGACATCTTTAAAAGGACGTTCCCGGGACTCAGACAGACACAGCACCGTCCCGAGGGCAGCAGCTTCTTCCCACCTGGCAGAGAGTCCCGGACAGCTCGCAAAATGTGTGACGCCTTTGTAGGTACCTGGAAAATGGTCTCCAGTGAAAACTTCGATGATTACATGAAAGAAGTGGGTAAGCAAGAGGTGGCGGGCGGGCTGGATGCATACCCTGTTCTCTGGGCAATAGGGGCTACGGCTGGTCCACTCTGGAAGCACTGGCCGGATATGGAATGCTGCTTTTGCATCGAGGCTGCAAAAACAGCAAGTGAGACCATTTGTTTGTAGAGACATTGTAGACCAAGGTCACAATGACGGGTGAACCAAGATGAAAAAGGGTCTAAAAGGAATTTTTATGGGCTACAGAACCGAAAAGACTTCACTTGATTGCTCACCCGGGTATCTTTGGCTTACTTGGCTCTTTGCCTGCTGTTCTTTCATTCCTTTTTGCATAGAAAAAGGAGCAATAGCCCGGCTGGGGTTGCTCAATGGTTGATCATCTGCCCATGCACCAGGGGGTTGCTGGTTTGATTCCCAGTCAGGGCATATGCCTGTGTTTGGGACTTGATCCCCAGTAGAGGGTGTGCAGGAGGCAGCCGATCAATGATTCCCTCTCATCACCGATGTTTCTAACTCTCTCTCCCACTCCCTTCCTCTCTCTGAAATCAATGAAAACATTAAAAAGGAGCAATAACTTGGAAATACAACCATATTTATTTCCTAGCATGCAATAATGTCCTTTGACAGTGTATTTCTCATCTTCCTGTAATTTTTAAAGTAGACTTACGTTAGCCAATTACTTTATTGTCTTAATGTCAATCCATTAAAATGTGTGGGGTTTTTGTGAGGGGCAAACTCTTTTTTCTTTTTTATTGAATCTATTGAGGTGACATTGGTTAATAAAATTATATAGGTTTCAGGTGTACAATTCTATAACACATCATCTGTATATTGTCTCGTGTGTTCACCATCCCGAGTCAAGTCTCCTTCCATCATTATTTATTCCCCCTTTACCCTCTCTTACCTGCCCCCACCCCACTTTCCCTCCGGTAGTCCCCATACTCTTGTCTGTGAGGTTGTGGATATTTGTTTGTTTGTTTTGCTTAATCCCTTCACCTTTTCCACCCAGCTCCCAGCCCCTTTCCCCTAAAAGTCTTAATTTTAGAGAGTGTGTTCCTTAAAGGGCTTAAATATTTCTGCGACTAGCAAGCCCATGGGATGCCATAGAATTACTGCGTCATTTAAAAGGAGACTGTTACACACATAACATCCCTCCTCCTCGATAATGGAGGCTCCTGGGTCTTCAGATTCCGCTAGCATTGTCAGTGTGCCATGTGAGGGTCCCCAGGCAATGAGGGAGCAGAGCAGGGCTCGGTCCCAGTAGGGGGTGTGCAGGAGGCAGCCGATCAAAGCCTCTCTCACCCTGAGAGCCCCCCACCCACCCCGAGCATAACCAAATCCTACCCAGGGATGAATCAGGAAGGACTTTCACACAGTGTCTTTATTAGGGGTTAGAATTTAATCCCTAAATCTCAGATTTAACCTCCCCCCAAGGCACACAGCATGTTTTTTGCTTATCTATAACCACTATTTTCCTTGTTTATAGTGAAAGATGGAAATCAGGGACTTCAGCATGAGTGAGACCTAACTTTCCAGAATATCAATTAATTTTGATTCCATAAACTAATAGGTGCTGATATGGAAATGCCAGGATTTGACGCTACTTAGCTATTGATTTTTAGAAACATTTCACACTTTTACTGTCTACATTTAAATCGATAAAATTCTGATGATAAGACAATCAGATGCCTCCTTACATTAGCTGCTCTGGCTGACGGCCGGTAAGCAGGTGTCACCTTTGCCGGTCAACAGGGAGGAAGCAGCGAGTGGAGAAGACGCTTGCAGAGGCCGGCCTCTCGGAACCACAGTGGACTGAGCCGCTGCTGTGCTGACTCCCTCCCTGTATGTGACGTTCTGTTTTGTAACAGAGCCGGGACTTGAAGAAGCAGCCTAGCGTGTTCCCGCCCGTGGCCCCGTCTCCGGCAGGGACTAGACCAGAGCCTCAGCCCCCACTGTTTCGTTTGATATTTCTCCCCCTGGTCCCCATTTCTAACCTTTGGTGTCTGTAGCGACCTCTAGTCACAGCAGGAGCTGAGATCTATGTACATGTGTTTAAGGGAACCCAACACATACGGTGAGACCATTACTGCTGTGTCTGCTCAGCAGTAAATTGGCATCCCATTCCCTTAGCAAGAAAAGTAGGTTCCTCTTAAGAAAAAAGAGAAATTTGTAACTTAAGTGATTGGCAAGCAAAGCATTGATTACTAAACTCACTGAAACAGTGGCTTCTTGAATGTTGAAGTGTCACAGTCGCTGCGATGCCCTCTTTAATCCTGCCTGCATGGGTGGGGCCACCTCGCGCTCTGACATGACATGAATGGAGGGAACGGTTTGCCTTTGGGGGATCCATCCGATCTCCAGTCCTGGTGGAGTGATGTGAGAGCCTGGGCAGCAAATGCTACGAGATGTTATCTGTAGGCACCCAAAGGGATGGCACTTTTTTAAAAAATATATATTTTATTGATTTTTTACAGAGAGGAAGGGAGAGGGATAGAGAGTTAGAAACATCAATGAAAGAGAAACATTGATCAGCTGTCTCCTGCACACTCCCCACTGGAGATGTGCCCGTAACCAAGGTACATGCCCTTGACCGGAATCGAACCCGGGACCTTTCAGTGCGCAGGCTGATGCTCTATCCACTGAGCCAAACCGGTTACGGCAGGGATGGCACTTTTTAACTGAGTAGCTCTCTAATGGCCCCAACCTCCTGGTGAGGATTCTGTCTTTGACTGCACACGAGATTGTTTTTATTTGAGCAAACCAGGCCGCAGTGCCCAGTGTTTCTTGAACTGAGTGAAGGCCAGAGGCTGGCTGAGGGCTGAGGCGGCCATTACCGTGACAGCAGTGACTGAAAGACAAACACATTCCCGAAGGCGCATCCTGGTTGACAAGGGACAGCGCTCTCCCGGGGGCTGCATCTGAACGCAGAGGGAGATTTAAAGGACAAACCCACAGCCAGCTGTGCTTCGTGCGTTTCTATAAAGATTCGCCTCTTTACTTCTCCACGGCAGCTGCTTGAACGAGGCGGCCCAGAAACTTGCCGTTTCCCTTCATGCACACGTGCCCCCTACACTCATGTGTGTGCACAGCCCCGTGGCCACACCGCAGCTCTTTCTTAAAGATGCGGGAGGACGCTGTAAACCGCTTCTCCTCTCCCCCGCAGGAGTGGGCTTCGCCACCAGGAAGGTGGCTGGCATGGCCAAGCCCAACATGACCATCAGCGTCAATGGGGACGTGATCACCATTAAGTCAGAAAGTACCTTTAAAAACACGGAGATCTCCTTCAAACTGGGCCAGGAATTTGACGAAGTCACTGCAGACGACAGAAAAGTCAAGGTGAGGAGTGAGGGGTTGGGGCGGAGGGAAAGCCTCGTTTCCAAGACCAGGTACTGCCCCCAGCAGCCGAGCGGCCGCCCTGAGAGGAAAGACTGCCCCCCACAGGCCGGGGGTCCCTGACCCCCACCCTCTGAACTTTGTTGCCTTCGATATTTAATTGGTAACTTCCACTCCTTCTTATAAAGTTGTCCTCATTATTTTAAGAAACAATGAACATAATTGTCCTTATCATTTTAAGAAACAATTAACATAATTTTTGTCATATATGTAGTATTTGAAGTGGATTAAGTAACATAATGTTAGGGAAGTTTACAAAGAGTGTGTAAATTTTTAAAAATTACTTATGATACTACCATCTCAACGTAGATTTGTGATCTATATTCTTTCACAGCATTTTTGAATGCACGTTTGTATGACATTCTGATCATAGCGTATGTTTTTATTTTGACATTCATTTAATTTCCCGTGGCAATATATTCTCGTAATGTAGAATTTCAAATGACCTCAAGGACGCCCCCACACAGGGCGGCGCGGGTTCTATGTGATTTCCCTGCACCATGTAAACTTGTACCCGCTTTCTCTCGCACCGCAGAGCACCATCACCTTGGACGGAGGTGCCCTCGTGCAGGTGCAGAAATGGGATGGAAAGTCAACCACCATCAAGAGGAAGCGAGTGGATGACAAACTCGTGGTGGTGAGTATGTTCTCGCGGCCCGATCCTCCTGCGGGGCCATCTCCGCCCACCATTCCGCCCACCACCATTCCGCCCACTGATCCTCCCGTGGGGCCATCTCCGACCACCATTCCGCCAAACACACGGCTAACGCCGCTGCCTCTGTGGCACCAGCAGCGATTCCGTTGGGATTATGGGGCTTATCCTGTTGCCTTTGTGCCTGCGGCTCAGCCTGGGCATGCTCCCCACCGGGCAGCACTCCTGACCTGGGCACGCCCCTCGCTGCAGCACGCACTCTGCTGTACCCTCACCTCCTCTAGACTGTGAGGCTCCTTAAGGGGGAAACGTACATCTTCCTGGTCTTCATAGCTCCCTGATTTATTACATCAGGTCTATATAGGAACACATGTCTGTCCTAACCCTGAAGGAGACAATAAGCAAAGGGACGAGATTGACCACGAATGTTTTTGTGTGTCTAGGAGTGTGTCATGAAAGGCGTCACTTCCACCAGAGTTTACGAGCGAGCGTGAGCCGAGGGACAGTGACCTGGACAGAAGTTTGCCTCAAACTCTGTGACATTCTGCTGGATATAGAGTCCAAACGTATATTGTTGTTGTCCACTAATTAGCAAACAACTAACTTCCCCCCAATCAGAATTTACTCAATGTGGTTGCATTGGTTAAATAAAACATTTTAGAGTTAGAAGGTGATGTCATGATTCCTTCATTGTGCCAGAGAATTCTTCTAACTCAGAGCAAGAAATAGAAAATTGTACCATTGCTTTGTTTCTGGTGTAAGCCATATGGTTTTTCACAATAATCCAAGGTAAGACATATAATATTCATGAATTTTCCATGTCTTGGTAGAAATTGATAAACATGCTATTATGAAATATGAGGTTCTTCTTTAGTGTGTCTTCAGTCAAGTAACTCTCGCAGAGACCGAAGGCAGTTTTAAAAGTGCAGTAGCTGCCCCTTCTCCACGGGATACGTTCCAAGACCCCCGTGGCTGCCTGAAACCACAGAAGTACCAAACCCCACAAATTCTGTGATTTATCCATATACCCGTAACTATGGTAAAGTTTAATTTATAAGTTAGGCACAGCAAGATACTAACACAAGTAATAATAAATATGGTAGAACAATTATAATAATATACTTAATACAAGTTTTGTGACTGTGGCATCACTAAGTAAAATAAGTCTTACTTGAATGCAAACACCACCATACTGGGACCCTTGATCTGACATCCAGGATGCTACCCAGGGACTGGCAGGTGGGGAGATGCTGGACAAAGGGATGAGTCACATCCCAGGCGGGACAGAGAAGGACAGGGTGAGTATCATCGAGCTCCTCAGAACGGTGTGCAGCTTAAAATTGATGAGTTGCTTATTTCTGGAATTTGCCATTTATATTCTCCTACCTCAGTTGGCCTTGGATAACTGAAGCTGGAAAGTGAAACCGTGGTTCGGGAGGATGACCCGCACCCCTAGGAGATTTTGTGGGTTCAGTTCCAGACCACCTTCAAGATAAAGCGAGTCACATGAATTTTGGGTTTCCCAGGGCAAGTAAAAGTTATGTTTCCACTATTAAGTGTGCAATGGCATTATGTCTAAAACAATGCACATACCTTAATTTAAAAGTTCTTTGGTGCTAAAAAATGCTAACCATGATCTGGGCCTTCAGCAAGTCATCATCTTATTGCTGGTGCGGGGTCTTGTCCTAGTAACATCAGAGATCACTGATCACAGGTCTTAAGAAATCCTATATAATAAAAGCCTAATATGCAAATCGACTGAAGGGCAGAATGACTGGTCACTATGACACGCACTGACCACCAGGGGGCAGATGCTCAACATAGGAGCTGCCCCCAGCCCACAGGCCCCAGGCCAGCCAAGATGGGTGCCAACGGGGACCCCCCAGTTGCCCTGCTGGTCATCCCACAGATCAGCCCTAATCACCAGGCAGGCCTAGGGACCCTACCTGTGTAAGAATTTCATGCACCAGGCCTCTAGTACGGCAGTTCTCAACCTGTGGGTCTCGACCCCTTTGGGGGTCGAACGACCCTTTCACAGGGGTCGCCCAAGACCATCGGAAAACACATATATAATTACATATTGTTTTTGTGATTAATCACTATGCTTTAATTATGTTCAATTTGTAACAAGGAAATTGAGGGTCACCACAACATGAGGAACTGTATTAAAGGGTCGTGGCATTAGGAAGGTTGAGAACCACTTCTCTAGTAGAATAATAATAATGAAAAAGTTTGAAATATTGTGAGAATTGCCAAAGTGTGACCCAGAGACATGGCATGAGCAAATGCTGTTGGAAAATGGTGTTGATAGACTTGGCCAACACAAGGTTACCACAAACTTTCCATTCATAAAAAAACACAGTATCTGTGAAGTGCAACACAACCAGGGAAGTCTGGTTCATAGCCTGCTGGCCCAGGTGCGGTCACTCACACTGCCTGTCCTGGAGCAAGGAAAGAGAGAAGTAGAGTCACAATGCAGGTCATGGGAAAAGGTTCTAGGCTACCATCTTTAACCCGAAAAGTTATTGGTAAACCAAGCTATCTCTGGGGTCTCTCAAGAATGAGTGTCTGGGTTGAGGCCGCAGACTCTGCGTGATCCTGAGACGTTGAGTGAGGCGGAGGGAGGCTGTGATGCCCTCTCCTGGCCAAGGACCATAATGAAGGACCCGTCATACAGGTGGGCCCTTCACACAGGCAGGCCTGGCGAGAGCAAATAATCCCACAATATTCATTCTGGAAACGAGGCGACAGCCTGTAATGAGTAATGATGCCAATGTCCTCACAGGGGTTCCCAGGCTCCTCACCTGTGGAACTTTTTATTCAAATAAAATATTAAATATATTCTGGAATTTTTTATTCAAATAAAATCTGCATAGAATTCCAACATATAATACAGGCAAAAATGCTCATGAGGCTTTTCAGGCAGGGGTGAGTGAGTTACTTCTCTGCCCTGTGGGAGCTTTGAGGCACCTCTCCCGACCACTGGAGGACCATGTACGTAGAATGAAGTTTCCAAACCATATACTTACATTTCACAATAAGCCAGCATCTGCTAAAATGCGTGCTGTAGTTGATATAATTGTGTTTATGATACTTCCTTTAAAAACATGCTCGTTATTTTCTGAACACCTATCCTATATAGAACACCAGCATATGAGGAGGCCAGGAGATCAGTTGCTGATCAGAAGAATTTAGCTAAAATGCAGCAGCAGTCCAAGGGTCTGTGGACAGATGAATGGATAAGCACAATGTGGCCTATTCATTCAATGCAATATTATTAAGCATCAAAGAAAGTTCTGAGCTATGCTACAACATGAATGAGCCTTGAGGACATGCTGAGTGAAATCAGCCAGTCACACCAACAAAACGACCCCACCAAATACTGTTCGATTCCTCTTATGTGAGTACTTAGAGGAGCCATAGAGACAGAAGTAGAACAGTGGTTGTCAGGGGCTGGGGGAGAGGGGAGTAATTGTTTAATGGGGACAGGGTTTCTGTCTTGCAAGATGAAAAATTCTGGAGATGGATGTTAGGGGTGGTTGCACACAATGTGAATGTATTTCATGTCACTGAACTGCATTGGTTAAGACATTTAATTTTATGTTATGTGTATTTTACCACAATAGCAAAATTAGAAAAAATATAGTGTGGTTAAAATATTACATGTACAGCAACAAATTACCAGGCATATCTCTGGTATGCTTAACTTTACAGTGTCTCACCAATGGAGAAGGTAGCATCTCAAAATTAAAATTTATTAAAACTGCTTAGTACCTAAAATGTCATGAGAAAGAAAGTTTATATAGACAACGAGATATTGGAGAAGCATATAAAATGAGATAATGGAGAAATAAGCATTGAAATTATCATGGAAACAGGACGTGTAACTGTTCTATAACAAATCAGTGTATTCTAGCTCCTTTATTAGGATTAACAATTAAGAACATTCAAACTTGAACTAATTTTACTTGAGGAAATGGTTTGGGTTTGGTTTGTTTTTATGCTCAAACGAAGGTGCCAAAGGCGGGGTCGGGTGGGGTGGCAGCACGACCAGGACTGTCTGGGTTGAGGCCACAGACTCTGCATGACCCTGAGACGCTGAGCGAGGCGGAGGGAGGCTGTGAAGCCCTCTCCCAGCCGAGGACCATAATGAAGGGCCTGTCACTGAGGCGGCCCCGGCGAGAGCAGTGCATTCAAACCTCATCCCTGGTCACTGTTGGAGAGAAACTCAGTGAAAAAGAAGTAAACGCTGCTGATGGTCTTTGTTCACTCACCAAGCACTTACTGAGCACCTGCAATATGCCAGGCACCGTCCTGGGGATGCAGAGGAGACTAAGAAATAGCTTCTTTGCTTGATGCACTCATAAAGTAGCTCAGGGGCTGCGGACGTTAACTCGTTGCAATACTATGCGAAAGGGTAGCTGTGTCACATAAAAGGAATCCGCCAGCTCTGAGCCAGTGTCGCAGGGACGCTGGCGTTGGGTCTGGAGAGACAGTGGTGCCGAGAGGCTGTGCGCACGGCCACTGCCCAGGCTGCACGTAACGGTTGCTTTGAGAGTCCAAATTCATGATTCCAGGGAAGCTATTTACAAAGGCATACCGATGATGAAGGCTTGAGGTGCAAGTCACAAAAACTCCAACACAAAACTCGTGAAAGACTAAAGGAACTTATTAGTCAGATGATCAGAATTTCAGAAATGCAGTGGCCCGCTCCTCCCGCTTTGCTCCCTGCCATCCTGTCTCACGTTACCTTGGCGTCGGTGACATAAGATCATCCCTCGGGCTCTCTCAGGGGGTAAGGTCATCTTCTAGAAGCCAGAATCTGACTTTCCCATTGGTCTCATGGGCCTTACGAGTTCTACAAGGGGCCACCACATTGATTGCTGGATCCATCCATGGCAAGGGGATTGGAGAAAGGGTGGCTCCACTAACGGGAGACCTTGTCCCACTAGCCCACTGGCAAACAGGAGTGGCCATGTAGGTCTGCTGTCTTCCGGAGCGATGCGAGCACACCTTGACCAGTTAGGCAAGATCTCTTCGTTAGCCCTCATCTCTGAGGACTGTGTTAACTGGGAAGTCACTTAGTCTTGAGCCCATGTCCTAGTTTCCTGAAATTGACGCTAGGGTTTTGCTTCCCATTTTCCCCTCCATATACTTCAGTAACTATTCCACCTATGAATACATTGCATTATAAATTTCCTCTTTATATGTGTTCATCAAAAGACATTCTTTAGCCTACTTACGTTATAAACTTGTGGTGCCAAAACACCAACCTTTAAAAAAAATTTTTTTTTCCACAAAGACATGGTTTGAATAAATATTTCTTTGAAGAATATTTAACAAGGCTGATAACAGTATGCAAAAATAGAGACACACTCATAGATAGAGAGCAGGCTGACAACTGTTGGTGGGGTGGGGCTGGGGGTGCCAGGTGGGAGAGCGGAGGGATTGAGAAAAAAAAAGGAGAAAAACCCCTAGATAGGGAGGACAGTGTGGTGATTGCTGCGGGAGATGAGATGAGGGCAGGTGGAGGAGGGTAAGGGGAGATAAATGGTCATGGACTGAGACTTGGCTTGGGGTGGTGAACACACAATACAGTGCAGAGATGATGTGTTATAGAATTGTGCCCCTGAAACCTGTATAATTATATTAAACAGTGTCACCCCAATAAATTCAATAAAAAGAAAAAAAATTTTAAATAGTATGAATATTATTCTAGTTTTCCAGCCGTCTTCAAAACAACTGGTGCTTGGAGCTGAGACATAAATCTACAGCCTTGGAATATAGCCCTTGTTATATATATATATATATATATATATATATATATATATATATATATATTAGAGGCCCGGTGCACAAAAATTTGTGCATTTGGGGGGGTCCCTCAGCCTGGCCTATGCCCTCTGGCAGTCTGGGACCCCTCCGAGGATGTCCACCTGCTGGCTTAGGCCTGCTCCCTGGGGGATCGGGCCCAAGCTGGTAGTCAGACAACCCTCTGGCAGCCCAGCAGCCCTCGGGAGATGTCCACTTACCAGCAGGGAGCAGACCTAAGCTGCAGTCAGACATCCTTAGTGCTGCTGAGGAGGCGGGAGAGGCTCCTGCCACCACCGCTGTTCTGGCAGCCATCAGCCTGGCTTGTGGCTGAGCAGAGCTCCCCCTGTGGGAGCGCACTGACCACCAGGGGACAGCTCCTGCATTGAGCATCTGCCCCTGGTGGTCAGTGTGTGTCATAGTGACCAGTCATTCCCAGTCGTTCTGTTGTTAGGGTCAATTTGCATATTACCCTTTTATTATATAGGATAGAGGCCTGGTGCACCAGTAGGGGCCAGCTGGTTTGCCCTGAAGGGTGTCCTGGATCAGGGTGAGGGTCCCGCTGGGGTGCCTGGCCAACCTGGGTGAGGGGCTGATGGGTGTTTGCAGGCTGGTCACACACCCCCTTCAGTGTGGGGGTCCCCACTGGGGTGCCTGGCCAGTCTGGGTGAGGGGCGGAGGGCCGTTTTCAGGCTTGCCAAGACCCCCGGCAATGGAAGCTACCAGCCTCTCCTTTTTTTCTTATTCTGGGATTTATTTACCTTCTATAATTGAAACTTTGTAGCCTTGAGTGGAGCTCAGAGCCGGCTGTGGCAGGTGGGAAGCTTGGCTTCCTCCATCACCAGGGAAAACCCAAGCCTCCTGCTTGCTCCAGTTCCGTGGCCACGGCTGGCTGAAAGCAGGTATCTGGGGTTTATTTATCTTCTATAATTGAAACTTTGTTGCCTTGAGTGGAACTCAGAGCCGGCTGCAGCAGGTGGGAAGCTTGGCTTCCTCCATCACTGGGGCAAGCAAGCCTCCCACTTGCTCCAGCTCCGTGGCTGCTGGCTGCCATCTTGGTAGGGTTAATTTGCATATAGTCGCTCTGATTGGCTAGTGGGCGTGGCTTAAGGCATAGCAAATGTACGGTCAATTCACATGTTTGTCTTTTATTAGTGTAGATACCCACAAGGTCCACTTCCATTATTTGGGTTACAGAAGATGCTTTCAGACACACTGCATAAAGATTTAAATCACCTGCTCCTTTGTCTTCAGAATGCATGTATCCAAATACTGTTCAGTGGGGCCTTGACTTACAAGTTTAATTCGTTCTGTGACGGAGCTCGTAACTCAAATTACTCGTATGTCAAATCTTAAAGTGAATGAGTGAGACTCGTGATGCTGGGCTGATGTTGTGGTGTTCACTGTGACATTCGCTGTGCCAACTAGCAGTGGGGTATCTGAAGCTGGCTCATAACCCAAATTTTAGCTCGCAACTCAAAGCAAAAAATCGGCCGAGAGACGGCTCATATCTTGAAAAACTCGTTAGTCGGGACACTCGTAAGTCAAGGCCCCACTGTATTTCTCTGGAAAACTTTCCCTCACAATTTCAAGTGGTATATTTTAACACCGAGCTTACTTTGTAAGCCTAAAAAAATGAATTTTCTGAACATTAGCTCTACCTCCCTTTCTGAGCTTAAATCACAGAACACTAATCAATGAAAATTGTTACTTTTCCTTCCAGTCCACAATTACTCTTGATGAAGAAAAATGATAATATTAATAATAGCCCACACCTCACTCCAAGCAAGTGTAGATATTTCAGTTACATTAACTACTATCGGTTCATCAACCCTCAAAGAAGGGAGCGGCAGATATTATTTTAATGAAGAGAGTTCTCAGGCAGTGTGCAAACAAAAAACACCTCAGGTGCAGCCAAGCAAAGATGTCCTTGTATCAGGTGGGAAAACACCTCAGCCAGGTGTTCCTTAGACAGCGCCAGGAGATTCCTTCGGAGTTGACTAGGCATGCATTCAAAAGGCTGATCTCTATTGAAAATTATTTCTAGTTCTCAAGCTATATATATCAGGTGACCCTGGCGTATAAATCTCTTTGCTAGAAGCTATAATTGTTGACCTAAATTCAACTCACATGTTAATTTTCTGCACTTTAATTTGGAGGTAGATAAAATGAGTCTGCGCCACTGCCCAGACTCTCTGCCCATTGGCCACTTCAGAAGTCACATGACGAGGGTGCCTTGTAAATGAAGATGTGGGAGCACTGGATTGCCCATGTTTCTTGGCTTCTGGTTGTGGGTGCCTCTTCTCAGCAAGCTCTCCATCATGGTCGAGCCCTTCTTGGGAACTTGGAAACTGGAATCCAGTGAGAACTTCGAGGAATACTTGGAACAACTGGGTGAGAAATACCAGTGCAAGGTTTGGAAACTGGCCATGCTCTTGTGATGGGGCTGGGATTGTACTTCACCATGCGTGTTCTTATAGTTCTCGCTTTCGTTTGTGGTCCTAAGGTATGTTCACATGAGATTAACCAAGTTTATGTAGCTACTTTTGCTTTTTCTATTATTAGTAATAATTGTCTCTTTTGGGACTACAAGACTCACCTATATTTCCTTCTAGTCATCATCCATATATTTACGTCCATGTATTTTTTATGAAAATACTTCAAAATATTTTGGAAATAACCCCTTGATAAAGTTTCTCTTTAGTTTGATCATTTCATCAAGTAGCTTTTCCCAGCTTCAAATGTATGGACACTAATAACCATCTATAATTAAATTTATCAACTAAATTTGTTTCAAGGTTTGCTTTAAGTTATAACTTCAAAAGAGCAATAGCAACAAAGTTTTCAGTTGGTTAATTTTTAGAGTTCTGATACCTGTGGAAGATATTTTCAAAATATTATTTTGAAGAATTTCAAATTTTTTATTGGGAAAATGGAACATTTTTTCTCATTAAATGTCTCATCATTGGCTACTTCTCAGAAGTGTAAACTCTACCCACTGTTGCACTCTTATACAGGTTGCATAAACATCTATAAAGTGGCTTGGGTCTGTAGCAACTAAACTATTCTTTACTAATGCTAGAAGAACAGTAATTATTTACTATCTAATTTAGTAATTTTAAATAATTAAGAGAAACCTCCCTGCAATAACAAACTGTATATAAAAATCAAGAACTTTTTAACCTAATTTTTAAAAGTTGGCTGAAATAATCAATGCATCGTAAGAAGTCAATGTGTTCATAATGTAATCTTTGTTTCTCTTGCATAATCAGTATTAACTTCTCAGGGAATAATAAGAAACAATTTTCCCTATCTCTTCATGGATTCATAGACTCATCTGTTTTGCGTTTACATTTGGGGGCATCTAAGAAACTGGGGGCTTCTGGCAAGAGTAGCATTTGTGCTGATTGGGAGCTGGGCTTAGACAGAGGCAAGAGAGCATACAGCCGAGCACCTACTATGTGCCACTCAGCATCCAAGCCCTCCCACTTCATCTCCCACACACCTGTGAGGTAAGGCCCATAGTTGTGCACATTTGACTACTGAGATAATGATCCCAGGCTGCGTGCTGGAGCCCGGCTTTAACCACTCACCCTGCCCTCCTCTGACCAGGGCCAGCACTGCTCCCGGCAGTCCGACCGGTCTTGTCCTCCCACAGTCCGAATGTGAAATGAGTTTGATATCAACACTGGGTGTGGCGTCAGTTCTTTGCCGCCTCCTGCAGGGTCATGTATGATGATGGAGAGTCCCAACCTGAACAGCAGGGCCAGCTTCTCAGCCAATTAGTCTGGTTTGCCACCTCCTCTTCCCTCGGCCAGATGGGACTGAACCTGCACTGAGACAGGATCTTGGACTTTAGGTCATGTACTTTTAGTACAGTGTAGGTGCTTTGAAATTTGTATCTATAATAATAAAAACACCTTATGCTAATTAGACCGGACGTCCTTCTGGACGTCCTTCCGGATGAAGCTGCAGTGCCTGGGCCGTGGCCATGGCGGGGGGCCGAGTCCCTTGCACGAATTTCGTGCATCGGGCCTCTAGTTTCTTGATATTTTAAAGAAAAAGTAGTGTATTAAAATTCTTTTTTTGTTGTTTCCACTGCATTTATTACTAATATAAGAAATGTTAAAATTCATTTTCAGTTCTCCAACAGCTCTCACCCTCCTCTTGCCCACACAACTGCTGACCCATGTCCTCAGGGCCAGTACGAGACTGATTCTGCTCACTGCCGTTTTCACAGAAAACAACCAGCAGCAGTGACACAGGGACGGAGGTGGGGAGAGGGTGTAGGACTGTCCAGGTGGAGATCACAGAATTCCACAGAAGGCCGGTGGCCTCAGGGACGTGGTGTAAGGAACATGCTGTGGAGGAAGAGGGTAGGCCCACCAGAGGGTTTAGCGCACACCTCATGGGCCAGGGTCAAACCCAGAAAAAGTGACACCAGAAGAATGGGGGGTCAGGGAGGCAGTCTCGCGGGAAGTTGCCAGTGCTCCCCTGTTGGGGTGGGGAGAGCCGAGAGGTACCAAGAGCCTCACTGGTTTTGGCAGCAGCACTGTAGTGGGGGAGCCGCAGACATGCCCTGGCCCAATGCACGTCCCCCAAGCGCGGCGATCACAGGCCGCAGCGGTGGGGGCCGTGCTACTGACCGCAAAACGACGGATCCAAGAGCAGGGAGTCAGGAAGGGACGCTGCCCGCCATCCAAACTTGACCCCAGGCCAGACAACCTGGGAGTTCCTCAGGGCAGCTGCCGACATGGGGGGAGGGGAGAAGGGCTTGCACGTGGAGGGACTTGAGACAAGCAGCCAGAGGGGTGGGGGAAAACTGCTCCAGGCTCAGATTGAGGGCAGCACCGGGGCTGCTGGACAGACGCCTAAGACAGCACCCAGTGACCGCACCCAGTCCGCCTCCTGCTCTGCAGTCAGTGGCGAGGCGGGAGGACCCAGGAGGCAGCCAAGGGAGCAGAGATGGGGCCTGAAGGCGAGGCTCTGGAGGCCGGATCAGCAGAAAGAGTGCCCACCTCACCCGGTGATGAGACACAACTCTGGACCCAAATGGGGAGGTGGTGGACGGGGTGTGCTGCTGACTGAGGGCGGTGGGTGGAACGGCCTCACAGCATGGCCGCTAGGTCCCCAGGGCTGCCTCCAGGTGGCGGGAAGGCACAGTGTCACAGAGGAGGAACGCTGCCGCCTGGGTGGAAGAAGGCACAGAGGTCCTCCCACTGACGGGCCTTTTGGGGCAAAGTGTCGGCAGACAGGGCGGTTACATTTGTCTTCATGACCTGGGGTTCCTCAAGAAGATAAGCGGCCAGATTTTGAGCCTCGAGGATGTCTCTGTTCTCTGTGAAAGCCTCCCCTGGGGGTCTCCCTAGGTCAGGCCCGGGAAAGGGAGGGTCAGCACTGACCCCCCACCAACCACGACCATGTGGGCCAGACCTGGGCCTCAGCCTCCCCAGACAGGGCCTCTGCTGGGGAGGAGGGGGAGACGGGCTGTAGGGGAATCCTCAGTCCCTTGGCCCCGGGCATCTCTGCGAAGAGAGTAAGTCCTTTTGTGTCGGCTCCTTTCGCTCAACATCACTTGTGAGATCCGTCCAGTGGCCGGGAGCAGGAGTTTGCTCGTTTTCAGTGCAGTGTCGTCTCCCATTGCATGCACGCACACAGCCTAGTTGTCCATTCTACTGATGGTGGACACGGGGGTGGGTCCCAGTTTGGGGCTGACCCAGGCTCTCCATTGGCCATGGGGGTGGGCCCAGAAAGCTGGGTGGTCCTGCAGGCTGCCCATCACCTTTGTCCCTGGCCTCCTCCTCCTGGGGCACAGGAGCTGCGGCAGCGGCCTCGGCTGAGTCTGCTTCTCTAAAGTCCTTGAACAATTAGAAAACCTGTGTTTAAGTTTCGCTCTGCTACTCACCAGACACGTCACCTAGCATGAGCCTCCCGACCTCTCGGGGACACCGTGTCCTCCTCTCTGAAATGAGGGTCACAACACCCCACCCCGCATCTGATCCCCTCGGAGGCCCCGTCAAATACTCGTTTTAGACGAAGCACAAGCTCAGGAAGTGAAGCTGGCTCTGCAAAATGACCCAGGAATTCCCAGACAGGCTCCAGGTGGGCGGGTCTGGCTCCATCCAGCCTGCAGGGCAGGCCTAGAGAGAATGGGAGAAATGGGAGAAATCCCCGCCCAGCTCCCGCAACTTCTGTGGGAGCCCGCACTCTTTTTACTAGTTCGTTGCTGCCAAGATGACTGTTGGCACTTCCTCCTAACCGGCTTAAGAAGGGCCGCTGCTGTGTCTGCCCCGCAGGCGTGCCCGGCACCATCCGGCACCTGGCCGCCCTAGAGAAGCCCAGGATCTGCATCAGCGCCCATGGGGACAAGGTGAGCCTCAGGACAGAGACCTCCTTCAAGAACTTCGAGATCTCCTTCAAGCTGGGGGAGGAGTTTGACGAAACCACAGCGGACGGCCGGAAAGTGAAGGTAAGAACCAACTCGTCCTGGTCTTTCCAATCAGGAAAAGCCTAGAAGGTGGTTGGGTGAGGTTCATTCATATCTAATCTGATTGATGACCTTGTGGTGCCCATTAATCTTGCGCATCTCCAAAGTCAATCTTTTTTTTTTAAATTATATTTTTAATCAGAGAGGAAGGGAGAAGGAGAGAGAGATAGAAACATCAACGATAAGAGAGAATCCTTGATTGGCTGCCTCCTCCACGTCCCCAACTGGGGATGGAGCCCGCAACCTGGGCATGTGCCCTTGACCAGAATCGAACCTGGGACCTTTCAGCCCATAGACCGATGCTCTATCCACTGATCCAAACCACCTAGGGCCTAAGTCAATCTTTTGCAAATGATTTTGATGGTTGACATGGCCCAAACTAACCTGCTTTCACTTTTGTTCTGATCTCTCTTTGCTGTTGGTGGGGCGGGGGGGTTAGAGAGCAACCAAAGGACTTGTATGCATGCATATTAGCATAACCAATGGACACAGACACTGGGGCAGTGGGGGCTTGCCTGGGGTGGGAATGGCTGGGGGGAGGAATCAATCAGGGAAAAAGGAGACATATGTAAAACTTTAGACCAAAAAAAAAAAAAAAAAAAAAAGCATATAGCCCTAGCCAGTGTGCCCAATGGGTAGAGCGTCAGCCCGAGCAGCGAAGGATCTCAGGTTCGTTTTCCAGTCACATACCTGGGTTGCAGTTCCATCCCAGGCCTTGGTCTGGGCACGTGTGAGAGGCAACCAATCCATGTGTCTCTCTCACATGGATGGTTCTCTCTCTCTCTCTCTCTCTCTCTCTCTCTTTCTGCCTCCCTCCCTTCCTCCTTCTCTCCCTTCCACTCTCTTAGACATATCCTCAGATGAGAATTAACAAAAAAATATAAATAAAAAATAAAAATTTTAAAAGCACATAGAGGAAAACAGTTCTCCACAAACCGTCTGGGTGCCGCCTGCCTGGTGGAGGAGGGAGCTAATTGAATAATCCCTGGAGACTTCTCTAGTTGACAGTATTAAATTATAACAGAACTGAGATGAGGATTTGGGAGGAAAAATTTCAAAATAGAAATTAAAGTGTCATCTTGTGTCGGTTAGAGTGTAGGGAATTGCTGTTTCTAACTGATTCCTTTATGCATTCATAGAGCACCATAAGGTTAGACGGCGACTCGTTGGTCCATGTCCAAAAATGGCTTGGCAAGGAGACAACAGTCAAAAGACAAATCGTAGACGGGAAAATGGTGGCGGTGAGTTCCTCCGAATGGGACTCTTTAGATCAGCGGTTCTCAACCTGTGGGTCGTGACCCCTTTGGGGGTCGAACGACCCTTTCACAGGGGTCGCCTAAGACCATCGGACAACACATATATAATTACATATTGTTTTTGTGATTAATCACTATGCTTTAATTATGTTCAATTTGTAACAATGAAATTGGGGGTCACCACAACATGAGGAACTGTATTAAAGGGTCGCGGCATTAGGAAGGTTGAGAACCACTGCTTTAGATGCTCCTACTTGAAGCAGGCCTCCCGAGGGGCTCAGCTTCTCCATCTGCCCCCAACTCTCGGGACTGGGGAGTAGGGCCACAGGGGCTTAACCGGACAGCTACCAACTCAACAGACTCCTCTTTGCTTTCAGAAACACACCATGAATAATGTTGTCAGCAGGCGAGTCTTCAGAAAGGAATGAAGAAAGCCGCCGCATCTGTGAAAACCCACTCATCAAGAAAACACGGTGGTGAAGATCTGCCTCAGGGCCAGTGATTTTAAAAATTGCTTAGTAGAAACGCTCAATAAAGCATCAGATTAGGTGCAGTTTCAGAGCTGAGTCATATTGAGTTTGGGACATTGTGATAAAGTGGTGGGGCAGGAAGCTCCTGGCCTGTGGTGCGATTGTAGGAGCACCGGCGCCCTCTTTGTCCTCTGCCGCCTGCCCCCCAGGGCCTGCATGACCCACCGTTAAAGTATCTGTCAAGTGGTGCTCTGTGGAGATTCACATGGCTTCAAAGGGGGAACATTATCATCATTGCAACCTGCCTCGGGCAGCACAGATGCCGAGAACTAACATCCTGGCTTTTTATTTTTGCCTTAGAAGGTTGGACCTCCTTACAGTAGTTAGGATGGATGGAGGGGTGGATGGATGGAGGGATGGATGGATGGAGGGATGGACAAGCAAATAGGTAGATAACAAAATAGAACCTGGACATTAGACACTGTGTTTGAATTCAGCCTTTTTCATCTCGTGGCACACATAAACTAATTGCTAAAATTCTACAGCACACTGATTATATTTTTTGCTGATCTGACAAAAATATAGGTATAATTTTGATTTATTCACACCGAAAGGCTATTGTTGTATTGGCTGTTGTCATTTTTTAATTTGACAAGCTAAGGGAAAAGAGGTCAGTGCCCCTGACTAAATCGTCAGGTATTGCCTGTTTTAAAAATTCCTGGGGCACATCGGTTGAAAATTGCTGTTATAGAAGAACATTTAAAAACAATTATTGTCTTACTTACCCATAAGCCCATTTAAAATAACCAGGCTGGTGCATCTGCTGCCACAGTTTACAACGTGGTATTCACAGAACGACAGGTCATTACAAGCCAGCCCTGAATTTCTAAATGTTCAGTAAGAAAATAATTGTTGAGCCCTAGCTGGTTTGGCTCAGTGGATAGAGCATCGGCCTGTGGTCAGAGTGTTCACGGGTTCATTTCCAGTGAAGGGCACGTGCCCGGTTGTGGGCTCAATCCCCAGTGGGGGGGCGTGCAGGAGGCAGCCAATCAATGATTCTCTCTCATCATTGATGTTTCTCTCTCTTTTCCTCTCTGAAATCAATAAAAATATATTAAATAAATAAAATAATTGTTGGAGGTAAAATTAATGGATAAAGCCTAGAAAACTGAGGCTATTTGTAGCAGTGGAAGGAGGAAAGGGAGAAAGAATTGTGTAAATATTGTGTGCACCTTAAATTTAAAAATAGATAACAGTTGGTTAAAAATGTTTGGAGTCGTGTCCAATGTGTGCTGAAATGAAAAGTCCGTGTCATTTGTCACCTGAGCTGGGTGAGCTGGCCAGGAGGGAGCTCCTGATCACACCTGGGCAACAGGCACGGCCTGGAGCCGTCCCCGGCAAACCAGGGTGGTCGCTGTGTGAGGAGGGATTGAAGGACCACGCACAGGAGGACAGAGCAGGGCCGGGGCCAGAGCTGAGCCCCTGACAGGAGGGGAGGGAGGGTTGTCAGATGAACCCTGACGGCCTCTGAGCACACAGCCGTGCACCTGCAGTGGCCGCTTGGTGGAGGCCTCACCCCTGCCGATGTGAGCAGGGAGAGCCATCCCACAGGACTTGTGCCTGCCCTTCCCTAAAGGACTCCGGTGTGTACAGATGTGACCATCTCGCTCCCCAGGACTCACAGCGGCTTTCAACCCCCCAGGTAGTGTCCTGTGCACCACAGGACCAGGGACCAACTCCTGATAGTCGGAGCACAGGTGCCTTGGCCCCGCCTCAGAGCGGGTGGAGGTGTGGTTCACAACCACAGGGAGAATATTTTACTCTAAAAACACTAGACACTGACTCATTTAAATCTTCGGCATCACAGAGGCATCACTAAGAAAAGAAGTAGACAGTTCTGAATCTTCAGGACTCATTTCTCTTCTCATAAGTGGGAGGCTCAGAGAACAAAGAGACCGGACGAGAAACAAAACCCTGTGCTGGGTGGTTAGCAGGTGGCGCCAAGCATTGCGCTCCGAGGAAGCCCTTCGTTCAGTGGGTCCTGACTCAGCCCCGCTGCTGCCCGCGCTCTCGGGAGCTGCACACAGGCACTGGGCTAGACGGGGTGCGGGGGGGTCCCGCCTGCCTTCTGATGTTGCCCGTAGCAGAGGCATCACGAAGCCCTCCAGCCTTTATTTTTATTCTCAGTCAAATGTCTGTAAGAAATAAGTTTCTACTGAGACGTCTTAGGCTTCTTAAGGACTTTTTATAAGATCAGCCTCTTGCCCTGGCTGGTGTTGCTCAGTGGACAGAGCATTGGCCTGCGGACTGAAGGTCCTGGGTTCGATTCCAGCCAAGGGCACATGCCTGGGTTGTGGGCTCGGTCCCCAGCAGGGGGTGTGCAGGAGGCAGCCGATCAATGATTCCCTCTCATCATTGATGTTTCTCTCTCTCTCCCTCTCCCTTCCTCTCTAAGATGAGCCTCTTGGCATACCTGCCTTGCCTTCAAGGGCATTACCTCTCTGTGAGTAAATGATAACGCCACAGTAATCAATAGCATTAGATTTATCATTATCTCTGTACAAGGAAATGATAAACTGTCATTTGTATCAAGTTGTATTAGACATAACAAAACTATTCATTATAGTGAGTTGAGCAACGAAAAGCCATTATTTATTCACTTTCCAAAGGAAGTGAGTGTAGGTTTTATAAGCCACACAGGAAAATACATTTTGTTTTCAAAAATTTTTGTTAAACAATAGAGAACTTAAAAAAAATTTTGGTTCTGAATAATTTAATAGTAAACTATTCTATTTTAAATACAGACTGATGCTTGTAGGAAAACATGAATGATACCAAAATCAATCATAATAAAACCATGATTAATACTATTATTAGAGAACTAGAGTCCCCGTGCACAAAAATTTGTGCACTGGATGGGAGGGGATCCCTCAGCCCAGCTTGCCCCCTATCACATACTGGGAGCCCTCAGGGGATGTCCTACTCCCTGCTCCCTGCTCTCCTTGGGGAGCGGGCCTACACCACAGTCTGGCCTCCCTTTGTGGAAGGCGACCGGGCTGATCAGGGGAAGGCACCAGCCCCATCACCTCACTGCTGCAGCCACTGCCAGTCACCGCAGCCACCAAGGTGTTTTCATCAACACGGACTCCAGTCCCTTCACCATGAAAAAATGACAACTTTCTTTAGGCATTTTCAGCATTTTCAAGATGTGTCTTTCATAGGATATGACATTTCTTTCTTTCTTTCTTTCTTTCTTTTTTTATCCTCACTTGAGGATATGTTTCCATTGATTTTTAGAGAATGTGGAAGAGAAAGGGAAAGACAGAGAGAAACATCAAAGTGAGAGGAACACTTTGATTGGTTGCTTCCTGCATGAGCCCTGACCTGGGCCCAGGCCAGGGAGGAGCCTGCAACCTAGGTACATGCCCTTGGTCAGAATTGAACCCAGACCCTGCAGTGGGCAGGCCGAGGCATTATCCACTGAGCCAAACCGGCTAGGACAGGATATGACATTTCTTAGCCCTCCAGGAGCAGACCTTTCTTTTTTTCTCCAGGAGTGTGGTAAAAAACCCCAGATCACCTATTTGGATTCTTATTACCCAAGTTACTAAGAATATTACCAGTGGCACACAGGGAGCTTAGCCAATGAGCAGTCAGAAAAGGTGTTTCCTCTGTAGTTCACACCAATTGCCGGTTTGGCCCCTGCCCAGGCCTAACGCCTCTGGCCGAGTCATTAGCCCTGGGCAGGGGACCTCCAGCTCCCTCAATTGTCGGCTCAGCCCCTGCTCCCCATGATTGCTGGCTCTGCCCCTGCTCCCCTCCATCGCCAGCTCCCTCCCTGCTCCCCACAATTGCTGGCTCCGCCCCTGCACAGGCCTAATGCCTCTGGCCAAGGCCTTAGGTCTGGGCAGTGGATCCCCAGCTCCCACCATCGTGGGCTCCACCCCTGCTACCCCCGATTGCTGGAACCGCCCCTGCCCAGACCTAAGGCCTCTGGCCAGGGCATTAGGCCTGGGCAGGAGACCCCCAGCTCTCCTCAATCTCCTGCTCCGCCCTTGCCCAGGCCTAATGCCTCTGACCAAGGGATTAGAGCTGGGCAGAGGACCCACCATCGCTGGCTCTGCCCCTGCTACCCGTGATCGCTGGCACCGCCCCTGCCCAGACTTAACGCCTCTGGCCAAGGCATTAGGCCTGGGCAGAGGACCCCCCAGCTCTCTTTGATCTCCTGCTCCGCCCGTGCCCAGGCCTAATGCCATGGGCAGGGGACCCCTAGCTCCCTATGATGGCAGGCTCCTCCCCTTCCCAGGCCTAACACCTCTGGCCAAGGCATTAGGCCTGGGCAGAGGACCCCCAGTTCCCGCAATTGCCGGATCCACCCCTGCCCAGGCCTAATGCCTCTGACCAAGGCATTAGGCCTGGGCAGAGGACCCCCAGCTCCCCATGATTGCTGACTCACCCCTGCTTCTGCGATGGCTGGTTCTGCCCCTGCCCAGGCCTAATGCCTCTAGCCAAGGCATTAGGCCTGGGCAGGGGACCCCCAGCTCCCCTCGATTGTTGGCTCCGCCCCACCCAAGCCTAACGCCTGTGGCCCAGGCATTAGGCCTGGGCAGGGGACCCCCAGCTCTTCGCAATCTCCCACTCCACCCCTGCCCAGGCCTAACGCCTGTGGCCAAGGCATTAGGCCTGGGCAGGGGACCCCCAGCTCCCCGCAATTGCCGGCTCCACCCCTGCCCAGGCCTAATGCCTCTAACCGAGGTGTTAGGCCTGGGCAGGGGACCCCCAGCTCCCCGAGATCGCCGGCTCCACTCCTGCTCCCCACCATTGCGGCTCCGCCCATGCCCAGGCCTAACGCATCTGACCAAGGTGTCAGGCCTGGGCAGGGGACCTCTCAGCTCTGATTGCAGGCTTGAATAGCCGATAGCCGCTGGGCGCCTATGTATGCAAATTAACCGCCATCTTTGTTGGTGGTTAATTTGCATATCACACTGATTAGCCAATGGGAAGCGTAGCAAAGGTACGGTCAATTACCCTGTTTGTCTATTATTAGATAGGATAATTCACTGGATTTCTCCTTCTTCTTCTTCTTCTCCTTCTCCTTCTCCTTCTCCTTCTCCTTCTTCTTCTTCTTCTTCTTCTTCTTCTTCTTCTTCTTCGTATCCAATACTATTTAGTAACCCACTAAAGAAATAATTTTTGAACATTCTTAGTGTATTTAATTTTCACACTTTTCACAAACATTCAATAAACACAAATGGACATACTTTTCTTCACTGGCCATAGAAAGACAGCTGACTGACTATTCCAAAATTAATAACCAAAAATTGATGGAAAATTAGGATAAAGTGTCAGGGAATAACCTAATCCTCAAATTATAGGTTCTAAAGGTTTCTTTTTGAACATTTAGGGGGAAATATCGTCTTTCCACTTTGACGTTTGGTATCTAGATGCTGTGTGATTTGGGAGGGACCACCTACCCAGCAGCCCGAGACACACAGAGTCCATTGTCACCCAGAGACCCACCAGGTGAAGTGGGGGAATGGATGTGAGTCCTCCTTCCACCGACAGCTGTGTGAGCACGAAATGAGTTGTTTAACCACCGAACTTTTCTCCTTTGCAAATTGGAGAGATCATATGAGGCAGCTGATATATAGTATCAGCTGCCTCACAGCCAGGATGAAAGCCAGTGTGAAAAGCTGCTGGGAAAAGGCGTGGCAGCAACTGGGCATTATTCCCAAGAGCAACACTCCTATTCGAGGTGGTTTGACATTTGCACCCCCTGATCAAAGATGGGCGGGGGGGGGGGGGCGGGGGGGGGGGGCTCTGATGACCGTGGGAGCCTGGGGACTTCAGCTCATGACCTTCACTTCTCTTGACTTGAGAATGAGTGTCCCTGTCTAGTCCTGGTGACTTCAGGATGGCTTGCTGTCAGCCAGGGCCTCTGTGCAAAATATTGGTCTGGAGTCCAGGCACCAGGGAGCAACGCCCAGTTCAAGTCCTGCCTCTCCTTTGTCACGTGTTGGGAACAAGTTACCTACCTGCCATGACTTCTGCTTTGCTCTTTGGAAAAAATGGTTGAAATACCAGTACTTCGCTCCTGGAATTGTTGAAGATGTATATATTAGGGTTCCTCTTATAGAAAACCCGTTCTCTTTATATAACTGTGGATTTATTTTAAAGGACTTAAAGTTTCTTTATTAACTAAGAGCCTGCCTAATTCAGACTCAAGGTTTTTCTTAGATGACGATCTTCGCTGGAGCCAAGGAGCGTGTGGTGGCCCTATTCTTGTCCCCCGTGAATCCAGGCTCTGTCCCTGCTCTAACACACTGGCTGTGTTTGCCGCCTACTCTGCCCCCCTGAGTATGTGAGCTATGCCGAACCTCCCTCACCTATGACCACGTCCTCACTCTGCTTCTGGCTTTTCTCTCCCACAGCATAGTGGAGGCGGTCATCACAGTCCTCAGGGACATTTCTCCCTCAGTCTTCTCTTTCAATAAGAATTCTTAATTGTGCAGACTCAGGATAGAGAGTGACCAAGATGCCTGAACACACACACACACACACACACACACACACAGACACACGCCTTCATTCATTCATGCTCAGATCATTTAGTTCGGTATAGGACTCAATTCATGGAGTCTTTTCCAAAGTATTAAGGACCTAAGCACTTCTTAAACATGTAAGATCCAAAAAATTTTTTGAAAGTTCAAATAGTACTCTCGTTGATCTTTATAAAATTTTTTGGAAATGAAAGGAAACATTATGCGGAGTTTTCTTTTGTCCTAATGGATGATTTATGAGCCATTCATTGCCTGGGCCTGACTCCGCCTTTCCCCATTGGGTCTCTGTGGGCGTCACGTGCTATGGACGTCTTTGAAAAGCATCTTCTGAGGCTCCAGCCTCTCACTGGAGTCCCCTGAATCTCCCCGGGAACTGGGCTGCACTCTCCTCAGCACAATGAGCAGCAGCTTTGTGGGCACCTGGAAGCTGGTCTCCAGCGAGCACTTCGATGACTACATGAGAGCGCTGGGTAAGGAAGGCTCTTTTGGAGAAAGCTGTGTGACTGTGGCCTTCTGCCTTCTTTTCCAGGAGGCTGAGGAAGTTTGCACAGGCTGAAGTGCAATCCTCTGCTGGGCTTGATCCTCTCTTGTGTCAGATAATTTGTTTGCATTTCCTTTGTGGCAATTTTAATAGATTTTAACTTACATGAGAGCTGCTTAGATGCACGGAACTCCCACAATTTCCAAAGGCAGTTTCATATCAATAGGGCTTTGGGCTCAGGACCACAGGAAAAAGTCTTTGACGTTTAGTCAACCCATTCCTTGGCTTTCCTGAATGCTGGCTTTGTAACAGCTAAAGTGCTCATAATACAAGGAGCTGAAGGTACTAAAGTTAAAATGTTGATGTTTAGCTAAACTATAAGCTTTCTCTCTCTACCTCTAGGTCAGTGATGGCGAACCTTTTGAGCTCAGCATGTCAGCATTTTGAAAAACCCTAACTTAACTCTGGTGCCGTGTCACATATAGAAATTTTTTGATATTTGAAACCATTGTAAAACGAAGACTTATATTTTTGATATTTACTTTATATATGTAAATGCCATTTAACAAAGAAAATTCAACCAAAAAAATGAGTTCGCGTGTCACCTCTGACATGCGTGTCACCTCTGACATGCGTGTCATAGGTTCGCCATCACTGCTCTAGTTGTCCATTATTACATAATCATGTAGATAGAGAGTTTGTAAAAAGAAGATGCATTAAACCAGGATGTTTATAGTCTAGGGAAGTTACTGAGATAAAAAGAATTGGGTTGTGGCAGTGAATTCAAATTCAATTACACTAACATTAGACTTTCCTGGAGTTGGAGCAGTGGATGGAGGTGGAAAACCCAGTCATTAGTTACATCAACTTTATTTGACACTATTTCTAGAGACTGTTCCACAGATACGAGCCAAATCGATGGGCAGAGTCTTGGGACACTTCCAGAGCTGTGTCAATCCAATCGACAGTGATGCCAAGGACCAGGTTGCCCTGCTTGCCAAAATGTCTGTGGCTTTATTTACTTGTTCAGAAATCTAATGAGAAAGGTTCTTCATAGATAAAATGAGCCAAATCCTGTCATGTTGCCTAGAGAACTATGAGACCTTATGGGGATCAATCCATACAGTCAGATTAGTTAGATGCATGGACTTCACTTTACAGCTGAGAAAGAAGCAAAACATGAGCAAGTCTCAATGAAGGACTCCTGATTCTGTCATTTCCCACTTTTAGAGCACACAGGAATGCTTGGGGGTGGTAAAATGTAGATCCTCAGGCTTTCCTGCAGAAATTTAGCTAGAAAAACATTGCTCTAAAGCATATAAGATAATATAAGATTAATCAGGATTAGAAAAAAAGAGTACAGTTCACCTTTCTTTATTAGGTCTAACTCGTCACTTCTTATTAGGTGGACACAGGGATGGGCAAAAGTAGGTTTACAGTGTAGTACAAATAAATAATACAATAATTTTAATAAATAATACAAGAAGGTTGCCCCAAAAATGTATATACACTGTAACAGCTGATAGCTCAATTTTGAAAATGAAATGTATTTTAATAAACACTGCCTTTATAAATATTCAAAGTGTGTATACATTTTTGAGGGACACTATATCTATCTATCTATCTATCTATCTATCTATCTATCTAAGCATAAGCGACCATCACAACTGAAACAACTGAATGGACAACCAAACGGGCTGCGTGGGGCGACCAGGCAGGTGGAGGGTTAGTGAGGGCCAACCAATCGACTGAGCAGCAGGCTGCGTGGGGCGACCAGGCCGGCAGGGGGGTTAGTGAGGGGTGACTAAACAACTGAACAGCAGGCTGCGTGGGGCGACCAGGCTGGCAGGGGACCAGTTGGGGGTGACCAGGCCGGCAGGGGTTGGCAGTGAGGGGTGACCAGGCTGACAGAGGGAGGCAGTGAGGGGCGACCAGGCTGGCGGGGGAGTAGTTGGGGGCAACCAGGCCAGCAGGGGGCATTAAGAGACAACCAGGCCGGTGGGGGAGGCAGTTAGGGGTGACCAGGCCAGCAGGGAGGGCAGTTAGGGGCAATCAGGCAGGCAGGCAGGTGAGCAGTTAGGAGCCAGTGGTCCCAGATTGTGAGAGGGCTGTCCGACTGCTGGCAGTCAGACATCCCCCAAGGGGTCCCGGATTGGAGAGGGTGCAAGCTGGGCTGAGCCCCCCTCCCCCCGCTTCCCCCCTCCCGCATTGTGCACTGGGCCTCTAGTATATATATACATATACTAGTTTTCCCTTTATATATTTTAATATATTACTCTCATTTGACATTTCCCTTTTCCATGTATTTGTATAATCTTGAATACTAATAATAATACTTGAGTCTAATTTTGTTTTGTTTTTCAAATGCAGAAAAAATTAATGATTTTATTTACTAATGATCATTTGGAATGGTACAGGTAGGTCTTGAAGGGAAATGGATTGTTTCTTCTACCCACTAGATTTAGGGTAGAAGAAACCCAATGAAATTCAATCAAGGATGTGGGGGAACTGTTTTCTATATCCATAGTATGTTACTGAGGGAGAAAAGTCATGGGACAGTGTGCATCTGTCATAGCATCATTTAAAAAAACCTCTACAATCTGTGTGCGAGCTAAAGTGTCTGTACTGGTCCAGACAAAACTACAGTGGGTGATGTCCAACGGAGGTACGGGTGGAGGTGGGAGTGATTTTCAATGGAGGTGCAGTTGGATGACTCTGGGCTGAACACTTTTACCTTTCAAATGTGCAGACGTCACCTTTGTAACAAAACCCAAAATATCCAAGTCCATGACATGCATTTCCATTAGGAGATGAAACATGGGAGGAGGCTCTTAATTATGGTTGTCACTACCTGCCGTCTGCCCACCTGAGCCCAGAATGTGGGCCCCACAGACTCTAGGTGCTCTCTCTGGGTCAGCATTATTCTAATTCTACCTTGCTTTTCAGGTGTGGGGTTAGCCACCAGAAAACTGGGAAATTTGGCCAAACCCAAAGTGATCATCAGTAAGAAAGGGGATACTATAACCATAAAGACTGAAAGCACCTTTAAAAATACAGAGATCTCTTTCAAGCTTGGCCAGGAATTTGAAGAAACCACAGCTGACAACCGGAAAACAAAGGTAAGCTTCAATGTTTCTCTTCAAAGTCTCCAGCTTGAGAGAGGATAAGTCCGCTAGTGTTGAAAGGGTAGACTACTTCCTTCTGTTGGAAATGAATGTGCTTACTAATGCTTCTTTAATCAACCAATTATGTGAACTTGTCTTTGCAGAGCGTCGTAACCTTGGTCAGAGGCTCATTGAATCAAGTGCAGAAATGGGATGGCAAAGAGACCACAATAAAGAGAAAGCTGGTGGATGGGAAAATGGTAGTGGTAAGAGTGTCTTTACTTCTAAATACAGAAATGATGCCATTGAAATAAAGAAATTGGTTATAATATTTTCAAAAATATTCTTTTTTTCTTTAGAACCCCAATGGCTAAGCATGGCTGAGAGTGAGGCAGAATTAGTGTTTGGGTGATGCTTAAACTATCAAGAGTTCCAGTATAAGGCTTGAGAATTTAGAACTAAGAAAGCCTACTTGTTACTTTAGATATAACAACACATAACAATGATAGTAAAGTTAAAGAGGGTCTCGATGAATCTCACTAGTTGGGACTTACAAAGAGAAAAGCAGGTCTAAGTTCTACAAGCAAAACAAACCTAAAGGCTCAATCAGTGAATATTTGTAGATATCTAAGTGTTTTCAAGAATCCATAGTAACTTGGCCTAAACCACGTCAATAATTGAAGCTGAGCTCTCGGCAGACCTCGTTAGTCGGCAGATGAGAAGGGTGACAAAGGTTACATGAGGTGACCTCTGATGATTTTTTGAAGTTTTGTGTTCTGTGCTCACTAATTAGCACATACATTAATTGTAAATAGATTCACATGCTGTTTTGAATGTCTCTTCCTTTAGAACAGAGGTTTTTGATCCCTGCCTGCACAATAGACTTACATGGGGAGTAAGTACCAATATGGGGCCCATCCCAGATCACACCACTTGGGGAGGAGGAGCCATCCGTATTTTTAAGTGTTCCTCAGACAAGGCAAATGTGCAGGTAATTTTGAAAACCACTGTTTTAGTAGACTTAAAAGCGTGCATATAATTTTATTTATCTATTTATTTTTCCATTCAATACTATTTTGTATTACTTTCAGGTGTTCAGCATAGAGGAAGTTGCCATTTTAAAAGAATTCTTCTGCTGTAGCATAGATCAACTTTAAAACTATTTCTCCTGCTTTAGTGGCCATGATTTTAAATTACTGGAGACTGGCATGCTGATATTTTAAACTTTTCTGAGTTTAATCTCGTGGGATGGTTTTTAATTTCTGTTATCACTACAAATTTGTTGTCCCTTCGTTTGGGCTTTAGGTACCCAGTTCATCTCTCTCTTTTTTAAAGGAATGTAAGATGAAAGGCGTGGTCTGCACCAGAATCTATGAGAAGGTCTGAGAAAATCGATGCCTCGTTGACCTGATATTTGCTCAGCTGTTTCCATGGCAGAGTCTGACTACACTGCAGTTTGCTTGTTCTTGCTTTCATCTTAATAGATCAGACAGGATTAATTTACAATCCAGCATTATTCGAATATGTTCAATATTCAAATTGCTTGCATATCTTTGCTGTCTTAAAGTGTCTAGATTGCCCTGACCTAAATAGTTGATAACGTCATGTAATTAATTGTAAAATTCTAACTTGCATTCTGCATACCGGCAATGATAATAAAAGGAAGCAAACATACTGGTCAGGGGTAGCTCACACAGACGGCTGCCAGGTGGGGGTTCTGAGGGGGAGGAGCAGAAGTCAGGCAACCCAGAGGAGCAGCTCCAGCCAAGACAAGCCGTCTCTATTTGACTCCAGCCAATTTTTTCAAATTGAGGTTAACTTATAGACAACGAAATGCACATGTCTTCAAGGTAAAGTTTAACCCATTGCACGCACCCATGTCACTCACATCCTGTTCAAGACACAGTACATTTCCTTAACCCCAGAATGCCTTCCCAGGTCATGTCCTGCCCTGTCCCATCTCCAACAAAAGCAAATAGTGGCTTAGTTTCTATCACCAGAGATTCGTTTTGCCTGTTCTCAAACTTCATGTAAATGGATTCATATATTATGTGTTCTTTTGTTTGCCTTTTAAAACTCAGCATGTTTTTGAAATTCTTCCATATTGTTCCTGCAGCAGTAATGGGTTTCTTTTTATTGCTGAGTAGTATCTCATTGCGTGAATGTATCACAGATTCTTTATCTCTTCTTCTCTTAAAACAGTTGGGCTATTTCCAATTTGGGGCTATGATGAGCAAAGCTCCTACAAACATTCTCATACAAGGCTGTTTGTAGACACACGAGTTCCTCTCTTTTGGATGAATTACTAGGCATGAAATTCCTGGGTCCAGTTGGTTTTGAAAGGCAGGAATGAGAGAACTCTGTGTTCCAATAATAATGAAACTATTTCCGATGTATTACATGATTGAGCAAATGAGAAGATGTATTAACGTTAGGAGACAGAATTTTCCCTCTGGAAGAAGAAACATGCAGCTATGGAATGAGGGGGAAACAAACAATGTGAAAATGCACTGGGATAGATGGAAATTCACGGTTTCTAAGGCATGTATTTGTGTGTGTGTGTGTACAATTTGACATGCATATCTGCATGTCCTGATGTGGGTATGCACATATGTGTTAATGTGTATGTGTACAGTAGTTCCCCCTTAGCCTTAAGGGATACGCTCCCAGACCCCCAGTGGATGTCTGAAGCCACAGATAGTACCAAACCCTATACATACTATGTTGTTTCCCTATACATACAGACCTATGATAAAGTTTAATTTATAAGTTAGGCACAGTAAGATATTAACACCAAGGGCTAACAAGAAAATAGAACAATTATGACAATATACTCTAATAAACGTTATGTGAGTGCGGTCTCTCTCAAATATCTTATATTGTCTTCACCTTTTCACTTAAAGGAAGCACTTTAAGGCATATCCGAATTGCCAGCAGCACTACTCTTGCGTTTTGGGGCCAATATGCAGTAAAACAAAGGTTATTTGAACACAAGCCCTGTGATCTGATAACTCAGATGGCAGCTCAGTGACCACCGGGCACGGAGCGTCTACAGCGTCGAGACACCAATAGGGGAGTCACCTCCCAGGCTGGGCGGGCAGAATGGCGTGAGATTGCATCATGCTACTCAGCACTGCGCGGAACTTAAAAGTTATGACTTGTTTATTTCTGAAATTTTTCATTTAATACTTTTGGACTTGATTTACTGCAGGTAACTAGCTGAAACCACAGAAAGCAAAGCCGGGAATGAGGAGGGACTTACTGGACATGTACACACATGCATGTGTTTCCCAACTACTAGTATATCTGCCAAAGAGCTTAGAAGCAAAGACACCTCCGTAGGAATGAGTACACCCAGCACCCACACCTTGGTGTCTACACCTCATGCCCCACGAAAACGAAGGAGGCTTTGGAAAAATGGCCAATCCCAATGGGAGAGCAGTAGGAACCACCTGAGTCTAAAATATCTTGTTAGCCAGAAAGTAAGGACGTGTTCAAATAAATAACGAGGTATGTCACCCAAATATGCCAATCAGCTTGAAGGCACTCCCACTGATTGGCCCAAACTGGGATAATTTGAGAAGTAAAATAATAAAGAAAAATCATAAATTACAAACCATTGGGGAAAAATAAGAATCTGTGAGTAACACTGGAGGGAGGGAGGGAGAGAAAGAGAGAGAAAAAGGAGAAGGAATTGTCTTCCTTACCATAGAGTGCCATGGGCTCACTGGTAAATGTGGAAGAAGTGTGGGAATTGGAAAATCATCATTTTTCACCCACCACAGTAAATAATGGCTCAGGTAAGAGTGATCAATGATGTTGAAGCCAGAGGGAAATTCTGGTTAGGAGCAGGGTATTGGTTTGCTCCTAAGGTATCTCCACACGGATTGCTCATTAGTTACACGGGAAGGATAGCAGCTGCGCAGTGGGAAAACTGGGTGACCTCCTGACCGGGTAGCTCACATGAACCTTGCCAACGAAGGGCGGTGCAAAACACGTGGCTTCCATGTGACACCCTGAGAAGGAAGTGACATCACTTGTGTAGTATTCTGGCCTGGAACCCATGTCTGGGCCTAATCTGAAGAAACAGCAGACAAACTCCAAATGAGGAATGTTCTGTTAAAAAGGGGGGAAGGGGTATTGGTTGAATTCTTAAAAAATCACAGAAGACAAAGAGAGGCGCTGGGGAAATGTCCCACGTGGATGTGAACTAAACATACCTGGCAGCTCCATGCACTCAGTGCCTCGCGCTGCACCTGTGCAGATAAAATAACACTCCGAGGGACAATATTAGAGGAACTGGCAAGCTGGCATAAAGATGGCAACTTAGACTAGAAGTTTACTGTGACTACATAAGACAATATCCCTATTCTTGGGAAATATACATTGAAGTAGGTTGGGGTCATGGTCCATAATGTATGCAATTTACTAAAAAATTTCATAAAAAACATTGTGTGTTGCCGAACCAGTTTGGCTCAGTGGATAGAGCGTCGGCCTGCGGACTCAAGGGTCCCAGGTTCGATTCCGGTCAAGGGCATGTACCTTGGTTGCCAGCACATCCCCACTGGGGGGCGTGCAGGAGGCAGCTGATCGATGTTTCTAACTCTCTATCCCTCTCCCTTCTTCTCTATAAAAAATCAATAAAATATATTTTAAAAAAACCAAAACATTGTGTGCATGTATATCCATTACATACACACCTCCGGAAAGAGAGCAATTGATAGGGCAAATGGGCTAAAATCTAACAATACATGCATCTAAGCACAAGCGATGTTTTCTTTGCCTCAGTCTGATTCTTGAAACTTCTGCAAGTTTAAAATGATTTCCAAGCAAACTTAAAAAAAATAAAAGACCTTCTCTGCCTCTGGAAGCGTCATAACCGAGGTGTGCTTTATTTTTTTAAATTTTTTGTCTCCAGCCAAGTAAACCCATAAAAAGGAGCGTTTCAAAACCAGTGCTATTTCCGGTGTTTTTGGTGATATGACTTGCTATAAAATGTATTCCTCAGTAAATACAATTGCACTTTTATACAAAAGTCAAGGGTACTTTCTGCTTTCCAAACAGGAAACATGGCACTACACTGATAATGAGAAAGATAAAATAATTGTTTTAGCAGGTGAACAAATGTTGTTGGATTTGAAAAAGATTTTCAAATAACCGGAAAGGTGGGGGTGGGCGGTGACTAGACTTCTGCAGTATTCAAAAATAATCTCAGAGAATAATTTTGATTCTCTAGGTCTTTCTTTAAAAGATTTTAAAAATTGATTTTAGTGAGAGAGGAAGGGAGAGGGAGAGAGAAACATCCATGTGATTGACTGCCTCCTACACGCCCCCTACTGGGGATCAAGCCTGCAACCTGGGCATGTGCCTTGGCTGAGATCTAACCAGCAACCTTTCTGGTGCTTGAGATGACACCCAACACTTTGAGCCACACCAGCCAGGGCTCTCCAGGTCTTTTTGATAAATATGTCAGTTAAGAGCAGCCTGACTGCCTCGTTCAAATTCCAGTTTGCAATTGACTAGCTGTGTGTCATTGGATAAGTTAATTAACCTCTCTGACTCTGAGTTCCTTCATCTGTCAAGATGGAGATAATAATAGGACACACCTCAGAGTTGTGATTAATAAGTAAGTTGATATATGGAAAGAGTTTAGAACAGTGCTTGGCCTAGAAGAAGCATGATAGATTATCTTGTGTTATTATCATTTATCTAGTAACTAGTGGCCTGGTGCATGACATTTGTGCACTGGAGGGGGCTTGTCCCTCAGCCCGGCCTGTACCCTCTTGCAGTCCGGGACCCCCAAGGGGTCCTTAGTGCTGCCAGGGAGACAGGAGAGGCTCCCACCACCACTGCTGCACTCGCCAGCCATGAGCCCAGCTTCTGGCTGAGCGGCGCTCCCACAACACACTGACCGCCAGGGGGCAGCTCCTGCATCGAGTATCTGCCCCCTGGTGGTCAGTGCATGTCATAGCGACCAGTCATTCCACTGTTCGGTTGATTTGCATATTAGCCTTTTATTATATAGGACTAGAGGCCCGGTGCACAAAAATTTGTGCACTCGGGGGGCAGGGGGAAGGGGGTCCCCCAGCCCGGCCTGTGCCCTCTCGCAGTCTGGGACCCCTCGGGACATAACAACCTGCTGGCTTAGGCCTGCTCCCGGGTGGCAGAGGGCAGGCCCAATCCCTAGGTGCAGCCCCTAGTCAGGCTCAGAGCAGGGCCGATTGGGGAGTTGGGGCGCCGCCCCCTGTCATGCACAGAGCAGGGCAGATCGGGAGGTTGCGATGCCACCCTTAGTCACGCTCAGGGTAGGGCCGATTGGGAGGTTGGGGCACCGCCCCCTGTCACACTCAAGGCAGGGTCAATGGGGAGGTTGCGGCGCCACCCCCTGTCATGCACAGAGCAGGGCCGATCAGGGGGTTGGGGCACTGCCTCCTGTCACTCACAGAGCAGGGCCAATCAGGGGGTTGGGGAGCTCCCCCCTGTCACTCACAGAGCAGGGCCGATAGGGGAGTTGGGGCACTGCCCCCTGTCACACACAGAGCAGGGCTGATCAGGGGGTTGGGCGCCGCCACTGTCACACTCAGGGCAGGGCCGATGGAGAGGTTATGGCTCTACCCTGTCACACACAGAGCAGGGCCCGTGGGGGGGGGGGGGGGGGGGGTTGGGACGCCTCACCCTGTCACACACAGAGCAGGACCGATCAGGGGGTTGGTGCGCTGCACCCTGTCAAACACAGAGCCACAGGGCAATCAGGGGATTGGGGAGCTCCCCCCTATCAGGCACAGAGCAGGGCTGATGAGGGGGTTGAGGAGCTCCCCTCTGTCACTCACAGAGCAGGGCCAATAGGGGAGTTGGGGCGCTGCACCCTGTCACACTCAGGGCAGGGCCAATGGGGAGGTTATGGCTCTACCCTGTCACACACAGAGCAGGGCCCATGCGGGTGGGGGGGGGGAGCCTCACCCTGTCACACACAGAGCAGGGCAATCAGGGGATTGGGGAGCGTCCTCCTATCAGGCACAGAGCAGGGCGGATAGGGAGGTTGTGGCCCCGCCCCCTGTCACTCACAGAGCCGCAGGGCGATCAGGGGGTTTGGGCGCTGCCCCGTCACGCTGATCCCGGTGCCGGGAGGCATATTACCCTTTTACTATATAGGATAGAGGCCTGGTGCATGGGTGGGGGCTGGCTGATTTGCCCTGAAGGGTGTCCTGGATCAGGGTGGGGGTCCCCACTGGGGTGCCTGGCCAGTCTGGGTGAGTGGCTGAGGGCTGTTTTCCGGCTGGCAGATGACTAAAAGCTCCCAACCGCTCCTTGTTTTCTTTTTCTTTTTTTATTCTGGGCCAGCTTTAGCTCTGAGGCCTCGCTGCTGAAAACATCGATACAATGTTGCGGTCCGGAGCTGACTGACAGCCGGTTTCTGGGGGTTTTGTTTAGCTTCTTATTTGCAACATAGTACATAGTTGCTTAGAGTTGCAGCTGAGAGTCTGGCAAGTGAGGCAGGGAACGTTGGAGTCCGCAGCAAGCAAGCCTCATGTTCGCTTCCAGCTGCCTGGCTGCCGGCCGCCATCTTGGCTGACAGTTAATTTGCATATACTCACTGATTAGCCAATGAAAAGGGTAGCGGTCGTACGCTAATTACCATGTTTATCTTTTATTAGTGTAGATGTGCATGATGTTCAAATAGATCATTTTAGTCAATCTCAAAATACAGAGATTGTACAAGATCTCAGAGCTCACATTTATTAAGAATATTATTTACATAAAGTAAAAACAATCATGAAACCTATTAAGATGGATCCATAGAAAGCTTGCAAACATTGCTAAATAACTCTGCTAATGTACACAGCTTTTAAAATGGCAATTGATGAGTATCTATTGCAACCTAAATAAGTACATCTCATCCCCAAAGGATAAGTAATTTACTGCTGTCATCAGATAGAGATTGGCAAACCCAATGTAATTCTCCTAGAAGCAGAGCTGGCTTAAATTGTCCCATAAAACTGATTGTTAGATTTTCAGGAATTTGGCACGCTGGGTGGTAGCTTGAAATCAGCCATGCTGGGAGAATTTACCAGGAAAAAAGGCAAAATACAACTGGTTAAGGCTTTGTTTCTTGAGGATATGGCTTTAAACACTTATTGGCACACCACTCCCTAGAAGAAACATAGTACTTGGGTTTTGCTAATGAGAGTCTTAGTTTCATATTGATCATATATTTCCACTTTTTGACTAAAGAGTTACTTTGATATTTATTAAAAAGTCACTCTGCTTAAGTTTTAAGATTATTTCTCCTAAACCAGGCAGCACCTCTCTAAGTATGGCTATCCAGTAGACTCATCTGGAAGTTTTTAAGCATTCCAACACCAAGAATGCATCACAGGCCCACTGAGGCATAATCTATGAGTGAGGGTGAGACCCAGGCATCAATATTTTTCTTAAAACACCTGAGGTGATTCCAGTGTATGGCCAGTTTGAGAACCACTGTGCCAAGTCTTCCAAAGTTAGACATTTAAGGTAGGCTATTATCATGTTGTTGTTAATTAACTTGGAGTGAAAAGTCATCAAAGTTAAGAGTACTGCCCTAGCCGGAGCGTCAGCCAGTGAACTGAAGGGTTGTGGGTTCAATTCTGGTCAAGGACCCATACGTCAGTTGCAGGCTCAATCCCCAGTCAGGGCGTGGGAGGCAACCATTGGTGTGTCCCTCTCACATTGATGTTTCTCTCTCGCTATCTCTCCCCCTCCCTTCCGTGCTCTCTAAAAATCAATGGGAAAAATATCCTCAGGTGAGGATTAACAAACAAAAAAAGTCAAGAGAACCTAATGTCTCCAACATGACACTAAATAATAGCAGGTAGTGAAAATACTACCATAACACCAACCCAGATGTAATCAAGTCCTTTGTTTTGGGAAGCAAGTGTTGACCTCTTATCTTTGTCATTTCCACGGGAGGCAACCCAATTAGCCATTATGTGTGACATACGGGAAAGTGAAGATTTAAAAATAGCAAAATTGGCCCTGGCTGGTGAGGCTTAGTTGGTTGAGTGTCCTCCCCGGCATGGAGAGGTTGCTGGTTCAATTCCAGGTCAGGGCACATGCCCTGATTATGTGCTTTATACCCAATTGGTGGGCGTGTGGGAGGCAGCTGATGGGTATTTCTCTCATCAATGTTTCTCCTTCCTCTCTCTCTCAAATCAATAATATATATATATATATATCATAAAAGACAGGTCAGTCCAGGAATTAGTATTGTATGATTTAGACTTATTCCCACATATAATTTGGAGTATAAGTTAGAGCTGCCCTTTCCTACTGCACACTCTGCATAGAATTCATGCTGATTTTAGATTTTTTGAGTGCTGACGTAAGTGCAAAAACATTTGTGTGGCGAGGACACAGGAATCATCAGAAAAGCAGACTGAACTTCCTTTCAGTCCCCTGGGTACTCGTGAGCTGCATTTAGTGCTCATTAAACCTAGAATTCCTGCAGTATTTATCAGCATCTGAATAGCCGGCCTGCTGATTTGTGTCTGTTTTGATGATTCAGCTGTGGAAATGGCTTTCACTCAGACCGGTCCACACTCCACAGATGTCTACACTAGGCATCTGCCTCTTTTTGGGTCAAAACTCTCAGTAGACAGTGGGTGAGATGGAGAGAAGGCATTTGAAGTAACTCCCAGGGAAACACTGGAGTAACTCCCAGGTGCCCAGAAAGGGACATCAATCCATCCTGAAGGAAGAGGCTCTCCCGCGGGGGAGGTAGGGAGCAGGCAGCATCAGCAAATATCCAGCTGGGTCTGTCCCTCTTTGCAGCATGTACTGCAGAAAATAAAAGGACGCTCACAATCCACAAGAACACCAAGCGATTTCCCCACCCAGCTTTCTTGATTCCAGTGAACATAGTGAAAAACACGTTGTTTCTGCACAGTCATTGTTAAGAACAACAACATGTTACACATCACCTTCTTGTTGACTGAGGACTGCCAGTGGGATTTAGGTTGTGATTTGCTGGGCAGGGGACTTTTTGAAGGTGATGTGTAACATGTTGTTGTTACTGCTGGCAGAGGAGGAAGGAGAGGAGGCCCTGCCTCATGTAACTAAATCATCTTGGTGAGCCCACGGGAGCTGGAGGGCAAGACCCTGTTAAGGGTGGTTCATTGAGAACAAAACGTACAATTTTAATGAGCTGTTTGCTGTTCTTTGAGGATAGGTTTCAGGGAGATGGTTGACATGAGCTTCTTATGCTTAAATGTTTGGTAGCCCCGTCCTATATCACCCACTGTCTTTCTTTAACAAGTTTTCCTGAAGGCAAAGACTTCACGGCATGTCTATACCTGGGTCTTCATAAGAGAATTTAAATCAGCTTTTCCTTTAGGATGGCTGTGTGGCTCTGCAGGACCTGATTGAGGGGAAATTACCTGCCCTGCCCTTGTGGTCACAGATTAGGAAGCCCGAAGATCTTAACACAAATGCATCTTACCTGCCTGGCTGGGAGCCTCATCGCCAACCATGGCCAAACCAAACCACAGAGTCCATGAGTATGTGGGAAATCCTTCTGGGTGGAAAGATGGCATCTGTCAGCTTCCACTTTCTGGTACAGTAGGGGCCCTTATGAAACTCAACATGGGTCTTTCGGATTTTGAGTGCAGCAAGTTCCAGCTGGATATAAACTACACTGTCGTACAGCACTGCCTTCAACCACCTTCACTAGAACCGCAAGGATTCCTTGCCAACAGAACAGGAAATTAATGCCAGGACCAAACCACTGAGTATTTCCATTTTATAATATTTTTCATATTTGTGATTTTTAAAACTTTACAGTAAACAAAAGTATAGTATGGCTCAGTGGTTGAGTGTCAACCCGTAAACCAGGAGGTCACAGTTCGATTCCCGGTCAGTGCACATGCCTGGGTTGTGGGTTTGATCCCCAGTGTGGGGCGTGCAGGAGGCAGCTGCTCAATGACTCTCATCATTCATTTTCTATCTCTCTGTCCCTCTCCCTCACCCTTCCTCCCTGAAATCAATAAAAATATATTTTAAAAAATAAATAAACAAAGGTATAGAACTAACGTAGAGTTCCCAAATGTGCTTGAGATTCACTCATCAAAGTGAGTCCCCTATAGGTGGTTTTAACCAAGGCTCTGGTTAGCCAACTGGAGTGACAGGTCTTAGAGAATGTGCCTCAGCAGAGTTCATGGCTGTGTAGCTTCAAGTCACAACAGCACATTTCTGTGAGCGGCTATTTCGGTGATAACCAAACAAAGCCATGGCATCACTGCATCTCCAGCCGCATGTGCCACGTGTGCACATTGGAGCTGGGTCAGCCAGAGCACTACGTCGTAAGCCCGGTCCTTTACAGAACCATTGCCATGTTGCAAGAATTTCACCGGCCGCTCTTTGTTTGCAGTGGTTTATTATGAAGTTATTTTCTGGACTCCTCCACCCTCTTTGGAGAGCTAACTTTCACAAATAACTGTAAATCAGGGGAATCAGCCCCAGTAACATGGAAAATTATTCTGAACAATGCATGCCATGGCCGGCTACCAAACACGGTGGGAATGTCAGAAGGAAATCATTAGGTTCTAAATGTGAGTGACGAGGATGTTAGCTCACAATGTCCAATCAAGGCCGTTAGGCTGGGTCCCACGAGAAAACACTTTCAATGCGGCTGAGGTCACCGGAGCGAATGATCTTATCGTCATTGGATCAGTTCCCAACCGGCAGGACACAGGCTGCTTCTGTGACAGCCTGAAACTTCCTGGTTTCCTGCCGTGTGTGTAGCTCTGGAGCAGGGCTGGCATGGTCCGCGTCGGTCAGTTTCCTCTCGGTATCTCTGGCCCAAGCTTTACTCCCCAAGAAATATGCTCAATTAAGAGCAACAAGCCATGTTCTGGTATTTAACAATGTTACTCTAGCTCATGTCACTGCTGTGGCACCAAGATGCAGGGAACACAGACAGGAAGGCTCTGTGTCCCTCCCTTCTTCGCCTGCGCCATCACCTCCCTCCTGACCCTTCTCTCTGATCCACTGCTACGCAGCGTGCAGTTGAGGACTAGCAGGGGGAGCATCCCCGGGGAGCTGTTAGAAATGCTTAGTGTCAGCGCCCCCCGCCCCCATGTGCTGAGTCAGAATCTGCATTTAATGAGACCCTCTAGGTGGCTCCCATGCACATGACAGTTCATAGGACATCCTCCTAAAGTCACACTTTGTCCCGACGACACAGTAGCTTAGGGCATCAATCCTTTTCAGTATTTTCATTTCTCCATCCCCACTGTCATCCAAGAAATGAACAATCTAGAATCAGCCCTCTCCCCCCAGGCCGATAGAAGACCAAAGCAGAGCAACAGGCATTGGTTTAACCCTTTACAACCTACAACATACTGTCAGACCGTGGCCAGGTGGTGGCGGCAGCATCCCTGAGAGGTAGACAGGGGTCCCATTCCACTTCCCGGAGTGGGCAGCCGTGGCTGTGAGACGTGAAGTGACACGCGCCAGAGCACACACCACTCCTTCTGCCCCCACCCAGGGGTGACCAGGCAGAAGCTCTGAAATCACAGTGACAGGGCCAGAGGAGAGGGTGAGGGCCTGTGACAGAAGTCACTGGAAAAGCTGGTGGAAAATTGGTTGCATCATTTATAGCCACCTTATCTGATTTCATCCCCGATGACAGGGACTGTCAGATTTTCACAAAGGTATTAGGCCTTTTCCTGAGTAGGAGCTGAACACAGTCCCACGCAAGGGAAGCTGGGAAGCTGGGCCGTGCACGTGGGGTCCCGAGAGCCTCCCACAGGCTCTGAGCAGCCCGCTGGTCGGTCAGGCAGCAGGCTGTGGCCCCGCCCCAGGTCCGTCCTCTAGGAAACTTTTGATTTGTTTCACCAAGTCCACACGTTTCAGGACAGCCTGTCAGACCTCATGTGACCACATGCTTCTGCAGAGCTCCCTTTCTAGGCAAAAGCCACACTTGCTCTGTATTCCTGTGCCTGTTGGAAGTTCCCCAAGGCGCAGGCAGCGTCCCTCCAAAACAGGAACCCTCAGCTGCACTTCGGCGGATTTCCTCGTTAGGGACCGACAGGCGAGTCTCTCAGACAAGAGTTTCTGTGCCAAGGCCATTGCCAGGCACATGCCCCCTCCACGCACAGAGCTGCCCGGGGCTCTCACGCAAAGGTCAGGCGCTGGCCGTGGCTACGGCCTCTGCCCAGGCTCTGTTCCCATGTGGGCTGGTCTTCAGCAGGCCACCCGAGAGGACAGAGCATGAGACACCTTTGCCAACACAGAGCCCGTCACCAAATTTCTACAGACTCCTTTCAAGAGTTTCCGGCTGAAAGGAGGTTTGGCAATTTAGGAGGTTACTGAGAAAGTCTGGGAATGCAAGCCTGCTCTATGCAATTTGCAAAATGTTTTCCTGGGTATTCGAAGAAAGGGCTGGCACACACAGAAACGTGCAGACTGCTCGTCATATCTCAGGATCTGTTCTGTAAGCGAGGGGTTGTTTCAAAGCACGGAAGGGCTTCGGTCCACAGCGTGCTCAGTGTGATGGGATCTCCCGATATAGCCGTGCTTGGCTCCCTGGGGACGTGAGCTGGAAGACAGCCCTGTGTTCAGGATGGAGAAAACAATACAGGACCAGGAATGGACAATCCTTCCAGCCGTAAAGTAAATGCATGCCAGCTCGGCATGGGAGGGACCGCAGCCCATCCAAGTCCAGGAGGACTTCGCCCAGCACTGCAGCGGCCAGGACTACCGATGGCCACGGAAGTCAGCCCTGTCCTGGCAGCTCTGCTCCTGGCATTTTGGCAGTTGGTTCTATGCACTTCTGAAATACATCATCTTAGTGGCATCTATGTGTATGGTATACATCCTTTCTTGGCCATCAAATTTTAATACTTAGTATTGGTTCATTGATAAATTCTATTACTTAACTAATAAAAAATAATGGATGCTACAGTGAACACGGGGAAGCATGGGTAACAAATCTAAACCGTGGGCACTCGCAGAGGATGGTGCTGCAAACACAACACTGGGTCTTGTTGCTCACCTTGCCGTTCATGCCGCATGTGTCCACCAGTCTTCTGCCCGGGCCTTGGCGATCTCTGCCTGGAGTTCTCCTCCTCCCAATCTGGCGTCTTCTCCTGCCTCGGGAAGGAGGACTTCCTCAGCTGTGTTATCTAAAGTAGATGCCCCTTGTTAACCTTGATCAGGTCAGATCATTGATCTGTTTCATAGCGTCTACCGTTATCTGCTATTGCGTTACTACATGTTCTGTTTGCTAGCAGCGTGCAAAGTCTCGAGGGCAGGAATTGTGCCTGCCTTTATTCTCAAATCCAGCTCAGCCAGAACCAAGTAGGTGCTCAATAAATATATGTTGAATGAACGATTAGATGTTTGAATTTTCTTTATTTGTTTAAACATTTTCTACTCCATTTTCTTTAAGCCAAACCCAAATTTTTCATCAATATATATTTTCCCTACTCACACATTTCATCATACAATGTGGCAACCTGAGAGGCATCTCCTGAATTTGAGAAATAAATAGTCCTCTTGATTCTGAAATCTGACTAAAAAATGAAAACGGCTGCCTTTCTCCAAGGGATAAACTCATTGATGGAAAAGACAATTTTTTAACCACTGGCTACAATCAATGACAAAAAAATCAACTATTCTTAAAAGCAGGGCCAACTCCATAGTTCAGTTCGTTTTAAAGAATATGTCACTGGTTTGAAAGCTCTGATCTCAGACTTGTCAAGTCAACAAATATTTCTTGATCTTTCCTGTAGCTGTGAACGTTCCTATCACAATTGTGGAGGTTTAGACACGGACAGCTTCGGTGATTCCTCCAATGGAAATCGCACGGAACGTCAGGCGTGGCTCCCCTGCACGGCCCCCGGAAGCCCTGTGGTCTGTAAAGCACTGGAGGGCCCAGATCTGTGCAGGCGTCACCAGCATCCTGTCTGCCATGGAGGCAGAGCTGGCTTCTGGGCTCTTCGCTTTCCTCTCCTAGTACTGAGACCAGTTGAGTACATGACCTCCAGGAATACAGATGGCATTTGCCAGATTTACGGTGACATTTTCTGGCTCCTGTGTAGCTATATGTAGTCATGTGACTGAGTTCTGCTCAGTGGGATGCCAGTGGAGCCCACCTTATCTAAGGTCACAAAGTTACAGGAAGGGGCGTGCCTCCTTTGCCCTTGAACCCTGTTCTGTTGTCTGGGATGTGGGCTTGGGAGTGAGGCATTGGTACCCCATTGATGAGGGCAGGGCACTGGAGATTAAGGACCAGGAGATGAGGGGCCCGCCCCCTGCCGCCCTCCTCGAGGAAGCTGCTATAGGGCTTAGACTTTAACCGGAGAGATTTAACTGCCCATCTTCTCTAACCCACTGTTATCCCAGCTGCCACGTTTACATCCCAAGGGATGTGCCTACATAGAGTTTGCTCCCCCGCCCCAGCTTTCTATTCTCCCTGGGATTCCGCAGGCATTTCCAAGGGTATGAAACACCGGAATGTGCCTTGGGATGGGCGCTGTCTCCAGTGCTGTCGGGGGTGACTTTGACAGGTGCTGGAAGCCGTCTGGGATGGCGCTCGGAGCCAACGCACCTATTGCCAGGACGAGTTTTGATGCTGGCCCATCTTCAGGAAGGGAACATTCTTTCCTCCCAAAGAGGACTGAGAGGAGTAACTGAAACCCGACATCCTCATTCAGAACACACGGCGGCGCGGAGAATTCTCTCTGCACAAACCTGTTTTCAGAATACAGAGCCCATCGAGCCTCTGAAGTCACATCCGGCAGCAGCTCGGGGGAGCCGGGAAACACTTACTCGTGATCTGTTCCAAGGCCACTCAGAGAGCCCTTCCTCCATTCGCCGAGTGGAAGTCACATGACTGCGATATCACATCCTCAGAAACCGGGTCTCCGGAGCCCTCAGGCTGACAGGGGTAAGTGCTTTGCTTGTAGGAACATGCTTATTTATGAGGAAACTGAGGCACAGAGAGATGGCACAATTGCCCCAGGTCCTACAGCTGCGGGCCAGGCTGTCCAAGCTGCCTCCAGAACTTCTGGTAGAAGACTGAACTTCTGCAATATGCAATCCCAAGTCAGGAATTTGCTAGATTTCAGGAACTCAGTGACCGCAAAAATGGTCAGAGCCAGTGTCCACATGGACACCAACACTCCTGTACACAGCTCAGTCACTCCCCGTGCCCCCTCATCCCCTGATTCTGACTTGCACTTGGTCCTGTTGAGTGTGTGGGGACAAATTTCCCCTTTCTCACCTGAAGTCTAAGAACTGTAATCCACCCATCTGCCCTTTTGACCACATGCTGTGACCTTCGTTTGCTCTCATTTCCTGTCCTTGCTAAGCAAACACAGAGGGAAGACAGACCGGCGAGTGCTCTGGCCTCCCAGGGTACCAGCCATCTTCTCCTTCAGAGTCTGACATAGACACTTTTGCACGATGAGGCCATAGCTTCCAGGTTGCACATCCATCCGTGTGCTTGGAATACCTCACCCCGTCAACACAGGTGCCTCTGTCTTTGCTCCTGGCTCCGCTTTTTGCTCAGAACTGCTGAGCCGCGAAGGCCCCCGGAGAACTAGCTGCCAGCGTGCTCTCCAGCACCTGGACCAGCACCAGAGGAGAGTGCTGTGCCCTCGCCACGCCAGACTCCAGCCTTCGCTGGCACAGGTGACACTGTCCCGGAGAAACCCTGGCACAACGGGGTAGCCAGGGGGTTCAAACTGAGTGCAGATGGAGCCAGGCAGCTTCATCCATAGGTGCCGAAATGTCACCGCCTTTAAGGAACCAGAAATCTTTCTTTAAATGACATTCTTTACCCAAGCATCCAAGGATTTCGGTGGCCCAGGGTTGGCATCGAAACCATCGTCAGAATAATATCATCATGTGATTTTACGACAGCAAGGGACCAGCTTGTCATAGTCAGGGGCGCTTTCAACAAACGTCTGCGAGTTGCCCCAGTCTGGTCGCCCAACGAGCCCCGTCAGTGGAATTAGGTGACTTTTCCTGCCATTGAGTTGTGCGTGGAAGGAACATGTGACACTCCCACGCTGTGTATTTAAGTGCTGGTGTGGGAGCCTCCACAGCTGGCTTTGCTCTGTGGTATGCAGCCAGCTGTTTGCCAAGGTGGTTGCATGGTGCTGAGCCTAATTCCTAGAGGCCACAACAAGGAAACACCCAACCAGCACCGAAGGGGTGTGCTCTGAGTGAGTGGTCACCCTTTGTTGTTTTAGGCCATTGACCTTTTTGGAAGTCGTGTGCTATCACAGCATAACCCACACTAACCTGGTGGGTATAGAAATCAGTCTCCATAATTAATTAGTAAACACAGTTAGGGTGGCCCACCAAACTACAATATATAGCAACGCTTGAGGAACAAAGCGATGCCTGCTGAGCGGACTCTTACTGAAGGCCCAGAGGGTGGCATTCTGTGTTTTCAGTACATCCTTACCTGAAATAAAGGGGAAGCTGTGCCGCACTTAGTCAATGCAAGGTCTTTGTGGGGAAGCATGGGACTTGGTTGGAAAGCGTGTAAGGAGGAAAGTTCCGGAAAAAGGAGTGGGCTGAAGGTGGCCCGCCCTGTTTCTTGGAATTCAGACTTAGGGGAGTTTGGCTGAAGACAGCAACCCCTAATTGTTCCTTGACCTTTCCAAACAAGTCTGTGGACGTGCAGGCCCCAGGTGCTTACTGGAATCCTTACGCTTAATCTTTAGTGTCCTTGCTTAAAGGACACTGCAGACACACGTGTCCCCCAAGGTTACTTACCCTACTGATTGTATCTAAAAGATAAACTTTATCTCAAGCTGCTGTTACAATAAAAGCCTGAAGAGACAGGCAAATAGGGCTGTCTGGTTCCTTTAGCCAGGCCGTCCCTTAGCCTTCTCTTTCACAGCAAACACTGTGTCAGAGTAATTCATCCATCGCTCAGGGTCTGCTGGTCAGCCCCAGCAGGTCTTGGGAAGAGGTTTAAAAGCTGAATACTAGCCTTGTGTGTTGGTTGTTTGGGAGCAGCATGACGAGGTACTGAGGCTGATCCCTACCTAGACCCAACCTCTCCTGCCAATCCGTGCTGGACCTGTGAGCACCTCTGCTCTTTTATGCAACTGAAACTTAGGGCATGCTTGTTACCACTGCAAAACCGAGCCTGTCCTGACTGAAATGTAGCCCAGTTGGCCTCATTTTTAAAAAGAAAAAGCTGAAAGAGCCTTGGTGAGTGCCTGAATGTTCCCGAGCATTTAAAACCAGTCTGTTTGGTCACTGTGAATCAGTGTGTGTCCTTTCTGGCACCAAAGAGGGTACTCCCCAGAGAGGGAGGTCTTTGTCCTTTGACCCCATCAGAGCTTGTGCTCAAAGAGACCATAATGGGAGGTCACATCCAATATTCCAGTTTAAGGAGGAAGAAGATGAAACAGAAAACCTGATGTCACCACAGGAAACACAGACTCAGAAATCCTTCAGAAACAAGCATCTGGAAACGGCAAGAAGTCTGAACTGTTCACGTGACTTCCCAACCAGCACTGCAGGGTGGAGGCTCTATAGACAGAAACAAGTAAATGGTCAAGGATTAGACATAAACTTCATCCGCAGCAGGCAGCACCTCTGACCCCGCGGTGTTTGTGAGGGACTTGGGCCTCAGCATGCTTTCCTGTCGTATCTCCCACTGGGCGAAGCCACAGCAAAGGCAGGAGGTCAGAGGAGCAGGACTCTGGGCTCGACGGCCCTGGTCTGTGGGTGTGAGTGACTGAGGGCAGGCTTTCCCTGAGATCAAAGGACCGTTTGGAGGATGTCTGCTGGTCTCTCACACAGAACCCATGTTTCCCAGGAGAAGGTGAGCACGACCTTCGCTGGAATGTGGCCCTGAGCCCCCACATGCAGGAGTTCTGAGCAGCTTCCCCATCAGCCCCGGAGTTAAACGAATGAGGACTGCACATCCGTGTCTGCCGGAGGCAGCGTGCACAGGGGCCAGTCATGTGTTCACTAGAAACGCCTCCTTTCTTGTCCTTCCCTTCAGAGCAGCCAGTCTTGCAAAGCTTTAAATCCATGATGGCTCTGCCTTTCTGGGGTCATGGTTCCATTTGAGACGCTGATAGAAAATACAAACTCTTTCCCACCAAAAAGGCATATGTATGTGCATAGATTCAAAAAATGCTCATGCCGGAACCAGTTTGGCTCAGTGGATAGAGCGTCGGCCTGCGGGCTGAAAGGTCCCAGGTTCGATTCCGGTCAAGGGCATGTACCTGGGTTTCGGGCACATCCCCAGTGGGAGATGTGCAGGAGGCAGCTGATCGATGTTTCTCTCTCATCGATGTTTCTAACTATCTATCTCTCTCCCTTCCTTTCTGTAAAAAATCAATAAAATATATTAAAAAAAAACAAAACAAAACAAAAAATGCTCATGGCAGGGATGCCCAAAATTCCTTCTACCTGGGGGAATTGTGTGCCTCAACTCTGTTTTACATACATAAAGAAGGTGCATACATGCTTCTGCACACATACTGTGTATACATACATATTCTTTGTGACTCAACCATGTCAGCAGAACAGCAGGTGGAGTGTGCCTGATAACATGCAGGCAGGGAACTGCCATTTCTGGAGCATTCCCATGACTGGGGGGCTATGGAGAACCCATGAATTGGTTCCTTGCCAATTTTTATCTGAATGGGACCTTGGGCTGGGCAATGCTCCCTCAGGACATAAAATAATGTTGTATGATTGCTTTACTCTCCCACGCTGATAACTCAGATTTGATTTTCCAGAGCACAGCTGCTCATGTTTCCCTCTATGTGGATGGCCCCCGCTGAGGCTGGAGCAACATAGAATTCCAAGACTGACAGGCACTGCAGTGATGTGGCCATGCGGAACAGCTGGAGGCTCCGCCCACTCCCTCTGCAATTGACCCAGGCCCACCCCTCCAACAGGGCTGGATAATGTCTAGCTTCATCCTAGAAAGTGTTCTCCTGCCCTAACCGGTTTGGCTCAGAGGATAGAGCATCAGCCTGCAGACTCAAGGGTCCCAGGTTTGATCCCGGTCAAGAGCATGTACCTTGGTTGCGGGCACATCCCCAGTGGGGAGTGTGCAGGAGGCAGCTGATCGATGTTTCTCTCTCATCGATGTTTCTAATGCTCTATCACTCTCCCCTCCTCTCTGTAAAAAAATCAATAAAATATATTTTAAAAAAGAAGAAGAAGAAAAAAGAAAATGTTCTCCTGTGATAAACAACAAGAGAGGGCCCTGGCCATACAGAGAAAACATACCTGTCTAATTCATTATTAGAGTTAATATTGGGATTCACATCTGGTGGGAGAAGTATTCAGGGAAGGTAAGATTCCTGGCATTTTTAAGATCCCACATATGAGGAGAGCAGCCCCACAGGTGAGGTGAGCAGCCCACAGGTGAGGTGAGTAGCCCACAGGTGAGGGGAGCACCCACAGGTGAGGGGAGCAGCCTACAGGTGAGGGGAGCAGCTCACAGGTGAGGGGAGCACCCACAGGTGAGGGGAGCTCTCTTGCCCTCTCTTGCCAAGTGTAGATGGAGAACCTTCACTCAAAGGGGGTGGGGCTCCCACAGTCAGTCAGATTATTGATTGCATCTCTCATGCCAGAGCCAAGAATAAATCTAAGAAGCATGGAAGGGTTGGGGGGCTTCTTTTCCTACCATTTGAGAAAACGGATCAATGTTGCCTCTGAAATATAAAAGAAGCCTCAACTCCCCCATCTCACTAAGTACCTTAAAGTTCTCTTCATCGGCCTCATTGTACAGGAACGCCAGGAAGTATTGCCAGTCCGTCCCCTCTGGGGACTGCCCACCTCTGTCCTGTATCTTCTCATCAAACAGCCCATTGCTCTCGCCACAACAATCCCTTTTCTAGTTCCAATCACTGCCTGTATCCAGGACAGGCCGCTTTTCAAAAGGCGAGGCAATAAAACCTTGACTCGCTTCCCTCAGGTTCAGAAAAACATGTCCGGAGTCACGCAAGCCCCTGAGGTCTCGTTAGCTGCCAGAAGTCCTGGCCATTGTCAAGCTGAACTCTGTGTCCATCGCCACATCAAGTGGCGAGAACAATGCCCCTGCAGCTGCCGACTCAGACACACCCCAGGGCTTGTGTTATTCAAAAATAGTAAAGGGAAAAGGCTGGGTGCAGTGTAAGTCATCAAGGGGGAGGGAAGTTCGGGAAGAAGCCGGCATTAGGATTGAGCAGGGGCCTCATACAGTTAGTAAATTACTCAACCATGTTACGTGCTTAAATGAGCTTCAGAAATGATCAGTTGATAATTTGCACCTCCAGGCTCCCACTTCCCGCCGAGTCTCTCTTTTCTAACCTCATCCACTCCTCTCTCCTTAGTCTTTAACCTCTTCTTCTAACCCAACAATGAAACCCATAAGTTCTTTGAATTATTTCATTTCTCCAGGAGAGCATAGGGCCATTCAGTAAATGTTTCCTAAGTGCATCCTGTTTTGTATTCCCCCCAAATTTCAAGAAAACTAAATGAAAAGAAAATTAAAAACACTTTAGAATAGGAATCTTTGTTTAGGATTGTTAGGTCGGAGGGAGCCCGGGATCGGATACATGCGGACATGGGATGAGACAATGGACTTCCTCTGGAATTTCTCACAGATCTGGAATCTCTCACGGGTCAGCGTGCCAGACACAGATACCTGCTTCTCCTCGAAGTTCACAGAGATCCCCGCACAAGATACTGACCCATTCCTGAATGTGCCGCCCACCCCCTGCGGCCGAGACTCCCTCAGTTGAATGTGTGATGATCCCTGCTGCGGGCACTTCCTCAGTTCAGGCCCCCGCCCTCACCAAACACCTGAATAAAGAGATGTCCCTCCCTCCCTGAAGTCGCGAAATTCACTGGCCCCACCTTTTGGGCCGGTGGGTCTCGCCCGAGAACGCAAATAAACTTCTCCTTTTTCTTTCTGATTCACTCGATTCTCTTTGCTTTCCTCGCTGCCGCTTTCCTGGGTCACCTAACAAGGATGTTCCATACACAGGCAGGTGGTGATAAGTATGACATCAATTTTGTTAATTTCAGATAAATTGGTAAATTATTGTTTATTTACTAGAGTATAAGTTAACACAACCAATTTTTATCTCATTATTTCAAGAGCTTCTAAAATTAGCGTTCAGAAAGCGAGGCCCTGACTTTCAGATTCCAAGACGTGTTCCTGGAAGTTGGGCGGCCTGGTTCTTACTGTCCATGAGAGCACGTCCAAACCTATAGGAAAAGTTTTTGAGTTTATTTGAGCCGAGCTTTTGAAGACATGCCCTGAAGCAAGATCTTGATGAATGGAGCAAATGCTCAGAGAGGGGCATTTTTTTTGCAGCTCATTTCATATGTTTGGAGTCAAAGGGGAAAAAAGGAAGGTGCATGGAATCCATTGCTGGTAGGGTGTGGAGGCAGGGGAAGCAAAGGGGGAAATCTCTAGAATCAGATGAAAAGCAAGATGGAGAGACACACACTTCCTTCGCTTTGGAGAGTGCAGAGGGGTCACAGTGAGCGTCCCAGCACCTGGAGGTGGGTGGTGTGTGGGAACAAGAGCAGGGCGCTGCCCCGGCGCCTGTCTGCGCCCCAGGGGTCTGGAAAAGAAACGACTGACCTTTAAGGGCTCGTTATCTTAGATGTGGAGGCACCAGGACAGGCTCCCTTCAGGTAAAGCTGACCTTCGTGGAGGAAGCGGCAGGCGGGGGACGTGACCTGCCCAGGGAGGAATCTGTGGTCAGGTCAGCCCATCCTGCTTGGTTACTTGCGGTCACTGAGCTCATCAGGTTTATTCCATGCCTTTCATCGCATTCGTTGCTGTTTGTTTAGGCTCCTCTGCATTTATTGTGGGATGTACCAATGGAATGGATTTATTTTTCTGTCTGATTTCCATTTTCCCCATCACATCCATTTGTAATAATTTTTGATGGAATTCCTAGCAGCACAATTTTAAAGACATGTATTGGGGTTTTTTTGAGTGAATTTCTTCCAGCAGCATTATGTGACTTCTGCAAAAAATTCATTGATTGCCGCTAAGAGCTTTGGACATAGCCTATGTGTGAGTAGTTCCAGACATAACGCCACCTACTCATGTTTTAGCACCAAGAGAAGGAGGTGTTGTCTTTTCTCAGAGTAGATTCTTGTCACTTGACCAGTTCAAACGTCCCTTACGTCTTTTCCTCAGAGAGTGGGTGCCCATGTGACAAGGACAACTGTATGTGCTAAGTATGAATGCCGGGGGTTCAAAAACGGATCAGCCAGTCTACCTTGAAAGGATAGCCTAAATCCTCAACTGGAAAAGGGACATCTAGCGGGGCCTTGGTGCTCCAGGACCCTCTCTCTGCCAGCATCTGAGGTAACTCTTCCGCGCTGTAGAAGCTGCTTGAACAATTTGCCTCTCCCCGCTCCCCCTCCACTCTCTAAGTAAGAACTCTTGCCAAGGGGGTGGGGTTTTCTCAGAATCAGAATGTGGGCTCTGTTCCATTCCCTGTTGTTTACTCTGCCCATTGGATCCCCAAGAGTTCCCAGAAAACTAAGAAGTTAAGACTAAGGGAATTCAGGAAAAAAAAAAAAAAAAAAAAAAAAGCAAGCTCTGAGGAGCTGGCCATGAGCAGACACAGCGTCTGTCCCAGCTTCTGAATGAAACTGTCTGGGGCTGACTCACCAGGATGGTCCCAGGATCACTGGACCGCTCTAGTCCAATACAGTTGGGCTATTCCTACAGGAAGTGGATGGAGGTGAGTGTAGTGAGATACAGCCTTGAGAGAACGATGTGGATGAGAGGAGGAGAGAGAAGCACTTACTACGTCCCTCCTGCTTGGGGCACGGGGCTGGAGAACCTGAAGAAGGTGATGTGTGCATTTCTTCACTTGTAGCGTTGAGGCACACAGATTATTTGCATAAAACTAATCCAGTCCCAGATCTAATCTGTCTTCGGAGAGAAACAACCGAGGAGGTCTTTCAATCGGGTATTTTCCCATAGAAATATCTGATGCAACCCCAAGGAGGTGGGCACAGCTGCCTTACTTACTACAAGGAGTGAACCACCCTGAGGACGGTGAATAAATGACTAAATTTAGGGGTGTGGAGGAAGTAACTTCAGGTGAATAAAAAATCAAACAAGATTCTTCAGTGCTTGGCTTGTGGAAATATAAAAAACAATTAATTTTAGGATAGAATTTGGAGAAATTCTAGGGAAAAGTTGGAGGTGGCTCTCTCTAAAACAGTCCACCAAAAGTGCAACCAATGGGAATGACTTGTGAACATGGGATTGTGAAGTGTGGTTTGTTGGTTTGTTTGTTAACCCTCACCCAAAGATACATTTTTTCCATTGATTTTTAGAGAGAGTGGAAGGGGGGTTAAGAGAGGAGAGAGAGAGAGAGAGAACATCAATGTGAGAGAGACACATAGATTGGTTGCCTGCCAAAAATGCCCTGACCTGGCCAGGGATCAAACCTGCCACCCAGGTAGGTGCCCTTGACTAGGAATGGAGCCCATGACCCTTTGGTGCATGGACCAACACTCTAACCACTGAGCAACACTGGCTAGGGCATAACTAGTTTTTAAATTATGTTGGAAAAGGAAGTGATATTTTAATAATCGGGGCCCTCAGAAGGGTAAGTGACAATTAGGTAATAAAATTGCAATGCATTGTTAGCACCGAGGGACATTTGTACTCTGACTGTCCAGACTGTTGTCTGTGAGCAGGGAGGGGCACGGTTCTCTCAGGGGCCTGGCCCGACCACAGAGCCATCCAACTCCCTTTGCCGTGGTTGCTGGCTGACCCGCCCACTAGAAACCTTGATTTGCGTTCTGAGCAACTGGATAAACTACTGTAATCTCCTTCCATGAGGATACCTTTAAAAAAAATGGTTCCTAGTGTTGCTGGTAGAAAATGGGTTCTTCCACGGGATTGTGAGAAAAACATCTGAAGGGTCCACGCATGGGAGACTGAAGCGACAAAATTTATTCGAGATGCAAAATCAAAGGAGTTCCCCTTCTGGGTCCCCAGTGTCCCACGTCTGTCCATCCACCATAGAAAAGGCCAACCTTGTCTGCGTCAAGGCCAAACCAAAGGCCAGTGTCCAGAGCTTCTGCTTCATACTAAAGCTCAGTCCTTTGGAACCCATGTGATCTGCTGCAGGCCCAGGTGGCTGCTCTGAGGTGAGAAAGTGCATGAATGAACCGGTGAGTACAGGCCAGAGACAGACAGGCAGACAGAGAAAAAATGCTTTGTCCCAGGGGTTATATTTTCCTGGGCTTGGGGAGAATCAGGAGCTTTTTAAAAATAACCAATGAACGTCCCAGGCTTTCCAAAGCCTGTTGGGTCCACCCTGACCAGCCCGTTGTGTCCAGGTGAGATTGATGGGCCTCTAGGCCAAGCACTGCCCCTGTGTCGTTTTGGCTTCTATTGAGCATGTGCTTTCCCCCTCCCCACCTGACAATCCAGTGCCCCCTGGGGAAGGGAAGGCTGTTGATTGCTGGCGGGGCAATGCCTGGACCCCTGGAGTGTGTATGAAGCTGTAGTTTTCTGGTGAAGCAAGCAGGTTGTTGGACTCCCTTTGCTTCCTTTCCTTCATTAATATCCAGCTAACTACAGTAACATTTGTCAAAATATAGTATAGTCCTTTTCTTTTTAAAGCAGTGCTACTAAAAAATCACATATACAAAAAATCATATAGACTTATAGATATTGTGTAAATAATAAATACTTTTTAAAAAAAGTACCCACCATCAGGTTAGAATCCCATAATTACACCTGCTCTCATCCCAACCACTCCAGAGATGGCCACCATCCTGTGTGTACACCACCTCTTGCCTTTCTTTACAGTTTTCTCACTTCCATATCTACCTCTAACTCACCTAGTTCACACTCTGTAGACTGTGTATTCTTCGGTGACTGCTTCTTGTGCTCGGTGCATTTTTTAAAAATATTTTTATTGATTTCAAAGAGGAAGGGAGAGGGAGAGAGATAGAAACATCAATGAGGAGAATCATTGATTGGCTGCCTCCTGCATGCTCCCTACTGGGGATCAAGCTCTCGACCCTGACATGTGCCCTGACCGGGAATCAAACTGTGACCTCCTGGTCTATAGGTCAACATCAACCATTGAGCCACGCCGGCTCGGCACATGATGCATTTTTTAGAGTTCTCCATGTTACGTGGTGCATGTAACAGGTTATTCCAGTTCACTGCTGTGTATCTGCCATATATGACTGTAACCTACGTTATCCTGGCTACAGGGACAGGTGTTTGGTTTGCTTCCAGGTGTTTAGTTAACAAGCAATGCTGTTGTGAACATTTATATGTGTGCCTTCCTCTGCACATGTGCAAGAGTTCCTTTGAGGAATATGTCTAGGAATTGAATTTCTGGATCTGGGAGTTTGAATTTACTAGGAAAGGCCAAATTTTTTGAAAAGTTTTATCAGTGTACCCTTCCCCCAGCACAGGTAAGCACCTCTATTGTTGCATATCTGTATAAACACCCAATATTATCTGGCCTTCTAATTTTGCCAAGCTGGTGGATGTGAAATGGTTTAATTTGCATTTCTATCATTAATGAGGTAGGCATCTCTTCCTATTTATACAGGCCAGACTAGAGAACCCAGAAAACAGACCCGCACATGTGCAGAAACCTGGCTTCGGACAGAAAGAGCATTGCAAATCAGCGAGGCAAACATGGACTATAATAATTGATTCTCCTTGTGGGATGAGCAAACAAACAAACAAATAGAATTCCTACCTTACATCCTGCACAAAATCTTAATTTCAAGTGGATTAAAGACATAAACATAAGAAAAAACTACAGATGGCCCTCAACTTAGAATTTTCAACTTCATGATGGTGCAAAATTGATACGTATTCACTGTTTCTAATTTTAAATATTGATCTTTCCACGGACTAGGATATGTGGTAGATACTTCATCATGATGCTGGGCAGCCGCATCGAGATGCAGCTCCCCATCAGCCCCACAATCATGAGTGTCAACACCCAATATTCTACAGTGTAGTCACGTGTTGTATGATTTACCAACTGTGGGCTGACTCAGGTGCTCTGAGCACGTTTAAGGCCAGATAGGCTAAGTTATGATGTTCAGTAGGTAAGGTGTATTAATTACATTTTCAAATTATCAATATTTTCAATTTACAATGGGTTTATCAGGACATAAACCCATCATATGTTGAGGAGCATCTGTATAAAACTTTTAGATGATAATTTAGGAGAATGCCTTTATTATTATACTCTTAAAGGATTTTTTTAAGGAGACACCAGAAACACAAATATTATCAAGAAAAAATTTTTAAAAACTTTTATTGTTGAGAATAGTACAGATGTCTGCCCTTCATTGCCCCCCTCTACCCAGTTCCTGCCCAACCCCAGTTCCTGCCCCACCCCACCCTATTGTCTGTGTCCATGGGTAGTACATATATGCATATAAATTCTTTCGCTCATGTCTTCTCAGTCCCCTCCCCACTTCCCTCTGAGATTTGTGAGTCTGTTCCATGTTTCCAGGCCTCTACTTCTATTTTATTCATCAGTTTATTTTGTTCATTAGATTCCTTGTTCATTTATTTTGATCTTTAGAATCAATTGTTGATAGATAAGCATTTATTGCCATTTTATTGTTCATACTTTTAATCTTTTATTTCTTCTTAAAGAAGACTCTTCAACATTTCATGTAATACTGGTTTGGTAGTGATGAACTCCTTTACCTTTTCCTTGTCTGTGAAGCTTTTTATCTGACCTTCAATTCTAAATGATAGCTTTTCTGGGTAGAGTAATCTTGGTTGTAGGTCTTTGCTTTTTATCACTTTGAATACTTCTTGCCACTCCTTCAGGCCTGCATAGTTTCTGCTGAGAAATCAGCTGACAGTCATATGGGTACTCTCTTGTAGGCAACTAACTGCTTTGCTCTTGCTGCTTTTAAGATTCTCTCTTTGTCTTTAACCTTTGGCATTTTAATTTTGATGTGTCTTGGTATGGTCCTCTGGGTTCATCTTGTTTTGGACTCTGTTCTTCCTGGACTTGTATGTCTATTTCTTTCACCAGGTAAGGGAAGTTTTCTCTCATTATTTTTTCAAATAGGTTTTCAATTTCTTGTTCCCTCTCTTCTACTTCCGGTACCCCAATGGTACTAATATTGGTGGGCTTGAAGTTGTCCCAGAGGCTCCTTATATTATCTTCATATTTTTGGATTCTTTTTTCTTTCTGCTGTTCTGATTAGATGTTTTTGCTTCCTTATATTCCAAATTCTTAATTTTATTTTCAGCATCTTCTACTCTACTGTTGATCAGCCTTAAATTATTCTTTATTTCAGTTAGTGTGTGCTTCATTTCTGGTTTGTCCTTTTTTTATGTTGTTGATGTTCTCACTAATTTTCTTGAAATTCTCACTAAGTTCCTTGAGCATCCTTATAACCATTGTTTTGAACTCTGTATCTGGTAGTTTTCTTGCTTCCATTTCATTTGGTTCTTTCTCTGGAGATTTCTCCTGTTCTTACACTTGTGACACATTTCTTTGTCTCCACATTTTGGCTGCTTCCCTGTGTTTTTTTCTATGTATTAGGTAGATCTTCTATATCTCCCAGACTTGGTAGAGTCACCTTGTGTACTAGGTGTCCTGTAGGGCCCAGTGGCTCAGCCTCCCCAGTCACCTGAGCTGGGCACTCCAGGTGTACGCTGCCTGTGTGAGCTGTGTGCACTGTCCTCTTGTAGTTGAGCTTTGATTGATGTTGGCTTCACTGTAAAGGATTGACCCTCAGGCCAATTCGTTGCAAGGACCAGCTGTGACTACAGTGAAGGAGCTGCTGAGCAGGAGACACCCCTATGGAGCAGGACTTGCTTCAGTGGGGCTTTGGTGCTCATGAGTCCACCCCTTGAGTGTGTTACTTGTGGAGGTGGTAGGATTGTAATCTGGTGTGGTCCAAGTTGACCACCAGGTACACTGGCTCTGGGTCTTCCAAGGAGGTGCAAAGTCAGCCTCTGCATGAGCTACAAAACAATCTGCAGATAGATTCTACTTGTGTTGAGCTTAGAGGTGCCCAGGAGAAGCCAAGCTGTGAACCAGGGCAGGTTGCCATTAGTGTGAGGCCTGGGACCACTTATTGAGAGGTACAGGGCATGCTGATGGCAGCTGATGCTTGTTTGAGAGATTTTAGGAAAGTCTAAAGCATGAGGCAAGAGAAGCTAGTTTTATGGAAAAAGCCACTAGAGAAGTTTCAAAAATGGCAGCAGAGTAAGTGGAAGCTACATTAACACTCTTCCAGGATCAAACTGCAAATAAAACTAAAATACAGAAAAAAACACCCTGAAAAATCAACTGAGGACTAGCTGGAGAGAACCCTGATAACCAAGGATGGAAAGTGCAGAGCACATAGAGAGAGGTAGGAGGTGTGGAGGCGCAAAAAGGCTGGCTGGGCTCCCACAGACAGCAACTGAAGTTTTGAAGGAATATTTCAGCTGTGGGAGGTTCCCACTAAGAACTCTGAGATCTAAACCACAGGCTGGGTTCCCCAGCCCAGAGAATCAGAACTGAGGAAGATATCCATATAACTTCTGGCTGTGAAAAGCAGCAGGGTCACTGTCCACCAGCAAGAGACAGCTGGAAATGTAGGTACCCTCTTAAAGGGCCTCACACACAATTTGTGCGTAGCCACTCACCTTGGACTCTGGCAGAAGGAGGGCAGAGTACACTGGATCTGTGTGAACAGAAGCCAGAATTGGGGGTCTGGGGTTGGAGCTCAGGGGACAGCTACCCTGGCTCCCTGTGCTGAGTCATTCTCTCACACTACAGAGGACATCTTTCTCCGTGAACCTTTGCTATCTAGACAGTTGTTGCCTAGGGGAAGGCAGTTGCCTCATGCCCTTGGAAGACTTCTCACCTCACCCTGTGGTCAATAGCCTTCGGCTAATCAAGACTGAGTGTTGATGGAACTGCAGGCAGAGGTGGGTCTCTGGAAGCTTTGAGTCTTTGCCTGATCTAATCCTGGGCCCAGGGCTAGGAAAAGCAGACCCTGGTGCACAACTGTGTCCTTTCCAAAGGCACCAAACCACAGCAGAGGGAGCCACAATCTGTGAATTGCTGATAGCTCCAAACAGGGTACTCAGAGCCAGTCAGAAACAGCATCTGACACTGTCCTGCACTAGAGATTGCGAGTTGTAGCAGATCTACCTAATACACAGACACAAACTCAAACAGGCACCCAATATAGGGAGACAGAAAAAAAACACACACACAAAATAAAAACGAAGCCCTAATGAAAGAATAAGAAAATTCTCCAGAAGAAGAGCTAAATGAAATGGAGATAAGAAATTTATCAGACATAGCGTTCAGAATAATGATCTCAAAGATGTTCAATAGCATGAGAAAAGCTATAGTAACTATGAAGAATGGCATAGCACTAATACAGAACTCAGTGGAAGGAATACAGAGCAGATTAGGGGAAGCCAAGGATCAGATCAGTGAATTAGAAGATGGTAGAAAAAAATCAGAGAACCAAAAAAGAAAAAAAAAAAACAATTGAAAAACAGGAGGACAGCTTAATGGAGCTGTGGGACACCATGACACATAATAATATTTGCATAATAGGAATGTCAGAAGAGGAATAAAGTGAACAAGGAATAGAGAATGTGTTTGAAGAAATAATGGCAGAAAACTTCCCTAACTGTGTTCATGGATTGATAGAATTAACATCATTAAAATATCCATACTACCCAAAGCAATCTACAGATTCAATGCAATCCCTATAAAAATACGAATGGCATATTTCACAGATCTAGAACTAATACTCCAAAATTTTATATGGAACCAAAAAAGACCCCAAATAGTGCAGCAGTTTTAATAAAGAAGAACAAAGTTGGAGCAATCACGATACCAATATCGTTATACTACAAAGCCACTGTACTCAAAACAGCCTAATACTGGCACAAGAACAGGCATATAGATCAATGGAACAGAATAGAGACCCCAGTAATCAACCCACACCATTATGCTGAATTAATATTTGACAAAGGAGGAAGGAACATGCAATGGAGTCAAGACAGTCTCTTCAATAAATGGTTCTGAGAAAATTGGACAGATAGATGCAAAAAAATGAAACTAGACCGCCAACTTACACCATTCACAAAAATAAACTCAATATGGGTAAAAGACTTAACTGTAAGTCATGGAGTCATAAAAATCCTAGAAGAAATCATAGGCAGCAAAATCTTAGACATCTCTCATAGGAATATGTTTCCAGATATATCTCCTAGGGCAAAGGAAACTAATGAGAAAATAAACAAATGAGACTACATCAAAATAGAAGCTTCTGCACAGCAAAAGAAACCATCAACAAAACGAAAAGGGAGTCCACTGTATGGGAGAATGTATTTGGCAATGATACATCTGATAAAGGTTTAATATCCAGAATATATAAGGAACTCATACAACTTAACAAAAGGAAGATACACAATCCAATGAAACAATCCACAGCAGACATATAGCTGGCCAAGAGGCATATGAAAAAATGCTCAAAGTCACTGATCATCAGAGAGATGCAAATTAAAACAACAATGAGGTATCGCTTTACACCTCTCAGAATGGCTACCATCAACAAATAACAAGTGCTGGCGAGGATGTAGAGAAAAGGGAACCCTAGTACACTGCTGGTGGGAATGCAGACTGGTACAGCCATTATGGAAAACAGTATAAAGTTTCCTCAAAAATTAAATATGGAACTCCCATTTGACCCAGTGATTCCCACTTCTAGGAATATATTTTAAGAGACCTGAAACACCAATCAGAAAGAATGTATGCATCCATGTGTTCATAGCAACACAATTTACAACAGCTAAGATATGGAAACAGCCCAGTGCCCATCAATAGATGAGCAAATTGAAAAGCTGTGGTACATTTACACTATGGAATACTATGCAGCAGTAAAAAGAAGGATCTCTTACCCTTTGGACAGCATAGAGGGACATGTGAAATAAATCAGTCAGAAAAATACAAGTATCATAAGATCTCACTCATATATGGAATCTAATGTACAAAATAAACTGATGAACAAAATAGATCCAGAAACACAGAAGCATGAAACAGACTGTGGAATCTCAGAGGGAAGGCAGAGGTGGGTGGGTGGGTGGGAAGAGATCAACCAAAGAACTTGTTTGCATATATGCATAACCCATGGACACAGACATAGGGTGGTGAAGGCCTGAGGTGGGGCAGGGGTGGGCTAGAATGGGTCAATGGAGGGAAAAAGGATATTTGTAATACTTTCAACAATAAAGATTTAATTAAAAACAGAAAGAAAGAAAAGCCATTGGAAATTGCTTGGATGATCCTGCAAGTAAGGAGGGTTGGGGTCTCAGGGAATCACCAGGGCAGGGTGAAAGTGTGAGCCAGGTTGATGGAGATTCAGATATGGCGCAGCCTGTCAGCTCTGTGGCAGGGAGGGCTCAGCAAAGGAACAGTGGCCTCTGCCAGGCCTCTGTCTTGAGGAAAGCTGCCCCTCCAGCTCTTGCCCTGATACCAGGCAAGTTAGTTCCTCTCTGAATGTCCCAGGTTCCTTTCAAGCTGCTGCCCCAGTGCTGGAGCTCAGAGGAAGTGAGTCCAAGTACATCCATGCTTGGACCCTTTAAGGGGAACTGCCTGGGACTCCAGCAGCCCCAGCCTCCCTTGGTCACCATCTCTGCTGGATTTTTTTTCTTGTTCTTGTTTCTTCTCTGACAACTTTTTTTAAAAAATATATTTTATTGATTTTTTTGCAGAGAGGAAGGGAGAGGGATAGAGAGTTAGAAACATCGATGAGAGAGAAACATCGATCAGCTGCCTCCTGCACACCCCCTACTGGGGATGTGACCGCAACCAAGGTACATGCCCTTGACCGGAATTGAACCTGGGACCCTTCAGTCTGCAGGCCGACGCTCTATTCACTGAGCCAAACCTGCTAGGGCATCTCTGCTGTTTTTTACAGCCAGAAATTACAGGGACTTCTCTTTCCAGCACTGGAACCTTGAGCTTGGGGGGCCTGGTTGGGGGCTGGGACCCCTCAGAGAAACCTCCACAGCCAAGCTATCTCTCTTTTATTTTAAACCCCAACAACATGGGTGTGGGACCAGCAGGTTCTGCAAATCTGTCCCGAGTCTCCCCCACTCCTACCAGTCTCGATGTGCTTGTTCTTTAATTCCCAGTTGTAGGACTTCCATTCAGCTAGATTTCAGGTGGTTCTGAATGATGGTGGTTCTGTATTTTAGCTGCAAATTTTGATGTGGTTGTGGGAGGTGGTGAGTACCACGTTTACCTATACTGCCAGCGTGACTGGAAGCCATCAGAAAAATCTTGATAAACTCGACTACACTAAAATGATGTACGTCCTTGACTCTCTAAACCTCTGTGCTCTCTTTACCTTGGGAATTACTCATCATTTTCTCTGCAGCAAAATTAGTGGTCAATTTTTGTAATTGTTTCATGGATTTAGGTTTTTCATATTCTTATTTACTTGCTGATAAGTTGCTTAGTCATGTGCTGTAAGAGCTTCTGACTACTTGGCTTCCCTCTGTTTCTCCTTGTAGTTCTGGTACTTTTAAATGTATGATTTATGTCACGCTGTGTTAATTGGTTCATACGTATGTTCTTCGTTGGGGATCTTAATGTTTATCACTATAAAATTCCTTCCACTGCCTCATTTAATTCATTTTTCTCTGAACTCAGACTTGACTGAAATAAACATGATAGCCGTTGGTCTCTCTTTTTTGACATTTGTTGGGTTGCTTTTGTTCTTCCTCTTTTGATCAGCCTCTCTGAGTGACTTTGCTGCTCTCTTAAAGCAGTGGACTTGTCTAATATATGTAACAGATATTTAAGAAGAAATAAACAAGTATATTTTAGCCACTAAAACGGCAGCCAGAATTCTTGAGAAAATTTCCTAGTTCAGACTCCTTCCTTGTAAGGAATAAAGCGAAATGGCTCAGAGCCATCAAAAATATGTTCATTGTGCCCAAGAGGGACCGAGAAGCAAAAGGTTACATGGTTTTCCCACAACAAGTAGGAAGTTCTTCATAATTGTGTATTTGTTACTTTCTGAGCAAAATTAATTATTCCAATTCCATTTAATTACTTCAAAGCAGAAAGTGCATTCAGACCAGTGTTGGTTAGTGAGGATGTACCAGCACCCTGAGCCAAGTCAGGCTTCTCACGGGCTCTCCTTGCTTAAAAACACTTGTGAAGATAACAAGCCAAATTCTTGTGAATTTGTTGAAATTGTGACTTTATTGCTACTCTACCTGTTTTTGCCCTTCAGTCAATATTTTTCTCTTTAATAAAAGCATCATAGCCATCATCTTATTCACATTCTGTGAAAGGCCATTCATTTATTCATTTTAAAATGTTCATAGGGCTGTGCACTCTCAGATACTGTATATAATTCCTCACACTTATTATGTGCACTCTTCTGTGTGCAAATTCTATTTCAATAAAAAGTGTGTGTGCGCTCCCTGGCCAGTATGACTCAGTTGGTTGAGCATCATCCAGTGCACCAAGAGGTCACCGGTTTGATTCCTGGTCAGGGCACATACCTGGATTTCCGGCTCAATCCCCAGAAGGAGGTGCACAGGAGGTGGCCAATCATGTTTCTCTCTCTCATCCATATTTCTCTCTCTCTCCCTCCCTCTCTCTGTCTCTAAAGTTGATAAAAACATATTTTTTAAAGTGTGTGTGTGTGTGTGTGTGTGTGTGTGTGTGTGTGTGTTGGTTATTACATTACAGCATATGAACAAAAAGTGTGGTTTCCACAGCTGATTGGTGTAACTCATCTCCAGGGAGGGGACCGCCTCTTGCTTCTGAGTGACCAGCATTTTGTCTCCTGGTCACTTAAGTGTTCCTGATTGTCAACCTGACCGTTCAGGTAAATACTCAGGGGCTTGTCACTTGCCTCCTGAACCACTTCCGCTGCTCTCCTCTTTCCTCAGCACCTGCCCTGCCATATGGAGATGGCACCCAGGGGGGATGGGCGCCAGTCAGCTCCGTGCAGATTGACCCACCAGGGCTCTGCCCCTCCATCCCCTGCCTTCCGCTCTGAATCTGCACTCAGCGTAGCAGCTGCCCACACAGCCGCTCAGCAGCCCCTTGAATCCAGCCCCGAGGGGTCTGGTGTGCACCCCAGGGACGGACGCCTCTGCCTGTCTCCCTGCCACCCCAGGCCCCTGCAGACGAGGTCAGAGCGTCGTTACCCCTTGCAGTCCTTGCAGCCAGCAAAATAAAGCAAAACCCTGACATGCTGCCCCAGCTCAGCATTCGGCATTTATAAATGTGCTGATCTGTTATCAGATTCTAATCTGGTCATTGAGCTCTCGGGAGAAATGCCCAAATCAAAAGGCTTTTTGTTTCTATTTAGATGCCACAATGCCCTGCTTGATAAGCCAGCTGTGCTAAGCAGGGCTGAACCACTGAGCCTAGATGCAGGGAAGCTGGGATTGGCTTATGGTGAATATGAAATAAAATGCAAGTTAATTCCCAGAGAGTTCTGAGTGCCCCCATTCAAGGGGTAATGTTTCCAGGGTGGGGCGTGGGGTGGGGAGAGAACCCAAAATGCAGCATCTATAGTCCTCCATTGCTGTTTATGAGAAGAACCAGCGACGTGTCCCAGCTCAAGGGGAGACGGTGCTCAGGATTTTAAAATAACTAAAAACAGACAAGCCTGGGGACTTGGTGCAAACAGAAGTCGGTGTACGAATGTCTCTGTGGGGCACCCAGTCCAGTTCCCTCTGCCCTCTTCCTGCAGCTATGCAGGGCTCAGCTCTCCTGGCAGCTGGGTGAGTAAGCAGGTCCTGGGGAGAGTGGACGGCCCAGAACTGGAGTGTTCGAGGTCGCCTTTGTTTCTCAAATGCAGGCTTGATGGTGTTTTCATTACCTGTATTTAAAGGCTAAGTTGCACTCGGAATTGTACTTCAACAAGCACAGTGAACCGTCCATGTGTGTATAGGGAACCACATCTACCTACATACATGCAGAAAGAGTGACTCGCAAAGGGGACCTCAAAGGAGACAGGCAGCTGCCAGCCGTGAACCAGCTGAAGGTACCCAGGTCCGTGCCCAAACCTGCCAACGCCAGTGTTTCTCGTTCTATCGTCACGTCCCTTCAGAAACCGAGACTTTTATTTATTTTATTTATTTATTTATTTAAAAATATATTTTATTGATTTTTTACAGAGAGGAAGGGAGAGAGATAGAGAGTTAGAAACATCGATGAGAGAGAAACACCGATCAGCTGCCTCCTGCACATCTCCCACTGGGGATGTGCCCGCAACCCAGGCACATGCCCTTGACCGGAATCGAACCCGGGACCCTTCAGTCCACAGACCGACACTCTATCCACTGAGCCAAACCAATTTTGGCAAGAAACCGAGACTTTCAAAGGCCCCTTGCTTGCCATTGATCCAGGGAGGCTAACACTTTAGTTTTCTACAGAAATAGGACAGAAAACGTCTTCCTTCGCAGACTGATGAATGGGCTTCAGCCTTATTTCCTAGGCCTGGCTCTTGCTTTGGCAAACTTCCTCGGTGTCTGCACTTGTCCTGTTCTCTTAGGACGTGGACCTGACCTGAGCCCCTACCAAGGGTTGTCCTCCACTATCTCCTAACACACGTTGTTGTTGTTTATAATGCCAACAGCCCGACTTCCTGAGCACGTGCGTTCCTGAATATCCCCATCGTCGTAGTTCACTTGTGAGTAGGGTCACTGGCGACCTCGGCTTCCTTTAGGCAGCACATCGCTTCCCAGTGACTTCTGTCTGGACTGAAAATCTGAGAACAATATAATAAGGTGAAGAGAGCACGACCCTCAGACACCTGGCTATTCTTATTGCCTTAAACTGTTTTGTCTTTTTGCTGAGATCTTTAGTTCTTCTGAGCAGCTCAGTTCATCTTAAAAATGAGGGTCTTTTTTTCGGTTCAAATAACCTGAGTATGCCCCATCCCAACATAACCAGGAAGCCGCGCCCGAAGAGCCTGAAACTGGGGGCCAGCCCTGTGTAACATACAGCCTGGAACACAGGAACACCCAGAACCCCAAATGTTGATTTTTCTACTTATTGATCCTTTCCTTGGCTTATTTTCAGAAACATTGACAACTTCCTTAAAATATTTTCCTTAGCAAACCACTCTTTCCCTCCTCTTGTCCTTTAAGGCATCCTCACTTGGCAACTTGGGCAGCACTAAACTTGTTCCAACAGCCAGGGGCTTAGCTCTTATAAATCCGAAATTCTCCCTCTGGCTTAGAAGTGGAAAAACTTGTACCTTCTTAGCCTACTCCGCTTTGTTTGTACAAGTTACTGCCTTGATGGGTTTGATAATTGTCAGGTATTTTAATTACCGAAAAGTCATTACTTTCTACAAAGAGCTTCTCTTAGGGAAGTTTGATGAGATCTACTGGACTTCGTGAGATTTCAACAGTTGCTCTGAAGAACAGAACCTAATCCAATGGGAAGGTCAGGTAACAGCCCATCAGATACCTGCCCACCCCCATTTCTTATCTGGTTATTGCAGCTCCTGTCTTGAGTTCACAAGCCCTCTACCACCTAACAGTGATTCTCAACCTTGGCTGCACATTAGAATCACCTGGGACTCTTTTTTAAAATCCTGATTTCTGGGCCTCATCCTCTGGAAATTCTGTTTCTTTGTTACTAATGTTGTGGCCCCACCCCATAACAAAGAAACAGAATTTCTGGAGGATGAGGCCCAGAAATCAGGATTTTAAAAAGAGTCCCAGGTGATTCTAATGTGCAGCCAAGGTTGAGAAACACTGACCTAACACGTTAATTGAATGCATATGTCACCGACTTGTCTTTGCTCGCTTTTCCTGGGAAGTACGCGGGGGGGTGGGGTGGAGGGGGAAGTGCCCTGGGCTTCCACATTGCCTACGAGCTGTACGAGTGCGTGGATTGGTCCATTGCCCAATTTTCAACTTCAGTGTTTCTTTGTGCTCTGGTATTGCTTGCCGAGTTTGGCTCACAGCCCCCAAAGAAATGTTTTCAGGTTGTTTAATCTCTCAGCCCACCATCTGCCCACTACACATGAAGAAAGTATTTTTACAACCACATTATAACCAGGAATTCGCTTCTTCTACTAAACTTTGGTCCAAGTTGATGAAACTATATTATAAATAATTGCTTTCCTTCCTTTAAGTTAGAGGTGGGGAACGTCCCGCCTGCAGGTCATAGAAGGCCCGCAAAATCATTTGGTCTGGCCCTGCCAAGGCATTAGGGTGAGTTAATTAAATGTTTGACCAAATAGAGCAGGTTAATTTTTAAGTTGATAATTTTGTATAGCCTGAGAACGATGTTACAAATATCCAAATGGCCCTTGGCAGCAAAAAGGTTCCCCACCGCTGCTCTAAGAAATGGAGTGTCCATGGCGAAGGCTAAGGAAGGGCAGGCCAAGTGGAGGTGCTCCCTCTGCCCACCCACCCAGCAGCGTCCTGGCTGCTGATCTCCCAGTGCAGGCCAGACCTGGTCAAAGCTCACATAGCCTGAGGTGTCAGCCCTAAAAAAAATCCTCAAAACAGCAGGGTGCTTTCATAACTGTAACCTGATAAGTATTCCCTGGGACAGACTTATGGTTCCGTCACCTGAAAACAGCGATGGGATGGATTTAATCATTTGGAGAACCAAGCAACAGACCCCTCTTCCTTCTTTCATTCCTGGGGATTGTCCCAAGGGTCATGTTTTCTCTCTGGAATGTTCAGTTCTTCCTTCTGGTGATGAATTTTTCTGGACAGTTTTCTCTGTTAGCTTAGTAGAAACGTCTCAGCCATTGCTGCCTCATTAAGCTCTCAGTAGATTTTCCTTTCCTTTCATTGCTAAATCTTCATAGACTCATCAGAATGCTCACAAGCCTTTGTCCTTGCTTCACAGTGGCTTCTTCACTCCCTTTCATTGGAATTCCATAGTCACCAATTAACTATATTCTCCAAAGTCACCAAGGAAGCTTTAAGGACCAAAGGTGTTCTACTAAGTCATCAGGCTTTTATAGCATTTGACCATGTGAATTTCCCCTCCTCACTGAAATTCCGCCCTCTTGGTGTCTCCATTCTTTGTTAAATGGAGACATTTACTGAGATTTAGTCTTGAGTCTTGTCCTTTTATCATTCTGTGGCAACACTTTTGGGTGGCTCCCTCTACTGGACAGTTCAGACTCTTTGGCCACCTTCCAAGCCTTCTTTGCTTCACACCTCTACACACAGCCTACGCTCTGGCCACACTTCACTTATGGTTCCAACTGACTTATGGTTCCTTTTACAATCCTATCATCTTAGTCTAGAAGAGTGGTTGGCAAACTGTGGCTCGTAAGTGACATGCGGCTCTTTGGCCCCTTGAGTGTGGCTCTTCCACAAAATACCGACTTCTGCACATGGGCCATGAAGTTTCAATTGCACTGTACATGCATGCCCACAAGTGGAATTTTGTGGAAGAGCCACACTCAAGGGGCCAAAGAGCCGCATGTGACTCGCGAGCCGCAGTTTGCTGACCACTGGTCTAGAATATTCGCTCCACTTTTCTATTTTATCTGGGGAATGCCTACTCACTGGTCAGGTACAGCTTTAAATTCAAATCCTCTTCGTAATATACCCTGTGTCTCCCACCATCACGTCCTGAGCAGAGACCACTGCTTCTCACGCTCTTTCTACAGTCTTCACAGCCTGTGATTGCCTTCAATGTTGAGGCTTCATTCTAGCCAGGACCTAACATACAGCAGGTGTCTGACATACAGCAGGTGCTGCGTGAGGTCACTTATTCCGCCAACATTGATGGAGTGCTCACCCTGCAGCAGGCACTGTTTTAAATGTTGACAATATAATGGTGGGAAAAGTAGACACAATCCCCACCTTCACATACCTAGTAGTTTCAGGAGAAAAACAGAAAACCACTCTAAAGAAACAACAGTGTTTCTTTAGCTTCATTGCATTTCCTGTGCCTTGTATAATCTTTACTAACCTGAGAGTTACTTCTTATATGTGAAGTTGCTAGTTTCCTGAAGTACTAATTAAAGTATAATTATCTATATACTAGAGGCACAGTGCATGAAATTTGTGCACTGGGGGGGTGTCTCTCGACCCGGCCTGCACCCTCTCTAATCTGGGACCCCTTGGGGGATGTCCAACTCACAACTCGGGACTGCTGGCTCCCAACCACTCACCTGCCTACCTGTCTGATTGCCCCTAACCACTTCTGCCTGCCAGCCTGATCACTCCCTAACCACTCCCCTGCCAGCCTGGTCACCCCTAACTGCCCTCTCCTGCTGGCCTGGTAGCCCCCAACTGCCCTCCCTTGCCAGCCATCTTGTGGTGGACATCTTGTGACCAAATGGGGGCGGCCATCTTGTGTGAGGGTGTGATGGTCAATTTGCATACCATCTCTTTATTATATAAATTATATAAGATATAAAATCCTAAGTGACCATCCACCCCTGCAGCCGTTCGCCTGGTAGCTATGACGCTCAATGGCCACCAGGGGGCAGATGCTCTGACCAGTAGAGGAGGGAGCCCAATTCCTCATGGAATCGGCCGTGGGTTATGTTGCTGTTAGGGCACTGTTGGCCCTGAATCTGCTTCACCCACGCCCTGGACCCAGAGAGGAGGGAGCCCGATTTCCAGGGTGTATCTGAGAACCACCCTCTCGAAATCCAGGACCCCTCGAGGGATGCTGGAGAGCTGGTTTTCTCCCACTCCCCGCAGGCCAGGCTGAGGGACCCCACTGGTGCACACTGGGCCTCTAGTCTAGCAATAAGTTTAGATCTCAATAGAACAAATTAACATTATAATGATCTGAAGCCTAAAGCTTACCATTTTTTGTTTTTGTTGTTTTATTTTTAGCAAAGAAGGAGAGCTGAAGAAGCAATAGAGAAACATGGCAAATGTGTAGCTATTAAGGTGCATGTGTGTGTATGTGTGCTTTTCTGAGGCAGTTGGAAGGATGTTACTGAAAGGGGAAAAGGAATGTATTAGGAGAGGCTGAAGAGGCATGATGCTGAGAAAAACTGAGTGCTGAGTAATAGTTTGGGCCACAATCTACTGTTATATCTTTTGGAAACTTCTTGATGGTCCCAGAAATCCCTGGTTTTGTGTCCAATCGTTTTCTAGATGTTGGCTGGACTCCTCCGGGCACTGGTTAGGCCTGCAATTGCCTTGTTGGGAGAGCTGAACAAAACCAGCCGCTCCATTCTGTTGAAAATGAGAACCACATTAATTAATGTAGAAAAGGGGAGGAATGAGGCAACTCGAAGGGGTACTTCAGATTTATTGTGATTGGTGTAATATTAACATTTCCATAGAATTTCCCCTTAGGGACAATATACATTATAAACTGCTTGGTACCACTAATCTTCATAGCATATGTTATGTCATGAAGAGGTAATTTCCTCACCACTCATCTAAGCTAAGAACATCCCAGCCTTTGTACTAAATCCCTACTGTCATAAAGACCAAGCCAAATCACGAGGGCAGATGGTGGTTTATACCTGCCAACTTATAATCAGGCTTAGAGTCATCCGCACAGGCCTGCCAGCATGCCCAGGCGTGACAGGAAGGCGCGGGAACACTCCCTGGGATCCTTTCTCTGCACAGTTGGGAGGCTTCTCAGAACACAGCTAGCTGCTGCCCCTGAGGACGGCAGATGAGACTCTTCACTCGGAACCAGCCAGGACCTCTCTGCTTTCCTGTCCTGGGGCCCCTGGTCCCTGGCATTTTGTCAGGTCCTCTCCCAGGATGATGAGTAGTGTTGATAACATGTCCCGACAGACATCCCAGTTAAGGCTCTTCCAAGAAATCCCAACACCAGGCCCCTGCCCCCTTTCGGCTCCACTGAGCCCACAGCTGAGCTTTCCTTGCTGTAGACACTGTCTGTGAGCACAGAGAGCAGACAGATGATGGGTGATACAGAGAGGGAACGAAGGGTAACCATAGATATAAAACACTGATATTTCCCAAAGAGATCAAATAGGAGACCAGAGAAGTGATTTCAAATGAAAACAAAAAGTTTTGTATTAATTCTGCTTTTCGTCCTTTGGATGGGTCAGGTGCTATACTAAACAATTCACCCACTGTCTCATTTAAGCCTCAAGTCAGCCTTCTATGAAGTAGATGCTATTGTCAGTCCCATTTTCTGCGACCAAAGGAGTCAGGGAGCTTGGGGGTACCTGGCTGGTTAGCAGAGGAGTGGAGGCTTGAACCTAGCTCTAATTGAAGCCAAAGATCTGTGTATGTTTGCTTTTCAACAGTTTTGAGTATTGCTGTCATTAATTCTAAAATTAGCTATATTTCAGTAATTATTAATTATCTTGTGATGTTCCAAGTATGAAACAATATTTAAGGTAATCTAAAACCCTCCTGGTAATATCCAGACCTCTCTCTCTCTCTCTCTCTCTCTCTCTCTCTCTCTCTCTTTCTTTCCTTTTCTTAAACGCATTGGTTGATATTTTAGCCCCATGTTAAACTGTAATGTGACATCAGCAGAACACTTCTTGAGTTTTCCCCTGAAGTGTGATGCCAGCTCCACGTGCTTTTCAGCATTGATGGCGGCCACGTGCTTTCTTATGGGATCTATGAAATGATGGCTTACAGGCCACAGTACTGACTTACCTCCCACGGCTAGAATAAATCCACTTGGGAAGGAGTTACTATTTGTTTAAGGAACTGTTGAGTTTTCCTGACGAATATTTTATTTTGGCTTTTGTACTTTGTTGTTAAGTGAGATTGGTCTATGGGTTTTCTTGCTCGTGATCGTCATCATTCCTTGGTGTCAATGTTGTATTTTCTTCATAAAACGCACTGAGGGACTCTCCTTTTTCTCTGATATGAAACAATTCAAATAACACTGGAATTATACGCTTTCTAAAGGTTTACAGAATTCCCCTTTGAAGGGAAAAAAGCTGCTTTCAGACTACTTTTTTCAGATGACTGCCTCCATTTTTTTAGTCTTCTGGTGGAGTTTTGGTAAGTTATAAAACAACATTCTTTATTTTATCCAGGTTTGCAAAGTTGATTGCATAGAGTTAAACCAAACAAAAACAAACGAAAATAAAAACTTTTATAATCCTTTTTATTTCCTCTTTTTCTGTGACTGCACCTTATTGTGGTCCAAGAATTTTATAAGCTCATTTCCATCACCTGAAAGGTTAAATTACTTCTATTTTTATTTCCAGGTTTTGAAAGAAAAATTCCCATTAAAAGATTAAGTTCCTGGGCTTATTCAATCCTTGCCACACACTCTGCATGGCTGATGTATTCAGACACCAGCTCTATCCTCTTCTGAATATTAAAGTCCATGCTGAGTGAATTTAGTGAAATTCTTCCCTGGACGAGCATCTGGTGCCTACTCACTGAGACTTTAACTGCTCAGAGAAGGCCACTGGCTCTTCACAGGCCCGCCCCGAGCACTAGGCCACAGCTCAAGCACTAGGCCACAGCTCACACCCAAAACAACACTTTAAAAAAATGTAAAGGATTCTATTTAATTTGAAAGGCCAAGTTAAAAGTTAATAAATTCAATCAATTTGCAAGTTATTTGCTAGAATGGAGGGTCTTAGTACCTTAATTAAACAGTCCATGGAATTTAAGTTTTTGTATTAATCACTCAGATTTCATTCCCAGCTCATCTACTTCAATAGACACATCTTTATGTTTCCACGAGGCTTATGTTTCTTGGGGGACAACAGTAGACAAATTACTATCCTTGGGCTACTCATTTTCATTTATGTGGGGGAGAGAATATGCGTTTCTAGCTTTCAGAACATAGAGGCGACAGGAGTTATACTTTCTTCTTGAGTCATGTAGCACATGGCTGTTTGTTTTGAAAAATGTTGTAGCAGGTGAGAAAGGGGCCCTGGGAAGGTTACTGTCTTTCTCTGGGCCCCCAGTTACTAACGGCTGAGCTGAGCCCACAGCCCAGGTTTCTCAACTCCTTACCTCCTAGACTTCACAGCTCAGCCATGGAGACAAGTATGTGAGACGAATGCAAGGAAGTGGTGGTGATAAGGACAGTGATGAAAGTCCTACAGCCCTGTCTAGTCCCGTTGCTCAGCCGAGCTCTCCGATCCTTAAATTACTCTCAGCAGACACCCAGCCAGTGACGTCAGAATTGGAGGCCACGCTGGAGCTCAAAGGAGGCAAATGTAGGGAAACGGAAGGAAGAAGGACACTTCGCAACCCACACTAACACGTTACTTCCCAGATGTGGCCGATGCTGGAGTCTATCCTCCAATATTTGCTCTTCCTTCATTTCATGGCACTTGAAATAGATTACCTCCCTGGCTTGTGCTGGCCAAATGGTTTGAGAACCAAAACTGCATTTCTCAGCCTCCCTTGCTGTGACTATGTTTTGGCCAATGAGCTGCCAGTGGGAGTTTTCTGGGACAGCTTCTCTCTGCTCCTGGCGAATGTCTCACCCTCCTTCTGCCTGGCACACGGATGTGATGGCTGGGCCTAGGAGGAGGGTGCACTCGAGGGAAGGGGCCCTGTGAGCTGGGACAGGCTGGGTCTCTGAGCCCCCATGGATCAGGGCTGCACGCAAGCCCTGCACTGTGTGCTCTGGACTCTGAAACACGTAGTGAAACCCCATCTCCACAAACAAGGGGCAACCAAAATATGTCGGCATTTTGTAAAAGGGTTACGGAGAAAAGACTCTCCCACAAGGCTCTGACAGTAACCAGGTAGAGTTCTAGCATGTTCCTAAGCTGTGGGGTTGAGTCCAGAAGCTCAGCTGTCATCCTGAAAACCATCCCTATGGTCTCAATGCACCAGGCTGTCAACTAAAGACCCTAACTTTCCTCAGGGCCTACACTACGTCAGAGCCATGCTTGCTTATGGGAACCGAAAAAGGTTCCCCTCCCCAAATGAAGAGGGCTGAGGGCCAAGACCAAGATGGGCCCGGGGCATCGTGTACAAAGAGACCCCTGAGCAAAAGGGCCAGGGCAGCACAAGAATGACTAAGCGCCTGAAGGAATTGGGTCACCATGGCCACACTTATGAAGACAGAGGCTCCACCCCAGTGGGGGGGGGGGGGGGGGTGCCTGAGAGCATGAGCTCACCCTTCTCAATTCCTTGATCTAAGAATAAAGCTTCCACTCTGCTTCACCCAACCCAGTCTCGTTCTCTGGCACCAACAGCACTGGGCAGGCGGACCTCGGTTTGGGTCCCAACCCAAAAGGTCTGTAGTATTCGTTTTGGACATAATCTGTTCTGGGTGATCACAGGTCTAACTTCTTATGTTAATTCCCATAAACTCCTTGGACTAAGCAGAATATTCCAATGGCTCAGGCGAATGCCCCAGAGCCACCCAAATGTCTCTGAGTGATTCTAATCAGGCCTCTCCATACCACCCTGAGGATACGCCCGTGCCAGGTGAGCCTCTACCTGCACGCAACCCCTGTGAGAGAAGCTGCTCCGGAGGGGGGAGGAGGCCTGATTAGAGCAGCGATTGTCGACCTTCTCCATCTCATGGAGCACACCTGATTACTACAATCCTGTGGCACACCGAGAAATCCATCTTTTGCCGATCTGACAAGAAAAAAATAGGTATACTTTTGATTCATTCACACCAAACGGCTATTGTCGTGTTTGCTGTTGTCATTTTTTTATTTAGCAATCTAGAAAGAGGTCTGTGCCCCTGACTGAAGAGTCAGGTATTGCATGTTTTAGAAATTGCTGCGTCTCCTCATTGAAGATCGCTGCACTCATACGTTGATTGATTCAGTTATTCCAATCCGCGTCCACCGAACTTGAGCGGGAAGTTCTGCTGTGAGTAGTCTCGAGGGCGTCCGTGCTCAGAGGGCAGAGAACTTTCCACTGCCTCCTATCAGTTCGGATCTGTCCAACTCCTACTGTCACATATTGTTTTCCATTTCCGAGCTCTCCATCCTTTATATTGACTTCCTTTGTTCACCTAAAAATTTTTCACAAAAACAAAAATAGTCCACAAACATTTAAGAGCTCTCTTCCTTGCAAGCCCCTATTGTCATCTCTAGGGTTGACAGAGAAAGGAAGCTCTGGACTATTCCAGGACATCCGTTCTTCTCCTCGCGTCTTGTTCTTGCATGTGGAGGCAGCCTCCTCGCTTGGTGTTGTCGGTATAAATCACTTCCTTCACTGACACTCAATGAATGGAGACGTCTTCTTATTTCTCCTTTAAGCAACACCATCTCATTTTGCTACCTGCAGTATTTTTCCATTTTTATCTCACACCAATGACATTGTCTGTTTTCTGTTTCAGCAACTTACTTGCCTTAATTGGCGCTAAGTGTTTTGTCTTGCTTCACTCTGTCCCATTGCTGGAGGGATGGAAAGGGATGTGGCCACTGAGTTGGTGGCTCCTCAGAAGATTTAAATAGAGTTACCATCTGACCCGACAATTCCACTCCTGGGTGTTACCCAAGAGAAATGAACACACATGTCCACATAAACCTGTACATGAATGTTCATAGTAGCACTACTCAGACTAACCAAAGAGTGGAGACAACTGAGTTGCTAGCAATGATGAACGAATAAACAAACATGGCATGTTCATGCTACAACACGGATGGATGCAGAAAACACTGTGCCGAGTGAAGAAACCAGACAAAAAAGGCCACATTCTGTGATTCTGTTTTTGTGAAATGTCCAGAATAGGCAAATCTACAGAGACAGACAGAGGAAGTAGAGGAGTGGCTGCCAGGGGCTTGGGAGGAGAGAAGAACGAGAGCTAATGAGGACGAGTTCCTTTTGGGTTGCAATAATGTTCTCCTAGGAGACAGTGGTGATGGTTGTACAACTTTGTGGATGCACTAAAAACCACTGGATTGTAAATGTAAAAATAAACTCTAGATGTTCATACAAACTTGCCATATCTGAGAAAGTAGGAGATGGGGGGTTGGGACAGAAAATAACCTGACAGATACGGCATCATGTCCCCCAAACAGAAAAAAAGGAAATCCCAGGTCCCTTTCCCTTTCCTCCCAGTCCTCTTCTTCCCAGAGCCGCAGTCAGGCACATAACGAACACTGATGACACCCCAATCTGTCACTGAAGTAGAACAATTTAGGGTAATCACTCCCAGCTGGTCAGTGACAGTTATAGAAAGTGACCAGAAAGGGCAGAGGAGGGGGTCTGCCTGTTGGGTAATAAATAGCTAAAGCTCATGCAACACATCAGCCCGTGAACATCCTATCTCCAAGCATCTACCCAAACGAGAGCTTGCAGAACAGCAGGCAACCACCCCCTGCGCATCCCCCTTTGTCCCTTGCAGCCGGGCCCTTGAACAGACTTGAGCACATGCCCTTCAGGTCTGTGGTTTGAGATTATAAGACAACAGACCTTCCCCCTTTCCTCCCTGCCTTGCAAGGTAAGTGACATTAGTCCAGAAAGCACCAGGCTGCCCTTGGGAGCCACAGTGCATTGCTTTGCATCTACCAGGCCTGCTGGCCTCGCAGGGAGAAGGGCAGACTTGTGCAGCATGTGGAGCTGCCGCCGCTGCCGGGAGAGGGCAATGTTCCAGCGGGATGCCTGGCCCAACCCATCACCTGTGCCACCTCCCCTGCCACACCCCTCCCTGAGCTACTGCCTGGAAACCGTCCCAACCCGCCTGCTGTTTGCCCCACATGCCGCAATCTATGGCGACGCTGAGCCCTTGCTGTGTAGGCAGTGAGGTAAGAGTCGCCTCTTTCCTCATCCGCCCGCATAGATCTGGGCCAGAGATGGGGAGTTTCCACTTGCAGCCCTCAGCTTGGGAACTACACCTGCCCTCCTGGTCTTTGAGCCAAGCTGTCTCCATGCTTCCTCCTTAGGACAATGTCCGTGATTAACCTCAAACCCCCTCTCTGTAAAATGATAATAATAGTACCCAACTCAGAAAGTTACTGTTTGGATTCAATGCAGACAATTACTGCAGCCGGGCTAGCCTAGGGCTGACTCGCTGTCTACTATAGTGGTTCTCAACCTTCCTAATGCCGTGACCCTTTAATACAGTTCCTCATGTTGTGGTGACTCCCAATTTCATTATTACAAATTGAACATAATTAAAGCATAGTGATTAATCACAAAAACAATAGGTAATTATATATGTGTTTTCCGATGGTCTTAGGCAACCCATGTGAAAGGGTCATTCGACCCCCAAAGGGGTCGCGACCCACAGGTTGAGAACCGATGGTCTACTAGTATCTACAATAAATGCCATCGTTATTCTTGGTGTATTTCTTTGTTTTTAACTACAGAGTTCTGGATAGGAAGGCAAATCAATTCACTCAGAATTAATTCTTGAAATAATCAATTTGCAGAATGACCATAATTCACAAGTTGCAGGGTGTTCTTTTTTAGCAGTTTTAATAAAAATATTTGATTTTTGATTATACATAATCAAATATATTCTTTCGTCCATGGGCATGGGCTCTGGGATCTGGGATCAGCATGGCCCAGGCTCTCTGAAGTCATGTACCATCTGGGAGACCTTGGAAAATTCACTGACTTCCCTGATGGCGAGCCTCTGAAGCACAGAGGTAATGACACCAACTTCAAGAGCTGCTGGAGGAGTGGTGAGGTCAGATATGCAAGGTGCCAGGAACAGTGCTGGGTAAATAGCAGCTGCTTAATAATGATGGTAGCATGCAAGTCCCTTGCCCACAAAAGTCCCTCTGGGAAGACTTCCCTGCTTCCCTGGATATCTGGTCTACCACACCACCTTCAAGAAACCTGATGACCTCAAGTGGAGAAGAGAAACACTGGGGTTAGTTGCACACAGTTGTACGTGTCCGAAGGCTTGTGGTTTCCCACTTATCTAAGTCATTAGAATCTACATATTTTACCACTGACTTTTTAACTGACACACAGATAAGATTAAACTTGTTTCATTCATTAGAAAAAAATTCCCTTACTTATTTTGACAACTTCATAAAACCTGGCTCATGTTTCATAATTGCTTCCCCATTTTTACTGACATTTTATCATTTATAATTACTTGCAAAGGGCAAACTGTCATGGTTGGCTGCACGAAGAAAATATAGCTGCCAGATGCCCAGTCAACTGACTCTCTAAAGTAGCCACATTTCTGAAACATATGGTGCTCCGGTTAGATCTTTCCACGAAGCCACTATGAATGAAGAGCTAGTCTTATGGAAGTTTCTAAAGAAATGTTCTTTGAAAATTCCCTGAAATTTACTTCCTTTGCGGCGTGTTAGCCTTTTAGGCAGGCGCTTAGTGATGCTCTCTAGCCTGGAAACTGGGGGCTCCTGGAGAAAGCTCCTTGGTCTGTGTTGCATCTGGGCCAGATTTCCCAACACAACATCCCATCCCATCCCTGACATGCCCACGGCACGTCGTGTTAAGCAATGTGTACCAAAGGCTGTGGTCACAAGAGATTTCTTTTTAAGTGCTTACATACTTATTACAAGAGATTTCCCAGTATTTAGCACACCTCCATGGAGTGAGTCTAGAAACTTGTCAAATCGTTGGGAAGTTGTACTTAGAGAATGAGGGGATCAGAGCACAGTCTTTCAGAATGCCGAGGCCTTAGAAATGCTTGTCTTGAGCTGCCAGGTGTACACTGTTTAGAGAAAAGCCCTTTCTTAGGGCCGAGGAAAAGAGAGAGAGCGCCGTCCCACTAGTGAGCAGCACCTTCACGCTCACACTTCACTGTCCTGTGTTTCTCTGTGCCCACACCCCTCTGTGCTCATTCCTGTTGCTTTCTGCATTATCCTCGGTGGACTACTGTGCTTCTTCAACCTGAGCAGGAGTCGTGACGTGGGAAAATGAGCCAAACAAGAACTGCTCTTTGGCTGCTCAGAGCACTCTCATTTTCTCACTAATGTTTTGAGATTATGTCCATATAACTGGCTTCCAGAATGGACCTGAACTAGCTGGCTAGCATATGATGGTCTAAATACTGTTTTCCTAAAGGAAATGAAGGTACGTTGAGGCTAATTGCTGACCTCAGAACACTTGCAGCAATCATTTCCATAGCTGAAGTTCAGAGGCATGACGTAATGGCGACCTAAGCTTTAGAGTCTTGTCTTTTTCCATTTTTTGGAATAAAGTCATAACATGAAAATAATAAAATAATCTATTGGAAACTTCGACAGCACTTACTGAATATTGAATCTATTCTTGCATTAATTAGCACTTCCTATCTAATAACCCCGAGTGGCTTGCTTTTAGCTATGATCCCATAAATGCGTAACACGGTTTTGTTAGCCTCATGGATTTGGAGACATTTCCGACTTAAAGGTGACAATTGGTAAGAGACACTCGTGGGCCACACTGTCTGTCTTTGGTTTTTATGATGAAATTTCCTGACTCAGACTTGCTTAAGGTCACCAGGAGCAGAGGGAAAACCCGGGGTGTCAGTGTCTAACCACTCGGCCTCTGGGCCCTTGCCCCTCAGCATAGCCAAGGGGTCCCCCTGCCCATATGTTATGTGACATAGTTCCTGAGAATTGAATGATACCGTATAAGCTGGAGCCTCTGAATCCTAAGGAAGCGAGGGGCTAAGGTAACATACATACAGGACCAGAAGTATAGCACGCTGCTATATCTGCATACCGTAAAGGTGAATGAAAGAGGGTCAGATAGAGATAAATGGGATTTAAAATATGTATGGCCTCTTGTGTTCCTTGCTGAGCTCCTGCTGCATGGGGTTTCCTGCTGCTGTGAGTGTGGGAGGTCTGTGCCCAGAGCCAGCAGAGGCCTCGTGCAGCGTCAGCACTGAGGCGGGTTGCCCCGGGGCCTGGCTGGGCAGGCAGTGCGGGTGCAGTTGGGGCGGTTCAGGTTGGGATCAGGCCATTTCTCAGCCTTGCTCATTGGCCCACAGAGCAACTTTCGGCTGCCACGGGACAAGCCCGTGTCCTGTTGGCTGGCCCGTTCCTAGTGGCCAGAATCCTCCACTCACCATCGCCTGTCAGTATCACGCCAGGTTTACCATCCGACAGCGGGCGCCAGGCGCCTCAGCACATTCCCGGAGGAGAAAGGAAGTTGAAAAGATCATAAAGGATTTGTGTGTGGCTCTCAAGTCTGCCAACAACTGCGTGGTCTCTGCACACAATCAGGGAGAGAGAGTTCCCTTCCCTTCCAACAGGAGGGAAAGGGCCTGCAGTGTTGCAAAGATATTGAGAAAGCAGCCGATCTCTTGGAAACTGATGTTTTTTGAAATAATTTCCAAATGCAAACTGTTACTGATGAACTTCTCCTGGCGCCCCTGGGCCCTCCGGCTGTGGCCAGGCCTGGGCGTTCTCAGAAGCGTCAGCTGACCAGAGAATACTGTGGGTACCCTGTCCGGCCTCTCCCCACTCTCTCCAGACTTCAGGAAAAAAGGATGCAGCTTTTATTCATCCATCACCAGCTACAGAAGAGAAAGATTCGCTTGAGGCAGTCACGTTTCCCCGTCATTGTATTGATGGAATTACAACCTAATGCAGACACATCTCTCAGGGCAGAATGTCTTACAGGATGTGACCTGGAGGAGCACTAACCTGGTCCAAAGAAGAAAACCCTTTGCTAATAAAGGGATTATGCCTGAAGAGTGTCCCCCCAACACAATTCAGACTCTCCCCCAAGTCCTATTGCCGACTCTCTCTAGCCAGCTGCCACCTGCTCAGCTCTGGGCATGGCCTGGCCCTCCGGTCCCCTCTCTAAGAGGACCTTTCCTTCCATCCCACCCGAGTCTCTGGGAAGAGGGACAGGGAGAGCAGTCCTGCATGAGCTGCGGAACGTCACAGGTGACCACCTGTCCCCTCCCTTCCTTCCTCTGCCTCCTCCTCCAACTCTTTCTCAGATCAGCAGCTTCCCCAGGAGACATGCAGACACTTGATTGTAGTGTTGCTGTTCTACGCAACGTTTCAGGAAATTGCTAGTCATAAATTAAAAAGATACTGATTTGTAAGTGAAGAGCTGACAGGCAAATTTTGGCATAATCTTAACTTACTAAAACTTTTCATTAATTAATTTACTTTTATTGGCTTTTTTAGAGAGAGACGAAGGCAGAGGGAGAGAGAGAAACATCCATGTGAAAGCAATATCCATAGCTGACAACCTTTCGGGGCACAGGACGACGCCCAACCCGCTGAGCCCCACGGGCCAGGGCCACTGACACTTTAATCAGCAGAATTGTACGTGGTGAGTCCTGGACATTAGCATCGGCCGAGACCAAGTTCTGTCCTCGCTATTCCACAGTCTCTGCCTCTTCATGTGTGAATAATTCAAAAATAAAATGAGATCATCGATGTAAAAATCATATGTTTCTGGTACACAATAATTGTTGAATGAATGTTAGCTCTTATTTTTAAATTCCAAACTTATACCACCTCCCTACCAGTGATATATTTTAGGACCAAAGCATTATTAACAATGGCAAATCCTCAGCAAGCTTTGGAAGCCGAGATTGGAATGGAAGAGATGAAGCCTGAAGCTAAATGTGTAAACAGCATGCAAGAGAGCACCTCCGGTCCACGGAGGACTGCGGGCTCGAAGGTGCACATCCGCCAGGAGGTTCTGCTCAAGACGCCCAGGTGCGTGGGGGGGCCTTCCCGCCCACAAACCGTCCTGGGCCCCAGCTGCGCCCGCTACATGAAGAGGAAATTTGGACACAGACAGACAGGCGCACTTACAGAACATTGGTGAGCATTTTATACAATTGCAAGGTCTGGTGAACTATCATTTACTGCCTTACAATATCTAGCACTTTATTTCTCTCAATAATTACCACCTGATTGAGGGGGAGAGTGGGCGCCTCCCTGCAGCTGGCACCAGCGCCAGTCCCAGGCGTCACTCCCGGCAATCCGCTATCATCAATGCGTTTTCCTTTGGATAAAGGCCATGTGCAAACAGGTGGCTGCCCAATGACCAGGTGAATTGAGCATCAACTGTGATAAATGGTGCCATTCGCGCCTCTGCCTCAAGGACTATTTCTGTTTACCTTGGCAACACGTACGGATGGGTGTGTCTGCTCCGCTCTGCCCAGGGGTGAGGTTGCTTGCTGGCTTTCGAAATCTCTGACCGGGCTGCCTGCATGTAACTCACATCACATTCTGCTGTATGCTTTCTCCTTGATAAACTCCCCTCTTTCTTTTCTGCCTCGGTGGGGAGCTTTTCTGGGCTGGCAGAGATGTTGTTTTTCTGTTTCCCAACACATACACACCACTGCCTCTGTGTTTCTGTCCCTACTGTGCCCTCCACTAATTCAAGTTTGCATTTGTGCAGCGGACAGGCAAAACCTCAATCACATCCAGACCCTAATTTAGGGGTGAGCCTGGGAAATGTAGTATTTTGCTTTCTAGTCCCTACAATATATGTTTCATGCAAAAGAATGAAGCTCTGATTTCCTAGGCAAGTAGGCATTATAAAGCCATGCAGTTGAAATGAGCTTAAACCTCTCCTTTAACTCCTGGAGGAACGCCAGGATTTAGGAATTTTCCTAAGCACATGCTGCAGCTCACACCTTCTGGGTGCGTGCCAGGTGTCAGGGATGATGAATGGCCGGGTTTGAGCATCTGCCACTGCCTCTGCGCACATTCTCCACTTCATGTTTAGTTCTCACATCAACCCTGGAAGCTGGGTGTCGCCATTTGGATTTTACTCAGGCAGGTTCAAACGGAGGTGCAACAGGTCCACGTCCTGCTCCAAGCCATCCAGCTGCAGGCGGATGTGATCTGTTCCCCACTTTCTTCACCTGCAGGTTCCCAGACAGACCCAGTGGGCTCCCCTGCCACTCCACACAGTCTCGCGGCCATTGCTAGAGTGAGGAGAATGCTTCGAAGATAAAGAATCAGACTCTTCCTGCTGTGGCTTAACTCAGAGCCCGGCTTGCGGTCCACCAGCTGAGACCAGAGACCACGCTCTGTGGACTAGTTCCCATCCTGTTGCTCACATGGCAGAGAACGCATTTCTTTGCCAGCTCTGGAAACAGAGGAGGGAGGGGCGGTACCCCAGCTCTGGGTTCCACGAGAGCCCTACCCCAGCGGTTTCCAGATCCCAAGTGGGCATCCCACACAGCCTGGGTGCAGGGGCAGGCACCCCTCGGGGCGCCACACATCACCGCAACTGCACTGCCCATGATAAGATCATCTGTTATGCAACATTTGGGGAAATGTCTGACTTATCTCAAGCTCATTTAGATTTCAAAATTAAAAAATTTTCTTCTGTTTGGGCCAGTGCACGCACGAAATTGTTAAAAGTTTGTATTTCCTTACCCCACCTCTTTATCGTGCTACGCTGAAGATGATGGATGTTTTTTCAAAAAGGAGTTTACTAGGAGATTTCTCAAAACAAATAAACCAATAGCTCATCTGTAAGAGTGTGTGTGGTAGATAATAAATGGCCACACATTCTTGGCAGCGCCTCAGGAGGTGAGACCTGTTCCACACTCCCTGAATCTGGGCTGGCCTTGTGAGCAGTAGAAGGCAATGGAAGTGACCTTGTGTGAGTTCCGAGTCTGGGTTTCCATTCTTGCCCTCTGGGGGCGCTGTGTCCATGAGAACCAGCCAAGGCTACTCTGCTGGAGGAGAGACCATGTGGAGCAGAGACAAGCCTTCCTGGACCAACTGGTACCAGCATACCTGCCCACAAACTGCAGTCACCTGAGTGACTCCACGCAGAAGCAGTGGCCAGTTGGGCTCTGACCAAATTGCTGACCTATCAAATTGGAATTAGATACAACGACTGCTTTACAACAGATAACTGATTCAGTATGTAGTAGTAGCCTCACACGTAGCTGCGGGAAGGGCACACCTAGTCCAGGGCCTGCCACATACTATGTGCTCAATAAATGTTATTATTATTTGTAAAGAAATTGTGTGTTTCAGAAGAGGAGAGTTGAAAGTTAAATGCATGTTATAAAACCAAGGTATAGATGTTGTCCTTAATAATCTAGAGTTTGAAATGAAAATAAAGAAACAGAGACTATTCCAGATGTGGCTTAACTCAGAGTCTGGTTTATGGTCCACCAGCTGACCACCCATTGGCATACCTTCATTACTGAAAAACAGTGGGTTCAATATTACACAAAGTCATTGGCAACCACTTATTCCAGTCCTTGGCTGCAAATAATTCACAGAAGCCAAGCAGTGTTTGACATTGTTTTTCCTAGTTTCTAAGGGGGAAATAGTCCAAGATTCCCATTTGTGACATTTTCAGGTACGAATTCTCCAGACAAAGTCTCCACTAGAGAAACATGACCTGTCTCCTTGCTCAGCTGAAAGGCAGAGCTCACGGACACACTTGCATGACTGCAGTGCAAACACCTGAGGTCCTTTCTCTCTGTCCATCACAGCAAGACGGCTTGTGTGAAGGAGCAGCTGAGAGGCAGCACTGTGGGGAGTCGCTCCTCGATGAGCCAGCTTACTCAGGAAGTTACTCTCACAACAATCCTGAGGGGCTATTTTCCATCTGTTTCTTTATTTCCTGATTATTTTAACTTACCTTATTTTATACATGAGAACATTGATATTGAACTGGATAACTTTTCTAAAATAAGAGAGAGCCCTAGTCGGTTTGGCTCAATGGATAGAGCATTGGCCCATGGACTGAATCCCAGGTTCGGTTTCGGTCAAGGGTGTGTACCTTGCTTGCAGGTTCCCTGGCCCTGGTCGGGGTGCACGCAGGAGGCAACCAACCCATGTATCTCTCTCACATCAATGTTTGTCTCTGTCTCTCCCTCTCCCATCCACTCTCTCAATGGAAAAAAAAAATAGAATTACCAAAAAAATGATTAACAAAAATATTTGGATTAACAAAAATAAATTAATTAAATTAAATGAGAGAGAGAGATAGTACATGGTGGGGTTAATGTTCTAATCATCTTAGAACTACCCCACTGAATGACTTTATTAGAACCACCTTGTTGTTTAAGCTTTCCTCCATTGGAGTTTATGTCATTTGCAAACATAAGAATATTAATTGTGGCAGAGATAGTTAACTGTCATCCCCAAATGTATGCCTTTCCTCCCACAGTAGGCATTGCCACCAGGAAACTGTAGCTCAGAAACCACACTTCCGCCGAACCAGTTTGGCTCAGTGGATAGAGCGTCGGCCTGTGGACTGGGGGGTCCCAGGTTCGATTCTGGTCAAGGGCATGTACCTTGGTTGCGGGTGCATCCCCAGTGTGGGGCGTGCAGGAGGCAGCTGATGGATCTTTCTCTCTCATCCATGTTTCTGACTCTCTATCCTTCTCCCTTCCTCTCTGTATGTATATATATATTTTTTTTTAAAAAAGAAAAGAAACCACACTTCCAATCAATACACATAGGTTGGACCATGTGACCTGTTCGTACTAATGGGGAAGAGTAGAAGTGATGTGCATGTATCACTTCCAGATCAAGATTGTTATGCATTGGTTGCACCTTCTTTACCCTCCCTTCTTATTCCACCAGCTTTATGCAAATGAGCACGGCATTATGGATGGTGAACCTAGAAGAGTTCATGTAAATGAGAAATAAACTTCTACCAAATATATTGGAGCAATTATATAATTATATAGCACGGCAGCTACTCCTATCCCTAGTAATATGCTATTATAACCTCTAATCTTCATTAGTTATGATAGTTAAAATGTTCTTTGAGCCTAGGAATAAACATGAAATATATACTAGAAAAGGTAATGATTGAACCAAACCTGGAAACATGAGAAGAATTTAATTGTGTGATAGGGGAAGGCAACGGCCTTTCACGGGGGAGACATGGCAGCCAGAAAAAGCATGGACTATTTGGAGAATAGCAAGTTGTTTGTTTTAATGAGGCAAGGAGAAGATTTGGTGGAAATCAGCTGGAGTAGCAGGTGGGAACCAGATCATAATAGGTCTTAGACCAAAGCAAATTCTGTGAAACTCTGGGTTCCCATGACCATAAATAACCATCATCTCATCTTTGAGGACAGAAAGAGCAATTAATTCATTATGGAAATTTTTGTAAGGATCCATGGCATGTATCTCAGGAGAAAAAAATGCTGTTACTCTGTACATAATTAAGGGAATTAGCGATTGGGCTGTTCTGGAGGCACTAAGTTCCAAATTGAACTTGAATTCGAGGCTAGTCAATGGCCTTTGCAGTAGCTTGGAATAAAACTGACTAGTAGGAGTTCTGGGTATGGGATGGGGACAACTAATTTAATTGAATCCTCTCCCCTGGGATGTGGAAATAGAAACACCCACAGGGAAATCAGATCACTTAAGTTACAGCTCTATCCAAAATAGTGCAAAAATGTTGTTGTGATTCTCCATAAAGCTTATAGAGCAACCCAGTTATGGAATTATCTGGACCTAAGGCCAACTAAAAGTGAGACAGTAGCCAGGTGACCTTGTTTTATATTTCTTGTGCTAAACTCCCATTCCCTGTGGTGCTCTGGGCCCACTCGTCCATGACATATTAGAAACAACCTTTTAGGCCACACCAACAAGTCCGGATTTTATCTTGAATGTGGAGGCTTCTCCCAGGACCAGAAAGTACGATGACTGTGATTTTAGTCCAGGTTTATTTGACTTCTCACAAATAAACTTGGACTCTGAAACAGAACAATCTTACATTAAGTAAAAGAAAATAAATGGGTTAGGGAAAATCAACTGAAATAGCTGTTTTGTAACACACAGGAAAGTAATATTTTAAAATAGTCCATCTGTCAGCAAGACATTGGTACTTGGGAAATTCTGTGGATGAACTTGGCGTGACTTGGGTCTTGAATGTGGCAACTTTGAATCTTGGTTTTGACCAGCAAGTGGCTGTGGAGGCAAAGGGGATGCTATTAAGACACTGGCAATAAATGAGATAAAAACCTAATAGAAGGCTTGCATATTGTAAGACAGAGCAGTTGCTTTATCAAACAAGTATTTTATATCATTTTGACAATCAAGATTTCTCAACCTCTTTTTCACAAGATGTTATATGCTACTTCACAACAAAAGTTTTTGATCAACTATCCTTGGAAAATAGTAGTTCAAACACAGTTGATCAAGTTTCTTACTTGTAGGATTTTTCAGAGTATGCAATATTCTAAGCAGAAATATGAATGTCTAGGGCAGTGGTCGGCAAACTCATTAGTCAACAGAGCCAAATATCAACAGTACAACGATTGAAATTTCTTTTGAGAGCCAAATTTTTTAAACTTAAACTATATCGGTAGGTACATTGTTATTAACTTAATTAGGGTACTCCTAAGGCTTAGGAAGAGCCACACTCAAGGGGCCAAAGAGCCACATTTGGCTCCCGAGCCACAGTTTGCCGACCAGGGGTCTAGGGAGAGAAAGATGGCGGCTGGCAGGACGGAGGTGAGGGATAGGAAGTGAGTGAGTGAGGGGATGAAAGGAGAGTGTGTGGATGTGTGCATTGTGTGTGTGAGTGAGTGAGGGACAGTTAAATCCAGCAGGAGTAGCAGAGGCTGGCAGACCAGGCTCCCTGGGACAGGGAGAGACTACCACCACTGCGGGCATTCCCCAGACTGCGGGACTCGGGCACAGAGCCCATGCCATCTTGAAGGGGAGAGCGGCCTCTTCTAGGAACTCATCAGCATCACCACCCAGACAGCCCTTGGACACTGCCTGCAACTCGGCAGCCACTCCAGCCAAAATCCTGCAGCCACACCAGCAGACTCGCAGACCCTGGGATCCCCACCTCCAAAGGAGCACCGCGCCCGCAGCAGGAAGTGCAGCCTCTCCCTCCCACATCGCATTCGCAGGTCTCCAGTGCACAGGTCTCTGAGGCACACCACTCCATAGACTGCTCTTAGGAGTCACTGTAAGCCCCAGTTGGGTGTGATTTTGTACAGACACAGGCGCACTGCCCCGCAGTAGAAATTCTGAATTCCCTCTGCCTGAATAACTGCCCACACACACCCAGCTGCGCCACTTCAGCCCCAGGGCCCTTCAGCGCCAGGGCCCCTCAGAGTGTGTCAGAGCTCAGTGCCCAGCAAAGGCACTGCCACAGTTGCTCATTCCCCCTAAGCCCATCTATCCACAGGGCACTTTGGAAAGCCGCAGTGAGCCTCCACTGGGTCCAATCTTGGACAAATAGGGACGCACTCCCCTGGGCAGTAGAAATTCTGAATTCACCCACCCCAGATACCTGCCCAAAGTCACCTTGATTAAGCGTGCCAGGGCCCTTCAGAGTGCTTCAGGGCGCCTGCACTAGCAAACTCACTGCGGGTGCTCCTGTGTGCCACCACCAGGAACGCATGCCTATCCACCACAGGTGCATCGGCAAAAACTGAATTTCCCCACCCCACAGCTGCAGAACTCTGGACACTACAGGTGCATGCTTTTCCAGCATGCAGGTCTCCCAAGACCACTGCTCCACAGGCAGCCCTGGGGCCCCGCTGTGAGCCCCACTGGACACGCACTTAAACAAACAGGGGTGCACTGCTGAGCTGTAGAAACGCTGAATTCCCTCTTCTGGGATACCTGCCCACAGACACTGCAATCCAGTGGCTTCAGTGCCAGGGCCCTTCAGAGTGTGTCAGTACACCCTGCTGGCAAACACACCACACGTGCCCCCTCTGAACTGCTGCTGGGATCACGTGTATCCAACCACAGAGGCAGCAGCAAAAGCTGAATCTGCTCACCCCACAACTACAGATCTCTGGACACCACAGTCACGCCTTTCAAGAACGCAGGTCTCCTGAGCCCCACCACCCCAACAGATGGTTCCTGGGGGCCACTGTGAGTCCCCACTGGGCACGAGTGATTTCAACCAAGGACACAAGACAGCAAAAATTGGGACACCCTCTCCATGGCTGCTGACTTCTAGACACCTCAGTTGCGCCTTTCCAGCTCGCAGACCTACATCAAGAGAACCCAAATAGCTCAAGTAGGGAGCTACACTAGACTACCAAGCCCAGGAGACCTGAGAGGTCACACCAGTAGCACCAAACCCAAAAGAAACTGGGTAGAAAAGCAATCAGAGCTACAATGAAAACATTACAGCAAAACATGGGAAGACCAAAAAGCAATCCACAAAGGAAAGAAAAAAAAAGAATCACCAGAAAGGGAGTTAAATGAAATTGAGGCTACTAACTTATCAGAGAAAGAATTCAGAGTAATGGTTATAAGGATGCTCAAATGGCTGGATGACAAATACACACAATTCAGTGAAAATTATAAGGAGCTGAATGAGAATGTCACCAACATGAAAAGGAACTAAGAGGAAATGAAGAATGGCATAGCTGCAATAAAGAACACAATGGAAGGCTTAAAGAGAAGACTAGAAGAGGCTGAGGACCGAATCAGCGAATTAGAAGACAAGGTAGGAAAAAACATACAACCACAGGAGCAACTGGAAAAAAACTTAAAAAGCAAGAGGAGAGCCTAAGGGAGCTTTGGGACAATGCAAAAAGAAACAACATTCGCTAAATAGGAGTACCAGAAGGAGAGGAGGAGAAGCAAGGAATAGAAAACCTGTTTGAAGAAATAATGACAGAAAACTTTACTGATACTGGCAAGAAAAAAAACTACACAAGTCCAAGAAGCACATAGAGTGCCAAATAAGATGAACCCCAAAAGACCAACACCAAGACATATCATAATTAAATTGGCAAACACCAGCAACAAATTGGCAAACACCAACAACAATGTAAGAATCTTAAAGGCTGCCAGAGAGAGACAGAAAGTTACCTACAAGGGATCTTCTAATAGACAGAAACACACCAGGCAAGAAGGGAATGGAATGAAATATACTAAGTGATGCAAAGCAAGGGAATGAATCCAAGAATACTATACCCAGCAAGGCTATCATTCAAAATTGAAGGTTGAATCAGGAGCTTCACAGACAAAAAAGGTCTAAGAGAGTTTATTACCACCAAACCAGCAATGCAAGAAATGCTAAAGGGACTGCTGTAAAGAGAAGAAACAGAAAGACAAGAAGAAACACAAACATCAAGAATAAAAAGGACCACAAACAAGTACTTTTCAATAATAAAATGTAAATGGATTAAATGCTCCAATCAAAAGGCACAGGGTAGCAGAATGGATAAGAAAACATCACCGATTAAGAAAATGTAGGGAAACCAAGATGGTGGCATAGGTTAACGCTGGAGTTTGCTGCCTCGAACAACCACTTCAAAAATACAACTAAAAGACGGAAAGGACATCATCCAGAACCACAGGAAGGCTGGCTGAGTGGAAGTTCTACAACTAGGAGGAACCGAGAATCAGAGGAGGCACAGTGCTGAAGTAAAATACTAAGGTGCGGAGTGCGCACAGCGAGGGCTGGTGGCTGAGGATGCGGTTGTCTGTTTCAATCCGCAGGGAGCCACAGACTCTGAGCTCCAGATCCGGGTGAGTCTCTAGGGACCCAGACTCAAACGGGAGAAGCGGGACTGTCTGGCTTCAGCCCCTCCAAGGTTTGCAGCGGTTGCTGGGACAGAAAGGCAGAGCCCCGGGGGACGGACTGAGAGCAGCCATAACTGTTCCTCTTCCTCCCTGTTGATCCCGTGGGACCCACCCCGTCCAAGCCCTGCACAGAGCCATTTGCCGGATAGCCTCAGGCAAAGGCTAGATTAGCACCTCCCTAGAGGACAGAAGTTCTCCCACTGCAAACACAGCTGATTCTCACAGCCAGTTGGCCTGGAGGTCAAGTAGTAATTACCTACAACAATCAAGGCTTGACTACAACAAGACTGCTCACAGAAACCACAAGGGGGTGCACCAAGAGTGTCTACCTCAGGTAATTGGGACACTTAACACGGAAAGCCACTCTATCGACACAGCGAAGCATAAAAAAATGCCAAGACAAAGAAACAGGCCACAAAGGACAGAACCGGAGGAAAGCAGGCTACTGGATATAGAATTCAAAACCACACTTTTGAGGTCTCTCAAGAGGCTTCTAGAGTCTGTCGATAAACTTGATGAGATGTACAGGAAATCTAATGAGACCCTCGATGGTGTGATAAAGGACCAACTAGAAAGTAAGCATACACTGACTGAAATAAAGAATATTAGATACAAAACAGAGGAATCGAAGATGGCGGCATAGGTAAACACCGGAGACTGCCGCCGTGGACAACCACTTCAAAAATACAACTAAAAGTCGGAGCGAACATCAACCAGAACCACGGGAAGGCTGGCTGAGGAGAGTCTCTTCAACTAGAAGCAAAAACAACAGCATTCCAACGCTCAGCGGAGGCGCAGTGTGGAAAATTTAAAGGTACGGCGGTGCGGTGGTGAGGGTGCGCGTGCAAAGCGGGCTGGCGGCTGAGGGCGCGATTGTCGTTTTCAATCAGGAGCGAGTCTCAGACTCTGGGCTACAGATCCGGGCGAGTCTCTAGGGACCCAGACTCAAACGGGAGAAGCGGGACTGTCTGGCTACGGCCCCTCCAAGGTTTGCAGCGATTGCTGGGACAGAGAGGCAGAGCCCCTGGGGACGGACTGAGAGCGGCCATAGCGGCTCCCTCCCCCCGCCCTGTTGAGCCCGCCCCACCCAAACCCTGTGCACAGCCATTTGCCGATCGCCTCAGGCAAGGGCTGGACTAGCGCCTCCCCTGAGGACTGAAGTTTTCCCACAGCTGATTTCCACAGCCAGTCGGCCTGGTGGTCAAATCCCTCTAGTGTTAACTACAACAATTAAGGCTTGGCTAGAACAAGACTGCGCACAGAGACCACAAGGGGGTGCACCAAGAAAGCATAAAAGATACGGAGACAAAAAAACATGACAGAAATGGAGGATATGGAGCTAAGAATCGCAATTTTGAGGGCTTGCCATAAATTTGTGCAGAGCCTCACGAAAACTAATGAGACCCTCGATGCTACGATAAAGAAATTAGAAAGTAAGCATACACGGACTGAAATAAAGAATATTATACCCAATAGCAGACCAGAGGAGCACAAGAATCAAACCAAAGATTCGACAAAAAACACCCAATTGGAAAAGCAAAATGAAAAAAGAATCCGAAAGTGTGAAGATAGTGTAAGGAGCCTCTGGGACAGCTTTAAGCGGACTAATATCAGAGTCATTGGAGTGCCAGAAGATGAGAGACAGCAAGATATTGAAAACCTATTTCAAGAAATAATGGCAGAAAACTTCCCCCACCTGGAGAAAGAAATGGACTTACAGGTCCAAGAAGCGCAGAGAACCCCAAACAAAAGGAATCCAAAGAGGACCACACCAAGACACATCATCATTAAAATGCCAAGAGCAAAAGACAAAGAGAAAATCTTAAAAGCAGCAAGAGAAAGAGGCTCAATTACCTACAAGGGAATACCCATACGACTGTCAGCTGATTTCTCAACAGAAACTTTGCAGGCCAGAAGGGAATGGCAAGAAATATTCAAAGTGCTGAATACCAAGAACCTACAACCAAGATTACTTTATCCAGCAAAGCTATCATTCAGAATTGAAGGTCAGATAAAGAGCTTCACAGATAAGGAAAAACTAAAGGAGTTCATCACCGCCAAACCAGTATTATATGAAATGCTGAAAGGTATCCTTTAAGAAGAGGAAGAAGAAGAAAAAGGTAAAGATACAAATTATGAACAACAAATATGCATCTATCAACAAATGAATCTAAGAATCAAGTGAATAAATAACCTGATGTACAGAATGAACTGGTGACTATAATGAATCAGGGACATAGAAAGGGAATGGACTGACTATTCTTGGGGGAAAAGGGGTGTGGGAGATGCGGGAAGTGACTGGACAAAAATCATGCACCTATGGATGAACTCAGTGGGTGGGGAGTGAGGGTGGAGGGTGGGGTGGGAGCTGGAAGGAGGGCAGTTATGGGGGGAAAAAAGAGGAACAAATGTAATAATCTGAACAATAAAGATTTAAAAAAAAAAAAAAAGAATATTATACAGACTCCCAACAGCAGACCAGAGGAGCGCAAGAATCAAGTCAAAGATTTGAAATGTGAGGAAGCAAAAAACACCCAACTGGAAAAGCAAAATGAAAAACGAATCCGAATGTGTGAAGATAGTGTAAGGAGCCTCTGGGACAGCTACAAGCATACCAACATCAGAATTATAGGGGTGCCAGAAGATGAGAGAGAGCAAGATATTGAAAACCTATTTGAAGAAATAATGGCAGAAAACTTCCCCTACTTGGTGAAAGAAATAGATTTACAAGTCCAGGAAGCGCAGAGAACCCCAAACAAAAGGAATCCAAAGAGGACCACACCAAGACACATCATAATTAAAATGCCAAGAGCAAAAGACAAAGAGAGAATCTTAAAAGCAGCAAGAGAAAGAAAATCAGTTACCTACAAGGGAATACCCATACAACTGTCAGCTGATTTCTCAACAGAAACTTTGCAGGCCAGAAGGGAGTGGCAAGAAATATTCAAAGTGATGAATACCAAGAACCTACAACCAAGAGTACTTTATCCAGCAAAGCTATCATTCAGAATTGAAGGTCAGATAAAGAGCTTCACAGATAAGGAAAAGCTAAAGGAGTTCATCACCACCAAACCAGTATTATATGAAATGCTGAAAGGTATCCTTTAAGAAGAGGAAGAAGAAGAAAAAGGTAAAGATACAAATTATGAACAACAAATACGCATCTATCAACAAGTGAATCTAAGAATCAAGTGAATAAATAATCTGATGAACAGAATGAACTGGTGATTATAATAGAATCAGGGACATAGAAAGGGAATGGACTGACTATGCTTGGGAGGGAAAGGGGTGTGGGAGATGCAGGAAGAGACTGGACAAAAATCATGCACCTGTGGATGAGAACAGTGGGTGGGGAGTGAGGGCGGAGAGTGGGGTGGGAACTGGGAGGAGGGGAGTTATGGGGGGAAAAAAGAGGAACAAATGTAATAATCTTAACAATAAAGATTTAATTATTAAAAAAAAAAAAAAAGAAAACATCACCCATATATTTGCTGACTGCAAGAGACCCACCTCAGAACAAAGGATTCACACAGACTGAGAGTGAAGGGATGGAAAAAAAATTTTTAGGAAAATGGAAATGAGAAAAAAGCTGGGGTTGCGATACTTATATCTGACAAAATAGACCTCAAAGTAAAGGCCATAACAAGAGATAAGGAAGGCCACTACATAATACTAAAGGGAGCAATTCAACAAGAAGATATAACTCTGGTAAACATATATGCACCCAATACAGGAGCACCTAAATACATAAAACAACTTCTGGAAGATATCAAGGGAGAGATCAATAGCAATATAGTCATAGTAGGGGACTTTAATACCCTACTGACCCCACTGGATAAATCCTCTAAACAAAAAATCAGCAAAGAAACAGCAATCCTAAATGACTCACTAGATCAGATGGACTTAATTGACATCTTCAGAATATTTCACCCCAAAGCTACAGAATATACATTCTTCTCCAATGCACATGGACATTTTCAAAGATAGACCATATATTAGGACACAGGCAAAGTCTCTTCAAATTCAAGAGAATAGAAATCATAACAAGCATATTCTCAGATCATAATGGCATAAAACTAGAAATCAACTACAATAAAAACATTTTTAAAAAATCAAACACTTGGAGGCTAAATAGCATGCTATTAAACAATGACTGAGTTACCTGAGAGATCAAAGAAGAAATAAAAAGCATCCTGGAAACAAATGACAATGAAAACACAACAATCCAAAATCTATGGGACACAAGGAAAGCAGTCCTGAGGGGGAAGTTCATAGCTCTACAGGCCTACCTCAAAAAACAAGAAAAGGAATAGAATAGAGAGCCCAGAAATTGGCCTGAACCAATATACTCAATTAATATTTGACAAAGGAGGCAAGAACATACAATGGAGTCAAGACAGTCTCTTCAATAAATGGTGTTGGGAAAATTGGACAGATATATGCAAGAAAATGAAACTAGACCACCAACTTACACCATACACAAATATAAACTCAAAATGGATAAAAGACTTAAACGTAAGATGGGAAAGCATAAAAATGTTAGAGGAATCTACAGGTAGCAAAATCTCAGATATATGCCAAAGGAATTTCTTCACTGACACAGCTCCTAGGGCAATGGAAACTAAAGAGAAAATGAGCAAATGGGACTACATCAAAATAAAAAGCTTCTGCATAGCAAAGGAAACCATCAACAAAACAACAAGAAAGCCCACTGCATGGGAAAACATATTTACCAATGTCATATCTGATAAGGGCCTAATCTCCAAAATTTATAGGGAACTCATACAACTTAACAAAAGGAAGATAAACAATCCAATCAAAAAATGGGCAAAGGACCTAAATAGACACCTTTCAAAAGAGGACATTCAGAAAGCCAAGAAACATATGAAAACATGCTCAAAGTCACTAATCATCCGAGAGATGCAAATCAAAGCAACAATGAGGTACCATCTCACACCTGTCAGGCTGGCCATCATCAACAAATCAACAAACGACAAATGCTGGCGAGGATGTGGAGCAAAAGGAACCCTTCTGCTCTGCTGGTGGGAATGCAGACTGGTGCAGCCACTGTGGAGAACAGTATGGAGTTTCCTCAAAAAACTCAAAATGGAACTCCCATTTGACCCTGTGATCCCACTTCTAGGAGTATATCCCAAGAAACCAGAAACACCAATCAGAAAGGATATATGCACCCATATGTTCATAGCAGCACAATTCACCATAGCTAAGATCTGGAAACAGCCTAAGTGCCCATCAGTAGATGAATGGATTAGAAAACTGTGGTATATCTACACGATGGAATACTATGCTGCTGTAAAAAAGAAGGAACTCTTACCATTTGCAACGGCATGGATGGAACTGGAGAGCATTATGCTAAGTGAAATAAGCCAGTTAATGAAGGAACAATATCACAGGATCTCACTCATTCATGGATAATAAAGACCATTATAAACTTATGAACAAAAATAGATACAGAGGCAGAGCTGCCTCAAACAGATTGTCAAACTGCAGCGGGAAGGCCGGGGAGAGTAGGGGGGCAGAAGGAGGGGAGGTAAGAGATCAACCGAAGGACTTGTATGCATGCATATAAGCATAACCAATGGACATAAGACACTGGGGGGTAGGGGAGGCCAGGGGATTGTCAAGGGTGGGGAAAAAAGGAGACATATGTAATACCCTTTGTAATACTTTAAGCAATAAAAAAAAATTAAAAAAAAAGAGGGAAACTCATAAGGAAAAGTTGGGAAGATACTTGAGATTACAGAAAAAGTAATTTCTCTCTGGAAGTGGACATGATTGTTTTCTATGGAGAAAAAAAATTTAATTGCCATTTACTTATAAAAGGAGGAGAACTAGAAACCAAAGAGGGATGGGGGGCATAGGGCAGGAGGCCACACGCCCCAGTGTCATCCCTCTCTTGACCTCAAAATTCTTTACTGATGATGAACTTGTGAAATGCCTGAGGCAAGTAACTTTGGGGTAAAGGGCAGAAGTTAGTACCTTGATTTTTACAGGCAGGACTGAGCCAACACACCCAGAAGTCAGAGTGTGGAAAGCACAGGGGTGGAGAGAAAGAAGGAAGCATAAAGAAGCAAACTGCCAGGAACCCACTGCACCCTGGTGGGGTGAGGAGGCTCTGCCTTCTCAGAGGCCATGAAGTGGGGGTGCAACATCTCCAAGGAACTGGGAGGCCCTGGCTAACACCTGGGAAGCATTCTGCTGAAGAGAAGCTGATGCTTGCTTTACCATTTTCATCTATCCTTCAACTTTAAGTAATCACCATCGGAACTATTAGAAGTTTATTACATTCTCCCATAACACAGGCATATAGGTCTAAAACTGTTATTAAAAACTCTTATAAATCATAAAAAAACCAAACAAACAAGAAAAACTGGTAATAAATGATCTAACCCTACAACTCAATGAGTTAGAAAGAGAGCAACAAGAAAAGCCAACAGTATCCAGAAGGAAGGAAATAATAAAGATCAGAGCAGAAATAAATGACATAGAGACCCCCCCCCCCAAAAAAAAAACCAAACAACAATACAAAAGATCAATGAAACCAAGAGCTGGTTCTTTGAAAGAATTAACAAGATTGATGAACCTCTCGCCAGGCTCAACAAGAAACAAAGAGAAAGGACACAAATAAACAAAATCAGAAATGAAAGAGGTGAAGTAACAACAGACCCTACTGAAATACAAAGGATTGTAAAAAAAAAAAACTACGAACAACTCAATACTACGAACAACTCTACTCCAACAAACTGGACAACCTCGATAAAATGGACACATTCTAGAAAAATATAAGCTTCCAAAACTCAATCAGGAAGAATCAAAAAACCTGAATAGGCCAATAACTAATGAGGAAATTGAAACAGTAATCAAAAAGCTTCCAGCAAACAAAAGCCCTGGACCAGATGGCCTCACAGGGGAGTTTTACCGAACATTCAAAGAAGAACTAAAGCCAATCCTTCTCAGACTATTCCAAAAAATTCAAGAGGAAGGCACACTTCCGAGCTCTTTCTATGAAGCCAGCATTACCCTAATCCCAAAATCAGATAAAGACACCACAAAGAAAGAGAATTACAGGCCAATATCCCTGATGAACATAGATGCTAAAATACTCAACAGAATTATAGCAAACCAGATCCAGCATTACATTAGAAAGATCATACACCATGACCAAGTGGGATTTATTCCAGGAATGCAAGGCTGATACAATATCCGCAAATCAATAAACGTGATACATCATATAAACAAGTTGAGAGACAAAAATCACATAATCATATCGATCGATGCAGAAAAGGCATTTGACAAAGTCCAACACCCTTTCTTGATAAAAACTCTCAGCTTGCCGAAACCGGTTTGGCTCAGTGGATAGAGCGTTGGCCTGTGGACTGAAAGGTCCCAGGTTTGATTCCGGTCAAGGGCATGTACCTGGGTTGCGGGCACATCCCTAGTAGGAGGCATGCAGAAGGCAGCTGATCGATGTTTCTCTCTCATTGATGTTTCTAACTCTCTATCTCTCTCTTTTCTTTCTGTAAAAAGTCAATAAAATACATTTAAAAAAAAACTCTCAGCAAAGTGGGAATAGAGGGATCATACCTCAACATAATAAAAGCCTTATATGACAAACCCACAGCCAACATCATACTCAATGGGCAAAAACTAAAACCATTTCCCTGAAGAACAGGAACAAGACAGGGATGCCCACTTTCACCACTCCTGTTTGACATAGTACTGGAAGTGCTAGCCAAAGCAATAAGACAAGAAGAAGAAATAAAAGGCATCCAAATTGGAAACGAAGAAGTAAAATTGTCATTATTCGCAGATGACATGATACTGTACTTAGAAAACCCTAAAGACTCCATCAAAAAATTATTAGACCTAATAAATGAATTTGGCAATGTAGCAGGATACAAAATTAACGCCAAGAAATCTATGGTATTTTTATATGCCAATAGTGAACTTACAGAAAGAGATATTAAAAAAAATAATCCCATTTACCATTGCACCAAAAAAATTAAGATACCTAGGAATAAACTTAACTAAGGAGGTAAAAGACCTCTACCCAGAAAACTACAGGACATTTAAAAAAGAGATAGAGGAAGACATAAACAGATGGAAGAACATACCGTGTTCATGGATTGGTAGAATCAACATCATCAAAATGTCCATACTACCCAAAGCAATCTATAGATTCAATGCACTCCCCATTAAAATACCAACAGCATATTTCACAGATCTAGAAAGAACTCTCCAAAAATTCATCTGGAATAATAATAAGAAAAAAAAAAAACAAATAGCTGCTGTGATCCTGAGAAAGAAGAACAAAGTAGGAGGGATCTCAATACCAGATGTCAAGCTGTATTACAAAGCCACTGTTCTCAAAACTTCCTGGTACTGGCACAAGAACAGACATATAAACCAATGGAATAGAATAGAGAACCCAGAAATCGACCCAAACCACTCTGCTCAATTAATATTTGACAAAGGAGGCAAGAACATACAATGGAGTCAAGACAGTCTCTTTAATAAATGGTGCTGGGAAATTTGGTTAGACACATGCAGAAAAATGAAACTAGACCACCAACTTACACCATACACAAATATAAACTCAAAATGGATAAAAGACTTAAACGTAAGATGGGAAAGCATAAAAATGTTAGAGGAATCTACAGGTAGCAAAATCTCAGATATATGCCAAAGGAATTTCTTCACTGACACAGCTCCTAGGGCAATGGAAACTAAAGAGAAAATAAACAAATGGGACTATATCAAAATAAAAAGCTTCTGCACAGCAAAAGAAACCATCAACAAAACAACAAGAAAACCCACTGCATGGGAGAACATATTTGCCAATGATATCTCTGATAAAGGTTTAATCTCCAACATTTATAGGGAACTCATACAACTTAACAAAAGGAAGATAAACAACCCAATCAAAAAAATGGGCAAAGGACCTAAATAGACACTTTTTGAAAGAGGACATACATAAGGCTGAGAGTAATATGAAAACATGCTCAAAGTCACTAATCATCCGAGAGATGCAAATCAAAGCAACAATGAGGTACCATCTCACACCTGTCAGGCTGGCTATCATCAACAAATCAACAAATGACAAATGCTGGCGAGGATGCGGAGCAAAAGGAACCCTTCTGCTTTGCTGGTGGGAATGCAGACTGGTGCAGCCACTGTGGAGAACAGTATGGAGTTTCCTCAAAAAACTCAAAATGGAACTCCCATTTGACCCTGTGATCCCACTTCTAGGAATATATCCCAAGAAACCAGAAACACCAATCAGAAAGGATATATGCATCCCTATGTTCATAACAGCACAATTTACAATAGCTAAGATTTGGAATCAGCCTAAGTGCCCATCAGCAGATGAATGGATTAAAAAACTTTGGCACATCTACACAATGGAATACTATGCTGCTGTAAAAAGGAAGGAACTCCTACCATTTGCAACAGCATGGATGGAGCTGGAGAGCATTATGCTAAGTGAAATAAGTCAGTCAGATAAAGATAAATATCACATGCTCTCACTCATTTGTGGATTATAAGGAACAACATAAACCGATGAACAAAAACAGGTGTAGAGACAGAGAAGCATCAATCAGATGCTCAAAACTCAGAGGGAAGATAGGGGAGGGTGGGGATGAGGGGGAGAGATCAACCAAAGGACTTGTATGCATGCATATAAGCATAAGCAATGGATGTGGACAACAGGGGGTGAGGGTGAGGGCAGGATTGGGGGGATGAGAGGACATTGGGGGGGGATAAGGACACATTTGTAATATCTTAATCAATAAAGGGAAAATTTTTTAAAAAGAAATATGAACATCTAAGACCTTGCAATAATTTTTAGTAGAACATGTCAAACATCACTGAGAATAACCAGTTTGACTAGTTTCCATGCACTCTCACTGTGACCAAAGAATGAATCTCTAATTCAGTGTTTCAGTATTTTTATAAAAAATATTTAGCCATAGCAATTGTTTAGCACAATTAGATGAAAACTCCTACTCGTAGAATTTCTGCACCTGAATTTCCCATGGAAATCTCAGTCCAAATGAGGAAAGAGGCATGTTTACCAGAGGGACCCACAGGAGTCTCTCCTTGGGAACTGGGGTCCTAACAGACAGGACATAGGCTCTCCAGGCCTTTTGGGTCATACAGGGACAGCCCTGCTCCTCCCAAGAAAGAAACTACATTACACAAACAAAATGAACTATTTGATGGAACAGCTACTTTGAAAATACAATGTTTTCACTGCTGTTATATCCAAACTAGAGGCCCGGTGCACAAAATTCATGCACAGGCAGGATCCCTAGGCCTGGCCAGAAATCAGGGCAGATCTGTGGGGCAACTGGAGGGGCAATCGGGGCCCCCGCCTTGGCCTGGCACCGCCCGCTCACCTGCTCCACCATCCCACCGTGGTCTCACTCTTGTCAAGGCCCATTGGGGCCAGCAGCACCTCCATTGCCGCCTGCTGCCAGCACCATGTCACTGACACCCACCATGTTCTACGCCACCCTTGGTGGTCAGCGCACATCTAACTCCCGGTCGGTCGAACTCCCACCTGTGGGGACAATTTTCATATTAGCCTTTTATTAGATAGGATGACAGTTAATTTCCTTTTCATCTTGGTGAGAAGAACAATAATATTCTTTTGACTTAGAATACCATTAGATTGACCACATCTTTTCATTAAATATAGTCATCTTTTTTAAAAAAAATCATTAAAAGATGTATATGGGTCTGGTTGACTTGCAATATTAAGAAAAGCTAAATGGAAGAGTTATGCCATCTATGTGAATTAAGATGAAATCTGCAAATTTTATATAACAAGAGCATTAAATTTTGTTTATTGTCATTGTACCAATAACAGGCTGCTTTTGTTTAACATTAAATCTCCACTGAGGAGGCTTACTGAGCTAAGATTGTTGTAATACTGTTGAACACCATCTAAGGCAGCGGTTCTCAACCTGTGGGTCGCGACCCCTTTGGCGGTCGAACGACCCTTTCACAGAAGTTGCCTAAGACCATCCTGCATATCAGATATTTATATTACGATTCATAACAGTAGCAACATTACAGTTACGAAGTAGCAACGAAAATAATTTTATGGTTGGGTCACAACATGAGGAACTGTATTAAAAGGGCCAGAAGGTTGAGAACCACTGCTCTAAGGAATACTTTAGTTTCTATTTTCTTCAAACTCCAAGGTGGACACAAGAATCCATCCTGAGAACAGGAGTAACTGCAGAGAGGACGCAGGAAGCCCTGAAGTTGAGAGGTGTGTGTCCGAGGCCCAGTGTTGAACCCATCTTTGGACAATGAGTGAATCACTCCAGGCACCATCTCCCCAATATAAAATAAAGAGGTTAGAATTGATCGTTCAAAGAATCCTTCTAGCTTTAAAAAGCCATGATTTGAAAATATTTGTTTAATGTATCAGCTCGTTCAGCTGAGATACAATATAAGTAGCACCAGGGTGGGCCCTGGTGTCTGCCGCATGCTTATTACAAAGTCATTCAAAGATTTCTAAAGCATGTTCAGTGTGCATTTGCCCTGTCCGGCCCATCCCCCAAAGGAGGTGTCCGGGAGTGTGACGTCCAGTGGGGTCAGAGTCACTCTGGAGGCCGAGGGAAGGGGGTCTGGGAGGAGCAAGTGCCACAGAGTTCAAAGCTACACAGATTTGCCCCATTGAGAAACCATCCAGACACCAGAGATTTCCATTATGCTTTTCCTCGATTTTGTGAGTTTTTCTGAATTTTCTGACTTTGAATAACTCATAAAGGGGGCCGAATATTTGGGCCCAAGTGATATAGTTGCTTATGGAAAGAGGGGAAGCTTATTTTTATACTTCTGAAGCATTTGTGCGAATTTATGACACCTAGTGGTCAAAACCTGGGAAGTGGGGTATTTAAGGAAGAGGAGAGGGGAATGGCCTGGAGGAGAAAAGGCTGTGGTTTGGAGGACTGCGCTGCTTTCTGGGAAACTGCTTATCCATAAAGTTGTCTCATGCTGGGCTGCCTTACTGAAGAAGAATCAACGAGAAGAAAAGAGAAACCAGAAGGGTAAAACGACCCTTCAAAAGAGAGTCTAAAATAAAAGAATCTGGAAATATGCCATCTACAGAGAATGGGAGGACCGTCATGTCATCCTTTTGTACTCTCCCCACCGGCAGGTGAAAAGCAGCACCGGGACGGCTGTGCCTGCCGCGCTGTGCCCTCGTCCACGCTGGTCTGGAGGACGGGTGAGGAGAGGTCATCTTTTCATCGTCGTTTTATTTCCCATATATTGACCAAGCCTTAGAAACATGTTTCCAATAAAAGTACGCCCTCAATTATTCATGATAAGTCTAGTTTGCAAAATCTCCAAAGAGAAGTGATGTACAACTCTAACTCCTTTCCAATAAAAGCAGTAGATGACCTCCTCTCTGAAAACAAAACAAAATAGTGAGAACCAGAAAGATAATAGCAATAGAATTTGAATGGATTTGAGAAAGCAATGTCCTGGGTGGGACAGGTGGAATGAACGCCACTGTTCACAAGGTGGCCCTGTTCATGATGTTCTAGAAGCGGTGACAGGGGACCATTCCTTCTGGTTCCTCTCTCAACTTCTTGACATTTCCCAATGAGATCACTTACGGGACTTTATCGTAGAAAGTTTATCAACTCTGTGTCCACTACCCTACGTTGAATGAATACATTCCATAACCTATTGCTCAGACCTCTTCTATCTTATTGCAATGACTCTTACAAGCTACAAGAGTGGTGTTGGATGGAGTTACATAGATTCCCTCCCTTTGAAAGGCAAGCCCTACACATTATGGCATATAGGCCTTGCCTGGGAAGGCAGCTCCCATTAATAACCTAGTTATAAGTTGCCATATTTAAATTAGTTTGAAATTTCTCAAGAATTCTTTATGCATTTGGATTACCTAGACCACTGCTCCCTTTCCTTATTGTAACTAGCCACGAGCCCTTTGCTGAAAAATGAATCGGGTCAGTGGATTCATACTCCATGTTACTATGGAAGAGTTTAAATCAGAGTAGAAAGAGAAAATCAAGTTCTTAGAATTCAAATGTCTAGTAAACAAGTTTTCAGGAACCAAGAGAAGTCAGAACGCCCTGTATACACGGGACCTTCCCCTGAGATCTGCCCGCAGCCTGCCTGGGAGTCAGAGAGGCCCCCCGCACGGGCTCCGCACGGGCTCCACGGGGAGCCACCTGCCTGCCCAGGACAAGTCCCCAGGCCTCTGGGTCGGCCTTTCTTCACCTTAGAAATGAAGTATTTTACTGGGTGATTTCTAACTTAGGTTCCCTTGGCTCCAGTATTTGATTTTAAGTAGTTTATTGTATCTACTTTTTCTTATTTTGTTTTCTTTGCTCCTCAAGTTCCTGGTTCCATGCCCTTTGAGATTTGAACCAAGAAAAGAATAGGAAAACAGAGGTAATATCTGCTTCCTCACTGCTGTGAGGAAAGAGAAAATAGAAACATGTACTTCTTTGCCACTTTCTGCCTCTTGCCCCTTTGTCTTGTCAAGTCTTCACAAATTTATTGTTTCTTTGTCTAAAAGATCATAAAGCCTCCTGCTGGAGGCATTTTTTCCCGTCTTCATTCTCTTGTGAAGGCTCCCAGGGATATGTCAACATTTAATGGAACTTGTAGCTTTTGGTCTGTTCCTCTGTTCTTGGTCAGTTTAATTTTCAGACCCAGCCAGGGACCATAAGAGAAATGAATAAAATCTTTTCCTCCCCTACAAGACCCGCCCATGAAACCAGCAAAGTCACTAGTGAGCCCATCGAGAAGGCAAGGGAGGCGACACAGATCATTGTTTTTATCACTGTTACCTGGGGAGAGAACGGTGATGGGGCCTGGAGAGAGTAAGATGCAAGAAACAGGAGCTGGGCAGGCCAGTGTCCCTAGGCGACGCCTGGAAAACCTCAGTGTTTTATTTGTTTTTAGAAGAAGCTGTTTCTTTGCACTCCAGCCCCTCCCTGTTCATTCAAGAGGCTCATTCACGGTGTTCAAGTATGACTTGCAAGTGGCGTGCGGCTGTGTATTTACACTAGCCCTCTCAGGAAGTGCTAACCTGACTCCTGTGGCTGAGAGGGGCCTGAACTGGGGCAGAGATTGCCTCACTTCCTGTGATGTTTACTTACCGTGTAAACTGGAGTGTGAGGGCACACACCACGCCAGTTCAGAGGTCCTGCCACTCTGGACCCGCTAGTGGACATCGCGATGTGAGAGAGAGACAAGTAAGAAGGCAGACTGTGGGGCCAATCGGCTCGTGTTCCTTTCCCAAAACAACTCAGTACGGAGATAGATTGAAAAATCTACATGCTCACCTAACGTTTGAAAGCTCTTTCTTCCTTAAGTGATATAGAGTGTGTTGAAAAGCAGTGAAAAGGTTAATGGTAGAAGGAGGAAACAGGATACTCAGTCATTAAAGAACCTGGATCTGCCCTTTTTCTTTTTAAAATTAATTTAATTTTTATTTTTTTATTGATTTCAGAGAGATGAAGGGAAAGGGAGAGAGAGATAGAAACATCAATGATAAAAGAGAATCATTGGTTGGCTGCCTCCTCAACACCCCACACTCGGGATGGAGCCTGAAACCCAGGCATGTGCCCTGACCAGCATCAAACCATGACTTCCTGGTTCATAGGTCGATGCCCAACCATTGAGCTACACCTGGCGGGGCCTGGATCTGCCCTTTTCAACGCTTAGCCTGACTTTGTTAAGGCTCATCTCAGGGTCTAGCTCAGTACAGGTGACTAGCTGAGCATGATGGAGCTAAAAGAAACCTAAGCCATGTATCCACTTAGGATTGCACCATAGTGTGTGAATTCTGTTCCAAGTGCTATTTGTGTTTCAAGAGCATCTTTCCACGTCAGTTCATTGTACTGTGAAACCCACCGAGGGCAGGGAGCACCTCCAGCCCAACGAGATGTGATGAGTTTTGGTCTGTAACAGTGGATTCATGCCCCGCACACCACGCATTTCCCCACTCGCTCTGCAGCTAGTGGGCCTCCCTGTTTGGCAGCACAGCAGACATGCTCTCATCAGTCAACCTCCTGGAACCCCAAAACCACCTCCTATCTGAGCAAATTAGGCCTCAAGTCTGCTTCCCCTGCAAGGACTCTTCCCTTCTGTCATCTGTTATCAAAAGAGGGCCACTCCTGTCCTGTGCCCGATCCTGCCCCCGATCCTTCCTGGGGTACCAGCAGGCGGTCAGCGCTGCGCTCTGTGGGCACACACTTCTGGAAGGACTGTGACCCCTTTGACCTCTGCCTCCAAGAGACTGTCCGGGCACTCGGGTAGAATCTTCTGAGTGAGGTGCATCGTGGTGGGGCCAGTGGCCCCCGTGGTCACGTGCACCTAGTCTCACCTCATTCACTATAATGCATGGTCCCAGGCCACACTGACTGGGCAGAGGGACATTGTGGCCCTAAGCAAGAAGGGAAACCCCATGTCTGGAGCATGTTCCTCTGATGAAGGTGAAGTGAGCAGAGCTACCTGGAGACGGCCTGGAACCCCCTGTGCACAGCACAGCATTGCTGGGAGCCCTGCCCACAGTGCCAGCCTGAGCTTTCACACCCCACTCCTGCCAGTCAGCACTCTGGACAGCAGCAGGGTAGGCCATGGTGGTGGGTGCGGGGGCGGGCGGGGGGGGGGGACAGGGGGGGACTCCCAGGCACCTGGCTCTCTACTGCCAATTGCTTTTAAACGTCTGTTTCTTGATTTGTGGAAAGGAAAGAATATTTGTATTCACCTCACTTTTTAGGGCTGAATGAAGCTGTGCATCCCAAATTCTTGTCCCAATATCTGGCATTACCTTCAAGAATGGTATTGACAGTTATTATTTGGAGCAGGAATTATCCAAAATACATGCTTGGTTTGATGTGCAATAGTGCCTCTAAATTGTTCACAACTATGCCCTCAAGAGCAGATCAAGTTCCTCGGGAGCAAAAGCAAAGGTGGGGATCAGGAACTTCTGAAGGGGCGCGGGCAGCGTCACAGTAAGGGACTACAGCCAATGGTCGCGTCCAGCGCCTCACTACCTCCTCGCCCAAACCTGGTGCCAGACCTTTGACCTCAGCCTGCAGATCAAGCCGCGCCCGCTGGTTTGCTTTATTGGGTTTGCTGTTGTTTCTCTTGTGGTTGAGTCATTGTTACTCACATTTTACTATATTGGTAGAAAATGAACATTTCAAGCTCACACAGCTATATTACTAAAAGTAGATTTCCTATTTTAAAACACATGAATATTTCCATATTTAATGCATTTCTACACATTCAGAACCCTACCTGACACATAAAGAAGTCTTCAGAAAAGACGTTGAATTGATGAATATTAACCATAATAATTCAGGAAAGGGGATAACCACAGACCTATAATCAAACTTGTATCCATGAATCCAAAATCTGAAAAGCTCTGAAGACTGATATTGTTCTCATCATTGACTTGCTGGCAAACCCTAACTGGACTTGAACTCATTTAGCAGCAAATCCTGAGATGAACTGATGCAGGGCTGTGCATAGTCTTTATTCACCCCGAGCTGTGTGACTCCTCACCTGTTACCGGCAGGCAGTTCCATGCATGTGGTTGCAGGGTGCTGGCCGCAGGTGCCTCTGGGAGAGTGGTTTGCTACATGAGTTAACACGTGGGTATCAGATACACCAGGCTAACTTCCTAAAATGCAAGGCAAGTCTAGAATGCAAAATTATATGTGGCCCAAGGGGTTGGAATTTGAGTGTCTGCCTTTTACTATGACTGATTTGTTTTAAATGCTACCCCCACCCCCACCCCAACACACACACACACACACACACACACACACCTGTGACTTCCCCACAGACTTGGATGAAATCCCCACTTTTCCGAGGACTCCAAGGCCATGCCCCATGCCCTCCCCCTCCACCTGGCTCCACACCAAGTCCCTTGCCCACTGCACCATTTTCACTTCTTACTCCTGCTGGGAAAGCACCCCCTGTCCCCGTCCCGCCCTGCTTCCTTCCTGCCTTTAGGTTTCCCCTTAAAAGTCTCCTCCTCAGAGAGGCCTCCCCTGACTGCCCACTCTTGGTTCCTGCTGTTATTATTCCCACCAGTGCCGGCTCCGTCCTCTGGCAAGTACATCAACATGGACCGATTACATTGGATCTTGCTTATTGTCCATCTCTCCCTGCAGGTTCCAAGCTCCAAGAAATCAAGGACTTTTTACCTTTATGAATTTTTGTATGCCCAGCCCTTAGCATGGCGTCTGACACATTGTAGGGGCTCAAATACATTTGCTGAATTGAATGGATGAACAAATCAATCAATTAATCCATCTCAGTCATGCTGACATCAGAGTGGGATGCAAAGATCTCTTCAGCTAACTAGTAAGGCTGTCGCCCTGAGGAAGAACTGGCTTGCCAAGGAGATGGGTACGTTGTTTATAAATGTGGTCTTGGTATCAGAAAGCATTTCTCTCAGGCCCAGGAAGAATGACTGCTGCTCTGAATCTGAGGGGTGAAATAAGACCCGAGAGAGAGAATGTGGTTCTCTCCTGGGCAAACACTGATGACATTTTTATCAAATTATCTCTTGGGCTTATTGTCTTCATTGGCATTGTGTTGCCTCATTCTGGCCTGGTGCCTTATTTCTTATTTAAATATGTGTCCTTGTGCCCCTGACATTGGAATGGAAACAGCACCATTTCCCCAACTGCCCAAAAACACTGTCTAACATTTAAATGTGTTCAATGGTTTCCAGGTTCTGGGACCCTAGCATTCCTGCCCATTCGCACAGTGAAGGAGTGAAGCTGCCATCAGAGCCCCTCCTGACAGCATGAAGGGGGAAGGTCCGAGGCGAGCTCACCCGTCACGATCCCGCCAAGGTTTCTGGGTGCGGTAACACATCTCGTAAAATGACATGCTATGCAGGTCAGCCTCCAGAACTGGCCGTTTTCCAAAAGTCTGCCGTTTCCAGAAAGGGTGGCTTTTTTTTTTTTTTACTTCCTGTATTTCTGCCCCGTGTGGCTGAGGGAGGAAGCTGAGTTTAGTGGTTAGGGCAGTCGACTGAGTCAGCAAGCCCAGTTTCTATATTTGGTTGTATGATTTGCTGAAAACCTTTGGCAAACCAACTCAGAATCATGAAAGACGTCTTTGTTCTCTCATACGTAACTTTCCCAAACTTCGAGTGAAAAATGTCTCCGTTGCTGAAACTGTACTGAAACTCTGCGACATCACGCTGGACTTTCCCTTGTGTTTCTTAGTAATGGTCTTGTTAGGGGGTCAATAAGCCAACAAAACCAACCAAGCAAGAAACAAACTAAACCTGACTCCAGGGCCCGCTGGTATACCCTCCCAGGGTGACAGGGCCATCCACAAAGATGAGAATGAGAATGGAGCCCTTCAGAGCTATGACCAGGTAAATAAACACCCTGGTCTTGCATGAAACCAGCAGATGAGAAAGAGCACACTGTTCCAGCATAATAAAACATTGGTACTGTAACTGATGTCTTAGGGTTGACTCTAGAACCAGCTTTTCCTTCCTTTTAGATATTTAGTTGCAGAAAAGAGAAGGTATGTTCCTTGGAGGAAATTAAGAGTTCAGGGTGACAACACGCCTTCTCATTGGCTGAGCTGTGTCGTTTTCCATTGGCTGGGCTTGTTGCTGGGCAAGAAGAAAATCTTCCTGCCTTTGGCTGGGGTAGTAAAGTAAATCACTTTCCTGTTGAAGATGCAAGGTACTGTGTTCCTGTTTGGGATCATGGATGGTAGGATATAAGAGCTCCTTCGACAGCCCTCCCAGACTCCAATTGTAATGTGAAAAGTTGAGTTTCCTTTGTTGATTTTCATGGTCACGATGTGGGACAAGACTCAGTCTGGAGGTTTGGGTACGAAGCAGAGCATCTGGACCTGGCAGCTGCTAGTGAGGGATCTGGGTTTATATTAGGACCAAGGGAAACCATGGAGGGTCTCAAGCAGGAAATGACAGATGACTTTTTAAACAACACCTTCGTTTCAGTACAGCCCAAGGAATATGGTCAATATTGTAATAACAATGTAGGGTGCCAGGTGGGTATTAGACTTATTCGGGGCGGGGGGTGGAGGGGAGGGGGTCACTGGGTTATATGTGTCTAATCACTATGCTGTACACTTGAAACTGATATATTATTAAATGTCAACTGTAATAGAAAACAATTTAAATGAAAATTTAAAAATACCTTAGTTTCACTTTCAGTAATGGAACACTTGATATTTGGAATAAATCTCTTACAAAAAGCAACTGAAAATACTGGACAAAATATGTGTTAGTATTTCCTTAAAGTGACAAAGTGCTAATAAAATAGTGACGTGTCCCTGGCCTGGGTCTGGGATGCAGGGACTCGGTCCAGCTGAAGGTGGGTTTGGCCCTGGGGCGTTTGCTTGTGGATCCAAGAAGTGGCTGAGCTGTCCTTTCGGCAACAAAGCAAACAATCGGCCTTTGTCTGACGGGAGGTGGGCTGGCTTCACCTTCTATTGTCTTAGAACAGTGATGCGAACCTTTTGAGCTCCGTGTGTCACCATTTTGAAAAACCCTAACTTAACTCTGGTGCCATGTCACATATAGACATTTTTTGATATTTGCAACCATAGTAAAACAAAGACTTATATTTTTGATATTTATTTTATATATTTAAATGCCATTTAACAAAGAAAAATCAGCCAAAAAAAATGAGTGTCATAGGTTCGCCATCACTGGCTGGAAAGGTGGTTATGAGGATGTCCTGGGAGTGCTGTTCAGTGGCAAAGATTATGCCACCCCCTAGAAGCGGGGGCTGCTTAAGTCATAGAGCATGTCCACATGGCATCTAAAAAGATTTAAAAAAAATTACTAAGAGCTTGGGATACAAAAAATCCTGACTCTAAAATACATGTCCCATGTGAATCACCAGATGTGCATATACGGAGAAAATTTAGTAAAATGTTGATAGCAGTTATCTGTTGGGATTGGGTAATGTTTAATTTTTTATTAACTTGCTTATCTACCTGTAAGAACAGAAATGCAAAAAACATTTTAATGTAAGTAGTTTTAATTGTATTTTTAATGATAAGTGGTATATTCAAAAATAATACAGGAAGGTACAGAGAAGAACATGCGTAGCCCTGGAAATCTCACTGGTGTATTAGGGTTGACTCTAGAACCAACATTTCCTTCCTTTCAGATGTTTACTGTAGAAGGAGCTCTTATATCCTATCATCCATGATCCCAAACAGGAACACAGCTGCATCTCTAACAGGAAGGTGATTTACTTTACTACCCCAGCAGAAGGAAGATTTTCTTCTTGCTCAGCAACAAGCCCAGCCAGTGGAAAACGCCACAGTTCAGCCAATGAGAAGGCGTGTTGTCACCCTGAACTCTTAATTTCCTCCAATGGACTTTCATTTTTCTTTTGCTAATGACTTCCTTGCCTAACCTTCCTTTCTAGAAAAGCTTTCCGTTTTGTATAACTCCTCGGAGTATGTCTGCTTGCTGGATTAGATGCTGCCTGAATCATGAATCATTTAATAAAGCCAATTAAGCCTTTTGAATGTACTCAGTTGAATTTTGGTTTTGTAACACTTCACTTTCAATAAGTTTCTGTCACTCCGCCATGCTGTCTGTCTCCACTCAGGTCTTTTCCAGTTGCTAGTCCCTCTTCCCAGCACACACTGCCGCCCCGAGATGTCACTCTCTCACATTCTGCTCCTTTTCAGGTCTCAGTTCCAACATCACCGCTCCGAGCGGCTTCCTGACCAGCCCACACAAAGTAGCTTCAACTCTGCTCACTCGGTATCACCCTACTTGGTTTGGTTTTTTTCTTGCTGCTTTTATCACTCGAGGTCACTTGTTTGAATCATGTATGTTCCATCTTCTCATATGAGGATGTCAGTTCCAGGAAAAAGCACCCTGAGCCTGCTCTACGTTGTTTACCATATCATGTGTCACCAAAACTTTTTAAAAAGGCTCTTCAAAAACATTAAAGTTCTCTTTTCAGACATTTTCAAAGTGTAGTGTGGAGGAGGAGAAGGTGGAAGAGGAGCAGACGGGCCTGATCTTGAGTATTGCTCACAGCCGGTGACAGCTGACTGACAGACCAGAGGTCAGGAGACCCGCGGTTTTCCAGTTGCTGCAGGTCAGTGACGCATCACACCACCCGCCTTTCACAATATTTGAAAACATGTGTCTCTCAGCTTTTTAAACCAGTTCACCCACTTTCTTAGTTCTTCCTACCAACCCACATCACACATGAGCCCCAGTGGCAGGGGCTTTCTGAGGGGGGGCACTGGATGAAGGGAGCTGGGAGGACGCGACACCCAGAGAAGAGCTGTGATGATTCCCAGAAACTTACAGCTGAATTTCAAAGACAACAGACATTCAGAAGCCATGACTGCTGAGCAGCAGGACTGAGCAGCAGCCTCGCTGAGCTGGCACTGTTAAAACCCAGGCGCTGAAAAGATGGCTCTCAAGCTTTTTAGAGTCATGGCACCAATTCAGATACCAGAAATTTGAGAAAACTGTTGAAGAGATGAAGACTAAAGGGAGCACTGCGTTAGCAATAAGTGCAACCTATTTACACAGCAGAGGACAAAGGCTCCTGTCCCTGCGAAGATCTCCCTGGGGGAGTCACCGTCTCCAGCCCCCTTGGCCACCCCGCTGCGCTCCAGGGCGGAATCCCACAGCTGCCAGCACATTGTCCTTTTGTGAGAGTTTGATTTATGCTAAACCACCTCCCTCGCTTGTAGTAAATTGTTTCTAATCTGCGCCCTGTTCCTCAGACAACTCAGGTCAAGTTCTGACAGACCTCGCCTGTGGGCAGACTACTCAGCGGTAGGAAAATGAGGTGCATTTGTTGACTGGAATTGAGCAAGGATTTCCTGGTGGAGCAGAGTGTCCGACACACTTGCTCGGGGACAAGGCTGAAACCTGACTCCCACGTCGAACATGCGTGCTCTGCAGTCACCACCCCCGCTACCCCCCCACCCACCCTCCCCACCCCCCCCCCCCCAAGTCTGCGCTGAGTAAAGGACCAACTGAACTTGGTTTTATAAAGGTAAGAAATAGGGGTTAAAAAACACATTGAAGCAGAATTATAAAAGGTCTTAAGTGATATTAAAAGGTGTTAAACAGGCACAAAGAAGCCATTAATTTATTAATGAATTTATTTAACAAATATTTATTGAGCATCTCCTGTTTGCCAGGTTGATTCCTAATTGAGTGGTGGGGAGAGAGCGCTGTAAAAGCAAATTCCCTTCTTCACGGAGCTTCCCTCCCCATGGAAGACAAATAATAATAAAACACAAACAAGTAAATATACAGTCAGTCAGGACTGGTGACAAGGCAAGGGCGGCGTAGGGGAATAGAGAGTCGGGGAGGGTGTAGCCCTGATACACACTGTGGTCTGGGAATGACTCACTGCCAGGATGACATCTGAGAACAGACCTGAAGGAAGTGAGAAAGTTGAGGGAGCCTGGGCCGCAGTTTCCCCAGGGAAGTTCAGCACAGGCAGAGGTGGTAGGAGGTGCAAAGGCCCTGGGGCAGGAACACATTTGCATCATCAGTGGCCAGTGGTTGGAGGAAAATGTTTGTGTGAGGAGAAGAAATCTGGAGGGGATTTTGAGAAGTGAGACATGGGCAAGATCAGCTCGGACCTTGGTAAAGATTTTGGCTTCTACTATGAGAAGCTAATGGAGATTCTCACCAGGAGTGAAATACTTTACGATGTTCGCTCTGGGAGAATGAACATGCAGACAAGGAGGCCAGGGGAGAGATGCTGGTGGGGTTTGAACCAGGGTGGTGTCTGTGGGAGAGATGAGAAGTAGATTCTAAATTAATTTCTAAATAGATTCTGCAGATAAAGCGGAAATCGTTTGCTAATAGATTCGCTATGGTGTGGGAAAGAAAGATAAAAGATGAGGATGACTCCAAGGTGTTTAGCCAGGGAACTGGAAAAATAACATTCCCATGGATTGACATGGAGAATAGAAGAGGTGTGGGTTAGAATAAAAATAAGAAATTTGATTTTGGAAAACAAGCGATTAGTGTCTTGTGCTGTCCATTACTAACCATCTGTGGGATTCAGATTTACATTTTAATTGATGAAAGTTACATCAAAGTAAAAAATTCAGTTCCTCAGTTGCACTCACAATATTTCAAGTGCTCAATACCCACTTGCGTGTGGCTGCTGCCACCAGATTGGACGGTGCAGTGTCACCGAGCTTTTTGGTCACTGAGAAAGGCCCACTGGGCGCGCTGGAGACACGCAGCCTTCGCTGTGCGCTGGGCCCTGTGCTTCCTGTGCACATCCCACCGAATCTTCAATCAGCTCCACAGGTCAGGCAATGTCATATATTTACAAAGGATGTGACTAGAGTTCAGAAGAGTTAAGAAACTTGCCCTAAGTCACACAGCTCTTAAAGGGCATAAAGCTAGAATTGGATTTCAGGGCTGCCTGCTTCCAAAACCCAAGCACATACATCATCTCGCTCTAGTTTAGAAGGCTAAGCTAGTCTGAAACCAGACATAACATCCACAGGGACCCGTCCACCAGGCTATGGGCAGCGGGTGTTGAAGCCCAGGAAGGAACCGGGAGAGCTGGGAGATCGGAGGCAGAGGGAGGCTCCCGGAGACCTGTGTGCTTAGAACTAACAGGACACACTCCAGCGCTCACCAGTTCCGAGGAAAACACACCCTCTGCAGGCCTAGTTCATGCCGCTGCATAAGGGTCTATTGATGTTAAAGGGTCGCTTAGCAGAAAGAAGGGCTTAATTGACACCAGGTAATATAAAGTTCAGATCCTGTTCTACCCCATGATTCTCAACAAGGTACGGTGCCACTTAGAAGACACCTGGAATGTACGGGGTGCTCGGGGTAGGCTGAGGGGGGCCATGGGCATTGTGTGGCAATGACTTTAAGACGCTGATCCCTCGATGCTGCTGCAGCCCAGCACAATGCAGAGAACTTCTCACCCACCGAGTCAAGGCTCTGCATCGTGGGCAACGTGGCCCTCGAGCAATGCCCGCCCATGAGCTGAAGGATGGAAGTGAGGACGTGGTGGGAGGCAGTGGCCCAAGACGTGTCAGACACACTGCTCCCCAGTCTGCTGTGGGCTTGCCGTGTGGCTGGGTGCTGCTGCCTGGACTCACTTTTCTCAACTGAGTCATGCAGAGCACAACAGTGAACACCCATCTGGGGTGGCTCTGAGCATCATAACACTGAAATATTGGCCCAGGGACATAAAGGTACTGTTGTCAGAAGCAGGACAAGGGGATGAAAGAGGAACTCTAGGATGGAGACGAAAATAACCAAGATGGTGAAGTGTGGTAGCAATCATCTCAGGTAGAAACTGTAGTTTAACTCTAACCCTGCTGTTTGGTTTCTGTACTTATTTGCTTGCTAAAATAATAGAAAAGTTTTTTAATTTTCTGAATTATATAAATCACCCCATTTGATTAAATACCCTATTGATTGTAATGTGAATATCCTATTGGTTGTGGTCATACTGGTCTTAGAAAGCACATTTTCCTTTACCTGGGAAGGACAGCACAGTTATCCCAAGGTCAGAAGGCTCCAGTTAACGTGTCCCTGTTGACTCAGTGTTCCAGAGACCCAAAAACTGTAATTTAGATCAAACCAGGTTCCTCATTCCAGATCCGAGGGCTCTAGATACTGTGTTTCTGTCAACTCAGTGATCCAGAGTCCCAAAACTATAATTTAGATAACATGCTGCTTCTGCTTCTGTAAACTGCTTTTTTTTGCGAACCAGGTTCCTCATTCCAAACCCTGGGATGTAATCAATACCTTTGTGATCTTTGCCTATAAATCTGGTGTTGCGGCCACCTTATCACTATGAGATTTGGGAGATGCCCCCTCATAGTCCCGGATTTGCAATAAATGTGACTCTTTAATTCGACTTCTTGAGGCGTCCTTGTGTGATTCGCGGGGTACATTACAACAATAGAAAGTCAGATAGAGAAGCCTGTGGAGAGCAGGATGGTCCCATAGAAAACAACGACCGCAATGAAGCGGTGGCGTCTTTCCTTAGACCTCATGAGCAACCTCTGCAGCTTCACTTTCAGGCCCACTTTCTGTCCGCAGCCTCCGCTGGACTGAAGTGAGGGCCTTGCTGTGGGTGAGGCTTTGTCTTGAGGGAATGTTGGGGCTGGTTTGATCCGTCCAGACCACTAACACGTCTATATACCAGCAGTGGGGCCCTTTCACTTTCTTATCACTCCTATCAGCACTTTCAATGTCCTTCAAGGGTGTTTCCTTTGCTTTCACAACTTGACTGTTTGGTACAAGAGGCCTCGCTTTCAGCTTATCTCAGCTTCCGACCTGCCTTCCTCCCAAGCTTGCTCACGTCTAGCTTTTCATTTGAGGTAAGAGACGTGTGACTCTTCCTTTCACTTGAACACGGAGGGGCCACTGTAAGCTTATTAATTGGCCTAATTTCAATATTTAAATTACATAGTGTTTATGGCTATTTTTCCATGACAACTGTCTCTGCCACGAATTTAAGATTCTCGAGTTGACACAAAGTTCAAATAGCATGGGGCAAGCTTAAGTGATGGGTAGTGTATCTGTCACAGAAGTAGCTCTCTATATAATTTCAATATAGTACCCTCAAGACTACCCCAGACTCTATGGAATTCATTATTGTTAAAACTCATGCCTAATTTCCTATAAAGTTTTTTTTTTCTTAAAAAAAAAGCATTCAACAGTGGTATAGCATAAACACATTTATTTACTAACGAAACAGTCGATCTTAATTAAACCAACTCAGAAATAGTTGCATGTAAAATGGTTGTGATAACTGAGCACAGTAAAGGGGAAAAAAGCGTGGAGAGATTTGCTCATTGAACTGAGCTTGTTTATCCTCATGGCTAATTCCCGCCTGGAAGGATGATGGAATTCTTACTCCACTTTCTCATAGACCCGAGTACAGTTGACATTGTTCATGACGCATTCCTGGGAGAGAGAATGATATTGATGAGTTAGGTCTTGTGTCCTAGGGCAATGGTGGAAGTTAAGTGCTAGGATCAGAATCCTATGAAGCCTTGTCATCTGTTTTACAGATGAAGATACATGTTGGGATTCCTGGGTTTTGTAAAGCTAGAACCTGTTATTTTGCTTAAGATATGCATGTGTTTAGCGGAACTAATGTACTGATTTGTAATATCTAAATTACTCATTTGGTCTTGACAAACAGTATTCCTCATTTTAAAGTGTGTTTTTAAAAAATTGATTTTAGAGAGAGGAAAAGGGAGAGGGGTAGAGAGAAACATCAATGTGAGAGAAACATTGATTGGCGGCCTACCATGTGCACTCCGACCAGGGACTGAACCCCCAACCTGGGTATGGGCCCTGACCGGGAATCAAACCCGCAACCTTTAGGTGCACAGGACGATGCTCCAGCTAACTGAGCCCCACCTGCCCGGCCAGTACCTCAGTTTAAAGAAATGGAAACTGCATGCCCCAGCGGGCAGTGTAGTGGGTTGCCTATGATGCTGGCCAGTCACAGCAGGGCCCGGAGTGGACCCAGCCCTGCAACACCCCTGCCCATCCCTCTCTTCTCTGTCCCAGAGGACTTTGTAGTGTTCCATGTTCAGTGCTTAACTAGTCATTGTGCCCTTTTCTACCCCGGCCTCGCTGCCCTGCTTACGATCAGCGACACACAGTTCTGTGAACTACGAACGCGCCCGAGAGGCCAGAGGCCGGCACTTACCACCAGTAGCTTCCCGCCCTCCAGCCGCCGCGTGATGGTGCTCTCCTTCCCGTCCCACTCCTGGTGCTGGACCAGCGCGCCGTTGACGAAGTTGCAGACGGTCTGCAGAGATAAAGTGCACTTTTTAATTTTCCAGAGGACGTTACCGGGCAGGTCCCGTGACGCATAACCTCCTTGATCAACATTTTTTCAGCTTTCCCATTCTGCATCTACTTCAAGCCAGTTTCACTCGTAATATAGTTGATGCTTGTCAACCTACATGCACATAAGAGACACTCAAATGCTCATGTTCCTTAAACTAGTTTTACAAAGTAGACTAAGTTGTGATACTGGTCCTTTCACACTAATTTGTCAACTCGAGTCATAAAATAACTTGAGATGTCTTTTATTCAGCAGCTCCTGCCTGTAAATGCCAGAATGTTATTCATACAACCTATCATTCTAGAAGCTTCTGTGAGTGTGTAAGTGATGCCTGACCTGAGTTTTCCTGCCATCTGCTGTGGTCTCTTCAAACTTCTCTCCCAGGTTGCATGAGAACTGGGTGGTCTTCAACGTGCTCTCGGTTCTGACGGTGAGGTGTGTGCCGTCGGAAGTGATGACACAGTCTGGCTTGGCCATGGCGCCCATTTTCCGCATAGCCATTCCCACGCCTGTGAATGTCAATCACATTCTCTGTCAGGAGGACCAGAGTTACAGCTTACAGAATGCAAGATTCGAGCCCATTGTAATTACTGTGCTGGGAGTATTTTCACTTACTCCTAAGAACTGTGGCAAACACAGACCCAGTGCTCACCACGTGCTAGCACCAGACACATACGGATTCACAGAAGCCTTGAGACCACCCTGTGAGCAGGGCCACAGCATTGTCTCCATTCTATAGATGACAAAGTGAGTCACTGAAGTCACCCACGCAAGCTCGCTCAGCTAGGAAGTGATGAGCTGGGAACCAACGATGCAGGCAGTATGGCTCCAAATCTCAGCTCGTGGCCACTATGCTCTGACGGCCGCCGGAACGCGCGGGAAGCACCCAGACTTCTAAAATTGACTTCCTCAGTTCTGCCGGCCATCGTGTGACAGGACTCCAGCACACAGTCCGGCACAGACAAGGCCCTGGTAAACATGTGATCGATATGCTACACAAATAGAAACCGATGCGGAGATACTCCAACAGGGCAATGTTTTAAGAGGTAAAACAGCACAATCATGGTGGTAACAAATGAAAAAGTCTCCCCCTCAAAAACAGAGGACATTTCAGAGCTATGCAACCCAATTACTCCATCGGCATCAGATCTAAGTTATAACTGGTGTGTCTCATTTACAAGAAAACTTAGACCAGGACCAAGGCCCTATTTCAGATGAGGAGATGACAACCTACACAGAAGCGCCGCCTTGATGACGGACACTCTGCCGGGCCTGCACCGTCCCCAGGAGCCATCTCATCTGCCGGCACACAGTGGTGCCTGGTGCTGTTGGCTGAGTTACTCCCGTTCTCATTTTGGACGCATGCAGGGAGGGCTCTGCTCTCCCCACACCTTGACTGCATCCCAGTGAATTGAGTGTGGCACCCCTCATACCTCTAACCTTGGAAACACATTTGCTTTCAATGCTAGCACGTGAGAGCATGCTTGGCCCTCAGACAGGTGAGCGTGCGGACACACACACACACACACACACACACACACACACGGTGTACTTCTCGGGTATGAGTGCAGTACCCAGGGTCCCCTGGATCTCGGTTTACTAGGAGAACGTGAAAAGGCTGGCCTACTGGCTTCCCTCCCAGGACCCTCAGTGCACTCATTCCCATGGAAGCAGCCGGCACAGGGCCTCTCGCAGAAAGACCGTGAAGGAAGTTTCTGCAGCCGCAGGGGCGGTCACCCAGAGCAGCCGCTGGCGGTGGGAGGGCGGGCAGCTCTGAGCCCTCCTAATCCCGCAGTGGTCTCAGGGCTGGAAGCCTCTGGCAGACAGGACTCCAGGCTCCGCCACTGCATCTCGCTTCCTGATGGCCTGTGACAAAGGCCTATTTTTGTTTGCGTATCTACCCAATGCCTCAACCAGTATGCCATCCTTGTCACTGCTTAGGACAGGATGGGATGAACCACGGTCTGAGACAGTGAACTTGAACCTTCTCCCAGGCACCCGTTCTCCTACCTAGGCTTTAAGAAGTCTGGGGCCTTTTGCAGGGCCACGCCCATCCTGCCTGCGGGTAGAGGGTCCAGCTCTTCTCCAACAAAGACCACCCACACAAGCAGGGGTCCAAGCAGCGGTGCACGGCCACCCGCCCACAGTGGCCCCAGACACGCAACGCCACACGAGGTCAGCACTACCGGCGCCACGCCTCTGGGGTCGAAGGGAAGGATGCCCCAGGCCCCAGGGAGCTGAGCCACGCAAAGAGCCGGGTGGGGGCGAGAGCTGAACAGAAGCTGGGGCTGCATCGGGGTTCAGACCTTCTCCAGGCGCCGGCGGGGAAGAGGGAGGGGACCGGCGCGCCTTGGAGGAACAAAAGATGCGGCAGAGCAGCGCAGGGTGGGGAAGGGGCAGTGGGTGCAGCCACTATGGGGCGAGGCAGGAGGGTGGCAGGAGGAGGGATGAGTGGTGGGGATAAAAAAACAAATAGGGGAAAAGGGTACGTAGCCGAGCTGGGTGCAGCAGGCGGCGGGGCATCCCCGGACTCCTGGGACCGCCGGGCGCGCACGTCCCGCTCTCCGGCGGCTGGGCCGCGTGGTGCAGCGCAGCGGGGGGACCCGGGCCGCGTGGCGGGGACTGCGGGCGGGAGGGCGGCTGGCAGTGGCGGCCCAGCAGGTCCGCCCCTGAGCCCGGAACGCCGAAGGGGACCGGGGGCGCGCGCGCGCACACACACACACACACGCTCGTACGCCACGTTGCGGACCCCGCCGGCCGGTGCCTCACCTAGTTCCTTCATGTACTCGTCGAAGCCTTTGCTCTCCACTAAGCGCCATCTCCCGACCAGCTGCTGGATGGAGGCCATGGTGCGCGCGGAGTCAGCGGGACCTGAGCGGAGCGGAGAGCGGTGATGGGAGCGAGCGTGGCGGGAGCCGGCCGGGGAGCGCGGCTGCTTTATATCCGCGGCGCGGGGTGGGGCGGCGCCGAACGGCCAATGGGAGGCGCGCCTCGCCGCCCTGCCCCGCCCCGCCCCGCCCCGCCCCCGCGCGCTCGGGGGTCGGAAGGTGTGGACTGGCTCCACCTGCCCCAGACCCGGCTCCTCCCGCAGCGCCTGCAGGCGCGGACCCGCCCGGCGTGCCCCACGCGCCCCACGCGCCCCACGCGCCCCACGCGCCCCACGCGCCCGGTCCCGGCCCCGGTAGGTTCCCGCTCCCCTTCACGCCCGGGGAGTCGGAGGGTCGCCCGAGCGCCCGCCTCTCCCGGGCCCCAGCCTCACCGCCAAGCCCCGTTTCCGTTTAAAATACCCCGCGCGTAGATGGGCCCTCCCTGGGCTCGGGCGCTGGGAGGGGTCGGTCAGCGGGTTGGCTGCCTGATGGATTGATAGGTGTATTTATTCGCTTGGCTCATCTGGGCTCCAAGTCACCGAACAAACGCACACGCCACACCCTCCCGAGACACCTGTCCCCCCACCCGCAGGCCACCCCGGCCCAATTAGGACCTCAAGGTGAGTATAGACCTGAGTGAGTTAGACGGTTTAATCAGAAGGTGCGGCATGGGTGGAGGTGTCCCCGGAAGTTCGGTTTCCAAACGAAAACTCCGTAGGAAGTTTCAGCTTAAGTGCCTGTGCTTGCAATTCAATGTCCCCTCGCGGGAATGTTCATTAGTGCACATTCCCAGAGGAGCGAGCCCTTCAGCTTCTTCTCCACCCAGAGGCGGCAGACCCACGGCCCCTCCTCTGCGCCGGTAGCCACCACAACACCCTGTACCTGCATAGAAGGCATACTGTTCACGGTGGACCTGTCACAGGAGCGGACCCTGGTCTCCGTGGGGAAGGGTGGGTTCGGGTGAGGGAGCTGCCACGCAGAGAGGCGGCTCCTTGATGGACATGTGGTCCCGGGCACTTCACAGCCAGTAACGCTGATCTCCACCCAGGTTTTGCTAACAAGTGTTATCCCAGCTTTTTAAAGAGGAAAGAAGGCAGGGAAGGTTGGGGGAGTGCAGGGCCGAATCCCTGTCCAGTCCTTCTCCCCGCAGAGCCTGTGAAGTAGGACCACACCTGGCGGCCTCTGGCTGCAGCCCCTGCGCCCTAGCTGGTGTCATCTCCCAGCATGCCTCAGGGCGTTTTCTCCCCTCCCTGGGCTCCCTTTCATTTTAAGTCCCTGCCCTAAGTTTAGGTCACCCCAGTTTTCCTTTTGTGCTGTTTCAATATTTCAGGCTTGGTTTCTATTTGGGTAGTGTAGTAATCAAATATTTATCGAGGGCCTTTGATGTGCGAGACTGTGCCGGGTCCTGGCATATATGATTTTAGGTACCGTCTTCGTACTGAGCGCACAGTGTGCACTGGTCTCAGTCTGCGCTGCGCTCTGCTGCTCTGAGGGCACCTGGGGGTCATTGCTCAGCGATGCTAGAACTGGCTTCCAGCCGCCTGGGCGGGTAGTGGCTGCTCCCCCCCGCCCCCCCTTCCACCCTCCCCCGCCCCCAGGCAGCCCCTGTGGGCTTGCACTTGCATTCCTAATGTGCCCATCCAACATTTACCCGTTTTTGTATAGAATAAGGTAACAATAGCCAGGACTCAGCACTGACATACTACATTTTAAAGGCTCATAATCAATCATGTTCCAGAAACATCAAAAGGGAAACGTCACTATAATACTAAATATTTAGGTGCTTAAGAAATCGTGTTTAAGCCAGAGGCATTACCTGAAACTTAACTTTTAAACACACTTTGTGATGTGATAAGTGGAAACAATCCTTTTGTGGTTAAAACACATCAACAAACAAAGATATAGGCCAACATCTATGAGTGTCTCCCTGGGACAAAGGGCCTGGCGAGGGCTCTGCTACTGCGGGCCCACAAAGCCTCCCATCGGTAGTATGTGCTCAGACAGGGACTGGGGCAGGTCATTTCCAACGTCCTGCAAACCCAGATTCCCTTTTTTCCTTAAGAGGAACAGCAGTGGATTTCAGGCTCTGAAAAACAGCAAGCACTTCCTTAACCTGCTAACTAGAGTCCTGGCCTAGGCCACTTACCTTGAGCCCCGTGTGAGGCATAAAAACCAAAAATGTGAAGACAAATCTGGTGGAAGTCCTGTAGGACTTGATGGATGCTTGAGTGTTTCTTCTTTGGAGAAAGGGGAGCATTTTCACCTGATTGAGATGAATTGCATTATAATACAGGGCACAAGGGCCACCTGTGGTCTTGCCTGTCCTTACACACAGAATGGGGGCATCTGGGTGTCACGCCCTCCCCTCCTTCCCGCTGCAGGACAGTAACACACACATTCTCTTCTGGAGGAAAGTAGTTGAAAATTAGGAATTACCAGCAACTCTTCCCCGGTCTCTCTAGAAAGCTTCCATTTATAAGACTGATGCCGTTTTACTTAATATCACCAAACCTGAGTTTTCTTGCCTGTGAAATTAAGATGGTAAGAATTACACTAAATGATTTCCCATGGCCCTAAAAATATACTCAGAATTACTCTATTTCCACCTAGTGGCAAAACGGAACATTTCCCGTAGGTTTTCTTTGACAAATGTTAGCTTGTCAGCTTCACACGGCACAGTCGCACACATAGCTTGGGTGTGTATTGTGTGATTTTATTTAAAGACACCTTCCCAGGAACAGCTTGTGTGGATAAATGTGCCTTCCACACAGTTGGTTATGGGGTGTAATCAGTCCCTAAGGACAGCAGGCGTGCAGCTGGTAGAGAAACAAAGAGCAGCCCATTCAGCAAATCCCTGCAGCTCATCATTCAGCAAATCCTCTCTCAGTACATGGCTGGATTAGTCCAAAAGGGGAGAAAAATTAAAGTTATCACTATAAAGCCGTACTTCTCAAATTTCAGTATGCAAACCAATCGCCGGGATCTTGTTAAGACGTGGGTTCTGATTCAGTACATCCAGAGGAAGGTGCAAGATCAGCATTTCTAATACCTTCCCAGGGCTGCCAGTGGTCCGCTTGGGTCCGGGTGTTGAGAGCAAGGCCGTGAAATGCGCACAGGGCTCTGCTCCATCCGCTGGCTCCACTTGAGTGATCAGTACTTCCTGGTTCGACTCCAATGTGATGCATGTAGAAAAGACAGGAAACTGGACAAATGCACTCCAAACACTATCTGACCCAACCTGTGGACTTTTAAAACATCAGCCTTAGGTAGGTATTTTTCTGTCTGCTCACCATTCCGGCAGCCTGGTAAGAGGCTTCGAATGGGATGGGGAGGGTGGATCTATGTTATTGAAACCGAGTCCCTCCCTTCAATTTTATAACCAGATTTTGGATCCTGACTCATTCTGGCTTGTCTCGCTCTAGACATGCTTACTATCCAGCTTGAAAACGGATCTTCTCTAATAAATTCCCGCTTGGAATCATTTCCAAAAGAAAATCCTAGTAAGTAGCTAGAGCCCAGATCTGCATCTGGAAGGTTGTCTGCAGCAGCAGAAACCCCCGGGGGAGACAAGGGCAGGGCCACCGAGCTGAAGGCACCCCTGACTGTTCACTTCGAAATCCGCCAAGCTCCGCAGCCACAAGGACTTGGCAGTCGCCACCAGCCATCGATGGAGGCTTGCTTTGAGTCGTTCAGGGTAATAAAATGATTTCTCATGGAAGGACTTGTAGAAATGGGGTTATTTTATGAACTTTGTTCTTTTCTTTAAGCAGTTCGAATCTTACACAACAGAGCAGTTGCCTAAAATGACCTGGTCTAGCTACAGGGGAAATGAGACGTTGCAAAAGTTACGGTGAGATGTGATTGGTTTCGCAATAAGGCAGAAGGCAGAAGGCTCTTCTGAGTGTAAGATCAATCCATTGCCCTCACATGGATCTTCCCACTGTCCGATTTATGTGTTATTATTAAATTTGTCATTGGCTCATGGAAACACCTTGCAGAAGCATGTAGTATGGGCTGACCTGTTCATGCCTCAGGTGGACAAGTTCAAAGTGTCTCAGGTCTAAAAACACAACAACACGACACCTAAGGGGCACCTGGAAACAGAGCAAGATGAATTGTTAAAGGGCACCTTTGCCCTAAAAACACTGTAAAAGCAGAAAACCTCCCAACTCAGTTTTTCCACTGGAAGAAACCAAATTCTTTTTTTTTAAATATATTTTATTGATTTTTTACAGAGAGGAAGGGAGAGGGATAGAGAGTTAGAAACACCAATGAAAGAGGAACATCGACCAGCCGCCTCCTGCACATCCCCTCCTGGGGATGTGCCCGCAACCCAGGTACTTGCCCTTGGCCGGAATCGAACCCGGGACCTTTCAGTCCGCAGGCCGACGCTCTATCCACTGAGCCAAACCGGAGAAACCAAATTCTTTTCGTCCAGATGGCACTTCCCCATTTTCAGCCTCCCTCCCGTGCAAGAGTCCATGACTTATCATTCTTTCCCCCAGATTTCTAGCACATTTGATCATTTTTCTTTATTGATGTTTAGCCACAGGAATTAATGAATTTTCCGATCAAATCTACAAAACCACAGGCTTGCTGGCTTCCGAGCTTTTTACCCTGATGGTCGGGCTCACAGTTTCCTTTTGCCTGAATGAACTCCTCAGAACTTCACAACCTGCCTGAATCCAACTTAAGACGTGGCTGCTCCGATCTCTGGTCCTCTGGAGTGGGTGGGGGGCTCTACGATCCCTCAGAGGCGGGCACGGGGCTTCAAAGACAGTGTGGGTGTTCTGTGTGCCCCCCTCACTGAGCTGGGAGGGGATCCTACCTTCTGTCCACCCACCGCAGATGCCACAGCTCACGTCTCATTCACCTGCTTACGTCTGCACTGAGCAAACGCAAAGGGAGAAATTCAACAGCATGGAGTAAGGGTTTGTTTGACCTCCCCTGCATTCCCCCACACGCTCCTGCCTCTTGTACTCCTGAATTCCTCCTTTGACAGCAATAATTTCTCAATTATGTGACTCCCTGTTAATAACGAGAAACCAGTGTGAGGTTCCAGTAAAGCGCCTCTGTCTTCCGGGTTGGCTAAACACTGGATGTTACCAGAGAGCGACCGTGGCCTTGACGCGGGTCTGTCTCCGAAGGTGGGATGGAAGTATTTGTGCCACACGTCCCACTCTTGTCACCTATTGCAGCCTCATTTGCTCAGGCAGGCTCGCGGGGGGGGGGGGGGGGGGGACGGAGCGGGGGGAGGAACGGGGGTGGGGGGGGAGGTGGTCACGGCTGCCAGTTGGCAGGGACAGGTCTGAGCAGTGCTTTCTCCCACTCCGAGCATCTGAGACTGGACGGTGTTGGATGGAGAATGGTGAATTCATTTTCACCCACCCGGCAGCTTCAGCGCGAAGGCTGGAGGCAGCCTTTCCCTCCCCACACGGATCCGTCACACGTGGCCGCTCGGCTCACCGGCAGGACAGACAGTCCTTCCAGTCACGGTGGCCTGCAGTGGGACCTCCCAGCGATCACGTGGCGTCATCTCCCAGGCTGTGTGACCCGAGCTGCTACCAGCTGCGGAATGCGTTTCTTTTGATTTTTCTTCATTTCACAAACATTAACATTTTTTCTGTTCTAGTTCAGCACATTCTGAAAATTCCCAAGTATTAAATGTCTATAAATATCAGATACATTTTATCTCTATAATGTTAAGTGAATTTTCCAAGACACTACCACAGATAATTGGGGGAGGGGGGAGGGAGCAACTAGTCCTACTGCATTCATCTGGAGCTGGAAACTTGAGGTTTTGGTTAGTGGATTGGACAGGCCATCTCTCTAGCAGGAGCCAGGTGGTGTACTAAACGGATACAAAGTGATCTTCAAAACTGCACCAAATGCGCAGAGCCACTGAGTGCGCCCTGCTCAGACGGGAGGTCTGCTGGAAGCAGCCCTGGGTGAGCGACCGTGAAGCCACAGGCACGTCACACCCACCTGCCCCGTGCTTTCCAACTGGTTCATGCCAGGACCTGGCAATAAACTGGCGCCTGGCTGTCCCCAGGTTTCTGGGACACAACTTGCGTTAGAATCACCTCCGGCAGCGCACAGGTCCGAACAGGGGCTCTCCAGCTCCCCAGCCAGCGGGGAGGTGGGGGGGCCGACAACAAGATGTCCACTGTGGCCCTTCACTCACGTCATCGACATCTGCCTGGAGAGACGAAACGCAGGGGCGAAGCTCCATCTAAAGCCCTCACCTGCCCGCAGCAACCCCGCCTGGTTCCAGGGGAGGAAGGCGATCTGTCATGACCAGCTTTCTGGAATTGGTCACAAGGAGGAAGCTGCTATCCTGTCTGCAGTTAGACTATCAGTGCATCACACAAAGTAGTAAAAATGCCTGTCGGTCCAGAAAGACGGAGGTGTGATAGCGAGCCCCCCTTCCCCCCCACCCCCCAGAGGCCCAGGCCCAAACCAGTCTTGCAACAAACCTCTCAAAGCGACGTGGGTCCCAGCTCTGTCATCTCCGCTGTCCTAGAGTAGGACAGTTCTAGAAACAGGCAAGAATGTCCCTTCCAGGGTCCCTTTGAATGTCACTTACTATGTGGAAGTTACTTTGTCACTTTCTATATTTATATAGGTGTTGTTGTTTTTAAATTTTTCTTCAAATTGAATATCTTTCTTAGTTTTATTTTTTAAAATGGAATATCTTTCCATTGTATTGTACTTTTGCATTTTGGTTGACCTAATAGTTTCTGAGATGATTTATAGAACTTGGGATCTGGAATGGAAAATCATAACTGCCTCGTATCTAACTTAAAAGCAAGTGGGAAGCAAGCTGGTTTGGCTCAGTGGATAGAGCATCAGTCTGTGGACTGAAGGGTCCCGGGTTCAATTCCGGTCAAGGGAACATGCCCAGGTTAGGAGCTCTCTCCCCAGTAGGGGACGTGCAGAGGCAGCTGGTCAATGGTTCTCTCTCATCATTAATGTTTCTCTCTCCCTCTCCCTTCCTCTCTGAAATAAATAAAAATATATATATTTTTTAAAAAGCAAGTGGGAATATAAATCTGAATTGGAAGAAAATACAATAAGTCACTTCAGAATTCAGCAAACCCTTGATTTATTGCTTTCCAATAAACGTGAGTAGTGGCCCCCGATCTTGTGAAAACTCTCAGGTTCCCCTTTGTGAGCTTCGCCTGGCTGGGCAGGGCCGCGCTGTGTAGGCCAGGCCCTGGTTCTTGCAGGGCTCACTCTCCGCGCCAGGCCTTCAGGGTCTTGGATGGAGCCCAACCAGCTCAGGTCACCAATGCTTATTCAGAAGTGAAACACGATCCCTGGTGCCCACACCCCAGTCACACCATTTGTCATTGCATATTTTGGCAGTAACTCCTGCTCAGACCTGACCTCGGCCTAATTAGCTGTCACTTGAGCAGGCCTAGTATTAGTGCATTTTTAAAAGTTACGTAGTTTCATTGCTGGACATAGATTTGTGTGACCTGGACTCAGAACTGAGGGGGCATCTTAAAGCCCTGGTGTTTGGAGGGATTATAGATATCTGCTGCTTCAGCTGAAGCCCACAAAAGTCCCTCAATACAAATAAATCCGGTCTCGCTGTCTGGTGTTAGAGGCCTCCCTCCCCGTGTTTAGCAGTTCTTAGGGGGCGGGGGTGTGGGGTGTGTGTGGGGGGAGCCCAAGCCTATTGTGGAAGTCTGCTGCCAGTCATTTCTAGTACTGGACACAGTTGGACCCGCTAGCATAGCATAGAATGTTTCTGCTCACTAATTCTCCCATAGTGGGCCTGTAAGTATTGAATGATGATGGCTTATCTAAAAAAAAATTGCTTAGAGACCCAAATATATGTAAAATACTGAAAAAGAGAGAACTGTAAATAAAATTCTATAAAATATCTGTATACACACTTTGAATAATTATTAATTCCAATGGGTTAATTCTGAAAAGAAACATCAATTGAGCTATCAGCTGTTAAGTGTGTATACATTTAAAAAAATATGTTTTTAGTGATTTCAGAGAGAGGAAGGGAGAGGGAGAGAGAGATAGAAACATCAATGATGAGAAAGAATCATTAATAGGCTGCCTCCTGCACACCCCCTACTAGGGATCGAACCCAAAACCCTGGCATGTGCTCCAACCAGGAATCAAACAGTGACTTCCTGGTTTATGGGTCAACACAACCACTGAGCCACATTTGGGACACGTGTGTGTGTGTGTGTGTGTGTGTGTGTGTGTGTGTGTATATAGAGAGAGAGAGAGAGAGGGAGAGAGAGAGAGAGAGAGGTGGTATATCAATTATAATAGTGAAAAAGATCAATAATTCCAATCACATTTTGAATTTAGAACAAGCTGGATGCTCTGAAAAACCCAATCACAGTAACCGAACCTTGGTTAACAAGGTGATTACAAAACATTCTGAGCAAGAATCATTTCCACTCTACTTAGCATAATTAGAATATTTGCATAATCCAACTGTAGGTGTCACCTGAATGAAATCTTTTCAGAGTACACAAGGACATTATCCCAAATTATAGGTTCACCAAGAATACCACAGATATTCAGTAATTATTTAAGTATTTTTTAAAAATACTTTATAGGGAGAAATATTAAAATGAAAAATAAGGGAAGGGGAACAGCCTAAAAATGAAATTATTTCTATCCATTTGTATTTGGCCTATGAAGATAATAGTTAACAAGCGGTGATTATAGCAATACTGGTGTTTGGATTTTAAGTAGTTAGGGAGAAATTTAATACAGATTAGTTATGCAATTGTTTGGCCTCAACCCTCATTCCTCAGGAAAACCATATACAGCAGCCCCCCACTTTCTCCACAGTTTGTTACCCACAGTCAACCTGGTCAGAAAATATTAAATGGAAAATTCCAGAAATAAACAGTTCATAAGTTTTAAATTGTGGGCCATTCTGAGTAGGGCGATGAAATCTCGCTCCGTCCTGCTCAGTGCCGCCCATTCCACCTGGGTGTGACTCATCCCTTTTCCACCGTCTCCATGTGGTCGGTGCTCCCCAGCTGTCCCTCTCAGCCGGGGGGACCATCATGGTACCGTCGTGGTACCGCAGTGCTTGTGTGCAAGTCACCCTGAGCATTTCATTTAATGACCCTGAGCATGAGAGCAGTGATGCTAGGAAGTCAGATATGCCACCGAGAAGCCGTCAAGTGCTTCATTTAGGTGAAAAGGTGGAAGTTCTTGACTTGATTAGGCATTTTTATCATCTCACATTATCACAAGCACAGTAAGATATTTTGAGAGAGACCACATTCATGTAGCTTTTACACTGTTATACTTGTTCTATTTACTTACTAGTTGTCATAAATCCCCTACCTTGCCTATTTTATAAAGTAAGCTTTATCGTAGGAATGATGGTGGGTATACGTGTATGAGGAAAAGCATAGTGTATATTGGATTCGGTACTATCCACGGTTTCAAGCATCCACTGGGGGGCTGATCTCACAGGTAAGGCGGGATGACTGTATCATACTAACACTATGTATCATATAAACACACAATTTGCTCACTATTTAAACTGTAACAGGACCTTTCAGATTTCTTAGAGAAACTTTTTAAAAAGATGTCATAATCTTTGTGGCCTCAATTCCCCTTTGTCTTTGCTTGAATTTAAAAAGATTATCTTAGAAAGATTATTTAAGCCCGGCCAGCGTGGTTGAATGTCGACCTCTGTATCAGGAGGTCACAGTTCAATTCCTGGTCAGGGCACATGCCTGGGTTGTGGGCTCGACCCCCAGTGGGGGGTGTGCAGGAGGCAGACAATCAATGATTCTCTCTCATCATTGATGTTTCTACCTTTCTCTCCCTCTCTCTTCCTCTTTGAAATCAATAAAAATATATTTTTTTTAAAAAAGGAAACTGAGAAGACAAAAATAACAGCAAAAGCAAACAAACCCTAATGGTGTCCTTCAATTACTTGTCATCTAATTTAAAATGAATAATGTTGATAATGAAAATATGTGCCATGGCTGTTTTCAGACGCAAACTCCTGGGCAAATTTTGTAATATAACCTGTACTGTGGCCCCGCCCCTTCTGCCAAGCTGAGAGATGGGAGATTTCCCTGAATAAGGAAACTGTGAGAAATTCTCAGTAAATGGAGGTGGGGTTCTTCGAAGAATCCACCGTCACATCTCATGACAAAATGTAGTCAGCTTTAAACATCCATGAAGTATCCACTAAAATAAATTTCAGGTACATTTCAATTATTATTCAAATGTAAATGAGTTTCAGTTCAGCCCTTCCAGACAAATAAGACTTTTCCTACCCGGCATAGAGGCAGCCTCCTGGAGGCAGGGAGGGAGCTGAGCGCCTTCACCTCTCCTGGGTGTAGGTTTTCCCACCTGCGTAACATCGAGGGAGGGGAGGGAACTGCTTTCTGTGTGCACACCAGAGGCCCACTCTTTAAACCTCCCGTTTACATGCGTGTTGCCCTATCCCCGTGCACACGTGCAGGAGGGCTCCTGTTCTCTTTCCCAGCCTCCACTCTCCCTCTTCTTTTCCCCACCAACCAGGGATTTCTACCACTTCTTGAAAAAAATCGCCAGAGTCTATGTCAAATGTCATCCTACAAGTCAATTAAGTCAACTGGTGCCATTGAAAGCAAGTGGCAAGAAGACAGCTTCAGTAGACTCGACCGTGAAAGCCTCCCTTACGTGCTCCTGGTTATGTTTGGTTTTGGTTTTGTTTCACTATCATCACACTCTTGAAGGTGACAGCACCATTCTGCACATGACTCCATGGGCTGAAGAAAGGGTAATTAAGAATATTGATGCTGTATTAGAAATTAGTGGCCATTCTTGTAATTAAAAAACAAAGATCACCTAGAGGTAGAGAGTGGATGTTGTGGACAAAGAAACTTCGGGCACTGGAAATAGCAGGAGGCTAAGCCTCTCCTGATCTTCTAAGTATTATTCGGTGATGACATCACCTTCACCGCCTTGAGGTCCCTGAGGCAAGTTGGAGGATCTGTTTGAAGGCTACAAGTTTAACTTGCAGGGTGAGTTTCTCCTTAACATAAGCAGGAAGGAAATTTATATATCACAAATAAATTCAGGGATGTCAATTCTCTTCTCTTCTCCACACCATCTCCATACTCTCACCCAGCCTTTCGAAGGAAAGTTAAAATCATGGATCTATTTCATTTTGCAAACTTCTTTCCGGAATTGTCCCTGGCACCCAACGTTATCTTAGGTAAATGATCATCTCTCACAGGTTTTCACTTAAATAACTATAATGTAGGTAGAGTTTACAAGGTTTTCTGAAATAGGATGATTAGGATTTACAAGGCACTTTTATAAACATTTCTGGCCTACTTAAAATAAATGGGTCAGAAGTTCTAGGCTCCTGTGTTCCGTTCAATCAACGCTGCCTTCGGGCGGTGCCGGCAGAAGTGCTGGTGCGTCCAGATGCTGTGATAAGCGCTGACAGGTTAGGACGATCCCAGCGTTCCTTTTGCTGTGACCCAGCATAGTGTCCTGTGGCACCTACTGAATGGCTTACTTTGACCTGCTCTTTTCAAACCAACTGACCCACAACACTGAGATGATTTTTAAATAGTTACCCTTGCAATCATCACGCTGGTGTCCGGCCACATGTTGTTAAATTGTCTCAGTTCACAGCAAATTCCAGAAAACGTTTCCAGCCAGAGGGATATGGGGCAGCGAGGGAGGGCATCACCATGACAAGAGTCCGAGGACACAGCTGAGCCATCGTGGTGAGTCAGATACAATCTCGACTCGGGACAGGGCAGAGCTCCCGCCCTCATGAACAAACATCCAAAGTTCGGACTAGAATGCTGAGCTGGAGCCCTCAGATTGTCAATTAGAAGGAAGACTCTGGAATGCAGCTTGGAATTATCTACTCAAGTTGAGCATTTACACCAAGAGACGGGTACAAAAATGTTCAAGGTCGTGTTATTTGGAATAGCCCCCCAGTAGCACCACTCATTGTCCAACAGTAGAATGGACTCCCCGTGTGATACATTCACACCGTGGGATAGCATCTGGCGATGGAAAGCAAAGAACACGGCTACTTGCAACCACTGGGGTGAATTTCATAACATAATGTTGAGCCAATGTGTCCAAACACAGATTAGAAACCTGAATGCTCTACTTATAAGGAATTCAAAAATAGGCAAAACTAACCTATGGTTTTGGAAGCCAAGAGAGTGGTTTCTTCTGGGCAGGAGAGAAGGAGAGAAGCAGGGCCATTGGGGAGGGAAGGGGAGTGCTGGCCAAGTTTGGGGTCTGGAAGATGACCCCTCGGGTTCGTGCTGTGATGCTCCTGGGCTGTCCTCACACGGTTTGCCCGTCTTCTCCCGCTCGGGCCAGGCTGTAATTAGGAATGTTGTTTAAGAAGTACAAGCGTTAGTGAAAGAACTATGAAATACCTTAACTGCCTCCGGAAAGACAATAAACGGCTCAGTAAAATTCTGCATCTATTACTAATCCTGGCTTATAAAGCTCCTCTTAAATGGTTTTAATTATCTAGGGGATCTTTAACTTAGAGGAGTTTTCACTTTGTCCATTTTAACCCAGCCGCTGCATGCAGGAGCTTTATTTCATTTCATTCTCAAGATTTTTACTCTATGCTTAAATGTTCCAAAAGCAACGTCTTAGGCCCCAGCAAATAACTGGTTTATCTCAGAGTGTCTGAAGCTGGGATGCTCTGTAGACCCTGAATGTTTTTCTGATACTAGCCCAGGGGTGGGCAAACTTTTTGACTCGAGGGCCACAATGGGTTCTTAAACTGGACCGGAGGGCCGGAACCAAAGCATGGATGGAGTGTTTGTGTGAACTAATATAAATTCAAAGTAAACATCATTACATAAAAGGGTACGGTCTTTTTTTTTTTTAGTTTTATTCATTTCAAACAGGCCGGATCCGGCCCGCGGGCCGTAGTTTGCCCACGGCTGTACTAAACTAACCGATATGCCCTTAAGGCATGCTTGGTACTATAGTGCAATGGAGGGCATCAGACCCCTCCAATGACTGCACCTGAACTTGAGCACAGAGTGCCTGTAGGAAAAGGGTAAAGCAGAGAAGAGGGATCCCAGGCATCAGATGGGCAAAAAGAGCATTACTATGAACAAACACAGGGACAGGAAGGAAAGTACCGCATTCCTGCTTATTCAGATAATCCATGGGAAGGCTCACATAGAATAGGAATCGTGTCTAGCGTGTTATAGGTGAACTTGGACGCCACCTGGATAACCAGCAGGACACAGCCTGAGCGTTCATATCTTAAAGCTTCAGTGTCTTAACTGTAAAATGGATATAATTAGAGTTTTTAAATTTTTCTTTGAAATAGTTTAATTCTAAAAAAGATTTTCATTAGTTTCTCTCTTTGTGGTTTGTCCATTGGTTGTTGTTGTTTTTAAATATATATATTTTATTGATTTCAGAGAGGAAGGGAGAGGGAGAGAGAGAGAGAAACATCAATGGTGAGAGAGAATTATTGATTGACTGCCTCCTGCACGCCCCACACTGAGATCAAGCCTGCAACACAGGCCTGTGCCCTGACCTGAAATCGAACCCTGACCTCCTGGTTCATAGGTCGACACTCAGCCACCAAACCACACCAGCTGGGCTGTCGATTAGTTTTTTACATCTTCAAAAAAAAATCACTCTGCAACTACTGGTGGGGGTGGGGACTGTGGAATTAATACAAACTACTTTCCCAGAGTATCCTCACAGCCTGTCATTGGCCATAGGAGCTCTGAATTCCATTCCAATCACTCCCTGTTACTACCACAGCTTTCCAGGTAAAAGAGATTTTGAAAAACAAAGAATAATCTTACCTGTTTCTAAAACTTCCTCCAATTTTTTGTTTACCTAAAGGTATTGGCACTGACATAATTTAATTAATGTGTGTGAAACTACAGTGCTCCAGAATCTGAAATGGATGTCATTAAAATAAAATGCAACGTGTGCACCTCCAATACCATTTTTAATGTCAAACTCTATCACTTTTATTTAATGTCAAATCAAAAGAGATATTTTTCATATGTTAATTGCATTTTACATGCCCCTCATTAGCCTTGAAGCAATTACATTTTATTTATTATTATTATTTTTTTAAATATATTTTATTGATTTTTTTACAGAGAGGAAGGGAGAGGGATAGAGAATTAGAAACATCGATGAGGGAGAAACATCGATCAGCTGCCTCCTGCACACTCCCTACTGGGGATGTGCCCGCAACCAAGGTACATGCCCTTGACTGGAATCGAACCTGGGACCCTTGAGTCTGCAGGCTGACGCTCTATCCACTGAGCCAAACCGGTCAGGGCGAAGCAATTACATTTTAGAGAAAAACTACTGAAGCAAGGAATAAGGTCCAAAATAGTCAAGTTCACTCAAGTCCCTTTCCCTCAATGACATCTCCAACAGATAAACAGTCATTCCACTCCCAGAAATGTAGATAAAAGACTGAGGGATTTAGAGAAAGATTTTTACTTTCAGAATATTTATGGAAATGTAGCAAAAAGAAAGCTGCTTGTTTCCAATACTGTGCTGTAGAAATGATCTTTAACAAAGAGCATATATTGTTAGCACACACTAAAGTGAACTAAATAATTCATCAATTTTTGTTACCCTTCATCCATGTGTCACATGAACCACATTGTTCTTGTCAGTTTGTGGCTCAGGGATTCTGCATAGACTTAGAATTCACTGTACTGGCAGAGAGGATCTGAGAACCTGACTTCTAGTAATAAACCTAACCTGTGATATTCTTGAATATTGGGTTGAGTCACATGAAACCGCCATATGTGACGTTAAAAGTGGTCCGGTCCAGGCAATTTCATATCCCACAACCAAACAGCTGAGGGGCTCCAGGGCGGCCTCTTGGCTCCCTGAGAATATCACAGGGCTCTTCCCCTGTTAAACTGATGTGAGTAGATGCTTTGCAGCCATCATCTCACCCAGGGCGATCTGCTTACTATCCTCACCTTCACCTGTCCACTCACTCCTTTATTTATCCTTTGAAGGGACAGTGTCTATTACATCCACCCAACAGAAACTCTCCAACATTACCGAAGACCACTCAGGACATCACCAAATCCAGCAACCCTTTCCTGTCGCCTTGGAGATGTGGTCACTCTCTCCTTTAACAGTTCCTTCTTTCATTACTTGTTTGTTTCATTTATTTATTTTTAAACATATTTTTATTGATTTCAGAGAGGAAGGGAGAGGGAGAGAGAGAGAGAGAAACATCAATGAAGAGAGGGAATCATTGATTAGCTGCCTCCTGCACGCCCCCCACTGGGGATGGAGCCCACAACCCAAGCATGTGCCCTTTCTTGACTGGAATTGAACCCGGGACCCTTCAGTTCACAGGCCGGCGCTCTGTCCACTGAACCAAACCAGCTAGGGCCATTACTTATTGACTTATCTCTACATTTTCTTGTCCATTTGTCTCCACTTTCTTTTGCTCACCTCATCTCCCTCACCCTTAGCAAATGACTCCTTTCTGCTTTCTGGCCATAAGACACACACACATGACCACTCTTCCCTGTCACCCCCTTCCCCGATCCCTTCTTTCCTGGTACTCAGTTGAGAGGGGCCCTGTTCTTCCACCATTGACCGCACCTTGCGCTCTCCCCTGCCTTCCACCTGTCCCAGGGACATTGCCCCACCAGTTTGTCACTTGCCCACACCCTCAACCCTTCCTATAGGTCATTCCCCTCAGGATAGAAGCTTGCTTGATTTTCTCCTGTGATACAAAGAAAATTATCTCTTGACCCTATGTCACCTTCTAGCTACTGCCCTACCTCTCTTTTTGTCATTCAGAATTAGGCTTAGGTATTCTAACTTTTCATCTTCATCTCTTACGACTATTACTACCTAATGTCTCAGGTTGGCCATGCCCAGAAGCAGAACTTGATGGGAGTCCTTTATTCGGAAGACAATCCCAGCTAGGGGCGTGGGGACCGAGCCAGGCACAGAGAGCCAATATGGGTGCCAATGCACTCCTCCTGTGGGAAGCTGGGGTTTGAATCTCACTGGGGGCATTTGAGAAACTGTGTTTCCCCTCTTCAGGGTGGGAACACTAGGTACTTGCCCGTCGACTCTCATCCTGCATCACTGAGGGCTGCCTTTCGGGTGCTGACCCTGGCGCTGCCAGCCAGCTTTGGCTTGCATCTGTCTGTCTGATGGGCATCTCCCTGCTCACAGGTGCAAATAGGACTTGTGACACCTACTCCCTCTCAGGGACCCCAACTCTGGCTTCTCTGTCCTGATAACACCAGGCTTCCAGTTGCTCAGAGCAAAAACATCAGGTCATCTTTTACTCCCCTTCCCTCTCATGCCCCTCAATCAATCAACCAATCAATCAATCAACAAATCCTGTTGTCTCTACTTCCAAAACAGATCCAGAGTGCGGCCACTGCTCTCCACCCAGCCCTCGCCGCGGTCCCTGCTGGCCCGAGTGAGCCTCCTCAGTGCTGGGAGCTGGAGCGACATGGCTGGAATATGTCAGGTCAGGTCGCTCCTGCACTAAACCCCTCCAGTAGGTTCTGCTCTCACGCTCCGTGAAAAAGTCAAAGTCACACCGGCCGCCTGCATAGCCTGTGTGAGCCTGTCCCTGTGGCCCCTGACCTCTCTCCTTCCGCGCTCCCTCGCTTACCTGCCGTGCTCCCGGGGCTCCGGGCACAGCCCCACCCCAGGGCCTTTGCTCTCCCTGTCCCTGCCACTCTGCCCTGCCTGCAGCACTGGCCTCCTACACACCCGCTCCTTTAACTGCATGTGGTCTTTGCACAAGGGTTATTTTCTCAGTACGGACTGCCCTGAGCACCCTCTTTAACACTGAACGCTCCTACCTCTGACCTTCTCTATCTTGCTTTTCATCCTTACTTGTCTCCATACCAGCATCTAAGTATACATTTTATTTCTTAGTTTTCTGATCTATCTCACCCCACTAGGATCTGACTTTCAGGTAAGTCGGCTTCTCTGGTTCCGGCACCAGGCAGTGCCCGTGTATAATTAAGTGTTCCTACAGCTTCCTATCACTCTCCTCAGCCTGCAGTCCAGACCTCAGAACACATTAGGCCTTTGATAAATGCTATTGAAGTGGACCAGTAAATCTGTGGTTGATCAGATATCTAAGCTATTCTAAAATCTCTATAAAGATGACTCCACTCTCTATTTCTAGTCCAACCCTTCTTCCAACCCTTAAACTTGCAATGCCAACAGCTTCTTGCTCATCTCAACCTGGTGGCGTAGCACCTCCAACTCAAATGGCCTAAAGTTCGCCTTATCTCTGGCCACTCCCCCAAGCTCAGCTAGCTTTCTAACTTTTAAATTCGTGCTTAAGACTTCCTCATCCCCCAGTCTTGTTATTTTTGTATCCGCTGGCTTCTTTACCTCTATGATCAACCCTGACAGTGTGCCCACACAGGCTCTCTGTTTGCCTTTTTCCTGTTGTTCTCACGGCAAGGCCCTCATCAGACCTTGACCATCGCTTATTCTGTCAATTCAGTCATTCATTCTCTCTCCTGCTCTTCATACATCAGCAAACCTTTATCGCGTCCCCATGACACTGTGTACCTACTTGGCCCGTATTGTACAGAATGTGCCATAGAAATGGCTTCTTTGATCAGGACAAATGTCACTTTGCAGGACTCATTGATATGGTCTCTATGTATCAATGCTGTAAGTGCATTATTAACAGGAGTTTGTACGACTCGGTCACCAAAGCCAAGTCCTGAATCCAGGCCAGTCAAACCCATTTCTATCTTCCTGGGAGGAAGGCAAGGGTCTAACACAGTCCACAGTCCACTCCCACTGTGTGCTGGCCCTTCAGCCTGGGAGTGCGTTCCACTGTGTTTTGTTAACGCGCCTCTCCTGCTGACAGCCTGGACAATGACGATGAACAGTCTGTACCCCTTTTAGTGCTGCGGTGAGGGACATCAGCTCAGCGACACACGGCTCAGGTCTTCCTGTGACCACCTATGTCATGTACCCCGAAGGCCAACTCTAGGAAACACACCAAAGTATCCATCTGTGGCCTCATATTCTGTATTATTAGATTTATTCACATGCTTCTCTCCCCAGAAGCTTATATTTAATGAAGCAGGATCTGTGTTGTAGTAATCATGTGTGCCTTCAACATTGCTTGGACATATTGGGGGTGGGTGGGGAGGTCTGTGAATGTTTGAAGTAATAGAATCAAGTTACAGGGTACAGTCATTTCAAACATATCATATAGTTGTTCTGCACTAGAAAGAACTGTACCTAACATGGACAGTAGGGACTATACATGCAAATAATATTTTACTCAGGAATGAGTCAACAGGCCATTCTTTCTTTGATTCAGCCAAAGAGGAAAAAAATTCCCCTGAAATTTAAGAATTAGGATTAAAACACCAGCTCCCTCTGTTGGACACTTTAGAAAAGGCCTCACCTCCCAGAGTAAAATATTGATTAAACTGGAAAGAAAATCAATGAAGACACATTTGGAATTTAACCTCTCTGCGACTGCTCTTCTGAATATATAAGAAGAAATAAAGCACACGGCATTGACTGGCAATTTCACACAGTGGCTCCTTCCCGTTGATTACAGTGACCAGAAAACATCTGTGTTTGGGAGGACTGGTGATAACGCAGCTCACAGACAGAGACTCCAGGCTCTTTGAAGATAAGGTCTATGGAGTTCCGTCCGCAGGAGACTGGCGGTGGCGTGGCTGGGGCCAGCATGGCGTCCCCGGGGGGCTCAGGAAGGCGGACTGCTGGCTGCAGCCCGCAGCGCTTGGATGCAGTATGTCTGTGCTGGAGCTAAGAATTCGCATTGATCACATTCTGGGAACCAGGACCCTGGAGCATGCTGCCACAAGTGACCTACCAGACAGCGCCCGGGGGTTGGAGAGACCGGAATCTTCTCTCTGAAACAACCCCTCAGTGATTCGCATGCATGTTCTAGTATGAGAGGCATCCAGCCCTTTGACTTGTTCGGGAAAGGGCTAGAGAGTCACATTTTAACCTGACGGACCCTACAGCCTCTACCACAAGTGCTCATCTCTGCCATCTTGGCACGAAGGCAGCCGGAGCTGAGTGTGGCTGTGTGCCGACAAAACTGTATTCACAAAAACCAGCAGAGGGTCTGGTCCACCGCTCATAGTGCAGTAGCTTCTGGCTCAGAATGTGTGTGGGGCTGTTTTAAAGGCGGCGTTACCTCCCACAGCTTCTGTTTCCATAGCTCTGGGGTTGGACCTGCATTTGCATTTTTAACAAGCACCTGAGGAAGTTTGGGTTCAGGTGGTCAGCACACCAGACCTTGAGAAACACTTCCAGCCATCCCTTCCCCGTGCAGTATTTCATCATTTTATTGGGATTTGGGATTTCCTTTAAATCGCTCGTAGAAAGAAAAATAAAACTGTCTGATCTATTCTTCTTTTCAGCACACCTCCCAGGTTCTTCCACTTGCTTCGCACACGAGGGTTGGACTGGTTCGAGTTGTTTGTTTTTCCCAACCAAGCACACGGAGCAAACCCAGCACTCCAGGGAAACCGGCTTCTGAGGAGGTTCCTGCTCGGATGGCCCAGAAGGAGGACAAACTGCAGGCCCATGTGAGCAGGAAAACTCATGACAGAAGAAAATTAGAAGCTCCGGGAAGAACAGATTCCTCTCCTGTATTGCTCCTCTAATTCTTTCAAGCCCAAACTCAACGGCTCTAGCTCAGCTCTCCAGGGAATAGTTTTATGACTAAAGAAGAAAAAGAAAAAAAACATCGGGCAGTTACTTTCTTTCGAATCTCTAGCAAAGGGAGGAATACAAAGAGCTGGGAAGCAGCTTGGTCCTCTTTCTCTAAATAGCTAGTTGTTTCTTTTATAAAAGTAAGATTTGAATTTACTTTTTCATCCCAAAAATCCATCCCTTCTCGGTACTGGAAATTGTTGCGGGCTTTAAACTTTGCAATATGTTTTGAGGTTTTGTTTATGCTCTTTGAAGAGGGAGAATTTTAAAGACTTGGGTTTCTTTTTAACAACGTGTGTGTTTCTTTAACAACTCTGGATAGAGCATATCATAAAGCTATCCAAGTCTTTGAGTAAGGAAACAATAATACTTATACTTTAGGAATCCAGAGTACAACTTTTGAAGACTTAGAAAAAAAACTTAAAAAATAGAAAAAAAAACTTCAACACATTGAATTTACTCAAAAAGTTGATAAAGTTTACATATGCAACTTTAATTGTAATTTGGGAAAATATTTCAATGAAATAGTAAAAAAGATAAATATGAAAAACACTTTATTATTCTAATATTTATTTATGACTAACTACAGAGAAAATTCAGATAAAAGTTAATGAAATATGAAACAAAGGCAATAAAGGTGAGAGCTATTCTGAAACTTAGAAGCCTATTGTAATTTTTTTAAATTCCCAAATTAATTAAAATGAAGAGGTGAATTTTTAAAAGCAATAATGAATAAACTTTTGGATTATTTAATAATCAAATTAGTGAAGAGGAGTAAATTTTATCAACACACTGAAAAAATGATATAAGTTTCTTGTTGATTTTACAGGAAATACCAACATTGATTAAGATATTAAGATACATAATACACTACTACCAAGGGGTCATTGATAGAAAACTGGGTAATGAATATTGTCAATGCAGGAGTGTAACTGGGTAAAATGGAAATGCCCAGGAATCTTACACTTGTCATATAAAGCAGTAACTAACGGAGCCATGACTGTACAATGGAGAAGGGACAGCCTCCTCAGTCAATGGTTTTGAGAAAACTGGACAGCCACTTGCAAAGTCATGAAACTAAACTACCATCTTATACCACACTAAACATTAACTCACAATAAATTAAAGACTTGAGTGTAGGATCTGTAATTATAAAACTCCTTGACAGCGGTCTGGGTGATGATTTTTTTTTTTTTTTTTAGATCTGACTCCAAAAGCAAAGGCAACAAAAGCAAAAATAAATAAGTGGGACCACACCAAAGGCTTCTGGACAGAGACCTGCACTATCAGCTAAATAAAAAGGCAACCTACGGAATGGGAGGACATATTTGCAAATCATATATCTGATAGGGGGTTAATATCCAAAAGATATGAAGAACTCATACAACTCAACAGTAAAAAGCAAACTATTCAATTAAAAAAATGGGCAGAGAATCTGAATAGACATTTTCCCAAAGACGTACAGATGGTCAACAGGTACATGAAAAGATGCTCAGCACCACTAATCATTAGGGAAGTGCAACTCAAAACCACAATGAGATGTCACCTCACACGGTTAGAATGGCTGTTATTAAAAGGAAGGAAGGAAGGAAGGAAGGAAGGAAGGAAGGAAGGAAGGAAGGGAGGGAGGGAGGGAGGGAGGGAGGGAGGGAGGGAGGAAGGAAGGAAGGAAGGAAGAACAAGTATTGGTAAAGATGTGAAGAAAAAGGAACCGTTGTGCACCATTGGTGAGAATGTAAATTGCTGTAGCCACTATGGAAAACAGTATGAAAGTTTCTCAAATAATTAAAAATAGACCTCTCATATGATCCAGCAATACCACTTCTGGGTATTTGTCCAAAGAAAACAAAAGCATTAACTTGAAAAGATATATGCAGCATTCCCACAATAGCCCAGATGTGGAAATAACCTAAATGCCTATTGATGGGTGAATGGATAAAGATGTGATTTATATATATTATTCAACCATAAGAAATAATGAAATCTTGCCTAGCTGGTGTAGCTCAGTGGTTGAGTGTGGACCTGTGAACCAGGAGGTCACAGTTTGATTTCCTGTCAGGGTACATGCCTTGGTTTCGGGCTCGATCCCCAATGTGGGGCATGCAGGAGGCAGCCAATCAATGATTCTCTCTCATCATTGATGTTTCAATCTCTCCCTCTCTGAAATCAATAATAATAATAATAATAATAATAATAAAGAATAAAATCTTGCCATTTGCAACAACATGGATGAACCTTGAGGGCTATGTTAAATGAAATATTATTTGATTTTTCTCACATGTGTAATATTTAAGAAACAAAAAGCCAAGTTCATAGAACAGGTTGGTGGTTGCCAGAGGCAGGGGTGGGGTGGGCAAAATGAGTAAAGAGGGTCAAAAGGCGCCAGCTTCCGGGTACGAGGTAAATACGTCATGGGATGTTTGCACAGACAGGGTGGTGGCTACAGTCAACAACACTGTGGTCCGTATCTGAAAGCTGCTAAGAGAGTAAACTTAGAAGTCCTCATGACAAGAAAAAAAGTTTTGTAACTGTGTGTGGTGGTGAATGTTCAGTAGAGTTATTGTGATGATCATTTTACAATATATACAAGTATCAAATCAGTATGTTATACACCTGAAATTGACATAATGATATATGTCAACTAAAAAAAATATAGAACCAAAGAGTATGCAGCCAGAAATAGTAGGCAAGTATTATTATAGAGTTGCATCACAGTTAATGAATTTGAGAAATTATTATGCGATGCTTGGGCTATATGTCAGCTTTCTAACATGTGTACTTTGTTGGGATTGTTTTCCTAATTGAAATAAATATTCATTTTTGTAGCTAATTTTGTAATTTTACTGGTTCTCCCCAGTCGTGTAAGTTTCAATCCAGAGAACCTGGATCTGCCCCTGGGTCTGGAGAATCCAGAGACGAAGGGTCAAGAGAAGGAAGTTGAGGGGCCTCACTTCTGAGGGGCATGTCAGATACCAGCTGACCCCTCCTGGCGGCTGCTGATCTCCTTCCGTGGCCCATCGGATCAGGTCAGGAGAGAGCTGAGGGCCTTTCCTTCCGTATTTGCTACAACCGAAGGTGGTAACAGCAGCTGCTGTCTGCCGATGCGGGACAGAGAGCCGCTGGCTGCGGGGAAGGGGTGAGCACAATGATCGCCAAACAATGAGTGTTGAGTAGACTGTGAGGGGATGTTGCCTCTTGAGCTTACAGAAGAGCGTGGGCGAGGCAGAGCAACAACATGCTAAGGCATTAAGAAATAGGTGTTAGCGGTCCCCATGGGCCGTGGTGACACCGAGTTTCTGTGTAGCTTGCTTCTCTGCCTGAAGGGTAAAGGGAGACACATGGTGGGAGTTTGCATAGCCAGGTCCAGCTCTCATGTAAACTGTCTGTGCTTTGGGGTGGCTTTCGGCAGAGGGTGACAGGTGAGGTCAAGCACCTCCGTGCCCAGGCCACCCCAGCAGCCTGCCCTGGCCCCCTGATGCTTGCTGCAAAATAGTAGCCACAGGCTGTATTTGTTGCTAAATTATTTCACTTGTTTTGTTTTGTGAATCCCTTAACATGGGCCACCAAAAATTTGAGAACTATGAAGTATGTATAAACACCAACGACTGGCTGAGAACCACAAACTACAAAGACACTCTTGAGTTCAAATGTAAGATGTAACTTTGTTTGGAGAAATTATCTCTAGATGCCTTCAGTCTGTGGTTCTCTGTTCTGTAGTAAATGCTGAATTTTACAACATCATCCAACACAACATGGTTTATCACACACTGCCCTGTACACCCTGGGGTTTGTTTTCTTATCTTTTTGTAATTCCAGTGCCGGACTTAAGCTTTGATCTGAGGCACCCACTTCAAAGCCGGCTACCTCAGCAAACAGGTGGCCAGCCCATGACCAGAGGCAGCCTCCGCCGGCCACCTCCCAGCCAGGCACGTTGGCTGCAGATTGATCTCAATAACTGACCCTATGGGCTACTTGGTTTTCGTCTCTTCCTGTGTTTTAAATTCCTGCTCTTAAATTTACCATTAAAGAGTGAGTCCTCAGAGGCCTGGCCAGATAGCTCAGTTGGTTAGAGTGTTGTCCCGATAGGCCGAGGTTTTGGGTTCGATCCCTAGTCAGGGCACATACAAGAATCAACCAATGAATGCATAAATAAGTGGAAAAAGAAATCAATGTTTCTCTCTCTCTCTCTCTCTCTCTCTCTCTCTCTCTCTCCTTTCTTCTCTCTCTCTGTAGTCAATCAACAAGCATTTAAAAGAAAAGAGGGAGCTGGCAGAAACCCTAGGCCCCTACCCTCCACCCCAATGAAAGCAGAACCCCAGGCCCATGCCATCGGTCCCTCTCTCTACCTGGGGTGTCGCTATGTGGCCCCAGTGATAGGGGCAGAAATAGAATATTGGGAACCAGCTAGAATTGTAAGAAATATTAATCATGCCCTGTTAACTGGGATTGTTTTGCCTGATTAAAGAACGAACACGGGACCTGGGAGCTCACCTGGAAATGCGGCCCATCCTCCCCATTTGGAGCTGCCTGTGATCATGGAGAGATGAACAACCGTGTAGCAGAAACCAGAGCCGCCCGCCCTTTGAAGACCCCAGCCCTTTGCTTACCTGTGAACTGCCCATTAGCCCTTTGCCTACTTCCCCATGTAGTCTGTCCTTCTACCAGTGTAAGCTGATGTTGGCCTATGGGCCTGCAGAGCGGTTTGTGTGGCTGGTCTGCTGCTCTCCCTGCTGCCGGCAGGATAGGAGTAGATTCTCATATGGGATTCAACACCGTCTCTGCTGAATTGGCTCAAGCAGCGACAGGCAGCGCGGACCCTGGATTGTCTGGTCACGCCAGGGAGCTGTGATTTCCGCGCCTTGTAAGTCATGAACCTGCATCTTTTCGATTTCCTGGTGGGGACGGCTGAAGCTGTCTTGCAATCATAACAGGAACCACAGGGCTCCATTGGTCATGAATAGGCTGAGACCAGTGCAAAGCTCACGCCTGGCAGGTCAGGCACCGGACGGTGATGGAGCTTTTTATCTGAGCTGGTCAAGCAGGCCCCAGCCAGCACCCGATGGGTGACATGGCCAGTGCTCTGGGCAGACAAGGCTGAAGGAATACAAGTATGTTGGCTCTTCTGGAAAGGACTCGGTTTTTATGGAAGTAAAATCGCTGCCTAAGAACAGGAATGGGAAAAAGAGAGAAAAGAAAAAACAGAACGAAAAGGAGCAGAAGAGGGAAGGCCCGGAAGGCGAGCGTGCAGGCCATCGCCTGTCCTTCCTCCGGGAGCTGCTGTAAAGCACGTGTCTCCCTCTCCAGGGACCTGACACGTTTAACTAATTTACACCATCATCCCGGTGCGTTGCTGTATTTTTTCTGCTGACAGAAACAAATACGCTTTGCAAGTGGCTTGGGGCCACATTGGGAACAAAACCAGAGCGTGGCTTGGACCGCAGGGCAGCTGAGAACGCATTCGTCTCACGTCATGATGTTGCTGAGAATCAGCCAAGATCTCATCCTCTCTCTCTAGTCCATTAACATGTTTTCTGCCCCATTTTTAAAGAAATCATTAAATAAGCAACTCCACACTTTCACTTACTGAGAAATCATTAAATAGGCAACTCCACACTTTCATTTACTGAGGCAAAATCCTCTGAAATTATTTTTGAAAAGGGAGGAAGGTGTAATTGAAGCTCCTACTCTAAGAGACAAACTTTGCTGTTCGTAAATTTCTTCGAGGCGAGCACAGCAGGAGCCGGGCCGGTCTCGGTTCATGTATCATTTTCTGCGCAGCTAACAGCCCGCACTAGTTATGAGCACGTCCGCAGGATGGCTGGCCGCTGCTCGAAGTTGATGGAAGATCATTGCAGCTTAAAGAATCAGGAAAGGGAGAGAGAATGAACAGCGCTCCCTGTGGGAGGACAAGAACCGTGGTAGGAAAGAATTCTGCAATGGCGCCCTCTGCATTGCTGACCAGGCCTCAGTGTCACGCGGCTTGAAGTGGAGGTTTTGCTCATGACTTAACCTGACAGTTGAGATGCACCACCTGCAGGCTCTTCTCAGAAAATGAAAGTCACTGGCCCTCCTTTCAAGGACGGGAGAGAAGGGAACTGTTTACTGGGCACTGCACTCCTCAGGCCTGGGAAGTCCAGCCAAGCAGAGAACCCACAGGAGAAAAAGGAGGCCTTTGCCAGGAAGTGGGGGCGCAGGTCCCCAGGGCTGGCTGCAACGAGGAGCAGCTGGCCTGGCAGCGTGGGGACCGGGCCAGCAGGCCGCTGCAGAGTGTGCGGCCCGTGCCTGCCGTGGAGAAGCAGTTCCAATCCCAGTGGTCGGCAAACTGTGGCTCGTGAGCCACATGCGGCTCTTTGGCCCCTTGGGTGTGGCTCTTCCTAAGCCTTAGGAGTACCCTAATTAAGTTAATAACAATGTACCTACCTATATAGTTTAAGTTTAAAAAATTTGGCTCTCAAAAGAAATTTCAATCGTCGTACTGTTGATATTTGGCTGTTCACTAATGAGTGTGCCGACCACTGATTAGGCAAAGCGGAGTGGTGGCTGTGATGCTGTGTGCAGCTCCGGGATGAAGTGAAAGGGCAGAAGGCAGAGGTGAGGATAAGGTGGAGAGATCTCCAAAGCCTGAGAAACAGCCATGGTTGCTAAACGATCAAGACTGTGGGTATTTGAGATGTAAGGACCCCAGATAATATATGATCCAGTGATTCTCATTTCTTAAAAAGCCTGAATAGCTACTTTTCCAAAGAGGACATTCAGATGGCCAACAGACACTTGAAAAATGCTCAACATCACTAATCATTAGAGAGATGCAAATTAAAACCACAGTGAGCTATCACCTCACACCCATCAGAAAACTTATCGTCAATAAACCAACAAAAAACAAACAAGTGTTGGCATGGGTGTGGAGAAAAAGGAACCCTCATGCACCGCTGGTGGGAATGCAGGCTGGTGCAGCCACTGTGGAGAACAGTATGGAGTCCTGCCCCCCCTCCCCCCCCCCCCCGATCCCTGAGCAAAATTCAAAATGGAACTGCCTTATGACCCAGTGATTCCAATTATGGATATTAATCCAAAGAAAACAAAAACACTAATTTGAAAAGACATATGCATCCCAGTGTTCACTGAAGCATTATTTATAACAGCTAAGATTGAGAAGCAACCCAAGTGCCCATCAATGGATGACTGGATAAAGAAGTGGTGGTAGCCCTGGCTGGTTTGGCTCAGTGGATAGAGCATCAGCGTGTAGACCAAAGGGTCCCGGGTTTGATTCTGGTCAAGGGCACATACCTTGTTTGCAAGCTCCTCCCCAGCCAGGGCCCTGGTCGGGGCTTGTGTAAGAGGCAACAAATCAATGTGTTTCTCTCTGTCTTTCCCTCTCTCTTCCACTTTCTCTAAAAATCAATGGAAAAATATCCTCAGTGAGAATTAACAACAAAACTTTTTTTTTTAAAGAAGTAGTGGTATATACAGTATATGCAATGGAATATTGCTCAGCCATGAAAAAGAAAGAAATCTTGTCATTTGCAACAACATAGGTGCAGGGTATTAAGCTAAGTAAATAAGTCAGACAGAGAAAGACAAATATATATGATTTCACTTATATGTGGGCTCTAAAATAAAAATAATTATAAACAAGCTAAATGCCTAAATTATAATAATGCTAAGTATGCCATAGCACATTTATTCAGTGAATTTTAGCCTTTTTAGAATTATTTTTTTAGTGTGCATGTAGCATAATGTGAAAATATTTATAATATGTTAACTTTAAAAGTCAGGGTATATAACTGCAAATAGGATCACAGCCACGTAATAAAAACAACATGCAGAGTACTAAAAAAATATATATCAAATGGTAATAATTTTGGGATAGTGGAACCATGATTTTTTTCACTTTTTAATCATTTCCGAATGTTCTTTAATGAAATCTATTCTTCTTCTTGTAAAAATACTAGAGGCCTGGTGCACAAAATTCATGCGTGGGTATGGTCCCTAGGCCTGGCCTGCGGTCAGGACCATCTTCCCTGGCTGCCCACAGCTGGCCCCGCCCGCCCCCCCCCACTCCCAGTTCCCTGTTCACCATTAGGTGATGGGAGCTGGCCAGCCAGGGAAAGGGACCAAGAGGTGGTCAGTGCGCCTCATAGTGACTGGTGGAGCAGTTGTTCTGGTTGTTCTGCCGTTAGGGTCAGTTTGCATATTACCCTTTTATTATATAGGATAGAGGCCCGGTGCACAGGTGGGGGCTGGCCGGCCTGCCCTGATGGGGGCCTCGGATTGGGGTGGGGGTCCCTGCTGGGACGAGCAGCCGCAGTTGTTCTGGTCTCTGGTTGTTCCACTGTTTTGGTCGCTGGGCTTTTATTATAGAGGACTAGAGGCTCAGTGCACAAAATCATGTGCGGGTAGGGTCCCTAGGCCTAGCCTGTGGTCAGGGTCATCTTCCACCCACTTGCCAGTCCTCAGTCCCTCCACGCCGCCGCCACCCTCCCGGTTCCCCTCCCCAGTCCTCAGTCCCTCCACACCGCCGCCACCCTCCCGGTTCCCCTCCCCAGTCCCCAGTCCCTCCACGCCGCCGCCACCCTCCCGGTTCCCTGTTCACCATCCGGTGATCAGAGCCTATGGGCCGGCAGGGAGGGCCTGTGAGGTGGTCAGTGCACCTCATGGCGACTGGTTGAGCGGTCATTCTGGTCACTAAGCCGTTGTGGTCGCTGGGCGTTTATTATATAGGATTACTTAATTTTTCAAATCCAAAAGCATGAGGCCAGTTGAGTCCATGTACAGGAGTAACCGCTAGGGGTCACTCAGCTTTCCTTGAAGGTTGCTCTAAGATACTTGCTAAGCTCCCATTTCAACTCAGCAGGCTTTGGTGGGGCACCTCGGGGTACGGCGAGGAGACATGGAGACAGCAGCCAGTCAGCCAGCCACGTGGTGCACACCCACTCCCACGGCGTCCACCTCGGACCCGGACTGGAGCTGAGGCCGCGTGGGACTGGACTCGGCCTCACAGTGCTGGAGGAGGGTGTGCGGAGCACGTGAACTGGGAGTTAAAAACTGGGGAGTGTGCAGATGTGAGGGAGAATATTCCAGAACGAGGAAGGAAGGCATTAAAGTGCAGGTGGAGCAGTGACCTGTCTGCTTTGATGGGAATGGTCCATGCGCGGTGAGGACAGACTTGAAGTGAGACGCGTGTGATTGCAGTAACACACTTGTTGGCCCCCTACACCTGACTACACCTGATCCTCTTTCAAATTTAAACAATACGCACTTAACTTATCCTCAAATGCTCACAGCTCCATAACTTGGTTTCCAGGCTTTGGCCTAATTTGGACTTGCATAATTACAGTTATCACTATAACAACAGCTTCAAATCTTTACCCAGGACAGACCTGTGCCAGGCACTTTACCAAGAGCCGCATGAAAACCACAGGAGGTCGGTCCTTATCCCCATTCAACAGATAAACAAACTGAGTCACAGAAATAGTAAATGATTTTACCAAAGTCACACAGATAATAGGGAAGAAGAAAGGATTTGTCCAAAACGAATCACATGATTCACTAAAGTTAACTCAGAGGCTGAGGCGACCAAACCAGGTAGGGCTCTCGGGTGTAGTTCAGCAAGATGGTCACTAGATGGCAGGACCAGCCTAATTTGCACGTGTGGACTGGGAGTGATGGGTCTTGGAGCTGTTCTGGATCCAGCAATGGTTAGAAATAGCCCTTTCCCTTCAGATGAAGCCATTTGGGACAGGAATAACTCTCTTCTCTACATAGTGAAGCCTTGAAGGAAAAATTTCATTTCAAAATCAAGAATCACAAGCAAAGTATTTCCCACGTTACAGAAACATATAATCTCCAGAGGAAAACTGGAGAGGGTGTGTCTTCTCGTTTTTCTTCCACAGAAGAGGGAGCCACTGTCAGCTTGGTTTACTTACCTGAAGTTCCCTCTGGTTTGAACGGCCATGCCTTGACCTGCTGCCGTAAAGTAGACGGAACAGCTTTCTCTGTAGGAAAGGAACACCCCTTAGGGCGGACACCATATGTCTACCCTCGGTTGACTTTTCCATCTTCCTTCACCTGTCAAATTGGCAACTACTTAACTTAGGTTAAATAGGCATAAATACATAGCAGGGACAGCTAAAGAGGAACATTGCCCCAAAATAAATTCAACAGGCAGGGCCTGACTTTGTCATCTGTTACTCAGCTCAGTCTGGTTGAAGTCGAAACTCAAGCAATCAGTTGCTCAAAGACCCGGTCATTCTATCTGTTAATAGCCCTGACCCTGATGAAGGTCACAATTATAGGATTTCCTGCCTGACTTTTCGGGATGTAGAGATCAGAGGGGTGGCCCTACAACCCTGAGGATGAAACACAGGCTGTTCCCAAATCACCGGATACTGGGACCTCGTGAGAACGCAGGGTTCATGATGGGGACGCTCTCACCGTCTGTCAGGCCAAGGCCCATCATGTTCAGATCACAACTGACCCACCCCCCCCCCCCCCCCCCCGCCCCCGCCGGAACATAGCATCCTTGACTCCGACTTCCTGTGTCATAGAAAGACCCTAACCCTGCCGGACTCACGCCCCCGCTCTGGCCCCCAGTCCTACTTCAAAGGAAAAATCCTGGTCAGAAAACATGCTGCTGAAGGACACAAAGAAGAGCTTGTAATTCCAACATGTGGGATGAGGAGACGCATTCAGAGCCGTGCAGGGTGCCGCGGGGCCTGTCACCCACGTGGCGGAGGCTGTGCTTTCAAATGGGAACAAGTCCCTGGCCTCTTCCTTCTCCCCTTCTTCCAAAGGGAGGGATCCCTCCATCTCCAGGTCAGATTCCAGGGCACTCATGGGGATACGTGCACATTTACCACAGTATATACCTGGTGAGCCTTAGGGAGCATGATTCATATAAAATGAAATTGTGTGCACTTTGATGAGCTCAGACAAATGCATATGATTGCAAACCCACCTCCGGTAGAGTGAAAATTTTTAAGACTCCCAAAATCACACATTCTCATTAAACGAGGCCTCTCTCCCGCCCTCCCCCAGGCTCTTAGCTCCTGATAACAAGTTGTCTGCTTTCTGTCACTCTAGGGCAGCGGTTCTCAACCTGTGGGTCGCGCCCCCTTTGGGGGTCAAGCGACCCTTTCACAGGGGTCGCCTAAGACTATCGGAAAACACATATATAATTACATATTGTTTTTGTGATTAATCACTATGCTTTAATTGTGTTCAATTTGTAACAATGAAATTGGGGGTCACCACAACATGAGGAACTGCATTAAAGGGTCGCGGCACTAGGAAGGTTGAGAACCACTGCTCTAGGGCTTCTCTTTACAGACATAGCAATGACATCACCCCACATGTAGACTTTTCACCTGGATTTTTCACTCAATATAATAATTTTAAGATTAATCCGTGATAGCGGATATATCTGTGGAGTTTTTTTATTGGTGTGCATATTTCATTGTATGAACATGCTACAATTTGTTTATCCATTCACTAACCCGGAACATTTTCTCCTTTTAATTACATGTATGGGGGTGACATTGGTTAATAACATCATATAGGTTTCAGGGGTACAATCCTATGATACATCGTCTGTGTATTGCACTGTACGCTCACCACCCAAAGTCTAGTCTCCCTCCATCACCGTGCATCTGACACCCTTTGCCCTCTTCATCCTCCCCGGCCCCCTCTCCTCTGGTAACGTTTGTGCTACTGTCTGTGTCTGCGGGTTTGTTTGTTTGTCTGTCAAACATTTTCTTATTTTTACTTTTCAGCCAGTTTCAGTGAAGTTGCTGGAGACATTGGAATACAGGCCTGTGAGAGCGCAGGAGAAATTTGGGCAGCGAGATGGCCGGCCACCTGGTAAACGCCTGTGTAGCTTTTTAGGGCCGGGCCGCAGCTTAGGGATGTGGAAGAGCAGGTAGCTCTTCATTCTAAACCCTCAGGCGGGAATGTCTGAGGCAGGGCCTCTCCCACACGGTGGGGTGGAGCCTAGGCCTCACCTCTGGCCAGTCGGCTGTTTACTGTGCTTTGTGTTTCCTTCCCAGATTGTGAGAAGGTTCCCAGACTTTCATCTGAGCCTGAGAAGATAAAGCCGCCGAGCGCTCCCCTCACGGTCTCAGCCCAGGAGCCCAGGCCGCTGGCTCTCCTGCGCGTTACCCGCAGCTCTGCCTGGGCCTTCGGAGCCGGGACCGCTCAGAAGAAGGCTGTCCGGGGCTTCCCTCTGCCAGTGCTTTGCCCAAGGGAACGTCAAGGTAGAAGGAATACTCATGGAACCGGATCCCCTCGCCACGTGTTCCCAAGGGCACCCCTGAGACCTCCGCGGCCACCTGCCTGGACCAGTGTGGGTGCCTACATGTTGCGTGCACACGAGGACTGTTGTACTGTAGTTCCAGAAAGCAGGATCTGCAATACCTCAGACTGAGTTCAGAATTTGGAATATCTGGGACTGAGAAGAGAAACTAACAATAAAATAGGAAGTTATGGGCTCGATGACATTAAATACGAATTTCCTAGCGTCCACTCGGTGATTCTGAGAACCGCTCCCGCACAGGTGTGCAGCTGTGACAGTACAGTCACAGCTTGTTTTCACAGAGCGTCTTTTTTAGGGGAATAGGCGATGACCAGTTCCTCCATCCATAAATGGACCCCCCCACCAAGAAAAATATCGTCAGGCAAAGACTAAAACCAGGATGCTGCACAGGCAGGGAGGTGGGGAGGCCTCTCTGAAGAAGCCCCCACAGAGAAGGTGCCTTCCTAGGGCAGCTGGGGCACAGGCTCAAGGTCAAAGGAGCCCAGGAACAGAGAGACAGCTGTGCAGGCCATGGGCTGGGAGGGGAGTGTGTGAGGTACGACAGCAAGATCGCCTGCACCAGGGCAATGCACACTCTACGCGCTGCCTCCAAGGCCAGCTTCTTGCCCTTTGAGACCTTAGAAGAAAACTGAAGTGAAAGGGATCGAGACTGAGAATGAATTTATGAAAGTCTAATGAATATTTTTATGTTCGATGAGCAAAACAATGAAACTGAGAACGTTGTCTGGGCTTCTAGACACATCACTGTCCTTGCCCCTTCCTCTCACCACTCTGCGATTCTATTCTCTAGCCCTTTCCTCAGCTTTTCAGAGCTCTTCCGTCAGGTTTAGTTTATTTTATTCTATTCTATTCTCATTACTGATGGAGTAGTTCATGAACTTTTATCTGTGTTCCAATGTTATGCTAATTTATGCAAATGAATAATTATGTTTTTGAGAAGTTGCATACTGAGTGACACACAATATCAACATGTGAAATTTGAGACTAAATCACAACATAAACAGCACTGAGATGATTGATTTTCACACGGTAGCATGACTACAGATCTTGCTGAGTAGAGTAAGCCAAAGGGCGTGTCCAGCTCCTGGAGACAGTGGGTGGGGCCACAAGCTCAGATGGTACTGATTTTATTTTGCAAGTTGGCCCTCCCAGCAATTATCGCATATTTAATGTAAATCATCATGGCTCACATGTGGCCCACAGAAGTCAATCTGCAAATATTAAACTGTAGTAGGAAATGTCCTGCTTAGAAGGGCTTACTTGATTGAAATTTCTAGTACAGAAATGTTATAATAGACTAGAGGCCCAGTGCACAGATTCATGCACCTGTGGGGTCCCTCGGCCTGGCTTGTGCCCTCTCGCAATCCGGGACCCCTCTGGGGATGTCGGAGGCCCAGTGCATGGATTCAGCCCAATCCTCACACGCCAGGTCGAGGGACCCCACCGGTGCATGAATCCATGCACTGGGCCTCTAGTATACATATAACATCTTTGGTTAATCTCTTCCTACCCTCCGCCTCCCCCTGCCCTCTGAGATTCATCAGTCTGTTCCATGTTTCCAGGCCTGTGTGTTGAGTGTCTGCCCCCTAGTGGTCAGTGCATCTCATAGCTACTGGCTGAACAGTCGAATGGTTGCTTAGGCTTTTATATATATAGATGAATCTCATTTCAAAGGAATATAAAATTACAAGATAATTGAGTCTGTATAATTTTAGTTTATTCTCAATTAATCCCAACTAATTATAATTTTATTATAATAGTGATTTACTATAAACTGACATAGTCAAACACTAGATTAGGAATATTCCTACTATACATATATTATACATATTAGTAAATATCAATTATGTATTATGTAATTATGTTATATAATCCTATGTTATATAATATATGATATGTATTTAATTATATATTATTAAATAATTACATAATAATATATAATTTAATCCTCCCAACAATCTTAGGCAGAAATTGAGGCTTAGGAATGTTAATTAACATGTCTAATACCACACTTTCCAGCAAATCCATGGCCAGGGTTTAACCCAGGTTGTCAAAGTTCAGCGCTTCAGTTCTTAGGGCTCCACACACTAGTGTCTCACAGTGGGGACCCACCAGAGAAGGTTCTCTGGGCAGACGATTGCACACAGACTTGTAAAGCTACTCAAGAAGGAAATCCCATCTTCTGAGTGGGCTGGAGGTCCAGGTCCCTGTCTCTACTGTCTGTTACCCAACATGTGTTTGTTGAGTGCTCACTACACGCTAGGCACAGAAAACTACAGCCACAAACAAGACACAATCTCTGCTCTTCAGAGTTCACAGTAGGGAGACATGTTTGTTTCCAGGGCTGTCAGAACAAAAGACCACAAAACTGGATGGTTGACACCAACAGATATTTATTGCTTCACAGTCTGGAGGCCAGACGTCCAAAATGAAGGTGTCATTAGGCTCTAGGGGAGGATCTGTGGCTGTGGCTGCCAGCTCCAGGCTCTGCCTCCTCCTTCCAGGGCCTGTCCCCGTGTCTCCTCCCTTCTCTCCCCTGTAAAGACACGTCCCGGAGTCAGGACCCACCCGGTAATCCAGATCCTCAACTCCCTGATGACAGGCTGGGTGTTGTACTGCATAATGATTGGAAGGCGACACTGGGGAGGTGGTATTTAAGAAGAGACCTAGAGAAAGTGGCAGAGAAATCCGTGTGGTCCCTAGGGTGTGGCGAGGAGCTTAGCTGCCTCCTAGAACTTTCTGCTCCCCTGGCCGGCACTGCACCTCATTTCCATGCAACCTGATGGCGGTGAGGGCAGGCGCAGCCTGTCCCACTCAGCGCTCCCACGGGAGCTCTTCTCCCCTTTGGCTTGTAGCGAAGGTGCACAGCCACCTTGGAAGCCGCAGGCTGAGCGTGGCAGACCTCCCTTGGCCGGGCTCCAGAGTGCCAGCATAGGCCAGCCCCTGGGCTGCTCGCCTGCCCACAGCTCAGAGGAGGAGGAAGCTGGCCACTTGGGGGATCATAGAATTTGGGGTTAATTCATTACAGCAGTTCTCATTCCTCGTGGTACAACACCTGATGCAAGGGCGCTCGGTGATGTGGAAGAGCAGCAGGACAGCCGGTGTGGTCGGAATGGACAGGGCAATGAGGAAAGTGCTAGAAGATGGGTTCAGGGAGGCCCAGGAGCCACACCCTGTACCATAGCAGGTCACCGTGGACTGTCACAAGTTTGGAAGGCATTGCAGAATTTAACTGAGGGGTGACGTAAGTTGCAAGAGTTGCACTGGAAAGAAAACCAGAGTGTAGAGAAGCATGGGCTGGAGCAGGGAGACCAGGGAGGAAGGGTCTGCAGGAACCGAGCCAGAGCTGAGGGTGGTGTGGCCAGGCCCGCAGTCAGGTGATGGATTCAGTTTCAAGGTGAAACCTCCTGGACTTCCTGAGAGATTGGGCATGGGGTCTGAGAGGATGAGAGAATTCGGGGGAACTCTAGGGTTTGGGGCCTGATTAGCTAGAAGAACCAATTTGCCACATACTCTGTCCAATGAAGGCCAACCTGATGCCAGCATCTCATGTGCACGGGCAGTGGTAACGACACAGCCATCAGGGCCAGGGCAGCATCTGGCTTAAGAGTCCTGGAGGACCAAGAGCCAGAAGGCTGTTTGCTCTGGAATGTCCCATGAGTGTGTGTTCGTTTTCCTTTAAGTCAGTGGTTCTCAACTTTCCTAATGCCGAGACCCTTTAATACAGTTCCTCATGTTGTGGTGACCCCCAATTTCATTGTTACAAATTGAACATAATTAAAGCATAGCGATTAGTCACAAAAACAATATGTAATTATATATGTGTTTTCTGATGGTCTTCAGCGACCCCTATGAAAGGGTCATTCGACCCCCAAAGGGGTCGCGACCCACAGGTTGAGAACCGCTGCTTTAAGTGGTGGCGCATCTGGTCTATGTGGACACGGAGGGTTTTACTCTGTTGTTCTAAGTGCAAGTAGTAGCTCCTGTCGGCCTAAAGACCAGGTCGGCAAGAGGCGGGAACCATTGCTACCTAAGTACCCGCGTGCTGTCTACTTAGGTTTCCATGCCATTAATTAGGAACTTCAATATTTTTGGGAAACTATTTGATGTCTAAAAAATGTCTTCGAAGAAAAAGGCCAGTGGTAGGAAGCCCACCCAGCCCAGAGCGTGGTCCCCAGGAAACAGAGAAATTGCAGGTTGCCATGACTTTTTTTAGTATAAACAACAGATTTTAGAAATAACTATAGGAGATGATTCCCTCTTGGTTCCCAGAAAGTAAAAATTCCTTGCAGATAAACACTGAACCCAATGTATGTTTTATCAGGAATTCTTTTCTCCAGATTCCTAGCCAGGAAAGGGACATTATTCGTAAATAAGTGATGTTAGCCTTTTCTTACTGAGAAATTAAAATGCCCTTTAATATGCTTTTTAAAATTTTATTTCAGAGAGAAAGGAAAGGAGAGAAAGGGAGAGAAACACCAATGTGAGAAACCTGGATTGGCTGCCTCCTGCACGCCCCTCACTGGGGCAAGCCCACAACCTGGGCATGTGCCCCAGCCTGGAATTGAACCTTTCAGTGCACGGGACGATGCTCAACCAACGAGCCACACTGGCCAGGCCTAACAGTGCCCTTTAGATTTCAACACAAGATGATTAAGAAGTACATATATTGACAGGCGAATTCATTCAAAGCCCTGATTTACAAAGGTTCTTTGCAGCAGGTACAGGCAAAGAGTTTTAAAAATGGAATTGCGCCCTAACCGGTTTGGCTCAGTGGATAGAGCATCAGCCTGCGGACTCAAGGGTCCCAGGTTCAATTCCGGTCAAGGGCATGTACCTTGGTTGCGGGCACATCCCCAGTAGGGAGTGTGCAGGAGGCAGCTGATCGATGTTTCTCTCTCATCAATGTTTCTCACTCTCTATCCCTCTCCCTTCCTCTCTGTAAAAAATCAATAAAATATATTTTAAAAAAAGGAATGGCGCCAGGGATTTCTGAGCACAGGGCTGAGCGGGAAGCGGGCTCTTGGGCCATCGTCCTCTGCGTCGCTGTCTCAGGAAAAGGAGCAGGACCTGGCGAGCAGCACCAACTTCAACTCCTTCCAGCGAACGTTTACGCCGCAGCTAATAGTACAAGGCAAACTGCCAGCCATGCCACGATGAGGACCAGTCCCGTCCGCAGTGGAGAGAGTGGGCGTCAGGCCCGTGTTATTTAGGGTGGGCCTAGCACATTACAAACAAGCCCCAAGTGCAGAATGCGTGCCTCCCAACCACGGAGGTCTCATTTTCTCTGACTTGACAGCTGAGTTTCCACTAGATCACGTTCTCCGTGGTCATTTGTGGAACAAGGTTCTTTCCAACTGTGGCTTCTCCTCTCAGTCTCTTGTCCTTTCCAGTCGGCCATCAGATGGGACCGAGCTCGTGTAGACTGGCTGGGAGTTTTTCGTGACAGCCTTAGAAATGGAACACAGGACACATTTGTCCCCACGTTCCGTTAGCTAGGACTCAGTCCCACGGCCACAGCTCCCAGCGGGGGTGAGACAAGCAGAATTGGGTGCCTCGGACGAAAAGGAAATGGGTTATCGACAGCCCATCCCAGACTGAAACATGGGAATCTCTGATGTGGGTGGGACCTTGGCGATCACCCTTTGCACGTACCGTTTTGTTTATAAGGAAACATCGCCCCGGTGCAGATAATAAAAAGAAACAGAAAAGTATCTTGAAGCACTCGTAAGAGTGTTTGCGATGGAGTCTTTGAGTTCTTTCGTCAGCCCCTCATCATTCATTATGTTCAGGAAATGTTAAACATCCCTCCAATTCTGTTTTCAGATACTAACCTTCGGGGCCTGCAGGTCTGGATTTTGTAGTTCACCATCCTGTCTTTCCTGGCTCCCTGCTCTCCCTGGGAAATCAGTCATCTGGAGAACAAAGCAGAGGAGACCTGAGTGTGGGGAACCAGGCGCCGGGTTCCTCAGCCACAGCAGCTTAGCTAAGTCTCTGAAACCAGGGCTGCTGGGGCCCTGGCCTGGTAGTCAGGTGGTTAGAGCATCGTGCCTGTACTCCAAGGTTTCGGGCTCGATCCCTGGTGAGGGCGCACACAAGAACCAACCAGTGAGTGCATAGGTAAGTGGAACAACAAATGGATGCATCTGTCTTTCTTCCTCTTTCTCTAAAATCAACAAATTAAAAACAAACAAACACAAGGCTGCTGAGAAAACCATCGTCTTGAACCAATACTGTCTCTCACAGGTACACTGGCTTCATTTTGTTGCTTTACCCACCCCCCCCCCCCCCCAATTTATGTAGATACTTTTAAGATTAAACGAGGACAAATCCAATGTAAAGGTTTTGATTATGAGTTTTCAGTAGGAAAATAAAATTCTTTAATTTCATTGTGCTACAAAGGAGATTTTTGCAGTCAATGAGATTGGAAATGAAAGCTTCAGTCCATGGTCTAGAGAAAAAATGGAAGAAGCCCCTGCAGTATGATTCCAGTCATCGCAGGGTGGAAGTCCACACGAGGCCACTCACGTGAGCACACACGTGGGCACACACACACATAAAGAGCCTGGCGCAGCACCTACCCCCTGGCCCCTGTGTGAATCGCCCTCTCTGACTGCGTCTGCAGCACGTCGAGGCCCAGGCATTCCGCTGTCACCATCACCCAACAATGCATTTTACGTGAAATCAGCACTAAACATTCTTCCTGAGCTCAATCCAGGACAGTTCCGGAGGCGGAATATCAGGGAGATAGGCAACCGGGTAGATTTTAGCCCAGAAGGCATATCCTATACCCGGGGCATTGCTCCAATTTCCTTGGGTTCAACTAAAGGAGGCAGCTCTGCTCTGAGAGCTGTCGGGGAATGATGTGCCAACCCACAGAACTGACACAAAGAGCAAGCGTGATGTGTTGATGCTATAAACCTCTGTTCAAAGCTTGGCCCCTCACACCAGCAGCACGCGTGTCACCTGAGAGCTGGTGGAAATGATCAACCTCAGGCCCCGCACAAGAGCAACAGAACCCAGGTTTCACCAAGTCATCCAGCTGGTTTGCACACACTAACCTGAGGATCACTGTTCTGTGTGGCTCTGTCTTCCTCGCCACCACTTCATCTATTCATTTCTGACCATGATCATCATGGGAAAACTCAGTTGCGTTATGTTGCTGTCCCTTTACTAGCATCACTAAGAGGAGCACGTCGCTTGCCATGTGATCCAACTTAATTAAATAGATCTATTAATTAGGACGCAAATGCTCCAGCTAGGATTGATCTGGTTGATTTCCTGGGTGGAGAGAACCGAGGTGATTTGTGAAGGATAAAAAGGTGGGGAGGAGGGCAGAGCTCATAACCCTGATTTTTTTTTTCAAAATCCACTTGTGCTAAATATTTTCGAATATTTTCCTAATCAATAATTGCATCCAGCAAAATGAAATATTATCTTGTTGCTAAAAATTCACAGTTTTGAAGTTATGAAAGCAAAACTATAAATGAATACAGCATGCATAGTTACTTATTTGATTGGAAAATCCTACGGCATATGTAGTAAATATGTTTCCTAGAAGAATTAATACAAACTCTCCCAGGTACCCATGCATTTGTGTAAACCAACTTATTAATGCCAAGAATTATCAAATATTTTACATTTTTAAAATATTTTTGTTGTGATTTTCATGGAGAGCAGTATTCAAAAATTATAGACATGCTTTCATTGGCAAAGAGTACAACCCCAACCATTATCCGGAGAACTCTTTCAGGTCCCTCGCACCAGCCTGAGGCAACGCTACAATTAGCAGGAGTAGACGCTGCTCCTCGGAAAATGGGAGGCCAATTATTCTCCTGACTGATGAAATCCCAAATGCCCTTCAGTGTTCCCACAGCACATCAAGGACGTTTCCTCTGCGCAAGTGCCAAGTACTTACCCAAGAACGTCTCAGGAAAAAGAGAACGTTCCCACAGCGGAACAGAGGAAAGGCTTGCTGAAGGCCAAGTCCTCATGCGCACGCTGAGGCATGTGACCCACTTAATTCTGCGCCCCGGGGACATGCGACGCACCCGCAAAGGCCTTACAGGTCATATTTGAGGAGCACAGATGGGATGGAAGGAGGAGGACGAAGGAATCCAGGCTGCGTGGCATCTTAACGAGATGAAACATCCTGTCACATCCTTACAGTTTATAGCTGTTGACGAGGACCACAGCCCCCGAGGGAGGAGGCAGAAATGCTTATTAGAACAGCAGAGGCAACTGCATTTCCCAATGAAACCCGCTGCCAGTGGAGGCTAGTAACAAAGAACCGGACTGGCTTCCCCTCTCTTCGATTATAAAATGTATAAATGAAGTCAAAGGACATTTTTCTAATCTAATCATTTTATGAGCATGATCTTCAGGCACCTTTGTGGGTCGAGAGGCAAGGATCAGAGTTCCTTGGAAATTATAGCCTCTACAGAACTGTCCAAAGATAAAATCCTTAAAAGTCTCTCTCAGGTGAACAACCTGGGCAGAGTCTGAGCACCTGGGGGACAGAAGGCACCCCCTCCCTGAGCCCCGTGGGCGCTGATCTGCTCCGTGCCTCCGACGGCACACGTGATTGCCCAAATTTGTTGCCTTCTCTGATGTGGGCGGGACCTCGGCCATTACCCTTTGCAGGTACTGTTGGTTTATTTATAAGGAAACGAGGGAGTTCCATGCCCATGTCTCTGAAGTGGCACTTCCCAAAACGAGTGTGTGTTTCTAAGGGATGACGAACACACACACAGAAGATGCGCTTTGTGGAGGCCATCCCAGGAGTTATAAACGGCACAGCCCTAATGGCTGTGGAAGGCAGCCCAGTGCTCATGAAAGAATAATACCAGGCACTTAGCATTGTTCTCTGAGGAGCTCGAGCACTTTACAAGCAGGGAAATGCTTCTCTTTTTAGCAAAAGAGCCCCTTAAAAGTCTACTCCTGAATGTGGAGCGAGATAAATTGCACTCATTTCAGCAACTACTGCGTAATGCTCTACATCCCATTCACTGCGCATCAAGCTGTTTATCTGAGCCCATTTCTTTAAGGAAGATGGTGAGAATGTTTCCCGTTTTGCTTTCAGGGTATCTTAACTCATCCCTTAATTCTTGTATCTAATTAAAATATCCTGTTTGCCTGTGTTTCACGGATTAAATAGACCACATGAGGAAACGCGCTACCGCTGAATTTTAGTGCGTGAGCAGTAATTGCAAGCGGGCACCTGCGCGGGTTTCTGCCCTTGTGTCTCCCTGTATCTTCCTGAGAGAGTGCATTTGGGAGGCTGGTCAGTCCCTCATTTCCTATGTACTTATTTTCTTTTGGGGGAGGGAGGAGTTTAATCAGGTTTTCGGAGGTAACTTCATATACAAGAAATTTTTTCCTTTTAACTGTACAGATCAGTGAGCCTTTGTAAGTGTTATGAAGTTATAGAGTTATGTTACCACCGACAAGATATATGATGTTTTTATCATCCCCCAAAGTTCCCTCATGTCCCTTCGCAATCACCTCCCCCACCCCCAGGGCCTGGCAGCCACCCTCTGCTCTCCATCATTACAGTTTCGCCTTTTCTGGAATGTCATATGGAATCGTACAGTACGTAGTCATTTGAATCTAGGCTTCTTTCGCTCACCATAATGTTCTTGAGATTCACCCATATCGTTGCATGTATCCATTCATTTCTTTTGATTACTGACTGGTGTTGCATTGCATGGGTGCCCCAGACTGTCTATCCAGGCACCCATGGATGGGTTGTCTGTCTCCAGTTCCGGCAATTATGAATAAATCGCTATAACCATTCACATCCAGATCTTACTTTAGACATAAATCTTTTTCTTGGTTAAGCATGAGTGGGATTCCTTGGCTAAGTGGTATTTGTTCAACTGACAAGAAATTGAGAAACCAGAGTCTAAAGTGGTCATACCATTTTGTTTTGCACCAGCAACAAATGCAAATCACAGTTACTCAACATCCTCGCTCCCACTTACCATTATCACTTGTTCTCACTGTGGCTTTCATGTGCATCTCTCTAGTGACAATGATGTTAGGCACACTTTCATGTGCTTATTGCTCATTTGTATACCTTCTTCGCTAAAGTATCTCTTGAATTTTCCCCACTTTAAGTGTATTGTCTTACTATCACTTCTGAGAGTTCTCTAGAGTCTGGGTACAAGTTCTGCATCGGATGTATGTTTGCACAAATTTGTCCCAGTCTGAGACTTTTTCATTTTCTTAGATTTTTTATTAGAACGAAAACTTGTAATTTGATGAAGCTTATCAATGTTTTCTCTTATGACGTACGCTGTTTGCACTCGTTTTCTTTTCCCATGTGCTCTCGTTGTTTAAAGACTGTCTGTCTCTTGACTATTCGCTAACACAAACCAACACTACTGTGCTCTCCCTCTCTACCCCATGTTCATTTGCCGCATGTCAGGGAAATCCAGGCCCTGTCCTAACTCCCTCTTGCAGCTATAACATAGCCCCATGAATTGGTTGGCTTACAGCCACGCAAACTTTTTATTTTCTAATTCTGGAGGTCAGATGTCCAAACACAATGGGCTAACCTCATGGTGTGGGCAGGGCCTGGGGCCTTTCTGGAGACTCGGAGGAGGAGTCCGTTTTGTTGCCATTTCCAGCTTCCAGTTGCCCCCACCTCCATCGTCAGGGCCTGCAATGACCTGCTGAGTCCTTTTCACACGGCGTCACTCTGACCTCTTCCACTGCTCGCTTCACTTTTAAGGGTCCTGTGAATAATTGGTTCCACCTGGGTGATCCCAATTCCCTCACTCTTCAGGTCTGCTGATTCGTGACCTTAACTCCATCCACATTCTTATTTTTTTAAATTGATTTCAGTGAGGAAGGGAGAGGAAGAGAGAAACACAATGATGAGAGGGAATCATTGATTGGCTACCTCCTGCACTCCCTCCACTGGGGACTGAGCCCTCAACCCGAGCATGTGCCCTTGACTGGAATCAAACCTGGGACCCTTCAGTCCGAAGGCCAACACTCTATCCACTGAGCCAAAGCAGCCAGGGCTCCATCCACATTCTTAATGTTTCCTTGCCACATCACACAATATATTCTCAACAAGGACATTGTTGGGGCTGTTGTCCTGCCTACCACCGGCAACTATAAGCATCTGTTTCTCCATAACCTACTCTTTCTTTACAGCGCTTAAGAGATGGAGCATTCCTGACCCACTTGCTTGTCTGCCCCCAACCCTTACGTTGTGAGCTCTTTGAGATAAGGGAGTACTTAAAAAAACAAACAAACACAAAAAACAAACACCAAAGCCCTTTGTAGCCCCAACAGAGATAAACATGCCCCAAAAAGGTAGTCAAAAAATATTTGGTAGTTGAATGAATGAATGAAATTTCTTCAGATCATCCTGGTCTTGCTCACATGTATTTGCATCGCACTATTTATGCTGAATGGATTAAATCCAAGGTCCATTGCTTATTTTCTCTAGGACTGAGTTTCTGCATCAGATTTCCATTTCTGCTGTAACAAATCGCCCAAACTCAGCAACTTAAAAGGACACCCATTTATTATCTCTCAGCTCTGTTGTTCAGAAGTCGGGGCCGTCTGCTCAGGGTCTCACGGGGTCAAAAATGCAGGTGTGGACCAGGCGGGCTCTCCCCGGCGAGGCCAGGGAGAATTCATTTCCGAGTTGTGGGACTGAGGTCCCTGATTACTTGCTGGCTCTCAGCCAGGATCTGCCTCTTCTCAGAGGGGCTGCCTGCACTCACATGGCCCCTCCATCTTCAAAGCTGCAAGAGCAAGTCTGGGTCCTTCTCACATTTAATTCTCTCGAGATTTCTGAGCCTGCCTTTTAAAGGCTCATGTGATTAAATCAGGCCCATCTGGATAATCTCTATGTCTTAAGGTCAACTGACTTGGGACTTTAATTACAACTGTGTCATCCCGTCCCTGCACTGCCTAGATTAGCGTCTGATTAAATCACCAGGCTTTGGGCGGGTGGGAGAAGCTTTAGAATCTGCCTACCCTGGTTTCTCCCTTAACCTCGCTGTACCTCGTCTCCCCTTATAAAAAGTGAGGGTGGGGATTCCCCTACCTCATTCACTGCTATGGAATTGTGAGCTTAGAATAAAGGGTCCCAGGCACAATCTAAAAGAACCAAATAGTCTTATGTGCTTTATCACCAGTAAGATTTTCTAATTAATTTTTATTATTTCCTTCCCTCATCATAGGGAAACCAGGGCCGTGGTATGCATTCTCTTTATACCGGGATCTAATCTCCTCCCTAATTTACTAAGGAATCTTTCTGGGTCTTGAGACTGAGGACTGCAGATTCTCCCACCAGTCACTGACCTCAGACGCGTGGGAGCGAGCTAATCTACAAGACAGTTGACCTGCTGATGGCGAGGTTGGGGCTTTACTAGGTAAAAACCTTATAAAAGAATGCGTTGGATAGTTCTGCCTCCAGAAACTACCTCATTTTCTCATAGGCCTCTGGTTTTCTAATTCTGTTTTTCATGCAAAATGAGAAGACATTTCTAACCAAATAACTGTGGTTTTCCCAGTAGCCACCTTACATTCTGTTTTATGAAAGGAGCTTTTAAATCATAAATAATTCATCCACTTATATATTAACAGTGATGAATTTATTTGGCAATTCTATATTTATGTAAAAATATTCAGGTTGATTAAAAATGTTAATAATGCACCTGGAAACTCTTTATTTTTTTGTTCGTTTTTTTATTTATTATTTATTTACTAGAGGTCTGATGCACAAAATTCATGCAAGAGTAGGCCTTCCTTCCCCCGGCTGCTGGCACTGGCTTCCCTCTGACACCTGGGACCCAGGCTTCCCTTGCAGCCCCAGCTTCGTCCGGAAGGTCATCCGGAAGGACATCCGGTCTAATTAGCATATTATGCCCTTTTTATTGTTATAGATTGCTTCTGTTTTGTTTTCAGAAAGGACAGTTGGTATACCTCCATTTGTACAAGTTTTAAAAGGATTTTCCATTATTTCCTCTGGTCCTCAGCACAACTCTCTGAGAGGCCCGATGACTACTATTATCACCTCCTACCAGTAAGGAAACGGGCTTAAAGATCTCTGGACAATTAAATTGGTTATTTCCCTGTAAGCTTCCCTGTGCTTTTTACTCTATGCAATGCAGCAATTATATTTTAAATATCTCTAAGTTGGCAGACTCCTCTTTAAGTATAGATTATTTAGCCATGTGTTAAGCTATGCTAATTTGCTAATGCACTCTATTCTAAAAACATAAAAAGGTAGAAGCCATACTATGGTAAACCTAAGATTTCATGTCTCAGTGTAAAATTTTAAATTTCTATTTGTGATATATGTTATGATTTAAAATGCCACTATTATTCTTAATATCTTCTTGTGGTGACTTGCAAAATCTATTTTTTAATCCCCTCCTATGTTTCAATTCTAATTCTGAAAGCCTAATTTCCCTCCCAAAGCCCAGAAAGCTATCTCAGCCACACTAAGTAGTAGCATGCTGTTTTTGCAAGTTAATGAAAACTAGAGTGATTATATAATTTATCATGCAAACCAGGACACTTTGGTGAGTGAGGGAAATCCTATTAATAATTCCCCTGGAACAGCAGGCACAGCCCAGGATGCCCAAGGAAGCCAGGGTGTATGATCACTGTGAAATAACCAGTCAGCCCCTGGCCGCAAAGATTTTCAACCTTCTCTTCTTCACGCTTCCCTTAAACTACCTACATTTAAGACTGGGAATTGTTCCTTCTCAGCAGCCTAAACAGCCTCATCTCCAAAACTCTGAGCTCCATAATTTTCCTTCTCCCTCTCTTCCCACTGCCTCCTGGGAGACTCATTGGCCCCCTAGGATCTGTTGAGCTGCCATCACTTTGTCCTCCAGCTCCTGGGCCACCTCCGTAGGCACAGCCCACGCGGCAGACTGCAGGCGCCTTCCTCTGCCACACAGACTACGCCCCATGGGTCACCATTTCAGCAAATCTCTCATGAGAGCCTTGACCTCGTTCTTCTACACGGTGCCCTTCCAGTAGACTAACCTTTTTGTCCTTCACCTGAATCCTTCCTCTTATCTCTTCCCCTTCTATTACGAGGCTGTTGAGCATCCATGAAAAAAGTCACAAAACCAAGTTTGTTTTGTTTTTTAGATTCAAACTGTTAACCACTGACTCCTCCTTCTATTTCCCAATCTTCCTTTCATCATTAATTAATGTGCTTTTCTTCCAGGCTCCTCAGAAATAAATCAGACGCAATCTCTGCCTTCCAGGAGAATACAGAAGCAGGGCAGGTAGTCCCGGTACAAAATGTGCAATTAGGAATTACAGGAAGCTGGGCCGGGGGGGTCATGGTAAAGAACAGGACGAATCGAGAGGGATGAACAAGCCGGAAAGACCTGAAAGATGAATAGGCAGCTCCAGTGGCAAGGGAGTGAGATGGAAGAGAGTTCCTAGAGGCAGTTCCAGGCAGCAGGAGCATCACCCGCAGGGACGTAGGAAACAGCTGACTCCCGTGGAGGCCTGCAAGCATTTCTTGGCTGAACTGCGGGCTCCGGAGGAGGCTGGAGAAATTTCATGCCTTGATAAGAAATTTAATCATCACACAGATGACCGTGGGGAGCCAACGACAGCACGGAAGACCCATGTGGATAGCATCGCCTCCTAGAAATATCACTTTGGAGGTGAAGTGGAGGACAGACAGGAGGGAGGCAAGACAGGAGCCTGTGGTAGGAATTAAGAGACTATTGCAGATGTTTACTGACAGGGTATGTCTGCACTAGGCCCCTACCAACAAGGTGGGGCAGAGGAACGGAGCAGTGAAAACTTTAGCATAGAAGATGGGGAGATTTGGGTTTTGAATTAGCTGTGAGGGAGGACTAAGTGGGAGGCTCATTGGCCCCCTAGGATCTGACATGGGTTACTGGATAGGAGAGCAAGCCAACAAATGTAGAAACACAAGAGAAGTAACACATTTATGGGGGGAAATAAGGGATACAGTTGTATAGACACATTAGGTGCCTGTCCTACGCACGGTGCTAGGATGCTCAGATTCCTCTGCAGGGCTCTCACCCAAGTCCAGCCTCCTTTCCAGGGGCAGCCTGCACCCAGTGTTGGTTAGTTGAGGTGTATCAACTTTTAAATAAGTTGTTTAGAGGAAAACAAGCTAACAAAGAAGCCTGAGAACAATGCTTAGAGGGGTGATGGAATCAAGACAGGGTGCTATTCAGGAGGCCAAGGAGGAAAGAAATGGCCAACAACCTCTCAAGAGAAAGACAGATCCAATGAAATCAAGACTTGAAAAGCTTTTGGTGATGGTAACAATGAGGGGACCAGGTGGCACCTGGATGGAGCCATTCATACAGAGGTGAGGGCAAACCTGGCTGCAGCAGGTTATGGGGAGGAGAGCATTCGGGTAGTAGCTAAGAAGAATGAAGTACTGTGATTTCTGGGTGAATCTGTGGACATGCAGTTTGTTTTAGTGTGGGACACAGTTGACCTTGACCTCCAGGAGACCATCCCTACCCCCTTTGCTGAGTTGCTCCCTCCTCTGGCTCTTAAGATTTCACCTGTCCCTGTCATTTTCTTGCTTGTATAATATACATGGACATGGTTTTTATATACTGTATTAGTGTCTAACTCTTCTTGGGAAGATTTCATGAAGAAATTACCTTTGAATCTTTGAAACTATCTTGAATCCCCTACACAGGGTACCTAAGAGTGGGTGCCCAATGAATACTTATAAGAAAAGATCATGAGTGACTCAACCAAGAAGAGATGTGGATGTGTTGAGTCACTGAGGCACCCTCCACTCTCACTAAGACCTTAATTTGAGGAAAAGTTGGAGAAACAAAAAAAAGGAATTGTCACCTACAGGGAAAAAAGCTTATGAGACCAAGAGTCAGTAATGTTGAGAAGCAGCTAGGTGTGAGAAGATTGCTTCTAAACTAAACTAGCTCTTTGGGGCTGAAATAAGACACCCAATTAGTCCCCTTAAAATACCAAAGGATGCAATAACATGATATACACTGAAGTGTTTCATAGCTTGTACCCAACAGTATGCAGAGTTTTGAAAATGTTTGTTTGATCAGTAAATATATTTCCCAATGAACTACCATTTGAGAATTCATACAAGTGGGTTCAATTTATCCTATATAATAAAGAGGTAATATGCAAATTAACCCTCACGCCCTAACAAGATGGCTGCCTACAACCAGGCCGGTAGTGGGGTTAGTGAGGGACGACCAAATGACTGAACAAGCAGGCTGCATGGGGTGACCAGGCTGGCGGGGGGGGGGGGGCAGTTAGGGGTGACCAGGCTGGCAGTGGTGCAGTAAAAGGTGACCAGGCTGGGAAGGGGGGCAGTTAGGGGCGATCAGGCCAGCAGGGGGTGGTGCAGTTGGGCGCAATTAGGCTGGCAGCGGGGGCAGTTGAGGGTGACCTGGCCGGCAGGCAGGTGAATGATTAGGAGCAAGCGGTCCAGGATTGTGAGAGGGATGTTTGATTGCCGATTTAGGCCGGATCCGGATCAGACCTAAACCGGCAGTCGGACATTCCCTGAGGGGTCCCAGATTGGAGAGGGTGCAGGCTGGGCTGAGGGGACCCCCCCCCATGCATCAATTTCCTGCACCAGGCCTCTAATTTTTTATAATTTTTCTAAACCATATTAAATTTCGAATACAGTTTTTTTTTTGGTTAAAAAAATGATGCGGTGGAACTCAGAAAATAATTGCAACTTTAGCATTCAACACAGCCTCTTAATATTTCCTTCTAAAAGCAAATTCCAAATGGCCAGTGATAGTAGAAGAAAAAGAAAACTTTTATATTCAGTTTCTAAAAATCAATGGTTCAATTAACCAGAAGCAGTACCTCCATTGTTTTACTAAAGAGTCTTTTCAATCATGTCATGAAACACACACACACACACACACACACACACACACACACACACACACTTTAGGGAAATTAAAGTTACCTGTAGGTGGGTTCTCTTCTTCACTTTTCTTCTAGGGAGAATAAATTTAGGATGATCTTGCAAAATTTGGGGTATTTCACACTGAGTTATTTTATTAGAGTTCAAGTTCTCTTCTGTATTTGGGCCTTCTGAGGAAACAAAATTTATGAACCTAATTAAGTGTACATGTCTCCCAGACATAGTGGAAAAGAGGGGAAAATACAACATTTTTTTTTATTTTGTGATTCTCTTATTTGTACTTTTCCCTTGGCTTCAGGATCAAAACATGCATTTCTAATGGGTAAAACAAGAGTGATATTCAGAGTGATTAGTTGTGACAAGGCTCAGCTGATAAATTAGGCAGTTAGGATGTGTAAAGAATATCAGGTAGATAGATTAGTTAGAGATACACGCTTGTACATGTAATTTTTAGATAAAATGAACAATTTTTCTAAATATTTTCAGACAATTTAAAAAGTTCCTCATGCCCTAACAGGTTTGGCTCAATGGATAGAGCGTCAGCCTGCGGACTGAAAGGTCCCAGGTTCGATTCTGGTCAAGGGCATGTACCTTGGTTGTGGGCACATCCCCAGTAGGAGGTGTGCAGGAGGCAGCTGATTGATGTTTCTCTCTCATTGATGTTTTTAACTCTATCCCTCTCTCTTCCTCTCTGTAAAAAAGTCAATAAAATATATTTAAAATAAATAAATAAATAAAAAGTTCCTCATCAAATATAATCTAGAGCCATTTTTAAAATTAACAACCTAAGCCAAGATTTATAATATTAATTTTTCTTTGTGATATTTAGAGAACACTAATAAAGTCAGAAATGATTAATAGTTATATTTTTGGTCTTGGGAAAAAACATAAAACCCCAAAATCTACTCTATTTAAATTGAAATATTTATGAAGAGTATGAAGTTTGGAAGGCATAAAATTTGGCTGTAAGATATAGCTGCATATCATAAAGCACAAAATATATAAAAGCATTTAGAATCTTTCAGAAGGAAGATAAATTTGAGAGATGTTGCGTTGACTTTGCCGAAACAAATCAGAGGAGTGATGGCTATTTGAAAACATGTTACCAGCCTATCTTTCAAATCACCCATTTACGTTGGTTGGGTTCAAATTTAGGCTGAAGAAAGGCACCCATCACCCCCCTTTTTTCTCTCCCCAAATGCTGAACACCTTGCACTGGCCAGACATGGCCATCAGTGACCTGCAACCCCTCTAAAGCTCAAGACCTAGCTGATTTGGGGACACGTGTCTGTCACAAATGAAAGCAACCTGTACACGGGCATGGCAACATGCCTTACTACCAACTGCAAGGCCCACAGCCCCATTTCTATGGAGGAGTCAGTGGGCACTCTGATAGGGCGGGGTGAAGAGTGTGGGTGTGGAGAGGAGGGAGGCTCTTCCTCTGGGTGCAGAACTTCTATGTGAGCACATGAATGGGAATCAAGAATGCAATACTTCTGCAAAAGGGTTGGGGGCACAGCAACTGGCGCTTGACCCCCAGCAGATCCATGTCCACTTGTACCTGAGGCATTGTTCTCACTCTGGCTCCCACTACACGATCGACACCCCCCCTACCCCCTCTGAAAACGAGACTTTGGTTTATGTTCCTGAAACAAACAAACAAACAAAAAGAGTCAGAGGTGCAGTGGAGCCTGGAGGACACTCAGATTATGAGGTCTCAGTGGGTCAGAGCCCTTTTCTATCCCAAGTAGCAACAAGCAGCATTTTAGATCCCAGGAGGCCTCCCAAGGTCATGTCACCTGTGCCCGTCTGCTGGGGTAACTTAGCTCTGAAGAAGCCTTCGGCACAAGCGTATTTTAATTAACAAGCTGTAACAATTTTCCCGTTCTTACTGTCAATTCCATTTTCCTGGCTTTTTTTCATTGAATTTTTTTTCCTTATTCAAAATTTCTGTACCTCAAAATAGCAGGCCTAGGCAAATCAATGTTTTAATCCATTCACACTATCTTCCAGTTTGCGTATATATTTAATTTTTAGAGTGTGAACCAACAGTGCAGATTGAATTTCATGTTCCCTAAATCATATCTACTTTTCCAATGTGCTGTAGACTCTTACTTCTCATCTTCCCTTCCTTCTTCTCATTCCACTGGAACCCGGTCCTCGGGCAGCCCTAAAGACCCCTTCCCCTTCCCCTTTGTCAGTGCTCACACAATCGTGGCAAATATCTATCTACACACCCAAGCGCTCAGATGGAAGCTTTGTGCCCACTTGGTCCTACAGAAGTGGAGTCATTCTGTAAGCATGTCCCTGCATCTTAATTTTCTCACTGAATAATGAAAATTTACCTCGGAGGGTATAGGCTTAACTAATTCTTTCTCACGTTGCGTAAAATCCACGCACAAATGTTCCACACTATGTTCAACTAATTCCTATTGACGAGCAGTCACTGGCTTTGCTGACCTTCCTCTACAAAACGTCCCCCAGGAAAGACTTTTCTGAGAGGCATCCTAAGGCATGAAGGTTTTGTTCTATACGCTATGTTCACAGAAATAGAATTTCTAGGTTGAAGGGTAGTATCTGGGATTAGACTTTACCCGATTGCTTCCTCTAAAAAGGGTTAGAATTCACATTCCCACCAGAAGTCTATGCCAATGCCATTTCACCCAAATCCTTGCAGGCACTGGATGCCGTCCCTTTCAAATTTTACTAAAAGAATGACCAAGAATTAGTATTTCATGGCTAAAACTGATCACTTTTACACATGCACGTTGTTCAAGTCACTTGTATTTCCTTTTCTATGAATTGTTCATTTATAACTTGTTTTGCCTGTTTGTAAACTTGGTCATTTTTTCTTATAAATGCTCTCTGTATATTATAAATATTAATCATTTATCAATGTGCATTGTAAAAATTATTTTTGTTTTAAAGACATAATTTGCCATAAAATTATAAACTTTTTGTGGTAAAAATATTTTATCCTTTCTTTATGACTTTTCTAGATTTCCTACCTTATTTGAAAGACCTCCCATCTTTTCCCCCAAATTTTAATTGTTCTATTATTTTATATAATGAATCCATTCAGACTCAATTCTTCCAGATAGATCTAAAAATTGGCCATATTGTAATTGGATTAGCATAGATTTATACCAATAATTTGCTGAAATTAACAAACTATAACATTGTTTGTCTTATTATCCAGGATTATGGTATATGCGCCTTCATTTATTCAATCTTCTCTTATGCTTTTAAGGAAAGAAATACATAACTTTACTAATATAAGCCCTTCTTTTTGGTTAGATTTATGCCAAGATGATTTATAATTTTGTTTGCTATTGTAATTGAGATTTTCCCCCCATTATGTTTTCAAACTTGCTATTACAGGTAAATAGAAAAATGAATGATTTGGTATATTTATCTTATAATCAATCAACTAAATGAGCTCTTTCACTATACCTAATGATTTTTTGTTATTGCTTTCTTGCATTGTCAAAGTAAACAGCCATGTCCTTAGCACAAAATTATGATCTTACCTCCTCGAACCTCACAATTGTATCTCTTCTTTATTCCTTTACTTTTTTGTCTTACTAGATTGGCAGGCCAGTGAAAATACAAATGATAATGGCCATCATTGTTTTGCTGTTTACTTGAATGGGAATGCTAATTGCTTAGGCACCAAGCACCTTTGCTAAGAATGAGGTTGGCTATTGCTTGAGCAGAGCCAGATAAAGATGAAGAGCGGTGTTAAGTATGAAAAAATGATAATGCTGCCATTCGATAAGTTCTTCAGGACAGAAATAGCATAAACTGTAGAAATACTGTCAAGAAGTGCACCCATTCTGTTGTCTACAGATGACTACTGCAGTGGGTGTTTTGGAAATACTAAGTGCACTATCAAATTCCTTGGTTCTCCACATACATATTTAGGTAGGCTATTGAAAATCCTGCTCTGAACTTGATAAAATTCTGTGTCAGGTTAAGGAAGAGTTCCTCTATTCCAAAATAACTAAGCGCTGTTGTTCAGAAATTGATTTTGAATTCTTTTAAATGCCTCTTTAGCATCTATCAAGTTTATCCCCTTTTTTATCTTTGATATTGATAAATTATGCTAATGTATTTCTTAGTAGTCAACAATGCTTACACACCTTAATAAACGCCATGTAAGTGTCATCATTGCTCACAGTAATTTCAGGGTCAGTTACTTAGTGACTTTACGTTCCAAGGAGAAATGGGAGACTCTAGGTTGAATGCCCTTCCCCAGACAAACAGGGAGCACTGCTGGGAGCCCATGGCTGGGGTTGCTCTAGGACCCTTCAGAAGGTATAATGTAGTATTCCGGTTGTGAGCTGAATTTAATTATAATAATTGGTCATGCTTGTCCTTTCTAGGTGACCCATAGTCGGGGCTGGGTCTTCTGACTTGGCTCCACACTAAGATTCCCACCGGGATAGAATCTAGGGCATTGCCTGGGACTACAATGGTAAGAGCCAATCTGTTTGGAAGCTTTCAATCATCATTAATATGAAAAACTCAAAAAGAACACTTCTTGCCATATTGGAGCAGAGTTAATGAATATGGAGCCTGTCGCACTGCACGTGAGCACTGTTGCCCATAGTCCCAAAAAATCTCAGTGACCCTCCAAGGTCAAGTTTTGTATTCTCATGGATGGAAGTCACCCAAAGGAAGCCCAGGTGTGGACAGAGCTTTATGGCTGAGCCAGTAGTTGACATTCATCCTTCTGAGTCAATAATGAACCCCAGCGTGCTGTTATTGGCATTCTAAGACTTCTGCAATCTGCATGGCTTGCAAATTAGACTCAGTCCCAATAATCTGTTGTGGTGAAGAGAAAACACTGAGCCCAGTTGTGACTATATTTCGGAATTAATCGGCGACATAAGTTCTGTCAAGTTCTCAGGATTTTCTTTAGAAAAGATTTTTTGGCTTTAATTTCTCCATAAAATTATATCTCCTTAATGTTATATTTTAACAACTGCTATTCATGCTTTAACCCAATACTTTTTTACTTAAAAAATAAAAATAATTGTTTTTTATTACTCCGGTCTCCTTGGCAGCACAGAGGAAGAGAGAACAGGCCATGTAGTGATCACACTGTGGGCTCACATTTTACTTCTATGCTTTTGAAAAAGTGAATGGAAAAAACCATAGGTTATTCATTTAAAATAAGCTTCCTTAAAAGCCACCGTACATTAGTTAGTCTTACAAGCTTTTTATTTAAGCAAGAAAGTAAGGATGTGGTAGTATGGCTGGGAAGGAGTAAGAAGCAATAGAAGGAAAAGAAGTGTTGAATAAGAACCAGGAACAACGCCGTGAGGAAAGGACAACATAATTACACGTAGTAAAGCAGAGCACTGTTCTTCTAAAGAAAAGACACATTCCAGTACTTGCCTGAAATTAAGAAACACAGTAGTTAAAATTAGTAAAATATTCTTGAGAAAAAGTCACCACCTCCAAAATTATGGTGGCAATTTAGTGTTATTTTGTGTTATCCATGGTGACCTAGAAAAAGAATTTGGGGCGAGGGAGGGAGATTTTTTAAGTGATTAACGTAAGTCCCTTACTTTACAGACTTGGCAAGTGAAGCAGAGAATGTAAGCGGCTTGCTGCTGGTCCGCCAGCCGGGGGCTGACAGGGGCCACCGCCCTGACCGGAGGCTCGGTGGCGGCAGAGTGAGGGCCACCTGAGGACGCCCACGTGACAGTCCCAGGAGGCTGGGAACGTGCTACCTTAAATGTTGAAAGGGACTGCAGATGGGATGAAGGGAAGGACTGAGTGGGGAGAGCGACCCGCAGATCTGCAATGTAACCGCAGGGGCCCTGATGAGAGGAGGAAGACAGAAGGTCGGGAGCTGAAGAGAGATTGCATGATGAGGTAGCCAAGCTGGAGCCTCACTCATCGAAAGTGAGGGCGGGGCACCACCATGGACACGGGGGCCTGGGAATCTAGAAAAGGCAAGGAAACCACTCTCTCCTGGAGCTTCCAGAAGGAATAAGCCCTGGCCAGCACCTCGCTTTTAATCCATAAAGCTCACTTCCGATTAGTGACCTCAGCCACCAGCGTCTTGTCAACTTGCCGGAGCACCAATAGGAAACCAGTGCATAGTCTTTCCATCTACACAGCGTACTTCCTTTCCGCAAAATAATCAGGAGTGTTATCAAAAGCAACACAGAAATCCAAGAACTTCACTAAAAATTCTAGTTGCTGTTACCTGTGACCAGGTAAACTGTGGTGTGGACAGATGAACCAACTGGCTAGGTTTCCCACAGCTAACATATGAACTACACTCACAATTAAAAAAAAACAAAACACAGCCAAGTTTAAAATAACGTCAAAAACATGATGAAGGCATTTAAAAATGAAATGAAAGGACTTCTGTGATAGAAATCATTTTGTTGCAGGAGAACAAGCTCACTCTGCGGCTTAAGTGAAAGGGACACCAGAGGCTAGAAGACAAGCCGAAGCGTCGAAGGAAAAGGAACTCTCGCCAGAATCAAGAGGACACTTTCTCCACACGGTCCTGCAGCCTGTGCACAGGCATCCCTGCGGCCTCATGTCCATTCCAGGCGCTCGTGGCTCAGCCGCACTGGGTCCGACTTTCTCTTGGAGTCCAGCTGACACAGACTGAAGCCGCTTTTTCCAAATCTGATCTTCAAGGAGTGAAAGACCAGATTGGTCCAGTTGAATCAGATGTCCACTCCTGTCCAATCAGTTGGGACTTTAGAGTCCCATGTTGCTGCTCCTTAAAGGCCGTGCAGGGGACTGTGCAGTAAAGAACAAGTGACCAACATGCCATTTCTACGTCTAAACATGTAGGATGGAGCTGGATTCAGACATTAACTGATATTATTGTTTTAAAAAGAGGAAATCTATGCATTAACCTTCTCATTAGAGAGGTAAAAGAATTCACAGTCACACAGAGTAACGTAAAACAAAACACATCAGGTTCAGGAAAGCAAACAGGATTCTCAATGGGAAAAGCAGAAACGGGCACAATTTAGAGTCAATCATTTAATGTAGGTGCTCAAAATATTTATGAAATGAAGTGAATGAAAAAGATAAAACCCCAGTAAGCCAAATCAAGTCAAAGTGGACCGACAACAGAAATACAGAGCATTATAACTAAGAAATGAAGAAAAACCACAGACACCTGAACAAATCAGAAAGACAAGAGAGAATCTTGGACAACATATGGGAAAAGGTGAATGACATTCATTTAGAAAATGACAAATATTACTCCAGTTCAAATAGGACACCAGTAACTCAGGTTCTATGTAAATAACAGCTCTCTGACCAGACTTTCCCCTGTCTATTACCCAGTAGACAGGAAATACCGTGAAATACCTCTGACGGAAGCCCACGATGATTTCACAGTGCTGACCCATATTACCACTAACCGTTATCTATTCCTCACCTACTTCCATCTTGCAAAATAATAAGCCTTCCTTAAGCCGATGATCTGTTTAAGCCTTCTAATAAATGCTGTGTTCTTAGAATAACTACTGTGGACAAGTGGGAATTTGCATCCACATTTTTCCTTTTCTTGAAGTTAGTGCCCATCTGAAATGTAATGTCTTAACCCAGATAAGGTCCTTTGGTGCCTCAACAGTATTGGAAGTGGGACTGGAGAGAAACCCTTGATGAAATACAAGGAAGATGGAGGAAATGAGCCTGGTTCCAAGATGAACCTCTGCCAAGTCAGGTAACAGAGGAAAAGGAGTGGAGATCTCAGAGGAGTCCCGACATCCTCGGGGGTTAGAGCCCTTGGGAGGGGCCTAATATCCAAGTGCTAGAGAGCAGGCGGGGGGCGAGGTCGGGCACCAGGGGACACTGATCTCCTGGGACATCCATTCCTTGCAATAGCCACACAGGTGTGGTTAGTAAATGAAACCGTCTAATGCTTTCCTCCCCTCGCGGTAACCTGCGGAGGCTGGGACGTAGTGCCTGCTTTTCAGGATCTATTCAGGAAGTGAAAGGAGGCGTGGAAGAGCAAAGACTGGCCTTCCTTTTAGAAATGGAGAGTCCTCCCTCTGGGACAGTCCTTTCAACTCCAGACGGTGCACGTCACAGCATCTGGAGACACCAAGAGTCTTAAAAGACGTGTCGAAGGTTAAATAAAAGATCAGGGTGGCAATCTCACGGAGGAGAGAGAACAAGCTTACTTTAAGTGGATATTTTAAAAAATTCAGCTACTGGTTCCACTCTTTTGCTAGTACATACCACCTGCATCAGCAGGAATTAACTCAGCTATGCCCAAATTAGCAGAGCCAAGGTTCACACATTTCTATGGCTCTCTCCAGTACCTACTCACTATGCTTCCACCATCTGAATTTGGTCTGAAAACATCTTACAACTAAGGTCTAACACGATGCAGCTTATGATGTGGTTGTAGATCCCTGGGGAACAGAATAAAAGCATCAAACCCATTTTCTAAGTCTAGGGTGAAAGGTTAATGGATTTACTAACATGCTACACAAATTCGAGTAGTACGGTTTGGACAGAGAGATGAGGAAAGGCCTCAAGCACCTGTCAAATCCTTTCTCCAGAATGTTCTAAATGGTGTCAAGGAACTGCAGGAAAAGGGTCGAGGCTACACGAACAGCAATGAGTCCATCGTGTCTGCCTTCCACTGAGGGTTTCCTTGCAAACACAAGTTTCACGTCGCTTCATGGAAGGCGGAAGAGTAAGCCAACAGCATATGCTATCTGCATGCAGCAGATGGTGGAGCTGAGATTCTGCAGAGAAGTGATGGGCCCAGGCTCTCACACCGGCGGGAGAAGGGGAGTCACATTCACAGCCGGGAAGGGGATACAGCCACACTGCTCGTTACCTGCGCCGCTTTCTCTCTCTGAGGATGAAAAGTATGACACTGTAGTGGAAGACAGAAAAGTTGAATTTCTTCGGGAAATCTGGGCGCCGCTCTAGACTGTGTGGTGGGCCCCGTCAGTGTTCGTGAGAATGTCCACGGCCTCCTATCTCCGTGGGAGCACTCTGCCAGCTCCAGACGGTGGGCCGTGACCAAGGGGCCAATGGCAGCTATGCCACCAGCAAGAGCCCGCAATGTGCTCGGCCATTGTCTCCTCAGGCCTCTGCCGTGAAAACCAATTCCTCGCTGACCTGTTCCCCACAGTGAAGACAGGTGAGCCCACCGAGCCGGGCCTGCGCCAAAGCAGAGCACCCGGCTGCATCTGTCCGGATCGGCCAACCCCGCTGACCAGCTGACTGTCTGCTGTTGGACGGCACTGAGATCTGGTGCTTGTGCAGTCAGAATTAACCGGACAGGAGAATTCTGTGGTCTAGTCTTGGATCTGCAGATGGCTGACTCCCTTCCAGATCTGTTTCCTGAGGTGCTTTTGCTATGTTTAACTCTCGAGCCTTAATTCCCTCAGGCCATGTGGATTTGTGCCATCCCCACCCATTTCTCTAATTTTTTACTCGGTTCAGTTGTCTTTACCATGGCTCCTGTATTTGCAGCTTCCATTACCATAACGGCTGGGTCCCGTGTGGCCAGGAGCAACCCACGAGGCCCCAGGAGAGTGACCGGGAGGCGTTTACAGACTTGCTGTCTTCACATTTTCTCCTTCCGCCGCATGCAGAGAAAGACAGTGCTCAGCCGCTGCTCGCTGAGGACAGAGTTATCCCTGTGAGAATCTAAGTTTCATGTAACAATGAGCAAAGCAACTGTTTTTTAAATGATGGACTCTGAGTAGAACCCTATGTGAACGAAGCTGATAGGGTATAGAGATTGCTTTATTACGCTGCAACTTACAGAGATATGTCAATGGAGGAAATGTACTTCAGGGGCTGTGATTCAGACTTCCAACTGCAGGCCTCCGTCTCAGCACTACTGACGTTTGGGGACAGAACATGCTTTGTCTCGAGGGGTCATCCTGCGTGTCTCATGGTCGTTGGCACCATCCCTGGCTTCTTCTACCCACAGGTGCCAACAGCACCTGTCCCTGAGCTGTGTCCACCAAAAGTACCTCCCACATTGCCAAATGCCGCCCGGGCACGGCGGTCCAGGCTGTTCATTTTCATGTATCAACCGAAGATCCCTAACTCAGAGACTTCTGCCTGTCCCTTTCTCCCCAGTGACTTTGCTACTCCACCTGATCTTCATACCCTCTCCAGACCAAAGGGTGTCATCTTTCCTCATCTCCGCCAAAGTCTAGGGAAATGTTCCATTGCATTGAAGTCCAGTCACAACGCAGTGGTAAACGTCACAGGAAGACTTAGGGAAATAAACTCTTCTACAGACAGGGCCTGGTAAATGTAGCATCAATTATGCTAATGGTTTGGGTCAACAGTAGATATTGATGCTAAATCTACACAATGTAGTGCCGATGGGACAGGTGTCTAAACCTGCACCTAGTCTCATTACATAGATCTGGGCATCACCATGGCATTCATTAAAATGGTATTTCCCTGTATTTCATTTTCCCCAATTTCGAGAGTCAAGATGAGGGAGTTTCTCCCCTGGCCTTTGGAAGCTTGCACTCCAAAGCAGCGACCATGAGAATGATGCCTGTCGACCGTTTAGGGTTTCTCGCCTGCAAACACCACCATCATGTTTCGTTTTCCACAAAGACCCATCTGTCTTCTAAAGGACGCCTCCCAGGCACGTGGTATTTCACACAGACATCACGGTGCTGCTGCATTTCTCTCCCACGGGAAGCATGGTCCTTGCTTGCGTAAAGCCCCAGGCCCTGTAAGGTCATGAGGCCCTCTCCTTTCGCAATGCCAGCTCTGAGGCATGTGTCAATATCTTATGCACAGAGCGACACTGCAGTTAAAACAGTTCATCGGGAGCCACCTACTCCAACAGAGGGTGGGCCCTCCTTGCCAGCAATCTTCAAGCCGGCGGCCAAGTCAAGGATGTTTACTGGAGAGCCTATTGGCGAGCCGGTCTCCACTATTCCCTCCAAGTCTAATTTTCTATTATTCTTATTTTTAAACACTCATTTTATTCAATTAAACATTGAACTGTTCTTGTAAAGTGAGTGGTCTGAGAGCAATGCCTAACATTTAACACATACATTACCTCAATTTATCCTCCTGAAGGTCTTATAAAGTGGGTATCACCCATTTTACAGATGAAGAAACTGAGCTTAGGAAGGTAAAGGTGCTCCTCCGACTTAGTGTCAAGGCAGAAATGTAAGGCCAGGTTGGATCTGCCGGCACCATCCCTGCCCTGAGTGGTGGAGTGTGCCGAGCCAGCTCAGCCAAGGGTTTGAAAGCCTGAGTGAGGGCGGTGAAGGGATGAAGAAATGACACACAAAGAGAATAAGCTGGGTCTAGGTCAGGGGTGGGCAAACTTTTTGACTCGAGGGCCACAATGGGTTCTTAAACTGGACCGGAGGGCTGGAACAAAAGCATGGATGGAGTGTTTGTGTGAACTAATATAAATTCAAAGTAAACATCATTACATAAAAGGGTACGGTCTTTTTTTTTTTAGTTTTATTCATTTCAAACGGGTCAGATCCGGCCTGTGGGCCGTAGTTTGCCCACGGCTGGTCTAGGTGGATCTTCCTGTGCCTGGCTGAGGCTACAAAGAGAGATCCAGAAGCAAGCTGAGCCTTTATTTCATAGCCAGAGGTAAACAAAGTAGTGGTCACCATAGTTACAATGTTCTGTGAGTCTCACTTGTTTTAACAGCACTTGCTGCACCTCCCACAGCCCATTAGCTTCCCAGATAGAATCTAGGGAGTGTCATAAGGTCAAGCCTAATTATGCTAAGAGGACTGTGCCCTCTAAACTGGGACTTGTTTGTGGCTTTGCCAACAGGTCAGTCTGAGGCTTAACCCTATAGCCACGCCCTACAGTGGAGCAGAGCTCAGAGGCACGGACATATGCTGAGGCTGCAGCCAAATCAGAATATACAGCCACACAGTGTGCCACACAACAAACACTCCATCCTTCTCAAAACCCTGTGACTGTACCATTTACGATAAAGTTCTATATTAGACAAAAAACCTGATAGGCAATGAAGAGGACCATGTCAATACCTTGCTACATACAATGAAATGTTGTACTCTAGTTCTTAAGTAATTATGTTGGTTTGAAACATAATTATTTTACATTAAAATACTCAGTTAAATGAAAGAATAAAGCTTGATTTTATTTCCTGTAAAACAGCATATGCCAATTGTGACATGGTTCGTGTGTATATATTTGTGCACATGTTTATGTATTTGGGTGTGTTACATGTGTATGTGAGAATGATATGGTTGATAAGGTGTGAACTTTGAGTCTTAGCTTTCAGATTCATGCCTTTCCTTTCCACACCTTCAGAAAGACTTACAGAGAAACACAACGGAACATAGATCCAGGACCTTGACTACAGTGCAACAGTTTCCTGATGGATGTCAGAGAACTGAAAAGGAGATGGTTTCATAACAGTATATGTACCACTTGAGAGTTAGATGAGAAAGCACAATGCTGAAGACAGCGCTAGAAATGCTATCTATACTAATAATCTATACTAATAAAAGGGTAATATGCTAATTAGACGGGACATCTTCTGGATGTCCTTCCAGACAAAGGACAAAGCGGGGGCCGAGGCAGAGGCGGTTAGGGGTGATCAGGCCAGCAGAGGAGAGCAGTTAGGGGCAATCAGGCTGGCAAAAGGGAGCAGTTAGGGACGATCAGGCTGGCAAAGGGGAACAGTTAGGGGGTGATCAGGCTGGCAGGCAGAGGTGGTAGGGGCGATCAGGCTGGCAGGCAGGCAGGCGAGCAGTTAGGAGCCAGCTATCCCAGGTTGTGAGAGGGATGTCTGATTGCTGGTTTAGTGGGATTGGGCCTAAAATGGCAGTCAGACATCCCCCAAGGGGTCCCAGATTGGAGAGGGTGCACTCTTCTCCCCCATGCATGAATTTCGTGCACCAGACCTCTAGTATCTGTATAAAAACAATGAAATGACACAATGGAATACTATGCTGCTGTAAAAAAGAAGGAACTCTTACCATTTGCAATGGCATGGATGGAACTGGAGAGCATTATGCTAAGTGAAATAAGCCAGTCAATGAAGGAAAAATACCACATGATCTCACTCATTCATGGATAATAAAGACCATTATAAACTTATGAACAATAATAGATACAGAGGCAGAGCTGCCTCAAACTGATTGTCAAACTGCAGCAGGAAGGCCAGGGAGGGTTGGGGGGCAGGAGGGAGGGGGGTAAGAGATCAACCAAAGGACTTGTATGCATGCATATAAGCATAACCAATGGACATAAGATACTGGGGGGTAGGGGAGCCCAGGGGATTGTCAAGGGAGGGAGGAAAAAGGGACACATATGTAATACCCTTTGTAATACTTTAAGCAATAAAAAAAAATAAACAAAAACAAAAAACAAAAAAAAAACCACAATGAAATGTCAGGATCCAGAGGAATTCCATAAATCACCATCATTCACTCTGTGTCTTAGTGTACTGCATGAAATGCATGCAGCTATAGATTTGAGACCTTTCCTCCTATTAAACCTACAATGGACTCAACTAGCCACAAGTCCTCTTTCCCATAAAAAAAAACAAAAAAAAAACACCAAAAAAAACACAAAATAATAAGCCACCCTGACCAAATTACATGTGTTAGCTTTCTCCATTCTTTGACCTCTCCTTAGCTCCTCTTTCCTGTTTAGTTTCAAGCTTTTGAAAGCAGCTTGACTGAGACAAGCACGCTTCTTATGGAGAACACATAAAGCAGCCAATTCCCTCCGAGCATTTACTGTACTTAAATCCCATCCTGCCCCCAAAGAGATTGGAGACAACTTACAGAGTGATGTGCAGCGTGACAGCCATGTTACAAGAGATACAGCGTCCGAGCCACAGAAATAGCAGCAAGAGGGGACTGTGTAGTGTGAGTTACCGGGAAAGTGAAGCTCGTCAACCCTAATACTGAAGACTGTCAACAAGAGAACCACCTCGGACCAGCGCTCTGGGGGCTGGCTTTCTCTGCTGCAGCCCCTCCCACAGGCTCGCCTCCAGTCCTTCCTGAGGAGCACGGGGAGGAGCCACACAGGTGACCAGGTTCTGTGTGGAGCTCCGCCTCCGGGCCCACCCAGGGCACTCAGCCCCGCAGTCACACCCTGAGCTGAGGTCCCTGGACCAGCGGACCTCTGGGAGGTGTCGCTCCATTTCTCTCCCCGAGTTTGCCCCTGGGGGCCCTGTGGCTGCAGCTCTCCAGCGCAAAGGCGAGATTCTTCACTGCCAATGCCAGCAACCACCCCCCTCACCCCCGCCCCCAAAGTAAACAAGCTTTATTACAAAAGCAGTCTGTGGGAAGAGCAGTCTTCGGTCGTCTTTGCTGTGTGTGTGTGTGTGCGTGTGCGTGTGTGTGTGTGTGTGTCCTATTCTAAGCCTACTCATTGGAAACCCACAATCCCAATCCCAAAGCCTGTAAATAAAACGAGGGTGACTTTGGGAAAGAGGTTGTTATGGGTGAAACCGTTTCCCTCCACATCCATGTGCTGAAGTCCTAACGCCCAGTCCTCAAACCTCATTGAGAGGCTGGGCCTTGCAGAGCCAACCCAGCTACCAGTAAAAGGGGACGTCAGGGCGGCCCTATCCAGTGCGACTGGTGTCCGGATGGGAAGCAGAAATTCGGACACAGACACCCCGCATGGAGGCACAGGGAGGAGGGCCTCTCCAGCCAGGAGAGAGGCTGCCACAGACCCTCCATCCCAGTCTGGAAGGGACAGACACGCAGGGTCCTGAGCTCAGACCCCCGCCCAGAGCTGCGGCCATGCTCGGCTGCTCAGAGTGCCTCATGGGCGCCACTCTGTCAGGGCAGCCCAGGAGGTGGCCTTGTTTGTGTGTGTTAACTTGCAGCATCCAAGGACCTTCTGAGGCTTTCTGGACTCAGTGGGATAAGAGTTGTATACACTTACTCTCAGTTCAGTGTGTAGCAAACTATGAAAACGATAAACAGAGGAGGCTCTGAGGTCAGTAGCGAGTTCCTCTCACAGGCTCTTAGCGAGTTTCCAAGACGGCAATGTAAGTCCCGGTCCGTGTGAATGATAAAATGTACAGTCTCATGATCATCAACAGCGTGGCATGAAGGTTCCACTCTGTGGCTGTTACTGTCCTAAGCACTTCATGTTAAACACATTAATCCTCACAATTGCACTCAGAGACAGAGGTCGCCTCCATCCCTTCTGCTTTGCTCACCACCCCTTCCTTCCTCCGCCCTCGGCCCTTCGCTAGCAACCACAGGAAGGCCGAGGCTGCCTCGTGCATCTGCCTGAATTGCATTCTTTTAAGAGCTATTTTCTCAGAAGCCTCTCATTCTCTCCAGTTTCTTCCGCAAAACGCTGGATGTTAAGATGACACATTCATGGAAGTTTTTCATGCATGCAGGCCTGTATCTTTCTACAGGTCACGGATTTCAGAATCACCATCACTGATCTTTTAAAATTCTGATGCCAGAGCCCGATTCCAGACCTGGTGAGTTAGTCTCTGCTGTTGGCCCTGGGATCTGCATTTATAAACAAGCTTCCAGAGAATTCTGCTACGCGTTCAAATCTGAGAACCAGGGCCTATTTTGAAAATGCCATCTGATTTTCCTAAGCAGTAATTTAATTGATTCATTCGTTAATTAATGGAGACCTTGTGTGTTTATCATATTGGGAGAGCCTTTAAAACAACAAAGGAAAAAAATAAAATTACAATAAATATTTAAAAACCTAGGCAGCTTTATGCTGACCACATGCGCGCTGTCAGGAAAACAAGGAAGCAAGTGTCAGCACGCAACCCGGCTGGGACTGCCGCCGACCACCCTACTGCTCGCCCTTCCCACTCAGCGTCTCATCACGGAGGGTAATTCTGGCACGTGATTACTGACCCTGTGGGTTTCCCCAATTGTTTCACAATGTTGCAGCCCAAGCTACACCTTCAGCGCATGTATTGACAAAGAGGTCTAATGGGCCAGGAAGAAGAAAAGACTTCATTAGAAAAGACAGCTTACTCCTATTATTTCAGAAAATCTCTCATCTATTTGATTTCTTATAGCTAGTGGTTCATAGGAAAGGCTAAATAATGGTGAGCTCCTGATTGGCAACCGGAGGAGGCATGGAGTGGCCCCCACCTCTAAGCAGCCTCCGGGAGCCTCACCCCCTGGTGTTCACACCTGCGTCTAGTCCTCTCCGGCACTGGCCAGGCTGGCATGGCTGAGCAGTCGGACAGGCAGGAAGGAGGGGTGGGACTTCTGAGGTCATAGAGGACGGGTTTTCTCTTGCTGCCCCCTGAGGTCCCTCCTCTGGAGGAGGCCCTGCTGCAGGATGCTGAAGGAGCCCCTGAAGCACCAGGTGGGCAGAACTGAGTGCCACCTGCCCACTCCTGGGAGCGAGCCATCTTAGCAGCAAGGACTCCAGCCCCCCAGGCTTCCAGATACTGCACCTCAGCCAGCGTGTCTGCAAGCCTGTGAGACCTCACACCAGGACACCGTGGCTCAGGGGCCCCGAATTCCTAGCCCACAGAAATGGCAAATAAAGTGAAATGCGTGTTATTGCTTTCGGATGTTTTGTTACATGGCAACAGATAATTAACTCAGACATAAATGCAATGATCCCAGCGTCTGCAGAGTGCTGCCATAGCACTTGGCACTATTCATCTGTCCTCGCTCAGCCCTCCAAGTCCGGGTCCCACTTTCTCTTTTCCACCCTTTTTTCAGACAGCCCCTTCTCGGTGCCCCTTCCTTTCTTCTTCCTCCTGTGGCTCAGCCATGTCCACTCCCCAGAGACCTACGTTCCATCCTCATTGTTCATTCATTTCATATCCAACCATCCGCTCTGTGAGGATGGTTTTCAGATCTTCCCCGTCCCTGAAAGCACCGCATGTGCCATCTTGTCTGTAAACGGGACTGCCCTCTCTGACTGCACCTCCACCCCTGGGCCGCTCTTCTCTCTGCTAATAATAAACCATCAGACTACCGGTGCTCTAACTCTTTGTCCAGTTTTCTCCCAACTCCTCTGTCCGATCTCTAAATTTTGTGAATTCGTGCTTCATAATATCTTCAAAATTCCCTGTTTCTTCCCATTCCTCTTACCTTGCGAGCTAGCAATTGCAGTGGCCCCGTGAGGTGATGCCTGTGGTCACCTCCACCTGCTCTTTGCCAGGAGCCCTTACCTTCTACTCCTCACGCACGTGGCTGTCAAGTAAGCTTTCCAGGCTCCATAGCCGCTCCTCTTCCACTCATTGTCGATGGCAAACCCTTCTCCCCAGCCCTTATTCCATTCCTCCTCCACTCATTGTTGATGGCAGTCCCTCCTCCCCTACCCTTACTCCATTCCTCCTCCCCTCACTGTCGACAGCAGTCCCTCCTCCCCAACCCTTACTCCATTCCTCCTCTACACATTGTCGATGGCAAACCCTTCTCCCCAGCCCTTGTTCTCCCCAATCCCTTCTCCAGTTACTGTATTATCTTAATACTCCTCAATGGGCTGGAATTTCACTCGCACCCTAATGTGGCAAATACAGATGCTCTTCCACATTCCTTGGCCAGTCCATCATTAATGACCTCTCTCTGTGTAGGCACATTGCCTAAATCTCTGTCATGGGTCATAACACACCCCAAATCTCACATTTCTAGATTTTCCCTCATCTCTCCGGTTCACAAAATGTTGTCAGCATATGTATTTAAAGGTACAATGAATAGAAAGGTAATATTTGTCTGGAATTAAAAGAGAATGATACCAGGCCCTGGTCATGTAGCTCAGCTGGTTAGAGCGTGGTCCCTGTAGGCCAAGGTTGTGCGTGTGTGTGGTCAGGGCACATACAAGAATCAACCAATCAATACATAAATAAGTGGAACAACAAATCGATGTTTCTCCCTCTTTCCCCCTTCCTCTCTCTATAAAATCAATTGGTAAATTTTATTTTAAATTCTCTTTAAAAAAGGGAATGATATAATCTATAACAGTTCCATTATACTTGCTACTTGATGCATTCATTTAGCAATAAATAACATATACCTTTGTATTTTCAACCATGAAGATCTAGCTCAGCAGCAATCAGCTGCAGTAGAATGGCATCACCAGAGACCACTGGACAGTCCATAATTCTATCTGCAATTGTGACTGAATGATGGTCGTTAATAAACCGGTCTGACCAGATCAAGCCAAGATAACTGGGTCAGAGTAAAACTGTTATAATTTAAAATAGAAAGGCAGTGGCAGGTGTGTGTGTGTTTCTTGCTTAATTAATTTATGTTTTCTACACAACATTTTATCAATAAGAAGGAGCACTGTTATCCTTTTCTTACAATTAAAATAATGTCACATGTCTCTGCAATCCCTAAGTGCTAACTCTAGGGACCAAACCCACATTACAGTATTTCTCTGACAACACAACACAGGACATCAATCGAAGTGCAGAGAGCACCTCAAAAAGTCATTTATAATTCATCCAACCCCAAAGGACTTTGTCACATTTATGGGTCTCTTCTCCCTCCATAGATAGCGTGCCCCTGGAAGTCAGAAACCAGGGTCAATAATTCATTCGATACAAGTTTACTCAACATTCGTTCATAAATGATTCATTGAGAGATGTGAAGCCAAAGTGTTCTGAGTTGCAAGCAGTAGAAATCAACCCTGACCAATTTAAAGCAGAAACGAAGACATTATATTGAAAAGCCGTTGTTTTTAAATGCACTTTATATAGATCTCATGCTTGTTACTCAATATTTTATCTTTCTTGTTGAATACAATATTTTCCTTCACTTTAATCAAGTATATAAAATTCATTTCTGTAGACTATTTACTCAAAACCTAACTATGTTATCTTATTTTGGTCGGTCTCTGAGCTTCTGTCCTGAAACCTGACCTGTGTCTGTGTTGAATCTTAACTTTGATGGATCCATTGTTCCTTAAAGTCAAGAGTGACAGCAGGCCTTCGAGTTTCATACCTGATGCTACCTGGACCCAGACCACATCTGCTATGAAAACACCTTCCATCCCAGTCAGGGGGTATAAAGCAGTGTTAAGATTGTTGTTGATTTGTCCAAATCTTCTCCAAAATTGCAAACAATATTCAGCTGTTATTTTTATTATCATCATCAAGCAATCCGTGGGTATCCTAGGAGCAGATTTACTACAATTTCATGAAAGGAAATATGTGGTTTTTAAAAAGTTTCAGTTATTCTGGGGTGTGATCGCCACACATACCTCACACTCTAACGGGTCTTTGAGCAGCTGGGATCAGAAGCACTAGCTACAGGGAGCCAGGAATGTACGTATCAGAGAGAGGCTGGAAGACTCAGACAAGAATCATTGATCCGAGCTAAGGCAGATGGGTGAATTGATGGCAGCATGCACTTATAAATCACCGTTGTCTGAAACCAAGCAAATAGGCAATAATCCAAGGGCAGTGAGGGCAGTATTTAATAGAGGATGAAAATAACACACATCCATGGCAGAAGGACTAGGCCTCAGAAACATCATAGATACCTCATGAACGATGAGAAACAATCTGCCCACCCAAAGAGGAAGGACCAGCAGGAAGTTCGATGGGCCACTGTGCAGCGGTTAAAATGATAACTGAGAGCTAGGTAGAAACATGGGAATGTATGTATGAAACGGTTCTAAGTGAATAAAATATATGACAAGGACTACATAGTCAATATTATCCTATATAATAAAACCCTAATATGCAAATTAACCAGATGGCTGAATGACTGGTTGCTATGATGTGCACTGACCACAAAGGGACAGATGCTCAATGCAGGAACTTCCCCCTGGTGGTCAGTACATTCCCACAGGGAGAGTGCCGCTCTGCCAGAAGCCAGGCTCATGGCTGGTGAGCACAAGGGCAGTGGCAGGAGCCTTTTCCACCTCTGCAGCAGCGCTAAGGACCCCTCTGGGGATGTCTGCCTGCCAGTTTAGGCTCGCTCCCTGTGGGGAACTGGTCTAAGCTGGCAGGCGGAAATCCCCCGATGGATCCTGGACTGCAAGAGGGCACAGACCGGGCTGAGGGACGCCCCCCACACCCCCCACCCCCAGTGCATGAATGTCATGCACTGGGCCATTAGTTTTTCATAAAAATCAACTACACATGAACAAAATATTTAAGTGGTTGTGAGGAAATAAATATTAGAGAGTTGGGATTGAGTTAAGATGAAGAAAATAAATGTTTCATGTGACAGTATCTTAAAATTCTATTAAGATGTGAGATTAAGAGAAGGACACAGTGATGGCGGCTGGAGCCTTGCTAACTGAGGGCCGGTGCCTCTCCATGGCATTGACACACCTCCTGGCATCACAAGTGAGGGGAGCTAGGACTTACTTACTCCTACACATGCTAAGTCCTCAAGCACACCCAGCCCTCGGCCATGATTCTTTATTGCATGTGTGTGATTTTATGTGTCATTTCTTACCTCCAGGAGGAAATGGATGAAATGAGAGTCAGTGCTGTCTATGGAGGGAGAGAGACAGAGAGAGGTGTATTTGCGCCATTCTCTCTGGGAAGATGTGAAGGAAATACCATGGCAACACCTGCCCTCAGGCACCGAGACCCTCCTGAGATGACGCTGGGGCGTTCCTGGACTTGGGGGGCTATTCGCTCTCCTGAGCCACGTGGGCTGCCTGCCTGGTGGGGGCTTGGCTGGGGGCTAACCAAGGAGGCAGCGAGGAATGGCCCAGGGCCTGGGGGAAGCAGCAGAGCTGGGAACAGAAGTGTGGATGTCACCCATAAGAGGTACACGGGTCACCCCTAGGGCGAGAGTAGGAAAGGACGGGGCATTAGGCTTGTCCTGGATGGAAGGAGGAGGAACAAGAGGTGCTAGGGGCTGAAACAGTGAACAGCTATCGTAGTGTTGCCTGGAAGTGCAGCTGGAGAGGGGCCCGCTGCCCCGGGCGCTCAGGAAGGACTGTCCCCCTCAGCGGCTCTGCACCTGGTCTGGTCACTGGCTTTGCAGTGGGACAGGGCAGCCGGGCCAGCTCTGGGCTCTGCTCAGCTCCCAGCAGCACAGCTCTCAGCAAGACTGGGGGCAGCTCATTCTGGAAGCACGTGAGGAAGAAAAGAGTGTGAGGGCTCAGAGGGGGAGTGACAGCTGTCCCCACCGCTGTCTCCCACAGCTGTCCCCACTGCTGTGCCCACCACTGTCCCCACCGCTGTCCCCACCACTGTCCCCACCGCTGTCCCCACCGCTGTCCCCACCATTGTCCCCACCGCTGTCTCCCACAGCTGTCCCCACCACTGTCCCCACCGCTGTCCCCACCGCTGTCTCCCAAGCTGTCCCCACTGCTGTCCCCACCACTATCCCCACCACTGTCCCCACCGCTGTCTCCCACAGCTGTCCCCACCGCTGTCCCCACCGCTGTCTCCCACCGCTGTCCCCACTGCTGTCCCCACCACTATCCCCACCGCTGTCCCCACCACTGTCCCCACCGCTATCTCCACCGGTGTCCCCACCGCTGTCCCCACTGCTGTCCCCACCACTATCCCCACCGCTGTCCCCACTGCTGTCCCCACCACTATCCCCACCGCTGTCCCCACCGCTATCTCCACCGCTGTCTCCCACCGCTGTCCCCACTGCTGTCCCCACCACTATCCCCACCGCTGTCCCCACCACTGTCCCCACCGCTATCTCCACCGCTGTCCCCACCGCTATCTCCCACAGCTGTCCCCTCCGCTGTCCCCACCGCTGTCCCCATCACTATCCCCACCGCTGTCCCCACCACTGTCCCCACCGCTATCTCCACCGGTGTCCCCACCGCTGTCCCCACTGCTGTCCCCACCACTATCCCCACCGCTGTCCCCACTGCTGTCCCCACCACTATCCCCACCGCTGTCCCCACCGCTATCTCCACCGCTGTCTCCCACCGCTGTCCCCACTGCTGTCCCCACCACTATCCCCACCGCTGTCCCCACCACTGTCCCCACCGCTATCTCCACCGCTGTCCCCACCGCTATCTCCCACAGCTGTCCCCTCCGCTGTCCCCACCGCTGTCCCCATCACTATCCCCACCGCTGTCCCCACCGCTGTCCCCACCGCTGTCCCCACCGCTGTCTCCCACAGCTGTTCCCACCGCTGTCCCCACCGCTGTCCCCACCGCTATCCCCACCGCTGTCCCCACCGCTGTCCCCACCGCTATCTCCCACAGCTGTCCCCTCCGCTGTCCCCACCGCTGTCCCCACCGCTATCTCCCACAGCTGTCCCCTCCACTGTCCCCACCACTGTCCCCACCGCTATCTCCCACAGCTGTCCCCTCCGCTGTCCCCACCGCTGTCCCCATCACTATCCCCACTGCTGTCCCCACCGCTGTCCCCACCGCTGTCTCCCACAGCTGTTCCTACCGCTGTCCCCACCGCTGTCCCCACCACTGTCCCCACCACTGTCTCCCACAGCTGTCCCCACCGCTGTCCCCACCACTATCCCCACCGCTGTCCCCACCGCTGTCCCCACCGCTATCTCCCACAGCTGTCCCCTCCGCTGTCCCCACCGCTGTCCCCACCGCTGTCCCCACTGCTGTCCCCACCACTATCCCCACCGCTGTCCCCACCACTGTCCCCACCGCTATCTCCACCGCTGTCCCCACCGCTATCTCCCACAGCTGTCCCCTCCGCTGTCCCCACCGCTGTCCCCATCACTATCCCCACCGCTGTCCCCACCGCTGTCCCCACCGCTGTCTCCCACAGCTGTTCCTACCGCTGTCCCCACCGCTGTCCCCACCACTGTCCCCACCACTGTCTCCCACAGCTGTCCCCACCGCTGTCCCCACCACTATCCCCACCGCTGTCCCCACCGCTGTCCCCACCGCTATCTCCCACAGCTGTCCCCTCCGCTGTCCCCACCGCTGTCCCCACCGCTGTCCCCACTGCTGTCCCCACCACTATCCCCACCGCTGTCCCCACCACTGTCCCCACCGCTATCTCCACCGCTGTCCCCACCGCTATCTCCCACAGCTGTCCCCTCCGCTGTCCCCACCGCTGTCCGCATCACTATCCCCACCGCTGTCCCCACCGCTGTCCCCACCGCTGTCTCCCACAGCTGTTCCCACCGCTGTCCCCACCACTGTCCCCACCACTATCCCCACCGCTGTCCCCACCGCTGTCCCCACCGCTATCTCCCACAGCTGTCCCCTCCGCTGTCCCCACCGCGGTCCCCACCGCTATCTCCCACAGCTGTCCCCTCCGCTGTCCCCACCACTGTCCCCACCGCTATCTCCCACAGCTGTCCCCTCCGCTGTCCCCCACCGCTGTCCCCATCACTATCCCCACCGCTGTCCCCACCGCTGTCCCCACCGCTGTCTCCCACAGCTGTTCCTACCGCTGTCCCCACCGCTGTCCCCACCACTGTCCCCACCACTGTCCCCACCGCTGTCCCCACCGCTGTCCCCACCGCTATCTCCCACAGGTGTCCCCTCCGCTGTCCCCACCGCTGTCCCCACCGCTGTCCCCACCGCTGTCCCCACCACTATCCCCACTGCTGTCCCCACCGCTGTCCCCACCACTGTCCCCACCACTATCCCCACCGCTGTCCCCACCGCTGTCCCCACCGCTATCTCCCACAGCTGTCCCCTCCGCTGTCCCCACCGCTGTCCCCACCGCTGTCCCCACCACTGTCCCCACCGCTATCTCCCACAGCTGTCCCCACCACTGTCCCCACCGCTGTCCCCACCGCTGTCTCCCACAGCTGTCCCCACTGCTGTCCCCACCACTATCCCCACCACTGTCCCCACCGCTGTCTCCCACAGCTGTCCCCACCACTGTCCCCACCGCTGTCCCCACCGCTGTCCCCACCGCTGTCCCCACCGCTGTCCCTACCGCTGTCTCCCACAGCTGTCCCCACTGCTGTCCCCACCACTATCCCCACCACTGTCCCCACCGCTGTCTCCCACAGCTGTCCCCACCACTGTCCCCACCGCTGTCCCCACCGCTGTCCCCACCGCTGTCCCCACCACTGTCCCCACCGCTATCTCCACCGGTGTCCCCACCGCTGTCCCCACCACTATCCCCACCGCTGTCCCCACTGCTGTCCCCACCACTATCCCCACCGCTGTCCCCACCGCTATCTCCACCGCTGTCTCCCACCGCTGTCCCCACTGCTGTCCCCACCACTATCCCCACCGCTGTCCCCACCAATGTCCCCACCGCTATCTCCACCGCTGTCCCCACCGCTATCTCCCACAGCTGTCCCCTCCGCTGTCCCCACCGCTGTCCCCATCACTATCCCCACCGCTGTCCCCACCGCTGTCCCCACCGCTGTCCCCACCGCTATCCCCACCGCTGTCCCCACCGCTGTCCCCACCGCTGTCTCCCACAGCTGTTCCCACCGCTGTCCCCACCACTGTCCCCACCACTATCCCCACCGCTGTCCCCACCGCTGTCCCCACCGCTATCTCCCACAGCTGTCCCCTCCGCTGTCCCCACCGCTGTCCCCACCGCTGTCCCCACTGCTGTCCCCACCACTATCCCCACCGCTGTCCCCACCACTGTCCCCACCGCTATCTCCACCGCTGTCCCCACCGCTATCTCCCACAGCTGTCCCCTCCGCTGTCCCCACCGCTGTCCCCATCACTATCCCCACCGCTGTCCCCACCGCTGTCCCCACCGCTGTCTCCCACAGCTGTTCCCACCGCTGTCCCCACCACTGTCCCCACCACTATCCCCACCGCTGTCCCCACCGCTGTCCCCACCGCTATCTCCCACAGCTGTCCCCTCCGCTGTCCCCACCGCTGTCCCCACCGCTGTCTCCCACAGCTGTTCCTACCGCTGTCCCCACCGCTGTCCCCACCACTGTCCCCACCACTGTCTCCCACAGCTGTCCCCACCGCTGTCCCCACCACTATCCCCACCGCTGTCCCCACCGCTGTCCCCACCGCTATCTCCCACAGCTGTCCCCTCCGCTGTCCCCACCGCTGTCCCCACCGCTGTCCCCACTGCTGTCCCCACCACTATCCCCACCGCTGTCCCCACCACTGTCCCCACCGCTATCTCCACCGCTGTCCCCACCGCTATCTCCCACAGCTGTCCCCTCCGCTGTCCCCACCGCTGTCCCCATCACTATCCCCACCGCTGTCCCCACCGCTGTCCCCACCGCTGTCTCCCACAGCTGTTCCCACCGCTGTCCCCACCACTGTCCCCACCACTATCCCCACCGCTGTCCCCACCGCTGTCCCCACCGCTATCTCCCACAGCTGTCCCCTCCGCTGTCCCCACCGCTGTCCCCACCGCTATCTCCCACAGCTGTCCCCTCTGCTGTCCCCACCACTGTCCCCACCGCTATCTCCCACAGCTGTCCCCTCCGCTGTCCCCACCGCTGTCCCCATCACTATCCCCACCGCTGTCCCCACCGCTGTCCCCACCGCTGTCTCCCACAGCTGTTCCTACCGCTGTCCCCACCGCTGTCCCCACCACTGTCCCCACCACTGTCCCCACCGCTGTCCCCACCGCTGTCCCCACCACTGTCCCCACCGCTGTCCCCACCGCTGTCCCCACCGCTATCTCCCACAGGTGTCCCCTCCGCTGTCCCCACCGCTGTCCCCACCACTGTCCCCACCGCTGTCCCCACCGCTGTCCCCACCGCTATCTCCCACAGGTGTCCCCTCCGCTGTCCCCACCGCTGTCCCCACCGCTGTCCCCACCGCTGTCCCCACCACTATCCCCACTGCTGTCCCCACCGCTGTCCCCACCACTGTCCCCACCACTATCCCCACCGCTGTCCCCACCGCTGTCCCCACCGCTGTCCCCACCGCTATCTCCCACAGCTGTCCCCTCCGCTGTCCCCACCGCTGTCCCCACCGCTGTCCCCACCGCTGTCCCCACCACTGTCCCCACCGCTATCTCCCACAGCTGTCCCCTCCGCTGTCCCCACCGCTGTCCCCATCACTATCCCCACTGCTGTTCCCACCGCTGTCCCCACCGCTGTCCCCATCGCTGACCCCACAGTTGTCCCCACCACTGTCTCCCACAGCTGACCTCACCACTGCTATGGAATCTATTCCCCGAGGTGCTGTGATGAGGGCACAGCATGCAGCTGCTGCTTAGGCATCTGAACCGCAGCCCCTGTGACATTGGGAACCAGGGAGTCTGTATTTTGGGGCTGCGCTGTGTGTGGTGGGGGGTCAGCCTTCTGCACTACAGGCCGTTGCCTTCTGCCCGGCCGTCACCCTGAGGAATGCCTGCCAGCACCGCCGCCTGCTCTTGGGGCAAACCTGCCACGGACACCAGTTCAGCCTTACATGCGAGCGGCACTTCACTTCCCTCCATCAGCTTCTCACCATAAACCGAGGACAGCACCACCCGCAGTGGGCTCTGGGGTTACATGAGATGGGCAGTACCACACGCGGAGCAGTGCCTGACACCAGCATGTTTACTAACGACACCAGGCCCTGGCCGGTTTGGCTCAGTGGATAGAGCGTCAGCCTGCAGATGGAAGGGTCCCAGGTTCGATTCCTGTCAAGGGCACCTACCTCAGTTGCAGGCTCTTCCCCGGCCCAGGCCCTGATCAGGGCCCACGCAGGAGGCAACTCTGTTTTTCCCTCTCTCTTCCACTCTCTCTAAAAAACCAATGGAAAAATATCCTACAGTGAGGATTTAAAAAAATAATAATAATAATTACACCAGCACTAAGAATAATGGCGAAAACTTTGTACTTTACAGTGAGTCTTTTTATGGCTCAAATTCAAGGTTTATTTTCCCCTCCTCTGATGGAAAATAATGATAATAAGGTACTTATCCCTAATATTGATTCCAGCAAATGGATCTGAGGTTGCGTCTCAGTGTGATTAACCTAAATGAAAAGCGCTGCTATCCATCGCTTTGATCTTCTTCCATCACCAAACACCAATCAACGCTCTGAAGTTCACCTGACTGCGTGTCATTTCGTTGTAGCTACGTGAACGCAGGGTGTGAGGGGATCAAAGAACTCTGCTGTAAAAGTGAGTAGGAAGGCAGGATGCTGCATTTGAGAGGGATCTTGAGGGATTCACCCCTCAGTGTCCTGCAAAATGTGGGTTTCAAGTGCACATTTACTGGAACAAGTTCCTCAGCATAGTCTGCCGTCGCGTCCTTAAAGGCACCGATGCGTTAGGTTTATCAGCACACACTGAATGCCAGCAGGCAAACACTGAGATGATTTAAGGAGATTGGTAATGACTCATCATGTAGAGTAATTAGATCTCTGTATGATCACAGCAACTGCATTAGCAAAAAGAATTAGGCACCGATACCGGCAAACCACTCTCAGAGAGTCACTGGTGCAGAAAAAGGACGCTTTGCAGGCTCTTCCTGGCCTTCCTTAGACTCGGGCCAGCAGCTGCTGCCACCTGCCCGGGGGGGCGGTTGGCAGACACCGGACACAGCCCTGCCAAGCCCTCATCTGTTTGCAATGTCTTGCCCGGAACTCCCAGACACTGAGCCTCTTTGAAATGTGCTTATCTCTCCCTTAAGGGATTGTAAGACAAAAGTAAAACAAGATAAGCATGAAAAGTACGTTCATGAGAAATTGTTTTGTGGCTTCTGCTTCTGTGGGTTTGAAACTTCTACAGGGTGTGTCCTTCTGCCCACAATGGAGTCATTGTTCAAGCGACTGACGACTGTTTAATGTGCCTTCCGACCCTTCCAGTGCTGGTGCCCAGATGTGGTCCCTGTCCATCCTGGGGCCCGGCACAGAGCAAGCCCTGCAGAATGACCGGCGAGTGCGTGCGTGCGTGCGTGCGTGAGAATAGCAGCCGCTCCAGCCCCCAGGACTGGAGGCCGGGCCCCAAATCAGTTAAGAGCTTAAAACACCAGCCTCAGTGTGACAGGCTGTCTCGGTTACTGCCACGCCTCAGAACCACTGAGCCTTCCAGCGTGGCACAGCCACCCAAGAATAGACGCACCCAGAAGCAGCAGGAAGTGAGGCGATCAGTGTAGACCCTGCGATGCTCACAGCCACCGAGCATGGACCAGGTCTGCACCCAGAGAGGCCAGGCAGGCATCCAGGCCCCGAAGCAAAGATGCTGCCAGAAATTTCCAGATAACTAGGACACTGGGCTGTTGTGTTGTTTTTCCGCTTAAATTAATCGTGTAATTGCCCCAGTTCTCCATTTGTCTCTTCACGCTCAGATGGAGCTTCGGGTAACTGATGGAAGGTGGAGGCCCGAAAGGAGAGAAGTGCCAGGCACACAGAGCAGCCTGTGCCAGAGCCCCGGGGGGCGGGCGGGAAACAATGAAGCAAACGGGCAGCCACAGGAATGATTGGGAAAAGCTTACTTGCATCTTACAAATGAGATGTGAACTATTTTTACCATGGGAAGCATTTGGCTTGGCCTTTATTTACCAACTACAGGCCTGGTGAATGAAATTCATGCACGGAGGGGTGGGGTCCCCTCAGCCCAGCCTGCACCCTCTTCGATCCGGAACCCTTTGGGGGATGTCCGACTGCCTGTTTAGGCCCAAGAGTTCGGGCCTAAACCAGCAGTCAGACATCCTTCTCACAATCCTGGACCACTGGCTTCTAATCGCTCACCTGCCTGCCTGCTTGGTTGCCCTTAACTGCCCCCTCCCGCCCCCCCCCCCCCCCCCCCCCCCCCGCTGGCCTGTGCCAGCCTGGTCGCCCCATGCAGTCTGCTTGTTCAGTCGTTTGGTCGTCCCTCACTAAACCCCCTGCCGGCCTGGTCATAGGCAGCCATCTTGTGAGGATGTATGGGTTAATTTGCATATTATCTCTTTATTTTATAGGATATTTCAAAAGCAAATCCTTATAGATCAGCAATTTCAACCTTTTTCATCTCATGGCACACATGAACTAATTACTAAAATTCCATGACACACCCAAAAATATATTTTTTGCCAACCTGACCAAGAAGAAGAAAAGGTATCACTTTGATTCATTCCCACTGGATGGCTATTGTTGTGTTGGCTGTTGTCATTATTTTATTTGACTATCTAAGGGCAGAGGTCGACGCCCTCACTCAATGGTCAGGAGCTGCGTGTTTAACAACCCCGGAGGCGGCCATCGGGAATGCCGATGCAGACCCCCGGCTCCGTGGCATCTCTGTGGTGTGGCTGCGGAGAGGCTTTGCTGCAAGAATGTACTCTGGGAGCTGACAGGAAACAGCAGTGAGGGCGAACTGCTTTTAAAAGTTAAGCTTACGTAAGACGACTGCCTCCCAGGGAATGGTTTTGCATAATAAGAAATCAAATTAAGGACAGCAGAGTCCCACGCGGGCCCCTCTGCTCTGAGCTGTGCCTGAGGCGGGGAGGCTGGAGCCTCGTGGCTTCCACTGCGTCTGTCATCCATCATCCCGCCACCTCGCCGCTGGCCTGGGCGTGGCAGCCAGCGTGTGCTCCAGATCACAGCGGAGCACAGCAGACACCTAAACCCGACAGAAAAATAACAGGCGCCAAACAAATTAAACGGAAACGATCTGTGGGGAAGGTTTGTAAAGCGCAGCAACCCCACCAGTCCGAGTATCCCGGCACCTGAGGCTCACTGGAGCCTCCATCTTTCCTTTTCACAGAACGATGTGGCTGAGTATGAAGATCAAACCTCATTAAATCTTTAACCTGATTTTCCTTTTTAATCACTAGAAGCCTGTCTACTTTCTACGCGTGCTTTTCTTTTCTGGAGCGAGACCTGTCCCTACTGTGAGGCGATGTCAGAGACCAACGGGGAACATCGCTTCTTGAAGTGCTTGAGCCAAAGGAAGATGGGCTTGGTCTACCTGCCTTGGAAGAATTCACCATGGAAGCCAGAGAGCAGGAAAGAGATGAGTGAGAGAAACCAAATCGGACTCAGCGTGGATGCCTGGCCACAGGCAGGACCGCTGGCTCACTCGGGCCCGGCTCACTCGGGCCTAGGAAAGCATTCCCAGACGGAGTCGGATGAGGGGCAAGCATAAAACGGCTGTTACATTAGCTAATGACCTGCCACATGTTATTTTCCCTGCATACTTAGTCTCTCCCCCCCGACCTGAGTTCAAAAACTGTTTGTAAAGCTGATGTGAAAAGCTCATGCATTAAAAAAGTAGTCTTCGGGGGTTGGATCAGTAAGACGGTAGGAGTGACATTATACACCAAATTGCCAATGCTTCTCTTCATTGCCCAGGAAGCCCTTTTTTCCTTTAAAGTTTGCTGTTATGGGAAAGGGAAAAGTGTGGAATAACTTCATCAGGTGGGATAATTTTCTGTTAAATTCTGTTGAAGAACTGGTATCATAACTGTTTAACTGACTCCCATCAGTTAAAAATTTTGTTGAGCATGCCCCCACTAGATCTATATAAAAACATTTATAAACATAGACATTTTAAAGATGGTTTCATAAAAGAAGCAGTATATCTTCCTAGGAAGAGATAACCCGTATCTAGGAGCTGTTGTTTATGGTGACCGCTGACCGACTTGAGCCATAGCTCCGTCACTTGCCTCTCCCTCTGGGTGCCCTGGGGCTCTCATGCCCGCGTCCTCCTGGAAGGTGCTCACACTTGGGCCACGAGATGCTGTGCCTGTGTAATTCCATCGCAGGGGGGCTCGCTGTTCCCCACTAGGGCCTGGTCACGTATTGAAATTGAGGGGGTTCATCTACTTCTCTTGACTAAAACTTTGCAAAACTAAGTGTTTTATAAAATGAATAGTCTATTTTTACACACTTGAACTTCTTTATTTGGGAATTTGGGTCACAGTATTGCTCCAATAAGCATCATCTTGGGAATATTTCTTTCCATTCTTGCCAGTTTCTCTTTCTCTTTGATTTTTTAAATAAACAAGCAGATTAAAAGACTCACTGTGGTATTGCGACTGCTGCTACAGTTCCCCAAATTTCCTTAAGATGGGGATTATGGTGAGCTAAAATTGAAAACCTATTATCTTTTTAGTTATTGTTGTTGTCTTCATTTCAAACACTTTAAACCATACTCCCTAAAATAAATCCACTGGGAAAATGTTTACATATGTAGATGCTCTCTGTTCCTGTGTGGGGAAAATGATTTTTCAGAATGATTCTGAATGGTCACCACACACACACACACACACACACACACACACACACACGACTTTTTCCGCAGCCTAAGTGCCTGTAGTGGGCTGTCCGCCCTATAACTGAGAGTTATCTTAAGTGCAAAGGATTGGAATGCGATCTTCCAGTCACATCTCATTTAACTCCAAGCACGTCCAACAGCACCCATTCTGCTCTTGCAATGACAGATCTGTGTGATATATTTAAAAACCAGATAAGAACAACTTACAGAATCGTGTAGTCATGCACCGTGACCCACCGTATTTCTGATTAGGTTCAGTTCGTCCTGTTAGAGGGCGATTCAATCCGTGCTTGTCACGGAATAGCTTCTTTTCCCTTCACGTTTTGGAAACTGCTGTGTGGGGTTGGGGTTGGGGGAGGGGTGGTGTTCAGCGGCTACTCCCCTAACGAGAGAAAGTACATTCTATCAGATGTTCAAAGGTGCCTATTCTAGGGTTTCATTCTAACTACTTTAACAACGTTAAGATTAATCTTCTCCACTCTTTAGAATGGTGAACATCGCAGATCAGGGAAGACAGATGTGTGAGCGCATTTATGGAGCTGTGAATCCGGCAGTGAAGGCGCTGGGCACTGGGGAATGTGCAATGCGTGGCCGTTAAGCCTGGGATTACCCAACAGCTTTGTCGTAAGCCATTTCCCAGGGGAAGGGAACCCTCCTTTCTAAGGGTGGAGGGTGGATGTCACAGGCCTTCTGTTCCCCACAGTCTGCTAACTATGACACAGCGTTGTTACGCAAGCATTGCCTTCCTCATTGCTAACCCACGTCTGCGATTGAAGAAGAAATCATCAGGGGAGATCATCTCTCTTCTTCAACGTTTCCTGCCTCTCACCTCCTGTCCTACCAACTTCCCCCTTTCCGCAGGCACCTGTGGCTGCCACCTCCTTGCCGGTCCCCTGCCGACCGCAGAGAGCTGCCGTGGCAAAGCCTGATGCCCTCAGAGGTGCCTCGGATGTGGCTTCATTTCCCAACTCCATGGTCGCCCCCCAAGCTCAGATCCCAGAATGACCGTGGTAGCATTTCCCCTTGGCGTTAAGTACATCCCCAGAGGCAAGTGAAGGAAGCTGGGTTGGGGTTGCCGCCTGGGCATTAGGAGCAGGTCTGGCTTAGGAGGGATTTTAGCCACTGACAGCAGCTTGACTTCCCAACTGTGTGAGTCAATCATGAAGAGAAAGGTCATAAGATTAATCATTCCTGACCATAAAGCAGGCGCTCTGTTCATTGGCAGCCGGATCCTTGCCAGTTCTCTCCCCGCCTGGCCTCCTTCACAGGCCTGCCTGCGGGAGAGTGACCGCATCAGAGGGGAAAGAGGATGGACGGGCTGGGACTCTGAAAAGGCTAGTTTCACATTCTCATCCCCAGATGTTGACTTCCTGCTCAGCTGTCTTCCACCAAACACTTCCCTATTTTTACTGAATGAACTGGTTCTTGAAGGATCTTTTGCCTATTAAATAGGCCCTATTTCATAGTATCTCTCTATTAATAGAAAACTGCATCATCATTTTAAAAAAGAAGTAGCAAAATGATCAGGCTGTGCTCTCTTCTTAATTTGAACTTGGTCACTTTTAGAGGTTTTGCAACACCTCCTCCAGTGGCCTCCCCAGATTGCATCTGATTTTTGTTGTTGTGCATCAAAACAGAAGGAGATCGTTCTCCATATTCATTATCCAGACAAAAAAATAAGAATGAGTGGCCTACTCATGGCTGAAAATGGTGGCCCTGGAGGGGAAGGAGAGAAGGGGCTCATCGCCCCAGGGTCCAGCATCCTGGCAGGAGGAGAGGGGGTGACCCCGGGCTGAGAGAGGGCCCACCCTCCATCTCGAAGCACCTGACTCGGGCGCTAACTGTGGAGGATTTTGGACAGGCGCCAGCACAGCAGGGACAAGCAGCACGCTCATTCTGGCCTTTAAGCCGCACACAGGGCCGCAACAGCCAGGCGGAGGGCGGGCGGGGCGCCCAGCGGCAGAAAGCACATGTGATCACGCCATCCTGGCCGCTAGTCAGTGGCTCTGGACGGTTCTCTGTGCTGAGCGCTGCGTGCTGATCTGGAGAAAAGCAAGCAAGAGCCTGCATGCAGGCCTTTCTGGTGCACTCAGAACCCTTCACTTCCCCTTTGTTCTTTTCTGGTTTATTTTTTCAACTTCAAAAGTCACGTGACTCGCTTATTTTTAACTTTTTTTTACATAATATTTTAGGCAGGATATTTGATGGGGTAAGCACACACACACACACGCACACATGCACATGCACATACACATTTAAATTAAGTTAGAAATGAATTTCTTCTTTATAGAGCCCGATTCAAACACTCACAGTGCAATGCTCCACTGGGGTGCAGGTGTTGGTGGAAATGGCCCTACTCAGGCCCCAGCAGACACAAGGGCAGGGACTTTGCTAAAAGGCAGCACTTTGATTCAAACTGAGGCTCTTCCATGGTGGAACCTCGATGTTCTCTGACAAGAGACTTGGGTTGTGGATGTGCCCGAGACACTCAATGTCACGCTTACGCCCACTCCCAGGCCCCTGGTGTTTCTGTTTCTGGCTGCAGCCACCAGGGAAGTCTGTGCTATGATGAGGGCCACCGGGGGGCTCCTGCACCATGGACAGGGCTGGAGAGGCGGGGCACCCGTCTTGGGGACACTCTTACATCCACGTCCCCTGCCCTCCGCCAGCTAGCAGCAGCGGGGCCACCCTCCACTCTGAGCAGATAGGAGGAGCTGGTGGGTGTGACCAGGCACCCTGCATTCTCCCACATTACTGAGTGCCAAGTATGCCGGGCGTGATGCTGGGGACTTGATATAGAAGCTTCTTTCATCCTTTAGCAACGCTGCGAGGTAGGCTTTATGACTATCCCCATTTTAGAGATCCAGAGACTGAGGCTGAAGGAAGTAAGCTACTGGCCCGAGCCCACGCAGCCAGAACAAAAGCGACCTGAGATTCTAACTCGTGCTCTTAGCCTGGGTAGCCATCCCTGCTCGGGCCTGGCCCAGGCTGCCCACCAGGGGCCACGAGCTGAGCAGGCAGTGGTGTCTCCGGAGTGGCCAGGGCCTGTCGTCAGTAGGCCTGCGTTCACACCACCGCTCCACTTCTCTCTAGTGTGTCCGCTGCTCCCTCACCCTTGCGGGTAAAATGGGGAAAGTTAGACTTAGGGCAAAGGGCCCTGTAGGAATTAGATCAGCCGAGCGCGTGGTATGTAATAGGCGCTCAATTAGTCTGATTCTTGGGTGACTGAATTCTACAAAGAAGGCATATTTGTCCGTTTTATACACCTCGTTTCTCATGAGAGAACACGTGGGGAACATCTCAGCTCGTCTGTCATTGCAGCTCGGCCACCTCTCCGTCTGCCTCTGAGAGCCGTTCTCCACTTTACTCTGATCTTAGCTTCGGCCCCCACCCTGCCAGCTCTCACTCTCAGCCAAACAGCTGCCCACATGGCAGGAAGACGGGCGCTGCGCCCAGCGCCTCGGCAGGAACTCGGGCGGGTGATTGGTGTGCCCTCGCTCGCTCGTCAGGGAACCGTGCCCACGCTTACATTGCCGGCACCCATTTCCTGGGCCAGGCCCCGGGCCCACGCTGGGTTCCTGCGCAGGGCGGTTTGCGGCTCCTCCCAACTCGCAGCGCCCATCTCAAGAGGGAGGAGGTGGTGCAGCTGGAGTGCAAAGAGAAGCTGCACATAACGGTGCAGAGAGGTGGGGTGAGGAAGGGAGAGACGACGGGATGCAGCACGCCCCGGTGACCTGGGCTTCCCCGAATGACGGGCAGCAGGAGGCCTGCGGGCCTGCTGTGGGGCAGAGGGGCCGAGAGGCCGCCCAGCCTTGGTGACGCCTGGGAAAGCTGCACGGACCCTCCGAGCAGGACCTTTGCACATGCTCTCTTGAAATGCTCTCGCTGCTGTCTGCCCCATTGCCTTCTCTGACTTCCCTATTCAAAGCCTCGTTATCACCCCCATGCTATTGTGACATCTTGTAGCACCTTATCGACGGACTCAGATTGCTTATTGAGCCACTCTTCTCTGATTTGTCTTCTCCCTCCTAGTGCTGCCTCTGCTGCTGTCTCCCAGGTCCTGGGTGGCCCAGGGCATCTTGTGAACTAAGTGAGCATTACCAGTGAGCCTCACTCCCACTTATTCTAGATCTCCACTCAGATATCTCATTTTTATTCAAAACCAAATCTCAAAACTTCAGTTACAAACCTTCCCTTCAGTTCCCCAAAGAACCAGATGGTTCCCACCTCAAGGTGTTTGCAGGCAGTCCCTCTGCCTGGAACAGGAAACCACCGCACAGCCCTCCTTCCCGCACTCAATTCCTTGTCAAAGGACTTCCCTCCCACCCCAACAACCCACCTCTCATTATCTTCTATTGGGACAATCTGGACTTTTTCTTTTTCATGTGACACTATAATCGTTCCGGGTGCACAGCACAGTAATTGGACATATGCGTATCCTATGAAAGGATCACCACAATAAGTCTAGGTAACATCTGTCAATGTACATAGTTACAAACTTTTTGTAACAAAAGGTACACACTTCCAGTTCTAAGTACATCCTGGGGGTGTGGTGTACAGCATGGTGACTTCGGTTGACAATACTGTATTATATACTTAAAGGTTGCCCAAAGCATAGATCTTAAAAGTTCTCATTGCAAGAAAAAATTAGATTCCTTATGTTTGTTTTTCTTTCTTGACTCAGCTGTTTGTTTCTTATTTATCTCTCCCCACTGGATTCTAAGTTTCATTAGGGTGGAGACTAAATATTTTATGTTGTAACACATGTTTAGGATATGGCACAATGCCTAGAACAGAGTGGGTTCTAAATGAGTTATTGGATGGATGCATGGATGCGGGGAGAGATGAATGGATGAATGAATGGATGGATGAATGGGTGATGTATGAGTGGATGGATGGATGGATGGATGGATGTAGGGAGAGATGGATGGGTGATGGATGGATTAATGGATTAATGGATTAATGGATTAATGGATGGATAAATGGGTGGATGGATGGATGAGTGGGTGGGCAGATAGGTAGGTGGGTGAATGGATGGATGAATAAAGGAGTGGGTGGATGGATGGATGGATGGATGGATAGATGGATAGGTGGATAGATGGATGGATAGGTGGATGGATGAGTGGGTGGGCAGATGGGTGGATGGATGGATGAATGGATGGATGGATGGATGGATGGATGGATGGATGAGTGGGTGGGTGGGTGGGTGGATGGATGGGAGGATGAATGGATGGATGGATGAATCAATGGTCTAAGTCAATCTGTCCACATTTGGATTAGGAAACAAATCTTACTTCCAAACTTATTAACAGCTATAACTCCTCACCTCTTTTAATTTCTAGATAGACTATCCCTCTGCTCAAGGACCAGTTAAAATTCTCCTTTCCCCCTGAGGCTTCTCTAAACACTCCAACCATAGTCATCATTGCAAGACTCATTTAACCCACTAACGGGTACTGAGTGCTGTGAGGGACAGAAAGACAGATGCAGTCACTGACCTCAGGGAGTTCTGAGTGTTTGTCGCATACTTCTGGACTGGAGTGTGATTTGCATGTGTGAAGTGAATCAATGAATGAGCCTCATCAGAGCTTTGCTGACCTCTCAACTCCTCTTTTGTCATGATATCAACTTCAACACGTAGCCTTTTCCCATAATCTTACTGGGAAGGCTGGAGAAAGATCATTTTTCCAGAAGAACCCAAAGAGTTATTTCTTCCCAGAACAGAATTGATGCTGGGAAGTGAAGTAGCTGGATTTGCCCTCTATGGATTCATTATATTTAAATAAACTTCTCTTTTATGGAAACATAACAACATTTTCTAAGCCAAAGGTAGTGTTTTTAATTAACCACATGTGCAATGACATCCCTTCATTGGCTCAAATATCTACATGAGTCTGAGTCCCTTTTCTCCCCTGGTTAGGGTCTCCTGGTCATACATGGCCAACTGCATTGGTGTCCCCACTAATTTGAAACCAACTTTGAAATCAAATCTAGATTCCTCCCCCCTCTTTGCTGCAGCCATCACAATTAATCCTTGAAAAATAGTTCCGTGTCTGTAGTAAACAAACAAACAGCTAAAATGTGGGAAATGCAGTCAGTGCGTGGGCGATTCGTCAGCATGATGCTCCCGCCGGGCTTAGACGCCTTCTCCCGGGGTTGGAGTCAGGGTGCAGTTGCTGGCGGCATTTGGCATAACTGGTAAGCTACCAACTTTCTGTAATGGCTCCCAGCGGCTTTCTTTCCAACGCTATTTTTGTCGCCTCTGTTTCAGGCTCCTCGTTCCAGCCTCTCCTCCTCTGCTCCGCCCTGCCCATCCCGACACAGGGACCAAAGGACTTCATCTGTGGAGGTTCCCCACCCGTCCACCTGCAGAGAGCAGACTTCAGGGAGCTCCCCTTCCATCCTCAGCCCCTGTAACACGCTCTTCCGTTTCCCACCGAGCTGAAACCAGCCTGCTGGTCACTCTCCGCCGTCCACTCTGACTCAGGAGGCCAGCGTCCTCGTGAAATCCTCCATCGAGCCCTGTGCATCCCCCTCCATCACCTGCCCCAGCCCCATGCCTTCTCGCCGCCCCCCCCCCCCCCCGCCCCCCGACAGTCGAGTGAAGGCGCAGCCGCGTCTCCCCTGCACTTCCGTCCACGGTGACTGCGCAGCTCTCCCAGGTCAGCAGACAGAGGCCTCCTGCTGCAGCGCTTCAGTGTATTTCAACACGGGAGCAATAAAAGGCTGCAGGCCCTTTTTATTTTAAAGAATTGGTTCCCGGATTGCATCTTTGATATGACTTGGGAAGCTAAATAAAGGAAATAATGAAATCTGACCCTATATCCACAGGAAGGATATTAAAAGGAAAATGCAGTTTTTCTCAAAGAATGTGAATGTTGGGAGAGCATGTCAGGAGGGCATGTGTTCGGTCCATTTCCCTCTAAAGCTGCCTCATGTCCCCCACCGAGAGGAGAGAGAGCCCATGTCTCCAGTGAACGGACATAATGACTATAGTTACAGGACCAGGGCAGGAGGGAGGGTTTGGTTGCATGTTGGACCAGATCTCAAAGTGCATGTGGTTTCCTGCTAGAAACTTAATTTCTAGTCTCAGCACCATGAGGGCTGGGCTGCCTAGACTTCCGTGCCCCTCTCTGAGAGCATGCATGTGAAAGCAGAAGGAAGAGACACGTCTCAGCCGAAATAGATCACATTGCGTTTCAGGTGTCAGGGGAGAGAGAAAGGAGGCTGACAGAGTCTCTCGCTGTCACACTGATGTGGCCAGAAGCGCTTTGAGATGAGCACCTGCTTGGCAGTGCGATCTAAGCATCTGGAGAAGATTGATGTCCTGCAAACGGCCAGGGAAACATCCACGCACTGCACGGCCCACACAACAGGGATGGAACCCTGTGTTCCAGGCAGTTCGAGGACAGCCATGCTGCCGTCCTGGTCATGGGGTCCTTGCACCAGGCTGTCGCTGCTGCGGGGACCGGGGTGGGGGTGGGGGTCCCGTGTAGCATGATGGCTGGCTCATCAGCGGGTCCTTTGGAACGCTGAGCAAATAAAGCTTCCGCTCTTATCCAGCCTGGACCAGCCAGGCACACGGCCCAGCCCTTGTTTGTTCTGCCTACGCAAAGACGTTCGCAAGGATGAGCAGGATGGTTAAGAATTTCCTGTTGGCTGGGAGGTTTAATTATCGCAGGTATGTGGAGAGAGGACTCAGAGGTGGTCCATGCTTTCTCTATTCTGTAGGTTACGGAGAGGTGCCCACGTGTGGAATTAAATTGCATCAATTCGAATAGCAATGTTTTGACAGCGAGATAAGCAAAAGGTTATGACACAGAGAACATCACAAGCGATTTATGACGGCAGCAGAGGCATGACCTTGAATTACAATGAATAGAGCCAGTTGGCTATTAAACATGGATAGTGGTTAGTAAAACTGCATTTGGTTAGGCAAAGATTTGGGGATCATTTCTAATGGTCACAGATAACAGTTCTAATACAGCCCAGTGCATTTTTAAAACCTGGCTTATAGTATCCGCTCTCTGACAGGCCCTCCGGGCACATGGAGGGCAGCCCACAGGATGGGAATAGGTCAGTTGTCAAGAGAACCCACGTGGATGTTAATCGGGAAAACCCTGATTTGATGCAAGTGCTTGTGTCATGCCCTGAAGGACAGCAGGTTTAGGTTTCTCTGCATCAAAAGGAAGCAACATTCCAGAGCTTTCCGTTTCTTTTCTTTTCTTTTTTTTTAAATAGATGTTCTTTTTTAAAAATATATGTTTTGTTGATTTTTTACAGAGAGGAAGGGAGAGGGATAGAGAGTTAGAAACATTGATTCACCTGCCTCCTGCACACCCCTTACTGGGAATGTGCCCGCAACCAAGGTACATGCCCTGACCAGAATCGGTCCTTAACTACAAGACAGCTCCACAATTCCCAATCTTGACCTTGGAGTAAGACATCCCTCCTTCTGCCTGAAAGGCAGTCAATGGCAGTCCCAGAGAATGGAGAGATGTTATTGTCACCCTCTTCAAAGTGTTTTTGTAAGAGCGTGTGGGTGGATTTGAAATGGGTTACATCAGATCTGAGAGACGTCACGGGGATCAAACAAAAGAAAATAAAAGTAATTATCATGCTGAGGAGAAACGATGTTTTCAACGCGTCCTCATGTCTTTTTTTTCTCAATGTTCAAGATATCCTTTTAAAAGAAAAGGAAATTTCATCCCCATTTTAAAAATTAGGAATCAGATATCTAGATGTGGAAAAAACTTCATAATAAGAGAGTGTGAATGAGCAGAGATTAAACATGGTGCTTTGAAACATTCTTTTGTTACCATTTCAGACGAGCATTCTCTCCAAAGGCCTTGATCATGAAATATTTAAGGGACAGCTCTACGAAATAGTCGAGTACAGCCCCAAGCTCCCCTTCCCCCGGTACCAACACCCACCTCCATGTTCACTCTTCCCCAACACTATCCACCCTACTTCCCATGTTACATAGTAGGCACCAGTGTCGACCAAAGAAAAGGTATATTTATGTGACATATTGAGGAAACATATTTATGGTAAGGTCATTAAATATGCAAGAAATGTTCCTCAAAGACAACCAAAAAATTGCAAGCAAATGAGATAGTTCCCCACTATCAGAATCACAACATTGTTTAAAATTAATAACAATCAGTCTTCACAAAGTTGTGAGTAAAGGGAGATCTTACACCATATGCTGGTAAAAATATAAATCGGTATAACTCCCTATTGGCAGTATCCATTTAAAAATGTAAATATGCTGTGTGTATGTGTGTACATATATAGGCATATATCACCTATACTAATAAAAGGGTAATATGCTAATTAGGGCAGATGTCTTCTGGACAAAGCCACAGCGGCTGCAAGGCCTGGGGCTCAGGCCTCGCGGTCACTGCAGCTGGCAGTGGCAGCAGCGGCAGGGTGATTGGGCTGATGCCTTCCCCTGATCAGCTGGGTCACCTCCCGAAGAGGGAGGCCAGACTGCGGCTTAGGCCCGCTCCCCATGGGACATCCCCTGAAGGCTCCCAGACTGTGAGAGGGGGCAGGCTGGGCTGAAGGACCCCCTCACGCCTCTAGTATGTATATATTTAGGCATATATGTACACAAACATACATACTCTGTGGTACTGTTTTCCTCAGGGGGAAAAGATGCACAAATAGGGAAGGTATTGCTTTCTGAAAGGATTTGCTGTAATATCTTTTTAATTTAAAAAGTTGCAGAACACTATATATGAGTTTATATATTTAGTAAAAAGCTATGTATGCTAAACTGATACCTTCACATATCCAGGACCTGTACAAACTACAGTGCAATAGCAGCTACGTTCAGGAGGGTAGTTATCTGAAGGGTTATGTCATATTATTTACATGGTAAAAGTAAGGTTAATTTTAACTTCTTTGTGTGTGCTTCTCTATGTTTCTCAAGTTGAATGCGTATCCCAAACCATACTATGCCTTTGAGAAATGCGTGGATAGCGGGTGTTGGAGTCCAACAGGCATGTCTGGGCCCTGGGTGCTCACTCGGCACTCTTCAGGTTTCCTAAGCCTTGGTTTCTGCCACAAAATAATGCTAAGCTTAGTCCTTATGCCGAGAAATTGTAAGGGTTAATGAGATACTGCAGGATAACTCCTGAAAATGCTTAGTGCAGTAACGGCTGCATAGGAAGCTCACGAGATATTAGTTTTTGTTATTATGTTGCCTTCACGTCCAAGTTCAGTCGTTAAGCCAGTAGCACCCTGACCCCCTAGTTCTCTTAAGTTTGCATTTGCTCCTTTGTCTTCCTTCTTCAGGGAAAACTCTTGTCTGGGTCCCTATTCGATGGCTCCCGCCCCCTGTGCCACCTGAGCTCACCCAGTAGAGCCCATTGCCCTGGAAGTCTAGCCACAACTCAGAACCACGCCCTCCTTGCCATCCATCGACCTTTGCCCCCTGAATGCTGAATGTAGGCTGAGTCTCTCTGTCCCTCCCTCCTTCCTCCCTCCTTCCTCCCTTTACTGGAGATAGACCAAGGAACGCCTGTATCTCCTGGAACTTCTATGAAATGGACATTACCATTTTTTAATTGCACAGAGAGCATCAATGTGACCACAGAAATATGCCCAGGAGCCACGATGAGCTGTTTCGGGCTGACACAGGCAGATGGATGCCATTTCGGAAAGCACTGTCCTGTTTTGAATATGTTCCTTAAAATAGGGGAAGGAAGAGTCTCGCTGTTAGTTGGAGCCCAGAATGGAAGAAACACCCGCCCCCTCCGCCCCCCAGCCATCGCCACTGCCGCCTCAGGCGCCCAGAAATTGCTCTTGGTCTGCCTCTGTGGAGACCCTCCATGCTGATGCGAGAGGGACATGCAGGGCACGGGGGGGAATAAGTGCTCTTTGAATGACAGGATTTAATTCTCCTGTCTTCTGGGCAAACCATACGCTGTGTGACTGACCGCTCAGCTGCCACTCCTCTCAGCAGCACGTGGGCTTTGAGCATTTCACGCCAGGAGCTGGGCATGTGCAGACAAGCATGTTTGCTTCCTGGCGGCAGCGGGAAATGATCTCTGGGACCAGAAAACAGTGCATCTCATCGCAGAAAAGGGCCAGGAGCCCGGCCCTGCGTCAGGGTCACGGCCCCAGGAGCTGTAGAGGTCATGGTGGCCCCACCCCGCTGGAAGGCGCCTGATGGCAACCAAGTACTTTCACACAAACGACTCCATGCAAGGAAAAGGAAGACAGTCACCAGGGTCCTTCCTGTGAGAAATGAAGTGTCACAACATGAAAGCCATCCCCAGTCGGTCCCTGGGGAGCGGGAGGCAGGCAAGGAACCAGCATCAGTGCAAATGCCAAGCGTGGGCATCCTCAGGTTTTCATTATGCGCCTGACTCGGGACTGTTGTTTGGCCCATATTTGTTGAAATTGGAATAAGATGATAAATAGACATTCTAGCTCTCCGGTGCCCTGTGCAACTTCAATGCTTTGCCACCTGAGGCAAAATGCTTATTACTATTCAGGGCGTAATGACTTCCCTTTGCCTCTAATTCCACTCATCCCGATGCCGAATGTGGTTCTACCCTCCCTCCTTCCTCCCTCTCTCTGTCCCTCCCTCCCTCCTCCCTCCTCCCTCCCTCCCTCCCTCCCTCCCTCCCTCCCTCCTTTCTTCCTCCCTCCCTCCCTCCTCCCTCCCTCCCTCCCTCCCTCCCTCCTTTCTTCCTCCCTCCCTCCCTCCTCCCTCCTCCCTCCTCCCTCCCTCTCTCCCTCCCTCCCTCCTCCCTCCCTCCCTCCCTCCTTTCTTCCTCCCTCCCTCCCTCCTCCCTCCCTCCCTCCCTCCCTCCCTCCCTCTCTCTCTCCCTTCCTCCCTCCCTCCATCCCTCCCTCCCTCTCTCCTTCCCTACTTCCCTCCCTCCTCCCTCCCTCTCTCCCTCCCTCCCTCCTTCTTCCCTCTCTCTCTCCCTTCCTCCCTCCCTCCATCCCTCCCTCCCTCTCTCCTTCCCTACTTCCCTCCCTCCTCCCTCTCTCCCTTCCTCCATCCCTCCTCCCTCCTCTCTCCCTCCTCCCCTCCCTCCCTCCTCCCTCCTCCCTCCCTCCCTCCCTCCTCCTTCCCTCCTCCCTCCCTCCCTCCCTCCTCCTTCCCTCCTCCCTCCCTTCCTCCCTCCTCCCTCCATCACTCCTTCCCTCTCTCCCTCTCTCCCTCCCTCCATCACTCCCTCCCTCTATCTCTCCCTCCTCCCTCCCTCCATCACTCCCTCCCTCCTCCCTCCATCACTCCCTCCCTCTCTCCCTCCCTCCCTCCCTCCCTCTCTCCCTCCCTCCCTCCCTCCCTCCCTCCCTCCCTCCCTCCATCACTACTTCATGAGAGTTGACTAGGCAGGAGGCCTGTGCCGGGCACTGACATGGGGTGATGAGAAGACAAGTATGCTCTCTGCTCTCAAGGATCCTCCGTGTCTGGGGGAAGGGCAGACAATAGGCCCAGGCGCAGCGAAAGGCTATTTCCGATGCTGCTAAGTGACATGAAGCTCTGTAACGGGTGACATGGGAAGTGGGTGGGTGAACGGAGAGGGGGGGGGGGGCGGTTACAACTTTGATTGCAAGTCCGGGAGGGCTCCAGTGAGGAGGCGGCACCCGAGCTGAGACCCAAGTGAAGAGAAGGGGCCGTCCATGGGCAGGCGGGCTGCAGTGTCCCAGGCAGAAGGGACCACGTCTGCAAAGGCCCTGAGGAGGGACCAGGCAGGCAGTCTCCAGGGACAGGGGGGAGTGTGGTGCGGCCGGAGGACGGTGAGCAGGGGCCTTGGAGAGAAGGAACCCAGAGGTAGGCTGGGCTCAGTGCGGCAGGACTCAGTTCTCACTCCGAGTGCCTGCAGAGCCGGGGAGGGTTTCAGGCAGGAGAAGCCGGGCAATTCGAACGGTGGACCATGAGGGTCCAAGAGGGGAGTGAGGGGGCCAGTCAGGAGGTCGCTGCAGGCCCAGGGGGCACAGGTGAGGTTTGGACGAAGGTTATGCGGTAACGAAGGGGAGAAGTTGACAGATTTGGGATATATTTTGCGAGTTAAGCCATCAGGAGTTATAGAAAAATTCAGTGCAGAGGAAAAGGAAGCTCAATGCATTTTCTATCCACCTGCCATAACTAAGCTACTTGTCGTGTGTGCACAAGGAAGACTTGCCGACTGGAATCCAGGCAGGAGACTTACTTCTCTTGTGGGGCCACAACAGTCCAGTCCACCTGGCGGCAGAGCCAAGAGCCTCCCTGCGGCTTCCCTCAGGCGGCCTCACCCCTTCACCTCCCCTCCCTGCCTGGGCCCTGGAATGTCTCTGCGACTTCCTGGCGTTACCCTCTGCCTCAGTGGGGCACCCACCTCTTTGCTCACTGTGCCCATTTTCTCTCTTTCCCCGGCCCTCTGCTGGGTGATGGGGACCCCAAGGAGGACGCAGGAGAAACCTTGGCATCTAGTCTTCACCTGGGAACCAGGAGGGAGCCCTGGATACACATGAGAAACACAGGGGAGACTTGTTACACCGGGCACACGGATTCACCGCTCCTTCCGGGCTGAGCGCTGAGGATGCCTCACAGGACACTGCACCTGCTTCTCTTCCTCCTCCTCTTCCTCCTCCTCCTCCTCCCCTTCCTCCTCTTCCTCCCCCTCCTCCTTCTCCTTCTCCTCCTTCCCCCTTCTCTTCCTTCCCCTCCTCCTCTTCCTCCTCTCCCCCCTCCTCCTCCTTCTCCTTTTCCAGCTTCCCCCTCCTCTTCCTCCCCCTCCTCTTCCTCCTCCTCCTCCTCTTTCTCCTTCTCCACCTTTCCCCTCTTCCTCCTCCTCCTCTTCCTCCTTCTCCCCCTCCTCCTCCTCCTCCTCCTTCAATCATTCCCTCTCAGCTTTGTAGACAGGATGTGCCTCAAGTCCCGGCAAGGGGACCGTTAGCTTCTGCAGGCAGGTGCATGGGCTGAGGGACACGTGTGCAGACGGCCTCTGCGGCTGCATAGATGATCCCATCTGTGTCCCCAGGCCACTCCCCTGACCATGCCTTTGCCCACATGTGGGTTCATTTCTTTTCAATGAAGTGTTTCTCCAATGACGAGGACTAGGCCTGAGAGCCCAGAAAGGCTCTGGGGGTACAGTTCCTGTCCTCTCGATCTTTGAAGAAAAGACACAAAGCAAAGTAGAGTGAAATCCAGGCCAGAAGCCACGTGCACCATGCCAGGTTGGAGCACGTGCTATGTAGACGGTGCTCCGGGGAGTCTGCGTGGAGACGAGGAGGTGGGGAGCATGCTGAGAGGCCGAGGAGGGGGCCGGTGGGCAGGACCCGCTGGGCGGAGCCCAGGGAACAGCTGGGCCTCTGGGAAGGACGCTCTCTGGCTGGACGGCGGGAGCCGGGAGGCCCACAGGGCGGCAGTGTGAAGCCCTGTCCAGGTTTCCACAGCCCACGGTGCAGGCGGGACACCCTTCTGTATCCCCGGGGGCTGTGGCAGGCCTCCAGGCGGGAGCGACAGGGCCGGGCGAGGAAGGAAGACCATCTGGTGCGGTGGCCCCAGGGGAGGAGCCCCTCGGAGCAGAGATGGTTGACAGCCTCCAGCGGTCATGCCTGGGCTCACCCCGTGGCGAACCCTCCGCCACCCTTCCTGCCTCAGGGAGCCCTGCACGGGGAACTGTGTCCGTCCGGGGATTCCCATGGGGCTGAGAGGGCCTCTTCGCTTCTCATTCTCCTCCCAGGTGTCAGGCCTGCCGGCAGCGGGAAGCAACCCCAGCCCCTGCTCCCCCTCCTGTGCTCTCCCTGGACAGCACCCAAATCCACGCGTGCACACCCCTGCTTCCCGGAGGACAGGAAGGGGAGCAGCCTGACATTTAGGGGCAATGCCCACATTGGCACATCCGGGCAGAAGGGGGAAGGGGAAGGGGAGGGACGACTCTTTACAACAAAAAAAAGAACAGATTTGCTTCATCGCCCGCAGCCTCATGTTGTGGGAGGCCTTGAAACCACTCACAGTGTCTCTGCACCCATGGGGCTGGGGTGGGGGGTACCGGTGGTTTGTCCCCACCGAGCGTTGAGGTTCTTCCCCCTTGTGTGCCTGTGGCCCTGCTCACAGTGACTTAGTGTGGGGTTCACCTGGTAACTCAGGTCAAGTCAGTGCTGCGGAAAGTGGGAAACATTTCGGCCCTTTCGTTGATCTGAATCGCAAGGGGAAACAGCATTTCACATGGTGAAAGGTCTCTAAGTGAAGAACGCCAAACCACTTCTTCCCAGGCTGTGGCATGACCCTGAAGAGTGAGTGCCACAGGAGTGCAGCTAGACTTCCAGTCCTTCGACTAATATTCACATACGAAATTGTCGCTTAAAAAGCCATCGCTTTATAAGAGCGTTTAGTGAAAATGAGAAGCAATCGTTTAAGAAAATAATCATCTTCTTATCCCAGAATACTGTTGATGTTTAACAAGAGAATAGTAACTAATAAGGCCAGTTCAGTAATTTCAAACACTCTCTTTAAGTTTTTGACAGGTTACTTTTAATATCTGACTTGAGTAGCGTTCATAGCAGACTTCCTCTTCTGATATCCTATGTTCCATTTGTTTCCCTACTAAACACACATATATCCACAATCAGAGTGAAATAATATCTATAATAATAAACGCGTAATATGCTCATTAGACCGGGCGTCCTCCCGGACGACCTTCCTGACAACCTTCCAGACGAAGCTGGGGCTGAGAGGGAAGCCCGGGTCCCGGGTGCCAGCAGCTGGGGGAAGAAAGGCCTACTCTTGCACGAATGTCATGCATCAGGCCTCTAGTGAATTTATAAACAAACAACATGGGGTGTTGAGCAAATCTCACTACTCTGATTTGATAAGGACAAAAATAATTGTACATTTAAGAAAAACTGTGCAGAACCACAAAAACTAGGCACATCCGAGCTGACTGTGTGACAACGTAACTAAATGTTTGAAATCCACAAGAACTTGACAGTCATCACACATTCCTGCTTAAATGTGGCCTTTTTTTTAACTAAAGAAGGGGACTTTCTGCCCCTCCCTTAGGATTCTTCCTCACCCGTGGCACTCACATGGCTTCCCCTGGCTTTCGTCCTCACATCCTGCGAAGCGCTCCTGTTTATCGTATTCCTTTTGAAGTGAGGGGGGCTTTGCAGATGAGAGAGACGGCATGGCCTGCCCTTCCTGCTGTAGAGTAAACACGGGTGCTCAGTGATCAGCCTGTCCCCTGAAACAGCCCCCCGCCCCCGCCCCACGCCCCGGATCCCCGGTTCTCTGGGAAAGAGCAGGCCTCCCAGCCGCCTTCGTAAACGAGGTGGGAAGAGGAATGGCTGGCTGCCGAGTCCACGTTCCAGCGAGAGAAGGCCCTTCAGAATCCCCCCGGGAGGGGTGCTGCTGTCTCCTGCGGTCTGTTTCCTGTCTTGGTGACGAGGTCTGGTTCCCAGCCACAGTGTCACCACTGGCTCAGCCCATGACGGTCCGTCCTGCTCGCTCCAGCGGCTCTGGCAGCAGCGAGGGCTGTCATCCTCCTGAGCAGGGGACGAACGTGGATGTGGGATCAGAGGTGCAGGCAGCCGTTTTGTCACCACGAGACAAAGGCAGGGAGAACTGCAGGACACTGGCCTTGACACCATTTCACCTCTGAGCTCATCCCGCAACCGCCCACTGTCAGTGAGGAGACATGAATTCCTGTGTATGCCCCCATGGCTCCCCTTCCTGTCGCCCTCAGTGAAAAGTGCTCCTCACGGGAGCAGACTGAGCCCTGCCCTCGCAGCCTCGCTGCCTGGACCTTACACCTCAAGTGACAAAACCTACTTACCGTCCTGCACGCCATGGCGCTGTTTCATGATGGACACAAAACTCTTCCCTCCCCAGTCCTGCTCGTCAAAACGACAGCTCATATGAAAACCCTTCCCCGAACTCCCCCCCAGCCCCCACGTTCCCTTAATGCTCTATGTGAGCTCATCCTTCCAACTGGGCCCAGGGTCCTTGAGAAAGTGGCTCAGTTCCTATTCTCTGAATTACCCAGGAGCCTAACTCGGGCGGGAAGCACAGGGCACGTGTTTCCTTGTGAAATCTTACATTTTCCAGACTGCTCTGACAGACAGACAGACTGCTCTGACAGATGACCTCGGGCCATCTCAGGTCACCCCCAACCCCCCCAGGGCTTCCTTTGATTCTCTCTGAAGTCATGTCCTCCCTCGACCGGGTGGGGAAAGACACACACTGCTATCGTGATTCCAAAGAAGAGATTTATAATAACAACTAGAGGCCCGATGCACAAAATTCATGCAAGAGTAGGCCTTCCTTCCCTGTCTGCCAGCACCGGCTTCCCTCTGACACCTGGGACCTGGGCTTCCCTCCAGCTGCCAGCAGGCATCCAGGACCTGGGCTTCCCTCGCAGCCCCGGCTTCGTCCAGAAGGTCATCCGGAAGGATGTCTAGTCTAATTAGCATATTACACTTTTGTTATTATAGATTACAATTTTAAATGTGTGTGAATTTTGATCCGGCAATTCCATGTGTGGAGAGTTGTCCCAGAGACATATCATTCCAGTGGGTTAGAGCATTGCTTTTAACCGCAAAACCTGAAGACAGCTATGCAGCACTAGCAAGAGGTTAAATGAACCATGGCCTCCCATTTAAAAAGCGGATACTGTACCACTGCTCAAAGAGCCAGAAAAATCCATGCATGGCGGCCTGTAAAAAATCAAAATAAACTCCAGGCTATGAGCACTGGCTAGCTCTGAGGCTGGGCCTCCTCGTCTCAGACTCAGATACCCGTTGGTATGGATTTCTAAAGCCCGTTCAGATGGATTTCATGGTCAGGAGCAAGCCGCCTGACACCCAGACCTTCGCTGCTGTGCGTCCCGGTGGTGGGACGCCGGGCGCCTCCACAGGGGCAGCCTCCGCGCAGAAACAGTAGAAACAAGAGGCAGGGTTGGCGTGAAATGCGGGACAGAGGCTGGGAATGGCGCCGAGACGGGAGGTTGGGGGGAAGACATGATGGGAACTGTCCAGAACCGGGCCAGCACCTGTGAGAGTGAGCTCCCCATTCGCCCGCCTGTGCGAGTGAGAGACCTCCATGTCCCCTCACAGTCTCCTCCCTCATCCCCGAGGCTCCTCCTCTGCCTCCTCCAGCACCTCTCTGGCCCAGGTAACCAGCTCTCCTGCTTGGCCTAGTACAGTGATGCGAACCTTTTGAGCTCGGCATGTCAGCATTTTGAAAAACCCTAACTTCACTCTGGTGCCGTGTCACATATAGAAATTTTTTGATATTTGCAACCATAGTAAAACAAAGACTTATATTTTTTATATTTATTTTATATATTTAAATGCCATTTAACAAAGAAAAATCAACCAAAAAAATGAGTTCGCCTGTCACCTCTGACACGCGTTTCATAGGTTCGCCATCACTGGCCTAGTAGCTGCACCCCCTGTCACCTGGCAGGCAGAATTTCGGCCCCCGGGACCTTTGCCCTGATAGCACACCTGTGAATAACACAGGAAAAGGGCCTTTGCAGATGTACTGAAGGTTATCGATGCATTGGATTTAGAACAGTGAGGTTATCCTGGACTGTCCAGGGAAGCCCATGGCCGTCACATGAACCCTCAGAGGCAGAGCTGTTGGCCCGCTGAAGGCAGACGAGGGGCTGAGAGAAAGGGGCAGAGATTAGAGGGAGAGAAGGACTGGACCTGAAGGCAGGGGAGACCAGAGAGGCCGGTGCAGAGCAAGAGCAGGAAGGGGATCCTGCAGGCGGCCCATGAGCCTGCGGAGACCCTCCGCTCCAGGGCTGCCACGGTTCCTACCTCGTGAGACCCACACAGAGAGCCCCGGGGAGCCATGCTGGGGCCGGGCCTCTCAGCTATGGAAGCTGTGACATTGTTTTAGCTGCTTAATTTATGCTCATTTGTTTCAGCAGTAATAAAAGAACTAGCACAACCACCCCGGCCGCCTCTCGCCGCTTCTTCCAAACTCAATGAGAAGAGCATCTTTTCTCCAAAATACCAATCTGATCAAGATGCACCCATTAATTAGCAACCTCTGGCTCACTGGAAACTCCGCAGACTCCTTACTGTACTCGCTGGAAACTCCGCAGACTCCTTACTGCAGCCTTCAGGTCTGGCCTGATTTCAGCTCCCATGGGCCTCTCAGACCCAGCCCCGAGCCGTGCAATTCAGCCACTTGGCCTCCCTTCACTTTCTCACGCTGCCGAGCCCCCTTGCTGCAGGGCCTTTGCACAAGCTGCCGCCTCTACCTGGAAGGTTCTCCTCTCCACACCCTGGCCAGAAGTCTCTCCTGACCCTTCCGGCTAAATCAGACACAGACAGTACAGGTTCCTGTGGGATTACATGTCTCTCTTTCCAAGCAATTGTCATGGTGACAACGGTTGGTGTGGTCGCTGGCGATGCCTGGCTCCTACACGCTGCCGTGACTCCACAGTGCCGGGCGTGTGTACGCATTTCTCACTGCGGTATCAGCACACACTGAGAGCTTCCTATGTGTCTAAAACATAACCTGTTCTCGGTAGTTGTTCTCATAACCAGTTCTAAGTAACTGAATCAATGGGTCACACCGAACCGATGAGCTGGTGCTGCAGGACAGAGCAGATGAGGAACCACAGCCCAGCAGAAGCTGGGTCACGTGACCACATGGTATTCTACCTGCCACAGGACGGCATGAGGTTAAGTGCTCTGTGCCTATGCAAAGTGTGACAACTGTCTTCTGATTTTACGTCACCGACGGAGCCTGGGTTTGTCAATGAAAATGCCTGCCAGAACCAATGCATCATTTCATCATAAATATGTCCTGTCTCACAAATAATTTTAATAACTATTTAATGGATGATAACCAAGTGGAAGACACTGTACTATGTGTCCCAAAGGATATAAGCATGTCCTTGATTATTAATACATCCAATCTATGTTCTGAGCGTCACACTTTATAAAATATACTTTTGTGTACGCTACCTCCTCTAATCCTCACAATAACTTTGTAGAGCACGTGCATACTTCTTATTGCTTTTTTCAGTTCAGCACAGATCAAATCAGAGATTCACTGCTCGGAGGTGAACTGACATGTGAAAGTTCGAGAACGTGGAAGTGACATCACGCCATCTCAGGTCTTCCTGGGGCACGTCCAGTCTTTAACAGCACAGGTTCCCCAGGTGGGAACTAAGCCTGCCCTTCCCTGTGTATTTCCTCCTCTGCACCCCTGCTCCCTGGTGCCCGGCCCAGTGCCTCATGGGCAACCATCAACCACCCCTGGAGTAATTTCCGTTTGCGTCTGTCGCCGCTCATCCCAAAGAGAGACCACAGCCATGGTGGGCAAGCAATCATGTGTGCAAACAGACTGTCTACGCTACTCTCACACCTCACACGCCACGTGCAATCAGTTATTTATGCTTTAAGCTCCTCGGGTTGGAGAAGATAAATTTCTACGTAAGAAGCATTCTATTTATTATTTTTGGATTGGCTTTAGAGCATGCCTCTTTTTAAGTAAATAGCGACCGGGGAAATTCTGAGAGATGTGGGGTTTTCCTATGAATTTGCATCATGACCACAGATTAGCATGGAGAGGGACATGGTCAGCACATCAAGAGGAGCTCAAAGACAAGCTTCGTTTAGTCGGAGCGATGCTGGGTGTGCTGGGAAGTCGCACGGGAGTGCCACAGGCTTTTAGATCACTGTTTCTGGGATAAGGGCATAGTCTTGCCTTATAGTTACTTTAAAATAAATGATTTCATTTGGATTCTTCTAGTAGGTTCTGTTTTTAAAAAGAAACACGAGTAGAATTAATAAGTCAAAGGGCACAGACATCCTCTTTATAAGTTTCACTTTTTCCTGATTGTTACATTCATGCATGCTTCTGTAGAAAATACAGGAAGTACAGAAGAGTGTCCAGAGGGAGAGAAGAAATTTACTTATAATAAGCATTGTTCTATCCTGCAGCAAATATTGTTAACATCCTGAACTTTCATCTCCATAATACTCCTGTTTATTTTTATTAGTTGAGATGAAATCTAGATTTTTTTCTACTTACCATTGTGTATTTTGTCACCAGCCTTTGTTTCAATGCCTTTAATTAAAGATACTACTTGTCTGCATTTCAATTCAAAGTTTGCCCAACTGAGGAAGCCACTGTCACAAATTTGGCACGGCCTTCCCTACTGGATCCTTCGTTAAACCAACAGATGCAAAAAAAATAATAATAATAATAATAATAAAATAAAAATAAATAAAAAAAAAAACCAACAGATGCAGAACACACATAAATACCATTGCTGCTATTGTTGTTTTTACAAAAATAGAAGTTTACACATAACTTCTTAAACAACACATCATTACATTTTCCCAATTCCCTTCATATAGATCCACTTCATTTTATCAATTAACTGCATAATATTCCATAGAATGGGCGTACAATAATTTGTGAATCCATCTCTTTTTGATGGACATTCAGAATTTTTTCCCGTTATAAAAAACAAAGCAATGAAAATAAGAGCATATACATGTATTTAGATAATGGCACTTTTATTTTGAGAAAATATTTCTTTGCTAACAACTACACGTTTAACTAACAAATATAATTGGGTTCTTCCCATTGTTCTCCATGAGAGCAGATCCGTGTTTTCCAGCGTTTCACTCTTTGCCCAAACAGCACACCGAATGTGCAAATAGAATGTGGTTATTGGAGTGAAATCACCACATGCTGAGTGGAGCTGAACAGAGGACGCTCCTGTGGGGCCTGAAGTGAGAAGGGGTCAGTGTGAGCCGTGCCGCGTGGCAGTCAGGAGGACACCAGAGTCCGGGCGTGGCCAGGACACCCAGGAGCCGGGCCCTGCACCCGCTGGGCCAGCAATGGGCCGTGTGAGTGAAGGCATCCCTTCCCCTCCATTTTTTCTTTACTTATAAACGGAATAAGTGGCTTGCTTCTCAAGTTGCCTAGACGTGTGTTTTGTTTTATTTTGATATGCATTTTATTCTTATCAGATGCTGGTAGCAATATAATAAGACCCGTTCGCCTCAAAGTCATATATTAAAATTGTCTGTTTGTAGTTGTGAGCGTGTTCATTGACATCTCTTTAGAGCTCATTTCACACGCAGAGGATGAAATGAGAACTGAGTTAAATTCTTCCCACTTGTTGCCCGAGTTCAGAGCACTCAGCGTCCCTGTGGGAATCAGCTGTGCCAGTCCACGGCACCCTCGGGGGGCACCCGTAGGGGTCAATGAACGCACGTGCTACGGGGAGTCAGCAGAAACCAGTCCGTGAGCGGGAACCCAGAGGCCCGGGGGTAGGGTCAGCAACTTCTTGAAAGTCTGATATGAAGGACACTCAGTACCTAAGGCCTCTTTCTCAAAATCACTTGAATTCCAAATAAATTAAAACACAGAGAAGATAGGTAGATGGAGGCCACAATAGAACATTTGTTACCGACAAGGATGTTTTTGGAGGATTTGACTTGACACATCCATGGGCAAGTAGGCATTGCAGGCAGCTGTCTCCCGTCTGGAATGAGGGGTTCCCAGTCTCTACAACCAAACCCCAGGGGCCGAGCCTTCACTGCCTACTGGCAGCACACGCCTAAGAGAGGAGCAGGGCGCTGTCTACCAGGCTCTGCTTCTGACCTCACCCACGGGGAAGGCCCTGGCGCTCCCACTGGGAACCAGTGAGTGGAAAAGGGAGAGCAGACAGGCCAAGCTGGTGGAGCCCCTCTCCAGGGAAGAAATTGCCAGGAATGGGACAGATGAGCCCCCACTCCAACCCCAACCTGCCACTCCTGGAAAACACCTTTTCTTTGTTGTGTTGCTTGTCTACACACTGCTGCCTTTCACAGGGATTCAGGTTTTGAGAGAGCAGACGACCCCTGCATCCAGCAGCCACCTCCACAGAGACATGCACCGCACCCTCCCTCCACCTGTGAGCGCGAACACCCGCCAAGCTGAGGCGTTTCCGGAGGGAGGAGCTCGGGGCCCTCGCTGTAAAACTGGGCCTGGGGTCTAGATGTTAAATCCGTAACCGGTTTACAGTGCATTTTGGAATAAAACCTCTTCGTTGATTTTGAAGACAGCGTGGACATTGAATTAGTCCATGAATCCACACACACTTTAAGTTTTCACTCCATGATATCTTTTTCCTGCTGGCATACATTGTAATAATGTATTTATTCACAGCTCGGCAATGATCCCAATCTTATAAGGAAAGTATTGTCCAGCCATTTCACAGACGAGGAAATTAAAGTCCAAGCAGATCCTGTGTTGAAGGTGCTACACAGACAGGGAAGGAAAGACGCACTTGAACCCGGGGCTCCGTGGCTCACGCCCCCCGGCATCCTGGTTCCTTACGCAGGCTCTTCACTAGATAAAGCTGCCCGTGGCTGGAATCCTAGCTTCTCTATAGTCAATTCTTTTTATACCCACAGCAAAGCACACATAGTACAGTGTGAATGTGTCCTTTTATAATTTAGGAAACGAAGGCTCTGAGATCGTCAAGGTTGCACAGCAAGGGGAGTCCAGAATCCAAACGGAAATACAGCCCTGGGACGGCCTTTCCGCTCTCCCTGCCTCTGTTTCCTCGCCGGAGGGGCGGGGGGGGGGGGGGGGGGGGACCCTGGGCACGTGGCAGGACCCGGGAGATGCACTTCAGCAGGAGGAGCAGCGGCGCTGGTCCTGGGACACACCCTGAGGGAACGGAGGCCGTGTCTGTGTCACGGAGTCCAGAGTCGTCGGAAGGACTTACAGGAAAGAGAACAACAATGGTGAGACCTCACACTGATTGACGAGCGAGCGAGCAGCAGCAGACGGTGGCTGTGCGCGTGGACCTGCGCTCCGGGGCCTGGGCTGCAGTGCATGGAGGTGACCTGCTTCTTACTCGCATGTGGCCTCGGACGAGTTACTTGGCTGCATGTGCCTCAGTGTCTTCCTCTGTAAAGTGAGAAAGCAAGGTCTCACACTGTCTTGTGAAAATCAGAGTTATCGGCACCAGACACACAGAGAAAGCGCTGTTGATACTGGTTGTTATTTGACCACTTTCCAGGTTCCGGAGACTGTGCCCAATACTAAAACCAGGAGCTTTATTCACCTGATTCTTAAATATTAACTAAGATGAGCTGTTGCTACATTTTACAAACAAGACAGAGAAAATTCTCAACTTGACCAATGCCTAGCAAGTGGCAGTGGAGGAATGGACATGGGGTGACCGTCCCCCAGGGCACACCCTGTGACCCCTTGCAGGAGGCTCATCCCAGTGTCAGCTCCGTCTCCTACAACAAAGAAAAGCTGCCGTGGGTCCTGTATGTAGACCATCCGGCCACCTCAGCCCTGTTTCAGAGAAGTCTGGATTAGCTCGGATACTGCTCTGACATTCTGAAAGCTCCCACTTACTCTGAGTGGGTCTCAAAAGGGAACCCTGGCCTCCCCTGGGATTAATCGTTGCAACAGCTAATGTCAGGCCACGTCTGCAGCCTTCTCCTGGAAAGTCATAGCGCACAGGTGTCTCCCATCCAAGAGCACGCACAGGGCACACGGAAGCTTCTATGGCGCCAGCGACCAGGGTCCCCAGCGTGTCGCTGTCCATCCGGGAGCCTCTGGGAGGGAAGGACCAGGGCCCTCTCTTCGCTGCTCAATGGCCACCGAGTCGCCTGCTCTGTCTCACGGAGAAAGGGTCCCAGGTAGTGGCGACGTCAGTCTCAGGAAACAGCCATTCCTGCAGCATGTGCAGCGTGCGTACGCAAGATGCTCGGGAGACGCGTGGAGAACCAGCCTATCAGGCCACGCTTACCATTGGGTCCGTGAAGCCCTCAGCACTGGGCTGAACCAACCTGGACATTCCCTCCACGTGTTTGAGGGCAGTTTAAAGCTCTTAAAGGGCATGATCACACGCTGGCAAGTAGGATGCTACAGTGACGGCTGCTCCCTGACTCCATTTGTGTCATTTCCAGATATCCCGTCAGTAATAAAGTAAAAGTTTGGTGGTTAGAAGGGTGAGTAATTGCTTCTGCAGAGTAACATTAAATCAGATCAAATGAAACGAGATTTTCCTCTCTGTTCTCCCATCTGAAATAAATCGTTGGCTGGTATCCCCGTCGCCATTACAAAGTCCTCCATCTGCGAAGTTACTGTTGCGATTCTGACTTATAGCATGAAGTAGACTCCAAGAGTGAGTCCAGCGACAGCCCGAGGGGAAAAATTACATTTTAACCTGCTGGCTAAGCAATACAGCTATTTTAATGTTTATTTTTTTTAATGTTTCTTGTTTCCATTTTAGCCAATACTTCAGGTCTATTTCTTATCCTTTTTAGGAGTGTATAGCTTACATTGTTAAATCCTTAACCTTTCCTATCAGTTTAAATAATTCACTGACTCAATTCGTTGAGAAGCACTGGGTTTAATTACTAGTGTAAGCACAGGCTAAATGAGTAATTCTAAGATGTCGACAAGCACGCTGTGCAGAACAGAACCTGACGGAGCTTCAATGACAGCATCACTGTCCAGCCTCGTCCACGTAGTGGCTGCAACTGCAAATGACCAGCGGCTCTTGAAGCCCGAGTAGGCTGTGGTAAGTGAAGGGACAGGCTGGGGAACCCAGGCGGGATGGGCTTCTAATTCAGGTCTGACCCTCATTGCTCTGAGGCCTGGGGAAGATGCTTATCCTGACTTAGTTTTACCTACTTGTGAAATAAGAAGATAAAGGGAGTATTCAAGGAATGTTCGGGGAGATAAGGCTATTAAATCAGCATGAAATGCAAGGTGAGTATTATCATCAATAAGTAGTTATTTATTTGTACATTATTATATTAACCATAAAACAGGTCATTAGTACTTAGGATTCTTAAGGCAATTCACTAGGCACTAGAGGCCTGGTGCAAATTTGTGCATGGGGGGGGGGGTCCCCTCAGCCCAGCCTGCACCCTCTCCAATCTGGGACCACTGGCTCCTAATCGTTCACCTGCCTACCTGCCTGCTTGCCCCTAACTGCCCCCTCCCTGCTGGACTGGTCGCCCCCAACTGCACCCCTCTGCCAGCCTGGTCACCCCTAACTGCCCTCCCTTGCCAGCCTGGTCACCCCCAACTGCCCCCCCTGCCAGCCTAGTCGCCCCTCACTGCCTCCCTGCCAGCCTAATCACCCCCAACAGCCCCCCCACCAGCCTGGTTGCCCCCAATTGCACACCCCATGCCTGCCTGGTCACCCCTAACTCCTCCCCTGCCAGCCTGGTTGCCCCCAACTGCCCCCGCTGCCAGCCTGGTTGCCCCTCACAGCCTCCCCCACCAGCCTGGTCACCCCATGCAGCCTGCTGTTCAGTTGTTTGGTCATCCCTCACTAACTCCTCTGCCTGATCATAGGCAGCCATCTTGTGAGGACATGAGGGTTAATTTGCATATTACCTCTTTATTATATAGGATGGTTTGCAATACAAAGACTTAGAAATTGTGGACTTGACTCCAAGGAGCCTGCAGTCCACCTGGCCAATGGATACACATCCTAACACCTGTTGATTCCTTCAGTGACCATCAATCCACATTGCAGGTGGACTGATATGGCCGCCACCGCCAAATATAACTGCTCTCTTCATCTTGAGATGGTGATGTCACTTCTGCTCTATGCTAACAGCACTATAAATAAGACAAAAACATGTGTGTGTGTTCTTAAATTCACCCAGCACTGTGTTCTGAAACCAATTTGCTGACACCAACTCGGCGTCCTACAACTCAATTTAATTCTGATACTAACTAACTGGAGTTTGGGTCAGACCCCACAGGTTAAAGGGCGAGGCCCCCAAAGACGCTGACATCAGATGCCAAGTGCAGCGGGTCCTCGGGCTTCCCACTCTGCTTCTGACTTGGCTACACATTCAGAGATTCCCAGGGCCATCCTTCAGATTCAGTAATTCTCTGGAGTGGCTCCCAGAGCTCAGGAAGTGCTGTACTACAGTTACTGTTTTGATGTAAAGAATACAAATGAGGCACATGAGGATGTCTGCAGGGTGAGTCCGGAAGACGGCTGAGTGCGGAGCTTCTGTCCCTGTGGGTCAGGCACACACCCGTTCGGTACACGGACATGTCCACCAACCAGGCAGTCCCCCACGCCTTGGTGTCCTGGGCTATGGGGGTTTCATTGTGAAGGCATGATTGATTACATCATTGGCCCCATGACTGATTCAATCAACCTTCAGCCCTCCTTCCCAGCCCAGAGGTCAGGGGGTGAGGCTGAAGGCTCCAACCTCCTCCTCACATGGTTGGTTCCCCTCCACATCTCAGCAGCATGAACTCCGGTGTGGTCCAGATTCATTTGTGATGAGTATCAGAAGACACTGCTATCATTCAAGAAATCTCCAGGGTGTTGGGAAGCCTGTGTCAGGAACCAGGGGCAGTTGAGGAGCAGTGCCACGTGGACGATAGAGCCAGCATCCCAGAAGCTCACAGGAGGAGAGCCTCCAGCAGGGGGGCTCGGACCATCAAGGTCAACTTCATGAACGGGGTGAGGTATGAAGCAGGCATTAGAGCAGCCGTGGGCAAACTACGGCCCATTTGAAATGAATAAAACTAAAAAAAAAAAAAAAGACCGTACCCTTTTATGTAATGATGTTTACTTTGAATTTATATTAGTTCACACAAACACTCCATCCATGCTTTTGTTCCGGCCCTCCGGTCCAGTTTAAGAACCCATTGTGGCCCTCAAGTCAAAAAGTGTGCCCACCCCTGCATTAGAGTATGGCTGGTATTTCCAGGACAGAGATGAGAGAGGAGAGCTTGAGTTAAAAAAACAACAGTGAAATGCAAAATTAAGAAAGTACCAAAGGAAATGAAGCAATGAAGAGCAAACCACTGTGAACAAAGCAGGAGATTCAAGGTGGGTGTAGTGAAAGATAAAGCAAGTAATAATCGCTCCCGATTAACCAGCTCCTTTCATCAAAAAGTCCAGTCATGGATTTTCAGAAAAATTCTAATTAATATGGACAAAGAAAACTACTCTCAGATTGCCTGTAACTGGGCTCACACCGCTCTTAAAAACAACCCTTTGGAATGGGACTGCCGTTGGTTGAATACTGAACATTCCTTGAATATGTGATTTGGACAAAGTATGTCAACGGAATATAAATAGTGTTTTAAATGGCTGTTACCAGCTCTACAAACCAAAATAATGTCCCCGGGCTCAGCAGTCCCCTCGAATATATAAACAACACGCCTCTACTCGGCCTTTCTTTTCCCGCCAAGAGAAAGCAGCTCCCACGGCCTCAGACAGCTGCCCCGCGTGTGCGACGGCCCCCGGGAGCAATGGGCCGCAGATCACCGCCAGCGCCGACATCTGGCTCTGCTCGCTTTCTTTCAAACAGAGCTTCATTTTCCTCGGACTTTCCAGAAACAGGAAATACCACGCGCACTTCGGTGGAATTCAGGATTCGGTATTTCTAAAACCAACTGCTGCTTTTACAAGACATCTTGGCGCGATGGTTTACTTTATGGCTTTTGCCCCTGGGAATTCTTCTCTTTCAGGAGTTGCTGTGAAATCGCCAAGGCCCCCTGCTTTCCTAGGATGGTGCTTTTACCCTCCCCCAAAGGCTGTGTGTGAGGCCCCGGAGGGTCTGACCGCCCACCGCACCAGTCACATCTCAATGCCAGGACTTTGTGTTGCCTGCTCAGAACAGGGGTTTGGCCCCCGGCCAAGTGTGTGGAAACTTCACCAACCAGCGCTTCACTGGCTCAGCCATCCTCCCTCTCCAGAAAGGGTTCTCTCTGGGGGAGTGGGGAAGGGAAGAGGGTGCAGCCGAAACGGAATGCTTTTCTTCGTGGGGACAGAAACGGTTTGCTGGCGATTCTCAGAGAATAGAATCGCTGCTACTGTGATGCCCGCTCCGCAGGGTGGACCCTCTGCGGACTGGACTGCGGGCAAAGCCAGAGAGCAAGCCTGTCCGCGCTGTCCCTGCAGGAGGGAAGGGACTGAGAGCAGAAAAGCCCATTTGCTGGAAAAGCGCTGAGAGGGTGGGAATGGAGGAAGGAGGTGGACAGACCACGGGCGGGGAAACGGCCGAAACGCTCTGGCCCTGCACCCTTCCACATCTCCAGCTTCAGCGGCCACACCATCAGCTTCTCTTAGAAGGAGACGCTCGTTGGCGTCACACATCTTCCTTCCTCCAACCTGAATGTTGGCTTGTTAGCTGGTAAATGAGTTGTGGTTAATGAAACAGTTTTCTCAGATGCTTACTTACAATTCAGGTTTGTAAGGATCATATCACGTGGAAATGATGAAGGCGGAATGAAAAGTGGGCCTGTGGACTCTCGGCCCTCACGTGAGCTCCACGGCAGCCGGGCAGCCACAGACCATGGCAATGACTCAGGTACAAGTGTACGGAGTGCAGAGGTCAGGGTGACAAAGGAGAGCGGGCGCATCCATTCCTCAGTCTGCGATGTGGAGACACTTCCTTAAGCGCTCTCTGTCTTCGCTTCTGTAAGCACAGCACTCCTCTCTTCCCAGCATAATCTCTGCCTCCAGGAGAACAATCTGGAAGGGTCACGTCCAAGCCTGCCTTTTCCTCGGCAGAAGTGTGAGGCCAGGGAGTCACATTAGCAAGCTTTGTCTTGATCTCCCCTGAAAGCCTTTGCTATGCGACCTCCGGCCCCAGAGGGGCCCTGAGATCACCCTTAAGCCGCCTGCCGGGAAGCAAAGCGCTCGGTTAAACTCTACAGTGAACATGCTCACGTGACAGTGATGAGTGAGCACCAGCAGACGTCCAGGAGAGGAGAAAAAAGCTACCCTGACAAACAACATTTATTAGGGACCTACTGTGTGCTGAGGCTACTGTCACTCTGTATTAGGTAATCAGAACAGCAGCCATGTGATTCCAGTGACAGATGGAGATGCTGGGAGCCAAGCCAGACAATTCTGTGTGGTTCCCACTTTGGCCCTGGCCTCCCCCAGCCGCTGCCTTCTGCTAGTGGACAACTTGGTTGGGAGGGAGGGGTAGGTAACACATATAGGTTAGTATTGAATGTACATTTATGTAGTCGTTTTTAAAGCATTTATCTATTTACAAGGGATTTATAATCTACGTATTAATCTCTGATCATTCTTTCCAATTATTAAGTCAGACATGGGAGGAGCCTTAACACTTTAAGTCTAGAAAGTGCTAAGCCACAGGGACTGTTTCAGCTGCTATTTCTCATCTTGGCCACAGCCCCTACTCCTCCCACCCATCTCAGAGGCCGAGCCCAGGCCTCAGTGGCTCTGCTCCTCAGCCAGCAAGGCCACGCCTTCCTCCTCGGGCCCCCAATCCCGCCGTTCCCACCCCCAGCCTGCTCTTGCCTCACCACCCACCGGCTTTCAGGTTTGGAGTTACAATGATCACTAGAATAACTTATTTGTGGGATTTTAAACATATTTAGGCCATGGCTGGTTTGGCTCAGTGGATAGAGCATCAGCCTGCAGAATGAAGAGTCCTAGGTTCAATTCCAGTCAAGGGCACATGCCCGGGTTGCAGGCTCGATCCCCAGTAGGAGGCGTGCAGAAGGCAGCCGGTCAATGACTCTCTCTCATCATTGTTTCTCTCTCTTTCTGGAGCAGGTCATGTATGACACTGACTGCTCTAAGTTCTAAGCAAAGTGTTTAGTAGAAGTGAACATTTGACATTCAGGCACTTTGTAAGAGTCTGTGCTAGGGCAAGAGAGGTTGGGCTTTCCGATAGTGGCCAAAAGTCTCCCAGAAGAAAAAGACAACGCGGATCTCCCTAGCCTCCCAGCCCCACCCACATGCACCACGGGTTTGGTTATGGGGTCCAGCGAAGTTCTGGCAGCGGCAAGTGTTCCAACAAGGCAAACTTTGTGGTGAGCCATGTCCAAACCAAGCACAACTGTATGAACATTTATGGTAACCGTGTTTCCCCAGTGAAATCAGACTCCACGCCTCCACTTTCGTCTCAGCCTTGCCAGCCACCTCGGCCTCCCCACAGTTCCTTTGTCTGGGTCATAACTATCAAATAGGCAGAGGCTGGAAGATTTCATGTCAAAGAATCACTTTGAGTGAAATGGGTGAAGAAATGTAATTAACAAATAGGGAGAAGTTAGGGGCCAAACTTCTCCACTCAGTGATAAGCCAGTGACTTTTAGCAGAAAGAGTTTAATAAAAATCTCTGCTGGTCACAGCTTCCCGAATGAGCAGAGAATGGGCTCATTGAGTTACTAGCCTCTGTACACTTGAAATTTTATAAAGAAACTAGAGGCCTGATGCACAAAATTCATGCAAGGGGCTCGGCCTTCGCAGCCCCAGCTTCATCCGGAAGGTCGTTAGGCTGTCTGGTCTAATTAATATGGTACGTTTTTATTATTATAGATTCTCAACCAAACAGTAGGCTTTGCTGACCCATAAGCAATACAGACCTCAGAGGGGAAAAAAATGTAGCTGCCGTTCTTCCAGACAACATAGTGGCTAATGAGAAACAAATTCAAAATCAGACACAGTCAATATTGACACAGTCAATATGAATCCAATAGAACACATTTCATGTGTTTAATGCAAATAATAGTGGCTCAAAATACAACGGCAGAGGGACATACTAATTCACTGTTTATATAACTCAGTCATGGATCTCTAAAAGTCAACATGCAAATGAATTCATATACTGGACAGGTAAATATTCTCCTTGGATGTCTTAACACCTAAGCAAATAGGCTCAATGCTTCTCCCAAAAGTTGCAGCAGGTCTATTACACTATCTTTGTCTCTAAAATTTTTTTTTCTTATTAAAAACTAATAAAATTCCAGAACCAGCTCCCTTGTCTACAGAGATTCTTTAAATTAGGCATTCTTTCATTCATGTTTTATTTCATGATCACACAGAAGAGCAGCTGTAATGGAAGAGTTGCAGTGGGTGTAGAGATAAAGGTGAGGAGGGCACAGCTCACAGTACAGCATCCCCAGCCAGCCTCCGGATGCGAAGATGGCACGGAAACAACACCCGCTTTCTTCCGAGCCTTCACTCGGGCTGGGGGTAGAGTCCACAGCATTTACCACAAGCACGAGACTCACCCCTGGCCCTCTGCTTCTGCACCAAGGCGGGGAAGGCGGCGGGGGGGGGGAGTTGGGGGGATAGCACATGTGGTTCTCATTTACAATGGCAACTGTTGGTATGAAAAGTCGGCAATGTGAGTCTCCAGTCGGTCGTTGGGATGGGGGCGAGGGGGGGGGGCGGGCACGGGGAGCAGAGGAAAAGGGCGAAGGCCTGAGGTTTCTGTCTGGGCTTTTGGCCCAGATTTTTGTCTACATCACTTGGCTTCTCTGGGCCGGGATCAATGAGGATGGTGTCACCTGACACCAGAAAACGTGAGTGCCGCTCTCGGAGCCTCTCGGAGAAGCCTGCATGAGGAAGCTGTGGCTGCAGGACCAGGACGCTCTTAGAATGACACTGTGCCTCCCAATCCATGAAGCTGCACAACTAGGTGAAGACACAAAACGCTCTTCCCCCATACAAGAATGAAAGCCTTTCTCACTCAAAACACAGGCACGGCCTTGAAGGATGTGAACAGTAAACACAGAAACCATCTTCTTTGTAAGATCTGAGTCACTGTTCTCCTTAGTTATAGAAGCCACACCCAACATTCAGATGTGTACTCTTGTTCAATTCCACTGTCTGTGCAAGCCAACTAATGTGTAGAGCGATCTTTTTTAAATCTGTAAAATGGGCATAACATCTTTTTAGCTAAATTACAAGACTGCTGTGAGATTTCAGTGAGGTGATATATGTGATGGGCCATGCATCGTAAGCTCTCGGACATTGCATTTCACCCTGTGCCATGAGGAGAAGGCCCAGCCTGCTCCCTTCTTCTCCAAGGCATCTTTCTAGGCTCCAGATTGAGTCCAAGCTTTGTTTCCTCCTACATCCTCCTCCCCCTGCGAGGCACACTGTCCGACAGGACATCCGACAGCCCACTCCATCCCTCCCCTCCTAACCAGCCTTCTTCTCCAACCAGCTTTCAACTGCCTTTAATGATATGTGTAATGAATGGATGTGCTTAATATAACATATGTTTTCCTAAGTCATGCATAGTAGCTGTAGAAGATTTTGGCTAACCAGATAAAGCTCCTGTTGGATGTGGATCTGGCCTGAGTTCCACACCTGGCTTGGCTCTTCTCACTGCAAGTCTCCTATCCAGATGGCTGGTCTCCTATCCTGAAGTTTGGTGCAAACAACACCTACATCAGACGCAACTGCAATGGAATTCCAGAGCCCCGCCTTTGCCCCGAGTCTGAACCACAACCACTGTGGGTAGGGCCTGGTCATGTGCTCTGCATTTTTGAAAAACCACTCAGGTGATTTTCCACAGACCAAGGTTTCAGAGGCCCTGCTCTGACTCCAGAGCTCACTTCGGAAGCAAGGATGGGGCGGTCCCGACCCTCAGTGCTGATGTAGGCTGAGAGCCTGTGTGAGATGAAGACTCGCCCCTTACAACCAGACCTACCGACCGGAACCTGCAGTTCAAGTGAATCCCCAGGAGGTTCTGCTGTATCCCCGGGGAAACTTTACAACCTAGTGATACCTGGGCCCCACCCAAAGATTTAGGGGGTCGGCCAAGGCAGTGGGCTCTTAACAAGCTTCCCAAGCTATTATTATGTTCAGCCAGAATAGAGGGCCATTGACTTCTAAATTCCAGCTCTTTTTCTACTTTAAATAATTTTTATTTTTCAATTAGAGTTGACATACAATATTATATTAGTTTCAGGTGTGTAACCCAGTGATCAGATATGATATGACGTACTAGTGATCACCCCCATAAGTCAAGTACCCACCTGGTATCACACATGGTTATTACAATATTATTGACTCTATTCCCTATGCTGTATTTTACATCCCTGTGATTATTTTGTAGCTACCAATTTGCACGTCTTAATCCCCTCACCTTTTCACCCATCCCTAAATCCCAGTTTCTTAAGGTTAAGCTATAGCCTGAGTTAAATCGGCCTCTGTGGTCTTGCCCAGGCCTAAGGACCACTGAGAGTGCTTTTTAAGGGGCAACAAACTCTGGAGACAAACAAGTTCAACCACACAGTGTTAAGGTCACCAAAACCCAGGCAAGCAGGCAGGACACACCCGTGATGCGCCCGGTGCCCCTGCGCTTCCCATCCTCGGATCGCCCCTCCCTCCCGCGCAGCTCCGCCCCTCCCCGATAGCCCCTCCCCTGCCTGGTAGCCCCTCCCCGGGAGCCCCACCCCTTCTGGGTAGCCCCGCCCCCTGTGACGTGCCTCCTGGGCCCGGCTCATGCGCATTCGCGCCCGCACCTCCCGGCCGCTCCTCCCCGGCGCTGTCATTCTCCGCGGCGCGGCGCCCAGTGCGGACTGCGGTGCCCGCAGCCCCTCTCCCGCCCTCGCCCACCCCTCGCCCGCCCAGCCGGCTGGCGAGCTCGCGATGTGACCGAGCCTGGTAGCTGGCGGGCGACTCTGCGAGCAGCAGCGCCTCGGCTTCTGTCTGGCCGCGTTCCCTGCGGAGCCGTGATTCCCTCGGAGCGGGAGACGCACACCAGGGGCTCGGAGCGCGCCCCCCGGGCCCGGTGCAGCCGCCGCCGCCGCCGGGCACCGCGGAGCCGAGGCGGCTGGTGCAGCGCGGGGCCCCCGGCCGCGCGCAGCCGAGCGCGGTCCCCAAGAAGGCGCCCAGTTCGCTGCGTCCCCGCGAGTTGACTGCAGTTTCCGAAGTTGGAGGGAGCCGTGCGGAGGCGAGGTTGGTTGTTATCATCTTCGCGGTGTGGGAAGCTGGGTGGCATCTCTTGTTAGCCGGGCGCCAGCTTGCGGGGGTCAGGGTGCCAGACGCGGACACACACACGCGGGAGAGGCCGCGGCGCAGCGGCCGTGCCAGCTGGACACGTGCAGCGCGAGGACAGGTGCTCGCGGGCACCGCGCCCGCTGCCCAGGGCGCATTCCCAGCTTTGCCGCCGCGATGTGTGCGGGGGGGGGGGGGGGGGGGGGGGGGGGGGGCGGGCGGGGAGCGGGAGGAGAGGGGAAGGAGGGGCGCAGGGGCCGGTCACCTCGTCTGAAGTCCTGGGGAGGCCTCCTGTAATATCCCTGGGTGCCCTGGGTCTTTGGGGATGGGAGCTAAGCCTCAGGCTTCCCGTGCACCCCACTTCTGTCTTCCCCTCGACAAAAGTTGCCAGCGTCTCCATAACAGCCCAGGGTTTTAAGGGGAAAACAGCTTGTATGTTAGCCCAGCCTTCTGTGCTGTAAGGCGAATGACATGGGAAATGTGCTCTGTTATGTGATTTCATGCACTTTAAGAATGTGAGCAAGTCTCGGAGGAGCAGGATACGGATGACACTTGGGTTTCACCCTGCCGTCCTGCGCCTCTTATGTAAGCCTCGCGGGGCAGCCCTGGCTCCCAGGGCAGCAGCTGTGGCCCCGTCCGGCTTGAGCAGCCTTTAATGGAAACGCTGACATGATCCAGGCGGCCTGACACCCGTTGCGCTCTTCAGGTGGAGTGCCTTCCCTGATAGGGAGCAAGCGAGCAGAAACCAAGCATATTTTCAAGGCATTAGACACTGAGTCGTGTTTTAAAATACATGCACTGTCAGAGCCCGCAGAGGACTGTGACATGTCCCCTTTGTTTTAGAGAAAGTGGACTTGGTCCTGCCAGGCAAGTGTGGATGGAGTCTGAAAGTTAAGAGCACTGAAGGGCTTAATTATCCTAGTAAACAAAGAGCATGGTTTATAGGTAGCTGCCTGGTGGACTTTGACGGGTAGACTTTTTAGCCTTTCTTTCTCATCTCTCCCCCAGAGATTCCTTCTAAGCAGTTTGGTAGATCCTCATCATTGATGTTTAATATTTGAGTTGATCAGATTTGTAAAAGGATACTTTGAAGTACCATATAGTACTGTGGTGACTAAGATAGTGAGGATTAGAAATAAGGAGACTATTCAGATTATTTAATGTAGTAGTCATTAGTGTATCCAAACAGATAACATTAATACTGCCCTAATATCTATCTATCTACCTACCTACCTACCTATCTATCTATCTACCTACCTATTTATCTACCTATCTATATTTTTTAATTTGCACTTATAATAATTGTTAAAATCAAAACTCATGGGTACATTTTAATGTAAGACTTTTTTGGGGTAATCTTTAGAAAAAGAAGCACATTTATGTATGGTATTCCAGCATAGAACAAGATGAACTACTTATAGGTACCTCACTTAAAAAATACAGTTTCTTTGAAGAGTTCTAAGAAAATATACAAAATATTATTTCAGAGGTTGGAAAGTTGGTCAGGTCAACACACTGTGGTTTGTGAGACTATCCATGGCTTATATCTGAAAGAGAGACACCCAGGATTGGGGTCCCAAGCAGGCTGACCCTCCAAAGCACTTGCATTGTTATAGAGAGGACAGAGCAGGGCAGGTACCTAAACTCTGGGCCTCAGTGTCATTGTCTGTGAAATGGGGTGGCAGCAGCTCCTCCCTCATTGCTTGGGTGTGGATTAGATGAGCTGTAGACGTGAAGCTGTTGCACCAGTGTCTGGCCATGAAACTGGCTAAAGCAATCATGGTTAGGAGAGGAAATGGGCAGCTTGGACGACATTGAGTGACTGCTGACGCAGGTGAACAGAGTCAGTTCACGTGTATAACAAGGGGAAGGTATAAGCAATTTACTAGACACCTCCTAGGGGATGCAGACTGGCTGGGGTCTGACTCGCCGTCTCCCCACGATTCCTCTCCGAGGTACGTGACTCCATGTCCGCGTAGAGAGATGGGGAAACTGAAGCCCAGGAGATCAAGTAGTAGAACTCAGCGTGGGGATCTTCGCCCGCGCCTGTCGTTTCAAACCCTGTTGCTTTAAAGCCGGCTGCCTCAGCTTGCCCACTGCTGCCTCCATCGCCCCTCCTCTCCTCCTCACAAGAACATAATGAAATAAGTGCAGTATTATCTTCAGTTTGCAGATGAGGACATTGAGGTTGCACATTAAAGTATGCAAAGTGCTAGACAGCAATCGCAACCTCGTTCTCCGCGACGGGGAGCTTTGCTATTATCATAATTAATGTTTAGTAACTGGCCCCTCACAGGTGAGCGAGGTGCCAGCAGGTGCGGGGGTGCTCCCTGCAGTGTGAAGTGACTCTGTGGCTTTGTACTTCCTTGTTGGTGTATTGGGGCAAGTCAAGAAGAGAAAATGGGTATGAGGTTGCCAACTCACAGTGGAGGATGGGGCCCCCGGTTGGTTTCCTGCCTGCAGATGGGGCTGCGCTGGTCCAGGTGGACTGAACCGTGATGGAAGCAGCGATGCACCAACAGTCATGCCCTCTCCCGGCGAGACTAGTCCCAGCGGAGAGCTCCCAGGGGCAGACCGAGAGCCCTGGCACGGTGCCACGCACCGTCCTGTTTGCTCAGAACTGAAGTGGCTGTGCCTCACCTAAATAAGCATGCTTCCTCTCGGCCTTTGCACTGCTCTGGGAGCAGCCGCAGGGCCCGAGGGAGCAGTGCTGTGCCGAAACTGGTCACAGCCTGCTGGCCGTCCCGCCTGACCGCCGGCGGCTGGGCCTGATGGGCAGAGCCCGTGCTTCGTGGCTTTCTCCCATTACCATCCAGGTCCCCCATGATGTTCTTAGTGAACACTGCCTCTTTCCTAGGCATTAAAATTGAATCACTGTATGAGGCACATGGCAACAGGCCACTCACAGACTGATTTAATTATTAATTACCCCTCTGAGCTGATGCGTCCTACCTCGGGGGAGTACTTCCAGACAGATGTTCCACACCGGCTTTTTCTGTCAAAAATCAAAACTCTCCCTGTGGTGATGCAGTTAACGACGCTGTGTTGCATGTCTGAGAGTGGCTAAGAGAGTAGCCCTCGCAAGTTCTCATCACAAGAAAAGAGGTCTGTAGCTGCGTGGATGAGAACTAGACTTGTGGTGGTAGTTACTTCTCAACAGGTACAAGATCGATGCATTAGGTTGCACGCCTGAAATCAATATATGTTAAGTACCAATTATATCTCAAAATAAAATAAAATAAAATAAAATAAAAGACACGCTCTCTGAGAGGGAGATCGGGGGAGGCCTCCGTGTGCTGGGGGTGCACAGCCGCAGGGGTGCCCAGAACCCTGGGTGAAGCCACTGAGGCTCGCCACAGCTCTCTGCTTGCCCCTGCTTTTCAGAGTTAGCAGACCCCTTATCCTCAGCGAACACCTAGGGTTCAGATGCTCCTCTGTTCTGGGTGGTTCTGCAGTGAAATCTCCCCCGACACCCTCGTCACTTCATCCAGGCCCACACTGACTTTTAACCAGCGCCTCAGAATTTGCATGTGGTTCTGTGTTCTTTCTTGTCTGGCCATCTCCTTGTTGGCTCCTCCGTGGCCACTTGCAGACTTCCCACTCCCTCTCCCCGGCGCCGCTTCCTCTCACATCAGCATGGACGAGAAGTGCCGGCTGCTCTTCACATGGACATACATGCACGACCCGCTCACTCTCTCTCCTACCACTTTGAATTGTCTGCACTTCAGGCTCAGGGAGTGGGGAGCTGATTACATTCTGGAGCTCTTGCCTCAGACATCCCTGAGCTCTGTTGGGGTGTGTGTGTGTGGGGGGGGGGTGCTTTATACAGGTTTCTGATTATACAGGCAAGCAGTTCTGTGCACATGGCTGCGAGCCCCTCAGGCTGGGGCACTGCGAGCTTGAGAGCACAGGGCCGGTGTGGGCAGCAGGCAGCTCCGAGTGGGATTTATCTGCTGCGTGTCCAGTCCTCACTGGCTATGCCCTGGAGAAGACGGGAGTGGTCACTAACATGGGACTCCCTCCTGCTGGCTGCCGTGTTGAGAGCTCTACTTCAGCATTTACTGTAATCCTCAGAGTGGACCTTATATGGTAGGTACTTTATTCTCCTCTTTTGCAAAAGTGGAAACGGAGGCCCAGAAAGGTTAGTGCACTTGTCCAAGGCCACACTAGTGAGTTTTGGAGCCGAGGGTAGAGTCAGGGCTGCCTGAGAGCCCTGGGCTCCTTACACAGCAACTACTGCCTCTGGCTGTGCAGCCTCCGTGGCAGTTACACTGTTCATGGGTGTCCTAAGTTGTGCTTCTAAAAGTGATCCTAGCCCAGCCGTGGGCAAACTACGGCCCGGCCCGTTTGAAATGAATAAAACTAAAAAAAAAAAAAAGACCGTACCCTTTTATGTAATGATGTTTACTTTGAATTTATATTAGTTCACACAAACACTCCATCCATGCGTTTGTTCCGGCCCTCCGGTCCAGTTTAAGAACCCATTGTGGCCCTCGAGTCAAAAAGTTTGCCCACCCCTGTCCTAGCCCTAACCCGTTTGGCTCAGTGGATAGAGCGTTGGCCTGCAGACTGAAGGGTCTCAGGTTCGATTCCGGTCAAGGGCATGTACCTTGGTTGTGGGCACACCCCCAGTAGGAGGTGTGCAGGAGGCAGCTGATCGATGTTTCTCTCTCATCAATGTTTCTAACTCTCTATCCCTCTCTTTTCCTCTCTGTAAAAAATCAATAAAATATATTAAAAAAAATAAAAGTGATCCTACACTGTGTCAGTCCCTGCATTCCCTGGGGCAGGGCTGTGCCCGCCGGCCTGCCCACGGCCAGCAGCTGGCATCGACTGCCATCGCCTGTCTCCGTGGAGGAAAAGTTTAAGCTTAGTCCATGCCGTGAGCTCCGAGAAGAGACCCCGAGGTTCGCGTTGTGAAATAGGAAGCAGAGAGCCTGTGGCTGGTACCGGGACACCCCGGGGGCCGTGTTAATGTGGCTGTTTATCTGGGTTTGGGGTCACATACTTGTGTCATCCTCCTTACAGAAAGGAGAAGTGTAGAGTCCTGGGATTTTCTCAAGTGACTAAAAGAAAAGGGGGGGGGGGGGTGTTATGTAAGTGAAAACAGGGTCAGTAGTGAGCACATGACCAACAGTGTCATGAGTCATTCACAGGGAGACTGAGGCCTTTACAGTACATGAACACGCGTGTCTGGCAGGTAAGGCAGGTGTTGCCTGGAAATGTTCTCAAAACCCCGGTCCTGAGCTCCACTCCCAAACTTTTTTTTTTTGCTCAGGAGCCAATATTCATTCAGTAAGTTATTCATATCCCAGGGTTTGAGTTACTGTTGTGTGATGGTTATAATATGTTAGCGTATCTTGTGGATGTCTCATGCACTCCCCTTCCTTGATTCTTTTGGGTCTGTAGAGCGACTACTTACGAAAAATTCCGTATTCTACATGTAGGCTGTCTTCAGAGGACAGGGAGATTGGCCTGACTGGGAGCTTTTCCATAAAATGCTGAGTCCTGGGAACCTTATAGAGTAGTCGAGTTAAAAAAAAAATGTTTTATTTGATCAGTAGCCGCTTTGCACCTTCCTCTCTGATCAGCCGTGTCCTCGGGCGTCTGGTCCCACTATGTCCGTGACAGGATCACCACGCTCACACCCTGGCTCGCTCCAGCCCTTCTCCCCACTGTGCTCACCCTGCTGCTGCGTCACCCGCTGCCGACACTGCTGGGAACATCGAGGGGGCAGCTCACGTTATCAGTCAGAGTCAATAAAGCCACACAAGACAATGAACTTTTTTAATTAACACAAAATCCCGTCTGTAACATGGCTGCCCACAGGATGCCACCACCTCTGTGTCCCCTGTGGGAGCTGCAAGCCTAGGGCCTCACTGTTCTCCCCATACCTGCCACCTGCCCAGGAGGGCCAGGCCTCTGCTCAGTCCTCAGCCACCCGCCCGCAGTGCTGGGCAAACCCAGGGTGAGTGAAGTGTCATGTCCGCCCGCACCAGTCCCTACCCATCTGGCAGATCTGCCACCAGTCGCGCTGCCGGGCGAGGCGGCCTCAGACAAGAAGGTCCCCCCTGCCCTGGAGAACCTGGGTCTCTGGAGGGGAAGAGACCGGAGCTCGGTGGGCACCAGGGCAGCAAGTGCTGGCTCCGCAGGGTCCTGGCTCCAAGGGGCTCTCCCTGCGGCTGTGGGCCAGCTGAGGGTGGAAGGCAGGTCGGAGGGGAGCAGGCAGCGATGGGAGCGGCTGGCGGACAGCACAGCGAGCGTTCTTACCGAGGGAGCAGAGTACAGTGGCGTGAAGGTGCCAGAGAGGGCATCTGACCGGGACAGCTGGTCCATGTGGCTGATGCGCGTGGCGAGGTGGGCGAGGCTGGAGGTGCAGAGCGAGGCTGCAGCCACTTCAGGAAGGGGCGTCCGATGGATTTGAGCACTTTAGGTTGTCCTTTCAGAACGATCACTCTGGGTGTTTTGTAGAAAAGGGGGGAGGGGGGGGCGGAGGTACGTGCAGAAGAGAGAAGCCTGCAAGGAAGCTGTTGAATCCTCATGCAGGTTTAAGGTCTGAACTCAGACGGGTGGGAGGGGGAGAAGGAGGGGGGTGGCCACTTTAGGGGACTCCCAGACCTCTGGCTGGAGGAGTTAGATGGACAGAGGGGCCCTTGGTACTGGAGGCAAACACAGAGGTGGCATGGTTTGCAGGGGAAGATGATGAATTCACCTGCGGATGCGTGGACAGGGTGCCAGGGCTGAGCCGGGCAGTGGCACCAGCCTGTGGCTCTGGAACTCGGGACACAGGCCCGAGCGGGGAACAGCTCGCTTGGGGAGGTGCCGTGGAGACGAGGCCTGCCTGGGAGAATGCGCGGACGCCAAGGAGATGGGACGGTCACATTCACTGAGAGGAGGTTCTGCCAGGTGCTTGGACACAGAGCGCAGGAGCCAGAGGCAGAGCGGCTCCGTGGGCTGGAAGCCGGCGCCGGGAGGGAGGGGGTGGAAATGACAGGCAGGGCAAAGGGGCAGGGCTGACTGTTCCCTTGCTTTGTCCCCACAGGGGACGGGCTGTTTCTCACGTGGCTTTCAGTGCCTGAGACCGTGTGGAAGGAGGGTGGGAGTGGGGGAAGGGAAAGGAGTGAGCAATGCAATCATGAGCGGAGGGCGATCCTGGGTCTCAGGCTGCTTATAGACTTGCCATTTCTTGTTTTTTTCACTTACTTTTTCTCTTTCGTGGAGAAAAGCGGGCACTTGGTAAACTGGGAAGAATGCAAGAATCACCTCCTCAGTGCCACAAATGCTTGGTTCTCCGAAGCCGACACAGCTCACTGCACACGTGCACGCGCCCCTGATGGGGACGTGGCAAACGACAATATGTGACAGTTACAGAATCTAGGCTTTCCCCGGGGAATAGCACCCTTGGAGGTTTGGGCCTTTGAACCAACCCTTTTACAGTGATTGATGCGCGTCTTGGCCCGCTGGCTGGTGTATTTGGGATAGAATGAGTGCAGTTTCCTACAATTTTCACTGCCTTAAAAAGAGGCCTCGTGATGCTATAGAGACAGAGCGTGGGGCTGTGCGTTCTAGTTAACACCATGCCTCTCAGTCCTTGCCCATCTCACCCTTTGATTTGACCCAGGGGACTGAGGCAGGGTTCAGGTGACTGCATGAGACGACAGCGGAGTGGCCGAGCTCCTGGGACCCCCGACGGGCATCTGACTTCGAGTCCGGGGTCTTGCCACCCCATCGCAAGGCCTGTGTCTGCGTGAACAGCTGCTCAAGAAAAACCAGGGGGTGGGATGTTTAAAAGACTTTTTGATTAGTCTGCTCGAAGCACCAACATCTACCTTTGATGGGCCACAGGTTACTTATGCAAATGTGATTAAGTCAGACTGGGGGACAATCTTTTCTCTCACATGAGCATCTTATTATTTTCATTATCTTAAAAGCTTTAAAAAAGCATCTGAATTATAAAATAAAAGGATCACATATTCTAAACTGCAGAATTATCGTAGCTAAACTTGCTGTTTGTGCTACAAGGGAAATTGATTTTTTAGTTGTTGTGATGGGTGCTGTGCGTGAGAAGCATGGCATGTGCAAGTGTGTGTGCATGTATATGAAATGAAAACCAGCCCAATCAAGTTCAATCTATCGGCTCTCCTTTTATGATATTATTCTCGAATTCTCCAAATACATTAAGTGGTGGAGCTTGCTTTGTCTTGCCAGAGCAGCTGTCATGTTACCCACTTAGTGCCAACCAGTTCAAGCCTTTGCCTTTTTCTTAAGCAGTGTAAAGCGATACAGGGCAAATCTGAAGGGTTTATTTTAGTTTTATAACTTGTATTTGGCTCCTGATATTCTATAATTATGACTTAAGTAACGTTGCTGCTGTTGAAGCAGAGATTAGCTGTTCATATACAGTAGTATTAGAAGCATGAAATGTAACTTGAGTTTTATGACTGAAAAGTTTATGATGCTACATTTTATTTATTTCAAGTTCATCTTTTGCTTCTTTATTTTTATATTATATTTATTTCACACAAAAAACACCTAAGAGCCTTACAAAATGGCAGTTTCCGGATGAAAGCAATTTCTAGCAAGTGGCAACATGCTGGTACCCAGCGCTTATCCTTAAACCTCAATTTCAAGCTTCGTGGCGCCAATTATGCATTTTAGCTTTATTAGGAAAATTTGAATCCAAAGGGGCTTATGCATTTGTGACAGTCAGTGGTTTGACCTTTTGTTATTAGTGCTGACTTTTTAAAATAACCACACATTTCACATTTTTTAAAGTTTTATAAAAATGTTAGGGGACCACCAAAGTTGTAGTAATTACCTTTACACACGGTGTCTTGTGGTAGCCTTGCTCCGTGTACCTAACAGATCACAATACAGGTGCATGCAATTGAAATAACAATATAAGGTAATGTGGTATTTTAGATATGGTTTTGTATTTGTAATCATATGTGAAGAACCTGAAATAAAATTAATTCGGTCATTTCATGCCTCATGTGTCCCCATTTCATCCAAGGCAAATACGATCATCCAGGGCTCAGTGGTGCTCCGTCGAGGCTCTGACGTCACTGTACTGACGTTGCTCTCAAGATGGATACCTAAGCTGCATGTCCTACTGATCTTCCCAGGAGTGTGCATTTTAATATTATGTCGTAGGAGTTCTCACTTTCTAAAAAGAGGAATTAAATTGGCCCTTTTTTCTTCCTATTGAAGTTTATTCAGGCATTTTTGTGTTATGTGTACTTGACAGGAGAGAACATGTCTAAATTAGTCATCTAATTTGAATATCATAATTACGTGTGCAGTGAGGGCTTGATTGACTAGGGAGCGTTTGCATTTTAGCTCTTAGTGGATTTAGGAATTACATGCTTAATATTTCAGAGTCCGAAACCTGCTTCTGTTTACCAATAGGCACACGGAGACAAATGTAAACATTAAGAAAGAGAATTTAGAAGGATATGCTCCTTCTTCCAATGTTAGGAATTGTCACGTACCTGTCTACTGAAGCGTTTTCCTCCACGTAACGGATCGATGAGAAATGCGGAAGTGACTGGAAACTAGCCTGGTGTCGCTTGTAGTGCCCAAATGGTTAGTGTTGAGATGAGGAATATACGCCTTTGTTTTTCTTTTCTTTTTAAAATTTTTATTATTTGTTAAATATATTTTTATTGATTTCAGAGAGGAAGGGAGAGAAAGAGATAGAAACATCAATGATGAGCGAGAATCATTGACTGGCTGCCTCCTGCACGCCCCTACTGGGGATTGAGCCTGCAACCCAGGCATGTGAAATTGAACCTGGGACCCTTCAGTTTGCAGGCCGATGCTCTCTGCACTGAGCCAAACCAGCTAGGGCTACTCCTTTGTTTTTCTAAATAAAAAATAAAGATGCTTTGGAGTAAAGTATTATGAAACTTGATAGACATTTAGACATATCTGGATAATGCCAAGAAGATTTTCTCTTTGCTTTATTATATAACTAGAGGCCCCAGTGCACGAAATTCATGCATGGCTAGGGTCCCTAGCGGCTGCCAGCGGGGGCCTCCCTTCCCCCGGCTGCCTGCCACCGCTGCCGACCAGGGCAGGGCTGGCCAGGGGGAGGGGCCCTGCCCCCTAATCGAACTCCAGGTCAAACTCCCGGTCAAGGGGACAATTTGCATATTAGCTTTTCTTATATAGGATAGTCACTCTGCCTAAAATATACATCTTGAACTTTAACCTCAGTGTGAAATGCTCAATATCGCCAAAGTAGAATTGAAACTAAAAATGTGGAGTCTTGTGAAAAGCACGCAATGTGGATAGCAGCTTTTCAGGCTCTGGGCCGGGACATTTGAAACAGGGTTGCTCAACTCGATGGCTGCAGGGGAAAATGAAACACTGAAGTGTTTAACTGATGCTGAATGTAATGGTTTCTGCCACCACAGTTCTTAACCTTTCCAATGGGCTGAGTTATTTGCTAACAGTAGCAGGTCAGGAACTGAATTCTTAGAGAGCTTTTCTTTTAACAAATATTCAATAGCATTTTCCAGCTTGTTCTCCTGGATACAACTCATAACAACAGCCCCGTGTTTCCCTCTGCTGTCTGGCAGCCCCAGGCGGTTTGGCACGGGGCCCCTCCTTCTCTTATGCATTTTCCCAGCTCCCCACATCCTCAAAATTGTCAGCCTTGGCTGAGAACGAGCCTTTTGCATCCTCACAGTTACAAGGGGAATAAAACAACTTCTCCCTGTAATGTGCCAAGGCCTGTGGTCACAGAATCACCACTTGCTAGTCATATGCTTTTCCTTTCTCTGTGTCCTCGCTGGCTTCCGGAAGTGGTAACAAGGCTTCGTTGAGATGTGAGCCCATCAGTTTGGTTCCATCTGTCTTACACTCTCTTCAGAGCTTTGGTTCTCAGCCAGGGTGGCCGTGCCCCCCGGGATGCTGGGCCCTGTCTGAAGGCATCTTTGGGTGTCACAGCTGGGGACGGGAGACAGCTGGCATCCGGTGGGGGAGGCAGGGGTGCTGCTTTCATTCTGTGCACAGAACAGCCTCTGGGGAAGAGGCTGGCCCTGAGGGCTGAGGTTGAGAAGCCTGATCTAGAAGGTAGGGAATGTCGGTTAAGTTTGCTGTATACTGTTTAAGCAAATGGAGATGTGACAGGTGACTCTGGTGAAGAAATCATTGCATTCGATGCATTCGTTTATTCGACACCTACTAGGTCCTGAAAACACAATAATGAAGACTGTGGCATAACCCCAGAGCCCAGGAGTTTACACTCTTTGCAAGATGACTGGAAAATAAAATACTGCTGCTTGGTACAATAAACCCTTTGAGAATTCAGCTTTTAGAAAGGTAATAGGTAATTAGAGGGCCGGCATAGCATGTTAAATAGAAACCATTGAGATTTCATTGGCTAGATATGGGGGAATATCTGAAAGAAATCATGTTCTCTGTCTAGATGTGATATTAGTCATTTGTGGGTGAAATTAGTCATTTTTCCTTATAATCATTAATAGGTCCCATTTCTTGCCCACCTCCTCATTTCCACTGGTATTATTTTGAAATGTCAGGAAAACACCAGGCGGTGTTGACAACTAGGTGTTACTTTAGAATGGTAGGATATTCATTTCTTTTAACATCTTCATTGAGGTATAATTTACATGCCATGGGTCTCCCGTTTTAAGTGTATAATTCCATCTGTCTTACACTCTCTTTAGAGCTGTGGTTCTATTGTGATTTTTAAAAAACATACAGAATTGTGGAACTATCAGCACAATCCAGCCGTAGGATTTTTCCATCACCCCCAAAAGATCCGCTGTGCCCATGTGTGGGCACTGTGACGCCCACAGGCAGCCTGGGCCACACTGACTTTCCTGTCTTTTTCTTTTTTATGTCTACACTAGAGGCCCAGTGCACAAAATTTGTGCACGGTGGCGGTGGTGGTTGGAGGGGGCGGGTAATCCCTCAGCCCTGCCTGCATCCTCTCACAATCCGGGACCCCTCGGGGAATGTCAGGCCTAAACTGGCAGTCAGACATCCCTCTCACAATCCGGGACGCTGCATGCATCAGTGACCATACTTTTCACAGAGATGAAAGGCATCTTGCTGTTGTATGGGCAGCTACATTTTTTTTGCCCTGATTATAAAAAGTAGTACATAACATGGTCCTTCTGAGGCAGTAGTACCATTTTCCCCATCTTATGGGTAGAAAAACTGAAGCAGAGAGAAGGTAAGTAATTGGCTTTGTCACACAGGTATAAGTGCCAGAATCAGGGCTGACCACAAAATGTGCAAGCCAGAGTCCATGCATGTCATCGCTGCATCATCCTGTTTTTTCAGTGTTGGAGTAGCCTTGCCAGGTTTTAATTTTTAAATCTAAGAGACTGTTCCCAATATATAGGGTAGGGTCCCTAGGCCTGTCGGGCAATCAGGGCCATCTGTGGGGCGACTGGTGGGCGGGATGATTGGGGGACCCCTGCTGGCACCTGCATTGCTGGCAGCCTGGCACTACCCACTGGCCATCCCTGCCCCCCAATCGCTGCCGCCGGTCACCTCCCTCTTGGGGGAGGGGGTGGACACTCAGAGCAGGAGGGGGCAGCTCCTGTGTTGAATGTCTGCCCCCGGGTGGTCAGTGTGCATCATAGTGACCGGTCGTTCTGCCATTTGGTCGATTTGCACCTTAGGGTTTTATTATATGGGATTTCCATCGCTATAGATCTGCCTTTTAGAAAACCTGTGGACATTTCATTTAGAACATTAATTTTTACACTTAAATGTGGTTAGCTACCTTCTTTCTGAAGCTCAGCACCCGTTCATATTTGTCATGTAACCTGTGCCATAGCCACGCTGCGGTGAGGCGTGGGCACAGGGAGCTGTTGGAGCCACAGGATGGGTCCGGCGGGACACGAAGGGGAGAAAGGCCGCGGGGTTACGGCAGCATCGGGGCCACGTCTTGTGCGCGGCATAGTGGAAGCCATTCTGCAGCTTTGTCCTGTTTTGTTGCCAGTGCATCTGTCCACTGAGATAAAGTTAGAGAAGCGAGTGAGAAGCAGAGGCCGGCGAACACCTGCCTGATGTGGGGAGAGAATAGACGGATTAAAGCCAGAGCATTTCCCTGCTGGGGATTCTGTTGGCTCAACAGTCCCTCAGCCAAAAGCAAACCCTTTGGGGCCAAATGTCTTTGAGAATTCAGCTCTTAGAAAGGTAATAGGTGTGTTTACTGGACATTCGGTAACACTCCCATGGGATTCAGGAAACACAGTAATTTCTGTGGCAAAGGAGACGAATATTCATATTTTGTTGGACAGAAAAAGACAAAATAATCTCATGTCAGTTCAGGTCCGTTTTTTGGAGCAAATTTATTTGTTAGCAAAGGAACAAAGAAACTCTGTTTTCATGAAGCTTTGCATTTCAAAATTGGGGATAAAGGTTTATGAACCTTTCCCTGTTTATCCCAAGATATTTCGTTTCTAATAATCGTCCCATCCTCTTCCTGGCTCCTGCCCTCCCGTCTCCTCTGCCTCTCCCCCCCGTCCCCCCCCCCCCCCCCCCCCCCACCACCACACACACTTCATGCAGCTTGGCCATCAGTGGACTTGTCTTTCTTTCACATCATTAACTTCCCATCAGACTTCACAAATGCCAAGTCTGCCGTTCCGTTTGGGTGGGTGGAGGCCAGGTGTGGATGATGGCCCCGGCCTGCCTGCCCTGTGGTTGTGGGTTCACCCCCTGCTGTAGGCTGGACTGTAGCCTGCGCACCTCCTCCAGCCCCCAGGCCCAGGGCCCCAAGAGATGAAGATAGTTTTGTTGGGTCAAAAAGATGTCCTTGAGCCCAGCCGGTGTGGCTCAGTGGCTGAGCGTCATCCCATGTGCCAGGAGGTCACCAGTTTGATTGCCAGTTGGGGGCACATGCCAGGTTTTGATCCCCAGTAGGGGGAGTGCAGGAGGCAACTGATCGATATTTCTCTCTCATCAATGTTTCTATCTCTCTCTCCATCTCTCTCCCTCTCTCTAAAATCAATAAAAACATTTTTAAAAGTTAAAATAAAATAAAAGATGTCCTTGAAGGAAATTCCTCCAATAACGATGGCAGCTAGCCCCAAACACGTGCCATTCCAGGTAGCCCCAAACACGTGTGTGGTAACCTTCACACCCATCACAAAACCATGGGCCGTGAGACTAAGCAGCTATAGGAAGAGATAAAAACCAAAGCAGAGAATCCACGAGAGTAAATTCTCTTGAGATGAAGATATTTAGAATTCAAGAAAGATAAGGACATGCAGAAAGCGGCACGGGCTCACAAATTAGAAGCAGGACACCCATCCAAAGCAAGACATTTCAGACTTGTTCCAAATGGTTAAAAAGCCGGCATGATCGCGTTCTATCATTTGCCCAGCGGTATTCAGCAAGCCTCTTCAGTCTTCGCCATCAATTTCACATCTCGGTTAATTTTCAGATTCCTTGGTGGTGCTCAGCAAACTGTAACTGGTCATGGGTCTTAGCTGGTTTCCGCACACTCTGAAGTAGCTACACGCCCGTCAGGGATGGGAACGCATCTTCCAGCCCACGTGTGGAATTTGCTTTTGTGTGCGTGTGAGTGCTCGCGCTCTCGGGCACCCTTCCTGAGGCAGAACATAAGCAGGTGGGGGACCCACGTGCCAGCAAGGAGACACAATCTCTGCAAATTGGAGGAAACGACAGAGCATGTTGTTGGCCCAGCGTCAGAGAACAATGGTGCGCTCACAGCAGTGATGGCGCACCTATGACACGCGTGTCAGAGGTGACACGCGAACTCATTTTTTTGGTTGATTTTTCTTTGTTAAATGGCATTTAAATATATAAGATAAATATCAAAAATATAAGTCTTTGTTTTACTATGGTTGCAAATATCAAAAAATTTTTATATGTGACACGGTGCCAGAGTTAAGTTAGGGTTTTTCAAAATGCTGACACGCCGAGCTCAAAAGGTTCGCATCACTGGCTTACAGGGACACCCAAGAAGTGCCCGAGGGGGGCTGAGGACCTCGCCAAGGCGTGAGAAGTTCTTAAAGAGTGTGAGTCGGAAGTCAACCAAGTGCAGGGGTGGTGGTTTGGATGCTTTAACAGGCGCTCAGGTGCCGGTCCTGGGGTGACATTGAAAGTTCTTAATTGCTTCAAGTGGGACGCCAACATTTCTGTCTAAAGACGCTGGCCTGTTGCCATGGTCGTGGGAATCCAGGACTTCATCTCGGGTGTCCAGGCCACCTCCTGCTCCAGCCGCAGCGACAGTGCCTCTCGGGTCTCCCAGCCTCTCTGCAAGCATCACTCCCTCTCCTAGCTCCCAGCTTGCAGGAGCCGTGCTCGCCCTGTCTGGTTTTGCACCTGTCTTCTCTCGCCCAGTGTCTTCCTGGGTGTGCAGACACTTCTCGTACCACATTTCCTGTTGTTACAGAGCTGACAGCCACAGGGCCTCCTCGTCCACAGTGCACGTTCCTCCTCATTCACAGAGCCCCCACCCTCTCCGTGCCTGCTGGTGCTTTCCCTCTGTTGGGCTGGGGGCACCCCTCACCCCTCTCCCCTCTCCCCTTGGTCTCTTTCCCTCTTTCTCTCCTGCTGCCTTCCCAGCCCTGGTTCTGCATCCTGGCCCGTGAGCCCATCACCTGGCAGCGTGGATACACAGTGATGCCAAGGCCCGCCCCCGTGGTGGTGACTGATGTGCTCTGGGGGCCTTGGTCTTGGTGGTTTTTGAAAACTTCCTGGCGATGCAGAACCACCGGTTTAGAAGTCGTGACCCCGACCCACCGTCTATTGTGTAGACGGTACGTCCTTGGGGAAGGAGACACAGGGAAGTCAGAAGAGGAAGGGTGGGAAGAGACGGGACAGCTTCCTCATCCCTCTGTTCACTTCTGTCAGTGACACCTACACCCACTCACAGGCGTGGCTCCGTCTCCCCTCGGACTGGGCTCCCATCAGTAGATGCCAGGTAGTCAGGTGGCCCAGTGCCCCATCAGACATGCACTTCTGTCGAGAGTGTCACAGCTGGCGGAGCCACTGCTCCTTGTTGTGGTCGCCCAGCCTGTGTGGAAATGGGAAGATCTGCAAAGTCAGAACCCTCTGTGGCTCACGTGTCTTAGGAGTGAACATGGCCCTTCTCTCAGGTCCACGGCCCAGGACGTCCCATCTCAGGACCAAACCACGAATGCTTACTTTTGCTGGCTCTTCTGCTCTGAACGAACGTTTAATTTTGTTCCTTGAAGGGAGAAGTGAAGCCGCAGGGGGAAAGCCCATAGGCAGAGGACGACTTGACCTTACAGGTCTTCCTGGGTTTCTTTTTGCCTTGTTTCCATAAAGAAGTTAAGAGTGTTAAGGGGTAGCTTTCTCCCCCAATCACCCACAGACCTAGAGAACCATGTGCCAGGCCTCACAGGAAATTAGGATGCTTTCAGTGGCCGTGAATTATTTATTTCTTAAGAGCCTTGTGAACCAAGAGTTGCAAAAATGACGTTGAGGAGGTGGCGGGGGTTGCAGAGGGAAAGGCACCGGGATAATTAGAAATCTTACTTAAAAGCTGCTTGAGAACACATTTGCTTCAGTCAATCACCCGTCTGCCCCGTCCGAACATGCGAGGAAGGTTCTGGCTTTATTTTTTCCTATTGATAGGACATTGGATGGATTGATCTGGAAGTTGAATTCCATTGTAGAGGTGCTGTTGGCCTGGCTTCTAGGAAGCCGCTCTGTTTGTTTGTTAGGGCTCCCGTAACAGAACGCTCAGAAGGCGCGGCTGTATCCGCAGACTCTGGTTTCCATGCTCTGGAGGCGGAAGGCATGGCTGCGTGGCCGCAGGCGGGGTCCTCCGGGCCTCTGTCCTGGATGCGCAGGTGGCTGTCCCGCTGCTCTTCACCCCCGTCTCTGTGTCCTAGTCTCCCTCCCCTTGGAGGACACCTGTCGCGGTGAATTAGGGCCCGCCCTTATGACCTCATTCTACTTAATTATCGCTTTAAAGACCCCTCTCCACACACACTCCCATCCTGACATGCATGAATTTTGACAAAACAGGTTTCAGCTCGTCACACCCCCACCCCCTAGGGAATATGTAGGGGGAAGAGCATGAAAAAAGGCAAGAAGAAATTCTCCCAGAGCGGGTGTCCCCCACCCTGTGCGGCCACGCCTCTGTCCGTCCCTGCAGCAGGCCCAGGGGCGCAGGAGCCACAGGTGGCATCACCCAGGACGCCAGCCCCCCACACTGGACTCCAGCTGTGAAGTACCTGACTCAGACAGGAGCCCCGTTTGGACGAGCTTCCTGGACAAGTGGGGGGGCCTGTCCCCTGAACCAGACCCCACCGTGACGTCACAGTGTAGGTTGCTGCTTTGGTGGCTTCAGAACAAAGGGGAACACCGCTTCCCGAGGCGATTCTCATCTGCAGCTCCCACGGCCTCCACGGGGCTGCATGTCCGGGGTCACGGCTGTGGCTCCCACGGCCTCCACGGGGCTGCGTGTCAGGGGTCACGGCTGTGGCTCCCACATCCTCATGGGGCTGCGTGTCCAGGGTCACGGCTGTGGCTCCCACGGCCTCCATGGGGCTGCGTGTCCGGGGTCACGGCTGTGCACAGGTTTCCCAGGCCAGTGCTTTGGTACTAGGTGCTGGGTCAGTTTCATCCCTCCTGATGTGTGCGGGGGCTCAGGCCACCTCTGGGATGTAGCATACCAGACAAAGGCTACATATTGTAAAAGCAAAATGTCCCCGTCTGTGCCTGAAGTTGCACGGGAGCGAAAGAGGAACTGCAGGGACAGTCTTTAAAGGAAAAGAAAACTGAAGGTTTGAGTGCAGTTTAGAGGTGGCTCTGGCTGTGGTGAAAGCACGCGGGGATTCTGCAGGTATCTGATCCGTAAGGTCTGGGACGTAGACATACGTGGCCTGGGAGGTAGCGTGGACAGCAGGTCAGTATCAACAGCCGTCTGTGATGTGGGGCCACTGATTTCTAGACTTTGGGACTCCCTCAGGCCTTCAGAAAATGCATTGTATGAGGTGCCCAGCTTTGCCCGCCTCCCAGCCCGTGGGCTCTTGGCTCACCCAGTGAAGGGAGGGCATGAAGAGAAGCGACAGAAATCCCCAGTGACTGGAATGTTTGCTTAGCCCAGGAGCTCTTTCCGAGAGAAGCGGTTGGGGAATTCAAGATCATTAACAGTGAGATCTGGTTGCAGTTTTACTGAGCGGCTCTAACAAGTGTTCCACTTGCGTTTGCTGCGTTTTTTGGTTTTGTTTTTGTTTTTTCCCCCTTAAACTTGTACATCACTTGGGCTGCTTGGGACTCTTTTAGGAAGGAGTTGGTCTATAACCGTGTACGGAATCACAGAAGCACACCCAAATTGGAAGCCCTCTTGCCATAACAGATATTGAGGAGTTTGTTTTTTATTTAAAAAATGAGGTATTCAGGCAACATGAAAGTATCTCCGTGTTTAAGTGAATGTTTGGTACTGAGGAACTTCGAGCTTTACATCGTGTTTTGTCACTGATTGTCGGTATGTCTTCTTTGGAGCCCGGGGCACGGGATGCATCTGTGTGTCTACGCTTGCTTCTCTCACTCCGTCCTCTTTGAGAGTAAAGGCTGTGGCACTTTTCATTGCTGAGCCAAGTTCTGTTGTATGAAAATTCCACCATTGGCTTAGCCAGTCTCCTGCTGATGGGCATTCAGGTTGGTCACGCTATTCTCTTAGGAACTGTATTAAGAATATTTAAGGGTTTCCTTTAAAACAAGAGTCAGCAAACTTTCTCTGTAAGTAACCAGGTAGTAAATACTTTAGACTTTGCGGGACAGATGTGATCTCTATTGCTTGTTCTTTCTTTCCTTTCTTACTTTTATTTATTTATTTTTTTACAACTCTTTACAAAAGTAAAAACCTGTTCTTAGCTTGTGAGCCGTCGTCTGCGGGCCCTTGCTCTGAGCTCCAGACGGGGCGTGGAATCGCATACCACCAGGTATGCCACAGTCACTTGAATGGGCAACAAGAGACTTTTTAACACAGTCCGGTCCATTTCTCCTTCGACCAGCAGTGCGTTAGCGTGGCCAGTGAGCCTCAGTCCCACCGCAACCTAACGCTGTTATGTTGGTTAAATTGCTGTCGGGTGGGTAAGAAGCGGCATCTCACTGTGGCTCTCGGCCAGCATGTCCGGGCACCTGCACATCTGGGCACCTGCACATCCGGGCACCTGCACATCCGGGCACCTGCACATCTGGGCACCTGCACATCCGGGCACCTGCACATCCGGGCACCTGCACAGCCAGGCATCTACACATCCGGGCACCTGCACATCTGGGCACCTGCACATCCGGGCACCTGCACATCCGGGCACCTGCACAGCCAGGCATCTACACATCCGGGCACCTGCACATCTGGGCACCTGCACATCCGGGCACCTGCACAGCCAGGCATCTACACATCCGGGCACCTGCACATCTGGGCACCTGCACATCCGGGCACCTGCACATCCGGGCACCTGCACAGCCAGGCATCTACACATCCGGGCACCTGCACATCTGGGCACCTGCACATCTGGGCACCTGCATATCCGGGCACCTGCACATCCGGGCACCTGCACAGCCAGGCATCTACACATCCGGGCACCTGCACATCTGGGCACCTGCACATCCGGGCACCTGCACATCTGGGCACCTGCACATCCGGGCACCTGCACAGCCAGGCATCTACCTGTCCAGCATCTCACAGCCGGGCACCTGTACATCCGGGCACCTGCAGCGGAGCCTCCTCCGGCACACGAGCCACACTGCTGGCTTGTGGAAGCCTCTCTCTACCTTTTGCCGGTTTCTTGTTTGGACTGTTTGCATTTTCTTGTTGATATGTAGGAGTTTTTACATATCCCAGATACTATGCCATTCCTATTATGTGGTTCAAATATTTTCTTTTGGTTTTTTGACCCATTTTTTTTCTTTCTTTCTTTTTTATGGTATGTTTTTAAAAACAACACAGCTTTATTGGGACATAATTCAAATATCATAAAGTTTTCCCTTCTAAAGTGCACAGTTCTGTGATTTTTTAGTATATTCCTAAAGAACAGCTTACCTTTAATGTAGTTCAATTTAGTAGTCCCTTATAAAGTAATGTATTTTTAAAGAATACATGTTTTATACATAAAATATATATGTAAAAGAGTAGAGGTTATATCTTTTTGTGTCGTCAGAAAATCCTCTGACTCCAAGATTGTAAGAAAGAATTATTCCATATTCTCATTTTGCCTTTTATATATAAATTAGAGGCCCAGTATATGAATTCGTGCATGGGTGGGGTCCCTCGGCCTGGCCAGCAATCGGGGGCGATCGAGGCTGTCTTGCCCAGTCCTAATAGGAGCCTATCGGGGCCGGCCAACTGCGGGGAGGGACCGCTGGATGTTGGCTGTGGGAGCGCACTGACCACCAGGGGGCAGCTCCTGCATTGAGCATCTGCCCCCTGGTGGTCAGTGTGCATCATCGTGAGCGGTCGACTGGTCATAAGGTCGCTTAGGCTTTTATATATATAGATGTTTCATTTACCTGAAACTGATGTTTGTGTATGGTGTGAGGTAGGAACTAACGTTACACGGTTAACCACTTGCTCTAGTATTTTTTGTTGTTGTTAATCCTCACCTGAGGGTATATTTTCCATTAATTTTTAGAGAGAGTGGAAGGGAGGGGGAGAGAGAAACATCAATGTGAGAGACACATTGATTTGTTGCTTCCCACACATGCCCCGACTGGCACCAGGGATTGAGCCTGCAACCAAGGTACATGCCCTTGACCTAATTGAACCTATGACCCTTTAGTCTGTGGGCCAGTGCTCTAACAACTGAGCAATCAGCTAAGATTGCTCTAGTATTTTTAATAATAATATTTAAGCATTTTAAGAGAAGATGTTGATGATTTGTTCTTAGACTATGAGATATAGATTCTTGGAAATAGGCCTAAGTAAACACTCACACACTCACTCATAGTCACATACACACATATATATACTTTTTCTTCTTCCCGCTCAGAGAGAATGAGAACCATTCCTTTGGGCCCGAACTGCTTTAATGTCGTGCTGCCCGAGGATAGGAAAGTAAACTAGATGACTTTTCACAATACTCTCAGCCCCTGGTTCTGAGTTAGAATATGTAGTTGTTGTTAAATAGGGTAAAATCTTGTTATCCAATAGTCCATATAAACCAACCAGATTTAAAAATATGACCTGTGAAAGGAATTAGAATTGTATATTGTTTTAAATATCATAAAACAAAGACAGGTAAGTGACCAAAGTGCATGCTTTGGTTTTAAGCCTTTGAAGACCCATGTGTTCCTGACTGCATAACACTTCGGTCTGTGTATGAAGACTGACTCGGCTACACAGGCCAGACGCAGCCAGTCCCTGGGTCTCGTGCAGAGGAGCCGCTTTGCCACCCGCTCTGTGGAGATGCTCGGGTGCACCGTTCACACCAGGGGGAGTGGCTCCACACCCCTCATTTCTGTCCGGATGAATCGCCTCTGCCCTCTGCGGGGACAGGTAGGGCCCGGAGCTCTGTCTCGGGGCAGGCTCCGCGGGACCAGGGGCCTTTGGCCTCGGGCCCTGAGTGCAGAATGGGCCATTGTTGTTCGAGCATCAGACCTGGTTGCTCGCAGAACACAACGCACCTTTTCAGGATCTCGATGCTTCTGTGGGTGAATTTTTGTGCTGCTCGTCATTTCGCTGTTAGTTTTCTTTCTAGGATCCTTTCTGCCGGGTTAGCTGTGAGTCAAGCTGGCGGATGAAGCTTAATTTTGCTAAGTCTGCAGAATGGCTTGTTAATCCCTATTTTACATTCCGCGGAGCACTGTACCATGCAGTCTCCTTCTGTTCACCCAACGAGGGGAAGAGGCCTGGGAAGCGATAAGGCGGCGAGTTTAGAGTCGACTCTGTGGAACCGCAGGGGCTTCCACCTGGCAAATGGCGTCCGTTCAGAATCCTGACTCCACAGAACAGTCCCCCGTAAAGGCCCAATCACCCCAACTCGGAGCTGCCTTGGGCGTTTTAAAGTGCCTTTAGCAATTTGAAGGTTATTCTCATTTACATATTTCTTACTATTTGCTGAATCTTATTTGATTCTGACACGTCAACAGAATTTCTTCGTCAGGGTAACCTTTCAGCTTGAACCCCCTAGAAAGGATTTCTGGTGAAAACAGACTGCATCTCAATGTATCTTAGCTGTGCTTGGCCCCTCTGTTCATTTCACCTCAGTTAAGGGCTGGTTAAAGGGACGCAGGTGTAACACTGGGACCCGTCCTCCCTGTAATGTTGACTGTCCCCCTTCCCACGCATCCAGTCCTCCTAAACCCTACAAGGGGTTGTCTGGGGAAAGGCTTTCGGATAAAGCAGTGTGATCATATATAGACCCGTGAAGCTACTCGTTACAGGCGCCTTCAAAGAATTACAGAACTAGGAGCAAAACTGAAAACCTCAGTATTCCAGATAATTTACTGCAAAACCTCACCCACACAGCAAAGTCCCTTCCTTTCTTTTTCTTAAATTATCTTGGCATAAAATATTAAAATCGCCCAGCCAGTGCACTCAGTGGTTGAGCGTTGACCTGTGAACCAGAAGGTCACGGTTCGATCCCTGGTCAGGGCAGATGCCCAGGTTGCGGGCTCAATCCCCGGTGGGGGCATGCAGGAGGCAGCCGATCAATGATTCTCTCTCATCATTGATGTCTCTCTCTCTCTCTCTCTCTCTCTCTCTCCTTTAAGTCAACAAATATATATTTTTTAAAAGAATTAAAAGCACTTAGGTATTTTTGAGCACATTTAAAGCATATTCTCTGCAGACTGGTTTTCTTTGGGGTTTTCTCTGCTGTGGAACAGTTTATAGTTTTCTTTCAGGCGACTTCATAAGGATTTGAAATCCATTTCATGTCATGTTTTCCTACTTGGTGGAGCTTTGTCAACATAGTAATACGCAATTTCCGTGTTTGATAAGGTTTCTAATTTTAACCTCAAAATGGAAGGACAGACCTTTGTGCTCTGGGCAGAGGCGTCCATCCCTGCCTGTCCCCGTTTCTGCACCAGCAGAAACAGACAGATGATGACAACAGCCGGGCCTCCCTAGCCCAGGGCCAGAAAAGGGGCAGCGGCGAGCCCGAGCATACAGCAACCCCTCTGCGTCACAGGAGACACGGTCCCCGCTGCTGGCTGAGGCTGACGGGCAGCCTGGACGAGCCCCTGCCAGGCCGTGCCCACTGGGTGCCACCGAAGGCTGAGGAGGGGGCAGCCAGGCCTCTGATGTCTGCTGGGGGTAGCAAAGTCCGCCCGCCCACCCTGTGTCGGGAACCACACCGGAGGCTGCCTTTCGCCGCTGGCACCTGTGGTGGGGTCCGTGGAGATGCTTGGAGGCGGGAGGGCATCGATGGGCCCTGGGACCAGCGCTAGGTGCGATGGGAGCCTGTTTGAGGGCCTGGCATCATCTGAGGAGAACGGTGTTGCAGACGAGACCATACCCAGGAGTTGGTTGGCTTTTCCTGCTCACGGAGATGAGGGAGGTGGCCTGTTTGCACAGAGTGGGTTAGGGCTGAGGGATGACTGACCACCCCAGGAGGATGCGCAACCCCGGCCGAGTCTGTGAGCAGAAGGTGGTGTGTGTGGGGGTCAGATTCCAGGGTGGAAAGGCTGCCGGGACCCACCTGTGGACTCCCTGTCTGTCCGCTGCTGGTCCGTGTTATCCCTGTTCCAGGGAAGGTCTGAGAGGCCGAGACCTGGCAAGGGCCCCACCCACCAGGTCAGCGACGCCTCCACTTGTAAAGCTGCTACTGAGAGGGCGACACTCGGGCCTTTGCGGGCGGAAGGGAGGCCATGGAGGGGTGAGCCTGAGGGTGCGAGGGAGAATACAGGCTGAGGGAGGGCGGCCGTGTGCTCTGGGCCGCGCCACATGTGCTGTGTGTCGGCCCCCTACCGGCTGTGCAGCCTTGAGCAAGTAACTCGTCTCTTGTGCCTCGGTTTCCCCATCTGGAAAAGGGGGGTGATAATCTGCTCCCTGTGGGGCTGTTGTCAGATGACAGATGCCTCGGAGGAGCCGGGACTGTGTGGCCAGCATCGGTGTTGGCTGCCCGGAGGGAAGGCGGGGAGGGGACAGAGACGGGCATGCTCTCTCCTGCGCCCGCACTCAATGCTCCCTTTCATAAGTAGCAACCCTCTGCCAAGGGCTCTCTTTAATCTGCGCCCCAAGGTCATCTGACACAGGCTGTGTCTGGGGCAGTGAGCCAGGAGCTGGGAAGGGAGCTCGATAAAACGAGGAAGGATAGGAAGGGCCGAGTGCCCCGGAGGCCCCTCCCCACGGGAGCGTTCCCAGGCGTCGCTCCAGTAGCCTGTCTCTAACCTTCGGGCTTTTCTCCATCCGGAGTTTCATCTCTGGTGTTTCGTCTCCCACTAAAACCCGAATATCTGCTCATCTCCCCAGTACATCCGTTTCTGACTGTAAACTGCCGGGCGATCTGTGGTCTTGGGGAAGCGGCCTTCATGCTCCCCCCACTTCCCTGAGGACGGGGCAGAGAAACCTTCCTGTGGCGGCGCCGTGGGCTGACCGCGGTTCTTTTGAAGCCGTTTGTGTTTAGGTATCCTTAGTAATAGCGGCAAATAGTTCTGCGGTTGCTTTTGTTAAACAGATTAAGAGTGTCGGCCACCTTATCCTGGCAAAGCAGGAGGAATGACCCCCAGCAGTTGCTTGAGCTCGGAGCCTAGTGCTGAATAAAGAAACAGGAGGTGCAAGAGTCCTCCTGCTGCTGCGGGTCCTGCTCACTGCCGAGGGCGCCTGTGACTGGCCTCAGGAGAAGTCGTTCAGGCCCCGGTGTCCTGGGTCCAGGTCAGTGCGTGCGGCCTGCTCTGTGTGGCCAGGCCTGGGAGGGCGGGCCCGGCAGTGGGCAGGGGGAGCCGGTCCTCAGGGCGCCCTCGTGCTGCAGCGACCCCGGATGGGGAGGTGCAGAGCGCATGTGGGGGGCGGCCTTGTCCTGCCCAGGAGGGGCTGCGGAGGGAAGTGGGCACCGGAGTGTAGGATGGCCGACAGAGGGTGGTGGGAGGAGCTCTGCCTGCTTCCTGTGCTCCGGTATCTTCTCTTTCCTATCCCTTCAGCAACCACAGCCGTTATCTGTGATGTGGGGGGTTGGGGATACGGGGTAGGAAGTCACGCGGAGCACATGTGGGGACGTGTCTCTGTCCTGTCTCTTCCCTCCTCCTCCTCACATTGATCCTTGTCTCAGACCTGATGTACCCCTGGGTTGCGGAGTGGAAGCTGGATGAGGTTTCCAGAAATCCTGGGACATTTCTGGTCTTTTCTGGTCTCCTTCCCCCTCACTCTGCTTCTTTACCGGGCGTGTGGGGACAGGAGATCCGAAAGAGAAGGCCCCCAAACATTCCGGTGGCCCTTGTTCCTTCTCTCCTCTCCTGCTCCCTCCCAGCAGGACGCCCCCCACCACCCCCTCCACACACACCGTGGGTCCTGCTGAGGGTGTGTGTGTGTGTGTGTGTGTGTGTGAGAGAGAGAGAGAGAGAGAGAATGTGTGTGTGTGTGTGCATGTGTGTGTGCGTGTGTGTGTGTGTGTGTGTGTGTGTGTTTGTGTGGTGCTGGTAATTAGGGCTCCGATAGAAAGGAGGTGAGAAGCAGGACCTACGTGACGGAAAGCCTTGGAGTTCTGAGGAGGGAGGTCAGAGGATTCCGCCATCGGCCTACAGCGTCCATGGTCCCGAGAACTTGTTCTAACATTTCAGTGCACAGCAGATTCTCACTAGTGAGGTCAGGAAGACACACCAGCCTTGAGCGGTGAGCTCTAATGGAGCAGGAGGGAAAGGCGAGGACGTAGGTAACAGCCGGCAGGAGTCACAGCTCAGGTGGGCACCCTAAGTTAGCAAAGTGAGCTGCAGGCGCCCAAAGCCGCTCAGGAGTCAGCAATTGGTAGAGAGGTGGGGAAAACCACCTCTGTCCTGGAGGCCTGCTTTAAGAAGAGCAGTACCCCCCTCGGCTGCGGCTCTAGAGACGATAGGGAGGGGTGAGGACTGTGGCAAATGGAGCACACCGCCCAGCCACAGGGTGACTGTTGAGGGGTTCATTCAGTCGCTGCTCTTTGAGGATTTGGAATCGCGAAGGCGGTGCTGGTAGAGTTTGCATCCCACTGACCACACACGGGGCTCTGTTCAGGGCTCCATTCGCTGATGTAACACAACCCCAGACTCAATGCAGGTTTCCTCCAACCCCACACTTCAACCAGTTCCTGACAGGCTTCTTGGCAGGTGCAGAGCACCGGTATCTTCCTTCATCGTCCTGGTCTTTCCTGGCGCCCTTTGCACCCGAATGACAGGACGATGTTCTCTCTGGAGGATGTGGCCTCCCCCCTCGGCGCTCTCTGGTGTGGTGGCCTCCCTGGAGGCTGATGTAGAAGTGTTACCAGCACACTGGCCAGCCCGTCTTTGTCTCCAGCTAATCTTAACGTTTTGCTTTCAATAAAATTTTCACATTCTTTTAAACCTTTACTCCAAAACCTGAATTATTGATTCAACTCATCTTTTGTGTTTTTAAAACATGCCTTCATCATAGTGCTTTTAAAAAAAATAGTCAACACATTCCTTTCTGGTTTCTAAGTATGCATAAAAAAACATAAACAGTTGTGGAAAAATATGTAGCCCATCCTTTCATACCTGGAGAAATTAATCTTTTTTCCAGAAAAGTCACCCAGTTGGCATTCAGATCTGAGTCAAAACGGATGCCTGCCCCGTGCGGTCTGCCGGAAGGCGCACAGTCAGTCTAGCCTTTGGAAAATATTAGTGGTGCCGGTGACAGAATTTGAATGCTATCGAATACTCTTTCCTAGCCACGGTCTGTGGTCTGCTAAGGGGAAACCCACAATAAAATTCCCCCCGCGAAAGGCACGGCTCCAGCCTGATAGGAAGTCTGTAATGTGGCCAGACGGGGGCCGTGTGGAGGGAGCAGGCTTCAAAGGGCAGGCAGGGACGAGCCAGCAGAGCAGCGGCAGCTCACAGTGTCCAAGGGTTTTCAGAGAGTTTTGTTCTTCCTTCTGCTTGGAGTACGTGCCCTCCAGGGTGTGAGCATGGGAGCCAGCACGAAGTGCACTCAGAGGAGGAGGCTGTAGGGATGGCCGGTTAGCAGCAGCCACAGCTGCACCTCTGGGCCTGAGATGTGCAAACATGAGGGATCCAGATCTCCACCGAGCAGCATGATCCAGTGCACACACCGCTGTGTCTCCCCTGGCAGGGCGCAGTGCACACACCACCGCTGTGTCCCCCTGGCAGGGCGCAGTGCACACACCGCCACTGTGTCTCCCCCTGGCAGGGCGCAGTGCACACACCGCTGTGTCTCCTCCTGGCAGGGCGCAGTGCACACACCGCTGTGTCCCCCTGGCAGGGTGCAGTGCACACACCGCTGTGTCCCCCCCTGGCAGGATGCAGTGCACACACCGCTGTGTCCCCCCCTGGCAGGATGCAGTGCACACACCGCTGTGTCTCCCCCTGGCAGGGCGCAGTGCACACACCACTGTGTCTCCCCCTGGCAGGGCGCAGTGCACACACCGCCACTGTGTCTCCCCCTGGCAGGGCGCAGTGCACACACCGCTGTGTCCCCCTGGCAGGGCGCAGTGCACACACTGCCACTGTGTCTCCCTGGCAGGGTGCAGTGCACACACCACTGTGTCTCCCCCTGGCAGGGCGCAGTGCACACACCGCCACTGTGTCCCCCTGGCAGGGTGCAGTGCACACACCACTGTGTCTCCCCCTGGCAGGGCGCAGTGCACACACCGCCACTGTGTCCCCCTGGCAGGGCGCAGTGCACACACCACCGCTGTGTCCCCCTGGCAGGGCGCAGTGCACACACTCCTGTGTCCCCCTGGCAGGGCGCAGTGCACACACTCCTGTGTCCCCCTGGCAGGGCGCAGTGCACACACCGCCACTGTGTCCCCCTGGCAGGGCGCAGTTCACGCATCACCGCTGTGGGCTGGATTTCCAGATCCGTTCCTGGGTCTGTGTGTGTGCTCAGGGGAGGAAAGAATACTGCCTCTGTGCCAAACAAACAGCCAGTGTCCTTGGTGAGCTGCAGACCCACAGAGAGCTCCCAGGGGAATGCTCCTAAAGGGCACAGGGGACCCCTGCTGGAAGGGGGGGGGCCCTCAGCCTTCCTGGGTCTCGTCCACAAATGACGTTGAGGACCTGGACGGCCCTCCAGGCTGTGCCGCTCAGCCCCTGACATGCACACAAATCGCCCGGGCGGCCTGTGAAATTGCAGCTTCTCCTTCAGCAGCTGGGGTGGGGCCTAAGGGTTGCTCCCCCACAGGCAGGAGCTGCTGCCGCCCGGAGCACGTGTGCAGCAGGCTCTGTGTGAGCTGAGCCCGCCCGCATGAGCTCTGTGCACGGAGACGGCGCTCACCGGGCAGGTCAGAAGGACGGAGGTTTCAGGAACCATGCCCACCACGCTGTCATCGCTTCCCAACCTGCACACGGTCTCACGTGCTTTACGGTACAAGAACTGCCCAGCTGTGGGCCTGGCCCATGGACAGCATGAGAGATGAATGCAGAGACAGTACCTGTGCCTCCAGGGCGGAGCACGTGGAGCAGGTAGCTGAGCCTCCAGGGCGGAGCACGTGGAACAGGCGGCAGCATTTAGCAGGGCCTGGGATATGTTCTTCCTTACAGCTGCTGTGACTTTTGGTCTGGGAAACGGAAAAGGTCGCCCTGTCATTTTTGCTTAAAAACAAGAGATTTCTGTTTCTCTTTTACAGATGGGAGTGGGAGGGTCCATTTCTGAGGCTTCTTTTGTTGTTATTGTTGATGTTTTGTGTATTTCGTCCTCAATAACTTCAAAAGACATGTTATCAGCCCCACGTGCCTAACCCTCTGAGCACGTGCCGTGTCCTGGCCGGGTTTTGTGTCACTCAACGCTGAGTGTGTGAACACAAGTTCGTTAACTTCATCTCTTCCTACCTCAGGGCGCTGGGCCCATCGAGTCCCAGGGGAGCCAGGAGGCAGGGCTATTGTCTCTGAATCGTGGGGTTAAGGGACGCAGAGAAGGAAGCTGGTCGGTTCAAACCTCGGGGCAAGGAGCCCACGGGGGAAGGGTTGTATTCCGTTCTCTTTCCGTGGACACGCGCTCACCTGACCCGAGGGCCGTGGCCTTGGCCAAGGAAGGGCCAGGCGAATGGTCACTGCCAGTGTCTTCTCCGACTGGGGCCGGGCAGCCACCCACCAGAGGTTGCGTCCAGGTGCCCAGGCCCATGGCGGGTTTGTTAACCATCACCGTTCAGCAGCGCGATGTCAGGTGGGCTCCGCTCATTATTTCTTCAGCTGAGAAACAGCTAAAAGAGTGATCACAGATCTAGAAAATGGTCCCATCTAACAGAGGGTGTCTGTGTGAGGGATGGGGTTGGACACCTTTGGTTTACACACTCATGACTCAGCAGGCACATGTAAGATTTGGGAGTCACTGTGTGTGTGGGGGGGCACCAGGATGCCCTGAGGACTGTACATGGCCACACCCTTGGGTGACAGCTCTCAGAATTATTATGTGCACAGTGAACACCCCCCCCCCCCCAGCCCCCGACCCCTCCTTCCGGAGTCAGTGCCTCAGTTATCGACCCCACTGCGACCCATCGCTCAAGCAGAAATCTCCATCCAGCCTCGTGCCCTCTGCCTGAAGTCCCCGGCAGCCTCCGGGGCTAAGGTGATGTATGAACGTGCAGGTGCCTGGCCTTGGTGGGGTCAGCCATTCACTGCAGCTCACAAGTATGGGCCTTCTCGCTCCTCCTCCCCACCCCCAGGTGCTGCGTGGTCCTGGCCTTCCCAGCTCCCGGGTCTGTGGCAGGCGGGACTCGTACAGATAGACAGCTCTTCCCCGCAGACCGCCCACTCCAGGTGCACTTTCAGGGTGTGAGCCTCTCCCCGCCCCAGGGCCCTGCCTACTGTCCTCCTTCATGGTGTCTCACTAGCACGAACGTGGCGTGGTTTTCCAGCACATCCCATCCGTGCACGTGCTGTCCTCGCCCGAGAGTGCTCTCGCCCCTGGTTCTTATGAATTCAGTGCACCCTGCACAGTCTGCCCTTTCCTGTGTGCCTGAGAGCCTCCTCCGTCTGTCTGGCTGCCTCCACCGTCGTCAGTTGTGCCTCTGATCACCGCAGGTAGTTGCCCGCTGGCTGCCTGACCCTCCTCCACATGCCACCTGGAGGCAATTCTCAGACCTCCCTGGTTTTGCATCTACGACATCGAACGCATGCCTGGCACACAGCAACACACAGGCTGCTTGCCTGTCCTTCAGTGAGTGTATCTCTGAAACTGTGATGAAAACAGGGTAGTGTTTGTGAAGAGGGCTTCTCTCTGATTTATATACGAGCTTTTTTCTCAACAGTAATGTTTTGCCATGAAAACCAGGGGTGGCCCTTCCCCTTTCCTCCCGATGTCAGTGCCAGTCCAGTGCCACAGGCTTTGGGAACTTGTCCTTGTGACCCTTCTCCACCTTGGAAATAGATTCGGCCAAGATCCTCACCAGCTTTGGTGATGATAGTAGTTATTTCTATGATGCTTTCATTTGAGCGCTCAGCATTGAAATCAATCCCCGACCCATTTCCAGGCTCCTCGCGTGCCTGTCTTGGAAGTGAGTTTCAAATTTCCAGGGTTGTTCATTGGGCTTTTCAGGAAGACGAGCAATGGCCGAGGACAGACAGCATCAGGAACATCTGGGGAGGCAGGACGCTTCGTCCACATCAACAGACAGTGCTTCCCGAGAGGCCACGTTGACACAATTAGCAAGGAGCCCCATCTTTGAGGAGCTAGAGGGAAATAATGGATGCGTTTTTTGTTGTTGTTTCCTCACCCAAGGATAATTTTTCTATGATTTCTTGAGAGAGTGGAAGGAAGCGGGGGGAAGAGAGAGAAACATCGATGTGAGAGAGAGACATCGATTGGTTGGCTCCCAAATGGACCCCACCCAGGGCTGGGGATCAAACCTACAATCCACCCTCCCTTGACCGGGAATCAGACCCAAGACCCTTCTGTGCTCAGGCTGACACCCTAACCACTGAGCAACTCCGGCCAGAGCTGGGAGTGGTTTTTAACTCCAACCAATTCTGAGCAGGAAAGCAGGACGCACCATGGCTTTCCAGAGTGGCCCCGTCATCAGGGGTGCCCCGGCCTGTCGGAGCTTCAGACACCTGTCTGCACAGGGACAGGCTCAGGTGGAAAGGAGACTCAGAGCTCCGGCGACGTGAGCCAGCGAGGGTTGATTTCAGCAAACACTGTTGGCATTTGTTAACCAGTAAATTTTTATAGCAACCTGCTTGTGCCCTGAAAGAATGCCCAAGAGTATCAAGAAAGAGTTAAATATTAATGAGCATGATGATGTCGATCCTGGCTATCTCTAGGCCAATAGGCAACAGAATCATTGTGATCAGTCTGATGAATCTCTGTCTTTATCGGTTTTTTTTGTGTTGTTGTTTTTTTTTTTTTGCTATCCTTCCTTTCTTCATTTATTTTCTGTGTTTTCTGGATTACAAAAGCAATAGACATATTCCCTGCAGAAAGTTGGAAAACACAAAACTCCCAAGCAAGACTAAAAGCTTCCCAAAGACACCGTTGCAGGGCCATTGTCGGCATCTCGGTTGACATTAGCCTTACCGAGTTTTCCAGAAGCATACATACTGGTAAGCTGTTGGTTATGAGGTCTCACACACAATGGAGAATAAATCATGCAGTGAGTTCTCATTGCTCACGACCTACATCCACAGAGTATCCAGGTTTTGCCGCCATCGGTCCATCCACCCCACTTTCCTCTTTCCCTTTTCTTCCCTGTGAAGTATCACCTCACTGAGGAGAAGGGGGCCTGATAAGCAAGGACAAGGCCTCACTTAGCTTTTAGGGGGAAGCAAAAAGGAGGCCTACACCTCGGATCACCGTGCGCTCCGCGGACAAATAGCCTTAAGCCCAAGCCCATCGCATGCTGGATGGGTATTGATTTTCCCTCTCCAATCAATGATTCCCAGGAGCGAGGTTTTATTTATTCATAAACTGAGATCACGTCTGACCAGAGTCCTCAGCGTACGTCTGTGGTGCGGGCACAATGGGCAAAGCTGCCGTGGGACCCAGCAATCCATGTCCGCGGGCGGAGGAACCTCCTGAGCTGGGAAACGTGCCTTTGCTGTGCTTCCCAGAGACAAAGGCAGTCCCAGCGGTGGTCCACTCTGTCCTCCAGGCCCCTTTCCACAGGGGCCCCTGTGAGCATCGCTCTGTCCTCCAGGCCCCTTTCCCCGTGGGCCCCGCGAGCATCGCTCTGTCCTCCAGGCCCCTTTCCACGTGGGCCCAGTCGCCTTGGTGACCTCCCTCGGGGTGACGATAATACTGGCCACCAGGAGCCGGCTCTTCCTGCCCACTGCATGCAGGACAAAAGCCTCGCTCTCTCCCGAGCCCTCAGCCTGGCCTTCGGGGGCGTGGGTATGACTGAGAGCAGGGTTAGGAAGGAGCGAGAGGAGCACCTGGTCTGAGGCTGGGTGGACAGATGACTGCTCTTGAGCACCAGGCCTCGTGGGAGCTGTGACTGTCATGTTGCAGTCAAGGGGACTGAGCTCACAGGTTGACCTGCTTGCCCTGTTCCGCTCACAGTGAGCCCAGAGCCAGGGTTTGAACCATCGGTGTGATTGCAGGCCTTGTATCTAGTATTTGCGCGTAATTGGACAGAACAGCAATTCAGAATTCCACGTTTTCCAGCTTCTGATCGTCTTCATTTGCCTCCACGTGTCCTTCCCAGAGAGCCTGTGCCCTCGGCTTCAGTGGTCCTTTTGCGGGGGCAGATTGCAGCCTGCGAGCAGACCACTCGGACACCTGCTTCTACAACAACGTGTGACCAGGACCCAGGCACGCTCGTTCTCGGGCTGTTGCGCGTGGCTGCTGTTTGCTACAATGGCGGAGGGACTAGCTGTGATGGATCATATGGTCCTCGGAACCCAAAATAGTTACCCTCTCGCTCGTTACAGAAAGTGCTTGCGTGCCCTGGTCTTACTCGTTTCTTTCGACCTTTCTCCTAAGACCTTGGTTCCTGAATTTAGCCACCCGCCAGAAGTCTTACCTCCATGCCCACATCCACCTGAAAATCCGTATTTACCAAATGAAGTGCTTCCTGGGTCTATTCCCCAGCCTACTGGACTCCCTCCCTGTTAATGCACCCCCTGTGCCCCAGGTGCCTCTCTCCTCCATATGACTCCTGCCTGACTGTCCCAGCCCCAGGGTGGTCCACTGACCACCGGGAGGACATGGACTCCTTGCAGACAGCAGTTAGGTTTTTAAACAGCCAGTGCTCACCACGCCTATCCCCTGCCCCTGCACGCAGGCCAGACGCTGCTGTTACAGTCCCGCAGAAGCTGCCAAAGTGCATTCAATGAGGAATGACGTGCTGCGTCTCCATGGTGAGCCACGGAGATGGGTCCATTTCTCACCTTTAGATCCTGCCTCCAAGCAGGAATGTAGGAATTCGAAGGAGTCAGAATACAGGCAGATTTGTGCTTCCGCTTTTGGATACACTGAAGACAGCATAACTGTTTGATTGGTTGAGTTGCCACCAATAGAATATTCATCATTGAGATTTTAAAATTAAATCTCTGTCTTTCTGCAGGCCTCACTGGCAGGGGCTGGGGAGTTAAAACTGTAACATTAGATTTCCGTTTTTTCTGGTTCATGCAAAGAACATGTTTAGATAAATGCATTTCCATCCTCATCAGTATTACTTGAATATTATTTTAGAGCTCATGATATCATTAGCTATGAATTCTCTCTTATGAATTTCAAATTATGTTATAATAACTGATGACAATCCCACAAGAGCACAGTAAAAATAAATAAACTTTGAAATACAGAAGGATTAGTGGGGATGAGAAGGCACTGTGTCGCAGAGTGTTTTGCCCCCGGTGTTTGCTTTATCCAGTAAATATTTGCCTCGCACTTTAATTTCAGTTTCTCTATCTGAAAAGTTATGCAGGAGCAGCCTTTGTTTTCAAGAACAACAGCGATGTTTATAGTACTTAAGTCAAAAGCAGAAGCCATAAATTAATTCTAATCTTCTGAGCAAAGACATTAGCCTTTGTGTAGCATAAGGATTTGGGTTTGTTCATACAAAATAATCCAAAGAATAATAGTTCCCGATGCTCGCTCAACAGCGATCATGAAAGATGAATGTTTTCCTCGGTTAATGAGTATGTAATACACTAATAGCTTCTCCACCTTCTCCCTGAGAGATAGATTATCTGTAGGCTTTCCAGGCTGTATTTTGATCAGACATGTAAGGAAGTGATGTAGCTCAATTAATGTCAAATGAAGGAGGACTTTTACTTTCTGACTTAGAGAAAAGTGCCGCCCACCATCAGACTTCAGAAAGCTGAAATACTTAGAGCGGGGAAGTCAGTAGTTATGGATGTTCAGCTAAATCATCGGCTCAGTGTCCTGCTGCTTGGCTGGCCTCTTGCAGCGGGGGCAGCTGCTGCTCTCAGCGTTTATTTCACTGTTCTGGCTGCTGCAGGGGAGGGGGGGCGGGGCGGCATGTGAAGTCCCACTGCACAGACTCACATACAAATTACGTTCATGTTTCAATGAATAGATTCCTGCAGGTCTATAGCCTCAGCCAACGACCTTTTTCCAACGACTCGGCAGTTTGGGGCAGAACGAGGAGGGGGAGACTCGTGCAGAAGCGTGGCCCTGGTGGAGACCGTGTGGAGAACATGCGTGCCAGCCCCCTTCATGTTTATCATGGGAACAATAACCCCTAATTTGTAGAAGTTGTACAGAATAGAAGTAATCCTTTCGCAGCACCTGGCCAGTGGTAGATGCTTATGAAATTGTGGTGGCAGTGGTCCTTGATGTACTAGTAATAATACCCACATGTTTGAGGCATGATGCTTGGCATGTGGTCCCTGGCTCTGTGGGGTGTTCTGAGGTTGTCCTTGGCACTCACAGGTGCTGCGCCCGCCAGGTGTGGGAAGAGGGGTCTCTGTCCTGGTCAGGGAGGGGCTCTTCTTCTGATGCCATGTTCCTGTCAGATGCGATGGTGACTGGGTGGCATTGAGAAAAGCGGGCAGCAGTCGTCATGCGAGTATTCACGACAGCATGTTTTTTTGAAAGTGAAAATTTGGAAACAATTTGCCTCAATAATGAGAAAGTGACTAAGGATATAAAAATTTATACTGCTTTGTCATTTTTTAAATGACATGTTTTGAAACATGGAAATGCATATTTGACATAATAACTGAAAATGGTACAAGCAATATTGCTTCGCCGATGGCAACTTTGGAAATGTTTCTAAGACATGGAAGATCAAAGGAACCTTCACAATGCCGTAAACGGGGTTTTAACATTCACGGTTTCTCTGTTTTCCACAGGGTTGGTCAGCTTGGTAGGAACTGTTATGACCTATCTGTCGTAAGAATGTAATCACCTTCATTTTCTCCTTCTGATGAAAAAGTGTGTCCATGGCCTAACGACAGCCTTGACGATGGACTTTTGGGCTAAACTTATTTTGTAAATTAGACCTCTTCTGTGGTTTTTGTTTGTTTGTTTGTCTGTTTTTTCTGGGTTGCCAAAATTTTGTGTAGCTACAATAAAACAAAGAAGGTCAAGGGTTGAAGAGAAGATTTAGACTTTCAATTAACCCGGCACAGAGACATGCATAAGTAGATGAATCCATCTAGTCATTTGCATGGCATTTGGGGTCCTGATACTTTCAAAAAGTCCAAGTAGTTTTAAGGGGTACCTGACAGCGATTTGTTAGATGACGACTTCTCTGTCCTCTCCCTTTCCACTTCCTCTGTCGCGTCTCCCAGGGGGCCAACCCCTCCGCACCCACTTTGGAGAAGAATGTCGTCAAGCTGTGGATGATGCTTCACTGGGTCAGAGTAACCCCGGCGTCCACCAACATCAGACCCAGCTTAAGGCTGGCACCGTGACTTACACTGCACGGGAAATAATGTTAAGGTTTAAATGTATGCATAGACCTATCTCCAGAAAAGTCTTGAGGTGAAAGGGAAGGCCCAGGTGAGGGTGAGGTGAATGGGAAGGCCCAGGTGAGGGTGAGGTGAATGGGAAGGCCCAGGTGAGTGTGAGGTGAATGGGAAGGCCCAGGTGAGTGTGAGGTGGATGGGAAGGCCCAGGTGGGGGTGAGGTGGATGGGAAGGCCCAGGTGAGTGTGAGATAAATGGGAAGGCCCAGGTGAGTGTGAGGTGGATGGGAAGGCCCAGGTGAGTGTGAGGTGAATGGGGAGGCCTAGTGCTGGAAAGAAGGGGTGGTGAAGGAGAGGGGGATGACCTGCTCTTTGTCACTCTCCTCTCCTCACTCACCTCCGGCGTCTGAGGGTCCTCAGAGGTGGAGGTGGGGGGTGTTAGTCTGTAATGTGCACAAGTTCTGTCACGTTCTGGCGTGGGAGGCTGGGGCCAGGCGCCACTGGCAGGTGTGGACACCAGCACCTGCTTTTCTCGCGGGTCCTCTACCTCACGTCTGCCAGTCTGTCCTGTTTACCTGCCTGCAAGGAAAGCTGCCTTCACGCCATGGACTGACTGCGCAGGAGTCGGCGTGAGGGCCGGGCTGAGGGGAGAGCCCCTGCCTCTCACCTCAGGACCACGGGCTCCTCTCTCCTGGGTTTTATGACACGTGTGGCAGTGCGCTTCCCACAGGGCAGACTCAGGTTCACACTGTGCCCTGAGGACTGCGGAGTGGTGCTGGGACCTCAGAGCCCCGTGACCACAGGTGCACGGACTTCCAGAAGGTTCTTCCCCAGCAGCCTTCTCGTCATAGCTGCTGTGGATGTTGATGTCTCAGCTTGTTCCATGAGATGAATTCTGACATCTCGGTGCATGAGTGAGGTAGACTCATTTATGTGATTAAATTCTCATTTATCTGATAGAAGATTAAAAGCTTCATTGAAAAATGCCCAAGGCTGTTTTTAATTTGGAGCCTCAATTTTAATTGAAACACTGTCGTTCTGATTTGCGCATTGCAGAGTAACAGTGAAACATTTTCTAAATTTCTAAAGTAAATGATTGAGCTGTGTAACTTAAGGCAGTCTTCCCTAGTTTTGCTTTTATAGGAAAGATATTCGTAGGCTTGTTTTTGTTTTTCTCCATCTGTAAAATAAAGACAGTCCATCGATCGTGCCGTCCGCATGCTGGTGACTGGGTCTTCGTCAAATAGGACAGGAGGGCAGCCTGACACCCTACCTCCCAGGTGCTCTCTGTGTCCTGAACCCCAAAGGGATGAGTCACTGCCAGGTGTCAGCCATCTGTCTGGACCAGCCCTGCGGTCCCCAGGAACGTCACCGAACCTCTCTGAGCCTCCATTTCCCCTGTCTGGGTGGGTCTGACAGTGTTTGCTCGGGTGCATTGATGGGAGCTGAGAGAGCATGTGACCTCGTGGGAAACTGGCGAGGGCTTTAGAGAAGCAGTTGTCACCAGCATCGCTGCTGTGTGGTTACCTGTGCGTGTGTTTGTTACTATTGTTGTTCAGTTAACAATAAATGCGTATTTAAGTTAAAAAATAAGACAGCCAAAAATCAAATTGGAGAGAAATTAGTAGTTAGTAGCTTATCATATTAATTGGCCTCTAAAGCTTTTGCAGCACTGTGCTTATTCTGATGTCACTGTAATCTTTCTGCGTTTAATTTACTTTTGTTTTCTCATGGGAAAGCACGCAAATGTATACTCAGATGACTGGATCCTTATTTTTCAGCAACATTTCCTGTGAGTAGCTCATGCCGAACTGTTTCATGTGAATGTGAGCAGCGGCTAAGGTGGCATATGATTTAGGTTTAAGGTGTGGGTAAGTAAGAACTTGGCTCAGGATGGTTTGCTGCCCCTGCGCTGGGAGTGAGACTTGGATACACCGCGTAATTCGCTCTTCCACGCGCTGTAAATGTGAGGACGGGTTTGGCTGCCGTGAGGTCTGTGGGTTCGGATGAGGAAACCAGTCAGCCTCGCCGTATCGTTGACTCATTCTTTTTGCTCGGCATGCAGTTACTTCCCGCTGCAGGTCACCCGCCGTGTTAGCTTTATGCCAACCCCGCAGCTAGGTGACCCCCAAAACGCCTTGACAGCCCTGAACGGAGGCTCAGGGTTGGAGCATCGTCCCGTACACCAAAAGGGTGCAGGTTCAGTCCCCAGTCAGGGTGCATAAGGGAGGCAGGCAGTCGATGTTCCTCGCTCACATGGGTGTTTCTCTCTCTCTCTTTCTCTCCCTCCCTCCCTCCCTTCCTCTCTCTCTAAAAATTCAATAAAAACATATCCTTGGGTGAGGATGTATTTTTATAGCAAAAATGCATTGCTGAAGTCACAACCAGTGTCTGGAATCACAAGTGCCATAGTCCTGAGCTTTGTTTTGGTATTCATTTCATGTAATTGGATGATGTCTTCCTGATTGAAACCGTTGAGTTGCTCTTACTATACGCTGGGCCCTGCAGTGAAGGCCTGGGGGACAAAGGCTGTGGCCCAACACTGGGCAGAGAGAGGAGGCACAGGCTCCCTTCCGTTCTGCAGGCCACCTGGTCAGCATCAGGACACCTGCATGTATGAGTGATGCTGGAGTCTTGGATGAAACCACCGTAATGACACCCCCAGGACCTTCCCTGGGTCTGAAAACAATGAGAGAGACAATAAGAGATTTGGCAGCTGAGGCTCAAATATCACCTGATTCCTAGTGAGGGCCAGGTTGGGGGAAGGTTGGCTGGTTGCTCTGATAGGGTTCTCCAGAGTGAAGTGGTCACACTGCAGGGGACAGGCCTCTGTGTGGCCCAGAGGGTTGGCTCAAGTGACAGAGGGCCAGGGAAGAACTCATGGCCCAGAGGGAGCGGAGGAACTGCACCCTGGAGGCTACGCACCCCACCGTGCCTAGCAGGGAGTCCCCCCTTGAGTGGAATAAATGAAGAGGTGGACGGAGCCAGAGTGTGATCTGGTTGAACCCTGTCAGGAGAAAAAAGGGCTCACCCCAGTGTAGGGCAGGCTAGGTGGTGTTTGATGTCGGAACTGGGCAGAAGGCAAAGAGCAAGCCTCACAAAGAAGGACCCTCGGGACTAACAGAGGCCAGGGGAGCCGGGAGGGACGGGGGCCAGGGAAGCCAGGAGGGACGGAGGCCAGGGGAGCCGGGAGGGATGCGGGCCAGGTGTAAAGTGAGCCTGGGCGGAGGGCTGGGGCTGGCGGCCGGGGCAGGGAGGCTGGGGTCCCTGCGCTGAGGCCAGGCAGCCTGTCCTGGCCCATGCACGTTCAGGAGCAGCACCTCGAGTATTTGTGAATGTGTAAAAGAGATGAATTTTCCTTTATTGCATCCTTGCATATTGAATTCTGGGAGTATTTTTTTCATATATTTGCATGGTTCCTTCTATAATTTATCTTGGCTAATTACACTTAATTATAGTCTTTCCAGCTCTGTGTTGAACTCTGGCTAGTCATCAGATTTCAATGGCAAAGAGTCTAATTTTTGGAGTGTGTGGCCTACGGAAGAACAGGCTGCAGAGAGAAGTCAGTCCTCCCTCCCATCAGAAAAGTCTGTGTGTGGTTACAGTGAACCTCCCTCTAGAAAGACTGAGCCCTGAGATCGTTTTCAAAACTGAAGCTTACTCATGTGCCCGCCGGGGAGGGCCCGCGGACGCCGCCCGCCGCCCGCTCCGATGGGTTCGCGGCCCGTGGCCGGCCGGGTGATGGGCAGCGGCTGCTGTCGCAATGAGCACAGCACCGTGTCTCCGGAGCAAGGTCCTGACAAAGGGGCTGGAGCAGCGCGTGTCGTTAGGAAGGGTTTGCCGTGTGGACTGTTATTCCCGCCTTTACATCATGTTTGTTCCTAAACAGCGTCAGTAAAAGGGACCATCCCTCAGTGCAGGGAGTAAAGTAGGGTGTGTCCTGCACCCTAGACCGTTGCTTACTGTCACTCTCCAGCACCTGAAACTTCAGAGATTGTAAGGGTTCCCTTCTTGGCTGTCATTTATTCTCAGTTCCCTCCTAGCGCTCCCGTTTTTGAGCTAGGTGTATCTTGGACAGGACACGCAGAGGAGGAAGGGAGAATCGGTTCTTCGCAATAAGAGGGAAAGGTCTGGGTCTGCGCTGGGCCTGGGCCTGGGCCGGCAGAGTCGGGGCTGACGCCACACCGGCTGTCATCTGCTGAGGGCCATCGCCACGCAGGGGGCTGGGTGGGCCTTCGCTTGCTGGCTTCTCACTCGTGCACAGTTCATTTTCTCTCCTGCGTGGAGGCTTGGCTCCTGAAAAGCGGACTTGTTTTCACCGTGGTTCTGGCGGGCTGGGTGGGTTAAGTGAACTGTGCTGTTTCTGAAACAGCTTTCTCGAGTAGAATTCATTCTCTGGAAGCATGCAGCTCAGTGGCTCCTGGTGCTCACAGAGCTTTGCAGCCATCATCACATCCGTTTTAAACATGCTTATAGGAACCCCCTCCAACCTTAGCCATCACCCCTCCCCCGGGAACACCCCTTCTACCCACCCCCCCACCCCCCCCCCCCCAGTCTGCTAGACTTTACAATATCTGATGGGAAAGGGAAAGCTTCTAAGCCAGGGGTCCTCAAACTACGGTCCACGGGCCACATGCAAATACAAATATTGTATTTGTTCCCGTTTTGTTTTTTTACTTCAAAATAAGATATGTGCAGTGTGCATAGGAATTTGTTCATAGTTTTTTTTTAAACCATAGTCCGCCCTCCAACGGTCTGAGGGATAGTGAACTGGCCCCCTGTTTAAAAAGTTTGAGGACCCCTGTTCTAAGCAAATCACATAAAAATAACAACAAACTACTGCAAATAACAACAAGCCACTGTCAGGCGTGAGCCTCGGCCCCGTGTAGCCAGCCGGCCCCCTGCGCTTCCCCTCGCTGCGCAGGAGGCGCTGAATAAAGCTACGGGCCTCGCTTATGGCTCATAGCCCTGCGCTTCAGACAGTCGGACGTTCTGCGTGCAGACTCTGCTAGGATGCAAGGAACAGCTCTACCCTCAACCAGCGCAGCTCACCGCGGAGCAGAGGGCAGGGATGTGCATAAAGAGTAGGTACTCTCCCTGCGCACAGAAGGGACGCATGAAGGCAGTCAGTTACGTGGGGACGCGAGTGGGCAAGGAGAATGCCAGAAAGCGCTCCTAAAGGCGGTGACCCGAGTGACCTACGTGCAGTGATAAAGCTTGGGAGACTGGGGGGCGGGCGGTGGAGATTTAGGTAGAGTAACCAGTAGGAAGCCTCGAGAGCCTTAGGACGCGAGCAGATGGCAGTAGGGCGCTCCTAGGACAGGTAGTGAGGGTCTGAGGGCGGGGCCGCTGTGTGAGAGGCACCCGGTGCGGGGCTGAGAGGGGGACCCCACCCTGTGCAGTTTCCTGTGGCTGCTGTGACAAAGACCACGGGCAGTGGCTGAGAACCACAACGTTGATGGTCTCCCGGTTCTGGAGCTAGAACTCCGGGTCCAGGTGTGGGCAGGGCCCGCTCCCTCGGGGGCCTGTCGGAAGGGAAGGGTCTGTTCCAGTTCTGGGAGCTGCGGGTGGTCTTGGCTTGGGCAGCAGAGATAGGCATGCAGTGTAGCCATTGTAACCTTGTTTCTAATCGAGGAAAACCACACGCCATCTAAGTCTTCACTGGCCTGGAAATGCCCAGGCGTTTGGTGTATTCATACCACTGTACGCGCTGTGGTTAAAGGGAATAAGCCCTCCACATATGTGCTAACACGGAGAGTTCGCTAAGATACAGGAATGAATACAAAGAAAGCGTTGAAGAATGCCTATCTCAGGGCCTATGTGTATGTAACGAAGACAGAAAACTATTGCCTCTTGATCGTTGTATCTTTCCAGACCTTTTTCAAGTGTTTACTCACCTCTCACCCTGTTCACCTGTCGGGGGAAGGAGTTGGGCAGTAAGGTGAAGGGGCTTTTTTTTATGTAACACACCTGCCTGTATTCTGGGACCTGCTCAGTAAGCGTGCGTTATGGCAGGACTGGGCGTTTGCTGTAACAGATCTCAGATCTCAGGAGGTGGCACCTGGGGCGTGGCCGCCAGGTGAATGTGATGTGGGGAGGGGCTGAGTGACAGGGGGCAGAGGACACAGGAATGAGGAGCTCTCACAAGCAAGAGCAGCGTTTAGAGAGGGAGCCACCCAACAAGACAGGCGGTGTGTCTTTCCGGGACCAGAGGCCTGTGAGGTTGGTTTGAGAATCAGAGGACTCACGCCTCTTCGGCTGCAATCGGCAGCCCCTGCGGCCTGAGCATTGGAGAAAGGGCGCCCCGTGAGGGAGCGTGGCTCCAGCGGGAGTGTCGGAGGCCACGTAAGTCCTCACCGGACCTACATCCAGCGTGCGAGGAAGCAGCTCTCAGGGCAGGACATCTGCAATGGAGGGAGACCGCCTTCCACCTGCCAGGCCCTCTTCCTCTCCTTTCCCTTCCCAGCCACCTTCTCGCTCTTCCCTCCCTTAGCCTCTCTGCACATGTGCGCGCACACACACACACACACACACACACTCACTCACTCCTGGGATGCTAACCTGCCAACCTGAAGACAACAGTGTCAAGAAAAGGAACTAACAGGAAACAGTGGCGTCCAAATCAGATAAGCGCCTTCAAATGATGGCGAGGACAGAGCCAGTGACATCATGTGACCGTCCGTGACCTGCTTGTCATCAGACATGTGCGTCTGGGAACATGAACACAGCAGAAAGCTCGCAAGACAAGAGGCGAGACAAGTGTTTCCAAACAGCTAGTGTTTTACTGTTTGTGGACAAAACACGGTCTTACTCATTAGCTCCTTTGAAGGGAACCGGTGATTCCGGATCTTAGGGCGGGGGCGGGGGCGTCGGGTCATCTGCGCAAACATTCAGGTCTGCTGGCCCGAGCAGCACATCCCCGGGACACCGATGTGTCTCAGACTGACCCTTGCAGACACGTGTCACTAATAAACTCACCTGTGCTGTTTACTGAGTGGAGGGTCCTTTGAACATCAGTGGCAAGCCGGGTGAGTGAGGGGAGGGAGGGGGCACTAGCGAATAGCTTAGTGTGAAAATGCAGACTTTCATTGCAGCAGTGGTCACTGTTATGTCGTGACTCATGATTCTAGCACAGTAGGTGGGGAGGCTAACTCTGTGAGCTACTGCGCTAAGCTGGGAGCAGTGCGCGGAGGCCAGGAAGTGGGTCTGGTCCCGGCCAGGCTCCAGAGCTGTCCCAGGCCAGGGCCGCAGGTGCGGATGTTTGTTCACAGGAAGGGAGAGCCGTCAATCAGCTGCTCACTGATACACAGCAGGGGAAGCCTCATGTCTCATCTAAAGGGAAAAAGCAGAGAAATTGTCACCAAACTCACCACCTGCTGGAGGGAGAAGCACAGTGAGGAAGGCATTCACTGCTCAACCTGCACTTTCTAGACGTTTTGGACAGAAGAGTACAGGATGGCAGCTCTCCCGAAAGTCACCAAAAAGCCAAACTGTTCACGGTGCAGGGCGGGGCGGGGGGGGAGATAGAAGTGAGACCTCAGGTGCACTGAGCCCCACGGGGCGTCCCTGGCTCCTCGGGACTTCGCTCCTGTCGCTCCTGCCCCCTATCCCTGCACCATCCTGTTCACATGTCAACACCTGACAATGGCCCACAGGTCTTGGGTTGCTGTCCTCTTAGGTCTGATGTTCGTTTTGCACCTGTCTTATCCGCTCCCCCCCCCCCCCCCATCCCATGGTGCTTTTGTATAAATTTTCTCACCTCCAGTTACCATGGCAACACCTGTTGAGGGCAGACACAAAGGACTAGTTCTGCAGCCATGCTCCGGGCTCCTCCTCAGAAGGGGTCTCCCCCTCCCGCACATTGAAAGAGACTCCCGGGCAGCTGGTTGCCAGTGCCTGGCTGTGATGCTTAATTCCTTTTCCTTCATTTTACCTCCATGGTGGCCTCGCCTTGCACCCCACGGACTGTCCTTTCTTGTCTCTTCCATTTTTCTGTTCTCAATAAGGAAAAAGCAAAACCCCGCAAAACACTCCTTCCTTAATGGACTGTTGCTTTGCACGCATCAGGGTTGCAGCTGTCGGGGCTGAGAGAAATGAAGCAGGGGGCGGCGCAGGAAGAACTGTTCACAGGAAATGCCGGAAGGCTGGGCCGTGAGGACAGCAGCTGGGCGGGGGCACAGCCACGGAGAAGGCAGGACGAGGGGAGGAAGCCCCTGGCACCTGGCACATCACAGCCCATCCCCGCTGTCCCACAGCCCCTTCAGCGGCAGTGCCATGAGCATCCTTAGTATCACTTCCCTGCGCGATTCTCAGAAGGGCTGTGTATTGAAATTTTAATGGAAGGAAATGTCTGCTTTGAGGTTGATCTCTGTTGTGTTGACAATTTATTAAACCCAGCGTAGAATTAACAAGAAATCGTGTGCGTTTGTGTGTAGGCATGTTCGACTTTTTTTACCACAAGGGTATTAAATTGCTAACATTTGTCATGTGGACAAAGAGGAAATGTGCACAATGAGCTGGATTAATAACAGGCTGGTAAGTGTGTCCAGAGGGACAGGTCCATAACTGCTCTCTTCCTGGAAGAAGGCCCCGCCGCTGGTCCTGGCCCCGTCCCGCCGGCGCTGGGCCTCCCTGGGCCGGATGTTTGGATGTTCGGGCCGAAGCTGGGAGGGGGCTGCTGTGCCAGCCCTGAGAGGAACATTCAAGAGCATCTCAGCATTTCGCACAATGGCCCAAGCCTCAGAGGGTGTGAGCGCCACCACCAATCAATGGCAGAAACGCAGGCGGAGAGGTGGCTGGGCTCCATCCCATCTGGGAGGAATTGGATTTGCCTTAGTCGCTGAGACCCCAGGGTGGCAGCAGGTGACGCAGCTGGTGGGAGACGCTGCTGTGATCTCAGGCTTTCGACATAGAAGTGTCTCTGGACGGGAGACAGTGTCCGCGCTGCTCCCCAAGGAGAGAGCTGCTGGTCTGCAGAGAGGCCTGTGGGCGTGATCACGGCCGGGGCGGGGCGGGGGGGGGGGGGGGGGCGCCAGCCTTGCACGGCCCGGCACAAGTCAAGTACATGTGATCCTGTAATGTGTGTAGGGGTTGTGACGGGATTCTTTCACTCAGCATGTTTCCAAGGGTTGTTCATGCTATGACATGTATGTTGTTGATTTTTTCGTGTTTTTTTTAAATCCTCACCAGAGGATATTTCTCCATTGACTTTTAGGGAGAGTGGAAGAGAGAAGGAAAGACAGAGAGAAACATCGATGTGAGAGAGACACCAATTGGTTGCCTCCTGCACGAGCCCTGACCAGGGCCCAGGCCAGGGAGGAGTCTGCAATCAAGGTATGTGCCCTGGACCGTAATCGAACCCGGGATCCTTCGGTCCCCAGGCTGACACCTATCTACTGAGCCAAACCAGCTAGGGCTGTTGTGACATGTATGAATACTTCACACCATTTTACAGCCATATGGTATTCTTTCCTATGGATATACCACATTTTGTTTATCCGCTCACCAGTTGATGGACACTGGCATTATTTACACTTTGGGGCTGTTAGGAATAATGCTGCTATGAATCCACGTCTAAGTCTTTGTGTGGACATGTTTTTAATTCTCTTGGTGTGCACACAAGGGTGGAATTCCCGGGTCCAAAGGTAACTCCTACGTTGAACTGTTTGAGGAACAACCAGGCTGTTTTCAAGTTCCCATCAGCAGGGCACGAGGGTTCTGATGCCCCCACGTCCGCACCAACACTCGTCACCGTGTTGGACTTTGTGATTCCCGCCGTCCTAGTACGTACTGAGTGGTATCTCGTTGTGATTTTGGTCTGCGTTTCCTTCGGGACTGATGATGCTGAGCATCTTTTCCTGTCCTCACTGGCCGTTGTGTATTTGGGGCGTGTCTGCTCAGATCCTTTGCCTAGTTTTGGTTGGGTTGTCTTATTGTTGTGTTATAAGAGTCCTTTATATATTATAGATAAACGTCCTTTATCGGGCATGATTTCCCCATATTTCCCCCACTATCTAGCCCAGCCGGGGGCAAACTACGGCCCGCTTGAAATGAATAAAACTAAAAAAAAAAAAAAGACCGTACCCTTTTATGTAATGATGTTTACTTTGAATTTATATTAGTTCACACAAACACTCCATCCATGCTTTTGTTCCGGCCCTCCGGTCCAGTTTAAGAACCCATTGTGGCCCTCGAGTCAAAAAGTTTGCCCACCCCTGCCTGTCCGTGCACTTTCCTCACAGCGTCCTGGAGCACACATCTTTTCGATTCTGATGAAGTCCAGCGTATCTATTTCCCTTTTGTTGCTTGTGCTTTCGGTGTCATATCCGAAACTCCAAATCTGAGCTCATGAAATGTACTCATGTTTTCTTCTAAGAGTTTTTTAGTTTTAGCTCTTAAACTAATTGGATCCATTTTGAGTAACATTTTTATATGGTCTCTATTTTATATGGTCATTATATTAGCTTTTTAAAATTAAATGTATTGGGGTGACATTGGTTAATTAAGTTATATAGGTTTCAGGTGTACATTTCTGCAATATGTCATCTGTGTACTGCATTGTGTGCCCACCACCCAAAGCAGTGGTTCTCAACCTTGGCTGCACATTAGAATCACCTGGGAATCTTTTTAAAATCCTGATTTCTGGGCCTCATCGTCCGGAAATTCTATTTCTTTGTTGCTAATGTTGTGGCCCCACCCCATAACAAAGAAACAGAATTTCCGGAGGATGAGGCCCAGAAATCAGGATTTTAAAAAGATTCCCAGGTGATTCTAATGTGCAGCCAAGGTTGAGAACCACTGACCCAAAGTCAGAGCATCTTCCATCTCCATGCAATTGATTCCCATTACCCTTTACTGCCTCCCCGCCGCCTTCTGGTAGCCACCATACTGTTGTCTCTGTCCATGAGTCTCAGTTTTATATCCCACATGTGAGTGAAAACATGGTTCTTAGCTTTTTCTGTCTGACTTATTTCTCTTAGCATGATATTCTCAAAGTCCATCCATGTTGTCACAAATGGCAGTATTTCATCTTTTCTACGGCCGAGCAGTGTTCCATAGCATATATGTACCACATCTTCTTTAATCACCCATTGAAGGACACGTCAGTTGTTTTCATATTTTGGCTACTGTGAGTAATGGTGCAAGGACATAGGAGCACATATACCTTTGTGAGTAAATGTTCTCAAATTTATTAAATTTTTATATACTTTTTTAAAGAGTCAGAGTCCAAATTCATTCTTTTGCAAATGGCAGAAGAACCTTCTCCCAGAACCTTCTGTTGAAAAGGCTGTTTTTCCCATTGAGTAGTCTTGGCACCTTTGTCAAAAATCCGTTGGCCACAGGTATATGGGCTTATTTCTAGAAGCTGTTTTCCATCCCACCGAGCTGTATGTCTATCCTAGGCCAGTACTACACTGTCTTCATCACCTTGTTTCCTGTGAATATTTTTAATTTATGAAATGCAATTTTGAAAATACAAAATTATCTACCACTTTTATGTTATTAAATTAACTGTCAATTCATGTGTTTAATTATTAAATCAGACTCTATCCCTATCTAGTAATAGCAAAAGCATAGGTGAACATATTGTTGCTGATGCATATTAATAAGATTTGGCACTTTTTTAAAAAAAACTTTTTTTTCTACTGTAGCAGTTTGTTTTGGGTAACCAAATACTTTTTTATCCTCACTCTAGGATGTTTTTTTCCATTGATTTCTTTAGAGAGAGTGGAGGGCAGGAGGGAGGGGGGAGAGAGAGAGAGAGAGAAACATCGATGTGAGAAAGACACATCAATTGGTTGCCTCCTGCACGTGCCAGACCAGAGCCAGGGATTGAGTCTGCAACTGAGGTATGTGCCCTTGTCTGGAGAAACAAACCCAAGACCCACTGGGAAACTGGCCGGGCTGGTAACCAAATCTTGCTCATATTTCTAATGAATTCAGCAGAGTTCTCTGGGTCTGACCGTGCTGACATGAGGGAGCAGGGAGGTTTGCAGATGGACTCCTCCTCTCAGCGTCTCTGTGTGTTAGGGGTTCGGGGAGGCTGACCTGTCAGTGTCTGTGTGTTAGGGGTTCGGGGAGGGTGACCTGTCAGTGTCTGTGTTAGGGGTTCGGGGAGGCTGACCTGTCAGTGTCTGTGTTAGGGGTTCGGGGAGGCTGACCTGTCAGTGTCTGTGTTAGGGGTTCGGGGAGGCTGATTTACAATCTAAGGAAAGATGAAGGACGCCTTGGGAAGGTCTGTGTCTGGCAGGCTCTTCTCACCGAGAGCTGGTGAGGACCCTGCCCTCTGAGTGAGCATGGCTGATGTTGGGAGGACCGGAGCTGTCCTGTTCTGGTCTTTTAGACACATTGAAACAAAAAGGAAAAGAACGAGGTAGCTGATGGCATTGGCCCACGGAAGGCAGTCGTCCTTTATGTGGTAGCCGTCAGGGAAGCAGCAGTCACAGGACCAGGCGGTGCTCTGCGGCACGGGGAGGCCGGGCCGCGCGGTCCATGGCCACCTGCGGTCCCGGGACAAGCGAGCTGTAGGTGCGCACCCAGATGGCTCAGTGTTTGATATTGTGACTCAGGGGTTGCAGCTCGGTCTGCTAAAATGATTGAGAAGTTCTAAGCCTGAGTCAGCAGCCAGAGGCTCCTAGAATATAAACACATTCATTCATTCATTCATTCCACCCCCTCCCCGCCTCCCTCTCTTGGCACCTATCATGGCGTCTTACCTAAAACACAGGTGCCATGCCAGGCGTTTGCTGGAGGACAGGCCGAGAGCTGGAGAGGAGAGGGGCTCGGAGGACAGGCTGGGCGCCGGGAATGGAGCAGGGCCACAATGGCAGGTGGACCGAGGGCCCGATGAGCCGGAGGGCAGTGAAGGAAGCATCCCTGGGTGCCTCCACCTGTCGCCTCTTCCCCGTGTCCTCGGTGGGAGGGTGGAGGAACGACTCAGGACTGAGAGGTCTGCGTGTCCCTCGGTGCCACTGCTCATGCTGCACCAACACGTGCCTTTTAATAAGACATTTTGCCGAAAGCACAGCTCGCCTTCCCCCAAAGCATACAGCCTCCTCTCCGGGCTCAGATATGTGACTTGAGTGTGATGTCACTACAGGAGCACAGAGGCTTCTGCCCTGGAACTAGGAGACGTGGAGGGAGCGAGTGGCGGATGTGTATTTGAGGAGACAGACGTGGCTGTTGTTTTGGAAAAGACTTTTGACTTGCTCAGCCGTCTCGGTAGCTTTTCCTCGCTTCACAGGAAGGAATAGAAGGCCCAGCATTTGGCATGGATTTTCAGTGAACAGGACAAGAGTCGTCCCCTTCCCTAGCCACCTGCCTTTCCCTCACTCTCTCTCTCTCTTTGATTGCAGGCAGCAAGGACGAGGGAGCTCTCGCAGCATTTCAGAGCCACGGCACTGCCAGCGCTGGGAAGGGTTGCAAGGACAGTTTTCTCCAAGGTAAACACCACCCTTGTACCAGGCACGCCGTTAGAGTTGGCCTGTTGCAGGGGGACGCACAAAGGCCCGTTGTTTAGTCTGCGAGGAGCCCGGGTGGGGGCAGAGAGGAGGAACACGGAGCGGCTGGCCGGGCGGGCGGCCCTGTTACCAGGAGAGCCCGTCAGAATCTGGGCGCTCGCTGAGCTGGGCTTACCCTGTGTGGGAAAAGGAGCGGAGATGTTTCTTAGACATCCATGCAAACAAACGCCAGTGCGGTTTGACTACAAAAATAACACTTCGTCTTTTATGAGCCAAGAGTCGGCGATTCCCTCCAGAGGTTAAGATAGAATGCAGACTGTAGTCGAGTCACAAGGAGGGAAAAACACACACCCTGGTGTTTTACACCAATAAGACGTGCGAATCTGACAGACGTGAGCCATCCATGCTCTTCTTTAAGGAAACCTTTCGTCGGTCACTAACAATTGCTCCGTGCAGTGTATGGCTTGGAAAATCATATTTTAATGCCTTTTTTGGGGGGAGAGGGAGGTGTGTGTGGGTGTGTGTCAGACGACAGACAGGCAGATGCACAAAGAGAAGTCTGAGAGCATCACACGTATGTTTGGAGCAGTAACTGCAGGCGCTTCCTTTATGAATCGTGAGCTCAGCGGGAATACAGGCAGGACAGAAGCAGCTGGGTTCGGTCGGAGTGAGCTCCAGCAATCCTGAATTAGCTGCCAATATTCTCCACAAATTGCTGTGTCATTTCTGTGACGTCCCCTGGGGCTGCTCCGTCTGGAGCTAAAAGCTGCTTTTGCTCAGCCCTGAATTATATCTGATGAAACGCCTCCTTCCTCCTGATAAAGCTATCCGGACACACGCGCTTGTGTGAGCACACACACACACACACACACACACGCAGAAATATATGCTCCAGTTCAAAAGAAAGGAAACTTGTCAACTCTCCCTGATTGGCAGTTAACATACCGTTGCCATGACTGGGTCCCTCGCTTGCTGGAAGGGAGTTCAGAGGGGCGTCCTTCCCAGCCTGGGCGTCGGAGGGGGTTCTGCCATGCGGCTGGCTCCTCCTCTGTTCTGACAGAGAGGACATTGTTTGCTGACAGGGCTGGCAGCTCTGTGCACACAGCATGGGCCAGAGCAGAGCAGGGAGAAGGCGCAGACGCCGCAGCTGTGTGCCGGCTGAGAGGGTTTGAAAAGACCCTTTACCAGCTTCTCATTCTGTAGACACGGGTCCCGATTTGGGGAAATCATTTCCTTGAAGAGACGTTTTCTTCACGTCGCATTACACTGTGTAACCTGAGAAAAGGCTGCAAGGTAGCAGTGTGCCTGCTTTACTCCTTCAGTGAGGAGAATTCGCCCATGGCGTGTAGAAATCCGATTTAATAAAAGCCTAGGTGGCGTCACGTGCGACGTCATCACAAGATGGCTGCCACAAGATGGCTGGCAGGGGAGGGCAGTTGGGGGTGATCAGGCCAGCAGGGGAGGGCAGTTGGGGGCAATAGGGCCAGCAGGGGAGCAGTTAGGCGTCAATCAGGCTGGCAGGGGATCGGTTAGGGGCAATCAGGCAGGCAGGCAGGTGAGTGGTTAGGAGCCAGCAGTCCCGGATTGTGAGAGGGATATCCGACTGCCTGTGGGATTGGGCCTAAACCAGGAGTCAGACATCCCTCAAGGTGTCCCAGATTGGAGAGGGTGCAGGCCGGGCTGAGGGACACCCCCACACACACACTTGCATGAATTTCATGCACCAGAACTCTAGTACTATATAATGCTCTCCAGGTCCATCCATGCTATTGCAAATGGTAAGAATTCCTTCTTTTTTACAGCAGCATAGTATTCCATTGTGTAGATGTACCACAGTTTTCTAATCCACTCATCTGCTGATGGGCACTTAGGCTGTTTCCAAATCTTAGCTATGGTGAATTGTGCTGCTATGAACATAGGAATGCAAATATCCTTTCTGATTGGTGTTTCTAGTTTCTTGGGATATATTCCTAGAAGTGGGATCACTGGGTCAAATGGAAGTTCCACTTTTAGTTTGTTTGTTTTTTGTTTGTTTTTTTAATATATTTTATTAATTTTTTACAGAGAGGAAGGGAGAGAGATAGAGAGTTAGAAACATCAATGAGAGAGAAACATCAATTCAACTGCCTCCTGCACACTCCCCACTGGGGATGTGCCCGCAACCCAGGTACATGCCCTTGACTGGAATCGAACCTGGGACCTTTCAGTCCGCAGGCCAACGCTCTATCCACTGAGCCAAACCGGTTTCGGCCACTTTTAGTTTTTTGAGGAAACCCCATACTGTTCTCCACAGTGGCTGCACCAGTCTGCATTCCCACCAGCAGTGCACAAGGGTACCTTTTTCTCCACATCCTCGCCAGCACTTGTCGTTTGTTGATTTGTTGATGATAGCCATTCTGACAGGTGTGAGGTGGTACCTCATTGTCGTTTTGATTTGCATCTCTCAGATGATTAGTGACTTTGAGCATGTTTTCATATGTCTCTTGGCTTTCTGAATGTCCTCTTTCGAAAAGTATCTATTTAGATTCGTTGCCCATTTTTTGATTGGGTTGTTTATCTTCCTTTTGTTAAGTTGTATGAGTTCCTTGTAAATGTTGGAGGTTAAACCCTTATCGGAGATAACATTGGCAAATATGTTCTCCCATGCAGTGGGCTTTCTTGTTCTGCTGATGGTTTCTTTTGCTGTGCAGAAGCTTTTTATTTTGATGTAGAGCATTATGCTAAGCGAAATAAACCAGTCAGAGAAAGATAAATATCACATGCTCTCACTCATTTGTGGATTATAATGAACAACATAAACTGATGAACAAAAACAGGTCCAGAGACAGAGAAGCATAGGTCAGATTGTCAAACCTCAGAGGGAAGGCAGGGGAGCATGGGGGTAAGGGAGAGATCAACCAAAGGACTGTATGTGTGCATATAAGCCTAACCAATGGACACAGACAACAGGGGGGTGAGGGCATGGGTGGGAGGGGTCAGGAGGCAATGGGGGGTTAAGGACACATATGTAATACCTTAATCAATAAAGAAAAAAAAGAAATACTATATAAACTCCCAGCCAGGCGCTGCCTTTAGGTGAGGCCCGCACTGTGGGAGGTGCCACGCCCAGGTGGTTAGCACAGGAAAGGCAGCCAGTGGGGCCAGAGGCTCAGAGCCTGCTCAGCCTGGAAACTGCCCCAGCAGGAGTGGAGACCAAGGCTGGCCCTTCACCCCCGCCTCCCAGTGCAGGAACTGCAGACAGGACTCCGTGGTGCCTGTTGGCTCCAGGTGCCCGGGGACTCCTGTGCATGTGTGTGCACGTGCACTCATGAGTGTTGCTTAGTGGAGCAGAAAAGGCTGCTGCCAGGCCGCAGGCTCCACGCTCACAGCGAGTGGGTGAGGGAGGCAGGACTGCGGAGCAGGTGCGCCAGCCCAGCTTCGCTCCAGGCCTCGCTCCCTAAGCTCAGGGGTGTGTCATCGCCCCAGTCTCCGCTGCATTCAGAAGGCCTGCCTGCATGTTTTTACAAGAATTATTCATGTGTGATGTTTCGGGTACAGTGGCCACAGGCCACTGCACACCTGTCAGCCGTGGCTCCTGCCCGGAGGGGTCATTGCTGCGTCACGGTGCCAGTCATGTCAGACCTGCTGCGCTGTGTCCGCCGCTCAGTCTTTCACCACGTGTTGGACAGCTTCTTAAGGATGTACTTGTACAGCCTTCTAAAAATGTTTAAAGTATATTTACATGATGATATTTTCAAGTAAACACACACACATAAAGAAAAATTAACCAAGGTGTTCCTGAACCTTTCCCTTTCAGTGGTTCTCAACCAGTGGGTCGCGACCCCTGAAAATACATCCTGCATATCAGATATTTACATTAGGATTCATAACAGTAGCAAAATTGCAGTTATGAAGTAGCAACGAAAATAATTTTATGGTTGGGGGTCACCACAACATGAGGAACTGTATTAAAGGGTCGCGGCATTAGGAAGGTTGAGAACCACTGCTTTGTTTCAATCTATTTTGTTCATTTATCTGGTCTGGCTTTAAAGCAGTTTTTATTTGATTATTTTTAACAACCAAGTTAAGGGCCGGCGAGGGGGGCGGGGAGCTGGGCGTGTTGGCCGCTCCCACCAGGGCTCCGGAGGCCGGGTGAGTTTGCAGTGACTGCCAGCCCCTGTCCTGCCTTGTCTCTTTCTGCTGGAACCACAGTGACCACTGTGCACTGCCCAGTCCTTAACACGTCCTGGTGACATCCTGGCTCCCACAGCGCGTGGCCACAGTGCGCCCAGAAGCGTGGCGGGGAGCTCCCAGGCAGCTGAGCCGGCGTGCGCTCTCACATCTGGGCTGTATCCTTGCAGCCACCAGGCCTGGCGTCTGGGAGTGGGGAGTGAGTGTGACCTGCCGTCTGTGTCTGTTATGAGAGCAACGGGTAGCGATGGGGAACTAGTGGCCGCCACCGCCGTTCCAATTGACGGACGCTGAGGCGGCACTGACTTCAGGGTAAACACTGCCTGGGCCCTGGGCGAGTACTCAGCCGCTCAGAGGGGGCACTGGGGCGAGGGCCCCAGGCGGTGCGGGTGGACGCACAGGCACGGATCGTCTGCGCCAGAGTCAGGTCGGGGCTCCATGCGCCCCACCTCGGGCACCTCCTGCACCGCACCGGACCTGCCTGACTCTCACGTTCCTCTGTGGTCTCGAACACCTGCCGTCCCCACACAGGACACACATGGTGCACTCGGAGTGGGTGCAGGTTCTGGCTGCGTGGTGCCCACGGGCCTATGTACTGCAGCCCAGGCCGCAGGGTGAGCTATGCTGCATTGCATGCCTGCGTGGGGCACCTGCAGCTCTCAGGAGCTGGGGAGGTCGCTGGCCCTTTCCAACACCCTTTTCAGTGGCGGGTCCTGGACCTCCCGTCCTGATCCTGTGAAGGTCTGAGGCCGTGCATCCATGAGATGCACGTGTGCCGAGCTCTCTCCCCTGCTGGGGGTGGACACAGCTGCCTTCGGCGCCCGTAGCCAGCACGCAGGGTGCTCGGGTGTTCGTGGTGCAGCTCCCCGCAGGCCCCCACAGGAGAACAGAGGGTTCACTATGGCCAGGCATGTGGGGAGACATGGGTTTGCTTGTGGCAGGTTTCTAGAGTGTTCTTGTGACTCCCCAAAGCCAGATGCAGATGTCGGCTTCCTCGTGGCAGGGAGAAATGTCCCGGGGGAGGGCAGTCGGACATAGCGGGGCCAGTGGGGGTACGGGCACCGGTGCACTGCATTGGGACCTTCAGCTCCATCCAGCGTCTTCAGTGAAACGTCAGGGGAGGTCCAGGGAAGCATTTCAGTGGGTGTGAACTCAGGGCAAAGAAACATGAATGGACGTCCTTCCACAAAGCTACTTGGTGTATGCACAGCGCTGCTCATGAATTAGCTTTCACTTTCTCCAGCAAGGAGATGCCCGGGAACTGTGTTTGGCAACTTGGAGAATGTTTTCGCGTTTGAATTTCCCTATTTACAGTGCAGCAGCACGCAGTCAGGTGTTGGCATGCCTGTGAGGGAAGGCAATGCTTCAACATTCTCTGTTGTGATCTAACAATTCATTTCAGGGTAAGAGGAATCAGTCTCGTTAGGAAAATGTTTTATACAAATACTAGAGGCCCGGTGCACAAAAATTCATGCACTCGGGCGGGGGGTGGGTCCCTCAGCCTGGCTGCACCCTCTCACAATACAGGAACCCTTGGGGGATGTCCACTGCCAGCTTAGGCCCACTCCCCAGGGGAACGGGCCTAAGCTGGCAGTCAGACATCCCTCTGGCAGCCCGGGAGCCCTCGAGAGATATCCGACTGATGGCATAGGCCCGCTCCCCAAGGAGAGCCTAAGCTGCAGTTGGAAATCCACGTCTCTGACAGCCTGGGAGCCCTCAGGGGATGTCAGACATCCTTAGTGCTGCTGAGGAGGCAGGAGAGGCTCCCGCCACCCACCACAGCTGCACTCGCAGCCATCAGCCCAGCTTGTGGCTGAGCAGCGCTCCCCCTGTGGGAATGCACTGACCACCAGGGGTCAGATGCTCAACACAGGAGCTGCCCATGTTGGTCAGTGAACATCATAGCAACGAGTCATTCCGCCATTAGGGACAATTTGCATATTACCCTTTTATTATATAGGATTGGCAAGAAAACTCTAACTACATTTCTGTGGATTTTAAAAATGCTGACTCCCCTAAAATAAACGATGACAAATTGCACAATATTACTTCTTTCTTCTGCATTGCTGTAGTTCTGTGGTCACCGCCTTTGACTACCCTGAATTCTCACACAGCTCTGCCCCACGCTGTGCTTGTTAATCCACACATCAGAGGCCATGTTTCTAGGTCCCTCCAAATGCCAGTTTTTAAAACCCTAACCTTCCTCTTATCCACAGTGTTTTACTCATAATTAAAATTCCAGATCACTTCATTCACATGAGCCCTTTTGTTTTATATTAGAGAATATGAGAACAGTAATTTGTAGGATTTTTCCCTTTTATTGCCTGGAAAAAAAGAGAGATATTTGAGATATTTATATTCTCTCTCTTTCTCTCCCTCTCTCTCTCTCTCTCTCTCTCTCTCTCTCTCACACACACACACACACACACACACAGTCTGAACTATACGTGATCTGGTGCCCTGAATGGCTTCCTGAAACAACCCAAAACAAGGACATCAGGCAAAAATGAAGGAAATCTGAATTAATTTGAAATCTGAATAACAAATGTACCAATATTGGTTCATTAATTCTAACAAAGGTGCCACGTTAATGTAAAAGTTGATATCAGACTAGAAAAAACACAGTAACTGTATTTATAACTAAAGTGTTAAATGGATTCCAGCCTGTTTTGGAGTAAGAATTGGAGTAGACAGTGATAACGATTTCTCCTGATGCCAAAGTCACCTGTGAACACAGCCGTCTGTAGCAGAGGTTGGCAGAGCCCGGGCAGGTGCTCCAGCCCGCGTCCCTGTCGTCCCTCCCCACCCCTACCCTCCTTGTGCCCATCCAGAGAGGCGAGGCTGCAGGCACGGAGGCCCGGGCTCCGTTCCCAGGCCGTCGATGTTGGGAGCTCTGCCTGACCTGTTGAACCTCCGCTAGCTTCACGTTCCATTTCTGTGAAATCGGGGTCAAACCACATTTTTCCCTCGGGGACTCTGTGGTTTGGAAAAATCTGACTCTCCCAACATGCGTGGGAGGTCTGTTTGTGATGGCAGCTATGGAACTCATTGAAGATGAAATCTTGGCACGGAAGCATTTTACGTGATTACATAGTTTATAGCATAAGAGTGTTCGTTTTGACTCTGCCAAAAAAGAATAGTCCCTGAAAATAATAGTGTTGACATGTGAGAGTCATTGATGCATGAAGACAAGACCATAATTTTTTAAATTAGCCACACTGAATCTGAACTCAAAATCATATTAAAATATTAAATTATTCCTTAATTTGTGATAGTGTTATTGTTCATATAAGGTACATTTTCAAACAGGTTTTAGGTTAATATGCTTTTAGATTTTACACTTAAATGCAATTTAGTTTGAATTTTTATTTAATATAATTTATGGTGTTAAGTGGAATTTTAACTTAGGACAGTAAAATTTTGAACATCTAATTATGTTTAAGATTTTCCTGACATTTAAGACCCTACCCTGTGTTCATAGTATGCTTCCTGAGTTAATCATCAGAAAGTTACTCATCTGATCATTATTTCTTAATTCCTTTTTTTAAATTTTTAATTTTATTTTTTAATTACTATTGACATGCAATATTTTATGAATTTCAGGTGTCCTTTTTGATTCCTTTTGAGCCAGCCATTGTTCATTATAAGAAGTTATTTTCTGGATTATGTTTATATTTCTTGTATTTCCCAGCTGTAGTATCTGGATGCTGTGTTTTGCTTAGAAGCATAGAAAAAAGAAGCCTGCCTTAGAGCTGCCCGAACATTAGCCTCAATAATAACCACTCGATGGTGGAAACACTGGGGGGGCGGGGGGGTTGTGAATGGTGGTTCTCAAGTTTGACTATTCCATGAAGTCACTCCGAGGACTTTTAAAAGTCCCCACGTGCAGGTTGTACCCAAACTGATGAAGCCCATCTCTGGAGGCGTTTTTAAACCTCCCCGGGGGCTCCTGCTGTGCGGCGCTGAGACCTGGCAGCCTGGCTGATGGCGGCGGGAACAACCGGGCAGTCTTCTGTGGCAGGATCCTCCCACTCTGAGATTGGTGGCTTGAGTGGCTACGGGCCAGTTAAAGAGGGCTGACTTTCAAAGTGAACAAAGTTCGCCAATATTAAGAAAGAAAAAGCCTGTCCCTTACCCTAAATCTCCACCCCACAAATGCCAGGAGACTTTTGATTTTGAAGAGATTTCGGGACGGTCTCCTGCATGCCTCGGTGCCCTGGTGTTGGCTTTGGCTTCTGTCTGGGAGTTTGGGGGATATTTTAGTTCACGCACAGGGTCAGTGGGCGCTCACATCTATGGAGCACACCTGGTAAGCATCAGCCCTGTGTTAACATCACGTCTCAGCCAGGAAAGATAGAAGGTATTCACTTCAGCATAAAAGCCAGAGTTCTGGTCTGTTGGGGCAATTCTATCTCACTGTAATTGGATATTTAATAATTTATTCATTCATTCAATAAACACTTAGCAAATATGCATACTACTCCAAAAATGCCAGAACAGTTGTTTTGGTTAATCCTCACCCAAACATACTTTTCCCATTTATTTTTAAAGAGAGTGGCGGAGGGGGGGTGGGGGGGGAAGAGGGAGAGGGGGAGGGAGAGGGAAGACACATTGATGGTTGCCTCCCACACGCACCTGGACTGGGGCGGGGATTGAACCTGCAACCCTTCTATGTGTGGTCCGATGCTCTCACCTCTGAGAAGGCTGGCCAGGGCTGTATCCATTATTTTTTGCTCTCCGACAAGCTTGGTGGTCTAATATGACCATTTATTTAGCTCGTGACTTTGTAATTGGCAATTTAGGCTGCACTCCTTTGGGCGTTCCCTCTGATGTCAACCAGGCCTCCACGTGCCACAAAGCTCGGCAGGGATTTGGCGTTGCTGATTTTGGCTGGGCTCTCACCTGGCTGGGGCTCCCGCTGGGACAGCCCGCTGATGGAGCTGTCTCCACTTCACAGGACTGGCCTCGCAGTGCACGTGGGGAGCTAGGGTGACCCAGGGAAGCGGAGGAAGGACACAGGCCTGAGGCTCAGCTCAGAGCTGGCTCACCCGCCTCCTGCCACACCTCCGGGCCAGAGCAAGTCGCAAGCCCAGCCTAGACTCCAGGGTGGGGAACTAGACTTCCTTCTGGACACGCGGTGCAGAGACGGCACATACACAGGGTAACGGGAGGAGGGTAACTGATTATTTTTGCCGTCCACCACACGAGGGACGCTCTACTTCTGTTTTGGGACATTGAGGAAGGTTTCAAAGGTAGAAAATAAAAATGCATTTTTCACATTTTTAGGTGAAAGCAGTCACATGAGCAAAACAATCAAATTGCAGTTTCCTTAGTGAAAAACAAAATGGAAATCGTAAGTTTCCTGAATGTAGGAGATATGCCACACCCAGCAGAGCGCTCGGGAGCACCGCACGCAGCCTTTTCATTTCTGTCGAAAGTGTTCGGTACTGTGGCGACCACCAGCATGGGCACACAGACAGCTGCCACAGCCTGGAGGCTTTGCTGCTTACGCCGCATGACCTTGGGTAGGTCGCTACTCTATCCCACTGCTCCAGTAAGTGAAGGAATATGTATGCCTTTGTATCAGGCAGCTTTGGCCGCCTAACAAACCGCCCCACCTACCGCTTAACAGCTTAAAACAGCAGCCATGCCATCGCTCCCGATGCTGTGGGTTTGGGGGTGGGCTGGCCCAGCCCCCACCTTTGGCTCAGGCAGCCTCATGTGTGTGTCTGTGGTCAGCTGGCAGTCAGCGAGGACACCTGGACCCATGTTCCTCGTCCAGCAGGCTGGTCTGGTCCCAAGAGTGAGAGCGGGAGCGTGCCCAGCTGTGGCCACGGTTCAGGGTAGACACCTTGTTGCTTCCACTACAGTCCCCGGGACAATGAGTCAGGAGGCCAGCGGAGGACTCAGGGCAGAGACACGGCATCTCCTGCTGCAGGGCCTACAGGGACACATTGCAAGGAGCGAGGTTACAAGGGTGTGACCCTCCACACCTATCTGGACCTCACAACGACTTTAGGAAGAGTAAGCGAAGGGTAACTTGATTTTTCCACGTGAGGCTCCGGGTTAAAGAAGGACCTGGCAAATAGTGGTGGTCAGTAAGTGAAAACACTTGGTTTTCCTCCCGTTAGAAAGCAGAAGTGCAGCCACAGTCCTTAGTTGCCTGCTTTTAAGGAACATCAGATGGTCCCCGAGTGCTGCTCACATTCTTTCCCTGCTGCGGGAGATCCTGGGAGCAGGGTGCCCGCGCGCCTGGGCACAGAATCCAGGCCCGTCGCCTGGCGGGCTGACAGGGCGTGGCAGGGAGCCAGCCATCTTCATGGCCGCCCAGGAGAGAGACCGCTTAATTAACGTGAAGGGTCAGCTCAAAGCAGGTCCCGGAGACCAGAAAGGGCAATATTGCAACTCCCCAAATACGAAAGTCCTTTCTAATGGGGCAGAACCGATTTTAAACCTATGCAGAGAATGAAAGCCTTAATAAATCTGTATTGATTTCTTTCACTCTCGTGTTATAAGTATTTTCACCAAACCCGTCAAAGCCCCATATAGTTTCAGGTTAATCCATAATTGCTCTTGGAGCCCATAAGTTGGGTTCAATGGAGATTTGTTTTTCTGGCAGCTAAAATACCTCTAATTAGTGGTGTGAAGTGAGTCCAAAGAAATCTCCCTTCTTTGAAATAAATAGCACATCAAAGGTCATTCGAGGATGTGTGGTACAGAAACCTGGCAAATGTGTATTAGAGACGGTGACCACTTCCTACAGCTGTGAACCTCGGAGCTCCTTAGGGACCTCAGGTGGTCATGGGGCTCTGCATCCCCACCCCAGCCTGTGAAGCCCCAAGGCCCCCCAAAACTGAGGCCACCTGCCTACAGGTAGCTTTCAGCCCCGACTCTCCATTATCCCGCAGTCCCGTCATGAGCACAGAAAGGCCTCCTGGAGGAGTGACGGAGGCCTGTGACTCCGTCCTCATCCTCATCCCTGCCGCTTGCTCTCTCTCTGGGGGGCGGGGGGAGAAGGGCTGGCGGTAGCTACTGAAATGCTGTAAGCCTTGGTGCTGATTTCATTGGTAAACACAAAGTCACGTGTTTACAGGGCAGTTCCATCACATTTGCAATCATCACGTGGTTTATTAACAACCACACAAATACCGAATCCCAGAATGTAGGTTCCAGAAAGAAACAGGGCTGTGAGTGAAAATGTTCCAGGCGGCCCATCACAGCCGGGCCTGCCGATGGCCTCGCTTGTGTTCCCAAAGCCCGCGGTCGCATCTGTAATCACCGCCTAGTTCACTCCATCACGCACGTGGGGGTTCCCCTTCCCTGAAGAGCCCCTTTCTGTGAGCGCTCAGCTGTTTGTTTTTAAAGTGATGTTTTATGGGCCAGGGAAACGTCCCCTGCCCGGTCTGAGCATATGGTGGCCAGCACTGCAGACGGGCAAGTCTGTGCGCGGAGAGCTTTCGGCGGCAGGCGGGCGTGTTGGCAGGAGAGCGGTTCTGTTGAGACTGGTGGGCCATCTGGGCTTGCCTTTCTAATGGGATGACTCTGTTTATACCTGACGTCTTTCGGGGGGAATCCCATACTTTCCTACATTTGTTTGCCACACTAGACGTTGTATACAGGTTTCTGGGCCCGAGATAAGAGAGTTTTATCCTTGCAACATGTCTTATATTACTGCCAAGATTTTTTCTTAACAAATAAAAATGAAGCATGAGCATGTTGGACAAGATCCCAAAGATCCCTAGACATTCTAGGATTTTTAATATTGTTTCTGCAAAGTATATTGCACATTTTATATTGAGCACGTTTTAAACGCGGTCAGAAACCCTATTCAAATGAAACCAATCCACAAACTCAGTGAGCATAACCCCTGTCATCCCTCACACTTTAGGTGATTAGTAACTGTAAGGACCAGTTCTGTGCCACACAAGTGAAGCATTCACACGCGTCCTCACAGGCTGGCTGACTAATGGGCCCCGATCCCTCACCTTCTCAGGCCTTAGAACTTTGTTTCGTGTAGACGATGCCCATCTTGTCAGAGAACTGGTGGGTGAGGATGGTGGTTGCCACAGTCCCACCTGCGCTGTCCCTACAACCAGCACGCCCAGTGGCGATCACTTCTCGTTGCTTTCTGCTCTGGTTCTCTGCAGGTGGAGTAAGAAAAACCAGAAGACAGATTGGGCAGGTCGTGTCTTCAGAGGAAAATGAGAAACGTGGTGTTTCTTCAGACAGAGAAACTCTTTGCCTGTGGGTGGTGCCCAGCGGGGTGGGTGCGGTCCCACCAGGCCCAGTGGCGGAGCTTTGACCGTGGCCGCGGAGGGCTCCGCCTTCCTGGCTTGTGGGCGAGGCCCTCACTGCGTGTGGAACCACATCTTTCTAACATGCTGTGTAGTGAGGGCAGATGTAAGATCTAGAGTAGCAGGCGTTTCCTGGCTTAGGCTGGGTCTCAGGCAGCCACTTCATCTCTCCCACCTCATGTTTCTCATTTGTAAAACACCAGTAAAAATTCAAAATGAAACAAAAAAAAATAGAAAAACCCTGCCTTAAATTTTTCACGCGATTGTATAGCTACTCAAAAAGTAAAAGCTGTGAGCATGTTTGATAAACTCAGAAGTCTTACACAAAAATACGGTAATAGTAACAGCGGGTGTGAGCCGTGGGTGAGGGACATGGAGAAGGCTGCCCGGAGTGTGGACGAGCGGGTAGAAGGTCAGCGGATGTGGGTGACGAACCACAGAGAGGGTCCGTCCCAGGCGCTCGGACTCCGAGCCGGCGCGTCTGCCGTGGGCGTAGCATGCTGTGATCAGTGTCTCTCTCTTTCGTCTGCCATCCAAAGGGCTGAGTCACACTGACATAGTGTGCGCTTTTACGTCGTATTCATTCGCATTTTGTGCTATTTTAGTTTTGCATAACTTTGAGCTTGGAAGTTCATAAAGCGATTAAATGGTGTTACGCTAGACAACTGAAACGGTTCTGTGATGATTTGTAGTTAATGGGCTTTTGTAGAGACAAAGAGTGCAGATGGGCCCTCCTTTAAATCGGACCTCAGACCTCACACTGACCATGGCAGCGCCAGGATCCCGCAAGGCCACCCAGCGCGACCGCCGATGGCAGAGTGGAGTGTCACTGGCTTCCAGCTCGGGTGTGGTGTTACGCTCGGTTTCCATATAGTCTCGTAGGGATGGACTGTGAGTCAAGCCTTCACACTACGTGGACGTAGGAGGATGAGGTGTGGGAGAGAGAAACACACTGCCTTGAGCCCAGCCCTGGGCTGGGAATGCCCCTGGTCGGTGGGGGCAGGACCAGCGAGGGGGAGAGGTCCCTGAGAGGAGGAGGTGAGTGGGATGAGGCAGGGATGAGGGAGACCTTGCAGGAAGCAGCCCCTGCTTTATCTGACCTCACTTCCTGTGTCCTTCCTGCCATGGGAAACCGTGAGAGGGTCGTAAGCAGAGGGCGGGGTGTGATCAGACTGTTTTGAGAAGACCCGTCCGGCTGGGGCAGGAAGAAGGGATCGGAGGGCAGCGTGTGAATAGGGCTTCAAGACAGGAGATGCTGGGGATTAGACGAGGGGCTGCCTCGGTGCAGAGATAAGGACTACCTGACGGTGGGTTTGAAAGTGATCCACGGGGCTGAGGTGTCGGATTAGAGGGTGGGAGCGGGGCTGAGAGGGAGATACATGGAAGGACCTGGGATGTGACCTTGTGCAGTTAGTAAAGGGGCCCCATCCACACAGAGCGGGGCCCTGGCGGAGGCCTCAGTGCACAGAAGAGGGCGTGTCCACCCTGTGCTCCCAGAGGCCACGGCCTGGAGCCGCCCTGGAGGAGGGGCAGGTGGCAGCTGGACATGCCCTCCAGCCTCAGAGCAGAGGCTTGGGCAGCAGATGCAAAAGGGGTCAGGCCCCCCCAGGGTGTAAAGAAGACGCCAGCAAGGAAATGTGCTGCGATGTAAGAAAAGGCCTAAACTGACCCCGGGAACAAAAATCCCGTTACCGCATCAGGAAGAGGGGAGCCCTGGGTGTCTTCTCAGATGCGTGGTCCCCCCCTCGGCCTGTCACCCATTCCTCACGTGGGGCATGATGATGGTTCGTTGCGGCGCAGATGGACAGTATACACGCCACCTAGAAAACGGGCTCTGCTGTTTCTCCTCTGTCCAGACAGACACACAGACACACACAAGCCTCGCGGCCCTGAGAACGGAGCTCACGGGCCTGGGCAGCCCCGGGGCAGAGGTTAAATGAAGCCCGTGGTTACATCTAGAGGAGGAATCCGTCCAGGTTCACATATTTGGGAAGAAGGCGTGGGCGCCCCTCCTGCATCACACAGCCCGGGTCTGTGCCCCGTTCGCGCTGAGCGTCCTGAGTGGGCTCGTGGGCCTCGTCCTGGTCACCACCACACACTTACCTTTTGCCCCAACCTGAGAGTTTGAACAGCCTTGGATGGTCATTGCTGAGAAATACTTGTTGGTTCTGAGTTGGTTTTGTGACTGTCTACAGCCAACTGTGTGCATTACCTAGGTTTCTGGAAATTTCAACTAGACTTTTACTTGAAATTGAATACATTTTAAACAAATTTGAATTGATCACCTTTTAAAATAGCATTTTTCATAAAACATTTCTATTATTTCACAATACCATTCTTTTATAAATACAGATTTATATATAAGCAAGATCTACCGTCTCACAGAACACTGTACGTCATGGGATCCCGCCCGGCATCTGAAGCAGCCGATTCTGATGCTGAGAGGAGGGGTGGCATTTCACCATTCACAGTCAGCACAGCTCTCATGAACTCACGAGAAGTAACCAGGTATTCGCTGTGCATGCGAATGCTTCAGCTACGTTGAGTTTTTAAAAGGTGCAGACTCTTCTTTAAGTTTGAATAAAATAAATTTTTATTCAAACAGCAAGGGCCCTGCTGGTATGGCTCAATGGTTGAGCATTGACCTATGAACCAGGAGGTCACGGTTCGATTCCAGTCAAGGGCACATGCTCCGGTTGCGGGCTCCATCTCCAGTAGGGGGTGTGCAGGAGGCAGCCTATCTATGATTTTCTCTCCACATCATTGATATTTATATTTCTCCCTCTCCCTTCCTCTCTCTAAAATCAATTTAAATACACACACACACATATTTACAATAGCAAGGAAAGCAAAGAAGGCACTAATTATGTGTTGGGTGCCTTTTCTGGGCCAAGCACTAAACTATGTGTGTCTCACATGACACAAAGGCAGCGGATTTTGATGGTGACATCAGCTATTCTTTCACACACTGGATGGGTCCCTGGAATACTGGGGCCACTGCAGAGCCGATGCGCAGACAGGCACACACCCGGGAGGCCGGCGGAGTGTGGTGTCAGCACGGCTTGAAGTGCTGGAAATAGAGGTCGTGTCCAACTGTCGATCCCCTCTGTCAGTCCGTCAGATTTGTCCCCAAGACATCACAGCTGCCTTCGCAGCCAGCACTGTTGGTATCGGGTGATGACAATGCCAGGGTCAGATTACTGACCAAGCGCCCAGGCTGCACTAAATCCTCCAGCACTGAGTGGCTGCTCTTTGCAATATAACACCTGTCCCAGGCAGACGTGCATGGAGTGACGGGTGCGGGACACCCCCAACCTTTTCCATGTGAACCGAGGACCCTACGCTGACAAACATGGGGCTAACGCCCCGCCCCCAATAAAGTGACCTACAGAAACCTCAACAGAAGGTTGGAAGTGCAGAGTCAGTGATCTCTAGCTGCTTCCTGCTGGGAGCCCAGAGGAACAGCCAGGTTTGCAAGATTTGCAAATGGAGAAGCTTCTGGTAGAAGCCGAGAGCCAGCCAGAGGTCAGCGCTTTCTCCCCAAAGTGGATGGCTCTGTGGGTCTAATTAAAATCCTAACACGTGAATATAGGTTAAAATTACAATGTAGATACTCATTTATTATCAATTAACATGATAGTTTCAACCTTAAATAATACAAGACTATATGCCCTGGCCAGTGTGGCTCAGTTGGTTGTGCGTTGTCCCAGGAACAAAAAGGTTGCTGGTTCAATTCCTGGTCAGGGCACATGCCCGGGGTTGTGGGCTCAATCCCCTACAGGGGGAATGCAGGAGGCAGCTGATAGATGTTTCCCTCTCCCTCTCCTTTCCTCTCTCTCTAAAAATCAATTTAAAATTTTTAAAAAAGAATACAACACTGTATTCATAACTACTCTTGGTAAGACTGCAAAAATATTGCATTCATTCACTCGGTTATATTCTAGAAGTTACGTTCTAGAGGGCTTCGTGCCACCATAAACCCCGAAGACCACTAACTAAGATGCTGTCGTGTAGGGAGAACAGGAAAGAAAGAGGGGGTCCTAGGATCGAGGCTGGGTGGGGGATGGACAGGAGGGCTTTCGAAGAGACTGGACACGCTCAGGGTGGTGTGGCCGCAGACAGGAGGGATTTCGAGGAGACTGGACACACTCAGGGTGGTGTGGCCGTGGACAGGAGGGCTTGGGCGTGGTTGGTCAGTGAAAGCTTCTCTGGGAACAGGATGTCTGAACAGGACAGAAAAAATGAAAGAGGAACCGCTGTGTGAGAAGCTGGAGATGCACAGCATGAATGACGCGGGGTGAGGACACACTGGATATGCTCAGGAGCTAGAGAGAAGACACCTGTGGGTTTGAGAGGTCATTGCCAAGGTGACTACGGAACCAGCAGAGGCTGGGGGGTTGGGCCACCTGACCCATGGCAGTCCTTCAATGAATGTTTGTTGCCCTAGCTCAGTGGTCGGCAAACTGCGGCTCGAGAGCCACATGCGGCTCTTTGGCCCCTTGAGTGTGACTCCTCCACAAAATACCGACTTCTGTGCATGGGCCACGAAGTTTCAATCGCACTGTACATGCGCGCCCGCACGTGGTATTTTGTGGAAGAGCCACACTCAAGGGGCCAAAGCCCATAACCCGGGCATGTACCCTGACCAGGAATCAAACTGTGACCCCCTGGTTCATGGGCTGACACGCAACCACTGAGCCATACCAGCCAAGCAAGTTGGTTTGGTTTTAATCATCTCAGTCCTTGCGCCCACCTCACATCATCTAGATTCTTCTTTCATTGTCCCCTGAGCAGTCAGAACGTCTGCTCCCAAAGGTCAGCTCAGTGGGAAATCTTTTATTTCCCTGCCTTTCTTCCTTTCTCCCTTTCTCATCCTTTGCTTTTTTGATAAACATATCTTCCTCTAAAGCCTAATCTGCACATGGAGAACTTTTTAAGTCTGTGAAGGACCAGCCCACGGGAATGAGCCGTGAAGGTCCAGGAAGGCGTACTGAGAAGTTAAAACCTGATTCTAAGAAATATCCAGGTTGTCATGATGAAGGCTTTTATGAAAGATTCTTCAAAACATACAAAATCAAACACTTGTAATTGGGGCTGGTGCAGAGAGAGGAAGAAAGATGTAGACTACAGTAATTGCTATAATTGAAGGATAATTACAGCTTTGAGCTTCCAGTCCCGCATATGAGCAGGAAGGAGAGAAGAAAATATGATTTTTGTATGTACAGTTTAGTTGCTATTTTTAAAAAAAGCAAACTAATTTGTCAGGATTTAAAAACCTCCTGCCAAGCACTAAAATCTCTGAGTTTATCACTCGGACACACACAGCTTTATGTACTACACAACAGAACAATCCCGCTAACAGTTCTACCAAAAAATGCCAGTGAACACATCATGACCGTTTCTTATATTAATATTTCATAACAGCCACCTTCCTATGACCTTAATTAGTCAGTGGGTTCAGCTGCTGCTTAATGCAGCGTCTCACCTTGGCTCAGCTGGCTAGTCGTGGTCCTGATACGCCAAGGTTTTGTATTCTTATCCCCGGTCAGGGCACATACAAGAATCAACCAATGAGCATATAAATGGGTGGAACGGCAAATTTATGTTTCTCTCTATCTCATCAATTAATTTGTAAAAAAATATTTAAAAAAATAGATATCCCCTCACTTATGACAACAGGACCATGTCAGCCATGTGCAGAGAAAACAGTGTCCCCATTGGCTGTGGGAGAAGGGCACCCCTCAGTGCGTCTGAGAGCCACCCCAGTCTCCAATGGGGGGAAGGTGCCAGATGACAGCTCTGTGAGAAATAAGAAAATTGGGACTTGACCTTTCACCCCACACCTGCCCTTTCGAATGACCGCAGTGGTAGGGCGCAGTCTTCGGGGAGCATTAGCTACACTGTACTGAAATCCTGGGGGACTAAAGCCTTCCTCCCTGGTGTCTAGATGGGTCCTGGCGACAGAATCAAGGACAGATCAGTGGATGTTCCAGAACGTGTGAGATGGTTCTTACTCATCTCTCAGCGCATCAGGACTGCTGACAGACCGAGTTCCCAGCCCGGCGTGTTCCTGACACACGGCGCCGTGGCAGGCTCCCAGGAAGGTGAATAGGGTTTCCTGTGCTTGGGCACAGGCCTGAGGAAAGTAATGTAAGAGAGACTGGGTCACTTTTAAATGAAGGTATAATAATGTAATTTTCTACAACTAATGTTGAGGAATCACATAACCATTATAAATAATGGCTCACAAGAAGCTGGAATGGAGCCACTGGGCTTAGATTATTTAACCCAGTGAATTGGAGGGAGATTTTAGTAAATTAATTTTTGGTCCTGAAAACACACCTCCTTGTTCCATTTTGTAAGTATATTTTTCTTGAATGTTTCCTGTGTCAGAGGCATGAGAAATAATTAAAGTGACCCTTTCAAGATCAAATCCTACTGTTTCTGCCAGTTGTTTGCCACAGTGTGCACCTATTGCATCTCTGCAGTACACACCCCGACCTCCAGGGGCACCACTCCCAGGTCACTCCCAGGTCACAGTCAGCTCTCCGAACAGAGCCACTCAACGCCCACTCCTGACTCCCTGGGCCAGCTTTCCTGGAGTTCCATGTCCTGTTTTTGTTGTTAATCCTCGCCCGAGGATATTTTTCCATTGATTTTTAGAGGAGGTCGCCCAACACACCTTCCAGACCTCGCTCTGCAGGCTGGAGAGGCCCCCCGAGAGTCCCTCGTGAGTGGTCGGCGCCCCTCCCAGCAGAAAGGCCGGGGTGAGCCTGAGGACCTACTTGCACATTCAGGTTCTGACTTAGTCCAGCCACAGTCACCTGGCCTCTCCCAGCCCCAGGCCGGCCCCAGTAACCGGCGGCCTCGCTCTCTGACAGTTTCCATTCCCCAGTAACCGGCAGCCTCGCTCTCTGACAGTTTCCATCCCGGTTTTAGGAACCAGTGAAAAGCATTTTGTTTGTGGCTTTTAGAGTATAAAGAATTCTTAATGTTTTTAAAACACAGCAAAGATGAGACGTAAAGATGACCGTGGTAAAGAGAGTAGCCAGTGTGCAGCCCTCCGCGTGGCTGTGGTTCGTCGGCGCCGGGGGCCTGCGGTGCACTGGCCACCTCGGCGCTGGTGTGAGACCAGGGCTTGCTCACTAGCGTTCCTCTCGGACGGTTAAATCGCCACCTCGCTCTGCGGTCCAAGTTCACTTTTCCCAGAATGAGCCCCCTGGATGTGCAGTCTCAGTGGTTGGGGAGGGGGCTTGGGGAAGGAACTGGGGTGCCACAGACACCGGCCACCGACCGCAGTCCAGCTGAGTGTTAAAACAGACCTGGTCTTTGCTGTATCATGAGCCACGAGTAGAGGATTTGACAGGCATTTACATCAAATGGTACATTTCTGAACCTCTCAGCAAAGAAGCAAGTTCGTTTTGTCCTGGGTTAAGTCTTCACTGTTGTGAAAACAAGGGGCTGAATCGCACAAGTCAGAAGCCACGTGAAAGCAGTGCCAAGCATTGCTTCCCAGAGGGGGCTGTCCTGCCCTGTCCCAGGACACAGCGCCACACCCCTCAGCCTCCCGCTGAGCCAACAGGGCCAGGGCTCTGAGCATCGGCATCCCTTAGAGCAGCGGTTCTCAACCTGTGGGTCGCGACCCCTTGGGGGGTCGAACGACCCTTTCACAAGGGTTGCCTAAGACCAATGGAAAACACATATATAATTACATATTGTTTTTGTGATTAATCACTATGTTTTAATTATGTTCAATTTGTAACAATGAACATACATCCTGCATATCAGATATTTACATTATGATTCATAACAGTAGCAAAATTACAGTTATGAAGTAGCAACGAAAATAATTTTATGGCTGGGGGTCATCAAAACATGAGGAACTGCATTAAAGGGTCGCGGCATCAGGAAGGTTGAGAACCACTGGTTTAGAGGAAGGTCCACAGTGGACGTGGGCTGAGAGAGAGCGGCCCACACAGGCCGGGCACCTGGGGGTTATGGGCACGCTGGGCTGGCCCTGTCCCTCCATGGGGGCCGGACAGTTGGCTGGAGAGAGAAGCATCAGGACACCTGTAGCTGGTGGCCCTGGACAATGCACTTGACCATGAGCTTCATCCATAAACAGATGTCCTGAGGATTGAACAGCATGGCCGGTGGAAGAGCAGTGGACACACAATGTCCACCTGGGAGAACGCAGTGGAGGCACAGGGGCCCCGGGCAGCCGGAGGCGGAGCCGTGGAGGTCTGTCTACAGCCGTGTCCCTGCACAATCCAACCTCATCTGAGAAAACAGGAGTTTCTTCTAATTCTTGCCATCTCTGAAGACCTGGGTGCGGGGGAGAGGGGGGGCTGTGTCGGGGCTCCCAGGGGCTGGAGACGGCCTGAGACGTCGTGTGGGAAAGTCAGGGGAACACAGCTTGGGGCCCGGGTCGCCAGGGCTGGGACCCACACGCCCGATCCCTGAGGCTGGCGGGGATCCCGCACAGAGGACATGCCAGGGCTGACTCCCGGGAGATGGCAGTGGCTTTGGGCAGCGGCCGCAGAGGCCTGGCACTGTGTCTGTTCCGGAGCGTGGTCGGCCTTCAGACACACGTGGCTTATGGTTGAGTCATTAACCTGACGTGCTCATCTCGTGTTCTCCGTGTCTCCCTTACCTTTAAAGTATTAACTAAACTTGTATTTTGAGAGTCCGCTTGGGAATCTCTTCGTCATTCTTCCCACAGAAACAAGTATTCTCTCAATAAAAATGTCCCACTCACATGGATGCTGGGACTCTGAGGGGATGTGGGGGGACACGTCCTGGCCCCGAAGGGCCCTCCATTTAGATGAATAGTCAGGCAGGGCCGGAAGGAAGGGCCAGGAGCCCATCGCAGCCTCTGAGACATGAGTTAGACCTGCTTAGGCAGCATGGAGCCCCTTACCGGGATCCTCAGAATCAACCCTCCCTTTTCTTTCCCCTCCCCCCTCCCTCCTTGAGATTTACCATTAAAATAAAGTAGGAAACTTGGGGTTGTTTTTAGGTCAGGACAGGAGGAAGCCCCCTGGGGAGTCTTTCCTTGCCCATCCAAGTCACTGACCTGATAGCTTTTCTGAGGCAGGAACGCCCTGGCGGCAATAAACTATGGCTTCTGGGATGCCAGTTCTCTGGTCTCAAAGACGAGTGACAGCCACACAGGCCCCTTCCCCCACCCGGGCCCGGGTCCGTTTCCTGTGTGGATCGATGGTGGGGTCTGTGCAGCATCAGGGGACGCTGACAGGGCAACAGGATTTATGTCCTGCTCCCAGGACAGAGGCCGGCTCCCTCTGCCTCCAGCCGCTGCCGCAGGCCCGTCCTGGGTTTGGGGAGCCTGCAGGGTCCTGCCTCTGTTTCCCTGGGGCTGCTGCCAAGAGAAGCCTCAGGGCCTGGCTCCCAGGGGTGTTGTAAGTGATGCAAGAGGCTCTGAAGGAGCAGCTCTGACCCTGGCTCCCAACCTCCCTCTCCATGGGTATCCCCCCCAACCTCCACCCCCCCCACACACACACACTCAGGGAAGGAGGGGGTTGGGAGAACATTTCAACCACCTCATTTGGCAGGAAATCTTGTGCTCTAGCTGAGGGGGTGGGGTGGGGGGCAGGAGGGACAGTAGACATTTGCTTGGCTGATCCCGTGTTGACAGCAGCCCTGACCACCAAGTTCGGTGTAGCAGGCTTGCCTTAATCGGAAGAGATATCTGCCTGAATATAAATACTTTAGCTGAACCCCTTTGGGGGGGCCCCGGTGCTGTTGGGAGGCAGTGGAGCCGTGGCCTGGGGCGTGGCCGGGTGCCTCCAGGACAGAGCCCAGCAGCGCCTCGCTCCTTGCCACAGTAAACGCGTTTGGTGACTGTGGCTCTGTGTCATCTTACCGCGTGGGCCCACAGCCCGAGAGGACCAGGAAGGAGGTGTGCCCGTGGGCTGGGCCCATCCACCAGGCCACAGTGGAGGCGGTTTCTATCTCGCTTAATTACAGGCCCCCCAGGTCAGCTATGCCAGGGGAGTGAGTCACGGCTGCCCAAACCTGCTTCAAAGGAGCCGAGTGGCTCGGCTCCCACCACCCGCTCCGCCAAATTGTCACTCCCACAATTCCTGGGATCAGAGCACCTGCCCGCGAGAGCGTTTGGCTAAAAGGCAGATCGCTGCCGTGGTCTGCACCTCTCATTAATTCTGTCTGGTGTCTGTTTTCCTTCCTGTCGAAGTGATTTTGGAGGCTGATAGCCCAGGTTGATGGGGACAATTACAGTGACAAGCGTACAGCACAGGCAGCGAGAACAAGCGAGAGCCAGGTCTCCCTGAGGAGCCTGCGGGTCGGGCCGAGGATGGCGTTATTCCGCCACCTTGTGGTTACAATGAATCTGCTTGTAAAGTAAAAGGCCATCGATTTTTCTACAGATTGAATCACATATTGATTAAAATCACGAAATGAATGGATACGCAAGAATAAGAAAATACGGACCAAAATAATTTCATCCAAAATATTTTAGTCCAAAATAATTATCCAGGCCAATTTTTGAAAGGATCCCCCACAGAAGTCCTACAACTTCATGCACTGACCTTCCTCAGGGTCAAATATGAGTTCCCACCGTAGCCTGAAATTACATAAAACGGGGGAGGGGTGAGCTGCCTCCTTTACAGCAACATCACGTTAGTGTGAGATGATAGCCTCGGTCGTGACTGTCCAGCGATGAGCCGACGGGGAGCCTGTTCTAGAACAAGGAGAACTGTGCGCAGCTGGGAAACTGGACCTGCTGTTTCCCGACACGCCCACCTCAGTGCCCAGCTGGTGGGCGCCGGCCAGCTGTGAGTGCAGGGACAGCGCAGGGCCCTCTGCCCAGGGTCGAACAACTCGGCGACTGTTCACACACGTGGTCTGGCCGCGAGGTGTGCTTTGTACTTTGAGGAGATGATAGTCTGTAATTGAATGCGACTGGATTGAGGCAGGTGAGAACAGGACTGACGTATCACCATGAACATACTAGGAGGGAGAGCCCCAAATCTTCGCACATTCCTGCTGGGATGGACTCGTTCTGGGGACTCAGAAAGTACCGTCCTTGATAGAGGAATCGGCAGGAAACAGTGCGGTCCTGGGGCAGCAAGGGTATCGCGGACTCGGAGCCTGGGAGTGTCTTTCCCACGAGGCTCCTGGTCGATAAGGGCACAGTGTGTGGCCTGTGGCAGGCCCTTCCTATCGGGGTAACTGGCCTCCCAGACACCGCGCCTCCTGCTCCCTTCTGTTTCCCTCTGTCGCTGAGCCTGGGAAAGCCTTCGGCGTGGGAAGGACAGTGTTCCCACCACCGCTCAGATTAACCCAAAAGCTGGACCCTGAGCACTGTGTTTAGCTCATGGAACACTCCCCCCACCTACCCCACCCCCCGCACGGGGCCCAGCTGTGGAGGAAAGGCCAGAGCCTCCTAGGACGAGCCCTGGACCACTCACAGGAGGCCTCCGTCTCCTCACCAAGAAGGAAGAACAAGGAAGTCACATGTGCATCTACACACCTGGGGGTCAGTCCAGCTGCACACCTGGGGGTCAGTGCACCTACCCACCTGGGGGTCAGTGCATCTGCACACCTGGGGGTCAGTGCACCTACACACCTGGGGGTCAGTGCACCTACACACCTGGGGGTCAGTGCATCTGCACACCTGGGGGTCAGTGCGCCTACACACCTAGGGGTCAGTGCACCTACCCACCTGGGGGTCAGTGCACCTGCACACCTGGGTGTCAGTGCACCTACACACCTGGGGGTCAGTGCATCTGCACACCTGGGGGTCAGTGCACCTGCACACCTGGGGGTCAGTGCATCAAACCTGGGGGTCAGTGCACCTACCCACCTCGGGGTCAGTGCACCTGCACACCTGGGGGTCAGTGCATCTGCACACCTGGGGGTCAGTGCATCTACACACCTGGGGGTCATTGCATCACACCTGGGGGTCTGTGCATCTACACACCTGGGGGTCAGTGCACCTGCACACCTGGGGGAGGGCAAGTCTGTCTCAGTTGTCGGTAAGCCACCACAGTTTAAGTCAGCGATGATCAGAGAAGTATGATTCCCAGGAGATGTGCTGTGAGGTCAGAACCACCTGTGTGTGGCCCCTCCCAGGGCAGCTGCCTCTGCCCCTCTCCTGCCCCCCGGACTGTGTTGCTCCTGGTCTGTCCAGCTGCACTGGAAGCTCCTGGGAGCTGGAAGCACGTTGGCCTTAGAGATCACATTGTGTCTGACCAAGAAACATATATCAGACGACGCTCATTCTCTTCACTGTGAGATTTTTGTCCGCAATGAGAACTTTTGGGGGAAAAGTGTTTCTTTTAGTAGCTTCTCAGCCAATTCTAGTTGAAGGGGAGTTAGGCAGGAGTTCAGACACATTTTTTCTGAGTTACACCCTTTATTCAGAAGCCCGCTCTAATAGCTTCGATCCTCTTTCTCCCTACACTGTTCTGATGGGCTGGCACCTCACACATTTCATTGTACTCTGTCAGCTCCCCTGGGGAGAGAGAGCTCAAAGAAGAGAGACTCGTACAGAGATGAGAGGGCGCTGAAGGCCCACAGCTGTCACGAGACGCAGGTCTGGCAACTGTTTTCTCAGACCTGCACTTCCTTAGCAGACACCGGTGAACGCTGCCGTGCGATGGAGGAGGGATGGAGGAAGCAAGCACACGCCTGCATACAGGTCACCTGTGCGTGCTTTCACCACGCATAGAACTATCCCACATGGATCCCTAAGCTGCCATGACATGTGCTTGCTTGGGTGTGTCTTAATAGCTCACTGTGGTACCAATGTGTAGTCTGAGTTTAAAGTGACTGGTTCATTGTTTCAGCAAATCCTAAGAGAAGGGGCAGGGATGTCCATTCGTGAGAGCTGCCTGGGGCAGATGAGCCGGGCACTGTGGCCACCTGTGACCTGACCATGACCATTTGTAGGTTGTTTACAAACCACCTGGGTTGAAGGAAGTCCCTCCTACTCAGGAAGGGGTGCGTGTATGCACTGGGAGTGTAGGAAGTGTTCCTGTTGATTCCAGGACTGGAGCACGGCCACCTTGTCTTCTACAATCATCTGTGTACATTGCAGGCATACACAATGCGGTGTGTTTTTTTTTCTCCAGCTTTTTGTTATTATTCCTCAACCTTATATATTCAAGTTTATGGGGAATAGTTCACCTGGAGCAGATTTGGTCCCGTTGAGCTGCCTTTGTGGAAACGGCTTTAATTCCCAGTTTTTCTGTGCGCTCCTGTGGCCACAGGCCGCCGAGTGCTGGCTGGCGGGGTTGCCAGTGATGGCAAGATACGGTGACAGCTCCTCCAGCCAATGAGAACGGAAACAGCCAGTCTTTTTCAAGAAAATACATTTTTTCTCCCTGGGGGATCAGGCCTAAGCTGGCAGTCAGACATCCCTCTGGCAGCCCTGCAGCCCTCGGGTGATGTCCACTTGCCAGTGGGGAGCAGGCCTAAGCTGCAGTCAGACATCCTTATGGCTGCTGGGAGGCGGGAGAGGCTCCCACCACCACTGCTGTGCTGGCAGCTGGCAGCCTGGCTTGTGGCTGAGCAGAGCTCCCTGACCACCAGGGGGCAGCTCCTGCATTGACCTAGCGGAGCGGTGTGTGCGGGGCTAGCAGTGCGGGGCGTACAGAGTGTGCAGGGCTAGCGGAGTGGGGCGTACAGAGTGTGTGGGGCTAGCGGAGCGGGCGTCCAGAGCGGTGTGAGCGGGGCTAGCGGAGCGGTGCGTACAGAGCGGTGTGTGCGGGGCTAGCGGAGCAGGGCGTACAGAGCGGTGTGAGCGGGGCTAGCGGAGCGGTGCCTGCAGAGCGGTGTGAGCGGGGCTAGCGGAGCGGGGCGTGCAGAGCGGTGTGTGCGGGGCTAGCGGAGCGGGGCGTGCAGAGCGGTGTGTGCGGGGCTAGCGGAGCTGGGCGTACAGAGCGGTGTGTGCGGGGCTAGCGGAGCGGGGCGTGCAGAGCGGTGTGTGCGGGGCTAGCGGAGCGGTGCGTGCAGAGCGGTGTGTGCGGGGCTAGCGGAGCGGTGCGTCCAGAGCGGTGTGTGCGGGGCTAGCGGAGCGGGGCGTGCAGAGCGGTGTGTGCGGGGCTAGCGGAGCGGGGCGTGCAGAGCGGTGTGTGCGGGGCTAGCGGAGCGGGGCGTGCAGAGCGGTGTGTGCGGGGCTAGCGGAGCGGGGCGTAAAGAGCGGTGTGAGCGGGGCTAGCGGAGCGGGGCTAGCGGAGCGGTGTGTGCGGGGCTAGCGGAGCGGTGCGTGCAGAGTCGTGGCAGCGATTCATGAAGAAAGCATTTCGCAGAGGCCCGGCCCAGGCCCGCACTAAGGTGTCCCGGACCGCTTCTGTGCTGCGCCGCCCTTGTTTGTGGTGTTGTCTTCCGCTGGGGCTGGTTCTCAGCACAGACCCCGTTGGCCTGGAGCTGTGCGTAGGGGAGTTTGGAGAAGCGCAGGGAAGGCTGGCCCTGAACACAGGCGGCCACCTACTCGGACAGACAGCTGTTTTCGAGGTGAATGAGAGACATCCTACGGCCTTGACTGCACTGACCTCTAACCTCTGGAAGAAAAGCAGGGGAGGAGAGCTGGGGAGACGGTGGGGAAGATGCAGGCTTCACGTTGGGGACCGCTGTGGAATGAATGCTGTGCCCGGGGAGTCAGAGACTCCAGCACATGTGTGCTTGCTGTGGGCCTGGGTCCTACTGCACATGAAGGCACCAAGGAATCTACCCGCTAACGTGCTGGCACCATCAGACACCCCGCTGCACACGGGCCCCGCCTTCGTGTGCAGGGGAGGAGACACAGGCCTGGACAGTGAGGGGATGGAGGGCCTGCACGCAGGCACTCGCCTCCCTGACCCTGACCCTGACTCTGCCCAGCCGACCTGGGGGGGAGGAGGGGAGGGAGCGGCACGGGGACTAGTTAGCAGGTGCTGGCGCCTTGTCACCTGAGACATTGTTTCAAACAGGTTGGTCTCTGCGGCAGACGCAGCCCTCGGCCCGATGCCACCAGGTCTGGAGGACTGACGGACGCGCCAGCCAGCGCCCCCTCCGGCTCCCGCCATGGGGCCCTCCGGGAGCCTGCTGGGCGGACACCTGCAGATTGCCCTGTGGGGGAGCTTGGCAGCTGCCGCCACGGTCTTCCTCATCACCTTCCTCATCTTCCTGTGCTCCAGCTGTGACAGGTGAGAGCCCGCGCCCTTCCAGTGGCTTCAGAAGAGACTCAACACGCGTCATTGAAGAGTCTGGACGTGGCTTCCTCCCCTGATGGCTCTGTCAAGAGAAGCAGAGCTGGACTCTCCGGACCCAGGAGCCCCTCCTGCCTGCCCAGTGGAACCCAGGCCTGCAGGGCTGGGACCCTGTGACCAGGACCAAGTGGGCCTTTGCTCCCAGGCCTGGGCAGCTGCCTCTGTCGTTCTCAAGTCTCCCACTAGGGGGCGCTGTTGCCTTTTGCATCTGTGGTGACGCGCTCTAAAACTGATGGCTTCCTAGCCTGAGCGAGTAAAAACAACTTCTATTTTTACTCTGCGGACTTTCCACAGCCTGGAAGGAAGTGCACATGACTCATCCTGAGAGCATGCACCCTTCCTGGTGCCAGAATTTGTCTTGTCTGATTATTTTCTGAGGCCCCCGCAGTGTGACTGCAAAGCCTCCAGCTGGGAGAACAGGAGACATGTCTGGGTGCTCTTTTCTTAAGGCATCACTCGCCCAGCGTTCCACATGTGATCAGGGTCCACTCGGCATCCTGCCTGGTCCTCTGGTGGGGACCCTGCTGTGACTCGCCCCGACCCCTCCCGCCCGCGCCTGTCCGGCTTTGCTTCCCTAGCAGTTAACCTTGGTCTGACATTAGGATGGGAAGGGGGAGTGTGTTTGATTTTAGATGGTGAGTGTGATATCACAGGAACATCTCATTTTTCATTTCAGAGAAAAGAAGCCGAGACAGTACAGCGGAGACCATGAGAACCTGATGAACGTGGTGAGCCCCAGTGCATGTGTGTGTGCGTGTGTGCACATGTGCATCCATGTGTCTATGTGTGTGCACTTGCATCTTCATGTGTTCGTGTGTCTGTGTGTTTGCATGTGTGCCTCCATGCGTGTGTGTCTATATGTGCATGTTTTCAAACACCAGCCACTCATCTAAGCGTGTTCCCACAAGCTGACAATTTCCTTCCGGAAAGAACAGCCTGAGCTCCCAGCTGCCTGGGCAGGTCCTTCCTGCAGGTGCAGGCTCACCACGGCCAGAGGCCTGTGCACACAGCCAGGCTGCTGGGGGGTTCTGACAACGGCTGCAATTGTGCGGGGCCTGGGAGAGGGATCCTGAGGGAGCCAGAGACTATGGCAGGGATGTGTCTTTGTTGCGTCCGCCCCACTCTAGCTCCAGTGGTCATTCGCTAGGGCTGTCATAACGAAGGACCACAAATGGAGTGGCTTAAATAGCAAGTCTGTTGCCTCAGAGCTCTGGAGGCCGGAATCCCAGGAGGTGTCAGTGGGTTGGCTCTGAGGGGGTGTCACTGGTGGCTTGCTGGCGTCCTTGGCATTTGCGGTGCCTCCCTCATCATGTGGTGCCACACCCTCCCCCCCCCGCCCCCCACCCTGTGCGCCTGTCTCTGTCCAAGTTCTCCCTTTGCAAGGACTCCAGTGAGACCTCCTCTTAACTGGTTTCATCTTCAATGACCCTGCTCCCAAATAGGGTCACTCCCAAGGTAGCGGGGCTGGGATTCCACAGGGATTTGGGGAGGATACAGTTCACCCCCTAACAGCTGGCCACCAAGCTCACTAGGGCCTGGGAGCCCCAGCACTACAGGTGTGGCCTGGCCTCACTGTGTTCTGCAGCTCTCAGTGTCTTCCGGGTCCTGACCCAGCCCAGAAGGTACTTCAGGACCCCCTGGGAGGAGCCGCCTGAGCAGCCTGGTCCTTGTGGTGAGAGAGAAGGGTTCTGCGCTCAGGTGCATGCCCTTGACCAGCAGTGGGGCCAGCCCACCCTCGTGTTCGCAGAGGCCCTGCCTGAGCCCCCACGCGGTACCCACGTGGTGCCCACACAGAGCCTGCTCCCGGTCCTGGCGTGGTCTCACCTGCAGGCAGCATGTGTGGAGTCAGCCTGTCTGGGGGGAGGGCGTAAAGCCTGCAGGCAGCAGGCAGGCTCCATGTTCACCCAAGGCATCTCCAGGCTTGGCCGCCCTGCCCTGCAAATGCCCAGGCAGACGCGGAGCTGCTGGGACCCTCTCCTCCAGGGAGCCCCGGGGGTCCCTGCCCTTCTGCTCCGGTGCACCCACTGCCATCCTGGGGTTCGCAGCACCACCCCCCGGCCCTTGTCCCACCCCATCTCCGCCTCTGGTGGTCCGGTTCCCGTGGGCCTTTCTCCTGGCAGCTAAGGGTAGAGGTGGTAACAGAGCCCAGGTGTGGTCATTCCGCTGGATGGATTGTTACCGGGGAGGCCTCCTCCTTCACACCTGACACCCGCTCAGGCAGCGTCCCTCCTGCGATGTTGGCATCTGTTCGAGGTCCTGGCCGCCTCCCACAGTGGCCCGTCCCCAGGGCACCTCCACTGAGCGGAACAGCCGAGTTCCACGAGCTTGGGGACCTTGACGCAGCGTGAGCCACTTGCACTCCACTGTTGTGTGGCTCCCAGTCCGGAGTCACATGTTCGAGGCCCGCGGGCCAGGCTCCCAGTGCTCTTCGCACCAGTGTTCTCCAGGGGGAACCGGAGCAGGTCCAGGGCGGCCTCCTGGCCCCCATAGGCCGCGTGTTCCGTCATGGATGGGGGCAGACCTGGGAGCCGTGGCTCAGGCGCCACGTGAGGCCAGCTGGGAACTTGTAGAAATGCATCAACTACCAACTTGATGACACCCATAGCCATTGCTCGGCCTGGCCTGACTATGCACCTACGCAGTCGAGCCCAGCAGAAAGCCTTCGCTCCCCACATCGTCCCCCCTCCCAGGGCTGAGGGTCAGGCTCCGAGAGGCTGCAGACCCGCCTGTTCGCAGCTGGCTGTTTCTGAGCTGGAAGCAGACCCGGCTGGGTATGCGCAGTCTCGGGGGTTGAGGACGTTAGCGGTCATTGCCAGGCAGACTGGGGTCTCTTCCCCCGGGTGACAGCAGCGGGTGGCCTTTCCCTGCTTTGCTCGGCGTGGCTCACCTTTCAGAATAGTGTTTATAGCACCGGGGCCAGGGCTGAGGCTGTGCTGGACTGCCTGCGAGGAGCAGCAGGGGCTTCTGGTCCCCACCTCCCCTGCTGCGAGGGGCTGACCCCTCACGCCCACCGGGCCCATCTGCAGACCCGCAGGTGGAGGTGCCCGTGCCCTGGCGATGCTGGGAGAGCCCCGTCCAGCAGAATTTCCCACCAGGACGTGGGAAAGGAGCCCCTCGCCACACGAGGCGCAGAGCACGGCCCATGTGCCGAGCACATGGGCAACTGACGTCTATTTAATTTCCCTTCATCCAAACCAAAGTAGTGGGTGTGGGCTTTTGCGGATGTTCCCATTTTTAGAAAGAGGCTAGGACTCCCCTCCGCAGGGCGGTCTGACCGCGTGCGTCTCTCTTGCAGCCTTCGGACAAGGAGGTGTTCAGCCGCTCGGTGACCAGCCTGGCCACGGACGCGCCCCTCAGCAGCGACCAGAACGGCGCACTCACCAACGGGGACAGTAAGTCCCCACACACGCCACACGGGACTCATCCCCCAAGACCAGGGCTCCAAAGGCGTAGCCAAAGGCTAGGAAGTAGGAACTTGCTCACTGTTTGCACCAGTTCTAGCAAAAGTCGTCTCAGGGACGGAAAGCTCGGGTGCCGATTGGCTAGGGCGACCCTGCTGACTCACTCGTCCTGAAGCCGCTGGCAGGTGGCCGTTACCGACAGGACCTCCTGCCCCTGTGAGAGCAGCATTGACGTGAGCAGCGTCACTGCCCGCAGCACGCAGTGAGGGTGGCTCGGGCCGCGGCCTCAGTTTCCACCAACTTAGATCCGCAGCACAAGCGGAGGGACTTCAGCCCCAACATCAGTGTGGACCCGAGCTCTGCCTCCCTACCTCGCCCTCGGCCCACGGCTCTGTTCCCACTGTCCCGCCCGCCTGTCTCAATGGGCACCTGGTAATGCACCTGCCCACCTACCCCGGCTGCTCTGTCCCGCTCAACTCAGCTGGTGCTTCCACTGTCTCTAGCCCAGTGATGGCAACCTTTTGAGCTCGGCGTGTCAGCATTTTGGAAAACCCTAACTTAACTCTGGTGCCGTGTCACATATAGAAATTTGTTGATATTTGCAACCATAGTAAAACAAAGACTTATATTGTTGATATTTATTTTATATACAGTGGGGCCTTGACTTACCAGTGTCCCGACTAACGAGTTTTTTGAGATACCAGCTGTCTCTCGGCAGATTTTTTGCATTGAGTTGAGTAATTTGAGTTAACGAGCTCCTTAACGAGCTCGGTCTCAGAACGAATTAAACTCGTAAGTCAAGGCCCCACTGTATTTAAATGCCAGGCAGTGAAGATAAATAGACTGAAACTGCACGTCATAAACACAATCCCCCCGTGTGAAGACTGCATAGCACACAAAGCACATGTCAGGGATATGTCAGATAGAGTCGCACACGATAAACACGTGTGAGTGGGGGGTACAGTGCATAGTTCAGCGTGCGTTTCCACGTGCACGCCCTCACACCTTCATGCCCGTGTACCAAGAATGTGCCCGGAGAAAAATCAACCAAAAAAATGAGTTCGCGTGTCACCACTGACATGCGTGTCATAGGTTCGCCATCACTGCCCTAGACCCACCCTGCCCCCACCTCTCTCCCTCACAGCCCCGCCCCATCACCTCTCACAGCCCCTCCCCCATCACCTCTCTCTCTCTCACAGCCCCTCCCCCATCACCTCTCTCCCTCACAGCCCCTCCCCCATCACCTCTCACAGCCCCTCCCCCATCACCTCTCTCACAACCCCTCCCCCATCACCTCTCTCTCTCACAGCCCCTCCCCCATCACCTCTCTCTCTCACAGCCCCTCCCCCATCGCCTCTCTCCCTCACAGCCCCTCCCCCATCACCTCTCACAGCCCCTCCCCCATCACCTCTCTCTCACACAGCCCCGCCCCATCACCTCTCACAGCCCCTCCCCCATCACCTCTCTCTCTCACAGCCCCGCCCCATCACCTCTCACTCAGGTGCTGCAGGGACTGGGACTAGGACCCTTTGAGATCATGGTTCTCCCTGCACAGGTTGGGCATTTACCTGAGGTCTCAGTGCACCGAGGGGCTGTGTTTAAACTCAGCATCTTAGTCTCGGGCACATCCTTGGGACCACCTGTCCCACCCCTGCCTCTCGCGGCAGGAGGCCCTGCGTGTGTGTGTGTGTGTGTGTGTGTGTGTGTGTGTGTGTGTGTCTTGCACCCCGGGGGCACAGCACCCAGCTCGGAGGTTGGCGGCCTGTGTGCTGGCTTCCTGGCACTCTGGACTCCCTGTGCGCTCAGAACTGACCAGGTCCACACCCCAGTGCCCACCCGTCCCGGTGACACAGACACCTGCCCCGGACAGCAGAAGTCCCCTGTGATGGCAGAGCCTTCAGAACGGGATAGGGAGTTCGAGGGTGGGGTCCGTCCTCACTTTCCCGGTGCCCCTCGGGATGCTTCCTAACCCCCCAAGAGAGACGGGTGTTCTTTTCAGGGTGAGCTGAGCGCTGAATTCGTTCCTTCTCTCACTTAGTGTTTTAGGCGACAGCACAGCGAGGTGCCTGCCGCGGCCAACACGCCCTGGGCCCAGCGGGAGCATCCCAGCCCAGGCAGTGAAGATAAATAGACTGAAACTGCACGTCATAAACACAATCCCCCCGTGTGAAGACTGCATAGCACACAAAGCACATGTCAGGGATATGTCAGATAGAGTCGCACACGATAAACACGTGTGAGTGGGGGGTACAGTGCATAGTTCAGCGTGCGTTTCCACGTGCACGCCCTCACACCTTCATGCCCGTGTACCAAGAATGTGCCCGGAGACCTGGCATCTGGGACCTTCCCGGCCGCACCTATGGCCCTCCCCTCGAGGGTTCCCATTCGGGTTTTCTGGGTGGAGGTGGAAATGGGGCGAGGGAAGGAGACCTGGTACGCAGGCCTCTCTGGCACTGGTGCAGGGCACATTTTGCCCCATGATTCCCATCACGTCTGCCAAATCAAAGTGACCTTTGGAAGGTCCAATAAGGGGTGCCAGGAGGGCCAGGGAGCGTGGGCGCCAGACACGCCCGCCGTGGGGCGCCCCGCCGCTCACAGGGGTCATGACCATCACTGTCACACTCTGGGCACAGGGACCGCTGCCCACCAGGTCCCAGCAGGGGTCACAGCAGGTAGTGAAAGTCCCCGAGAGCCACGTGTGTAGCCAAGACACTAAATGTTGTCGGGAAGACGTGATTGAACTGAGAATGTCGCCTAACAAGCGGGCCGCCTGTGCCTTGCAGCAGAGTCGCACACAAGTAGGCACAGCAGCACTTCCCTGGGATAATAATTCGGGGTGTCTTTCTCCCCTTTCCGTCCGCTCCAGTCGCCTCGGAAGGCAGTGCCGGGACCTGCGCGCAGCATTACGAGGAGGTGCTGGCCGCCGCCTCCGACCTGCCGGACACCCAGGACGGCTCGGGGAAGCCCAAGGGCCACCAGAGCCGGGAGCTGCCCCAGATCCCCCCGGACAGCACCGTGGACATGCTGGCCAGCGCCGGGAGCGTGGACGGGGACCAGGGGGCAGGGGCGGAAGGGCCCTACGAGGTGCTCAAGGACAGCTCGTCCCAGGAGAACATGGTGGAGGACTGTCTGTATGAGACGGTGAAGGAGATCAAGGAGGCGGCCGCACCCCCGGGCAAAGGCCCTGGTGGCCGGTCCAGGGCGGCCCCCGCTCCCAAGGAGCCGCCGGCGCCCCAGGCCCCGGGCAGAGCCGACTTCGCGGAGTACGCCTCGGTGGACAGGAACAAAAAGTGTCGGCTGAGCATGAACGTGGACAGTGTGCTGGGCCCTGCCCGGGACGCAGAGGAGGAGGCCCCACCGCCGGTGCCTGTGAAACTGCTGGACGAGAACGAGAACCTGCAGGCGCAGGACAGGAGCGCCTCAGAGGGGACCCAAGAGACCAACAAGGTGAGCGCCTGTGGCCACAGGAGTCGGGGCCTGGGCTCCTCCTGGCTGTGTTCGGGGAGATACACACACACACACACACACACACACACACACAGGCCTGCGTGCGTGCAGGGCAGGGAGGCACGAGCGCTGTTTTGGTGGAAGCTGTGTCGGACCTTTTCCCTCCAAGTAGTGAAACACTGAACACGCAAGCTTATCAACTTGCTCTCTCATGGCACCGTACCCGGATGTTTTCCTGATTTTGCATCATGTCGAATCAGGGCCAAATGCTGCTTTCTTCCTTTTGAAACCAGGAAATAAGGCGCGAGACCCGACTCTTGGCCGCGCGGTTCGTGCCCTCTGCCTGCCATCTCCTCCAGCGGCCAGGTGACTTCTGTCCTCTCTGGTCCCAGTCCTCAAAGCAAGGAGCAGGCACAGGAGCCGATTCATGGCGCCATTGGTTGTGTCCGACTAACTTTATACTGTTTTTTTTAAGCAATCGAGTACAGTACTCTTTTTTAAAAATATATTTTTATCTATTTCCGAGAGGAAGGGAGAGGGAGAGAGAGATAGAAGCATCAATGATGAGAGAGAATCATTGATCGGCTGCCTTCTGCAGGCCCCCCCATTGGGAATGGAGACCGAAACCCCAGCATGTGCCCTGACAGGAATCAAACCTGGAACCCAGTCTGCATGCCAATGCGCTATCCCTGAGCCAAACCGGCCAGGGCTGAACTTTATACTTTTAGTGAGAGATTGTGTTTTTTGACAATTTCTAAGCAGCAGCCCGTCCCTCCCGTTTAGATATTCGGCAAAGCTCTAAGTGCCACGACCCCCAAGCTTTCCCGCGCTTCCGTGACCTGGTGTGTGAGTGACGGTCCGAGACGTTCTCCTGTTCCCGTGGGCTTGGTCTTCTTTAGGCAGCTGACATCTAGGTACTATGTTCTGCACAGAAAAAAGCAAGTTTGCTTCTTAGGTTCTGGTAGGAAGGCCACGTAGGGGTCAGTCCGACAGTAGCAGCCTTTAGACCGTCTGGAGTTCGTGGTCAGAAGTGAACTCTGGCACTAAGTCGGTCCTCGTAGCGTTTCCACTTTTCAGATTTTCCACGAAATCAGCTGCCCACAGCCCCTACAAAGGTGATCGTAGTCGTGAAATACAAACACAGTGTAATGTTTGCCCTTGGCATAACCAAAGAGGATGACATGAATGTAAAGTGTTTGTCCGTGAGGGTGGGTTCCCGGGGACCAGGGCAGGGCTGAGGTTACGGTGGGCCTGGGAGGCTGAGCCAGGGGAGCAGAAAGGAAGGTCCCCGAGGCAGACACCGGGAGGGGCCCGGGCAGCAGCCAGCGCAGGCGGGGTTGCCAGGAGTCCGGATGGTGGAGCGGCTGTGGGCTGTGGTGCAGGTACGAGGAGGTCCGGCTGTGGGGCCGTGTGGAGGAGGGCGGTGGGGGAGGTCGGGGAACTGAGGGCTGGGTTTGAAAGGACGCGTGTTTGTTGAAATCGGGGAGAATGTGCGGAGACAGGAGATGTGTGGGAGAAGCGAGGCAGGAGCCTGCTGCCAGTGCGAGCTGCCTCTGCGTTAGCTCTGATAAGGTTCCCGGTGGCTCGGGAATCTTTCTGACGACTTGTGCACACTGTCCGAACACAAGATCCAGGCATGACATAAAGAAGCCATGTTTTTTATGATCGATTCTTCATTGATGATCAGTCCGTCACTGACAGGAATTGAAACAGTAGTCTGTTTGGCTTATTTGTACTGACCGGTTCAAATACAAAAGTGGAAGAAATGTCTGCTCTGCTACTGGCTCTCCAGAAACATCACAGAATAGGCTTCTTGCGTGTGTATTCCTCTGGGGCTTTACACAATGTCATTGCAGAACATCCTCGATTTCCTAACAGTCGTCTGAGAGCATTCTTACAGAAAGATGCCACACACAGGCGGCAGCCGGCATCGACGTCACCCTCCCCCCCTCGTTTCTGTTTTCCTCACAGAGGTTCAGTGCCCTGTCGTACAAGTCCCGCGAGGAAGACCCGACGCTCACGGACGAAGAGGTGAGTTCTGTGGCTTTCTAAAAGGAGTTTGTTGGTTTTTAGAGAGAAGAAGGGAGAGGGAGAGAGAAAGAAAAAAACACTGATGTGAGTGCATCGATCGGCTGCCTCCTGCACGCCCCCTACTGGGGATCGAGCCCACAGCCCGGGCATGTGCCGTGACCCGGATCGAACCTCTTGGTGATGGGATGATGCCCAACCACTGAGCCACACGGGCCAGGGGAGGGTTATAGCTTTGTAATCACCAGGAAGCCCCTGTGGTGAGACCAGAGTCCCTCCTGGTGCACCCGCGTCGCTGACCCTCCGTGTGAGTGGCTGAGCCTCTCTGACGTGCGGCGGGAGCTGGGTCTGGGTGCTGGCTCGGCAGTGGCTCAGGTGGAGGGACTGGCAGGTGGGTGGGCAGGTCCGCTGAGTAAAGGAGACCGAGTAGGAAAGGAGGGTCAGGAAAGCCGGGGGTGGGGGGAGGAGGAATAAGAGAGGGACTTAGGAACAAGAGTCTAGTTGGCATTCCGATGTCCGTCCGCGCAAGGGGAAGGCCATCGAGAGGGGGCTGCAAGCAGAGGGCGTGAGCGTACAGCCAACAAGGCCACTTGCAGGTTCTCCCAGCTCCGGGCCAAGGAGGCGCTGGTTAAAGGTCCGGGGAGCGTGAGAGGTGAAGGCCAGCCGTGCGTTGTCCTGTCTGTCTCTCCTGGCTCAGAGAGCTGGGCGCCCTCAGCGGTCGGCTGCAGGTGGCTGCCCTCGGACCCGGCAGGGAGTCCCGTCCGCGTGCAGAGGTGGTGATGGGCACAGGCAGCGCCTCCTTGGGGGTCTGCGAGAGGATGGAGCAGCAGGCACTGCGGCCGGGGACAGGAGCAGAGGCTTGCCGAGGGTGATGCCGCCCACCCTCCAGGGTCCTCCCCGGGGAGGCACCTGCCATCTGGCCACCGGTTGCGTAAGCCACACCTGGGGGTGGTCCTTGACACCTGTTCCTCACCGTCCTCAGATGCAGCCAATAGCCACGTCCCTCAAGTCCACCTCCAAACGGTTTCTTCCGTGTCCCGTCTCCATCCCACAACCCCTCCTGCCTGGGCGGGCGGGCCCTGGCCTTCCTCCAGCATCTCCCACACTGTGCCAGAGCCACCCCTTTGGGATAAGAGAATAGAATGTATAGGGTGTCCCAAAATTCACGCAGGAAGTAATTTTGATAGAAAATACAGGTTTATAATGAAAAATTGTAAATTTTTTATTGATTCATAAAGTATACAGTATAGGGTTATGTATGGAATAGCACATCAGGTAAATGGCCTCCACGGCTTTGCTGGCACACATGCAAAGCCGTGGTCTTCATTGGTCTTCATTGTCCCTGCTCCTGGGCCATAATTGGTACTTGGTAATGCTTATCAAATTGAAGGGATTGAAATCAAAGGGCAACAGGTATTAGAATCTGATTCAATAAACCAAGTAAAATAGGCTTTTATTTTTTGTTGTTGTTGTTGTTGATGCTCACGCAAAATTCAAATCTTGCGTGAATTTTGGGACACCCTATATAAGAGACCTGGAAGTGAATCCTATTAAAATAAACCAAGACCATGTGAAACTTTATGTATGAGAACATAATCTACAGACTGAGTAATAAAAATGAAAGATTTTAAAGAGAAAATAAAAAATCAAAGCTAAGGCCTTGAAGAGAAACCTGTATGCAAAACAGAACTATAGTCACAGAAGACAGATACTCAAGAGGAATATTAGGAGACGTGGGAAACTTCTATCAGGAAGTTCACTGTGACGCTCTGCATGTGGTGCTCATGTCCAGGGATATCAGTGGAGGAGCCTGTAATTTGTTAGAAGAGGGTTTCTCCCCAGGGAAGGAACTGGAGGGGAGGGGCCGGCTGTCGCCTTTGCAGCGCAGGCGTCGCTGTGTCTGTCCCCCTGTGTGACCCCGAAGATGAAGGTGAGCGTGACTGGCCCCCACATCACTGGCACCCACGACTTACCCCTCTATAACCTGTCCACATTCCGGCTGGGACTACTTTCTGGATAAAAGGCCCCATGTGTCTGCAGTCACTACGAAAAGCAGACGATTTATTCATTCTTCCCAAATTCAAAGAAATTGCGTCTTCATTTTGAGAGTCATTTTTCCATTAGAACCTCTAAGGTGAGAATGTTCGGTGAACAGTCGTCAGAATAGTCAGACCACCCACAGTTGCTCCTGTGCCTAAACCTTCGGGTTATCCAGGCCTGTGGGACCGTCCTTGTGCAGATGACCAGCGGCCATCCTGGAGGCCAGCGGCCAGCGGAGCTCCCCCTCCCCCCGGCGGGGGTGCCGTGGAGGCGGCAGAGCCCTCCGCACGCGCAGGCCGAGCGTCTGTCGGGAATCAGGGCACATGTTCATTATTCCTGGGTGTTTCTATAAATCGGTCACGGGGCCAAGGAAGGAAACGTCTACTTATTTCCAACCACAATTTCTAACAGTAAAATAACAGCCCAGACCGCCTCCTAATCTGTACACCTGCTCTCCCATCACCAAGGCAAACTAAGTCGCTCTCACTGTTGGAGCCTCTGTGGGTACGCTAGGGACGCTGAGTAGCTTGGAAGACAGCCCGATCCTCGCACAGGAAAGTCTTCCCATCTCTGATGACCTCCAACTCCGCTTCTCGGTTAGCTGGTTGGAAATGAGAATGCGTTTCCCACCGAAGTTTCTGAGTGTTCGCTGAACCAGCAGCACGTGGTGAAACCAAAAGCAATGGGCTAGGCCAGGGGTGGGCAAACTTTTTGACGCGAGGGCCACAATGGGTTCTTAAACTGGACCGGAGGCCGGAACAAAAGCATGGATGGAGTGTTTGTGTGAACTAATATAAATTCAAAGTAAACATCATTACATAAAAGGGTACGGTCTTTTTTTTTTTAGTTTTATTCATTTCAAACGGGCTGGATCCGGCCCTCGGGCCGTAGTTTGCCCACGGCTGGGCTAGACTCTTACAAACGTGTGTGTGTGCGCCGACCAGCAGAGCCCAGGACCCGCCTCCGGCCGCGCTGTGCGGGACAGGCGGTCCAGGCCCACTTCCTGGCTCTCACACTCTGGGCGACAGGCCGGCCAGCCCCAGGTTTCTGCCTCAGTGGTTCTGGGGGCGGAAGTTGCCTTTCCTGTAAATTTCTGGATCCTGCTGGTTCAGTGCCCACAGTGTGAGAATCACTCGTCTCAGACATGCTTCCTGCCGAGTTTGTAAAGCAGTGGAGCCCCTTGTCAGCTGGGAGAGGCTTCCGATGTAGAAAGACCGCATCCCTCCGGGGCCTTGGGCTGCCGCGCCCCCTCCTGCCCGCCACAGGCTGAGAGAGCCGGGTCTTCGTGGGCTTGTGCCGACACGGCCGGTCTGCCTGAAGACAGTCTGTGTAATTGTTCTCTAGCAACGCATTCCAGGCACTGAAGAACCCACTTCTGGGCATTTATCTGAAGGAAGTGAAGTCACTGCCTCAGGAGGCGCCTGCACCCCACATGACGCAGTGCTGGTCACACAGCCGAGACCTGGGAGCAACTCAGTGTCGATCTACGGACGAATGGAAAGAAAATGTGATCCCACATACATGTCAGGTGTCTGTGCGGAATATCCAAGTGGACAGACACAGTGGATACTATTCAGCCATAAAAGAAGGAAGTCTTGCCAGTTGTGACCTTGAGGCCATCTGCCAACTGAAGTTACCAGACAGGGAAAGACAAACAGTTTATGTTCTCAAATAAATGTGGCCTCTGAAAAAGCTGACCTCACAGAGGTCACAGAGCAGACTGGTGGTGGCCAGGGGCTGGAGAGATGGGGGGTGGGGAGATGTCGGTCAAAGGGTACACACTTCCGACTACAAGATGAACAGGTGCTGGGGGCGTCGCGCCCAGCATGGGACTAGAGGTAGCGCTACAGTTGTGCTCTGTGCTCAGAATTGTTCAGAGAATCGAGCTTAAGTGTTGCCACCACACCCCAAAACTGGGGGCCCGGTAATGGAGGTATTCCCTGACCTTACTGTGGCGATCCTTTCACAACATACATGTGTGTCAGATCGTCGTGTCATGTCCCTTAACCTGACACACGCTGCCTGTCGGTTACGTCTCAGTGAGCTGGGGGTGGGAATCTGATCCGGGCTCTCCACACCGGTTCTTAAAGGGACACACACCCTGGGTGCTCAGTCTCCAGTTTGTCACTAAACGGGGGAGGGGCGGTCCAGCTGGAAGGGTTTCTATTTGACTCGCCCTCTGTCTTCCAGATCTCAGCCATGTACTCATCTGTCAATAAACCTGGGCAGTCGCTCAAAGTGCCCGAGTCCAGCGACACCTGCAGCCCGGGAGCTGCCCGGAGGTCCCCGTCGTCCTGCAATGACCTCTACGCGACCGTCAAAGACTTCGAGCAGCCTCCCAGCAGCGCGGGCACACTGGCCCCGGCAGTGAGGCCCCGGGAGCCCGAGCCCGACTACGAGGCCATCCAGGCTCTGAGCAGAGAGGACGAGAAGGCCACCCTGGAGCCTAGCGGCCTGCGTGGCCCCTTCCCAAAGGAGAACGACTACGAGAGCATCGGGGACTTGCAGCAGTGCCGGGAGGTCACCAGGCTCTAGCAGCCCCGGCAGCGGTCAATCGGGGACAGGAGACCAGGGTGCTGTCCCTCCGCATCACGTGCTGCTTCCTTGGCCGAGGGCATGAAGACTCCAGGACGGAACAGGAAGGCGCACACCTGGCTGCCAGGCACGGCCACACCCGGCACAAGTCCCCGTGTTCCCACACCCTTGGACGGGTCCCAGTGTCAGGGGATATGCTGTTCAGAAGAACCAGATTCCCTTCTTCCTGCTCTTGGGGTGTCTGCTCTGGTCCCCTTGAAATCGCCCCATTTCTACTGGCTCCTTCCAAGGAAATCGCCCCCAGGGCTGGGCCTTTGCCTTCAGTGTAGGTGTTTTCAGATGGTTTTTTCAGATCTGTGGTTGCCGCTACCGATGGATCACCCAGCATCTTCTAGGGATGCCCTCGAGGGCCTTGGGTCTCCGTGCCTTCTGATCCGGGCACTCCACGTCAGCAGCTTCTCCCAAAGGACTTGAAGTCACTTTTAGATGCTTTATTTTATTTTTCTAGCCAAAATGCCCGCCTCCCCGCCCCCCCCCACCCCCCCCCACCCTCCCCCAGTGTTTGAAACTTCAGAACCTTTGCAGTATTTGCGGTGAGTGCTGTGGTACTTCCATACTTGTTGGAGCCGGGAGCCCTTTCCTCCAGCACACAGCTGGACGCCGTGACGCCACCTGGCAGGGCTGTGGACTTGACCGTGGGTCTCTGAGGATCTGTGCAGCCACACCAGCTGCGCTGGGCCCTCACGTTAACGGCCACCCTAAGGTAATCTAGCTGAGATTAAAATGTAAACATTTATTTTTGTTATCTAAATTTATAAGATGTCTTATGTTTAATGCCTAATTTCTAGAAAGTGTCAGAAAAAATGTATATTAACTATTTTGATTTTATGTACAATGATTTATACTCTCATTTTGAAAGAAATCACCACAAAGCACATAAGCTAGGTACTTACTAGTCGTCATTATCGTTTTTCTAATGAAGTATTTAAAACATTGAAGGTTTTTAAAGACTCAGACTTTTCAAATGGTACTTGGAGCTCTTGGTCAAAATCACCTAGCTCTCGCAGGAATCAGCGGAATAACCATAAATGGTCGTTTTTCAGTGGTTTGCGATGGGAAATATGTAAAAATTTGAGATGGTGAAACGGGAAAGAAGAACAAAGCCTGACTGAGGGCGCCTGGGTCACTTCCCGCAGGGCCACTCCTCGCTCCCGGGAAGGCAGCGTGATGAGCGTCACTGGGGGAGCAGGGGGCCTACCGGATTCTCTCCCCTTCGCTTTACAGAGCTCGGTGTCGGCAGTTACTCAGGTCGAGAGATCAGCCTGGTTTGAGTTTAACCATCTCTTTAGAGGTCATAAGGCCAACTGTGGGACTTGCTCACTTTTCACTCTAAAAGGAGCCCTGTGGGCCGGGCCAGCGTCGGAGGTGGCTGTCCAGAGGCCCCTGGCACCTGGGAGGGCTCGTCACTGGTATGTCATCACTGTTTACACCTTACAGTTCAGTATTTCATAAATCCCATCACTTTTACTGTATTTGTTGCAAAATCTATGCTACAGTCTTTGAATTGGACAAAAGCCATGACTTCTCTCAAAAAGGTTTTCATATTTAAATGCTACAGTTTAAACATATGAAAGGTAATTCTCAAAAAAAATTGCTGTATCTTTAAAATTCAACTTTGGCATCCATATTAGGCATTGCATTACAGTAACTTAGGTTATGTAAAATTATACAAAAAGACAAAAATAATTTTTAGGAAAACCTTTTCATCTCCTAAATCAGAATTATAAACTTATCTTGCTTAAAAATAGGATCTTTGTCTTTGTTCCGATATTTGTTACATTTAAAAGAATTTTTTCCCACTGCTTTGACTATTTCTCGGATACAGTGAGCAGGAAAGTGTCGCCTGTTTTATGTGAAATGTTTGGGTCCATGTTGTAGGTGTTTCCACGTGCATTTTTCCCCTGCCTGCGCACTCTGAAAGTTGCTGCTCTCCTTCATGGGGAAAAAGCAAATTACTGATTTATTTGCTCTCAAAATCCAAGAGTTCATTTGAATTGAGAGCTAATTAGCAATAGGTAGTCAACACAAAGAAATAAAACACAACCTCTGTTTCTCATAGTGGATTTTCATTTTTTTAATTGGAGCATTTACTAACTTTAACCAGTAACAAACTATATATATATATATGATATATCTATATCTATATCTATTTGTAGACATAGATATAGATATAGATATATCTCATATATATGTTCTGGTGCTTAATTAATTAGGATACATCCTATTATCCTATTTAGTGTTTTGAATGTTTATGTTACTAGTGTGAAGACTATCATCATAGAAGCAGGACAGAAACAATTCTCCAATAGCTCTCACTTGATAACTGTAGGAAAACTTTCTCAAGTTGCCCTCATTTAATTTTTCTAATGAATAAATTCAGACTTTAAATCAAATCCATAATTCCTTCAGCTGTACAGCAGTGGTATTTTAAGTAGTTTTATTACCCATGTGACTCGGACAGGTGTTGGAGAAGAGATCTGGCCAAAAGCTCCAAGAGCCAGGACAGGCACAGCAAGGGGACCCGCAGGTCGCAGGGCAGAGCAACTCCCGTGGGGCCATTTCCCGCACTTTCTTAGAAACCACAGAGCCCGCAGGCGCAGTGCAGTGAGCTGTGGGAGGTGACTGCTCTGAGCTGAGGGCCGGGCTGCATCACAGCTTTGGTGCGAGACGGCACTAGGACTTTGGAAATGAGTCAGCGACAGTTTTCAGTGCTTCTGTGTGAGTGTGACTCCGCGGACCCGGGGATGCCAGGCCCTGATGGTGCCCGGCCAGCCTCGGCGATAAACCGTGGGTACGACAAGCTCCCTGTGCCGTGTGATCGGGCAAAGCTAACGTGTCACATGTGCTGTTACTAAGCGATGGATGTGAAAATGGGAACCCGTGTCTGTAATATCACACGTGGCTTCATTCACTCCCTGGGCCTGAGGCAGCGCTTTTTGCTCTGTGTTGTACCTTTCTTCGCCATGCTGCTTCTGACCAAGGCGTTAGGCAGGTGTCCACACTTAGAAAGTATTTGAGGAAGAGATCAGTCCAAAAACCATGATAAATTGGAGTCTTCATCCAGGATTACCAAAGGAGACTAAATGAAATCGTGGCCCAGAGAAAATGGACATTCCTGCTGTCTCTTTAAGTCTGTGTTTACATCCCGTCTCCATATTTATAAAGGATTTCGTTGGTTTTCCAGGTTTTTCTTTCATTTGACCAGGAAATGGTAGTTCAGACTCCTCATCATGCCAGATGAAATGAGAAATGCAATTTTTGTTAAAAGCAATTTTTTTCAAAGCTTTCAATTTCTTAATCATTTATCTTAATGCGTTAGATTACTTTTTTTTTTTTTGCTGCTCACCACTTATATATACATGGCTGTTCTTTTTAATGTATTGGGCTCTGCGTGTCTTAGATCACCTTGTGTACTGGATTATAAAGGCTGTCATTCCTCAGACTTCTGTATGTTAAAGTGGCAACAGTAAATTTTTTGATGTTACCTTTTAAATAATTGTGTAGTATTGATATGCCTCATATGTTCAGGAGAAGCTTGAAACATAGCTAAACAAATAGGAATTTGCATTTCACTGTTCATGCATTTTTTTCCTCATAAAAATAAGTTTCCCAAAAAGTGACTTATTGTCTGTTAGGTGGTCCTGAGGGGTTGCACAGTCCTCCTCTTACTCAAGAGGTCTCTGTGGTGGTCAAATTGCCCAATTCACAAATGAGTGGGGAAGCTGTTTTCAATAGTGGGAATTTTTAAACCTTAGTTTTAGTCCAAAAGTACCTGGGATGGGCTTCCACAGCTTGTAGTGTTTCCCTTCAAGACCAGCTTAAAGATGGTGGGCAGGAAGGCACTACTGCTTCCCGTCTCCGCGGGCTCCTCCTGCACAGGTGACCTTCTGTCACTTTGCACAACACGACCCCAGAGCCTCTTCCCACACCAGCCCCTCCCAGTCTGCTGCTGTGGGAAGGACGCCCTATCGCGTCCATCTTCTCCAACACCAACCACGGCCCCTGCCTCCCCAGAGCCGTCCCCTCCCAGGTGAGCAGACACCCCCCTCCCCGCCAGCTCAGTTTCCTGCCCGCAGGCTGCCAGGCAAGGCCCAGGTGCACCTGGGGAAGCGGACACGGGTGGTCTTGCCTGCCCGCATCTCTCATGAGCGTGGTTGGCGCTGAGGGGCCGCGGGAAGAACCTTTGCAGAACTTGAACTTGCAAATGCAGACACACGCTCCCTGACCCTGCTCTCCCGGGGAGCTCGGCCCCCACAATGCACTGGGACTGCCCTGTCTCCCGGGTATCCTGTGAAGGTCGAGCTCTGTGGTGGACCAGTGGGTTCCTGTAAGGTAGGACGCTGGCTATTTTAAGGGGAAAAACCCTTTCTTGTAAGGAGTAATCATTTATAAAAACAGACTGAGTGTAGCTTGTGCGTTTTGTCAGTTTGAGGCCCCTCCAGTCCCAGCATCGCACCGGAGTTCCCGGCCGTTTCCAGGCAAACTGGCGTTGCCCGGTCAGGCCGAGCCCGGTGGATGGGGACACGGGGACTGAGGGTCTGGGCACCTAAGATCCACCACCTTTAGTTTGGATGGTTTTGTTTAGTGTTGATTTTTTGAAGGTCACTCTCAGTGAACATAACACCATAGTTAATTATCCAAATGGATATTCAGGAGTGTAATTTTTCCCAAATTAACAGAACAGATAGCTGCTCATTCTCATTATATATTTGCTTTCAAAAGCTCACCCACTATACCAGTTCGGCAGCCTGAATAAGACAATGAAGGCGAAAAGAGACCAGCCCTGGCTCCTGGGGTCTGCACTCCACCCGGTCGTAATGTCTGCTTTTGTTTGTGGTTTTTTAACTCAACAAGTTAGAAACTGTGAGTTTAAAACAAACTGTTTGCCCCTTCTTGAGCTTAAAGAGCATTTTTTTTTAACTTTAGGTCCTCACAGAGGTGGGGGAGGCTGACCCCAGGGCGGAGTCTGCCTGAGGACTTTGGACATTCCTTCCACAAGGCTGCATGTGTTTTCAGTGAGCCTGCCGCGCTGTGCAGGCCCCGCCGTAGCTCGCTCACCTGCACAGCCCATGTTTGCACACACTCCTCCTGTGCTGCTCCGGCAGCTCCCTGGTCCTGGGGTGGGGCTGCCTGCAGGGCTTGTCCCTCGGGGAGGAGCAGAGAAAACGGCAGGAAAGCCGAGCTTTGTGAACATCAACAAGCATTTGAGAGAGTCTGTCTGCTCAGACTTTGACACTTTTTTCTACTTTTTTCTTTATTCCTGAGTCCCAACCACATACTTGCTTCTGGGGGTGGGCAGGGCAAGGATCGGAAGTAAAAACTGAACTAAGTGACAGGGCCAAGGCTGCCTGCCCCATCCCCTCGGTGTTTCTGTGTCTGGAAAATGCATTATCCCGACTCCCTGTCCACCACGGAGTCCCTTAAGGAGGGAGCCATAAGCAGGTAGGGAGGAGAGGCAACTCAGAGACTTAATTATTGTTTAGATATTTTCTTCTTTGTCAACTCAGGAATCAGCCTGGTTTGTGGGTAGCATAATATGGCTAATTAAACTATAACGTGTAGGTCACTGGACACGTCCTTTCAACAGTTTCATTTAAAGGCTTCTGACTGTTTTAGCTGGGAAGAGAGACCCCTCCTAACAGGGAAACTAACCTCACAAAAGACTTCCATAAACTCTTTCTAGAAGAGTGTGCATCAGCCAGCATCTACCCCCAGAGTATGTGTTTCTTATCAATAGTATTTCAACAATTTTTATGGGAGAAAAAAATGCACATTTTTTATTTCCTGGAAAAGTGAATTGAGGTGTTGAATTAAATTCTCAGAGGGGATCATTGAAAGGGAAGCACTGGCTTTGGAGATGAGCTCTTGGCTCTGTGGTCCCTGTTCCAGCATCGACTCTATTGTGTGACCTTGAACAAACAAATTAACTTCTCTGTGCCTCTGTTTCTCCACGTACACAATGGAGATCATGAAACCAACCACTGCCTACCTCATAGGGACGTTATGGGGACAGATGGGACCATCTGGAGGAACACCAATGCTTTGAACTCTGGAAGAAGGTGCTACAGGAATTGACATTGTATTGTTTTTTCTGACCCAAGTATTATGTTTAGGGCTTAAACAATAGCAATACTGTTAGTCGTGTTGGGAGTGAGTGTCAATTTCATGCCTATTTACAGCCCTCTTCTAGGCCAGGCCTGACCATCCAGCCAATCACGGTACCTAATGACTGAGTGTTTATTTGTTTTCTGTGTTTCTACCCATAGTGTTTTATTCTGAATGTTCCCAAGGCTGGGGGTTAACTTCTAATATCTTATTGTTTACATGTAATGGAACTTATGCGAGTTGTGTATAAAGAATAATTACAGGTAAATAGCAGGTACATTGTAATTAAGGCACTTATCAAATTGTCTTTGTTCTTTTTGTTTCAATAAAGGCCAGTTTTATATAAAAAGCTTGTTAAAATTCATTTGGTCTTTGGGAAGATCAAGAGTGGCTCATTTAGCCCAGCCTGCATGGCTCAGTTGTTGAGCCACGACCTGTGAACCAGGAGGTCCCGGTTCGATTCCCAATCAGGGCTCGATCCCCAGCCTGGGGTATGCAGGAGGCAGCCAATCAATGATTCTCTCTCATCATTGATGTTTCTCTCTCTCTCTCTCTCCCTTTCCCTTCCTCTCTGAAATCAATAAAAATATTTTTTAAGTGGCTCATTTATATGCCCGTAGTGTATAACCCGGATCTGGAATTTCAGCCGCCACCTCGCCACCATGCCAGGAGGATGTGCCGGTGGCTGGACTCCCACACTCCGCAGAGAAGGCGCTGAGCTGGAGGCCAGCTCCTGAGGCCTGAGGAGGCTGCTGGGCTGCTCTGTGCTGTGTCCACACAGGAAGCGAGGGGTCACAGTGCAGACCCCACCGGGCCTCTTGGGACCGTCAGGCCATGGCACCTTGGCCTCAAGCCCCTGCTTCCTTTCTCACCGTGTGGCCAGTTTCCACACAAACTTTCCCAGAGCTGATGGTCCCAGCTCCACACTGTGCGAGGCTCAGAGCAAGAGTGCGCTCTGAACCCTGAATCACGGCCAGTTTCCCCACCCGGGCCACCTGGGAACTTGAAGTTGTGTCGCCCGTGGGCGGGTGCAGCCCTCACAGCACGACAGCCATGTGAGTATTTAACAGGAACTCCTTGCGGGGCAGGGAGGATTCTGAGACCCCAGCTGAGGTGGGCCAGGCGTGCTCCGTCCTTTGTGCCACTGTTAGAGAAGAAAGCGCTGGCTGGTCCACCTTCCTTCCACGAGTACAGTCTGCACTCGGATTCTCTTCATTTCCTTAATGATTCAGGGTCTTTCTGCTCCTCTAGCGTCACCTTCCCAAATGTTCGCTGTCGCCCTCATGATTTCTAAAATCTCAAGCCTGGACCACAGGGGCTCCAAAACCAACTGTCCAGCAGGCATCACCTCTGTCTCACACCTCTATCCGTGGGCCCGTGCCATGGCTCTGGAATGGAGTGCTGCTTCCATAAGTGTTAACTCTGAGGTGTTGCCCCTGGAATAAACCAGCTTTCTGCACACAGCAAGCACTCAACAGATGTCTGATCAAATCTGAATTCTCAGCCCCCACCCCCCACCCCCGCCGTCACTGCAGTCCTATGAGTCTATCTTGGACTAGTGACCAAGTGTTGATAAACCCGCAGGACTTTATACCTGACTCCTCTCCTACCCAAAGCCTGTCTGTGGCTGAATTTCCGAACCAATGGCAGGGTCCGATGGCAGGATGTCCTCCAAGTTAAACCAGCCCAGAAAGCGGTGGCTGGGGAGGGAGGGTAAACAGCATCAGCACTTGGCAGGGCTGTCTGTTAAAACAGACAAGTCATTCAAAACAGCTTTAAACACTCACGTCCAAAAGAAAAATATATGCAACTGCAACATCAAAGAAGAAGAACGTGTTAATGGGAAAATGAAAGGAACCACAGGAAAACCATGTATTGATTCATTCCATGAATACTTACTGAGCACCTACTATGCGCCAGGTGCTGAGAAGACAAGCCCCTGCCTGGCCGCGGTGCTGACCTTGACCTGCTCGGGGGTTATTCAGGGTCAGCACCTCAGGACCCCCCTGGCTAGACCACGTCTCTGGAGGCCTGCTTTCCCGAAGGCCCGTGAGCAGGTGCAGTGGCGATGAGACTGAAACGGTAACCCCGAGAAGGAGCACTCACAGCCAACACCAGGACTCCCGCTGGGAAAACCCAGCTCCTCCCGCTCAGGGAGACAGGAATCCGTACCGACAGCCTGGGCCCGGGCTTCTCTCTCCATCCTTCCTGCCCTGTCAGCCTGTCCCCATCCCAACGGTCTCTGCGGTACCTGCCGTCCCGCCACCAGATTGTCCTTCTAAAGAAGCGTCAGGACAGACGGCCTGCCTACCCACTACAGTCATCGTGAAGTCTGTCCTATTCCCTAGTCACTGGTGTAGGTGGAGCGGACACAGTGTCCACAGCATAGGCAAGAAGCACCGTTCCAGTGGCCCTCATGTTCGACTGGAGAAGAAAAGACAAGATCACAAAAAAAAACAAAAAAACACAGATCGTGTCACAAGTAGATACCTAAGATAGAATAAAGTAAATAAATGGTGGTGATGCAGAGTGTGCCTTGGAGGAGGGGGAGGAGATGAAATCTTTTATGCTGGGGGTCAGGGAAGGCCTTCCAGGCCTGAAGCAGCTGTGTACAACTTGGGGAGGTTTGGAGCTTCCTGGAGAAAGATGTTGGATAATATCACAGCGTGAAATGGTCAGCAGGTGGAAGTCACTGGATCCAAGAAGTTACGAAAGGAAAGCAGTGAGAGGCATCTGAGGATTAACAACTATTTAGAAAAACAACAAGAAACACTAACAGTAATTGCAATAGACAACAAAAATCTCAGAACTGAAAACACTTCATTTTTAAAAGCTTCCCAGTAACTAACGAGGATGAGCAAGAGGAGAGAGTAAGGAATGTGTTTTTAGAGAGAGAAAGTATTCTTACCTTACTTTAGAAAATGCGAATTGGGTTTTGCTGGCCTGATCCCTTTAATTCCGGTGCATTCTTTCTTCCCACTGCCTGCAAATCAGGAGAAGGAGAGGTAAACTCTGCAATTATACTAAGTGGGAAAACTGTGGTGTTTCCACGGAAACACAACTAACCTGACATGAGCCAAATCGGGGGCTCCTTGCGCGTAGAGGGTTGCCTCAAAGTGCAGCGTCTCCCCACTGACTTAGCTCCCTTCGCCCCGCCCGTGAGCGAGGGAGGGTGCACTGTGACCACAGCCTCCGCCGTGACATGCGAGACCAGGGCGTCACTCACTGTCCTGCGTGGACACGCGGTGACGTGGAGAGTGGCCAGCAGCCAGTGGGAAGAAAGAATGCACCGGAATTAAACGGATCAGGCCAGCAAACCAATTCACATCTTCTAAATTGAGGTAAAAATAATTTTTCTCACTAAAAATATACTCCTTACTTTCTCCTCTTACTCATCCTCATTACTTACTGGGAAGCTTATAAAATGAAATCTTTTCGACTCTGAGATGTTTGCTGTCCATTGCAATGACTGTTAGCATTTCTTGTTGTTCTTCTAAGTAGTTCTTAATCCTCAGATGCCTCTCACTTCTTTCCTTTCATAACTACTTGGAGCCAGTGACTTCCCCCTGCTAACCATCTACATCTTGTTACAAATATTTCTATCCCTTGGCACCAGGGGGCCCACTGTGCCCTGGACTACAGCAGCCAGTGCATCCGGGCTCGGCCTTAACGCGCTTCCGATACCACGTGTCCCCTCACACTCGGGGCCTCAGCTAAGGCCAGGCCTCCGCTGAAGTTCACCCCAGACTCCGCCACGTGGAGTGGGACGTCCACGCTGCCCGGGACCCCCGCCTCCCGTCTCAGCACCGCCGTGTTCTCTTCCCTGTCCGACCACAACCCACACCCCATCTCCCCAGTTTCCCCCGCAGCCACTCCCGCCAGCACTCAGGAAGGGAATGCCCACCTATAGGCAGTCAGACCCGGACCCTGCGTGCCGGGAGCTGCGGGCTCCACCCGACCGCTTCTCGGGACACTGGCCTCCCGGGGTCCGCACATGAGCGCCCCTGAAATCTGTCTCCACTCCCACCGCGTCCAGGACCTTCCCTGACACTGTGTAGGCGCATTAATGGGCTTCCAGGTAGGAGGGACCCTGCCCTCCGGGTGCCCCTTTGCAGAAAGAGCAGCAGGCGGGCGGCAGCAGGGAGCCTGCCGTGTGCCTTCTCTTCCTCCTTCAGTCTGCAAAGCACCACCTCACAGTGAATCATTTAACCCACCCTCCCAGGCTGGGCCCTGTTTCCTTAAGAGGAAAACCCAGCCCACCCTGTGGCCCTAGGGTACATGTCTGTGTAAATCAGGGGGTGCAGATGCTTCTCTGTGTCCCCTGCACAGGCGTTCCACTTCCTCACCCCCAGCAAGGAGCCAGGGGTGACGCCCAAGCCAGGGCCCCCTCCTCCTTCTAAAACGCGGGGAGAGGTGCTCCTTCCCGCTCGGCCTCTGGGACACTACATGCCGTCAGGTGTGCCTGGGCTGATGAGCGAGGGTTTCCACCCGACCAGCTCAGTGCAGAGTCCGGGCTACCCCACCTGCCCCCACAAGATCCGCCATGCTCCATGAGCAGAATGTCCACCTGATCCACCCGCCTCCTCGTGCAGGTGCACCCTGGGCCCGGAGGCTGTGTCCTGAGGTTGGTGAGTGAGGCACCGGGTCTGCTGGTGCAGGGAGGGCCTGCGGGAGGCCCTGGAGGCAGCATGGGGACCGGTGTCTGCAGGCTTGCTTTGGTGTCAAAGACAGAAATCAGATCCCAATGTCACTCACCCACCGCTCAGCCTTGGTCAGGTCAGGAGGACTCTGTCTACCTCCCCCTACTCACCTGAAAAAGTGGGACAAAGGGTGACAGGAAATAACACACAGGGAAGTGCCCACCTTCGTACCGCCCCCCAACACCCCAACACCCTTAGTTCTCTTTGTTCCTTTCGTCAGAGACCCCGAACCTTCTCACAGGAACAGAAAAGATGCCGGTTCATCACCATCACGACTCTTCTAAAGTCTTTCTCCCCCTTCCCCTGGCCACGTCCTACACAAGTGCTGGCACATGCACACATGCACACACATACTAACACAATGTGCGCTTACACGCACATGCACATGTATACACGCACATATGCACACTTGCACATGCGTGCACACACAAACCTAAATACACACATACACACTTACACACATGCATGCACAAACCTAAATACACATACACACTTGCACACATGCATGCACAAACCTAAATACACATACACACTTACACACATGCATGCACAAACCTAAATACACATACACACTTGCACACATGCATGCACAAACCTAAATACACATACACACTTACACACATGCATGCACAAACCTAAATACACATACACACTTGCACACATGCATGCACAAACCTAAATACACATACACACTTACACACATGCATGCACAAACCTAAATACACATACACACTTACACACATGCATGCACAAACCTAAATACACATACACACTTACACACATGCATGCACAAACCTAAATACACATACACACTTGCACACATGCATGCACAAACCTAAATACACATACACACTTGCACACATGCATGCACAAACCTAAATACACATACACACTTACACACATGCATGCACAAACCTAAATACACATACACACTTGCACACATGCATGCACAAACCTAAATACACATACACACACACATGCATGCACAAACCTAAATACACATACACACTTACACACATGCATGCACAAACCTAAATACACATACACACTTGCACACATGCATGCACATGCACACTCATACACGCACACTCTTGCACACATGCATGCACATGCACACTCATACACGCACACATCCACACTTGAACACCCACATTTGATGTTGACTCCCCCTGTGGTGGGGGCCACCAGCCCACTCACCAGCACTAATGGCGGCCAGCACTGTGGACCCCACGAGGGGTTGTCTGCTCCCTTCAAGGTCTGGCTCAGGTTCCCCACAACCACCTGCCGCACGGCACCCTCCTAGTGGCACCTGCAGGCCGAGGTGGGTGCAGTGCAGACACCACAGGAGACACTTCCTGTCTGGCTGTCATTGATTCCTTTGTTTCGCCTGAAGAGACGTCTTTCGTTGTCTCCCCCACACGGTGCTGTGGCTGCACTACGGGCTCTCCATTCTGCTCACAGCGTGTAACTTCCAACTAGCGACAGGGGTGAGAGGGGCCCCTTCTCCCAGGGACCTGGCAGGAGTGTGGGGGGGGGGGGGTGACCTCCACACCATGGACTGTTACCCACCTTAAGAGGCAGCAGATTCTTACGTGTGTAACAAGGTGAGAACCCCCGAGGACGTGTGCAGAGTGAGCGGGCGGGCACAGAAGGACGAGCTTGTGATTCCACGGCGGGGCGGGCCCAGAAGAGTCCACTCCTGGGGAGAGGGCGGGGCGTGCTGGCCGGGGCGGGGGAGGAGCAGGGGAGTCAGGGCTCCGTGGGGACGAAGTCTGTGGAGAAGGAAAGGTGCTGGGGATGGGTGGTGGGGACGGCCGCACAGTCCTGCATGTACCTAATGACCAGAGCTGTCCCCTTAAACATCGCTGAAATGGTCAACTTTAGGGTATGTATGTTTTACCACCTAGAAAACAATCTCAAAAGAAGTCCTCATGCCCAGGTCCAACCTCTGGAGGTTCCGACTGAGTAGGGCTGGGGTGTGGGCCGGACACTGAGTTTGTTTAACTCCCCGGATGATCTCTCCTGCAGACAAAGGTGGTTTTGTGGGAACCACAGAAACCAAGGATCTTCAGGGGCCCTGGAGCCCCAGCCAAGAGGAGGCCCCCCTCAAACGCTGGTGATGGGGAGGGTTTGCCCAGCCCGGCCTCCTGTGCCCCAGCACCATGGAGTTAGGAGGAACCACCAATGCCCAGCCCTCCGCTGGCCGGGAGAAAGGGGCACTTGTTTGCACCCCTCAGTCCTGTCCGGGTCCGAGAGGGACGCCTCCTGTCTTTCCCAACTCCGCACGGCAGAAATGGTCGGTGCTGGGACCGAGGATGGTGCAGCAGCGTGTGTTGAGTTTGCTATTGTAAAGAATGTAGGTTTTGGGTTTTTTTTAAAGACTGGCACGAAGGTTTTTTTAAATAGAAAGAATCTCTCATCTCTAGTCCTTGGAGCTTAACTCTCATGATGCCGTGAGAACACTGCCACTGAAACTGGCTGGTCATTTGAAAGCTTAGTGCCTGTACATAGTTTCCCCACAGTTTTGCTCTTTTTAAGGGGGTTGAATACAAAATAATAATCACAATTTCATAAATTATGCTGGCTGGGCTCACTGTCTAGACTAACGGTCTGTTTCCTGGAAACCTGCCTAAGTCTCTGCCTCTTGTTTTGTTTGTTTGTTTGTTTGTTTTTTATTTTTTTAAATTAAATCTTTATTGTTCAGATTATTACATTTGTTCCTCTTTTTTCCCCCCATAACTCCCCTCCTTCCAGCTCCCACCCCTCCCTCCACCCTCACACCCCACCCACTGTGTTCATCCATAGGTGCATGATTTTTGTCCAGTCACTTCCCGAATCTCCCACACCCCTTTTCCCCCCAAGAATAGTCAGTCTATTCCCTTTCTATGTCCCTGATTCTATTATAATCACCAGTTCATTCTGTACATCAGGTTATTTATTCACTTGATTCTTAGATTCATTTGTTGATAGATGCATGTTTGTTGTTCATAATTTGTATCTTTACCTTTTTCTTCTTCTTCCTCTTCTTAAAGGATACCTTTCAGCATTTCATATAATACTGGTTTGGCGGTGATGAACTCCTTTAGCTTTTCCTTATCTGTGAAGCTCTTTATCTGACCTTCAATTCTGAATGATAGCTTTGCTGGATAAAGTAATCTTGGTTGTAGGTTCTTGGTATTCAGCACTTTGAATATTTCTTGCCATTCCCTTCTGGCCTGCAAAGTTTCTGTTGAGAAATCAGCTGACAGTCGTATGGGTATTCCCTTGTAGGTAATTAAGCCTCTTTCTCTTGCTGCTTTTAAGATTTTCTCTTTGTCTTTTGCTCTTGGCATTTTAATGATGATGTGTCTTGGTGTGGTCCTCTTTGGATTCCTTTTGTTTGGGGTTCTCTGCGCTTCTTGGACCTGTAAGTCCATTTCTTTCACCAGGTGGGGGAAGTTTTCTGCCATTATTTCTTGAAATAGGTTTTCAATATCTTGCTGTCTCTCATCTTCTGGCACTCCAATGACTCTGATATTAGTCCGCTTAAAGCTGTCCCAGAGGCTCCTTACACTATCTTCACACTTTCGGATTCTTTTTTCATTTTGCTTTTCCAATTGGGTGTTTTTTGTCGAATCTTTGGTTTGATTATTGTACTCCTCTGGTCTGCTATTGGGTATAATATTCTTTATTTCAGTCCGTGTATGCTTACTTTCTAATTTCTTTATCGTAGCATCGAGGGTCTCATTAGTTTTCGTGAGGCTCTGCACAAATTTATGGCAAGCCCTCAAAATTGCGATTCTTAGCTCCATATCCTCCATTTCTGTCATGTTTTTTTGTCTCCGCATCTTTTATGCTTTCTTGGTGCACCCCCTTGTGGTCTCTGTGCGCAGTCTTGTTCTAGCCAAGCCTTAATTGTTGTAGTTAACACTAGAGGGATTTGACCCCCAGGCCGACTGGTTATAGGAATCAGCTGTATGGAAAACGTCTGCCTTCTGGGGAGGCGCTAATCCAGCCTTTGCCTGAGGCGATCGGCAAATGGCTGTGCGCAGGGCTTGGGCGGGGCGGGATCAACAGGGCGGGCGGAGGGAGCAGTTATGGCCACACTCAGTCCCGTTCCCAGAGGCTCTGCTTCTCAGAACCCCGGCAGCCGCTGCAAACCTCGGAGAGAAAGCTGCCCTCAGGTTCCAACTGATGCCGGATAATCCCGCTTCTCCCGTTTGAGTCTGGGTCCCTAGAGACTCGCCCGGATCTGGAGCCCAGAGTCTGAGACTCACTCCCGACAGAAAACGACAACCGCGCCCTCAGCCACCAGCCCGCTTTGCACGCGCACCTCGGTACCTTTGTATTTTCCACACTGCGCCGCCTCTGAGCCTCGATTTGCTCTTCTCTTTCCTTCTAGTTGTAGAGTCTCTCTTCAGCCAGCCTTCCTGTGGTTCTGGGTGATGTCCGTTCAGTCTTTTAGTTGTATTTTTGAAATGGTTGTTTGCGGCAGCGGTCTCCGGTGTTTACCTACGCCGCCATCTTGGTCTCCCTCCTTGCCTCTTGTTTTTTAACTGTTTGAGTAAGACACACACACGCACACACACATGCATGTACACACATGTGTGCATATACATGCACACACATACACACATGCATGCATATACATGCACACACATGCACACACATGTGCACACACAGACGCACACTGTCCTTGCTCCTATGTGACACCAGGGTGATGCGGGGTCCCAGGCCACCCTTGGGGGCCAGGCTCCCACATGGAGCACACCCCGCGAGCGGTCAGAAAGGAGGCTCCCAGGATGGACAGACAGTGCCTGGGTGATGCGGGCTCACCGGCCCCTTCACATCTCTGGCCGGACAAATGGCCTCGGTCCGTCAAGTCCCTTGAACTCAGGAACTGCCCGGGCACCTAGCCAGGAGCTCAGCCAAGTCCTGGGCAGAGCCCTCTCGCCCAAGAGCAGGAGGAATCGATGTCGAGGAACCTGCCAATTTCCTGTCCCTGGGAGCGTCTCCAAAGGCAGCTCACACTCAGGGACCCGCGCCCACGAGGCAGGAGTGGAAGCAAGCAGGACTCGTCCCTCTGTCAGACCCTGCTGCAGGGTTGTTTGGGGTAAATCCTTTCCAGCTGTTTCCTCTGACCTGGAACTTTTGAAACGGGGAGGAGTTCACAGCCCCGGTTTGCTTTGGCTTGATAAGGTCCCTCAGAGTTCACGGAGGGAGGGGAGAGGGAGGCAGAGGGCTTCCGAGTGCCAGGCTGGGCTTATTTTATTTTCCTTTCACATATACAATGGGGCATTAACTAAAGCCGCCAGGCTGTCCCTACACCCCAGGACTTGTTTGTTTACAGCTGGGAGGTTGGGCCTTTGACCCCTTCACCTGTTTCCCCGTTTTGAGGGCTTTCAAGTCTGCGCTGTCATCTCCTCTGGTCTCTTCTCCGTGTTCGAGTCCAGCTCTGAAAGCAACCTAGCCGGGCTCGCATCGTCACCTTCATCTTCAAGTTCTAGTGAAGAGGCCCCACAGCCCATCTTCCCACCCGGAGAGCCTCTCCCAGGCTAAGTGCCAACCCCGGCAGCGCGGTCCCCTGGGTTCCTGCCCCTCCTGCCTGTCCCCTACTCCTCGCCCACCGGTGGGTGGCTCCTCGCTGCGCGCCAGGCCTCTCTCGGTCCCACCCACTTTCCATTTCCCCAGCCTCCACGCTTCCCATCTTGCAGTTTGGCCTGAACTTTTGGGGAACCCAACTGGGTTCTCATTCAGTCCATGGAAGGGGTGGGTGAAGGCCCGGGAGGGAGGGAGCTGGACAGGGTCACCCACACAGTGGGGCCCACGCAGGCAGCAGGTCAGAAACCCCACACTTGCCCAGATCGCAGACCACCCCTCCCCCCCCCACCAGGCCTCGAGAGCCCCAGCCATGTCTGCCTTGACCTCCCCTGCCAGGGATGCTGAGGAAGTTCTGAGCATCAGGCCTGGACAGGGGCAGGGAGCAGGGCAGCCCTGGGTCCCAGGGCCTCCCTTCTCCCTTCTCTGTCTGACTCCCCCCACCCGTCTCCCTTCCCCCTTCTCTGTCTGACTCCCCCCACTCCCCACACCCTTCTCCCTTCTCCCTTCTCTGTCTGAGCCTGAGAATGACAGCCCTTTCTGCATAGGATGCATGTCACTCACAGCCAGCCTATCGAGGGCAGGGCACTGGGAGCAGGAGGGTTGAGGGGTGTGGCAGTGGGAGGGAGGTGTCTTTTCCTTAAAAGAGCCACAAGGCCCCTTTGGTTGGACGCTTCCCTGCCGGAGTCTCACTTTGGAAGGTGCTTATCCAGAGAAGTCTCTAGAATCAGAGCTCGACGGAGCTGGGGCCACATACCCCAGCCTCTTGCGCTAAAATCTCGTTTTCTAACAAATGTTTCCTCACCACAGTGCCCCGCCACATGTGAAAACACGAGGCCCCGTGATGGGAACATTCTCTCTGAAACTGATGTTAACATAAAAACGTTCAAACTTGTAAAGAATTTTTGTGAGTTTATTTGAGCCAAACTGTCAACAATTGCCGGGAAGCAGAACCTCAACGGACTGGGATAATGCTCCACAGAATGGCGGGTTACATCTGTATGTATACATTGCAATCAAAGGAAGGGACGTAGGTGGGTTACATGAAATCCACTGGTGATAGACTAGAGAGGCGGGAGAAAGCAAAGCAGGGGGGAGGGAGGACCCCTGGGATTGGATAAGAAGTAAAATGATAGACACATGCTTAGGTGGGGGCAGGAACAATTAACATGATAACAATGAAGGGATTTTTGGTCTCTGTCCTGGCGCCCAGCACATTTGGTTGTGCCCCAAGGGGTCCAGAAAAAGGGAAGTTACAAGTTACCCAGACATTTCAAGGGTGTGTTATCATAGATGCAAAAAGACAGACAGGCTCAGTTAAGGTAAAGGTTGACCTTGTCAGTGAAGATACCGGCCTAGGATGTAACTACCCACCATCACTGCTTTTAGTTACAGTTTAATTTCGGACCTTCCCTGAGCTTGTCAGGTTAGCATGTGGCCCCTTCCGTCCACGCTGACATTGGGTTACCTCGCAGGGCAGGTTCAAAGCTGCGGGTGGAGGAAATCTTTGACTTTCTTCTCCCCACAAATACGAACAGCATCACTGACCTCAGGGCGGTTTGTGGAGACCAGGCCATTGCTGAGAACCGCACAGAAGCTTCTCTCGCCCTGTCATTAGGGTGCACAGGTCTGCACTTCAGCACGCATACCCTCTCCCACGCCCCCACATCCCTGCAACCCCTCCCAAGCCCTCAGTGCCAGGCCTCAAAGCTGATGAATATTCTATTAAGACCCTCCCCTGAAAGCTCTCCAAAGATTTCCACCTGCAAGAGAGAGAAACAGGCTCAGGACAAAGGACCCAGCTCATGCTCTCCGCCAGGGGAGCACACCCACACCGATCCTCTCCCCCTTCTTCCCTCTAAGGGAGTCCCTGAGACTTGCAACCAGGGGAGCAGCGGGCAGCAGCAGCTTGTCCCAGGCTCACCCCCTGAACCTGTCTCCAAGGTTAACTCCCTTTTCTCTGACTTCCCAGTGAGCCAGAGCAGCCCGGCCTGGCAATCCCTCTGCTTCTTCCAAGCTGAGCCCTTCCTTGTTTCACTGTCCAAAGTATGTTTTTGCTGCGGCCAATAAATTCTTACTTATTTTGCTACACTTTGTCTCTTGATTGAAATCTTTCCTTCAAGAAGACAAGAACCCGGGTCTCATCTTCTCGCTGGTAAAAGTACCAAGGCTGCTTACAAAATATTGTAAATCCTCAAGAGATAGAAGCAAGAGGAAAAAGAAACACTGAAATATTAAAACAGAAAGAAGCTTAAAAATAGCAAATTACCAAACCCAACTGCTTGCATATTTTCAGGCTTCTAAGTAATGAGTGAAGGAGACATTTAGAATCAGACAATGGAAAGAAGAGAAAAAAGTTGCGGACGATGATAAAATTACTAAACGTATAACACATTCAAAAGAAGAACACACAAAAAAACATGTCATTTAGGAATCGTTGGGTGTCTGCTGTCGCGAACATCTTTGAGATCAGCGGAGCAGAGGGATTCAGAGACAGCAGGGCTGCAAATCTGCTCCCCGAGCAGACGGGTAATCAAGGGGACGGAGCAGAAGCCTTTGTTAATCAGGACAACGAAGATGCCGCATTCAAAGGGAACAGCCAGTGGAAGGGTGCCAGGGCCGCACAGGCTCCAGGCAGGAATAAAAGGAGAGCGAGGAAATGACAGGGCTTCGTCTCAATGTCTGTAATTTGTAAAATAATAGAAACAATCACAGGGTAAATTTGCCAAATGCATTTACAAATGAGGATCACTCCCTTTAATCAGGTGGCATATAACCAGCCAGGCTGCAGAGAAGATTGGGATTTCAGAAAACCTCTCTCTCTCTCTCTCTCTCTCTCTCTCTCTCTCTCTCTCTCGTCTTTTTGATGGGCTATGACAGAGTTTTTAATTGCATATGACATGTTATTTTAATGTCCAGGTTATTTTTACACTGTGGCTACTTTTAATGTGCCCATAGTAGGAGGGAGTGCAATCAAAACTAAAGCAGAGAAAAACAAAGCATCTTGTGCTATCCTGTCTGGCACAGGAGCCATCAGCCACGCTGGCTAGTGAAAGGAAATAAAATGAAAATCCAGCGCCTGTCACACTGACCACCTTCACTGGCTCTTGGCTGCCGCGTTGGACGGTGAGGATAGTGAGCATTCCCGTCGCCACGGAAACTTTTACTGAACAGAACAGCAAAAACAAACAAACCTCTTTCAAAGCTGGCTTTCCTCAGGATTAGGAGGCAACGAGCCTCTATTTTTGGACTCTTTTTCCTTCGTTCACTGCCCCTCATGCTGCTCCTCGGCTCTTTTCAGGAATTCAGTTGCAACTGGTCTCTTTCCTTCTTGGAAACCCGCTCTCAGGAAAGTGATGAAACTCACTCACACTCGGGTGGACACGACTGTCTTTGAACCTCACCATTTCCTCAAAAGCATCTGCATTCCAGCAAGCCTGAGCCTAACGCGGAGGGACGGTTTTTAACTGTGGCCCTTAGACGTCAGCACCCAGACGGAAGTGGTTTTTCCAGGGCGGACGGGGGAGTATTTAAATCTTCTGAGGCTTTTGAACTGCAACTAGTCCTTTCTGAAATGAGACGACGCACCCCTAAGCTACCTGGCTTGTGACTCTGGTTTTCTCCTGTGAATCTTCTTGGGGTATGCACTGGCCTGGAGCTGCTGAGTTATAACTAAGCAAAAATCAAACCAGTCCTACAGCAGAAGGTCCCTAAGCATGTATCACCAGACACCACACATCACAGGAGCTGCCTTGGGCCAGTTGGCGTCTAGCTCTCCTTCCTGGGGTAAATGAATCCACCATTGAACTTGCTTCAGCCAGAAAGACAGCCTGTGGTCACAGAGGACGAACAGAGGTTCTGGGACAGAGAAGACAGCACTGGCGAGGATCGTGGGTTAGCAGCAGGTGGTCCCCACCTGAGCAAACAGCCCCTGTGCACTCCCCCTCCTCCTCCTCCTCCTCCTCCTCTCCTCCTCCTCCTCCTCCTCCTCCTCCTCCTCCTCCTCCTCGCCAGAGCAAGGTTAGCGGGTGCACACGATTGGCCACACGGTCTCCCTGAGATTATTGGGAAGCAGAAGGAGCATCTCTGATGACAGGTCACAAACACGCCCCGGAGGGCTCCCTGATGCCTGCCTGGTGGCTGGGCGCTGGCGGCCACCCAGGCGCTTGTTTTTGTTAAGGAACAAAAGCCTCACGCCCAGCTGTGGCGCCCAAATCTGGCTCCCACTGTACGGTCTCCGACAGCTCCAGCTCGGGCCTGGGGGGATGGGGGGGGGAACTTCTGCCAATCGCACTTGCCCCGCAGCAGGCACGGTGAAAACCGGAGCTGGAGTGCTCGGAGTGGGCGAGGCCCGGGGGAAGGGGAAAGTGCTCCAGGCTGTGGATGTGTTTGCTCGGCTCCTGCAAGAAATGTCCCCGCAAGTTCCTTCTGACTTTCTGCACACGACCTCCGTGATTACAGGGCGACAACGCAACAAAGACGGTGTGCCCATCAGTCAACATGAGATTAAACTGACCAGGGAGCAACAAAGACAAAGATCTCTCTCCTTCTGTGCACACACACACACACACACACACACACCCAAAAATAGCAAATATGTGTTCCCTAAAAAAGAAATTCTAATCATTTTTACACACACACACACACACACACACACACACTCCCTCTCTCGGGGAAGGATTTTGGCGACGTGTGCTGAAGTGCAGTGTGTGGTAGAGGGTGAAGTTCATTGCTGGGGAAGAAACACCCCTCTGGGTGGAGGCTGATGCGGGACTTGCACAGCTGTTGGCCTGAGGCTGGTTAGGAGATGAAGGTTCTCTTATCCTTCGCCTCTTTGCCTGGCACTGGGATGCAGTCTCTAGACTAGACTACCGCACCCACTGCCTCTGTGGCACCGCAAGGGGCCTGTTTTCTTTGGTTCTGGTCGCCTCCCCTCCGAGGTGAGTGTTGTTCATCTTGCTCACAGCTGCACACCAGAGCTGAGAGCCAGGCCTGGCCCGTGGCGGCTCGACAGATATGGATCGGATCGGATGAATGGCGGATGTTTTCAGTGATGAGGTGCTGAGTTGGACCATCTGTGGAGGTGCCCTGGTTCCGGAGGAACAATGTGTGATGTTTAGGGAGCATCGGGGATGCAGCAGCAATAACTCCTCCCCACCTGCTTGACATCGAGAGCTATTGTTCAACTTCAGAGCCCATATTGTGAGCACACTGTGCCCTGAGCCCCTATGGGGAGACATTTCTAGGTTCCTGATGAATTAGGTTATTTGGTTTTACTTCCCACTGGTGTCCCCTGAGGGCATGAGGTGGGTCTTCATTAGCCCACAGGTCCCTGCCCTTCCAGATCCCTCTCATCCCTCCCAGCCCAGCTCCGCCAAACCTCCTCTGGGACACTGGCCTTCTCCTAATGGCCCTGAAGCGAGGCCAGTCTTGCTCCTTTTCAGCGTACAGCCTCTCAGGCCCAGCGGCCAGGGAGTGGAGCCAGGCCTGGGCTCCGCTGAGGCAGCCTGAGGGGAAGAATGAGCTCATCTCAGAGCATATCGTGGAAATTGGAAGAACACACGGGTGACTGTAGGTAGGCAGGACATGCTTTATTACGAACAGAGCAGCCAAAAACTGGCTGGTCAGTGGCAACTTAACTTATAGACACATTCAAATAAAAGGGGCCTCGTGCCATTAGTGACGCTCAAGCTACATTAACATGAGCAGGTTACATAACAGTGTGCTTTCGCAGTACATGTATTGCTACTGCTGAGTCATTGCCCTCGCGCATGGGTAGGGCCTTTAACACAGTAATACCGCTGTGTCCTCTCCTGCACACATGCGTATGGCCTGTAGGCCTTGAACCGCCTGCACACTCTACCCCTTACGCCGGATGGTTTCTACGGGGTGCCCTGGCCCACAGGCCAGTTCCCGAGCACAGAGCCCACAATGCTTAGCCACTGCACCACTGTCCACGGCCCCACTTGCCCCAATATTAGATGAAGCCACCCGGGTACTCCCTCCTGGCCCTTGTGAGGCATCTGCCTTATCATTGCCCGAGGCGAGCAGCGGTCAATGGCCACGCAAATGGTATATTGGTGCCTCTTTGGCAGTCCCTACTTCCTAGATCTCCTTCCACATTTCCTGCCCCTGCCCGGGCGATGTCCTAGCGTCCACTGCTGCTTGTGCCTCTGGGCAACCACAGAGTCAAGCCTTTAAAGACAGCCCCGCTGTCTGTTCCAATGGCCACAGGGCCAGACTCCTTTGTCAAAACCATCCAGACTGCTCGCAAATCAGCCCTTTGGCTACTTTGCCCAGTACCAGCATCGAACCACAGTTCATCTGTATCCAGACGGACAGCCATGTAGCAGGGCTCCCCCTACCTGACCCGTCCGTGTACCACCTGGTCTCCGGGAGGGGGCGGACCTTCTCTGATTGGATAGGGAGATCCTCCTCCATAGGAGCTCCATCCCCTGACAGGGTCTCACAGTCACAGGACCCAACAGGGTTTGCAATTCCTGAGACAGAGGGCTGGTCCTCACCGCTGCCTCTGTTCCAGATAGGCCCCCACTTTGCTAAAGGTGGGGTTTGTGCCACTCCCGACCTGGGCGTGGTCACCCAGGACCTAAGCCAACCGGCTCTGGGATAGGCAGTCTTCACAAGCACCTCCTTTGTGTCATGATGGCCTTACGGGCCTGCAAGGCTGCATACGTGGCGGCCAACTGCTTCTCAGTGAGGGAGTACCGACTCTCGGCCCTTCCACAGCTGGGACCAGAACCCATGGGGACCTTTCTCCGCCCATGCTGTTGGCACAAACCCCACCCAAACCCCTATGGGTGACAGTCATGTCCAACTGGGATGGTTGTGTCGGGTCTACGACCTGCAAGGTTTGGGCTTGGGCGAGTGCCCTTTTGGCAGCTAAAATGCCTCCGGTCCCACGTCGCCCCCTTCCGGGACCACTGATACAATGACAGCAACAACGTGCGAGGTGGGGAACGGATACTCGCCAGTATCCAAAAGACCAGCCTCAGTCTGTGCCTGACTCACTGCGGCAGGTCAGGGTTAGCCTGACCTTGTCAGTGCCTGCTGCCGATAGCACCAGGTTCTTATCCAACCAGACAATTCCTAAGAACCTGACAGGCAAGCCAGGCCCTTGGACCTTATAGTCATTCACTGCCTCTCCTCCTGAGCCCAAAGCCTGCCGTGGACTCCTGGCAGCTGCCTTCAACTCTGCAAGAGACTCAGAGGCTAGCATGCTGCCATCAATATACCGGAACATTGTCACCGTGGGAGGCTTGCCCAGGTGGCTAAATCTCATGCCACCAACCATGACAGATGGTAGGGCTGTGCAAGTATCCTTGCGGGGGAACGACAAAAGTCCATGTCGACCGCCCCTCATGGAAGCAAACTGCTCTGGACTCTCTGGGGCTAGGTCTATGGAAGAGAAAGCATTAGCCAAATCCACCCGTAGTGGTACCGCCCCAACGTTATAGTCGGCACTGCGGAGTGTAGGGGGAGCCACTTTCTCAGGTCCCTGCAATCCAGTCCTTCACCAGGTGCCCTCCGGCTTCTCCACCGGCCACACTGGAGAACTGTGCAGGCTGCGTGGCCAATGTCTTTGCCTCCTCCAGCTGCACTGTTGTCTGTCCAATTTCCTCATGGCCTCCTGGGAGGCCTTACTGCCACACCTATACCACCTGGGGGGGGGCTCAGCAGTGTCATGATGGAGCGCATGGTGTGGGTGCCCCCTTGTGTGATGGGCTTTGCCACACGCTGCAAGCGGAATTCGCCCTGGGCATTGCAGTCGTTAACCCTTCCGCACATCCGTTCCGTTTCCAAGATGTATCCGTAAGGGAGACACATACCCGGTATAGGCCTTTGGGGGAAGGCAGCCAATACCAGCATCAAGGTTGCCTGCCGCACAGGGCAGTTCTGCCTCCGGACCCGTCTGTATGGGCCACTGGGCCCGCATATCTGTCCGGGTTGCCACAGAGCAAACTGCAGTCCACACTGGTCCCCACCAGCACCAACACACGTTGCAAGTTGCAGGGGGACAATATATGGTGAGTTCCTCCGGTCCTCTGGGGTCCTGCTTAACCAGGTGCCTCGCCTGCTCCTCAGTCTAGGAGATGAAACCCCTCCTCCTCAGGGGAGTCTAAGAGTCCTGGAGGCCCCCCTCCCCCGCTCCCCTCTAGGGGACCTGCCTTTCCTTGCAGCTTCTGGAAACGCTCTCCAGCTGGCCATTGTCTCCCCAGGGCCAGGGGCTGCTGATCTATGTTCTCTTTCTTAAGCCCCGCTGCCAGCAGGTCCACCCACATTGGCGTGCGGGAGACTTCCACGGGCTCTGTGTCCGCCGCTCATCCGGCTCGTGGTCTTAGGCACCGCTTTACGCACCTTAGGCTTCTGCACAGTCACAGGTCTCGCTGCTTGACTTCTACGTCCCCCAAGCCAGCATGGCTGTAGTCGCTTCATGTATACGGTGGTTTACGAAAGGGGTCCAAGTGGCTGGCAGTGAGCCGAACCTGCTGGGGGTAGGAGCTGCAGTGAGAATCAAGTCTTTCATATGCGTCATAAAAGGTTCATCTTTAGGACCATGAGTATTCAAATTAAACATGGCTTGTCTCAAGCGCATTTCCCGTATCACTTGCACTAAATCCACATACGTAGCCCATTTACTCGTGGTTTCTGGCACTTCTCCGGCATCCTGCCGAATGCTTCGAGACGCCATTAACTGTCCATCAGGGAGTGGTCTCCCTGTCTGGTTTCCAAACAGCGATTGATCTGCAGTCGCTGCCACCAGGAAGGATGGGTCGTTATGGAGGTAACTTCTCCATCTTGGGCAGAGACAACTGCAAGCTATCTGTGCCGTCATCCCACAGCCCTAGAAGCCACTCGGGACTCGGCTCCCCGGGCCTCTGCCGGCTCCGTTTTCCTAATCCTCTCAGTTCTGTGGGGTATAGGAGGTATATGTGGTTAATTCAGTAACCGTGGGTGGCCCTTGAGCCCCACCTCCTGGGGCCACCAGCTGATCGTGCTCTGAACGCCTTTTTATGATCTGTTGCGCCTGCAAGACCGGGGCCGGAGCCGCTGCCCCAGCATTAACACTGTCCTCCAAGCTGTCGTCTGGCTCTGGTTCTCCCGGTCCCTCCTGTCCAGGGAGGCTCCCTCTTGCTCTAGCCCACGTACCCGGGCCTCCAATGCCTCCTCCAGGTTCTGTAACTCATGCATCTTGGCTTCCCAAGCCAGTGTCTCGCAGAGTTGCAGTTTCAAGGCCCTTAGGAGCAACCAGCCTACCTTCCTGGCAGCCTTCCGCTGGTCTTTGGGAATCCATCAGGGATGACAACGCCTTCTCTAATGCCTCTGGCATTATCTTAACCAGCTCCCAGTCCTCCAGGGGCGCGGGGGTGGTTTAAGGCATCAGGACTGCGCTACCGGATACCACAACCTGGTTGGAGGCCACATTCCCTCCGATGTGGTGGACGGGGCACTTACCCCAGAATCCTGCCCACTACACCAAGTGTTGGGGGCAAATTCCTCAGCCAGGAACTTGACCCCTCTGGGTGTAGGAAGAACAACCCATGGGTGACCGCAGATAGGTGGGACATGATTTATTACGAACAAAGCAGCCAAAAACAGTCTGGTCGGTGGCAACTTATATACATGCTCAAATGGAAGAGGCCTCGTGCCAATTAGCGATGCTCGAATTATATTAGCATAAGCAGGTTATATAAGGGTGCGCTTGTGCAGTACGTATATTGCTACTGCTGAGTCATTGCCCTTGAGCATGCATAGGGCAAAGGGGCCTTTCACGTAGTAACTCTGCTCTGTCCTTGCCTGCACGCATGCGTATGGTGAGTGGGAAGTAGGCCTTGAACCTCCGGCGTACTCTGGTCAGGGACTCCACACATATACAGCAATTTTGAAAGAAAACAATGTTGTAAATTAGTGCTTCTTCCACTCAACCACGAATCCCAACCACCAACTCACTTAATCTTGTCTTCCCTGTGGGTTCTCAGGAAAACATTTACTTTCTTTCATCTATGACAATTTCAGACATAAAAAGTTTTATCCTTGGCCTGACCACAGGCCCTGGATAAGATGTAGTCGGGCTTTACAAGCACGTTTTTGCTATTTATTGACAGTTCTGAGCTGACTTGTTATTCTTTGAGAGTATCCCAAGCTACCTTGTTCATATACTGCTAGCAACACACTGAATATAATGAGCCTTTATGCAGACCCACCTGTACCAGGTACTCCTCTAAGCTGACTACACATATTAACCCATTATCCTACAAAACAACTTTACTATTACATAGGGACTGCTATCATCCGTGTTTCACATATGAGGAAACTGAGGCACAGAGAAAGGACGAGTAAGTACATAAAGCTGGTAAGTTCCTGAGCAGGGACTGGGAGCCCGGCCCTCCCCCACTCACCTCACACCTTTGCGCTCCTTCACCACTGCACCTAGCAGCCAAGCCCTGGCCTGATCTCTATTTCTCTGGTCAGAGAAAGACCCTGCTGCCCAGCTCTAAAATCATCTCCCAAACTGACCAAGGCAAATTTCTTGCAATTGGGATGGTGGCCATTCTTCGTTCTTTAGTTTTTATTTATTGACTAGAGGCCTGGTGCACGGCATTCGTGCACTGGGTGGGGGGGGGGGGGGGGGGCGCTCAGCCCAGCCTGTGCCCTTTAGCAGTCCGGGAGCCCTCCTCACTCTCTGAAGTCTTAAATGGAATATTTAGGAATGAAGAGTTCAACTGGAAAATGCCATGATCTGACCGGTCCCGGGAAGATGAATCTGGTGCTGGCGTGTGGAGAGGTCCAGGGAGGGCGTGCTTGAGGAAGTGGGTGGAGAGAGCTGGTCCAAAACTTTCCCTCCGTAGCCACGGACACTGTGGGAGGTTTGGGAATGGAAGGGAAGGGTGTGTGGGCAGCTGCCTCTGGGAATACCTAAGAGAAAGCAGTTAAAATGATCCCGCTATTTTGGGCCGAGTTGGTAAAATGAGAGCGTCATTATCTGAAATAGGCCTATCAGGAAGCTCATCTGATTCAGGGAGAACAAGTTCATTTTAGAATCCTTGTCATCATCCCGGTTCCACAGCTGGGAGACGCCATGAGTGAGCATATAAGGAGCTCCTTCGAGGGTCTCCAGGGTGTGTGGCGTTAAATCTCCAGTAATTACGGGAAAGGGCTGAGAGCTGAGGGCCAGGCCATCTTCTGGAGGCGCCTGCGGAGAGCTGGGAGGTGGAATTTGGCATCTGATGTGAATAGACAGAGTATGGCTTCCCCAATAGCCTAACCTCACAGTGACAAGTGACTTTTCTGTGTCACACCTAAAATCCTTAGAAAGTGAGTGTCGCCAGTTACATGGCAAACTGGTGATGTGCTTGGTCTCCAGACGTGATCTCACTTCATACTAATTTTTTAAAAATAAGGAACTCAAGCAGTTTGGAACGGGCCATCCTGCTTCTTTCTGCAAAGCTCGGACAGTGCCAGGGCCCCTCACTGCGGGGCAGAAAGCTCCTAGGCTTGTGGGACCCTCGCTCTCGGAGCAGGGAGGGAGCTGGAGTCAGGCCTCGCCTTGCGCGCAGAGCCTGGCGGGTTGTTGGGGTCCAGCCCTAGGCTTCCGGCAGCCGGTGGGCGGGCCACGCCATGGAAGTGCTTCAAGAACCCTCTCTTAGGGGCTGACCCCCAATCTCGGATGGGGACACCTTCCCCGATGTCACAGAAGCTCTGGATCTGTCCCCGCACAGCAGAGACCATTCAGATGAACTTGCGGGGGCAAATCCCTTCCTTCAGAGTCTGACTTGGACGCACACCCCGAGTTGCAGCGGTGCGCGCGGTCCTCTGTCCACAGGGAGTCCCCGACTCAGGGAGGGGGCGGGGGGCGCGGGACGCGGCCGCGCGGAGGCCCCGGATCTGGAGGTCGCGGGTCCGGGAGGAATCCAGTCCGGGTTTTGCGGGCTCGGGGGCCCAGGGCGCGTGGCGGGCGGCGGCGGCGCCCACAGCTCGCGCCCAGGCGGCCGCTGTAGGCCCGAGAGGCGCGGCCCGGCCGCCGGCCGCATGGGGCGCAGCGCGGCCCGCGGCTCCGGGGCGGCGGCAGCGTTGGAGGCGGCGGCGCGCGGCTCGCTCACACCAACCCCCTTCCCGCCGTAGCCCCGCCGCAGCCCGCAGCCCCGCGCACCCCGGCGGGAGCGGAGGACCCGCGGGAGGCATGCAGGCGCGCCGCCTGGCCAAGCGCTCCAGCCTGGGCGGCCGCCGCGGGGGCCCCGCGCTGCACCCGCCCGGCCCGGCGCCCGAGAGCGGGAGGCCGCCGCTGCCCCCGCCGCCCCGGAGCGCGGGGCCCGGCCCCCCTCGGGCCGCCGGGGCCGCCTTGTCGCCCGCGCTGCTGCTGCTCGGCGAGGAGGACGAGGAGGAGGAGGGCGCGGGCCGGCGGCGGGGACGCGGGCGGCTGCTGGAGAGGCCCCGCGGGGGCGCGGAGGACGGGGACGAGGACGAGGACGAGGACGAGGAGGGAGTCATCGAGGTGGACGGCGACGAGGACGAGGACGGCGAGGAGCGCTTCCCGCCGCTGGGCCCTGGCCGCGCGGTCCCCAGGGGCCTGGCGCGGGGCGCGGGGAAGGTGCGTGCGGGCGGCGGGCAGCGCGGGGCGGGGCGGGGACGGGCCGGGAGGGGCGTGGCGCGCGGGCCGCGGGCGGGGGTCGCTCAGCCCGGCCGGCTCCGGGCGCGGCGCGGCCCCTCCCTCCAGGGCGGGCCTCGCGCGGCCCGGGCAAGGCCACCTGTCCCCGTGCGGTGGCGAACTTGGAGCTGGGACAGGTGGGCGCGGGTCTGTGCCCGGGGGGGCCGGCGAGGCAGGAGGGGAACGTCGTTCTTCTTGGGGAAGCAGGGTGGCCCCTGGCCCGGGATTTGAAGGCTGGTCTGGCTCAGGGCTACCAGCCGGCAGCCCGTCCTGCCCATCAGCCTGGCTCTTCCGAGAACAATTGCTGCCGAGTTCCCATCGCAGGCACTGGAGGGACCGGTGAGCCGGCGGCTGCCGAGCCTGCGGTTTCTACGTGCATTTTGCTGGCAGCCTTGGCAGTGCCCCCTGCCCGCCCTGTTTAAACTCGACATTGTTTAGCATTTTGGCTTCTTTCCCTCCTCAAAACTGCAAATGAGCAAAAAGGAGGAAATGGGGAAATTGGGGGTCGGATGGGGTTGGCATTGGGAGCGAATGTGAGTGTGTGCCCAGGATTCCAGCGAAGCCCTGGGCACTGGAGCGCGAGATCGCTGGGCGTGTGTATGTCCGGGAGATAAGGGGTTTATTATTACACAACCGACTGGCCGGGCTCCCAGGCGTGCGATTGGCCAAGGCAGGCCGCGCTGAGGTTCATGCACAGTGTGTGTTGCTAAGAAGTTTTGAAGGCAGCAAGTGGTAGGAGGGAGGGCTTCTTCTCCACAGTGGCCCTTAAAGCCAGCCGCATGACTGCTTACTGGAGGTTTCAGGAGATAACAGTGGACAGAGTCAGGATCTATTGTGACAGTCGACCCCCGAGGAAGGGGAAATACATAAACTAGTGAGTTTAATAGATAGATACTATATATATATATATATATATTTTTTTTTTTTTTTTAATTTTTGCAGGGGTTTGTGGAAAAGTCAGCTCCTCAAAGCATGAAATTGTAGTTTCGAAGAAACCTTAGACATGAGCATTAGGACAGCCCCCGTGCTGGCATGGCCACAGATTTCTTTCTGAGACCACCCTGCAAGGATCTCTCTGGGAGTGAGACATTGTCACCAAGTAGTCATGTGGGAAGAGTTCTGACAGTTGCTTGTTGGAACCCAGACCGGGACCACACCCTTTGCCACGGCTGTTCCAAGCCGGTATTGACGGCTGTAGGACCCTGCAGGGTGTGGACGTCAGTCAGGTGGCACCAGGACATCGAGGAGTAGGAGTAGTAAATATTTAGTATCTTCTTCCAGAAATACTGAAAATATGCTCTGTGGTTTGAACAGTGCGTTGCACAATTTGTGATAGAAAACAATTACAATTCATGGTCTGTCTTCTAAGCAGACCCAGGGTAGGGGCAAAAATCAAATCTATAAAAACAGAATAACTGTAGTGTGGTAATTTACATTATCAAAAAAGATTTTTCACATGTAACAAATTTCTGTTACATTATATCAAAATGGGTTTTATTTTATAACTAGAGGCCCAATGCATGACAATTTGTGCAAGAGTAGGCCTTCCTTTCCCCAGCTGCCGGCATCGGCTTCCCTCTGGCACCCGGGACCCGGGCTTCCCTCCTCCGGCCGCCTGCAGGCACCTGGGACCCGGGCTGGTTTCCCTAAGGCTGCCCACAGGCACCTGGGACCCAGGCTGGCTTCCCTCTAGCCCCGGCTTCGTCGGGAAGGACATCTGGAATGATGTCTGGAAGGGCGTCTGGTCTAATTAGCATATTACCCTTTTATTATTCTAGGTGTCTTGGTTAGAATAGTTGAGACGTTTGAGGTATAATTTGTATAAGTTTTTACTGCTTTTCAGCCATCTTGACATTGCATCTGAAGAGATTTTCCAGTGGAATATAATGGGACATCCTATATAATAAAGAGCTAATATGCAAATGGTCGTCACACCCTCGCACCCTTCCACCCTTGTGCCGGGGCTGGGGGACCTGAGGCCATGCTCCCTGCCCTGTAGGGCTTGATGGGGGACCAGAGGCCATGCCCCCTGCCCCAGCATCAGGCCGGGTGACCTGAGACTGCGCCCCCCACTCTGCAGTGCTTGATGGGGGATCCGAGGCTGTGCCCCACCCCCCCCCACCCTGCAGAGCTTGATGGGGGTGGGGCCGGCCGTGTCTGGGTCTCGCGCAATTTCAAGGCATGGGCAGGTGGGCGGGGACTTGACTCTGGGTCCTGCGGCGCACCCCAGACTCTGACAGGGGGAGATTTTCATATACATTTTACTAATTTCATCTCTGACACTTCTATTATAGAGAAAGGGCAAATAGCAATATTAAAATATTTCCTCTAATTAATTCCCTTTTAATGTGCATGAATTTCATACACCAGGCCACTAGTTTTATTATAAATGCATATTACAATGTCAGTATCATAGATATGTATATCTGCAGGGGTGGGCAAAAGTAGGTTTACATTCATTGGCATGGAAAAAGACATGCAGGTTATGATGATTACAATAGCTTTATTAACTCTGTTTTGCATACTCACAGCTATATACCTACTTTTGCCCACCCCTGTATATATATATACTAATATATATATGTGTGTGTGTATATATATATATGTATATATATATATGCATACATATACACATATGCACTTGTTTATTCAATATTTATTGAACACCTACGATGAGCCAGGTGCTACTCTAGAACACAGATGTAAGCACCTTCATATACTCACATCTGATTAGAGGAATCATAGCAACAATCAAACAAAGATAGCTAAGCAGGGTGCTTGAGAGTGGAGTGTGCGACACAATGAGAGGGGAATGGTGGTACCTCAGAAACTAGGAGGAAGAGGAGAACACTGTTATGGGGACGACCTCCCTGAGGAGGGGGTTTTGATCTGAGATCCAAGCCGCAGCTGGAGAAGATCTTTCCAGAAGGAAGGAATGGCAATGGCAAAGTCTAGATGTGGGAAGGAGGAAAGGTGGTGAGACTTGGTGGGTCGGAGATGCGCCAGGAAGGCAGGTTGGGGCAGCAGCTTAGAGCCCAGTGGGTCTTGAAATAGAGTGTGAAGACTTTGGAACGCTTTAAGCAGTAATGGCATACGAGGTGGCTTGTGTTTTAAAAGGCCATGCCGTGTGGAGTGCAGTGGACAGCAGGGAGAGACTGGCCAGGTGGCCATTGGCCAAGCGGGAGGTGAGGGCAGTGCTCCAGGTTGGCAGAGGGAGTGAGAGAGGAGTGGATGGAGTCAGGATCTATTGTGACAGACGACTCTCGAGAACTTGCTGATGTGCGGGGAGGGAAGAGAATCCAGGGTGAGGCCCCGGTGTGAAGGCTGGTTAGATGTACTGTTTGCTGTGATGGGGAGAACAACAGATTTTTGGAAGGGAAAAGAGTCCTGTTTCAGACATGTTACGTCTGAGGTGACAATTAGACATCCAAGTGGAAGCTGCAATGGGGCAGTTGGCTGAAGTATGTGGGGCGGAGGGGAGAGGTCAGGGCTGGAGAGAAATATATGGGAGCCGCCAGCATGGTGATGTCGCTTGAAACTAGTTAGAGAAGAAGTGAGACAGGCCTGGAGAGGGAGCCTGGGCCAGACCCTGCGGCTCAGCACTGCTCTGGAAGCAGGTCTGGGAGGAGGAGGAGGAGGAGGAGGAGGAGGAGGAGGAGGAGGAGGCAGCAACCATGAGTGATGGGAACTGGGAAATGTGAAAGCCAGTCAGCCAAGCAAAATAGCTCTGAAAATGGGGTGCGCTGAGTGGTCCTGAATTCTGCTGGGATAGTGAATAAGATAAGGACGGAGGCATGTTCGTTCCGATTCCATAATGTGGAACTTGGTGGCCTTGACCAAAAAAAATGTGAAGTCAGTGATGTGACTAGCGTGGGCTGAGCAGTGAATGGAGGTGAGGACACATATGGAAAACTGTTTACAAGTTTTGCAGAAAAGGCGAGCAGAGAGAAGCGGAGCATTTGGAGGGCATATGGCCCAGATTTCTTTTCACAGGATACAGTAGATGCTAGTGCATGATGGGAAAGTCTGGTCCAGGGCAAGTGTATTTGTTTTCTACTGCAGTGTAACAAAGTACCACAAACTTTTTACTTACAACAGTGGTCACGGTGTCTAGGGTTAGGAGTCCAGGCTCAGCTTCCCTAGGTCTATGCGGTGTCACAGGCTGTAGTCTGGCTGCTAGGTGGGCTGTGTCCTCATCAGGAGGCTGGGCTGGGGAGGAGCTCCCCTCTGAACTCACTCAGGTTGTCAGCAGAATTCAGTCCCTTGCATCTGTAGGTCTGAAGGTTGAGCTTCTTGCTGGCTGTCACCTGGAGGCTGCCTTCAGCTTCTAGACCCCGCTTCCCACCTCACAGTGCTGTTTCATGTGGCCTTCCTCCACACAGGCGCCTACTTCATCAAGCCACCTGTCTGCTAGAGAGCTGGAGGCTCATGTACTGCGCTGTACTCACAGGAGCAATGAAACGATCATCTTCGCTCTTGGTTGGAAGTGACTCCTGGGTTGCACTCACACTTAGGCGGGAGGGGTACACAAGGCACAAATACCAGGAGTGGAGGATCATTGGGGGTCACCTTAGCGAGGAACCAAAGATTCAGAGAGAAGAGGGATAATTTCAGGATGAAAGTCCTTGGAAAAGCCACAGGGGAGGGGACCTGGACCCCACGGACAGGGGTTGGCCTTTGATGGAAGCAAGAGCCCTTTGCTCATTGAATTAGAGAGAAGGTGGCGACAGGGAGCCCAGGTGAGGTGGTTATATGTCGGATGATGGCCGGATGAGGTGGTACTGGGCCGGTGGCCTCTGTTTCCCCCACACAGCAGGGAGGCAGGTCGTCGGCTGAGGGTGGGGGAGACCCGAATAGAGCTGAAGGCATCACAAACCTAGTACGGTCAGCTCAAGTCTAAGTGTATAGTCTCCTTTAAACTTGATTACACACCCATGAGTCATCAGCATCATCATCATCATCCTCATTTTGCAGAAGTGATGAGCAGTTCCCGTAAAGACAGGTGCTGAGCGGCAGAACAGGGCTGAGCCCGGGAAGGCTAACTCCAGAGCCTGCTTGCGCCGCTGTCTCGTAGACAAAGCAGACAGCTGGATTCAGCAGGGATGGGGCTTAGCCAGGTGCGTGAACAGTAGCCCAGCTGTGACTATAATCACAGACGTGGGATCTAAGAAAAATGAAGACAGGAAGGGGTGAGGGATGGTGACAAAGTCATGCATGGGTCAGTGAATCAGAGAAAACAAAGAGTAAATCAATAAAATCCGTAAAAGAATGGAAATGAAATGTAGGACAGTTTGGGTTCCAAAGCGAGGTTATTGCAAATGAACGTTTGCTGACTACTCGAGCCAGGAGCTGCACTGAGTGGCGTGCATGCGGGCGGAGCTCACGAGACAGCACACTGGGGGATCCTGTGGCCCCATTCTCCAGCCAAGGGACTGACCGCATGGCCACGGTGGTGTAGGCCCGTCCACAGCCTGTGCTTTCAATCACTGCACTGGGATCTCTGCTCTCTCCCCATATTTATCTGGGATTTATACGCCCATTTATTTCCAGGGGGATTTGGGATTGCTAAGGAAATCGAGGAATAAATGCTAGTAAGTAGCTGAGGTGTTTGCCTGAGAACCATAATGAGACGTCAGGAGAAACGTTGTATAGTGTGTTTTTCAGTTTCTGACAAAGAAAACTTACACATTGATCCTCAGTGGTAAGCTCCCGCCCCTTACCTGCTAAACGGAAAAACTAACTTGGCCTTGTGTCAGAAACACTGAGTAACAGAGTCAACAGATCTTCAACCAGAGTTTAATTTTTACAAGAACCGTGTCAAAGGGAGGAAGGGTTCTCTAATACATAGCTACTCAGCGAAGGCCAAGCAGTGGGGGCTGAGATAATAGGCCAGGACTGTGCTCTGCAATGCTGTGGATTCGTTCAGGGACCGGAACCAGAGCATCTGAAGGGATTGATCATTTACTGGGATAATATAAGTTTAGGAAAAGCCCGACGTGAAAGATGGCCTGGCAATCTGTCAAGATTCTCTCTAGAGAAAAACTGGGAAGAAAGGCTTTTGAATGAGATACTAGATGCCGAAGCTCCCACCATCGATGCCCAGTAAATATTAATGGAACGGGATTCACTTCCTGCGTGCCCGCTCTTTGGGAATGGCTAGCGCAGCAGTTAGACCATCTCTTGAATAGCAGATGACTGTGAGGAGCCTTTGGCAGGGGCTGTGCAGCAAACACTGAATTCCAATTTGCTAACAAGCATGTGTCTTGCAAACGGTCTGTGTTGGCTGCTGAGAAAAGCATGTGCTTAAGACACCAGACAAAGTTGTCATTCACTGCCGGAGCTGGAAGGGAAACAGACGATCCAGCCATCCAGTGCCCTCATCGGAGACACTGAAGGTGAATGCCATCAGCTGGGGCTGCTGACCAGCAGGGGGCGAGGGTTAGTGCCCTGGTCTGCCAGCCCCAAGGGATCACCCTCCTCACTGGGTTAGCTCCCTGGGTCCGGCATGATCTGCACTCCACTCCCTTGGATTTTCAGAAGAAAAAAAAAATCCCAGTTTTCCCAAATGATCTCCCAGTGCTCATCAGCTCCTATGTTTGGAAGGCTCTTCCTTCGTAAAGCACCTCAGGTAGAGGCGGCCCACCTGATTGCAGTCAGATGGGCGGGACCTTGGTGAACCCTGCCCCGGCCAGTGCTCCCCACTTTGCTCAGTTTCTACGGGATGTGCACGTTCAGAGGGGGAACCTCATGGAAATGGGCTCCGTGTCCTTGTGCCTCTGGTGAGCTGGCCGAGCAGACGAGATGTGTACTCAGCCCTTAACTAGCCCCCTTCACCTGGCTTGTACTACTGGCTGACTGTGGGGACCTCCTCATCTGTGTTCCCGCCTCTTAGTGAGATGCAGCTGAAGGGAGCCACAGTGCTGTGTGTGCTTGACCTCTTCAACCGCCCGGCCTCGCCCTTATTAAGCCTGTACCCGCCAGATTACTGTGTCCTTCCCTCGAGGAGGTGGGGGTGGGGTGGGAGCTGCCCTCCCCACCACGCTGTGAACTGTCAGAGCGTCTTGCCTGTGTGGAGCAGCCAGCCTGGTCACAGGGACGTGAAATGATGTCTGAGGTCAGGGAAACGTGCCCTCCTTGCCCTGCACCATCTCAGTGAGGCCAGTGCATGGTGTTCGGTAGACGTCCTGAAACCCGCGGGCATATTGGAGACCTCACAACCAACCTTCGGACCCAGCCAAATCCAAGTCGTTGACACGTGATGGTTTTCTCGGGGTTTGCTGTTGCGTTTCTGTCCATTCCTCAGTAGATGTGGAAGGTGGGCCCTGAGACTTGGAGGAGAAGCAGTGATAAGGCCGACCTCCCCCTCAGGGGGCCCAGCCTAATGAATTCCTGCCAAGTTGTCTAGAAGGAGGTTCTGAGTTCCCTTTCTCTTTACCCCCTGATCAAGATTAGCTCTGCCCAGAGAGTTAGTTGGTTCCCACAATTTAGAATGTAATTGTGAGATGTCCCCTAAAACAATTGTAGCCAAACACCCTGTGTGAAGAAGGTGGTACGGCCTGGCCAGGGGGTGGTTCCTGCATGGCAGGTCAGGGATGAGCTTTGACCCCTGAAGCTGGCAAATGGTTGCCCTCATTTACTGGATCGGAGGGAATCCTATATAATCCTATCTAATAATAGACAAACATGGTAATTAACTGTACCTCCAACACACTTCCCATTGGCTAATCAGGGTGATATGCAAATTAACTGCCAACCAAGATGGCGGCCAGCAGCCAGGCAGCGGAAGTGAACAGGAGGCTTGCTTGCTCCAGTGATGGAGGAAGACAAGGTTCCCGCCTGCCTTGCCGGCCTCTGAGCTGCACTCTAAGAAACCATGTTGCAATTATAGAAGCTAAACAATCCCCAGAAACCTGCTTTCAGCCTCAGAGCTGGAGCGAGCAGGACCGAAACAATGTTGCAATTATAGAACCCAAACAAACCCTAGATTCCTGCTTTCAGCAGCCGAGGCCTCAAGCTGGAGCCAGCCTCAGAGGTAAAGCGGCTCTCAGCTCCAGTGACAGCCATAGAAGGTAAATAAATCCCAGAATAAAAGAAAAAAAGAAAAAAAGGAGAGGTTGGGAGCTTCAGTCGCCTGCCAGCCTGAAAACGGCCCTCAGCCCCTCACCCAGACTGGCCAGGCACCCCAGTGGGGACCCCCACCCTGAAGGGGGTGTGACCAGCTGCAAACAGCCATTATCCCCTCATCCAGGCTGGCCAGGCACCCCAGTGGGGACCCCCACTCTGAAGGGGGTGCGACCAGCTGCAAACAGCCATCAGCCCCTCACCCAGACTGGCCAGGAACCCCAGTGGGGACCCCCACCCTGAAGGGGGTGTGACCAGCTGCAAACAGCCATCATCCCCTCATCCAGGCTGGCCAGGCACCCAAGCGGGACCCCCACCCTGATCCGGGACACCCTTCAGGGCAAACCAGCTGGCCCCCACCCATGCACCAGGCCTCTATCCTATATAGTAAAAGGGTAATATGCAAACTGACCCTAACAGCAGAAAAACTGGGAATGACTGGTCACTATGACACACACTGACCACCAGGGGGCAGATGCTCAATGCAGGAGCTGCCCTCTGGTGGTCAGGGTGCTCCCACATGGGGAGCTTTGCTCAGCCACAAGCCAGGCTGATGGCTGCCAGTACAGCGGTGGTGGCGGGAGCCTCTCCTGCCTCCTCAGCAGCACTAAGGATGTTTGACTGCAGCTTAGGTCTGCTCCCTGCTGGCAAGTGGGCATCCCCCAAGGGCTGCCAGGCTGCCAGAGGGATGTCTGATTGCCATCTTAGGCCCAATCCCCTGGGGAGCAGGCCTCAGCCAGCAGGTGGTCATCCCCCGAGGGGTCCCAGACTGAGAGAGGGCACAGGCCGGGCTGAGGGGCCCCCTATCCCCGAGTGCACAAATTTTTGTGCACTGGGCCTCTAGTCCTATCTAATAATAGACAAACATGGTAATTAACCATACCTCCAATATGCTTCCCATTGGCTAATCAGGGTGATATGCAAATTAACTGCCAACCAAGATGGCGGCCAGCAGCCAGGCAGCTGAAGTGAACAGGAGGCTTGCTTGCTCCAGTGATGGAGGAAGCCAAGGTTCCCCGCCTGCCACTGCCGGCCTCTGAGCTGCACTCTAAGCAACTATGTTGCAATTATAGAAGCTAAACAAAACCCAGATACCTCCTTTCAGCCAGCTGGGCCTCAGAGCTGGAGTTGCAACAGTATTTCAATTATAGAAGCTAAACAAAGCCCAGATACCTGCTTTCAGCAGCTGAGGTCTCAGAGCTGGAGCCGAGCCTCAGAGCTAAAGCTGGCTCTTAGCTCCAGTGACAGCCATAGAAGGTAAATAAATCCCAGAAAAGAAAAGAAAAAAGAAAGAAAGGAGAGGTTGGGAGCTTCAGTCACCCACCAGCCTGAAAACGGCCCTCAGCCCCTCACCCAGACTGGCCAGGCACCCCAGTGGGGACCCCCACCCTGAAGGGGGTGTGACCAGCTGCAAACAGCCATCATCCCCTCATCCAGGCTGGCCAGGCACCCAAGCGGGACCCCCACCCTGATCCGGGACACCCTTCAGGACAAACCAGCTGGCCCCCACCCGTGCACCAGGCCTCTATCCTATATAGTAAAAGGGTAATATGCAAACTGACCCTAACAGCAGAAGGACTGGGAATGACTGGTCACTATGACACACACTGACCACCAGGGGGCAGACGCTCAATGCAGGAGCTGCCCTCTGGTGGTCAGGGTGCTCTCACATGGGAGGAGCTCTGCTCAGCCACAAGCCAGGCTGATGGCTGCCAGTACAGCGGTGGTGGTGGGAGCCTCTCCCGCCTCCTCAGCAGTGCTAAAGATGTCCGACTGCAGTTTAGGCCTGCTCCCCGCTGGCAAGTGGACATCCCCCGAGGGCTGCCGGGCTGCCAAAGGGATGTCTGATTGCCATCTTAGGCCCAATCCCCCGGGGAGCGGGCCTAAGCCAGCAGGTGGTCATCCCCTGAGGGGTCCCAGGCTGCGAGAGGGCACAGGCCGGGCTGAGCAACCCCCCTCCCCCCCGAGTGCACAAATTTTTGTGCACCGGGCCTCTAGTCTATATAATAAAAGCCTAAGAGTCCGGTCGTCAGGTCAGCCATTCAACCAATCAAAGAGTAATATGCTAATAATATGCTAAGGCCACTCAACCTCTTGCTATGACATGCACTAACCACCAGGGGGATGATGCTCTGACCAGTAGGTTAGCTTGCTGTTGGGATCTGGCTGATGGGGACTGAGCGAGATGGGCCAAACGTGCCCTGGAACCCTCCCATGGTCCCTCCCCTGCCCCAATCGTGCACCGGTGGGGTCCCTCAGCCTGGCCTGCTCCCTCTTGCAATCCAGGCTGAGGGACCACCCCCCCCCCCCAAGTGCATGATTTTCGTGCACCGGGCCCCTAGTATACATATAAAAGGCTAAGCAACTTTCTGACTGTCCAACTGTCTGATCAGCCGGTTGGTATGATGCGCACTGACCACCAGGGGGCAGATGCTCAACGCAGGAGCTGCTGAGCTGCGGACTTGGCAGTGGTGGTTCTTGGGTGATGCATCCCGGAACCAGGGAGGAGTGAGCCCGACTCCTCATGGGGCCATGTGATTCCACCTTTGGCCTTGGGTTATGTTGTTGCTGGGGCACTGTCAGCCTGAGTCTGGTTTACTGCTGAGCTGTGGTGACCGCAGACCCGGTTGAGCTGCGGTGCCACCCCAGGTGCGGCTGGCTAGGGTGGGACCACGGGAGGTTGGCTCCGGGGCATGTCCAGCCTGTCTCGCCCAGTCCTGCCCCACTGGCCACCTTCTAATTAATTTCCTTTCAATGTGCATGAATCCGTGCACCAGGCTACTAGTATGATGTAACACTGAGATCCCTTGAGCAGAATCAGAGTGCTCAAATCCCAACACTTTGTTGAAGATACTGTTTTGGAAACTCCGGTGTTACAGTCCGAGGGGAAACAGGCTCAGCTCCAGTCTTGAAGGAGAGGCTGTCATTCTGGGCTAAGAACTTTGCAGTAACGGACAAGGGGGTTTCCCTCACTGTGCAGGACACCGGGAGCCTGGAGGTGCCAGCGCTGCCCGGACACTGCTCCGTGACGGCGGCTCCACGTTGCCCTGAGCTGCACCTGACGTGCTCTCCTGACTTGGGACTAATTGGTGTGGCCAGTCAGAGCCAGTGAACATCAGAAGTGCATCTGCATTCTAAATTCAGCCCATTTTTTAAAAGGCTGTGTGCCTTGAAGCACCATGGGAAAACCCGCAGACGGGGTCACCTTCGTTCATTGATATGACCTTGGTTGTGGGCTCATGAGAGAGAAGCAGAGAGCAGGCTTGAGCACAGCAGTGAGCGCGGCCCCCCAGCCCCTGCCGCCTCTGCGCGGATTGGGGACAGGAGCACAGGCTCTGGGTCCAGTGTGGCTTCTCCACCTGCTGGTGGGGGCCTCCTCAGGCTCCTTGACGTCAGGCTTCAGTGCCGTCATGTACAGTGGGGATCCGTTCAGCCCCCCTCCATGGAATACGGCCTGGAGGCCTCCCGAAACTACACCTGGCTGGCACTTTATTTCCTTCATGGTTTCGGAAGGAAAGCTTTTGTGACATTTTGTTTGAGGATCCAGAATCCCATAGTAATTTTGACTGTTCCAGCCTCCTCCTGGGTGCAGGCCCCAGGGCAGGACAGGGGATGGCTGCCCGGCCTGAGCTCTCTGGGGGGGCCTCGTGGTGGGAAGCTCGAGGCTTCCCTTTCAGCTCAGGACCCGCTTGTGCGAAGAGGACAGAGGCCTCTGCCTCTTGGCCATCAGCTGTTCAGATCTGCACCTCCCACAGTGAGCACGCCTGGCTGCCTCGGAGCTGGAACAGGCTGAGCGCAGAATTACTGTGGGATTCTGGATCCTCAAACAAAATGTCCCTAAAAGCTGCCATGGCGGCACCTTGCACCCTGAGACGGAGCCTGGGCTTGCCCTTCCAGTCCTACTCTGCTCTGGCGCCAGGCCTGCTGACCTCTTGTTGGGTGAAGGAGTCACTCTATCCTGTGGGTAGACGGGGACGCGGAGCGCAGAGTCCCTCGGAACTGGGCAGCCCCTTGCCCTTGCCTCTGCCGTTGGAGAGACAGCGGCCGATGAGGGGAGAGCTCTGTGGGGAACGGCCTGGGAAGTGCCACTGAGTGAGAGAGAAGGATTTCTAAAGTGAGAAAACACTTTAATATGGAACCACTGGGAGAGAGTACACACCTGTGCACCTAAAGAAGGCACTGATGGCCTGGGCAGGGGCTTAGTTGGAGCGTTGTCCTGTGCACCAGAAGGTTGCCAGCTCGAGTCTCCGTCAGGGCACATTCCTGGGTTGCAGGTTCGATCCCTGGTCAGGGTGTGTGCAGGAGGCAACCAATCCATGTTTCTCTCTCACATTGATCTCCCTCCCACCCTCCCTCCCTCCTTCCTCCCTTCCCTCTCTCTCTAAAGTAAATAAAAACATATCTCCAGGTGAGGATTGAAAAAAAGCCAAAGTCACTGATCATAGAGGCCAAGAGCCTGCCGCGTTTCCAAGGAGGTGATTATAGCTCATACTTCATGTTATTGATTGTACTAAGGAGGCTTTTTTCTAGAGCTGCATTCCCTTGGGATGCATGTTGGGAAATGCTGGCTTATAATTATTTTTCTAAATGGGAAATCCATGGATAAGTGGTTTATACTTGGGGTAAATAATGAAAGCTGCATTATTAAAGAAATAGATTGTCATACGTGCAAAGAGTTAGTGTTGTTAGTGGGTCATGGAGGCTTGGAAATACGTTTCCTCATAAACTGATAATTTTCTCAGTATCAAGTTTCTTTTATTTTTTTATTTATTATTTTTTTGTCTAAAATTTTACATATGTCTCCTTTTTCCCCAATTGACCTCCCTCCTCCAGCCATTCCCACCCCGAGCAAGCACCCACTGCCCCAGTGTCTGTGTCCATTGGTTATGCTAATATGCATGCAGTTTAAGTCCTTTGGTTGCTCTCTAACCCTCCTCCCCTACCATTTGTCTCTAGATCTATCTATTCTTGTTCATCAAATTATGTTGATCATTATATCCCACATATGAGTGAGATCATGTGATATTTATCTTTCTTCAAGTTTCTTTTAAAAAGGGTATTTCAGGCCTGGCCAGTGTGGCTGAATATAGTTCTGTGCACCAAAAGGTCGCTGTTTGATTAGGCTTGGCCTCCAGTAGCAGGCATGCAGGAGGCAGCAGATCCATGTTGATGTTTTTCTCTCATGGATGTTTCTCTCTCCCTCTTCCTTTCTCACTCTCTAAAACACACACACACACACACACACACACACACACACAATAAAAACATATTTTAGAAAACACTTTTTAAAAGGAGTATTTCATGTAGTAAATTTTCACTTGTACATCATGTGTGGCGTTTAAAAACGGGTGGAAAACACGCCTTTTCTCAGTAAATCGGGTCCATGTGGGTCTAACGGGAGGATGGGAGCTGTGAGAATCATAGGTGTTTATACCCAGGAAAGTGGGCTACTAATGTGTTTTCCATTATTAAGGAAGAGACTGAAAAGATCAGAATACTCTCAATGAAAAGAGTGGGTAATTCACTGGGACACGAGGATGGACACACTTTCTGTCAGCAGCAGGGTGATCATTGCAAATAAAGGGGTTCAGCATTTGGAACACTGAATACCTTCATTGGATATTGTCCAGTGCCTATCTCAGTGTGACCCAACATTCAATGTATTGTATTTACTGAGGGCCCCCGTCACCAACTTCATTTGACCCCACTGGTAATTTGGAAGGTAGATATTGTTATCTCTATCCTATAGATGTGGAAAACAAGCCCCAGGGAAGATTTAGGGCAGTTTCTGTGGGGAAAAAAATATGTGAGGTAATTATATTCCAAATGACATAGATATTTGTCAAACATTTTAGAGAACATTTGGAACAACAGATTTTAAAAATAATTGGAATTGGTACCCAACCAACAGTGGGAATTGAAGGACAGAGGAGTGCTGTAATATAATTTTTATGGGTTGTCATAAATACTGCCATGTCGCTTGCACATGCTTTACAAATCAGATGAAGTGCCTACTGAAGGCCATACCTCCCGAGTTTCTGTTACTTTAGGTTAGGACCCAAGGTTTAGTTTAAAGGACGATTTTTTTAAATGTAAGCTTTTGAAATGTTTTCAGTTAGCAGGTCCACATACTTGCAGCACAGGAGTGGTTTAACAAAATATTAGAAAAATAGTATTAGAGTAAGGATCTTGAACTTATACAAGTAAGTATGTGGAGAGTATCTGAAAGAAAAGTAGTCTTGTTCCATCAGATATTAAAAGCAGTAAAATTATCTCAGAAAAGGGAGGAAGGCGTACTGAACACTGTGGCATCTTAGAGTGGGGAGAGGTGGCTGGCAACAAAGGAGCTGCCACTCGAAGGTTTGAAAGGGCATAGGGAGGGTTTACAGACAGGGAGCAGGGGTGCTCTTTGCATTTCTCATACATCAGAGGTATGTGTACTCTTTTAGAGAACATTGCGCTGGAGGGTTAGCCAGTGTGATAAGGCAAGAAAAGTAAGTGAAGCATAAAAATTAGGAAAAAAGAAAGTCACACTGTCTCTATTTGCAGGTGATATAACCACTTACAGAGAAAACCCTAAGTGATCAATAAAACCAGTAGAACTGATCAGTGAACTTAGCAAGATCACAGTATATATGATCAGTTTACAAAAAACAAAAAACAAAACAAAACCCACAAAACAATTGCATGCACTGCATTTTTGGAAAATAAAATTTAAAAAAAATACATTTACCAGGATATCAAAAACTAAACATTTGGGGATAAAATATACAAAAGAGATGTGTGAAATCTCTGACATGGATGAGAATGATTAATGAAGAACTAAATAAATGAATTGAGAGACCATGTTCAGTTAGCAAACTCAATATGATTAAGATGTCAGTTCTTCACACCCTGGTTTATAGGTTCAACACCATCCCAATCAAAATGTCAGCAGGACTTTGTGTAGATGTCTTTGGGAATGCAAAATAACTGTAATAGAAAACTTATGAAAAAATAAGAACAAAATTGGAGGACTTGCTCTACTTGACTTTTGGGCTTGCTATGAAATGAGAGCAATCCAGAACGTTTGCTACAAGATGCACAGACGGGTTCATGCAGCAGAACAGAGGGCCCCAAGTAAGTCCACACTGAGATGTGGTTCGAGAAAGGCACCAAATAAATTCAATGGAAAAGTTTTTTCCAACTAAGAGTCCTAGGAAGACCATCCACATAGGAAGAAAGCAAAAAAACATTCTCCTCCTACCTTGCAACCATACACAAAAATTAATTCAAAATGAATCGTAGTTATAAATGTAAGAACTAAAACTGTTATAAAGCTTCTTGAGGAAAATCGAGGAGAAAAATCTTGGCAACCTCAGGAAGGCAAAGAATTTTAGATTAGAACAGAAAGCACTAGTTATAAAAGGGGGAAAATGGATAAATTACACTTTATCAAAACTAAAGACACAGGCCCATCAAGAGACACAATTGAGAGAGTAGGTGAATAATTAAATGAATTTCTTCTGCTACCACTTATGTCTGGGAGCATCCGGACATCGCATTCCTTCAGTGCCCGCTCGGCTCCAGCCGCTCCGCCGCACGCCGAGTATGATGTGGTCCTCATGGGGCATTCAGCTTAGTGGGAGGAACAGTCAGACAAATAATATGGAACGACAGATGCAAGGACCGTGCAGGTAAAGGACTCACAAGACGGCTTTTGTTTGAGAAACATAGAGCCCTGGCCTGGTTAATGATCTGCTAAGTCGCCAAGCCAGCCTCAGCGCGAGCTTGCTGGATCCTATCTGCACCCCTGCCCCCTCCCCACGTCCTTTTTTCCTTTCTGCTGTTCTCAGCAAAAGGAGTGGTGGTGTAAGCATCAGCTTAGTGGCTAGGATCAAGCAGTAAAGGGCATTCATGTTTTCAGTTTACTACGGAGAGAAATGGAATTGTAGATCTTTAGAGAAATCCCATTTTAAAGTCGCTGTGTTTTAAAGGCCTTGTTGTAAAATTAGTTACCAACATGGAAGTTAGGCAAGTTTCTCTAAGTTTCCCTGCTCAGGCGGGCTGCCCTCTGGGCTTGGCTAAGTGTACGTGGTGGTCCCTGTGGCAGGGTTGGCTAGGTTGACAGGGAGGCGCTGGGGAGTAGGAACACAGTAACGGGAAGTGAATGCTTGTGTCCCTTCGTTCCCCTTGGATGGTGGCAGCAAAACACTGGTTTTTGTCTTGTGTCCTTCGGATCACTTCACACACATACTTGTATTTCTTACCATCTCTTTGCCCGTCATTATTATTCCAACTTAATAATGAGGCAGCCAGGGCCAGAGGTTACATAGCTGTTTGAAGATGACTTAATAAATGACTCCGACTCCTTTCTCTCTGATTCTCCCACTCGGTTTTGGTGTTTTTCTCTGCCGGTGTTGGTAGATTTTCATAGTGATAGCTTCTGTTGATACTCATTCTTGATTTCACCCTCTTCTGTTTACCCAGGTCCAACTGCTGATACTCACCTTGTTTCCCAGTGAGTTCAAGACTCTCATCATAGTCTCCGCTTCCCCCAAGCACCCATTGATTCTCCTTTTCTGCAATATTGGTGGTACTGGTATCCAATACAAATACCTTTGCAGGAGTGGTTCCCAATAAATGTTTAAATGAATAAAAACAAAAGACCAAGCATCTCGTTGTCCAAACACTTTGATCATTTTCCTCTGTTACCTCCTATTTCTCGTGTATTACCAAGTTTGATGTATTTTTCCATTGTGTCTGTTTTGTTTTTTTTATTCTGGAAGTCTTCATTGCTTACTTTTTGCTTCTAGTCCCTCCTCAGTCAGGTCTGTTTTTCACAGAGCTGCTAAAATAATCTTAGGTCTTACATAACTTTTTCATATTCAAGAAACAATACTTGTGTAATATTTCCAAGTCCCGATAAGAAGAAAGAAGGACCTAGTAATCATGTCGCACCCCATGCCTCATTCACAAACAGCATGCGTTCACTTGCTGTGTGTTCCCTTCCAGACCGCGAGAGTGGTATCATTCTCCGCGAGATCCCTTACCTGGCAAACTCTTTTCTTGGTGACCTACTTTGAAACAAAAAAAGTAAGTTAACAATGCTTCAGTAGTGAGAATAGACAGAAAAAGACAGTCTATACTTGCTGAATTCAGATCAGAAAACATGTACTTTAGTGCTACAGTGTGCAAACATCGTGCACTTCGGGGCTCTGGGCAGCACTGAGTATGTCTTACTTTCTAGGCATTCCCAGTTCAGGGAAGAACTCAGACACTTGCCTATTCTCACTCACGTAACACTCAGTCTCAACAAATGTGGTTATGCGATTCCTTGACCCACTGCCAATTAAAAGCTGGCAATTAGCAGGAAGAGAGTTTATCTCTACTTCCAGTCCATGTGTTGGTGGAGGAAATGTCCTCTATGTTTAAAACACTGTGCACGTGAGCATGGGGAACAATACACAGGGGTCCCCCCAAAATGTAGACACACTTTCACAGCTGATAGCTCAGTTTTGAAAATGAAATGTATTTTAATAAACTAAGGTTTATCAGTCACGGGTAGCAATGCTTTTTTCCCCTCTATTGATTAAGGTATTACATATGTGTCCTGAAACACATTACTCCCCCCAACCCCCAACTCATGCCCTCACCCCGCTGTTGTCTGTGTCGATTGGTTTGGCTTATACGCATGCATACAAGTCCTTTGGTTGATCTCTCCCCCTTACACCCGCCCTCCCCTTCCTTCCCTCTGAGGTTTGTTGGTCTGATCGACACATCTCTGTCTCTGGATCTGTTTTTGTTCAGTTTATGTTGTTCATTATATTCCACAAATGAGTGAGATCATGTGATATTTATCTTCCTCTGACTGGCTTATTTCACTTAGCATAATGCTCTCCAGGTCCATCCATGCTGTTGCAAATGGTAAGAATTCCTTCTTTTTTGCCGCAGTGTAGTATTCCATTGTATAGATGTACCACAGTTTTTTAATCCACTCATCTGCTGATGGGCACTTAGGCTATTTCCAAATCTTAGCTATGGTGAATTGTGCTGCTATGAACATAGGGGTGCATATATCCTTTCTGATTGGTGTTTCTAGTTTCTTGGGATATATTCCTAGAAGTGGGATTTACTGGGTCAAATGGGAGTTCCATTTTTAATTTTTTGAGGAAACTCCATATTGTTTTCCACAGTGGCTGCACCACTCTGCATTCCCACCAGCAGTGCACAAGTGTTCCTTTTTCTCCACATCCTCGCCAGCACTTGTCATTTGTTGATGTGTTGATGATAGCCATTCTGACATGTGTGAGATGGTACCGCATTGTTGTTTTGATTTGCATCTCTCAAATGATTAGTGACTTTGAGCATGTTTTCATATGTCTCTTGGCCTTCCTTATGTCTTCTTTCAAAAAGTATCTATTTAGGTCTGTTGCCCATTTTTTGATTGGGTTGTTTATCTTCCTTTTGTTAAGTTGTATGAGTTCCCTGTAAATGTTGGAGATTAAAACAATGTAGCAGGATACAAAATTAACACCAAGAAATCTATGGCTTTTTTTATATACCAATAGTGAACTTACAGAAAGAGAGATTAATAAAACAATCCCATTTACCATCGCACCAAAAAAGTAAGATACCTAGGAATAAACTTAACTAAGGAGCTAAAAGACCTGTACTCAGAAAACTACAGGACACTGAAAAAAGAGATAGAGGAAGACATAAACAGATGGAAGAACATACTATATTCATGGATTGGCAGAATCAACATCATTAAAATGTCCATACTACTCAAAGTAATCTACAGATTCAATGTACTCCCCATTAAAATACCAATGGCATATTTCACAGACCTAGAACGAACTCTCCAAAAATTCATCTGGAATAAAAAAAGACTCTGAATAGCTACAGCAATCCTGAGAAAGAAGAACAAAGTAGGAGGGATCTCACTACCAGATATTAAGCTGTATTACAAAGCCACTGTTCTCAAAACTGCCTGGTACTGGCACAAGAACAGACATATAGATCAATGGAATAGAATAGAGAGCCCAGAAATCGACCCAAATCACTATGCTCAATTAATATATGACAAAGGAGGCAAGAATATACAATGGAGTCAAGACAGTCTCTTCAATAAATGGTGTTGGGAAAATTGGATAGACACATGCAAAAAAAAATGAAACTAGACCACCAACTTACACCATACACAAAAATAAACTCAAAATGGATAAAGGACTTAAACATAAGATGGCAAACCATAAAAATATTAGAGGAATCCTCAGGCAGCAAAATCTCAGACATATGCTGAAGCAATATCTTCACCAATACAGCTCCTATGGCAATGGAAACTAAGGAGAAAATAAACAAACGGGACTACATCAAAATAAAAAGCTTTTGCACAGCTAAAGAAACCATCAACAAAACAACAAGCAAGCCCACTGCATGGGAGAACATATTTGCCAATGTTATCACCGATAAGGGTTTACTGTACAACATTTACAGGGAACTCATACAACTTAACAAAAGGAAGATAAGCAACACTTTTTATTAAAAATTAATTTACATGTCATGTGCCCACTAACATTGACAAGGTTACATAAGTACAGCCGTTTGGAAGTACATCCCCAAATAATTTCATTCATTTCTAGCAGTTTCAGGGTTCTTGTCAGCAAAGCCCTACATTGCTTTTCTCCCCTAATTTTCAAGATGTAGATCTTAAGGCTCCAAAGGATGATATTCTAATCTTAGTGTGAAAGCACGTTGGGCATTTAACATAGTGTGTGATTTTCAAGGGGTCTATACTGACTGAGGGCACTGGGCTCCCTTCTCAGCCATTGCTCTTCAAGTGGGATTACCCTCGAGAGTCACCTACCAGCAAAGGAAGTGTGGTCCCCATGTGGCTGCTCACATGCTCAACCCTGACCAAGCAGGCATGATCTCTCTCAGTCTGCACTCTCAATGGAGTCCTGAAAGGTCTCACCAGGGTCAGCTGGAAAACAAGTGTTCCAACCTGATGATTGGCCCATGCATCCTGCCCACATCATGGGAATAAACCTGCCCGTTCTCCAAAAACAAAACAATAGCCGGGCCAGCAGGCTGAGGGCTGGGGACGGTCAGGAAGCGAGCCTGCTCTGTGGTAGCCTGCTCTTTGTTGGCACCTTCCCATGGCCCCCACCTGTCAGTTACAGGGAACAAACATGTTGGCAGATGTTTGTTGCACAGACTTTGAGTTCTGTGTGTAATGAGCTCAAGTGTTCTGGGAACCCAGGAAAGGGGATGTTAACTACATAGGGGAGTCCGTGACGACTTTGGGGTAAATGATGGCATGAAGTCTGAAGGCTGAAAGGAGAGGTCAAGTGGAGAGGGAGGTGAATGGCCTTCTAGGCAAAAGCAGAACAACACAAAAATTACAGCAAGTCATGGTGGCGGAGGCCATGGTGGTGGCCGTGGCAGAAGCCATGGTGGTGGTGGAGGCCATGGTGGTGGCAGAGGGCATGGTGGTGGCCGTGGCAGAGGGCATGGTGGTGGCCGTGGCAGAGGCCATGGTGGTGGCAGAGGCCATGGTGGTGGCCATGGCAGAAACCGTGGTGGTGGCCATAGTGGAAACCGTGGTGGTGGTGAAAGCCATGGTGGTGGCTATAGTTGAAGTCATGGTGGAGGCCATGGTGGTGGCCATCCATGGTGAAGGTCATGGTGTGGCTGTGGTGGTGGCCATGGTGGAAGCCGTGATGTGGCCATGGTGGAAACCATGGTGGAGGCCTTGGTGGTGGCTGTGATGGAGGTGTGATGGAGGCTGTGGTGGTGGCCATGGTAGAGGCGTGGTGGAGGCCATGATGGAGGCCATGGTGGAAGCTGTGGTGAAGGCCATGGTGGAGGCCATGGTGGTGGCCGGGGTGGTGGCTGTGGTTATGGCTGTAGGTGGGCCTCAGTGCCATGCTGTCACATAAGATGCATTTAAGTTGCATAGGGAAAGTGTTTTTGGAGGGAGGGATTAAGAAGTATTTTTTGTCCCATGCATGTGTCATACATGATTTTTAAGTGTATTCCTATCAATACAGAAAGAACAAGCATTTGCCCATTCTGGAGGAAACAGCCACATGCGAGCAGCTCCATTTCTCTGTTAGAGAACACTAATCGCTAACAGAAAAGACAAGTCTGGTGAATTGACTTCCACACCAGGCCTGTGATATGAAGAAAGCGATGGGGCTGTGGTTATAAAGCGAATCACAGTGTTAGCCACGATTAGAGTGCTGTCGGGGGTGAACTTGGAAACCCATGTCATTCAGGGCCATTAACCCCTGAGTAAGATGGCCCTAGTTTGTCGTCATTTTGCAGGTTTTTGTGTTTTTCTTGTTTCAGAAAATTCAGGTATGCCTCTTCTCTTTGAAAGCTTATTTATAAGCAAGTCTAAGTCCTTGGTTCTGAGATAGCTCCTTTACCATTTGACTACCAGCGAAGCCCACAGTCCTTAAGACATATCCCCTTCCTCAACGTTGGAGGCTCTCCAAATTCTCAGCAATGTTTGCAGAAGTTGTCGAGTCTTTCTGTCCCTGACAGAGGAATGCGGAGCCTGGGAGCAGGCCAGCTCTTTTTTTTCTGATGTCAGCTGGGCAGTGAGTGTGAGAAAGGAAAGTAGCACAAGTCACAGGAACATCACTTTTAATCAAAGGCTTGGACTTCCTCAACGTAGCCAAGACTCTTATCAGCGGGGTCAGCGTCCGGAGGGAGGAAGTGGAATGCAGGTGCAGGACGTGGTCTGCAGTGGGTCAGGCCCTCTCATCAGTCACCCAGAAGTGAGGAGGGGTTGGCATAGGTGCTATAGGGTGTATTGTTCTAAATAATGTTCTTCTATGTTTTTGGTGGTGTTGAGAAGCTAAACATTTATGGAAGGGAGCATTTCTTAAATGGATGGAATAGAGTGGAATGAAGTAGAACAGAACAGAATAGAATTACAAGGTCCTCTATAACTCTCATTCAGATATAGTCATGCTTATTCCTCAAGGGCTCCAGAGGCTTCTAAATCAAAGTCAAGAAATATTCCACAATATTAAACATTTTTGAAACTAAGAGTTTTGATGGTCTCCAAATAAAATTTTATTTTTATTTTATTAATCTTTATTGTTAAGAGTATTGCAGATGTCCCCCTTTTTCCCTCCACCTGGTTCCCGCTCCACCCCAAGGCATCACCACCATGTAATTTGTGTCCATATGTAATACATATATGCATATAAATTCTTTGGTTAATCTCTTTGTGCCCCTTCCCCCTTCCCTTTGAGATTCATCAGTCTGTTCTATGTTTCCATGTCTCTGGTTCTATTTCAGTCATCAGATTATTTTGTTCATTAGATTTCTTGTTTGTTTATTTTGATTTTTAAATTTAATTTTTGATAGATATGTATTTATTGCCATTTTATTGTTTATATTTTTATCTTTTTTCTTCTTCTTTTAAGTGCTTTTCTCTTGCTGATTTTAAGATTCTCTCTTTATCTTTAACCTTTGCCATTTTAATTATGATGTGTCTTGGTGTGGGCCTCTTTGGGTTCCTCTTGTTTGGGACTCTCTGTGCTTCTTGGAATTGTAAGTCTATTTCTTTCACCAAGTAGGGGAAGTTTTCTGTCATTATTTCTTGCTCGCTCTCTTCTCCTTCTGGCACCCCCATAGTGTGAATGTTGGGATGCTTGAAGTTGTCACAGAGGCTCCTTACACTACCTTCATATAGTGCTTGGATTCTTTTTTCTTCTTGCTCTTCTGATTGGGTGTTTTTTGCTTCCTCATATTCCAAATCATTGATTTGATTCTCAGAATCCTCCACTCTACTGTTGAATCCCTGTAAAGCATTCTTTATTTCAGTTAGTACATGCTTAATTTCTGACTGGTCCTTTTTCATATCTTTGATATTTTCACTAAGATTCTTGAAAGTCTCACTAAGTCCCTTGAAGCTCCCATTAAGATCTTTGAGCAACTTTAAAACCATTGCTTTGAACTCTATCTAGTAGTTTGTTTGCTTCCATTTCATTTAGTTCTTTTTCTGAAGATTTCTTCTGTCCTTTCATTTGTGACCTGTTTCTTTGTCTCCGCATGTTGGCTGCTTCCTTGTGTTTGTTTCTATGTATTAAGTAGAGCTGCTATGTCTCCTGGAATTGGTAGAGTGGCCTTGTGTAGTAGATGTCCTGTTGAGCCCAGTGGAACTTGCTTCAGTGGGGCTTTGGTATTTACTGAGTCTACCCCTTGAGTGTGGTGCTTGTGGACGTGTAGAGTTGTAATCTGGTATGGTCTGAAGCTGTCCACTGGGTGCATTGGCTCTGGGGCCTCGAGGGAGGTGCAAAGTCAGCCATTGCCTGAGGCCACCCAGCAGAGTTACAGAGTGATCTGCAGATGGCTGCTACTTGTGTTGGGCTTGGAAGTGTCCAAATGAGGCCAAGCTCTCTTGGGCCTCTTATTGATAGCATACTGATGCCAGATGCTGCTTGTTTGAGAGATTTTAGGAAATTTTGTCTGAAGCCTGAGCCAGGACAGGACATTCATATGGGAAATCCATTGCAAACAACTTGGTGGGGCTGCAAATTAGATGGGGCAGAGTCTCAGGGAATCATCAGGGCAGAGCAAATGGTGTAAGCCAGGCTGATGGAAACTCAGGTTTGGCTGCTAGTCAGCTCTGCAATGGGAGAGGTCTCAGCATAGGAACAATGACCTATGCGAGCACTCCTGTCTGGGAGAAAGCCAGCCCCAAGTTCTTGCTTGGATGCCAGGCAATACAGTTCTTCCCCGTATGCCCCTGAATTCCCTCAAGCCATTGTTCCAGTGCTGGAGCTCAGAGGGAGTGAGTCCTTATAAGTCTGTGTTCTGGCCCTTCAAGAGGAACTGCCTGGGTCTCCAGGGGGCTCCATGTCACTCAGCCATAATCCTCGCTGGTATTTATAGCCCAAAGTTATGAGGGCTTCTCTTCCCAGCTCTGGAACCCTGGGATGTGGGTCTAGTGTCAGGGCTGGGACCCTTTGCTTCTCACAGGATGCCTCCACAATGGAGATACCCTGCCTGATTATGAAAACACCACACGTGGGTGTCTGTCCAGCTGGGTCGTGTGCCTCCACCCCTCCTACCAGTCTTGATGTATTTTCTTCTTTACTACTCTAGTTGTAGGACTTCCATTCAGCCAGCTTTCAGGCAGATCTGAATGATGGTTGTTCTGTATTTTAGTGGTAATTTTGATGTGGTTGTGGGAGGTGGCAAGAACCAGTTTTACGTACATCACCATCTTGGTTCTCCTTCCACATAAAATTTTAATAGCATACTCTGTTTGGAGATAGATTTTTTAAATGTAAAAACTCCAAGATGATGTGAAATGAGAAAAACAGCTTTTGTTTCTTGCCTTCAAACCTTCAAGCGCTCAGCCGGCGCCCTGACTGTCATGTGGGATGGTAGAGAAGGCTCTGCCCCAGTCTGGTTGTGGTGGAGAAGTGGAGCACACGACGCTTCATACTGGTCCATCTTCTTCACCTCCTCCCACATCGAGTCGGGCACCCATTCCTGTGAATGTCTCCAAAAGGTCTCCTTCCCACCCTCTCTACCTCCCCATCTGAGCATCTCTCCACTAGGCCAGTGCTTGTAGCTTCCTAGCGGATCCCTGTGTACTAGGTTCTTGTTGCCACATATGACCCCAGATATAGTGGTGTAAAGCAACACAGATTTATTCTCTTAATTGCTTTTGGAGGTCAGAGGTGCATATGGTTCTCTGTGGGCTGAGGGCAAGGTGTAGGCAGGGCCGTGTCCTCTTCCAGCATCTGGTGGCCACCTGTGTTCCTCGTTTTGTAGGCCCTTCCTCTGTCGAGAAAACACCTCATCTGCTCTGTTTCCGTCCTTGCATACCCGTCTCCTCTGTGAACTCTGCCTCTGCCTCCCTCTATACATCACTGGCGATTAGATTCGGGCCCCTCTGGGTAATTAAGGAGGCTCTCCCCGCCTCAAGGTCCTTAACTTAGTCACATCTGCAGAGTAACCTCTGCCATCTAAGGGGACAGTCCCAGGTCCCAGGGTTACAGAGGAATGAAGAGTTCCAAGCTCACTCTCTGCCACGTGAGGGTACAGCTCTCCATGAACTGGAACCCAGCCCTCACCAGACCAGGATGCTGACCTTGGACTTCCCAGCCTCCAGAACTGGGCAGAATAAATGTTGGTTGTGATATTTCTGACATAGCAGCCCAGACCTCCCCAGACCGCTCTGTTTCTCCCTCTCATGTGCTCCTAGCCCCTCCATGTTCCTCCCTAGCAGTGTTCGTTGCGGTTGTAGGATTGTGCTTGTGGGTTTCATTGATCTGTGCTCCTTCTCCCTACTGCTCTCAAGCTCCATGGGTGGAGGGACCTTATACCCTTTTAGTACACATATGCACACACACACGTACATATGTGTATGTCCCTACGACCCCTTGTGACTACAATATCTAGTAAAAATATTTGTTGAATGAAAGATTACTTTCAAGCAAACACTCTTTTCAAAGGTCTACTAAAACATCTTTATTTCTTGTTATCCCGGGGAGAAAGGAGAGTGGTGTATGTGTGGGTCGAAATAAAGATTCAGGCTTTAAAATTTGTATCTTTGAAATCTCATATACAATTTCTTTGGTAAAGTGTCCCATGAAAATGATCTTTAAATAATAAGATAAGAGGCGTCTTAGTTGGAATTAATGTATTCCCACAGACTTAAACTGCATGTTGCACGGACACAGAGGTGTTTATATCGTGTCTGTCACTGTCTGCTGTTTTATGGGAAGAATGTACATATTTCTGGCTGTAAACAACATATTTGCCTCTTGAAGTTGGAGAATACAGTGTGGTTTTTCATACTATACCTTCTCTTTATAAAATATCCTCCATGCAGGTAACACATGAGCACAAGATTTCAACTGTTAAAAAACCGCACGTGTGACTTGACATCCATATACACTTAACCATTTTCTGTGCAGGGTCCTGGGATAAGCACTCCTGGCCGCCAGCCAGGCCTCACTGTCATGCAGGACCGGCTGGCTCCTAGGGAGAATGTGCGTATACAAAGCCGGTAAAACTACTTACACAATCTCACCTATAAATCCTGTCTTTAAGTACTAAATTAAGTAGTTCCATTCTAGACTATACAAACTAATGCAAAGTTCCTCCTTTACTGAATTAGTGGTGTTTATACTAATACAAGGCTCCTGGGTTTTTTCCTTTCTATTGAATTTGTTGGGGTGACACTGGTTGACAAAATCATACATGTTTCAGGTGCACAATTCCACAACACATCGTCTGTACCCTGTAATGTGTGTTCACCACCCCAAGCCACATCTCCTCCCATCACCATTTATCCCCCCTTTACCCAAAGTTTCTATTTTTTTAAAATATACTTTTATTGATGTCAGAGAGGAAGGGAAAGGGAGAAAGAGATAGAAACATCAATGATGAGAGAGAATCATTGATCGGCTGCCTCCTGCACTCCCCTCACCGGGGATCCAGCCTGCAACCCAGGCACAAGCCCCAACCAAGAATCGAACCGTGAGCTCCTGGTTCATAGGTCGACGCTCAACCACTGAGCCATGCCGGCCGGGCTCTATTTGTTTAAAAATGCTATAAATTGAGTCCATAGGCCCAATATGTAAGAAATATTGGTGGAAAGCAATGTCTTCTCCATGGTTTGCGCTTGTCCACAGCTCTAAGGACATACAGCTGAGGATGGAGCAGTGGGAGCAGGTGGAGGGCAGGGTGAGCTCTGCTGGGGTGATCTCTGAGGCTTGCCCTCTGCCCTGTGAGGGAGACGCATGCAGTGCCCCGTGGATCTGAGGGAGATGGCTGTTGTCCCAGTTCTAGGCCGTGGGGTCCAGCAGGGAGGTTGCCACTGCGGACATTCCTTCCTCCCATTCCCTTCGGCTCCACTGTGGCTCCTATTTCCTGCAGGCGGTTAGAGCTCAGGAAGTGGGGTGAGTGGGCAGTGACCCAGACATTGATGCCACTCACCCCATTGGGCTCACGTCAGGCAAAAGCTTTTATTATTGTTGTTGTTATTATTATTTTAATTCTCGCTCGAGGACATTTTTTCCATGGATTTTTAGAGAGAGTAGAGGGAGAGGGAGAGGGAGAGACAGAGAGAAACACTGATGTGAGAGAGACACATCGATTGGTTGCCTCCTGCATGCCCCCAACTAGGGCCGGGAGCCTGCAACCTGAGGTACGTGCCCTTGGCTGGAATTGAACCCCGGACCCTTCAGTCCACAGGCTGACGTTCTATCCACTGAGCAAAACTGGCTAGGGCAGGCAAAAGCTTTTAGACAGTGAGCCGGGTTTCACGATCTCCTCCTGGTTTTATTGCTATTTCTATTTCTTGGATGACCCCTTCCCACTCCAGGCAACTCCTTCCCTGCCTCCGGCTGCCGCACGCTCCCCACCAGCGCCTCCCTTTCTGTGAGTGTCCCCTGTATGCACTAAGCCCGTGTCAGATGGCTACAGCATTTGTCTTCCGTTAACCATCACGCCAGCGTTATCCCTCCCTCCGTGAGATCTTGCCCGAGAGAAGGGGCCGCAGCTCACTGCCCATATGACCTGCACCAGGCACTGTAGTGAGAGCACTGTTGCAGACTTGGTACTGGGTGCCCCTTCTGCCACCCGTCATGCCTGCTTCATAGACGAGGACCAGACCTTGACCTTCACCCCCAGCAAGTGACAGAGCTAGGATTTGATTCCAGTTTTATTTGACTCCTTTTTTTGGGATATTTAGTGTTTCACCAGTAATGCTGGCTTAGAAATGTAAGCATGCTTAAACCCTGTTGATCGACTTTCTGGCTTCGTTCCTAGGCATTGGGTTTCATATCTGCACCAGGCATCTTCCTGGCACCTTTCAGGCATGTCACATAGGTAGCTGCCAACTTAAATGTTTTCAAAGTTTTAATAGTTATAACTAAGAACAATAGTTTATTACTAATAATCTTTTTACACGGTCTATTGAAGTTACAAAATATTCTTCTTCATTCTTATTTGATTCTCTAATAATGTGTGGATTCTTGGGAGTTAAGGGTGGAAGTGGGTAGAGTAGACCAGAAGCTGCTGTGGTATTCCAAGTGAGAAACGGTGGCGGCCATAGAAGTGGAGAGACGTTTATAGATTACAAACATCTGTTGTGGGTAGCTGTTGGGTGTTTCCTTCCCACGTCCCGTGTGGGTCAGGGTTCAGGACCTGGAAGTAGAGCCGCACACAAATGAAAATGAAAAGACAAGAGATAATTTGAAATATTGGGGGACCAGGCGGGCAAGTCCAACTCAAGGGGAAGGACTTCCACCCGTGCTTAGGCCTCACCAAGCTTTTATTGATCTGGGATGCACTCATAGCATAGCCCTTAGGCAGGTGACCCCCCATTAACAGGCAGACTAGCCCATCAGCAAGGATTTACATAATAAATGGCGGAGTAGTTTCAGTTACCACTGTCTGGACAAACAGAGGTGGCGCCTAGCTCCGACCTTTGTTAGGGCTTCAAAGGTAGTGAAGGCAATAAACAGTTTCCCACAGGTGGCAGAGAGGAGGCTGCAAAGACTCCCTCCCAGCACCTCCACCATCCCTTCCGCATCGTCTCCCGTGCTGCTGTGGCCAGAATATCCCGAATCGCTTGCAGCTAGAATCCCTTGTGACTTAGGTTCTGCCAAGCCCCTGACCCACGAGGCATGCGACAGAGGCACGAGTAAGCCAGTGAGGGGCAGCAATGTGCAGAGCACGTGCTGGCAAACCTACGTCCATGGTTCTGGTGCCCACGGTTCTGGTGCTGCCGGCAGCCGTGGGGAAGGTCTGGCTTTCAGGACCTGTCGCTGGTTCCGAGTGGTGGGAGGTTCTGACTTGAAGTAGAAGAGGGAATAGGTGGAAAGTGGAGACACGTCTTGCTTATAAGTTGACTCCCACGGCAGCAATAGGGGAGCAGGGTCAGGGTCCAGAAAGGGTCTTTTTAAAGATTGTCCTTTCAGGATCTGGAGGAGGATTGGAGTGAAATAACGTGTGTGAAGAGGTTTTAATCGGTGTCTTGGTACTTCACAGCCATTATTATTACTCCCGCGACTGTCCTTGTGGTTGCCTCGGTATACTCGAGAGTACTGTGAATACGGAACAGCCATCACTCCCATCTCGGGGTTCACAGACCCTCTCCCCTTCGGCTCTTACAGGCTGGCCCCATCGCTACGTTATCATCACTTCATACGCTAATTAAGTGACCACTTATCAAGTGCCAAGTATGCACCTATCAGGCGCCTGGGATACGAAACTGAGCAAAATTATTCTCTGCCTGCAAGCAGCTTGTGGACCACAGAGAAGAGAGATGGGTAAAGCATAAATACTTTACACAGGTGTTATGTTGTGTCAGGGCTCTGGCAGGTGCAGGACCACTAGGAAAAGGGTGTTCACACACACACACACACACACACACACGTATGTTTATTATGGCTGGCTAAAAAAGCCTGACGCCACAGGCAGTAAGCAGGATGGAAGGATGCTGAGTGGGTTGAAAGGTCATGGGCACCTTTTTACTCATCTATCGTGGGTTGGCCCCGTTTTCCTCTGAGCTGTCTACTTTCGTCTGAAACAGTGTGTTGAAGTGGCAGGTTTTTCTTCCTCACATTGCCACCTACTCTCTTATACACCAGTTGGACCTTTATTTTAAATAATTAAAATTATGATAAGCAGATGTACAAACTTATTCTAGTATGTCCTGCTTACTTTCTTGGATATGCACTAGCTGCATTTATTAACAGATTTTATTTGGTCATCTGTGCTGCTAGTGGAATTAATTGGCTCCCTGCAAACTAGGATCACAATCCAAGCTAACGTGCAAATTCATTCGTTTTCAGGTTTTGTTTTTCATTTCACTTGTTGTTTTCTGCTCAAAGGAATGATAAGTTGTATTTTAAATGAAATGTATGTTTAAGGAGGAACCCTTGGCAACCAATATTCTTTTCTACTTAAAATCTGCTTCTTAATCTGCTCTGTGAGCAAAAGGCTGTGAGACTGTGGTGGCTGCTGATGAATTTGAAAATCCCTGAGCGGTCTGTGCTGCGGAGGGACACGAGCTGAGCCTGCTGTCACCAGGACAGGCCGGCTGCTGTTATCAAGAGGAACTGGAGGGCCCTAGCCCAGTGGCTCAGTTGGTTGGGGTATCATCCCAGGCACCAAAAGGTTGGGGGTTTGATTCCTGGTCAGGCACATACCTAAGTTGTGGGCTCAATCCCTGGTTAGGGTGCATACAGGAGGCAACCGATCAATGTTTCTCTCTCACATTGATTCTTCTCTCTCCCACTCTCTCTCTCTCTATATAAAATCCATACAAATATATCCTCAGATGAGGATTCAAAAAAATTAAAGAAAAAAGAGGAACTGGGGCTGGGAATGCAGGGCAGTGATGGAAACGGGTCCAGGGAGGAGGCTTGTTCAGATGCAGCCAGGGTTGACAGTGGCCAGACCAGGTGTCCACTGTGGATGGCGGAGGTGAGACAGGACTGGATTCTGGGTCTATTCTTGAAGGTAAAGTCCACAGGATTTCCCCAGGGGTTGGATGTGACTGGTCGAGTTAAACTTCAATTTATACAAAACAAATGTGCTAGATTCAGAATTCTCCAGACTGAAGTTAGACCCAATAACACTGGCCCGACACTCACTTTCCCTGTTGTTTACGTTTGGCTGGAAGAAATATACAAGAACGTTGCTGAGCTTGAATTGACTATTGACTTTACAGAAATGGACATTTCCCCTCAGGACTTGTCAGAAAGGCTTTTTAAAAATACCCGAGTGCGTGCTCTCACTTGCAGAATGTTAATAGAAGGCTCGGAGCCCCGGCCAAGTTGCCTTCCGCCGAGAAGCTTTGCAGGCGCTCTCCGTGCTAACTGATGAGTAATCGGCATCAGTCAAACCAGGTCATGCGCTGTTGGATAGTAGCTTGTGAAGACATTAATTTAAAACATGCTGTCGTAAGCCCAGCCCCAACAACTCTCATGGCTGAGATGGGGAAGTTGGAAGGTGGGCGGGCATGATGCCCCAACCCAACACGGGGCTCAACTCCGACGTGCTGAGTTTTATTTGCTGCCCCAACATCACATCGCCAGCTACTCTGTCTTGGTATAGAGAAGCCATAGGCTTGTGGATGAAGTAGTCAACGAAACCCTGGGTTGGTTCCGAGGGCTAAGGGGATGATAGAGTCAAGAGGCCACCAATGGGAAGCAACGGTGTTTGCAGTGTTTCTACTTCCTGCCTCAGGACTGGGGAGTTGGCCAGCCCACTGGTTTTTCTGGGTGCCTGGCATGACATGGAGAATTTAATCTGAAGTGAGGAGTAGAGTTCCGTGGACTATTTTTGGACACGGTTTTATCAATCAACGAAAGAGTCTGATCTTTCTTTGAGCATGACCCTGAGTGGTAGTATTTTTAATTAATTAAAAAACCAATAGTTCCTATTATTCATATAACCTTGGCTTCTTTTGTGACATGTTTTAACATCTGTGGGTCTGATTCCGTTTCCACACTGCAGTTCACACGTCAGTCACTATGTATGGAATTTATGCGCTTTGAAAGCAAGTTTTAAAATCATTGCTAATGTGAGAAAAAGCTATCTGAAGTAGGAAAATTTCTCTTACAAAGTTTGTCTGGTGTGCCCAAGTGGTTTCGAATGGAAGATTTTCCAAGCATTGCCTCCTACAGCTTGTTCTCCAATGGTGGTTGTTGCTGTGGCCTGAATTTCATTCTCTCTTCCAGAATTTCTTGCTGTTCAGAAGCCGCCAAAGGCAAATGGGTTGGCTTTTTGCAGATGATTCCTGGAAGTTCAGTGAATCTCCAGGGCCAACTCCTCAAATCTTATTGGATTGAAATGAGTGAATACAATTTCCAGGAGTGAGTGTTGACGCATGCTTGCTGGCATCTCACGAGGGCAAATCCGCGGGGAGGGTGTTGGTGTCCTGGGATGCACTTGAGTGTAGACAGAGGAGGGATTGGTCAAGCCAGTGGCTGAGGGAGAAGCCACCCTCTCTCCTGGGGCGCCCGTAGGGTCCTCCTGGGGAAACCAGATGGTTTCGTATTGAGAAAAGCTGGTGAGCTCAGTCACCGTCTTAGAAAGTAGCATCCAATTTACAAAGGACACCATTTAGAGAAATTCAAGATTTAAATAGATCCCTTAACTTCTTGTTTAAAATATTGCAAATTTCCCAAGTATATCATGTTCATAGATATGCTGTTTATCTTCTCCTGGGGAAAAAAAAAAGCTGTTCGTTGGAATAAAAGCATTGAGTTTTATGTGTCAGCTCACTCAGTAATTGGTAGTATTCTCGGATAATTGAACATGAAGCTTTGTTTTCTAGTAGGAAAGGACGTGGATAGCGAGTGTGTGTGTGATGTGGATGAAGGCGCCTGTGTTGGGTGGCAGGAGGTTTCAGTTGAAGCTACTGTGGTTTTGTATGCTGAGGGGAGCCAATCATCTGTGAAAAGTCATAGTGTAAATGGATGTATTGTTGTAAGTAATTCATTTCCCCCTTTAATATACACATAAGTGAAAGCTGGTAGAATAAAAAGTATGAGGTATCAGGTTCTTAAGAAAGTTAATTACATAAAAAATGTGTATTTTTCATAATAGAATAACTTCATAGGTTTTGAAACATAAAACTATACACAAACATTGTAAGAATTAAAACAAAGTAGGAAGTAAAATTGGCCTATAATTCTGCTCCCAAGAATACCATTCTTAACATTTTGGCAAGTTTTTCCAGATTTTTTTTCTCTCTTTATAGATACACATCCCTCCTCTCAGAGATCATGTTACATCGACTCATTTCTGTTTCCTTGTTTTCAATGACTGTATTAAATGTTTTTCTGAGTCAATAAATATAGAAATATGTCTTTGTTTTTCACCATACATTTTATTGGTGCATATTTAACCCTAAAGTTATTGATGGGTGTTTAGGGAATGTGCATTTTTTAATATTATAAGAAATCTGGGGTTAATGCCTGTTTGTGCTTTTTAGTTTATCCCCTTCGATGCCAGCACAAAGGGGTGCAGGACACACTGACATTGGCTCCCTTCTCCTGGCCCCGCCTCCCACAGAGGTTCACTCCCAGCAACAGAGGCCCGCACCCTCACCTGGCAACCAGCTCAGAGATTAGTCCTCATACTTTTCCTGAATCTCATTTTAAAATTGTCTCTTTATTTTAATTTTTAAAAATTTGAAAACCTTAAAGAAAGTAAATATTTTCCATGATTTCATCACTTAAACATTGTGTGGACATGGGGTCTAACGATACAAGAGGAGAAAGGAAGGCGCCCTCGTGACCCACTCAGGCCTCTACTCTCTAAGGGGTGGAGCTCCTTAGTAATCCGCCTTCTCTTCTTCTTTTCTGTAATCCTCACCTGAGGATATGCTTTATTGATTTTAGAAAGAGGGGAAGGGGTTGGGGGAGAGAGAGAGAAACATCGATGTGAGAGAGGATATCGATCAGCCGCCTCCTGCATGCACAGGACTGGGGATCGAACCGGGAACCTGTTTGGTGCATAGGACGACGCCCCAACCGACCAGCCACCGGCAGGCTGCACGGTCTTCTACATGCAGTGAAATCGAGCCTGACACATTCGCGTGCCATTTGCCTGCTTCTCCTAATAAGTCACGGGCATGTGTTCCTCCTCACAGCATGGCTGTGTCCGATGCCCTTTTAGTGGCTTAGGCCTTGTCCATCGGGGGGCGTTCGCACTGTGTTTCCCCATGAACAAAACGTTGGTTGTTTGATTCAGCACTTCCACCCTCCAGGAACTTTTCCTACAAAATGTTTGCTTAAGGGCATAAAGGTATAAACATACACCCACAAGGAAGGTCACTGTGGCATTATTATTATTTCTTATTTGTTGTTAATCCTCACCCAAGGATATTTTTTCCATTTATTTTTAGAGAGAGTAGAAGAGAGAGCGAGAGACACGGAGGGAGGAAGGGAGGGAAGGAAGGAAGGGAAAAGAGAGAAACATTGATTGGTTGCCTCCCACACACACCCCGACCAGGGCCAGGGATCGAACACGCTCTTGACCAAGAATCGAACCCGAGACCCTCCACTGCGTGGGCTGACGCTCTAACCACGGAGCCATGGGGTCAGGCTGCGGCGTTACTTTTAATAATGAAACATTGGAAGCATCTCAGTGATGTCGAGAAGAGATGGGTTTATAAATATGATCTCGTGAAATGTTATGTCGTCAACATGTTTAAATGTAGATCTGCTTCTAACATGAAAGGATACCCATGGGTTACTGTGCAGTGAAAAGACACGTCATGGGGAATACATATCACGCCATCACACGGGTGTCGAAGCACCGGCAGCACAGACGGCGGGTTCAGGAGACCTCGGGGTTTGCGTGAGCTGGAGGCGCTCTCCCCCCGCTGGACCTGTCTGGCAGGTTTGGGGTGCAGTGGGGAGGAGCAGGCAGCTTTCCCTCTTTTATCTTACACACTTTCTTATTGAAATTTTAACAAGTGTGTGTTTTTTAATAAGTAAACTTTTTTTTAAAAAATGAAAAGTACGTCTAAACTCGACAAAAAAAATCGTTAAAATAAAATGTATAAGTGAGACTGGGAGTCTCTGAGACTCCCCCGCTTACCAGCTTATGAGTCCGTGGGAACAGTTAAGTAGAAAGTAGTATTTCTTATAGGAACTAAATACCTCACTGCAATGTGGAGGGAGAGTGAGGAGGGAAGAGGAGGAGAGGAGCCCTGAGGCCAGGAGGGATTGGGCCCTGGTCCCAGGACTCCAGCCCCTCCCTTGGGGGAGCGCCATGCAGTGAAGACCAGCCACGTGGACCAGAAGCCTGTCCCCGACACACGCACCCCCTGCTCCTCCCCAGGAGCCTTGGCCGCCCGACGGGTCCGAGTTCCCATCTGCCAGCGTCCACCCGAAACCGGGCGGCCAGAACCCAGCCCCAGCCTCGCCGGGAGTACAGTCAGGGATTCCTTCCTTGCCCACGAGATATAATTTCTAAAATTCCGACTGAGATTCCTCCTAACCCTCCGCCTTGCCTTTTCTCCTGTTTTCCTTGGTATTTGTCAGGCTCCGAGGTGGGACTTTGCTCTGGCGGTTCCCTCCCGCCTCCTCGCAGGTCAGGTGAAGCCACACGTCCAGTCAGCGACGCTCCCGACAGGACGTTCTTGGCCTCCGGAGACCAGGTGGCCTTGCCAGGTCCGTGCTCCCGGCAGAGAGCCGGGTGTGTCTCTGTGACTGTTGGCACCAGCCTGCCGTCTCCTTCGCCTTCCGAAGCTTTGGGCGCGGAGACGAAGCCTGACACCTGCCCGGACGCCTGTGTCCCTCCCCTGGTGGACTGGGGTCCTGGGGAGCACTCCCTGCTGAGGGTCAGTGAATCGGGGGGCAGGGAGCCTCTGCTCCAGGCAGATGGACGGGCAGAGGAGCGCACCTGGGGAGAGCCGCACCTGCTCTGCTGCCACCTGGCAGGGCCCTCTGGCCTGTGCTGCTTGCTCCCCGGCACTTCTGCAGGGTCCACAGCCCAGGGACGCCACCCTTCCTCGGAGCTGTGTCCCCAGGGACGGAGCGTCCTCACTTGGCTCGGCGGGCCCTGTCGCTCTCCTTTTGCACGTCCCTGCATGGATGTTGCTGTCGAGCTCCCCGTGCTGTTGGGTTTCCGTTCCTCCTGGCTGGTTCTCTGGCTGAGCCCCGGCCTCCTTGGGAGCAGCATTCCCAGGTGCCCACACTGTTCCAGGAACACCAACGGCAGCTGGTCCTAAGGAGCCCTCCCTCACTGGCAGCCGCTGTAAGCAGCCCGGCTGGCCGAGTGTCCCCGCCACCAGGGCTGTGCACGCTGGGGCCCCCTCTGGGCAGGGGAAGGACCCGCTCTCTCCGGTGGAGGAATTCAAAGTGTCCCTGCTCCGTGATGGACTGGATCTCAGCCCAGCCCACGAGGGAGCGGGGGAGGGGGGGGGTGGAATGGGGGGTGGGGGGGGTAAGGGGAGGGGTATAGCCGAGCAGCAGCATTCAGACACCCTCTTCCCCCCCCCCCCCCACCTGTTTTTACTGTAACAGCTCTATTGAGATGTAACCGATGCCCATTACAAGTCACGCTTTAAGGTGTGAATTCGGAGTTTTTAGTATGTTCACAGAATTGTGCACAGTCCAGAAGCATTACATTCCCCCAACACCCAAGTAATACCTTACTCCTGAGGAGACAGTCAGACTCCCGTAGTCCTAAGTGGTAGGCAAACCCAAATGCACTCTTTCTTCCTCGGGTTGACCTATTTGACCACTTTCTACAGATCAGTAACGCAGTGTGGATCACGATGCCCTCAGGTACATCCGTGCGGCCCGGGGCCGGGATCTCACTCCTGAACAACAGCCCACTGTGCAGGCAGCAGAGCGCACGCACCCATTTTCAGTTGATAAACATGGGAGTGGTTTCCCACTGCCTGGCTCTGACCAGCGCCGTGTGAGCAGTCCTTCCAGGATTCTGTGTGGCCATGTGAGCAGTCCTTCCAGGATTCTGTGTGGCCATGTGAGCAGTCCTTCCAGGATTCTGTGTGGCCATGTGAGCAGTCCTCACACGATTCTGTGTGGCCATGTGAGCAGTCCTTCCAGGATTCTGTGTGGCCATGTGAGCAGTCCTCACACGATTCTGCGTGGCCATGTGAGCAGTCCTCACACGATTCTGCGTGGCCATGTGAACAGTCCTTACAGGATTCTGCGTGGCCATGTGAGCAGTCCTTACAGGATTCTGCGTGGCCATGTGAGCAGTCCTTACAGGATTCTGCGTGGCCATGTGAGCAGTCCTTACAGGATTCTGCGTGGCCATGTGAGCAGTCCTTACAGGATTCTGCGTGGCCATGTGAGCAGTCCTTACAGGATTCTGTGTGGCCATGTGAGCAGTCCTCACACGATTCTGTGTGGCCATGTGAGCAGTCCTTACAGGATGTGTATGGGCATGTGCTTGCGTCTCCTTGGGGAGCCACCAGGAGGGGAGCTGCTGGCCCATGGTTCCTGTGTCATCTCCATGAAAGCTCCCTGTCCCGAATCCTCTCCAGCCACCTCCCAATTCCTCGGGCCACTTCTGAGCCCAACGTCTCAAGATGTTACCTCACGTCCTCTCTCCACGCTGCTCTCCTGTGAACTCTCCTTCTACAAAATCTTTGAAATATAATATCGGATATAAAAAGAAGGACATTAAAGATGGCATCACTGTCTGTGTAAACTGTAAATATAGTGACACAATGAACATCCCCATGTCCCTGCACCTTACAAACCACGGAGCCTAGGACTCCAGGTCTCCATAATCTCTTCCTCGCTCTGCATTTTTGTTTTCTTTGGTCATTTCTAACTCATTTTGACTCCACTTTTAGACAAGGTGTCTGGGCTGAATAGTCTTTGAAGCCATTGCATTGTGAAAATTCCCTAATTACTACAGAGACATGGGTTTTTTGTTTGGAATGCACTATAGAAGATTAATAGTTTACATTGTTGAATATTACTATAATGTATTTCATTATGAAGTCTTGGCTAAGAGTGTGACGTACAGTTATAGCATCACTTCTCCATTAATTGGCTGTAGATGCTTGGGTTTGTCCCTCCGTTTGTGAGCTAGCAGCTGAGCTTGCTGTAATGTTCTCCCCTCCCACCTCTCTTTGGACTGATCATTCCACCAGCTCTGTTGGCCCCCAGGGAGGCATGGATGTCAATTATTGCTACAGATGAATATTAATGACTCCTTAAATATTTAATTAATGTACTTGGCACTTAGGGAGAGATTGTTGGTAACATCAGAACCAGGCTTTGCTTTCCTCTTTTATGCCTGGTGTGTAGCATGTTTCCGCCGTAACATTGGTTGGGACTGAGCTGCTCTGGGAGTGAGCCAGCTCCCGCTCTCACGCCTGCCTCCAGGCAGGAAACATGGTGCAGAAAGTGATTAAAGATGGATATTTAAAACATTTGCAATTGCATTTGTCAATTTTCTAAACTGCATTGTTGTTGCCCTAGCCGGTTTGGCTCAGTGGATACAGTGTCAGCCTGCGAACCGAAGGGTCCCAGGTTCGATTTCAGTCAAGAGCATGTACCTTGCTTGCAGGCTCCTCCCCGGCCTGGGCCATGGTCGGGGCTCATGTTTCTCTTACATTGATATTTCTGCTGTCTTCCCTCTCTCTTTGACTCTCCCTAAAAATTAATGGAAAAATATCCTCAGGTGAGTATTAAAAAATAATAATAATAAATAGACTACATTGTTATTGAACACTGATTGCATTATTGGAAGTTTGAAATATTTTCTTACTCCTCTGTATAATGTATTGGTGTCATTAAAACAGTTAGCTCTTAAAGACACTCATTTTTCTTGGCCTTTTATATTATTAAGGCGCTCTGAGAAACGTGGTCACTGGTTAGTGAGTTACAAGTGGGCAGGCGTGACTGACGGTTCTCTGTGGAGCTGGCTCGGCCTCCGGGAGCACAGGGAGGCCCTCCTGCCTGACATGCAGCCGGCGAGCTGGGCCCAGTCCCCGAGATAGCGCAGGTCCTCCCTGGGCGATAGCGGCCCTCATCTGTGGGCAGGCCCTGTGACTCCAGCACACACATACCTCCGAGCTTCCCTTCAGTCTGAGAGTTTCTGGCCACTGATATCATACTTTGCCAAGTCTCCACTTTCACTGAACATGCATCCTAGTCTCATGTTATTCTGAAAAATTCTTTGTTTGTGGCTTTAGCTTTTAAAGTTCTAACTCTATTTGATCACCTTCTTTGTGCTTTTCCCCCTACCTGAAATTAAGAAGAAACAAACAAGCAGAGCTTCTACGCGAGTGGGTGGGCGAAGATTTACTCACCTCAGAAACTCAGTGCTGAGGGATGCACGTGGTGTGGACCTGTGACATGTCTTACGGGCGTGTTTCGAAATCCCTGAGAGTGAGGGCCCAGGGCACCGGCTCTCTTCGTGCACTTAAGACTGGACCAGGTTCGCTCCAATCCCATCACCTCACCCAAACCTTTCTGTAACGTCAGTCTCCTTCTCAGCCTTCCTGAATTCTGAAATCACCGATTCAATTCCCTGCGGTTTCATTTTATATTTGTCTTACGCCTTAAGCATCGTTGTATTTAGTCAACAATAAGGAAGGCTTATGTCCTTTTTATTGTCATATCAATGGAGGGATTTCCTTAAGATATTAACTGCTGCAAATAAAGGATAAAATCCAAGTCTCCATGAGCGAAAGAGTAGGTGAAGATCAGTATTCACAGTCAAGGGTAGCCTTGGTGTTTTTAATCATCACTGTCTTCTGTGAACATAATCAGCATGAAATATTTAAGAATTTATTGACTTTAAAAATTTTAGAGGCTTCTGGACGCGCTGGCTGTGTAAGTAAACACAGTACTCGCCACCTCCCACAACCACATCAAAATTTACAACTAAATACAGTACAGCCGTCATTCAAAACCACCTGAAATCTAGCTGAACAGAAGTCCTACAACTAGGGAATTAGAGAAGAAGCTCACGGCGACTAGTAGGAGGGGCAAAGACACGGGTGGAATCGCAGAACTGGCTGGACTGACACCCACGTGCAGTGTTTGTTTAATGGGGAGGGATATTTAGGCTGTGGAGGCCCCCCGGAGGAACAGGGGTCCCTGCCTCACACCAGGCCCCCAACCCAGGTTTCCAGTGCTGGGAAGAGAAGTCCCCGTAACTTTGGGCTGTAAAAACCAGCAGGGATTTTGACTGAGTGACACGCAGGCTGTGGAAGTCCCAGGCAGTTCTCTTAAAGGGCCTGTGCATGGACTTACTCAGAACCTGGGATAATCAGGGAGGAACTAACTTGCCTGGAGTCAGGGCAAGAGCTGGAGGGGCAGCTTTCCTCAAGACAGAGGCCTGGCAGAGGCCACTGTTCCTTTGCTGAGCCCTCCCTGCCACAGAGCTGACAGGCTGCGCCATATCTGAATCTCCATCAACCTGGCTCACACTTTTATCCTTGCCCTGGTGATTCCCTGAGACCCCACCCTTCCCTGCTTGCAGGCTCATCCAAGCAATTTCCAGTGGCTTTTCCATTCAACTGGCCTCTCTTGTATCATCCTTTGGACTTTCCTAAAATCTCTCAAACAAGCAGCAGCTGGCCTCAGGCTACCCTGTACCTCTCAATAAGTGGACCCAGGCCCGGCACTAGCTGCAGCCCACCCTGGTTCACAGCTTGGCCTCTCCTGGGCACCACCAAGCTCAACACAAATAGCAGCCATTTGCAGATTGCTTTTTAGCTCATGCTGGGTTGCCCTGGGCAGGGCATAGGCATAGGCTGACTTTGTACCTCCCAGGAGGCCCCAGAGCCAGTGCACCTAGTGGATAGCTTCACACCACACCCGATCACAACTCTACACATCCATGAGTGACATACTCAAGGGCAGGGGTACTCAAACTTTTTAAACAGGGGGCCAGTTCACTGTCCCTCAGACCATTGGAGGGCCGGACTATAGTTTTAAAAAAAAAAAACTATGAACAAATTCCTATGCACACTGCACATATCTTATTTTGAAGTAAAAAAACAAAACAGGAACAAATACAATATTTGTATTTGCATGTGGCCCACGGGCCATAATTTGAGGACCCCTGCTCAAGGGGAAGACATAGTGAGCACCAAAGCCCCACTGAAGCAAGTCCTGCTCCATAGGAGTGTCTCCTGTACAGCAGCTTTTCAGCTGTAATTGCATCTGGTCCTCACAACCAGTTAGCCTGTGTGTCAATCCCTCCCAGTGATGCCAACATTAATCAAGGCTCAACTACAATAGAACTGTGCACACAGCTCACACAGGGGTGCACCTGAAGTGCCCAGTTCAGGTGACTAGGGAGGCTGAGCCACTGGGCCCTACAGGACACCTACTACACAAGGCCACTCTACCAAGTCTGGGAGACATAGCAGTTCTACCTAATACATAGAAACAAACACAGGGAAGTAGCCAAAATGCAAAGACAAAGAAACATGTCACAAATGAAAGAACAGAAAAAGAACTAAGTGAAATGGAAGCAAGAAAACTACCAGATACAGAGTTCAAAACAATGGTTATAAGGCTGCTCAAGGAACTTAGAATTTCAAGGAAATTCATAAGAATATCAACAACATAAAAAAGGACCAGTCAGAAATTAATCATGCACTAATTGAAATAAAGAATAATTTACAGGGCATCAACAGTAGAGTAGAGGATGTTGAGAATGAAATATAAGGAAGCAAAAAACACCCAATCAGAAGAGCAAAAAGAAAAAAGAATAAAACAATATGAAGATAGTGTAAGGAGCCTCTGGGGCAGTTTCAAGTAACAACATTCACATCATGGGGGTACCAGAAGGAGAAGAGAGGGAACAAGATAGTGAAAATCTATTTGAAAAAATAATGACAGAAAACTTCCTTTACCTGGTGAAAGAAAGAGACATATAAGCCCAGGAAGCGCAGAGAGTCCCAAACAAGAGGAACCCAAAGAAGCCCACACCAAGACACGTCATAACTAAAATGCCAAGGGTTAAAGACAAAGACAGAATCTTAAAAGCAGCAAGAGAAAAGCAGTTAGTTACTTACAAGGGAGCACCCATATGACTGTCAGCTGATTTTTCAACAGAAACTTTGCAGGCCAGAAGGGAGTGGCAAGAAATATACAAAGTGATGAAAAGCAAGAACCTACAACCAAGATTAGCAAAGCCATCATTTAGAATTGAAAGTCAGATAAAGAGCTTCTCAGACAAGAAAAAGCTAAAGGAGTGCATCATACCAAACCAGTATTACATGAAATGTTAAAGGGTATTGAAGAAGAAGGAGAAGGAGAAGGAGAAGGAGAAGGAGAAGGAGAAGGAGAAGGAGAAGGAGAAGGTGAAGAACAAAAGAAAAGGTAAAAAATATGAACAATAGAATGGCAATAAATGTGTATCTATCAACTATTAAATCTAAAAATCAAAATAAACGAACAAGGAATCTAATGAACAACGTAAACTGATGAATAAAGTAGAACCAGAGGCATGGAAACATGGAACAGACTGACCAATCTCAGAGGGAAGGGGGTGGGAGGTGGGAGGAGATTAACCAAAGAACCTATGTGCATATATGCATTACCTGTGGACATAGACAGTAGGGTGGTGAAGGCCTGAGGCAGGGCAGGAACCAAATGGAGAGGGGCAATAGAAGAGGTATATCTATAATACTCTAACAATAAAGGCTTAAAATAAATAAAGGAATTTATTGATTTAATTGAGTTTTCACAGCTGTAGAAAGCAATGATGTTTTAAATTTTTGGATTTTTTTTACAAGTCTTATGCTTTCAAACCTCTGAAGTTTCTGTTCTCCTGAAAGGCTTCTCTTGTGTTTTATGCTTTTGTCTGCAGAGGACAGAAGATGCATTAATCGTACATTACTTTGTGGTGTCAGGTATTTTATCTGTATGTTGCATTTTTCCCATTTAAACTACACAACCTTCAAGATGACCAGGGAGGGTGGCGTCTGCTGTCTGTGCTGGCGGCCGCCTGCACGTGGTCCTGCAGAACTCACAGGTGTGTGAGTGAGAATTTGTGTTCATTTCACAGGTGGGGAGCATTAAGCGGGACATGACCTTCACGTTTCACCCCGAGGACCTAAAACGGGACTTGAGTAAAAAACTGTCTCATCAGCCCTGGTTCCCCTTGGCCATGGAGGAAGACGTGAAAACCGCCGACACCAGGCCAGCCACCCGAGGGCCGGACCATGACAGGGAAAACGCCCGCTCCATCTGTCTCCTTGAGCAGAAGCGAAAAGTGGTCTCCTCCAGCATCGACGTTCCCCCGGCCAGGTAAGGCCCACGGGTCCTCCATCCGCTAGGAGTGCGGTGTGAAGTAGAGAAACCTAGGAAAGGTTTTCTCCAAGAACTTCCTTCTGGTGCTTGTGTGAATAGAGCTTTTCAGAACTGACCCAAGGCCGCGGTAGTTGGAACTCCTGTAGTGCTAGAAAAGAAAATTTCATTAGATTTTTGGCGAATGAATAATAAAGAGAAAAAAGGGAGGGGGCCATTGAAGACATGAGATGTAGACTGAGCAGAGCTTAACAGTAAGGACGCTGGTCTCCGGTCGACCGCGGGCCAGGTCTGCCCCTGGCCTTTTTTGTGTGTGGCCTTCGAGGTAAGGGTGGTTTTATGTTTTTTAAAGGGTTGAAAAAATGAAGCATGTGTGACATAAATCAGAGGTGGCCTGCAAAGCCTAAAATATTTATGTGTGATGCGTTTCAGAAAAGGTTTGGTGTGGTTTATATCAGGGTAACTCTTTAAACTCAGATCTACCTTGGAACTGGGCCTGCGTTTTGATCTGAAATACCAAACGCTTTTGTTACATAATTCTACTTAAGCCCCATCGGGGCCTTTGGACCAACATTGTGGCACGGAGAGGAACACACGCGGAGACCTTTGCTTATTTTCCTGCTTATCGTTTATCTCACCTGGATTTGGGGGGCTTCCGAACGCGATGTGTCTATGATAGTGAGGTATTGTAATTCCAGTTTGCAAATGAGTAAACAGACTCAGAAATGTGGGGCGATCACCCAGGAGCACACGGGTAACCAGAGGCCGAGGGCTCGGGTACGTTTCTAACCCCAAGTGAGTTTTTTATCCTTGTTCCCGTCATTCGTGTTATGGAAGAGCCTTCATTGTTGCCATTTACACACCGTGATGCCTTTAAACAGATTGATATTTTTCATATCACTTGCTCTCCAACCTCCCAAAGAAAATAACTCAGACGTTAGGCAAACCTTATTAGACTACCTGCTCATTAGAGCATGGTGTTTGTTATTCTCTTTTGCCAGATATTGGGTTTTTCTGTTGTTTTATTTTTTTGTGGTGGGTTTTTTTTAAGTACTGATACTTAAATTGGTTGGATTTCACCCAAATAGCAATTGCAGTTTGATTATGTGAAGTAGTAAGTATCTTCTAATTATAACTCTGAGGCTAAAGAAATTATTAGCAAACCAGTAGCAAAGGGGATAAAGAAAATGCGGCCCCGAGTACTCCCAGAGCCAGCAGCAGTTTATTAGAAGGCGCCAGATTGTTGTTAGTTTGCTGTTGGCAAAAAGAAAAATGAGCCATACGGCACTGTTTGTTTTTCGGGGTTTAAAAATGCAGTGATGTCATATCTATCACTTGCTGGATACAATGAGATCATGTTTGTCTTGTGGGATCCTTCTGGGAATTGTATAGTTTGAATTTCAGAAACTCCCTACCTTTGTGTTCAAAATTAGAAAATTACTTGAGCTACAAGCAATATCCTGTATGCACAGTGGAGAACTGTGACTCCACATTTCAATGGTGTTCCCTACACTTCTTCCTTGGTCTGTATATACTATGCAACTATAGACAAGTCTCCTGTCTCACATTTGAAATTAAGTGAGAGATTAGGCAAGATGGGTATCACTGTTACTGAAACTCCAGAAGCCCAGCAGTTCCCGAGCAGATGTTTAACTGCATGCACGGCGCCTGGGGCTGCACTCTGTAACCAATGGGAAACTGCCGAAGGAGGGGGAGTAAAAAGGTGGCTCTGAGCTTATCTTAGTCAACATTAAAAGGTGTGCATTGGGAGAGAATGCCGTGTTGGAGAATACTGATGCTGTGTAATTTGTGGACCCCTGTTGGCAACCAAAGCAACCTCCACGAAGCAGCCATCCCGGCACCTTTCCCGGGAAACCTCTGTCCACTTCTATCCTTTTCCATCATGTTAGTGATTCACGTCACCAAGTAACTGTTGTTCCTGTCCACTGGCTAAGGTCTGTCTTTGTGACACAGCAGCCAAGCGATCTTTCCAAAGCACAGGCATAGGCAGTGGTTGGAAGGAAGGAGCCAGGAATGTACTGGGACCAGTGTAACTGACATTACGGCCTAATGGAGCACATGGTGCCGTCAGCACACCACCAAGTCCTCTAGCCAGGGATTTGCCGTCTACAGTCCACACAGAAGCCAAGGTTAGGTACAGACAAAAGTATTTTTCACGATGCCTTCGGTCACCTGGGAGACCAGAGCTACATGAAAGACTTGGGCTCTGAAATCAGTTTTAAAAAGACGAGTCTTCTCTCCCTTGCTACGCTGGGGCAACGTTTCATCGAATGGGATGGAGTGGTGGGGTTCCTGTCTGTTGTTTTTAAAAGCAGCTCTTCCTTCCTGCCATATGCCTGTGGGTGAATTTCTCTAATTTAAATGCACATATACTGCAACCCCCTTTCCTAATACCTACAAAAATGTGGGGGAAGTTAGCAACTAAGACAGGAAGCCTCTGAGCCACCACGCCTCTCTCCTGTGCTGCTGCTGATACCAGGGGCTGATGCTGTCCTAATTGCAACTTAGGGAAGTGGGTGTTCTATCACATAAATTTGGCTCAGGGTACATGTATGTGTACGTGTGTGTGTGTTTTAAAGAAAACTCTCCACACTTATTTGTGTTGACTTCATGGCATTCAAGATTCATCAATTTCTAATTATTATGTTTTATATCCTTTTACTAGTAGCCCTATGCCTGAATCTGTGTGCCAGTAGCTCTCTGCAGGGCCTGGCTGCTCCATGCCCGCTGCCCAGAGGCTCTCTGCGGCCTAGAGGCCCACCCATGGCTGGGGGCAGAACACTTGCCTCGTTGCTGCGGTGACGAAGCAAACATTCCACTAGGTCTCTCACGCTGCTTGCTATCAGCGGCTGCCCCCCTGGGACTGGGGGACTCTGGCAGGGCTGAGAGGACTGGATGCCACCATCTTTGTGACGGAGTGATGGTCAATTTACATATTACCCTTTTATTATATAGTATTATAAGTACACAATCGTGTCAAATTCGAATGTGTCACCTTTCAGAATTGCATTGTGAACTTAGACTTTGGATCATTCATATGAATTTTTAAATAATTAATAATTTATGGCACTGCCATTTTTGAGGGATATGCTTCCTGGAGCAGTTGGATAGTTATGAAGTGAAATACTAAATGTGTGACATTACCACATTTGCAGGGACCACCTGCAAAGAGTCCTGGGGCTGTTCATACATGTTCTTTCACGTAAATCCTTTTGGGCAGCAAACTAGACAATGTTTAACCACCAAGACCTCAGGGGGACCTGCTGTACTGCTGTGCTCGATGGACCTTGGCTCTGTGCCAGAGGCTGCGTACCTGGGAATGTTCCAGAATGCTCCGAGAGCTGTCATTCAGTGTCGGTGGCACCCATGCAATAGGTCACCTCTCAGAATGGGTTTGCATTTACATTTGATTCAACTTCTTTTTTCCTCCCTGTGCCTGTTCACAATTTAAACCATCAGGTGTAGAAATAATTGGACTCCACTGCTTCCCACCACCCCCTCCCTCTGCCAGTACGGAGCCTGGGTCCTGTTTTTATTACAGAAAGGCAAACAAACATTAAAGATGAATAAATAGTTCAAAGATGTTGGTCACTTTTTTATCTTAAAAGAATAATATTTGAGCAGCACTGTCCAATAGAAATGTAACGTGAGCTCCATGTGTCAGTTTTAAATCTCTAACAGCTGATTACAAACAGGAAAAAGAGTGCTGGCTGGTGTGGCTCCGTTGGCTGGGTGTCCTCCCATGCACTGAGAAGTCACTGGTTCGATTCCTGGTCCAGGTACATGCCCAGGGTTCAGGCTCTATCCACACTAGGGGGTGTGCAGGAGGCAGCCAAACAGTGGGTCTCTTATCGGTGTTTCTCTCTTCCTCCCTCTCCCTTGCTCCCTCTCTCTCAAATCAATAAAAACATATAAGAAATAGGTGAAAATAATTAGGGTAAAACTACATTATTTAACCTAATATATCCAAACATTGTTGTTTTCTATGATCAGTATAAAAGGGTATTAGTGAGACACTTTGCATGCTCTTCCGCACACCAGGCCCTTGAGGTTGTGCACATTTTACTGCTACGGCTCATCTCAACTTGAACGGGGCGCTTCAAGAGCTGGAGAGCCACATGTGGCGAGTGGCCACTGTATTGGGCAGTGCCGCTTCAGGGTCATGCACCAGCCCATTGTACATTTCAGCGCCGCTGTCACTGATCCCTAAGACAGGGGTTGGGGTTCTTTTCCTACTCACACTGATAGGCATGGAGCAGGCGCTCTCTGTGGCCGTCTTCCTCAAGGTGCTGTCCCTGGGAGGAGAGACGTGTCAGCGTCTGGCTCAGGAGGTATTTCACGGGGAAAACTCAGCAGCATGATTCCACGGTGCCCCCTAAAGAATGACTCCCAGCTGTGCGTAACTGTGTTTTGTACAGTATAATTCTTAAAATGTTTAAATCCCATCTAAGTCAGAGGCAGGTTAAATGATAGCGTCACAGTTCTGGTTCTTTAAAGACATGAAAGCAGCTTCCCTCTGGGGTGAGAGCCTGTTTCCTGGTCCCCAGATGCTGTGACTTCCCCAGCGGGCAGCCGGAGCGTGGGCCACCCCAGCCAGCGGGCGGGGCTCGGCTGGGCCCCACACTGCATGCATTTGCTTATGCTTCTTTACACAACGAAGAGCTGATCAATGCGTGCCGCGTGCAAACTTGGACATGCAGCAAATATGACAATTTTTTTAAAAAGACTCCTAAGTAGGAAAGGTTTACTTTGTTATTGGCTTAAAATGTTACTGATTCTTTTAAATTTTAATGCCTGTTTTCTCCCTCCTATGAATAGAGGTCTAGGTGGGGAGATGTTGAGGGTTAAGGCTGGAGAGTTGGGCTTACCTTGGAATGCCTTGGGAATTTGATTGTTATGTTAGGTTATAGAGAGCTAGTCAGTGATACCTTCAAAAAACATCTCAGATCACTTTGAGAATACAGTTTTAAGCAGGAGGAGAATTCTTGAAGAGTGTGTTTTAATACCGTGGGTTCTTGAAATCCCAAATGTGTCAGCTAGAGGAAAGGACTATCCCCTAAAGCAGCGGTCACCAACCGGTGGTCTGCGGGCCGCTGGTGGTCCGTGAGGTCCAAAAGGTTGGCAACTGCTGCCCTAAAGGCAAGAGACTGGGACTCTCCCAATCTGCTGGCCGCACACGCTGGACACAACAACCTCCATTTGTCCTGTTTTTACAGATGTTGCAGGCGCTTGGACCGGTTGAGCTCGTCCGTCCTGTCCAGCAGGGTCACCAAGAAACATCAGGCTTCATCATCAAACACTGCCCGGTCTCAGGGGTCAGCACCCACCTTCGCGTTGGGCCTCCCAGTTAAACCAAACATCCAATTCAACTCTGAAGCAATTTGTGATTTAATTGAATACTTCAGCCTAATGCATTATTATGATTATTCCTTGCAAGTTTTTATATGTATTCTCAGACAGAATCCCACGACTTGGGATGTTAACAGTACTTCCAGGCTTTGTTTAGTTTCTGGATAAATATCCTTTTTTTTTTTCAAAGAGGCAAATGGTTGCACATTTAAAGGACATAAATTCTGCAGCAGTCAAAACCAGTTGTTTTCAATGGGTGGTTCATGTCACCACTACAAGTCCCATTCTACTCACAAGAGGCATTTGCAAATGTCTACGGGAACAATTTTTGTTGCACAAAATAGTCCTGCACAGTAAATATCTATTACCCCAAACGCCAGTTCGCCCTCACTAAGAAATGCGGGTGGGTTTTCTATCCTATATAATAAAAGGCTAATATGCAAATTGTCACCTCAAGAGTTTGACCAACCAGGAGTTCTACTGCTCACTATGACGTGCGATGACCACCAGGGGGTGGCGCAGAATGAAGGAAGGCCCCAGCCAATAGCCAGCAGCTGGGGAAGAAAGGCCCTGATTAGCCCTGATCGCCAGCCAGGCCTAGAGACCCTACCTGTGCACGAATTTTGTGCACTGGGCCTCTAGTTTATGATAAAACGGTGGGATCCCAGCTGAACATAACTTGATTATTACGTTAACTGCACACATAGTGTTTATCGATAGCGTTATAAACCACTGGAGAAAGGGTAGGGAGCCTCACACGAGCCTCCCTGAGAATCAGAGCCCTGTTCAGGTGCAGTCTTCTGAGGCCTGGATTGCGTTCTCTTAGCTAAACATGATGTAAGAGTGTACTTCCCATGTTCCGATCAGTGCTGGATATATTTGGCTGACAGTGGGAAGAAATAAAATCCTTCTGCCACCTCTGTTATTGAAATAGAACCCACCACCCCCTCATTTTATTGCCTTCTGTGGAATGTTTCTGAATGACAGTCTAAGTCTTTTAATTGGTCTCCTGCTGATTTAGAACCCCTTGCCTTATGTTTCACATTTTATATCTCAAAAACTGCAAGTTACAGTGCCATTGAAGCAGAGGGAACAGCATTTTTTTTTTTTTAAGAAAAAAGGCAAGTTCCATTCAGAAACCCAAGGTCATTCGTTTGCATTGTCTCCACATCTCTGGGTGCTGGGGCTTCTGGCCTGCCCACCTCCCCCGCCCCCCCCCCCCCCCCCCCCCCCCCCCCAGATATCTCTGCTGGATTCGTGCAGGTCCTCTCTGCATTCCCGACGTGAGCTGTCACTCAGCCCCTGGTGTTGAGCCCAGGCTCGCCTAGTTCCGTGTCCACCCTCCGCACGTCTGTCCCAGGCGATGCTTCCCTATACGTACGCCGTGGCTCTTCACGTCCGTTTCCACAAACTTACGTGGAAAAGTTCCTTCGAATTCTGCTCACTGGGCCATGGACAGACCAGGCAGGGAAAATAATCCTCAAGTTTCCCTCCCACCCTGAGGTTCAAGTCTCGCTGTAGTTTAATCCTTTTACACGTTTACCTGAACAGTTCACCTATTCCAGTGGTTCTCAACCTGTGGGTCTCGACCCCTTTGGGGGTCGAACGACCCTTTCACAGGGGTTGCCTAAGACCATCGGAAAACACATATATAATTACTTATTGTTTTTGTGATTAATCACTACGCTTTAATTATGTTCAGTTTGTAACAATGAAAATACATCCTGCATATCTGATATTTTCATTACGATTCATAACAGCAGCAAAATTACAGTTATGAAGTAGCAATGAAAATAATTTTTTGGTTGGGGGTCACCACAACATGAGGAACCGTATTAAAGGGTTGCGGCATTAGGAAGGTTGAGAACCACTGACCTATTCAAAGCTCAATCACATCCCTTGTTGGCTCGCACAGGCACCGCGTGATGTGTCCAAACAGAAGCGAGTGCACTTGTTTGCAAAGCCCTCGCATTTCCCTGTTCCATCTCCTCCTCCAGAGGCTCTGGGGGTCACGAGGCCTGGCTCCCCGCTGGGACTGGCGAGGTGTGTTGGGAAATTGCAGTCACTTTTCAGTGTCTGTCGATGTGACATCCTGCTGCCTCAGAGAGCTGATGTGTCTGCTGAAGAGAGTTTGGATATTGGGTGGTTGTCTTCTCTGTGGCTGTTTCCTGGAAGGAGTTTCGAAATGTTGAGCTGCAAAATGAATAGCAGTTTCGTTGATAGTCACCGTGATCTACTATTTTTCTTAGGTAATTATCACCAGAATCAAACGCTAAATGATTCTACATGCGTGTATTTCTTCGTAAGACCAAGAGAATGGGAGAACCTTGAGCTTTTGCCGTAAAATTACTTATATTCTAAAGAAACAGGTCAGCCAGGCAAAAAAGTCAAAACTCATGAACACAACGTGAAGGTTTCCCTAGCAGTGATGCCGTCTCTCCCTTCCTGATGTGTCTGCATCTCGCTCTGCGCTTGCACTGCCCACCCCAGTGGCTCCCAACGTGGGCACATGCCCGCCAGGGCCAATTCGAGAATGAGTTATTAACAGTGAATTTTTTGCATTTCGTATGGTTCTAGGGGCCTCATATGCATTTCAGTTCTCAATTATATGTTTTGAAACTTTATTTGCTATTTCTTCATATCACTTCATGTTATTATTTCTTTAACAATTTCTTAGTGATTTCTTCCTCAGTACTTCAGTGGTCCTTTCGTTCTTTTATTTTTCTCCTTCATGGATGCCATGTTCTTTGGAAGCTGGTTTGGACCAAGTTAACGGCCTTTTAGGCTTCCTCCACGTGAATAGGAGTTCACTGTTTGAAAAATAGGGATTCTCTGTCACGGGGCGGGGGGCGGGGGGGGGGCCGGCGGGGAGTTGCGCATCAGGATTTTAGAGATGTGTAGGTGGGGCGTGGCCAGAAAAAGGCTGGGAACCACTGGCCTCTCATTTTTGTTACTTCGTTACCTCTCAGTTTTGTCCAATTAATGTCCATTTTCTTTTCCAGATGTTGTCTATGTAATGATTGCTATCCATTTGCAACGACTATGATGTCTCTGCAACATGCTTCCTTTCATCTCTTTGCTTATATTGTGTTCCATCCAGGGCATTTAGCAAGTGGGAGCGAATCCCTTCCTTCCTGCCCCTGCTGCAGCGTGCGGGTGGCCCTGCTGCTTTTGCTGCCAGGATGGTCAGATAACTTCTCAGCTTTATGTTGGCACATAGAAGGCACTTGGCCAAAAGAATGAGTGAAACCTCCTTGGTTTATTGTGGCTTCTATATTGCTGCTGATTCCTTTTTTGTTTATTGTTCTTTTCCTCTTATTTGTGCATATAACTGTGTTTTTATCATAATGCCGTGCACAATCATTGTAAACAATCTGCAAGTATAGATAAGCAAAGAAATAAAACAAAAAACACCAGAAAGGCGGTGGTGACTACTGTTAACACCTTGCTATGTATGATTCTACTCACTTCCCTATATTTGCATATATAAAGCATATTCATTCCAGATAATGGTTTTATATGGCACAGAAGGATTTGAACTTTAAAAATATATTGTAACCAGTACACTGCAGAATAATTTATAAATACTTGTCTGTTCATCTAGAGCCGTGATCGGCAAATGCGGCTCGAGAGCCACATGCGCCTCTTTGGTCCCTTGAGTGTGGCTCTTCCACAAAATACCACGTGTGGGCGCACACGTACAGTGCGATTGAAACTTCGTGGCCCTTTCACAGAAGTCGGTATTTTGTGGAAGAGCCACGCTCAAGGAGCCAAAGAGCCACATGTGGCTCGTGAGCCGCGGTTTGCCGACCACTGATCTAGAGCATGATTTTAATGGATGGATTGCATTATATCACATGTGTACTGTTTTTACTCAGCCCATATCCTCGTGGGCATTCTGGCTGTTCCCATTGATTTATGTTACCAACAGCCCTGGAGTTGACTGAATTAGTTACCTCTTTCCACCTAACAAATGGCCCCCAGCCTCTGATGTGAAGCACACACATCGGTCTCTGTGGGTCCGGATCCTCATGGCTTCACTGGGCTCGCCTCAGGCTCTCCCAAGCCTGCAGTTAGGGCGTTAGCAGGGCTGTGTCGCATGGGAAGGCTCAACCAGGGACACACACTTCCCAGTCCACGTGGCTGATGCAGAATTCACTCCTGGTGGATGGAGAGGCTTCGGTCCGAGGTGGCTGTGGCTGGAGGTGGCTCTCTGTTCCTTGCAAGGGGTCCTCCCAATGTGCCAACTTGCTTCAGCAACGCCAACCCAGCAAGAGGAGCCCTCGTTACCCCCGATATTTTAGGAGAATATTATGCCTTTCCTGTGCCAGGGGCAGAGTCTGCCGGCAAGGCCGAAGTCACAGGTGCTGGAGCCCAGTTGGAGGCGTGCCAGCCCGTCACCTTGGCCACAGTCTGCCTGTCAGAAGCAAGTCCCTGGGCCATCACACACTCAAGGGAAAATGCCGGGGTCAGAGGTCACTGGGGGTCCTCTGGCGCATGCACCCACGCACTCTGACCTGTTCCGGATGAGGAACTGAGGAAGGTGTTTCTCACGAGAGGGCGTGCGTGCTCTAGGAGGCTTCATGTCTGTCACTGCAGCTCCTCTGCAGGGGGTTCAGCTGCAGCCACCAGGGCCCCCGGGACCCCGAGCGACCCAGTGTGTCACTCGTGAGCTTTGATGTAAAAGGCGATGATGCTCGTTTTCAACTGTCCTTAGGGGAAACATTGAGTTACTTTCAGGACCGTCTGTTTGCTCAGTCAGCCAGGACTGTTTTTTGAGTAGAGACCCTTAGGGGGCCTGCTTAGGGTGCAGTGAAGGCCTGGGCCGGGGAAGCGGGGAGCAGGGGGGAGGGGTCAGTGGAGGGGAAAGGGGACGTCTATAATGCTCTCAACAATAAAGATAAATTTAAAAAAAGAATAGTTAAAAATGGGCACTGCTTAGTGTATTGCTTGTTTTTCAGTGGGAATTTTAAAATCCCTTAAGGGTGCTGCACATTATTTTTATCTGTTACAATGAGTTTGGCAACATGCAGCAGGAACCTCACTGAGGGTGGCTTACCCAGGTGAGTGTCCCTCCACGCAAGCAGAGTCCTAGGGACACCACTGCGGAGCTGAGGCACCAGCAACCTGGGCCCCAGGAGCCTGTGCCCGCCTTCCTCCCCCTTCCTCCCGGCGTCACCCTCCTGGACTAAGATGCTCTCCAGCCCCAGTGTCACTCCCAGGCGGAGACACGGGGAGGGCACAGAGCAGCCGGTGCTGTGGGGCTGCCCTTTTAAGGCGCTTCCCGGGGTTTCCCGTCCCCGAAGGCCGCCCTGCGCCTTCCATTACATCTCATTGGACGGAATTGTCACCTGGCCACCTCTGCGGCCTGGGAAACATAATTTTTAGCTGATAGCATTGCTGTCCCCAAGCCAGCAGCCATTCCGGTAGCAGGAAGGAGGGGAGCTGGGGGCAGAGTGGGCGGACCCTCCATTTCATTGATTATTTTCTTTTTCCTTCGAGACTTGTTAAAAGTTGTGAATTTCATGGCCGTCGAAGACAGGAGTCGTTCACTAAGACCACATTGGCTGGATTTTCATGGTGGTGAGTTTGGTTCCGCCGAGGCGAGGCGGTTCCACTCTGGTGGTTCTCCTTTGTCATGTGTATGGAAGCGTTCAGCTGCTTTCCTGGGCCCAACACTTTTTAAAAATCATGTCACTGCATTTGGACAAAATTCTGATCATTGTCAGGCATGGGGTTTTAATGAGAAAAATAAAATGTGTCATAAATTCATGCTGCCTGGTTGTTTGATTTTGGAATTTGAAAATAGTCTTGCAGTCCTGCTAAGATGGGAAAATGGGAACCTGAGGAGTGACTATGGCAAAGACAGTTTCCCTGCTCACCGGAGTGGCGCTCTGAGGTGGAAATTTGCTATAATTCAGGTTTGATATGAGACAAGCTTTTAAAGTTAGTGCCTCTGTAATTGCTTTCTTCTCTCTTCACAACACGCTGGTGGTACTTGGTCGTTAGTCACAAGCTGCATCATGAGCCACAGGCCCCAGAAAGTGGCGGGAGGGAGGGGTCTGGGCTGCGATGATGTCACCAGAAAATACACTGGGGAGGGGTGAATGTGAGGCAATGAAATTCGCCTGGCTATGAAAAAGAGAGAAAGAAAGAAAACGAGAGGAATTGAAATGCACCTTTTTCATGTAGATTTCCTACTGTCATTCTGCAGGGTGTGAGACCACGCCCCCTCCAAGGCCCAGGGCTGCCCTCCAAGGCGCAGGGCTGTGCTGCTGAAAGCCTTGCCGCCTCACTGTCCGGGTTCCTACCTGGGGGAGGGGGGAGGAACGCGAGGGTGTGGGGAGGCGGGAGTTGGTGTCGCTATTTTCCTGCTTAGGCACATCTGGGTGGCTGGAGACAGGCTGGTGACAGGATTAGACCTTTCTCAGGTACTGAAGGAGAATGAAGGTGTCTGGGTGCATGCACATGTGCACGGGGGTGTGTTCTGTGTGCGTAACTTTTGAGGAAAAGGAGAGGTAGAGAGAGGAAGATCTGGCAGCATTTCTGGGAAAGGTGTCTGGAATTGCCTGGTGTCCTTGGGGCCCGTCCCAGACCTCCTCGTCTGGGAGTCCCTCTGGGGAGGTTTCTCGGTGGCTCAAGTCTTTGCTGTAATCTTAGCAATTCTGGTGCACACTCAGCCACCCTTATTGGTGAGAGCAGGCCTCTTCTGTCTTCAGTGTTTACTCCCGTGTTTCTTTTGTACACTACTAACCAGGAGTCTCATTTACTCATTTATTGATAATAAATCCCAATCTTTGGGCTACAAGCACACGGATTTAGATGACAAGACGGTTTTGTTAAAGCGGCTCTTATTGCAGGTTCAGCCTCTGGCCGAGGAGACCTGCCGAGTGGGCCCGCCCCTGCCCAGGGCAGCACTCCTCCTGCCGCCGGGCCAGCCGAGGCCAGGCGCCCACACACGTGTGGACGGGGTTTATGACGTGTCAGCGCCAGCCCATTTCTTTTCACAAGAAAGTTCTGGTCTTTACATCCTTTTTCTTCACGTTCACATCAAATAGCTGGCGTGTCGGTGTGGTTCTGCCCTGCAAGCAGCCCAGCCCTCCCTTCCCTGTGGCAGCATCACATCCTTCCTGCACACTCGCTTCCCCGACCAGATCCCCGTGGTGCTGGGCGCCGTTACCCGAGGTCTGCGTTCTAGGAGCCCGAGCGCGTAACCATTTAGGGCTTTGACCCATTATGCGTTTGTTGTGTAGTTTACCTTCCAAAAGGTGCCGTTTCTCTCATTTCCAAATACTTCCAAGTCCTTCCTCAAAAACATTGCGACAATCCAGCTCCTTCAAATATTCTCAGTAAAATACATTTTCCATCCCTCCTACCCTGGTCCTCCTCCGATCACCGGCTTTCTGCAGGCCTTTCCTACGACCTTGTCTGAACGTCCCTTACAGCCTGCAGCCCACAACTGCCAGAACACCACACGCCCTCTGACTGTTCAGCACACAGGGGACTCTTGTATTTATCTGGACGTCGTAATTGCATTAATGCGGCCAAAAATCACATTAAGGCCGTGAGCAGCCGCATCTCACCGGCCTGAGACTGTGGTTAAGGCCTCCCCGAGGGCTCCAAGGTCTGCCCCACCTTGTGCTTTTAAAACCCGGTCTCTGACCAGGTACATGCAGACCGTGCCGTTCGTCCCGCTTACACTTCACCTGGCTTGAGCCCCGAGTTCAGCTTGTGGAGAGGCTGCTGAACCTGGTCTGCGTGGGTCTCTGTGACGCACTCAGGTCTGGCCCAGGCAGAGGAAGCTGCATGTGCCTCTCCCCGCCGGGCCAGGCAGAGCCCGAGGCTCGGACAGGAGGTGGCAAAGACTGCCCTGGGAAGCCACCTTCTCTAGCCCAGTAGTAATGCTGTAACGTGGTGGCGGCTGACCATCCAGCTTTGGGAAATACATGGAAAGTCATTTGTTTCCAGTTGCATTTAACACATGGAAATGTATGGAGGACTTACAAATGGGTGAATGTGAGACTGTTTCACCCCCACCACCACCGCCCATGCTCTGAGACATTCTTAATGGAGAAGTCAGGTGGAATGACACTAGAAACCAGGGTTTGTCATGGCGACTGCAGCCTGCACCAGGGCTGCCCATCACTGCTCCACCCAGGCCCTCTGTCGACCTCAGACCTCGGATCCTTTCAGCTGCTCCGGGCAGGGCAGACTTTCACCTGCCGGGAATGTCTGGTGCATCAGATGCCCCGACACCTCCCTCCCGCCGCTTCAAAAGTCTCCACGCCACTGGCTTCAAAGTCTCAGCCCCAGCACTTAAAGCAGCCGTTTGCACAAGGCCTGGAGTCGAAGCGGGGCTGGTAAACCAGGTGGCCGTGGACCAAATCTGGTTCGTCACCTGTTCTTGTACATTGTTAAATGGTTGAAGGGAAAAGTGTTCTTTAAAGGAATAATATTTCATGACACGTGAAAATGATGCATGAAATTCAAATTTTAGGATACATAGTAAAATTTTACTGCAAAAACCTCAGATGTGGACTCTCTGGCCCTGTATACCCTCATGTTAAAGGACCACTTGGATCAGACTGACTGGGGATGCTGTCGAGGTTGGATTCCTGAGCCCACCCCCGGCCACAGGAACCGGAGTCTGTGCGTTTCATCTCCTGTGGCCAAACCTGGACAGACACTCAGACAAAACGACATCGAGGAGCCCAGGAGATGGGAAGGATGTGGTCCTCACAGCTGCTTCTGCCCAGCGCGCTCTTTCCGTGCTGTGAGCAGCGATCCCCTACACGCGGTGTGAGTGATACTGACCGTGTCCAAGCCCTTCTCTGGCCATCTCTCTTGGGACCTCTTTACTGGACAGCAGGAAGGCCGTGTTACCCCGAGGGCGCCGTGACCAAGCAGCGCACGTGGGCCTTGTGGGACATTTGGTCCCTTCCAAAAGGCCACGGAGGTTGGTCTCATCCAAACCATACATGGAGAGGTTTGCTCCAATACTCACCATGGATCACAATGACAATAGCACACGTAAAATGTTTGGGAAGTTAAGTGTTCATAATACTTAAAAAATTAGAGACCCAATATCTCCATGTGTGTTTTGGAGAGGACTGGAATTGGCAAACCGTGGCTCGGCAAACTGCGGCTCGCGAGCCACATGCGGCTCTTTGGCCCCTTGAGTGTGGCTCTTCCACAAAATACCGACTTCTGCGCATGGGCCACGAAGTTTCAATCGCACTGTACGTGCGTGCCCCCACATGGTATTTTGTGGAAAAGCCAAACTGAAGAGGCCAAAGAGCCGCATGTGGCTCTCGAGCCTTGGTTTGCCAACCACGGGACTAGATGGTCACCCGTCCAAGTCAGGTGATTTAGAACAGCAGACATTTCCTCTCTCACAGTCCTGGGGACCTCAGTCCAGCATCTAGCAGGGCCCCAGTCCCTCCTGGGAGAGAGTCTGTTCTTTGCCTCTTGTGGCGTCTGGTGGCTGCTGGCATTCTTTCACTGGCAGCCTCATCGCTTCGTCTCTGCCTCCGTGGCCACATTGCCTCGTCCTCTCCGTCTTCTCTTCTTCTGTGTCCCATCTTCTTCCGCCTTTCTCCAGCGAGGACACTTGCCATTGGATTGAGGGCCCCGCCAATATGATCTCATCTCAAGATCCTTAGCTCAATTGCATCTACAAAGACCTTTTCCACATAAGGTCCGTGCGCAGTTTGCAAGGATGAGGACAGGGACCTATCTTTGGGGCAGCCCCGTGTGTTAACCAGATGCTTTCATTTCTTCTGGACTCAGTTTCCAAGTCTTGACAGTTCTGTGCCCTGCCCTCTGGGGCTCCTGGTACCACTGCTGTCATTCTGTCCAGGTCCCTTACGTAGAAATGTACGATGGTGTCCTGCTCTCGGGAAAACTGAGAGCGCACTTCCAGGCCTGGCAGGGGCCTTTCCACGGTGATGTTGCCAGTGGTATTTTCTATTCCCTTCTCCCTCTTCCTCTCTCCGTGCCCCTCACCTCCCGGTCACCTGACCCTGCCCAGCTCCTGCCTTCCTCCTGAGCTCTACACTGTTCTTCCTGGATGGCTAGCTCTTCCTCCATCCTCGTCACCACCAGGCCTACCCTGCACCACCCAGGACCCGTTGAGGCCCCACCTCCCCACGGAAGTTCTGCGACTCCTTCACACCAGAGATACATCTCTGAGCCTCTGCACCTTTAGGGGTGCTCCCTTCCCCTTCCCCCCATCTTACTGTCATGATGTCTGTACTTGCATGCTCACAGCCCTGACAGTTAATGTCCTCGCGTCAGGGACTGGGAGAGACAAGATTGCACAGCGGGTGGGAACCAGGGCTCTGCGTCACGCCGCCCACACAACACCAGTCATTTACCAGCCTTGTATGCTGGGGCAGGTTATTTGCCATCTCAGGCCTACAGTGTTCTCATAGATGGGGATAATAATAATAATAATAATATCTCCTTCCTGGGGTTGTTGGGAGGATCAGATGAAATAATAATGCATGTAAAAGGGGCTGAAAGGGACCAAGATGGCAGCATAGGTAAACGCCAGTCCTTGCCACCTCCCACAACCACATCAAAATTACAACTAAAATAGCCTGACCGATGTGGCTCAGTGGTTGAGCATCAACCTATGAACCAGGATATCAGGTTTCGATTCCCAGTCAGGGTACATGCCTGGGTTGGGTGCTCATTCCCAGTGGGGGGCATGCAGGAGGCAGCCAATCAGTGATTCTCTCTCATCATTGTTTCTCTCTTCCCCTCTCCCTTCCTCTCTGAAAATCAATAAAAATATATTTTTTAAAAATTATAACTAAAATACAGAACAACCATCATTCAGAAATGCCTAAAATCTGGCTGAATGGAAATCCTACAAAAGTAAAGAAGAAAGCACATTGAAACTGGTAGGAGAGATGAAGGTGGGGACCAGGTTGGCATATTTTTAATCAGGAGGAATATCTGTGGTGTGGAGGCCTCCCATGAGGAGCAAGGGGTCCCAGCCCTACAACAGATCCCCTGCCAAAGGTTCCAGAGCTGGGAAGAGAAGTACTCTAACTTTGGGCTATAAAAACCAGCAGGGACTGTGGCTGAGTGACACAGAGCCTGCTGGAGACCCAGGCAGTTCCTCTTAAAGGGCCGATGCACGGGTTTACATGAACTTGCTCCCTCTGAGCTCCAGCGCTGGAGCAATGGCTTGGAGGGATCCAAGGGCATATGGGGAGGAACTGAATTGTCTGGCATCAGAGCACAAACTCGGGGGTGGCTTTCTCCCAGACAGGGATGCTCACAGGGGCCATTGTTCCAATGCTGAGACCTCCCCTGTCACAGAGCTGACTAGCAGCTATATCTGAGTCTACATCAGCTTGGCTCACACTGTTCGCTTCACCCTGGTGATTCCCTGAGGCCCTGACCCATCTAATTTGAAGCTCCACCCAAGCTGTTTGCAGCAGCTTTTCCATATGAATGGCCTGTCCTGGCTCAGGCATCAGACTTTCCTAAAATCTCTCAAACAAACTGCAGCTGGCATCAGCAAGACCCGGTACTAGCAGCAGCCTGCCTTGCCTCACAGCTTGGCCTCACTTGGGGACTTCTAAGCCCAACAGAAGTAGCAGCCATCTGCAGATTGCTCTGTAGCTCCTGCCGGGTGGCCCCAGGCAGTGGCAGTGGCTGACTTTCACCTCCCTCAAGGCCCCAGAACCAGTGCACCTGGTGGATGGCTTCAGACCATACCAGATTACAACTTAACACACTCAAGGGGAAAACTCAGTAAGCACCACTGAAGCAAGTCCTCCTCCATTGGGGTGTCTCTTGCACAGCAGCTCTTCCACTATAGTCGCAGCTGGTCCTCACAGCTAATTGGCCTGGAGGTCAATTCCTCCCAGGGATGCCAACAGCAATCAAGGCTCAACTACAATAAGATTGTGCACTAGCCCACATAGGGGCACACCTAGAGTGCCCAGCTCAGGTGACTGGGGAGGCTAAGCAACTGGGCCATACAGGACACCTACTACACAAGGCCACTCTACCAATTCCAGGAGACATAGCAGCTCTACATAATACATAGAAACAAACACAGGGAAGGAGCCAAAATGTGGAGGCCAAGAAATAAGTCACAAATGAAAGAATAAAAGAAATCTCCAGAAATAAAACACCACACAAAAAAATGAAATGGAAGCAAGTAAACTACTATATATGGAATTAAAAAACAATGGTTATAATTTTGCTCTTAATGAGAGTTTCAAGGGACTTAGTGATACTTTTAAGCATCTTAATAAGAACATCAAAGATATGAAAAAGGACCAGTTAAAAATTAAGCATACACTAACTGAAATAAAGAATAATTTACAGGGATTCAACAGTAGAGCAGAGGATTCTGAGAATCAAATCAATGATTTGGAATATGAGGAAGCGAAACCTCTCAGTAAGAACAGCAAAAAGAAAAAAAGGATCCAAACATAGAAAGATAGTGTAAGTAGGCTCTGGGACATTCACATTATGGGGTGCCAGAAGGAGAAGATAGGTAACAAGATATTGAAAACCTATTTGAAGAAATAATGACAGAAAACTTCCCCTACCCGGTGAAAGAAATAGACTTACAAGTCCAGAAAGTGCAGAGTCCCAAACAAGAGGCACCCAAAGAGGACCACACCAAGACACATCGTAACTAAAATGCCAAGGGCTAAAGACAAAGAGAGAATCTTAAAAGCTGCAAGAGAAAAGCAGTTAGTTACCTATAAAGGGAGCACCCATATGACTATCAGCTGATTTCTCAACAGAAACTTTTCAGGCCAGAAGGGAGTGGCAACAAATATTCAAAGTGATGAATAGCAAGAACCTATAACTAAGATTACAGTATCCAGCAAAACTATCATTTGGAGTTGAAAGTCAGATAAAGAGCTTCACAGACAAGAAAAAGCTCAAGGAGTTCATCACCACCAAACCAGTATTACATGAAATGTTGAAGGGATCTCTAAGAAGAGGAAGAAGAAGAAAAAAAGAAAAAAATATGAACAATAAAATGGCAATGAATACATATCTATCAACAATTGAAACTAAAAATCAAAATAAACAAACAAGGAATCTAATGAACAAAATAAACTGGTGAATAAAATAGAACCAGGCATGGAAATATGGAACAGACTGACGAATCTCAGAGGAAGGCAGGTGGGGGATGGGAAGAGATTAGCCGAAGAACTTATATGCATACTAGAGGCCCGATACACGAAATTCGTGCACTGGGGGGAGGGGGGGTATCCCTCAGCCCAGCCTGCATCCTCTCCAATCTGGGACCCATTGGGGGGGTCGGACATCCTTCTCACAATTTGGGAATGCTGGCTCCCAATCACTAGCCTGCCTGCCTGCCTGATTGCCCCTAGCTGCTTCTGCCTGCAGCCCGATCACCCCCTAACCATGCCCCTGCCAGCCTGATCGACACCTAACTGCTCCCCTGCTGACCCAATTGCCCCCAACTGCCCTCCCCTGCCAGCCCGGTCACCCCTAACCGCCCTCCCCTGCTGGCCTGGTCGCCTCCAACTGCCCTTCCCTGCCGGCCTTGTCACCTCCACCTGCCCTCCCCTGTGGATGCCACCATCTTTGATGGTGGGGCAGTCAATTAGCATATTCCCTCCTTATTGGCTGTGGGTGCCACCATCTTTGCAATGGCATGAAGGTCAAGTAGCATATTCCCTCTTTATTAGATAGGATATGCATTACCTATGGACACAGACAGTAGGAGGTGAAGGCCTGGGTGGGCTAGGAACCAGGTGAAGATGGCAATGAGGTGAACAAAGAGGGGCATCTGTAATATTCTCAGCAATAAAGATTTTTTTTTAAATAATGCATGTAACATAGCTAGAATATAGGAAGCATACAATATTTAGCTGTTACTATTATTTTATCTCTATTTCCTGATGACTAATATAGAACTTCAAGAAGTAGGCAGTAAATCATCAGCTCAGAATGGAGCCCAGAAGCAGGGGCCTGAGTTCTGTTTGGATCCATGTCTAACAGTTCTAGGTATGACGTATCTTTAGCCAGAACCAGCATAAATAAACCAACTTTTTCCCTTTTGCTGGGTGTGAGTAATGTTAGAAATCATGCTGTAATATTTTTTATACTACGGTATTTATTTTCATCAAGTGGAGTGTTGGTGGTTAAATATGTTTTCACTTTTTAGTGATTTCTATCATACAACATAGCTTGTAGTCAAACCCCCAATAGCCCGAAGTCGCCAAAGAGGAAGGTCGTTCATTGCAATGAAGTTCATCAATAGAAGCAAGTGCCTGGGCAGGACAGGCACCGCGGGCTCGGCCACCTGCCAGGACCAGTAGCGTGTGGATCCCTTTTCAGACCACAGTGACGCTCCTGAGGAGGAGCCTGCCACGCGAGCCTAGGAGACGGCACTCACTTCAGGATTCATGACCTAACGGACTGCGCTGTGGGGCTGGGGGTCCAGGCAGAAATCACGCTCAGTGGCTCCCAGGCCCCGCTCAGGCGACCCTGAGACCGGACCGGTGTAGCAGACGGTGGTCTGGCAGCTTCTTAGCCCAGTGGGTGGGCGGGGCTGCACCCACATTTACAAGCTTTAGGACCGCAGCTCCGGTCACAGCAGGAGGCAACCAAGGAGGGTGAGTAGAGCTCTGGGCTAGAGGCACATGCCGGGCTGACTTGGAGGAGTTGCTGTGATGGCGGAGCCTGGCTGCACCGAGGGTTGCGGTGCAGATGGCTCTGCCCGGCGCAGTGGCTGCGTTTCCTAAGGGCGGCCTGTGATGGGCGCTGCTCTGCTGCCCGGCTTTCCGGCCTCTCAGGCTCCGGCCCTTGGGAAGTCCCAGGGAATCGGCCCGAGTCCTGTGCAGGCGGCTCGGGTGTTGGCACGCCTCTTCCAGGACGCACAGCGCCCACAAGCGTGTGCCCCTTTGTGACTCCTTTATCCAGGAGTCGGTCTGCCTTTTCCCTGTGGAAGCACAGTTATGAAGTTGACCTCAAAGGATAATTTTTTTAAAGCAAATGTAACCTATGCTGTAGCCACATGTAATACATTAGCAATGAGAAAACTATTTTTAAAAACCTCCTGGTTACCCATCTCTGCCCCATCCCCGCTCTCCACGGGGAGCAGCCTGCCACTCCCACCCCCCTCCTGCAGAACACCCTCCCCCACCCCACCACCGCCCTCCCCATCCCCACCCGCACAGAACACCCTTCCTCGAAGGACCAGCAGGGCATAGCTGAGTCTCATCTCTCTCCTGGGCTCTCCTGATGTGGTGTGGGAAGTCTGCTCTGCAGGCTGAAGCGTCTGGGTTACGGGCTCGGTCAGAGGGCAGTCTCCTTCACAAGGGGCCAAGTTTGTGCCCAGGTCTTTCGTATATGGAGTTTCTCATTCAGTCCACACGGGGCCTCTCTGGTGCCTGCGGAGTAATAACTTTAGAGATTTTAGCAATAACTATGGCATGTACAGCACTTACTATACACTGAGCAGCGTTCCATGCTTCATATTTATAGGACTTTATTTAATCCGCCCAGCAAGCCAGCAGATGTGTTATCATCATTTCCCAGATAAGGGAAACCGAAGCACTGGAGGGGTTAAGACGGAGAAAGGCAAATACCACATGGTTTCACTTATATGTGGAATCTAATGAACAACATAAATGAACAAACTAAATAGAGACAGACTCATAGACACAAAGAACAGCCTGATGGTTGCTGGGGGGACGAAGGGCCTCAGGGGACTGGGGGACAAGGTGAAGGGACTGAGGAGTACAGATTGGTAGTTACAGTCACAGAAGTAAAGTACAGCATAGGGAACGTAGTCAATAGTATTGTAATATCCATGTTCAGTGCCAGGTGGGCACTGGAAATAGCGGGGACACTTTGTAAAGTGTATGGTTACCTAACCACTGTGCTGTACACTGAAACTAATACAAAATAATATTGAATGTAAACTGTGATAGAAAATTCTTTAATTAAAAAATAATAAAATAAAATGTGTATATTCATTTTTTTAAACAAAAGAAAGGAAGGAAGGAAGGAGAGAGACCCAGGACCCCACCCCAGGTGGCCTGTCCCAGTGTCAGCCCAGACCCTGAAAGTCAGGGAAGGAAGATGGGACCGGGCCTGAGAGCGGTCCAAAATGTATTAAGAATAACACACAAGTGGGGGAACCGGCAGGGAAATCCAAATGTGAAAGTAGATGTGAAGTTATTCAAAATAAAATTTGGGGGTGGGGGAGAATGGAGGATAACAAACATGAGAAAGAATATTAAGGATGTTTCTAAAAAATGAGTCCCGAGGGCCACCAGCACTGCCGTGTCCGGGAGTCGCGGGACAGTGGTCGCGAGCATGTGCCGCGCTCTGTCTGACAGCGGTGGGAATTGTCCTGGGCAGGGGCTACGCAGCACGGAGGGGGAAACAGGCCACGTGCCTGCATGGCCACGAGTTTCCCACAGGATGGCCAGTGGGGAAGGGGGGACTGCTAATGAAATCATATCGGGATAGAGTCTTAGCAATTTTGGGGGGGGATCAAAATCAACTCTACCCTTCCTCCTCGACACTGAACTAAATTATATTGGTTAGAAAGTAAAAAACATAAAGAAAAATAGAATTACAGCAAATGGCATTCTAATACTATAATAAACTGAACAAATCACAAAGAAAAGCATCAGAAATTTTAACTATCTAAAAGTGAAAACCTTATTACATTAAAGGATATTAAAAGACCAATTTGGAAAACAGTTTGCAGTTTAACATTTTTATTATTGTAAACAATTCATTCAAATTGATTTTTTTTTAAATCCCAAATCCCAGGAAATGCATGGCAAAGGTCACTCACAGACAAAAGAAGTAGTCGAGCATCGACCTGTTCACTGAAAGGTCGCCAGTTCAGTTCCGTCGGGGCACGTGCCCAGGTTTCGTGCTCGATCCCTGGTAGGGAGAGTGCAGAGGCAGCCGATTGATGTTTCTCTCTCATCAATGTTTCTCTCTCTCTCCCTCTCCCTACCTGTCTCTCTAAAATCCATAAAAACGTATTTTAAAAATAATAAAAACAGTGACTTGCTGGAGAGGGTGCAGACAGGCCTCTGTCTCATAGTGCTGGTCACATGCCAAAGCTGTCCAGTTCTGTGATGAAATCAGTTCATGGTTCTTTCTATGAGTCATGGAAATCATCCTACCATTGATTTAGCAACTCTATTTCACAGGCTCTAGCTTTAGTAAAGAATCCAAAGTAGTGGATAGTGGATAGGGTGAAAGGTATGTGTGCAAACATATCATTCGCCCTATATAATAAAGAGGTGATATGCAAATTGACCATCACTCCAACGCACAAGATGGCCGCTCCCATGTGGTCAAAGATGGCCTGCAGGGGAGGGCAGTTAAGGGTGACCAGGCCTGCAGGGGAGGGCAGTTGGGGGGGACCAGGCCTGCAGGGGAGGGCAGTTGGAGGGAACCAGGCCTGCAGGGGAAGGCAGTTGGGGAGGGACCAGGCCTGCAGGGGAGGGCAGTTGGGGGGGACCAGGCCTGCAGGGGAAGGCAGATGGGGGGGACCAGGCCTGCAGGGGAGGGCAGTTGGGGGCGACCAGGCCTGCAGGGGAGGGCAGTTAGGGGTGACCGGGCTCAGTGCGTCTGTGTCCAGGGCTCTGCCCCGTCACTTCCCCTCCTGGTGAAGAGCCTGATATTCCCAAATGCCAAGTGTTTCTCCTGGTCCTGCGGTGTGGGGTGGTGAGGCGGGCCATCCAGCCCTGTGTTGTTCAGTCCCAGCCACCATATGGTTGTGGCGTAACTTTTCTCAGGGGTGGTCGACAGTCCCAGCATGGCTGGTGCTACTTTAACATTCCAAAACATCCTGGTCTTTCCCTAGAAATTTGCCTCACTGCTTCCTTCATTACAAAATGCCCTTTAGGGGGACATGTTGCCCCTAGAGAAGCAGGAGGAACGTCCTGCAGAGCTGCGTCCGGTGGCTGCTCTAAAGCAGGAGGGACCTCTGACCGAAGTGCATCGGGAGGCCACTCTGCACGCTTGCTGTTTGGGTCAGCACTGGGACCCAACCTGCTTTACTTATCCCTTTTTTTGTCTGAGTGGCAGGAAGCCCAGAAATATAAGCTTGCATGCCAAGAGATGGCTCTAAATATAGTGCTCAGTGGGCAGGAAGGTTTGCTCATGAGTGAAACTGCTGTGTGCAGGCACTCGCGGCCACCCTGCGGCAGGAAGGGCGCGCTGGGCTCAGCCAGCCTCCACCACAGGCGCTCAGCGGGAGGCGCAGAAACAGAGCTGGGCAGGGACCCTGCACGCTCCCGTCTCCTGCCAAGATACGCAGCTCAGACTGCGGGCACAGGGCTGGCTGCTTTTCTCTCCAGGATTTAGGAATGAAGTGAAACATGACAGCCAGCTTAGAGACCGGGAGCCAGCCTTGCGCACGCGTCCTGTGCACAGTGGTGTTTATAAGAGGTGGAGAAGCCCGCCTGCCGCTCGGAGAGCCAGGACGTGGCTGGGTCCGGCCTCCCGGCCGGATTTGGAACCTGGCTGCTGTCCCTCATTCTCCCGGCGTTTTTTTTCTCTCCTACCCACTCACGCTTGATACCGTTCAAAGGAGACAAAGCTAGATTAGTAGACCAGCTGGAAACTACTAACTTTAAAAGGTCATCTGTCCGTTTCCACCTAAAGAGCTTAGCTCAAAACCGCCCACCGTCTCTTGCCCTCAGCAATTAAACAGAACATCCTCTGGGAGCAAAGCTGGCGAATGAGATCGCCCCAGAATGGAGAGACGGTGTGCTTGTCCTTCGGGTCCAATTCCCTAATAGAGGCTTCCTTGACCTCACTGTTTTTTTCTTTTTGTCGTGGCAGTGGACATACAGTGATGGCTTTGTAGGTAAACGTTGATGTGTGTTTTGTGGGAAAAGCCCAAGGAGACACTAACGGAGCCGTGCGTGTTGTGTGCGCAGTCAGCGGTGCTGGATGTATTTCCTTGAACAGTGGCCGCAGCGCGCAGCGGGAGACCGTGAGCTCAGAAAAGGAGGGGAGGGGCTCGGGTGGTCGGGAGCATCCTGCTGACAGCGACCAGCCTCTGCGGAGACAGACTGGTGACCACAATGACCAGCTGGGCACCAGTGACTGTGATACGGAAGGACCCATGGCCGTATCCAGCAACTCCCCAACCCCCGTGTGTGCTTTCCCGCTGGCTGGGAGAATGCAAGGGAGAGAGAACCAGTCATCCATCCATGTTTTTACATTAGCTTTTATTTTGCTCATTGTGATCCCTTCCATGCGTATGTGGGAGACAGAGGCAGCCCTGAACAGTGCTGCTCAGCATTAGCAGCCATAGGTCGCGACCACTGGAAAGTAAACCTGCCGTCCACGGACAGTGTGGGCGTCCACGCAGACCGACAGAACCTTCAGGGCCCACAGGTGGGAAACGAAGGGGTGTCTGGTCCGGCCTCTTTCTAGGGTCCTTATCTTCCCGCTGCAAACAGGCCAGTTTAGAAGCAGCGGCTGACCCCACGGTCTTCCTGTGGTCACGGCAGGACGCCCCGACCTGGAGAAGCGTCTCGCCGCCCACTTCCCCTTGTGGTGACGCATTCCTGTGATTGCGGCCGCGAGTTTAAAAACGTCCTCACTGCACGGGTGTGTCCAGGTTTTAGGGTTCTGGTGGCCACAGAGGAGCAGCACTGTCCTCATTAAACACCTTCTGTTACAAGGTAGTAACCTAAGTTGCAAAGAGAAACATTTTCCCACGCAGAACTGATTAGAGCTCTTAGTTTGCAAGCATGTTTAATTTTTCCTAAAGTGATCTTCGTGCAAAGAGACTTATCTTGACACAGCGACTCCACGATGTCTTCGGAGATTTCACGAGGCACAGAGCCTCGCCCTCGGAGCAGGGCCCGGAGCCGTGTGGCTGCTGAGCCTCAGAGACCAGGCTGGTCGGCGCTGACGTGCGCGCTCAGTGTGAAGTGCACAGTGGGTTTGGAAGTCTTTTGTTTTGTTTTGTTTTCCGGTTAATCCTCACCCGAGGATATTTTTTCCATAAATTTTTTTAGAGAGAGTAGGAGGGAGAGAGACACAGAGAGAAACATCGATGTGAGAGAGACACATGGATTGGTTGCCTCTCGCGTGTGCCTCAACCGCGGCCCGGGATCGAACCTGCAATCTAGATACGTGCCCTTGACCGGAATCAAACCCGGGACTCTTCAGTCTGCAGGCTGACGCTCTATTCACTGAGCCAGACTGGCCAGGGTGGTTTGGAAGACTTTGTATGAGAAAAAGGGTGTAAAATATCTCATTAGTAATGTTCATATTGATTACATGTTAAAATGATAATCTTTTCATGTTGTGCTAAATGACACAGATTATTAAAATTAATATCTCCTTTTCTTTTCTGTAACGCGGCTACTAGAAAATTCAGAATGACACGTGTAGCTTGCCTGGTACTTCCCGGTACTGTGCTGCCTTAGACTTGGAGACCCCACATTTCAGAGTCAGCGGCAGTGGCAGGAACTCTACCCTCCCAGGAGTAGCTGGGTTGTCTGAGAGGCCTGGGGGCAGGGGGCGGGTTGAGAAGGAAAGCAGGCAGTCTGGGCTGAGTGGGGAGCAGTTCTCCAAACTCCCGCCTCACCGTGCTCCTGCCCAGGAGTTCTTGATGGGCTTAAGGGACAGTTGTAGAAGCTTCCAGGGCACTGCACCCAACTCAAGCCAGAGTGACGGTGGTTCTGTGAGGACAACACCTTGAAGGGGTGGCCACAGTGCAGGAGGGAGCACTCAAGCCTGGCCGGCTGAGCTCCAGCATCCGCTCTGGCAAAGGGGCAAGGCAGGAGGGAGGGGCTCATCCCTGGGCAGGATGCTGACACTCGGGGGGGGGGGGGGGGGGGGTCGCAGGTGCCCGCCTTTGCTGCTGTCTACAGAGACCTCAGAAGGTACGGACTGGATGCGAATTGCACACTTATTACATGCCAACTGTCCACCAGGCACGGGGATTTTGTCTGTGCATTAAAAGAATAAATAAGAGAGTAAGGTATGGCCCCTGGCCTCGGGGGGATGGTCAGCTACTAGACGGTGAAGGCTGGCTGGTTGTCCTTTGCAGGTGGTTAAAATTGGATATTTCTCAGCAATGGACGGGCAGCGGATCTGAACACCCCCTCGCCCACGGGGAGTGGCCGCGGCCTCCGGCGGCTTCAGATCTTCCCCCAGAGCCCAAGTCCATGGAGCAGATCTCTGTTTGTTCACTGCTGACACCGGCACCGAGGCAGTGGCTGGCACGTGCTGTGCTGAGTGGATCACTGTAAAGTGAACCACGGGTGGATGAACCCGTTCCTCTCGGGAAGACAGGCCCCGGAGGCCTGGAAGGTGGAGAAGGTGTCTCCACACCAGTCAGCTTCCTCCCTCCCCACCTTCCTCCCTTTTCTTTCCTTCCCAACTTCCTTCCAAGAGTTGGTGCCTTTTCTGATGCGAAGCCAGGCCTCCCTGCCTAAATCAGTCTTTCTCTTTCCCAAACTTCCTCCTACTCTTTCCTCTTCCCACCAAAACCCAGTGGCTTTTTCTCCTGCCGGTTCCTGCAGTCACCGCCCTTCCTCTACTGTTTCCCTAATTACAGGGGTGGGGAACGTCCGGCCTCCGTAGAAGGCCCTCGATAGCATTTGGTCTGGCCCTGCCAAGGCGTTAGGGGTGACTTAAATGTTTGACCAAATAGAGCAGGCTGTTTAAGCTGATGCTTCCGTATGGCCCTCGAATGATGCGAAATGCCCAGCTGGCCCTTGGCAGAAACAAGGATCCCACCTTGAGGATGAGGATGTTGTGAGCGGCTTACGAACGACAGGGGTGTTGCTGGTGCCCTGGTTTGGGCCGCAGGTGACACCCCCAGGGCAGCAGCCTGTTGCTGCAAATACCATGCATCGATGCCAGGTGGGCAGGACTGGGTGGTGGCCTTAGCCCAGAGCTGTGGGCACCTCTGTTGTTGGCCAGCTTGTCCTTTCTCTCGTTCTTATTTCATCATCCGTACTTGCCCTGCTCACAGGAGAGGACGGTGGAGTGCGCAGCTTGGGGGCAGGATGACACTTGACTTCGTTTCTGGGGATATACTTGCTGTTGTTTTTGGAAGGGGCATCTCTATGTCACAACTTCTCTTTTCCAACAACCCAGAAAGCATCTCCGACATCCAACGTATGTTTCTGAAGGCAGATTATAACATTTGCATAAACCCTCGTCATGAATAGGAATATTGCTCTTTTTAGCAACCTTGCCAGCTCCCAATAGGAAAAAGAAGTGCGTTAAGCATTTTTAAAAACCTTCCTTAATGGTCCGGGTTTACGCGTGGAGTGGTTTTCATCTCATGCTGCTGCAGGACGAAGGACGCGCCCACCTGGGCGCACGCGTGCAGCGAGGATACAGGGCGCAGGCATTTCACCAGTGGCTCCTTCATCCAAGTTCATGTTCATGCCACGCTGCTTGGAAAAGTAGTTTCCTCGGTCCTTGTCCTCAGTCCTGCCTCCTGCTTCCTTTCGTCAGATGTTTGTGTAGCACATAAAGCAAACAGCAAGTGGGAGCATGCTTTCCAGAAGAGTTGGGGGGTTTTGTACCACTTTATAGTTTGGGGTGTTTGTGGCATAAACTGTATGTAAGTCTCATAAACAGAGCCTTTCAGTTAAATTGTAAAGAACTGTTAAGTGCTCGGTGGGTTCCGGAAGATTCAGGATCTCGGCTGTTCCAGAAGTCTCTCTCGAGCGTTGAGGCCACGAGCCACAGCACGGGCTGCGCAGTTAGCAAACCCAGAAATCGGACTGGAGGTCAGAGCCGGCCTGTGGGTAACGCAGTTTACTCCATGGCCCGGAGAGCTGGGCGTGCTGGGATCTGGGAGACAGGAAAGCCCAGCGAAAGCAGCTGTTCGGAAGACAACACATTGTCAGAGTCTAAACTGGGTGCAGGGCCATCCAGCAGCTTCCCACTATAGCTCTCAAATGGAGCTAGGACTGCTCCGCCTTATAAACCATGCACTCTGTACTATGTGCAAAAACATGAAAGGAGGTAGAAATATCCTATCTAATAAAGAGGGAATATGCTAATTAACCCTCACGCCATTGCAAAGATGGCAGTGCCCATAGCCAATAAGGAGGGAATATGCTAATTGACTGTCCCACCCTCAAAGATGGCAGCACCCACAGCCAATAAGGAGGGAATATGCTAATTGACTGCCATGCCCTCAAAGATGGCAGCGCCCACAGCCACAAGATGGCCAGCAGGGGAGGTCAGTTGTAGGCAATCAGGCCAGCAGGGGAGGGCAGTTGGGGGCAACCGGGCCGGCAGGGGAGGGCAGTTGGGGGCAACCGGGCCGGCAGGGGAGGGCAGTTGGGGGCAACCGGGCCGGCAGGGGAGGGCAGTTGGGGGTGACTGGGCTGGCAGGGAGGGCAGTTGGGGGCGACCAGGCTGGCAGGGGAGTGGTTAGGGGGCGATTAGGCAGGCAGGCAGGCAAGTAGTTGGGAGCCAGCAGTCCCGGATTGTGAGAGGGATGTCCGACTGCCTGTGGGATCGGGCCTATACCGGCAGTCGGACATCCCCCAAGGGGTCCCAGATTGCCAGAGGGTGCAGGCTGGGCTGGGGGACACCCTCTCCCATGTACAAATTTCGTGCACTGGGCCACTATTTATTTAATAAGCTCCTACCTTGTGCCTGGCTCTGTGCAAGTCACTTCCATGCACACGATCTCCTTCATCTCTGCGATATTTGGGCTCATTCTGTAGGAGGTTGTGTTGCTCCTGGGTAAATACCTACAAGTAGAGGGTAGATACTTGTTTAACTTTATAAGAAACCATCAAGCAGCTCTCTGAAGAGATGGTACCATTTTGCAGTCCTGCAAAGTCCGGGTTGTTCTGGGAAATCGAACCTTTCCCTCAACAAGAATGTGCCGTCCGCTCAGAGTGAAGTACGGGAGGTGGTGTGGGCGCTGCCCTCTCCTGCCAGGCCTGCTGTTCCTGGGCACACACCCTCCGCCCCCAGCACCTGCCTGCTGCCCACCGCCCTGCCACTTCACTTCGAAGCCGGTGTTCTCTCAGCTGTAACCTGTGATGAGATTTGGCTCCTGAACAGGGACCAGTGTTCTAGGATGCGAAAGCACTTCCAACATTATAGAGAGGAATTGCAAGTAATGTTATTGAATAAATTCAGCATGTCACACTGTATAAGGTTAAGGGATACTTCGAGGCATTTGGGTATCAAATTGAAGCCTATCAAGTTGAAGCATTTCCTTTGATACATTTATAGATTATAATACGATTGCCCATGTAGCAGCATTTATCACATTACATTATACTACAGTGTTACTGTCTATATTCATTAGACTGTACTTTAGATTTCCATGGTACTTTTTATTACAAGTGTGTTCCTGCAAAGTGATTTTTTAATAGACACACTGATGTATAGGAGTCCTTCCTGCTGTGATATACACATTCTCTAGCAAAATAGATTGTAAATTCTATAGAGTATCTATTCTATCTACTATAAGTTTAAGTTATCTCCCTTATTTAAAAAATTGGGGGTAGAGCTCTTAAGGTACTGTACATGTTCAACACACAGTGTCATTTCTCCTGGAAAACGTCACTGCTACCTGTCGTAAAATTTTACTTTAGAGCTTTTTTTCTGGAACTTAGCTGCATAATTGCCAAAGCCCTGTCTTGACTATCTTTAAAGGCTCATACAGTATATGTTAGCATTGCAGAGGTAGGGACTGCCAGAAGAAATATACTGCAACATAGCTTTGACATTCCATCAGTCCTCAAAAAGAAGTAAAATTATTTCATTTCTTAACTATGCATTTGGGAATTTCAGGTTTTTTCTGTCAGTATATTGAGATGGCACCTATTAGGGAAAGCTAAGGAAATGCTGCGGAATGCTTCGTGATGCGGCTGGCATGGAGGGATGGGTCTCCTCTCACTGCTTATCCTCGAGTTCAGCGATTTTTAAACCTTTCCACCCCGTGGCACACATTAACTGATCACTAAAATTCTGCGACACACCAAGAAATACGTTTTCTGCCGATCTGACAAAAAAGAAAAGTAGATTGAATTTTGATTCATTCACACCGGACAGCTCTTATTGTGTTGGCTCGTCATTTTATTATTTGATAATCCAAGGGGGAAGCGGTCGCTGCCCCTGACTAAATAGTCAGGTGTCACCTGTTTTACTTGGAAATCGCTGTGCTAGTTTAAATAGACTGTGTAATTAGCTATTTGACTATTTGCTATTGGTTGATTCAGGGGTGTCTTCCCGTTAGTTCTGGCCTCCCCAGTGGAAAGGGTCAGCCCGTTAGCTAAGCACATGGTTTTAACCCTTTGCACTCCGAACCATTCTGGACATTGGCTACCAGCTACTCGACGGTACTTTGCGGCGGAAACGTGCATTTACAGACCCTCGTATTATTTAGTATAATTTTGGAACCAAGTAACGTATTATAATGATATTGGACTTATATGAATTGGGTGACATCGAGGAATGTATATTTGCAGAAAAACCAATATTTTATTGTTTATAATTTTGTACAGTATGATAAGTTTTGTAACACTCCCCAATATGCATTGCAGGCTGATTAGTGCATGTTTGACAGTAATAAGTGGTTTGACGCCTGCCACCAGGCGTTTTCCTGTTAGAACACACAATGCAGTCCCGTTTTCTTTGTCCCACATCGGGAATATGTAGTTTATTGTTTAATCCGACATAAAACCCGCTGACATTTCTTGTATATATCTTAGTAATTTTACGATATTTTGATTTAATTTCTTGTGCCATTTCAAGATAAAACTTCAGGGAAACATGCATGTCTCAAAAAGTTGCGTTGAAATAACTCAATTCCCCGTGATCACTAATAAACTGCAATGTCCCCTGAGAGGGGACATCCGAGTGATATGCTAGAATTCCGATGTTCCCTGAGAGGGGACAGCGGAGTGCAAAGGGTTAAGCAAAGATCACCCTTCCCCAGGCTCTGTGCGTCAGCCTGTGTATTTGTGGATTGTGATAAACATGTCACACACTAACCTGCAGCCGGAGGAGGCTGTGGCGGATGCAGCAGGGAGGACGAGGAGACCGCTGAATGGACATTTGAACTCTCCATGTGACTGCGTAGGGCAGCAGGGGAGGCTGGTTAACCGTGCGGCTAGCGGTCTGTGACATCTTTGGCTGTGCTCTTCCCTTGAGATCCAGTTGCTTTCATGCAGCACCTGAGGGAGACGCCTTACGTCTGTTATGGTCCCCGGATGGAGCTCAATGGACTTCTCCCTGTGACCTCAGAGTTCTGGAATAGCTTGGGCCGAAGAAGTACAGAGCGAGACATCTGAGGAGTGTTGTTTTCAGGAGCCACACTTCCAAAGGGGAGACGAGGCAGGTGAAGTTAACTTTAATAAAACAGTTTACCCAACCCAACACGCCCAAGGTGTTATATCAACAAGTATGTAATCAGTATTTTAACACTATTAATGAGATATTGTAGATTCTTCAAAATAAGTATCCCAAATCTGGCACGTCTGTCACGCTTACAACACATTCAACTCAGACGAGCCACACTTCAAGTCTCGAGGTGTCTCCCTATCTCAGGCTCGAAGACCACTCACGTGGTTTTGCCGTGAAAATTCTTGACTGTTTTTCTTAACTTGGAGTGACATTTCACTATCCTCCGGTCTTCAGATTATTGGAAAGGAAAGTTTGGTCATTAGAAAAGCCAGTATGTCCTGAACATCCGCTGTGCTAACAAGCATGTTCCACTAACTCATCTCATTAATGTTCACGACCCTGAGCAGGTAGGCATAGCAGCCCCGTTACCCATGGACATGGAGACACGGACAGATAGGCTCACCCGTGTGAGGCCTCCTGGGGAGTAGGCTGGACCTCCTTCCCGCCCCCCCCCCCATCACGCCCTCGGGGCACCGGAGACTCCAGACTAACTGAGCATCCGTTCATATTTATTTGGTGGGGACGTGTGAGGATATGTACCCACTAACGTCACAGAGACATCTGTAAGCGTGTTTATAACTTGGAGTCCTTCCTCCCCATAGGGTTTGATAGGGAGGCTGAGCCAGCTGCGGACATAGGTGAGGGACCAACCTGCCCCTTCTCCGCTGCTCCGGGTGGAGCTGTGAACACGGAGAGGAAAAGCAGACGCGAATTCCCGATGTCCTCTCCAGCTAAAGGCTGAAGAAGGGCGATGTTCTGCAGGAGCTGATCTGCTGAAGTATCGTCTTGTAGATTCTGTTGGCACGTGGACCATATTCGAGCCAGCTCTTGCCTTTGAACCGCTTGCTGCCTCTGTCCATTCCCACAGCAAACAGGACAGGCTGGGAGGGGTGGAGAGCAGGCTCGAGGCGTTCCTCTCCCAGGCCGCTCCTGAGTGTTCCAGTTAAAGCAGAGTGTAGGACCCCTACCCCTACCCCTACCCCCACCCAGCCATCTCGGTGTCTGCCATGCAAGAAAGGACTGACTCTATGCCTTGGGAAAAATGTGTTGGGAAAAAAAAGATTCAAAAACTGTTCACCGAAGTATTGCAGGATTATATAGCCTCCTTCGGAGGGACCGAAGCATCTTCCACCCACAGGAGTTTATCAGCTCGGCAGCGAGCCCCATGGCAGCAAAGCACGCTCTTTGTGGCCTGCGATCCAGGAGCTGATATCTCCTTGGTGCATGGGCTGAACTGGAGCCCTTTCCTGTTGGGTTTCCTGTTCTCCGGCAAGTGTAAGCACCGAAGCCACATTGCTGCATATGCACTAAGAGCATTATCTGCTTAAGACATCTGGGCCAAATAAACTACCCATTTTTAAAAAAAAAAAAATATGTTTTTATTGATTTCAGAGAGGAAGGGAGAGGGAGAGAGAGATAGAAACATCAATGATGAAAGAGAATCATTGATTGGCTGCCTCCTGCACGCCCCACACTGGGGATCGAGCCTGCAACCCAGGCATGTGCCCTTGGCTGAAAGGAACCTGGGACCCTTCAGTCCGCAGACCGACGTTCTAGCCACTGAGCCTAACCAGCTAGGGCCCCTTTGGTTTAAATAAGCTTTATTTCACCAAAAGAAAGGTCTGCCTCCTTCGAGCTGACAGCACCGAGCCTGTGAGGAGCGTGGAGGCGTTGTCCGGTCCCCTGCGTGACCCAGGGCAGGGGTTAACCTCCGGAGCCGGTCTCTCCCGGGGTGGGCTGTGGCGCGTGGCTCGCATCGCCATAGCCATCGGGGCGGCTCAGCAGGAAACGAGGGAGCTGCCTCCCGGGCACAGTGGGCACAGCACCGTCCACCAAGGCTTGGTTCCTGACTTTGGACTCCAGGGCGACTGGGTTTGATGGGCATTGTCTGGCACGGCTTTTGTGATCGTCCCCTTGGCAGACCGAGTGCACCCCTGGGGCAGCACCACTGAGAGCTGGGTGGCCGGTGGATTGCGGAGGTTTGCGTTTTTAACCCTGCTCTCTGGACGCCAGTCCCCGCTCCACATGCTCACCAACCGAAGCCAGCTCTCCCACATTTGGGGGATTTTTATAGAGCTTCCCGCATAGGCAGGGTCGGTCATGGCCTCCATTGCTAGGCCTGTTCCCCGCTGGGCAGACTGGGGATGGGGCTGAAAATCTCATGCTTCTTTCCTGCGACGGACCCATACAGGAGGCCCCCTGCAGAGCCCCCCGCTCCCCCCCAGCCCACCCACAACCACTCATTAGACAGAAGGAGCTCCTGTCAGGAAGGAAATTCCAAGGGTGCCAGGATCAGAGACCAAATATTAGAACAAACGCTGCTCTTACCACCTAGGAAGTCCCCACTGTAGGAACTGGGGCCGAAACCAGTCTGCAGCTCTTCTATCATTTCACCACAGGTTCTTAATAAACACTACTCTCCACGCCCCTTCCCTCTACAAGATGGGGGTCTAGTGAGGCGAGAGACGCCAGGCGTGGCCCATAGCCCAGCTTTGGTGCTGAGGTTTCTTGGTGGAAACAGCCCTGGTCTGTGTTCTTTTGTGTCCTTACTGAACTGGCCGTCCCTCTGGCGCAGAGCTGTCCCGTGGTCTCAGAGCGACGCAGACCAGTGCCTGCCAGTGTGGGCTTTGCTGCTGTCTGACCTTGAAAATGACCTCTCTCTCAGGCCTCAGCTTCCTCACTGGAAGGGTGTGTATGTGTGTGCGTGTCGGGGAGAGGTGATACCTATTTTGCAAGGTTGTAATAGGGATTACATTAGATAATATATGCAAAAACATTTAGCGTAATTCCCAGCACACATTAAGAGCTAAAGAAATAATAGTAATTATTGTCATGGTGGGTCTTTTATATACTCTTGGGCTAAACTACTTTGAAGTCACACACACACACACACACACACACACACACACACACACACCAGCTCTTGCCATTCTAATGGGCCTGTTGATAAGGGCAGTAATCAGTGACTATTCACTGATAAGCTCTGTTTGCCTTTCCCGCAGCAGCTGATAGCGGGCAGGCACCCTGTTACATTTCCCAGCCCTGTGAATAGCTCACACTATTCGGGAACAGCTAGAAATAGCCAGGCTGATTTTCCCTGCTCCACTGCAGCGGCTGGAGGGCCGCATGATGTCACCCTGGGTGCACTGCCAGGGGTGAGCTCATGGGGCGGGGCAGCTGCAGCTGCGCCAGCCCTTCCCGGGAGCCCTGCGTCCTCCAGCTCCCCTGACCCTGCCCCCCACCCGCCCCGGCCCTGCACCCCGCTGAGCTCTGCCCATGAATGACTGGAAAGTGGCATGGGGAAGCCCCCGTGCATGTTAGTGCTGGGGTTGCTAAGAATCGGTAGGCAGCGCACAGCCCCTGTGGTCACTGAGCAGCCTTCGGCTCGCTGCCATCCTTGTCTGGGAGCAGCTTCCCCTTTCCTGCTCGGATCACAGCTCCATGGGCCTGACCCGGTGGGTGGGCCTGACCCAGTGGGTCTGAGCTGACCTCGGGCTGGCCCTGAGCCGGGGCCTTGGCAAGAGAGAGCGTGTGACAGTCCCCACATTATTTTCCTGATAGTCTGTGTTGTCTACATGGCCAGATCAGAAATGGTTAAACACATGGACTTTAAGAGTCTGGGTCCTGATGCAGGCACGTGTGCAATCTTCACGACGCTGAGAATTGCACCATAAGGCTCGTTTCCCACCTGTAAAGGGGGTGGGAAGCCCAAATCGAAAGGGGGTTGCAAACATTAAATCAATATTGGATGGTATTGCTAAGCACAGTGCCTGGTCCATAAATGTCAGCGATATGAAAAGATACACACACTCAACTGCTTTATGAACCAGTCACGGCAAGAGAATATAGGTCATATGTAGATGTAAATATATGTGTATTTTTAAATGTGAATTGGATGGAGGATGTGTATGTTATATATAATATTAGAGGCCTGGTGCACAGATTCATGCACTGGTGGGGTCCCTCAGCCTGGTCTGTGCCCTCTCGCAATCCGGGACCCCTCGGGGGATGTCAGAGCCCTAGTGCATGGATTCGGCCTGAGGGACCCCAACGGTGCCCGAATCCATGCACTGGGCTGGTTTTGGCCCGATCCCCGCAGGCCAGGTCAAGGCACCCCACGGGTGCATGAATTCGTGCACCAGGCCTCTAGTATGCATATAAGATTTTTGGTTAATCTCTTCTTGCCCTCCCCCTCCCCCTTCCCTCTGAGATTCATCAGTCTGTTCCATGTTTCCATGCCTGTGCATTGAGCATCTGCCCCCTGGTGGTCAGTGTGTGTCATAGCTACCAGTCGAACAGTTGAACAGTCAAACGGTCGCTTAGGCTTTTATATATATACTAGAGGCCCGGTGCACAAAATTTGTGCACGGCTGGGGGGGTTGTCCCTCAGCCCAGCCTGTGCCCTCTCGCAATATGGGATCCCTCGGGTAGGGTTCCTAGGCCTGGCCAGAGATCAGGGTCTATTGGGGTTTTCTTTCCCCCAGCTGCCAGCAGCTGGCCCTGCCCCACCACTGCCACTGCTTGCCATCTGTGCGGCGCTGCCCCTCCTCCCCCACCACCGGTCACCTCCCTCTGCGGGAGACAGGCGTGGGGTGTGATCGCGTGACTGGCCAGCCCTGCACACTTGCCACAGCATCGCTGGCCTGTGGCCTGGGCCTCCCTCTATGGGGTGATCGATTGCGGGGCTCCGTGATTAATTGCCGTGCAGAGGGAGGCCACACCCACCCGGCCGGGGCTCCGAGATCGATCGCTGCACAGAGGGTGGCCTGGGCCTCCCTCTTTGGGACAATTGATCACGGAGCCCCCACATCAATTGCCCCGCAGAGCGTAGCCTGGGCTTCCCTCTGCAGAGCAATCATGGGGCGATAACCAATCACATCACACCCGCCTTGGCTGGCCTGGCGCCAGTGTGTGTCATAGCGTGGTCATCCGGAAGGTCATTCTGCTGTTTGGTCATTTGGTTGATTTGCATATTATGCTTTTATTATTATAGATAGATACTTTCAAGGAAATTATTTACTCATGAAAAAGGCCTGTTTGAGTTTTACTTTTATTATGGAAATTTTTTAAACATACACTGAAGTAGAATCATATACTGAAGCCCCCATGTACCCATCACCCACTTCAACAATCATCAGCATTTGAGCAACTTTTGTTTCATTTACTCCCCCCTCCCCCCCGCCCCGCTCCCCTTTTCTGGAGTTTAGGGGAAAATTCCACACATTGCATCATTGCACCCACAATCCTCAGTATGTACCTAAAACAGAAAAGGATTTTATTTTTAATTCAACCACAGTTATTATTCTATATCTATAAAAGGCTAAGTTGACTCACGCATGCACAATACATATAAAGCTCTTGCTGGTGCCAATCTCATGTGTGTGTTTTGATCTATCATTGTCGATCATGAATATGGTTGACACTTCTATTATAGAGAAAGGGCGAATAGTGATATTAAAATATTTTTTCTAATTAATTTCCTTTCAATGTGCACAAATTCGTGCACTGGGCCACTAGTACCTTATAACGTATACAGATACATAATAAGCCTTAAAAAATACCTGAGAGGTGTTGCCTGGGGGTTGCCTGCTTCTACACAGGGGTGTAAAGAATCCTTTAGAGATCAGCAGCACTGTTAGAATGGGTGCAAATGAGAATCCTGCTGAAATAAATGGTGCAAATAAAAAGAATGATAAAACACAAAACTATTCAAGCAGTATAGTACCAAAAAAAGAAAAAAAGCAGTGGCCATCTGTAAAATAATTCCTTATTAAAAGAATACTTATAACCTCCAGCCCATATTCAAATTTCCCCAATTGTTCAATAATAACTTTTTATACTTTTTTAAATTACAGAAAATATTTTCCAATGCTTAGCATTTTTTTTAAAAAGGGATTTATAAATATTTCATATCAATTCTTGCTTTTTTCAGAGATAAATTTTAAACATTAAAAAACACAAATACTGATATTTATGCAGTAGAAAAAAACAGATTGCTAATTTGTTTTTGTCAATTGCTAATCTGAATGATTTATTTTAAAGTAAGAGGTTTTGTACTGGCTAGGCTAACTAAATAATAAGTGTGTTATTTTTTTATCATTAATTTCAAATCTGATTCAGATGGCCAGTATATTTATGTGCTCATTATCTAAACATATGATTTTAAAATCTTATTTATCTGTGCTTGGTTGTATGTAAACATTTAACTTTCAAAAAAAAAACACCTTCCTATTTAAGGACAAGCTCTGAATGGCTCCCAATGTGTTTAGCGCTCATAAAATCAGCGTTACAGTAAGTCCCTAAGGAGGTCTGAGTTATGTCCATAAAACCTATGTGTACGCTCTATTTTTCATAAAGGATATAGTCTCTGTTTCATTACTGAACGTAAGTTCCCAGGATGACCTCATATTCTTTGACAAGTCAAGGTCATTCAAAGCCTCTGTGATCGGGGGGGACCCCATTGCTTACCTCCTAGTAGCCCCCCCCCCACTTCCTCTTTCCCCCAAATTTGGTAAGTAAAAATACGGGAGGCCCAATTAAATTTGCATTTCAGATGAGCACTGGATACATATTTAGTATCAGTATATCCCAAATCTGGCATGGGACATACTTATACAAAAATGTTATTCTTAGTTTATCTGAAATGCCAGTTTAACTGGGAGTCCTGGGTCTTATCTGGCAATGAAACCTCCAAGGTGTGACTCTTCTTCCAGGGAGCCCTCCGGCTTCCCTCCACCCACCCTGCTACCACGGCATTTTGCTGGAACCTCTAATCAGATACATACGCACCCCAAATTTTTTTAGTCATATGAATATGTGCCCCCACCTCCCCACCCCCCGCCTAATAACACAAACACCACATCTTATTCCTAGAGTTCTGATTTAGCGTTTGCACCCACTCCCCAGCCCCCTGCAGGGCCATCACCACCGTTTCCCCAGGGGATCTGCGGGTTTGGTTTTGGTTTTCCACAGATGTGGGCCCGAAGGATTTACTGGTACATGGTTGCTAGCACCACACGCGGCACTGTGATACACGTGGAGGTGAGGAGAGGCATGAGACGAGTTTCTGCCATCAGGAACTCAGCGCGTGGTCTGGAGATAGAAGCATAACTGGATAGGTATTTGGGGAGGTGTGACTTATTTGATAAACATTTATTAAACGCCCACCGTATGCCAGGCACTGATCTAGGCATGGAGCATGCAGCCAGACCCAGGGAAGCCGTGCCTCCTGGGGTGCGTTTCCTAAAGAAGGAATGCCAGCTGCCCGGTGAGGGACAAGATGTCTGGGGAGCAGGCCGAGGGCTGAGGTGAGTGGGTTTGCAAACAGGTGAGGTGGGGAACGGCATTCCAGGCAGGGAGGGACAGGTGCAGGGGTGACCTGTGAGGCAGGGGCTGTCACACCTGCCGCTGGGCCCGGGCGTGGGCTGCCTGGCGCCGAGAAGCTGCATGGAGAGCTGAGGCGGGGTGGATGTGCATGTGCCGGGGGAAAGCAGGACCCGGAGGCCGAGGTGAGGCAGGCGGAGTGTGGTGGTCTCAGTGGCGAGATCCCCCTCCCCGGGAAGAGGGCGCTTGGAGGGCAGGTGAGGACGGCCATGCCCGGAGGCGGCTGCAGGGGCCGTGGGGCTGTTGTCCTGGGAGGATGGGCTCGGCCAGAGGAAGCCGGGCCGGAGTTAGCCGTGGTGGTCAGGTCAGAGGGGAGAGGGGCTCTAGGTTATTTCTGAGTAAAATCAACCGAACTTTGGATCAGTTGTGCATGGGAGGCGGAGAGGGATGCGGCCTGGGCACGCCGGGTTTCTGGCCTTTCCAGCAGCTTGGACCACGGTGCCCAGTGTCTGGAGGTCTGGACTGGAGAGAGGCTTGAGGGGAGGGGGGGCAGTGAGGACCGACGTGCAGGCTGTGACGGTGGAGGAAGCCAGCCCGGCAGAGCGTGTAGAATCATCCAGAGGGGCCCGGAAGTGCCATATGCAGATGTATCTGTATCTGTCACTTGCGCTGTGCACATCTGTCCTGTGCACGTGTAAATGTAAGAGTTCCCGCGTGGTGAGGAGCCCAGGCATCAGCCTGAGCTTAGAAGAGCAGTGCGGCCGCGGCGGCCCTGCCAGTCTCGTCCAGGACGTGGGCCTGAATAGTGGCCGGTGGTCTTAGGGCTGAGCTGACGCACCCTGACTCCCCGCGCTGCCTGGCCGCGCCTGCCTGGCCCAGCAGGCTCTGGGAAAGACCCTTTGAAAACAGTCCATAAGTACTTAGAATTGCATGGGACAGAAAAAATGAAAATTCCAGCATGGCAAGATAATTATTGACAGTGATAAAATATTACAAAAAAGTAATTCCTTCTAAGACTCTTCGGAGCAGCCCCCTTATGAACGTGCATGAATGTAAGCCAGCTCCCCGGAAAGGCTCGTGAGGGCGTGGCGGTGGAAGCTGGTGGCACCAGCGAGTCACCTCCGCTCTGCTGTCCCTCACGAATGACTAAGTGATGACAATAAACACTGGAAACTGGAACAGTGTCACTGTGCCCGACGCCCTGGTTAGCCAGGGCTTCCATTCTGATGCTTGAAACAAAGCTGTTAGCTGTGGTCCGGGCCAGGTCTTCATATTTTTGCTCATGAATTCTCTTCAGGAATTTTGCAAACTATATTCTCCCTCACACATTTTAAAGTTGACCTCTTAAACCTTACATTATGGGTTTCAACAGTGATAGTGTATTTAAATAGCAATTTAAAAATAGCCGAAACTGGTTTGGCTCAGTGGATGGAGCGTCGGCCTGCGGACTCAAAGGTCCCAGGTTCGATTCCGGTCAAGGGCATGTACCTGGGTTTCGGGCACATCCCCAGTGGGAGGTGTGCAGGAGGCAGCTGATCGATGTTTCTAACTATCTATCTCTCTACCTTCCTCTCTGTAAAAAATCAATAAAATATATTTTTAAAAAAATAATAATAGTGAATGATATTTTAATTCTTAAAAAAACAGCATCACTTTGAAAGTATCCGGTGGAATCTAAATGCCATAGAAATGTGATACCTGCCATCACCCACTTTTTTAAATGCTCACCAAGGGTATTTTTTCCTATTGATTTTTATGAGAGTTGAAGGAGGGAGGGAGGGGGAAGAGAGAGAGAGAGACATCAATGTGAGAGAGACACATCGATTAGTTGCCTCCCACACTCGCCCCAACCAGGGCCAGGGATCGAACCTGAAACCCAGGTAGGTACGCTTGACCAGGAATCGAACCTAAGACTCTTCAGTGCCCAGGCCAATACTCTAACTACTGAACCACACCGGCCAGAGCCACCCACTTTTTAAAATACATAAACTCTTGTTTAATTGGAAGAAATTTTACATGTGGCTTTTCTTTTTAACTCTTTTTCACTCTGCTTTCTCCACAGAACTTTATCCTAATGTAATATATTTATGCATTAAAGGTTTTTATTGGTTACAGCATAGTTTTTTTCAATAAAAACATACTTATGAACTTAAAACATTTTACATTTCTGTGACCATCTTATTCTGTGTGCTTAACAGGTGTGTTTTTTTCTGTTCTGAATATAATTATACTTGTTAGTCATGCACATTTGACCAACACAACATGTAGCCATCAAAAATTTGGTAAGCAGCCCTAGCCCCTAGCCCAGCCATGGGCAAACTACGGCCCGTTTGAAATGAATAAAACTAAAAAAAAAAAAAAAGACCGTACCCTTTTATGTAATGATGTTTACTTTGAATTTATATTAGTTCACACAAACACTCCATCCATGCTTTTGTTCCGGCCCTCCGGTCCAGTTTAAGAACCCATTGTGGCCCTCGAGTCAAAAAGTTTGCCCACCCCTGCCCTAGCCGGTTTGGCTCAGTGGATAGAGCATCAGCCCAGAGACTGAAGGGTCCTGGGGTCATTTCTGCTCAAGGGCATGTACCTCAGTTGCAGGCTCAATCCTTGGCCCCTTGATCCCCGGCCCTGGTTGGGGCATGTGCAGGAAGCAACCAATCAATGTGTCTCTCTCACATCGATGTTTCTCTCTATCTCCCCCTCCCTTCCACTCTTTCTAAAAATCAATGGAAAAATATCCTCAGGTGAGGATTACCAAAAAAATAAATAAATCGGTAAGCAATAAATATAAAAAGTTTATTTTATTAAAAAACACATCTCTTAATGAGATGAATGTTTAAATTTACGTATCTGTGGATGACTATTACATATTACTAGAACCAGACACTGTTTGCATCAGTTTATTCCTTTATTGTTTGTTTGTTTTTAATGTGAACAATGGAAAAAACATGTTCACATAGGTAGATGGAAAGGAAAGCATTGTGTTATATCAATGTCACAATTATTTGAACTTTTTCAAGAGAGATAAATGCCAAATATTACATGGTATATCATCAAAAACTATTCATTTAAATATTTTTTAATTTTTTAGAGAGAGAGAGAGAGAGAGAGAAGAGAAAGAAAGAAAGAAAGAAAGAAAGAAAGAAAGAAAGAAAGAAAGAAAGAAAGAAAGAAAGAAAGAAAGAAAGAAAGAAAGAAAGAAAGAAAGAAAGAAAGAAAGAAAGAAAGAACAGCGATCAGCTGCCTCCTGCACGTTCCCTACTGGGGATCCAGCCTACAACCGGGCATGTGCCCTGACCCGGAATCGAACTGGCAACCTTTCCATGCATGGGACCACACCCAGCCAATGACCCAGTCCGGCCAGGGCTCAACAACTATGTTTAACTTCATTAGGTTCTTCTTCCGTTTTCTTGAAACCAAAGAACTGGAAACCGCTTGAATTGCAAAAGAACTTTTTTTATCCTATACTCAAGGTCACTACTTTCTATGACACCAACGCTAATGGACTCCTCAGTTGCCACCCTGGTGGTCTGCCCTCACTGGGCAGTTCACAGAAGGATGGGTGAGAGTGGCCTTTCTCCGTGACGTGGGGGGGGGGGGGGGGGGGGGGGGGAATGAACCCACTCTCTCCAACCAAAGATACGTTCTCCAATCAGTTACAGGAGAGAGGACGGTAACAAGTGAACGGACAAGTTGAAGCATGAAATAAATTATTTCTACACAAACAAAGTTGATTGCTTTGAAAAAGGAAGTTGCTTTGAAAATTGATGACGCACTGGGTACTACAAAACATTCCAAAAGACCGGGAAACTCTTTAAGCTATCCACTCCTCTTGCGTGATAAATGTCTTTAAATTCTTGTCCCCTTTAAATCACAGCTAAATATTTTATATGGTTTGTGATTTACGTGACAGTCATGAACACTGATGGACTGTTTGCATTCATTAGTTAACCCTCACAGCAGCCCCGAGAGTTAGGCAGCCTGCACACCCATTTCACAGATGAGGACGCTGAGACGGAGGGACGGTAACCAGGTGGAGGTCACACAGCTGCTAAGTGACACGCCAGGCAGTGGTACTCGTCTGGGTTCTTAATAAGTATCTCTCTACTCTAAGATCTGATTCTTGTCAACAAAGGAACATCGGAGAAAACCTGGTGAGGAGGGAGTGCATGAAAGCCCTTGGTGGTAAATTAGGGAGGCGGGAGAAAGCAGAGCGGGGAAATCTCTAGGGTCCAGTAAGGAGTAAGACAGGCACGTACCTCTTTTCTGTTGGTGGGTACAGGATAGTGAGCATTCACAGCACAGCGCGATGGTGTGCGGAACGAGATAGCGATGAGGATTGTGTGGTGTCTGCTCTGGGTGGCGGGTGCCCCCAGGGGTCTGGAGAAGGAGATGACTGACATTTCAAAGGCATGTTATCTTCGATGTGTAACCATGGGGACAGGCTCACGTCAGGTAAAGACTGACCTTTGCTGAGGAAGCTGCAGGCTGGGCCGGGGCAGCCGCTGGGACCTGCCCAGGGAGGAATCTGTGGTCAGAGCCTCCGTGGCTACTTTTGGTCACTGAGCTGGTCTGGCCTGGCATGTGCCCACTTTTCCTTCCCATTTGGAATTAAAAATAAAATGTAAGACCCATATGTATCCTTTTTATGGTTTTCCTCTTTAATACACTTTTTTGATGAACTGACCAAGCAAGTGAGTTGAGATCGGCACTGGACCATAAGTCCTAGGCAATAATAGCTCTAGAAACCGCAAGTCAGGAGCGAGGCGGGTGCCTTAGCGTCCAGAAACTGCTTAGTCAGTTTGGTTATAAAACATAATCACTGAATACATGATGGAAATGGACATTAAAAAGTTTTAAACAGCTGAGCAAGTTCTCATTTTAAACCAAATACGTTATCTGTCGCTCTCATGTTCATGTGCCTTGGGGGAAAATTCTCAGAGTACCTGTGGCAAGCCAGAGTATGTTAACAATGTAAATGTCAATATTTTCCTTAGGCAGACAATGGAACCTGTGCCCGAACCTTCTGATACAAACCTCTGTGACCCCATTTGTCCCCGCACCTTCCCCAGTTCCCTCTCATGAGCGCATCTCAGCTATGAAGACGGACGCCTGCACAGTTCTTCCTTTTTCCATAGTCTTCTCGAGCCTGCTCTGTAAGTGACATCATTCCAAAGGGAAGTTCCTTTCTCAGGGTTCCGCACTGAGTTTGCAAATCTCTGATTCTGCATCGCCTGTAGGCCAGGCTCTTCAGCTCTGAATGGATACGGAGCAGGGAGTAAAACAGCAAGTGCTCCTCCCCCACAGCTTATAGCTGAGAGGGGAGTGAGCGTTGCCCCAGGTCTCAGCTCCTGGGTGAGTGACACCGTGTGGGTGAGTGACTGTGGGCGGGGAGCGCCTGGGAGGGCCCTGCTGCGCGACTGGCAGGATGGGACTCCTGGAGGGCAGCGGCTGCTTGGTCTCCTGGATGGCTCAGTGCAGGGCTGGGTGCAGCTTCCAGGTCTCCCTTCGGGATGCACAGCGGGGCCGTGGACTTGGTTCCTCCAGGCTTTCTGCTCACCCCTGAAGAGAATGGTGACAGCTTCCTGCTTCCCCCCTCCAACCCCCCTGTGGCTTCGGCAGGTTAAAAGGGAAACACTGGCGGCCTCAGGAGTCTGAGTCCTTTCCTCACTAGATGCTGAGCCTCCTCCGTACTGAATTACTGAAATGGAATATTCTGGAAGATAGCAAGTTTATAGAGGACGTTCCTGTGGCTGCGACATGAAGATGGTTCCATAAGCCAGTCTTGAAAATTCACCTCATACCTTGGCACTTCCTACATACAGACATGGACGAAAGAAGAGTCCAGTAGCTCTCATAACCTGCAGGACCTTGGCTGCGGGTTCGGGAACATGTGGGGACAGGGAAGGAGCAGAGCTGGCGGGCAGCTGGTCTCCCAGTGGGGGCGGGGCACAGGGATGGAAATCCCCTGTATGTTTATATGCAAATATAGCAGAGCCTGCCCACCTCAGACTCCTGGGGCTGACATCAAGCAGTCACACCTGGGCAGTGGGGAAGGCAGCCTGGTGTCCTGGGAAAAAGCTGGATTAAAGGCAGACAGAAGGACTTGCATTCAGACCCCACTGTGCCCTTGAAGAGCTGTGTGACCTTGGGCAAATCAACATTGAAGGCCCTTGCCTTCTCCCATGGTGCTGCCTCCTGCACGCCCCACACTGACTTCAGGGTTGAAATCTGGGGAAGCTGAGGCCCTGGAGCAGCGGGTCATTGGAAGGTGGATGCAAAGACCAGGCAGGTACCCTTGGGCAGTTCTTCAACATCTTGGGTTCATTTGATGGGTCTGTTGAATGCCCTGAAGCTTTATCCTAGAACAGTGGTCCGCAAACTGCGGCTCTTGAGCCACATGCGGCTCTTTGGCCCCTTGAATGTGGCTCTTCCTAAGCCTTAGGAGTACCCTAATTAAGTTAATAACAATGTACTTACCTATATAGTTTAAGTTTAAAAAATTTGGCTCTCAAAAGAAATTTCAATCGTTGTACTGCTGATATTTAGCTCTGTTGACTAATGAGTTTGCCGACCACTGTCCTAGAACACCGGACATAAACATAAATATTTTCATACAAATTCAGTCTGTAAATATATGAGGAGACAATTCTAGATTGGAGTCAGCTCATGAATGGCCTTGGATGTCATGTGGGGGTGGGTGGGAGCTGTCATTCAACAGGTCATGTGACGGCATCGGAGGGCTCTGATTTGGAGAAGGGGAAATGTCATGATCAGTAGAGTTCAGCAAGATCACTTAAGAGGCCTTTTGCAGACTTGATGGAAGATGGTGGCCAGAAGGGGAGGAGAGAGAAACTAGAGGAGAAGACAGACCGGCCAGCCAACTGGTAATAATCCCAATAAGAAGACAGTCATTCAGAAGGAGAACCTAAAAAGAAGGAATGGGTTAGGATCTGCAGAAATAGAATCAAAAGAAGCTGGATGGGACCCAGGCTAAGAGAGGAAGAGGGCGAGGTGGCAGTGTTGTGCACAGTATTTCCCAAGTCTCAGAAGGTCCCATGGAGCAGGTATTGCTAGTTCGTTGCTATGGATCTGTTCATTGCTACGGAGAAAACAAAATCTTTAACCCAGTGTTGCGGGCTGCGGAGTCCTTGTTCCCTCCATCCCTGCTAATGTTGGAGCCTCGTGAGTTCAGCTGTCCGGTTTCCCATTGTGATCTCATGCCTGGCACAAACCTCAGAGCAGGAACCAGTGACCCAAGAAGTCACTCAATGTGTAAGCAAGACTGCTCGGCGCACACGTGGGCTTGAAGCAGGGCAGTGGGATATTTGAGTGTCTCCTCACAGTGACAAGAAACAGCGGACAAAATTTAGGGAGTGATGGGTGGACTAGATTCTAGTTGTCGTCCTTGAGGTCCGAAAGGTTGACGACTGCTGGACTAGAGGACATTTCACGCATTTTTCACCTTAAAATATTCCTGCCAAGGAGGCTTTTACATTAGCTAAAAGGGATGGCGAGGCTTTAACCCCGCAGTTATTTAAAGAGTACGGAATGCCTTTGCCACTTGCAAATGGAAGTGTGGGAACGTGAGCGGTGCTGTCGCTGGCCTTGCCTAGTCCCCCTGCGGCGGGGAAGCCCAGCGGGCAGAGGAAGCTGACAGCGAGCGGCAAGGAGCGGGTCTTGCTGATTGGTCTGTTCCTGACCGCACGAGCTTCGCAGAGAATTCAGTGCGAGGCTCCTCAGTAGACACGACTGATGAAATTGTGGTCCCAGTTTGAATAGACTCCTGAGATCTTGTTGTCAGAGTTTAGGAACAAACATGCAATCTTAAAGATACAGAATGTGCCGAAAATGTAACTGTTTTGCTTGAAATGACTAAATTATGAACAAAAAAAAAACAGTTTAAATGACTCAAAGGGGGTTAATTGGAGTTTTCTGGACAGTTAGACGTCTGTCCCAAAACTCCTCCTGTGGGAGCCAGTCCTGACACGATACGTCTCCCGTGAGCAGCCAGGATCAGCTGGGGCCACTGAGCCGGGGAGTTACCCCAATACTCCAGGCGCTGGGAGGCTGCGGAACGATGTCTGGGGACAGAGGACTCCGGTGAACCCAGTTTCTGTCTGTGGGCTGCTGATTGCCTTCTAAGTGGTCTGGTTTCTGACCCTGACAGGAAGAGAAGTGTTCTAGAAGGCAGGCGGGGCTCATGGACGTGAGTCCTGTTAAGTACTGGAGAAAACCCTGAAGTCCCCTGACTGTAAACATCAAGCCTTTGAAGTCAGACTCCCGTAACCCTGCATGCCACGTGACCTGCTTTAAGGCTCCTGTCCATAGTGTTTGTAATGAAAGACAAAAGAAATTGAATAACATCAGGAGAACCCCTGAAGGAGTTGGTCGGAGTCTCCAGTCTCTTGTCATGAGGGCGTCGCACCTGTTAACCTCTGGACCAGACCCAGTCGTCTGCACGCAGGCCGCTCAGTAGCCTCCTGGGAAGTTTCTAAAATATCAGTGTCCCAGGCCCACCCCAGAGATTCTGAGTTCATCAGTCCGGGGCACAGCAGGGCATCTGAATTATTTTTAAAAGGCCTTCAAAGGAGCCCAAGGTGCAGGAAGGTATGGGGAATGTAGGATCAGACCAATCTTTCAAGAAAATCTCTGAAAGATGGGTGTGGAGGCATCCTGCCCTCACCAACCCCCACCTCGGGCCTCCTGCTCCCCCCTCTCCCCCACATCCCCCGATCAGGAGTCGGAAGCCACAGCACAGACGGCCTCATCCAAACAGCAAAAGCACGGCCACAAAGAGTGGCTGCCCTGAGTGCCGGGCCCTCTTCTGAACCTCTCATGGGAAAGAGAAGAAGCGGCTTCCCTTGGGAGAAGAGAGAAATGCATCTCAGATAGTCTCACCGAAAACAGCCCAGGGGCAGTTGAGCGCACATCCTGTGTGGGCTTCATAAACTCACAGTGATCCTAGAAATGTGTCCCAGATTTCTGCCCACGAGAACGGGGAGCCAATTACTGTCTCGCAGTATTAGCTCATTCCCTGTCCCATCTGATAGCCGGCAGGACCGGAATGCGGAGTGTCCTTTGATGGCCTGTGTTTTAATGAGTCATTTAATTTGATGAGTCAGATTTCGATTTTTTTGCAGCCAAGAACATGATTAGCATATGGATTAGCATCCATAATTCTTTTTCATCTTAGAAATCACTATTGTTTCCATGGAATCAGTTGGATTGATGAATATTAAATCTGAGTTCTCCTTGTGTGCATGGAGGCAAAATGGCAGAAAAGGAAGATCAGTGGCAATAGAGGGATTGTTTGCTGAGCAAAATGTTTATGCTGGAACAGGCCAGTCCTGGCCCTGTCCGCCTCCTGCCACCGCCCCTCTGCACAACCTGTAGCGGGACCTATACGTCACTCACAGTTGCACTCAATGCAACTCAGATGATGTATCAATCAAACGGGAACCGGTGGTTGCTTGGAGCAACTCCATTTTGGAGCACTTTTTTTTAGTTGAAGAAACTGCTGATCTAAATATGTGAGGCCAGGAAGGAAGAGATCAAAGGCCGGTGGAGGAGCTGGTGAGCTGAGGTCATTAGGGCCCAGGAACCCCAGGGAGCGAGGTTGCCTCCAGGAACCAGGAGCTTCCAGGCAGCCAGCAATCCCGCCTCAGAGCCTTGGGAGTCCTCGATGGTTCACTGATCAAGAAGGAATTAAAACCCAAAGTTGAACAAACAAAACAAAACAAAACAAAACCTAGATATTTGATACTCAGATGAACTTGAAAAGTCTCAGGGACAAGAGGACCTGCAGAAGAGGCTAACGTTTGGACTGGTGCCGAGTTTTTCCTCGTGTCGCTCATTCGTTCAGTCAGTATTTGTTGGACGTGCCCGGCACTGTGTCGGCTCTGGGGATGAGGATGTTTTTCACCCACACTGATGACTTTCATCTCGGAGGTGATGGAGGTTTAGGGAAAGGTTCCCTCTGTTACGTTTCGTTTTCATGAGCTTCCGTTGGACTTTCTCTTTTATCATCCTCCTTTGACCCTACAAACTCCCCACCCGATGGCAGTTTTCAGAGAGGAAGCACACGCATCTGCCTAGGGCTGTGCCCGCTGGTGAGAATCTGGCCTGTACTCCGAACAACTGTATTATTCGTCCAAGGAAAGTGGCAGCAGTGTTGTCCAGCCCTCTGATGGAACAGACTGAAGGAGTCCTTTTAGGATGGTGATATATTCTTCTAGAACCGAAAGCAAGACTCTGTTGGGTGAGGGCTGTAGCCCAGCCATCCCCCTGAGTGGTACCAAAGAGGGTGTTCTCCTTAATGTCAGCATCAGATACAAGGAGGCTGTTTCTCAAAGTCCACCACTCACTGAACTGAATCTTAGGCAACGACATTGAGACATGCCTGGTTTCTTAGATGATAGTAATGACATAACTGCTCTTAGAAACAATCTATAATAATAAAAGGGTAATATGCTAATCAGACTGGATGTCTTCCATCTTCCAGATGTCATACCAGACATCCTTCTTGATGAAGCCAGGGCTGGAGGGAAGCCAGCCCAGGTCCCGGGTGCCGGAGGATAACCCGTGCTGGCAGCCGAGGGAAGGAAGGCCTACATTTGCATGAATTTTCATGCATAGGGCCTCTAGTTATAGATAAAAGGGATTTCCCTAAATGACCTCTTACTGAGGAAACTTACAATTTGGAATGATCTATGTACTAGCTCACTTCTGTATTATCTGTCTTCTCTATGCCTCCTCCATAAGGGTGGTACCTCATCTTATTCACCAATACTTAGACCAGTTGCCTGATATGAAGCTTATTAAATGTTTCATGACTGATCTGAAAAACTGATGATCTAGATAATACAAAACTAGAGAGACATCGGATTTCACATCCCAATGCTCTCAACTTAGTGCAATGACCAGTGAATGGTGGCATTTAAGAGCAATAAAGATGAGGTCTGTTATCTGGGGCCCCAGTTTCCATTTGCACAAGGACAGGATGGGGGAGATTTGGTTTAACAGCAGAGCCTATAAAACACTTCGAGGATTTGGTTGGTGTGGGAACCCTGTTCAGAGTATGCCAGATGCTCAAGGCCAATTGGAGTGCAGGGGCCCTGTCCAGGGTAAACCCAATGTTCAAGGCCACTCTGAGCATGGGAATCCTAATCAGGGTGTTCAAGGCTAATTTGCTATACACATGTGCAAAAACAAGGATGCAGCAAGCTATACACTGCACAGGCATGCCTTTCTGTAGCCCAAATACTAGGTCACTATTTGGCATAAAGCCTCTTTTGTTTGAGCTTGTTTGAACTTATATATAAGTTGCCACTAACCAGCCAATATGGGGCTGCATTATGGAGAAGATGTATTATTGACCAGCTGGCGTGGGGCTGCTTGGTCAGGTTACTTTGTTAGCAATGGCTCCTGTGTTTGCTACTGCTTTGTGGATTCCCTTATTAGCAATGGCTACTTGGACTCCAATAAAGACTCTCTTATACCCACAACTGCTCACGTCTTCTCCATCTTCTAATGCCCAGTGTCCAAGGAGGTCCAGTCCCTGGCAGAGGGACTGGGACCCAACAGTTGGTAATAAACTCACTATGAGTCAGCAGTATGAATCAGCACTATGAAATGCAAATGTCCAGTATCATTACTCGAAGTGAGTCCTCCATCATAGTCAATTGATTCTCAATGAGGGGACCAATTCAACTCAAGAATTGTCTTGCTAACAAATGGTGCTAAGACTATTGGAATATAGATGTGCAGAAGAATGAAGTTAGATCCCTACCTCAACCATACAAAAAAAATCAACTCAAAATATATCAAAGACCTAAGTTTAAAAGGTAAAACTATAAAACACTTAGAAGAAACAGGAATGAAATCCATGACCTTGGGTTAGGCAGTGGTTTCTTAGATAGGACAACAAAGGATAAGCGATGAAAGGGAAAAGAGCTAAATTGGGCTTCGTCAAAAGAAAGCCCACAGAATGGGAGAACATATGTGCAAGTCATACATCTGATATTGGTCTAATATGCAGGATATACAAAAACCCTTACAACTCAATAATAAAAAGACAACTGACCAATGAAAAGGGGCAAAGGACTTGAACAGACCTTTTTCTAAAGAAGATATACAAATGGAAAACAAGCACAGGAGAGTCCTTAGGGCAATGCCAGTCAAAGTGATTTCACACCTGATACGACGATGGCTGTTATCAATGAGGTGAACAATTCGAGTATTGGAGAGGACTCGAAGGACTCGGAGCCTTCATGCATTACTAGTAAAATTGTCACATGGTGCAGCCACTGTGGAAAACAGTTTGTCAGTTCCTCAAAAGCTTAAACACAGAGTTACCATGTGAGCCAGAGCAATTCCGCTCCTAAGTATATCCCAAAGAGAATTGCAAATACACAGCCACACAAAAACCTGCATGTGAATATTCAAAAACACATTATTCATTATCGCCGGAAGGGTAGAATCAACATAAAAGTCCATCAGCTGATGAATGGATAAATAAAATGGGATCAATCTTACAATGGAACATTATTCAGCAACAAAGAGAAATAAAGTCCTGATACATGCTACAACATGGATGAACCTTGAAAACATGCAAGTGGAAGAAGCCAGTCACAAAATGACACATGTTGCCTGACCCACTTTATGTGAAATCTCCAGAACAGACAAACCTGTAGAGACGGAAAGTAGACGACTGTTGGCAGGGGCTGGCGGGAAGGTGTGACTGCTGATGGGGACGGGATTTCTTTGGGGGAAGATGAAATGTTCCAGAAGTGCTGATGGCTGCCCAGCCCTGTAAACACACTCACACCCAACGGCTACAGACTTTAAAAGCATGATTTGGGGGGTATATGAACTATAACTTAAAGAAGCTTATTTAAAAGAAAAAAAAGGAGTCCCCAGAACTAGGTCCCCTTTATAGAGCGCTGGCCACATCGTGCCTGAAATGTGAATTCAGTCCTGGGCCTGGGACAGATGGGAGTTCGAGCTTATCTCACCGTGGAAATGAAGACATTTAGACTGTTTGGAGCAAAACATCGAAGACATGTGTGATGTTTAGTCTATTTTAAAAGGAAAAGACTTGCCTTGGCCGGTGTTGCCCAGTGGGTTGAGTGCTGTCCCATGCAGAGTGGTTGTCGGTTCGATTCCCAGTCAGGGCACATGTGGGCTCAGTCCCTGGTAGGGGATGTGCAAGAGGATCTCTCTCTCTCTCTCTCTCTCTCTCTCTCTCTCCCTCCCTCTCTCCCTCTCTCCCTCTCCCTCTCTCTTTAAAAATCAGTTTAAAAAAATTTAGGGAACATTCAAGTTTTTGAAATATGGGTGACATTCATGTGAAGGGGGATGAGAACTGCCCTCTGTTGTCCTGAAACACTGAGCTCCATGAGGAAGGGGCTACCTGGGCCTCAAGACGGAGGAGAACTTCCTAACTCTGAAACGTGTGAGGGCGGAGGGCTGCCTCTGAGGGTGGGGAGGGTGTCCCATGAGCATGTGGGAAGGCGGCCGTGGAAGGGCAGCGGCTTCGGGTGACGGGTGCCCTGGCTGACCCCGAGCTGGCCTCCCTGTTAGTGGATCCTATCACTCACCCAGGAAGTGCTCCTGGGTCGTAACCCGTCCCTCAGGTCTCATATGCCTGGAGGGGTGTCATCCTTTTTCTTCTTAATGCACTTGTCGCCTGGCCCGCTCTCACAGGAACATGGAACATTTTTGCTCACTTACTAGATTCTTAAAATAGCTCCTGAAATCAATCCGTCCTTATCACCTGCAAGTCGGACCGTCAGCAGATCTGAACGTGTTTCGATCCTTTGTAAAATGGAACCAAGCCGCAACTTCATGGGACTCGGTGGCTGACTTGTCTCCATCCCGACCAGAGCCCATCCATTTCCGCCCTTTCTTTCTGGCTGTAAAGTGGTTATTAGAGGCGATGGCAAAGACGAAAGGGGACATCTTCAGTGCCCTTCCTGCCACCACGGGCCTGGTGGGGGGCCTCGGTCCGCAGCTGCGCAGGGTCGGAGGGTGGAGGCGGGGCCGCGCACGTGTCCCCCCTGAAAGGCTGGAGCAGGTGAGTCTGCGCCCTCTGTTTGGCAGAAGTCGTGTCCCTTCACATTCACCAGCATAAAAGGTAAAACCCTGAGCCTCGGCCGTGGTGGGAACCCTGCTTGTAAAACCAATTCCGGGAGCCCGCCCGCCACACGGGGCGCCTGGGGGTGGGCGTGCAGCTGGCGCCCAAGCTCCCCTGAGGTTTCTTTAAACACCGGGTGTTTGACCTGCCAGGGGCTGCGGATCAGTGTCAAGGAATCCACCCCCCAGTGAAGCAGTTCACAGCATCCGTGTGCAGGGTGTCTACATGTTTCTCTCTGGACTCAGAGGCTGCACCTGCGTGCCATTCAGTGTTTCTCTAGGCTCCTGTCTGTGGCCCCTGGTCCCGTGTCCGAGTGACGGTCGCTGTTTGCTGCCCTTCGGTTCCACCGCCCCTGCTGCCCTCACAGCTGTCACTGTCCTCCTTCCCATCGCTGCTCAGAGGCCGTCCCTGGGCCCTGTCTCTAGCAGCCTGGGACGTGCCCGGCTGTGGAAGCAGTCGGGCTGTGGCTGCAATGCACCAGAATCCCCCCCGGGTGTTGTCTGACGAGTTGGACTGGCCTGGGCCCAGGAGCCTGGGAGCCGGTCCCACAGTGAGGCCGGCCCTGCCCTCCCTGCCCAGCTGGTCCCCCGGGTGTGCCGCTGGCCTCCGTGGGGGAAACGGCACTCACAGGGCCGGCCTGACTCCCGCCCGCCTCTTTCCTGGCGCACTGGGCGACAGCCTTAGCTCCGCTGCTTTTACAAAGTATCAGACGGGCGGGCAGCTCACCAACAGGCCTGTCTCGCTCACAGTCCTGGGCGGGAAGTGGAAGACGCAGGGGCCAGCGCGTTGGGTTCTCGGTGGCCCTCCTCCTCGCTGGCAGGCGGCTGCCCTCTTGTCTGGTGTCTCCTCTTCTTCTCATAAGGGCACCAACCCCATCCCGGGGCGGCCACCCTCGCAGCCTCATCTGAGCCTGATTAGTGCCACCCCCAGCTGCCATCCTAGTGCCATCGCGTTGGCGGGTGGCCTTCACGTGTGGATCTTAGGACACACACGTTCGGTCCAGACACACGTGCTGTGGAGTCCGCCTGCCTGGGTGGGGGCCCAGCCTCCACCACTTTGCTGTGCCTCTCGATGCCTCTGTCCTCTCCGCCCCGAGAGTAGGACTCAGAACAGTGCTGACCTCTGACGTGCGATGAGACTCCACTGAGTTCATGAAAGTCACGGCTAGGGCAGGGGCTGGGGCAGAGCGAGTAAATGCTGCATGAGTGGTACCTGTTAGGAGGTATCTAAGGAGATGGCTGATATCCAGGGTTTGGCCCGAAGGACTATAACCTGAAGGCGTTATAATAAAGGTAACTCTAGGGCAAATATCGGAGTGGTCTTCAGATGGCTCTGGTGACAGGGCCCTCCCCTCCTCGAACCCCACGCCGCAGGGCTGGGGACGTGGCCATTATGTCTGACCCGGGACTCCTCACAGGCACCTGCTCAAGACGCCCCAGCAACTTGTGCTGAGACTCTTAGAACCGCTCCAAGTCCTTCCTACCCCCTGCTGCTTCCCTCGCTCACCTGCAGCCTCATAGCCGCCTGGGGGCAGGCAGGCTCGCCCACCCCGGGCTCCCCCCTCCATCCTCCCACGTACAGCGTGGCTCTTGCCTCAGTGGCCGCTTCGTGGAGGTCTCGGACCGACACTGCCGCTGTGACTACCCCCTCAACTCCTGAAACGTCAGCCCGCCGACACGTGAAAGCAGGTGCTCATGGCCACCTGTGCTGGTGGAAGCTTCCTGGAAACAGCACACTAAGGGAGAAGAGTCATCGTAACAGCGTTAGTGACGTGTTACCCTGAAAAGGCTTTTTCCCCGACGTTAGTAGTTGTGTTTAAGTGGCTCACTTTCTCATCAGATCTCAAGTACATCCGGGTTCTGTAGCCTGTGTGCTTGTTAATTCCTTACCATAAGCTCCTGGACTCCTTTCAGGATGTAGAAAGGCAAGAGATCGTGACTCAAAGGGAAGAGGAAGACAGGTAACCAGTGAGCTGTTGACTAATAGAAGCTATTTGCATTAGAAATATTTAGAATTTATTCGTAGCACAGAATTGAAAGGTGGATTGACTGGGTCATTCCAGCACAGTTCAATCAGGGAGCCATTATGGTAAGTGCACCTGTAAGCCGAGACCACACTCGTGTGACAACCTACTAATAGATGAACGAAATATCGCCAGCAGAGGTGGAAACTGTTGTTTATGCCTGAGAGCGCGCCCATCACGTCTAGCGATACGCTTACATTAGATATGAAAGCCCGTGTCCCAGGCTTCTGAGCCGGTGGTGTTGTTTTCAGAAGGAATGTGAGATAGCAGTGCCATGCTCTGCTTCCCTGGGCTGCAGGCTGTCCCTGCTGCAGCCCACGCCTGCGTGACGTCGCTGGCCGCCACTCACCGCCTTCTGTTGCAGGAAACCGGAGGTGCCCTGGCCAGGTGCCACACAGCTGGTCCCTGACCCGCCGTGCCCAGCAGTAACCTTCGCATTGTGTTCCTGACTGTCGCTTCCTCGCTTGTCCCTCGGGGAGGTCATGTCCCTTGCACTGAGCAGACACACTCACTGTGCAGTTGTCAGCCGCTGGGTGTTCAACACACAGGTTTGATGTCATAGCACTTAGATGGTATGGCGGTGCACAGGTTTAAGCACGATGGAATTACCATTTCCCACAGACAAGATCCTGATCGACGGTTTGAGTTCATCTGTTGTCCAACCATGGCTGTATGAACTGATGGAAACATGCTGGTAACATGGTGAAATGTACTGAAAGAACCCAGGCAACTGAGCAGTAATGTTGTGTGTGAGGATCCGCCAGGGGCACATGGACGCCTCCACCCCCGCCCAGGAGCTGGCACCCCCAGGCCTCACGTGGCCTCGGACAAGCTTCTTCCCAGGGCAATACTTTGCACGTAGTAAATGTTGAATTGAAGCTTGTTTGAACTATAGTGTAGGAGATTCTCTTCAATAAAAGCCGGTTCACTTCTAGCTGGTGAAACTAAAGATAAATGTTTCATAAGAGTACATGTCATACAAACCGTATGAAACTGCCACTTCTGCAGGTAAAAAATAGTGAGTATCAGCAATTTCATGTGGTTCAACCAATAAAACAGGTATTGATGTAGAGGTTAAAATTTGGGTAAATTAGCTGAGTTAAAATCTAATCATTCACAACATTTTAAGCACATTATAAGAATTCTATTTAAAGAAAATCTATTTAATTTAAGTTCTATTTCAAGAATCCTTTTAAAAGCAAAACACTTTTTAAATAGGAGTAATAAGCCTATAATTTAATCCATAATGCCAACTTGAACATGTATATGCTATGTTCCTGTGAATGTGGAATCACCCATGTGTATAAAAGCAATCCTTTTCATGATAAGAAGTTTGTAAATGTAACACAGGAAAGATGTGTACACAGGTTGCATTTAGTTCACAAATGCAGTTCAATTAGAGAAGAGGACAAGTACGTCTCAAATTTAAATCAAGGTTATAGAGATGATGGTGCAAGCAGCACTGGTGTGTGGTTTGAAGACCCCCCTGGGGCCACTAGAATTAAGCACGCCTGGCTGGCGGCCCAGCGCCCTTGGAAGGCATTTGTAAATGGGGTGGTAATATCAGGCCACGGTGGCATTTAAACAGCGTGCGTAAAGCCTCCGGCACTGAGAATGCTAAGTAAATATTAGTTGTTATGAGAAAGAAGATGCTGTTTTTTTGAGAAAAAAATTACATTTTCTAAAGCCAAATCTGAAACTTAAGCAGATTTAAAAGGGATTAATTCTGTCTACAACACATACCCATGTGTCCCCTCTTCAGAGCACAAGCCAGGTAAGGCAGGGGCTGCGTCCGCCTTGCTCAGTGCCCCGTGAGCTGAAATCAGCAGACAGGTCCCAGATAGCTCAGCATGAACAAAACCAAAATTTACAACTAGAATAAATGCCCCCCACCGCCGCCAGCCTAGAGCGAGAGTGAATTAGCACACGACACAGCCAACACCTCCACTCTGGCTCTCAGAGCAGGGACTGGTGCCGTGCCAGCTGCTCCCTCTCCCTGTTCCCTGTGCCCCTCTCACTCCGGGGCAGCCTGGCAGAGCAGTGGGAGTCCTCTCTTTGCAGAAACAATGACATACAATGGCTACAACTGCGAGCCCACCTTTAGGTCTGCTGCCAACATAAGAATGTTATTATTTCAGGAAAAGGAGGTCATGGGAATAAGTAATACAGGCTTTTCTGCCTTGTTTTTAAATCTAGACAAAAGTCCCCTTATTTTTCTTTAATTGGCAAACCAGAAAACGCTGGACTCATCTTTTCCCAATGCCCTCATGAAATCACTGTTATCACCATAACATGTGGCTGGAGGTTCTTTCCATTATGGAAACCTAAGTGGCTTCGAGGCCTCCGGGCACGGAGGTAATTCACCCCACCAGCCAGCCTGCAGTGACGCACATAAATGTCAGAGTGAGAGATGCAATTTTGATTACGGTTTTCTTCCCGAGGACAACTGTGGCCCTTATCAGCTGCCCTGTTAACCCGCCGCTCAGGGCACCTCCACCTGCCCGCCCGGCCCCCGCCCTGCCCCGCACACACGCCGGCCCTGCCCAACCGCGCCCCCAGGAGTCCAGCGGAAACAGCCGATTCTTCCCGACTGTGTGACCATTGTTTGGCCACTGCTGAGGCGCAGGAGTTCCTTTGTGGGCTGGAGACGTCAGCCAGGACGTGGCCGACCCGGGCAGGCTGGCCACCATGGGCAGGACACAGGGCCTGGGGCACGGTCCTCTCCAACCCCCTCCATGTCCTCCACAGAAACACGCACATCTTCCCTGTGGTCTTAAAAGAAGCCACACCTCAGATGAATGTGGAGCATTAGCAGTGACCGCCTTTGTTGCAAGATTCCTTCAGACAGGAAGCAAGGTGCTCCTTCTGCTTGGCCACTGGAGCAGTCACCCGGTCGGTGTGCCGACTCTTAGCGAGAGCCGTCCCCAGATTCCGAGACTTTTCAGGGAAGAGAGTTCACGGCCAGGCCTTTTGCTTGTTTTGGGGGTCACTGTGCGTCCTCAAAGTGATTGAACTTGGTCTAGACCGCCGATTCCAGGAGTTGCTAAGGAACGGGATTGTGCTGATCAAGGAGTGTGCTCTTCCTTTCATTCCATCTGTTACTGCAGCACTTTCCCCGCAGGTAGCTGTCTCTCACGGCTGTCGGTGGGTGAGCACTTCTCTCTTGGCTGGTGGGTTAGGGGGACAGTGTGTGTACACGTGCTCCCAGCAGATGGCAGTCAGGCATGAAGTGGCTCAAAAGAAGAGAAAGCTTCTTGTGACAGAAACAACAGCCTTGTCAGCACCGGCCACAGCCGAGGGGGCCAGACCTGCAGCGCCACCACACACCGGGGCCTGCGGCCGTGCCGAGGCTGTGCCTGCCGATACCGCGCCTGTCAATGCTGTGCCTGCCAATACCGCCGCTCCTGAGTACCTCCCTGTCACAGATGACATCATCCTCCACCCGCTGCCACGGTCACCAGGCAATCAGTTTGGCAGATAGAAGATCAGTTGTCAAACCCAAGAAACTCATTTTCCACCCGGCAGCCAGAGTGAGCTTTTTGAAAAGCAGATCTGAGATCATCACCCTAACCCAGCCGTGGGCAAACTACGGCCCGTGGGCCGGATCCGGCCCGTTTGAAATGAATAAAACTAAAAAAAAAAAAAAAAAGACCGTACCCTTTTATGTAATGATGTTTACTTTGAATTTATATTAGTTCACACAAACACCCCATCCATGCTTTTGTTCCGGCCCTCTGGTCCAGTTTAAGAACCCATTGTGGCCCTTGAGTCAAAAAGTTTGCCCACCCCTGCCCTAACCTGACCTGACCTCTCCGAAGCCTGTCCACTCGAAACACCTCCGTGCTCCCGGCCCTGTCCCTGTCCCAGTGCCCGGCACACCAAGCTGAGCATCCTGCACCTTCTCAGGGCAGTCTGGCCACGCCGGCACTGCCCGCCCCAGCCCCTCCCTGCCTCACCCAGCAAGGCCAGGGCCCACCTCCAGGCTCTCCTAGCTGGGGACCTACATAGGTCCTCACCAAGGCCATGCCACCTCCTGGCTTTGTGACGTGTGTGGGTTTCCGGTTTTGTGTGTTGGGGGACGGGGGGGGCGCACGGATAGGGTGGCCAGGCCCTCGGGTTTCTCTGAGGCTCTCCCTGCAATGCCCAGCAGCGCCCGGCTCAGAGCTGGTCCTCAAGAGTGAGGGCTGAAAGCAGGAACTCAGGGCATAACCCAGACCCGCTCCGGGCTCTGGCCGTGTGGCCCGTGCCCCAGGGCCACCACGTCACGCGCTGGATCCTGGCCCAGGCACCGCGAGCCCAGGGAGGGCTCAGCAGCTGCCACTTCCTATGCCGATTGTCACCTCTCACTGGGTAACGCCTGTGAAATTGGAACAGTTTGGTTCTTTGTGAAAAACAACACCACTGGCAGCGCCCCTCCTCCAAAATGGAAAGCAATGCCTGCTAGTGCGGGTGCCCAGTCGGAAGAGCGAGGAAAGTCACCGACAAGGCCCCTCTGCATGTGGGACACATGTAATGGGCAGTCGTGAATGTGAAGGTAAGAGCTCACTTCCACGGGTCCCTGGCTGTGGGTGAGGCTCTGCTGGTGCTCACATATGTTTTCTCATTGAATCGTTTCAGCAGATCTATCTCCTCCTTTCACAAATGAAGAAACAGACTCAGAGAGGTTGAGTAATTTCCCCAGAGCCACACAGCCAGTCCTGGCAGAGAACGGATTTGAAGCCGCACGATGTAACTCATTGGGGAGCCTGCACTCTTCTCCCAGCCACCCATCCTTGGCCGCACCGAGGGAGGTCTGTGCTCGCAGACTGAACACTGCCTGTGCAGAGAGGAGCAGTGGGCTTAGGCTAGCACTTTGCGTTTGAATTGAGAGTTAACTAAAACCAGCTACAGAGCACGCCTGTAGACGCTTTGGCCTGTTTCTAAAACCCAGGTTGATGAGCTGCCTCTCTCCTGGGTTCATGTATGTTCAGTGGCTCTCTCTGCTTATGAGAACACGAAAATCTGCCCGGCCTGGCACGTGAGGCCCGAGACCCAGCCAGGCTCCGTGCCCTCTTCTCTCCCACCACATCCTCCAACCAGGATGCCCACACGGTTTGCCAGCCAAGGACTCGCCTGCTTACTCGCCTGAAATGTGACTCTCGCATCTGGAAATCCTGCTCATCGGTCACAGCCCGCTCAGCTGAGCGACAGAGCGTGTACAGAATGACAAGGCGTGGGACGATTTTTATGAACTAATTCTAAAGTTCCGTAATACTCAGCCAGGCCTGGGAGGAAAGGTTATTTGGACAAGCTCTCAGCCTGTTGTGAACGTGGGATTGGGCAGCCTCAGCAGTGGATTCAAATCCGTTTCCCACTGGGAGGAAACTCTCAGTATCACCTGGATGAGTGGTCTTTTCCTCCAACAGCCCTTTGTCTACCAGACGGCAAAGCTTTCTCTACGTGTAACAAGCCCCACGTGGCGCATCATCTCTTTGCATTTAATTACAAGGATTTGCATTTGCAGAACCAATTAATCAGTAATTAGATAGCACTGTACCAAAGAAATAAACAAGGGTAAAAAAACAAAAACACACTCAGCACAGGGCCGTCACCGTGCTCCCGGCAGCGTGATACACACTCCCCGAGCCGCGCAGGCTTGCTGAGGGGTGAGCAGCGGGCCGTGGAGGTGTCCTCGTGACCTCCCGGGCCCACGGGAAACGTAAAGGTGGTCAAACACAAAACTCTGGTGATGCCGACGTTCGTTTTGCTCTTTGCTCTTCATCGGGAATCTGCTTTCTGATCATTATGTTGAAAGGTCGTGGCCGGCTTTGGTGATGCAAAAAATGCATATTTTATAGAGACACTTTCGCTATTGATCTTCATATTAAAAAGAACACATAGATCACCTTTTAAGTTAATTATCAACTAAGCCTCTAAAACAAACCTTAGATGTGAAAAATTTAAAAGATACAAAGCAGATTACAGGAGGGAAAATAGAGGCCCCTGAAACCAAGGACTAGAAACAAGTGTGACCGCGGAGGGTGTCCCTGTAGGAACCGGGGACCCTCTCTCCGTGCCGTCCTGCCATTTCCCAGCGCCCAGCTCCTGGGCCTCTGAGCCTGGCTCTCAAACCTTTTGTTAAAAACAGAGGACGGAGTTGGAAAGAGCAGCCGGCAGCTCCTGTAATTCCGTCTGGGACAGATGACAGTGGCCTGCTCCGGTCCCCACCACGGTGTGCAGCCATGGTGACGGCTGGGCTCTGGCGGCAGCCGGCGGACACAGTGTGTCCAGCAAGCCTTTCTCCTGGGAGGCCCTCGTGACACCCCTCTCGCCTCCATGTGGGGGGGGGGGGGCGGCGGGGGAGCGGGATGTGAACATCAATGACCTGAAGGTGCCTTAAGTCCTCTTCACGCTGCTTCAGTTTCTGCGGGAAACTGGCCTCGCCTTTGCCCCCAAGCCCGCGATCCTGTGGAACTGTGGGTGCTGTAGCCTTTTCAGGGTGTGCCATGGGACGGAGCAGCTCTCCCCGGTTCAAGGTTGTCCTGAAGACCTCTGCAGAGCACATCGCGCTGTGTGCTCGCACACGCGCCTTCTAGAAGCATCTCTCATTGCCAGTCTCTGAAAAAAGGAATTGGCCTTTGAATAGAACAGTTTTCCAAGAAAGAGCAAGGAGCTTCAAGAAGAACTACAGACGGAGACTGCCAGCTCCCGTCGGTGACTGGACGAGTGGCTTTGCTTTGTACTGCAGCGTCCTGGTGCACGCTGGGGAGCCAAAGCGTAAACTTTTTATAAGTTTGTTGTGGAACTAATTGAGCAGCCCCACCCCCAGAACTGGGAACGATTTGACTTTCTCTGTCTGCAACTTCACTGCTTTTAAAGTCAGGCGGCGCGGCTGGGACGAAAGCCGCGTTAGTCAGTGTGACCACTCATTTGCCCACACGGGTGTGAACCCTCTTCTCCACTGCCCCCGGGGGGATGCTCGTGCCGGGAGGTGGCACAGTTTATCTGACGTCGGTGTACTGCATGCATTTTCGATATTAACTTCTTTATGGAAATCAGCCCAGGCAAGCTGATTGCTGTCCACAATGGCCATTGTCGTATGAGCCTTTTTTGGGGGTTACTGGCAAAAATTTACGAGCCAGAGTGGCCTGTCCGTCTCGGTGAGTGTCCGTCTCGGTGAGCGTCCGTCTTGGTGAGTGTCCGTCTCGGTCAGTGTCCGTCTTGGTGAGTGTCCGTCTCGGTCAGTGTCCGTCTCAGTGAGCATCCGTCTCGGTGAGCGTCCGCCTCGGTGAGCGTCCGTCTTGGTGAGTGTCCGTCTCGGTCAGTGTCCGTCTTGGTGAGTGTCCGTCTCGGTCAGTGTCCGTCTCAGTGAGCATCCGTCTCGGTGAGCGTCCGCCTCGGTGAGCGTCCGTCTTGGTGAGTGTCCGTCTTGGTCAGTGTCCGTCTCAGTGAGTGATGGCAGTGTCTTCACTCGGCCACTAGGAATCGCTGCTCAGTCCTGTCCCCCCGCAGAGTGCTCTCCCGTCTGTCTGTGATGGGAGGTGGCAGGGCCCCCAGTCCATGCCAAGCGAGCTCCGCTAACAGGGCCCTCCCTGTTTTCCAGGAAATCCTCGGAGGAACTGGACATGGACAAGGTGACAGCAGCGATGGTACTCACCAGCCTGTCCACAAGCCCTTTGGTTCGAAGCCCTCCTGTGCGGCCGAATGGTGAGCTGGGGTGAGGGGAGGAGGCGGGATGGGCGTAAGGGCACCGTGAGCACAGGCCCCCTTTGAGGGGTCTCATTCCTGTCAAATGGAATGAATGATTAAGCCTCGCCATGAGCAGGAACAGGGGCAACGTGGGAGAGATGGAGACCCCAGGGCCAGCTTCCTCATCTTCCCAGAGACGCCAGTCACCCCTCCACTCGCTCCCCGCACATCCCGTTTCCAGGGCACTTACCCGCAGCGACTGTCCCTTTCCCAGGTAAATGGAGCTCTTTTCCCGGCATTGTTTCTGTTCCACAGGAAAGGTAGTTAGGTCGAATAACTCTGAAGACTTTTGCAAAGGCGTTATCCCAGACTCTGCAATCAAATACAATGATTTAGTCCGTTTATTCACTCAGTATGCACTTACTGGGTGCTGTGCTAGATGGTGTGAGTGCATCACTGCAAACAACACCCGTATTCCCGTGCAGCTTGGTCTCGTGGGGAAAGGCTCGGTCACAGCCTCGTCAATGGCAGCACTTCCTGAGCCCTTGCTCCCTGCTAGGTTCGAGGCTTGCTCTGTCACATCATTCTCACAACTCTGTGGCTGTTGTTGTCGCTATTTTACAGATGAGTGGACGGAGGCATGTGGGATTAATTGACTTTTAAATGGCAAAGCTGAAATTCTCCCCTGTATCCTCCAACTCCGGGTCCATCATCTTAGTCATGGCTACTGTGGGCCCACTAACTCACTGTGAAGAATCAGGAGAGCCGCAGGCGGTGACGGAGGCCTGGCCAGGAGCACGGACGTGAGTCCGAGGCTGCAGGAGAGTTACGACGTGGCTTCGGCACCGGACAGTCACAGCTGGGCTTGCAGACAAAAACAAAAAGAAACAGCAACAGCAACAAAAACCCTATGTCCTGAACCTTGGTGGTCCCAGAGGGGACGGATAGGACCTTAACCAAGAAATGTGAGGAAGGAGGAGTCAACAGGACGTGGTGATGGACAAAAAGGATGGAGGAGGGGGAGTGCCAGGGTGCCCTCCAGGCAGTCGGGGCGTCAGCAGGAGGCCTGCCCCCGAGATGGTCCACACATAAGTTGGAGGAGCACGTCTGTCAGTGAGTGTTTGGGCGAGAGCTGGGTTCACTGGAGATGACAGCAGGCCAGGTAGAAGCGAGTGCCGTGGGCAGTACTGAGGCTCATTCAAGGGCAGCGGCCGGGAGGTCTGGGCTGCCGCAGAAGCCATGAGGGGAGGGGAGATCACTGAGAGTCATGTGCAGGCGGGGAGCGAAGACTGGGAGGGGATTATGGGGTGGGGTGAGACCCGCCCTCACTTCAGGGACCCAGAGGGAAGAGCCTGAGAGGGACCAGTGGTCAGGAGAGGGGAGAATGTGGGTTCCTAGAAGCCGAGGGAAAAGCGATGTTCAAGGACAGACGTCCGATGCTTCAGAAGCTCAAGCATGAAACAGGCTGGATTCTGCATTCAGACAAAGGCACTGATTACTGGCCAGAGCGCACGGTGGACCACCCGGGGGCGGGAGTGGGCTGAAATGAACATGGGACCCCGAAGGGGAAGTTACTGCAAGGGGACCCCTTCTCTCAAAAGCCAGCCTGGCCAGTTAGGAGGCTGAGGTGTGATCCACACAGAAGTCGGAGGGAAGCGCCAGGTGTGAAAATAAAGCTGTTGAACATCCAGTGAGTCCTCACCAAAACGTATTCCACTCCAGTTGTCGGTGCGAAGAATGATGGAGGTGCCGGGAAGTCAAATCCATACCGTCCACAGGAGTGCCCCCTGCCCTCACCACCCCGCACGATGCCGCCGAAGCCCGCAGAGCGGGGAGGTGCTGGGAGGGCGCCTGGCGTTGCTGCTGAAGGACAGCCCTCTGCCGGGCCTCTAACTGCCTCCTGGCTCCCGCTGCTCAGTGTGGCGAGGCCCCTGAGGAAGACTGCAGAGAAGGCAAAGCTGAAGACACCCCCAAACCAATCCCAGGGGAAAGGAGTTGCATAAAAGATTGAAGCATTCATAGATAAAAATATTCCTCAAGGTTACAGACAAGTATTTGTCCCAAGCTGGGCCACCAAATGCAAATAAATTGTAGATTCTCATTATTTTACAGAAAAGAAAAAAAGGAACTGCAGAATGTCAGAGACTCCTCAGAGAAGAAAGAGTATATTTTAACGCAATCAGTATTTTTCCATGGCATTCTCTTTTAATTGAGAACATTTTTCATGCTCCTTTGTTTTGAAAGGTTAGAATCAAAATAAACCTTTTGCTCCTGCAACACAAACCTTTGTTGGCATAGTTTTATGGAAAGGAATTCACTGTTCATTATGATTTCAAAAAATAACTACCCAATTTATAATCCCAAATTGTCTGCTAGCTCCTTAGGTCTGCAACAGGCAGCAAATTCTTAACGAGGGAAAGCAGTTAATGATAATGAAGGTGTTGGTTAATTTAAAAAATAGACATATGTCTGGAATTATTGTATATCACTGAATTTTTTAAAACTGTTGTGATTCTAGAAAGGATCGTTTTGTCAGGAAGTGGGTCTGCAAAGAGGGTGAGCTTCCAGCAGGGCCTGACTGCGTTTCACCAAATACGTGTGTCAGGGAAGGAGATGCGGCCATCTATGTGTCTCGAAAAATCCATTTCTATATCACATTGCCCTTCTCATTGAATAGCGCTTCTTAAAGGAAATGTCATTCCCAAGTCAGCAACTGAACTTTGGGCATTGACATGAGGCAGTGCGACACACTACTTTTCAAAATAAATTGTTGCTTTTCAAAATCAATTCAGGCCCCAATCACCTCCCCCGCTCTGCGCAGGCACTCACCCTGATCACCCCGCTGGCACCACACGCGTACTGTACGAGTGCGCGGTGCTGTATCATACGCCTCCTGAGCCGCCCAGGCATGTGTCCCCCCGGGCCATGCCCCCAGTGGCCTCCGAAGGACCTGCGGGCGCAGCTGTCGCATTCCGAAAGGCTCTTGGGCACTGTCCGGTGGCCTGCAGGGAGGGAGGTGCTAACTTGGTTTTGCTGGTGCCAGAAAGGCTTGATCCTGTAGAAATGACCATTTGATGGGGTAGAGCCTCGCTTTAGTGAGATGGGTAACTTTCTTCCACGATTTCAGCTTAAAACTTCATTCCTCTAACTGAACGTTTGGCTTGACACAGTTGAGGAATATTCTGGAAATCTGTGATTGGGTGAAGGTAGTCAAGACATTTTTCCACGAATGCTGGCCCATAGTGTGTCTTCACTTCGTTACTAATTACACCAATGTTTACAGCATAATGAGACATTTTGGGATTTCCCTCCCCCCCCGAACTTAAAATATCGTTTTACTGTATTCAAAATGCACATAAACATGGAGGAGAAATTATCCAACAAGAAGGTCAAGTCTATAAGGAGCCTTCCATGGCGTTCTAACCGGACAAAGATCTCTCACATTAGCAAATGTTTCCTGTTTCCCTGCAAGTGCAAAGGAAGAATTCAACAGCTGTCTTATCAGTAAATATTGCCCATAAATTCTCCTCTGATCTCAGCTTGTTGGAAAGAGAGGAGGATTCCTACCACACGGGGCCATGCCCTGAAGGAGAAAGAAGCCAACTGGTAGATCAGGGTCTGGGCTCCATGGCGGGTCACGGCTTCCTGTGCCCCAGGTGCTCGTCTGTAAAACCCGGTGACCGTCCTTGCTCTGAGAGACAGATGTTGTGAGGGTGCACAGGCCTGTGTGAATGAGTTTTGTGAGATGGAAAACAACAAATGCAAGGCACTGTTATTTCCTATAATGTTATTTCTCTTAGACTCTTACATCTGGGACTAACTTTTTCCACAAACCTATTCCAAAGATCTCAGACCTATGAGAAACATGGGTTGGGGGAGGGGGACAATATTGCAAATGATTTCCCTCTTAGAAACACCAGTAAACTCACAGCTCCCCAAACTTAGTGAACAAGGGCATCTTTTTCTTTCTTGTTTTCATACCCCGTCCACTGTCATCCCAAAACCACCCACATCAGAGAGCTGTTAGGAAAGCCTGTCATGTGATAAAATAGCTCAGTGTTTATAAAGGGTAACGCACCTCTCTTCCCAAGGTATGCGTAGTGCATCCCCAGCTGTTGCACATTTCTGGGGGGCGGGGGGCTGCAGGTGCTTAGTAGGGTCCAGCCCCCCCCCCCCGAGTCCGTGACCCCGGCCCCTGCACCTGCTGCACTGACGCTGGTTGTCTGGCTCGCAGAGGGCATGAGCGGATCCTGGAAGGAGGGCGGTGCCCCGTCCAGCAGCTGCAGCAGCGGCTACTGGAGCTGGAGCGCCCCCAGCGACCAGTCCAACCCGTCCACACCATCGCCGCCGCTGTCCGCCGACTGCGCCAAGCCCTTCCGCAGCCCCGCGCCGGACGACGGCATCGACGAGGCCGAGGCCGGCAACCTGCTCTTCGACGAGCCCATCCCCAGGAAGAGAAAGGTCAGCCCCTCCTCCCGCTCCTTTTTTGAGGGCCCAGGATACACCCAGGGCCTGACCAAGGCAGAACCACCCAGTGTGGGCACCCACCCTCTGCCGCCTGGTGCCACGTGGACAGAGGTGCCCAGCGTTGACCAGGGTTTGAAAGCTACAAAAGTGCATGTCAGGCGTGGGTTGGTGCCTCACTCACTCTCTTCCTGGGACTACATTTTTTCACCTGTAAAATAAAAACAAACTCCCTTTTCTATTTTCTGCTTCAAAAACATATTGGGAGAATTTTTGTGTCTTATTTTCATAAAACCGGCTGTGAAACATGCAGGAAAGCTGCCCCAGCCAGGCCAGGTTGGCTGAGCTCCTCCCATGCACTGAGGGGTTGCTGGTTCCGTTCCCAGTCAGGGCACATGCCTGGGGTAGGGGCTTGATCCCCGATAGGGGAGCATTCTGGAAGCCAACTGATAGCTGTTTCTCTCTCACATCAATGTTTCTCTCTCTAAGCATGTCCTCGGGTGAGGATTAAGAAAAAAAGAAGAAGAAAGCTGACACATAAACGTATATATGTACTTACAGACCAAAAACTGGTTTACTAAACTAAATCTGAAAAAGAGCTCTAATAAATTGATTTAATGCATTGATTACACATTTATTTAATCTTCACAGCTGTCCTGTCTGGTAAGTACCTCATTTTATTTTTTTATTCTCACCAGAGAATATTTTTTCCATTGATTTCTAGAGAGAGTGGAATGGAAGGAGAGAGAGAGAGAAACATTGATATGAGAAGGACACATCAGTTGGTTGCCTCCCGCATGTTCCCCTGCCAGGGCTGTGGAACCTGCAACCAAGGTACGTGCCCTTGACTGGGAATTGAACCCAAGACCCTTCGGTGCGAGGGCCGACACGTTAACCACTGAGCAACCAGCCAGGGCCGGTAGGTATCATTCTCCCAACTTGATATGAGGCAGTTGAGGATTGGAGAGATTAAACGTTGAGCTTGCCCTGTCCTGAGGATAGAAGGGCCAGGCCCGCCACTCAAACCCAGGTCTGCCGAACCTAAAGCTCATATTCTTTCCATCCTCTTTGTGTGCATTTACACTATCATGACCACTCACAATTTTCCAAAAGGATTTCACTTTGTAGGATGAAGCTATCTGCTGCTACATCTTAAACACCTTTTCACGTTATTTTTTTAAAATAAATTTTATTGATTTTTTACACAGAGGAAGGGAGAGGGATAGAGAGTTAGAAACATCGATGAGAGAAACATCGATCAGCTGCCTCCTGCACACCCTACTGGGGATGTGCGTGCAACCAAGGTACTTGCCCTTGACCGGAATCGAACCTGGGACTCTTCAGTCCGCAGGCCAACGCTCTATCCATTGAGCCACACGGGTCAGGGTTCACTTTATTTTTTGATGGCCATGTCCATGTGAGGCTGCTACTTTATATATTGGTCCCGTAAGTGGTTCTCAGTAGCTTCATTGGGAATCACTATTCACAAACAAAAACCCAAAGCAAAACCCTGAGGACTGCCGTGCAACCTCTTCCCCCCAATTTATTTCCAAGAGGAAAACACGCAGCCAGCATCGATCACTCCGTCTCCGCTCCGTCCCCTGCGTGTGCCGCTGTGGAACCTGCGGGCTCCCTACCCAGAGAGCCGGGGAGAAAGGAGCGCCTGCCTCCGGAGGTGGGGCGTGAAGATGCTGCTCCCACCAGCCACCGGGCAGCGTCCGTGTTCGCCTGACCGGTCAGCGAGCTACCAGGCGGTGATGGGGACTGAAGGGCCATCCTGGTGGTCAGGCTTTCTCTGGGGTCATCTGAGTGCGTGGCCCCGGCTGTCTTAGAGGTGGCTGGCGTGGGGGCCGGGACTCCGCGCAGGGACCCGTGCTCAGTGCCCTGCTGACAGCAGCTTAATGGGCTGAGGATAAACAGCACTCCGTTCTTGAGCTGAGAGAATCCGGTGCGTCGTACGCGATCAGGGCATCGTTTCTGGCGCTCCTGTCTCGCTTGTTCGCTGGTGTATGTGCTGTGCATAGGGAGCTACTGTGGCTCGTGGGCAAAACGCCTGGGGTGAGAGCACGATCCGTGGGACAGGGAGGGGCCCTGATCAGAAGTGGCAGGAGCCTCGTGCTCAGCTCAACTTTGCTACCCTGCAGACTTCAGAAAATCATTTCCCTTCTCTGACCATCGGCTTCTTCATCTGCAACACAAACTAACAGCAGTTACCAACCCTCGTCCGGGACATCATGAAGATTCAGTGTCCAAGCATAGAAAGGTCACTGTGCCCCTGAAACCCCGCCCCCGTGGCAGACACATGGTAATGGACACGTCAGGGCCCCTCACAAAGGGGCGGCGCACGCCTGGATCTGACGATGACGCTGAGCCGGGCCCTTCCTTCCACCTCCCTCGCAGGTGTCTTGGCCGGGGCCACTCTACCTGTGCACTTGGCAGATCCTCAGTCAGAGGGGAGGGCACCAAGTTAACTGCCGGCTGCGCAGGAGTAATCAGTGAACGGACCACGTCTGCCTTTCACACCCGGAAAGGGTGACTCGCTCTAAAGTGGGAAAGTTGGCGAGGCCCACGCAGGAGCGAGCACCCGTCGGCTGACTGCGTTCCTCACGCCCGCTGAGCACAGCGCGTGGGCAGGAAACCCGCTGCCCCAGGAACGGGCCCATCGGGCAGGACTAGGCGGCTGCCAGGAAAGCAGCTCCGTCCCTCCCGGTGGGTGTCACGTGATGACCGCCCTCCAGCCAGAGCCGGGAGGACAAAGGAGGGAGGTCACTGAGCCTCTGCCGCACAGTGAGGGGGCCTTTCACCCGAGGCGCTGAGGACGGTGCTGTGAGCTCACCTGTGCTCCTTCCTCCGAGGCCCTAGTCCTCCTGTCTGAGCCTCCATCCCCAGCACACATGTTCACATGCACTCACACACACGCACACACACACACACACACGAACCCTCATCGCCGTGTGCACACACCTCAGGGTCCTATCAGGCGCCCTGGGGCAGGTAACCCCGGCAGCTCCGGGCGGACTGGCCTGGGGATGAGTGTGGACCATCAGGATGCAGCTGGGCCCACCCGCTGGGAACTGAGGGGACTTGGCCTTTGTCAGTCCTGTGTGTCAGCCTGGTCTGTCGGGGAAGCGGAAGCCACTCCAGGCATCCCGTGTGGGCGACAGTTCACAGCAGACGGAGGCCTCAAGGGAGAGAGCGAGGCAGCCCGGCCGCCTGGCCCCCAGGGCAGTGTCAGGGACAGCCAGAGCGTCTGCAGGGATGGAGACCCACCCCGTCCCAGCCGCAGCCCCGAGCTGATGGGTCTGCAGGGCCTGCTGGTCCCTGCCCAGCCGGCTGCCCTGGGTGTGGCCGTGTCAGACCAGGCACGCCTGTGGGCACAGGGACGGTCCCAGCCCTGGGGGCCTTCAGCCTCTCAAACATCGGTGCAGCTACCAGGAGAAGCTAGGTTCGAGCGCAGATGGTCACGGTCCGATCGGAGGCTGCGCTTGTGCCTGCAGCAGGGCTTGGTTTGGCTGCCCTGGCAGAGCTGGGGCCTGTGGGGCGGGCTGGGCCGTGTTGAACAAACGTTGTCTCCGGTCTCCTCATGCAGGGCTCGCTTTCCTGCCGCGTAAGAGTGGCTCTCTGGCCCTGGCCGGGTTGGCTCAGTGGACAGTGTGTCAGCCTGCGGACTGAAGGATCCTGAGTTCGATTCCGGTCAAGGGCACATGCCCGGGTTGCGGGCTCAATCCCCAGTGAGGGGTGTGCAGGAGGCAGCTGATCGATGATTCTCTTATCATTGATGTTTCTATCTCTCCCTCTCTGAAATCAATTAAAAATATTTTTTTAAAAAATTTTTTTAGAGAGTGGCTCTGTGTGCACGGGAGGATTGTTTCGCGGGTGTAATCGGGACGTTGGCCAGCACCCACCAGCATGCAAGGGGCCTCCCGGTTGACGCGGGCCACCTCCGCCTGTGAACAGAGACCGCTGCTTCCATTAAAGTTGAGCTCATCGCTAATGTGCTCTTATTCTCCAAACCAGTCCTGCCAGTATTACAGGGGGACCTCCACCTATAAAGAAATACCTTTTTAACATTAAAAACAGGGTGATTTTTATATTTGGAAACTAATGTCTGAATACGCTGTCCCTCCCCCGCGCTTCACCACCAAGGAATGCATGTGTGTTTGCAGCACATACCTCCCCCAGAAAGATCGCGTCGTTCACATTCTTTCATAACCTGCTTTCCCTGCATCCTCCAGGTCCAGGCAGGAAGCGGGTGATGTACCCAGCGGGTAGTTAAAGAGCTGGACGGCCCTGGCCAGGTGCTCAGTTGGTGAGAGCGTTGTCCCCACACATGATTGCTGAGCTGGGGCACATACAAGAATCAACCAGTAATGTGTGGACCAGTGGAACAGGAACTCTCTCTCTCCATTCCTCTCTATCTCTCTAAAATCAATAATTTTTTAAAAAATTTAGAAAGAGTTTGAAGAGGCTCTTTGCAAAGGTGTAGGGTTAGGGTGGGGTGGTACCCCAGGATCCCAAGAGCTAACTATAGGGCAAGGCCCTCACCACCCCTAAGTCTGAAGGGACAAGTAAAGAGAGGACTTTCCAGAACCCATAAAGTTACCAAAACTCTGGAAACACCCACGGAAGTGGTGTTTTCGGAGGAGGAAGGCAGCCCGCCCAGCTTGGCCAGGCGGGAAGGGACTGGGGAGTCCAGAGCCTCCTGTCTCCCGGGGCCAGACCCAGCCTGAGACCACCTCGGGCGCAGCAGGTGGAGGTAGATTTGCACAGCACAGCTTCCTCGTGTGAAACTGAGGCAGAGAGCCTCCGCGCGTGCGTCCATCTGTCCACTCTGCTGTGAGGTCATGATGAGCTTCGGGTAAAGAGGAAGGAAGAAGCGTGTTGGGCCAGCAGCATTAGTAGGTTCGTTTTCACTTCACTCTCCGTCCTCTCCTCTCCAGAACTCCATGAAGGTGATGTTCAAGTGCCTCTGGAAGAACTGCGGAAAGGTGCTGAGCACCGCGGCCGGGATCCAGAAGCACATCCGCGGCGTCCACCTCGGGTGAGGCACCTCCCTCCCGCTGGGCGCGGGCTGCGGGCGTCCTGCCCTCGGGCCCCAGCCAGCACCTGTGCCTCACAAGTGCTCAGGCGGAGTCAGGAAGGGCCTGGGCACGGAGTGGGGGGAGGGGGGCAGATAACAGAGGCCTTGACCGCAAGTCGTACTGCACTGAGGGGTGTCAGGGACTGCTCTGCTCCCCGGTTTCCTCTGAAGATGAGGTTAACAATACAGTCAGCCCTGCAGGGGTCACATGTGAAGGTCAAAAGTAAAACGTGGTGCGAGCCATTTGTAAAAGTACAGCTGCAGGGCAGATGTAGATGTGCTTTTCCCCCCCTGATGGAGAGTATTCTTGACTTAGAGCCTGAAAAGGGTTACGGCACCACTGCCCATCAGAGCTGCTGTTGCGATGGCCATGACCTCTGGCGCCGTGCCTCTGTCGCTTTCCTTGTGTTTTATGAGAACCTTTCTCAGGAAAGAAGCCAAAGCTTGGAGCCTGTTGGTGAGGCCCTCCCAGGGCAGCAGTGGTTCCCAGTCTTGGCCTGTGGGCTCTGGGTCCCTCTTGTCCAGGGATCTGGGACTGAAAGGGGCCCTTGAGAAGCTGCACGTCCTGACTGGGGTGCAGACGGCAAACCCAGACACATGCCGAGCCCCAGATGCTTGGGCACAGAGCAGTCCTCCCCCCAGGATGAGAAATGGACACTGCAGTCACTCTGCCCCGCAAGGAATCAATGTAGGGCGTGCAGCATCCATCGCAGTGGAATAGAAAGGAAATAACCAGGTTCTGGCATGATTCTGCTCACCTGCGTGGGTGGGGCAGAGAAGGGATCTCCTCCCCATTCATGGGGCTGATGTCTGCGGACGTAGCCCGTCCCTCCCAGAGCACAGCGTGCAGGTTACCCAGTGGGTGTGGCCCAGGGTCACCCTGCACCCTCTGGGCAGCCGCCCCGGTCCTGCTCCTGAGGACTCCAGGGGGGAAGTCGGGCGTGTCTCCCTGACCTCATGTCAGGACGACCTCGACGGAAATAGCTCCGCTTCTTTAAAGGTCCAGCGAGAACGCCCCAAAGCCACGCTCAGGATGTAGGGGGTCTGTTGTCAAGCCCATCTGCCCAGGGAATCGAACCCTGTCCAGCACCGCGCAGAGCCGTGCCTGTCCGCGCCCAACAGAGTCTGCAGAGTAGGTGGTGCCAGCCGTGCCCTTTGAGCTCCGGATGCTGTCACAGTGGCAAAGTTCATTGCTCCCCGGGCTCCCTTTGTGCTCTGCTCTACAGAGGCCCTGGGACTGGGGTTCGCAGCCTGCCAGCACCCCCAGGACCGCGGGGTTCACAGGAGCTCTTGCTCTCTGGGACTGGGGAGAGGACTGCCTTCGCCTTAGACCATGAGCGTGACGATAGGACAGGGGGACATTTCATGTTGGTTGTGGACACCAAAGCCCTAGAGAATGTTGTAAGGAGGCAGTAGAGGTTAAAACTTACAGAAACGTGCGAAGTAATTTAATAACGTGAATTAAATAAAGAACACCGCCAGGGGGCACACTGAGGAGTGAAGTCCTTACCCTGACCTTCAGCATACATCCCAGACTGGGTTCTCGTCACTCCCCTCCCCTCCCACTGTCGGGGCTCATCTGGGTCGTCCATGTTGAGCGATCCCTTTCATCTCGGGGCCGGGGCGGGGGGGGGGGGGGGGGGGGGGGGGGGGGGGGGTAGTTAACCAAAGACCTTATATACATATACGCATACCCATAGACACAGACAATAGTGTGTTGAAGGCCTGGGGGGTGGGGTCAATGGGGGGAAAAGGGGGGACATCTGTAACACTTTCAACAATAAGATAAATTAAAAAATAAATAAAATGACAATTTCAAAATGTAAAAAAAAAAGAAGAAACAAAAATACTGAGACTCCTCAAAGCCTCCGTGGCTTCTGTCACATTCAGAGCGTTCCTGCGGCTGCAGAGCCCTCTGACCCTGCCTCCGCCCTCTCCGCAGCCCCTCCCCCCAGCCCCTGGCCTCCACCCTCCCCTCCGATGTCTCTGCAGCTCCTCGGCCCAGCCCCTGGCCTCTGCCCTTGGTGGAAGACACCAGGCACCCCCCACCCCACCCGGCCTGCCTGCTCCTCACTGTATTCTTCCCATGGCCAGGCTTCAGCTCCCCTCACCTCATCCAGGTCTGTTCACATCACCTCCTCTGAGCTCAGTTTAAAATACAACCCCATCGCTTACCTGCTTACGGGCACTCGTATGCCGCTTAGTTTTTCTTCCTGGCATTCATTAGTCCCCGATGCATTAGATACCTATTTACTTATGGCTCCCTTGTCTGCCTCTCCCACTAGATGTAATTTCCATCAGGGCAGAATCCATCTACGACTTGGCCAGGCCCTAGAAGAGTGCCTACACAGAGTAGATTCCCAATAAATTGTTGAATAAGTAACTGCTTGGTGGATTGTTTGGATAAATTCCTCTAGAGGTCAAGGAGGTCTTCCCTGGGAGTGGACAGTTGAGTGTCGCAGGATGCGTAGAGTTTTCCAGGCAGACACGGGAAAGGAAAAACATTCCAGACAGAGGGCGCAGCCGTGCGAGATGGCGTGGTCTGACTGTTCTGCTGTCCTTTGCATTAGGCGTGCTGGGGACTCTGATTACAGCGATGGTGAGGAGGACTTCTACTACACGGAGATCAAGCTCAACACGGATGCGGCGGCGGACGGTCTGGGCAGCCTGGCCCCGGCTTCGCCCTCCCAGCCCCTGGCTTCACCTCCCACCTTCCCCATCCCGGATTCAGGCAGAACAGAAAGCCCTGGGGCCAAAACCGAGACTAAACTGATGACGCCCTTGAGCCGCTCGGCCCCTACCACCCTCTACCTCGTGCACACCGACCACGCTTACCAGGTGCCGTGCACGACCCCGAGTGACACTTTGCCCCTGACCAAAAGCAGCTGCATTCTGCCCTAGGAACAGAAAAGCAGCATCCCACACGTAGCCCCGTAGCGGAGTTCTTTGTCCTCATAAAGTTCAATCAACTTGTTTCCATTGTTCTCTTATTGCTAGGTACCTGATCTACCCGTTTTTTCATTAATAACTCTACTGTGAACATCTCTGTGCCCGTAGCTTTTTTTTTCTTTGAAGTCACAGAAGAGTAATTAGTGAGTCAGAGGATGCCACCTGAGCAGGATGCTGCTGCTAAGCATTGCCAAAGCCACCACCATCACCACTGCACTGAGCCTTCGAAAAGCTAAACCTGTGGAGGAAGAGTTTGCCACTTATTTAGCAGACTGAAGCTCAAGAGCAAAGGGATAGAGCGAATTATTAGATTTGATGGTGCAATAAGTTTTATTCCTGACTCGTTATGTGGGTCAAAAAGAATAATTCATTCCTTTGTTCATGTTTGCATTTAGGTCCAAAATCATGAGCTTGAACCAACTTATTGAAATTCTTTTGTTTATCTATAAAGTGGGTTGGAACACACACTTGATGATCTTCCTGAACCCTGTATTCATAATATTTGGGATTTCTCTGTCTGTAAATATTATAAATGCTCAGCATAGAAAATACTAAAAACTGAAGCAGAGAGAGAAAATGTATCAATCCCAACTACAAGAAAGCCTCTTGGTTAATATTTTTGGTATGTCTTTCAAGACTTTCTCCTATGCGTATATGTATAAAAAACTAAGGAATCTATTGTAGTACTTTTTCTGCATGTCATTGAGTATTCTTCAATATTGTGTTTACTATGCTTTGTGTTTTTTTTTCCAGTGAATATATCACGAATGTCGTGGTTTTTTGTTTTTGTTTTTTTTAATCCTCACCCAAGGATATTTTTTCTATTGATTTTTAGAAAGAGTAGAAGCCGGGGAAGGGGAAGGGAGAGGAGAGGGGGAGAGAGAGAAAGAGAGAAACATCAATGTAAGAGAGATACATTGATTGGTTGCCTCCCGCATGCACCCAGACAAGGACCCAGGAGCAAACCTGTAACCCAGGTGTGTGGCCTTCACCTGGAGTCGAACTCGAGACCCTTCCATGCACAGACAGATGCTATAACTGCTTAGTCACATGGGCCAGGGCTCATGAACATTTTTGCATGTCATTGAGTATTCTTCAACAACATCATTTGTAATGGCTCAGCTGGTATATCATGATTTATTTACCCATTTCCCTATTACTAGACATTTGTGTTTCCAATTTTTAAAAATATGTAATACAATGAACATCCTTGTATCCATTTCCTTAGAATGAATTCTAGAAGTGGAATAGCTAATATGCAGAATTCTAAAAATTTTTATATATATATTGCCAAATTACCCTCCCAAATGTTGTACCAATTACGCCCCACCATCTCTGTATAAAAGTGTTTATTTCCAAATTTGATAGTGAGAAATGACTAGTATATCTCACAGTGGTCCTAAAATTCAGAAATCAATCGTCAAAAACCATCTCCTTTGATACATTAGATAGATTGCTTAGATATATAAAGAATTTCTTTCCAGCTACTCTCTTTGAACATGTTTCATCTCTTCCTATCAGATAACTAGTCTAAGTTATTAATACAGCTGAGATAGTTTCTGAGGCCCCACCTTGGTAAATGACAGCTAAGATTGAGGAAAAACCTTTCTTAACAGTTTTCTCTGTACTGTGCCACGCCCCCCTGACCATTTCTGTTTGCTCTGTAACAGGCCACGCCCCCCGTGACCATCCCAGGATCGGCCAAGTTCACCCCCAATGGCAGCAGCTTCAGTGTCTCCTGGCAGTCTCCTCCAGTTACCTTCACAGGCATTCCAGTGAGTACAAATACAAAAAGCCAAACGTAAAGTTAGAGAACAAGCTGAAGACACATAAAATTAGAGAACACATTTAGACATGCAAAGTTAGAGAACACATTTAGACACGTGCAACAGTAAAACAAAGCCCAGAAGGCTGGAAGCACCTGTTTCTTGCGTGGAATATGTAAAGTCCTGAGCAAGGCTTCTCATGGCTCCGACAGGCCCGGCTACTCTGTCAGATTAAAGAGCGTTTCAGCTGTTGATAAATATGTCAGATGTAGATCAGAGTTTTTTGTTGGTGTTATATTTGCATGTTTCCAAAAGGCTTTATAAAATCATCTCTGAGCTCAGATTCTGAACATTAAAAAAACACCTGTACATAAATGGAATTTATCATTTTGAGTACATTCATAATATTTATGACTTTGAAATTATTGTTTGCCGGTATGTCATCTTGATGGTTCAAAAAAATAAAAAATTAAAGTCACTTTTTGCCCCCAAAGCCTGAATAATCCATCCATATGGATGTGTAATCCTAATATATAAAATAATCCATCCATATGGATGTGTAATCCTAATATATAAAAACCCTAGGTCTGTCATGACCAGAGGCTTGACCAACCAGAAGTCAGTTCTGCAGTCAGCACTGGGTTGCCGTGGCTGCAGGCATGGTGCCCCAGCACTGACTGCTGAAGGGTTGCGAATCAGGCCCAGAGAGAGGCCTGAAGAGAGAAGCAGGGTCTGATCCGTAGCCTCTGTGGCAGCTGTTGATAAGCACTTGCCTCTCTCTCTCCAGCAGCCACGCCTCCATCTCTCTCCAGGCCTCCACTGGGGCTGCTGATCAGCCCCACCTTTCTAATCAGGCCCTGTTGATAGGCCCAGAGATGCCGACTGGCATAGAAACCAACCAATCAGAACCAAATCTAGGTGAAGTGTGAGGAGCCAGTGCTGCCTAGGAGGCGGAGCTTTGACGCTGACTGGCATAGAAGCCAACCAATCAGAACCAAATCTGGGTCAACTGTGAGGAGCCAATGGCTGCCGAGGAGGCAGAGCTTTTGATGCTGACTGGCATAGAAACCGACCAATCAGAACCAAATTGGTCAGCAGAGGAGGGCAGTTGGGGGCGAGATCAGGCCTGCAGGGGAGGGTAGTTGGGGGCGAGATCAGGCCAGCAGGGGAGGACAGATGGGGGCAATCAGGCCAGCAGGGGGAGAGCAGTTGGGGGTGAGATCAGGCCGGCAGGCGATGGCTGTTGAGGGCAAGATCAGGCCAGCAGGGGAGGGCAGTTGGGGGGACCAGGCCTGCAGGGGAGGGCAGTTGGGGGGGACCAAGCTTGCAGGGAAGGGCAGGTGGGGGCCATCAGGCCGGCAGGGGAGTGCAGTTGGGGGGGACCAGGCTGGCAGGGGAGGGCAGTTGGGGGGGACCAGGCCAGCAGGGGAGGGCAATTGGGGGCCATCAGGCCAGCAGAGGAGGGCAGTTGTGGGTGAGATCAGGCCAGCAGGGGAGGGCAGTGGGGGGGACCAGGCTTGCAGGGGAGGGCAGTTGGGGGCAATCAGGCTGGTAAGGGAGCAGTTAGGTGTTAATCAGGCTGGCAGGGGAGTGGTTAGGGGGTGACCAGGCTGGCAGGCATAAGCGGTTAGGGGCAATCAGGCAGGCACGCAGGCGAGCAGTTAGGTGCCAGCAGTCTCGGATTGTGAGAGGGATGTCTGACTGCCGGTTTAAACTGGCAGACAGACATCTTCCAAGGGGTCCCAGATTGGAGAGGGTGCAGGCTGGGCGAGGGACACCTCCTCCCCAGTGCACAAATTTTGTGCACCGGGCCTCTAGTTTGAAAATAAATGAGTGCTAAAGTATGCCATTAGGTTTAAGCAGTATATAAGAATTGATTTGACATATTAAATGATTACTGTCTAATAAATTGCCATGAATTAACCTGATTTCTAACCATTCATTTAAAAGTATATTGGGCCCTAGCTGGTTTGGCTCAGTGGATAGAGCGTCGGCCTGCAGACTGAAGGGTCCCAGGTTCGATTCCAGTCAAGGCCACATACCCAGGTTGCAGGCTCAATCCCCAGTAGGAGGCAGCTGATCAGTGATTCTGTCTCATCATTGATGTTTCAGTCTCTTTCTCCCTCTCCCTTCCTCTCTAAAATCAATAAAAATATATTTTTAAAAAATAATAATAAATAAATATATATATATTGGGTCTTTATAGGTTATAAAGAGCATTCATAGACCCCCATACCATTGGTGCGCACAGTGGTTTCTACCTCCTGGTAAGATCCAGAGAGTAGCTTGTGATAATGGATATTCATGTTATTTTCTCCTTTCCACCTCTCTCCCCAAGGACCTCCCAAAAGATTCTTATTACCAACCCCTGGAAACTCCCAGAGGTTTCCAGCAAATACTAAGACCTCCTGCAGAGTGCATACTAACGAAAGTGGCTCAGTCAATGCTGCTGCTCTGGCCAATGACTATGTATTAAATCCCTGGAGGACTAGCCAAGGATAAAAGGCAAACTGCTGGCAACAGTTTGGGAATTTGTGGCTTCCAGAAAATGCCCCCAGATTCCACGTTTAAACAGTAGTGTGGATCTGGTGTAGTCATGAAAGCTGCCTGCTTCATGGAGGAGTGACCACTGCTGGTCGCTCTGAGAGGCCGAGACGGCCACCAGGGACGAGCAAGGAGATGGGAGAAAACGACTTGCACATCAGGTATTAGAGTCCTTTCTGGCAAGAACCGTGATCTGCTAAGGTGGGTGTCGCGGTTAGCAATCAGTCCTGCTGGTGACTTTTTGTTAGACATTAAAAAGGTCCAGAGTATCTCTGTGTCACACCTGCGACAACCCTTCTAACCTGGAAAGGCCGCTACAGTGACGGAATTCCCAAGACCTGCTATGCTCATCTGTCCATCTTGTCTTTGACTTGAGGAGGATTTTCAAGGGCAGACACCCTCTTGTTCAGCTTGTGTAAAACCATGCATAGCATGTAGATGGAACTGCTCAGTCCAGACTGCTTTCAAATGGAATTTCCCCCTACATCTTATTTATTTACTAGAGGCCTGGTGCACGAAATTTGTGCACTTGGGGGGGAGTGGGCCTAAGCTGTCAGTCGGACATCCTTAGCGCTGCTGCAGAGGCAGGATAGGCTTCCGCCACTGCTGCTATGCTCGCCAACCATGAGCCCAGCTTCTGTGGGAGTGCACTGACCACCAAGGGGCAGCTTCTGCGCGTCTTCACCCTGGTGGTCAGTGCGTGTCATAGCGACCGGCCGTTCAGTCAATTTGCATATTAGCCTTTTATTATATAGGATTTTATTGTTAGAGTATTGCAGATTCCCCGCCCCCCCCCCCCCCCCTCTGCTTTGCCCCTCCAATTAAAGCACTTCCTTCTGAAATACAGAGATAATTCTGAGGGATATGCTCTCCCAAATTCCTCCACGTCTTACACGGTGGTGGGGAGAGGGCCTTCATGAATGGACACAAGTGGGGAGAGGACCTTCATTGATAGACACGGGTGGGGAGAGAACCTTCATGAATGGACATGGGTGGGGAGAGGATCTTCATGAATGGACACAGGTGGGGAGAAGGCCTTCATTGATAAACACATGGGGTGGGGAGAGGACCTTCATTGATAGACACAGGGGTGGGAGAGAACCTTCATGAATGGACACGGGTGGGGAGAGGATCTTTATGAATGGACATGGGTGGGGAGAGGGCCTTCATTGATAGACACAGGGGTGGGGAGAAGACCTTCATGAATGGACGGGGGCGGGGGGAGAGGACCTTCATGAATGGACAGAGGTGGGGAGAGGGCCTTCATTGATAGACACAGGGGTGGGGAGAGGATCTTTATTAATGACAGCTTTGTTTGACCTGTTTTTCCCGAAGTGACTCACCTTTTCTTCTAATTATCTCCATTTCTCTTTCTGTCTTTTCATGACACAAGTCTACTGAAATGGCACTAACAGAATGCCATAGATGGTGGGGGTTGGGGGGCTTTTACCAGCTGAAATTTATGTTCTCATGGTTCTGGAAGCTGCAAGTCCCAGACCGAGGTGCTGGCCGATTCGCTCCTGGCGAGGGCCTCTTACTGGCAAGGGCCCCTTCTCACTGTGTCCTCGCACAGCCTTTTCTCTTGAAGGGTTTGGAGGGGAATGAGAGATTTGGTGTCTCTTCTTTTAAAAAAATATATTTTTCATTGACTTCAGAGAGGAAGAGAGATGGAGAGAGAATCATCAATGATGAGAGAGAATCATTGATTGGCTGCCTCCAGCACACTGCCCACTGGGAATCAAGCTTGCAACCTGGGCATGTGCCCTGACTGGCAATCAAACCGTGACCTCCTGGTTCATAGGTTGACCCTCAACCACTGAGCCATGCCGGCCGGGCAGGTGTCTCTTCTTAAAAGGACACCAATCCTAGAGGACCAGGGTTCCACCCTTTGGGCCTCATTTAGCTGTAATTACTTCCTTAAAGGCCCATCTCCGAGTCCTGGGAATTTGGGCTTCAACATATGCATCTGGGAAAGCAAACATTCAGTCCATAAAAAGCCCCTCGCAAGCAGTCGGAGCCGACCAGCCTGCTGTCCCAGTGCCAGCCCGGAGGCCCAGGCCAGAGGGTCTCCCAACCTGATGCTGTCCTATGTGCTGGTTTACGGTTTCGCTAGTTTTGTTTTTTACACCTGGAAAGAGGAATAGTATAAAAGGTTAAAACCAAGACAAGGATCTTTAAATTCCACCAACCCCTGCTACTGCTCTGGTGCGAGGCTCAGATGCAGGCTCCCGTCTCCAGGGCTGCAGTGTGCCCTTGTGCCAGTCACGGCCTGTTAAGCAGTGCCCTCGCCTCCAGAGCAACCCAGCAGAGTCGCTGTGCTGAGCACAACCTGGCACTGCCATGGCCGAGCATGCGCCATCATGGCACCTGTGACATGTCTCAGGGAACGTGAGCCTCCCTGTTTGGGAGTGACTCGTGGGACCCAGCTCCCCTCAGCCTGTGGGAGAAATTAGTGGGCTGTAATTTGTGATCATGGTCTCTTCCTGCCAGGCCAGCTTCTGAGCCTACGCCTAATGAATAGATAGATTACAAGCCTATCACCCAATAATTCCATCCATTTAGAAACAGTACCAGGCAGCTGTGCTGTCCAAGCACCTTATACACTTTATAAAACATGCCCCACAGTAGAACCTAGAAACAGTTATGATATAAAACCAATGAAAGGAGGAGAACCAAAATGGTGGCATAGGTAAACACCAGAGATTGCCGCCGCAAACAACCACTTCAAAAATACAACTAAAAGACGGAACAGACATCACCCAGAACCACAGGAAGGCTGGCTGAGGAGAGACTCTTCAACTAGAAGGAAAGAGAACAGCAAACCGAGGCTCAGAGGAGGCGCAGTGTGGAAAATACAAAGGTACCGAGGTGCGCGCGCAAAGCAGGCTGGTGGCTGAGGGCGCTGTTGTCGTTTTCAGTCGGGAGGGAGTCTCAGACTCTGGGCTCCAGATCCGGGCAAGTCTCTAGGGACTCAGACTCAGACGGGAGAAGCGGGATTGTCCGGCATCAGTTGGAATCTGAGGGCAGCTTTCTCTCCGAGGTTTGCAGCGGCTGCCGGGGTTCTGAGAAGCAGAGCCTCTGGGAAGGGACTGAGAGCAGCCATAACTGCTCCCTCCACCCGCCCTGTTGATCCCGCCCCGCCCAAGCCCTGCGCAGAGCCATTTGCTGGATCGCCTCAGACAAAGGCTAGATTAGCACCTCCCCAGAGGACAGAAGTTTTCCACACAGCTGATTCTCACAGCCAGTCAGCCTGGTGGTCAAATCCCTCAGTATTAACTAAAAAAATCAAGGCTTAACTAGAACAAGACTGCGCACAAAGACCACAAGGGGGTTCACCAAGAAAGCATAAAAAATGCGGAGACAAAAAAACATGACAGAAATGGAGGATATGGAGCTAAAAAACGCAATTTTGAGGGCTTGCAATAAACTTGTGGAAAGCCTCACAAAAACTAATGAGACCCTCGATGCTACGATAAAGAAACTAGAAATTAAGCATACACGGACTGAAATAAAGAATATTATACCCAATAGCAGACCAGAGGAGTGTAAGAATCAAGCCAAAGATTTGAAATTCGAAGAAGCAAAAAACACCCAACCGGAAAAGCAAAATGAAAAAAGAATCCGAAAATACGAAGATAGTGTAAGGAGCCTCTGGGACAGCTTCAAGCGCACTAATGTCAGAATTATTGGGGTGCCAGAAGATGAGAGACAGCAAGATATTGAAAACCTATTTGAAGAAATAATGGCAGAAAACTTCCCCCACCTGGTGAAAGAAATGGACTTACAGGTCCAAGAAGCACAGAGAACCCCAAACAAAAGGAATCCAAAGAGGACCACACCAAGACACATCATCATTAAAATGCCAAAAGCAAAAGACAAAGAGAGAATCTTAAAAGCAGCAAGAGAAAGACAGTCAGTTACCTACAAGGGAATACCCATACGACTGTCAGCTGATTTCTCAACAGAAACTTTGCAGGCCAGAAGGGAATGGCAAGAAATATTCAAAGTGCTGAATACCAAGAACCTACAACCAAGAGTACTTTATCCAGCAAAGCTATCATTCAGAATTGAAGGTCAGATAAAGAGCTTCACAGATAAGGAAAAGCTAAAGGAGTTCATCACCACTAAACCAGTATTATACGAAATGCTGAAAGGTATCCTTTAAGAAGAGGAAGAAGAAAAAGGTAAAGATACAAATTATGAACAACAAACATGCATCTATCAACAAGTGAATCTAAGAATCAAGTGAATAAATAATCTGATATACAGAATGAACTGGTGATTATAATGAATCAGGGACATAGAAAGGGAATGGACATACTATTCTTGGGGGGGAAAGGGGAATGGGAGATGTGGGAAGAGACTGGACAAAAATCGTGCACCTATGGATGAGGACAGTGGGTGAGGAGTGAGGGCGGAGGGTGGGGCGGGGAACTGGGAGGAGGGGAGTTTTGGGGGGGGGGGGAGGAACAAATGTAATCTGAACAATAAAGATTTAATTTTTAAAAAAAAACAATGAAAATTGGAAAGTGGAGACTGTTGGGAGAAATGGACAAAAGCGTGCTTGGCTGGGCGTCATGAATGGACGCGGGTGGGGAGAGGGCATTCATGAATGGACATGGGTGGGGAGAGGGCCTTCATTGATAGATACAGGTGTGGGGAGAGGACCTTCCTGAATGGACACGGGGTTGGGAGAGGACCTTCATGAATGGGCATGGGTGGGGAGAGGGCCTTCATTGATAGACACAGGGGTGGGGAGAGGGCCTTCATTGATAGACACAGGGGTGGGAGAGAACCTTTATGAATGGACATGGGTGGGGAGAGGGCCTTCATTGATAGATACAGGTGTGGGGAGAGGACCTTCCTGAATGGACACGGGTGGGGAGAGGATCTTCATGAATGAACACGGGTGGGAAGAGGGCATTCATGAATGGACACGGGTTGGGGAGAAGGCCTTCATTGACAGACATATGGGGTGGCGAGAGGACCTTCATGAATGGACACGGGTGGGGAGAGGACCTTCATGAATGAACACGGGTGGGAAGAGGGCATTCATGAATGGACACGGGGTGGGGAGAGGACCTTCATGAATGGACACGGGGTGGGGAGAGGACCTTCATGAATGGACATGGGTGGGGAGAGGGCCTTCATTGATAGACACAGGGGTAGGGAGAGGGCATTCATTGTTGCCGTGCATGGGAGAGGAGCAGGGGCAGGGCGCTGACATCACTGGGATCGGAGACCCAGGGCCGGCTGGACCCCTTCTGCAGGTCACAGAAGGCCGAGCCCCACGTGGTGTCATGGCCACTGACTAGCTTTTCTCTTCTTGAAAAAGGGAGATCATGAGCCTTGGACTAAGAATAGACTTTAAAACATTATTCAAAGGAAAATAAGTGGCCAAGGGCAAAGTGGAACGCCCAAGGCAAAGCCGTGAGGGTGTGTAAGGCGTGCATTGTTGCTGGTCTTTTCTGTGGGAGATGCATTCACATTCTGCCGTGAGCCCCACCCCATCCATTTTAACGTGTGCTCTCTGTGAAGGAGGCACTTCACCTCCACGTCTAAGATCAGGGACCACTGCCCGCGTCGCAGAGGCTCCCTAAAGGTATGGCACGGAGAACCTGGCCGCCAGCTCTGTTCTCCCTGTCCTTCCAGGTATCGCCGACACACCACCACCCCGGGGGCGCAGGAGAGCAGCGGCAGCACGGCCACGCGGTCTTGTCCTCCCCGCCCAGGGGGACGGTCGGCCTGAGGTAGGATGCCCACACGCCCCGCTAAAATGCAGAACAGCGAGAAACAGAACCCAGAGACAGGGTCTTCCTTGAAATGTCCCGTCATGGATGAGTCGCCCTTCCTCTTATTCCCATGGTTTCCCCATCCACTAACTATGAGTGCAAACTCGTTGGTTTGTTGTTGTTGTGACCGTTCACAGTAAGTTCTCCTACAGAACGGGCCGTGGGGACGACTGGGACATCCAGCGCCCTGTGCACGGACCCCGGTAGTAAAAGAACCACAGAGTAGACTTCCTTCCCAGAGCCAGGAGCCCCTTAACCAGAGTGCCAGACACTTGAGAAACAAGAGAGCACTTGAAAGTACCTCTTTCAAAACTCAAAAGAGTATGCTCTCTGCTGCTATTTCTCGTGTGTACGTGTTTGCCTCAGTGACATGGCCAATGTCATGTCCGCAAGTGGGCAAATAGGACCTTAGGAATTAGGGCAGCCCAGAGTAACAGCCCCGGGCCGTGGCCCCAAAGCCACCCGGCACCCGGGAAGGCCTGGCCCGCAGAGAACCCTGCTGTTTCCCGACTTTTCTCCATCTTTCGAGGGGTGTCCAGCCCCTCCAGCAATGCCCATTGAGTTCCTCCCGCTGACCACATGCCCTCCCTTCCGCAGGAAGCCTCGGGGAGAGGGCAAGAAGTGCCGGAAGGTGTACGGCATGGAGAACCGGGACCTGTGGTGCACCGCCTGCCGCTGGAAGAAGGCCTGCCAGCGCTTCCTGGACTGAGGGGCTCGGCCACTGAGCTCAGCCACCAGGTCGCAGCCCCCGGGTCATGGCCACCAGGTCGCGGCCACCCGGACTGTGGTGCACGGCCTGCCACTGGAAGGCCTGCCAGCGCTTCCTGGACTGAGGGGTGCAGCTATGGCACTGGGCCTCCCGCCCTCACCGCCACAGCAGCTTTGGGAAAGCACTCTTCCTTCAAACAAAACACACCTGAAGCCCAGGAAAAGCGCGTCCAGGAGGCCTGGTGGAATTTCAGAAGAAAAAAGGCCACATGGCCCGGTCTGCTCAGAGCCGCTTCCCGTGCGCAAGAGGGAGTCCCCTTCCTCTGCTGGGTGTCAAGCCTGGAAGCTGTGGTCTCCGCAGCACTGGGTCCCACGGAGCCATGTTCCCCTGAAGGAGGCGTATTTTGATGAGCTTCCTGAAAAATGCCGTTTCGGAGTGGGGGACACCCAGGGGAAGCCGCGGGTGACTGTGGCATCTGTGTCAGGACAAGACTTGCTTTCCTGGGTCTTCCCCGTTCCCATGGACTTCTTGGGCAGCTCTGGCATCTTTTCCGTGTCTTTCCTGTTTGTTTTGTTTTGAAGAATGGCCCTGCTTGGAGGAGTGTGGGCCTGCAGGCCCGATGGCGAGTGGGATCACCAGCTGACCGCAGCTCCCAGCGGCTCCGATGCAGCTGTCACCGAGGGAACACCTTGAAGTCTTCCCGGGACCTGGAGAGCCCTTTCCCGGCTCCTCTGCGGCTCAGCTCAGCCAGACCCGGCGGGGAGGCCGGGAGCCTGGCGCTCCTTCCAGGCATGTGCAGCTGGGGCTGCGGGCCACCGCTCACCTGACCAAGCCGCAGCTCCCACTGTCTGTCTGAGAAAAGGTCAAGAACTCGAGCGGGCCCCTCGGTTTGCTCTGGACGGCAGAGCACAGCCTCCGGGCCGTCTGTTCGGAAAGCCGCGAGGTCGGCAGACCGACCGGTTCTGTGCACTTTGGTAGGTTTTATGCTTTAGTGCGTCTGGGGGACGGGTTCGTGAGCAGTCTAAGCGCTTTATGAGTAAAAGGGAAAATCCAAACCTTTGTTTTGCTTGTAAAAATAGTGGAGCTGTTTGTCAGGAATTGGCTCAGAGGGAACCTAGAGACACCAAAGGAACATGCACTGTAGGGCGCTCTCGGCTTCGTAGGGCGGCTCGTGCTGTGCTCGCTCTCCAGGCTCTCTGGCCTGGCGGGTGGTGGTGCTGGTGGTGGTGGTGGTGGTGGTGGTGGTGTGGAGAGAGGGGAGTCGTGTCACGCCCTATAGATTCCTACCCCCTCCCGATTGCCCCAGAAGGAGTCACTTCCCCTCTCCCTATGCAAAGAGGTAAGAGCACCTTACGGATGACTGTGAGCCGGGAGCGGGGTCAGCACAGGAATGTGAAAGGACATTGCACAGGGAAAGTGTAATATCTGTCTAGAGGTTGACACAGCCTTTTGTAAAGAGTAGGAAGAAGTCGTGTAGAATAATAGTTACTCTTCTTATACATGAGGAGGTTCTGTGGTGTGACATCCACAATCTACATTCTTATATTTTGGCAATTTGATTTTTTAACTCTCATATGACTTTCTAAACATGATTCCTTAGAGGAAATCCTGTTTTCCCCTCCATTTATATTTTTTCTTTAAAAACACTTATTTCAAGAGAGCAGGAAAAGAGCTTCATGTACTATGACATCAGGAAGCTCCCTCAGCACGCACCAGAGCGTCAGCTATAACGGGTCGGCCAAAGAAAGGGCATTGTTTTCAAATGCAGACATGGCTTTGCACCCCCTGCCCTAGCGGGTCTTTTCTCCTTCCTCTGCTTCCCTATAGGTGCCCTCGCTGTGAGCTGGTGCTGTGGCCGGTGCCGGCGCCTGAGCTGGGGTGGGGAGTCCCCGTGAGTCCGGGGCTGGCCAACATCTGATCAGGTTCCCCACACACAGAGGCGGTGGGGGTACTACCTGGCGCAGAGGTTTCCTCTGCAGCACCCCTGGCTCTTGATCCTGGGATTAAGTCACTAGTCATAAGGGCTTCATCCACCACCACCCCAACAGACACAGAACTTTGGGATGCAAGGGAGAGACCGTGCTGTGGGCAGCCCTGCACCTGCTCCTGGAGACACCGGGCACGCGTGGTTCTGGGCTTTGGCCTGGACGTTAGCCGAGGCACAGGCACAGCAGAAGGTGGAGCGGAGGGCCCTTTCCTAGGAGATCTTTGCCGTTCTGACACCTTCTTACACACGCCTCCCGCCCACGGGGGCTCCTGGCTCCCGCCAGGCATGCACAGAGCCTCAGTACCACCCTGCAATGCGGGCCCCCCTTCCCTGTACCCCGGCACCTGGTAACTAGGGGACCACAATCTTTGCCTGGCTGGCCTTGAAAAGAAGGAATTCAATTTCTTGCAGGCCACCCAGGAAGCTATGAGTTGCAATATACAGCACTGACTGTAAAAGCTAAATTTTAAAAATGTAGAGCTATTTTGTTATACTTTGGAACTAAACGAAGTGCCAAATTAAGCCCGACATTCACTTCCTCCATCTCTGGGGCACCACGTTCCTCTATGTCCTCACTTGGTGGAGGGCGGAGGGAGGTGGGTGGGAAGGGGTGTCCCAGGGCCAGCCCGGGTCCGTCCATCACAGGGACAAGTGCTGCTCAGCCCCCCCCCCAACCCCCCCCCCCCCATGCTGTCCCTGGCCCCTCAAGGGTGTGGCCACCTGCAGTGAGCACAGAGCGCCTTCCTTCTGAGCCAGGGGTCCGCCTCTGAACGCAGCCCATGACCTCCTTCCCAGACTTTGTAGGGAAACGGGCGGCAGCTTTCACTTGAGAATGCTTAGGGAGAGTGGCAGGACTGGCGCAGCTGGAGCAGGATACTGAGAGCAGCAGCAAAAAACTAAACTAATGTTCATTCCTCAGGGAAAGTTAAGGGCGTGTGAAATGGAACTGGAGGAGCTGAAGGCTGGGAAGACTTGTTACCGCTAGAGTCTTCTAGTCAGAAAAGTTGGGGTGTTTTAGGACATGCTATCATTTCGAGACAAATTTACATGAATTTACACTTTTGGAGGCGGGGCACTGGGGAAAGAGGAAAGCGTTTCTCAGTGGCTGAGCTGCGTGGAGGGCCGGCCGGTGGGCTGCAGCGTCCCTGGCAGCGTCCCTGGCCTGGATGGCTTTCTCCCAGGGTCACCGTGAGACCAGCCTTGGCGTCCCTCGGCCTCCATCCGGAAGGCTGGCTCTGGGCTGTGAGCCGAGCCGGGAAAGCTGGGCGTCTTGCTGCGCTGGAGGGCGAGGAGCGATCTTCCCGGACTTTTCTGGACAAGGTGCTGCTTTTTCTCATGATCCTGTAGCATTTCTCTCCACCACGTCACCTGCCGCGCTGAGGGGAGGGGTGGGAGGAAGTTCCTAGCACGCAAATGGTGCAAACACAGAGGCTTCTCTGGTGGGAACGAGCGTGGGGACCATTGTGGAAAATGCATTGGGCACACAGGGCAACTGAACATTTTGTTTCTCTAAGAAAACTACCCTCCTGGCCCCACAGGTCTTCCTGCTCCTCCCGCTCCTCAGGCCTGTGGGGTCCTCCCTGTGGAAACGGTTTCCTTGTGTCTGCTTCCATTGTGACTAGTCAAACCGCAAGCCAGGAAAGCAATGAGGTTAGCACGCCAGGTGCCAACTGTATCCCCAATCCAGCAAAAAAAATATACGACGTGTTTCATTGTGACTGACTTTGCAAAAAGCCCATATTCAGTGGCCTAGAGCAGCGATTTTCAACCTTCTTCACCTCACAGCACAGAAACTAATTATGAAAATTCTGCAGCACACCAAATATATGTTTTGTTGATTTGACCAAAAAAAAATAATAAGTATAATTTTAATTCATTGACACCAGATGGCTATTGTTGTGCTGGCTGCTGTCATTTTTTATCTGACAATCTAAGGGAGAAGAGGCCAGTGCCCTGACCAAACAGTCAGGTATTGCACGTTTTAACAATTCTTGCAGCTCACTAGTTGGAAATCGCTGGTCTGGATGCTTTAGAAGTTGTATCTATCACAGGACCAGCAATCAAAGTGGGTCCTGATTTGTAAATAGTTCTTTTTTTTAAGACAATCTCATGTTTTATAACTTCTCTTGTGGGTCTGAGAATCACACTGCCAGTGTGTTGTGTCAGAATGTAATCGGAATTACAATGGCAGTTATGGTTAATTTTCCAAATAAGGCAAGAACTCTGCGCAGGCTTCTACACTCCTGAGAGACATACCACTTTTGTAGCAAGCACTCATGCTTAACTTCTCAAGTTAACAGAACCGGAGATATTTTCCAAGATGCAGTGTTTTGTAATCACAAAGAACATGAACATTTTGTGGGAAGTGATCCCGGTTTTATACATTGTAGCTTCTTTTTTAAAATACAATATTTTACTGGACAGGAAGTGTTAATATTATAAGCCGTTCCTGTCTCCAAACTAAGGGCTATGCCTCTTTGAAGCAAATGTTTTGATGCATGTTTTTTCAGCTAACCCTCTGCGACAGGGCAGGAATGTAGATCAGATGGAGAGATTAGTACCAGGGGACAAGGATGGCAACAGCGACTCCTTCGGTCATTACCAGTGTGTTTTCAAAGGTTTGTGGGGGGCGGGCCGGGGAGGGGGGGCAGGAGAGACACTAGGAATCATCCTATGTATCTTAAATCTAAAAAATGGTATAGATATGCTTATAGGCCATGGGAGAGAGATTCTCATCATTTTTTTAGGGTAAAATGATAGATTCTGCCACAAAGACAAGCTTACAATCTGCCTTCCAGAGTCACAACCCTGCATTTAACCAGCAGGTATCATTTGGCAGAAATTTCTAAAATTGTGGATGTAAGCCCAAAGGTAGACTTCTTAGGTCATCAGTGGTGTTTAAAATAATGTTGTCCTCAGCACTGACTCCATACCTTTCATTTGCTGATCAGAACAAGTGATTGATTGTTTGGGAGAAGAATTCGCAGACATGCCAGGTGGAGACCAGAAAGTCACTGTGTTCCCAAGAGCTGGGCAGTGGGGGAGGAAGCGCGGGGAGTTCTCACCTGCACACGTAGTTTTGAGCTTTGCCGATCCACTCATCATGTTGTGCAGTTTTTTCTAGCCCACTCACTGCTGAAGCAATAAAGCACCGTTTCTTTCTAAGATTTTAGTCATTCAAAAGAGACAAATTAGCCAACTATGCAGGTAACATCAGAAGAGAAGCTGGGATAGAACATCACATACCCGTTGGGCAACTTCTGTGGGGTGATAGGGGTCGCTCGGACCTTGCTTTCACATGGGCTTTAGCGCCTGTACGACTCGCACGCAGTTAGGGCACGACATGGACGGTCCACCGGCCGCTGCCTGGCTGAGGCGGTCTGCGCATCTCTCTCCCTTGCTTGGAGCGTCTCCGTGGTCAGCATTCAAGTCCCCAAGAAGCGTTCGCTGCTGAGTGGATTTGAACCAAGCGAGTCGGCTTCGTCTCTAAGGAGAAGCTTCTTAATGGTGCAGAGCAGATATTTCCGAAGGGCCTGGCAGGTTGTGAGTGAACGATGATTCGGATCTGGCAAAGGACGGACACTGGAGGGTGGTGGTGCTCGTGGCCAATAAGGGGAAACATCCCCTTTGAAGGGGGACCCAGCTGTAGACAATCGGAACGGGAAGAAACCAGGCCCAGGCGGCTAGGCCTTCTGACTTGGAAGTAGGGCTTTCCCTGGCACTGTGCAGGCCACAGAGAGCCTGTGAGTAGCAGAGGCAGCCTCTGGCCCCCAGATCCCACTGTTGGGGAATGGACGCAGAGTTTGAGTTCCACGGCCATCGGTCAAGGGCCTCCATCAGCCCCACACCTGGCACTATGTGGGCAGCTAAATCAAGGAAGGGAAAGAGGTCCGTTCTCCCCAGAAATAGTCTCATGGAAGCCTTGAATACGGAAACACGCTTAAACTAGCTCTGCCCCTGATCAAAATATGCTGAAGTATTACCCAGATCTCACTCTGCTTCCCTGTCAGGCCACGCCCCAGGCCATCAATCAACTGTAATCCTAACTTCCTTCCTGTCTCGCCATGACCACTGTGGTGAGGGGTTGGCAAAGCAGCCTCGTGCCTTCGGAGGGGCAGCGGGAGCCCCGCCGGTTAAGACGGCGCAGTAGCCTCCTGGAGCCGAAGCCCCTTGTCAGCCCCTCCACAATCCTTGTCCCTCCTTCCTTCCTCGTGCCTTTCTCCCCAAGGTACTGCTTCTGTGTTTTCACCTCTCAGATGGCCAAATCCTCACTTAAAAAACTGGTAGGGACGTGGGTGTTTCAGCGGTCACTGAACTCAGAATGGAATTTGTCCACAGAAAATCCTAGCAGCTTTACCTGAGGACAAAGACAGTCAGGGGTGAATGTGTCGTGGGGAACATGGGACGTGGCTGCCTTCATTTGGGTGGACTGAGCGACGTTAGATCGCATCTTACACCAGGTCCGGATGGTGTTGGGACAGTCACATTTATAATGAAACTAGAGGCCTGATGCATGAAGATTCGTGCAAAAATGGGCCTTCTTTCCCCTGGCTCCCATCCTGCCCTGCCCCCGGCCACTCAGCGCCTGTGTATGCAAATTAACCCACCATCTTTGTTGGGTTAATTTGCATACTCACTCCTGATTGGCTGGTGGGCGTCACAAAGATACAGTCACTTTGCATCTTTCTCTTTTATTAGTGTAGATATGTCCCTTTCAAATGCATTGTTATTCGACCTCCCTGAGAACCCTGTGGGTCACAGGAACATTTAGGGTCATCATCACCCACCTCCCAGGCTGGCCTGGGGTGGCCTTGAGCCTGGAGTTGGCTCCTGCCTGCCCACCAGCTCAAGGGCAGGAGCTGGTTACCGCTCAGACCTCCGTCTTCCAGAAAAACCAGCCCTGAGGAGACATGGCAACCCCCTCCCCTCCAGCCTTTCAGCACAAAAGGAAGGAGCCCGTTCATTCCTGTGGCCAATGCCAACTTGTTGCCCCCAAATGCACCCAGGGTGGCATGGTGCCACGTTCTGACGGCATCTAGGAGCTGACTGCTGACCCACGTGCATGTGGGCTCCTTGGGAAAAGTGGTTTCGAGGCTCCCTTGCGAATTTCTTATCCATGGGAACTTGCACTGGTCTAGGAACTGGAAAAACAGCTCAGAGTCACAGTGTGCAGGGATCACATCAACTCCACAGACTGTCAACTCTGCATCGGAAATGCCTGGGAACCTGGGCACGTCATGTTTAAATGCTATTTAAACAGCTCTGGCGATGGCTGAGGCTTCTGTCGCTGGGAGGGATGCACGGGGGCTGAGCCCACTCTTCTCCATGATGGTGCCAGGCTCCCCACCCTGAGTTCAGAGCGAAGCCACCCACCGGGAGCCAGAAGGGACCCGACCCAGCTGGCCCGCCACCTGCTTCAGGAACAGGTCTTTTGGTATATGTCTCTAAGGTGGCAGCACATGGGGGCGGGTGGGGGTCTGGGGTCTTTCCTCCTCGGCTGGGGGAGCCCTGTGCTGAGCTTGGCGCCACGCCGGCTGGTGGCAGGACCTGGGGCACGCACTGGAGTGGCGAGGAGAAAGCAGCCCCTCCAAGGGGGACGGTGGAAGATGCTGAAAGAAGACGGAGAGGGTGCACTCAACACTTAAAGTGTAGTCCTTGTTTTTTAAAATATTCTTTCCTGCCCTGGCCAGTTTGGCTCAGCAGATAGAGCGTCGGCGTATGGACTGAAGGGTCCCCGGTTCGATTCCGGTCAAGGGCACATGCCCAGGTTGTGGGCCCGATCCCCAGTGTGGGACTTGCAGGAGTCAGCTGATCAATGATTCTCTCTCATCATTGGTGTTTTTATCTCTCTCACCCTTTTCCTTTCTCTCTGAAGTCAATAAAAAATACATTTTAAAAAATAAAAGTTCTTTCCTCTCGGGCGCCATCTATGTAATTCACTACCACCTTCCAAAGAAAAGACCGTCTTCATCTCTATGTGAAATGTTAAATATTAATCTCAAGGCCACCTGACAGGCCCCCACGATCTGAAGGCAGGGTGGTCTTAAGAAACCTTTTTAACCGAATCAGCAGCCCCAGGCCTCCGTTCCTACGGTAAAGGCTTTTCCGTGAAGGCGGATCGTCCTCGGCTCCCTCCAGCGCAGGGCTTTCGGAAAAGCCGGTGGCCTACACACACCCCGAAAGGGGGACACGTGTATCACGTTCACTTAGGGGGCAGCTCCCCAAACTTTTCATTCAGAAAACTCGCTCCTGGAGGAGGGAAGTGAGCTCTCATTAAAAGTGACCTTTAAATAACAATTTTTTAAAGTTGTTCATCTGCTTTCTCCTGTTCCCCTGCACCTGCCTGAGGGGGACTGAGCTGCAGGACAGGGCAGGCCCCCCCCCCCAACCTCCCCCACCCCCCACCCCACAGCCACGTTGCTGCTCTGCGTGTTCCCTTCCCGCGTCCTGGCTGCACACCAGGCCTCTGGCTGCTGCTTCTCCCTCTCACCAAGGTCCCAGGCGACAAAGCTCGCGTAAGGGTGTGTGAGGCTCTGTCCGGGGAAGAATTCCCATCTGGGCAGCGTGGGGAGCTCCCTCAGAGAGCGGCCGGGCCGCCACACTCACCACAAAGGACTGGCTGGACCTGGCCAAGGACAGGCAGGTAGACATCCTCTCCCTCTGCCCCCAGGCCCTGCCAGGCCCCACCTCAGCCCTCCCGCAGGGACTGAGCATGGAGGGAGGGCAAGGAAGAGGGCTTCGCCTGACTACCCAGGCGACCTCTGCCCACACTCTACAGCAGGAAACAATGGCTTTAAAAATGGAAAGGAGGTGCTCCTGCAGGTACCGTGGCTTTAATTCTATGTCTGTGGATGCAGAAAGCACCAGCTCCATCCACGAAGCCCCTGTCCTGCCGGTTTGGAGCCCAGTTGGAGGGACAGACGGAGAGGGAAGAGGAGGAACTCTGGGGCCAGCGGCCGCTGCCAGCATTGGCATGACCCCTCAGGTCAGCGATGTAGCTTCACAACGCCCCCCCCCCCCCACTCCCGAGATAAGGATGCATCTCCTGCAGGTGACAACCCCTGGCTTTGCTCTGTAAAGCTTTTCCCTAGACTCTGCTGAGTGGACACCAGTGACTGTGACTGACCAAGCCCTGTGACGATAGGGAGTCCCTGCTCCAGAGTCTCCCTGTGCCTGGGGAGCCGGGAGACTGTGAGTGGGGAGCTTAGAATAGAGTGAGATTTTTAGGAAAGAGCTCAGCACCCCAAATGTACTTGTGACTTTAGTAACTGCAAATGCCTTGGGCGTAAAGAACCTAGGGATGTGGATGATACATGTAAACAGTGCCATTCATCAGTATTCTCCTATAACGTGCCCTAAAACTCCTATTTTTGTAATTAATGGTTGGACAGTGGTCCACCATTTACACGTGTGCTCTCTGGGGTAACCAGACATGGTGTAGTTTCCAAATCTCTGTACTTGAAGGAGGACTCAGGATAGAAGCGATCACTCAGTCCCAATGGGTTCGTGACCATCGTGGGCACAGGCATGGCCTCGGGCACCTTCAGATGAGAGGCTGGGCGGTAAGGGGAACCGCAGTTACCAGCGCCTCCGTGTCCTTAGTCCATGAGAAGGTTTTAAAAGGTCTGCGTTAGAAAAAACTAAGCCACCTCTCAAATCGTTTTCTACATCAAAGCTGGACTATTGGGATGAACTCTAATGCGTTTGTATGGGGTGGTCGGTGGGAACGCTGTGCGTAGAAAGCGTGGCTCTCGGTGCTTGTGAGACCAGGCGAGGAGGCGGGGTCCGAGGAGCCACCTGCGCGCATGTGTGTGTGTGTGTGTGTGTGTGTTGGGGGGGGCGGGCGGCCTGTACCGGCACCGGCTCCACAGCAGTGGGTGGCCCTCCAATTCCTAGAGACCTTTTCAAATACAACATTAGCACCATTTGGAGGTGAGTGCTTGCTTACAAACGTCGTTCATGTTAGTGAATGAATGTATGAAGTTACAAACTATGCATTTTCAAAGAGTAGTGTTTATTTTGTGTTAAATCCAAGTAGACTCTTTTCATAGAGACTTACCACAACCACAAAGTATTCCAGATGAACTTGAGCGCGTGTTGCTAGGCGGGGTGGGACTCCCGTCTGTATTCTCCAGCCAGTGTTCTAAGACGGTGCATTGAAACCTGAGGCTCTAAGCAAGTCCGGCCACTCAGTGACTCACTAGGAAATGGTTGGTATTTTAGATCTTAAACAGAAAAGGGGCACATTGGTTGTCACATGCTGTGCCCAGTTCTTTGAAGGTATGTGTTCCAGTAACAGGGATTAACGATCCATCAACATTGCACTGAGTGGATGAGGATGGCGCTGGATAGTTACAGTGTGGGTTGAGTCTGGTGTGGTTTATTCTCCACCTAAGAAAACAATATCCATGAAAGGGTTTAGGTTGTACAGTTTCAAAGAACGAAATATAAAAAATATTGTCACTTGGGTGGTGAACACACAATACAATATACAGATGTTGTATTGTGGAATGGTACACCTGAAACCTATATAATTAAACCAATGCCACCCCAATAAATTCTATAAAAAATATAATATTGCCCTGCAAAGCAAATCACTGATCTCTTTTCACAATCGAATGGAGATGACTACTTCTATTTTGGGGAAGTTCATGTAGAATATGCACATTTTTCCAGACCTCTTGTTATTTTGCATTCTCATGAAAACCTTTCCACTAATGACCTGCCTTGGTTCTTAATCAAGGCTGTACCCTGTTACTCGGCATGAAACCAGAAGCCCTTCCCTCCCTGCCGGGGCCGCTGTCTGTGTGTAGACTACGGGAAACGCGCTGTAACCTGTCCTCAGCCTGGACACGTGTGCTACCTGTTTAGAAGTCCTGGGGGATGTGTCTTTTTATATGGTTTTTAGCCAAATGCAGATGTTCGGATGCTACATTTCTGAATACCGAGCCGGTTGTCCGCACAGCCTGTGGAGGTCTGCACTCCTTTTAGAGGCTGTCCCTCCACCACGCTCCTTGCCAGCTTTTGGCCCGTTGTACATAGATTTGTTGAATGTTTAATGACGTTGTTTTTCTAAATGCTGTTCTCTACAACTTTTTTGAATGTTTTTTTGCTTTCCACGTTTGGGACTTTGTGTGTGGGGTTTTTTAAAATTTGTTTCCTAAATACTGAACACCAGGAAAAATATTTCAAATAAACTGGTGCTAATTGAAGTAGAAGGGAGATGGCAGAGTGAAGCTGGACAAGTGTTCGCACCTGTTAAACTAAGCTGCTCCCGCCCGGGGCACAGCGGGCCGTCCCTGCGGGGGCATCGGGCGGCCACGCGTGTTTACAGCTTCTGTGGCCCATTTGTGTGCTTGTCCCCCCCTGCCCGCCCCTCCGGCGAGGATGGGCTAGGTTGGTCCTATGGAAGCATTTAAGTAGAAGTAAAGGTTTATAGTAAGAATCACGTTAGTAATAGTCGTCTGGTCTTCGGAGTCCACGTCTGTAACCCCTCGTGTAACGAGGAGCTGGTGTTGCCAGGCTGGCCTGAGCGCGTTGGCTGCACCCACTGTGCGCGGGCTGCCGCGAGGGCTGCAGGGCGCACTGAGCCGGAGCCCGGCGGCCACCAGACCAGCCTGACGTCCGCGGCGTCCACACACATGACTTTAAATGCACTTGTAACCGGTCAACTCCAGGAGGCCTGACTTCCACTTAATAAAAGTTTTTGTGTACCTGCTTCTCTTGGGGGCTGTTTATTTTAAAGAGCAACTAACTTACACTCAAGACAGCTCACTGGGGCTGAGGGGCTGAGGGGCTGAGGGGGTGAGGTTTTTGCCTGGAGTGGCAAAAATCATTCACAACCACGTCTTCCCGTGTCCACTGCAAGGCCGGCGAGGTCAGCCGGGTGACCACAGCTCAAGCCCATTCCCTGGTCACGCTGTGCTGCTGGGCCTGTGGTCCCAGGTGTGTAGACCCACCTGGCAGAGAGAAGGCACTGTCCCTCCGGGTGGCAAGCCGGCCTGGAGACGCCCCCAGGCCAGGGCGATGCCCACCAGCACCCGAGGTCCTCACCTGCCAAAGCCCGGCGGGCTCTGCAGCAGCACGGCAGCGGGTCAGACGCGCACACCCCGGCTTTGCCTCTTGCGAGGTAGGTCGCTGGGCAAGTGGCCCAACCTTGATGGATCTTGTCTTTAAATGGGAATGATCAGGAGAGGGCGGAGCGCATTAGTCTGGCCGGACAGTGTCTTCAGTCCTCCTCCTATCAGCCTCAGCTGGGGTGGGGAGGACGCGGACTCGCCCTATGGCCTGGGTCAGAGATGTTCCTGTGCCCGGGGCTGTTGTGCTGGAAATAGCACGTCACCATGACAGAGAAGTACTCCCCAAACGGAAGCCGAACTGCCCAACCCCTGGGGCCCTCCATGTCCAGAATGAGTGCCTTCAAATCGCAGGACTTTCTCCCTTCCGTTTTATACTAAGGATGGCCTGCTGCTTACATGCCACACCCGAATGTGTTCTTGGTGACTCGTGGCCACGGAGATGTCACCCACTAATAGACCGAGCAGCGGGGACGTTTATAGCTCAGCCTATGTGAGAACTGGAGGCGGATGCAGTGGCACCCGCAGCCTTCTCCCACCCGCCCCCAGCCCAGCCCAGCCCAGCTCTGGCCAGCCACCTCCATGACCTCCTTCTATCCAGCACAGGGGCCTGGAGCCCTTTGACCCTTCCTGAGGCACCGTGGGACGGAGGACAGGTGACCTTGGCTCCTATGTGCCGGGCCGTGCACCGGGGCTGGGTCATCTCATTCAGTCCCACAGCTGCTCGAGTCTTACATGGTTGGTAGCAAGTAGTGATCCCACTCAAACTAGATAAAGCAAACGCACGTGTGGGTCATTGAAAGCACGGCGTCTTGCAGGACCCACGTCAGATAATGTTGTCAGGCCTTGTGGAGTTCTAGAACCAAGATCTGCAAATAAGACAACCTCCCGCCCACTGCCCAGCCCCGCCCCCCAGCTGCCTCCCAGGCTGCGGACCAGGTCCTCTGCATCCCTGGGAGTCGTTTTCCTGCTCACTCTGCGGAGCTGCCCCTGCTTCTCCAGCCCGTGGTGAACAATGGCCAGAGAGGCCCACATTGAACTCAGCGCGGGCGGTCAAGGGAGGGTGAGAATCCTGGCGCACTGATTCCAAACTCAGGCCCCTGCTCCATCAGCCAGGCAGTGGGGAGGGGTGGGCCAGGGGTCCCGTGGGAGGCATGTTGCTTTTAGCCACTTAACATCATAGCATATGTGTAAATATTTCTGAATGCCTCCATCTCAGTGGCTGTATAATAACAGCTTGTAGATATACATGATTTCCTGAAATGGTCCCCTCTGTGGAAAAGAGAGGCTGTGTCCAATTTTAATCGCTTCTAAGCTCTTGCTACAGGTTGCCAAATTACGGTCCAAATAATTAGACTCAATTTGCTCTCCTAACAACAAAGTGTGAGTGTCTTGCTGTGTGTTCACCTGAAATGAGTTTTAACATTTTTTAACTCTTCCCTAAGTTAATAGGCATTCCTAGCTTCTTTATATTTCCTGAATACCAGCTAATGACACCAAGCACTTTTCTGTCAACCACTGATATGTTCTACTTAGAACCATCTATTCCTGTCCTTTGCTCACTTATCTTTCGAGATATTAACTCATTCTCATGTATTAGGAGTTCTTTAGTTGCCAGCTTCTGACTCACTTGCTGGAATAGTTTTCCCAATCTATGTGCATCTTAAATTCAGTCATGAGACATTTTTGCATGCAGATTTTTAAATCTTTGTATCATTACATCTGTCCATGTTTTCCTTTAAAATGTCACATCTTACACTCCTCACATTCAATATGAAAACATTCCCTTGTATTTTCTTTCCACTTTTATTTACACTATTTTTTATTATTATTTAGAACATGTTGGTATAGGAAAAGCTGGGATATACTTTTCCTCCCCCAAATATCTGGCTAATTGTCCCAGTCTCCCTAATGTTGACCTCAGCCAGTCTTCCAGGTTTGCAAGGCCATTCATCGCTGAATTGTTGGGATAGTAGCATCTTCTCAAAGTCCTTCGTTCCTGATTAAACTCATTCATCCAAGTTCTCTCCCCCTCCTTTTCCTGTGGGCTCTGGGCCCTGGTCGGCCAGGGGATGGGGAGCACAGTCCCGGGCCCACAAAGTCCCTCGCTGTCTTCGGCTAAGGTCCACGTCATTCCATCTGGCCTTTGCACTTCCCGCCACTATCACCCCATCATCCACTCTTTTTTTCCTTTTATAAATTTTTCAATTACAGTTGACATTCAATATTCTATTAGTTGCAGGTGTACAGCACAGTGGTTAGGCATTTATATAGTTTACAAAGCCTTCCCCCCAAAAGTCCTCTAGCCGAGTGTTTCCTGAAATACAGTAGGCACTCATTGATAACTTCGGGTCCAGCGTTTGGGTTCTTTGTGTGTTTTTGACTCTTTTTTGGGTGGTGGGGGTGGTGGTGGTGAGATTGCTTAAGATCTGCTCTCTTCCCAAATTTCCAGTACATAACAATACAGTAGTGCCTCCCCATTCCCTCCGCCCACGGGGCCTGTGCCCACCATTCTCCTCTCCACCTTCTGTTTCTATAGCTCACTTTTTTAACATTCCTCATATAAGTGAGATCACACAGTATTTGTCTTTCTGTCTAGCTTATCTTCCTTCAAATGGTGCCCTCCATCCATGTTGTCACAGTGACAGGCTTTCTTTCTTTCTCATGGTTGGTGCTGTCCCACTGTGTGTATGTAGCAGGCCTTCTTCATTCCCTCACCCCTCACCAGACACAAGGTTGCTTCCCGTGTTGTCTGTTGTGAATCCTGCTGCATGAACATGGGAGGGCAGCTCTCTCTTCATGACACTGATTTCACATCCTTTGGAATTACACTCAGAAGCGGGATTGCTAAATCACACGGTAATTCTATTTGGAGTTGTTTGGAAAACTCCCTTCTGTGTTCCATGGCAGCTGCACCAACTTACATTCCCAGCAGCACCCTCCACCAGCCGTGCTGTCTCTCATCTGTTTGACAACAGCCACTCCAGTGTGCGAGGTGAGGTCTCATTGTGGCCTGATTGGCAGGTCCCTGGTGATTCATGATGTCGAGCACCTTTCATACACCTGCTGACCATTGGTCTGACTTCTTTGGGAAAATGTCTAATCAGGTCCTTTGCCCATGTTTAAATCAGATTATCAGGGGGAGGGGTGTTTGTTTCTTGTGTGCTTTTTAAGTCGTACCTGGGACTCAACATGATTTCTCTCTGAGCAGGGCTGCCAGTGAGAACTAGCCATTTTCACTACATCAGTCCTTAACCCAAGGACGAGAGCCAGGGAGCTTTGCCGAAGGAAAAAGCTCTGCCCCAGGGTTGCACGGCAGCCACCACGTAAGTAGACGGTGAACCTGCTCAGATGTGAGGTCTCCGTCACAGGGCAGAGAGGAGAGCCTGAGAACAGACAGGTGAGTGCGATGCCCTAAACATTAAGAACCGCCTTTACTGTCACAGTCCCAGCAGGGCTGCCGGGTCCCAGCAGGGATGCCCGGATGTCACCACTCAACAAGCCCAAAGCTGTGCCTTCTCACCAGGCAGCCATAGCCATTCCTGGTTCGCCCAGCCCACCGGCAGCCCACCAGTCACGGGTCAGGCTTCCCAGACGCTGTGTTGCCAGGTAACCCAGCCAGCATTCATTCCATCCAGTTTCCAGGCCACAGAGCTAGAGAGTTAACTCAAGGTCTGCTTTTTTTGCAGAAAGCAGGAGAAAATGCTTTGTTAACCTTCACTCACACATCCCATTCCTGACCCCTCTGAGCTCCCAAAAGCTTATCAGAAGCCACCAGTGAGCAATCTCGGATGCCCCTAAACTCAGTGTGTACAAGACCCAGGTAACTCTTCCCCAGCCCCCCTCCCCTCCCCGGGATGCCTTCCGCTCCTGTTGGATGACACAGTCGCCATGCTCCGATCGTCCAGGCACGGCCTTCCTCCATGGCTTTCCACCCAGGACAGTCAGTCTCGGGAATCTAGACATCTACGTTTGTCTGGCCCCTTCCACACGTGCTCATTTAGACCAGACATTCGTCACTCTCACAGGCCACGGTTACAAGTACCCACAGCGTTGTCTGTGAGTCCACCTCTCTTAATACACAGCCTTCCATGAAGGCCTGGGGTGAGGAGAGTGAGGAAGGCCGCCACCGCTGCGTGGAGCATGAGCCTCTGTGAACGCCGTGTCTGGCTTCTGAAGGTCCCTACGTGCCTGCTGTCCCAGAGTGGCCCGTCAGCAATAATGGCGTTCTGACACCTGCCAACCAAAGGCACAGCTCACTGCTGATGACAAGTCAACAGAGGGACAGCCCACAGGCCGGAAGGATGCCTGGCTTTTGCAGTGAACTTCAAGTCCCAGGGCTAAGAAAAGCACTAGACCCGACGATCCAATGTGCTCTTCCCAGTTGTTGGTTTTTTGGGGGATAAACAAAACCAATTCCTCAATGGACTCTGCCCCTCCCTCCTTCCCTGCCCCACCTGGCCAGCAGTGGGCCAGCATGGCAGCCAACGAGTCCCAGAACGGCCATGAAACACAAAGTGTGATGATCATGCTCTCTCTCTCTCTCTCTCTGACACCGAGGCAAAGGAGAAAGAAAAAAAGTGAATTTGCCACCATCCTATCTAATAATAGAGAAACATGGTAATTAGCTGTACCTCCGCTACCCTTGCCATTGGCTAATCAGGGCGATATGCAAATTAACTGCCAACCAAGATGGCAGCCGGCAGCCAGGCAGCCAGGCAGCTTGAAGCTAACAGGAGGCTTGCTTGCTTCAGTGACGGAGGAAGCCAACGTTCCCCACCTGCTGCTGCCGGCCTCTGAGCTTGCAGTTTAAGAAACAATGTTACAAATATAGAAGCTAAACAAAACCCCAGGAACCTGCTTTCAGCCAGCCGGGCTTCAGCCAGCAGGGCCGCAACATTGTTTCAATTATAGAACAAATGCAGATCTCTGCTTTCAGCCAGCCGGGATCTCAGAGCTGGAGTGAGCAGGACCGCAACAGTGTTACAATTATAGAACCCAAACCAACCAGATACCTGCTTTCAGCAGCCGAGGCCTCAGAGCTGGAGCCAAGCCTCAGAGCTAAAGCTGGCTCAGAATAAAAAAAAAGAAAAAGAAAAAAAAGACAGGTTGGGAGCTTCAGTCGCCCGCCAGCCTGAAAACAACCCTCAGCCCCTCACCCAGACTGCCCAGGCATCCCAGTGGGGACCCCCACCCTGAAGGGTGTGTGACCAGCTGCAAACAGCCATCATCCTCTCATCCAGGCTGGCCAGGCACCCCAGTGGGGACCCCCACCCTGATCCAGGACACCCTTCAGGGCAAACCAGCCAGCCCCCACCCATGCACTAGGCCTCTATCCTATATAGTAAAAGGGTAATATGCCTCCCAGTACCGGGATCAGTGGAGCCACGAGGCCTCCCAGCACCAGGATCAGCGTGACAGGGGGCAGCGACCAAACCCCCTGATCGCCCTGTGGCTCTGTGTGTGACGGGGGCGGGGCCACAACCTCCCTATCCGCCCTGCTCTGTTCATGACAGGGGAAGGCGCCCCAACCCCCTGATCAGCCCTGCTCTGTGCCTGATAGGGGGGAGCTCACCAACCCCCTGATCGGCCCTGCTCTGTGTGTGACAGGGTGCGGCGCCCCAACCGCCCCCTCCCCCACACGGGCCCTGCTCTGTGTGTGACGGGTAGAGCCATAACCTCCCCATCAGCACTGCCCTGAGTGTGACAGTAGCAGTGCCCTAACCCCCTGATCGGCCCTGCTCTGTGCGTGACAGGGGGTGGCGCCGCAACCTCCCTATCAACCCTGCCTTGAGTGTGACAGGGGGCAGCACCCCAACCCTCCAGTCAGCCCTACACTGAGCGTGACTAGGGGTGGCATCGCAACCTCCCGATCCGCCCTGCTCTGTGCATGACAGAGGGCAGTGCCCCAACTCCCCAATCAGCCCTGCTCTGAGCCCGACCAGGGGCTGCACCTAGGGATTGGGCCTGCCCTCTGCCACCCGGGAGCAGGCTTAAGCCAGCAGGTCATTATCGCCTGAGGGGTCCCAGACTGCGAGAGGGCACAGGCCAGGCTGAGGGACCCCCTCTCCCCCCCTAGTGCACAAATTTTTGTGCACCGGGCCTCTAGTGGGAAAATAAAATTGAAAAAGTTAAGCAATAAGATATAAAAGATTTCCAAGATGCATTGTTGAACAACAACAATTTTTAAAAGCAGGATTTAGCCCTAGCCAGCTTGGCTCAGTGGATAGAGTGTCGGCCTGTGGACTGAAGGGTCTCGGGTTCCATTTTGGTTAAAGGCACATTCCTGGGGTTGCGGGCTCGATCCCCAGTAGGGAGTATGCAGGAGGCAGCCGATCAATGATTCTCTCTCATCATTGATGTTTCTGTCTCTCTGTCCCTCTCTCTCCCTCTCTGAAATCAATAAAAATATTTTTTTCAAAATCAAACAGTGAATGCATAAATAAGTGGAACAACAAATTGATGTCTCTCTCTCAAACCAATAAATACATTAGGAAAAATAAATAAATAAATAAGTGAGCAGGGCACAGACCAGTGCCTGGATCGCTGCTCCTGTTTGTATGAAAATGTGGGTGAGACGTCGTCGCTGGCTACCTCTGGAGAGCCTGGCATGTGGGGTCAGAAAGCCGTTCTGATCAGGCATCGTATTTCGGCTTGTTTACTGCATGCATGTATTTCCTTAATGTTTTAGATTGTAGATACAACAGATAAAGGATTAGCAACACCACAAGTCCGGAAATAACCATATAGCAAATAAACAGAGGAGAAACCAACATTTACAGACTGATGTCCATGAGACGGCAGGTGTCTGTCCTGCTCCCTCCCCCCACTGCGCCCACATGTGGCTGTGATGTTTCTGCCCCTGGAACCCAGCCTGCAGCCTAGCTTCCTGCTCTTCACCCACCTCAGGCAAACCACAGCGGCCCTGACTGCAGGCGCTCCTGTTGGACGGAAGGCAGGCAAAGTTGGACAGTTTCAGGGAGAACGTCGGGTGTTGGAGACGGAGATAAAACAACCAGACTCCTGTCTAGCAAACCAATGGGATCGCTCGGGGGCATAAAGAACTGCCTACCTTGTCTCAGCGCCTTGCACGCCCTTTCTGACTCAGGGCATGCTGCTTTCAGGGCGACTTGCCCAGGTAGGAGGCCAAGCATGCGGAGCCTCCTTGAGTTGGGCTGATGGAAGCAAGATAAATACTTCTGACTGTTTTCATTGTTAATAAAACAAATTAAACATCTGTGATGTCTACCAATTACACTGTTGACGTAGATTTCTATCAAACCCTTGTCAAATGCTGCCCTCCAGTGGACTACTCAGTAAAACCTGTTAAAAATAGATTTCCAGCCCCCGCCCCTCCCCACCGCCCCCCCTGGTGGCTTAGTTGGTTGAATATCATCCGTGCACTGAAAAGTTGCTGGTTTGATTCCCACAAATACCTCTCCAAAAATCATGCAAATACCCCCAAAATGTGTAAATGCATACTTATTCATAAAAGTTGCTTCTAGAGCTGTGTAGATTTGTACAATCATTTAAAAATCAGATGTCAGCAGCCCTGCTCTGGGTTTTAGGATGGTTAAGGCGGAGCTTAAAAGAGGAGTAACTTTTACAGTGTAAGGGCCTTTTAGCAAGAAAGCAGTGGGCCGCCGGGGCTTGGTGTCCTTGCTCTGGACATATGGGCTCCCCCTTGCAAGCCTCTGCCTTATCGGTGGAAGCCATTCATCACTTAGTTTAACAGAACCCAGGACACACACACACACACACACACACACACACACATGCTGCCAAGTTCTCTGAGCTTTAGAAAGTACTCTTCCCCAGCCAGGTCACATTTGCGTTCACAGTATACTTTCCACCTTGAGAAGTCGGAGCGATTCTTAGCCTGCTCCCTGCGGGTGGGGGAGAGAAGCAGCGGGGCCAGCATCCTTCCAGGGCCTGGGCCCAATCCCTGCCTCTGGCCCCGCTGTGCCCTGTCATCCATCACCGCTTTGACATCCACCCGTAAAGACGGTTAGAAAATACATTTAAACTCTCAGCGCCTGTGGGTCTCACAGCGGCCCGACTCCTCCTACCTTTCTGAGCACCGGACCGAGCCCTGCGGCCCCCGAACAGCCTGCCAGCTGGTCCCTTTGCTCGCCGAGGCCTGGCCCCGGTGAGGCGGGGCGGGCTGATGAGGTCACCCTCGAGGAGTGGCCCTCTGGGTCGGGGTGGGGGTGAGAACTCAGCTGAGCTCGGCCGGGTCCCCAAGGTCACCTTGACAACCTCACGCCCGCTCAGCTACCCGGCTTCACACTCCCAATTCGGCTTCCTCTCCCCTCTGGCGGCCCCCGCACTCACCAGGGTGCCTGTTTAAAATGACAAAAGCAGGAGTAAATGCCACAGGAACGCCCTGCTGCTCGGCAAACTCGATTTTCACATCCGAGAGCTACGGCGGGAATCACTTGGAGAGAATTAAAGTTCCTGCTCAACCCCGTCACTCACCCTCCCAGCCCGGGCTTCCCGCAGTGTCACACTCAGTGCCCGGAGCACCGCCTCTCCTATACGCTCTCTCTCAGCCTCGGCTCCCCACCCCTCACCTTCCCAGCTTCTCCTTTGATCCGAGTTCCCTGGGCTTCTCCCCAGGGAGGCGCCTCCGCTGAAATGTTTCCCTCACTGTCTCAGACTTTTCCAAATACCCGATCCGTTCCTTCTCCTGCTCTCGTCTCCTCGCTGGGAGGGAGTGTCGCGTGCCAGCAGCCTTACTGTTTCCCACACTAACTCGAGTGATGAGACAGCGTGGCCTTTTAGAGACTTCGTGGGTGAAGACTACTTCACATGGGCTCTGCTTAACCAGAAAGAGAGAGAGAACAATCCACAGGGAAATGGACGGGGAAACCCAGCTCCCGCTGCAGCGCGGCAGGCTGGCCGCACAGCGGGGCGGCACAAAGGGAGTGGGGAGCCCTTTCTCCAGTTACTAGGACGCTCAGTGCCCGCAGAGGACACTGTGCTGAGCGCGGGCCCTCTGAGCCCAAGGCTGCGGCGACTCCAGGCAAGGCTTTTACCTGGAAGGTAACTATAAAGGAGGAAGCATACTTAAAAGCATGTTGGCTACGAAAAGCAAGTCCTTAGGGGAAGAGTGAAGGGCTCCAATAGGAGGGGCTCCCAGTGCGCCTCCAGGAGGAGACCAATACGGGCAGGGCTGGCGCAGGGGAGGGCAGACAGCCCCTGTGCCCTGAGAAAGGGGATGGGGCGCTACTGTCCAGTGGCTTCTACTTTCTTGGTGAAGAATACGAAGAAGGCTACCTGCAGCATGGATGTCAGGGGAGCGAGAAGGAATCATGAACCAGCTGGGCGCACCCCATATCCGGGAGCACACTTGAGACGTCGGTCCCAGCATCACCTGGGATTTGTTAGGGACACCAATGCCTGGCCTCACCCCAGCACTGAATCAGAAATGAGGCCTGGCCACCTGTTTCCACATCCCTCTGGGGGGCCAGATACCCCTGAAAGTTTGAGCCCCACTGATCTGTGGCTGACACTCCCCTTTTTCCCTCCACACCATCCCACACCCGTGTCCACAGGCAAGACGGACAGATCGTCAGGACCTGGGGAGGGAGAGCTCTGCGTCTCCCTCTCCTGGTGCCACGGTCAGTGATGGCTGGGAGGGAGGCAGGATGGCACGCGATCTCATTAACCGGTGACGGAGGGCTGGACCGGCAGAGGCACTGGGTGAGGACAGCAGTGCCCGGAGACCAGAGTGAGAGTACAAACCTATCAACAGGAAACTTTATAGGCGACAGTCATTAGGATTAGATTCCGCTTCGGGTGACAGGAAACCCAAAATAGCATTGGCTCAGACAGAGGGAAATGCATTTCTCATTCCCAGAAACGAAGTCTGGAAGTGTCGGGCCACTGCCAGTGTGCTGGCTCTGCTGCCCCGAATTCCCAGGACCCAAGCTCCCCATCCACTCATTCCTCAGGTGTGGCCTCATCGAGTCGAAAATGATGACATCCACGTTTCGGATGGCCAAATCGAGGGAGGACGGAGAAAAGGGCCAGTTCTTGCTGTCTTTTGAGGATTCTCGATGCTACCCCCTTCTCTTTCTGCTCGTATCCTATTGATCAACACTTTATCTTATGGCCACAGCTACAATGGAAGTTAAGAATGTAGTCTATTTTCCTAGGCAGCTCAGCTAGCTATTACATAGAGGAAAGCAAGAGCAAATATTGGGACACAGTGAGCCGCCCCTGCCAACCAAAGCAAAAACCAAGTCCCTCACACAGGGCCTGAGGCTTTGGTGGAAAAGAGCGGGGTGAGAAGTAATAGCCGTGCACATAGCCCTCTGCTCACTCCCTTTACAAAGGAAAAAGCCCAAGCCGTCTGGCTGAAGCAAAAAGAGAAGGTGTGGGGAATATCTCAGATGATGCCATCAGCTTGGAGTCTTCTCCATGTGTCAGCTCACAGCTCATACTGGCTTTATTTCTATGCCTCATGGAAAGAGGGCCCCCAGGCCCAGGGCCCTAGTCCCTAAGCCTGCTGGTGGGCCAGGCAGAGGTCTGAGTTCAGTTGTCCCCACCCTCACCACCACTTGTTTCTCAGATCAGTCTCCTCTAGCCAAGTGGTTCCCAGCCCTGGCTACTCATTGAGTCCCCTCAGAAGATTTTTACTAGTAAATTCCTGATGCCCAGGCCTCTCTTCCTAAAGCTGATTTGGTTGGGCAGGGCCGGGCTCTGGCATTTAAAGGCCTCCCTGGGTGACTCTCCTGAGCATCCCCGGAGACGAGCCCTGATGGACACGCTGTGGGTGAGTAGCAGTTCCTCTGGAGACACCACCTCGGATGCTGTCATTGGGTGGCACGTGCCTCCCCCACCGGGTCTCCTGGTACAAGGGGCCCCTCCTTGTCCTGCTGGTCACACCTGGACCTCCACTCCTGTGCCCCTGGTGAATCCACTCCCCTGTGGATCCCAGGCCTCTTCCTGTCTTCCAGGATCTCCGTATCTGCCTGCCGGGGTTAGTTTTGTTGTTGAAGGACTGGGGGTGATTTCAAAAGGAAAATATCAAAACTCTGACAGCCACCGCACTGCTGCTTGTGTGCATGAACTTCAGTGTTCTATCCCACATATGAATGGAATTGCATGGTTCTTAGCTTTTTCTGCCTGACTTACTCACTGAGCTTCATCTTCTCAAGGTCCATCCATGTTATCACAAATGACAATATTTCATCCTTCCTTCTGGCTGAGCAGTATCCCATTGTATGTACACATCTTCTTTATCCAACCATCTATCACAGGACACTTTGGTGGTTTCCATGTCTTGGCCACCATGAGTAATGCTGCAATAAACATTGGGGTGCATATATCTCTGGGAATACATGTTTTCTAGGTTTCAGATATATGCCCAGGAGAGGGATTGCTAGGTCATACAGTAATTCTATTCTTAATTTTTTTAAAATATATTTTACAGAGAAGAAGGGAGAAGGAGAGTAATAGAGAGTTAGAAACATCAATGAGAGAGAAACATCGATTCAGCTGCCTCCTGCACACTCCCTACTGGGATGTGCCCACAACCAAGATACATGCCCTTGAACTGGAATCGAACCTGGGACCCTTCGGTCCACAGGCCGACGCTCTATCCACTGAGCCAAACCGGTTCAAGCCTTTTCTTAAATTTTTGAGGAATTGCCAACCTGCTTTCCATAGCGGCTGCACCAGTCTACATTCCCACCAGCAGTGATGCGGCTTCCCTTTTCTCCACAACCTCTCCAACCTTTGTTACTACTTGTCTTGTTGATAATAGGCATCCTAACAAGTGTGAGATGGTATCTCATTGTAGTTTTGCATTTCCCTAATTGCTAGTGAGGTTGAACATCTTTTCATGTATCTGTTGGCTGTTTGTCTTCTTGGGAGAGGTGTATTTTCAGATCCTCTGCCCATTTTTTTTTAATAATTGGGTTGCTTGTTTGTTTGGTGTTGAGTTTTATGAGTTCTTTATATTTTTGGATATTAAAATCTCTGTCAGAGCTATTGTTTCAAGTATCATCTCCCATTCAGTCAGCTGCCTATTTGTTTTGTTGTCGGTTTCTTTTGCTGTGCAGAAGTCTTTTAGTTTGATATAGTCCAATTCGTTTATTTTTGCCTTTACTTCTCGTGCCTTCTGGGTCAAGTTCATAAAATGTTCTCTACAGCGAAGGTCCATAAGGTTGGTACCTGTATTTTCTTCTATGTAACTTATTGTTTCGGGTCTTATATGTAGGTCTTTGATCCATTTTGAATTAATTTTTGTACATGGGGACAAACTGTAACCCAGTTTCATTCTTTTGCATGTGGCTTTCCAGTTCCCTGGCACCCTTTATTAAAGAGGCTGTCTTTACTCCATTGTATGTTTCTGGCTCCTTTGTGGTGGGTGACTGATTCTTTTAATGAAAGTAAAATATACAGAACAATGGTCACCATGCTCCAAATTTCACATGAAACGCCAATTACCAGTTTTTGCTCTGTTGGCAGTAGATGTTCTGATTTCTCTATGAGACAGAAGCTCTTGAAAGGCTATGAACTTCTCAAAAGATCTGAGAAGATAGGGTCCCGCAAGTCCTCACAAGTATTAAACCAAAGGTCTACAGTTTTCTAACTATGTGTACACAGACGCCTAGTCAACACAGGGAACCAGGTGAGCCCTGAGGAAGGTTTTCTATTTTTGATGGAAATACGACAATGCCATACAAATTACTGCCAGTCAGCTTGTGCAACTACTTAATAATCTAAGGTTTAATGTCTGAGTTTACCATAACCAGGAACCGAGAAAGTTAAGAACCTCTGAAATAGGTAAATGATTGAGTCAAGCAAACCAATCTTGGAGGAGAATGAGAAACAATAAACATGACAGCAAATAAATGAACAAGAAGATAGTCACAGACTATGTTGTGAATTCTTCATTAATTCATTCAATGAACATGGGCTGTGTGCTGGCTTTGTATCTAGTGGAGTTCTAGTGCCAGAGATATAACAATAAGCTAACATCTTGTCTCTCACAAAGCATATGCTTTGGTGAGGAGGTGGGACAGCTACAAGCAATACATAAAAACAGTCAAGTGCTGATCAGGCTATGGAGAGAAATGGGGCAGGGGCTAACCAGGGTGTGGCCTTTCCCCTGCGGTGACTTGTGTGTTTGAGGTTCTACCTGGAGCCCTCCCATCCATGAATGGACCTCAAGGTTGGGATTCCATCTGATTTTGTTGCTTAACAAGCAAAGATTTTCAAAATATGTTCAATTAATCTTTAAAAATTCAGGTTAAAATATGTCATGTGTACCATATCCCACCCCCAAAACTGGACTGTGTGAGAAAATACAGAAGTCCATGCATTAATAAGCCAACAAGACAAATCCTGGATATTGAAATTATTTATTAGGTTTTTTTTTCACTTATGGAAACTCACACATTTTTCCTAATTCATCTGCAATAAACATTGGTTATCTATACATATAAAAACCTAAGCAACCCAACAACCGAATGACCGAACAGCCCGTCAACCGGTTGATATGATGTGCACTGACCACCATGGGGCAGACGCTCAACACAGGAGCTGCCCCTGGTGGTCAGTGTGCTCCCACTGTGGTAGTGCACTCCCACTCAGCTGACCAATGGGCACCGGACACCCGGCTCACAGCCGGCAAGCGCAGCTGTAGCGGCACTAGCCTCTCCAGCCTCCATGGCGAGGCCGGGATAAGCAGGAGCAGCACAGCGCCCAGCCGTGGCTCGGGCTGCCTGCTGCTTCGCACACTACTACATCCCTCAGGGGATGTCGGACTGCCAATTTAAACCAGTAGTCCGACATCCCCTGAGCGGTCCCGGATTGCAAGAGGGCGCAGGCCAGGCTGAGGGACCTCACTGGTGCACGTGCACCAGGCCTCTAGTTATATAATAGTAAAAAATAAGCCCTAGCTGGTTTTGCTTAGTGGATAGAGCATCGGCCTGTGGACTGGAAGGTCCCGGGTTTGATTCCAGTCAAGGGCACATGTTCAGATTGTGGGCTCAATCTCCAGTAGGGGGTGTGCAGGAGGCAGCCAATCAATTATTCTCTCTCATCATTGATATTTCTATCTCTATTTCCCTCTCCCTTCCTCTCTGAAATCAATAAAAAATATATATTTAAAATATAATAATAAATAAAATGTCTGAAGACTCTATATCAGGGGTCCTCAAACTACGGCCCGCGGGCCACATGCAAATACAAATATTGTATTTGTTCCCGTTTTGTTTCTTTTACTTCAAAATAAGATATGTGCAGTGTGCATGGGAATTTGTTCATAGTTTTTTTTTAAACTATAGTCCGGCCCTCCAACGGTCTGAGGGACAGTGAACTGGCCCCCTGTTTAAAAAGTTTGAGGACCCCTGCTCTATATGCATTAAAAGACTAAATAATTCACAGGTGATATAAAGTTTCCCGGGAGAACAAAGGTTTCCAATCTTCTGAATTTGCTCTTGGGAGAGTCAAGCAGGAAGCCAAGTCTGGAGCATGAGATGTTCTCAGAATTCAGATTTGCTTTTCCCTCGAGGGTTGAAAGGTGAGCTTTCTTGGAAGAGAGAGAAGAGGTAGCAGAGTGGCAATCTGTGGAGAGGGAACATGTCCACTCTCCTGGGTGAGTCCGACAGGCCTGCTCCCTCCACGCTGCTGTGAGACGGTCAGTCCTAGGGAGGCGCTGTGCCACAAGCCGGGGTGAGGATGCCACGAGGTAAGGCCCGGAGATGCGGGACATCGGCCTGCTCTGGGAGGCCCCAGGAGAATGGTGGAGGCCCCGGCATGGCCCAGGCACCCGGCAGCCTGCCCAGGGTCACGAGGAGGGAAATGAGCAGAGGGCAATGGCAAGGTCACCTGGAGGTTCTGGGTCTTTAACAATAATGACCACCATTGCCGTTGTCATGCAGGGTTACGAAGTTTCAAGAGAATGCCAGGAAACGTATGACATGGGTTGCTTTATCTCATTCACTGTATTATGCACAAATTCACTCATTGCATGCTCCATAGAATATTCCCCTGCTTTCCTATCTTCCACAGCGTGTGCTAGAGGCCTCACAGGAAGGCCCGGGAGGGCCGCTCTGAGACACTGGCAGGTGTGACCCCAGGTGGCAGCCGGCCCTGGAGGAGCAGCAGGAGCTGGGACAGCGCCATGCCGCTGTATTAATAGACGTCTAAAAGGATTTCCTATTTCTGGATGGGAAAGTTTTCTGGATGGGAAAGAATTCTTTTTCTCACTGGGGAGTTCTCCACTGAGCTCTAAATGAAGACAAAAGGGACATAATCCTAAAAGCAGCAAGAGGGAGCGGGAGGCCCAGGGCCCATTGCCCTCGGGCTCTGCTCATTCCCAGGCGGGTCGTGCGCACCCGTCTGGGGGCGCAATCCTCAGAGAGCAGGAACGTCTGCTTTCGGCCAGAACTGAGGGCCCGGAGGAAGAGATGTTAAGGAGGCTCTTGAAAGGCTGTTTCTTAAGGCGCAGACAACACGGTGTCTGTGAGGGCAGCACAGAGGCCACCCATAATCAAACCTCAGCACTTCTGCAGCCGAAAAAATAACCATGCGAAATGGGAAGAGAAAACAAAAATAGCCTCGTGTCAGATGGGCTTGGTGAGAGGGTGAAGGGTGCCCATCCGCATCCAAAATTCTCCAATTCTCCGTGTCCGGCTCTCGCGTGGCCTCCTTGGCGGCTCTGCTCGTCGGTGCTCCCTTCAGCCGTTCGGACGACCTGTTCCACCCACTCACCAGGATGCTCTTCTGTGAGAACAAACACTTAAACATCTCCTTTCTCTGTAGCTGTCAGAGCTTAATTGCAATGAAGGCATTGTAATTGGAATCTGTAACTGAAATTTTACTCTGTACTTTTTCAGTAAAAATACTAGTGATTTTTAAACAAAGTCTGTAAAACAAAGTTTCTGGCTGTCTGATAGCCATACCTTCTCATTGTCCTTATGTCGGTTCTAAACTAACAAGTGACTGTCCTTTTGTTTAAAACCCTTCCTTCCGCTTGTGTCCTGGCAACATGGCCTGCGCCCACTCCCCTGCAGTGATGTGAGTCCCCAGGAGTGTCAGCCCCCAGCCGGCGCCTCGCCTGACCTCCGCCCTCCCTTCTCCCAGGGTCTGCTCTGGCAGGTGCCGCCTCCACGGCCTCCATCCCAACACGCACACACATACACACACACACACACACACACACGCTATTTGTTTCTGAACTGCAACAAAGTGTTTTAGGGATTTTTAAAAATAACTTTATCCAATAAAAAAAATGAGCTGCCTCTTAGGACACTGAATTCTGTCTTATGCTTATGACCCACCTGTCATCTTCCTAAGAAAGAAAGCGCTTCATCCTGGGCCTGCGCCGGCTCTCTTTCCACCCCTTCCCTGGCTTGTCCTGAAGCCCCAAACGCAGCCCTGTCCTCATCTTGGCTGCCCTGGAAGTGCTTCTGTCCCACGCCGCCCCCTTGCCCTCAATAGCACCTTCCTTCCAAGTATGGGACTTCATTCTTCTGTCACCTCTCACATGGACTCAATCCAGTCAACACTCGCTCCTGGAACACCATGTCCAGTCAGGAGTTGTAATGACTGGTGCATTCATGGGGACTTTCCAGAGAAAGAGAACCAATAGGAGATCATATGTCATCATTTATGTATAGTCTCCCAGCTGTATTTAAATGTATTACAAGATTTCTTATAAGACACTGGCTCACATGATTATGGCTACTGAGAAGCCCCACAATCTGTCTGCAAGCTGAGCCCCAGGGGAGCTGATGGAGGAGAAGCCCGCGTTCCGCCAGCCCAGCCAGTCAGGCAGGGAGAGGCCAGCTCTCTCCCTTTCGGTCTATTGAGACCTTCAACAGACTCGATGAGGCCCACCGCACTGGGGAGGGCATCTTCTCCATCCAGTCCACCCATTCAAATGTTTCCTCCAGACATGCCCTCACAGACACACCCCAAATAATATTTCACTGGCCATCTGGGCATCCCGTCCTTGGCCTTCATAACTGGGACCAAGGAGTGAGGAAACGGCCTCGGAGCTCAGCAGCCCGGCTGTGGCCTGCCCTGTGCCTCCCAGCACCTCTGTGAGCCTGGGCATCACAGAAGCCACCTGGGGTCTGTCGGGAAGGTTGGGGGTTTACGGGGCGGGGGGGGGGGGGGGGGCGCTTCCTCTCACGGCCTTCCTGTGCCCAGCTAAGCAACCTCCTCTGACTGTCTACCCCACACGCGGGCCTTGACACAGAGAGGTTCACCTGGGAGAGGGCTGTGCTCTTACAGACCACATCGAAGGAGTGTTGCACAAGCAGCCTGCGTAGGCCTTGGTTTCCAGGACAAAATAGCCACCAGAAGCCCATTTACATAGAAAATGGTGCAGTGCTTAAGCATTCTAGCTCTCCGGTGGTCCCGTGGCTGCAGGCTGTCCAGCATGCCCCTCTACTGTTCCAGGTGGCCCTGTGCTGTGCCCATGCTTCCTGATGATTTCTCTTAAGACAAAAGGCCCAGGAAGTAGGTCTTTCTAAAACCACTTGTTTTCTTCCTTAAAAGAAACCTTCTATCCATGCAAAAGGACTTCCCAGAAAGTGATGTCAGAACCTAGGAAAGGTCAAAGGACACCATGCGTGGGGGTTAGGACAGCGTTCAGAGGCGTTGTAGAGCCCAAGCAGAGTGGAAAGGGTTTTCCCCTGAAGGCTGGAAGGAAGGAGTTCAACCCCAGGCTCCCTTCGAAGTCAAGACTGTTACATCAAATCTGGCTGCCAGACTGCCCTGCAGAATTGGGACTTGCCAGCCTCGGATTGTGTCTGCCAGTCCCTCAAAGTACCCGAGCTCTAGAGAGGTAGATGGATGGAGAGATGGATAGACGGAGAGATGGGTGGATAGATAGATGGATGGATAGATAGACAGATAGATGGGTGGATAGATGGATGGACAGATAGATGGGTGGATAGATAGATGGAAAAATAGACAGATAGATGGGTGGATAGATAGATGGAGAGATGGATAGACAGATAGATGGGTGGATAGATAGATGGAGAGATGGATAGACAGATAGATGGAGAGATGGATAGACAGATAGATGGGTGGATAGATGGATGGACAGATAGATGGGTGGATAGATGGATGGAGAGATGGATAGACAGATAGATGGGTGGATAGATGGATGGACAGATAGATGGGTGGATAGATAGATGGAGAGATGGATAGACAGATAGATGGGTGGATAGATAGATGGAGAGATGGATAGACAGATAGATGGGTGGATAGATAGATGGAGAGATGGATAGATGATAGATAGATAGATAGATAGATAGATAGATAGATAGATAGAATCTCTGCAGAATCCTGGCTAATACAGTCACACATATATATGTGTATGTATATGTACATGTAATAGACACACAACACAAGTTTTATTCCAAAGGAGTAAAGTCAGGCTCTGGAGTGAAATAACTTGACAGATTCTATGAAAATTTGACAGACTCTTAGGAAACACTATGGACAGAAAAAGGAATACAGGAGAGGGTTAGAAGATCTTTACATTTGATTTACTTGAATCCTTTACTCTAGCCTAATTATATTAGGATAATTCATAGGTTCTCTTTAGCTAAAGCTACTTCTGTTTTTAAAGGGAGACACAGGACTGACTTTAGATTCTGCTTCTTATTAAAGGAGCTTTACATTTATCTATTTCCACAGCAAAGGGATATGTGTTAGGATAATAAGCAGGGCTCCCCAAGCTTTCATGGGCAGACAAATGACCTGGGATTGTTTTAAAATGCAGATTCTGACTTCTTAGGTCTGGGCATGGCCTGAGATTCTGCATGTTCCACACGCTCCCAGGCGTGGCCCCGGCTCTCGGTCCGGGCCCATGCTTTGAGAATCACCTGGAGCATTTTTAAAACTACGGACTCCCCACGCCCCTCTGTTAGAGAGTCCGCTCAGTAGATGCAGGAGGACCCAGGAATCTGTGTTCTTAGCAAGCATGCACATTGTTCTTTGAAAGACAAAGCCCTGAGCCAAAGAGTTCTCTCTGTCCTTAATATTCTTTAAAACCCTCATGTCAATGCCCAGCCAGTGTGGCTCAGTGGTTGAGTGTCTATCATGAACCAGGAGGTCACAGTTCGATTCCCAGTCAGGGCATATGCCCAGGGTTTCGAGCTCGATCCCTAGTAGGAGGTGTGCAGGAGGCAGCCAATCGATGATTCTCTCTCAACATTGATGTTTCTCTCTCTCTCTCTCTCTCTCTCTCTCTCTCCCTTCCTCTCTCTGAAATCAATAAAAACTATTTTTTTAAGTAAAACCCCGTGTCAATACAGAAGTGTGAACCTAACCTGGACCCTGGAAGTGGGGCCAGGTATCTACACGTTTGAACATTCACGAATGATCCTGACACGTCACAGAGCCGAGAATTGTTAAATACTCCCAGTAGACTGCAAGGTGCAGCGAAGGCTGAGAACTCTTGAGTTGGAGTTTCAGCCCCAGATCAGCTGTAAAACAAATTTAAAACTGCAAGAGTCACGTGCCCCTAGCTCTGAGCTGGGGACCAAGCTGCCCTCCACGCCCCTCCCCTGAGCACCCCCAGGACACACTTGGTCCCTAAGGGTAAGGACTCTTCCCCTGTCTGACTCCCACTGTCCCTGCTGCCACCCTTGGCCCCTCCCACAGTCCCTGCTGCCACCCTCTAGGCCCCTCCCACAGTCTCTGCTGCCAATCTGTAGGCCCCTCCCACAGTCCCTGCTGCCACCCTCTAGGCCCCTCCCACTGTCCCTGCTGCCACTGTCCCTGCTGCCATCCTCTAGGCCCCTCCCACTGTCCCTGCTGCCACCCTTGGCCCCTCCCACAGTCCCTGCTGCCACCCTTGGCCCCTCCCACAGTCCCTGCTTCCACCCTTGGCCCCTCCCACAGTCCCTGCTGCCACCCTTGGCCCCTCCCACAGTCCCTGCTGCCACCCTTGGCCCCTCCCACAGTCCCTGCTGCCACCCTTGGCCCCTCCCACAGTCCCTGCTGCCACTCTCTAGGGCCCTCCCACTGTTCCTGCTGCCACAGTCCCTGCTGCCATCCTCTAGGCCCCTCCCACTGTCCCTGCTGCCACTGTCCCTGCTGCCATCCTCTAGGCCCCTCCCACTGTCCCTGCTGCCACTGTCCCTGCTGCCATCCTCTAGGCCCCTCCCACTGTCCCTGCTGCCACTGTCCCTGCTGCCATCCTCTAGGCCCCTCCCACTGTCCCTGCTGCCACTCTGTAGGTCCCTCCCACTGTTCCTGCTGCCACTCTGTAGGCCCCTCCCACAGTCCCTGCTGCCCCTCTGTAGGCCCCTCCCACTGTCCCTGCTGCCACTGTCCCTGCTGCCATCCTCTAGGCCCCTCCCACTGTCCCTGCTGCCACTCTGTAGGTCCCTCCCACAGTCCCTGCTGCCCCTCTGTAGGCCCCTCCCACAGTCCCTGCTGCCACTCTGTAGGCCCCACCCACAGTCCCTGCTGCCACCCTCTAGGCCCCTCCCACTGTCCCTGCTGCCACCCTCTAGGCCCCTCCCACTGTCCCTGCTGCCACCCTTGGCCCCTCCCACAGTCCCTGCTGCCACTCTCTAGGGCCCTCCCACTGTTCCTGCTGCCACCCTCTAGGCCCCTCCCACTGTCCCTGCTGCCATTCTCTAGGCTCCTCCCACTGTCCCTGCTGCCACCCTCTAGGCCCCTCCCACTGTCCCTGCTGCCACTCTCTAGGCCCCTCCCACTGTCCCTTCTGCCACTCTCTAGGCTCCTCCCACTGTCCCTGCTGCCACCCTCTAGGCCCCTCCCACTGTCCCTGCTTCCGCTCTCTAGGCCCTTCCCACGGGGACCTCAGCCTCCAGTGGCTGCAGGAAGGGCCCATCTGAACTGCTGGGCACTGGCTCCACCGGGGAGCACCCTGTCTCCTTGTGGGTCCTGACACACAGCATCATCCATCTGGCAGCTGTTTCTGTCATTTTGAGTTAAAAGTAAATAAACTATTTCCCAGTGCTTCTGGCCATCCCCCCTATGAGACACGTTTCCCCTGATCACCCACAACCTGGCTGTCAGGCGGCCGTCCGTGTGGACATCTGGAGGGGAGCTGGGCCAGGAGAGCTTTCATTTCGCTAAGAGTGTTCTTTAATGAATCTCCCGTTGGCAGGAGGAAGTCAGGACAGGCATCAGAGCCAGGGAATCTCAGGCTTGCTGCCTCCCCTCTCCTCCATCAATCCTGCAGCTCCTTTCAGCAACCCCGAAGGGTCAGGACCCTGGGCTGGAAAAGATGATAGATTAAATGGCTAGCTTTCCTTCACAGCGCTGCGTCTAACTCACTGTGGGTTCCCTCTACGTTGTACGATGGCGCCTGGCTGAAGGTAGGCCGGGTCTCGTACACACACTCCGAAGGCCTTGCTGCAAAGCAAATTAATTTTCTGGGAAAACGGATAAAATGCACAAATCCCCAGGGAAGCCAGGCTTCAATAAGCATAACGTCAGGCTGTGGCATGGCTCTCCTGGCTTCTTCAGCTTGCTTCTGGGTTGGGTGAAATGTTTTCCAATTTGTGGGATATTTTTTTTGGAAATGAGGTTTCCTCGGGGATGAGAGGAGAGTCAGTGGTGCCCCGTGAAGGCACAGCCGCTGCGTGCTGCACGCCCTGGGCTGGCTGCAGCTCCTCACAGCGAGGTGGGCCCAGCAGTCACCCAGGGAAGGGGTGCTGCCAGTAGCTTATCACTGTAATTCTCTCCAGAAGGAATCAGGAAAAGTTTGGATTAAGTAACGTGCAGGCAACTATTTACTTTCTTCTAATATTTTTTATCCTAAATTGTCAGAGCCCAGATATGTTTGGATCTAAGTTCTTTCCAGCCCCCTCATTAGTGACCCCCACCCTCACCCCCTGTGAGGGCGAGGGGCCAGGCAGGGAGCTTGACGTCCCGAGCTGAGTTCCAGTGCTGCTACCAATTGGTGACCTGGAGCCAGGCCTTACTTCACATTGTGGGGGTGAAGAATTGTATTGACTTATTAGAAAGGCCTTTAGAAGTTTCATGTTAGAATATTTGAAAGAAATGTGACATTATTAACAAAGATGACAATCTGCCATCTACACTAATAAAAGAGAAACACGCAAATTGGTGTCACACCGCTACCCTTCCCATTGGCTAATCAGGGCGATATGCAAATTAACTGCCAGCCAATATGGTGGCTGGCAGCCAGGCAGCTTGAAGCTAACAGGAGGCTTGCTTGCTTCAGTGACGGAGGAAGCCAACATTCCCCGCTTGCCGCTGCCAGCCTCTGAACTTGCAGTTTGAAACATTGTTACAAATATAGAAGCTAAACAAAACCCCAGAAACCTGCTTTCAGCCAGCCAGGATCTCAGAGCTGGAGTTGAAACAGTGTTTCGATTATAGAACCCAAACAAGCCAGATACCTGCTTTCAGCAGCCGAGGTCTCAGAGCTGGAGCCAAGCCTCAGAGCTAAAGCTGGCCCAGAATAAAAAAAAAAAAGAAAAAAAGGAACGGTTGGGAGCTTCAGTCACCCGCCAGCCTGAAAACAGCCCTCAGCCCCTCACCCAGACTGGCCAGGCACCCAGTGGGGACCCCCACCCTGAAGGGTGTGTGACCAGCTGCAAACAGCCACCATCCCCTCATCCAGGCTGGCCAGGCACCCCAGTGGGGACCCCCACCCTGATCCAGGACACCCTTCAGGGCAAACCAGCCGGCCCCCACCCGTGCACCAGGCCTCTATCCTATATAGTAAAAGGGTAATATGCCTCCCAGCACCGGGATCAGCGGAGCCGCGAGGCCTCCTGGCACCGGAATCAACATGACAGGGGGCAGTGCCCAAACCCCCTGATCGCCCTGCGGCTCTGTGTGTGACAGGGGGCAGGGCCACAACCTGCTTATCCACCCTGCTCTGTTCGTGACAGGGGGGAGCTCCCCAACCCCCTGATCAGCCCTGCTCTGTGCCTGATAGGGGGGAGCTCCCCAACCCCCTGATGGCCCTGCGGCTCTGTGTGTGACAGGGTGCGGTGCCCCCCCCCCCCCCCCCGCCCCACGGGCCCTGCTCTGTGTGTGACAGGTAGAGCCATAACCTCCCCATCGGCCCTGCTCTGTGTGTGACAGGGGGTGGTGCCCCAACTCCCCTATCGGCCTTGCTCTGTGAGCAACAGGGGGGAGCTCCCCAACCCCCTGATCGACCCTGTTCTGTGTGTGACAGGGGGTGGCGCCACAACCTCCCCATCGACCCTGCCTTGAGTGTGACAGGGGGCGGTGCCCCAACCCCCCAATCGGCCCTACCCTGAGCGTGACTGAGGGTGGCATCGCAACCTCCCGATCCGCCCTGCTCTGTGCATGACAGGGGGCGGCGCCCCAACTCCCCAGTCCGCCCTGCTCTGAGCCTGACCAGGGGCTGCACCTAGGGATTGGGCCTGCCCTCTGCCACCCGGGAGCAGGCCTAAGCCAGCAGGTCGTTATCTCCCGAGGGGTCCCAGACTGTGAGAGGGCACAGGCTGGGCTGAGGGACCCCCTCTCCCCCCGAGTGCACAAATTTTTGTGCACCGGGCCTCTAGTCTATATAATAAAGAGCTAATATGCTAATTAGACAGACGGCTGAACCACCTTCTGGAAGGACCAGTGGGCAGGCCCCTGAGGCAGCTGGAACTGGGAGGGCCAAGGCAGCTGGGGCTTCCAGGGCCAAGCCCCTTGCATGAATTTCGTGTATCAGGCTTCTAGTGAAGAGAATAAATGCTATTTTCCACATTGTCATTGTCCCAGAAGAGTGCACACTATAGGACAAGAGGAGGATGGCTGTGCTCTGTACACTGGGCGGCGGGGGGAAGGGGGGGGGGGGGCGGGGGGGCAGAAAATGAAAGATTCTCAAAGCCAGGCATTCTCTGCAGGTGTGCCCAGGAAATTCCACACCACTGCCTGAAGACAGGAGAGAGGGAAGGAGGGAGAGAGAGAGAGAGAAAGAGAGAGAATTCTCTCGGGTTGCCTCTGGGGTCAGATGCCCTGAGGTGAATGCAGGCTTTCATTCCCTAGTGAGTGGGACTGAAACTGGGTTTGTAAAGGGTGTTAAAATGGAACTCCTCCAACCCCATTTAAGTTTAATTATAATAAAATAGTCTCTGTGTATATTTAGACTCACACCGAGCGCTGAGAGCTGTGCTTCCACGCAGTTCGTCTGGTATTTCTTCCTTGGAAACATTCTCACTCCCCATAAACCCTACTTGGGAGGCATGCTGGCTTCCTACGGCATTTCATAGACAAGGTCAGTGTGGTTTGGCTCTCTCCTCAAAATCAAAAGAAAATTATTTCATAAAAAAGAACAAAGGCCTTAGCCGGTGTTGCCCAGTGGTTGGAGTGTTGCCTGGCACACCCGAGTGTCATGGGTTCGATTTCCGGTCAAGGGCACTTACCTGGGTTGTAGGTTTGCTCCCTGCCCTGAGTCAGGGTGCATGAGGGAGGCAACCAGTGGATGTGTCTCTCTCACATCTACGTTTCTCTCTCTCTTTCCCCTCTCTCCTTCCCTTCCACGCTCTCTGAAAAGCAATGGGAAAATTATCCTCATGTGAGGATCAAGAAAACAACAACAAAAAAAGAACAAAGCAAATTGTCCTGTTAGGAAGTCGAGATCAAAGTGGTTTAAACAACACTATGAAATGTTTTTATTTCTTCCTCAAGAATGAATAGCTCATACATTCATACAGTCTGACCACGGGAGAGACTGTACCTGATGCACACGGCCAGGTAAGAGGGGCTGATACTCAGTCGGGAAGAGCTGTCGGGTCCGAGAGCCTCAGGCCCGGCAGAACCAAAGCAGCTGACTCCTCTTCTGACTCACTGTCCCCACACCTCCCAAGCCTGTCCTTACACACACACAAGGCCCCATTACCATTAATTCCAAATGACAGTGGCTCCTGGCCACGGGGGTAACGTCAGGCTTCAGCCGCTCCGCCCGGCTCCAGCTATTTCTGGGCGTCTCCAGGGTGATGTCCCCGCTGCCCATCACAAGTCACAAATCCACCCTTGTTTTCTGCTCCTGCGCTCGCTGCCGGGTGTCATACCTGCCCCCGCTGCTCTCGGTGTGGAAATACCCGGGTCTGGAAAAATCCTCTCACCCCAGGCCACAGCTGCGGGCCTGGAGAAGGGGGGCGCGGTCCTCTCCTGATTCCAGCACCTCTTTGTCACTTGGGCCTGAACACTTAGGGCAAGACGCTCTGACAGTCACCCATGCTGAGTTCTCTCCAGCTTCCAGCTCAACTTCTCTCTCCACAGGGTTCCCGACTAGACCTGGGGCTCAGATGGAGAGCAGGCACCAGCCAGTCCTTCCGCTGTCCTTGTCCCTGGAATAGCAACTCTATCAGTCAGGACAGGGCGGCCACAAAGCAGTCACAGTGGCACCGAAGCGCCGAGCACACAGAGGGTCACTGCTTGTGCCCCCTGTGTGTTCTGTGCAGGTTTGGGGGGTGGGGGAGGGGAGGGGTAGGCCGTGTCTGCTCATCGGAGTCACCCAAGACACCAAGCTCCACAGGCCCAGTTAACTCGACGTGCTTCCCGTGACGTCCGTGGCCCGGCAGCTCCTTGATGCGACTCAAATCTCCTCTAAACCATTTCCTCAAAGCAAGTCCCACGGCACAGCTGGACTCTAGGCTACTGCGCGTGCAGCCCTCCCTCAGGCTTGGAGGTGGGGACCGGAATGTGTGCACTGCAGACGCCTCCCAGAAACCCATCGAACCGACGCTCACCCCTCTGCCAGGGTGAAGGTGGGCGCCCGCAGCCATGCTCAAGCCCAGAGCACATGCTGTCATTATGAGAGCAGTGACCCTGCGCCTGGCAGGTGAGAGCAGTGACCCTGCACCTGTGCCAGTGCCCACTCTGCAGTCCTCACATACCTGCTGTGGGACCAGGAGGCCCACGTGTGACCGGGAAAAGAAACGCTGCTATACTCACAAACCCCTTTTCAATACCCAAGGGGCACACATTTTATTAAAACAATACAATTATACCCAGAAGAAGGTGATGTGCTTTGTGCTCCCTGGAGCGCTTGCTGAGCAGCCACACCCACGTTCAGCTCCGCCCCGGCCAGGCAGGGAGCGGGGGTCTTGGGCAGGATGGCCTCTCCTCCCCAAAGCTCTCTAGCAAGCCAGCCCCCTGGCAGATGGAAGTCACAGATTTGCTCATCTTCTCCATTTCATGTCTTTCTTCCATTTGCCACTACTGTGCCTCTGTCCTCCAAGGAGCCCTCTTGTTCTACCTCTTCTCCATCTGCTTTGGTTCCCCTGTTTTATTTGTTGTTTGTTGTCTAGAAAACAAATAGCCCAGCCAACGCCAAGCCTCTCTCCTGATTGGTGTTTTCTGCTTAGGCCTTAGGTCTGACTCCACCCACCTTCACCCTCATGCTGCAGGTGAGAGCCTTCCTGTCAGCTCACAGGACTGCTCCACTGGATCCAGCAGCTCCCTGCTGTGGGCACGGACATCTCGTGTGCAAGCACTTGAGGTGAGTAGTGCGAACACACATGTCTGCAGGGCCACCCGGGAACTAGGTGCCGATCAGGATGCGAGTGATGAGGACGGGATGGGGTTGGCAGAGGCCCAGTGATGGGCTTCCAAGAGAAAGGAACGCCTCCACACTCTGTTTATGAGGCCAGCATTACCCTAATTCCAAAGTCAGATAAAAACACTACAAAGAAAGAGAATTACAGGCCAATATCCCTGATGAGCATGGATGCTAAAATCCTTGGGATTTATTCCAGGGATGCAAGGCTGGTACAATATTCACAAATCAATAAACGTGACACATCACATAAACAAATTGAAAGACAAAAATCACATGATCATAATAGACTCAGAAAAAGCATTTAACAAAATCCAACACCTATTTTTGATAAAAAAAAAAAAAAAAAAAAACTCTCAGCAAAGTGGGAATAGAGGGAGCGTATCTCAACATAATAAAGGCCACATATGACCAACCTACAGCCAACGTCATACTCAATGGGCAAAAATTAAAACCATTTCCCCTAAGAACAGGAACAAAACATGGATGCCTGCTTTCCCCACGCTTATTCAACACTAGAGGCCCGGTGCACGAATTCATGCACAGGTGGGGTCCCTCAACCTGACCAGGGATCGGGGCCATCTCACCCAGTCCCAATAGGGGCTGATTGGGACCACGGGAGGTTGGCCAGCCAGGGAGGTTGGCTGTGGGAACACACTGACCACCAGGGGACAGCTCCTGCATTGAGCATCTGCCCCTTGGTGGTCAGTGTGTGTTACAGCGACTGGTCAACCAGTCATTCAGATGTAATGGTCGCTTAGGCTTTTATATATATAGATAGTACTGGAAGTCCTAGCCACATCTCTGGTAGCGATATGTTTATGGATACATCTGCTAGGGCAAAAACAACAAAGGAGAAAATAAACAAATGGGACTACATCAAAATAAAAAAATTCTGCACAGTAATAGAAACCATCAACAACAAAAAAACAGAGCCCACTGTATGGGAGTATATATTTGGCAATGATATATTTAATAAAGGATTAATATCCAAAATATATAAGGAACTCATACAACTTAACTAAAGGGAGACAAACAATCCAATTAAAAAATAGGCAAAGGATCCAAACAGACACTTCTCCAAAGAGGACATACAGATTGCCAAGAGACATATGAAATAAATGCTCAAAGTCACTAATCATCAGAGAGATGCAAATTAAAATAACAAAGAGATTCACCTCACACCTGTTAGAATGGCTACCATCAACAAATCAACAAATGACCAGCGCTGGCAAGGATGTGGAGAAAAGGGACCCCTAGTACACTGCTGGTGGGAATGCAGACTGGTGCAGTCATTATGGAAAACAGTATGGAGTTTCCTCAAAAAATTAAATATGGAACTGCCATTTGACCCAGTGATCCCACTTCTAGGAATATACCCTAAGAAACCCGTAGCACCAATCAGAAAGAATGTATGCACCCCTATGTTCATAGCAGCAAAATTAACAATAACTAAGATCTGGAAACAGCCCAAATGCCCATCAGTAAGTAGATGAGTGGATAAAAAAAACTGTGGTACATTTATACCATGGAATAGTATACAGCAGTAAAAAAGAAGAATCTCTTACCCTCTGAGACAGCATGGAGGGACCTGGAGAGTATCATGCTACGTGAAATAAGTCAGTCAGAGAAAGCCAACTATCACATGATCGCACTCATGTGGAATCTAAGTAACAAAATAAACTGATGAACGAAGCAGATCCAGAGACATGGAACAGAGTGTGGAGTCTCAGAGGAAAGGTGGGGGAGGTGGGGGGGGGGGGGTAGCAGGCGATCAACCAAAGACCTTGTATGCATATATGCATGGCCCTTGGACACAGGGTGGTGAAAGCCTGAGCCAGGGGTGCAGGGGGAGTGGAGGGGCCACCAGGTTGGAGGGGGTCAATGGGGAGGAAAAGGTACATATGTAATACTTTCTACAATAAAGATTTAAAAATAATAATAATATAATAAAGCTATAACAAAAATTAAATAAATAAAATAGCCCAGATATGAAAACAACCTAATTGTCGAGCGATGGATGACTGGATAAAGAAGAAGTAGTGCATATATACAATGGAATGCTACTCGGCCACAGAAAAGAATAAAATCTTGCCATTTGTGACAACATAGATGGACCTTGAAAGCATTATGCTGAGTGAAATGAGTCAGAAGGAGAAAGAAAAAAATTGTTTGATTTCACTTATGTGGAATATTACCCAAAAAAAGGCCCTAGCCGGTTTTGCTTAGTGGATAGAGCGTCAGCCTGTGAACCGATGGGTCCCAGGTTCGATTCCCATCAAGGGCACGTATCTTGGTTGCAGGCTCCTCCCCTGGTAGGGGCTCATGCAGAAGGCAACCAATCGCTGTGTTTCTCTCACATCAATATTTCTTTCTGTCTTTCCCTCTCTCTTCCACTCTCCCTAAAAATCAATGGAAAAATATCCTTGGGTGAGGATTAATAAAAAATAATAAAAAAAATTAAAAATGAGCAAACAAAACAAAATCAAACTCAGATACAGAGAGCAGATCAGTGGTTACCAGATGGGAAGGTGGGTGGGGGTAGACAATGGATAGTAACTAAACTTTGGAGGGTGATTACTTTGTAGTGTGTACAGATGTATAATTATAATGTTGTACACCTGAAACTTATATTTAAAAAAGAGAGAGAAAGGTCCTAGGAAAGACATCTCACACAGAGGAACAAGAACCAGTAACTCAGGAGGCAGAAGTGTGCGTGCGGACCTGCCCGGAGACTGGGGCCTCAGAGAAGTGGCGGACCCTGGTTCCTCAATTCTTCATCTTGAAACAGATATTTGTAAGAACTGAAGCCCGACCTGCCACGGGGTTCTGCAAAACATGAATAAAAAGCGGACACTGCGTTCACATCAAACTTCCTCATACTGTCTAGAGAAGCAAAGGTTCTTGGAATCATAGACCGTCAGAGGCTCAAGATCTTAGGATCCTCCTGGACAACGTCCTCATTTTACACTTGAGAGACGAAGGCCTGGGGGCCTGGACCAGCCACGCAGCTGAAAGCCCCCCACGCCAGGCTCAGAAAGGGACAGGCGATGAGACCAGGAAGGAACAGCCCTGCAGAGAGACCCACGTGGGATGCAGCCTCCATGCCACAGGGTGCTTGGCCGTGAGGCGGTACACCCTTCAGCTGTGTCCTCTGCTGGGGATCAGGGGAACAATGGCGGCCTGAGCCTGCAGGTAGGGAAACTGACAGGTGGGGAGGGGACAATGAATGTCAAAGGACTCCTGCCAATGGGAAGGCATGATGCAATGACCGATGTTAGTTTGCTTTCTCCATGTCCCCCATTGGCCTTGGTACCCTTCCTCAGAGCTCCCACCCCACCCTTTTCCCAATCATACCCTTTATCCCCCTGTGCTGAAACTGCCCGATTCAGATCCTCCCCAATACGTCAAGCTCCCTAGGGCCAACGGCTTCGCCAAATTGCACTTGGTGCACCCCACAGACCCTCAATGAATGTTTGTTGAGTGAAGGAACCTCTAAACCAGTGGTTCTCAACCTGTGGGTCGCGACCCCTTTGGCGGTTGAACGACCCTTTCACAGGGGTTGCCTAAGACCATCCTGCATATCAGATATTTACATTACGATTCATAACAGTAGCAACATTACAGTTATGAAGTAGCAAAGAAAATAATTTTATGGTTGGGTCACAACATGAGGAACTGTATTTAAAGGGCCAGAAGGTTGAGAACCACTGCCTACCTTCAAACTTCCAACACAAAAGACTGAAAGCTCAACTAGACTCATTGAGCGCTTTTAGGATCTCACTAACAAGGCAAATGTGTTCGTATACATTTGTAAATGAAACCTTTCTGAGAAATGTTTGCAACATTTTACATTTGTAACTTGTAATAGTCATTTTGTGTGTGTGTGTGTGTGTGTGTGTGTGTGTGAGAGAGAGAGAGAGAGAGAGAGAGAGAGAGAGGTGACTATAATTCAGGATGTCTCTAGGCTTCTAACTTTCCAGATTCCTCTCTATCCAAAATAAGATATCCACTGTCCACCTGGAATCAAGCTGCCCATCTGGAGTTAGTCACTTGGATAATGCGACCTCAGGGGCTCTCCACGCCCTGGCTGTCTCCTGAATCCCAGATGCCTGCTGCTAAAGGGACAGGTGCAAAGCTCCCTGTGTGTGACTGGCATTACGCCTACTTTATCTTCCACCTCGTCATCTATCACAGTCAAGAACTAGCAGCCCAAATTCAAATTTCAAGGGAATAAAATAATAGAGACTGCACAGGAGTTCCCCTTTCAAGTATGACCTCAATAAAACCCCTTTGCCCTTGGTCTTCTGGATTCAGTGGGTGGAGGGGAGAGAAATGGTTGCGTGTCTGTGGACCCACAGCCAACTAACGGTAGTTTGGGTAGGTACTGCCTGGAGCAGTTCAGATCCAAAGGTGTTGAGAACGTTTTAGAGTCAAATTTTGGAAATTTGAGATTTATATCCATATTATTCCCAAATAGGAAGTGATATATTCTCTGCCAGAATATATGTGAAACCCATCTCCCCCTGCTGCTGATTTCTGCTTATCTGATAATCTACATTTACATGGTACCTGTTTATGTGTTCTAGAGAAACGTTCTGGTATTTTGAAATCTAGCAAGTTTTTAAAGTCTGAGAAGTAATGTTTATCCTAAACAGCAGCCGTGTCCACAGTCAGCAAATGTGAACAATGCTCCTTCAATCCGATGACGAAGGTAAACTAACGGCATTATGCTCTATCGCAGGGAACTTGGGCTTTAAACATAGTCGATGTGATCCACCTAAAGGACTCATCAGTATTTAGGAAGCATTTATTGTGTGCCGCTGTCTGGGTCGTGAGGAGAGCAATAAGCAACACCCCCCAGACCCCTCCCCACACAGAGCTCCCCACCTAGCAGGAGGAGAGGAAACTTCCAAGGAAGATAGGTGTCCCACGTTGGCAAGGGCTGTGCTTGATGGCGTCAATGCCCCAATTCTTTACCTCCCCTCTACCCACTCCATTTCCACGGTTTTTTGTTTGTTTGTTTTGTTGTTGTTTTTTCAGGGAGCTGGGCTTCATCCCTTCCTCTTGACTTGGAGCTCAGCCACGTGACCCATTTCAGCCAACAGCCTGAGGTCGAGAGGACAGTGTGTCAGCGCCTATCGGCACATAAACCTCAGGGGTTTGGTGATTCCCACGCCCCTCTTGGTGCCGTGAGGAGAAGACACCCAGGCTGGTCCTCTGGTCCCAGGAGGAGGAGAGAAGACATGGAGAGAGGGGCCCAGCTGAGCTTCCCGCCAGCTCAGTCCAAGGCAGTGCCTCAGGAGCCCCTAAGAGGCCCGAATAAGCTGTCAGCCAGGCCACCCAGGGTGCCCAGCTGAGGTCAGCTGACCTGCTGACCCCAGATGCATGAGCTATAATAGATGACTGTTGCTTTGGTGTTGAGATTTGGGGTTCTTTGTAACACCTCAATAGCTCACCAATACAAGAGCTAAAGAGCAGTAAAGAGGGAGAAAGCAGTATGTGTGTGTGTTAGTGGTGGGGAGTCCATTCTATATAATAAAAGCCTAATATGGCAAGTGTCTGGTCGACTGGGTCGGCCATTCAACCAGTCAAAGTGTAATATGCTAATGCTATACTAAGGCTGCTCAACTGCTCACTATGATGTGCACTAACCAGCAGGGGGCAGTCGCTTCAACCGGTAGGTTAGCTTGCTGCTGGTGTCCGACTGATCGGGACTGAGCGAGATGGGCCAGACATGCCCTGGAGCCCTCCTGTGTCCCTCCCCAGCCCGGCACCAGTGGGGTCCCTCAGCCTGGCCTGTGTCCTCTTGCAATCCAGAACCCCTCGGGGGATGTCGCAGAGCAGTTTCAGCCCAATGCTAAAGGCCAGGCCCAGGAACCCCACTGGTGCATGAATTCGTGCACTGGGCCTCTTAGAATAATTTCCTTGTATAGAGTTATTTTAAATATGTAACACATTACTAGTGCTTCTACAAACTCCCCCTTTCCAAGAATTGCAAGTTTCTGTGTTGCTTACCTAACGCCCTCATCACCCAGTTGGCACGGTCATCCTCGTTCTATGGGCCCAAGAAAAGTGGGGGGCAGAAAAAACTCACTGACTTTATCTGGTTTGAGAGGCAGAGCTGAAATGAACCCTATTTCCACTTCCTGTCCAGTTTACATTCTTGCTCTTTCTCATGTTTGAGGTGCCGTGTGTGAGTTCTCTTTCTCTTTCAGGGTGGCATCCTGTGACTGCTCCAGCTCCCCCAAATTCTCCCTAATTTACCACAAACTCGATTAGGGCTTAAAGGCCAAGGGTTTAGCCAGTAGAATTCTTGCAACACACTCCCAGGAAGAAGACCTGTTTCAAGGATTAAAAAAACAACAAATATATATATTCACGCAAGATTTGAATTTTGCATGAGCATTAACAACAACAACAAAAAAAATAAAAGCCTAATTTTACTTGGTTTATTGAATCAGAATCTAATTTCTGTTGCCCTTTTGATTTCAATCCCTTCAATTTGATAAGCATTACCAAGTACCAATTATGGCCCAGGAGCAGGGACAATGAAGACCAATGAAGACCACGGCTTTGTGTATGTGCCAGCAAAGCCGTGGAGGCCATTTACCCGATGTGCTATTCCATACATAACCCTATACTGTATACTTTATGAATCAATAAAAAATTTACAATTTTTAATTATAAACCTGTATTTTCTATCAAAATTACGTCTTGCGTGAATTTTGGGAATATATATATATTATTGATTTCAGAGAGGAAGGGGAAAGAAGAGATAGAAACACCAATGATGAGAGAGAATCATTTATCAGTTGCCTCCTGCACAACCCACTGAGGATCGAGCCCGCAACCCCCAACCCAGGCATGTGCCCTGACCAGGGAATTGAAACGTGACCTCCTGGTTCATAGGTCCACACACAAGCACTGAGCGGGAAAGGATTCTTTTCCATGGTGATACAGATAGCCAGTGGTGTTGTTTTGTGGAGATCAAAGCCTTTCCAAATGAGCCACCCTACCTTCTAAAAGGTGAGTGCAGGTTCCGTCATAGTCACTTGTCCTCCCGCCTGAAAAAACAAAACAAAACACGACATGACAGGGTTCCAGCCCAAATCCTAACCATGCGTTTTCCATCTTGTCACACAGCACGTGCTCCGTTGGAATCACAGTCCCCAGTTCCAGTTCAGGGTTCTGGAAGATTCCAGGGGCCAGAATTGGCTCCAATACAGCTAGAGTTCATGAACATACTAGTATACATAAAGGCTGAGGGAAAACATTCCTCTCACTCCCTGTCTTCTAGGGAGTGGCCTGCTGGTGGCTCCCCCGGCTGCTGGAAAGGTTTCAGATCTTCCTTCCTAAGGTATTCTCGCGGGCTCCTCAATCTAGGGTTGGAAAGCTTCCAACTTTTATAGATTCGCACAATTGGGATCATAAATTCCAGAGCTGTCTGATCTTGGGGAGATCACTGAACCTCCTCTCTGGAATGAAGTTCCTCCCTGTCCTGACATTGTCATTTAAATACACGCCTTAAGCTACTGATTCTAAACTGACGAAGGCTTTCAGCCGGCTACGGACTCACACCAGCCGAGTTAAAGGGTTTAATCACAAGAATTAGGTCAGATCTCTCATCAATAATTTTTAAGTCCTACCAGCCCTCTTCATTGCCTCTTTTTATGGTTAGCCTTACAATTTTTACAGGCAGACCAAAGATCAAAGCGTACACGGTAAGGATCTCAAAATCCCCCAGATCCAGCTGCTCGGGTTCTGGGTTCAGGGATAAGCTGCACATCCTGAAACGCAGCGGCAGAGTCCGGGAAGCCGGCTCCCTTCCGCGATTCGACGCCGCCGGGGCAGATGCAGTTTCCTGTGTGAGCGCCGGGTTCCTCCAGGCCTGACCTCAGCGCTTCCAGGTCCCGATCGATCGATCGATCGCTCCCCACACGCGCACGTCCGCACCTGTAAAGCCACTTGGACATACGCTGTGGGGTCCTGACGTGATGGCACAGCCGTCAGCGGGGGGGGCACTGCACTGAATGGGGGACACGAACCCCACTCTCCTATGTGAATGGGCCTGGACTGGGCTCCAGCCCCCAACGAAAAGGGATAGTCCAGTTAAATGGGACCATCTGGCCGCCCCCGGCCCCAGCGACACCTCTGGGATGGGGGTGGGGGTGGGAGTGGGGATGGGGAGAAGCGGAGCGCTCTTGGGGGGCCGGGAAGGTAGCTCCGTAGCGCGCAGCTGCCACCCCGAGCCCAGGGGTCCCGAGCGCAGGGGTCGGGCCAGCGGTTCGCCGTGGTCCTCAGCGGCGGGCCGGGGCGCTGAGAAGCCCCCAAGACACTGCCGAGGGGGGGAGGGCGCGCTTTGTTCCTGGGCCGGAGGGGGCGAGGCGCCGCCGCCGCGGACAGAGTCGCCGCTGTCCCCGGGGCCCCAGGGCAGCTCCCGCCAGGCGGCCGCGGGCGCCTCCATAGCAACCGCGTGGGAGCTCCGGGAGCCGGGGGAGTCGGGGGAGGGAAGACGGGGGGAGGCGGGAGGGGTGCGCGGAGGAGGGAAGGAGGGCCCGGCGGAGAGGGCTGGGGGAGGAGGGCATCTGGAGGAAACGGAGGAAGAAAGGCAGGGACCTGGAGGGAGGAGGGGAGCGGGCGGGAGCGTAGGTGGGGGGCAGGGAGCCGGGGGAGCAGGAGGAGGAGGGAGGAGAGCGGCGAGAGCGGGCGGGCGGGAGCTGGGCGGGGCGCGATCTGGAGGAGGGCGCGCCGGCCGCCCGGCTCCACCCTGCTCCGCCCTCCGGGCACCGCGCCCCGGGCGGGGAGTGGGCGGCGTTCCGGCTCCAGCTGCCCGGGGAGGGGGGGCGCGGGGGGGGCCGGCGGCCGAGGGGGTGGGGGGGCCGGCGGCCGAGGGGGTGGGGGGGGCCGCGGTGGCCCGCGGGTGACCGCCGCTGGGCGGAGCCGCGGGAGCGCGGGGACTGGAGTCCGCTCTGCAGCTGCGCGCCTCGCGCCCCCGTGGGCTCCCGGTTCCCGGTCCCCGGGCTCCCGGCTCCCGGCTCCCGGCTCCCGGCTCCCGGCCCCGGGCTGCAGGCCGGTTGGGAGGAGGACCCGAATCCGCGCCCGCTCCACGCCGGCCGGAGCCTCCTTTCCGTGGCCAGCCTCTTAGAAAGGTGATGAGGGTTTTGTTTTTAGTCCCACCCTCTCCCCCCAAAAATGAGGGGCCGGTGGAGAAAACGTGTCGCCCACACTGAGCTGGGGCACGGAAGCAGTGTTCTCTGACGTCCAGCAGAAGTTTTCTGGGAAAAGCCAAGTCACAAACCCGTCGTGGTTCTTCAGGGCCATTTGTTTGGCATCGGCTCACACAGGGCACCTCACTACGTGGGCGAAACGGGGTGATCCTGACACGGGGCGCGCTCCCCACAATCTTGGACTAGACCACACTCCGAAATGTGTGAGAACAAACAATTTCAGACTTAGGATCTCAAAAGAAAGCCAGTAGGTTTAAGTGCTGTGTATTTTATTTTTAAATTATTATAGCAAGGAAAAGGGAAAGAAAAATAAACTTGTGGACGTTCTCGGCTAACATGGCCTATGGGAAAATGAAAATAAACCTGATTGAAAAAACAGTGCTCACCATAAATAGGCCTCGCTTTCAGGCAGGGGCCTTGGTTTAAAAAAAAGCACAACCAGCAGAAAAGGGACCAATCGAATGGAAGATTGTCCGCTTTTCATCAAGTAAAGGTCAAAGCACCCTCTAAGCTTTAAAGCAGTATTTCTCCGTGTAGAGCCAGGGCTTCTCCTTTGTTTTTTGTTCTGAAAATTGTGATGTCTAATTCCTGTTTGCAGGTATTACTCAAAGGAATACTTTTTGGTCTCATCTACCCACATACTCCCAAATTAGGTACCAATCTAAAAGAAACAGGAAAGCTGTCGGTTTGTAATTATATGACATCCCATCTGGTTTCAACTCTATCTTTGACCAAAAAGAAAAGATGGAAAATACGGGCAAAGGTCCCACTACATCTGTACAGCTGTAAACGCTCCCTTACTTGGACTCGAAATGCATGGCCCAGTCTCTGCCTCCCAGCTCGTTGATGTGGGGCCTGTTTGGGGGCTCATGGCATTCCAGGCATTATTCTTGGCAAATTTATAGATATTAGCATTTTATTTAAATTTCTTCAACTTAGAAGGCAAATGGTAATACAATATTATCCCATTTTATGGATGAAGAAACTGAGGCTTAGAGAGGACCTACAACCTGCTCCGATTCGCACAGCTGCAGCCAGTGGGCAGGGTTGCAGGAATGAAGACCCCAAACCAGCCATCCCTGAGCAAGGTCCTTTGCTCCCTGACCTCACATCCTGCAGGGTTGGGGCCGCCCTTGTATCTTACAGAGAATAACTCTGGATTTAACCGTGGGTCAAATATGCGTACAGGTTAACTGAATTTCTTGATATCATCCCATTTTTGTGGCATTGTGTAGACTTGCGAACTTATGAGTCATTACTTTCGTATGTTCTAAGTTTTCCCGTAATAAATTTTTATGCAATATTGTAAACTTTAGAAATACAGAAAACAGCAACCCGCCAGGCCCAAATCTACTACCAAGCACAAGTTGTTCCTGTATGTTCACATGAGTATTTAGAGTTCTGGCAATATTTAAAAATATATATTCTGAATTCAGTGATAACCCATCTTACTTTTTAACTTGTATATACTTTTTTTTAAATCCTCACCCGGGGATATAGATTTTTTATTATTTTATTTTATTTTATTTTATTTTATTTGAGAGAGAGAGGAAAGGAGAGAGAGAGGGAGAGAAACGTGGATCCATTGCCTCCTGGGCTTGGGGTTGTCCTGCCGCTTGTATTCTGACTGGTTTCTTTATTACCTGCAAGTTAGGAGACACCGGCTAAGCAGCACCGGCTGTCGGTTTGCACCTTCAAAGTCAAGTGAGGGCTGAGAGCTTCCTGCTGAATTTGGCCTCTGGAAATAGATAATTAGAATATACCCTCCCCTGAAATCTTTGGCCCGCATCTTTCCCCTTTTTTCTGTCTGAATCAGGCCTATCGTCCTTCACCTGACTCAGCGTGGGGCCGGAAGGAGTGCTGAAAAAACAAGAGTGGAGCTTCTGGGACCAAAGTGAGCAAAAGACAAATGTTTCCCTCTGCAGGGCCCGCAATGCTGGGGCTGAAGGTCAGGGTGCTCAGGATGGGGGACAGATGGGAAGATGGGTGGGAACCACTACGGGTGCTAAGGCCCATCTTTTAGGCTGAGAACTAAAGGGAAGAGCTGCTTTTTCAGGCTCGCCTGAGGGGTCAAGTTTGAATTTCAGTTGCCTTACTGGGGACGGGGTGAGACCCCTGCCAAGAGGCGAGGCCCCCAGGAAGTTTCAGAGAGTAGGACTTACTCTCCCACTGAAAACCAAAGGGCCTTTGCTCACGTCCACGGCCACTGTCCCTGGGGGCCCGTGTGCCTGTCCCAAGGCCCTGAGAGCTGGGGGGTGAGGGGGCCACGCGCTCTGCCTACTGAGGCCCCGTCCTGCTGTGACTGATTGCGATTTACAATCTTTTCGTTTCCTTTCATTTTCTAAACACATTTCCCCTTAGGAAAGCACTCCCTTGTTACTTTAGTCCAAAGGTAATTTTTTTTTCTTTTACAGAATTTAGAGGAGAAAAAATACCCTGTGACTATTTTTAACACATGTGACAGAGAAGCGATCATTCACAATGTTACTTAATCATGCTGATATTCCCACCACTGGTATTTGACATTTCCCCAAACTAAAAGTAAAATTTCCCAGTGGGGTCCCAGTCTGAGTAAGATTTATTAGAAAATAAGAATGAAGAAATGGGGGAAGGGAGGGAGATAAAGAGAGGCTCTTATTTTTCATAGGATTCTAGTTTTTGTCTCAACAAAAGTTCATTTTAATTGAATTCATAAGCAGCATTTTGCTGTAATATAATTGCATGCCTTGCCTTTTCTTTTTAAGCCCACAGTTTGATTTTTAGGTCTGACATTTAAGGGAATACAACTAAATGATTTTGTTTTTTCTTACAAAGGAGGTCAAACAAGAAGATGACAATTTAATCAATACAGAATTTGGGTTAACTAATTCAAAGTGACTAGGAAGTCTGGAATGAAAACTTTAAGCATGCACCGAACAGAATACCTAATTAGTATTGATCACCAAATAATTCTAAGCACATGTACTGTTTACATAGAAAGGAAGCAATATATCTTCTTAGAAAAATAAAAGCTGCAACACTATATCTGGACCTCATTAGCATGAGGAAAAGAAAAAGGGGCCATATAAAGTGGGACTCCTGCCACTGCCACATGAGAAAACACGTGTCCGCAGGGCACGCCATTTATCGGAAGAGGGGACAAGACTTGGGATGAGGGCGATGCTGGCAGAGACTCAGTCTGAACGGGGACAAGAGTGACAGGCTGAGGCGTCCGACAGGCTTTTGTGCCTGGACACAAAGACCAGCTGATGTTCTGCATTCAGGAGGGTTAGACACACCCTGTGCAATCCGCACACAGACCCTGCGAGGCCCACCTGTAGTTGGGGCATTAGAGAGGCCGAAGGACTGACCCCGGATCATAAAGGGTGAAAGTGGGATTCCCTCTCCATTCTTCCTCTTCATTCTTCCCTCATGGCGATCCGTGAGTGGGGTGGAGGGGGAACCCCCCTGACTCCCAAACACAAGTGCCCATGGACACCCCGTTCAGCCAGACGGAGTGCCCTGCCTGCTGCTCTGATACCAGGGTCCCTGGAAGAGGCCTGCAGCTGGGCGCGGTGGCTCTTCCTACAGAGGGCCCGCTGGAGACCAGCATCTCTCACCTGGATCGGGAGAAAGCAGAGGCTGCTGGCTCATAGGCTCTGGACGCTCAGAACTTCCAGGACTGGCTGCAGCTTTCGGTTCTGAACCAGAAGTTTGGGCCTTGTGGATGGAGCTGGGGTGATCGTGGCTCATCAGGTGAAGTGAAGGAGGAAGGAGAGAACATTTCTTAGCTAATTAACTAGTGGAATCTTGAAATAAAGATAAAGGGTACTGTTACTATGAAATCTACTTGAAAATCCTTGTTTTATGAAGTGTGCTAATTTGGAAATCATTAGTGAGTTTCTTTATGGCCTGAAGCAAAAGTCACAGATGAGGGGCCTGGGATGGGGGATGCTGGTTACTGGTTACGGAGCCAACCTGGAGGAGCAGAGAGGGGTGGGGGAGCAGGCATGGGCCAGCTTGTGCAAGGACCCTGCGCGGCTGCCAGGGTCGGGGTTCACCTTCCTTCTGCTGCCTAAGAACCCACCTTCTGGGCCAAGGACATTTTCTTTACTGGTCTTCCTCGTTAGCCTCCACTAGATGAGCGTGTTCCTGCTGCTTTCGATTTGATGCCTCAGGGATGTTCCCCAGTTTCCTGGAGGGGCCCTGGGAGGTGGGCACGCTGCATGCAGCCTGGCCCCAGGAGCAAGGCAGGGGACCCTCCCTACTTCTGCCTTTTGCCTCTATTTCCCTTCCTGAAGCCACCTACCTTGTCACTCTGTGACCAGTTCTGCTGCTCCTCTGAACACGTGGCCCATGAGGTCACAGAAAGGCTTGGTTCATATCACCTTACACAGGGAGCACTACTCACTGGCCATCTCTGATCTCATTTCCAGACACAGGGTGAAAATTGGACTGGTGTCACTCAACACGGTGTTCCCCAAGCCAGTCATCTTAGTGAGAAGCTGGTTTAAATGGGGAGTCAGGCCCACTCGGGGTCAGGGGCCTGATGTGGGCTAGGTAGGCAGTCTCCCCGTCACGTTCTAACTCCGCACCCCTTGGCTTCCAGATTCCCTAACAAGCTTCTTTCCTTGTTCCGTGGGAACTGCTATTCATCTCATTCCTTTAAAAATAATACTAAATGGCCTGGTCGGTGGCTCAAGGGTTAGAGTATCATCCCATGCACCTTCGGAAGGGTCTCGGGTTCGATTCCTGATCAAGGGCACATACCTGGGTTGCAGATTCGATCCCAGCCCCAGTCCGGGTGCCTGTGGGAGGCAACCAATTGATATGTCTCTATCACATCAATGTTTCTCTCTTTCCTCCTTCCCTTCCACTCTCTCTAAAAATCAATGAAAAACATATCCTCAGGTGAGGATTAACAAACAAATAAATAAAAGTAATACCACACAGTGTTCTTTGTTTTCCCAGCCCCAATGTCACAACTTCTTCATCCTGCTCTGGGATAGAACATCGCAGTGACACCCACCCCCATTCTTCTTGCTTCTGGATTAAGGGGCAGAAAGGAATATTAGATTATTGTCTTGCAATCAAGGACAGCATATTCTTTTAAAAACGGACATGGGAAAAATCGTCTTCTTTTTACTATTGAATTGAGCATCTGTTGCTTGTTCTTGCTTATCGCGGAGATTGATGAATCCGTCCACTAAGAACTGCAGGTGCTGAGTGCCTTGCCTGGGCCACACACCGCTTTTGTGTAGAACTCTCCGGACAGGGGGTTTTCAATTGTAAGGTATCCCCGTCCCATGTAGGGATGGGGGCACAGAGTAAGGAAGGGAAGGGCAGGAATCCCACCAGCCAGGTCTCAGCTCAGAGGTGCCCGGATGCCGGGACTGACCAGCAGACCCTGAGTGATGGATAAATGGATTACTCTGATACAATGTGTGCTGTGAAAGAGAGGCTAAGGGACGGCCTGGCCAAAGGAACCAGGCAGCCTCATTTGCCTGCCTCATTAGGCTTTTGTTGTTGCAGCAGTTTGGGATAAAGTGTATCTTTTAGATACAATCAGTAGGTGAGTAATCTCGGGAGGACACATGTTTACATTGTCCTCTAGGCAAGGGCATCCAGAGAGTAGGCATAAGGATTCCAGTAAACACCCGGGGGTCTGCGAGTGCACAGACCTGTTTGGAAAGGTCAAGGAATAATTAGGGGCACCGCCTTCCACATTCCCCTGCTCCCCTAAGTCGGAATTCTGATAAACAGGGCAGGCGGCCTTCCACACACTTCCCTTTTCTCAGAATGTCCTCCTGACAACTTTCCAACCAAGTCTCTGTGCTCCCCAACACCCGGAGCGCTGGGAGCACCGGCAGTGGCAGTGCGGATGGCTGCCCGGGCCTGTGGATGGGCAGGGCTCCGAGTGCCGCTCCTGCACCTGCAGAGGCTCTTCTCATGGGGAAGGCGGGCCAGAGTGTCCGGCTCTGCCCACCTCGAGGCATGATAAACCCTCCTCCGCTGGAGAAACTGATGAGTCACAGAAATGAGATCTTTCTGACTAATCACTTACAAAAATGGCTCTCCCGGCCACTGTAACCAAATGTAACCAAATTAAACCCACTAGATAAGAACTTAGTGTCTTCCATGACTGCCCACAGTTCTGAAGACCAATAAGTGCATGTAAACATAGAGAAAGAACAGGAGAAATTCATCACACCATAAAACACAAAAGGGGCACCTGGCCAGTGTGGCTCAGTTGGTTGGCATCATCCTCTGCACTGAAAGGTCGCCAGTTCAATTCCTGGTCAGGGCACAAGCCCGGGTTTCAGGTTCAATCCCTAGTCGGGGGGCAACAGATCAATGTTTCTCAATAAAAAATAAACAAACCACAAAGGGTTATCTAGGAAGTCCTCTAACTAAATGCTATGTTTTAGAATTCAAGCATTTTAAAAAACAGCCCAAATAATTAACTGCTTAGGGATTTTAAGAAAATGCTTTTGTGCTGGGCCAGTGTGGCTCAGGGGCTAAGCATCAGCCCATGAACCTGGAAGTCACGGTTTGATTCCTGGTCAGGGCCCATGCTTGGATTTCAGGCTTATATCCCCAATAGGGGGTGTGCAGGAGGCAGTCGATCGATGATTCTCTCTCATCATTGATGTTTCTATCTCTTTCTCCCTCTCCCTTCCTCTCTGAAATCAATAAAAAATAATTTTTTTAAAAAAGAAAGAAAATGCTCTTGTAACTCCTGGTCAAGGAAAGAAACAATTGCAACAATAGTTATTTTTAAAATTATATTCAACTCCGCATAGTCTATCTTTAAGACACAGTCAAGCTATTCCCCTCTGCAGCTTATGAAGCTCTCACATAGGGATCCAATCATTTTATAAAGGAAGACACAGGAACGGAAATTCCTGCTCATGGGACCATAACCCAGGCCTTCAAGAGATGGAAAAATTGGAATTTTTCAAAATCAAGAGAAGCATTACCTTTACCCAATGAGCATACTTTCTTTTTGATTTTTTAAGAAAGGTGAATAACAAAAATCTCAATTTAATAGTTAACTACTAAGATAATTACACAAATCAAAGATGTAATTTTAATTTTATGGTTTTATTCTTACATATTTGAAAACACGAATAAAATAATTTCCTTCAAATATACCAAAACATTTGTATCAAATAAACTCTGTAAATATAAAAGTTGAAAAATTTTCTTCATGTTTGCCAATTTGAACAACATCCTATTGGAGAGTGTGGGTCTGTGAATGTGTGTGTGTGTGTGTGTGTGTGTTTCTCTGTGTGAATGTGTCTGTGAAATCTGTAGATGAGGCCAAGTGTCGCATGGAGCAATGAAGAAAGACCTGAGTTTCATTATGCAAGAAAACATGTCCCAGTTTTTTGTTGTTGTTTTTTTAATGAAAAAATCCCTATGTACTTACTTTCTCCTGAAGGACTTCTTAAAAGGAGCCAGGAGATATAAAAAGGGTGTTCTTTCTAGGCAGCAGTTCCCAAAATGCAGTAGAGAAGGTAATTTGATGTGGCCTATGAAGAAACATGTGTATTTGAATAAGCATGCATTTATTTTTATCATTCCTCTCAACACTGCCTCGAGGTCACTGGTTTTATTCACAGCACTAATCTGGTTCCTCACATCTGCCACCAGAAGCCCAGGCCCGAAGGTCACCACTCCTTGCCCCCTACTCCCTCAGTCTTTTCTGAGTCCATCTCCCCATCCCCCCCCCCCCCCCTCCCTAATGACAGGAACCCTTGCCTGAACCCTCTGTAACTCACAAGAAATCATCAGCCAAAACTCAATGCATAGAAGCAAGTCTAGCTGTCTTTCCAATAAGGCAAAGCTATTCCCTGTTAACCAAGAGATGGTGTCAGTGAACGTTTTGCTTTCTATTTTGGTTATTTCTTGCTAAGAAACAAATTACCCCAAACTTAGTGGCTTATGATGACAACCACGTTGTTTGCTTTCTAGCTTCTGTGGGTTGACAGCTCAGCCGGTGGCTCTGCTGGTTTCCCCTGGTGCCTCCCAAAGGGTGGCTGAGCTGCAGCCCCTGGAGGAACCCTGGAGGCCCAGCAGCCCGCTCCTCCCCCTCCAGGCAGGGCGTGTGGCCCCTCGGTGTGGTAGTTTGGGGCTCCCCAAAAAGACAGAAAATGAAAACCTCCAGGCCATCTTAAGCCTTAGACCCTGAGCGGCACCCCACCACCTCCAGCTTTCTACTAATTCAGCAGCCCCAGGGCCACCCATATTCAGGGGAGAGGAAGTAAATTCCCCTTGGGAAGCTCGGGGGACGCAGGGGGAGGTGGCGACAAAGGATCTGCAGCCATCCTTGATCTACGAGTTTCTCAAACAAGAGAGTTCCTTTCCGTTTCTGTGCAGGTTTCAAACCCTGTTCACCATTCTCTGAAATAAACTTCAGTTCCTTGAGTATAAAAAGTGTGATGTTTCCCCAAAGCAGCGCAGCGCTGAGGGGAAGAGCTGGTTCAGACAGGCTGGAGTGATTCTAAAATGATGGGCACGCGGGTACACAGCAGGATTGCCCTGCAAACAACGCTCTGAAATCCAAGCTCTATGACGGTGAACCTCACTGTGGAAGTGCTCTCACATTCTCTGCTTTTCTAGAAAATAAAATTCATTTTGTAACCAGTAAAGGTGTTTCTGTCCACACTGCTGTTTTAAAAAATGTTTTAAAAAAAAGAACAGGTTATAATTCACAAGAAATAGCTATAAGTTGGTTTTAAATAAATGGGGGGAAATTTTCCCACCTCAAATATATCTAAGCAAATGAAAAACATCGTTTAAGTTAACCTAGCATGGGAACCTTTCCTGCTTTAATGTAACGCTGTCTTCCTCTGGAAAATTCCCGAGCATATAGACACTTTGAGGATGGGTGTCTATTTCCGGTCATTTCACAACCTACCTCTTCTCCCCCCTTTTTAATTTAATCTAAATGAGTGAATGTATTAAGGTAATTAAAGTCAACCTACGGGAAGCAGGGGTGTGAACAGTTGAAAAATCACTTACATTCAATCTGGTAAATGTATCTGTACTTATAGTTGGAATGGCTGTATGAAGAATTTTTTCAATCAAATCTGGCTAGGGCTTGGGGGCGGGGTGGGGGTGGGGGAGTGGCGGCAAACTGAGTTTCCGCGATTGTACTTAGGCTGGAAGTAGATGCCTGCATCCTCTGGCCTCTTCCCTGACTTGTCTGGGACTGGGGTCAATAACTGTTTGGGTTCAAAGGGCGTTTGTCTTTGCAAAGTAAACAGAAGGAATGGCCATGTGAAGAATGCAAGTCATTAATTAGGTAGGGATACATAATTCTCAGATTTGCGCGTCATTTCCTACCCATGTCATCACTCCCGACTACATCTGTCATTTCATGTGCAAGGTGTGGCAGCCCTGAGGTGACTGGGCTGAGCCAGGTGGTCAGGGGCCGTGATGTGGGAGCTTATCTGGAACCACCCGGTAGGTGGTTCGCATCAGAGCTTTACAGACAAAAGCAGGAACTGGGGTGCCGATGCTGGAACCGACACTGTGGTTTTACAAAAAACGTCTCACAACAGCTGTTTCCATACGACTGCAAATATACCACTTTCCTATCCGTCTTCTCGCTCGGAAAGATCTGAGCCCGGTGGACAACTGCATCGTCCCAGCACTGCGCGGGCTCTTCTTCCCCTGCCATCCGGTCTGCAGATGGCAGGCCGCTCCAGGATGGAGCCCCCTCGCTCCATTTAGGGCGGCCTCCTCCGGGGAGAGACTCCCCCAGACTTGGATTCTCCTGGGAAAGCTGTGCGTCTCCGGCCCTCGCGGGAGCGGCTTCCCGTTTGCATCCGGCTGCATCGGCCTCCTGCCCCATCCATCCCGCAACTGTCCAGCGGGCACTGCTTCCCGTTTGCATCCGGCTGCATCGGCCTCCTGCCCCATCCATCCCGCAACTGTCCAGCGGCGCAGAACTTCACGGGGCTGAAAACAGATGCTCCCGCCACCCGCACGCGGGACAGTAACGTGGGTGCCCGATATCTGCGTGGCACGATGGCCTCCTCCATCCCTCCGGAACCCGCCAGCCCTCGCGAGACCCGGAGGTCGGCTGGCAGCGCAGCTGGCCGTGACGTCACCGGCCCCGCCCACCGCGCGGTTGCCAAGGTCACGGGGGCAACGCGGCGGCTGTTTAACCAGGTGCGGACCTCGCCTCGCGCCTCTGCTTCGAGGAACGGGCCTTGCAGGTCAGCGTGACAGCCCCGGGAGAAAAAACACGAGCCCACACACGCAGGCCGAAGACAAACCGTCAAAAACCACCTCTGCAAACGGCCTTTTGCGGGGAGGAGCCGGGAGTCTCCAACCATCCTGGGGAAACAACCCTGAATGCTGAGCGAACCTCCAGCGTGGTTTCAGGTAACGAACGATAGACCAGGGATGAGTGAAATTCCCTAGACTAGCTAATTACTAAAACCCACTCGCGAAAAAGGGTTGAGATTTAAACTCAGATGAGCCCCCAGGGCCCATAAAACGTACAGCGAGGCTAGAAATGGACGAGGGCCCTGGGCCTCAACTAGAGGAATGCCAACACTGACCAAGGTGTGTGTGTGTGGAGGGGGGGGGGGGGGGTTCTTTACATCCCCAATCCTGCCCTCACTGTGCTGACGTTTCGCAAGGAAATACAATTCCCGCTCTACATTCTGTTTGGCGTCAAAATCAAAAGACTGTCGTTTTCTATTTGGGAACTTGAGTATGCAGTCACTTCTTTTTTATTTTTTTTTAATTTATTGACTTTGGAGAGAGAGAAGGGGGGAGGGAGAAAGAGAAACATGGACTTGTTCCATTCATTAGTTGCTTCTTGTATGTGCACTGACCTGGATGGAACCCACAACCTTGGGGTACAGGGAGGGTGCTCTAACGAACCGAGCTACCCGGCCAGGGTTGCAGTCACTTCTCATATATAAGGTGAGACGGTGCCACCTGAAATATTCAGAAAACAGCATTACGCATTGTTTTTTGTGGTTTTTCCAGGACCTCGCGTGCCTTCATTGGGTCACCCAGGCACCAGGCTCCACGCAGACAATGCACTTCTGCTGTCCCCCCTCCCCCCATCATGGACCTTTATATTTTCCTTCCTCTGCAGGTAAATACGGTGATAAAGAGACACTCATTTTGATTTCGCTTTTTATTTTATTTTATTTTTTTAAATATATTTTATTGAGTTTTTACAGAGAGGAAGAGAAGGGGGTAGAGAGTTAGACACATGGATGAGAGAGAAACATCCATCAGCCGCCTCCTGCACAACCACTACTGGGGATGTGCCCGCAACCAAGGTACATGCCCTTGACCGGAATCAAACCTGGGACCTTTCAGTCCGCAGGCCGATGCTCCATCCACTGAGCCAAACCGGTTACGGCCGCTTTTTATTTTTGCACAGAGTTTTTTCTGTTGTAATATGAAAGGCAGAGTATCGTCATTTTAGCAAGGCTGTTTAAGCAGTTATTCAGCATTTTGCATTATATTTGGTTAAATAAGAATATTAAGACAAAATCCTTTAAAAAGGAAAACGATATCACCAACATGTGTGTATATATGTGTGTGTATATATATATATGTGTGTGTGTGCATTTATGTGATAAAGTGTGTGCAAGTAAGTATTCTTTATTGTAACACCTTACTACTGATACTTTCAGATGTCATGATCAAGCAAGACACATTGCCCTAAAAATTTAAAAAACACCACTGCAGGATTCTCCATACTTCCAAAGTTTCATCCACTAAGCCCATAAGAAAACTTCCCTTTGTGTGTGTGTGTGTGTGTGTGTGTGTGTGTGTGTGTGTGAGAGAGAGAGAGAGAGAGAGAGGGGGGGGGGGGGGGGGAGAGAGAGAGAAATATGGACCTAATTTGATAACAAATATTTTCCACAGCCCTTACATGCATTTCTTTTTTTATTGATTATAAGCATATTATTAGAAATTATGTCTTTGGTGTTGCAGTTTCCAATACAACACTCAGCCTCTCAGTCTCTAAAAGCAAGCAATCAAGTTGCAGGCAAAAGTTAGAGTCCTGAGCAGTTAGAGAAGCTTTCCCTGAAGTTTCTCTGAAGTGTGCTCAGGGAGAACCTCTGGCCTAAAGAGGGTGGGACGGGGGGGAGGGGGAGAGTAGGATTCCTTGTTAAAAACATTTTGGGAAACATTCTGTATCCTCCCGGTTGGAGAGTCACAACATCGTTAACATATTAAAGGCTCTTACATTTATGCTCAATTGAATTTCAACAAAGGTGCCAAGGCAGTTCAGTAGGGAGAGGATAGTCTTTTCAACGGAAGGTGCTGGGATAATTAGATATCCGCATGCAAAAAGGTGTCTTTAAATCCTTCTCTCCCATCACAATCAAGTTTAACCCCAAATGAATCATCCATCTAAATGTAAAAGCAAAAATTATAAACTCTTAGAACCTTCACAGATACAATGAAAAAAGCACAAGCAATAAAAGAAGAAACTTCACAAATTGAACTTCACCAAAATTAAACATTTCATGCTTAAAAAAACACCATTTAAAAAGTGAAAAGAAAAACCACAGAGATAATATTTGCAAATCATATTTGATTACCGTCTTGTATCCAGAATACAAGGAACTCTTGCAGCACACTAATAAGAAAATAAACTTTAAAATGGACAATTTAAATGGGTACTTGAGAAAGAAGATATATGAATGGCCAATAAACACATGAAAAGATGCTCAACATTATTGGCCATCAGGGACTCCAGATACTACTACACACCCACTAGTTGGTGAAGATGTGGAAGTAACTGGAACTCCCATACACTGTTGGTGGGAGTGCAAACAGTTTAGAAGTTTCTTTAAAAATGAGGCAGAGCATGGCCAGTATTGCTCAGTGGTTGAGAATCGACCCACGAACCAGGAGGTCATGGTTCAATTCCCCGTCAGGGCACATGCCTGGATTGCTGACTCAATTCTTGGTGTGGGGTGTGCAGGAAGCAGCTGATCAATGATTCTTTCTCATCATTGATATTTCTATCTCTCTCTTCCTCTCCCTGCCTCTCCCTTCCTCCCTGAAATCAATAAAAATATATTTCTTAAAACATAAGCAGAAATCTACCATGTGATTCTCAATTTCAATCCTAGTATATTCTCAAGAGAAATAACAATGTGTCCATACAGTCCTAGCCAGTTTGGCTCAGTGGATAGAGCACTGGCCTGTGGACTCAAGGGTCCTGGGTTCAATTCTGGTCAGGGGCACGTGCCCAGGTTGTGGGCTCGATCCCCAGTAGGGGGCATGCAGGAGGCAGACAATCAATGATTCTCTTCCATCATTGATGTTTCTATCTTTCTCTCCCTCTCCCTTCCTCTCTGAAATCAATAAAAATATATTTAAAAAAAAAACAAAACAATGTGTCCATACAAAGACTTGTACAGGAATGTTCATAATACCTGGCAGTAGCCAAGAAGGGGAAATGATCCAAATGCCCATAGACTCACGAAAGGATAAGAAATCAATGTTGTACATCTGTTTGGAATACTATTTGTCACTAAAAAAAAAAAAAAAAATGCAGTTGTGATACAGGCTAAAACTGGGTGAACCTCAAAAACATTATGTGGGTGAAAGAAGCCAGATAAAATTTCCAGAGGAGGCAAATCTATACAGAAGGCAAGTCAAGTGGTGGTTACCTGGGCCTGGAGGTGGGAAGTCAGAGTAACGGCAAATGGGAACAGGGATGCTTTTGAGGGAAGGAGTGTCCTGAACCTGGATTTAGTGATGACTGCTCAACTCTGTACATTCACGAAAGTCATTTAACTGTACCTTCACAACAAGGGCATTTCATATGTAAGTTATATCTCAATAAAGCTGCTGCTGTGTTTTTTTAAGGAAAGCGTGTTTTCTGTTCAAAGCAGTTTGAAAACATTTTATATCCCACCTCTTGGAGGTTATTTGCAACATATATTAACATATTAAAGACCAAGAGACCCCATGGTAAAGAAACCTATTCAGTCTTTTAAACCAGCATAGACCAAGTTTGTGTGACCATAGGAACTTTTTAATAAATTACACCAACTAAACCCTTTCAAAATGACTATTAAGGGAAACATACTTAAGGATTGCTATCCCTTGACTTCTCCAAGCTTCAGGTCCAAGTTAATGGCATAAACCTAATTAATTCCTGAGATTTTTTAAAAGCAAAAACAAATACAACTTATATAATTAGTGAGCTGGTAGGAACCAGCAAACTGAACAGGCTCCTCTCCCCACCCACCCATGACTGCTGTTGTATGTTTGGATTTCTGCTGGGTGTCAGGCTGACAGGCTGAGATTAAACAGTAATTATATTTGAAGCTGAGTATAATTAATTACATAATTTTTAGTTGATGCAGGTTAAATCCACTAAAATTACATCCAAAAATTAGAGCAGTAAGAAGGATTACTGTCAAAAGAAAAGGAGGTGTGACTCAGGCACCTGACTCACGCATGAATCATGTGTGAAGGCTGAATGACAAGTGCTCGCTGGATTCCCCACAGGCATTAGGTCGAGAGTGGATGCAGCCTGTCCCCATAGACCCGATCATGGGGCTCCTGCTGGGAACACGGAAGCCCCCCAGGACCTGTCTGTCGCTTTCTACGGGGCTTGAGTGGTGAGGAAAGTTTGTTTAGCTGTTATACCCAACTGATTGCTTTTTGGAGAATTTCTTGTAACCGTATTAACAAAGAACTATGACAGCCACATGACAGAATTATGAAATATATTTGCCAAGAGAATGATGCTTTTTAGGAACTCTTTTGGGGGGAAATGGCTTCAAGCAAGGCACAGATAATGTTATTGGCCTTTTGCCTTTATTTCAAATATATGCAAATAATAATGATATTCATGAGACCAAAGGACATCAGCCAGAATTTCAGGAATATTAGTCTCATGTTTGGAGAGTGAATATAAACTTTTGATGGAATTATTTTGGATGCATGCAGGGTAAAAGCAAAATGAACACTTTTAAACACATTTTTAAATAAATTTTGCATTAGTTTATTATTAACTACTGTAACTAGAATAATATTTTAAACAAAAGTGTGTATTGAACAGGAAAACCAAAATCACCCAAGATCAAACTTGTTTAGGCAAAAGAAACCCTCCTGGTAAAGGGGAGAAGAGAGCAGAGCTTTCTGGGACTCCCTCAAATCCGCATTTGGGTTCCAAGCACAATGGACACTGCCGCTTATTAACCTGCTCAGGACAGAAGAGCAAGCCAAACGCCTGCAGGCATGCAACCCAGACCTTGCGGAGCCCCAAACACATACCCGTCCCCCCAAGCAATGTGAGTTTTGTTTATCATCTACCTTTTGTTTATGCCAACACTTGCCTGTAAAGTTTATGGTTCAACTACATCTATTTTGCAAATTCCACTTCCCCTTCTTACTGGCTTTCCTATGCGAGTTTTAAGGTTCCCCCTCGAAACCAGGCTTGCCTCTGATGGCATCACATTGTACATTCTTCGTTATCTCTTCATGTCAACTGGTTCTTGTTTTCTCAAAAAACAGCTCTGCAATACCGAACGTGCACTTTGCTGTTTTCTAAATTCAAAGGAAAAATACTACTCACTCCTTCTCATAAACAGAATGCCTTGGTTAACTGCAGGTTGTGTGCGGGTGCGGATATGGAGGAGCTCCATGGAGAAGTCAAGCAAAGACTCTTCCTTCTGAGGAAAATTAAGAAAGGGGGCAGAGTTCGCTGGCAAGGGGACCGTGTCCCCTGATGGAAGGTACCTGTGTGCCCGTGGTCTGGGGAATAGGACCAGACTTCTTCCATATTTACTAGTAGCTGTAGCTCAAAATGATCCCTACTCTCTCCTGCTGGATCCAAGCATTGTTAAGTATTTAACAATTGTTTTAAAAAGGTTTTTGTCAATAACATAAGCACCTATGTGGGATGTAAAGAAGAATGAGAGAAGAAACAATAATCCCCCGTTATTCTGTCACGCTAGTGCAACCTGTGTTAGCCCGTGAATGTGTTCCCTTCCTTCTCCTATGAGCTCCCTCCCACAGCTGTGATCACAGTCTCCTTCCCACACAGGACGGGCCTGTCGCAGATCAGATCCCCACTTGCTCCCTGGTCCTCATAACCACAATGTGTAAGCTCTGCACCATGCAATGCACCTGACAGTCTTTAACCCTTTGACATTTTAAAGATAACAACACCGAGATGAGCATCTTTCTACATAGACTCTATCAATATTTTGGGTTTAATAATTATATTTACGGAATCTCAGCCCCCAGACGCAGGCAGTAGGGCAGAGTGGAGTTTCCGGAGGTCATCCACAGGACAATGGATGCCAACCACCTCCTTTTAGAAACTGGCCCTGATTTTAAAACCTCAAAAGTGTGTTTAGGAGTCAGATTTGCAGTTTGCTTAAATCAGTGACCACTAGAGATTACAGGCAAAAGAGGAAAAACGCTAAAGGGAAGAGCAGAGGCTGTCGGTGTCTGCTTCTTCCAACTTCATCAGCGAGGGTGTCGCCTGCTGGGAGGTGGCAGCGCTCGGGGCTGCCCGCGTGGCTGTCGGAGGGAAGGCCCTCGTTAGCCAAGTCAGGCTCCTGCGGACTCTCAGCAGCCATTTTCAAAGACAAAAATAGGTAGTTTGACTTAAGTGGGAACAAAAAAATTAGAATCTAATGGCTTTTATTTCTTAATAAAAGTACATTCTATCTTCATTAAAGAACCAGGCAGAGCTGCCCGGGTCATGTGCTGAGCTTTCTCATAGATGGAAATGCTTGATAAGCCCCGTGTTCTTCACTGCTTCCTCCCAAATAATGTATCTCATTGTCAATAGAACAGTGCACTGTTCTGCTCGCAGAAGAACTTGGCAGTTCACAAATAATGGGGGAAAGTATGCAAATCTTTGCCAGCCTCCCAGTCCTAAGGTTAATTTAACTGTCACAAGTAATTTCCCAGGAAAGAAAGCCTGTGGGCCAGGCAGTTATTAACTTGTCTGCATTGCACACTCACTCCTGTGTGGTTTTTTCATCATGATGGGGCTTAGCGTGTCAAAGCGCTGACAAGGTCCGAAGCCACGTTCTGTTCCTGCCGAAGGCTCAGTGACTTGGGGCAGATCCCACCGCGTCCCGCAGCGAGTCACAGGCTCTTCACAGATCACAAAACACCAGCTTTTGAGAATCGAGTTCCCATACTTGTAACAGGATTGTAACACATCAGGGAGATTTTACCAGTGTGCCACAGTCATTCTGTAATCACTTAACATATTTTTCTCTGCCTTTTCAAAAAACAAACAAAAAACAAACCCAGGCATCACAAATACATTTCAATGTTTCTGTTTGAAAGTTAATGGGCTCTTGATTTTCAGGGACTTTTGCCCTAGTTTGGGGTCATCCTACCGGTTCACAGCCTCCTTCCTTTGGACCATGTTGCTTCTCATGCGCCTGGAATAAGAACGGGAAACGGAAGGGAGGGCTCCGGGGCTGAGCCTGCCTGCATTTCCACGGCAGGTGAGCCAATGCGGGCCCTTCGGTATAACGAGCGACCTCCCCATACTGAGTGGCTTTAAACAACCACCACTGCTTATTTCGCTCATGGATCTGTAATTCAGACAGGACTCAACAGGGACAGCCTTTTTCTTCTTCCTGCGGCATCAGCAGGTGACTACAGCTAGGGGCTGGAGCCATCATCCGAAGACTCACTCACATGCCTACCCTTGATGGGGCTGAGAGCTGGGACTTCAGCTGGAACACTTGCATGAGGCGGCCCCTGGGCCTGTGTGGCTTCCTCGCACAGTGGCTGGGTTGCAAGAGCAAGTGTCCAGGGGCACAAAGCAGAAGTCCATAGATTTTAAGACCTACCTTTGGAAGTCGTGTGGCCTCACTTGCACCTGTGCTGAATGGATGGAGCAGTCACAGAGGTCTGCCCAGTTTCAAGAGGAGGAGACATAGGCCACACTACTTGATGGGAGGAGTGTCACCTTCCCCTTGAACGGGATATATTGTGATGACTATTTTGGAAAATAAAATCTTCCACAGTTGCTAAACTATTCAGATGGAAATATTCATTCAAAAGAGGATCTGCCCTGCCGGCGTGTCCCAGTGTTGAGCGTCGACCTATGAACCAGGAGATCACAGCTCCATTCCCGGTCAGGGCACATTCCCGGGTTGAGGGCTCAATCCCAGTAGAGGGTGTGCAGGAGGCAGCTGACCAGTGATTCTCTCTCATCATTGATGTTTCTCTCTCTCTCTCCCTCCCCCTTCCTCTGTGAAATCAATAAAAATATATTTTAAAAAAATAAATAAAAATGGAAAAAAGAGGACCTGCTTTCCTCATACGACCATTGCTGTGTAAGTTCCATAATCTAAACATTGGCAGGACCTGAGCACTCTGCCCGGGCGAGGCTTCAGCCTTGCCTTTGAGGGCGTGTCATCTACTGGGTGAGACCCTGAAGGAATAATTACAGTTACATGTGAAAACACAACCGTGTAGATTAAGTATAGTAAAGTGAAAAGAAAACTGCATCTCGCTCCACCTGGTGAAGTGGCCAGTGCAGAGAGCCCGGGGGCGGGCTCCGGAAAGTGTGGTCATAAAAGGCAGGGGAAGAGCCATTGGTAGTGTGGGAGCAGGGAGCTCAGCAGCTGGGTTTCTGATGAGGAACCAGCTTCAAGGCAATCGGCAATCAGCCGTCTGGTCCTGGGAGGATCCTGGTTGCATGTCAAAGTTAGCCTCCCACGTGATACATCTGAACAAACCGCACCGGGCTGATGACTTTATGCTGAAAATCATGGATTAGTGCCTACCGGAAGTGTCATCAATGTGGTCATTGCAGATACCTGACATTTCCACAGGATACTTTGTGTTGGTCTCCAAACCATTATTTACCGATAAATATGCACTGAGTAGTGACTAAATAGCCACTTGTCATTGTCCTCACATAGCATGGCCTCCTGGAGTAATCAGCGTTACCTGATGGCTCCTGAAACAAACAAGGCGTGTCCGTGTGCGACCAAAGGCGTTTTTGGATAAAAAAATACGTTCAAACCCTTTTTCATGTGTGCGTTTTTAACACAAGAGAGAGCGTTTTATGCATGTAGCTCTGAGAGTTTTTACTTACAGATGGATGGTGGCTATTTCCCATGTCAGTTCTGTAGCTCCCTATTTCATCACTTACACATACAGGGTGTCCTAGGATGTGTGTGCGTGACCTGACCATTCCCTCCTCGTGGACGTGACAGTGTTTCCCTGTCACTCACAGTGGCATCTCTGGTGATGGACTGTGAGCTGGCTCGTCTTTTTGTTTTCTTTTTTCCCAAAATGTCGTTTTGTAAGTAGTATGAACACATGCTGGTTTTTAAAGGACACCAATGCGCCTGGCCAGTGAGGCGCAGTTCGCTGAGCATTGTCCCGTGCCCGAGAACTCACCTGTTAGATTCCTCGCCAGGACACATGCCTGGTTTGTGGGCTTGATCCCCAAGAGCGGGTGTGCAGGAGGCCACTGATAGATGTCTCTCCCTCTCCCTTCCTCTCTTTCAAATCAATAAAAACGTATAGTTTAAAAAAAAAAAAAAAAAAGAAATACAACAATGAATCAAATGCCTAAGATAGCCAGAGACAGGTTACTTATTATATAAATCCATGGTTCATTCTCATGGTGTTTTAATTCTTCCCATTTCGTTTCAAAATATTTGTTTTCTGAGGGGAGCCTTCCAGAAAAAAAAGTCTTCTGAATGGCCTATTCTTATTAAAAAATAATAATATTACCAAAACTGTACTAACATAGTGTAATATCATGATTGTCCTATTCTTCATTCCACTTTTATTCCAACTAAGCAAATAGGAGTGAGGGAACATTTTGGGTAAACGGTTGGGATGGAACAGGTTGGAAATAGTATCCTTATTAGGATAACGTGTAAAGAAATGCTTTCTTGTATAAGGATTGATCTGCGGGAGAGCCTAGATTCTTTTCTTGTTGAAAAGGGGCCCCCTTGTTAGAAGTCGGGACAGAGGTCACTCTTGGTGGAGAGAGTCCCTGGAAGGGATCCCTAGCCCGGCAGACTTCTGGGGCACTGGCAGTGTTGTTTCTTAAGAGCGGTACAAGCCACACACAGATGTGCTCACTGGTGAGAACGTCAAGCTCTGCACTTTGGTTTCCTGTCCTCTACTGTGTGCATGTTATTCTTTAATCGCACCTTAACGTAAGGCCATGGTGTGAAAGATGAGGTCATTTTGGCAGTCCCAAAGAAATCAATGAAATAAAGGGCTGAGGAGGGAGACTTGTAACATGAAGAGTACTTTCAGGGCAAAATGCGAGCTACACATCATGCAAGAAAATGAGTCTCAGGAAGGTTTCAGAGCCAAGATCCTTGAGGAGGGATGCTGTAGGCAGTTACGTAGACATGAGCAGAGCAAGGACGATGGGCCAGGGGCAGAAGGCACCAGGATGGAAAGCCCCAGGTGCCCAGCAGCGGACAATTAGTTGTAGGGGGACCTTGCCCCCAGGGTGGCTTTTCCTCCCTGAGCGGATGCTGTTCGTGTGGTTTGGACCCCCTGACCTTCCCTCCCTAGAGATGACATCTAGGCCTCAGTTGTATTTCAGCTCCAGGCCCAGAGAAGCAACTAAACCAGCCATGGCCCACATCAGGACTCGCTGCATTGAAGGCCGGCCAATCAATCAGTGGAGACCACAACCCTGAATGGATGCACCCAGATAGTTACCAAATATTCTAACGATCTTTCCCGGGGATCTCCCCAAATCCTTAAGATGGGGAACCCCATGCGCTCTCCCCCACCCGCAGGCACATGACCATCAGCTTCCTCACTCCCAAGCTCCAAGCGCCTTTCCTCTACCTCCATAACTTGTTTCCTTAAGACATTTCTCCTAGGAATTACTTCTTCCTCTGAAATTTACCCAATAAATGTTCTCTTAAAAAAAAAAAAAAGAGGAAAGGTACCTAATGACACAGTTCCCACCATGTCAAACAATACGTTTACTTTTCATAATAAATGTAATACTATTGCAGGCTTTGACTATTATTCCTTTGTTTTAGCCATAAAGTGGTCACCATGTTAGTCACTTTTCCCAGGTGGGTCCCCCCACCTGTGTACTTGACCCTTCATTCCCACCCCCAAATCCATCAGCACTTCCTGCATCAGTTAATCATGCCCTGTCTTTGCCTCTCCATCTTTCCTTCAACCTGTAAAAAGTTTTCAGATCTCTTCCTATTCCAGGAAACCTCTCCCCGCACCGGGCCCCTTCCCTAACCTTTGCCCTCACCGGTCATTTCCTCCCCTGCTTGCAGTCTCCATTTCCTCTGCTTTTAACTATTCCTCAACTCCGTGCAGCTCCGAAGTGGTTATGTTGGTCTGATGCATTATTATATGTATTGTAATTACTCCTGTGTCGCCCACCCCGACTATCAGGCTAGCAGCAGCGAAGGGACTGCTTACTCATCTTTATGGCAGCGGAGCCCAGTGTAATGCCTTCCTTTCAGAAAGCTGCATTCATTGTTAGCACCAGGAAACTCTGAGTAAACGACTCCCCCGGCGCTGGGTGCTGTGACGTAAGAGCACATCCCACCTCCTTCCTCACTTGACTGCCCCTCCCATGGGGGTTGGATGTCTCTGACTCAAGTTCCCTTAGAGCTGCTGGTGCTATAAGATCCAGAATCTCTCCTGCCATCAGTGCATTCCCAATAACTGGCCAGGCACCCAGCTCATGGCAGGGTTTCATGGCTATTCCTCCGATAAATGAAGGAATAAATGAATGAATGAAAAAGGAGTGTGGAAGTGAGGCTGACATCGATTGGCAACGTTCCTGGGGCTGGTAAAGAGAGAAGACATTTCTTGTTTTTGTCCATTTGGTACCCTAGACTAGAGCAGTGTTCTTCAAACTACTCCATAAGCACATTGTGAGGTCAACTTTGTGAGCCACAATTGACATTTTAAAGTGAAATGGACTAGGATAGAACAGAACAGGTAGAGGAATAGAATACAGTGGAAGGGGGTGGAGTGGAATGAAATGGGGAAAAAATAGTTGTAAAGAAAAGCAACATTTCACAAAACTATTTCTCAATTAGTTGTGTGTACACACACACACACACACACACACACACACATTTAAATAACTGTTTTTTGGAGTGTTAGTAGGTAGATAGCCACAAGAGAAATTAGGTTATTGTAATGATCAGCAAAGTGTGAGCTGATTATTTCTTTATTATTTTTGTAAACTTTTGTGGGTTTTTTGCAGCACAAAGTCTTCTACACAAATTAATCTTCAACTCAGAGGCACAGTTCACTCGAACTGTCTGGAAACTTTTTGAAATAGGAGATGGATAAATCAACTCTCTGTAGAGAATATATTAATGTACCAATGTTTCAAAAACACTCTATACAGGGCTCAGTGTGGAAATAGCATGTGCTACTTTTTGTCTTTGTAAAAATAAATTTTGGTATATTTCAGACATTTAATACAGTTTAGGAATATTTTTACTTGACTCAATTCTCAAACTGTTCTCAGGATTGGCTCTGCCTTAACATTTTCCAAATTCACTAGCAGTTTCTTAATGAACTCTCATTTTTTGTCAGACTAGAGGCCTGGTGCGCGAAATTCGTGCACCGGTAGGGTCCCTAGGCCTGGCTGGTGATCAGAGCCAGCCTGGGCCCTTCTTTGTTCTGTGCCACCCCTGGTGGTCAGTGCATGTCATAGCAAGTGAGTGAACTCCCGGTCAAATTCCCAAGGGGACAATTTGCATATTAGGCTTTAATATATATAGATTCGTTAATAGATCTCATTTCCTAGCCATCCTTCCCATCAGATTGGGCTGGTGATCTCCCCTGTGATCTGGTCACTTCAATTCTCTTTGACCACGTTACACTGGAGGTGAAAGTTACAGCGTAGCACCCGGTACTGGAGCTTGCTCTGGACGTGCATGTGTGCACAAGGCTACTCCCAGAGCCGCAGCCACAGATGAGGGTGACGTGGTGGCTCCCATCATCACCGTGGTTGGGCAGAGCCAGGTGGACTAAGAATGGGAGGAAGGATGGCATCAGAGATTTTGATTTATTTTGTGTAAATGACCAAACAGAAGAGAGGGCATTCCCAGTAGGGTACCCCGCTCCCAGGCTGTACCTCACAGTTGACTGCTCTCTGAACTGCTGACTGGGATGCAGGGTGAGCTGCACTGATGTGGGAGGCTCAGCCTCCACAAGCTGATATTCTGTCTATTAAAATATTCTCTTCATATTTCCTCCATCCAGCTGGCGCTCAGGAGGAGAGGACGCCAGCCCGAAGCAGTCCAGCTGGGAACCGGACCCGATGCTCACCGGTCTGCAGAGAGCAGCTATGGCAGGCGGCAGGGAAGATGGAGCAGAGACCTCAGGTGGGTGAGACATGTCGTTAGAGCTGTGTGCATACAGGCCATGGGTTATTGTCTGAGCTGGACAGAGAGAGAATGCCAGCACTGGGGGAAGGGGGTGAGCCCACAGCTCCGAGGACCTTTTCTCTCCTAGAAAAGTTTCTAGAAGTTCTTCCAAAGCACACAAACAAGCAAAAGGTGTCCCAACTCCTTGGTGCTGCTCAGGGTCAGAGTCCCTGTTAAAGGCTCTCGGACAGCCACTGGTCCCGGGGGACGCATGCCCCCCAGGCAGACACGGACAGCAGTCTGGGCCGCTCCCTCTCTCCTGGGCTTTAGGGGACCCATGCGGGAACCAGGGCGGACTCTATAGCTTCGTGACGAAAGCCACGAACACATACTTCAGGAGGGAGGGGGGCGTTGTTTACTGGGCACAGCACTGCAGATTTGCCAGGTGAGAAAGTTCTGGAGGTCTACTTCACAGCAACGAGAATATGCTAAACGCCAGTGGCCCAGGGTTAGGACATTTCAGACGGGAGAGTTCATGTCTTTTTTACCACAGTAAAACAATATGTCATTGTGCATGTTTTTAAATACTCTGTAAGTAGGAAAATTAGATCAGCTATCTTCTCTTTACTCTTCAACAGTCCTCAATTCAACAAGGGATTACAAATCAAACCAGGTGCCTCCAAGTTCCGTGCCGTGTGGCTGTCACCCCCGTAGTAATGATGGCTGTAAGACCAGCACACAGCTCTCGTGGTCCTGGCCACGCTGCCCGGGCGCAACGTGCTCCGAGTCACTCCCCAGCACAGTGGGAGCCGGATGCCCCGTGGGTAGTGGGCAGTTCTTGTGCGCGCCTCCCCAGCGCTGCCCAGGGAGGGCTGGGCAGAGAAGGACGTGTAGACTACATAGAGCGAGGCGCCACAGTCAGCGAGCCCTGGCTGGCCTCTTGCCACTCAGCATGGAGTAGAGAGATTACTGTAAACGGGAAACTCCCCAGTGCTCTGGGTCCAGAGCGCCATGACACTTGGGAAGTCATTGTCTCAGGTGGCCTAATGATGGTACATGTAGAGAACATCCCACACAGAGCCAGACGGCCCGATCTCTGCCTCTGCCATTTTATAACATATGCAGAGCAGTGCTTGGCATGTAGTCGATATCCAATACATGCCTGTCAACTAAATGAATAGTAAGGGCTCAGTAAATGTTAGTTGACAATGTTTTAGATTTCTGAAAGAAAAAAAAAAGGTTTCCATGGAAAATGTGAGAAAACTGACAAAATTGGAACAAATCATAGCTTAAGATATTACACATGAAGAAACTTGCAAAAAATGTGGACCCAATAAGAAAGATGGTGAAACCCGTGAAAGGTCATACACGGGGACGCGGGAGGCCCCTGGGTGTGCGGGGTGGGGGGCATGGGCTGGCTGGTGGCTGTTCTTGCACGAAGGCAGCAGCCTCAGGGTCTCAGGCTTCCCCTTCCTCTTAGTGCCTCAACTTGCTCAGGATGTGCCGGGAGCCGGTCCATCCTTGCTGCTTGACACAGTCGCTGCAGAGAAGAGACATCTGCACAGCGTATGTTTCGGGGGACCTGGCGTATGTGGCATACTGTTCTTGATATGTTTGCTCCCCTTAGCGCTATGTGTTTTAACCAAGGTCACCTCTCCGAGAAAGGTTGTTTCCCCAGGTAGGGATTTTTCCCTGAAGTTAGGGAGGAGATAAAACCCCTTAACTAAGTGCCAGGTGGGTAGTTAATCATGCTTAAGCTACATAATCTTTACTCCCTGGAATGAAGATAAGAAACACCCTAACCTTTGGAATAGAAGTTGATAGGATTAAAATCAACTGGTATAAATACAGATGTAACAAGACAACAACACACAGAACCTAGACTCAGAACCTAGACACAGAACCTAGAGAGAGACAGAACCTAGAGACAGGACTTAGCTGGAGATCCTACACAGAACCTAGAGACAAGACTTGGCTGGAGATCCTACACAGAACCTAGAGACAGGACTTGGCTGGAGATCCTAGACAGAACCTAGAGACAGAACCTAGAGACAGAACCTAGCAGGAGAACATGGCAAAAGATCCTGGACAGAACCTGGCTACAGAACTTTGCTGGAGAACCTAGACAGAACATGGCAAAAGAACCTGGATAGAACCTGGCTGGAGAACCTGGCGACCGAACTTGGCAGGAGAACCTGGAGAAGCTGGATGGAGAAACTAGCGAGAGAACATGGCACCAGAACTTGGCTACAGAACCTCTGGTGGGAGAACCTTGCTATGCTGATCAACTGACATAGCCTCCATGCCATTCCTTCTTCGCCAACTCCGTCCACACCTTTGGGGACCCCTGGACCCTTTGGGGTTGGACCCCAGCAAGGACGCACTAACACACTTCCTGAGGGCCAGGGCTGGCCTGCCCTGAAGATGTGAGCGTGCATGAATCCAGGCTTGTCACTGAGGGTCTCTCAGAGGGGCGTGCTGACGACAGCGAAGTCGCATCATGTGATCAGCAACACAGCACAGCAGGACAGAGCGTGGTGTGGCTGGCCACATAGAGGAGAGTGTGAGGGGCAGGAGGCGTGGTAAGGGCTTCCCAAAGAAATATTTTAAATGAGAGTGGGCGTCTGTCAGGCAGATAACCAAATAGCAGAAAAGAAAGATAAATGAAAGGGAAAAGAAAAAATATTACTTTTAAAATAAAATAGTAATCTATATATATAAAAGCCTAAGCGACCAACTAACCAGTTGTCATGACGTGCACTCACCACCAAAAGGCAGACACTCAACGCAGGAGCTGCCCCCTGGTGGTCAGTGCGCTCCCACAGCCAACCTCTCAAAGCCGGCCAACCCCAATTGGAACTGGGCAAGACAACCCAAATTGGCCCTGATTGCCGGCCAGGCGGAGGGACCCCACCCGTGCATGAACTCGTGCACCGGGCCTCTAGTAATGTTAATAATGATAATAATAATTATTATAATTAGGACCTGTCATGCACTGGGCACTGTAACAGGCACTTGAAATGCATTATAAACGATGATGCCCAGAGTCACCGTGCCCAGCCATGGGGAACCCCACCATGTCCTTCGATATCACCATGGATGGCGAGCCCTTAGGCCACATCTCCTTCGAGCTGTTGGCAGACAAAGTTCCAAAGACAGCAGAACACTCCGTGCTCTCAGCACTGGGGAGAAAGGATCTGGTTACAAAGGTTCCTGCTTCCACAGAACATGCTGATTTATGTGCCAGGTGGTGACTTCACACCCATGATGGCATAGGTGGCAAGTCCGTGTATCTATGGGAGAAATTTGAGGATGAGAATTCCATCCTGAAACATACAGGTCCTGGCATCTTGTCCATGGCAAATGCTGCACCCAGCACAAGGCTCTCCCCTGTGCCGCCAAGCCGGAGTGGGTGGGCGGTAAGCGTGTGGCCTTTGCCAGGGGAAAGAAGGCCTGGATATTGTGGCAGCCATGGAGCTGGGTCCAGGAATGGCAAGACCAGCCGAAGATCACACTGCTGACTGTGGACGACTCTAAGGAATTGGACTTGTGTTTTATCTGAACTGTCAGACTATTCCTTCTGTCGCTCAGGAGCGCACCCCTGCACCCCACCTGCTTGGAATGTTCTGTCACCCTCATGCTCTTGCCGCAGTTCATGGGGTTCATATTTTCTTCACCCCTTCCCAGTCCAGCTGGATTGCAGAGTTAAATTGATGATTATGAAATAAAAACTAAGCAACAGAAAAAAGAAATGCATCTTACATTACACCGTGCGGTGTCTCATTGACTCGTGTGTGTGCATGCACAGGCGCACGTGCGTCTTTGGAACATCATTGTTGGCAGAAGGGGGACCTGATAGAAAAGAGGGATGGCAAGCCGGGAAGCACGTTCCCAGGCCCGTTCCGGTCCCCTTACCTGGAGCCTCACCACCGCTGCCTCCAGGACCAGATCTCCTCTGCCCACCACTTCCTGTCTTCAGTGTCTGCCCCTCCTTACTCACTGCATCGGAGATTCAGGTCTGAAAGACAGGGCGTCCCAGTCCAGGGATAGCAGTGTACAGGGACCAAGGGTAGAAAAATGACAGTGACTCTCGCTGTCAGTCATGTGGAAACAGAATCAAGACAGCATCCGCCATTGTTTGACTCCAGGACTGTGAGTGCTCTGCCCACCAATATACATATTCTGCAAAAATACAGTCACATGCACTGACAAGGTGCAGGAGTCTGCAGACATCAACTACTTGTCTACACCCTGACCAGCTGGAGAAGAGGGGTACACACACCGATGACCTCCTCCAGCTTCCTAGGGTGGCCCCACAAGCCTGAGGCTGGCACAGGGCTCCGCAGTCTGCACTTACTCCTCCCCCTCCTCCACAGCATTCACTTGGCCACTAGTCACACCCGTGGTTGGTGGTAGTCTCTGTGCTTTACCTACTAACTGACCTCACATGCTGCTCACGCCGTCACCTAGGAGTAAAGTAGAAGCTCACGTGGCTTCACCTGGAATTCTGCAGACACTTGGTGGGGCTCGTTAGAAATAGAACTTTATAAAAAAAGACTCTCAACGGGTCAGTGTGTGATGCAGATATTGCGTGTGGCGGTGACACGAAAGGATAGTCATCCCTCGGTACCCGTGGGGGAGTGGTTCCGGGCCCCGTCCGTACCGACATCCACAGGTGCTCAAGTCATTCATAGAAAATGGGCTGTACTGGCTGCAACCTACGCATCCTTCCATGTACTTCCCGTCAGCTCTAGGTAGCCGACAATACCCAATACAGTGTAATCAGTGCCCTGTAAATAGTGGTTGTGCTGTGTTGTTTGGGGAATAATGACAAGAAAAATGCGCATGGTCAGTATGGGCACAGCCATGCTGCCTAGCTACCGAGTGCAGGTCAGCAACAGCGTAACATTTTTTCTGAGTATTTTCCATCCGTGGTTGGTGGAATCCGTGGCTGTGGAAACCACGTACTGGACTGTATACTACAAGCTCAGTGCAGCCATCTGTCTCAGCGCGTGGGAGTCCCCGAGGGCCTGTTACAGCTCAGACTGGGCCCCCCCAGCCCCCTCTTGCCCCTTGTCCCAGTGCACCCAGTGGATTCTGGGTGGGGCCCAGAATCTTGTATATCTTGTATGTAGAACAAGTTTCGGGTGATGGTGCACTCTTTGAAAACCACTGGCTTACGGCAATGACATTTAGTTGGCCTTGGTGACGCACTGGGCTGAGGCTTCTGCAGCGTGCCCGCCCGCCTGGGTGCTGAGTGGCGTGGAGGCTCTGTGTTCAGCACCACTGCCCCACCACTACCCACCCCAAGAAGTCGTACATGAGTCTTACCCTTTGCGACATGGATGGACCTAGAGGGTATTATGCTCAGTGAAATAAGTCAGACAGAGGAAGACAAATACCATGTATTTCACTCACAGGTGGAATCTAAAGAACAAAATAAATGAGCAAGCAAAACAGACTCGTAGACACAGAGAACAGACTGGCGGTTGCCAGATGGGAGGGTTGTTGGGGGTCTGGGCGGGAAAAGTGAAGGGATAAGATGTGCAAATTGGCGGTTACAGAATAGTCACAGGGATGTGAAGTACCGCATAGGGAACACAGTCAATAATAGTGTAATAACTATGTAGGGGGCCAGGTGAGTACCGGAATTAGCAGGGATCATTTTGTAAATTATATAAATTTCTAACCACTAGGTTGTACACCTGAAACTGATATAAAATAATAATGTCAACTGTAGTTGAAAAAAATCGTACTTGGAGCCTAGAGCACTGAGGCCGAGCCATGGGAGGGATAGAAAACCACAGAAACAAACTCTTAATCCCAGAATATGAGAGGCACCCCAGGCAAGTTCCAGGTGAGCCCCTGGTTTAGGGGCTCTGAGAGGGGCTGGAGGCACAGACTTGGGTATGAATTCCACTCTGCACTTTGATGTGCATTTGGAAAATTTGCTTAACTCCTCAGCCTGGGTTCTTCATTTGTGATTAGTGGGCAGTGAGGTTTTATTCTCACAGTGTGTACAACGCTGTGGTCAGTATCTGTACGCACACCCTTGCATTAACCTAGGACTACTTAGAAGTGATCGCTGGATGCAACATCGCTTGGTCAAAGGCATGAACTTGACTGCCTTCCTGGCAGTTTCCAGCACTTCCTGCATATTGACAGCGTGTGGTAGGGCTTGCTTCCCAGCATTCCTGATATCATTGCCACTTGTATTTCTTCTTTTGTAAATTGCCAGTTCATGGCCCATACCCATTTTCTATTAGTCTATTTGGATTTTCCGTTCTGTTTTGTAAGAATTCTTTTTTTTTTTAATTTTTATTTTAGTTAAATTTTTATTGTTCAGATTACATTTGTTCCTCTTTCCCCCCCCCCCCATAACTCCCCTCCTTCCAGTTCCCGCCCCACCCTCCGCCCTCACTCCCCACCCACTGTCCTCATCCATAGGTGCACGATTTTTGTCCAGTCTCTTCCCGCATCTCCCATTCCCCTTTCCCCCCCAAGAATAGTCAGTCCATTCCCTTTCTATGTCCCTGATTCATTATAATCACCAGTTCATTCTGTACATCAGATTATTTATTCACTTGATTCTTAGATTCACTTGTTGATAGATGCATGTTTGTTGTTCACAATTTGTATCTTTACCTTTTTCTTCTTCCTCTTCTTAAAGGATACCTTTCAGTATTTCGTGTAATACTGGTTTAGTGGTGATGAACTCCTTTAGCTTTTCCTTATCTGTGAAGCTCTTTATCTGACCTTCAATTCTGAATGATAGCTTTGCTGGATAAAGTAATCTTGGTTGTAGGTTCTTGGTATTCAGCACTTTGAATATTTCTTGCCATTCCCTTCTGGCCTGCAAAGTTTCTGTTGAGAAATCAGCTGACAGTCATATGGGTATTCCCTTGTAGGTAATTGAGTCTCTTTCTCTTGCTGCTTTTAAGATTCTCTCTTTGTCTTTTGCTCTTGGCATTTTAATTATGATGTGTCTTGGTGTGGTCCTCTTTGGATTCCTTTTGTTTGGGGTTCTCTGTGCTTCTTGGACCTGTAAGTCCATTTCTTTCACCAGGTGGGGGAAGTTTTCTGCCATTATTTCTTCAAATAGGTTTTCAATATCTTGCTGTCTCTCATCTTCTGGCACCCCTATAATTCTGATATTAGTCCGCTTGAAGCTGTCCCAAAGGCTCCTTACACTATCTTCACACTTTCGGATTCTTTTTTCATTTTGCTTTTCCAGTTGGGTGTTTTTTGCTTCTTCGAAATTCAAATCTTTGGTTTGATTCTTGTGCTCATCTGGTCTGCTATTGGGTATAATATTCTTTATTTCAGTCCGTGTATGCTTACTTTCTAATTTCTTTATCGTAGCATCGAGGGTCTCATTAGTTTTCGTGAGGCTCTGCTCAAGTTTATTGCAAGCCCTCAAAATTGCGATTTTTAGCTCCATATCCTCCATTTCTGTCATGTTTTTTTGTCTCCGCATCTTTTATGCTTTCTTGGTGCACCCCCTTGTGGTCTTTGTGCGCAGTCTTGTTCTAGTTAAGCCTTAATTGTTGTAGTTAATACTAGAGGGATGTGACCACCAGGCCGACTGGCTGTGGGAATCAGCTGTGTGGAAAACTTCAGTCCTCTGGGGAGGTGCTAATCTAGCCTTTGCCTGAGGCGATCGGCAAATGGCTCTGCGCAGGGCTTGGGCGGGGCGGGATCAACAGGGCGGGGGGAGGGAGCAGCTATGGCTGCTCTCAGTCCGTCCCCAGGGGCTCTGCCTCTCTGTCCCAGCAACCGCTGCAAACCTCGGAGGGACCGTAGCCAGACAGTCCCGCTTCTCCCGTTTGAGTCTGGGTCCCTAGAGACTCGCCCAGATCTGTAGCCCAGAGTCTGAGACTCCCTCCCGACTGAAAACGACAACCGCGCCCTCAGCCACCAGCCCGCTTTGCGCGCACACCACCGCACCACTGTACCTTTAAATTTTCCACACTGCGCCTCCTCTGAGCCTCGTAATGCTGTTGTTTTTCCTTCTAGTTGAAGAGTCTCTCCTCAGCCAGCCTTCCTGTGGTTCTGGTTGATGTCCGTTCCGTCTTTTAGTTGTATTTTTGAAGTGGTTGCTTGCGGCAGCAGTCTCCGGTGTTTACCTATGCCGCCATCTTCGATTCTCCTCAAATCATCACTCCTGTAAGAATTCTTTATACACAGAGTAGTACATTTTTATTTGCCATAATTTGTAATTTTTTCTTTTATGATGGCTTTTCATATATTTAGAAGCTTTAAGGTTTATGTGGACTGAATGATTTCTGATGCTCTTTGAAATTATTCATGGCATGCATTCCTGGTGATTTGGGAGAAATGCATTTATGTGTACACAGAATTTCTTTGAACCCCATCCATGCAGGGCTAGATGTGGAGATATTAGAAAGATATACAGAGTATACGAAAGCCAGAAATGAAGTCACATATACTTATAGAATTACATTTTAATGTTTAGAGACATATGTATAAATCAACACAATTCTTAATCCTATCTAATAAAAGAGTAGTATTCAAATTAACCATCACTCCCTCACTCTGTCACTCCCTCACTCTATCACAAAAATGGCGGCTGCCACTGAGCTGGAGCGAGCAGGAGGCTTAGGTTGCCTCCAGCGATGGAGGAAGCCAAGCTTCCTGCCTGCCCTGCCGGCCCTGGGCTCTGCTTAAGGCTACAAAGTTTCAATTATAAAAGATAAATAAATCCCAGATACCTGCTTCCAGCCTGCAGGCATGGCCAGCTTGAAAACAGCCCTTAGCCCCTCACTCAAGCTGGCCAGGCACCCCAGTAGGGCCCCCCACCCTGAAGGGGGTGTGACCAGCCTGCAAACATCCATCAGTCCCTCACCCAGGCTGCCCAGGCACCCCAGCGAGACCCCACCCTGATCTGGGACACCCTTCAGGGCAAACCAGCCGGCGCCCACCCGTGCACCAGGCCTCTATCCTATATAATAAAAGGGTAATATGCAAATTGACCCTAATAGCAGAATGACTGGGAATGACTGCTCACTATGACACACACTGACCACCAGGGGGCAGATGCTCAATGCAGGAGATGCCCCCTGGTGGTCAGTGTACTCCCTCAGGGGCAGCTCTGCTCAGTCACAAGCCAGGCTGATGGCTGCCAGCACAGTGGTGGTGGCGGGAGCCTCTCCCACCTCCTCAGCAGCACTAAGGATGTCCGACTGCAGCTTAGGCCTGCTCCCCGCTGGCAAGTGGACAGCCCCCGAGGGCTCCTGGGCTGCCAGAGGGATGTCTGACTGCCAGCTTAGGCCCGATTCCCCGGGGGAGCGGGCCTAAGCCAGCAGGTGGACATCCCCTGAGGGGTCCCAGACTGCGAGAGGGCACGGCTGGGCTGAAGGAACCACCCCCACCCCTGCCGAGTGCACAAATTTTTGTGCACCAGGCCTCTAGTTTTTTAATATTTTCCAATTTTGAGTATGCTTTTACATACATGTATCTAGCATTTTGGTGTTAAAATATTTAAATAAGTCATTTACTGAGATAAATGATGTAACGTGCTTTCACAATACATCAACAAAATATTCCACGCTTATACCTATTCAAGCTACAGCAACATAAATGTGCAGGAAGCCTAAGAAATGTATGAATACTTTTTCTAAGACCAGAAAGGATGCTTATGTTTAGGAAAAAATAATATTAACTACAATTGTGATAAATTGTAGCTACATGAGTCTAAATAAAATTAGACTCATGTAGCTCTATGTCTATCATCTTCTTTACTCCTTTTCCTCTCCTCTGGCCAAAGCAGTAGGAACTGAGTCAGTCACGTGCTGTCTGGTATATTTTTTGAATGTGATATGAATCCTTGGAAGAAGATCCAGAAAAGCACAAAAGAGCAGCCTCGGTGAACCAGCCCATTGCCCGCCTGTAGCAGTGCCCCTGCCCCAGGCTTGGCCATCTGCGCAGGAAGGCAGGGACTGAAGGTTAGGAAGGAAAGCTTCAGAGAAGACTGGGTGGGAGGGGCCAAGGCTTCCGAACCTGCTCAGACCTGTTACTTAATTCCATTCTGCCTAAAGCAAGGGATTCTACAAACACAGATGACATTTAGCGACTAGTGTTTTGTTTGGGCACTTGAAAATGGAGCAGTAAAAACTAATTTTTATCTTGCTCCTTTTTCTTTATAAGACATGGATTTCTTTCCCTCACCTCGATTCCATAAAGCAAGAGGGGTACATTTTCCTTATCCTCGGGGTAAAGAACCTGGTGTAACCAAGAAAAGCAGCAAGATATGAAAGACTATCAGCTGTCCTTTCCACCCGACAGGCTGGCTGATAGAGGACGGATGAGATAGCGATGAATCACTTCCTGACTCTCTGGATCGTTACATTTGTAAGTAGCACAATACCAAGAAGAAGAAAAAAGAGTGGAGAGGAATTTAGGGAAATATTAAAATGCACCAGTCCTATCTCCATACTTTAAAACAATCCAGCTTTGTTCCAAGTTAGAGGCAGGTGGGTGCTCATGGGAGGCAGGCAGACAGGATGTGCTGATTATATCCACACAGAATGTAGCAGAATGCATTTCTAAATTATATACAGAAATTAGCATGCCCTCTGACACCTACTCCACCACCTGGAGTCCCTCCCACAACACACAAAGGGGCCCAGGGAAGGACTCTGATTGGCCCTGCTTGAGAAGCATACCCACCAATCACTGGCCCAGGAGATGAGTGGCTATGATTGGCCAGATCCTGAGGGATGTGAAGGAAGTATTCTGGGGAAATAAACACAGGGGTTACCCCAATGCACTGCAGAAAGACCAAAGCAGAGCTGGGGTGATTTTTTTCACAGGAAAAAATTTTAATTTAAATGTAATACACACAGAAAAGTGCATAAATTTCAAGTATAGAGTTTCAGGAATATTTGTAAAGTGAAAACACCCATAAAACTATCATCAAGATCAAGAAATGAAACATACCATTTGAATTTGTTTTAAGTTCACTTACGTCTTGACTGGCTCCATTGGAACCTCTCTTGGGGCAGTTTTCTCTATAGGCTAACTCAATAAATAAGTTTTCTCAAAATGGCAAAATTATAAGCACCCGTGCTTGTGATCAAAGAGCTAACTCAATCTTCCAATTAATAAATACAGAAATCTTTTGGTTTTCAAGAATTTTTTCTTATTCTAATAAATATTTCCATTAATAAAATAAATTAAAAGAAAAAGGGCCCTAGTCAGTTTGGCTCAGCAGATAGAGCATTGGCCCTCGGACTGAAGGGTTCTGGGTTAGATTTCGGTCAAGGGCATGTACCTCAGTTGCAGGCTCTATCCCCAGCCCTGGTGGGGGTATGTGTGGGAGGCAACGAATCAATGTGTCTCTCTCTCTCTCTGTCTCCCCCCTCCCTTCCACTCTCTCTAAAAATCAATGGAAGAAAAAGGGTGTGAAACAATACCCAGACCCTGTACGTCTTCCCTTCATTTATCAGTCACCTCGGCGCTCTCCTTTCCCGTGTTCTGGGGTTTTCTTCATGTCCTATTCCCTACAGTGCTATACAATAAGTCAATGGCTTGATAATTATTTTTTATATTTTGCTGTTTTATTTTTTAATTCAGAAATAAATTATATCAAATAATATCTATTCCTATATATTTTAGTAAAAGGGAATATGTTTTCTTTTCCAAATAAATATTTTCTAATGTAAAAAGTTCATGTCAAAATTTTGAAAATAACCAAAGAAAGTGTAAAGAAATTGAAAATCATCCATAATTCCACCACTCGGGAGTCTTCACGTGCACATGATGCTCTCTGCAGGCTTCCTTCTTCTGTGGACGTGTGCTTGTCTTCTTTCGCACAAAGTTCATACCCCTGTCAGTTAAGCATACGCCTTTTCCTCACTTACCTTTATAACCTCATGGCTTGGCATTTCCAATCAGAAAAAAACACAATGAGGAATGTGAGTGGAATGAAACCCACACGCTACTCAGTAGCATTTCAGAAGAGGGAGGCTGTGCAGCTCCACACAGAACCTCTGTGGAGCCGGAAAACATGAAGGAAGAGGGCCTGTGAGTGCCCGCCCCGCACGCCTCCCCGCCCCCCCCCCCCCCCCCCCCCCCCCGCCGCCCCCAGCTGCAAACCAGAGAGCTCACTGGGTGGACGATGAGTCTCCATTACAGCAACAGCTGAGGATTCAGGGGCTCTTGGGGAGAAGCTGAAATTTTGGCCAATTCCCCGTAAGCAACACGTGGAGCCTCCATTGTGTGTCGCGCGTGCACAGAAAACCGCACAGCAGGCAATTTCTGAATTAAACTTCCTCTCCTGGGAAATTAATGAGACCATTGAAGAGCTCATTTAAGATGTGAGCTAATTATTTAGATGGTAGTCGAGATTAATCTCTAGGAGCAGGAGCAGCTTCCACACTTCGGGCTTCTCTGCAGTTACAAACACGAGGCAGTTTCAAAGGGAACTGAGTCTGTTCAAACGTGCAGTTAAATTTGAACATGAGAAATTCAGATGGCAAGACCTGTAACGGAGAAGAGAACGCGACAGTAAAATGGTCCAACTTGTTGGGATTGAAATGAAGGCAAACGTGCACTACACTTGGGTTCTCCGACATGGATTTCTTCCCAACAAATGACCGAGCCGTCTCCCAAACGACCTGGACATCAGCTTCCTTTAAGAGAAACATTGAAAGGAAAATAGATGCCTTTTAAAATAATTTTGGGTTGGGGAAGGTCTTCCTATACAAGACACCAAAGGCAGAAACCACACAGAAAATAAAAATGATTTGACCATGCTAAAAAAATCTACATATTTACATACAAAAATCTATACAGAAAAAGGATAATATATAAAACAGTGCTTGAAAATGTGTGCGTGTGGTACGGTATCACAGAAAAACATACCCAGATCCACTGCAAGGTTGTTTTTTTAAATATATTTTTATTGATTTCAGAGAGAGGAAGAGAGAGACAGAAACATCAATGATGAGAGAATAATTGATTGGCTGCCTCCTGCACACCCCCCACTAGGGATCGAGCCCACAACCCGGGCATGTGCCCTTGACTGGAATCAAACCCAGGACCTTTCAGTCCGCAGGCTGACACTTTATCCACTGAGCTAAACCAGCTAGGGCTGTTTGTTTTGTTTTTAATTAGTTTGTTGGGCTGAATTCATCCTAAGCTTCTGACCATGCTGCCAACCAGCTTGTAATTTCTTTTGGGTGGGATATGGGCCTTAGTAATTATATTAAAATAACCTCTCACAAGGGTTTTCTTGAACAACACAAATTATACCTCATCGAGTGGCAAATAAATGACAGGCTGCAGCCTGGCCGGTTTTGCTCAGCGGATAGAGCATCAGCCAGTGGACCAAAGGATCCTGGGGTCGGTTCTGGTCAAAGGCACATACCTTGGTTGCAGGCTCCTCCCCAGGCCGGGCCCTAGTCGGGGTGCATGCAGGAGGCAACCAATCGATGTGTTTCTCTCACATGGATGTTTCTCTCTGTCTTTCCCTCTCTCCTCCACTCTCTCTAAAAAAAATCAGTGGAAAAATATCCCTGAGTGACAATTAACAACAAAAACAACAGGGCTGCAGGCGCACTCTGCTCAGAGCTCTGTGGCTGTGAGGCTCACAGAGCAGCTTCACTTCCCACCCAGCCCGTGGGAGCTGCAGGTCCCCTACCTTCCTGACCCATAGTCTTAACCTGTGCAGTGGACCTACGTGCCTACCACACAAGGTTCACGTGACCATTTATATCAGGCTCCTGGGAGAGAACTTGGCAAACAAATATGTCTAAATACATGGTCACTGTGGATGGTCTGTTCTCCTTGGCATGGTTGTCAATTAAGAAAACACAGCGATACTTAAGCAGCACAAACTATTAAAAAAAGAAGCACCTATGAGGCTTGGGATATGGCTTCCAGAAGACTTACTGTCGTAAGGCCAGGCCTCCTCCTCCACTATCAAGTCAGTTCTGTCTCAGTGAGATATAAAAACCATGGGGAAACTTTCCAGAGAGAAAGAAAGAAGCGAAGTGATAAAACATGCCAGGCATTCGGGAGTGCGTTCAGGTTCTGGAGAAGGGGGAGAGCTGGGATTCTAAAACGGAAATGAAGGGGTTCGTCCTGCCTCTCAACTTTAGTTTTAGGACTTGGGTTGGAAACGTGTGACAGAAACAGCAAACTGGGTCAGAGGTATGATTTTTTGCTTTACTCCTTCGGGATTCTCTGTACCATCAAAAGAATATTTTCTGAGAAGGTCAGCATCTGACGGAAGGGAACTTAGTTGTGACGTGACATACTTCACAGCAAGACACGGCAGCTCTGAAGGGAGGCGTCGGGCTCGAGGAGGAGTCGGGCGTGCGGCCCCATCAGACCTGCCCGTGTTTGTGTGACTGGCACGCTAAGAGGAAAATGGTTGTACATTTTTATTTATTTTTTTAAAATATATTTTATTGTTTTTTGTTTTTTTTTACAGAGAGGAAGGGAGAGGAATAGAGAGTTAGAAACATCGATGAGAGAGAAACATCGATCAGCTGCCTCCTGCACACCCCCTGGATGTGCCCGCAGCCAGGGTACATGCCCCTGATCAGAAATGAACCCGGGACCCTTCAGTCCGCAGGCCGACGCTCCATCCACTGAGCCAAACCGGTCAGGGCGGTTGTACATTTTTAAATGGTGGACAATGACATGTGAACATTACAGGAAACCAGATGTCAGTGTGCACAAATAAAATTCTGGTGGGCCATAGCCACACCTGCTTGCTAGGCATCTTCTTGCTGCTTTTCCACTGCCAGGGCTTGAGTAGTTGTCATGGAGACTGGCTGGTCCAGAAGCTGAAAATATTTACTATCTGACCCTTTGCAGAAAAGTTTGCTGACCACTGAGCTGGAAATAAGCTTAACTGGAAAACAAAATAGATGACTATCTTAATTTAGAAGTGGAGAAGGTGTTTCTAAGCACACAATCAAACACAGAGCAGCTATTAAAATGATGAAATGGACCCACACTAACTCACTGAAAAGGATGATACTATATTGCTAAATAAAAAAAGGGCATAATATGACCACATTTTTAAAAATAAAAAACTAGATCAACCAATTCGTCGATCGATAGTTTGGAAAAGGATGATAGCTAACATATTTTGCCACCAGTAGGCAGGGACCTGGGCCACCAGAACAGTTGCTAGTTGCAAATACTGGATGTGGTTCGTTATCAGTGTATATCCCTGAGACCAGCCCTCACGCCACATCCATGCGCGAACATTATTTGGAAGAATTATACAATAGATGTTAACAATGACTGTCTCTGGGGGGTGGAATTGTGGGTAATTTTTCATGTCTCTTTTTTTATTTACTCATAGTTTTATGTATTTTCAGATATATAATTTATTTCAGAGAGGAAGACAGAAGGAGAGAGAGAAACATCAATGATGAGAGAGAATCAATGATGAGAGAGAAACATCAATGATGAGAGAGAAACAATGATGAGAAAGAAACATCAATGATGACAGAGAATCATTGATCGGCTGCTTCCTGCATGTCCCACACTGGGGATTGAGCCCACAACCCGGGAATGTGCCCTGTCTGAGAATCAAACCGTGACCTCCTTCATAGGTCGATGCTCAACCACTGAGTCACACCAGCAGGGCTCAGATATTTTTAAACTAACAATATTATTACTCTTAAAATCAGAAGAAAAGCTATATACATATATTTGGAAAATGAAATAAAGCAAACTAACTAGTCAACTAAATAGCACCATTCCCATAAATCATGAAATGGAACTATGTTTGTTTTCTAAACTAATAAGAAATACTTTGATTCTTAATTTTTTTTAAAAAATATATTTTATTGATTTTTTACAGAGAGGAAGGGAGAGAGATAGAGAGTTAGAAACATCGATGAGAAACATCGATCAGCTGCCTCCTGCACACTCCCTACTGGGGATGTGCCCGCAACCCAGGTATATGCCCTTGACTGGAATCGAACCTGGGACCCTTCAGTCCACAGGCCGACGCTCTATCCACTGAGCCAAACCGGTTTCGGCTGATTCTTAATTTTTATCAAATAATTTTCTAATTTAAAAAACTGCTTGTTGCAGTGGAAAATACACTAAAGGATAAAAAAATAAATTATCCTAAAAGTTAGCATTTTGGTGTACTTACTTTTTATACAAAATTGGGAGCATATTACAGTTTGTGTCTTTTTTCTTAATATTTACACAAGATAGGCCTGGCCAGTTTGGCTCAGTGGACAGAGCGTCAGCCCACGGACTGAAGTATCCCAGGTTCAATTCCGGTCAAAGGGCACATACCTCGATTGCATGCTCCATCTCTGGTCCAGGTCGGGGAGTGTGTGGGAGGCAACCAATCCATGTGTTTCTCTCATATTAATATTTCTGTCTCTCCCCCTCCCTTCCATCCTCTCTAAAAATCATTGGAAAAATATCCTTGGGTGAGGATTAATATAAATATATATATATATGCTTACAGAAGATAATATATTATCAAACACTTTCAAAATATTAATGGGTACCTAATATAATGAGACTCATTATTTATTCCTACATAATTGGAAATTACATTACTTTTTATTTTTCTCTTATAAATAACACTCAAAAACATCCTTGTATGGAAATCCTCTGCTGTGGGACAGTGTCCTAGGAATGCATTGTGGGGCATGAACATTTTAACGACTCTTAAAATACATTGCCAGCGAGCCCACTGGCATGGCTCAGTGGTTAGCGTCGACCTATGAACCAGGTCAAGGTTCAATTCCTGGTCAGAGTACATGCCCAGGTTGTGGGCTCAATCCCCAGTAGGAGGCATGCAGGAGGCAGCTGATCAATGATTTGCTCTCATCATTGATGTTTCTATCTCTCTTGTTCTCTTCCTTCCTCTCTGAAATCAATAAAATATATTTTTTAAAAAACATAAAACAAACAAACAAGAAAAGGACTTATTTCTGTGGGATATTTTTTATGCAGTGTGAATGTGGTAGCATCAAGTAATAGCAGTGGCATATTTACTTTAAAAAACAAACAACCCCCCGCCCCCCAAAAAAAGAACTTTAACTTTTACTGTTTAGGGTTGGATGCTTTAATAAAATGACTTAAAAATGTCAAGCTTTTGAAACAAACACACATAACTAACCTTTCTCATCAAATCTCACCTGTTACCTACCAGTCACCGTGTTATAACCCTGGTATAATCTCCAGTCTCATTTCTGGGAATCTTATCTTGGAATTACAAAGTTCTTCAGTTGGTTTTTCTATTTCCACTTCATGTGGGCTGCTAACCCTAATTAAACTCATCCATGTAATTGAATCAATGGCTTTGGTTGTCTTTTTTAGCAAGCCCTGATCAGCTAGCAATAGAACAACGGGAAACTGGCTATTCTGTTCTCTCATCTCACAAAAGCAAAACCAGGAGAAAAGAGGCACGTGGCACTCACCGTCCACTGTGGCCAGGGAACTGTCTACACCAGTGGTTCCCAACCTTGGCTGCACATTAGAATTACCTGGGAATCTTTTTAAAATCCTGATTTCTGGGCCTCATCCTCCGGAAATTCTGTTTCTTTGTTACTAATGTTGTGGCCCCACCCCATAACAAAGAAACAGAATTTCCAAAGGATGAGGCCCAGAAAACAGGATTTTAAAAAGATTCCCAGGTGATTCTAATGTGCAGCCAAGGTTGAGAACCACTGGTCTACACCCTCCTCATCAGCAGGAGGGGGTCTTTAAACTCTGCAGAGCACTTTCTACCAGTAGCACTAGCCAAGTGACACTGGGCTGGCACTGAGATCCTCACTCTCCTTACCACTGCCAGCGATTTCTAATTTCACAAACAACGGAACAGAGAATGCGTCAGAAATACTTTTAGGAAGAAACTTTTTATTCGTATACAGAACATTTTAGGTCATATTCAAACATTTTTATAAAAAAGATGTAATGGGTTCCATGATAATGGTCATATGAAGATCATTTCAATACTGTACACTAATGTGTCTGCTGAATGAATGTTAAATAATTTCACAAAAGGGATGTCCATCCATTTAAGGAAATCTAGATTTCAATACCAGTTGACAACAAAGACGACAAACATTTTTTTTTTCATGTATTGAATATTATAAATTACTTGCTATTAACTCTCTCTATATACTGTATTAGAAAAGTTGGTTGGAACTGCCTGGTAATTTCATAGCGAGTTCTTAAATAAAGCCTTAGGCCTCTGACGTGTCTTAAGCAGGAACTACTATGAGTCACTTAGAGTCTGGCACCTCACAGGAAACACTTTAATTGCACCGGCTTTCCCTGGTAAGGATGGCACAGCCCAGGAACTGCTGGCCATCTCCTGGCAAGAGCACCTGAACAATCAGCTGGGAGTGGGGGTGTGTGTTCCTTTTTTTAAAGTTTGGGCATCCACCCAGCCCTGTGGCTGTGACGTTCCCGGCAGGGAGACTGGCAGTGGGAATAGTGAAGGTTATTCAAACCGCTGAGCTCTCTGCTCCAGTGGAAACCAGCAGGCGTGGCCCAGGCCTCGTGCTCCCCCCTCTCCTCCTCCACCTGCGCCCACGCCTGCAATGGTAGGTTTTTGTTCCAGGAGGCAGGGGAAGAGAAACTTAAAATCCTAACTGTCCTGATTATGAGGACTGTATCGTGTTTATAATTACCTGCTTATAAATGTATACAAATTACAAATATATAAATAGAGAAACAAAAATCCTCTCTTAGTAGTGGGTGAGAATGAGGATGTTACTGTCAGGGATTTTTGTCCATAAAACAGCTTCATCATGAAAACGGGCATCTAGGATCTATGCTAATTTGGTGGTTTTCTACTACCAATATCCAAACAAGCTCTTGCAGACGTGGGGAGATGTCCTAATCAGGAGTGTGAGGTCACAGAAGTCTCACCGTAAAGTAGGGACAGTAAATAGGCCTCGAATGCCGACGTGGGTGGCGCACACTTACCTTGGATGTTCCTTCCTGACTTAAACTAAGACCCTAATTGGCACACCCAGATTTGAGTCCAAAGTCTATCACTTAGTAGCTGTGACCTCTTGGCCAAGTTCCTTAATCTCCTTAAGCCTCAGTTTCCTCATTTGTAAGACGGGGATAATGAAAATGCTTGACCTTAAGGGTTTCTCCTTAAGGATTAATGTTAGTATTTACAGCTCGGTCTGGCACTTGATAAGCACGCAAAAGCTACAATTGCTGTTGTTGTTGTCGTCTTCCATGACTGTTTTTAAATTAAGTTGGTGGTTAAAACATTTTTTCAAGCATGGGCCCTGAGAGCTAGGAGATGAAAGGGGAGCTGCGAGGTCTGGCTGAGGCCCAGGGCCCCACCTGCTCTGCCGGCAAACCCCACACCCAGGAGGCATCTTCAAAGAACCCCTAGGATCCCAGAGCACATTCTGAAAATCCCTGAAGAACGTTATTTACAAGTGAAAACAATGCCCCTCTTTTGAGGTTTGCTCTGCATTTGTTAGCCAGTTAGTCTTAAATAAGAAAGGTCATAGTCAGGGCAAAGCGGCCACATGTAAGGCAGAGAGAAAAACACAGTGAAGAATGTGCCCCTGGAAGTAAGGTGCTCAAAAGCAGGCAGTAAATTCACATGGTTATCTTAGAATAAAAATGTTTACATCGAGATTATTTTTGGCAAATAAAATAGAATTAAAATTCACTTCAGGTTAACTTGAGGATAAAATGGAACCTTACTTAGCTTTGTATTTATATCTAAAACATGGCTAGATTTAGTTAAAAGAATTTAGCCAGAGCCCTAACCAACTTTGGCTCAGTGGATAGAGTGTCGGCCTGTGGACTGAAGGATCCTGGGTTCGATTCCGGCCAGGGTTGGTGGCTTGATCCCCAGTGGGGTGCATGCAGGAGGCAGCCAACCAATGATTCTCTCTCATCATTGGTATTTCTATCTCTCCCTCTCCTTCTCCATTCCTCTCTGAAATCAATATATATACACTAGAGGCCTGGTGCACAAATTCGTGCATGGGTGGGGTTCCTCGGCATGGCTGGCAGTCAGGGCCAATCAGGGCCGAGGGAGGTTGGCCCACTGCAGGAGGTTGGCCGTGGGAGCGCACTGACCACCCGGGGGCAGCTCTTGTGTTGATTGTCTGCCCCTTGGTCAGTGCACGTCATAGCAACTGGTCGACCTGATGTTCCGGTTGTTTGGTTGTTCAGTTGCTTAGGCTTTTATATAGATATAAAATTCAGCCAGAAAAAATAATGCCCAATTGGTCTGGACACATTCTTCAATTATTCAACACATATGCCTGCTCAAGTAAGTAAAGTTCATATGAAATTTGGTAGTTTATTCTTAAACCTTTCTAAGTTGCATCTACGTATCATGAAAACTTGTTTGCAGAGTCAATACTCTTGTCAATAGATTGTGCGTCAAACTTGCAGAAGTGCCTTCCCTGTGGCTCTGAGGAATCATAACACTTTACTTCTAACCAAGCCTGGCTCTCAACTCTGAAACTAAAATACAAAGGCCTAAATATGTACCATAGTCCAATATTCATCCCACAACGGAAACTTAAACCTTAATGATTACGATGGTACTCCATTACATAGTATATTAATCTTGTTTCACTGGCTTAAGATTTCTCCTTAATGGCAGGGTTAAGTTTGCTTTCTGTGTGTACATGTGGCTACAAAAATAAAGCTGACAGTCTCTTAGGACATACAAAATGCTGGATTTTGCCTTTGCAGTTGCCTCATTAATCATCTCCAACAATGAATCATGTTAATAAAGGCTGGGGTGTAAGAAAAAAGGTTCTATTAAGAAGTAGGACATCAATGACAGTATGATATATTGGAAAAATTCTCAAATCTGATTTTTCAAGTCACTTCCGTCGTATGTGCAGAAAATGGACTTTTATAGTGGAAAACCAGCTAATGCAATTTAGTCACTTTTTGCTTGCAAAAAAATACTATGCCTGCCTCATTTATGCTTATTTTCCCCAAAATGGCCATTCTGAGGTCTGGATTAGAGTCACAATCATATTATAAAGAAATTGCTTACATTAAACCTGGAAGTTATAACTAGTCTTTCAGAATATGATCTAAAATGCCCTGGTGTCAGTGAGCGGTAAGTGCTTAAAGAGCAAAGCCATTCCCCCGGCTCGTATGTCCATCAGCGGCTGCAGTGGCAATGCAGTCAGTCCCCTGCGGGCACAGTGTGGGAGGCCCATGTTCCCGGCTGTGGTGAGAGAGACGGGTGTTGTGGTAACTCTCACACAGCATGCAGTAAACCTTACAAAAAGCATCTTGGCAGCTATTTTTTTGAAATTCCCTCACTCATATTTTTAAAGTTCAAACATTGAGAACAAAATACTACGCTGATGAGCATTTAATAAATGTTAGGACTTAAACTGGCCTCCTGAAGAGGACACTGTCCAGCTCTGGGCAGGACGGGCTCCAGGCCTGGGCTCTGCATCTTTTCCAAAACAAGGACAAGCAATAACAATGTAGCCATGACATACATCTTTGCTGCATAAAGGAGAGGAGTGGCTTGGGCCGAGGGACCTGAAGTTTTATAAGAATTTAATAAAGACGAAATATTTCTCACATCTTTCAGAATATGATCTAAAATGCAATTAAAAGAAAAAACTCTCATCTTCCTTGTAATACATTTTCTAAAGGGAACTGAGTCATTCAATTTATATGGTAAAATTATACTGCATAAAAAATCAATTAATTATGAAATTCTTAAAAGCCTAGGATTAAGCAACATTAAAATTTTTATATCAAGCTGCAAACAAAATCTTATCTTGGAGAAGCAAGTTTAATCTCATGTTACGTGTAGTGCAGGCAAATTACATTCTACTTTTAAGAAATATTTCTGGATGCTTTTCTTTAAAAATCTCTCTTTGGGGCATTAGTTTTCCATATTAGTATTAGCCTTAAAATGAAAAGTGAAACATTCAACTGGAAAAGGATAGACAAGTATGGATTCTGATATTATTCTACAGAAATGAAGACACAGAATACTATTTACTATGAATGAAAAAATTTTAAGGCCCTAAGCTCTCCTCAAATACTACCCCTCCCAGTGTCCGCTGTCACACAGACCACATGTGGAAGGATCTGAATCTCTGGCCCCGAGATGGAGGGAGCAGATTTCAACTCAGAGAGCGAGGAGGAGAGTCTCAAGCTCAGACGACTTGCTTTACGAACGCTCACAGGATGAGTTCAGAGGCGGGATAAACACGCGCTGTCCATGTTTCTAAGGTCCTTCTGTTCAAACATTCCATGAGTCTATGTAGTTAGCAGAGGTACATACGTGCTGATATGACAGAATAAAAGTCAGCCAGACACCACCTCTCAAACAGTGTGGACGTGGCTGGAGAAAGAATTAAAATCACGGTTTTAATTCTTCTAAGGGCGACTTTGCCAGGCTGTCTCAGCTCATGGCGAGACTCCATACAGTAGAATGTAAATCTAAAGACCCTTCTGCTCATGAAAGAACCGAGACCCTAATTAGGATTGTGACTAAAACTCCTTTGTGCATCAAACAGTGCATGGGGTTATTACACACATATTTGTAAACTCTGAAGAGAGGTCAGTGATGAACGTGAAGTCACTGTGATCACTTGGGACTGAATGAGAACACCAACGGAAAGAATGCTGGGAGAGTGCCCCTCAAAGAGTGGAAGGAAAACCATGCTTATGGGGTCAAAAGAGGAGTCGAAGGAAATTAGTCATGAACAGTGCCAAACGCCGAAGAGGTGAGGAGTCAGCTCACAGTCATTCACGGCCTTGAAGAGGGTAGTTCCTTCAGATACTGAAGCTCAGTCTGTATTGCAGTGTCAGCGGGGACGGGGTGTAGATGGTGCCCGGGGGGAGCGTTAAGTGTCCACGTGCTTTTGAGTCCATCAGGTGTCCTTTCGGAATAGACCTGACATTCCCGACGGTGCAGTAGCCCGTGAGAACAGTAACAAAACTTTTCTAATCCCTTAGCATCGGACCATTTGTTCTCATTAATTTTAATCTTAATCTGAAAAACTATTGAAACTATTTTAGATCAACATTTAAATTGTCTTGAAATGTTTTAGTTTATGAGTCAAACTGGTGACACAGGCTATGGAGTAAGATCTCAGCCCTGCTCCACATAGAAATGTGACATGTGAGTGAGAGCCTCCTATTGCGAGAGATCGAGTGACACAAAGGCCACCAGGTTGTCCTCAGTGGGTCACAGTGGGGAGTCATGTGCTTGAAACAATGCCACAGGCTTCCAGGTCCGCTGGCTAGTCTTTGGTCTTGGGAATTCATTTCAGCAGAGACTTGTTCAGGCCAGATATGCTGGTTAGTCCCTCACAAGCTCAGCATTTTCAGGCTGTGGCCAAAGAACTGACAGTCCACTTCACTGACACCTTTTATAAACGCAGGTATCAATGAGTCTCAGCGGCTACAGAAAGTCAGTGTCACGGTGTGCAATTAGGGTGAAAGGCTTCTTTATTGCCAGTATATCGTTTAACACAGGATACACTGGCAATGAAGGGTCTAGAATTAGAAAGAGTTTTATTGGCAAGTGAAAGTCTCTTCTTCTTACATCTCTTATTTATTACTTAGGCACCAGGGCATGTGGAGGGAGGGGCACCTTGTGTACTGGGATGTGGGGTTTAATGGAATTCTTATGAAGGTCTGTTTAATCAGAGCCCCCTTCTCGGCTAAAAGGATGCCACCGGTGTTAATTCTTGCTGCTCCTCTAGATCTGTAACTCTGGACAGGACAGAATTCGCTGACGTCAAGAAGGCGTACCCTTCTTCAGTGCATGTACTGCAAGGACAGAAAGGTGGGGAGATGGTGTAGTGAGAACTTCAGGACAGGGGCCAGCAGCCCGCAGCCTCATGTCCAAGGGAAGTTTATCAGAACACAGCAGTGCTGCTCATGTACTGTTTCTGGCTGCTTTCGTGGTACACCAGCAGAGACCTTATAGTCCACAAAGCCAAAGTATTTATTCTCTGGTCCTCTCTGAACAAGCCTGCTGACTCAGAATCCTACTGAAAGCAAACTGTAAAACACGCCCCCTGCCCCCTCCCCCCGCCACACACAACACGAGATGAGTGGGTTGAACACTCAGGTAAGAGATTGTGGCGAGGTGCAGATATGCTTTGATGAAAACTGAGGGGAGGTACTTAGCTACCACTTTCTGTACTAACCGCCTGGGAGGGACTCAGCTTGGCTTCATCCTCTGAGAGGAGGTGCTGTTCTTTTCCTAATGGGCACCTCCGGGAACAAACATGCTCTCACCACACTGCCTATTGGACAGGAAGGCTCTGCGAGGTCCAAGGCCCTTCATGCAGGCAGACCGAGTACCACGGGTTCTGAAAGAGCTTGTCTAGTCCTAAAGAGTGGTCCAGCAGAGCAAGACGAGGAGGCACCTAGAAAGTCCTATATTCCTGTCCCAGAAAAAGATGCAAATGGGTAATATAACATTTGTTTGCCAGTTAAGTCAGTATTATGGTCCATGCAAAAATTTTATGGGTATTTTCCCCAAAAAACTCAAGATATATTTTCAAGGTGAAAGTATTCTTTTTATTATGTTGAAGGGGAAACAATGAATTCAAGTGCTGTGTGTGCACTGGCTCACCTCCATCTGCACGGTTCTATTTTCAGTCATCCTACCTGTCCACTCCTCCCAATTACGCCTGCTTTTCAAAACCTCGGAAATGTAGGGCCTTTTTGATCAAGTTCCCTGCGTGGCTAAACTTGTCTCTTTTCCCATCCCAATGGCTTGCAGAACAGCTGAGAGCAGAGTGTTCCGTGTGACCTCATTATCCGTCATAGGTACTGAACATGCATCCGTTTAAACATGTGTGCCCACGACTGAAAGGGAGCTCCCCGAGCGTGCTGTGTCACCAACAGCAGCAAAGAGCCGACAGACAGCCTAGGGCCGTCCCTGCTTCCAGAGGCAACTGCAGGATTCTAACCGACAACACCTTTAAACTTACGCAATAAAATCTTAAATGAAGGCACATTTATGATCACCGATGAGAGAAGCTACACACATATAAAACTAGCTGTTTATGTCGTCTTTAAATAATGTCTTCAATTTCCTTTGCCACAATGAAGATGCGGCCGTGGACTAGTCCTCTCGGAGGCTGATCCGGTTCTGTAATTGCTATTCTTTGAAATGAGCTAGTTGTTTTATCTAATGATTTAGGGAACAATTACTTGACAATTGGTGTGTAACCTACTTTGGAGAATTGCCCGTGTCTCTATGTAAATACCACCATCCCAGTTTAGTAACCCAAGTGGGTGAGTCAAGATAGGGGTGGGGCGACAAGTACTAAGCTCCACAAATCCTTCACAAGAAGGCTGGTCTCATGTGGTAAAATGTAAATACCACCACCTAACATGTCTCTTCACAATATGGCAACTAACACCTCCGACCCAGCACCTCCAGGATGCGCTGTGCACTCCCCGCTGCACCAGGAACCAGCTCCATGGGCTTCCTTCCCGCTTTCCACATCTTCCTCACATACCGAGTTCTGACATTTGCATTGGTGTTGGCCACACTAATCATTTCAAAACCAGTATTTTGCAGCAAACCACCAATAATCTTGTCACTAAGTATTCTGAGTTATGGAGATGGTGTACATTTAAGACTCTTGCATTGAGATCTCTATTTGCTAGATTGGGTTTGGTCACTGTCTTTGGCTATGGTCACCTATGGGTGTATTGGGGAAAAGGGTCCCGAGGGTCCAGGATGTGTGATCCTATATATCCTGTGCTTGACAACACAAACTACTTCTAAATAAAATATAGCAAGCCATTAGATACTAGCAGGCAAAAATCCTGAAGTTCCTGATATCTTTTAAATAATCATTCACTTAATATTGAGCTCAGACTATGTGCCAGGTACTATATTTGAATATACTTTGTAGTTTCTAATGTCAAAGTTTTCCCTAACCTAAAGTACATACTGAATATATGTTTGATGTAGGGGAAGAATTACAATGGAAGTTCAGGGGCCCTGGTCCTGAAATTCATGGCAAAGTCACAATAGCAACCTGTCTGGGAATCAATTCTTTATTACTCCTAAAGTTTCTTTCAACCTAAAAAAAAATTCCACAATTACCCTGAAACCATGCTATATAGTTTTCTCTTTCCAGCTGTTGGGACGTGTGCCAAGAAGTAAGAGTCTTTTGCTAAGATTCTCACACACCCCTAATTATGCGGGAAGATCGATGCTTTCCTATTGCCAAACTGGTTGTGCTGGAAAAAAGAAAAACGCCTGGCTGAGGGTCAGGTGGGTGCACAGCAAGGATGGCTCAGGGCGTGAGGAAGCAGTTTCCTCCCCTTTAGCTCACGTAACAGAGATCCTGTGGCGCCCTTTTTCTTTCCCTCTTTAGTACAGAAGTCAGATCGTTCAGACAGACTGAGCCCTTAAAGCACAGACCCTTCCATAGAAATGCTGGCCATCCTGCCGCAGACACAACAGGTCCAGTGCACGTGGGGACTTTTCTGAAGCAATCCCATCTCCTCTCTGGGTCATTATTAAAAACTGCCTTTTCATCTTGGGAAGTGGTCTCAGCTTAAGCCCTGGAACCGCAGTGAAGGCACCCAATTCTTCTGCCTCATGACAGTTCCTGCGGCGGGCGTTACATGCTACATGGGCATCCACCCGCCTTCAGCTCGCCGTTCTCCAAACTAAATCGTGACTCATCCCTCAGCCAAGCCTGACCGGCTGGTCCTCTCTATGATCTCCTTTGTTCTGCTAACACCACAAAAACCTACATAACTAGTTAGCGTGTTTTCTCATATTACTCAAGTTTTAAAAACGTGAAATTTATATAGTTACTTATAATCCATTAACCTACTGATATGCAGTAAATATGGGATAACGTGATTGAGCTTTGCTTTTCAACCCATTCCCCAAAGTACAAGTGTAAATCACAGGGGAAATACTTTAATGTTTCTAAAACCTGTAGAGAAACGTTCAAGTCATCATGATGGGACACGTGCTGGTTAGAGCCACTCTGTGCTCCAGAGCAGCTCTCCACGCAGCGCAAGGAGGTAGTTGGAGGGGCTCGTGCACTTCTCTTCATATAAAAATACACAAGCAAAAACCCTTAAAATAGTATATAATTCAAACTTTAAACCTCAAGTACAAAGATATCTGAATTATACATGTCAAAGTTTACAAAGGTGTCCCCCACCCCAATTAGTCGAATTGTGTACACTTTGATTGCAAAAAAACTGAATGAAAAAATCAAGAGTCAACAAAATTCACAAGCCAGAAGCAGTTTAGTGCTCACAAGTTTATATTTTTAGGTTTGATAAAGATTCTTGTGTATTTTCTAAATACACGGACAAACAGTCTTGGAAGTTTACATACAAGTCTTAGGACACTTATACTAGGTAGGTAAGTTACATTTAAAAATTGGTCTTCGTAAAAGATCTTCCCAAAGAGCTTTTACAAACAGCAGGCAGAGAAAGTGTTCTTTCTATGTTTACAGTGTTAAATGCTGATTCTCCCATTTCATAATGGCCTCAACCACCCCTCTCCTCAACCCAAAACGGTGTTTCCAGTAGCCAGTGTTCTCCATCCACAGCTAAGTCCCCAGGGTCCCACGGCAGGGCTTCCCGTAGCTTCTCCCCCACACAGCCTGGCTGCCTAGAGCTGCCCCCGCCGGGAGGCAGGGCCACAGCAGGAGCAAAGCTTCCCGTCTCACCTGAAAGGGACTCAGAGATGCCTGGACCATGTTTAAGTTTAAGGATCTGGGTGACTGAATGGCACTAGACCTGGGGTTCATGTTTGTTTCTTCATTTAAAAATGAAATGCCGCACTGAGGCTGGGTGCCTGGTTTGTAGGCAGGTGGTGCAGCGATGGCTGCACGAGGAAGGTAGGGAGGATGTGCACCTGGGGACAGCGGAGAGAAAGGCGTAGACGCTAGATTCCTAACAGCTGTTCTAAGGGAAATGTGTCTCCACAGAGGACTCCTTAAAAGGGTGAACTTCTATAAAAGCTGTTGCATGAGGCCCAGTGGAGCCTCCAGAAGGGCCGGGCTCGGAGGAGGCGGTGGTGGGAGCAGCTTGGCCTGGCCCTGGCCCTGGCCCTGCGGCTGCTACAGCGAGCAGGCGGCCGCTGGGAGTCTTTCCTGTCTATAAAATGGAGACAATAGCACCTACCTTAGAGAGAACAGATCAAATAAAGCGCAACGGCACGTGTAGGCACTAAAAAATGGTAGCTTTTGGAATCATTATTCAGAAAAATAAACTCTTCATTCTATGTTGACAAAGTCCTAAAAATATAAGTAAAGCTTATCAAAGTTTTAAAATTTGTGATTTTAAAAACCCATCTCATCATACTTTCTCCATTACACTGCTCCAGTTCTTTTCAGGCCTTTGACACTATGTTGTAGTGATAAGAGTTTCTCTCTTCCCCCTTCCTTGTTCCTTCTTTTCCTCTTGGTTCCCGTCTATTACTGAACAACTGCCAGTGTTCTAAGCATCTGACAAGAGTCTACGCATGACCTCATTCTCCTCATCAGGATGGCTCTACCCAAACCAGTGAATGTTTTCCCCCAAATTTCAAAGCTACTCATGACTGTTCAGTTTCCCTTCCTGTAACATCTCTTCTTTTTTCAGCTTAGTTGCTGTGGTACTAAAATTTAGCAAAACATCTAGTGACTATGAAAAATGAGGGCCAAACTCTGAATGACAGTGTGGGGACCGTGTGGCGGTGACTGTCAGAAGCCTAAGAAACAGTGTATGACCTTGATTTATCTGAGAGGGTCTGTACTACAGTGAACAGCAGAGAGGCAGTTCATGCTCTTCCCCTTCATTAAAATTAAAAGCTCTGAAATATTTTTAATTTTAAGTTATGAGAGAAAAATTCAGCAAATGTGTTACACACAATTCTGCCAGGGCCCCACAGACCGAACTATGGGTATTCCGTTGTTACCGGGGAGACCAACCCTAAGTTCTTAGCATCTCAACTTCCTGAATTTGTACTGTAAGTCAGAAAAAGAACATACTTAAAAAAATAGAAACATCCAGTAGTATACCTTAGTACTAAAACTAGTTTTTAAAAATGATCTAGAAGGGTAAAGGCAGTCCCTCAAGATCATGGAACAAAATAAATTAGGGAGTCAGCAAGTAGAAAAGTTTGTCAGTTCTGTTTCTTGTGAAACGCTTACTTTAAAGAAGAAACTTTTATATAGGCTGAGGCTAATATATTCAAGAGTATAAACATTTTTCCTTTGGATTGCCTTTCTAAAAACAATATGGTAAAGTAAATATAGTCCGATCTGTCACAACACAACATAAAAGGTAATGGACAATCATAGAATATCTTAAATTAACAGTAACAAGCCATCTACATCAAACTTTGCTTCCAACTAAACCAAGCGAAAGCACAACAATCCTGTAGTGTACCACATGTGTATTTCAATTTACTGTATGCAATCTAACAGGAATTTGGTCATAATTTACCAGATATACATAAATGATTTAAGTAGTAAAGAAAATTCAACTTAAAGAGAATAAGTTCATACCTTGGGAAAAGTAAAAAGTACATTAGAGTGTAAAGCCCAGTCCAGTTTCTATGCAATAAGTGACCTGCAGTCTAATAAAGCAGATTTAGCAACTTTCAGATATATATCTTTTCTCTTTAATATATATTTATATATAGACAGATCTACCGATTGTAAACTATGGTTTATTTTAAAGGAGGGGGATAAATGGGATGAAAGAAATCTTTATACTATACTTACATATTCACAATGCAGAACATTTTATGCTTAAAATATTTTTTCATTCATAGTATCTTTACCCAACTAACGTCTACTTTGGACCCCACCAGAACTACATTTTACTCATTTACCTAGAACACTGAGAATAAGATGTACTCTTCAGTCTTAAAAATCAAACCAAAACTATTCGTGTCAGTTTTACAGTTATGCAGAAACTATAATAAAGTTTAGATAATGAAAGATGCATCTGACCATGTAACTGTACTTTATATCTTTGATTTATCTGGGCAGAAACATTGATGTCTAACATTTAAGCATCATTTTACTGAAATCAAAGATAATGAGAAAGCGTCTCTTAGAAAAGTATCAATGTTTCACCCTTGATCAAATGGAGCACCACACAGCAGGAAAATATGCTCAATCTCTATTTAAAAGAAAGCTGAAAGTTTGATATCCCTCACTCGATATAATATACAATATGTTCCTGATAATGTTGTGCACATTAATATTAATTATGTGACATCTTGCTGTCTTACAATTAGCTAATTCATCTATCATCAGGCTACATAAACCTGACAATTTCTACTTTATAATATATCACCTCTTGTATCCTGAAAAATTCAGTTAATCATAAATTGTAAAGCCTCAATATTTTATTTGTAAGACTTTTGCAGATCACTGAATCAAGGTGACTACTAGAAAGACTGCATACCAAGGTGTAGTGACTAAGGAATTGAAAAAAATAATTGTCTATCATAATTTTAAAACACTGAATATCCCAGTAAATATGAAACAAAAGAGAATGCAATTTTTGTGTTAATTTTAATGGTAAAAGGGCACAAGAGTAAAAACCTGATAGTTCACTTATATTGCATAACAAGCTAACCAAACTGGACATGGAGGATAAATCATAAAACAAATCATTTTACTTATTGTTTCTATGACTTCTTTCGATCAGATTTCTGTCTTTTCAAATAGGACTGAGGTATAGTACACTGGCAAAAATAAAAAAAGGCAAACAAGAATAGTGCCAAAGTAACAGATACCCAAAACCGAATACCATGTCAGAAAACATCATGTAGAACCATTTTATCAGATTAGAGCAGCAAGAGGAAGTGACTTCTAAATCATAATCATTTAGTGGTATTTATCAACTTCGTCACGGTAACTTTGCAACATCATTCTTCGTTTGTGAAGTAGTAAAATTCATGTCAAAAAGGAAGGGGGAATGGAGGAAGTCAATTAGTTCATTCCAATAAATTACCTCTCCAGTTCTTATAAACATGCCCATCAGCACAAAATTGAGAAATAATACCTAAGACTAGAAGAGACTTGGTTTAACTTATGAAGCAAATCAAAATGGAAAATACAGAAAAGTACAACCAATGGGGTTGAAAAGGCCCCTCACTGAAAATCTGTATTAAAAAAAATAAAATTAATAAAAATAAAAGTAGAAACAAAACTCTACTAGTACAAACTAGCCTGAGTGGTTTGGTGGACAGTGTAGTTGGGCCAGCTGTCACTGTATTCTCGTAACTGGATTTTCTTCATTCCGGTTAAACTGGTACGTAAACGTCAGCTCTTTACAGACAGGTAATCCATGTTCATTAGGACCCAAAGAGTTACTGTATATCCTATAAATAAAAAATATTTTTACTTTGATAACTGACTGAAAATGTAGGGACTCCATGTAATCCAACCGCAAGGTTGGTTGCTGTCCAGTCCTGTGCAAATATAAAAAAATTTTGCTATAAGGCTTTGACCCTACAGTTTTCACAGCAACTTAACTACCATCCAGCATGTACCATATTTGCAAGCCTTCAAGTTCAACAATTCAAATTGTCGCTTCATATTACGTCCCAATGCAGCATCCTTGAGGAGCAGAGTAGGCCAGTTAATCATCCTGAGACATACAGACGTCTCCCAACTCGTCCCATCGTGACGGGTGGTTCTGATCGTCTCCCTCGTCAGCCAGCTCTTCTTCGGCTTCTCCCGCTTCGTTCTCCTCGTACTCTTCATCCCGAGGGAAATCTGTCTCCTGTCCCTGATCTACACCTTCTTGCCTTCCTGGCCGTGGTTTATCTGCACATTCTACACAAATACCATAGCGTCGAGATCCATGTCTGATTCCAACACTGGCAGCTAATATGAAGATCTTCTTACACACCATACATTTGTATTTTTTATCCTTTTTATGCACCTAATTGAAGGGGGGAAAAATCCAATAAGGACGGTATAAACAACTGAATGCATTTGAACCACTCAAATCACCAGCTGAACCATGAGTAAATATACCATTTTTGCTGTATGAGGCTCAGTATCAGACCATAAGTCATACTCTTTGTTTAAAGCTATTAATAATCAGCCTTCCTTAAAACTGCAGTAACAGTGCTAATATGCCTTAAACTTTACTGACATAAACATAGTTTAGCTCAAAGATCAGTTATATTTAAAGTTACTTACCAGGGAATGTCTTTTTACATGCTCTCTGCGAGTAAACAGTTTTCCACAAATATCACAGCTAAAGGATCTGACTCCCGTATGAATGAGCAAATGCCTTTTTAGTGTTCGTCTGTATTTGGCTACATAGGTACAATGAGGGCATTTTAACTTGTTCATGTTTAGAGATGATTCACCTTTGAGAATAAAAAAAAAAAAAAACACAGAAAAGCACTTATATATAAAACAGAAAACTTGCTCTCAAAAGCTTACCTATCCCTGAGAACAGGGACAATTACAGGGCTACTACTGTCTTGATTAAAAAAAAAAAACAACCCGAAACACCACAACTCAGAATAATTCTGTACATGTTTAGTTGACTAATACTTGCCATTTTCCCAAGTTTCTTGTTTTGGCCAAGATTCAGGCAACAATCCATACTTGAAATCGTTTGCAGCACCTGGTAGCAATCCATACTTGAAATCGTTTGAAGTACCTGGTAGCAATCCATACTTGAAATCACTTGATGGGCCAGGCATCAGGCCATACTTGAAATCATGTGAAGTACCTAATACAATTGAAAAGTGATTTCGATGTAATAATGGTAATAAAGATCTGTCTTTTGCTGGAATAAAAACACACAATAAATGAGCATTAAGATAGAAGAGCTTAATTTAAAATAGCTAAATAAAAAACCTCTACATTTTAATCTAAAACTGACATGTTTTCATACTTTATTACCTAATTATAATATCCTAATGGCAGGCATCTTAAACAGAAAACAAACTAAAGTTTAAAATACAATTCAAACATGGGGGAAAATTCAGTGAAATAAATCTAAATACTTTTTAGTGGTGTGTGGAGGCCACAATGAAAATACTGTCTTTCAAACATATTCAACACAGAACCCTGTCTTAAAACAGTTGCTCTTCCTAATTATTGTCACTCAAGACTGCAAGCCCAAAGCCGAGCTGTGGAACTAGATGGTCTCCTTCTGTCTCCAAACTATCACATAGTCTTGTTTTAAGACTAATTAGTTTAGAAAAATGGACGAGGGATGAAAAATATAAACAGGTAAACTACAAGTATCAAGTTCTTTTATTATCAGACCCTTGTCTGTGGTCATAGACACACTGGGCAAGGTAACGGAATGCCTGTGGGGGCTTCACCAAAACCTCTTTCTAAACCCATCCTTGAAGAAATGGAAATCAAGAGGGTAGAATCAGAACAGAATAGTCGAGGTCCCGTGGGATCTTCAGAAGAGCTAAACCAGGAATTCTCTCCTCTGGACCTGGTCCCATGTTGACTATTCCTTGTACTGGGAATCCTTGGGCAATGTGAATCCAGAATCCTCATGGCTATTGCCACCCAGATCCAATCCACCATCAACTCTAGCCTCTGGATTATGTTCAGTAGCCACCAGCTTATCTGCCTTCCTACAGTGTAGTTCAACACAACAATCAGGTTCTTTTTAAAACTTTCAGTCAGAGCCTGGCACTCTGCTCAAAAGCCCGCAAGGACTATCCACCGCACTCAGAGTAGAAGCCAAGGACTCCCCATCTCCTACCAACCAGTGCCTGACGAACCCTTGCTTCCAACTGCCCTCCTGGCCGCTCTGCTCCAAGCAGACTCCCCAGTGCTGTCCTCTGTGGTGAAATGGTCCTACCTTCAAAGTCTCTGCCTGGGACTCCCCCTTCCGGGCTGTGCACAGCTCACTCCTGCAGCAACTGATTAAGTTTCCTCCCATGTACACCATGGATATAATAAAGGAAAGCTTGTCAAAAAATGGGTTTTCTAAGAATTTGTTTCCCAGCCCTAGCTGGTTGACTCAGTAGACAGAGTGTTGGCCTGCAGACTGAAAGGTCACAGGTTCGATTCTGGGCAAGGGCATGTACCTGGCTTGCAGGCCCTGGCCCCAGTTAGTCAGGGAGCATGTGGGAGGTAACCAATGATGTCTCTCTCACATCGATATGTCCCTCTCCCTCTCCCTCTCTAAAAATCAACAGAAAAATATCCCCAGTGAGGATTAATAAAAAAGTAAAAAAAATAAAATTCATTTTCCTATACTGCATCTATTTGCAGATACATTAATTTTCTTAAAAATTAAAATAACTGCCCTAGCTGGAATTAAACTTGGGACGGACCTTTCAGTCAGCAGGCCGATCCTCTATCCACTGAGCCAAACCAGCTAGGGGGCGAGCAGGAGGCAGCCAATCAGTGATTCTCTTTCATCACTGATGTTTCTATCTCTCTCTCCCTCTCCTCTCCTCTCCCCCTCTACTCTTCTCCTCCCTTCCTCTCTGAAATCAATAAAAATATATTTTAAAAAAAATTTGTTTAAGAACTTAAGACATCTTTTTTGGTAAAAGTATCAATACCCAATAGTGCACAAAGGCCTCTCGGGGATTTAGAAATCACATTTCATTGCTAACAATGTAAATTGTTTTGTGCTTAGAAAGCCACCCATTTTGTTAAATGTTAGGAAAGCCCTCTCAAAAACAAAAAACAAAGGAATAAAAGAGAAAAAAGAAGGAAATCTCGAATCCATAATTATATAATTTAACTATAGTGTATTGCTATTTGGGGGAAAGTTTTCAGAATCCTAGTGAGGCACCTTGTCTGTGTGTGCGAAGGAATAGATCACCTTCACATTCCTAAAGTTTGAGCTTTGTGACTCACAGTTCTTGTCCAAATCAATGCCTGTCTTACCTTTGTATTTTTTAAAAAATATTTTATTGAATTTTTTTTTTTTTTTTTTTACAGAGAGGAAGGGAGAGGGATAGAGAGCCAGAAACATCGATGAGAGAGAAACATCGATGAGAGAGAAACATCGATGAGCTGCCTCCTGCACACCCCCTACCGGGGATGTGCCCGCAACCAAGGTACATGCCCTTGACTGGAATCGAACCTGGGACCCTTCAGTCTGCAGGCCGACACTCCATCCACTGAGCCAAACTGGTCAGGGCTTGCCTTTGTATTTTTAATGTCCAAAACATACTCTTCAGTTATTTGTTGAATAAATGGTATCTGGCAAATGGTATTTCTGACATGCTCAAAATACTTGAAAAATTAACATAAGAAATCATGTTAGATATGCTGATATCAACTAAATATTATTCATTACATAAAGGAACAGACAGAACAGCCTAAAACATGACTTGATAATCCAAGAGTCGGAATTAAAGATTTTTAATACTTGAAATTCCATGTTTTTCTAAATAACCTACAGTAAAGACATAACAAAAAGCATTCATGATAATAGGCAAGAGAGCATTCTGAAATTCAAAATAATGCAAATTAAGGAAGGCTTATCCCAAACTTAGTCATCTCTCCCAATTCTTACAACAATGGGCTATCTTGTAGGACACCTAAGAGCAGCTTGAAGAAAGGTTCCTTTGTAATTCAACCCACTGAAGGATCATTAAAGTCATTGAAAATCTACTGCAAAATTGTGCTTACTTATGATTCCACTAGTAGCCCTGCACACGAATCCATGCACCAGTAGCTCCCTGCCACCCTCCAGTAGCTCTCCGCCCGCTGCCCCGCCCTCCTGTGGCTCCCTCCGCCCGCCGCCCAGCCCCTCATAGCTTGCTGCCCTACCCCGCCCTGCTTGTAGCTCGCTGCCCCACCCTCCTGCTGATCCATGATCTGGTCGTTACACTTCACGGCATAACAACTATTTGCATATTACATCTTTATTATATAGGATAATGGCAAACTAAGAAGACAACAATGTTTTTATAGTCAAAATTGTAAGATAAAGGCTGGTCTCAGTTGCAAAAAATCCAATGAATCAAAGTGTCCACTAAAGACAAGTGACTCTAAATCAAGGTGTTTCTTTTTTTGCGAATGAGATAAATTAGAGAGACCATTACCTGAAAATATGTACGTGCAAATTTAAAACTACGTATGAATGCACATAGCCCAACTGAACCAGTCCATTCTTAAAACAGATTTCTAAACCAAAAGCAAGGGCAAGAAAACATTCCTGTACTCAGTGATTCTCTGAACAGCAAAAGTCTTCAAACGGTAACCCAAATCTGTAAACTACTAACTTCAAAACCTTTTTTGTAAATTCTTTCAACAGTTAGGAGAAACCACCTTAAGGGAGCTTCTCCGAGTTTTGGCTTCGTTTTTTGCTGGTGTATTCTGACTTCAGAAGCCCAACAGTTTTTGGTAAGAAGTACTCCTAGTAGTCCCCTCCCCATCAATTCTTTAAAAAATGTCTAGGCTACACAAGCTGACACAATGACCATCTATATCCCTGTATGTACATTCAACAAATGTTCATTTTGCAGAATGTGCTCTGCAATACATACATACACACACCTTTGATGTCTACTTGAAAACAAGCTGTACAACCATCTCTTCACCCCTAAACACAGCGTGCATCTTCTAGAACTTTCTCCCACATAACCACAGCACCTTTATCACATCCAAGAAATTTAAAGTTGTTCAACACCTGTCATTTAATCCATACGACATCTACACTAATAAAAGAGAAACATGGTAATTAGCGTACGACCGCTACCCTTCCCACTGGCTAATCAGCATATCCTTATGCAAATTAACTGTCAGCCAAGATGGCGGCCGGCAGCCAGGCAGCTGGAAGCGAACATGAGGCTTGCTTGCTTCAGTGACAGAGGGCTCCAACGTTCCCCGCCTGCAGCTGCCGGCCTCTGAGCTGCAACTCTAAGAAACTTTGTAACAAATATAGAAGCTAAACAAAACCCCAGAAACCAGCTTTCAGCCAGCCGGGATCTCAGAGCTGGAGTTATACATTGTTTCGATTATAGAACGCAATCAACAGCGGAAACATCAGAGCTAGAGCCAGAGCTAAAGCTGGCCCAGAATAAAAAAGAAAAAAAAAGAAAAAAAGGAGCGGTTGGGAGCTTCAGTCAACAACCGCCAGCCTGAAAGCAGCCCTCAGCCCCTCACCCAGACTGGCCAGGCACCCCAGTGGGGACCCCCACCCTGATCCAGGACACCCTTCAGGGCAAACCAGCCGGCCCCCAGGCCTCTATCCTATATAGTAAAAGGGTAATATGCCTCCCAGCACCAGGATCAGCGGAGCCATAAGGCCTCCTGGCACCGGATCAGCATGACAGGGGGCAGCGTCCAAACCCCCTGATCGGCCCTGCTCTGTGTGTGACAGGGTGCGGCGCCCCAACCCCCCCCCCCCCCCCCCCACACACACACACACAGGCCCTGCTCTGTGTGTGACAGGGTAGAGCCATAACCTCCCCATCGGCCCTGCCCTGAGTGTGACAGTGGCGGTGCCCCAACTCCCTGATCGGCCCTGCTCTGTGGGTGATAGAGGGCAGTGCCCCAACCCCCTGATCCGCTCTGCTCTGTGTGTGACGGGGCGGTGCCCTAACTCCCCTATCAGCCCTACTCTGTGCGTGACAGGGGGGAGCTCCCCAACCCCCTGATGGGCCCTGCTCTGTGCGTGACAGGGGGCAGCGCCCCAACTCCCCAATCAGCCCTGCTCTGAGCCCAACCAGGGGCTGCACCTAGGGATTGGGCCTGCCCTCTGCCACCCAGGAGCAGGCCTAAGCCAGCAGGTCGTTATCTCCTGAGGGGTCCCAGACTGCGAGAGGGCACAGGCCGGGCTGAGGGACCCTCCCTACCCCCCCGCCCCGAGTGCACAAATTTTTGTGCACAGGGCCTCTAGTATTTAAATATCCAGCTGTGCCCAAAATGCCCCTTTAGTCCTTGTTGGGACTGGTCCCCTTCAATCCATGGTCCCTCTGCTTGTCTTTCCTGGCACTAGACCTTTAGAATCTGGACTAGCTGGACTTACGTCCATCTACCTCATTTCCTGTGTGATCAGATCTGGGGCAAGAACACCATAAACACTGTGCGTCCAGAGGCCCGTGTTCTGGTTCCTTTCACTGTAGCACTATGTTTGATCACTCGGTGATGGTCACTCATCAGACCTCTTTATTGTACAGCTACCTTTTCCTCTTTGTGACTAAAGATACCATCACCCTGTAAACCTTCCATTCCCACATCCCTGTGCTCAGTCCTGGAAGCCCATCAACCATGTCACCATAGAGTGACGTTCTTGAATTATTTCCTGTGGGGATGCAAAAATATCATTCTTCTATATTTATTAGCTTGTCATTCTTCTGTAAAGAAACCTTTCCCTTTCTAATTGCCTCATAATGTATTCATGTAATTCTGTGGAATGTGCATGAATTCTTTGTTCCCTAAAGTACAGCTGATATACCAGGTAAATATTACTATTTAGAATTAATATTTTCTGTAGCCAGCAACAGCCAATTATTTTATATCAAAGCTAATTCAAATACATTAATCATTCTAATAATTACCATTCTTATGCCATCTATACTTTAACACCGTGGTTCTCAACCTTGGCTGCACATTAGAATCACCTGGGAATCTTTTTAAAATCCTGATTTCTGGGCCTCATCCTCCAGAAATTCTGTTTCTTTGTTATGGGGTGAGGCCACAACATTAGTAACAAAGAAACAGAATTTCTGGAGGATGAGGCCCAGAAATCAGGATTTTAAAAAGATTCCCAGGTGATTCTAATGTGCAGCCAAGGTTGAGAACCGCTGCTTTAACAGAAGTCATCATAATTACTTTTGATATTGAGTTATACAATGTCCACCCAACAAAGGAGAAATGCCTATCTTTTTATTTATAGGCTTCCAAAGTCCATCATAATCACAGACACCACAGATGAAAGTACTTACATATAATCCTCTCCTTTAAGAAAAAGAAACTGCAGTAGGTCCTTAGTAAACATGTACACAAACACTTCCCAATCCTCAAATCCTCTTAAATGTATTCTTTTTAAATTCTTACTGCACGGGTGGAGGGGTGTTAAAGGGACACTGTAATACTGTCGACAACAACAAGTCCTGCTGTGCCTACCAGCATCGCCTGCATCCTGCCCCAAGCTGGCTTCTGCCAGCACGTTTGTGTTCACATTCCTGTCACAGTCCGGCCCCGGGAGCAGAGCACCATCCAGATCTGAAAGAGATGGAGAGTCATCTGTTATTACAGCCGCACCACAGCTGCCATTCAACACACTCCCTTCTGGAACTGTTTCTTGGGCACACAGAGGGCTATCTGCAAGTGCTGAACACCTGCTCAACACCGCAAGGCACGGAAGGGTGAGACATGATTTTCAACCACAAGAGTAAGTGCACACGCAGCAGCAAGCACAGTGTACTGGAGAGCATGGGCTGCCAGCCTGGGGGCACCGGTACTCCAGCTCCATTGGCTACTGGCTACATGAGCGCATGTCAGTTTCCTCACATGCATCTACTTGTATCAGATTTGACAGAGAAATTAGGTTAATGCAAACCAAGTGTTATAATTATGATGTCTGGCACCCAACAGAGGATGACTACTGCTGGTACTAAGTACTAGATGTATAAAACATCCTATGGCTCAGAGCTGGGAAGGAAATATAAAGCTAAAATAAAAAGGAAGCTATCAGAGAAGAGGTCATTCCCAAGAGTTCATAGTGAACTGTGGAAAGGATGTGATAGGCAGCATAAAAGGAAAAAGCACACTAATGTGTTAATCCCTTTAAATCTGTTCCATCCCTTCATTTCTCTACCACTGCCTGCAACTGGCTCTTGTCTTTACTCTCCTGATTAGTGAGTAAATGACTCAAACAGTTCCTTGGTCTCCTTGCTTCCCAAATAACAGTGCTCCCACCACCACTCTCCCCACACACTGCCCGAGTGATCTTCCAAAAACATCAGTCTTTAAGTTGCTCCTTTACTTATGATCGCCCATGGTTAACCACAGCTTTTACGATAATCTTCAAACTCCTTTGAGTCCAAGGTAATGTTTCAGGTGCCTGCTTAGGAATCTAGACTCACCCACTGGCACCATCTACTCTCCCAGATGAATCACACATTTCTGAAGACAGTGTTAAAAATGCCGCGTACTATGGACTGTCCCTCTTCTGCCTTCTATTCAAGACCCATCCTTGGTATCACCATTCTGTACTGCTCCGAGTCTCAATACTAAAGGTTAAAAAGTTTATGGTGGGCAAATATAATCATACAATGAAACGCTACCCAGCAGTGGTTCTAGTGCAGCTATAAACCCCAAACCACCCACCAGATCTGGTACTTTCACACTACGAGGCCAGTAGGATAACACTTCCATCATGACCGAGAGAAGAATAGTTTAATTGATCCCAAGTAGACACAAATAGTCATGTAGGCTCCTGCAGGCTTCTGTAAAGAATTTGGCCTTTTTTTGCTAAGAGCAATAAAAGGGTTTTAAACAGGCTGTTAGGCTCGTTTGTCTTTTAAAAAAAAAAAAAAAAAAAAAAAACACCAAAAAACTATTCCTTGTGTAGGAATGAATCAAAGGAGGGCAAGAGGAGATATAGGGAGACCAGTTAGGAAGCTGTTTTAATACTACAAGTGAGAGCTGGTGGTGGCTTGTGACTTGGTTGAATGGCCATGGCAAATGGAGAAAAGTGGATGAATTTGAGAGTTTGTGGGGCAAAACTGACAGGGTTTGGTGACAGACTGGGTGCTGGGGTGGGGGCGAAGGTCATGAGCACGTTTCTAGAGTGTTGCTAATGGCAGCTGAGAACCTGAGGAAAGAGCCCATTCTGGAGGAACAGGAGGTGTAGGAAGTTCAATTGTGAAATTTACTGAGTGAAACATACTTCAGAACAAGGCTGAATAATATGCTTGGGGTGGGACGGGGTGAAAAAGGCAGCGCTAGGACTTCCTGGGACCAGCTCTGCCACGGCCCCGCTGTGAAACAGGCTACTTTGCTTCTGTGATTGAGGACCGCGCCACAGTGCTCGTGCAGTCCCTCCCCCAGCAGCAGTGCTAGTTGGGAACTTCCTAGAAATGGCATTTTCAGGCCCACCACAGACCTACCAGAGACTCTGGAGGTGGGGCCCAGCAACCTGGAGTTAGTAAGTCCTCTAGGGGACTTTGATGCTCAGGGAAGACTTAGGGCTGTATTTTTTTCTTCCAGGTGGAGAAATTTAGTACCAAAAACTTTAGATTTGGTGCTTGAGCTAGGGACAAAAATGTTTGAGTCGTTAGAATGCACATGGCAAATAAAGCCATGGGAGTAAACAGATGAGGCCTTGAGGAATCCTAGCATTTAATAATCTGCCAAAGGGTATAAAAAGATTGTTAGAAAAGTATTTCAAGAAGTAGTCCACTGTGACAGTGCTGTCAAGAATTCAAGATGAAGCCTGAAAATATGGGTCACTTTCATTTCATCCAAGAATCCTGAGCACCTCAGTGGGTGGGTGGGGGCAAGCAGAAAGTAACAATGGCCTGTGTTAAGAATGGGAGATAGCCCTAACCGGTTTGGCTCAGTGGATAGAGCGTCGACCTGCGGACTCAAAGGTCCCAGGTTCGATTCCGGTCAAGGGCATGTACCTTGGTTGCGGGCACATCCCCAGTAGGAGGTGTGCAGGAGGCAGCTGATCGATGTTTCTCTCTCATTGATGTTTCTAACTCTCTATCCCTCTCCCTTCCTCTCTGTAAAAAAAAAAATCAATAAAATATATTTAAAAAAAAAGAATGGGAGATAATGAATTAGGAGATAATACAATTTGAGAAATTTGGCTGTAAAAGGGAAGAGTGCCGAATAGAATAAGAGTTTTGTCATTTATAAGATGAAAGTAATAAACATATTTAAATGCTGAAAGGAAGAAGTCACTAAGAAGGGGAGAAGTTAAAGCTATTGAAGAAATACCACAAAAAGAAATGGTCAGGTTTGTAAGATTCCCAGGGAGTCTGTTTGGGTAACAGGAGAGAGAGCAAGGAACATCTGTCCGGATAGGAGTTTGAAGGCAGCACTCAGGACTTTTCTGTCCAGTAGATGGGAGGGTGATGCCAGAGTATGAAATAGGTGGGACGTCAAGAGGATGACTGAGAAGTAAACAGACCACACTCCTTCACCTGGTCCTTCAGAGCAGAACACTATTTGGGTCTTATTTTCCCAACTAGAGGCCCGGTGCATGAAATTCGTGCATGGGGGGTATGTCCCTCAGCCCAGCCTGCACCCTCTCCAATCTGGGACCTCTCAAGGGATGTCTGACTGCCCGTTTAGGACATCCCTCTCACAATCCAGGACTGCTGTCTCCCAACCGCTTGCCTGCCAGCCTGATCGATGCCTAACTGCTCCCCTGCCGGCCTGGTCACCCCTAACTGCCCTCCCCTGCTGGCCCAGTCATCCCTAATTGCCCTCCCCAGCAGGCCTGATCGCCCCCAACTACCCTCCCTTGCAGGCCTAGTCTCTCCCAACTGCCCTCTCCTGCTGGCCTGATCGAGCACAATTGCCCTCCCCTTCTGGCCATCTTGTGTGTTGGAGTGATGATCAATTTGCATATTACCTCTACTAGATGGGATATTTATCAAAATGCATAACAAATAAAAAGCTTTTCAAGAAATGTTAAATGCTACTTAAATAATCTGCCCTTTGCAACATTACTAGTTTAGTTGTAATTAATGGTGTTTGAAGAATAATTTCTGTTTTCAGGTGTACAATTGCACTAAAACACGTCCATACACTGAAAAATAAGTGAAATTCAGTAGCTTTGTTTTCCTACGAAAAGTTAAATGTATTTTGAAATTCAAAAATAAAATGCAAATCACTATCCAAACAATGTTATTAAGTTTCTGTCTTTTAAAAACAGTAATTCGAAAGTGTAGCCTGTTGAGAGGGCATTTGTCAAATTCCCACAATGGTTTGTCAATATGGGGTATTTCTATTTATGTAACATTCTATAGTGATTTGTTGAAGGCTTTCCTCTGCTGGTTCTTAAAACAGACATCTCCCGTCTTCTACCCCATCTCGAAAGTATTAGAATTTAACTTGTAATCTTTAATCCTACATGGACACTAAGTACACAACAGCAATAATAGATGGCTAGTGTAGTCGTCCTGTGTGCAATATTTCCCCTCCGCACAAAACCACACCCGTGCTAGACAGTAAATCTCTTTGGAGAGGTACCAGCTACTTGGTTCTTGGTATTAAAAACAAACCTCAACACAGGTGAGCTCTGCCAGGCTGACAACAGCTTTCCTAAGTAGCATGCTTAATGCATGAAGCAATATATCACATCACTCTGGACCTTACGTGACACCAGCCAAACTGCCTAGCAACTCATTTCTCATCAGTTTCGCTGATGTGAGTGGGAGAGAAGCCAGGTAACCAACTGTTCACTTGATATAGGGACGAATTTGCTTCGCTGAGAAGCAAAGGCAGTAAATCTTCCTCACCATCTTTTTCTCTAAAATTATAAGATTAAAAAGTAAACTCTTTAACATATTTGCTTTTCTAACATTCATGACTTTGCTATGGAAATCTTTCACTTCATTTAAACTTAGCAAAAAGGGCTAAGATCTCTCTACAATTGTCAGACCTTTTAAAGAACTATTAAAACGTTAGTTTCACAAGATAACAGCTTTCTGAATGGTAGCAGGTATTATGTGTGCTGTGTAATATGATTCAAATCATCAGAGCTAAATGATAAGCCATGTATAATTTCTTCTATTTTTACAAATGTCTTTCTCCCATGAACAGGTAATAGCAGACCCCTCCCTCAAAGAAGACAAAGAACAGAGTTTATGCATCAAGCAGTAAGTCCTCTGTATATGCTTTCTCACACAAACTTTCCATGTGTATGTCACAATAGTAAGAATGTTCGTATCCTTGTTGCATGAGGGAGCTAAGATTAAGCTAGACTCTAGCTCAGCCGTGGGCAAACTACGGCCCGCGGGCCGGATCCGGCCCGTTTGAAATGAATAAAACTAAAAAAAAAAAAAGACCATACCCTTTTATGTAATGATGTTTACTTTGAATTTATATTAGTTCACACAAACACTCCATCCATGCTTTGGTTCCGGCCCTCCGGTCCAGTTTAAGAACCCATTGTGGCCCTTGAGTCAAAAAGTTTGCCCACCCCTGCTCTAGCTGCTAGAGATAGAGAGCTGCATTGCTCATTGACTCAACTCCTGGTAATGTGTTACAAGCACCAGGCATGTGGCCTGGTGCAGAGCAAACAACCAAAAAGGGCTCAATTTGCAATGCTGTCCACCTTAAACTCACTTTCTAGTGATACTTGATACACTGTTCTGCTAAAGGAGCAAAGATAACCCTCACTACACTCTGCTAAACCAGCATTCAACTTTATTAACTTCCCTTTATTTAATACAACCATTTCAAAATCTTAAATGCACCTTCGATGACAGCTATCACTGTTCCTTGCACGTATACATTATCTTTAAAGCATCCTCCAGCCCAGCCAGTGTTACTCAGTGGTTGAGCCTCAATCTATGAACCATGAGGACACATGACTGGATTGTGGGTTGGATCCCCAGTAGGGGGGTGTGGGAGGCAGCTGATCAATGATTCTTTCTCATTATTGATGTTTCTATCTTTCTCTCCCTCTCTGAAATCAATAATATAAAAAAATAATATAGCAACCTCCTCCTCAGAATTCATTTTTAAAATAATTCTCTGATTAACATGTCTTGCCTTTTTAAAACATGACCTCTTGTAGGTCATGGGTTTTTTAAAAATCTGGTTCACAAGCAATGGAAAGAGCATCCTATATAATAAAAAGCTAATATGCAAATTGACCAAACGGCCAAATGACCAGTCGCTATGATGCGCACTGACCACCAGGGGGCAGATGCTCAACGCAACCTCTCCCGCCTCCACAGCAGCACTAAGGATGTCTGACTTATGGTGGGCCTAAGCCATCAGTCAGACATCTCCCGAGGGCTCCTGGACTGTGAGAGAGAGCAGGCCAGGCTGAGGAACACCACCCCCAACCCCCACCCCTGCGGAGTGCACGAATTTCGTGCACTGGGCCTCTAGTGTTTTTATGAACAGGTATAGGTTATTTTCACTTCCTTCACTGAGATCAGTATTTCCCTCGTTCAGTGGAGTAAACAGTTGCGATGTGGTCTATGCAATAAAGCACCCTTGAGCTCCTGCAGCAGTTCCCCTCCACGCGGAACTGCGCCTCCCAGCCTGGGCTCTCCCGTTCCCTCGCACTCCTCAAGGCGGGCACTCTGCCATGACCAGACCTCATCAGGCTCCCGGGTCACTTCCCACTCCATGAACAACACCCTACAAATGCTTTTGTGTTAAAGGCAAATATAAACAGATCGAATCTCTAGTTAAAACCTCTCGCTGTCTCAGAATCTAAAAGAATTTCACAATTACCACGTCAAACAGAATCACAGTCTGGCCCTAACCTACCCACCAACCTCATCTCCCTGTGACAGCCCCTTTCTATTCTTTTACCCACTATTCCAACTTGTCAGCTGCAGCAGGAAACATCCTCCTCCCTCCTGGCAAACCCCACCATACGAGGGCCAAGCCCACTGCTGCCTCTGCAGTAAGCTCTCCCCATGCTTCTTACTGAGCACCCATCACACTGCACTGGGTGCCACGGCCACCCCACTGTGAACACGTGTGCTCCGTCTTACATCAACATCATCTGGCATGTTGCTTAGTTTCTTGGAGTTTTAAATAAAACTTTTATTACCAAATTTCCTCGTGTTATGATGTGAAAAACTACTTTGGAGTCCCAGAAATGTAATATTTGGATATAACAACTTTTCTGGAAAGGAAAGCTTTGAAAATTTAAAACTATCTGGTCACCCAGAATATTAAAGTTCTGTCAGAAATCAAACAGTCAGTGTAACAGAAACTCGATTTGACGTTTTCAGGGTTTAGAAAATGTAATGCCCTTAGCAGGTGGTAACCACAAAGATGCCCTTCTCCCAGGTCCACACAAGCCTCCTCAGCACCCAGCAGGGGTCTGGCCACACCGTCTGTGTCCTCGGGGCTCTCACTTAGGTTAGCACAGCCATCTTTTGGGTCAAACAAATACGGAAAACGGGGGAGGAAAGAACACAGGTGGAGGAAAGATAGAGAAGGGGAAAGAGATGGCAGCATAGGCTTACCACCATATAGATGCCTACTAGCATTCTTTCAAGATTAAATATTGAAGAGTCTTAGGCATTACTATATTTTATAGCCCATGAACTACTGGTGGATTTTTTTTTTTTTTTTAATGAGTATCAGGGTCCTGGCCAGGGTGGCTCAGTTGGTTGGAGCATCATCCCATATGCCAAAAGGTTGCAGGTTCGATTCCCAGTCAGGGCAAATACCTAGGTTTCAGGTTAGATCCTTGGTTGGGGCATATATGGGAGGCAACCGATCAATGTTTCTCTCTTTCTCTCTCAAATCAGTAAACATGACCAAGACCACCTTGTTCCAGAGTATTTGTACAGTATTAAAATTTTTTAATGAGCACCAGACTTTCAAACTACTATTTAAAACTCAATTGTAACAGTTTATTAAAAAAAAAATAAATCATCACTTAAATTATACTCAACCAAAAGGATGCTGGGAAGATGAGGAAGAACATCTGGAATCCTTAGAGCAGTGGTTCTCAACCTTGGCTGCACATTAGAATCACCTGGGAATCTTTTTAAAATCCTGATTTCTGGGCCTCACCCTCAGGAAATTCTGTTTCTTTGTTACTAATGTTGTGGCCCCACCCCATAACAAAGAAACTGAATTTCGGAGGATGAGGCCCAGAAATCAGGATTTTAAAAAGATTCCCAGGTGATTCTAATGTGCAACCAAGGTTGAGAACCACTGCCTTAGAGCTGTGGTCAGCAAACTGAGGCTCACGAGCCACATGTGGCTCTTTGGCCCCTTGAGTGTGGCTCTTCCACAAAATACCACGTGCGGGCACGCATGTACAGTGCAATTGAAACTTCGTGGCCCATGTGCAGAAGTCGGTATTTTGTGGAAGAGCTACATTCAAGGAGCCAAAGAGCCGCATGTGGCTCACAAGCCGCAGTTTGCTGAACACTGCCTTAGAGGAAGAAAACTAACCCAAGATCTAGGCCCATCACCTGTTATCTGAAACCCCTGAGGTGAGGTACAGAAGGCAGATATTTCAGGGCTTAGAAAGTAATTAACTACAACACTCCCGGTGGGGTCTGTACAGCATCCTGCAATCAAAACAGCACTTCCGCAACAAAACAGAGATTCACAGCTAAGGGAGTAAAACTATCAATAGCTGGTTTTGCTGCCAACTGGGTATCAGGTTTTGTTATAAAAATGATTAAGAAAAAGCTTTAGGTAGTTTTATAGCTTTCAAGATTTTAGAATTAAGATATTTTCCTTCCTTCCTTTCCATTGCAGTGGTTCTCAACTCGTGCGTCTCGACCCCTTTGGGGGTCAAACGGCTCTTTCACAGGGGTCGCCTAAGACCATCCTGCATATCAGATATTTACATTACAATTCATAACAGTGGCAACATTACAGTTATGAAGTAGCAACGAAAATAATTTTATGGTTGGGTCACAACATGAGGAACTGTATTTAAAGGGCCAGAAGGTTGAGAACCACTGCTTAGAGACATCATGTGGGATAAACTCAGGGCTAGTTAAGTGGCAAAACTGAGTCCAAAGCCCAAGCTCCATGGTTTTTAAACGTATTTTAAATAGTTCACACAGCAAACATATGTGACATGGTCAAAATATTAGAAGTCTCAAATCATATGGTCATTTTTTCAAGTGTAAAGATGTTTAATAACTTTAAAAATATGGTCACTTAGAAAGCATTTTTAGATTCTGCAGCACATGAAAATAATGCCAAGTACCAACTACTACCCAAAACACAACAGAGCAGAAGTGGTGGTCAGCTGGTAACTAATTACAGAGTTTACTCTAATTAGAAGAAGTATTTCAAGTATGTGCCACGTTAGGGTATCTTAAAAATACTGAGTTTGAGCATTATTTTCTCAAAATTGTTTAATAAATACTCAAATTAGGTTTTTTAGACAAAAGGAGGTTATAAAAACTGAAAATGTAAAGCTTAAACCCAACTCAACTCAATTCACAAATGTTGTGCAGCTGTTTTCCCATCAGAAATACAGATGAGAGAAAGGAGCTTTTAGATGAACTGTATCCCTTGACCAAGACCACCTTGTTCCCGAGTACTGTTATCAGTATAGGATTCTCTCAGCTTCTATGAAAGATAGAAATCAATTACATAGTCTGCTGCTGCATCACTAGAAAATGCTTCTGAGGACGCTGTCTGTCATACTGGTTGGTGTCAACTTGACAAAACCGCACAGAAGATTCCTTCCAGAATCCAGTGCCAGAAGCCTGTCACCCTGCAGAACGGCTGTCCCCTTTTGAAAGAAGCTGCTTAGACTATATGGCACTTTGGAAAAGGCCAAACAGAGAGATGTGAAAGGCCAATTGCTGCCAGAAGCCTGAGGACAGGGAGGGAGGGGTGAAGAGGTGGCGTGTGGGACTTTTTGGGCAGTGGAACTAGTCTTTATGTTAGTTCAAAGCGGATCTAACTTTGAGTAGTGAGTCCAATAACAGACATGCTAGCCTCCGATTAAAAATACCCTCTGAATCAAGTTCCTGATATCCATGGGTGTGTTGTCTTCTCTTAACATTTTACAACATTTCTTTGAGGCATCCAAACACCAGCTTCAACATTATGCGGCAAAAAGACATTATTTAGAGCTGTGCTATACAAACTGTAGGCTTAAGAAACCCAAATGTGCCAAGCAATGCTTGGAGAAAAAGTGAAGAGTTCGCAACTCTCCAGACATTTAGGTATAGAACCTTAAATTATTTTAAAAGCATTTATTTCACTGAAAACTTCCTCTATTTACTTAATAAAATGAAATGAAAGTATAATCAATGTGTGGGGTTCATAAAAATGTTTGAAGTTTTAAAAGGGACTAGTTTTTAAAAAAGAATGGGTCTAGATTACAGTGGTTCTCAACCTTCTGGCCCTTTAAATACAGTTCCTCATGTTGTGACCCAACCATGAAATTATTTTCGTTGCTACTTCGTAACTGTAATGTTGCTACTGTTATGAATCGTAATGTAAATATTTGATATGCAGGATGGTCTTAGGCGACCCCTGTGAAAGGGTTGTTCAACCGCCAAAGGGGTCGCGACCCACAGGTTGAGAACCATTGGTCTAGAAGATCAAGCATGTCAATATCACGGCCCTTGGGCCACGTGCAGCCCACAACAAGTATTTTTGTGGCCCAGCTAATATAACGGTATGTAAAAAACGTTTTAATAAAAATTTCAACTTAATTTTTACAATATCCTATTACACATGATTATTAATAGAGTTACAATGTTCGCTGATGACTCATTACTATAATCATGTTGCATTCATTTCCCTTACTCGCCCTACGTGCAGGCGCACCATTTCTCTCCACTAATACTAGCAGCGAATATTTTAGCAGACAATTGCCACGTCATTAGTCTTGTACAGACTTGTTTGGTGTGTGCAACAGGAAGTATTCCACTTTTGGAGAACAAGAAAAATAGATCTGTGTTACGCTTATTAACTTGTGCAGTTATTCAGTGTCTGGTAAGTTAATATTCAAGAAAAAATATTAAATTTTATTTAAACGTTCTATTATTTTATGTTAACGATGACTCATTTATTTCAGCTCTTTGTATTCAGCATGTCTCTATAGAAATAAACCTATATTTCTATGAAAATTGAAGCTTTTGCCGATACCGGTTTGGCTCAGTGGATAGAGCGTCGGCCTGCGGACTGAAGGGTCCCAGGTTCGATTCCGGTCAAGGGCATGTACCTGGGTTGCGGGCACACCCCCAGTGGGAGATGTGTAGGAGGCAGCTGATCGGTGTTTCTCTCTCATCGATGTTTCTAACTCTCTATCTTTCTCCCTTCCTCTCTGTAAAAAATCAATAAAATATATTTAAAAAAAAAAAAGAAAGAAAATTGAAGCTTTTGTTTTTTTGCGGCCCCCATAAACTTACACCTTATTTGGCCCGTGATAGCCTTTGAGTTTGACATGCTTGTACTAAACCAGCGGTTCTCAACCTGTGGGTCGCGACCCCTTTGGCGATTGAACGACCCTTTCACAGGGGTCGCCTAAGACCATCCTGCATATCAGATATTTATATCACGATTCATAACAGTAGCAACATTACAGTTATGAAGTAGCAACGAAAATAGTTTTATTGTTTGGTCACAACATGAGGAACTGTATTTGAAGGGCCAGAAGGTTGAGAATCACTGTACTAGACAGTCTTAACAAAACATGAGACCTGCCTCTATTATCTCCTAGCTGAATGACCTTGAGCAAGGCCTGACCCTCAGTAAACACAGACCCACTGTGTTCTCTACTGGTCAGAACTTGCCTAAGAGGTGTAGTCTATTCTGTCCACCAAAACTTCCAGGTGAAACAAGCCAGGTGATGTCTATGACTGGAAAAATCCACAAGGTGGGAGGTACAGCACTTAGCCCAGACGACTTCAGGGAAATTCTTTAAATGCTAATATCTGAAGAGTTATCAGGCAGATTAGAGGTTAGAGGTTGGGCTCAGATTATACTGCCCAAAATGACAGAATTTAGTAATTAAAGCAAAGCAATTTTTGGCTCAATATAAAATAACTTCCCAATAATCATAGTTAATTATCCTATACTGGAATAGGCTGCTTATAAAAGTATTCTAAGTATTCAAACAGAAAGTCAAGCTGAAACTATAAGACCATTTTATATAGAATTTGGTGGGAATTACACTGTACTGGAAAGCCGATTTTAAATAACCTCAATAGCCTCCCAACTTTAAGAGGGATTAAAATGACCATGATCGGTGTTGTGTTTTTATGTACATTTTAAAGATGAGAAATTGAGGATAAGAGTTAATTTGAAGGAGAAGAGCTCATTTCCAAATCCTGAATCTATTTGGGTTCTTTCCTCTCTTTGAGTGGTTCTCATCCTTGGCTCACATTATAATCACCTGTATACCTTATAACAAACCCACCAACCAGGCCACATCCCCGACCAATTAACCAGAATAACTAATGGAGAGACCCACGTAATGCCAACATACGGGCACGACTGATACCCACTGTTCTGCACCAAGGGTCGGCAATCCAGCTTTCTTGGAACACATCCATGTGCATGTTTCTATCCCGTATGACTGTTTTCATGCTACAATGGCTGAGTTAAGTAACTGACCTTATGACCAGCAAAGCCAAAATAGTTACTGTTTGGCCCTTTACAGTAAAAATTTGCCAATCCCTGGCTCTATATCAATTGTGTCCTAACTCTTATAAACCGGATGGAGAAGACCACCAAACAGTGTTTACTACACACACCTGATGTTCAAACAAGCAAAATTTCTACTGATGAAAACTAAACCCAAACCTAAAAAGCCACAGGAACCATTTCACAGGATTACTATGACATTTTGCCCTTTCCCAAAGGGAAAAGGAAATAAAAACAGTAATTCTTTTTAACAGAAAGTACTCCACCCCCACATGATCACCATCATGGAAATCAGACACTGAACAGCGACAGAGCTTCAGGGCAAAGCAAGCATTACATCACGTGCGGCGCTGGACAAGTGTGGGGTCTGCAGAGAAAACCTCCAACCCACCGGGCTGCTGCTTCAAATAAAAAGTTAGACAGGGGTAGTCAAGTTACGTTAAGGCAAAGTTCCAATCTATTTCCACCCCTCAATAATGCCCTGCACCCCACTTTTTTGAAAACCCACACAACAAATATGACATGCTAAGATTCTTGTACATACTCCTTTGATATATTGAAAAGTCTCAAAGAAAAATTTCAGAGGCCTCCCTTAACTAAGGAAAATGAGGTAAGAGTGGGACAAATTTAAATATTCCAGCTTCTGTAATATTTATTGTAAGAACAGCAGCTCTACACAAATGAGAATAACACTATTACCATTTGCAAAAATCTATAAGCACTTGTAAATGTTTAATTTACCGAAAACATTAAAGAGTAAAGGATGCTGCCTGGGCAATGTGGCTCAGTGGTTAAGCATCAACCCATGAACCAGGAGGTTAGGGTTCATTTCTGGTCAGGGCACAGGCCTGGGTTGCAGGCTCAATCCCAGTAGGGGCATGTAGGAGGCAGCCAATCAATGCTTCTCTCTCATCATTGATGTTTCTCTCTCTCTGAAGTCAACACAAATATATTTTTAAAAGAGTAAAGGATATTAACTAGGTATCAAAAATGTTCTGAAATAACAAACTACATCTTACAACTAAAGAACTTATCGTTCCCAGCACTCGGTGGAAAAAAGGTGAGCAGAGTCTAAAGCAGGAAAGTCAAATTACTAAACATTGAGTGACGTCTGCATGCCAAACAATATAGGCAAATGCCTGATTATTAACACAGCCTTTGCATAACCCACAGCCACAGGCCTAGAGAAAATGCTAAGATACCAAAATTATGTGCTTGAATAATTTCACCCTTCTATTTTAAATATTCAAATTTCTTATTAGTTACGTGTATTTCATAATGACAAAAAAACTTTAAAAAGCATACTTCAACATTATTGCCAAATGGAATTATGTTGAAAACTGAAATAACTTTGTATGCACAATATTTACCCGGTTCTTCCTTAATGAACGACATATCTTCTTCTGGATAGGCAACAGGTGGCTGCATCACGGAGCAGTCTTCCAAACTTGTTTCATTATTAGGTGGTATATTATAAATAAATCTCTTTGCAGTTTGGTTTTTCCTCCTTGTTTTGTTGCCAGTTTCTTGAATTCCCTGGGAGCCCATATTATTCCAAATAAACACTTTTGTTTGACTTGGGACTTCACTTTCAGCCAATTCAGGTGAACCATCCTGAGCCCAACCACTGTCATTCATTTGGTAGTTCTCCATTTGGCCCTCATCGACATTGCAACCATCATTTTCAGTTTTTACATTACTTGCCAAATTGGTAAGATTCCGTGTTGCCCAAAAACTGGCAATTTTTTGATCCCGCGATGAAGACAGACCATCTCTACTAACTGGTTTTCTGTTGTTATAGTCCACAACCACAGACTCCGGAGCTTCAGATTTAATGCTTATATTTAAGGCATCTTTAATGAAATTTCGGCAAGTCTGAACAACTTCGCTCATTTGCAGGTAGCTGGCCACGGTCATCACTTCAATGGCATTTTGGCTTGTGAGCACCAGGTTACCAGAGTACAGGAAGTCCAAGATGACGGAGAAACCTTGAACTGCAGCAATATCTAAGTGGGTAGTATTGTTTTGGTTAGGGCTTTCTTTGTTGGAAAAGCAATATAAAGTCTTAAAGAAACGGCTGCCTGCAACCAGGATGTTCTTATGAGCTTTAAAGATTTTTCCGCTCACCACAATGCTGACATCACAAAGAATACCTTTCTTTCTCTGCTCATTTAATTGTCGAAGAAGTTGATAGCAATAAGAGTTTTCATTTGGCCTACTATTAAAGTCACAGTATCCCTCTTCTGAAGGTATTTCTGATTCCTATAAGTGAATGGAAAACATAAATGTTAAACTCAAGTTCCTCATATAAAATAGGTAGTACTTGCATATCCTCCTGTGTACTTTAAATAATCTCTACATTACTTATAATATCCACTACAATGGAAATGCTGTGTAAATAGTTATTATACTGTGTTGTTCAGGGAATAATGACAAGAAAAAAGTCCGTGCATCTTCAGTACAAGCTCAACCATAGCCGCCCTAACTCCATAGTACATGTCAGCAACAAAGTAATGTTTTTTCCCAACATGTTTGACCTGCGGCTGGTTGAATGGGTGGATGCAGAACCTGCAGGTGCAGAGGGCTGAATGTACACTAACGTTAGTAATCACCACAAAGTGCTCACATCCCAAGTGCTGAGAGGAAAGTGTGAACAGCTTGGGGCACGCCATTGCTAATATAAGAAAAATCGGACACCTGAATGAGAATCAGCAGGATTTCATATACAGAGTAACATGTATCATGTCCTTCTTGAAATATAAAGTAAGGACAAGAATTAAGAATTACTGAAGTTAAAATAAAACACTCTGTAGTGCATTAGCATTAGCAAAGCAGGAGCTGCTTCGAAGCTGGCACACTCAGCACCCGCACTGCAGGAAGGACATGGCTATGTCTAACTGTAGTGACCATTTTAGGCTCTGGTCGTTGTGTTCTCAATCTCCTGGGCTAGCCCCAGGTTCTGAAATTCCCCGCCATTATCAGACCAAATATCCTAATTTTAAAAAATAACTCATACAAAAGCCTGTACACCAAAACATTTGCCCATTCTATTTTAAACACAAACTACACAAATCAAGCACAGTTATTCAACCACTTTTTCTCTCATTACTATTGTATAACAGTGATGTTCCCTAATTTTACAAGCAACACTAGCAACTTCTTTTCCACTACGATCAGAGCACCTATTAAATGTGCCCTTGGAGACAAATGGTTTACAAGTCAGTGTGTGTTGCTTTCCAAGGGGAGTATTACTTGAGGATTTGGGTGAAACATAGCTAAAATAAATGGCCAATATTATTTGCTGAACCAAATAAGAAATTCTTATACTAAAGGCAAAAAGTTATCACTAGTGATCAAGACTCCTAAAGCACTGAAGACTAAGACACGGGTGTTAGAAGCACAGGAGGTGCATCTAATCCAGATTTCTCTTGGGATGGGGGGGGGGGGGGGGGACGTTTGGAGGAAAGATTTGAGACTTAGAAGATGAAAGAGAAGGATGGAAGGATGTGCATTCTAAGCAAAGTAGATAGTGGGAGAAAAAGAACCAAGATGGCTACAATAGCCTTACAATTCCAGATTTCTTAAAATACTCCAGGGTGATCCAAAAACCCAAGATATGCAAATGTGCACTTACTAACATTTAAAAGTTTCTATAGCTTTCATCAGATTATTAAGAGATTAGAATCCCCGACAAGATTAAGAATCACTTCTATAGGTGCCAGAGCTTTAGAAGCAGAGTGATCTGATTGGATTAGTGGAAGAGATGACCGGAGCTAAGTAGAGGATTAATACTGGGGGACTAGGACTGGAGATACTGACCAGCGGAAGCCACTGTTAACAGTGTAACATACTTGCAATAATCAAGGACCTTAACTAGGGAAGATGGATAATGTTAATAGGGGGAGAGGTGGTGAGGCAGAGTTTGGAAAAATATTTGGGAGGTAAAAATCAGAACTTGAGTGATTAACTGGATTGTGGGGGTTGGGGAGAAAAGAATCAGAGGGTCCTCAGCATTCTAGCTTGGGAAGCTAGATAATGCCACCAATTTGTAGGGAAATCTACACCACCCTTCTGAGGGAGAGTGAGAGAGAGAACTTCAGTTGCAAGCAGTAAACTCAACTGTAGTCAATCAATAAATAAGAAAATGCTATTTAGCTAAAAACCAACAAGCAATTAGCATTTACTTCCCTGCCCAGAATTATAGTCCCCTTTCAAAAAACAATTATGGATTCAAACACAATGTTAGGACCTAATAATATTCTACAAAGTGGTTCTTTAATGGGCATAGGTTCATCTTTAATATTTCTTCTTCTTAGTGAGAGGGTTTTCAGATTTTCCTCCTAAATTGACAAAAACAATAATCCTGAGCCATACTGTTGCCAAATTCAAAGAAGGCTGGTAGCTTTGCTTCACCTTTGCTTTAGTGATGATCTCAACATAGTCCACTTAATAATGTCAACCAGACCAGATCTGAATTCAGCATTTACTTTCTGGAAAGGCTAAGTAAATGCGTAACACCAATACATCTGAGTGCGTGTCTCAGGGTTAGTAAACTGGAAAGGGCTGGCACAATGTGCGATGTAAGCTATGAAATTCCACAAGTGGGTAGAAAGTGACCTGAACCAACAGACAGTGGAATAATCACTGTTAAAACAATTTTTTAAAGTCCTGTAGGCCAAATGGTCAATTCCTGTATGAGCTAATTATTGAACTTCTATAAAGACATAGTCAGTTGTTACTCAAAATACAAGGGATAGCCTGGCCGCTGTGACTCTGCGATTGAGGGTCAACCTATGAACCAGGAGGTCACAGTTAGATTCCCGGCAAGGGCACATTTCTGGGGTTGCAGGCTCGACTCCCAGTAGGGGGAGTGCAGGAGGCAGCCAATAGATGATTCTCATCATTGATGTTTCTGTTTCTCTCTCTCCCTCTCCCTCTCCCTCTCCCTCTCCCTTCCTCACTATATGCTGTCCCTTACATGTTATACTCACATATGCTTATAAAGAATTACAGGCTTCTCTTTGAAATTGAAGGCCCAGAACAGATTTTGAAAGCTTATTTACAGACTCTTCCATGAGGAGTCCTTCACAACTAACATCCAGTTAACAAGAATATCAAACTTTTTAAGAAGGTGCTATAATATTTTAGTCACCACCATGAAATTAATGAAAAAGAACTTTTCTTACCTAGAGGAAAAATAAGAAAGAAAATTAACCCTTAATGACATACTAAGATTTGGCCAAACTCCTCTCAAAAAACGGGCCTCCTTAAAACAACAAAAAAAGAGTGTGTATGTAATAGAGTGAACTACCCCAACCTCCAACTGAATTCTTGCCTAAAGAACTAACTCTAACACTCTTATTTCAATGTTTTTAAGATAGGAGGAAGTTGATGCAAGGCATTTTTTTATGGAGCTGAGAAAAATGGCATGTGTGATGAGAAATCTCAGAATGTTCAAAGAACTGGATGGCCAAGGTCTCAGAGGTATGAAAAAGGGAACTGGTTTGCTCTCCAGAATCAGTGTGATTGCGTGAGATAAAGTAGCCTCCAAACTGATAAAACTGGTAACACTAAGACATGAGAAACACCAGGCCACAAAAAGCATCTTGTTACACTTATCTGCAAAGAAAATAAGAATGATGATAAAAATAGTCCTCATTTACTAAGTGATTATGTGCTGGCATATATACTTTGCATACATGAGAAGCTATGTTTTGCTTGCCAATAAAGAGAATTAGGATTCAGGTCTCCCTATCCTTAAACCCGAAAATGCTCTTACAGTCTGTGTTATACTGCCTCCTATTGGTAATCAAAGACTGCAGGACAATGGAAAAAAATGAACTGTCCACAGGATAGGTCAGTTCTTGAACCTATCACTCATATTAACAAGGAGAAATGTAGGTGGTACCTGCAAGGCACACACAATAGCAAATTAACACCCCAAACTAAGGTTAGCTAGAATTAACATAGACAAATGATTAGGATCAATTCAGAATGGAAACAATCCAAAATCCAACCAAGGGAACCAATATATAGCCTCAAAGTAAACTGTATCCCCTCAGTCTGATGAAAGAATGTCTCAAGAGAAAGAAGATGGGCTGCATAAGAGATCTATAAAAAGAGAGCTTCAAGGGGGCAAAGGAGATGGGAAGGGAGGGATAATTCAGAGATCAAGTTTAATAATGATTTTACCCAGGAGTGAATTCCCAGATCCGGATGCATGCCTGGGGGAGAATACATGCCCCACACCAAGTCTGTCATAAGGTGATCCAACTAATTCCCCTTCCTCTGATTTCAGGCTCACTAAGCAGCTAATTATAATCTGCATTTCCATTCAGCTTTGCCTACAGGGAGAGACTATGCTGATAAGAGGAGTAACTGGCCCATTGTACTAGTATATTAAGAAAGTTCTTTCTAATTGTCTATTTTAATTTTTCTGAATAACCAACCTACCATTATTTAGAAAAGTCTACTTTCATTTTCACAAGTTTCCCACCTCCATCATTTTACTTAACCCTTTAAAGCCTCGGACTCCTCTTCTGTAAAATGAGCGCAAAATGATGATTTTGCAGAGTTAAGGTAAATGCGTATTTGGCATATGGAAGACAAGGAAATGTTAGTTCTATTTCACTCCATGGCCCAAGCTCACAAAGCTAGTAATTGCAGAAAGCTGAGATCTGAACCCAGATTTACTCCAAAACCCGTTCTTTCCCCATTACAACATTCTTCACAGGCTCTGGTCTCAGTTATCACCAAGGGCTCTAAGGCTCAGGACAATTTACTTAACCTTTCTGGGCCTTGTATCTTTAAATAACCTTCCTTCTGGGCTTAGGCAGTTAAAATTTGTGCAAAACTATTGCCACTGTCCCCTGGGAAAAACAAACCTACACTTTAAAGTTCAAGCCTTAACTCCTGAGAAGGTTCTGGGCTATGGAGTTACTAGATGCTGCTTAATTAACTCCAGTGTAAGTGTTCTGAGCACCAAGATCATTCCAATAAACAGGGGGGCTACTATCTGCAAGTCGACTTTCCAAGCCAATGACTGGCTACAAGTACAAAAGAGAGAATCCCACCCACCAGCACAGGTTGTCCAAAAAGTCTTAAAGGAGAACTGATCAACCTCTGCTAGGCCTGAAAGGGGATTATCAAAATGGTCAGGATTACTCTCTCTAGAGTGGAAATATTAAAACAAAAAAGGAAGAACCAGTGTGCAGCTTACTTGTTTTGTAACTAAGGACTTGCTTTCAAGGAGTTTGATAAATATGTACTCTACCAGTCAAATCAACTTTTGAAAAAGGCGGATTATAAAAAATCTCAACACAGAAATCTGGGTAGAACAGGCAAAAACTACAGTAATTTACCCAAAGCAAAGTTCAACAAGTTCAAAGATGAATTCAGTAAAATTATGTACAAGAGAAAGGAGTGTTAAGCAAATAGCTTCCACTACATTTACATACTGCTCTCATATTTCAAACTATTCTGACTTGATGTAAAGAGTTTTCTCGGCTGGATGTTCTCCTAAAAGGGGTGGCATCAAAGGTGAAGGAAATTGTTTAATTCATTCTTCAAAGAGCTCCCAGGTTTGACTTCCACCAGCATGCTATAAAACACTGAACCTAAGGAGCTTTTCAAAAATCACAGGCAATGAAACTTTTGACCGCAAAGTCAACCTTTCCGGGTTAAAGCCTTCAACCTTGCTTTCCTAAGTTTTCTTTTTTATTCAATCTGATGGGGCAAAGAAATGAGTCGTAAAACAACGAAATAAAGTCAGCGCTCCGATGAATAAACTGTCATCCCCCCGCCCTCCCCAACTCACCGATTCACTTCTGAAAACTTGTTCCTGGGCTTCCCCACCTCCCACGCCCACGGGGCCCGCACCTCTCCCGGCCGCAAAGATGCTCCCCGGGGAGAGCGGCGCGCGGAGCTGACCGCCCTTCCCCGCCAGGACCGGGCGGGCAGGAGCGGGACCCGACCGTACCTGGGCGTTGGCTTCGTGGAGCCTGTGCTCCGTGGAGACGTGGTGCCGCAGGAGCAGGGTCTTCTTGTAGTTGCGGGTCCCTCGCGACAGCTCGTCGTGGCCCCCGGGGGGCAGGTCCCCGCCGCCGCCGTCCGCGGGGGTCTTCTGGCACCAGCCGCAGGACATGAGGCCGGTGTCCTGGCAGTAGCGCAGCCAGGGGAAGTCCCGCAGCCAGGCCGCCTGGAAGGAGCTCTGCAGCTTCTGCAGCAGGGACTTGGGCCGCGCGAGCGGGAGGTGCGGGACCGCCTCGCCGTCGCCGGGCCCCGCGCCGCCCTCCGCCTCGTCCCCGCCGTCGCCGCCCGACCGCCGGCCGCCGCCGCCGCCTTCCGCCCCGCTGCCGTCGCCCAGGCTCGCCCCCTCCTCGTCGTCCTCGGTGCTGTCGCTCAGGGACGCGCCGTCCGGCACCGAGTCCTTCCCTTCCAGCGCGTCCAGCTCCAGGTCCGCCGCCGCCGGCCCGCGCCCGTACGGATGCTTCGGGGGCCACGCCGGGGGGTCGGGCCGGCCGCGGCTGCTGCCATTGTTGCCGAGACCCCCGCCGCCGCCGCCGCCGCGGAAGGCCAGGGTCCGACGGTTCCTCTCGGCGAGCAGCGGGCCCCCCGCGCCGCCGCCCAGCGAGCCGGGGCCGCCCGCGTCCGGGGGCAGCGGCGGCTCCGGCGCCTCCTCGGCGGCCGCGGCCTCGGGGTCCTGGGGCTCCGGGCCCTCCGGGTCCGCTTCCTCGTCCGCCCCCCGCCCGTTGGGCTGCGGCGGCGCGGGCGGCCGGGGCGGGCGCGGCGGGGGCGGCTGGGGCCAAGCCGAGGCCTCCCCGCCGGCGTTATTGTTCGCGGAGCCGCCGCCGGCGAGCAGCCCGCCGCCCCGGAACGCCAGCGTCCTGCGGTTCATCTCGCTGAACGACATGGCGCGCGCCGCCGCCGCCCGGCCCGGCTCGGCCTGCCTCGGGCCGCGTCCCGCGCTCCCCGCCGCGCTCTCGCTCTCGCGGGGCCCGGCCTCGCCCTCCCGCCGGCCGCGCTCGCCGCCGGGGCCGCCGCCGCCGCCGGCCGCCCGCGCGCCCTGCGCCCCCGCCCCGCCGCGCTCCGGGCCGCGTCCCGCGCGGAGAAGGGGCGGCGGGGAGCGAGGCGCGGCGGGCGCGTGCGGCCTGGGAAGTTGGGCGGAGAGCGGGCGCCCCTCGCTGCCCTCCGGCCGCCGCGCCGCCCGCCGAGCGCCGAGCCTGCCGCCGCCGGTGCGAGGCGCTGGGGCGCGAGGCTGGTCACGGCGCCGGGCGCCGCCACATAACGCCCGACAATGCAGCGGGCGGAGCGCTTCCGTCCGACCAGGCCCCGGCGGAGGTCGAATGGCAAATGAACAACGGACCGTGCGCCCACAATGCACCGGGGTAGCAGCCACCGCTGGAGGGGAAAGGGTGGGGGCCGGGCGGGGAGGGGGCTGGGCTTGGGGCCGGGCCGCTGGGGTGGGGGCGCCGGGACCCGGGCGGGCGGGGGCGGGGGCGGCGGCGGCCGGCGCGGGGCCGGGGCCGGGGCCGGGGGCGGGGGCCGGGCGGCGGGCCGGGGTCGCGGGCGGGGCGGGCGCGTGCGGCCGGCCGGGCTCCGCGGGGACGGGCAGCTGGAGTGTCCGGGGGTGGCCGCCTCCCGCCGCCCGCACGCACCTACCGGCGCCCGGGACGCGCATTTTCCTTCCCTCGCCGCGCGCGCCCCGGGGCTGGGAGCGGCGCCCGGGCGGCGTGTGCCGGGGCCGGCGGCGCCCGAGGACGCGGACTGAGTGTGTGTTGCTGCTTGACAAAGGCCGGCCGGGCGCCGCCTGTCGCGCGGGGAGGCTCCGGCCGCGGACACCTCCCGCCGCGACGCCCCGCGGGTGCCGGGCGGCCCCGGGCGAAAGCGGCTTCCCCGCACACGCACCGCCCCGAGTGCCTCCTCGCCGTGATGGAATGGAAATTTAAATAAAAGGTCGAGCACGTGCGCTCGCTGGGAAGTATTGACATGGGTGTGACATCACCGGCAGCCAATCAGATAATTGCAGCGGTGTTTATACTGCTGCAACCACCTTGTGAGGGTGACGCGGTGTCATAACGTTATAAATATTAGGAGGGTTTTCCCCGGGAGCGGGGCGGAGCCTGCTCGCGCGGACGTCGTGTGGGGCTCCCATCCCGGTCTGTTCAGACACCAGACTCCATTTCTGAGAATGGCTTTTGAACTGTTTCCCTTGCCTGTGGAATTTAGAATGATCAGAAGACTAGATGGAGCTGGAAATGAAACTCATAATCGAGTTATTCAGGAAAAGGTTTTCCAGCTTAGAGCCCCCATACTGACTTATTTAAATTGTTAATATGCTAAATTTAGCAAATTCTAAAGTGTTTAGACTCGTTTTACTAATTTTAAATGTGAAGTAAATCTCAAATTACTTTTATTCAAACCTCTTTCAGGTAAAATGATGTTCTCAAACTATGAACAGGAGCCTTTTACTCTTAAGAAATATTTAAAAGTTTAATAACAAACGAATATAAAATATATTCAAGATAATTATTGGGTGGAAAATGGGTATTGATTTACATTGTTACATTAATATGTGTGTACTGGGATGTGCATAGAAAAAAGGAGACATACATATAGGATCTTTGCAGTTATGGTTTACCTTGTGTTAGAGGTTTTATTTGTTTTTAATATATTTTTATTGATTTCAGAGAGGAAGGGAGAGGGAGAAAGAGAGAGAAACATCAATGATGAAAGAGAATCAGTGATCGACTGCCTCCTGCAAGCCCCACACTGGGATCGAGCTCAAAAGCCCGGCATTTGCCCTGACCAGGAATCCAACCGTGACCTCCTGGTTCATGGGTCGATGCTCAACCACTGAGCCATGCCAGCTGGGCTGTTAGAGGTTTTAATCTTCTATTTTATATATTAATGGAAAGTTACATATGTTCTATAAAGAGCATGTGTTACAGTATTTAGGCCCTCTAGTTTTATGATTCTGTTAAGTTTCTATTTTTAAAATAACAGTATGTAAAGCTTTGAATATATAATGTAGAATATGGAATATGGTATGTTTTTTGAGATTAACTTTAGAAAACAGATTTTTGGGATGACATGGATATTAAAAATGCCACTTATCTTAATGTTTATAAACAAGCTACACATGCAGGCATAGCCAGACTACTATTGATTGTATAGATTTACTCAAAGCAACTTCCACTTCATTAACTGAAATTTTAGTATCTATATAATATACAAAATGTAATTTTAATGTAAAGAATGACCCTACCAACCTGCCACAAAAAGATTTTGGCTTTGGGTTATTTTTCCTTAATGATCATGTTGTCACCTATTCATATTGTCACCTGGCCACCAGTGATCACCAGCTCGAAATTCCAATATAGGTCAGATTGGTGCAGTTTGTGGGTTTAAAAAAAATATTTGTCCTGTTTTATGTTCGTAGTTGGGACATTTAGGGCAGTAGAATCTCTGGCATTGACCTAATTTGTGCCTTGGAGAAATGAGAGAATTCCGCCTGACAGGATGCAGTTAGTATGTGCTTCCATGGAATATATGGGAGAATCTATAACAATAAAAGCGTAATATGCTAATTAGACCCGAGTCCTTCCGGACGAAGCCGGGGCTGCGAGGGCCGAGCCCCTTGCACGAATTTTGTGCATCAGGCCTCTAGTGCAATAATAATATTGTGCTTGGTCCTTAATGCATTTTTAAAATTCCAAGCACTTTGCAAATGAATGCATTGTTTATTATATTTTAACCAGCACTGCCTCCCCCATAAAAAGAAGAGTTCCTGAAGTTAATTGCTTATCTAGGGTTAGGGTGATGGGAAATGAAAATGGACTTGAGAATTTTAATTTCATTCCAAAACTGTTAAATCCATATCTTTGCTTTTTTTCATCTTCTATGTCTAGTACATAATAGGCACTAAATAAGTTTATGCTATTATTATTATTTTTTGTTTTCTGCTGACGCCAGAATCACCCAAAATGTTGGAATCCATAATGGCATTTGTGTCAGGAGTGAATTTTTCTCTCACACATATCTTACCTTACATTGTCTTCTGTCTGGAATTATATTTAAGTGAACAACAATTAGATTCCAGTGGTACAAATAAATGACTTAAATTCTGGGACCACTGAACTCCTAACAGCTAAACAGTATGCTTGTGTGGTGTGTGTGTATTTATACTTCTATCATTCTAGACATATAAATATATATATTCACATGTCTTCCTCTAAACCCTGAAAGAAGATGGACTCAGAAAAAAGTTCAAGAGGCTAGTAACCACAGCTGTCTCAAGAGTGCCCCGTATGAGGGAACTTTGAGTACCAGAAGGGGATCTCCTATTCTGTAAATGGAGTTTTTAAGAATTCCCCCACCCCTTCCAGTCTTCTACTAGCAAGCAGGGATCTGTTCTCCCCTCTGGCCCCTATATTTACTGTTGGGGTTACACTATATTCAGGGGGATTCCCCGTTATGCTTACCAGGGGAACCCCTCAAGAATGGGGCATCCCCAACCAGTTTGTCCCCTAATTTCACTGTAGGCTGTAAAACTGCTGCAGGCCACCCTGATCCTGTCCCACCATCACTCCGTGGTGAGGCTGAGCTCCCGTTTCTGGCTCCCTGGCCTTGGTGGTCAGACTTGCCTGTTCTTGACGGCCTTCGTCGAGGCTCTCGGGAGCCTGGCCTGTGCTCCTGCCTGTGCGTGGACATGTGCCATCTCCACGGTGAAGGACCCGAGCACAGAGGCTGTTATTCATTCTTACGGTCCCCACCCCAGCCCCAGCCTGGCACACAGTAGGCAGTTAGTAAACGCTTGCGGACTATTTTCTCTTCTCTTACCATCTATTTTGGTAGCAACTTTTCTTTTTTTAATTTTCCTTAGCTAATTAAAAAAATATATTTTTAAGGTATTGAGCTAATATTTTCATTGCATTTACATTGAAAGCAACTAAAAAAAAAAAAAAAAAAGAAGGAAATCCTGCCATTTGTAACAACATGCAGCACCTGGAGGGCATTGTGCTGAATGAAGTGAGAGTAAGCACGGAAGGAAAAATACTACCTGATACTACTTATGTGAGAAATCTAGTCAGACTCAGAGAAGCAGCAAGTGGAATGGTGGCTGCCAGGGGCTGGGGAGAGGGAAGCCAGAGGCATTGGTCAAAGGCACAGGGTTTCAGTTAGCAAGACACAGTCCTAGGGTCTGCGCCACAGACAGTGCCCGGAGCGAGCAGTACCCTATTGTGTACTTCAGTTTTGCTAAGAGGGTAGATCTCAAGTGTCTTTATAAAGTGGCAGCAAGAAACCTTTGAAGCTAACGGGTATGTCTATGGCAAAGACTGTAGCGATGGTTTCACGGGTGTGGGCTCATCTCCAAACTTATCTTGTACACAATCCATATGTACAGCTTTTTGTATGTCGGTCATACTCAATAAAGGGGTTTAAACAAACAAACAAAAAAAAAGCAACAACAATCATGGTTGAATGTAAATAATATATTATTAGCACCATTTTCTATGTAGCTTACAGTATATTACAAACAGTAACACAATTCTTCCTGTGAGTGAAATCAAAGTAGATATTATCATTTTCATTTAATGTATGAGGAAAGCCAAATACAAAAGGGTGAACTGACTTGGTTATTGGATGAGGCACAAGTTATATTTATAAGGTTGTAGACAAAGGTAATACTCTCTAATCTAGCTACTAAAACATGTGTGATACACGTAACAATGTTATATCTGCATAATTATGGGCTACATTAGATTTTAAACTTTTTTATTATTCAAACATGCTCATAAAACAAAAGGAAAAAAAGAGCACCCATTATTTCCAATGCCCAGAACTTACCACTATTAAGAAAATACAGTTTTCTCTTTCTGTGCCGAGTTAAAATTGTTTTTTGGTGTTCATAAGTTGGATCTTAGCATAGCTGTGCTTTTAGTAATTAATGTTTTAATGTGATTAAATCTTTTTAGTATGTTAATGGCTATGAATAAACCATAATTGATTTAACCAATCTTCCATTCCATTTTGAACTTTTCATTGTTAACAGTTGGTTGTTTGGTCGTTTTTTGTGTGTGGGTTTTTTTTTTGTTTTGTTTTGTTTTTGTGTGGGGGGGGGCGGCTTGTGGGGTGTGTTTTTTTTTGCCATTTTAAACAACTCTTTAGTGAATATCCTTGAAACTATAACTTTGTGTCTATTATTTCCTTGGGATAAATTCTAAAAGGAGAATTTCTGGCAAAGGGAATGAGTATATTTTAAAAATATTTCCCCTCATCGCCCTCCAGAAACACTTTCAAACATGTCAAAGCACCCTAGCCGGTTTGTCTCAGTAGATAGAGCATTGGCCTGCAGACTGAAGGGTCCTGGGTTCAATTCTGGTCAAGGGCACATAACTCAGTTGCAGGTTCAATCCCCGGCCCCCAACCAATCAAATTGTCTCTCACATTGATGTTTCTGTCTCTCCCTCTCCCTTCCACTCTCTCTAAAAATCAATGGAAAAATATCCTTGGGTGAGGATTAACAACAACAACAAAATTTTAAAGTGTCAAAGCTACCCAAAGTGAATACTACTAGGGAGGTATTTTTATCCTGGAGAGAGAAAGACCTAGTTCCTAGGAGAACACAAAAGCCAGAAACCTTAAAGGAGAAGGTTGACAGAATTGATTACATAAATGATAAAACTTTGTTTTTCAAAGACTTAATCAGCAAAGGTTTATTTATTTATTTTAAATAGTGTTTTTTTTAAAAAAACATTTTGTATTGATTTCAGAGAGGAAGGGAGAGGGAGAGAGAGATAGAAACATCAATGATGAGAGAGAATCATTGATCAGCTGCATCCTGCATGCTCCCTACTGGGGATCAAGCCGGCAACCCAGGGATGTGTCCTTAAACAGAATTGAACCTGGGACGCTTCAGTCTGCAGCCCAATGCTCTATCCACTGAGCCAAACCAGCTACGGCAACAAAGGTTTTTTGTTGTTGTTTTTTAAGTGAAGTAGGAGAAAGAAGGCAGATCTATAGAATGGACAAGGTGTGGGAAGTTTTAATTCATTATTTTGAAGAAAAACTTATCGTATTCTTCGAGAAGCTTATGGTGAACATGCTCCATCTCAAGATACTTGTGAAGGCTGGTTTAAACGCTGTAAAAGTGATGATTTCGATGTGAAAGACAAAGAACGTCCAGGTCAACCGAAAAAGTTTGAAGACCAACAATTACAAGCATTATTGGATGAAGATGTGTGTCAAACTCAAAAACAACTTGCAGAAAGATTAAACGTTGCTCAGCAAACAATATCTGATCGTTTACAAGCAATGGGAAAGATTTTAAAGGAAGGAAAATGGGTGCCACATCAACTGAACGAAAGACAAATGGAAAACCGAAAAGTCATCAGTATAATGTTGCTTCAACGGCACAAAAGAAAATCTTTTTTGCATCGAATTGTGACTGGCGATGAAAAGTGGATTTATTTTGAGAATCCCAAATGCACAAAATCATGGGTTGATCCAGGTCAACCATCAACATCGACTGCAAGACCAAATTGCTTCGGAAATAAGACAATGGTCTGCGTTTGGTGGGATCAGGAAGGTGTGGTATATTATGAGCTTCTAAAACGAGGTGAAACCACTAATACTGATTGCTACCGACAACAAATAATCAATTTGAACCATGCTTTGATCGTAAAATGACCAGAATGGGCCAGAAGACACGGCAAAGTAATTTTCATGATAACGCACCATCACACACTTCAAAACCAGTTAAAGACACGTTAAAAGATCTTGGCTGGGAAGTATTAACCCACCCGCTCTATTCACCAGACCTTGCTCCTTCAGATTACCACTTGTTCTGGTCGATGGCACACACACTTTCTGAGCAGCACTTCAAAACGTACAAAGAAGTGGAAAATTTTATCTCTGAATGGTTTGCCTCAAAATAAGAAAAGTTCTATTGGGACGGTATCCACAAGTTACCTGAAAGATGGAGGAAATGTGTAGCTAGTGATGGACATTACTTTGAATAAAGCATTTTTGATGTTTCTCTTGAAATTATCGTGTTTTCTTTGATTACAAAATCTGCATTATTAACCGGTACACTTTGGGGGGACACCTGTATATATACTCCCCCAGCAATTTCATTCAGTTCTAGGAATTCATCCTAGACAGGTGTGTTAAAATGTCTGTGCAAGGATGTTCACTGTAGCACTGTTTATAAGCCTAAAACTCTTGGGCTCCCATCAGTGTGGGATTATTTACATACATGGCACATGCCTATAATGAATTACTGACTGGTCATTAAAAAGGTTGATGTGGCATTACCTAAGTCCAAGACTTAACTGTTGAGTGAAAAGAGCATTATATTAACACTAGAGGCCCAGTGCACAAAAATTTGTGCACTCGGGGGGTCCCTCAGCCCAGCCTATGCCCTCTTGCAGTCTGGGACCCCTTGGAGGATGTCCACCTGTTGGCTTAGGCCCGCTCCCTGGGGGATCAGGCCCAAGCTGGCAGTCAGACATCCCTCTGGAAGCATGGCAGCCCTCGGGGGATGTCCACTTACCAGCAGGGAGCAGACCTAAGCTGCAGTCGGACATCCTTAGTGCTGCTGAGGAGGCGGGAGAGGCTCCCACCACCACCGCTGTGCTGGCAGCCATCAGCCTGGCTTGTGGCTGAGCAGAGCTCCCCCTGTGGGAGCACTCTGACCACCAGGGGACAGCTCCTGCATTGAGCATCTGCCCCCTGGTGGTCAGTGTGTGTCATAGTGACCAGTCATTCCCAGTCATTCTGCTGTTAGGGTCAATTTGCATGTTACCCTTTTATTATATAGGATAGAGGCCTGGTGCACGGGTGAGGGCCAGCTGGTTTGCCCTGAAGGGTGTCCCGGATCAGGGTGGGGGTCCTGCTGGGGTGCCTGGGCAGCCTGGGTGAGGGACTGATGGCTGTTTGCAGGCTGGTCAAGCCCCCTCCCCCCCAGTGGGGACCCTCACCCCATGGAGGTTTGGCCAGCCTGGGTGAGGCACTGATGGCTGTTTTCAGGCTGGCCACACCCCCTTTAGAGTGGGGGACCCCCATTGGGGTGCCTGGCCAGTCTGGGTGAGGGGCTGAGGGCCGTTTTCAGGCTGACCAAGCCCCCCGGCAAGGGAAGCTCCCAGCCTCTCCTTTTTTCTTTTTCTTTTTTTATTCTGAGATTTATTTACCTTCTATAATTGAAACTTTGTAGCCTTGAGTGGAGCTCAGAGCCGACCAGGGCGGGCGAGAAGCTTGGCTTCCTCCATCGCCAGGGGCAACCCAAGCCTCCTGCTCGCTCCAGCTCCGTGGCTGCCGGCCGCCATCTTGGTTGGGTTAATTTGCATATGCTCTGATTGGCTGGTGGGTGTGGCTTTGGGCGTAGTGAAGGTACAGTCAATTTGCATGTTTGTCTTTTATTAGTGTAGATATATAATTGGAATAATCAATTCATCCAATTAATTTTTATTGAGCACCTACTTTGTTGAACACTGGGCATATATAGGTTGCTGAACAAAACAGCTGTGGTCCCTAGAGCATGTGCATCAGTGCATATGTGAATACAAGCACTGAAGTGCTTCCCAGGGATATTCCTCAGAATGCAGACAATCATTGACTCTTGAGTGGAATGTCAGTTTTTAGAAAATTTTATTAATACACTTTCTGTACTGTCTGACATTGAGAATATAATTTATATTGAATATAATCCAAAAAAACCTTAATACAGCTATTTTCATTTTTGAGGAAAAAGGTAACTTTGATCATTGATGACATGTTTTTCCAGGACTTCTGGGAAGGGGTACAATGCATTCTTTTTCTCCGCTTACTGTGAAGCAGTTTTGCCCTACCCCCTCCCAAATAAACACAAAAGATTTAAAAGATAAATACCAGTTGTTTCTTTTCTTAGAAAATTCCAATCTTTTTAAAACGTTTGTTTTCAGAAGCTTAAGTTTACACACATATGTCCAAGGAAGTATCTATCTCAATAAACCCCACGTTCTGGCTCTGCCCTCTAATCCACTCCTATGGCAAAGCCAGTAATTTTTTCAAAATGCAAACCTGGTCCTATCACCCCACCCACACTTAAAACCCTGCCGAGGTTTCAACTATTTCCTGCTGGTCTACATATCAAAACACCTTTTCCTGCAGAGCCTGGCAGGTCTGGCTGCCTCCCACCACTCCAGCCTCACTGGATGGGCTCCCTCCTTCCCCAGCACTCTGCTCGGCCCTTCGTGTTTGCTTTGATCCCCGTCCGCACTTTGCACCTTTGCACGAGCTGTTCCTGGTCTGTAAGGCTCTTCCCTACCTTCTGGTTAATCCCTGGATCACGTCCTCAGGGCAGCTTTCCTTGACCGCCACCCCTCCCCCCAACACGCCAACATCCTGCTGAAGATTCTCCTAGCATGTGTAACTCTCCCTCACAGAACTTGTCACCGTTGCAGTTTCTACACGTGTGTAAATACTTGATTATTGCACGTTCCCTCAATAAACTGATAGCTTCAGGAGAGCAGGGACCATTTTTGGTTTTGCTCAATATTGAATTCCCAGCTTTTAGTAACAGTGACTGACACAGCAGACAGTCAGTAAGGATTTGTCGGATGAATCAGGAAGTGAATGTGCAAATTTGCAACCACTAGGTACACACAACCTTGAACTTTCAACAAAAGATGAAAGCATAGATGAGAATTTTACTGAATAAACTAGTAGAACAGAAATGTGGACGAGTTCAAGTGTTGGAAATGTGTGCATGTTATTCCATGTACGGCATTTCCACGGAGTGTACAGTTGTAGGAAGGTTGTTTTGAAATTTTTAAAAATTAAAACTGGTAAATAAAAATAATTCCAATGAAAACTACTAGGCCATTACAAATATGCACAAATAAACATTGCTTTATCTGTAAAGATATGCTTTTAATTTAAAATTCCAAATTTAACAATAGCTAACCATTTTGTGTGTGCAGTTTCTCTCTATTCTATTAATTGCAAACAGGAGTTCACTCCCTGAATTTGTAGAGAGATAAGGTAAAAAGTAAAATACCTCCTTTGTGTATATGAGTTGTACAAAAATAGATTCTTTTTGCAGAATGAGTTTTTATATAGGTTGCAAAGAATGAGAACAGTGAAGTTAGGGGTTCGATATTTATTTCTTATTGAAAAGACACACACGTTACTGATTTCTGTAGGAGATCCATCCCAGCTATTTAGTTTGCTGGTACTGTTGGTTCACAGATTTATTTCCCCGATTGGTCCATTACCGATGCTCTGTTCAGTTGCCACAGATTGGACCTCACCCACCTCTTTCATAAACTCACAGTGCGAACCAGTTCCCTTCAGCAGGACCAAGCAGAGGGGAGAAGGGGCAGAGGCCCAGAGGCCCCGTGCTGGCAGCTTCCTGCAGGAACCTCACAGGGGCCCCAGTTCTACCTTCGGTAACTCCCTTCCCCAGAATTTGGAGGGAATGTCGAGGTCAGACACTAAAGTCGTGGCATCAGTATAAGTCATGAGATGGGTCTTTACGAAAGAAACCCACCATCCCAAAGAGTCAGGTGACTCTCCCAGATGCTCAAGACTGAGGGCATCAGGACTGGGACAGAACTGCTTCAAGGAAAACACTTTCAGGCTAGTCCAGTGCTCTTCAGACGGGGCTCAGCTGGGAGCAGTACAAGTTCCCGGGGGAGGGCAGCTCACTGCTCAAGCGAATTCGTTGGCAGGCTTTCGACTTCATGTGCACTCTTTGCCCCAAGACCGAACTGGTGAGAATGCTCCTCTCCCACAGGCTCCCTTCTCCCACTTCCCCCAAAAGAAGGCAGCCTCTCTCCCCTCCCTACTGTGTGGCACTGCCCAGCCTGGACAGGGCCCAGAGACAGAGAGTCACCGTCACCACCCGGGAGCGGCCTTCTGCCTCTCATCCTTAGTTTCCACCTTTTCCTTCAACAAAGCTGATGAAAGACCTAGATCCGTGGTTCTCAACCTTCTGGCCCTTTAAATACAGTTCCTCATGTTGTGATCCAACCATAAAATTATTTTCGTTGCTACTTCATAACTGTAATGTTGCCACTGTTATGAATCGTCGTGTAAATATCTGATATGCAGGATGGTCTTAGGCGACCCCTGTGAAAGGGTCGTTCGACCGCCAAAGGGGTCTCGGCCCACAGGTTGAGAACTGCTGACCTAGTTGAAGGGTCAGTTGATCATTAAAAGTAATTTTCAACGATAGACCACTGAGGGTTTTTGCACATAACTTGGAAGGAGTTTAAAGAATGTGGCACAGAATGCTGACACAAAACCCCTTCTATTCCCGTCACCCATAATTTTTTATGACCAAATGTTCTCAGCACGTATTCAAAAGAATAAAAAGGGGAATGAAATGTATGACAATCCCTTTCTCACTGCGGCAAACAAATTCTTGGCACATTGATTAGTTGGGAAAAACTCAACTAATTAAGAAATGTATTTCCAATAGATGTTTGTGTCCTGTGTAATATCAATGTGTTCCTGTTGCTTCGACCAAATGAAGGCGGCATATCTGTCAGCCCCCACCTCTCAGGTGTACTGAGAGTTCCACTGTCATGGTGCAATCATTTCACAAACGAGGGTGATGATACGTTTAAAATCCTCAACTTCCAGAAATGAGGATGAGGCTCTTCCAAATAGTCATGTCAACCAACATAAGATTTGCCTCAAACTCTTAGGTGTTACTCTTGCAACAGGAGCCAGAAAGATGGCTGCGCATTAACGCCTTTGCTCTCAGGAGTGGGGCAGGCAGTGTGGGTGGAGAAGGAAACGTTCGTGAGGACCTTTGGGAACCGCACCACTGACGCACAGAAGCTCAGCAGAGTCTTCTGCATATTCTGAGACAGTCAACAAAAGTGGAGTCTGTTGTTTTCCTGCTGGTGGAAAGAGACGTCATAAGTTTTGCCTTGAGAAGTTTCTTGACTGCCCTGAGAGATATGCCCCCAGGCAGTGGTGTGCTGTGCAGTGTTACACCTCACTGGCCGGGGAGCGGTTAGGCTCACTGAACAAGTACAATTCAGGGACAGCCTACTTGTTTCTTCTGTTGAAGCAACCCAGCCTAACAACCGTGGCACCCTGTTGTTGACTCTTTTTTAAAAAAATAGATTTTAAAGAGAGAGGAGAGAGGGGGAGGTTTGTTGCTTCACTTATTCGCGCATTCATTGGTTGATTCTCGTATGTGTCCTAACTGGGGCTTGAAACACAACCTTGGTTTATCAGGACGATGCTCTGACCCCGGAGACACCTGGCCAAGGCCTGTTGTTGACTCTTAAATATTTCAGGATTTTCGGGTTCACTCACAAGGTATAAATGATCAATTTGTGATTCAGAGATTTCTTCCTGCTCACGTGCTCAGTTACTGTAGTTAACATGTTAATTTCCCCAAGGAAACCCACAAAGCGTGGACAGCAGTCCTACGTGCAGTTGGCTGCAGAGGACTTTAGTTTTTATGTGGTGAGATTGGGAAAATTCCCAATATCTCCAGACCCTGTTCTCTCACTTGCAAAATGGAGTTGCTCATAGATTGGTAGTAACCTCGCAAGTCTGTTGTGAAAATGAATGAGATGGTTTTTTGTAAAGCACATCTGGCTAGCTCAGTGCCTGGCAAATATAAACCAACCGGTTAATTTACTCAACTTCCCAAATACTGACTGCATGCCGGGCCCACTCAGTACCCGGATCAAATGGTGACGAGGATGTAGACACGCTTCTTGCTCTCAGGAAGCCAGCAGTCTAATGGAGGAGGGTGCGGAGCCAAAAATCACAGAAGCAAATGTACAAAGAAGGGGAGGGAGGAGAAGGACATGGCGCTTTGGAGCTTACAATGGAAAGATTCGACTGGACCCTTAGGGTGATCAGAGGGGACTCTGGGAGAGTGCTCAGCTGGCCTCTGGAGGAGGGTGGAGTGATGTGGGAGGACGGCTTACTGGCGGTGTGGAGGGAGGCCTGCAGCGAAATGACTCAGCACAGGCTGGGAGGGGGGCACGCAAGTGTGAGGCTGGGCAGCTGAGGGAGCAGGACGGGCGATGAGGTGGACGTGAGATGGCGTGGGTGTGCCCGGCCCTATAGCAGTTTTAAATTGTTCTCTGAAAAGAACCATGGAAGCTGCTGAAGGGCTTTTGAGTGAGGCCAGATGAGGGATTTGCATTTTGGGAACCTCTTGATTATAGGAAATGGCTAAGAAGAGGACCAGAGACACGGAGGCTGCCACAAGAGGGGATGAGAGAGTGGCCTGGGTGGCCACTGGCACAGGTGGAGAGGATGGACACGTTGGAGAGCTATTTGGGAGGGAAGATTTGCAGAAGTTGGTGATGGATTGGCTACGGCATTAAAAAGAGGAAAGTGTTGAGGATGATTCTTAGGTGTCTGACATCATTCACTGTGACAGGTGACATCAGAAGAACAAAGTTCGGGGGTAAAATTATGAATTCATTTTTGGAAATTTGATTCTGAAGTTCTTTTGAGGTATTTAAGAGGCATGTTAAGTCCGCTAGGGCTCCTAGGATGTATTTATGATAAATGAATGCATATATGTGCATACACACATACACATATATGTCGTCTGCATATATGTGGTGACTTTTTCCTGCTTCAAAGGAATGTTGTAAGGATTGAGTTGGAGATGATGTACACAAAGTATGGAGGCAGGTACAGGGAGAGCCGGGAAAAGCCGTGGGTCGGTGGTGACGAGTAACAGGCAGATCGATGCCGGAGGAAAGGCTGTAGGGGCCGCAGAGCCATTCCAGCCTGCTGTTTGCCACTTTCAGTCACTATCAGTGATGGCGAACCTATGACACACGTGTCAGAGGTGACACGCGAACTCATTTTTTTTGGTTGATTTTTCTTTGTTAAATGGCATTTAAATATATAAAATAAATATCAAAAATATGTCTTTGTTTTACTATGGTTGCAAATATAAAAAAATTTCTATATGTGACACGGCATCAGAGTTAAGTTAGGGTTTTTCAAAATGCTGACATGCTGAGCTCAAAAGGTTCGCCATCACTGCACTAGATTCTGTTAGGAAGCCCTTAACGCAGATGTTTTCTAAATGGTCAGTTACTGCTGCTGAGGCCGGGAAAGGCTCTTATCAATACTAACTAGTACATAAAAGCATTCAAGGGACGTTTCCATGGAAACCCAGGAGCTTTTAGTGAGGGTCACTGGTCCGAAGTGGTAAGGCCAGAGCACAGGTCCTGGAGCAGGAGAGGATGATGAGCATGGAGGGCTGCAGAGGTGTGTTGTGTCGTAGGAGGAGGGGAGAGTGCTTGGGTCACCTGGAGAAGCAGGCAGAAAAGCACAGCATTTGGGGAGTGACAGGAGATGACATTGGATAAGTCAGGGGCTAGGGGCGGGTCACGTGCGGGAGGCAACCAATCTATGTGTCTGTCTCACATCAAAGTTTCTGTATCCCCCTCCACAATAAATAAATAAATAAATAAATAAATAAATAAATAAATAGAAAAATATCCTTGAGTGAGGATAAAAAATATTTTAAAACAAATAAAAAACAAAAAGACGTTCGTGTAACTGCATCATTTAATGAGCAGGTGCAAGAAGAGGCACACGAGGTTTCTCATCCGATAATCCTCATTCTCAAAAGCCCTTTTTTACATCTAACTTAGATCTTTCATGCTGTAATCAAAGTCAATTTCTCTGTTCACTCCCCAGCTGAGAGGGAAAGCAACTGTGCATCGTCTTGTATATAACTACCCTCCCCATGCTTGAATACTGTTATTAAGAAACCTGGTAGTCTTCTCTAACTTAGTCTAAATAATTTCTGGCTCCTATTTTTCCAACCCTTTAATCATCTCTGTGACTCCCTGTTGCATCCCTTCCACTCTCCCCACATCCCTCTTTAAGCTGTAGAGTCCGTTTCTGAATGTTGTACTTTTGAGATTCGCTTGGAGTATCATGGAACAATTTTCTTAAATGTCTTATATGACAGCTTTACATGTCCCAGTGCTGGGCTTGGATTTGCTCCATGTTAAATACAGGATTTCCAGTAAACCAGTTTATTTTGTCGATTTAAGTCGAACCAGCTAAGTTTTTGTATTTATTGTTCACATGAAATTCCTGTTGACTGTGGCATTTCTGAGATAATGCTCAGTATTATCTCAGAGAGAATTCTCAGATGGAGTGACATAAGTTGATCTGCACCTGGCCTCACTCGTATCGACTTCAGTAGGAGGTGTGAGCTTTGTGCTCCGTGTACTTGCACAGGATGACATAGATCCAAAGTATGTTTTCCCATCTCCCCTTTCTTGTTTTAACTATAAAATCAGATTACACTGTAAATGTGAAGGAACCTTCCTTATTTCACATATCTCGAAGGTCTGTCTCCCTTACTCCACTGTCAACTTCTAATTCTCAAGGAAAACCTGTTCGATGCTGCCTGAAGTCAAGTGGACAAAGAAGGTCTTGGCCAGCAATGGCATTCTGAGGGGTTGGTAGTAATTTAGTGATTGCTGAACAGGTGATTAGAAGGATTCTGAAGCAGAGTCCTGCATCATAAAAAGTGCCAGTGCAAGCTGGAATTGTTGGGAATCAGAATTATGAATTGCTACAGCAAATTGTTTGCCATGGACATGGGACATAGGAGAGGAGGTGCCGGTAGCCCATACTGGCCACTGAAAACAACAGGAGTTATGCTTTCATTCCTATGCAATGCCTTGGCCCCAGACTAGTAATGGACGACTCCTATATGACAGAGAACAGCACTTTGTTCAGTTTATAGATCACAGTGAAGACAACAGAAAACCTCAGAGGTCATGGCCCGACTTAAAAAAATCTATCTACCCACTCATTTTGCACAATTGCCCACAGTCTATTTTTAGTTCCTCTTGGAAATGGTGTGAGTGCTGATCTGCATGGTTGCCACACACAGTTCTGAAATGTCAATGCAACCAGTTCGTGGTTCTTTCCTTGAAGCTGCTGAGAAAACAGTTGTGATTTGACTTAAAAGTCAACACAAATAAGAGACCTTAAAAAAATTAATTGAAGAATTCATCTGCCACTTTAAAAGCTCCCCCCAAGAAATCTGTCTTATGATGCTATTGCTAATTGTCATCTGATGGCATATTGTCAAGTGATGTATTAATAGTCAAATAATTGGATCACTAAAAAAATTAATGACATATTTGCTTGAGAGAGGTAGAGTTTGGTATAAAAGCTGACCTAAGGAGTAAGACAAACTGAAGAATGAGTACGTTGGGGGTAAGGTCGAGCCCCTGGAAGGTAAGAAATAGTCCTGAAGAACTGAACATGCTTTCAATTGTAGACACTTTTGTTCTGTGCTTCTTCTTAATGTGAGCCTCCATGTGTAGGCTTTGGAGAACAGCCTCAAAGATAAATTAATGAGGAGTCAAATAGGTTGACCCATTCATGAGAGGAACTGCATCTAAAGCTCACAGTTAACAAAGGGGATGAGCCCTCTACAGTGTAAGTTCAGTGAGTTGAGAGAGAAAATTCTCACCCTGTGTTCTAAGTTACTGAACCATTGACATGATTTTTTTAAATCTTCACCTGAGGAAATGTTTATTGATTTATTTTATTTTTTATATATTTTTTAATTGATTTCAGAGAGGACGTGCTGGGGCTGACTAGCAGCCCCTGAGTGATGGATGAATGGATTACTCCGACACAAAGTTTGCTGTGAAAGAGAGGTTAAGGGATCAGGCAGCCTTGATTGCCTGCCTTTTATTATAGTTTTTATCTTTAGATACAATCAGTAGGGTGAGTAATCTTGGGAGGACACATATGTTTGCATTTTCCTCTAGGCGAGGGCACCCAAAGATTAGGCATAAGGATTCCAGTAAACACCCGGGGGTCTGCAGGTGCACAGACCTATTTGGAAAGGTCAAGGAATAATTAGGAGCGCCACTTTCGACACTCCCCTAAGTCTCCCCTAAGTTGGAATTCCGATAAACAGGGCAGGCGGCCTTCCACACACTTCCCTTTTACCAGAATGTCCTCCTTACAACTTCTAACCAAGTCTCGCATGCTCCCCAACATCTCCCCTTTTTTTGTTTTGCTGAATGTAGAAGACAGAGGGAAGTGGTGAACTTTCTGCTTTAGAATGTCAGGGTCCCTAAAGTGCGTTTACTGCTCCAGTTCCAATTTTACAGACTATAAGAAAAACAAAAAGAGCAATGGTTAGTCATCTGGGTGCGTAGAGTGTGAGTAGCTCCATAGTTGCTCAGCGTCCGCCATCAGCTTCTTCATCATTCCCCAGGTTATTCCGGGGGCCGCCTGGGTCCGGGGAAGGAGCATCGTTCGGGCTGCGGAGTCCCCAGGCCCAGATTCTTCATTTCTCTTAGGTGTCCTTGGCTTAGGGAAGATAGGATTTACTAGATGGCTCCAAATTGCTGTTTAACCATCTCAGTTTCCCTATTCTACTTGTCCTGGCTTACTGCTCTACCCACTGAGCTAAATAGGCTAGACCAAAAAGATGCTATTCTTGTTTACCCCTAGCATTCTTCGAGGAGGTTCTGAATTCAGGTAGATCCAACCACTCCCAAATAACGGCAAATTCTAGCCTATCTGCCTCCTTCAGGTCCAGCCTTTGCACAAAGTATAAGGGTTAACATTTTCATTGTTGGGACTTCCTGCAATCTGAGTTTGATAGATTATCAGCAATTTAAAGACCCACCCCACAACCCCCCCCTTGCTTCCCCTCCCCACCCCACCCTCCCCTCCCCAAACCCCTTTCTCTCCCCAAGAAGATTCTGTGACTCATTTGTCTAAATGCAGGGAGAGTACCTGCCTTTATTCACACCGTGGCCGAGTATTTTCCGGCTGAGAAGCTTTTCATAAATGTTTGCCTAATAGTGTTTTTACGTCCCAGTGTCTCCTTCAATGTTTTTACGTGGAAAGAATTAATGTGCTGCTCCTGCTCCTCCCCTGCTGCCTTCTCAGAGCACTTCTCAGCACAGGCCGGCCAAGCTGTGGCTGGGACTTCTGAGCTGCTGCTTTCCTGTGTAAGCTTTCCCTGTGCTCATTAGGGGGATGCCCCCCTCCCCTGCAAAGAAACTGACCTGTCTTCTAACAGGTCCCAGCATGCCATCAGGGGCAGAAAGAGTTTTCATGCCATGACCAGAGCTGCCTTCAACACACTTCTTTCTTCCAAAGGCATATTCTTTTGAAAGATTTCTTATTTGGACAGGCTTCACCTTAACTCCGATTATGCTCCGCTATTACTGCCTCTGCATTAGACCTCCTTTCCCCCCATTGCTTGACTATTTGGTCAAGTGGATGTTTTCTATCTCCGAGTGTTTTCCAAACACTGAGATGTAGAGGCTACATAACTTCATTGTCTCATTCGTAGTGGAAAATTGGGAAACAGTTATGGTAGCTATCGATCTATGGTTTCTGATATGCAAAGTGGTCATTATTTTATACCTATCTGTACAGCATGTACATATATTCCTTGAATGTGCCAAATTTCCCCTGTTCCTGACTCCCTTCCTCCACCCCTCTGACCAGATCTCACTTCACATCAGCTGTGAGTAGAGGAGCCACTTCTTACAGGAGGTGCTAGCTCTACATTCTGACAGTAGCGGTTTTGGGGGTTGGTTTTGGTCCTGAACTGAAGTCCTGACTCCATGCCCTCCCCTGACAGTGAGTGCTGCGGAGCCCCCGGGCCAGCAGGGGGGTGTGGGGAGCCTGGGGAACAGGAGAGGCTGCCAATGCAGCCCAAGTGGCCAGAGGTTCAGCCTGGGGCCCTGGGTTCCTTCCAGTCTAAGCTGATGCTTCTAAGCTAGACACTCGGCTTCTCTGAGCCTCGATGTCCTCTCTGTTAAGCAGGAATTATACCTTATGGTTCAAATCAGAGTATTTCATCAAGCGAGAGACTAATGCTAATTGTGGCTGTAATTGAAAAGTAAAGGCAATGTTGTCAATAAAAGTAGGGCCCTGGCTAGTGTGCTCAGTGGTTAGAGTGTTGATTCGAACACCAAAGGGCCTTGGGTTCAATTCCCAGTCAAGGGCACGTATCTGGGTTGCAGGTTAGATCTTATCCTGGCCCCCATCAGGGCACGTGCAGGAGGCAGCAAATCTCTCTCTCTCTTTCTCTCTCTCCTCCCTCCCTCCCATCCACTCTTTAAAAAATCAAGGGGAAAAACATCCTCATGTGAGGATTAACAAAAAATAAATAAAATGAGCTTTATTTAAAAAATAAATAAATAAAATGAATTTAAAAGTAGGAATTTAAAGAATTGAACTTTGGAGGCCCTGGTCCAAACATCCTCACCCTCACCTGAAATTAACCCCCTTTCTATTGTTAAGTTTCATTATGTTCTTCCTCCAAAAAATATAAACGTTTGAAATAAAAGATATTCTGGGTCGTTTGAAAGTCATGCTCTGCAAGTGTTCCGAACTAGGCATTCGCATGTGGGTGCTCAATCAGAATGCTTAGTGGGAAGTTCCGCTGACTACCCCGAGGGCATGGGCGTTGATCAGGAAAGAGAGAAGCCATGGCTAGGAAACAGGCCATGGTAGAGGGGCTGGCACAGGCCCAGGTGGGCGGAAGCAGAGAGCACGTGGGGCAGCACGGGGCCCTGGGGAAGCAGCGACAGGAGAGAGAGACAGAGAAGAAGGTGGTGGTAAGAGAGGCTTCACATTTCCTAGAGTTTTCCTCTTTATGTAGAAAATGGGGGGGGGGGGGGGGGGGTGGAGGGTGAGGACGGGGCTCTCTTCCCTTCACGCTCCTCAGTGATGCTTGTGGGTCCCCAAATTTACATAGGCGGTGTACACCCACAGTCACGTAGGCTTCGGGGCACCCCTGGGAGCCCAACATCAGTGTTTCGGGAAGGAAAGTGTATTCCCGCTAGGAGAGCCAGCCTTCAGAAACGCACTCTTTCTGAAGGTGAGCCAGCCGCCTGCATAAGCTGCCTTTTCCAAAGCGTGAGGTCGGAAGCTTAGCGGCTGGGGTGGGAGCTGCTCCGTGTGGGGCTGCCCGTGGAGCTGACCCCAACACTGTACCTGCATAACTGAGGTGTGTGGACAAGAGCATCACATAGACTGCCCGCCGTTTAGGACAGCTATAGACCAGCCTCACCGCGTCCAGGCCCCTGGAAATCTTTCCCACAGCCCTGAAGTCAACCATTCACCTTAGGGACCAAGGGCCTTCCTTGACTATGTCCCTAAGCATAATCTCATCTAGGAAAAGCACCTCCCTGTGGAAAAACAGCCTGGAAGCTTTGTCGGCAGTGGCCAGGCCCACAGTGTATCCGGCCGCCGTGGAGTATTTAGAATCCCTTGTGCTCACAACTTAAAGCCCAAGCTGAGGTCAGGTGAGCCAGTTCATCAGGGACTGGGACTTGCTTCTGCTGGAATTTGGAATCTCTCCTACGGTCATTTCACTCAGATGAATGAGTAATGAATTGTTTCTTCCTAAGCATCCCATCTCTCTGACACCCAGCTTAGCACAGCCCTCAGGAAAGTGTGTGTGCAGAAAAGCACTAACTCGTTTCCTCCCGGCAGTCGGCAGAAGTAAGGTGACTCTGATTTGTGGTCCGGACCAGGATGCTCTTCTCTGGAAAAATGCTGGACCAGACGAGGCATCAGGAGCACAGACATGAAGCAAGACTGTGGGAATTCCTGGCTGTGGTGCCTGGGTCAGAGCTGCGTCTGGCTGCCTGCTCCCTCCACAGCTCGTCTGCCGTGAGGAGGGCCGGGCCTGGTCACGGGACCCTGGCCCAGCCGCCGGGGGACCCTCCCAGGGAGCCCAGCCGCCATCCACCAGCCCTTTCCACCAGGACACTTGGGCCTTCTACCAGCCAATAATCAATCTCATTATTCTCACTCCGAATCCCATCTGCTTCTCCCCTCTCCACAGTCTGTCTGAGTTCATTCCGGTCATGACCCATCCCCCGAGTTATCGCAACAGTTTCCTATGGGCTTTCCTCGTACCCCTGACCCTCCAACGTGTTCTTCACGCTGGTGCCTACTCTCTCCCTGTTGATCATTCTCCTTCTTAAAATCGTTATTGGATCCTTGTTGTCCTCAGATTAACCGTGAGCTTGTCCGGTGAGGCCCCGACTAGTTGGCTACCCATCTCTAGCCTCCTCTCTTCCCGGGCCCAGCCTGTCCACTGTCCAATGAGGAAGCGCGCCTCCCCTCCGTGGGGAGAATACCTCGGGGCACAGAAATTCAGCTGACCTGGAACAAGCAATGAGAATAAACTTAGAGCACACAGCACCGCGGCCTTGTGGAGGCAGCGGCACGTTTTGAATTACTGCAGTTCCTGGATGCACCTCCCATGTCACTATTTTGCATCATCCCTTCTTTCTCCTTGCTCCCCATTCTAGCCCACCCCACCCAACTCCTGGGCCTGAAATCTCAGCCCCATTGTGTAGATATCAGTTGAGAAGACTTCCCCCAGGAAACCTATCCTCCCCAGGCCCCGGTCCTCCCTGTGTGCTATCATAGTAATCTCTGCTTCCCTCCCCAAAGCCCTTCCCAAACCCTGGTCCCTGCTCAGTGTGAAATCCTGGGAGCTGAGCTCAGGGAGGGCCTGCACTTCAAAGGGTCCTGGCCTTGACCTTCCAGAAACCTGTTTTTCGTAATAATTCAGGAAAATCCGCTTGCGTTCAAAAATGCCAGCCTGACCTTGTGGACATTCCTCATCCCCCAGTCTCCAGTCCCAAGTTTTATATCCTTCTGCATGTCAGGGTGAAGGGCAACCTTAGCCCCGCCTCACTCATCACCCCGGCTCCGGCTCTGAGCTTCTCCTTCAGGGAAGGAGTTCCCACGTCCCCGCGAGTGCCCCAGGGCAAATGGCGAAAGGAAAGGAAATTGGCTTATTGCCATGAAAAGCACAAACTCAGCAGATTTTTCTTTCCTCCTAAATTTAATCCAATGAAAAAGTGCCTACATCACCAACGCTTCGGAGACCCCCCTCCCGCCCCCTGAGAAGTGGCTGACAGCCGATTTCTCAATCTCTCCTCGCGGATCACGGAGGGCAAAGGCCTGCGGCTGCAGGACTCATGCTCCACCAGTGGGTGACGGTGCTTCAAAATCGTAAAATCCCCTGTGGATGTGCATTCAGGTCTGTGCAGACCACCAGGTTCTCCTGTCAAGTTTGAGCTGTCCACGGGCAGAAGGCATGGACGCGCGCCTCCCCTCGGTGGGGAGAATGCCTCGGGGCACAAGAATTCGGCTGACGTGAGAACAAACAACAAGAATAAACTTAGAGCACACAGCACCGTGACCTTGTGCTCCGTGTCTCAGGTCAGACCCCCGGAAGTCTCATGGCCACAGCAGCCAGCCTGACAAATGCTGCTGTTTGCACCCGGTGCCCTCCAGCGAACGGGAAACAGCATTGCCTGTGGGTCCTAACTCAATCGCCCCGTTTTCTCTGTGGATATGGTCTGAGGTTGGGTGAGAAGGGTGCCATGACGGTCCGAGCTTCTATCGATACAGTAGACAGGCTGTATTAGAATAAACTACATGTTTGGGGGAAATGTTCAGCAGGCAGTGTTCTTTCTGTATTCTGAAAGGTCAATATTTTTATAACTATTGCTTGGCATATGAGAAACACAAGTGCTGGCGCGCATGCAGCACAGTTGGCCCAGTACTCAGTAGTGTAGGTGGACAGCAGCCTACCCCTCGCCACGTTCTCCTACTGTGATCAGAAGGAAATTCCGAAAGCCCCACAGCGAGTAACCTGGGTCTGCACCTCCTCCTTGCCCCGTTTGCTGCCTTCACACTGGCCTTCCTTCAGGTCCTCAAACACACAGCTTCTTTCCTGGCTGGGCCTTTGCATTGCCATTCCCTGGCTCTGGAATGCTGTTCCCCTCCTCTTTTCATGCTGGCCCCTTCTTAGACCTTAGAGCTTAGGCTGAAAGTCGCTTTCCTGGCAAAGCCTCGGTCGATCTGTTTCCTTCTCTGCTGCTGTTTTCTAGCATAGCTCTGTGTTTCCTTCCCCAGGGCTCACCCTCCCGTTGTTACTTGTTTGTTGAGCCTTTCTTACTGGACTGTAAGCACCTCAAGGGCAGGAGCCACATCTCACCTGTTCACTGAACTCCCTGGTACATACCAGGGCCTGGTACATACGAGGCTCTCAATATATATTTGTTGAATGAATGTCTGAATATGTGTATTGAAAAAAACATATAAAGACATCAGTTCTGTGCATTAAGTATTGCTTTAAGTGGATATACATTTTATTAATCTCAAATATCAATTACATTAAAATATTAATATAGTGTCGTTATTGAATTAGACATGCATAGATAGGCTACAGTAGAAGGTTAAAGATAAATTTCAATAGTTTTTAAAAAATATGTTTTTATTGTCTGGCTCGCATGGCTCAGTGGTTGAGCGTCGACCTATGAACCAGGAGTGATGGGGAGCACAGAGACTTGGTTGGGAAGTTGTCAGGAGGACATTCTGAGACAAGGGAAGTGTGTGGAAGGCCGCCTGCCCTGTTTATCAGAATTCAGACTTAGGGGAGACAGGGGCGTGTCGAAGGCGGTGCCCCTGATTATTCCTTGACCTTTCCAAACAGGTCTGTGCACGTGCAGGCCCCCGGGCGTTTACTGGAATCCTATGCCTACTACCTGGATGCCCTCGCCTAGAGGACAATGTAAACATGTGTCCTCCCGAGATTACTCACCTACTGATTGTATCTAAAGACAAAAATTCCAATAAAAGCCTAACGAGGCAGGTAATCGAGGCTGCTCTGGCCACTAGAGCCAGGCAAACCCCTTAGCCTTCTCTTTCACAGTCAAACTGCTGAGTAATCTGTTCTTCTGTCGTTCAGGGGCTGCTGGTCAGCCTCAGCACAGGAGGTCAGGGTTCAATTCCTAGTCAAGGCACATGCCCAGGTTGCAAACTCAATCCCCAGTGTGGGGCGTGCAGGAGGCAGCTGATCCATGATTCTCTCTCATCATTGATGTTTCTCTCTCTCTCTCCCTCTCCCTTCCTCTCTGAAACTAATAAAGAAAATATATTTTTAAAAATGTTTTTATTGACTTTAGATAGGAAGGAAGGGAGAGGGAGAGAGGGAGAAAACATTGATGGCTGCCTCCTGCAGGCCCCCACTGAGGACTGAGCCCACAACCCAGGCGGGAGTCAAACTGCAACCTTTTGGTGCATGTAACTCAACCAACTGAGCTGCACTGGCCAGGGCAATTTTCAATACCTTTGAGGAATCCCATCTCTCTAAGGATTGGTGGAAGAGATGTAGAAGGTTTGGAAGATTGTGCGGAATCTTGCTTATGGTATGACATACCCTAGAATTTGCCTTTTCATTCTTTCATTCATTGTAAGAGCTCCTTGGTAAAAACATTTTCTTCCTTCCTGAGATATTTTTAAAGCATAAGCAATGTAACTCTTCTTTCCCAATAAATTCTAGCAAATTCAGAGTTAGTGGGTTCTCATTGACTGAGGTTTACTTGCATGTAACAGTCACTGAAGTCTAACCTTGGCTTTTCTGTAATTTCATTTCCTTATGTAAATGCCTTATTTCCTGATTGAACCGTTGTTGAACTCCTACCAGATGCTGTGGAGACAAAGATGAGCTCCATCTAGTAGTCCAGAGCCCAATGGGGACCAGCACGAACAGTTCTAATCACATGGTCCAGGGAGGGGGTTATGCCCCCAGCACGATCTCAGCAGCAGAGGGCTTCGCACGTTTCCTTCAGGAAATGGCACCTAAATGGAAGGTAGAGCAGGACCCCCTGGTCGGGGGCGGGGGGGGGGGGGGCGGGTTGGGACACGGTGTGCACAAAACATCAAAACAAGAAGCGTTGCGCTGTGTTCCAGGAATCACAACCCATTGTGTTTCTAGGGCTCCCACTCCAGAGGTCTGCAAACCGTGGCGCTGGAGAGGGAGCAGGGTGAGGCGGCGAGCGAGCGTGTGCCTCACGAGAGCCTTGGACTTTATCCTCCGGCCGTGGGGACCTACCAGAGGGTTTTGTGGGAACTGTTGTTAATGGTTAATCTCCAAGACCGTGGGAAGTGAAGAAGTTTATGGAAATGACTTTCCATTTTTACGCTGCTCGCAGTTGGAAGATATGTCTTTGAGAGAAACACTTCAAAGGCTCCCAATCTGCCCCCTTTAATTGTGTTTATTCCACATCAGAACGGGTGTTTAAATGAGTGAGTCTGATCCTGTGGAGGGGTCCATCTTTAGTCCTGATGTTTATTAAATAGAAAGACTCAAAAACCATCCAATTATTCTTGGAAAATGTGCATGAATGTGTGGTATTTGGAACTCTATTTTAGAACCCGAATGTCACAGACATCTGGACACAACAATTATGCAAGAGAGGCCTTCAGAAATGTGTTACTAATTCCCGGCTCTCCCCGCGCACAGCCCGCCTGTGCTGCAGCCGATATCAGCGCTGCTGCGGCCTGTGCTGTTCTCACACGTGATGGTTCATTTTCATAAGGTGTTCTTCACAACTCGCACCACAAACCTCTTCATGGAGTGCATGATAAAGCCATACCCAGAAGCAAATGAATGATGTTAGTGTTGATGAATGAGCACAACAGTAGCTTAGAAAAAAAAGTACAAGGAAGGAAAAGGAGAAATGAGCCAGCCAGCTGAGAATTAGGGGAAACTGAAGGCTATGTGGGGAGCGGATTCTAGTGCTGGCCTTACAAATCTGTGTTTTAATCCCTCATGCGCTCTAATTTTATTACCCACAACATGAAAAGGTTATGCTTTATAGTATTTAAAGCCTCTTTCTCTTCTAAAATATAATTTATAATTAAAAGCTAATATGCAAATTGACCAAACAGCAAAACAACCGGTGGCTATGACATGCACTGACCACCAGGGGCCAGCTCCTGCGCTATGATGTGCACTCCCCTTCCGCTCAGCCAGAAGCCAGGCTCACGGCTGGCAAGTGCAGCGGCAGTGGCAGGAACCTCTCCCGCCTCCACGGCAGTGCTAAGGATGTCCGACTGCTGGAGCAGGCCTAAGCCATCAGTCAGACATCCCCCAAGGGCTCCCGGACTGTGAGAGGGTGCAGGCTGGGCTGAGGGACCCTTCCCCCTGCTCCCCTGCCGAGTGCATAAATTTAGTGCACCAAGCCACTAGTAATTTATAAGAGTTAAAATGTCATGAATTCAGCCTTGGCTGGTGGGGTGTTAGTTGGAGCATCATCCCATTCACCAAAAGGTGGTGGGTTCGATCTTGGTCAGGGCACATGCAGGAAGCAACTGATCAATGTTTCTCTCTTTTTCTGTTTTCCTTCCTCTCTCTAAAAAACAAAACAAACAACCTCAATTAAAAAAATATCATGAATTCAAATGCTATTAACTTTGCACCAGGAGCAGTGCTTGGGGATGGTGTCTAAGAACAAGGCAAGGTCCCCGTTGAGCTGAAATTCTAGTGGTCAGGGAAGACAGAGAGACAGCTACACGTGAAATCATGTAGTTAGGAGCAAGAGCTATGAAGGAAACAAGATGGGATCACATTCCTCAGAGGGACTGGATGGCCTGGCGGCAACGTCAGAAATGAGCAGGGCATGGCTGAGACCTGAAGACAGAGAAGAGTCCAGATCTGTGAGACGTGGGAGCCAGGCAGGCACTCCTGGCAGAAGTGACAGCGTCGAAGACCTGGGTGGGGGACACGCTAGACTTCCCGAGAAGCACAGACAGGCCTGTGGGGTTGGCATATGGAAATGAGCCAAGGAGGACAAGGAAAGAGCTAAACTAGGTCACGGGGCTCCCATTGGTCGTGGGAGGGGTTTGCATTTTATTTTCAGTGCGATCTAATTTATTTAAAAATGTCACTTTGACCATCGTGTGGAGACTTGATTGCAGAAGCAAAGAAACCAATTTCAGAAGATGCTGCAGAATGCCAGGTGAGAGGTCATGGTAACCTGGCCTTCGGGGGAGAGGGAGGTTGGCCCGGTGGGAGGGGGAGGTTTGGTCTAAATCCTGGTGTTCAGGTGTCTTCCTGCAATGCAACACTTTAGAAACCGACTCACACTAACTAATAAATTTGGTAACCTCGATTTTAATTCAATGAAAAATGAAGGGGATAGCCAGGATAAAGGTCACGCCGAATAAATGTCATTTTTTTCTGAAAATTTTTGTAGTGGATTTGGGGTCAGGCATACTTGGGTGTTTTCACTCAGGGTCCCAAATAAGTTAAGGAGAAATAATAGTGTACTTAGAAGAAAGAAATAAAGTATCTTTAGGACAGCTAGATAACTAGCAAGGATTTCCAATAGATGTTGCTGTCCAGTTCTATAAAGTAACACATGAATTTATTCAACAATCTATTTTGTGGGGCATTGCATCAGATCTTTTCAGGGGTTGGTCACTTGGCTTTATTTATTTATTTTTTTAGTATATTTTTATTGATTTCAGAGAGGAAGGGAGAGGGAGAGAGAGATAGAAACATCAATGATGAGAGAGAATCATTGATCAGCTGCCTTCTGTATGCCCCCTACAGGGCATCGAGCCCATAACAGGGGCATGTGCCCTTGACCAGAATCGAACCTGGGACCCTTCAGTCCGCAGGCCGATGTTCTATCCACTGAACCAAACCAGTTAGGGTATGGTCACTTGATTTTAAACAATTCCTTTAAATCATTTGATGCAATAACAACTGGAACTATCCTTGAAAAATATAAGACATATCAATTTATACTACTTTTTCATTTTATTTCTTTTTAAATTAATTTTTAAATTTTTATTTATTGATTTGGGAAAGAGAGGGGGAGAGAGAGAGAGAGAGAGAGAGAGAAACATTGATTTGTTGTTCCACTTATTTATGCATTCATTGGTTGGTTCTTGTATGTGCCCTGACCAGAGATCAAACCACCAGCCTTGGCCTATCGGGACTGTGCTCAAACCAGCTGAGCTACCCGGCCAGGGTATGGTTACATTTTAAAAGTCATACAGAAAAAAACTGGCCAATAACAGTAGAAAATCCAGACACGTACTCTGTTTGGGAGCAGTTCAGGAATAAAGGGTGTAATAGCTGCCTGTTCCGTATTTAACGATATCAGCATGCTGTATCAATATGTACAATATAAGCATAGACATGTCCCACATTCACAATTTTCGTTTGTATGCTGCTTAGGAATCATTTTCCTGTAGCGACTGTATAGCCTCCCAGGCCAGCCCACACTATCTGTTTAACCCGTGCACAGCCGAGTAATGGTGAGAGGGACCGGGAGTTAAGGTCACAGGATGCAGGGCTCCTTCTGCAAGAGGAATGTGAAGACGGAAGGCAGTTCCGTGCTTTCCCTGGATCTAGGCACAGCGCCGGGAAACTGTCTTACATGCGGCAGTTTGGGGTTCCACCTGAACCCTGTGCTCCCGGGGCACTTAGCACCCACTAGTTGGCGGGACCCAATGCTGCATCCTCCCCAAAGTGCTCTCTACCCTCCAATTACCTGCCCCCTCTCCTGGCCCAAACTCGTCTGCGTTCTGCAGTGTCCTTTCGAAGGGAGGAAAGCATCTGATTGGCCTGTGCCTGGCTGGCTGCTAAGGAAACCTCAGAACTGGGTGCACCCCAAGCATGGCTGCCTAGAACCCCCACCCAATGGAAACCAGGCACTCTAACAAAGTGGGAGTCTTTTACAATTTGGGGCAGGATACACTGGAGGGAGAAAGAACAGAAGTGTCTATTGTTTTCCTGTTTTCTCAATTCCGCAGCCTCGGGTCCTGTAACAGCTCCATGTAGAAATTCCTTCATGCATTTTACTCAAGATGGACTTTTTAAAAAATGCAGCGTACAATATTACACTAGTTCCAAGTGTACAACACAGTGATTCGACACGTACATGCCTTCTCGTGTGATCGCCACACCAAGTCACGTACTCATCTCTCACTATGCAAACTTATCGCCATGTTCCTGACTGTATTCCCCTGACCTTTTCCACCCAGCGCCCCCCGCCCCCACCACCACCATGTTAATCTTTGCTGCAGTTATGTGAGAGGACAAGATCCTCAATGTACAGGAGAAATGGGCACATCTCTACCCTTCTCGGAAACATTTGATTAAAATTCCTCCGGCGCAGGGCCTGCCCCTTAGCATGCCCCTGTGAGCATGCCCCCCGCAGGGCCACATGCCAGTTCTTCATTTCCGCCGAAGCCACCTCCCCCCCCTGCTGCCCGAGGCCGAGGCCAACGCTGCTGCTGTAAACGTGTCGAGGCTGCCGGAACAGTCGCTGCTTGCCGGATGGCCCTGGTGACTGTGGTGGTCTCCGTGTGGCCCTCGCACCGATGGATAAACCGTCCTCCTGAGTGTGTGTGAGGAGGAGGAAGGATCAGGAATCGAGGTTGGGGGGCGGGTGTGAGTAAATCTATTGAAAAAAATCCACAAAATAAAGATCCTCCCAGGAGCAACGCGAGTGTAACCACGTCCAAGTGGCCGGCTGGAGTGTAGGTACGCACCCAACAGGCTCATGTTGTGTGAAGATGGTTTTAAAATCTGTATGTGGGTGGAAGAAAGTTGTGAGTCTCTTACTGAAAGAGGCTCAGGATGATGTGGTGATAATGATGACGATGATGATGAGGTAAAACACCAGAACCGCATGTCAGAAAAGGGCCCCAAAGCCTGCATCCAGGGTTAAACCTGAATGAAACAACACATTGACTAAGGCTTTCTCCGCAGGAGCTGACATTGTATAGCGGACCAAGACCAGTGTGGGTTTTTGCTAATCCTCTCCCGAGGATACCATGGTATTTTTCCTTTGATTTTTAGAGAGAGTGGAAGAGAGGGGCAGAGACAGAGAGAAACATCAATGAGAGAGAGACCCATGAGTTGTCCCAAGCCTTCAACCAAGGTACGTGCCGTGGAACCCAGGACCCTTCAATCCGTGGGCGGAGCCCAACCGACTAGGACAGGACCAAGTGATTTGTTTTGCCTCTTCTGAGGTTCGAGAGGATGCAGACAATGCCCACCTGATGCCCTTCGAGGCTGAATAATCGTGGCCAACCTTGAGCAAGAAGTCAGGCATCTCAAGAGCGGAATTAAAAAATAAACGCAGCCAGCTTGGGAGCCACAGAGAGAAAGCAGTGCGCACGCCGCTCTGAGCCTCTGTGGCCATGGGAGCCACGGAGGGAGATGCCGTGGGCGGGCTCGTGGCTGCTGCAGCCAGGAACTCTCAACCCAATATCACTGTGAAGGTCACCTCCCACCTTCTGCTTTTTTGAGTGTCGCAGGAAGGGAAGTGTTTGGAAGGGTCAGTGTGAGAAAGATTCGGCTCCTCATGTTATTTGTAAGCTTGCCTCTTCCTCTTCAGAAACCTGTGCCAAGACGGCCGTGTGTCAAGTGCAGTCGGTACCTGGGAACTGTGGCTGGGCACGTCCAGAAGGTTATTCTTCGGAATAAAATCAGAACTGGAAGTGAGGCGTGTCTTCTCTAGACGAGACAGATGGTCACTGCGTGCTGACCGCAGTGCGTCCAGATCTTATCCGGTGACTGCCTCCCTGCCTGGTCTACCTGGAAGGTGACTAAGAGGAAGTGACTGGGAACACCAGGCCAGACCAGGCGAAAGGCCACGCAGTGAGGTGGTTGGGAAAGTCAAGAGTGCGGGGTGAGCTCTGAGGTCACTGCTAACACAGTGTTCAAACACAGCAAAACAGAAGGCAAGACCCCAGGCGGCGGGAGTGGGCAATCCCGGCCCCAGACAGAAGGTGGGCGCAGTCGGCCCTGCGCTGCGGGGGGCAGCCACTCCTGCAGGGCGGCTTCCACGCCACATCGGTACAACGTCCGCAGCAGGAGGAAGGCTGTGTGGCAGAAGAAGCCATTTCTGCACATGAGACAGAGAGTGGATGCTCCAGGGGGTTCTGAGGGAGGAAGATGTTTCGACTCTCAGCATCGCTTTCAGAAGCATTGGCATGAGCGCTACGCAACGTACTAGGGCAGTGGTTCTCAACCTTCTGGCCCTTTAAATACAGTTCCTCATGTTGTGACCCAACCATGAAATTATTTTCGTTGCTACTTCATCACTGTCATGTTGCTACTGTTATGAATTGTAATGTAAATATCTGATATGCAGGATGGTCTTAGGCGACCCCTGTGAAAGGGTTGTTCGAAGGTCAAAGGGGTCGCGACCCACAGGTTGAGAACCACTGTTCTAGAGTGTCCATGCCGAATATCAAATATTGTTGAACTCAGCCAGAGCCTATTTCTACAGTATTGACGAGTGAGATCATTCCTGAAAGTGTGCGTGCCACTTTGTGCCAGGCCTGGGGGGCAACGTCTGGAAATCAAACTGAACACGGCATACAGACGGGTGACCACAGTGACCAGTGACAGGTTGGGAGGTCACGCGGTGGCAAAGCTCAGAGAGATCCCCAAGCTGTGCTCCCGGCCAGGAAGGCTGCCTTTGAACTAGGTTTGGAAAGAAAGACAATGTATTTCCTTCAGCGGAGGAGAAGAAAGGGGATTCCAGGCAGAGGAGCGGCTGGAGGCGAAGCCTGGGAGGTGTGAGTAGATGGGCCTGCACAGCGAGCTGCTGGACTGTCGTGAAGCCAAGGGAAGAGGTGGGACTTCATCCGGAGGGGCTGGGAGGTGGTTGGTAACATTTAAAACAGGGAAACAGAATGGTATTCAGAAAAGCAGTTGTCATGACAATGAGGCAAAAGTGAACGGGAGAAAGGACGCCCGAGGAGCCTAGGTGCTAAATTGAGGCCCTCATATGAGACCCGGCAGGAAACGCCAGGGAGAGGCCATGGGCCAGAGCCAGCAGGGCTTGGTGACGGGCTTGTGTTTGGGGGTGAGAGAGTGAGGAATAGCACAAATCCCAAATCGCTGGCTGTGGAACACAGGGAGCTCTTATTATATCTCTCTCTAAATCACCACATATACATTATTCATCGTGAGAGTAAAGATTCGCTCGCATCAGGGAACATCTCGGTTTCCCACTAAGGGAACCGCTAGATTGGAAATCAACCCCTCCCACCCCATCCCTGCTGTTCCAGTCCCTTTTGGGCTGCGCTCAGGGAGCTGTGACATGTGGCTCCAGGCAAATACCGTACACAGACCCCGTGTCCCAGAGAAAAGGATGGGCGCCGGAGGGAGAACTCAGCACGCGTGGGATGCTGGGCCGGCCCACGCTGTCTCACCAACAGCCACTGTGCCCGCGGCGTGTGCAGCTCAGCCTGGTTTTCACTAAGCAGAGAAACGGGCTTTCCACAGCAAAAATGTAAAAACTCACTCAGTTACAGCATCATCAGAAACTGGCACCTGACAACCAAGATGTGTACTGGCTAGATTCATCTTGACTTTTTTCTGCTGGATAAAATAATGAAGCAAGTGCGTGTTATTCTAAATAGATATGTTAGGGCTGTTTGAGGGTTCACAGATGTATGCGAATATCATTTCTCAGCTTCTGCCGCAGGGTTTCCTCCGGCTCTTGCACCTGGCTCTGGGCGGCCCGGCAGGCACGCGAGCGGGCGGCCAGGGGCTCACGCTGCAGTTGGAGTGTCGATTTCAAACACGGGCGCAGTCGTCACTTCTCTCTCTGGCCACTGCGTCGGTTGTTCCTATTATCTTGTCGCGGACACACACATGAAACTAATAACGCCGCATGATCTCTGAGCAGAGCCCAGGCCCAGCAGGGTGGCTCAGCCCCAGATGGCTGGGCCCACACCCAGCATTTCCCATTTAACATAGAGGGTGTGCACCAGGGAAGTGTGCGTTTCTGAACAATTTCAGGTGATACTTTGAGAGATAGTGATTTAGTAGAAAGGAAATTCATTTAGGAAAAAAGAGACAGAGAAATATAACAGCAGTTGGAGAACGTGTGCACAGTTCAGGGCTGTGAGAAGCTAAGCTGTGGCCATCGGAACTCGGGGGCTGACGAGCCATACATGTAAGCGAGAATCACTTTTTTGGTTTTCCTACCAGGATGACCTTGAGTTTCGACCGCTCTAAGAATGTATCCCTGTAATTAGAGTGTGCAGAGTAGTCACTCCCACCCTCCCTTTCCAGGATTCCAGGGCTTACGCTTGAACCCGAGCCCAGGCGAACCGCGGACCATGTGATGGGGATGCACCAGGCTCATTTGGCGAAGCCCACAACCTAATCAACCCCCAAACACCCTTTCCCTGGAGTGTGAGCCAAACCAAAGAGATGGTTGTGTTTGTTAGAGAAAGAGAGAGTGAACTAGTTCAAATTAGAAACAAGCCTTTGGTTTTTTTAAATGCAAGATTATATTCCCTAACACACCAACTTATTGAAAAAACAAAGCTCGGTAACAAGCAGTTGACTGAAATATTAGGTGGTAAAGCCCGACAGAGTGTAGGTCCCAGCAAGAAGAAGCATTCCACTCCAGCGTTCAAATCAAGACACTATGGTGAGGGACTTCTGACAGAGATTGGGGGGCAGCTAAGGGAGCAAGAGAGGGGTGTTGTCCAGGAGACCAGCAACAGCAGGAGGCGTTGCCACCCTTGCCCCGGCCCGAGGAGGCTGGAGGCTGAGCCGTGGCCGCGGTGCTGGGGCCGGTGAGCAGGGGAGCCCGGAAAGAGGCAGGAGGTGGCGTTGGGGGAGCACCCCCAGCACACAGGTTAGGACAGCTGCTCAGTCCAGGAGGCAGTGGCAGGAATGCCCGGCCTCTCTCTCCTCGGAGACTCTGTATCTCTTGCTGACGCCTCCCCCATCTGAACTGAAAGTCAGGGGCCCAGAGCACCCTGGCTGACCGGCAGGGTCAGCTTCAGGGCGGAGCAGGGCAAGTGGTGGCGGTGGAGGGAGCCCCCAGCTCACTGCCCCTTTTGCTAAGTGGACGCTGGATGCTGATGAAATGTTGACGTTGAGTTAATGTGTGCAAACTTCCTAGAAAAGTCCCTGGCTCGCAGGAGGCATTACCCCGACCCTCAGCTATTCTCGTAGCTACAGGCTCCACCCAGGTTTTCGGAGAAAGACAGAGGCTCCTGGACTTGGAGCTGCTTCCTGGTTGACATTAGTGACGGAGCCCACGCTCACAGCCAGGTTTCCAGATTTCAATGGCACCAGTTCTGTGCGCGTGGTGCCTGCAGCCTCTGATGCGTGTGAGGGGAGGGGCTGCAGGCCGACTTATTTTACAACTTATCGCAGAAAAAAAGCACCTGTGTTCTCCCAACCCGACTGAAGAAATCTGTAACCCAACCAACATCTTAGACATGAAAATAGCAGCCATCCTTCAAAGACAATCTGCATGTTCCGTAGCAACAGTACCGAACGGGTGGCGCTGTTAGTGATGGTTAAAGTGGTTGAAGGTGTATTAGATGTTCACCATTGTATTTTTTCTAGTCCGGTACTCATATAGACCACATCACCCGCTTTTAATTTCTTGTTCATTCCTTCAGGTCTTTTTTAAATCTCGGAACTAATCCACTTTGGGGGATTTTGTAATGGGTGAGTTAAATTTTTCATGACTCTGCTGGCCTTTGTGTGACCATTTACGGTTTTATCACTTACAATGTCTATATTATATCCTAGATAACAATGCGTTTTCTTATAGCTGTTGGAGAATGTATTCATCCCATTAGCCTGCCCTGATGGAAAATTAGCCCTTCAGGTCAGAGGCAGGAGTTGGCCACACATTCAGTTTGCTTGCATGAAATAAGACATCCTGAACATAAGCATAGTTAGCATCTTATTTGTAACAGGTCAGCTTTTTATGGCAGCAGATTTTAAACAATGAGGTAGCATTTACCCCCAGGTCTTTGCATTTCAGTCTTTTATTTATTAAAAAAAATTTTTTTTATTGATTTCAGAGAGGAGCGGAGAGGGAGAGAGAGAGAAACATCAATGATGAGAGAGAATCATTGATTGGCTGCCTTCTGCATGCCCCCCACTGGGGATCAAGCCTGCAACCCAGGCATGTGCCCTTGATGGGAATCGAACCTGGAACCCTTCAGTCCACAGGCTGATGCTCTATCCACTGAGCCAAACCAGCCAGGGCACAAGATACAGATTTTACTATTATAGCACTATACTCAAATTCTCACTTATTGTCACTACCCCAGTTCTTACAATTCGGTGAGTTCATTGAGACCCTGTAACTCCCTGTCCCTTTGATGTCATTAGTGCTGCTCTGAAGTACAAGGGAGAATGTGTGATGGAACCCAGGAAGCAGGTGAGGCAGCTGGCCAGCTGTGCGTATGGCCGCAGGTGTACGTGTGGCCTCAGTGTAGTATAGGCGGACACTTTTAAAGGGTCCACACAGCTGCACCGATCGAGTTCTTGTACAGCCTGTTTGCAGGACCCACATCTACAGAACAGGCCCGAACTCCTAGAGATTGAGCCTCCCGCGGAGAGGGAGCTGGGATTTCCCGGCAGCGTGGCGCCAGGTCAGAGGCCCAGGGACCACTCTTACTCTGAGTAGTGAAGAACGAGGCACGTTCACCGTCTTGCCCTACAGGGGCCGGGGACCAAGCTCAAGCTCACCATCTCCTCCCAAGCAGACGTCTTCCCTGGAGCTCTGACTGAGCTCTGCCGCCGTGAGTTCTCCACCGACCGCACAGAAAGGGCGGCTCCTCCTCACCTCTTCCCCCATCCCGTCCGGCGTGGTTTTGAACTTCTTCTGACCTTTCTCTGTGTCCCCCACAGCCACCCCTTTTCATTCACTGCTACTTCCGGACCAGGACCCTGGCTGCCAGGACCTCCCTTCCCAGACCTTCCAGTCTCCACTCCACCAGTTCCACCTCCATGCACACCTGCCGCGCTAAGTCAGGGCTGTTTACACGGACCCTGCCAAAACCCACCGGGATAGAGGCCAGGTCCCTGACCCGGGTCCGCGCCCAGGCTCCTGGCCCGGTTCTTTGTTCTTTCCTCTGCTGTTCTTCTGTGAGACCTTATGGACCACCTGCCACCACCTGCCTGCTTCCATGCTGTTGGGTCCCTGACTGGTCCCAAGCTCCTGTTGCTCTTAGTGTCACAGGAGTGCTGCCAAGTGTCATAAGCACCCAAAGAGCCTGGGGCTTCATAAGGTGTCCCTTCATGGGGCCTGGGGCTAAGAAGGCTTTGCATAGAGGCGAGTCCACATCATCCACATTTCTGTATCGTTGGCCTTGTTCAACCGAACTCATCGTTTAGGAAAAGAAATCTAGTGAGTTAGCAGTTTTAATGGGTAGATTAATAACAACCACAAAGCACCCCTTAGGCCTCTGTCCCATTGGTCCCCAACCACGCAGGGGCCCGGGTTGGTGTTCTGCCCTTTCTCTCCTGCACCTTGCCTGTCCCGGTGGTTCCTCTCGGTGTCTCCAGCACCGGGTGTCCCGGGCGGACAGGGCCGCCTTCACTCAGGAGGAGTGTAATCGGTGCTGGAGCCCCTCTTGAGGACGGAGAATCCAAGTGCTCAAGCACCTACGGCTTGAGGACACATTGCTGGGGCCTCGCAGAGGACCTTGGAAGGGGCCATGTGAACGTGGGGGTGGGGGTGGGTCCTGAAGCTTAAGCTGCCTTAGCACATGGGGTAGCCACCTCTGCGTCCAGTGATTGTTTTCTGTGGTTGTTGTGATTGGTGATATTATCCATGAGTGTGTCCAGATTCCCCCCGATGGCCAGAACTGGGACCGCTGCTGGCGTGTTCTCTGAGCTGAGCGTGGGCACCGGGTTTCCCATGCTCTACTTTTAGGAAGCCGCGTCCTTCAGCCTGCAAGCTGGGGGGACACGCGTTTCCTGGGATTGGTGGGAAGTCAACTCCCCTGGGACGGGTCATTCTTTGACAGCAGAACCTTCACTAGCTATTCTGCTGGGGAAGCCGGCCGTTTCCAGACTGTATGTTTGGATTTTGAAATGAAGACGTTGCCTTACAACACCACCATCTCGAAGTCTTTCAAGATGTGTTCCAAATATGTCCTTCTAATTGGACACTTCCCTATGAAGTCACGAACTTTGAATTCAGTCCATATTCTTTTTGATACTCTTCAAAGAAACCTTCGGATAGCTGGTTTTACAAGAGGAAGCCCCCTTGTAAAACCAGGAGACACCTCTGTGGCTTCGTGTAGTTTTGAAATATACATATATTTCACTGCACGTGCTTCATCAGAAAAGGTTACTGAGATCCAGTAGCATTCGTTGTCTTTGCTGAGCGGTGTGCTGTCTCCTATCTAAAGCTGGTCCTCACCCTGGTCCTAGCACTAATGCCAAACTGTTCCTCTCATGCTCATATCTCTGACTACGGTTTGTCCAGGCACCTCCTGGATGATGGGTAAATCTCTATCAATGTAGACTCTTCCTCAATGATGCCACTGGTGGCAAAGACTCTTCCATTTCCACCAGGTCATTAGATTCTAGCAAAACACTGCGTCACAATCAAACACCTTCCCCGGGATGATTCTTGCATGCTTATCACCCCAAAGGGCTCTGCTTTGGGGAGCCCCTCAGCCCTCAAACTCCCAGTGTTAGCTGGCCCGTCTCCTTCCTCCGCGAGCTTCCCATTAGGGTGGGTGACAGCATTAACCCTCCCTAAGAGACAATCTGGGAATATAAAGCTGGGGGATCAGGGACCTGGTGTCCCCGCTGCCTTGGGCTCTTTATTCCCTTCACATTGAGTATCCCCAAACCACGCCCAGCCCCTGGAGGGGGAAGCTTTGACTCCTAGCTCTCCTTCCTACCAGCCACATGGTCTTGGCTGGGCCTTGATGAGCCTCAGTGTCCTTCTCTGTAACCTGTAGCTACTAAGAGTACTCCCCTAGGGGTGCATCGCATAGTAGGCCTTCACTAATCGGCAGCCGTTGTCATCACTGTTGTGGTTGATTGCTTTCAAGCTTTCCCTCTTTGGCTTATCTCCAATAATTGATCATAATCATTGACAATTTAAAAATCACTCTCCAAAGCTGTGCTGCATTTGTATGCTTTACTTTTGAATTAGAGTTAAGTCCTCTGAAAGCCAGTCTCCTGTCACTCTCTGTGCGCCGCCATGCGTGCCCTGGACCCAGGCAGTGGTGGTGGCCATGAAACTAGTCCCTGTCGTTTGAACTTGCACTTGAAGAAAGTATGAGACGTTTCTCCTGCTTCACGGCGGGTGTTCTGCTGTTGCTGCCTGTGTAATAGTCTCAGTGCCTCTTCTAGACTTGAGACTGCAGAAGCTTCCCCCAGGAGAGATAACAAGGGGAGGAGCCTTTGATGTGTTTGCTTTCCATGTGATTTTAAGTCATATAACTATCATTCATCTGAAACTGGGCTTAGTTTTAAAGCTCAGTCACATGCTGTCACTGGCCATGGCCGTCAATACCTGGGGACAACAGAGAGGTGACCCTCTGAGAACTAAACTGGGAACGGCCAGAATGAGGTGGGTGATAGGATTAACCCTCCCTAAGAGATAATCTGTGAATATAAAGCTGAGGGGGTGGGGAGCAGCGGGATTTTACCAGGAGCCAACCGAGTAGAAGACTCTAGAAAGCCATTACCTAATCCATGTGCTACACCCTAACAAAGACAGGATGCCTAATGAAGAACTGGGGGAGGTGGTCTACATGGAGTTTTAAAGAAGGGAAAAGCCAGTAAGGCAGACTTGGGCACAGCTCATCAAATATTCTCCTGGAATGAGGCAGTCACGTGTAGGAACCGGCCACACGTGAGTTATAGACAGAGGGCTCTCCAAGGAGGAACACAGGACTGAGTGTGGACACATGCAGTGCAGGGAGCCAGGCAGCGCGCAGGAGAGTGGGGAGCTCTGGGCTGCCGGGGTTGGAGGTGAGGGTGGGGAGCAGCTCTACTCAAGTGGACTGACGAGCCATTCTCGGAGGGAGCGCCGAAGGGGCTGAGGAGCCTGTGACCGGAGTGATGTGTATGATTGAGGTGTTGGCAGCACCATGGAGAACGGTGGGCCTGGGCTACGCAGAGAGAGGCCTGACCTCCGGGGGTGGTGGGAGACAGGAGGAGCGGGCGGTGGTGACTGACATAGTCACCGGTGTCAACAGCGCTTTTGACCAAATGGTAGAGGGACAGAGGGCAGGGAGGGCAGTGGGCTGGAGGCCAGGAAGAGGAGGGACGACACCGCGTTCGACCCCCTGGACTCTGGCACTGCGGCTCACCAAGACAGGAGGTTGGGAAGACGCGCCATTTTGTGTAGAAAGATGTTAGGTGTGAGGTTCCTTATGGGGCAGCAGTGGGGAGCCCACACCTGGACACAGACCTCAGTGCGAGTCTCAGGCTGCACAGTACCTAACAATGATTTCCCACCCTGTGGCAGTCGCTCCTCCCCCGAGGGCTGCGGGCGGAGACCGGGGAAGCCTGCTGCTCGGGGGCTGGAGCGGAGGCCACGCAGGACTCAGCATCCCTGGTCCATGCTCTGGCGGAGCAGCACCACCCTCCCACCAGGCTGGCTTGCATGGAGGCAGCGATCTGAAGTGAACCCCGAGTTCTGCTTCTTGGGCAGCTGGGGGTAAACTCCATCCCAGAAAAGCCCATTCACTTGCCCAAGATAAAGAACCCAATTAGACAGAAATGTAAACCTGTAAGCGTCTTGTCTTGCCAAAGGGGAGAAAGCGAGCATGTGCTTTGACAGTCCGTTTAATACTGGGGGCCGGCGGGGGCTGGGGCGGGATGGCAGGAACCTCGTGGGGACCCTGTCAAACACTTCCATCCCCGAGTCCCGTGAGCGCAGGATACGGTGACCTCAGTGTGAGCGCTCACTGGCAGTGACACACCCGCAGTTTTCCGGGGCAAACTATGGAAGAGTGGCCGGCGCCATGGTGAGCCCTTAGCTCCCAGGAACTAGCAGCTGCCGGGCCAGCCGGGCACGGAGCGGTGAGGAAGGAAGCTGTTCTGCTGGCAAAGAGCACACTGCGTCCTGCACAGGCTCGGAGGCAGGGATGCAAACAGCAACTGGGCCTCCCAACCGCCCTGACAGCTGGGAGGCCAGGCACACAGCCTCCAACGAGCGCTGTGGGCGGTCACCTGCGGCCTGGCATGCAGGACGCACCAGGACAAACAACGGGACACCAGGAAACAACACGAGCCAAACAAACACTCTGGGGCCAGAGAGAAGATGTGGTCAACGCGCAGTTTGTGTAAGAGCCCGAGGAGCTGGGATGATGGCGGTGAGTCAGCGCGGATGACGAGGGCGCTGGAGAAGCGATGCGGGCTGGAGCGCCAGCCGGGCCGGAATCCAGGGTCAGGAGGTGATGGTTCTTTCCACCCGATGTTGCTAAAAGTGGGATCCTAAGTGTCAATTACGTAAGTTGCCAAGGTCCACTAAATGCTTAATATTCGCCAGGTGATGGGCTACATGATCCCACGAATTCACACAACACGCCTTGGGGGTGTCCTGTCCGTGCCTCCTGTTTGTAGATAAGGACACTGACCCTCAGGGAGGCTGGGCCAGGAAGTGGGGGGGCAGGGGCAGGCCCAGGGCGTCTGACCCACTCAGCTGGGAATGCTGTTCCTGAAATTCACTCTTGAGAAACGGGGCCTGGAGAGCACAGGGAGCCGGTGGGAGGAGCCGGGAAACCTAACACAGGAGGAAGGGCAACAGGCGGTGACCGAAGCCCGAGGATGGAGGCCCCGCACCGAGCCGGGCGGAGCCAGCCCAGCCGTTTAAAGAACAGGAGGGAGATGAGAGTCTGTTTCAAGTCGTCTTCTTTGTAGAATAACTGTGTGTCCATGGGCCTGGCTTCCCTGAGGCCAAGTGGCCTCTCTGCAGGGATTGCCACAGGCGGCCTCCTCCCCCAGGCAACCGCCGAATGGGAGGAGGCAGAAGCCCAGCCTCACTTTTGACACAGTGGAAAGGCTCCTCCGTGACAGTGTTCTGGACGTGGCTCTTGAGTGAGGAGGCGCTCAGGCCTGAAGCGCAGGAAGCACGAAGGAACTCGAGTGTGAGGAGATTGTTGGGCGGCGGGGGGGGGGGAGGTGAGGTGGCAGAGAAAATGTAGAACAAAAGATCTCGATCATCTCTTTTCTGGAGAAACCAGGAAGGTGACCATGTCTGGACGTCTAGCCTCTAAATCAACGGTTCTCAACCTGTGGGTCGCGACCCCTTTGGCCTTCGAACGACCCTTTCACAGGGGTCGCCTAAGACCATCCTGCATATCAGATATTTACATGACGATTCATAACAGTAGCAACATGACAGTTATGAAGTAGCAACGAAAATAATTTTATGGTTGGGTCACAACATGAGGAACTGTATTTGAAGGGCCAGAAGGTTGAGAACCACTGCTCTAAATGAAGCTCTTGTGTCTCCATTGTTGCCTCAATAAAAAATAGAGTAAATTTATTGTACAACATTGTAAAGTCGGTTCTTAAGAGCAAGGTTAATCAAGGGACTTCTCCCACGTCTTTTATTTATTTATTAAATATATTTTATTGAATTTTTACAGAGAGGAAGGGAGAGGAATAGAGAGTTAGAAACATTGATCAGCTGCCTCCTGCATGCCCCCTACTGGGGGTGTGCCCACAACCCAGGTACATGCCCTTGACTGGAATCGAACCTGGGACCCTTCAGTCCGCAGGCCGAAGCTCTATCCACTGAGCCAAACCGGTTAGGGCCTCCCACATCTTTTAAAAAGACTAGCAGAGCCTTCATCTCACAGTAAGTTAGGGTACCGTGTGACATCACAGACTCCACAGCTGGCCGGACTCTTCGCCTGCTAATCCCAGAGCAAACAGAAACCTCACGACCAGCGCCTTCCCACTTCTCAGCAAACTCTCTGGAAAGAAAGATATTGATAAGAACAGCAATGAACCGGTTTACTGCCCATTGTAAATTAACAAAAGTAATTTGGCAATTAAAACCCAGAAGTATTCACTATTAGGTTGGCAAGCATTCCTTTTATGGTGCCATTTTTCCTTGTCCTACAAATCTGGGGGCAGAAAGGTCGTATTAATCTCAGTGTAAACTGATAACACAAATAATTAGTCACTCAAGGCCTCTCATGTCTGTTCATTAAGAAATGAGAGCACAGCTTGTTGTGAATAGAGCCAACACTACAATTTTACTGTGTGGCGTTTTTTATGAGAAAGAGAGAGAGAGAGGTTGGCTGCCTCCCCCCTACACCCTTACCAGGACCCAAAACCCAAAACCCGGGCATTTGCCCTGGCTGAGAGTCAAACTGGCAACCTTTGGTGCACAGAAGGATGCTCAACCCAATGGCCACACCGGCCAGGGCCTCACTACCTTTTAACATAAATGTCCTAGAAAACCACAGATGAGCCGGCCTGGGTGAGAAGGACAGGTGCGGAGAGGCTGGCCGCTAGGCGCCGTCCCAGCATGCAGAGGGGCCATCTCTCTTCTCCGTGGATGGGGACATGAGGGGAGTGGCAAAAATTGTACCAGAACGCTCCTTCGGGAAAGTGGAACAAAGGTTAACTTTCTTAAATGAAATGTACGTTTGCCATTTGGCACGTCAGGCTGGCCCCCGGGCATCAGGGCCCCTGCCCGCCCTCCTCCGGTGCGGTGGCAGCAGGGCCCCTCACACCCTCTTGTCCCCACACAGCTCCGCCGAGTGAGAGAGAGGGTGGCCTGGGGCCTGGACCACACGGAGGTAGCGCGTGATGGCCCTGCTCTGGGCACATTCAGGAGGCGTCAAACCAATGGGCTTCGTGCCCCATACAGGTCACTGAGCAGCAGAGCAGGTGACACTGGCCTTTGGGTGCCCACTTCCTCTCTCTTTGGGTGGCCGCATGGCAGGATCAGGCCGTCACAGCCTCCTGGCGCTGGCTCACTGTGTGCTGGAGGACTCAGGTTGCTCGTGGGGCAGCCTCGGGACAGTGAAGGAGGGGGTCAGGGTGCAGTGCTCCTCTCAGGGGTGTTTAGACCAGAGCTTCTGTGGGCGCACACATTCCCAGACCCACCCTCTAACTCTACGAGGAACCAGCCACCTCCTGGGCACTTCTGCATGGATGTCTCAGGAGCACCTCCAGCTGCTGGAGCACGTCCAGGGAGAGTCTTGATTCTAAGCCCCTCCTCCCAGGCTTCCCTTTAGAACAGGGCCCGCTTAGGACTTCTGGCCGGGAACCTGGAGTCAGCCGTTGCTCCTTTCTCCCCAGAACCTCTGCCCCGAAATCATTGGCGGGTCCCGCCAGTCCCATGGTCACTGCGGTCCTGGTCTGTGAGCAGCCCCCTCGCTTTGCCACCACTCCAGTGTGGGCATCTCGTCTGGTGTACAGACAGTGTGTACAGAACAGTGTGCAGCGTGAAGAGCCGTGTACAGAACAGTGTGCAGCGTGAAGAGCCGTGTACAGAACAGTGTGCAGCGTGAAGAGCCATGTACAGAACAGTGTGCAGCATGAAGAGCCGTGTGCAGAACAGTGTGCAGCGTGAAGAGCCATGTACAGAACAGTGTGCAGCATGAAGAGCCGTGTACAGAACAGTGTGCAGCGTGAAGAGCCGTGTACAGAATGAAGTGTGCAGCGTGAAGAGCTGTGTGAAGAGACCCCTCAGATGACCCTGGAGGTAGCATCCGCCGGGTGAGGTGGTCATGTGGCCTCAACATTCAGCCTGTGGTGGAAAGAACTAAATGGGTTTAGGGGATGTCTAGGAGGTTGTGTCAACAGTGATTCATGCAGGGAGAGAAGAAGGGGAAACCCAGGGGACCCCAGGCTCTGGCTGGGCAAGAAGGGATGGCATTGCCTTTGCTGCCTGGGGACGCAGGGCGAGGAGCACTCTTGAAGGTCAGTACAAGGTCGGTGCTTGGGACAGATTGAGTTTGAGGATCATGAGGGTGGAGGTGGCCTGTTGACAGAATCCTCCAAAATACATGTGGCCTGGAAGTATAGATGCTTAGTCTATGTGTGTCATTTGAAATACATGAATGAAGAATATTGTTATTAATCATAGTATCAATAAATGGTAGCCAAAGTGCCAGTACATATGCCAAGAATATTCATACTTATCGGGGTCTATTGGGGATGGGGGGGGCACAGAGGTTAAGAGTCACTAAGAGTCCCCACTGTGTGCCCTGACAAGTTGCTCTGCCTTTTGGAGTATCTTTATCTGTCAACTGGGACACTTCTGCCTACTCATGGGGTTGGGCAGAGTGAATACAACGGCATGCGCGGTGCTCAGCATGCACAAAGGGCTCCACAGAGCTCATTCACCACCACCATCACCTCCCAAAGCACCTGCCTGCACTCGGTGGGAGAAAGAAAGAGCTAGCCCCCGACCCTCTGCGATGGTTAATCACCTTTAAGGCTCACTCCAGCTCAGGCTGGACTGCCAGGCAGGGCTAATTTAATTTTTTTCTGACACTACAAGACTTTATTTGGGATTAGAACTGCAGGCATTCCGACTGAATTTACACAGATGTCCAGCAAAGGCTATCACGGTTTCACCAGCCCAAATGCCCCCAAGCAAGGGGGCTATTTGGACGAGGGGTGCCCCAGCTTAAGCATGCCAACTTCAGGAACAGCTGAGGCACAATGAAGGGCAAGAAAAATATAGGAGTAGGAGGCTTAGACACCTGCTTGCAGGACAGGGTTCAAAGGCTTCTTTCTTTCTTTTTTATTTGCTTTTTCATTGAATTTATTGGGGTGACACTGGTTAGTGAAATTATACAGGTTGCAGGTGCACAGTCCTATAATACATCGTCTGTATATTGTATTGTGTTCACCACCCCAAGTCAAGTCTCCTTCCATCGCCATGTACCCCCCTTTCCCCTCCTCCACCTCCACCCCCCCCCCCCCCTTGCCCTCTGGTCTGTGTCAGGCTCCTTTCTAATGGTCTGTGGTGCTACGTGAACAGGGCGGGGGGGGGGGGGGGGAGGATGTTAGCGGAGGCCCCTCTGCCCAGTGGGAATACTCTGCACCAAAGCAATTCAAACCTTCCTGTAGATTACAGATGCCACTCGCTCTGAGAGGAGCTCCCATCCTGTGACTTCATGTTGCTGACCATACAGTGTCCACGGGTTAGCGTTAACTACGAACGTTCTTAGTCCCAGTCTCACTCACTATGATATCTACCCTTCCACTCTCCCCTCCCCGAGATTCTGTTTTAGATCTAAACTATACTTTTCTTTTTTTCCTCTAGGGTAATTATAAGTATAAGAGCAGGAAGGAGTGTATATTTTATCAAGAAGACATGCAACAGGTTTGGGAAGTAATTTTCTCACTAGTTTTGGCCCTAGCATTTCCCTGACATTTGTAGAAACCTGAAAGTTTGTGTGTATGCCCACCATGAAGTTGTTAACAACCCTTCTCCATTTGTTTAGGCAAGAAGAGTGGTTATCCAGTAAGTGGCAGCAAACAGCTTATCGGTTCATCTTTTCTGATTTTCTAGCTCTCAGGTTCTTGTGAATGAAGCAGAATCACTGACTGTTCATGGAAATGAACTTAACCCTACAGGATGCTCACGACGACTCTCCCTAGAAGCAAGTGTGACTGTCACTTCCTCTCCTCCCAGGCGTTTGTCGGGGCAGAGGGTGTTCTGAGCACAGGACAGACACCGTGAGGCATTTTCTGCAGGACTTAATCCTTTTTCAGACACAAAGGACACTCTGACAACTTACTCTGATCAGTTTGAATTCATAACCCTGCCCTGCTCACAGTAAGGAATTGCAGAGTATTTGTTTAAAGGGGAATAGAAAGAGGGAAATGCTATGATTGTCATGGTCACTGCATGCCCAAGATTTACTGGACAGCCCCAACTTCAATGGTTCTATTTTGTTATTCCTTTCATTATCTCCTTGTTATCACACCATGTATTCCGGTTTGGAAAGTATGTTTCTTTCAAGGTTCTCTGTTTTGTTAGGTACATGTTAATTAATAGTTCCAGAATAAGAGAAAGCATCTTTTTTTTTTAAAATCCTCACCTGAAGATATTTTTCCATTGATTTTTAAGGAAAGACAGAGAGAAGCATCATTGTGAGAGAAACACATCGATTGGTTGCCTATTGCATGAGCCCTGACCAGGGCCGGGGCCAGGGAGGAACCTGCAACCAAGGTATGTGCCCTTGACCGGATTTGAACCCAGGACCCTTCGATCTGCAGGCCGACACTCTACCCACTGAGCCAAACTGGCCAGGGCAAAAGAAAGCATCTTTAAAATATTATATGAATTAAAAGAAATGTCCCAGGAAAAGTAAATTCCTTTCTTACAAATTATGAGAAAGCAGCCTGAGCAGCCAGTTCTTGGCACAGATCGGCGATGACACAGCCATTCTCCTATGATTGCCGTGGGGTTGAAACGAGGGGATTTTATGATCGTCAGACACTGCAATGTTTCGGATGAACATCTAAGAGGTAGCATTTTAGTGAACTCAACTCCGTTGCTACTTCCTAGAACCTGAAAGAAACAGTGAAAGAAGTTCCAGAGTGTCCGTGAGAAAGTTGCTACTCAGGAACAATAGAATTATTTTTGTCTGTTGTTGATTTTGTTGTTGTTGGAAATAAGATATTTAGACTAGATTTTATTCAAATGGCCAGGAGATGACCTCGAAAATCAAATTTAAACCAAAACAGGTCAACATTTTTATGACAATTTTAACGTGAAGTTCATAGACAGATGAGATTTGATTTGGATTAAAAGTGAACCTTCGGATAGCCTCTCTAGAAATGGAAGCCATGGAAACATTTGAAAAATTCCACCAAATTCCTGTGTGCTTTTGAACTAATTTTGGAAAGAGACAGGTTAGCCTACAGATATGCTACGTCCCTATTTACATGAAACTTGCCAAAGAATTCAGGCTTGTTAGGTACACTACGTTTCACAAGTAGTGTTGGTATCATTTGAAGAGCATCCATTGTGTTCTTCAATGACTGTCTAGCACTAACATTGTTGTTAGTACAGTACGTTGCATCATCATGTGCATAGCACCTGACAACTTAACTCACTTTCCTGCTTATTTCTATGTAAGCTGACTTGCACAAAATTTCTGCATTCATCCTTCCCCTGCTCTACTACTGAGGTTTTATTTCTTTGACATGGTTGGTACATTGGAGAGGTCAAAGGTGTACACCGATGGACTGGAATGTTTTTCCCCTTCCAGAACCTTCCCTTCCCTCCAAGGCCAGGGGCAAGATCCAGAGACATTTTGGGTGTATTACCCGAATTTTCATCCTTATTTAGTCTAACAGAAAAACAGTGCTCACCATGGCAAAGTGGAAAGACCAGTGGTTTACAGTCATACAAACCAGGGCTCAAATTCCTGTTCTGTTGCTTACTGCTTGCAACTACATTCCAAGACACTAGAAGACTCAGTTTTGACATCTGTAATATGGGGACAACCCTAAGCTCGTGCAATATTTTTGAAGATCCAGCTTTAGTACTTGGCTCATAGTGGGCTTGGAATAAATGTTAGCTGGTTTGTTTAAATGATAAACAATAATTATAAGTGTACAACACAGAAGAGAGTTTAATGGTAATCCACAAGGCATCCTGGGTGCCAATGTAGTATGATCTACAGTGGGAAGAGTTTGGGATTTAGTGGCCAACCTGTCTCCATCAGAGTTCCCATCAGTTGAGCATTATTTCTCCAATCTGTGAAAATGAGCATAATCACAGGGCCTCATGGAATTCTTTGGGTGGAGTCATGCTCACTGTGTGAATATAATAGATCTTAGTTCCCCTCTTCTTGCTTCTCCTTTAAATATTCATATATATATATATATATATATATGAACATATATATATATATCTATGAATATATATATATATCATATTCTCTGCCCAGAGACTAGCCTATAATTTAATATCACTCTCATGATATTTGAAGGATAAGAGAAAGGAAACTACACTGGAAGCAAGTTGCTTATATTTCTGGGGAGAGAAATATATTTATAGTGGCAATAACATGCCTATATTGTCTGTGGGTCTCGGCTCTGAGGCAGATGACTGAGGACTGTAAAGTGAATGAGGCAAAGACCCAGCTGTTCTGATTTACTGCTTGCAGCTCACTCATCCAACCTCTATATCTTACCTGCCGACTGTGGACAGGCAGTATACTAGGTGCTGGGCATCCAACTACGAACAGAACAGTTCTCATCAAGAGAGACAAATCATTACAGCAATGTGATAAGTAGTATAATCCATTTAGTTACTTACTCAGGATTTACTGAGTTCCTGTTAGATGCCAGGGGCCCTGCTAGAGCCTGGATACAGAAGAAAAGAAGAGAGACCCATCCTTGACCTGAGTAAGTCTATTGGGGAAGAGAAACAATTCCTCAAGTAGAAACAATAAAGAATTGTGATAAGGGAAGAATGGAGAGCCACAAGTAATCTTAGAGAAAGGGGACTCAAGCTGGTGTCGGATTAAGCAGGCCTCCTGAATAAGTGTTGTTTAGGCTGGCACTGAAGGACAGAGGGATGGGGAAAGAAAGTCCCAGGTGGAGGAAAGTGTGTGTGCACCATACAGAGTTTGCTGTATCCAAGGAACTGACCAAAGTCAGACATGGCTGGACAGAGCCTGGGAAGGGGGGTAGATACAGATGCTATGGAAGTTCAGAAGAAGGTGCCCTTACCTGTGCCAGTGGAGACAGGAAAGGATGCCCAGGGAGAGGGAATCAGAACCGAAGGATGAGCATGTGCTCACCTGTAGAACAAAGGTGAGGCCTGTCTGACAGAGGGAAGGAATGTGTGTGCTGCCCCAGATGAGAATGAGATGGTCCTGGAACTGAAGCTCAGCTATGGTTTTAATGAAAGGATGGGTGGTGGGCACAGTGATGGGAACAGACGGGCAGGGGAACTATGAGAGAGTCGGATGCGAACATAATTGTGTGTCTGGGAGAGTAATATGGAGGGTGGACTGCAGTGTGGGCCAGACTGGATGCCAGAAGGCCAGCTGGGAGCTCAGTGCCATCGTCCAGGTGGCTATAATGATGGTGAAGGAGATGGGAATTATTTACATAAAGTCGTCAGGTCCAGATACTTGATTAGATGAAGGCATGATGAGCTGGAGGGGTCAAGGACGACTCTGGTCATGACCCCAGTGCAGACATGGCTGTGGAAGGAAGAGCAGATTTTGGAGAAAAGACAGACAGTGCAGTCAAGAAGGTGGGGAATGGAGGTATCTGTGGGCGCCCTAGTGTGGACAGTCTGCACCAGGAGCACATGTAGGCCTAGGGCTCAGAAGCGGAGTTTGGCTGAAGGTGTGGATTCGGGAGTCAACAGGAAGTGATCGGTAATAAGTGGGGGAGTCAGAGTAGAGCGAGAAGATACAGCCCTTTCTTGAGTGTGTCTGATGTCTGATTTTCTCATTTTGCTAAATTGTGTGTATAATATTATTGTGTAAAAATTTAAACACTTTATTTCCAACTCTCTTAAATAGCAGGAGGAAAGCCTGCTGTTCTGAGAACACGGGGAAGGATATTACTGGGCTGTACATTAGTTTGCAGGCAAGAGGAGGAAAGGTAGACCAGAAATTTTAAAAAGTGGCCTCCTTTTTTTTTCTTCCAGGAAATGGCTGAGGATAGCTGCCCACCAAAGTGGGCAGGGACCGGGGAGAGTGCCGACATGGGCAGGGCCCACACAGAGATGGACAGGGAGTTGTCCAAAGATATGTTTAAAAAGATCGAAGTGGACCTACCAGCAGAAATGTTCTTAGCAGACAATGGGACAAAGTCATTGAACTCAGGGCTGCACATGGCTTTTCTGGACAACAACATGAATTGAGCTGCATAGCATTATTTACAGAACGCAACACACTCCACAAGTTAACAGCTGTTACACCACCAAGACGACACAGTGCTCACAGAGCTCAGTAGGCAATCAGTATATAAACTCTACATTTGTCCAAATGCACTTGGAACCCCAGGAGACTCCCACGTTTGCAAATTTAACAAGGTTAGGCCCCCTCCAGAGAGCCATCACATGGAAACTTGTAAGAGCACATGTCTTCAAAATTAATTCTTAGGTCAGAGGGAAAGATCATGGGTGTGGCCTACAGTGTTGATATGGTAAGAATTCTCTGTCTCTTTAGAGGACATCAGCCAAGACCGCTAAGTCCCAATGGGTGTGCATGGCTACTTCCAGCTGAGGGAGGTTGACTCACTTAGTGAGAGGATTGATTGGATTTTAAAATGTTTTCCTTTTGTGATTCTTCTGACCCAGAAATATGCTTCCTATTTCTGCGACTCTCTCCAAACAGCTGCATAGATGAGAGCTTCCAAACAATCACTGTTAACTATAAATCAAAATGTTATGTTTCCCCAGTGGTGCTAAGATTCTTCCGTTTGTTTTCTTTCTATCAAGAGTGAAGTATAATCCGCCACCAGAATGATGATTAAAGTCATTCTACCAAAAATATTTACCCCATTCGTGGCAAGCACGTGTCATCTCTAACTTGACTTGACCAGCCCTTGCGTAAGTGTCCTATGCTGCTGTGTGATATACGGGCATCTGGAATTTATTCTCTGATTCGCCTTCTAATTATAGCTTCATTTATCAACCATACATTTTTACGATGGTTATCCCTAGTGGGCTTGTCCATTACAAAACATACCAGAAGTTTTCATCTCAAAATAATAGTGTTTCACTCTTCCAAGGGGTAAATATCACACTTATGTCTATATAATTTTTTCCTTGTATAGCCAGTTGTATAATTTCTAACCTTTGTTCTTCAAAATTGTCTCCCTAACCCAACATCCTCCCCAACCTCAGTCAAAAATCTCACCGCTCAGTGTGACACTCTGCTCCATGCAGACTGCTGGCCCTGACCTTTAGAACTGGCAGGGCTTTGGGCATCATTAGTTCAATGGCACGTAAGACTCCTTGAGTGTTTTTATTTATTTATTTTTATTTTGGTTGATTTTAGAAAGAGGAAGGGAGAGAGAGAGAGTGACATTGTTTAAGTGTCTTTCTCATGCACCCCCAGGGATCAAACCCACAACCTGGGTAGGTGCCCTGCACTGGAATTGAACCCTTCACTTTTTGATGTACAAGACGACGTTCCAACCAACTGAGCCACACTGGCCAGGGCTCTCCTTGAGTCTTTTTTTTTTATTGTTTAAAATATTACATATGTCTCCTTTTCCCCTCATTGATCTTTCCCCAGCAGTTCCCACACCCCCTAGCGCATGCCCTCACCTCCCTACTGTCCGTGTCCGTGGGTTTTGCTTATCTGCATGCACACAAGTCCTTTGGTTGCTCTTACCACCCCCAACTCCTTGAGTCTTAAAAGCAGATTTAGGGACTTCAGTCCCAGAGATTATGCTTTAGTCACTCTGGGGTAGAGCCCAGGAATGTACTTTAAAAAGAAAAAAAAAAAAGCAAGTTGCGAAATCATAAAAATCCTAGAAGAAAACAAAGGCAGTAAAATCTCAGACATCTCACGTAGCAGAATTTTCACCGTACATGTAGGGCAAGAGAAACAAAAGAAAAAAAATAAACAAATGGGACTACATCAAACTAAAAAGCTTCTGCACAGCAAAATAAACCATCCTCAAAATGAAAAGGGAGCCCACTGCATGGGAGAACATATTGGCCAATGACACATCAGATAAGCGGTTAATTTACAAAGTATATAAAGAACTCATACACTTTAACAAAAGGAAGACAAACAATCCAATTGAACAATGGGCAAAAGACCGGACTAGACACTTTTCCAAAGGGGACATACAAAAGGCCAAGAGACATATGAAAAAATGCTCAACGTCACTAATTATCAGAGAGATGCAAATTAAAATGACAATGAGGTATCACCTCACACCTGTCAGAATGGCTGCCATCAATAAATCAACAAATGACAAGTGCTGGCGAGGATGTGGAGAAAGGGGAATCCTAGTACACTGCTATGGGGAATGCAGACTGGTGCAGCCACTGTAGGAAACCGTGTGGAGTTTCCTAAAAAAATTAAATTTGGAACTCCCATTGACCCAGTGATCCCACTTCTAGCAATATATCCTAAGAAACCCAAAGCACCAATCAAAAAGAATGTATGCACCCCTATGTTCATAGCAGCATAATTTACAATAGCTAAGATCTGGAAACAGCCCAAGTGCCCAGCAATAGATGAGTGGATTAAAAAGCTGTGGTACATTTATAACATAGAATAATATGCAGCTGTAAAAAGGAAGGATCTCTTACCTTTTGAGACAGCATGGAGGGACCTGGAGAGTATCATGCTAAGTGAAATAAGTCAGTCCGAGAAAGACCAGTATCACATGATCTCACTCATATGTGGAATCTACGTAACATCATAAACAGATGAACGGAGTGGATCCAAAGACATAGAAGCATGGAACAGAGTGTGTAATCTCAGAGGGAAGGCAGGGAAGGTGGGTGGGTGGGAAGTAATCAACCAAAGACCTTGTATGCATATAGGTATGGCCCATGGACACAGGCAATAGGATGCTAAAGGTCTGGGGCGGAAGGGGGGGCAGGGGGACTAGAGGGGGTTAATGGGTGGAAAAGGGGTACATATGTAATATTTTCAACAATAAAGAATTATTTTTAAAAAAATGGAACTGCCATTTGACCCAACGATCCCACTTCTGGGAATACTAGTATATCCTAAGAAACCTGAAACACCAGCCAGAAAGGATATATGCACCCCAAGTAATTCTGAGCCCAAAGACCACACATTGAAAAACCCTGAATCACTCCAAACTCTTCCTTCTATAGGTGAGGATGCAGAGGGTAGGAGGTGTGACTTGTCTGTGACCCCTGGCAATCTAATTAGTGTAACTGTCATCAGAGTGTTTCCCCCGCTATTCTTCACATCCCTCTGCTTCCATTCAGAAAAAACAGGGATCAAATGTGGTTGCCTTCTTAGGAAAAGCTTCCACCTGCCCTAAGGGAAGGGGCAGGGTTGGAAATTTGTGAAAGAATTCACACACTGATGCTCTGCAAAGTAGATGAATCCAATGTTGACATCATCAAAAAGCAACAGCCATAATAGTATATGAATAGTTATGTGTTCTTCTAACAATATTTGTAGACAGAGGGTAGACAATGAATGAATGAATGAATTTCACGGCGAATAAAAGAATGAGTGAGCCAGTGAGTCCTGCCCAAAGACAGGATGGAGAAGGCTCAGACTGTGCGATGACTGTCCAGGGTACCCAAAAATTCCCACCCCCGGCCTCTCATGATTCAGGCCTATCAGGGAGCGGGAGGGGAACTCATCCTTAGAAACATGGTTAGTGAGTACAGTTCTATTATGTTAGTAGTTTCTTTTTTATCCCTTGTAAACAGCTGGAGGACAGTGCAGAGTTCAGTGGTTTAGATAAAGTATTGGGTTATAATTGGATTGTTCTCTTCCTCTCGAGGGGAAGGGTGTCAGCGTGGGCGGGTTCGCTCTTTATCTGGTTGACTTTTGCTGATGAAGAGGTTATTGCAGTTTGTTTGGCTTCTTGATCTACTCCTTCATCTGCAGTTCTGCTTCTAGTCAAAACGCAAAGCCGCTGCAGTTCGTCACCCTTTACTGCTGGGAGATGGCAGGAAGCTGGTGTCATTTGTTTTCCTCTTTGAAGTGATACAGCGCAGTGGACAGGCACAGCGCGTTCACTCGAACCAGGGAGTGGGCTTCACCTGGAGAAACAGCGAGTCCATTGAGGACCGGCAGCCCGTTGGGCTTGGCTCCCGCAGAATTATCGGAGGAGAAGGTGGATACGTGTTGGGTGGTTCCAGAAAATTCTAGAAGAAGCACACCAGTGAGTCCAGAAACGCAGTTTAATTCCATATTTATACAACAAAGCAGGCCTAGCTAAAACGTGCCCTGTGAGCCACATGGGCCCGTGGCCTCCCGCAGATCGTTAATCCTAATTTAGATTCTCTGCAACTATGAATGAAAGCCGACACTAACAAAAATGAGGTTCTCCTCCGAGACTTGGTGATGACCGCCACAGGCAGCACTGGCAAGGCCCATGCCCTGGCAGGTGCGGCTCCGCTGGTTGAGCATCATCCGGGCCCCAAAGGTTGCCGGTTCAGTTCCCAATCAGGACACATGCAGGGTCTCAGGCTCGATCCCCAGCAGGGGGTGTGCAGGAGGCAGCCCATCCATGTTTCACTCTCACATGAATGTTTCTCTCTCTCCCCATCTCTTTTCCTCTCTCTAAAAACCAGTTTAAAAATCTTAAAAAAAAAAAAAAAAGGCTCAAACTCAGTGCCAGTGAGCGCCAGGTGTGGCCCGTGACGGAGTGAGGCAGGGTCCCGGGAGCTGCCAGAGCTCGCCGCTCACCTGTGCCTTCGTGTAAACCTTCACACTGGTGATGTTGACTTGTTTTCAACACCCTAAGTTTCCCAGACTATAACAAAATCTCCTCTCTGAAGCCAAAGCTTTTGTGCTCTGAAGTCCAGAGTCGACTTCGTTCTGTAAACAAAGCAAATTCGGGGTCTTTTGCCAGATTTCCGTATCAGCCTCTGGAATTACTTATGAAAAGAATTCTGACCTAGGGACTGTAATGTGTAATGTCTGTGCAGACACGTGAGGTCCCTTGGACGGAGCAGTGGAGAGAGGAAGGCGCTATAGGAAGCCCGACAGCCAGCGGACTGACATTTCCGCTGATGAGATTGCCTTAAAGATGAATGCCGGGACAGAGAGCACTTATCTCTTCACACGCGGCATCTCAGTGACCTTCCCATCCTGCTTGTGCCTTCAGTCACCCACCAAGAGCTCCCTGCCGCTTAAATCCGACCTCCTCGCGGCCCTGTCTCCACTTCCCCCCTCATCTTTGCTGCTCTTACTTTTTTGCACGAATCTAATGGAGCTAATGCTTATACACAACGAAAAGCACAAAATTTATGTGTACAATTCAGTTAGTTTTGAAAAATGTATATACCTGTGTAACCAGGCTCCCTGCCAAGATCTAGAACAGTGGTGGCGAACCTTTTGAGCTCGGCTTGTCAGCATTTTGAAAAACCCTAACTTAACTCTGGTTTAAATGCCATTTAACAAAGAAAAATCAACCACAAAAATGAGTTCGCGTGTCACCTCTGACACGCGTGTCATAGGTTCGTCATCACTGATCTAGAACATTCCATCACCCATGAGTTTTCTTTGTGTCCCCTTCTTTTTGAAGGCCACAGGCCCTACTCTCCACCTCCACGGTCAGTGTCGCCTGTCCCCGGGCTTCGTGTTGGGGAAGCCATACAGGGGGACTCCTCCGGGCGGCCCCACATCCTCCTGTGTGTCAGGTGGTCACTTCTTACATCTGCTGAGGCGTATCCCTTGGCATAAATGCATCGCAATTTGTTTATCCGTTCTTCGCTTCAGGGACATTTAAATTGTTTCCATGTTGCCCTAACCGGTTTGGCTCAGTGGATAGAGCGTCGGCCTGCGGACTCAAAGGTCCCAGGTTCGATTCCGGTCAAGGGCATATACCTTGGTTGCGGGCACATACCCAGTAGGGAGTGTGCAGGAGGCAGCTGATCGATGTTTCTCTCTCATCGATGTTTCTAACTCTCTATCCCTCTTCTTTCCTCTCTGTAAAAAATCAATAAAAAATATATTTTTTTAAAAAGGACAAGCATAACCAATTGATTTTAAAAAATATAAATAAATAGTTTCCGTGTTTTGGCTATTATGGATCAAACTGCCGGGAACATCCGTGTGCACGCCTTTTAGCGGGCGTTGCTTTTATTTCCCTCGGATAAACAAACACCTGGAAGTGGAATTGCTGGCTGTTTGTTTGTTTGTTTGTTTGTTAGGAATTGCCAAATGGTTTTCAAAGTGTTTGCACCATTGCACCTGCCCATCAGCCATGTGTGAGCCTTCCGGTTTATTCCACATGACCGCTGGCACTTGGCGGTGCCAGTTGTTAAACGTTAGTTACTCTATCAGTGGGAACGGAGTCTCACCGTGGTTGTATCTTGAATTTCTCTGATGACTGAGTGATGAGTACCTTTTCATGCACTTACTGACCATTGGTAATCTTCTGTGTGTGCCTGCTCAGGTCACGCTCATTTATTCATCGGCTTGTCTCTTTATTATTGATTTTGTGGTTCTAGATATATTCTGGGTATATTGTTAGAGTTGGATTAATAAGAGAGAGGATAAATATTCTGAGCATAGAGAAGACTGGTAATATACTGGGTTTCTCCTCTCTTTCCTCCTCTGGAGACGTATGATCTCAACTGGTGAAAGGATACGTGCGCTCCCCACACAGAATCCAGCTGCTAAATGGACACCCATTTCCTTATGCCCTGATGGTCCCTATTACCCACTAGATCCCCCTGTGACCCCATTTCTATGAATAATATCTAACTTGCAAAATTATTTAATTTTACTGGAATGCTTTAAAATACTTAGAAAAAGACATTTTCTTTAAGAACCTACTCATGTTATAAATCAGTTTGTGGCAGGTTGTAAAGTACAGCGCCTTGTTGGGGTGTGGGAAGAGCCGTCTTTAAGCTTTCGTTGTGTTGGAAGAAGCCAGTTCTTGACCTCCAGCAGATCTTACATCTCACATACAAAACAGGGAAGAACCGGAAATTAAGAAGCCTGAGAGCGTTGTGATGCCCAGGAGAGCAGAGGATCTGAGTCCATGGGAGAAGCAGGGTTCCTCTGGCCAAAAGAACAGTTTTTAAAAAACCACCACGCATCCTCATGAAACGAGACTAGGCTGCGTGCTAGGTAAAGTCCTGAAGATAGGTTAGGTCAAGTGGTACTTCCCTCCCGAAGCCGGACTCGATGTCAGTCACCCAGACGTTGCTGGCTTTGGCCTCGGTGCCTCTACCTTTGTCACCTGTGTGGCCTGGGCAAACTACTCCCCAGACCTCGGCTACCGGGCTTTGCGTTTCCCTTTTTACGTTTCTGCCTCCCACACTGCAGGAAGCCAAAGCTGGCTTCAACCTGTGGCTCCGCCACTTACCGCTTTCGTAAGTGAAGCCTTGGTTTACTGCTCACTGTCTGTGTACCCAGCAACCAGCCCCGATCTAATAACTGTTTAGGGAAAAGAGAAAGGGAGGGCTGGCCGGTTGGAAAGGAAGACAGCGGAGGAGAGGACAGCTCCATGGATCTTTCATAGCTCTTCTCACCACCACAGCCACACACACACACACACACACACACACCAGGTTCAGACAATGGGTGCTGCCGCATTCCGACTCAAGAAAGGAAAAATCAAAGTTTAATCATGGCAGTTGACAATGAATGATTAATAAAATGTATTGTGAGAAAAAGCACTGGTCTCTATAGGATATGTGTGTGTGTATTTTCAGAGCATGTTCTCTGCTGGTTTTATAAACAAAGCAAGAAAGATCAAGAGTAGTAGGAGGAATAATTTGAAATCACAGAAAAATAAAGACGATAATGCATATTGTTAAAATTCGTATTAAATGGATCAAATTTCATTAAGCCTCAATTTCCATAGATGAGTCACCTGAACTAGAATCTGCGTGGTGAGGTGGCCTTAGACATCATCTTCTCCCTTCTCACAGCGCTTGGAATGTCTTCTTCCTCCCCTTCCTGATACCTGGGCTTCCTGCAAGTGTCCCGATGTCTAGACAGGCAGAGTGGCTGTGAGGCAGGACAATGCTACCAAAGGGAGAGCTGCAGAGAAGGGGAGCGGGGAGAAGAACTTCTGGGACACTCTCTTTCCCCTCCAGCTGCTCTCTGAACTCGACGGTGGCCCCCCAGCAGGTCATACCTGTGCTTCTCCAAGTGTGGTCCTTATCAGAGGGATCTCCAGGGGAAGCTTTAAAAATGTCCTTCTCCGAGCTATGCCCACTGAGTCAGAATCTCCAGGGTTGGGGCCGTGACATCTGTGAAAGTTTTTAGGGTGGCCGTCTGTTTGGTAGGTATGTTCATTATTGTATTTTTTGAATAAATAATATAGTCATGTGGTTCAAAAGTAAACCATTTTACAAAGGTATATGGTGAAAATTTTTTCTTCCACCTGCTTTCTCTCTTCCCAGCTTCCCAATTCCTCATTATCAACAACTATAGCTACTACTTTCTTATTTATCTTTTCAGAGCCCTCCTCTGTCTCTCTATCATCTATCATCTATTTGCCTGTCTATCTATCTATCTATCTATCTATCTATCTATCTATCTATCTATAGCTCTCCTTATCCTCCATTCATTTTACACAAAAAAAGGCATAGAAGCATGCCATGCACATTGCCCTCTGCTATGCTTTATTAATTTATTAACATCTCTTGGAAATCTTTTCATATTAGTACAAGGGAGTTTCTACATTCTTTAGTACAAGGGAATTTCTAAGTTTAACAACTGGATATTTGTTCACTGAATGGTCATACCATGATATGTATGTTTTTACTTTATTGTACCAAAATTTACTCTTCATCTTTTTTGGTTATGTTGTTTTTATGCCATTCAGACTTTAAAAATCTTTTTATGATCCGTCTTTTCTCTCATGCCTTCTGGAGTTGGAATTGTATTTAGGGAAATGTCAGTCATTTGGGGGCACTTTCACATACTACATTATCTAAAAAGTGTTTTGCTGTATAATTTCAGTTAGGAAGAATTCAACAGGATAAAATTACTACCATCCCATCAAGTGTTTTAAATGTATCTAGTGTGGCTAAGTCCATTTAAGGTCATATAGGAATAGAAATCCCCCCTGATTACTAGTTTATGGTTCTCTCTCTTTCTTTTTTTTTAACACTCAAATCTTTGCTTTTGTGTTTTAGCAAACCCCCTGGAAGATTCTTGTATAAATCAAAAAGTGATCTCTTACCTTCCTCCTCTCCCCTCAGAAAGTCTCATTCAGCCTCAAAGATCACTATTATCACCACTGTGGTCTGTGTTTTCCTGTAAGAAGACTTGGTGTGGCGTCAAGAAAAGCCCACTTCTATGGCTTCCGGGCAGTCACTTAGGCAAGGGGTGCTGCTTGTCTCAGGAACAGAGCTGAGACGCCTGAGTGCGTGCAAACACACCTTCCCTGCTTGTGGTCTCGGTGGGCATTTTGAGCTCTAAGAATTTCAGTTCCTGGATGGGAGACAGCAATGCCTAGCTCCAGACTATGGTAAAAGCTAAGCAATATTATGATATTAAGTGGGTGGTGGAGTGCCTGACACCTGGTAAGCAGTGGGTAACACCAGCTGGTGTGAACCAGGTGGGCCAGTTGTGAGCCGTCTTCCGCCCCTCACTGTACCAAGGGAGGACGTAACAGGTGCTAACAGTGGGAAGGAGACAGGCTGGCCAGCCCCTGGTGCTCAGAGAAGAAAGGGCAGAGGGCTTTGGGAGCTGGCTGAAGACCTGGAATGTCCTCTGGGTTTTCTGTTGGCAAGAGGCCTCGGCCTCCCACAGCTGCTCACCTACCCACTCCCTGGCATTTTAGATTTCAGGCATGAGATGATTAATAGGGTTGCTTAGAGGGGTGAATAATGAAGAAATAAAATATCCATAAAAAGACCAGTTTAGCAAAACTTCTGTTTTTTCTTTCTTTGTTGGTGGTGCCCCGCCAAGACTCCATCCAAACTTGGCTCCCTGCTCCTCTGCTCTGTGGCCCAGAGCTCCCTGGTGAGGTCACAAGCTGGTCGCTGTCCCCTCCACGCTGACTGTCAGGGCCCGCCCTGGCCCCCTGCCGGGGCTGCTGGGGCCGCTGGGCCATGAACATGAGCCCCACAGACGTGGTCTCCTGGCTGCTTGGTCCAGACCAGTGAGGAAAACCTGCTCTACAAGCTCCCCTGAAACTTCTGGCAGAAGAAGCAACTGATCATTGTCCACCAAATGCCTGGCTCCCAGCCAGGCCCGGCAACTGCTCCCTTTGTGAAGCCATAGTCTAGTGACCAGGCAGTCCAAATGGACATGTTGATTCTAGGGCTTTTTTTTAGGAGGGTGGAAATCACAGTGCCATTATGCAAATTAACCATACATTTAGGATGAGAAAAGAAAATAAGCTTAAAAACTTAAAAGAAATTGGTAGACTGCCCATCAAACATTCTTTAAAAAAAAGTAAAAGCCTTATCAAGTTATTACTGTTTTTCAAATTACTAGTCCTTATTGCTATTAGTTTAGGGTGACGGATTTAGCAAATGAAAATACAAGGAGTCTCCAAATACTACATGGTATATACTTATATTAAAAAATGATGTGTTGTTTATTTAAAATTCAAATTTAACTAGATGTTGTGTATTTTATCTGAGAGGCTTAATTTAGATGCATTTTCACTATGACGCCAAAAATTATGAGAAGGGCAGGGTAACATTTTAAAATTCTGATGAGACAGTTAAATCTCTTTGCTGGGTCAAAAGATAATACTGACCTTTGCTTTTTGCCATTTGTTCTCTACTAAAACCAGTTTTATATTTTCCACCAAGCTTTAGAGCTAAGGTTTTCATTATTCTCTTAAAACATGTGTGAGGGAAACAATATGTATTGAGTACTTACCAGACGCCAAGCACCTTTCTAAGCATTTTAGATATTATGTCACTTACAAATTATTTTCCTGTATAATTTCAGTTGGAGAGGACTCAGCAGGATGAAGCTATTTTCACCTGAAGGGATCTTTCTGCTATTCCGTGGTTGGCAAACTGCTGCTCGAGAGCCACATGTGGTTCTTTGGCCCCTTGGGTGTGGCTCTTCCTAAGCCTTAGGAGTACTCTAATTGAGTTAATAACAATGAACCTACCTATATAGTTTAAGATTAAAAAATTTACCTATATAGTTTAAGATTAAAAAATTTGGCTCTCAAAATAAATTTCAATCGTTGTACTGTTGATATTTGGCTCTGTTGACTAATGAGTTTGCCGACCACTGTGCTATGTGGAGTCAGGTCCTGTGCTAGACAATAGCCCTAATGGGGGATAACATTTATTCCTTTATTTTTAAGAAAAATAATCTTCATCTCAGACACTAAGGCCCTTACTAGCACAGACCATACTCATTCAAGCTTGAGAGGAAAAGAATAGGTGAACTTTAACAAATTCGCTAATTACTCTTACTTGTGGATATAATCATTTACTCAGCTCGCACTTGCTGAGTGAATGTATCAGGCAAAAAAGCAGAGGCGATGGTCCCTGAACTCATGCTCTCACAGTCTGGCGGGCGTATGAACTTGTTCGCAGGTGACCTCCTAGGGTGTGAACACAACTGCGCCTTCCATGAGGCTCTCACAAGCAGACGTGCCGTGCGAGGGCACCCGGAAGCCTGGGCAGTCTGCACATGGACTCAGGTGACCCATTGGCACAGACTGGGCATCTGGAGGATAACAATGGGAGCAGGGGGTGGGATTCTCGGGGAGTTAGAGTAAATACAATTTACAGGAATTGCTCTAGTGACTGACGTCAGACTATGTAACGCAAATACACTGTGCTAATTGGACTGATAATATCACCTTGGTCCACGAGTCCACTTGAGTATAATTTCACTTCCATTTTTCGAGTAGCCTGTCATAGGCAGACAGAACACTCCATGGCGAGAGGTGTAATGTGCTCAGTTTTTCTCCATGAGGGAGTTTGCAGGCATCATGGTGGGAACCAGTTTGTTTGCTATGGCGGGTTCGACAACAAAGACAAGAGATGCACGCTTTCCAAAACTGCATGTCTCGCATGTTCATCTGTGTGAATCTCCCCCCCACACACACCACCTACAGATCACCACAAACCTTGTCAAACACTAACCACACCAGGGCCACCTCCCACTGTAATTGCTTGATGAGATACGTGTGTCTTAAACTCAGAGCTGATCTGACAATAGCCGCTGGCATTCATGTTCTTAAAGTCCCAAGTCTCAAGGGTGTCGGAGATGCTGAGTAGGACAGGCTGAATGAAACCAGGCATGCGGTGGAAAGTGAAGTGCTGAGACAATCCACCAATTTCACTTAAATTTAAAAAAATTAAGTTCAGATAACCGAGCTTACATGTTTAGAGACCAATTTCTCAGATTGCATAGCTACTTGGTTTTTCCTCTTACACACTTTCCTTAATATGATTATGAAATATATCATCGAGGACATTGACTTTTTAAAAAAATATATTTCGATTGATTTCAGAGAGGAAGAGAGAGGGAGAGAAAAAAACATCAATGAGAGAGAATCATTAATCAGCTGCCTCTTGCATGCCCCAAACTGGGGATTGAGCCTGCAACCCAGGCATGTGCCCTTGACCAGATTTGAACCTGGGACCTTCATTCCGCAGGCTGACGCTCTATCCACTGAGCCAAACCAGCGAGGGTGAGAACATTGACATTTTAATCAGCCTGGGTGTCCATGTGGCTAAGCGTCTAGTGGGTTCACTCATGACATTCAGCACCAGGCCTTCTGTTCTTCCATGTCAGCTGAGGTGTGGGTGACTGGGAAAAAAATTCCATGATGTGTCCAGGTTGCCCCAGGACCACCTCCAGGGCAATCAGTAAGGGGAAGCCTGGTTAAGCGAACAGTCTTGGGGACAAGAAGTCATCAAAGGCAGAGTGCAGAACAAGATGACAGTGGTAGGAGGACGCAGGAGGATTCCTATGCGCTCTGATGAGAAAGCAGGTGAGAGGAGTGTGAACATGGGGCCCTTCCTTGGTATCCACCTGGTGCCTTCCATCTTTCCTGAATATCTGCAGTGGAGTCTTCCCTGCCTTGCCATACTTTAAGTCAGCGTCCAGTTAGAATGAACTCACACTTCCTACTTATTTCCTGGTTATATTCTACTTGAGACTCTAGTTCTATTGCCTCCCAACATTTTGGCAATCATCAACTGAAGACTAATAAAGAGCAGAATAACTACCAGACATCCTGCCACAATGGAATTTGCTTTTTTGGTCATCTATACAGAGCCTCAATTCATTTTTTCTTACCAAGCAATTAATCTCCACTAAAGTCTTTTCTGTCCCTGTCCAATTTAATGCCACAGACCGAGAGAGCCTGCTCTGGCTAGAAACCGAGCGGCGATGCTTTCGTTCAAATGGGTAAGGATCAGACGCAAGGCCCTCATTTGCAGCGCGCAGCTGGGAAGAACTTTATAAGCCACCCGGCCCACGCTCCTCACTTCCCCGAGGATGAACTTCCTGATAAACTGAACATTTCATACAAGTTGGTTTGGATAAGCCACCTATCCCAAAGCACACTTATCATTCACCGGCGTTCAAAGTGCTGTCTGTACTTAACCGGAAGTTTGAGTTCATTTCAAAACCTCTTTCCAAGGGAATGAGAAAGGTGAGGTCTAGGGTGAGAAATCAGAGCACAGCCTCCTCCCGTGGACAGGGCTGCCCCTCCCGCCTCTGCACAGGAAGTGTGTGTGTCGGGGGGGGGGGGGGGGGGGGGCGGCGGGGGAGGCAGGAAGCCGGCAGGCACCTCTGTGCCACCCAACACCACGCTCACCAACGCCACACTCACCGACGCCTCGTTCACTGTGCGGCTAGGCCGCCAGGTCCAAAGAGCTTTCATTACTGACAATTGGCCGAATTCCAAGGGTTTTAAAGGAACAGATAAAGCAACATTCACAACTGCACACAAGTTTTCTAAGACATTCAGCTCCAGGTATATATTCCAAGGCAAACCTTTTTGATTTTGTTTTAATGAGAGCTCATAATCACATCATTGGACGTGATGGGAACAAAGAAATTTGGGGCCATTTGGTCCTATGGAGAAACACGTGAATATACAGGTATCCTTTTTAAAAAAAATTTATCTTTATTGTTGAAAGTATTACATATGTCCCCTCTACCGCCCCCCCCCCCCCCCAATTGGTCGCTTCCTCCCTGTACCTTGCCCGCCCCCCACCCCAGGCCTTCATTGCACTATTGTCTGTGCCCATGGGCATATAAGTTCTTTGGTTAATCTCTCCCCATCCCCCCACCCCAGCTATCCTTTTAAGTCATATAGATAGAGAATTTGGAAGTATAGGGGTCCCTCCGTTATGAGTAGGGTGTCTCTGAATGTTGAGTTTGTGATTGATTTTTCTCTGGGATTTTGCTTATTTCTGAGATTTTTGCCCATGAATACCTAACCAGAAAAAAAATGTTAATCATGTTTCTTCGTCTGTCAGGAGCACGTGGATGTAGGAACAAGAACAAATAGGCCCTTCGTGTAGAGTTACACTAGCACAAAGACAAAAAGACCAGCAAGCCTCTGGTTAAAAGGGTTCAAGACAACAGAATGTCATGACTCAAACTAGTGTCTCGGACAGGGCCTGGTGAAAGCTAGTGGGAGGTTATGGGCCTATAAACAAGGGCGTTGTGTATTTGCATGAATTTCATGGGGAAATGTCCATGATAAATGTTATATAACCTATTGCACACTGTGAACCCATTTATGCTGGGAAGGATACACTACGCTCTTTAAAGTATTTTGCTTTATTCTGAGTGTGGGATTCTAAGGAAAACCTCACTGTCCTGTTTTAGGTGCTCTATCGGTTTGCTAGGGCTGCCGTAAATCCCAGACTGGGTGACGTAAACAACAGAAACTTATTTCTCAAAATTCTGGGACTAGAAGTGCAAGATCAAGGTGTCGGCAGGTTTGGGTGTTTTCTGGGTCCTCTCTCCTTGCCTTGCAGCCGCTGCCGTCTCTCTGCGGATCTAACAGGAGTCCCTTAGTCTGTGTGTGTCTGTGTCCTAACCTCCTCCTCTTAGAAAGACACCGGCCAGATTGCACTAGGACTGACCCTACTGGCCTCACTTGGACACAACCATCTCTCCAAAGACTTTGTCTCCAAATGGGGTCACGTCTTGAAATACTAGGATTAGGACTTCAACATATGGATTCCATGGAGGAAGGGAGGGCATAATGCAGCCCATTACATGTACTGTAGATTTTATTTTCGATGAGCTTGCAATCAAGTTGAGGACAAACAGATAAGAACAGTAAAACAGTGACTACTGCAAGGCAGTAAGGAAGGAATGACTGGTGTGATAGGTCTAAGACAGCGTAAGTCAATGTGGTTTTGGATAATCAGGGACATACCGGGAAGGAGCTGGGATTAGAACCAGGTCTTGAAGAATTGGCAGTCAGTGGACAGAGGGAAGAAGGTAGAACATTCCAGCTGAGAGGTAATATGAGAATGAGGGTAGGAACAATGGTAGTTGAATGGAGCACTTTTTTTTTCAAATATTTTTATTGATTTCAAAAAGAAAGAGAGAGAGAGAAACATCAATGATGAGAGAGAATTATTGATCGGATGCCTACTGCATGTTCTCCCCCCCCCCCCCCCAAGGGATCAAACTCACAACCCAGGCATGCACCCTGACCAGGAATCGAACCATGACCTCCTGGTTCATAGATGGACATTCAACCACTGGGCTAGGTGAGCTTTCTTGATGATGCATGTAGTACTTTATTTTCTCTCTCTCTCTCTCTCTCTCTCTCTCTCTCTCTCTTTTATATAGTACTTTTTAAATGCGAAAATAAGGAAAAGAAAAAAATATTTAAAACCATGTATTAAAGGGAAAAATAACTGGCTATGTAACATGTTGCCCACAGTACCAAGTTGATGTCATTGTCGTAATAAGAAACACGTCTTGTCATAGGAAATTTTTAAAGCCCCACTTCCTGCCTCGGGGTGAAGGGGGAGGACATTGCTTCATCCCGCAGATTCAGGGAAGTGATGCACACCCTTGGCTCTCGTTCTGAAGTAGAGACGGTGTTTTCTGTTGGCGTCCAGACTCAAGGAGCCGTGGGACCAGGCTGTGGCCCTGAGGGGACAGGCTTGCTCATGGTGACCTGCTGACCCCCACTCGCTCGCTCAGGCAGCACAGAGCTGCGGTGACCTGACCTGACCGCTCCCCTGAGGGCTGTGGGAGTCTTCTCAGTTCCGACCTATAGAAATGTTTCTCCCCTGGCTTCCTGATGCCCCGGTCCCTAACGATGAGAACTCTGATGGCATACAGGGGGCTTCACAGTTCAACTCTGACACCCACCTGAGGGGAGTCAACGGAACGAGAGGACGGGGCCGCCACACTAGCACCCATCCCACTGACGGGTCCACAGGTAGTGATGGGGTGACTCCGCTCCCCGAAGACTGGCTGACTGCCACACTGTGAAGGACTATCACTGGTGCGCCCCAAGTCCACGGTCCTGCTCATGGCTTATGGTGCCATTGGGTTGGTATTCTCCCCAAACACAAACTTTTCTTTTCCACAGCCTGATCTTTTGGATCCGATGTGTTCTGTACACAATTCTATTTTGTCACATCTGTTCGGCCCAGAACCATCGCTCCATGGAGATCTTGTTCTCTACTGTCCTGGCTCCAAAAGGAATGTTACCTGTCTGGACGCTTGGCCATTGTCATCACTTTCTCACCTTTGAATCCCCAACATCAGTGTCACTGCGACACAATATTGAGAAAATATAAAATAAATTTTTGTAGAACTCTTTTAAATTCTCAGCTCTTTTAAGGCAAATTCTTAATTCCTATACCCATTGAAATCTTTTGCTTCATGCCTGCAAAATGTCAACTAATGAATTCTCTTTATAAAATTCCAGATAGAGAATACAGGCTTTTCGGTATTTAAAAAAAAAAAAAAGTCTCTTAAATTCTATGGTCCTCAATATCCTCATCTTTAAAATGAAAGGTTGAAATCATGGCTGGTGTGGTTCAGTTGGTTGGAGCATCATCCTGTACACAGAAGGGCGGCTGGTTCAATTCCCAGTAAGGGCACATGCCCAGGTTGCTAGTTCTCTCCCTGGTTGGGGATGTGAGTCAACTGACAGATGTTTTTCTCCCTCACATGGATGTTTCTCTCTGTGTCGCTCCCCCCTCTCCCTTTCTCTCTAAAATCAATAATAATAAAACCCCCTGGCAATGGGCAAGGAGACACCTAATTGGTGGTGTTGCTCTTATATCAGTTAGGGGCAAAGCAGATGTACAGTCCCTAGTTCATCCTAGCTTGATGCCTGTGTCAGTGGCTAGAGCTGTTTCATGCCTGAGGCACATAAAATAAATAAATAAATAAATAAATAAATAAATAAAATAATAAAAAAAACTAAACTAAAAAAATAACAAACACATATCCCTGGATGAGGATTAAAAAATAATAATAATGGTGAAAATAAAATAAAATAAAGGGGTCAAAAAAAACTAAGCCTCATCTGGTTCTTTGACTTTCTGATTCATTCACAACTTATTTATTCCCTAATCTGTGAGAACCAACCCCAACACTATATATTTGGGATGTTTCTAAAAAAACACATTTATCCATGAGACATAATACATGTCTTAATGAGCTTTTTTAAAAAAGCATTGCCTCTTTCTAATAAAATCTAAAGAGCTTATTTCAAGTCCTGGTTCTACTACCAAGTCATCTGACCTTGGACAAGGGGCCGAGGTGGCTCAGCTTCCACAAAACCACTGCCACTTCTCTCAGAAGTGGTTTAAGTCTTGAAATACTTAGGAGTAAAATGGTTGAGAAGAAAAGAAAGAAACGTTCGGGATTTCTTTTCAAAATAACCCAGAGAGTGACAGTTCAGGTCTATTATAATGAAACGCCCCATGTGCTGAAAATTACTCAAGTTCGGGTTTATTTCTATTGTCACTGTAAGAATAAAATTAGATAAAATGGACAAAACCTCGGAAAGGTTAGAAAGAATCTTTAATATCTTTACCAATGCAGGATCTTTGTAGCAAATCTTGATTGACATATGTGTGAGCTAATGTAGGCATCTCCCATGCTTTCTTTTCTTTCCTTTCTTTCTTTTTTACTCCTCACCAGAGGATATGTTTTTATTAATTTTAGAGAGAGAAATAGCAATTAGTTGCCTCTCGTACAAACCCTGACTGGGGATCGAATCTACAACCTATGTATGTGCCCTGACCAAGAATCGAACCCCCAAACTTTTGGAGTATGGGACAATGCCACCCAGCCAGGGCTCTTCTGTGCCTTTCTGATATTAGAAACTGGCTAAATAAGGTGATTTTCTCAATGCAATCAATTCTAAATTGAAAAATATTTGTCACCTGGGCAGTATAGCAGGATTTTGTTTTAATGAGAACTCTGAAGAGTAATGTGGATTTCCTGAAGTATGCTCACCTAACTTATCTAATTTAATCTTTGACAGGAAAGGCAGGTAGTTGCAACCCCATTTTTCAGATGAGAAAACTGAGACTGAGTATGACTTTTCATTAGGCCAGAGCAGTTTCTTAATTGTTCCACATGTACCATGCTCACCAGGATCTTTGAACGAGACGTGTTTGTTTGTTTTTAGCTCTAATCTAGAAGTTTAGAATCGTTAGTCCGATTTTAAACTGGGTTATGCTAGTCCACATCCTGTGCACACCTGCGGCTGCCGAAACTGTGGATGGTTGTGCTTTAAAAACAAGCCCTGAAGCCCCAAAGGTCCTTCTTGCTGCTGGGGAAGCAGGTTCAATCCAGGCCAAACTGGAAAATCGTGTTATGACCGTACTTGCTTGTCTGAGATCTAACTTGAGAAAAGGTTAATTGTAAATATTTCCAAAGGAATTTGGTCCTGAAAGAATGTGAACGGTGGGTATAAACAGCCACGCCCTTGGGGAAGCATCCTGTGGCCAGTGTCCAGGCGAGATGGGGAGCATCAAGCCCAGGGAGTTTCCAGGGTGGTGACAGGCCTGTCCTCTTCCCATGAGGCGAGTGGGGACTTCTCCCATTGCGAATGTCCTCAGGACTTCCCCAGGCTCCGGAGGAGGCACCAACATGGGGATCCCCGGCCATGGGGACTCCTGAAGGTTCCATTAGGCTGGGGTTCTTGGCCCAGGCTGCACTTGAGAGTTTACAAAATAATGGTCCCCGGGCCACACCCGGGACAATGAAATCAGCCCGGCAGGAGGTCAAGGTGGCCCAGGCTCAGGGCCACAATCACTCGGAGAAACGGGGGGAGTATGGAGGTTTGGGGCTGACACCATTTTCCTTCCCGTCTCTCATTAGCCCTCCTCGGGGTCCCTCCCAGGCCACCTCTCCACTGGGCATCAGCTCCTGGGCAATGCTGAGGAGTCCATTTACATGCAAATGTATGAAACTGCTGACCTAGAATGACCACGCTCTCAGGGGCATCGATGTATGACTTCTGTTGCTATAGGACAAAGCCCAGGGAACTGAGCTTTAACTCCCCGAGGACCCCGGCTCTGGCCGGGCCTCAGTGCCACCTCCTTCACTACGCCCGTGCTTAGGACACATGGCATCGTCCCCAGAAGGCGCCCGCTTCCTCTGCCCCCTGGTCATTATGCCCAGCGCTCCACTTGGCACAGCGTGTGCGGCCAGTCCCCCTGGGAGCCGCCTCCTGCAAAACCCCAAAGAAGCAGAGAAGCAGAAGAGAAGCGCACGGGGACACCCAGGGACAGTCTGCTGCTTGACAAGCGACCAGAAGGCAGACTAATCCTGAGAAAGGAATGTGTGCCCGGAGCAAACTGGGGGACAGATTACGATTCCGGAGTAAAATGAGGAAGCGAGTAGACATGCAGCGAAATCCTGCTTCACTGTATGACGAGGAGTCAAAACCAAGCCGCGTGTCCTGTGCGGTTTGAAGCGAAGCTGCAGCCCAGTGAGAGTGCGAGGCTGAGTCACTTCCTGCTCTCGGGCCGAGCGGTGGGCAGGCTCCCCGCCACCCCGCGCCTGCTCATACCAGGGCCGCCTCCCTGCGCCCATCCTCCGGGAAACGCACCACGTTCGCACAGCAAGGCTGGTGCCCGTGGCTTAGCAATCACCCGGGGAAACCAGCACGGTGTCCTTTTTGAGCGGCTGCTTCAAAATGTTTTCTAATGAAATCCACCCATGTTTGAGGCCTGATTGCTCATTAAATTGTAGCCAGACAAGCTAACTTACTTATCAGTGCCCATGAAACAACGGGGGACTCTTAGCTTTGCTGTTTGTAACCTGCCATCAGAGAAGGTGGGCAGGAAAGCGGTGTGACTGTAAATCCATATTCTGTTCTAAGAGCTGGCATGTGACTGATGAATGGTGGCCACGGTCACGGACGAGAACAAACAAGCCATCCTAGGAACACGTTAAACTAACAGAAACTCTCCTAGACCCGACCCGGTGGACCAGCGGCAGCACCAGCCAGGACGCTTTTAGATGAACCTTTTGTGGTAAAAATAATTGGAGGTTGTTCTATTCTTAGAAGTTTGGAAGGAATCTGTTGACATGTGGCTCTAACAAATTACAAACACCCCAGCATTTTTGTTAGGGAAACACGCTGTCCACTGAGATGGTGGCTCGTGGCTGCTGGGAAACGCTCCCGCAGCCGCTGAATAACCAGCACCGGGACCCGCCTGGCCTCGGACTGTTTTAGAAACGCTGTTTACCTGGCCTGTGGGCTAAGCCGGCCCTGCAGCCGTCAAGTTCACCTCCGTGGTGGCCGTGATGACATCACAAACTCATGAAGCCCCATCCGAGTGCCCAGGATTGTGCCCGCAGCCCGGTGTATTCTCTCATAAGATTATCATTATCTTCAGTTTGCCCATGCGGAAAGCAGCCGTGCGGGGGCTGCCGGCTTCACGCCCAGATCTGTCTATTTCACACGTCTCTGCCCTTCACCTCTGGGCTGCCTTGTCTCCCTCTGAAGACTCGTGGGCCGCCGAAGACAAGGTGGCCTGGGGGAGCTATAATGAGAGTGTCGACATATGCAGGTTGTATTCAAATATCTCTCTAGCACTCTGTAGCACTCAGAAGCATTTTATTTTATTTTATTTTACTTTATGGGAGACCGAATAAAATCATCAAAATATGCCTTTTGATACAGGAGAGAAGCTTTTCAACTTTGAGGCAAGCAAAGTCTCTTCAGGACACAAGCTCAAATAATCATAAGTTGGTCAGTTGACCTTCACTAAAAAATTCTAAATGTCTTCTCTTCAAAAGGAACCATTAAGAAAATAAAAAGCAATTTGTGTATTGGGAAAGAACTCGAACAACTCAGTAAGAAAACAGTCACCCAGTTAAACATGTGGGCAAGTGGTTTGGACCGACACCCTATCGATTCTGATGAGCAAATGAGAGGACACTGCGCTGCGCGGAGAGCAGTGCACTGACACCCAGGGAGGTCCATCGCCCCTCCACCAGCAGCGCCCAAATCAAAGGACTGAGGAGAGCGAGTGGGACCAGGGACGGAGAACAGCCAGAACTCACGCACGTTGCTGCTGGGAACAGAGAATGGAGCGACGGCTTTGGAAACAATTTGGCAGCTTCTTAACAAGATAAATACGCACGTCGTACAAGCCAGCAATTCTAGCGAGGTAGTGACTGAAGAGCAATGAAAACACAGCCGTGAGAAATTTTGTCTGTCAAGGTCCTGTTAGTGTTTATTCCACTTTCCTCGTAAGAGTCCCAACTTGGAAACAACCCAAGTGACCCTCAGCTGCTGAATTAATAAACAAGTGGTGATTCGTCCTTAAATGGAACGAAGTAAAAAGGTGAGGCCTGCTGACCCGTGCAGCACCCGGATGAATCTGGAAAAAGCTGCGCTAAACCAGACACCAGACACTAGCAGGATATGCTAGTCCTCGAACAACCTCCTCTCCATGAAGTTCTACAAAAGGCAACCGTAATCTCTAGTGATCTGCATCATCGGTTTTCCTTCTCTACTGGACCTTTCCCACTAGAATAAAACACGTTGTTCTCTCTCTCACTCCCACCCTCATGGTTAAAAAGCTCATCAGTTGTTGCCCAGAGCCGGGCTGGGGAGATCAATGCACAGCAAAGAAAGGGGAGCGGGGCAAGTGTGACATCACAGGAACACTCTACACCTTCATCGTGGTGGTAGTTACATGCACATAAATGTGCCAGACTCATCAAAACACACAAAGTGGATATTTTGAATAGTATATAAATTGTATATAATTACATAACATATAATATGTCATATATATACACACATATATAATATGCATTTTATGAATGTAGTCTCTTCGAAAGATACCATTAAGCCCTAGCCGGGTAGCTCCGTTGGCTCAGCATTGTCCCGATACGCCAAGGTTTGGGGTTCGATTCCCAGTCAGGGCACATACATGAAGGAACCAATGAATGCATTGTAAGTGGAAAAACAAATCATTCTGTCTTCCTCCTTCTCTTTAAAATAAAAAAAATTTTTTTAAAGTTTTAAAAGATACCATTTATATACAGGGTGGGGCAAAAGTGGGTTTACAGTTGTGACTACATGAAACAGAGTTTATTCTTATATTATTATTTTTTAATGATTGTGTTACTTTCCATAGGAGTGACTGTAAACCTACTTTCGCCCCGATCTGCATATGTAGGAATATTTATAACTTTATGTATGTGTGTAAAGTTAAATGGTATAAATGGTGCAGAGAAAAACAAAGCCAGGAAGAGGATGCAGTGCTTGGGGATGTGGTTTGGGTGTCATTTTTAAGAGGCCAAGGCGGGGCGACCGACTGGGCATCTTGCAATAATCCAAGAGAGAGGCGACGGTGGCTCAGAGGTGACAATGGCACCAGTGGCCATGGCGAGGAGTGGTCAGACCCTGAAGGTAGAAGCAGCAGGATGTGCTCATGAACCCCAGTTGGGGTGTGGGTAAAAGGGCAGTCCAAGATGTAAGAGCATGAGTCCAAGACGTGAAGTCTGAGCAGCTGGGAGAGGCCACTGAGGTGGGGAAACTCCCGAGCGGCCCTCAGGGAAAGGCCAGGACTCCTCCGGGACCCTCCAAGTTCTGGTTGCACGTTGCCCATCGAGGAGAGAGATGGAATAGGTGGCTACAAGCTTAGAGTTCAGCAGAGAACTCTGAACTGGAAACAGGAGTTGGCAAGTCATTGGTTTTTTTAAGCACAGGTAGGGATGAGCTCACCAGGAGGGTGGAGAGAGGAGAGAAAGGGCTTCCAAGCACAGAGCCTCAGCGTCAAGAAGACAAGGTGGGGAGAGGAATCAGGGCTGAGAGGGCCCCTGAGCTGAGAAAAGCAGGAGCCTGTACTTCCTAGAGGCCTGGGGGGAGGGTAGTGTTTTTAAAGGAGTGAAGAGCGGTGCTAAATGCCACAACAGATGCAGGAAACCACAATGCGATGGTCAGGGGCAGCCTTGTTGACAGCAGTTTGGATGGACCAGGGACAGAAGCCTCATTGCAGAGGTTCAGCTGAGAATGGGTGGGAAGTCACTAGAGACAGTGGGGTAGAAAGCTTCTTGGTCTCTGTGATAATAGGAGACCTGGAATGGAGCCGAGCCCCCGAGACTGGGGCAATGAAGGAGGGGCTTGGGAGACAGGCGAGGTAACAGGGTTGGTGCCATGGGCAGGATTCATAGAGAGGAGAGGTGGGTGATGGGGGAGAGGGGAGAACTGTGTCCTTGTTGCGGCGAGGGGTGCGACCCTGTGGTGTGCCTGAGGAGCAGGTACACCAGGATGGAGAGATGCAAGATAGGGAGGACCATCCAGTGACACGTATGTTGTGATTGCCTGGGGCTCCCGGTGCAGCTCTGGCTCCATACCTTCCCACTGCAGACCATCTCTACTAATAAAAGAGTAATATGCTAATTAGACTGGGAGACCTTCCGGGAGACCTTCTGGACATCCTTTCGGACAAAGCCATGGTGGTGGGGCCGAGGCAGAGGCGGTTAGGGGCGATCAGGCTGGCTGGGGGGGGGGGGGGGGGGGGTAGTTGGGGGCAAGCAGGCTGGCGGGGAAGGGGGGGCAGTTGGGGGCAAGCAGGCCGGCAGGCAGAGTGGTTAGGGGTGATCAGGCAGGCAGGCAGGTGAGCGGTTAGGAGCCAGCGGTCCTAGATTGCAACAGGAATGTCTGATTGCCGGCTTAGGCCTGATCCCACAGGGGTCCCAGATTGGAGAGGGTGCAGGCTGGGCTGAGGGACACCCTCCCTCCCGTGCATGAGTTTCGTGCACCAGGCCACTAGTTGTAGATAAAGAAAAACCTCCCCCTGAACATCTGGGGACCATGTTTGCTTGACCTCTCCTCTCACGGTGACCCTGGCTGCCCAGCCACAAGGTCTACCGCCAAGCATCTGAATGTTGCAGACTCCACCTCCAACGTATGGGATGTGACTTTTCCTCAAAAGCAGCAGATACATTTTTTTTCTCCCAGTTTCGATGTTTTTGCATTTGATGAGCTCTTCTCCCCAATGCTCTTGCGGATGACACCCTGTGAGCTTACTTCAGCTGCTGTTTTCCTGCGGGGTCCTCGCTGGCCAACCCAGCTCAGGCTGAGGCTGCGGGAGCGGCTGGTGCTGGTGGGCGTGTCCCTCACCAGGACACGGGTTAGGGAGCAGTCTGTGGAGTCCATAAAACCACCAAGTTAAAAAAAATGTTGTAAACAAAGCCACTGGGAAAGCGGCAAGGTTTACACCCAGGCTCTGACCTCTAGTTATGTCATTGGCTCAGAAGGAAAGGATTGAGCAGAAAAGGCCCAGTGTCCAGGGCTGCAGGGTCCAGCCCTAACCCGTGCCACCGTTGTAACCACTGTGGCTGCCCTGACAGCCAGAAGCATGCATATATATTTTTAATAATTTATTGTTCAAAGTATTACATGTGTCCCCTTTTCCCCCCTCCAGCCCCCCGCTGCCTCCCCTCTCCCCCACTTCCCACCCTAGGCCTTCAGCATCCTATTTTCTGTGTCCAGAGCTTATGCCTATATGCATTCAAGGTCTTTGGTTGATAACCTCCCACCCACCCATCCTCCCCTGCCTTCCCTCTGAGATCCCAAACTCTGTTCCATGTCTCTGGATTCACTCTGTTCATCAGTTTATTTTGTTACGTAGATTCCACATATGAGTGCGACCATGTGATACTTGTCTTTCTCTGACTGACTTATTTCACTTAGCATGACACTCTCCAGGTCCCTCCATGCCATCTCAAAGAATAAGAGATCCTTCTTTTTTACTGCTGCATAGTATTCCATGGTATAAATGTACCACAGCTTTTTTATCCACTCATCTACTGATGGGCACTTGGGCTGTTTCCAGATCTTAGCTATTGTAAATTATGCTGCTATGAACATAGGGGTGCATACATTCTTTTTGATTGGTGTTTCGAGTTTCTTAGGATATATTGCTAGAAGTGGGATCACTGGGTCAAATGGGAGTCCCACATTTAATTGTTTTAGGAAACTCCACAGTTTCCCACAGTGACTGCACCAGTCTGCACTACCACCAGCAGTGTACTAGGGCTCCCTTTTCTCCACATCCTTGCCATTTTTGATTTATTGATGGTAGCCATTCTGACAGGTGTGAGTTGATACTTCATTGTCGTTTTAATTTGCATCTCTCAGATGATCAGTGACTTTGAGCATTTTTTCATAGTCTCTTGGCCATCTGTATGTCCACTTTGGAGAAGTGTCTATTTAGGTCCTTTGCCCATTTTTTAATTGGATTGTTTGTCTTTCTTTTGTTAAGCTGTATGAGTTCCTTATATATTTTGGATATTAACCCCTTATCATCTGTATCATTGCCAAATATGTTCTCCCGTATAGTAGTCTCTCTTTTCCTTTTGCTGATGATTTCTTTTGCTGTGCAGAAGCTTTTTATTTTGATGTAGTCCCATTTGTTTATTTTCTCCTTAGTTTCCTTTGCCCTAGGCAATGTAGCCATAAACATATTGCTACATGAGATGTCTGAGATTTTGCTACCTATGTTTTCTTCTAGGACTTACATTTAAGTCTTTTATCTATTTTGAGTTTATTCTTGTGTATGGTGTAACTTGGTGGTCTAGTTTCATTTTCTTGCATGTATCAGTCCAAGTTTCCCAACACCATTTATTGAAGAGACTCTCTTGACTCCATTGAGGAGCATACATATGAAACACTGAGATTTTCATTATTCTGAGAGTGCGTTTCTAGTTTCCATGTGATAGAGTTGACATGCAGACTGCTGTAGTTACCGTGATATCTCCGGTTACTAACGCTTACATGAGTCATTCAAAAACGTAATGGTGGCCTTGTATGCGCCAGGCACTGTGCCGGTCAGTGGGGATTCAAGGTGAGGAGGACAGGCTCCTGGCAGTTGGAGACAGGGAGGGAGGGAGCGGCAGTATAACGCGGCGATTGCTAATTAGGACACGGACGAGGAGCCTGAACCCGCTGAAGGACTTGCTGAGAGGCCGCTAGGAGCTTCATAGACCGAGGGGCCACCAGACACCAAGCAGGTGACAAGGAGAAGCCTGGGGACACTGCTGCACCGCAGGGAAGAAAGTGGGGTGGGTGACACTTGAAGCTGGAAATGTGGGCCAAGGCCAATGGTGGCCACCCGTGAAGGCCACCCGGAGGCATGGAGCAGGCAAGGAGCCCACTGCAGGCTCCACTGAGGTGGACACGGCCACATCTTTACCTCCCGTGGGTTTCTCGTGAAGGAGCTGTGGGCTACGCAGAAGCTGGGTTCTCCCGGAAACAGACCCTGAATCGAGGACTTGAGTTCAAGTGATTCTGTTAAGGAAATGACCCCAGAAGAAACGTGGAAGGAAGTGGGAGGAGCAGGAGAGAGGAAGTCAGAAGCCAGGCAAGAGAGAGGTTTCCAGTGAAGAGGGGCCTCTGCCCACCCCACCTGAGTCCGTCCTACGGAAGGCGCAGCTGGCTCTGTGCTCAGGCACGGCCACGGCCCCGGGGAGATGAAGCCTTTGGGGCAGGCCCTGTTCTCCCTGTGGGCCGGCGCCTCACTGACACCTGCTGGGACCAGCACAGCTGGAGGGGCTGGGAGGGGATGGGTAGAGCTGGGAGGGGTGGAAGCAATGTGAGCAGGACACCAACAGCACCCACAGGGCACTAATAGGAATAAAGTGGGACTTAAAGACATTTTTGAAACTAGCAATACGTTCAATAGATAACGCATGCCTACCCCATTCCTAAATCTTACCCCCTCCCTGACTGCCATTTTGCTTCTAAATGAGTGGTGAGATGGTTGACATCCTTGGGCTAAATAGGTAAGGGATAAAAGACAAGGCGGTAAGCAGGGGTGAGGTGAGGACAGCCAGAGCCCCATTAACTGCTCATGATAAACAATGATTCTTCTAAACCTGAGTCAGACCCTCCAACTGCAATGTTCCAAGTGAAAGAATATGTGCAACAGTGGCATTGACCTGGCTCAGGATGGGAAACCAGGATCCAGGTGAGGGAGGATGAGGGCTGCACTGGGATCGAAAGGACTCGGGCTTCATTTAGCACCTTAAAGAGGCAGAACTGGTGAAATGGCAGTGATGGGCCAAGGAAGAGACTGGGTCTAGCCTGGGTGTCAAGGTGGATGGAAATATCATTATGTGAGACCGAAAAACATAAGAAAAGGAATAGGTTTGGGGTGGGGAGAGGATGATGATCTCATAGTGTCTTATTCTTATACATTTGGCACTTTGGCACTGAGACCCAGACCATCTATACCCATAGAGCAGGGGTCCTCAAACTTTTTAAACAGGGGGCCAGTTCACTGTCCCTCAGACCGTTGGAGGGCCAGACTATAGTTTAAAAAAAAACTATGAACAAATTCCTATGCACACTGCACATATCTTATTTTGAAGTAAAAAAACAAAACGGGAACAAATACAACATTTGTATTTGCATGTGGCCCGCGGGCCGTAGTTTGAGGACCCCTGCCATAGAGTTTGCAGCTACGTTAACACAACTTGATTAGTCAACTGTCTGCATTACTAGAGTTTGACAATTCCATGAAACTCTTACTGGTGAAAATGAGGTTGAAAATTGCTTTATTGCTACAGGGACTTCCCCAATTCTGTCTATCTGAACCATAGACCACTCAGCTAACCTTCAGTAAACAGCCCCTTGTTGGGCAATCGATATTTCATCAGTGACTAGACTTCAAGATTTACTTGGAAACCCTTTCCTTGCTGTGTCCTCCAATCTTAAACTATTATGTCGTGAATTTTGCCTAATCCCAGTTAGGCCCCCACCTTGAAAGACCCACCCATAACTGCACCCCCCAAACATCGTAAGTACCCCGCCTTTGCCCTTCAATCTCTGAAACACTATTAAGGCTGTTAGACGGACAGCCTCTCTCACTGCAAAAAGCCATGAAGTCCCTGCTTCAGCTGGAATCGCTTTGAGTGAAGTTCTCCTTTATAGACAGCCTGTTTCAGTGGTATGGGGGGGTGCGGGCAGGTCCTCACAGGGTCCGAGATCATGTATGACGACCACTAACTCCTACCAGAAGCAGCGTAGGACATTTCGGGAAGCTGGAGGCAAATGTTTGTCCTCCTTCTACACAAGGGCTGAGTATAGACACAGACGTCAAGGCTTTCGTTTCAGTCATTTGCCGTTTTAACTTTTAAAAAATATGTTTTTATTGATTTTAGATAGAGAGGAAGGGAGAGGAACAGAGAGATAGAAGCATCAATGAGAGAGAAACATGGATCGCCTGCCTCCTGCACGCCCCACATGGAGGATCGAGCACAGCCCGGAATCGAACTGGTGCCCGCTGAGTTCATGGGTCGACGCTCAACCACTGCGCTATGCCAGCCGGGCAGCTAGTTGCCATTTTAAAAGTTGACTAACATTTGAAAAGGATTATAAGGGATCCAACGATACTTCCCAAACTTTCTCCCTGAAGATAAGGTAAACTGGGATATTTTGGACTTGCTGTTTACTATCATTTGATGTTATAAAAACCAGAAGTCCCGTGAGAGTTCTTGAGTGTGAGGAGAGGCCGTGGGCTCCTCAGACCCGTCTCTCGGGAAGGGCGGCGTTAGGCCTTTTATTTCACAGACAACGGCTGCTTCTCCACAGTGGAGGTGCTCAGAGGAATAACTCCATATTTTCAGAGCCCCTGCTCACTAAATCATGGACCGTCTGAACAGTATCTAGAGAAACAAGATGTTTAAACACTGTCAACCACAGTGGCTGGGCAGCATCTACCATCATCCTGGTCCGAAATCACAATCTGGGATGATGGTTAAAGTTGAATCTAGACGAACGGCTCTCAGTGGGGGTGGGGGGCAGTCCTGCCCCTCAGTGGACATTTGGCCATATTTGGAGCCACTGAGGGTTGTCACAGTGGGGCCTGGCGCACAGGCTGCTACCCGCACCCAGCGGGCAGAGGCTGGTCGCAGCAGTCAGTGTGAGCCTCCTCTTCTGACCCTCACCCTGCTCTTCCTCAGATCCTTCCTTTGGAAGGTGATACCCTGCCATCCGGTCCCAGGCTGGCCCTGGTGCGTGGTGTGTGTGTCTGTGTGTGTGTCTGTGTGTGTGTGTGTGTGTGTGTCTGTGTGTGTGTGTGTGTGTGTGTGTGAAGAGATTCCTCTGCAGTGACGTCCAAGGTCATGTGTCTAAACCCTGTTAGAGCTTTGAAGTGATCCCGACCTCTGGGAGCCTATCACCACTGAGGGGTCCCCTTTGTGTTATTATAACCAGATTCCCAGGAGCGACAAGTCGCTTGGTGACATGTCAGAATGAAGCTGTGTTTCAAATAAGCAGGTCCCAAGCCTCCGCACTGCAGTGTGTACCTGCGGCAGCACAGCTTCTTACGGGAAACAAACACACTGGCTTTGGAACAAAACAGAGCAAACCCCACGCTGGATCCGCTATAAAGAGTGTGAACTTCATAAGGAGTCTGCTGTTGAGTTGGATTTGGAATTTAGTATTTTAGGTGCAAGGTCCTGTCCCCTTCTTACTCTGTAGTCAAAACAGAATGAGAAGAGTGTGGATTAGTAAAATGCGTGCTATTTGGTGTTTTGGTATTTGGATGGATGTGAAAAAGGTGACATATATGTGACTTCATCCCCCAAACAACTACTTTAACTTCTTTAAAGGACTGAAAATAGCATAAAAGCGAAGACATGCATTTTGGCTATTAAAACAAGTCAACAGGGTTTGGGTGCAGGCGTTTAGATACGGGTAGAATTCACTGATAGAAATCTGAGCCTCCTGGTTTTTCTGAAAAAAATCAATCTCGTCAGCCAGGTGAGGAAAACCAGGGGGAATAAAACCTTCAAAGACTCCCTTTCCTCCCCCGTGGCCTGCAGGGCGAGGGGGGGGGGGGGGGGGGTCTGGTCTCTAGAACTCCCCCTTCCCCAAAGTCACTTATCAAAACCAAACAAACCCAGGGGTTAAACTGGGCTTATTTGGCCAACACAGCCTCAAAACAAAACAGTTTCTCTAGCCCATTGGCGAGCCCCTGCCCATCCTTACACCGCCTCCCAGAAACTCTGAAGTCTCAGGCTCCTCCCTGGACACAGTGTGGGGGGGGGGGGGGGGGCAGAGGCCCAGAGTCTGACACCTCATTAACACCTTGTTTAAAGAGTCAGCTCTTTGACCTTGGCCCTTCTTCCAGAAAAGTGAATTACTCATTTCTTCTTAGGGCCACGTATGCCTCCCAGAAGCTGCCCCATCTGACGGTTCTATTCTGGAGACCAGGTGTCCCTGGGTAAATGTTAGGTGTCGCCCCCACTACAGAGTCCAGGGGAAACGCAGACCACTCAGCAGCTGTGCACAAAGGCCTCACCGCCTCTGTGAATTAAACCTGTTTTCTGACATTAGCACACAGAGGCCAAGAACGACCCCTTCTTCCTCCTGAGATGCAAATAACCGATTTGTTCACTTGCCTTCCCGCCCCCTGCCCCCGGCCCCGAGCCCAGGCGTTGTTCTGGAAAGCTATTAAAAATGGAGTTGGCTGTTTATATCTCTGGACAACCGTGGACTTTGACGCTCCTGGGTGTGCACAGGCCCAGGTCACTGGTCATTAGCGTTATAAGCGCGGACCACACCCGGAGCGCCGGTGTGTTCCGTGGGCGCGGGGGGGAGGGTACCCTCGCCGCCTCCGCGGTTCGGTTGGCGGGCAGAGTCCGAGTGGCTGTGGGTCTGAAGCGGCTTCTCGCTCGCAGCGGGGATGCTTTCTCCCACGCGGGCGTGTCCATGGCGGAACGCCCACCGGTCAAAGCTCTTGGCCCCTGGGGCGACCTGTCACTCGACCCACGCAGGTCGGGAGCGGGCACTTGGCTGCGGGCACACAGGTCATTGCGCCACGCAGACGCTTCCCGGCCCACGCTGCGGACCTGGGGCAGGCGGCGGCGTTTCCCGGTGTTTGCAGCAGCCACGCCCCGCCCTGGCCCCCTGTGCCCACCCGCTGCGCTGACCTTGAGGAGTTTAAGAGAAGGCGGGGAGAGGGGGCATTCCTGCTGGGCCGGAGGTTTTCTCTCCTCTTCCACCTTTCGGATCTGGGTGGGCGCACTCCCATCTGTGCTGAATTCTGGAAATTTCCTGGGCGCAGACCCTGAGACCAGGGACCGGGCAGCGTCCTGGGGAGGCAGGCGGGGGGCTGGTGCCGGGCAGCGCCCCTTGAAAGCCCCTCGCTCTTCCATCAGGAGCTCCGGGGGGTCCTCTCGTCCCTCCCCTTGCGCATCAGAGGGCCTGCGGACTCACCTTACCTGGTTTTATTTCTACAAAACCATCAGGGGCGGCTGACGGAGACCCCGCGGGAGCCCCACCCACAGCCCAGCCCGCGCAGCCCTGGTCCCGGGCCCCGGAGGCGCCCTGGCACCGATCGGAGCATCCGATTGCCGAGCCTTTCACCGTCCGACTGGGAAGCAGCGGGGGTTCCGGGAACCGGGCGCCGGAAAAGGGATCAAAGGCGACGCAGAGGTGACCCCCGCCCCCCGCAGCACCTCCCGGACAAGGTCCGCTTTCACAGGCGCCCGCCTCGCGCTCCAGGGCGCCCGCCGGGTTGTTTGCTTCCGAGAGGGTGTAAAATTATTCTGTTACTTCAGGAGCAGTTCCGCGCGCACCCGCTGGCTGATCTGCAGGGAACTGCCCAGGAGAAAGGGCCTCTGTGGGTCTGTGGGAGCCGAGGGAGACCGCAGGCGATGGGTGTGATGGATGGCCCGCCGGCTCTGTGCACAGAGCGAGGGAGGCGGCCTCCGCCCGGACGGGGAGCGGGAGACCAGGAATGCCGGGGCCTTGGCAGTCCTGGTTCATGTCCAGGGTGCAGAAAGCCACCTGGAGTTTAGAATTTGCATCCCGGCAAAAGATGCAGCATGTGAGTGCGGTGGTCAGGGGTGTGGAGTCTGGAGCCAAACGTCCAGGCTTGAGCTGTCTCTGCCCCCGCGCTTGCCTGTGACCTTGGGGAAGGTCCCCGAATTTGGTTGCCTCGTCTCTACTAGGAGGGTAACGGCAGTACCCACTTTACAGGGTAACGGTGAGGATCAGTGAAATACTGCGTGTGGAATGCTCAGAGCAGTGTCCGACACAGAAGAAACGCTGCAGCAACATAAATATCATTATTATTATTTAGATTAATGCAGCAGGGTGTGGGGAGGAGCTGGGGAAGGTACCAAGGCCTAGGATTCATGTATGTATGATCATGGTTCCCTTTAAAGACTTTTCCCTCGAGGATTCAGTACATTCAACCTATCCCAAAAGGGGATTGATTCCCAGCTGCAGGGTGAAATCTGACAGGTACTATCACTTTATCCATTCAGGCTTGCAGGGGCCTTTCCCTACGCCTATGAACTTGACCTTGGTGCCCCAGACGCCGCAGAGCAGCAGTAATGGCACAGAGACAGGCAGGCCAGCCTCTCTCCCTTCAGGGTCTTCTGTTTCCCCCAATAAATGATGTAACTATGCAATAAAGCCGCAATTATAAATGCTAGGTAATAATGGTAAAACCAAATCTCTATATATAAAAGGCTAAGTGACCGACTGTCCATCCATCCAACCGTCTGACCAACTGACTGGCCGGTATATATGATACACACTGGCAATTTAGAAATAAACGTTGACTCGCACATGCACGATACATAGAAAGCTCTCGCTGCCACCAATTGCACACAGGTGTTTTTATCTGTCATTGTGGATCATGAATTTGGTTGTTTTTGTTGACATTTCTATTATAGAGAAAGGGTGAATAGCGATATTAAAATGTTTCTTCAATTTAATTTCCTTTCAATGTGCGTGAATCTGTGCACCAGGCCACTAGTGTCTAAATAAATACAGAAGAACCCCATTCTCAATTTCTTCAATGTCATAAAATTCAGTTTAATTTAATGTTGGTTTCATCTTCAGGCTTAAAGAGAACACTTTTTCTGCTCACCATAAGTCTTGTCCTTTAGATATTAAAGGGCCAGCAGTTTTATCCTGATAAATATCCAGGAATACCAAGCAGCCCAGAAAACAGTCCCACAACAGCTCCCTTAAATGAAGCAAAGGAAATATTTAATAATCAGATCCTAATATTTTATTTTAGGGTCAAAGATTCAAATTATATCCCAAGTACAAATCTTTTCAATGTCACAAAGAAATAAAAAGCCTTCCAAACAATACATAAACTTCAGAGGCAACTTAGAAATCTGTTGCCTTTATTTACCACTAGAGGCCTGGTGCACGAAATGCATGCACTGGGTCGGGGGGCCTCAGCCAGGCCTGTGCCTTTTGACAGTCCGGAAGCCCCATGATCGATCACCCCAAAGAGGTAGGCCCTGCCCACCAGCTGCAGCGCCACTGCCAGTAGCCTGGGCTTCCCTCTTTGGGGCGATCCATCATGGGGCTCTGCCATCCATCACCCCAAAGAAGTAGGCCCTGCCCACCAGGCAAGGGCTCCATGATGATCACCCCCACAGAAGGAGGCCCCACCCACCGCTGCAGCCTCCTGGTCGGTGGCCCGGGCCTCCCTCTTTGGGGCGATCATGGAGCCCCCAGATTGATTGATTGCCCCCCTGGCCAGTAGCCTGGGCCTCCTTCTGCAGGGCAATCATGAGGCGATGGCCAGGCCCCCGACCAATCGCATCGCACCTGCCTTGGCTGGCCTGGCGCCAGTGGGTGTCATAGTGTGGTCATCTGGAAGGTCATCTGGAAGGAAATCCAGAAGGTCATTCAACTGTCCAGTCTAATTAGCATATTACGCTTTTATTATTATAGATTCTTCTCAGACAACGGACCACTAGTTCACAGTAAGAGGCAGCCTTGCAGGTGGGCTCTCTGCTCTCAGACTAAGTTGGTTTTGTCTTTTCCAGTGTTGTCTCTGCTCTTCAGTTTTCTGATTCCTCGTTCTATTTAAAAAGAGGAGAGATTCACCAGTCTGGAGTGGCTCAGTTGTTTGAGCGTCGTCCTGTGCACTGAAAGGTTGCTGGTTCAATTCCCACATACCTGGGTTTTGGGTTTGATCCTCACTTGGGGAGTGTATGGAAGGCAACCCACCGATGTTTCTCACATTGATGTCTCTCTCACTCCCCACTCCCCCCCCCCCCCACCCCTTCCTGTCTCTAAGATAAACAAACAAAATACAACCTTGGCCAGTGTGGGTCAGTTGGCTCAGCTGTTTGGAGCATTGCCCTGTACACTGAAAGGTTGTGGATTCAATGCCTAGTGGGGGTGTGTATGGGAGGCAACTTATCTATGTTTTTCTCCCACATCAATGTTTCTCTCTCTCTCTCTAAACATCAATTTTTAAAAATTTAAAAACAAACAAAAAAACAAACAAAAACCCCAAGGTAGTATCCCTTAATATAATGATAGGCCGTGTTTTATTTTCTAATGAAATCTCTTCCTATCTCCCAGCAGGTAGCCCTCTACTTTATAGACATTTCTGTTCATTCCTGTGAAAGCGTTAGAAGATCAGGTGTGTGAACGTGGGAAATCAGATTCACATGTTGTGGGAGGCTGAATAGTGGCCCCCAACGATGCCCACATCCCTCCCCAGAAGGAGCAAACGTTACCAGACGCGGCAGAAGGAATTCCGCAGCTGTGAGGAAGCTAAGGACCTGGAGCTGCGGGGTCGCCCGGGTTACCCAGGCGGGCCCAATGTCCTCAGAGCGTCCGTCGTCCGTCTGTCCGTACGGGAAGGAGGCAGGACATCAGGAGGAAAGGAAGTGCTGGGCTGCTGCCTTGGATGAGGGAGGAAGGAGCCCAGCAGTGGGAAGGCCAGGAACAGAGTGCCCAGGAGGAGGGCAGCCCAGCAGAGCCGCTTTAGACGTCTGACCGCCAGAACGCGAGCTAATACATTTGTTATGTTCTAGCCGTTACATGTGTGGTCATGTGTTACAGTAGCAACAGGAAATTAATGCAGATGTTCTCTGGGGGCTTTGGGTCTTGGAGGAGTAAACTATATTATAAAATTCCTTAATTATATAATTATTAAATAATTGTTATATAATTTATGCTTCCATTACTGCTGCTGCTTTTAGGGGCTGAAAGGTTCTGAGCAGGTAAGAATCTGTACCCGAGAGGTGGCAGGGTGTGTGTATAAAGGGGCTGGTCAGGCTGCCACTGTCACCCCAGGGCTTCAGGACCTCCAGGCTTCTGTCCTCTCTCTGCTCAGGTGTGCCCACTGCCTCTCACTTGTGTGCCCACTGCCTCTCACCTGTGTCCACTGCCTCTCACCTGGTGTGCCCCCTGCCTCTCACCTGTGTGCCCACTGCCTCTCACCTGTATGCCCAGTGCCTCTCACCTGTGTGCCCACTGCCTCTCACCTGTGTGTCCACTGCCTCTCACCTGTATGCCCAGTGCCTCTCACCTGTGTGCCCACTGCCTCTCACCTGTGTGTCCACTGCCTCTCACCTGTGTGCCACTGCCTCTCACCTGTGCCCACTGCCTCTCACCTATATGCCCAGTCCCTCTCACCTGTGTGCCCACTGCCTCTCACCTGTGTCCACTGCCTCTCGCCTGGCATCTTTAGGCCTCAGGTAGTTCTGATCTCTAACCTACCTCATTGTAAAAAGGTCTGTTTTCCTTTGTCACCCCAGCCAACTGGCGCTCCGGTCCACTGTCCCCCGAATGCACATGGCTGTCCGCTGAGCTGCTGGCTGATGGCCCAGCTGACCTGCCTTTGCTCCATGCCCACCTTGAGAACTGTAAGGAGCCAAGCCGAGGGATGATACCCACCTGGGAAGGCTTTTAAAAGAAGATACACACTTGTTTCTACACTCACCTGTGTGCCCATTGCCTCTCACCTGTGTGCCCAGGTGTGTGCCCAAATTTCTGCTCAGGGAGTAATGAATGTGCTCCAAGGAACCAGAAAGTCTAGGGAACAAAGGCTTAACTCACTCCATGAGTGTGGAGCTGCCCAGTCTGCTTTCTATCCGGCCTTCATTACTTTAAATATTGAGACAAATTTGATTAAATTTTGTCAAGATGGGCTGTTGGGTTAGACAGGCCAAGTATTTTCTACTTGAACCAGTTCAAACTGGATCAAACCCTTTCTCCCTGAAATATAATGTTCTGGAATGTCCATCTCTTAATCAAACTAATATTCTATGGGCCTAAAATCTTTGTTTATGTTTTGGTGTTGCTGACTTGGTACTAAACGGTGAATCCCTTGATGCCTTGCAGAATGTTTTGTTACAGATGTTAGACCTGTTAGGTTGTATTTTAAAGAGCTCAGACTCTTGTTTCCGATTGGCAAGGAGAGGATTTCAAACGTTGAGATGAAATTTGGTTTAATGAAAGGCGCAGTCGGAACGGAAAGAGCCCTGAATTTATCACCAGAAGACCTCAGTTCTTCTCTCAGCACTGCGGCTTCTTCCAGAGACACTGGCCAAACGCTTAACCTTTCTAAGACTTGCCCATATTCATGGCACCTACCTTTTGGGGTTATTCTAAGAAATAAATGAAGTGCTTTATGTGAAATGTGTAGCATAAATCCTAGCACACAGGATGTCCTCAATCAACATTAGTAATTGTTGTTATTTTATTTTCATCATTATTAACTTTATTTGCTCTCTCACTACATCACATGGAAGCCCAGTGAGACCACAGGCTCCATTTACTCATTGAGTTCCTGCTGTGTGCAGAGCCTTCCAATAGATGCAGACACTCAGTGTGAGCGTCTCCACGGAGCCTCCACAGGCAAAGCACTGGGGTGAGGAAACGGTTCTACACCTCTACATACAGGTGTAAACCTAAATACAGGTGTAAACCTACATACAGGTGTAAACCTAAATACAGGTGTGAATCTACATACAGGTGTAAACCTAAATACAGGTGTAAATCTAAATACAGGTGTAAATCTAAATATAGGTGTATGGCTCTACAGCAATAAGAAACTCATATCAGCCTCCTCTCAAGTCATCAAGCATAATTTTAAAATTTTTTATTGATTAACTAGAGGCCTGGAGCATGAAATTCGTGCATGGATATGGTCCCTTAGGCCTGGCCTGCGATCAGGGCCATCTTCCCTGGCTGCCCACAGCTCTCCCTGCCCCCCACCACCACCCACCTTGGTTCCCTGTTTGCCACCTGGCAATCAGAGCCTGACGGCCAGAGGGAGGGACTGAGAGGTTGGTCATTCCCTCCCACTTGACAGCCCTGCCCCTGCCATGGGTTGCCCTCTGTGTGTGGGGCAACTGGTGGGGTGAGGGCCTTGGCCTAGTGCCACCGTGTACCCTGCCACCCACCTCTGGTTCCCCATTCACCATCAGGGGATCAGACCCTGCCAGCTGGGGAAAGGGACCAAGAGGTGGTCAGTGTGCCTCATAGTGACTGATCGAGCGGTTGTTCTGGTCCTTCCACCATTAGGGTCAATTTGCATATTACCCTTTTATTATATAGGATAGAGGCCCAGTGCATGGGCGGGGGCTGGCTGGCCTGCCCTGATGGAGGCCTCGGATCCCACTAGGGGGCAGGACCAGCAGGGGCGAAGGGCTGTGGGCAGTTTGCAGGCCAGCCACACCCCTAACTGGGGTGAGGTCCCTGGTGGGAGATGGGGTCGGCAGAGGCAAGGGGCCGGCAGGAGCAAGGGGCCGCAGGTGGTTTGCAGGCTGGCCACGCCCTCAATCAGGGTGGGGGTCCCCACTGGGGGGCAGGGCCAACTGGGGAAAGGGCGCGTGGTCATTCTGGTCTCTGGTTGTTCTGGTGGCTCTGCCATTTCGATTGCTGGGCTTTTATTATATAGGATTTTAGAGAAAGGGAGGAAGTGAGAGAAAAAGAAAGAAATCAGTTTATTGTTCCACTTATTGATACATGCAATGTTTGATTCTTTTTTTGCATATAGTCACCTTTATTATAATTCATAAATACATTAGAAATGGATTTTAAAACAACATTTAGGTTCTCATGGGCTTTTGCTTTCTGTTCATTCAGCTATGTAATTAGAAAACCAACTTTGAGGATGAAAAAGGCTAAATATCATTTGTTTCATTTTTTTAGGCTGACACATTCTGAAAAGTTCTCTGGGCCTTCTAGCTCCAAGGACCGTACTGTCTTAACAGACCTGCCCACACTCAGTGCCTTCTGAATTATGTCAATGGGACACCTGGCCAATGGAACATTCTATCAATCTACCAGTTAATGCAGACCTGGGGCTTTGACAGAGAATTTGCATTTCTATCCCATTCCTTTTTTTACTCCAAAGAGCAGTTACTTCTCTTCCAAAAATAGCTATCACTTTAGAGGACCCAAAAAGCAAGGTCAGCTGCCACAAAGGTGAGGCAGCTCCCCTTCTTTCCCAAATCAAGTTATTTGGAATCTTCACTGAAGGCCAAAACCAGGTGCACTGAGCAAAGGTCTTCCCCTAAGAGAACGGCTGATTCTTGCATGTGCCCTGACCCAGGATCGAACCCACAACCTTGGTGTATCAGGACGACACTAACAAATAGCCGCCCCCCAGGGCCATCAAGCATAGCAACTGGAGCAGGCACCTTCCCAGGTTGCCTCATCAGGAAAATCTTTTGGAAAATGGAAAACCTATATTTCTGCATTGTCTATGTGAACTTGGTCTTTAAAAGTTATTACAGGTCCTTCAGTTTTTCTTGAAAATCACTGAATAGTCACCTCTCAGTACCAACTAGAGAATCAGCAGAAATACGAGACATGACAAGTTTAAGTCCTCCTTAACAAGTTAACATTTAAGCACATGAGACAAGTAGAGTTGGAAATCGGAAGCGGGGAGGTATCGCCAGGTGGAGATATGCTTGGTTCTAAAATGATGACAAAAGCCGTAAAGTCAGAACCAGGATAGGTAACTATGGCTGAAGCAGGGACACGGAGGCCCTAGGCTGTGATCCTTTCAGGAACCACCGAGCAAGTGAACTTGAAAAGCTCGACTTGACCCTGCTCTCCACCCAAGCATTCTTCCCAATTCTGTATTTTTTCAGTGACAAACTGTTCTTATAAAGATAATGTAGGCTCATTATGGAAAATTCAGGAAAGTAGAAAAAATAAAAATCATTTGTGATTCAGTACTGCAGAGATAAGCACTCATAATTGTCTGTCCTTTTCCTAGGAATTTCTAGAAAGGTTAACATTTCTCGTACGTGACTCAGATGGCAACTGAGATGACCCGGGGCCTGCGGTCGGCAGTAGGCTGGCCCTGGCTCCCGAGTGCGTCTCCTGGAATTGAAGTCATTCTCCAAGTTCACTTCAAAACCCCAGGGGTTCGCAGTCATTTCGGCTCCACCTCTGATTTCATTGACTTGAGCCACGAACTCACCTTGTCAAGCTGTTCTTTTTTCTCTATTCCCCAAATCTAAAGGTTTGATTTTTCTCCCCTGAAACCACTGCAGAAGGCATTTCTGTATGCAGCAGATTTTACCGAGCGTCCCAGGAAATGGAGGGGTTCATAGTGCTGGGGTCCAACCCCAGAGGGTCCAGGGGTCCCCAAAGGTGTGGACGGAGTCGGCGATGAAGGAATGACATGGAGACAGGGTTCAGTTGATCAGCAGCCTAGCCAGGATCTCTAGCCAGGATCTCCAGCCAAAGTTCTGGTTAGGAACTCCAGCCAAGCTGTGGTTAGGATCTCCAGCGAAGTTCTGGTCAGGACCTCCAGCAAAGTTCTGGCCAGGATCTCCAGCCAAGTTCTGGTCAGGATCTCCAACCAAGTTCTGTAGCCAGGTTCTGGTTCTCCAGCCAGGTTCGGTTGCCAGGTTCTGTCCAGGATCTTTTGCCATGTTCTCTCCCTAGGTTCTCTCTCTAGGTTCTGTGTCTAGGTTCTGTCTAGGATCTCCAGCCAAGTCCTGTCTCTAGGTTCTGTGTTTTGTTGTCTTGTTACATCTGTATTTATACCAGTTGATTTTAATCCTATCAACTTCTATTCCAAAGGTTAGGGTGTTTCTTATCTCCATTCCAGGGAGTAAAGATTATGTAGCTTAAGCATGATTAACTACCCACCTGGCACTTAGTTAAGGGGTTTTATCTCCTCCCTAACTTCAGGGAAAAATCCCTACCTGGGGAAACAACCTTTCTCGGAGAGGTGACCTTGGTTAAAACACATAGCACTAAGGGGAGCAAACATATCAAGAACAGTATGCCACATACGCCAGGTCCCCCGAAACATATGCTTTGCAGATGTTTCTTCGCTGCAGCGACTGTGTCAAGCAGCAAGGATGGACCGGCTCCCGGCACACAGTATATGAGACCTAAACTGAAACTGTTTCCTGAAATCGTCCGATTCCGCAGGAAGGCTCTCCCTGCCCTCCCTGCAGGAGCCGCTGTCAGCAGCGTCATTTAGAAGCACTTTGCCAGCTGCTCCCAGGAGTGCGTGGGATCTTGATTACGGTTGTGCCAAACATTTCATCTGTGGAAAGTGATCCGTGTACAGTACTGAGCCTCTCACATCCTCTGTCCATTCAGCCCTGGCTTTCCTCGGGGTCAGCCTGCTCGGGCCCCTTTGCTGGCTACCTCCTGCTCCTCTTTCCAGTGTCTCTCTCTCTTCTGCTAGGAAACCTCTGGGCCTGCTGGCCCTCCCTTGGCACAGGGGCCTGATCTGGAGCAGACCTCCCGGCGCACCGGGACATTGTGCTCGGACGGATCTTCGTTGTGGGCGCTGTCCTGACACGGAGGCTGCTGAGCAGCATCTCGGCCTTTACCCACAAGACACAGTGGACAGGCTCCATCCCCACCCATCAGGACAACAGGAAACCTCCCAGACATGGCCGAATACCCCCTGAGGGGCAAAAGCACCCATAGCTGAGAATCGCCAGGCTAGATGGGCACGGGATCCAACCGGGTGGATGTGAGTTCGCCCTCCCCCTCTCCCCTTAGGGACACTGCTCCCCATGCTGGGCCCCCAGGACTCCTTGGGCCAGCGTGGTCCCCTGCAGAGCGCCCTTAACGCGGCGTAGGAGCTGCTGTGTCCCTGAAAACTCCCAAGGACTGGCCCCCGTGGCCCAAGGGCAGTGCATGACCGGATGGATTCCTCTGGCAGCAATGACACCAGACGGAGCCAACTCCTGGAGAAGAACCTGTGAGGCAAGAGCAGCGCGTGACGGGCGACAGTCCCGAGATTGCTGCGAGCCGGCCAACAAGGCTCCCGTCACTGTCGGCGTCCAGTGTCACTGTAAAACATGACCTAATTAAGGGTGCGCTGGGGACAGGTGGACAGGCCCCGTGCTCCACCGGAAGCTGATGCCAGGCTAAGAATAGCAGCCCCTCGTCAGGTGGTTTTACATTAACTCGCACACTCTGCACAGAGGACGATCCAGGAGAAAGGCAGCTATTGGCATTAGTGACTGAGCCAACAAATCAATTCACTGAAGATGCCCAAAGTGGAAGGTTTTCTCATTTTGGAAATCTTCTTCTTCCTTTTTGTTTATGGTGTAAATTTTTGTATTTAGAATTAGCCAGCTGGCCTCAGTTTAGATGATCCCGATTTTGTTGGCAACATCCAAAGCGTCGTGAGGAGCCATTGGAACATATGCCTTCTCCCCATCAGGCCTGACCAGGGTGCGGACCTGGCCCCATCAGTGTCACCGAGCTGCTCTCAGCCTGTTTGACCTGGCGCTTGTTGGCCTTGACTTCCGTCTTCCTGGTGTCTTCTACCTTTGTCATGGCTGCCTTGGGGGTCAGGGGGAACCTGATGATGGCACAGTGGTCAAGCCTGTTTCTCCGGGGTGCTCTCCTAGGATGCCGGGGCTGCCTGTGGCGCCTCTGTGTCTTCCGCGTGGGAATGGGCGTGCCGTGTGGCTGTGGACGCCTCTCCCGCTGCTTTCTTTCCTTTGGCTTTGACTTTGGGAGGAGCAGGGGGCTCCTTCTTTGTTTTCAGTGTGAACTTTGTAAAAAGCTCTGTTTCTTCTTTGCACACAAAACCCTCTCCACAAAACAATAGGACGTCTTGAGGGAAAAAATGCATCTTCTCCTTAACCATTCAATTAATTTTCACTTTATTTTTCAAGTTAAAAAATCCTCAGACCTCTGATGACTGCCATCCAATGAGTGAATTTACTTATTACCATAAATAAATCTTAATAGACAGGTGTAAAAGGTTTATGGAAAATAACAATTCCTTCATCAAATATTTATTCCACACCTACTGTGTGCTGGCCCCATGGTCCTCATGGAGCACACAGTCAGCAGCTGGAGAGAGACTGAAAACTCCTGCAAACACAATTATGCCGGTGCTGAGGAGCGCACACTGTTATGGAAGGGCCTGGTGGGCACAGAGCCACTTGTGAGGATGGAGTATGTCTGCGTGGACCTAAAGAAGGAAAGTGTGTTGATGCGGGGGTGGGGAGGCCTGGAGAATTGTGGGGGGTGACTCAGGAGGGACAGCGATACTGACACGTTCCAGCAAAGCCCCAAGGAGAAAAGGCGTGCGGCTTCTCATGTCAAGGCACGGAGAGGCCAGCTTCTGGAGCGGAAGCGGGTGCGGGACGGAAAGGCATGTGATGAGCCCCGACAACCGGGCAGAAGGAAGACCACGCAGAGCCATGCAGGTCTTAAGGATTTGGGCTTTTATCCCAAAGGGGAAGGAGAGCATTATCGGGTGAGGAGAGACTGTGACCATCAGATGTGCTTTAGTGGGAGACTGAGAGGCTGTCACAGAATCCACTGGAGACATGATGGCCCTTGGGCTTGGCATGGGCACAGCAGTGATATGGGGTGGCACACGCACTGAGAAGTATTTAAGGAGCAGGATGAAAAGGACCTGTTGATCAATTAAGACTTGACGACAGGGAGACGGCACGTGGTCAGGAAGAGGTCAGCAGAGGCTAAGTCATCAGTGACGCCTAGGTTGTGACTGAGTGGGTGGTGGTGGCCTCAGGAGGACACTTGGGAAGACAGGTGTGGGAGTAGGAAGACTGAGCTCCATCTGAGAAAGCACTGAGGTTCACATGCTGATTCTGAGATGCCCTGTGGATGCGTCCCGTCAACCACATGGACAGGGAGGGAGTCTGGGAGAGGCCTTTGCTGGAGGAAGGCACTAGAGGGTCCCTGGCATGAAGACAGTCCTGGGAGCCTCGGTGTGAGGTCGAGGAAGGGTGGGGAGAGTGGCGTGAGCAGAGGGAGCCATGAGCCCTTGGGAAGTGCAATATGGAAGCAGGCGTAGAGACGAAGGAGCCGCTGAGGAGCTGCCCAAATTAGGTGGGTTGCCAGGGAAGCGTGGGGGGCAAATAACATCACAAAAACAGGGAAAGACAAGGTGTCCCGGAGGGGTGATTGGCTGCGTCAAACTTTGGAAGTTGCTGTTTCCATCTGGATTTAAGGGTCCATTAGACTCAGCGGCAGAGTAGTCTTTGTCGATCTTAGTAAGAATGTAGGCAGATGAGCAGCGGCGACCATCCCTCCGGGAGAGCGTGCAGGCCTCTGCTTTCAGGCCGCTGCTGCTGGTGCAGCTGTGCTCTCCCTGCTGGACGGAAAAGCAGGTGTGGCACCAGGACTGCAAGAGGCGTGAAGGTGGGCGGAGCAGGCAGCCCATTAGGGAGTGGCTGCACGGCACGTTTTATTTTTCTTGTATTACCGTACTTGTATAAGGGCATACAGACCTCCCGTGGGCTACACGCTGAGGGATAATTCTTAGAGTGAAAAGAGGTGTGGAGGCTGAATTGGGAGGTGAGGCGTGCAGAGAAGGACAACATAGGACACGGGGAATAGAGTTCTTTGGACGTGGTTGACCTTGACCGTGAAGGACAGTCCACGCAGTGCTACCTGGGAACCTGTGCTCAGGGGAAGGTGTGAAAGTGTTGAATGCTGATGGGAAAGGGCTGCAGAGCGAGCAAGGTGAGTCACTGGGGCAGCTCGAAGTCCAAGGAGAAGGGGAGGCAGTGGCACCGTGGGGGTGGGCAGGAAGGCGACAGGGGTCCCGTGAGATCACTCTGTCTCCTCTTGGAAGTTAAAGGCGAGGTTGCCAGCGAGAATAAGAGGGCACAGCAGGTAGTCAGGGAATGAGGAGTGTGCAGAAGGGTTGAAATGCGTTTCGAAGAGCTTTTTACTGAAGTAAGTGTGGTTGAGGCCCGAGGAGCTCAGAGCCTTGAGTATTCCTCCACTTTGCAGGTCAGCAGTCAGTATTCAGAACCCTGGACACAGCTAGCATTATCCTCAAGATTCTAGAGATCAGTTAAGAAAATTCTATTAGTCTTAGGAGAAAATTAGTGATTGCAGTGGAGTATATAAGTATTAATTACCTTGAAGGTAGCTTTTGATTCATTATATAGGATTGTGCTTAACACTTAAAAATATACGTTATATTTTTAAAATATCTTATAAACTTGCCACAATTTTATGTCAGGCCCATAATAAGAACGTTCTTTTTAGTCAAAGTAACTCTAAGTAGGTCTTGCTGCCCATCCTTTTGCTGCAGGGTACTCACTTTTGTGTCATCTTCTAAACCATCTAATGGTGCGTTGTTATACATCTATTCTGTAAAAGATGGATGTTTTCCAGACCCTGCTGAACAAACTTCACCGATAAAACAATACCACGGTCTCCTCCCGATGTGCTAATTAACTTTCCCTTTACTTAACAACCAGAGCTAGTAACGCGCACTGAGTCTTAAATTGCCCTATTTATCACCATAACCTTCCGAACGATCAGTGATGCTCATCACTCGATAAAGAAACTGAGACAAATTGCTCAAAATTACACGACTAGCAGAGAACAAAACGCGGATTGGACCCCTGCCTTCGGAACCTTCAACTCAAATGCATTTCACTGTATGAGTGCTTCTTAGTGGCGTATGAAGAACCACTGTTTCTTTTAGAGAGCTTTGTACTTGAACATAATTTTACATCAATTATTAAATTGAAAGTTAGTTCATTTAGATAAAAACAATAGTAACAAAGATGGTATGCAGATTGGCAAAACTCATGAAGATACATATACATGGGTGGAATGTTCATAATCCCTGAAAAAAATGGGGAAAAACCAGGGCTCACTCTCCCCTGTGGAGATAAAGGATTAGGCCAAGAGTAGCTGTGACATTAGCCAGGGTAATAAGGAGGCAGGCTTCCTTTAACAAAAGCTGACATTAAAATCCAACTCCCTCCCATTGACAAAATCAACCAAAGGGGAAATGATATTACAAAACGACCTTTACTGTGGAGACGTCTAAATAATAGTTATAGGAACCGTTTATGTTCCTGGTACCAGTGCTTTGCTCTGAGCTCTCACAGGATAAATCATATCATCCTTCTACTACCTTGTGAGGGAAGTACATTTATTCATCTAACTTTTCAGATGAGGAAGCACAGTCAGAGTAAAAGCTATCATCAAGTTAATAAACTAAATGCTCAGTTTCACGAAGCAGCAAGTCCCACTGAGGTCAGCACAGAATAAACAACCGTTACAGGTTCTGTTCCTCCTTTTTCCTCTAGAATAAGAGTCAATCCACCACCAGCCAAGTCATAGCCCTCAGACAAACCTTTTAGATTCAAGGCCTTGGTTTACCACACCCTCAACATAAAATGTTCGAATTTAGTCATCTCCAACATCCCCGTTATTTCTCATATTCTACACATTTACTCTTCGAGTCGCTAATAACATTCATTTGTATCATGTCAGGAATGCGTAGACTGGGTAAGTCAGGGGCATTGTTGAAGAACTCATGCGGAAATAAAATATTGTTCCCAATTGTTCTGACAGAGCCTCGATCATGCCCATTGCGAGAGGAGGAGCCTGGGCCAACTGGTCTATTTCAAGCAATTATTGGGACAACCCCAAAAAGCAGCCTCGAGCAGCTCACTGTGGGAAATACGAGGTCATCGCATCCTTAACGAGTTTACAGACCACTGAGGAAATGGACCCAACCCTGGAAATGTAAACTGCTGGTCAAAGGGTGGGGTTGGAAAGGCCCTTCGACCCCATCCAGTCACAGATTCACAGGACGTGGGCCCGAGAAGGACCTTAGACAGTGATGGCAAACCTATGACACGCGTGTCAGAGGTGACACGCGAACTCATTTTTTTGGTTGATTTTTCTTTGTTAAATGGCATTTAAATATATAAAATAAATATCAAAAATATAAGTCTTTGTTTTACTATGGTTGCAAATATCAAAAAATTTCTATATGTGACACGGCACCAGAGTTAAGTTAGGGTTTTTCAAAATGCTGACACGCCGAGCTCAAAAGGTTCGCCATCGCTGACCTTGGAGGTGGGTCCACTCCCTTCCCTCCCTGCGTCACCCTGGCTGGCATGGGCCGACCTGGGCCAGCAGGGTGAGCGCCGTGGTCTGTGACAAGTTAACAACCAGCAGGGAGGGCTTAGAACTCCATTCAGGGGCCACAGGAGGCCAGTTGAAGTGGAGAATTGGAGTTTGGGTTTGACGTGGCTGTGGATGGAGGCTTCTCTGTGTCACTCCTGCACAGAGAACTCATAAATGGTGTTGGTGGGAGGGAGCGGGCAGCAGGAGCACAGCCGTTAACAGGGAGAGCAAGCCCGGCTCTATGCGCCAACGCGGAGCAGTCAGCAGGCAGTGAGGAGGGCAGCGAGGTATCCAGGGGTGTGTGTGTGAGAGTGAGAGTGTGCGCGCACGTGTGAACGCAAGGCATTTCTCTGGGCGGATGAATGAAAGCCCGGTTACACCTGATTGCGGTGTTTCCTGCGGGAGGGGAATTAGGGGCAAAGTGTGGGCATGGGAGTTGGATACATTTTTCATTGTAAGTTCTTTTGAATATTTTGACTTTGGGAGCTTTTGCATGTACTGCTTAGTGGTGACGGTATATTTTCTTGGGTGTAATTATTCAATTTTAGTTGACATGCAATATCATATTCCTTTCGGGTGTGCAGTACAGTGATTAGACATTTATATAACTTACAAAATAAGTTATGGTTTCCTAAGAAGATATTTTTGCCAAGTCTGGAAAGCTTTTTAAAAATTAAGTAAAACATTTTTGTGTTATAAATAGTACCTCTTGGTAGAGCAGTCATCTGCCTTCAGGCAATAAGATCAAGGCTAATTTACAGCTCCCGCCTCACTCGTATCCAGGAACGGTCAGAGGGGGCACAGCCTGGCATCGAGCAAGGACCTCGCCCTGTCGCCCTGGCGCCCACTGCGAGGGTGACTGCGGCTGGGCAAACGGTGCCAGACTCTGCCGCCCATGGCCGGGGGGTGTGCTGCCAATTAAAGCAGCTCTGCTTTCAAATGCCTTTGAGAGGTGCCTGCAGGAAAGGGGGTGGACGACACTGGGGTCTCGCCTCCCAGAACTGGGAGAGAGGCCGCACCCACCCGTCTGACCAGCCTTGACTCTGGAACAGGCTGGGCCCACAGCCCGTCCATCCACTGAGCGAGCGGGACGGGGGAGTAGCCACTTCTGGGCACAAGTGCTGTCCCCGGGAAAGCCAGCCGGCCGCGTGCTGGTGGTGCAGGAAGATGTCTCCGAGCTTTGTGAGCGGGTCCGCAGCCTCAGAACTGCATATTTTAGCTATTTTTTTATTTTCTAGAAAGCAAAAAAGCACCTTCCCAGGGGCTGTATGCAAGTCACTCTTTAAGCCCTTTTGGTGACCACCTGGTCCCTTCAGTCCTCCCGGGGCCCATCCTGAGTGTGTCCCGGCTCCGGGGAACGAGGCCACACTGGTGCTGCCCACTCACCGGAGCCTCAGCAGCGCCTTTCCGCGGCTTTCAGCCACAGCAGGGGTTCCAGCCACCTCCAGAGTCCAGGGAAATGCAGGGACCTGGAACCGCCCTGTCCCCAGCCCCTGGGGCCGTGCAGAGCCCAGGAGTCACCGCAGTGCAGAGAAGGGGGAAATGGGGCAGGCATGGAGGAGGCCAGGCGAGCAGGAACCAGCTCGTTCACGGCCTGCAGGCCGCGGGGTAGATTTGGAGTGTGTTCGGAGGCGAAGCTCGGCCCAGGTCTGTGCGGGCTTTTCCTGGGCCCCCTGGCCACAGCGTGGGGCCTGGATGGCAGGGGGACAAGTGGGTGGGTGTAACCCACTTGGAGAGATTTTGTAGTCATGCAGCCAGTTTGGTCTGGGGGGAAGAGGGTTGAGTGAAAGGGCAGTGGACAGGGGCGTCCAGGAGGCTGAGCCAGTTGGGAGATGCTGGGTTTTGGACAAAGGCCTCTCTGGCGGGGTTTTGTGACTCATTGATTCATAGCCTGCTGTGTCCTAAGGGGCTGGGCACCCGCATTATAGCGCAGTCACGGAATCTGTTGTGCTTCTTCCTAGCTTGAAAATACAGTTTGGAAGAAATTTTATGTCATGTTGAGAAACCCAATCACCAAGTGATATGCACAGCGATTGATCACAGAGCCCCAGCCAGGTGGGCCGGGCCTCCTCTGCTGGGCGATTGATCTAGCCCCCCACCCACCCACCCACCCCCACAATTGATCACCCCACAGAGGGAGGCCCAGGCCAGCCAAGCGATCACACCCTACGCTTGTCACCAGCAGAGGGAGGCAACCGGTTGCAGGGGAGGGGGGCGTGCAGTGCAACACAGTTGGCAAGCAATGGCAGCAGCGGGGGGGGGGGGGCGGGGGGGGGGGAGGTTAGGGGCCAGCTGCCGGCAGCCAGGGGAAGGAAAACCCAGATAGGCCCTGATCGCTGGCCAGGCCTAAGGACCCTACCCGAGGGGCCCCGGATTGGGAGAGGGCACAGGCCGGGCTGAGGGACACCCCTCTGCCCCTCCTGTGAATGAATTTTGTGCACTGGGCCTCTAGTGTAGAAATAAAGTTGAAAAGGGCAAGTATTGATTTATAGAAAACTTTTGCTAGTGCTTAAAAAAAAAAGATTTAGAGGTGTGTTGTAATTTAGTTATTTACCTGTACATGTGTGTAGGTATATGTGTGTGTAGGTGTGTATATGTAGGTATGTGTGTATAGGTGTGGCTGTTTAGAGAATCTGATGGACCTTTCATGTTTTTCCTTCTTAATCCCTTAAGGAAAAAGCAACACAATATCACCGTGATGTGTGTGGTGCAGAAAACGACACCATCGGTACAAAATAGGTTTGGTCACTAATGTGTGAATCCAGGCTGAACCATGAGTTGAGTCTGGACAAACTGGGCTGGACCTCCCTCCACCCTCATTTTTTTTTTATTTCAGTGAGGAAGGGAGAGGGAGAGAGAAAGAGATAGAAACATCAATGATGAGAGAGAATCATTGACGGCCGCCTCCTGCACACCCCCTGCTGGGGATTGAGCCCACAACCCGGGTATGTCCCCTGACCGGAAATAGAACCATGACCTCTTGGTTCACAGGTCAACGCTCAACCACTGAGCCACGCCTGCCGGGCCTCCACCCTCTTGATTCTGAGAGGTGGGGCACCCCTTTGGCCCCTACCTAGCACTAGAGCCAGGGGTCCAAATTCCAGAGACCCCCTCTGAGCAGCTGCTTACTCTCAAGAGTTTTGGCTAAATGCCCAGTTCCCTCTCCAGGGAGCCCAGACTCCCACAAACGACATCCCCGTGCAGTGATCGCCGGTGCTGAGCCCTCCATCTTACCTCTCCTCCTGACATGGCTTTACCAGTAAACTGCTGGTAATGAGGTGGTTTATCTGGTTTTATTGCCCTTAATTTTATTACTTGCCCAATATAATCTTGGCGCAAGCTCCCCTGCTTAAAGGCACGGTAAAAGCTTTCTGTCTAGGAGAGCCCCACCCAAGAAGGGATTTTTGCTTTCTGGGTTGTGGGCTCAGGCCAGGCCCATGGGCTGAGGCTCTGGTCCCTCTAGCAGCCTAACTTAGAAGTTCGTGACCCTTCTAGAATCTTCTTTTCTGGCCTAGGTGGAGGCAGAGACAATCCAGAGGATGGATGTTCAATGAGTCAACAAATAGAAAGAGGCAGAGCCCAGAGGCATGTTGCTCCTTCCCCTGAGAGTATCAGAATCTGTATGGGATTTGACGGCGACAGCGGGAACCACTCAACTATCTGTGATGGTTGTGGGGGGAAGACGCCCACCAGCCAGTGTCGGCTGCAGCTGAGCCCTAGCACATCCCTGCGCAGCGGTGACTCAGTGTCCTGCTAAGGCTAAGGGCAGGGGGGCGGAGCAGACGGCAGGTGGAAAAGGAGGAAGTGCAGTCTGGTTAGTGGGGAAGGGCGGAGCCCCCTTCCTGGCTCTGAGGCCAACCTGGCTGTCCTGCGATTTCACTTCCAGGAGGGGCTCTGCCCGCCCCTCCCACCCGCCCCCTGGCCTCCGCACCCTGTGCCTCACCCACAGGTCACGCGTTCACAGGCACCTTTACACCCATCGAGAGAGCTGCTGCCTGACACCTTTTCTTTACATCCATGTAATAACACACTTTTGGGTGCTGGTGCCTTATGTCAATTTGATTTCTTTTACTCCTGTTGCTCTTTCTTGACGTCTCATGGAAAGTTGGTTTTCTCTTCCTTCTTTGCTACCCTGCCCCAGCCTCACCCCCATCCTGAATCTGCTGCTGGTTTGACCATCCCCACAGGCCAGGAAAATGTGGGTGGGCAGGGACAGTCTCTGCTGGCGCTGGGGGCTGAGCCCGGGGAGTTCCGGGGCGGACAGGGAAGGAGGGTGTGGCCCACAGACCTTCTCAAAAGGCTGCAGAAGCTTTAAAAAAAGTTATGCTGAGAATACTAGGAAATACTCGTTCTGAGTAAGAACAGTATGTGATGCTCTGGAAAACCCACCAGCGTAACGAGGAAGGAACATGCTAGTGATGCCCGATAGGACTGTCTGGTTCCGCTCGCTCTTTGTTTTCGAAGGTGTGCACATTTCTTGTACTTTGATGTGAGTGAGGGTTTTCTGGGAGGGAAACAAGAATTGTGTGATTACCTCTGAGGAAAGGGTGTGGGAGAGACAGCTTTTTGTTGTACCTTTCTGTACTGTTTAAATTTTTTTACTCTAGTGCATGTATTGCCATAACAGTAAGAGTGTGATAATGTAAGAGTTTTATAACTTTTTAAAGAGAAATAATTTTCTGTCCCGTGGTGATTTTCCAAGAACCATGAGTACGATCTAAATGAGGAAATTGAGGCTGAATAATACAGAAGATTCTGTCTTAACTGATCGGTTGAGCAACTTACAATAATACCATTTTGAACACTTATCAATGCCATGACCGTTGTCTTTGCTTTAGATGCCACTTAATACTTATCATCATCAAGGGAGGCAGCTGCTTTGCAACCCCTAGTTTCTGAATGAGGAACAGGCTTAGAGAGGTTACATAGTACTCACCAGCTCACAGTTAGCAAGTGCCCGGGAGCCGACCCCTTCGAGGGGCAGGGTACGCGTCCGCCTCGCTACCACCGAATCCCCAAATCCTAGCCAAGTCCCTGGTGTGATGGAGGACACAGACATGTTTATGGAATACACAAGTGATGTCTAATGTAAGCCCTCTGCCCTTAACCGCTACATGACCTCCCCTCGGAGGGTAGACAAGGCACTGTGTCACACACTGGCAGGGGCAGGCTCAGGTCCTGGATCCGAGAGGCATGGAAGGAGCCCCAAAACCTAAGGTGAGCCCTCCTCTCTGAGCACTGTACTTACTGCCGCTGGTTCCTGCTCGGACCGCATCCATCCTCACCCTTCACCTCCTGGGGGCATAAAGGACATTTTTGTTTTTCCTGACTGACTTAGGACCCTCGCAGTCCATTCAGTCATTCACGCATTAAGTACTTACTGAGCACCTACCAACTTTAAGGCATCGAAGACTTAGCAGTGGAAAACATAGGTGTGGCCACTTCCTACCCTTAGTATCTGTCCTAAAGGAGGCAACAGACAAACGCGGAATAAAAGTTAATAAATGAGAAAATATCAGGTAGTTTTAGTTTAAAGGAAAACATGGTGCCACAAATCCTGATTATTATTATGAAAAACGTAATATTTATTTTTCTAAATTCTTTTTAAAAGTTATTGGATGCAAAGATGTATTTAGACCCTTGCCTCACTCCATAAAAAATTAACATAAAGTGAATCAGAGACCAAAATATAAAGGTGAAACCTATAAAACTTTTAGTGGACAATATCGGAGAAAACAATCTTTGTCAATTTGACTTAGGCAAAGATCTCCCAAATATAACACCAAATGCAAATACATTAAAGAGAAATTGATAAAATTTCTGTGTTTTAAAATACACCATTAAGAAAATAGGAAGATAAGTTGAAGACTGTGAGAAAATATTTGCAAATCATATATTTCAAAACAATATTTTTATCCACAACATATAAGAAACTCTTACAGTTCAATAGTAAGGGGAAAAAATCCAATTTTTAAATGGGCAAAAGATTTGAATGTATGTTTCACTAAAGAAGATATATGAATAGCTAATAAGTTCATGAAAAGGTGCTTATCATCTTTAGTGATTAGGGAAATGCAAATCACTTGTAATACCACTACAAAGGCTATAATTTAAAAGACAGATACCCAAACTGAGACACATAATTAAATTGTCAAAGTTAAAGGCAAGGAGAGAATCTTAAAAGCAGCAAGTGAAAAGTAACATGTTATGTACAAGAGAACCCCTTTAAGACCATTAGCAGATTTCTGTTGTTGTTTGTCCTCACCTGAGGATATTTTTTCTCATTGCTTTTTAGAGAGAGTGGAAGGGAGTGGGGGGCAAAAAGAGAGAGAGAGAGAGAGGGAAACATCAATGTGTGAGAGAGACATTGCCTGGTTGCCTCCTGCACATGCTCTGACGAGGAATAGGGAGCCAACCTGCAACCCAGGTACGTGCCCTTGACCGGTAATCGAGCCTGTGACCCTTTGGTATGCAGGCCAATGCTCAAACCACTGAGCAACACCAGTAAGGGCCATCAGCAGATTTTTGAGCAGAAACTTTGCAGGCCAGGAGGGAGTGGCATGATATACTCAAAGTGCTGAAAGGAAAAAAACTGCCAACTAAGAATACTCTACCCAGCAAAATTGTCCTTCAGAAATGGAGAGATGATAAGTTTTCCAGACAAGCAAAAGTTGAAGGAATTCAGCATCACTAGATTCTCCTTAAAAGAAATATTAAAGGGCCTTCTCCAGCTGAAACAAAAGGATTCTAATTAATAAGGAAAACATATGAAATTACAAATCTCACTGGTAAAGGTAAATATTTATTAAATTTGGAGTACTCTGATGTTGTAGTGGTGGTGGGCAAATCACTTACATATTTAGTATGGAGGTTAAATAACAAAGCATTAAAAATAACTGTAACTACATTGATTTATTAATGGATACACAAAGTAAAAAGAGATAAATTGGGACATCAAAATCATAAAATGGGGGGAGAGTAAAAATGTAGAGCTTTAGTATGTGGTCAGAGCTATAAGTTTAAAATAGACTGTTCCAAATATAAGATGCTTCATGTAACCCCTCATGTTAACCACAAAGCAAAAATCTATAGTAGGTACACAAAAGATAAAGGAATCTATGCATACCACTACAGAAAAGTATTAAATAACCTAGTATTTGAGCAAGACAGAAACAAAGGAACTATAAAACAGCCAGAAAACAATGAATGCAATCACAGTAGTAAGTCCATCCCTATCAATTATTACTTTAAGTGTAAGTGGACTAAATTCTCCAATCAAAAGACATAGAGTGGCTGAATGGATAATGAATACATAAATAAATAAACAAGACCCAAGTATATGCTGCCTACGAGAGACTCCTATCAGCTTCAAGGACACACACAGGCTGAAAGCGAAAGGATGGAAAAAGATATTACATACAAATGGAAACCAAAAGAACGCTGGGGCAGCTATACTAACGCCAGACAAAAGAAGCTTTACGCCAAAGGCTGTAGTAAGAGACAAAGAAGGTCATTATATAATGATAAAGGGGTCAGTCCAACAAGAGGGTATAACATTTGTAAATATTTATGCACCCAACATAGGAGCACCGAACTGTATCAAGGCAAATATTAACAAACCTAAAGGGAGAATTAGCCACAGAATAATAGTAGGGAACTTTCATACCCCACTTTCAACCAAGAAGAGATCATCCAGACAAAATTAAAGAGGAAACTTTGGACTTAAGCTACGTGTTAGGTCAGGTAGACTTAACAGACATTTACAGAACATTACACCCAACAGCAGCAGAATACACATTCTTCTCAAGTGCACACAGAACATTCTCCAGGGTCGATCCTATGTCAGCCACAAAACAATTCTTAATAAATCAAAGAATCTTTAAATCATATCTTTTCTGACCATAATGATCAGCTACATTTATTCTTTTTAGAACTATTTTGACAAGTAAATGAAGAATTCAGAAATGGTTCTACATCATGATTTTTTAAAATATATTTTTATTGATTTCAGAAAGGAAGGGAGAGAGAGACATAAAAACATCAATGATGGAAAGAATCATTGATTGGCTGTCTCCTGCACACCCCACACTGGGATGGAGCCCACAACACAGGCACGTGCCCTGATCAGAAATCAAACCATGACATCCTGGTTCATAGGTCAACACTCAACCATTGAGCCATGCCAACTGGGCTACACTGTGACTTTTGAAGGAGGATTTTGTCTGATTATTTAATATAGTTTCCAGAAAGTACGAACAAATTCAGTTGTTAAACGGAGGGTCGTCTCACTCACTGAAAAAAACACATTGGTTTCCTTGTAAAAAGTAACCAAGTATAGGCAAAAACAATAGGGCAAAAAAACAATAGCATCCTATTTCTACTTGATTTTTAATTTCCCTTAAAAAAAATTACTCATACCCTGAATAGCCAAAGCAATCTGAGGCATCACTCCCCCTGATTTCAAACTATACTGCAAGAATATAGTAATCAAAACAGTATGGTATTGGCATAGATCAATGGCATATATAGCCAATTAATTTATAATAAAAGGAACCAGGAATATGGAATAGGAAAAGGACAGTATCTTCAATAATGGTGTTTGGAAAATTGGACAGCCATGTGCAAAGAATGAAATTGGACTATTATCTTACACCATAAACAAAAACTAACTCGAAATGGGTTCAAGACTTGAATGCAAGACCTAAAGCCATAAAACTCCCAGCAGGAAGGAAACATAGGCAGCAAGCTCCTTCATATCAGTCTGGCAGCAACTTTTATGGGTTTGACACAAAGAGCAAATGCAACAGAATTAAAATAGACAAGTGAGACTACCTTAAACTAAAACGGTTCAAGTTTAATGCAGAAAAGGAAACTATCAACAAAATGGAAAAGCAACCTACAGAATGGGAGAAAATGTTAGCAAATCATATCTATGATGAGGGGTTAATATCCAAAGTATATGAAGAACTCGATAGCAATAAAACAGAAAAACAAAACACGAACAACCCCCGCCCTAGCCGGTTTGGCTCAGTAGATAGAGTGTCAGCCTGCAGACTGAAGGGTCCTGGGTTCGACTGTGGTCAAGGGCACCTACCTCAGTTGCAGACTCCTCTCACAGGCCCGGGCCCTGGTCAGGGCACGTGCAGGAGGCAACCAATCGATGTGTTTCTCTCACATCGATGTTTCCTCTCTGTCTTTCCCTCTCTCTTCCACTCTCTCAAAAAACAAAACACAAAAAAACCCAACCCTCCCCCAAATAATCCAATTTTACAAATGGGCAGAGGACCAGAATAGACAGTTTTGCAGAGAAGACATTGTTATTTTAAACTGTTCAATATCAGTAATCATCAGAGAAATGTGAATTTTAAAAAACTGGGTAGAGGCTCAGAATAGACATTTCTCAGAAGAAGACATACAGATGGCCAATAGACATATGAAAAGATGCTCAAATTAAAACCACAATGAGATAACCCCTCACACCTGTCAGGATGGCTATCGTCAGTAAATCAACAAACAACAAGTGCTGGTGAGGATGTGGAGAAGAGGGAGCCTCTTGCACTGCTGGTGGGAATGCAGACGGGTGCAGCCACTGTGGAGAACAGTATGCAGTTTCCTTTAAAAATTAAAAAGAGGACTTTTGACCCAGCAATTCCACTTCTGGGTAGTTATTCAAAGAAACCCAAAACACTAATTCAAAAAGATAGACACATCCCTCTGTTCACTGCAGCATTACTTACAATAGCCAAGATATGGAAGCAGCCTGTGTGTTTGTCAACAGATGGATGGATAAAGAAAGTGTGATATCACACACACACACACACACACACACACACACACTCTACCACAAAAAGACAGACAATGACGTAAGTTGGCCAGAATATGAAGATAGGCACCTATATATTCTTGTGCCTTCATCTCTTGTTGGTGAGAATGTAAAATGGTGCAACCATTTCGAAAATCATGGCAGTTTCTTAAAATGTGAAACATTACCACAGGATCCAGCAATTCTATTCCTAGGCATCTAAGCCAGAGAAATGAAAGCATATGACCACGGGAAGACTCGCACTTGGAATGTTCTCAGCAGCATCATTCATAATAACCAAAGAGTAGGAACAGTTCCAAATGCCTGTCAGCTGGTGATTAGGTGAGCAAAGTGTGGTACAGCCGCATAATGAACACTACTCAGCAGCACAAGAATGAAGTAATGACTGTACAACAGGGATGAACCTCAGAAACATTGCAAAGTGAAAGAAGCCAGTCACAAAGCACCAAGGACTGTGTAACTCCATTTATATGAGATGTCCTTTTGAATAGTCACATTTTTAGAAACAGGAAGTAGACCCGTGGTTACCTGGGGCTTGAGGTAGGAATGGAAATTAACGGCAGATGGGCAGTGAGATCTCAACCGGGTGATGGCAAAATTCTAAAACCAGATTATGGCGATGGTTGTACAAATTAACCAGAGACAATTTGTGAATCGTATATTTAAAAGTGGTGAATGTCATGGTCTGTTACTGTACCTCAGTGAAGTTATTAAGAAAAAAGATGTATGGGCTTTGGAGCAAGATATCACAGCGAGTTCACTCTCTCAGAACAAACCCCATCGCTCTAGAGCAAATTAAAACATAAAAAATTTCAAAGTAAAAAGTTATTAGAAAAAAGTCTTTTTAATTCGTTATAAAATACTGTCTTCGTTTTAAAGAGTTTACTAAGTAGATCTCAGTAAAAATTTCATCTTGAAGTTTCGTGCAGTCGTTCACTAGATAAATGAAGAGCTCTTCATTGGATTTGCAGCTCTATTTTCTTGGTGGAGAGAGAGGAGAGCCCCGGTGAAGGAACGAGTTGGGCTTCTGAAGTGCGCTCCGCTCCTTCTACCTGAGTCGCAGCCTCTGGCCTTAGGGATGGGCGTCGGCTCTGCCCTCCTCCCTCCCTTCCTGGAATTGGCCCCTGCCTTGGTTTACTTTCTCGGTTTGGTTTGCCCTTAGTTTTCCTGCCCCACCTCCTCCTCTACTGTCCCTCCAGCCCCTTCTGTCGTCCCTTCTGCTGCAGCCTTCTCCTCCACTTCTTCTGGGGTCCTGGGGGGGGAGGGGGGAGACCGGGGGGGGGGGGGGGGCGGTGAGGGGGTGGGTGTTCTCCAGGCCAGTGGAAAGTGCTGGAATGTGACTTCATTCCAGCTCACCCTGACTGGGTGTGGGGAGAGGGGAGCCCTTGCACAATTAGAGGGAGTGGTTTACAGCCTGTTATTGTTACTCTAACATTGTCAGACTTTTCAAAGAAACAGGATTAATAATTGACCAAGTTGGATGAAACTTTCACTAAAGTACTTTCACACCTAGTGGGGAGAAAAGGAGGCCTAGACACCAAGCATTTCAAGGAATTAGAAAGAAACACACCATCTCCAATGTTAATTTTCATTTCTCTCAAACATTCTCAAATTGGAGGGAAGCACAGCTCTTTGTGAGACGGGAACTATTGGAACTTTTTAGAGGTACTACATTATTTGTATCATTTTTTCTAGCTACAAATAGCTACACAAATGAATAGTAAATTTATCTTAAAGCCTGATGATTTTTTTACAGCCTATAGAGCGACTTTCATGAATAATCGTAGATGTCCTTCCCTTCCAGGGGCCTGTGTGGAAAGAACATTCCGTAAGACAGAGGTTCCAGCCATGGGTGGTCATTACACAGACCCCGAGTGATTAGGCCTATTAATTGTGTGAAATGTAACCAGGAGAAAAACGCATGCCAGGAAGGAGGTCTAGCGTGGCTGCAATTGAGTGTAATTACGATCCCTCCAGTCTATAGAAAAAATCTCAAAGTCGGCATTTCGAAATTGACTTTTAAGTAACTTTTTAGTAATGTGTAATAGCTTTTTAGTTATTTAACCAGCTAGGAATCTTGGTTCCTTATTTAACCGGATGTGACTCCAAAACTCTTTTTACTCAATGTTTTCTGATACCACTTTTTGAAAACACACACACACACACACACACACACACACACCTCGTGGTGTTGTGCAGTTAACATTTAATAGGGATCCACCCAAGCGGGACAGCTCAGGCCCCAGCCCTCGCGCCCAGGGAGACGCTGCTGAATCTGACCCCTGACCCGGGGCCAGGACCTGCTCGGATCCCCTCTGAGCTGACGCTTTCTGAGTTGTCATCCGCCTCACATGCCTTGTCACCTCCTCCCCTCACCTTGAGCTTCACACACCCAAAGCCAGCTCCTCTGCTTCCTGCCCGGGGTAAACACAGCTGCTCTGTCTGGGGGTCCTTCCCAAATCTGACGTCTCCGGGCCCACTCCCTCCCTCCCCGCCAGGCCTGCCTTCCCCGCCTGACTAGGCAGAGAGGCCAAGCATCCCCTCCGCTGGCTTTCACCTGCTCTGATGCCCTCCCTACCCTCCCTGGAAGCTTCTGGCAGAGCCGCCTTTGGCAGGCAATGGTTTCCCACCTCCCTCTTTCTTTAGCAACACGCTCACCCTCTTAGACACTCCACCTGATCCTTCATAGCCACACTTTCCCTCCCTACACAGACGGAAAACTCCAAGAAGGCAGGCCACATGGGTTTATTTCTTCCTCTCTCGATATGGTGGACAACAAACTAGAGTGGGAAGGGTATGGGGCTCAGAATCTTCACAGCTCCTCACCGACCAGCTGCGTGCGTTACCTAGAGGAGGTGACCGCACTGCCTGGAGGCTGTTTTCCCACCTGCAGAAGGGGGGCCTCGGTGAGATTAAACGATTAAACGGTAAACATCCAGGATCGATTCCTCTGAAAGCATTTAGTTGTTTTTTGCCGCTTTTCTTCTCTGTACCCATCTGTGTCTCCATCACTGCCTCTCTGTAAGGGTGGGAATAGTTGGCGCCTGGCTGCATGGTGGCCGTGGACTTCGGTGGGCGTCTGACCTGGGCTGGTCGCTCTGAGAGCTCCTCCGGCTCCGTAGGCTGAGGCTTGCCGTCTACACGGCCCGTGTTCCCGGGGCCCTCATTCCACCGACCTTAGTGGTTTTCAAACTCAGAGTTTCTGGTGCCTGTGGGGTGAGGCCATGGGAAGCTGCCCAGGGAATTCTCCCATGTAACTAACAAGGGCATCATGGCCAGCGCCTCACCCCCTGACTTGACAAAATCGGCCTGGCTTTGCTTCCAGTTTCCTTTTCGTTCCTTTTTACCTGTTGACCTGGCTACAGCCTCACCCTCCAGGCACTACCCAGGCCAACCTGAGCGTCGGCTGGGTCTGTGCTCTGGGAGATACCCTATCGATGGGAAATGTGTGAGAAAGGGGTACCTATCATTGAATATGCACCATGTTTCGTATTTGTTAATGTGTTTTAATGATCAGACTTCACGGCCGCTGTTTTGCAGCCGTTGAAGTAACAGCGGCCACTAACCTGATCAGGATGGATAACATACGCTGATACGTGTGTTCCTCGGTCTGTACTCACTCAGTTTCGCTTTTGAATCAGTTGGGATTTGGGTGAAAAGAAGGAAAGGAGTAGAACCAAAAAAAGAAAAAAGTATCTGTTAAGCTGCTGCTCTTGAAGTTCGGAGCACAGATGAGCCACCGGGGCCTTTGCTGGCACCACAGGACCCCAGTGGACACGAGACACTGGAGTTGGGAGAGCAGTCAGTTTATGTGATAGTTGGCTTTATGGAGGGGAGATGGAGGCTCCAAAGCCATTTTAAAAAAAGCAGCCAATAGAAGAGAGAGAATGGAAAATAAAAAATAAATTTAAAAAGGAAGAAAGAAAAAAGAGAGAGAGAGAGAGAGAGAGAAGAGAAAGGCTCTACCACCCACGCACTGGAAGAAATACACAGTGCTGTCCTGGAGGCCTGGAGGCTGACCACTGAGGAGTGCGTCCTGCCGAAAATGCAGATGCCCGGGCCCACCCGGGGAATCAGGTGGGGCCAGAACCCACTCGTCAGGGTGCCTGAATTTAAGGTGGATCCACTCAGAGATGGACCGATGCCTCTCGTTTTATAAGTACGTAGCCCCCCACCCGAAACTAAAGGCTTCATGTAAGTTCCTTTTACAATCAATTTCTTCTTTATATTTTTACTCTTGACCTTATCACCTGGGAGACAGGAAATTATCTTTTATTGCCCAAAGGCTGAGCTAGAAGGAACTAATTAAATTAATAAAATTCAATTCAAGCTGAGCCACATCGGTGCGCAATGGGTTCTGCTGCAGGGGCGTGAGGAAGAATAATCTTGTTTGTGTCCAGTATGGACAGAAAAAGGCCACACGCTGACCTGACTAGTTCCAGGGAGGCCTTCGTGGAGGTTTTGCAAAAACAAAGACCTAAAGTAACCACAAAGGATGGTCTGAAATTAAAAAATTAACTAAAAGCAGTTTATAGTAGGTAGTCATTTCCTAGGCCAGTATCTTCCCTGACAAAGATCAACTTCTGATCTTTACCAAGCCTATTGTCTTTTGCATCTAAGATAATACCTGTGAAATGTCTGGGTAACTTGTAACTTCCCTTTTTCAGGACCCCTCAGGGCCCAACAAATGGCACCAGGGCAAACCCCAAATTCCCTCATTGTTATTGTTATGGTGTTAATTGTCCACTGTTAACTGTCCTGTATCCACCTATGTAAAAGAAGCATGTGTCCATCATTTTACTTTTTATCCAATCCCAAAGGTTTCCCCACTTTCCTTTCTCCCACCTATGGATTTATTTTTTTTAATCTTTATTGTTGAGATGATTACAGATGCCCCTCTTTTTCTCCTCATTGCCCCCCTCCACCTGGTTCCGGCCCTATCCCAGATCTTCGCCACCCTATTGTCTGTGTCCATAGGTAGTGCTTATATGCATATAAGATCTTTGTTTAATTCCCTCTGAGAATCATCAGTCTGTTTCATTTCCATGCATCTGATTCTATTTTATTCACCAGTTTATTCTGTTCATTAGATTTCTTATTCATTTATTTTGAGTTTTAGATTCAGTTGTTGAGAGGTATGTATTTGTTGCCATTTTGTTGTTCATATTTTTTATCTTTTTCTTTTTCTTCTTTTTCCTCTTCTTAAAGAATACCCTTCAACTTTTCATATAATACTGGTTTAGTGGTGATGAACGACTTTAGCTTTTTCTTGTCTGTGAAGCTCTTTATCTGACCTTCAATTCTAAATGATAGCTTTGCTGGGTAGATTAATCTTGGTTGTAGGACCTTGCTATTCATCACTTTGAATATTTCTTGCCACTCCCTTCTGGCCTGCATAGTTTCTGTTGAGGAATCAGCTGAGAGTCGTATGGGTACTCCCTTGTAGGTAACTAACTGCTTTTCTCTTACTGCTTTTTAAGATTTGCTCTTTGTCTTTATCCCTTGACATTTTAATTATGATGTGTCTTGGTGTGTTCCTCTTTGGGTTCCTCTTGTTTGGGGTTCTCTGTGCTTCCTGGACTTGTAAGTCTATTTCTTTCACCAGGCAGGGGAAGTTTTCTATCATTATTTCTTCAAATAGTTTTTCAGTATCTTGCTCTCACTCTTCTTTGGGCACCCCTATAATGCGAATGTTGATATGCTTGAAGTTGTCCCAGTGGCTCTTTACACTATTTTCATATTTTTGGATTCTTTTTTCTTTTTGCTCTTCTGGTTGGGTGTTTTTTGTTTCCTCATATTTTAAATCATTTGATTCTTGGACTCCTCTACTCTACTGTTGAATCCCTGTGTATTATTCTTTATTTCAGTTGGTGTTTGCTTAATTTGTGACTGGTCCTTTTCCATTTTTTTGGAGGTTTCTAGAAGATTCTTGAGTAACTTTATAACTGTGGTTTTGAACTCTATATCTAGTAGTTTGCTTTCTTCTATCGCTTTCATTTGTGACATGTTTCTTTGTCTCTGCATTTTGGCTGCTTCCCTGTGTTTGTTTCTATGTGTTGGGTAGAGCTGCTATGTCTCCTTGAGTTGGTAGAGTGGCCTTGTGTAGTAGGTGTCCTATAGGGCCCAGTGGCTCAGCTTCCCCAGTCACTTGAGCTGGGAGCTCTAGGTGCATCCCTTTGTGGGCTGTGTGCACAGTCTTGTTGTAGTTGAGACTTGGTTGCTATTAGTGTCACTGAGAGGAATTGCCCTTCAGGCCAATTGGCTCTGAGGACCAGCTACAACTATAGTGGGAGAGCTGCTGTGTAGGAGACACTGCTATGGAGCAGGACTTGCTTCAGTGGGGCTTTGGTGCTCACTGAGTCTGCCCGTTGAGTGTGTCACTTATGGATGTGTAGAGTTGTAATCTGGTATGGTCTCACACTGACCACTGGGTACACTGGCTCTTGGGTCTCCAGGGAAGTGCAAAGTCAGCCACTGCCTGGGGCCACCCAGCAGGACCTGCAGAGAGATCTGCAGATTCCTCCTCTTTGTAATGGGTTTAGAAATGCCCAGACAAGGCCCAGCTATGAAGCAAGGCAGGCTGGTGCTGGTGCCAGGTCTTGGGCCTTTTATTGATAGGTTTGGGGGCTCCCTGATCCAGCTGTAGTTTGTTCGAGAGATTTCAGCCTGAGCAAGGACAGGCCTTTCATATGCTAAAGCTGCTGCAGGCAGCTTGGGTGGGGTTGTAAATTGGATGAAGTGGGGTTTTAGGGAATCACCAGAGTGAAGCAAACAGAAATGGCTGCCAGTCAGCCCTGCAACTGAGGAGGTCCCAGAATGGAAACAATGATCCCTGCGAGCACCTCCATCTGGGAGGAAGCTGCCCACAAGTTCCTGCCCAGATGCCAGACAATCCAGTTCCTCCTCGTATGTGTCTGGTTTCCCCAGAGCCTCGCCCTGGTGCTGGAGCTCAGAGAAAGCAAGACCTTGTAAGTTCAGTTCATGGTGCCAGCCTTTTAAGAGGAACAGCTGGGTCTCCAGCAGCCTCTGTGTGTCTGAACCCCAATCTGCACTGGTTTTTACAGCCCGTAGTTCTTACTGCCATAGGGACTTCTCTTCCCAGTCCTGGAGCCCTGGGCAGGAGGTCTGGTGTGGGGCCAGGGCCCCTTTCTCCTCCAGGCAACCTCTGCAGAGATGACCTCCCTCACGATTAGAAAAGCAATCCACATGGGTCCCACGCCCCCACACCTCCTACCAGTCTCAGTATGCTTTCTTCTTTACTTCTGTAGTTGTAGGGCTTCCATTCAGCCTGCTTTCCAGTGGTTCTGGATGACCGTTGTTCTGTATTTTAGATGGCTGTTCTATAATTTTGGTGTGGTTGTGGGAGGCGGTGAATACAGGCATTTACCTATGCTGCCATCTTCAAATCTTCTCACCAATGGATTTCATGTAATACACTTATGTCTTCTCCTTAATTTATAAAAACAAGGTGAAAATTCACCATTCTCTGGAGCATTATCTCAATACATTGAAATTTTTGCTTCCCAGTAATTAGTGATAGTTTGGCTCAAATAAACTCACAAAAATTCTTTACAGGTTTGAATGTTTTTTATGTTAACAACAAGATTCAGACATTCAGCAAGCAAGAGCAGCAGCGTGACACATTTGTAATGCAACTACCTTCACACTCCTGGAAACAAAGCCAGAGATGGCAATGCCGTAGGAAAGGCGGGTCCAAGTGATGGTTTCATTCATTCATGCCTTCGTTCAACAAGTTTTTATTCAATACCTATTACGTCAGATACTGTTAGACAAGAGATACTAAAGTGAATAAAGTTCCTATTGCTAATTATTGCTACACTGGTAATCACATAACAATATGTAAAAATACCAGGTTAATATGTCCTCCTTAAATGTATACAATGTGATATGTCAAACATATTTCATTTAAAAAAATAAAGTTCCTGTCCTCATGGGATTTACATTCCATAATAAGTCAGCAATTCCCCCAATCCCTATTGAATACATTCTGTGTGTTGGACACTGAGCCAGACGTCGGGTTGGGAGGATTAGGTGAGATGCCCTCTCCAGAAGTGGTGATGCCCATTATTCAGAAAATGCTCATTCCTTGGGCATTCATCTAGGGCAGCAGTTCTCAACCTGTGGATCGCGACCCCTTTAGAACGACCCTTTCACAGGGGTCGCCTAAGACCATCGGAAAACACATATATAATTACATGTTGTTTTTGTGATTAATCACTATGCTTTAATTATGTTCAATTTGTAACAATGAAAATACATCCTGCATATCAGATATTTACATTATGATTCATAACAGTAGCAACATTACAGTTATGAAGTAGCAATGAAAATAATTTTATGGTTGGGGGGTCACCACAACATGAGGAACTGTATTAAAGGGTCGCAGCATTAGGAAGGTTGAGAACCACTAGTCTATGTACTTCAGGCACCAAGCTCACAGGGCTGGTCCTGCCACGTGGAGTGAGACTACAGAGAGGAGTTCAACAGTGATTCCAGTACAATGTGGACAGTTGGAGAGCTCAGAAGCAGGGGCGGGCGAGAGATGAGCCTGGGAAAACGCTGGGGCTGGACTGTGGGGACACTGAACGCCATAGTCAGAGGCTTGGACTTCACGGCTGCGCAGCCTTTGAAGGTCTTTGAGTGGCCTGATCAGACGTGTATTTTAGAAGGTTACCTGGAAACAGGCAGGCCCATTAAGAAGCTATTATAATGTAGGGTGCCCCCCCCCAAAATGTATACATACTGTACCAGCTGATAGCTCAATTTTGAAAATGAAATGTATTTTAATAAACACTGCCTTTATAATTATTCAAAGTGTGTGTCTACATTTTTGGGGACACCCTATGACCTAGGAAACTGATCATGAAAGCCAGAGCTAGAATGGTGACAGTGAAAATGAAATGAGAAGTCAAATTCCAGAGTTCCAGACTCAGAAACGGCAAGCTAGAAGAGGAAGGATGTGGGGGGGAGAGGAGGAACTGAAACGCTAAGACTGAGTTTGGAGACTGAAACTCGGTTTGGTTGCAGGAGGAGTACTGGGTTTGAGGCCGCCTGCTCCCTTTGGCTCGCTGTGGAAGAAAGATGCAGTTGGAGTATTTACGGGCAGCTGAAATAAAGGTCAGGAGTTCAGAAGCGAAGATGAAGCTGGATGTGGAGATTAATTATGGGGGAAACACAAGACCGAGAGGTGGCCAGGGTGAAAGAAAGTGATGAGAGAGATCAGAGGGGTCCATCGCGCAAGCAGCCGCACAAACAGAGCAGAATGAAGTCATGGAGCCCTCAGTTTCCAGAAAAATACACGAGGTCAGAGGTGAGAGACCAAGCATGAAGAATGCTCCCGTCAATGATTTCATCTCTCTCGTGACCTGAAAGTCACCCACATGCTGGTGACCCTATTCCGTATCTCCCATGCAGACCTCTCCTCCAAAGTCCATCCCCTTCGCCCATCCATCCAAACAAAACGTATAGACTCGCCTCTGGGCCGACACTGTACTTGTCCCACCAGACCCCGGGGGCTTGCCCCCTAGGAGCTCCCAGCACCCCGAGCTTTCACAGACAGGATCATAAGACATAGCACACAGGAGGGCCCTCTCTTCCCTGCCCCCAACCAGGCGTCAGGAGGTCAGGAACACTTCTGGGGGGTGTGGCAGCTTAGCTGAGACAGGAAGGAGGGATGCAGGGTAGGAACAGGGGGAGGGAGGGAGGCGGTGTTCTCCGTGGACTGGAAGCAAGAGCGGGGCCAGGTGAGTGTGGACACGGACGGCGGCTAGGCGGGGCTCTGGAAGGTGTGTGAGTTACTCGCAGGGTCATAATTACCGAGGACAGCGACACTCACAGGGCACTTACAGTGTGCCCTGACCAGGTCTTCAGTGTTTGATTTGCATGAACAAATCGTTACACTCCTAGGGGGTGGGCACCACTGGACTCCATTTATCGAACACTAAGTGGCTCCATGGAGAGTTTTGAGCAGGAAATCGGTCTGAGCAGATGTCCCCCTCACCCCCCTTGAAACATGGAGTCGTCATTGTGGCCCCACCCAAGCCGGCCTCTCCTACATTCTCCATCTCAGCTCTGGCCCCCGAACCCTCCTAGGCCCTAGGCTGGAAACTGGGGCCCCCCTTCACTGCCCCCCTGCACCACCCAGAACCCTTGCCCCTTCTTTCTACTCCTCACGCTCAGCTCTCGGGTTCAGGGCCTCCTGTCACTCACGCAGACTCTGCCACAGCCTCCTCCCCTCTGTCTCCGACCTCCTCAAGGCGAGTCCCCTCCTTTCAGCCCTCCTCTCTCTAAAATGCAAACGTGACCACAGGTCTGCCTCTCTCTCTCTCTCTCTCTCTCTCTCTCTCTCTCGCACGCGCGCACACACACACACACACACACACACACACACACACACACACACGCTTCCTGCAGCCCAGGAGTGTGGTGGCAGCCGGGGCACCTCACGTCCAGGACGAGGACACGCTGTGCAGGTGGCAGGTTAACAGCTGGAGTGTGACAGCACTTACTGCGCGCTGGGCTTTGCTCCCTTTACGTGAATTAACTCAGCTCTCACAGCCATCATCCCTGGCACCGTTGGGGAAACCGAGGCACCGGAAGGGTTAGTAACTTTCAAAGGACACAGAGTGCCTGGGACTGGGGTGGGCACCATGACTCCAGGGTGTGTGCCCCTAACCTCCACTCTAAGCTGGTGAGGAGCAGGGAGTAAAGCAGGCCCAAGAGGTTTGGGAGGAAATGAAATAAAACCCAATCCAGCTTTGAGATGACCCTGCTGTGACAGCTGCTGGCCCCCTCATTCCCGCCACACACACCTGAAGCATCTAGCTCCTCAGGGGGCCGCCCACCTTTTCCAGCTCTCCCTCCAGCTCCCCAAGGGCCCTCATTCCCCCCCTGCCCCTCCCTGCTTCCCCTCCCCGCAGCTCACACCCTCCCCGACAGGGTGTGGCCTCCTCTGGGCTCTGAGACCCCTTTCCTTTCCCGCCCACTGCCTCACCCACTCAAGGACAGGATGGCACCACCAAGAGAGCGGTGTCTGCTGACGGCCGGTTTGGGCCTGCTCTCCCTCCGGCCTCGCTTTCCCGCCTCTGCTCAGCTTTGTTACACCATCGTTGTAGCTCAGGCTTTTTTCTTGAAACTAATAGAGAAGAGTCCACATTAGTTCCCCTCATCCAACAGCCTTTCAGCTCCCACACGGCCGGCACTGTGCTAGGTGGGGGACAAGCAGTCCCAGGGTGGCCCCTTTCACTGCCAAGTCAGAGGGGACCCCAAGAACGCCAGCCAGGTCCCACCACGCAAAACACAGGATGGTCACGGTCTGTCCACACGTCTGTCTTCACCTTAAGGCCCAGCTCCTCAAGCCTGGGCGGTTCTCCCCACTGGAGCCCATGGCCCAACGTGCTGCCTGGGGAACGGGCGTGACTGGGGGTGCTTTGCAGGACTCCAGCCCCCGCTGCCCACGTCCTCCCGCGATGCACCCCCCACCGCATCTCACTTCATCCTCCCAGAGGAGCAGAGTTAGGAGCTAGGACGCTCCTTTTCCAAAAGAGGAAGCGAGCAGAGCTCAGAGGCCGTGTCCTCAGGCACTCGACGTGGAAAACATGTTCCTTTCTGCCTCCCTCCGGCCAGAGCCCCACTCCCTCCATCCATTAAACTGTCCAGCCGCTGTGTCTGGCACGCAGTCTGCATGTTGGAAAATGCCTCCCCACAGCAGGTCAGGAACGGAAGAGCATAATTCTCTTTTACGCTCTCTCGGGGCTTTAAAGGAGCCCCATCCTGTACCTGCTGGGGATGGGGTAGGGCAGTGGTTCTCAACCTTCCTAATGCCGCGACCCTTTAATGCAGTTCCTCATGTTGTGGTGACCCCCAATTTCATTGTTATACATTGAACATAATTAAAGCATAGTGATTAATCACAAAAACAATATGTAATTATATGTGTTTTCCGATGGTCTTAGGCGACCCCTGTGAAAGGGTCGTTCGACCCCCAAAGGGGTCTCGACCCACAGGTTGAGAACCGTTGGGGTAGGGGCACTGTCTCAAAGCAAAGTCAAACTTCTCTCTTTCGTGGGCAGTTAATTTTTTTGAAGCATTTACATTTCAGTCATAAAAAAAAAAGTCTTTGTTATGTGAGCTGTGTCTTTGTCCTCCCACTTCCCTGCACCCCCACCCCCAGGCCTGGATTTAGATAAGCCTGGAGCCAAACCACCTGGGAGATTGCAGAACAATTGGCCTGCAGGTGGGGCTTCCTGAAAGGCTGCTGCATTCTTAGGGTCACCTGAGCGGCTGCTTTCTTCATTCCCAGAACCTCCCTGTTCTCCCCGGGGGTTTCTCTCCCCACCCTCCCCTATCTCTGCACTTCAGCCTCCTGGTGACTCCCCGAGAACACATCCCAGGCCTCCGGCAGTCCCTACCCAGCAGGGCTTATAACCCAAACTCCTGGACCCAGACGGGGCAGGGCGGGGCGCTGGGCTCCTTCCCCGGACACTGGGGTGTCCCTCTGGGCAGACCTGCCCTCTCTCCAGGCCTCTCCCAGGAAGCAGCAAGCACACCCCTGGCCTTTGCTCCCTGGGGTCCTGTCCCGTCCCTCCTGCCCTGAATGCTTTCCACCCGGGGCCACAGTCCCCAAGTACCTTACATTCCGTCTCCAGACCCTACGTTAGAGACTCCAGACACAGCGTGGAAACAGCTTTCCTTGTCTACAACTCCGGTGTTTCCCGAAGACAAGCCCCAATAACTATTAGTATTAACTAGAAACATGATGGGAACACACGTTACAGCTGTTCAACCGCCTGAGGTTTGCGTTGAGCATCTATTACGTGCTGCCTGGTGTGGGATAGGACTGAGGAGAGTCACAAAGGAACAGGCTTTTTCCTCAGGAGCAGGAGGGCCTCTGGGGGACAAGCACCCACTTGAGACGCCCCAGGGCATGTGAGAGGCACCAGGGGGTGGGGGAGCCCAGGAAGGGGACCCCCAGGGCATGTGAGAGGCACCAGGGGGTGGGGGGAGCCCAGGAAGGGACCCCCAGTACATGTGAGAGGCAGAAGGGGGTGGGGGGAGCCCAGGAAGGGACCCCCAGTACATGTGAGAGGCACCAGGGGGTGAGGGAGCCCAGGAAGGGGACCCCCAGGGGCATGTGAGAGGCACCAGGGGGTGGGGGGAGACCAGGAAGGGGACCCCCAGGGCATGTGAGAGGCACCAGGGGGTGGGGGAGCTGAGGAAGGGCCTCATCGGGTTCCTCTCCACACATCCCCCTTTGCCCAAAACAAAGGCCACAAACCGCCATCTCCCTGGGCTTCGAGCTACAAATGTTTCTTCCTGGGACATTTCTTAGTCCTTGACTCATTCATTCGCTGGCTCATCCATCTAACAAATGCCTTTTGAGCACGGCCAGGCCCGTGCGGAGGGTCTGCTCTAGGCCCTGGGAAGATGGGCCAGGCCCGTGCGGAGGGTCTGCTCTAGGTCCTGGGAAGATGGGCCAGGCCCGTGCGGAGGGTCTGCTCTAGGCCCTGGGAAGATGCGGGAGAGTGAGCCCTCCTGGTGCCAACACTGTCAGGGCGGGGGCTCAGAGGGTGAATGTGTAACCCAGGGGGCAGCAAGAGGGGGTGTGGGTGCTGAGGGGAAACGCAGGCGCAGGGCTCCTCGCCTGGAAGCCAGGGGCTCCGAGACAGGAGTAACTCCTGTCCAGTCACCTGAGCAGCGTCCGGGCCGGGCCGGGATGTGGCATGGCTTTGCCAAACGTGCCGGGCAGAGGGCTGTGCGCACGGTCACGCCTGTGACACCAACAGCCCTGTGGGCAGGAGAGGCTGCGCGCCAGGGCCTGGCCCTCTGCCCGCCTCACCCGCACCCAGTCCTCATCGCCCCACATGGGCTCCCCTTTGGTCTCCAACAAGAGTTCTATCAGATTCTCAGAAAGCACTTCTTGTCCCAAAGTCCCGGAACCTCAGACACTCCCACATTCTTCCCTGGGCTTCCCCAGGGGCAGGGGAGTTTCGAGGTCAAACCTCCCTGCAGGCAGGAGCGGGGTGGGGTGTCACCTGCACCTTGAGTCTTGTTTTGTTGTAAATACCCTGGATGACTTGCTTTTAAGAGATACACCCTCCTTTGTTCACCTAGCCGTTTCCAGAAATGTAACCGGTGGCCAGAATCCACCCTTTGACATTCTGATGCACTTTTTAAGGGGGGTTCTGGCTTCTTCCCCATCTTCCCGCCCCTCCCTGGCGCAGGGATCCCCTGGGGTCTGGATGCCAATGCACATCCTGAGTGGGAGGCTCAGGGTGGGGCCTGGCCGCTGGCTGGGGGAGGGGGACCAGAGTGGCTGGTGGAGGGGCCCCAGGAAGGACAAACCCCGGGAGGCAGTGTCCAGCAACCCAGAGTGGGTGCGTGCCGAGGCCGGAGGCTTTGGGCTGGGGGCCTGGACAGGACATTGAACAGTTTCACCATAAACTGCACACTCCTGGGAGGCGGGACCAGACCGGGGCCTGGGGAACCGGCTCCAGCCTGCAGCCCTCAGGCCCTGCAGGGCTGGGCCTACAACCCAGATTCCTGCCCCTGCGCCCCAGGGCCCAGCCGGGACTGCACTGCCGGAGCCCCCTGGGGGTAGGGGTGCTGCACTGGCAGGCTGGGGAAGGGGGTTAAGGTGTCAGCGTCCCCCCTCCCCCCCGCCCCCTCACCCCTGCTGCCTGGTTCTTTCCCCTGGATACCCTGGGGAGGAAAGGCCGGTGTAGGGCAGCCCAGCGTGGAAGGTGCAATAAAGACCGACTTGAGAGCAGACTGTCATGCATAAGATGGAGGAATTGATTTGAAATAGTCGGATTAACCATGTCCTACAACAAGTAAATACACAATGATAGTGACCTGTTTTATGCCTTTTCTATCTTTTATCCATATTTGACTTGAATTCTGTCTTCCACAGTAGAATTTTAAACATTTTTACTTTATAAGCTACAAAATGTAGCAGCAAAATGAAGGCTTGGGGTGGACATCTGTTACTATGTTACATTATTCTGTGCACGGGGAGTTTTAAAAATGTTCTTGTGACCTCCCCACCCCACGCTCCTCCTCGGAGGCTGTGCGGCCCGCACCTCTGGCCCACGCTGGCGAAGAGGCGGCTTCCTAATGAGTTAGCCAGGCCTCCCTTTCCCGCCTCAGTCTACCTGCCCGCGCCCTCTCCATCAGGCCACACAACTCCCCAACTCTCACCTCACCACCCCAAATCCTGCAACCTGGCCTGAGGGTCTTTCCTGCCCCCTCCCCTTTCCAGGTTCATTCACATCACCTCTCTGAGCCCCTTCTGCATTTAACACCGCGGCCAGTGCCCCCGAAGGTCCCTGTGATGGAGTGAGGACTCGCTCAGACAGCCCAGCACCGGCGAACTCAGGAAATGCAAGTTCTGTGTCCGCCCAGTGTACCTGTATTGGATCTATGGGCTGAATGACTTATTCCTAAATTTACCAGCACTTTCCTGCGTTGGCCCATTGGCTGAAGTCCATAGCTGTGCTCAGCACTGCCCCCTGCGCTCCCCGCCCCCTCCCCCCCCCCCCCCCCCCCCACACACTCCTCCTGCATGTCCTTCAGCTGCTGACCCTTTTCTGGGTGTTGGTATGATTGTCAGATGGACGGCGGTCTCCCACATCCTATGAGGGCAGCCGGCACCGTCCCTTGGGGGTGCTGTTGTAAGGCCTCCAGCATGGGGCCTTACACGAGTGATAAGCGATTAAAGAATACATTGCAGAGAATGCAAGCCCAGTGCCATGTCACCTTTTCCATTTTCTTTTCTTTTTTTTTTTTTAAATATATTTTATTGATTTTTTTACAGAGAGGAAGGGAGAGGGATAGAAAGTTAGAAACATCGATGGGAGAGAAACATCGATCAGCTGCCTCCTGCACACCTCCTACTGGGGATGTGCCCGCAATCAAGGTACATGCCCTTGAACCGGAATCGAACCTGGGACCCTTCAGTCTGCAGGCCAACGCTCTATCCACTGAGCCAAACTGGTTAGGGCATCCATTTTCTTAACAGACCTCAGCTGCTGGTCTCTTTGAACACAACTCGACCGGTCTTGTTCAGTGGTTATTTGTGAATAAATGGCACCTCTACTGGCACCGGGCGCACACAGTATGCCTGCATGTGGGTTTAGGAGTTAAATAAGGAGAAAGAGAGTGGAAAGGGACCGAGCTAGTGAGCGGTGATGCTCCAGAGCATGAAGCAAGCCAGTCACGGCAAGGATGACCCAAATGGGGAGGAGCGACCTGGAGGATCCGAGAGCCAGGAAGGCAGTAGTGGTGGCATCGCCAAGAAACCGAAGAATTAATTGAGAACTTCAGAAAACCAGTTCAGAGTTAGCAGGCTGTCACTCTGCATAAATGCAATCCTATGGCATATCTGTGAGTCCTGTATTTTGAAGGTGATTTTTAAATATTGTGACTTAGTACAATTTTCACTTTCAAATCCTACCATCCCCATAAAATTAAACTCCACTACATTATGGACACTTTGAGGCAAAATCCGAGTCTTTCACACTTTGGTGTGGTCCTGTGTCATAGGGACAGGGAGTGACTTACAGACCACTATCACCAGCCAGCACTCTTTAAGGCATTCTCTTTGGCTACATGTCACATGTATTGAGTGAACATAAATTTGTCAAAAACTGGTGCTATTTAGTCTCAGTGATGAGCTTGAAACTTCGAGCGTGCACTTGTTGAAACGGTTCTGTAAGTCCGCTTCCTTTTGCCAACTGCTGACAACGTTTCTGGCTGTTTAGTACTAAGTAGAATTCTGCATCTATTACCTATATAAGCGCTCCATGCTTACCGGGGATAAAAAGGTACATGCGTAAGCAAAAAGAAGGCGAAAAATAAAATATCATCCAACTACCCAATGATAGCGATTATTTGTAATTATCTATATTTTGTGTGTGTGTGTGTGTGTGTCCCCTCATAATGAACACAAGTTTCCCCTGCTATTTGAGTTACTGTAAAAACTTTCGTACTGGCATGAAGCAGAGAAGGGATTGCCTTAGACACCTGGGAGGGTACCTGTACTTTAAAATCATATTCATTTTGTGGGGCAGAGGGGCTCAATTGGGGGGGGGGGGCCTGTAATACTTTCAACAATAAAGATAAATTAAAAATAGAATAAAATCATATCCATTTTGAGAGGCAGAGGGGCTCAGTGGGGGAGAAAGAGGCATTAGCAACATTGTCAAAAATAAATTTAAAATAAAATAATATCCATTTGATAGAAAAACTAATCCTAGAACGTCAGCACCCTGTAGTCTAAGCCCTTCATTGGACAGTTGCAGAACGGCAAGATTCTGTCCTAAGAATGCAGCTGGGCTGTAATTACAGCCACTGAAACTATGAGGCCTTTGGGTCCCAGAAAATAATTCATGTTCTTACTTGTTCACATCCCAGTGGCTTGGACTCTGAACCCTCCCTGTGCTCTAGACAGACAAACAGGCCACAGGAAAGAGTGACATGAGATGATGGAAGGTTCGGAACTGTCAGGTAATGTTCGTATCTGATCGATAACAAAGTTTGTACTGGAAAAGTACCTTTAACGACGAGCCAGAAAATTGCATTTTAATTTCCACTGTTTAATTCCCATGGCATGTGACTTTGGTAACTTCTCTCTGCTGATTTTCTCATTTGTAAAATGAGAATTATTTCATTTTCCATTATTTTTATTAAATCAAATGAAACAGAATAGGAATGTACTTTTTAAAAAAATTCTAAGAACAGCAATATTTCATTGAGCATCTCTTCACTTCCCCTCCTCCTCTCCTCCCCTCTGGCAACCATCAGCTTATTCTCTGCATCCACGGGGCTCTTTTGTCTGTTCATTTATTTTGTTGCTTAGAATCCACACCTAAGTGGGGTCATATGACATTTGTCCTCTGACTTATTCCCTCAGCATATTCTCCAGGTCCATCCATGTTGTCACAAATGACAAGATTTCATTTTTTTATGGCTGAGGAATATTCCATTGATGTATGTGCCACAGCTTCTTTGTCCTAAGTGGAAGTACTTTTTAACTATGAAGTATCATGGGAAGTGAGATGTTAGAGAGAGAGAGATCTGGAGAAGCAGTAACTGCACAGTCTGCTAGTCTAACAATGTGTGCAGCTCCTCGTCTCTTCCCTGCCTGGTACTGTCTCGATTGGCATCCATGTTTTGTGTGTGTTCATATCATGCCGGAAGCTGGACCACACTTGCTGCCTGACACAATCGCTGCAGGGAAGAAACATCTGCACAGCTTATGTTTCAAGGGACCTGACGTATATGGCATATGTTTGCTCCCCCTCTTAGCGCTATGTGTTTTAACCAGGACCACCTCCCTGAGAAAGGTTGTTTCCCCAGGTAGGGATTTTTCCCTGGAGTTAGGAATTAACAGGACCAAGGAAGGGAGTGAATCAGTAAGACCTGCTAGTGTTACAGAAATACCATGTACTACTTATGAAGTACTTGGACTAAGACTGTTGGCAATAAATTTGGGACTTGTTGGGCCCACATCCCCAGGGGTCTGCCCACCAGGGAAAGCACCAAAGCCTATACCCCTGGAGACCCACCGACACAGGGCAGTCCCAGGGAAGGCAAGCAGCGAGGCTGGGAGGACATAACCTTACCTGGGTAGGATAATCTCCTTCAGTCACTTCCTTGTAGCTTATCAGTAGAGCAGTGATCTTGGAATAGCCCTTGTAATGGAACGCAGAGATGAACCTAGACAGGATTAAACTCAACAGAACTAGATTAACAAAAGCCCTAACCTTTGGAATAGAATGGATAGGATTAAAATCAACTAGTATAAATACAGATGTAATAGGACAATAGACACAGAACCTGGCTGGAGATCCTGGCAAGAACCTGGCTAGGCTGCTGATCAACTGAACGCTGTCTCCTTGTCATTCCTTCATTCTTCGCTGACTCCATCCACACCTTTGGGAACCCCTGGACCTGCTGGGGCTGGACCCCAACAATTGGTGCCCGAACAGGGTTCCCCTAGATGGCAGGAGAGTTGGCTGACAAGAAGGACCGTGATGTGTCACCTTCCAAGGAGGAAAGGAAGCGATCTCGGTCACCTGACAGAGAACGGGATAGAGACTGGGACCAGAAATCTTCCCCTTCTAAAGACAGAAAGCAGCATCGTTCAAGGGAGAGGCGTCGAGGGGGCAGCCGGTCTAGCTACCGTTCCCGGTCCAAGTCTACGGAAAGAGGACGACGGCACCGAGAGCGAGATAAGGAGCGGGATCGGAATAAGAAGGACCGAGACCGGGCTAAGTGTGGGCACAGACGGGACAAGGACCGGAAATGATCCTGTTTATCTCCTGGACGAGGAAAAGATTTTAAATCTCGGAAAGACAGAGACTCTAAGAAGGATGACGAGGATGAGCCTGGTGATAAGAAGCCTAAGGCCCAGCCATTATCCGTAGAGGAACTTCTGGCCAAGAAAAAGGCTGAGGAAGAAGCTGAGGCTAAGCCCACGTTCCCGTCCAAAGCAGAACAAGAGGCGGAAGCCCTGCAGCGATGGCGGCAGGAGGTGGAGGAGTGGCAGAAGATGCTTGAGGAAGAGAGGAAGGAAAGGAAGCAGTTTCGAGACTTGGGCAGGGGAATGTTGGAAGACCCTCAGGAGCGAGAACGACGGGAACGCAGGGAGAGGATGGGACGGGAGACCAATGGAAAGGAGGATGAGGAAGGGTGGCAGAAGATCCGGGAGGAGGAGGATGAGAGCAAGGAACTACATGCCATTGAGGGGTGTTACCCGGGTGGCATTAAGAAGCGGCGCCGAGCGAGGCACCTCAATGACCTCAAGTTTGTCTTTGAGTGGGAGGCACCTGAGGACACGTCTACCGACTACAACCCACTGTACAGAGAACGGCACCAGGTGCAGTTGTCGGGGCGAGGCTTCATGGCAGGCATCAACCTAAAGCAGCAGAAACGAGAACACTCACGTTTCTATGGAGACCTAATGGAGAAGAGGAGGACACTGGAAGAAAAGGAGCAGGAGGAGGCAAGACTCCGCAAACTTCGTAAGAAGGAAGCCAAGCAGGGCTGGGATGATCGTCATTGGTCCCAGAAGAAATTAGATGAGATGACGGACAGGGACTGGCGGATCTTCCGTGAGGACTACAGCATTACCGCCAAAGGTGGTAAGATCCCCAATCCCATCCGATCATGGAAAGACTCTTCTCTGCCCCCACACATCTTGGAGGTCATTGATAAGTGTGGCTACAAGGAACCAACACCTATCCAGCGTCAGGCACTTCCCATTGGGCTACAGAATCGTGACATCATTGGTGTGGCTGAGACGGGCAGCGGCAAGACAGCAGCCTTCCTTATTCCGTTGCTGGTCTGGATCACTACTCTTCCCCAAATTGACAGGATCGAAGAGTCGGACCAGGGCCCTTATGCTATCATCCTGGCCCCCACCCGTGAGTTGGCTCAGCAGATTGAGGAAGAAACCATCAGGTTTGGGAAGCCACTAGGCATCCGCACTGTGGCTGTCATTGGTGGCATCTCCAGAGAAGACCAGGGCTTCTGGCTGTGCATGGGTTGTGAGATTGTGATTGCTACCCCAGGACATCTGATCGATGTGCTGGAAAACCACTATCTGGTGCTGAGCCGCTGTACCTACGTGGTTCTGGATGAGGCAGATAGGATGATTCACATGGGTTTTGAGCCAGATGTCCAGAAGATCCTGGAGCACATGCCTGTCACCAACCAGAAGCCGGACACGGGTGAGGCTGAGGACCCTGAGAAGAAGTTGGCCAACTTTGAGTCAGGAAAACATAAGTACCGCCAAACGGTCATGTTCACGGCCACCATGACCCCAGCCGTGGAGCGCCTGGCCCGGAGCTATCTTCTGCGACCTGCCGTGGTGTACAGCGGCTCTGCAGGCAAGCCCCAGGAACGCGTGGAACAGAAGGTCTTCCTCATGTCAGAGTCAGAGAAGAGGAAAAAGCTGCTGGCAATCTTGGAGCAAGGCTTTGACCCACCCATCATCATTTTCCTCAACCAGAAGAAAGGCTGTGATGTTTTGGCCAAATCCCTGGAGAAGATGCTTGTACGTTGCATGGTGGAAAAGGCCAGGAGGAGCGAGAATTTGCACTGTCTAACCTCAAGGCTGGGGCCAAGGACATATTGGTGGCTACAGATGTGGCAGGTCGTGGTATCGACATCCAAGATGTGTCTATGTGGTCAACGATGATATGGCCAAAAACATTGAAGATTATATCCACCGCATTGGCCGCACGGGACGAGCAGGCAAGAGTAGTGTGGCCATCACCTTCCTCACCAAAGAGGACTCTGCTGTGTTCTATGAGCTGAAGCAAGCCACCCTGGAGAGCCCGGTGTCTTCCTGCCCCCCAGAGCTAGCCAACCACCCAGATGCCCAGCACAAACCAGGCACCATCCTCACCAAGAAGCACCGGGAAGAGACCATCTATTCCTGACATAGCACCCTTCCCACTTGGCTTCACGGCAGGCTCCGAAGCCTGTTCTTCAGGACCCTCACATCTCCCTTTCCAGGTCCTCACTCTTATGGGGCTTAGGAAACATTCAGACTGCTTGGCTAGACCCTCGGGTTTGAAGGCCTGAGCGTGGGCTGGAAAGGAGGGAAGCTGCTGCAGGAGACAGGGAGAACAAATGACCACAGGTTTGGGCCCAGCTCTGCCCCTCTGGCTGACTTGGGGATTGCCGGTGTCAGGGGCAGCCAATGGCTTTGCCTCCCAGCTTCTGGGAGGATTTCTTCGCACAGACTTGACTGCATAAGCTGCAGCAACAGTGTTGCCCTCGATGACCCAGGGGATCCGCACTGTGAGGAGTATGAACCTTGGACTCTTATTGTCATTTTGATAGCATTTGCCCTTTTGGATTATAAAACAAGGTGAGGCCTTGTCTAGAGCTGTGCCAAGGGGTGCTGTGCACCCCAGGCATCCCTCACCCCGGGAAGTTTTTTAGATGTGGGTCAGCGTGAGCAGGCTGTGTGCATCTTGAAGTCACTGAATAAAATTTCTGTTTTCTATTCTCCGAAAAGATGAGTTTGTATGTTCTGAGAATAAATACATGAATATTAAGGCTGTAAAAAAAATTATGGCAGGAAGGACCATTAGAATGGATACATTTACCTGTCACTCCTAGGAAGACTGTAACATCCTATTCCTCCCTAGTGGCCACTTTCATTATCAAAGTTAGATGACGCAGTATCGAACTCTTTGGAAGAGAAGTTACTGAGATAATAATACCTTATAAAAGAGAACAATTAGACACACTGTTACAATTTGAAGAAGAGTGGCAAATAGCTATAGGTAACTTCCCAGGACAAATTTTACATCATTTGCCAAGATCACTTATATTGCAATTTCTCTCCCTACATCCGTTTATATTTCCTATTAAATGTTCAAAAGAGCCATTATCACCTCCTGCCTCCTTAGTATTCACAGATGGCTCCTCTAATGGTAGGGCAGCAATAATCATTGACTCAATAACCCATGTTCAACAAACCCTAGAGACGTCAGCCCAGAGAACAGAGCTTTTGGCAGTCATTTATGCTTTTGAACAATTGCAACAGGTTCCTTTTAACTTGTACACTGACTCTCCATATATAGGTAAATTATTTCCTCATATTGAGACCGCCTCTCTCCCACAAGGAAGAACAGCCATTTTCTCTTTGTTAACTCAGCTACAAACTTACATTCATAAACGAGAAAAGGCTTTCTATATTGGTCATATTAGAGCTCATTCCTGCCTACCAGGACCCTTACTCGAAGGAAATTATCAGGCGGATCTACTAACTCGCCCAGTAGTTTGTACAGCTCTAGAAGAAGCCCGGCGGTCTCATGCCATTCACCATCAAAATGCTTCTGCTCTCCATCTATATTATCGCATATCTAGAGAAGCTGCTCGAGGTATTGTGCGTGACTGCGGCCATTGTCCTACTCATTTTCCTAGTCCTGCTACTGGAGTTAGTCCAAGAGGACTTAGACCCTGTGACTTATGGCAGATGGATATTACTCATGTCCCATCTTTTGGCAAACTTTGCTATGTGCATGTTTGTATTGATACCTTTTCTCATGTTATCCTTGCTTCTGCACGTACAGGAGAAGCCTTTAGAGATGTAAGTCAACATTTATTCCAATGTTTTTCCTACCTAGGAATACCAAGGGCACTTAAAACAGACAATGGGCCTGCCTATACCTCTAGAGCTTTTAAAAACTTATGCTCTACATTCGGCATCGCACATACTACAGGAATACCCTACAATCCTCAAGGCCAAGCAATAGTAGAAAGGGCTCACCAAATTTTAAAAACACAAATTAAAAAATTACAAGAAAATGAGTTTAAATATTCCCCTCCTCATCATGTTCTACAACATACTCTCTTTGTAAATAACATACTAAATGTAGATTCTGAGGGAAATTCCCCGATGTACAGACATTGGAACCCTGATCTAACTAAACCTAAAGCCCTCGTCAGATGGAGAGACTTACTTACAGGAGCCTGGAAGGGACCTGATGTACTTTTAACCTGGGGGAGAGGATGTGCTTGTATATTTCGGCAGAACACAGACTCACCTGTGCGGATTCCAGACCGTCTAGTCTGACTTTATGTCACACCACCCTCCATCTCCGCCTCCTCCTCCTCCTCCCCGGTATCATCCATATCAGCCAACCCAGAGGGCACAGCTGACTCCTCCCCAGACACCAACACCACCATCAAGCACGGCCCTGATGGACCCATGATCCAGCCCTTCAATGCGCTGATGCTTTGGGAAGCCCGTCGCCAATGACGCCGACCTTGGTGTATGGGGACGACACTCTAACCAACTGAGCTACTTAGCCAGGGCCCATCCAAGAGTTTTAGAATCACCAGTAACCTTCATGTTCATATCTCCAGAGTCTAAAATGCGGCCCAGCAGAGAACACTGCAGACAGCCAGTGACAGCTGGTGAGGGATGCGTGAATGAGACAACGGGTGTATTATATCAATCTCTAAGGCTCTCTCCCTGTTAACTAAAGCTCTTCTGTGTGAATTTATGAAATCTGCTCACTGACCATTTTGAGTTTGATTATTCAAGAAGGGCCACGATTTGTGAAAACTGGTGATCTTGCTGAGAAAGAACATGAATGAGGGTCAGGCCCTTCGCTCCTGGTGGCCTTCCCAGCTCCTGAGCACACGCTGGTGGGGTTAGGTATGCTTACCAGTGTCAGTGTCTGGGCTTATCCCTTCATTCTTCATTATCCACCGAAGATGAGAACCTTAGGTCTGTCCATTTTTCTAAAATATATTTTTATTGATTTCAGAGAGGAAGGAAGAGGGAGAGAGAGATAGAAACATCAATGATGAGAGAGAATCACTGGTTGGCTGCCTCCTGCACGCCCCCTACTGGGGATCGAACCAGCAACCAGGCATGTGCCCTTGACCGGAATCAAACCCGGGACCCTTCAGTCCGCATGCCGGTGCTCTATCCACTGAGCCAAACCAGCCAGGGCAGGTCTGCCCATTTTTAATTAGTTTAAAGCCTTGGAAGCTGATGTCCCTGCCGAGGTGTTGGTAGAGGGCAGGAGAAAGGCAGATGCCTAGCTGGGAAGACCAAATGCCCAACCCTTCCCACTGCCATAGATGGTGACAGGGTGAGGGGATGCTTATCGGAGATGCAAGAATAAATATGAACACAAAGCCCGTTAAATAGTGTAATTTCAAAATGCTGGCAAGAAGAGGAAAAAAATGACTTTTATTTGGAACAGAATACAGTTTCTAAAAATAGACCCACACTTACATGGTCACTTAATTTTTTTTTAATATATTTTATTGATTTTTTTACAGAGAGGAAGGGACAGGGATAGAGAGTTAGAAACATCGATGAGAGAGAAGCATCGATCAGCTGTTTCCTGCACAACCCCTACTGGGGATGTGCCTGCAACCAAGGTACATGCCCTTGACCGGAATCGAACCTGGGACCCTTCAGTCCCCAGGCCGATGCTCTATCCCGTGAGCCAAACGGGCCAGGGCATGGTCACTTAATTTTTGACAAAGGTGCCAAGTTAGATAATTCAATGGAGAAAAAATAGTCTTTTCAACAATAGATACTGGAACCACTGGATATTCAATATGGAAAAAATTAACCTTGACCCTCACTTCACACCTTTCAAAGATGAACTCAAAATGGATTAATAGACCTAAATGTAAGAGCTAAAACTCACTGAACTTTTAGAAGAAATTTGTTGTAATACTAGACTGGGAAAAGACAACATAAGCAGGACACAAGAACACAAACTATGAATAAAAAAAAATGATAAATTGACTTCATCAAGGTTAAAAATTAGTGTTCTTAAAGGTAAGCCACAAAACTAGATATATTTTTGCAAAACATGTATCTGACTCAATTTATAAAGAACACTTACAACTCAGTTTTAACTGATAGAAATGTTTAGTAAAAAAAATCAATACATATCCACAAGAATGGCTAAGAGTTAAAAAGACTGACAGTAGCAAATGTTGGCAAGCACATGGAGCCCGTGGGACTCACACATTGCCGGTGGAAACACTGAAGGGCACCGCAGTTTGGAAAATGGCATAGCAGTGGCCGATAAAGTTAAAGATGTGGTTGGCATATGACCCGGCAACCCTGCTTCTGGGTAATTCATTACCCAAGTGAAATGAAAACTAAGGAGACTAAAGTTTTGCCATCCCCAAATATGCCTTCTGGATATTAATTATAACCTGGCTATTAAGAAGAGAAGACTCAGCCCGAACTGGTTTGGCTCAGTGGATAGAGCGTTGGCCTGCAGACTGAAGGGTCCTGGGTTCGATTCCAGTCAAGGGCACATAACCGGGTTGCGAGCTCAATCCCCAGGTGGGGTGTGCAGGAGGCAGCCCATCAATGATTCTCTCTCGTCATTGATGTTTCTCTCTCTCCCTCTCCCTTCCTCTTTGAAATCAATAAAATAAATTAAAAACAAAAAAACAGAAGACTCAGAAAACTTTGACCTCTCCCCGCTTTCCTCCCCAGGTCCTTGGGAAGGAAAGGCCTGCTTCAGGAAGGGACTCTTCGCTTGTTCACGTAGGAGTTTGCCTTCTCGGATGTGAATTAGGTACGGCAGATGGGAGCACCCAAGCCGGGCCTATTAGCCGGTTCCCCATTGGGCCCATTGTTTCTGGGTTGTCCAGCAGGAACCTGATTGCCAAGTGTGTTCTGCTTTTGCTCAGCTGCCTGTGAATCGCCTATTTCCCCTTTGAAATTCCAGACCCCTGTCCACCTTCTGTGTCCATCGTGGCACATTGGTCCAACTGCCCAACACATTTAGGGTCTCGGTTTTATGACACTCCCACCCTCCTGTGTCCACGCAGAATCATCCGTCTTGGACTTTTTCTCCTGCTGATCTGTCTCTGTTAATTTGGTTATTGGCCCATCTAGAGGGACTTGCAAGGTGGAAGGAAAATGATCTGGTTAAGCCCCCACCAACACACACATCCACATAAAAACATGAGCATGAACTATTCATAATGGCCAAAAGCTAGACATCAACCCAGTGCCCATGAATAAGACAGTGGATCAAAAGACCTAAACTGTGGTATATTCATAAAACAGACTAATGTACAGTGATGAGCTATAGGTGTGTCTCAGAAGCAGGATGCTGGCGCAGAGCACAGAGCATGGCTTAGTTTGCTGTTTAGCCATTTATTCAAGTAGCAGTTTGTACCTCCTGTCCTGGCATTTTGGTCTCAGGAAAGTGACCATTGGATGAATGAACTGCAGAATCCATCAGAGAGACACTCTGGAATAATACATGTTGCTACCCTTCCAAATGTGCCCCTGGGGTCAGAATCCCATCAGTCCTTCTTTCAGGAAGACTCCTAGATGTGTAACTAATAACATGGACAGATCTCAGAGAGATCCTGAAAGATAGAACACAGGCCACATTAGACCATTTCTGCAAAATTTAAAAGCATGCATACGATACTGTATTTCGATGGCAGAATCATATCTATATATATAAAAGCCATTCAACCATTCAACCATTTGACTGGTAGCTATGACACACACTGACCACCAGAGGCAGACACTCAACACACAGGCATGGAAACATGGAACAGACTGATGAATCTCAGAAGGAAGTGGGGAGGGGAGAGAGGGGAAGAGACTAACCGAAGATCTTATATGCATACTAGAGGCCCAGTGCACGGATTTATGCAGTGGTGGGGTCCCTAGGCCTGGCCTGTGGGGATCAGGCTGAAACAGGCAGTCTGACATCCCCCAAGGGGTCCCGGATTGCGAGAGGGCACAGGCCAGATCGAGGGACCCCACTGGTGCACAAATCCATGCACCAGGCCTCTAGTATATTAATAAACATATAGATACATGGTCAGGAAGGATATGCACTAACCTCGGGAGTGGGCCTGAGGACTATAGGGAGGGGACATTAATGGCATGAGTCTATTGACTACCCATCCATATTAAATAGAGGCCTGAAACAGGTAAGGGAAGTAGATGAAATGTGTGAAGTTGGCATTGGGGTGGCTATTCTGTAACTGTAGTCTCTGGACTTCTCTGTGTGTTTGAAACTTTTTATAGTCAACCACAATCTAATTATTGAGACTGAGGTCTGCCCTTCGGAGCTGGCCAGCCCTGGTCCTTGTAGCATCTCTCCCAGCTCTGCTGGCCTTGGGATATTAAACAGAATAAAATAAAAACCATGTCTCACCAAGCATCTTCTTAGTAGCATCTTGAGGAAGGAACATCTCCTTTCCCTCATGGCAACTGTTCTCAAGAAAATCTATTGGTGACCGTATCTTCCCTTTCCTGATGACCAACGTCTATCAACCTGTGATTCCCGGGACCGGAGCTCCGTCCACCACGGTCGAGTCCAACCAGTCACAACTGAACCATGTCCCTCTCTGGAACTGGAGCCGAACCTCAGAGGTCCCTTCCAACTGGAGTTTGGAAGGTTCATTCTCTTTTCTGAGGATTTTTTTCAAGTCATGAGATGCTCTTCTCCATAACCATCCACACAGCCAATACCCCCAGTGATACCTGTAGCTCTGGATTTTTGCTTTCGTTCTTTAATAAGGCTGCCAGGGACTTGGCCACCGGATGCTACTCTTGTTGCCAACAAAACAACCGTTGGAAAGAAACCATTTATCTGGAAGCAGCATCTAGAATTTTCAAGGGAGCTTTTCATGTCAGCGGTGAGGAAGTTGCGTATCTGGGACACTGGATGACTAGCAAGAACACAATGTACGACGTACCATAAAAACGTCAGACTCCGAGACCAGCACGCTCCCCAGGCACGTCCTTGGCCAATGTCAGCCCTCGCTGACAACTGTCAGATCCGGCGAGTGTCCGCATGGGAGAGTCACCTCACTCGGCCTGTATCCCCCGGCACAGCCCCCTTCCGTACAGCATATAGCTCACTCACTGGTTTTGTTCACTGTCCGTGTCCCCCACCAGCCTGCGGCTCGGGCGAGCAGGAGCTCAGTCTGCGCTGGCCACTGGTGCTCACCGAAGGGTGCCCACGCCGCGGTGTTCAGACACTGGCTGCGGCATAAAGGAATGAATTCCCGCCTCTCCTGAGCCCGGTCTGCGGGGAGATGACCCTGACGATAAAGCAGACATGGCTGCTCTTTCCTGAGGGCTTGCAACACTGAGCCACACCGGCCCAGGCTCACTTCCTTTCCTGGTTCAACCACCCCCGCACGGAGCTATTAGTCCCACCTTGCACATAAAAACATGAGACTTAGAGGCTTAGAGAGATCACACAGCTGCCAAGAAGCAGAGCAGGGATCGAATCCCAGTCTGCCCCCACCCCAGTCACACCGCTGTCTCCGGCGCCGCTCCCTGGGGGAGTGATGTGTAGGGGAAAGCAGTTAGGACCCGTCACTTCCAGTGCCCATTGCCCGCAGCTGGCTCTCGGAGAAGCCACTGGTCTGCCCTCCTGGGTCCAGCCTTGCCCTCGCTCCCACCACTTGCCCACGACCTTGTCTCGCTGTCACAGTGATGTGGATCTGCCAGACACACTCATCCTCTTTTAAAAATTGATTTCAGAGAGGAAGGGCGAGGGAGAGAGAGAAACATCAATGATGGGACAATCACCGATTGGCAGCCTCCTGCACAGCCCACACTGGGGATGGAGCCCGCAACCCAGGCATGGGCCCTGACCAGGATCGAACCATGACCTCCTGGTTCATAGGTCGACGCTCAACCACTGAGCCACGCCAGCCGGGCCAGGCACATTCACTTCTTGAAGTAAAGACGCGATTGTGATGCTCTTAGAAGCGTCCTCGTGTAGAGGGAGGAGCTTGCGCTGTGGATTCACAAGTCCTGGGTTCCAGTCCTCCCTGCGTGAGATCAGAAAGGGTTCGACCCTCTGGGCTCGGGTTCTCACTGGTACAATGGAAATACAACACCTGCCTTGCAGTGATTGAGAAGTTACCAAAGATTCCTGCAATACATACTTCACATGGTCACATAAGGAAGAAACCAACATGCTTTTTAAATTTTTTATTTTTAAAAATAATTCTTATTTCTCAATGACAGTTGGCATTGAGCCAGCATTCGTTTTCCCTGTTAAGAAAAGGTAGAAAAGGAAAGAGAAAAGGCACTTAAGATCTCCATAGCAACTTGTCTTGTTTGGGTCCTGCCACCAGGAGGGGGTGCGGGGCCAGGGTGGTTTCTCTTCAAGACCCCCTGCCCTGAGCCTGTGAGAAGCAGAGGAAACAGTGGCGGGAGAGGGAGGCGGGAGGGAGGTTTGAAGTTGCCAAGGTAACCAGAAGGGTCCTCTTGGTACCATTTGTGGAGCTGTTTGCATATCGTGGGTAGTTACAAGGTTGCAAATACTTCTTTACAGTTTGTGGACTGTCTTCTAATTTTTTTTCTGGTGTTATTTGTTGTTTGGTTGTATAATTATTTCTGGCTTTAAACGTTTTTTTAAAAGGCAACTGAAGCCCACTGACAGCCTTAGGAAAAAAAGCAAATGAGGCAAACGGGCATCTGACCGGTAAATAGAGTGTTTGTTAGACTTTTAGTTACAGTTATTCTTTCCTATGTTTTGTGCTGTTTTCTGAAACAACCATGAAGAACCATGACCCTCCAGCCTGGGAGAGCCAACGCCACAGACGCTCTTTCCAGATCTGGAACTGGCTTTATGGAGGGCTCTGGACACAGGACAAGAAAGCCGCGTCTCGGAATGACCTGGAATTCTGGGGACATTCTTGGCCCAGACACCCAATCCCAGGGACAGCCCCGGGCAGGATTGTGAAAGAGACTACGTGTCTCTGGGCGCCTCCATTCCTGAACCCCCACCCTGGCCTTTCAACATCTCCTCCCCCAGGCACCTGGCATTCTCCTTGGATTCCCTAAGTCACCTCTCCCGGCACCAGACACACGCCCTGCACGCAAATGTTAGAGAGTGGCCGCAACCCCAGAAGCATCTGCATTCGGAAAGTCGGCAGGGAGCGTGCCAAGACAGGCCATGGGGACCACGTTCCGTGGAAGGTCCCCCACAGGCCGTCAGCAAGCCCCCAGCCACACTGTGCAGGCAGCAAGCAGACATGCGTGGAGTGGACAACACGGCTTCCCGTCCACCTTGTCCTGCGCCAGGCGTGGGGACCTGTTCTGTGGGGGGAAGGACAGACCGTAAGAACAAGTACCACCCCTGTACGTGTCCGACCACAGGTACTCGGAGCCCTTGGTACGGGAGGTCAGGGTGTCCTTTGAGCAAGGACTGTGGGAAGTGAGGGGGTGAGCAGGAGGCCGTGTGGGAAAGGGAGCAGCAGCAGGGCCAGCAGGGCCCCCAGCCCCTGCCCTCCGACATTCCCTGTCGGCCAAGACCGGCCTCTCAAGTTCTAAGACAGAAGGCCAGGTCTGGCCTCCGTGACTCCCAGACTCTGTTCCCGTGGCCGGGGGTCTGCCGCCTGCCTCTTCCACCCGGCCCACGCCTCCTCGTCCCTCAGACCCGCATCAGATGCCGCCTTCCCCTGAAGACCTTGCTCGGCCTCTGGGAAGTGACGCTACCGCCTCTGCCCGCGCGTGACACCGTCCACGTCTGGCTGGGAGCGGGTCCTCCTCGGGCGTCCCACGTGTCCTGAGAGCGCCCACAGCGGGGTGAGCTGGCGCCCTCGTCATCGCGGTCACCGGAGGGAGCAGGTTCCAGCGGGCTGAGTCACTGCTGCCGGCCTTCCCGGCTGGGCCGGCAGGACAGGGCGGCCAGGCGCCAGGTCAACAACCCTGTCCGTCCCGGCCCCGCCCCCGTTGGAGGGGCCTCGCTTGGCCAGGGCGAACTGGGCTCATGGCACGATGTTTGGCTACTTCATGATGGGCCTGAGGACAGACCCCATTTCTGTGTGTGGGGAGGGTCCGTCTGGGGAGCACGGGACACATCCTTGTTGAGTGAACAGAGGGGTGAATTAGCCCAGCCCGAGGCGGGGGGCGGGGGGGGGGGGTCAGGGGGGAGCAGGGGTGTGTGGAATTGTTGGTGAGCTGGGCCTTTCCCCGCCACCTGCTCCGCCTCACCAGACCCGGCACAAGGGCGGGCTGCGGGCCTTCTGCCAGCTTCCCACTGCGGGCACTTGTAACCACGCTGCTTTCAACTTTAGGGGGGGCACGAGGCAGCCATGGAATGACAGGGGGCCGGAGGCAGAGGCAGGAGCCCCAGCCTGGTCTTAGCCATCCTCTCCTCTGCGTCTCCTTGTCTGTTCCCCTCAGACACACAGACACACAGACACACAGACCCCTGGCCACCAGGTCCCCATCTCTCTGAGGAGCCGGGTGTAGTTCTCCACGGGCTGGGCCCTGAGGAAGCGAAGGAGGTGCTGCACTCGGGGTCCAATGGGGAGAAGGGGGAGGGCGAGGCCGGTGGACCGAGATGGGCAGGCAGTTGGGAGGGGGCCACTGCCTGCTGGAGGGTGGACCCCTGAACCTGGAGGCAGCCTGGGACATGCCTGGGTGGGTCCGCTGGGTCTGTGGGAGGGAAAGGCTGTGGCTTCTCGCAGTTCGAGATGGTGTTTTCCTTCCAAGCTGGGGGAGGACACATTCACGCAGCATATTTTAGTTTCTAAAGGGCTTTCTGCAGGGGCCACCTCAGGATGTTTTAAATATGTTTTTATTGATTTCAGAGAGGAAGGGAGGGGGAGAGAGAGATAGAAACATCAGTGATGAGAGAGCAACATCGATTGGTGCCCCTTGCGTGCACTCTACTGGGGATCGAACCCCCAACCCAGGCGTGTGCCCTGACCTGGGATTGGACCGTGACCTTCTGCTTCATGGGTTGACGCTCAACCACTGAGCCACACGGGCCGGGCAGACCATCTCAGTATTAGACTAGGGGTTGCTACTTGTTACCACCCCATCCTCCTCCCTCACACAGCATTCAGCACCCAGGATGTGCCGGGATGTGCCCTGGGCCTGGGGACCCGAAGCCGTGGCCCATCTTCAGAGAGGCTCTGGTCCAGAGGGAGGCGGACGGGGAGGTGGACGCTGTGTGGGAGCCAGGACAGGTGCCAGGGCGGCCGTGCAGCCGCCGATGGGGAGGGTAGGCTGGGGTGAATCACAGTGAGCAAAGTCTCAGCAATTTGTTTAGTTGTTTTTCTTTGGGGGAGGTTGGGTGTGGAGAGGAGGGGAAGAGTCTTGGAACTGAATTATTTTATTGTGCAAACTTGAAAGCAATTGCTTGTTGTTTCAGGGGGATGGATGGAGGGACGGAGGCAGAGCCCTGAGCACGGCTTCGTCTCCACAGAGGCCGGAGGTGAGACCTCCTCCTGGGGCAGAGCCGCCCACCCAGCCGCCCACGGTCCCGCCCAGGACGCCAGCTCCGGCCTCTGCTCCCGGGGAAGCCACCGAGGAGGGAGCATGGCCGCGGGCCTCGGAGGGCCAGTCACACCAGGTGATCTCTCCCAGGCTGGGCTGTGCTGCTTATCAGCCGTTTCCATCTCGGCCTGCTTCCCGGCATGTTTATCTCCAGAGCTGAAGGTTTGCGATGGGACTGGAGTCAGGCCAGCGAGGGAGCTCTGAGCCAGGCTGAGGACGAGGGAGCCCCTCGGGCAGGGTGGGGCGGTGGGAAAGCGCCCTTCCCCCTCCGCGGGGGGCATTCTCTGCACCGGGCAGCATCCTTCACTGGGTGGAACGTGTGGCAGCGTCACGGCTGGGGCCACGGCCTATGTTTGTCAGGCCCTGCGTGGCCGCACTGCGCCATCTCACACACAGTGCGGGGACGGAGAGGTGAAGCAGATGCCTGTAACGACACAGAGAATGAATAAGGAGTCAGAACGTTAACCTTTGTTAGAACCTTGCCGTTTACTAAGAGGTATGTCACCTCACTGCACGGGCAGTCGGCCCTCCACACCGGCCAGGTGTCTCCAGTGGTTCTCAACCTTCCTAATGCCGCGACCCTTTAATACAGTTCCTCATGTCGTGGTGACCCCCAACCATAAAATTATTTTCGTTGCTACTTCATAACTGCAATTTTGCCACTGTTTGAGTCGTAATGTAAATATCTGATATGCAGGATGTATTTTCAGGGGTCGCGACCCACAGGTTGAGAACCGCTGTTAGGAAGAAAGCAGGGCCAGCGGGGCTCAGCACGTACCCAGGAGGACACGTGTGCTTATTACAGGTGAGCAGCAGGGCGCCAGCATTGTGACCGCAGCCGTCACGACACCACTCACCCCACCCGCAGGAAGAAGGCCCCCACCCCATTGAAAACACGTCATCTCCTACTCAAGATTTCCACACCAAGTAAGGATAATAGATTTTCAGATCATGACCCGCCAGCCCCCCCACCCCCGCCCCATCCCCTTCTTCCTCCAGAACCAACTTCATAAGGAGCACGAGTGCAACAAGCAGTCACTTTAAGGAGCACCTTCCCCACCATGGCCATGGAGTGGGCCATGACTCAGCAGGCGCCTGGGGGTGTGGAGGGCGCACAATGGGGTTGCAGGGTGGGCCATGACTCAGCAGGCGCCTGGGGGTGTGGAGGGCGCACAATGGGGTTGCAGGGTGGGCCATGACTCAGCAGGCGCCTGGGGGTATGGAGCACGCAGTGGGGCTGGGCTTTGTTTGAAGCCCCGACTCCCCTCCACCCCACAATGGACAAGGCCTCAGATGTGTGGCCTCGTACCTTTTCCTGGTTCCAAAGGGACTTTCACCCAAACCTCAGGCTTGGACAGCCCTCATATGAAAAGGTAACAATGACAAGTAGAAAACCAAATAGACGCACTACTGCCTGTCTTTCAAACACATGAGCACATTATACAGAGTCGCTATGATAATTTCTGGCTCAGAGAGTTTTTGGTATTAACACCCTCCCCACTCTGCCGCAAGGTGAACTCAGGGTGAGTTCCCAGAGCCTAGTGGGTGTTTGCTGCTCAGCAATATTTATTGAGCGGTGGGCTGCCCCTCCAGCCCACACCTGAGGCGACAAAGAAGAGTCAGGAGAGGAAGCAAACCCCGAGTCTGCTGAGTGGGGGTGGGGCTGGAGTGCTGGCAGGTGTGTGCTCCCGAGGCCTTTAAATTTAGCCAAGGCTGCTGTAGTGGGGGGTGGACCGAGGCCATGGCCATGGAGACGAGTTCCGAGTTCCGAGAGGGAGGGCAGGGTGGGAGGGAGGCGGTGGAGGAGCTGAGGACAGGGTCCCTGAGAGCAGGCACCGATCTAGTTTACTTCTCCGAGAACTGTCCTGGCTGTGCCCTGGCCTTGAGGACGTCATTTAATCCCTCCTCCCTGTTTCTTGTTTGTAAAACATGAACAGCAGATGCCCTTGTCAATGGCTGGGTGGTCTTAGATCAGGCAACGTGTGTGAAGTCCGTTGTGAACGGGAGACCGCACCTGAACACGCCGGGGTGGAGGTGGGCACGCTTGCGTAGGTGCCCGCATGTCTGGGAGGGCACAGGGAGCACTCCCAGGAGGAACAGCCGGAGGGGGAAGAGCTTAGCAGACTCTCCGTGGGCAGGAAGTCGGGATATCATTTCAGGATAAAAAGAGGAGACAAGAGGAGGAGGTGCTTAAATGAGCTGAGGGAAAGTATCAGCAGGATCAATCATGTGGGGTGTCCTGGGAGGGCTAGAGGTCAAAGGGATCATCAGGGCATCTTGACTTGTCCCTTGAGCCTCTACCTCCACGTACAGCCATCAAGCAAAGGGGTCCTCTTCCTTAAGCCCCTGCGGGCTGTGCTCTGCGGACGCCAAGGGTGCTGTGTGAAGAGGGGCAGGTCAGGGGCTCTCTCTGCCTCTCTTTTTCAGATGGAAAACTGGAGCACATGTACAACCCTGATGGAAAGGACCAGCAGAAAGGGAGAGGGGCTACTGGTAACCGCCACATTTTGCCAAACACAACATGCCAGCAATTTTAAGATGAATAACTATTTTGTATATCACTCTGGAGAAAAACGGTTGCCACATTCCCACGTCTCATGCTGATTTCCCAGATGTAGACACGGGGCAGAAATGCAGCATCCTCAACAGAAGCAGGCACTACTGAGTCCACGTGAAAGTTTAACCATCACCAGCCAAGTATCAGGTGGCTCGTGTTTATTTAACAAGCCCTTGTCTAGTGCTCCTGGTACTTCGTAAATAATAATTTATTTAATCCTTGAAACAACCCTGTGAGATCAGTACTGTAGTCACCCATTTTACAGACCAAGAAACGGAGGCACTGAGAGGTTAAGAAACTTCCCCAACGTTAATCAGTGGAGCTGCAGGCTGCCAACCTGGCCGCCTACCCCAGAGTCTGCTCTTCTCAGCACCAGGGTGTGTGTTGGCCCACAGTCAACGTTTGATGAATGAACAAATGAGTGAGTGAACGAATGGAAAAAAATAACCAAAGCCAGGCTTCCGGCACAGAACTTAGCCTGCGTGTCTCGGCCGTCCCTGCTCCCCTTAGGAAAAGGGACAGCGTGTCTTCGGTCAAGGTTGTAGGGCACTGTTACATTCTCCGGGAACTGAGACGGCAGAGCAGGGAGTGGGGTGTGGCATATGGGAGGGAAGAAACATTGCAAAAGAGTCAGCATGACCATCTGGTAGTGGCGACTCCGCTGCTCATGTAACTGTAGCCTGAGGATTCATCAAAACACCTCCTGCCCTGGGGAAGAACCGTGTTGTGGGAGAGAGCGCCACCTACTGAGTGGCCATCGCAACGCGGGTGACGTTCACCAGGACGTGCAGCACCGGAGGAGGGAGGAGAGAGGATGGGCTGCAGAAAGGGGCCTGAGGAAGGCCAGGAGGCCGATCCACCAGCAAGGGGTCTTGGGCTGAAAGCTCCATGCTCATCCAGGCCACGCAGAAGCGTGTAGCTTAGGGAGCCGTCTTCGGAAGAGGATAAAAGTCCAGTCAAGCCCTGCTTGTCCCCAGCCAGGAGGACTCTGCTGACTTCTGCGGCCTGCCCTGGGCGGGGCTTCCATTCAGACCATGGTCACACTCCACGCAGCAGAGGACGCGGAGCTCTGGGGAGGAAGAACCCCACAGGGACTGAGTTTCTATATGCGCTTTACAGAGGCCTCATTGCATCTCCATTCATTCCGTCCATGACTGAGCCGTTACTGGCTGCCAAGCCCGCCCCAGACAGTGAGAGAGCAGCCCCTGCCAAAGGCAGTGTCCAGGTGCCTCCCGCCAGGAGCTCACGTGGGGGAGGGGGGGGCCCTGATGGAAAAGGAGCAAGCACCCAGTAATTTCAGACCGAATGACAATAAAACCAGAGAACAGGGTTAGGGTGGTGTGTCGTTAGGAACTACTGATGGTCTCGTGAGACGATATTACTCACATTCTTCAGGCCCCGGAGGGCAGGTGAAGGCCGTGGAGAGCGAGCGAGTGAGGCCTGGGGCTGGCGGAGTTTCATTCCGTGCCTCTGAGGCCACAGCGGGCTGCCGGGCCAGGGGCTGCCCAGGAAGGAAACGAGGTGAACACAAATGGGCAGTGTATTTGCCAAGGAGGCTCCCACCATCTTTACATCAAGAAACTGGTATGATTTTTCATGACATGAGCCTCATGTTGGAGGACACGCGGGCTCCCTTGTGCTGTCCCTGTAACTGCCATTTCCCGGAGACGCTCTGGGGTGTTGGGCCGCGTGGCGACTGCCCAGTCGCCAAGGGGACGGAAATGTGGGGAGCCCCGAGGAAGGGCTCCTGTTGTGTGCGAACTGGAAGGATGTCACAGTGCCTCTCCGTCCCAGGCAGGGTCTCCACGTTGTCCAGCTCCTCGGGATGCAGAAGCCGGAAGGGACATGTGTCTCCTCTCCTGCTCCAGGCCAGGCCGGGTCACGGATGCGGTGAGCAGGGCACTGAGACCCTCCAGTCTGACGGAGGCCTGAGAATTCGTGGTGGTTTCCAAGCGCAGGGCGAGTGTGTCCTGCAGCCGCGCTTGGCCACACAGGAGGCCAAGTCTGCCGAGTCCACCGCCAGCCGAGGCCCAAAGCCCGCTGTCCTCACCCACACAGGCCTGAGCATCTGCAGGCACCGTGGACGCCAGAGTGACCCGCGAAGACCCGCCCTTGCCACCCAGAGCCTGCACTCCTTCCAAACGCCAGGCTCTGTGGCCTGAGCGCTCACTGAACTTGAAACCGGCTGCAAGCAATCTGAAGACATAACCCATCAGGAAGCATCACGCAGTCAGGGCAGGCGCTCAATGGCTTTTTAAAAACGTTGGCCGGGCCGATGGCGCCAACACTTCCCCGCGGCCTCCTGGACAATTGGGGCTGGCTGAGGGGACCCTTCCCTACAGAGCTTGGGGGGCCACTTCCCACTCCTCCCCTCTCACCTCCTGTGTCCTCAAGCCCAAGACACGCTGGTCACTCCGTCCTCTCCGGGTTCGCAGGAGGTACAGTAAGCAGCCCGGATGCCCTGGAGGGACCTTGATGGGGTGGCAAGTCCCCTTCCTGGAAGCCCCCCACCTGTCCGGACACTCGGCCTGTTCCCGCGTGACCCTAGCTTCTATTCTCTTCATTATCATGGGTCTTTTCCTGCGGACCCGCGTGAGCGGCCTGTTACCTCCGTCTGGAGCTGTGTATTGACTATGACAATGACGTTCCTCTGGGACATTTCGCTTGTCCAGTCGGCAGGTTGTGGTGAGCTGGCAGTCCCGAGCCGGCGGGGGTCACAGGCCCGGCTAAGCGGCCAGCTGAGCACATGGGCGAGGACAGCGAGGCAGCCCCAGAGGCAGGCGGGTTTGCAGGAGCTCGAGCTGGGATGGGGGCAGGCGTGGGTGGGGCGCTGGGGGACACAGGAAGTGGCGGGACCTGGGACATAGGCCCCTCGCTTCAGTTCAAGACCCCGGCTCCTTTCCTTACCAACCGAAAGTTCTCTTAGGCGGCTTCATCGACACACACCCAGCCCCACCCCCCACCCCACCCCTACACTCCTCTACCTTTTGGGGAGGGCAAAACTCATTTTATAATTTTTAAACTGAACTTTTTGGCATACCAAAAGCTGTATGTAATTAACGTAGGCAACTCGGGGGACTTGGAGAGTGTGTGCCCGGGAAGCCATCGCCACAATCTATACCATTAGTTTCATCCGCTCCCGAGTATCTTCCTGCCCCGTATGACCAGTAGTCGTACTTTCTACCCTCTAACTTTGATGGAAAAATAATATGCCCGACCCCCTGGGCTGTGGTGATGGCATGTGGGAAGATTTGTAGTCTACTTTGTGCCTCCCCGACAGCCTCCATATACCCAGGTATTCGTAAATGACGTACTATTTGGTTATATACGTTGGCTTACAAGGTCCTTTTCAAAATCATCTTTCCATCCCAAGTTGTGGGACAATGAAGCATAGGAGTAGGTATGTATATTTGTGGGCACTTAGGCTTCTTTGATGTAAACAGCTGTATGGATTTGGGGAAATTCAGATGTGCAGTGAAGTAGGCATTTAATTAGCTGTTAATTAGAGAAAGCAAACGACACTGGTCTGTGAGAATTGCCCTCTCGTCCAAGCCCGCACCGAGGGCGGCAGCCCTGAGCCAGCGGGCCCAGCGGTGGGGCGGAGTCAGTCCCCCGACGATGCCCCTGCTCTCCACCCACCGCTGCATGTGTATGGGGAAGCCATGTTGTTAAATCCTGTCTCCCTCTTGCATTTCTCTGGGGTTTTCTACTGAAGTGATGTTAACTTCAGCTCGGGCACACAGCTGACTCCAGGCCCTTAGGAATGGAGACACTTCCCTTTTTCTTTTATCATAAATTATGAGGCGACAGGGGCAGGGGTGATGTCACATCTGCATGAGGCAAGACAGCCAGGGAGAGAACCGGCTAGCTTTTAAATGGCATCAAAACTAAGCTGGGCATCTTGGTTTCTGTCTGTAAGAGTAAGGAGCTCAGAAAAAAACACATCAGTGAAAATAATTTCTATCACACACGTTCCTTTCCTTCAATGGCAGCATCGCATAATAACCAGCAGCGGGTGGAAATTCAGACATGAGTGAAGCTGGCAAACTAGTGGGTCAGAAAACTAGGCTCTAAAAAACGGGACAATGTATGGAGCTGCTGGCCATGTACGGAGCTGACAAGAAAGGGAAGACCGAGATCCTGAAGAGTTGAATAACACACAGGAACAGCTCCTCTGGGTCCAGACCTGCGCTTCTGCTCTTGAGAAATCAAGGCTGACTCATTTGTGTGTTAGAAACCTGCCAGTCATCATTCTGGGAGCATTCTACTCAGTCATCAGGAGAGCAGTACTTGCCCCTTACTGCTCTCTTCCATTCTCAGGTGGGGGTGGTGCTGAAGTTCCACTTAAAGGCGAGGGACCTGCGCAGCCTGAAGTTAATCCCATTCCTAGGAATCCACCCACGTGAGATGAAACCACACATCTACACAAAAAAATTGTCTATACATATTTATTTTTTTAAAAATATTTTTTCTATTGACTTTTAGAGAAAGAGGAAGGGAGAGAGAGAGAGAGAAAAAAAAAAACATCAGAGAAAGTGAAAATCTATGGCTGCCTCCTGTGCACCCCTTATGGGGGATCAAGCTTGCACCCTGAGGCCTGTGCCCTGGCCAGGAATCAAACTGGAAACCCTTAGGTGTACTGGAGGATGCTCATCAACAGAGCCACACCAGGCAGGGCCTGTCAATAAATATTTATATAATCTTTATTATTGAAAATATTACTGATGTCCCCCTTTTTCCCCATTGACCCCTTCTAGCTTGCATCCGCCCCCCACTCCAGGCCTTCACCACATTATTGTCTGTGTCCATGGGTTATGCATAGATGCATACAAGTTCTTTGGTTGATCTCTTCCCACCCACCCATTCCCACCTTCCCTCTGAGATTCCACAGAGATTCCATGCCTCTATGTTTCTGGATCTATTTTGTTCATCAGTTTGTTTTGTTCATTAGATTCTACATATGAGTGAGATCATGTGATACTTGTCTTTCTCTGGTAAGTAGCATTTTTTATGATAGCCAAAAAGTGGAACCAACCCCAATATCCACAAACTGGCAACTTGGTAAGTAAATGTAGCATATCCGTACAATGAAATATTGTCCAGCATAAAAAGGAACAAAGTACTGATATAGGAAACAAGTTGAAAACATGTTTTCAAAGCCCGTCATTCACAAGAGGCCCCATATTGGATGATTCCATTTCTATGAAATGTCTAGAAGAGATTTATAGACAGTTAATGGATTAATGGCTGCCTGGGGCTGTGGGGGTAGGGAAATCGGGAGTGAATGCTGATGGGTAAGACATTTCTTTTTGAGATGATGAAAATGTCCAAAAATTAGATTATGGCGATGGTTGCACAGCCCTGTGCGTAGGCTGAAAAGCACGGGAAAAGTTAGGGGGCCTAATCACGTGGACCTAAACTCATGCTTAGTGGGCAGGGGGCATTAAAGGGGTTGGGGGTGGGGGATGGCTTGCTTTCCTGGGTTTCCCCAAAGGAGGAATAAGGGTGGGTGGGAAGCGCTGAGCTAACTAACCTTGAGGAGGAGGAGGAGGAGGAGTGAGATCAGGGTAGTGTGGAAAGGAGGAGGTTAACAGAGAAAGTCAGTGCTTTGGTCTCCTCCCCGGGGATCCCGGTTAGCTTCACGCGGGAGCAGCCAGCGGCTGACCTGGAGCCCAGGCCCTCCCGTGTCTCGGGCAGCCACTGGGCAGTCCCCTCCCTCCTTTCGGGCAGGTGCCACCTCCCTGCCTGGAGTCGATGACCCAGTGGGATTCCCCTTGGCGGCTGTGGGACTTGGGAGCGGCCTCGGCGGCGAGCAGCAGAGGGCGCTGTTAGCATGTGAAGTCCGGGCGGGGGAGCCCGGGAGGAAGTGGTTGGATGCGTGGGCGTTGCGCGATTGCATCTATTCTAAGCAATCAGCCAAGAATAACAGGCTTTAAATTTGGAACGCAATCGGCACATCTTGAAATTTGGCACATCTTGAAATAATGACTTGGCACACGTTCCACTGTATGAAAATAGAACCAAACTCCAACAGTTCATCCCTAGAGGGGTGCTCTGTAGACAGTCCGGACGTTTCTTTCATAGGATGTGTATTTGAGGGATGAAATGTCTTCTGCACGGGCATTGAGTAGGTATTCTGGAACAGCTTAAAACCGCCCCTCCAACGCGCGTGCTGCCGTGGATGGATCTTAAAAATGAAAACCGCGTCGCCCGCACGCACACCAATCGCTTGAACGCAGCGTGCCGGGAATGGGACTCCGGACGCAGTACGGTCAGGGACTGTCTGACAGAGAAGGGCGGGGAGGTGGTGGTGGTGGTGGGGGGGGGGGGGGGGGTGTTGACTTTTTAATCTAGTTTTCCTGCCAACTCCGCTGCGTGAGAGCATAATACGGCTGGATTTATTCGGCGCATGCGCGTTCCAGGCACTGTGCTAAATGCTTTCCAGCTCTGATGGGACAGCATCTGCTCCCCGGAACTTCTGTTAAATGCAGAATCTCACGGACACCCCAGGCCCACGGACTCAGAATCTGCATTTTAGAGAGATTTGGGTGCACATTCATGTTCCAGAGGTACTTTTCTGCTATGTATGATCTTATTAAATCCCCCTAATCATCCCCAAACCAAGGTATTATTATTATCTCAATTTTAAAGTGGTAAACTGAGGCAAGGTGAAGTTGGGTAACTTGCCCAGTGCAAACTTGCTTCCATGCCCACAGCCTTGCTCATATTGCCTAAGTGCGCCTCTCTTTTAGCTTCTTCTGTTTTCAGATGCATAAGATGGACATAATGTGCATGTCTGCCTTGTTATCATATTGGTTAGTCACTGAATATAAATGTAGTTGAGATCCTTAAAGTAAAAGTGCATCTAATAGGTCATTCACACGAAATCAAGTCTAAGTGTTCCTTTCATGAGAGTATTTTCTTTACCACAAGTACTGTTTATCACAAGTGTGTTTTTATGTTTGTCTCACCTGCCTTTAACACACCAGGCGGACTCCTACCCCAAGGCCTTTGCACTTGCCCCACCGATCTTCAAGCCTATCTCTCTCACTTCCTTCAAGTCTCTGCTGAAATAGTACATTCTCTACAAGCCTTCCTTGACTACCTTATCTGAAATTGCAATGGCCCTTTTCTAAGAAAACACTTTAGGAAATTAATATAAATAATAAAATAAAATAAAAAGGAAATAATAAAATAAAAAGGAAGGAAAGATTCCCAAAACTGCAGAAAAGAGAAGGCTTTATTAAAAGCTGAGAAGACCATGCAGAAAGAAGTCGACAGCTAAAAGGAGAAAAAGGCCCACCCCTCTCTCCCATTCCGGTGGCCAGGACACCGAAACTCTGAAGGCAGGCCATGTCCCTTCAGAAGGGTGATCCCCGGAGGACTAAGTCTGACCTCTGGGCTGCCCTCAGGTTTCCCACGACTTCCAGGTGGGCCATGAACAAATGGAAAGCAGCAACACACGTGCTCAGTGTGGCTGTCAAGGGCAGGGCGAGCTGTGAAGAAGCTCTGCAAACCCTGAAGTGGCCAAGGTCAACCCCCGAGGACAGCAGCAGCCGTCCCGGATGCCGGACTACCACGATGCTCTGAATGCTGCCGACAAAGCTGCGATGGCCTGATGGAGAGTCTAGCTCACTAGTTTTAACATATGAAGGTTTTCTGTGACCCAAGGGAAAGGATTATAACTGTGCCCCGTGCTCGGGCGCGCGAGCACACACACACACACACACACACACACACACCCCTACCTTATTTCTCTCCTCTGCTTAATTTTACTCAACAGCACTTAAAAAAATCTTTATTGTTGAGAGTATTAGAGATGTCCCCTCTTTTCCCTTCCATTGTCCCCCTCCACCTGGTTCCAACCCCACCCCAGGCCTTCACCACCCTACTGTCTGTCTCCATAGGTAAGGTCTTTCTTTGGTTAATCTCTTCCCACCCCCCAGCCCCTTTCCCTCTGAGATTCGTCAGTCTTTCCATGTTTCCATACCTCTGATGCTATTTTATTCACCAGTTTATTTTGCTCATTAGATTTCTTGTTCATTTATTTTGATTTTTAGATTCAATTGTTGATAGCTATGTATTTGTTGCCATTTTATAGTTCATAATTTTTTAAATATATATATTTTATTGATTTTTTTACAGAGAGGAAGGGAGAGGGAGAGAGAACTAGAAACATTGATCAGCTGCCTCCTGCACACTCCCTACTGGGGATGTGCCCGCAACCAAGGTACATGCCCTTGACCGGAATCGAACCTCAGACCCTTCAGTTCGCAGGCTGACGCTCTATCCACTGAGCCAAACCAGTTAGGGCTATATAGTTCATATTTTTATCTTTTTTTTCCATTCTTCTTCCTCCTCTTCTTAAAGAGTATCCTTCAACATTTCACGTAATACTGGTTTGCCTGACTTTCTATTCTAAATGAGAGCTTCCAAATGAGTGGACTTACAACCAGTAATATTGCTTGTAAGTCCTTCCTTTTCATCACTTTGAGTATTTCTTGACACTCCCTTCTGGCCTGCAAAGTTTCTGTTGAGAAATCAGCTGACATATAAATGGCCTGTCCTTGCTCAGGCTTCAGACTTTCCTAAAATCTCTCAAGGCACTCCCTTCTAGGTAACTAACTGCTTTTTTCTTGCAGCTTTTAAGAGTCTCTCTTTGTCTTTAACCCTTGGCATTTTAATTATGACTTGTCTTGGTGTGGGCCTCTTTGGGTTCCTCTTGTTTGGGGTTCTCTGTACTTCCTGGACTTGTAAGTCTATTTCTTTCAACAGGTAGGGGAAGTTTTCTGTCATTATTTCTGCAAATAGGTTTTCAATATCTTGCACTCTCTCTTCTCCTTCTGGCACCCCCATAATGCAAATGTTGGTACATTTGAAGTTGTCCCAGACACTTCTTACGCTATCTTCATATTTTTGGATTCTTTCCTCTTTTTGCTCTTCTGGTTAGGTGTTTTTTGCTTCCTCATATTCCAAATCATTGATTTGATTCTCAGAATCCTCTACTCTACTGTTGAATCCTCTACTCTACTCAGAATCCTCTAATCCACTGTAAATTATTCATTTCAGTTAGTGTATGCATAATTTCTGACTGGTCCTTTTTCATGTCTTTAACATTGTCACTAAGATGCTTGTAAGTCTCACTAAGTTCCTTGAAGCTCTCATGAAGATCCTTGAGTAACCTTATAATCACGTTTTTGAACTCTGTGTCCAGTAGTTTGCTTGCTTCCATTTCTTTCATTTGTGACATGTTTCTTTGCCTCTGCATTTTGGCTGCTTCCCTGTGTTCGTTTCTATGTATTAGGTAGAGCTGCTATGTCTCCTGGTAGAGTGGCCTAGTGTAGTAGGTGTCCTGTAGGGACAAGTGGCTCAGCCTCCCCAGTCACCTGAGCTGGGCACTCTAGGTGTGTCCCTGTGTGGGCTACATGCACAGTCTTATAGTTGAGCCTTAATTGCTGTTGGCATCTCTGGGAGGAATTGACCTCCAGGCCAATTGGCTATGAGGACCAGCTGCAACTACAGTGGGAGAGCTGCTGTGCAGAAAACACCCTTATGGAGCACGACTTGCTTTAGTGAGGCTTTGGTGCTCACTGAGTCTGCCTCTTGAGTGTGTCACTTGTGGATGTGTAGAGTTGTAATCTGCTATGGTTTGAAGCTGACCACCAGGTGCACTGGCTCTAGGGACTCCCAGGAGGTACAAAGTCAGCCACTGCCTGGGGACACCCTGCAGAGCTATTTGTATTGGGCTTGGAGGTACCCAGGTGAGACCCAGCTGTGAAGCAAAGCAACCTGGAGCTCAGGCTGGCCTTGGGCCCTTTATCAATAGGTTTAGGGCACGCTGTCACCAGCTGCAGCTTGTTTGAGAGATTTTAGCAAATTCTGAAGCCTGGGCAAGGACAGGCCACTAACATGGAAAAGCCACTGCAAACAGGTTTGGTTGGGCTGCAAATTGGATGGGACAGGGTCTCAAGAAATCACCAGGAGGGAGCAAACATATATGGCTTCCAGTCAGTCTTATGACTGAGGAGGTCCCAGCCCAGGAACAATGACCCTTACGAGCACCCCTGTCTGGGTGAAAGCTGCCCTGAGTTCTTGCCCTGATGCCAGACAATCCTGTTCCTCCCAGTATGTGTCTGGGTCCCCCTAGAGCTGCCAATTGGGGCCTGGCACTGGAGCTCAGAGGAAGCGGGACCTTGAAAGTTTGTGGGCCAGCCTTTTAAAAGGAATACCTGGGCCTCCAGCGACCTCTGTGTCACTCAGCCATAATCCCCACTGGTTTTTACAGCCTGTAGTTATGGAGACTTCTATTCACAGCTCTGGGACCCGGGGTGGGAGGTCTGGTGTGGGGCTAGGACCCTCGCTCCTCAGAGATGGTTTCAGCATAGACAGCCTCCCTCCCAATTAAAAAAAACAGCTCATGTGGGTGCCAGTCCAGCCCATTCCGTGCCTCCCCCTCCACCCCCACCAGTATCAACGTGCTTTCTTCTTTACTTCTCTAGTTGTAAGACTTCCATTCAGCCAGCTTTCAGGCAGGTCTGAGTGATGGTTGTTCTGTATTTTACTTGTAATTTTGATGTGGTTGTGGGAGGCAGCGCGCATAGGCAGTTATCTATGCCACCATCTTGGTTCTCTCCGTAGCACTTTTTATTTATTTTTTTTAATTTTTTATTTTTTAAAATATATTTTATTGATTTTTTTCCAGAGAGGAAGGGAGAGGGATAGAGAGTTAGAAACATCAATCAGCTGCCTCCTGCACGCCCCCTACTGGGGATGTGCCTGCAACCAAGGTACATGCCCTTGACCAGAATCGAACCTGGGACCCTTGAGTCCGCAGGCTGATGCTCTATCCACTGAGCAAAACCGGTTAGGTCAGTAGCACTTTTTACAACCTGGTAAATGTATGTTATTTCTTTACTTGCTTGTTTTTTCCATTGGAACATAATTTCCCATGAAGGATAGGGTTTCTGTTGGTTCTTCTGTTCACTGTGCACCCTTCCCCAACCCCAGCTCTTAGACAGCACCTGGCACAACACAGGTGCTTTGATGTTTTAATGTTTGTGGAATGAATGAGTAAACAAGTGAATGGCTCCTACATGACTGCAAACTTCTGTAGATGTTGGGCCATATTTTACTCAGTTTTATATCTCAAAATTCTAGCAGTGCGCTTAGTAAAATAAATGTGTACTGAAACGGAGCTGCTGTCTCGAGAGCACCCTTACAGCGGTTTCGGTCACAGTGTCCTTTTCTCTGTGTTCAGAAAAGACCAGGTCAAAACCGGGACTTGCAGCACAGCTCATAAGGAAGCCCGCTCAGCGGTAAGAAGGGCCTATTACATGTGGAGCATCGCATGTCTTCACCATAGACTCCCTGCGGAACGGACTCCACGACAGATAAAAGGGGGACCTGTTTTAGGAAATTGTTATTTATAAACCAGTTAAAAGCGAAGCAACGGCTTATCAAAAGCAGTAAAAATGGAGACAGCTGGGAGCAGCTGGACTCTCACTCGCCTTGCGGGCCACTTCAGAGTGGGGTTTTGTGATGAAAGCAACCTGTCTTTCTGGTCCCTTTGGAGGACAGGCATGCATCCGGCTCATCCCAGACCCCCATCAGTCAACATACAACTGGCTCTAAAAATAAGGACGTAGGCCCTGGCCGGTGTGGCACCACAAGGTCACTGGTTCGTTTCCTGGTCAGGGCACATGCCCGGGTTTGGGGGTTGGTCCCTGGTCAGGGTGCGTGCAGGAGGCAACGGGTTGATGTTTCTCTCTCACATCGATGTTTCTCTCTCTGTCTCTCCCTTTCCCTTCTTCTCTCTCTAAAATCAATAAAAACATATTTTTTTGAAAAAGGAAGGAGAACGGGAAGGAGGGAGAGCACACATGTCTTCCATAACTCACTGGGAAGTCTTAGGACCTGCTCAAGACGCTCTCCTCTTTGACCCCAAATCTCATAGCAGTTTCAGGTTCATACAGGCACCAGCTACTGGTTCTCTGACTGGAGAACCTGCCACTTAGCTAAACATGTTTCCAAACCCAAAGTCAAAAGCTCAGGCCCAGATAATCCAACCTCAAATAATCCAACCACAGCTGTCCTCCAGCAGTGGTCACTGTATCCTAGGCCGTGATAGAAGGTCCACAGCTGAGAAAGTTCTCTCTCTGAACAAGCCTGGTGGACTGGGTGAGGCGAGAGCTGGAAGGGGCGAGAGGTAAGATCTGGAGAGACAACTCAGCCCAAGCACAGGCGGACCCAGGACAGGTGGGCTGGCTTCCGGGCTGTGGTCTGGAGGGCCAAGAGGGTCATTACTGGTCGGGGTCTGAGAGGGGTTATGCTTGGAACGAACTTGGTTGGGAACAACCTGCGGCAAACTTGAGCCAAAGGGAAAAGGCTCCGCCAGTGCACCTGAGAGCTGGCTTCAGTGTGGACAATCTTTAACAGAGGTCGACGTGGAGGGGAGGGGCCTCTCTGTGTGCTAAAGAGTGAACTTAAGCAGCATCAGCAGAGCGTCCGTGAGGCTGCCTGGGGTCCAGCCGGCCGGGCAGTGACACCGAGCCTCTGGCTACGTAGTGGCAGCAGTAGTTCAAGCGCGGGGCGCTCGGGGGCAGCCCTGTGATGTGGCCCAGTTCCAGGGCACGTGCCCGAGTTCCTGCTCACTGAGAAGGCGCGCTGCCTCAGGACACTGGTGGGACAAGCCAGAGTGACTTTGCTGGGTATTTCCATCGGCCCCATGGGGCAGCAACCTGGAGGAAAGCTGAACACTTAAAGGCAGAACATGCTAAGCTTTTCCACATGTTGGCAAGCATGTAATAGCATGTGTAGATAAACACGATGCTGCTCACTGCCAGAGAGCCGTCTCGGAGCTCCGGCTGGTTCCAACCACTCGGCTACCCCAGGGCGGAGGAGTTCCATCCTGAAGTTAACCCATTCAGGGCTTAATGAGCCCAGGGAATTATTTGTGGAGGGACAACTACAAAAAATCAGGGACATTCACTGAGGCCTAGATTTTAAAATTTGTTTAAACCTATTTTCAGAAACATCATTTACCCTGGAGATCATCACATTTCCTTAAAGGACAGTCAAGCAATGTTCACAGCCCAGCCTCAGCCGTGTCCCTCTGGTTCCAGAGTGCAACCATCGCTAATGTTAAGAAAGTGAGGTGGGGGCGGCGGGCTCAAGGGTGGTCTCTCCTCCTTAGCACTCGCCCTCTAGGCCATTCTTAATCACCACATACAGGATCTCCCTGATGGAAAGAGCCCCCCGCCATCAGAGCGACGGATCCGTGAAGTGTCTTTGAGCGAGAACCTTCACGCTGGCCAGCTTCTCTTTGGCCCCCACGATGAGGCAAAGAGAGCTGGCAACTCCTCCTGGGACTTGTAAGGAGCAGAGTCACTGTGGTGACAAGAGGGTAAGACAGTGGGTTTAGAAGGGGTGCCGATACTTGGACTGCTAAGCTTCTCCGACACCTCCTTTCAGCGTCTCTGTTCCCAGCCCTGCCTCCTGACCAGGGTCAAGGTCCAGGCCAACAGGGAGCAGCCCCACCCGCCCATCACCACCCCTGTCTCTGGCGGAGTCTTGGCAGTTTGCCTGAACAGCTGTAGACCTGGGGTCAGGACAAGCCATTTGATAGAAACGCCCAATAGTCTTACGTTCAATGAGTAAGACTTTTCCAGCCAAAGAAATATGCTGTCCTCACTGTGGGATGCATGGCCCTGAGGAGACTTAACCCGGGAGTTTGCCAAGTTTCCCCAAAGGAGGTTCTTGGGAGAGGGGCCAGGTGAGCCTGTTTTCACAGGAGGCCGAGGCGCAGGTGCCAAGCACTGGGAGGAGGCCTCTTGTTTACCATGTAAACCCTCGGGGGCTCCCACTCCTCCAAGCCCTGATTCTGGGCAAATAGTATAAAGATGAATGTCAAAGAGGAAAAACAGAGAGGAGAGGAAGGAATATAGAGGGAGGGAGAGAAATTAAAGAGACGAAACCACCAACATCTCAAATGAGACCCGTGAGAGACTAAAAAAGAATAGATGAGATGGTCAGAGCTAATATTTCCAAAGTCAACGTGAAGAATAAAAATGTAAGATGTTTTGGAAGGTCATTTTCCAATATCTAAGAATATTTAAACAGTTCATACCTTTTGACTGAGAAACACACTGCTTAGACTTTACCCTTCAGGTAGAGTCACATAAGTGCATAAAGATGTGTGTTCATGGGCATCCAAAGCAGAATTATATTTAAAAATGAGAAAGTAGACACAACCTGAACTCCTCCAACCTATTAAGGCCCTGGCTCAGCCTCGGCTTTTCACCTCTGCCCCAGAGCCTGTCCTGTCACGTTGTCAAGGACTTTGCTCCTACAGTCACCTCATCATAAATCACCATTTCTTCTTCTCTCAACTGGACCAATTCGCATTAGTATGAAACATGATGTCATTGTCATTAAAAAACACACCAAAAAACCAAGCAAGGCTCTTCCTTGACTTTGTCCAATTGCTCTATCGTTTGCTCACCTTCGAGAAAACCCCTCCATCAATTTTCTCTTCCAGATGTTTCTATTCCCTCGCCTCCCATCTTCTCTCTAACACCTGACTCCATTTCTGTCCCCACCATTCTCGGGGACTGCCTTGGCAAGGGGACCCTTGACCTTCACCTCCTAGAGCAGTTTCGGTCCTCATCTCACTTTCTGTATCAGAGTGTTGGGCTGGGTAGACCTTTCAGAGACCCATTCCTGTTATTCCTAACGGCGGCTCCTTCTTCACACTGCCCTGTCCTTCCCCACTGCTGAGTGTGGAAAGCCCTGGGGACAAGGCCCTCTCCTCCTCAGAACTTGTATCCTCGTCCAAGTGTCACCCTCCCACGGCTGTAAATACATCCACGTGTTGAAGACTTCTAAATCGTATGGCCAACCTCTCATCCCCTGGGAGAACTCCACCGCCTCAACGTGTCCACTTTGCTGTCTAATAGGTCACCCAACCTTGCCATGCTGGGCTCTTCCTTTCCCCCACGTCTCCTCTCATCCCTACTAAAAACCTTTCGGGATTAAAAAAATGAAAATAAATAAATAAATACCTTTTGGGACTTTCAGCTGTCCCTAGAATAAGTCGTAGACCTCTTACAAGGCACCTAGAGACTTCTCACACCGACCACCACCCTTCGTGCCAGCTCCTTCCCAAACCCACAGGTCCAAGCTCGCGTCCCATCCCTGGCCCTGAGCGCCAGCTCTTCCCCCCTGAATGCCCTCCAGGGCACCTCTCATCCAAGCTTCTGAGAGTTTACTTACTTGCCCGGTTCATTCTCTTGAGGAGACTCGCTCGTGAACAACCAAGAATAAAACTTTCCCAGCCCTGCCGCCTGCTGGGTTTGTCTTCTTTGTGGCACTTACTACTCATTTACCCGCTTGCTTGCTTGCTTGATGCCCTTCTGCTTGTGGACGTCATCTTTCCCTGCTGCCTCTCCGGCACCCAGAGCAAAGCCTGCTGCGAACAGGTGCTAGCAGTTTCTGGACAAACGCATGAAGACCGGAAACACTGCCAGGCATATTTAACTGAAAAATGATACATACAGTTAAGTCCCATTAATACTCATACTAATAAATGCCTTAGTATGTATTTATATTTGTGTTATATGCACTATTTGAATGAATGTATGGGGAAATCTTCAAGATACATTTTTCGACTGAGATATAATTAACATATTCTTGTATAAGTTTGTTGAGTTGATGTTTATATATTGCAACATGATTACCACATCGTGTTAGCCAACACCTCTGTCACATCACATAATTATTAGTCTTATTAATTTTTTAACAGCTCCTCTGGGATGACAGCTCCAGCTCCCTTGACAGTAAAGTGGCTCCATTTATTTTTATTTGTTGATTTTTACAGAGTGAAGTGACATGGAGCCACACAGGGTCATTGTGCTGCTGTCTGAGGCCTTTGTGGGGTAGTTGTGGGATCATGTGGGGTGCATGGGGCCTTGTGGGGTTGTGTGGGGCACAGGACTGGTTGTGGGCTTGTATGGGGTCACGTGAGGTTGTTGGGGTCGTTGTGGGGTGCTAGAGTGTCACATGGTGTGGGGTTTCATATGGTCATTGTAGAACGGGGCTGTGCCAGGCCTGTGGGGTCACAGTGTTGTTAACAAGAAGCAACAGACCCAAATGGAGTCACATAATGATTTCTTTTTTTGTGGTGAGAATATTTAAGGCCTAGTCCCTTAGCAACTTTGAGGGATACAATACAGTGTTGTTGACTCATCACTAGGCTGAGCATTAGATCCCAGACTTACTCTTCTTCTAGTTGCAAGTTTGTGCCCTTCAACCAATATCTCCCCAAGTCCTCACCCCCAGCCCCTGGTGACCACCATTCTACTGTCTGTGTCTACGCACTCAGCTTTTTAGACACCACATGTAAGTGAGATCATACGCCTCACTTAGCATAATGCCCTCAAGTTTCACTAGTCACAAATGGCAGGACTTCCCCTTTTCTCATGGTTGAATGACAGTAATGAGTGTGTGTGTGTGTGTGTACATATATATATACACACATATATATATACATATACATATATATCGTCACTCTCTCCGTCATCCCCCCCCTGCCCTGCTGCCATGAGGTCTCACTGACAAGAGGGCATCTGTGAACCAGGACCCGGGCGCTCACCAGGAACCACATGGGCCCGCCCCGATCCTAGACCTCCCATCCTGCAGGGCTGTGAGAGGAGGTGTCTGCCATTTCAGCCACTGGGCGCGGCACTTCCTCACAGCTGGGGCAGACGGAGGCAATCCTGCTACCAGGGTTGCCCGGCTTTCACCATCTGTGGCAGAAGTAAACAGCACACATCTTTATGAGCGCGTATTCGGCAATAAATCCATGCCTGTCACCTGGCGGCAATGTCGTCGTATTGACTCCAGCACTGTAGCCACCATCATCGGAGGGGACACCCTGGATGTGTGACTGCCACCCGCCAGTCCAGCATGTGCCTCAGCCCCCAGAGGCCCTTGTCCTCCCGCACCCGAGAAATGGGGATGATGGCAGGTTAGGGGGTGGCTGTGAGGACACTGAGACATCAAAGACCTACTCCTGACCAACGCCAACGGATCCGACGATGTGTACAAAGAGAGTCTCTTCTGCAAGACGCGTGTTGCTCATTGCACCCCACAGCTTGGGATGTTTGTCACCATCTTCACGAAATCGCCGACACGTATTTCACGGTGGGCGGTGACGCGGGTGTGAAAGTCACACTGTCTTCACCGCTGTGCCTGGGCTGTGGCCACCGCCAACGGCCCCGAGCGGTTTATCCCAGTCCTGCCAGGGACAGCGAGGGACGCAGAGATCTGGCTCGATGCGTGCGGGAGACACCCGGGAGAGCTTGCTCAGCAGATAATCTATTATTATTGAATTATGTGAAGAGAGAAGCAAAATGCTACTTGATCGAGTTATGAATATAGCCTCCAGTGTGGGACGTGTAGAGAACGGGCATGACCACTCATCTTCAAAGCCGTAAGCGAGGACGAACCAGAGAGGGGAAGCCGGACAGAGGAGCCAGGCTTCCCTGCACGGATCAGCGCACGGTGGCCCCCGCATCGAGGGCAGCCGCTGCAGGAGGGCTTCCCTTCTCACACGCTTTCCAGGCTTCTCACCTCCCAGATCCCCCAGCAAAGCTGGGGCAGCCCCGGACAGTGGCAGGAGCCCACGGGCTTCTGGGACTCAGTTTCTCTCCCTGGTCTGAGGCTTACTTCCCTGTGTCCTTGAGTGACACGTGGTTTCAGAGCTCCAGGTCAAAGGCACATTTCCTTCCACATCTGCACACATTCCGTGCACTTTAGCATCTGTATGTGCCACCTGAACATTCCAGAATCGGCCATGGCAGCAATGATTCAGGTCCTCCAAGGCCAAAGGTCAGAGGCCACTTAGCCAGCTCAGCACCCGACCGGCAGCTCCAGCAAGGCAGTCCTCTCCCTTCTCCCTCACTCCCATCTCCCTCTCTCCCATCTCCCCCTCTCCATTTTCCCCCTCTCCCTCCCTTCTTCCTTTCCCTCCCCCTATCCCTCCCTCCTTCCAAATATGTTCTCATCCCAACTCCAGGAGCCAAAGCCCAGCCCGAGGAGGTGGGCACCTTGCCCGGTGTGACATAGCTGTCCAGCGTGAGGAGGGAGCACCTGGCCCCGGTGTGACACAGCTGTCCAGCGTGAGGAGGGAGCACCTGGCCCCGGTGTGACACAGCTGTCCAGCGTGAGGAGGGAACACCTGTCCCCGGTGTGACATAGCTGTCCAGCGTGAGGAGGGAGCACCTGGCCCCGGTGTGACACAGCTGTCCAGCCCGAGGAGGGAGCACCTTGCCCCGGTGTGACACAGCTGTCCAGCGTGAGGAGGGAGCACCTGGCCCCGGTGTGACACAGCTGTCCAGCCTGAGGACCTGGCCACCTTAGTGTCTCATTCTAGCTCCTCCTAAATTAAAAGAAATCCAAAGTGCTTGAAAGGGGATGGAAATTGTGATCCCTTGTTTCTCATTAATGGAAACTGGGGGTTTTGCTGTCTCCTGCTCCCCTCCCCGCGTAGGTCCCCCCTCCCCGAGGCCTCTGCCTTTTCTCTCTCCTTCCCTTTCTTTGTTCCTGGGGTTTACAGTTGCTGGAACCTCAAACCCCTGTGTTCCCTCCAAGTTTCCTACCCCCCGCCCCACCCTCCCCCATGTAAATAAACAGCATTAACACTTTCGCCAGGAAGAAAGCTGCTTTAAGATTGGGCCAAAACGAGCCATGAGCAGAGGGCGTGTTTAAAGGCACAGCAAGCACATCAGGGGCCTCGTGTCTGTGTCCCCTACCCTCTGAGCCAGTGAAGCCCATTTGCTTGGGCACAGCCACAGCCCAGCGGGCATCGCTGCCTGAATTTCTTCGAGGAGGCTTCACCTCCAAAATCTAAAGCAAGGCTTCCGTACGTCCAGGACTCTCACGGAGCAACAGTAAATCCGGCACAGTCGTCACTCTAATAGCAGTGACGGAGCGAGTCCTCCATTCCAGAGGACCCGAACAATCGCGATGGGTGAGGGCCTGACTGTGGGCGCAGCGGCCCACGGTCGGGCTCTCACAGATACTGCTGTACTTTCTCGCTGTTTGTCTCGGGAATTCCCTCAGGGACAATGAATTGGGTCTTTGTTTAATTCTCTGTAACGACTGGTACATGCTAACCAGGTACTACATTTTTTCAGAGGTGATCAGTGGGTGATAGAATGAACGTGGCTGCTGGGATCAGTGCACGGAATGAAGTCACGCCCACTCCCTGTTTATCAGATGTCAGCACAGTCAGTGATATCCACGCCCTAACTTCAACACATCTGTTCCTCTCGGGGGCAGAATTGCTTCTGGGTACACAGCTGAGGGGGTTACTGTCGGACTAAGTCCCCTCATTTATTCAACAGGCACGTGGGGTGGATGGAACAATGATTCCACACAGATGGCCACGTCCTAACCGACACCTGTGCATGTATAAGGGAAAGATAAGGATTTAAGCGCCTAGGGAGAGGGCCTGGCCAGGGAGCTCAGTTGGCTAGAGCGTGATCCAGATATGCCAAGGTTGTGGGTTCAATCCCTGGCCAGGGCACATACAAGAATCAGCCAATGCATCCGGCCAGTGTGGCTCAGTGGTTGAGCATCAACCTATGAGCCAGTAGGTCATGGTTCGATTCATGGTCAGGGCACATGCCTGGGTTGCCAGCTTGATCCCAGTCGGGGGAAGGGGGTGTACAGGAGGCAGCCAATCAATGATTCTCTCTCATCATTGATGTTACTCTCTCTCCCTCTCCCTTGCTCTCTGGAATCAATAAAAAAAATTAAAGCAAAAAAAAGAATCAACCAATGAGTGCATAAATAAGTGGAACGACAAATTGATGATGTTCTCTCTCTCTCCTCCTTCCTCTCTCTCTCTCAAATTATTTTAGAGAGAGAGAGAGAGAGAGAGAGAGAGAGAGAACATAGGGAGAAAGACATAAGTTATGGAGCTGGATAGTTTACATAATGGTATGCCCACGGCAAGCTTGGGAAGTGGGCTCCCTCAGCTCAGAGAGGGTAAGTAACCTGCCCACCATCACACAGCTAGAGAAAGTCCGGATTTAAATCCCTGCTTGTCTGACTTAAAACCCATGATTTTTCCAGCATTCCTTTGGACGTTATCATAGAAAGTGGAGTGAAATTTCTATCTTGAAACACTTGTCTGGCTTAAGAAGACATCTTACATATCTTTATTATCAAATAACCTTCCTGTGTGAAATGCTGTCCATAGCTCACAGTACAGTGACCCGGTGGCTGCCACTCTGCCGGTCCTGGTTTATTTATTACATTTGTAAAGCACTTTTAAAAACTGCATGGTGACCCTCCCAGGAGGGTCCCGAAGGCCGAGGTTGCTCCTCCTCCTCCTCCCGCTGATAAGAGCTCTGAGCTCCCAGGCTGCGCTCCGTGTCTAATGACAGCAGAAAGCGGCTCCTGGCCCCGCATTTCACTCCAGGCCCATGACACTGGTCTCTGGGCGTGTCCTTCCCATCATGGCCAGAAATGTGATTTGCAAACATCTTCTGGTGCAGGGACCGGGCTGTGGTCAGCTGACAAGTAGGCATTTAGACAAATGAGCCGGAAGCCATGTGCTGAGCTTGGGAGTTATTTTGAGGTCAAAAGCCAGACCTTCTCAAGCTGCAGGAGCAGTCCTGCTGAAGGCCGTTGTGTTCTGTGACCTGCTTACTCCTGCATCCTGCGTCCTAGCAAACACACAGGCTCGTGGAAGGCACTGACATTTGATTTTTAGTTGTAATGGTGTAAAAAATATAAAATAACCACCTTTCTTTTTGAAGTTCTTTTGTATAAACACAGTAGTTTCTCTTCTCCCTCCAGGCTGGGTAGCCTGTGTTCATTCATTTCCAGGAATTTTTCTTTACACAATATAAACTCATTCCCGCAGCCGGGAGATTAAGTCCAAGGCTGCCAGCACCCTTCCTTTGGAATTATGTACCAGCCCCCGGTCCCCCCCACCCCACCCCAGGGACACCCATAATCAGTCAAGTAAACCCCTGAGCACACCCTCACTGTTCACATAAGTTTACATGCTTTTCTAAAATGTGCACAAATTATTCAGGGAACCCTGAATTTTGCATCTACTTGCTTATTATTTCAAGTGTTACTTTAAGGTCCCATCGATGTTCCTTGTATATTTACATCTTCATGTTTGTTTGTTTGTTTGTTTGTTTTTAAATATATCTTTATTGGTTTCAGAGAGGAAGGAAGAAGAAGAGAAAGAGGTAGAAACATCATTGATGAGAATCATTGATAGGCTGCCTCCTGCATGCCCCCTACTGGGGATCGAGCCCAAAACCCAGGCAGGTGCCCTTGACCGGAATCAAACTCAGGACCCTTCAGTCCGCAGGCCGATGCTCTATCCACTGAGCCAAACCAGCCAGGGCCATGTTTGTTTATTTTTAACCCACTATTTTGAAATGCAAAACTCATTGAATTTTGTGCTTGGTTTTATTTTGAAGAAAAAAAACCACAAAAAACAAAAACCTCATTTCTAGCCTCCTCCTCCCCTTCTACTTACCTGCTGTGCATTCACGAATATGAAGGATCTGATTTCTGAGTACTTTGATTGCTTGAAATTTTGAATGAATTGATGCTTAAAATGGTAGAATGAGACAAATGATTGTCTACTGCACCCACACACACATTTAGCCACCACAGTGAGAACACACTGTTAGTGGAGTATTTAGAAGTATTTACAGAACTTCGTTCTGAGACAGTTTTTCACATTTTACCGTTTCTGAGACTGAGATAGGCCTGACAGCCAGTGTGGTCAGAAGCACTGACTCCCAGTGTTTTTCTCTCTTGGAGTCTGATAGACACTGATGCTGCGTCGTTAACATGGCAGCATCTTAGACTCGAGCAAATACAATAGATATGAGGACTGTTCCACGTGTTGGGCAGACGACCTCGTGTAATCCTCCGAGCAATCCCACGACGTAGGCAGGATTATTCTCCGCATTTCACAGAGCAAGGGACTAGATGGAGGAAGCTGTCCCACTGCCTATCGGCACCACCACGGGATGTGGCAGGCTAATGACCACCAGCTGGGGCGGGAGAGGGGCTTGGATTTATAACTTCTCTGGTATCAAGACTCTCAGTGTGGCCAGCAGCAAGGCACCAACATGAAGTCGCTGAACATAGAATCGGGAAGAGAGGCACCAGCACGTGAAACACATCGCCAGTTAGAAGTCACCCAGGAACACACATGGCATAGGTCCCCCTCAGAAGCCTTTGTTAACTGCTTTTCCCTGCCTCAAACCATGCCCAGGCCCATTAGCTTAATCGAGACCCAGGTACCCCTGAATCCTACCTCACACTTACTATTTCCAGTTACCTAACCAGCAATCCTCTTTTTTTCTTTAGTTCAAATTGAGTTTCTATCACTTAAAATCAAGAGTATTGAAGCCCTGGCCAATGTGGGCATTGTCCCGTGCACCGAAGGGCTGCCGATTGATTCCCCATCAGAGGACATGCCCAAGTTGCAGACGGTCGATGGCTCTTTCTCTCTCTCTCTCTCTCTCTTTCTCTCTCTCTCCCCCCTCCCTTCCTCTCTAAAATCAATTAAAAAAACATATATATATGTTTTTCTAAAAAGAGTACTGATGAATACAGCAGAGACTTATAAGATGTGCTAAGAATTACTGTTAAACCTTGAAAGTCCAGTGTAGTCACAAGCAAAAGTATTTAATCACATGAATGATATGGTCAGCGTATTTGACTTTCTCTGGCTGGCTCTGAGTTGGAAGCAGGATGAAAAATAAGGAAGCAGTCATCGCTGCCCAAGTCCTGACTGTCCTGAGCTGTCTGTGCAGTGGCTGTGGGTGGCCTCTTGGACTGGCGGTGGCTCAGGGTGTCTTGTCCGCAGTGGGCCTGGCCATCACCCATTTCTACATTTAGTCTTTCGGGACCCCCTTTTGGTCATTCTCTGACTTGAGTGTTATGGGGTAGGGGACTGAGTCATGAAAAAGTTACAGAATGTTATAATGTTATAGAGTAAAGGGTTACGGAATGTGTTGAGGGGGGAAATGAGACATGAGAAATTGAATGTGCTCGGAGGGAGAGGGGGAATGTATGAGTAAAAAGTGCGTCAGGGTCAGTGGAAGAAGGATTGCTAGATTGTCTTAGACCAGTCAGGTGTGACTCTGTTTACCCCCCCTTTGTGCTTATGAACTTTCTGTGAGCTTCTAAGGTAACACTGTTTTGCTATAAAAATCATAATGCACACTTGCTCTTTGCCACATGCCGCGAGGCTTCCCAGAGGGGGAAGGTACGGGCTGTGGTCAGCTGGCCAGCTTAATAAAAGGCTATTAAATTTAAATTCGGAGTCGGTGGTCTATCTCGTTGAGCCAACCCATAACATTGAGAAGTTGACCAATTCAGGGGATGCCAGAGATCCAGATCTTTGATTCTTGGGGGTGTCCAGCGGTCTCCATAGCCAAGTGTGGAGAGATCTCCTTGACTTTTTCCATGTCATCATGATGATCACCCAGCCAGAGCGTGACTGAGCAGATGGTTTTAAACTGGAGAGAATACCGTGCACCACCTCATGGCCACTATGACAGAAACCAGAACAACTGCCATCACCTGACAGGTGCTTCAAAACCAGGAACCCCACGGCCCAACCCAGGACAAGAAAATAAATCCCACAGGCCTGGAGGCTCAAGTAAGCCAGCCAACCAGCTTCGTTCCTTCAGACGGGGCATAGTCTCTTCTTTCTTTCTTTCTTTCTTTCTTTCTTTCTTTCTTTCTTTCTTTTTTTCTTTCTTTTTTTTTGTTGAATATATTTTTATTGGTTTCAGACAGGATGAGAGAGAGAGAGAGAGAGAGAGAGAAACATCCATCAATGATGGGAGAGAAGCATTGATCGCCTAGCCTGCTGTCTTGATCCTAGTTCAGCAAGTATTAGCAGTGATCGAAATGCCCCAGGACCCGCGAGCAGGGACTCTGCAGCCACGCCGCTGTCTGTTCCTACTCGCACCAAAGGGCTGTGCTGATCTGTGTCCCATCGCGGGCAGAGCGGTGCTGCGGTAACGTCCACCAGAGCTGGTGAAATGTGTGTCACAGTCGTTTCATTTGTGTGGATTTCCACGTTGAAAACATTGCTCGGCTGTCCCTCTGAGGAGGAGGCGGTCATTCCCCGAGAGAGAGAGACGGGACCACCAGACAAGTCCACGCTCCCAGCCTTCTGCTTATGGGCTTAGGAGGGTCTCTGCTCCAGACGAGTCTCGAGTGGGCGACGTGCTGCTGAGCGTCCATGAGGCTAGTGTTTGATCCTAAGCCTGGCCATCGGGAGGGCACTGGGGGGCAAGTAGGAAATGCTCACTGGTGGGTTCTTCCTCAGTGAAGGGGGCGCTGTGCCGATTCATCCTTGGCGCTGCTTTGCTGCCAGGGCGTGGCAGACAGAGCTCTTACAGCTCTGAGCCTTAAGAGGTATGTGATTCTGAGTACGTTTCTTACTATCTTTGTGTCTCAACGTCCTCATTGGCAGGATGCCATTCCATCGCCTGAGGTTGTAGGGGAAGTCAGAGTATTAATGTACCCTCACATTGATTTTATCTTATTAAAAGTCCAGCATTGACTGTAATGAAGTGTGAATCGGAGGAAACAGCTGGATTTGTTTTCCAGGGCAGCATTTAAAACTTAGAAAATGTCGAGAGCATAGGAGGTATTTTTTCTGGCAGTTCACTCACAGGCCAGCAAGTGGACGCGTGACTGCGTTGACTAGGGGACACTCAGGCTTATTAGTGGCGACCGAAGAGAATGTGTTTCTCTCCTGTGTCAGACATAGTAGCTCTGGTGGGTGGTTTCGCATCCTCACTAATGGTTTACTTCAGGAGCCTCCGCTTCTTGAATTTTCCCTGGGGAGGAAGCCCGAGAAGATAAGTGAGAGAAGGAGATGCTCTCCAATGACCATCATTTTCATTTCGGTATATTTGTGGAGGAAGGGCACGTACCCTGCTGTGTATCTTGGGCTTTAGGACAGATCCATGAGCTGACCCCTCCCTCCCTCCCTCCTTCTCCTCCATTCTTCCCCTCCTCCTCCTCCTCCTTCTCCTCTTCCTCCTCCTCCTCCTCCTCCTCCTCCTTCTTCTTCTTCTTCTTCTTCTTCTTCTTCTTCTTCTTCTTCTTCTCTCTCTCTCTCTCTCTCTCTCTCCTCCTCTCTCTCTATCTCTCTCTCTTAGAACTAGGCTTAAAAATAGCATGAGTGACATTTTCTTTGGAAAGATTCAGTGGTGACGTCATAGCATGTCATTCCAATGTCATCGGGAGTTTCTGCCCCTTTGAGGAAGGTTCTGGGCCAGGGGCCTGTCATCTGGACAGGGAAACATTTTTCTGAAACTCCATTTTCATTGGAAGGCAGGTTTAGTTTTTATTTCCTTGCTTGACACTTCTTAGTTCTACTCTGATTCATAGTAATGACTTATAACACAGGTAGAAAAGCCCAAGAAGTTTACAGAATGTGATTGAGAGGACGCCAAGCGGTCCCACCCACTGAGCCCTGCAGGCCTGGGCTGTTGGCAGTCAATGGCTGCCCGCTGTGTTCCCTTGGAGACTTGCCCCAAATTATTTCCTGAGGGCAGCCTCCTTCTTAGGGTGGGTCAGCATAGGGTATAAAGGCAGGGCCCTTGCTTCAATCTGGTACAACTCTGGGGGGACACCCAGACCCGTAGCTGCTGGACGGGTGGGGGAGCCGCTGTGTGAATGCGCGGGAGGCCACGCCCAGCTTAATCTCCCTTGCTTCCCTCCCCACAGGTTTAGCCCCAGAAAGCTTCCAGCATACAAACCTCCCTCCAGCTCACAGAGAATCTAACTGTAACAATGACCAAAATATTTGCACAGGGGAACCATATTATTCTACTTTCCTCACGGCCTTTTTCATAATTAAACATTACTTTTCTTTTTAATCCTCATCAGAGGGTGTTTTATTTATTTATCATTTTTTATTTTTTATTTTAGAGAGAAAGGAAGGGAGGGGAGAGAGAGAGAGAAAAAGAGAGAGAGAGAGAAGAGAAAAACATCGACTGGTTGCCTCCCGTAAGTGCCATGACTGGAGATGGAACCCACAACCTGGGCATGTGCCCTAACTAAGAATAGAACCTACGACCCTTCAGTGCACAGGACGACACTCCAACCAATGGAGCCACCTGGCCAGGGCTCAACATTTCTTAAAATCATGTCCTCATTGTTACACGGAAACACTTATTTCATTAAAGAAACTTTGAAGTTATGCCCCATCAAGAGCTGCCTTCAGAACATGGCTTGTTAAGAGATTTCAAGCATTTAGCATCTTCCTCAAACTTGTTCAGCTCCCATGATGTAATCTAATGGACACAGAATTCACAGCGGCTTGAACACATACAAGGAAGATGAAGTGGTTTATGGCTTTCTTAACAAAATCAATGCCGTGAGCCTGCTTCCTGTGATGGCTGAGGGATCTCCACATCTGACTTGCATTAGCGCGAAGTACACACTTTCCAGGTTGTTTATTTCACATTCACAGCCTTCAAAGCTGAGAGAATGCAAGGCTGTAATGTTTTCTTTAGCAATTAAGTGCTAATTACCTGACATTAAATCAGTACTTCTCCAATACTGGCTTTTGGTTTCTTGAACCTCCTAACTCTGGGTGATAACTTTTTCAAAATTGGGATATCATGTGCTCTTAGTTGTTTGACTAGACAGCCAGAACTGCCCGATAGGGTGGCCAGTCAGCAAGTCAAAACACAGGGACCCATTAAGTATTTGTATGTTGCAAATATTACAGGGACTATACTTACACTAAAAAATTATTTATTGTTCATCTAAAATCCAAATTGAACGGGTGTCCTAGATGTTCTCTGGCAATCCCAGACTCAGGCTCCTGGGCACCCCTGGGCTGGACCCAGGCTTTAGAGCAGCGGTTCTCAACCTGTGGGTCGCGACCCCTTTGGGGGTCGAATGATCCTTTCACAGGGGTCGCCTAAGACCATCGGAAAACACATATTGAATATATAATTACATATTGTTTTTGTGATTAATCACTATGCTTTAATTATGTTCAATTGGTAACAATGAAAATACATCCTGCATATCAGATATTTACATTACGATTCATAACAGTAGCAAAATTACAGTTATGAAGTAGCAACGAAAATAATTTTATGGTTGGGGGTCACCACAAATGAGGAACTGTATTAAAGGGTCGTGGCATTAGGAAGGTTGAGAACCACTGCTTTAGAGTCTGCCCACCTGCGCCTCTCATCTGGGTGAGCAGTCCTTGGGGCCAAATGGACACACCCACCCACTCCTACCCCCTCCTTACACCCTGCACTGGGAACCTGCAACTAACTCCCAAATCTCCCTCCTAACCTGCCCTGGATGTGTTTTTCTGAACATTTGTTTTGGCTCCCGCCCCACAGAGTTTTTTTTTTTGTTTGCTTTTTGTTAATTCTCACCCAAGGATACTTTTTTTCATTGATTTTTTAGGAAGAGTGAAACATCGATGTGAGAGAGACACTCAATCCAGGTCCATTCCCTTGACCCGGGATCTAACCCATGACCCTTCGGTGTGCAGGCTGCCGCTCTAACCACTGAGCCACGCTAACCAGGGCTGTGTGTGTTCTAAATGAAGGGAGTTCTTTTTATTTTTATCCTCACTCAAGGAGGTGTTTAGAGGTAGGGAGACATGTTTAGAGACAGGAAGAGAGAGAAAGAGAGAGGCTGGAAGTGTACTGAGTGGGGATCAAACCCACAACCCAGGTGTGTGCCTGGACCAGGAATGGAACCGGCAACCTTTCGGTGCACAAGACAACCCTCAACCAACTGAGCCACCCCGGGCAGCCCGGCACATGCTGTGTGTTCTCTGCTGGCCTCCAGGGGGTGGGGCCAGTGAGGGCGGAGACAAGTTTCCGCTTACAACGCCCATAGCAGGGGCTTCCATGTCCTTCTAGCCCCTGGAACATTTCCATTTGTTTCAATTCATCTGCTTGCGGGGAATTTCCATGTAGACATTTTACCAACAAATGGGTGCTTGTGAAAAGAAACCGAAAAAAAAATCCATGTCGCCATGAACAGCAAGGACACTGCAAAGTGAAGTGTCTGCCTCGTGTCCCGAGCCTTTGAGGGGGTGGCTCGGCTCAGCTCTGCACGGGGATGGGTGTAGTGCTGGCCGTTCTCCAGGCCCCGAGTGCGCAGCCCCCGGTCTGTTGGTTTCAGAAGGAACACAGCCCCAGTTGTACGTGCAGTTTCTGGTTTGTGAGGAGAAAAAAATTAAGTAGAGGGAAGACACAAGAGAAAAGCAGGCTTTTGTGGAAATTCCCTGCACTGGGCTGTTTATGGCGTGGACAGTGCTTACTTAACCTCATAGAATGAGTAAGTTAATATTTACCTGTGGCTCGGGATTGCATGAGCACACCTGTGTAGGTACATAACAAGAAGGGACTTTTAAAAAATGGCATGTTGTTTGTTAGGATTGCATTTGGCTTCATGTAACCAGAAGCCAACTAGAGCGGCTTCAGAACGTCAGGTGTTGCCCTGGCCGGGGCCTGGGTTGGTTGGAGTGTTGCCCCGATACACCAAGGTGGTGGATTCAGTCCCTGGTCAGGGCACATAGGAGAATCAACTACTGAATGCCAAAATAAGTGGAATAACAAATCTCTCTCTCTCTCTCTCTCCTCCCCCCCCCTCAAATCAATTAAAAAAAACACCCAAATGTCAGGTGTTTATTTCCTCCCGATGCCCCTGAGGACCCCGCTTCTTTCTGCGTGTCTCCTCTGCAGAGAGCTTCGCTTTCATCCTCTGCGAGCAAGTGGCTGAGCCTTCTGGACAGGAAGGGGAAAGGTGAAGGGTAAAATAATGTTGCCAACTCTGTCTTCTTCGTAAATGATTTCTTGGAGGTTGTGACCAGCTAACTTTGCTCATATCACACTGGCCTCTAATGTGTGAGAGAGCCAACCCCAGCTGCAAGGGAGGCTGAGTGGCCAGTGTTTCTGCAGGGCACTGCTCGCCCTAACAGTGTCTGGGATCTCTTAGAAAGGACAATGGAAAGCAAGATACTGGGTAGGACGTTAGCCTTCTCTGCCACTGGTGGACAGCAAATGCATTCTTTAAAAAGCCAGGCATTTTTCCTCCCAACATACGTAACAGGCAAGCCCATTACCACACAGCACATTAAATAGATATGAGTAGAATAAATAATATTTCTAGCCCGGCTGACGTGGCTTAGTGACTGAGCGTCGACCTATGCACCAGGAGGTCACAGTTGGATTCCCATTTGGGGCATGTGCCTGGGTTTCGGGCTCAATCCCCAGTGTGGGGCGTGCAGGAGGCAGCCGATCAGTGATTCTCTCTCATCATGGATGTTTCTATCTCTCTATCCCTGTCTCCTCCTCTCTGCTATCAATAAAAATATCTTTAAAAAAATAATATTTCTAACCAACATTAGTGCTATTGATTTGTCCACAAGTTAGCCCATAGGTTGGGAGCTCGTCTCTCTAGGTGTTCCCTCTATACGGTAGATCTGAGCAGCAGCTAGTCAAAAATTCTTTACATAATGGAATTCCTGCCAATGCCAAAATGTGCTGTACCATTACACTTCAAAAATAAGTTTAAAAAGGCAGAGTATCGCGTGTCTTTGTTAAAAACACTGGATTGTTAGACACAATCATTTTAAAATGCGAACATGAAAGCTAAACTTACAGTATTTTTCAATGCATGCTCTAAAGAAGGCATGAAAACAAGGCCAACCTGGGCCTCGACCCGCTGGAGCTTATCAGCTACGAGGCTATAACCTAGTAGCATGCCTGGCTGTAGCGGTGCCTGATGGGTGCCAAGCGTGAGTGGCGCCCGGCCGGAGGCGGGTGCAGTGGGCGCAGGAATAGAGGGAGGTCTCCTGCGTTTGCCGAGGGCAGCCGCATGGTCTTCAGCTGACTGACACCTAAAAACACTGGAAGAGCCTCTACACCTGGAGAGCTAGGCCACGCAGCCGGCTGAAGGCCAAGGCCAAGGCAAGTCTCCAGGCAACACTGGAGGAAGGTGCATCACCCGCAGGCTCAGCGGCTTATGAAACTGAGGTGCCACCTCGGAGTACAGAACCCAAGTGCCTTCATGGAAGAGGAGGAACCGCAGTGCTAACGGCAGTAAGCACAGTCCTGTTCCAGGCCCTTCAAACTGTCCTCTCGGTCAGTGGACACCAAACCTCAGAGTGCATTTCCAACAGACCCCTGCCGACAGTGCTGCCAGCTGGCTCATTTAATTCACTCAACCCTGCACTCAGCACAGCTCTTATTACAGGAAAACCTTCCTGACCCTAACGGTTAGGGCCTAACCCTAACAACCCTAACCCTAACAACCCTAACCCAACCCGAAACCTAACCCTAACCCTAACCCCAACCCCAACCCTAACCCCAACCCTAACCCTAAAGATGGGAGGACATAACATTTGGGGATTCGGTGTCCTGCTCGCCTTTGGGACCTGCTGGAGTTGGCCTGGGGATGACCTCCGTCGGAGGGGACTGGGGAGACGGCAGGGCAGAGGCACTGCTCAGGGCCCCTCCGTGTGTCCGACTCCACCTGAGCCAGGTGCTGGGCGGCAGGGGCGGCAGCGCGCGCCTCGCCTCGGAGGGAACAAGGGGAACTAACTCCAGGCCGGACGCCACGCCTCCCGCCTCCCGAGGCCCCGCCCTCCGTCTCCCGAGGCCCCGCCCCCTGCCTCCCGCCGTCTCCCGCCGTCTCCCGCGGCCACGCCTCCCGCCTCCCGCGCGGCCGCGCCCTCCCGCCTCGCTACGTGGCGGCGCACCGGGCGGCGGTCAGGTGGTTGGGAGGCGCCGGACGCCTCGGGGGCGGGGACTCGGCGCCACAGCGGCGGAGCGAGGAGGAGCCGGCGGCGTGGTCGGAGCGGGGCCGGCGGCGGGGACGCGAGGTGGCGGCGATGGAGCGCGGCGAGCCAGGTGAGGGCGCGGGGCCGGCCGCGGGGCGCGGGGCCGGATGGGGGCGCGGGCCCAGCAGGTGCACGGCGTCCTCGGCGCCGCCCGCCCCGCCGGCGGCAGCTCCGGGTCCGACCGCGCTTCCTGCGGTGACCGGGCTGGAGGAGGGCGCTGGCGGCCGGAGGGACCGACGCCGAGAAGGTTCTGGGAGGCGGTGACCGGCGGAGCTGCGTTCTGGGGGGAAGGCGGCCGGAGCGAGTGCCGCGCAGCTGCTCCTGTCGCTGATGGAAACGGCGGCTCCGGGGACCGCGTCCTGGCGCCTCCCGGCGTGGCCGCAGCACCCGCTCAGTCCTCCCCTGGGGAGCGTGGGATTTGTTGGCGTCGGAGCTCATGGTGGTGGCGGGGACGCAGATATTTCACTCGCCAGGGGCCCCCCCGCGGGGTGGTGTCCGTGGGGTGTTGGGGTGGGGAGAGGGCAGCTTTTCATCGGAAGGGTCTTCTCTTGCCCATGGACACAAAGCCTCGGTCTGTTACCGCCGCGCAGGGCGCACGGGGCTCCGAAAGCGGGTGCGGTGCCGGGTGCCGTGCGGGCGCCTTGGGGGTCCCTGTGTGCGGTGTGTGGCCTTGCTGGGCTGGGCGTCCAGCTTTCAGGGCTGCCACCTCCTGGAGCTCCTCGCCGGTCATAACCGGGGAACTGGAACAGACGCGCCACACGCTCTAAAAAGATGCAGAAACGCTGAAAAACACGACCGAGAACAACCGGGCCCGTTTGGAAAGTTGGTGTAGGAATGACTGTTGTTTTGAGTCTCAGCTCACAGTTTTCATTTTTTGCTCATTACCCTCCAGTGTTTTCCTTCTTGCTGATGTGTCTTATGTAAATAAACCCTATTTCACTGATACAGCTTTGTATGTTAACTTTTGAGAAGTTTAAGATTCTTTGGGGCCTCCCAACCCTTACTTTCTCTCCCATCCCTCAAATTACTGTCACACTGAGCACTTACAGTATGTAATATGTAAAAGACATATGTATATATACACACGCGCACACACACGTATTGCCTCTGTTTTTAACTTCTTGAGGGGAGAGGCCTGTCCTTTATCTTTGTCCAGGGTTGGGTAACATGGCGATTTGCACATAGTAGCAGCCATTCAAGTGTTAGAGTCAGAAAACTGATCACAAGTCTGATGTGTGTTGTGAGGAGGAGGCAGGGCCACCTTGTAAGCCAGCACTGTCCGAATTTTGAGTGGGGACCATTGGGGTGTCAGACAGCATGCACATTTGTACAGGTCTTCCATTGCCATGGTCAACACGATGTTTTTAGAACGACCATGCTTGGTACTTGTCAGGAACTGTCTGACTTAGGTGAGTGAGGGGCTGATTTGATTGGAGTTTGTGTTCTAGCTCCTCTGGTAAGAAGCAGCCATTGGTGCTGCTGCAGTATTCCAGCTGGCTGCCACACTCTGCTTGGTTTTTGTAGGACTAGTGTGTGTGTATAAGACATAGTCATGTTAGTCCTTGTTTTTTGCGTGTTTTTTAAAAATATATATTTTTATTGATCCCAGAGAGGAAGGGAGAGAGAGATAGAAACATCAATGATGAGAGAAAAGTAATTGATCAGCTGCCTCCTACATGCTGGAGGTTGAGCCTGCAACCGGGGCATGTGCCCTGAGCAGTAGTTGAACTGTGACCTCATGGTTCATAGGTCGACCCTCAACCGGTGAGCCACACTGTTAATCCTTGTTTTTAATTGTTATTCCTCCTCCTCAAGTGAAGGGTATGGAGACTGGTCTCAGAATAACAGGTGAGTCACCTGCTTGGGAAGGTCAGCGGGCTCCCTGTGCAGCTGTGCCGGGTGAGAACCACATAGCCTTGCCTTACACTGCTGGTTCCATCTGCCTGTCTCTTTTGCCTTTTTATCTTTATGTTCCCACAGCGCACAGTAGGTGCTCAGAAATATCTGTGGGTTACCTGCAATGGAAGGGAAAATGCAGGAGCCCCTTCCAGCTGTCAGAACCACTGGTGACCTTCCAGGTTGGACTCTCGCTTCCTACTTCCTCCTGTCTCCTGCTCTTTTTTCCTCTGTAATTTTAAAGGAAGTGGAGCTCTGTGGTTAGGTGGAGAAAGTTGCTGATGAGGCTGTGCAGGGCATGGGGGGAGGGGCAAGTTAATGTGAGCTTTTGAGCTGGAGTGGATGGCTCAATCTTCAGTGACTCAGTGAGATGCCTGGCTTAGCGTGGAGGAGGAGCCTAGGATTGTAAACCCTCCTGCTCACTAGCAAGTAATGTTGGCCGAAGCAAGGCTTATCACACCCTGTGCTTGGCTCTTGAATTGCGATTATTTTGCATAGTTTTTAAAACCAAATCAGAACATTTTTATTGACTGTGTGTGGACTTCCTTGCGTTTATCTGTCCCTTTAAAAACACACCTCTAGATGCAAAATTAAATGCCCTACCTCTTGTCTTAAATGCCTTTCTCTATTGAAAGTGTCTCCTTTGCCTTCTTTCCTATATGAAGCTGTCAAAATGTATCCTTTGTGTTATTCAGCAGGGCTGTAGAGTTTGGAAATGAACAGTTTTCTTTGTGTCTTCAGTGGCACATTCTAATACTCTTCAGTGTCAGGCTCAGATTCTAATAGTTCTCACCGTCCTCTGTACCAAGACTTTGTATAAAATGCTCTGCTTAAATTGAGAGCTCAGCCAGTGTCAAGTGATTTAAAATATACCCGAACTTGCTGATGCCTGTCGAGAATTTCAACGTGTTAAGCCCCGCACGGCACGTCTAATGTGTGTGGTATTTCCTGCTCTGTGCTAACTAGTGCAAACACTGTAAAAACCCTCCCTACTACCTTTTATGGGGCTGAATAAATATTTATGCTCACTACTCTGTTAGTAATAACCTCTAGTTTACCACCATTGTATGGAAGTGATAGTCAACTAGTCACTAAGCATTTTTGTGTTTGAATTACACACACACACACACACACACACACACACTTTATTTTAAGGGGGAAGGCCAAAGAAAATGGGGAGGAGGGAAGGCTGAAAGAAAAGGGTGACACAGTAATATGTCTCTGTGACTTCATTGTAATTATGCCTGAGAGAGAACAAAAATGTGAGATGTCGCTTATTTAAAAGTAAAACAGATACGGAGACACTGGATAACAATGAAGGTCTGCTCACAGATCTTCTTTAGGTGTGAGCCATGCAGGTTCTTGGTTTCTTTGGTCAAGTCTCGCGTTCCATATGGTACTGATGTCTTTGTTAGCTCACACTCACTTCCTGCACTTATTTTTGTGCGGAAGCCTGCCTGGTCCCCAGGGAAAAGCTTAAGTGGTAGGAGGAGGGGTTATGAGTGGTTAGCAAGATCTCAAAGCAGAATAATTCATGCACACAATCTAAACAGATAGCTCCCAGTTCAGAGCAAAAAAGAATACCCAATCCCCTGACCTACTGTGCTACTGATTCTTTTGTTGTGGTTCAGATCGTTTTATTTTCCTTTTGGGGTTCATTATTTATGTTTTAACTAGTGACCCGTTGCACGAAATTCGTGCACGGGAGGGGGGGTGTCCCTCAGCCCAGCCTGCACCTTCTCCAATCTGGGACCCCTTGGGGGTTGTCTGACTGCTGGTTTAGGCCCTTTCCCTGTCCCTCTCACAATCCGGGACCTCTGGCACCTAACTGCTCATCTGCCTGCCTGCCTGATCTCCCCTAACCACTCTGCCTGCCGGCCTGCTCTCCCCCAACTTCCCCCCGCTGGCCTGATCGCCCCCAACTGCCCCCCCTTTCTGGCCTGATCTCCCCTAACTGCCCCCCCTTGCCAGCCTGATCACCCCCAACTTCCCCTCCCTGCCAACTTGCTCGCCCCCAGCGGCCCGCCCCCCCCACCAGCCTCATGGCCCCCAACTGCTCTCCACTGCTGGCCTGATTGCTCCTAACCGCCTCTGCCTCGGCCCCACCACCATGGCTTTGCCTAGAAGGATGTCCGGAAGGTCTCCCGGTCTAGTTAGCATATTACTCTTTTATTAGTATAGATTGTTGGCTGCATTTAACCGAGACTCTGCCAAACTTTACTTTAACTGGGTGGGGACTAGCTGTACAGAAACCATAATCTTAGCAATGTATTTTTATTAGTAAATGTCTGAGGGATTTAATGTTTACTGGAAGTTAAAAAACGTTTGAGTTAAAAGTACTTTTTTGGTGGTTGAGAATAGTTGTTCATTTTAGAAAAATCAGTAAATACAGATGGAGAAAAAGAAAAAATCACTTGTAATCCTATTCTGAAAAGCCACTGAGAGCATATTGGTTTATAGCCATCCACCTATCTAAATTTCTCAACAACTCCCTAAGTAATATCCTTTGAATATTTCATTTTATTCCTTGCCTTAAAAAAAAACTGACTATATTTTAAAACGCTTCTCCAGCATCATTTTGACTAGCATGGCCAGGTAATTAATGCACATGACACAAAATTCAAAATGACTGAAAGGTTGCAAAAGGTAAACCTCCCTGCCATTCCTGTCCCTGGGCTGTGTCCTTGGATGGCAATGACACCACCGTTACCAGTGTCTTCTCTACCCACCCAGAGCGTCTGTGTATGTAGTTTCACATACACTTTTATTTAGATACATAATTCTGTATGCACTTGTGTGGCTATATGACAAACACAAATTGTTTAGTGCCTACCTTCACTTAAATACAGTGTGTTTTATTTTTTTTAATTTTTTAATCCTTGCCCGAGGATATTTTTCCATTGATTTTGAGAGAGAGTGGAAGAGAGAGGGAAAGACAGAGAGAAATGTCGATGTGAGAGAAACATTGATTGGTTGCCTCCTGCATATGCCCTGATTAGGGCTAGTGCTGGGGAGGAGCCTGAAACTGAGGTACATGCCCTTGACCGGAATCAAACCCAGGACCTTTAGTCCATAGGCCAATGCTCTATCCACTGAGCCAAGCTGGCTAGGGCTAATACTGTGTGTATTAGAGGTCATTTGACATGTAGAGTGGCTTCCTTTTAATGACTGTTTATAGATGTGTATTTGTAGATGTATCATGTTATTCTGGGGAACCAAAGTTTTGCCATCCCAGATATGCTTTTTGGTTTATTGATTTTAATCTGGTTATTAAGAAACAAAAGACTCACACAGCCCAAGTGCCCATCAGTAGATGAGTGGATAAAAAAAACCCCCACACCTCTGGTACATTTATACAACGGAATACTATGCAGCTGGAGACAGCATGGAGGGACCTGGAGAGCATTATGCTAAGCGAAATAAGCCAGTCAGAGAAAGACAGCATATGATCTCGCTAATATGTGGAATGAACAAAACAGAACCAGAAGCACATGGAGATACAGGGAACAGACTGACAGGTGTCAGAGGGGAGGAGAGGAAGGAGGGTTGCATAAAGAAGGTGAAGGGATTAGCCAATAAACATATGGATAACCTATGGACACCGACAATAGTGTGGTGGTGGGGATGGGGGAAGTCTGCAGTAATGTCAACATTAAAATTCTACAATAAAAACAGTATTCCAAAAAAAAAAAAAAAAAAAAAAGAAGACTCTGAAAGATCTCTGACCCTCCCCCGCCTGCCTAAAGACATTCAGGTAGAAAAACCTGCTTAAAGGTGGGAGCATCACCTTCGCAACATGTGGCGGTGAGAGGAGACCTAGCCCAGCCTGTTGGTTCAACTTCCTTCTGGGGCCCATTGTTTCTGGGTGGCCCAGAGAAAGGTTACCTACTACATGTTTGCCCTTTCTCATTTACCTGTAATTACCGGCTTTCCTTTTGAAATCCCAGCCCCCTGCCCCCTTCTCTCTTGTCCAAAGTGGTGTACAAGCTGCCGCTGCCCCATGCGATGTCTTTGGGTCCCATATTCTGATGGCACCCCACATGTACATCGGTCACGAACCTTGGATACGTTCTCCGGCTGATCTGTCTCATATAAATTTGATGATCAGCACGGCTAGAACTTGGAAGGTGGAAGGAAGGTGATTTTTTGTGTCCCCACATTATGTACCGCAAGGGTGAGATTTAACTTGTTCCCTACTGATGGATGTTTAAGTTTCCCCTGGTCCTAAAACAAAGCTGCAGCAAATAAATGTGTATCCAAGCCACCCCATAAATGTGCGGCGTGCCTGTGGGAAGAGTTCTTGGAGGAATGTGACTGTTCAGTTTGACAGTGCGGAATCCTGCTCCGAAGAAGCGGTGCCAATTATACACCCCAGCAAGGTGCCAGCAAGGCTTCCTCCGCCCCCGGCAGGGTGTTGTCACACTTTGTCGTCTTTGCTGTTCTCATAGGGGAGCAGCTATATGTTTAATTATGTATTTTTCTTAAAGTGAAGGTGGTTGTATTTCATTTGATAGGCTTAAGACCTGTATTTCATTTTTTATGAAATGTCTGTTCATATACTTGGCCAATTTTACTATTGTGTTACTGGTCTTTTTCTTCTTGATTTGTAAATGTGGCCTCTTTCCATGATATTAATTACTAATATATTTTTTCCTAGTTTGTTGTTCCTTTTTTGACTTTATAGTGTTGTTTTTTTTTCCCCAAGCAGAAATACTAATTGATGGGTTTTTATCTTTAGCTTCTAGCTTTTGACTCATTCCCAGAAATGCCATCCTCACTTGGTGTGTATGTTTTCACGGTTTTCGTTTTTACATTTAAATCTGTCCTCCATCTAGAGTTAATTTTTTAAAAATATGTTTTTATTGATTTTAGAGAGAGAGAAACATCGATGAGAGGGGAACATGATCGGCTGCCTCCTGCAGGTCCCTTACTGAGGATCAAGCCCGCAGCCCGGGCATGTGCCCCCTCCGGGAATCGAACCAGTGACCTCTTCATGCATGGAATTATGCTCAATCACTGAGCCACACCAGCCTGGCTGGAGTTTACTTAGATAAAAAGTGTGATGTGTCTGGAAGAGTTATATATGCTCTCCCTTTTCCTTTGACAGGTATTGTTCAGAAAAGTGGCAGGCTGTGGTAGCGCCATGGGAAGGGAGCGGTAGGGCGTGTGTCCACCAGAATGTGGCCGTGTGTCCGTCCTCTCGGGTCAGAACTAGTTATACATGTTTAGGGCAAAGAATGCTAGACTGAAGTTATGTCTGGGTGGAAAATTCAGCTTCACTGGATAAGTCACTAAACCTCTCTGGGGCTGACAATACCTCATGATGACGTAAGAAACATTCAAACCTGTGAAGAATTTTTGTGAGTTGATTTGAACCGAACTGTTGACAAATGCTGGGAAGGGATTGAGAACCTCAAGGGATTGAGATAATGCTCTGGAGAATGGCAGTTTTGCACCTTGTTTTATACATTACAATCAAAGGAGGAGACGGAAGTGGGATACATGAAATGTATTGGTTATAGATTAGGGAGGCAGGAGAAAGCAAGCGGGGAAACCTCTGGGATTGGACAAAGTAAAATGATAGACACACACTTCTTTTGCTTAGGTGGGTGTAGGATAGTTAACAGTCACCAAGTAGCTCAGTAACAGTGAGGGGATTTGTGGTCTCCACAGAGTGGCACCTATGCTTTGAGGGGTCCGGAAAATTATTTTGACATTCCAATGAGATGTAATTGCAGATGCAGAAAGACAATAGACAGGCTCAGTTAGGGCAGAGCTTGACCTTTGTCAGGGAAGATACTGGCCTAGGACATGACTTCCTACCATAAATTGCTTTTAGTTACAACGTTTTAATTTCAGACCATCCTGTGTGGTTCCTTTAGGTATCTGAGTTTGCAAGGCCGCCATGCAGGCCTGCCCTGAGCTGGTCAGGTTAGCATGTGGCCCCTTTTCGTCCACACTCACATACTTGTGGAAATTAAGGAAACATCTGTGACTAGCACTGGTGCTATAGCCAGAATATCTCACTATCTTATAACCAGAAAATGCTGACGCTGAATTTTCTACCCAGACATAACTTCAAGTCAGTATGTACTAACTGTGAAACTGAAGATAAGCTGTTTCTGTAAAATGCTAACCCAGTGGTTCCCATTTCAAATTAAACACTTCATTTCTTTAGCAGCAAGTGCAAGCGTACAGCGAGGCCACTACAGCGAAGTGGGTGTCTATGGCTGTGTGACCGTGGCCGCGAGGCAGTGGACAGCTAGGCTGGGTCCTCTGTAAACAAAGAGGGTGACCTTTGAATTTGGACTTGAAGGCTAAGTAGGAAATCTTGATAAGAGAAAGAGGGGCATGGAAGGGAATTGGGGGTGAGATCTGGGGTGCGGGTCTGAGGACAAAGGCCGGTAAAGAAGGGTTTTCGGGTTGGAACTGGGATAGAATCTAGGAAAAGAAGAGCAGATGCAGGAGGGAGGGTCTGCACTTGGGTGGGGTCTGTCACATTGGAGCCCTGGTTACCCAGAGCTGCATAATAAACCACCCCAACATCTCGTGATTTAAAACGGCAGCACGGATTGTGGTCGCAGATCTGTAAGATGGCTGGGCTCAGCAGGGACAGCTCATCCGGGCCACTCCGCCTCAGTTGGGACCCCTTGCAGCCTGCGATGGGGATCATCCAAACAACCACACGAGGGCCGGTTGTTCTGGGAAGGCACGGACGGCTGGAGCTCAGGCACCTGCTCGCGCCCGTGGTCTCCGGTCCACACAGCCTGTTTGCTGAGGGCTGTTTGCTTGCCTGCGTTGAGTGTTTTCTCTGGAGACCGTGTTGTTGGCCCAACAGCAGGCCGCTCAGGAAGCTAGCTCAGGGCTCCCCTGGGGGGAGTCCCAAGAGAGAGGCAGGGGGCCAGCAGTGTGGCTCTTTGTGACCTGTCTCGAAGTCACGTGGCATCACTTTTCTCTCATTCTATTAGAAATGGGTCACAAAGGATGGCCAGATTCAGGGAGGGGGATTAGACCCCACTTTGGTGGGAGGAGTGTCGAGTGTGTGCATGTTTTAAAGCCGCCCCAGCTCCTTGCAGTGCATGTGCTTGGGAGTGAAATCTGGGTCTAAGAGAGGAGTGGGCAGAAGGTCATGGTTTGGGGACCTTAGCACGGGTGATGTTTGAAGCTATTAAGTTGCTGAGGTGATTTCGAGGAAAAAGTGAAGCAAACAGGACATTTCAGGGAGGGGAGGGGAGAGGCCAAGCAGACTGAGGGGGAATGTAGCTGTTGGCCTTGTGACGAGGACAGTCATGATAATGCCGAGAGATTCAAGCCCATAGCTCGGGTGGGGGTGCGGAGAAGGAGGGCAGGCCTGGTGCACTCGGGGTGGAGTGGTAAAGGGAGGCAGCGCAAAGGCCAGACTGCTCTTTCCAGAAGCCCAGTGGTGTTCGGAAGGGACGTTTGGGGTAAGTGATGGTGATTTGCTTGCCTGTGCTTGACATTTGTGTGTGTTTGTGAAATTAGCGAAGAAAGTGGAGGCGAGAGGGAGTAATGGGGCTTACTGTTCCTACAGTATATGCCACTGATTTTAGCAAAGAAGTGTTTAACGCAAAACATATTTGAATAGTCCTATCTAGGCTTTGACCTTCAAGCAGCTCAAGTCTAAGCAACAATTCACTTGGATGTGCCAGAGCCTTGCGGACAGTAAGAGCTTGTTAAATGTGAGCGGGTGAAAGTAGTTTCCTGTCCCTGGGTGAGACGCAGGTGAGCCGAGAGGTGACATTTGAGCCAAATCCTGGGAACGCTGTGATGTTTTCCCTGCGGTGGTTTCTCAGAGGTCGTGGGCTCCCCTGGGCCGTGGGACTGACTCGTGCGGTGATTATTGTCCTGGCTTCTCGCACTTGGGAGATAGTTTTCATTCCCAGTGGCAGCCCCAGACTGGAGAGGCAGTCGGCTGTTTCCTCGGTCGTGGCTGAGAGAGGCAGACCTCCCGAGGCCTGTTCTGCTGATTGAGAAGTGGTTGCAACTGCTCCGTGCTTCTGGGCTGGAGGAGGGTGACGTGGCAGGTTCCTCCCGGTTTGGGGGCCTGTTTTCCCAGGTGCCAGCTCCTTCCCAGCTCACTTCCTCTGTCAGCCCTGGCAGGGGCTCAGGCCCGGGTCCCTGCCTGCTGGCGGCCTCTGGGGCGCTGGGCTCCCTGCAGGAGGTCTGGTGGCGTTCCCTGGCTCATCCCGTGCGTCATGCGGCTGTGGATGTTACATCTGAAGGCAGTGAGCGCTGGTGAGACAACCAGCTTTGCCGAGGGCGCTAGACAACGGGTGATCCCGGCATCTGAGCCTTAGACCTGCCACGGCTGTTCCCGGCGGCTCTCCCCATGGGCTCTGTCGTTGGCCGTGCTTCTCCTTCCTCCGAACACAGCCTCTCTCTCTTTTCCTGTCTTTTTCCTCCACCGAATTCCATTTTCTTCTTTCTCTTTTTATCTTCCCCACTTGGGCCAGAAAGTTGTTTTTGCTTTGCTTTTACTGAAGGGATTTCATGGACTCATTCAATATACTGTAATATGTTTCTTATTAGTATTAAAAATTTTCCAGTAAGAATTTAAAAAAATCCTCTGAAAATGGATTTCCTAGTTTTTTTTTTTCATTTATTATTAATTAACTAGAGGCCTGGTGCATGGAAATTCATGCACTGGAGGGGGGTCCCTCAGCCCAGCTGCCCCCTCTCATAGTCCGAGTGCCCTGAGGGGCGGGAGGCGACCTGGTGATCAGGGGAAGGTGACGCCCCATTACACCTCTGCTGCTGCCACTGCCAGCAGCGCAAGCCTCACCGGCCTTGGTTACCTGAGACTCGGGCGGCCCTGGGTGGCTGGGGGGCTGAGGGGACTGGGCCCCACCATCTTTGAGGGCGTGACAGTCAATTAGCATATTCCCTTCTTATTGGCTGTGGGCGCTGCCGTCTTTGAGGGCGGAGCAGTCAATTAGCATACTCCCTTATTGGCTGTGGGTGCTGCCATCTTTGAGGGTGGGGCAGTCAGTTAGCATATTCCCTCCTTATTGGCTGTGGGTGCTGCCATCTTTGCGATTTTTAGCATATTCCCTATTTATTAGATAGGATTACATTGCTATTGCAAAGCTAATTTAGGTCTCGTGGGGGGTGTGTGTGTGTGTGTGTGCGCGTGCGTGCGCGCCCACTCGCGCAATGACTCAAAGTTTAGAAAAATATTTCAAATTATTAATTGGAAATTCCAAAAACCGTACTTTATTAGTTTAACTCTTTGGGTTTCTGTATAATTCTGGGCAGAGTAGAAACACTTGGAGGCCATATGATTTTTAGAAGCGTTAGGAGATGAAGAGGAAACTTGATGTTTCCTTCGAATCCGAATCCGGTGCGAATCCGGTGCGGTGCCTGGCCGTGACTGTCGCATTGTCCCTGCGGCTGTTACCGGCTCCAGGTGCTGGCCCTCCCTGGCCCAGGGCAAGGCTGCTGCTGCCCTTCCCTCACCCCGACTCTCAGGATACTTGCCCACAGGTAAGAGCAGGGACCCAGGCCCACCCCCGGCTTCTGACCATGTGCCCATCTGCCAGTCCTCCTTGCCTTTGGGGAATTTCTCACGTGGGCTTTTCCCATTAACACCACACCTCACAGTCATGTTCTCTGAGCCGAACAGAAGGAAAATGTCATTGTGTCCTTCGCAGGACGGTCCTGCTCGCCTTCCTGCAGCGGCTGGAGGGGTGCGGCAGGGTGGCCTTTCAGCTTTGTGGAGTGAGAGGTGTGGAAAAGAAGGAATCTGTCGGTGACGCCGCCCTTACCGAGGCCTCCTGGGTCCTGGCTCCAGCCACGTGGTTATGGGCGGTGAACCCCTTATTTGGTCCCTGCGCTCGGCAGCACCCCGAGCGGCCACCACACTTCTGTGTTTGTTTTTTGGGGAAGCAGCTGTGCCGGTCATTGAGCCCCTCCAGTTACTGGCCCGTGTACAGCAGCTGTACTCATTTTATTTAGTGTTTTCCTGCGATTGGTAGTAATTCTTATCTTTTTTTTGCATAAGCTAAAGGTAATCTGAGTGGAGAAACGGTTATAAACACTTCTCTTTAATAAGAGCCTGGTGACCTCGGAATTGTAAGCACCCTTCCCCCATCTCCCCCTGGGTGTGTAAGCATCCGTCTCTGTTTGAACGTGCATGTTAATTAAGGGGCCAACACACTGATGGAAATATACCCTCGTTCTAATGAAAGTGAAAACCAAGGCAGGCTCGCTGTGTTTGTTCACTAGTACTTGCCCCGCCCGCTCCATCTCCCCGTGCACACCCCCCCCCCCCCCCCCCCCCCCCCCCCACGCACACACACAGTTAGTCAGTGTACAGGCTCTTAATCACAGCGCAGACGCAGGCCTCCGGGATCAGGTCTCCCTGTGCGGAGGGAATCAAGACCTGCCTGAGGCTGTCCCGGAGGGAGCAGGTCTCGGGAAAGCTGGTGCCAGCACAGCTGTGCACATGAGTGCGGGGCGCTGGGTTGTGCGTTGCGTGGGGGGGCGTGTAGACCCCGCCGCATCTCAGACCTGGTCTTGGTGACTGTGTCAGTGACCGAGGGAGGCTGGCCTGTCTCCTGCAGGCTCCCGGAGGGTGGGGCAGCCCCTCCTCTCCAGCTCAGCCCTCTCTCTGCCTGTGGGTGGGGATCAGAGTGGGGGGTGGAACCGGAGGTTCCGGGTTGACCTGCTCCTGAGGTGGGGGCCGGGGGGCGGGGGGGAGGTAGAGGCAGGTTCACTCTGCACCCTTCCCTGGGCATCGACAGTCAGCTCCCGAAGGTGTCTCCCAGGCCCCCCAGGAGGGTGGCTTCCCATAGCGGCTCAGTCCAGGGGGCGGCTCTTGTTCACGTGGAAACCTGCTTCTCAGGAACTGCTCAGACCTCCCTGGCGAATGCACACATGAAACCAGCCCCGTCCAGCGTCTGCTGTAACCTGACTGGCTTTCTAGCTCTCTTCGGAAAAGATGCAGTCCCAGGGGTGGCGTACGGGATGGCCTTGTAGCGATCGCAACCTCCACATGTGCTCCGTGCCCAGGTGTTAAGGCTGTTCCTTCAGAGGTGAGGGATACGACCCTCTCTACCAGTGGTTCTCAACCTTGGCTGCGCATTAGAATCACCTGGGAATCCTTTTAAAATCCTGATTCCTGGGCCTCATCCTCCGGAAATTCTGTTTCTTTGTTACTAATGTTGTGGCCCCACCCCATAACAAAGAAACAGAATGTCCGGAGGATGAGGCCCAGAAATCAGGATTTTAAAAAGATTCCCAGTTGATTCTAATGTGCAGCCAAGGTTGAGAACCACTGCTCTATACCTAATAATGGGATTAGCAGCTATACTTAATGTTCAGCTGAGGCTTGGCATTAAGAGCTAATCTATTCATCTCCGTACCCTTGTTATACTCTCGATGTCGAGGCAAATCTTTTTTTCTTTTAATTGGATATTTCTGCTCAGTGAGGCTAGAATAACACTCTTGCTTCATCTTTTCTGAGTGCAGGACCCAAGCTTCTTAAACAGCTAGACATCTGTTCTTCTTAAAGGAAGAAGCGAGGTGGCTGGGTGTGGGAGCCGAGGGTGGGGAGGTGTTCAGGTTAAGAGCAGGGGTGCTTTTTCTCGGCCCCGCGGTTGCACACAGCGGCTTCCTTGTCTTTCCCCAGTCACTTCAGCGTGGGTTCCGCTCGTATCAGAGACAAGCGGACTGTGATGACCTCGAAATATCCAGGACAAGAAAGCCTGACACTGGAGTAGCGATGTCCCCGCACCCAGCCCAAGAGTGTCCTTGTAGTCAGCCTTTTGTCTTCAGTGAAATTTGAAGAGTTCTTTTTATAAAGAGCGAAACTTCTACTTGATTGTTAATCACAGAGTTGAGATAAGAATACCTAGGCCAGTGGTTCCCAACCTTTTCTTGGCCACGCCCCACCCAAGCATCTCTAAAATCCTGATCCACGCCCCCCCCCCCCCCACATAGAATTTCTATTATTCAAAAAGTGAACTCCTCTTCACGTGGAGGAAGCCTAAAAGGCCATTAACTTGGTCTAAACCAGCTTCCGAAGAACATGGCATCCATGAAAGAGAGAAATAAAAGAACGAAGGGACAGTGGAAGTACTGAGGAATACATCACTAAGAAATTGTTAAAAAAATAATATTAATATATGAAGTGATATGAAGAAATAGCAAATAAAGTTTCAAAACATAATAGAGAACTGAAATGCATAAATATGTCAAAATATATATTCATATACTGTACCTGAGGCCCCTAGAACTATAAGAAATGCAAAAAGTTCACTGTTAAGAACTCATTCTTGAATTGCCCTCCTTAAAAGTCACATTACCCCCCGAGGGGCATGTGCCCACGTTGGGAGCCACTGGTCTAACCTGGGGCTAAACTGGAGCTGCTAGGCTTGTTGTAAAAGGTGCCTACGGGCCCCTCACAAGTTCCACCTGACACGGGCCCTGGGCTGCTGGCCAGTGTCTTCACTCTTGTACCCGTCCTAACAGTGCTGCTCAGCTCTCTTCCCCTCTTGGACACTTGATAGATAAGAACGGCTCTCATTAGCAATGGAGGCTATGGGTCCAAAGTTCACTCTTTATGGGAAGTCATTATGAGAGTTCTCCAGTCTGGACATTGTTCCTCAAGTCAGACTCAATATTTATAACCAAATGCAGCCTTCCCATGCCTTCCGCCTCCCAAACCGTTATTCCTCTTTTTCCGTTCTGTCCCCGCAGTGATCAGGTTAGGTGAGTCCACAGGTCTTAGGCAGTCCCAGGTGAGTTGTACGCACAGGTAAGTGTGTACCCGACATCCTAGCACCACCATGCCTAGTATTTTGGATCTCACAGATTGGCAACATTAAAATTACGGAGTTGGCCCAGCCTGTGTGGCTCAGTGGTTGAGCATCGACCTACAAACCAGGAGGTCATGGTTCCATTCCTGGTCAGGGCACATATCCGGGCTCCCCATCCTTGGCTCCCACACCCAGCCAACTCAGTTCCAGGTTTCGGGCTTAATACCCAGTTGTGGGTGTGCAGGAGGCAGCCAATCACTGATTCTCTCTCATCATTGATGTTTCTCTCTCCCTCTCTCTCTTCCCTTTCCTCTCTGAAATCAATAAGAATATATTTAAAAAAAAATAAGATTACATGTTGTCACTTCCTTGTTTTCCTAAGTCATTAAAAACAAAAAGCCAACATTTAAAAACGTAAGTATGAGATTTTTAACACCTCTTTATCCCCTCTAGAGTCAGGAAGAATATTATCTCAGAATAATGGGCATTGTTTCTAAGTTCAGTTTTGGGGGAAAAATTATTTTTCTCCTTTTGCCTCAGACACTGATTTAGTCTGGAGTTGTCCTAGTCATTTCTTGAATAGAAACGTTGATGTCTGGATTGGTCTTTCCTGGCTTGTCATACCCTTCGAGGTGCTCCTAAGAGTGACACGCTGGGCCGAAACCGGTTTGGCTCAGTGGATAGAGCGTCGGCCTGCGGACTGAGGGGTCCCAGGTTCGATTCCGGTCGGGGGCGTGTGCCTGGGTTGCGGGCATATCCCCAGTGGGACATGTGCAGGAGGCAGCTGATCGATGTTTCTCTCTCATCGATGTTTCTAACTCTCTATCTCTCTCCCTTCCTCTCTGTAAAAAATCAATAAAAATATATTTGAAAAAAAAAAAAAAAAAAAAGAGTGACACGCTGGGGTGGGGGTGGGGCTTAACATGTTCCCCCGGAAGGAGGAGGAAGAATCTCAGGACCCCTCCAGCCACTCACTGCTCCCTCCCTCCCCCCCTTTGAGCATCTGCCACGTGCCAGGCCCTGAACCAGGTCCTGGGTGAGAAGCAGAAAGGGTCCTTGCAGCTCAGCTCTCCCTGATCGTCTGAAAACTGTCTAGACTTTGGTGTCACTGCTCAGAGATCACCTGCCTTCAGAGACCTTTACCCGTGGCCGTCACTCTGGCCACGAGCCCGGCTTAAACAAGGTCCCCGCTGTCCCTTTGAGCTTCTTGGGAGCACCTGCTTTTAAAGCAAAGATGCCCTTTCCATCGTCAGGAAACCTGAGTACAGTCTACTGTTACCTCCTCCTGCTTTGGGATGTGAAAATGCCCCAATAAATGATAACGATTTGTGCTCATTTTAACAGCAGGGCTTCCCAGATTTAGAACGAGCCCCTCTAGGAATACTGCAGCCTGAGACAGTCATGCATTTTGAGCCCCATGTGGTGTGTGGAAACAAATTACAAAATAACCCACAGAGTAACTCATTACAATGTGAGTTCTTTCCAAACGACCAAGGTCTAAGGGGCTTACTAGGTTTTAAAGAGATAAAGTGCTTTATTAGATGTTTGTTTTTTTGTTACGATTGCTTGGATGTGGTGCTGAGGGGATTGGGATGACCTAAAAAATTGGAAGAGCCTGGGTTTTGGTTAAAATAGCCCCTGAATGGCATGTAAAGAAGCGGACAGGGAAGGCCTTGTGAAAGGGACAGTCACCTGCCAGCCCCAGGGGACCCCTCGTGGGCGCTCCTTTTCTGGGTTTATTCGGGAATCTGATTGAAAAGGGGCTTCTGCAGGGAGAGCAGGGGCCTCTGCGTTGTGTGCGCTTCTAGTGAACTCCCCCGAAGGAGACTGTTCTAGACCTAAAATACTTAATGTCGAGGAGTAGCTGGTCTTCCCGGGCTGGAGGGCGCTGCGGTTGCTATGGAGAGGCGAGCCGGCCTCAGCTGTGTGAGGACGCCTGGGCCTCAGGAAGGGGAAAGGCCATTAGGCCTCAGCCAGCGTGCAGAGCCCCTGGCTGTGATGAGAACCCACCCTTTCCCATGGTCCCCATGAGGAGATATGCCCACTGCTCAGGGGCAAACCCCAGAGGAACCTCAGTGTTTTTAAGTTCTGCATTAGTTTAGTCAGAAGTGGCTTCCTATTGCAAAACCTTTGCCTCATATGTTGGGAAAATCAACATGTAGTTTATTTACTATGTGCTCATAATCTATAATAATAAAAGCATAATATACTAATTAGACCGATGTCCTTCCAGATGACCTTCCTGATGAAGCTGCCACAGCGGGGGGCCGAGCCCCCTTGCACGAATTTCATGCATCGGGCCTCTAGTATTATCATGAGATTCTTCATGGTAGATGAAAGAACAAAATATTGCAATACCCGTTTGCTGGACAAGGATTACTTTCATTTGAGAAGTATGAACACCCAGGTTGAGTTGGACTATATTTTGAACTTTAAAAAAAGCTTATTACAGAATTTGCTACCTATTATTTAAGTTTTGGAGTCTCTTACATGGATTTCATCCTATAGGTTAACCCCAAAATGAACTAATGTGGTTTTTGTTATTGCTTAAAAATTTGATCTCTGTATTGCATGAGCGTGATGAGAGACCATAAATAACATTCAAAAAAAGTGTTTTGCTGCTTTCTGTCTGCTTTGGTGCTAAGAGAGGGGAATATATTAGCACTTGTGCTTCATGTTGACATGGATCTGTTCAACCCCTAGTAGATGTTTTAATGTTGGCTTACGGGATACCTATAAGTTCTAGAAATGGTCATTTCTAGTTAATTGATCAGTTGGTTGCTTTTAAAGTGGTGGACGTTGTGCTAACACTGAAGCTTAAGCAAACAAAACAAGAAATGAGTGGGTGACTGACCCCCCAGGAAGGAGCAGCGGGATGTGGGGGGGGGGGCATATGCGTTAGCCACTTAAGTTAGGTGGGGTGAGGCATGTAATTAGTCTGGAGCGTGCTGTGGGTGGCCTCTTGCTAAGTTGTAATGAGTTTTGGTCCGAGAGCAAATGTATGTTCCAAAAGATGCAGACTCTTTCATTGAGGCTGGATGTAAGTGCAGAAGCAAATTGGAGGGCTTTCTTCCCAACCCCAGAGCCCCTTTTGGGATTTGTAGCAACAAAGACAAAGAGAGATGCACTAATGGAGTCCTCCTGTTAGGGCCCGCCCTGCCCGGGGCACCGCAGGTCTCTGTCTCTGGAAGCGGGTCGGCTCGCAGGGCAGGAGGGGGATGGGGCAGGAGGGGGGCGGGGCAGGAGGGGGGCGGGGCAGGAGGGGGACCGATGAGGAGCACTGCTGGGTGTCTCAGAAGCCTGTGGTGGGGCTCATGAACCTCTTCAGCAGCTGCCTAGAGAGCCGTAGGGTTCGCAGGTGGGAGATCCGAGTCCAGGGGGTGGGGCTTTCTTCCCGGTCCTGTGGTTCCTCTGAGTGGAGGCAGGGCGCACACCAGCCGGGCCTCACTCCCACGGTCATGCTCCGTGGCACCCCACCCTCTCCTGGGGGTCACGGGGAGGTGAAGGGAGGGCAGGGTCAGTGCTGCCTGCGACCAATCTGATTGGGTCTCTGGCTGCCCCCATTTTCTGAAGGTGGAGCTAAATGAAAGTGGGCCTCTCTGCAGTTAACCCGTCTTTACTGCTGGGGACCAGCCCAAACCCTAAAGTCCGGTGGTTTCACTCCCTAGTTTTCTGTACACAGTGTGGTCCTTGAGAGCCCAGGCCCGCTGCCCTCAGGTGTGGGGTGAGCAGGCCAGGCCCGCTGCCCTCAGGTGTGGGGTAAGCAGGCCAGGCTCGCTGCCCTCAGGTGTGGGGTGAGCAGGCCAGGCTCGCTGCCCTCAGGTGTGGGGTGAGCAGGCCAGGCCCGCTGCCCTCAGGTGTGGGGTAAGCAGACCAGGCCCGCTGCCCTCAGGTGTGGGGTGAGCAGGCCAGGCCCGCTGCCCTCAGGTGTGGGGTAAGCAGACCAGGCCCGCTGCCCTCAGGTGTGGGCTGAGCAGGCCAGGCTCGCTGCCCTCAGGTGTGGGGTAAGCAGACCAGGCCCGCTGCCCTCAGGTGTGGGCTGAGCAGGCCAGGCTCGCTGCCCTCAGGTGTGGGGTAAGCAGACCAGGCCCACTGCCCTCAGGTGTGGGGTGAGCAGACCAGGCCCGCTGCCCTCAGGTGTGGGGTGAGCAGACCAGGCCCACTGCCCTCAGTGAGAAGCTGGAGAGCCGACCTGGCCAGTGTGGGATCAGGCCTCTGGGCATTCACAGCGCGGGATAAATGACCTCTGCTGATTAAAGAGTGACCCTCGAACTTGACTTCAGAGACAGGAGGCAGTAATCCTGGTGATGGAGCGTCCAAAGCATTTTCATAAAAGAAAAGCCGTATGTAACCAATTCATACGTAGAGTATGTGCTGGTGTGTGTGTGTGGTGTGGATTCAGGTGGGCATCACTGTGGGTGCTTTTTGCCACTGGGAAACCTTAGCCGTTGTTACTTATAATGCCTACTTCTCAGAAACTCGTTAATCTCTTTCAGGCGGTTAAAGGCTCAGAGCTAATGAGCGGGCCAGTCAGCGCCCTGTGTCTGAGAGGCAGTGTTCCTGGGAAGCAGTGGTTTCCACCAGTTACAGGTGCCGGGTGTGTTCCCAGCGGGCCAGGCTCAGTTAAGCACTGATGAGTAAGAACTGATGTTATTCTGGAAGCAACTGTAAAATAATTAGAATTCGATCTCGTTTTAATTAAAGCCTCTCTCTCACCTGTCGTCCTAGCCATGTGGGCAAGGCACAGGCACTTCTGGCCGGCCAGGTCCCTCTGCCCTTTCGGGGTGACCTCGGAAGAACCCAGTTCGGGCTCAGTTCTCTCCCTGAGAGAGAGAAAGCATTGACGTCGGCCATGGAGCCGGTGTGTGTGTCACAGCGGGACCAGGGCTGGGAAGTCTGCAGGGCCCTGGCTTACAACAAAGGCATGTTTTGTTGCGTTGAGAGCATAAATAGGCTTCTTTTCTCCTCTTGTTTCCAGTTCGATATGACGTTGGCATTGCTGATGGTAACACAGAACCTGCTCTCGGAGCTGAGCTGGCAGAGAGTGTGGGTCCAGGAACAAGACCAGAGGCCGAGCTGGGCTGGGGGCCGGCCTGGGGACTGTGGGGGATGCTTGGGAGGAGAGGAGAAAGCCATTCTGCTTTTTTAAAATTAAAAAATGTGTTTAATTGTTGACATTAGTACAGATGTCTCCTGTTCCCCCTCTTTACCTCCTCCACCCAGTGTCCGCTCTCCTCTCCCTCTGGCCTCCCCACAGCGCTGTGTGTGTCCAAGGGCTATCATGCATGTCCTTTGGCTCTTCTCTGCACCTTCTTTGATCCGTCTGCCCACCCACCTCCCCTCTGACGTCTGCCAGTCTGTGCCCTGTCTCCACGTCTCTGGTTCTGTTGTCAGTTTGTTTTGTTCTGTTTGAGCTCATTTTGTCGGCCCGAGGCGCTGTCCAGATCCACGCTCCTGCCTTGTTGTGTAACAGGGTATTGCTTTCCCTTAAGGGAGGGCTTCAGCTATGCCCTTCCAGTTCTAGATCATACTGTACATGTGTTTTATAATTTTAGATGTTCTAAAAGTTCACAAGACTGAAACTCTGAAAAAATATTTTTTTTCATAAAAACACTATCCCAGATGCTGATGGGTATGGGGTTTCTTTTGGGGGTGATGAAATGTTCTAAAATTAGGTCTTGGGGATGGTTTCCCAACTCTGTGAATATACTAATAACTACTGAATTGTGCCCAGTATGTGAATGATGGCTCAGTGAAGCTGCTACTGTATTAAAAAACAAAACACTGTCCTTGCCTCCTCCCCGCCAGTCTCTTGGACATGGCAGTGTTCAGTACACACAGGCGACAGGACATTGAATAATGGAGTTGAAATGATCCAAGTAGCACAGGTAGGTGAGGGGGTGGCAAGGGTGCAGTGTGGTGAAGTAAGCTCCAGGGGGCGGAGCAGCAGCAGGGTGGGCAGGCTGGGCCAGGAGGGGTCTTCTGGCAAGAGGGGACGGAGATGGTGGATGTTGTCAGGGTGCCACCAGCAGTGCAGACCTGTGTGGGAGGGGCCGGGTGCAGGTCAGACGTGAGTCTTGCGTTTGAAAGTTGGGAATGCTAGTGTTTTGGCCTTCTGGATCTGGAAGCCATGTGATGACAGAGTGGGCTGGAGGCCCGACAGTGGATGCTTTTGCGGGAATTCTGGGAGGGGGCGGAGCCACAAGATCTTCATTTGCGGAGTGTCCGTGTCCTTGAGTAGCCAGGCGAAGAGCCCGATCAGGTACCCAGACTGACGAAGGCCAAGAGGTGTGATGTGCCACGAAGGCAGAGCCCAGGCCAGATCCCAGCAGCTACCGAAGATCTGGTTACAAGCTTTGGGGTGGGGTGTTGAGTGACTTTTTGGGGTTCATTTTCAGTTTTTTCATTTGTGTATCCTTTTTGTGTGTTTTTTTCCTTTTTCTTTTTCAATTACAGTGTATGTTCAGTGTTATTTTGTGTGGGTTCCGGGTGAACAGCATTGTGGTTAGATACTTCTTTTGTTTTTGGTCAGTGTCGATGCGGAGTATACTTTCATTTCCCAAGATGCACACCGTCCGTGTTGAATGTCGCCCTATACCTGCAGTCCAGAGCGTAGGCCACTCTGAGCTTGGTTCCTGTGCCAGCTGGAGCCGCACTTGCAGAAGCAGAAGTCTGAACCTTACGAAACCACGCTTTCCTCCCCAAGGGCGTGCACGTTCTCTTCTGCAGGTTTTTATGCAATGAGGTTTTAGACTGAGGATTCTGTCACTGTTGGTATCTTGTTGCCAAAGACAGTCACCTTTTTAACATAGTTTTCTACCGAACGAGGCCTCCCCCACCCAAAGGACAACATTAACCCAAACTGGGAGGGGATTGCTGTTGAGGGCTCCTACCAACCGATGTTCGTACTTTTGAAAAATAATGAATGTCAAGGCAAAGGAGTTCAAGCAGTACAGAGGAGTGTACAGTTACAACCAAACGCTCACCCTCGACCCATTTCCCAGGCACAGCTGCCCTGATCAAGCCCCGGGTGTCCATTAGAATGGGTGGGGAACCTTTTTTCTGCCAAGGGCCATTTGGATATTTATAACATCACTAGAGGCCCGGTGCACAAAAATTTGTGCACTAGGGGGGCGCGGGGTCCCCCAGCCCGGCCTGTGCCCTCTCGAAGTCTGGGACCCCTCGGGAGATAACGACCTGCTGGCTTAGGCCTGCTCCCAGGTCAATCCCTAAGTGCAGCCCCTGGTCAGGCTCAGAGCAGGGCCGATTGGGGAGTTGGGGCGCCGCCCTGTCATGCACAGAGCAGGGCGGATCGGGAGGTTGCGATGCCACCCTCAGTCACGCTCAAGGTAGGGCCGATTGGGGGGTTGGGGCACCGCCCCCTGTCACACTCAAGGCAGGGTCGATGGGGAGGTTGTGGCGCCACCCCCTGTCACGCACAGAGCAGGGCCCATCAGGGGGGTTGGGGCTCCATACCCTGTCACACACAGAGCAGGGTCAATCAGGGGGTTGGGGAGCTCCCCCCTGTCACGCATAGAGCAGGGCCGATCAGGGGGTTGAGGAGCTCCCCCCTGTCACTCACAGAGTAGGGCCAATAGGGGAGTTGGGGCACTGCCCCCTGTCACACACAGAGCAGGGCGGATCAGGGGGTTGGGGCGCTGCACCCTGTCACACTTAGGGCAGGGCCAATGGGGAGGTTATGGCTCTACCCTGTCACACACAGAGCAAGGCGCGGGGGGGGGGGGGGGGGTTGGGGCGCCACACCCTGTCACACACAGAGCAGGGCCGATCAGAGGGTTGGTGTGCTGCACCCTGTCAAACACAGAGCAGCAGGGCAATCAGGGGATTGGGGAGCTCCCCCACTATCAGGCACAGAGCAGGGCTGATCAGGGGGTTGGGGTGCCTTCCCCTGTCACGAACAGAGCAGGGTGGATAGGGAGGTTGTGGCCCCACCCCCTGTCACACACAGAGCCGCAGGGCGATCAGGGGGTTTGGGCGCTGCCCCCGTCACGCTGATCCCGGTGCCGGGAGGCATATTACCCTTTGACTTTATAGAATAGAGGCCTGGTGCATGGGTAGGGGCTGGCTGGTTTGCCCTGAAGGATGTCCTGGATCAGGGTGGGGGTCCCCACTGGGGTGCCTGGCCAGTCTGGGTGAGGGGCTGAGGGCTGTTTTCCTGCTGGCGAGTGACTAAAGCTTCCAACCGCTCCTTGTTTTCTTTTCTTTTTTTTTTTTTTATTCTGGGCCAGCTTTAGCTCTGAGGCCTCGCTGCTGAAAACATCAATACAATGTTTCGGTCCCCCTGGCTTTCAGTCCGGCTGTTTTCTGGGGTTTTGTTTAGCTTCTTATTTGCAACATAGTACATAGTTGCTTAGACTTGCAGCTGAGAGACCGGCAAGTTAGGCGGGGAACGTTGGAGTCTGCAGCAAGCAAGCCTCATGCTCGCTTCAGTGCCTGCCTGCCGGCCGCCATCTTGGCTGACAGTTAATTTGCATATACTCACTGATTAGCCAATGAAAAGGGTAGTGGTCGTATGCCAATTACCATGTTTCACTTTTATTAGTGTAGACTAGAGGCCCGGTGCACAAAAATTTGTGCACTCGGGGGGAAAGGGGGTTCCTCAGCCCATCATGTGCCCTCTCCCAGTCTGGGACCCCTCGGGAGATAATGACCTGCTCCCGGGTGGCAGAGGGCAGGCCCAATCCCTGAATGCAGCCCCTGGTCGGGCTCAGAGCAGGGCCAATTGGGGAGTTGGGACGCCGCCCCCTGACACGCACAGAGCAGGGCCCATCAGGGGGGTTGGGGCTCCATACCCTGTCACACACAGGGCAGGGCCCAACAGGGGGTTGAGGAGCTCCCCCCTCTCACTCACAGAGTAGGGCCAATAGTGGAGTTGGGGCACCGCCACCTGTCACACACAGAGCAGGGCGGATCAGAGGGTTGGGGCGCTGCCCCCTGTCATGCACAGAGCAGGGCTCCGTACCTTATCACCCACAGAGCAGGGCCCATCAGGGGGTTGGGGAGCTCCCCCCTGTCACACACAGAGCAGGGACCATCAGGGGGTTGAGGAACTCCCCTCTGTCACTCACAGAGTAGGGCCGATAGGGGAGTTGGGGCACCGCCCCCTGTCACACACAGAGCAGTGCGGATCAGGGGGTTGGGGTGCCACCACTGTCACACTCAGGGCAGGGCCGATGGGGAGGTTATGGTTCTACCCTGTCACACACAGAGCAGGGCCGATCAGGGGGTTGGTGCGCCTCACCCGGTCAAACACAGAGCCGCAGGGCAATCAGGGGATTGGGGAGCTTCCCCCTATCAGGCACAGAGCAGGGCCCGTGGGGTGGCGGTTGGGGTGCCACACCATGTCACACACAGAGCAGGGCCGATCAGGGGGTTTGGGCGCTGCCCCCGTCACGCTGATCCAGTGCCAGGAGGCCTTGCGGCTCCGCTGATCCCGGTGCTGGGAGGCATATTACCCTTTTACTATACAGAATAGAGGCCTGGGGGCTGGCTGGTTTGCCCTGAAGGGTGTCCTGGATCAGGGTGGGGGTCCCCACTGGGGTGCCTGGCCAGCCTGGATGAGGGGATGATGGCTGTTTGCAGCTGGTCACACACCCTTCAGGGTGGGGGTCCCCACTGGGGTGCCTGGCCAGTCTGGGTGAGGGGCTGAGGGCTTCTTTCAGGCTGGTGGTTGTTGATTGAAGCTCCCAACAGCTCCTTTTTTTATTTTATTCTGGGCCAGCTTTAGCTCTGGCTCTAGCTCTGAGAGCAGGTATCTGGTTTGTTTCGGTTCTATAATCGAAACAATGTATAACTTCAGCTCTGAGATCCCGGCCTATATTTGTTAGAATGTTTCAAACTGCCAGCTCAGAGGCCGGCAAGTGAGGCGGGGAACGTTGCAGTCTGCAGTCACTGAAGCAAGCCTCATGTTCGCTTCCAGCTGCCTGGCTGCCGGCCGCCATCTTGGCTGACAGTTAATTTGCATAAGGATATGCTGATTAGCCAATGGGAAGGGTAGCGGTCGTACGCCAATTACCATGTTTCTCTTTTATTAGTGTAGATTCTCGGGCCATACAAAATTATCAACTTAAAAATTAGCCTGCTGTATTTGGTCAAACATTTAATTAACTCGCCCCTAATGCCTTGGCAGGGCCAGACCAAATGATTTCAAGGGCTTTATATGACCCGGGGGCTGGATGTTCCCCACCCCTGTTCTAGAAACATCCATGCAGGTCATGTGTATAGCTATTTTAAAAATCCAGATGGGAACATATCATACACACTGTTCTGCACACTGATTGTTTGAGCTGACATGTACCTTCTTGGATGTTTTCCTTCTCTTACACATGTGGATGGATCTTTTTAGAAAAACAGCTTTATTTGAGATATAATTTGCAATCAGTAATTACCATACACTTTACCTCAGAATTCACTCGTAAGTGTATGACTGAGTGGCTGTTAGTAAACCTGCAGAGCCTGGCCACCACCCCCAAGGCCCAGTTTTAGGCCGTTTCCATTAGCACTGTGTCTGTCTTCTGTCCTGTCACTTTCCCACCCTGGGCAGACACTACTCTCCTTTCTGTCTCTGTGAATTGATTTTACTCTTTTTACTGCACCAGTGGCTCATTTTGTGGAAGTACAAAGATGTGTTTCCCTGGTCTCTATTCAAGCAAACTTAGTGTTTTGCTGATGTTTTACTTTGCTGTCTTTCTACTTCCTTTTTAAAAAATTGACAAGGTTGAAAATTTGCCTCTGAGCGAGAGTTGGTAAAAGTGATAAGGGAATTTGATACGGGCTGTGGGCTGTTGGTGGATTTTCCAGTCCCTAGCTGTAGGACTAGAAGAATTGTGGGGCCTGGGTAACTAGTTACCTTCATTTGAATAGAAAGTGCCCGAGGTCCTCCGTGATGAGGTGGAAGCCCGGGCATTGACGTGTTTCATGGATGTGCAGAGTGGAACTAAGTATTAACATGCTTGGCCGAGGGAGAGTCTGATGCCGGCTTTTCCTTTCTCACCTTGGTCTCTAAGGAGGAGGACTTCAGGATTGCTGCGTGTTCTAGAGTGTGTCTTGGGGTTTATTTTCCAAACTGCATGTTGGCTTGTGGATTCTGACCTGCTGTTTTTTTTTTTAATGAGGTGGAACAGAAGAATAGTAAACGTCTTACCTGTTGTCATTAACCTAAAATTAAAAAGGCAAAAATGAGAGGCAATCAGCGTTTATTTGGGATCACAGAATTGCAATTTGGGGAGCACAGATTCAAGCAGAAACCCAAATACTGAGGACGGGGTTTTTATGAGAAAGGGTAAGGGACTATTACACGAGCAGAAGAAAGGGATTCCTGTTGGTGCTAACAAGCTGAGCCACCCCTTGCCAGGCCTGGCGGGTCACTCATGCTGTCCTCCGATGAAGCCATCAGCAGCAGTCCTTGAGGGCAGGAGGCGGTCCTGCCGCTCTCTGAACAGCTGTTGGCAGGCCCTGTTGGCTTGGCCCAGTCAAAACTGCAAGGAGCGAGCGGGGAAGGCAGCTCCTTGGGGGTGGCTCCACTGATGTCAGCTGTCACTGGATCGCTGAGCATCTAATGGGAGGGTGTGTGTGTGTGTGTGATGTAAGCATCTGCAGTGTTGAAAAGTGGGCGCCTTCGTGGTTAAAGTTTCTCAATTTCAGTCAAGGGAACAAATGTTACATTCAGGCTTCCTGTATCTGAGCTGTTTAGAACCCTCCCAAGCGAGAAGACAGGACGGGGCGTCCATTGGCTCGGAGATCAGCTGGGAAAGTGAGCCGACTTGTCTGGGAGAGTGGGCGCTGGAAAAGAAAACGCTCAGGCAAAACTCCTGTGTGAGCCCATTTCTCTATCAAAATGATGTTATTTCCAAAGTTGTAAAGAGGAACCTTTGTATGGATGTTAGTCAGTGTATCAACTATTCAATTCTGGATTTTTTTTTTTTTTACTATAACAAGATATACATCTAGGCTAGGGAGGTCTTCAGAACATTTAATTTCATCATATCTTGTAGTTGGACATACCAGGAATGGCACTGTGACCTCCTGGCTCATAGGTTAATGCTCAACCACTGAGCAACATCAGCTGGGCTTGAATTTTTTTAAAAAGAGTTTTTGTTCTGAGACAAGCTGATGTGAGTCCTAGGAACAACCAAGAGCTTTTCATTGTTAATAAACCCATGGACATTTAATGTAAACGAGGAGATGATGAGAATGAGCTGGGATCTTGCTTACACATTTAAAATCTTGAAAATAAGTGAGGGGACATATCAACCCAAATTTACCTTCAAGTTACAAGACATTCAAGCCTACCTCACAGTTTAAAGTTTTAAATGATCCTATAATTTATATTTTTATGGTTGTTCTATGTGGGTACCCTGTCCAGAGTACACTGATGTTCAAGGCATACTGCGCAGGCGTACCTTCCTTTAACCCAAATATTGATGTCACTATTTGGCAAAAAGCCTCTTTGTCTAAGTTGCTATAAAGATGTGTTCCTGACCAGCTGGTGCACGGCTGTTTTACTAGCTCCTGTGTTTGCTGGACTGTTCTATGTGACGGCTTTGTTAGCAGCTGCCTTATGAGGCTACTGTGAAGAACTGTTTTGTTTAATGGCTCCTTGTTAGCAATGGCTACTTGCCTCTCTTACATGCCGATGACTTCTCATGTCTTCTCTGTCCACCTCCCGGCGTCCACAGCCCCTGGCAGAGAAGGACCCCTGCTCCCACAGACTGTCACACTCCCCAGGATGCAGTCATTCTGGTATATTCCATCCTCCCTCACCCTCCAAAAAATCAGATGGAAAATGATCTGGAGAAATTTGGAAAACATGAAAAAAGTGAAGACGTGAATGTTTAAAAAATTATTGCAAATTTTGATGGAAATGGTAAAAATTTTCTTGATAAATTATTAATACTTCCTGTAAGATAGGTAGATGAAAGGATGTATACCTGAAATCCACAAAATTTTACTTATTGAAAATAGAATACATAAGGCATGGTATGTCTTTTCCTTCTGTTTATAAAGTTAAGTATAAATTAGAATAAATGCTAAAGGTAAAAATTTTATAAATTCTTAATCTAATATGTACAAAATGGACAAATTCCAGGTGAAAGAATAAAGGCTGACACATTGTAGGACATTATAAATGAGATAGTTACTTCTTTTATTCAGTAAGGGGGTAAGATCATCTATAGTACAATGGACAGTGGGCAATTTGTGTAAGATAACCTTTGACATTTTTCAGCAGCTCTCTGATTTTTTATGAATTCCTTTTTAGTAAATATATTTTAAAAAATTAAACAGCACAGGGAAGTATTAACTGAAAAGCAAAAGCATCCTTATCTACTTCCCTGATCACCTACTCCCATTTCTGAGAGAGAACAGCTATTAATGGCTTCATATTTACCTTCCTATTGCTTTATATCAACGTGTGTGTGCGTGTGTGTGTGTGTGTGTGTGTTTGTAGAAATTACAAATGGGCCTGTATTTGTCAGGTTACAGGTCACAGGATAACTCCTGTAACAACCTCAGCATTTCAGTGGCTCCATATAATGAAAATTTAGTTCGCACTCACACAGTTGACCAGTGTGTGGTGCTGTTCACGGTGTCGCTCCTGGGCAGCTTTGTATGAAAGAGAAACCCTGACGCAGGCTCCTGCTATCTGCTGGCTGTGTTCCCGTCTGTGGAGAGGTGAGAAAGAGAACATTAGAAGTCCCAAGGGAGGTTTCCATGGGCTGGGCTGAGAGTGACAGGGCCCCATTTGCACCTGGCTTGCAATAAAGAAAGCTCTGGTCCCACTGCGAAGGCCTGACCGCTAGTTCCCATGAGAGAGCTGTCATGAGGTTTTAGCCACATTAAATAATTTGCTTGGTTTTCAGTTTTCTCAGCTATAAAACGATAATGATAAAACCTCGTCTCCCTTCGTGATGTTTTTTCTGCAGGCGTAAATGCCATAGTATATTCAAAGCGCAGGGGAACATATAGGGTAGAAATAATAATGATAAACATAGTTCCTTTCATCTTAATTATATAATGACTGTGTCATATTACCCATAGCTCTAGGAGCTCAGCTGGAAATCAGTGGACATATTCCAAATGAATAAAGAGAAGGATAAATAAACGCAGACTGGAGGCCTGTCTGTGGCCCAGGCTGCCTGCTTGAAAGGTGAATAAGGTGATCGACCTGTGCAGGTTCGGCGTCTTGCAGGCAACCCGGCTAGGTCTGGGCTTGGCGTGCTTTGGAACTAATTTCAGGTGTTTGTACTGAGAATATAATCCCAGTAGAAAGTCCCTGTACAGATGTGTGGGTTCAGGGGCAGATAGTGATAGTACGTGTTCCAGGTGGCCCCGAGGCCTTCTGAGGCTGAGTTTGGCTGGTCTGTTGGGGTGGTGTACTTTTTTGTTTTTTAATATATTCTTATTTTTTTCAGAGTGAAAGGGAGAGGGAGAGAGAGAGACAGAAGCATCAATGATGAGAGAGAACCCAGTCATGTGCCCTGACCAAGAATCTAGGTGTGACCTCCTGGTTCATAAGTTGACGCTCAACCGCTGAGCAACACTGTGCGGGCTGGGGTGGTCTACTTTTATACAGTGCTTTTGTGAGTTTTGTAACTTGGTGTCATGAGGATTCATGGATGGCGACATTGAGAAGGAACAAGGACTCAGAGCTCATTTGAAAAGCATTCAGTCAAAATGTGTGACCATTGTCTCTTAGTTGCATTGAATAAGGTGGCCTCTCACCTTGCACGGAGAGAAGGGTCCTATCACCTGTCTGTGTTTGGGGTTCCTGTCACATCTTGCCTTTTCTGGGGCTGTGAGGGTGGAGTTGTGCTGTGTTCACCTTAAATAACTCCTAGTTTTAATTTGATTATTTGTTCTTGGTGGGAAAGGGTAGTTTGACTTTAGTCATCTTGGTAATGATCTTGTACCTAGGTGGATATATTCACAGATTTTGTGGGGGTAGAGGAAGAGAAACCCAACATAAATAAATTTGAATGTTTACTTTAGTGCAGACTTTTTGGCATTAAGTACCACACGGGTACTATTTCTAGAACATAAGACATATGGTCATTAAATAAACCCTGCTTACTGAGAAATATTTATCTTTGTTGTGTTTTTGTTTGGCTGAAATAGTAAGAAATGCTGTTTTTTATTTTTTAAAATATTTTTATTGATTTCAGAGAGGAAGGGAGAGGGGGAGAGAGATAGAAACATCAATGATGAGAGAGAATCATTGATTGGCTACCTTCTGCACATCCCACACTGGGGGTTGAGCCCGCAACCCAGGCATGTGCCCTGACCAGAAATTGAACCAGTGACCTTGGTTCATGGGTCAACACTCAAGCACTGAGCCACTGTGGCCGTGCAACTTTTGGGTTTTGTATCTTAGAGCAGTCATCACTTAAATTATGAAAATAACCTCCTGTAGGTTTTCTGACATTTTTATTGGGTATATTTACTAATGTTTATCTATAGCTTTTTATTCCTTCCGGAATTTCTGTCCCGCGTTAAGGACGGGTTTATCTTTCCTCTGCTGATATTAACACTTGTCATATATAAATTTTTGTGTACAGGGATCTGTTTCTGGACTTCAGTAGGTTTTATTGATCTGTGTATCTTCTTTTTTTAAAACTTTTTAAAATCCTCACCAGAGGATATGTTTCAAAAAAATTTTTTTTATTGATTTCTAGAGAGAGGAACGGAGAGAGAGAGAAACATCGATCTGTTGCCTCCCATAGGCACCCCAACCAGGGATTGAACCCGCAACCTGGATATATGTCCTGACTAGGAATCGAGCCCACACCTGTGGCCTTTTAGTGCACAGGATGATGCTCCCACCCACTGAGCCATGGCCAGATCTGTGTGTCTCTTCTTATGCCTGTATTGTGTGGTTTTAATTACCACACAGAGCTCTTACTCTTTTAATTTTTTAAAAAAAGTTTATTTTATTTTACATAGTGTAAAACAAATTTTAAGTGAACACCAGGGAAAAAAAATGAAAATTGAAATTCCTCTTTTTTTTTTAAAATATATTTTTATTGATTTCAGAGAGGGAGAGAGAGATAGAAATATCAATGATGAGAGAATCATTGATTGGCTGCCTCCTGCATGCCCCCCACCGGGGATCAAGCCCACAACCTTGTCATGTATCCTTGACCCGAATCAAACCTGGGACCCTTCAGTCTGCAGGCAGACACTCTATCCACTGAGCCAAACTGGCTAGGGCTGAAATTCCTCTTTCTTTAATCCATTCTTCATAGTCTCTCCCTTCCCAGTTTTAGTTACTGTTAAATTTCTTGATTTTTTTCCCCAGAAAATTTTTATCTGTGTTCCCGGACACACACTTACCCATGGGCAAAATTGTATTAAAATGGGACCATGATCTATATACTATATACAGCATTATTCTTTACCTTGCTTTAAAAACAGTTTTATTGAAGTAAAATTCTCATACCATTCAACTCACCCAACTACAATGAGATACCGCCTCACAACTATTAGAGTGACCGTTATCAACAAGACAAGCAATGATAGGTGTTGAAGAAGTTGTGGGAAAAAGGGAACCCTCATCCACTGCTGGTGGGAATGTAGACTAGTACAACCACCATGGAAACATCAAAATCATATATTTGCAAAGATATATGCACCCACCCCTATGGTCATTGCAGCGTTACTCACAGTGACCAAGACATGGCAACAACCAAAGTGTCCCATGATAGAGGACTGGATAAAGAAGTTGTGGTACATACACACAATGGAACACTACTCAGCCATAAGAAAGGGTGAAATAGCGCCATTTGCAACAACATGGATGGACCTTGAGAACATTGTGCTAAGTGAAATAAGTCAATCAGAAAAAGCTAAGAACCATATGATTTCACTCATATGTGGCATATGAAACTGAAACTCATGAACACAAACAGCAGTGTGGTGGTTGCCACAGGGAAGGGGTCGGAGGGCGAGGGGATCCTAACATGTGGTGACAGGAGAAGATTTAACTTCGGGTGGTGGCCACACAGTGCAGCACACAGATCTTGTAACAAAGAAACCCACACCTGAAACCTACATGTTCATTGTTCACTAATGTCACTCCGATAAAATAAAATAAAAACAAACAGAGCACACCAAACTATTGATTTTAAATGGAAGTGTTGAAGGCAACCACCGTCTTCATGCTTCTCTTCCTCTCTTTAATCTTAATTTACAGAGCAAATGCTATAAGAGGGCAGTTTCTGTTTTTGTTTAAAAGTTAAAAGGGACCAGTTTAAAGCATTTGTCTTCCTATTCAGCTTGTCATGATCACCGGGGTCTCTGGCACCTTCGGAGCTGGCGTCCCTGTCGTCCGCCCTCTACAGTTATTGTCCTCTGATTTTCACATCTCAAAATTTGGAGGTAGATTTGCCCAGGGGATTATCTTTCTAAATAAAGTCCTCTGGTGGAGATGGAGTTTCTCTCTGTTTTGATCATCCTGCTGGTTAGACGTGGAGAAGGCTGCTATATGGCGATGCTGGGGCCATATTTCCCTTCTTAGAAATCTGTGGGAAGAACGAGGGCCACCGTGGTGGTTGTTTCAGACAGCGTTTGGTCTGCCGTCTTGCTTGGCTGTTTTCACTGTATTTGAAAAGACTTGAAGGATCAAGTGTAGGCCTTGAACATGGTGTCCTACTTCTGTATTGAATAGATGTTTGTTTCTGTTTAGTTTTAGATGTTAGACCCCTCGCCTGCGGGGGAACATTCTTTGAAGATGATAATACTTCTCCATAAATTTAATGATACTCTTCATTTAGCTGGGAAGCAGACATTCGATTGATTTTTTTAAAATATATTTTTATTGATTTCAGAGAGGAAGGAAGAGGGAAAGAGAGATAAAAAATTTTTTTTTAGAGAGTGAAAGAGAGAGGGAAAGACAGAGAGAAACATCGATGTGAAGAAACACATTGATTGGTTGCCTCCTGCACGAGCCCAGACCAGGGCCTTGGCCGGGGGAGAACATGCAACCAAGGTACATGCCCTTGACCGGAATCAAACCCGGGACCCTTTGGTCCATAGGCCGATGCTCTATCCACTGAGCCAAACAGGCTAGGGCGGAAGCAGACATTCGAACCACTACACTATTTTTTAAAATGCACTGGAGGAATTTAACCAGATCTGCTTGGGTGGGTGTCTCCTTGGCATTAACAGTGGAGTTTGATGATTTAGTCATCCTCTCTTTAACATGAGCTCAGACCTGCCCCGGAAGCTGCACATGACGATGCTCTCTGTGACCGCCCAGGCACTTATGGTGGGTAATAGCCCAGCAGGTGAGTCTCCGCGCCTGGAGATTTTCCCAGGTAGAGTCCGGACTGGGTGACATTTTTTTTTAAAATTAATGTTTTAGAGCAGTTGTAGGTTTACAGAAATTGAATAGATAGTATTGAGAATTCCCATATCCACCCCTCTACCCAGTTTGCCCTATAAGTGTAGTACATATGTTATAATTGATTAACCAATATTGATACATTATTATTAACTAAGGTGCATAATTTACATAAAAATGTCTAACCACTATGCTGTACACCTAAAACTAATATAATATTAAATGTCAACTATAACTGGAAAAAATGCAGGAAGAGTATTAAATCAGTTTGGTGATTGGTTAGTATACTTAGCCATCTGATGTAAAATGATGAACCCGTATCCCTAGTTCTTTCATCTTTCCTGGGCGGTATGACCGGAATTGTGTGATTTCGGGGTTCTGGGTACTTTCCAGGAATGCATTTCTCCACTCCCTGCCCCTCCCACCCTGCATCTTCCGTTATCCTGTCCTTCCCCGTGGAGGGAGCTTCCTGGGATAAATGTCATTATATGCTCTTTCGATAAATACCTGTTTGGCAGTGATGTTTGATAAAACTGAGAAACGTCGGTACGGAACACTCACAACCATAAATCCAGGTGTCATTAGTCAGATGTGTGGTGTCGGGTTCTCGGCCTCAGGCCAGGAGCCAGGCTGCCTGCAGCCTCCCAGCCATGGATTTGGTTTCAAGGCGACGTGTGGCCTTTAAAAGGAAAGATGGGAGATTGTGTTAAAAAGGGGAAATATGGGAAATGTGTCATTGGAAATGTCATTTCTTAACCAAAGTCACAGGTTCAGATAGAAATGCTCTACATTTTATATGACACTATTTCTTAATAACATTTAGGATAAAATGGGCAATATTTGTGCTGTGTATTTGTTGAGTGGCTGCCGTGGGAGAGGCCTAATGAATTTATTAGGGTTTAGAGCAAGCCCAGCGCCTGCAGGTCTAACTTGCTGGTGGAGTGTTTGGAGTGTGTTTGTTATGCCTCAGCTTGCAGATGATGGAAGCTCATGGCCAGATGTGAACTTTAAATAAGAGCCTGCTGGTCGGAGCAGCTCCTGCACTCCCCCGAGCCTCTAGCTGCTGGGAGTAGCTGTGTGCGCGTGGGAGCTTTTCCAAATTAAAGTCTGCTCCCCAGTTCATTTATTCCCTTTAGGCTCTGCACTGGGTGTGTTTATGCCCCCGCCCCCCCCCCTCCCGTACAGCCTGTCAGCAAAGTGGAAACAGTTGGCTTGGAAGAAACCCCTTGACCTTCCCATAAACTCACCACAGAGCCCCTGTGCTGTCTTAAATAGATTATCACTCGTAGACGGAGCAGCCTGCTCTCACCACTTACTCCTGGGCCATCTTCCAGACTGTGTGTATGGCTGTCCGTCCAGACCCTAAGTAATCCCTGCCGAAAAGGCCACAACAGTGACATAGCCTGTTCTGTCTCCTGGTCTAAACTTCCCCGCTTTGTGGCCTGTTAGGACGGCAGGAAAAAAGCAGCACACGCCCCAGATGCAAAAACTCTTTGACCACAAAATCTGAGTCTTAGTTTTAAAGAGATACCTATTTAGGAAGTGCTAAGACCACGTGGAGAGCTTGCTCAGGCTGTATCCTAAGGCAGACGCCGAGCTGCTATCTAAAGCAGGCCTCAGCAGTCTTCCCTCCCCCCGCCCCCCCACCCCCCCACACCCCCACACCCCCACACCCCCACACCCCCACACCCCCGTGCAGTGGGGAGGGACCCGTCCTTGAGCACGGTCCCCAGGTGGTCTGTGAACATGTGAAAGTGGGAGAACTTGGCTCTGAGCCCGTCGTCATGGAAACCACCAGGTGAAGAGGGACCCGAACACTGAAACAGCCCGTTTAAAAATGAAAGATGTGGATGTTGCAGTTAGTGACCTGGTACTGAGGGAAGAGCGGGCTATCTCGCTATGATTTCCTGTTGTGCTATCGAAACTCTCCAGTCAGAGCAGGAACGCCACATGTGCAGGAGGGCGACCTCGTGGGATAGTGAGGCCTCTTTGTACTTTTGGGATCCAGCCTCCAACTCCCTCGTGATGGAGAATTCGGGCATTTTTTGACATTTGTCAGCAGGTCCTGGTTTTCCCTGTTATAGGCTCATCTGGAAAATATGTTTGAAAATAGGTTGAGGGGGGGAATAAAGTCTCGTTCTCATTATAACTCCTGCTCTTCAATATTTCAAAAATCATTTTAAAGGGAAAAAAGGCCCCTGGCCTGTCTGCGGGGCACAGACTCGATTTCAGTTATTTTGGGAGGACAGAAAAGCATCCCGCTAGGAGGTTGGAGCGCCAGGTGAGAATTTCCTTGCAAGTCAGTCGGTCAAACAGTGTTTAACCTTGTAATTGGGCAGTCAAATGGACACAAAAATTAGCCATTCCATATGGGCCCTTTGGTTCCTGTTTTCAGTGATGTATAACTTTGCTGTCCTTAACTAGGTTGGTGGTTAAATTGTCCCGTATTTGTCCAGCTGGAACACCTTCCCGCTGGCTGCTGTGGTAACTCGTCCCCGTGTCTGATACCAGTGCCTGCCTCTCCAGTTGGGTAATGACATTGTCCGTCTGTGTGCACTTTGAGGCCCCCCAAGAGAATTTTTGTACCTGTCATAGCTTTTACATCAGACCATCCCTTCAGTATCTTTCAAAATTAGGGAGAACCTGTCCAGACCTACTTGAGTGATGTGTTAATGGGCAGGTGGAAACTTAATATTCTTTATCGTCCTTTGTGCTGCCTACATTTCCATCTGCAACAGCATGAGTCAGCTAATGGTTTGTTGCTCTGTAGTGTGCACTTTGCTGGCCAGACTGAAGGCTGAGCTGCCCAAGGGCGCCCTCTGCTGACACTGTAGAGCATAGGTACTTTCCTGGGGTTGTGTGACGTGGATTTCTCCTGACACTTTCTTTCTTTTGGCTAGTTGGTCTCTTTCTCTCCAGTAATTACACATTTATAGATCATACAATACAAAGAGTTTTGGAACCTTCTTTGTATATGGATTGTCTCAAGATTATCTTTCCCTGTAAAACATGTACATGTCCTCACCACCATGTTAATGTTGGTGAAATTTTCTATTATGTGGATGTTCTGTTTAGCATTTAAGCTATCACTTTTAGGCACATGTGCTGTTTTTCCTCCACTTCAGGTAGCACTAGAATGACCATCCCTTGTGCGCCTACCATTCATAGGCGACTTATTAAGTTGAGCTGGATGAGTGGGTAGGAATTTGACAGGTAGAAATACAGGGAAAAGAGGCCCCAGTTTGAGAAATTGTCTTGCCCAAGTTCAGATGTGTCTGAGAAACAGGAATATCAAGTTTGGCTAAAACGTGACTGGGGTAATAGTGGGAAGTGGTTGGAAGGTAGGACTTTTTCTACTGAAATGACAGACTCCAACCTGAACCATAAGTGGAGTCACATAGAAATGTATCTATACCAATAAAAGGGTAATATGCTAATTAGACCGGGAGACCTTCCACACAAAGCCATGGTGGCGGGCCGAGGCAGAGCTGGTTAGGGGCGATCAGGCCAGGAGGGGAGGGCAGTTGGGGGTGATCAGGCTAGCAGGGGGGGCATTTGGGGGCAAGCAGGCTGGCAGGAGGGGCCAGTTGGGGGTGAGCAGGCCAGCAGGGGGGGCAGTTGGGAGCGAGCAGGCCAGCAGGGGGGGCAGTTGGGAGCGAGCAGGCTGGCAATGGGGGGCAGTTGGGGGTGATTGGGCCTAAACCGGCAGTTGGACATCCCCCGAGGGCTCCCAGATTGGAGAGGGTGGAGGCCGGGCTGAGGGACAACCCCCCCCCCCCCCCCACCCCCACCCCGTGCATGTATTTCGTGCTCCAGGCCACTAGTTTGTTTATAACTGGGAAGCCAGGACAGCTGGCTGGAGTGGCCCAGATGCGGCTCTACCATCCCTGACCTGTCTCTGTGTCTTCCTCTGCCCCTTCCCAGTCTCAGCCGGGGTTTGTTCACCTGGCAGAGCAAGCGCCTCCTGACCTCTCCAAACGGATTCCCTTTCTCTCATTACTCCTCCTGGGAACATCAGGGGAGGCCTGGAGGTGGCGCTGTTTGGGTCAGATATCTGCCCTAGGGCAGTCCCCGTGAGCAGGGGGCGGGGAGCTGGAGCCAGGGCACAGGTGGGGACTGTGGGGTGCTCTCCCGCGTGGAGCAGGTGAGGTGGAATTCCTCGAGGAAAGGGGGGTGCTGGGTGGACACAGCAGGCATCTGTCCCACCACAGATGTGGGGGGTCTCCACCTAAACACTCCAGGTCGGCTGAACGGGGTGTGGCCAGTGACCCACAGAGAGGAACGGCACGAAAGCATGGAACGCAGGTTGGGTAGCAGGTCTGGTGGCGCCCCATAGAACGTGGAAAGACTTGGGGACCAGGTTGTAGGAACGTTTCGAGGGAACCTGGTAAACGCAGTCTGGTCTGCCGGGGTTCTTGTTCCAGCATTAAGAAGGGTTCAGCAATCTGGAGAAGGCTGTGCGTAGATTAAATAGGAGTCCAGAGACGAAAGATACTTTTGAAAGGCATTGGGGTTCAGAGGAGCCTAGCTGAAAGAGCTAAGATCTAAGTTCTAAGGTCTCCTGTCTCAGGACCCCATGCTTTTTATTAACACAACTTGTCCTGAGGCGAGGCAGAGATAGACACTTCAAAGGGTATACACAAGCATTGTCAGAATGGGGAATTAGCCTACGGCTGTTCAGGTGTTTGGCCAGTAGGAGGCAATCACATGTAGATTAAGATGCCCTGAACTGTCTGGCAGCAAACAATCAATTTAATGCATCCTACTCAGGTTTGGGGAAATGCCCTCAGCCATTCCCAGGTGCAGCCTTGCTGTCATGCTGGAGTTGGTGTCCGGCACTGGTCCCTGTTGGTAGTGAAGTACCTTTGGAAGGCCCACATGGCAAAGTCCGGCAGGACAGGACTAACTCTCTCCTGGTGTTTCCTCTGTCAGGCCCACGGCAGACATGGAAAGGGCTGCCCCAAACCAGAGGCTTCTCCCTGGAGCCCGACTGCAGCGGTAGGCGTCCCCGAGTCCCCCTTAGCCTGTTTCTACCTATGGTGCGTCCTACGCACCATCTCCAGACTGACATTCATAAAACTCTCCACCCCGCCTCTGCCTGGCTCAGACACCTCCAGTGGTTTTTTTGCACCTTGTGTGAAGTATAAAAGTTTGTCACTCAAGGTCTTTTGTGGTCTGTCCCCAAGTTACGTTCCCATGTTCTGAATCTTACAACTCCCTTCTCCTTGGTGTGGGACCTTGCATCAGCTGGGTTCCTGCCAGTCCATTGACATGCTCCCTGCTGTCCCGCCTCCGGCCTCTGTCCACTCTCCTCACCTGCGGGAATGACTGGGTGGGGACCTGACTGGAGACCCATAGCCAAGAGGCAGGGTGTGATATATCCGTCCTGAGATTGTACCTCAGCAGGTGGAGTAGTAATTTCAGGTATCACTTAAATTCTAAATCCTCATATTTATACACAAGACCTTCATTCCACATCCATCATGTTAGGTCGGAGAGAGCCCAGGATCGGATCCATGCAAGCATGTGATGAGACAATGGACTCCCCCTGGAATTTCTCACAGATCAACGTGCCAGATACAGATACAGGCTTCTTCTCCCTGAATCCACATACCCCCACACAGATACTGACTCATTCCTGAATACCTTGCTGACCCCCCTGCAGCTGAAGCTTCCTCAACAGAATACCTCAGCTCATGTCCCCGCCCCTCACCCAACCGAAGTATAAAAAAAGTGCCCCCCTCCATGTTGGCGTGAATCCACGTGCCCTGTCTTTGGGGGTACGTGGGTCTCCCAGGGACGCAGAATAAACTTTCCTTTCCTTTCTTTTCTGATTCACTGGACTCTCTATTTCTTGCGCCGCCTCCTGAGCCACCTAACCTAACACATCAGCCAGACCTTCAGGGCAGGTACCACCATGGAGAATCAGTGCCCCGGCAAGGAGGACGAGGGCCCAGGGGGCTGGAGCACGTTCTGTGTGTTACTGCTGTGGACGAGGGAGCTGGGAGGGGGAGGGCTTCCAGGAAGAGGTGGCCACGCTCCTGCCTGGATCTTGAAAGATGAATGACTTTGGAAGGAGAAAAAAAGGTGGCACTTCAGGCGGAGGGTGTCGTGTGGCCTTCCCGACTGCAGATCAAGGGCCGGGGGTTTGGAGGGACGGGGACACGTGTGGAGGTGGCTGTGCTTACGCCGTCGGTCAGTATCGCTGCCTCTGTCTTGGCTCCGGCTGCTCTATAAGTGACCATGGCCTGGATGGCTGATGACAGTGACACCCGTTTCTCACAGTTCTGGGGGTGACAAGTCCAAGGTCAGGGTGGATCTGATTCCTGGTGGGAGCCCTTGTCCTGGTTGGCAGATGGCTGTTGTCTTTTGTGTCCTTCATGGTCGAGAGAGACTTGCAACACTGTGGCTCTAGGAGGGAGAGCGGGCATGGAGAACACTTTTTCTACCAGTTAGAGACCAGTGCGTGGGGTGCTCACTAACCACACTCTGGTCCAGGGACAGTCCTGTGGTGCCTGTCCTGTCGCATAGGAGGTCCTGTGGATCTCAAGAAACCAGACAGTTCATTCTTTCAAACAGTAATAAAAATTATTCTATGTCTAAATGTGGAATGAACAGCCTCTATAGTTGTCCACATTTGGGTGTCTTTTAGGAGAAAAATACAGATTGCTTGTTGTTGCTAAAATTCAACTTTTTAAAAACTTAAGTAAGATAAAGACTTGCCCCAGATAGCGTTCAACATGAGATTAACGAAAAAATAGAATATGGGCCAGCCAGTGTGGCTCAGTGGTTGAGCATCCATCCATGAACCAAGAGGTCACTGGTTAAATTCCCAGTCAGGGCACATGCCCCAGTTGTGTGCTTGATCCCCAGTAGGGGGCGTGCAGGAGGCAGCCAATTTATGTCTCATTGATGTTTCTATCTCTCCATCCCCTCTCCCTTCCTTTCTCTCTAAAAAAATCAATAAAAACATATTTTAAAAAATAGAATATGAATCATGAGTTGGGATAAATATAGACTGTCTTGGTGCATATATAGTGTATGGTGGTTTTTTTCTTTTTAATGCTTCAGATATTTTAGGTTTTCTGTTTGCTTCCAGTCGAGGGAGAATATATTGCATTCCCTTTTTTGTCAGGAAGATTTGAAAAGGTAGGATGGCTTTCTTGTTGTTCCGCAGTGACAGACCAGGCCCAGCGAAGGGGTGGCCCTTCTCTTTACTTCTCAATAGCAGGTGAGCCATACGGGCGGAAGCATGTGGTGGGTTCCTGCGGCGAAGGCCCCAGTCCCTGGGGTGTCAAGAAAAGAAACTGGTGTAAAGGAAATGAATCCGGTGACATAGACCTTTTGTCTGATGGGGTGCCCCCCCCCCCCCCCGCCGTGGGGCAGGGGACAAAGGCAGACCCGCTTTCCCTGCACCTTTGCCCACGGGTTTGTCGCACCTGCAGAGGCGTGGCCCGAGTTCAACAAGGAGCTGCAGGCACACTGGGCGCTCAGCCTTCGGAGTTGATTCTTCTCTGCAGGACATGTGACCAAAACAGGGTCTTTGAAGAAGAGGAGGGGCCGAGGGAGGGCTGGGAGGGCAGGCAGGTCAGACTTAGTTTAGATAAAATGATAGTGGAAATACAGCTTTAATTCTGCACCAGGTTGTACTGAGAAAGCTGATTGAGATCGCAGGAAACGAGGCCTCAGAGGTGTGCTCTGGTCCGTGGAGAGATGCTGGTGCAGATGGAGTTCGGGATTACTGCCTGGTAATCCTTCCTTGTCCTGGAGGATTAGCCTGCCGGGGCCATTTTGGTCAGCTGACTGGTTAAAAACACACAAAACAAACCTGGTTGTTTCTTGTGCCAGTGCCCGTGTGGCGTTGCTGGAACTGTTGGCACCTGTGGGCCCTCCTTTGTTGACCCAAGAGAGCTGTTCCCGTGCTGGTTCCTGGTTCTGTTGCCCGCCCGCCCCCTCCCCCCCCCCCGCCACGGGAGCAGCAGCTGGGGATCAGCAGCTGGGGGCAGCGCCTCCTGGGTTGCTGGGTAAAGTCATTTATCAAACGCCTGTGCGACTGCGGCTGTGAGGCTCCGGGAAGGAGGCCCACCTCTAAACCCCGTGGACTCTTCGGCAGGTGGTGGTGTGGCCGCAGCTGAAGGACACTGGTGGTGGCCAAGCCATGCGCCCCGCATTCTGGAATGGACCTGGGGCGATGGAGCCCGACGAGGACTACCAGTCCCCCTTTGATTTTGCCGCCGGGGTGAACAAGGAGTACCTGTACCTGTCTCCCAGGGGGCACCTGTCGCCGCCCGGGTCGCCGGTGCCGCCGAGACTCGGTAACCACGAATGTCCCGAGTTCACTTGGCGTAAGGAAACCTCGGCCCACGGGGGTTGGCCGGGCTTTGAAATGATCCGTGTACGGAGGGCCGGGTGTTGCTGTGTAGCAGCCAGTGGACAGAGCTGTTGCAGATTCCAGGCAGAGACAGGGCTGTTCCATGCGCAGTGTGAGTGTATGTAAATGCAGAATGTGTGCGTGGGCTTTAGAGTTCACTGCGTATATGAGTGTGAGAGCTCTTCTGCTCACTCGGAATTCATGAGCTGATAAGCAATCTAAAAGTGGGGGGAGCAGGCCTTTGTTCCCAGTTGCCTGTAGTTTCTGAAGACATCTACCCCTGGGTTTTGTCTTTGCTAAGATGACAGCATTCCAGGTCCTACTTATGTCGGAGGAGGTCCTGGATTTTGTTCTGGAACATGAAGAGCAACATTTGGAAACACCCAGGCAAGAGCTCTTTTTAAGTAGAAAAACTCAAAGCGGCTGTTCTTTTGGCCATTCCTGCATCTGCTTGCTCCAGAGTATTCTGAGGCCAGGGTTGCGTTGGGGTCAGGGTTTGAGGGCAGCCTGAGTATCACATGGCAGTTCGCTGGTGTCACAGCTGCGGGGAAATGACCTCATCTGTAACTTACCAGAGAAGTAAACAGATTTTCCTAGAAATTCATTTTCTCCTTAGTTTGCTCTTTGTAAGCTTAAAAAGTGGGTAATTTAGGAAGAAATGGACCAGTATGCAGCGTGAAACCTAGTTGTCAGTGTTCCGGTCGCAGTTTGCACCTTCTCTGAGGGATTAGTGGCACCTGCAGCCCCGTGGGGTGTGGTCGGGATGTGCAGGAAGGGAAATGGGGAGGATGCAGCTAGAGCTGGTCTCTGGAGTTGGAACCTGGCAGGCAGCAGCCTGGTGCCGCTGGGGCCACCTCGGACCTGTCGCAAAGGGGTGCCTTTCCTACGCCTGGCGCCTAAGGATGGGCCATCCTGTGCTGACCTCTAACCCTGTGTGCAGGGGCTGTCCCAGAGCAGCACGGGGAGGGAGGGGGAGTTCGCGGTCGGGGGCAGAGTGAAAATGGGTGCAGTGCCTGACTTCAGGGTGAGCTCGGGGTCCACGTGGCCCCAGGAGGATTTGTGGTGCTGGTCTTAGTTCCCAGGGGATCTGTTTCGGCTCCTTTCACTTCCCGTTGCCATAGTTGCTGCCCTCGGATGTTTTCTGTTAGAACAAAAGCAGTTGGTAGGGTTGGGCATGTCCCTGGGCACCTTGCCAACAATTAGTATTTCAGTTCCCAGGAGCAGCCTTTAGGGGTGTGGGCTCACAGGGTTAAACACAAAATTATGAAACAGCAAAGTGACCAACAGACACCAAACTCAGGTGCCCTCTAGGGCTCAGATATAGAGGTTTGCTTCAGTTGGAAAAAAGGAGGGGAGAGGGCATTAAAACAAAAGTCACCTTAGCCACCTTCTAGTAAAAACAGCTTGGTTCTCACATATGCAAACGGAGGGGCCTGGCTTGGTCCTCCCAGTCTGTCCCCGCCCCTCAGGGCACAGGCGGCCATCTGTTTGAGCATCGGTTGATGCAGGGGCCTGGGTGGAATGGCTCCTGGGCCTTCACTGTGCTGGTTCTCATGGCTTCTGTGTAGGACTCTCAGGCCGACGGACCATCCATCCATTTACAAGCTCCTGTGGCTTTTGGCCACTATCCGTTTTCTTCATCAGCAGATGAGACGTGCTCACAGAAGGACTGACGTTCAAAGGATCCTACGCAGAAAGGTTGGGAACAGGGATCTGAAACACATATTCTTTGATATTTATCCAAAATGCCATCACGGGGCCAATGAGGAAATGATGAGATTTAATCTATGGGCAGAGTGTTCCTGAGAAGCAGTCTGCGTTCAGGGGAGGAGGAGGGCTGGCAGCTGGAGCAGAAAGAGGTTGTTATCGGGCCGTGTATCGGGCCGGGCCGGCTGGCCCCTGTTCAGAAGTGCCTTAGACTTCTTCACCCCCAGTCCTCATCAATGCCCCTGTCAGCGGCTGGAGCAGAACTTACTCCTCCCATGTGTGATGGACTCTGAGATTTTAAACTGTTCCATCGATTCTTTTGAAAATGGGTTTCACAGCCCATAGTCTGAAAAACATTGAATTCTAGTAAGTTTCAAAGTCTGGAATATAAGCTCCATTGGAGACGCCAGTCTTCCCCAGCACCTGGAATAGTGCGTGACATCCGTGGCTCAACACAGATTTGCTGAATGAATGAATGACTGGATGGCTGGCTGGCTGGATGAGCGAATGGATGAAACTGGCCAGGGCGAGTTCACACTCTGGTCCGTTTTACAGATGTGAACATTGAGGCCAAGAGAGGTGTTGTGAACTCCCCACATCACAGAGCTCAATTCTTAAGCCAGTGATTTGTTGTTTTTTTCTTTAGTTCCCACTAGTTTGGCCTCCGTGGTGAGGATATAGAGCAGGTTACTCACTCAAGGGGTAACTTCCCTTTGGTGAGGGTTACTGGACTAGTGGATTCTTGTGCCGTGTGACCTGGACACTGTGTCGTCTGCAGTGGCCAGTCACAGGCAGGTCCACGGGCGGTGGCTGGGGCGCTTTGGCCGTTTTCTCTTTCCTTCTGTGACCACCTACAAGGATCCTTTCCCAATGATAGTTACATCAGGTCTCTTCCTCTTAAGGGTTCTCCAGTGTCCAGGAGGTTGCAGTCCGGTTTATTAAAAAGCAAACTTGGTTTGTTTCTAGTGATTTCAGGAAGTAGGAGTCATTAAAAAACCTGACATACTTAATGCAGTCATATTAAACCTGAAAGCACTGGAAAGAACACACGAAGCGGAAATCCCTTAGCTCAGAGGCCTCCTTGTTGCTGTTTTACTTCCCTTGTGATTTCTGCTCTGGGTCATGCTCTTCCTTTTAGGAAGCGGTAAATCACATCTTGAAAGTTTTTCATGATTGCAAAGGTCTTAGCACACTTACTGAGGGTACACCGAATAAAAATCAGTGCAGGATTAAAGAAATGCAGACCCTCCTTTTTCCTAGAGAGGAAACTTAAGGGTGGAAGTGACTTCCTCTCTGGGAACCCCAATCTCTCCGTCACTGACCTCCCTCCTCTCTTTTGTGGGGTGCCCTATTATGAGTCTTGCATTTGGTTAGGGTTGTGGGGGATGATGGCTCCGAAAGCATTGCCTGAAGATTTTTATTTATTTTTTTTAAGATGAAGGAGATTTAAAGGTCCATTTAAGAATACCTGGAGGAGCCCTGGCTGGTGAGGCTCAGTGATTAGAGAGTCGGCCCGAGCACCCAAGGGGGCGGGTTCGAATCCTGGTCAAGGGCATGTCCCTGGGTTGCAGGTTCAATCCCCTCCCATCAGGGTACCTGCCAGAGGGAACCAGTCCATGTGTCTCACATTGGTGTTTCCCTCCCTTCGTTTCTCCCTCCCTCCCTTTCATGTTTTAAAAATCAGTGGGAAAACTATCATTGGATAAGGATAGTAACAACAAAAATCATTTAAGGAGTGTAATTAAAAACAGGAATACCCGGAGGAGGCCAGTCAGGCGTTTGGAAATACTAACGTGCTCTGCCTGTGCCAGCTCTCCTTCCTCCCCCACTGGTTCTGGGGGGGTTTGTGAGGTGAGGATTTGGAGGGTGACCTTTTCGGGGGGAGCCAGTCTTGGGAGCAGGGCTGGCCTCCAGCTCCCGTTCCCTCTGTGCTTTAGTGCCCTGTGCCCTCCTCAGCCCTGACCCCGCCCAGGGCATCTCCTGGGTCCTTGGGTCTCTCCCAGATGGGGTGGCACAGGCTTCCTGGCTTCCCTGTTCCTGCTGCCTGCTCTGTGGTGGCCCATTTCCCCCTCTGCGGTTTTACTGACCTCACCACGGGCAAACGTGGGAAACTACAGCCTCAGGAACTGAAAGTTTCCATGGCTTGTGCTGCCGAATCTCTCTTCCACAGAGAATCGATGTCGAACGGGAGGTATCAGATGCCCCTTTGCCGTAAGCCCCTGGGTTTCCCCCGGACAGGTTGGTCGCCACCTCCCTTTGGGCATTTGGCCACTTGAGAAGCTGATGCTGAGCTGCCTTTGTCACAGCTGGGCGTGGGGAGAGACTGCAACTGGCATCGAGAGCAGATGCCACACGGCTGAGGCACGGACAGCCCCCACACGGGGTCACCTGGCTCAGGATGTCCGTCGGGCTGTGGCTGAGAAGCCTGTGTTAAGTGGGTCCTTAGTGTGTGGGCCTCCGGAGAGGACCGCTATGGGCGGCCCTCTGCTGTCCCCCTGCGGCTCCTGGGATTCATTACGTCCGGAAACAGAGACCCAGGCACAGGAGTGGGGGCCCCGAGCACAGACTTACAAGGGGAAATACCTCTACCTTGTGAGCGTTTTGGATGTTACACCAGAGACATTTTGGACCACAAGTTTTACCTCCTTTTGGGTCTCTTGTTTTGAAAAAGGGGGTGCCTATTTTCCTCTTGTTTGTGCTTAAATAAAACAATCTTTAGACACCGAAGTTTCTTATTCCTACTCTGGTCTTAAAACATTGTTGCCCCTTTAAGACTAAGAGGTGGATACGGTTTTGTTGACAGAAATTTCTGGGGCTTGATTATAACTGTAGCCAATTAGAGATGTCCCTGTGGGGCGGCTGCATTCGTGTTGTCCCTTCTGTGAGGTCATGGGTGCCCCGCACGCGTGGCTCTGTGACGTGAAGGTAGGGGCCTGCTCCAAATGTAACAGTCCTTTGATAGGTTATGAGACTGAAGTTGTATTTTTTTTCTTAGAAAAGTGACATTTTTAATATTTTAAATAGAAAAACCTTGGTAGTTTTCACCACTAAGTGAGGATGAAATGTATAAAATAAAAAGCTCGAGATGTAAAGTAGAGAATGAGGAAGACCGAGTTCTTATCTTGGCCCTCACTCAACTTGGCCCTTCCTGCAGTTCATGTTCAGGGAGTGTTGCTGGTGGCAGTGTGCCAGGCCCTGGCAGGAGGTGCCACGCGGCTGAGGAGGCGGGGTGGGGACTCAGGGCTGGGGCCTGTGTCGCCCAGCCTCGTGGGCTGGTCCTAAGAGCGGAGCAGGGCCTGGGTCACAGGGGCCGGGAAATCCTGGAAGGGCAGGGGACACCTCAAATGGACTAATTAAATGAGATGAGGAGGGGTATTGGGAACGGAAAACACGTGCAAAGACATAAAAAAGAGAGCATGCTTTGGCAAGAGATGGTGGAGTTGGTTGTACAACACACTGAATGTAACCGATGCCCCTTCGCCCCCCACCCCCCTGAATTGTATGCTTAAAAATGGCCAATTTAAAAACATTAAATGGGCAAAAGGTATGGGAGGTAGTTTATGTTATTTTACCTTTTGAGTTAATCATTCCTTATAAAAACCAAAGCATGGCTGCGGACGTAGCATGAGGCGGAGTGGGAGTGGCTGGGCTCCTGCGTCAAGAGCCACAGCTCCGTGAGCAAATGGGGCTGTGGGAGGAGTTCAGGGGAGGGAGTGCCAGGTCAGAGTCAGACTCCTTGGGGGCAGGTGGTCAGTGGACTGGAGGGGACAGAGCATCAGGGAGCTTTGGGGGCAAGAGTCTGAGCAAGAAGCAGTGAGAGCCTGAGCTGAGGCAGGCGGTGGGGTTGGAGATGAGCCGTGTCCCGGGGAGGCGGGTGGGTACCAGAGGAGCGGAGAGGGCAGACGGAGGCTCAGAGCTGGATGCCTCGGAGACGTCCCATGTGACCATGCCCAAGAACTGTTCCTGGGTGAAGGGGCAGAGGAAGGGCACGTGCCAGGTTGCAGAGGAGGGGAAGAGATGGGAAGCGAAGAAGTGAGCTCTAAGCCCAGCTTCACGGCAGAGCCGAGGAGGGAGGCAGGAAGTCTGGGATGACTCGTGGACGTGGAGCGGTGGGGACGACAAATCCTTGGGCAGCATTACATGTGCCTGCTCCTCATGTTCATCACCCTTTGGAATACTCTCATACAGACCCAGAGGGCGAGCTGGCTTTGCCCATTTGTTTTCCTTTAACAGGTCATGGGGTTAGGGCTCAGTTTCTTAGGGCTCTTGCAGCATACTGTGTGGCTTAAAATAACAGAAATGTCTTATATTTTCAAAAATAATTTTTCAGTTATAGTTTATGTATGATATTATATTAGTTTCAAGTATATAACCCAGTGATTAGACATTTATATAACTTATGAAATAATCCCCCAATAAGTCTAGTGGCCATCTGACACCATGCATAATTATTGCAATGTTAGTGACTCTTGTCCCTATGCTGTACTGTACATCCCGACTGCTTTGTAATTTCCAGTTTGTACGTGATCCCTCACCTCTCTCACGCATCTCCCGCCCACCCAGCAGCAAGAGTCTGCTCTGTGTCTCAGGCTGTTTCTGTTCTGCCTGTTCATTTAGTTGTTATTTTAGATTCCACACGTAAGTGAAATCATACAGTGTTTGTCTTCCTCTGACATCTCACTCTGCATACTGTCCTCCAGGTCCTCCCTGTTCCTGCAGGTGCAAGGTTTCATTCTTCTTTACGGCTGAGTCACAGCCCATTGTATCTGCCCCACTTCAGCCATTATCTATTGATGGGCACTGGGTTGCTTCCTATTGTAAACAATGCTGCCATGAACATATGGGCACATATGTCTTTTCAGTTTAGCGTAAACAACAGAAATTTCTTATATCTCAGGTCTGGAGGCTGGTAATCCAAAATCAAGGAGTCGGCAGGGCCACACTCCGCAGCACCTGAAGGCTCCCTGGACTCATTCCAGCTCCTGTGGTTGCCTCAGTCCTGGGCATTCCTGGCTGTGGCTGCATCACTCCAGCCTCTGCTCCATCACCACACAGTGTCCCCCAGTCTCTCTTCCATCACCATGCAGTGCTCCCCAGTCTCCGCTCCATCACCACACAGTGCTCCCCAGTCTTTCTTCCATCACCACGCAGTGTCCCCCAGTCTCTCTTCCATCACCACGCAGTGCTCCCCGGTCTCCGCTCCATCACCACGCAGTGCTCCCCAGTCTCCACTCCATCACCACGCAGTGCTCCACAGTCTCCGCTCCATCACCACACAATGTCCCCAGTCTCCGCTCCATCACCACACAGTGCTCCCCAGTCTCCGCTCCATCACCACGCAGTGCTCCCCATCTCCGCTCCATCACCACACAGTGCTCCCCATCTCCGCTCCATCACCACGCAGTGTCCCCCAGTCTCAGCTCCATCACCACGCAGTGTCCCCCAGTCTCCGCTCCATCACCACGCAGTGCTCCCCATCTCCGCTCCATCACTACGCAGTGCTCCCCAGTCTCTGGTCCATCACCATGCAGTGCTCCCCAGTCTCCGCTCCATCACTACGCAGTGCTCCCCAGTCTCCGCTCCATCACTACGCAGTGCTCCCCAGTCTCTCTTCCATCACCATGCAGTGTCCCCCAGTCTCCGCTCCATCACCACGCAGTGTCCCCCAGTCTCCGCTCCATCACCACGCAGTGCTCCCCCAGTCTCCGCTCCATCACTACGCAGTGCTCCCCAGTCTCCGCTCCATCACCACGCAGTGCTCCCCAGTCTCCGCTCCATCACTACGCAGTGCTCCCCAGTCTCCGCTCCATCACCACGCAGTGCTCCCCGGTCTCTGCTCCATCACCACGCAGTGCTCCCCAGTCTCCGCTCCATCACCACGCAGTGCTCCCCAGTCTCCGCTCCATCACCACGCAGTGCTCCCCATCTCCGCTCCATCACTACGCAGTGCTCCCCATCTCCGCTCCATCACCACGCAGTGCTCCCCAGTCTCCGCTCCATCACCACGCAGTGCTCCCCAGTCTCCGCTCCATCACCACGCAGTGCTCCCCAGTCTCCGCTACATCACCACGCAGTGTTCTCCATGTCTTTGTATCTTTCCATGATGTTCCTCTCTGGATCTCTGTGTCCAAATGTCCTTCTTCCTGTAAGGACACCAGTCTTGGATGAGGGCCCACCCCAATCTAATATGACGTTATCTTCACTCAATTACATCTGCAAAGACCCTGTTTTCAGGCACTGGGCTTAGGCAGTCTAGTCAACCTTTTTGGAGGACACAACGCAACCCAACACCGTCTAATTCCAAAGTTCATGTTTGTCTCTTTCTATTCTCTAAAAAAAATCTCTGTCCCCACTTTCTTCTTCTCTATATAGTTTGAACTCAGTGATGCAAAATTGTATTCAGATCTAAAATTGTCTGACAATGGCTGAAAAGGTTTTTTCTAAAGATTTTTTTATTGACTTCAGAGAGAGGAAGGGAGAGGGAGAATCCTCGACCAGCTGCCTCCTACACACCCCACACTGGGGATTGAGCCAGCAACCCAGCATGTGCCCTCACTGGGAATCGAACCATGACCTCCTGGTTCAATGCTCATCCACTGAGCCATGCCGGCCAGGCATAGCTGGAACGGGTTTAATTTATGGTCACAGAAAGTCTTAAAGGAAGCAGTTGGCTTAATTGGGTGAAGAGTCAAGGACTGTTGGGGTGGCTGCTCCCACATGGGGGGCCTGGGCTGCACCCATAGCACCTGAGCAGGAGGTGCTCACTGGACTCCCCATCACGGCTTCATGGTAATTGTAGGTTCGAAATTCGTATGCAAAGGCATTCCTTCCCTGGCTGACGTTTTTGGGAGTCTGTGGGGAGGACGTGGCTGTCCGTGGGAAAGTACAGAGAAACTTCATTTGTATAAACCCTTGCCCCATAAACCGGTTCACACAGAACATCTGTTAGCATCGGCTCTGACCCAGCCCTGACTGAGGAGGAAGGTAAGGTGTGGCGGCAGGATGGTCGTTCAGACCTGCTCAGACGGGAATCGTCCCTTCCTCATTCTTCCCAGCTTTCCTCGCGCTGAAGCCTGAAGAACTTCATTCTCCTCAGATGACTAACGAGTTCCTCGAAGTCGGAAGCATGGTATTTCAGCACAGCTAAGGCACCAGGAATCTTTGCCCTTCTTTTTAAATCTTAAAAGTTTACTGTCTTAGAGTTCCCATGGGTGGGTAGTCTGGAAGACAACACAGATGTCAAGAGGAACCATTATTTTATGTTCCATTAAGGGGGGAAAATTGCTTTAAGTTAAAAAAAAAAGTTTATTTTCACTTAAGATTTTAATTTTATGCTCATGGACGTGCTTTCAGATTTGTTCAGACACATACATTGGTCATACCCCTCCTGTGCATCCTTTTTAAAGAAAAATAAGTGGAAGTTTTCCAGAAACATATCCACGTGCCCTAACTTACCTGAACTGCTTGTCAACTAGGAGTAATCCATGTTCGTTTTGTTTATTGAATGAATGGCAGAACGCCTGTGATGCAGCCTTTCTTAACCCTTTGCACTCCGAACCATTCTGGACATGGGCTACCAGCTACTCGACGGTACTTTGCGGCGGAAACGTGCATTTACAGACCCTCGTATTATTTAGTATAATTTTGGAACCAAGTAACGTATTATAATGATATTGGACTTATATGAATTGGGTGACATCGAGGAATGTATATTTGCAAAAAAACCAATATTTTATTGTTTATAATTTTGTACAGTATGATAAGTTTTGTAACACTCCCCAATATGCATTGCAGGCTGATTAGTGCATGTTTTACAGTAATAAGTGGTTTGACGCCTGCCACCAGGTGTTTTCCTGTTAGAATACACAATGCAGTCCCGTTTTCTTTGTCCCACATCGGGAATATGTAGTTTATTGTTTAATCCGACACAAAACCCGCTGACATTTCTTGTATATATCTTAGTAATTTTACAATATTTTGATTTAATTTCTTGTGCCATTTCAAGATAAAACTTCAGGGAAACATGCATGTCTCAAAAAGTTGCGTTGAAATAACTCAATTCCCCGTAATCACTAATAAACTGCAATGTCCCCTGAGAGGGGACATCCGAGTGATATGCTAGAATTCCGACGTCCCCTGAGAGGGGACAGCGGAGTGCAAAGGGTTAAGAGAGCGGTCTCCATTGTCTGAGCCACTCACACCTGTTTTGTAAATTTTGAGGCCGGGTTGCAGGTGGTTAAACAACTCTGCCCCTAGGACTGCTTACCTGGCAGGTTGTACAGTGCACCTCAAGTTCACAGATGTAAAAGGCAGAACTGTGCCTTAGGTTTGAATAGCAAGAAACTCCAGTCTCTGTCGACCTTCTCCATTGCCCCCTGGCGGTGGGCTCACCTGGCCCCAGCGGCCTGTCTGTCGGCTCCAGGCTCCCCCGCCCCAACCTCTCCAAGGGGACCTCATGGGTGAGATTGAAGACAGGCAGACCGTCTGTTTGCACAACTAGAAGAAGAATCGAGGAAGTGGCTAAGATGTTAATAACCTGGTGGAACAAATTATTGCCAATATTCAGTCATTTGGGCTCGATCGTGGTACCTGTGATTTTCAAGCCAGGGATCCCCGTGCGTCCCCACACCCTGTGGGAAACACCTGGCCCTCTGCGTCCACCTTCCCTCTGGACTTGACCTTTGACCTCCCTGTTCATTGGCATCTCTCTAAGAATAAGAGGAAGAGGTTAGTCAGAGCGACCTGCGTTTGAATGTCACCTCTGTGCGCAGTTTGCTGAGGGCCTCCATTTCCTGATGGAAATAAATACCCACTCTGGTGCTGGTGGTAGGTCTTTTGTTTTTATGGATTTTTTATGAGATCACATGGAAATCTCCCTGGTGGCGTGTGAGACCTCAATAAATATCCGTCATATTTCTTCCTCCTTCTCCGAGTTTTAAAAACAGCTTTCCATCAGATTTTGAGGGGGGACATTAAAGTTAATAACCAAGTAAGAATTTTTTTTATTATAGTTTTGAGTAATGGGTATATACAGTAAAATGTTTCCATTTCCCAACTTGCATGTTGCTAGTGAGAAATTAATATCTTTTCTCCCCAAAGCCAGATTTCATCTCTACAGTAAATACTGCTCTCCCACTGAGCATAGAGAAACGGGGCAATATTAGCTAGAAAATCTGCTAAGGCAGCGGTCGCCAACCTTTCAGACCTCGCGGACCACCAGAGGTCAGTGGGCCACTGTTGGCAACCGCTGCTCTAAGGCCCCATTGGGATCTGCAGGTGTGGGGAACGGCCTATTTCAGTGATGGCGAACCTTTTGAGCTCGGCGTGTCAGCATTTTGAAAAACCCTAACTTAACTCTGGTGCCATGTCACATATAGAAATTTTTTTATATTTGCAACCATAGTAAAACAAAGACTTACATTTTTGATATTTATTTTATATATTTAATGCCATTTAACACAGAAAAATCAACCAAAAAAATGAGTTCACGTGTCACCTCTGACACGCATGTCATAGGTTCACCATCACTGGCCTATTTGGACCTGATGGAGCAGTTGCTTTTGACCTCATGTGCCAGCTGCTTGCACTGTGTGCAGGGTCTTTTTTATTGTTGCTTCTCGTGGCTTCCCAAGTCTGACCTCTTAGCCCCGACTCTTTATTTGTACGTATTTTGGAAATCAGTGATTTGAAGTGTGTGCTTTAAAATCAAACCATCTGCCCTGACCGGTTTGACTCAGTGTATAGAGCGTCGGCCTGCGGACTCAAGGGTCCCGGGTTCGATTCCAGTCAAGGGCATGTACCTTGGTTGCGGGCACATCCCCAGTAGGGAGTGTGCAGGAGGCAGCTGATCGATGTTTCTCTCTCATCGATGTTTCTAGCTCCCTCTCCCTCTCCTTTCCTCTCTGTAAAAAATCAATAAAATATATTTTTAAAAAATAAATAAATAATAAAATCAAACCATCTAGGTCCCACATCCTAACTGCACCGTGTTTTCAGATGTGACCCTGGGCAGGTTAACATCTGTGTGCTTCAGGTGCCTCGCCTACAAGTGGCAGGTGACCCGCCTCACAGACATGCCGCCCGTGAACAATGGAACACTCATCGACGCCTGCTCAGAGAGGGCAGCCTGCACTGTGTGGTGGCTGTGGTGGCGAATAGTTTTCCCAAGTCACGCCTGTCTGCGGTGCTGGTGATCTCAACATCCACCGTCCTGTTCTCCTTTCCTATTATTTCCCTCCCGTTGAAACCGCACCTTTAAAGTATATATAATGCTGGTCGTTTGCTGCCACCTGCAGGCTAATATGGAGAAAGCAGGACATGTAATGTGCTGACTTTCTTCGATTCTGAATATAAAATCTCAAGGTCGTCTTGGAGGCCCCAAGGCCAACTGGGGGCAACCCCATACCCCCATTTTCTGCGCTATTCTCTTTCCCTGGTACTCTAAATACATGAATGATATTCGAATCCCTTTAGATTCTTTCTGGAATTGGGCAGCTATGCCTAAGCACTGTGAGTAATCAGAGACTGAAGTTTCCTGCTTAAGTAGATTTGTGAAAGGCTGTTTATGAAAAAGTATGAAAGAATCCTTGTTATTTAAGCCATGGGTTAGCATCTGAGTTTTGGGGTCTTGGGGGGCTATCTTGTTCTGGTTGTAGAAGTTGAAAGGTCTGAGGAAAACATTAAAAATAAATAATGTTGCCTGGCTGGTGTGGCTCGGTTGATTGGGTGTTGGCCCCTGCACTAAAAGGTTGCTGGTTTGACTCCTGGTGGGAATATATCCTGGGTTGGGGCTTGGTCCCCGGTAGGGGGCGTGCAGGAGGCAGCCAATCAATGTTTTGCTCTCACATCAATGTTTTCTCTTTCTCCCTCTTCCTCGCTCTCTAAAAATCAATAAAAAAAGTTAAAAAAAATAAATAACGTTTATAAGGAACTCTCTTATGGTTCCTTCTGTGATGCCTGTATGATTGCTACCTGTATGCTTGTCTTCCATTTTCAACCTCACACTCCTTTGTAACGTAACCTGGTGTCGGAATGCATTTGCAAGCACACGTGGACCCGGGATGGTTTCTCACAGCACCTCGCAGCGCCGCGCCCGCAGTTTGAATCGTCCGCAGTTGGGTCCGCCCTGTCACTGCAGAATAGTGGGGGGCGGGCCAGTGAGGCCTTGGTGCTGAACTGCAGGTTGAATTTGTCCTGAAAACCATAGGGGTTGACTGAAGGATTTTACCTGGGGAGTGACATGATCAGATTTCTATCCTAGAAAAAGTACCCAGGCACCCTGTTCCCAGCTGCTTCTGGGGGAACCTGTTATTCTTAGAGCCTCGCCACCCCTGACTGTCCCTTCCTCCCTGGTGTTGTCTGCAGGAGAGGGCTCACCCTGGTCTCTTGGCCACTCCAGTTTGTGGCCTCAAATAGTTTCATGTGTATTATTACTGCGATGCCTTTAGCGATTCTGTGAGCACCTTTCAGTAGGCACTGTTTTGATATTGTTATACTAGTGATTGATGTTATTGTAATTACTAACTACCATTGTGCAGTCAACATGCACTAGGCTGTGTAGCAAGTGTCCTTGTAAATTACCTTTTACCAGATGTGCACACCTGTGTGTCATTGACTCACCCTCCTCGTAGCCTGGCTGCTCGCTGGCGCCTGCTGAACGGCATGGTATTCTTCCTTCTTCCTGTCCACCTGGTGGCTAGTCTGTCATCGGCTGCGGGCACCTTGCTCTGGGTGGTGCCACATGGCTGCCGTGGCTGAGCTGGCATTTCCCAGGGATGATGTGGGGCGGGGTGGGGAACAGCCATGGTGACCGTGATGCTCAGTGGTCCCCCACGTAAAAGCACCTGCTGGCTGCCGTGGAGACTGAGCACACGCACCTGTGACAGGGAGGCACCTGTGAGAGGGGGGCACCTGTGAGAGGGGGGCACCTGTGAGAGGGGGGCACCTGTGATGGGGGGGCACCTGTGACGGGGGGGCACCTGTGATGGGGGGGGCACCTGTGACGGGGGGCATCTGTGACAGGGGGGCACCTGTGACAGGGAGGCATCTGTGACATGGGGATACCTGTGACAGGGAGGCACCTGTGACATGGCACCTGTGACATGGGGGCACCTGTGACATGGGGATACCTGTGACAGGGAGGCACCTGTGACATGGCACCTGTGACATGGGGGCACCTGTGACATGGCACCTGTGACATGGGGATGCCTGTGACATGGGGATGCCTGTGACATGGGGATACCTGTGACACGGGGGCACCTGTGACATGGGGGGCACCTGTGACAGAGGGGCACCTGTGACAGGGGGCACCTGTGACATGGCACCTGTGACATGGGGATAACTGTGACATGGGGGCACCTGTGACATGGGGGCACCTGTGACAGGGAGGCACCTGTAACATGGGGGCACCTGTGACATGGGGGCACCTGTGACATGGGGATACCTGTGACATGGGGATACCTGTGACAGGGGGGCACCTGTGACATGGGGATACCTGTGACATGGGGATACCTGTGACATGGGGGCACCTGTGACATGGGGGCACCTGTGACAGGGGGGCACCTGTGACATGGGGATACCTGTGATATGGGGATACCTGTGATATGGGGATACCTGTGACAGGGGGGCACCTGTGACATGGGGATACCTGTGATATGGGGATACCTGTGACATGGGGATACCTGTGACATGGGGGCATCTGTGACATGGGGGCACCTGTGACAGGGGGGCACCTGTGACAGGGGGGCACCTGTGATGAGGGACGGATGGGCGGACTGTGACACAGGAATAGGATATAAGGGGCACGAGGAGCTTGGTGAGCAAGATAAATAATATGTAAATGTGGTACTTTAAAAAACTTAAAGTAAAGTAACCCATAATGAGCAAAATACTAACGTTTTAAACAAAGACAGGAGCAGGAGCAGTGCTGTGCAAAGCTGTTTTGGAGCCTGTGGCAAAATTTGGGTATTTGGTTCATTGTGGGTTCTTTGAATTAACTTTGATTTTTACAAATGATTGCATTAAGAATTAAAATTGCTCATAGTGAGTTTTTTGCTGCCCCTTAAATTTTGCACCCATGGTGTGGGGGCTCACGAGTGGTGGGCGGAGCGAGGACAGAGCTGCTGCCTCCCTGGTCTTGTGCAGGAATGCTGGGACTGTGGGCTCTTCCTGCAGGAGGAGCAGGCCTGCTCTGCCCCAGGGCAGCAGGCGCCGCTGCGACTGGTCTTAAAGAATGTGGAGAGTTCACGTGGGTGCTGGTCTTTTCTCTGAATATACACATTAGGGGCTGCCAGGCGGCCTGGATAACACACACACACACACACACACACACACACGTATATGTACAGGGTGGGGCAAAAGTAGGTTTACAGTTGTGAGTATGCAAAACACAGTTTATTCTTATATTATTTAACTAGAGGCCCGGTGCATGAAATTCATGCATGGTAGGGTCCCTAGGCCTGGCTGGCGATCAGGACCGATCTGTGGGGCGACTGGTGGGATGATCGGGGCCCCTGCTTGCACCCACCTTGGCTGGCCTGGCACTGCCCGCTTGTCGCCCCTGCCCCCCACTGCTGCCGGTCACCTCCCTCTGCAGGACAACCAACAGGGCGATGGGGGGGCCCCGTTGGCACCCACCTTGGCTGGCAACCTGGCGCCAGCCGCTCGCTGGCCCCACTCCTCGCTGCCACGGTCGTGGCCTGCAGGCTGGGGGCAGCTTCTGCATTGAGTGTCTGCCTCCCTGGTGGTCAGTGCACATCATAGCGACCGGTTGTTCCACCGTTTGGGTTGCATATTAGGGTTTTATTATATAGGATTATTGTATTATTTTCCATACAAACAACTGTAAACCTACTTTTGCCCCACCCTGTATGTGTGTGCATGCCACACACACACACACAAAAGCTACGAGAAGGTGTTTCCTACACCCACTCCCTAGTAGAAGGAAACAGGCCAAGTGCTCCGCGGTTCCCCCTCGCCGTGGGGTGCTGTGTGGGTTCACAGCCAGAGGAAGCCAGAGCCTCCTGGAGCGCCCCCACCCACCCCCGCTTCCTGAGAATTACTAGTGGTGCCGAGTCACTGGTTTAGGATTGCAAGCCTCGCCAAGATTTCATTCCTGGCCTTGCCACTCCTCGGCTTCGCAGTGACTATATCATGACTGAAGACATGAACAGAAACTGAACAAATGCTGTGCTTTCTAAATTCCAGCTTTGGCAGAGTCGAAGCTGGTGGTTTTTCGTGGTTAGCGCCAAGTCTCCTGTGGCCCTTTCTGGGCAAACTGGGTTGGTTCAAGGGGCAGACAGATGATGCGTGATCCACCCTCACTGCGTGACTCTGGCTGGGTCGGGGGCGGGCGTAAAGGAAGACCGTGCTCAGCTCGCATGTCTTACAGCCTTTCTTTGTAACCCCGATAAGGTCTGCTGAGAACAGACCCAGTCCCCGAGGCTGGAGAGGATGCTGCTGCCACGATCAGTGTCACGGAGACCCTGTCCGAGGAGGAGCAAGAAGAGCTGAGGAGCGAGCTTGCAAAGGTAGGGGAGCATTCCCTCCGGAACTTGCACTTGAAATAAAGCGCCGTTTGGTTTTCTGAAGCCCTTGGTAACATCTTACAGTCAGTTCCGAGGGAGAGAAAGCAGCGTGTGTTCACTTGTTCTAGAGCGGGAAGACCAGGTAGAAGAGAGAGAATCACTTTGTTTTTGCACGAGGGAAGGTATATATGGGTAACGTGGGTCTGGAAGGAGGGTGATGAGAAATGGATGAGACGGGTCTTCCTACGTTTAATACCCTTAGCTTTTTGTCTGCATCCATGACTTTGTTCTACCCTGCGCTGTGGTTTGGATGTAGGCACCTTTGAACCTCTCTCTCTCTCTCTCTCTCAAAATTAACCATTTATAGTGCACAGTTCAGTGGTGTTTAGCACAGTCACTATGTCGTGCAGCTGCCACTTCTGTCTAGTTCCAAGCATTTCCAGCACCCCCAGAGGAGACCCACATTCATTAAGCGGGCACCCCCAGGGCCTCCCTCAGCCCCTGCTGATCTGTTTCTATGGATTAACCTGTTCTGGATATTTCATAGAAATAGAATTTTTTGACACGTGACCTTGTCCCTGGTTTCCGCCGTTCAGCATGTTCGTGGGCGTCCTCCTCCTGTTGCATGTGTTGGTTCTTCACTGCTTTTCATGACTGAATGATATTCCATCGTCTGATTCTGCTGTATTTTGTTTATCCATTCATCCACCCGTGGACATTTGGGTGTTTCCACCGTTTGACTCACAGATACCGAGGCACATTTGTGTAAAAGGACTTGTTTGCGTACCTAATTTCAATGCTTTTAGCTATAAATTTGGAGATGCTGTGTCATGGTTATTCCACAGGACTCTTTGGGGAGCCATCAAAACTGTTTTCCGCAGCAGGGACACGGTTTCACATGCCCATCAGTACATCCTTGTGGCCAGCGTTTGCCATTTTCTGTCTTTTTTATTATAACCATCCTAGTGAGTGTGAAGTGATCTCTCATTGTGGTTTTGATGCTGTTTCACTGGTGACCACTGCTATTGAGCATCTTTTCTTGGGCTTATTAGCCATTTGCGTATATTCTTTAGAGAAATGTATATTCTGATCCTTTGCCCAGTTTTTCAAAAACTTTTTTTGGTCTTTTTGTTGTTGAGATAAGAGCTCTTTATGAGATTTGCAAGAAAGTGTGTGATTTTCAGATGTTTCCTCCCCTTCTATATGTTGCCTTTTCTTTTTCTTCATAGTGTCTTATTGCACAGAAGTTTCATATTTTGATGAAGTCCAGTTTATTTTCTCTTTAATTGCTGGTGTTATATCTAAGAACTTATTTCCAAAACTCAGATCATGAAGATTTATCCATGTTTTCTTCTAAGACTCTTAGAGCGTATATTTAAGCCTTTGATCTATTTCGAGTTAATTTCTTTTTTTTTTAATTAAATCTTTATTGTTCAGATTATTACATTAGTTACTCTTTTTTCCCACCATAACTCCCCTCCACCCAGTTCCCACCCCACCCTCTGCTCTCACTCCCCACCCACTGTCCTCATCCATAGGTGCACGATTATTGTCTAATCTCTTCACTCACCCCCACACCCCTTTCCCCCGCCCCAAGAATAGTCAGTCCATTCCCTTTCTATGTCCCTGATTCTATTACAATCACCAGTTCATACTGTTCATCAGATTATTTATTCACTTGATTTTTAGATTCACTTGTTGATAGATGTGTATTTGTTGTTCATAATTTGTATCTTTACCTTTTTCTTCTTCTTCCTTTTCTTAAAGGATACCTTTCAGCATTTCATATAATACTGGTTCGGTGGTGATGAACTCCTTTAGCTTTTTTCTTATCTGTGAAGCTCTTTATCTGGCCTTCACTTCTGAATGATAGCTTTGCTGGATAAAGTAGTCTTGGTTGTAGGTTCTTGGTATTCATCACTTTGAATATTTCTTGCCACTCCCTTCTGGCCTGCAAAGTTTCTGTTGAGAAATCCGCTGACAGTCGTATGGGTACTCCCTTGTAGGTAACTGATTTTCTTTGTCTTGCTGCTTTTAGGATTCTCTCTTTGTCTTTTGCTCTTGGCATTTTAATTATGATGTGTCTTGGTGTGGTCCTCTTTGGGTTCCTTTTGTTTGGGGTTCTCTGCGCTTCCTGGACTTGGAAGTCTATTCCTTTCACCAGGTAGGGGAAGTTTTCTGTCATTATTTCTTCAAATAGGTTTTCAATATCTTGCTCTCTCTCATCTTCTGGCACCCCTCTAATTCGGATGTTGGTACGCTTGAAGCTGTCCCAGAGGCTCCTTACACTATCTTCGTATTTTTGGATTCTTTTTTCATTTTGCTTTTCTGGTTGGGTGTTTTTTGCTTCCTCGCATTTCAAATCTTTGACTTGATTCTTGCGCTCCTCTAGTCTGCTGTTGGGAGTCTGTATAATGTTCTTTATTTCAGTCAGTGTATGCTTAATTTCTAGTTGGTCCTTTATCACAACATCGAGGGTCTCACTAGATTTCTTGAGGATCTCACTACATTTATCGGCGGTCTCACCAGTCTTCTTGAAGATCTCACTACATTTATTGGCAGTCTCACCAGTCTTTTCGAGGGCCTTATTAAATTTATCGGCGACTTCTAGACAGTTCTTTAAAGACCTTAAAAGTGTGATTTTGAACTCTATATCCAATAGTTTGCTTTCCTCCAATTCTGTCGTTTGTGTCCTGTTTCTTTGTCTCGGCATTTTTTATGCTTCGCTGTGTCGATAGAGTGCCTTTCTGTACTAAGTGTCCCAATTACCTGAGGTAGACACTCTTGGTGCACCCCCTTGTGGGCTTTGTGCACAGTCTTGTTGTAGTTAAGCCTTGATTGTTGTAGTTATCACTGTGAGGAATTGACCTCCAGGCCAGTTGGCTGTGAGAATGAGCTGTGTCTGCAGTGGGAGAACTTCTGTGCTGGAGACACCCCTCTGGGGCTAGACTTGCTTCGATGGGGCTTTGGTGCTCACTGAGTCTGCCCCCTGAGTGTGTCTTTTATGGTTCCACTGAGCTGCAAACTGGATGGTCCCACTCTGACCTCTGGGCTTCCTGGCTCCTGGATCTCTAGGGAGGTGCTAATCTAGCCTTTGCCTGAGGCTATCCAGCAAAAGTCTCCCTGCAGGGCTTGGGCGGGGCAGGTCTCATGGGATCAACAGGGCGGGGTTAGCAATTATGGCTGCTCTCAGTCTTGCCCTCAGAGGCTCTGCTTCTCAGTGTCCCAGTAATCACTGCAAGCCCCACGGAGAGAAAGCTGCCCTAGGGTTCTGAGCGATGCCAGACAGTCCCGCTTCTCTGGTATGAGTCTGGGTCCCTAGAGACTCACCCGGAACTGGAGCTCAGAGCCTGAGACTCCCTCCCGATTGAAAACGACAACCGCACCCTCAGCAGCCAGCCCGCTCCGCATGCACTCCGAATCTTAGTATTTTACTTCAGCACTGCGCCTCCTCTGAGCCTCGGTATGCTTTTCTCTTTTCTTCTAGTTGTAGAACTTCCACTCAGCCAGTCTTCCTGTGGTTCTGGATGATGTCCATTCTGTCTTTTAGTTGTATTTTTGAAGTGGTTGTTCGAGGCAGCAAACTCCGGTGTTTACCTATGCCGCCATCTTGGTTTCCTTCTTGAGTTAATTTCTGTATATGGTTTGTTGGCGTACAATTGTTCCTAGTACTATTCTCTTTTAACCTGTAAGGTCAGTAGTGATGTTGCCACTTCCATTTCTGATTTTAGTTATCTGTGACTTCACTTTCATTTTTTGTCATTCCAGCGAAAGGCTTGTTAATTTTGTTGATTTCTTTAAAGAACCAGTGGGTTCCTTAATCTTCTCTGTTGTTTGTCTGTTCTCTGTTTCATTTACCTTCACTCTTATTGTTATTATTCCCTTCCTTCTGCTAGCTCTGGGTTTGGTTGTCTTTTCTTTTCTTTTTTTTCTAGTCCTGTAAGCTATACCATCACATTGAATTGAGTCTTGCTGTTTCCTACATGTAGGCCTTTAGAGCTGTCAGGTTCCTATGGCACACCCCTTCCCTGCGCCCCGTAAGTCTTGTGTTGTGGTTTGGTCCATCTTGACCTAGATAAGATGGACAAGTTCCTAAAAACACGTAAATGGTCATAACTGATCCTCCCAAAACACACAAAATCTGAACAGACCCAGAACATGTAAAGAGATTATATCAGTAGTCAAACAAACCTCCCAAAAAAGTACCAGACCAGATGGTTTTACTGGTGGATTTTACCAAACATTGGAAGAATGAGTGCCAGTGAATTCTCCCACAAAAGAGAAGAGGTGAAGCCTTCCTCACTCATTCTAAAAGGCGGGACTAGCCTGATCCAAAAATGAGACCCATGTCAGCCTCGCCGTGTCCTGCCTGTGCTCGGCTTCCTCACCGAGGTCTTTCCCGCTCTGCGCCCGGGTGCCTCAGTGTCTCAGCCAGAGACTCGAGAGATGCCTCGATGAGCCAGGTACCTCCTCACACCAGGCACCTCACTGTTGTTGGCCACACGGGGGGCCGCTGTCCTTGGAGCCGGGCCCGCTTCCCACCACCTCCCTAAGGCTGGTCAGTCAGCACCAGGCCCACAGGGACGTCCATGGGGACCGGCCGCTCAGGGAGACAGTGTGATTTCTTTGTGGCTGTGGCTTTGGCAGGCACTGGGGTGACATTTCCCATACAAACGCATATGGTGTATGCAGAGAGGTTGGATGTTGTGCATGTTTTGGTGGGAGATGGAGATTAGCTTGAGTTGAGTTTGCAAATACTGGGTTTTCCAGGCATTCGAGGAGCAATGTCCAGCAAGACATGTGGGCCAGAGGTCAGGCGAGGGGTGTTAGGATGATGTGAATATTACCTGTGTGGAGGTTTGAGTCCTAAGCCTGGGAGACAGCTGAGTGAGGACGTACAGGGACAGGGGAGAGGGTGCAGGACTGCTGAGGGCACGGCCACATGGAAATAGCGGGAGAAGAAAGAGAAGCCTCACAGGAGAGAGGAGCACATCACCATTTATTTAACAGCGTAGCCTATGTTACATAGCAAGAGACAGATACAGTGGTCAAACAGCGTTTCGAAATGACGTGAGGATTTGGAGTACAGTTTTGCACTAACAACCTTACCTCGTCGAATGACCTTGCTGTGTTCTCACCCCAACCTCTTCCTGCAGGTGGAAGAGGAGATCCAGACTCTGTCTCAGGTGCTGGCCGCGAAGGAGAAGCACCTGGCGGAGATCAAGCGGAAGCTGGGGATCAGCTCCCTCCAGGAGCTCCGGCAGAACATTGCCAAAGGGTGGCAGGACGTGACCGCGACGCCTGCGTAAGTCCCCTGGACCACACGCTGGTCTGGAGAACTAAAGGGCGCCTTTGCCCCTTTTGTCTGGGGAGAGACTAGAAAGGCAGCAAGGACGGTTCTGCAGCTTGTCTTTGTACTAAGCCGAGCCCTTTCCCCTAGTTCTCAAGTGTACCTGACTCTCCTGTGACTTCAGCCTTCCAGACTGTTTCAGGGACTAGAAAGAAAACCAGCCTCAACATGAGTCAAGGAAATATCGTTTAAGTTCCAAAAGCATTAGGTGTTGACTTGCCAGATCCGCACATGGCATTTAGTTCTCGGTGTAACAGGATAGAGTGGGTGGTGAGAGAACTCTGGACCAGGAGATGGGACCAGGGAAGTTGCGAGTACATACCTGTCAGAAAGGGGGAGGCAGGGTCCTTCTGCCCTGCTCTCCACTTCCCAGGAGACTTGCGGGTCAGCACCTCTGACAAGTGCTGGCGGCAGAGGCCCGCCCCTTCATCTTTTCGTCATTTGGATCACGGGATGCGTTTTGTTTCCGACACGAGGAGGAGCACAAGTCTAGCAATAGATTCCGAGCTGTTCTCTCTGTCACCTGCACTCAGTCCCACCTGCTGAGCTGGGACCCGCAGCAGCAAGGCCCACTGATCTGACATGACTGCACCAGGGTGCCCACCCTAGGGGCCCCCTTTCTGCCCAGACATGGAGGCAGTGGGGAGACACGCAGGAAACCATTAAACTGCGTTTGTTTTTCATATCGATCGCAAAGGGTTGTTCTTTCCTATAATGTGGATTCTGGACCCCTTTGCTGTGGGTACCGTATCCTTTTGTTTTGTTGCTGCTTTCCCCTTTGCTAATCCCTGGGGAGATGAGAGAGGGAGGCGGTGAGTCATCCCTGCGTGTCCCAGCCAACATCACAGTCGGGTGTCACGGTTATTCTAAATATCGGACCTTGAGGTTCTCTGGTGAGAGTCCACCAGCTCTTAGCTGGTGGCTCTGCAGATGTGCAGCATTCGGCTATTCTTTATGCTCATTCGGTTCATTTGGATAATAAAGTGCACGTGACTGACCTTGCTTCTGGCCCCTTTTTAGGAGAGAAACTGGTAGAAGGTGTGTGAGGAATTTGATTTCATTTTTGTTTCGTTTGGCTTACCTGGCAAAGGCAAGGGTAAGAGGTGTCCTTTCTTTCAGCCTCTGGCTCATTGTCATTGTTGCTCTGGGACTACTTTTAGCCCTCGCCCTAACCTTGCCCTTCCCAGGCCTCTGTCCTTCTGGCTGTCCACAGTGATTGTTAAGGATTTGGATGCCGTGATGAGGCCGACCGGTGGTTGGGAAGCATTTTAGATGTCCTAGAAATAAAGGTTCGCTTACTTTTCTTTGATCTGTTCTGTTATACTTCCATGCAGATACAAAAAGACGTCTGAAACCTTGTCTCAAGCCGGACAGAAAGCATCGGCTGCTTTTGCATCGGTGGGCTCGGTCATCACCAAGAAGCTGGAAGACGTAAAGTACGTCCTGTTTTTTTCTGGCTCATTCTGTGGCTGAGGCAGATGGCAATGTGCTGTGGGTGCCTCAGTGCCCTGGCTCTGATTCCTGGTAACCCTGGATTCTGTGCCCGGGCAGCGGGCCCTGCAGGTCCCCCAGGCCTGGCCCTCTAACCTTTAGGTATAGTGTTCACAGTAATCACCTTATGAATTCATTTAAAGTTCTTGAACAATTCTGGTTGTGAACTTTTGTCATTTGAGTCTTCCTGATCATATGGAGTTAGTATGCCCCTGTGGTCGCAAGTTGTAGTCGTGGGCCAAGCGTGGTGTCTCCCTGGGGGTGAGTCCAGGAGCACCAAAGCGCATGCGTGGCCTGAGACCTGCCTTGCCTTCTCCGTGGTGCGTTTTCACACAGCAGTGACACTGTAGCACGCTCACCTGTGCACGGCTATGCACTAATTTATAAGCTGTATCTGTGTTCCTGCTTATGCCCAAATCTTGATTTTGCACTGTTGCTTTTTATTTTCCATTTCTGTTGAGTCTGCAGAATTTTCCTGGCCATGTTGATAAACCCGCTTCTCGTGTGTGCCCCCACCGCGTGGATTAGAGTAGCACTGGAAAGGCTGGATGTGGCTTTGATTGGCTGTGCTGCTGTTGGCATGAATGACTTGTTTTAAAAACAAAACCCTTAGATTGCATGGCTCTGTGCTCTTCATTTGTGGGGACAGATTTTACAACCAGAATTTTGTTGGCTGGACAACTTTGGCAATCCGGGTATTAGTAGCCTTTGTACGCAGAATGCCAAAGAACTTGCTCTTTGCATTTGTTCTGCCGTTGTCTTGAGCATAAGGTGATGAGTGCAGCGTCCTTGAACCTGCTCACTATGACAGACCCCTGTCGTGCTCTCAGCTCCTATCATGCTGTGTGGCATTTCAGAATCCAGCTCAAACCTGACTTTGGAAAAGGGGGTGATTGAATTGTTTTAGATTTACCCGAACTTCCTTTCTTTTTTAATGCTGGCTCTGGCTTCTTGCAGATTGCAAGCCTTTTCCCACTCCTTTAGGTAAGGAGCGTCCGCGCCGTCAGGCGGCTCAGCGGTCGTCTGACGCGTGTGCTTCCTTAGGTTGTGGTGCCGAGTTGGATGGTCGTGTTCGTCCACTGCCTGACTTTCTTGCATTTGGAATACTTTTCTCTCTGGTGCTGTTCCTGTGTTTTAAGGGAGGGTTTCTTGTAGACCATGGGTAATGAATTAAAAGAAGTGTTGGACATTGTGGTTCAAGGGCTATGCATATGATTTTGACATTTCTTTTTTACTTTCATTTTTTTAAAGAAACCTCTCTGCCATGGTGTGCAGAATCCCTCCCTTCTAACATCTGACTTGGTTTGGTGCTTTCATTTCTTTGGTACCCTCGTAAGGATGTGTCTGCCTGCTCCCACGTGCACTCGTGCCGGCCTGGCTCGCACTGGCAGTTTCCGTCTCCTACAGCGCACTCCGAGTGTTCTTTATGTATGTGGCAAACTATACATACGATAAAATGTGTGTATGGTAAAGCACACATAAGATATAATATGCTATTACTCTGCACTTTTTAGTACCTATTTTACTAGGTTAAAGTTTTTACTATTATTTCTTTTCTGTCGTTATATTCTTTAACTGTGCACACAGGGACGTTTCCCGGGCGTTAAAGGGAAATTAAAGTCTATTGGGCCAAAAGGGAAAGCCCATCAAAAAGATGTCAGGCCACATGGTGCCTTCCAGAAGGAGCCACCGCGATGCTGAGGGCACCACCGCTCGCCTGCGCCTGCCCGTACAGATGGCTGAGCATTAGTCAGGAGGCCAGGGAGGAGGGGTCCCCCGAGTGCAGGCTGAAGGCTGAGTGGTCACCATCTCTGTCCTGCTCATGCGAACGGTTTTCTCGGTCACTCGCTATCCAGCTGTTTGTCTTCTTAAGCAAACGGGACTTATGGCTGAGGCCCTTCTGTCCTGGGGACACAGCCCTGCAGGTCAGAGTAAATGACAGGAATAAATGAAGTCTAAATATTGAACCATATAAAGCTAAAATTGTGCTTTAAAAAAGCAAGAAGTCAGTGATAAGGGATTCTGTATCTTCAGTGTTCAATTAAAAATGGTCTAAGTCAGTGGTCGGCAAACTGCGGCTCGCGAGCCACATGCGGCTCTTTGGCCCCTTCAGTGTGGCCACGAAGTTTCAATCTCACTGTACGTGCGCGCCCGCACATGGTATTTTGTGGAAGAGCCACACTCAAGGGTCCTCAGTTTGCCGACCACTGGTCTAAGTGATAGAGACTAAAGAAAAAAATACAAACAGTCAATGAAAATAAGAACTGGTTCTTTGAAAGGATAAACAAGATTGATGAACTATTAGCCAGACTCACCAAGAAACTAAGAGAGAGGACCCAAATAAACAAAATCAGGAACGAAAGTGGAGAAGTAACCACTGACACCACAGAAATACAAAGGATTGTAAGAAAATACTATGAACCACTATGTGCCAACAAACTGGACAATGTGGATGAAATGGAAAAATTCCTAGAAAAACACAATTTCCCAAAACTCAATCAGGAAGAATCAGAAAACCTGAATAGTCCAGTAACAACTGATGAAATAGAAGCAGTAATCAAAAAAACTCTCAGCAGACGAAAGCCTGGGTGTGGATGGCTTCACAGGGGAGTTTTACCAGATATTCAAAGAAGAACTAACACCTATACTTCTTAAACTATTCCAAAAAATCCAAGAGGAAGGAACACTTCCAAGCTCTTTTTATAAACCCAGCATTATCCTAATTCTAAAACCAGATAAAGACACTACACCGAAAGAGAATACAGGCCAATATCCCTGATGAACATAGATGCTAAAATCCTCAACAAAATATTAGCAAATCAGATCCAGCAATACATTAAAAAAGATCATACACCATGACCAGTGGGATTTATTCCAGAGATGCAAGGCTGGTACAATATCCACAAATCAATAAACATGACACATCACATAAACAACTGGAAAGACAAAAATCACATGATCATATCAAAAGATGCAGAAAAAGCATTTGACAAAATCCTACACCCATATTTGATAAAAACTCTCAGCAAAGTGGGAATAGAGGGAGTATATCTCAACATGATAAAGGCCATATATGACAAACCTACAGCCAACATCAGACTGAATGGGCAAAAACTAAAGTCATTTTCCCTAAGAACAGGAGCAAGACAGGGATGTCCACTTTCACCACTCCTGTTCAACATAGCACTGGAAGTGCTAGCCACAGCGATCAGACAAGAAGAAGAAATAGAAGGCATCCAAATTGGAAGGGAGGAAGTAAAACTCATTATTCTCAGATGACATGATATTGTAAAGTAGAAAACTCTAAAGACTCCACCAAAGAACTACTAGACTTAATAAAGAATTTGGCAGTGTAGCAGGATACAAAATCAACACCCCAAAATCAATGGCTTTTTTAGAATAATGAATTCTCAAAGAGAAACTAAACAAACAATTCCTTTTACCATTGCAACAAAAAAATTAAGATACTTAGGAATAAACTTAACCAAGGAGGTAAAAGACTTGTACTTGGAAACCTATAAGACATTGAAAAAAGAGATAGAGGGAGTTATAAACAAGTAGAAGAGTATACTGTGTTCATGGATTGGTTGAATTAACATCATTAAAATGTCCATACTATGCAAAGCAATCTGTAGATTCAATGCAATCCCCATTAAAATACCAACAGCATATTTCACAGATCGAGAACAAATAGTCCAAAAATTTATATGGAACCAAAGAAGACCCTGAATAGCTGCAGCAATCTTGAGAAAGAAGAACAAAGTTGGAGGAATCACAATACCATATATCAAGTTATACTGCAAAGCCACCGTAATCAGAACAGCCTGGTACTGGCACAAGAACAGGAAGATAGATCAATGGAACAGAACAGAGACCCCAGAAATCTACCGAAGCCATTACACTCAACATTTGACAAAGGAGGCAAGAGCATACAATGGAGTCAAGACAGTCTCTTCAGTAAATGGTGTTGGGAAAATTGTACAGATACATGTAAAAAATAAAACTAGACCACCAACTTACACCATACACAAGCATAAACTCAAAATGGATAAAATACTTAAACATAAGATGGAAAACCATAACAATCTTAGATACCAGACATATCTCATAGCAATATATTTACTGATACAGCTCCTAGGACAATGGAAACTAAGGAGAAAGTAAATAAATGGACTACATTAAAATAAAAAGCTGCACAGCAAAAGAAACCATCAACAAAACAAGAAAGCCCACTGCATGGGAGAACATATTTGCCAATGTTAATCCGATAAGGGTTTAATCTCCAAAACTTATAGGGAACTCATACAACTTAACAAGTAAGACAAACCATCCAATAAAAACAATGGGCAAAGGACCTAAATAGACACTTCTCCAAAGTGGACAGACAGAAGGTCAAGAGACATATGAAAACACGCTCAAAGTCACTGATCTATCAGAGAGATGCAAATCAAAACAACAATGAGGTACCATCTCATACCTGTCAGAATGGCTATCATCAACACATCAACAAACGACAAGTGCTGATGAGGTTGTGGAGAAAAAGGATCCCTCGTGCACTGCTGGTGGGAATGCAGATTGGTGCAGCCATTGGGGAAAACAGTATGGAGTTACCTCAAAAATTAAAAATGGAACTCCCATTTGACCCAGTAATTCCACTTTTAGGAATATATCCCAAGAAATCAAAAACACCAATCAGGAAGAATATATGCACCCCTGTGTTTATAGCAGCACAATTACAATAGCTAAGATTTGGAAACAGCCTAAGTGCCCATCAGAAGATGAGTGGATTAAAAAACTGTGGTACATCTACACAGTGGAATATTACGCAGCTATGACAAAGAAACTCTTACCATTTGTAACAGCATGGATGGACCTGGAGAGCATCATGCTAAGTGAAATAAGCCAGCCGGAGAAAGATAAATATCACATGGTCTCACTCATTTGTAGAATATAATAAACAACATATACTAATGAACAAAAATAGATCCAGAGACACAGAAGACTGTCCAACCTCAGAGGGAAGGCAGGGGGTGGGGGTGGGGGTGGGGGTAAGAGATCAACCAAAGGACTTGTATGCATGCATGTAAACATAACCAATGGACACAGACAGTAGGGGGGTGAGGGCCTGTGCTGGGGTGTGGGAGCAGGCTGGGAGAGGTCAATGGGGGATAAAAGAGACCTATGTAATACTTTCAACAATAAAGATTTTAGAGTGCTCAGGGAAGACAAACAATCCAGTCAAAAAATGGGCAAAGGACCTAAAGAGACTCTTCTCCCAAGTGGACATACAGATGGCCAAGAAACATGAAAAAATGCTCAAAGTCACTGATGTATGCAGTAGTAAAAAAGAATCTCTTACCCTCTGAGACAGCATGGAGGGACCTGGAGAGTATCGTGCTAGGGAAATAAGTCAGACAGAGAAAGACAAGTATCACATGATCTCACTCAATGTGGAATCTAAGTATCAAAATAAACTGGTGACGGAGTGGAGCCAGGGACATGGAAGCATGGAGTAGAGTGCGGAATCTCGGAGGAAGGCAGGGAGGGTGGGCGGGTGGGTGGTAGTAATCAACCAAAGACCTTGTGTGCATATATGCATAACCCATGGACACAGACAATACAGTGGTGAAGGCCTGGGGGGTGCGGGCGCGGGGGCTGGAGGGTGTCAGTGGGCGAGGACATGTGTAATACTTTCAACAATAAAGATTTTTAAAAAATGGTCTAGTGCTCCAGGTAGTGGTTTCAACAGTTTTTTCTAAAGCTATGTGAGTCCTAATACATCTTCAGTCCCATCCTCCATCCTGCAAACATCCAGGTGGCTGTTGGGGGCAGGTCCAAAGCACAACCACTCACCCATCTGGTTCCTTTGGGAAGAACTTGAACATCTTGGGTGGATGGAGCGGGAGGAGAGTGGGGCCTGGCAAGGAGCTGGGAATGGAGAGCTCTGTTCCTACCTGGTTACAGACAGTGTTAGATGTGATCTGAACACAGACCTGAAAGCGTGTGGTGCTCTGGAGAAATGACGTTGCATCCGTCTGAGCACTGCTCTCTTTCTACTTTGGAAAGAGCCAGCGAATGCATGAGGGGGAGCCCCATGCCGCTTCAGCGCTTCACCGGAAAGGCACTGAGTGTCGCTGCTCCTCTCCAGCGCCACCCGCAATCCCTTCTCTCATCTTTAAAAGAACATTACTGAGCTGATGTGCTCCTCCTTTGCCAGCCCTGTCTTTAATGATCTATTTCATGCCAGTATGTGGAAGTTAAAGTAAGGCTTTTGATTAAAACTTGGAAATGAGAGCAGTAAGATTGTCTTTTGAAAGCTAAATTTGATAATTCTTACAGATTAAAACTTGGGGAAAGTCATTTAAAAAATAATTTCTAGGTCAAGAAGTCCTGACTGTAATCTGATTTAATGTGTTCATCTAGAATAGAAAACATATGAAAACATACCTAATAGGAAACATATGTGAAGAAAAACACATCTTTTATTTATTTTTAAAAATATATATTTTTGTTGATTTCAGAGAGGAAGGGAGAGGGAGAGAGATAGAAACTTCAACAATGAGAGAGAATCATTGATTGGCTGCCTCCTGCACGCCCCCTACTGTGGATTGAGCCTGCAACCCAGGCATGTGCCCTTGACCGGAATCGAACCCAGAACCCTTTGGTCTGCAGGCCAATGCTCTACCCAGTGAGCCAAAGCAGCTAGGGCAAAACCACATCTTTTAGATCAGTGAGTTGCAGAGGCAAATACAAGCCATGTGCCCCGAGGACCCTGCAGGGAGAGGGAACTGGGATAGTTTCTCTCGCAGCAGCAGGCGCGTCCCTGGAGTGGCCGGTTAATCCTGTTAAGTCCCCTTTGTTCTGGCTCCTCACTCACCCAGAGGACAGGGGCAGGCATCTGTCTGCAGGAATTGTGGGAATTCTGCTGAATGGAATTGTTAGGCTCAGCAGCAGTTTTTATTTTATGTGGTCAATCAATAAATTAGCACTTGGGATTTGGATATCTGTCTTAAGCCACGAGCAGGTGTGGGGGAGGAGGGGGGAGGAGCGATCTGTTTTTGATGCCCTGAGAGGCAGGTGCAGTGAGTGAGGGAGGCGGTGAGGAGTGTTAGCCTGGAGGCCCTCTGGGGCAGCCAGCTTTCCCGTTGGTGAGTTCAGATCCAGCCTCTCGTTTGCTTACCTTCTACATGTATGTGCTTAGCACTGACTCTTGCTTTAATGTTTTGAGAAAAATACATTAAACCACTCCTTGGTTCTGGTGATGAACATCGAGGTTAGAGTTTTTAATAGCGTATATAATAATTCAATAGCCTCATTAGCAAGTATTTTTGGTATACATAAGAGGAAGTGCTAATTTGTCTTTATTTCCAAAGGAGATTTCCTTTTTTTTTTTTAAACGTGTTTCTTTGTATAAACCTATAGCTGTTTTTTACTTGTATTGGGCTCCTCTGCGTTCTTGCAACTGGCACCTGGTCCCCAAAATGTCTTCCTGGACATTTGAGCTCAAGTATCTGCCACTGACTGACAGCGGCTGAGTGTCCTGATCACAGCTTCTCTGGAACGAGAATCCCAATCGTCTGAGCTCTTTTTTCCCCATTCAGTCCAAACAGTTTGTACATCACCAGGAGGGTGGCTATGGTCCAGGTGTCATGTGACATTGGCCGAAGTGGCAGTGTGGCTGTTTGGCTGTAGGCAGCTTTTTTTAGGGTCCCCAGGAGGGGCCAGTAACATCTGGAATCCTTCTATTGATTTTTATTAATTTCTTTCCTTCAAATATGGATCCAACATCAAGCAGGCAAAGAATTAGCAGATTTCTCTCAGAATAGATTCCCACCGTTCTAGGACAGAGAGAATGCTGTGTGGGTCTTTTTCTGTGTTATGAAGGCATTAAGTCTGAAGATGTCCAAGTGGTTGGTTTACTCATCATCTTGACTACACCAGCTGCCAGCATATATTGATTTATATCAAGATCATACTTCATATTATTACATATTAATGCAAAGCTAGTTTTGGGGAGCTACACTGGAAACACGTTGTCACTTGTAACAGCTGAGTCTTTGAGAAAATTAAATCTCTCTCTCACACACACACACACACATACACACATGATTTTTAAAAAGGAATAGAGAATTAATACCTTAAATTGTCCAATTTACCCAAAGGAAATTATTTACCAAAAATGCTGTCAGAGTGTTCTAAGCCCAGTAACAGCATCAGCAGGATTCCTGACTGTGAGCCCAGGAAAGGCCTTCTTGTGAGGTGGCCTCTGTGGGAGGTGGCTGAGAGGAGGCGACCTTGACCCTGAGCGGTCAGTGAACGCATTACCCTTGAGTAAGAAGTTGGTCCTAGTCAAACAGGGGCCGAATGTTATGTGAATGACCATTAAGAACATTTCATTTAATTGATGTGAAATACAAGTGTCTCTTACTTAGAAAACTGGTGTGACTACTACCAAGGAGGCATATGTAAATCACTTAACATCACCAAATAGGCGATTCGTTTTGAACTTTCCTGTTCTGGTGACAAATAATACGTGGGAGAAAGATGGCCGAGGAGCCCTCCCCTGGCCTGGCTTGTATGTGTGTGTACCTGTATGTGTGCGCACTGATTTTTGAGGGGAGGTGGCGAGCATTAAATTGGGAGTCCCAAAGACCTGGGTTCCATTTTTAAAAAAAATATATTTTTTTATTGATTTCAGAGATGAAGGGAGAGAGAGGTAGAAACATCAATGATGAGAGAGAATCATTGATCAGCTGCCTTCTGCACGCTCTCTACTGGGGATCGCTCCTGCAATTGGGCATGTGCCCTGACCGGGAATCCAACTATGACCTCCTTGTTCAGAGGTCAACGCTCAACCACTGAGCCAAACCGACTGGGTGATCTGGGTTTCATTCTTGATTCTGCCGTAACCTTGTACTTCTGAGCCAGATGCTTGATGCCCAACAGATGCAATTTCCACCATGCTGTAAACATGCAAGGTTGAATTGTTGGCTGTTAACTTCTGGCTCAGGAGTAGAAGTATATATTAGAGTAACTTTGACCCCCTCCACCTCAAAAAGTAGATAATTCTTCACAGTGCCACAGGAACATGCTTCTAAAAGCCGACTTCTGTTTGTTTGATCATGTCTCATCACCCGTGTACTAACTTCATTTTTCTCTTTTTAATGCTGCCTTAGTATACGCTCCATTCAGCATTCAATTAGCATGCCCGCTATGAGGTAAAGTATATTTTTACAAAGTGTTGTTGGTCTTCTGCTTTCTTAGTCTTTGTTGAGATGATCACCAGGAACTTTCTGAAGTAGAAGCCAGAGTTCTCCCTAAACAAGCCGCTGCTTTAGGCTCTGGATCAGTTTTCGGCTGCTCCTCCTATCACAATAGGATGGGTGTGAGAGCTCCATTAAATGCTGTGATTTCTTAAAAAAAAATAATTGTTTGTTTTATTTTGTAAATCTATTGTTTTATATCTGAAATCCGTTTCATTGAAAATATGACCACGACTCATCAAATAAACCCTTTCTTCTCACAAATGCTGGTGCCCGGACCTCCGTCCACTGTAGCTCACTCACACCCCCCTTTCTCCACCCTTTGTTTCCAGGTCCCTCATCCCACAGGGACGTTTGGAACCACCCGTGACTTAATTCTGTCCTTTTTCACCAGGATGCCCTTGCAAATCCTACATGTCAGGGCCTCACCTACCTCCCTAGAGAGGCAGGTGGAGGGTCTCCAACAACCTGTTTGGCTTCACTGTCATTGGGCAGCAGAACCACCTAGAGGGCTTGTTAAGGGCCCCCTGCTTGCCATCCCCACCCCCCACCCCGAGTTTCTGATTTTGTCCGCCTAGGGTGGGACCTGAGAATCCGCATTGTGAACAGGTTGCCTAGAGCTACTGATGCAGCTAGTCCGGGACCACACTTTGGGACTGGCTGCCCATGGGCACTGTGCAAGGAGGAAGGCTCTGTCCCCTCCCTCACCTTCATCTTGGTGGCAGGAAGGATATTCGAGGTTGGGTGGATAGTGACATGCAGCCACCCCATGGGAGTGACCAAGGCACTACGATCCCCCTGGATGAATGTGGATGGGCCTGAAGGTGTGGGAGGGGCTCTCCGTGGGCGCAGAGCTTCTGCCCCGGGGCAGCTTTGTGCAGAGGCCGAGCCAGGTTTCTGGGCTCCTTCCTCCTCTATTATGAAGCCCCCTGGGGAGCTGATCCCTGTTACAGGACCGCCTCCGGTTGGCGTTTCCTGCTTGATGATGTGGATTCACACAGGAGTCGTGCCAGGCAACGTGTGGACTTAAACGCGAGTTCCAGAGCGTGGTGCCTTAGCCAGGCTAAACTGACCTGCGGTGACACGTTGGTCGGGGAAGTGACAAGAGTTGGTGTGTTACCTGACCAGTTGGTGTGTTACCACACATGCACTTGACTGTATCTCCGTTTATATGTCTTAGACTGGCTTTGTTTCTGGACCAAAAGTATCACTGTAGAAATCTTAGACTAGAAGTGGACAGTTTTCCACAATACACCTGTGTGTGCGCCTGCACGCCTGTGGGGTCGACAGAGATACCTGTTCTTTTGCTGAGAGTAATGGCTAAGAGGAATACAGTTAACTAATGATGGTTTCAACATTTGTGGCTTTCTTTTTTTACTATATATATATTTTTTTCTCTCCATAGAAACTCCCCAACTTTCAAATCATTTGAAGAGAAGGTTGAAAACTTAAAGGCAAGTAGAGAGGTGAACATGTTTTTTTTGTTATTTTGTTTGCTGCCCGAACTCTCTTTGGTGTGGGTAGATTACTATTTTAAAGAACTTTAATAACTTTATTATTTACATGATTAATACATTTAAGGTGATCAGTTTTAATCAGTGTTTTGAGTGTATGTTGTAGCATGGTAGCATCCTAAATGCTGAAAAGAAAAGAAATGTGTAATTTCTTAGAGACAGCTAAGTGTGTGTTTCATGATGTCTCTTCCTTTTTGAACTTCTTAAAAAGTCTAAAGTAGGGGGGACCAAGCCTGCCGGCGGTGATTTCGGAGACGTCTTGAATTCGACTGCCAGTGCTAGTGCCACGGCCACGGAGCCTCTTCCAGAGCAGACCCAGGCGGGCCCGTGAGGGCCTGCCGCTGTCCTGCACCACTGCCAGATGCTGCCAGCGAGACCCAAGCACATCTTGTCAGCGTTCATCGCCGTGAATTCCCACCCCATGTGCTTTCATTTCGCCTTATGTATTCCTTTGACTAAATAGTCTGTGGGTTAAACAAAATAAAAATATCTCCACCTCTGTCCCTGGGAAACACCCTTCAATGTGCCTTTCAGGCCCTTGACGTAGGAAGCACCATTACACAAACACGGGTGGTACCCGGGGACCCTCGCTAGGATGATTGGAGAAGCAGCAGGCTGTCAGCATGGCTTTCCTGCTTCCCCAAATCGCTCTGGATCTGGGATGCCAGTTTGGTCTTTGTCTTCTATATCATTTTCTTTTCCTCCTTTTTCAAACCTCTTTAAGTTTTCTGAATCCTGGTTATTAAAAGTCTTGGCATAATTTCCTTCACCTCCAAGGGAAGAACTACCAGCTGCAGACATTGTGGAGTAGACATTGTTTGGTGTGAGGTTATCTTATATCTTGGGTGCCTGAAGACAGAAAACTAAGTACATCAGTTCTACATCCCACTAGTTATCTATATATATAAAAGCCTAAGCAACCCTTATGACCGAATGACCGGAAAGACCAGTCGACCAGTCACTATGACGTGCACTGACCACCAGGGGGCAGATGCTCAAGGCAGGAGCTGCCCTCTGATAGTCAGTGCGCTCTCACAGCCAACCTCCCGTGGTCCCTCCCCCTGTTTTTCCCCCCTGGCCAGCAGGCCCCGATTGACTCGGCCCTGATTGGGACTGGGCGAGATGGCCCCGATCGGCCATGATTGCCGGCCCATGCACCGGGCCTCTAGTTGTTTTATAAGTGACAATATGTACAGTAATTCAAACTCCTTAGTGACTGGAGAGGGATCCCACATCTTTGTCACCATTTGTGACAGTAATCATTTCAGTGCACTGGTTCTTATGCCACTTACATCACCCTGTTTTTCACTGGATTAAAGTTGTGTTTCAGAGTATGCAGGATAACATTCTGAATCAAGCATGTTGTATTATCAGTAGGTTGATATAGGAACACTCTCTTCAAATAATCAATTCAAAAGCCAGAAGTTTTTTAGACCTAGTTAGAGGTAAAAATGCTAAAATCAGTCACTTTAGGGAAATCATTCCTGTCTTCATTTAATTCATTTCCCACCATTTAAAAATAAGAAGCACACAGAATTATCTAATATAATTTGAACAGATTTTATACTAAGGGGTTGGTGATAACTCCACAGGATTTAATGCATTAATAAATATCAACTCACCATTTTCTACTGACATGTTTTCAGTGTGTTAGAAATTATTACATGATTCTGCAGACATTGTGCCCTGCTTCAAACACTGCGTGTCAGGACTGAGTGCACCAAATGCTCTGGAAGGAACTGCATGGAGGCATGTGCTCTGTTAATTGTAACAGCTACTGATTCGTCACCACTACCTTTTCCTTCTGCTGTGTATGGTTATGGCCTACAATGTTGTATTTGTTATTTATCAAGTTGTGATAGTTTTATTATTGTTTATGCCAGATGTTAATTGCCAAGCTTGGAGTGACCTAAAGCGTTTTTAAAAAGCATGGCTAGATTCACTTGGACAGAAATTATCTTAGGAAACCACATTTGAAAATGCACAAGTGTTGACTGTTCTCAAGTAACATGCTGCCCGTCTTGATTATTAGAGCTTGTTAGCACTTTAGATGCAATAGGAACTCTGCTCTATCATGTGTAAAAAGCTTAATAAATTCTGTATGCCAATAGTATAGATCTCGATATTCCTATGAGACCAATGGTCTGCAAACGGCTTGTTGTATTAAATAATTAGTGGGTGTCTATGCTAAAAAGGGGGGGCGTTGTGTTTTACCATCCCCTTTAAATCATCACTTAATGGGATTAGGCTAACATATTATAAATTATTTCCTTATAGAGGATTTAAGGCGAAGGTCATTGCAGCATTGTCCCTGGGGAGATCTGTAGAAATATGTTTCTTTTTTAAATAGAAATATTGTGGTTACTCAGCAGAACTGTTAAGTTATATTTTTCTACCAACTATGTCATCTTTAAGTTTTTTATCACAGTACCTTTTCATCATGTTATTTCTTGAGCATCCTGCTGTTACTATCTTTTCAACAAGGCAAAATGGAGTAAGACGGCAACTTTTTAGTTAAGTGAAATATCCTCAAGTCTCTTTAGCTTATGCAGAGAAGTGATAGAAATGGGGTAGAAATGGGATGGGTGTGCGGGGGTATAGGCGATGGCTGTGAAAGGAGAAATCAGAGAATCACTACACTTAATCTAAAAATGATTTAATCTATTGCATAGTAAGTTGCCTCTTAAAGTAGTCAAAGTAGGGGGAGGGTGAATTTAGAAAAATAGACATGGATTTGGAAATATTATTCAAAGTGGTCTTTGTGAGGATTCCATGTTATGAACTCACAGTTCCCTCTGTTGTGTTTTATGTTTGACACTAAGAAAACAGCAACTTGAGAGCAAACTCTCAGATATTCAAGGATTCAAGAAGCTTCAGAGGAGAAAACCACCTCTGAAATGTCCCCTTCTTACAAAGGAACTGTCTTTGGTTTATGGAGTTTGTGGGAATAAACAAAGAATTGTTTTGCTTATGAGGCCAAAGTAATCACTGGGAGAGAACTCACTGGATTATCATCTTGGTAACTCAAACTACTGAAATAGAGAAACAAGCATGTTTAATTTGGGGTCACTATTTCTGGATCTGTTAATCAAGAAATGCACACTGTCTATTTTTCTTTTGTATAGCATTTGAAAACAATAAAAATTCTATACTTTGGGTTTGGGTCGTCTTGTATGTGTCACCTCAGGTGGGACAGCTTCTCTCCAGACCCTCCACGTCCTGGACATGGAGAAACACAAGCAGCTACCAAACAAAACTGAATCAGTGACTCCAACGGGAGGCTGCGTGCTGTCCACCCAGAGCCTTTGCAGGTGGATGTGTGTGTATGTGCCAGAGCGGGGGCTGGGGAAGGCCCTGTCAGGATCACATCGATTTCTCGTTTCTTTTTAAAAATAATTTTATTGAGGTATAATTGACATACCAAAATGACTCAAATTTAAGGGTACAGTTTAATGTTTCAACATATGTACACATTCACCAAATCACCACCACAATCGACACAGTGGACACTACCCGTTGCCCCCCTCACTGGTTTCCTGTGCCCTTTTGTTACCTCTCCCTCAGGCCCTTCTCCTTGATCTGCTTTTTGTCACTCGTTTGTGTTTTCTAGAATCCTTTATAAATTGGATCACACTGTACACATTTCTTTATAGCTCTGAAAACCCAGGTGAAAAATCATATTTTGCCCTGAGGAGACATTTGTCTACTAACTAGTGAATGTCCCCTTGTGATTTGATTAATTATATGGACTATGTGAGGTTACAGTTACTATAAAGCAGTATCACTTTTTAAAAATTTTTTTTATTGATTTGAGAGAGGAAGGGAGAGAGAAACATCAATGATGAGAGAGCATTGATTGGCTGCCTCCTGCACGCCCCCTACTGGGGGTCATGCTCTTGACCGGAATCGAACCCAGGACCCTTCAATCCACAGGCCAACGCTCTATCCACTGAGCCAAGCCAACTAGGGCAAGCAGTATCAACTTTCAAGTAAACTTGCAACCTTAGATTTCACAATTTTCATATTGTCCTCATTCTGAAATACAAATGAACCAAACTAAGGTAAAATAACTCACTGAATTGGTAAGCCACCCGAGGGTGGGGTCTGCAAATGCCAGTCACCTGCCAGGATTTCATATTTAGAGAAAAGCTTATAAGGCAACTAAAATCCTTGCCAACTCTCATATGTAATTTTGATGTTACTTAGTGAGATTGGCTGGTAGTGGTTATTTTAATGTGGTTTTCCTAGAATACAGCAAAAAACAGTTTTGTTTGAATATTTTTAAGTGGGTAATATCTTTCATTTTAACACTCCCACTTCAGCGTGCTTTAAAGTCTCCCCCTTGGTTTCTAGGCTTGAACCTCTGTTCTTATTTTTCAGTTTGCCTCTTTCCTGGTATTCTCTTCTTTCAACTCCTTAAACGTTATGCCTGTCTCCACTCATCCTCTACATGAACTCCCTAATGATCGTATTCTTTTCTATGGCTGAAAAGACTTGAAATACTAACATCTCCCCATTGTATGGCTAGCCCTATCCTTTTCCCCAGGTTTTCATGCAAGCTTAAGAGGTATGCATTTCTAATCACCTCCATATTGCCACTGGTAGTCACTCTTTATTGAGCTTTCAATAAGTGCTGGCATTGTATGTTCATTTCCTTTAATATTTTACTCAAGGATGTGGCAGCATCACCTTTTCATAGATGAGATCACAGCCAGGGGATGTGGAGCCAGGACTTGAACTACTTCCTATTCACTTTCCTTGCCATTGGCCATCTCTAATGTTTTTACAAAGCATACCTACTACTCGCAAGCGATAGGGGGAACGGCCTATATAATAAGGTGTGGCTCCAGGGGTAGAGCAGGGTCAGAATCTGATGAAGACACTCCATCAGAGCTGAACAGGCAAGGACCGTGTGCGGATACCTCCTTGCTGATATGCCCATCCTCCCATTTGGTGCTCTGATGCTGTACTAAAGGCAGAGAACTTAGCACAACTTGAAATCAGCTGATACAAACTCACTCATATATTAAAAACTTGAAGATTTGTCCCAATACCTGTTAGAATCCTCAAGGAATTTATCATCTGGCTGAGGCAGGACAGGAACACAGTACGTCTGTTATTTAAGAGCTGGGATATTACTAACCCCATTTGTCCTGTAGATACTGATGTAGGTTTACACACACTTCCTTAAATTTAACACAGGGTCTAATAATTTAGTTTTACCAGTGAGGGAATCAAATTAACATTAAATTGGGTTGCCTGCAGTCAAGATTAGTCCAGACTAGATTTAAGGGTTCTTTTTAATTTAATTTTTATTGATTTCAGAGAGGAAGGTAGAGGGAGAATCATTGACTGGCTGCCTCCTACACGACCCCCACTGGGGATGGAGCCAGCAACCCAGGCATGTGCCCTTGACCAGAATCAAACCCGGGACCTGTCAGTCTGCAGGCTGATGCTCTATCCACTGAGCCAAATTGGCTAGGGTGAATTAAGGGTTCTTAAGGTCACAGGCCAATGTTCATTGTAAGTTACCACACTTCTCCCTAAAGTAGAAGGAAAGAGCAACAGCCATACAGAATAATACAAAATGTCTTATGCAAGATGCAAGTAATGGCCAAGGAAATACATGGTTTAAGTGCCCTGAAGGAAGAACTCACCTGGAGTGGAATTTATCTTAAGCCCCTTAACTGAGTTTGTAAGGATTGCCTTACAGTTGGCTAATAATGTCTGTAAATATGCGATTCATACAGTTATGCACCATCCCGAGGTTAGTTTACTTCTGGTGTTTTGTATTTTGTCTGACCGTGCAGTTGAGAACATAAAGGCATTATTAAAACAGGGCTGTCTCACAGAAAAATCCCTCCTGCCAAAGTGCCTGCAAGTAAACTGGGAAGGGTGCTTGCCGTCTCCTCTCAAAATCACTAATTACAGATAAGTAATTACAGAACTAATTAACATGATTGTTGGGCAGAAGATGGTTGGGCAGCTTAATTCGTAAACACTTGTTCAATATGGGATTGGGCTCGGCTTTGAAGAGTGTGGACAACACCTGTGAATTAACATCGGGGGAAAAACTCGGAGAAAAATCACGAGTGAGGGTGGGGCCTCCGGTGGCGCATATTTAAGCCCATTCCGGAGCCTCAATCCCTAGGAGGGCCTAGGAGGGCTGTAAGGTGTGGGGATGACAAGCGGGTCTCGGGAAGCCTCGTGTTGGTGAACGTGGGTGGACCGGCGCAGGACAGGCAGAGACCAACTGGGAGCAGGGTTTCACAGATGTCCGAGGCCGGTGTCGGCCGTCCAACAGCAAACTGGGCGCAGACGCTGAACAAAATTACTGTAAGTCCACCCATGGCGTATTAAATGCCCAGTGGCATAGCGAATACCCGGGAGCCCGACCGTGCGTATTTGGGGTCCGACAAAGACCCGAAGAGCGGTGGGGGCCGAGCCTTGCGGCCACCTGGGCACACGCGCAGGCGGCGGGACAGCATTGCAGCGGGACCAGGCCCACGCGATGCCTGGGAGGGCGAAACTCCTGGGGCGAAAATGCTGTCCCCGCTAAATGAAGCGGACCGCGGCCGGCACGGGACCTCCAGCCACTGACTAATCCAGCCAGGTTCCCGGCTCCCCTCCAACTCCGCGCATGCGCTGGCTACACCGCGCCCCGCCCGCAGGTAGTGCTGTGCGGAAGTGGGCGGGGCGACGGAAGCCCCGCCCGTGACCTGCGCGCTGGCGGAGAGGTTGAAGGTCAGAGGTTCAGTCTGGAGCCGTCATGGCGGCGCTGTGTCGGCCCCGTGCCGTGACTGCGGAGAGTCGTTTCCTGCGCGTGTTCCTCTTCTCTCGGCCCTATGGAGGCTCGGGCGCTGAGAGTGGCTCCGGGAGCCAGAGTTCCGAGTCCACGGAGGACAGAGCGCGCCCCGGCGGCTTCGCGAGCGCTCTGGAGCGGCACTCGGAGTTGCAGCGGAAGGCGGAGCCCGGGCGGTCCCGGGTGAGTCGCGGGAGCTGTGCCAGTGACGTGGGAGGCGGGGCCTTGGCGGGGGCGGAGCCCGGGGCGGGGGCGGGGCCTGGCGCGGGGAGTGGAGCGCGGAGCCCGGGCGGAGCCCGGGGTGGGGGCGGGGCGGAGGTCCTTGGCGGGGCCTGGGGGCGGGGCTGGCTTGCTTCTTGGCCCACTGGACACTTTGAACAGAGCGCGCGCTGTTGTAGTTTCTCCTCTTTTTCTGGCGCTTTTGTGCGGCATTTACATGCTGGACCTCGCGCGTGTCTTCTGATGCGGGCTGGGGCGACCCCTGGACTCGGAGGCGAATCGGACTCACACCGGCGAGGCTGGGCTCTCTGCTTGTCTTGTAGCTCCAGTGCGGTGCTTGGGCAAAACAATCTAAGCTGTCAGGGCCTCACATTTCTGTAAATGACAAGAAAAAAATTCCCATCTGACTCAGGCAATACTTTTGTAAATACGATAGAATTACTAGAGAAATGAAATGGAAGAAGTAAACATAAATGCAAGCCAAATTTTAAAAAATTATTAGATTAAGCAGACGTGAAATTGGATGTGTGGCAAGGTTAAGTTATATTTTTTAAAAAACTCGGTTTCCCTACTTATTATCTCGTTGGGGTCCAGTACCAAACAGCTCAGAGACTGGTGATGTCCTGGGTTATAGGAAGAACTGACTGGCGTCCAGCACAGGGCTGACTCCGTCTGTGGGCTCTCAGTGAGTGTTTGCTGAAGGGATGGATGAATGAATGAATAGTAGGCATAGTGCATACTTGAACTCCAACTGAGATATGTGTTTGACTGCTCAAAAACAGTTGTACAAGTGCGAATAGTACAGTTATGAGCTCATCCAGAATAATAATTGATCAAAAACAATTGTAAGAGTAATAAGATAACTGAACATACACTTGTTTGAATTTTAACGTTAATTGGAAGTGCTTTCCTGACTTATGTTTATGATGAGGAATATGAGCAGTTCTTAGGTGTTGAGAGTCAACTTTGTGAAAGGGCTTTCACTTTACTTTTTGAAATTTCTAGACCTTTTTAATTGAAGAGTATTCTGAGATTACAAGATGAATAAAATTCCTCTTTATTGTGTGGTCAAGATTAAAAAAAATAATTCTTTATTGTTGAAAGTATTACAGGTGTCCCCTTTTTCCCCCCATTGACTCCCTCCAGCCGGTCCCCTCCCCACCCTAACCGCCCCATTAGCACCATCCTGTAGGGTGGGGCTGAGGGCGTGCTCCCTAAGGCCACAGGTAGCCTGAGATTCTGGGTGCCCATCCAGTGGGTGAGTCAGGGATGGGCCCGCCAACCACTTTCTTTTCTCGCCCTTGCAGATCACCTCCAACTAGAAGCAACTGAGAGCAGCTGGCTGCAGCTGGCGGGTTGTGTGATCAAGATTTTTTTGGGGAAAAAAATTAATTTTACAAAGTAATATTTGCCTACTTTAAAAAGAATTTAAATAGCACTGAAGGTTATTGTGGGATATGTAAAAGCTCCCTTTTCTCTTTTACTCATTTTCTCAAGGCTGGAGGGTGTATTGTTTAAATTTTTAAAATTTTTATGGTCTTTTTAAATAAAATCTTTATTGTAGAGAGTATTACACATATCTCACTTTCCCCCCTACCCCCATTACCCCCCTCCATCTGGTTCCTGCCCCACCCCAGGCCTTCACCACCATATTGTCTATGTACGTAGGTAATGCATATATGCATATAAGTTCTTTGGTTAATCTCTTCCCACCTTCTCCTCTGCCCTTCCCTCTGAAATTCCTCAGTTTGATCCATGTTTCTATGCCTTTGGTTCTATTTTATTTATCAGTTTATTTTGTTCATTAGATTCCTTGTTTGTTTATTTTGATTTTTAGATTCAATTGTTGATAGATATGCATCTACTAGAGGCCTGGTGCATGAAATTAGTGCACTGGTGGAGGGGGAACCCTCAACCCGGCCTGCGCCCTCTCGCAGTCAGGGACCTCTCAGGGGATGTCCGCCTGCTGGCTTAAGCCCGATCCCCGGTAAGGGCTTAAGCCGGCAATCAGACATCACTCTTGTAGTCTAGGGCTGTTGCAGTCCAGGACCCCTCACTCCTTACCGCTCTCCTGCAACAGAGGCAGGAGAAGCTCCCACCACCACCACTGCACTCACCCGCCGTGAGCCCGGCTTCTGGCTGAGTGGCGCTCCCCCTGTGGGAGCACATTGACCACCAGGAGGCGGCTCCTGTGTTGATAATCTGCCCCCTGGTGGTCAGTGCGCATCATAGCGATCAGTCGTTCCACCAGTCGTTCTGCCATTTGGTGGATTTGCATATTAGGGTTTTATTATTTAGGATTGCCATTTTATTGTTCATATTTTTTATCTTTTTTCTTCTTCTTCCTCTTCTTAAAGAATACCCTTCAGTATTTCATGTAATACCGGTTTGGTGGTGATGAGCACCTTTAGCTTTTTCTTATCTGTGGAAGCTCTTTTCCTGACCTTCAATTCTGAACGATAGCTTTGCTGGGTAGAGTAATCTTGGTTGTTGGTCCTTGTTATTCATCACTTTGAATATATTTTGCCACTCCCTTTGGCCTGCAAAGTTTCTGTTGAGAAATCAGAAATCTCTCTTGTAGGTAACTAACTGCTTTTTTCTTGCTGCCTTTAAAATTCCCTCTTTGTCTTTAACTTTTGTCATTTTAATTATGATCTGTCTTAGTGTGGGCCTCTTTGGGTTCCTATTATTTGGGACTCTCTACACTTCCTGAACTTGTAAGTCTATTTCTTTCACCAGATAGGGGAAGTTTTCTGTCATTATTTCTTCAAATAGGTTTTCAATATCTTGCTCTCTCTCTTCTCCTTCTGGCACCCCCATTATGCAAATGTTGGTACGCTTGAAGTTGTCCCAGAGGCTCCTTACACTATCTTCATATTTTTGGATTCTTTTTTCTTTTTGGTCTTCTGATTAGGTGTTTTTTGCTTCCTCATATTCCAAATTGTTGATTTGAGTCTCAGAATCCTCTAGTCTACTGTTGAATCCCTGTAAATTATTCTTTATTTTAGCTAGTGTATGCTTAATTTCCAACTGGTCCTTTTTCATGTCTTTGATGTTCTTACTAAGCCCCTTGACGCTCTGTGGGAACCATGCCAATGAGAGCACAGAGGCCTTGTTATTCGTACACCAGGATGTTCAAGGCTGTTCTGTCATGAGTCCAAATGGGATGTCCAAGGACTCTGAGCCTGGGAATTATAATCAGGCTAAGATACCCAGCGTGTGCAAGGACACACGGTACACTGTGCCCTTCTGTAACCCAAATGATCGATGTCACTGTTGGCAGCTAGGCTTCTTTGTCTCTGGAATAATATACAGGTTACTGGTAGTTGTCTGCTCGAGAGAGCAGCTGGGCAGAGCAGAGTGTGTGAAGAAGCAGAGGCAGCAGACACAGAAAATGTAGCTCCTATGTGTGCTGGAGAGGCTAGAGAGCTCAGACGGAGCTAGAGCCGGTACTGCTACAATGTAAGGCTAAGAGCTCACAGAGAGCTCAGATATAGCTGCCATGTTAATCAGCCAGTGTGCTGGGCAGGGGAGATAGGAGAAGCTGCTGATGCTGAAGCTCCAGGGGAGAGCTCAGGTACTATTGCTATGTTAAGCTAGGTGTCTAGAGGCAGCATGCGGCTGCTCATATAATAGCTGTAGGTACAGAGACTAATGCTGCTTTGTGGGAAAGATTTACCCATTCACCAGCCGGTGTATAGCTGCCTGCCTGTTGTATGGACTTTGCTGTGGAGAACTGTTTTGTCTAACGGCTATATGGCCATTGGTTTCTGCAATAAAGACTCATTCTTATATACCCACAACCTCTCATGGCTTCTCTATCTGCCCCGCCACCAAGAACTGACCTGTGTCTCAGTGAGCAGAGGATAAAGGAGGAACTTGGACTAAGTTCCCAACCATTAGTACAGTGGGCAGGATTCAAGAAGGAACCAGCCCTGCTGTAGTTGGGAAGAGTTTAGAAGAATATATGGGCTCAGAACAACTCAGAGCAGCAATGCTGAGCAGTGCTCCTGCTGGCACTGACAAGTCAGCTCTCATTAAGATCTTTGAGTATGCTTATGACCATTGTTTTGAACTCTGTATCTAGGAGTTTGTTTGCTCCCATTCATTTAGTTCTTTTTCTGGAGATTTCTCCTGTTCTTTTATTTGTGACCTGTTTCTTTGTCTCCACATTTTGACTTCTTCCCTGTGTTTGTTTCTATGTAGTAGGTAGAGCTGCTATGTTTCCTGGAATTGGTAGAGTGGGTTTGTGTAGTAGGTGTCCTGTAGGACCCAATGGTTCAGCCTTCCCAGTCACCTGAGCTGGGCACACTAGGTACACCACTGTGTGGGCTGTGTGCACAGTCTTGTTGTAGTTGAACTTGATTGCTATTGGCATCACTGGGAGGATTTGACCACCAGGACAATTGGCTGTGAGGACCAGCTGTGACTACAGCAGAAGAGCTGCTGTGCAGGAGATACCCCTATGGAGCAGGATTTGCTTTAGTGTTGGCTTTGGTGCTCACTGAGTCTGTGCCTTGAATGTGTCACTTGTGGATGTGTAGAGTTGTAATCTCGTATGGTCTGAAGCTGTCCACTGGGTGCACTGGCTCTGGTGCCTCCTGGGAGATGCAGTCAGCCACTGCCTGGGGCCACCCAGCAGGAGCTACGGAGCAGTCTGCAGATGGCTGCTACTTGTGTTGGGCTTGGAAGTGTCCAGTTGAGGCCAAGCTGTGAAGCAAGGCAGCTTGCTGCTAGTACTGGGCCTTGGGCCTCTTACTGATAGGCACACTGACTCCAGCTGCTGCTTGTTTGTGAGATTTTAGGAAAGCCTGAAGCCTGAGCCAGGACATATGGAAAAGCTGCTGTAAACAGCTTGGGTAGGACAGCAAGTTGGGTGGGTGGGGTCTCAGGGAATCATCAGGGTGGTGGGAACAGTATGATCCAGGTTGATGGAGCCTCAGATATGGAGCCTGCAAGTCAGCTCTGTGATGGGGAAGACCTCATTATAGGAACAATGAACCCTGTGAGCACCCCTGTCTGGGAGAAAGCAGCCTGAGTACTTGCCCCGATGCTGGACAATCCAGTTCCTCCCTGAATGCCCCAGGTTCCTTTCAAACTGCGGCCTCAGTACTGGAGCCCAGGGGGATCAAGTCTGAGTAAGTCCATGTGCCGGCCCTTTAAGAGGAACTTCCTGGATCTCCAGCAGCCTCCCTGTCACTCAGCCACAATCCTCACTGGTTTTTACAGCCCGAAGTTATGGGGACTTCTCTTCTTAGCACTGGGAATGGCTGAGGGATCTGGTCTGGGGCTGGGAACTCTTGCTTCTCACTGGAGGCCTCTGCAACTGAGCTATCCCTCCCCATTAAAAAACACCACATGTGGGTGTTGAGCCAGCCGGTTCCATGCTTCCTACCAGTCTCAATGTGCTTTCTTCTTTACTTCTCCAATTGTAGGACTTACATTCAGCCAGATTTCAGGCGGTTCTAAATAATTGTTCTGTATTTTAGTTGTAATTTTGAAGTTGAGGGAGGTGGTGAGTGCTGTGTTTACTTACATCGCCATCTTCCTGAATTCCTCCTGAATTTTTAAAATGGCAATTGCCAGAGATTTTATATATACACTAGTAGCCCGGTGCACGAAATTCATGCACATTAAAAGGGAATTAATTGCCCTAATCCCGTGGTTGGCAAACTGCGGCTCGCGAACCACATGCGGCTCTTTGGCCCCTTGAGTGTGGCTCTTCCACAAAACACCACAAAATACCACGTGCAGGCGCGCACATACAGTGTGATTGAAACTTTGTGGCCCATGCGCAGAAGTCGGTATTTTGTGGAAGAGCCACACTCAAGGGGCCAAAGAGCCGCGTGTGGCTCGCGAGCCGCAGTTTGCCGAGCTGCAGTTTGCCAACCACTGCCCTAACCGGTTTGGCTCAGTGGATAGAGCATCGGCCTGTGGACTCAAGTGTCCCAGGTTCGATTCCGGTCAAGGGCATGTACCTTGGTTGTGGGCACATCCCCAGTGGGGAGTATGCAGGAGGCAGCTGATCAGTGTTTCTCTCTCATTGATGTTTCTAACTCTCTATCCCTCTCCCTTCCTCTCTGTAAAAAATCAATAAAATGTATTTTTTTTTATTAAATCTTTATTGTTCAGATTACATTTGTTCCTCTTTTTTCCCCCCCATAACTCCCCTCCTCCCAGTTCCCGCCCCACCCTCCACCCTCACTCCCCACCCACTGTCCTCATCCATAGGTGCATGATTTTTGTCCAGATATTTTTTTTTTAAAGGGAATTAATTAGCGGAGATATTTTAATATTGCTATTTGCCCTTTCTCTGTAATAGAAGTGTGAAAGATGAAAGGAAATTAGTAAAATATATATGAAAATAATATATAAATTTATTAATAAATAAACAGTAACAAAAGGATATAACAACAGAGGCATGATATAAAAACAACAAAAACATGATATAAAAACAACAGTGATGCAAACAATGACTGATAAAGTGATTAAACTTATTCTAATATCTCCCTGTACACCACATTAAAAGTGAAAACACTTTCAGAGTGCTTGACTAATTTCCCTTGTGATGAAGTATTTAGAACTTTAACTGTAACGTCACATACTCTTCAAACTTGAGAGAAAGCAACATATAACTGACCATGTGCAAAAACGGGTTCAGGTCAGAATATTTCTATTCTGTCTAGAGTTTGTCCTTGTGATTTATTAATAATCATCGCAAATGCTGGCATCATGGGAAACCGTCTTCGAATTAATTTAAATGGGAGGCCAGTGTCAGATGGGGACAAATCAATTCTTGGAATCAGAACAACCTCTCCCTCTGCAGATCCTGTTAATACTTCACCTTCGATAATGTTAGGTTGTAATCTTTTGATAATAAATCTGGTACCATTACAAAGACCCCATTTACTATTAAGATTTCTCAATAGCATGATGATTGCACCACTTTCAATTTTAATTTATGACACAGCATTCCTGAAGGAGTAATACTATTATGAAATTCGATGGCAAAATTTTTTTTTTTAAATATATATTTTTTATTGATTTTTTACAGAGAGGAAGGGAGAGAGATAGAGAGTTAGAAACATCGATGAGAGAGAAACATCGATCAGCTGCCTCCTGCACATCCCCCACTGGGGATGGACCCGCAACCCAGGTACATGCCCTTGACCGGAATCGAACCCAGGACCCCTCAGTCTGCAGGCCGACGCTCTATCCACTGAGCCAAACTGGTTTCGGCTCGATGGCAGAATTTTCCTTTTCAGCATCATCTGTTGAATCAATGGAATCATCACTCAAATATGTGTGAAAATCTCCATCGAGTATATCCAAAATGTCTTCATTTAATTTTTGAACGTGCTCATTTTTTTGGACAAAGAATTTTATGTTTAGATATATTTTTAATATTATCTGTATATACTATTTCCAAAGGTAGCTGCAATAATAGATCCATTACAAATCATTTCACAGGGGATTTCAATAATATCCATTCCTAAATGAAAACTGCTATCAAGTTTGCCATCTCCAAGTTTTACTAACTATTCACTATAAGCAGAATCCTCTGATCTCATATTTGTTTTAAGAGACAATTTATTGAAACATCCCCAAACATTACAGTACTTTAAACTCGTTTGTACAATGGCTGATCCCATAGCATGTGGTACAATACTGAGACATTATCGAAAATCCCCTCCAGGAAGGAGAACTTTCCCACCAAATACAACATTCAAGTTCATAATTTATCTTAGTAATCTGTCTATGGTGTTTATAGCATGACTGGATGCCATGATGCATTAATCAATAATGAGAAGTTGGGCCTTTTTAATAGTTTTAGCAACTTCACTGTTTATATCAAGTCTAGAAATTGAAGTTTCATTTAATGGAATTGGCCATTTACATTGGGAATGAAAGGTTCTTCCACCGAGAAGTAAATTTGCAGCAATTCCTGTAGATGCTGTAGTTAAAACAGTAACACCACAACCTCTAATATAATGTATTAAAACTTCATTGTGGGGAGCCACTACAGTGTTTGGACAGGGTCAAAACTTGGACTGATGAGAGGGCACAGTTCTCTCATTGCCATGTGCAAGTCCCAGCTTGGAGGGCAGGGCCCTCCCAGCACAATTATAGCCAACAGCTATAGTTGTAAGCTTGAATCTATGGTCTGAACACGTGGCCCCACGTGCCTGAGTGATATGGGCTTGATAGAGTTCAGGTGCATGTAGTTGAGTAGGATTGAAACCCAGGAGAATTTTGTAAACATCTTGGTCACACCCTTACTTTGCCTCGTGGCATCTACTATAAAATAAAGACATGGCTGTGGGCGTGATCGCTGTCTCTCAGAGAAGCAGCATCCCACCGAGACCCAGATTTCATTCTCTTGTCTGTCTTTTCTAAGCCTTTCAGCCGTCCCCACTCAGGTTCACCCTTGGCCGTGCTGGCACGGCACACTTTATGAAGATATTCCTCCACGCTCCAAGGGCGGGTTCCTGCCTCAAACGCTGGAATTTGGGTTTGAGGCAGGAACAGCTCCAGGAAACAGCTCGGGAGAGTGCGCAGCTGTTGCTAAGACAACCCCTGCAGGACTGACTTCCTTCCACTTGGTCGAGGTTCTAGCTGTGATGTTACACCCAGGGTTTTTATATAAGTAGACTAGAGGCCTGGTGCACGAAATTCATGCACTTGGGGGCCCTCTCAGCCCAGCCTCTGTGCTCTCCCAGTCCGGGACTCCTCAGGGGATGTCTGCCTGTTGGCTAAGCTGGCAGTTGGACATCCCTCTCACAATCTGGGATCCCTTGTTGTTTACCACTCTCCTGCAGTGAAGGTGGGAGAGGCCCCCGCCACCACCGCTGCGCTCACCTGCCACCCGCCGTGAACCCAGCTTCTGACTGAATGATACTCCCCCTGTAGGAGCGCACTGACCACCAAGGGGCAGCTCCTGCGTTGAGCATCTGCCCCCTGGTGGTCAGTGCGCATTATAGCAACCGGTTCTTGTTCCACCATAACAGTTGCTTAGGCTTTTATTATATAGACTAGAGGCCTGATGCACGAAATTCGTGCAAGGGGCTTGGCCCTCGCTTCATCCGGAAGGTTGTCTGGAAGGACGTCTGACTAATTAGCATATTGTGCTTTTATTATTATAGATAAGCTCATTAAGTATAAGTGTAATTATACTTAAAAACACACAAATTGGCTGGAACAGTTTTGAAGTACATTATTACTGTTTCAGAGTCTAAACTCTGGATTCATAAAGTGTTGGTTTGAATTATGGTCCTATTATTCACTAGCTGTGTTTCCTTGGAAAATTACTTAATATATGTGTATCATTCTCTTTTTTAAAAATACATTTTTATTGATTTCAGAGAGGAAGGGAGAGAGATAGAGAGATAGAAACATCAATGATAGAGAGAGTCATTGATCGGCTGCTTCCTGCATGCCCCCCACGGGAAATCAAGCCTGCAACCCAGGCATGTGCCCTTGAGTGGAATCAAACCTGGGACCCTTCAGTCTGCAGGCCGATGCTCTATCCACTGAGCCAAACCAGCTAGGGCTCATTCCCTTTTTTATAAAAGAAAAACCTATGTCATGGGATTATTGAGATTAAATGAATTCATTATGTAAACACAGTACAAGTGCCTGAGACTTAGTAAGCAGTATATTTTAGTTGTTACTGAAAATTGCTATTTTTACTTAAGTATGTATAATTTCAAATACTTTTCCTTCTCATTACATATGTGTTGAGTGTATATACCTCTTTGAAAAAAATATTTGCTAGGTATTTCATGGCATAATTTGTTTAACCAAGCTTTCATTAATGAGCTTCTAGGTGTTTTTCTGTTTTATTTCTCCTTTAGTACAGAGAATGCTACAGTGAACATTTACATTTTTGCATATTTATGGAATATATGCTGGGTCAGAGTATACACACAATTTGCATTTTGATAGAGCCTGTTTGTGCTACATTCCCACTTACAGTGTGTGACAGTGCCTGTTGCCTCACCCCCTTATCCATGTGGGGTATTGTAAGTGGGCTTTTTTGATATCAATTTGAGATTTTTATCAAAATAATGGCATGTTTACTTTTTTTACTTAATAAGTTTTAAAAATGTTTTTATTTCAGAGAGAGGAAGGGCAAGGGAGAGAGAGAGATAGAAACATCAATGATGAGAGAGAATCATTGATTGGCCGCCTCCTGCCTACCCCTCACTGGGGATTGAGCCCGTAAGCCAGGCATGTGCCCTGACTGGGACTCGTACCTTGATCTCCTGGTTCATGGGTTGATGCTCAACCACTGAGCCACACTGGCTGGGCAAATGGTATCAATTGAACTCATAAAATACAACTATATCAACAGAATACTACATGTATGTTATATGTATATATTAGGGCTCGATTCCATTTGTAACATGGCTTCTGCTTAAAAATTTTTTTTTGGAAGATAAACAGTTTGCTGTTCTTTACACAAATCTGTATTTCTTTACCTTTTCTCTTTCCCCTGGAATTAGTGTCCCTGCCTGCATATTCCATTGGAAACACTGCCTCTTTAATTAGGCCTTTGTCATCTCCCCAACCTGATGAAACTCCTTTTGAATGTCCAGGGCATTGTTTTATACTATCTTTAGGGTACACACACAACTCTTAAGTTATATTGAAGTCATTGTGAATTTGTTTTATCCTCTTTTCTGTATTACATTAGGGGTAATTTTTATTCACCCTTTTAAAAAAAATGAAAAAAAAATTTCAATCCTCACTTGAGGAGTAAGTTTTTTTTTTCCCATTAATTTTTTTTAGCGAGCGGAAGGGAGAGGGGGAGAGAGAGAGAAACATCTATGTGAGAGAGACACATTCTGCACTCAGCTTGCTTCCTGAACTCACCCTGATCAGGGCGGGGTATTGAAATTGCAACCCAGGTACGTGCCCTGGTGAGCAGGCTCACGCTCCAACCACTGAGCCACTCTGGCCAGGACTCATTCATTATTCACCCTTTTCATTCCTTGCATAATGCCTTACACATAAGTAGGGATTGAATATATATTTGTTTATTTGAATTGGAATTAAATTTATATGGTTCAGTGGTTGAAATTGTACCCATTGATTTAATTCTTATCCTAAAAGTGCAGACTTATGTGTCTGTATGAACACCTCAGAAATAAGTGATATTCAGCCCAGCTGGCCTGGCTCAGTGGTTGAGCGTCGACCTCTGAACCAGGAGGTCAGGGTTCAATCCCAGTCAGGGCACATGCCTGGATTACGGGCTCGGTCACATGGAGGCAGCCAATCAATGATTCTCATCCTTGATGTTTCTCATTCTCTCTCTCCCTCTCTGAAATCAATATATTTTTTTTAAGTGTTATTCAGTAAGAGCCAAGTAAGTTATCCTTAAAAGGAACTTTCTCCTGCAGGTAGGAATTTAATCATGAATTCCTTATCCTCAAATTTCTGTGGACTTCAAGTTTAAATGACATGAAATGCCATTGTTTTGTGTGGAGGTTTGTAGGTGCCCTTTTTCCATTTACCCACTTCTCTTTCCCTTGCCTCGTTACCTTTAAGATTGGTTTATGCATCTGTCTCTTCAAATTGTTTTTTCAGGGTCGGGACCAAGTGCTTTTCATTTTTGTGACCAACATATAGAGGACCTAGTAATATATATGTATATATTTTTGTGTGTGTATGTGTGTGTATATATATATGTGTGTGTGTGTGTATGTGTGTGTGTGTGTGTATATATATATATATATATATATACACACATATATACACACACGCGCGCGCTTTTTTTTTTAAATCCTCACCCGAGGATATTCACCCTTTTAAAAATAAAGAAAAAAAGAATTTCAATCCTCACCCGAGGAGTAAGGATGTTTTTTTCCATTGATTTTTAGAGAGAGTGGAAGAGAGGGGGAAGGACAGAGAAAAATATCTGTGTGAGAGAAATTCATCGATTGGTTGCCTTCTGCACGCTCCCTTACCAGGGCCCGGACCGAGGAGGAGCCTGCAACCAAGGTACATGCCCTTGACCTGAATCAAACCTGGTCCCTTTTGGTCCACAGGCTGACTATCTACTGAGCCAAACCAACTAGGGCTATTTTTTAAGTCTGACACCTTTTTCTTATTTCTTTTATTAAAATTTTTTTTTTTAGCCCTAACCGGTTTGGCTCATTGGATAGAGCGTCAGCCTGTGGACTCAAGGGTCCCAGGTTCGATTCCGGTCAAGGGCATGTACCTTGGTTGCGGGCACATCCCCAGTAGGGAGTGTGCAGGAGGCAGCTGATCGATGTTTCTCTCTCATCGATGTTTCTAACTCTCTATCCCTCTCCCTTCCTCTCTGTAAAAAATCAATAAAATATTAAAAAAAAATTTTTTTTCAAACCTTTACCCCTCTTGTTGGTAGAGATTTATAGAACCTGTTCAGCCAGTTGGGAGCGCAACACCCATTTTATAGCCACAAGGTGGCAGTAGTTGAGCAGAGATGGTTTTATGCTTTATGAGTATTACTGTTTTTTAAGGGTAGAGGGTGGCGTATTACTCTTCAGCACATTGAAAAAATGGTTTGCAAGAGTTTTTAAGACCACACAGAACATTTTATTATTTTAAGATGGAGAATAACATTTTACTATTTTAGCTTATTTATGTGGAATACTGATTTTACAAGACAGTTTATAGTTTCATTTTAGTGATAGATTTTATGCAAATATTTTGTAAATGTTACTTTTTACTTTTTTTTTCCTTTATTTTGGAAATTGATTTCAGAGGAAGGGAAGGGAGAAAGAGATAGAAACATCAATGATAAGAGAGGATCTTTGATTGACTGTCTCCTGCACACTCCACACTGGGGATCGAGCCCACAACCTGGGCATGTGCCCTGACTGGGAATCGAACTGTGACCTCCTGGTTCATAGGTTGATGCTCAATCATTGAGCCATGCCGGCTGGGCTACTTTTCACCTTTTCATGAACATTTTTATTGGCATTTTTTATTTCAAAATGCTGGACTATCCCAGACCACAGAATATTTAAATCAGGATATATATATCTGATTTACTGGGAAAGTCCAAAATATAGCTTATTTAAAGGATTTGTTTCTATATAAGAGGGGAAATGCTCATATTCTTAACATACTTTAAGTCTGTTAAATCCATGTAGTAGCAATATCATAATAGTTTTATTTAATCTTTTGTTTTCTCACCAGTTTTATATTGACAATTTTAAAAATTATACCAATATTCAAAAAACTAATATGTAAAGGAATGTTGAAAATATTTGTGTGTAACATTAGTGCTCCTGGCTTTACATTAGCGAATTCTAGGAGCATTATTTCTGAGTTTGTAATAAAAATCTTCTGAAATCTTTAGTTTCAAAGTGGAATCTAACATTTTCAAAGCATGTTTAGAAGAAATGACCAGTTAATATAAAAGTAATGAAAGAGTGTGTTGAAGTAAATATGAATCTCTAGTAAGACATGAAAAGTAAGTTTTTGTCAACTTATATTGACAAAATATATGGACAACGTAGATTGTCCATACGGCAGTTGGACATCCCTCTCGCAAATAAGATGTTATATTAAGTTTTTCTCAACTTAATATGACAAAATATATTGACATATTCAGGAAAATGGTGAAGTAAGTAAACACAGCACTCGCTGCCTCCCTCAACATCAAAATTACAACTAAAAGACGGAAAGTAAGTTTTTGTCAATACCAATAAAATGTTTATAAATAATACTATACATTTTCTAAAAGAAAAAATGAATATATTCTGCATGTTTTTGTTTTGTGGGTGATCGTATGATTTATTTCTAAGCAGTCAGACTCTTTTATGACTTCTCAAGTTAGCATTAGCTTACCATCTTTATATCTTTCTTGAGTCTCATTTTTGCTCGAAAATCTTGCTCCCTTTTAATGTGTGTAGGTTTTGTTTTATTTTGATTTTTCTTTTAAATGTCATATTAAATTTTTCTTTTACTTAACATTAAATTTTGTAACATGATTACAACTCTTGGGTTTGTTTTGATCAGCATTAAATAATGGGAAATAAACTCACATTTGAATGGAGCCTGGTTTGTAGGGATTTGGGAATAAAATTCAGCAGTGTTGATGCAGTTTAAAGCTGTGGTGTTGGCAGTTGGCAGAGGATGCATGAATGGTAGATGCCCCATCTAGGAGTAGGCTGCTCAACAAGTCCCTTGGCCTAGTTGAGACATTGGGTTCTCCCATAGGAAGGAAGTGCAAACTGAGGCAGAGAATATTGATGCCAGAGAAATGTAAACTTATATTCATATAAAAACCTGCACACAAATGTTCATAGTAGCTTTATTTATAATAGCCCAACTGGAAATAGCCCAGCTATCTTTTAGCTGATCAGTGGTTAGATAAACTGGTCCATCTGTGCCATGGTATACTTCTTAGCAAGACAAAGGAACAAGCAGTTGATTCACCCATCAGCTTGAATGAATCTCAAGGGAATCATGCTGCATGAAAAAAGCCAGTCCCAAAGGGTTACAGATCCTGTGATTCCATTTGAGTGATATTCTTAAAATGACAAAATTATAGAGATGGGGAACAGATTAGTAGTTATGAAATTTAGGGATGGGGTGGGCAGAAGGGAGATGGAGAGCAAAATGTAGTGCTAGAACTGTCCTGCAACTGGACTGTGGTGGCAAATACATGCGCCTTCCCATGTGATAAAATTGTATAAAATCCAAATGCTCTGGGTGTAATCTTATAGTGTGTCTTACAAGATGTTACCATTGGGAGAACTGGGACAAAGGTGCGGGGATCTCCATGAATTACTTCTTACCATTGCATGTGTATTTACAATGGTCTCAAAATAGGAAGTTTAATTAAAAAAATCATTTCACTAGTCTGTCAGGCCCAGCACTGGAAAGACCCGTGAATTCCATAAGCACGACCCCATTATCCCACATTATTTCCTGTAAAATGGTTTCTTTGGTTAGAAGCAGTGCTGTGTGGCATGTCATGACAATGACTGTGAAATTCTCTTAGTTTATGGATGGTGGTTTTGATAGAAGCTTTGTGGGCAGGGAAGGCAAATCCATATTCAGAGTGTCCACTCCAGTGATAATATATTCATTTAGAGTGGTCCTGCGTGACCACCCTGCCACCAGGTGGCCGGCTGATCCCAGGGAGAGCTGCTCTATCGGAAGCTTAGTGCTGGTGTCTGCTCTTGGCGGTTGGTCATTTAGCAGTGTTGGGTGAGTATAAGGCAGTGTTTCTGAATCCATACATAACTTCCATCCCACAAAAATTCAGGGCCATGCGGCCTTGGCGAAATTTCTAGTTGTCTAATGGTCTGGGACATGTTGAGATACCCCTCCGGCCCCTACAACAGCAGCACATCCCTGCTGCCATGGCCACTGTATTCTTGAACCCATTTGTGAGGGGCAAGAGCTTGACTGATGTCCACAGGACTGGTTATCTTGTCCTCTGATTATTAAGCTTCCTCTCTGCTGAAGAAATCACTCCCATGCGACTCGTTCGTTTTTTCACTCTGTGTCCATTCAGAGAGATCTATGGTAGCTAATGTCGTTCCCAGACCACTTGTCATCTATTTTCCAGTTATGTTACTTCTAAGTCCCTGACCATCCAGCAAAATCATGAGTCACTTCACACAAGTCAACATAGAGTCATACCTTGGCCCTGTCTTTGTCCAGGCCAATGATCATTCAGGTGAACTGCTCAGTGTTCTGCCCACTGGGAGGCTGTGCCTTCACCACTGTCCTTCAGTCACCTGAGAGTCACCTGTAGAGGCTTGTCGGAGTCTCCATTCTGCGTCAGCACGAGGCACAGATACGTCCAGGCACCCCCACGCGTGGGTTGTAAAGGCCGAGCAGTAGAATAGCCTGCCTGGTGGCCTGGACCTGTTGCAGGGCCTTGTCTTGTTCTGGGCCCAGTCAGAATTGGCAGCTTTTTGGGTCACTTGGTGTAAAGGTTGGAGAGGCATGTTCAAATAAGGTGTTTGTTGCCTCCAAAATTTAGGCCCTGGTGAGCATAGGTTTGGAAAAAATGTAAGTTTTAAAAAAGTAATCAGCCTGCAGTATTCGTTCACTCATCCCTCAGTAACTTCAGTAGGTAAAACAACTTCTAGAAAGTGAGCAGCACAAAACAATTAAAGAAGCTATTTTCCTTTGAATAAAGTCATAACAAGGTCAAGCCATTAAAAATACTGTATTATGAACTCATGGTCAGCGTGCTAATTGAAGGACCCTTAATTATTTTTATCTTAATGTGTGAAAATTGTGTTAAAAGAACACTCATTCTCCCTAAAGCTGACTTGGAAGGCATGTTTTTGCAGGTGGTCAGTACTAGGAATAAGTCCATCACCTCCTGGGACGCCCTCCTCACAGGCTCAGACCCCCTCCTCCCCAGGCAGGAGGCTTTGTCTAAGGCCACTCCGAGCCCTGCTCACAGTCCTGGTTCCACTCCAGCCACCCGGCCACGCTGGCTCCTCTTCACGAAGTAAAGGGAGGAAATGAAGTTGAAGAGTATACCTGGCTTTTTAAAGCAAAATCCTATGTATATCTCTTTTATGATTGCTACAAAATGTAAATATACAGCAAACTGACTTTTAAATTTCCCCAGTAAGATTTTATTATCCCCACCATATTATATCTTTATATTGAATTATATGCACATAAATACCTCTTTTCATGTTTAGGGCGCTCTGAAAGGAGCGGAATCCTTCGCGTCGATGCTGAGACATTCTCCTCTCACTCAGATGGGACCTGCCAAGGATAAGATCGTCATTGGGCGAATCTTTCATATTGTGGAGAAGGACCTTTACATCGATTTTGGCGGCAAGTTTCATTGTGTGTGTACAAGACCAGAAGTGGATGGAGAGTAAGTACAGTCATTTCCAAGTGCTTCAATAGTGTTTCCATAAAGTTGAGATACTTCAAAAGTATATATTTATTGGACTTTAGTTGGTGGTTTTAAAAAAGATAGAAAAGACACTTACTTTTCTCTTCATAATGCCAGTTCACCAAGTTGGGGCCAGATCCATGTCTTCTCAAAGCAGTGAGAATAGTTTTGGGGAAGAGTTGACTGTTCATCCTTTGTTTTCCCAAATGATAAACAATAGTCACGGCCTAAGCCCTGTTGCTCTCTGGTGCCACAGTCTGGTTCTTTCTGGCAGTGTGCTCAGGGGTGGCTCACTGCAGCCGGACTGCACCTGCCTGGCTCCTGCTTCCTTCCCCTCCCTCTGTGACACATGCTCTGATGCTGGGAACACAACTACAGCTCTGTGTCTATGGACAGTTTTTCTGAGAAAAACTTTCTAACTTAGCCAATTCTTTGTTGTCCAGTTTCCAATTTATCCGAGAAAGGAGGGTTATACTCTTCACAAAATAGTTATCCTGTCTCTTGATTTCTACACGTAGAGATACTTCGGTTCTTTTGAAACCCTTCTCTGGGTCTCTTACAGCTGCCTGTCACTTAGCTTTGAAAGTATCCTGATCTTACTGTCTACAATATTTTATTTTATTTTTATTTCAGAGAGGAAGGGAGAGGGAGAGAGAGATAGAAACATCAATGATGAGAGAGAATCATTGATTGGCTGCTTCCTGCATGCCCCTACTGGGGATCGAGCCTGCAACCTGGGTATATACCCTGACCGGGAATCGGACACGGACCTCCTGGTTCATAGGTCGACACTCAACCATTGGGTCACGCCGGCCAGGCTACAATATTTTAAAGTACTGTTTCAGTTATGTTGCCTTTCCACTTGAATCCACACCAAAATTTGAGGGTGGGAGATATTTTATTCAAATCTTACCTGTAGCCTTTATCATTGGCGGAAAGATGACAACCCCAAATGGGAAGGCGATGAGACCCAGTGGGTCTCTGGTCTCCTGGTTGCATGCCAACAGGTTTAGAGGACATGACTGGATGCAGCAGCTGGGCATATGTTTGCTCTCTGCCTTCATGTCAGGCCGCTGACTGTACATATTCTGGCAGATTCCTGCTCTGATACGTTTATTTAAGTGACTTAAAAATAAGATGTAAGTATTTATCTAATTTGTTTATTATTCATCAGCCTGATCTTTTTTATCCCTTTTGAGAACCATTTTTCTCTTTATTTAGAGTTGTGTGTAGTTGAATCTGTTCTACTGTAGGATATTTAAATATTACAGAGTAATTAGATACATGAAAACTCAAATTTAATAAAATACCCAGCTTAGCAAAATGGTTTACTTTTTTTTTTTATTATTGCTTTCAATAAGTCCAGTGGCCTTTCAAACTTAGAGTAATGGATAAGATCAGAAATCATTTGGGTTAACTGAGTATCTTAGTGAGGCACAAGCCTTTTAATAAGTTCTATAACTTTTTAAATTTTACATTAGTTTTTGATTATGGCTTAAAGAAACGGTTTCGGCCTTTGTCCCAGGAAGCACTAGAGTTGTGCAGAAAGGCTGCCGCGATGGCTGTGGGGTGGAGCAGCTCTGCATTTAGTGTTTAAAGTGGGGAATGGTAGTGGTATTTCTACTACAAAAAAGTAAAATGTTTGAGAAACATTTTTAAAGGAAAAATTAGTTCTAGAAATACACTGCATTAATAGTAACATTCAGAATATAAACTAGTATTTAAGCATGTTCAGTAGTGTGATCATGTTAGAGTGAATTGCAAAATAGAAATATTATAAGTAAATTTCGAGATTTTAGAGGTGTGGATGGGGCCTCAAAAGTTATATCTCTTACATTGTTTTTCTTTCATATCAGCTACTGTCTTGAAATCAGTAATTATATTGTAACAAATCAGAATGACTCTGGTACTAACTTCTGGTAATTAATTGAAGTAACTGACTTGCTGAATTAATGAACATTCTCTTCCCTTCTGTAAAACGCACTTCAGATTCCAGTGCTACATGGACAGTTAGAAAGTAGATGTCCTCTACTAACCTGGGCACTTTTGCTTCTTCCAGTTGAGGTATATCTTTAGCAAAAGCTAGTTGTGTTTGTTCCGAAACCTGTTTATATTCTTGTTAAATAATATATTTGGTTATTGCCTAAACTAATAAAACATGAGCACAGAAATGGTTTTTGTTCTTATAAAATATAATTTTGGAAAGACTCCTCATAAAGGAGAGATTTTGTTTTTAAACAAAATTGTTATTGAATTTGAACGAGTAAACCATAAAGATTGGAGAGGTCAGATCATAAAAAGTCTGGAAGGAATTGCTTTCCAAATGTCCTTCTGTCCCTGTTTTACGCTGAAATGGCTGTCTCTGGCCATTGCAGGCACTGCAGTGGGGGATTGTTTGTGCCAGGAGATCAGCACCGGGGAGTGAGGCCCCAGGGAGTGAGCCTCTACTCCGGGAGAAGGCCTGGCCCCATAGTAGGACATGTGCGTTAATCGCTAAGTTAATGTCTTTGCAGTATATGTGTATACTTTTTTATGATCCTCACTTCAATCTACTTTTCCATGAGCCAATCCTGTGAGTCAGAGAGCTTCTGCTACTTAAAAATATAAAACACGCTGCCCTTTTCTTTAGACAGTTTTTCTGTGTCAATAATACAGCACACAATTTCCCAACTTGTCCTAGTGTGGTTAAGATCCCTTTCCATCTCCCATGTGATAATCATGATAGCGAGGTTTTTTAAAACCTACATTGGACTTTATGTATGTCATCTGATTTATTCTTCCTTAAGAAGCATAGAAAGTGGGAGCTATTCCCCCATTTACCAGATGAAGAAAATGAGTCTCTGAGCGTGAAGCATTCCAGTCGGACAACTGCTTATTACCAAGGCAGGGGCTCAGACCTAGAGCTGTGGGTGACCAGTGCCGGGAATGTTCTCTTCACTCTCAAGTACTGTTCTCTAAACCCTACAATATAGAGTTCTTAATATCTCATAAAAACCTCCTGTAACAGTCTCACATAGGAATCAGTTTTATACCAGGGACCCTGAAGGCATGTGGTAATGAAGCTCAAAGGAGGTCTGTTAAAGAACGGTGAGTCGCCTGTTACGGTGTCCTTAGCTATGGTGTCCATGGTTATGGTACACCGGGGCCCTCGGTGTGGTGTCCATAGTGTGCTTGGATAGTGTTACCAGCAATTAGCTGATGAACAGTGGGTCCAGGTTTTGTTTCAGAATGAATGCTTTATCATAATTATAGTGGTACCTGTGGTTACAAGAACTTAATGTCTGGCAATTATTAGTAGCTTAGAGTCAGTATCCCTGTAGTTACTTGGGGATGATAAGTCTATTCTACAAAGAGTAGAAAGTTGACTTTTTATAAATGTAATACTTAATTTTTAATTAGATTGATTCTTTTTATAAAATGTCATCTACTTTCTTTGAACATTTTAGACCTAAAGTAGTTTAATCTGCGTTTTTTGGTCTTTGTTTTTGATGACCAAGATCAAAGTAATAAACATTAATTTCTGTGTTGTATCGTAATTCAAATATGTAGAATTATTGCTCCTTAACCACATAACCCCCAGTTATCTAGTTTTTGTGTTTCACCTATGGGTGTCATCTTTCTTTTTCTGTTACTGCTCCTGTGTTTACATTTTTAGCTTAGACCTCTTAATTTCTTCTAATTTTCTGATGCCTGGGAAACTGGTTACCAAATTTGTTATGCTGAAAAAATAAGAACAACTAGTGCTTGAGTAAGAACCTTGCAGCCTCTTCTCTAGGTAAGTGTGTGTACTTGGACTTCAAGGTGCATTTTGACAGCTCTGGCAGTCCTCGGCTTAACTCTTCATGGGTTCTGTGGGGACTTGATGCCACCAGATAACTGACTTCCTGAAGAGTGAGGTGTGACCAGGTTGCGATCCTGCCTGTGTTGACGGCTGTTCACTGAGCTCTCGATAGGGTATGTCACATATCAGAACAGTGTGTGCTGAACTAGTCAGGTGCTGAGTGTCTTGGACATGAGCAGATATTGTGGTTGAGACCTTAACACCTCCAGCAGGACCAGTAGTGAAAATAACATGGGTTATTGGATCGCAAGTAGTATTTGAAGTGGTACCAATTCCTACAGTAAATTTTTAAGTAAATCAGTAAACTTCTTAAGAACATCATTAAGTCCAAAATATTGCTTTATGGCGTTAATTAGTTTGGTTGGCTTGGAATATACCCATAATACATTTTATGAGTCTCAAGAATTAAGCTGTTTACTTTATTTTTAAATAAAGTGGGTCATGTACAGTTTTTCATGGAGTCAGCAAATATTTAATGAGCCACCTGTGTGTCTAATGCTAGCGGTGTACAGATTAAAGGCAACCCTTGCTCTCAGTGGGTGATGGTTCAGTTGTGGGGATAGAGAGTGAACATATATAACAGGTTTCCTGGCTTCTGTGGGGATTTGGAGAAGAGGGGATTACTGAACCTGTCAGCTTGTGCCAGCAGGTTTCCCAGAGGAACTAACATGGAATTGAGTTGTAAAGGGTGGGTGATGGTAGGAGATAGAAGTGGGGGCAGTGGAAGGGAGCCGCACTTGCAGAATACTTAGAGAGAGAGCCTGGCTCTGTTGGGAACTCAGGTGGCTTCCTTGGCTTAATTACGTGATGAGAATTACGTGAATTATGCCTGAGGATTAAGAAAGGAGTTTTTCATTAGCAGTTTAGGGGACAGAAAGACCAGGTATAGGTGACTGAGTAATTGTGGGTCGTGAGGTGGAAGGAATGATGTTTGGTTTCAGACCTAAATGACTATGTGGATAGTAAATTGGGTTGTATTGGTTGGGTAGGTGGAGGAGGGGGTGTATTATATTGATATTTTTGCCAGCTTCAAAAATTAAAACTAAAATGCCAGATTTAGATTGGTTTCTCTCATTCCCACTCATGGGCATAATACTTTTGATTACTATCAGTTAGGAACATTCCTCTTTTTACTGAAATATAAAATCCTTGTGGTTAAATCATGCTTATCTTTTGGCTAAAGAGCCAAATTCTCTAAATCTTTTCATTAAGTTGTATTTTAATTTTGATTTTTCATGAATGGTATACATTTCTATAAAATCCTGAAATCCAGTTTTATTTTTTAAATATATTTTTGTTGATTTCAGAGAGGGAGAGGTAGAAAAAGCAATGAGAGAGAATCATTGATTGGCTGCCTCCTGCATGGCCCCTACTGGGGATCGAGCCCACAATCCATGCATGTGCCCTGGCCGGGAATTAAACCCTGATTTCTGAGGTTCAGAGGTCAACGCTCAACCACTGAGCCACGCCAGCTGGGCTGAAGTCCAGTTTTATAAGTGAAGTCCATTTATTTTTTAATGTGTTCATGAAGATTACGTCTTTTAAAGCATTATTTCTACACTGGCATCTCTGTCACAACACACATGATTGACAGCTCAGAAATCGCAGTTTCAAAACAAGCATGATTGGCAGTTCTAAGGTAACTAGCACATGCATTGAATATTATTTGTACTTTTGTTTGACAATAAGGTGGAATAAACAAGATGATTTCCCAGTCTCTGTTTCTATTTCAGGTTGTGTGATGTATCAGATCAAATGAAGAGTGAATGGATGTTGAATGTTTCAAAAACTAAAGTTTTCAAGGTGTATTTGTGGGGGAATAGAGAAAATAAGAATTTGAATGAAGTGATTCTTTTTATTCCAGCGGATGTTGTACACAATTAAAATATGTGTATGTTTTTCAAAAAATTGACGATTGAAAATCATTATGTTAGATTTTTATTAAAAGATCTCTGGTTATCTAATAAAAGAGAAACATGCAAATTGACCGTACCTTTGCTACGCCCAAACCACGCCCACCAGCCAATCAGAGCAACTATATGCAAATTAACCCAACCAAGATGGCGGCCAGCAGCCACAGAGCTGGAGCAAGCAGGAGGCTTGGTTGCCCCGGCGATGGAGGAAGTCAAGCTTCCCTGCCCTGGCCGGCTCTGGCCTCTGCTGAAGGCAACAAAGTTTCAATTATAGAAGATAAATAAACCCCAGATACCTGCTTCCAGCCAGCCTCCACTGGGAGCTTGGGTGGCTGGGGGCCGTAGCCAGCCTGCAAACAGCCATCAGCCCCTCACCCAGGCTGCCCAGGCACCCCAGCGGGAACCCTCACTCCATGAGGGTGTGGCCAGCCTGGGTGAGGGGCTGATGGCTGTTTGCAGGCTGGCCACAGCCCCCAGCCACCCAAGCTCGCAGTGGAGGCTGGCTGGAAGCAGGTATCTGGGTTTATTTATCTTCTGTAATTGAAACTTTGTTGCCTTCAGCAGAGGCCAGAGCCCCACCCTGAAGGACCTGTGGCCAGCCAGCAAACAGCCATCAGCCCCTCACCCAGACTGGCCAGGCACCCCAGCAGGACCCCCCACCCTGAAGGGGCTGTGGCCAGCTTGCAAACAGCCATCAGCCCCTCACCCAGGCTGGCCAGGCACCCCAGTAGGGACTGCCACCCTGAAGGGACTGTGGCCAGCTTGCAAACAGCCATCAGCCCCTCACCTAGTCTGGCCACACCCTCATGGGGTGAGGGTCCCCGCTGGGGGGCTTAGCCAGCCTGCAAACAGCCATCAGCCACTCACCCAGGTTGGCCAGGCACCCCAGCAGGACCCCCCTCCCTGAAGGGGATGTGGCCAACCTGAAAATGGCCCTCAGCCCCTCACCCAGGCTGGCAAGGCACTCCAGTGGGGACCCCCACCCTGAAGGGGGTCTGGCCAGTCTGAAAACGGCCCTCAGCCCCTCACCCAGGCTGGCCAGGCTCCCCAGCGGGACCCCCACCCTGATCCGGGAAACCAGCTGGCCCCCACCCATGCATCAGGCCTCTATCCTATATAATAAAGGGTAACATGCAAATTGACCCTAACAGCAGAACGACTGGGAATGACTGGTCACTATGACACACACTGACCACCAGGGGGCAGACGCTCAATGCAGGAGCTGCCCCCTGGTGGTCAGTGCGCTCCCACATGGGGGAGCTCTGCTCAGCCACAAGCCAGGTTGGCAGCTGCCAGTACAGCAGTGGTGGTGGGAGCCTCTCCTGCCTCTTCAGCAGCGCTAAGGATGTTCGACTGCAGCTTAGGCCTGCTCCCTGCTGGCAAGTGGGCATCCCCCAAGGGCTCCCAGGCTGCCAGAGGGATGTCTGACTGCCAGCTTAGGCCCAATCCCCCGGGGAGCAGGCCTAAGCCAGCAGGTGGTTATCCCCCGAGGGGTCCCAGACTGCAAGAGGGCACAGGCCAGGCTGAGGGACTCCCCCCGCCCCCCTGCCCCCAGTGCACAAATTTTTGTGCACCGGGCCTCTAGTTTTTTAGGATAAAAGAGCATATGTTATATTTAACCTTTTAGTAAGACATCTTAAGAATATGTATAAATTATAAAACATGATCTCAGATATGTTCTGAGTTCATGAAACACTTGTAATTCAGTCTTTGAATAGTATTAAGATTGAAAAGACAAATAAATTAAAAAACCCTAAGCTCACAAAGACAGGGAACAGATTGGTGGTTGCCAGAGGGAGAGGCTAGCAGGCGAAATGAGTGAAGGTAGTCAAAAGGTACAGATTTCCACTTATAAAATAAAGAAGTCATGGTGACTTTAGTTAATAATAGTCATGTTGCATATTTGAAAGTTGCTGAGAGAGTAGATCTTAAAAGTTCTCATCACAAGAGAAAATTTCTTGTGTAACTGTGTGTGGTGACACATGGTAACTAGATTTACTGTGGTGATCATTTTACGACATGTACAAATATTGAATCATTACGTTGTACACCTGAGACTAATCTAATGTTATATGTCAATTATACCTCTATAAAGAAGTTTAAAAAATTAATAGCATTAGTGGTCACCCACCTCCCCCCCCCCCCCCCCCCCCCCCAGGATATATGGCATAGCAATGTTTTATTGGATTGATTTATTCTATTGGATTCTATTTGATTGATGTGCAAACTTGATTTGCTTTCATGTAGCATGTTCACATATGTATAGCTGTATTATCCCAGAGATTGTGTAAGTTTATATGTCTAGTAAGGTTGTCTTATATGCCTTCCCAGGACTGTAAAGGTTAAAAGTGAATCTGGAAACTATGATGGTGGCTGCTTGTTAAGGAATGCAAGCAATTAAGTGTTCCCACAAAAGCTTTGAAGTTAATATCTTAATAGGACAAGGAGGAAAAAAAGTCAAAGCTGCACTCCCACAATTGGTTCAGGCTGTAGTTCTATTGACTTAAGAGTAGGTTTAAAAAAATTAAAAACTATCTTAATAGGAAGCGTGAGTTCTATTTTAGTTTGTAGAATTTTGTATTAATTTAGATTGCCACTTGATAACATCTAGAGACTTTCAGAGCCCCAGAATTTCAGCAAGTATTTATTTTGTAATTTGTGATTAATAAGGGTAACGATAGCTAACATTTGTTGAGCACTCTCTATGCTAGGCACTTTGCTAAGAGATTTGCAAGCATCATTTTCTTTAATCTTTACTACTCTAAGGTCCATACTGATAGAATCCTTATTTAAAAACACTAAGGAAAGAATAGTTTACAGGGCTTTTAAGAAAAGTACCCAAGGACAAGAGCTAGTAAGTCATCAGACCTGAGACAGTGTGGCTCTAAGTTCGTGTTTACTACTTTATGCAAACCAAGTACACTCCCAGGTGTGTGTGTGGTTTGCTCATTTTCTCAGCAATATTTATTGAGCATGTTGATGACAGGGTGCTGACTGCAGTCGGGAAGGATCGCATGCCATTTTTAGGAGGAGAGACATGGAGCACAGGAATGCATGAGTAAATGCTAGATGAGCGATAGGGTCAGGCACACAGGTGCTCAAAGGGGAAAGAAGTTAGAGAAATGATAGTTGAAATGGTTTTATAAACCAACCAAAACAGGGCCTTCTCAAAGCGATAGAACTTGAGCTGGATTCTGAAAGCTCAGGAAAGGTGTTGGGAGACTGAGCAAGGACGGAGTGAGCAAGGCACAGATTTGAGAGAGAGCTGGGCGGGGTTCTATGAATTATCTACAGCTGTGTAGCATATTCTCCAAAATTTCGGGGCTTACAACAGTAAACATCCTCTCGCACAAAGGCTGTGGGTCAGGACTCCAGGAGTGTCTTAGCTGGACAGTTCTGCCCCAGGGTTTCTCCTGAGCTTCAGGCAAGATCGTGGCCAGGGCTGCAGGCATCTGCAGGTTGGCCGGTTGCAGGATTTGTTTCCAAGGTGGCTCCCAACATGCTGGCTGTGGGCAGGAGCCTCAGTTCCTCATCTCGTGGGCCTCTCCAGTAGCTGCTTGAGTGTCCTCGCACATAGCAGTCAGCTTCCCCAGACTGAACCGTCTGAGAGAGCAAGCTTGGGGCAGTGCGAGGTCTTTTATGACCTGGTCACACATTGTCACCTCTCCCATATTGTATTCATTAGGAGCAAGTCACTAAGCCCAACCCACACTCAAGGGGAGGGTGTTAGTCTGTACCTTTTAGAGGGAGATGTGTACAAAATGTGTGCATATATTTTAAAATCACACAGTGGTCAAGAGCTCGCGGCTTGGCCGAAGTTTTAGGGGGTGATGAAATATTTGCTTTGCTAGACGGGCAAGGATCCTTAAAGGGAAATTCTGAATTTCGCCTAAAAAGTCATGGCAGTGGAGAGTCAGAGGAGTGGCATTGGAGCTGGTCTTTTGGACGATGACCTAGCAGTGTTGTGTGAGAGGCATGGGCACAGCAAGCCAAGCTCTGAGGCTGCCGTACAACCTGGGAGGGCCCGTTCAAGGTCCAGTTCGGGGCTGGGCTAGAGTGAGAGGTGGGAAGGGAAGCTAGGAGAGGCTGCTCAGAGAAATGACAGGTTTCCAGCCCCAGAGACTGAGGAATAGAAGTCCCAGCAGTAGGGAAGAGGGATAGAGTTCGGCTGTAGAATAGCAGACCTGGAATTAGCAACTTCATATTGCTCTTTCTTTATCTTCTGCCTTTATCAGCAACAAAACAAAACAACCAAAGACCAAGGGCAGGAGCATTAGTGCAGCTGTGGGTTTGGGCCCCATGAAGCGGGAGGGACTGGTTGGAAGAAATCTCGCCGTGTTCAGGTCGAAGCAGCCTGTTAGAGCCAAGCAGCTTTATTTCACAGTGAAGTCAGGTATAAAATAGCACATGGGCGTCCAGGGGCCTTGCCAGGTGCGGTCAGGGTGTGTTCTCGGTGTGCAGCCTCAGCCAGAGCTCTCAAGGCTTTCACTCATTTCTGGACTTCTCTTTGCCTCCTTAGCAAATACATCAAGTTCCTCCATTACATTTAATCTGCATGAAATTGCTGGCTAAAAAAAACATAGTTGAATAACTGAAATTTTATCGGATTCAACCTGATACTCCCTAGATTTCCTATTCTCTACCTTAAATTTTCTTTGATCACCTTTTCTAAAGAGTTTGATAAAATTGGGAAACATTTTACCTGTTTCTCCTTCAAACTATTGTTCTATTCCTCTGTCCCCCAGATTGCCCAGGTTTCTAAATTTCCATTTGTTCTTCAGTTTAGCCTGCCTGGCCCTACCCTTGCCATTGTGCAATTGTCAGGAACCTTCTGGCCACCTTCCTTCCCACAGCTACCTCACGCTCTATAGTAAGCAACACTGTGCCTTGCCTGTTCTCTTTTCTGAAATTATCATAAAACTTCATTATCTTGGTTCTCCTTCTACTTCCCTGTTCTTTTTAACATTCCTCTAAAAGTGCTTTACAAAATTTAGAGGATAAGAATGGTAGGGAGGAGATACAGTAGTCATTGCATGTGCCGGGAAGTTGAGTAGGGCTAGTATCAGGAAGAACATGGGAGTGGATGACAACAGGCTGGGTTCTAACCCTGGGCTAATTGAACCAAGAGAATTGTTCAAAGAGCTGTGTTTTGGCCTGGCCAGCATGGCTCAGTGGTTGAGAGTCAGCCTATGAACCAGGAGGTCACGGTTCGATTCTCCATCAGGGCACATGCCCAGGTTGTGGGCTCCATTCCCAGTGTGGGGCGTGCAGAAGGCAGCCAGTCAATGATTCTCTCTCATCATTGATGTTTCTATTCTCTCTCCCTTCCTCCCTGAAATCAGTAAAAATGTATTTTTGTAAAAAGCAGTGTTTTGGAGTGCCTCTATTTTAAAAGGCACAGCATTATCATAATTGAAAAACACTTTGTATGCCGATAAATGACACTTATAAATGTCTTCATTCATATGTATCTCTTTTTCTTTTATTTGGTAAATTAGGAATCAATGTAGCCCAATACTTAAAAATGTGACTCTTTGTTTTTAGCTTGTTTTAATTTTTAAGGAAAGATTTTTCCATAAGTATATTACAGCTAGGTTTCTTTTAAAGTTTGAATTCAGAACCTTAATTTGGACCTAAAATAAAATACTTTCTGTGCCTTTTTAAAATTCAAATTAGCTGTTAAATAGGTATCATTGGGTCCTTAATTAGTACTGATTGAGCATATTATAACTGTTCATGTGGATTTTACGCTGTTGCCCATGTCATTTCTTTAATTTTTTAAGCAAATCTTTTCTTGATGTATTTTTCTTGAAAGCATTTTCTTTTATTTTTTAAAAAAATATATATTTTATTGAATTTTTTACAGAGAGGAAGGGATAGAGAGTTAGAAACATGGATGAGAGAGAAACATCGATCAGCTGCTTCCTGCACACCTCCTACTGGGGATGTGCCCGCAACCAAGGTACATGCCCTTGACTGGAATCGAACCTGGGACCTTTCAGTCCGCAGGCCAACACTCTATCCACTGAGCCAAACCAGTTAGGGGAAAGCATTTTCTTTTATATATAGTTCTTTTTCAAAATGGGGTTAGCAACTATTTGCTATGATATATAATGGAGAGAGCTATACTTCTTTTAGTGTGGAATATATGATTTGAAATTATTTGGCTTCTAAACTCTATTGCTATGAATGCACATATTTTGAGACTTGGTATTTTTATTAGAGTTAACCTTACTTCAAAAGTTCTATTTTACTCACCACCCATTTTTTTTTTGGTTATATTAATTTATTTTGTATTTATTATAAAGATATATGCCAAACTATTTTTGAAAGTTAATAGCTAAACATAAACTCTTTAAATCTGAAAATCTATTCCTGAAATGAAATATCTTTTTTCTAATTGCCCTTGTAAATATTTTAGCCTGCCAGTTTCCTGGATGTAATTTATTTAGAAACCTTAATTCTGAATTTAGCTTGTCTTTCTAATATAATGCCTTCACCATGAATTTTTTAAATTCTTTATTTCATTTATTTCACTGAAGGAAACATGAAGTTTGAAGGATCTCATTCCAAAAGTAAAGCTCAGATCATATGCTAGTTTGTGATAAAAGATCTGTGTGTTAGTAATGGTCATGATGGTGATGATGTTCATGACTGATAGTAGCAGCAGCCACTTCCTAAATTTTAGGACTGTTATGAAATTCTCCCTTTAAGATAATCTGAAGTCACTTTAAGAAAATAAACATATGCTATGTCTTTTTTTCAAAAATAATTTTAATGTGTGGCATAGTGCCTTGCAGATTATAAATTCACCATAAATATTCATTGCTTACTTTTTTGATAGACAGGAATCACAAAAGCACTTAGCTAACAATAGGGTGTTGCAATTATTGTTTGAGATATACTGTCTTAGTTTTTTATTGGTGTTATAAAGGAATAAAATCACCTTTATTAAAGAGGATTGAGTTTTCCTGTTTCAGTAAAGAATTGAGAGCCATCTCAATTTTAAGAAGAAAAATAAATGTTGACTTCAATGAAAATTTATTATTTTCTAGAATTGAAAATTAGGAGGTACATGTTCTTATCTTCATAGTTATCTAATCCTATATAATGAGGTAATATGCAAATTAACCATCACGCTCTCACAAGATGGCTGCCTATGACCAGGCCAGCAGGGGGGTTAGTGAGGGACGACCAAACGACTGAACAAGCAGGTTGTGTGGGGCAACCAGGCCATCAGGGGGGTTAGTGAGGGACGACCAAACGACTGAACAGCAGGCTGTGTGGGGCGACCAGGCCAGTGGAGGGGCCGGCAGGGGGGGCAATTGGGGGCGGCCAGGTCAACAGGGGCGGCAGTTGGGGGCAATCAGGCCGGTAGGAGGGGGCAGTTAGGGGTGACCAGGCCAGCAGAGGGGGGCAGTTGGGGGACCAGGCTGGCAGGGGGAGCAGTAAGAGGTGACCAGGCCGGCAGGGGTGGGCAGTTAGGGGTGACCAGGCCAGTGTGGAGGGGTGCAGTTGGGGGCGACCAGGCCGGCGGGGGGAGGACAGTTGGGGGCGATTAGGCTGACGGGGGGGCAGTGAGGGGTGACTAGGCCGGTCAGGGGGGCAGATGGGGGCGACCAGGCCGGCAGGGGGAGCAGTTAGGGGCGATCAGGCTGGCATGCAGAGGCAGTGGGGGGCAATCAGTCTGGCGGGGGGGGGGAGCAGTTAGGAGCGACCAGGCAGGCAGGCAGGTCAGCGATTAGGAGCCAGCAGTCCAGGATTGTGAGGGGGATGTCCGACTGCCAGTTTAGGCCCGATCCCTGGGGATTGGGCCTAAACCGGCAGTAAGACATCCCCCAAGGGTCCCAGATTGGAAAGGGTGCAGACTGGGCTGAGGGGATCCCCCTCCCCGTGCATGAATTTCATGCACCAGGCCTCTAGTCTACACTAATAAAAGAGAAACATGGTAATTAGCGTACGACCGCTACCCTTCCCATTGGCTAATCAGCATATCCTTATGCAAATTAACTGTCAGCCAAGATGGCGGCTGGCAGCCAGGCAGCTGGAAGCGAACATGAGGCTTGCTTGCTCTAGGGACTGCAGACTCCAACGTTCCCTGCCTGACTTGCTGGCCTCTGAGTTGCAACTCTAAGAAACTATGTACTATGTTGCAAATAGGAAGCTAAACAAAACACCAGAAACCGGCTTTCATTCAGCCGGGCTTTAGCAACATTGTATCGATGTTTTCAGCTGCGAGGCCTCAGAGCTAAAGCTGGCCCAGAATAAAAAACAAAAGAAAAAGAAAACAAGGAGCGGTTGGAAGCTTCAGTCACTCGCTTCAGGAAAACAGCCCTCAGCCCCTCACCCAGACTGGCCAGGCACCCCAGTGGGGACCCCCACCCTGATCCAGGACACCCTTCAGGGCAAACCAGCCGGCTCCTACCCATGCACCAGGCCTCTATCCTATATAGTAAAAGGGTAATATGCCTCCCAGCACCGGGATCAGCGTGACAGGGGGCAGCGCCCAAACCCCCTGATTGCCCTGCAGCTCTGTGAGTGACAGGGGGCGGGGCCACAACCTCCCTATCTGCCCTGCTCTGTGCCTGATAGGGGGGAGCTCCCCAATCCCCTGATTGCCCTGCGGCTCTGTGTTTGACAGGGTGCAGCGCACCAACCCCCTGATCGGCCCTGCTCTGTGGGTGATAGAGGGTGGCGCTCCAACCCCCCTCCACGGGCCTTGCTCTGTTGTGTGACAGGGTAGAGCCATAACCTCCCCATTGGCCCTGCCCTGAGTGTGACAGGGGGCAGCGCCCCAACCCCCTGATCCGCCCTGCTTTGTGTGTGACAGGGGGCGGTGCCCCAGCTCCCCTATCGGCCCTACTCTGTGAGTGACAGGGGGCAGCGCCCCAACCCCCTGATCGGCCCTGCTCTGTGCATGACGGGGTGGCACCGCAACCTCCCTATCGACCCTGCCTTGAGTGTGACGGGGCGGTGCCCCAACCCCCCAATCGGCCCCACCCTGAGGGTGACTGAGGGTGGCATCGCAACCTCCCGATCCGCCCTGCTCTGTGCATGACGGGGCGGCACCCCAACTCCCCAATCGGCCCTGTTCTGAGCCTGACCAGGGGCTGCACCTAGGGATTGGGCCTGCCCTCTGTCACCCGGAAGCAGGCCTAAGCCAGCAGATCGTTATCTCCCGAGGGGTCCCAGACTGCGAGAGGGCACAGGCGGGGCTGAGGGACGCCCCCCCCTCCCCCCAAGTGCACAAATTTTTGTGCACCGGGCCTCTAGTCTATATATATAAAAGCCTAAGTGACCATTACAACCGGTTGACCGAACAACCGGTTGACTGGTCACTATGCCACACACTGACCACCAGGGTGAAGATGCTCAACGCAGGAGCTGCCCCCTGGTGGTCAGTGTGCTCCCACAGCCAACCTCCTGTGGCCAGCCAACCTCCCACGGTCCCTCCCCTGGCCAGCCAGCCCTGATCGGCCCAATCAGGACTGTTTGAGACAGCCCCTATTAGCCCCGATCACCTGCCAGGCTGAGGTACCCCACTCGTGTACTAATCTGTGCACCGGGCCTCTAGTATTATCATAATCATTATGTGTGGTATGTGCTTTTGACTTGGCTCAGACTTCTGGTGACCCAGTGAGTGAGTGACATCCACAGTGTCCTGACCTCACAGCTCTGCTCAGCTCCTGTAGACTCATGCCTACGGCTTCTTTTATGGGGTCAATCCATCTCATATTTGGTCACCCTTTCCTGCTGCCTTCTCTTTTCCCCAACATTGTTGTCTTTTCCAAAGAACCCTGCCTTCTCATGATGTGCCCGAAGTAAGACAACTTTATTTTTCATTTTTGCCTTCAGTGATGTTTCAGGCTTAATTTGCTCTAAGACCCTTTTCTTCATCTAACAGTCCTGTGTATCCATAGAGCCCTCCTCCAATGTCGTATTTCAGGTGAATGAATTTTTTTCCTATCAGTCTTTACTGTCCAACTTTCACATCCATACATAGTAATTGGGAATATGAGGGTGTAGATGGTTTTGGCTTGGTCTCTCTTGATACATCTGTGTATTATTAGGTTTTCTTTTCCAATTCTTCCATTACTGCCCTTTCGAATCTCAGCCTTCTTGTGATTTCTTGGCTGCTATCTCCGTTTGAATTGATGAGTGAACCAAGGTAAGCAATCTTTAACAATTTCAATGTGTTCACTGTCCATATTAAAGTTGTGTATTTCTTCTGTAGTCAGATTTTGTCATCTTTTTTTAATCCTCACCTGAGGATATGATTTTCATTGATTGTAGAAAGGGGAGAGAGGAAGAGGGAGGGGGCGGGGAGAGAGATGAGAGAGAGAGAGAGAGGGAGAGAAAGAGAGATATCCAATTGCCTCCTGCACGCGCCTGGACTGGGCATTGAACCCAGAATCTGGGAATGTGCCCTGACCAGGAATTGAACCGCAGCCCTTCTATGCACAGCCAGGGTAGATTTTTATCTTCTTGGTGTTCAAATGCAGTCCTGCTTTGGCACTTTTTTCTTTTACTTTCATCAGAAGTTATTTCAAATCACTGCACTTTCTGCAAGTAAGATGGGGTCATCTGCATCTCTTAAGTTATTGATAGTTCTACCCATTTCCACTCCTTTCTCTAAGTTCAGCCCAGTTTTTTGTATATGTTCTGCCAGAGATTGAACAAATAAGGGGACAAATGCACCCTTGTCTGACACTTTGCCTACAGGAAACCCTTCTGTCTCCATATTCTGTCCCCACAACGCCTGCCTTCCCCACCAGCTTGAACATCCCACATTTCTGGTAGCTCTTACTATTTTGAGTTGCTTTTCTAAGCATCATTGGCCCTGAAGTGAGAATTTCTGAATTTGAATCCTGGATCTACTACATATTAATTGTGTGATCTTGGGCAAGTTGCTTAACTTCATGGGAGCCTCACTTATCTTGTCTTTAAAATGGATGAATGAAAACAAAATAAAATGAGTGAATGAAATAATAGTACTTACTTCATATGATAGGTGTGGGAATTAAATGAGGTCACCATGGTCTTCGTTATCGTGAAGGGCTTACATTTTGACCCTTTTCTACATGTCAGGCAGACACTGTACACGGTGCCTCACTGACATGCCTACTTCACAGGTGAGGAGAGAGCCTCAGAGCACCTGAGGCTTTCCAGATGACTTAGCCTCGTTTCCCTGCACATGGCAGAAAGCTTGATGACTGTGGCTTCAACATGTGGAGACTTATTTTCCTGGTATACGAATTCTGGGGTCTCTTCAGCAACTTGGCAGCACCCGGCTGGCTCCCTGCGCCTTGTGCTCTGGGTGCAGCAAGGTGTCGGAGTCTCTGGGGCAGCATGTCTGCATTCCCCGAAGGAAGACAGTGGGAGGGACAGTCAGCTTCTATGTCTTCGTCTGGAAAACAGACTCTAGAAACCTCTTCCAGATTTCAGCCTCCCTGTCCTTGATTAGCCCTGTGAAAGATGCCCCTCCCAGGCTCTGGGGAAGGCGCTGCAGACGTTAGGAATAAACAGTATTTTGCATTTTTCAGAATAATTACTTACCTTTTTAGGGTGGCTGAATTTTGAAGGTAAAGTTGTGTGTCCCGCCCTATAGTCAAATAAAAATATAAAACAAAGCAAAAATTAGTAACTGAATGCTTTTCATATTAGAAATGACTAAGATATGTTTGTTTTAGATAATTTCTGATAACATTTTTCAACTTTCTATAGTAAAGAAAACATAATACATAATTAAAGTAATGAGTTTTTCCTCTTTCTGTTCTAATTATTATGATTTAACTGATGAGTACATGGAGTTTGTTCTTTGCTCATTTCCTAAGGGTGGCTATCCACTGATTTCGTTTTCTGGAAAATTATGTCACAATTCTTGGAAGCTGCTTTTTATTTATTTATTTATTTATTTATTTATTTATTTATTTATTTATTGTTTTGGTGGTTTTATTTATTTGTAGTTTTTTTTCTAGAGATGGGGGTAGGGTGAAGAATGGGTGAAATTAGGTCATAATCCAAATTCTCTATTCAGTTCTCAAATACATAATCATAGCTTATTCTTTTATTCTGTCTTTTCCATAGTTGATATAAGTTACATTGACTTTTGTAGAGAAAGGGTAAGCTCCAAGAGGCTTGTGAGCCAGGAACACTACTAACTCTTGTAGGCTTGGAGATCGAGGCTGGAGGAGTTACGAAAGGCATGCAGAGTCAGTAATGCAGTGTACCGTGGAGCAGGAGTTGGAGCCAGCTTGCTACACAGGGTATTGTGGGGATGCAGTCCCGAGCACTCTGTCCACTGAGGACAGCTTTCTGTTTCTTTTAAAATACAAATGACATGTTTGCCAAATCAAACACACCTCTACTATCTCTTTTTACATTTCAACAACTTTTTGTTGCAATAATCATTTGTAAAATAATTAAGAAATATTATCTTACCTAATAATAGACAAACATGTAAATTGACCGTACCTTGGCTACACTAACCAGCCAGTCAGGAGAGTATGCAAATTAACCCAACAAAGATGGTGATTAATTTGCATACCTAGGCTCCAAGCTGTAGAGCGAAGCCTGACGGCTCTGGGGCCGGCTCTGGCCAGAGCCCGGCCAGAGCAAAGGCCTGGGTCCTGGGTGCCAGAGGCAAACCGGTGCCAGAAGCCAAGGGAAGGGAAGGCCTATTGCACGAATCTCTTCATGCAACAGGCCTCTAGTCTATACTAATAAAAGAGTAATATGCTAACTAGACCGGGAGACCTTCTGGACGCCCTTCTGGACAAAACCAGGGCCTTGGGCGGCCTGCAAACCACCCCCAAACGGCCCTCAGTCCCTCGCCCAGGCCAGCCACGCCCCGCCCCAGCGGGGGCCTCAATGGGGGTGTGGCCAGCCTGTAAACGGCCCTCAGCCCCTCACCCAGGCTGGCCATGCCCCCCAACAGAGACCCCCACCTTGAAGGGGGTGTGGCCAGCCTGCAAACCCCCCCAAGCCCCTCATCCAGGCCGGCCATGCCCCCCAAGGGGACCCCACCCAGATCCGGGACCCCCTTCAGGGCAGACCAGCCAGCCCCCACCCATACACCAGGCCTCTATCTATACTAATAAAAGGGTAATATGCTAATTAGACAGGGAGACCTTCCCGGAGACCTTCTGGACGAAGCCATGGTGATGGGGCCGAGGCAGAGGGGCAATCAGGCCAGGAGGGGAGGCCAGTTGGGGGTGATCAGGCTGGTGGGAGGGGCAGTTGGGTGCAAGCAGGCTGGTGGGGGGGCCAGTTGGGGCAAGCAGGCTGGCGGGGGGGGGGCAGTTGGGGCAAGCAGGCTGGTGGGGGAGGGGGCAGTTAGGGGCGATCAGGCCGGCAGGCAGAGTGGTTAGGGGCAATCAGGCAGGCAGGCAGGCAGGTGAGCGGTTAGGAGCCAGCGGTCCTGGATTGCGAGAGGGGTGTCCCAGATTGGAGAGGGTGCAGGCTGGGCTGAGGGGCCCCCCCCCCCCCGCCTGTGCATGAATTTCATGCACCGGGCCACTAGTCTATATGTATAAAAGCCTAAGCGACCAAACAACTGAACAACCAAACAGCCAGTCAACCGGTTGCTATGATGTGCACTGACCACCAGGAGGCAGACGCTCAACATAGGAGCTGCCCGCTGGTGGTCAGTGCGCTCCCATAGCCAACCTCCCGCAGCCCGCCAACCTCCTGCGGCCCCTCCCCCTGGCCAGCCCCTCACCCCCTCCATCGGTACTGATCACTGGCCAGGCTGAGGGACCCACCCATGCATGAATTCGTGCACCAGGCCTCTAGTCCTATATAATAAAAGGCTAATATGGAAATTGATCGAATAGCAAATGACTGGTTGCAATGACACGCACTGACCACCAGGGGGCAGACGCTCAACGCAGGAGCTGCCCCCTGGTGGTCGCTCCCACAGGGGGAGCACCGCTCAGTCAGCAGCTGGGCTCACAGCTGGCGAGCGTAGCGGTGGTGGCAGGAGTTTCTCCTGCCTCCACAAAAGCACTAAGGATGTCTGACTGACAGTTTAGGCTCACTTCCCGCGGGGAGCAGGCCTAAGCCGTCAGTCAGACATCCCCCAAGGGCTCTCAGACTGTGAGAGGGCACAGGCCCGGCTGAGGGGAACCGCCCGCCCCCCAAGTGCACGAATTTCGTGCACCGGGCCTCTAGTCTATAATAATAAAAGCGTAATATGCTAATTAGACCGGACAGCTGAACAACCTTCTGGATGAAGCTGGGGCTGAGAGGGCCAAGGCAGCTGCCGCAGCTGCAAGGGCTGAGCCCCTTGCACAAATATTGTGCATTGGGCCTCTAGTTAAGTATAAGCCATAGTTGATCTTAGGCCACACTCTGATTTCTGTTATACCAAATCACTTATCAGAGATATTATCAAATAATTTTAATTACTGCCGCCGCCAGCCCTGCCCCCTGGTTGAACTCCTGGTCGAATTCCTAGTCGAGGGGACAATTTGCATATTAAGCTTATATTATATAGGACAGTTCTATTTTCAGGTTCATTTTTTTGAATTAGATAATTAACCAAGCAAAATATTTCTAGTTGCATTTAAAATATATATTGATTTCAGAAAGGAAAAGAGGGAGTGAGAGAGAAATATCTATGATGAGAGAGAATAATTGATCAGCTGCCTCCTGCATACCCTACACTGGGGATCAAGCCTGCAGCCCTGGGCATGTGCCCTCACTAGGAATCGAACCGTGACCTCCTGGTTCATAGGTCTGTGCTCAACAACTGAGTCACACCAGCCGGGCTCTAGTTGCATTTTTATAATAGAAAAGAAAGTAGAAAAAGTATATGTACATTTGTCATTGTAAATATCATCAAATGCATGTGTTCTGTTATGTTAAAACTGTGTGTAGTGATGAATGTGAGCTAGACTAATTGTGGTAGTCATTTCACAGTATATACATATCTCAGGTCATTATATAGTACACCTGAAATTAATGTTCTATGTCAGTTATATCTCAATTTAAAAATATACTGCTAAAACTAAAAACACACACACACACACACCAAAAAAACCCACAACCTTCAAACATCTACCAATCATTTTGGTGAATGTCCTTCTAGTTTTTTCATCTAGTCTCAGATTTTTGTTTGTTTATGGTTTAATTGATTTCTTTGCTACCCAGAAAGCACGCCTGATAAAAGAAAGCAAAGTCCCTTGTTCAGAATATAGTTTTCTGCATAGTTTATAAAGTTGTTGTCCCCAAATTACTTACCAAAACATTAGACAATAGCTCTTTAATGTTTTTATATGGTTGTAGATGCTAGCTTTTATTTTCCAAATCAGCATACTGCATTTATGTAGCCGTTGAATACCCTACTCATCAGCTTTTTATCTTAAAGATTTTTTTTCTAATGAGTGAAAGTATGTAGATATCACCTGACTAGATAAATTCTAATTTAGTTTTTGAGAATATTTGATTTGTCCTTTTTTTATTTATGTTTAAGATTTCCCAGTATTGTAGAATGTTTGACATGTATCTGTAGCCCATGTATAATACTTTCATATGGTTTAAGTAATGAAGGGGATATTTACTACATGGTAACCCTTTTTAAAATAGCATTTTAAAGCTCTCTGTGTTCTAAACTCTGCATCTGAATTTCATGTAAAAATAGTGTGTGGTTTTTTTCTTCAGTTATCTATTAGCAGAAAATAAGGAGTTTGTATTCATGATCTGATTAGTTGTGATTTTAAAATCAAGAACTTTCTGATGGGTGGGGATGTAAATGGTGCAGCCACTTTGAAAAATACTTTGGCAGTTCCTTAAATACTTAAACAGAGTTACCATATGACCCAGCAATTCCACTCCTAGGTATGTGCCCAAAAGAAATGAAAACATGTTCATTCAAAAACTTGTACACAGCCCTGGCTGGTGTGGCTCAGTTGGTTGAGTGAACCAGAAGGTTCTGGGTTCATTTCCCAGTCAGGGCACATAACAGGTTGTAGGTTCGATCCCCAGTCAGAGCAACCAATCTGTTTCTCTTTCACTTCGATGTTTTTCTCTGTCTCTTTCTTCCTCTTTTAAATCAATTAAAAAAAAAAACAACACAAAAAACAAACTTGTTCACAAATGTTCATATCTGTATTATTCATAATGACCAAAAGGTGGAAACAACTCAAATATCTACCAACTGATGAATTAGTAAACAAAACATGTGTGTTTGTGTATATAGTCCATACAATGGAATATTATTCAGTCCTAAAAGGGAGTGAAGTACTGATACATGACACAGCATGACCACCTTGAAAGCATCATGCATGCCAGTGAGAGGAGCCAGTCACAAAGGGCTACATGCTGTATGATTTCATGTCTGAGAAGTGTCCCGAATAGGCAAATATTTGGAAGTATAAAGTAGATTAGTGGTTGCCAGGGATGATGGTTAAAGGGTACAGAGTTTCTTTTTGGAGTAATAAACGTCTTAAAAAATTGATTGTGGTAATAGGTGAAACTTTAAATGGGTGAATTGTATGGTGTGTGAGTTATATATTAATAAAAAAACCTTTTCTGTGTAAGAATGGCAACATAAGTGAGTCAAGAGACTCATTTTTTTTTCTGTTCTAGTTTTGTCAACTTGAGCAATTCACACATCCTCTTTGATCCTCAGTCCCATTGTCTTGTTGATTTTCTTAGAGCCTTCCCAGTTCTGAAATCTATGATTTTAATTTTGCGGAATGATCTGATTACAGCTGTCAACAAATACGCATTTAGGCACACTGATTGCTCTTCTTCAACGGTTCCCACATTGCAGGCCTGCTGATTCAGCGGGACTCAGCCTGTGGCCCTCTTCTCCCCTATGGTGGCTTCTAAAGGGAAGCTCATTGTTTGTATTAAAGAGCATTTTCCCAAAGTTACTGTACAGTGCAGTTCACCTCATTTCTTAGCCCAAACAATGCATGTGGTGCCACAGAGTCTACTCTACTGTCACATAGCGTCAGTTACTCCGTTACGAAGCATGCTAAGAGCAGCCCTGGTCACTGCAATGCTAGTCAGAGGGCCCCAGCAAGTAACCGCTGACTTTATTTATAGCAGTGTGTGTTTTGGATTTACAACATTTTATCTGTTGTAGACATAGTGTGTTATTTGCTTGGTTGCTTTATAATTGTGATAGTTTCATGCCACCCACTGTAGGCTGTGTGCAGTGCTCTTTCTAATCACAAATTAAGGAGTTATTTTTCTGTGGTTCAGTCATACGCAAGGATTCTATTGCAAGAGTTGACAGAGCCCAGGTTCTATAAACAGTTTTTTTTGGAAGAAGTCTTTGTGTAGCAGACCAACTAGATTGTAGGTGCTGAAAATTTTAGAGGACGGAATTTAGATGCACAGAACATAATTTGTTGGTCATGAAATTGTTGATCATCTTGCTATAAATTGTCAGATAAGGAATTTAGCAAATGTTCTCTGGTTGGAATATGGCAGCAGTCCTTTTAATAGGACAGAGTTGTAGGAATTTCCCTACCCCTAGAGCAGGGACTATTTAGGCTTTTGGGGTCATGGCCCACTTTAGAATAAGTGAAAGCACCTTGTCTATGTAGGCAAACTTATGCATGTATATTTATGCACACATTTGCATGCAATATTAGGGGGTTCACAGACTCTCCTAACACACCCCTGGACCTAAAGAACCATGATCTAGAGCAGTGGTTCTCAACCTTCCTAATGCTGCGACCCTTTAATACAGTTCCTCATGTTGTGGTGACCCCCAATTTCATTGTTACAAATTGAACATAATTAAAGCATAGTGATTAATCACAAAAACAATATGTAATTATATATGTGTTTTCCGATGGTCTTAGGCAACCCCTGTGAAAAGGTCGTTCGACCCCCAAAGGGGTCGCGACCCACAAGTTGAGAACCGCTGATCTAGAGAAATGGGAACAAGATAGGTTTTATCTATTGGAGTCTTCTAGTGGCAGTTTGGAGTTGGAGCCATGTGGTCCTGATGACAGTGCGTAAGGATGCTGACCTTGGTGGAAGATAGAGGTTGTCCCCATGATAAGGTGCCTGGCTCTTTTTTTTTTTTTTTTTTTTTTTTTTTACTGCTGTGTCCAAGAATGTACAGTAGTAGTTGCTCTGTCAGTATTTGCTGAGTAAGTGAGGAGATCCAAGGAGAGGGTGTTCTTTGGAAGAGCTGACTCTTGTTTCCACATCTTGCTGTATCCTGTTTCTATCCTTTCCACCTGAATAGCTGATACTTAAGAAGCAAAATAAGAAAAAATAAGAGTCCACCTAGTAATATCCCAGCTGTTCACTTTAGATCCGAGCACCAACTGAGTTTTCCTGTTTACTTCTCTCCTTGCACAATCATGCTTTCCTCTTGTTGCAGATGGCCAGGTTCTCCTATTGCTCTGCCTTGTCCATTTCAGGTATTACTTTAGAAATTTAGAGAAAGGGCAGGGTTCATAAAAAAGGTTTTGTATTGTTTCTAGTTATTTTGAAAACCTATAAGATTTTTTGAAATATATATTTGGCTAAAATTTCGGTGTTATAAGTGATGAAAATTTTGCTCTGAGATTTCATTCCAGATTTTTTTGTTCTTTATTTATTTATTTAGAAAATAATGACCCAAAGCTAGAACCAATACTTCCTACTTCTTTGAAAATCAAATTGATAGCTCAGATTTCCAAATTGTTTCTGCCTGTCTAGTGAATGACTTCAAAAGACAATCTAAATCTTTTCCATAGAAATGACTTTTTTCCTTAAATAGATTTAGTAGATCATCCTCAGTCACCTTTTGAGAAGTAAATGAAAGTAAGTTATATTGTTAAATTACTTTTTTTAAAGTTTTGTACCACAAGTAAGAAAGGGAATTTTTAAATTGATTGGAAGCTAACATAATGACTAATTGCTATAATCCAGGCAAATATTTTGCATGTATTAGCTCACTAATTCACAATTATATTGGGCACACACTGTTATTATTCCTATTTTACAATGCAGGCAACTAAGGGCACAGAGAGGCTAAGTGACTTGTTCAAGGCCATGTGTTCCTCACTCATTAGTTTCCAACCTTGACAGTGTGGTTGCAGGGTTGGTATTGTTAACCACCACACAGACTGCTTCTTAAATTCTAAGTCATGAATAAATGCTAAAGGCAGTCAAGGAAGGCTTCTCAGAGGAAGTAACATCTGACCTGACTCCTAAAAATTGAGAAGAAGCTTCCTAAGTAGAGAGGAGCTGACAGCAGATGCTTGGATGCCCAGCAGTATGAAAGGAAGAGCTGGGCAGGGAGAGTAGGAGGGAATAAGACTGGGAAGTAGGTTGGAATCAGATTGTGAATTGACTGGCACTCTGTTCAGGGAGTCGGTTCTGACTTTTTGTTATAGAGCAGTCCCAAGACACAGATCCAAAGATGGATGCAGGACTGGCTCCCTCAGAATCAAGCAGGGAGCTCATTAAAAAGGCACATTCCTAAGCCCTGCTCTAGGAGATTCTGATTCCAAAAGTCAAGGTGAAGGCCAGGAGTCTAGGTGTTTCTGGTGGATAGAAAGGCACAGTGGGGCCCTCTGCTGTGAGGAGCTAGGAGAGAATTTTAAGCATGGGGTATGACAAGGACAGTACTTTTCTTTAAAATGGAAATTATTGAAGCTAGTACAAAAATATTGGAGATTTGGAGGCAGGAAGATCAATTAGAAAGCTATTCTAAAAATTCAGAAGAGATAAGATCTTGAAGACCATGGCTTTGTTGCTGGAATGGGGTGGGGGACTGATTAAAAAGATATTTTAGAATAAGACTAATCTACACTAATAAAAGAGAAAGATGCAAATTGACCATACTTTCATGATGCCCACCAGCCAATCAGGAGTGGGTATGCAAATTAACCCAACAAAGATGGTGGGTTAATTTGCATACACAGGCACTGAGCGGGTGGACGGGCCTCTGGGCAGCGTGGGAAGGTGGAAAGGTGGCTCCGGGCCAGAGCGAAGGCAGAAAGGCGGCTCTGGGTCAGAGCGAAGGCGGTGCCGGCAGCCAGGGGAAGGAAGGCCCATTCTTGCACGAATCTTCATGCACTGGGCCTCTAATAGGTAAATAAGTAGGAGGGAGATCAAGATAAAGGATGTGTTGGGAATATTGGCTGAGCAAACAGGTGGATAGTCATGCTTTACCTAAGTGATGGCCATACTACCGTACTTAAGTCTGTGCAGTCAGGATAATACTAATACGTTGTCTCAGATAGCTGACTTGAGGTCAGGCAGAGGGTTTACTATAGGAAACAAAAACTCAAGATTTTTAGGGTGGGCTCCAGGGAGAAAGGGCTGAGCAGTCTGTCAGAGGAGTCTCCTTGCTGGCCACTTGCAAAGAGAGTGGACACCTGACAGCTGTGACCTGCCAGCTTCCTATGGCCGAGCTGGCACACTGCTCTCTGCTGCATACTCTCCTGCAACTCCATGTCCTTGACTGAGGCCCAGTGGCATCCCATCCCCAACCTAAGGCCTTGGTCAGTGCCTTCAACCTCCATGATGCAACTTGACCCCTACTGCAGTGCACAGGTCGCTGTGAGTGTCCCATCAGAAGGCAGTCCAAGAGTCGCACTTGTTTCCTCTTTATGCTGAGGGCCTTTCCCAGTTTCCAGCACACACAGCACCTCCAGCTTCCTTGACCACCCCAACTGTGGTCTGTGCGGCCGTGTCCAAACCGTGAGGCCTTTTCCACCTGATAGACCAGGGCGGGTACTTGAACTGAGCTGGGACCAATTCAAGTTCTATCCCTTGGATTTGGGAATGGGAACAAAAGAAAGAGAAACTATTAGTCTATTCACATGTCTGGGGCTTTAACTTGTATAGTCAAAGGCCTTGAGCAGCCTTATATACCATGCTGACTAGAGAACAGAGAAAGCTGGTTCAGAGGAAGCGGGAGGATTATGCAGACACGAGAGTGAAGACGGGACGGGGAAGGGAAGATACACATCACTGCCCGAGTCTCATGGCTCTCAGTGTCTGGGCGCAGCCCTTCTAGAATCTGCTTTGGGGTTTCCCAAGGCTCCCATGTATCCTGTAATAAATCCATGTTTCCTCTCTTTCTTCCTAAGCTAGTTTAAGTTAATCTCTGTTTCTGGGAGCCAACAGCCTGTATCCGCACACTGGTGCTTCCTGCTCTCATTCTTTCTTGGCTGTGGTCAGAAGATATGTTCCAGGAGGCGCTATCAGGCTCCCCAGGCCTACCAGTATTGAAAAGGACTTGGCCTCAGACAGCATAGTAGGATTACAGGCTGGGCCTTCGTCTTTTTCTTCCAGTGTAGGCATTTGGATTGAGTGTTACCAGAATGAGCACTTTCGGGTGGGAAACACAGTAGTACATATCCACTACATGTTCAAGTACATATCCAGTATATCTCTATACATTTAATTCAGGGCTCTGGTTTTTAGGTTCTTTTCCTTCCTTTTCAAATGATTCTTTGATTCTTGCCAAGTTTTGTAGTCAGTTTATGAATATAGAGAAAATGGAACTTATTCAGTGTCTTGCCCTGTTTGGGCTCTTAGAATACCTTATATGAGATGCCTTAAACACCAAGCATTTATTTCACAGTTCTGATGGCAAGGAAGCCCCACCATCTAGGCACTAGCCAATTCCATGTCTGGTAAGGACCCATTTCCTGGTTCATGGACTGCCGATTTCACACCATGTTCTCACAGGGCAGAAGGGAGGAGGGAGCTCTCTGGGTCCTCTTTTATAAGGTCACTAATCCCATGTATAAGGGCTCCTCCCTTGTAATATAATCACCCCAAAGGCCCACCTCCTAATACTAGCACTTTGGGTGTTAGGATTTACTATATGAATTTGGAGGGAGAGGGAGAAGAAAAGTTCAGTCCATAGCATTTGGGAATCAAGATTGCTCAGCAATTTTTAGAAAAGGATGTGTATATTGGAGTCAAAGAATCAAAATGAATACCTTCCAAGATGAAAAACTATACCTTGGGATAGCCTAGTTAAAGAAGGGTCCTAATCAATACAAAGTAAGATAGAAAGTTTATTATCTATACTAATAGAAGGGTAATATGCTAATTAGACTGGACGTCTTCTGGACGTCCTTCCAGACAAAGCCACAGTGGCGGGGGCCGAGGCAGAGGCAGCTAGGGGTGATCAAGCCAGCAGGGGAGGGCAGTTAGGGGCAATCAGGCCAGCAGGCAGAGGTGGTTAGGGGTGATCAGGCTGGCAGGGGAGCAGTTAGGGGCATCAGGCCAGCAGGCAGAGGTGGTTAGGGGCAATCAGGCAGGCAGGCAGGCAGGTGAACGGTTAGGAGTCGGCGGTCCTGGATTGTGAAAGGGATCCCAGATTGGAGAGAGTGCAGGCTGGGCTGAGGGGACCCCCCCCCACCCCCGTGCACAAATTTTGTGCACTGGGCCTCTAGTCCTATATAATAAAAGCCTAGTATGCTAAGTGTGTGGTCATCTGGTTGTCCGTTCAACCAATCAAAGCGTAATATGCTAATGATATGCCAAGGCTGCTCAACTGCTCACTATGACCTGCACTGACCACCGGGGGGCAGACGCTCCTAAGGTAGATTAGCTTGCTGCTGGGGTCTGGCCCATCAGGACTGAGCTAGATGGGCTGGACATGCCCTGGAGCCCTCCCGAGGTCCCTCCCCGGCTGGCCAACCTCCCGCATCCGTCCCCAGCCCTGATTGTGCACTGGTGGGGTCTCTTGACCTGACCTGCACCCTCTCGCAATCCGGGACCCCTCAGGGAATGTCAGAGAGTGAGTTTCGGCCTGATCCTGCAGGCCAGGCCGAGGGACCCCACTGGTGCACTGGGCCTCTAGTAATGAAATAATATTAGTCACATTTTACATAGTATACAGATTATACTGTGCTAATCAAATATTCTTTTTATGAATGATGAAAGGACTAAAGCCAGGAAAACTGCAGGCTATTTAAAAAATTAGTTTTTAAGAAGTAAAGTGCTATACTAATATATATTATGTTATACTAGAGGCCTCGGCCGGCCCTGGGCGGCTGGGCAGCCGATATCCGAGGCTTGCCTGCACCTTGAGCCCGCCCTGGGCAGCTGGGCAGCCGACATCCGAGGCTTGCCTGCGCCTTGGACTGGCTCTGGGCAGCTGGGGGGCTGAGGGTGGGTCTGGCCACATCATGCGCCTGCTGCCCCCCGGCTCAGCTGAAAGGACTTGGAGACTCCGGTGGGGCTGAGGGGACTGGGCGCCACCATCTTTGTGATGGTGGGATGGTCAATTTGCATATTCCCTCTTTATTAGATAGGATAGTACACTTGAACAACTTTGCCAATTTTCATGTGATTTTTATGCTCTATTTGTATATAATTTACAAGTTAAGATTTTGACGAATAAATGAAATTAGTCATATGGAATGAACTTTTAAATTAGTGCAAATTTTTACTTAACTTCTGACATGGTTCTTGGTTGGTATTGCTGTTCTGTTGACCAACAAATACGTGTACCAGAGAGATAGATAGCCTTATTTATTTGTTTATTTATTTACTTTCTTACTTACTTCTAGGCAAAGAACTTTATCAACTTGTTTCAAACTTTATTCCCAAGCCTTTTCAGCTTACTTGGGTGCAAAGAATGATCCTATATAATAAAAGAGAAACATGTAAATTGACCATCCCTCTGCTAGCCTCACCAGCCAATCAGGAGTGAGTATGCAAATTAACCCAACAAAGATGATGGGTTAATTTGCATACACAGGCACTGGGCGGAGAGCAGAGCGGGAGAGCCGGCAGAGAGTGGAGTGGCTTGGGGAACTTGGCTCCCAAAGCCGCCAGATGGAGAGCAGAGAGGGAGAATTGGCGACTTGGAGGACTTGGCAGAGTGGGAGGCCGTGGAACGAAGACAGAGCAGAAAGGGAAAACCAAGAGCGCGGGGAGCCCAGGAATTCTGGGAATCGTAGTTCTGGTGGCAGATGGATCTTCTAGACCAGTGGTCGGCAAACTGCGGCTCGCAAGCCACATGCGGCTCTTTGGCCCCTTGAGTGTGGCCACAAAGTTTCAATCGCACTGTACGTGTGCGCCCGCACATGGTATTTTGTGGAAGAGCCACACTCAAGGGGCTGCAGTTTGCCGACCACTGTCCTAGACAGTAGAGCAAAGTGAGTCTGGAGCAAGTTACTGTTGCGGTGGGGGATGGAGGGAAAGCAAAGGTGAGAGACATAAGTAAAATCAGAGTGTCTAGCAAAATTAAAGGGAAGATATTCTAAAACTTCCGGGAAATCTCCACCAATGAAGCAAAGAAAAAAAAAGGCCTCTATTATTCTGTGAGCAACAAACCAAACTGAGTTGGGGTCTCAGACAATTCACTCATATGATTGCAAAGACAGACAGAAACTCCCAGATTGGAGAGGGCTCCCCTAGGGCTCCCAGATTGGACTGGGTGCAAGTCGGGCTGAGGGACCCCCACACCCCCCAGTGCACAAATGTCGTGCACCGGGCCTCTAGTTTATATATGAGCAGAAACTGAAAAGAGCTGCAGTTTCCAGGGGCGTTGGGCTAAAAAAATATTAGAGCTCTAGATTTTATTAGATCCATAAACAAAATTTGAAAAAGCAGTCATAATGTAAAATAGCAGCTCCCAGAAACTTCTTCAAGTTTATCTTCTTCAGAGGTGACTCAGTTCAGTTTGCTTCATTCTTGAAAGCCTCATCAAAATCCTCACATGATCTGGAACTTCGTCATCATCATCCTTTCCAGTAGGGAGCGGTGCTTTTCCACCCACAGATTGGGCAGAGCTTCAGCCAGTCTCCTTACACCAGTCAGATTGCCTGCCGAGCTGGTTTAAGATGCAAGGTAGCACTTCTGTGGGCTGCTCTGTCTCAGCATGGCCTGTCATGGTTTGTGAACATATTTACCCCTTCAGCACCAGGGATATTGTCACCCCTGACTTCTTCAGGGGGAACTGAAGTTTTTATCATCTGCTGCTTTCGCTGGTCTGTGAACTACCTCCTTCTTTCTACGAGCAGTTCCTTTCCCACCCATACGCACTGTGCCTGCAGTTTGGCGAGTTTCTCTTGGCTCAGATAGTTTCTTCCGTCTTGTTGGAGAGGAAGCGGGGCCGAAAGGGGGACCAGAGCTGATGCTCAGGGGTCTTGGGCAGACCAGCTGAGAATAAGCACCACAGAGAGATTTAAACATGCAGAGGCACTCCGACGGTTGCTGAAATGGGGGACTTTTTTACTTTTAAGTAATCACTTATCTGGTTAAAGTATTTATTCTCAAAGCAGTTATTTTTCACTAATTAACTTTTTTGCATTGTCAGAATCATTACAGATATATTAACATGTAAGAAAGATTGAATTCATATGCATGAAACTAATTAAGGTTGTGTGGTGATGAGGCTTTATGAAGGCATTTAAAAAACTTTACTTTTTGAACTCCTGCTAGACGAGATGTGGTCAGCAGCTGCCTGTTCTTCAAAAGGATAAAAGGACATTCCTTATGCATATTTTATTTCATAGTAAATCATCGTTTCTGAGGCTGCTGTGGATATATGGTTTTATTCTACGTCAGAAGCTTCTAAGAAAGTGACTTCTTTCTTTGCTAAGTCCAAGAATAAGGATAGTACAACTTAGCCAGTCAGTATAGATGCTCTCACAGGAATATTAATGAGACAGAATCATGTAGTGCTTTGAGCACAGTATCGGTCAGAAGTCAGATTGCCTGGGTTTGCTTACTTAACAGTGTAATCATAAGCAAGTTACTTAATGCCCGATTTTTCATTTTCTTCACTGCAAAAATAATAGTATTTTAGATAAATCACTTAGAAGACTATCTGGCCCCTAGAATAGCAAGCACTTAATTAATGTTCGTCTTTGTTTTCTTCCTTAGGGGGAATTATTAGGTGTACATTGATGTAGATTTAGGAGAAAATTCAAATCATATACTTTTTTTTAAAGTTTTAATATTAATAGACATGTGTATTCTATATGTAGCTGTGTTACCTGTGTGGCACCCACAAAGCTTGACTTCATCTATTTACTAGAGACCATTAAAAACAGCCTCTGGTCAGAGAGAAGTCCTCATGGACTCAGAGTGCTGGCGCTCAGTATAGGCACCTTGCAATGCCGGGTCCTCCTCTTGGTACCTCACGTGTATTAATTTATTTTATCGTCACGGCAACCAATGAAGTAGGTACTAGTATTGCCTCAATATTTGTTTATTGATTGATTGATACTCGAGGATATGTTTTCATTGATTTTAGAGAGAGCCAGACAGTCAGAGAAATATCAATGTGAGAAACATCAATAGGTTGCCTTTTGTACACTCCCTGTCTTGGGATCGAACCCGCAACCTAGGTATGTGCTCTGACGGGGACTCAAACCTGCAGCCTTTCGGTGTATGGGATGATGCTCCAACCGACCGAGCCAGTTATTTTTTGAATAAAGGAATGGATAGACATGCCATTTTATAGATGTCAAAATTAAGAACTGGAGGGCTGATACACAGCTAGTAGTTAGTAGAACCAGAACTTGAACACAGTCTAATTCCAGAACATATGTACGTTAAATGCAGATGCAGTCCTGCCGAGATGTCTTTGACATTTCGTTCAGCGCTGGCGCTCGTCCCTCGCTCTAGCTCCGTTTCCCTGGCCAGTGTGAAGCACACCGTCTTCCGCTTTGAGCTGTCTGTCCACCCTCCCTGAGTTATCTTGGATTCCATTTACCCCTGGGTTGGGTTCCTTATTGTTACACCCCTTTACCTGGGAAGGAGGCATGAAGAGAGGTGTGCATATACTTGGGACAGTACAGCATTGATATACTCGGGTGAAACGCCACTGCCAGCCCGGCTGCTGCGGCCCTGCCCGGATTCCGCCTCCTCACCTGCTTGCTGGCCTGGATCCAGCTGTGTCTGCTGAGTCCTGGCTGCATTACTTTGGTTCCTTCTTTGAGTCAGTCCTGATTTCTCTTTGCATGTAACACAAGCATTTGAAAAAGAAGTAGGAGATATATGACAGAAGCCAAGTGAACAATAATTCAGTCAACAACTATATTAATATCAAGCTAATAGTGACTTTTCTAGGCACCCTAAGTAATACATTCTTTGTACTTTAACTCAAAAATCACTCTCCTCCGGTGAGGTGGGGTGGGAGGAGCTGTAGCTGTAGACTTCCCCGCTCTCACTGGGCCTGTCACGTGCATGTGGCCCCACTGCTGGCCGCAGGGAAGAGGTGGAGGTCCTTCCGCTCTCACTTCCTCGGCTGTGTCGCCCCATTGAGCTGTGAACAGTGGCCGAGGACAAAAGCGGCATACACTGTACAAACAGCCCCAAAGCGGCAGTACACTGACTCATTCTTCCCTCTGGGTGAGACTGAGGGGGCCTCCATTCATCTCCTTTGTGCTGGTGTCTGTCAACAGCGCTGTTTGAGGCAAGGCCTATTGTGTTGGCCAGTGTTTCTTATTGACCTAAGTCTGTGCCTGCTATGTTCCCAGGGTCGAAGTTGCGAGTGAGAGAATGTTTGAAAAGGGGTAATCATAGGCTAAGTGCATTTTGTGCATTGTCATCTGACCTATTAAATCTAAACTGTGGGCCACGTCAGTGCAAACAGGTAATTATACAGTCACAGCTGCAGCTATTGACATCAGTTACCGCCCCCACCCCCCAGGGGGAAAATGTGTTTTTGTCCTGTGTCTGGAGCCTCATGTGCTGCACATGAATGATTTGTAACTGAAAATGACAATGGGTCAGGAGGACTAGAAGATCAACAAGGTGCATTCTTTAAAACAGCCTCTGCCACAGCTGCTGGCATGCCTTTCCCTGTGATAACCCAGTGTTTTCCCATGATTCAGAGGGAGTCACCTTGGTTCAGTTTTCGTTTTCAAGGAGTGTGAGGTAGAGGTGGTGTTCACGTTGCCATCCTGTGCCATCGCCACTTTGAAAGGTCTGCCTCTTGCAGCGTTGTTGCTTGTTGCCCGAGGCTCTGTGCGCTGCTTCCTGGCCCTGCTCCTCCGGGACGATGTGTTTGCAAGATGTCCACGCTCCCCACCGTGGCAAGTACACTGGGGTGAGCGGGGCTGGTGGCTTTTGATTATGTTAATAAAGTCTGTCCTTTCTGGTTTCTCTGCTCAAGAGCAGAAGGTATGAATTCATCTGTCCTGCAGAAGAGCCACTCTTCAGTTAGAAGAAAAGGACTTTAGGAATGTGTTCTCATCACCATGCAAATCCAGTTAGCCCCGGAGCACTGAGTGCATTCTCACTCCCTCCACAGTTCATTCTTTCACAATATTGGTTAAAAGCCTAGGGGTGATGGGCTCTGTGCGGGGCATGGGGTCCAGTTTGATAGTACAGTCTGTTAGCTTCTGGTTCACGCTGTCACAGGTGGCGCCGTGAAGTGTGGCAGGAGTGGAATGACACAGGAAGTACAAGAACACTTTTAAGACCTATAACTTCAGGGTTTTTCTAAGTTTTTTCCCTAAGGTTTTGACACTCGGACCCTGCATGAAAACCTCCAGGAGACACTCCAAGTGGGTAGGTGCCGACTGCATTGGGCCTGGGTGGGAAAGCACTGGGGATGCCTGAGCGTGGAGTGGGCCAGCTTTGGAGCCGAGTCCCGCACACCCGGCCAGCTCCTGCCTTCCTGCCGCGCACGTCAGTGCTGGGCTGGCTGGGCGCAGTGCCCGGCATCGCAGGTACTGGAGAGGCAGTGACAGTAAGGGTAACTCTTACCTCCAGCACTGAGTAAAATGCCGTCTTTTCTTAATAACCGTCCTCGCTGCAAGCACAGTTTTGAAAAAAACGGCATAGTGATTGAATATAAATAGAATAAATAATACAGAAAAACCAAAGACTAAATATGTTCTACCTTTGAAAATGTGGGCCAATAATGAAGACATATTCCTTCTGCTTAAAAAATAATATATTTCCTATTAATGTTCCTCAGTAAAGCTGACCTCTCCTACCTGGAGCACTATGTGGAATTAAAATATTTACTGCATCATGTTGTGCACCGTCTTAACCCCCAGAAGTAGAAACAATTTTCAAATTGTTATAATGAAATATTTTTTTTACAAATAATATTTTTTTCTTTTTTTGGGGGTGACTGTTTCACATACAGAATGGTTTAAACAGATACCAAGTGGAATCACTTTGAAAGACTTTTCATATTTGTACGAAATGACATACCACATGCCGACTGGAGCCTTGATGTGGGAAGAACATGGCTCATGGCCAGCAGCTGGTTAAGCCAGCTTTGGGTGTGGGGCCGCAGGGCGGTGGACAGTTGTGAGAGGTTCTGGCTTCCCCGCTCAGGATACCCCGTGGGCCCACGTGGTCATGAGGAAGGGAGACAACAGGATGCTCTTTTCCTCCGAAGTAACAGGAGTTGTACTAGTGAGTACAAGTCGAAGCGCAAGAAGAGCGGGAGTGATGCCCGGGCCAGCCGCACAGCGAGCCCTGGCCCCTGGTCCATTTGCGATGGCCGCGTGGTAATGAGAACATTGCAGCAGATGTGTGTTGCTGGAGAATGTGGAAGAAGAAAAGATTAGTTACTTCCTTGGTGTGTAAAGTGGGATACTCTGTTGTCAGAGAAAATAATTAGCCTGGTAATCAGTTTCCTGCGTTTCTCCTGAATCCAATTTAGACTTTCTTAACTTACCTTCAAATGCACATCTTCTCTGGTATCAGCTTGTCTGGGCTCCTTTAGAGCACTCGGTGTTCCTGGTCCTGTGACTTCACTCTCATGAGCAGTAGTTACCTTTGTTCAGGAGGCGGCGTGAGCAGTTACCCGGGTCCACAGAGGCCGTGGGAGGCTGCCTCCACGGCCTCCGCCACCGCGGCCCTTCCCTCCCTCTCGGCACTTCCCTCACTCACCCTCGTCCTGCTGGTCTCAGGGAGACCCAGGCGCTGCTGCTTTCTTACAGGTGGGCTGCGTGTTTGACCTTTTAATTTTGTGAAAGAGAAAGCTCTACCTCTGAAAAGGGCACTTTCTTTTTTAATGAACAGCAGCAGCTCTGGGAGTTTCCAAAGCTCTGTAATGTTTGATTCCTGCGGTTAAAAGGATTCACAACAGTGCTTCTTTCTTAATGGAAAGTTTTTTCCCTGTGGTTAAACATGACTGAAATGTGGAATTCTCTCGTTCTTTTCTCCAAATCTTAACAAATAAAACCAAACTCTACGTATATTTAGGAGTGGTTTCCTGAACCCCCAGCCTTAGCTGAGTCCCTCCTTCCTTGCAATACGTGCCAGCAGCCGGTGCTGGGCGGTCAGTCACTGGCACGTGCACCCGCAGTGCAGTGGGCTGTCTGCCCATGTCTGTGTCGTTGGGAAGCGTGGAAGCATATCCAGTGCTTTGTAAGTACTCGTGGGTACAGCGCAGCAGGGGTTCACATCGGCATTTCCAGTGGCGTCCTTAGGCTCTGGCGAAGAGCCAGGGAAGAGCCAGGATCAGTAGGAAGTGGGTCAACCACAGAAACCAGAGGGTCTCAGCATCTTGGCCAGGTCTGGACTGTTCAGCAGCAGGCTGTGCAGTGCCCACCCATTGTGGGGAGTGAGAGGCTGCCCAGGATTTTCCCATTGCTTTCTTATTGTATCTGTCTCTTTAAGAGCAGGCCAGAGTACCTGTCCTCAGCAGGTGGTGACCTGCGGCAATGCTCTGTCCATTCAGGGAAGGTCAGCCTGCATGTGTGGGAAGCCGTGTCCCTGTGAAAGGGTGTGGTCAGGACTGGAGGTTTGGGAGGATCGTGGGGAGGCTGGGCAGTGCTGAGCAGGCTGTCAGTCAGTATTCAGCCTCCCTGCTTTTCCAAGAAAGGAAAGTGCTTTAGTTGTGTTGTCCTTATTGGTAAAATGAGTATTGATCACAAGACTATGAGCCTTGGAAGCAAAACATTATAAATGGATTATTTTGTAAAACAAACACTAGTTTTGTGAAGTGTACAAATCTAAAAGACCAAGGATTTTAATTCAATATTTTCTGCTTGCCTTAATTAGCTAAAATGAATTGATTTGCTATTTGGATGGTTCATAACTGAAGGTTTTAGGACTAAAGCTTCTGTGGGAATCTTTATTTTATATAAAAAATCTGTATTATGAGTGTGCTTGAGTTTCTGCCTGCTGGAAAGCCTTTCTAGGTACAAGTATTTCACATAGCGGACACATTTCCATTTCATTTGGAAGGAAACTCCTTTTGTCCCATTTATTTAGAGTTGTACTGTTTAAACTTTCAGGATGAAATCCAACTTTAAAAAAAAACGATGTATAGGCAACAAAATATAACGTGAAATCTGGTAGTTCTTGGAAAAGCTTCATTGTGTCCTTTTATTTAGAAAAGCCATTTGTCCTGTGACTCTTACAAATAGGCAGAACAGCAGCCCTGGAAATGACAGCTCTGTTTTCTTCCTGTTTTACAGCCTCTGTGCAACAGATCTGAGCGCAGCCTGTGGCCTGCTCTTTGAAGCGTTACTTAATAATACGTGCTCTTCATACCAGGAGAAAATTAATAACCATACTTTGGAGTTGATTTACTGCTACAGTTAAAGTCAGATTAACAATAGAATGCCATTAGCTCAGTAATCTTTGCTGCAGTTAAAGTAACATATTCCTGTACACTTTAATGTTTTATAAGCTCACATGTGAAAACAGGAAAGAAGTTCATTTTAAAGTCTGTGGCTCCAGCTGTGACAGGGCATGTGCTGGTGTCTGTACCCACACATGTACTCTGTGCTCACCGTGGACACGCTGTGTTATCCCTTTAACCCTCCAGACCAGCTCGTAACTCCAGATCTGTGCCCAAGGCAGTGTTGTGTGTCTTGTGAGGCTGCATCATTAGGTTCCTAGAAATTGAGAATGATTTTATCTTCCTGGTGGAATTCCATTTGTCATTATGAAATGTTTCTTTTTATCTACTAATGCTGCATGCCTTGACGTCTGCTTTGTCTCCTATAAATACTGCTGCACCAGCTCTAGTTTCATGTTTGTGTGGTGTATCTTTCTCCATCCTGGTACTTCCAACCTCTCTGTGTCTTACATTTGTTCAAAGTAGGACTCTCGTAAGCAGCATTTACTTGGGTTTTGTTTATCTATCCAGTCTGCAGTCCTTAACTTTTAATGGGAATATTTAGACTTTTTACATTCATGTAATTACTGATATTTTTCTGTTTAAATTAACACCTTACTATTTGCCCCCCCCCCCTTCTGTTTTTAAATGTGTTCAACAAAGAAAGAAGACAAATTTCTAACAACCAAAGAAATTTGGTTAACCAGAGGACCCAATCTCCAAGGTTTTGATATAATCAGTGTTTTCTATATATATCTTTCTACTGTATTTCCACACATACACTCACTATATATACACACACACACATATAGTTAAAGTATAAACATATTTATGTATAACTATATGTAATTAACATATACTTAAAAATTATAATCTATATAATAAAGAGCCAGGGTTGTACGACCGAAGGTTCGACCAGCCCGGAAATCAGTGCTGGGTTGCCGTGGCGACCCAGCACTGACTGCCTAGGGGGCTGTGGATCAGGCCCGGAGAGAGGCCTGCAGAGAGAGAGACAGGGTCTGATCTGTAGCTTCTGTGGCATCCGTTGATCAGAACTTTCATCTCTTTCTCTCCTGGCCTGGCCAACAGCGGTGCCTCCATTTCTCTCCAGGCCTCCGTGGGGCTGCTGATCAGCCCCGCCTTTCTGATCAGGCCCTGTTGATAGGCCCAGAGACACTGATTGGTATAGAAACTGACCAATCAGAACCAAATCTGGGTCAACTGTGAGGAACCAACGGCTGCCTAGGAGGCGGAGCTTTTGACTCTGACTGGCATAGAAACTGACCAATCAGAACCAAATTGGCCGGCAGAGGAGAGCAGTTGGGGGCGAGATCAGGCCTGCAGGGTTGGGCAGTTAGGGGCGATCAGGCAGGCAGAGGCAGTTAGGGGCGATCAGGCAGGCAGGCAGAGAGGTTAGGGGCGATCAGGCAGGCAGGCAGAGGCAATTAGGGGTGATCAGGCAGGCAGGCAGAGAGGTTAGGGGTGATCAGGCAGGCAGGTGAGTGGTTAGGAGCCAGCGGTCCCAGATTGTGAGAGGCGTGTCTGACCGCCAGTTTAGGCCCGATCCCTGTGGTAAACCGGCGGTCAGACATCCCCCGAGGGGTCCCCGATTAGAGTGGGTGCAGGCTGGGCTGAGGGACCCGCCCCTCCGTGAACGAATTTTGTGCACTGGGCCTCTAGTCTATATAAAAGCCTAAGCGACCGGCCGACCAGTAGCCATGACGTGCACTGACCACCAGGGGCAGACCTCAACGCAGGAGCAGAAACAATAGGTATGGAAACATGGAACAGACTGATGAATCTCAGAGGAAAGCAGGGAGGGGGAGGGAGGGAAAAGATTAACCAAAGATCTTATGTATACTAGAGGCCCGGTGCACGGATTCATGTACCGGTGGGATCTCTCGGCCTGGTCTGCAGGGATCGGGCCGAAACCGGCTCTCCGACATCCCCCAAGGGATCCCAGATTGCTAGAGAGTGCAGGCCAGGCTGAGTGACCCCACCTGTGCAGGAATCCATGCGCCAGGCCTCTATGATATAAATTAGAGCTGTAAATTTTTATTTATTTATAACTTGTATTTATGTGTATTATATTTATTTATAACTTAACTTATTTATAATTTATGAAGTTTTAATATAAATTAAAGTATATTATAAAGTATATAATTGTAAATTATATTATATATTTATGTATGAGTACTAGAGGCACGGTGCACAAAAATTTGTGCACTCGGGGGAGGAGGGGTCTCTCAGCCAGGCCTATGCCCTCTTGCAGTCTGGGACCCCTTGGAGGATGTCCACCTGCTGGCTTAGGCCTGCTCCCTGGGGGATTGGGCCAAAGCTGGCAGTCAGACATCCCTCTGGAAGCATGGCAGCCCTCGGGGAATGTCCACTTGCCAGGGGGGAGCAGGCCTAAGCTGCAGTTGGACATCCTTAGCGCTGCTGAGGAGGTGGGAGAGGCTCCCACCACCACCGCTGTACTGGCAGCCATCAGCCTGGCTTGTGGCTGAGCAGAGGTCCCCCTGTGGGAGTGCACTGGCCACCAGGGGGCAGCTCCTGCATTAAGCATCTGCCCCCTGGTGGTCAGTGTATGTCATAGTGACCAGTCATTCCCAGTCGTTCTGCTGTTAGGGTCAATTTGTATATTACCCTTTTATTATATAGAATAGAGGCCTAGTGCACAGGTGGGGGCCGACTGGTTTGCCCTGAAGGGTGTCCTGGATCAGGGTGGGGATCCCGCTGGGATGCCTGGCCAGCTTGGGTGAGGTGCTGATGGCTGTTTGCAGGCTGCCCAAACCCCCTTCATGGTGGGGGTCCCCACTGGGGTGCCTGGCCAGCCTGGGTGAAGGGCTGATGGCTGTTTTCAGGCTGCCCAAACCCCCTTCAGGGTGGGGGTCCCCTCTGGGGTGCCTTGCCAGCCTGGATGAGGGGCTAAGGGCCATTTTCAGGCTTCCCACACCCCCTTGAGGCGGGGGTCCCCACTGGGGTGCCTGGCCAGCCTGGGTGAGGGGCTGATGGCTGTTTTCAGAATGATCAAGACCCCTGGCGACTGAAGCTCCCAGCCTTTCCTTTTTTTGTTTATTTTTTTATTCACTTCAGCTCCATGGCCATGGCAACTGGAAGCAGGTATCTGGGGTTTATTTACCTTCTATAATTGAAACTTTGTTACCTTGAGAGGAGGCAGCAGCCACCGAGAAGCTTGGCTTCTTCCATTGCAGGGGCAAGCAAGCCTCCTGCTCGCTCCAGCTCCATGGCCATGGCCTGCTGAAAGCAGGTATCTGGGGTTTATTTACCTTTTATAATTGAAACTTTGTTGCTTTTGAGTGGAGCTCAGAGCTGGTGGCAGGCTGGCTTCCTCCATCACTGGAGCAAGCAAGCCTCCTGCTTGCTCCAGCTCCGTTGCCACAGCCTGCTGAAAGCAGGTATTTGGGATTTGTTTACCTTCTATAATTGAAACTTTGTTGCTTTTGAGTGGAGCTCAGAGCCAGCATCAGGATGGCTTCCTCCATCACTAGAGCAAGCAAGCCTCCTGCTCGCTCCAGCTCTGTGGCTGCCGGCCGCCATCTTGGTTGGGTTAATTTGCATATAGTCGCTCTGATTGACTGGTGGGTGTGGCTTAAGGCGTAGTGAAAGTACAGTCAATTTAATGTTTGTCTATTATTAGACAAACATTAGAATATACAAGGTGTGGCAAAAGTAGATTTACAGTTGTAATACAAATAAGTAATACAATAATTAATAAATAATACAAGAATAAACTTTAATGTACTCATAAGTATAAACTTACTTTTGCTCCACCTTGTATTTGTATATAATTTTATATATAACTAAATGTATGCTTTTACATATACATATAATGTATAACATTAGAAACATAGGGATCTAAATACATAGTTATTTTGTGCATTATGTATTAGAATCAAATGTAGCAAAGGTGATGGAGCAGCTCTGCAGACAGGGAAATCCGCTGCCAATCAAACCTTGATCCAAGTTTAGGGAGTAAACTTAGCGCTCCTGAGCCCACCATAGCCCCTGGGATCAGGGTCCCAGCCTTATGGGATACTCAGTGTAGATGGTTGAAAATAGAAAGGCCGATGTCACCATTGGTTCAGAGAAATGGAGCCAATAGGAAGTACAGATACAGCAGGGGACTTACTTTAAGGAATTGGCACCCACAGATGTGGGACTGGCAAGTCTGAAGCATGCAGAGCAGGCAGGCAGGCTGCAGGCTCAGGAGACTTTCTCTTCCAGGAAACCTCAGTTATTGCTTGTAAGATCTTCCACTGACTGGATGAGGCCCACTCACATGGAGGGCAACTATGGATTGTAGGCTAATCCAGTCTCTAAATTGTTTTCACAGCATCACCTAGGTTTGTGCTTGATTAAATAACTGGGTCCTGCCCTGGCCAGTGTGCAGTGGTTGGAGCATTGGCCTGTGCACTGAAGGGTGGTGGATTCCTGGTCAAGGGCACATACCTGGATTATAGGTTTGATCTCCGGCTCCTGTTGGAGCGTGCACGGGAGGCAACTAATCGATGTATCTCTCTCACAGTGATGTTACTCTCTCTTCTTCTCTCCTTCCGTTCCACTCTCTGTTAAAATAAATGAAAAAATATCTTCAGGTGAGGATTAAAAAAATATCTGGGTCCTGCAGCCTGGCCAAGTTGACACAAAACTAACCATCACAGATGTGTAACGTCAGTCAGTGTAGAAGCGAAGCACAGGGATGTTTTTCTTGGCAGTGCTGCCTACAAGATAAGAGCAATGACTGCTTGTGGGACACAGCAGCCACTGCGGGCCCAGCATTGTTGGGAGTTGTAAGGCTGTATCAGGAAGAATTCACGAGCACCCTGATTCCATTCTTCACCGTGACGTTCCCATCTCTGTCCCCCAAGTTCAAATGTGAAGAATCAGAGAGAAACCATGAGAAGCGTTGCCCCGAGAGCTGTCACCAGGATAGCACTGCCACCAGCAGCCAGCTCTGCAGCAGGACATTAGCAGGCCTCTGCTTCTCTGCACTGATGGCCTGTGTCTACCTTTGTCTCTGTGGCTATCCACCGTCTGTCTAGCTTTCTCTCTGTGTAGGGTTTGCCTTCTCTCCCTCAACCTTCTTTTATCCTTCATTTATTTATTTTCTCAGTTGTTCTAGAAGGAGTTTTACATCATTTTTGTTTCATGAATGAAATTGATGATGACTCATTCTTAACTTCCTGGAAGAAGGCCAGTTATATTACTGTCTGTAGTATGCATAGTTCTAGCACTACGACTGCACGGGGTCAACCACACACACGATGCAGCTGCAAATGGTGAGGAGACTCTGGTAGACCCCTGCCCTCGACCACAGTGCGCTGAGGGAACCGGGGCTCTCTGTCCTGTGTGGCAGCGAGGAGACTGTGCACCCTGTCCCCGGGCATCATGACATGCAGCCAGAGTGGCACTGGAGTCCTTAAAAGCCAAAATGACGGCCGCAGCCTGGGGAGCACAGCAGCTGCTGCTCGATGTCTCCCACTGTGAGAGCACCTTTCTGACAGGTTCTCAGGCTCGAGTCTGAGGTCAGAGCGGGATTAGGACAGGAACCCACTCACGCTGACAGCTGCTCCGCACTGACAGCTGCTCTGCGGGCAGGGCTGCTCCTCGGCAGGGCTGACCTGCGGGCAGGGCGCTGACTTCAGCCCCGGGGCTCCTGAAGCATGCGCAGTTAGTGTCCGCACTGTCAGAGGGGACCTCTGAGAAAGCTTCAGCGTGGGTTTAAACTGGACTTTTGTGAGAGCTCATGATGTTTCCCAAATCAGATGAAATTGTTGTCCCGGGCCTGTTTTTTAATGTTTCTTTAAAAATATATAGAGATATAGATATAGATATAGATATATAGATAGATTTCAGAGAGGAAGGGAGAGGGAGAGAGAGATAGAAACATCAATGATGAGAGTGAATGTGCCCTTGCCAGAATTGAACCTGGGACCCTTCAGTCCACAGGTCGATGCTCTATCCACTGAGCCAAACTGGCTGGGACCCAGACCTGTTTTTGGATGCTTTATCTAATATAAATTTATTAAATATATCTGATTGTAAATGTTACTACTCAGCCTTCCCTACCCAGGAATAGGTCACTTGCTTCGCAGATCTAGGCAGCTCTCAGAGAGGCCCAGAGAAGCTGTCCAGGGCAGGAAGGAGCGCTGCTGTGGGTGCAGGGCCCTGCCCTGGACCAGGGCCTGCTGAGGAGGCTGCACTCAGCTGCAGAGACCAGGCCGCGGCTGCTGCTGCACTTCCTGTGCTGCATGTTTTGCCATGTTGAGCTGAGGTTCCAGCCCATTTGGATCTTGATACCAGAATGTTCCATAGGAACAGTATGTCTGCCTATCCATGAAAACTACCTCATATTGCTCTCGCCAAGTAGAGTGTGTTGGAATTTCTGTTCCCAGGGGAAATGTTTGTTCCTATTCCCTGAGTATGGCATGCAGCTCACTGATGATGAGCCTGAGTTTGGAAGGCTGGGGTGGGGAGAGGAAGGGACAGGCTCATTAGAAACTTAGTTTTCTTCCTAATATCCTGTGTTAAGTCCATCATGATAATGCATCTCCATCTATATGACTAAAATTGTTTGTATCTATTTGTGATCATAGAAACCATTGAAAATATTCTAACAAGTTTTGGAATAGGGTGTTTTTAAGTGGTTTCACTTAAATATGGGCTTGGGAATACATAAAACTTATGTGAGAAAAGGAGAATTGGGAACATCTCCAAGGAATGGGCACTTGATTTCCGAAGTTGCTACAATAGGTTCCATGAGATTTGTGTTACTGTCCACGGTGCATATCATATGTGTCAAGATCTTGTCAGCTTTTGGGTCCTAAACGATAAGGGAATTTTGTTTCAATAATAAACATAACAAGGAACCCAGGGTCGGGCAGTTACTCGGTTGTGTAGGAGCCTGACTCCCTCCTCTCGGTAGTTCTCCTTCAGACCGGCCTCCTCTCCATGAGGGTTTGCACTCAGGCCTGATCCTTTGCGGAAACAGCGTGTGTCGCGTCCAGACTGGACGGTTCACATGTGTAGAAGAAAGGGGCTTTCCTGTGTCTCTTTTGGGGTTTTTGTTGTTGTTTTAATTCTCACCTGAGGACATTGATTTTTAGAAAAAGCAGGAGGGGGCGGGGGACACAGAGAGAGAGAAACATCAATGTGAGAGAGACACATTGATTGTTGCCTCCCCAACATGCTCTTACCTTGGCGGGGGATCGAACCTGCAGCTGAGGTACATGCTCTTGAACCGGGAATCAAACCCCGGGCCCTTCAGTGTACCGGGCCCACGCTCTAACCATTGAGAACCACTGGCCAGGGCTCTTGTGTCTCTTTTCAGAGTAAGAAACCCTTCCCCGGAGTTCCCCTGCAGACATTCCTCTATGTGCCATTGGCCAGAATTTTATCACATGCCGAGCTGCAGCAGCGCTGCCAGGCGGAGACCACCAGGACTGACCAGACTTGTCAGGTCTGCTGGGGCTGGGGCCAGACAAACCTGATTCCAGCCTGGTTCCACCACGTACCGAGGGGCTCCAGTAAAGGGTTTCACTTCTCTGAAATCGCTGAGCTCCTCCGTAAAAGGGGGTTGATACATCTTGCTTTTCAGAGGCATTTCTAAAATTTCTTAAGTTTCTACAATGTGCCAAGCACTGTGCTACATGCGGGAGTAGACTTAATCCTCAAAACAAGCCTGAGAAGTCGGGGTATGATCTGGTTAGATCTCGTGGGGGGTCGTTTTCTACAGCCAATTCGAGCAGCACATGGAGTTGACAGTCTTCAGGTGCAGGGAAGCGTGGAGTGCCCAGAGGAGAGGTCACAGATGATTGCCATTGTCAAGGGGTGACATTTTGATGATGTAACTTTGGGCAGTGACATTGGGATGTGAACCAAAGAATGACTTCATGAAGTATTTAGAAAATAGTAAGCAATGGAATTGGTGTGTAAAATAGAGCATTAGGATTAAGAAGAGTGTTAGATTTCCATCTTAAGAACATTGAATAAGCAAAATTTGGTCTTGAAATTGTGTTAGACTTTTTTTGATTGGTCTCTAACATAAATTAGCTTTTGTTGCTTTAGGAGTGTTTCTCAGCACTCTCTCTCACCTTGGTTGTAAAGTTGGGCTTATAGTATGTACCTTATTGGGTAGTTTCAAGGACGTCTGAGTTAATAGGGATACTGACTCATGATAGTACTTGGCACATGAGTGCTCAGAAAGTGTTAGCTATTTTTATTTTAATTTGCACAGAATTACGCTCTTTCCTTTACTCTCACACCTTTTTAGACCATGCAGATAATCTCTTCCCCTATAGTTTTGAAAAATTTGAAGTCATGACTTTAATACTTCATGAGGTTTTATATTTATTCAGATGCACGTGGAGGTCAAGGAGGAGAGTCTGGAGCTACACATGCGCCTGAGCCAAATCTAAGGCTGGAAGCAGTAGTGGCGCTGGGAACAGGGGGTGGCACAGTGGAAGAGAACGTAGCTTCAGGAGCATGCCCCAACGGAAATGCTCGTTGTAGTGAGAATATCGCATTCCTGTAAAACAGGAGAGGAATAGCCAACTCTGTTCAATCTTTTTAAATAGTAAAATCTCTTTTTAACCATAATAACTATCCTATATAATAAAAGGCTAATATGCAAATTGTCCCCTCGACTGGGAGTTCAACCAGGGGGCAGGCCCAGCCAGCCAGACCCAACCAGTGCATGAATTCATGCACTGAGCCTCTAGTAGGAAATAGAATGGCAGCCACTAGAATGCCCATCACCTAGAATTAACAAATGCTGACATTGCCACAGTGGTAGAGGTTTTACTAAAGACTCCTTTTTAATCAAAGAAGCAGAAACCAATTGTTAAAAAAACATGAAGCCCCATTTTGTGTATTTGGGTGAAGACAGCTGAGGAAACTGCAGAATTCGAGTGGCTGCCCTCGTTCTAGTCCTGTCACACTGCCATGCTACTATTTCTTTGGGTGGTGGCTGGCATTCCACATGGTGACATAAAGACCCAAACTCCAGGGTTATTAGACTTATCATGGCATTCATGTCGTAAGGTACATAAATGTAGAATCACTGTGTTGCACATTTGAAACTAATATAATGTTGTGTGTCAACTATCCTATATAATAAAAGGGTAATATGCAAATTGACCTTAACGGCAGAATGACCAGAATGATCCGTCACTATGATGCGCCCTGACCTCCAGGGGGCAGACACTCAGTGCTGGAGCTGCCCCCTGGTGGTCAGTGCACGCCCACAGTGGGAGCTCCGGCTGATGGCTGTGAGTGCAGTGACGGTGGCGGGAGCCTCTCCCGCCTCCTCAGCAGCACTAAGGATGTCCGACTGCAGGGAGCAGGCCTAAGCTGCAGTTGGACATCCCCCAAGGGCTCCCGAGCTGCCAGAGGGATGTCTGACTGCCAGCTTAGGCCCAAGCCCCCAGGGAGCAGGCCTAAGATGACAGGTAGACTTCCCCCAAGGGCTCCCGGGCTGCCAGAGGGATGTCTGACTGCCAGCTTAGGCCCAACCCCAGCTTAGGTCCTCTTGGCTTTGTGTTCAGGTGGACATCCCCCAAGGGGGTCCCAGACTGTGAGAGGGTGCAGGCCGGGCTGAGGGACCCCCCTGGGCCTCTAGTACTTTAATAAAATTTTAAAAAGGAAAGAAAACCCAGACTCCTTCCATTTTATGGTTCTACCATCTTCAGCACAGCACACTGTTTCCAAGATTATGGAAATTTTAAGTTTATTAAAATTAAAGCAGAAACCAGGAATATTTACATATTAAAGTAGAAATCAGGAATGTTTATATAATCGTAAAGTTTCACTTCTGTGCATAGAATGCTGAAAAATCTAAAATTAAAATGATCAAACTCAACGTAGTATCCCATAAATAAAACGATTTGGAAGCAGAATGTGTTATGGGTAGAAATTGGTTGTGTTCTTTCTTTCCTTCACCTCTGTTGCTGTTGTCACTTAGCATACTGCACACAGTGTGACAGGCCAGCAGAGAGCCTCAGCCTTCCACACTCCCTTCCTGGGCAGACTGCACAGCTGTCCCTCTGCTGGTGCAGCGGGGCCTGGTTGCCCAGGCAGCTGCTAGCCTGACTTCACAGCTGGGGAAATAGCACTTGGTATTAACAACCAAATTTAACACAAGTGTGAACAAGATCATTGGTGGGGTTGGGGGGGTGAGCGGAGGTCTCTTAATCTAAGATCTCGCCCAGATTGAATGAAATGGGGCTGATTCCTCCCAAAATACAGGTAATTAATAGAAGGATATTGAAGTTTCAGTTGAGTTTTCCTGCCAGCCCCGCACACCCTTCCCAGAATCCCTCCTTCCTGAATGATTTAGGACAGGAACACACTATTGTGGGGTTTTGGTTTTATTCAAAAGTAGGCCACGTATTCAAATTTCCTTCATCTGTGGGCAGCATATGAGGTTGTTTTTTTATGTTAACTATAGTTATAATAGCGTGTTAGAAATTTTTAAATATGTATTAAGTTTTTAGTATTTTACAGGTAATCTCAACAACAGTTTAACTAACTGTAGACAATGAAAGTTTGCAGATGCTGGCCCAGAGTGGACGCTGGAGTTCTCAGGGACTGATCCCACAGCAGCACTGACTCCAGGCTCCTAGTACTGGTCCTCTCGGCTTTGTTTTCAGAAATTTCATGAAAGAAACTAGTGTTGTAGAAACCAGAGGATGCAAACATTGCCCGGAATAGTCATTTAGCCACAAATTGGGGGTAATTTGGGGATTTGGAGACATTCAGAATCCCAGAGGCCTTGTGCCTTCACTGGGAGAGTCAGTCCTTGAGATGAGCCTCCGGAGGTAGCTGTAAAGCTTGTTCCTGCCATGACAGTGTGTGAGGCTTTTGAAATTGTGACTTCGTTTCCCTTTCTTCCAAAGGCATTACTTCCTCAGTGCAGCCTGGACCGGCGGGGCTCAGTACAGTCTCTGTGGCATCGATTTACCCCTTTCCTGTGGGATTAACTACAGGCCCGGAACCTCCTGAGCAAATCAGAAATGCTCCCCTGCAGCTTTAAGTGCACGCTCCGGTCTCTCATCACCTCAGCAGGAAGCTGTGCATTGGGGGCTCTCAGTTGATCTCAGGTCTGTCTGACGTGCTTACTTCTTTGTTATTTAATCTCTTCAACACACAGGGTGGACAAAAGTAGGTTTACCTTAATATGGAACATAACACAATAATTAATAAATAATAATACACGATAAACTCTGTTTTGCATATTCACAACTGTAAAACTACTTTTGCCCCACCCATATTTCTCCAAATGATTAAATTTATAAAGTAGCTACCAAAGATTGTATGTCTCACTTTTTTTAAAAGACACATCTTTTTCTAGGATTGAGGCTCGCCTTCCACTAACCTGATTTAAAATTTTAATTTTATTTTTTTAAGCATAGGTTTATATCACTGGTTTGTCTATTATATTTACAAATGATGGCTTCTTTTTAGGTATTCCAATACCTACATCCAAAAAATAGTGAAATTTAATCGGTGTTATGCTCTTCCTTCTTTTTTATGTGTGAGAAAGGAGATCTCAACAATTCTCTCTACCCCAGGGGTACTGTAGGTTGCTGTCCTGTCAATACTTTTCTCCCTTCTCTTTGTCCAGTACAATACGCCTCCCTGTCCCTTTTTTGAGAGTGGGGTAGGATTTCACCTCGCATTTCAAATGTAGATGATTCATTGTTGGAAAAGTTGGCTTTGAAAAAAGTAGTTTAAACCTAAGTGAATTATCACCTAGGTTGTGTGTGTACCTAGACCAGCAACCCGATACTGTGGGAAAGCTACATGCCACCTTTGGAGAGGGTGGAAAAGAAAGATTCTGCTCTATAGTTTCTTTTGCTGTGAATAAAAGCAGGGCTTCTTCATCATTTGTCTGATGTTCTTTCCAAATCTGTGGTATACACGCCACCCTGCAAGACTGATGTCAACAGCAAAGTTTAGAAGAGAAACTTTCAGCATCATTTGTCTCGGGTAAGATTGCTGTAATGACAGCCTCCTGAGCAGAGCAGAGAACCTGTAGGTAAAGAATGTGGAATGCTAAAAACAGTGGCCACAGACCCTCTGTGAAAAGCTGGTGTCCTCTTACCAGACGTTTCTGCTGTGTGTGTAACCCATTCATCTCACCCGCGTGTAAAGAATCAGAGTACTTGGGGATGAGGCCCAGAATCAGCCCCCCCCCCCGCCCCCACCTCCTCAGCAACCTCAAGTTTTACTGGAATAAGTAGCAGTGCTTTTGGCCCAGAAAGAGCTTCATCAACCCTCACTAACATGTATATCTGAATAAGATGATGTGGTTTCTTGGATTAGACATGGTTTACTTTTAAAAACCCTCTAGGGAATGGAGGCAAGGCCAGGGGGCAGGAGGGTAATGATAACATCATGGACAGAGACCCGAAAAACAAGAGATTCTCCTTCAGATATTCTCTACAGTGGAATATTTACTTTATTTTATTTTCATTAAATTACTAGAAGCCTGGTGCACAAAATTCATGCACTGGGTAGGGGGAGCTCCCTCAGCCTGGATTGCAAGAGGGCACAGGCCAGGCCGAGGGACCCCACTGGTGCACAATCGGGGCCAGGGAGGGATGCAGGAGGTTGGCCATTTAGGGAGGGACCATGGGAGGACTCCAGGGCGTGTCCAGCCTGTCTCGCTCAGTCCCAATCAGCCAGTGCACATCATAGTGACTGGCCGACTGTTCGACTCTCTGCCCCCGGTGGTCAGTGCACGTCATAGTGAGCGGTTGAGCAGTCTTAGCATATCATCAGCATATTACGCTTTGATTAGTTGAATGGCCAACTGGACACCTGGACACTTAACATATTAGGCTTTGTTTTAAAATATATATTTTATTGATTTTTTACAGAGAGGAAGGGAGAGGGATAGAGAGTTAGAAACATTGATGAGAGAGAAACATCGATCAGCTGCCTCCTGCACACTCCCTACTGGGGATGTGCCCGCAACCAAGGTACATGCCCTTGACCAGAATCGAACCTGGGACCCTTGAGTCCGCAGGCCAACGCTCTATCCATTAAGCCAAACTGGTTAGGGCTAGGCTTTTATTATATAGGATTGCATGACATTGGTTAATAAGATTATATAAGTTTCAAGTGTATGATTCTTTGATAAATGACCTGTATACTGCATTGTGTACCCACCACCCAAAGTCAGAGCATCTTCTGTCACATATATTTGGCCCCCTTTACCCTTTACTACCTCACACCCCCTTCCTTCTGGTAACCACCATACTATGGTCTGTCTATGAATTATTGTTTGTTTTCCTTGTTTGTTCATTTATTACTTTCCGTTTTATATCCCACATGTGAGTGAAATCATATGGTTCTTAGCTTTTTCTGTCTGACTTATTTCACTTAGCATGGTTTTCTCAAGGCCCATCCATGATATCACAAATGGCAGTATTTCATCTTGTTGCTGAGTAGTATTCCATTGTCTATATGTACCACATCTTCTTTATCCAGTCATCTATCGAAGGACACTTTGGTTGTTTCCTTGTCTTAGCCACCATGAGTAATGCTGCAGGGAACATAGGGGTGCATATGTCTTTGTGAATAAATGTTTTAAAGCTTTTCAGGTAGCTACCTAGAAGAGGGATTGCTGGGTCATATGGTAACTCTCGTCTTAATTTTTTGAGGAACCACCATACTGTTATCCATAGTGGCTATACCAGTTTGCATTCCCACCAGCAGTGAATGAGGGTTCTCTTTTTCCACAACTCTCCAAGTACTTGTCTTGTTGATAATAGCCATTCTCACAGGTGTGAGGTGGTGTCTCATTATAGTTTTGATTTGCATTTCCCTAGTAGCTAGTGAAGTTCAGCAACTTTTCATATATCTGTTGACCATTTGTATGTCTTCTTGAGAGAAGTGCCTATTTAAGTCCTCTGCCCATTTTTTAATGGTATTATTTGTTTGGTGTTGAGTTATATGAGTTTTGGTGGAGTCTTTAGGGTTTTCTATATATAGAATCATGTCCATCTGTAAAAGGTGACACTTTTACATCTTCCTTCCTTATTTGGATGCCTTTTATTTATTTCTCTTGCCTGATTTCTCTGGCTAGGACTTCCGGGACTATGTAGAATAACAGTGATAGATGGACTTCCTTGTCCTGTTTCTGATCTTAGAGGAAAAGCTTTCAGTTTTTCACCATTGGGTGTAATATTAGCTGAGGGTACAGATTTTCTTAATGATGACTGAGACCTAGTAATTTATTGCTTGTGCAACACATTTTTAAATGCAGTTATGTCCACAGTGACTTTAAAATGTTAAGAAAATATATGTATTATAGACACTCTGTCTAGGAATGCTTTCTGCTTTAAAACTACTGTGCAGGCGAAGTATTAAAGAGATATAATGGGCTGATTGATGACATAGAAAATGTTTGATTGCATGACTGCGTCAGGATGACACCTAAGGAATCACTGTGCACTGAGCAGCAACTTTGTCGGGAGACTGATGTCCCACGCTCTGATGGGTGAGGAGGCCACCACCAAGGATGCTTTTTAGTGTGAAGGGAAGGATGGAGATCCTGAGTGAGAGCTGGCTGAGGTCACTGAGTCCAGTCTCAAGGATCCTATAGAGAAACTCTGCCCTCGTCTTTGAATAAGTGTCTCTGAACCTGTGGTCGCTGGTGCTGTCGATAGAAACCAGAAGCGGTGTCACCACAGCCGCCCCCCCCCCCCCCCCGCACCCCCCCCCAGCCAGCTCAGCTCATCCAAAGACTCCTCCACTCAGAGAAGGTTTCGTGGTAAATGTTCGGTTTCACTTACTTCATAGATACTTGTAAATGCATAAAACGGTGTTTTTTTTAAACTTCCTTATGGGATCAAATCAGAGTTCCCTGAAACAGAATACCCATTTATGTCACTGAACTTACAGTTCAGCGTCTCTAAAGATCTGTGAGGTCCTAATTGATGGTCAGAGTACCTTTCTGGTAGATTTTCAAAAAATTGTCCAGTTACCTGTGAATTCTCGTCACACACTTAGTGTGGACCTGACTCGGGTAAACATGTGGACGCTGTCAGTGTCTCTGAGGCCCAGGAAACTGGCAGCGAGCAAGGAGATGTTGATCTGGTGGCGCTCGGTGCTAAAATTCAACCAAGGGCCCTGTGATTTCACCAGTCAGTCAGTTTGCCCCTTCTGACCCAACAGCAGTGAAAGGAGCGCAGCCTGGGTGAGAGGGCAGGGCTCAGTCCCCGCTCTGCTGTGTACCAGCGTGTGGCTCTGGGAAACTTGGCCAGGAGCATCTACTTCTGAAGTTGCTAGTGTGAGAGTCAACGAAATTACAAGGAAAGTGCAAGGCACCACGGGAGGCAGATGTAGGAGTGAGACCAAGCCCAGTGCTCAGGAGGGCATGTGTGCTTCTGCGGCATCCCCACTGTGTTTGCTGCCATGGCGCCCACGTTTCCCCGGGTGGACAAACCCCCCACAGGACGCTTATCCAGGCATTCCATCGGAAGGAGTCTGCGTCCTAACAAAGGTGTACCGCTTGTTGGCAGGTCTTCACATATCTAGTTTGTTATTGGCTCTTTACTTTTGTGAATGAACATGATTTGGTCGTATACTAGTGAACACAAGAATTGAAATTGTAAACAAAAACATCCGATGCGTTGACAGACAGGTGACGTTTCTCAGTAACCTCTCTTTCACATCTGTAGCATAAAGTATGCCATCCTTTATGCCAGTTGCTCCTTTATGCCGGTCGGATGGACGGACAGTCGGTCACTTAGCCTTTTATATGTATAGATATATAGAGATAATTTATTACCATACCACCATGAAATAATACTATTACTAACATTTTTATTTCTTCTAAGCAAGCATACATTTTTTAAAAGGTGGGTTGCCATCATATATCATCCTATATAATAAAAAGCTAATATGCAAATCGACCGAATGGCCGAATGACTGGTAGCTATGACATGCACTGACCACCAGGGGGCAGACGCTCAATGCAGGAGCTGCCCCCTGGTAGTCAGTGTGCTCCCACAGCACCGCTCAGCCAGAAGCCCTGAGCCAGGCTCACAGCTGGCAAGTGGTGAGAGCCTCTCCTGCTTCTGTGGCAGGGCTAAGGATGTCCAACTGATGGAGCGGGCCTATCAGTTGGAGGGGCCCTGAGGGCTCCTGGACTACAAGAGGGCACAGGCTGGGCTGAGGGACCCCCCCCCCCAAGTGCACAAATTTCGTGCACTGGGTCTCTAGTATTTTATAACCTATTTTTATATATTAACTATATATACAGTGAACATTTTCTTTTTACCGCTTATTCTCTTAAACGTCCCTTTTTTGGTTATATAGTACTCCTTGTAGAAATGTATCATTTCTTTAACACATCCTCTGTAGTTGAATATTTGGCTAGTTCTAGATAGTTTCTATTTTAAATAAAGCTACAGTAAACATCCTTCTGCTCAATCTCTCCTCACTTGTATGGGATAAAATCCTGGAAGGAAAATTGCTGGGTCCACTGGCATGAACACTCATGCTGCTGAATTGATCTCTAGAAAGGTAGCACTCATGTAAAATCCCAACTAGTCTCTTCTGTGGCAAATGTGGGCACTCTATTTTTAAATATTAAGCATATTGGTAACAAGTATCTAGATTTAATTTACATTTATTTGACATTCATCAAATTGAACATTGTTTTCCTTTTGTTTGGGGAGCAGATAAAAGTTGTGGGTCTGTAACTTGTCATTTTTCTCTGGAGAATTCTTAGTCATAATCTTTGACCATTTGTCTCTTGGTGTGCCTTAATTTCTTTAACTTCTTTAAGCCCAAATATTGATGTGAGGTGGAGATAGGCATAGCAGAAGTTTTTCTTGGCATAAAGTACCAAAATGTAATATTCTTATGGAAATAGTAGCTTATGTTGTAATTTTTCTGCAAGGAACATGCAGTTTACAGGTTTTTATTCTTAATGGTATGTTACCATTTTTTTAGTATTTTATTTGGCTTTATCACTCTATAAATATAAATGAAGTTTTAGAATATTTGCAGAATTGGATAGCTTCTTTTTATTTATGTACTGCTAGGGGTCTTCACCTTTAAAGTCAGCATTCTTCCAGTTATCACAAGTCTAATCTCAGATGAAATCAGAAAATACACTTTACTGTGTTTTCAGGATTTGAACTTGATGTAGATGGCAGATGTAGTTGTATGACTGTCAGGTGAAACAAACAAAAGGGAAGAGGAGGGGAATGAAAGACCATTTCCTTACCAAGCAATCATGCAGTTTATTGTCTAGGAAATAAAAAAGGAGAAAGCAGAAAGGACAAGAAAGGAGCAAGAAGAGAGCCAGTTTTGTGTCCTGCCGAGCACACAGATGTCCCTCTTGGCAGTTCTGCAGTCTGAGGCAGGACTGGGTTTCTGCAGACATAGAATGTGAGCCTTCTTTGTTGGGGACAGTGCTGTCTGTGGTGGGAATTGAGCAGTGATGTATTGTTGGGTTGCTGTAATTTTCAGTGGAGACAGTACATTCAAGTAGCTTTGTGGGTAGTGGATTGTCTCAGCCAGGCCTGGCTAATCACACACTCCTCTCGGCAAAGTTCCTTTAAAAGATAGAGCTGGCAGAGTTCTGGGTTATGGAGCCTGTCCCGTAGCTTGGGCATCGGAGTGACTTGCGAGCACTAGTTTTTAACAACCAATTCATGTACTGTCACCCAACAAAAGAGTTTGTGACTGTAAAGTTAGAACTGTGACCATTTTTCAAATGGAACTTTCTTTTTTGGTAATCACTGAACTAGTCTAATTCAGAATTGTTAAAGAAAATATCTTTTTAATTGAGTTCTTCTCAGCCCACAGTGTTCATTTAGGATAAGGTTTTGTTGCAAAAAAGAAAGTGCAAAATATACATGTTTTACATTTTAGCAATCTCTTTGTGTATACTGGAATGTTTTTTGTCTGATGTTTAAACCATGTGTTGACATGTAATCACTGGAGAGCAAAGGTGAGTATTCTGTCATTTGCTTGCTAATGTTAGCTGTTTTTGTCTTTCGTATACTTGACTTGAGGTAGAACAATTAGCTATGCTGTGCTAGATGTCAACAGAGATTAAGGTTAAATTTTACACTTTAAGAATTGATTGAATTTTTTAGTTGCCCATCTCTTCCCCCCTTTTACCTATATATATAAAAGCCTAAGCAGCCAAATGACTGGTCGACCGGTCGCTATGATGTGCACCGACCACCAGGGGACAGATGCTCAATGCAGGAGCTGCCCCCTGGTGGTCAGTGTGCTCCCACAGCCAACCTTCTGTGGCTGGCCAATCTCTCACAGTTCCTCCCCCCGGCTAACCAGCCCCAATCGGCCCCAATAGGGACTGGGCAAGACAGCCCCGAATGGCCCCCATCAGCCCCGATCGCTGGCCAGACCGAGGGACCCCACCCATGCACGAAATCATGCATGAGGCCTCTAGTGTTAAATATAATATAGAATGAATTTTTTCACTTCCATCACCTTACATGTTTTTTTATGAGAATATATAAGTTCTACTCTTTGCAAATTTTAGTTATACAATATAGTGTTATCAGCTATAGTCACTATGTGATACATTAGATCAGTGGTTCTCAACCTTCTGGCCCTTTAATTTTTTTATTTTTTATTTTTTAAATTAAAACTTTATTGTTCAGATTATTACATTTTTTCCTCTTTTTCCCCCCATAACTCCCCTCCTCCCAGTTCCCACCCCACCCTCCGCCCTCACTCCCCACCCACTGTCCTCATCCATAGGTGCACGATTTTTGTCCAGCCTCTTCCCGCATCTCCCACACCCCTTTCCCCCCAAGAATAGTCAGTCCATTCCCTTTCTATGTCCCTGATTCTATTATAATCACCAGTTCATTCTGTACATCAGATTATTTATTCACTTGATTCTTAGATTCACTTGTTGATACATGCATAATTGTTGTTCATAATTTGTATCTTTACCTTTTTCTTCTTCTTCCTCTTCTTAAAGGATACCTTTCAGCATTTCATATAATACTGGTTTGGTGGTGATGAACTCCTTTAGCTTTTCCTTATCTGTGAAGCTCTTTATCTGACCTTCAATTCTGAATGATAGCTTTGCTGGATAAAGTAATCCTGGTTGTAGGTTCTTGGTATTCATCACTTTGAATATTCCTTGCCACTCCCTTCTAGCCTGCAAAGTTTCTGTTGAGAAATCAGCTGACAGTCGTATGGGTATTCCCTTGTAGGTAACTGAGTTTCTTTCTCTTGCTGCTTTTAAGATTCTCTCTTTGTCTTTTGCTCTTGGCATTTTAATTATGATGTGTCTTGGTGTGGTCCTCTTTGGATTCCTTTTGTTTGGGGTTCTCTGTGCTTCCTGGACTTGTAAGTCTATTTCTTTCACCAGGTAGGGGAAGTTTTCTGTCATTATTTCTTCAAATAGGTTTTCAATATCTTGCTCTCTCTCATCTTCTGGCACCCCTATAATTCTGATGTTGGTACGCTTGAAGCTGTCCCAGAGGCTCCTTACACTATCTTCACACTTTCGGATTCTTTTTTCATTTTGCTTTTCCAGTTGGGTGTTTTCCGCTTCTTCGCATTTCAAATCTTTGACTTGATTCTTGCACTCCTCTGGTCTGCTGTTGGGTGTCTGTATAATATTCTTTATTTCAGTCAGTGTACGCTTAATTTCTAGTTGGTTCTTTATCACAACATCGAGGGTCTCATTAGATTTCTTGTAGATCTCATTAAGTTTATTGGCAGTTTCTAGAAAATTATTGAAAGACCTTAAAAGTGTGGTTTTGAGCTCCATATCCTCCAATTCTGACATCTGTGTCCTGTTTCTTTGTCTCCGCATTTTTTATGCTTTTTTGGTGCACCCCCTAGTGGTCTTTGTGCGCAGTCTTTTTGTAGTTAAGCCTTGATTGTTGTAGGTAATTACTACTTGACCTCCAGGCCAACTGGCTGTGCGAATCAGCTGTGTCTGCAGTGGGAGAACTACTGTCCTCTAGGGAGGTGCTAATCTAGCCTTTGCCTGAGGCTATCTGGCAAATGCCTCTGTTCAGGGCTTGGGCGGGGCGGGTCCCAGGGGATCTACAGGGCAGGCAGAGCGAGCAGTTATGGCTGCTCTGGGTCCCGTCCCCAGGGGCTCTGCCTCTCAGAGTCCCAGCAACTGCTGCAAACCTCGGAGAGAAAGCTGCCTTCGACTTCCGACCGAAGCCAGACAGTCCCGCTTCTCCCGTTTGAGTCTGGGTCTCTAGAGACTTGCCCGGATCCGAAGCTCAGAGTCTGAGGCTCCCTCCCAATTGAAACAGACAACCGCGCCCTCAGCCGCCAGCCCGCTCCACATGCACTCCGCACCTCAGTATTTTACTTCAGCACTGCGCCTCCTCTGAGACTCGATATGCTTTCCTCTCTCCTCCTAGTTGTAGAACTTCCACTCAGCCAGCCTTCCTGTGGTTCTGGATGCTATCCGTTCCGTCTTTTAGTTGTATTTTTGAAGTGGTTGTTCGAGGCAGCAAACTCTGGCGTTAACCTATCTGGCCCTTTAAATACAGTTCCTCATGTTGTGACCCAACCATAAAATTATTTTCTTTTTTTTTTTCTCCCACCCCCCCATAAAATTATTTTCATTGCTACTTCATAACTGTAATGTTGCTACTGTTATGAATCGTAATGTAAATATCTGATACGCAGGATGGTCTTAGGCGACCCCTGTGAAAGGGTCGTTCGGCCACCAAAGGGGTCACGACCCACAGGTTGAGAACCGCTGCATTAGATCCTCAGACCTTATTCTTCTCACAGTTGAAAGTTTGTACCCTTTTACCAATCTCTCCCTATCCCCTCCGCCGTACCCCTAAGTCCCTAGTAACCACTTTTCTACTCTTTTTCTATGAGTTTGACTTTTTTTAGATTTCACAAATAAGTGATATCATGTAGTATTTGTCTTCCTATGTCTATTTCACCCAGATACTGCCCTGAAAGTCCACCCATGTTGTGCCAAATGGGAGGCGTGTCCTCTTTCTCATGACTGAACACCATTTCAGTGTATGTAGACACCACATGCTCTTTACCCACTCTTCGGCTGGTGGATACTGTAGTGGCTGTGCCACGACTATTGTCATCAACAGTGTACGAGGTTCTTTTTTCTCCACATCCTCACCACCGTCAGGTATCTTGGAAACCTCTGTGATTGTCCAGGCCGCCTTCTTTGTTCTTGTGGCTCCCGGTAGTTAAGGGTCTGGAATGAATTTTAATGGCCTTTTAATTGCTTACATAAAATCTGAACAAGAAGGGAAAGAAGACTATAAAATTAGTAGAACCTGGAATCTGTAAGATCACCCCTAATTGGATGGGTTGTTGAATGTTCGTGGAGGTTTAGAGCTTATAAGAACCATTGAGATCTAGTCAACTCTGTCTTTTGATAGAAAAATGTGAGACCCAGAGAAATTAGAGAGGAGTGTGAACCTGATTATAAAGCTCCTAATTCGCATATTTAACCTCTCCTACATCCTTTAGTCTTGACAGCCAATCAAAGCAGCATTTATGTCCTAAGCTCCTCCTCCAGTAAAGGATTCCTCAGATCTGCGCCTTACCTTGAGGAAACCCATATCTCGTTAGAAAACAAGCCAGGCTCTCATTAAAAGTTGTTGGTTATGAGAGATTTAAGTAGCAGTTCAAGACAGTAGTCGGAGCCAGACCTCAGAGCACTACTTCCTTAATGGCAAGTGAACTTGCAAACCAATTATTCTTGAAACTCAGTAAAAGGATATACATCTTCAGGCTGGGGTGGGCAGAGGAAGACCTTCCACACAGACGTTGAGTTTGAAGTAGGGCTGGATTTTCTTGGCCTCACTGCTGAATTTCCTGCTCCTTTTATAAAATTCACATAAAAGTCAGCTTTTCTCCCACGGGTCCTGACCTTTCTTTACTAGTAGAGCTCTTTGCATTTACCTGTGCTTCTAGTATTAGTATTCCACATTTCATTACAGTTGTTTATCTCCCCCACTAGACTCTGAACTCTTTAATACCCAGACTTATCTTCATATACTGAGTATCTGCTTGGTACATAATGGTGACAAGTACGTTTCAAATAAATGGAACACTTGCATGTACTTGCACAAAATAGGAATTTATATGACAACTAGAGGCCAGGTGCACGAATTCATGCATGGATAGGGTCCCTCGGCCTGGCCAGCAATCGGGGGCCAATCGGGCACAATTGGGGCCGTCTCGCCCAGTCCCGATCTGGGCTGATGGGGCTGGCTGTGGGGAGGGACTGCGGGAGGTTGACTGGCCATGGGAGGTTGGCTATGGGAGCGCACACTGACCACCCAGCTGTGTCGGGGGGGGGGGGGGGGGGGGCTGTGGGAGGTTGGCCGGCCACGGGAAGTTGGCTGTGGGAGCATACTGACAACCAGGGGGCAGCTCATGCGTTGAGCATCTGCCCCCTGGTGATCAGTGCTTGTCATAGCTACTGGCCAGTCATCCGGTGGTAACAGTCATGTAGGCTTTTATATATATAGATAGCATTGTTATGGACAAAAGTATGTACCGCCAAAATCTGTGTGTTGAATGAAGCCCTAACCCCCAATGTGATTGTATTGGAGATAAGGCAGATGAGGTCATAAGTGGGGGCCCTAAGCCAGTGGGGTTACTGTCCTAATAAAAGAAGGAGACACGAGAGCACTCTCTGGCTGTGTGCAAGCAGGCAGGAGAGGCCCCACCAGAAGCTGAGTCAGGCGGAACCATGATCGGGGACTTCCAGCCGACAGTACTGTGAGGAATAAAATTCTGATGTTTAAGAACCCAGTCGGTGGTATTTTGCTGTAGCAGCCCAAACAGAGTAATGCACATGTATGTACACTTGGTCTTAGCTAAAGGCCGAGAAGCGAAAATCACATGTGTACATATAAGCAGCTGTAGGAGTAGACATTGCTTTAGCAATGGAAGCTCTGCCTCCCCAGATGCCACCACGTCTTTGTCAACTGCAATCTAACGATCCAGCTCCTTTGCCAAGTCACCTGCCCGCCCCAGAGAACCTCTCAGCCAGGTCGGCACTAGTTAGGACAGGAAGTAGGTGGTTGTACACCTGCGTAAGTTCTTTGTTAAACCAACAGAGTGCAAGGAGTGTATTAAAGGAATCAGCTCAACTCTGATTCTTGAGTGAGTTAGAGCCAAGACAGGAGTGCTGGCCACAGGGCTCCATGTGGCGGCTGCGGCCGGGAATGGATTCACCCGCACAGCCCCCCTCACTGCCGTGCTCATGCCCACCCATCCACTTCCTGTTCCACCTCAGTCCTCCCTGCATCCTCCCCTCCCTGTGTCCCCCCTCCCCACGTCCCTCCCTCCTGGCATCCTCCCTCCCCGTGTCCCCCTTCCCTACATCCTCCCCTCCCTGCATCCTCCCTCCCTGTGTCCCCCTTCCCTACATCCTCCCCTCCCTGCATCCTCCCTCCCCGTGTCCCCCCTCCCCACATCTTCCCCTCTGGTGTGCCCCCTCCCTGTGTCCCCCCTCCCTGCATCCTCCCCTCCCCGCATCCCACCTCTCTGCGCCCTCTCTCCCCTCGCCTCATCCCCTGCCGTGTCCCCCCTCTCCGCATCTTCCTCTCCCTATGTCCCCCTTCCCAGGTCATCCCCTTCCCGGGTTACCCCCTCCCCACGTACGCCCACTCCCTGTGTCCTCTCATCCTTGCCCCACAATTCCCTTTCCACAGAGCAGCCAGACCAGCCTTCCCTTCTGTTGGCTTCCCATGGGCGCCTGCAGTAAACAGGAGTGTGGAGCACCCATGGCCTGCTCCTGCCTTCCTCACTGCCCCCGACTCCCTCTAGTCTCTGTGTCACGTGCTCTCGAGCCACATCAGCCTTCCTTATTGTTTAAATCTCCCCCCTCTCTCCTGTCTTTGGACTGACTGCCCCTACCTAGACTGCTGTGCGCCCCTCTTTTCCCAGCTGGCTCTTTCCTGTTGCTCAGGGCTCCCCTCAAATGTCAGTTCTCCAGAGGTCCTCCCTGTCACCTCCCTTTAGCACTCTGCACAGACCTGCTCCTCTGGGACTGGTTGCTTTGTTTGTCGGTTGTCCTTTCTCCCTTCCACAGTGTATGTGCTGAGTCCTGAGCCCTGTCTCTGTGCACTGGTCACCCTGTACCTAGAGCAGTACCTGCCATGGGCGGGCGTCAATACTGGTTGAAGGAATGGCAGGTTGGAGCCCAGGCCCAGGGCGCACTCATGCCAGCCCTTCTCCCTCAGGGCTCACAGTCTGTTCCCATGTCCCTCGTCCTAAGGACCCTGCTTCCAGCAGAAAGGCCTAGAAACGCTTCCCAAAAGTCCTGCTGCTGTTGCTCACCCGGCAGATCCGCTGTTGACGGCCATGGAAAGTTAAACTCAGCTTCTTTGAACAGGACATCTTTGAAGACTGTTAGCAACTGCTGTCCTGTGGCGTCAATTTGGGCCCAGGAAGCCTGACAGCCAGACCTGCACTACTTGTGACAGAAAGTAGCTAGATAGGCCTCAGGTGTTCTGTGTAAATCCAGGCCTGTTCTGGCTAGACTTCTGCTGAGCATTTACCAAGCCCTCTCTGCCTTCTCTCAGACAATTTCCCCGCAATCCTAGTGGGACAACCTTGCCCACGGTGAATTAGGGGACAGAGTTGTTCTTAAACACTGTCCGTTGGTTTGTTATCCAAGGTTTTAGTTCTCTCTGACGAGTAAACCAATCCACTATGGCTCTGTCTAGCTGTCAGTGTGACACAATATGTGCTCTCGGAACAGAACTCTGCTCCCATGCACCTTTTATTTTATCCCCCCCCGCCCCCATTGATTTTTAGAGTGGAATGGGAGAGAGACACAGAGAGAGAAACACCGATGTAGACACACATCGATTGATTGCCTCCTGTACATGCCCCGACTGGGCAGGGATCGAGCCTACAACCAAGGTACGCGCCTTTGACTGGAATCAAACCTGGGGCCCTTCAGTCCTCGGGCCGACATTCTATCCACTGAGCCAGAATGGCTGGGGCCATGCACCTTTTCTTGGCAAACTAAACAGCTCTGGGATCTTGAGACTCCCTCCCACCCCTCCCCACATTTTGTAGGCACTGACTTTGGACGTCCATTTACGTGGGCCGGGAAAGCTGGAATCAGAGACCCTCTATAGTGTTGGGGGCTGGGAGCGGGGGGAGTGAACGCTCATCAGAGTTAAGAATTTCCTATTATGGACCACTAATCCCTTTCTGTTGTGAAGGAAAATTTTAATTCACTCTTCTACCCTGTCTTACTTTAAAAGCATAAGAATTTATTCAGAGATACTTATATTAGTCATATGCTAACCTAACACTGTTCTTTTGGAATTTTAGTATTTTTTGAATATTTGTTTTGGGAAGTAAAAGCTTTAAGATAATATATTATCTTATCACAAGGAAGTAATCAGAACCATATACTAAACAAAAACAAACAAAAAAACTTTTATTTACTATTTTAAGTAACAAATACAGGATGGGGCAAAAGTAGTTTTTACAATTGTTTGTATGGAAAATAATCCAATAAGTAACACATTAAGTGCCAAGCCTGTTTTGCCTTCCTTTCCGTTTAGCCCGCAATATCCGATTTCACCGATATCCGATTTTCACCGGTGACTGACACGGCGCTTAAGGTGTTAATAAGTAATAATACAAGAATAAACTGTTTTTTGCGTACTCACAACTGTAAACCTCTGCTGTGTGTGATATTACTTTTTTTGCAGAATTTTATTCCAGGGATATTTTCCTCTTCACAATACTTTACTAGCATGTAGCACCAAGTCACCCTGCAGATGCCAGTCTGCTCAGAAACACTTTCATTTCTCAGATGGGAAACAGCAAGACCATCGACCTGCCAGCATGAGCCCCGGGTCTCTGTGTAGCCACGCTCCTGTTCTGATGGGAATGACCCGGAGAACAGGGAATTCCCAAAGCCTTCTGAGTCACACACTCAGCTGCTCAACGCCTAGGCTGCTCTCAGGACTAAAGTACGTGGGTGCTGCTGTGAGGTGGGACGCCAAGTTCAGGAGCAGGTGTGACGACTGATGGTGGGGTAGCAAGACGTATAGTGCAGACCCCAGCTTACAGAGCCAGTTGCAGAAGTTCAGTAGCATCGAGAACATATATTTACTCTGGTTTTTTCCAACAGCCTGTCCAGTGCCTGATGTGTATGGTGTAGTGCAACACTGGGAAGTAGAAATTCAAAAGTCCACGTGAACACAGATTTCTTAAAGATAGTAACAGGTCATAGAAAAAGATAGCTGTGTTTGGCCTTTTCAAGTCTCTTCTCATTTACATACTAAGAGGATAATTTAGAAATTGCCTGCCTAGGGAGGGGTCCAATAGCTCTTTTTCCTGTCAGTGAAGTGTGTGTTCTCTCTGAAATGGCCATCTCACCAGCAGTCACGACTAGAGTCATCTTTAGCTTTCGGTGTGAGCCAGATGGACAAGCTAGTCACGTGTAGCAGCTGCTGCTCCCTGGAACTGAGGCCGGCCGCTGCGTGTGGGGGTCATTAACGCATGCCTGCTCTGGTCTACAAGCTTAGTGCTGAAAGGTGCCCCCGATTGAGCGTGTTTGCTGCACACCCGACCTCCCTCTGACTGTTTGGCTGTTCTTTTCTGATTGGCCATCCAGCTCTCTGCTCTCTGAGGCTGGAAGACCTACCTGGCACTCTGAGTCTGTCAGAATGCTGGAAATGGAAGGAGTTGATGCATCTAATCAGCCCTGACTAAATTGAAACTCCTTTGCCCTGAGATCATCCATCTGGAAATTCCCTGCCATTTCCTCCATTAACACACAAACAGGCCATTCCCTTTCAGCCAGGCCGGCTGACGTTCTTCCTCAGATTGACCTGAAACCTGCTAAGTCGGCCTCCTCGGACTTCTACCCATTTCTCTCATTTCTGCTTTCTTGCGGCACACAAGGCAGACACACGCAGTAAATACCTCTTTTCCTTCCCCTCTCCCCCAGTGTGCTGAATGCCCTTCCTCCCTTAAGTTCTTCATGCAGCTTAATACCAGTTCTTTCACTGTTGTCCTCAGGACAGGCCGCCATCCGTGGCCCTGGGCCGCGCTGCCCCGCGTGCAGCACAGTGCGGAGGAGGGAGACGGGGTATGATGCAGGATATATACTAGTGCTAATTCCACCTAATCCCGAGGTAACTGATTAGGGAGCAAAGCCACATTGTTGACTCTTACTGACTTTGCAATGATCCAAAACCACTGTGTCACCTAAGTGCCTTTAAATGACATACTTCCTAGACTATGTAGTCGGTTGTCTTTTTTCTTGTTAATTTCACAGAACTTCTTAGGCTTCAGTGCCCTCAGTCCTATACAATAAAAGGCTAATATGCAAATCGAACCACAGAATGACCGGTTGCTCTGACGTGCACTGACCACCAGAGCACAGATGCTCAATGCAGGAGCTGCCCCCTGGTGGTCAGTGCGCTCTCACAGGGGGAGTGCCGCTCAGCCAGAAGCCGGGCTCATAGCTGGTGGGTGCAGCGGTGGTGGCAGGAGCCTCTCCCGCCTCCTCTACAGCGCTAAGGATGTCCGACTGACGGCTTAGGCCCGCTCTGGACATCCCCCGAGGGCTCCTGGACTGCGAGAGGGTGCAGGCTGGGCTGAGGGACCCCCCTGAGTGCACGAATGTCGTGCACTGGGCCTCTAGTTTTCAATAAGGGGCATGAACTGGAGTGTTTAATAAATGTACCCAGTTTGGGGTTCAAAGGGCAGATATTAACCAGGGCCTATATTTCAAGCCCTAGGGGTCCTTCTACAGCCAACCTGGCGTCAGCCCTGTCAGCACTGGGCGGTGTCTGCGCCCCCCCCACCCCCCATGACTTTGGGTCTTGTCCCGCAAAGCAGGCTGTTGAGACCTCTGGATGGCAGCCTGGGTCTGATTCTTGCAGGAAAGAGTTTTCGCTCTGACCCCTGCAGCCCACACAAGCCATTGCAACAACGGTCTCTTAAGTGTTTGGCTTCCCAAAGGCATCCGAGGAAGTCTGCCCTCTGGTTGAGAGAGCACAGGTGTGGGGACCCACCTGCTGAGAACTCTGCCTCCCCCCAGGAAATGGCCAGTGGCCAGCTTCTCCCTCAGGCTGCCTCTGTGGGTTGGGGGGTGAGAGAGCCTCTCTTTCCTTTGGTTTCTCCTTGCCTCCTGTAGATGTTGGGAGGTGTTTGTTGAAACAAACACAATACTTATTTGGTAAGTCCGACAGCCAAGAAACAAGATTAAAAGACTCAGCCACAGTCAAACCTTGATCTTTCTCTAACTCTTCCTCTGTTCTATACCAACAAACCTTGTCTCTGGCAGTAAATGTATATATTTTCTTCTCTCATAAAATAAAAATTATACACCACAAAATATAAGCCCTTTTGCTTAGATGACAAAATAATAGCTCCAACTTGGGTCCCAGTTTTAGTTCTCAGCATATCTCAGGTGCCCGAAAGCATTGCCTCCTCCGTTCCCTCTGTACTTTTTGGGATTGTTTTGATATACTAGTATATCTTTAATTTCCCTAACAAGTGTACAGACTAGACGTTACATAGACAGGCAAAGCTAGAATTGCAGGTTTTAAATATCAAATATGAGACAAACAAAGTTGTTTTCCAGTATATATATATATATATATATATATATATATATATATTCATATTCTGATCAGCAACACTTTTTTTTCTAAAAATAGGCAGTATGGTTGTTAGCTGATAGGATTGTCCTTTCCCAAATTCCTTAGCACACCTGATTTTTTAACTCTGAGAAAAGAGTTTAACTGTCGTCATTGATGTCATATGTAATTATCTGTATAGTCCACATTATTAAAAAGGGCATTTATTGTTGGACATGTTAAAATGTTTCATTTTCACATTTCATAAAATAAATGAATGCTTAAACAGAACTTTTCTGTTTGTTGTGGCACAAAATACCGATTAGCAGGAACTTGGTTTAAAAGAAAACAAAATCACACATTTATATTAGAGTTGCAGAAACAGATTAAAATCCTTCTCTATGATGATGCAGATAAGGATGAGCACTATCCCTTGCTTGTTACCTGAGGGTGTGTAGGTTTCTAGCTACAGGTTGCTATGTGTGTTTGTTTTCACCTAGTTGATAGTCAACCTTTGTATTGTTTTTAAAGGAATAAGCATTAGTTTTTTCAAGGGGCTTTTGTAATAATTCAGGTAGCAGAAGTTATGATTATAGTAACTTTTGTTTCCTACTTACATCTTCTAATGACTGGGATAATAAATGAGGACTTAAGGTTTGTGCTGTATTTTAAATTTTAATGAGTGGAAATCTGCAGAACTGTAGAACTTTAGGAGCTCTCTGTCTTTGTTTTGGTAACTGTGGCTGCTGTGCTTGCGGGTACAGTGTGGAGCGTGCAGTGAGAGAGGGTCTGGACAGGCAGCCACAGAAGGAAGCAGCAGGTTGGACGGTCAAGGAAACACGGCAGGTCGTGCTCTGAAAAGTGAGACCAAACCAAACACGCCAAGTGGTCCCATCTAAAGGTTAATTGTTAATTGAGTGTTTAAGGCTATAACAATATTTGATGTAGCCAATTAAAAGTCTTAAATGTTTGTATTTTGTATATATATTTAATCAATTTTACACATAATATCACTCTACACTATATCAGTTTTCAAACACTTAAATTGGATAAAAGTAGAATAAAGTTATAGAACTGCAAAAGTCCTTAGGTCTGTTCTAACACTGCTATTTAATGATGAGAAATGCCTAGACCGTTCATTTAAAAAACAAAGTACACACAAGATACACACATATTCTCTCTCTCTCTCTCTCTCACACACACACACACACACACACACACATGTCAGTTGCTGGCTTCACATGTAGATCAATACTACAGTAAACATTTGTCAGAATTAGAAAAAACAAACTGGTGTTAATTAAGCCATTAGTAACATTATCATTTTTTCTCTTCAAAAAAGAAAAAAAATTATTTTTTTAAGTCTTGAAATTTTAAATAGGAATTGTAAGGAAATCAGAAAAAGTTCTAAACTATTTTAACTTAATTGGATGAAAACATAGATGGTTAATAATTTCAAAAGAGCTATTTTTACAACCTCTAAGAGTTACGATTACAGCAAGACAGCTAAATTGACTAGCAAAGTCAGAATTCCTCACAATATTCTCTTTGGCTACGGAGGTTCAGTCCGGGCCTTGTAATTGTCAGCTTTGTGTTATCTGATGTATTTGTATGAAAGAACTAGTCAGAGACTCTGCGTTTCCATCTACTAACTAGTATGAGAGCCCCCCAGCGGCACTGGCAGATGCTGAAGAGTCTGTGGAAGGGACGTCAAAAGCCTCTCCAGAGGAAAGCCTTAGACCATGTTTCTAACACAAAAACGCTAAACCAGATTTCATTGCCCTTTTCCTAAAGGGCTCAGACACACAAGCTCATTTACACGGCATACGGTCTGAAAAGTGCCGGGGAAGACGGCAGTCCCGGAAGGCCGGCGTGAGTCCATTCGGGCTGGCGTTCACAGCCAGCGGCCACAGCAAGCACGTGAAGGTAAACGAAGGAACACACCAAGGCTCGCTTCACTTTGATGTGCTCACTGGACACATCTGTTTGCCTTTCAAGACAGCAGCGTTCAGTGGTTTTAATATGAAATACAAGATTTCTGAAAAATAAATATCTGGGGTTTTTTTTCCTAATTAAAAAAAAAGATGTAAAAAACAAACAAAAAAACACACAACAGAAAACATTGCATGAAGCTGTGGAGATTTTTTCCAATAATTTTTAATTCAATGGTATTTGCTATCCCTGAAAGTAGTATTTTTCTAATGGGGAGCAATTAAAATAATGGGTTGGATGGCAGCAACATTGCTTACATTTTATTTCAAAGGGAAGACATTATAAGACTATATGAAGTAGTAAATTCTTACAGCCCCGAAGGGATTAAGTTTACAGTTCTTGCAAGAAGTCGCAGGTAATTGAGAACTTAAGAAAAGGAAGAGGAAAGCATCTGTGGCTCCTCTCAGACCTCTTGGTGGCCTTAAGCAAGGACTTGACATCCATGTAGCTTAACTTTATGTCTGCAGCATGGGGAAGTGTCCTTCTGGAGAATTTCATTTAACCTCTATAGCTAATAAGACAGTACTGTTGCTGTGTGTCTAGTACAATGTCACAGGAAGATTTGAGGAAGAATACAAAAATCAACAGAAAGGAGAGAAATGTTTGTGGGGGGGGCGGGTAGGAATGGCAAACGTGGATCTGGTTGTTTATTATTGCTGATTCTAATTAGTAGTTACTTACTATAACAAACTGTTTCAAAGTGCTATTTTCCTGTAAAACTAGCCTTTCTGCCACAGTACACATTGATATGTTGTAGGAAAATATCTTACTATTTTTATTGTCACTTTGACACTGTCTAGAGCTGCATAGTCACATGGCTATTTAAATCAAAATGAAATAAAATAAAATGTAATTTAAAAGTTTAATTCCTCAGTCAGACTAGCCCTATTTCAACTGCTCAATAATCACATTATATAGAGTGTTTCCGTTAATCACAGAAAGTTACGTTGGGTCTCTGTGTTTTGGTTTATTGATATTGTAATTAAGTTTCAGTGCATTGCATTGAAAGGTAGGGACATCATTCATTTGGCTCAGCTGATAGAGTGTTGGTCTGCGGACCGAAGGGTACCGGTTCAGTTACGGTCAAGGGCACATACCTTGGTTGCAGGCTCCTCCCTGGCCCAGGCCCTGGTTGGGGAACATGCAGGAGACAAACAATTGATGTTTTTCTCACATCGATATTTCTCTCTGTCTTTCCCTCTCTCTCACTCTCTCTGAAAATCAATGGGAAAATATCCTCGGGTGAGGATTTAAAAAAAAAAAAAAATCAGATGTTTTTAGATGATAGGTATAGAGGAGACTGGTCTCCTGTCAGTGCAAAGATTAAGCAAAGTTAAACTGCAAGTAAGGGACATTCAGCACACATAGCACAACACAAAAATGAAACGGAGGTGTTGCTTCTGGTTATGCAATTTTCTGAACAGTGAGCAACACTTGCTAAGGTTCTGAACATCAGTTTGCACTGTAATCACATTCTTAGGAATTCAGTGTACTCTTAAACTTGTATTAAAAGCACACCACTGTTTATCTTCGGTAGACACAGTATCAGGCTCGATGTCTAGTTCAGAGGCAGGACGGCGTGTACAGAAGAGTTCTCTGCATCACAGAATATCTTCATCCCATCCCCTCTAAACATCATCCCGATATCCTGACCACCAAGACGTACCTCTAAACATCTCCAGCACATCTGGTGTATTCAAGCGGTGGGCCCTTCAGATAATGTTCGTACGCTGGTTCCTGTGTTATTTACATTTTCTTGATTTTTCTTTTCATTATTTTGCAATTGAAATATAATGCTGCTGTGGCCCAAGTTCTCCTTTTAATACCTGTCATTATTTATTTCTATTAAAGTTAAACTTCATTAATTGACTAGGAGTAATGAAAGAAAAATTTCTTCTTTACGTATGTATGGCCTTGTGTCTTATATCTATTAGAAAATGTCTTGGACAGAGTAAGTGGAAGCTACACTTGACACTCTCCCAGGACCAAACTGATAATACAACTAAAATACAAAAAAAACCCAAAACACCCTGATAAATCAAATGAAGACTAGCTGGAGAGAACCCTGATAACCTGGGACAGAAAGTGGAGTCCACAGAGGCTGGTAGGAAGCACGGAGATGCAAAAGGGATGGCCAGGTTCCCACAGACAGCAGCTGCACGTCTGGAGGGATATCTCAGCTGTGGAGGTTTCCCACTGAGAACTCTGGGGTCTAAACCCCAAGCTGGGCTCCCCAGTCTAGAGCACCAGAACTGAGAAAGGTGCCCACAGAACATCTGGCTGTGAAAAGCAGTAAGGTTGATGTCTGCCAGGGAGAGAAGGCTGGAAATGAAGTCACTCCTTTTATAGGTCCAACACACAAAATTTCATGTGCAGCCACTCACCTTGGGCTCCGGGAGAGGGAGGGCAGAGCGGACTGGAGCTCTGTGAGGAGAGTCCAGGGTTGGGGACTCTGGGGTTGGAGCTTGGAGGGCAGCCACCCAGGATTCCTATGCCGAGCCATTCCCTCATGCTGCTTAGGGGGGAAGCAGTTGCCCAACGCTGTGGTCTATAGCATGAGGCTAGTCAGGGCTGATAACAATCAGACTGCAGGCAGAAATGGATCTCTGGAGGCTTTGAGTCTTCGCCTGATCTGATTCCGGGCCCTGGGCTAGGAAAAGCAGACCCTAGTGCACATCTTGGTCCTTTCCAAAGACACCCAGCTGAGGGAGCCACAAGCTGTGGATTGCTGATAACTCCAAACAGGGTACACAGGGCCAGTCAGAAACTGCGTCTAACATTGTCCTGTACTAAAAATTGGGAGTCGTAGCAGATCTACCTAATACATAGAAACAAACCCAAACAGGCAGCCAAAATGGGGTGACAAAAAATGACCCCCAAATGAAAGAACAAGAGAATGCTCCAGAAGAAGAGTTAAATGTGCTAATCTAGCCTTTGCCTGCGGCTATCCAGCAAAAGCCTCCCTGCAGGGCTTGGGCGTGGCAGGTCCCACAGGATCAACAGGGCGGGGCTAGCAGTTATGGCTGCTCTCAGTCCTGCCTCAGAGGCTTTGCTTCTCAGTGTCTGGGTAATCGCTACAAGCCCCTCAGAGAGAAAGCTGCCCTAAGGTTCTGACGGATACCAGACAGTCCCGCTTCTCCCGTATGAGTCTGGGTCCCTAGAGACTCGCTCCCAATTGAAAACGACAACCGCGCCCTCAGCCGCCAGCCCGCTCCGCATGCACTCCGCACCTTAGTATTTTACTTCAGCACTGCTCCTCCTCTGAGTCTCGGTATGCTTGTCTCTTTCCTTCTAGTTGTAGATTTGCCACTCAGCCAGCCTTCCTGTGGTTCTGGATGATGACGTGCATCGTCCACTGGTTCCAGAGCCCTTGTTTTTAAGCTCTGCACGGTCTCTTCCGGCTGTTCATACTCAGGCCAACATCTTTGAATAAAGTGACCGTGTATAGACTGCACAAGCAATCTGGGAAGTTTCCTGGCATCTGCACTTTAATCTTGTCTGTGGACAGTGGAAGCCCAGCGGGGGAGACTCTGTAGTATCGGGGTTCAGACTGCGGTCCTGGAAGCTCACCTCGATTGCAATGGCAGAGCCTGGCTAGTGGTTAGAGCGCCAACCCAATGCACAAGGTGCGGGTTCAATCCAGGTCAGAAGCAACCAATGAATCATAAATCAGTGGAACAGCAGATGGATGTTTCTCTCCTCTCCCTCTCCCTCTCCCTCTCCCCCTTCCTCGTTCTCTCTAAAAGTCAATCAGAAAAAATTTTTTGAATTACATGGGCAGAAATGGAGTTCTCAGAAATACATGACTTCTTTCTTCCCCTTTAATAAAGAGTTTCGCAGTGAAAGACGGTAAATTCCTCTGAATGGCTGCCGCTCCTTTGAGGGAGAACGTTTCCCAGAGCGACAGGCTGCCAGGCCTTTCTGGAAGGGACTCCAGGTGCACTCCTCCAATTCGTGTGGTCATTGCCTGACTTTTTTTGTCTAAATTACTGACCCTACAAGACTCTGTCATCACTTAGGGCAGCGGTTCTCAACCTGTGGGTCGCAACCCCTTTGGTGGTCGAACGACCCTTTCACAGGGGTCGCCTAAGACCATCCTGCATATCAGATATTTACATTACGATTCATAACAGTAGCAACATTAAAGTTATGAAGTAGCAATGAAAATAATTTTATGGTTGGGTCACAACATGAGGAACTGTGTTTAAAGGGCCAGAAGGTTGAGAACCGCTGACTTAGGGAGAACATCTGCTAACCTGGAAGGTGGTTAATGGGCCACAGAGTTCTGTCCGTGGTCCTCGTCTTGCTGGCCCTTTGGGTGGGCTGTCTGCCCTCCTGCAGGACTGTCACAGGGAAGGTGACAGAGCAGACAGCATCGGAATCATGGGGGGCTGGGATTCCCAGGTCCCACCCCTGCTCGCCAGGTCATTCTGGGGTTGCTCCCCTCCATTTGCATTTTAAGCAAACACCCCAGGTGCCTCCGATGTGATGGGAAGTGTGGCCACCACTGTTCAGAGGGTTCCAGGAGGTGAGATGTGTGCATCGCCTCCTGTGGGAGACAGCCGTGACCACTTCCCTGCCTCACCGGCTCACAGGCTGAGAGGGAAGGTAACGCTTACATAGGAGTAACTGTGACACAGGTAAAAATCTGGCACCAACCATAATGGTAAACCAGCTACAGTAACAACCACCCCTCCCCCCCCACCCAGTTACCCACACTCAACCTTGGTCCAAAAACATTAAACTGAAAATTGCAGAAATAAACAATTCCTAGGTTTTCAGTCGCTCACTGTTCTGAGTAGCTTCATGAAATCCCCTGCTGCCCCTCCATCCCGCCTGGCACATGGCTTGTCCCTGTGCCCAGCGCCTTCGCACTGTGGATGCTCCCGCCAGCTGGGTAGACCGGGATCAGATCCCTGTTCAGGGATCGAAGTCCTGGTGTTCAGTAGCCCTTATTGACGTCCTAATGGCCCAACGCTGCTCACCTAACCTGCATTGCAGTGTATTGCTATATTGTGCTTTATTATTAGTTATTGTTCACCTCCTACTGTGCCTAATGTATAAACTCAGCAGCATCATAGGTAAGGGTTGGAGAGAAACATAGCACGTTTCAGGTTCACACCCTCCATGGTTTCAGGGGGTCTGGGAATGTGTCCCCTGCAGATAAAGGGGGACTGCTGTACTCCCGATAGCAGAAGTCAGAGGATCTTGTAGACTCTTTTGTTTTGCTTCCTGTCCATTTGGGTGACTCTTCCTTCGTTCAGCACACGTGCAGGCCTGCACTTGGCTTTTCATCTTCTTTACCGGCTCACTGAGCAGGTTGCAGAATTTCCATAATTCTTAGAGATGAAGGCAAAGCTATCATATTATTATCGCTGCTGCATCAAAAAATGGGGCCAGTTTTGTCTCTTGTAGGTACCAATACACTGGCCCTCGTGGTGTTGCTGTTTCATTGTTGAGCTGGGACTGCCGCGTTTGTATGACAGAACCATCTGCACGGAGGGCTTCCTGTGCTCAGAGGTCTTCCCAGTGATCGGGACCCGTTCGTCTCTGCTTAACAGTCACTGTGCCCCCCCATGGCTGGTTGTAATCCATCTGTGAGTAATGCCCCTAAAAACAAAGAAAAAGAAATAGACCAGTTACGAACAATAGAAGGAGAAGAGAACTAGCATTTACCATCACACTGCCAGGCAGGTTTCAGAGAGGTTGAGTGGATACACCGTCCACACAGCTGCCGAAGCCAGGAAACTAGACTTTCCAGACCATCGCCCGCTGCCAGCTCTTATCAGCGAGCGTCTTGTTCATTTGAAATCTGAGTACCTGCCGCTTTGGCATCTCGGACACGGATCAGTACAGCCAGATCGTGGGGCGCGCAGTCTAACAGGAGACCAGAGGCGCACAGGCCACCGGTACAGGCAGTGAGGCCCCACTGGCATTCGTGCTGACGGGCTGCGCGTTCCCACCACAGCCTGCAGAGGCCCGGGTCTCCCGTAGCCTGAGGAAGCTGTGGTTTAGAGAAAGCAGCCCACCAAGGTTCTGGCCAGGACGCTCGCTGCGTGGCTCGGGTTGGCGTCCAAGTCCAGGACTGCAGAGCCTCTGTCTTCCTGGGCATCAGGGCCAACCCTTCGTCTGACAAGGCGTGTCGTGGTGTCGTGGTGCCGCGGCTCTCTGGAGGGCGTCTGAGGCCGTGGGCCTGGTGTTTAAGAGCCAGTAGGACGCAGAGAGATGGCAGGTCCAGCAGCGCCGGCAACAGGAGCCAAGGGGCAGAGGAGGACGATGCGTGGCTCGGCCATTTCCACCTCAGCATTCAGGGCGGCCCCGGGAGGTCTTGTCATACCTCAGCTTTCGCCAGGCGCTGTGGGACTTGAGGGGCTAGTTGCAGAAATATCTGTGTCCAGAAACGAGTAAAACTTGCTAACTCGTTGGGTGTTGCAGGGAGGAGGGAAGGCAGGTCCACATGAATGAACGCTGGTTAACCGACCCCTGTGCTGTGAAAGACAAGCGAAAGCGTCCCGTGAGCCAGTGATGTGGGAAATGGCGTCGGCTTCACCTTGCTGGAACTCACCTCACTTCCCCAGGGGCTGCGTCCTATGGAGTACACTCTGTAGTTGTCATTTTCTAGGAATAAAGCGATGTCTCCATCTTCTCTTTCATTTTTAAAAATATACAGAAAATGTGATCTCTGCTGTCAAGCGCGCATGTGCGCGCGCACACATACATCCTTTGGAGGGGCTAGGAAATGCGACCAACATTACTGTTCTCCAAACTTTACAAACGGACATAACTTCTAGAATTAGAAAAATAACAAGTCAAATAGCCTAAGTGTTTATTTCATGGACCATTCATAAATTCCTTCAGAATACCTCGCCAGGCATCGTGTTCATGATATTTCCACCAAAATCGTTTTCCAGCGGCTTTGGGGAGAACTTTGTTTCTTCATTTTCTGCATATGTGGACTTACTTTAATTTTAAAATTAACTTAAAGTATTTGAAGTAGATATTTTGATTTTTAAAGATTTGTGTTTTTTACTTGTTTAGGATATTTTCACTCTCCCATACCTCTCTGTAATGCTGATGTTAAACTCTTAAAATAGTTGATCAAGGAAGAAAGGTGAATGTCAGTTTTTATTTGGTGCTGTGTTACTTGGCCATGTTACTGATCAAACTGAGCCATCATGCATGTTATCACCGGATTACTCTTTAATTACAATCAGTCCCCGTCATTAAGTACTTTGCACTTAGATTCTGTTTTCAATTTTGCTTTTATAAAATTTCCTTTAAAAGAAGATTTTAATTTTAGAAGAAAATTGTATCTGAAAACCTTTTTTGTCACCTTGATACTCTCCAACTTTATAAATGAATGATGACATATTAAAAGAAATGTCAATTTCAAGAACCAACTTGTTTGAATTTCAGCTTGGAAAACATTTTTATTTTGATTATAAGAATCTTTAAAAGCAACTTTAAGATGAAAATTCTGACATAACTAAATTACTTTTATGTCAAAAATTATTAGATACTGGTGTTCATTTTTTTATCTTAAGCCAATACAAATCAGAATTAGAATTTGTATTATAAACTAGTTTTTCATTTTATGCAGAATTAATGGATTTCTTTTTTCTATTTAGGAAATACCAGATAGGAGCCAGAGTCCGTCTGCGGCTGCTGGACCTTGAGCTTACGTCCAGGTTCCTGGGAGCGACCACAGACACGACTTTACTGGAGGCAGATGCGGTGCTCCTGGGGCTCCAGGAGAGCAGAGACCCCAGAGCAAGGGAGGAGCCTCGTGAGCAATGAGTGGACTTTGCTTGGTGCCTTCCCTCCTTTGTACAGCCCAAATGGTCACCAGGGGTACAGTGAGAAAACTGAATAAACGACTGAAAGAAGACAATGAAAGCTATAATTGTAGCTCTTGTTTGTTAGAATTTCCCTAGCTGTACCTCCCTTCCCCTTTTTTGTACCCTTTTCCCCTTTGTTTGGGATAGTGTAACCCAGTGGTTCTCAACCTTCCTAATGCCGCGACCCTTTAATACAGTTCCTCATGTTGTGGTGACCGCCAATTTCATTGTTACAAATTGAACATAATTAAAGCATAGTGATTAATCACAAAAACAATATGTAATTATATATGTGTTTTCCGATGGTCTTAGGCGATCCTTGTGAAAGGGTTGTTCGACCCCCAAAGGGGTCGCGACCCACAGGTTGAGAACCGCTGGGACCTGTACTGAGCAGTTCTGTGATTGAATAAACACGCTGTGAGAGCTGTGTGCCAGCATTGTTCTAACCCCAAGAACAGCAGTAAGCAAGTTAGACAATCGCTCGCATCTTGGAGCTTACCCTCGACTAGGGGAAGTAAACAAATAAGCGAGAAACATAGTGTATTAGAGAGTGACATGTGCTAAGGACAGAAATAAGAAGGGGGGGCTGAGGATCTGCATAGACATTTTTCCAAAGAGGACAGACAGGAGGTCCGTGGGAAGGTGCTCAGCATCCTGGAAATGCACATCCGAACCCCCGCGAGGTACCACCTCACACCTGCTAGAATGGCTGTTACCAAAAGGACAAGAAATAAGTGTTGGTGAGGACGCGGAGAAAAGGGAACCTTCGTGCACAGTTGGGGGGGGGGGGGGGGTGTCAGCTGGTACAGCCACTGTAGAAAACAGTAGGAGATTGCTCAAAAAATTAAAATAGAGCTACCAGTATTCCACTCATGGTATTTATCAGAATAAAACGAAAACACTAACTCAAAAAGAGGTATGCACCCACGTTCATTGCAGCATTAGTTACAATAGCCGAGTAATGGAAACAACCGAGGTTGCTGGATGAATAAAGAAGATAATGCTAAATATATAAATTAGAATATTACTTGGCCATAAAAAGAAGGAAATCTTGTCATTGTGACAACATGGATGGGCTTTGAGGGCATTATGCTAAGTGAAATAAGTTAGAGAAAGCTATATACCATATGATCTCACTTATATGTAGAATTTAACAAAAAGGGAAAAAACAAGCCCATGTATATAGACTAGAGAATAGATTGATGGAGGGGGGAAAGTCAGATGAAATGGGTGAAGGGGATTAAAAGGTATAAATTTCCAACTATAAAATAAATAAGTCATAGGATGTAATGTACAGCATGGTGACTATAGTTAATAATACTGTATTGTAATTTGCCAGTCGCTAAGAGAGTAGATCTTTTTTTAAAAAAAATTTCTCAATATATGTTATTGATTTCAGAGAGGAAAAGAGAGAGAGAGAAATGCATCAATGATGAGAGAGAATCATTGATCAGCTGCCTCCTACACACCTTGAGCCCACAACCCGGGCAGGTGCCCTTGACTGGAATCAAACCTGGGACATTTCAGTCCGCAGGCTGATGCTCTATCCACTGAGCCAAACCAGCTAGGGGGCAAGAGAGAAGATCTTAAAAGTTACTTTTACTAGAAAAATTTGTGATTATGTATGGTGATCGATGTTAACTAGACTTACTGCGATCATTTTGAAATATGTAAAAATATAGAACCATCTACATCTGAAACTCATATAAAGTTATATGTCAATTATAGAAAAAAATAAAGCAGGTGCCCTAGCTGGTTTGGCTCAGTGGATAGAGCATTGACCGCAGACTGAAGGGTCTGGGGTTTGATTCTGGTCTAGAGCATGTACCTCAGTTGCAGGCTCGATCCCAGGCCCCAGGAGGGGCATGTGTGGGAGGGAACCAATCGATGTGTCTCACATCAATGTCTTTCTCTCTCTGTATCCCCTCTCCCACTCTCTCTAAAGATCAGTGGAAAAAAATCCTCAGGTGAAGATTAACAACAATAAATAAATAAATAACGCAGGGAATGGGGTCATGTCGTCAGACTGACAGACTGAGAGTCAACTTTAGTGTGGTGTCAATGGAAGGCCTCACAGATTCACTTTTTTTATGGAAAAGATTTTATTTTTCCACTGTTCTATGAGCTTTTTACTGTTATTGAAGCTAATTGATTTATGACATTATACTGGTTTCAGGTGTACACCATAATGACTTGATATTTGTACATCATGTGAAATTATCACAGTAAATCTAGTTAACATTCGCCACCATTCATAGTCTCCGGGAATTCACTTTTGAATAATATCTGGAGGAAACAGAGTGAGCCTCTGGGAGGAGTATTCTAACAGAGGGACGGCCAGTGCAAAGGCCCTGAGGCAGGACCGTGCCTTTCCAGTTTAGGGAACTGGGAGGAAGCCGAGCATCTGAGCGGAAGAAGAGGAGTACGTGAGCCTGGAGGAGTGGGAGGCCTTGCAGGTCCGAGTGTGGACTGGGGCCTTTATTTACTCTGAGATGGAGGATCACTGGCGGAACTGAGCAGAGGAGGGATGTACTCTGACAGGTTAGTAGGATCCCTGAAGTAGACCAGCTGAGTAGGTTGATGAGGAACTGGGGCAGCAGCAGCAAGACTTGTAGGAGACTTGCAGTGACCCAGGTGAGGGGATGGCTGCTGGGACCAGTGGTGGCAGTAGGGGTGGGAAGGCTGTCTGGGTATATTTTGAAGGTAGAGACAAAGGCACTTCCTACACTGGATATGGAGTATGTGATCCAGAGAGGAGGGATGACAGCGAGGTGTTTGACCTGCACAATGGAAGCGTTGAGTTGCCCTTAGCTGGGATAGGGAAGGGCGGGGCTGGGCGGCCTATGAAGAGTCAGTTTGGACATGTTTAATCCGAGATGCCTCTTAGCCATCTAAGTGGAGGCGTTCTGAAGGCAATTGGACATGTGGGTCTGGAGTTCATGGGAGAGGTTTGTACAGAAGGTAGAACCTTGCAAACCACAAACATTTTATCATGCGCCACTTACGTAGGTCAGGAGCCCAGTGCAAAGGTCGCCACCAGGAGAGTCCCCTGTTAGTCAGGAATAGCCCGTTGCTGGTGGTCCCACTGAGCTCAGTCCCTGGAGACGCCAGGGAGCACTGCTCGGCCCACACACGGTGGCCTCTAGAGCACAGCAGCGGAGGCTGTCTCCCAGCTACCTCCTCCAATCCACTGTCTCCCTCCTTTGACATGTAAATGCTGAACATAACGTGTATAACTCAAGGAATTTGAAGATAAGTATACAGCCATGAATTCATCACCACATCAAGGCCAAAGGCATCTCCATCACCACCCAGTGTCTCCTCCTGCTCCTCCCCCCAACCCTTTACTTAAGGAGGTTTTTTGAGAGAGAGAAAGGCTGCTAGCAAGGTGGAAGTCACCATTGTCCGTGACTTAATCACAAAAGTGACATTCCCTCAGTGCCGCTATATTCTGTTGGTTGGTAGCAAGTTAAGAATAGAGAGGGTTAACACAAGGCTATGAATGCCAAGAGGTGGGGACACTGGGGTCACCTGTAGGGTGCCTGCCGATATATGTAGAAGGCAGATAACTTTCTGTCCAGTTTATAGTCTCTGGGTCAGGAGTGGCAGCATTTGGACCTGGTAGAGATCACGAGATCGGGTCTTTGGACAGGGCTGTGATTGGGTGAGGCTTAGGGGCGAGGGTCATGGATGTGAGTTAGTTACGCACTCTGGAGGGATGTGGGCAGTTGTAACCAAGAGGACAACTGTGATAGAGTGAATGTTCATCCCAGTCCTTCAGTCCCAGGGGTGGAACCTGTGCTATAGCCTCATGATGGATGGGGTGGAACCCGTCTCATTGAGGAACTCGTTTCTGTAATTGGTTTAAGCCAAAGACATAAGTTCAGGAAAGAGTTAGTTGACTGAATGGTAAATCCAGATTTGGGTATTAAAGGAGAACAGGGGCCCTGGCTGGTTTGGCTCTGTGGATAGAGCGTCGGCTTGCAAACTGAAGGGTCCCAGGTTCAATTCCAGTCAAGGGCACAGGCCTGTGTTGCGAGCTCTGTCCCCAGTGGGGAGCGTGCAGGAGGTAGCCGATCAATGATTCTCTCTCATTGATGTTTCTATCTCTCTCCCTCTCCCTTCCTCTCTGAAATCAATAAAAATATATTTTTAAAAAAAGGCAGACCAGGGGTTTGAAGCAAATCCCCAAACTTCTGAGGCCAACATGAATGGAATACCACGAGACTCTGACACCACAGGCTGGTCAGACCACGGGGCTGGCCCAGTATTGCATTACCTATATTCATATCATTTGGTTTTTAAAAAATAAATACACATTTTAGTATGATTTCCTAAGGGGAACATGTAGTTTATTTGAAAAGACCATAGCCTTTCCCCTATGTTTCTCTTAAACTAATTACAAAGAACTCAGATGTTCTGAGCCAAAGGATGCAGGAAACTCGATGAGCAAATGTCATCTTTTACCTCCCATACCTGCCTTCTACATGTGGAAATGGAACCAGGGTTTGGAATGTAGCATCTTAGCCTCCAGGTAAGGAATCATGTGGACCCTGAAGTCATCCTGTGGACAGATGAAATCTTTAGAAACCAAAAAATGGCTCAGATTACTACCATTTGCTTCACAAAATTGCCTGCTTGAAAAAGCAACCCCCACGCTTCTGCCCTACTCGTAGTCTCAACTCATTATGGTCTGGGAAAAATGCACATGAGGCTGTGATAGCAATAATTATTGCAAATGAATGAATAAAAGCAAGCAAGATCCTGTGTCTTTTCCAGGCAACACTTAAATGCAGCTTTCATTTTAGATGCAGTAAATACCACAGAAGCCAGTAGAGAAAGATGATGTCCCAACTCCCCAAACCATACTAAGAGGAGTGGGAATTCCGCTCAAGCAGGCAACTGAGACAAGGATTGTGGGTAAATGCTGCAAGCTTATTGGTCAGAAATATTGGCATGTCTCAGTTATGTTGCTGAGTGACGCCCAGTGTGCTACTAAATTCCCAAAATAGAACCACAGAATGGATGACAATTTAGGTAATCCCATACCTGTGATTTAAAAAAAAAAAAAAAAAAATTCCAGTGCGTTAGTCATTTGATAACACATTACCCTTTCCCACGTACGCTCTGCTGTAGGAATTAACAAAATTCGACATGACTGATGGACCAGAAAAAGTCCTGGCGAATCTACCCAGAGGATATTATAACCCAACTTCAGTGTTACCTTGTAGGTGTGGAGCAAGAGCTAGAAAAAACAGAAAAGACCACAAAGAACAAGAAAGAGTGATTATAAAGCTGGCCCCCCTGGTAAACCAGAACTTAAAGTCTTACTCACATGAGGTAACTTCACAGTGGTTATCTTCTCAGTAATCTCCACGCCCACCGGGTGGGGTTGGTAGGATGTTCTCTGTGGTGAGTGTTCACCGTGTGGACCGCTTGCTCACTTGAGAAAGGCCGTGATGGGCAGGGAGGACCACAGAGATCCCAGGCTATTAAGGGCAGCAAAGAAGTCCCTCTAGAGGGAACTGGAGCTGATGAGATAAGGCCCCACCTCCTCAGAGGCCCGTGGGCTCAGCGCCTTCCTGCTGAGGCCACGGCCAGCCCCGTGGCTCCCCGCGTGCCCACCTGCACCCATCGTGGAGCACAGCTCCCTCACATGCACCCATCGTGGAGCACAGCTCCCTCACATGCACCCATCGTGGAGCACAGCTCCCTCACATGCACCCATCGTGGAGCACAGCTCCCTCACATGCACCCATCATGGAGGACAGCTCCCTCACATGCACCCATCGTGGGGCACAGCTCCCTCACATGCACCCAACAGGGAGCACAGCTCCCTCACATGCACCCATCGTGGGGCACAGCTCCCTCACATGCACCCAACAGGGAGCACAGCTCCCTCACATGCACCCATCGTGGAGCACAGCTCCCTCACATGCACCCATCGTGGGGGACAGCTCCCTCACATGCACCCAACAGGGAGCACAGCTCCCTCACATGCACCCATCGTGGAGCACAGCACCCTCACATGCACCCATCGTGGGGGACAGCTCCCTCACATGCACCCATCGTGGGGGACAGCTCCCTCACATGCACCCATCGTGGGGCACAGCTCCCTCACATGCACCCATCGTGGGGGACAGCTCCCTCACATGCACCCATCGTGGGGGACAGCTCCCTCACATGCACCCATCGTGGGGCACAGCTCCCTCACATGCACCCATCGTGGGGCACAGCTCCCTCACATGCACCCATCGTGGGGCACAGCTCCCTCACATGCACCCATCGTGGGGCACAGCTCCCTCACATGCACCCATCGTGGGGCACAGCTCCCTCACATGCACCCATCGTGGGGCACAGCTCCCTCACATGCACCCATCGTGGGGGACAGCTCCCTCACATGCACCCATCGTGGGGCACAGCTCCCTCACATGCACCCATCGTGGGGGAGAGCTCCCTCACATGCACCCATCGTGGGGGACAGCTCCCTCACATGCACCCATCCTGGAGGACAGCACCCTCACATGCACCCATCCTGGAGGACAGCACCCTCACATGCACCCATCGTGGGGCACAGCTCCCTCACATGCACCCATCGTGGGGGACAGCTCCCTCACAGGCACCCATCATGGAGCAGAGCTCCCTCACATGCACCCATCAGGGAGGACAGCTCCCTCACATGCACCCATCAGGGAGGACAGCTCCCTCACATGCACCCAACAGGGAGCACAGCTCCCTCACATGCACCCATCGTGGAGCACAGCACCCTCACATGCACCCATCGTGGGGGACAGCTCCCTCACATGCACCCATCGTGGGGGACAGCTCCCTCACATGCACCCATCGTGGGGCACAGCTCCCTCACATGCACCCATCGTGGGGGACAGCTCCCTCACATGCACCCATCGTGGGGGACAGCTCCCTCACATGCACCCATCGTGGGGCACAGCTCCCTCACATGCACCCATCGTGGGGCACAGCTCCCTCACATGCACCCATCGTGGGGCACAGCTCCCTCACATGCACCCATCGTGGGGCACAGCTCCCTCACATGCACCCATCGTGGGGCACAGCTCCCTCACATGCACCCATCGTGGGGCACAGCTCCCTCACATGCACCCATCGTGGGGGACAGCTCCCTCACATGCACCCATCGTGGGGCACAGCTCCCTCACATGCACCCATCGTGGGGGAGAGCTCCCTCACATGCACCCATCGTGGGGGACAGCTCCCTCACATGCACCCATCCTGGAGGACAGCACCCTCACATGCACCCATCCTGGAGGACAGCACCCTCACATGCACCCATCGTGGGGCACAGCTCCCTCACATGCACCCATCGTGGGGGACAGCTCCCTCACAGGCACCCATCATGGAGCAGAGCTCCCTCACATGCACCCATCAGGGAGGACAGCTCCCTCACATGCACCCATCGTGGGGGACAGCTCCCTCACATACACCGATCATGGGGCACAGCTCCCTCACATGCACCCATCATGGGGGACAGCTCCCTCCCATGCACCCATCATGGAGCACAGCTCCCTCCCATGCACCCATCGTGGGGGACAGCTCCCTCACATGCATCCATCAGGGAGGACAGCTCCCTCACATGCATCCATCAGGGAGGACAGCTCCGCGGCGGCCGGGAAGGGAGCGTAGAGGTGGGGCTGTTTCCTCCTGAGTCAGGGCCTCCCTCAGGTTTCTTTCCTATCCCCATGCGGCTTCCTCCAGTGAAGGGCCTGGCACAGCGCGAGCCCTACCCGTGCACGATGTGCGTGTTGGGACAAAACACTCGGCTTCGCCTCTACTGCAGGCATGTACGGGCCTTCGTCATGCTCTCCAAACCCCTGGCCTCGCTGGAGTCACAGGTCTGCACAGTCAGTCCCTGTGGGCACCAGCAGAGCCTTCATGCCCCTTCCTGCGCGCCCTTCCCGCATGCCCGCAGCCTGCAGCTCCCCCGACAGGCTCACCCTCGGCCTGCATCTCCCACCGGGCGTGACATGACAAATCATTGCAGGGACATATGGAAGACAATCTGTTTCTCTACCCATTTCTAATGCTATGTGAACATGGTTGCTAGTTAATAAAGACGGTTCTTTGAAATTTTATTGATCAGAAAAACATTGTAAACTCCCGCTTCGTCAGATTTCAGTTGCTGGGGAATATGCACATGTGTGCGCCACCCAATCTTGCCTCTGACACTTGCAAATGAGTTAGTCCGTCTCCTGCCCCCAAACATCTCCTGCTTTTTGGAATGGGGAACACCCAGCAGGCTGGGATGTCAGGCCCCCTGTCATGGACACGTCACAATGAGGCGATCTCCCAGGGGTGAATGGGGAGCTGCTGGCTCCTGGCGGTCCTGCCCAGGACGCGCGCTCTTCACGTGTTGTATTTAACGTGTGACCCATCGCCGCCCGCTGTCAGCTGCTCCACTTACTCTCGTCATTATCGCTGCTGCTTCTAGCAATGCCCATAGTGCTGCTCTTTCACTGCGGGGATGTCTGCTTATCACCCCGACTCAATAACTGGCCTGCAGTTCTGTTTGCTGTCAACATTGCTGCCACCTCCCTTCTCTGCTGTCACTTTCCCTGGTGCCAGCGTCCTTCTCTGGTTCGGAAGCTGGCTGCACAGCAGGCTGGCAGGGCTGAAGGCAGAGTGGACTGTACAAAGGCGCATCCGCCTCAGGTTGTCTTTGCTGTTTCAAAGCTTTGTGTCCATTCTTTCCAGAAGCACCGCTTTGTTTCCGACTTTACAAGTTGTGATCAGTCTATCACTGAAAAATGAAAGGTTTTAGGAAAAAGGAGAAAACAAATAAGAAAATAACGGATTATTTTAAAATCAAATGTTAAGAGTGCCCTGATATAATTTCCGAGGAAGAATGGTTGGGTTAATTATTTCTGCTTTGAAGCCAATTAGTACTTGGGGTGGCATTAGTCTTAGAGTGGCATTGATACTTTCGTTATAAATTGTAAATATCTCCAAGGCAGGGACTGAGCTTTTCTCCTTTTTGTACCTTCTGTGCCCAGCAGAGGGTCATGCGCTTAGAAAGGATTGATCTCTCTCTGTTGCCTGTAATTTAGTTGACTGTAGTGGCCATTCGTGTACAAGAGTCTCCACTGACAGAGAAGGATTAGATGCTATTTGAACTCTGCTCCCCAAGGAAGCAGGCACTTGAGCAACAAGAAGGTGGACACTCTCCTGGGCCCTCAGTTCTCTCCTGCCCCGCCCCCACCCCCCGCCCCCAGCCTTCGCAGCCACCCCACTGTCACCCTGTTTCTGAGTCGACGGTTTCACTTGGTCTTACAGCTTTGGCAGAAATTAGTTCATGGGCTGTGGACAGATCTCGGCACACAGATCTCAGGTCCCATTCGAGTCTGGTTCGTATCTGCTGGCGATTCTATAGCGAGCAGCTGGTGCTGGGCCGCAGCTCCCGGGAGTGGGGTCCTGGCCTCCCGGTGGACGAAGGAGGTGACTGTGTGAGAGACATGAGAGGATGTCCCACTGCTTCCTGTTGACTCTGCTTTTACTTCTCTGTGGGCACAGACATTGGATTGTCCCTGTATTCACTGCAGCCAGGGCGGGCTCGCTGGAGTGCTGGGTGTGGGACTCCGAGGAGGCTGAGAGGGGAAGACAGCACTGGCTCTCGGTGAGCTGCTGGCTCTCCCACGGTGAGTGCTGGCTCTCCCACGGTGAGTGTGCTGGCTCTCCCACGGTGAGTGCTGGCTCTCCCACGGTGAGTGCTGGCTCTCCCACGGTGAGTGTGAGTGTGCTGGCTCTCCCACGGTGAGTGCTGGCTCTCCCACGGTGAGTGTGCTGGCTCTCCCACGGTGAGCAGTCAGTGTGCTGGCTCTCCCCCGGTGAGTGCCCTGGCTCTCCCACAGTGAGTGCTGGCTCTCCCACGGTGAGTGTGCTGGCTCTCCCACGGTGAGTGTGCTGGCTCTCCCACGGTGAGCAGTCAGTGTGCTGGCTCTCCCCCGGTGAGTGCCCTGGCTCTCCCACAGTGAGTGCTGGCTCTCCCACGGTGAGTGCTGGTTCTCCCACAGTGAGTGCTGGTTCTCCCACAGTGAGTGCTGGCTCTCCCACGGTGAGTGCTGGCTCTCCCACGGTGAGTGTGCTGGCTCTCCCACGGTGAGTGCTGGCTCTCCCACGGTGAGTGTGCTGGCTCTCCCACGGTGAGTGTGCTGGCTCTCCCACGGTGAGCAGTCAGTGTGCTGGCTCTCCCCCGGTGAGTGCCCTGGCTCTCCCACAGTGAGTGCTGGCTCTCCCACGGTGAGTGCTGGTTCTCCCACAGTGAGTGCTGGTTCTCCCACAGTGAGTGCTGGCTCTCCCACGGTGAGTGTGCTGGCTCTCCCACGGTGAGTGCTGGCTCTCCCACGGTGAGTGTGCTGGCTCTCCCACGGTGAGTGTGCTGGCTCTCCCACGGTAAGTGCTGGCTCTCCCACGGTGAGTGCTGGCTCTCCCACGGTGAGTGTGCTGGCTCTCCCACAGTGAGCAGTGTGCTGGCTCTCCCACAGTGAGTGCCCTGGCTCTCCCACGGTGAGTGCTGGCTCTCCCACGGTGAGTGCTGGCTCTCCCACGGTGAGTGCGCTGGCTCTCCCACGGTGAGTGCCCTGGCTCTCCCACGGTGAGTGTGCTGGCTCTCCCACGGTGAGTGTGCTGGCTCTCCCACGGTGAGTGCTGGCTCTCCCACGGTGAGTGCTGGCTCTCCCACGGTGAGTGTGCTGGCTCTCCCACGGTGAGTGTGCTGGCTCTCCCACGGTGAGTGCTGGCTCTCCCACGGTGAGTGCTGGTTCTCCCACGGTGAGTGCTGGCTCTCCCACAGTGAGTGCTGGCTCTCCCACGGTGAGCAGTCAGTGTGCTGGCTCTCCCACGATGAGTGCTGGCTCTCCCATGGTGAGTGCTGGTTCTCCCACGGTGAGTGCTGGCTCTCCCACAGTGAGTGCTGGCTCTCCCACGGTGAGCAGTCAGTGTGCTGGCTCTCCCACGGTGAGTGCCCTGGCTCTCCCACGGTGAGTGCTGGCTCTCCCACGGTGAGTGCTGGCTCTCCCACAGTGAGTGCTGGCTCTCCCACTATCACAGGGATCCGGGTCCCAGTGCTTTCCTGCCTCCAGTCACGGATCATCCCTGTGCGGACAGACAGCGCCTCCCAAGGTGCCGGAAGAAGGCCATGTAGAAGCTCAGCATTTGGCAGCTCAACAATAGCACAGAGAGTGGACCAGGGCGCCTCAGCCTCATCTGTCCTCACAAAGAGCGAAGCTCTGCTCTGCTTGGCGCCCCTCACGTGCCCGCATTCTCATACTGAGCGGTGCTGGTTCATCCCACAAGTGGCCCCATGTCGCCCCGTGAAACTCCCCCAGCTCCGCTGCTTCCTCGGGCCGCGGCCCCGCAGGTGAGACTGTGACATGGCCGGGAGGCGTGTCTCTGCACCGAAAGGGGCCACACAAGCAGCGGAGCTGCCGGATGGACTGTGTGACGGACAGCTCCTCACGGTCCTCCGCGACGCCATCTGTGCTGACTCCTGGTTACCTTACAGGACCTCAGAGCGGATGCTAGAGCGGCTCTTCACGGTCCCCCCCAGGCTGCAGTGAAAACTAAGAAGCCAGCAGCACAATGAACAGCCGTTTCGCAGCGTCATGCACACTTTTGTCAGCACACATCCCAGCTCTGTGCCGGAGCTACTCGTGTTCCTGATCTCGGGTTCAGGTTCCAAGTCTGATTCCACGTCCCCCTGCCTTTGGGGACCTGAGAGTTACCTTAAATATGAGCTCACCACTTCCTGATGGGTATTCTGGCCACATCAGGTTTTTAAATGTTTCTTTTCCAAAGGAATCATGTTCAAAGACACTGTCTCTGGCAAAGCAACACCTTTCTGGATCTAAACCCGCGGCCCTTGTTACAGTGAGAGCGAAGAATGGTACACACATGTGCAGTTCCCCACCTCAGGCCCCTTAACTCCATAGTACATACGTGTGCACTTCTCCACCTCAGACTCCCTAACTCCATAGTACATACGTGTGCACTTCTCCACCTCAGACTCCCTAACTCCATAGTACACACGTGTGCAACTCCCCACCTCAGACTCCCTAACTCCACAGTACATACGCGTGCAGCTCCCCACCTCAGGCCCCTTCACTCCATAGTACACACGTGTGCAGTTCCCCACCTCAGACTCCCTAACTCCATAGTACACATGTGTGCAGTTCCCCACCTCAGGCCCCTTAACTCCATAGTACATACGTGTGCAGTTCCCCACCTCAGGCCCCTTAACTCCATAGTACACACGTGTGCAGTTCCCCACCTCAGGCCCCCTAACTCCATAGTACACACATGTGCAGTTCCCCACCTCAGGCCCCCTAACTCCATAGCACACACATGTGCAGTTCCCCACCTCAGGCCCCTTAACTCCATAGTACATACGTGTGCACTTCTCCACCTCAGACTCCCTAACTCCATAGTACATACGTGTGCACTTCTCCACCTCAGACTCCCTAACTCCATAGTACATACGTGTGCACTTCTCCACCTCAGACTCCCTAACTCCATAGTACACACATGTGCAGTTCCCCACCTCAGGCCCCTTAACTCCATAGTACATACGTGTGCACTTCTCCACCTCAGACTCCCTAACTCCATAGTACACACGTGTGCAGCTCCCCACCTCAGGCCCCTTAACTCCATAGTACATACGTGTGCACTTCTCCACCTCAGACTCCCTAACTCCATAGTACATACGTGTGCACTTCTCCACCTCAGACTCCCTAACTCCATAGTACACACGTGTGCACTTCTCCACCTCAGGCCCCTTAACTCCATAGTACATACGTGTGCACTTCTCCACCTCAGACTCCCTAACTCCATAGTACATACGTGTGCACTTCTCCACCTCAGACTCCCTAACTCCATAGTACATACGTGTGCACTTCTCCACCTCAGACTCCCTAACTCCATAGTACATACGTGTGCACTTCTCCACCTCAGACTCCCTAACTCCATAGTACATACGTGTGCACTTCTCCACCTCAGACTCCCTAACTCCACAGTACACACGTGTGCAGCTCCCCACCTTAGACTCCCTAACTCCATAGTACATACGTGTGCAGTTCCCCACCTCAGGCCCCCTAACTCCATAGTACATACGTGTGCAGCTCCCGACCTCAGGCCCCCTAACTCCATAGCACACATGTGTGCAGCTCCCCACCTCAGGCCCCCTAACTCCATAGTACACACGTGTGCAGTTCCCCACCTCAGGCCCCCTAACTCCATAGTACATACGTGTGCACTTCTCCACCTCAGACTCCCTAACTCCACAGTACACACGTGTGCAGCTCCCGACCTCAGGCCCCCTAACTCCATAGTACACACGTGTGCAGCTCCCCACCTTAGACTCCCTAACTCCATAGTACATACGTGTGCAGTTCCCCACCTCAGGCCCCCTAACTCCATAGTACACACATGTGCAGTTCCCCACCTTAGGCCCCTTAACTCCATAGTACATACGTGTGCACTTCTCCACCTCAGACTCCCTAACTCCATAGTACACACGTGTGCAGATCCCCACCTCAGACTCCCTAACTCCATAGTACATACGCGTGCAGCTCCCCACCTCAGGCCCCTTCACTCCATAGCACACACGTGTGCAGCTCCCCACCTCAGGCCCCTTCACTCCATAGCACACACATGTGCAACTCCCCACCTCAGACTCCCTAACTCCATAGTACACACGTGTGCAGCTCCCCACCTCAGGCCACAGACAGCCTGGCTCAGCTCACCCTCCAGCGTAGGCAGGGCTCAGATGAGCATTTCCATGGTGGTAGATGCTTAAAGGAAACCGAATAAGCAGCCAACAGTAATATATGTTCAGCAGGTATTATATTTTCATGTTTTTTCATGACCTGGATTCCTTTCCAGTTTTTCCTGGTGTTTTCATTTGGGTTGCACGTGTCTTAATATTCTCAAAATAGCTTATCTTGCAATCTCGCCTCTGGTTCTGTACAGAACCCTGGAGAATGGCGCCTTGTGAAACGCCACATACCTTTGTGTCGTCTTGTAACAAGCATGCCTTTCGCAGGAGCACAGCCCCGGCTGCCCAGGTGCCTGCTCTGCCAGAGAGAAACAGCCTCGCAGTCTGCATTTGCCTCTTTAAAACAGCCTTAAAGGAGAGGAAGGCAGGAAAGCACGGAGAGGTCTCACCTCTGACTGTGGACAGTTAGCCTTTTCCCTCCGTGTAGGGATTGGCACCTGGCCTGTCCCCGGGGAAACTATCTGTGGCTTGAGCAGCAGGAAAGCTCCGGGGACTGCCTGGAGGGGGCAGTCTCAGCCCCGGGCCGCCTTTCGGCTCCCTGGAGGTTCTCAGGGAGGAACAATAAAAAATGAGGGGAAATAGAAAAGCATAAGCACCTGGGTGAGCGGGATGCAGGCTGAGGATCCTGTCTGGTATTTAAATTCTGTAAGTTCTTGGAGCAAGAGCACCCACCTGGGCTTCCCCGGGCTCCTCAAAAGGCAGCGTGGACATGAAATGGTCCCCCTGACACTCTTCTGGGGGCCAGAAGGATGAGTGTGAGCACAGCGGTGCAGCCCTGGGACTAAGGGTACAGGTGTGAGCACAGCAGTGCAGCCCTGGGACCAGGGGTACAGGTGTGAGCGCAGTCTCTGCAGCCCTGGGACCAGGGATACAGGCGTGAGCGCAGCGGTGCAGCCCTGGGACCCGGGGTACAGGTGTGAGTGCAGCAGTGCAGCCCTGGGACCAGAGGTACAGGTGTGAGCGCAGTCTCTGCAGCCCTGGCCTCCCGATCTTGCACCGCAGTGTGGAAATGCCACTACACACATCCTCTCAAGAACAAATATATAAAGATGTAAATTTGGTAGGTTCCAGAATGAATAAGTTCAGTTTGCACGGGAATGCCTCTGTAAAGAAAGGGGGTGGGGGGAGTTGAGAGTGGGGTAGGGAGAGAGGCAGGCGTCTACATAGAATGACTGGCAGATATGAAGACCCAAAGATATGTGAGAGCTTAGTTGCTCAAACTAAACAAACAAACAAACAAAAAAAGACCAACACGCAGAAGTGTCAGGATCACCATGGGACAAATATTGTTTCAGAAGAAAATTGATGATGGTGTCAACTGATGGTCGCTGGAACTAATTCAACACCAATAGGAACCCCCAATTTAAGATGCGATGAAGAAGGAAACTTCTTTCATCAGTGCAAACAGCTCACTAGTGTTACAGCTCAATTATGAAGCAGTAGCATGCTGTTCCATGGCTGCAAGGTGGCCCTGGGAGGGTAGTCTGCTCCACTCCGGTCTGCTCTGCCTGCCCCCAGCTGCTCCCCTCTGTGCTGGTCCAGTGGGTGGATGTGTTCAGGGTTTCAGCTCCAGCTGGGGAGACACAGCCCTCAGTCTAGGATGGCAAGGGATTGATCCTCCCTGAGCCAGAGGGGAGCTGACTTATATAGAGAGAAGTCCCCATCCCTGGTTCCTGACTGGTCTGTCCTCATGCAAATGAGGACTCTAAATCCCTGCAGTTTGATTGGTCCATAAAGCACTGTCCAGATTGGCCATGATGGAGCCATTCTGATTGGTCAGTGAAGATGCTAACGGGGATGTAGCTGTGCAGTTCCAGTTGCACAGGAAAAGGCTCAGTCCTGCTGGTTGAAACAGGACTCCAGGAACTCCTATGTAAGGAGTCAGGACGCAGTGCAGCTCAGTGCCGGCTGACCCAGGTGCAGCTTGCATGAGAGGCCGCTGTTTAGAGATGGTTGCTAGGCTCTGCTTTTAAATTTGAGGCCAATTAGCCACAGAAAACCTTATTGGTCGATGTCTTCTTTCTCAGGGTCAACAATAGTTTTACAAACCTGACAACTTTGAAACTGCTTTGTTGAAGAAAATGAAGAGTTTAAAAATTGAACAATCAATGGTCTAAAATGTCAGTTAGGGGTGATCTAACAATGTTCACATGAACTATATTCATTAGCGATTGAGTTCCACTTAGTGTCAGAGAAAACTAGACAACAGTGGCTAAAGCCGTGGAGAGGTTTCTTATTCTCACACAAGTACAGAGCTAACCAGGGGCTGGCTGGCTGCCGGCTTTAGGTCTCTTGGCCTCTCCCTCATGTCTACAAGGTGGCTTCTTGGGCTCCAGCTCGTCACTATCTTGACTTTCCAGGTTGGGACAAGAGTAACGTGAGTATCAGGAAAGCACAACCTTGGAACTCGTCAATGGATTTCATGTAAATTTTATTGGTCAGAACAGTGTCATATGCTTATTCCAAGTTGCCAGACCAGATGGGAAGTATTTTCCAACTGGGCATGAAAATTGGGTTCTGTTAACCAGGAAAAAGGGAAGGATGGTTGTTGAATGGGCAACCTGGGGCTTTTCAGCCTCCTCTATAGGTGGAAATGCTTTTTTCCTACATGTCCAAGTGACTTTTGTTACATGTTTTCAATAAACCCTGACTTTGGGGCATATGTTCGTCATCCTCTATGACCCTGAAAGTCTGGAGGAGTCTGTTGTAATATTAACAGGACGAAACCAAAGGAATCTCCTTGGGATGAGTCGTTGAGTGAACATTGTGTTTGACCGAGGTTTGTTTACTTCAAGGGCGTGCCTTGTCCTGTCCCATAAAACCAGGGCATCTGGTCTCCTGCTCCCCTGTGGCTTCTGTAGCTTGTCTGCTGCAGTGTGGGGGTGAAAGAAAACCAACAAATGGACTTTCTAAATGATTTAATCAATCCAAGATGTATGCCCTTTCAGATCATCTGTTGCATTTCAGAACTCGAGATCAGCTTTGCTCTCTGTGTTTTCTGAGATCTTTGTTTCATTGAACTTTCTCCTTGAGGAGCCAAGGAAACGAAGGGCCTGCCTGGTGGAAGGCACAAGGCGGCACAGCTCCAGAAGCCACGTGGACGGCCACAACTTGCACACTCATGGCCTCAGGTGCTTTTTCAGACGTGATAGACAGTCATGGGCACATTTTGTGTGGACAGCGCCCCTGGAGCACATGCCTACAATGTGGTTGCCAGTCTATATGGTGGCCCCAATCATCTCTCCCTTCTCGTGTTCCCATTCTGGTATAGTCCCTTCCCACACTGTGTCAGGGTTGGCCTGTGTGGCCCACAGCAGTCGTAAGAGATATTGTGGCTTCTGCCTTGCTCTCTCTCGGATCACTTGTTCTGGGAGAAGCTGGCTGCCATGCTAGAAGGACTCTCAAGCGCCCTCTGGAGAGGTCCTGTGACAAGGAGGTAAAGCCTACTGCTCGCAGCCAGCCAGCAACCGAGATCTGTCGTCAGCCATGGGAGTGGGCCGTCTTGGAAACAGACCCTCCAGCCTCAATTAAGCCTTCAGATGACAGAAGCCCAGTCGACATCTTGACTGCAACCCCATGAGTGACCGTGAGCTAGAATTACCCCGCTGCTTCTGTATTCCTGACACAGAAACGGAGGTCATCATTATTTGTGACTTTAGCCACTAGAAAGCAGCAACAGATAATATATCACATATTTTTCTTTCTACTCGGGAGCACCATGATACTGATGTTTGTTGGCTTGGCCCAAGCACATGGACAGATCAGGAAGTTAACACCCTGAGAATGACCTTTGACTCATGGAATGGGACCTGCTGGATGGAGGGACCTGCTTCCTCCCTTCTTCGAGGACAGTGCTGGCCGGGGCCTTCCCGGGTGGTCCCTGAGAAGAATCAAGCCTTGTCTCCCAAAGTAGTGTTTCCCTCCTTTGCTGTCTGACCCTCCTCTCTCTCACTCCTCCAACCTCAGATCAACCCCCAGATGACCTGTCTTCACACAAGCTGACGCCAGGCTCCTCCTCCCGGGAGTCCGGAGAGCAAAGTCAATGCCCCAGGCTGTTTGGAATGAGAACGCACGGTGAGAATGCGCCAACCTGCTCACTTTATTGGAGGGCTTCTTTAGCCGTGCGAGCCTTTTTATTTTCTCTTTCTCCTCTTTAAAAGGACATGTGAGCATTTTTTAGGTGTCAGCTTGGAAAGTCTCCTAATTAGACATGTACCTGTCAAGGACCTTTATAAACCCGTTCTCTCGGCATTAGTGAGGAATAAAATAGCTCCCGAGGAAAAGGTAAATGTACGTATTGCATTCCATGGTCCTCAGAAAAGCAAGCTGCTTCTCAATAGGCACGACTGCCAAGTTCAGGCACCGAAGAAGCTCCTCGGGCACTGGTGCCCTCTGCCCCCGCCCCCCCCCCCCCTCCCCGCAGCCTGCACGGTGTCCGCTGGGGGAGGAGGCGCGTGGCAAACGTGTTTTTCTGAGGATGAGTTCAAGCTTCCTTCATGGTGTGGAGGTATCGCTTTTGGGTTGCTGTTCACATCAGTTTGGATGTGGCCTGGTTTAGGGGAACGGTGGGCGAGTTCTTTCAATTCCACACCAGATGCGGAGCCCAAGCCAGTGGGAGGTGAAGGTTGGTCTTTCAGCACGTTTAGTCCTTTGGTCTTTTTTTTGGTGAAAAGAATGGCCCTCCTGTGCTCGGATTTCTTTCTCTTCCCTAGCAGCTCTCTTGAATTCACCTCATTGTACTCACCATCGGAGGCCTGGCACCTTAAGGCCATTTGACTGCAAAAATCAAGGCTGCTCTCCTTTGGCTCTGCCGCCATCTTCACGTGCAAGTGTCAGTCCAGGCCCGAGTCCCGCTGGCTCGGACCCAGGCTTCTTCAGCAGCCACTTACTTTCATAGCCCCCACTGGCCTGTCAGGTGCAGACTCAGGGCTGTGATGACGCTCCCTGCTATTCTGTCCACGGGCAAAACTATTCTGTAAATTTGGATTAAACATGAGGATCCCAAGGGCTTTAGGTCATTCGCTCAACATGTAGAGGGTGCGCCAGGTGCCGGCACGGCTGCAGATGGGAAGTGATGAAGGCACCGACCCCATCCGCAAGGAGCCCAGCCCGTGAGAAATAGACTTTATTTTTTAGAAAAATAACGAGATTTTTAGTTGGTGTCATTTTTGAAACTTTCCAACGGGATATTTACAGGCAAGGATGCTCAGTAAAGCCAGACATTGTGCGATAATGACGATGGGTGCGTGATTCCTATTCCAAACTCCCCTTTCCTGGTGAAATAACTACCAACGGCTGCATCAACAAATCAACAAACAACAGTGCTGAGGAGGATGCGGAGAAAAGGGAACCCTCGTGCACTGCTGGTGGGAATGCAGACTGGTGCAGCCACTCTGGAAAAAAGTGTGGCGTTTCCTCAGAAAATTAAATATGGAACTGCCATTTGACCCAGTGGTCCCACTTCTGGGAATATATCCCAAGAAACTAGAAACACCAATCAGAAAGGATATATGCACCCCTATGTTCATAGCAGCACTATTTATAATAGCTAAGATCTGGAAATAGCCCAAGTGCCCATCATTAGATGAGTGGATAAAAAAGCTGTGGTACATTTATACCAGGGAATACTATGTAGCTGTAAAAAAAAAAAAGACTCTTACCTTTGAGACAGCATGGAGGGAGCTGGAGGGAGCTGGAGACTATTATGCTAAGTGAAATAAGCCAGTCAGGGAAAGACAAATATCACATGATCTCCCTCATGTGTGGCATTTAATGAACAAAATAAACTGATGAACAAAATAGGACCAGAGACATGGATCCATGGAACAGAATAACAGACCTCAGTGTGTGTGGGGGGGGGCGGGGAGATTAACCAAAGAACATATATGCCTACACTAGTATGTAAAACCCATGGACACAGACAATAGTATGAGGAAGGCCTGGGGTGGGGTGGAGGTTGGGTGGAGGAGGGCAAAAGGGAGAAAATGGGGGACATCTGTAATACTGTCAACAATAAAAAATATATATAATTTTGCAAGACAATTGGACACTTTTGGAAAGTGCCAAATAAATGTTCTCTCCACCAAGCCGAGCACATGTAACTCAGTTCTTTCCCCTGGAGACACAAAAGCCTAGTTTCCTAGGTCTGGCTCCCGCCTCCATCTCACTCGGTGTGTCCATCATGACCCCACGGTGACTGTTCCTCCCGAGGGGAGGGCAGGGACAGAAGGCTGCCCCGGGCGGCCCCTCAGCCGAGCCCCAGGGGAGCTGAGCCTCTGACCAAAGTGTCGAAGCAGCCCCGCTGCATTCTGGGCCCCAGAGGCTCGGACGCTTTGGTTTAAGTCGGGCCATGGAGCTCTTTGGAGAGCTGGGGCTTTGGGAGGAAAAAGGGTGAGGCAAGTCCCGAATGCCCTCGCATTGTACTAGTATTTAGAGAGCAGAGGCAGGGGTGTGAGGAAAAGCCGCGGGTTCTTCAGCAAACATCACAGCACAGACGGTAATGCGAGCTCCAGCCTCCGGTGCAAGTTGCCATGGCAGACAAAGTCCTCATTTCCAGCGCATCGCTCTTGCTCAAAGCAGTTTCTGTTCGGAGTTGCCTTCGACGTGGCACAGTATTCTCTTGAATAGCCTCAGTAGATGGCATTTTATCCTTCAAGAGAGAATTTAATTTTTCGTTGAAGAGTCAAAAGCCTACAGTCGGTAATATTGTGACAGTTACATATAGTGCCAGGGGGGTACTAGAAATTTCAGGAGGATCACTCAGTAAAGTGTGAGGTTGTCTAACCTCTATGCTGCAAACCTGAGACTAATACAAACTCATATCGGATATAAACTGTACTTGAAAAAAAAACACGTTTAAGTCAAAAGCCATTTAAAGCCAAATAGGATGAAAGAAATCTAATGATCACACTGAGTAATACTGTTTGTGACCAGAAAGCACAGAGGCTGGTTTGGGGTTTAAATATGAGGATTAAAGCTGGGCTTAAGCCGATCCTGAGGCAAAGCCACAAAAGCACCCCAATGTTTTTTTGTAACAAGTTGTCAGACTGGGGGCTCACAGGACAGACATGTATCTTCTCCCGGTGCTGGAGGCTGGAGTCCAAGCTGGAGGCGCTGGCAGGGTGGGTCCCCCGTCTTCTCGCTGTGTCACATGGTCTTTTCTGGCATGTGCACCCTCGTAGCTCGTTGTGTGTCCACATTTCTTATTTTTATGAGGACACTGGTCATATTGGGGTAGGGACCAGCCTAAACGCCTCCTTTTAACTAAATCCCCCCTGTCCTCATATGCATCACATGCCGAGGTCCTGGGGCTAGGGCCTCAGCATATGAACGTGGGGCCTCACCCTGGAGCCCACAGCGTGTCATTGCCGAGTAAGCGTGTGAGTCTCCGCGTGCTTCCATCGGAAGGACCACAACCTTTTTACAGGGAAGTACTGGTGTGATGTTCCAGGGCGATGGCTTCCACCTGGATGGTGAGTGGATAGACGAGACGTGGTGTGTTCCTACACGGAATGTGGTCAGCCTTCACAAGGAATGGAATCTGACGCGCGCTGCAGCGTGGGTGAGCCTCAATGTCTCCGTGCTCAGTGAAATCAGCTGAGCGCAAACGCAGATACTGACGCTCCCACTTACAGGAGGTGAGCAGAAGAGTCCAACAGAGAGACGGAGAGTAAGGCCGCAGCGCCAGAGGAGGAGGCGCGAGGTGCAGCGCGCGGGTTACTGGGCAGGGTCCGCTGGGAGCTGCATCGGAGGTTGGTGGCGATGGCTGCACACGTGAGGAAATGGGGCACCCCCCACCCTGGGCGCACATCGGGGTAGTGGGGGTGGTGGTGGGGGAATAGAGGCGCTAGGCGCCCTCGGGCCTGGGGCTGTGAAAGCCGCCCTGCGCCCCCGCGCCCCCACGGGGATCCATTTAGCGACTGTCCGGTTCTGAGAAGCAGCCGAGTGGGGCCCCAGCGGGGAGGAGGGGCCCAGCCAGGGCGGTGCGGGGAGCCGGCTCCTCTGAAACCAGCAGCAGCTGAGCCGCACCCTCAGCTTGTCCAACGTGATGGTTGGGCCGCCCCCCAGGCCGGGGTTAAAGGACACGCGTCGGCCTCCCGCCCGCAGTTCGATCGCCGATCACTTCCCAGGGCCTTTCCCTTTCCCTTTTCTTTCCCTTTTTAAAAGGAGTGTGCCAGTGGCATTTGAGATACAAACGAATAATTATTAACCGTTTGAGTCCCAAGCAGCGCAATTGCGCTGCTGAGATTTTATGTCGAGAAAACATTCGTTTGAGTCCCAGGGGGTATTGAAAAAACACTGTCGAAGAATCCCAAACAGCGCAACCGGGCTTTCTCTAAATGAGTACGAAAAGACCCAAACAGCGTGATAGCGCTTGTTTTATTTTATGTCGAGAAATACCAAGCAGCGCGATGGCGCTGCTTGGGACTCAAACGGTTAATAATGATAATGATAATGACAGTCTGCGGCCTGGGTTCTCCCTCGCTGGCCGGTGGGCCCGGTGCTTGTCGCTGAGAGTCCCCAGAGGCGGGGCTGGGCCCGGGCGAGCAGCGATCTCCGGGTGCAGCGGGCGCCCTGCGTGTGCGCACGGCCGCCTTCTCCTGCGGAGGCCGCGGGAACCCCTCCCCTGGCTGCGCTCGCACTCCCGCCGCCCGCCGCCCTCCACCTGCCCGTGCGCCTGGGCGGGAGCGGCGGCTGCAGCGGAGCCGGTTACACCCCCGGCGGGGAGGTGCCGCGGCGGGCGGCGCGCAATGGCCCGAGTCGGGGCCGGGGCTCGGTTTCCAGCCTCGCCACCCACTGACCCGCCTCCCGGCCGTGCCCAGCGCCGCGGGGATTAGCGATCCCGTCCGGACGGAGCCGGCGCTGGGGGCAGGGCTGTCAGCACCACGCGCCACTGGTTCTAATCCCGCTCTCCCCCCGCGTATCCGCCTCCCTGTCCGTGGGCTGCATTACATAACCCGGGCGCGCCTGTGTCTGCGCGCACGTGTGTTTGGGGACCCGGGTGGCGCTTGGGCTCAGAATCAAAGCCACTCCCTCCCCCCTCAAAAACTCCCGAAGCCAGACCAACCCCAGACCGCGACCGCAGGACAGGACGGCAGAACAGCGTCTTGGCTCCCAGAGACCCGGAGCCTTCTCTGGCCGGTCAAGGGCATCACAATGACATTTGCGTTTCCTTATTTCCTTTTTGCTTCCTTGCCTTATACAAGGACAGGCCTGTGTTTCAAACATTGGGAGGGACTCGGGCAGGGTTTCTGTAAAAGCGGGTCCCGCACTGAGCGAGGCCGGCCATGGGGCCCTGACTGCTGCTGTGGACATAGCTCGCCGGCTCTCTGTCGGTCCCCCAGGTCAGGGCCGGGTGGTGACACTGACACCGACGCCCTCTTATCGGCAGGGCGGTCAGCAGTGGCCTGCGTTCAGCGTCCTCCACTGCCCGCAACCGGACCCGCACCCGCACCCACACCCCGCACCCCGCACCCGCACCCCGCACCCCACATCTGCACCCCGCACCCGGCACCCGGCACCCCGCACCCCGCAGGCAGGGGAAGGGGGGCCTTAGGCTGATAATGTACTGAGTGTTTTCCTGCGGTGCCTGGAAGGCTGGCGCTTGCACTTTTTTTTTAATGCAGCCTGACCAATCTGTTAGCCGTGCACACTGCTTCACTTCTGATAAAGGGAACTTTGTGGTATGAAGGGCTGTGGGTTTGTGGGCAGGATTTTACCTTCCTAAAATCAAAGGAGGCCACAAATGCCTCTGCGTCTCAGGCGGAATGACAGACACCCGGCCAGAAGCACCTGCCCCCTTTTACTTTAGTACATGTATCTCCAGGGACCACATGATAGGCAGTAACTTTCATTTTTTTAAAAAAGTCTAAATCAGGTTCAGATCCCTGAGTCCCAAGGGCAGACACAGGCACCCTGGGCATCGAGTCCATGAACTCGGGGACTCAAGCTCTCCAGCCCCGGGAAGGCCTCCCTCAGCCCTCCTGCTCACCAGCCGAGTCTCTAGGAAAACCACCAGATGCTGCATCGTCATGAGCAGGTGCCACTCTGTCCATAGCATCTGATCTACAGAAATTACTAAAATGCATTTCCAGCTCACTGAGTGGAGCAGGAAGGGCCAAGGATGCAGCTTCTGCCTCGCTGTGTGCATACCTCGCTGTGTGCATATGTCGCTGTGTGCATACCTCGCTGTGTGCATACCTCACTGTGTGCATACCTCGCTGTATGCATATGTTGCTGTGTGCATATGTCTCTGTGTGCATACGCTGCTGTGTGCATATGTCTCTGTGTGCATACGTCGCTGTGTGCATACCTCACTGTGTGCATATGTCGCTGTGTGCATATGTCGCTGTGTGCATACCTCACTGTGTGCACACCTCGCTGTATGCATATGTCGCTGTGTGCATATGTTGCTGTATGCATATGTCGCTGTGTGCATACCTCGCTGTGTGCATACCTCGCTGTGTTCGTACGTCGCTGCACAGCTCTGTTCCCACCAGTAAATGCAGGAAAGTGGGAGCTGTCCTGAGGCCGGGGTGGGGCTGAGGACTGTGCTTTGCTCTTTCAGAAGGAAGTGCTCTGGTACATTCATAGCCGCCTCCAGCCCTCACTCTCACACAAAACTAGCAAATCAGAAAGCTTTCAAAGAAGCCCCAGGAAACGAAGCACTGAAGGTTCCATGTATATCTTATTATTAAGAGATCTCGACCCCCCGCCCCCCACCTCCCTGACTTCCACTCAGGGCCTCTGCTCTCCCCCGAGGCGTGGTCCTGACAGTCCTCGCTTTGGATGGCCCGCCCACAGGGGACAGTTAGGAGGGGAAGATGGCCATTGACTGCAACTAAAACCTGAAGGAGCATTTAAGGCCCCAAACAAGAATTGCATGGAAAGTTCCACCAGAGGGGCCCAGAGCACGTGGATCACCAGTGGTCAGGATCCAACAAACATGGAAAGAGAACATCGCGGTTTCTCAGGAGAACACGCAGAGAAGCACAGCAGGTCTGGGAGCCTGGTTGTTCCTGAGCCACGCAGAGCGAACAGAATTTACGAGAATGGAAACAGCTTCAGAAATGAAATTCTGAGATTAAGATTTCGTCGGGCTTAGATCCGTTTCAAGAATAACGGATCAAGGTTTCCAAACTTGATTCTAATGTTTGAATTTGGAAAATGTCTCAGCTGACATCAATTTTAAAAGGGGAAAGGCTCATGCTTGCCCCAGAGCGGTGACCACAAAGCTACACTCATGGATTAGGTAATACCCACGGCTTCTTTGCTTTAAGAAAAGATGATGCAAACCATAATAGATAAATATTTGAAAAAGAATGTCATGCTTTCTCTCTAGTAGATGATGTCTATTCCCCAAACACCCTCCACACCTTCCTTTCTCCAGTGACTTCAGGTGAGTCTCTTTCTCTCCATTGCTGGGGGCGGTGTGTGTGTGTGTGTGTGTGTGACATTTGTTGAGCACCAGCCTCGTTATAGGTGTTCACCTAAGTTTTCTTGGTTGGTTCTCACAATAATCCACCGAGAAAGGTCTTTATTATCTTCTTTTTAGATGAGGAAGCTAGAGCTTAGAGAGGTAAGGCGTTTGCCCTCGTACACGTGGGTAGCAAAAGCGATGGAGAGAGTCTTCAAAGCTGGGCCTGTTTTCTAAGCCCGGCCCCCTCCCTCTGCTTCCTGAGCGAACGTGGCTTGTTCATACCGAGGTCTGGGTGTGCAGTCTCTGGCACCTATAAACGCGTGGGGTACGTCTGAGACTGAGTACCAGCGAAGCGCTGGAAACTTGCAGTTCTCTCCTTCCCCTTTTCAACAGAGACAGGAACATCAAGGATGAGAGAGAATCACTGATTGGCTGCCTCCTGCGCGCCCCCCACTGGGGATCAAGTCTGCAACCTGGCCCTGTGCCCTGATGGGGAATCAAACCGTGACCTCCTGGTTCACAGGTCATCGCTCAACCACTGAGCCACACCGCCGCCTACATCGCATTTATTATCGCTAAGGTGCTGAAAATGCAGTTGGAGTTGCTGGTACATATAAGTGCAAGAGAAGAACACGACCGTGCTTTCTGCACCTGGAAGAGAAGACGACCCGCCACGTGAGGGGCCGGTTCCCCTGAGTCTGACGGGAAGGAACGGAGCCTCTGTAGTTGTGTGGTTCCGACACCTTTGTGCAGGCATTTGAGGAATTCTCAGGGGTACAATAAGGTAGGAAGACAGAGTTTAGGTTTGTGAATAGGAAGCACTTAACCCATGGCATCAAATTTCCTTTTTAAAAAAACAAAACAAAAACATTGCGTTTCCCTACGATTTCTTTGCAGATAACACTGTGTGGTCCTCCGTGCACTAACATTCTAACTATTCATACTTCAAAAATAAGCAGGCGTACCATTCTCTCCCCCGACCTCCCTCCAGTGTGTGGTGGGAGGAGAGGGGGATAGAAAATTGCCGAAAAGTTTTATTTTATATTTTTAAAATTTTCACAATGTTAAAACCTCAGCAGTCAGGCACCAAACACACATACGTCAGTTTTAAAAGACCTCCTTTGACGAGACAGAATTTCTGGATGGGTTGGATTTAGGCTCACGGTCTCCAAGTTCTGCAGAGACTCCAGCCACAGGGATCGGTCCTATTCCCATCTTTTTAATTGTTTATTTTTTCTGATTACAGTTTACATTCAATATTAGTTCACTGGTTTCAGGTGTACAGCATCGTGGTTAGAGAATCATATACTTTACACAGTGTCCCCCTGATAGTTCCACCACTCACCTGGCCCCGTACATCACAGCAGTCCTGACTATGTTCCGAGGCTGTACTTACATCCGGGCCTGTTTGTAATGACCAATCTGCACTGCCCAGTCCCTTCCCCTTTCTCACCCAGCTCTCCAACTCCCTCCCCTTCGGTAACCATCAGTCTGTTCTCTGTATTTATGAGTCTGCTTCTAGTTTGTTTGTTCATTTATATTGTTTTTATATTCTACATATAAGTGAAATTATATGGTAATTGTCTTTCTCTAACTGACTTACTTCATTTAGCATAAAGCCCTTTAGGTCCATCCAGGCTGTCACAAATGGTAAGATTTGCTTCTTTTTTATGACCCCGTAGTGTTCCATTGTGTAACTGTACCACGGCTTTTTCACCCACTCATCTCCTGAGCTGCTTCCAAATCTTGGCTACTGTAAATAGCGCTGCAGCGAACATAGGGGTGTATATGTCCTTTTGAATTAGTGTTTCTGGTTTCTTTGGATATATTCCCAGAAGTGAAATCACTGGGTCATAAAGCAGTTCCATTTTTATTTTTTGAGGAAACTCCATGCTGTTTTCCACAGTGGCTACAGCAATTCGCATTCCCCCTGTGGACTCAGGTTCCCTTTCTCCACCTTGCCAAACATGTTTGTGGATTTGTTGATGGTAGCCAGTCTGACAGGTGGGAGGCGGTGCCTCGGTGTAGTTTTAATTTGCATCTCTCGGTGATCAGTGATGTGGAGCATGTTTTCATATGTCTGTGTGTCCTCTGTTTCCATCTTTCTAAATGGCAGTGAACAGTGTCTCCATTAACAGGATAACTTTCATGGCTCCGTGTTCAAATCCATATGCATCTTGGAGTTGAGCATTCCAGAATGGCTTCTCCTGAGAAATATTGCAGAAGGAATCAAGTCACGTCTTTCTCCATTCCCCCCACTTTTCTCTTCAAAAGCAGTGCGAGAAGGTGGGCTCAGAATATGGCGCCCACGAGCCCAGCGGCTGAATTTGGGCAGCCACTTCTGAGGTGCCTTTCTAGGAAGTGGCAGCTGAGGAGCTGTTGGCCTGGTGTGGAAAGAGCCCCAGCTTTACTCTAGAGGAGTCTCTGAATGTCGGAGTTGGAGAATACACTTTAGAGGCAGATTCAAAACACACAGCTTGCTGTCACTTATTTCCCCTCCACCTTGAAGCCGAGGCCAGGCTCTGTCCTCACCCCTGTTGTCTTATCTACACTCACTGCCCAGATGACCTCATGGTGCCTCTTGGCTGTAACCCCACGTTAGGATGTGTGGTCTGAACCCTTCAGAACACCAGGCTAATATGTATCAGCGTTTTCTCAACCTCTATTCCAGGATGTCTGGTCAGCATTGCAAAACCTCCTGCTACCCCTTACCTCCAGCCTCCCACAGGCTCTGTCCCCGCTTTATTTGGCCACTTGCTCAGGTCAAAGATCTTGGAGTCACCCTTGACCCTTCTCTTTCATGTACATCCCATTTCTGATTTCACAGTAAATCCTTGGCGCCACCTTCCAAACCTCCAGCATCCACTCCTTCTCACCACCTCCACTTCCACTTCCCGGCCCAGCCCAGCATCTCCCGCCTGAGTTAGAATCAGGGCAGTAGATTCATCCCCACATGGCTTTCCTGCCTCTACCTCTGTCCCTTTACAGACATTTCTAGTCCTAGAAACCAGAGTGAGCATCAAAAACCAGCCAAATCCTGTCGTTCCTGTTGAAAATGCGCCATCGCGTTCAGAGTAGAGGCTCAAGCCCCTAGAAGGGCCGATGAGCCCTGCACGCTGCCCTGTGCACCCCCGGCCCCCGCTCTCACTCCCACTGTTTTCTCCATCAGCCCCTCCTCGCCACACTGACCCAGTGGTCCCTTACACTTGCCAAGGCCACTGCCCTCAGGGCCTTGGCACTCACGGGTCCCACTGCCTGGAGTGATTTCCCACCCCCCTCAGCCTCCACCAGTGTAGACATCCTGAGCCTTGCACCTTCCTGCCTCACCTGTTCATTTCTCAGAGAGTCCGGCTGCGACCACTGACTCAAAGTGCCAACCCCGCGCTGTCTTTACCCTCTTCCCCGTCCAGTCCTGCCATTGCTCGGACTGTGCTGCAGGAAGACTCCCTCCTTCGGGGGAGAATCCGTTTGAATGCGGAGTCCCTGCCTTTTCCTTTGGAAGCAAAGAGAACAGAGCCGGCCCGAGGCCTGCTCCTGCTGTGTTAGGGGTCCAGCCATCACCAGGCAGGGGAGGCGGGATTAAAACGCTCCGGCAGATCAGGCGCCTTCAATGGTGGAGAAAAAGCAGAAGGGGAAGCGGAGCCCAGGGCCCTCTCTGCAGGCGGAAGGAGCACTATCTCTTCATCTCAGGGTGGAAGATAAGCGTCTCCGAGTCCAGGAACAGCCTGTGCTGGACCAAGACCAGTTATTGTTGAAGATTATGTAAAAGGGCTGCTGGACAAAGTTTTAAAAGTCATATCACAGCGTTCTGCTTGTTCCCATTGTCAGACTGAGCATGAGCCAGGGAAGAAGGAAGGAAGGAAAGAGCTGCCCGGCAGCAAAGGGCGCACGTGTCAGCAGAGCGGCGCGGTCCTGGCTGCTGTGGAGAGCGGACCGACCCAAGCCTGCTGTGCTGTGAGCGGCCCCGCGCTGCTCGGGATGTTCACACGGCGCCTCTCCCGCCCTGGCGCAGGGGCTGGTCCTCCTCCCGGGGGTCTGTCCTTCCTGGCAGAAAAGCATTCGACAAAATCCAACACCCTTTTTTGACAAAAACAAAACAAAACACAAACTCTCAGCAAAATGGGACTAGAGGGATCAGACCTCAACATGATAAAGGCCATGTATGACAAACCTACAGCCAACACCATACTCAATGGGCAAAACCTAAAACCATTTCCCCTAAGAACAGGAGCAAAACAGGGTTGTCTGCTTTCACCACTCTTATTCAGCATAGCACTGGAAGTCCTGGCCACAGCGGTCAGACTAGAAGAAAACACAAAAGGCATCCAAATTGCAAAGGAGGAAGTAAAACTGTTATTATTCACAGATGACATGATATTGTACATGGAAAACCCTAAAGGTTCCAGCAAAACTCTAGATTTAATAAAGGAATTCAGCAATGTAGCAGTCTACAAAATTAACACCCAGAAATCAATGGCATTTCTATACACCAAAAGTGATCTCTCGGAAAGAGAAACTAAAAAAAAAAAAAAAAAAAAAATCCCATTTACCATTGTAACAAAAAAATTAAGATAATTAGGAATAAACTTAACCAAGGAGGTAAAAGACCTGTACTCAGAAAACTACAGGACGTTGAAAAAAGAGATAGAGGAAGATATAAACAAGTGGAAGGATATACCATGTCCATGGGTTGGTAGACTCAACATCATTAAAATGTCCATACTACCCAAGGCAATCTATAGATTCAATGCAATCCATATCAAAATACAAATGGCATATTTCACAAATCTAAAACAAATACTCCAAAAATTCATATTGGAACAAAATCGACCCTGAATAGCTGCAGCAATCTTGAGAAAGAAGAACAAAGTTGGAGAGACCACAATACTGGATATCAAGCTATACTGCAAAGCTACTATAATCAAAACAGCCTGGTACTGGCACAAGAACAGGCATATAGATCAATGGATCAGAACAGAGAACCTAGAATTGACCCAAGCCATTATACTTGATTATTATTTGACAAAGGAAGCAAGAAAATACAATGAGTCAAGACAGTCATTTCAATAAATGGTGTTAGGATATTGGACAGGTACATGCAAAAAAAAAAAATGAAATTAGGCCACTAACTTATACCATACAGAAGAATAAATTCAAAATGGATAAAAGGCTTAACTGTAAGTCATAAAAGCATAAAAATCGTAGAAGAAAACATAGGCAGCAATACATCAGACATGTCTCATAGCAAAATTTTCGCTAATACAAATGCTTAGGGCAAGAGAAACAAAGGGGAAAAAAGCAAATGAGATTACATCAAAATAAAAAGCTTCTGCACAGCAAAAGAAACCACCATCAAAATGAAAAGGGAACCCACTGTTTGGGAGAACATATTGGGCAATGATACATCTGATAAGGGGTTAATTTCCAAAATATATAAAATACTCTAACAACTCAACAAAAGGAAGACAAACAACCCAATTAAAATATGGGCAGAGGACCTGAATAGACATTTCTCCAACAAGGACATACAAGAGACATATGAAAAAATGTTCAATGTCACTAATTATCAGAGAGATGCAAATTAAAATGACAGAGATATCACCTCACACCTGTTAGAATGGCTACCATCAATAAATCAACAAACAAGTGCTGGCAGGGATGTGGAGAAAAAGTGCCCTAGTGCTCTGCTGGCGGGAGTGTGGACTGGTGCTATCACTATGAAAAACAGGGTAGAGTTTCCTTAAAAAATTAAAAAATGGAACTGCCATTTGACCCACTTCTAGGAATCCTATATAATAAAAGGCTAATTGTCCCCTCTGGAGTTCAACTGACTGGGAGTTCGACCACTTGCTATGACATGTGCTAACCACCAGGGGGCAGCGCGGAACAAAGGAAGGCCCTGGCAGGCAGCCTGAAGGCCCCAATTGGCCCTGATCGCCCGCCAGGCCTAGGAACTCTACCCATACATGAATTTTGTGCACTGGGTCTCTAATCTACACTAATAAAAGAGAAACATGGTAATTAGCGTACGACCGCTACCCTTCCCATTGGCTAATCAGTGAGTATATACAAAGTAACTGTCAGCCAAGATGGCGGCCGGCAGCCAGGCAGCTGATGCGAACAGGAGGCTTGCTTCCTTCAGTGACGGAGGACTCCAACGTTCCCCGCCGGCCTCTGAGCTTCAGTTGGAAACATAGTGACATTTATAGAAGATAAACAAAAGCCCAGAAAGCTCCTGCCAGTCAGCCGGGATCTCAGAGCTGGAGTCGCAACATTGTTTCGAATACAGAAAACAAAGGCCAGAAACCTGCTTTCAGCGGAGCCTCAGAGAGAAAGCCGGCTCTCAGCTCCAGTGACAGCCATAGAAGGTAAATAAATGCCAGAATAAAAAAAAAAAAGAAAAAAAGGAGAGGTTTGGAGCTCCAGTCGCCCGCCAGCCTGAAAACGGCCCTCAGCCCCTCACCCAGACTGGCCAGGCACCCCAGTGGGGACCCCCACCCTGAAGCAACAAGATGGCGGCTAATTTGCATACTGAAGGCGGGCGGCAGCAGGCAAGGCTGTCTGCGGTCTGGGACCCGGATCTGTGACCCTGCCGGGCGGGATCAGCGGAGCCGCGAGGCCTCCCGGCACTGGGATCAGCGTGACAGGGGGCAACGCCCAAACGCCCTGATTGCCCTGCGGCTCTGTGTGTGACAGGGGGCAGCGCCCAAACCCCCCCTCACGGGCCCTGCTCTATGTGAGACGGGGTAGAGCCATACCTCCCCATCGGCCCTGCCCTGAGTGTGACAGTGGCAGCGCCCCAACCTCCTGATCGGCCCTGCTCTGTGTGTGACAGGGTGTGGCGCCCCAACTCCCCCCCCCCTCGGACCCTGCTCTGTGTGTGACAGGGGGCGGTGCCCCAACTCCCCTATTGGCCCTACTCTGTGCGTGACAGGGGGGAGCTCCTCAACCCCCTGATAGGCCCTGCTCTGTGTGTGACAGGGGGCAGCGCCCCAACCTCCCCATCGACCCTGCCTTGAGTGTGACGGGGCAGCGCCCCAACCCCCCAATCGACCCTGCTCTGAGCCTGACCAGGGGCTGCACCTAGGGATTGGGCCTGCCCTCTGCCACCCGGGAGCAGGCCTAAGCCAGCAGGTCGTTATCTCCTGAGGGGTCCCAGACTGCGAGAGGGCACAGGCCGGGCTGAGGGACCCCCTCTCCCCCCCCCCCGCCCCCGAGTGCACAAATTTTTGTGCACCGGGCCTCTAGTATATTATAAGAAGCCAGAAACACCAGTCAGAAAGAATGTACTCATCCCTATGTTCATAGCAGCTTTATTTACAATAGCTAAGATCTGAAAACAGTCCAAGTGCCCACCTGTAGATGAATGGATTAAAAACTGTGGTGCGCTTACAGAATGGAATACTATGCAGTAATAAAAAAGAAGAATCTCTTACCCTTTGAGACAACATGGAAGGACCTGGAGAGTATTATGCTAAGCAAAATAAGGCAGAGAAAGACAAGTATCACATGATTTCACTTATATGTGGGATCTGATGAGCAAAATAGTTTCAGAGACATTGAAGCATACAACAGACTGTTGTATTTCAGCGGGAAGAGGGAGGGGCAGGAAGATATTAATCAATGAACTTATATGCATATATGCTTAGCTGATGGATAGGCCAAGTACAAGGAAGGCCTGGGGAAGGGGTGGGAGCAAGGTGGAGGCGGTCAGTGGAGGGGGGCGGGGAGGGAACATCTGTAATACTTTCAACAATAAAAAAATTAAACTAAACTATTAAAACTCTTTAAAAATAAAGAAAAAAGAAGGTGTGTCAAGACAAAGCTCTAACTTCCTTATTTCCTTTTGGTTGTTTTCATTAGTTTTCTCTTCTTTCTTCCTCTCTACTTCATCCTCCCCTTCATCCTAGTCTCTTGGGATAGGCGGCATTTTATTCCTTTCTCAAGTCTGCCTTCCATCTGTCCTTTCAACACCACTCCTCCTGTTTTTCTAGAGCCTCTGGTCTCTTTATTTTGACCTCTCTTTTTTATCTTCAGGTTCCCCCTCTCTGCTGGTCCCCTGCACTGCCTACACACACGCTGTTCTCAAACCCCTCAAGCCTTCACTTTTATCATGATTCCATTTCACCTCCATTTACTCTTCCATCTCTACTTCTGTTTTTATAATCAAACTAGTAGCCCTACGCACAAATCTGTGTGCCAGTAGCTTGCTGCCGCCCTCCTGTAGCTCCCCCCGCCCCCCATCCTTCTGCCCGCTTCCCCCCGCCCCCCTCATAGCTTGCTGCCCTGCCCCCTCCTATAGCTCTCCGCCCACTGCCCCACCAGCTCCCCCCTCATAGCTTGCTGCCCTGTCCCCTCCTGTAGCTCCCTGCTGCCCACTTGTAGCTCACTGCCCCTCCCTCCTGCTGATCTGTGATCCGGTCGTTACATGGTCGGTCATTATGCTTCACAGCGTAATGACCATTTGCATATTACATCTTTATTATATAGGATTCCTCAAAAGAGTTGCCCACTCTTACCATTGCTTTCTCTACACCTGCTGCTCATATCCTCATCGCTATATTGTATGTGACTTCTCTGCTTTAATGAGAGCACAGTGAAACTGAAGGCACAGTGGCCTCCAAACAGTCTGTGAGCACGTGGCTGTGTGTATGACGTGTAAGGGATTGCGTTGGGTGTACCGTGGGACAGAGACTATATCCCTTTCCTGCTGGAGCCCAGAGACAGAGGAGCTAATAAACGTGTGACCAGGTCATGGCTGTCTACCCAGGGGAGATGATATGCTTCACTCAGAGTCAGTCCAGCAGCTGAGCTCGGGGGGAGAGAGGAGATGGATACGGTTGATGATTCTGACTCCCGTAGGAGAGTCAAGCACAGATACGATGATTGAAGAAACCAGGAGGACTTACAAGGAGTGGAGACAAACGGCTGGTCCAGGAATTCTTTAACTAACTGGTACTTGGTCTGGAATCCTGAAACCTGGCTCGGACGTGGATGTTTGGAAGTCAGAAGGCGGAAGAGCTTGAAAGATTCCATCCCTAACAGACTGGACCACGGGAGGCGAGAAGAGAATGTGCTCTCCGCGGGGAAGGCCCCATTGGCTGTAAGGATTTGGGGAGGAGTGGCAACATCACGGAACAGGGTGTTTCCGGGGGGTTATCGATCAGGTGTTTTCTACCTTTACTCCCACGAAGGAGGTGATTTCGCTGAAAGGGGGGCACACAGCAGAGGGTAGAGGGGAGACCTAGTGCTGGCTCTTCCCTTGCACACCGTCTCCGTGGGTTTAATCAGCCTAATGAGGGGTCAGCCCCGCACCGGCCTTCTCCCCACTCTCGCGTCCGTGCATCCCACTCATACATGAGCCATTTGTATACCCCTTCCCCTGCAAGCTCTCCCTCGCCCTCGCCTCTCCCCTCTGGGGCTGCTGGCTGGAATGGTTAGGACCGGGAACAATGCCCCAAATACAGGACTGCTTCTGCGGTCCACCCTCCTCCGCCCAGCATTGCTTCCAACCGTGTCAGGACACCTCCCTCATGCACCCACCCAGGAGGCCGGGAATGCTTTCTGTCCGTGGTTTTTAAGCTCCGGCCAATGTCACTATCAATCAAAACCACAAATGAAAAAGCAGGAGTGCCCTCGAGGCGAACACAGAGAGCTGTCTTACGAATAAACTGAGGGGCAGAGAGACCGGACTTCCGCTTTCTGGTCCCAGGGTGACACGGGTGAGCTGGGGAGGTGCTGTTTTACAGTCATCCCGGGACCACTCTGAGATCAGCAGTGAAGACAGGCAGCATTGGACGGGGCCGATCCCGCGGGGAGCTCGCAGAGGACAGGGCCAGCCTGGGAGCAGCCGCACCTGAGCAGGACAGAACAATAACGGTGTGGGCGAGCATCCAGAGGAGGACGCAGCCGAGGGCCTCGTGCCAAAGGAGCCAAATGCCAGCTCCTGTCAGTCAAGCACCGGGCACAGTGGGCGGAGCCTGAGGGGCTCTTTCTGCATTAAAGCTTCGCCCACACCCCACGGGTGACGGGTTCTGCGGGAACATCTGTGTGCTGTGCACCGTGCTGTTTGAATGAATTTGATGTCACGGATACTTTATACATGTAATTTAACTTCTCTGATAACCCAATGGAACCTTACCTTTCGTCCTCAACCAGCTGCAAACCTTTCGTGGGCAAGGGCTGAGTCATCTGACCGTGTGTGCGTGTGTGTGTGTGTGTGTGTGTATGTGTGTGTGAGCCACACGCTCCATGAGGTATAATTAACATATATCAACACAGACAGATCTAAAGTGCTCATGTGATGAGTTTTGACACTTGTGGACACTCTTGTAACCACCACCCAAAGCAAGATACAGAACGTTTGCATTTTTCCAGAAAATTCCCTCCCGCCCCTCTCCATCCTTTCCTGTGCCCCACCCCGACAAAACACCTGCTTTCTGACTCCTGTCGCCATAGGTTAGTTTCTCCTGTTCTTGGATTTCATATACATGGAATCAGATGGTCTGTGGCCTTTCGTATCTGGTCTCTCCCTTAGCGTGGTGTCTGTGAGTCATCAGCATCGCGTGTGTATGCTGTGCTTTTGTGGGTAGTATCCATTGTATGCGTGTCACGATTTATCTGTTCTCCTGCGGATGGACACTTGGGTTGACTGCTATACCTATTGTGCCTCAGGCTCTTTCTGTGGACATATCTTTTCCTTTCTCTTGGGTGAGTAACTAAGACTGAAATTACTCTCTCGTTAGTAAGTTTCGCATCGTAAGAAACTCCAAACAGTCCTTCAAGGTGGTTGTAACGTGTTAGCATTCCCACTCGCAGTGCCTGAGTTTCAGGCGCCCTCCATCCTCAGCACACGCAGCGTCAGTCTCCTTGTAACACCCTAGCTGTGTACAATGGCATCTCGCTGTGGTTTGCATTTGCGTCTCCCTGACAACTATTGATGTTGCACATTTTGACCTGTGCTTATTGGACAGTTGTATTTCTTATTTTGTGAAGTGTCCTTCGTGTCTTTAGCTCTTTTCACTGGTAATTTGTAGGAGCTCATTATATAGTCTAGACATGTCTTTCATCAGATATGTAGGCAATTGCTTTCGCTATTCTGTGGCTTGTCTGTTCATTTTCTTAATGGTGCAGAAACGTTTAATTTTAATGGGGTCTGATTCATAATTTATTTGATGGTTAGTGCTTTTACATGCAATGTAAGAAATCCGTGTCTACCTCCACATTGTAAATATATCCTGTGTCCTTCTAGGTGCTTTATGGTTCTGGGTTTTATGTTTATGTCTGACCCGTCTCAAATTAAATTTTACATATTGAATGAAACAGGATTGAAGGGTTTTTTTCTGTGTGGACATTCACCTGTTCCAAAAACATTTATTAAAAAGACTTCTCCTTTCCCACTAGATTAATGTGGCATTTGGAAATTGGAAATCAATTGACCATATATATGTGGTTTATATCTGGGCTCACTGTTGTTTCATTGTGTGCTTGTTTTTAAATTCAGAATGGCAACCCTCTCATGCTGCCCACCCCCAAAATCAAGCAGATGGTCATTATATTACCTATGTCTTATATTTGTCTAGGGCGTGATACTTTTCAAGGCCTTTAGTATATTTACAATAGTATTAATAGTACTCACTACTAATAGTTTTAATAGTATTAATAGCTATTAAATATTTATCAGATGCTAGTATTGCTCTCTGCCCCTCCTACACATTTTAAAATTTAATTATTATGAACCTTTTTATACAGGTGTTATCTCCATTTTGTTGACAAGGAAACTGGGCATGGGGCAGTTAAACTAGTCTAACTGCCTGACATCACACACCAGTAGGTCCGAGAGCTGGATTCCAACCAGCTCTGATGGCCTGAAGAGTCTCGCTCTGGCCACCCACTAGGGCTCAGGGAGGTGCTGGGAGCCACTTCTAGTGAAAGGCGCTCCTTGCAGACAACTTAGACGGTGCTGCTTCAGGTGACGCCTCAGCCAGTGCTTGTGCTGCTGCTGCTATCCCTGACGGAGACCTGGGAGTGAGTGGCCACACTGTTCAGTGTGCACTCGAATTGTTGATCGGGAGTGAACAGACAGTAGACGGGACTGGTGAGGGGTAGGAACTGTCTGCAGGCCCCACTCCTCCGGCAGGTGGTGGGAGCTGGAATGGCTTCGGGCGGCCTCCCTCCGCCTGGGCCGGGAACTCCTCCGCGGCACCACCTGGCCGGTGGCGAGCATTGTGTCCAGTAAGAGGCAGAGCCCCGAGTCCCCTGCCTTCCTTGGGTTCATAAATGACTCTAGTGAGATGGGAGGTGGGTCTTCATTGTCTTTACTTGGAGTCACTATCAAGTTGTAATAAAAACAAGCAAAGAAACAGACAAACCCAAATAGAGCACCAAGGACATTTCTTGAGGAGCCCCTGTAGTTACTGAAAGTCTTAGAATCCAGAGCTTGTCTCCTTCGTTCCTTGTGAGCTTGGCTGTCTTGAGGCTCATGGCTGTGAACAAACAGCAGTGGGCGGGATGGCTCATGCCCCTGAATCTGCTCCAGCACCAGGGAGGGCACAGGAGCAAAAACCCACCTGGTTAAACTAGTTTGACTTCTTAAAGGAACCTGGATCATGCGTTTCTTTTCACTTTGACAATATTTCCGGGCTGTTATCTAAACGCCACCTTAGACCGAGGAAAGTCTTCTGAGCTGCCAGATTGGAAAATAGACCAGATGCTAGTTTGGAATTTCTTGAGCAGCAGTCACAACGGCTGGGTTTTCATTCATTCATTCATTTGTTCATTCATTCATCCCTTCATAATTCAACAGGCATTAAAGAAACAGGCTTAAGCTGCATGCTGACTGGCGAACACTTGTGATCTCTGTACTGCTGCCTGAGTCACTTCCTCTATCCTTAGAGGAACCACATTCTCACCGTGAATGGGATTCAGGCGGGTGATGGAGGAAGGCCGATCAGCCAGGATGCTCTCACTGTGAACTGGATCTAGAAAGGAGAGGGAAGTGTTCTTAGGGTCTGTTTCAGCCTTAAGATACCTTAGAATCGTGTCCCATCGACTGTGATGGCATCTGCTCTTATAGCTCATTACACTCTTTCATTAAGGAGATCGTGATAGTACTGTTGGGTAGATCTGAGCACATTGTAGCCATTTACTATTTGTGAGCTGGTTGAGTATTTGCAGATACTTCATTTTTTTTAGTTTAAATATGAACAGTGTTCTCCGTTTCATCAGCTGATCAACAGTGTACATGGACGTGAGGCTGGCAGAGACGGAAGGCTGACGTTCTGGGGGCGGCGGGCGGCGGGCGGGGTAGTCACACTTTCAGCAACATTTCTCCTAAATGTCATGATGTGACCGTCTGCGGGGTGACGGTGAGCATTTCTGGTTATGGAAGTGGCTCTACCCTCTCGTATCAGCTCACGGTCATTTCCAAAATACTCCTGGGTTTCTAGTAAAGTCTGTTGCCACGCCAGGCCCTGGGTCACCACCCATACCTCCCGCCAGCAGCGAGGACTGCGGGCGAGGCTGGGCATGGAGCGCAGGGAGTCTGACACGGAGCGGACCGCAGGCTCGGAGAGCAGCAAAGATGGACCCGGGGACAGTGGAGAGTCGGGCGCATGCAGATCCCGGAGGTGCCGTGGCCTTGCCAGTGGTCAGGAGGACAGCACTGGCTGCAGGGAGCCCTGAGAATGGGCCATTTCTTCTGCTGGACGCCTTTCCTAAAGTGCCCGATCAGGGGAGCCGTGTGGAGGCCAGCGCACTGGGGCCGGGGCAGAGCTGGAGTGGGAGCAGCTCAAGTCTTCTTGCTCCGGGTTCCACTCCTCCCATGTGCCACTGCTGCTTCTGCCCCGAGAGCTCCTCTCCTACGATGTGGCCCTCATTGCCCCCCCCCCACCCCCCTCAGTCAGTTAGTTACGAGGCAGCAAGTTGCACAGCCCCCTGTGTCTCCTGGCTCTTCTGAGGCTGTGGTGGGTCCCTCTCTTTAGACCAGGCTTTGCAAAGGGCTGATTCTTCTTCTGTGACGGAGACATGACCAGGACACAGCCATGTTGAAGTTCCAAGGGCTCTCACCTCTATTTGCTTCGTGTATTCTGTGTACAAAGATGCAGGATGCTTTTTTAAAAGAGAGGTGGAGGAAGAGGGAGAGAAACCTGGTGTGAGAGAAGCATCGATTGGTTGCCTCTGGTATGCACCCCCACCTGAGATGGAACTCCTAACCTGGGCATGTGTCCTGACTGGGAATCGAACCAGCGACCTTCCAGTGCACGGATGACACTCCTGCCAACTGAGCCACACTGGCCAGAGCCCCATGATGATTTTAAAGAACATTTCTTTCTTTATTCTCTCCCTCTCGTCAATGCATTTTTGTTTCTTACTCCTGTGGGGGCTACAGAAGGTGAGTATTTTCCCTCCACCTTCTAAGTTCTTCTAGGATGGGCTAGTGACCAATGGACAGAGACAGATTAACAGGAGGAAACCAACGTGTGACACACATGCACGGGGGATCACAGAGGCTGCAGACGCCAGTGACAGCGAGGCGACACTAGGATATAAGACATTTTGGACAAATGAGAAGAGCGGGGTTGGGTGTTAGACCTCAGAAGTGAGAAGGGGCGATTCTCAGGTGGTTGATGGAAAGGGGCCACGTAGGCAGGAACATCCACTCAGGAGCTATGGGGCCGGGGCATCTAGCTCACAGGCACCTGCCTGAAGCCCTCTAGTCACTGTACGTAATTCAAATGAGGCAAAGGGCATCCTAAGATTTCTCTGTCTGAATCTTGGGCAGGAAAGTGGCGGGGGAGGGGGGGTGGTCAAAGGTTCTTTCTGAGTTTGTTGTTCTAAATAACCAGCGTAAACTCAATATCCCAAAAGGGTAGCTTTGTGGTGGCAGAATTTTGGTCCCTTCATGCCAGTTCCCTCGTAGCTCACATTCAAGCCTGCAGGTTCTGAGCTGACACTTCGGTTGTGCTTCCGGGGCTGAGAGGGAAGCAGGATTCAGGAAGCAGGCGAGGCTGACGACATCTTCCTTGCTTACTTATTTGTTAGCACATCCTGGCCGGCTCCTTCCTACACTCCTTGCAGCTACAGGATCAGTTTCTCTGAACCTGGCTGTTCCTACCTCACTTGGGCAAGTCCAGCCTAAATTATAGAAGCTTTAAAAAAAGTGCAAATTTAGTGCTTTGAAGTCATCCAGCTAGAGTAACAAAATGTTATTTAGGGGGAATTCTTAGGGGTTCTGTTTTACTAAAAAGAGAACAAACTTCATTATCAACTTATCAATTGTACTTAAATGGTGCATTAAAAAAATCCACAGCATCAAAAAAATGGTGCTTTTACTTGCTTTACAAATTCTACAATCAGTTTTATATCATTCATTGGCTTAGTAAAATCTTTTTCATCCGTCACCCAAAAGTAGGATTCATTTCTGTTTCTATCTGTGGTATAGACTTTGATTATATACGTATGTGATGGTGCCGTTGGTTCCTGTATGCGGCTGTACCGATCAGCAGTCATGGCTTCCTTGCTATTCAGTTTAGTGGGTCATTTTCATGGGGAGCCAGACGCTCCTGAACAATCAATTGAACCTTCTTGTCCAGCAAAGAAAAAACGCAGCTGCAGGCCTGAGCGGGGCTGAGTAGAAGCAGCAGAATGTTCTGCTCATGGTCTCCCAGCTTTGAATTTATATTACTTTTTTCAAGAGATGATGATGAGTTTCTAGTTCTGGGTTTGATCACCTCGTCTGAAACGCCTCCCTTAGAGTTTTGAGAGCGCCAACCTTTGAGGGAGGCCTGGCATGATCTCCACTTCGTCACCCCGGGGCTTGGGTCTGAATACGACATTTTAGAAGGAGAAGGAGGAAGAGTCAGGCAAGGACAGGGATTCAGAAGGGGAGAAGTGACGTGTGGGTTTGGGGTCCGCGTGCCCACCGTGCTGTGCTCCGGGGAAACCCGGCAAGCCTCACCCAAAAGCACGCTTCCCAGAGCCTCAAAGCAGAGCTTCCCTTTTATCCGAGAGAACACTGGGTCTTCCTGAGGAGGCGGCATATGGGCGATGCTGGGCAGGCCTTCCAGTCCAATTAAAAGGCAGCTCCATCAGAGAGCGCAGCCCTGGAGCTGTCTGATCTCTGCCTCTGATCTGTCTTCAGTGCAACTGACAATTACGGCGCAGGGGCTGGTAGAGCGGGAGTTTGGGCCAACCAGGAGGGAAGCGCTGGCCGTGCACGGGCAGCTAATGACTAAGGGCTGTCAGATGTCAGAATGGGAATTGGCAATATTGTGGTTGAACGCCCACCACATGTCTCATTTGAGTCGTGCCCACTGCCTCCAGCACCAGTCAAATTAAGTCCACATTAGTGCCCGGTGACTCACAGCTGTGCAGCACACACCCGTGTGTGTGTGTGTGTGTGTGTGTGTGTGTGTGGCGGGGAGGATTTGCGCATCACATGGTGCCAGATAGTGATCACAAGGGCTGCCATCTCTCTCTGTGGGAATAGGCACCATATAAGCCAAAGCCACAGTCATTTAAAAAACAGAACAAAACACCTTCCTGCTTCGGAAAATGGTGATCTGTGAATTAGCTTCTTGGTGAACTCCGCGTGGAGCAGGACGATGTGTGGGTGAACGCCAAATCAGCTCAGAGGCTCAGAATACACCCGGCCGCAGAGGAGCGACGTCCAGCCTGTCTCCACGATGATTCTCGATGATCTGATGAGATTTATATTTTGGCTGCAGAATACTCTTTCTTTTTCAGATGAACGTGTGCTCCAAGTCAGCCTCTGGAGCGGTGGCCTTGGTGCGCACCTGCCTGGCATTTGGTTAAGGGGGCTCTCTGGGGTCTGCCCTGTGCCAGCGAACTCACAGCAGGCTCCCCATCCAGACAGGCGGGGAGCAGGTGTCGCTTGGCTCTGAGGGGCTCTCTGATGGTGTCCGGAGACTTCGAGCTTTGAGATTGATGGCTGAGTTCCAGGAATCAGAGGGTTGTATGGGGAACTCCTCAGGCAGAAATGGTTTGGGGTCCTGGGCAGACACATGGTTTCATGATATGTGGTAAGTGGTAAGCAGAAGGGGTGGGAACTGGAGGTGGTGGGAGGAGCCGGGGGGCACGTTGGCATTCCAGCCTGACTCCCATTCCAGCCTGACTCCCCTGGCCTAGCTTTCAGAGAGTGCGGTCGGACTGGGGTTTCCTGGCAGCCTGCTTAGTACTTTGATCCCTGGGGTGAGGTGAAGTGGGATGAAAGAAGACAGAAGATGGATAGTGAAAAGTCCATTAAACTGGAAGTCTTATCATTTCTACGTGGAAAACCATGAGACAAATCAACTTTAACCGTTTGAGTCCCAAGCAGTGCAATCGCGCTGCTTGGTATTTCTCGACATAAAATAAAACAAGCGCTATCACACTGTTTGGGTCTTTTCGTACTCACTTAGAGAAAGCGCGGTTGTGCTGTTTGGGATTCTTCGACAGTGTTTTTTTCAATACCCCCTGGGACTCAAACGAATCGTATGTTTTCTCGACACGGTTAAACATCTGCCTCCCCTGGTTCCTGTCTGCACCGGGCTTCCACCCTCTGGAATTCTCCGTTGCATCAGGGTTTCTGCATGGTGTTTCCATTCCCCTTTCCATCCTCCACGGCCACACTGACCTCTCTCATGTCTACCTCACTACGAAGGACCCAGCACTGTGCCTCGCGCACAGTAGGTGCTCAAAAACCATTTCCTGACCAAGTAAGTGTAAAGTAGAACAGGAGAGTCCAGGTACACCCCTCTCCTCCCTGATGACCACGTTTAGTGGCAGGCAGGTCACGTCACCAACTTAGAGACACTCTACCTGGATGACTCACCTGGGCCCTCACTACGTACATAGGAAGATGGAGAAATTATTCCACCGTCACAAGACAGAAGGCTTTTGATTTTATGTGCAAAATAAGCCACTGACGGCTCTTCCTCAGTGTGGACTGGCTTTTTGAAAATGAGGTGAATGGAGCTGGTTTGCCCTTCTTGAACCCTCATTGCCTCTATGCTGAGTTTTTGGATTTCCTGAGTCTCCATCACGTTGGCTCCATGTATTAAAGGAAATAAGGCCACCCGACGGGCGAGCAGTGCATGCAGTGCGTTGGGGCTTGGCCAGGGTACTGGGAGCCTCTCCGTTAGAAGAGGTATGGGAACTTTGGGGTTTCTGGGATCTAGGCCACCAGGAACAATTCCCCACTGTTTTCCAGGAAGGCAAACAGAAGAGGGGCGGCGGAGAGAGCCCTGGCCTGAAGAATAACCTTCCCATCTCACACATCAGCCTGACAGGAGCCATTAGCTGTCAGGTGCTGGGCTTTGCTGTCAGAGGTCCATTTTCAGATTAGTGTTAATTGCAGGGCCCTGATGGCCTTTGCTCCCACCCGGCCCCCAGCCCAGCGGTCTTCCCTGCTGCCACAGTGATGGAGCTGCAGGGTGGAATCAATTACTGGCCATTGGAGATTTTCCCACAGGCCCAGGCTTGGGACAGCTGGCCCGACTGTCCCCTGGGACAGGAGCCTGCTGCAGGAACAGGGCCGCGCTCTGGACCCTGCCGATAGTACACACGTTATTGACAGGGGCTGGCAGATGTGCCTTGCCACCCTCTGGTTCCTCTCTGCCCCACTTGTGCCTGCCTGACTGCTAGCTTCTCCCGACGCCTCGCTGTCCACGTAGGAGCAGGCGGGGGAGTCTACATCCAGCCTGCTGTCCACATGAGAGCAGACGGGGCAGCCTAAGGGTGAGTTGGCAGCTGGAGACCTAGAGAGCTGATGGTTCAGTTCCAGCCCAAGTGGGAAGGACAGGAACCAGGAGAGCAGATGCTGTTCCAGTCTGAAGGCCAGCAGGCTCAAGGCCCAGGAAGAGCCAGTGTTTTATTTCAAGTTCAAAGGCAGGAAAAGGTTGGTATACCAGTCAGGCTAAAAGGAGTCTCTGTTACTCAGGGGATGGTTGGCCTTTTTGTTCTATGCAGGCCTTCAACTGATTAGATGAGGCTCATGCATGAGGGAGGGCAATCTGCTTTACTGAGTCTACCAGTGTAAGTGTTCATCTTAACCAAACACCCTCCCAGAAACAGCCAGAAAAATGTCTGACCAACTATCTGGGCTCCTCATGGCCTCACCATGTGCAGATAATTGCATATACATGCATATAATCCATATATATATATATATATATATATATATATATATATATATATATGGCTAAGTGACCAACCGTCTGTTTGACCGGCAGGTACATATGATGTGCACTGGCAATTTAAAAATAAACGTTGACTTGTGCATGCATGATACATATAAAGCTCTCACTGGTGCCAATCGCATGTGTGTGTTTTGATTTGTCATTATCGATCGTGAATTCTTAATATTTTTAATAGTATTAATAGTATTTCTTTTTTAAAAAAATAAAATCAGCTGCCTCCTGCACACCCCCTACTGGGGATGTTGCCCACAACCAAGGTACATGCCCTTGACCAGAATCGAACCTGGGACCTTTCAGTCCGCAGGTCGACACTCTATCCACTGAGCCAAACGGGTTAGGGCTTAATAGTATTTCTTAATAGAATTACTCCTTCGGGAATGCCGTGTCGTAAATTAAAATTGAAAGTAGATGCAATCATCATGCTACTGAGAAATCTTAATACTAAATGAGGTCTTTGTAATGGTACTAGATTTATTATCACAAGATTCTGACCTAACATAATCGAAGCTGAAGTATTAATAGGATCTGCAGAAGGAGAGGTTGTTCTGATTCCAAGAATTGATTTGTCCCCGTCTGACACAGGCCTCCCATTTCAATTAATTCAAATACAGTTTCCTGTGATGCCAGCATTTGCGATGACTATTAACAGATCACAAGGACAAACTCTAGACAGAGTAGGAATACTCCTACCTGAACCCGTTTTCGGACATGGTCAGTTATATGTTGCTTTCTCTTTAGTTCAAAAAGCATGTGACGTTAAAGCTAAAGTTCTAAATACTTCATCACTAGGGAAATTATTCAAGCACTCTGAAAGTGTTTTTACTCTTAATGTGGCGTACAGGTTGATGTTAGAATAAGTTTAATCAATTTATCAGTCATTATTTTTATCGATGTTGATTTTATATCATGTTTTTGTTGTTTTTATATCATGTCTTTGTTGTTGTTATATCATGTTGTTATTGTTTATTTATTAACCAATTTATATATTTTTATATACATTTTACTAATTTTCTTTCATCTCTGACACTTCTATTATAGAGAAAGGGCAAATAGCAATATTAAAATATTTCTTCTAATTAATTTCCTTTCAATGTGCACGAATCTGTGCACTGGGCCACTAGTACTGTATAAACATTAACTCTTATGGTTCCTTTGGTTTCTCATTAGCCCCCCAAGAGGCAGCTTGGCCCATCAGATCACAAAGTTTGCCCCCTATGATAAACTCCTGCCCCCTCCCCCCACAACAAGTGTTAAATTCACAGAAGTGTTGCCTCTTTTGGGCGAGTGGGTTTGGGAGGACAAGGAGAGGGGCAGCAGAAAAGAAGGAGGTGCATTAAGACGGGTGCTCCTCTCTGCCCTCTCTAGTTTCAGCCTCGAGAGGGGGGTGAGTTTGGTACAGCTGGGACCCACATTGGTCATGGATCTCCTCCCGGCTCCTCCTCTGGGCCTCTGCGCATGGCACTTCGCTGGGCATTACTATTGAATGGAGTTGGAGAGACAATGAAGCGTTGCACCCAGGTTGGTTAGACCTGTGATGCTGAAAGAGATGCATCTTAGACTATGGCTTCCTGGGGACACCTGCTCCCCTTGTAGGTGCCCCTGATGCTCTATCCTCAGAGCTGGCTTAGCTTGAGTCTGTGAGCCCTGTTGAAGGGTAGATGCCCCCGGGAAGGGCATAATTCTCTTCAGCCTTGTGTGGTTGTGAAAGCAGAAGGGCTGATCCAGGTTCTAGTGGCAGCTCTGCCCCTGGGTTCCTGTGGCCATGGGCATACACCTCGGAAGGTCTGCGGCCTCCTCTGCACATGAACAAGAAGGTCCCTCAAATTCCTGTTGGGTTCTACTTTCTACAAGCCTGTGAGGAAAGACTGTGTGGGCAGAGCACTGCTGGGTGGGGATCTGAGTGACAGGTTTCTACCTGGTCACCCTGCACCTGGAGTACTGGTGATTCAGGCCAGTGCGCCGAGCGGGACCGTGGGCTGCACTGCCACCCGGGCGCCACGTCCTACAAACTCCCTGAGACTGGCCAGGCCGCCTGTCACTGTGGTTTGGTGGGACACACGCTTATGATCATCAGCCTATTGGTCGTACTTCATCTCAAGAACTTCCCAGAAAGAGAAGGTGACAACAGGCCTGCCTTGGGAAGAAAGCAAGTTCAGGTACAAAGGTGAGAAGTTGTGGGATATCCAGGGGGAGATGTCCAGGAGCGACGGAAAATATGGCCATGACCAAGAGAGTTGGATTTCAGAGTTATGTATACACAGGGGTGGTTCATAACCGTGACCTTGTGCCCTTTTTAAAAAACAAACAATAATTGTGTGTTTACACTTCCTATGATCTGCAGCATAAGTCATGATGTGACATGGAGCATAAGCGTCTCTGAAGGATTGATGTTTCCGGGTCCTGCACGCGGCTCCCTCTTGCCGTGGGAGAGGGGTGGGCTGAAGGGTGCTGGTGTCCCGGTGAGAGCAGGGCTGGTGGGGACTGTGTCCCGCCTCCTCCCGCTTCTGTGGCTGGAACAGTTCAGTCTGTCTCCCTTCAGCTGAGACGAGCTCCCTGGTCAGTGGAAGTTTGGGAGAGTTTTCAGGGTCTGTGGGAAGTGGTGCAGGGGTGAGGCAGGCACGCTGGGGCACGGTGGGGCGGGAGGGGCGGGGTTAGCCTGGTACATCAGGAAGGTTCCTGCTGGGATCCTCCTCGACACCTGGCTGACCCAGGTGCACCGTGGGCCCGGTCCTTGCAGAGGCCTGAGCTCTGAGCAGAGGCCCCCCGCAATGATTCACTGGCAGCTTCTGTCCCACCTGCTGCCCCTCACAGGAACCACTGCACAGAGGTATGACTGACAGCTGCTGGCCTTGGTGTTCATGTGCCTGTAACCTTCCCAGCAACCAGGAAGTTTTGTGTTTATCATGCCCATTCCACCTGGAAGCACCCCTTCTCCCCCGCCTCGCCCCAGCACGGCCCCTCTGTGGTCTGGCCATTGCCCTGCCCAGAACGTACCCTCCAGGGGGTCCAAACGCTGGCCAATTGGTCTGGCCTGTTTTTCAGCACCGCCACCCAGTGTGTCCCCACCGCCCACCACGGTCCAGGCCTAGGGGAGGATGGTTCATGCCTCGGATACTCATCCGGCAGCGCCGTCTCCCAGCCTCCCGCCTCCCGCCCGTTATCCCAGACTTCGAATGGCGGTTTCCACTCACCATCCAGCACATTGCTGCTCTGACCACCAGCTACTCCGAGTAGCTTCCTGACCCGCCGCTGTCACTAACCTGCTTCTCCTGTGACTCAGAACAGCGGTTCCCTCCCCAGCTTCCTGCTCAGACAGCCCTTGCTCATCCGGAACCGTCCTGGGAGGACAGAGCTCTGCAATAAGCGAGAGTTCTGAAAAGATACGGGTTTTCCACTTTCACGATGGAAACTTCTTTAATTTTAACCCTTTGAATGGACGTCTTCCCAAAATACATCCTTTAGGATCTTCTTAAACAGAGAAAACAGAACGTGATTCAACTTCATCCTGATGTCTCAGAATGTTATTGTGAGCAAAGGTTTTGTCCTCCACTGCAACACAAAGGCCCTGGGGCATTTTGGGGGACACAGGGTCCTAGATTTCTGTGGTTATAAAGTTATTGTGTAAACTTTTAAATAGACTCCTTCTCTCCCTGTTTCATCAGGCCGTTACCTCTTACTTCTGGCTGTCAATGGGCCTATCCTCAGAAACTCCTCTACCCTAATTTTCTAATTTCTATTGTTTACTGTGGGCACAGGAGACCCATAAACACACACACACACACACACACATACACACACGTACACATGCGTGTGCATTAGAGCTGTGTGTAAAGAATTGTGAAGTTTCTTCTGAGTTGATTAAATAGGTCATGAGTTCTCTATATTGATTTCCCAGAGGCCATTTTTGTCCATGGTTTTGCTCATTTTAGCAACTGAATGTTTCAGCAACTGGAAAGTTGTAAGACAGTGAGTCTGACATTGGTGAAAAGTTACTCCCAGATCTGTCTTTCTAGAAGTTTTTCCTGGCTTCATTCTTTGTTTCCACTTCATGCTAGAGTCAGCAACAGCTGGTGAAGAGGGATTCCCTCTATGAGCATTTCTTTATTTTATCATCCCAACGTCACATGCAAGCTGTTTCATTGACGATCTTTATAAACATCATCATGATCTTCTCAAACCGTGATCATGAAAAATCCCGCAGGTGTCAAAACAGGCTGCACCACAGCGCTCTCTCCCTCACGGTCCTCTTGGGCACAACTGGGTGAGAGCTGGATGGACGAGCCAGGCCCTTCCACAGAGTGCAGCCCACACCCGCCTCCTCGGGCAGAGTCTGCAACCGAAGTCCTTCCGAACTAAACGGAGGTAAATTTTCTCTTATGTTGTTGACTTTGACCCTGCGGCCTAGCGAAGAACACTTGTGCACATTTTCTGGGTCAATTTGTCATCCTCTCAGAGCGGACATGCATTTTTGTCATCATTAAAGGGAAACCAAACCCACCCTCAACCCCCCTCCCCCCGCCCCATTCTGCTTTGTTCCTGCCAGTCCTTCACAGTGCTGCTGAGCTATTAGTGAAGGGACATGCCCTCTCGTCCTCAGCCCCAGGGCGTGGGCAAGGTCAGGGGACTGAAGGAGAAATGTCTTCATTTTCAAAAACAAAGTGCTCCCCCAGGTTGGCCTGCTCACCTGTCTGCCCCAGACGCTGCCGAGTCATCTGCTTCAAACACAGATTCCCGCGGACCCCGCACCTGCAGGACAGGACGGGAGCGTCCGGCAGCCGGAGGCCGGGCTCTGCGCTGCATTGCAAGGCTCCCAGGTGTGGCCATGCTCTTGCTGACTTACTGAAGTCCGTGCAGCTGACTCTCAGGGGAACACAGGACATAGTTACCCTTAAATGCCTACAGAATCCTATTCAGAGTTAGGCTTTGTCGTGGTAAGAACACCCCCTTTCATTTGTGTGGCAGCACTTCTAACCTTTCAAAGTGTTTTCCTCTGTCTGGGGAGGAGCTATTGACAGGATGACGTGGGCAGGAGACACGGACTCAGGAGCCCGGGGCCCGCCTGGCATGCAGGCCTCGCAGCCTTGGTGCCAGCACATTGGTGTCCCAGGGCCCAGCACACAGAGAGCGCTTTAGTCACGTCCCTGACACGTGGGCTGAGCCGGGTCGGGCCTCCGAGCGACCCACGTGCTGTAGCGTGGGCTGTGCCTCGGCTTCTGAGAGTGGAAGTCACAGAAACGGGGGCCTGAGACCGACAATCACACTCCTCTTCGGTCGTTTGCACTGTTCGAATCCCCCTCCCCCCGCCCCCACCGCTCCCTCCTCCTTGTAGGCCCAAACTCCACAACAATTGTGACAGGAGGTGGGGAGAAGCCCGGCCTCCTTCAAGATGGAGGTGCTAACATTGGGGCAGCTTCTCAGGATCCTGGGAGACTCACCTTGCTCAAACAATGCTGCTGTATTCGGTGACATTCCTGCCATGACACAGCCTAACTTCACCAGAATAAGTTCAAATGTTTTTTTCTTAAGACTGCTTCCTGCTTCTGGTCCTAATTGCAATCTGGAAACACTCTGTGAGACTGAATCCGGAGGGATGTTTCTCTTCCCGCATTGGAAGACAGGGGGCAGACTGGAGGAGGTGAGGGACAGTAAGTCTGGAGGAGGTGAGGGGACAGTAAATCTGGAGGAGGTGAGGGGACAGTAAGTCTGGAGGAGGTGAGGGGACAGTAAGTCTGGAGGAGGGGAGGGGACAGTCAGTCTGGAGGAGGTGAGGGGACAGTCAGTCAGGAGGAGGTGAGGGGACAGTAAGTCTGGAGGAGGTGAGGGGACAGTCAGTCAGGAGGAGGTGAGGGGACAGTCAGTCAGGAGGAGGTGAGGGGACAGTAAGTCTGGAGGAGGTGAGGGGACAGTCAGTCTGGAGGAGGTGAGGGGACAGTCAGTCAGGAGGAGGTGAGGGGACAGTAAGTCTGGAGGAGGTGAGGGGACAGTCAGTCTGGAGGAGGTGAGGGGACAGTCAGTCAGGAGGAGGTGAGGGGACAGTCAGTCTGGAGGAGGTGAGGGGACAGTAAATCTGGAGGAGGTGAGGGGACAGTAAGTCAGGAGGAGGTGAGGGGACAGTCAGTCTGGAGGAGGTGAGGGGACAGTAAGTCAGGAGGAGGTGAGGGGACAGTAAATCAGGAGGAGGTGAGGGGACAGTAAGTCAGGAGGAGGTGAGGGGACAGTAAGTCAGGAGGAGGTGAGGGGACAGTCAATCAGGAGGAGGTGAGGGGCCAGTCAGTCAGGAGGAGGTGAGGGGACAGTAAATCTGGAGGAGGGGAGGGGACAGTAAGTCTGGAGGAGGTGAGGGGCCAGTCAGTCAGGAGGAGGTGAGGGGACAGTAAGTCAGGAGGAGGGGAGGGGACAGTAAGTCAGGAGGAGGTGAGGGGACAGTCAATCAGGAGGAGGTGAAGGGCCAGTCAGTCAGGAGGAGGTGAGGGGACAGTAAATCAGGAGGAGGTGAGGGGACAGTCAGTCAGGAGGAGGTGAGGGGACAGTAAATCTGGAGGAGGTGAGGGGACAGTCAGTCTGGAGGAGGTGAGGGGACAGTCAGTCAGGAGGAGGTGAGGGGACAGTAAGTCAGGAGGAGGTGAGGGGACAGTAAATCTGGAGGAGGGGAGGGGACAGTAAGTCAGGAGGAGGGGAGGGGACAGTAAGTCAGGAGGAGGTGAGGGACAGTAAGTCTGGAGGAGGTGAGGGACAGTAAGTCTGGAGGAGGTGAGGGGACAGTCAGTCAGGAGGAGGGGAGGGGACAGTCAGTCTGGAGGAGGTGAGGGACAGTAAGTCTGGAGGAGGGGAGGGGACAGTAAGTCAGGAGGAGGTGAGGGACAGTAAGTCTGGAGGAGGTGAGGGGACAGTAAGTCTGGAGGAGGTGAGGGGACAGTCAGTCAGGAGGAGGGGAGGGGACAGTCAGTCAGGAGGAGGGGAGGGGACAGTCAGTCTGGAGGAGGTGAGGGACAGTAAGTCTGGAGGAGGGGAGGGGACAGTAAGTCAGGAGGAGGTGAGGGACAGTAAGTCTGGAGGAGGTGAGGGGACAGTAAGTCTGGAGGAGGTGAGGGGACAGTCAGTCAGGAGGAGGGGAGGGGACAGTCAGTCTGGAGGAGGTGAGGGACAGTAAGTCTGGAGGAGGTGAGGGGACAGTCAGTCTGGAGGAGGTGAGGGACAGTAAGTCAGGAGGAGGTGAGGGACAGTAAGTCTGGAGGAGGTGAGGGGACAGTAAGTCTGGAGGAGGTGAGGGGACAGTCAGTCAGGAGGAGGGGAGGGGACAGTCAGTCTGGAGGAGGTGAGGGACAGTAAGTCAGGAGGAGGTGAGGGGACAGTCAGTCTGGAGGAGGTGAGGGACAGTAAGTCAGGAGGAGGTGAGGGGACAGTAAATCTGGAGGAGGTGAGGGGACAGTCAGTCAGGAGGAGGTGAGGGGACAGTAAGTCAGGAGGAGGTGAGGGGACAGTAAGTCTGGAGGAGGTGAGGGGACAGTCAGTCTGGAGGAGGTGAGGGGACAGTAAATCTGGAGGAGGTGAGGGGACAGTCAGTCAGGAGGAGGTGAGGGGACAGTAAGTCTGGAGGAGGTGAGGGGACAGTCAGTCTGGAGGAGGTGAGGGACAGTAAGTCAGGAGGAGGTGAGGGGACAGTAAATCTGGAGGAGGTGAGGGGACAGTCAGTCAGGAGGAGGTGAGGGGACAGTAAGTCAGGAGGAGGTGAGGGGACAGTAAGTCAGGAGGAGGTGAGGGGACAGTAAATCTGGAGGAGGTGAGGGGACAGTAAGTCAGGAGGAGGTGAGGGGACAGTAAGTCAGGAGGAGGTGAGGGACAGTAAGTCAGGAGGAGGGGAGGGGACAGTCAGTCTGGAGGAGGTGAGGGGACAGTCAGTCAGGAGGAGGTGAGGGACAGTCAGTCAGGAGGAGGTGAGGGACAGTAAGTCTGGAGGAGGTGAGGGACAGTAAGTCTGGAGGAGGTGAGGGGACAGTCAGTCTGGAGGAGGTGAGGGACAGTAAGTCAGGAGGAGGTGAGGGGACAGTAAATCTGGAGGAGGTGAGGGGACAGTCAGTCAGGAGGAGGTGAGGGGACAGTAAGTCAGGAGGAGGTGAGGGGACAGTAAGTCTGGAGGAGGTGAGGGGACAGTCAGTCAGGAGGAGGTGAGGGACAGTAAGTCAGGAGGAGGTGAGGGAACAGTAAGTCTGGAGGAGGTGAGGGGACAGTCAGTCAGGAGGAGGTGAGGGACAGTAAGTCAGGAGGAGGGGAGGGGACAGTCAGTCTGGAGGAGGTGAGGGGACAGTCAGTCAGGAGGAGGTGAGGGACAGTAAGTCAGGAGGAGGTGAGGGGACAGTCAGTCTGGAGGAGGGGAGGGGACAGTCAGTCTGGAGGAGGTGAGGGGACAGTCAGTCAGGAGGAGGTGAGGGACAGTAAGTCAGGAGGAGGTGAGGGGACAGTCAGTCTGGAGGAGGTGAGGGGACAGTCAGTCAGGAGGAGGTGAGGGACAGTAAGTCAGGAGGAGGTGAGGGGACAGTAAGTCTGGAGGAGGGGAGGGGACAGTCAGTCAGGAGGAGGGGAGGGGACAGTCAGTCTGGAGGAGGTGAGGGGACAGTCAGTCAGGAGGAGGGGAGGGGACAGTAAGTCTGGAGGAGGGGAGGGGACAGTCAGTCAGGAGGAGGGGAGGGGACAGTCAGTCAGGAGGAGGTGAGGGGACAGTAAGTCAGGAGGAGGTGAGGGGACAGTCAGTCAGGAGGAGGTGAGGGGACAGTAAGTCAGGAGGAGGTGAGGGGACAGTAAATCTGGAGGAGGGGAGGGGACAGTAAGTCAGGAGGAGGTGAGGGGACAGTAAATCTGGAGGAGGTGAGGGGACAGTCAGTCAGGAGGAGGGGAGGGGACAGTAAGTCAGGAGGAGGTGAGGGGACAGTAAGTCAGGAGGAGGGGAGGGGACAGTAAGTCAGGAGGAGGTGAGGGGACAGTAAATCTGGAGGAGGTGAGGGGACAGTCAGTCAGGAGGAGGTGAGGGGACAGTAAGTCTGGAGGTGGTGAGGGAAAGGCCTTCCAGCTCCGCCTGCCTGCCCTTATCTCTGCAGCACGATGAGTCAGCTGCTGGTTGTCAGCCAGAAGGAATCTTCTCATAGGGGCTGCATTGCTCTTTAAAGAAATGGTAACAGTACAAATAAGCAGGGGACCCTGCCTGCCATTGGAATGCACCTGAAGTGACTGAGGGGGAAGCTGGCTGGGCCTCTGGGCCTGGGCGGAGGTTGGGCACCCAGAGCTGAGCCAGCAGGCGGGAGGGCAGGCTCGGGTCCGGAGGCGCCTGCTTGCCACAACACGTCGTCCGGAGTTCAGTGCCTATGTAAACCCTTCCCTTCGGCTTCACAGGCCTGTAAAAGGGCCGCACACCCTGCCCTCCCGTGCCCCTCCCTGCCTCCGGGTGGAAATCCTCTTCTTGCAGGAAGTGCAAAGCAAAGTTCAAAGCTTTCTCGTCCAAGAAAGTGTGTCTGATCCAGTATAACACGATTATGTGACAATTAGGCAAAAAAGGAAAAACAGGAGAGAAAGGCGGCCACACCGCTCGGCTGGCCGCTGGCCGGCAGCCCCGCCTCCCACAGCTGCCCCTGCGGGTTCAGTCGCAGCCCGGTGGCTTCGGGCTCTGGGCATGGAATGTTCCCTCCAAAGGCTCCAGCTCAAGGCAGAGGACAAAGCGGGAAGCCAGGGTCCCCAGACCCCTGGGCCGGCCCCACGCCTGGGACACTGTGTGACTGCCAGGCTTGCTTCCTTGCTATAAAACAAGCCCGGCTCACCCCCTGTTAAAGGGGCTAAAGGGCCCATAAATCTTTCTGGGCGCGGAAGATCCTCCGAGAACCGCCTGATGTCTTTTACATCTGCTTCGGGGTCTCAGCCTCCTCGGGCTCAGCTGCCTTTTCTCCAGCGATAACTCAGCCGCCCTTTCAGCCGCCGAGTGGCAGGGATAGGGTGTCCCCCTCAGAGCCCAGGGATGCGGGGTGAGCATCCGGGCAGCAGGCAGGCCCCCGGGGAGGCCCACTGACACCGTAAGTCTATACCCAGGGGCCCGTGGAGGGCGGCACACACAGCCCTGAGCCCGGTGGCGGGTGGGAGAGCGCTGGCTGAGGTTGGTCACACGGAGATTGAATTTCAGCCGAATTAGATCAGAGCTGTGGGAAACGGCACCTCCTTCACACACACACACACACACACACACACACACACACACACACACACACACACACACACACAGCCGGGCTGCAGGAGGATGTGGGAGGGAGAGGAGGCAGCTGCGGTGAAATCCCGGCCGCTCAGGCAGCTAACAGCGAACTTAATTACTGCGCACGGCCTCTCCGGGGCTTTAGACTGCGAGGCTCCGCGGTGTTGGGGGAGCCGGGGCGGTTCCGTGCAGCACGCCTGCTTGGGAGGGAGTCTGAGTGTCTTTAACGGAGGCCAAGGGCGATTATGGAAGTATGGGAAAGGCTCAGCCTCCTAGACCCACAGCTGCAGAGCCGAACTCCAGCAGGGATTTGTGCGGCTTTAACTGGTACCTTTCGGGTTTGATGTTTTATAGCGTTTCATTAACATGCAACGTGAGCCCTCGGTGCCAGGACTTGGCTGCAGGCACTGCCCTAATCTCCCTTCTCTGCTTCCTAACCTGACGCCACTCCTGTGGCCCAGATGCCAGCCTTCCAGGGGCGGCGGGGAGGGCTGGAACACGGGGAGGGCTTTAGGGTGGAAAGGGAACGCTCGCAGTCCCATGGAGAGGACGAGGAGTCAGGGGCTCTGCAGCCACCCTCAGCTGGGGGAGCTTCCCAGAGGGAGAGGGGCACGTTGCTGGGGCTGCAGCAGCCTCTCTCCAGGGCAGCCGGGGCGAGCATTCTGTACTCACCAGGCTGCGAACCCCGGAGCCTTCCAACTACCCTTTTTCTTTCCCTGTCACTCAACAAGAGGCTGGAGCAAACACTCCCGGGGCAGCTTCCCCTGAACCGGCAGCAAGCAGCCCCAGGCTGCCAGGTCCCTCAGTCTGCAGGTTTGCATTTCAGCCCGAGCCCAGGGCTGTGCATGAGAAAATGACCGCAGGAGAGGACTCCCCCAAGGCCCCGAAGGCCCCCGGAGGTCCTGGAGGTCCGTGAAGATGCGTGTTTATTATCGCGCAGGGGAGTCTGCAGTGTCCGGGCCGAGGAAACTGGCCAGGACTCCCAGCAGGACGGATGGTCACCCTGTGTTAGAGACAGAGGCCCCAGCGTGGAGGCAGGCGGTGGGCAGTCCCACTCGGGCTTGGATTCTTAGGTGCTTGCCTTTTGCTGGGCCTGGTGACTCACAGGAAGAGAAAATGAGAATCCTGACCAGAGCATGGGTGCCATTAGGGCTCCCCCGAGGTCAGGTGCATGGGAGATGGCAGGGAGCCTGTGAGTCCCTGAACTTGTATTAAACATTCCTATGTAAACGAGCTATGTGTCCTCCCAACCCCCAACAGTGTACTCTTATGAATTCAACTGACTTTCAAGAGCCCATGGCTCCCCCAGACTGAAGAACTACTCTTGTATATTAAAGACTAGAGGCCTGGTGCACAAATTTATGCACAGATGGGGTCTGATGGGGGGTGGCAAACGGGGGCGGGGCCAGTTGGGGGGAGGGGCCTCGATTGGTTGGCTGGCCAGCCCTGTCCCTGATCCCTCCAAGTGCCCCCCTAAGGAGACAATTTGCATATTAGCCTTTTATTATATAAGATTTTCCAAAGGTCACCTTGGGGTCATTGGCTTCCCTCAGGTGCAAGGTCTGCCTGCTACGGGGCCCCTGCTCTGTCCACGCACCTCCATGGGAACAACAGCGGTGGGATGGTACCCGAGAGCAGGCAGGCACCCCACCCCCACCCGCAGAGGGGCTGACACCCTGGTCCCAGAGTGGCAGTCCCCAGGCCTGTTCTGGGAGGATGTGTTAACGAAGAGAGAAAACTTAAGTGAGAACCTTAAGGAGCAGCCAGCCCATTCACACTTGCTGAGCTGCTGGGTGGGAATTGGGGTGAGTGTGGAGCACAGAGGCGAGTTGCAGGCCTGCGGGTGCACAGTCCCTCCTGCTGGGGCGGGAAGGGTTCCTGGGACGAGGTGGTTGTCATCACTTGTCCTGGAAAATGGCAGGGGCCCAGGATCCCACAGCCTGCATTCCAGAGGTGATGTTCTGAGTATTTATCCTACAGGTACGCTTCTTCTTAAGATAATCCAGTTTTTATAAAGAAGCTGATCTCCCAGCGCAGATCAATTGGAGATGGTGCATTAAGTCGTAGCTGCTGCTGACACCAGGTTCATAGGACCAGAGCTCTACACACTTTACCTCAAGTGATGTTACCACGTGGTGAGACGGGCTCTACTTCTCCCACTTTTCAGGTGAGGAACTTAAGGCTTAGAAAGCTCCCGCCGCCACCTTGCCATTGCCGCTCCACGGAGGGGCGGAGAGCACCAGGTCTCCCAGGAACACGCCCCGGTGCTCTCCAACAGACAGCTCCTCGGCGCAGCAGGATCTGATGCTTTGCCAAAAATGTCAAGGCCTCAAATGCATCTTAAACACGACTTGATTTCCAAAGTAGGGAGGAAAGGAAATGCATGTTGACTGAGTGCCTACAACAGCCCAGACGCTGTGCCGGAGGACTCAGGGATCTCGTTTTGTTAAAAGTTAAATTAGATTAAGATTCCATTCTTCTGGGATATTTTAAAAATGCATTTATCAGGCCCGGCCTGTGTGGCTCAGTGGCTGAGCGTCGACCCAGGAACCTGGAGGTCACCAGTTCGATTCCTGGCCAGGGCACATCCCCAGTGTGGGGCGTTCAAGAGGCAGCCAATTGATGTTTCTCTCTCACCCATGTTAGTATCTCTCTATTCCTCTCCTCCCTTTTTCTCTCTCTCCAATCAATAAAAACATATTTTTAAAAATGCATTTATTAGTTAAATGTATTCTGTACACACATGCAAATGTCTCCTACCCAGACTCACACACGTCAGAACTTCCCAGGGCAGAGGGTGATTGCGCGCACTGTTCATCCCTTTGCTGGTGGCACATCCCCCCCAGGTCATGAAATAATTACTGGGTGAGTGAGCAGGTCCCAGAGTGACTCTGTTCTGGGGACAGCTGGTCACCCTGGGCACCGGACAGCAAGCCGCCAAGGTGAGCTCATAGCAGACGGCTGAGAGAGGGACAGAGACACGGGGCTATGGAGATCTCCACTGTGAACCTTGGAAAACGAGACTATTATTCTAATGTTCGTTTCTCTTCAGATGGGGGAAATGAGGTGCTCTTACAGGTGAAACTTCTACACCCCTGAACACAACACCTGCCCTTTTCGGAGATCTCAGTGAAGGAGCCCTTCTGTGATCTTTTCTCATTGTCTAGATCAGCGGTCGCCAACCTTTTGGACCTCATGGACCACCGTGGTCCGCGAGCCATCGGTTGGCGACCGCTGGTCTAGATGATATCCAAATGCAATGACATCTCTACTCGCCCAGTGAGCGTGTGTTGGAGAATGTCGATGTGCCTGGGGTCTTCGGTTTGGGGGAGTTCACTTTTCCTTGGGGGTTGGGAGTGCTGGTGGTGAACCAGAGGTGGGAAGAATGACCAACTCTGAGGACAGCAGTCCTGGGCTTGGGGTGCGGCTTAAGTGAAGCATCCATCTTATCTAATAACTGCTGTTTGAAATTTTAACCCTGCTATTTCTGGCTTCTGTAAATGCTTGCTGGCTAAAATAATAAGGAAAATAAGACTACTCCCATTCCAGAGAGGCCATTAAACCTTCTCCAGACGAAGTTATCAGTGCTGGCGTCAGGCCAAGCCTTTGGTCGAGGTCTCAAAGCCCCAGCACATAGGGCCCTTTAAGAACTTGCAAAGGGAACTGGAAAACCCTATATTTGGGAGACAAAGAAGGTAAAAAGGTATAAATACGGGAAACTTCCTGTGTGAATTGGCCCAGAATTTGAGAGACATTTTCCTCTGGGCCCGCGTGTAATAATAATAAATGTAACTCCATCTCTCTAAGCGTTGCTTGGTTCTTCTCCGGTTTTTCTGTAACGTAAGGAAGGTTGAGCATTTCTGTGAGAAGCGTCCTGAGGCGGGAGCTCGGGGGGAACTGGGCACGCCTGGACCAGGATATACGCTCCGGGTGTGGATAGCCGCCCCTCGTGGGAAATGCAGGGCTTTGTCGGCGTCAGGACACGGGGTGGTGCGGACGCTGTCTCAGGTCTGTGTGCGGCCTCTGGTGCGGTCAGAGTGCGTGGATGGCCAGGTCATATGAAGAGCTGGCTGCCCAGTGTTGGGTCAAATCTCTGCTTGGCCTGTGTGTTTATGTAGAATCTGGATGAGGCGATAATCAGGAGCCCAGAGCTCCTCAAGCTTTCCTCGCTCCTGCTCCACGTGTTACACGGAAGTGTCCCAATTAGGTGGTCCTAGGTCTCCCTCCCTCCCCGTCCTTCCTCCCTCCCACCTGTCCGTTTACTCACTAATTCATTTGTTCATATAACCGACATTGATGGAACCCCTCCTGTGGCCTATAGCAGCCCTTTTGCTGGGGTGGGACACACACAAGCACGTGGGGTTCAGTGTTAGAGTCCGACTTGTGCACAACTGCCCTGAGCAGAGCGGAGGGCCCGGCCACTGGCCGTCAGGGGTAAGGACCTTTCCTGGAGGAAGTGAGCTTGAGCCGAGCCTTGAAGGGTACAAGCAACCTCTGCTGGGAACAGAAGACAGGCGAGGCCATCAGCTGATGGGGCGCCGTGTGCAAGGGGGGGGGGCTGGGTATGGCAGCCAAGGGCAGCTGTGCAGATGCTGGGAACGGAAGTAATCCTGCCTGGGCCCCTGGCAGTGTGCGGAGCCACGAGGGGAGCGGAGCAGGTAGAATCACAGCTGCTAACATTTCTTGATCACCTGCTGTTTTCCAGGCCCTGTCCTAGGAGCTTTGTCTGTTTTGATTTAGTCATTACGCGGCCCTACGAGGTGGGCATTAATGCGACCCCTCTCTGCAGATTCTCAGGGAGATCGAGTGTTGCGCCCCAGAGCACACAGCTAGAGAGCGGGCAGCAGGGCTTCACCCGGCGGCTGGGCTCCAGAGCCTGCACTTGCACCTCTGGGCCAGGCTGCGGCTCTGGTGGCCTCAGGTTCGCCTTGACAGGTGACGAAGTGACTCTGTCCTAGCCCCGGCCCAGTTCGCAGTGGCAGTCACCAGGAGTGTGAGATGGCTTTCTTACTGTATGTGAGGCTCGCCTTCCTTAGGCCAAGGGGAGGGGAGCTGTTTTGTATCAGAGAGACAGCACTGAGGGTAGGGACGTATCTCTTTATTCACCCATGGACGTTCAGTGCCCGGCACAGAGCCTGGTGCACGGCGAGGACTCACTAAGTACCTGTGGGATAGACAGTAAGTGCATTCACTGGTGTTAACTGTTCCTCTTTTGAGAAAGTGAATTCAGACTTCCTCAGGGTTATGCTTAATTTCTCATGTGAGAGGTAAATGAACTTAAAACCAGTGCATTCCACCAGGACCTTGCTTGTTATATATATCTATAACTTCATGGATATCTGAAATATTCAATACCCAAGTCAAAATGTAGACAGATTAACTTCTTCCAGAATTATGAATTGATGAATTGGGGGCGGGGGGTGCCCACTGTGCCACTTGTATCTACTTTATCGAATGAGTGCATTCTCCAATTCACAAATTGTCTGAACTTCCCGCGGCTTTTGCAAGGTCTTATGTGTCTATGATTTTCATAAGATCTATGCTCTTTCTTTTGAGGATGATCAAAAGTTGACTGTTAGTCTTTGGCGCTCCTAAGGATAGGGTCGGTAATAGAACGCTGGGCCAGTGAGGTTTAGGGATAGAATTTGCCCGGTGCCATTATTGCATCGACTACTTCCTATATATTCCAGCATCACAGATAAAGCTGGTCTTCCCATTGCCAGGAGAGAAGGGCGCCTTCTGTTTGGCCAGCAAGGCGAGGCCTGATGCAGTCTGTCCGTCAACACTGATAAGCTGTGACACCAAAAGGCTCAGAGGATCCCCAGCTGTTCCAGCTGCACGGGGTGCGAGCTCCGTATGCACCAGGGAGGCAGGGGGCGCCGGGCATCCGTTACTGCTCACGTGCAGTCCGTGCATTATTGGGGCAGCCATGTATTTTGAATCTTCATCTTCTGGTCTCTTAAAGAGTGTGTGTTCATGTCACAGCTCCCCTATAAAAGCCTTCCTCCAAAAGAGGCGAATTTTAAGGAAACCAGTCAAAACTAGAGCACGACCATTGTTTTGTAAGAAAGAAACACTTTTTCTTTGATTCCTTTAGTGTATCTGTGGTTTCAATAGCATTCGGTGTATTTCATTCAGTTGCAAAGACTGCGAGGATATCTGTGCCTCACGGTTCACAAACCTGCACAAGTTCGTTCTAATATTTCCATTCGCTCTCAGGACCCTCTCGGGAGAGGGGAGGCAGTGTGGCCCTGTTTTCCCACTCGAGGAAGACGAGGCTAAGGGATTGGTCAGGGGGACGGTGTCACAGACAAGCAGCCAGAGCTCGAACCCAGGTCAGGCTCTGAAGGCCTCCACCCTCCGTTCTGTGGATAAGTCGAGGAAGGCAGGGAATGTGAGACTGAGCGTCCCCCACGGGAGGCGAGTCCACGTACACTGTTCGCTCACAGCCTGCAGGGGAGGGAACTGTTATCGGAGACGAAGAACGTAAGGTTCAAAGAGGACTGAGCGCTTACATGCCAGCAAATGGCTGAGCCCCTTTGGGGAGAGGCGCAGCCCTCGGGAAAGAAAGGTGCTGTCTGCCAGGCGACTGACATTGAAGAGTGCAAAGCCAGCGGGGCAGCTCGCAGAGGCCTCGTCCCTAAGAGGAGGGTCCAGTGGTGCCTCTGCTCTTCTGAGGAACATCTCATTCTCCTTCCAGCCGGTCTCCATCCGGTACCCCTGCTCCTCCACCTGCCAATAGGCTCAGGACATGCAACCTCCCCCCCTCCCCCTCCTTGCCCCCCAACCCCCACCCTGCCTTCACAGGTCGACTTGGGTGGAGCAAGTGTCCATTAAGCAGAACGGTGGCTTTTCTACCTGCGGAATTCCAGATCTTCCCGAGGCCGGTCTCTCCAGGGAAATGAGCTCTGACCTCGGAAGTCTACAGAAAAGCGAGTAAGAAGGAAGATTGAGCCTGGGCGGCGGCGGAAGCAGCTATCTGCCGGGCCATCTAGAAGCTCATCTTTGTGTCACTGGAGTCACTCCCTCCGGCAGGATGCAGCCCGGCTATCGCAGAATCTCCTCGGGTTTCATCCCATTCTGCGCAGACGCCCCCGGAGAAAGGGATGCATTGGTGGCTTACCCCAGCTGTTGTCATCTGTCTTAAACACCTACCTGTCACCTCCTGTGGAGCTTACATGTCGATAAGGGAGGTGGCAGGGAACTTTAGAAACCTCGGCCCAGGCAAACCGCTCGCTGGGGCTGCCGGTGGGAACTGCAGAGGGAAACAGGCCGGGAAGCGCTGTGTGCCAGACCTCCGGCCTCGGGCATGAAGCCGGCCTGCTCCGGGCTCCGGGCTGCCCCCAACCCCGACGGCAGACGCTTCTCCAGTCACATAAACACGAGGCTGCTTGGCCTCTGGCCCAGCGTTTGCTTGCCAGAGCCGGTGGCCACACAGCAGCCCCGCAGGCCGGACCCGAGGACCAGCTGGAAGGCCGGGCCGCCCGGGCTGTCTTTCCTGGCACTGCCAGTGCTCAGGGCCTGGTGCCACTCTAGCACGTGCAGGCCTGGTGCTCCCCTCCCCTGCACCCGCCCCAGCCCAGGATGGATGGCAAATGCCCCAGAGCTTTCTCTCACACCTGGGGCCACTGAGACCAGTCTGGAGGACTTTCGGGGTGCAGAGGGGGAGTGGGTGGGGTGGCCCCAGAGCCCTGCCAGGTCCAGGGCAGCGGCTCTAGCCCATGGGTGGGAGCGGGTGGGGCGATGCTCCTTGGTCGGAGAGGAAGTGAACGGGCCGCACGGGCCCTGCGGGCGGCTGTCTGTTTGAAGTCCAGGCGGCGGCGGGCACAGGAAGCGGTGCGTCAGGTTCCCATTAGCTTGGGCAGAACGGCTCTCGGGCCATGGTAACAATTAAGCCTCCTGCTCCTGGTCCTCACCCCGGGGTGAGGCCCTTTCCTTCCTCACCGAGTGACTTCACGTCGCCCTGGCTTCCTTCTGGCTCGGTTTCCTGCGGGTTCCCGTTACTCCACGGCTAATCTTCTGAGACCACTTATTAGACCACACAGACTGCCGCCAGCGCAGGCCCCGCAGGCCCCGCAGGGCCCAGCAGAAGGACCGTGACTCTGAAAGGCAAGTTGCTTCCTCTGCAAACAGCCCGCTTACCAACAATCAGACTGAGGAACACGGAGGGAAGATAAACGCACTGTGCACCCGCACCCGCACCCGCACCCGCGGCAGGCGCGATCCTCCCTCCTGCGCTCTTTAAAGAGCAGCTTAGAACAGTCACCCCGTCTTCAGAGATGAGGGGGGATGGACAAATGCCTGAAACACGCAGCGGGAAACTGCAAAGATACAGTTAGGATTTCCCGAGGAAGAGGAATGCTTCTGTATAGAGACGAGGCCGGGTCACAGAAAGTGCGTTTGAGCTGAGCCGGGAAAGAGAGGTAGAAGGTGGATGCGTGCGGGAGGGGGCAGGGCCCTGGGCCTCCCAGGTGCTGAGGAGGCCAGTCAGGGCGGAAGGCGGCTCCTGCCTGCAGGGGCCTCCGCAGGGGAAGCGATGCGCACAGGTGAGAGCGATTTGCAGGACCGTGACAGCTGCGGCTGCAGCCAGCCCTCCACCCTGGCCTGTGAGAGGACAGAGAGAGATAGAAAAGGGGGGGAGGAAGGAAGGAAAGAAAGGAAAGGAAAGGAGGAAGAAAGAAAACACCACACCAGGCCTGGGGCCCGAGGCCGCCCTCCCGCCTTCTCCCAGCCCGTCCTGACCCTTCTTCAAGGTCACTCAGGCTGTGCTCACCCCCCCTACCACCTGCACATGCACTTTATCTTGTGCTTCTGCGCTCCTTCCGGAACTCTCTTTGCCAGCCACCTTCTTTCCTATCTTCAGTTTCTTCCCTCCTCGCTTTTACCCACGGCTACTGATCTTCCCTGTCCTCAAAAATAAACACACTCTGCCCTCCTCTAGCACTGCCTGGCTGTCTCCATCCCGCCCACCGCTGTGTCCCGCAAAGGGTCTCCGCTCAGGCTCCTGCCCGGCCTCGCCCGGCCGCACCGCCCGCTGTGCCCTCCGCAGCCAGTGTGTGCCCGGATCTGGATCTGCCACCTTTCTGGGCCTCAGCTCCCTCACGGGGAAATCGGACAGTAGCACTGGTGCTTGTGATTAAGCACAACAATGCGATAACTAGGAGGATAATGCGATTGCAGGGCCTGGTAAGGACAGTGTCTGAGGAGGGCCGCTGGGTGCTGAGCCCTCTCCCTGAAATGCTCTCGGCTCCACCCGCTGCCGGGAAGTCCCTGGAAGGTATCCTCGGCCACTGCACCTCCTGTGTCTTCCTGAGATCCTTCCCGGCTGCCCACCCCACCCCGGGGGCGGCGCTGGCTGCCTCGGCCTTGGTGCCTCGTCCTGCCCGCTCAGAGCTCGTCTGTGGCCCCCGCCCGCCCGCCCTCCTCTGTGCTGATCAGAAGGCGTGTCAGTTCCTTGGCACAGCTGCCAGGAGCCGAGGCCGCTGTACTGGACTCCCTGTGCTCGTCCTCCCAGCCGCCGTGACAAAGGACCGCAGACGGGCGGGCTGACGCGCAGCACCTGACTTTCTCACGGTCCGGAGGCTGGAAGTCGAGCTCCAGGCGCTAGAGGCTCAGTTTCTCTGAGGCCTCGCTCCTCAGCTCGCTGATGACCACCTTCTCGCTGTGTCCTCACGCGGTCTGCCCCCCGTACCTGTCTTGCTAACCTCCTCCTACAGGGACGGCCGGCACGTTAGATCAGGGCCCACGCGTGTGACTCATTTTAAGTGAATCACCGCTTCACTTAAGGCCCCGCCTCCACGGACAGTCCGTGCTGAGCTCCTGGGGTTAGGACCCCAGCAGAGGAACGCTGCGGGGCCACGTTCAGCCGTGACATTGGCCTTGGCCACGCCCCAGGATCTGACCTGCTCCTGTCCCATGTGTCCTTCATTCACTCAGCCACGTGGGGAGACACCAGGAAGGGGCGACATGCCGATGCCGACGGAAGCGCCTTTAAAGCGCCTTTCTGACAGCCTCTGTGGGAAACGGGGTGGGGGGGGGAGTAAGCCAGGAAGGCCAGTCATCACCTCGATGTTCTGCTTTCAGTGGCACGTCCAACCCACAGGGTTAGTCCCTGGAGTTGGGTTTCATTCTCTGTGCACATGATACCCCTGGGAAGACGGCATAATAGTCCACAGGAAGCGAGAGGCATTGCTTCTGTTACTCATCCCCGGGGAGCCACAGGCCCGGCGCGCAGTGGGTCTGCGTGAGCTGAGGTTGTTGTCGTCTCACCGACGCTAAGCTCTGTGAGGACAGGGACACTTCCGGGATCGCTCCTGCTGTGCTCTGGCCTCGGTGGTGCTGAGCGGAAACCAGAAGCTCAATAGTTTTGTTCGACGAGTGAAGATATTTAACCTCCGGGCTCCCCTTCCTCATCTCCTGAGAGCACGGGTATTCACTGAGCGCGGGCCCCGCGGGGAGGCCTTGTGTCGTGTTCTACATGCGTTGTTCTAGTTTCATTAATTTGAAGTAAGTGCCATTTTTGACTCATTAAATCTAATCAATTAGTTTTCAAATGAATTTTGATGAATCCATGTTTCAGATGAGGAAACCGAAGCGTGTGGGCTCAGTAAGTGGTCCAGGCCACACAGTTAGCTGCTGGCAGGGTAGGGCTCCGTGTGCTGTATTCCTGCCTCCTGTTCGTAGCGGGTGGGAACTCGCGGTCACAGCGTGTGCAGAGGCTGGAAGGAGCTCTGTAAAGGAGCTCAAGAAGTAATAGACCCGCCCCTCCCTCCCGACTGCAGGCCACAGCAGCAGCTTTCTTCTGACTGAAACGCTCCCTGACCCTCCATTGGCCCAAACCCTGGCAGCCACTGTCCCAATTTTTTCCGCTCCTCAAGAGAGGCCCTGCTTCATCTGCTCATCACTCATTTTGTCTTGAACCCACTCAAACCCGGCTTCTTCCCTCCTCTTTCTGAAACTGCTCTTAGCAAGATAACCAACACGTAATGAGCGAGAATCCCAGCCACCTCGTCTCCGTCTCGTTTCCCGACCTCTTGGCCTCATTCAACAGAACTGCTGACTCTCCTCCTTAAACACCTTTTCTCAGAGCTTCCTGGTTTTTGTCTCGCTCCCCGGACGCTCCTTCTTCGTCCCCTGCAGCGGCTTCCCGCCTGCACCTCCCTGTCAGTGTCCAAGGGTCTCAGCCAGGAAATTAGGTCCGGAGCCCGACGTTGATGCCATCTGCACGTGACGCTTCCAGATTTCTGTCCCACCCTGGCTTCTCCCTGGCGTTTCGGATTCAAGTGCCCAGCCTCCCATATGGCACGGCCCCTGGCATCTCTAACCCAAAACACGCTGGTCAGTTCTGCACGTCCTCCCCTCGCCCCCCACCCAGACCTTCACAGGCTCCCCTCCTACGCACTGGCTCCCTCAGACGTTCAGGATAAAAAAATCTGAGTCATCTTCCTCCCTTCCCTCCCCCTATCTTCCATTCAGTCCGTCAGCACGTCCTGCTGAGGCTTTGCCTCCGGAATCTCCCTCACATCCATCTATGCCAGCTCTCGCCGTGGAGTCAGGAAGGCATCCAGAGTGTGGGCCCAGCTTCTGGGGGTGTCCACGCCCAGGCTCTGCTAGCTCCAGGACCTCCAGGGTGGCGCACACCCCGTGCCCGCGGTGCTTCCGGCACACCGGGTTGTATGCTGTTCTTAACACAGACCATGCATTTCTGCGTCAGGGCCTTTGCACTCGCGATTCCTGCACCTGGGATTCTGCCTCCCAGATCTTCACATGGCGGCCCCTTCTGACCACTAAGGTCACAGCTAAAATGACATCTCAGAGAAGATTTCCGCACAGAGGATGGTTAAAGTAGCTTCCCACCGACAACTCCAAGTCCTCTGCGAGTTAGGGAAGCGAGCGGCTGAGAATAGGAAGGAACAGGCCTGCATGGACAGACCTTCGTTTGTCTCGCCTATCAGCCACCCGGGGAGGGAGGTCAGGCCTGTGTCGGTGACGTCCCCGAGGACTCTGGCTCCTGCTCACTTTCTCCTTGGCCGCCCTTAACATCTTGACTTTCTTCCTTGTGATTATCACGTCAAGGTCACGAGACAGATGCTGCACCTCTGGGCATTCCGTCTGTGTCCCAGGGGGGAGACGGAAAGGTCAAAGGGTCACAGTCTTTCATTTGGCTTCAAGGGGAACCGTCCGCAGGGTATTCTGCCTGGACACGGGGTGTATGTCACCCTCTACCCCGAGTAGGAAGGGATGTTGGGCACATAAGCATTTTATTTTTTCGGCCTTTACACTCGAGAACGCCAGGGAGAAGGGGGCTGGGGTGACCTGGGGCAGTAATCCCAGTCATTTTATGTTATGGTGTCCTGTTTATTATGGTCAGTTTCCCAAGAACAGTGACCGATCCCCTTTGTTTATGACTATGACTAGGAAAGTCCCTACTGCACAGCCAATAACTAGGTGTTGATTGTTGAGCAAACAAACAAACAAAAATAAATCAATTTGCCTCCATATACAAAGGGTTTCAGGGCACAGGGGGCACTCACACAGCACTCGGCCAGCAGCTGGGAGCGTACGTGCAGATCCCGACACCGCGAGCGAGCTGCCCTTCGGGTGTGAGGAACGGCGTGGTCTGCTCGCTGCGGGCGTGCCCCGAGGACCCGCGGTGTCTTCTGTGAGGTCCACGCTCTCCCAGTTGCTCTTGTGATTGTTCAGCGGACAGAGCTCCCTCCGGCTAGAGAGAAGCTGGGTTCCCCAGCAGCCACGCTGTCTGGGTGCGTGTCTAGTTCTCTGAGCTATCTGGACACACACCAGCTCTAGAATATTATGTAAATATGAATTATATGAAATCTGAACATTATGTACAATATACACAAGCTTGGTCAGGCTCCTGGTCAATTTCAATGCCAACCCACGCTTCCATTTAAAAGAAGGGATTTCAAGCTCAGGGTTGACCGAGGTCCCCGCTGGAAGCCAGGTGTGCCCCGGAGGGTGGGCCCACAGGCAGTCCCTGTGGCAGGGACACTGAGCCTCCCCGGTCTTGCTCACCCTGAGGGAGTGTTGAGCTAACAGGTCCGGCCCAACTCCAAGTCTCAGTGATCCGCAGAGAGAAGAGATTCTGAATCTGCCTCTTGTCTCCAGACGAGCACCTCGTGGACTCAGCCAGGCCCCGGGGAAACAGGAGCTGGGAATAAATATCAGAAGTGTTTCCATTGCAGATCCTCAAGTGCACCCACAGAGCCACACTGACGGGGGGTGGGGTGGGGTGGGGTGAGGGGCGCTTGTCCCATCCCTCACGGCTCACGCCAGGGCTTCCTGCTCGGAGGCCGCGGGGCCGAGGGCTGCGTCAGCTCTTCGAGGTCTCCAGCGTCTCACCATCTACAGCAGCTCGTGCGCAGGCACAGCGAGGATGTGTCCAGGAGCTCTCAGCCGTGAGCAGGGGAGACCGGTGGGCAGCATGGAATGTCCTTGTCATTTTTCATAATAGAAACGCATATTAAACGCATATTAGCCCCCAGTTTAGCCTAATGAAGCCCAGGGACAAGGGACACATACATTTACTGAACAAATATTGACCACAGATGCCGTCCTAGATGTTGAGGATCAAGCAGGGAACAAGTCTACTCTCATAGGGCCGTGGGCCTGACAGCGGGAGGGATAGGATGAACTACGTCAGCAACAACATTGACCAAAGGGACAAAAGTTGGATATAAAAAGAAGAATCCATTTAGAATATGAGCCTACCTGGATGGCTCGGTTGGTTGGAGCATTGTCTTGTACACCAAAAAGTTGCGGGTTCAATTCCTGGTCCGGGCTCATACCCAGCTTGCAGGTTCCATCCCTGGCTGGGGTTTGTATGGGAGGTAGTTGATGTGTGTGTGTGTGTGTGTGTCTCCCTCTCTCTCCCTTCCTCTCTGTAAAAAATCAATGAACAACATATCCTTGGGTGAGGATTAAAATGATAATAATTTAGACTATTGAACTGAGACTTAAGAAGAAGAAGTTCAGGGACAATTCCTCTTAGGAGGAAGATGCCAATCATTTTCCATCGCCACATCCACAGCGTCAGGCCATGACCAGACCGCCAGGAGCCAGGCCGAACCGCCCAAGCCCCCCCTTTGTTCTCTCCGTGCCCTTGAGCCCCACTACCTTCCTCACACAAGTGCCTCAGCTGTACGGCCCGGCCCGGCATTGAGATTTACGAGTGTGTGGCCCGGGGGGCTGGGCTGTGAGCGCCCACACCAGGCCCTGTGGGACCCTGTGCAACGGGAGCCTGTGACAGAGGCTGCAGAAACATCCGCCGACCGTCTGGCAGCGTGAATGAGTGAAGTGGAGTCACGTTGCAACAGGTGAGGGGGAGGTCAGACTTCACGTCAGGCTGCTGAAGTGCGGAGGCAGCTGTGAGGGGGCGGTGGTGCGCACCCTGTCGAGCTCAGCGGGGGGGATTAACCACCCGCTGCAGCCAAGTCACTGCGAGGAGGTCTCTTTCAGCCACTGCCCCTGCTGGAGCACCGGCCGGAGGCCCTTTCCAAACGTGCAAAGACATCTGCTCCTGGGCGCATGGTTGTCTGGCTGATTCAGAGCCTAAACATGGGGGCTGGATGGGGCGGGGTGGGGGGGGGGAGGAGGCAGGATGCATGCAACTCTGATGACTCTTAGGCCAATTCTGAAACATTTTACCTTTTGCTACCTTGGCCAGAAAAAGTGTGTGTGCATGTGCAAGCGTGCATGCATGTGTGTATGTGCGTGACCAGTTTAGCTCTGCAACATGTTTGTAATTTGGTGAATGACACTTACCCAGTAAGTGAATGACACATCGCCTGAGCCATGCCTGTGGTGAAACCACCTCTTTCAGGACTGGGTGTGGACAGCGTTGGGAATAGGGGGGCAAGAGATGAGAGGTGCGGCATGCTTCCCGGGCGCATTGGGAAGCCGCGTGGGAAATAGCTGCGTGCAGAAAGGGGGGCTGAGCTGTGGAGAGCACCCCTTGGCCGCTGGTTTGCCTGCCAAGCGCCTCAGCAGAAATGCCCGGCACTGAGACAGCACAGGCCCAGGCCCCTCCCTTCACCTGCTGAACCTCAGCTTTCTCAGGCCCGGCTGCATGCAGTGACTGGGGTTTTTTCTTCTGCTTCAGAAATGCTGGTCACAACCTGTGAAACTGAGGGGGCTGGGACCCCAGGTGGCTTTAGACCTGGTGAGCTACGGGTTTGACTGAGGTTGGGGTGGGTGTGGAACACCCCAAGGCCTGCAGGGTGTGCAGAGAATGCTGGGGACCCGTCTGAGTCCTGCTCCAGGCGGGTCGTGACCCTGTCTCCCAAAGCAGGAGCGAGCCGCCCCTCCGAGAGGGCCTCCGCCCAGCGCCCGGCTCGCTGGTCCCGATCCGGAGGGTGGGGTTGGCTGTGGTTGAGTTAGGGGTTGCTACCTGCCTGTCGGAGAATGTGATGGCGTGGTGTGTACTTGGGTCCTCCCAAAAGTATCTTTCCATCGTACTTCAAAATGCTGATGAGCTGGGCATGGGCCAGACGAAGCCCTCATCCCAGCCCCATCTTCGTCCCTTTTCTCGCACGTAATCTGAATGCGGAGACTTGACCTGGAGTGCCATTCCCCGGCACGCACAGAGGCCGCGGGGCTGGAGGCCTGCTCCTCGGAGCACTGTCCTGTGCCTGTGGTCATTAGCCGGCTGAAAGCAGGGAGCATTTTCAGTGTTAGCTGTCGGTGCTGTTGCGTCTGAGATGCCTGGAAGGCCCACGAGGGAGGGGGCAGGAGGTCTGGCTTCCTCGCTGGAGTGAAGATTCAGCTCCCAGTGGCTGTGGGACCCCGCCAGGCACGAGGCCTTTTGACTCGCTGACCGACACCTGTCGGGTGCCCACAGGCTGGCGTGCTGCGGGCCCTGGAAGAAGGTGTGTGGGACAACCAGATGACAGGGGACACATGGAGCAGACCATTTCCCGGGAGGCCCAGACCTCGAAGGTTTCCCTTTATGTGGTTCGAGGGCAGCTGAGCAGACAGAGCCAGAGCATCCACTCTGTGCTCCGACACGGACTCCCCGGGAGACGGCCAGTTCCCCGGAGCGAGCTGTGTGCGCACCGCCAGGCCATGTGGCGGTCGGGGGCCTGGTGGGGGTGGGTGCTGGCATGGCGGCCCCTGGACACCTCCAACCGCAGGCCCAGATGACAGACTGCAGACAGCCCTCGGCCAGCACGGGGCTGGGCAAAGGTGCCCCTGGAGACGGCAGAGGGGTGCAGTGACGCTTGGGTGATGAGAGGTGACGTGGTGTTGGAGAAACCCCAAAGACATCTGCTCCTGGGCGTATGGCTGTCTGGCTGATTTTGAATTCAGTCAGCGCATCTTCCGGCCCATTCATCCACTGCCTTAAAGCTGTAGCAACTCCTGGAATTTCTTTGCTAGCATTCCCAATCCTGAAGTTGGTGTTTTCCCTCTAAAATGCTGGCTGTGCTCTCAGAAAATTAGACTTTATTTAAAACCTTACTATGTTTTGCTCTTTCTGTTGGTGAGGACCTGATGTCTGCAACATATGCAGGAGATTAGCTGAGACACGTGTGCGATAGTCCCCTCTTACCCACGGGGGACACGTGCCATGACCTCAGGGAGCCTGAAACCGTGGACGGTACCCATCCCTATGTCACTCTGGTTCTGCCTATACTTGCCAATGATAAAGCTTATTCTATATATTAGGCACAGCAAGAGATGAAGAGCAACAACAATAAAATAGGACAACTATAACAGTACACTGTAAGAAAAGTCACGTGACCGGGGCATTGTGAAGTTCACGGTGACTTGAGCACAAGCCCTGTGATACCAAGACAGCAGATCTGATAACAGACAGCAGATCTGCTACTGAATGACCAACGAGCAGGAAGACGCTGGACAAAGGGATGAGTCATTTGCATCCCGGGCAGGACAGAGCGGGGTGGCAGGGGTAGGGGTGGGGAGGAGATGTCATCTCATTCCTCAGAACCGCTCGCAATGTAAAGCTTATGAATGTGGCGGGCGCGTCCTGGCCAAGAAGCACGGGGCCCAGGAAGCGCCCCTGGTTTGGTGGCGGCTTCAGCTGCACTGCAGGTGCCACCCTCGCTGTGGCCAAGATGCTCCTGCCACGCGGCAAATCCACACTCGGACATTCTTCTGCTCTGGGCGCTGGGGTTGCTCCATGAATGCTCCTCACTACATCAGCTCAGCGTCATGCCCGAGTCCAAATACCACATGTGAGTAAAGTGTGTGTCTCTTGGTAATTTAGTTCTGCTGGTTCCGTCTCGGCTGGGCTTTTCACCCCCCAAATGCTGTCCCCGCAGTCCTTATGCCCCACACAGAGGCAGGAGCGTCCTGCAGACATGGCCCCACGTGCAGGCTCTGGCTTTGGGGGCGTCTGGATTCACAGTTAACCGGGAAAACATGTTTGAGCCAGAGCTGGTGAAACAGCACCGAGTGGGGAACAGAGGCAACAAAGTCTCCCTGCCTGGGTTCAAGTCCCAGCTCTGCCACAGGAAGCCTGGTGACCTGGAGTCAGTCTCACCGTGCCTCAGTTTCCTCATCTGCAAAGTGGGGATGACTGTGATGATGCTGATAGAATCGACTCCACAGGCTGTTGGCAAGTGAATTACACACGAGATGCTTAGGAAAGTCCCTGGCACATAAGAAGTGCTCTTTACTCACTTTGCTGATTATTTTTAAAGAAATAAATTCTTTTAACTATTCCATCCCCCTTTTCCTTTTATCGACACATTGTAACCCAAATCGGACCCTCGGGTTTTGCCTGAGTATGTCTCTGTGACAGCCTGTGTAACTCCATATGGCATCAAAAGCCATCGCCGCTGACCTTGGGCCACTCAACACCAAAGCTGTGATCTGGGGGCTCCTGGGACCTGGCTCCGTGCCAGCCACAGGTGGCCTATTACCTCGTCTCACCCATTACGCCCAATTAAAGGGGAGGTCTTAATCTGCCTGTGCAGCACTTATCACCAGCTAACCCGTCCGACATCACTTCCTGATGCGAAGATCCGCTTCCTCTTTCCCACACAAGCGCAGCAAAGAGACAGACTACCGGACTATCTGGGGAATTCTCAGTCTTTCTAAGTTTTTACTAAAAGATGGTTTCTCCTTCCCTTTGGCTTTTGACACATTTGTAAGTCACCAACATCATAACCTGTTGCAGCTTGGAGCTAAATGCAAATCACCTCTTTTTAAGTCGAAGGAATTATAGAGAATTTTGTAGGGAAATTAAGAAAAAAGAATTTATATAGGTTAGGTTTCCCATTATAAAATAATATACGCGTAATATAGAAATTTAGAAAATACAGAAAAATAAATGGGAAAATTATCATTGATGGCCCCAACCAGCAGTATCTAAACATAAACATGTTAGCCTGTTTTCCTCTGGGATCTCTGTTGGGTCTGACCGAGTGATGATCAAAGTATACACATAATTTCATATCCTGACTTTTGTTTTGCTTGACTTTATAAGTATTTCCCACTTTGCTGTAAATTCTTTGTAAAGATTTATGACAGTTGTATGGTATTCGACTATGTTTAATTATTTGTTTTCTAATACTGAATACTTAGTGTACAAATTATATCTAATATTTTCAATGACCTTTCCCCCCAATGTTTTTTGGGTTTGGGGGGGCATTGATTTCAGGCAGTGGAAGACCATATGTAGGTCAAAGGGCATAAACATTTTGAAGGTTCCTGATTCACACTGTTTAATACTAACTCTCTGTTCCAACTTAACCCTCCCGAGAGAAGGGGCAACAGGGCATCACAGAGGGCAGCATCTCCTCCTAGCGTGGGCATAGGATGGTGGCAGGGCCACCTCCTCCCCTCCTGAGTCCCACCCCCAGCCTTCTTTTATTATTGTGACTAGAGGCCTGGTGCACGGGTGGGGTCCGGCCGGCCCACCCTGATTGGGGCCAATTGGGCTGGGCCAGCCAGGGGGAGGGGCCTCAGGCGGTTGGCCAGCCCCACCCCCTGGTCAAACTCCAGGTTGAACTCCAGGTCCAACTCCTGGTGGAGGGGACAATTTGCATATTAGTCTTATATTATATAGGATAAAAAAATAATAAAATTTACAATTTCAACCACGTGTAAGTGGTCAGTGGAGGTAAGTCTATCCATGTGGTTGTGAATGGACCTCTGGAAGTTTCACATCTTGCAGCCTGTACCCATCAGAACACAATTTCCCTTTTTTCCTGCCCCTGGGCCCCTGGCAAACCCATCATCTGTTTCTGTGAATTTGAACACTTTCGATACTTCACAGAAGTGGGCTCCTGCCTCCTGTCTCCTGAGCGCCGGCTGGGAGCTGCTTGAGGTGGGTGTCTCACAGAGTGCCGGTGGGCGAGAGGCCGGCCAGCACCCGCCTGACGGCCCCAGCCCGTGCATTGAGCTCCCCATCCACCTGGGTACCTGCTTGGACGCCCACAATCACCCTAGTATAACGTGGCCCAAAGCCTGGTCTTTGTCTTCCAAGTTGCCCACCGCAGTGAACCTGACCATCACTCATCCAGGTGTGCAAGGTGGAGACCTGAAGTGGTCACCAACGCCTCCTAGTTGCCAATGGCCAAATTGAGTTTGATCTTATGCTCGGTCGTTCCAGCTTCTGAGCAGCTCCGGAAGCTGCCGTCCTCTCCACGCCTCTCAGTCTCTCATGGGGTCAGTCCCAGACCCCTCCCCCTGCCTCTAGCCTAAGTCCCTGCAACCCATCCTACAAACAACCACCCAAGCTGCCTTTCTTTCCTTTTTTTAATATGTTTTTATTGATTTCAGAGGAAGGGAGAGGGAGAGAGGAATAGAAACATCAATGGTGAGAGAGAACTACTGATCAGCTCTGCCTCCTGCATGTCCCAGTAGATCGAGCCCACAACCGGGGCATATGCCCTACAAGGAATAGAACCGTGACCTCCTGACTCATGGGTCGATGCTCAACCACTGAGCCACACTGGCTGGGCCCAAGTTACCTTTCTAAAGGACAAGCCTGATGATCTTACTCCTTTGCTTAAAATCTCTCATGGCATTTAGGATAAAGTCCAAGGTTACCTCAACAAGACTTTCGGTGACCCCACCACTCCGGCCCTGCATCAGCTGTGCTCACACTCGAAGGCCGTGGTTTCGGTACATCCGGGTACCTCTTTTCAGGATGCCCTTGCTCCCTTCTCTTGGCCACTTGTCACTCTAGCATCAGATGAGTCATCCTTTCTGTAGGAGCCTCTCCCAAGTCCCTGCTGGCTCTGGTGCCCTTGTCTGGCGCTCAGGGTCCCCAACACAGACCTCCACTGCGGAGTCACCCCTAACTACGGGTTTACCAGCTTATCTGTCTCCTCCACTGAATTTGGAAACTGCTTAAAGGCAGGTTCAGGGTGTCTCATCGCTCCACCTCCAGCCCTGGGCAAGTGCCTGGCTCATAGGAGACACTCAAAACATCTTTGCTGACCCGGCCTGTGTGGCTTAGTGGTTGACACGGACCCATGAACCAGGAGCTCACGGTTAGATTCCTGGTCAGGACACCTGCTAGGTTTCAGGCTCCATCCTCAATGGCTGTGTGTGTGTGTGTGTGTGTGCAGGAGGCAGCCGATCTCTTTCATCGTTGATGTTTCTCTCTTTCTCTTCCTCTCCCTTCCTCTCTCTAAAATCGATAAAAACATTTAAAAAAAATCCTTAATCGTGCGTGTTGAATGAAGTTACCCTCCGTCTACCTGCCCGGCCCCTCTCCATGGAAAGAGCAGAACCTTCTGCGTTGCTAGAACATATTAGGTTAGACCCCCGCGGCCTTTAAAGAGCCAGCCCCCCCCCTTAGTTATAGAAAGGGGTGTGGGGGACATTGCCTTCCACGTGGGCCTTCCATGGTGAGCACCAAAGTGTTGCTGAATCTTGCAACCCAACAAAGGCCAAGACACTCAGAAGCGGTTTTCTTTTCCCTGGGCGGTGGGACCTGTCCTCTGTGCATGGCCTCCCCCCCTCGCCACCCTCCCCCCCCCCCCTCCCCCCCCCCCCCCCCCCCCCGCGCCTCCTACAAGCTCAGCACCCGAGCGCATCAAACTCAGAGCCCGGCCACTGGCTCAGAAGTCACCGATTGGAAAGTCACCGCTCTTCCTCCTCCTTTCCTGTGGCACGTGCTTGTCTTATTCGGAGTTGAGCTCAGACTTTTTACAATTTCACGCCACACTTTCCCGGGGAAGACTCGCCCACCGAGATGGTGGAGGAGTCAGTAAGGCCTCTCTGACATGAGGAGTCTAATGGGACTTTCTCCTTTCACCCGCCCCTCCGCTCCTCCGTGCCTTCGCCCCACCGTCAGCACGTCTCCCCCTTCCCACTCCCTCCCGGGCGGCAGGGACGAGCCGGGAGGAGCCGGAGGAGCCGGAGCCCCAGCCTCTGCGCCCACAGGAAGCGATCTTTCTGCCCGGGGCGGCCGCACGCCTCCCAGCCGGCCATCGGCTCCGACTAATTAGCACACGTGATGGGAATTGGGAACAAAGTCGCCAACAATAGGAGCGTGGGAACCGGGGCTGCGCCGCCTGGCAGCGCCCCTCCCCCGCCCCGCCCCCGCCCCCGCCTGCCGGGAGGGGCCCGCGGGTCCGGGGCGCCCGGCCTCCGGGTCGTCCCTCCGGCGGGAGCTTCGGCACACAATGGGGGGAAACGTGGTTAGGGAGCCGCAGCTCTTGCCAGGTCACGCGGGAGGTCGGCTCCCCTTTGTCCGGGAAGAGGGGGAAGAAAGACGGTCACCAGCCGTCCTCCCGGCCGCAGCTCAGGGGCCCGCCCCGAGGAGCTGCCCCCCCCCCCCCGGACGTGTGCGGCCGCTGCGGCGCGGGGTGCAATCCCGGGAAGAGTGGTCCCCGCGCTTTCCGCGCGCAGTGCGGCTGCAGCAGGGGAGGCGAGGACCCCGAGCAGCGCCCCCAAACCCCGCTCCCCTTAACCAGCTGTGGGACGTTCCCTGCGCATGCGCCCCGAGTCCTGTCCAAGGTGATGTCAGAGGTGGGCTGATAGAAATTGGCTTTCCCCGTTTCTCAGTAAGCCACGTTCCATATACGATCGCTTTCCTGAGACGTCCTTCACATGCCCATTTAAAGGGGGCGATTCCATAGCTTTTAGGACACTCACAGGTCAACGCCACCATCGGTAGGGTCAATTTTAGTACATTTTCATCTTCTCAAAAGATAACAAAAAAACAAAAAGCCCTTTAACTTTCCCTGCCCCCACATTCCTCCCTTCCTCCCTCCACCCCAGGTCTAAGCAGTCACTCAAGTGCTCCATGCCTCTTCTAGCCTTGTCTAAAGTAGGCCTCGCCTGGACTGTCCATCGCAGTGGAATCCTGTGCTGCCATTGCTGGGACTGCTTCCTTTCACTGGGCCTGTTTTCAAGGTTTATCTAGGTTGCGGGGGAGTATGTCAGTCCTGCCCTTTCATGGCTGACTAGTATCCAGCTGCACGGGCTATAAACACAGTTAGTGTACCCATTCATCTGTGATGATGGACATTTCCACCTTTTGGCCATTATGAATAACTAGAGGCCTGGTGCATGAAATTTGGGCACTGGGGGGGGGGGTGTCCCTCAGTCCAGCCTGCACCCTCTCCAATCTGGGACCCCTTGGGGGATGTCTGACTGCTGGGTTAGGTCCGATCCTGGCAGTCGGACATCCCTCTCACAATCTGGGACTGCTGGCTCCTAACCGCTTGCCTGCCTGCCTGCCTGATTACCCCCTAAATGCTCCCCTGCTGGCCTGATTGATGTCTAACTGCTCCCCTGCTGGCCCGATTGCCCCCAACTGCCCTCCCCTGCTGACCTGGTCACCCACAACTGTCCTCCCTTGCCTGCCTGATGGCCACCAACTACCCTCCCCTGCCGGCCTGGTCACCCCAGTGGAAGCCGCGTGGAGCAGCAGCTGGGACCTGCTCCCTGGCAGGGCTGAGGGAACTCCAGGGAAGCTGTGCGGAGCAGCAGCAGGGACCAGCCCCTGCTGTGCGCCGCCATCTTGTGACGATGTTACTGCGTGAGGTTTAATTTGTATATTACCTCTTTATTATATAGGATGCTGCTATAAACATTTGCATGCACATGTTTATGTGTGGACATGCTTTCACTTCTCTTCAGTAAATACCTACGAGCAGAATTGTTCCTTGTGTGCTCAATTTATGTTTAACTTTTAAGGAAACTGACAAACAGCTTCCACATTGGCCATGAGTTCCCAGCCAGCCATGTGTGGGCTCCTCAGCCTCTACAGGTCCTTGCCATTTCTTGCTATGGCGTGTCTTTTTTATCATCACCCCGCTAGTGAGCTTCTCAGTTTTCCCAGTGCTAAATTGCTAAAGCCTTTCTCTGGGTGAGACCTGGAACTTGCATAGTATATTCTAGAAGGGTCATGAATGGTAACATACTAAATCAGCTGCTAAAGCACAATAGTTTCCAGTGAAAGCTAGTGTACAAAGTAATTATTTACAAACATGTATTTGACTGATGGCTGAGCTGGTCTGGTTAGGAGCTGATTCCGTCTGGCACTTCCCCCATCCACCCCCCACCCCCACCCCCCGAATCTCAGCTTCTACTGTCTGTAGCAGACAAGTTACTCTCATACTATGTGATTTAAAATGACCCCGTATATTCATAATTTCAGCTGGCAGTAAACCCTTTCTCTGGTTTGTGTTGTCCAAACCCAAAGTCATTTCCTGGAGCCAGGGTGTTTGATCAGGTTTCAAGTTTATTTAGATATAAGCATAAATTCTCATTTATAGGAAACTGCTTTTGTAATAACAGGTATAATGTTTCTGTTTACATGACTAGCTGCAGATCAACAAAGGGGTGGGTTACCATGTTACATTAAAACAATTTCAGGCAGTAACTTGTATTTATAGCAAAAAAGCAGGGGAGAATCCCCTCCTCGCTTAACCTAGTTGGTTCTCAAATTCAGAAATGACTGCCATAACTTCCATTTACTTCAGTGTAGCACAGAGATGTATATCGCATGTAATTATTAAAGCAGGAATATATTGTAGTTGGAAGACGTCATATTCAACCAGGTGAGCAACAGAAGTTACAGGTGAGGCATTTACTGCATCCTTTGTGGGTGTGGCGGTGAGTATCAATCTTAGCCGCAGGTAACAGTCACCTGGAGAGTTTGCCCATGCCATCCCGGACTCACTAAATCCGAGTGCCCAGTTTTTGTTGGTATTTTGGGGGGTTGGGGAGCCTAACTTCAGTCTTTTATACCAGATCCCCTACTAGATCCCAAGTTCATTCAAGTTGGTCTAACTGGTGGTTCTCAAAGTGTGGTTCTGGGACCAACAGCAACATCACCTGGGACCGTGATTGAAATACACGTTCTCGGACCCAAGCAGACTCACTGACTCAGAAGCCCCAGGAGAGGGGCCAGCAGTCTGGTTTAGGGAGTCCTCCCGGTGATTCTGACGTGACAACTACCGATCTAGCTAGAAATCCTGCACTGTGGCTCCACGTTGGACTCACTGAGCATTCAAAAGCCTGCTGATGCCTGGCTTCCGTTCCCAGAGATTCTGGATTTATTTTGAGGTCTGTAATAAGAATTGGGATTAGAACAAAATAAAACTGCCTCAAGTTATTCTAATATGTGGCCAAGTGGCGATTTGTGAACTATAGATCTAAACTGCAGTTCCTAAAGTATGGCCCTAAACACGCCTCAGTCTTTCCTGGAAAGTTGAAATACAAATCCTTGAGTTCGCTCTAGACTTACTGGATCAGACCCACTCCAGGTGGGGCCCAAGACCCTGTGTTTTCTTAAGTCCTTCAAGTGAGTCTGGTGCTCACTAAAGTTTGAGAACCACCAGGCCGAATGGTGTAGTTCTAGGGCCTGAAGTCATATATTGTATATTTTATATTGAACTCTGAGATACCCAACATATATGTAAAGCTTGAGAACTACTAGTCTGAACAGCATAGTTCTAGGGTTTGAAGTTGGAATACATATACATACATATATATATATATATATATCCTATCTAATAAAAGAGAAACATGGTAATTAGCCGTACAACAGCTACCCTTCCCATTGGCTAATCAGGGCGATATGCAAATTAACTGCCAGCCAAGATGGCGGCCGGCAGCCATGCACTGAAGCGAACAGGGAGGCTTGCTTGCTCCAGTGATGGCGGACTCCAACGTTCCCCGCCTGACTTACCGGCCTCTCAGCTGCAACTCTAAGCAACTATGTTGCAAATATAGAAGCTAAACAAAACCCCAGAAACCTGCTTTAGTCAGCTGGGCTTCAGCCAGCCGGACCGCAACATTGTATCAAATACAGAAGGTAAACAAAGGCCAGAAACCTGCTTTCAGCAGCCGAGGCCTCAGAGCTAAAGCTGGCCCAGAATAAAAAAGAAAAAAGAAAAAAAGGAGCGGTTGGGAGCTTCAGTCACCCACCAGCCTGAAACGGCCCTCAGCCCCTCAGCCAGGCTGGCCAGGCACCCCAGTGGGGACCTCCACCCTGATCCAGGACACCCTTCAGGGCAAACCAGCCAGCCCCCACCCGTGCACCAGGCCTCTATTCTATATAGTAAAAGGGTAATATGCCTCCCAGCACCAGGATCAGCGGAGCCGCAAGGCCTCCCAGCACCGGGATCAGCATGACAGGGGGCAGCGCCCAAACCCCCTGATCGCCCTGCGGCTCTGTGTGTGACAGGGGGTGGGGCCACAATCTCCCTATCCGCCCTGCTCTGTTCATGACAGGGGAAAGCGCCCCAACCCCCTGATTGGCCCTGCTCTGTGCCTGATAGAGGGGAGCTCCCCAACACCCTGATCGCCCTGCGGCTCTGTGTGTGACAGGGTGCAGCGCCCTAACCCCCTGATCGGCCCTGCTCTGTGTGTGACAGGGTGCAGTGCCCCAACCCCCTGATCAGCCCTGCTCTGTGGATGATAGAGGGCGGCCTTCCAACGCCCCCCCCCTCCCACGGGCCCTGCTCTGTGTGTGATGGGGTAGAGCCATAACCTCCCCATCGGCCCTGCTCTGTGTGTGACGGGGTAGAGCCATAACCTCCCCATCAGCCCTGCCCTGAGTGTGACAGTGATGGCGCCCCAACCCCCTGATCGACCCTGCTCTGTGTGTGACAGGGGGCGGTGCCCCAACTCCCCTATCGGCCCTACTCTGTGAATGACAGGGGGGAGCTCCTCAACCCCCTGATGGGCCCTGCTCTGTGAGTGACAGGGGGCAGCGCCCCAACCCCCTGATTGGCCCTGCTCTGTGCGTTACAGGGGGTGGCGCCGCAACCTCCCCATCGACCCTGCCTTGAGTGTGACAGGGGGCGGTGCCCCAACCCCCTAATCGGCCCTACCCTGAGCGTGACTGAGGGTGGCATCACAACCTTCCGATCCGCCCTGCTCTGTGCATGACAGGGGGCAGCACCCCAACTCCCCAATCGGCCCTGCTCTGAGCCTGACTAGGGGCTGCACCTAGGGATTGGGCCTGCCCTCTGCCACCCAGGAGCAGGCCTAAGCCAGCAGGTCGTTATCTCCTGAGGGGTCCCAGACTGCGAGAGGGCACAGGCCGGGCTGAGGGACGCCCCCTCCCCCCCGAGTGCACAAATTTTTGTCCACCGGGCCTCTAGTATATATATATAAAAGAAAGAGTCATAGTTCAATACAAAACAAGGCAGTGGGCCCTGGAGGAATTATAACAGTTTCTCTGTTTATATAATTAACACGTAGTATTAAGTTCTATTATTACCACTGTAATGTTCACCTAGTTTTTAATTATTTTGCCTTTGCTGATGGAAAGGATGGTCTCCTTTGCGCTTTTATCTTTTATTTGCTCGTTTATTTGGGTTGCAGGGGCCTGCACATGTCATTGGACACAGAGAAAACAATGGCTTCCTTTCTTCTCCACGGAGCCCTTCCCACGGGAAACTTATTTGCAGAGTCCATGGTCTCTCAAGCAGTTAGTTAAGAAAGTAACTAACTTTCTTAAACACCAAAACCATTACCACCAACAGCAAAACCATCCCCAAATGCAAAGAGCTCAATTTAGGAATTCAACATCTATCCGGCCTTAACTGGAAAAGTGCTCAGTTCTGATCATTTTAAAGATCTTGGCTGACTTCAAAGACACAGAGCTGAATGTTGTGCCTCTCAATGTGATCTGATAGACTCAAACCCCTCCCACCTTGTTTTCTCAACTGCCCTCTGATAGACCAAGTTTCTCTATTAACAAAGACAATGGTCTTCAGAACAGCGGTTCCCAAAGTGCGGTCCTTGGTCCAGCATCACCGTGGCCTCCCGGTAACTGGTGGGGCTAAGAGCTGAGAACAACTGTTTTAGAGTAAGCAGTCCGGGCACGATTCTCCACTCGCTGCATGATCTCCATAGAATGACATGATGAGTATCGCTCAGTGTCCCTTCAGAACTCCTTTCTCTTTTTCTTTCCCTTCCTGAAATCGTAGCCTTAATCCTGGTACATGCCTAGCAGGTTTCCAGGTAATTCTAGAACTTCTGTCTCTTACGTGTGTATTCTTTTCGTATCCCCTCACCTGTGCGTAATGGGGATTCATAACCTCCCCAGTCTGTCCTGAGCCTAACTAAGTTGTCTTGTCCTGTTGCATTGTCTTTGTCCTCACTGGCGTGGTCATCATTTTTCACCGGACTGTCCCTCTCCTACTCCATGTCCTTGCCCTGGAGGTCCTCTTCTCCCACCATGGCACAGCCCACCAAACCATCTCCAAACGCCACCCATGCCACACCTACATGCAGAGAGAATAAAGGAAGCCCGGTGCCCTGACCCATTGCATCAAAGCATCTCATCCTGCAGAATTCTTTCTTCACTTACATCTGTCAATATACCCTCTCTGTCTTGCACGTAAGGCCTGGGTCCTAGAAACCAGGTCCCAGGAGTAAACGTGTGGAGGAAGCAGTGGGAGAAGTCCTGCTAGGGAGCATCACAGCTGCCTCCTGGGCTCCTTACCTGTCGGCCTTGTCACAGAGGAGAGCCAGAGAGAAAATGCTGACACAGAGGACACTGTGATGTGCTGCTGTTCGGTCTTCTCTAAGCTCTCAGGTGTGTCCACCCCGTTCAGTGCTGTGGGCCTGCGTGTCCAATTCAACAGTTCAAGAAGGAAGAATGTTTGCAGTCTAAAATATAATGCCTCATGTGGAAAACTCTTAATGCGAGATCTGTGTGCGTGCACACGTGTGTTTTAAGGGGATCTAAGTTCACATTGATAAACGCCAAAGAATTGTTCATGAAACTTCTCTTTCTAAACACATTGTAATAAGAATGAGATCTTCTGTGCTCCAGAGAGAGGGCGAGCGATCGCCTGGCACTTGGGAGTTGATCCTAGAGGGATGCCCAGTTTAAGGATGAGAGAAGGGAGACCTTAGTAAATCGCACTCTGGGGTTGGATGTGGGTGGGTGGGGTAGAAGCCTGAAGAGAGTCCGGGCTCATTGGTCTCGTGTCCCAGGGAGAGGCCAGTAGGGCCAGTTCTGCACGGTGGGAACCGGCAGCAGAGATCAACATTGTCATTTGATGAGCAGCTCAAAAAGGAGAGGGACAGGAGGAAGATTCCAGACTGAACCCCATGCTCCTGTTAAATGGTGACACCTGTCAGAAACACCAAGCCCTTTGCCATTTATTTGGAAAGAAACTTGTCCTATTTCATTAATTTGTAATTGATAAGGGATTTGAAACGAAAATTTTTTAAAATAAAAATATATCTTTGATGCTGTAAAAATGGGGTCTTTTAAGTGGGAGAAATGTATAAAATATTTTGTTTAGCTCTTTCAATTACTGATAAAGTAAAATCTGATGTGTTTTGCTTTGTTAATCCTATCGGAGGATTTTTCCCCCGATTGATTTTTAGAGAGAGTGGAAGGGAGGGGGAGAGAGAGAAAAACATTGAAGTGAGAGAGCCAATTGGTTGCCTCATGCACAAGCCCCAACCAGGATGGGGAACCTGAAATCCAGGTATGTGACCTTGACTGGAATTGAACCTCCCACCCTTCCGTTCACAAGCTGCTGCTCTAACCATTGAGCATGCTGGCTAGGGCAAAATCCGATATATTTTAAAAGCTGTGGAATAGAACACATCTATAACAGAAATGCCTACCTGGAAAGATACATTAGCATTCTATGAGTTTCAAAATAGGAATTGTCTTAGTCAACTGCCATAACAAAATATCAGAGACTGGGTGGCTTAAACAACACAGATTTATTTTTTCATAGTTCTAGAGGCTGGAAGTCTGAGATCAGGATCCTAGCACAGCCAGGGGCTGGTGAGAGCTCCTTCCTGGCCTTCAAAAGGCTGCCTTCTCACTGCCCTCACCTGGCAGAGAAAGCATAGCTTTCTGGGGTCTCTTCTTATAAGGGCACTAATGCCATCATGGGGGCCCCACCCTCCTCTAAACCTAAAGGCCTCATCTCCAAATACGACCACACTGTGGGGAGGAGGGGGGTTAGGGCTTCCACATATGTAGAGGGAACACAATTCAGTCCATAGCAAAAATGACATCCAAACACCTTTTGCTTCTTTCTTTCTCTTGTATCTGGAATGTTGCCTGGCCCCACTAGCCTCTGAGTACAAGCAAGGTCACCTGAAGGCCCAGATTCTAGTGACTGCCTGTGGGATCTTGGCCCCTAAGTTCAGCTCGGCCTGGGCAGTGCCTCGTTGATGTTCAGGACCCAGGTCACCGCCACCAGGCCTTGCCAGGCCCCCCAGCTCTCCCTGGTGAACTTACCTGCGTCTCAGAACTGCCTTTGGCTAAGTACGCGTGCAGGAGTGGGGTCTGTGTTGGACGACGCACCTCCGCAGCACGTCATTTCTCAGAGCCATTCATGGCCGCGTGCGCCCTGACATCTCTGAGTTTCCCCAATCTAATTGAAAATAGAGAAACTTGGGAGTACGGTTCTGTGAAATGCGCTTTGGCATTTTAAATATCCCCTGCCCCATCCTGAAGGAATTTACTGGCAGGAGCAAGAAAACCTACAGAAACAGCCTCTCGGGGCCAGGCCCAGCTCAGGATCAAGCAGCAGCCCTATGGCCATCGTGTGGCGGTGCACACAGGCTTTGTCTCGTTTCGCTTTCAAAAGAAACAAAGCAGCAGGGCTGGTGGCTCAGTTGGTTGAGCATTGTCCTGTGCATAGAAAGGGTGCCTGTTCGATTCCTGGTCAGGGCACATGCCCGGGTTTCCGGTTAGATCCCTGGTCCGGGCATGCATGGAGGCCAACAATCCATGTTTTTCTCTCACATGGATGTCTCTCTCTCCCTCCCTCTCCCTCCCTTCCTCTCTCTAAGCATGTTCTTGGGCAAGGATTAAAAAAGGAAAAAGAATCAGATGTGTTACTAGGATCTCCCAAAAAGGGCATGCCTTTAAAAACCAAAAACAAATGTTGGGGGATTATTCTTATTTTACAGATGCGGAAACTGAGACTCAGCAGAGAGAGGTCACAGGCTCCAGTGACATTGCGAGGAAAGGGTACGAATCCAAGCAGGAGACTCGGGGTCCTCTCTCCCGCTGCTCTGCGCTGGGCCCTGCGGGGTTTCCACTTAAACAGCTCCTTCCTGCAGGGCTAAGGCCAGGGGTCTTCCATCTGACCTGGATTAGGAGCGTGGGTGTGGCCGGGCACTTCTGCACAGCATGGCGGGACAGGCCACCAGGCAACTGGGCACTTGAGACAGCATCTAGAGAAAGCAGCAGGTATGAGAACAGAGGAAAACTGGCACTTTTCAGGGCTCTGGTCTGACAGTTCTGGGTGACAGTTCTCGTGGCTTCTGACAGGGTGTGTTCCCAAGTACGCCACTCATTTATACACACACTTACAGCACAGTCTGCTCAGGGGGTGGTCCCTAATAAAAGACTCAGAAAACACAACGTTCCTTAATGAATAGTAGGTGCTTATGTTCTGGCTCTACGCAACATAATCTAGTGCATCTAACGAGAAGCACTGGCTTGCTCACCCTCTTAGAAGGGAACTACTTTCTAGAGTTTTTAATACGTCCAGTTACTAGACAAGGATTTCTTCCTCCTTTGAGCCTCATTAGATGTGCAACAGAATCTCAGAAGAAAACCAAAGGGTACCTACACTCAGTTATGTGCTCACCGGTAAATCAGGTATATTAATAGCTAATAATAACAGCTGCTGTATATGAAGTACTTACTAATGCCCAAGCACTGTGTAAATGCTTTACATAGTTGATCTTATTTAATCTGTGAGAATGGAAAATAACTTGTTGGGTGGATGAATAAGAGAGTCAGAGTTGAGAAGCAGGGGAAATGGAAACTTTAAATATAAACCTTTGTGTTTTTTTTTAACAGAACAAGTGAAACTGGATGTGGGAGAACCATTTTGTGTAGGTACCAGTGTGGAGCCAGCAATCCCCCACCTCGCTTTGTCCTCTCACCACCCATCTGCGCGTGTCAGCGTCCCTACAGGGCCGGGGCAGGAAAGCTGGCACCACAAATCCAGAGGCTGGGGCAGTTACAGACCCTCAGAGGGGCAGTGGGCACCCGGATTTCTGGGGCAGGGTGTCCTGTCACTTTGGGGAAGGAACAATGTCAGAGGGTCAGAGGGAAGCTGATGGGTGTGGGTGGATGGTTCCATTGGGTTCGGGGAGGGAGAGGCAGGTGGCAGTTATGTGCTTGATGGCAGACTAGAAAGGAGCACGGAGGGGGAACTTCTCCTGTTGTGCTGATAGCAACCCCCAGAGAGCTCTGCTCCCCGTGAGCGGGCAGGGCAGCAGGACTGATCTTGGCTGCACACTGGCAAGTGGCGTGAGGTGGGATGTCAGGGAGCTCGGGTGTCTGGTGTGCAGGCAGGAACACATTCCAGGTGGTGGGTGGAGGGGCCCAGCCTAGACAAGGGAGCAGAGGAGGCCAGAGGAAGGGCTGGGGGCTGGAGGTGAACGTGAAGTAGCATGAGGTTCAGTGGGAGCCAGGAGGTGGCCTAACCCCTGTATGGGGGCGAGGGGCTGAGAAAAACAAAGGAACGTGAGCATTAGGCTCAGGCCACCCCGTGTGCTGCATTCAGATCAATAATTCAGGAGGGACAGAAACGGAGAAGCTATTTGCAGAGGTGAGAAATCTGTATCACCCTCAACAATACATAGCAAGCCTTCCCCGCCGACAGCCAGCAAGGTCAGCAGCCACAAGAGCAGCCCTGAGAGGAAAACACGGCTCTGCCCCACGGTAGGGGACAGAGAAGCCTGGATTCCAGGTCCAAACCAACCATCTGGCTGCGTCTCCAAATCCTTGAATCGGGACTCAGTCCGAGATCTACACTGTCTTTTTTTCTTTTCTTTTCAATCTGTCCTTTTGGGGACAGGGACTTCACTGAGCATTCAGTGCTGGCCACGCCACCACTAGGCTGGACGTGCCTGGGCGCATGTGTCTGCGTCTCCAGATCAGAGACGGGCAATCCGCAGAGGGCGGCCTCAGACGCAAGGCCCGGCGCCCGGGCGCCCTCTGAGAGCATCTGACCGTCAACGGCTGAAAAAAGAAAACAAAAAAATAAATATCCCAAGGGGCCCTTTCCCCCCACTCTTTAGCCCGGAAAACAAGGGCTCCACTTCCCCGGAAACTGGATGCACAGGCCGATTCATTCCATCCCGGAGGCTGGGAAGGCCCTGCGGAAGCGCGGCCGGCTGCCAGTGGGGGACGTGGCCCCCGAAACCGAAAAGAACATTCGCCGACCCACGTCCTGCCACGCCACACTCCCGGCCCCAGGGCCCGTGGCCACTGTGGATGGCGCCCGGCACCCTTCGCGGAGCGGCCGGCGCTCCGCCCAGCCAGAGGCACCCGCCCCGGCCCAGCCCGGCCCGCGCGGGGCGGCGGCTTCCGAGGCAGCTCGGCGCCCGGATTCCGATTACAGGTTCACACGGGGGGCCGGCCGCCCAGCCCCCGCCGGCGCGCCCTCGCGCGGCCCCGCGCCCCCGCCCGCCTATTCTTCTCCATTCATGCGGACGCCCAGCGCCGCCGCCGCCGCCGCCAGCGCAGCCGCCGTCGCCGTCGCCAGCCGCCGGATTGGCTGGCGGCCGCGGCGCCGGCACTTTCCCACGGCCCGTGGCGCGTGCGGCTCAGCGGCGGCGCTGCAGGCGCGGCCCCTGGCGCGCGGCCAGGCCAATCGGGGCGTGCGGGGCGGGGCGGGCCGCGGCCGCCCGCGCGCTGGGGTCCCGCCCGGCCTCCCCGGCCCGCGCCGCCTCCTTCCCACCAGCGGCGGCCGGCAAAGCCCCCAGGAGCCGCCGCCGCGCCGCCAAGCGGGGGCTGGCACGGGGGCGGTCGCGGGGTTCGTCCTGGCCCCCAGCCTCGTCCGCGCCCCTCCCCCGAGCAGCTGTCAATCAGCGGAGCGAGGAGCCGGATTGGCGGAGGGGAGGCTGTTGCCCGGGAGCCGTCGTCCCGCCCCCGCACCGCCCCCGCGCCCGCCCCCTGCACTCCTCGTCCTCCCCAGGGCCCTGGGAAGGGGCGCAGCGTGGGAAAGGGATGGCTGAGTTTTAACCGGAGGCAGAGCGTGAGCGGATCAGTGTGTGCGGAACCCGAGCAGCCGGCCGCGGAGAGTCGCCGCTGCTGTGAGCTCCTCCCTGCCCGCCGCGCCGACGCTGCCCGGAGCCCCGTGCAGCCAGCATGAAGCGCGCCCACCCCGAGTCCAGCTCCTCCGACAGCGAGCTGGACGAGGCCGTCGAGGTGGAGAAGGAGAGCGCGGATGAGAGTGGGTGAGTCGGCGGCGGCGGAGCGCAGCCGGAGCGGGCGGGCGGTGAGCGCGGGCCGGCCGCAGTGACAGCGGGCGAGGGCCGGCGCCCCGGTGCCCTGCCTTCCCTCTGCCCATCCCTTTGCGCGGGACCCCCAGGCGCTGTCAGGCCCAAGTTGCCAAAACAGTCTGAGTGCGGGGAGAGCGTGGGGCGACCCTCCAGACCCCGACCCTCTCCTAACGGCGATTCCTGTTTGTTTTTTACAATCATTCAGAAACTTGAGTTCGGCCCTAGGTTGCATGTCCCCAGCTACGTCTTCGCAGATCCTGGCCAGGAAAAGACGGAGAGGCGTGAGTCTTTTTACAGTGCTCTTAAAAAAAAAAATTAACGGAAAGAACCACCTCTTCACTTTGGGATTTACAGCCGTAATGGAAGTGTCCTCCTTTGTTTTGCCTGCTTTCTGCAGATCATTGAGAAACGCCGGCGAGACCGGATCAATAACAGCTTGTCTGAGCTGAGGAGGCTGGTGCCCAGTGCTTTTGAGAAGCAGGTAATGGAGGAAGTAGGTAGAGCGCCCAGGGTAGCCACCCTCACCCCAGTCCTTCCCGGTCATTCACTTGAACCCCATCCGTGTCTGGGAAAATAACCGTGTCGCTTGTGCCGGGGAGAATTCATACAGACCCAACACACTTTTGGAAGACAACTCGTTTTGCCTTAGTCTCTACTGTTGGGGTGCACACAGCACAGATATGCATATGCATTTTAAGTTGTTCCCCACGGGCACGTGGTGCCGAGTCAATCTTTTGCTGTTCCCTCCCCCAGGGATCTGCTAAGCTAGAGAAAGCCGAGATCCTGCAGATGACGGTGGATCACCTGAAAATGCTGCACACTGCAGGAGGGAAAGGTACGCGTGCCTGGCCCCTGCCTGGGCCCGAGTTGGGGGCGTGGGGGGAGCCGAGTTGGGGCAGATGGAGCCACTGTGCAGGCCAGGGTCTTTGCAGCTGCTGCCTTGTTTTTACTGTGTGCTTTGGGGGCGGGGAGGGACCCCTGCGAGTTGCGTGCGGTTGCCTGTCTGTCCGTTTTGAAATGCGCAGAGGCTTTTCTCCATTGGATTCATTGCCCCAGCCCCCTGCACATTAGCACCTTCTTATGGGAAATGCCTGTTATGTGTGAAGTGCCCTGAAATTGTGGCAGCCCTGCAGATCAGGTAGCTCCCTCCACATTTGTGTATTGCCATTTTGAGAAGAGAACTTTTAAAAAAGTATATGGTTTTAATTTTATATACAGAATTTCAAGAAAAAGAGCCACCACATGACTCTTGAGGCAAGAAACCTGTTGTGGTGAAGCAGAGCAAACCTAAGGGAAGGTGGGGGGCCAGGGTCTGTGTGTCTGTCTCCAGTCCGGACCAAGTGCCTGCAAGCTGCATGATAACTTACATCTGCGTGTCTAATGCATTTCACTGCTCTGTGGTTTCTCTGCCCTTGATGTATTTTTTTGTTGTTGTTGAGGGAAAACATTAAAGGAACGAACGAGCATAGTTTCATCTGCCGGTAGGGTAGAATTCTAATTTCTGCTCGGCGGCTTCTAATTGGGCTTTGAACTCGCATTAGCGAACACATACGTCTCCTGTTGGTTAATGCAGAGATTTTGGTCGACTCCAAACTATTTCGACTTTGAGAGAGCCCGGGAATGCGGTCTTTTCAGGACGCAGGTCTCTGCTGGGAAGGGCTGCCGCTGGATTGAAGGAAGGCGGGCCGCGAGCAGAGCCTAGAGGTGTTTCTTTTGTTCTCTGCCCCAGGCTACTTCGACGCGCACGCCCTGGCCATGGATTATCGGAGTTTGGGGTTCCGGGAGTGCCTGGCAGAGGTCGCCCGCTACCTGAGCATCATCGAGGGGCTGGATGCCTCCGACCCGCTTCGAGTCCGGCTGGTATCGCATCTTAACAACTACGCCTCCCAGCGGGAAGCGGCGAGTGGCGGGCACGCGGGCCTCGGGCACCTTCCCTGGGGGAGCGCCTTCGGACACCCCCCGCACGGGGCGCACCCGCTGCTGCTGCCCCAGAACGGCCACGGGAACAGCGGCTCGGCGGCCTCGCCCACGGACCCGCACCACCAGGGCCGCTTGGCGGCGGCTCATCCCGAGGCGCCCACCCTGAGAGCGCCCCCTAGCGGTGGCCTTGGACCGGTGCTCCCCGTGGTCACCTCCGCCTCCAAACTGTCGCCACCCCTGCTCTCCTCCGTGGCCTCCCTCTCCGCCTTCCCCTTCTCTTTCGGCTCCTTCCACTTACTCTCTCCCAGTGCACTGAGCCCATCGGCACCCACGCAGGCAGCAAACCTCGGCAAGCCCTATAGACCGTGGGGGACGGAGATCGGAGCTTTTTAAAGAACTGATGCTGTAGAATGAGGGAGGGACCGCTCACAATCCCAGCTGAGCTGGCAGTTGCCGACATCACCTTAAAGTCGTCAGTTATAATAAAGAGGAAACAGGTACAATCCCAGATAAATTCTGTTGAAAGACGAAAGGTTTGTTGTTTTACCTTTTCATTCTTAATGTTTTTTTTAAAAATCATGACATGTATTAGCAGTTTTTAAATTTTGTTCCAAACATTAAATGGAAATAGTGTAAACCGACACTTGCTGATAGGTTTGTACTGTGCCTAATTTACTTTGTAAGCCTATTGGTCTACGAGTGATTCAATTTTTGCCTCAGAGTTTGGGGAATTCTTAGTATTTGGGGGCTGTGTTACATTCTGTTTTTAGAATTAATTTTCCAAACCACTATGCTGAATATTAACGTGAAGCTGTCTGTTAATACTTTGACAATGAAGGTGTTGTATAAATAATATTCTTTTTTGGGGGGGGGGGGGATATTGGATTTTGTATTTCTGAACAAAGCGTTTGACAAATCAGATGATCAGCTTTATCCAAGAAAGAAGGCGAATTCTCTGCCTCCTACAGCAGGAAAGGTGGATGTACAGAGTCCACCAGGAGCCCTGAGTTCATGACCAACCGTCTGCCGGGACCAGACGGGCCGTTCTGGCTTAGTCAGGAGGGAGCCCCATGCGGCGGAGGCCCCTGTTGCAGTTGGCTGGGAGGAGATGAGGATAATTGCATAGACTACCCTGCATTTCCAGCCCCGAGCCGTGTGACGCATTTTAATCTCCCAGATCGCCCAGATGCTAACACGGAGAAGTGCACCAGGAGGGCAGGTGGTCCAGTGGAACGGTCCAGTGGAACCTGTTGAAGGCATACCCTAATTCTTCCAGGATTGGCCATATTTTCTTCTCACTGGAAGCTTTTATGTTGCGTTTTCCTTTTTTGGCGCATGCAGATGTGGCTGTTGAGGTATTTAAAAGGGCTTTGCTGCCTCCTTTTTTGTTTACTTCTTTGCACTCGGGCTATTACAGGTTTATTCGTTTAGCAGGAGTAGCTTGAACACCTCCACCGAGCTGGGCTGGACCTCTGTTGTACTGATGTGCTGTGACTCAATAAAAAAGAGGGAACAAACTATTCTGCTGTGTGTCTTGCACCCCTTGGCCTTTCCCTCAGTTGGCTAAGAAAAGATACATTTTCTCTTGTTTGCATTTTTCACAATCACCAGTTTAACACTTTCATCTCATGTGGAATTCTAAACTGTGGGGATTTCTGCTGTTGAGGGAGATGACATCATGGCCAGGCAGGCTTTGGCCTGACTCCCACAAGGGGACATAGCCCTTTGGCCGTTATGCCCCATGACCTGGCCCTGAACTGGCCGTCTGTGGACCAGACACCTCAGTATCAGGCTGGAGGTGCAGGTGGGAAGGAACTCTGATGAAATCTTATAAAACTGTGTTGACCATTCCAGAAATATTTACTGAGAGCACCTCCTGTGTGCTTGGTCCCATGCTAAGAGAGCAGAAAATTCATTTAATTTCTTTCCTTTTTCTTAAAATGGCAAAATAAGGAAAGCCAAGCGTGGCTCCCTCTGAGTGCCGGGAATCTGTGGCATGGTGAGGGGTGGCAGGCTGTAATTCTGCACCTGCACGGCTCCAGGAATCTTTCCTCCTCTTGTTTCTAAGGAATGTGTTTAACCCTTTAGCTGCATTTGACTCCGGAGCTGTGCAGTGAGGAAGCTGGAACAGAGGCAGCCATCTGGGCCCGGCAGAAGTGCCTTCCCATTGCCTTAAGAGTCTTCCTCCTGCCACTCAAGAGGGTTTCCGTTGGCTCACAGCGAGTTGGCCTTGATCCTGAGGGGGGTGGGGAGTGAGGGAGAAAACCCACTCTGGCGCGTGACAAAGTAGAGCCCTCCTTTTCTTTGCCCAACCACCGAGTGCCTCCTCCCTGCCCTGCTTTAAAAAAATGAAGACTGGCAGCTCCTGCGGGATGTCCCTGCCTGCTTGCTGCCAGCATCAGGCTGGGGCTGGCTCATGAGGCTTCGTCAAGACCAAATTCTGACGTTATTACAAGACAACGCTTTCCCAGAGGTCATTTATGTCGAATTGTGGATGGTACCGACGCTGTTTGATGCAGAGTCCTTCTATTCGTTATCGGACAGCCCTTGCGCCGGTGCGCTGTGACGTCCCTGATTGTGAGCATGGCTGTCCAGCTTCGGACCCGCGGAAATCGAGCCAGAACTAGGGCCAGAGGGCTGCAAAGTTCTGCGCGGGCCTCAGGGCGCTCTGTTTAAGCCCGGCCTGCTTGTGGCTGACCTCAGGAGAGGACGGCAGGCATTGCTTGTGGAAGGAATGCTGGCCTGGAGGTCAGGCGGCTAAGGGCTCCATCTAGTTTTGTTTGTGCCATGAAAATGGGGTTGAGGAAGGGTGTGGGGCAATGGTTCTTAATTCTGTGCTGTTCACATTATTGCAAACTCGATCTTTTATGGGAAGTTTCAATGGTTTTATAATAAACAATTTTTACCGAAAAAAAAAATAAAAAAATAAAAAAACAAAGACTGGAAGGCAAAGAGAAGTTTGGACTTTGAACTTGGGCAGCGACTTTCTCTGTGTGGCCTTGGCCCTTGGTCCCTCTTGTGAACAGAGCTCTGTTTGAGGGCTGCCTGAGCCATAGACACTTTCTGTCACAGTGTGTGATGCAAAGTGTTCTGATGATTTCTGCCAAGTGCCAGTTTAATTTTAGCAACTGCGATTTCCAATGGCGTTGCAGCATTACTGAGCAGCATCGCCCCAGACTGTCTCAGCAGCTCTGACAGGTACTCAGGTTTAGTGGCGGCTCAGGGTAAGGAAGGAGTGAAGGATGGGACATGTTGCACTTGTCACCACCTAGTTACTACATGTTTTTTGTTGTTCTTTAAGGGGGTGTGGAGGTTCATTTTCAAGATTACATAGTTTTTTCAAAGAAATATTTTGCTTTCTTTTTTAACTTTTTTCAATGACAGTTTACATCCAGTATTATTTTGTATTGGTTTCAGGTGTATAGGATAGTGGCTAGACAATCATACTCTGCAAAGTGTTACCCCGATATTTCCAGTACCTTCCTGGCACCATACACAGTTATTACAATGTTATTGACTATACTTTGGTTTCTTTTTACATCCTTTCATGGTGACAGGTGTGTGGAAATGGTGCAGGTGGAATTGGAGCTTCTGGGGAAACAGGATGGAATTATGATGCTAAGCCAGTGGTATGCAGAAAAGTGAACGTAGGAAAAGTCTCACTTCTATTCTGAATTGGCACATGAGAAAACATGCCCGCCGGGGGCCTCAGTGCCAGCACACTCTCATGTTATGCATACGTGTGTAATACTTCTGCCCGGGCAAACAGACACGCGTTAGGTGTCAATAGATATGCCTTATGAGGAAAATAACATCCCTGCTCATAAACAATCTTGAAAGGCCCAATTGATTATCCATTTACTAGTATTCTATGTCTTAAAATGAATTAATATAATGATGGGCAGAATTCTTGCATTAACAAAATCTCTAAGAAAAAAAGGCAAGAAATATCATTTCTAATGTATTCACTATAGTTAAATGAAGATTCGAGCTCGGTTCAGGCTTGCTTTGCCTGCACAGTTAAATATGGGTGACTTCTGGTTCGAAGCCCTCAGGACACGAGTCTCCTCCGAGGCCTCCCAGCCCTTCTGTCTGCACCAGCACCACAGCTTTGATGCCTTCATTATTCCCAGTGACGGTTTATAATGAAAAGCACCTCGGAGCTGATGTCATCTGAGACACTGCTTCCAACGTGGCCAATTCATTTCACGATCAGAGCTCCGGGGAATGGGAGCGTCTTGGGAAGAGGACCCGGATTCTGGTTCCTGCTTGGCTTTTACCTGATTGAGTGCCCTGGGGAAGTCATGCAAATTCTCTGGACCTGCTTCCCGCCTGTGGGATGAAGGGGTTGGACTAGATGAGGGCCCGGGGCATCCTGGGAGGGACAGGCACTGACAGGGAAGCAGCAGGGGATGGCTGGTGGTGCTGGCCCAGGGAGCACGTCTTCCAGCACCTTCTATCGGAAGACCAGATCTTCCAAGTTTTCAAGAGCATCTCCAATTTTAGATCTTTAGGTGAAGCTGTGTGATTTGTATAGTCGGTAGCAAACTTACCAAAACCTGTCTGCCGGCAAGACCGGGCCTCGGGCAGCCAGCCGTGGCTCAGCTCCTAGGCCTGGCATCCAGTGGCTCCCTGGGGCCCAGAATTTTCTGACATCTTCGTCTGGCTTGTGCCTATGCTTACTGGATAAACTCAGGCCTCGTGTAAAATAAACAAGGCCATGATTAGGCAGCTGGGCGGGGAGGGGGGGGGAGATGGGGGGAGGCCGTGTATGCTGGAGGACCCTGTAGAGACAAGGGCAGAGGTTTTTGTAATTCTGTCTGAGCAGCCACATTTTCTGAAGCCGTGAGAAGCTAGATCATCCTTCTTGTTCTCAGTCCCGATGGTCACAGACCCTCTTCTAAGGTGCTCTCCAGGTGGTCCAGGGTTCACTGTACGGAGGAGGCTCTGAGCCCCGAATCCTGACGTGCAAGAGGGAGTGTGCAGCCAGCTGGTGACTCAGCACACCCAGGCCCTACCCAGCGCCCTCTGATTTCAGGAACTGGGTAGTCCCACAAAGAGCAAGCTGTTTGAACCTCAACTTGAAATCTAATGCTGGCCTGGATCCGGATGGTCTGCTCTGGGGAGGGGGCAGGGAGAGGAGGAAAGAAGGCAGGAAACGAGCAGGGCCTTTCCTGTGCTCCGCCTGCAGGTATCACCAAGCACTTGAGCCCAGCTGCTTCCCCAGGCCCGCAGCCTAGAAAGCAGGTCCACAGCTGCCCTGGGACACGGGCTGGGGACCAGGCAGGCTCCAGGTTTTGAGTCAATAGGCCGTGATGCTATCTATGGGTCTTTAGAGTTATGTGCTAGGATGTCTCGTGTATTTACTGCGAAGTTAGTATTTTTCATTGAGCGCTTTGTGTTGGGTTTTGACATAGACTTGAGTTAAAAGACCGTTTCTCCATTTGAAAACTTAATCATTAACACGCAGTTGTCAGGTGGTCCGTGCCTCGATCTTGCAGAAGAGACTGAAAAATCCCGAACGAGGCAGAAAGAGATTGGCTGTTACCCTTGAGAGAGTTCATTGCTGAACATTGTCTGTAGTCACTTTTACTTTTTTAAACCCCCCCCCTGGGGCATTGTTTTGTTTCTGGTGTGTAGGAATGTTCCCTAAATGCGGAATTGAATCCTAAAATTAAAGAATGACACAGCTGAGCCGTTGAGCACCCTCTTTGACCTCATCTCCTACCTCTTTCTTACTCTTTGCTGTGGCTGGAACATGCTGTGTGCTCTCACCTGCAGGCCATGCGACTGGCTTTTCCTCCACCTGGAATGTTCTCAGCTGTCTGCTAATCTACTCTAATCTATGCTCTAGGGACTCAAAGGTCACCTTCCCAGTGTGGTCTTCCCTGACAACCCTAATTACTTAGTTCCCCCTCCCCCCCTCCCCCCTCTTCTCCCTCCCTTTTTGTTTTTCTCTGTAGTACTTAGTCTTGTTTGGCAGAAGTGTCACCGATGATCTGTTTACTGCCTGTTTTGCCTGGTTTGTTCACTTCTACAGCTGAGTCACCTACACAGCCTGACTATAGGAGGCACCCAGTAAACAGCGAGTGAATTCGTGAATGCAATCCACCCCTTTGTTACCACGAAGAACAGAGCAGACCAGATCCAAACACCTTCCCACCCCCAATCTTTTATTTTAAAAGCTACCAGGGAGGGTAATTTCATTTTGTCTTTACTATTATAAGATTCTGCTTTAAAAAAAAATCCAACTCAAATATGATTTTTCAAGTCTATTTCCTTTTATTGCAAGTGCTTAGTGGGGGTGGAAGGGACATTGATCCTCTACTTTATATTCCCACTAAAGGCCTGTTCTCCCTGATTTTTTTTTAAAATTTTATCCCCTTTCTCATCTAGCCCTCCAACCCCCCTCCCGTCTGACAGCCATGAGGATGTTCTCTGTATCCATGAGGTTCTGTTTTGTTTGTTTGCTTACTTTGTTCTTTAGATTCCACATATATATGAAATCATTTGGTATTTGTCTTCCTCTGACTTATTTCACTGAGCATAATACCCTAGGACCTGGAGTCTAGGTCTATCCATGCTGTCGCAAATGCAAACGGTAAGATTTCACTCTTTTCTATGGCCGAGTAATATTTCATTGTATATATGTACCCACTCATCTACCGAGGGGCACTTGGGTTGCTTCCATATTTTGGCTATTGTAAATAACACTGCAATGAACATGGAGGTGCATATGTCTTTTCAAATTAGTGTTTTAGATTTCTTCAGATAAACTCCTAGGAGGGAATTTATCTAATTTAGTCGTTCTATTTTGAATTTTTTGAGGAACTCTACATTTTTCCATAGTCACTACACCAATCTGCATTCCCACCAACAGTGCATGAGGGCTCCCTTCTCTTCACATCCTCCCTATTCTGACAGGTGTGAGGTAGCATCGCACTGTGCTTTTAACTTGCATTCCCTGATGATTAATGATCTTGAGCATCTTTTCATCTGTCTATTGGTCATCTGTATGTCCTCTTTGGAGAAGGGTCTATGTAAGCCCTCTGCCTATTTTTAAATCAGTGTGTGTGTGTGTGTGTGTGTGTGTAAGTTGTGTAAGTTCCTTATATATTTTGGATATTGACCTCTGCTCAAATGTATCAGTGGTGAATATCTCCCTCTGATTTTCAGTTCTTAGTTCACCTCGTCTCCACCTTCTCCCCAGTTAAGGGGTCTCAGCAGTTTCAATATTTCCACATTTTAGTCTAATCCTATGGTGTAGGGTTAGGGAGCTCAGCATCTGCATTTATAGAAACTGAGAAAATAGAAGAGGGAGGGGCAGACTCCATCCACCCAGGGTCACCAGAGAGCAACACATGCAATGTTTAGACTAAAGGGTCTGGGTAAGTGGGAGGCTGAAGAACTCACAGGCACACTGCTGTTCGAGGTGCAAAGAGAGGGTCTTCCGAAAACGGAGGCCACGTTCTCAGACCCACATCCTCACTCAGGCAGACACAATAGGGTTGTGATGGGGAGGGGACCTTGACCTTCAATCTGACCATCAAGCAGCAACGCGTTTGTGGCAGGATTTTGAGGGCAGCTCTTTCTGAGGTGAATTCAATCCATTTTCAACAGAGAGCATCATAATGGCATTAGACACATTCAAGAAGTCCACCGTCTTACTTGTCAGGCAGAGAATCAGAGGCAAAGTGGTGAAGTGGCTGGCCCTGGTCACCTCATTCAGCCTTCATTCTACAGATCTGTACTGAGCACGCCCTGGGTGTGAGCCCTTTGCCAGGAGCTGGGGCACAGAGACGAAGCCAGGCACATCTGGTACCTCGAGACTTGCACGGTGCACCAGCTGGCTCCAGGGCCTTTGTGGTGGGCACTGTCCGGTGACCCCTGAGCAGGGGCTGAGACTGGCCCTGGGGAAAGAAGGGACAACCAGGAGGGGGTGGAGTTCCTGATCACCTGCAGCTGCTTGAACTTGGAGAAAAGCAAAGGAAGCCAGAGGAAACCTGACGGTGTCTACTTCTGTTGTACTGAAGACTAGGGGAATGCAGGTAGGAACCACGCAGACTGCCGTTCGCGCTTTCTGTGACGTGCACACGTGTGTGCAAAAGCACATTCAGAATCTCTCTCTCTCTCTCACGTGCCCATGTGCCCAGGAGACCTCAGTCTGCGTTGCTTTTGCTCCTTTAAAAGCATCTTGTGTATCTGGGTGCGTGTTTCTGTGGTTTACATGGAATGGGGGTGGGGAGGCGATAAAACAATGCAGCCCTGGGACTCTGGGGAGGATCTCAGACGGCCTGGGAGCGGAAGTTCCCTAAGAAAGCAGGAGCCACTGACGTTCCCACCGACAACAAAGCAGCAGCCTAGATAAAAGGAGGGTGGAGGGAATAGAAAACAAAACAGCTCCCCTGGCTGGGGAAGCAGGTGCACCACCACAAACAATATCGTTTCTTCTATTATTCGTAGAGTTTAGGAACAAAACAAAACAAAACAACCGCCCCCCCCCCCCCCCCCCTCAGTGGGGCAGCTCCAGGGATGCTCAGTCCCACAGACAAAGCTGCTCCTCAGCCCACGGAACAGCAGAGACGGAATTCGCGACAGAAAAGAGAGAGGAGCCCAGATGGCCAGACGACCAGGAACATGGGCCAAGTCAAGTGAAAACGGCCCAGAAAGGCGACGCTTGGGCCTGATGGTGGTCAGCCCCGCCGCCACCAGAGGTAATGAAGTACACGGGCATGTGCTCCCCACAGCGGTCACGGCCGCCCGAGGCGTCTGTGTCCGCCCTGCTCTGCGGCCGGTCTGTGACACATGGCGCCGGGCAGCAGGGCCACAGTCAAGTCCCAGGCGGTGCCAGGGAGGCTCCGGTGCCCCCCCCCCTGCATGAGCCCCCGAAGCCCGGGCAGGGCCGCGGCAAGGGGCTGCCTGTCTTGTACTTCGGTGAAACCTGCAAAAATAAACTACTCTGTGCACTGTAAGTGGCCCCTGGATTGTATAGGCTCCAGGGCCCCCCAACGCTGGCTGTCCCTGCGTGACTCCATCAGGTTCCCTCCATGTGTCCTTCCCTCCTGAAAAGGGGGCGCTAGGGCGCAGGGAGGACAAGGACGCATGCAGGGCGGAGCCCGGCTGTGCCCCTGACACCCGCCCTGGACAGGAGGCGCGTTGGGGAGGACAGGAAGGCCAGCCGGGGCTGGGAGACCCCGGTGAGTTTGGTTGGTCCCCGTGGAAAAGGGAGGTGATGCTGATCGTGGGCTCCGTCTCTGCTCCGAGGCTCTGAGGCTGCGGGGGGATCGGGGAGAGCTCCTTGGTGTTTATCTCGAAGGATTTAATGCCATTTTGACCAAACCACTCATGGCTTGAAGACTTGCAGGGCACAGCCTTGGGGCAGGGTGGCCGTCTGGGGCTGGTCGGGGGCATGTGGCTGGTCAGGGAAGGACTCGGGGGCTGGGGAGCCAGGGCCACAGCCTGGGAAGGCAGGGTGGTTCTGAGAGCAGGAGGGCGTCAGTCACCTTTGCCTGCGTCCAGCCCAGCCCCTAGGGACCTGGGCCAGGTCCTGCAGTTAAGAGGGTCTGGAAATTAGAACGGTGTTTCCCCCAATGACTGCCATGGCAGTGAGACCCCAGACTCAAGCGTGGCCCGCGTGGTTTGGAAGAAGGGCGATCCCCTGTGTCCCGGGAAGGCCGGTGGAGGGGAGCTGGCCCAGCCCTGAGTGACGGCCTCTGAGCCAGGTGTCTGGGAAGGACTCGGGAAGCCACGCTGGCTGTGTCTGTGGTCTTGGCAGCTTGGAGGCAACGTGGACAACTTGGGGGCCACTGTTGAGCAGGACGGGAGAAGAATGGCATTTTGAGTCCAGAAGGACATGCAGCCATCCCTGGGCCACTGAGGACGCTGCCCGGGCGGAGCAGCACGCCTGAGCCATCACCACAACCGGCACAGAACCACGCATGATAATAGCAGGGCCACGGCAGCGGTTTAGTAATATGCACTTTGCAATGATGCCATTGTTTATAACATGATTAGCAGGGGCAGCCATCACGTTGAGCTCTCGACAGGCGTCCTCCTCTAACGTTCACAGCACGGGAAAGAGGTCCTCTGGTTACAGCTGCTCCGCGGATGGGGAAACTGAGTGGGAGAACGTACGTAACTGGCCCAGGACCCGCACACACTAGTTCAAGGCTGAGACAGCAGTTCTAACCTGATCTGTCTGAATTGTAAGCCCACCTTCTTACCTCTTACCTCATGGTAGCGGGAGCCGGTGAAACCAGAGGAACGCTGGTTTTGTTGCTCTGATTGTGATTTTATTTTAACCATCAGATGGCTGGTGTGACCTGGAAAACATATAATATTACTGTGAAAATTCCTTAGATTATAGATTCATTCTCATTTATTTATTCAAAAATATTTCTTTGCAAAGAAGTTAACATTTTTTTCAATTGCCATTGACATACAATATGTTATTACTTTCAGATGTACCACGTGGTGATGAGGGTTAATTGCAGTATTGTTGACTATAGTTTCTGTGCTGCCCTTTACATCCCTGTGATTGGCAATTTGCACTTTTTAATCCCTTCCTCTTTTTTACCCATCCCCCAACCTGTCTTCCATCTGGCAACTGTCAAAACTTCTCTATGTCCGTAAGTCTGTTTCTGTTTTGTTTGTTCACGTATTTCATTTTCTGATTCCACATATAAGTGGAATCCTATGGCATTTATCTTTCTCTGTCTGACTTATTCACTCAGCAGAATACCCTCTAGGTCCATCTATGCTGTTGCAAATGGCAAAATTTCATTATTTTTATGGCAGAATAATATTCATTTTTTATATGTGTATATATGTATATAGACTAGTATATATGTATTATCTTCTTTATCGATGGGCACCTGGGTTGCTTCCATATTCTAGCTATTGTAAATTATGCTGCAGTAAACTTTGGGGCCATGTGTGTTTTCGAATTGGTGTTTTGGGTTTCCTCAGATAAAGACCCAGCAGTGGCATTCATTGCTGGCCGTATGGTGTCAACAGCATTCCTCGATGCCTGTCCTGAGCTCTGGGCCATGCTGACGGGCGTTCTTCCACTTTATGAAGTGCCCACATTAAAGCTCTAATAAGTCCAGATGTTGATGGTCTCTTACAGGTTTCCTGCTACTATTTCATGATACCTTCCCCCTTCTAGGCAGTTTATTTTTCACCATCATAGCGTCATCTAATGCAACCTAAAGTTAGAACCGCCTTCTTCATAGGTGAGCTTATGTAATTGGACCAAAGGCTAACCTTGGTTTATTTCTAACCGGTCAGCCCAAATTGTGAAGGTTGAATTATGTGTCTCTGAGGACGGGAAATTGGAAAATTGTTCTGCCAAAAGGTGCGTGGCGATTTACTGCTGTTATATACACAAGAGTCCAGTTTATTCTCTGCTTAGAGACTCGACCATAGATTACTGAAGGCATCAGCCTCTACAGGTAACTCAACCGATCAGCAGATACATGAGTCATTGCAGTGAAGAGGGAGGTAGTTAATTTCATGAAGGTCGAGGACCCGTTTCTAGGCTCCATACCTGCTGAGAAGATAGAATCCACTGAAAAGGTCATCGTGAAGCCAGAATTTCCAAAGTTCAAAGCTCTGTGGCTGGTAAAGTTTCGCCTTCTGATTGAGAACATAGTTTGGCATTTAAATCTGCCTGTTGCTGATAACATTTCATGGAGACGTGGCCTTTGGAAGGTACACGCTGTGATTCTGACTCTATATAAAGCCAGTCGGAGGTGGGAGAATCCCAAGTTTAGGGGAAACCTATTCTGTTCTGGATAAAAATAGTTGCACTCACTCTATTGCCTCGCGAGGAAAACATCAATTAGATGGAACAATGCTCCCCCAGAAGGCGATGCGGCGCTGTCTCTGGCCACCTCCTCTGCATTCGGCTTGGACCGCATCGTGTCTTCTGTGCGGAGGAAACTATCAACAACAAGAGGAAATCCTGTACTAGTATTGAATAGTCCTGATTCTAAAGGTACTTCCCTTCTTGTGGGAATTGTATGTAATCAGAACAACACTAAGCCGTCTGAATTATTTTACAAGATTTGACTTTCAGCCCCATTTTTTTTAAAGAAGATTGACTTATTGTGCTGAAGATAGAGTCGATTGTTGGGCTCGGGAGTATTCTTCTCGAGGGGCGTGAGCCTCACCAAGGTGGGTGGGGGGAGGTCATCGCCGCAGGAAGCAGGAGGTCCTTGGAGACAGCGCGTATTCTGGGGCGCACGATGACTAATAACGGCTAAAATTACCCTGGAAAGAACCGGCGTGTCACAAACATTTGCCCCTTTCTGGGCAGAGCCGGGCTGGAGAGGCGGTGGCTGCCTGGGATCCCCTCCAGGTGGTTTGTCAGCTGAAGGATGGGGTGTGGAGACGGGGCCTTGAAGATCTGGGTGGGAAACCCTGTCTGGGCCTCGCTAATCATTACCTGTAGGCAGGGAGCTGCTCCGAAGCGGAAGGAGCCCATGAGAACAGTCTCGGCGCCCAGTCTCGCCTCTGCACTGGGCCCTGAGACGATGAGCAGCTGAGGGAGGCCTGATGCCGTGCTCTCAGCCGAGCCCTGGGCAGCGCTTCTCACCCTCCTGGGAGGTGACCCAGGTGAGCAGGGTGCACAGGCACACCTGCGGGCCTAGGTGCAAGCACCAACATTCACTGAGGCCTTGATCTTGTCTTCAGAACTCACAAGCTCTTGTCCTCCGCTCCATTTCCATATCGATGTTGGCTTCCACGTAACCATCTGTGATGATGAAAATGCTCTGTCTTCATCTGTCTGATCTAGTAGCCACATGGCTGTCGAGCACTTAAAATGTGGCTGGAGTGACTGATGAACTAAATTTTTAATTATATTGCACTAGAGGCCTGATGCACAAAATTCATGCAAGGGGCTTGGCCCTCCGCTGCTGCTGCAGCCGCCTCTGCCTCGGCAACCACCTGCCATGGTGGCCAGGGGCCTCTGCCACTTCTGCCTCCACCCCTGCCGCTGCGGCTTCGTCCTGAAGGTTGTCCAGAAGGACATCCGGTGTAATTAGCATATTATGCTTTTATTATTATAGATTGTATGACTTTAAACAGTCCCTTGTGGCCAGTGGCTGTCCTATTGGGCAGTGCAGCTCTAGACGGACACACTGCATTCAGCCACTGGCTTCACGGATTTCCTGGGACAGCAGTCACTGTTTCTGGGGACAAGTACCACGCTGACCACTCAAGCATGGTCTTCCCATGGGCACATCTAGAGGTCCACACGGCGGCTGCGGTGCTGGCTGTCCTGTGGCTCTCGGGCCCCTGGCAGAGGTACCCCGCTCTCCCCCCACCCCAAGGCCCGTCACCTCCTGCAGCTCCTCGGTGCCTTGGTCGCACAGCCCATGGTCCCGTCTGGTCCCAACAAGCAGCAGTGTGATTGCAGGAGACCCTGAGAAACTCCTCAGAGGACAACACGGGTGGTCCCTGCTCAGGGTGCTGACCCCAAACCTGGGGCCCAGCTTTCATTTCCCAGGAGGGAGCTGGCATCCCCAGGGAGCACGGAGAAGAATTGTTCCTGCTGCCAGGGTCCTGGCAGCACATCCCGAGGCTCCCCAGCGGGACTCCACCCCCACCGGAACCGCCAGCCTTTACCCGCTCTAGACTTAGAGCCCAGAGCACTTGTGCGGGAGTTCCCCTCGGTGTCTCTGCTGATGAAGCTGTCTTAGGCCAGGCCTGGTTCTCGCTGTCGGCAGGATGGCTTTCTTTTTGCCAGTCAGTCCCTTACCTTCTGTGCAACTCCCAGCCCCCACAGCCTGAGGGCAGGAGAGTCAAGCGCCCAGAGGCATGTTGTGCAGTGAGTTCAGTTATTCCAAAGCACCGGGGAGTAGGGATGGAGATTAGGAGGCAGTTTTAGCTTCCTGTCTGCAGCTGTACCTGCCAAGCTTAGATTGGCCAGTTTTCAGAGAATTCAGTGCAATCAAACAGTCTCAACAACAAAGCTGTTCTGAATGTAACGAAACCTTTCTTTGGTGGCTGAGGAGGCATTTCAGGGTCTTGCAATGCCTTAGGGTCATCATTATGAACAGTAATTACCCTTCAGTGGTGCAGCCCGGACTAATGATGTTTATCTTATTTTTCCAGTAGGCTGGATTCAAGATAAACAGGCGTTTGCTGCAAATAAAACAATTTCTAATTTCATTCCTAATAATGAACGCTTTTTAATTTGGGGGCTCCATGTGAGTTAAATTTATTATGCTATGTTATTCACTTTAATTTTGCTCATATGGAATGCGTAACATTTACTTATATAGTCTATATGTCCTAAAACAATGCAAAAATGTCTTTTAAACAGAGGTATTTAGAGGCAATAAGTGCAATCCAGAAAGTTGAGTATAAACCAGGCTTTGAAGAATGAATATTTTGCAAGAAACTTTATTTTTATGGATATGAAAGTAATATATTTGCCATGATAAATATGGACAGCACAGACATTTCAAAAAAGATTCCTAATCTCATCACAGTAATAACTCTGGGATCTCTCTCCCAGTCCTTTGTCTATTCATGCACATGTAAGTTATTTGTATATTTATAAAACAGAATGATAGGAAATAGACCTTCACTTAATTATGAAACATACTTTCATATCATGTCTTTTGAAAGATTTTGCCATGTCAGTGGAGTCATTGGATTTTAAAACGAAACACTATAATTTACGTGGCTGTTGCTTTGATGCATAGCTGTTTGCACTTTCTCACTATAATATACTAGAGGCCCGGTGCATGAAATTCATGCATGGGTAGGGTCCCTAGGCCTGGCTGGTGACCAGGGCTGATCAGGGCCTTTTGGCTGCCGGCTGGGGCCTTCCTTCATTCCACACCGTCCCCTGGTGGTCAGCACACACCATAGCAAGCAATTGGTCTCCCGGTTGAACGTCTGTGGGGACAAATTGCATATTAGGCTTTTATATCCTATCTAATAAAAGAGTAATATGCAAATTAGCCAACACTCCACAACAAAGATGGAGGTGCCCATGGCCAATAAGGAGGGAAAATGCAAATTGACTGTCACTCTGAGACAAAGATGGCAGCGGCTGGGCCAGGACACTTGGGTCGTCACAAAGACGCAGGTGTTCTGCCCCACCCCGCCTTCGGAGGGTCTCTGGGCCTGCTTCGTTGCTGTTGCTGCAGGGGCCGGAGGAGCAGAGACACAAGCCTGCAGGGGGGCCCGGTACCCAGCAGCCCAAAGCCTGCAGCTGTGGTGGCGCTGGGGCTGCTGGGGCTGCAGTGGAGACACAAACCCGCAGGAATCCTGTGGAAAGGGAGATAAACTATCATCACTTTATCTTCCGTTCCACAAGATGAGAAAACTGACCCTGACTTATTTAGTGATATGGCCCATACCTTTTTACAAGCACAGGGTATGTTATGACCACTCCCAGGAAGGCCTGGTCAGAATACTGTCTCCAGGGAATAATGCTACTGTGGCAAATCATCTAAGAGAGGAAACAAGCTTTTGTTGGGTTTATTCTGAAGGTCAGAGAACTTGCTACCCCCAGCATATGTTGTGTTGTTGTACTGATGATCTTGAGCTGCAGATGCTTGAAAAACAGCAAATGCAAGGAGAGGCTTTTACTAAAGTCTCTTAATCTGCCTAAAATTGGACCCCCCAAAAGGATCTTAAATATCATAGGTCCCCTTGATGGGAAAAATGTCATCAGCCAGCGAAGACTGACTCCTGTCACAGGACAGGAGACTAGAAGTTGACATCACACCCAAACTTTGTTACAAACTATCTCACCTCAACCCCCATTCATCTTTCCTAAAAATCATGTACTCTCCTCTAAGAGGCCTACATCTCCCATCCCCTTTCCCTAGGAAGAAGGTATTTAAATCTGGATTCTCAGCCACCTTGGGGAGTTATTCATTTTTCCCTGGGATCTCCCACATATACATGAGGTACACATGTTAATGAATTTTTGTTTTTCTCTTGGTTATCTGCCTTTCATTATAAGGGCCTCCACTAAGAACTCAGAAGGGTAGAGGAAAACTATTTTTCCTCCTCCATAATTCTATCTTGGGAAATCAAGTCCCAGGCTGAACAGTGAGGTTGGCTCAAGTGCCAAGTAGTCCTGGCTGAGGGGAGGGAAGCTTCTAGGGGGAAATCAATGATACTGGCATCAAAGTAGGACAGAGGGCACACGCATGGTTGCTGGTGGGAATTTAAAGTGGTTCAACATTTTTGGAGGATGATTTGGCAAAATCGATAGAAATGTTCAAGGTACATCCAAGAGTCTTCTTCTAGGAATCTCATCTGCTGAGATAAAGCACGAGTGCATAAGCCCTGGTCAGAACCCAGGATGCTACTGCAGGCTCGCCTTCCATGAAAGGAAAACCTGCTAACAACCTGCATTTTTAGGACAAAGTGGCATCTATACTAATAAAAGGGTAATATGCTAATTAGACTGAACATCTTCTGGACGACCTTCCGGATGTCCTTCCAGACAAAGCTATGGTGGTGGGGCTGAGGCAGTGGTGGTTAGAGGCGATCAGGCAGGAAGGGGAGAGCAGTTAGGAGGATCAGGCCAGCAGGGAGAGCAGTTAGGGGGATCAGGCCAGCAGGCAGGTGAGCAGTTAGGAGCCAGCAGTCCCGAGGGATCCCGGATTAGAGAGGGTGCAGGCCGGGCTGAGGGACCCCCGCTCCCGTGCACGAATTTGGTGCACTGGGCCTCTAGTATATAGATAATGATGCTGTGAACAGCTTGTTCATAAACTCGGGGGTAAATCTTACCTTATTTCCTCAGCATACAGTCCTTAAGATATTACCTGCAAAGAACGTGCCGTCTTTAAAGCCCTTAGTATGCACAGTTGCTTTCTAGAACGATCATGCCATCTCCTCTTTCCCTCGGCAGGACCGCAGGGAGGCCACATGCCTGGTGGCCCCAGTTCAGCTACGGAATTGGTGGGGGCTGGTGGGCCTGGCCGCTAGCATTTCCTAGCTGCAGGGCCAGAAACCAGTGACTTAATTTTGCTGATTTTCAGTTTCTCAGAAGTCAGTGGGATGACAGGAGGACAAATTGAAGTAACAATACATCACTTAGCAGATGAGGTTTCTGTGACACACACAACTGAGAGAGTATTTTCCTCTGATCAGACGTCATATTTACACAACCGCTCATGGACAGGCCAGCAGACTGCAATGGACGCCGAGAGAACTGGGACTCTGCCAGTCCCCATTTAGTACCATTTCTGAGGGACCAGTGAATGGGAGCTTGTGTCAGTGATGAGCCCGTGGAGTGTAACTTACAGACTAATGCTGGGAACATCTCCTAAGAAGGGGGGGGGGGGGGCGCCACACTGTGCAGGGCCACCTGGGGACACAGCAGAGTTGGTCAGGGGACAGAAAGGAGTGAGGGAACGAGAGGCCAGAGCCCCAGTTGTGTTTTCTGCGGGAAACAGCTTGGGGCTGACGGGGGAAGCATTCTGGCAGGCGTGGGCTGTCCCTAGGTCTGGCACCTGGCCCTGGGCTGGTTCAGGGAGGGAAGGTTCCTGGCTTGGTGTGTGGAAGTCAGACAAAGGAGGTGGCGGAGGGGTATGCACTCAAGATTGGTTGGTTCGCATATGCCAGGTGTGTTCCAGGTAAGTTACTATCTTAGCAGTTAGCTAGCCCTTGGGAGGAGCAGTCTCTCCCTGGCCAGCCAGGCCACCCAAGATGTCAAAACATCAGAAAATGTCAAGACCCAAAACTAAAGTAGAGCCCAGCCGGGGTGGCTCAGTGGTTGAGCACTGGCCCACGAACAAAGAGGTCACTGTTCAAAGCCCAGGGTTGCGGGCTCGATCCCCAGTAGGAGCGTGCAAGAGGCAGCCGATGGATCTTTCTCTCTCGTTCATGTGTCTATATCTCTATCCCTCTCCCTCTTCCTCTCTAAAATCAATAAAAAACTTATTTAAAAAATCAGGTTGCCATGGTTCCATCAGGACGTTTGCGTTTCTCGGAGAAGCACAGACGGACCCCAGGGCTACTTTCTAAAAGAGGCCCCAGCGTGTTTGTCTTCAGGTCTTACTCCCTGTGGATCAGATAAGGAGACTAGATGAGCGCTGAGCACTGTGTCGGCAGCGCCGTTTCCTGGTTCTCACACACCGGCCTGACGCTGTGTTTGGATTCACAAGAGGCCAGAGGATATTTACATCCCGCCCGACAGCTGTGCTCCCTGAGACAGAAGGGGGTGATGCTGTTTGTTCCCAGGACGCTCGGCCCTGAATACCCTGGTCCGGTCTCTAAAAATAGGCCCGTCTCACCGAGAGGTGAGCGGAACTGTCTCCCGAACCTGGGCTGTCTGGCCCGGCGCTCCGCAGTTAGTGTCGGCCCGGAAATGGTCTTGGGTTGTTTTGAAAGTATCAGAAAGGAGCGGTCTCTACTGTTTATTCCCGGCATGATCGGGGCGTCTGGGAGCGCGGTGCAGAGATGGTGTCATGTACTGACTTGAAATTGGCGAAGTGGGGGGAATCGTGGGCTGGTCCTTCCTCGTGAGTTCTCTCAATCAGAGTCGCTCAGGTGGCGGCTGAACGCTGGCCTTCCCCCAGAGGCCCCAAGACTGCCTCCGTCCTAACCCACATGGGCCAGCGAGGAAGAAAGCCACGGGCCCCGGAGTCCGCTTCAGCACGGAGAGGCCGGAGCCGCAGGCTGGTGGCTCTATAACGGCATCTTTTCACCGCTTAGCGCCCTCCACCTGGCAGCGCCCCTCCAGCGGAGCTTCTCACCCCCGTGCTGGCCTCCTCAGGCTCCGCACTTGGGCTGGGGCTGGAATAAGAGGACATCGGGACACGCCGGCTTTCTTTAAAAAAAAAAAAAATTTTATTGATTTTTTACAGAGAGGAAGGGAGAGGGATAGACAGAAGCATTGATGAGAGAGAAACATCCATCAGCTGCCTCCTGCACACCTCTACTGGGGATGTGCCCGCAACCAAGGTACATGCCCTTGACCGGAATCGAACCTGGGACCTTTCAGTCCGCAGGCCGACGCTCTATCCACTGAGCCAAACTGGTTAGGGCCACACCAGCTTTCTTGACGGGAGCAAGCCTCTTTTATGAAAATACCAAAAGACCATTAAAACAATAAATCATGAGCTCCGGAAGACCCTCGGTGTTTTCACATCTCTCCTCTTCGGCCTGCGGAAAAGAGAGGCGGGAGGCTCCGGTTCCTGCCATTCACAGGCGAGTGGAACCCAAGAACCTGTCTGAATTGTAATCAGTGGTCGGCCTCCTTGCTGCTGCAGGTGATCTGAGCGCACAGCCGGTTGGCTGCCGGCTCAGTGTCTCCTCTGGATTTCTTCCTGAGCGACAGGTTTTCAGCCGAGAAGACTGCTGCCTAGAATACGCCCACTCCCAGTCCCCGGTGGCATGAACAGAAGATGAGTTCCAGGCGGAATTGGTTGGAGGGACTTCTGGGAAGTGCACCTGACGACAGGGCACTTCTTCTGCCCGTCCTCCCTTCCAGGTGCCGGCCTGGATCATGGACTTGGGGCCAGAGCTTCAGCACCGTATTGGACCTCGAGGCGACCTTGAGGGTGGAAGCTCCCGTGCTGAGAATGGTGGCGCTGCAAGAGAGGAGCGTGTGCCTGACTGTGGTGCCACCATCACCCTGTAGGCTGCTTACCTGGACTTCGTTCCTGTGAGGGGATCAGACTTGTATCTGGTTCAAGCCACTAATCCAGTTGGTTGACTGCCTGCTGACCCTGTTCATACGATTGAGAGTGAAATATATTTGAGAATTTTACTTGCCTATTGGTGGTTGAGAGTAAACTTTTTTTTATCCTCACCCAAGGACATGTTTAGTGATATTATACCCTCTCCCCTTTTTTTCTTTTGTTAATCCTCACCTGAGGATTTTTTTTCTATTGATTTTTAGAGTGAGTGGCGGGGAGTGTGAGACAGAAAGAGAAAAACATTGATGTGAGAGAGACACATCGACACATCGATTGGTTGCCTCCTACATGCTCCCTGACAGGGTCCAAGCCTGCAACCGAGGTACATGCCTTTGACTGGATTCAAACCTGATACCCCTCAGTCTGCGGTCTGATGCTTCAGCCACCGAGTCAAACTGGCTAGGGCCTGTTTATTGATTTGAGGGAGAGAGAGAAAGAAACATTGATGGGTTGCCTCGAACACTCCCTGACCGGGAGTGGAACCTGAACCCTCTTTGGTGTACAGGGCAACGCTCCAACCAACTGAGCCACGTAGCCAGGCCAGAAAGCAAACTCTTCCTGAACTAAATGTGATGCTGATGTAAAAGCATAATAAAACCTAATATAGGTGCCAAATATAGAGCATGAGGTTTTCTGCTAAGAAATCATATTTTCTAATTTCCCTAGATAGCAGGGAAACCACACACACATACACACACACACACACATACACATGCACACGGGCTTGCTGGCCTTCCCCCCGGGCAGACCTGCTGGAATTCAGAGCCAGGCCTCTGGTCCACCATTGGCTGGTCAGCTGACCTTGGGTGAGTTACTTAACTTGCAAGCAGCTCTCTGTTCTTCGCCTAAAAGTTTGGGGACAGGAGTATGCACGTCCCACTTGCTGGGGGAGTTAAATGAAGTAACGTGTGCACAGCAGAAGCCAGTAACATGCAGTGAGCTGAGTTGATATCGTAGAACGTGGGAGAAAAATTGAGAATTGAAGGGAGGGACCAAGCACTAAAATGAGACTAGGCAGCCCTTCTGACCAGGCTCCTGTGCTGCCATCTTAGTTGTTCTCTCGCTTCTAGTCCCTCTCCTGTGACCCAGCCTTCGCACTGTCACCACGGCCGGCTCCTCAGGCCTCTCAACCCTACAGGAGCCGGCCTTCAAGACACTGAAGATACTGCCAGCCCTGAGGTCTCCCACATCACACCCGGGCTTCGAAACCCGAGCCGCTGCTCTCAGTGTCTCCACTTCCTTCGAGGTCCCACACATTTCCCTCCCTCTCCGGGGGGCCAGGGACCAAGGCTCCACCCGTGTCAGCCACAAAGACACCTCAAGCCCATGTCTCCCACCAGCCCTCCTCACCGCCCTCCTGTCCCAGCACCAGCCCGCAATGGAGCAGGCATTTGTTGCTTCATATCATTCTCTGAGGCCGGGACGTGTCCCCCGTCACAGAGCTGGCTCTATGTGCTGTCTGTGTTAGAAGCATGTTAGTTGCGTGTTTGAGCAAAGGTGTTTCCCAGGCTCCACGTCTAACTTTCAGGCCTGAGGTGCAGAGTCCTCCCTGCATTTACTTGCTCCCGTAGTAAATGGGGACTGACTCCCGCAGGTACTGGGGTCCCACAGGGCCTGCCTCTCCAGGAGGCTCGCAGGAACTAAGATGACGTGTAGATGAATTAACCGAGGCGGTTCACAAGCCCCAGCTGCTGAGGGGACGAGGGGTGCTCCCAGCCAGTGCACTGTCCCTCTGCGGGCCCCTGGGGGTCCCCTCTTCAGAGGGGCCAGTGAGCTAAAAGCACTGCCTCGGGCTGCTGTCTGCTGCTGCACCTGTCTCCACGGGCTCCGCAGCCACGGGCACAGGAGCCCTGCTCAGTACGGCCACCCTGTCCCTGGACATGCCCGTCGGACATGGCCACGCTCCTGGGCTGGCTGACCAGGCCGCTGCCTCCCTGCCCAGCACCGCCCATGGCCGGCCTTGTCAGAGAGCTTCTGACTCTCCAGGATGGCTTGGCCTAGCTCCCAGGGACCGACTGGACATTTTCTCTCTCGAGGTCGCTCACCTCCTGGAGCGCAGGTGTCCGGGGCTGTCGGGCTGCTGCCTCTGCGGTCCTGCGGGGACCCGGGAGGAGCAGATGGTGGCCACAGGGTGCAGACTGGATCGAAGGAGCACCGGCTTCAGGTTTACACTCTGAAGACAGTTACGTCTCATCTGAAAATTCACAGGCACGACTATTTCTTAGGTTACCCGTCCGTCAGCCCTGAATTACCGGAAAGGAGGACTGTGGTTCCACTGCTCTCTCCCCGGCTGTCCCATTGTACCAGGGCCCTTCTCTGTGCTCCGGGCCTCAGGTGCAGGGCGTGGGCGGAGGTAAAAATCCCCAGACACCGCCTCCTGGGTCACTGCACCCCTTGGCTCTCGGGGAGCCTCAGAAGCGCCTGCAGTAGGAGGGACGCGAGTGGTTCGTTTCAAGGAGAGAGCCTGGGGGATCTGTGGGTTCCCGCTGCCCCCTGGCCATGAAGACAGCACTGACTGAGGTGCCTTTGGCAGAGAGCATGGCCCGAGGCCTCTGTGGGAGTGGGCTCTGCCCTCTTGTTGTTTGGTTAAACAGGATGTGACCTCCAGTAATTTAAATGCTGCTTTTCTTTTTTGTTCCTCCGGACAGCTCATCCTGCCTCTAGCTTGCGGGAAGAGAGAGGAAGGGCAAGAAAGCAAGAGGGGAGGACTTCCTTCCCAGGTCGGGGACCCATCTCCTTCCCCAGAACATTCAGGGATTCATCTGGGCAAGCCCTCCCCTCCCCCACCTCCCATCATGGCCCCGGCCCCTGACTCAGCCTCCCGGGGCCACCGCTGGCCACACAGACCTCCCGGGCAGCTGGCCTCCCCTCCGGACAGTCTGCGCTGAGACAGGAAATGCAGCCGACCCCGGGCTCTGCCTGTGTCCGGCCTCGGCCTCCAGGCGTCTCCCTCCCGGTCTGCGAACCAAGGAAACTGTCCTCTGGGGGCTGCAGGCAGCGGCCTGGCCCGGGTCCCGGTCCCCTGTCTCCTCCTGCTGCGCAGACAGGACAAGGACAGCTTGGCTGACCTGGCAGCTGGAGTCTGTCCCCTCGGGGCGGCCTGGTTTCTGCTTGGGACGTTAGAGCAGTGACTTCAGAGGATTCCGAGCTCCAGAAGCCTCCCTATTGTGCAGTGTGCTGCACGTGTGTGCACATGTGTGCGCGTGGTGTGTGTGTGTGTGGGGGGGCTCGCATGTGTGGGGGAGGCTGTAGTTATGCTCCTGAGGCTCCACAGTACCTACACTTTGGTGGGGATATCGGGCCCTTGCTCAGCCCCATGTAAAGCGCATCAACACTCAGCTTTTCTGGCCCCTTCCATCCAACTGCTGCCTCAGTGTCCTTCATAATGTACATTCCGGAGCCGCCACTGCCATCACCCTCCGACCGAGACCCGCCTTCCAGGTCCCCTAGAGCCGAGCCCTGCCCACCCTGCCCCATGTGACCGCCACTGCCAGGCTGGAGCTGCACCAGGCCTGGGTTCTGAGCTGCCCCGTCTGTACTTCTGGACCCACTGGCTGGGTGTGGGGGGGTCCCTGCAGGCCGGCAGCCTGTGACTTCTGCTCAGCAGAACTCAGTGGGGGCCAGGGACAGCCTGGCGGGCTGTTTCTAATTCCCTTCGGAACCCTGTCTCCTTTTGTGGCAAAAGAACCAGTTGACCTCCTGGGGGCCGGTGGTGACCTGAGTTGCTGCACGCCACCTTTGCGATGTCCTCCAGGCCTCGCAGTCCGACCCCCCAGACAGCTCAGGAGGGCCGGCCTCTGCGAGGCGCGTTGGCCCCGGGACGTCCATCGCTGGGCTGTCTGCAGGGGCATCCAGCTTGCTCAGTTTCCTGCGGAAACCTCCTTGCCAACCCTTTACCGTGAGATACAACCAGCACATTGCCAAAGAATCGCAGCTGTTAGAAATGAGGAAAAACCTCGACCCAGAGCCAGCCCGTCCTCCGGGCCCAGTGGCGCCTCCTCCGCGGGCTCTCCGTGGTCCACACGAAAACGACCCTCAGACCAGCCTTCCAGCTACTGAGACCATTTTAGGGAGAAAAGGCCATTTTTGTTTCTTCTCCAGGAAATTGATTCTGACATTTCCCTCCTCAGGGGAAGATGCTGATGGAAGATTCTGTCCAGCTGAGTGGCAGTGTGATGCAGGATGGACCCTAAAGGCCTCGAGAAGATAAAGGGAGTGGCCAGGTCTTCGAGGCGGGTCTGGTTCAGGACGCCTTCCAGCTTTGAAAAGAACACATATGATGGTTTCCATGGGCCCCACGGTCACAGAGAACCGTCAACTGTACTTGGAATATTCGCACATGAAGTGCAGGGTCAGGGCTACACGGATCGTGAGGCTATGTCCTTGCTCAAGGGCCTCCCCCAAAGGACACAGGATGGATGCCAGCATCTGTGTCCTGTCTCCTCCCTAATGGCCCTTGCTCCATGCTGCCGGGCCGTCCGTCCAACCCCAGCTCTGTTCTATTATAACTGGACGTTTGCACTTTTCTCCTCAGTAGGGGGAGCACTCACCGAGGGGGGACTGTTTCTTAGACAACCATCCACCCACCATAGGCACTGCGCGGCCCCAGCCTGCTCGGCGCGCAATACTAAGTTGTCATTTAAACTCACTGCAGCCTCTGCAAGTCGTAGACTCAGCCCCATTTGCAGAGGGAGAAATTGAGGTTTGAGTTTTTAGGTTATTTGCCCCACGCGATGCAGTTATGTGGCCAGATTGCCAACCCACAATAAGGACCCAGAAAATGACCCCCAAACCTGCTCGATTCCCAAACTCAAGCCCCGCAGCCTTGCGGGTGTGCCCATCTTGCGGTTGACGGACGTGCCACTGTTTCCAACGTCGATGATAACAAAAATGAATTCCACTAGTGCGCAGTCTGCTGAGGCCCAGAAATGATTTCCCACCAAATGTGTCTCTTTCCCAAGAAGCACAGGACATTGTGGCCTTTTTACTTCTCCTTTTCTGATCATACTTCCAAAAATTTCTTTTTTGGGGCATTTCAAATCAGTTCTGGATAAAGATACAAAGCTTCCTGAGCAACAAGGCAGCTTTGGCCGCTGTGGGAAAGTGTGACTTTGGCCTGTAGTCACGTCTCTTCTGGCCTCAGAGGGACACTAACGCGGGAGGCACATGGGCCATGGAGCGGCAGGAGATAAAGGCAGGCGCACCTGGGACCCAGCGGGGCCTGATTGTTTCCAGAACACCAGGGACAGCCGGGCATGTCATGAACAGTCTCCGGGGGAGTGAGGTTTGGGGGTGGCGGGGTGTGGGGCTGGAAGAGTGGATACTGGAGAGCCGTTAGCAGATCCCCCCCACCCCGCCCCCCTGCCCCGGGCACAGCTACTTTAATGATGCAAATATTTCCACCGACACTCTGTCTCATGTGCTGACACACCAGGGGAGGTGTGGGGAAGTCATCACAGCTGAGCGGGAGGCTCCTAGGTAGAGTGAGACACAGGGGCTGCTGACCGGGATCCCAGAGGTCGGGAGCCCACAGAGGTGTTGAGCCAAAGGGGGCTGGTGTGTGTGAAATCTGGGTCCTCGCGGGACGCTGGGCAGGGAAGGCTGCCGCCTAGTTAGGGAGCCTAGCGCATGTCCCTGGCTGATGCATTACAATGATGCTAATTTGGTCCACGGGCCTCACTGCCATCTCAGCCAGCAAAGCAGAGCCAGGAGGTCCAGGTCATTCTCGAAGCAAATGGGAAGAGGAAGGTCGGGTCGCAGCCACCTATGCAAATCTGAGAAGGGCTGGATCACTCCCAGTCACGGAACCCCTACATTCCCACACTAGCCGAACACACACACGGGCACGTGTATGTGTGCGCGCACCCGCAGCGAAATCCGAACGCCGCATGCTGAATCCTGAAGCCACTGCCAAACTTCTGGCCACGTGTAAATTATTTGACTTTTTACAGCGGTTGAGGGAGAGCTCAGATGTTGCTGAAGAAATTGGTAGGATCTTTGTCCTCTCTTTGCGGTTCATTGATGATCTGCTGGTATTAGAGGGCTAGTTACCCGCTGGCTAGTCCCAAGCAACCGGTTTTCTGTTTTATTCTATGGAGCAAAGGAGCTGTTTAAATTCAACATTCGCTGAATGCCAGGTGTTGTACTAGGTACCTGGCCTGTGTCGGTTATGTCTCTGAAAGTCAGGTCTCATCATTCCCATTTTACAGAGGAGGAAACTGAGGCTTGGGAGGTTAAGTGACCTGCTGCGAGGCCACAGAGCTGGTGAGAGCTGGCATTCAGATGCAGGGGTGACTGGAACTCAAACATTGCTAAAGGAACGTTTGGGAGCTTTTTCCGCTCTTTATTCTGGTGTCATTGACTGACTTTGGTTACAGCGTCCGGCTGTTTTCTAACAGAGCGTTGGCACAGGGGAAGCTAGCGAACAAGATCGGTTTCTCTCTGTTGAGATAGAACAAAGTGACCATCTTGGATCACTGTTGGGCCTTCCTTTAACGGTTAAAGTGGTCGGCAAACTCATTAGTCAACAGAGCCACATATCAACAGCACTTCTTCAAAATAGATTCCCCCAGGCTGAAAACTGACTTCTGCGCATGGGCCACGAAGTTTCAATCGCACTGTACGTGCGTCCACACATGGTATTTTGTGGAAGAGCCACACTCAAGAGGCCAAAAAGCCACATGTGGCTCGCGAGCCGCAGTTTGCCGACCACGGCTTTAACCAAATACATTCCCTGAGCTGGAGGTGGAGCTGAATCCTTCCAGGTGATGAATTAGCCCATGTTCCTGAGTGATAGGTGGTGGTGTGTGCCCGTGTTTGAAAGGCCAGAGGCTCAGCCCACCGGCAGCTTCTCTCAGATGGTGCCTCCTGGTGTCTCACCAGTGGGTGCGCAGAATGCCTGTGATTGGCCCAAACGGGGACTTTTTAAAGTTGTGTTATTTTATTATGTACCAGGGAGAATTAAATATGAGTTGATTTTTGAGGCAACAATAAAGAAATAATTACCCTGGTGGCCGCACATGGGATAAACCCAAGGTGATGGGCTAATCACGAAGTCTGGAGTCCCTCGGTGACGGAACCTGTCATGTATTGTAAGGTCCTTTGCCAGGTGTGACCTTCTTGCCTTTCAAACAGAATAAAGGTCACTTTGTTTTTTGCTGTTAGTGATGGTCGATGGGTGCTCTCACGGTCTGCTTCTTACAGCGCAGCAAAGCCCTTTATGCCTCTCAGTTGTAGTTTTTCCATTGGGCGCCAGTCTTCAAGACTTTGCGTGCATATCTCCTCGCTGAGTTTTGAGCACTTAAAAATAGAAGTTTAATTTTTTTCATCATAATTTTGAATAGTTGTCAAGGATTGAGTGGGTGGTGTTTTATAAATATTGACACAAAAAGAAAACTCTTCTATCACTCATTTCAATGAACCCAATGGAGTACAATCCCACAGAATTGTGACGCATTTAAGAAAAAGGTGCATGAGCAGATTCTTCCATACAAGTCAGACACTTTACACCCTTCTTTCCCTCCTCGAACGTGACGTCACCCCTTCGTATAGGTCCTGTATAGGGCCTGGCTGGGCAGCTCAGTTGATTAGAGTGCCATCCCAATATGCAAGGTTTTGGGTTTGATATGGGTCAGAGCACATACAGGAATCAACCAACGAATGCATAAATTAGTGGAATAACAAATCTCTCTCTCTCTCTCTCTCTCTCTCGCCATCTGTCTCTCTCTCTCTCCCCCACCCCCCTCTCTAAAGATCAATCAGTAAAAAATTAAAAAATGTTTCTAATGTAGAATAGCTCACTGTGTGGTCAGACCTCATGCTGTAGGTGTGCCTCTTTGGGGAGGAGCTCTCCACCAGGCACGCCACAGGCCACTGGCTCAGACCTGGCTCATCAGGCTGTGGTCAGGTGGGCTACGTGGTAGAAAGCAAGGCAACCTGTGTGCTAGAAAACTCCCCGAAGAAGATTGAGGCAGGACTACAAGGGGTGACCATCACAGCCAAAGATGTTGGATTGAAAACATCTGTAGGAATTACCTGGTTGACTTACCATGTGTAGATAGTAATGGATTCTGGATTCATTCTTTTTTTTTTTTTCCTTTTCCGTATTCTCTGTGTGTCTTGGACACAGAAAACACCAGGTAAGTATTTTTCTGGATGGATATCTTTATATATAATTTGTTACATAGTCACAGCCTATAAGGGATCATATTAGCATCTTGTGGTTTGGCATGGATAAGTCAAGAGATCCCCCTAACCTTCTCCAGATGTTTTGAACATAAGAGCACCTGAACCCAAATCATGAATATTTCCATTTCCATTGTTGCCTTTTATGATCACTAGTATACCTTCTGGCAAAATGTATTTGCATGTGTTATATTCTATTTCATGGAAATTGGGAAGCTTGGTATCTATCTATATAAAACCCTAATATTCAAATAGACCGAACAGCAAAACAACCAGTCGCTATGACATGTGCTGACCACCAGGGGGCACATGTGGAACATGGTGGGCGTCGGCAGCAGGCAGGATGGTGGAGCAGGTGAGTGGGGGCGCCAGACCAAAGCAGGGCACCAGTCGCTGTCATAGAGGCGAGCCTCTGGTGGTTACTAAAAATTCTTTGCTCCCATGTGCCAGGTGCTCTCACCTGCTGCCGGTGCCAGCCCCACTTGCACCTGCTGCTGGTGCCAGAGCCACCACTTGCACCCACTGCCAGTGCCCAGTGCCGGCCCCAATAGCTCCTCAGGGCTTCTCCACCTCCCCCTGCTCCTGAGGGGCAATCAGGGCAGCAGCCACCACTCACACCCACTGCTGGCGCTGGCTCCACTCACACCCACTGCTGGCACTGGCCCCACTCACACCCACTGCTGGTGCTGGCCCCAATCACTCTGTGCTGTCAGCAGGTACTAGCGGGGCTGGTGCCGTCAGCGCGTGGGAGCAGGGCTGCCAGCAGACAGGGGACTGGGGGCATGGTGGGAGGGGTCAGGTACGGGTGTGGAGGATGGGCCGAGACCTGCCCCTGTGCCCAGCGCAGCCTCGAAGCCCACAGTTCCTTTCAAGGTGCATAGATTCGTGCACTGGGCCCCTAGTTTATTTATAAAACCCATACTAATGGTGGACTAAGAGCACTTAAAGTGGAAAACACAGAATGCCTTCTTGTTTAAAGGTTTATTTCATTCTGTTCTGTTGTAAGTGATGTGCAGAAAAAGAAACGTTATTGCTGGCAATGCTAAGATCAATGAGCAACATGCTGAGTCAGCACAGAGAAGAGAATTTGCAAAGCACGGCGTCATCTCTCGGAGATTTTTGGACATTCTGCTCTGGGCGTCCACAGCAAGACAGGCCAGACAGCATTAGCTGACTCACTTTATAACAACCCACAGTTCCCCTAAACATGCCGTTCTACAATCCCGCAACGGAAAGCCTGCCTCTAGGGAATCAAGACATATACTAGTCTCAATTGCGGAAGGGCAAAACCTTAAGTATTTCTGCAGTTTCTGGTCTGGTAAACGTGTCGTGCCGTTTATTTTTCAAAAAGTGACACATAAAACACTTAATTCAATTTAACAACAAGGTTTGGCTGCTAGGCAGTTTCTCGTGTGTGACTTCAACAGGTTTTCTTGGGTCGACTCTGGCATTTGTAAAAGGCCTTGCATGAGTTAATGATGGTTGTGCACAGAAAATTAGGTGTTATCTCGCTATTTTTGCTGCTATATCCCTTGGTGCAAATCCCAACGGAAAACCTCCTTCTCCTTGAACAATTCCTAGCAGAATACCCTCCCATTCCATGTCGCCGGAGCTAGAACTTAAAACATACGAGGAAAGAAAGCACACCAGGTTTTCTGTTCTTATTACCTCGGTGGAGTGGTCACGCACTCCTTTCCTCAAAGCCATAAAGCTTTTGCTGCAATGAAAGCCTTCCTCCGGGTTGCCTGGAGACAGCTGAACCCTAGCACTTACAAAGTGAGCCACGCTGGAAGGAGAGGGAGCTTCAGGGTCCTCTGTGTCATGTGTTCATTCAGGTTAGAAGCTCAGCTGCCCTGGTTTATCTGGAAGAAGACTTAGCTTTGTCCTGCCTGGTCTCCATCTCCCATTTGGTTGAGTGGAGACGCATGGGGACGGTGCTCAGTCAATGTCGCCTTGGGAGCAAAACTGGGAAGAAGGACAAAGTTGTCTTCAGAACCAGCTCCGTTTTATTTATTTATTTTTATTTTTATATATTTTTATTCATTTCAGAGAGGAAGTGAGAGGAAGAGAGAGATAGAAACATCAATAATGAGAGAGAATCATTGATCAGCTGCCTCCTGCATGCCCCCTACTGGGGATCGAGCCCACAACCCAGCCAGCTCCGTTTTAATCTGATCTCTTCTCAAAATAAATTTTAATCACACGGGGATGCAGGAATACATTCTCTTTATAGAAATGGGATGATATGATGAGTCTGCGTTTCCCTTGACACTCTTCCCAAGCAAAATCAGTTCCCAGAAGTCACTGTTATTATCAGTGCATTGAGGGTCCTTCTAGAACATGTTTGAGCATTTACATAAATGTATATGCATGTGTGGGGTTATGGGACATGTGAGTTTGCTTTACAAAAAGGTAGCTCATACTCTGCTTAGCTTGGTCACTTGCTCTTTTCAATCAACACTATTTCCTGGAGATCTTTACTGTACACCGTTCTTTTTAGCTGCTGTGGCCACGCTGTGGTGCGGTGAGCACACAGGCGTTGCCATGGCCCTTCTGCCTGTGGTGAGCAGGTGCTGCTCCTTGCACTGTCCTGCCTCCAGAGCTGGCCAATTCCTTCAACCCTCAGGCTCCCGAGGCCCATGCACTGTGCTCATGATGCCCAGAAGGACTTGCTGAGCTTGCTGCGTCACCTGCTGTCGTGTGGAACTTCCTCGGCTCTCACGGGGTTAAACCCCCTTGTTCCGGGGTCTTCCTCCACCTCAGCACCTGGGATGGCCCCCTGCTGCCTGCCAGTGGTTCTCGGAGTTTATGAAACATAAAGATGGTCCGAGGCGCTTATTAACAACGCGGGTCCCCAGGGCCTATCTCTGGACAGCTTGCTTCAGGAGTTCTGGGGCGAGGCCCAGGAGCCTACATTTCAACACACACATCCGGTGATGCAGTTATGAGAGGCACCCCTGTCTTGAGAGATGATGACCTGATTACACGTTTCTCAGGACTCCTCTCCTCCTCCCACCCCCCGCCAGGTCCAGCCTGTCACCGCTCTGTTCACAATCAGACTCCTCTCTCTGGCCCCACACGTATGCTCCTTTTTTTTTTTTTTAAATATTTTTTTTATTGATTTTTTACAGAGAGGAAGGGAGAGAGATAGAGAGTTAGAAACATGGATGAGAGAGAAACATCAATCAGCTGCCTCCTGCACATCTCCCACTGGGGATGTGCCCGCAACCAAGGCACATGCCCCTGACCGGAATCGAACCCGGGACCCCTCAGTCCGCAGGCCGACGCTCTCTCCACTGAGCCAAACCGGTTTCGGCCACACGTATGCTTCTTAACTTTGCTTATTTTGTTTGCCTCGGTGGGTTCCCTTTCATCTCCTCTCTAGCCCCCAATGCCACCCGGCAAGTTTCTACTCATTGCTCCAGGCCCACTGGAAACGTCCCTTTCTCTACAGCCTTCCTTTGCTCTCTCCCAGCCCGTCCCTTTCGCGTGGCACTTTATTCTATTGCTGATAAAATGTGTGCCGGTCCTCATGGGTGCGCACACTCACATTCTTACGTCCAGTTATCAGGGTCCCGTATCTGGCTTTTAAGTCTCTGCGCTGCACAATCCAGGGGCAGCATTGACATAAATAATGATTGCGTGCGTGTGCTGAAAGATTGCTGGCAGGTAACAGTCAAGTGTCTTGAGAAAAGTGTAGCTCTGTCAAAATGGCACAATGCACCATTGGGTTACATGGGATCTATTTTCTTCTTAGATTCTGAGCCATTTAGGGGAAGCAGTAGCCTGACATGGGATGTGTGATTCACCAAACCAGTAGCATGGCCATTGGCACACAGCCAGCATCTGCTGCACACTCACCATGCGTTAGACACTTTCTAGGACTCCTCTGTGTCAACTTGTTGAGGTTATTTAATTCTCACAATGACCAGATGAGATAGTGACAGCTGTCACTCCACTTAGAGATAACAAAACTGAGGCGCAGAGAGGTGAGGCGCAGAGAAGTTCGGCGACTTGTCTGAGGCCACACAGCTGGGATTGAGCCCAAGCAGTCTGACTCCGTGCTTAAGCTCTTGACTCTCCAAATATTTATTTGAATTACTATCTGCTGATCACAGCTTAATTTATTTACTTTTCTCAGGTAGTAATTTTAGGCACTAAACTGTGTTTGTATCCTTAGGCATTGTGGGGGAAAAAGGATAAGTTAATAATGAATATGTATGTAACCTTTCACACAGTTACAAGGCATATTTGCATATATTGATTACTAGAGGCCCGGTGCACAAAAATTTGTGCACTCGGGGGGGGGGGGTGTCCCCCAGCCTGGCCTGTGCCCTCTCGCAGTCTGGGACCTCTCAGGAGATAATGACCTGCTGGCTTAAGCCTGCTCCCAGGTGGCAGAGGGCACGCCCAATCCCTAGGTGCAGCCCCTGGTCAGGCTCAGAGCAGGGCCAATTGGGGAGTTGGGGCGCCGCCCCGTCATGCACAGAGCAGGGCAGATCAGGAGGTTGCGGCGCCACCCCCTGTCATGCACAGAGCAGGGCCGATCAGGGGGTTGGGGCGCTGGCCCCTGTCACTCACAGAGCAGGGCTCATCAGGGGGGTTGGGGCTCCGTACTCTGTCACACACAGAGCAGGGTCGATCAGGGGGTTGGGGAGCTCCCCCCTGTCACTCACAGAGTAGGGCCGATAGGGGAGTTGGGGCACCGCCCCCTGTCACACACAGAGCAGGGCGGATCAGGGGGTTGGGGCGCTGCACCCTGTCACACTCAGGGCAGGGCCAATGGGGAGGTTATGGCTCTACCCTGTTACACACAGAGCAAGGCCCGTGGAGGGGAGTTGGGGTGCCACCCTCTATCACCCATAGAACAGGGCCGATCAGGGGGTTGGGGCGCTGCCACTGTCACACTCAGGGCAGGGCCGATGGAGAGGTTATGGCTCTACCCTGTCAAACACAGAGCCGCAGGGCGATCAGGGGGTTGGGGAGCTCCCCCCTATCAGCCACAAAGCAGGGCTGATCAGGGGGTTGGGGCGCCTTCCCCTGTCAGGAACAGAGCAGGGTGGATAGGGAGGTTGTGGCCCCACCCCCTGTCACTCACAGAGCCGCAGGGCGATCAGGGGGTTTGGGCGCTGCCCCCTGTCACGCTGATCCCGGTGCCGGGAGGCATATTACCCTTTTACTATATAGAATAGAGGCCTGGTGCACAGGTGGGGGCCAGCTGGTTTGCCCTGAAGGGTGTCCTGGATCAGGGTGGGGGTCCCCACTGTGGTGCCTGGCCAGTCTGGCTGAGGGGCTGAGGGCCGTTTTCAGGTTGGCCGGTGACTGAAGCTCCCAAATGCTCCTTTTTTTCTTTTTTTTTTTCTATTCTGGGCCAGCTTTAGCTCTGAGGCCTCGGCTCCGGCATTTACCTTCTGTATTTGAAACAATGTTGCGGTCTGGCTGGCTGAAGCCAGGCTGACTAAAGTAGGTTTTTGGGGTTTGGTTTAGCTTCTATATTTGCAACATAGTTGCTTAGAGTTGCAGCTGAGAGGCCGGCAAGTCAGGCAAGGAACGTTGGAGTCCACAGTCACTGGAGCAAGCAAGCCTCCCTGCTCGCTTCAGTGCATGGCTGCCGGCTGCCATCTTGGCTGACAGTTAATTTGCATAAGGATATGCTGATTAGCCAATGGGAAGGGTAGCAGTCGTACGCTAATTACCATGTTTCTCTTTTATTAGTGTAGATAATAGTTTCCATTTAAAAAATTTAGTTTCTATTTTATACTACAAGTTCAGTTTCCATTTTACTTTTATTGGTATGAATTTATTAATTTTATGATAAAAATTTAGTTTCCATTTTATTCTTTTTATTAAGTTAGCCTCCTTTCAAAGATTTTTTACATGCATTTATTATTCCACTTAAAAATCACAATTACATGCAGAAATCGGTAACATTCATTCCACTGAGCAGTGAGGGGAGCAGGCTCCGTGGGCTGAGGGACTGGTCCAGGCCACACCGCTCAGGGCTCCAGGGGCCCAACTCAGCACCACTCGGGTCACCAGAGCCTTTTCTAGAGGAGGACACAGAAGGTCAGAGTGGAGAAGAGCCCAAGCCTTGCCTTGTGGCCCTTAGATTAGCTCAATATTGGAACCAAAATGCTGTAGTTGACGTTTGTTTGTTTTAAACTGTGAGTTCCTGGCAAAACTTAACAATAAAACCGCATCTTGCAGGTGAGGAGACTGAAGCGGAGAGTTTCAGCAACTTGCCCAACATATACCCAGACAATGGCTGTCCTGGGACCCGGACCCAGGGGCTCTGGCTTCACATGCACCAACCTACGACCCGCGCACGGACGAGGCCCCCTGGCCTCACTAGTCACTGCAGGTGCCACGCAGAGACCCTGTGCTTACCCGACCGGAGGCCAACAGCGCCGGGCTGCCTGAGGCAGCAACTGGAACCTTCAGGGGGGTGCAGGGTCTGAGCCTCCTGTGGCCGAGCTCCTGGAGCCCATGAGGGAGCCACGCGCTGTCTGGCTGCTGTGACGGGTGCAGCTCCCCGAGCTGCGTGGCCAGCAAGGCTGCGTCCCTGTGGGCGCCTCCACTCACCGCTGTTCCTCCAACGGCCGGTGGTGGGTGGCCCGGCCAGGGCTTTGGGACTGTTTTCAGGGAGGCACGTGTGACGCCTTGGAGGCGGCTGAGGCTGGTCTGCAGGAGGCTGTATCCGTTAGAGGAAGGCTCCCAGGCTGGCGTTGGTGGGAGTTCCTGCTTTCGAAGGCAAGGCTGACCGCAGAGCCCAGATTGTGGTGTTCGTATCCCAACACCCAAGTCACCGCGAATTCCTAAACAAGGCAGTTCTGAGCCCTTCACTTTAGGGAGCAGGGACAGGGCTCAGGGTTCAGCGAGGAGCTCACTGAGGCCGGACTTCGGTTCCTGGTCTCAGGCCTGCCAGGCCCTACTCTTTGCCCATGGCAGGCTGCTCAGCCAAAATTGCTCTTTTTTTAAATTTGTTGTTTTGTAAGTTTCACTATATTTCAAACAACAAGTGATCATGGCCTCACTAACTAGTGAGTAGACACTGCTCTGCCAGCCCTCACCTGTGCTCTGGCCATTGAGTGATGTTGAGTTAATGTTCTGCAGCAAAGTAGAGGCAGGAGGCAGGTGTGATGGAGGCAGGTGTGACGGGAGGCTGGTGTGATGGGAGGGAGGTGTGACAGGAGGCAGGTGTGATGGGAGGAAGGTGTGATGGGAGGGAGGTGTGACAGGAGGAAGGTGTGATGAGAGGGAGGTGTGACAGGAGGAAGGTGTGATGAGAGATAGGCATGATGGTAGGCAGATGTGATGGGAGGGAGGTGTGATGGGAGGAAGGTGTGATGGGAGGAAGGTGTGACAGGAGGAAGGTGTGATGAGAGATAGGCATGATGGTAGGCAGATGTGATGGGAGGAAGGTGTGATGGGAGGCAGATGTGATGGGAGGCAGATGTGACAGGAGGAAGGTGTGACAGGAGGCAGGTGTGATGGGAGGAAGGTGTGACAGGAGGAAGGTGTGATGAGAGATAGGCATGATGGTAGGCAGATGTGATGGGAGGAAGGTATGATGGGAGGCAGATGTGATGGGAGGCAGATGTGACAGGAGGAAGGTGTGACAGGAGGCAGGTGTGATGGGAGGAAGGTGTGACAGGAGGAAGGTGTGATGAGAGATAGGCATGATGGTAGGCAGATGTGATGGGAGGAAGGTATGATGGGAGGCAGATGTGATGGGAGGCAGATGTGACAGGAGGAAGGTGTGACAGGAGGAAGGTGTGATGGGAGGAAGGTGTGACGGGAGGCAGGTGTGACAGGAGGATGGTATGATGGAAGGCAGATGTGACAGGAGGAAGGTGTGACAGGAGGAAGGTGTGACGGGAGGCAGGTGTGACAGGAGGCAGGTGTGATGGGAGGAAGGTGTGATGGGAGGCAGGTGTGACAGGAGGCAGGTGTGATGGAGGCAGGTGTGATGGAGGCAGGTGTGACTATAGTGGAGTGTTCATGGTGGGTTTGAATAAGGAAAGGGGCTTTGCAAATCTGGGTGTGTGGTCAGGAGGGGGCATGATTCAGAGGTTAGTTCACTTTCCCCATTGAGGGAGCTTTTCGTTTTAAACCTACTCACCTGACCTGGCCCAAGTCCCCCTGTTCTTCGTGTGTCCGCTGTGCGGCAGTGAGTTCGTCCCATAACCCAGCGACAGAGTGGCTGGCTGCCCCGCAGGGCTGGTGGCCGCCTCCCTGGGACAAGCGGGTTTGGGGGCAGTTTCTGCCCAGGGTGTGGGCGCATCAGAGGGTGAAATGCGCCCAAGGGTGTGGAGCTCATGTGACCCAGGCGTGACATATTTGAACAGTGGAGAGCCGGGTGACAGTCATGACAGTACAGCACAGATACTGCTGCAGCACGTGTCCCTCCGTCTCACGGCAGCTGTCACCTTGCACGTGGATGTCTGTAGATATGTCTTATCTCCGGTGGCAGACACTGCTGCTGGCTTCTCAACCTCCATTCGCCCCGGGCAGATTGCATTTCCCAAACAAGTCGCAGCGACACTTCCACTCTCATATCTCCTCCCAGAGCCTTGCCACGGAACCATCAAGATGTGGGATTTCTGTTCCCGCTCTTGACCTGGGCCGCTGTGACTTGCTGTACAAAGAGGACACAGAGGGAGGCTGAGTTACAAAAGGCTACGCAGCACCCCTCCTTCTCTTCTATCTTGGGGGGGGAGGGGGGTGTGCCTGCAGAGCCCCGAGCCGAGCCGTCGGGAATAGGAAGCTGCCTTCCGTGCTGGAAGCCGGCGGAGACCAGGCACAGAGGCACGGAGCTGCCCCCCGCCCCCGGCCCCTGCCGATCGGGGATGGTGCGTGGAGCAGCGCAGTGCCTTGCCGAGTCCTGCCCAGATGGCAGGCGAGTAAGCGAAGTAAGATTGCGGTGGAGTGTTTCAGGCCACGAGATCTGGGCGGACTGCTGTGCTCCTAAGTGACCAGAACGTCCCTTTTCCTCCTTCCTAACACAATTTCACTTTTGTTGGCTCTCCAGCCCTTTCCCTCCGCTAGAGTGCCTGCCTGGAGGAAGCTGCCCCGCCCTGGCTCCAGGGTGGCTCTATTTGGTCTCAGGGTATTCCTGTCCACTTGCCAATGATTGTTTCAGGATTCAGTTCAGGCCCAATACAAGGGGAGAGGTTTATTGGGGACGCCTTTGTATGTTCTTCTCGCTTCTGGGAAAACTGGAAGCCACTTTCCCCGCCTCTTTGTAGATTTTTGTCATGTGCAGACATGAGTCCCAGAACCGCTGCGCCTACATCATTACCAGCCTGAGGTGAGTCCCCCTCCTGGAGCAGAGAGGCCCAGGGGGTGGCAGAGGAATGGAGCCAGAGCCACTGGATCGCACCATTGCTGACGCCCACCCACAGCACAGGCAGCATAAGGATGCACTGTGAAGGTCAGCTTTTGCTGTGAGTCATGCAGACCTAAAGTAACAATGACTTAAATAGAATCAAGAGGGTTTAATTCTTTTTCATGTAAAAGTCTGTAAGAAAGCAGGCCAGGGCTGGTGTGCTGAGCAGATTCCATGAAGTCCTCAGGGACCTAGGATTCTCCCAGAACATCACTCCACTGTGTCTAGGATGTGGCCCTCGTCCTTACGGTTCATATTATGGCATCTGTGTTCAAGGTGCCCGGAGGAGGAAGGCGTGGGGAGGGAGAAGGCAAAGTGTATGTATCATCTGTCTCCTGGGGAAGAGTCTAGAAGCTGCCAAATAGATGTTGGCTTGTGTCTCCTTGGCTAAAACTCAGTGTGAGGGACCCTGGGCCATAGCTTTTATTCTGGGTAACCAAATGCCACCAGGTCATAATGAGGGCTGTATTACTATGGGATATTGAGTGGCAGTTCAGTCTCTGACACAGTAAGGCAGTAACCTTCTTTACCATTTAACATGCATTTTTATTGGATTTTCTGTTAACGTAGCCCAAGAGATGGTGACTATTGGACACCCTTCCTAGTGTATAATAAGTAATACTCTTCTTCCCCAGTCTACCCACAAGTTCAAGTCCCGGAGACCTTGAGTTAACAGAAGTAAGAGTCTGTTTCCCTCTCTTGTCTTGTGAGATGAGTGGCTAGTCTAAGTCAGGGTGGAAATATCTTTTGCACTAAATGCCAACCTCTCATCACACTAACCCTTCAGGAAGCAGGGACTCTATTGTGTGCGGTTATCGTGCAGCACCGATCACAATGCCTGGCACATAGTAGGTGCTCGGTGAACATTTGTTGAATAAACAAATGACTGGACGATTCTAGATCAATGGAGATCGCCCGAGGAGCTGCAGGGTTCTTGTCCCAGCATCAAGAAGGGTTCAGGAATCTGGAGAAGGGGCTGTGCGTAGATGACATAGGAATCCAGAGACTAATAAAGAGTCCGGAGATGAGATATAATTTTGAAAGGCATTGGAGGTCAGAGGACCTTCAACTAAAGGAACTGAAGACTCCCTCCTTGTCTAGGACTCTTGTTTTTATGAACACAATTTGTCGTAAGGCACGGTGGAGATAATACACTCCAAAGGGTGAGGTTTCAAAGGGTACAGAGTCCACTGTCAGAATGGGGGAATTAGCCTACTGCTGTTCAGGTGTTTGGCCAGTAGGAGGCAATAACATGTAGATTTAAGATGCTTTTTAGCTGTCTGGCAGCCACAATCAGTTTCCTATTCAGGTCTGGGGAAATGCCTTTAGCCACTGGATCTTGGATCTCTAAGGAGGTGCTAATTTAGCCTCTGCCTGAGGCTACCCAGCAGAAGCTATGAAGAGATCTGCAGATTCCTCTTCTTTGTTTGGAGTTTGGAGGTGCCCAGATGAGGCCCAGCTGTGAAGCAATGCAAGCTGCTGTGGGGCCTTGGGCCTTCTTTTGAAAGTTCTGGGTCTCTCTGACCCAGCTGCAGTTTGTTAGGTAATTTTCAGATTGCAAAGGGCCAGGCCTTTCATATGCAAAAGCCTCTGCACACAGCTTGGGGGAGGGCGGGGCCTCAGGGAATCAACAGGGTGGAGCAAACAGCTATGGCTGATCCTCAGTCCTACCCTAAGAGGACCCGGGTCTCACTGTTCTGCGGTAATCGCTGCAGGCACCTCTGAGAGAAAGCGGCCCCTGAGTTCCGACCAATGCCAGACAGTCCAGTTTCTCTTGTATGAGTCTGGGTCCCCAGAGACTCACCCGGAACTGGAATTCAGAGCAGTCCGGAGCTTGTGTCTCCCTCCCAATTGAAAAAGACATCCGAATCCTCAGCTTCCAGCCCTTTCCACGTGGGCCTCTGTACCTCTGCACTTTACTTCCGTACCTCCTCTGAGTCTCAGTGTGCTTTTCTCTTTCCTTCTAGTTGTAGAATTTCCACTCAGTCAGCCTTTCTGTGGTTCTGGATGATGTGCGTTTTGTCTTTTAGTTGTTTTTTTGAAGTGGTTGTGCGAGGCAGCAATTTCCGATCTAATAATTGCTTTATATGTTTAGGTTCTTCTATGTTGGGTGAGTAGATACTTGTGTTTGTTATATTCTCTCCTGTGATTGACCCCTTTGTAATTATACAATGTCTTTCTTTGTCTTTTTTCACGTATTTGTTTTTAAAGTCCATTTGTCTCATGTGAGTATTGCTACTCCAGCTTTCATTCATTTCTACTTCTACTTGCATGAAATATCTTTTTTTTTAAATCTCTGCACTTTCAGTCTGGGTGTGTGTTTCAATTTGAAGTGTCTCTTGGAAGCAGCATATGGATGGATCATGTTTTTTTAAGCCAGTCATCTACCTATGTCTTTTTTGTTGTTGTTAATCCTCACCCAAGGATATTTTTCCATTGATCTTTTAGAGAGAGTGGAAGAGAAAGGGAAAGACAGAGAGAAACATCAATGTGAGAGAAACACATCAATTGGTTGCCTCCTGCACATGCCCCAACTAGGGCTGGTCAGGGGAGGAGCCTGCAACCAAGGTATGTGCCCCTGACTGGAATCGAACTCAGGGCCCTTGGGTCTGCAGGCTGATGCTCTAGCCACTAATCCAAACTGTCCAAGGCTCCATCTATGTCTTTTTATTGGAGCATTTAACCCACCTACATTTAATGTAATTATTGGGAAGTATATACTTATTGCCAGTTTGTTCATTGTTTTTTGGTTGTTTTTATATTTGTTCTCTGTTCCTTTCTTCTCTTGATCTCTTTCCTTGTGGTTTGCTGTTTAATGTCTTGTTTAGGTTCCTTTCTCTTGGTTCTTTGTGCATCCTTTGTAGGTCTTTGGCTTGTGGTTTCCATAAAATATATATATATATATATATATATATATATATATATATATCATTCTTTATCTGTAGCAGTCAATTTTAAGCTGCTAGGCATTTAAGTTCAAATATATTCTATAAAGATTCTATTTTACCTCCTCCATGCTTTATGTTACTGATGTCAGATTTTAGGTATTTTTGTATTGTGTATCTCCTAACTACTTACTATAGTTTAAGCTGAGTTTGATACTTTTTTCTTTTAACCTTCCTAGTAGCTTTTGAATATATGACTTGTATTTATCAATTATTTGGCTTTACCTGTAAGGCTTTTCTCTTTCTCCTGTTTTCTTATTCCTGGTTATGGCCTTTCCTTTTCTATTGAAAGACCTTCACCATCTCTTGTAAAACTGGTTTAATGGCCCCCAGAGAAAACCAAGATGGTGGCATAGGTAAACACCGGAAATTGCTGCCTCGCACAACCACTTCAAAAAAAACAACTAAAAGACAAAATGAACATCATCCAGAACCACAAGAAGGCTGGCTGAGTGGAAATTCTACAACTAGAAGGAAAGAGAAAAGCACACTGAGACTCAGAGGAGGTGCGGAAGTAAAGTGCAGAGGTATGGAGGCACACTCGGAAAGGGCTGGCAACTGAGGACACGTTTGTCTTTTTCAATCGGGAGGGAGACACATGCTCCCGCTCTGAACACCAGTTCCGGGCAAGTCTCTGGGGACCCAGACTCATATGGGGAGAAACTGGACTATCTGGCATCAAGCAAAACTCGAGGGCGGCTTTCTCTCAGAGGTGCCTGCAGCGATTACCCCAGAACAGTGAGACCTGGGTCCTCTTAGGGCAGGGCTGAGGATCAGCCATAGCTGTTTGCTCCACCCTGTTGAGTCCCTGAGACCCACCTCACCCAAGCTGTGTGCAGAGGCTTTTGCATATGAATGCCCTGGCCCTTTGCAATCTAAAATTACCTAACAAACTGCAGCTTGGTCAGAGAGACCCAGAACATCCAAAAAGAAGGCCCAAAGCCCCAAAGCAGCTTGCATTGCTTCATAGCTGGGCCTCATCTGGGCAGCTCCAAACTCCAAACAAAGAAAAGGAATCTGCAGATCTCTCTGTAGCTCCTGCTGGGTAGCCTCAGGCAGAGACTAAATTAGCACCTCCTTAGAGATCCAAGTGCCAGTGTACCCAGTGGTCAGAGTGGGACCATCCAGATTACAACTTCTCAGATCCATAACGGGCACACTCAGGGGGCAGACTCAGTGAGCACCAAAGCCCCACTGAAGCAAGTCTTGCCTCATAAGGGTGTCTTCAGCACAGAAGTTCTCCCACCGTAGACACAGCTGATTCTCACAGCCAATTGGCCTGGAGGTCAATTCCTCCCAGTGATACCTACAACAATCAAGGCTTAACTACAACAAGACTGTGCACAAAGCCCACAAAGGGGTGTACCAAGAGTGTCCACCTCAGGTAATTGGGGAGGCTGAGCCACTGGGCCCTACCAACACAGGAAAGCAGCCAAAATACAGAGACAAAGAAACAGGTCACAAATGACAGAAATGGAGGAAAGCAAACTACTGGATACAGAGTTCAAAACCACACTTACAAGGTTTTTCAATAATTTTCTAGAAACCGCCAATAAATTTAGTGAGACCCTTGAGGATATGAAAAAGGACCAACTAGAAATTAAGCATACACTGACTGAAATAAAGAATATTATACAGAGTCCCAACAGCAGACTAGAGGATCACAAGAATCAAGTCAAAGATTTGAAATACAAAGAAGCAAAAAACACCCAACCGGAAAAACAAAAAGAAAAAAGAAACCAAAAATATGAAGATAGTGTAAGGAGCCTCTGGGACAGCTTCAAGCGTACCAACATCAGAATTATAGGGGTGCCAGAAGATGAGAGACAGCAAGATATTGAAAACCTATTTGAAAAAATAATGACAGAAAACTTCCCCTACCTGGTGAAAGAAATAGACTTACAAGTCCAGGAAGCACAGAGAACCCCAAACAAAAGGAATCCAAAGAATCCAAAGAGGACCACACCAAGACACATCATAATTAAAATGCCAAGAGCAAAAGACAAAGAGAGAATCTTAAAAGCAGCAAGAGAAAGACAGTCAGTTACCTAGAAGGGAGTGCCCATACGACTGTCAGCTGATTTCTCAACTGAAACTATGCAGACCAGAAGGGAGTGGCAAGAAATATTCAAAATGATGAATAGCAAGAACCTACAACCAGGATTACTTTATCCAGCAAAGCTATCATTCAGAATTGAAGGTCAGATAAAGAGCTCCACAGATAAGAAAAAGCTAAAGGAGTTCATCACCACCAAACCAGTATTATATGAAATGCTGAAAGGTATCCTTTAAGAAGATAAATAATTTGATGAACAGAATAAACTGGTGAATATAATAGAATCAGGGACACAGAAAGGGAGTGGACTGACAATTCTCAGGGGGGAAGGGGTGTTGGGGGTGCAGGAAGAGACTGGACAAAAATCATACACCTATGGATAAGGACAGTGGTAGGGGTAAGAGCAGAAGGTGGGGTGGGAACTGGGTGGAGGGGAGCTATGGGGGGAAAAAAGAGGAACATCTGTAATAATCTGAACAATAAAGATTTAATTTAAAAAAATGGTTTAATGGTAATGATGTCCTTTAGTTTTTGCTTGTCTGGGAAGCTCTTTATATCTTCTTGAATTCCTTGTGGGGTAAATTATTCTAGATTGTATTTATCTCTTTAAAGAGGTCCTAACCACTCCCTTCTGGCCTGTAAAGTTGCTGCTGAGAAATCAGCTGGTAGCCCTGTAGCGTCTCCTTTGAATGTAACTTGTTTTTCTCTTGCTTCATTCAAGATTGTCTCTTTAACTTTTGCCACTTCAACTACAATATGTTCTGGTGTGGGTATCTTTGGGTTCATCTTGTTTAGAATGCTATGCTTCTTGGACCTCAATGTCTGTTTCCTTTCCCAGGTTGGGAAAGTTTTCAGCCATTATTTTTTTTAAATAAAATTTTTGTTCCTTTTTTTTTTCCATTCTTCTCCTTCTGGGATCCCTATAATGCAAATGTTTGAGTGCTAGGTGTTATCCCAAAAGTCCCTTAAACCAGGGGTCCTCAAACTACCGCCCGTGGGCCACATGCAAATACAAATATTGTATTTGTTCCCGTTTTGTTTTTTTACTTCAAAATAAGATATGTGCAGTGTGCATAGGAATTTGTTCATAGTTTTTTTTTTAAACTATAGTCCAGCCCTCCAATGGTCTGAGGGACAGTGAACTGGCCCCCTGTTTAAAAAGGTTGAGTACCCCTGCCTTAAACTATCTTGTATTTTTGTAACTTTTTTTTCTTTCTGATTGGTTGACTTCACCAGTCTGTCTCTGGGTCACTGCTCCATTTTTTGTTAGCTAATCTACTGTTGATTTCTTATAATGTGTTTTTTATTTTAGTTATTGTATTCTTCGGGTCTGCTTGGTTCTTTCCTATACTTTCTGACTCTTTCTTGAAGTTCTCTCTAAGTTTTTATTCCACTCAAGTTTGGTGAGCCACTGTATGACCACAATTCTTTGAATTCTTTATTAGGCAAGTTATTATTTCCTTTTCCCTAATCTTCCCCCAACACCTGGGAATTCTTGTTCCTTCATTTGAGAGATATTCTTCTATCTTTTCATTTTGTTTGACATTCTGTTTGTTTATTTGAATTAGACAAAATAGCTTTCTCTTCCTGTCCCGGAAAAGTGGCTCTGTGTAGACCATGTGCTGGGTGGTTTTGGCAGGCTGGTAGAAGCCAGGTGGGTTCATAAGGTGCCTGGGGCACTGGCCCACCCAGTGGAGCCAGAGCAGTTTCAGATGGGGAGGCCAGGTGCAGGTAGTACTGTCCTATTGATCCTACCTGCTCCCTTTGCTGAGGTTGGAATGGGCTCAGGCAATGTGTCCAGAACATACTTCAGTGACCCTACAGGCAAGCCCAAGCAGCTGGACAGAACCCCACCCGCCCTATGGAGGTGCAGGGGACCTAGCAGTGGTGCTCACTAACTTCATGACAGGGGATCCCCACAGTCACCAGCCTTCCTCCCCAGTCTCCCTGCTCCTTCTCTCCAGTGGTCCATGTGGAAGCGAGCCCTGTGCCAGCTCTAAGTGCCAGGAGGCTGTAGGTGCTGAGCCGCACGTGTGTTCAGGGGCCAGGGGAGGGCCTTCGGGGGGTTGGGGAACAGCTGTTGGCGGGGAGACCAGGTGGGTGTGCTGACATCTGATGTTCCCGCTGCTTCCGTTGTTCAGAGGCCAAAGCTCCAGGCTACAATGCTGTGAACGCAGCATGGTGATACTGCAGGAAGGCCAAAGCCCCCAGCAGTGCTCCCACTGCTCCATGGAGGTGGAGGGAACCGTAAGCAATGGCCCAGGGAGTTACCATGGCCCCCAAGGGCTCCCTCCGCTCCCCAGCCTTTTCCCTTGTTTGTTGTCAGAGCTGGCCATTCAGTGTTAGGTTGTCTTACAGGAGCAATTGCTACCTACATGAGTGTATTTTTTATTTTTTTCACAGGAGGGGTGAGTTTAGCATCCCCCTACACTGCTGCCATCTTGTACTCCCTGGGCTTGAAATTTTAAGTTCATCTTCAGCTCTTCTAGCAAGACTCTGTCAAGTCCAGTCCTTTCCTCTCTATGTCCAAAGCTTCCTCCCTGGTCCAACACTTGTGACTTTATGGGAAAATACTCCCATTTTACAGGTGTCTAATTCGTGCCAGGTGGACACAGCATTTGGAGTGGTATATTGGGTAATGCGTGGAAGAGTGAAGACACACTTCACGGTGGAGGTTGTGGGCATGGGGGTCCTGGGCAGGAAGTGACACTGGTAGAAAAATGTCAGGTGTGATGTCAGTCACCCGGGTACAGGCGGGCCTGCTGGTAAACCCGCAGGAATGAGGAAGAAGTTTCACTGACAAAGATGCTCTTTAAGTTAGACGTCCATATCACCCATTTTAAAGATGGGTTTTACCACCCGGTAAAGGTGAGGGAGTCAGGCAAGAGGCGTGTAGGGATGGCAGCCGCTGGACCGAGTGTTCTTTTCGGAGGAAAGCATAAAGAACAGGGCGGCCCGACTATAAAAGCATCAGAGACTTGGGTTTTATTAGTCGGATTAGTTTTCCGAGTGCTCTTCCTGTGTTTCCACTTTATTCTCTTTTATGACTTAGTAAAGTCTTTACAGGTCTTGGCTTGTATCCGTGCTGCAAGGGGACAGAGCAGACCTCCCTGGAATCCGCATGGTGGTGGGGGTGGATGGGCTCAAAGGGAAGGTCCCGAGTCAGAGCAGCCCACGAGCTCGGGAGGCAGTGTGGTGAAGGGATGGAAGATGTGGCTGTACAGCTCAGCACCTGCTCCACCACTTACTACCTGCGTGACCCCATCCAGTTACTGGACATCTCTGAGTCTCAGGTTCCTCATCCACAAAATAATGGTGATGATGTCCACTCACTGTACCGGGAAGATTAAATACAGGGTGGGCAAAAAAAAAGTAGGTTTGAGGTTGTTCATATAGAAAATAATGCCATGATTAATAAATAATAACAAGAATAACTGTTTCATGTACTCAAAACTGTAAACCTACTTTTGCCCCACCCTGTATATGAATGTATGTCAAGTGCTTAAAACAGTGCCAAGTATATAACAAATATTATACCACCCTCTCCTCTTCACCAGGAAACTCTACTTTTGGTACTAAATTTGGGAGGTCCTGCCTTTTATTTTGTGAACATAAATGATAATCTTATATTCTTCATGTCCTGAAAAATTTACTAACCTCCATTCGCCTCTCTGATCGAGATTTTCTAGTCTCTAAACCATATATTGCATCTTATCACCAGAATACTTTTCCTCAGGGCCCGCTTTCACCATGACCTTGGCTGTATAGTCTGTGGAGTGTCACCTTTTTCCTTACCTCTCCTGTGTTCAGGTTGGTCTCATCTACAATCCTCTTTCCTACCTCAGCTTTCAACCATTTTATGGGCCACCTCCATTAGGTGTTTCACCTGTTTCTTGAACTCGGTATAGTTACATCTGAGCTCTTTCTCCTTCAATCCTCTCATTCATTATCTTGTATTTCCTCTCCTATTGCTGGTGGGCAGGGGTGAGTTGAGAGCACCTAGTCATGACCCAATAGAAACTAAGAAATCTCAATAGAAATACATAATTGTTGACACTTCTCATCCCTTATATCCAGTATCAACTGGCTGCCTTGTGGTTTTGGTTCTACATCCTAAATAATTCCACATTCCATCTCTCTCATTAGCTTTTGTCTTGATTATTGATATAGACTCCTATATCCTTGCCTCTAATCTTGTTCTACTTCAAACCACCCTCCACACAGCAATTAAAATAATCTTACTAATACACAGATGAAATTGCCCTGGTCTCCTCTTCATACTTTAACTAGAGGCCTGGTGCACGAAATTCATGCATGGGGGGAGGGGTTCTCCTCAGCCCGGCCTGCACCCTCTCCAATCCGGGACCCCTCGGGGGATGTCCCACTGCTGGTTTAGGATCAGGCCTAAACCGGCAGTTGGACATCCCTCTCACAATCTGGGACCGCTAGCTCCTAACTGCTTATCTGTCTGCCTGCCTGATTACCCCTTCTGGCCCCCCTGCCTGCCTGATCACCCCTAACTGCCTCTGCCTACTGTCCTGGTCACCCCGAACTGACTGCCCCCCCCGCCAGCCTGGTTGCCTCCAACTGCACCCCCTACTGGCCTGGTTGCCCCTCACTGCCCCCCTCTGCAGGCCTGGTTGCCTCACACAACCTGCTGTTCAGTCATTTGGTCATCCCTCACTAACCCCCCTGCTGGCCTGGTTACCCCACACAGCCTGGTGCTCAGTTGTTTGGTCATCCCTCACTAACCCCTCTGCCGGCCTTGTCACCTCACTCAGCCTGTTTGGTCGTCCGTTCGGTCATCCATTCGGTTGTGATGGCCCCTGGCTCTTTATATATATAGATGGCTTTCTATTGTGTGAAGCTGAAGTCCCCTTCCACTTGCCATCTAGTCCCTGCTTCTCTACTATTCTCATCTCCCGTCATTGCTCAGTGTCTACCTTGTGCTTCAGCCGTGAATGAACCATCATGCCATTTCTTGATCCAGTGCCTTTGCACACTAAGTTCCTTCTACCAGGAAGACCCTTCACTCACGAGTTACTTGAAAAACACCCTCTGTCCTCCAATGTCACCTTTTGGTGATGTTTCTTCTCATTCTCATGCTCATGTTAAGCACTATCTACCTACAAATAGTTCAATCTTCACAGTAATATACTTACCTGTCTATATATATTCCCATGCACACACACTACATTGAAAGTAAACCATTTGTTTACAGGTCTGTGTCCCCTACCAGACTGAGTTCCTGCTGGGTGGGATTGCAGGTTAGTCATCTCCCTCTTACTGGTGGTCCAGTAATCTTCACTGAATAAATTAATAAACAGAATAAATCATACTCTTTACAATGAGAGTGTAAGGTCTGCAAGGACAACACAGGCCTTTTATACACATTCTTACATCTCACTCATAGTTGGAGCTTAGGAAGTAATCAACAAATCCTTATTGACAACCTCTGTTGAACTCAGCCACAGAGAAGCAGAGTCTGTTTTATATTTTGTGAACAAATGTTTTGTGACTCGATGCCATGCTCTCATGATTAGATTTATGTTCCTTTAGAGTAAGGACACTATTCTATACATCTCCAGCCCCACAGTGACTCCCACAGTGCCGTTTAATGAATGCCAGTTGATCAAATAACCAGGTAGCTAAGTCTGGCTTGTTACCTTCCAGCTCTTATGGCTTTTATTTTCCGGAACAGCCTCTGGGATCTCCCATTAATGGTTCCTGGTGAAGATGTTGCCGAGGCCTCTGGGAACCACCTTCTTTATACGCCCTGGTGCTCTGCCAGGAATAGCATCTCTAGGTGTCTCACCTGGAGAGCAGCTGGCCATCCCGGTTCACCAGGAGATGGCAGTGCTCGGGCCCGATCACAGGGCTGGCGCTGCGTCCAGTGAGTGCTGGGCAGCCTGTCCACTGGGAGGCCGCTTTCAATTCTGCCCCGAACGGCAGGGCGCCCTCCGTGTTTCCTTATCTGCCAACCAGAAGTGATAATCGCCTCTTGTCTATCTGGATGAGCTGTGAGGAGGGGAAGCAGGGCCGTTCACTGGGAAGGCAGCAGCGGCTGAAAGTGCTCGAACAGCATCAGTGCCGAGCGGAAGCCGAAGACCCCTTGTCACCAGGGTGAGCACCCGCTGCACCGGCGGCTGGGTGGTGAGCATGGTGACCAAATGGGAAGTGGAGATATGTTCCGTTAGATAAGGATAATTATAGGTTATGGATATGAAACACATTTCTTTTTTTCTTCCGTTTTAATACATTTTAATCCAACGACAGTATTTGTCATCATGTATTTAATTAGTGATGTCAAAGCAATGGGTAGTATTTTATGTCCAAGTCTTATTTCTTAGATGAGTGGACAGGGGTGCTTCCTGTGTAAAACAATTGCCGGGGTTAAAGAGTTGTTGGCACATGTGATCAGACACTGCCCCCTGGTGGTCTGAAAGATGACTACATGGTTTTTGACAGCAATTAGAAGGATGAAAATGAAGTCGAAGTGGGAGGGAGCGGGATGGGAGGGAATGAGGGGAGCTTTGCAGTGGCCATGTTAAAATGAGGTGCCCATTGTACAAACATACAAATGCAGATGTTGAGTGATCAGCTGGCTCTATGAGACTGAAGTTCAGGCGACAAGTCTAGAGATAACGGTTTAGGAGCTGTTGGTATGTAGATGATGTTTACGTTCGGGCCAGTGACAGCCTTGAGAAGGAAGATATCACAGAGAAGCCCTGGCCAGGCGGCTCAGTTGGTTGAAGCATCGTCCTGTTCACCAAAAGGTTGTGGGTTCAATTCCCAATCAGGGCACATACCCAGGTTGTGGGTTTGATCCCCAGTTGGGAGGTGGCTAATCCATGTGTCCCTCGATCAAAAAAAAAAAAAAATCAATACAAACATATCCTTAGGTGAGGATTTCAAAGAAAGAAAGAGAAAAAGAAAGATATCATAGAGGAGGCAGTCATCAGTTATGTCAAATAATGTCAAACAAGATGAGGCTGAGAATTCACCTTCGACCCAGCACCATGGAGATCGTGGGGACCCTGACAAGCCTCGTAAGGACAGCGCAGTGTGGGCCGAGGCCTCATGGAGAGGGTTCACGAGAGACGAGAAGGAGGAAAGGGCAGTGAGTGAGACAGTGCTGCACAGGGAGCTGGGGATGTGTCAGAGGCTGGTGGGAAAGTGCAATAGGATTTTTCTAGGATGAAAGAAGTGATAGCATGTTTTAATGCGGGTGCTGTAGAAAGAAACATGACATAGGAGGGAGGGGGGGAAATTCCCGGAGCGATCTGTCTGAGCTGGTGAGAGAAGTTGAGCCTCGTGTAGAAATGGCTCATCCCTGGCCACAGCAGAAAAGGCGGAGCAGAAGTGTGAGGGGGGGATGTGTTGCTGGGGTCCATGCATATCATATCCCAATTACTTCGTTTCTCAGTGAGTCATCAGCTGGGTGTGAGGACGGGGAGGAGATGTTAGAAGTCCGAGGAGGTTTAAGAGAATGTAGAGAACTAAAGCGTGGTTGCTGGGAAATGTGAAGGGCTTGCTTGAGGTTTATGTTCATGAATTTAAAGGAAGGCCAGTCAGGATAGCTGTGTTCATCTGCATGGGGACAGGCGTGGGCTCGGTGGAGAGTTAGTTTAGTAGGTCGTGGGTTTGGCCAGCTGGAAACAGCACACTAAGGGATGCAGTTGTCTGGACATAGAAGAGAGGGATTGCGATGATTGCCCAGGGAAAAGAAGCTGGTAAGGGGGGATGTGATGACCGTGGGGGGAAGGACACAAAAGGTCCTACCCAGGGATTGGGTTCTTGAAGGACAGGGATTCGGCTGGAAAAATGGGAGGCGAAAGCCAGAGTGGGGTGCCTGGCATGGAGATGGTGGAGGGACTGTGAGTCCTGATAATGACACGGTCCGGGGCAGAGCCAGGAGCTGGCGGCGTAGAGAAAGCAGAGGGGTAGGCTCACGAGAGGAGGGGATGTCATGGGACTCGGAGCAGAGGGTGGAAGCGTCATCTGCGTGGTATGAAAATGGCCAGTGGTCAGGACAGGGATGGGGTTGAAGAGAGTGACAGTGACCGGGAACTAAAAATCACAGGGGAGCGAGGGGCGCGTGACCTGGGGCTAGTAGTGACTCCAACAATGAAGAGAAGAGGTTGAGTAGTCTGGCGACATGAGAGTCAGGAGTGGGCGTTTTGGAGGAGGAAGAATGATCTGGAAGTGGCCACCAAGAGCCAGGCAGAGACTCAGGCCACCTGGGTGGGACAGGACGCCTGCCAGGGCAGCAGTGTCCTGGGGTTGCCATTGGAAACGATGTTGTTGACAGAGGGAATTGGAGGCTTAAAGGGGACAATGCACATACAGTGTTCAGGACAGCGGTTTCTGTCAGTGGTGTTCAATTCCTGTCAGTGAGTTCCCCCAAGTGACTTCAATCTGTTTTCCTTTATGGTGAGGTGTTAGCAAGTTTTCCAATTTTCACAGAAGTTTCTGATCATCTAAAATGGTCCTTTGTAGGACATAAAGCTCAATTTCAAATAACGTAAAACCAAGCAGACACTGTTGGACTACAGAGGAAGGAAGCCTGATGGAAGCGAATATTTATAAAGTGCCCACAGAGGCCAAGCACGGCTCTACGTATTTGTCTCAGCTGGATGCATTAACTCATTTTGCTCCTGCATTTGTGTGTGTGTGTGTGTGTGTGTGTGTGTGTGTGTGTAACACTTGGTAAATGCTAGGGATTCAATAATAAATGTAGAGATTCTGCCTTAGAGGAAGTAATGGTTAAATGAGAGAAACAGCTAAGCAAACAGAAATTAAAGCGCAGTGTGACCTATGTTGATAATGAATAACTATTGGATATTTACTGTGCACCAGGGGCCGTGTGAAGGTATCTTATATTCGCTCCTTTAACCTCAGCTATCGTCTCAGACGTCACATGGACACTTTCAGAGTAACGCTGTGTTACACGCCACATCAAGTCTCGGGGGCTCAGGACGACGCGTTGACTTTTCCTGCGTGTTTTCTTTCTGGTTTCAGGTTGGTGCCGGCCGGGCATGGCAACAGCCCAGGTGTGTGAGTGGGTGCGGGTCATGCCCCCGTCCCAGCAGCCCCTGGGTGGCACATCCTGGCGACAGGCTGGGAGTGAAAGCTGGCAAGCCTCTGCATATTTCAAGCCTCAACTCGGTCCAGTCCCTTGTCATTGCAGGGTCAGTGTGCCGCACGGCCACACCCAGCATCCACGGCCTGCTCTGAGGGGAGGTACCACTGAGTCACAGGGCAGAGGGCCAGGGTGCGTGGACAGAGTGAGGAGGTGAGAACAATGAGTCCGGAAACCACCCCAACTTCTGGGTGAGGAAATTTAAAGGAGACAAGCACCTGCCCAGAGTCCGAAAGCTGGGCACCTTAACCTCCGCCTTAGCCGCAGTCCTTGGCCGCTTCCAGGGTTGTGCACAGAGCGCTTTGGGCGCACACCGGAGAGGTGGGTGGCTCCCCAGCTGAGCGGGTGGGAGAGGTTCCAGGAAGACTCTTAGGGCAGGCAGGACCTGGGGCTGACCTCAGTAGTCTTGGCCAGACTGAGTTTCTATTTGGTTTAGCAGCAAAGAGGCCACTGGAACAGGTGGGACTAGTTTCACTGGAGACCGAGAGCAGAAGGCAGATGGTGGTAGGTGAAGGGTTACATACGAGGCGAAGGAAGAGAAACAACTTCTAGAAGCTTGGTCTATACGGGTAGGAAAAATACGGCGGTAGGATTGGAATAGGATAGAGCATAGCATTTATTTTTCCTCAAAGACCTGAGTGCTTGCTGCTAACCTAAAAGTTAGCAGAAAGGCCCGCTTCTTGGATGTGGAAATGGCCTCTAAAATATCCAACATGCCCTGGCTGGGTTGCTCAGTGGGTTAGTGTATTGTCCCAATATGCCAAGATTATGGGTTTGATCCCTGGTCAGGACACATACAAGAGTCAACCAATGAATGCATTAATAAGTGGGACAACAAATTGATGTGTCTCTCTCCCTTCCTCTCTCTCTAAAAATAAAAAAATAAAACATCCATCACAACCTTATCCCCTGATACAGGATGGACTCCACTGGACTGTGGGGGGCAAGGAAGAGAAGAGTTGATTATGACCCAAGAAAGGGAGAGGGGACAATTCCGTGACCGTGTGTGCCATTCCAGACCGTCGTGGCCTGGCTCACTGTCTGTCACAGAGCTTGCAGAACTGAATCGATACCTTATTTAATGGGTGTTTAGGGAGTGAGGTGCCATATTCATCACAAACAGGTCTGAATAGACTTTGGGGGTACCAATGGATCTAAATGAGTGTTCGTAAACCTTGCTCCTACCTTGAATACACGAAGGGTCTGTGGGAGCCTCAGCCGTGGAGCTGGTGTGTTAGGGAATTATAACCTGCAGAGGTGGTTGATGCCAACAAGCTTTTGTTTGCTAGAGTTTTCTTTTACCCTTTTGTTCTCTTACCCTTGAAAATAATGCCTGTGACTCTAGTTACCACCAAAGTAAGCCAATCAGAAGCTGATTGATGTTCCAAAAAAGGGATCACGGAGCTCCTGTTTTCAAGCATTTGTGTGCATAGTGTTGCAGGGCTAGATTTTCCCCACAAGTGCAGATGCTCAAGGTGGAGACCAGATGGCCTCAACCTTCAACTTGGCTTGTTAGCACTGCCATGGATGACAGCCCAGTTTATTTTTTTCATAAATCCATGTGGTTTCAATTATTTATGATTTCCTGCTAAACTGGACGTGGTTCCGCTGGTCCTGTAGGACCATCTGCGCCATGGGCAGGACCCGCTGTACCCATGTGTGCACCGTGTGATTGGCAGTGCAAATGCAGCAGGAGGGCAGGGAGGCCGCACTTTCATAGGCTGGGGAGGTGGCATGGAGCCAGAGGAGCCTGAGGGGGTGCCAGGAACCTTCCAGGGTTTTTGAAAGGGGTTCTCACTCTCAGAATGATCGGTTCGGTCTGAACCTCTGGTGCCTCCATCAGTCCTAAAGGTGTTTAAGGGGACCAGATCAAAGACACCTCCCGCCATGCAGGCCTGAGAGAGGGACAGAGAAGAGAGGCCGCCTGTTGCTCCAGAGGGGAAGGGAGCCAGCACCCACTGGCTTCCTCAAGCTCTAATTACTGTCTCTTTGCTTATTTACTTGTTCGTTTATTTTAGATAATTTTTGTGAGTTTGAGCCAAACTGACGACATATGCCAGGAAACAAGGTCTCAAACGCTGCAGGTCTTTGCTGCTGAGATGTCCTAATCCACTGGCCATTTGCAGATCTGGACTCTAGGCTCAGATCCGTGAGGGGGCAAGAGAACAGACCAACCCTTGATTAGTTCACAGAACTCCAATTCTTTATTCATCACAGCTTGCTCACAATGACATACAGGAAAGAGCACTAATGAAGAGTAAATATGCAGGCAGCAACCTTGGGGAGTTGGGAGGTGGGGAGAAACGACTTCAAAACTGTGATAGGTCCTGACGTGGGTGTCTGGTGATTCTTAGTTGGCACAGTGCCCTGCCTACCCCCTTCGCTGCGTCAGCCCTCGCAGATGGAGTGATATATATTTTTTTAATCGGCAGGATTGCCTCACACTGGGGAAGAAAGACCAGCTTGTGTGAAAGTCCGCAGTGTTTCTGACTTTGTGTGTGTGTGTGTGTATTTCAACGCAACGACCAACTCACAGTTTCCAAGTGAAAACTATTCAGTAGCATCATGTACTTGTACTATAGGTAAGAGCTTAAAATGAACATCGTCCATCATGGCATCCACAAATAAGCCACCTGACACGTTAATTAATTCATTCCATCAACAGAACTTAAAGGAGAGAACTAAGCCCACTTCATGAAGAGCGATTTCACGGCTGCTGGAGCCGTTTAAAACAGCACTTTAAAGGGTCCCTTGTTTTGCTTCCACCCAGATTGATCTCAGGCCTGTCTTCTCATCCATCCCTTTCTAAAACCGAAGCACGTCGGTAGCACACAATCCAGTAGAAGCGAATGTCAGTGCTATGATTGGTGGGTATTCTCAGCCTGGTTTTGCCGTTTCTAGGCAGTAAGTAGGTTATGAACGAACAAATGTAGGGTTAGGTGTGGAGTCATAACACCTGTGGTCTAGGGACGGGCTCGGTCAAGTTCAGGGATGACAGCGCTGTCTAGGTCATTAGGCAATGGTGGATCTCTAGCACCATAGACTGTCTACTGACCTCGTTTTTCTGTTGGAATGAGAAAGGCAGGGAAGGTAGTCAGACGGGAGCTTCGGAATGAACAGACCCAGCGATTTCATTTGCGTGGAAAGACACAACGTCAAAAGCCTGTTACAGGACATGTAAGGTTATGAAATAACTTGCATAATGCAATACTTGTATTTTTTAACAAAAATGTAAGTATTTACAAAATAAGAACCAAGGTATTTTTTTAAACATCAAGCAAAACATTCTGCAAAGAGACCGCATTGATTTCTTTTATTTTTGATTCTGTTTTTGTGTGTTTTTTAAATAGTGAGTTCTTCTTAAACCATGTTACACATTTCTCATACTGATATCGCAAGATCCCTTATGCTACAGGCAGGGGGACTTCCTAGCGGCGGGGCGTGCCACACCCTCCGTCGCCTCAGCCAGACAGTTCCACCTGCAGCTCCTTGTTCCTGCGCACCTCCGCGGCGTGCCTCTCCTGCAAGACACCAAGGGACAAGCTGGGTCACGGAGCCCGCTGTCTGCTCCACGCAGAACCGGGGGGACCCGCTCCTTTGCATGCGGTGTGCTTGACTGGAAGGAACCTCGTTTGACATCTACCTTCAGGAAATGTTCTCATTTCCCAAGAAAGGAACACATGGAACCCAATACGTGTCACATTGCAGAAGCTCTTAGGAGACTTACGGCATCTTAAAAAAACAACAACCATTGTATTCAACCTAAACTATGACCCGAAGAGAATTTTCACTGTTATGGCCACTGCGTAAATCCAGACAGTGACCACTGCTCAGGATTCCTGATGTATCAGGTGGGGAACTTTCTGCAGGTCGAATTGAGAATCCTGCTGTGATGAGATGAGTGTGCCCATGCCTAGCAATGCCACGTAGGTTTTTTTTAGGGCCTAGGATGTGAGGTAAAGGTGGAGTCACAGTGATCCTGAATGGAACACAGTGGTTCTCCGCTGTCCATGGTACCAGAACCTGTCAGCAGGCATCTCACCAGTTTCGTGGGAAAATGGGGACTGAGGGTACATGGAGGAATGTTCAGGGTCATGGGTCTAAATTTTAGCCAATGGAGCTCTGCTCTCCTGCATCTCAGCCAAGGGCTCACTATGGTACCACCATATGTAACCTGCAGCGAGCTGGTTTCTGGTGCCTCCTCCGAATGCTGAGCTGACCCATGTACTGTAGAGTGTGAAAGGACTGGGCTTACACAGTAAGTTAAATCACAACTTTAGGGTTTGACTGAGGCATCCAGTGGCTATTCTGGCTCCTGCCCAGTCACCCCGAACCTCACACACCCTCAGAGCCTCACATGCCCTGCCCAGCAAAGCTTCCGAGCATTCCTTAGAGTCCAGGTGCCCATGAAAATCTCCATGGAATTCAGTGTATATGTTTTTAGGTTTTATGTCTGATTCCCTTTGATTCTGGCCTGATATTTGTAGTCAGAGAATGAGAGTGAAAAAACAAAGAATCACTAGAATGTCAGGCTGAGGCTGCCTGATTCGTAGATGAGATGGGCCAACTCTAACAGATGACATGAAGCTTCCTAAGAAACACTCAGAAAACAGGGGCCGGGAGTGTCTGAACTCTCACTCTGTGTTCTGTGACAGGGACAGTCCATATTTCCCTGCATCTCCAGTGCCTCGCATGCGATCGCACCCAGGACAGGCGGGGAGGGTGAGTGCTCAGAAAAGGATTGAGGCAGCCTGTCTCAAAGACCCTCTTTCACAAGGCTTAATCTGATTTTTAAAAATGGACAGAAGTTGACTACTCATAGCTACATTATCTATTTTGAAAGGAAGATTTTGAGGGGTGGTAATGGTGGTGGTGGTGATGGTGATTATGATGATGGTGGTGGTGATTATGGTGATGGCGATGCTGGTGATGGTAGTGATGATGATGATGGTGGGGGTGGTAATGATGGTGATGGTGATGATTGTGGTGGTGAGGTAATGGTGATGGTGGTAATGTGGTGATGATGATGGTGATGGTGGTGGTGTGGTGGTGGTGATGGTGATGGTGGTGGTGGTAGTGATGGTGGTGATGGTGGTGGTGGTGATGGTGGTGGTGGTGGTGATGGTGATGATGGTGGTGATGGTGATGATGGTGGTGGTGGTGATGGTGGTGGTGGTGTTGATGGTGGTGGTGGTGTTGGTGATGGTGGTGGTGGTGGTGGTGATGGTGATGATGGTGGTGGTGGTGATGGTGGTGGTGGTGGTGATGGTGGTGATGGTGATGGTGGTGGTGGTGATGGTGGTGGTGGTGGTGGTGATGGTGGTGGTGGTGATGGTGGTGGTGGTGGTGGTGATGGTGGTGGTGTTGATGGTGGTGGTGGTGATGGTGGTGGTGGTGATGATGGCAATAGTGGAGGTGGAGGGTGGTGGTGGCCCTGGCTGTGTATAGCACAGAGCCCACAGAAGGGCAAGAAGGAACATTTTGGGGAGGATCTACAGCACCACTCATCCTGACTGGTGGGACTGAGTTAACATTCGGTGGAGAGAAGGGCACCAGGGTATGGACGTGAGGAAATGAACACCTCCCCTTTGCTCCCCTTCACTTTGGCTCCATGCAGCGTTATCACAGCCGAGCTTTCCACGTAGATGTTGCCAGGTGGAGAGAACAGGTTCCCCCATTCATACATACTCTGCCCTTTTCTGACAAATATATTTTTCCAATTTAATATTGATGTACTTAACATTGCATATTAATTAGTGGTTAAACTACAATTAAGCATTATATAGTATACTAGAGGCCTGGTGCACAAAATTTGTGCACTGGGTGTGTGTGGGGGGGCGTCCCTCAGTCGGGCCTGCGCCCTCTCACAGTCTGAGAACCCTCTGGGGATATCTGACTGATGGCTTAGGAGCGAGCGTAAGCCATCAGTCAGACATCATGAGTGCTGTTGCGGAGGTGGGAGAGGCTCCCGCCACAGCCGCCGTACTCGCCAGCTGTGAGCCTGGCTCAGGGCTTCTGGCTGAGCAGCGCTTCCCCTGTGGGAGCACACTGACCACCAGGGGGCAGCTCCTGCATTGAGCGTCTGCCCCCTGGTGGTCAGTGCACATCATAGAGACTGGTCATTCTGCTGTTCGGTTGATTTGCATATTAGCCTTTTATTATATAGGATATGTATGAAGCATTGCATGGCCCTAATTTAATATTTCCAATAGGTTGGCTCTGAAGGTTAGCACAGTGGTCTTTCCTACATTAGAAAAGCATGAACTAGCTCCCCTTAACGCATCCCCCCTGGAACTTTGACACAATTCCAGCCTCCCGGTGGGGCCCAATGCCCGGCCCATGGTACAGCCCCACTAGGTCTGTCTACACTGAGGCCCGAGCACGGGGCAAGCTGTGTTCGCATGCGCAGGCTCTGACCCAGTCTCTGGTGCCCGATTTGCAGTTCACCCAGCGGTGTCTGAGGAATGCACCTGCTCAGGACCCCGAGGTGATTACCTTTTCCTGCAGACGTTCAATGATAGCGGCTAGATTAGCCTCACGGTTTTCCTTAATCTGTTCCATCTTCAGGATCAGCTTTTCCTCGGCCATTTTGCTGAAGTTGTTGTTTTCCTCCAGGGCCTTCTGCAGGACTTCCCGCTCATGCTCCCGCTTCTCCGCCAGCTGTTTCAGCACCTGGGCCTCCTGAGACTGGGCGAGAGAAACACGTCCTCTTAGGCACCCAGCGCGAGCCTGGAGGAGGAGTGGCCCAGCCCCCAGCGCGCTAAGCAGCGTGTCTGGCTGGAGCAGGCTGGCCATTGGGCCCTTACCAGCATGCCTCAGGGTTTCCTACAGGCGGGGAGCTGGATGTTCAGATGTGAGCTTTCTGGACAGGCAGTCTTAGAAGAAACATTTAACCCTCACTGAGGAGTTTTTGTTTCTTTTTAATGAGTTGCTGCTATGCATTTATGCGACAGGGGATGCTGTAGTTAATCACTGGGTAGCAACATCTACTGAAGCCTGAGGATAATAGGTAGGATTGGAGCAAGGTCGGTCTTCTTTCTGCCTCATTATTTTAAATCGGCTGTAGGCTGGGTGCTGCAATGACCTTCCGCTTTCGCCAATCTAATCACTACATTCACTTCCCGGTTTAATTCCATGCCCCTCTCCACCTCCCTAACCCCCCCTTTTTTCTTGTGCCAAGTTATCCTTGGAGACTTGTCTATAGTGCAAACTTAAGGTCCACATGGCCTCAGACAACAGGAAGTCTTTGTTCTGACCTCTCTGTGGCATTCTGAGGTCACCTAGGTCCTTTTTGAAACCCTGTGGCTGCTTAGTGATCTGAGCAGAAACATCAGGAGCAGACACCCCTCACCCCTGCCTTTGCTCTGCATTTTCTGGACTGCCATTCACCTGCAGTAGCAGCAGGGGGCAGCACAGTTCTGCACATGAATGTTAACAGCCACCAGGGAGCTTGGTAAACGAGCAGAGGCCTGGTGTCCACCACCAGAGATTTGGATTCTGTGGCTGTTTGGTGAGACCCAGGAACCTATATTTTTGACCAGCATCCCTAGTGATTATAATGCAGGCAGTTCTCAGTGTATGTTTGAAAAGCACACTGGTACAGGCCTGTCTTCACGTTTTAGCTGTGTTGGTGACCCTGGATGTGTTAACTTCTTCCACATTCATTTGTTCCTCCACAACTACATAGATGTTCAATACTGGACGTTCCAGGGGTAAGACTAAATTATTACACGCTCATTATTTCTGGGGTAATTCCCTGGGATTGGCTGCTCCTCTGAGATGGATTAAATGTGAGTATCTACACAATGGTAGATAAGAAATATATTCCATGGGCTGTTAAGTATTAATACCACTAAAAGCATCAATAGGAAAACATTTTAGTTGAAGGTAGTGGTCATGGGGTCTTACTAAGTAAATCTTGATGTATAAACAGTATGAGATCTGACAGGGATAGAAACTCAGATAAAGTTCTACAGGCGTGGTAAAACGGTGATATTCTACAGAAAGCCTAATGAGTCCTGTGGATGTGTTTATTCCGACCTTTATCAGGAACATGTTGACGATTCGTGGAAGATTAGAAAATCCTGGGAACTGAGCCCACTTCTAGTTTTAACCCCATAATGGTTTCACTGACTTCTCAGTAGACCACATTCCTGCTTTGTTACAGTTTGCCATAAAACTGATATGAAAAACAAGGAGAAAATGTTAACACAAAACAAGTTCAAAATCAAATGGAGCTTTTCTGGAGAAACATCAAAAGCATTTTCTAGCTGGTTCATCCTCCTGCCTGCAGGTGGACTATTGGTGAAGCTTCCTGCGTCGACTTTGTTTCTTTTCTGCTACCGGGGCTACTGAATTGTTTCAGAGAGAGAGACTGATTAAAGGTGTGTGTGTGTGTGTGTGTGTGTGTGTGTGTGTGTGTGTGTGTGTTTAAAGTTTTTCTCTGAGAACAGTCTCATACAATTATTACCTTTTGGCATATGGATAAAGATAGTGCCTATCTCATAGGATTGTTTATAAGCATTAAATGAAATGTTTGCAAGGCACTCAGCTAGTGTCCAGTACAGAGTAAGCTAGTACTGGGCAAATGGAAGCCATTATTATAGAAACCCAAACTCAAACCCCGGTAACTAGGAGATGATGGCAATTGAAGCTACTGGTACAGCTAAACTCAGGTGTAAAATTCTGGCTGCCTCCTGTGTGCAGGACATTTGTGTGCAAACATCTTTGAGTTATTGACATCAGTGGGTTCAGGGTCCTCATGGTGATGATACAACCCTTTCCTACCTCCCTCCTCTGCACCACCCTCATCCGCTGAATGGGCTACAGCGATAGAAAACGTCACAGTCAGTGAGCACCTCAAAGAAACAGGAGGAAACCACTGATCCTTCATCTCAGACACGCAGTTCAATCTGTCACCCCCAGACCAGAGCACTTCCAGAGGGAGAGAAGTCTGGGTTATCACAAATGAGGGTGCCACGTGTCTGAGAACTAGAGGTAAGATTGGAATCAAGGTTTCTCTTGTAATGGACAAGGAAACCCAGAGGCAGCGCCAGGAAAGAAAACCAAATAGATAAAAATAAAGCCCAACAAAATGTAACTTCAAGCCCTCTCTGTGGACAGGGCTTCTGGGTGATTCTTCTCTGGACAGGTTATTAGCAGGCCCTTCCCGCTTCCTCCTCAGTGCACCCAGCCTGGTGGCCTAGATAGGAGCCCCCTGGCTAGATGGGCGCCACCTGGATAAATGGGAGCCGCCTGGACTTTTTATGGCCATTTTTCTGCGGAGAGAGTTACCACGGGTAGTTATCAAGGGGTAACTGCGTAATTTTTAATTTCCAGGTGCTCAAGTTAACTTTGGATCTTGCATTCTTAATTTTCTTCTGCAAAAGAGCTGATGACAATCAGGAGACAGGAGGGGAAAGGGCCTGAGAAAGGAAGCCCTTGGAATTAAAAGGCTAAAATAGCAACACACACCTTTGCCAACTTCTTGCCGTGGTGGGGCACCCTGGGTCTGTGGGAGCAAGTGCCCGCGGGCCCCACTGTCCGTGGTGGAGAGAGGCCTGCTGCACCCTGGGTGGCGTTGGCTCAGCTGAAATGCCCGGGTTCGTGGCGTTAGCATTTCTGCAGCCACTGAGGCTAAAGGAGAGGCCCAGCCTGGGTGCGAAGTGCGTTTCATTAGCGCAGCTCACGGGGTGAGACAGAAACCGGGGCAGCAGTGCAGTGTGCGCTCACGTGCGGCCACTGCTACACGGCAGAGACCGGCACTGGAAGGGACGGCGACAGCCACTGTGTCTCAGTGAATGCATTGCTATGACCTGATACTTATCTGTGCCTCCGAAAAACTGCAGGCTGGGACAGCGATGATGAAATGAATGCCTCGCTGAGAAAATAGTTATGGCTCCCTATTTCGGTCCTTCCTCATAGGCACTCAACTCTTAAACAGCTTCTTCAAGGAGTCTTGAGGGCCTTTCCTTGGGCCCCAAGTCTGTCACTCCCTCGCTGCAGAAAATTGTATTTCTTCTTCCCTCTTTCATAGCCTAGCGCCCAGATACCACTGCCAAAACTTTAACTCCCTTCCTGGGAGAAACTGATTCTCTCTTGAGTCTTGTGGAATCTCCCAGGTCACAGCCTCCAGGAAGAAAGCTGGTTCTGATCCCACTATTTCTATCAATGAGCAAATCGGCATGTCATCCAGAAAAGTGCATGAAAACATGACACACAATGAGTAGGGGGAGCAGAATAAAGGCGTGACCTACAAGAGTGGAAGCATTTGCCTTCATTTTTGCAGAAGTCGGGCTCCTGACATGGTCGCATAGACCCTCTTGCTTTGTCCTTCGCTTCTGTAGATTAGCAGAGAGCGAGGGACTGACTGACACAGGTGGGATTTGTTGAAAGCTGTTAAAAATAAATTGTCCAAGGGAAAAGGAGGTGGCCATGGAGGGACAGTTCTGAATGGCATGTGCCTCAGGTAGAAGGTCACTGCGATTCTGAAATAGGAAATTAGGGCATGGGAGCGATCAGCTGTTATCAAGGCAAATGTATTTATAGACCTGAGACCTCCAGTGGGGCACCCTGGGAGACCGAGGAGCCCTCTCCATCTGCTGTGGGGATGACAGGCACTTGATCGTCAAACGCCTTTTCCAGGCGTCAAGCTGGACTCAGTATCATTGGAGTGAGTACACGAGAGGCACGCTGAGGGAGAAATAACGGGACTGGGAGAAGAGTGATTGCTCATGTGGGAACACTGCAGCATTGCCCAGAGAGTGCATTACCATTTCTTATATTACTGAGAATAAGACTTAATTACTGTGCAAGTGAATGGAAGATACATTTGAGTTGAGGGGTATATAAAGCTCCCTTTATGTTAGGTACAAAGGAGATTTAAGACTGCATGTGGAAAGGGCTAGTTTTCATTCACTTCTGAAGTAAAATATTTTTCTGTCCCATTATTTTCTTGTCCCTTCTCATCATTTGGGTGTGTTACTTTCCATCTAGCACCATTTATCAGACACTCATGATATCATCTCATGATTGATTTACTGTTAACAATGAAGAAAACATTAACCCAATTAAAGTTACAAATAATGTCTTGTTAAAATATGACAACTGAATGGGAGTGTGTGAAACGAAAGGGTGCAATATTCACTTTGTGTTGAAGGATCAGAAGCAGGATAAGAAATTTAAAATGATTAAAATCCAAAGTCTTTAGAACGAGCCCTTCTGCAAAAGCCTGTACCCATTTATTGGGTCAACTCCTCGGGACACAGCCCCCGGGGAGCTGGACACGCGTGAGGAGTCTGTGGCCATGGTAATGAGAATTGCGAATAATCCTGTCCTTCAGTTCAGGACCTATTGCTATACAGTCCACCCCCTCTTTTCCTGGGTTCGACGTTAATTGCCATCTACAATGTGAGTTGCCAACAAATGCAAAAGATAAGTTTATCAAGTTTGGTGACTAATGACCTACTTTTATGCTATTTTATGAAAATAAGCAACACATCTTTCTTTCAGCAGTTCAGTGACTTGGGAGTTCATTGTGCCAACATTGTCAGGATGCCAATTATATGTCACAGGGCTGGTTTGAGTGGCATTCTTCATAATTTAATCAATTTTAACACGAGATTTTATCAATGTCATTTAAATCCTTCAGCTTTCATCATTTTCTCATAATATTAAATTTTTCAAGCCACTCATCAAATTGTCTATTTTTCTTTATAATTGGATAAATAATATTCTTAATATTTAAAAATATTTATGAAATACACTGTATGGTAACATTTCAGTATTTACATTACTGAGGAACTTCTTTTCTTTATAAATTTATGAATTTGCTAGAACATGTTATCTGTGAGGTCAGGAACTGGGTGTGTTTTTGCTCAATAACAGCTACCAGTGCTTTCCCGGTGCTGGTTATATGTCTTTGTGTGGAGTAATTAACTCCTCTAATTCTCAGTGACTCCGTGATGTAGGCCCTATTATTTGTCTCACTTTACAGATGGCCAGAATAGGACAGAGAGTTTAGTGACTTGCTCAAAGTCACACAGCGATTAAGTGGTGGAACCAGGCTTTGAATCAGAGACATTCTCTTAACCATATGCTCTTAACCACTATGCTTTAAGAAACACTCGTAAACACTGTGCTTGGCTTAGGATGTCCGTATCATGTACTGTCCAAAGCAGGACATGTAGGAGATTGAAATAATACCGATGATATCAGAACAGCAGGAGTAAAGCTGACGTTGTCCTGAGCCAACGGGGATGCACGGCTAGCGTGGCTCTTCTGCCTCCTGCTAAGTGATGTTTGTTGAATGAATGAATGGGTGGGTGGAAGGATGGATGGCTAAGTGTTCCTACTACTTTGCCCCAGTGGGTCAGCTGCAGTATGGAAACTTTGATTTCAAAATATGAGCTTCAAGCTGACCTCATGAGAGAATACGGTCTCACGGAGGTGAACGTGGATTCCCAGAGATAATAAAAAAAGGGAGAAAAAGCAGGAAAGGTCTTATTTTTTTAAATAATAAACTGCCACCAGCTAATCAACGGAGCGTTAATTCTGGTTCAAAGGAGCCTGAGGGAAGATGGTCCAACAGAGTAACCAGATGGTCAGAGCAGCAGTCGGGTCAGCAGAAGGGGTGAGGAGCTGGGAAACTGTCAGGACACTTAACACAGAGTGAATTCCCGGTGCGTGGAGGCGCCTCAGGGCAGCCGTCCAGCTATGAATCCAGAGGCCCCGCAACACAGCCCAGGTCACCGCTGCCCAGATGTGGTCCCTGAACTCTCCAGAGCAGGGACTAATGAAGGGGAACGCATAGTTTTTTATGTTTTAAAAGCCCTACCAGAAATCATATTTCACATCTATGTCTACAGCTATCTCTATATTTACTTTGAGTTAGAGTTATATCAATTTAGTGAGAAAATGTTTATTATTTTATGATGGTCAGAATTATTGGCAGTTACAGATTCCTTTGACTATAACCATGACACAGGAATTTATTAATACTTATTTAAATGTAGTATGTTTGATAGGCTGAGTCTTTAAAAATGTGTAATATATGGAGAGGCAATGGGTCCAGGGCAGTGGAAATGTAGCTGACCACTGGGCGAGGCTGGACATCTGTAATTGTGAAAGCCTTTAGCGACTCCTTGTTTCTCACATAACGGAATGTGAGCACCTGGCTTGGCATTCAAGGCCCTCTACAATCTCACCTCACTGCTCACCCACCCCCACCCAGATCCACTAGTTCAAGCTGCTGGTCTACCCGCTGTCCTGAAAACACTCCCTGCATCCTCTCTGGGCATCCGTAGTCCTGGAACCATTCATGTCGTCTCTATTTATCTAACACTCTGTATTTTTCTAGTCACCCAGCTTTTTAAAGCAGATATTTCTGTGAAAAGAAGCTGCAATTCATATCAAGTAGTGAAATGGTTTTATTTTCCTCAGTGGCCTTCCATTTACTTGAAAGTCAAATTCCTTAAAATGCTCAATGTCTACCAGACTCTCCCTGCTCTTTCTGCTTCAGCCGCACTGTCCTCCTTGTTATTTCTCAAGCAATCCTAGCATCCTCCTACCTCAGGGCCTTTGCACTCACCATTCCCTTTACTTCCAATGTTCTACCTTTCATGCTGCTTTTCCAGTGTTCTCATATTCAAGAGGCCTTTCCCAACCACTCCACATGAACAGAGCTTTTCACTCCAGTACTACCAATTCCCTTTGGCCTGCTTTATTTAGTATCACCTGACATGTACATTTTTGTACTTGGCGTGTCTCCCCCACTGACATGTAAGGTTGGTGAGGTATCCCTAGTGGATGGAACAGGGCCTGTCAAGTAGAGCATGTTCAGTACATATCTGTTGATTGAGTGATTTTCCCCAGACTGAGAATTCTTTGGATTGTAAGAGTGTACTTAGTGCAACCTCAGAAGGTGTCATTTGGAAACTTACTATTATTTTGTTTTATGATGGGAGGATGAAACAAAAACAAGTTACATATTGCCACGTTAGCATTTGTTCTGCAAATTATCATTTAAAAATATTTGTAGTACTAACTATGGCCAAGCACTATTAAATAGAAGATAAAACCTGTACTTTCATGGAGTTTATAATCTAATTAGAGGCCCAGTGCATAAAATTTGTGCTGGGGGGGGGGGGGGTGCCTCAGCCCAGCCTGCACCTTCTCCAATCCAGGACCCCTTGGGGGATGTCTGACTGCCGGTCAGTCTGACATCCCTCTCACAATCTGGGACAGCTGGCTCCTAACCGCTTGCCTGCCTGCCTGCCTGATTGCCCCTAACCACTCTGCCTGCCTGCCTGATTTCCCCTAACTGCTCCCCTGCTGGTCTGATTGCCCCTAACGGCTCCCCTGCCTTCCTGACTGTCCCTAGCTGTCTCTGCCTGGGCCCCTGTCACTGCGGCTTTATCTGGAAGGATGTCTGAAATAATGTCTGGAAGGTTATTTGGCTGTCTGGTCTAATTAGCATATTACGATTTTATTAGATTAGATGGGGATATAGGGCTAAGTAAATATGCAGATAAACATATGCTCACCAATTGTGTGCACCAATTGTGCTAAGGACTGCAAAGGAAAAATAGTCCTGAGCACCTATGACCACGAGAGAGAATAACAAGTAAAAAGGGGTTTGGAGGAGCCCCCTCCCCATAGTGAAGAATTGACAGATAAACTGAGACCTGAGTGGGCAAGGAAGGAAGTGTGGGATTTAGAAGAGCCCACCCCTTTCTGTTGGTCCTAAACTCCACCTGTGCTGGTTTGTATAATGCAAAGATTGCAATCAGAGCGTGCAAGTTTCTTTGTGACTTTATATCAATGTAATTATTAGAGAATATGTAAGGAAAAATACCAGGTAAAGTTGAATCTGGTACCACTTTGAAAAAGTTAGGCCTACACTACAAGTTTCCAGGTCTAATCAGCTGTATCTGTGCCATCCAGCTGGGTAGCCACACGTGGCTAGTTTCATGTTTCCTTTTTATCTTCTTAAATGTGACTGCTAGAAGAATTTAAAATACATCTGTGGCTCACATTATATTTCTGTTGGACAGTGCTGGTCTATATAGCTGCATAGCTGGATTTTTGTTTGTTTGTTCTTTTTATATGAAAATATCCACACAGGATGTCAGTAGGGCTAAAGAAGAGAATTACAAAGTGAATAGTGCATGAGCAAAATAATTATTCTAATAGTCATCTAACATTTGCAGATAAAAACTGTGGATGCTTGTAATTGTTCTTGTCAACATCCATTTCCCTTTCTTCAGGTAAGAACATGTCAGTAGTTTTTATCACTTCTCCTCACTTCTAACTTCAGAGATCTTAGTGATGTCTCTTCAGGTCATGTGATCCAGGCTAGCCAATCAAAGTGTTGCCTCCCCTGGGTCGGGCATGTGATCCAGGACAGACCATCAAGACTCAATTCTAGGGCTTTTGTTAGAACTCTTAGGAAAGAGGAGCTCTTTCTGTAGGAGCTGCTAATTTTTGAGGACAATAATTTGGGATGACTCTTTGAAATTAAACACTCTTACTATTGAAACCAATTGGAAGCAGATGGAAAGAATGTTTTCTGACAATGTTGCTCGGCCTCCTGAATCCAGCTGGTTTGAAGCTGCAACCCCTCCTAGACTTTTCAGTCACACACCCTGCTCTGGTGTTAGCTAGTTGAGCCGCGTTTTGGTTATATGCATGTCCTGGCTTAGATAATTGCTGAGATGTATGCGCTTGCTGAAGGCTTTTTAAAGAGAACGAACAGTTCTTCAAATGAATACTAATTAAGTCAGTACGACCCACCAGAATAAAATCAATTAATGATTTTTTCGGTTGATACTTTCTGTTAATTAGTTGTATTTTCTTCTAATTAAAGCCCTACTGCCAGGACATAATCTATATAATGATTTTTGCGTTGAAAACTGTAATAAGAAGTCATAGCAAAAATGCGGAGGAATACTGATTTTAAAGGGTTCCAAAGAACGTTTTTCTTGGGAGTCATAATGCGGATGGTCACACGTGTAGATGTCTGTTAGCCATGTGGCCAATTTCCAGTTCAACTCAATTGTATAAATGCCTCATTGCTGATAAGTTATTGTTGTTATGGGGCAGGAATTTTACCAGAACCAGTAAGTAGTTAACTCAGGGAGTTTTATGAAAACTCCCAGTTAACACTGATCATCTTTGTGTTGTTCTTCCTTTTCTTTTAATGATTTCCTTCCAATTAAATGCCCAATCTAGAAACACCAGCAACACCCTGAACCATGCTGCTGAATTTTCATCTCTAAGTTTCCATTTTAGCTCAGTCACTGAGTTTGTATTCTAACCAAGTCACAGAACCTGCCTGTGTGAACCTAGGACCGATACCCGTGTCCTCTGATGCCAGTGCAGGGGGAGGACTTAACTGCCTGCGTTCGGCCCTCTCGCTGCTGTTACAGTCATTATTAATATCTGTCAGCAGCCAAGTCTTGGTGGATGGTCACGGATGAAATTAACTTAGCTCGGCTATGCAAGGAAAGCTATAATTAACAACCCCCAAAGCGAACAAATATTTTTAAAGCAACGTTCTATACATATACTCAGGTTAGTAGCTAGTTTCCTCCTTTAAAAATTCTGACTTAGAGCAACAGTAAGTGGGAAAATTCAATAAATATATACGTAAGAAATGAAGAAGTCCTCCTCAGACATCCAAGAACATCACCCTGCAGTGGAAAGTGAAATCGCGATCAGTGTGTTACCGGACACAGCAAGACAGTTTTCAACCACAGGGAGATCGTGCTGTTTCTCACCTTAAACAGAAAGTATTTTCTGGTTCAGAAAAGTCAGCCTGAGGACTTCTGATCTTCGAGGCTTGTTATTTGATACTACATACATATGTATATATCTGTATGTATATGCACACAGACACGTGTTTGTCCTGCACTCCCTGTTAGAAATTTCAGTTTTTAGAAGGACTGTCTTCATTCTCTTTATACATGTCACATAGAAGTGTTTACTGGGTTGGCTTTTTATAGACAACATCTTAATAAAATTAAAAATTATTATAAATGCAGAGTTTCTATTCAAATCACAAGATTGGGCATAGAGCATATTCTTAGTGACTAAATAATCCTAGAAACATATGATGACAAAGTCCGTGGAAAATACAATGGAGGTATGAATTAGCTAAAGCAATTCCACTTAAAGGTGTCTTCATGGGATGGATGCCCACATTCACATCGTTGGTACAGCACATGCAGACAGAACTTCTGCCGCGGTGTGCAAAGTCCTTGGGGTTTCTGAGTGCCCTCCATTTCTAATACCCTTGGCTTTTCTTGGTCATCTGATTGTGAAGAATTAAAATTTGGCAGAAGAAAAGGTCTCTAACACAAACCAGTGGAAAAGGAGAAAAGATGCCATCCAGGCTTAGAAGTGAGCACAGGAAGACACTCATAGATCCCAGGACAGATCCTGCCCATGGGAGGGCAGGGCCAGCGCCTGGCACTCATCCCCGGGGAGCGTCTGGCAGGAAAAATCTCAGAGGGTGGAGGGGTGGTTCCTAGTTCCAAGGAAAACCACAAACTACACTGGGGGTGGGACGCAGACCTGAGGGAGGAGCACCAACCTGCACGCCTCCCACCACCAGCCCTGGAGTAAAGTTACCTGAGGCTGTGCCTTCTCCCTTAGGGCGAGGGGCCCACGATGTGGGCAGGGCACCAGGGCATGGAGCTCTTTAGTGCCTGAGACCTCTGGCTCTAGCTAGTCTAAAAGCAGCAACCTTTACTTGAAGTAGGCTGACTCCAGGCCTACTGAGGGCCCTCACGTTTCCAGGTGCCGTCCCCTGGAACCTCAGCCAGGGGTGTGTGTGTGTGTGTGTGTGTGTGTGTGTGTGTGTGTCTGGTGGGAGAGAGAGAGAGAGAGAGAGAGAGAGAGAGAGAGAGAGGCTATTCTAATGTATGTCAACCATAACTAAGCATACATTTTTTAAAAATGTACGGAAAGTTACCTTTCTTCTCTCCTCGGCGGCCTCCAGCTTCTTCTGGATCTCCTCCAGGGACAGGTCTTTCTTCTTGGGAGAAGCTAAAGTTCGAGGGGCTTCTGAGATGGGAGACGGTGGCTTTAAGATCAGCTCGAAAGCCTGGCCAGAGGCACGTTTGTTGATCTGCTTCACTTCCATGTCTGAGGAAGGAATGTGTGATGATGGTGAGCACAGAGCTGGGAGCTGGGCCTTGTTTGTCACCCGAGTCCCGGCCATTGAAAACAGCCCTGCTGTGTTGTCAGATAGGGACACAGAGCTGCGTAGGACCCTCTGCTCCACCTTGTGTGGAAAATACAAAACCTCCTTCTGCGGTGCGATTATGGATATATTTTAAGAGAATAAATATTTATGCTGTTGGGGAACTCAACAGTGTCCACAGGGCGTTGAGTAAAGGCAGACATTCTTAGGAGAAAATAACCTGAGTTGATTTTAATCTAAACTTGATTTTTTTTTTTTTTGCATAAATATGGGCTTCACATGAAAACCGAGTAGCACAGACTTCGATGGTTTTGTGTGGAAATTAGCAGGCCGGAGGCACTTTCAGGCTGAATGATGAGAAATAACAAAGTCCTCCATTCCCACAAACAGTCCTGTTAGCGGCCCCACATCTAAACTGTTTTGAGCCATAGACAAGCAGTAAGGCCTGATAGCTGGACCCAGCATGTGAGCAGCGAGCTCCACCAGCCAGGGATTCGATCAGACGAGGAGCTGGGAGGGAGAAAGGACAGGACCCCGCCCTCCCAGGGGCAGCCCTTCTGGTGTGAACTCACCGTCGTAAGTGTAGATGCTGATGTTTCGGGGCTCAGGGTAGAAGCAGGAGCAGATGAGCGAGAGCATGGACAGCTCCTTCATTTTCTCCTTGTAGGCTGGAACAAAGGGCACGGTTAGACTCTCCCCTCCCTCAGCTTCCTCTTTTAAAAAACATTTTTATTGATTTTTAGAGAGAGGAAAAGAACGGGAGAGAGAGAAACATCGATGTGGGAGTGGGACAGTGAGCAGCTGGGAATTGAGCCACAACCCAGGCCTGTGCCCTGACCACTGGGAATCGAACCGGCAACATTTTGGTGTTCGGGATGCCGACCAACCAACGGAGCCACACTGGCCAGGGCCCCGTTTTCCTCTTAATGCTTCATTTAAGTTCAGTAGTAATAGCCTTCTCCATATACAGCCCGGGACCCCGCTCTGCTCTCTTTCACAAAACATAAACGGATGAAAGATTAAGCCCGATCTCTGAAGTGCATGCTCTTACACAGGACATAAATGGCGCGTTCCAGCTGGTTAGGTAAGAAGGTGGAGAAGGGGATTAAAGGAAGGAAGGTGGAGAAATGAGATTGGGCAGGACAGGAGGGAGCGACGGGAAAGATCTGGAGGAAGCAGGAGCAGAAACGAGCAGAGATGGGGGCAGTGCAGCTCCTGCGCAGGCCTGTGGCTTGTAAGTGAGACCCAGGAGGTGCCCTGAGCTGGCTCAGCCCGAAGGCCTTCATTGGAGACGGCAGAGAACACACCGGGATAGCTAGTGAGCAGATACACCCTCCAGGGACCCAGGCTGCTGCTTTCTCGTCACCCCCAAGGGCACTTTCTTACATCTCCCTCTTTCAACAGACACCAAAAACCTGGCCTGAGACCCAGCGTGGATCTCCTTCGCTCTCTGTGGAACCCAGTGTGGGTGCCCACCTCGCCAGGTGGCTGCAGGAGCTCAGATGGGCACCTCCTTCCTCCTTATCTCCCCTTTTCATTTCATTTTCCCCTTTCCCCTCCAAGGGGTGCCCTGCCCAGGTGGCCTTGAGGGCATTTTACCACTGTTCGTGGTCACCAGGACAGTGATGGCCAGATGTTGATTCTTTAATTAGTGAGATTAATACATTAAGAAAAATGGGAGAAAAATGATAGGCATATGGTGCCCTAACTTGGAATTCAACATGGAATAATGTGTTGAACTTCCCGGGTAACACATGCCTCTTGGCAGGGTCTTCTGATCACCACTGTGACCCAAGGGAGAGCGAGCATGTTTGGGAAACGCAAACCCACAAAAGATACCATTGCACTCTAGCGGCAGGTGTACCTTTGTTGGCCAGAGAGAAACAGATGCAGCACCGGGTGCTTTAGAGCTACGAATGCTGGATTGAGAAAGTCCCAAGGGAGCATTTAGTCAACTGGCCCACAGAGGGCAGTCATCTGAGGCCAACGACAAAGCTGGGCCTCTGGATGAAATGCAGTAACGCTACGTCAAGGTTGCCCACAGGCCTACTCCAGCTCAGTTTCAGGATGAGGTTCACTGTGCCCAGAGAGCTGGGCCTGCCTGGTCAGAGGAGGACGGGGTGGTGGTCAGGAATGGTTTCACAGTCAGGTTGCTAGATTTAGCAAATACACATATAGGACACTGAGTCAAGTTTAATCCAAATATTGCATGAGACCTATGAACAATCTTCCTTTGCTTTTCTGAAATTCAAATGGAACTGGGTGTCTTGTATTTCATATGGCAGCCTGAGAAAATGGAGGGAAGGACATTGAGTTGGGCTCTAAAGAGTCCATGGGAGACTTTCATGGACTCTGGGTTCTCAGAAGGTTGAAAACTCCAGGAAGTATCACCCACTTCCTGGTACCTGTGAATGGGGACCTCTGTGCCCCGGGAGACAGCGTGGCCACAGGCTGTGCTGCCATGGTAGGAAGTCTTCCTGGGAGCCAGTTCTGCTCCGAGGTTTCCGGTAAGATACTTGGAAATTTTGCTCATGGAAACGGATTGTGACTTACGACATCGTATTTGCCTGGAAACAAGCATGGATAGATTTTATCTAAGAATGTTAGAATATCATGAATTTTAAGTGTAATCTTAAAAGAAACATACGCTTAGGAGTTTGGCTTTGCATCAACCCTTAGGAATATTTTTGTGAGAAACTTTGAGAAGCAGAGGTGGCAGTGGGCTGGTTTAAGCCCATCAGTAACATCCCCTCTCACTGTCAAAGTCTGGCCATGACATTCATCCTAGTAACAGGGAGCCACTAAACCTTTCCAAAGGAGGGCAAGTACCTGACAAAAGCCCCTCCTTACATTTATTTGGCCACTTTATGCCGGAAAGACCTGCCACTGGGAGACACGCTTAAGAAACGGCTGGATGGAGTTTGAGGGCACCGTGGCTGGCGTTGGAAATGGTAGTGCCAGGGGCAAAGGACGGGAAATGCAAGAGACTGTGTGAAAGAAGCACCTTGATAGGAAATAACATCTGAGTGAGGGCCCAGGGCAGAGAAGAGGGGGGCCCTCACCGATGGTGGTCAAGGGAAGCTTGCCAGAGAAAGTGTCCTGAAAACGAAGTCCCATGAGCGAGTTGTTCTTGCAGAAAGTAGGGCATGGGTTGAGGTGCTGAAATGTACATAAGTTGGATAAACTTTTGTATGCACAATAAAAAAATCCCAAGCAACTGCAAAGGCTATTAGAAACGCGCTAATAATATCTCACTATTGATATTTCATACTTTGAATTGACAACTGTTGTTATCGGTTTTTGAAAATCAGCCTGTATCAATCTGTTCACAGCACCCCAACGCATGCGAGCAGAGCTGGATGCTCATTTGCCGGGATGTGGGAGGTGACCGGCAACTCCATGTAATCTTCTTCATAGTTGGTTGCACTTGCGATTAACAACTAATGCTTGCAAGTAGGTGTATTTCTCCAGTGACTTCATTTAAAATTCAGCCCACGTGATGCCTAATGGTTCTACAGCAATATCCACGCAGCCCAGTGATGTACGGACAGTGGTAGTTTAGCCATTCTTCCGAAAGGCTACATGAACTGTGGATACTGGTAACAGCTGCCATTCGCTAAGCCGTTTGCATGCATTTTCTCATTTAGTCATCTCAGCACAGCCAGGGGAGAGGTACTATACTAGTCTAGGCTCACAGACGAAGCAAACACTCAGAGAAGTGGAGGAACTTGTGCAGCGTGCGACAGATCAGAGTGGAGTTCAGTTTGAACGTAACTGTTCACTTCCTCCAACAATCTGCTCAGATTTGTAACACACACCTTCACCATCTACATGTGGATTCTAACCAGAAAGGATTACTTTTTATTTGTTGTATATTAGGATTACTGATGTTTAAAATAAAGAATCCAAGACTTTTTTTATCTTCCCATTTTCCTTTGGCGTCTGTTGTTTAATTGGCACAAGTAAGTATAGAGGTTTATAGAAAGAAAGAAACCTTTTTTTGAACTTGTGGATTTTACTTGGTGCAGATGGTGAGAAAACTCAGGAAGAGTTGCTGAGCAGGGACTCTGAAAAAAATATTATATATTACATATATATATATATATATACACACACACACACTATGAATATATATATACATATATATACACATTTAAAATTCAGCCACATGATGCATATATATAATATGTAATATATATATTGGTTAATCCTCACCCGGAGGATATTTTTCCATTGATTTCCAGAGAGAGTGGAAGGAGAGGTAGAGGCAGAGATAGAGAAACATCGATGTGAGAAAGACACATTGATTGGATGCCTAGTGCACGCATCCTGACCAGGGCGGGGATTGAGTCTGCACCAAGGTACATGCCCATGACCAGAATTGAACCCTAGACCCTTCATTCACAGGCCAACGGTCTAACCACTGAGCAAAACCAGCGAGAGTCCTGAGTGTATATTCTTATTATATGGGTAAGTATATCCTTACATGCTCATGTCACAGTCAAGGAGATAGAGAAAGTGGTGTTATCCAGGTATTTTAGGAAATCACTTTTGCACCAGTTATTCAGGTGTTTGAAGAATGATAGATGTTGGCAGGCAGCTACCTGAAATTTTTCTGTTTCTTTTCCCTGTGTGTCTATAAATGTGGGGAGTGTGTGTTTTTTTCTTTGAGGAACAGAGTAGTGGAGGAGAACAATATAATTGTTCTTGAGATTTAATCATCAGATTAGATCGTGGGATAGATTAAAATGAGATGTGTTGCTTACTTGGTAAAATATGAAATAGACACACACATTTATAGTTATTTCCTCCAGTCTTCTAAGTCTACATCACAAGCTCTGAGCCCTTTGCTCCAACTTTCAACTAGCTCTTAATTTTATAGATGTTGTGTTTCAACAAGAAAATATATTATTCATGACAATATGCCCTGCCCCATTATTTTGAAAGGCCAAATAAGTAAACATTGTAAACTTTCTACTTCACTTGGCTTGTGTGAGAACGCACGCACCAACATGAGCTCTCATCCCTACCATCTCGTTGTTACTTGATTTGGAATCAGTAGTGTCATAAAATACTTTCCGTGTATTCATTCTGGGCAAAATTTTATTTGTCTCCTCAGTTTTGGCTACTGCGGAGTGGGGCGTGGCTATCTGTGTTAGATTTCCTGTTACCAGGTGAGAGCTAATAGGAAATGCTCTGGGAATGTTCGTAAGGTGCTACGTTGGGAGGAAATATCTCATACTGTCTGAGTGGACACTCGAGTGTGTGACCGACCACAAGGACAGTCGCCAGAGGCCTGGACGTGACCGAGGACGTGTGCCCTGGATGGCTCCCGCAGAGCGAGCGCCCAGGTCTGTGAGCGCCTTCTCTCTCCCTTCCTTTCTCATGTTTCCTGTGAGGCTAGCGAGGGCCGGAGGTTCTTGGCTTCAATACCTAATTTGACTCCACCTGAACACCTTCCTCCGAAAGCCTCTGGGCAGAGTGCAGGGCACAGTGTGAGAAGAGGGCGAACGCAGGAGACGGCGCCTGCGCTTGGTCTCAGGGCACTCAGATCGCACTGGCTTCTGAGGGATTTCATTGAAAAATTTCCTTATTTGAAACTTACTCATTTTTTATAAACATGGACTAAAGGCACCCCTTTTCTCAGGGAAAAAAAGCTGTCATTCCTGGTGGAGGTACCTTTAGCCCCCGGCACACTGGGGAGGTAGCTGTGGGCCTGGCTGGCTCTCCCCCGAGTGAACTGCAGATAGTGGCAGAACCAGGCTCTCCGCTAATTGGTGCTGAAGAACTGAACCTTCCACCCACGATTACTAGACCTTGAACCCACACTTTCCCACCGCTCTCCTCACTGTACCCTCTTGGCCTCCCATTGTCCGAGTCTTAACATAGATGGAACCAGCGGCTTCTCAGCTCTTTTGTGCTGCCTTGTTTTCATGCCACAAATTAAGCTCCTGATGCTCATTTTAACTTGATTTTGACCGTATAGTATGTGTGCGTGTGCACACATGTGCGTGCATGTGTGGGTGTGGGTGCATATGTGTGTGTGTGATGTGTTTGGTAGTTTGATTGCTCTGTGGTCCAATAGTCTGAGGCAGTTTACTTCCTAAAAGTCAAATTGGTCAACTCGTTTAGTTATATTTTTGGAACCTCTTTCACTGATTTTCTTCTTGAAAGATGCAATAGACTAAAATGATTTCATTTAAAACACATACTAGATTGGCTTGAATGTGGGCCTTAAAAAAAGAACTTTGGTTGATGAATATGTAATTGAGGATTCAACTCATTTAAATGAAAAATAAATCTCAGATTTTAAAAAATCCCAGCAGATCTCTGATATGAGGTAATGTCCTAGATATTTCTGCTACGATGATGTCATGCTATTGGGTTTAGTATAAATGAGGATCCAGTTTGCATTCATCCTACACACCTTCCCCCCAAGAATTACGGTCTCCTAAACTGTAATGACCAGGAAGGTTTGGGAAGATTAATATTTGATCGGCTGAAGCAGCATCCTGTTTCCGTAGGAATAGATATCGAGTCAAATAAAGCGGCCTTTAAGAAGGTCAAAGCCGGACAACCCATTATTGGGTTTTACAGAAATACACTGAGTGGCCAGATTATTATGACCCCCATCAGTACTTCGTTGGGCCACCTTTTGCCTTCAATACTGCTGCGATTCTTCTTGGCGTTGACTCCACAAGATGTTGAAAGATGATGCGAGGAGTCTGAAATCATGCCTAAGGAATAGCATGTCCAGTTCTGTGAGATTTGATGGTTGTGGAACCAGCTGCCTGATGACTCTTTTAACTTCATCCCACAAATGCTCAATTGGATTGAGATCTGGTGATGGTGGGGGCCACCTAAGCAAGGTAAAGTCTCCCTCATGTTCTTGAAACCACTCCTGCACAATATGAGCACCGTGGCATGGCGCATTGTCTTGTTGGAAGAAGCCATCTCCATTGGGATACGCCATCAACATGAAAGGATGAACTTGATCAGCAATGATACTTAGGTATATTGTGCTCTTCAGACGTTTATAATGACCTGGCCTTCTAGCAACTTCAGCATGAAATTATAGCTGATTTTCCTACAAATGTCAGGTGGTCATAATAATCTGGCCACTCAGTGTATATGAGGCTCTTACATTTCAATTAGATTGATTCTTGGCAAAGCATCCTGAAGAGGAAAAGAAACTGGATGACATGAATCAGTCCTTGTGATCAGAACTGTGCTAAGGAAAGTGATACCGACCTGGGACCTCACCTTCCTGGTGCTGCTAAAAATTCAGAGCACATTTCTTGAATAATTTGCATAAACATCTATTTCCTTGATGGGGGAAGTTTCTATGCATTCCAAGAGGTCTGTATTGTTGCTGTAATTCTGTGTGTGTCTTTCAAAATTGTACAACTTACAATACTTACTAGCACCAACTGTGACTGAGAGAAGTATTTTAATTTGGTGTTTGTGCCAAATAGTACTCATACGGTTCCAGGCCATAGGATAGAATCCTTATCTGGGTAAGTCTGTCGTCCGAGGCTTACAGCATTCTCCCCACATGCTTCCTTAGGAAATAAAGGATATGTAGTAATTCATAGACAGCAAGTATTTCAGACAAAGGCCACAAAAGCCTCAGGTAGGATTCGCGTGCACGCGTCCAAAACCCTAGGGAGGATTCTAGCCTCATTCAATAAAACTTTGCAAGATGCACATTATGGAACATTTACTCCATAGTGTCCTAAAAATCGGATTTTCAAATCACATTCATTGAAGGTCCATTTCAGTCATCCATTCAAAAACTGTGCAGTGCCCGGCCGGCATGGCTGAGTGGTTGAGTGTCAACCTATGAACCAGGAGGTCACAGTTCAATTCCTGGTCAGGGCACATGCCCGGGTTGTGGGCTCGATCCTCAGTGGGGGGCGTGCAGGAGACAGCCGATCAGTGATTCCCTCTCGTCACTGATTTTCTATCTCTCTCTTCCTCTCCCTTCCTCTCTGAAACCAATAAAAATATTTTTTAAAACAAACAAACAAACAAACAAACAAACAAACTGTGCAGTGATGCTTACGTAACTGGTGTAGCGGGCAAAAGCGGAGCAGTCAGGGAATCGTTTTCTGCTGAATGAAAACAAGTGTGCGGACTTTGTGAGCCCTACTTAAGCAACATGTCCTATAGTTGCTTTGTCTCAAGGAGAATAGAATGAAAAAATATACATTAAAAAATAAAACATATAAATATTGTCAAGGCTTAGAACTACTCAGAATTTTAAAATGATTGCAGGGATATTATTTCTGAGTATCTCTGGGAGGAGGTGAGAGTGCCGGAGACTTGGCAACCAGTGTCCAGCATCGTAATTTCACAGCTCCCACGAGTCATTACGTCAGCGTCCATTTTTGAGGCGGTTAATAGCGTGAAAGTGATCCTTCAGGATAACCTAGACATGCCGTGAAAATGGATTTTTTTCCCTTTGGAAATCAAAAGTGACCTCCTCAGGCTTTGGTAGGTAAAGACTCATTTTCTGAAATAGAATTCATCAGAGCACATACCAGAATCTTTTAATGAGCATAATTTTCTGCAAGGCATGAAAAGCAACATGCAAAGCAAGTCACGTCTTTGCCTGTGAGTCCCACTGTGAGTTTCCTGTCCTCACGTCACAGCAGGATTCAAACATACAAGACAACCAAGTGCGGGGGACGCTTCCTACATTTGCCTTCGTTCACACTTCCTGTTTCTTCTGGACATATGGAAATGAAGAAATGATAAACGGAAGTTCTTCACGCTCACGCTACGATCGATGTAGTTTTGTTGAGTTGCTATTTTTCCCATGCCAAAATATCACTTTGCTTATTTTTGTAATAAAACAAACAGCTCCAGAGAAGAAAAGAAATTGAAAATTGGGTTTTGATTTACTGGAAATAAATAATTACATGGCACAAAGAAACTCAGATTTAAAAAGTAACTGTGTGTTCTCATGCAGGTAGATTTCTCAATATACGGAAGCCATAAAATAAAAGAAGAATCCCTGAGACCAGTAGAGTTTGCTCAGACTTTGAGGAAATACAGGATGGGGCAAAGGTAGGTTTACAGTTGTGAGTACACAAAACACAGAGTTTATACCTGTCGTATTATTTATTAATTATTCTCCATACGAACAACTGTAACTCTACTTTTGCCAAACCCTGTATATTATAAAGGATTTTTAGTTTGATTTGGTTATTGCATTTTTTTCTACTTTTATGAAACCTGATTGACTTGGATTGGTGAGCACTATTAAGTTACTTTAAGTCCATCAATTTATATGTTTAAATTATTAAAAAGTTTTGGCTATTTGTTATTTGTCAAGATGGACATCTTCCCTCTCAGCAGGACCGAAAGCCCAGTGTCTCTCCCAACTTCCATTTGGCTGCATCTCCTCTCTCTAGCAGGTTGTTATATAGCTTGCTGCAATGCATCACCAATACAGAGCAACTGTGTTTTTTTAATTTCATTTAAAGAAAAATTTCGATAAAAGGAATCCAATTCTTTCAAAGCTGCTTAACTCAATATTTCTTCAATGTTAGTCCTAAACTAAGAAGGAAATGTTCATCCTGAAGTCTGAATTTCATTTTCTTTTATTTGCTCTACTACTAAAAAGATTTTCAACCAAGTTTTTGGTTGATAGAAGTGATGCCATTCTTTTCTCTCTTCCTTTGAGTGTTGGCAAGGCATTTCAAAACCTTGTTAGATTTTTTTTTTAGTGAAGATATGTCTGAATTTTCTTTAAGGCTGAGCTTCCCTCCTGAGGGCAATATATTATGACCTTGGGAGGATTTAAACTGTATCGATGCCTTTAAGACGAAGCTCCTCCGTTGTCATCATCTCATATTTCTGAGAAAGTGGGTGTCTACCTTATCTGTATTTGATGGTGTAAAATGTGAAACAGCGTAGAGTATTTTTTATATCTAGATTGTTATCATCCACAATATCAATTTGGAACAAGGACTCTACTGTATTTGTAAGTGTAAGCACATATTTCTATCACTTATCTGCATTTGTCATAAAGGTAATTCCTAGTTTGTGTAGCATACATGTATGTGAATTGATATTTTGGAGGCAAAAGCAAAGTTAAAATGCTCTTTTATTTCCTTAGTCAACTGTCCTCCCTTAAGCCTTTGGAAAGTCAGGTGCCAGATGTGTGAACACTAATTTGATTTCTCAGGATATCTTTCTTATTCTAACAATTAGATTCTGCTAACATCTTAGATTGTTTTGATTGGTACCAGAAACACTGTTAGTTGAAAAGGTGTTACTCTCGTGAAAGATTCAGAAATAATACTAAACTCTGAGAATCCATATCCTTGCCCCCATTATAGTCATCTAAGGAACATTCTATTTGAAGTTTGGTTCTGGGATCTTCCTTATGGGTCTCTACTAATGGGTTGAGGGGAGGAAGGCTAAACAGATCTAGATAAGAAAATGCCTGTGAAAGAAATGATGTAGCTGAAGGGTGTTGAAAAGGGAAGTATTAGGCAGGAGAGAGCCAGGCAGGGAGGACACTGGAGAGGCAGGAAGAAGAGATGATAACAACCAAGTGGTGTGGGATTTTAATGAAATGGATGGTTTAATAATATTTTAAGAATCAGAGACTGTATGTGTGTGTGTGTGCTATAATTCTCCCTTTCCTGCTATTGCTCTTCAGGAGACGTCTACATTTTATTAACTCTGGAATTAGTTTTTATTTCTACTAAATGTGACATTTTATGTTGATGAGCCTTACTGGGTAGGTGAGAAGGGTCAGTTTTATTGAAACTGTTTTTATTGAAACTGTCAATTATATATATATATACTAGAGGCCTGATGCACAAAATTTATGCAAGGTGCTCGACCCTTGCAGCCCCGGCTTTGTCCAGAAGGTCGTCTAGAAGGTCGTTTGGCTGTCCGGTCTAATTAGCATATTATGCTTTTATTATTATAGATGTATATACATATACACACATTAAAATATATATATATAGTGGGATGATATACAAAATATGACAGAAAAACATAAGATGAGAAATAAATGCAGGAGAAATGTGCTTTTAATTCTGGCATTACCCAGAGTGGATTTGTCTTGGAGATACACTATATTGGCAGCTGCATCATAAATATAATATTAACCCGGCCAGCATGGCTTAGTGGTTGAGCATCGACCTATGAACCAGGAGGTCATGTTTCGATTCCCGGTAAGGGCACATGCCCGAGTCCCAGGTTCAATCCCCAGTGTGGGGCATGCAGGACACAGCCAATCAACGATTCTCTCTCATCATTGATGCTTCTATCTCTCTCTCCCTCTCCCTTCCTCTCTGAAATCAATAAAAAATATATTAAAAAATAAATATAATATCAGTTCTCCCTCTATCACAAGGAATTATTGAGTAGTGATCAGTTCCTAAATTCTAAGTAATTTCTAGTAGATTTGTTATTACATGTGGAAATTACAAAGTATTGGAATTTATTAAAACATATAGAAATATCAATCATGTTATATGCATGAATCTAATATAATGTTATATATCAAAGATATCTCAAATAATTTAAAATTTTACTTTGTTTATTTATGAAAACATTTTGAAAAGATGGTTTTCTTGATTTTAGAGAAGAATGGAGAGGGAGGGAGAGAAACATGAATGTGAGAACAAAACATCCACTAGTTGCCTCCAGTACACATCCCAACTGAGGATTGAACCCACAACCCAGGCATGGGCCCTGACTGGGAATTGAACCCCCAACATTTCAGTGCACAGGATGACGCCAAACCAACGGAGCCTCACTGGCCTGGCTAGATTTTTACTTTAAATTAATATTTTTATTTAGTGTTTCCATCATTCATATAAGGGGTCTAGAAAGGGGATTAATATTTTTATTACAAAGTGCTTATCCTTTAGTTGTTACTTAATCCTCTTAACAACTGAGTGATTTAGGTGGTATTATTTTCCCCTTTTATAACTGAAACACTTGTGGTCCAGAAATGATAATTTGCTCAAGGATTACCAGGTAGTGAACAGGGAAGCAGGGTAACTCTCTCTTACATGGAATAGTAATGTTCCTTGACCTGACCATTTTTTGGTGGAATTTATTAGTACTGATTTTTTAAAAAACACACACACACAATCTTTATTGTTGAAAGTATCTCCTTATCAGAGAGCTTTTCCTTGTTTGTAACTTCTGGGTGAGCTTTAGACCAAGCCTCCCGTGCACTTGACAGTCTGCCTGGTCCTGGGTGCTTTGCTTGTGCGGTTGCTCGAGGGTGACTCCGGGCAGAGAATGTCAAGGTGATGTGGGCAAAGGGCAAGCGTGGAGCCAGGAGGAAACTCTACTGAGTTTTGCCTTTGGCTTGTCTGCCTTCTTCCATTTTCTGTGTCTGCTTGCTGAGGCCTTTCCCAGCAATTCCCTGCTCTGCCCAGCAATTCTTTCCACTGGCTGCTGCCACTGTGGGCCACCTTACCTTAAAGGTTGGTTTGGGGGAAAGTTAGTGGGGACTGACTGTAATAGAAATTCTCACCTGAGGATATTTTTCCATTGATTTTTTAGGGAGAGTGGAAGAGAGAGGGAAAGGCAGAGAGAAACATCGATGTGAGAGAAGCACATCGATTGGTTGCCTCCTGCACAAGCCCTGACCAGGGCCTGGGCTGGGGAGGAGCCTGCAACTGAGATATGTGCCCCTGACTGGAATCGAACCCGGGACCCTTTGGTCCGCAGGCCGACGCTCTATCCACTGAGCCATATCATAGGGTTGGATGCCATATCATAACTTTGGATGAGTTATTGCTTCTTCTCAGCCAATGTTCTTTTCTTCTTTCTTTTTAAAGAAGAATTTTACAGAAGAATTTTAAGTTGAACCTAAGCACAAGCCCTTGAAAACATCAGACACTCTTGTCTGAACAAGCCACTCAACTTTTATTTATCATTTTTTGTTAATCCTCCCCAGAGGATATTTTTTCCATTGACTTTAAGAGAGAGTGGAAGGGAAGGGGAAAGAAAAACATCAAAGACAGACACAGTGATTGGTTGCTTCCCGCACACACCCCAACTGGGGCTGAGGATGGAGCCTGCAACCCAGGTGCATGCCCTTGACTGGGAATTGAACCCGAGACCCTTTGGTCCACAGGCCAAAGCCCTGACCACTGAGCACACAGGCCAGGGCTCAATTTTCATTATTTGGGAAGTATTTTTCAAAAAGCAAACGACTCAGTTTCTGACTGCGCTCCTTGCTCCCCGTTACTCATGCTGAATGCATGTGCATTGAGGTTTTCATGAATAAAATGTCCAGTCATTCCACCTAACTGATCATGAAAAACGCACCCCTTGAATTTGTGTGGTGGCTGGCAGATCCAAATCACTTTCACATTTGTTTCATTTTAAGACAGAGCAACCTGTGTGCTATGCCCATCTTCTAGGTGTTATATGAAGATTAAAAAGATTTTTCTAAGAACTACAAGGTCTCATATAGGTCGATCCTAATTTTTCCTTTTGAACATTTTTCAATCTTCTGTGTCTGTTCTTAAAAAAAAACTATTAAAGGAAAATGTAGCCCTCAAATCCAATGAAAAGATGATTTTTAAAGTGACAGGAGTCTTGGATCATGTATAATGTGCATCAAAAGACTAGCATTGACTCTGGTAGTTTGAACAATGATAGTGCAAAGGATGCTAACTGGCACCTCTCAGATAAAGCTAGGACTTAAATAACAGCAATGGACGCCAGTGTTGGGAGTAAAAAGCTCTAGGCAGCAATAAAGACAATTATGTAGATGGCTGGGGCCCCTCCGTTCCTCTGGAGGTGAGAACAGTGACATCTTCCTGAGATTCTCTGGTCTCAGCTTTGCAACAGCCAGTGTGTTCTAAGTGGAGCTCTGCTTCGGGAGTTTGGTTTCTGTCCATTAGGAAGTCCAAACGGGGAGATTACTATTTACTAGTAGGTTTACAATGAGTAGATTTGTTGAGTGAAATTAAACTATCTGGCTGCAGTTTGTAGGGGAAAACTTCCAGAAGAGGGAATAGGAGGCTAAAATAGAAACTTTAATGCTCTCCTGTACAAGTGTTTGTGGGACTAGGTTTCGATACATTGCATCCATTTCTTTTCATCCTGCCATAAAGACAAACAGCTAGAAGACTGACAGATTCTTATTACTGATGGTCATTGTAACAGGAAGTCCTTGTTGCAATGATGACTACAAACTCTGACATCAAAAGCACAGCTAGCGGCCCCAGAAGAAAAACTGCCACATAAGCCCTCTTACCGGTGGTGCTTTTGCAATGATTCTGCTTTAAAAAAATCACATTCTTCGTAATGTACCTTCCTGTGCCATGTAAGAACCGTAATGATCTACTCTGATTAGAAAGCACATTTTTGGAATCTTGTACTTTTTCGAAGCAGTAAATATTGTAACCTAGAGGTCAGCAAAATTACTAATAAGAAAAATCTTAATTTTTTTTGCTGTGGTTGGATAGTATAACATGTGGCCTCTTCTATTCAGCACGATTCCCGGCGAAGCTGTTTCCATGATGAGCACAGGGATTGCGGGGATGCATTCATTAACCTTTACAGCCACATAAAAGTGTTTTGTACGAACGAGTGTACACCTGATGTTATCTTTAATCACGGCTAGTAAAGTGGGTTATACAAACACAGGTTCCACGGCTGCCAGTGTCTCCTTGACAAACGACAGGCGTGCTGCCTTCACTAAAAGGTAATTAAACAGTGCTGCACGGGGTGTCACAGCCTTCCCGAGACCTCTGCCGCCTGCCGGCTTCAGAGGCAGTCGTATTGGGAGGGGCTTGGAGCAATTCCAACGACCGTATTAAATGTGGATACCCGGGATGCATGTTTCTTTTCGTCTTAGATTTATTTCATAAGACAAAATATTAGAATTGGATATCTACGGTCAATGGATGGATCCATTTTGAAAATAATTATCCAAGATGACACTGATTAGATTAAGTCTTATTTTTCCCCAGAAACTGGTCATCACAGCATGTCCACATCAGAAATCCCTGCTGCCTCTCAGGGCACCGTTCAGAGAGCTCCATACATTGCAACTCCCCTGAGATCTCTTAACTCTCTTTCCCCACAAGCCCAAATCATGGCAATTTTTTAATAAGTCCCAGGTGAGCTGCTAAAACTAGTCATCGATTTGAAGGTGTTTCCTCTTCAAGGCGAGTCTGCTCAGAGAGGGTGAGACCACCCCAGGCCTGTGAAACTCAACGGTGGCCTCACAGGTTTGACCTCCCATGGGGTCACCCCGCCAGGAAGCAGGTCCAGGAGCATCTGGTGTTGGTTAAAGGTGCAGATTCTGGAGCTGATGGTCTGGGCCCAAATTCCGGATCTGACAGACTATGGTACCTTGGCAGCCAAATCACCTCACCTCTCTATGCCTCAGTTTCCCCACCTGTAATATGACCTACTTTCAAGGATTATTGGATGGTTAACACTACGGTGTCGGGTGAATTTCCCGCCAAAATATAAGATGGCGCGGGCAATTATTTAGGTTTCCCGCGCAAAATCAGAGTTAGTTTAAAATGCCTATATCTTTTGAAGTATGGGTTCGATTGAAATGAAATTTTCGGTTTCTTGTGTAAAAAATGAAAATTTATTCAATCACAGACATTTTTTTATCTATTCAGTACATAAATAATTCGATATATATAAACTAAATACGAAAAACCCAAAAAATACTTATTACCTAAAAATATACACATATTTTTAAAGTTTAAAATAAAATTTTCATAATAAATCAAAACAAATAGAAATTAATAGTTTTTTAGCATATGATATTTTTCAAAACACGCCCCTTTATGTAGAGGTATATTGCAAAATTTGCACATGTAGCGTGTCTCACTGCGCAATTTATGAACGGAACATACGCGACACCTTCTCAAAATGTTTTTCTTTTTTCCACTTCCGACAATTGCCTGTAACGTATGCTTTCTCATGTCCATCGATAGCCTGCATGGTGGATCAGATGTAGGTGGTTTAGCCCGCATTCCAGAAGTAGACGGTACTGGTTGAAGGTCTGGAACAATGTCCATGTCCTCTGGAATATCATCCGTCAACCAGTGGATAGCTGTTTGTTTCAAAAACATTTTAAAACCCATTTTTCTTTGCCTCACTGATTTGTAAACTGCATAAGAATTAAATAATGCGCAATTTATCATATACATTGCCAACCTTTTTGTCCATTTGACCGTCCTCCGCAATATCGAATAATATGAAAGGTATTGGTCGGCCCGGTCAACACCTTTCATATGTTTATTGTAGTCAATGAGTGCATTCGGTTTGACAATTTTCTTTTTTGATGTTCTGTCAATATTCTGACTTTCTTCCATCTCCGCAGAATGAATCGAAGAAATCAGGTATACAGGCTTTTTTGATTGCCACACTTGTAACAATATATCATTTTTCCTTATAAATTTTGTTTCACCTTTTTTCAAAGAAATTGTTTGAAAATCTTTAGGTATACCTCGATTTTTCCGGATTGTTCCACATATTCTGAATTTGTTTTTCATAAGTGCTTCACAATTTGCGACGCTATTATAATAATTGTCCATATATATATGGTACCACGAATCAGTGTATGGAGACACTACTGTTTGTATCGTTTCCAATAATCGCTTTCCTTCACCGCAATAAATTTCCATGTTACAGATATATCCTGTATCACTTTCGCACAACAAACGAACCAATATTCCATATTTAACGATCTTGTCAGCATTATATACCCTAAAGAATAATCTTCCCTTCCAAGGTACGATCCCTTCATCTAGTGATAATTGCTGATGAGGTTTGTAAATATTTATAAATTTAGGCACAAAATAATCTAGTACTGGTCTCACTTTGCAAAGTCTATCTGATTCATTTACGATATCCGCATTATTATTGAAGTGCCAAGCTTTCCATATCTGTCGGAACCTGTCTCTCGTCATCGTTTTACCAAAATATGGCGTCTCCGTCCATGGCTCCGTGGTCCAATAGTCATCTCTTCTATCTTTGCGCACCTGTCCCATGAGAACAATTAACCCTAAAAACTTCTTCATCTCTTGAGGGGTTATATCTTTCCACTTTAGGCTTTTTTTTGAAAGTTTGAAATTATTCCTATTTTGATTATAATACCTGTTTGACTCCTCTACAAGAAATTCAAAAAAATCATCTCCGATAAATAATTTCACGGCATCTTCTATATTATTTATAACAGCATCTGTGTTTAATCCTTGATGCCCTAAAAAATCTTCTAAGACCGGTGGATTATCAACATGCGACCATTCTTCTCTCCCGCCTTCTATATCTGACTCTGAGTCAGAGCTGGAGCTCGAAATTCTTCGTCGCCTCAATGTCCTGGGATGCACCATTACTTCATCATCACTAGAATCTTCATCACTTGTACTCGCATTTTCAAGATCGCTATCACAAGAATAATTGGACAACTTGTCTGCACAAAACTCATCATCACTATAGTCTGAATGCTGCGACATTCTAGGTTAAAGCAAATAAAAATAATACTAACTGAAAATAGCGGTACTCCGATAGATATCTGATATAAAAAAATAATTATTATGCGAATACTTTGCGGAACGATTTTATTTTATTTGGTTAAAAAATTCTATATGAATGTCTTTATCACAATATATTTAAATATTTAAACACGTAATAATATTCACAAAACTCAAAACTAAAGACGTCTGGACACAAGAAGTATTTCTCAATAACTATTCTCTTTGCATGGTGAGATATCCAGGGATATCGGTTATAAAATGAGAAAACAATACATTGGTACCCTAACGGTATTGTACTCGACCAGCGCCATAAAGTGTTCTCTACTTACAAGGGATTTTTATGATACCTATTACCCCAATGGGTATGAAACGGTTCGCATACGCAGGTAGGTATCTTTGTGAACGGCAAACAAACAAATATTTGGTAATACGCAGTTACAATCGGCCCGAGTTTACACGTTTCCCGCACTCCACCGCAAATCTATATGAACCGAGTTAAGACGGCTCCCGCGGAGTACGCGCAATTCACGCGAGCCGACTTAACTCGTTTCCCGCACTCCAAGTGTTAACATAGGTCATATGTGTAAAGTGCTTAGTGCCTAGCAAGTTATGTGAGGGTTGACTCCATCAATAAAAGTCGCTTGTTATAGAAATCTTTGTGCCAGAAAAGTGATTCTTGGGAAAAGCAATGTCACAGCAAAACTGCTGCTTAAAGGGCCAGTCAGGAGGTTTCAGCTCGGTCTTCGAGGTCGTCAGGATGAGATTTCTGTTCTCTCCACGTGAGGGGCCCCTGCAGCCTCACATGGCCAGGGCCCGCTGTTGAAGCACACAGGACTGTTGTAATGCTGTGTTAGCAGGTTTTCTGTCTTTAATGGACCAGGCGTTGCAGAATAGAAAGTTTCCTAGCTTTTGAGAGACCCTGAAATGAACAGTTAACAACAATAACAAAGGATGGAGAAGGAGGCTTAATCCAACTTCATGTTGAATAACAATGTATCCTCCCCCCTCCGTGGCCAGTGTTAGCCGGGGTGCTGTTAGTACCCTATTTGGGAAGCACTGCATTTCTCATTTGATTTACTTCGTGTGTAGCGCTGTTTTGCAGGATAACATTTCCAGGAATGTGGTCATGTTTGCAGGCAGCCACCCACTGCAGGCGAGGACTGACATGTGATGTCTTTGCTGATGGTCCTCGCAGACCCATTTCCCCTCTGGCTCGACTTCCTTAGAAAGTATTACGAGAAAAAAAAGGGGGGGGGTCCTTTCCTGGCTTAAGGAAGCAGGAAGCCCACAGTAATCTGTGTTCTGATCTGCAGCCACGCTCAGCTCTTGGCTTCCACATGCGGGTCCAGGAAGACACGCTAGCAGAGCTTGGGTCAGCAGCGAGTATGGGGCCGTGAGAGGCAGTGTTAGTGCAGCTCACCCTCTGCTTTTATTATTGTGGTTAATCTTCACCCAAGGATATTTTTCCATTGATTTTTAGAGAGAGTGGAAGAGACAGAGAAAGACAGAGAGAAACATTGATGTGAGAGAAACACATCGATTGGTTGCCTACTGCATGAGCCCCGACCAGGGCCTGTGTCAGAGGGGACCCTGATATCCTTGACTGGAATCAAACCCAGGACCCTTTGGTCTGCAGGCTGGCGCTCTGTCCACTGAGCCAAACCACCTAGGACACACCCTCTGTTTTAATTGCTTCGGTAGAAGGAGGGTTTGCAATGAATTAGTTGTATGGCAAATGGAGTTTCAGACTTTTGTATATTAATCCACAAGTAACAACTTCCAAGTTGAACTCATTGTTTTGTAAATAACAGTAAGCTAGCGATGCTGAATATTGATTTATCAGTCCTTCTCAACTGTACCACAAGCCACATTCATTTTTTCTTGGACACACGTGCGTGCATGTGCACACACACACACACACACACACATGCCTGCGCACACACATGCACACATACTTCTTTGGGCATTTCTCCTGAAGGTCTTTTGCTGAGTCCTATATCCTGCAACAGGAATATATATTAAAAATCCCATGAAGAGAGATTGATGGCACAAAATATGTAACTCCAGAAGAATGAACTTCCTAAGCATGTGAGTTTGGAAGTGAAAGATTTTGTGAAGTTGGCCATGGATTTGAAAATGGGAAGGCATCATACCGGAGCTGATTATGAAAGGGACGTGTATAGCACACATTTTGTTTCTAAAACTGACCTGTTTGGTGGTTAGAATCAGCATCCAGGGGAGCTTGTTAGGAATGTAGAATGTCTGGTCTCAACCAGATCTCCTAACAGAATTCATATTTTAATGAAAATCACAGGTGATTCATGTGCACATTAAAGCTTGAGGAACTCAGTCACATGAAACTATCAAATACTTTACAGATGGATTATAATTACATGAAATATAAGAGAAAGAAATTCCCTACCAATGCAAAGGTGGCCACAGAAGTTGGCCACTGAAATTCAGGTGTGTCCCAAACATCAAGCACATTGTAAATAAATGAATAAGTAAACAATGTTTTTGTTTAATTTATTCCTTTGTTTAAGCATTAATGTGTGTTTTCCTAGTAATTTTTCTATTACTATGGACCATTTTCCACTATTTATCCACCTCCCCCCAAATTAACATAAAATGATATTATAGTAACAATGTAGTGAAACTAGAAAGTAAAATTGTAAGAGAATACATTGTAATTGACCAGGCTCGCAACCCTTTTTATTCCACTGGTGTAAAGCATAGCACTAAAGTAGCAAATAAGCAACCGAATAAGCCAATTAAAAATATTTCATTAAAAAAAGTATTTGAAGGTGGGTTAATCTGCCTCTTTAGAGCAGCGGTTCTCAACCTGTGGGTCGAAACCCCTTTGGGGGTCGAATGACCCTTTCACAGGGGTCGCCTAAGACCATCGGAAAACACATATATAATTACATATTGTTTTTGTGATTAATCACTATGCTTTGATTATGTTCAATTTGTAACAATGAAAATACATCCTGCATATCAGATATTTACATTATGATTCATAACAGTAGCAAAATTACAGTTATGAAGTAGCAACGAGAATAATTTTATGGTTGGGAGTCACCACAACATGAGGGACTGTATTAAAGAATCGTGGCATTAGGAAGGTTGAGAACCGCTGCGTTAGAGACTTCGATTGCCCTCTAGTGGAAGGAAAAGTTAATGCAGACTCCAAAGTTTCCATTTGAGAGAACCAGGAAAGGGAACTGGCCTTGGTACTGGAAACATCTGGGTCAGTGGCTAGCTTGGTATTTTCCCCCTTGTCTGACAGATTTCTTGCATTATTCATATAAGGTCACACATCCTGTGACCACAGAATAATGTGTGTTTTTCCAAAACCAAAGAGGAAAATGGTGTGAGCTAGAGTTAGCTTGCAGGGGCTTAGGGTGGCCACGCCCAGAGCCGGCAGCCACCTTGGGGAGGCCACTGCACCAGCCTTAAGTGAGGAACCAGCTACAGGGCGGGGTCCATGATCAGTCCCATACCTTTGGAGTGAGAAACAATGGTGATTGATAAATCAGGATTTTTTTTTCTAAAGATGGTCTGAATTTATCAATGAGAAATACCCCCAATTAAATATGTAATTGATTCATCTTCCATTTACTTTTTAATTGTACAGATTTAACTTAAAATTATTGTTGATAGCAACTACTGAATATTCACAGAATTCAGAAACTAATTTGATCCTAAATTATAGGGAGGAAAAGTATTTTATTGTGTGACTCAGCTTTCTGGCACGCTGAGAGCAAGTCTTGAATCGGAGTGAAATGCTGCATGCATATTGGGCCAAATGATAAAATGTTTATTCCAAATCTATCCATTACTAATAGGGAAAACCCCGCAGTAAGTAAGTGTTTTTAATGAAACAGATAAACCCTGCTAAAAATGTTAGTGACTAAGGGTGGAAGCAATTTCTCTAGCAATGAAAACACACCCCTCCCCCTTAGACTAGAATAATTCACTACAAACCTGTAAATCGCATCACAAAACCATTGTGAGTTTTGGCTAAACAAAATTCTAGATCTCAATATTACAAATCATCCCATTTTAATTTACTATTTAAAAATATACTGGACTTTTCTTTCAGATGATGTTAACACGCATACATGCATAGGCAAACAGCACCAGTGTATTAATTTATACTGTCACACGAGTGATCTGCATTGGCCAACAGGTCACACAATGCTTGCTGCAGGCTCAGCTTATTCACCTGATATACACACATACATACATACATGGGCAAAAGTAGGCTTACAGTAGTTGTTCACATGGAAAATAATACATTAATAAATAATAAAAGAATAACTGTTTTTGCTTACTCACAACTGTAAACCTATTTCTGTCCACCCCTGTATATATTTCTATATGATTAATTGATAAACTAGTGCTATTCAATTCAATTTCATCCTGAAATCCTGACCAAACCCTGGTCTTCTCACTTCTATTACTTACCTACCCATGTAGAAGGTGCCCCTTCGTTAAGGAGGCTTGGGGAGTATTCTGTGCGCCTAGACTAGAGCAACCACGCTGCATACAGCAACTGCTCCTGAGTCAGGAAAGAGCACCCGCCCCGGCGATCGATCGATTATGCTTTGCAGCTGGAATGATTTCAAAACCCAAGACTTTAATATCGCGGAGGTTGCGCCCCTTCGTGATTTGCAGACGCAGCGCGCTGATGGCAGAAGGACCAGATCTGTCCTATTTGGGTGGGGTTTTTACTAATGGCACACTGGCTACCATTTCCCCAACCACGTTTCTGTGTAGAATTGAGACTGTATCAAGAATCAGCAACGGGAAGAACAGATTTTTTTTTGGGGGGGGGGAGTTAAGATTTTGTGCAAAACCTATATTTATGTGTGTATAGATGTCATCTTATGAACTGCATGCCAGAGATCCTATCTCAGCGATCCGTGCGTCTTCCCACCGCCGCAGCCACAGTGCTCTGGGGAGAATGTTCCAGCACAGAGCCCTGCCTACCGCGAGCAAGCACCCGCGCACATATCCGACCCACAGGCACACACATCATCTCGAGAAAACCCGAAAACACGTTTTTCTAACGTAAAATGAGCAACGAGACAGAATTCCTTTTTGGGGTGGGGCGGGGGTTAGGGGTGGGGCAGGGAGGAGTAGGCGGAAGGAGAGTGAGTGCGACAAGGGTTCATCCTTAACCCAATTCAGTCATTCAAGCCTTCTGGACAAGAAAGGCCACGGAATCATGAAATAATAATGACGATGATTTGAAATAACACGAACACGGACGAGCAGGGGTGTTAGCCGCATCCCCTGCAGCAAAAGCGCTGGGCGCGGGAGCGAGGCAGGGCCAGCGTCCCCGCCCCCATCCTCAGACCCTCCGGGACTGGCAGGGGAGCCGGGGTTAGGGCGGAGGGGGCAGCTCAGGACACTGCGCAGGCACCGGTCTCCTGGCGGCACCGCGGGGGCGAGCGCCCAGCTCCGGGCGGGGCGCGGCGGGGGCTCTGCGGGCGGCTCTGCTCCCGGCTGCTCGCCGCGCGCGCCCCCTCCCGGCGGCCGTGCGGTGCAGCCCCAGCCGGGAGGGGTGGGGCCGAGCCGCGCCCGGAGCGGGGTCCCTCCCAGGGAGACTGCCCGGGAGGGTCCCCACCCCGGGAAGCCGGGAGAGCAGAGCGTGGCCGTGGGCTTGGGCTGTGGAAAGAGCCCCAGCTCCGTGGGCGGTGCGAGCCGAGGCGAGAAGCCCGCACCCGCGTCAGGGGTCACCTCTGTGGTCTCCCACCAGTGGGTGGGGCCGCGCCTTTGTGTGGCCCTGCGGCTCCCGGCCCAGCCGGCGGGTGGCGGAGCCCAGGGAGGGGCCCCGGGAGCTCCAGGCGGTGGGGCGGGGAGAGGGGGCCCGAGGACTGCAGAGCCCCGACCGCCGCCCCCTTCCCTACCCGCTCCCGTCTCCAGCCAAGACGCAGCCCAAGTTCGTCCCGGCTCCCGGCCGGGGTGGGGCAAGGGCGGAGCTTCCCCCACACCCGCTGCTTCTCTCCGCGCCTCCCCGCACCCGGTCCCCCGGGAGGGCAGCTTCCAGCCTCGGACCCCGGGCCCCTCCCTGGCTGTGCACCGGGGCCACCAAGCCCGGGAACCAGAGAGCGCGCCAGGCACGAGGCCCGCTGGAGAGGGAGGCCCTGGGTGCGTAGGGCTCCGTCCCCACGCAGCTGGGGTCTAGGCTGAGCCTCGGAAAATGGCCAGTATTTGGCCTCGTCGGACCTACGAATCGGATATTCACGTGGCTCAGTCGAAGTCGCTGACCTCTTTTGTATCTGTTATTACGGATACACATCTGTAGGTTCCAGAAGCTCTTCCTCAAGACGAGCAAAGGAGTTTAAAAACCCTCCATCTGCGTCTATGCTGATCACCCTTTGCAACATGGTTTTGAAAAGAAAAGTGTTCACCCACTTTCCTCCTCCCTCTGCAAAACCGAACAATGAGGCCGGGGTGCGGACGGGGCGGGGGCGGTGGTCAGGGCGCGCTCCCAAACCCAGGCTCGGAGTCGGCGGCCCAGGGCGGGCGTGGCGCTGCCCGCGAGCCGGGCTCCGGGGGTCCCGCTGCCTGCGCCCCGGCCCCGCTCGCCGGAGAGGCCGCGCCCCGCCGGGGTGGGGGTGGGGCTGGCTCCGCACTGGGTGGGGCCTTCCGCATTGTGCGCCCAGCCCGCAGGTGCCTCCCTCGGGGACCCTGCCTCCTCACACAAAGAAACCCCACCCCAGGCCGGGGAAGCCGCTGTCCCTCCCCCCGCCCCCCTGCAGCTGCCCACCCGAGCCCTGCCAGCCCTCCCGACCTCCTCCTTCCCCTCCCTTCCCCCAAAACAAAGGAGCTGGCTCCCCACTCCCCCACCCCGGCACCGCACCCCAGGACTAGCGGTTTCTCCAGCCCCTGAGACAATAAAATCTGCCCATTTGTTCTCCCCCACCCCTCGTCTCCACCCATCTTTCAGACAGCCGAGACGGGACCGCTTTGACTTTGCATTTTTCTTTCTCCCACCCCCTTTCTCTCCCTCAATTTCTCCCTTTCTCTCTCTCCCCTTCCTTCCTTCCTTCCTTCCTTCCTTCCTTCCTTCCTTCCTTCCTTCCTTCCTTCCTTCCTTCCTTCCTTCCTTCCTTCCTTCCTTCTCTTTCTTTCTTACTAGATGAGAGATAAGGACGTTACAAAGCACTTTCCAAAATTCCCCTTAACCTCATTTAAGGCAAATGTTAAAGGTAGCCTCCCCCCCCGCCCCCTGCTGAGCCTTAATTTTAATGATTAAGCAACATAATGATTCCCTACCCAGGGGGAGGCAACTTACCTGCGTCTACTTCTAAAAAGAAATTCTTAGCTTTAGGTTTCCAAGGGCCCTCCCTTCCTCTTGGCTCTCCCCAAACCCCCAGCGTGCGCAGCCCTCCCCGGTTCCGAGCTACCCTTCGTGCCTTTTTGTCTATAAAACATCTCCGAATGCCTGCCAAGCTCCAAGGCAGAAGGCGAGGGTGGGCTGCAGGTCAGGCTCGGGGCGGCGGCGCGCTACCTTACCCATCGCTGTCTTAGCCATTGCAGGGAGGTGCAGACGCGGAGCGGCGGCGAAGGCGAGGGGTCCGCAACGGCAGCAGAGAGCGCGAGAGAAGACTGAATAAGGCACTGAGTCTGCAGCGTGGGACCGAGCGAGAGAAAGAGCAAGAGGCAGGAGCCCATGAATAATTATCACCCAGAAGCTCACGCAGATTGGCTCCCCAGGTCCCCTGACATGACTCGCGCAGAGTCAGAACCTCCGAGCATTAAATATTGATTGGCCAGTGGTGCTGGAGTACAAAGTAGCAGAATGCAGTTTGAAATGGAAATCAGTCCTTCCCCGGCGGCTCCCCCCGTTCCGGGGCCCTGGTAGTACAGTCCAAGTAGAGTGGCGCCTGAGCCCAGAGGGCTCCTTGGAGCTGAGAACTGGGCTGTGCCCACCTGGGAACCAGGACGCTTGACCCCATTCACACGTGTTTCTTTGCACAAATTAGTCCTAAACCAGGGAAAGGGACTCTGAGGTGGAGAAGTCTTCCCAACATTCTGCCTGCTGCAAACATCTGTCTAAACGCTGCTTTCACTCGTTTGTCTCTTCTCTTGGCCTCTGGCCTTGTCTTTGGTAGAGTCTAGTCTCCCAGGGTGACCCCATGTCCTCTCTGGTGGCCACTCAGAGCAGAACTGCAGTCTTGCCATTTGTCTCTGGCACAGCTGGGCTCAGACCCTCTGGCCTCTTGAGGGTCCCTCGGCAAAGCAAGGCCTGATGCTTTCTGCTCTTGGCACAGAAGGAAGGGGCTGTGTAGGAATAGGGACAAGTAGCCATGGTCCACCTGGCAGCCTTGTGGAAGGGGAGGAGGGTTCGCCTCCTGGGCCTGTGTCCTGTCCATCTGGTGACAGGGCAGAGCCAGGTTGACGGGGGGCCCTGAGCATTGGAGGAGCCAGAGGTTGGGGGCTGCCATGCTGGTCCGGAAAGACCTGAGCACCATGTCCAGGTCTCTAAGGAGAACCCTCCCCACTGAAGGCCGAGGACACAGAAAAGGCAGGGTCTGAGAGCCAGACTCCATCGCTATCGGCCAAGGACAGATGTGTTTGAGTTTCTTGTTGAGCAGCATGGTATGCAGGGATCTCTGAGACCACTCAGAAAAAATGACTTTTCATTACAAATGGGCATTTATTCATTCACCCCCAGTCACTTACCTAATATCATTAATTAATTCATTTATTCCCACTGGACTCACATAAATATTCACTGAGCACTTACCAAGCCCTAAGGAAGGATACAGCTGTGAGAATGACAGTAAGACTTGTTGTCATGGAGCTTTGAATCTGTTAGTAACACTTTTGTGACTTTACTGAGCCTCCTCTAGTCTAGATCCACTCAGAAACTGTGATTTTGACACCTGACAATAGACAAAGATTCACTGGAAGCTAAGAGAATAGTATAGCATAGAAATCATGAACATGTACAAAACCCTGGCAAGTTTTTATTTTACAGAAATTAGAATTTTTCTCATGAGTGAAATGAGTTCGTAGCCACAGTCTATCAAACCCCATTTCAAAATTTCTTTCTAGCTTCATGAATAATATGCAGTTTTGAATGCCTAAAACCATTTGAAAACAGCAGGGCACTCTCCTTGGTGCTGAAATAAAGTTCTTCACCTCCTATTAACTTGTAACACATTTTAATCCCATGGACATCTTGGAACTGAGGCTGTTCTGACCTGCTGAGTCACAGGAAAAACAAAAGATAAAGTGCAGATCAATAACATCATTCCTTGAGCAGGAAGATTAGAAATTATTTTTCCTGTCATTGTATAGGTCTGTGACTATGATACAGCAAGAGCACAATATGGAAGTTGGCAGGATCTGGAAATAAATAACCATTTTCTCCCTCTCTATAGTCATTTCCCACTTTAAATGTGAGAGCTGATTTCCTCTCAGTGGAGTAGTTGCCAGTCAGGAGGCGAGGGATCTTCAACAGATCTGTGTGTCTAATGTCTTTACAATACTGATCCTTCTCCTACCCACCACGCCCTTTCCCCTCAGGGTAGATGTCATCTCTACACTTTCTTTAGCCTCCTTGGAGAGAAAGGTCCCTAAGTCATGGCACTGATGTTTTCAACAACTACCATTGGCAGTTGAACAAGATTTATTGCACTTTTTACCCCTGTGAGTAAAACAAAACAAAACAAAACACACAGTCTACTGTCCAATCTCTCATTCTCTAGTGATGTTGCTTACTGATGGATCGGGCTGTGAGAGGAGGTCAGTATATGCAGGGGCAGTGTCTGATGTGGGACTCTTCTGTTTCTGACTTCCTGGGTGCTAGGCACCTACACTCAGATATGTATGATTTTCAAATAATGTCAGGCAGGGAAGAGGGTAGGTTAGTATGATTTACTATAGAATGTAAAGTAGCAGGCTGTCCTGGTCAGGGTAGCTCAGCTGGTTGGGCATTGTCCTGTGCACCAAAAGGTTTTGGGTTTGATTCCTGGTCAGGTTTCTGGTTCAATCCCTGGCCGGGGCATGCTAGGGAGACAACAGATCTATGTTTCTCTCTCACATCCATCTCTCTCTCTCTCTCTCTCTCTCTCTCTCTCTCTCTCCCTACCTCCCTCCCCCTTTCCTCTCAAAAATCATATCCTTGGGTGAGGATTTAAAAAAATAGCAGGCTAACATCAATGGGCTAAGAAAAATTACATATACTGAAAGATCTGAGTTATAATCAATTATTATTTTTTCTTTTATTTTCTTCTCATTGTCAATCATGTGTCTCAGCCTGAGAGAGTAGGGGCAAAATAGGAAGAGAGAAGTTATCTCATATTCAATCATTTATTCATTATTCATACAGTTGTTCAGCTAATTCATTCATCAAACAAATCCTTATTTAATAAAACTTCAGACTTTAATATTATGAAATCAGCTAAGTCTTTCCTTAATGTCTAAAAAATATAAAACGAAGGAAAGCAGAAGCCACAACTCTTTAAGAAAATAATACTCTTGGAGGATGAATATCATCCTGTTTACCAGTTAGAGTCCTTTTGGTTGCAAAGAATAGGGAAAACAAACAAACAACACCCCAAGCTGACTCCTCTGATTAGAGGTAGAGTGGATGCCAGGGGTCTGGATCTGAGAGTCCACTTTCCTGAAGGTAACAGTCTCCATGGGGACAGGTGGATCTGTACCTTGTAGAATAAAGAGAACCATCCCTGCCTTGCAGTGTTTGGGTAGAATGAAGGGCTAGGTTATCAAATAGAAACTGCCTGTGGCGCCATAGATATTTAGTAAGTCGTTGCTATAATGTTTATGATTGTCAATATATTTAAACTTTGTAAGGGTAGGGGCTGAGTAATGTACATATTTCTATCTTTTTCGGTGTTTGGCTTCATGATTCAAGGGTAGATAAATGTTTGTGAAACAACAACAAAACACAATGGAAACTAATTCAAGATGATTGAAGCCAGTGCAGCCACAGAAATGCTCCCATCACCCTCTCTGCTCTGAGCACATCGGGAGTGGGCACGGCTGTTCACTGTCGTTTCTCCATATCCTGCCCCTTTCGCAAAAGCACAGGGTGGATAGAGCTCATGTCAGCAGAAGACCCTTGTGATTTTTTTTTAAACGTTAACAGCAGTGAGAGGAGGTTGTGGAGATCAGAGCCGTGCGAACAGGTTTTAATTACTGCGGGTCACAGCCTGTTATGCATTCTCTCTGCCTGGAGGCCCGAGGTGTTGATTTCTTTCCAAATCAGAGAGGAGCAGCTGCTTTGGAGGATTAGCTGATGTCATCTAATGTAGCCCTCTGATTTCTGCTAATCATCATCACGCACCTGGAAAAGAATCCTACAGGAATTATTAAAAGTTAGGAAGATATGAAAACTACTGTTAGAGTTGGATTAATTATTTTGACCTGATCTCAATTGATGACAAAGGAAGTTTGTGAAAAATGAAAAGCCACTGAATTTTTTAGGTGGTTGGAAATGCAGTTACAGTTGAGGATATCTAGAGATACATCGAAAGTAGCAACACATGAAATATAGTTAATTGACTGGCAGTTTGATGGCTTTGCCATATTTAAACCCCTATAGATTAACACAAACACACACACACACACACACACACACACACACACACCCTACAGGGTTGGATATGCCTTAATGGAGCCATCAAATGTGGTTTAGTTAAAAGGAAAGTTATTCCAAGAAGACGTGAGTGCCCCTCACTAACAATGGGGTCTGTGGGGTGTAGGTATTTCCCTGTGCGTCAGAGTTGTTTCTCTGCGGAATGAAGACATCTTATTACTTTCCTTTTAGATCAGCTATTTAAAAATGAAGAATGCTTCATCATTGTCTCCTTATTTGTGCCTAGGGTTTTCTTTATGTCCAAATGGAACTTGTACATATTAGTAAGTAGTATCATTTACCTTGAAGCAAAGTGACTTATTTGAAATGAGCAGGTCTTATTGATGGCTTCATAATTGAACTTTTCTGGAAATGAACTTGCTCTATTCATAAGAAGCGCTTGATAGAAACTTAATAAATCAAATCTTTACATTAAATTGGTAATGTTGAACAAGTATTTGCTCGAGTGTCTTGGCGCCACTACGGTAACTCTTTCCTTCTCTCTGAGTTGATTTCCAGCCGAGTCCAAGGAGAACATTAGTGGGACACCATCGGGGGTTCGCTCAGCGCTTCAGTTCACAGCACTGGTGAGACCTCACTGAGTGCCTGGGAGAGAAGCCCAGGAGAAGAGTGACTCACCACTCTGTACCCCGCGGTGCCTATTCTATCTTATATTTCAAACAGAAGCCCCTCTGTGAACTGCAGTTACCATTCGTTGCCTCAGAACTTTGTTTACCTTAAATCACAGCTGGAAGGAGGTAGAATTAGGGAAGAGAAAAGCCAAAGCCCTTATTGTACTGCCTTCCCAGATATTTCCTATTAATTGTTTAGTCACTGATCTTCTGACCCTCTGAACTTCCTCCACCCCTATCAAATTAGTACATGTAAGTAAGTGCTTTTTAAAATTAACTTTTTAAAAACATATTACAGGTGTCCCCCATCCCCTCCCCCCACCTTTACCCCCTCCATTCAGCCACCACCCCACTCCAGGCCTTCACCACACTACTGTCTGTGACCATGGCCTATGCATATATGCATATACGTTTAATCTCTTCCTGTCCTCTCCTTCTCCTCTGAGATCTGTCAGTCTGTTCCATGCATCCATGCCTCTGGGCCTATTTTGTTCGTCAGTTTATTTTGTTCATTAGATTCCACATGTGAGTGAGATCATGTGATCTTTGTCTTTCTCTGACTGGTTTATTTTGCTTAGCATAATAATCTCCAAAAAGCTATTTCATAAAAAATTCAATTTGACAGCAACATTAGCCTTGAGTTCAACTATAGACAATAGAATCTCATTCTACTTTTTCTCATCTTGATGGACTCTTCCTTTTTTAATAAAACTGCTTCCTAACTCCCAGGCTAAGCAAGTCCACCTACCTTTTCAGGAATTCAGCTCAGCAAGCAGAGAGCAATATGCAGATTAGGAGCCAATGCTGTCTACTTCGACAGGAGAGGAACTGCCCACAGATTCACTACTTGGCTTTATTTAGAATGTGCAGGAAATGGTCTCTTTGGAAAGAGGATTCCAAAAATGAGTGCATACATATACAGTATATTAAACGTATACATCAAAATATAAGAAAATCTTTGTGAGGAACTGTTTCAGATGGACATGAAGAGAGAGCAAATAGTGAACTTGTATCAATCAAGTAAAAAATTATCAGGATTTTCTTCTATTCCTTTTATTTCTTTTTTTTTTGTATTTGCTGAAATCTTTAAGAGGAAATCTCAGATATCATTTACATTCTTTTTACTTACTTAAGTATCTCTAAAAGCTTTTCAGCCATAAGTACAATTCTATGATTACACTTAATTTTAATAACAGTGTATTGGTATCATCTAATACGTGGTCCATAATCACATTTTTATGATTTTTACAGTGTCTTTGCAGTGGAACTCAAACATGGTCCACACAGTCAGTTCAGTTTTATGTGCTCAAATCTCTTATCTGGGGCAGACCTCCCTTCTTTATTTTAAATTCCCACCATTGAGCCGCTGCAGTCACTGGCTCAATTGTCCTGTGACTTTTCTTACATTCTGATGTGACTGCTTCCATGTGATCACTTGTTCCTGTGTTTCCTATAAATGGAAGTCAACTTTCTTGATTAGATCCAGGATAATCACTTCAAAGAATGATCCAGATATATTCAGTTTAATTAAAAGCACAGCTGTATTTACTCACATGCGGTGGAGATCAGTTGTGAAACCAAGTCAAGGAAGAATTTATGAAAGCAAACTCCACAGCAGCCCAAGAAACAGTGAAATATTATTGTTATTATTATTTTTTTGTCCATAGGCAAGCCAATTAGTTAAAAAGTATCAGGAGGAACAATTTCCTTGAAGCAAATGGGCATTTTCTGGGACTGGCCATTGTCAGGGAAGGCAACTTCAGTTACTTAGGAGATTTCTGAGAAGTTCTGTGCCTGAAAGTGATGTGTTTTGTTTCTGATTATGGCGATTGCTGACCTCTCCTCCTTAGATAAGCTACGACTGCACCATTTCTATGTTATGGTGACTTTGACCTCCTTTAGGTCAAAGTCAGCTGAGTGATCCAGGATGGCTTCAGGCTCTTTGAAACAGAAGCATCAGCTGCTGCCAACCTAGCATAGTGGCCCTGCAGTGATTTTTAGGCCCTTGCATATCATTCAGTAGAAAAGGCAAGAGGTCTGAGGACAACCGTAAATATAAAAAGAACTATTTAGAATACCACCTTCATTTTTCATTGGTTTAGAACCAGCAGGAGTACAAGTCCCCTGGATCAGTTTGGTCAACATTCAAAACTATATGCACCCTCGCCCCCCCCCCCCCCCCCCCCCCCGCCCCGCCAATCAACAAGTCCACCTTTCCCAAAGAGTTTACACAGGATGAGTTATTGTACTGACTCAGGACTTGGTTGGCCTGTAAATAGTGAGGGTGCTATTAGCTGGGGCTATTGCAGGCAACCAATTTTTGTGGGTTGGGTGGACTTCTAAAGTTTAATCTCTTTTATTGTCAGTGGGTTATGGTCAACTATAAATTGTGGGTCACACATTTCAGTCGGAGGAAGAAATCCTCGAGATATCTGGTGTCTTGGATCTTTTCTGATAAGTTACCAAGTCACCAAAAATATGAGATGGGGAGGGAGGAATCTAAGTCCTTGGAAAGGCAGTATGATCTTGTCAAAGTGTAGGCCACATTTTGAAGTCATTAGCATGCCATTAGCCCATCTAATTATATAGGAAAAATCCTCCCTTGGGTGTATATTGACATGTCATAAAGATAATCAGTTGGTATCAGTAACTGCCTAACTGCAGTTGGTTTAATTGAGGAGAACAAATATTCTCCATAGATTTAACAAATCATGTAACGGTTCCCAATTGATTTATGACAGAATAGTTGAGTCATGACTTTCATTATTAGTCACCTGTCCCTTTCTCTTTTTTTTTTTTTTGTCACCTGTCCCTTTCTATCCTTGACATCCCATGGAGGACTTTGAGGCTCTGGATGTATAACTAACAGCAGTAATTGTGGGAGGCCTAGAGTTCAATTGAGTCACATGCCATTAGTTAATACTTTTTAGAAGGGTCTGGGCAGCGATGGCAATTTACAATATATAATTGTTTGCTTTATTTCTGTGAATTTCCTGCTTCCGGAGGGTTTTAGGGATCCCAGGATTGGATATGCAATGGGGACAGGTATTCAGTAAGTTTGCATTGGGAAGTATCAATACATGTTCTGGAGTTTAAGAGCAACATTAGTGGTTTGAAACACTTAGAATGGTCTTTTTTTAATGTAGTTCTAAGACTGACCTTCATTGGCGTATTTCTGTGACCAAGTGTGTATTGTACAGTGGCCTGTTCTCTGGAATCTCTTTAGAAAATGTGCTTCGTACCTGCTGGACTCAGTATGTGATACTAAGCTTTGAAAACACCTGGCAAGATCAGAATGTAATAAGGGTAATCTGGTCAGCAAGAAAAGTGAGTTTATGGGGATTCTGTGATGTAGACCACATCATAATTGAGAATGGAGAATAATTTTAGGATAAGAAAAATTGAATTTTTTGGTAAGTATTAACTGTTCTGATTTTAAATACCATTAGTATATAACTTTTAAACACAGTGCTTTTATTATATACTCCTAGTTTAAAGACAACAAACTGCAAAAACAACAAAAAACAAACAAACCCCAAAAACCCAACACAAAACAAGATAAAATCAACGACCTAGAAAATGAAACCTTGAGTCTTGAATACTTCTCAATTGTTTCTTGTTTGTACAGTACAAGTGTGGAAATTCTGGAACCATTTCGTATCCGCAGCAGGATTGAGAAACTGAGTACATATAATCTTATTGTTGGGAGCTAGGAGGTGCAAATATGTATTATAGAAGGTAGAAAAGAACGTATGGTATTAGATTGAAATTATAGATATAAGAAATATATACACATTCCCAATTCATGACTTAAACATATACTATATTTATAATACAAGTCTGTATTTCTTAGTTCTGTCCACTAAATAGAAGCAATTACACCCTGATATAGTGAGCACATCCAGCACCCATGTTCTGGTTTTGAAATAAAATTTTCCATTAAATTCTAGAGCAGGGTGATCTTGTCAAGGTATAGGCCACATTTTTATGTGGCCATCATGGGCGACCATCTATAATAATAAAAGCATAATATGCTAATTAGACCAAATGTCCTTCCGGACGTCCTTTCTTCTAGACAAAGCTGCAGCAGGCACTGGGCCTCTAGTCTAATTATAAGATTCCCTAAGATTACGTATGTGTGTGTGGGGGGGACATAACTTTATTGATATAATTGTAGAGAACAGTCTGGATAGATTTAAGAAAACCATGCCATGGTTTCTCAACAGTTTAGAGGCATGGTTGACTCCTGGGCTGGCACAGAGAGAAGTCAAGATGAGTCTGAGCACCTGATTGTGTAAAAAACTAAGGAAGTTCTTTAAAAAAGGGACATTGTGAAAAGGACACAGGAGCCAGCTTGAAGGGGCGCTGATGGCCAAATCTGGGACACTGTAACCATCAACACACCTATAGCAACAATGAGAACTCATTAAAGAAGATAAGAATCCCTGGGTCTCTAGTGACGCTAAATAAATAAACAAGAAAAAAGGAAAAGCTCCTTTTTTTAAAAAATATATTTTTATTGATTTCAGAGAAGAAGGAAGAGGGAGAGAGAGGTAGAACAACAATGATGAGAGAGAATTGTTTGGCTGCCTCCTGCACACCTCCTACTGGGCATCAAGCCTGCAACCCGAAACCTGGGCATGTGCCCTTGACCGGAATTGAACCTGGGACCCTTCAGTCTGCAGGCTGATGCTTTACCCACTGAGCCAAACCAGTGAGGGCAAGCTCTTTTTCTTAATCATAGGATGTTATATAATAAATGTAGAAGGAGAGAGAAGGTTGGAAAAAAAATCACCATTCTTCAACTACCATTGTGGTAATTGACTTAGGCAAGAATCAATAAATGCTAAAAACTATTAGGTGAAAGTTTGACTGGGAACAGAGAACTAAACTGTCGCAGATTATTTCCCCACAGATTACTTATTAATTACAAAGGGAATATTGATGATTTTACATGGAGAAAACTTATGGAAGCCATCCGAGCCAAGTGATGGAAGTTAACATCACTAACAATATGATAATCTAACAGCATGTGCCTCTTGATGCAGGTCCCTGAGGACACACACCAGCAACTTGTTTTCCTGCCAAACAATTTTGACAAAACATCCAAAAGCCCATATGGATGGAGAGTCCATAGAACAACTAGCTGGTATCCTATATAATAAAAGGCTAATATGCAAATTGTCCACTCGACTGGGAGTTCAACTAGGAGTTCGACCAGGGGGCAGGGCTGGTCGGCCAACCGCTAGTGGCCCCTCCCCCTGGCAGGCCCCGCCCCAGATCACGCCCCCCCCCCCCCCCCCCAAATCAGGGCAGGCCGGCCTGACCCCACCCATGCATGAATTTGTGCACCGGGCCTCTAGTTCTTAAATAATATCAGTGTCATCAGAGCAACGACAGGTGAGAAACTACTCCAGATAAACTAGAGAGACATCACACTGATTGTAGTGAGTGATACTGGATTGGTCTCTGAATAAAGGAAAAGACTATACAAAGGACACATAGGGAATGATGAGTATATTATGGTATTATATTAATATTGGGTTTTCTGAATTTGGGGACTATACTGTGGTTATGTAACAGAATGTTCCTACTTTTAGGAGATAAACGGAAATATTTAGGAATAAAGGGTCATGATATCTGTAACTTTCAAGTGTTCCACATTAGTGTTAATAATTTTATTATTTATATGAATATAATATACATAAAGAGTGTAAGGGAAAGAGAGAGATAGAAAGCGAATGCATAAAATGGTAATTAGTGAATGTAGGTGGCAGTATGCAGGAGTTAATTTAACTGGTCTGTGACTTTTCTGTAAATTTGGTTTTATAAAAATAAAGATTAAAAACACCATTAATTCATTTAACTTCTCCATTTGCTTTGGGGCTGAGGTCACTGAAGGTTGTTTTAAAGGAAGAATCTTGTAGAACTTCTGAAGCATTTCACCAGGAAAGAGGGCAATAAAATGAAACACACAACATTTCCCCCCTAAAAGTTATCATGTTGGACTTTCAGCAAGGAAAGCATCAATCTAACCAGACAATTTAAAAATTAGTATGAAAACCTACTTAAAGCTTTTTGATTTGGGCAACTAAATGAAACCCACTTGTAAGCGCTCAGATCATCCCAGGGTGGGGTGTGAGTCATGCCTCACCTCTGTAGTTTCACCTGGGTTACGATCATTACAGGGAAGGCACTGTTTGGTCTGCTGTTAGGTTTCTCGGGAGGCATTTCCCCACCAAAGTTTTTGAAAAGTTTGAACCAATCTGCCTTCGCCATTTTGAGTGGCTGTGCAGCATGTGCTGGACCCGGCGTGGGTGCCGCGGAGTGAGTGCCTCGGGGATGTCCACATTCATCGCTGGGTACGAGACAGTGCTGGGATATCGTTTCTCTCCCGTAGGGACAGATCATTAGATTTGAATAAATACTTCTGATTCGTGAAATCAAAGGGGGAACTTTCCTTCAACACCTAGAGAAGCTCAATTAACAAAGGGGACTGTTGTGCTTGGTGGTTTATTGAGGGAGTCACCCCTGTGTCTTCGGAAGTGTGGGCTTTAATTCATAGCTGAGGTGGCCTTTGCATGTTGGACAGCTGCTAAGAAGCCATTTGTGCCTTCATGTTGGGTGTCACCGGGAGTTAGAAAGCCTCTCACTTTTCATACCAGGCCTGTCGTGGAAATGACGCCCGCGTCCCCTGTCAGGACGGAAGGACCTCGTCCTCCAGCTGTCGCTCTCACTGGACATTGTTCTCTCAGATGTTTCAGACAAGGTTATGCTGTCTTCCGAGGGCCACCTACTCCAATCTGGTAGATTCAGAGTAAAAATGCTGGATTCTCCCGTACTGGAGAACAGTGCTGCTAGGCCGCTGTGTCACAGCTCTCCGTGGGGTTGCCTGAGGTCTTGGTGGAGACTGTGTCACAGCCCAGCCTTAGCCTCTGCCCAGTCCTGGGTTCTCTCCCTTCCCTTCCCTTTCAGAGGGCGGAGCCCACGTGTCCGCACAAATGAATCCAGGTCTTAGATGCTGATTCCAGGGCAGACATCACCTGAAGCAGTGAGTGATCCTGGATTGGATTCTGAACAACTTCTAAGACATATCTATCATCATCAAAGATGTTCTTAAGACTAAATAAAGTATCTTGTAAAGAAAGTGTCCAGTACAAAAATATATATTGATTGTTTTTAAGGTCTTCGTCATCAACAAATACTAGTAATATATTGGGCTTTCTAGGAGAATGTTAGTCAAGTCAGGACAGGCTTTATGGGCATGATGTTAATTCTAATTTCTCCAGCTTAATTGAGATAGCGTTGACAAATAACATTGTATAAGCTGAAAGTGTATAACTTCAGTACATTTATATATTGCAAAAATTACCACCATAGCTGTAGCTAACACCTCTATCACATCACATAATTACCATTTCTTTTTTTGTGGTGAGGACATTTAAGATCTACCCTCTTGGCAACTTTCAAGTATATAGTGTCATATTGGACCACCGTTAAATGGTAAGAAAATCCATCTTTACCAAAAAGGGGAAGTAAGGCAGCTGGGTTTAAACTGGTGAGGCGATCGAATAGTCTATGGGAATCAGACAAAGTAGGCTTTACAGGTGGTCACAGGGCTGGCTGAGCGGTGTGGGTGGAGTTTTGGAGTGACGAGGCCCGTATTCTATTAGGGAGTCGTAGTGGGAGGCGGAGCCAGAGACTCTGTCCAGACTTCGACTACTACGAAGCCACTGCCTCTCCACCTGTAACACCATGGCTGAGTCTTCGCTACAGGATCAGGGAAAACGCCAAGGAGAGCCCCCGGCCCAGGACAAGGCTCCAGTTTGGGAGGTGAGAACCAGAAAGCACACCTTTTTCTTTGACCTCCCACGAGAAGCGTTTTAATATCTGGGTGCGTGACTTCAGGAGTTGTAATGTCTGCTTAAGAAAGGAAGGGACTTCTGATTCTAGTTTGCTTTTATGGTGGTTGAAACAATTAATATAGGAAGAATATTATATTTTAATTATATTCAGCATTTACCCTTTATAGGTAGAGCAGCAAAACTAGTGATCCATTTGAGCAATACCAAGAAATATTTGAGTGAAAAAGATATCAAGAGTCTTATTATTCTGAATTTGGGGCCTATACTTGGGAAAGGCACTATCAAAAAGATTCATTAGAGGAAACTGGCCATTATGTCAATACTAGAGGCCCAATGCACAAAATTCGTGCAAGAGTAGGCCTTCCTTCCCCTGGCTGCTGGCACTGGCTTCCCTCTGGCACCCAGGACCTATGGACACAGACAATAGGGTGGCAAGGGCCTGGGGTGGGGTGGGAACAGGGTGGAGGGGAGCTATGGGAGGAAAAAAGAGGGACATCTGTAATAATCTCAACAATCAAGATTAATTAAATAAAATTAACCATAAAAATGATTTAAATTATATGTACTTTATTGCAATTGAAAACAAATTAAAAATTTAAAAATTATTTAAGAGTATGACAAAAGCACAAAAATTACACTCAAAAATCAACCTTTTTATGAATGATGATTTATAAACTCCTTTGTTTACCAATGAAAATAGCTTTGTATGTCTGCATTTAAGCATACACAAATACACATAAAATTAGGTAGGTGTTTAACATTTAAAAAACATTAGCCTCACCAGCATGACCAGGTCAGCTGTATTATCGCTGGATGTGATACCAGATAAAACACATTCACCATTTGGTATAACAGTATGTCTTTGCAACTACTGTATCATCTCTATTAGCTTAGGAATATTATCCAAACTTAAAAATTTTTTCTGCATTTATATATCTAACTAGTGGCCCAGTGCACAAAATCATGCACATTAAAAGGGAATTAATTTGCCCTAACCGGTTTGGCTCAGTGGATAGAGTGTCGGCCTACGGACTGAAAGGTCCCAGGTTCGATTCCAGTCAAGGGCATGTACCTTGGTTGCGGGCACATCCCCAGTAGGAGGTGTGCAGGAGACAGCTGATTGATGTTTCTCTCTCATCAATGTTTCTAACTCTCTATCTCTCTCCTTCCCTCTTTGTAAAAAAAATCAATAAGATATATTTTTTTAAAAAATAAAATAAAAGAGAATTAATTAGAGGAAATATTTTAATATTGCTATTTGCCCTTTCTCTATAATAGAAGTGTCAGAGATGAAAGAAAATTAGTAAAATGTATATGAAAATCCTCCTTCTGTCAGAATCTTGGGCATGCTGCAGGACCCAGAGTCAAGTCCCTGCCCACCTGCGTGCACCTCAAAATTACGAGAGTCCCAGACGCAGCCTGCCCCACCCCCATTGGGCGAGATCCAGACCTGTCTGGCCCTACCCCCATCAAGCTCCGCTGGGTGGAGGGTGCAGCCTCAGGTCTGCTGGCCTGGTGCCAGGCAAGGGGCGCAGCCTCAGGTCCCCCATCAAGCCCTGCCAGGTGGGGGGCACAGCCTCAGGGCCCCCGTCAAGCCCTACTGGGTTGGGGGCACATCCTCAGGTCCCCCGGCACACCCTCAGGTCCCCTGGCCCAGCGCTGGGGTGGGGACCATGGCCTGAGTTCCCCCATCAAGCCCCACTGGGCAGGGGGTGTGTAGCCTGAGGTCCCCTGTCAAGCCCCACCAGGCGGGCGGGGGGGTTGCAGCCTCAGGTTCCCCATCCCGGCCTGGGGCCATGCAGCCTCAGGTCCCTGGTGATCTCTTGTTAAGACTCATTACGGGAACCCTGCCTCTGCTGTGGGTGTAGCCATCTTGTGACGGTGTGATGGAGTGAGGGTCAATTTGCATATTACATCTTTATTATATAGGATATTAAAAGCTCTTCAAATTTTATTTCAAAGGACTAAAGTTTTACTTAAAGAAAGACAAATTTGCAAGCCTGGTATAAAATGACCTCTATTTGCTTTTTATCTTGTAACTTAGCAACCAAATCTGTTAATATGATTCACGGTTAAACTTGCTCCCTTTTTTTATTTTTTAAAAGTTAAATTTTTTTGGGTGACACTGCTTAATAAAATTATACAGGTTTCAAGTATACAATTGTGTGCCCACCATCCAAGGTCAAATAAACTTGTTCTTTTTCTTTCCTTCCTTATACATTTCAGCTTTCTCAAGTTCTTAAAGGGCCAGCATTTTAAAAGCATTTTTTACTTTCCTTCCTTTCTTAATTAGAGTTTTTTCTCCTAGGCTAGCTTAGATAAGGACTTACCAGTCTCTATAAACTAATCATAATAGGAGTTCCCTTCAAATTGAGAAAGTTTAGAATCTAATTTGTTAATAGTCTCTGGAAAAGACAAAGGTACAACAATATGTTTGTTTAGAACAGTGGTCGGCAAACTCATTAGTCAACAGAGCCAAATATCAACAGTACACCGATTGAAATTTCTTTTGAGAGCCAAATTTTTTAAACTTAAACTATATAGGTAGGTACATTGTTATTAACTTAATTAGGGTACTCCTAAGGCTTAGGAAGAGCCACACTCAAGGGGCCAAAGAGCCGCATGTGGCTCGCGAGCCACAGTTTGTCGACCACGGGTTTAGAACATAGTTCATATGCAATGAAAGAACCTTCTCACATTCTTGGGAAATATTGGGATCGATCTCTTACTATGTGCTCTTTTCTGTGGTATTTTTCTGGTAGCACCTGAGCCACAGTAGGCTTTAGGAAATTCTAGGCCTGAAGCTCTTCCTTATTTTGACCTCCCTGATGGTCAGGCCCCAATCTGCTTCCAGGATCCCCTCTCATGCTCACTTCCTGTGGCAGGTCCTGCCTCACTTCAGGGGCAGAGTTCCTCTCAGAGCCTGTCCTGGTGCTGGCCCAGTACAGCAGTCCTGCCCTGTCCCCTCGCACCCTTCTCAGGACTGGGTGCAGGCCCTGAATCATAACCACCATGACCCTGAACTTGCTTTCTACTGGTCAGTCACACCTCTACCCTGGGCGCACCTCTCTTGTCCTCTGAGTCCTGAACCACCGTGCTGGACTATCTCTCCTGTCCTGTGACCATGAGGGCAGGCACCATTTTTGTCTTGGTCCCTGGCACATAGTAGGTGTTCAATAAGTCGTCTGTTTTTTTGAGGCTAATATCTGCTCTAGTTGTCTTGCCCTGACTGGTCCATCTCCTCTGATTCTGGCTGTCTGAGCTCTGACCTCGCTCCGCTCATGGATCCCCAGTGCTGATGTGTAATTTAGTTGGAGCACCACACCAATTGTTATTCATGAGAGCACTGAGCATTTTTCACCAGCAAAATGTCTCCCAATTTCAGTTAATCAACCACAGATTTGTGTGGAGGTGACTGTAAAATCCGAGGTATGATGATAAATCATTGCAAAGAAGCACAACAGGAGAAGATAAATGGAGGATCCTTTCAGATGGACTGTTTTGAGGATGTCAGCCCCAGGGGCCAGTGGTGCCCCCCACAGTCCACAGGTTAGCGTAGCCCAGTGAGTCGGGATGCCTGGGTTCAAGCTTGAACCCACCAGTGAGTGCCCGAGGGTCTCCACAGGTTTATTGACCTGTCATCTCAGTTTCCCTGGTATGTGGAATGGGGGCTATGATCACATCTACATCAGAGAGCCATGAAGATCAAATGACACATGGAACACCAAATACTATGCTTGGCACATGGTAAGCACAGCGATTGCGTACTGAGATGGTAATATTTTGCATATATGGGTTAAATAAAATATACTATTGAAATAAAAAATAAGCCACATGCACAGCATTCACTTTCACATAAAATTTTTGAAAGCTTGAACTGAGAAAAACTTTTTGCTGTTTATTATTTATTTACTAGAAGCCCGATGCATGAAATTCATGCAAGAGTAGGCCTTCCTTCCCCTGGCTGCCGGCATCAGCTTCCCTCAGGCACCCGGGACCCAGGCCTCCCTCGAAGCCCCGGCTTCATCTGGAAGGATGTCCAGTCTAATTAGCATATTATGCTTTTATTATTATAGATTTATTTATCTATTTATTTATTTATAATTTATCTTTATTGTTGAAAGTATTACAGATGTCCTCCCTTTTTTCTCCAATTTACTCCCTCCACCCCCGTGCCCAGGTCTTCCCCACACTGTTGTCTGTGTCCATGGGTTATGCATATATGCATATAATTTTTTTGGTTAATCTCTCCCCATCTCCTGACCCCCACCTTACCTCTGAGATTTGTCAGTCTGTTCCATGCTTCTAAGTCTCTGAATCAATTTTGTTCAACAGTTTATTTTGTTCATTAGATTCCACATATGAGTGAGATCATATGCTACTTGTCCTTCTCTGACTGGCTTATTTCACTTAGCATAATACTCTCCAGGTCCTTCCATGCTGTCTCAAAGGGTGAGAGATCCTTCTTTTTTGCTATTTTAAATATTCAAACTCTTTTTCCTCTAGTGCATGAGTCCATTGTTTTCAAGTTTTCATTTTGATCATTGTAACCTCAATAAATGAACCTATTTCATTGCCATCAAAAGAAGACACATACCCTTATTACACTATAGAATCAAAAGGGATCCTGGATAATTATTCATACAAGCTAGGTCTGCAAGGCAATTAGAAAAGCAATTCACTTTCATTTTTACTGTGTCTGCAAAATTCCTCCTCTGTCTCTGCTATGTTAGCTCTGTGCTCCCAAATATGAAAAATGGAAAGAATCTAACTTTCAAATAGAAAATGAGAGAGAGAGAAGATCTGCCTACAAAAATTGAACATGTCTAAAATCAAGTGCATTGTTCTGGACATATCTTACTTTAGTCTTTCCCTCCTAACCTGTCTCATCATTTGAGAATCAAATGAACTCACTGGCCATTTTGATTTGGGGTCATTTGTTGAGCAATTGAGGCTAAATTGGGAAGTCGATGGTGCTGGCCTCTAGCCCCCTTTTTTGTTCTCCTATTGCCACTTGGGGAGGAGCCCCCATCAGGGTGAAACACCAGTCCCTCCTCCTCCCCCTACCTCAGAGTGCCCCCCACCCCAATCCAGACTTACCTGTGCCTTTAATCCTCATCATTTTAGAAGGTACTAGACTAGCAATTAAAATAAATGTTTGTTCTGAGAAGTCAATGGCTTTTTCCTACTGAAGGGTAGTATTCCTTATTTTAGATGGCATTTTAGAGTGTGAAAAGTACTTTTTTATGCACTATTTTTCATTCATGGGAAATTAGTGAGCAGATAGTTTGTTCCTTATATTACAGAAGAAGAAGCTGAGAGGTTAAATGACTTTATCAAGATTAGGTACATAATTAGGAGGTAATCTTAATTTTTATTCTAGACCTTTCCCTGATTCTATAACTGCCCTGGCCATGGGTAATGTTGTGTCTCCAGCCAAAGAAGAGAGTGTAATTTCAGAAACTATATTAGGCCCGTGGAGGGTTGTAATATTGAAAAATCTTCTCATTGCCACAACGCTCAAATCATATCACATTGTTAACGTCTTTTGCTTTTCCTGGTTATTCTCATTTAGCAGGGTGCACAGCAATTACCTTTGATGTGGAAATAAAGCAGATACTTGCAACCCATCTTGGACTGAATAAACTAAAGCTTCCAGGAGATGGGAAAACTGGTAGTTTAAAAAAGTCTACTGGTGGCTATTAGGCCCATCCCCGGTTAAGAAGCATTAGCACAGACCCTGACCAGTAAGTAATTTTTTCCTCATCTGTGCACAGGGCTTAGGGGTAACCTTCACCTAACCTCGGTCAAACTCATCCTGGAGCCAGATACCCCAGCACCTTTCCTATGTGTGATACAAAGTGAATGACAGTGGACCAGTGTTTTGTAATCAATTCAGGCATGTAACTCATCCAACACCACGGCTGCCTCCCAGCATCCCGCTATCAACAAGTTAGGGAATGGGGTTTACTCTACGGATTTCTAGGACAGTAGGGTAGCTCCAATGGAAACAATTTGGAAATTACATATTTCTCTAGTGTAGAACACTAAGCTAATTTAGAAGACTAAGGATTTGTTAGACAGAGGTCAGGGTGCTAAAAACTGCAATCAGATGAGACTGAGAATTAGTATAACACCATACTTTCATTCCCTTTGCTTCCCCCAATGAAGGTATTGCTCTTTATCACTCCTCTTTAAATGAATGAATGCTACTTATTTCAGAGAATAAAAGTGTGTTATCGTGTCAGTTATCTAATGCCGTGTAACAAATTAGAAAACATTTATTGGCTTAAAGCAACAACTTTATTTGCTTATGATTAGTGAGTCATCAGTTTGGGCAGTTCTTCTAATGGTCTTTCCTGGGTCCTTCCTTTGGCTGTCATCTTCTGGCGGCTGACCTGGACTGGGTTGTCTATGGTGGTTTTACCACGAGGGGTGGTGAGCAGGCTGTCGAGGGGTGCTCTGCTCCACCCCAATGCGCTCCCCAGTGGGCCACATTCACACTGTGGTCTGAAGGGTCCAGTTGGGGTCAAAAGTGAGGAGGCCTCAATGTGCAAGTGCTTTTTACGTGTTTGCTCATCTCACACTTGCTAATATCCCACTGGCTGAAGCAAGTCAAGTGGCCACGCCCACATTCACAGGGTGGAGGAGAAAACTTCACCTTTTGATCCAAGGTGAAGCAAAGTGACATTGAAAGGTGCACGCGGACAGGACTGGGTGTGATTGTTGAGGTCGTCTTTGCCAATGACCTACCACAGAGAGTAAAAATTGTTATGTATTTAAAACACTGAGAACTTCAAATTGTATTCTAAGAATTAAAAAACAAACAAAACAAGCACAGAGGAACAGAGTAGATTATGAAATGAGTTGAAACATTTATTCTAAGCATCAAGCCAATAAAAATGGTTTATTATTTATTAATTAATTTATTTTTAGAGAGAGAGAGAGAAGAAGGGAGAGAGAGAGAGACATTGATTTGTTGTTCCACTTAGTTATGCATTCATTGGTTGCTTCTTGTATGTGCCCTGACTGGGGATTGAACCCACAATCTTGGCCTATCAGAATGATGCTCTAACCAACATTGAGGCCAGGGCCACACATACAAATTTAAATAAACATTTTCAAGTTATTATATGTCACTCTATCCAAATGTTGCTTTTTCCCCAAAGTGGTTTTCTCTACTGAGAAACATTATGTTAAACATCATTTAAATATTTAAGCCCTAAGGCACTCGGGTTATGAATTGTATTAATTTGCGCAAAGTGGGAGTTTGCATAAATGCCCAAACATAATTTCCATCTTCGACCATTTTGTCATAATTATGAAACAATATTAAAATATGAGTGGGTCGCTCGCGCGAACTGGGAATGTGTTGCAGGTTAGTGCTCTGGCTGTGAGTGAGATGAGCAGCATTTACTAATGAAACCTTCGCCCTCGTAATGAGGCACATTGATTCTGGGCAGGGCTTCAGGTGTCACTCTGAATTTAATCTGATCCTTTGATTCTTCTCTGCCTGTGAAACATTCATGGACGAGGGTTTGATGTGTCCTGCCCGTGTTTCTGTTAATCGCACACCTGGCAACTAATTTGAGAGGTATTTAAGAACAACACAGGCAGGGGAAATACTTGATCTTGCTATAAAGAATGAAGTACATGACCAGAAAGAGCTCATTAAAGTCAGGGAACACCTACGGGAAACTTTATGGGCGTCACTGCCTAACTCTACTCATGGTAGTCAACTTACTTTGGAATAAAAATACTACACAAATCCACTCAACCAAGGTGGCTCAGTGGTTGAGCGTCGTCAACCTATGAACCAAGAGGTCACGGTTGGATTCCAGGTCAGGGCACATGCCTGGGTTATGGGCTGGATCCCTAGTTTGGGGTGTACAGGAGGCAGCCGATCAAAGATTCTCTTTCATCATTGATGTTTCTATCTCTCTTTCCCTCTCCCTTCCTCTCTGAAAATCAATAAAATATTTTAAAAATACTACAAAACTCCCCCTTTCTTCCTCTGTCCTTCCCAAGCTCTGACATCATCCATGGGTGTCTCTGGTTTCCTCTTTCCTGCTTCCTCCACACCTCAAAACCCACTTCAGTCCATCTTACCCGTTCATTCCCTTCATGGCTCCCTACACCTGCCCCTGAACTGACCCGTCCCTTGGGTTTTTGCTAACCGTTATTTACTGCTAGAAACTTACCTACATCTTCAGGTTTTCTTTACCTCTTCAGTGGAAATGTGGCTTCCACAGAGGACACTGCAGATACAGAAACATAGACATGGATAGACAGACAGACAGATGACTGTTGCCTTCCTTTGCAGTTCTGAGAACTCAGAAAGGTCAGGCTGTTCCCTGCATGTCAGCGATTTCCGTCGTTGCGGTACCGGGACGGTGTGTCCCGGCTGCTGCTCACAGGACTCTCTTCAGGTTTCCTTTTAGCTCCCACGGAATAATTAGCAACTTTAATATCCACATGGCGCAGGAGATGCTGAGTCACAGTCCTCACTGCGCTCCTTGCTGCCTGCCAGGGACCATCGCCTCCCTAGTCCCGCTCATCGTCCCGCTCAGATCCTGGACTTGGCCACCAGCAGCCCAGCTCCACCTCTCAGGGCGCCGGCCTGTGTTGACCTGACACTTACCTGGCACCCGCTGAGCCTGCTCTGACCTTCCTAGAGGACAGGCCCTCGCCTCCCCTTCCACCTGCGCTGCCAGCCCGGCACAGAGGAACCAGGAAGATGAGAAGGTCCACGCCTCAGCCTTCCTCCCTACATGGTAGCCCCTGACTGACCTCAGCCAGCATACTTGGGTCTCAGCGTCTTTTCTTGTACAACGGAAACAAAATAAAAAACCCATTTCACAAGATGAAGAGAACTCTCAAAGGGCCGAGTTGAAGTCCTGGTGAAGATTGTTGAACATATGAATCTTATTGGAGTTATCGTTTTTTTAAACAGTTATTTTAAACAACGTATCCTAACACATGGCCTTCAAGCACGCCCAGTCATAGCGCAACTATAACGTGATGACGTTTGTGGGCGTGTGGAAGGTTCTGGTTGACCTGACCAATGTGTGTGGCGAGGGTCTGCTCTCCAGGCTTGGGTGGCTCCCAGAGTTACTGTCTGGAAACCATCTGGCACGTGGATTTAGTGCCGTCCTCGCCTCTCTGTGGACCACTGCTCAGTGTGCCTCTGTGCTCTCTGCTCTGGCTCCTGGGTCACAGGGTGTTGCTGAGGAAAGTCACTCGGTGCTGAAATGGCTTCTCACACTGCAGATGAACGCTGGTTGAATGGATTCTCACCACTACTTGCTTCTTTCCTTGTTTGCTCCATAGGCCACTCTCCCTGAGTTGCCATCCCTCTCTCCCCAAGCTCCAGGCATCACCCTCCCTCGTCAGGCCAACTGATCTCACGAACAGACTCGTGTGTATTACTGGACTTCGAAGCTTTCCCCCAAGACAGCAGCACAGGGTACGGAACAAGTATCAGCAAAGAAAGGGACAGTTGCAGGTGCAGAATGTATAGCTCTGTGTTACATCCAGGGTTGTGGATCCCTAACAGGACATCTGAGTCTCTTCTACTTAGATCATCATCTTACGCCATCATACTTAGGCTGCCAGAATAACCAAAAGGCAAATTTCTTGGTTCTTTTCCCTGCCCCCGCCCCATATTTTCTTCAAGCCATAGGCATGAGTTTTCTATTTCCCTCTATCTAATCCCAGGGCATGAAGTTAGAGCCAGCAGTTCACACATTACAAATGACTCTTATGTTGCAATTTTATCACCTCAGTAATATCTCACGTCAAAATTTGATTACGCTGTGTCACATGCCAGAGATTTCGCAAATTGAGCATTGGTAAAGTTGCCCGGGGAAAATGTACCATAAATCAGATGGAAAGACTCAAGATACAACTTAGTAACATTATTTTTAATTAAAAAAAACTATGGCTGAGTAAACATGATTGTAATGAGATGCAGCTCATGTAGGGACACTAGCCGATTTATAAATTTTTTTTGGCTTAATAATAGATTCTCAGGGAAGGGCTTGCAGCTTTATTTTATTTTTAATTATAGGCTGTCAGAATAAGGGCAGGCTGAGGCTTCACTGCACCTTCGGAAGGATTTTAAGGCGACCCACTGAAATTGACGCTGTGCTGCTCATGTGTGTGCTAGAAAAGTACAGGGATGGGGCCGGGGACCCCTGGAATGGGGAAGGCAGGAAAGTACTATTGGGGTTAGTAAGTAAGGCTAACTGCAAGAAGTGAAACTTTTAGAAACTCACTTGTTAAATATTCACTCGACAGAAAACAAACTGTGTTCATTTTGATTTCCTTAAGGGAGAGGGCAAAAAGCACAACTAATTTATTTATTTATTTATGTATTTATTTTTAAAGAAAAGGATAAAAGTTTGGAATTTCTCTCCTTTTTAAAAAAGGCATTTTTTTAAAATCGTTTTGTTGAATGTATTACAGATGTCCCTCCCCCCGCCCATTGACCACTTCTAGCTCACCCCTGCCCCCTGTCCCGCCTTCACCACACTATTGTCTGTGTCCATGGGTTATGCATGTATGCAAAGCACAACTAATTTAAATGAATGATAAGAGTGGTCACAGTAATAATAAAACAATTAAGCATGCAATGCAGGTTATAGATAACAAATGTATTTTCAAATGTTAAATAAATAAAATTAATATTAACAGTGTCACCTAGTAGGAACCTTTAAAGAAAATGTTTTAATAAGCAGATAAAAATGAATTAAATTTAGTGGGTAATTTTTGTATAAATGGCACTGGTAGAAACTCTGATGTTATATTGCCTTTCAATTTTGTTTTTGCTATACACATGCATGATGCGTAAATGGTTACTAAGTGCGTAATGTTGAGAGTAATTAACTATTTTCTATTTGTTTTTAATTAGTATTCTTTTCAGTATCAAGTTTACTGTGAGTATTTTCTGGGTATCCAGCTTTGTGCTAAGGACTGTGTAGATATATGATTAAATATAACACTTCTTCAAATGAGTCGAGGTTTCATTGAGGTATCAGGGACCTAAAATAGACTGGCTGTGTTTACAGTGCTCACTTTGGTAAGTTTCACATACCGGTAGGTGTATATCTGAGAAACCATCACCACAGTCAAGATCATGAATATGGCCCTGGCCGGGTGGCCCTGCTGGTTGGAGCATCATCCTGAGCACAAAAAGGGTGGCAGATTCGATTCCTGGTCAGGACACATATCCGGCTTGCAGGTTCGATCCCTGGTCGGGATGCATCCGGGAGGCAACAGATCTGTCTCTCTCTCTCTCTCTCTCTCTCTCTCCCTCCCTCCCTCCCTCTCTCTTTCTCAGATGAATAAAAACATATGTCTGTCACCTCCAGGAGTTTCCCAGAACCCTTTGCAACTTTCCTCTGCTCCTCTGCTTCCTGTCCCATAAGCCACTGACCTGGCTTTCCCCACTGTAGACCAGTTTGCATTTTCTAGAACTGTGCGTAAATGGGACCGCACAGTACGCACTAATTTTTGTCCAGCTTCTTTCACTCCATTTGATATTAGCTCCATACCCACTCAAGTTGTTGTGCATCAGCAGTAAATTCTCCTATTGCTGAGTAGCATTGTGCTATAGGGATGTACCACAGTCTGTGTATCCATTCACCTGTCGATGGACACGACTCGTTTCCAGTTTCGGGAAAGTATGACTAAAACTACTATGAACATTTTTTGGTGCCATCTTTGCATGGGTATATGTCATAATTTCTTTTGAGTAAACACTTAATGGCAGAATAGCTGGATCGTATAGTAGGAATATGTGTCACATAGTAAGAAACTTCTGGCCCTGCAGGAGGTCACAGTTCGATTCTGCGTCAAGGCACATGCGTGGGTTTAGGGCTCAGTCTCCAGTAGGGGGCGTGCAGGAGGCAGCAGATCAATGATTCTCTCTCATCACTGATGTCTCCATCTCTCTCCCTCTCCCTTCCTCTCTCTGAAATCAATAAAAAAGCGGGGGGCTTAAAAAGAAACTTCCAAATGGTTTTCCTAACTGGGTGTACCCTTCATGTCCCCACCAGCAGTGCGTGTGCCGATGGGCCTCACGCTTTCCAGCACTCAGTCTGGTTGGTGTTTTTTATTTTGGCCATTCTTTTTTTTTTAAATTAATATGAGCTTGCGTTTATTGGTCTGACTCACTGATTAAACAGCATTATTTGAGTCGTAAACTGCAAAATCAGGAAACCACCAAGAGATGATGAGATTAAAACGTTCCCCAAATAAATATAACAGAGAAAAATTGAATGTTTTGTTAGAGAGAATCTTTATCTTGTTAGATATACTTAAAAAAATTAAAATGCCAACAATAATCTCTAACGGAATTTTAACAATCTATTGCAATCTGAACTGACAAAATAAATAGCTGTTTCTTGTAAGCTCATGCCACACATTTAATATAATCCTTGTACGATTTGTTAACTGAGAAATAAGCAGGCAGGTCTCCAGGAGCACAGAGGATTTGGGCCATTCTAACAGGTACTGTTATGTATTGACTTGTTCCCCCCACCACCAAAGTCCAAACCCCCAGGACTTCAGAATTTGATCTCATTCAGAAATAGGGTTGTTGCAGTGTAAGTAGTTAGGGTGAGGTCATCTTGGAATAGAATGGGTTCCTCACTGGTATCCTTGTAAACAGGGGAAGTTTAAACACACACACACACACACACACACACACACACACACACACACACACCCCGCCATGTGAAGACCTGCTATGAACTAAGGAAGTAGCAGAAGCTGGAGGAGAAGCTTGCCTCCAGCCTTTCCCGAGGACATGGTTTTAAGAAATGCCCAACTGTTTCCTAAAGCAACAGCACCGTTTTGCATTCCCATCAGCACTAGATGAGAGCTCCAGGTGGTCTGTGTTTTCACCAGTAAACCTACCATGTAAGTCAAGTGAGAACACCCAAGATGCTACTTCACTAAAATTATTTTTTAATCAAGAAACTATGCCAGAGTAAAAATGATAGCGCTTACTGTTGTCCTTGGAAATTCTATTTTCCATTCTAATAGCTTTGCAGTGGCATCACATTGTGGCTAAGTCTGTACTTCCCCGATGATGAATAATATTGAGCATACTTTCATATGCTTGCCATCTTCTATCTTCTGCACTGAAGTGTTTATTCAAACCTTGTATTGGCATCATTCTTAGTGTATCCATTTATCTGTTGGTGAGCATTTTTATAAGAATAATTAGGCCATCTGCTCAACTCTGGTCTAACTCACTAATTCTTACAAGGAGCCTTGGATAATAGTGAAGAAATGAAGAAACATATAAACTAACATAAGAAAGCTGACACACTATAAAAATACAATGCATGAAAAGAGATGCCACATGACCTTCTTCCTGCCCTCCCTTCCCCAGTTGATATGAGAAACTAAGGCTCTATCTTTACATTTGAAAACATAAAAACATCTCCATTTTACTGAAAATGGCATAGTGCGTAACAAGGAGCCTGGGAAAATCTTATGTTAAAAGCCAGTGAGCTTTAGAAATTACAGTAGAATGGCCAGACAGCGGCTCAAGCCTCGCTGGTCATCCTCCCCGCTCTTTGACTGGTTTCTCGTGTTGGCACCTGTGTGAGTGGAAGCTGTCAGAAATCATTGTCTGAAATATTTCTAACATGCGACAACTGATCTGCAAACAGCCCAACCTGAGCCCTTAAATTATTCCCACATCTGGTACTGAACTTGCCGATGTATTTGATGCCGTTTATAATGCAGTGTGGGATATACACCTAAGTTATAAGTCATGTTAATTAGCCTGTGTATTGCTTGGAATTCTTTCAATTTTACTGACAGGAGATTCACATTCTCTAAGAGTGACAAGTTCAGATTGCTGAGATAATTAAAACCTACCTTCGTGTGTCCCCACTTTTGAATGGATGTCCAAGTATGCACTGCCTGTGCAACAGGCAGCCTTCCACGTGAGACACCGCTTGCAGCCTTACAGGTATCTGTCATTCTCGATAATAACAATAGCATCATGGTGACTGTCGGTGCACATTATTGATGTTAGTGGCAGGAACGTGAGAAGTACCTTAACCAACAACCCTAAAGGGTTCCTTGCTCAGAACTCGTGGGTACTTTTAGTCTTACTGGGGCGCCTTTTCTTTCAGACTGACTGGAGGCTTAGTTCTTGTCTTGTGCATTATATCTGCTCATCTCAGTGGAGCACAGACCATAGTATCCAAGAGGCAACATTACACAGTTTCTCCCTGGGAAACTCGAGGATGACCGTTTCTGTGCTGCCCACTGTAATCAGCATGAGCATCATCATAGACAGGCTTGCTGGGCGTTTCCTGGGAATGAGGTTCTTTGCAAAATAATCCACGTGTGTGATGCTATTGAACCATCCCAACCATCTCATGAGGTGGATGCACCTAATTTGTGGACCAGATGCTAACTAGCTGGCTTCTGACTTCGCCATGAACCAATTTCTCCCCTCCAGCCATGAGAGGTCACTGGGCCTCAATTTCTTGATCTTGAAAATGGGGACAATAATATGTCAACCATGTAGTGTTGTTATGAGCATTGCATGAGCTACTGTATGAAAAGTGCTTAGGAGAACTGTGATGCTCGATAGTCATTGGCTCTTCTGGGACTGTGAACACAAAGGTCACTTAAATAATGGAGATTATTGTGGCTACAGTTGAACTTGGCATGGGGAAAGTGTTCTGTGTGTTATTACACTTGACGGTTTGTGGAAGCCGTGACGGTCTTCTGTCCTCCTCTTGGCGGCATTGTCTCCTGTGGTTTAACCTCTGCAACCCTGGGAATTACAGCAGCTAAAAACGGGAGTCGAGGCTGGTGCTCCAACGTGTGGTGACAAGATTTGCAGTCCATACCCCTGGAACCAAGGATCATCCCTATTGGCATTAGTTTAATAGCTCACTACAGTACTGAATGCCGCTCTGGATCAGCCAGCAGCCAGATTATTCTTCAGAAACAAACTAAGCCTGAAATTGGGCTATTTTAGCCCCACAAAGATGTCCTCCACTGGGCTACTGCCTGTCCCTGAGGCAGAGAAAAGCCCAGAAGTGATGCATGTCGCCTTTGTTCGGGTTTGATTCTCCTGAACTAGAACATGTCTTAACCGAAATGTGGAAGGGCCAGGGAGTGTGGAGGAGAGATGGAGCTGCCGCCCTAGCCTGTCCTGCCGCACACTCCACTCCGAATGGCTCCTGAGCGCGTACTGACAGCAGCCTCAGCCTTCGCTCTGAGTGACCCTGCAGCTGTTGGTAAGCAGAGAGGCAGGTGGCGTGACCCCCTGGTGGACCTCCTGCTGCACAGACTTCCGATTGGTTGAGACACCTGTGGATTGGGCCTGGATGGCAGAGGATGCAGACTGCAAAGAGGAAAGTATTGTCCAAGGAACAAAGGGGTTTTTGTGTTTTAATGTACTTGTCCAAGAAGGAAGGGATTTCCCCTGTATTACAAAATATAATTAAAAAATTCTGAATGAATGTGATAGCCCAGGATCTCATGATGGCAAGTGCCAAGCCTAGGATTGTGTGCATGTGTGTGTGCACGCACAAGTGTATGTGTGTGGGTGTGTAAATGTGTGTGTGCATGCACGTGTGTGTGTGTATTGATCTAAGCATTTAAAAAAAGATGTTGGGGATTCCTGCAGTGGGTCTATTACTATAATTGTTTTCTAAAAAAAAATATTGAAGTTCAGAGACATTAAATAACTTGTCCAAAATCTGCAGCTAGGAAATGTGAAGGCTGAATTTGAACCCAGGTCTTCCTGACTTTAGATCATCCTCCACGGCCCCCTCCACACTTGGCACCTTTTGTTGTTGTTGTTGTAATATATCATATGCTAGAATGTTTTATTTCCCATTTCTCATGCTCAATATCTTGTACACTACTTTATTTAACATAAAAGCTCAGTAGATCTGGGTTAAAATTTAAAAATAAAAAATATCTAGTACCCTACTATATTTAACAGAGGTGCTCAATAGATCTGGGTTAAAATGTGAAAAGAAGAACCATCTAATCTAGCAGTAAGCCTTAAAAGCTGATTGAAGTTTTCTATTATGAGTCTCAGAGAATACCAGGCTGTGAAACGTAGTGAGGGAGGATGCTGGGTACATCGCATCTACTACCCGGCACAGACAGCCTTCGGCTACATAAAGGTGAGCTGGTCAATTTCAAAGCCACCTCTTGTGAGAGGTTGCCAGTGAGTAGGCTGAGTGCCTCTGTCATGTGACATTGCTTGGTCCCCAGCTGAGCTGACTCAGAGAGCGCATTTGACATGAGGGTAGCCGTAAGGTATCCTGGTGTGAGTCCTTGGCCAATGGAGGCCTGATATTTATGTAGAAAGACAATTGGTGGTTTGGTAGCAGTTTTGTCGTGGGGGTTGATGTCTGCAAAGAGGCAGGATGGAAATCAGATGAGAGGTCCCGGCGGTGAGTGGGTGGACTCAGCTGAAGGGGGTGGGCAAGGACCGAGAGTCGTTGAGTCTGGTTAAGGGTGGACGCAAGAGAAATGGTCAACAAACACCTTCTGTTCAGGGTGGTTGGACAAGATTTCCTCCGAAGCTGTGTTGAATTCCCAGGGATTGTCCACTTCCTACACTGTGTTCCAGTTCCTTCTATAGAATCTGGTGGTCAGACTTTTCCTGGCTAACATGAGGCTGGTCATGTGGCAGGCAGTTCTGTCTGCCTTATTTCCATGTGACATTGTTCTTCCCATGGCTGATCCCACTGTCTCTTTTTTAAAACTGATTTTTAAAAAATATTTTTAAAATTGATTTCAGAAAAGAAGGGAGAGGAAGAGAAAGATAGAAACATCAGTGATGAGAGATAATCATTGATTGGCTGTCTCCTAAATGCTCCACACTGGGGATCGAGCCCACAACCTGGGCATGTGTCCCAAACCGGGAATCTAACTGTGTCCTGTTGGTTCATAGGTTGATGCTCAACCACTGAGTCACGCTGGCCTGGCAAAACTTGATTTTTTTTAGAAAGAGAGAGGAAGAAGAGAGATAGAGAGAGAAAAACATGGATTTATTGTTCCACTTATATGGTTGTTTCTTGTATGCACTCTGACCAGATATCAAACCCACAACCTTGGTGTATTGGGCCCATGCTCTAACCAACTGAACTACCCAGCCAGGGCACACTGCTTCTTATAAACAAGGCCTGATACTAATTTATTTTTTTACAGTTACCCCCCCTCCCTCTCACACACACTATGAAATTGATTGGTTTTGAAGTTCAGCAGCTCGCCTTTATGTTTCCTTGCTATAACTGCATTTGGGGGACAGGGTGGGGATGTGGTTCATATTTATGTCCAGGTTATTTCTGAATGGAAATGAAAACTCCTTTTATAAAAATAAAAAATACTCTTTTATTTCACAGTTTATTTCAGCATGTCCGCTGACTTTTCTTAGTGAGAAGCAGTAGGTCTTGCTTCTGGTGCATTTGTCTTCTTCTGTATCTGTGGACAGAGAAAATCCTTAGCTCCTTTCTCAGTAGACTTTCCCAATAGTCTCTTCTTCTTTCCTGATCGTGTACAGAGCATTGCTTCCTACTGCTCCAGGGGTCTTCCCCGCAGATGAAAAGCACACGTAAAAATACCAGGAGTGAGTCTTCAGTTGTGAACTGAGATTGAACAACACATTGGCTTGGAGCCTAAAAAGAAAAAGGCTTCTGCTATTTCATTTTCCTTAACTCTGGTGTGCAGAACAACCATTGGATGGAGTTATTTCATTCACATTCTATAGCGGAACTCTACTGTAATGCTGGGATCCGGGCCAAGAAAATGAAGGTTTTCGGGAACAGACGTTGACTCACATCTGATGGCCGTGTGGAGCTCTGAGAGAGGGACCTTCAGCAGGTGTTACTTGCACCCTATGCTCAGAATTCTTTTTTGATAAATCCTCACCCAAGGATATCTTTATTGGAGAGAGAGAGAGAGAGAGAGAAAGAAAGAGAGAGAGAGAGAGAAAGAAAGAAAGAAATATCCATGTGAGAGAGAAACATTGATCAGTTTGCTCCTGTATATGCCCAGACCAGGGATCTAATCCAAAATCTAAGTATGTGCCCTGACTGGGAATCGAGCCTGTAACCTTTTGGTGTTCGGGACCATGCTCCAAACAACTGAGCACCCAGCCAGGGCTGGATTCCCCTATTAAACTTAGATTTTAGTAAGTCTGACAGAAATGTGAGCCATATTTCAACTACTTACCTATTTATGCCAAAAGAATACTCAAAACGCCTTTGAAGATACCCTCACCCTCTATCCCAGGCTGTAGACGAACTGGGAAAGAATTCGGTGGCCCCTGGGAAGTTGGATGGGGCACGTTCAGCATTTATTACAACAGATGCGGATGTAGCTGTTGAAGGGCGTGTGTAAGACCATGTCCTACGGGCACACCTTTTCTTGCCACTTTGAGTTTTCAGTTTGTTCTTAGCAAAAACCTTTTTCAGATCGTGGTTTTCAACATACTGTGAAAGCTGGAAAAGTGAAATGTTGCTGAGAAGTCACTGGTTCAGATTGCTATGACAATGACAACTATATCTGTGAAGATTTTCATGATTTCAGAAATGTCAACGTGGGAAAATGTTAACAACTATTTGAGGCAGGATGGTCTCCCAACGCTACTGAGACTCTGTGTGTACAATGGTACCATCTCTCCCCTTTCCACCTTAGGGGTGATTGTGTTCCTCCAATGTCACCGAGGAGACACCCTAAGTGACTTGGTCTTGCGTTTGAACTGTTCTCTGAACGGAACTGTGGTGCTGGAGTTCTCCTGTGACTTGCTTGTGATACTGGACTGTGAGAGACACCCAGGCCAGTGCCACAGCTGCCGTTGGTGGGGGGTATCCCACTGCTTACTGTGTCCTGTGAATTTTCCAGGTGATGGACAGCTGGGCTGTCTCCAGGGGCTCGCTCTTCTCAGTGTGCTGCAAACATCCTCAGAGTTGTCCCCTAGAATACACGCGCCAGGGTTTCTTCAGGGTGACGCTCAAGCGGGCCTGCTGAGTGTGGTCCCCAGCCTTTCCTGTGCTGACTGCTGTGTCCGCCTCCCTTCCCTGCGTGTCTGGAGGGGACATGGGTCCGGTTCTTAATGTTCTTAAGCAACGGCCTTGATTTAACATCTACACCCAGGGACCTTCAGAGGGAAGAGGAGGTGGGAGAGGGAGGTGGTGGTGCTTCCCAGGCCTCAGGATGAGCCTCAGCTCGCCTGGGGGAGCAGCAGAGGGCCGGGCAGGGGGAGGGCCGGGCATGGGGAGCGCCCCGCAGCTCTGCTGGGCGCGGGGTGGGGCAGGCTCTGCACAGCCCAGGAGTCCACGCGAGGTCACCACTTGCTAGGGAATTTGTACATTTCACAAGGCGGCATTAAACAACAAAAGAGCATTTCATTCTGAGAGCGGGTGGTTTTACTTATTTAAAACTAAGGAGGCTAATCCGGACCTGGTCCCCACACTCTGGCTTCTTCGGTGAGCTTCAGAGGTTATGTCTCCTTGGGCGCAGACACCGTGGTGCCCGCGGCATTGTCCGCCCTGTGCTGTTCAGCACATCCCCGTGGCTTAGTTACTGCGTGACTGGAAGCTTGTAGCTCGTAGTCCCCTGCACCGTTCCCACCGCCCTCCCTCTGGCAGCCACCGCTTGGTATATTTTTGAATCTTTAAAGAACTGCTCATGGTGTAAATCCCCTGGGCTCACACAAACGGCATCAGCTTAAAACCAGGTTCCTAATGAAGAACGAGGGCTATTGAGTTGACTTGCCACCCGGTGTGTGTGTGTGTGTGTGGGGGGGGGGCAGCCGTTACAGATGTAGCAATCAGCATTGCATGAGTGAGAGTCGGTCAGTATGCACAGCTTCCCCTCATGTTCCATTAGCACCTCAGTGTATGTGGACGGCGTTAAGTGAAAGGATGGTCTTTGGTATAATTAGGAAGTGAAGTGGGAAAAATATTTCTCTGCAACTCTCACTAGGAGGACCCTGTTAATTCACTGAAGTAAAATTGAATTCTCATGAACGTCTAGGTATTTGGTTGATTTGACCAGTATCATCCAATGGAATTGTTTGCAAAGATGGACGTATTCTCATGTCCAAGGTGGTAGCCATGAGGCAAGTGTAGCTTATGAGGCTAGCATTGAAGAACTAAAGACTTAATTTAATCACTATAAACAGCCACCTGTGGACAGTATAGACCAGTGATGGTGAACCTATGACACGCGTGTCAGAGGTGACACACAGACTCATTTTAAAAAAAATATATTTTATTGATTTTTTACAGAGAGGAAGGGAGAGGGATAGAGAGCCAGAAACACTGATGAGAAACATCGATCAGCTGCCTCCTGTACGCCCCCCACTGGGGATGTGCCTGCAACCAAGGTACATGCCCTTGACCGGAATCGAACCTGGGACCCTTGAGTCCGCAGGCCAACGCTCTATCCACTGAGCCAAACCGGTTCTGGCACAAAGTCATTTTTTTGGTTGATTTTTCTTTGTTAAATGGCATTTAAATATATAAAATAAATATCAAAAATATAAGTCTTTGTTTTACTATGGTTGCAAATATCAAAAAATTTCTATATGTGACATGGCACCAGAGTTAAGTTAGGGTTTTTCAAAATGCTGACACGCCGAGCTCAAAAGGTTCGCCATCACTGGATAGACCAAGTTGTTCAAATCTTTGAAGCTGCCAAAAAAAGTCACTTTTCAAGTGTGAGAAGAAAGGTGATCCTGCTCGGATAATATTTTACACTCGTATAATATCTTAAAATTTATAGCATTTTCAAATTGACCCTATGATTTCTGTTATTATTTTCATTTTGCATTTGACATGGTAGAGAATTTAAAAGGTAGGTAACTTATACAAAGTCCCCAATTAAATAAGTATATTTTTATTTTTGGTTTTATTAATAATTTTAGTTCTATTGCATTTTGATCAGGGAATGTTGCCTGTATTATTTTAACATTTGGGAATTAATTATGGTTGTCACTGTGGCCTAATCTAATGATGATTTTTTATGATGGTTCTGTGTAAATATAGGTTGTGGTTTTTATTTCAGGGACAGAGTCGATCTATATTTAGTCCTACTTTATTATGTCATTTAGGTCTTCTATGTTATTGCTTATATTTTTCTTCTTGATCTGTCAAGGACTAAGAGAAGTGAATAAAATTCTACTTTTGTGTTTCTCTCTATAACTTCTATAGTTTTTGCTTTGGGAATATTGATATTCTATCTTTTGATTCCTGGACAGTCTTGACTTTTTAAAATCTTCACTGTGAACATCTTTTGACATTATTGTTTAGCCTTGAACAATGTGGGGTTAGGAGAGCAGACCCCCATGCAGTCGAATATCCACATAAAACTTTTGACTTCCCCGAAAGGTAACTACATGTATAGTGACCTTTTGTTTTATTTAATGTTTTATAACATGAATGAAACCTGACTTGGCCCTGACTGGTGTGGCTCAGTGGTTGGGGGTTGTTCCCTGCACCGAAAGATCCCTGGTTTGATTCCTGGTTACAAACAGGGAATGTAGACTCAATCCCCAGTAGAGGGCATGCAGGAGGCAGCCGATTGGCGCTTTTCCCTCATCAATGTTTCTCTCTCTCTCTCTCCCTTCCTCTCTCTCTAAAAATCAATAAAAAATCTTAAGACCCACCTGATATTAAATTACAACCTCCCCTTCTTCCCCTCCTGGCCTGTTTAAATGTGGTCAGCCTGCTCCCATTGTGAAGCAGTTTGCCTGTGTTTTCGCTGTTTAGTTTCAGACACGCCTGAGTGCACAAGAGCCAAAGGTGACACTCTGAGGGCAGCCATGTGGACATGAGTCAGGAAGGACGGGGCCTCCATCGCCGCACTCAGCCTCCTGTTGGCTTTGAGAATATTTTAGGATTTTGCTAATCACAGACATCTGCACTCAGGCACTGGCAATTAAACACAAATTGAGGCAATTTGATAGAACCCTGATGTTAAAAACTCATTTACCTTTTCACGTCTCCTTCTTGACTGGAATTTATAATGTGCTCCAGTGCATGTCAGACAGTCATACGGATGCCGTACCTATTTGCGAGGAATTCTTTGCCAGTGATTCCATGCTCATGCTGTTTCTTACCTTTCCAAATATTTTAAAAACAAGATCCCAAACACAGAGATTAGTCCCTTAAAAATGTTTCTGGGAGTCAGCAAAAGGGGCTTCTTTTGACTTCCCTGTGCCTCCAGATCCTTGACTCATTTCTTTGATTCTCTAAGTAACACTTTAGGAATGCAGAAGATTATAATTTGGGGGGGATTTCCCCTTTTATTCCTATTTTCCTATTTAAAGTACAGCTTACATTCTGCATTCTTTTGTATCAGTTTCAGTGTATAGCATAGTGGTTAGACAATCGTACTTTACAGAGTGTCCCAGGGGTTATAATTTAAATGTCAGAATTTTTTTTTACTTCACATGTATGCACACTCCACTGTCATAAATCATCATCAGCACATAGTTGCACTTTGGGAACAGAGTTTTAAAATATATATATATATATATATATATATATATATATATATATATGTATGTATTTCATAGAGGAAGAGAGAGGGAAAGAGAGTTAGAAACATCAATGATGAGAAAGAATCGTTGATCTGGTGCCTCCTGCAAGCTCCCTACTGGGGATCGAACCAGCAATCTGGGCATGTGCCCTTGACCAGAATCAAACCCAGGACCCTTCAGTCTGCAGGCTGATGCTCTATCCACTGAGCCAAACAAACTGGAGCAGGGGACAGAGTTTTTACTCTTCTGAACTAGTTAGCATCATGATAAGGCCAGGCTGATGAATTTTAATTGTCTCAGAATTTGCAAAGTGTATAACGATGTCTCTTTTATGACACTCAGTGCCATACAAAATGTTTGAATCAATATCTTATTGATCTTTCCAAGTTTTCCTACTTTAAGTTTTTTTTTAGGTGCTCATAGATCTTTATGTTTTCATTGACAGACACTTGGATTGCTTCCATATCCTGGCTATTGTGAATAATGCTGCATCACACATGCGAGTGCAGATATCTCTTTGAGTTCCTATTTTCATTTCCGTTGGATATAGACTCCTAAGTGGGATTGCTGGATCACATGGTGGTTCCATAGTGGGTACACCAAAGTCCATTCCCACTGACAGTGGGCAGCGTTCTCTTCTCTCCAAATCCTTCCCAACACTTGTCTTTTTGTCACTAGCCACCTGGACAGGCACTACATCCAACTTAAAAGCTTCTCACAGCAAAAGAAACAATCAACAAAATCAAAAGGCAAGTTATGAAGTGGGATAAAACATGTGCAAGTCATATAACCGATAAAGGGTTAATTCCCAAAATATATCAAGAACTCATGCAACTCATTAACAAAGCAAACAACCTGATTTAAAAAATGGGCAGAGGAACTGAATAGGCATTTCTCTGAGGAAGACACACAGATGACCAACAGGCACATGAAAAGATGCTCAACGTCACTAATTACCAGGAAAGTGCAAATCAAAACCTCACCCCTGCTAGAATGGCTAGCATTCTGTTTTAAAATAGATGTTCTCGGAGATGACAGAGATATCAATAATGGCAATGGCAATGGTGTTTAAGGAGTATGGGTCTATTATCATTTATTATACAATCAGTGTTGTTTCCAAATGAAAGGATATCAGACTGAAAAAAGGTACAATTAACTGAGTATCTTCACAGCTCCTACAAGCAACACATTTTTATTTTTATGTTTTCCCTTCCAGTACATTTAGATATACACATTTTACTTAGTATAGTGGCATTTTCCATTCTCATTATTCAATTTTTTAATGTTATAGCACAAAAGTAGCATATTTTCCGTGCTGCTAAATAGCCTTTAAAATTATTGTTTTTAATAACCGTCTGGGAGGAGTTCCCTGGCTTTCTAACACCATTGCCTAATTGTTCATCATTTAGATTGTTGCCATTTTTTGTATGAGTTTAAAAGTTTATGAGATAAAAACCTTAGTACTGATAGCTTTTTTATGCTTTTCGTGCAGTTTCTTAGGAGAAATTCCCAGCAGTGGGATCACTGAGTCATCAGATCTGAGCCCTTTCCTCCTCCTCATGGGCATTGCCAAATGGCTTTCCGGAAGGACTGTGCCAATTCAATCATCCTCAGTGACGAATGAGTCTGACCTTAACCACGGTGGCATTAACACCCTATTATCCACCTCTCGCTTTTCTTCTGTAGGTGAATGCGATAGATTTTAGATCATATTTGTCTTTGAAAAGCTCATACATATCAATGATTTTTGAACAAAATATAAGCAAATCAAAAAGCCATGTAGCATGGAAGTTTTATCTTTCATAACATTAAGCTACATTTATATAACAGATTCTACAAATTCCCTTGATGTGGTATTCTCAAATTATTTTCTCCAGAAAAAGTTTATCACTGTAACTTAGGTTTTTATCTCCTGGGTATAGAGCTGGGCATTTCCCCTTTATTATTGTTATTCCCAATTGTTTACCTAATACACACTTCGTTATTTGACAAAGGTAGATAGAATTTGCTAAATTCTTATTGAATATTTACTAAGAGCCATAGTCTACTATTTAATATTTAAGTAATGCTGGCTGCAGAACAAAAGGTTGACCTGCATATATGAGATTCCAGGAAGCTGTATAATTAACTCCTAAATACCACAAATAAAATTAAATTATTGAGTCTTGGAGGCAAAACATTCAGATTCAAATGTCAGAAATTTTTATCCTCTTAAAATTTCCAAAGGGTGAGAAGTTCTAATGAAATGATACATTTCATGCAACAGCAGTTCTCTTCTATCTGGGGAATTTAACTTCATTTTCTTAACTTGAAACTTTAGAGCAGCGGTTCTCAACCTGTGGGCCGCGACCCCTTTGGTGGTCAAATGACCCTTTCACAGGGGTCACCTAAGACTATCCTGCATATCAGATATTTACATTATGATTCATAACAGTAGCAACATTACAGTTATGAAGTAGCAACGAAAATAATTTTATGGTTGGGTCACAACATGAGGAACTGTATTTAAAGGGCCAGAAGGTTGAGAACCACTGCTTTAGAGGGAATTGTGAGAGAGAAAGGGGACAGCTCTTTAAGCATCCATATCAACCCAAGTAAAACAGAACCACTGGTGTCATAGCTGGATAATCGCAACACCTCAGTTGTTGTGGTCAGTTATTGCTGTGTAACAAACAAATTACTCCCAAACCTAGTGGCCAAAACCAACCATGAGTTCCCGGGTCAGTAATTTGGAGAGGACACAATGAGACCAGCTTGTCTCTGTTGTGTGATGTCCAGGGTCAGATGGAATGTGGTATCACCCAAAGGTTCATTCATTCACTTGTTTGGTGGTGGGTGCTGATTCTTGACTGGCTCAGTCCTCCATTGCTAACATCCCAAGAAGGGGAGCCCAAGTGGAGGCATATCCTTGTGAAGACCTCACCTTGAAGTCATATGGCACCACCTCCAAGGTATTCTTGGTCAGAGTGGACACAAGCCCCTACCCAGATTCAAGGGGATGGGGAACATAGATGACAGCTCTCAGTGGGAGGAATGCTAAAGTCCCTTTGGAAAAAAACAAGACGGATGAGGGAGATATTGTTACAGCCATTTAGGAAAACACAATCTGTCACACAAGCGATGTGAAAAACAGATGTGACATATGCTATTTTTTTCTGAGCCTTATAAAAACTCAGTTTGGAGGTGGTGTTGTATCCAGGAATAGCAGAGCAATTCCTACTGGGCCGATCCTCCTGCAGGTAATAGTTATAAACTCTCCAAAGGATAAAAACAAGCATTTGGAGACGGGAATGGTGCTGGTTGACCCTGTGCGTGCAGACTCCTATAGGCATCACGCAGGATGGCCGAAACTCTGACAGCCTTCCTGGCCTGAAAAGCCAGAGGATGGGGTTTGGATTGACCACCACAGAGAGAAAGTAAAGGGGATTTCAGCCCTAGAGAGAGGAGAGCCAGGGAGCCGATGACTAGCATTCTGCATCCAAATTCTCTTCAAGTCTCTGGATAACCTCTGACCTATGTGCATATGGTGGATGCCAAGCAACCCAGCTAAGGGTAAAACAGCTTAACACACATTTCAGCCTCCGCCTATAGAATGGAATGCAGAATTTGGGGGCTTTAGTCCAGTAAAGCTATGGTCTAAAACAGACCAACCAACCAACCAAACAAACAACCAACCAACCATTATTCTTTTGGTGAAAATAACAGAATCTAGAGACTCCATAGATCTGGGTTTCATTCCTTTTGAATCACAGATAAAAAAAAAGTTAAATGAAATGAAACAGGTGGGAAGTCTGTAAGAAGACAGCTTGAATTATAACAGAAAGCCCTCTAGGACTGGTGAGTAAATGCTTGGGGACGGTCATATGCTTTCACTTCAGATCTGAGCCTGTTCATAGACCCAGAGCTCTTCGATGGAGGGGAAGGGCAGCATCGCCATAGGTATAAACTGCCAATCTCTCTTCACGACTCAATCAATTGGTTGGAATGACTGTGCCCTCAGGGAAAACACTCAGACCTTTGGGAATTGCTGACACTGTTCTGGGTTGTTGCTAATTTCCAGTGACCCAAAACACCAGCGTGGCTGTGGTCAGAAGATAGGTAAAGGGAATCAACCCAGATGGGACTCACAGCATAGCCAGTTAGTTCATGGGGACACTGTCATTTCACTAGTTTCTGAATGGATCATTGAGGTATAAATGCTTGGCACCTGGGAGAATCCCCGCTTGGCTTTTGACACTTGTCCAACCCAGGGGAAGGGCCACTGTGGTTATCTCTTACACTTTCATGTTCCTGTGCTGTTTACGAAGCTTCTTCCCTCCTCCGGATAGTAGCTCATTTTTTAATGTCACAACATTTTCCTGTGATATGTATGGTAGGAATTGTCATTTCTGTTTCATGCATGAAGAACCTTATCTTGACTTTTAGCAGATTTTTTTTTAAAGGAGAAGTAAACTCTGGTTTGTTGTCATGAATGCTATTTCTCCTGAAGACATGGGTCCTTTTGTTCAGATTCTCTCTTCTATCAGCGTTTTCCTTCTAAGGCAGCATTTTAACCACAATGGATTTGTGTTTTGTTCCCTGACAGGTTTATTCTCCACTCCCTTCCCCATTTCCACCCGTGGAAATAATAGAAAAATTGAGCGACATAAAGCCTTAGCATATTTCAACTTACTTCACAATGTAATAATGTAAATTGAAGAAAACTCTGAGGACTTTATTAAAATTGCTCCATATCCCTTTATAAAGCCTAAAATTTTCTAGGAAGTGAAGTAAAATCCCTATATCACAATATGTAAAATATTTGATGTAAATCTAGAATGTCAATAAAATTGTAAGTTTGGGCATCAAATCCCATTTTTATTTTTAAGTCCTCACCCTGAGGATATGTTTTTATTGATTTTAGAGAGAGAGGGAGGGAGGGAGAAAGAGAACCATCGATGTGAGAGAGAAACATCGATCAGTTGTATCCCATAGGCCAGTGATGGCGAACCTTTTGAGCTCGGCATGTCAGCATTTTGAAAAACCCTAACTTAACTCTGGTGCCGTGTCACATATAGAAATTTTTTGATATTTGCAACCATAGTAAAACAAAGATTTATATTTTTGATATTTATTTTATATATTTAAATGCCATTTAACAAAGAAAAATCAACCAAAAAAATGAGTTCGCGTGTCACCTCTGACACGTGTGTCATAGGTTCGCCATCACTGCTATAGGCTCTCTGACAGGGGATTGAACCTGAAACCTAGGTATGTGCCCTGACCTGGAATCAAACCTGCAACCTTTTGGTGCATGGGACCGTGCTCCAACCAACTGAGCCACCCAGCCAAGGCTCAAATATGTTTTGACACACACAATTGGGTAGAGACTTTAAAGATTGTAGTGCAGTCCATGTCTTGTAAAATAGGAATTCTTGCTCTCTGGTGAACTGATGATGTTGCAATGATCTTTCAAATTTCTTACTTTGGGAGGCATAAACTGAGCTCGATTTAATTGTGTCTTATTTTTTTTGGATACAGATCCTATAACTTCATGCATAAGTCATATATCTTTATAGAGCTCTGCTTGATGGACTTTGAAATTACAGACCACAATATTTTCATGAGAGGGGAAGCCTCCCTTACTCTGCACTGCGCTCTAGTGGTTGCTTCTTAACATTGAGGGAGCATGGGGGAGTGAGTGTCACCATGGTGCCTTACAAGGTATAGCTTCCCAGAAGTTAGGGAATATTCTGGGAGGACGCACAGCTACACTGCGGATCCCGCGGAGCTGTCCCGCTGAGCTGTACATGCCAGATGAGCACATGTAGGCACTTTAATTGAACCGCTGTTGGCTTTCTCCAGGTTCTATGAGAAAAGGGCCTTACACCTCTCAGAAGGAAAAGCTATGCTGCCCATGTTAGAGTGCTGGGACTGAGTTTTACTCTCACGTGGGAATCTCTCTTAACCGAGATGAAGGTGGATTTGTTTGTCGCCCAAGAGAGGGTCTTCTGGAGCCATTGTCTTCTGGAGACCCCCTTCGTTGGCCCTGCTGAGTACTGACCTGATTTGCAGTCAGTGGCACTGGCATGAAATCCACCCCTCCCCCCGTGTCACCGCTCTGCATGGGAGCAAGGACATGGGAAGGCGGTTCTTCACAGCCACACCTTTTGGGAATGAAGCTGAAACTTTATGCTAGAAACAATTCTCTCCTGGAGAAGCTGCGCCTTGTCGTACTGCAGGAACGGGCCAGCCTGGAGCTCACAGTCACCCCATGGCTTGTCCCATGTCAGTGGGTCCCCTCCACTGTGTGGTAAACCTGGCCTGCAGATGCTTCTGCGCTTCTATCTAACACACTGCGGTTTGTCCAGGACACAGTCTGAGATCTTCCCCTGGACCTTATGTGCATTTAAAGTATATTTAAGTAATACATGGCAACAGCATTTACACACTTGAACTGAATTGCTGTTGACTTTCTGTAAGCAATTTCAGGAGATTAATCAGTTTGTGGAGGTGGAGTCTACTCTAATGAAGGAATTTTTAATTCATCAAAATTTATTGATCCTCATCTATGTGTCACATACCTTCCTTGAGGTGACAGGTATGAATGGGCTCTCTTTTTGAGGATCTTGTAAATAAGTGTCAAAGAATAATTCAAGGAAGATTATCTGATATAATAAAAGCCTAATATGCTAAGTGTCCAGTTGTCTGGTCGCCCATTCAACCAATCAAAGTGTAATATGCTAATGATATGCTAAGGCCACTCAACTGCTATCTATGATGGGCATTGACCACCAGAGGGCAGGCAGTCGACTGGTCAACCAGTCGCTATGACGTGCATTGGCCACCAGGGGGCAAATGCTCTGACCAGTAGGTTAGCTTGCTGCTGGGGTCCAGCTGATCAGGACTGAGTAAGATGGGCTGGACACACCCTGGAGCCCTCCCAACGGTCCCTCCCCGGCTGGCCAACCTTCTGCATCCCTCCCCAGCCCTGATCATGCACTGGTGGGGTCCCTCAGCTTGTCCTTGGCCCTCTCACAATCCAGGCTAAGGGACATCCCATCCTCCCTCCCCCACCCCCGCCCCGAGTGCATAAATTTCGTCGTGCACTGGGCCTCTAGTTAGTGCAATAATAATCAAAGGGCATCTGGCAAGAGACTGAGTAATTATTTCCAGCTGGGAGTTAAAATGGCTTGTTTATAGTGTTGACTTTCCAAAGTCCTCAGGACAATGATAGGATCCCCATTTTATAGGAAGGAAAGTGGGTTTAGAAAAGTTAAGGATATAGCTAGTGTCATAAAATAATGGCAGATTTTAAAAGGGGGTGGGGATCTCCTCTGATTTTAAAACCTCTTTCCCTTTTCAATGAACCATTATCCAGGTCCAAAAGTAGAGATGTAAAACTAATCCATGAAATTGTTACCATTCTATCCCTTTCACATATGAAAAAATGGAGGCTGAGAATGTGTGACTTGTTTAGTATTAAACAGAGAACAAACAGTGGATCTAGGATTTGTATGTAGGTCTTTTTTAACCTTTTTATTATTGTTTTTGCTCCTTTTCAAAAATTATAGTTTGACACTTCACATGAACTTTACCCTCTCCTTCTCTGTCTGGCTTATTTCATTTAGCACAATGCCTTCCAGGTTCATCCATGTTGTCATACCTGGCAGGATTTCCTTCCTGTTTAAGGTTGAATAATGTATGTGTACTGTATATGTGTGTATATATATATATATACCATATCTCCTTTCTCCATCAATGGACATTCAGGTTGTTTCCACATCTTGGTTATTGTGAATAAGGCTGCAATGAACATGGGGGTGCAGATAGCACTTCAGATCCTAATTTCAAGTCTTTCAGATAAATATCCAGATGTGGGATTGCTGGATCATATGGTGGTTCTATTTTTAATTTTTTGAGGAACCATCATACTTTTATAATAGTGACAACAGTGTATTGTGGATAATTTTAAACACAGACTGTAGAGAAAAAAGTACAAGACATCTGCATGTACCCATTATTGGACTACAACACCACCAGCTCACCGCCACACTTGAATTCATTTACACGCTCTTACTGTCTACCCCCAGGAGTGTTTGGAAGCAAGCTCCAGACATGATATAATTCCATCCATAAACATTTGAGTGCTCTAAAAGGAAAGAACTCTTGTTGAAGGACATAGTCACAGTGCTGTGTTCATACATGAAAAATATCCTAGTAATGCCTTAGCATAGTCACATATCCAGTTTGCATTTTCTCACACATGTTTTACTTGTTTGTGGGTAGATCTTATGTTGCTGGTCTGTTTGAATTTGGATCCCAACAGGGTGTACACACTGCATTCTACTAGTAGGTCTCTTAATGGATTTTTAATTTCATTTTTTTTTACATGAGATTGACTTGTTGAAGAAACTGAGTACTTTGTCTTGTGAACTTCCCTACTTTCTGGATATTGCTGATTGCATTGTCATTAAAACAACAACAACAACAAACCCGTGTTCCTCCATTCCCTGTGTGTTTCCTGTACTGGCGGTTAGATTAAGAGGTTTGGTCATATTTAGGTTATGTGTTTGGCAGGACAACTTTGTGAGTGGTGTCCTAAGCTTCCATCAAGAAAGGTATGACACCCAGTTGTCTATGGTGATCTCAGCTGCCATTGAGGACTGCTGTCCAGATCCAGAATTTGCTTAGAGTATGTGGAATGGTAATATTCTAATTATTTCATGGCATCTTTATGTGCTATCTGGAATACTTCCTTAGAGACAATTGTTTTTCTCATCAACTTTTTGAATGCCCCAGGTTACAGTTTTTACTGGAAAAACAACTTATCTGTATGACTCTCTTTGTTTACCAGCATTTAGAATAATGAGTTGGTTTCCTAGCATCCTCCAAGGCAATCAACTTTTTTACTGGTCCATGTAAATTCCTGGATTTTTAACATCTTTAATTCATTCCAATCCACTGATGTGGTTATTCTCATTGGTGCTCCAAATGACTCATCTTTGTACAGTGAGAGCCACTTCAAGATGGCTCATGGGTCCTTCTGACACCACTCCAATAGTTTTGGGTAATTTCCTTGACAATGGCAAAGTGTTCAGATTCATTTTGTAAATTTCCTGCCTCCCGACATTTATGTCTGTCTCCTCTCTCTCTCTGTTCTTTCTCATCACATGTAAGCGATGATTTTATTTAATGAAGCTTAATCTCCACTGTGTATATGTATACACACACTCACTCACACACTATATGCACCTTCTTTTCTTAGATAAGTAGTAATATGGTACACATGTACAACTGCTTTTACAACTTGTTATTTTCATTTAGCAATGTATCCTGGAGGTCACAGGAGAAAGCATTCGTGTTTAACAGATGTATAGTGTTCCATGGCAAAGTATCTCAGAATCAGTTTAGCTCATCCTATCTTGATAGACATTTAGGTTGTTTTGACTTTTTGCCATTTTAAATCATGCAATAAATAGCTATGTGCATATGTCTTTTATATTTTACCATTTATCTTAAGATAGATTCTGAGAAGAGGAGTAAGCATAAATACATATGTACTTTTGCTAAATAGTGCCAATTGCCCTGCATGGCCTTGTAACATTTGCATTCTTTTTAGTGACACATATGTGTCTGTTCCCCTTTAGCCTTCCCAAATAAATGTGTGGTCAAACTATTGCATTTTTTGGTCAATTTGATGAATAGGATATAGTGTATCTATGTGATATGAATTTTCATTTTTCTTATGATGAACTGTTCTCTTAATGATGAGTCTCATATGTTTAAGTCATGTATATATCTATAATAATCAATAATAATAAAAGAGTAATATGCTAATTAGACTGGATGTCTTTCCAGGCGACCTTTCAGATGAAGCCAGGGCTGCGAGGGAAGCCCGGGTCCCAGGTGCCAGAGGGAAACCAGTGCCAGCAGCCGGGGGAAGAAAGGCCTACTCTTGCATGAATTTCGTGCATCGGGCCTCTAGTATATCTACACTAATAAAAGAGAAACATGGTAATTGGCGTACGACCGCTACCCTTCCCATTGGCTAATCAGCATATCCTTATGCAAATTAACTGTCAGCCAAGATGGCGGCCTGCAGCCAGGCAGCTGGAAGTGAACATGAGGCTTGCTCCAGGGACTGCAGACTCCAACAATCCCTGCCTGACTTGCCTCTGAGTTGCAACTCTAAGAAACTATGTACTATGTTGCAAATAAGAAGCTAAACAAAACCCCAGAAACCGGCTTTCAGTCAGCCGGGCTTTAGCAACATTATATCGATGTTTTCAGCTGCCAGGCCTCAGAGCTAAAGCTGGCCCAGAATAAAAAAAAAAAAAAAAAAGAAAACAAGGAGCGGTTGGAAGCTTCAGTCACTCGCTTCAGGAAAACAGCCCTCAGCCCCTCACCCAGACTGGCCAGGCACCCCAGTGGGGACCCCCACCCTGATCCAGGACACCCTTCAGGGCAAACCAGCCGGCCCCCACCCATGCACCAGGCCTCTATCCTATATAGTGAAAGGGTAATATGTCTCCCAGCACCGGGATCAGCGTGACAGGGGGCAGCGCCCAAACCCCCTGATTGCCCTGAAGCTCTGTGTGTGACAGGGGGCGGGGCCACAACCTCCCTATCTGCCCTGCTCTGTGCCTGATAGGGGGGAGCTCCCCAACCCCCTGATTGCCCTGCGGCTCTGTGTTTGACAGGGTGCAGCTCCCCAACCCCCTGATCGGCCCTGCTCTGTGGGTGATGGAGGGCGGCGCCCCAACCCCCTCCCCCCCACGGGCCCTGCCCTGTGTGTGACAGGGTAGAGCCATAACCTCTCCATCGGCCCTGCCCCGAGTGTGACGGTGGCGGCGCCCCAACCCCCTGATCGGCCCTGCTCTGTGGGTGATAGAGGGTGGCTCCCCAACCCCCCTCCACGGGCCTTGGTCTGTGTGTGACAGGGTAGAGCCATAACCTCCCCATTGGCCCTGCCCTGAGTGTGACAGGGGGCAGTGCCCCAACCCCCTGATCGGCCCTGCTCTGTGCATGACAGGGGGTGGAGCCACAACCTCCCCATTGACCCTGCCTTGAGTATGACAGGGGGCGGTGCCCCAACCCCCCAATCGGCCCTACCCTGAGGGTGACTGAGGGTGGCATCGCAACCTCCCGATCCGCCCTGCTCTGTGCATGAAGGGGCGGTGCCCCAACTCCCCAATCGGCCCTGTTCTGAGCCTGACCAGGGGCTGCACCTAGGGGTTGGGCCTGCCCTCTGCCACCCGGAAGCAGGCCTAAGCCAGCAGATCGTTATCTCCCTAGGGGTCCCAGACTGCGAGAGGGCACAGGCGGGGCTGAGGGATCCCCCCTCCCCCCGAGTGCACAAATTTTTGTGCACCGGGCCTCTAGTATATATATAACGACCATTTGTATTGCTTTTTATAGAAGCTGTCTGTTCACATACATAGCCTGTTTTTTAAATGGCATTGTTGATTTTTATTTTAGCTTATCTATCTATATCTATATCTATATCTATATCTATCTATCTATCTATATATATATACATCTACACTAATAAAAGAGAAACATGGTAATTGGCGTACGACCGCTACCCTTCTGATTGGCTAATCAGCGTATCCTTATGCAAATTAACTGTCAGCCAAGATGGCGGCCGGCAGCCATGCACTGAAGCGAGCAGGGAGGCTTCCTTGCTCCAGTGACTGCAGACTGCAACGTTCCCCGCCTGACTTGCAGGCCTCTGAGCTGGCAGTTTGAAACATTCTAACAAATATAGCCTGCCGGGATCTCAGAGCTGAAGTTATACATTGTTTCGATTATAGAACGGCAAACAAACCAGCAGTGGAAGCCTCAGAGCTAGAGCCAGAGCTAAAGCTGGCCCAGAAGAAAAAAAAAAAGAAAAAAAGGAGTGGTTGGGAGCTTCCCGCCAGCCTGAAAGCAGTCAAAACCGCCAGCCTGAAAGCAGCCCTCAGCCCCTCACCCAGACTGGCCAGGCACCCCAGTGGGGACCCCCACCCTGAAGGGTGTGTGACCAGATGCAAACAGCCATCAGCCCCTCATCCAGGCTGGCCAGGCACCCCAGTGGGGACCCCCACCCTGATCCAGGACACCCTTCAGGGCAAACCAGCCAGCCCCCAGGCCTCTATCCTATATAGTAAAAGGGTAATATGCCTCCCAGCACCGGGCTCAGCGGAGCAGTGAGGCCTCCTGGCACCAGATCAGCGTGACAGGGGGCAGCGCCCAAACCCCCTGATCGCCCTGCGGCTCTGTGTGTGACAGGGGGTGGAGCCCCAACCTCCTGATCGGCCTTGCTCTGTGTGTGACACGGTGCGGCGCCCAAACCCGCCCCCCTCCACGGGCCTTGCTCTGTGTGTGACAGGGTAGAGCCATAACCTCCCCATCGGCCTTGCCCTGAGTGTGACAGTGGCGGTGCCCAAACCCCCTGATCCGCCCTGCTCTGTGTGTGACAGGGGGCGGTGCCCCAACTCCCCTATCGGCCCTACTCTGTGCGTGACGGGGGAGCTCCCCAACCCCCTGATCCGCCCTGCTCTGTGTGTGACAGGGGGCGGTGCCCCAACTCCCCTATCGGCCCTACTCTGTGCGTGATGGGGGAGCTCCCCAACCCCCTGATCCGCCCTGCTCTGTGTGTGACAGGGGGCGGTGCCGCAACTCCCCTATTGGCCCTACTCTGTGTGTGACAGGGAGGAGCTCCCCAACTCCCTGATGGGCCCTGCTCTGTGCGTGACGGGGGGGTGGGGGGGCGAGGGGTGGCAGTGCCCCAACCCCCTGATTGGCCCTGCTCTGTGCGTGACAGGGGGTAGCACCACAACCTCCCCATCGGCCCTGCCTTAAGTGTGACAGGGGGCGGTGCCCCAACCCCCCAATCAGCCCTACCCTGAGCGTGACTGAGGGTGGCATCACAACCTCCCAATCCGCCCTGCTCTGTGCATGACGGGGCGGCGCCCCAACTCCCCAATCGGCCCTGCTCTGAGCCCGACCAGGGGCTGCACTTAGGGATTGGGCCTGCCCTCTGCCACCCGGGAGCAGGCCTAAGCCAGCAGGTCGTTATCTCCCGAGGGGTCCCAGACTTCGAGAGGGCACAGGCCGGGCTGAGGGACCCCTCCTTCCCCCCCGAGTGCACAAATTTTTGTGCACCGGGCCTCTAGTATATATATAAAAGGCTAATATGCTAAGTGTCCGACTGTCCGACCGGTTGCTATGACACACACTGACCACAAGGGGGCAGATGCTCAATGCAGGAGCTGCCGAGCTGCAGTGACTTGGCAGCGGTGGTTCTCAGGTGACATACCCCTAAACCAAAGAGGAGGAAGCCCGATTCCTCAGGGGGCTGTGCAATTCCACCTTTGGCTCTGGGTTATGTTGTTGCTGGGGCCCTGTGGGCCCCGAATCTGGTTTACTGCACACTTGCATTTGCGTTGCACATCCTGTATGATAGCAACTTTGCAGAATGCCCTCTTGCACTCTGGGACCCCTCGGGGGATATCAGAGAGCTGGTTTTGGCCCCATCCCCACAGGCAAGGCTGAGGGACCCCACCTGCCAGAGGGACCCGCCCATTCTGCAGATGCCAGGGAGGGACTAAGGGAGGTGGGCTCCAGGGCGTGTCCAGCCCTTCTTACCCAGTCCCGCCCCACTGGCCACCTTCTAATTAGTTTCCTTTCAATGTGCACGAATCCGTGCACCAGGTCACTAGTCTATAATAATAAAAGTGTAATATGTGAATCAACCGAATGACCAAATAGCAGAATGACTGTCTAGATGACCTTCTGGATGACCACGCTATAACACATGCTGAAGCCAGGCCAGCCAAGGTGGGCATGAGGTGGTTGGTCTGGGGGCCCTACTATTGCCCCACAATCACCCTGCAGAGATAGGCATAGGTCACCCTCTGCAGGGCGATCAATTGGGGGGGGGGGGGCTCTACAATCAATTGCCCCAAAGAGGGAGGCCCAGACTACCGGCTGGTGGGGCAATTGATTGGGGAGGGGGGCTCCACGATTGCCCCAAAGAGGGAGGCCAAGGCCACCCTCTACACAGCGATCTATTGTGGAGCCCAGGCCAGGCGGGTGGGGCCTCCCTCTGCTGGGCAATCTATCACGGAAGCCTGCGATCCATTGTCCCAAAGAGGGAGGCCCAGGCCACCCAGCTGGCAGCGCTGCAGAGGGTGGGCAGGGCCAGCAGCCTGGGGGAAGGAAAGCCCCAATAGGCCCTTCTCGCTGGCCAGACCTAGGGACCCTACCCAGGAGTCCTGGATTGCGAGAGGGCGCAGGCTAGGCTGAGGACACCCTCTGCCCCCTGCAAGAATTTCGTGCACCAGGCCTCTAGTAAAGTTATATTGCCATGAGTTTTTAACCAGTATGTAGTCAAATTTATTAATTATTTTCCTTATTGCTTCCAGATTTTGAGTGGGAGGAGAGTTTTCCTTACTTCTAGGTTATAGAGAAATTCACGAGTATTTGTACTTGTGTAATTTTATTTTATTTTACATTTAAACTTTAATTCCTTTGCAATCATCACTGGCTTTTGGTGTCAGAAATCAGTTCAAGTTCTGTTATTTTCCATGATCCTATCCAGTTATCCTGGGACCACTTATTGGCATGCCCATATTCCCCACTTGATTTGTGACTCCACTTTTATTGAACACTATAAGAAATTGTGTTATGTCTGGGTTCTCTATTCTTTTTTAAGGACCCGCTTGTCTAGGTACACACCAACACCACACTGTTTTCCTGATGGAGGCTGTGGGGTATGTGTATGAATCCGGTTGGGGTAGCAACCCCTGTTCCCACTGTGGCTTTTCTTTTTCAAGTGAATCTAGGTCTCCAAACATCGAATTCAATCTCTTTTCATGAAATTCTGCTAGATTCATTAGCTTCCAGGATGTCACAAAAGCTGAAGGTTAGACTCTTCAAAAAGAAAACAGGAAAGTAAAATTGTGAGTTTGATGGCAAAATGGGGTCAAAATAATTTTGTTTTTAGTTTTTGTTTTAATTAAAAAGATAAGAAAAACTAAGCCTTTCTATTCTTCTATAGATCCCATTAGAGAAGTAATACATTATCCTGACTTAGCAATCAAAATTTCCATCACTTAATTAGCTCTGATAGACTACGGAGAGAAGCTGTGTTAGTAAACACTTGAAGAATTAGGATTTATTAGTGACATCCCCCTTCTAACACTGGGTGGTGAAGCCTTCGATATTTCTGAGCAAGCTCTAAGGCCTGGTGACATGGTTGCTATGTTGGGAAGTATTGGGGAGAGAGAGAGAGAGAGAGAGAGAGAGAGAGAGAGAGAGAGAGAGAGAGAGATTGATTACTCTACCACTCTTCAGTAGAATACAGTGGGTTTCATTGTTCATGTTGTCAGTTTTAAAACTCCAATGATATATTTTAACATGGTAATCTGAGGGTAGAAAACAATAATTAGAGTGTGTGGAGATCCTAAAGCCTGACAATTTTGGCTGCAAAGAATTTTGCTAAGGAATCATTTATGCAAAACATTGGGTTCTCAGTGTGAGATTTACTGTCCTAGGTGATCCTGTTTCCGGAAGCTTGATTGTCTTTCAGCACATCTGTCTGCGGTAATTATTTTTGTAACGAGTAGGAGGAAGCATCCTTTCAGGTTGAAAAAATACTGTGGCTAAAACAGTTGAGGGAAAAAACCCACACCTCCTATTACTTTGGAATTGAATATTGAAGCCCGGAAGTGGCATATAATTTTGGCATTTCACCAAAGGCTTTATAATACTGAAACTGATTATTAAGTGCCCTTATCACATGGCAAGCACTGCAGAAGTCACCGTGGGTATGTGTCACGGTGAGCGAGGTAGGCAGAGACAGGTGACAAAGGAGTATATAGTCTGAGGCTGCCATGGCCATGGCGTGGCGATTCAGGGAGGACCGCACAGGAGAGAGAAGGCTTGACTTGAATCTTCTGAAGCATTTACTTGGGGAATTTCTTGCATTTAAGAGACATTGCTCACTCCACTCATCCTGTGTGGTCTGGTGTGACTTTTATGTTTTAAATTGTGAGAGGACTTCTTTTTCCCCCCAAAGTGATGGTCGTCGCTCCAAAAACAGTAATTATTGTAACACCAGCAGTTGTTCTTCTGAAGGAACTCAGCCCTGCCCAGCCTGTCCCTTCTTCGTTTCCTATCTCAGGGGACAGAGGCCCCTCTTACGATGTGTCTGAACAAGGTGTCTCATCCTGCTCCCCCAGCTGCGACATGCAAAGGCCTTGAAGCCTTGCTAATCTGTCTGAAATATTTGTCCGGTGCATCCTCTGCTTTTTAATGCCGGTGGCCACTGCCCTGGTTTAGACTCTTGTCTCTCCTCCGTGTTATTATAATCTGTTGAGCTGGTCACCCTAGTTTTGCTGCTTTTGCTGCAGAAATCTGAGTCTAAATTGCAGTTGGGATCAAATCCTTCCTCAGCTCAAAGCCTTCTGCACAATGTCCAATACTGTCCTTCACAACCTGGCCCATGTCCAGCCACTTCACTGTCCCTCATGCTGGCCACCACCCACTGCTTCCCACTCACCCAGATGACGTTTCTGTTCAATAAACATGCCCTCTATTGATAGGGCACTGTGACTTTTAAATGTTCTCTTTTATGCCTGAAATGCCACTTTGTCATAATTCTGCCCCTTAAATGTCTCTTCTTATTTGAGGTCAAGCTAAAGATTTTCCGGTTTATTCGTCACTCGCCTTCCTGCTTGCTTTCCACCCCTACACATAAGTCTTCATGTCTCCACAGGACTTTGCACACACAAATGCAACACTTATTACACTGAATTATAATTTGTGTGTTGTAGATAGATCTAGCTCCTTGTGAAGCCAGTCTTCGAAGAGAAAGACTATGGCACACACACACACACACACACACACACACACACACACTCACACACCCACATTTAAAGGTACAGGGATGTTATTTTTTTCCTACACTTTGCACTTAACCCAGTGCTTACTATGCAGTAAGGCCTCAATGAAAAATTTTAAGATGAATACTAATCTGGTTGACTCCAGGGGAATATGCTGAGCAAAATGGCCATGTTGCTCATGGTCCCAATGGGAAACTGAGGCATATTAGATTAAATTCTATGAGAATTTAATGAAAGGACTATTTATAATGAATGGATAAGCAAATTAATGAGGGATGTTCAGGTACTAACCAGGCAAGAAGCTGACCTCTAGGCCTGAAGGGACAGGGTGAGGAAGCAAGGTTGTTAACGCAGCCCAGGGAGGGCTGGAGCTGCGGGCCAGGGGCCTCCTGCGGTGGCTGCAGAGGAATGTGACCTCCATCAGACCTATGGCCCCAGAGCAGGGGGCACCTCCCAGTGCCCGGGTCAGGGAAGCTCAGTGACCCAGTCTCTGCGGGTCAGTCCCTCAAGCCACACACCAGAGCCGGGAAGGATGCTGGGGAGTGAATGGGCTAGCTCTCCCAGACATGGGTGGGCAGGCGATCCTTGGGGCGCTGCAGAAAGAAGCATTTTCAGAAGCTACCACGGAGGGTGGGCTGTGGGAACAGGCTTTACTTGTATGAAGTTACATTTCTCAGGTACCCAAGTCACCTACCCCTTAAGCCAGTTCTGGGGGAGGGGCAGCTGGGAGTCCAGTGAAGCCAGAATCAAGGCCAGTGCCCAGAGCTTCCCTCCGTCAGCCGCTGGGTGCGGCTCAGAGTTCAGGCCGGGAAAGCCAGCCAGTCCATGCCTGGAGCCAACAGGCCCTGTGGCAGGCGTGGAGCCGGGCCCTGGAGCAGAGAGAGAGAGTAGCTCCTGAAGCTTATATATTTAGATTTCTCCATTGCAGTGGTGACGCCCATCCTGGCTGATTACCTGTTTCCAGCGTGATTGATGGGCAAGCATTTTTCCTGTCACTCAGACCTATTTGGGCGTGAATCTAAGCTGCCTCTGTCCAGTCCCTCCCTCCAGCAATCAGCCGGCACAGACTTGGAGGATGTTAAATGCAGCCTTTCCCCAAAGCTGCATCGATGGCATGTCTATATTATGTGGCCTCCCCGCTTCAGTTCTTTTCTGTTCAATAATAACCAGGGTATTATAACGGTATCAGAAGGACCAAGAGCAGAATGGATAGTGCAATCAGAGAACAGGCAGAACAAGAAGCCTGCTGACGCCTGAATATTGAGCGATGGGTGCCAATCAGTCTTCGGAGTCGGGTGCTGACGACAAGGTTGTCAGCAACTACGTTGCCTGGGACCAGCTTCCATAGCCGAAATCTCTGACCGTTTCCCTTTCCGTGTCTCCGTAGCAACAAGAACCAAGTGGCAATAGCAACAATACAGTGGACTGCTTACCTGCCAGTTGCTGTGTTAAACACTTTGAAAGGTTAACATGGGTGGGTAATAGCCATGTCAGACAGTGATTTAAGAAAAATGAATTTATTTACGGAAAGGGCATGGGGGGTGGGATATCCAAAAGGCAGGCTGCCCAGCCCCGAGCCCAGGGGACATGGGGTCGATGGTGGCAGCACCCAGGAGCTGGAGGTTCATCTTTATAGACCAGTGATGGCGAACCTATGACACGCGTGTCAGAGGTGACACGCGAACTCATTTTTTTGGTTGATTTTTCTTTGTCAAATGACATTTAAATATATAAAATAATATCAAAAATATAAGTCTTTGTTTTACTATGGTTGCAAATATCAAAAAATTTCTATATGTGACACGGCACCAGAGTTAAGTTAGGGTTTTTCAAAATGCTGACACGCCGAGCTCAAAAGGTTCGCCATCACTGTTATAGACAGTCACCGGCGGGAAGCTCTTGTCCTCAGTGGGTTGGGGGCTGAGCTGGGCTTGGGATGTGGATGGAACGCAGGTGTGCAGGTCGGGCGTCTTCAGGAATTTCCACTCCTCTGTGTGGTCTGACTCCTGGCGTCCAGCGAGTTTTTCCTGGTCTTTGTTCTCCTGTGGCTGGAAGCTTACAAGTGGCCCGTGCGGCTTGTATTGCCCTACCGTCCGAACACTCTTCACATATTTTGTCGTTCATTCCCATGGTCCCATTTTACAAGTCACAGAAGGCCTGTCATTCGCCCGAGGTGGGGCTAGTAAGCAGTGGAGTTGAAGTTTGAAACAGGTTAATCTGACTCCAAAGCCTGTGTTTTTGTTGCTTTTTCCAAAGTTTATTTTTTAATTGATGATATTATTACAGGTGCCCCCTATTTTCCTCCCACGTCCCTCCGCCACCCAGCTCCAGCCCCGCCCCAGGCCTTCCCCACACTGTCGTCTGTAACCAGGGTCAATGCATATATGCATGTATGTTCTTTGGTTAATCTCTTCTAGTCCCCACAACCCCCTTCCCTCAGAGATCTGTCAGTCTGTTCCATGCATCCATGCCTCTGGACCCATTTTGTTTGTCATTTTATTTTGTCATTAGATTCCACATATGAGTGAGATCATGTGATATTTGTCTCTCTCTGACTGGCTTATTCCACTCAGCCTCTTACTCCCTGCACTACACTGGTGTGAGCAGACACAAGGCCTCTTACTCCCAGCGCTACATTGGTGTATGGGGCGCGGTTACAGTGTTTGGACAGGTTCAAGCCTTGGACTGAGGAGAGGGCACAGTCCTCTCATTGCCACGTGCAAGTCCCAGTTTGGAGGGCAGGGCCCTCCCAGCACAATTAGCCAACAGCTATAGCTGTAAGCTAGAACCTGTGGTCCGAACACGTGGCCACACGTGCCTGAGTGATAGAATTCAGGTGCATGTAGTTGAGTAGGGTTGAAACCAATGAGAACGTTGTAAACATCTTGATCACACCCCTACTTTGCCTCGTGGCATCTGCTATAAAATAAAGACACAGCTTGTGGGCGCTGTCGCTGTCTCTCTCCATCAGAGAGGGCAGCGTCCCACCGAGACCCAGCTCATTCTCTTGTCTGTCTTTTCTAATCCTTTCACCACCCCACTCAGGGTCACTGAACCAGGCTGAGCTGGCGTGGCACATAAGGCGCCCTGGGGCTGAGTGTGCCATGGCCGTGCCGGCTCCCCACATTGGTGTGAGCACACACAAGGCCTCTTACTCCCTCACTACACTGGTGTGAGGAGACACATGGCTCTTCCACAAAAGCCTCTGCCAGAACCTGCCTGGGGGACATGCTATTTCTCACTTCAATACCAAGAGCACTTGTTTTCCTTTCAATGAGGAAAAGAACGATAAAAATGCAAATTGAATTTGTTGAGCATCGATTACCTGGGAGGGTTTTAGTGATTAGGAAACCTCAGTGTGTGTGCCCTGAAACAATGGAATTGTAATTGAAAATAGACATGCTGGCAGTTAAATGGTAATGCTGAATAGATTCTTCTCTTTGCAGGTTTAATTCCTTTTTACAGTCTGCATTAATGAGCCCCCCCCCCCCACCCCCCCCCCCCCCGCCCCATTACCCATGGCGTACACAGGATGCTTTCCCTCCTTCATCCACTAGAAACCTGATGGGGTCTTTTTCCTCGTCCCTCTTCCTACTCAGGAGCTGGAACTATGTAGTTCTGTTTTGTCTCAGCAGTTGGGACAATCTAAGCAAAATGGCTTCGCTCTTTTCACTTCTTCAGCAGCTGTGGCCTGGACACGTCTTGTTTTCATAGAGGAAATTAGGCCTCACAGTCAGGACTGGTCCATTCAGGTCTCTGCTGCCTCTGAGTCCCTTGGCGGGAGAGGAGGGGCCGAGAGACTGGAGGAGCCTGTGTTGCGGGTCCCCTGCACAGGGGTCAGTGGCCAGGACAAGAACACCTGCCCAGGAGCAGGGTTCACGGAGCTGCTTCCTCTGTGACACACCCACCTCTGCCTTGCTCCTGAGTGGGAGCAGCCGCCACCCAGGGCCCAGGCTCGAAGGCCTTTGGGAATGGAGTTCAAGCCCTTGGCACCTCCAGTTCTTGGAGGAGCGGGCAGGAAGAGTTGGACTTACAGCTTCATTACTTTCCCAGGATGCGGAAGGCGTTGATGGGTCACCAGGGGGAGGACTGCCAGCCACACAGATGATCCCCCGGCTTCTGCGTCTCACAGGCAGACGCGTGGAGATTCGCGCATTCGTATGCAGTCTAGACCTTGCGTTTTCATTGAGATTCTCAGTTTGTTATTAGAAACCATGTTGATTTCCACGTCTGTATTCAAAAGCTGACAGGGCAGTAATTCTTAGGTGTATTAGTGCCTAAATTGTTAAAGAAGTTAGAATTATTAATTTAAAAATATAATTTCTTTGTTAAAAAAAAGTTAAGACGATTGTGTAAAGGGAGTTATTTTCGTTTTTATTCTAGTACTAGAGGCCCGGTGCACAAAAATTTGTGCACTGGGGGGGGGGGGGGGGTCCCCCAGCCCAGCCTGTGCCCTCTAGCAGTCTGGGACCCCTCGGGAGATAACAACCTGCTGGCTTAGGCCTGCTCCTGGGTGGCAGAGGGCAGGCCCAATCCCTAGGTGCAGCCCCTGGTCAGGCTCAGAGCAGGGCTGATTGGGGAGTTGGGGCGCCGCCCCCTGTCATGCACAGAGCAGGGCGGATTGGGAGGTTTCGATGCCAACCTCAGTCATGCTCAGGGTGGGGCCGATTGGGGGGTTGGGGCAGCGCCACCCCCTGTCATGCACAGAGTAGGGACCATCAGGGGGGTTGGGGCTCCGTACCCTGTCACGCACAGAGCAGGGCCAATCAGGGGATTGGGCACTGCCCCATGTCATGCACAGAGCAGGGCAGATCAGGGGGTTGGGGTGCCGCCACTGTCACACTCAGGGCAGGGCCAATGGGGAGGTTATGGCTCTACCCCGTCACACACAGAGCAGGGCCCGTGGGGGGGGGGGGGTTGGGGCGCCACCCTTTATCACCCACAGAACAGGGCCGATCAGGGGGTTGGGGCGCCGCCACTGTCACACTCAGGGCAAGGCCTATGGGGAGGTTATGGCTCTACCCTGTCACACACAGAGCAGGGCCTGGGGGGGGGGGTTGGGGTGCCTTCCCCTGTCACACACAGAGCAGGACCGATCAGGGGGTTGGGGCGCCTTCCCCTGTCACACACAGAGCCGCAGGGCGATCAGGGGATTGGGGAGCTCCCCCCTATCAGGCACAGAGCAGGGCTGATCAGGGGATTGGGGCACCTTCCCATCACGAACAGAGCAGGGTGGATAGGGAGGTTGTGGCCCCGCCCCCTGTCACACACAGAGCAGCAGGGCGATCAGGGGGTTTGGGCGCTGCCCCCTGTCACGCTGATCCGGTGCCAGGAGGCCTCGCGGCTCCGCTGATCCCGGTGCTGGGAGGCATATTACCCTTTTACTATATAGGATAGAGGCCTGGGGGCCAGCTGGTTTGCTCTGAAGGGTGTCCTGGATCAGGGTGGGGGTCCCCACTGGGATGCCTGGCCAGCCTGGATGAGGGGATGATGGCTGTTTGCAGCTGGTCACACACCCTTCAGGGTGGGGGTCCCCACTGGGGTGCCTGGCCAGTCTGGGTGAGGGGCTGAGGGCTGCTTTCAGGCTGGTGGTTGTTGACTGAAGCTCCCAACCACTACTTTTTTTTCTCTTTTTTTTATTTTATTCTGGGCCAGCTTTAACTCTGGCTCTAGCTCTGAGAGCAGGTATCTGGTTTGTTTCGGTTCTATAATCGAAACAATGTATAACTCCAGCTCTGAGATCCCGGCCTTCTATATTTGTTAGAATGTTTCAAACTGCTGGCTCAGAGGCCGGCAAGTCAGGCGGGGAACGTTGCAGTCCGCAGTCCCTGGAGCAAGCAAGCCTCATGTTCGCTTCCAGCTGCCTGGCTGCCGGCCGCCATCTTGGCTGACAGTTAATTTGCATAAGGATATGCTGATTAGCCAATGGGAAGGGTAGCGGCCGTATCCTAATTACCATGTTTCTCTTTTATTAGTGTAGATGAGGTCCATTGATCACCTCAATGTGGAGGGCTCTGTGAACTTTAGCACAACGACACGTTTTCAAGGAGAAGATGAATAATTCAATCTCCCTGACTCTGTCAGGTCATTTTCGCTTCATATTCTCTCCCCCACTTTCTTGGTGTGATGTGTGATGTGGATGCCATGTCTGATGTCACCGAAGGTGGATGTGGCTTGAATTTCTAACTGAAAACCTCTCCTTTCACAGTCAAAGCGGGAACAAAAGTGCAATTGCATCCCCCCCCCCCCCCCCCCTTGAGCCTGTTTGTGTCTAACCCTGTGGTCGGCAAACTGCCGCTCGCGAGCCACATGGGGCTCTTTGGTCCCTTGAGTGTGGCTTTTCCTAAGCCTTTCCTAACAATGTACCTACCTATGTCGTTTAAGTTTAAAAAATTTGGCTCTCAAAAGGAATTTCAATCGTCGTACTGTTGATATTTGGCTCTGTTGACTAATGAGTGTGCCGACCACTGGCCTACCCCAGCTCTGTCTTTCTCCCTCATACGAAACACATTCCTTAGCATCCCGTTCATTCATCATTTTGTAGTCCAGCATCATGGATTCTCAAAGAATAGGAAGAAAACCACTTCCACCTTTGGATCCTTTTTATTTAAACTGAAATGAGGACAAATGCTAAGTTTTCGAAAGAAGCTTCTGTATCCAACAGATTGTCCCAAACACGTTACCTCAGCCTCACAGGTGAGCGCGCTGGCGGTGAGTGGAGGAGAGCCATCACTGTGACAGACGGGGCCCTGAGAGCAGCCAGCCCTGGGTGCGCCCCCTGCAGGAAGGTGCTCTAGAACCCTGAGCACTTCACGTGGCTGTGTCACATTGTCCCGAAGCTGCTGAAGAAGTGAAAATTAACCATTTAAAAGGTTTTTTCTCACCTGGGATAACAGAAATATGGATGTTTGGGGGGAAATCTAGAAGTTTTGTACCAGTACATAAGTAGTTGAATAACCAACTAGTTCATTCTATAATATGATGTTTTGGTTTCATAAAGACTGTTAAGATGGAAAAGCCAACAACAACAAGTGCTGGCGAGGATGTGGAGAAAAGGGAACCCTCATGCACTGCTGGTGGGAATGCAGACTTGTGCAGCCTCTGTGGAAAATAGTGTGGAGGTTCCTAAAAAAAATAAAAACTGGAGCTGCCTGATGTCCCAGCTACCCCACTTCGGGAATATATCCTAAGAATCCTGAAACACCAATCAGAAGGAATAGATGCAGGCTATGTTCATAGCTGCACAATTTACAATAGCTAAGATCTAGAAACAGCCCAAGTACCCGTCAGTAGACGAGTGGATAAAAAGCTGTGGGACATTTACACTCAGCTGTAAAGAAGAAGAATCTCTTACCCTTTGTGATACTCTTACCCTGGAGAGTATCATGCTAAGTGAAATAAGCAAGTCAGAGAAGGACAAGTATCACATGATCTCACTCATATGTGGAATCTAATGAACAAAATAAACTGACATACAAAATAGGTCCAGAGGCATGGATGCATGGAACAGAGTGATGAATAACAGAGGGGAGGGGCACAGGAAGAGATCAACCAATGAACATATATGCATATATGCATAGCCCATGGACTATGGGCTGGGGCGGGGCAGGGGCTGGGTGGAGGGGGGCCCAGGGGAGGGAAATGAGGGACATATTTAATAATGTCAACAATAAAAAAATAAATTAAAACAGATGGAAAAGCCAAACCTCATTACGTTTCTGCTTCAAAGGTAGGCAAATCATTTTGAAAAGCAGTTTAAAAACAGTTCATCTGAACTGTAGGGGAGGAGAGCACTTGAGACAACTCTGCAATGCAGTTTCTTCTGTGCTCTTTTGTCTAGAATAGTTAATTTGTTCATTTGAACATTAAATGATAACTCTGTGAGTGTGATGAAGTGTGACGACTTTGTGAGGCCAAGAAAATGGCTAGGAATGGACTTGAAGTGGTGAGTGTCTTCTATTGGAACCATTCTAAGGTGACATACGGCAGGCTGCCAGGATTCTAGATTGGCATGTTTGGACGTTTGAAAGATAATCCTGTATCAAAAGGGAGTTGGTGGCTCTGGCCAGTGTGGCTCAATTGGTTGATCATTATTCCGTGTACCATTCCCAGTCAGGGCACATGCCCAGGTTGTGGGCTCAATCCCCAGTAAAAGGTGTGCAGGAGGCAGCTGATCGATGTTTCTCTCTCTCTCTCTCTCTCTCCCTCTCTCTCTCTCTCTCTCTCTCTCTTCCCCCATCTCCCTCTCGCTTTCTCTCTCTAAAATCCATAAAAACATATTAAAAACAAAAGTAGGTACAACTTTTTAGCCCTGGCCAGATAGCTCAGTTGGTTAGAGTATCATCCCGATACTGCAAGGTTTGGGGTTTGATCCCTGGTCAGGGCACATACAAGAATCAACCAGTGAATGCATAAATAAGTGGAACAATAAATTAATGTTTCTCTCTCTTTCATTAATAAATAAAATAATTTTTTAAAAAGAACATACCTTTAAAAATTAAAAAAAGGGAGTTGATGGAACTATTCCGCCTTCGTTGGTCTTCTACAGGTGGGGCTCATCACCACGGCGAGCTCAGGGATGCAGGAGCTCTGCCGGATGGTCCTAGAGCCATTGAGAGCCTGTGCCCTTCTAGGTCAGAGGTCACGCTGCCGAGGTGACCGAGGCTCATCACTGCTCCTCTTTAGTGAATCCTTCTGTGAGCAGCAGCTGGACTCAGCCTTTTGGGAGTTGATCCTGGAACATCTTCCCTGCTGAGGAGCGGTCAAACTGATTGGGTTGAAAGCCCAGGACAGTCTTGTTGAGTCAGGGACAGGCATGTCTGAGGACTGGGCCGAATTAATGAGACTCTCTCCCCTGCAGTCTGCCCTGCTGGGAGGGAGTGTAGTAACTGCTTAGTGGTGCATAAATGCATGATTCAATTTATCTTTTTAAAGCAGGAAAAGCAGAAAAGATCTAAGGCCTTTAAAGCCACAGGTGAGCAGGGGTGGAGGGAGTAAGAATGTAATTTCCCCAGTGGCAGTTTGGCTGTTCTTAATCACATGAAAATTGCCAGAGGCTCCTTAATGGGTGGGAGGGGTTCAGAACTGAATTCTCCAAGGCTGAGCTTAGCTGGCAGCATCAGGACTAGGCACAGCTCAGGGGCTTCCTTGTGGTTTTAATGACAACACAGTCTCTCTGATGTTTTGAAAAGAAAATGGCTCCTTGATTGGAAGGATCTGCTGTAGGAGGAAGGACAAAGCACTAAACCAGTGGTTCTCAACCTTCTGGCCCTTTAAATACAGTTCCTCATGTTGTGACCCAACCATAAAATTATTTTCGTTGCTACTTCATAACTGTAATGTTGCTACTGTTATGAATCGTAATGTAAATATCTGATATGCAGGATGGTCTTAGGCGACCCCTGTGAAAGGGTCGTTCGATGGCCAAAGGGGTCGCGACTCAAAGGTTGAGAACCGCTGCACTAAACAGACATCTTGTCACCTCAATCAATGCCCTCCCCCGCCCCCCCATGCCAAGGTTTCCCGCAGGTAGAGCAGATCGCATCCTAACACCAATGGCCAGGACAGGCACTTATGGCTTGAAGCATCTGATGAGTCACAGACCCAAGGACCATGGCCACAAGCAAATCAGGGCTCTATGTGGAGTGACTGAGCTTATCGATCCAAGTGAATATTTCATGTGCACACTGTATGGTCCAAGATATCCTTTTCTGAATAATCAAGCCATTTAAATTCCTGGGAGGCCTTTTGGATGATGGTGACTTCAGGCATGCTTTAAAACAGATTTTTGTTTTCCAGAAGGGTTATCACTGGTGTCAGAAAGCTTTGGAGCAGTCTGTGCCTTTGAACTGCCTGCGTCTCCTTCATCTGTCCCCTTAAATCTCAGCTGTCCCCACTTCCCACTTTGAAGAAGCAAGTCACACACAATACCAAATTCCTCGGCTCTTATCTATTATGAATAATCTTTAAAACGGAATAGATTTTTATAGCATGTCTTTTGCAGGTTAGTGTTATCATTTTGAAACAGATACTTTAAATGTGAAATGAATGTTACATAGTAAAACTTAAAAACAAAAGCTTTAGTTGAGGTTTCTTAGCAACAGTAAAATATTTACATCAAAATGCAAATTAGTTTAATGTCTGGTGAGAAATCAGCACAGTCAGACATTTGCTTCGTGACCCCAAACTGCCTGGGCAGGGAGAGCAGCAGGAGGCTGGTAGGTGAGTGTTTTCTCACCTGTCTCAGCTGTAGGTGGCTTCTTTGGTGGTGGCTGAGCCTCCCGCCTGGTTCCACTTTCCATCACGTGCCCCACTCCCTGCCTCCCCACCCCAGTGAGCTCTAGTAAGGCTCCCTCTTCCAATTCTAACACATGTGCCACCATTCCCTGCACTACATCCTTATGTTTTAAATACCTTGTACTGTCGTCTTCTGTCTTCCTGGTTGGACAGGGAATGAGGTAAAGGGAAGTTGGATGTATGATTCAACTGTTTAATGCTATTTGGGTTTCTCCAGTAAAAGCATGGAGTTTGGGAAAACTGAGGTATATTCAGATTCATTTTACTCAATTCTAGAGTAACCAGAAAACACTAAATTAAAAAAAAATCTTTCTGAAAAGTTTCGTTCTCTTCTCCTCCACTAGTGAGCAAGACTGAATTTTGTTTACTGTCTTTGATGCTTTAGATTCTAGTAGTGTTTCTCGGGTGTCTCCGACCTACATATTCATAGGATCTGTAAACATGGTTCATCTCTAGGACACAACTGTGAGGCAGTTTTATAAACTATCCTTTCATCAGCCTTGTGTGTGTGTATGTGGATGTGTATGTCTGGTTCTTATGAAATATATCACAAAATGATGACGTATTCAGTCCTTTGATATTTGCAAATATTGAATCAAGTACATGAGTGTTTTATCTTAAATAGAGCAGCAGTAACAGGTCAGTAAGGTTTTCAGGAGCAAAATTTATTGTGGGATGGCCCAACACGAGGTCATTGAAAAAGATAGGCTTTACAAAATCAACTCAGTCACTCATTGTTTTAAAAATATTTTAATGATCACCTGTATGAGCTAGGCCTTGGAGCCACCATGGTAAACCAGAGAGATGGTGGTCATCTCAGTAATCTTAAAATCTGGTGGGGAAGGCAGACATCCATAGGCAATCACAGTAACATAGAGGAAGTTGGGGGACACGTAGTGAGGGGACTTGACTCGGTCCAGAAGTTTGGGAAGGTAAAGAAGAGAGCAGCAGAAGACTGACAATGACCCACATTGCTCCAGGTTATCAGACAAGATCCACATACCCACTCATCCATCAATCATTTCTACAAATATTTGTAAGGGTCTCAGGAGGATGATAAAAATGAATAAGCCCCAGTTCCCAGTGGAAACAAGAGTGTTAATAAAAACACAAAAGTAAATGTGTTTTACCTAGCTTGTAATAAGATATAGTAACTATAAAAAATTTCACCCTAAGAAACAAAATCCAAAGAAAATGAGTCTAAATTTTAGGAGCAGTGAATTGCAATCAACGTTGAGACTACTTCACGCGTATGCAGCTGGAGATGTTTGCTGTGCATTCTGGAAATAAGAGAAGCATTTCCTCTGGGATGCTTACTCTCACTTGATCAATTTTATCTGAATGACCCAGAGAAATAGCATTTGCATATTGACCAGCCTCACTGCCTGTGACTTCATTTGCTACTGTGCATAATTGCATACATAAATGTCTCCTTCGAATAGACATATTTCTAGTAGCTCCTGTATTTTTTGAGAGCATCTCACATAGTATATCTCATGACTTATTTAGTTTGAAGGCATTGTTTCTTATGCTTTCAAGTGGAAAATTACTGAACCAGGGCTTTTGTCCAAATGCAAGAAGGGCTTCCAGTTGGTAAAAATCACTAAATATGACCTTGCCAGCTGCCACCTGCGAGAGGGCAGGCTGTCTCCTCCGGCTCACTTTGTTTCCTGTCCCTCGTTGTTCTTGTTCAGATGATCCCGGTGACTGGTGGGCCATCCACGGTGAGGACATTTCTACGGAAAAATGAATCTCCTGGATTTGAGAACAAGAAACAGTGAGGTGACTCCTTTCTCAACCCCCCTTGAGTCTTTTCACTTCGGTCTTCAGCTCCGATGCACCTGACCTTGGACAGCTCCTAACCACCTTGTAGTGCTGGTGAGGTCAGAATAGAGAGTGACATGAGGAAGCCAAAAGCTCCTTCTTCGCCTCAGTTGGGGAGATGGAAACCCCAAACAAATCAGAAGGAAGAATAACAAGACAAGAGTGTAGTGACAGGACCCAAAGGTTAGAGGCATTTTGTCAGAGGTTCTTTTCCAAAAGCAGTCTGGCTTTCTCACGCCCCAGTGGCCATCATGGATGGAAAGCTACCTCTCTGCTGGGGGATCCTCTGGGTTTCATACCTCTGGCAGGTGCCAAGGTGAGACTGGACTGACCAGGGAGTGAACTGAGCTGTGGCCAGATTGAGAGAATGACGCCGGTTACACACCCCAGCCATGAATACCGAGTCAGGCAGCAGGCAGATGGACACCATGATCACCTAGTCCTAGGAGACCAGAATTCCACGCTCAAGGTCACCATGTGTCTCCATTTCACACTCCTCTCCTTCTCTCCCCACTAGTACACCTGCCGCCTTCTTTCTGAGCTGAGGAGGGGAGGTGGAGGAAATCTTAGACACTGAGCTTCCCTCCCCACTCTAGGGAGAACATTGTCCGGAGGAACTATGTAAGTTATCAGATCAGACTAAGTTTAACTGGGTTGGAGATTTGTTGAAAAAATATTTTCCCTAACCAGGGAATTGGGGCACAAGTAGAAAACTATAAACAGAACCCTCCAAAACCCCACTTTCTCTGCATATCCAAATTGTGTGAGTTAAACCTTTGACCCCCATTATGTATCAGCTAACCCCAAAGACCTCCGTTCGTACTTGAAAGGGGGAGGGAAATTGTCACTATTCGCCACCTGGAGCTGACTGATGCACAACGTTAATCTCAACTTTGCATGCGGCCAGGAGGAGCCATTAATTTGCAGCACACGCTTTATGCGTTGCTGTTGAAGCCTACTTGTATTTTGACATTTTAAAAGCCCTGTTGGTACTGAGTCACCATTGGTTTGATTCATGTCACCTCCTTGGCTTATTGTTTGCGTTTGCAGAGAGCTGAGCAGCACGTTCTCTCACCCTCTGCAGTTCATTTAATATTAATCTAGGCTGTACATATTCCCACGGTCTATTACTCCTTATGCTTCTATGCTGCAGAGCTAGGGGAACTGATAAATTCAGTAATTTGAATGAACATCATTTCTGGGATTTTACTGCTGGCAACTGAGTTAAGGTGAGCAAACTGTTTTCCTTTAGGCTACTGATTGCAGGTGCTCATTATTTTCCGAAAGACTCAGACTTGTTGAGGTTAAAATTTTTTTCCCTGAGACTTTATTTTACCATTGGAGTCACAGGAAATTATATTATTCATGGCTATGTTATTTTATTTTATTTTTTTGGAAAGCAAGAGAAATTATAAACTTGGTTTAAAATGATGCTATGGCCCTGGCTGGATGGCTCAGTTGATTGGAGCAGCATCCTGTACACCAAAAAGTTTGTGGGTTCAATTCCTGGTCAGGGCACATACTCAACGTTTCCAATTTGATTCCTAGTCATGGTGCATTTGGGAGGAAACTGACCAATGTTTCTCTCTCTCTCTCTCTCTCTCTTCCACCCTCTTTCCCTCCTCCCCTCCCTCCCTTCCCCTTCCCCTCTTCCTAAAATCAATAAACATATCCTCAGGTGAGGGTTTAAAAAATGATGCTTACTTTTGGGCTAGCTAGTCTCGAAGATTTTGTATAAAAGAGCACATCTTCCCAGCCCACAGCCCACCGTGGTTTGCCACGCAGGGGCAGCAAGATGTCTTTCTTATTTATTAACTTAATTTAATTTTTAGTAAGCAGTGTTACCTCAATAAATGTAATAACAAAATATAACATCTTATTTATTGACTCCCATAGAATTGCAACACTTATTGTGTCAGCTTGACACTGTTATCTTCATATAGTTCTATGTTTTGGTACTGCCATAACAGAAATTCATTTTTTCTAATCTTAGAAATAAAAGAAACACAAATTCTCTAAACATTCATATTGTTTTATTTGCCAAACTAGTTCAGCATCTTGAGTTTGATTTCAGCCTCTGGGGCCACTGGTTTTATCAGCTTTCTTCTCATCATTAATTTCACACCACAGAGTAGTATGGGGCTGAGAATAAAGGAGGACAGAGATAATTAAAGTATATTTCTCAACTATACATAGGAATTAGGGCAAAAAAAAATGTGTGCCTAAAAATAGGGTACTAAATGTTTCATGCTTGAGAGCCAGCCCTTCGTAGTTCAGCAAGTCTCTCTTCCTCATGCTAGTGCTGGTAAGCATTGAGGAATACACGTTCTATTGAAGAGCTGAAATATTTCAATATATTCTAATACGTATCTTCTTTTCTGTAAAATAAGACTAAACAGATACCAATTGTGCAAAGACTAGAGGATCAAAATGTTTTTAAAGCTGGAACATCCTTACACATATTAATAATTATTTCCTTCTCCCCCTGACCCCACCAAACTCCTGCTTATGCTCTGAAGTGTACTCATGGTCTCTGACCTCGGTCACTCAGGTCCACCTTAGTTCTAATGCTCTCCAAACATCACCCAGTTTACTTTTTTAAAAAAATTTACTTATTGTCTAAAGTTTTACATATGTCTCCTTTTTCCCCGCTTGACACTTCCCACTCCCAGTTTACTTTATTTAAGGAAGTCTCTTCTGGAACTCCTGAAGGTGCCTACATTTGTATAATTTGGCTTTTCAGTGTGGTTTCTAGTCTTCCTGTCTAGGTGCACATTATAATATAAAGACAATGCAGAGAAAACAATGCAGAGGTGGGAAAAGACCCCTTCAGAATTACTTGGAATATTCATGAAATGTCATGACAAATCTGAGAAATAGTTTAGAGTCATTAAAAATCATTCAGTTGTTGATACTGACATTCTGTCAGCAAAACTCGTTAAAAAATGACCCCATATTACACAGGTCTCACGCGACCAGAGTGACAAGCGGAGGCAGGAGAACCAGCCATCTGGATGTGAGCCTGACCTCCGGGCGCCTGTAGCTTCCAGAAACTCCCTTCATGCTTTTCAGCAGAGCGTTTCCCATCAGTTCTATGTGCATGTGTTTTTAAATGTCTGGTGTGAAATATATTAGACATAAAAGTGTGTATATAATGAGCAACTACAGTTTTCACAGCCACAATAATAGTAGAAAAGAATGACTATTTGGACATCAGTGATCTATTTTTATAAAATAACCTTACCAGTGCCTTTGAAACTCCTCAAGTTTTCTTCTGAATGTGTGTCTGTCTCACCCAGAATGAGCCGCTCTCTAATCAGAGGGTTGGGGCACAAGTAGAAAACTATAAACAGCACCCCCCAAACCCCACTTTCTCCTCATGTAGTTATAATTTATTTTCTCATCTTGAAATCTGATCAGACATGGGTTGGGCCTTCTCTCTCTTCTGCCTTTAATCTTTTGGTCATATTTTATAGCTCTTTGTATTTCTGAACAATTTCTTCGGAAATATTTTCTAGCCCAGAAATTCTACCTCTATTTTCTGAACTACTGATCTGTGGAACTATAAACATCAGTTATTATATTTTTAAATGCTCTAGTTAGTTCTTTTTCAAGTCGCTTGACCAAATGTATTAGTTGCTTTCCTATCAAACTTTGAATTGCCCCTTGTATTTCTGTGAGCATATTAAATATGCTTAAGTTCTCTGTCTGCTATGGCCAATAACTAGTCTTGCAGGTCTGATCCTACGATTTGATTTTCCTCCAGACTCTTGCTCCCAGTGTTTCTTTGTGTGTGTTTGCTGTTTTGATTGTGAGATTAGGTCCCTTTGAACTTTAAAATGTGCCACTTCTTTGAGATTTGCAATTGAAAGCCAATTCCTCCTCCTCGAGGTTCCTCCTTGCTTCTTATGGCATTGAAAGAACACAACAATCTAGGATCACTTCTGAGCAGTTTTTTATAAAAAAATATATTTTATTGATTTTTTTACAGAGAGGTAGGGAGAGGGATAGTCAGAAGCATCGATGAGAGAGAAACATCGATCAGCTGCCTCCTGCACACCCCCCACTGGGGATGTTCCCGAAACCACGGTACATGCCCTTGACCGGAATCGAACCTGGGACCCTTCAGTCCGCAGGCCGACGCTCTATCCACTGAGCCAAATCGGTTAGGGCTAGTTTTTAAAGTGGATTTTTTTGGGGGGCCACACACAGAGCGTGATGGTAATATTGCAGTTAAAGATTTTCAGAGGAGACTCTTTTTTTCTTTTCTTCTTGTCATTAGACTTACAATAAAGGCCAAAAACCAAAGAGTCTCTGTGGGGTGGGGTCTCTGATCCACTCACTGACAGGTCACCTTTCAGCAATCTTAACTTAATGTGGGGCCTCACCTCTGCCCCAAGCTGTTACACGGTCTGCTGTCCTCATGTCACTGTAAAGATTCAGGCTCTAGGCTGGCAAGAATCATCAGATGTCCCCGGGGCAAATATTGTCTCCAGTGCTACCTAGTACCTGTGCAATTGCTTCCACATTCTGGACTCACTGTTTTCCCAACTGCTAGCTCAACTGTGAATTTATGAATTAAAACAACAACATGTTATTCAGCATTTCTTGGTGCTGTGTACTATTGCCACTGTGCACATGTAGGACATAGCGCTGGAAATGGAAGTCCCACAGGGATGCCTGTACAGGGTGTGGATGAAGATTCATGAAGCCTCAGAAGATGTGTCTTCTTTAATACTGCTTTGAACTGCAAAGGAACCTATAACGAGGTTAGTAACTTAAGTGCCTGTCTTACGTTATTCGTTGTCCTCACTTTTCCTATGAATTTTACCATTTGATATGTGTAGAGCTCTTCACTGTCTATGGATGAAAATCAAATACACGTCTACCATCTCCAGATGAGTCTTTATGGGTGTGAGTACCTCTGTGTGTGTGGTGGTTTCAATACTGTTTAGGCTTCCCAATTAAATTACACATAGAATTGTGTGTGTGTGAGAGTATAGTTGCTTGAGGTAATTTGCTGTTTGGGGTTCTACTTATTTTTAGTCATGAGACATTCCTAGAGCTTGTCTGAAGGGGTCTTTTCCCACCTCTGATGTTTGCACTTGCTGTTCGTTTGCTTGAAGTATTTTCTCTGCTAATATTCACATGATTTACACTCACCTTCGTTTTGCTAAAATGTCACCATCCTAGTGAGGCCTTCCTTGGTCATTGTTTCTAAAATTGCAATAATTTCCCCCAACTCATCCATGGTGCATATCAGCTTCTAACATATGTGTAGTATATTACACCTTTACTTTATTTATGTCCTGATTTTCCCACTAGCATATAAGCTTCATGAAGCCAAGGTCTGTCGGAACATTGCCAGCACATAATAGGGGCTCAATATACATTTGCTGTATGAATTAAATGAATGACTGTGACCGGTCTTCATTTCCCTGAAGACACAGGTCCTAGGACTGTCTGTAAGTCTACACTGTGATGCTTCACCTCAAAAGTAGGCACCCTTTACTTCAAAGCTCACATCAGCAATCTTTTTAAAATTGTTTTGAGAGAGAGAAAAAAAATATCAATTTGTTGTTTCACTTATTCATTGGCTGATTCCTTTTGTATTAGACATTTTTAGAAATTGTTTTAATTTTTTTAATTTTATTTTTTCTAACACAATTTATTCCCTCTAAGCCCTCTTTCACCCACCCCCCCTCCTCCTGCCATCACCCACTGTTGTCCATGTCATTAGTTGATCCCTGTATGTACCGTGACGGGCGATTGAACCCACAACTTTGGTGCATCGGGACAATGCTCCAAACAACTGAGCTACCTGGCCAGGACGCACGTCAGCAATCTTAAACTCAAATGCATTTTCACAGCCACAGGCTTCAGTCTGAGCCTTCTCTAATTGTGTTTCTCATTTTATTCTGATGTTTTCTAGTAATGGTTTCTTCTGCCCATATTGCACATACATTCTTTTTTGTCCTCAAAAAATACTGAACTACTTGGGGACTTAGTCGTCCTTCATTTCACTCTATAGGACCATGGGAGTAAATGACACAATGCTGCTTCTGTCGGGTGTTGTCAGCACATTGACTCACTGTGGCAATTAGCTGCCAGGTATCACCTCGGAGATGAAGGCAGGTGAGAGAACATCACAAAGGCCAGTGAAGTAGCACCTAGCAGGGAAACTCTGTGACCGTGTCATAGGAAAACCTGTTTCCTTCCTGGCCCCTTCCCCAGTAATTTTTTAAAAGTTTCACAGAAAAGAGATTTATTGTTCCTATAAATAGGATCTGAGAGAACGGTTCATCTAGGCGTGGGCTTGATGAGATCAGACTCAGATGTTGCTGCTGGGGCTTCGTCTCGCTCAGTACTGCTCATTTCTGACTGACTTTCTTCTGCATGGAGGTCCGTGGAGTGCAGTAGGCAAGATGACCACCAGCAGCTTCAGACTCTAATCCTCTTCTCTTAGCAACTCAGAGAGGGTGCTTTCCTCCCCAAGTTCAAGTAGAAATCTACAAAGAGATGACTTATTGGTCCAGCTTTGCGTATTTCCTCTCCTGTGTCCAGGGGAAGTCAGGAAGCTGTGATGGAAAGCTTCCTAAGAACGTCATGAGATGGGACAGGTGGTTCCCTCCAGGACGTGATGCTGGGAGTAAGAACAACATGCTCACAGACACCTCTGAAATGGAGCTTACATCTACCTCATAGGTGGTTGGTGGGATTAAATGATACAATGTCGGCTTCTTAGCATTTGATTGGCATTCAATACACAATAATCATTATTGTTCGATTTGTGTTAACTGCACCATCTTCATAATGAATTGTGGTCTTTATTTCTAGACTCCCACATTGCTATTATGATAAGCTTACTGTCCGTTGTTAGTAGGAAGAAATAGTGGGAACCAATGGTCATCTTCAGGTTCAGAATATTGAGTACCAGAATCATCTATTATTTTATGATTAAAAATGCTCTTACACTCATTATTTAAAATATAACCAACAACTCTGGGAGCTAGACATGACTAGCATCTCCACTTTACAAAGAAATAAATTTAGATTTAGAGAAATGAAATGTCTGGTCCAATATCAGGAGGAGTTCTCTGACTCTAAATCTTGTGTTCTCTTTAAGATACTATGTCTTACAGACTTACTTGTAGAAAGTATTATATTTTCCATAGAATCAGGGTTCTAATAAAATGTTTGAAATTGAACAATATTTTGTCTAAAAACCAGACAACTCATAGGGAACATTTTATAGAATATGAGGAGCTATTCCATTATTAAGAATTTTGAGCCCTGGTGGTGGTTCAGTTGGTTGGAGTGTCGTCCCAGACCCTGGGGATGGGGTGGAGTGGCAGGCTGATTCCTGGTCAGGGCACATGCCTGGGCTGCAGGTTCGATCCCTGGTTGGAGTGCATGTGGGAGGCCGCCAATTGATGTCTCCCTTTCTCTCTTTTATTTTCTCTCTAAAAAAGAAGATAAAATAAAAGGAAAAAAAACTAAATGAAAAGCATAGTCTTGGGTTAGGATTAAAAAAAAAGAAGTTTGATTTTTGACTTTGGGGTGTCATAAGCTAATACTGTAAAAATGGCCATGCTGGTTGATAGGTAGGAAGGTAAAGAAGATAAAATTCACCTTTCCTTACGTTTTCCTGATTTGAAGAAGAGATACCAAATGAAGACCAAACCTCCCCAGGTGCAGTCTCTTACAAAAGTCACAGTTTACAACTATTCATCTCTCTGAGGCTGTGAGCTTCATGCCTTTGGATGTGTTTAGAAAGAGGCCAGAAAACCACTTCGTGATTTGACAAGGATGCATCTGTGTTGTTTAGGAGGAGTGACAATATCAGTAGTTTCTGACCTGGGGCTTTTATGCACATCATTGGGCCCTTCCTTCCCTCGAATCAGGGGTCACTGAACCCTCATTGGTGAGTTGCTTTAAATTCTAAGTCTGTGGTTTTTTCTGTGTATATTCACTATTAACCCATTTTTGAGAGCAACCAATATTGTCAATAAAGCATATACTTGATTTTCAAACTATTATGTTTTTTGACCTAGTGAGTAAACACAAAGAGAATTCAGAACAGATATTCCCATCAGATAAATAATATCCTAGTGCATATTCTGATAACCAGAGATTTAGGGGGAAATGCCTTCTGCTTTCAGCTACTGTTCACTGTATCATAATCACCTCTTACTTTAAGACTTTGTGCTTTATTACATGTTGATGTGTCCTGGGGAGGGTCCAGGACATCACCAAGTGCTCCCCCTTTTCTCCAGAGTATCTTAAATGACCTGCCTGTAAGTCTCAATGTGCAGCTGCATTCAGTTCCCATGGCAACCTACTTGATGTCAATATGTTTGAGTGTTTTCAGGGCACTTGAAAATCAAAAGATGCACCTAAAAATGCAATAAGTAAAACAAATGCAAAGTGGATGCTTGAGTATTATTATTTATTTATTGCTAGGTTTATAGACTACAAGAAAAAATCAATGGGCAGCAGGCTTTAAGATATCTGCTGAGGTCTGGGCTCAGGTTTCCAGCCTAGAATGAGAAAGTAGATTTTTGATCTCCAAGATGACTAATTGTTGAGCTGGCTGCTGCTGGAACAAGAAGAGCTCTCCTCATTTATGGCATGTTGAGCTTGTCAGACTCTTTATGATGAGCGATGTTCTTTAAACCAAAGACAGAGGCTTGGACACGCGGGGCTCTGTTAGCAGAGCCTCAGAGACCGACAGCAGGAGGCAAAATCTCTGTCTCTGCCATGAACTTGATAATGTGGTATTCGTAATGAACTTAGTAGGCGGGCACTGGATATGGGTGGGCTGGGTACATGTGTGCCTAGAGCTGCAGCCCTGTAGATACGGAGAGAAAAGGCACATTTAGAATACACCTTTATACCGTTTTATCCAAAACATAACTTGCATACAGTGAAATGTACATATGATATATGTAGTTCAGTGATTTTTGACAATGCCTCTACCCATGCACATAACACCTCAAGTGAGATGTGGACCATTTCCTCTGTTCCAGAAAATTCACTCATCTCCTTTTCCAGTAAACCTCCTTCCAGAGGCATAGGTTATTTTTGCTTCCTCTAGAACTTCATATAAATGAAAGTATATAGTGTGTATTCTTTTTTAAATCCTCATCCTAGGATATTTTTCCTATTGCTTTTATAGAGGGAGGAGAAAGGAGGGAGGGAGGAGAGAGGAAGGAGGGATGAAGGGAGAAAGAGAGAGAGAGAGAGAGAGAGAGAGAGAGAGAGAGAGAGAGAGAGAGAAACACATTGATTAATTGGTTGCCTCTGGCACAGCCAGGAATCAAACCTACAACCCAAGTATGTACCCTTGGCCAGAATCGAACCCAAAACCCTTCAACGGGCAGGCTGATGCTCTAACCACTGAACACTGGTCAGGGAATAGTATGTATTCTTTAGGAATGGTATCTTTATCAAAGGGTTTTGAGATTAAGATTAATCTGTGTTGTTCTCTGCATAAGCTGTGTGTTCCACTGACTTGCTGAATGGTATTTCATTGTATGATTATGTCAAAATTTGATTATTTATTCTTCTACTGAAGAGCATTTGGGTTGTTTCCAGCTTGGGTCTGACATTAACACAGTCGCCTGAAGCATTTGTGTGGAAATGTGCTTTTGTTTCTTATTCACTCAAGTGGAACTGCCAGGCCACCGCAATCATACAGCATGAACATATACCTTTACATCTAATGATAGAAGGCAGCACTGCCAAACAGTTTTCTAACATGACTGGACTATTGGAGACTGTCAATAGCAATATTTGAGAGTTCCGAACACATCACATCTTCATCAATATCAGGTGTGTTTCTTTTTAAATTTAGCCACAATAATAGGTATCTAGTGATGTCTTTGATTTTCATTTGTAGTTTTCTGATGATCAATGTTGTTGAGCACTTTTTGGTATACTTATTGGTCATTTGTATAGTTTCCTGGGTGAATTGTCTGTTCAAGTGTTTTATCAATTTTTATTGATTGTTTGCCCTTTGTGAGAAAATAGAATGGTAGGAGTTCTTTCTAACAGATTGTGCACACACAGTTCTTTTTCCCAGGTCTGTGTTGTGAATATTTTCTTCCAGTCTTGGTTTTGTCTATTCAGTTTCATGACAGTGTCTTTTGATGATGTTTTGGTTCAATTTACTGATTTCTGAATTTTGTTGTTGACAGTTGCTGTGTCCTATTTAAGAAATCTTTGCCTGCTCCACGCCTGTGAAAAGATCCTTTACATTGTCTTCCAGATCAGCACTTTCCATAAAGTTTCTATTTGCCCCTTCCAATGTTATAGCCTTGAGCTATGTTGGTTACTAAGCATTTGAAGTATGGCTAGAGGTGACTGAGAAATCAAAATTTAAATTGAATTCAATTTTAATTAATGTAATGTTGCATGGCTATTGTATTGGACAATAGTTTTTAAATATTTATAGCTTTAACTTTATGTCTCTATCTACAATCCATCTCAAATTATTATATCATTAATTTTATTGAGATAGTTGTAGAAACTTATGTTTCTCTTTATTCATTTACCCAATTGTGGTAGTGCATAAAATTGCATAATCAAAAACAACTGACTGTTTATGTATTAGTCTTTTCTCTGGACCTTTTTCTGTTCCATTGATTTATTTGTTTATCTTTATATTCAAATACAGCATTGTTTTGATTACTGTAAGTTTATATCTATGTCTTAGGATTGAGTAATGTAAGTCTATCAAATCATCTTTAAGGTTGTTTTGGCAGTTCTAATCCTTTGCAGTTTTATATAAATTTTAGAATTAATTACTCAATTTCTACAAAAAACAGTCCTTCTGGAATTTTGACTGGGGGAGTCTGCAGTCTGCATCCATAGATGTTCTTTAAAGACATTCTAAAGAAGCCCTTTTTATAGTCTCCATTTCAACTGCTGAATTCACCATTTTGTAATCATTGAGCTATTCAGTAAACTTCTCTAGGCCACAGGCAGGGCTAGAGAATTTTGCTTAATATCTCAACAAATTCTCAACTTGCATTTTCATCACATTTTTACTTGCCCACTTATGAAGACATAATTTGTGGTAAATGATCAATTTCCTCAGAAGTATAATTTCGAGGGAGGTTTTGTATATAAAGTCAGTTTTTCTTTCTCTTGAGATGCCTATAATTTTATTCCACATCCCTCTCTCATTCCAAATAGCAGGATCATTTCATATCCTATTATTCAGAGACAATTTGGGCTATAACTCATGTTTTTTAAGTTTCCCTTCCTGATACCTACATGCAATCATGTATAATTACCTTTCCTTTCACAACCTTCTGAGTCGAGGAAGAGACTGTCCATCTTGCCTCATTCCCACTCATCTCTACAGCACACACACACACACACACACACACACTCACACACACACACTCACACACACACACACACACACACACACTCACACACACACACACACACACACACATTAGATTTCAGCAACATTCAAAACTTTTTACTTTCAAATGTTAAGAAAAGACAGGTAAACCACAGAATGGGAAAAAGTATTTGCAAATATATCCAGCAAAGACATATCTAGAATATGCAAAAAACACTTAACTACTCATTAATAAGAGGACACACATCCCAATAAACTAAAGGATTTGGTAAATAAACAAAAACTTTACTATAGAATATATGTATATATAATATGTATGACAATATGGTATACATAACATATGTTGCATATATGAATCTTGTGATATATATATGTAAATTCTATGATATAGATATAAAACACTTAAAATGCCCAACATCTTTATTAATCAGGGAAATGCAAATTAAAACCAGAAGGAGATACCAATACACATTGATTAAAATATCTAAAATTAAAAAGATTGACAATACCAAGTGTTGGGAAGGATGTGGAACAACTTGAACTCTCACACACTGTTGGTGGTGATGTAAAATAATGCAACCACTTTGGAAAACAGGCTGGTAGTTTCTTAAAAAGTGAAGCATGCCCAGGAGAAATTTACATGCCCATTGCAGACTTGTATGCAACTTTTCATAGCAGCTTTATTTGTAATAGAAAATGGAAACAACCTTAGTGTCCATTGCTATGTGAATGGGTAAATGTACTGTGGTATATCCAGACATTTTCCCACTAATGTGATTTCATGACCTACAATTTAAAATACAGAGACTTATGTGACTTGATCAAACCAAAGCCAAAGGTGACCGTTCAAGCTTGGGACATTTCCCCTGCAGCCTGGCAAACTCTTACATTACATTGGCGATGCTGCTTCGGGCATCTCCCTTTGGCAACATCCCTGCTCCTTGATCCCATAACAAAGTCGATTATTGCCTACTTTGGGCCATTATATTAGAGCCCATGTATTAAATTGAGTGACTGGTAGTCTTGTAACAAAGACTACATCTTAATTATCTTTGCTCTCATTTCTCCAGCTATAAGGATGAATGTATGTGTGAACACTTGTAGGAAAGAAAGAATCGATGTTCTATAGGTGGGAGGGTGGCTGTGTGTAACTGACCTTCTCCTGCGGGCTTAGCTGAACGGCTGGCTTACATTTCACAGAAATGTTATGGATTTGATTTAAACAAAAGATTTTCTAAAATATAAGAGATTGCTTCCTTGACGCAGGACAAAATGCTAAGGGGGTGAGAGTAATAGAGAATTCTGAAACATTAGAGGAGACTTGCAGAAAGTCCAAGGTGATAAGTGTCATTTAAAAGCAGCTTCTTCCTGCAGCCTGGCCCATGGGCTATACCCCTCAGCATGGTCTGTGGGATCAAGAGCTCCGGTTCTTTTCCCTTGGCACAGGGGGTAACTTTATAATTTGATTTATAGCCTATTGGGACACAGAGTGTTTAGAGAATCTGATGAAAACTAGGGAGTTCCTTCATAGCCAAAGGTTTACCTAAGTACATCCACAATTTTATGTGTATCATCGGGGACTTGCCCTTCTACAGGCCACCATGATAAGAACCCTGAGACAAATATTAACAGGGTGATATCTCATCAGGATAATCAAGAAAATTTAGGAGCATTTATTAACAAGGTGTATTAGGTTCTAGTGGCTGATATAATAAATTACCACACCCACGGTGGCTTAAAATGATACATTTATTATCGTATCTCTAGAGGCCATATGTCCAAGTCAATACCACTGGGCAAAAATCAAGTTGTTGGTGGGTCACATGGCCTTTGGAGGTTCAGGGGAGAATCTTCTCCTGTCCTTTTCCATCTTTGGTGGCTGCTACCATTCCTTGGCTTGTGGCTGCATCTCTCTAAGTCTCTGCCTCCCTGGTCACATGAATCCTCTCCTCCTGTCTGTCTTAAGGACACTTGTGATTGCATTTAGGGCCATCTGGGTAATCCAGGAGAATCATCCATCTCAAGATCCTCAATTTCATCACATCTTCAGACACTTTTCCTTATACAATAACATTTACAGGCTCCAGGGACACCTTTGGCCCTTGTTCAGCCTACTGCACGAAGGAACTATTTACAAGATAAGCAAGCTTCATAGGAGAGCCACAGTGGTCAGTGTAGGCTCCACTGGTCAGGAGAAGAGACTCTGCCTCTGCCTTCAGGCCCGAAGGGACGAGTAGAGGTGTGGTTACTGGGACCAGAGAGGAGAGAGTCGTGGAGAGAAGGCTTCTCAAGAGGAAGGAAGTGCCCCCCTTTTAAAGGAACATCATTAGTTCAAGGCGACTTTGGAAGGGAGGAGCCAGGGAAATATATACCCCGACCCCCTATCTTCAGCCTTTCCAACCGGATGTCCCATTGTCTGAAGCCAACTGGAAGCTGGTAGGCACAGGGGCCCATTGTTGGAGTCCATATGGGTTAACTGTTATGGAAGAAAGCAGGGAAGAGAAGGGTGGAGAGGGATCTGCAAGGGCAGAGGGAAGACACTGAACACTCAGTCATTGTCACGGAAGCATTACCCACAGGAAATTTTCAGGCAATTTCTTTTCTTGCAGAACTGTCAGCTTTGAGCATCTTAGCAGTTGAAGAGCCATTTCTCTCTAGGTAGCCCCTCAATGTACCTGTCACTGCTGCTAAGACAGCCTGGAGTTATGTGAGAGCGGGTTATTGCCTGTCTTTTCTACTGATCTAGCTCCAGATCTAGCACAACTCCTGGCATGTAGTATATTGTGTGTAAATACTGCCTGAAAAAATGGGCATGAAACAGTCTGCAGGTACCCCGTGGTCGCCCTCCACATCGCTTCATACCCCTATCAGCTATCAGTTTCTCCTGCCTCCTTGGCCCAACACAGCTGCAGTTGCTCCACAAGACTTTGCTGCTCTACTCTCCAAGGAGATAGTCCTTTGGTGACGGCACAGCCCTTCTACACTCTCATTCCTATTGCAGGCGTGGTTCTTTGAACCCCGTTATGTGGAACTGCCTAGTTCAGGCAGATTCAGGTTCTTTTAGAATGTTTGCACAACTAGAATCGATTCCACTAAGTGCAGACGTTGAAGGCAGCAGGAAAAAGGCCGCTTCATTTACAGAGGTCTGCATGACTGTCTTGACCCTGGCATTTTTGTAAGGAAGGAATATGCGAATTGGATTTGTATTAGTTTCTGAACAGAAGCCTGGGAAGAGGGAGGTTCCCATGGTGCCGCATGGAAAGGGACTGGGAGAGGAGCTGCCTCTGTAGGGACAGTGGTGCAGGAGCTCAGGTGGCAGAGTGAGCAGGCACCTGTGTCCTGTCAGTCACGATGCGACTCCTGATGGCGGCGGGGGTGGGGGTACGAGAGGAAGGTTGGGTGCCACAGCGTCTCTGTGATGCTGCCGCTCCTCTTCAGGTACCCGGAGGATCTGAGCTCAGCGCCTCCATCACCCACTTTGGTTTCTGAGGGGCCACAGACTCTCAGAGTTGGAAGTCAGGGATCCTCACTGCCTCCACCATCAAGATACAGAACGTCAGAATAGCCATCCTCTCTCTACTCCCTGGCCTCCTGTGCCTTTATCCTGCCTTCCAGCTGTGCTACATTCTCCAGCTAAGGCCAGTGTTCCCTGTCACTCAGCACTGCCTAACTGTGCTACTTCCCCCTCAGCCTCAAATGTGGTGTCTGTCATTTAGTTGGGATGATGATTTGATATCCAGGATATTTGACAGTCCCATCTTTTTCTCGATCTAAATTAACCAAAAAGCTTCCATCATTCTACATGACCAAGCAGCGCATCGCAGCAGACACACATGCCCAATGACACACATTGAGCTTCACGCAACACTGAAACATACCCTGTCCTTGAACACAATCCACATCTCTGTGGCTTATCACTTGTCTTAATTTTTAATATCATCCATGACCCAGCACCATACCTGTCCGTTCTCCTGACCCTCACCCACATCCTAGCCTCAACCTGTTCCTGAGTGAGTAAATGAATTGAGGCAGAAATGAGTGAATTGATTGCCGAGCCTAAAATTGTAGCCGGAATGTGACTATCGCCAGAGGGGCTGCTTAGCTGGGCTCATAGATATAGATGTTGGCCACAAGTCTTGGGAGGACAAAGGGATGAACTTCACATTATGTGCAATAATTTCTAGGTTTAAAGGAAAGTTTCCTTCCAAACAGGACAAAGTTCAGGAAGGGTCAGGGCAGAAATGCATTCCTTAAACAGCAATCTTAGACAAATCCAGATGAAATGCCACTCGAAGGTTAACACCTCCTCCTGCCCGTCTCACCCATCCGAGCTCACGCTCCAGGAACGACTCCTTTATCTCCCTGGGGCAGTTGCTCACTCATAGGAGTTTTCGACTCCTTTTGTTTTCCTGCACAGTTACAATATACCTCTTCTCTTGGGCCTCGGGAGCAGAGTTTTACGCTTCAGTTGGTCCCGGAGGGGGCACCGCATCATTGCTGGTCTCGGCAGCTCATGTCTGTTTTCATCTTCTCATGCCCTCGCCGCCCTTCTGGTTAGGATGCATCTGATTTTGTTCGTATGCGTTCCACATGCTGTGTGTTGTTTGGTGCATGTGTTTGTGATGTATGGGAATAGTATTTAGGGAGAGGCACGTGCTCTGGTAAATCGCCGAGACCTGGGGTTTAACCTGGGACAGTCGGATGCTGAGTCCAAGCTTTAGCCATTTCGCTCTGCTGACTACTCAGGGTTCACACTGTGTGACGCCTTTTACAGTTAAAGCAGTTATATGTAATTCACAGTTCACATACATGTTTCAAGATGTATGAAACATGGAAGTATGGATACCGAATTTATGATAGTGCTTGTCTAGGAAGGGAGAGCAACACTTAGGATCATGGAATGACTGGGGCTTTGAATTTCTGTAAAGAGAAAACTTTAACCCATGTTACAAAACAATTGACAATTGTAAATTTTTTTATTAAATTAGTTGTGGTTTGAAAATTTCTTAAAATAAAAAAAATGCAATTGGCTGTAAGTAGGTTACAGCACAAATGGTAGAGTATGATCTTGATTTTGTAAAATAAATGTATATAAAGTACAAAGATTACACAGTGGTCTGTCAGTAGTGGGTTATTTTGGAATGGTGGGATTAAAGATAGGTATTTCTTGTTATGCTTTGAATAACAATAATTACAAAATTAAAGAACATTATAGAAAACTAGAGACCCAGTGCATGAAATTCGTGCATGGGTAGGGTCTCTAGCAGCTGCCGCAGCCAGCACCGCGTTGCTGACACCCACCATGTTCCACGACCTCTGGTGGTCAGCACATGTCTAATTCCTGGTCAGTCGAACTCCTGCCCATAGGGACAATTTGCATATTGGCCTTTTATTATATAGGATAGTGATGAAGTTATCTTCCCACAAAACACGTTGCTGGTAAGCCCAGGGAGTCTGACGTCAGAGTGTGTCATCTGAAATGCTGTCCTCCACCATCTCCTTAGTGAAATCATCTTCATTCCCTCCACCTTCCCCTTCTCCCTGGGTCAGACTTGAATAACGTCTCTCCTGGAGAATAGCAATGACCATGTAAGTAGTTTCCCCATTTCTGTTTCATCATCTCCAATCTACTCTGCACACGGCTGCTAAATTGGCTTTCTGAAGAGCCTGCCTCTTCCTGTCACTCCACTTCCAATAACCTTCAAGAACAAGTTCAAATTCATCAGGAAGTGCACCAGCACCTTCTTGGTCTTCCTTGTATTAATCTATTGCCTTCTATCGCTCTCTCCAGACCAAGCACTTCTCCCGTAATGTCCTGGTTCCATCCCTGGCCCTTCAGCCTGGCTAACTCCTGCCAACTTTTGCAGATTTGTTCTTTTATTGAAAGCATTTACCAAGCTATCCCCAGGTATCCTTTGCTAAGAGAGTGGCAGCTCTCCTGGTTTCCAACAGCCCATATCCACTCCCATGCTTAGCCCTCTGACATTAGTCATTGATCTCCTGCCTATCTCTCTGACCAGACTTTAGGTAACGACGGGCAGGAATCTGTCCTAGCACTTGAGTGCCTGTTCTTAGGCAGTGCTTAGCATTTTTGGAATGAATAAATATATGCTGCCTCTTGCTAACTTCTTAGACTGGTTGTAGAAGGGGTTGGGTCCTGAGCGCTTGGTCCAGAACATTTGGGTGGTCTTGCTGGGGAGACCTTGCAGCCATGGATGGCTCAGTGTCTGGCCAAAGGCTTTGCTCAGCTCCTTCCAGCTTCTGCAGCACATACACGGGAGGTGACCTACATTCAGAATCACTTTATAATTCAGGAATTAAGCTCGAAAGTGTAACAGGTGGAGCTTGCTGCAGTGTGGGAAAACACTTTCAGAAATCCAAGATAATGAGAATGAAGGATTGAAGAAGCAAGAACTGCTGACAACAACGCCCAGAAAGTAGGACAGTTTAGACAAAGTTTCTTGGAGGAAAAGGGCCTCAGTGGCTCTGGAACTTTCCCACATAGCGCCTTATCTGCAAATGATGCTTGTGAATCTTTCTTACCACCATGAGGATAGTCCCTGGTGACCACCGAACCTCCATTAGCTTCCACAGACATGGAGCTCCAAGGTGAGGAGGCAAGGGTCCCTGCAAACATCCATTAGCTGGACACATCTAAAATTTCATGCTCAAGTTCATTCTCCCATTCACTTAGGCTTTCTTCCTTCAAGAAACATTTTTAAACACTTGTTCTTTGCCAAATCTGGGGATTTAGATAAAATCAAGTATCTGTTTTTAATTTAATTTATTGGGGTGACATTGGTTAACAAAATTATATAGATTTCAGGTGTAAACTCCACAGCACATCATCTGTACACTGTATTGTGTGTTCACCACCCCAAGTCGAGTCTCTGTCTATCACCACTTATTCCCCCATATCCTCCTCTACCTCCCCCAGCGGTCACCACACAGTTATTTGTGTCCATGAGTCTTTTCTCTTTTTCTTTTTTGCTCAATGCCTCCAGCCCCAGCCCTCCCTCCGACAGCTGTCAGCCTGATCTCTATCTATGAGTCTGTCTCTATTTTGCTTATTAGTTTGTTTTGTTCATTAGATTCCACATATGAGTGAAATCACAAGGTACTTGTCTTTCTCTGAATGGCTTATTTCACTTAGTATAATGCACTCCAGGTCGTCCATGCTGTTGCAAAAGGGTAAGATTTCCTTCTCTTTTACTTTTATTTTTTGTGGCTGAGTAGTATTCCATTGTGTAACTGTACCACAGCATTTAATCCCCTCATCTACTGATGGGTACTTGGGCTGCTTCTAGATCTTAGCTATTGTAAATAATGCTGCAATAAACATAGGGGTGCATATATTCTTTTGAATTAGTGTTTCATGTTTCTTCAGATATATACCCAGAAGTGGATTTGCTGGGTCATAAGGGGGTTCCATTTATAATTTTTTTGAGGAAACTCCATACTGTTTTCCACAGTGGCTGCACACATCTCAATTCCCCCGCAACAGAGCACAAGGGTTCCCTTTTCTCCACATCCTTGCCAGCACTTGTTTGTTGATTTATTGATGATAGCCATTCTTATAGCCATTCTTATAGGCATGAGGTGATATCTCACTATGGTTTTCATTTGCATGTCTCTGATGATTAGTGACAATGAGTATCTTTCCATGTGTCTATTGGCCATCTGTATGCTCTCTTTGAAGAAGTATCTATTCAGTCCTTTGCTCATTTTTTAATTGGATTGTGTTTTTTTTCTTGGTGCTGAGTTGTATAAGTTCTTTATAAATTTTGGAAATTAAGACCTTATCAGATGTATCACTAGCAAATATGATCTTTCATTCGGGGGCTGTTTTTCATTTTGTTGGTGGTTTCCCATTGTGTTTTAATAGCCCTTCCCATCGACAATACTTAATTTGGGGAGAGTGTATAGTGATCAGTGAAGTCACTCAGGTGAGGACTTTGGGTGGTAGTGGTGTGACCAGGTGAGTCAATCTAGGGTAGGTAGAGTCTCAGAGCCTAGAGAGAGGTGACAGGGCATGGCAGACTGTAATGAAGGATCCAAAGCTGACTGTGGAGGAGTTGGGGTGGAAGGTAGGCAACATGGGGACTGGTCATGGCAATGGGCCTCGGTCTGACCAGAACTCTGTTAAGTCAGAGATCATGGGATGAGTCTAATCCTGGGGCTGAAGCCTAATGCTGTGTGGACACCAGGCAGGAGCCAGACTCAGGTAAGTAGGCGTCTGGAAGGGCCCTGATGCAATGGCTCAGCAGTTTTCCAAAAGAAACAGTCCAGTTAGCAAAAGTGATTGTCATGTTATAGTTGCTCGATACACCATATTACTTCATGGTTAAAAGCATAATAAGCAATTTGTAGATATCCAATGTGAACTAGTTATCTTATTAACACTTAATTCAAAGCATAGAAAAAAGCCTTTCTTAAAACCAAAGGTGAAATAGAAGCAAATACTTTCTTTATGGCTAATGAAGCCCAATGTAGTTATGCTAACAAATGCAGTATATTTATTCTCTACTGACTCCTGTGTTCCTGTTCATTTAAAAATTATACATCAAATTCAGAGGTTATTGTTATCCATTTACATACCACCTGTTTTTATTTCCAGTAACATTTTCTTTCAACCTCTTCTTATATCTTCAGTTTATACATTGAAACATAAGTGTTTTTACCTTTCAGAAACTTTAAATGAACATAATTTAGAATCCTAATTTTCCACCCCCAGTTCTTTTTTGGGGAATATTATCCAGACTCAAAAGCATTCCTGGTGCAGCATCGTGTTTATGGAACTGGGATCCTGCTGTTTCATTTGGCTGTTTTTGTTCAAAGGGTTTTTGTTTAGTGTTCCATCGACCAATGGCAAAGCCCCTTCCCAGTCATGACCCCTGCCATGGACCACCCTTTACAGCGGTGGGTGGTACAGCACCCGGGCCAAGTCTCCGACTTCCATGCTTAACCAAAAGCCCTCAGACATCTTTCTCCCTAAGATTTGAAGAGCTCTCTGTAACAAAACTGTCTTTACTGCAATAGCTGTGAATATAAAGAAAAGGAAATGCAAAGGCATGAGAATAGGAGATCGTCTCAATTAATGTTCCAGCATTGCCACTCACCAGAGCCACTGCTAACACCTGTGAGCTCCAGCAAGACACCGAAACCCTTTGCCGCTCAACAAGTCACTTCCTGGCACTTCATAAAAGCACCCGTGTCTACAACAGATTAGAATCAAGAAAGAAAAACAAACTGGACCTACATCATCACTTGACAAGCACAATACCACCTACTCCAGCAAGTTTCCTTGAGCAACCTCTCGGTCTTCAGTCTACCCAATGGCTCCAGGCCTGAAACACCAGTGGCCACAACTGCATTACAGCTGAGAAAACGATTTCTGCCCAGACCAGTGGTGCCTCTGGATGCAGAAACACCTCCAGATCCTCAGTTCTCTCAAGAAGGAAGGGAGCTGGTCAGTGGGAGAAATCGTGCAGGGACACTGTTTCTGTTCATACCCCCTTCACCTCGGTCACTGGTATCTACTTCCTGATCAATCTCATACTGAAAGCAAACAGCCAGGAAACTGAGCAAGGTCAATCAAATGAAGTGGAGTAGCAAACATGCTCTCACTGCACCATGGATGTGCCCCTAGAATACATCTTCACCATCAAAGACTTCCATTATCTTCCTTAAAAGCCCGGGGCCTGGGTGGTAGAGAAGGAAGGCTGCATCGGATCTGTACACACAAGCCAGATGCAATCATTTAAATATGCTTTTAGACACACTATGCAACCGCTCAGATCTCATGTCTCCTTCCCTCCTGGAGGAGGGTTCTGGCTCCTGTGACTTCATGGAGAGAGTGAAGTCCATTGTGTGTCCTTGTGTGGTCCTCTGATTCCCTTGGTCTCATGGCAATGTTTTGTTCCCTTTGTGGATGCTCATCCTGAAGGGATAAAGCTAGCAGATTGGATAATCTCCTGGTCCACATTTTCTTGTCTTGGTGAGGACCTGAAAGTTGAACCCTCACTTGGGGGTTTCAGGAAGTCCACAGAGTGAGAGGAAAAGTGTTCCCAATATGATGCCAATAACAAGTACGCAGACATAGGTTAGGAAGCAAAACCATTAGAGTTCTGGATAGTTCCTTCCTGAAGCGGGCTGGAGTCCATGCTGTGCCTCTCTTCCGAACTCGGCCTTCAATGACATCTTAGTGGTAGCTGGAAATCAGCCATGGTGGAAGAATTTACACCACATGCATTGGCACATTCTACCAGTCAGGGTCTTTTTTTCCCAGCGCTAGTTTACCAACACAGGACTGTTTCTAGACCTTGTATCCAGGCATACCCAACCAGCAGTCCAAGAATAAGAGCCCAGACTTTTTGAAAGTGAAACAAAGAAAGGACCAATCAAAGCTTTGCAAAATGTCCTTGAAAATAAACCCAAATCAAATATTGGTAAAAATGATTTAATAGTTTCTCCATTGGTTCCTCTTGAAACACATACATGTCTTGTGTTTTCATTCTCTTCCACTATCAGTCTTCTACCCTCAAGAGCACCTCTGGCAGACATCTCTGGAAACAGCCACCATTGTTTGGCCTTTTAGGTATCTCTGGAAGCTCCATTGCACTATTCTGAGAATATATTATACAAAAAAATGCTTTTTATTTATTCTATGTGATTAAAAACAGTCCCTTGACTCCGAATTAACACTTTGAAATACAAAATTTGAAAATACGTAAGTATGTTATTGCTAAATAATGAAAATATCTCATTCCTGACATGTATGTAATTAATGAACATGAATGAACTAACATTTATTATTCTTCAAAACTTGTTTATTTCCTATGCTTGTTCATGTCTTTTCATGATTTTGTGGATTATGATTTTTCTTTCATATATTTTTTTTCACGGCCACCCAAAGGGTGAATTTTATTTACGTCCCTTCCTGTGAAGTAGACTTCATATAGAGACTGAACATGGAAGCTGCTTTTCCCACAAAATAACTTGACAAATGACCACATTGTTAGCTCTGTCACGATACAGTGACATAAAATCGTTTTTAGAAAATTAAATGGCGATTGAAAGTTAATTATTAGCCCTTACAAATCAGTACATTCATGAGAAATCTTATTACGAGCAAATGCACAAAACACCAGTGAAAGTGAAACTCGAGTGACACGCTAGGAAAATTAAACATCTTTCACCAGGTTTACTTTACATGCACATGGTGCGTGGTTGGCCCAACGTGGCCCCTCAGACACATTAGCCCCAGAAGCTTTACTGGTCCTATCTGATTTTTCCCTCAAAGAACAGTCATGAAACAGGAAATAAATAACAGTCTGGAGTCTCGCCGGCCCAGTCTCAGTACAGGGCTTCCCCATCCCTCTTGCTCGGCAGCAGCTGACGTAGCCACGTGGGAAGAGTTTATTTTCCTGATGTCAACTTGGCTCAGAATCAAGGTCCCATTTTTGAATTTTCCAACCTGGCCAATCCGTCCACTTGACAAAATACTGGGAGCTGCTTTCTTCTTCTTGGATTTCCTGTCCTCCTGCCCTTTCCTCTTTTTTTTCTTGAAAAAGTCTGTGTCCTGGGCCATTCTCTTTTCCTCTTCCTTGGCTGCCTTTTTCTCTTTGATCTGCTCCTGCAAAACCTTGTAATTCATGTAACTCTTTTGGGAAGGCTGTGTTATGGGTTCACTCAGCAAGATAGACCACCGACTCAGAATTTAAATTTAAGAGCCTTTATTAAGCTGGCCAGCTGACTACAGCTACAGCACCCTGCCGAAGCAAAGGCTGAACTGCATCCCAGACTACAGGAATTACAGCATTTTATTTGCAAAAACCACAAAGTTACAAAACCATAGTTCCCGACACAGCATAGTATCAGTACCTTCCTATCTATGTGTTTTAGGAACAGAGAGTACAGCATATCGAGAAGGGTCCATGAGACCATATCTCAAGGCCTGGCCTGATGTCAGTACCTTCCTATCTATGTGTTTTAGGAACAGACAGTACAGTGTGCCCCGTCTGGCCGAAGTGTCAGATATGCAGCCCAGCATAGCTGTGCACTCAGCATGACCGCACGCTCCTGTTCCAGGACTCCCTCCTTCCCTTTCCCGTAGCCTGTGATCCCAAACCTGTGCACCTCCAGCTGAGCCTTTTCTAAGTTAAATTTTGTATATTCACATCTTTCTCAAGGATACTAGTTTTGGTCTTGGTGTTCTCATCTTGATCCGGGTTCCGTTTCCTTTTCTTACTCCTGCTGTGGAATTCCACCACTTCCACCGGCTCCTTCCTGTACAGGGGAGAGCGAGATGCTGCCACCAGAGGGGCTTGTGGCCCAGCGGGGGCCTGGGGGGGGGGGGGGGTCGTGGAGAGGGCACGCCTAAGCTCTTCCTGGAGCTCTGAGAAGCTCGAAGCCCTCTTCCTCGGGCCTCTTACAGGAGCACCAGGTGGGGGAGCGGGCTTGGCTCCCAGGCCACGGGGGTCCCCGCCTCTCTCTTCTTGTTTTCCTTTTTCTTTTGGATCCTTTTCTGTTCCGCTTCATCTTCTGTCTCTCCAAAGTCGAGGTTCTGGAGCACCGAGTCCAGCAGCTGGCGGGAGGAAGGCGGGGAGGCGGGGAGGTGGGGAGGGCCGAGGGCCCCGCCCCTGCTCGTGCGCCATCATGGGGTTGGCTCTGGCTCCGAGTGACCCCCCTGCAACCCGCAGGTGCGCGTTGCGTGCATGGCGCCCTCACTTCCTTTCATGTATTTTGATTTTTCATATCTCAGAACTATACCTGCTATCCTCTTTCTGATGGTTTTTACCTACCATGAAATGTATTGTGGTGACCCACTCTAGAAATACTGTGTTTTTCTTCCTTTTAAGTTTGCCTTCTTTTTTTTTTTTTGTTTTTATATTGAAAAATAAAACATTTCATCATTCAGATTTACAGAGCCACATAAGAAAAATGTTGGTTTTCTTATTTTCTGTGGTCATAATAAAATAGTTCTAGGTATGATAGTAAGAAAAGGTCATGACCTTTATGAATGCATTTAATAGAATGCATTGTTGGCAAAATATATGCCAGCTTCCTTGGAAGAACACACTCATTCTTTATCTTTTATGGTATAAATAGAAATAACATTACGAACACACATTGCATATGTTTTGACAAAGCCTCATTTTTGGGACTCTTATTCAGAAGCATCCGAACAAAAGATTGAGTAAAGGGAGAGCAGATGCGTGGTCCATATGAGTCTTCCTTGTTCCACACCCAAGGCAGACATCATCCATTGTCTTTGTCATCCTTCCCACTGAGCATGGAAACAAACTATGATTCTTCTTCATGATTGGAATTTGCTATGAGATAAAAACATCTTCTTACAAAGGTCCTTATGCTTTCTAATACTTTTTAAATATTCTCATTTGCTTGAAATCTTTCTTAAATTAAGTGGTACACAAGGGACTGAAATGTTTTTCAATTTCTCCAAGTTTCGAGAGACCCTAAAGTTTCCCATGTTTTGTAGATGTAACTTAGCTTTCTCCTTCCTTGTTGGCTTTTCTCTCATTCTATTTCTAATACTAAAATATATACACAGTCCATAATCAAACAGCTTTGAAATTAGAGTTAGGAATGTTTATGCACACCAGTTGTTTATGAACACCTTAACAAATAAATATGCCTGAAATATTCATATCAAGACACAAAAAGGAAGTTGCTCAATTATTTAGTATCCTCAACTCAAGGTCAAGGGCTTCAAAAACATCTGGTAATGAGCCAAAGGTGATAGCTTTGGCTTCATGTGTGTAGAAAAATTTCCTGTTATTTGACTCTGACGTTTATAGTCCTAAGAGAATAAGCTCACAAATGAATTTCACCAAAGTTACTATTCAGACATATCTTATAGCAGTATATCAAATAATCAGAGTATTGAATCAGCTTCTTCTAGCTGATTGCAAATATTTGCTTCTATTCTGCTGTGGTAAGCTCATCAATGATGTCCATGCCTTAATCCCCAGAACTTGTGACTATGTTGTCACCTTACATGGAAAGGGACTTTGCGGATGTGATTAAAAATCTTAAAATAGGGAGATTATCCTAATTATCTGGGTGGGTCCAATGTAATCACGAGAGGTTTTATAAAGTAAAAGAGGACAAAAGTAGAGTCATGGAGATCTCGGAAGATGTTGTGTTTCTGGCTTTGAAGATGGAGGAAGGAGACCTGGTTGGGTGGCTCAGTTGGTTAGAGTGTCGTCCAGATACGCCAAGTTGCAGGTTCAATCCCCGGTCAGGGTGAATACAAGAAGCAACCAATGAATGCATAAATAAATGGAACAACATATTGATGTTTCTCTGTTTCTGTCTCTCTTCCCCTTTCTCTCTGAAATCAATAAATAAAATAAATAAAGAAAACAAAATATAAAAAGATGGAGAAAGGGGACATCAGTCAACAAATGGCAGCCTCTAGAACAGTGATGGCGAACCTATGACACTCATTTTTTTGGTTGATTCTTCTTTGTTAAGTGGCATTTAAATATATAAAATAAATATCAAAAATATAAATCTTTGTTTTACTATGGTTGCAAATATCAAAAAATTTCTATATGTGACACGGCACCAGAGTTAAGTTAGGGTTTTTCAAAATGCTGACACGCCTAGCTCAAAAGGTTCGCCATCACTGCTCTAGAAGCTGGAAAAGGCAAAGGAGTGGGGTTACCCCATCCCCATCCCCACCCCAAGAACCTCCAGAAGAAACAGACCGGCCGATACCTTGATTTCAGACTTCTGATCCCCAGAACTGTGAGATAATAAAATTGTGTGCTGTTCTAAGTTGTTCAAATGTTGTACCACTTAATTTGTGGTCATTTGTTACATCAGCAACAAGAAACTAATACATCTTTTTATACATTCCAGAGAAAGGAAAAACAGGGGAACATTTGCTTTATACAATCCTTTGTCTGAACCAAAAAGCGAATCCTTCCAAGATTTCCTGGATTTTTTAAAGTTCCCCTCAGTATGTTGCATGGTGCTGAGAAGTATTATCTTTATTGTTTGTATACAAACAGTACATTTTTCTTCCTGACTTCAAGAAAAAGTTTTGTGAAAGTTGGAAACCAACACGCTCAAGACAAAGTAAGTTAGTACCTCAACAGCAAGCAAAAGAGAATAAAGGCAACAAAGAGTTAAAATGTCCAAGGTCAGAAGATATTCTTAATAATGATGTCATTATCATTTTAAAAACAAACATTTGATCTAGTTTCATTTTTACAGCTTGGGAGTGTTTTGAAGCTCAGAAGAAAGGGCACTCCACATGAATGTCTACCCACAACACAATTGTCACTAGCAAATATCCAGAACGTTTCTAAAACTCTTGGCCTTTCCAACATAGCAGCTTGGGTTCAGAGCTCTAGTATCAGTTCTAAAAGCTACTGAAAATAAGACAACTGAAATATCATATGAGAAGGATGTCAATATCAAATGCTGACCCAGGCCTTCCCGGAGCCTCTTCTATTGTGTGTCTCAGCTGTTTTCACATACACAAAGACTGGCTAGAGATGAACTTTTTTTTTTTTTTTTTATCAGATTCAGAGAAAGATAAAAAAAATCTATTACTTTTCAGCCCAGGAATGCCCTGGAAGAGCTTATCTTTATCCTCTCCTTGCTGTGACAGGCTTTGTCATTCTGCTGTCACGTCAAACCATAATTTCTTCTGGCTGAGAGAAACTGGTTGGCCATGGTTCAGGTCACGTTAATACAATGTACAGTCTCACTGTTTATTCAGTGGTAGTGAGCCACAACTCTAGAATATACGAAAGGACTAAAAAAAAGAAAAATTGAATTAGAACCATTTCTCACATATCTGATATGACCCATATTTGTAGAAACTCCATTATCCAGGTTTATCCCATAATTCATTAATTCACTGTGAGTAGTTGGCCTACTCTTCATATTGTCTCCCCACTTTCCCTGAAGGAATCCTTTAGTTGATTATTTTTCAAATGTGAATATAGATCCTAATCAACCTTCCATTACATAACAATCAGGGATGTAAAGCATTTGCTCCTTGTTGAGCAAGAACTGCTGGTCCTTAACTATTAAGATTATTTATTAAAGGCCACACTGGTTGGTGGCTTCTGTAAATAGGAGTTGTACAATTCTTGTGTGTCACTGGCTCGTTCGTATTATTGGCCTCTGGAGCATTTGGAACAAGAGCCTTGGTTGTATTTGCTAAGAAGGTGGCTTTATTTGGAAGGTACCATGCCTCAAGAGTCAACAGAAGTGCATGCTAACTTGGACCCCATAAGGTGTTCATTGAATTTGTAAACCTTCTATGTAGCGTCTGCAAACACCAACTGTACTACATCCGAATAAACAGGAAAGGCCAGCTTCGTACCTGTTAGGAGCGTGGGCTTAGCCTTGATGGCCAGCTCAGCAAGCTCTGATGTACATCACATACGTAAAGCATTACCTGAGGCTCCCCCTGCAACACAAAGCTTGATACAGGATTCTTCATCTTCTCAGATCTTTCATCCAGTTAAAACTCCAGAGGACTTGGAAATATCTGGAAACAGTATGAGTTGTCACAACTTGGATGATTCTACTATGCCAGTTGGCATCCTACTGAAACCTTGTGTACTTGATGTGAAAGGGACAATACCACCAGACTTCAAGGCAGTAGACCAAATAGCTGAGTCACAAAGGCCTCTAGTGTGGGGAGGGTTGTATGTGCCCCTAGAGAAAATCACCTCCTAAACCAGGAATGAAACAAAAATTGTTGCTGGAATGTTAGGATGTGTCCGGCTGTATCTACAGGGAGAAGGCTGCAAACCAACTGTAATCTCAGTTACTCATCTAAGTGGGAAAGGGATACTAGTTTTACTGGGAAAACAAATAAAATCCTGCATGGTCTATGTTTTTCTTGCAATTAGTCAATTTACTTGAATTTGAGTATCCAGGAACTTAAGAGGCATCTTCAGAACTATACCTCCTTTGTGCTAAACATAGTATGTCTAACAAGACCCAACCCCCACAGACCTCAACAAGAACTAAATAAGGTCAATGTCTGTGAAACAAACTACACTAAAATGTTGAAATTCTATTCACATTGATGGTAATCTGTCAGCTAATTTCTAATAAAGACTGTTTTGTTATTAAATTGTGGCAAAAACTAATGCATAGTGGCTTGCTTTGAAGATCTTTTATCTTTCATACATCTAAACATAAGCAATACTTGTCTTTCTAACAAGATTTGTTATGAAGTTATGTGTAAAAAGGATTTGTTTTTATAAAATAATATTCTTGAAGGATAACAATAATCAGAGGCCAAAAAAATTCAGGGCAGGGTGTCTTTCCATTAAGAATTATCTTTTATAGTGAGTCTCTATGGGAATTACTCAATCTTTGGCAATACTAGCTTGGGGGGTAAAAAATCTTCCCATTACAGATCTGCCAGAAAGCTACCAAAACCAGGAGGGGTGGATTCTGACAGCTAATTTTTACAGATAAAACCTACTCATTCTATAGAAAATACAAAAGGTTTTTTTTAACCCAATGATTTTGTTTTGATTAAATTGTATAGGATTAAAATGTATATCAATTTTTTTTCTAAATTTAGAGAAATGTACAGATGGAACAGTGAGGTTGGTGGAGTCTCTCTCCACTCCTGGTATCAATAATGATGATTATTTACCTCTTAACAGACTTTGGAGTCTACTAATTTCCTTCCATCTTAGTCATTGCAGAAAAACATGTTATTATTTTTAGATGGCTTTCTGGCCCTTTTTAGTAGAATGTGGAGATGGATGCAAGCTTCCCCTGCAATACAAAGCTTGATACAGGATTCTTCATCTTCTCAGATCTTTCATCCAATTAAAACTCCAGGCTTAAAACAAAAATTGCTGCTGGAACGTTAGGATGTGTCCGGCTGTATCTACAGTCAGTACGTGTTCATATTGCTGTCTTATATACATTGCCTCAATTCAAAAAAATCTTTAATATTAAATCCAAATACAGAAGCACATTTTTTTGGTGGCAAGATAATACAATGAAACATGTTTAAGAAATCTCTTGCAAAATCTGTCTTTTGGGATTCAGGGAAAACAAAGCAATATTAGACGTCAGAAGTTATAGTTTCCCTTGTAAAGATGAATAAAGAGGGAGACTGGTAAACATACTCAGTACTGTGAGGCAGGAAACACACTCCCTTCAGACGTTACTCTGACCTTTTTCTATCATGTTGCTTGATCTCCACAAGCCCTCAGATACTGTGCCAGTTGGCATCCTACTGAAACCTTGTGTACTTGATGTGAAAGGGACAATACCACCAGACTTCAAGGCAGTAGACCAAATAACTAAGTCACAAAGGCCTCAAGTGTGGGGAGGGTTGTATGTGCCCCTAGAGAAAATCACCTCCTAAACCAGGAATGAGCATCCTCTCACAATAATGCCAATTTGCCCTTCCACACAATTTGCCCTTTTTTATAAAAAGGTGAACACTAAGGGGCCCACAGCTTTGGGTGTAATGGGAACTGTCCTGTTCATTACAGGATGGTCAGCAACATCCCTGGCCTCTCTTGACTAGATGCGTGTAGAATCATCCAAGTTGTGACAACTCATACTGTTTCCAGATATTTCCAAGTCCTCTGGGAACAAAAGCACCCTCCAGCTGAGAACCACTTTTCTTGAGCACAAGCAGAAACATGCCAGGAGTCATGAGCCCTGTGCTAAGAGCACTTCCTCTTCATTCTATTGGCCAAAACCAGTTTCATGAAGAATGAGTCAAGAGGAGGGGCGGCCACCTGTTTGTGGCAGTGACATGGGAGGGGATATGATTACAGGGAAGTAAGAAGACCTGGATTATTAAAACAATAAATCTACCTTAATAGCTATGAGTTCAAGAGCTTCACTCTGGTACAGACCCTCTTCCAAGGCTATAATAATGTTTTTCATTATTTGTGATGTTATTAGCACAAGCTCCCAGGACTTAGATCCTGTTACTATGACTACTTCCCCTTTGGTCTGATTATTTGCAGTGCCTCTTAGACATAATAGGTATCACATAAATAAAATAACAGTACCTTTATGCTTTATATATTGGGGTTTTCCAGTATAACTCACAAGCAATACAATCTAAAAATTCTTTATACTGTAATGTTAAGTTCTATAAATGATAATAGTTATGTCACACCTTAAAAGGTATATTCACACATAACCTTCACACATCTATATATATAAAAACCTAATATGCAAATTATCCCCTCGGGAGTTTGACTGGGAGACCGGGAGTTTGATAGCTTGCTATGATGTACGCTGACCACCAGGGGTGGGGTGGAACAAAGGAAGGATCCAGCCAGCATATGGGGAAGGGAGGCCCCAGCCAGCAGCTGGCAGCCAGGGAAGGAAGGCCCTGTCTGGCAATCAGCCCTGATCGCTGGCCAGGCCTAGGGACCCTACACATGCATGAATTTCATTCACTGGGCCTCTAGTGTACATATAAAGAGAGAACATAGAATAACTGCTTGATGTAAAATAATACAAATGCAACACCTATGCTCTCTGAATGAGAATTGTATGCATGTGAGGTACACATTAAGTAACACAGTTGAAGATCTAATTCTTTTCAATTGAGAATACAGGTTGCGGATATTGGTAAATATTTTTTTAAAAAGAGAAACAACTGATTTGTTAGAGGGAAAACACAAGGAAACTAATTTTGTCTTTTATATTTAGGTAACTTTGAGCAAAATCATTTAATCCGTGTTTCAGTTTATTCAGCCACCATGTATATTAGGCTGCATTATATGAAATTGCCAATATTCAATTGTTGGGGATTCTTTTCTCTTTAAACAGCAATTTCATGTGATTTAATACAACAGATGATGTCAGTCCTACAATGATTTTTAGAGGGTTAAAAGAGTCAATATTAGCTGATTTTGAGTCAAACTAAGACATGGGGAGAAATACAGAAATTATGACACTCTGTCAGGATACTCTCTCAGCAATGGCACCACAGCATTTTCCAGGAAGCATCTGCTCCTTTTTAATAACTTTGATCAAATTCCAAATGACAAAAATGAGATCACACAAAAATTAGAGAGTTTCTGGAAACAGCTGAAGGTGGCAAGAAGATGGAAAAAGTGTAAAAGAAAAGAAAATTTTCTTTAAAAACAGAATGAAGAATAGAACAAAAGATTAAAAATGAAGTCAGGGTCTCTTCTGAAATATTCCTGTCGGGGGATGGATGACTCTGTTTTGGATTTTCTAAAGCAATCAACCCTAGAAATAAACACAATTAAAATGCTGCCTTTTGAAGCTGGATAAAAAAATGAGTCATGTTCTGAGGCAAGTTTCCTAAAAAGAGAACTTCAAAAGAAGGAGGTGATAAAGAGATAATATGAGCACAAGTTGTCATTAAATTCCTTAATTATGAGAATGGCTCAATTGTGACTCAGTTCCTATACTCAGTTTTAAGAGTACAAAATAAACAGAATCCTTCTTTAAAGAGCAGTAAAAAAAAAAAAAAATGAAAACACTGTAATACTTAGATTAGTGTTTCCAAAACCCAATTAAGCATGAGAATTATTTTCTTAAGATAAAAAATAAAGTACAGAAACCACACCCCAGTTGACAAAATTAGAATCTCTAAGCTTGAGGTTTGTTTTCCCCCCACAAAATCCACAATTCGTTTTAATCACTTAAGTTAGAAAAAAGCTCAGTTAAACCTATGAGCTGTTCTTTTTCATTTATTTTAACTGATCTTCTTTCCACATACCAGAAGCCATCTTTTTCCAGATTCTTTTGCCTATTCTCGCCGTGGTGGTTAATAACTATTCATCTTGCCAAAACAGAACACAAGAGTGTGGGGTGGCATACACAACAGAACTCATCTTCTCACAGCTCCGGAGGCTGGAAGTCAGGGGCAGCCTGGTTGGTTTCTGGGAGGACTGTCTTCTTGGCTTGTGGAGAGCCAGCCAGCTTCCCACGATGTCCTCAAATGGCCTTTTCTCTGCGCTTGGAGAGATACAGAGAGAGGGGCTGAGATTGCTCTTTGGTGTCTCTTCTCATAAAAACACCACTCTTCTGAGAGCGAAGTCTCACCCTGAAGATCTCATTTCATCTTAATTACTTCCTGAGAAGCCCCATCTCCAAACTCAGCTACACAGGGGGAATTTGGGGACACAAACATTCAGGCCAACATAATAGCCAATTACTTCACTCAGAAGAATTAATCTAATTGGTTTCAAGATGTTTTAGAGTATCATTTAAGATGGAGAAAAATACCTACCTTAATCCAAAATGAACTGTGTTTACATAATTTGTCTAAAATGCACAGGTATCCAGAACATTGTACAATGCCTCAAACATTCAGTAAGTGGTTGTATATTAAATATATTTCTTCTCCTTAGGAGGCCAAGGAGAATACTTACGATGTCCCTCCCTGAAACACTGGCCTGGTTCTCTAGCCTCCTGGGCAGAAGGTGGGATTGATGTGTTCCTTATAAAGAAACCTGGCTGGTGTGGCTCAGGTGCTTGGGTGTCGTCCTGTGCACCAAAATGTTGTTGGTTCTATTCCTGGTCAGGGCACATGCCCGCCTGATCCCCTGTAGGGGGCATGCAGGAGGCAGCCAATTGATGTTAAGTTCTGACACGGATGTTTCTCTCTCTCCCTCTCCCTTCCCCCCCTCTCTAAAAAAAATTCAATAAAAAAAAATATATTTATTATTGATTTTTTTTACAGAGAGGAAGGGAGAGGGATAGAGTTAGAAACATCGATGAGAGAAACATCAATCAGCTGCCTCTTGCTCACCCCCTACTGGGGATGTGCCTGCAACCAAGGTACATGCCCTTGACTAGAATCGAACCTGGGACCCTTCAGTCTGCAGGCCGACACTCTATCCACTGAGCCAAACCGGTTAGGGCAATACAAATATTTAAAATAAAAGAATGGAAGGAAGGAAGGAAGGAAGGAAGGAAGGAAGGAAGGAAGGAAGTTGAGGAAAGGACATGAGGAGATGAATATGCATTTGAAGAAGTCTCCATTTACAAAGACAATATTTTTTATAAGTAATTTACAAACACAAGTTATTAAATTTTTTCTTTTTTAGAAAGAAAAAATCTGCTGGATTTAAGCCATTCATGCTGTCTTCCTGATTAATTCCAGATCAGATTAGATAAGAAAGATTGGATACTGGTCAAATCAAAGAAAACAAATCTCAACATTAGTCACAGCAATTTCTAGGACTTTACTTGAAGAAGATACTCAGACATGAGGTTTGGTCAAAGACTCAGGAAAAGGTTGGTCACCAGAGAGCAATGTCCTCCCTCATGTCCTTCTCCTTTCTCAGCTCCTCTCTGAGTGTCAGTTGTTCTCCGAGTTGCATTCCTTGTCCTCTCCTCTTGCCTTGTGGACTTTACAAACAGAAAAATAAATTTCTGCCGAAAAACCTGTGCACATTTCCGGAGCTTCAGCAAGCTTCCCTGAAAAGTTGACTTACAAAAACATGATAGCAGTGAGCTATCCAAACGACATGATATGAAACCACCACGCAGGAAGCGGGGGTCATCGGAAGCTTAGAGAGTTCAACACATTTCTGAAGCCGAGACAGGGGAAGAAGCCGGTGCAGACGTTCAGGGGGCAGCTCTGCTGAGTGCCTGGCCCGCGGCCAGCATCTGTCACCACCTTATGAACGAGTGATTCTGCCGCCCAGCCCAGCGGAGCCTGCAGCTGGAACCTGCTGTAGCAGCATTCGAGCCCCCAGGTGAGGACCACCCCACCAGGTCTTTCCAAAAGTCCCAGTTTCCAAAATTGTGAGCAAAATTGGAAGATTTTTTTTTAAGGAAGTAAGTTTGGGGGTGATTTCTAACATAATTACAGTAACTGAGAGAGAAGAGCATCCACCTTCCTAGTAAGAGGAGTCCCATAAAGACAGAAGAGAGAAAACAGAAGACAAAATTGTTTTTTAAATTAGGACAAGAATATGATAAAGTTCACCAGTTTTCAAGAGAAAAAATAACTGCTCTATTAAACAAGGCCCACTGCGTGCTAAGCAAGTTGAATGAAAACAGATGTGAAATATATATTTAGTGAAATTTCAGGACATCAATATTTCCACCTCCATATCAGTCAGCTAAGCTACCAGGGGTTAGAGGGCAAAGTCAGGCAGCTACTCCCATCCCCATCTACCAAGAATGGCCTGGTTAATTTTTTAAATATTCTATGTCTAGATACACACACTTACATATCTGATTACTATACATTCATTAGACATTATGATTTAGAAACAAATTATGATTTGGCCCTATATTTCCTGACATAGGAAAAAAAAGATTATTGAGAGAAAAAAGCTGATTACAGAAGAGCTTGTGAAAAAGTTGTTGGAGAGTTTGCAAAAGAAAAATCAAAATTTGCTAGATTGGGTGATAAAATAAAGAACAAATAGGCTTAGTGGTCAAAGAGAACTGCAGTGATTGGGAATATGACAATTTCTAGACTGCCATTCACAATAAAACACTGATAAGAGAACTGGCCCGGATGGGTAAATCAAGCCCCTTCCCTATAACTGCTTGTTAGAAACAAACATTAATTAGCTTAATTCTTCACTCTAGTTAGCAATGCATTGAAAATGAGTTATTCATTTCTTGTAACACACAAATGCAATTTTTTTCATTGCTTTTTCTACATGAGTCAGAGATTAAATTGCTGATAATGCAAAGTTTCTATTCTGTCATTTATGCCATCGAGTTTTACTCTTAATAGTAAGTTTATAACACACACTAGAATCTAAGTAAAACAAAGGAAATGGAACAGAAAGTAAAGATTAACAGAGAAATGACAGATCAGGTATAATTTACTGTCTGCTGTTTAAAGTTTGTGAACTGCGTCAAAGTATGAGTATTGACCTCTAACCTTACCTTCTTAATCAATCACTGCAGGCGCTTGTGGGAGGCAACCAATTGATGTGTCTCTCACGTCAGTGTTTCTCTCTGTCTCTCTCCCTCCCTTCCACTCTTTCTAAAAATCAATGGGAAAAATATCCTCAGGTGAGGATTAACAACAAAACAAAAAACTTTTGTATATAATACGGTAAATGCATTATCTTACAGAATAATAAGTCCCAAAGTAGCATCAATTAAATCAGCATTTTAATATCAAGACTGTTCTTGACAACCTTAGGCTCACCTCTCATTTTATTAGGACTATTGTATCTCCAGCCACTGTGTCCCTATATAACAAAGTACAAATTAAGAAAACACACACACACAAAAGCAAAAACACATGCTGTCTTAAGTATCTTTTGTTTTTCTTCCTAAGTATCTTTTTGAGTAAAGATAACTTTCCCAAGAAACTTCTCCCCTGTGATTGCTCTCAGAATTTCATGCCATGCCCAGTCTAGCGAGGACAATGAAACTATGTATTGGCTTAAAGTATTTATTTCACGCCTTAAAATATATGAATCCCCCAACAGCTGAATAAAACTAGAGTTCTGACCACCAGAAAGATGAATGTAAGCGTGTTTTAGGAGAGCTATACCATCAGGGCCTGACACAATCATTAAGTAGCTATCTTCTTAGAATTACCACATCAGCTCCTTGGTGGGGCTAAAATAATCCCTTATTACTAACAAAAGATCTATGCATTTTCAAAACTCTGTGGGAGGGAATGTTGAAGTGGAAGATCTTTTGAAAATTCTGTATTTGTTCAAAATTATTTTTAGTGGCATATAATAAATTTTAAATAGATTTTTTTTCACAATCCAAAGACAAATCAGCACTTAAACTATTGGTTTATCCTCCTGATGTCTAATACTAGTTGGAATTATGTGATGTTTTAAAATACAACCATGCATTAGCCTGAGGTAGGTGAAAATGCAACCAATGAAAGTTCACTTTTGGAATATTCTTTTGGGTACTGAATGCATCCAGGAGGTTGAAGATATAGTCAGGACAAATATAAAGAGGGCCAAGAGAATCAGATAAGCATATTTTAGACAGTATACAGAAAACTACAAAAGTTCTCCATGAGAAAATCTGAAGAAAAAGACTAGCAGATATGTCAGACAAATTTTTAGAAAGCAAATAAATTCCAAAACTGCAAGGTATTGGAATTGCTGACAATAAAGATGAACATACTGCCAAATCTGGGATTATTTCCATGTTTCAGCCCAAATCCTAGATTATAAAGCAGCAAATCTGTAATCCAGCCCCATCCCAGACATCAACAGAGCAGAAGGATAAGGTGATAGTCTCCACACTAAGTCAGGTGGGCAGGGCCAGGCAGGTGGTATCTCACCAACTTCTGGGTCACTTTTCCTCTATGGGACAGATAGGTTGCAAGATCCAAAACCCATCAGGTGACAAGAGGACCTGAAAAGACCAATGTCAACACTTCTTTCATCAATTGTATGGAAGTGTGAACAGGCCCTCCTGACTCCTTCTTCTGGAGGCCGGGGTTGGGGAATAGGAGGATGTACTACATGCCTTGTTTTGACCACAGTAACCCAAATAAGTGGGTTTCTCCTCTTCTCTATTTACTTCTTCAAATATAAACTGCTTTTTTAATTCCCCAAACGAAGCTGTTGATTTGGAATGGATATATCTGGACAGCTGCTCTGACCCTGCATTTTTCTTCCCATTGCATTCCTCATGCCATTGGATCGAGTGCCTATCTTTGCAAAGCCTTGTGACCGACACATGATTAGCAGCAGGTGGAGGGGATGGGTAAAGCACCTTGTCTGTCTTCAGGGAGCTTTAAATAATGCACAGGAAGCTGTACGTTTCTGCTACTAGAAAGCATTCCACAGAGAAGACAAAGTCTCAATATCCCTAGTTTAACTTCAGATAGACCTTAAATGTGATGAGTTGTTTCATCACTTCTTTGTCCAAATAAAATACCTAATTCCTGGGTTTGGCATAGGAGAGATTGCCTTTTCAGGTGTATTGCTCCTTTTTCCTCTTCTTTTGAAAAGTAGTTTCAAAGAATCATCAGATTTCCAAATTTTAAGAAGTCTCACCCAGATCCATTGAATTAATTTGTCCTTCAAAGGCTTAAGTACTTTCATTTGCTTTTTAACCAGTACACAGCACTCTGAAGTCACCCTGAGGACAGGAACCACTGGCTCCTGGCTGATCAGAGCTGGAAACCATCTGCTTCCCCAGCTCTCCATGTTGCTATACCCTCAAGACACTTTCTAGTTTTCTGGTCAGAGGGGACAAATTCTTCTTTAGATTCCAACATTCCTCCCACACAGTCCACATGCTTTCAAAATGCCTTCTGTGCAATGCAGACATTATTAAAATGGCTCATCAAGTGGGGTGGGAAAGGGAATTTGGTACCCCAACTCTGGTTCCTGGCTAGCGGGAGTGTGGACATCAACTCCACCCACTGTTTCAATAACAGATGTCACCTCCCTCCCCCCTCACCACCCCCCCCCCAACACACACTTCACCCCACATGGTCCATTTTGAGTTCACTGCTTCAGGAGAGACATCTACTTACCTTTCACCCAGTCATCCTTCCTTCTCTCCAAACATCTTCCCTCCTCACATATATGTGTTTGTTATAATATGTGCTCAAATTATTCCTGAACTCTTATTCATTTTTTAAAGAACATGCCATACAACATACTGCATGGACATTTATTACTAAATAATAAACATCTAAGAAATTCTAAGTACTCTACAGAACTAAACAGAACTCTGTGTAGTAAAAAATTAACTTGTAACTCATTTGGGATTCAGTGTTGAACTGACTGGGACTGATATTCATTCTCCACAGATTCTCTTCCCATTGGTCAGCTTATTATAAACGACCATAAAGAGAACTTTCAGTGGAAAACTCATCTAGCCAGCTCTGCTCTGGCTATTTTTTTTAAAGATAAACAAGTAAATAAATAAAAATCATCCTCCCTCTTCTGGGAGGTTGTAAAGAATGGAAAGTTTCAGTTGCATGCATCTTCGGCATTAAATTCATCCTAAAGAAAAGCTCAGTGCTATAAGTAATCCACTGTAGTAATAGAGCTCTGAGTATTCATAGGAACCACATTGTAATTTTTTATATTTATTCTATCAAAAGAGCTAGAGTAGGTAGGAACTCACCATTCACTTGTGCATGGGACAGTTTCTATAATGTTGTGAAAGATGTTTTTGTTGCTGTTTTCATCAAAGTGTAAGAAAATGAAAGAAAAAGAGTCTCCTGAGGATGATATACACTTGGGCCTACTATGTGTCACACAGATAGTCTATATATTGTAAATATTTGCCATATGACATATATTGTACTTACAGTAATCTTATGTAGTCTTTATAAGAAGCCTGAGTGGTAGGTAATATCCACATTTGATGCATAGGACCCAGAAGCTCAGTGAGCTTAGGTAATGAACTCAAAGTCACACAGCCAGGAGGAGTAGAACAATTGGTCTAAGTAGTCCAAAGCCCACGTGCTTTCCACGCGATCATGGAAGAAAACAGGATCCTAGTGAACTGTATCTAGTGAAGATCAGTCAAACAGATGCTCTACCCAAGTCATCTCTAGAATGTTGGCTATTGCCAGAGGTGAGGCAGACGCTGGAACCAAAAGAGTTTAACCATCAGCAGCTGAGCTAGAAACAAACAAGCACAGAAGGAAAACCCTCAAGAACGGAGAGTCAGTTAACATCTAACACACTAAGAATGGGTTAATGTGACTACATGTCATGCTGCATGAGATTTACAAAAAGAAGCTGCCTAAACTTCGTATAAAAGAAGGGACGTAGTCGCTCTTACTAGGTGCACGCACTCGGATGTGATCCAAGACGGTGTCTATTTCCTGTGGGAGGGAAGGTCGGCACTCCCTGCAGTGCCCTGGGTGTGCACCTCCAATATGCTGGAAGTAGCAGTTTAATGAAAGGTAACGATCTATAAATTATCTTCCCCAAATGACAAGCAGGAAAGCTAGCATACTATTTTCTGCTGACATAAAATGTCCATCAACAACCAGTGTCAAGCAGTAGAAACAACTCCAAAAGAAAGGTATTGTACAACAGAGCTACTGCTAAAACCGTAAGAAAAGCAACCACAGTCTATGCAAACAGATCATGAAAACATTATTTTGAATCACCCTTAATGACGACAAACACAGCCTCGCCAAATGAGTGAACCACCAGGAGAAATTCAACCAATGGAACCTGCTGGCAGCCTCCATAATGATTCCATTTCTTAGAGCCTTTGCAGGGAAAGCAACTTTGGAGGAGAAGGCGGAGAGAAACGCTTCATCAATTTCCTTTAAAGACCCTTGCTGCTTACAAAATTAGAAATCAATCTTTTGTGTGTTGCTTAAGAGCTAAGACAGTGGAAGCAAATGGAAGAAAATATTCTTTCAAATACACACTTCTATTGTCGACGTTAAACAACAGATCATTAAAGCAATCAGAACCAGTGCAATTTTCTCCAAATACACAAAAACATCAGAGCTAATCAACTGTCATATTGTCAGGCTCAATCACCCACAAGCCTGTCCTCACTACTCTAGCAATTTTCTTCCTCTCCTGTTACTTCAAACATTGACTTTGAAGGTAAATAAGGAATAAATTTATTTTGAAGGGTGTTGAATGTATGAGCCTTTTAACAAAAGGACATTTGCAAAAAGGAGAAAAAAAGCATGTGTCATGATAAAGGTAAAATAACACAATCTCTTACCACCTTACAATTCTTAGAAAATAAGAGTTTTAAATTAAAGCCACAGTAACACAGTTCAGAGGAGAAGGGCTTCGGTTACATTTCAAGTTAATTTGTCTTCTGAATCATCCCAAAACATTTAAATCTAGTATAAATTCACCTTACATTATGTTATTCTTCTGGAAAAGGCATAAAATAAAGCTCTCCATTAATTTTTAAAACATGGCAATCTCAGCATCATGAAATGTAAATAAGAACCAACAGCAGGATGGGTATGGCAAAACAAAAAGCTTCAAAGACAGAGTCAACAGAAGGGTAGGAATTTGTCTTCTCCCAGGACCAGACATTAATTAGTTTTACTGATTTCAATGCTTCCCTGGAAATACCGAAGATCTGGGTTGAAATGGCTCTGTGCTATTCAGCCATTAAAAGAGATGGGCTTCTTTTTCTTTTTAGGCTTCCACTGATTCTGATTTACACACACTTGGTGAGTAAAAGGAGTTGCTAAGGGACTTTTTCTAATGTACAAAGTTTTCTGAAAATCCCAATATCTAGCTGAAAAATCTGCTTCAGTATTTAGCAAACATAAAGCATATGGTCTGGGAGGTTTCTTCTACACATTTTGAAACTAAAGCTTTTAAAGAAAGCAGCTTAAATAAACTCCCTAAAATCCCCTTATAAGTGAATTAGAAATTTGTGAAAAATATCCCAAAGGTAGCTGCCTTCATACATCAGAATTAATTTTCCATTGAAGAGTTTGATGAGATATAGCATAATCTGTCATTAAACTTTTCAATACTGGACAAACTTACACACATAGAACCAAAAGTTTACTTTCAGTTTCAAACTGGCTTCAAATATGTTAGATTAAAAATTCATCATAAAATATGTATAGCAGATGTATTCGTTTTCTGTTGCTGTGTAACAAATTACCACAAATTCAGTATCTTCTAACAACATCTGTTTATTATTTCACAGTTTCAAAGACTGAATGGTCATAATTGGTTCTACTCAGCTTCTCCCCCAGATTGACATCCAGGTGGTAAATGAAGCTGGGGTCACATCTAGAACTCGGATCCTCTTCCAAACTCATTCAAGTTTGGGCCAGCATTATGTTCCTTGTGGTTGTAGGACTGAGGTTCCTGTTTCCTTGCTGGCTATAAACTGGAGGCTGTTCTCAATTGCTGGAGGCCACCTGCTCTCTTCCCCACATGGTCCACAGCTTCTTCAAGAGCAGCATAAGACTCTTCCTCACTCTTGATCTCTTTATCTCTTTTGAGAAATCACCTGAAATCTATATGATCATATTAATCGATGTCAGCCTAATACATTTAATTTTAAAAAGGGGGAAAAAGAATTCACCTGGATAGATCAGGTTCTGGAGGTCAGGGGGCTGGAATCGAAAGTTTCAATCCTCTAATTACCTGGTTGGTTGCACTGGCATTCAACTCCATCCTTGGGTGCTATCCAGAAAACACCTCACTAACATAACAAAAGACACCTGTATCACTTTCAGCATTTAGGAAATTCTAAGGCAGTGGTTCTGGATGAGGCCCAGAAATCAGGATTTTAAAAAGATTCCCAGGTGATTCTAATGTGCAGCCAACGTTGAGAACCACTGTTCTAAGGGGTTTGGGAACTGTGAGCCAAGAACTGTGGACTAAGACCAAATATATATGAGAAATAGATTTTGATCATCTGAATGATCACAACATTGCAGCCCCTAAGAGTACAAATTTGTCCCTGGTTAAGGCTATAGAAAGAAGCTGAAACAAAACTCTCAGTTACCATATGAAAGTGAAAAATGAACTGTATTGATATCGGCAAGCATCAGCAGGAGGTTCCAGGTTGAGGTTAATGGAGTGGGATGGGATTTTGAAATCCTTTTCCATATTCACCAGCTGTATCCCAAACATTGGCTACTCTTGGGGGCGTTTAATCCAAATGCTTGTCATGTTTGATGTTCCTCATTGTGTGTTATGCTTTTCCATGTATCAGTTATCTATTTGCCTGGGCTATTTTTTTCCTTGCTGAAGTTGCCAAATTCTACGTGGGTGGTACTAGGTACGTAGCCGTGTTGCAGGCTGGGTTAGTCCAAGCTAAACAGTTCAATGGGGGAGAGGGCTTTTTCTTATACTCCTTTGCTAGAGCCCATTAATGCTTATGGCTGGGGTAAGGATGGGGAGATATATACATTGTTCGTGGTCATCAATTCTGGAGATTAAGCCTATGGTGATAGGTGTGAACAACCCATAATGCAGACTGTAGTAAGGTTTCTTAAGTGAAAGTACGGGGAAGGAGAATTCTGAAAGCGACTCTTTCAAATGGAATCAGTAGATCCAAATTTATTGAAGTTGGAAGGAAGATTTTACGTCTGTCATTGCAGAGCACAAAGATTTAGGTCAGGATCAAAAGAGAGGCCAGAAATTAGCACATGGACAAGAATTCAAAACACAAAATTTATATTATTCATATAACTTTATGTATATGAAATCTTCAAGTATACCTGACTCACAGCAATAAAACAAGTGATCTGAGATTTATAGCCTTTTCCTCTTGAAATTCTGACCTCATGGGTGTCAGGAATTGTTAGGCCAGATGACAAGCTCATTTTACTCTTCCATAAACTTTTCTATTAGCTCACAATGTTCATAATACCAAAAGGTCACTTAAGAAAATTATTACTTTTCTTAAAAACTAATGTCTTATTTTGGTAGCACTTAATATTTTCACCATTCCAGGGAAGGAGAACATCCAGCCCACGGTTCATATAAGGCCTGAAAAATCATATGGTCTGGCCCTGCTAAGGCATTAGGGTTGAGTAAATTAAATGTTTGACCAAATATAGCAGGCTAATTTTTAAGTTGATAATTTTGTGTGTCCCACAAGTGATGTTACATGTATCCAAATGGCCTTTGGCAGAAAAAAGGTTCCCTACCCCTGGGCCAGCAAAAAAGGAACATAACACTTGTAAAGTCAGATTCCTAGTTGGACCTTTTAAAAACAAAGAGAAGTTTCTAGAATGTTGTAACTACCTAGTTATTCAAACTATTTCGATCATAGTTATGAACTTTTTGAAGTAATTTTACTTCTTTTCCATGCAATACATTAGGGACTTCAACCCTTTTGTTTTATTAAAATGCAAAATAACTGCAGCATCCTGCTCTTTTGGAAAATTCAATTACATTGAAAATCAAATACAGAATATTGCGCCTGAGCTATGGTGATTCAGTGAGTTACAAATGTATGCAGATGATCATGGAAGAAAACAGACACAGTAATAATGGCAGCTGCAATTTGCTCATCACTTTCCCATTTACAAATCACTCCCATGAATGTAAAGTTATTCTTCCACCCAATGTTCTATATCCACCCCCACCCCTGTCCTCTCAACCTCCCAAATAAGAGGATTTCAGCAGTCGATTACTAGAATCAAGAAAAACTATTTAAATGTTGTTTGTTGGTGAAGCATGTTTACCAGTTTATACATTTTTGTCCCTAACTATATGATTCACATGAAGAGTATGTGTGTGAATTAGATTTCATGACCCTCAAATATTCCTTTCCTACCTTTCAAACAATTAAGACGAAGTTCACAGTTCAAAAGACTGGTGTCCGGATCCCAGGTTATAGCAGACAGTTCTATCTTAACCTCTCCCACCTGGGACTCCCGTAATGCTGACCACAGAAGGCAGGTGACGTTCCCCACATTTGCAAATTCCTGTCTGGCTTCTCGCCTTGAAAGGCCTGGGGAGGGGTTATTGTGTCAAACTATGACCAGCAAAGATGTGTCTGCAGGCTGTGAACTCCATGAGCACACTCTCCTCGCAGTCAAGAAGACTCTTCAAGTTTCCTAATGCTCTTTCGTGGCCTCTGAGTTGTAATAAATTATCAGGCATTTTTTGTTGCAAAAAAATTAAAAGAATTAGAAAACCTCACATAGTTCACTAATGACTAAATGACTTAATCTGCTAAATGATACTTTTTATCAGATTAATTTTGAGAGACTACCCATTTATTGATATTTAAGAACTCTCTGTCCCCAATGTTCTACTTATTGACTAATTAAACTCAAGGTGGAATAGAAATAGATTTGCAAATATTGGAGTCTTTTCCGTACAATTAGGAATAACATTTAATGGTACCATGAAAAGAGTGCCTCCCCTCCATGAGCCAAATGACCACATGAAATACATTAGGCAAAATCCCAGAGCTTAACAATTGATTTTTTTCTGCAAATTGTGCAAGCAGAGTGCAACACCATAAACAACCAGTACTTTCAGATGAGGGTGATAATTAACAGGACAAGCTTACGAAAGAATAAAAACAATGAAAATGAATCCAGTTCACCTTGAAAAACGACCCTGAGTGACAAGTTAATATGGTTGCTAAGGAAACATCAACTGCTTACAAAAGAGGATTAATGGCGAGAAGGAACTAGACTCAAATAACAGACTGCTCTCGTGTTTGCATTGTTCCGGCAGGATAACAAATAGAGGAGGGCCTGCCAATTGAATCTGCAATATCCAAGCAATGCCACACATAATTATTTAATATGTATGACAGATGTGGCTTCCCACTAGAAAGATGGGAAAGCACCAAATATGTTCCCCCAAAATGCACTGGTTTAAGGTACACAAAATACATGCTAAACTGATGCAGAAGATAAGGCCACACACCCAATATATATGAAATAAGGTAAGTCTACTAAGTAAACAGAAGTTTGTCTAATGAAATTCTTCTAACAGCTTGAAGAAATCAGTGTCTTTTTTTCTAATTTCTTCTTCTTATATTTTGGGTTCTTGTACATTCTCATTAAGGAATGTCATTTAAAGGTGGAATTTAGATGGAAAACTCAAAGGTTATTGCTTTATTTGCATTTTGGCTCCTTTAAAACACAAAGCAATAAAAATTCTGACTTGTAGACTCACTGGCCCATAAAACATCTTAGTCTTTGGCAGAGAAGGTGGAGGACAGGCTCCCAGTGCCAGGATGTGCAGGAACCTCTTTCATCTGGGAGAATGGATCAGAGCCCACCCTCAGCCTGTCTTGGGAGGGATGGTTATGAAATCGTTATGGAATCGTGTCTCTGGGGTTGTTGGCTGGTCTGCATCTTCTGCCTGGTGGCCCATGAAGAGGTGAGAGAGACGGGGGCTCCTGACCTTGAACTCCAATAGAGGTTTGAATAATATTTTACAGAGATAGCCAGTAAGCATCCAAAAAGAGCATTACATATGTTTCCTCCCCACCCCCTCATTGACCTCTCCCTGGCCACCTCCCCCCCCGTCCCCCCCCCCCGACACACACACATGCCTCCCTAGTGTCTGTGTCTATAGGTTATGCTTATATGCATGAATACCAAGTCCTCTGGTTGACCTCTTACCCTGCCCTCCTCCCCTGCCCTCCCTCTGAAGTTTGACGGTCTACTCTATATTTTTCTGTCTCTGGATCTGTTTTTGTTCATCAGTTTATGTTGTTCATCATATTCCATACTAGAGGCCCGGTGCATGAAAATTTGTACACTTGTGGTGCGGGGGGCAACTCTCAGCCTGGCCTGTGCCCTCTTGCAGTCCGGGACCCTTGGGGGATGTCTGACTGGCAGCTTGTTGGACATCCTTAGTGCTGCTGAGGAGGCGGGAGAAGTTCCTGCCACCACCGCTGAGCTTGCAGCCATCAGCCTGGCTTGTGGCTGAGGGGAGCTCCCCCTGTGGGAGTACACTGACCACCAGGAGGCAGCTCCTGCATTGAGTGTCTGCCCCCTGGTGGTCAGTGTGTGTCATGGTGACTGGTAGTTCCACTGTTAGGGTCAATTCAAATATTACCCTTTTATTATATAGGAAATGAGTGAGATCATGTGATATTTATCTTTTTCTGACTGATTTATTTCACTTAGCATAATGCTTTCCAGGTCCATCCATGCTGTTATGAATGGTAAGAATTCTTTCTTTTTTATGGCAGTGTAGTATTCCATTGCATAGATGTACCACAGTTTTCTAATCCACTCATCTGCTGATGGGCACTTAGGTTGTTTCCAAATCTTAGCTATTGTAAATTGTGCTGCTATGAATATAGGGGTGCATATGTCCTTTCTGATTGGTGTTTCTGATTTCTTGAGATATATTCCTAGAAGTGTGATCACTGGGTCAAATGGGAGTTCCATTTTTATTTTTTTGAGGGAACTCTATACTGTTTTCCACAGTGGCTGCACTAGTCTGCATTCCCACCAGCAGTGTGAGAGGGTTCCTTTTTCTCCACATCCTCATAAGCACTTACGTTTGTTGATTTGTTGATGATAGCCATTCTGACAGGTGTGAGATGGTATCTTATTGTTGTTTTGTTTTGCATCTCTCGGATTATTAGTGACTTTGAGCATGTTTTCATATGTCTCTGGGCCTTCTTTATGTTCTCTTCGAAAAGTATCTATTTAGGTCCATTGCCCATTTTTTGATTGGGTTGTTTATCTTCCTTTTGTTAAGTTGTATGAGTTCCCTGTAAATGTTGGAGATTAAACCCTTATCAGTGATATCATTGGCAAATATGTTCTCCCACGTAGTGAGCTTTCTTCTTGTTTTGATGATGGTTTCTTTTGTTGTGCAGAAGCTTTTTATTTTGATGTAGTCCACTTGTTTATTTTCTCCTTAGTTTCCATTGCCCTAGGAGCTGTATCAGTGAAGATATTGTTACAACATATGTCTGATATTTTGCTGCCTATGGATTCTTCTAAGATTTTTATGGTTTCCCAACTTACGTCTAAGTCCTTTATTCATTTTGAGTTTATTTTTGTGTATGGTGTGAGTTGGTGATCTAGTTTCATTTTTTTGCATGTGTCTGTCCAATTTTCTCAACACCATTTATTGAAGAGACTGTCTTGACTCCATTGTATGCTCTTGCATAACTCATATTCTTGAACCCACATGAAAGCATCAGAAAGTACAGTTTCTCCCTTGAGGCCCTTAGAGAAACTCCCACCCAGGAATTCTCCTGCTTCCTAACCATGTCTCCCCAGCAGCCCGTTCCCTTCCCACGGTGACACTTTCGTCTTCTCTGCCTTTGGAAAGCTCACCTTTCCTCAGACCTCCCCCCCACCCCCACCCCAATTTCAGAAAAATTCTACCCTCCCCAACGAGAAAGGAGTCTGCTGTCTTTATCTCTTTTGCATGTTGCACACTCTGCCATCCCAGATTTCATTCTTTCCAGCGTTCCTCCGACTCAGAAATAAGGCCTGGGCATCACTGTACTCAAGGATCGTTGTTTCCTTCCTGCGCTGCTTTCCCTACAGAGCGCTCTCCCCTCGCATAAAGGAACAGGGGTTCTGCCTGAGCTATCAGAGCACAGGCAGCGTAATGGAGCTCCGTGGGACTCCCAAAGCCTCCCCCGTGGAGGAGAGAGAGTGTCGGTCACACAGACTCCCTTGTCTGGGGCCTAAGGTCTTGTTCTCAGAAATGCTGGGACACATCCACAGAGTTGTTTGACCCACAGCTACTTTTACCAACTAGGTTTCTGTCTGACCATCCTGGCTGAATTATTAGTAAAATTGTTAGACAATTTGGTCATAAGAACAACAGGACTGCAGATGACCAAAAAATGGACAGAATTCTTATAGTCCCATTATTGACAATAAGTTCATTGTAAAGGTAACTGACATATGAAAAGATGCTCAACTTCACTAGCTACAGGGAAAATGCACATTAAAACCACAATGAGATACCACCTCACACCTGTCAGAATGGCTATTATCAACAAGACAAGAAGTTACAAGTGTTAGAATCTTTATACACTGCTCGTGGGAATATAAACGAACAGCCACTATGGAAAACAGTATGGAAATTTCTCAAAAAATTAAGAGTAGAGCTATCGTATTACCTAAAAATGTCTCTTCTGGGAATCTACCCACAAATTTTGAAAACATTTATTTGAAAATATATATGGTCCCCTTTGTTCCCTGCAGCATTATTCATGGTGGCTAAGACATGGAAACAACCAAAGTGACTTTCAGTAGATGACTAGATAAAGAAGATGCGGTACATATACTGGTATAGAATGGAATACTACTCAGCCAGAAGAAAAGATGAAATACTGCCACTTGCGACAAATGGATGGACCTTGAGACTATTATGCTAAGCAAAATAAGTCAGTCAGAAAAAGCTAAGAACTATATGATTTCACTCACATGTGGGATATAAAGCTGAAAGCAACAAATGAACAAATAAGACCAACAAACTCACAGACACAGACAACAGTATGCTGGTTACCAGAGGGAAGGGGTGTGGGCAGGTAGTAAAGGTAAAGGGGCCAAATATATGGTGACGGATGAAGACTTGAGTTTGGATAATGAACACACAATACAATATACAGATGATATATCATAGAATTGTGCACTTGAAACCTATACAATTTTATTAAGCAATGTCACCCCAATAAATTTAATAAAATTTTAAAAAGAAATATTTTCAACTGCATAAACTTACAAATCCAAAAGAAAGTAGCTGTAGCCAAGCACTGACCTCAGACACAAACAAACCAAGAGGTCACTGGTATGATTCCCAGTCAGGGCACAGGCCAAGTCCCCTATTGGGGGCCATGCAAGAGGCAGCTGATTGATGTTTCTCTCTCTCTCTCTTCCTCTCCCTTCCTCTCTCTCTGAAAAATAAATCCATATATATAAAACCCTAATATGCAAATAGACCGACCGGCAGAACAACTGAAAAACCAAACAACTGATCGCTATGATGTGTGCTGACCACCACAGGGCATGCGCAGAATATGGCGGATGTTGGCAGCAGGTGGCAGAGCGTGGAAAATGGCGGGCATCGACCGCAGTGGGATGGTGGAGCAGGTGAGCGGGAGCGCCAGACCAAGGAGAGGCACCAGTCGCTGTCATCAGGGCGAGCCTCTGGTGGTTACTGAAAATTCTTTGCTCCTGCACCTGTGGTCCTGCCAGGCAATTGAACCCACTGCCAGCACCCAGCGCCCGGCCCCGATCACTTGTTGCCGTCAGTGGGGGTGAGCAGCTGCTCCTGAGGGGCAATTGGGGCTGGCAGCCACCTCTTGCACTCGCTGCTGGCAATGGCCCTGCTTACACCTGCACTGGAGCCATTCGCTCCGCACCACCAGCGGTCAGCAGGTGCGAGCGGGGCCAGCACTGTCAGCACGTGGGAGTGGTGGTGGCGGGAGTGGGGCTGCCAGCAGGCAGGGGACCAGGAAGCCAAGGTGGGAGGGGTTGGGCGGGGGCGCAGAGGGAGGGCCAAGACCCACCCCTGTGCCCACCGCAGCTTCACGGCCCACAGTTCCTTTCAAGGTGCACTGGGCCCCTAGTATAAATATATTTTTAAGGAAAGTAGGTGTCGTCTAATCAACTATTTCATCCCAAATGTTGATTCACTCATTCAACAAATATTTAATGGACAGTAATTTCACGTTACTGGCAGGTAGCAGGGACCAAGAGCTAACAAACGACAGACAGAGCCGCCTGCTGTGGTGCAGGACCCGTCCCCTTTTTACACCCCAGCCCTGGCTCCTGCCGTGCTTCTTTATTGCTCCCCAAGGGAGAGCCTCCCAGGATCAGAGTTGGTGTGGGCATACCTGCTGAGCAACACCATCGCAGGCAGAAGCACGTGGGGAGTAGAGCCTGCTCCTCCCGCAGCCGACCCAACGTCCTCACCCACCCTCTAAACAGCTCTTAGTGCTGCTGCAGTTTTGGTTTGTAGACAAGCATCTACCTCAGACACAAACAAACTGAGGGTGCTTTCCCTTGTGAACGTGAGCTGGGTGGAGGCTGTCCACGACTTCTCCATGACAGCATGGAATTGGCAGGGACAGTGGCCACCAGTTCCCACAGTGAACTCATGTGGCAAACCTCAGGGCAGAGGAAAGGGGCCTCTCTTTCATCCACAACAAAATAACAGCACCTGGAGCAGGGAGGGAGCGGCCAAGCTGGCATGCTTCTCACTGTGCTCACAGCAATCACGCCTGCTGCTCTGAGCATGGCCAGGATGCCCTTGCTGCTCTCTGTGACCTCTGACAAACAGCGGCCAAGCAAGGCTCCACCTGACAGCATCCACCTCCGCAAAGGAAAGAGCTTTAAAAGGGCAAATGTCATTGCCAGCTCCCCAGGGAACTGGGCATAGCCCTAAGTGCCCTGTTGTCCACACCAGAGCATCTGCAGGAGGCATGTATCAGACGCAGTACAATCATACACGAAACATATTCTCCCTGCAGGGAGATGCCGGGGAAGCTAAGGGTACATGTTTCCAACAAGAAAAGATGTGGCCACACTTACACTTTCTCCCCTCTCTCCATCTAAGTTCTGAAATCATTTTCATCTTTGCCTGCATTTTCCCCATCCCTTTCCTCTCTATACATGTTTGCTCTTTGCTCACTAAACTATAAAGATTTTGTATCCTTACCTCCAGAATAACTTGAGCCTCAGGAAAGAAGGTGAGCGGGTTTGGGAGCTGATGGAAGCTCTGATACCTCTAGAATCCTGTGAGAAACAGGTGTTACCTGAGGGTGAGGGTGTCCTCACACATAGTCCCAGCTTTGTCTGCTTTGTCCCCGTTTCCAGTGGCAGGCGATGGAGAAAAGAGGCATTGATGGACAATTGGGAAAAGATGGCAGCACAGTGGAGGACCAGAAATGGCTCCTCGTGGAATAACTCAATGTCCTAGGTAGGACAGAGAAGAGGGAAGACAACCCTCTCCTCCCCCAAGTCTACCCCATCCCCAATGCCACACAGATATTGAAAAAGCTACCATGATGAGCCCAAACTTTAGGCAAAGATTGTTATGACGAAATAGAACTATACATTTCTTTAACTCACTTTATACTTTGAGTCTTTATTGAGTGATGAAAATGGAATTTTAATCCATTTAGCCCATCTCTGTTCTGAGGTTACACAAATTCTGGAGGGCTCCCACAGTGCCGAGGTTGGTGTGGCCTGGGAGGACAGGCATCACATGAGAGATTCCCATCAGATGGTGGCCAACAGTCGACCAGATAGATGTCATCTGTGCTTCCTGATTGCAGGGGCCTCAGGGCCAGCTCTTCCCCAGCTGTCGCTAGTTCTCTGGATAACATTCCATTGTATGTATTTACCACATGTTGTTTATCCATTCCTCTGTCCATGGACACGGGTTACTTCCACACCTTGGCTAGTAGGAGTAATGCTGCAATGAATTCGAGAATGCAAATACTGCCTCAAGATCCTGATTGGGATTCTCTTAGAGATAGACCCAGAAGTAGGATTGATGGATCATATGGTGGTTGTATTTTTAATTTTTCAAGGAACTTCCATACTGTTTTCCATATTTGCTGTACCATCATCTTGGATATGAGACCAAAGGCACAGGTAACAAAAGCAAAACTAATCGAGTGGGACTCCAGCAAAGTAAAGCGCTTCTGCACAGAAAGACTGCAATCAACGGAATGAAAACCATCAGCTACTGGATGGGAGAAAATATTCACAAAACATGCGTCTGATAAGGGATTCATTTCCACAATATACAAGGAACTCCAACTACTCAATCATAAAAACCAACCAGATAAAAATACTCCATGATTTTTTAAAAGATTAAGACCATTACTATACTGTAAGTGAGGTCTTTTTGTCCTTTGAGTTTTTGTTTTTCTTATTGAACACCTTGGGTAAAGTGAGAAACAAGGGAAGGAAGAGGTCACAGAAAAGCAGTGAATGTTAATAAGCCAACAGAAGTCTATTATCTTTCATATTTTTATATTCATATTCAATATTTTTTGGGGGAAATTATCTCACATGTTTTACATTTTCTGTTCCTTCAGGTCTTAAAAGTCTTCCACTACAGAATGAAAGGAAAACATTGAGAAAGAGTGGATCCTTCCACAAAGTGTCATAATCTGAATATTTTTCCAGAAATAAATAAAATTGAAATCGAGGGAGAAAGGTGTCTCCAGGCAAACACCGAATTTAGAGCCCATTGTTATTGCCAAGCGCTAATAATTATGCTGTCCCTGCCGGGCCCTCGCACCTCCGGAGGACTGATCTCCTTCTAGCAGCCCCCCTAAGCTCACTACCAATTGACCCCCCCTTGTGAAATTCCTCCTGCACATCTCTCCTTTCTTATTGGCCATGCCTATACTTAGAAAACCCTGTTTTAACCATCTTACAGACACTAGAAAACAAAATCTGTTCTAGAATAAATTGTTCCCCAAACGGGACATCTAGAAATCATACTATATCATCTTAAAGATACACAAATCAAAGGGGGTTGAAATGGCTTCTGGTAAGAGGCCATGAGTCACCCTCGCAGCGATCCCTGCTTCCCCAGGTAGGAATGCCTTTCCTTCGGAAGCTGCTCCTTCCCAGGCACCTGAGCACAGAGCACATGTAGCAGAGGGGTCGATGGGACACATGGCGAACCTTTCTGCTAACCCCACACCATGTGATTCACCTTCTCCTCATTTCTCTCTAACTCAAAATGTTTAATTCGAATTTTCAATGATTAGGAACCCAATTAACTTTAGGAAATGGTCACCTTGAAATTTTGTCATTTGAAATGGTCTGAAGAGTCAAAGAGATCACCGGTGAGTGTATTCAGTACCTATTCAACCACAAGTAAGTATTTTAATGCAAAAACAATGTTAATAATCACTCGTGAAAATCTAATTAAATGTTTACTTTCCATTTAATCCCAGACTTCCAGTAATAGATCCTTTTTGGTGCCATTTCTCACCCTTTTGTTTATACAATAAGTTAAACATCCCGGAAGCACCAATTGTCTTTGCTTTTCAAGGAGTTTAGTATTCAGATCCATCCTTTTCTTTTCATCTGCTAATTTATCTGTGTGAAAAATGCATGGGCATAAAATATCTTATTGTGAAAGGAAAATCTCTGCATGATTCATATTCTCCAGCGGCTGTGGAAGGCGCGTGCTCCGCTGTTGCACAGCCCTCCTCCCACTTCCGCTCATCGCCTGGGAGAGTAGCAGACCCTCTCCATGAAAAATTCATGAATGCAGACTGAGCTATAGCAGTAATGTAATCGACTTGAGAAAATTAATAAATTAGACTATGGAGTCATAAGTTGGGAAAAAAAGCTGAAATTTGCCGCTTCTTTCAACTGATTTTGGAAATGATTTGATTCCATCTGGTCTGTGCAGACTCCTCCCAGACAGGGTCAGCATCTGGCTGCACCCCTGGAACCTAAATTGTTTCCTTTCCCAATAGGAGAAACACTTCTTGGCTCTCAAAGTCTGGCATTGTCTCCCACGTGACCCCAAATCACCTTTCCTCAAACCCTGTTCATTGCTAACCAAAATATATGATTTCCCCTCCATATTTTTTGCACCCAAATGCTATGTCTAAAAGTGATCATGCCTCAGGCATCCAGAATCAGCAGACATGACTGCTGCTGCAGCACGTTTAGGTTCACTTTCTTCTTCGCGACGTTAGATCTTCTAGAAGGGGAGAACGTAGTGTGGGGATCAGAGCGTGGTGCACTGGAAGGCTCTGGGTTCAAATCCAGCCTACGCCTGGCTGTGTGACCTTGAGTAAGTTTCCACCTCTCTGCATCTCATCTGTGTACTGAGCACGTTTAAATAAGATGGGACAGGAAAACCACCCAGCACGTACCTGACACATAAGCCCCATCCTAGCCTTCAGATGCCTTCATAGTATACTTTATAGGAATCTTTGCATCATGTGTACAGCCTTAGTTCTCATCACCCACAATCCTGTTTGCTCAGTTAGCCATGTCCCTGAAGGCCCTCCCCTTGCTGTATGAGCACAATTTTAAGTCCTCTGAAAGACCCTTTAGCTTGGATTCTAATTCTCCTCTGGCAAGGACCTGTGTCCAAAACAACTAAAGTATAAAACAAGTGAGAGAGAATCAGACATGTGTGTCTTTGGGACTCTTGGGATTTTAATTTATGGAGGTGGTTAAGTGACAACACAGAGGCCCATGCTATTGAAAGCATTTATTACTTATACCTCTCAAGAGGAAGGGGCACTCATGCAGGGCCACTTGGGCAGCACCAGGGTAAGTGTGCTGTTGGTCAGGGGGCAGAAGCAGGAGCCAGGGGCAAGCCCGGGCCACAGCCTTTATTGGGGTTTCCACTGGGAGGGCAAGGCAGGCCAGGGAAACAAGTTGGGATTGGCTGGGTGAGTAACAGAGCTCCAGGAGCAGTCTCTAGCCGCCTGGCGCCTGGTGCTGGGGTGTGCGGGGCAGGGGGAATAGTGTCTGGTGTGTAAGTTAGTAAAGGGATTGTTGGGAGTATGAACTCAGAGTTGGTGATCTTCGTGAAAAAGGCATCTCCTTGCTAAGCCCTTGCCAACTCCAGGAAATGCTTACCCAGAGGGCAGTCTCTCCCCAGCCAGCACGAGCGATGTTTGAGATGTCAAAACATCATAAGTTTACGAAAATGACATGATTCATGCAATAGGGAAAAGAGAGAGGAAACCAGTGGCATGATGTTAAAGGGAAACATTTCAAAAATGGGGAAGAATTAATGCAACTTTTTACAGAGAAACACATTTCAGCTTTGAGACTCTGTTAATACAGTGAAACAATAAGTTCCTAAACGAATCTCTCATCAGTGGCTCTAAACAACTTCATCCATAGCAATTCCTTGTATTCACACCTACACCCACATCTCTACTTCCCAGCAAAAGGTCAGGCCCCCAAGCAGCATTCTCTCCTCACTGGTAGAACCATCCTTCTCTGAGGGCTTACCTTGTGTTAGAAACTGCCTCGCCCAGAGCTTTGAGCATCGGTACAACCAGGTCCCCTTCTAGGAGCTCATCATCACTGAAACCAGTTAATACAACACAGTGGGATTAGTAAAGCCTGTCTGAGTAGGTAGTAGATTAGAAGAGTAGATTAGCAGTGAGTTGGTAAGCAGGAAATTATGCAAGTCGGTGCCTGTCCCTGGTGAGTTCGAACGGAGATGTGTTGATTGTGAAGTACACACTGGACTCCATGAAAGATGAAAATATCTCATTAAGAATTGTTGTACTTGTCCAACCGGCATGCCTCAGTGGTTGAGCATTGACCTATGAACCCGGAGGTCATGATTTGATTCCCAGTCAGGGCACATACCTGGGTTGCAGGCTCGATCTCCATGGGGGGCATGAAGAAGATAGCTGATCAATGATTCTCTCTCATCATTGATGTTTCTATCTCTCTTTCCCTCTCCCTTCCTCTTTGAAATAAATAAAAATATGTATATTTTTAAAAGATTAAAAAAAGAATTGTTATATTAAAAATAAAATATAAATATATTTAAAAATTGTTATATTGATTACATGTTGGAATCAATGTTTATAATATTTGCATTTTAAAATTATTAAAATTAAATGTACATGTTTCTTTTTTCCTTTTTCAATGTGGCTATTAAATTTTTTGTGTTCCAAAGTCGCATTTATGACTTTAATTACATTTCTATTGAACAGTGATGATCTGACATACCACCGGCGGCCACCCCAATTGGCCCCTATCGGGACTGGGTGAGATGGCCCCGATCACCCTGATTGCCCCAATCACCGGCCAGGCCAAGGGACTCCAACTGTGCACAAATTCGTGCACCACGCCTCTAGTTAGTCATATATGTCAATATCAGGGGAAGTCATGGCTTCTTACACTCACTGATTTCCTCTCCCAATTTGGGGCATATTTATGTGTGGGTTTTGTCCCTTCAGGCTGCCACTTAGCACATAATTTTGTCTCAAGCTTTCCTTCTGTCATTTCTTTGACATTCACTGAAAAATTATCAGGGCTCCCAGGGGCATTTTGTCATTCCCCCTGGTGATCATTAACCAAATTGTGAGTTGGTTTCAAAAGCACCATTTTTAAGAGCTCTTTTTGGTCTGGTAAGCTCACAGTAAGTTAGACAAAGCAACACCAGCCAGGGCTGGTGTTTACTGTTTGTCATTCCATGACACTGGCTTTGACCCTGAGCAGGAGATGAACCACATCCTGACCATCCCTGGCCAGGAAACACCTGCAATGAACTAAATTTTAAGCAGAGACAAGTGATGGGATCAGCATATTTTTTGTGTGTGAACTGAAATAAAATCCACATGTAAAGTTTAAACTCTCTATTAATAAACTCTCTATATATTTATGGATCCTATATAAAATTTAGTATTCTTCTATGTATTTTAATAATAGGTGCTAACACCTTTAGGGTGCTTATATGTACCAAAGTGTCGTAGGCACTTCATATGTGTTGTTCCATGTAAGCCCAAAACACATTTATGAAATGCTATGGACTTAGTGGTGTGTTCCTCCAAAATTCCTAAGTTGAAGCCCTAACCCCCAATTTGATGGAGCCTTTGGGATGAGGTCATGAGGGTGTGGTCTTCATTATGGGGTTAGTGTCCTTATAAAAAGAGACCAGAGAGCTTGCTTCCAACCATCTCTCTCTCTCTCTCTCCTTCTCTCTCTCTCTCCATCCCTCCCTCCCTGCCCCGGGGGGAACAGACAACTGCCTGAAAGCCAGAAAGACAGCCCACACCTTGGATACAACCCTAATGGCATCCTGATCTTGGGTTTCCCAGTCTGTAGACTGTGAGAAATATGTTTCTTCTTAAAATCACCCAGTCTATGGTATTTTTTTAAGTCACACATGGAGAAGAATAAGACGTGAGATGAAGTACTGTATGATTATAGTTGAAGAAGAAACTTCACAAGGTCATTTTTCTACTGAGGAGGGTAAACCCACATCCCCTGATTTTAGTGTCCACACATCTTGCTTCCCCTCGGAGAGCCAAGCATGGAAAGAAAACCACCTTTCCATGAAAATGTGACCATTCTCATGTGAAGCTGTTCATACACTCAAGTCAACCTGGTCCTGGGATTCACGACACCCATCTTATTGTTATTGTACTGAGCCAAGTATCACAAATGATCACAAAAACTTCCAGGAGAGTAACAATTCAAAAGCTTTATATTACCTATTTGACCAGAATTTACCTCTATGTTAATTATCATAGTAAAAGAAATGTGTTTTTTAAAATTTTTTATTTAAAGTATTACATAAGTCTCCTTTTCCCCCTATTGACTCTCCCTGGCTGCTTCCACTCCACAGCACATGTCCCCATTTCCCTACTGTCCGTGTCCCTTTGTTATGCTCATTTGCATGCATACAAGCCCTTTGGTTGATCTCTAACCCCCCCTTCCCTCCCCCCTCCCACCCCCACTTTCCTTCTTAGGTTGGACAGTCTGTTCGATACTTCTATGTCTCTGGCAAAGTTAATGCTTTTTTAATAGGAATTACGTGGATACTGATTTTATCTTTTCATTCACTCAGTAGCAAGTTACATACTAGACTGGAAGTGAATAAATATTTTGCCTAAGGCATTCACTCTTTTTCATTCATTTATTCAATACAGACATATTTAGTGCCTACTCTGTGTCAGGCACTCTTTAAGGCATTAAGGAAACATTGATGAATAAACTAGGTAAAGATACCTGTCCTCATAGAATTTACATTCTGGTGGGAAGAGGGAGACTGATAGCAAACAAATAATCAATTAAATCAATACTTAAGTTCTGATGATGAGAAATTTTATGGAGAAAATAAAACAGACAAATGAATGAGGGGGTGGGAGCAGAGATGATCTCTTGAAGGTGCTAACATTTGAGTCAGAAATTTTGGGGGAAAACATTCCAGACAAAGAGAACAATGAGTGCTAAGTCCTTGAGTTGGAATTGACTTTCAGGTTCCAAGGAATAAGGAAAAAAAACTTTCTAGAGCCACTGTCCAATTTTCTTTGGGCTCAGTGGGATTTGCTTTAGACCCTAGGTATAAACCAATTTGCATGGCTGGATTAAATAACCCAGGGAACTCTGACCCATGTGCTTGGGCATTAAGGATGTCAAGTACCCATTTGGGTTTTGTTTATTTCTTCTTTCCTGCGAATGTCATCTGTACTTGAAATCTTCCCAGGGTTGACTTTAAAAAGGAAGCATAGGTCATTCAAATGAGAGAGCAAGCAGACGGGAGATGTTGTAATCAGAGCATTAATGATCATGATTGGATTTTGAACATCTTCCAAGAATACTCTTTGCATTCTCTTGCAACCTCTGTCGATCTGATTGATATATGCTAGAAATTATGATCTCATGTTACAATCTTGCATGGGTTTGCTGCTGGGATACTGGTGTTCTTCGGTGGCAGTAATAATGAGCATAATGAAGATCATTAAATTACTACAGCCATTAGCAGAGGAATTTGGGGTGGGAGATCTCATTTTCTTTTTATTTGTAAAGGGAAAAGTGTTTGCTAAATAACTTTGCATATTTAATGATATCTCAAGCAAGTATATTTAAATATTTATTTTAAAATGTAGTAAGCCATATTGGCTACTGGGGTTTGTTTTTCCTTATTCCATAGAGTTCCATAACCACCCTATTATTAGCTAACGTCATAGGGATGCTAATGATGCACCTTACTTGGGGTAGACAAGTATCCTTTCCTCAGAAGCTTTAAAAAAGAGCTAATTGCTACATTTCAATTTTAGAATTAAATTTTTTCATACAGGCCATTTTCCCCAGTGAATAGATACTATACTTATTTTTTTTAAAACCAAATTGCAAGTTGCTGCTGCAGTGTGTCTGCCATGGGCGGAAGTGGTATGTGATCCTGACAATCGCAGTGGTCAATTAAGAGAAGAAATTGCCTTTGCCGTGGATGATCTGGAAACCCAGAGATTCAGACATACATGGGGACTGAGGCACCTTTCTCAGGCTTATCTTAATGGGAGGACAGTGTCTATCAAGTGGGATTTATGGTCCTATGTAAACATGGACAGAGTGCTACAGATGCCTTGGTACTTTCTCAAGGGTCCACCTAGAATGCCTGGAATTCCAACATAATTTATTTTTGGGTGGTCGTTGGCATTTCGGAAAATCAGGACCACCCACCATGGTGCCTTGTTAAAGAATCAGGTTGGGCTGATCTTTACCAGCATCAACATTTTTTAAAGCAGAATTTCTGTGAAACATCCATCAACCCCAGAGCTGCTGGTGATGGTCTACTTAGCGTCTTGATTGAAAGGGCAGCATTGAACATCTTCTTGTGTGGTAAACTGGAGAAAAGAAACCATTCTTTTCAATAATTATCCAGAAGTCAGTAATGCCTAGCTAGAATGGAAAAGAATCTGTTTTTGCTCTTTCAAAGGATGATTAATATTCATCAATTGTCAACTATGCATACTTACAATCAGATAAGACAAACACTCAAGAGAATTGCCTTAGAAATTATTTTGTATTAGCTGAAAGACAAGTAAAATTTTACATTCTAAGCATAACCAGAGGATTATTTAATAGTTATATATATCTATTAAATAAATATGTAAATATGAGAATATATTATAGAATCTTCGCAAGTCATTTATGTTCAGAGCACTTGGAACTTTTGTTCATCATAAAGGATGTTGAGAATATTTTAGCTCAGTTAATATCATGTCTTTAAAGAAGACATATTAAACATTTCTTTAAGTTACAGGCTGGAAAATGTTTACAAAATCAATTCAAATCACTAGAATTACTTAAATCCATCTAGATTTTCTTTTAATCTAAACCTGGCTAAATAAGAATGATGATTAATTAGGAGCTTAATTTATTCTTTGGCGGCCTAAAAGGAGATATTTTAGGTTTGTTAGATAAATATTTGTTTTATATATGCCAGGTTCATGATGTCTGCAATTCTAGAAACACTGATGTCATTGACAATGGAATTTTATCATCACTTAGACATTTGTGACAGTATCAGAAAGGATAGAAATGTGTAATACAGCATTACATCAAATTTTGTGACAGAAGAGATCCTCATCACATACTATTGAAAGTTTTTTTAGTATTTAATTATTTAAATATTTTCAAAAGCATTTAAAACTGAGATTATTAGTATTATTCATTGCTTTCCCAGGTTGTAATGCTAACATATCCATTCATTTGTTAATTCAATGAGTGCCCACCATGTATGAGATTCATTCCAGACACTGGACATTTGCGATGAGCAAAACAGGAAGAAACTGTCCCAACTGTGAATGAAACTATCAAGTAAGCACAAAAGTTATAAAAATAGATGGGTCATCACATTGGCTGAAATGTGATGCATTAATGGCCTAAAAGGTTTCAGGAAATGACATTTGCTCTGAGAAGAATAAAGTATCAGGATAATTTCATGTGTGGCATAGTTGACCTGCCATAACTTATTTCTTAGGGGAAATATATTCCTTAACTAAAAATCTGATCATAATTTCTCACTTATTTTTTATTAAAGTGAAAAAAATCTACAAGTAGATTCACAAATAAGTAGATGGAATAATAAACACGAAAACCAGTCACAGTGCTCTGCATCCATGTTCCTCTAATATTCTTCAGAAATAGTTCAATTAGTTGATGGCTAAGAATTAGGAAAGGTATTTAAATACGATGTGAGCCAAAAGTAAAATCATTTTGGCACAATTGACTTGGCAACCAGATAGACGAACTAAACTCTCTCCATCCAGTTAAATGACTCAGTTATATGCAGGTCCAAGCTCACTGATCCTGATGGCTTCCTAAGGATGCATTTCAATACACCTATTACAGGAGCTGATTTAAAGTTATCCTATGATGTTACCAGATAATCAGATTTCCCCATCGCTCCCTGAAGAACGAGATTCTTGAGGTACTGCAGAAATAAGAATTTCCAGAAGCCCCCACAGTAGAATGAGGTGTGGTAAAAGGCTTTATATGAGTGAAGTTACATTTCTCAGCTTCCAAAGCCCCCTGCCTCTTAAGCCAGCCCTGGAAGAGGTACAGCTTGGGTTTCAGCAGAGCCAAAAGCAAGGCCAGTGCCCAGAACTTCCGTTCCATGTTGCAGCGGGTGTAGCTCAGAATCCAAGCTACTAGTAATTAAAGCCTATTCGTCCATTGTGTGGAGTCCCACAGGGCTGTGAGCCACGTGGGCGCAGGGGAGTGCACCCCCCGCCACAGCAGAGCCAGGAGTCCAGCGCCAGAGAGAGAGGCTCCCTTGTTTAGAAGTTTAAATATTCAGGTTTCCTTACAGTGACCACTCCCATCTTGGCCACTAATTTGTTCCCAGGTGTGACTGATATCAAAGTACCTTTTCATGTCACTCAGACCTTATTGGGCATGTGCCTAAACTGCCTTTGTTCAGTCCTGTCTCCCAACCAACTGTGGGGAACAGACTTGGAGAGTGTGAAATGCATTTTTTGGCAAAGCTGTATAAATGGCATGCCTGTGTCACCTGGTCTCCCCTTTACTGCTTTCCTGTTAAATAATAACCAGGTTATTACAATGGCATCAATGATACAGGTGAGTGTTCGATAACTCTTACCTTCAAAAGCTTCTGCTTCTTTAATTTATTGCTAGGAAAATGTGGGAGTTTCTATCAAGTACTTAGGTAATCATTAGAGTGGATCCATTAGACTCCAAGCAAAGTCCTACCCTTGATTTCAGGTGTCCCTGTGGGCCACTCTTTTGTTCTGAGATAGTAACAGTAATAACAGCAATGACTAACGCTTATTATTTTGAGATCATTATACTAATGATAATAGCAATAACAGTTTCCATTTGCTGACTTACTCTATACCAGACCCTGTACTAAATGCTTATGTGCATTTTCTCTTTTAATCATCCAAGCAACTTGAATTTTTAATAGTGGAAGCTGAAATGCGAGGAGCAAGTAAGTTTCACCATTAGGTAGACAGTAAAGGGGGACCCGGGACTTGGATCAAATTTAAATAACTCCAAAGACTATCATTCCAGTAAAAAAAAGAGAAAGCCTCAATCCTTCTACCCAGGATGTGAAATCTAAGGTTATACCAAATTTCTTTTAACCACAACCTAGATAATACCTGATATCTTAGTTCTTTTAGCAACTTTTATTTTGAGACCTGTTGAGGAGAGAGAAATTTTTCTCTGCCCTTCTAGGTTCTTCTGGAGGGTATAAGAATTAATTGAAATGAGACAGATTAATAGAAGAAAATAACCAAATTTAATTACGTGCATATGTATGAGTGAACTATATAAATATGAGGCCCCAAGACAAAGCAGTGGAGGTTCATATGCCATCTTGAGCGGAGAAGAGGGTGGTGGCTTGGAACTTCACATGCAGGTGGAAAAACAATTGTTGGGTAAACACCTGTTTCCTGGGCCTGCAGAGATGCAGAGACAAGGAGACGTAAGAGACACGACTCTGATCTCTAGGCCTTGTGGAGTCTCCCCCACCATACACAATCCATATTCTTTGTAGATGTCTCTGCTGAAAGCTCTATTCCCAGGAGAGGCCTTTTCTCCAAATTCTTTCATGCAGTTAGGTGGAAGGCAAGAAGAAAAGCTTCCTTTCTGTTCCTTAAAAACAATCAGCTCAAATTAATCCTCAGATCAAAGAGACACATAGTGGGGTGGCCCATTTTGTTCCCCCACAGAAGTTTTTCCTAGAGCACCCAGCAAAACTTAGCAGTATCAGTGGACACTCACAAAGAATAACCTAAGAATGTTAATCATAGAATTTTAGGATTAATTTTAATATTAAGCCAGAAATATAGAAAGCTATGTGAATTAGTTATTAAATTGCCTTTTGAAAATGAGAAATTCACTTAACTTATTTTTTTAATTTTTATTGAATTTCTTGGGGTGACATTGGTTAATAAAACTGTATAGGTTTCAGGTGTACAATTCTATATACATCATTTGTATATTGTACTGTGTGTTCACTACCCCAAGTCACCTCTCTCTCTATCATCAGCTATCTCCCCTTTACCCTCTCCTACCTCCCCCCATCCCCATCCCCTTTGGCAACCCTCAGTCTGTTCTCTGTGTCAATGAGTCTGTTTTTATTTTGTCTGCTTATATTGTTCTTTAGATTCCACAAATACGTGAAATCATATGATATTTGACTTTCTCTGTCATAATGCTCTCTAGGTCCATTCATGCTAGGATTAATTGTTTTAATGAAATGGCCTTGATCCTGAACAAGGTACTTATCTAAATAGATGGCTACCCCACCTTTGGGTGCAATTGGGTCAAGATGAGGGAGGAGTAGAAAGTAGGATAGAAATGTGTGATGAGAATTTGGGTTGAAAAGCTGGCTGAACATTAGTAGTCTGAGGCTTTGGCAAGTATCTACGTTCTGTGGACATCACTTTCCTTCCTGAAAATCAGAGATCATAATCATTATTTCATACGGTTGTCATGAAGAGTAAGGGGATATGGTAGAGATGGAAACATGTGCTATTGCATTATTTTTCCCCCAGAAAATATTTCTAAAATTATAGTTCTTCCTTGCAACTGACACTTAACTACTTGGTCTTTGGTGTTATTGTATCTGTTATATCAAATTAAAATTAGATGTATGTCAGGACAAGTAAATAACCATTTATATACACATTCATGTTAATGTTGTACTTAAGATCATGCAATCTGCAAAGCAGAGCAATTATCCAGTGGATCTGATCAGTGGAACCAGATGTGTTAGTTTCTGAGAGTGGTGTGTGTGCATGTGTGTGTATGTGTGTGTATGTGTGTGTGTGTGTGTGTGTGTGTATGTTACACAAAGGAGGGAGAGAGAGAGAGCAATTCAGAATTCAGATGCAAGTCTCCTAATACCGTTAGATTAAAATCAGGGGTGGGGGAAACACCCATGTGTGTTTGGAGGATTTGGGGTGCCTCACAGCTGGTGCATTGCTCCCTGGTGGGGCCTGGCTGTAACCTTGACTCTGGTATGCAGCACACTAAACATGGCATGGACCACTAGCTGAGAAGTGGCTGAAGGAGATGTCTGGGCTGATGGTCCTGTCCTGGTTATCTGTTGCTGATTAACAAGCTGGGGCAGGTAGGGGCTGTGCCTACCTGTGTATACTAGTAGCTCTCACAGTATTCTAATTGGTGAAACAGTTTAGAAAGTGTAGTGGAACAGTTGTGGAGAAGCTGAACAGAATAGAGGCTGAATTAAGGACTATCTTCAGGTTGAAGGTGAGGGCTAAAAGGCAGTGTTGATTTTGAAATAGGAACTTGCTGCTTCTGGCAGCCAGACACCCTGTTGATGAGTTTGTCCTCCAGAGTAAGTGACTAGGAAGCGCTGTCACATGTTGGCCATGGGCCACCTCTGCCGGAGTGTGCTGTGAAGCGAACACATGGCTTCCTTCTTCCCAGCCCCGTCCTGGCAGGTGGGCCCTGTCCTGGAGCCAGGAGGCAGTAGCATCAGTAGAGGCAGCAGTCAGTGATAATGACAGTAGAAGAGGCAGATTGGGAAAGCAGAATAACCCTAGGTTGGTTTTCTATTGCTGCCATAACAAACTGTCATAAAGTCAGGGGCTTAAACAGCAGAAATTTATTACGTCCAATTCTGTCGGGCAGAAATTAAACACAGGTCTCAGTGGGTGAAAAGCGAGGTCTCTGTTCCCTTCTGGAGAGGAATGTAGCCCCTCACCTTTCCACCCTCTGGAAGTGCCCACATATTTTGGCTCTTGGCCTCCCTCCTCCAGCTCCAAAGGCACTAGCATTGCCTCTCTTTGATCCTTCTTTCTTTGTCACATTTCCCTCAACTCTGTCCTCAGCTGGGAGACGTTCTGGGCTTTGAAGAACTGGTGTGATTAGGTCTGGCCCAGGATAGTCTACCCAACTCAAGGTCATTCACTTTATCACATTCACAGGTTCCCCTTTTCCTTGGAAGGTAACTTATTCATGGGATCCATCATAGGACTTACATGTCTTTGGAGACGATTCTCCCACAAATCCTTTAGTGATGAAGAAGCATTGTCCTTTCCTCTTGTTCCTTCGCTCACCCCACATCCTTGCCTGCTTCAGGATTTCTGGGGTACTAAGTTCTACCCTCACCCGTGACCACAGCAGTAGCCAGTTTCCTGTATGGCTAATATGGTGGCCATGGTTACCAATAATGGCAGCAAGGGAAATGTGATGGGGACTCATGTTCCTGGCAGGCTGACGAGATGATCAGAATGAATTCTCAGGCACCTGTGGACCTTAGAGAAATAGGAACTATTTGAAGAAGAAAATCTGGGGGAAAGACAGGACTTTCTTATTTGAGCATTCAGAGAGCCAGAAACAACAAAATTAAGGAGATTAAATATGAACTACTTCTCAAAAGGTGGTGAAATGCAGGACATAACCGTAGAGTTGAATGAGTATATAGATCGTTCCTTACTGTTGCTGCATTTAATGCCACACTCAAATGCCTGACTTGCTATTTCCAAGAATAATGAATGAAGTACATAAATTTGCACACACACACAGAGGGACAGAGAAAATAATTTTTTAATCAAAACCTCTGTGGATATACAAGATTTAGCTTCCTCTCTCATTCCCCTGCAATAGTCTATTAACAGCATCCCCTAGTATATAACACTCCGAAGAGGTTTCTCTACTGCTGAAATTTTTTCATATCCAAAGCTGTTATCAGTTATCTATGTTTCATTTGGGGAGGCTAGATCCAGAGGAGCATTCACTGGGGTGCTGCTGTGGCCTTTCTTCTCAGTGTCAGCAAAGTTGTAGTGCTTAAAAAATTCAGTGAGCATTTTCCTTGTAGTGTTTATTAAATTCCATACCTGTCATGAAACAAGGAGTACCAGCATTGCACAGCCATACTCTCCTACCTGTGAAATCTTAAAATCTGAATAACAGCAGCAGTAACACTGGGACCTAGCAGAATGCAAGAGCAGGGGTGAAGGGGAGGAAGGAAAGGAGTGGTGTGGCGTTTTCACATTCAGGAAGGCAGCGTTGATTGACAGCAGGCTCCCAGCTCCCTAAGACAGTTCATTTTCTAAAGTGCTGTTCGCAGCTCTATTTGGGGCACCAAGTGAAACACCACAATTTGAAAAGAGACTTTCATTTATTGACATGCACAGAAACAAAGGGTCCTACAAGTATGCCATGGCCTTCTTTTCTTTTAATTTTGGTTGGAGTGTTGCATGTGCTGGATTGATATACCCTCCTTGGGCATGAACACATGTCAGAGCGAAAAGGAAGAGACTGGATTAAACATGTCATCTGTGCACTTTCCTTCCCTAAATGCACACGAGCTCAAATTTTAAAGAGAAAATAATTCGGTCTATGTTTTGGGTTTCAAATGCTATGTCTGACTTAAACAATAAAGCAGGCCGTGTTCTCCTGCCTGGCTGAGCTTGAGTCTGACTCATGGCTGTCTCAGCCTGGACCCAGCTGCATCCAATAACTGGAATGTTGGTCGTAGTCACCTTTTATGAGAGAATTCTTGGCACCAAGGGAGAAAGATACTGGGTAGAGACTCATCACTGATGTATTTCTTCAACAGGTTGCTTGTTGACATAATAATAAATAGGCAACATTAAAAAGTTTATGCCTGTTTTGTGGTGGGAAGTCACCTAGATCCTAGGAAACTCCATCCTTCTATCTTAAAAGGTCTGTAGAAAAACTTCAGGAGAAGGTTGAAGGCTCTGTGTTTTGGACTGAGCTGCCTCTTCAGAGAGGTGGGTCTGTGTGGACTTTAGGGATCCATTTATTACAATTTGCAAAATGTGGGTGTTAGTTACTCTGTCCTGATCCAAACACTTACTGATTTTCTTTTCATATTTAATTTTGAATTTCACCTGGGCTAGAGCTCCCTGCTTCAGAAGACAATGCATTTGCAATCATGTTTTAAAGTTTTCCCAGAAAGAAGGGGGAAACTTAAGTCCCTCTTAATACAAATGGGGCTCACTTCTTAGAGGTTGGCTATTTGATAAAGAATAGATGAGATATGCCCAGCCATTTGGCTTGCTCTAATGAAAATAATTCAGGGTTGGAGTCAATAGATCACAGCTTTAGTTTGACTTAGCAATTTATTAATCTGTATGACTTTGGGTAAAAGAAGAAAATGTGGTATATACATACAATGGAATATTATTAGCCTTGAACATGAAGGAAATTCTGCAATTTACAATGATGTGGGTGGACCTGGAGGACACTGTGCTAAGTGAAATAAGCCAGTCATAGGAGGACAAATACTGCATGAGTCCACTTATATGAGGAATCTAATATAGTCAGACTCATAGAGGCAGAGAGTAGAATGGTGGCTGCCAGAGGCTGGGAGAGTAGGGAATGGGAAGTTTTAGTTAACGTGTCTGAAGTTTTAGTTTAGTTCTGTATAAATAAGTTCTAGGTACCTGCTGCACAACACAGTGCCTTAACAACACCATACTATGCACATAAAATAAGAGGATAGATTGATATTCTTACCACAATGATAAGAAGAGTCTAAATTTTATGTATTATCTGCTCCATGTAGCTTCTCATATGGTATCTCATTTATCCTCATGACTACTCTTTGAAGTTTATTTGGTAATCATCCCTATTGTACAGTTTTAAAAAGGAAATGAACTTCACACAGGTAAACCAATTGCTTAAAGTCACACTGTAACTAAGTGACAGGGACCGATCTCAATCCAAAAGTGTTTCAACTCTAAAGTCTCTGCTCATTGTGTCTCATACATTATTCTTCCTGAATCACATTTTCTATGGTTATGTAGTGAAGTGAACAGCACCTGACTTGTACAACTGCCGAGACAGGTAAAAATAATGCGTGCATGGTAGATGGCACAGAGGTTGAATGAATTTAACCAAATTACTGAAAGAAAAAGTTATTGACAACCTGTTATGCACCATGCATGGTTGTAGGGGCCAAGGGGCAGGTGGCAGACAATCAGCATGGCTTTTGATGTCATGGGCTCTTCCTGGTTTGGTATTATCCCATTTTATTATTTCAGTGTGGGGGTGGGGGTAGAGTATTAGTCTGCCAGGGCTGCCATAACAAAGCACCACTGGCTTACACAATAGACATTTATTGTCTCACAGTTCTGGAGGCTCGGAATCCAAGATCAAGGTGTCAGCCGGGCTGCGATGGAGAAGCTGCGCTCGCTTCTGGTGCTTTGTTGACAGTATTTGGTGTTCTTTGTCTTGTAGAAGCACCACCCAATCTCTGGCTTCATCTTTACATCATGGTCTCTTCATGTGCATCTGTGTCCAAATTTCCCCTTTATAGGGACACTAGTCATAGAGGACTAGGGTCCCCCTCGTCCAGTATAACCTCATCTTAAGTAATTGCATCTGCAAAGATGCTACCTTCAAATATTTTCACCCTCTAGGGGATTGGAAGTTAAGAATTCAGCGTATGATTTTGAGAAGGGGCCACAATTCAACCCATAACAGGGAGTTTCTCAATAACTAAATTTTGATATTCCTTGTTTGGATGCAAAAAAATTGCTGTCAGGCCTTTGTACAGGGGTAAGGGAACAGGAGATGTTTTCACAGGAGTGAATGCGCTGGTGCTGTGCTGTGGGTCTGCAGCTCGGGGAATTGCCATAACAACCTTTGAAACAGAACCAGGAATTGGTTCCTCATGGGCCCTGAAATAGGGCCAGCTTTCTCTCACTGGCTGGTTTCTCTGGACACCAGATTGTGATTCTCTGAAAGAGACTTGGATAATGGTGCTGCCCCTGCCCCTAGTGTGAGTTTTCAGCTTCTGATCCATGAAGAGCAACCAACACCAGAGTCTGGTGTGTTCAGATGGAGCGTGGGGCTGAGTGGGAGGAGTTCATGCAGCCATTCAACAAGCCTTTGCTGACAGCTTTCTGAACACAAAGCTTTCCAACAGTAGGGTAATTAAGAAACATACTGTGGTCTTTGTCCAAGAAAGGCCAAATACTGTCCCCCCAAAATACCAAGAAGGCAGCAAGCCTGACCATGTGTTCGTCCATCTCACCTGATAATTATGAGAGGAGAGGAAAGAACCGAGTTTCAAAAGCTGATTAACACTACGGACTGCCTAGTGTTCCATGCATGTTTCTCATTTCCTCCTCCTGGCAACCTGGTGAGGGAGCAAAAGGAAGTCACAAAGTTGAGTAACCCATTGAAGATCTCTCCAAGCTGTTTCCACAACGACATGCTGAAGTAACCGGCATTATGCAGTACACATGGGAACATGGGACCCTAGGTTTTGCTTTCAAAAATTTCCTGCTATTGGGCAATCCTGGGAATCCATGGATCATATCTCAACAGGCAGTGAGGAAATGCTTGCAGAAACCTAGGCCTGCATCACCGGGGGCTCTGCCAAAAGAGGAACTCCAACAGGTGCCCACCTTCCCAGTCCTCAGTAGAAGCTGAGGACAAACCACCGGGTCCTATTATCCATCCCCCTTCACTGGGTCCTATTACCCATCCCCCTTTCATCGCAGGACTCATCTGTCTCTCCATCTTCTTCCTCCCAGCCCTTCCCCATGCCTGTCCCTCCTGCTCCCTGTGGGTGTTACATCTTGTCTTTAACAAACTCTCCTAAATTCTTCACCCCTTTTTTTATTCTTCCTCCCTTCTCATCCAAAGCAAAACACATCTTTGTCCCTGAATAGCTGTTTTCACTCCATGAACCTAAGTAAAGGCCACTCCTCCCTCCCTCCCCCGCCCCCCCCCCCCTTAGTAAGTCAGAGTTCGGCGGCACATTTCCCAATACCCTGAAATCTCTATGATACTCATGATCTTTATAAATAACTGTGCTGATCAGAACTGTGAAGAGGATGTTGATTTCCCTGGTGCCTGAAGCCATGTGACTCTGGACCCTTTCCAGGTGTTGAGAGTGTCCCTTATTGTTCTCAGACGTCACTATGACAGCGCTTGGGCTGTGGCCCTGTTTGGTTTTCATGAGGTTTATCCAGCCAACCTGACTATGGCGCATGTCTCATGGCTGTCACTGACATATAGAGAGGCAGCTAATTTTTTTTTTTTACTTTCACTTGTTTTTTGTAGTTTAAATTTTGAATTTCAGTTTACATTTAATATTTTTTATATTTTAAATCTTTATTGTATTTTTAAAATTCTTTATTGTTGAAAGTATTACCTATGTCCCTTCCCCCCGCCCCCCCATTGACCTTAACCAGCCCACCCCCAGCCCAGGTCTTCACCCCCTTATTGTCTGTGTCCATTGGTCATGCTTACATGCATACAAGTTCATTGGTTGATCTTTTCCCATCCTCCCCTGCTTTCCCTCTGAGGTTGGACAGTCTGTGCAATGCTTCTATGTTTTTGGTCAGATGTGCAGGATAGTGTTTAGAGAATCATGTAATTTACTGAGTGGTCCCCCTGGTATTTCAAGTACCCACCTGGCACCATACATAGTTATTACCATATTACTAACTATATTCCCTATGCTGTACTTCACATCTCTGTGACTATTCTGTATCTACCAATCTGCACTCCTCAATCCCTTCTCCTTTATCACCCAGCTTCATAACCTCCTCCCCTGTCATCCGTCAGTCTGTTCTCTGTGTCTATGAGTCGATAGGCAGCTAACCTAAGGGTGACGTGGAGGAACTCCCTGGCTTTGTGGAGACAAAAAAGAGGGTGATAAATACGAATGCTCCTAGTCTGACAATGAGTCAAAGTTTCTGAGAAATTTTATGTCTTTGTTTTTACTTTTGTTTAATTAAATGCAGGCTCCCCTTCTCCTCCCAGAAAGTAAATCATGTGGGCAGAGGAGGAGAGGGGAAGGCCAAGACTTCCATTTAATCAATGACATTCAAAGCCCAACTTGAGGGCCGTTGATGTGAATTGCTCAAGTACTTTTGGTGTATAATCTGCTAATATCTACCCAGTTTTAAAGCCCATGTACCAATCACACTGAGCATAGGAAAAAACCTAAAGAGATTAAATAGTTTTTTGGGCATAATTTATTGGGTTTAGTATATAATATTCCAGCAATGAAGAAAAATCAGCTATGGAAAGCATTAGTAAACTTTACCATAGTTCCCTTGTAAATATTGAGATAACATTTCCTTTGCTAAATAGCAATTTTCCACTGATTTCTCTACCTTATAATAATTCAATATTGAAGTGAAAAAAATTCTTACTTTTTTGATATGGAATAAAAAAGTATTTGACAAGCTTCATGCTTTTACTTTTATCTACAAATTATATGTTTTAAACAGAATGGCAATGCTTCAAAATACAGTTTAGTGCATGCCAGTAGTATCTCTTAATGACTCAGACAGAATATAATGTTGTACCATGAGCAAAACTCATCTGCCATAAAGAGTACAGACATATCAAATGGCTCATTCTGCGGAATCAATTCCAAATTAGTTGACTCTTGTGTTACATCTTATGTGACATACACCTTAACATTGCTGTGACTTTGAATGGACATCTAGCTTCTCAGAGAAATTTAGAAAAACATGACCAAATAAGGTTTCATTGAGAAAAGAAGTAGCATGTCTAATGATACAACTCTTAATTCTCTGTGGGCTTTATTATTTATTGAGCTATGGTATTCTGAGTATTTAAAAAATGAAATAGAATAAAGTTTTACACTACCCTTCACTTATTGCGTCTCTCTCTCTCTATCTCTCTGTATACAATTTTTTAAAAGTCCATGTAATCTAATTATCCTAAATAAAACTCTGAAGAAAGCAGCCCTTCATAAAGGACTACAACTGTTCATTTTTCTAGGATTTGTGGAAATCACTCATCTACCTTATCAGTTTTTTTCTTTTTCACTATTATCTTTTGTCTTTGTAGGTTTGCAGCATCTGTATTTCCCAGCTGGGTATGGCTCCAGAGTCCAGACCATGGGTTAGGTGAGGTAGGGCTTTTGCATCTGCATTCTCTTGATGGAGTGGCCTGTGAGGGGGACACTCTTCTCATGGCAGAGGCCAGGAACACGGGAGCTCAAGTGAACACCGCAGGACCGTAAGGTCTCCTCTTGCAACTTCCAGTGTCACTTCTGCCCATCTGCCATTGGTCAGAGCCACCTGATGATCCAAGTCAGGAGAGTCTGGAGGCATGCTCTGGCCTTAGGAAAGCTACAGCAAGAGCAGGAAAGGGAGGGAAAATTGTGAGCAAATGTTACTGTCTTAAACAAGGAGTGATGGAATCACATTCATCCTTTTCTTGCATGCCTGTAGAATTAAATGACTGTTCCAGTTCCTCAAACCTGACTGACTGTTCATCAGAATGATCTAAAAAGTTTTTAAAAATATAGAATTGACCACAGTATTCCAGAAATCTCTTACACCAAAGTTTTGAGTGTGGAAACTGGTTTTTTTTTTTTTTTTTTTGAATGTTCTATATGCTCTTAGTGCGGGGTTGGAATCTTCTGGTCTGTATCATAAATTTCAGCACCTACATTCCACCACATTCTTAGACAACATTCACAAGAATTCTCTCTACTTGCTTTAGATTTCCTCCTCCTTTAGTTTTTTCTTTTATCTTAGTCTACTCTGGCTACTATAATAGCAACTTTGAGACTTTAACCAATTTATTAAATTTTACAGAAGTGAAAATTGCTAAATCTAGTGTTTGGACTCTGGCCTTCTGAGTCCAGGACACTGTCCATCAGCTTCCTTTAGAGAAAAAGAACCCCCAAAAGCTCAATATTGTGAGCCATTTTTAAAAAAGATTATATTTTGCTCTTTGGCTTAATGGGATTAATTTTCATGTATGGTATGTAATATAAATGAATCTAAGTTCATATTCTCCATAGAGTACTCTGGTAATCTCATGTTTATATAAAAAGATGCCCTACTTTTCCATCCTTTCAGATTTCTACTCTCATTTTCAAGCAGATGAAAAGGGAAAGTAGTTTTGAACACTCACTAATAAATGTTACTATTCTGTGATGCTCACAGAAGGATTTTAGTTCCTTGTATTTCTTTCCTGTCTACTGTATATGCCCTTAATGTCATCCTTGTCCTGAACTTCTTGCTGTTGAAGAAGTGTGTTTATCTCCAAGGATAATCTACTTTAAAATTTGTAATCAATTTCTCAAATTCCAAAGAAACAGTCTAGGAACATGGATTTTAGGCTTAAGATGTTGATTTGAATGATAGTTTTATCATTAATTAGATAAGAGTTGGTGGATACGTTTCTTAACTGTCTTGATCCTATGTTTCCTCATTTCTACAATGGAATTAACTTGTTTGCTTTATAAAGGGTCAAGAGAATTAATTGGATAATGTATGTAAACTGGATCAATTAATCTGGATGAAAATTATATTGATTTCCTTCAGAGGTTGGTAAATCCGTTTCAGAAGGTGGATCATGCACAGTCAAGACCGATGATAATACTTAGTAACGTATAAAGGACACTGGAGCCAATTAAACCCAGATTTCAAATACTGGCTCTCCCACCTACAGTTCAGTGTTTCTCATATGTATATTGGGATCTTTATGGAATGAAGTTTGTGAGGTTGCTACGAAGATTAAATGAAATAAAGAGTGTAAAGTACTTAGTAGTCCTGGTCTATATATTGTCAGGCTGTGGAAAGAAACTGGTTTTATTATTACTATTTTCATTTGAACAAAGTCTCGGGAAAAAGGAAAATCTCTGGAAAGGAGGCTGTGGATGCGAGGCCAGTGGGAGTGGGGCAGTGAGGTCAGGGACTGCACTACCCGCCCGCTCTCCCTTCCTTCTCTGTGACCTCATACCTGACACTTCACCCAGCCAACAACTGTTTGTGCAATGCATGAACACCACAGGAGCACATTCTAGATGATGCATGAAGTGTGAAATCAGATACATAGAAAAAAAGATGAAGTGTGTTTCAAAATATGTTACAGTCAAAGCACGTACCAAATATATTTAAGTAGAAGACGCAGAGGTTCTTGAAAAGAATAACATATCGGCATTTGGGGGGATAAAAGAGTAACTGATTATCTCTGTTTTTACTTAGTCTTACAAACAGAAATTATTTCTTCCTCTCAGAGATGCTCTCTTCGTTGGCCTCAAGTCTTGGCAAAGAAATGCCATCCAGGGGCCAGGCTTTGCAGTACTTATTATACCAGTTGGCCAAGGTATCTGCATTGTAATTCCATCATTAGAAAAATTCCTACAGACAGTCTTTCCTGTGTATGGTAGAGACTCTGGGTTAATTATACAATGAATGGCCCAAATAGAAAAGGCAGACAATTAGGAAAAATGGGAATCTGTTCTCTATTTCAGAGTAAAATCAACACCAACCACCTCCCTGACTTCTGTCTATATCTGAAAATCTCCCTCCTTCAGCCAGTAACAGTAACACTCATTTAGACTCTCTTCACTTCCCCGCACAAATCTATTTCACCCTGAAATTGAGGACAAGAATACATAGCTAAAGACAGACGATTGAGTTGTAAAGGTATTATACCATCGTAGTCCTGATTGCCAGGGTTTTAGGGCTAGCAAAATTAGTATTTACTGAAATCCTAAAATAATATTTATATCAATACATATATGTGTGTGTTGTGTGAATAATATTTTGAGCCTTACAGCAACTCCACCAGGTAGGCAAAACAAGTGTTATTTTCCCCATTTGTAGAAGAAGAAACAAGTTCAAAATGTTTCAGTGGGTTTCTCAAGGCCAGTCATGTATTGAGTGGTGGGCCCAGAATTTGACCCAGGCTCTAGGTTCCATGTGCTTTCTTCCACTAACATAATGATCCAAAATAATGAAGACTATAAAAGCCACAAACTAGTCATTAAATCTTCTCTAATTGAGATAAACAGGTAGAGTGGGTGTGAAGGTCCCTCTCTGACTGGTCGGAAGACCATGGTGAGTCCAGGGTCACTCACAGACTCTGGGCGGGTGAGGTGAGCATAAGCTATCAGGGAATGGGACACAGTTTAGCCAGATGAGGACATTGGTGCAGAGGTCAGAAGGTGGACATAGACAAAGAGCAGCATGCCACCAAGCTGTCACATCAAATAACCCAGCAAAACCGGCTGTTAGGATCTTCTGTGTGGATCCCAGTTTAAAGTCACTGCCCATTGCCACTCCAGACCAAGCTCAGCAGAAGCATTTCATTCTCTAAGCTCCATTTAAAATATTAACAATCTTAATTTTGGAAAAGTGCAGCAGCCATATGCTGTTTTCTATATCAGTGATTCCTAGTCACACTGAACATTTAAATGTAAAATTCAGGCTTTCCCAGTCAGCTTCTCTCATTTGCAGTGATGAAATGGGATTCTCTAAATTTCAAAAGCATTATCCACACTCTCTTATCCTTTGAGCCAGCCTTCCCCAGCTTCTCAAATATGAATGTTCAGTCACCTTCATTTTGCTCCTGTTATAAGGAACCATTGGATCACTTCTGATCTACCACAGATAAGGCTTAGAATTAAGTCAATTTGCTTTTGCTCCAGAATCTCTTTGTTATAAAAAAATATGTGGGATCCAAAGACCAGTCCTGGAATCAATGTTGCCCCAGATCTTTCTTCTTTACTGTATCAGTTAGCTGCTGCTATATAACAAATGAGTCCTAAACTTAGTGGCTTAAAACAACTGTTTATTAACTTCTGACTCTGTAGATCGATCCACTGGGCACATCTGGCCTCACTCATGTGTCTGCAGTGGGCAACTGTTGGGCTCATTTACACATCTGGCAGTTGACTGCTTCATGGCTGGGGGTTGGCTTGCCGTTGAATGGATTCCTACATTCTCTTCTCCATGGCCTCTCACCCTCCAGCAGGCTAGCTTGTGTGGTGGTCAGATACCAAAAACAGGTCCCAGGTTGTCCTGTACTTCTTATGGAGCAGCTATAAATCAAGGTGCTCAGGACTCCTCACAGAAAGAACTCAGGGAAAGACTTACTTGTGTTTATCAGTTTGTGATTTAATAAAAGATATGATAAAGGACACAGATGAATGGGCAGATGAAGAGACACATAGGATGAGGTCTGGAAGGGCCCTGAGCATAGGAGCTTCTGCCCCCTGGAGCTGAGGAGTGCCATCTTCTCATGTATGAATGCTTTCACCAACCCAGAAGCCCCTTAAACCCTGAACTTTGGGGATTTGTATAGAGGTATCATCATATAGGCATGATCAATTTTTAATCAGTTTCCAGCCCCTCTCCTTTCTTCATTGAATGAAGGTGGGGATGAAAGTTTCAAGTTTCTAATCATGGGCTGGTTTTTGTGTGACCAACCCCCATCCAGGAGCCCACCCAGTCACCTCATTAGAACAAAAGACTCTCCTATCACCAAGGTCAAAGTCCAAACATTAGTAGGAACTGGGGATGGATATATACATTCTCCTATTGTCTTTAATGAATCTTCAAGATAATTCCTGGATAAAAATAAATAAATAAATAAATAAATAAAGACTCCTCGTGGCTTTCAGGAGGCAGAATTTCTTTGGCTTTCTCAGAGGCTTAGGAAAGCATAGAGAAGATGTCACAGCCACATGCCTGGTGGTCATCCTCTATTGAATTAAGAAGATTGTACCAAGACTACTTTATTACAGGTTAAAGGGTGTGCTTTTCCCACTGTTACAGAATCATTTGTGCAGAATCACTTTAGTCAGACCAATCACCTGCCAAGAAGAATGACCAAGATGTACTGCTCTGAGCAGAAATTATGGTCTGTAATGTTTGTTTTGCTTCATGTGCTGAAACAGCCTCCAGCTGCATCTCGCTGAGCCAGACTAAATTGCATTTGATTCATGGACTTTGCTGCAAAGAGCCTGGATGACAGTATGGCAGGGACCCAGCCTTGCAATCCTTTGGTTCACGTGGCATTAAAATGGTGTGCAGTAAGTTAGATACACTGAATCTTTCTGTATCATTGTTACTTGCACAAATTAAAATATAGGACTTTCAAATTAGAGAAATACCATTTTACACACATACACACACACACACACACACACACAGAAAATTTTAACACTGTCTATACATGTTGAATCATTGCTTCATCTTCAGAGAGTGTTTTATCTAAAATTTATTTTGCTCATTAGTTTATAATAGTAATATATTAAATATATCATGCTACATGCTTTCAAATCATTAGTTTCTTAAATTTCACAGAAGTCCTCATTTAAGTAGATACCATTAACAACTAATGGCACCGAACTTGGGGAGGTTAAGTAACCTGCCTAATGTCACACAGCTACTAAGTAGTCATTAGAATTTGAGCTCAAGCGGTCGGAATCCATTTAGAGCTGCTGTCCATCCCACCTTACTGGTTCTTCTCTCTCTCCCTCCCTCTCCTCTCTTTCTCTCTCCTTCCTTCCCTCACTTCTCTCCTTCCCTTCCTCCTTCCCTTCCTTCTTAATTTAACTGGCATTTCTTGGATACCTATTTTTATATAAATTTAAATACAAAGAAGTATAAACTTCAGGCTCTTAAAGAATTTATAGACAGAGAACCAAGATGGTGGATAAGAAAATGCTGGTATTCACTACCTCCACAACCACATCAAAATTACAACTAAAATACAGAACAACATCATTCAGAACTACCTGAAATCTGAACGAATGGAAGTTCCTACAACCAAAAAACCAAAGAAGAAAGCATACTGAGACTGGTAGGAGGGGCGGAGGCATGGAATGGGCTGGTCTGACACCCACGTGTGTTGTGTTTTTAATTGAGAGGGATATCTCGGCTGCAGATGCCTCCTGTGAGGAGCAAGGGGTCCCAGCCCCACAACGGACCCCCATTTTAGGGTTCCAGAGCTGGGAAGAGAAGTCCCCATAACTTTGGGCTGTAAAAACTAGCAGGAACTGTGGCTGAGTGACACGGTTCCTATTAAAGGCTGGTGCACGGAGTTACCTGGACTCTGAGCTCTAGCTCTGGGGCAGTGGCATGGGGAGATCTAGGGACATGAAGGAAATGGATCTTCTGGCACTGGAGCAAGAACACAGGGGTGGCTTTCTCCCAGACAAGGGTGCTCACAGGAGTCATTGTTTCTATGCTGAGACCTCCCCTGTCACAGAGCTGACTGGCAGCCATATCTGAGTTTCCATCAGCTTAGCCCACATTGTTCACTCCACCCTGGTGACTCCCTGACACCCTGCCACATCCAGTTTGCAGGCCCTTCCAAGCTGTTTGCAGCAGCATTACCATATGAATGGCCTCTCGTGGCTCAGGCTTCAGACTTTCCTAAAATCTCTCAAGCAAGCATCAGCTGGCATCAGCATGCTCCATACCCATCAATAATATGCCCAAGATCTGGCACTAGCACCAGCCTGCCTTGCTTCACAGCTTAGCCTCGCCTGGGCACGTCCAAGCCCAACATAAATAGCAGCCATCTGTAGATCGCTCTGTAGCTTCTGCTGGGTAGCCCCAGGCAGTGGCTGACTTTGCACCTCTCTGGAGGCCCCAGAGCCAGTACACCTGGTGGACAGCTTCAGACCATACCAGATTACTACTCTACACATCCACAAGTGACACATGCAAGGGGCAGAGTCAGTGAGCACCAAAACTCTGCTGAAGCAAGTCCTGCTGCATAGGGGTGTCTCCTGCACAAGAGTTCTTCCAGTGTTGTCTCAGCTGGTCCTCACAGCTAATTGGCCTGGAAAAAGGAAAAGAAAAGAAAAGAAAGAAAAGAAAAGGAGAGAAAAGAAAAGAAAAAGAAGAAGAAGAAGAAATATGAACAATAAAATGGCAATAAATACATGTCTATCAACAATTGAATCTAAAACTCAAAATAAATAAACAAGGAATTTAACAAAATAAACTGATGAATAAAATAGAACCAGAGGCATGGAAATATGGAACAGACTGACGAATCCCAGAGGAAAGGGGTGTGTGTGAAGAGATTAATCAAAGAACTTATAAGCATATATGCATTACATATGGACACAGACAATAGGATGGTGAAGGCCTAGGGCAGGGTGGAAACTGGGTAGAGAGGGGCACTAGGGAGAAAATGGGGGGACATCTGTAATACTCTCAACAATACTTAAAAAAATTTTTTAAGTTGGTCTGACCTGTGGGGCCACACTAACCAGGAGCCATGGAAATAAGGGAATCCTGGGAAATGTACCTGAAGCTCAGGTAGATCATCAAAATAAAAGAATTTATGGTCAAGTGAGGAAAATAATTATGTATATAAAATTTGCATCAGAACATGGTGAATGCCTAATGAATTAGAATAGCATTCTAATATAATGCATAAGGTATTACAGGGTTAGAGCAATAAATTTCCAAGAGGTCATATTTAATATTAGTTTTGTTTAACACTCCAATCTGAGAACACTATTTGAACCTGTCAGTTGTTCAAAAAATACTTGCTGATTGGATTACTGAAAACAGTCTAACAAAAGAGATGACATTTGATCTGACCCATGTCTATAGTAAATGTTCAAGTTTCAAGTATTTAACTTAATTATTAGACACTTACCTAGCATGGTGTATTACAATGTGCCAAGCATTCTTTTTAAAAAAATATGTTTTTAAGCCATCCTATATAATAAAAGCCTAATATGCTAAGTGTCCAGTCATCCATTCAACCAATCAAAGTGTAATATGCTAATGATATGCTAAGGCCGCTCAACTGCTTGCTATGACTATGGGCAGTCAGTCAACCTGTCAACCGGTCGCTATGACATGCACTGACCACCAGGGGGGAAGACACAAGATGCAGGAGCTGCCCCCTGGTGGTCAGTGTGCTCCCACAGGGGGAGCACTGCTCAGCCAGAAGCCAGGCTCATGGCTGGTGAGCACACCTGCAGCACTAAGGATGTCTGACTGACGGCTCCCAGACTGTGAGGGGGCACAGGCTGGACCGAGGGACCCCCTCCCCACCCCCCACCCTGAGTACACAAATTTTGTACACCAGGCTGACAGAGAAGCCGCACAAATGGCCATGGACCTGGGGAGCCAGGACAATGGAACCCTTGAGGTCTTTCACCACCAATGAGCTTCCAATTTCTAAGCTGGCACTCTGTATTGCTGAGCTAAATGTGTATCTGGCCAGGATTTTGAAAAGCATAAAGAAATCCAGTGGGAGATGGAGAAGATGTGAGCCTCCCCACCAAGGTGAGTCAGATCAGAGACAATGGGTGCCAGTGTTGACCTTTTGGGCATACAAGCTTTTGAAATCTGATGCATTAATATCTGTGCGGCCACACTAACCAGGAGCCATGGAAATAAGGGAATTCTGGGAAATGTACCTGAAGCTCAGGTAGATTAGCATGAACCAAATCCCCTGCACTATATCTATTGCAATTTGGCATTCCTGTACCCTTCTTTTAACCATTCTTGATATAACTTCCAGATTAAGACAATGGCAAAATGATGCTTCTGTCTAACATTATCCACATAAAAGGATAAAAATTCTGTCTTCTAGCAGAATCATAATTTCCCTTTGTTCATCTTTAACTTGTGAACTTATATTTAAGGTTAATTACTATTGAAACTTATTTTTCCTTCTGTTAGCTGATAGAAATAGAGGAAGAGAAAAAGTAGTTAAGATATGCAAAACTATATTCCTAATTTCAGACCTACTCCAATCACTGTCATACCTCACGGGTCACATAGCCCAAATGATGAAACAACTTGCTTCTCTTGTTCCAGACTCCATTGACCTCAGACCTGATCAAAAGGAAAAGCTTTCTTCAGTTATTAGGCAAATGGGTCAGAGTAGAATATCCAAATGAGGTTTATTTTGCATGCAACATTCAAAGAGGTACAACCAATGCTCTTTCTTTGGTGGTGGGAGGGGTCAGATGCAGAAATTTGTCCTTCATTCTGGAAGGTATATTTCACTGGGTTCTTAGACATTTCATGAGGTGGCCAGACTCAAGTTTTGTGGAATTTATTTCCTGTCCACTAGTTGCTTAGCTGTTTCTAAACCATAGCTATTTTCACATCCTTTCCAATCAGCTAAATATTACAAATAAAATGGGTCATATGATACCCCCACTGAAGAATGGAGAGGCAATTAAGGTCCCTGCATTCTAGATTATGACATAATGAAGGAGACTTGACATAGCCTGATGTAAGATGGTGATGAAGTATTGTCATCTCAGCCAGCTGAAAGAAGACTGCTTCTGATGGTCGCTAGTAATAGGTATGGAGCAAAGAGCATTTGCCAGATCAATAGCCCCATGCCATATGCCAGGGGATATGTTCATTTACTCTAGTAACAAAACCACATTTGAAAGAGCAACTGTGATTGGAGTCACCATCTGGTCAAGTGTATGAAAACCCACTGTCATTTTCCAAGATCCATCTGTCTTCCATACAGGCCAAATTGACAAGCTAAGTGGGATGCGGTAGCAATCACTACCCCTCTCCAATTCCTCTAGGAATGCAGTATTGTTTCTGGTCTACCAGCTAGGCAGTTCTAGTGCCTGCCTTCCACTTGGCTTTCCCTAAAATGACAGCCTTTACTCCACAGGTTAGGAAACCAAAGTGGGTACTCTGCCAGTTTCTGAGCATGTCTATTGCAATCATGCATCATGGAATTTGGGGAATTACCCACAGGGTGAGTTTGAAGACTCCCTGTTTCACTGTGAGATAGATCTAAGCCCAAATTCCATTGACCTCAGACCTCTATTCACCTCTACTGGTACTGGTGCACCACAGTGAAATTTTGGTCTCCAGGAACTAGTTTAAGATTACAGTCAGCTGTCTTTCAAGAGTCTGATTATTCCCTCATATGTAATTCACAGTAACCCTGGTGAAAGCTGCGCACCTCTTTGGGGGAAGTCTAGAAGAATCATCTCAGAAATTGTCATCATGGAATAGAGCTCCTCCTTAAGGGCTCAGCCCACTGGTGGGAACTGCCAACCCCCACTCCGAAAGAAGCTAGTTTTGTTTGAGTTACTATTTACCATGGATGAATAGTAAAGCTAAATATTGTGAAGCTAAATATTGACTTGTGGATCTATATGTTGTAAATGATTCTTGTTCAGAAGAGATGTAATAGTTTTCTGACCAGTAGAGAAGATAACCCCAAATGTCACTGCTTCATTGCACCCAGGACACTAACTACTTGCATTAACTATGGTTTGGTTCCATAGCCCAACTTGCTTCTCTTGTTCCAGACCTGATGGAACAAGAGGGACTAGACTCTGTGAAGCAAAATATTGATTTATGGAGAGTATTAAAGATGCCCCCCCTTAATTTTGAGAGTGTTACAGATGTCCCCCTTCCTTCCATTGACTCCTCTACCCATTTCCCACCTAACCCCAGTCCTTCACCACCCTAATGTCTGTGTTCATGGGTTAGGTATATCTATATATATAAAAGTCTAAGCGATCATCCGACTGTTTGACTGTCCGACCAGTAGCTATGATGAGCAAAGACCACCAGGGGGCAGATGCTCAACACAGGAGCTGCTGAGCTGCGGTGATTTGGCAGCTGTGGTTCTCAGGTGATGCACCTGAAACTAGAGAGGAGGGAACCTGACTCTGGGCTGTGTCACTCAAGAACCACCCTCTTGCATTCCAGGACCCCTTGGGGGTATTGGACTGCTGGTTTTGGCCTGATCTTCACAGGCCAGGCCAAGGCACCCCACCTGCCAGAGGGACCCCGCTCACTCTGCAGATGACCTTCGAGTCACAGCACCAACCCAGGTGCTGCCAGCCGGGGAGGGACTGCGGGAGATTGGCTCCAAGACATGTCCAGCCCATCTTGCCCAGTCCCGCCCTGCTGGCTACCTTCTAATTAATTTCCTTTCAATGTGCACAAATCCGTGCACCAGGGCACTAGTATGCATGTAAGTTCTCTGGTTAATCTCTTCCACCCCTTCCCCCTTCCCTCTGAGATCTGTCAGTCTTTTCAGTGTTTTCATGCCTCTGGTTCTATTTTATTCATCAGTTTATTTTGTTCATTAGAATATTTGTTGGCTTATTTCACTTAGAACAATACTCTCCAGGTCCCTCCATGTTGTCTCAAAGGTAATAAATATATCTTTATTTTTAACAGCTGCATAGTATTCTGTTGTGTAAATGTACCATAGATTTTGATAGCTACTATGGAAAACAGTGTGGAGTTTCCTCAAAAAATTAAAAATGGAACTGCCATTTGACCCAGTGATCCCACTTCTAGGATATTCTAAGAATCCCAAAACACCAATCAAAACGAATATATGCACCCCTATGTTCATGGCACTACCTACTTTTCTATCTTGCACTGCAATGTTATTTCACGATTCTATTCTTTATTTGCTATAAATATTCCCATATGTCCTATACTCCTTTGAGGAATCTTTATCAATTATTAATTTCCCTCCTTACTGCTGTGAATAAATCTTTGACACGGTTGTAGAAAACTCATATTTTTTAACTGAAAATCGTGACAGTTCTCTAATGGTTTCAGCATTGGACATGGTGAGCCTTTCTCCAACAGTCTGAGCCTGCCCTGCCAGGCTTGAAGGAAAAGCAGGAACAGTAGAGCTGAACTGGCTCCATCACCTGCCCCCAAAGGTCAATTTGTGCTTTGCTGCTGGGGAAGAGAGAAACAGGCTGTGAGCAATGGTTATTAACATTCTCAACTCATGAGTCCCCCAGACCTACCGAACCAGAAACTTGGAGGTGGGTTTCCAGCAATCTGCCATTTGAGGAGCCTTCTGAGTGATTGAAATGCAAGCAAAAGTTTCAGAACCTCTGCTCAGCATATATCCAGTGGGGAATTCAAGTACCTGTTTCTCAAATGGGTGTTTTATACAAAGCTCAGCCTCTTTCTGCACGTTCACTGGGAGAACCCGTCTTCAACACCTCACACTGTCAATGGGAGATTCTCAGCTTTGTCTTATTTTATGTGTGACTTGCTTATTCTTCATAATTTATGACTTAATTGGCAAGTTTAGTTAGATTTTACTACAGGATTTAATATTTAAAAGGAGGGTCAGTCCTGGACCCTGTGTCAGTTGGTTTAATGTTGGCCCATACATCAAAGGGTCACTGGTTTGATTCCTGGTCAGGACACATGCCAGGGTTGCAGGCTCGATCCCCAGTAAGGGGTGTGCAGAAGGTAGTCAATCAGTGTTTCTCTTTCATCATTAATGTCTCTCTCTCTCTCTCCTTCTCCCTTCCTCTCTCTCTTTGAAAAATCAATAAAAACATATTTTTTAAAAAATAAAAGAAGAATGAAAATTAATTCAGGAAAGTGGTATGGGCAGGCCAGACAGTTTTCTCCCTGCCCTCTGCTGCTGAAAATCCCAGTTACGTTCACAAAGGCAAAGATTTAGAATGTATCCCCTCCCCCTCTCCGATTCCTCTTCTGTCGGTAATTCATTTCCATCCAGGCAGATGACCTGAATGAGAAAAGTGCAGCGAGGAAATTAAACCGCAGGGTCAGAATGTGACACAGATGGTCCTGTGCCCAGTACTTCATTCGATAATGTCAAGAGCTGTGGTGGGCTTTCTCGAAATGTCTGCTTCATGATAACCTATTGGGTTTGTCCCAGATAAAGCTGAAGAGGGAGTGAACTAATGAGACAAGCAGTACAAGTGTAGGCAGCCATATGGGGCTTTCTTGCCAGAGATCACTAGGCAGGTAAAGCCTTTCCTCCAACCATAGTTAATCCAAATGTAGACTCATAGATTGCTGGGGAAGTGCTCGCTGTGGTGACACACTTTTCACTTTGCAGGAGCAGGCTCATGCTGATCTGGGCTGCTGGGAAATCAGTTTGGGTCCTCTTGACCCATTCTGACACCTGGAGGGCAGGGGAGCTGCCTTTGCTGCAAGGCTCAGGACTGTGACACCGCCTGGGCACGGAGCTGCAGCACCACCTCAGATGGGCGCCGGCACAGGGACCGTGTCCTTGTGAGATCATTTCTCTCCATCCTCAGGACTTCTCTTTTCATAAAGCATTAAAAACACATGTTCTCTGGAAACAGGAGGCCTCATGGAATAAACATTTCAAGAACACAGCTTCTTTCCCGGTAATCATCTCTGTGAGACTATCAGTTTGGTTCACTGGGGAGTCATCGCTAAGGCAATTTTGGATTCGTTGTGGTTTCCCCGACATCCCTGGGAGCATCTAAAACTTTGTCTGACAGGCAGCGATGTGTCAGACCAAGGCCCTGACTGTCCATAGTGCAGTTCTCCTCGAGTAGGTGCTGCCCAGGAGAGTCTGACCTGGAGCCACTGGTCCCAGGGGTTGTCTGGCCGCTCTGCTTTCTGTCTTCAGTGCCAGAGTTCACCACACAAACTTTGTTATACAGACGAGGCAGGTTAAGCCCTAGATATTTTGATTTTTTAAAAAACCTTTATTGTTGAGAGTATTACAGATGTCCCCCCCGTTCCCCCATTTAGATATTTTGATTTAAGTAAAATCAACAAAGAATGACAGCTTATTTATTAATTTGCAAGAAATGACACCTACTCATATCATAGTTTCAAAATATTTATGCTCATTCTTTGATGAGTACAAGATTGGTATTATTATTACATGTTATTAATACAAATGATTATTATTTTAAAAATAGCAATAAGTGTGATTCATTGGATACTTATCATACCCAGAGGCTAGTCTTACAAATGGAATGGGGGATATTTTGAAAATTGTTCATATCTTTCTGAGAACCTGGCCCTTATCCAATAGTATCTACAGAGCCAGAGTAGAGACGGTAATTCATTGTGCGGAAAGAATGCTACAAGAGAGATTCTAACATTGAAAGTACAATCTACAGCAAGATGATGGTAGTCTTCAAAACTTTGAATATCTTGTAAAAGAATCTTTACATTTCTTTATCTTACACTTTAGTCACTCAATAGCCAAAATTGGTAGGCTGGGCCTAAGGCTTTCCTATATAATAAAGAGTTAATATGCAAATGGTCATCACGCCCTCACACCCTTGTGCTCTTGCACCAGGGCCAGGGGACCTGAGGCCACGCCCCCCACCCCGATACCGGGGCTGGAGGACCTGAGGCCGGGCCGGGTACCTGAGGCCGCACCCCCTGCCCTGGTGCTGGAGCCAGGGTACCTGAGGCCATGCCCCCCATTCAGTGGGGCTTGACTGGGGACCTAAGGCTGCACCCCAGCCCGATGCCAGGCCAGGGGACCTGAGGCTGCACCCCCCACACTGCGAGGCTCAACGGGGGTGGAGCTGGCCGGGTCTGGGTCTTGTGCGATTTCAAGGTGCAGGCGGGTGGGCGGGGACTTGACTCTGGGTCCCGCGGCGTGCCCCAGACTCTGACAGGAGGGACATTTTCATATACATTTTACTAATTTTCTTTCATCTCTGACACTTCTATTATAGAGAAAGGGCAAATAGCAATATTAAAATATTTCCTCTAATTAATTCCCTTTTAATGTGCATGAATTTCGTGCACTGGGCCACTAGTATATATACATAAAAGAATATTATAATAGTGATAGAGGGAGGGCAGCAAAGGGTTATATATGTGCATAAGATTAGTGAAGGTCATTCCAAGGGCAGAAAGAAGCTCTAGCTGCTGCATCTTAAAAAGTTCTGGAAAGAGATCAGACCTTGGGTTTGGGAAGCAGTTACACCAGCCCTGGGTCATACAGCAGGGGACGCTGAGGCTAGCCTTCCTGATCCACCTTGGGTCACGTGGGTGGTATGAACAGGACCCAGAAGGAGCTGAGCATCAGGTGGGGAGGAGGGGAGGTGTTGAAAGGTGGTTCCCCATCATAATTGCAGAGTGAACCACCAGTCAGAGAGATCTAAGGTTTGCATCTCGCCCTCTTGGACTATCAGCCTCTGCTCCAGTGCTGGGGCATTCTTAAGAGAGATTTCCTTTTTGTTGGGATAGCCTGGTGGTCACACTTCTCCAGTGCACACCTTACTGCTATTAAGAATGATGGGAAAGTTATCTGATAGTCAGCCTTCCTTCCCCTTCAGAGAACTGAAAATCCCTTCCTTTCTCCTATTTTCACACATAATACCATTTTTCTTATTGCATTTGTGTATGTGTGTTTTTTAAATCCTTTCCTGAGGATATGTTTTTATTGATTTTAGAGAGTTAGGGAGAGAGAGAGAGAGAGAGAGAGAGAGCGAGAGAGAAAAGAAACATTGACTGGTTGGTTGCCTCTGGTACCTGTCCCAATTGGGGTTAGAATCTGCAACCTGGGTATGTGCCCTGACTGTGAATCACAGCGGCAACCTTTTCGTGTATGGGGTGATGCTCAAACCAACTGAGCAGCAGGCCAGGGCTGCATTTGTTTTTATAACATCTCTCCATTTTGGCATAATTTCAACAGTGTGATAGCGGCATTTGTACAGCATTGTCATTTACTGTATGTAAGGCCTGCTGCTTCTGACTACACCGAGGAAAAGGCCTTTTCCCTTATCTGTAAAATGATTCAGAACCAGGCAGCAGAATGAGTAACTTCTGGGAAGGTTTCTGTGCCCAACATAAACGCTCTACTCTCATCAGGGCACGTGACTTCTCACTGGCCGGCCAGCAGGGAGCCCTGCTCTGTCCTGGTCTAATTTGCTTCCTGATCTTAGTTTTTCTCATCTTTTGTCTTAAATTCTCCTCTTCATGCTTCTTTGTGATCTGAATCTCTGTGTCTGCTGATTGAATATATGACGTAAGTATTTAAATACTTGATTTTTTAAAAGTCTTTTTCAATTTTTTGTATTACTTCTCTTATAAGTCTGTCCTTCCTTTTCTTTTGCTTCCATTGTAAAGATGGGAAATTTGGAGGCTAAACGATGTTATCCAGGAAAACCTGGAGATATACTGACAGCAGGAGTACCTGAGACCTTTCAAATCCTCTATCTGCCTTACTTGACACTTCCCTTAACATTTTATCACTTAAGCCATGATGAATAAAACATGAGGTTTACATTCAAGTCATTTGCATATCTCCTTGCTCTGAGGGAAAAAGCAGCCACTCAGACTTCTCTCTCCTTGCTCCATTGTGTACAGGGACTAGTAGACACAACTGAGATGATAATGAGATTCTATGCCTGATGGGAATAGAGTAGCAACCCCATGGCACCATGTTCCCTTGAACTGGACTCCCCATAACCCAGGCCACTGGTCCATTTTGCTGTGTGATGAAGGCAGGAGTCAGAAGATCTTGGTCAGCACCCATTCACTTTTGCTTTGTTTCTAATCTTTGTCCTAATGCTGACATTTTTTGCTATGACCCTTCTGCCCCTGTTTATTTTGCATTTGGGGCTATTTTTATTAAACTTTTTTTAAGTCCCTAGTTTTGATTTCTCATGGAACTAGACTACTATTGCTATATCCTCATCATTATGAATCTCAGTTTGCCTACTTAAAACACGAGGATAAATAATAGCTGCCCAACTAGCATCTTTGTTTTCAGAGTCCAATAAAATATCAAATTATTTTCATAAAAATATCAAAATCATTCAAATGGCTATTAGTGCTACTCCTTCCACCACCACCACCACTGCTATCACATCTACAACTGGTGAAATGGCCTCACTTGGGAGCCTTTAGGTCACCCACGTGCAGCAATATTTGACACTTAGCAGGTGCTCAGTGATTGCAGGCGAATTATATCAAATTGCAGTTTGACATTGACTACTTAACCTCATGTTCTGTGTTTTTTTTTTAACCAATTACTTTTTCTTTTCTATATCGCTTCTTCTAATTAGCATTTACAACAGAATGTATGTTTAGAAACTCTGAGAGAAATATTATTTCTTCCTTTTTCCTTTTGTTTTATTTTATCATGATTTATTTTCTCACACAAGGTTTTGATGTTCCTTCTAAGGCAAGGGGAATTGTGAGTAGGTCTATGAATCCGATTCCATGAATCTGAGTTGTTAGGATCAACACAAATTTCCATCTTATTTAGGTTGTTCAATAATTATTGATTCCCTATCATACAAAAGGTATTAGCGGGGCCAGTGGAACAAGGGGCTGTTGTAGAAAGGCCGAGGACAGCCTCACTGAGGATATTAAAAGTACAGGGCTAGAAAGATACCTACGTGCCTTCTCAACACTTACTCTGATGATAATGTATTGATAAATGAACTAATTATGCTAATCCATCAGTGAATATACCCATTTTGATTAATTAGTTGATTGAATGCAGCAAATCAACTGGTTGATTGGGGCATTATGAAAAACAATGCATTGAAACCAGAGTCAGAGCCAATGTGAGGGGAGCCTCCCCTATTTGCTAGGGTCATAGTGCCAGGACTGCTACAGTGATGATGAGTGAGCCTTTACATGAGCTACTTTGAAGAAAAGCAACAAAGTTGACAATAAAGATAAAATCATTTAAAAATATTAGTGTCAAATCATTTATAATCAGTCCCATTTTTATATTATGTTAGTGTCTTTTTACATCTTCCTATGATAATTTGGCAATGAAAATAACATAAAGAAGTATAATTCCTGAGCTAACAAACTGTCCCATTCTTAAATTTTATATGTAGTTCTTTCTAAATTAACTATTACATTTTTTATCCTCACCCAAGAATATGTTTATTGATTTTTTTTAAAAAAAAGACAGAGAGGAAGGGAGAGAGAAAAAAAATATCCAGTGGTTGCCTCCCATACAGGGATTGAACTCACAACCTTAATATGTGCCCTGACTGGGAATTGAACCTGCAATCTTTTGGTATAGGGGACTATGCTCCAATCAACTGGGTTTTTAAAAAATTTAACATATCTTTTGTGGTAGAAAATATTTATACTGTGCCCTTCATGTTGTCATATTTGATTGAAGTTCATATTTCAGTCCTCTAGAGAAAGGAGGATGGAAGAAATATTTCTAGATTGTTTCTCCCCTTCTCTATTCTTCCCCAGGGAAACATAAATGGCTCTCCCATGGATACATCATTTCTCATGATTATACTTCCAAGAAAATATCAAAATCTGGAATGTAGCTTTCCATCCAAGCTGTGTTCTCCATATTCTGTTTATTAAAATGTATGTATTCATCTTATTTCTGTTGATTACTAGTTTTACTTATTGAATGGTTCCTAATCCAGAAACACAGTGAGAGAAGTGTAATTATGTATAAGCTCAAACTCAAAATATCTGTATTTCTGCTGACCTGCTTTCATAAGAAAATTGTCACATACTGTATACTCAATCAAAATATTTTGATTAAACTTATCCTAACTGATTATATTGTCAATGGGAGAAAATTGATATAAAGTTATTAATACTTAAGCTAACTGGTATATATTTAGCAATCTTCATAGGTTGTTTATGAAAATTTTTATAAAATATTTTAATAGATATTTCTGAATATTTGCTTCCACATGTTCTTAGCTGATACAAATGTCATTGGCAAAATAGTCTTGTCTTTTGATGTGTGTATGTGTATGTGTGTGTGTGTATGTGTGTGTGTGTATACCACAAATTCTTTATAGGTAATCTTTCAGTGATTCATTTTACATAAATAATATTCCCATCTCCTAATTTAAATCCATTCATGTGACTACAGGTTGCCTGTTAGAATCACCTGGGAATCTTTGAGAAAATACTCATTACCAGCTTTCTCTTCTAGAGATTCTAACGTAATTTTTTTGGCAAAGGGTCTGGTTTTGAATAGTTTTAAAAGTTCTTCATGTATCATATATGTCAGGGTTGAAAACACTTCTCTATACAGTAGTTTCGGAAACTAATTTTTCAGGTTTTATGTCAGATTCACCTAAGAGCAGATATCTACAAAAATACAGACTCAAAGGCCCTAATTCCGAGGATTATAATTCAGTAAATCTTGGGTGTGGTGTTTTTGTTGATTCCAAAGTATGGTCAGGTTTGGGAACTTTGACCTATATCGCTTCATTCTACTTAGAGCTACTTTTTAGCACCATGGACAGCACCCCACTTACAAAACATGGCTGCAATGCTAGAATTCTGTACTTTTTGGATGAAAAGGAACTTTGATTAATAATATTAAAAAATACCAGGTTTTCCAGATGAGAAAAACAAATCATACAAAAATTTTAACATATTTTACAAAGGTCACACAAGCAGGATGAAGAGTGCTGATGGCCTTATTGTTCATCATTCCTCTCATTTCTTCATCTACTGCTGTGTTTTCTTCATTTTGTGAAACACGCAGTGCCCTCCCACAGCCCCCTTTGCTTTATAAGCTCCTCACCACGTTCCAGTGTCACTTCCTCAGGACACCTCTGGGGTCTCAAAGTCAAATACTGTTGTCATATGTCATCATATGCTTTTATAGATCCATGTCCCAACACTTCACATCTTTTATCTCGATATGAAATTATATAACCAGAAGTGTGATTATTGGACTATAGTTCTCTTCTAGCAGACTCTGAACTCCAAGGTCTGTGGCTGTTTTGCTTATCTTTGTGCCCTTTCCCCTCAGCACAATGCCAGGCATGTATCAGGCATGCTCTGAATATGTGTTTAATTGAATTGATCAGCAACCATAACATGATGGAATTTTATTTGTCCTAATTTAAAGTCTAATGAAGTTTCTTGCTCATGCTGTTTACTTTTGACTTCCGTGTGCTGTTCATGACCAATACTAACATGTGTGAGAGGGTCTTTTACTATCAAATAAAAGTTCTTTATGCCAGTAAGCTGTTTGCTATTTTCAATTATGCATGAGTTATAAGAAAAAAATGTACTGGCTTGTCAAGAAGCAGAGAAATTTTGGTGTTTCTATTCAGAAACTGCAAGATACATTTTTATTTTCCCCTATAGTTATATATAGCACTCTCTGTGGAGACATAGTCAGATATAAAGATATAGATGTAGACATAGATATATGATATACTCTTCTTCCTATTCAACAGTACTCACAGTGTGAAGAATGATGAGACACAAATATTATTAATATGCTAACAGAAATATATTCAAATATTTACATTCTGTCTCTAGGTTCTCTCACAGATACACGCATAGCTTTCTATATCAGCATTGTGATGATGCTTGGAAAATGTGTAGGTCTAATTTTGTAGCCTTCCCCCTTGAACTCCAGGCTGCTCTATGTTATCCTCCTACCTGCTCAACTTCCCAACTTGGATGAAAATATGTAACTGAACACATAAAAATGGATATCTTGTCATCCACAAATTTCTGATTCTCCCCTCCCCCCTCCTATCTTTCCTTCTTCAGCAAATGGCACTTTAATTCCTTGAGCTGCTCAGGGCAAAATAATACATGAAACCAAAAAATAATAGTCATTTGAAACTCCTCTCACTTCCTCAGCTCTCATTTCTTATGAAGTGGCATTTGCATCCCCTTCAAAACATGTCCTGCATCTTACCACTTCTTACAGTTTCCACTGTCTCAACTCAGCCCAAGCTAAACTCACTTCTCACTGACCTCTGAGCTTACTCTTGACCTTGACATAGCAATCACAGTGGGTAGGTAAGCAGACCATGGGATTCCTATGCTCTGGTTCTCTAATAACTGCCCAATTCACACAGCACAAGCACCAGGCTTACAAAGCGAATATGTCCCCGGACAACTTTGCCATCTTAGCTTTTACTGTTCCTTCCTCTTGCTCACCCAGCTCAATTGCCTTCTTGCCAAGAATGTCCCATTCCTGCCTCAGCCCTTTGAATTTTCATTTCTTCTGCTGGACAGATTCCTCCCAAGTCACCATCTTCCCATCCACATTTCTTTTCACAGGTCACCTCTCTAAAACAAAGCCTTCTATCCCAGGAAACTTTTGGAAATTAGCGTGTCTGTTCATTTCTGCCCCTCTATAATGGGTTATTTTACATTCAAAATAATTATTATCTGACAGATAAAGTTTGACAAATTCTAGCAAAAGGAACCCCAAAAGGAGATATAGGCCTTCATTACTTACAGTTTCCCTTAGGAGCTGGGGGTTTGGGGATAACACAAGTACTTCTAGGGCCGATGGAAGTGGTTCTCAGTGGGAGTATGAAAACAATATAGAGAATTTATTTGGAAGCGAAGAATGCAGTGCGCACTCCGAGAGGCCAAAGTTTTTAGACAAAAGCAATTCTGAGGTCATTGATGAGATGACTAAGGCATTATTATATTATTTGTATATTTCTCAACTGTTTCCTATGGAATTCAGTGATTTTTTGGGGGGGGGAGGGGTATTTTCTGCTCATTATTTTTCTTTTCCAACTTTGTCATTGATACTTTTTCCATGTGGAACCCATAATACCTAATTAATTTATATCAACAAATATTTTTTGAATATATCTTGTAGAAACCCATTGCTCCTGACTAAGCCAGGGATACAAAGATAACTTAGAAAAATAACAAATCCTGTGTGATTCCACTTACATGAGGGACCTAGAGTTGCCAGGGGCTGGGGAAGAGGACAATGGGGAGTTCATAAGTACAGAGTTTAAACTTTACAAGATGAAAAAAGTTCTGAAGATGGTGATAATGGTTTGCTTGACCTGTGAATGTAATTAATGCTGCATTTTAACAGTGGTTAAAACGGTAAATTTTATGTTTATGTTATAATAATAACAATAAACTAAAGTGATTGTCTCTGCCTCCAAAGAGCCCGTTGTATAATTAACATGACATGTGAACCTCTATGACAGTGACGGACCAGACTTGGGTTGCTCTGTGGGTCTAAGGTCAGTTCTACTAGGTCAGTACTGTGTTGATTGGAAGCCATGGCCTTGACCGAAAAGAGACAGTATCTGCTAGGTCAGGCATCTCAATTCAGCTAAATATGCCCTCGATAAAATGACTCAGCAGAGTGAGCTCAGAGGTCAGTTCTCTGTTCATGGAGACGGGAGTGCTGCTCTGCCCAGTAGGGCTGCTGCCAGCTTGGCTGGGATGCTGATCATGTGTGAAGTTGTTCTTGCTGTTCCTGAGGCTCTGGATTGCCTGTTCCTTCCAGCAGGGTCCTGTGGGTCACACAGAAGGTGCAAATGAGGCTTCTGTTGGGCAGTGAATGTGAAGAGCCTTCGGAAACCATCCCATCAGGCTTTGATTTCGTTTGTTTCTTTTTATTTTTTAATTCAGTCAAGGCAGAGAGGTTTGCAAAACTCTTCAGATAAGATGACTGATGGTGATTGTTTAAATCCTGCCAGGGTTGCCGCAAACAACTAGGAAAGGAGACGTGATGCCGGGGAGGTTAGGGAGGAAATATGTGTGTGAGCATAAGACTAACATGGGAGAAGTAATGGGCAGAATTAGTAGTAATGGATCCATCAGAATAGAATCTAATTTAAAAGGGCTTAAGTGGTGCCTAGGAATGTTTGTGTTAAAAAGAACACCAGGTTAAGGTAAAAAGAAAACCTACTGGCTTGAGATGAATGGTCAGCAATAGCCTGCACTGACCACCGGGGAACAAGACGTCTAGAGAGTGAGGTCCTCATTTAAGATCACTGGAGGGAGCATTCTCTCAATCCGTTGAGGTTCTGCTTCCTGGCAATTGTAGACAGTTTGGCTCAAATAAACTCACAAAAGTTCTTTATAGGTTTGCATGTTTTTATGTTAACATTACTTGGCATAATCATGGCAGGATTCTAAAGAAGCTCACCCAGGAACATTACTTGGACCTGGACTTGGTGCTACGATCCAGCAAAGGGCCCATTGAGCCCACCGGTTCTCCGCCCATTGAGTGAACTTGGGAAGTATTATTTATCAAGAAATTGCTGTCTTGGAATGTTATATCTTGTAGAAAAGCAAAGTTTTTATCAAATCTATAACCACGCCACTTTTAAATTTTGTCATTCACGGATAGTCATTGCTTTACTCTGATGCATTTTGTAGGTATATTACATCTTTAGAAAAATCAATGAAAAGGATTCTGATGTACTCTAAATTGCAGGCTTTTAAGGAGGTTATATCTTTGAACTGGATGAAGACTTATAGGATGTCAAGGAATAACTGAATTCAAAAAAACTACGGGCAAATAATCAGGATAAGTAAAAATAGTTATGGCACTAAATGAATCAAGAATAATTATTCTTATGGCTGTTTAAAATATTGTTGATTTTTAAATCTTTTGTTTCCCAAATATAAGGACAACTAAAAGGCAGACATTCTACATTCATTTCACAGTACTCCCAGGAGACAAAGATTCAAAGACTATGGCAATCCGGAGATTTTTGTCCATTGGGAAATACATTAATGAAAGACTCTCTCCTTACCAGGTACCTAACCACGAATGGACGTATGCCCCTGTCTCTGACACTTGCCTTCATCTCAAGGGTGAGAAGATGCCGACTACAGAGGAGGTAGACAGCCATCCCAAGACGTCAAACAAGGCCTGTATGCTCACAAATTGATGCTGCTCAAGCCTTGTTCTTATATCACCTAATTGTTATTGATTGAATGTATATAAAATAATTTTTATACTGAAAAAAAAAAGATCACTGGACGCTGTATCTTCACGAAAAACCTACTGCCTTGTTATGAAATGGGTCTATCAAGCAGCAGTCAATTATGTCTATTGATTGGACTAATTGATAGAATCAATAGACTATTTCAACATCATTGAAACAGCATTTTTAATCTCCCTGTTTCTTGACCTCTCTTATATTAAAAAAATGTTTTTTTTCTAAATCACTGGTAAGGTCACTGAGGGGCTTTGAAAGCAGTATCATGCGGGGGGTGGGGGTGGGGGGAGAGGAGTAGACAGGTGTGGGCTGGGTCTAGAATCTGTTGCTTATCTCTGTGCAGTTGCCACCACCATCAGCACCATGACTGTCATCACCTCCCATTTTCTAGCGCACGTGGGCACAGGCATTAGTCTACGTTCAGAACAACACTCTCTGTAGGAGTTCCCACTGTCTTTTGCAGGTAAGTGACTTATAGCTCAGGGAAGTCATGACTTGCCCAAGATCACACAGCTAGTACGTGACAATACAGATCAAAAGTTGCTCCTGACAAATAGTGGACTTCCTCTCCACCCCAATGCTGGCTGGATCACCAGAGAATAATTTATTATCTGCATGTGAATTTCCTCCTTTTCCAAGTGGAATTAAGATCTCCCAGTGTCATCATGAGGATCAACTGACACAGTAACTGACTTGTAAGTTACAGAGAAATGCTCCTATCCAGTGTAGCAGATGGCCTAACTCTCTTTCAATCCTCATGCTGTATTCCTTTCATACATTGCAGGCTTTTAAGGATTGCCATAGTCTTTGAAAAATGTCATAGCAAAGACATTTTCATGGGATTACAGACTCCCAGATTGTGCCTGCCCACGCCCCCACTGCTTCTACACCTGGCACCTAAGTGTGGCCATGTGCCAATGCGATGAGAGCAGAAGCAATCTTCCTTTCCTAAGGTGGCTACTCAATGCCCTTTTCTCAACTCCCTCTCTGCCCCTTTCTGCAGCCACCTGCCTGGGGATGGTGAGGAGAGATAGGTCCCCAGGATCATGGACAAGAGCTCATGTGAGCCCCACCAGACATTTGTGAGAGAGAAATAAACTTTCTCCCTCAAAATCTTAAGTGATATAATGTATCTGATAGATATTGTTAACCACTGAATATTGCAATATTATTATATGTTATCTTGTATTAGCCATTGATAATGTCGCATATTTTATATAATACATGATATTACATTATATATAGATACAGATAATCTGTAAATCTATATACACACAGAGAGACATGGATAGAATTGTTTTGCAAGGGGAATAGAAGTGAAATATTTTATTGGAAAATTGATTTTAGACTATAAAAATTAAAAAATTGATTTCAGACTGTAAAAATATCTATTCCAGGCACTTTGGTATAAGGGGGATCTATAACTGCATAAGCCTAAGGCTATAGCTATTTTAATTTTGTACATGTTATTCTATTATTTTTTAATATGAGTTTAAAAGATGTAGTCTTCATAAAAATATGTTGCTGAGAACATTGAATATTCCCTTGGGATGTTAATCGATGCTGTAAGAAAAAGGATTTGGTAAATGTACCAATACTGATGGGATTCAGTGGCACTCTTGTTCACAAATACTATTAGTAACTTTTCTAATTCATATAACTCTTTTGTAAAGCAATTTGGCATAGGCATCAGGTGCCATGGAAATAGTTAAGCATTGTCACCCAGTGTCCTATGTTCAGAATCACAGCCTAAAATAATCCAAAATCTAACTAATTTCATGCAAGTAGACATGCTCATCTCATCTTTCTGTACTGTGAAAAATATATAGTAGTAACATGCTGATCAGACAAAATCGTTGACTTTAAGTTCAGTGGTTAAGTATATTGCAGTCTAGACATTCAATTGAAGACTTGCCAAACCTACCTCGTCTCCTGTCTTCACTTCCCCTACTCCCCTCTGTGCGGAGAAGGCTCTGTTTTTACCCTTTCTCACCAAGATGTCTCCTCTTTAACCCTCAGATCTTACTTTGAAAATCGTTTCCTCTAGAATGTCTTTCCAAATGCTCAGTCCTGTGTTAGGAATTCTTCTTATGAGTTATGAAAAAGATCTTCTTTGTCTCTTTCAATAACACATTCGACACTGTATTGAAATGTCCTGTTTATGTCAGCATGCCCTCCCAAATAGATGGTTAGCGCCCTGCAGGAGAGGGTCAAGTGGTGATGATTACCTCAGAATCCATCACAGTATTTCATATTTTATGTAATTGAGTTCCAGTTTTAAAACATTCATGATGACGACACATTATAAAGCAGAATATAAATTCTCTACATACCATAACAACTGCGTAAAGTAGTATTTTTAAAACTGTGCCCAGTGAAACACTAGTTATAAGAGGCAGTCTATGGTCAAGAAAGTTAATATGTTTGGCATATTCTGCATTCTGCATGCCCTTGCGGGAGCTGCCCATTTCTATTGGTGTAAAAGCATAGTGAGGACTTCTACAAAAGAACCCGATTATTCCTTGTTTAACTCGTTATTTTTCAAAGTGTATTTCACACCAGAACCCCCTTTCCTTGTAGAACCGACTAATATCTCAAGGAAACAGTATGCTCAGGAACAAATTTTGAAGACCAAATTTTTTAAATGATACTTAAAAAGAATAGGAGGAAATGTGTAAACGTTTTTAAAAATTATAGTCTGGCTTATGTAGTTTGGGGATAGGTTTTTTTCTTTTTATGTGAAGCTTTTTGTCACAGTGTTAATTCTGGCACATTGTTGATTATTTTTATCATCTAAAAACACTTTTATAAGGATTCAATATTTTTGTTCCCATTACCCTTTCAAAATGAATCAATATGTAAATAAATGTGAATGCTCATATATAATTGTCCTTGACAACAAGCAGCTTATTTCACCCCAATTTTTTATTGTGGTAACACACACACACAACTTAGCATTTTATTAATATTTAAGTGTACAGTTCAGTGGTATCAAGTGCATTTGTATTATTGTGCAACCTTGCCACCATCAATCTGGAGAATGAGTTTCCTTTTATAAAATGGAAACTATGATTTTGACTGCCCTAAGTACCTCATGTAAATGGAATCATACATTATTTGTCTTCCTGTAATTGGCTTATTTCCTTAGCATATTGTTCTCAAGGTTCATCCATGTTGTAACATGTGTCAGAATTTTCTTCCTTTTTAAGGCTAATATTGCATTCCATACATCTCTCTTTTGGTTGCTATTTGCATGAAATATCTTTTTACATCCTTTCATTTCAACCTGTGATTGAATCCTATGATGTGTTGGATTTAAAGGGAGTCTCATGTAGACAGCATATAGTTGGGTTATGTGGGGGTTTTTTTAGTCCTCACCCGAAGATATGTTTCTATTGATTTTGAGGGAGAGAGAGAGAGAGACATCAATGTGAAAGAAACATCCATCAGTTGCCTCCAATACCCACCGGGACCAGGGATCTTTCTTCCTTTCTTTTATTTTAGATCATCTCTTCTGCTTTTCTTTCTTTCCCACTTTCCCTTTCTTAGCCATATTACAGTTTTTCCAACTTGGCATATTTCCACCTAATTTATTTCCATTTGGAACAATCTGGCCTCTGTTATTGTCAAGCCTCTTTAAATAACTTGTCGTGTCAGATATTTATAGATGGCACTTGTTCGCAAGGATCTAGCACTGAGAAGGTCACCCTGGCTTTTCGTTCCAAAGTGAAGGAAGGATAGTTAAGATCATCGGTTGAGGAAGACTGAGGTGGCCTCATAAGTGAGTAAGAGGACGTTATGGCAGAATTGTTTCAATGATGTCAAATGGAGATGACGAGAATCATCTGAGCTTTACACCTGGTCTTCTTGTTGCAGCTCAGCACGTGCTTATGAATGTGCATGTTGCATGTGATAGAGCATTTCAGGGCTGGTCTGCCCTCCTCACCAGCTGGAAGACCCAGGCCTGATCTCATCCCAGACGTCAGTTGACTCAGCTATGAACTTGCAGGTTGGAGCTGGACCTTTAAGGTCACTTGGTTAGAGGAATTCGACATACTATACTTGCTATTTTATCTCTCTAAGGGTTGTATGTCTGTGTCATTGCTCCCAAGTACTCTAAGAATGTTTTGCATCGCTCTCCCTAAAGAAAACACCCAACTGAAAGTCTCTGAATAAAACAACGGTGCTCTTGGTTACACGTTTGGGGCTGAATATATTCATGCTCTAGCATAGCATAGTAATAATCCGCTGTATTATAAAGCCAAGAGCAAAAAGCTGAGTATCATGTAATTTTTAAGAAATGGCAGCAAATGGTACAGAAATGTGCCCAGCAGCCCAGTGAAAAAGAGATGAGAAAAGTGTACAATAATTATTGGGAGGGAGCTGCACAGGACCTCTCTGGAGAGGAAAGAGCCAAGCAGCCATTATAATTTAGCCAAGGACATGAAATACACATGGACTTTTACCGCCACAGGAATCACCTGCGGGTTGGAAGCTGTCAGGCTTAATGGCACTAAGTGAGGAGGCGAGAGCAAACGCCTGGAACCGGAGCCAGGTGACACGGCTTCACAGTCAGGCTTCTCTCTGATGCTTCATGTTTGGTAGGCAGACAAGGTTGCTTCCCCCGAGAAAGCCAGAGAACTTCACACCTCACAACGACAGTCATCGGTTCTGGGTGTGACATTTAAAAGTCCATGGAGAAACGCAAATATGCTGAAGGATAAGACAATTGAGCATTTCCATCTGAACTGCTTTGGCACAGGAGACAATCGGTTTACTGAAGAGATCATTTAAGAACGAGATCCCTGGAGAGTATTATGCTAAGTGAAATAAGCCAATCAGAGAAAGACTAGTATCACCTGATCTCACTCATATGTGGAATCTAATGAACAAAATAATCTGATGAAAAAAATAGAACCAGAGACATTGAAGCATGCAGCAGACTGAAGTATTTCAGAGGGAAGAGGGAGAGATTAACCAGAGAATTTATATGCATATATGCATAGTCCATGGGCACAAACAATAGGTGGTGAAGGCTTGGGGGGGGGGGGGGAGGTGGAGGGAGGAGGGAACCAGGTGGAGGGGTCAATGGGGAAAAAGAGGGGGAATCTGTAACACTTTCAACAATAAAGGTAACATGGACTACAAGGATTAAAGGAAATGACCAAAGCACCAGGATAGGAGACAGATTTTGTACATCAACACAAATTAGATCACACAGTGAACTGTTCAAAATAGATCAATTTCTGTTGCCTATACATTACAACATACAGTTAGAACTCTTTATTTCTTTCATAAACTTCCTGTTTCTCTACCTGTTCCCTAACGTCTTGGCTAAGGAGAGGTCCTCTGTTTTGGCTCAATCTGAACTAATGTTTGTAAATTTAACTCAAATTTTGCTATGGAGATTAACTCTCTAAGGTGAAATATGAGGAAAATTGTATTTTTAATAAACATTGAGCCATAGAAAAATTCTAAGTAAGCCAATTTATTAATAAGCCATTAACTTTAATTCACAAAAACATATGACAATGAAAATGCTATGTTAAATTAACTTAATAGGGTCTTGAAGGTCCTGTCTCGGCCGAAGCATGCTAGGCAAAATACTGCTGCGGTACCATTTAAATGAAATTTCTAATAATTAAAATAAATGTAAATTACTTAAGAATATGGGTTCTTCAGACTAATTGCCAGGATCAAATCCTACCTCTGGCAATAAATCGATGTGTGTACTGGGGCAAGTTACTTAACCGCTCTGTTCCTCAATTGTTTTGTTCTGTTAAAAGGAGCTTATTTGTCCCTGCCTCGTAGGGTGGTTGTTGATGTTAAATGAGATAATGCACGTAAAGGGTTTAGAATACTACCTGGCACAGAAGAAGTCCTCAATATGTGTAAGTACTATGACTATACTTTAGTAATATATCCATTGAGATATGCACACTGACCCTTCTATTGCATTATGCCTACATGTTATCGAGAGTTTACGTACTGACCAATGTAAAAATTCTCCAGCATAAAAGGAGGTAAAAAATGAATCTTAAAATATTTAAAATTATCTACATTTCATGAGTTTCAATGAGTCAATGTTTTCAAAGCCTGAAAAAGAATAAAATCATTGGCTTCAAGCCCTTATGAGTTAGCTTTTATAGAATGAAAATTACACTGACAACACTTGACAGTGATTAAATCCTTAGGCATGTGCTCCTTGTGGTCCATCCGATGTTCAAAAATGGGATGCTCCCTAATTCCCAGCACCTCTGTTGGTGCTCGGCAGATATGAATCACCGCTGTTTGTCATGGGAGAAGATTAAGGGGCGTTTAGAAAGGTGAGATGATTGTAACTGCAGCAAAATGTATGACTTAATGAGAGTGTGGAAATATAGGACAGCATCTGGTCACCAGGGCAGGCATGACAGCCCCACTAAGTAACAGTAGTGATTCAGAAACCTGCTTCCGAGTGTCCCTGGGAGGCCTGCTGGGGAGACCCTGCTTTGGGTTAGCAACCTATTTGGTGCAGGCTGCTGTCAGCAAAACATCCAGGGGCTGATGAGGCGAGTGGAGGGGTGAGTGAGCGGAGCTGGAGCTCTCTGATGATTACACAGAAGCTTTGCTGAAAGAATCTGTGCTCTTGGGTCAGGTCCAGACAGACATGAGTCGGCATCCCTGCAGGGCACAGCGTGATAGTGGTGTTAGGACTTCTGCCTTCAAAATGCTGGGCTTGATCCTGGCCCCATCATCCCTTCCTTGCTCTGTAGACCTTAGCTAATAATCTGAAACATCTATGTTTCAATATACTAATTTAAAATAATAATACCTACGTAATAGGGTTGTTATGATGGATAAGAAAAGTAATAGCTCTATCTCTATCTCTCTATCTCTATCTCTATCTCTATCTCTATCTCTATCTCTATCTATCTCTATTTCTGAGAGCAATGATGTTTGGCAGAAACTAAACACCTAGGATCTATTACCATTATTTATGGACACTCCCATCAAATCTCCATTTTTCCTAGGAAGCTCCGAGAAGTCAAGGTTTACAGGATCATAAGGTCTTGAAGGCCCTGTCTCAGCCAAAGCAGGCAAAATACTGTTGTGGTGCCCTTTACATGAAATCTAATTGAAGAAGCTGCCCCCAGCAAGGCTGTCTCCGTCTGATCCTTTTAATCTACCCCAGCTATTAGACAGAGCTCTGAGGACTCCAGGCAGGTAGCCACTGAGAGCTGTGATCAGGAGACTGGCTCTGGGGGGGCTTCCACCGTCCTGGCAGGAGCAGCTTTCTGATTCAGTGAGCCCTCCACCCGAACCACGAGGTGGGAGGAGCATTGTTGTCATTGGACTGGCTGTCCAGCTATTGACTGCCTGTCCAACCTGCCCTTTCGGCAGACATCAAAGCACAGAGGATCGATGAAGCCTTCTGTTATTTTCTCCAAGTGGAATGTTTTAGCGTTTGAAACAGACTCATCTTGAGATATTCCAGCTGGGGCTCTGTGCCTAAGACGGAGGTGAGCAAGGCAGACACAAAGCAAATTGGTTCTGATCGGTATGAAGCACATTGACTTTGGTTGTAATAAACAACAAAACAACAGGTTTTGATCATCTTGTTGTACTTATATGAAGGCAGGAAAATATAATCTGCTTAGCCATATTCGAACTCGGGTACCTGAAATGAGCAGGCATTCCTAACGATAGGCTGCTATAGGCGTTAAAAAATTCCACCAAAAAAAAAAAAATTCCACGAAGCAATTTAAGCTTAAATGATTAGATTTTTAACTCTCTAAATATTGAAGGCAAGGCAAAGATTCTCACTACCCTGGTACTGTAAGTGATGGCAATCAATCCCTGGAAAGTAGATAAGGGCTCAGGCCAAGATGCTAGAAAGGATCAATATGGTCTCCTAGCAACAGACCTGCATCCTGCAGCGTCTGGAACCTCTCAGTCTCTGACCTGACCCAGTAAACCACACAGGTTGCTCCCTGCATTTCCATAACTCAGAGAACTAACTCGGGACGTATCTCCCCAAGACAGAGCTGTCCGTGCTTAGCAGATAACTCTGCGGGGGGATGAGCACTAATGCAGGCAGCAGGATAGAGAGCCAATCAATAGCATCTGTGGCAACCGACACTGAATTTAACTTAGATAGCACTGGATAAAATAAAACTGGAGATACAGAGAGAATCAGAGGCTATTGCTCAGCAAATTCAAGTAGTAGAAATTAACATAAGGTGAGAACCATCAGCTCTGGAGCCCCATCCCGTTTACTTTGGGTTGTTATTCTAATCAGCATGCAGCTATGTCATTTATATGGTAACCAAATTAATTTTTCATTAATAAAATGCCCAGCTGTTCTGACCTAAACCCCAATTGATTTTTAATTCTATACTTTGCTTCAAATTTTTTTACATAACTTTGTTTTTATACCCACTCATTTTCTTGATCATCCCAAAACACTAGACTGTTAGGTCGCTGAAGGAGGAATGCACGAGGCCAGAGTGGTGAGGACCATGTCATAAAAATAAAATTGAAGGTCCTGAGATTTTGGGGACCAGCAAAGGCTTGACAATGACACCAATCATTGGTCACACAGTCCCTAGGAATTAAGCCCCAGAGCGAAGATGATTCTTATTTCCCCATAAATACATCACAGTACTTGGTATCAAAACAGTCATTTCCAAGGAAAAGAATGAGCTATGGGACCGAGTAATTACACATTGGGAAACATAATAGTTGCCTTTACTTTCTCTCTCTCTCTCTTTTTGCATTGATTTCCAAAGAGAGTTGGCAAATGCAAATTACAAACATATCGAGCGTTTCACAAACATTCCACACACTTCCAGGGCAGCTCGGAGCCAAATGCAGAGTCCAAAGTCTGGTAAATAGAATGTGAAACCACCTTTCAGAATAGATGATAGAAAGCACAGACCTGCTTCTCCCCTGGACACGATGCTCCTACATCGTGGCTACTCACTCTGAGTCAGGCCACATCTCAATGGTTGCCTTGTCCGTGGTAGGTTGCCCCGAGCCAGACTTTTGCACCCTGAGCCACAAAAGAGGGAGGACATGCAATAAGTGAGAAAACAGGCTTAACGGGACTGAAAAGGAGCCCACCCCAGGCCCTTCTAGCTCAAGGAAAGGCAGCCATGGTGGCAGCTCTTCCGTGGCCAAGGATCCGCGGTTGACTGGAAAGGGAAGGTCTCTCCCCAGTCAGTGGAACAGCAGGCAGATCTAATTTGGCCTTATCATTAACAATAAACAGCTTTATTGGTGCTGCTCTACTCTCTTGGCTTAGAAATGGATTTATTATTAAAGTAAATAATAGTAAAACTGTGAATTCCAATTTTTGGACTAGCTGATCTGTTACCACAAATACATAGCAAGCATTTAAAATGTTACTCAAGGCACAGACAAAAAATTAGGGGAAATAACAGACTTTTTTTCTGTATCATGAAAATAATTTTAAACATGTAAAATTCAATTTAAAAAATTCATCCTTAGTTTAATTAAATACCCAACATCATTCACAGTGGAAATAAGGGAGAAGAGAAAGGACATAGTCTCTTAGTGTGACATGGGACTTGTGAGCATGTGAGGGGTGTGTGGTTTTTTCTCTAACCATTGAGGTTTCCATAAATTTATGGCCCCTCTCACCCATTCTGGAACTGCATGAAGGACCCACACTCTTTTATCTTCTATGATGGACAAAGACTGATTTCTTATTTATAGTCAACAAATAATTATTGAGCAACAGGCACTGTATTATTTTGAGGATGTTGCATAACTTGGCGTATTTTAGGAATTTCTGTTGACTTCCATGAAGTCGAATTCTGTAGAAGTCACCCTGGGGGCAGACATAATACCAGGCATTTCAGTTCCTGGGATCCTGGTCTTCTTGGCCTACTGTCCTGACCTAAGCTACCATTCTCCTATCACCTCGAACCCTTGATATTTGGTGAAATATTTTTTATGGTCTTAGATTTCTTATTAACTGAACCACTAGCAATTTATCCATGACAAATGGAGAGATAATGATTTTGTTGGTAGAGAGAGAACATGATAGAGTAACTAGAATGAAAAGCATGGCTGGAGTATAATAAGACAGGGAGGGGGAAAAACAGATCTGGGTAAACAAGAGGTAAAAATAATAATGCTATAATCAAAAACATAGAGAGTAGATAATCCTGAAAGTATGGGAGGGTGGGGAGAAGGGAGGGAGCAAGAGAGAGAAATGCACAAATAGAATTTCCTCTTCTCTCCCCTGCCCCCTTATATCAACTCCGATTTAGTTAACAGATGTTGCAATCTCTCCCTAGCAACAGCCTCCCATTGGTCATCCAGCCCCCATGAGGTCCCATGAAATCCAGATCTGTTTTTTACCTGAACACAGCCCCACCACTACCTTCCTGATAAGCAGAAACAGCTCCAGGGAAAAGCGGGAAAACCAATTCCTTTTCCCAGTTAGGGCCTAATGATCTTCCCTAAGGGTCTGCCTTATCAAATATACCCAGACAGAACCAATCTCTTCCTACCAATTAAGCTCTAATTTTTGGAAATAAGACCAATAAAAACATTACTGAGTTATTGGTTGCCTCAAATATAAATAGGAATATGCATAAACTCAGTACCAAATTGCAGACACATCTATAGAGAATGTCCTGGGGCAAAATCTCCAGGGGCCCCTGAGAGCCCAATTCAAAGTTCAGAGGAGACTTGATGGAGCTGTCTCCACCAGGACTTAGCTGTCAACACTTTGAAAGGAAATTTTCATTTATTTATTTATGTGTTTGTTATTATTATTTGAAATTTTCCTTTTTAAATTACAGATTCACACAGGAGATCCCATAGCATAAAGTCAAGGCCAGAACCATAGAAATTTTGAAGGGAATAATTTTAATGTCTTCTAGCCAGTTAAGTTTTACTCAAAAGAGAAAAGAAAAACAAAACTCTATTATTCAATAGCAAATTGAAAGATTGCTTAGGACTCAGCACACTTAATCCATTCAACAAGGGGGTGGAGGAGGAAAGGGCCTAATCACTTTAGCTTCTTTTTCAAAGTGCACTGTTTCTGATCATTGTAAGGAAGGTTTTACTGCCTGGCACACATGTGCTATTCTCTCTGTGTTCACTGACTCTCCCGAGACTGCAGCCTCCAAGAAGGAGTCTAAAATGGAATAAAATGTGAAGGCGAGTTAGTATGAAGTGAAGGTTAACATTTCCTTTCATTGTAACGCATGATTTCTGCTGATACAATGAGTGTCCTTGAATCTGGGCCAAGGGAAGTACTTCTTCTAGCCCATCTCTTTAGGGGTGAGGACAAGCTACAGACGGCCATGGTGTTTGCTGCATTTCCAAGGAAAGAAAGTGTCAACAGCAAAGAGACACCCTCATTCTCACCCCTCCCAGTGGGGCATCTGGAATGGGAATTACTACAGTGCCAACTGGCATTCAACTGGATTGCAGCATTCTCGTGTGTTGCCAGAATCTCTTAAAAATGCATCTTCCCACAAAATGCCACTGTAGTCTTCGGTTCTGAACATCACTTCTAAAGTACTTAAATCATTTCTTACTGCTATTGTGTGAGAGAGAAATAAAATATTTCTTTCCTGGGACAGAACCTTAAAGCATTTTCATGTTACTTTGGCTGGAACTTGGTTTTCACTTCTCCTGGGACACAGCTGCAGTCTGGAGGTCACGCTGACCTCAGTTTTCAATAAATAGACAACAGTGGAAAACCCGCGTGTCCAGAAGTCAGGAAGGGCGCAGCCTTTCCTAAGATACGCATGTGGAAGTGATGTTTAATAGCTCTCACGATAGTGATTTCATTTCCTCTGGGTATTTCACCAGAAGTATAATTTCTGGATCATACGGCAGCTCTGTTTTTTTATTTATGTGTTTTTTTTGGCTGAACCACTTTACAATCCCACCAACAGTGCATGAGGGTTCCCTTTTCTCCACATTCTCATCAGCATTTATCTCTTCTCCTTTTGATGATAGCCATCCTAACAGGTGTGAGGTGATATCTCATTATGGTTTTGATTTATATTTCCTTAATGATAAGTGATGCTAAGTACTTTTTCATGTTCCTGTTAGGCATTTGATTATCTTTGTTTTACAAATGACTATTCAGGTCCTTTGCCCATTTTAATTGGATTATTTATGGGGTTTTTTTTGGGGGGGGGGGTGTTGTTTGTTTGTTTTTGCTATGGAGTTGTATGAGTTCCTTATATATTTTAGATATTAACGCCTCATCAGATATGTGGTTTGCAAATATTTTCTACCATTCTGGGAGTTGTCTTTTCATTCTGTTGATAATTTCTTTTGGTGTGATATCCAAAAACATCACTGCCAAGACCAATGTCAAGAAGCTTTTTCTTCTATGTTTTTTTTTTCAGAAGTTTTATGAATTTAGGTCTTACACTTAAATTTTGAGTTGATTGTTGTGTATGGTATAAGATAGGAGTTTAGTTTTATTCTTTTACATTTGAATACTAAGTTTCCCCAACACCATTTATTGAAAAGACTATCTTTTTCCCATTGAGTATTCTTAGCTCTAATGTAAAATATTAATTGACCATATGTACTGTTATGCCCAGATTTCAGGATCCCCAAGAAACCACATCAGGGAGCCAGCCATGTCCGATGCAAAAGCATAAGAGTCTTTATTCGAGCTAGCTCGGCTCCCCCACCTTGCCGACACAGCAGCAGGAAGCAGAGAGAGAGAGATAATTCCGTGTGGAGACGGGTTTTATAGTGGGGGTTGGAGTAAGGGGAGGAGAAAGGACTGTGCTCTGCCGATTGGCCAGGAGCAAGTCGGTGTCTTGTTCCTGGGTGTGGCTAGCAGAGGCTTAGACTTCCGGGAAGAAGCTCCTTGCCAAGCACGTGGCCAAGGTAAGATGGAGCACTTACCCTGGGGCAAGGTGGAGGGCGTAGCCCTTACCCTGGGGCAAGGTGGAGTGCGTAGCCCTTACCCTGGGGCAAGGTGGAGGGCCTAGCCCTTACCCTGGGGCAAGGTGGAGGGCCTAGCCCTTACCTTGGGGCAAGGTGGAGGGCCTAGCCCTCGCCCTTTCATGTACATGGGTTTATATCTGGGCTATCCATTCTGTTCCATTGGTCTATGAATCTCTTTTTATGCCAATGCCATGCTATTTTGATTACCATAACTTCATAATGTAGCTTGAAATTGGCAAGTGTGATGTTTTCAGCTTTGTTTTTCTTTCTCAGGATTGTTTTGGCCACTCGGGTTCTTTTGTGCTCCCATATTAATTTGAGTGTTGCTTTCCTATTTCTATAAGAAACAGCATTGGTCCTTAGCTATATCCTGCTAGAGGCCAATGTGTGGGATCCCCATCTGGGTGAGCCTACAGGCTGTGCCTCAATTGGGCAAGGCTGTAGACTGGAAGGGCTTGGGGGCTGGGCTCCTCAGTTTGGTGGTTGGTAGGCTGGGCTCTGAGATGCCCAGAGACAATGTTTAGACTCCATGGTGACCCAGGGCTGGAGGCTCTGCTCAAGGGTTGGGCCAGCTGCTGGCTGGGCTCTCAGCAGGGCTGTTGGATGAGACCCACAGTCAGGCTATCTGGCCAGGCTGGGCGGGTCAATAGTGTGTGCTCCATGGCCAGAAGTCAATTTGACTGGGAACCCAATAATAATCTGTATTTCAGTTAGGAATCTTTCAAGCATAAGAAATCTAAAAAAATGAAAGTTTTTAAAGGAATGGAAATGTTTTCTAAAGGAAAATTAATTCCATTATACTTTAGCTTTTAAGTTTTAATTCCTTTAAATTTGTAAATATCAAGCATCAGTTTATAAAATGTTTTCATGCACAGCCTCTTGGTCATTTTCTGATCATATTGCCAAGAAATAGTGAAGGAAGAGAAAAATCTAGCCATTCTCTGTAAGGCTCTCTCCTGTCTTGGCAATGTCATCACCAAACTTGCAATATCAGGAATATAGGACCAAGAGCGCATGCACTGGCCACATGAACAAGCACTCATTTCTGCTGAGCTGGAAGTTGTGTGGCGTTAAGCAGACCTGAAGTGATTGGTGTCAAGTGCAACTGTGGGAACCAGTTCACTCTGATGGTTACAGAAGGTGCTTATTTCAAACCCAAGGCCCAGAGTGAGCAGGTCAGAAAGTCATTTATTTTGTAACTAAGGAGAACAGACAGTTGATAGAGAGGGCAGGGGCATCCTATAAAAATATCCCACAAAATTGCACTTGTAAAGGCTGAGAAAGAGCCCAATACCGGCCTTTGGCCACCTCCACAATGGATGGCAGTGAGTGAGGCCAGAGTGAAAACTGTGTTGTGGTCGGGAGTAACCAGGACTCTACCCCTGAAACCTCTTAAAGCAGCAGTTCTCAACCTCTGGGTCGAGACCCCTTTGGCGGTCAAACGACCCTTTCACAGGGGTCACCTAAGACCATCCTGCATATCAGATATTTAGATTACGATTCATAACAGTAACAACATTACAGATATGAAGTAGCAACGAAAATAATTTTATGGTTGGGTCACAACATGAGGAACTGTATTTAAAGGGCCAGAAGGTTGAGAACGACTGTCTTAAAGGAAATTGAACTCAGCAGACACTGTTCATTTTATATTCACTACTGTCATCCCATGTTATTTGCTGATTTTATTCAGAATTAAATCCCCTTACTTTCTGGACTCTCATGTGTGTCCCCGTATGTCCAGGTGTGTACCATCCCAGCAGATCAACCAGGAGATACTTATGTCCCCAAGAACATGCCTAGTCTCTTCCCGGGAGACAGAAATGTTTTTATCTCTAAGTGGGGAAGAATTTATTTTGACTAATTAAGGGCAAGATGAAGATTATCGGATATGATATGCCTTTTCCACAGGGTAATTCCTTTTATATACAACACTAGAGGCACAGTGAATGAAATTTGTGCATGGGTAGGGTCCCTAGCAGCTGACAGCTGCTGGCCCAGGCCTTCCTTTGTTCCACACCGCCCCCCCTCCGGTGGTCAGCACACGTCATAGCAAGTGATCAAACTCCCAGTCGGTCAAACTCCCGAGGGGACACTTTGCAAATGCAAATTGTCCCATGGGCATGAGTTTGACCACACCGAAAGTTAGATGTGCACTAGACACCAGGGGATGGTGCGGAACAAAGGAAGGCCCTGTGGCAGCCACCAGTGGGGGGAAGGAAGGCCCTGGCTGGCAGCTGGGGGAAGGAAGGCTGTGGTTGGCCCTGATTGCCGGCCAGGCCTGGGAACCCTACTCGTGCATGAATGTCATGCACTGGGCCTCTAGTATATAGATAATACTAGATACCATGGATAGCATCCTCCTACCCTCTTCTTTGCCTGGCTTGCTCTCTAGGTGTAATTATAAATTCATATTATTTTGGGGGGTGGGTCACATTTGCATATTGGGAAAACCTTCTGCTTCAAGCCTGGATGGAGTGGGGATGGATTTACTCACAATTAAAGGTGGGGAAACAGGCCTGGAGTGCAGGTTGGGAGGACCCAGGAGCCCTCAGTAGAGAAGCTGACTTTCTAGGGCACTGCCTCTCCCTCTTGGTGTCCCAATGCCAAGTTCTTGGGCAGAGCCCCTTACACCAGAATCCACAGCTTTACCCTAGAACACACGCTGACCCCAAATGCCTTAGACATGCCCCGCCCCTCTGAGTGAATGGGAATTGTTCCAGGCCCTCATTCCTCAGCGAGCATCCCAAGGTGAGCCCAGGCGGTACCTCCAGGAGCAATGCCCACAGCAGGGGGTCTCAGGGCCCAGGGGTCCCTTTGGGAGACAGAGGGGAGACTTTTGCTCTCAGAGGTCTTCTTGTTTGGCAGATTAGTGATGTGGTCTGTCCAGCCACCGGGGATAGAGACAAGATTGCAAACAGAGGCTCCACCCTCAGGAAGCACACATGTCAGGGATAGCTGCCCTGGCTGTTCGTGCTCATCTTTGCAGACACTGAGCAGGGTCCTCCTTTGAAGGAGAGTTTTAGAAAATGGGGTAGAAATACAACCTTCCCCTGAATTTGTATCAAGTGCTTCATGAATCGGCAGCATCTCGTCTAGCAACTTAGAAGAGGCTCCAAGGGGGAATACAAAGTGAAAGTTGTTTTGGAAGAAGGTGGGGGCAAAGAAGCTATTAAGAAAAGAAGAGGAAAGGAAAGGAAAGGAAAGGAAAGGAAAGGAAAGGAAAGGAAAGGAAAGGAAAGGAAAGGAAAGGAAAGGAAAGGAAAGGAAAGGAAAGGAAAGGGAAGGAAAGGAAAGGAAAGGAAAGGAAAGGGAAGGAAAGGAAAGGAAAGGAAGAAAGGAAAGGAAAAAAGGAAAGAAAAGAGAGGATTATTTTAGAATAAGACTTGTTTTGGGGGGAAAGGGACAGCAAAGGTTTTGATCACGCAGGTTGCCTCTTCTTGGGGGTGGCGTGGAGAGCACCATGCCACGCTTTGCCTTACGGTGCTTGACCAGAAAACGTCAGACTGGTTCATTAAGATTATGTTTCTAGGAAAGGTTGAAACAACAATTAGGGCAGGCATTGAATTTAGGTATTTTACCATCAGTGACACCATTTGGGGTCTGTGGCTTTCTCTTTAAGAACCAATGTTGTGACTGGATCAGCCCTTGTAGTTCTTACTACGATTGCAAGACACTCACAAAGACCAGTCCAGCCACCAGCTTAATTATCAATAGGATGAGACCAGCACAAAACACTTTTGATCTCAGGCTCTGATTCATCCCTTCAGTTGCCAGCTTTCCTGATGGCTTGAGTAGTAAGGGTCTACAAATGTTGAATAACTATGTGGTACCACTGAAACAAATCTAATAACGTATAACGGCTATATTTTAATTAAAAAAGAAAGAAAATGATTTTTAAAAAAACCCTCAGGAAACATTAGAGAAAAAGGTTTATTACTTACAGGTCCTGGAAATTTCATGGCATGCTGGGGGCATACAGTGAGGTCGCAGATAGATAGAGATAGAGAGGGTGATGGCCTGGGGTTGGACTATTATTGGGGTCAGAATGGGGGCCTCAATTTCACAGGGTCACTCTGCATTGGTGAATTAAAAATATGAGAGGGAATTTAAAGTTGAGAAAAGAGAAAAGAAGCAGCCCAAATGGTCTTTATGGAAATGAACCAAGAACTTCAACAAAGGAGCCTTAGGGAGGAACTTGGGGGCTGGCTCTTTAACTAGCCTCCTGGCCAGCAATGTGCTTTTCAAGATAGCCAGCTCTGGAGTGGATGCCTCTGCAATCAAAGCTGAAGTCAAGCACTTGAATTACCAACCAAACAACAACAACAAAGAAAACACAATAAAACAGTCCTCAGGGTTTACACTACAGACCAAGTACAGTGGAGAATGCATGAATTTATAAACCAGAGGAGTGGGATTAGGTTGGGGTCAGAGAGCCAAGAGTTAACAGCAGAAGAAGGGTGGAATCTAAATGAAACAGGCAGGAAACAGACCACAGAAATCCTGGAATTTACCTGTAACACCAATAGTTCACCTTTAGAGGCAGGACATCAATCATGTATAGGTCAACTGGCTATTTTTAAAGGTCAGGATGGGGAAAACGGATCTGTTCACATTGTTTCACTATTCCAGTTTACAAGCCTGCTCCTAATATTTGAGAGGCCGAGGGCCAGAGTACAAATAGAGGCGACATATAAAAAGTTTAGATGTTTGAAAGCTACATAACAAACAACCAAGGTGTTAAAATATTTTACTAGTATCTTCTTATTGAACAATATACCGTCCTAACAAAAGAGAGAGAAACATCCATCGATATGAGAGAGAAACATCGGTTGACTCCTGTATGCACTCTGACTGGGGATAAAACCCAAAACCTAAGTACGTGCCCTGACAGGGAATTGAATCTGCAACCTTCCACCATACTGGACGACACTCTAACCAACTGAGCACTCTTTTAAAAATATCAATTAATGTTTAAAAGGTAACATAAGTCATTTCCATATTAACAAGAAACTAGATTTTAGAAGGAATCTGCAGAGCCATGAAGATACTGGGCTTCCTGGGGACAGTGGGCAATGGGATGCGCAGAGGTGCAGTGGGTAGGAAGCAAAGGGCTGGTGATTTTCTCTGAGTCCAGGCTGCCATCTTGAGCTCCAGTTTAGCAAGGTTTCCAATGAGTTTTAGCAAATTCAAAGATGCAATAACACTGAGATCAAGACCAGAGCTCTGTAATCTGTTAAAAGCTCCCCACTGGTACAACCAACCAAAAAATAAATAAATAAAATGCTAGCCCAGTTTGAGGAAACATGTTTGGGATAAATGGAGAGTTCCTTCCTCTCCCCTCTCTGTACACCAGTCACTGATTCCTTGTCTCTCCCTGTCCTTGTGCTCAGAAGAGTCTAATATAGGGGCAACAGCATTTGACAGAGATGCTCTTCGTCTCAATGACTTTTCTGACTGAGCCAGATTCATCCCCGTTTTGTAATGTGGGTAAGGTAAAGCCAGTGGGGTGTATTTGAGCAGAAGTGATTTGCACAAGAATGTGGTGTTGTTTGCGAATAAGAGCTCTTATGGCATAACATGCTGAATTATTTTTTTCAAATGGAAGAGAATCTTAATCACAGTATTCTTATTGATTGCTTGTAAATGTAGGCTATTCACCCTCTTTGGGTTACTGTGAGATCAGAAGTGGTCGCAATTTGAAAATGTCAAAAGCGTGGCCTCAAAATATTACTGATGGATATTGTTGAAGAATGACAGGCATGCTTTCTTTTTCTTTCATGTCCTCATCTGTAAGACCATCTTCAAAATGACAGATTGTGAGATTGTAGTTAAAGTTAGAGTCAAATGTTTGCTCTTTGGTTATAAATCTAGCTGTATACTTCAATATGGCTATCATATTTTTAAAGTGTTTCACACACTTCATCTCATTCTATCTGACCTGGGCCTATGAAGTCAACTTGGAAGTTATTTGAGTGGCTTACCCAAGGTTATACAGGCAGTAAAGGACAGAAGCCGGATAGCAATCCAGACATTTTGAGTTTGGTGACTTTCTATAACAACAACTGATAATTGAAGGACATCTTCTTTCAAAAATATCCCTCCCCCAAATAGCATTTGAACTTATAAATTGGTAAAAACTCTTTAAAAATGCCCTTTCCTCTGTTGAGTCAATTCTTTCAGACACATGGCGTTTGGAGTTCCACCATCCTTTCTCCCAAGCTTTGATGATCCAAGATGTGACTGGTGAGCTCAGGCATGTTCCTTTGGTCTTGGTGTCTCAATCCAAGTTGCTAAAGATTTTATCATTGAAAGTAAAAGTTCCAACTAACCTTCTAGTATCCAAATATCAAAATGTCAAGAAGGCTCAAAAATATTATGAATTTTCTTCACTTTTATATCCATTTGTAATCCCCATCTCCTTCTTTTTGCCTGTAGAGTCTTCTTCCCTTTATCTTAGAAGGACTCAAAGAAAGAATGATGGAGAGGCTGCAAATGGGGCAACCCTAGGTCCAAGGGAAGTTAGAAGGTGACTTCATTTAGGGTGTGGCTCCATCACTTCGTCTCACACAGCTGCTGGGTTACCACTGCAAGAGCATTTGATGTTCAAATGTTTCAAAGTCATTTAGTACCACATTAAGGGAAAAACAACTAGGATATTAAAATTGTCTCTGGTTATAGCTTTTAAGAATCTTTCCTATTTTCATCCAACCTCTTTTTCAGTACTGAAATACCAGGATGGAAAGAAAAATAAATTCAAGTAAAATTTTAAGTTTACTTATCTATAGATTTGTGATAAATAAATAGTTCTTATAAATACTACAAGATATAACTAATTGACTGTCTGTAAGGTTCTAGGAGAACATGTTACTATGGATTAGTCACATTATAACATTTATTTTAAAGGTAAAGTTGAATGTCATGTTTTCATGTCTTAGTTTTAAAGCAAGGTGGTAAGGCGTGACTATTCGCCTTCACCTTCCACAGATTTATGTGAAGCTCCTACTGGGTCCAAAGCACTTTCATGGACCTATGTGGACATACATGTATCCATGGAAAGTTGTGATAAAGCCCTAAATTCATCACATTTCCAGATAAAAATAACAGAGCTCTTATTCTGAGGACTGCGCCTAGGCTTGTGCCAGCCAACAGAACTGGATATTAAAAAAAGAAATCTAGAAGACAAGGCAGTCCCATCAAATTTAAGTAAAAACTAGAGGGCACTTGGGGTGTCCACTCTACATCGTTGAGGACACTTCACCTGAGACTCAGAGCATCGCTGTCTCCCCACACTGATGAGAAGGCAGCGAACCATCAGGCCCAGGAATCATGGAAACTAGCTTTCCTTCAAAGCCCACAGAACAGCTTATAGAACTAAATCAAGCTAAGCATATGCTTCATCCTATTAACCTTTTAAAATAACTTCTGTTATTTAAATCATGGAAGATATTTCTAGAAAAGGGCATATCTTCATAGCAGTTATTTTAGTTTATATTTCCCTCACAACCACCTACTAATTGTTACAGTCGTGCTAAAATATAACTTTGAGTTTGTGTACTAGAATGCCTCCAAAATATTGTTACCAATTAGTCATTCGTTTCTCCTAGTCCACAGCCAGTTCCCTTTTTCTCCTTCAGGCTTTCGTATAGTTTTATCTCTGATGCAAACTTGCATATAATGCTTTCACAAGGCTGCTGTTTGGGAATTGGACTAGCAATTTCTTGTACTACTGAATGAAACTGCAATAGCATTTTCTGTTTGTTGACTTTCTGTTTCTGGGTCTACAGCATTTACAGTATTCACCAAGATGTATTATGAAAGGGAACACTTAGGTCTCTACTGCAGATCATCTTATTGAATCAGGCACTGTGGAAAATTCTAAAAGATTCCCAGTCAACATGTATGCACTCGCAAGAATTGATTTTCTTTGTGTCTGAAGATACTGCTACTAATTCTGTTGCCCTGTATTTCTGAGTGAGGTTGAACAGATAAGTCAGTGTGGCACTGTTGGCCTTATTTTTTCTCTGTATGAGTAAATCATAGTTTGCTGTGGACAATGTTTGTGAGGTCTGAATTATTAACATAAAATTAGTTTTCCTTTTTAATAAACTATTCCCATATCTCTCTTGAAATTCTCCTGGTATTATATTGAAAATACAACTCAAAAATAAGGCTTCGTTTCCCTCTCTTTAAATAACTGATTAGAGATTGATTTTCTCACACACACACACACACACACACACGCGCGCGCGCGCATTTTCATTTAGATTATTGGTCAGGCAAATCAAATAGATTTCAACTTGCTCTTCAGTCCAATTGATTGATAATGACTGATTTGAGATTCTGAAGTCATCTTCAAACATAGCAAGAAAGGTGGTGAGATCCATTAGCAATGCCTACTACATATGCACCATTGGAAGGTGTTGAGGATTGTCCAATGGGGAATGGAGAGGAAATAGAAAGTGTGCACAAGATTTTAAAGGGTTAGTATTATTTACAATAGCCAAGATATGGATACACACCGAGTGCCCATCAATAGACAAGTGGATAAAAAGTTGCGGTACCTATATAAAATGGAATATTACTTGATCATTACAAAAGAATGAAATCTTACTATTTGCGACAACATGGATGGACCTAGAATTTATTATGCTCAGTGAGATAAGTCAGACAAAGAAAGACAAACGCCATATGATTTCACTTACATGTAAAATCTAAAGAATAAGATAATCAAAATAGAAAAGACTCATAGCTGCAGAGAACAGACTGATGGTTGCCAGATAGGAGGAAGGTTGGAGGCCTGAGTGGAAAAGGTGAAGGCATTGAGAAGTACAGTTTGGGAGTTACAAAATAGTCATGAGGAGGTAAAGTACAGCATATGGCATATAGTAATAACTAATATTGTAATAACTATGTACGGTGCCAGGTGGGTACTGGAAATATCAAGGGGAACACTTTATAAAGTATACGACTATACAACCACTATGCTGGACACCTGAAACTAGTACAAAATAATATTGAATGTAAACTGTAATTGAAAAATAAAATTTAAAAATTATATTTTTATAACCTTGACACAGAGATTCTCAAAAGAGAAGGAAGAAATAAACATAATTTCAGATTCTGCTGGAAGCTGATCCACCCTGGCTGCTTGAGGCAGTCCCTGCAGGGATGTTTCAAGGGACCTTGAAATGGAGATGAGAAATGCTCTAGCCTTTGGAATGGAATGGATGGGATTAAGATCAAATAGGATAAATGCAGATGTAAGGTAAGAGGACAATAGGGGGAGGAACCTGGCTAGGAGAAGAAAGGTTGTTTCCCCAGGTGAGGATTTTTATCAAAAAACCCTTTAACTGAGTGCCAGAGGGGTGGTTGGTTGCTATGATCTTTGCTTGGAGTGACCTTCTTCAGTTACTTCCTTGTAGCTTAGTGGAACAATAGAGTAACCTTTGAATGGAGATGGGAAGCCCCCTGGCCTTTTGTATAGAATGGATAGGATTGGAACCAAATAGTATAAATACAGATGTTAGATGACAATAAAGAGAAGAACCTGGCTATGATGATCACCTGAACACTGCCTCCCTGTCTTTCCTTCCTCACCGACTCCGTCCACACCTTTGGGAACCCCTGGACCCGCTGGGGCTGGACCCCAGCAAGATTCTTCCCCTCATGTTATAAATAACTTGAAATCTCCAGAACACATGACTGAAAACCCTGGGGGTCTACATGGGTGGCAGCTATGACTTGGTTTTGTGTGAGATTGACTTTGGATGACGGAGGGAACTGATGAATATGGAAAGCAAAGACCAAAAACTTCCCTTACTGTTGGGTTTATGAATATGGGTTGTTTTGTTGATTGAAGGACAGGAGATCAGAAAGAAGACTGAAGAAGATATTGTAATTTGGAGCCTAGAAATCATTGTGAGGATACGTGTCTGTGAGTCAGCTTTGGAAAGGCATAGATAGTCCATCCTCATGGGATCCCGTTGGGTATTATGAGATTATGAATCTTCTAAGATTCTATGGGACAGATAAGTCACTATATTCTTGCCATAAGTCTGAAACCCTAAAGGGCTACAACAAATGCATGATAATTGGTTACTGTTAGGATTTGAAATCGACAGGATGAACACTAATAAGATGGTGATCACCATTTGTGGACATGCATTCACTGACACTGTAACCAGTGGCTATTGGAGCTGTTTGCCATGGTTGGGCTTCTTGTTGACCATGGTGGCTTCTCCTCAGTCAGACTTTTCAGTGAGCATCCAGATGTCCTTCCCAAGACTTCGATCAGATGGAACTGAGAGTCAGGGGAGTAAGTGGCCCCAGCAATGCCAGCTCTCCCTGGTTTCTCTGAAGGGTACCGTCAGGCTGGCCTCCAGGAAGTTTTGTTCCAGTGAAAATATTTGTCATGCTTGCAACGATTTTCAAGTCTTAAGAAAACGTTAGCATAGAAAATTACTTTAGGTGTTTTCCTGGTCTTTTATCTGTAGCTTATCTTAGCAGCATTTTCTCGCATGGAAATATTTTAGATATTCTCATAAATTAAAAAAAATTAAAATGTTCAGTTAGTTACTCACCTGTTTTATCATTAAGTCTCCACCAAGATGGGGACTAATGGACACAGAACCAAACAAGATAGTCACAGGCTGGTTGAAAACATTTAATTGTCTGTATTAATTGCTACTTAACATAGACTTCTCCAATTTACTTAGCAAAATCAGTCATTTGAAACACACTCGAGAACATGATTTTCTGTTATGCTAACAATAAAACATCCTGTCACTGTTCCAAATATGTAAAAAACCATATTTGACAAGTTCTCTTGTTGTATCCTGCTAATTTATGATGAATATAATAACCACTTGTCTTGTTATCCAGTTCAACCCACCCACATTGCCCTGATCCTAGAAAATCTATTTAGAGATAAATTAACTATGAGCCAGGATTGAAGGCGCTGGAGTTAGTACTTGGTGTGGATTTTATGCATGGCTCCTGACTTCTGCATGCAGGGCACCTATGTCATTTCTGATGTTTATATTTTACTGACCTAAATCATGAAGCTAACTTGTTTTTTTTTCCCTCATAAAGTGAGATTGGCTGTGGCTTCATCAAAATTCTTCCTATTCTGTAAGACAAATAACTATATTTCCATCTTTGTTCTATTGGCAAGAAAAACACACACATGGCAACTGGAAGCTGTAGCAAATTCATTTGTGCTGCTCTTAGACCAGCATAAACCTCCCATTAGGATACTAGGAGGAGGTTGGGAGGGAGAAGAAAAGAAATTGACAGAACTGGCTTTCTTTACTTCACTAGTCTCCTTATAGATTTTATTTTACCCATTAGTAACTATTCTTGTTTACCTCTCTGCTATCTGTAAACTGTACAATTTTTATTTAATTTATTGGGAAACATCCTACTAATAAAGAGAGAATATGCTATTTGACCTTCATGCCTTTGCAAAGATGGTGGTGCCCACTGCCAATACGGAGGGAATATGCTAATTGGCTGCCCCGCCCTCAAAGATGGCAGTGCCCACAGCCACAAGATGGCGGCGCCCAGTCCCCTCAACGCCACCGAGGCAGCAGGTGCACGGTCCTCTCAGCCCCCCAGCCCCCTAGCCCCCCAGCCCCCCAACCCCCCAGGGCTGGCCCAAGGCACAGGAAAGCCTCAGATGGTGGCTCCCCAGCCACTCAGGGCCGCCCGAGGCTCAGGTAACTAGGGCCAGCCGAGGCTTACACTGCCAGCAATGGCAGCAGCAGAGGTGTGATGGGGCATCGCCTTCCCCTGATCGCCAGGATGCCTCCTGCCCCTGAGGGCTCCCAGACTGTAAGAAGGGGCAGGCCAGGCTGAGGGACCCCCCTCCAGTGCATACATTTTCATGCACCGGGCCTCTAGTTGGTTAACAAAATCGTAGTTTTCAGGTGTACCATTCTACAATACATCATCTGTATATTGTATTCTGTGTTTACCGCCACAAGTCAAGTCTCCTCTCATCACCACTTCTGGGAATATATCCAAAGAAATCCAAAGCACTAATTTGAATGAATATATGCACCCCTATGTTCATTGCAGCATTATTTATAATAGACAACATTTGGAAGCAGCCCTAGTGTCCATCAGTAGATGAGTGCATAAAAAAGTGGTGGGACATTTACACAATGGAATAAACTGCACAATTTTGATAAGAGGATTTCAATTTGCCTGAAGCACATGGGTACAGCTTCACTGCTGATGGAAGACAATGCCCACAAATGGCATTTAGTGACTTATTTAAAAATCATTTGCTGTGAAATGGAATTAAGAGCCACTTAGGCTGTTTGGACACTTGCTATTATTTTTCCTTAGCATGAAAATTGGAAATTGCTTAAATGTCACCCTATTTTTAAAGACATGGGAGGCTGTCTATGATGCTAACATTTGTTAATATTACAGATTCATTGATGGTGGTATTATCAGTCATCAAATGTTCAAATTAGTGATAAACAGAAAGCTGCATATTGTGATAAGATAACAAGTACTTATTTAAAATAATGACTTCATTCTTGTTGTGCATCAAGTAATATAAGTTCTTTATTGGTGTAATCGTTAAATTCTTACAAAAATCCTATGAGGAGGAATTCTTAATTATCTCCATTTAATAGATGAGCAAATGGAGGCGCAGGCAGATACATGACTTATTCAGGGTTGTACACCTACTGAGTTGTAGAGACAGGGTGGGGCCCAGACACTGCTTCCAGCGATCACACTCTTCAACCATCAGTCTGTGGCTGTCAGTCATGTCTAATGAGGCCACAGGAAGGTCACCACAATGTGTGTTTTCAGGCTTCTTTGGGGGGCTTGCATAATGCAGAAAGCTCTACTAGACTGAACGAGTTAGGTTTATCATCCCTTTGGCAGGAGAGTTATAAAAGAGTTCTAACCTGCCTTTCCAAAATAATGTGGGTTTTATCATATATACATACATGCATGTGCATACACACACACACACACACACACACATATACTATGTCTATATAATATGTCTATATGTGTTTGCCTTAATATGTGTGTATATACATATATTTTTGTCAATATAAATATATCAGAGAACAGAATAACATCAACTTACATCTATTTCGTATTTATTTAGTGCTAGGTAATATTCCAAGAACTTTACCGTATTAACCTTCACCACATCTGTACTAATTTGGTGTTTTGATTTTCATTCTTATCTTAAAGCCAGGGAAACTGAGGCTCAGAGCAGTTTCATGACATGCACAATGTCCTATGATAGTCAAGCTAGGTTTTAAACACAAGCAGTCTAGCTCCTGGGTCCAATCATCCAACCACTAGTTTGACTACAATTTCTACTTCCTATAATATTGGTAATTAGTGATGGATCAGAAAGCATGTGAAAAACCTACAAGCTAATTCCTCAAATTCAATGTCTCCAACCTGTGTAATGCATATTTTCAGCTGTGAACTTGCATATTGACTATGACCACTATGCTAGTTAGTGTTCATAGATGAAAACACTACGATAGTAATAAAGCTTGTCATATAACAGTTCCTGTTGTGCAGAGAACTGAAGATACATGTAAGGAAGATCACACTGCTGTTAGTGTCTGTTCCAGCAGATCAATGCAAAGGTCGATAAGAAAGAGAATGTGTTAGCTAATAACTGGAATGGTTGCTATGCGTTATTTTTTGTAACCAAGGAGAAGTTTGGCTCTGCCATTGCATCTGACCTTTTAACTGAGCCTTTTGCAGAAATTGTATTTGAAGGCAAGTGGTTTTTCTCCAGTAGCTACATTTTCCTCCAGTGTCGGCAGCACGCTTTTAGGCATTTCTTCTGACTGCTCTTCAACCTCAAGTGATTTCTGCTCACCTGTCACCGCTCACAGGAATCCTGCACTTTGGGTCAATGCAGGAGGGATTTCATCACACCCTGAGATGCATAGGCGTGTGGGTTCTCCTGACAGCCAAGATTTATCACTTGGTAAATATAATTCTCTTGCCTGTAGGTACAATGGTCATATTTTCTGAATCAAAAAACTGCAGCTGCATCATCCAGTATATAATTCTGATAATAAGATGAAATCTATAATATTAGACCTGCCCATAAATTCTATGCCACATGATTAGGAGGGCAGTGTGAGCAGCTGGAAGCTCCCACAGGCAATTCTTGACATCCTTGTTTGCTTTCTGTAATAGGAAAGGAGAACTAAAGGGAGGAAATGGCTCTCCTAAAATTTGGGCTGAATGGCGATCACATCTCTCTTCCCTCACCCTCCCCTGTCCTTTTTTTTTTTCTCACAATTACTGAGCACGTTTTTGTCAGCAGGAACTTTATTAAGCGCAGGTGGACTAGAGATGAATATTATACTACTTCTTAATTCACAGTCTAGTTGGAGAAAAATATCTAATATGCCATTGAAAGATAGTGTTCCATGAGGAACATGGAAGAAGGAACACAAGGTCAAGTGGCATTTGAGAAACCGAGGTTAAATTGGCTTAAACATTCGTGGAGGGAAAGGACGCATATACTAGTAAACTCCAGGAGTAGGTCAACCACTTCAGGGAAGGCCGATTCCAAGAGCCCTGAACTTGGTTGGCATTTCCTTCCATCTCTGAGTTATTCTTTCCTCTCTACTGGCTTCATCCTCAGACAGGCTTCCTCTCTCTAGAGACAGCTATAGGTGTAGACCTTGCAGGCCTAGCAGAGATGGGATTAACTGGTTCATAATTCCAGAAAAAGTCCCAGGCTTTATGTTTATTGCCATAATTTGGTTACAGGTCCAGTCCTACGTCAGTCAACAAGGGTAGATCTGGAGGTGAAAAAGTTTGTCCCTCACACTTCAGTACTGACACCCGCCCTTCGAAAACGGTTCTAAAAACACAGGGCCTCTCAGGGGTTACCTTTGAAGAGCTGAAGCAATGGAGCAGCCTTCACAGTGGAGAACCATGTCTCCCAGCATACCGCAAAGGGGCCCACTCATTTTTCTGCCTCCTCACTTACCACACAGCTTTCTAGGACTAAGGTTGAGTCTATCTGTCTTTGGCTATCTATTGATACATTGATTACTCCATGGACCATATAACGGTTTTTATTGAATCAACAAAAAGATAAATAATTATATATTGATGGCTTAGGAAAAAAACAAGTAAAATATTTATTTATTAATTTATTTATACTTTTAAAATCTTTATTGTTGAAAGTATTACAGATGTCCCCCCTTTTGCCCCATTGACCCCTTCTAGCTCACACCCACCCCACACCAAAAATCTTTTCTTTTTTAGTAATGTTGTTATATTACTAATTGTATATTTGTAATTTTTTAAAATTTTATTTTTCAATTTAAGTTTACATTCAATATTATTTTGTACTAGTTTCAGGTGTACAGCATAGTTAGACAATCATATACCTTACAAAGTGTTCCCCCTGATATTTCAACTGGCAACATATATATTTATTACAGTATTATTGGCTATATGCTGTATTTTATATCCCCATGACTATTTTGTAACTACCAATTTGTACTTCTCAATCTCTTATCTTTTTTACCCAGTCCCCCAACTCCGTTCCCCTCTGGCTACGATCAGTCTGTTCACTGTATCTATGAGTCTGTTTCAATTTTGTTAATTTATTGTGCTCTTTAGATCCTACATGTAAGTGAAATCATATGGGATTTGTCTTTTTCTGACTAATTGAGCATAATACCTTCTAGGTTATCCATGCATAAGCAAATGATAAGATTTCATTCGGTTTCACGGTCAAGTAATATTCCATTGTATATATGTATATATGTGCAACATCTTCTTTATCCCTTCATCTATTGATGGGCATTTGCATTGCTTCCATATCTTGGCTATTGCAAATAACACTGCAATGAACATAGAGTGCATATATTCTTTCAAATTAGTTTTGAGCTTCTTCAGATATATTCCCAAAAGTGGAATTTCTGGGTTGTAAGGGTATTTCATTTTTAATTTTTTGAGGAAACCCAATGCTGTTTTCCTCAGTGGCTGCATCAATCTGCATTCCTAACAACAGGGCACTAGGGTTCCTTTTGCTCCACATCCTCACCCACACTTCTTGTCTGTTAATTTATTGATGATAGCCATTCTGAAAGGTGTGAGGTGATATCTCACTGTGGTTTTAACTTGCATTTATCTGATGATTTGTAACATTGAGCATCTTTTCATATGTTTATTGGCCATCTGTGTGTCCTTTTTGGAGAAGTATCTTTTCAGGTCCTTGGCCCATTTTTTAATTGGATTGTTTCTTGTTGTTGATTTGTATGATTTCTTTACAAATTTTGGATATTAATTCCTTATCTGATGTATCATTGGTGAATGTTTTCCTATTCACTGTCTTTTCATTTTGATTGTGAATTTGATTCCCGCTTTTCTGTGGAAAAACTTTTTAGTTTGATGTATATTTATTTTGCTATCAAGCCCCTTCTACTCTCTTTCTACTGGTCTTTTATTTGATTAAAGCAACAATAACAACAATGATAATAAAACTTTATTTGATAATGTAACCTAGTATGTAGTAAAAAAATAACATTTTGGGAGAAAACAGATAAAACTGGAGACACTTCTTGATATGGGAACATTAATATGTATTAATATCTTTGATGTAACATTTATATTTGCTATCTGTGGGTAACAGTAATAACAGTGATCTATGAGTATACTAGTAATATTTCTCAAATATTGAAAAGAAAAACACATTTTTAATTCTTTCTGGCGAGAGCAGAAGGTTCTCTTTCGTGTCATTTCAACCATGAGCATCACCATGTTTCTTTTACCCAGTTCCCGATCACAGCATCATATGGATGGAATGAACTTTGCAACATCTTAATAGCCATGAATTCCAGCAGAGCGATACTTACATTGTTTCAGAGTGATGCGCATCTATCTGCTTAGCTCTAATTTTAACATACTCTAAAGAATGAGATTCCACAAATTTGTGCCATTAACCACTCTGTGTAGAACAGTTCTCATCACTCATGCCTTCCGTATGACTCCTGCTGCAGTCTACGTGGATCTTATTTTAAGGAGATACAAAAACTGCTTCTATCTGATGTCAAAACTATCAATTAAGAGAAAAAAGCTCCTTCTAATGATGCCTTTGGTGTGAAATAAAAGTAGAGGTCTTTTGGCAGAATTTACCTGGGTGTTACATGTGGAATGTGTGTGTGTCTGTGTCTGTCTGTCTGTCTGAATAGGTTATGAATTCAATTCCCACTTTCATCTAGCTTGTAAGGGTAGTAGACGTTATCATTCAGGTTTCATTGAGTGCTTGTGGTGTCCCAGGTACTCTTCTAACCAGGCAGACAAAGATGATGCTTTCATGAAATCTGCATTCCTGTGGGGAGAAACCCACTAAACAAACAGATAAGGAAATGTTTATAATATCAAAGAAGGTGGTGAAAATATAGAGGGAAAATGTAACAGACTGTGGGAGTTCCCAGAGTGCCAGAGAGGCAGTATTCACTCTCTGTGCAACAAACCCACAACTTTAGTGGCTTAACACACATTCCTTACAGTTTTCCTGAGTCACGGTTGCAGGCCTGGCTTCACTGAGTTCTCTGCTTCAGTCTCTCAGGGCTGCAGTTGAGGCGTCCACCAACGCCCAATGGAGAAGAATCTGCCTCCAAGCTCACTCATGCTCTCGGCAGAATTAATTTTATTGTGTGTCAAAGGATTCGTGACAGCTCTCTTCCTCAACATCAGTAATACAAAGAGATTCTAGAATGAGCTGGCCAGCGAGACAGAGTTTTATATGATGTAACATATTGTGACAGTGATAACTTGTCATCATTCCCATCATCGGTGTGTTAGAAGCAAATCACAGGTCGCTCCCAATGCAAGAGGAAGGGACTAAACAACATGGTAAATACCAGGGGTGGGGCTCAGGGGGAAAAAAAGTTTACCTGTCCCAGAGGCACTGAACTTGTCAATAGAATGGTTAGACAATACATCATTGTGGGGGTGATATCAGATCAAATGCTTAAGGGCAATGGGAGGCAGCAAGGAGGCTCTCTCAGGGGCAGCCTCCCAGATAAAGGGGACAGCAAGTGCCAACACCCTGAAGTGGGACTGTATTTGGCAGATTTGAGAAATAGCAAGGATGAAGACAGGCTGGAGCAGAGTCACAAGAAAAAGAATAGTAGAAAAAGATGAAGTTGGAAGACCAGATACTAGGAATGGGATGGGGGAGAGGGGAGACGGTGACCACAGTGGGGATGAGTTCCTTGGATTTTGTAGGCAATTGTAAGAATTTGACCATATATATATATATTGATTTCAGAGAGGAAGGGAGAGGGAGAAAGAGATAGGAGCCTCAATGAGGAGAGAGAATCATTGATTGGCTGCTTCCTGCACGCCCCCCGACTGGGGATCGAGGCTGCAACCCTGGCATGTGCCCTGACCGGGAATAGAACTGTGACCTTCTGGTTCATAGATTGACACTCAATCACTGATATGCTGGTCGGGCAGAATTTGACTTTTATTGAGCAGGGTAAGATGGGAAGCTAATGGAGGGCTTAAAGAACAGGAATGGCGATCTAACTTATCTAACTGCTGGTTGAGAACAAGCATAGAAGGGCGCATGTGGAGGCATGGAGACCAGTTCAGAGGCCAGTGCTATAAGCCTAGTGGAGATGACAGTGAAGGTCGTTAGAATTGGTCAGAATCTGGATAAAATCTGAGGGTAGAGCAAACCCTGTCCCTTAAATTATCTTTCTCCATTCTGTAGACAAAGTAGCAATTTCAGAGTTTGGTGCTAAGCCTGCACTGTTCCTCTAGTCCAGCGGTTCTCAACCTGTGGGTTGCGAACAATGAAAATACATCCTGCATATAAGATATTTACATTACGATTCATAACAGTAGCAAAATTACAGTTGTGAAGTAGCAACAAAAATAATTTTATGGTTGGGGGTCACCACAACATGAGGAACTGTGTTAAAGGGTCGTGGTATTAGTTCCTTCCTTGAGAATGTGGAACTGCATTAAGACAAGACTAGTTTAATATCCATGAGTAACTAAACGACAACCTGTAAAACTCAGGAGTTGGTGGTAGCTATTGCCTACCATGTTTCCTAGAATAAAGAGAAAAGATTAAAAAAGAGGGTGAAGCAAATATATAGGAAAAAGTAGTGGTTGACTGAGGATAGTATTCAGTGATTATCACCTATTTTTATTTAAACCCCTCATGCAAATGGGCATCAATTTACTCAACCCCGAGAATGTTAGGAAATTCTATTTTTGGATAAGTAAAAGAAAATTATAAATTTTTTTTTTTTTTTTTTTTTTTTTTTTTTTTTTTTTTTTTTTTTACTATCGGCAATACTTTGTTTCTGAAATATTGGTCAGTCTCAGAAAAGGAAAAACATTTTGTGGGTGAGTAAACATTTTGGCCAAAATGATTTATAACAGCATTTTCAAAGCTCTCTAATATTTACCATTCATTCACAGCATCTTTTTTGATCCTTACCAGAAGTCTTGAAAATTGTAGTAACTAACATAAAACATAAAATTTTTATAAGATCTTTGGTAGGTATGTAGGCTATCATTTTCTTTTTCAAATCACATAGTGATCTATACAGAGACTAAGCTGTTTTCTTTCTTTTTTGAAATCCTAAAATGATGAGGCAATTCCATGAAGTTCCAAATGATTTTATTTCATCTGGATTGTGGCCTCTAAACCTCTATAGTATAGAGCAGTGGTTCTCAACCTGTGGGTTGCGACCCTTTGGGGGTCGAATGACCCTTTCACAGGGGTCGCCTAAGACCATCGGAAAACACATATATAATTACATATTGTTTTTCTGATTAATCACTATGCTTTAATTATGTTCAATTTGTAACAATGAAATTGGGGGTCACCACAATATGAGGAACTGTATTAAAGGGTCGTGGCATTAGGAAGGTTGAGAAACACTGGTCTAGAGTCTATTGTTTCTAAAGCCTGCTCCATTCTGAAACAAATGTGATGGTGGTAATTCATTAGGGTGGTTTTATTTTAGGTACCTGTTCTCACTGTTAAGCCATTTTCTTAATAGCTAATTAGATGTCATGGGAAGTATTAATAAAGGGAAGATTTCACTTCCGAAAGACTGTTGGCATATCAGTCTCTCCCTTCATGGAGTCGTCATGGTGCAGGTATAAATGTGCAACTGGCTTAAAGAGCACAATGATTCTTGTCTTGTTGCCGTGTGGCCAGATGTGGGCAATTATATTTTGTCTGTGTTTAATAATGTGTTGTTGACTTACTAGTCTGCATTCTTTCTGATCATTAATTTTTATAAGATTTTATCCTTTGAATCATCCTCATGTGGTATGTTATAGCAGTGCTTTCTTGCCACTACATATTTTAAGCTTCTTAATAGAACACAGAATCATGTTGTTCCCATGGAAACCTTCAAACACTGCAGAACCACAGCCTTGGTTTTTTTACTTCTATTGTATGCGGGCCCGTGCCCTGTAACAGGCTACTCTAATCTCCAATACCCATCACATGAGGATACAGGTAACCTGGAGGCCATTAGAGTTCATTGTTTTTTTATTTTGTTATTTGTCCCTTGGTTTGATTCTTACTATTGTGGTAGGAAAGAGGTAGACTAACCCATTGCAATGAACCAAAACACAGATTCTTCTTGAACATGAGCAGCTATGGGGCAATTTCTATAGTATTTACCATTCATTCATTCAGCTGTTATTTACTGAGTAGCTGTATTAGGAGATACACTATTATAGGGCTTGGATTTACAGTTGTGAACAAGACAAAAATCCCGACTTCATGAATATATTGATAAAGAAACTGTTAATGTAAAAAAACCACTGAAACCTGTAAAGAATTTTTGTGAGTTTATTTGAGCCAAACTGTTGACATATGCCGGGAAGCAGAACCTCAACGAATTGAGATAATGCTCTAGAGAATGTCAGGGTTACATTTGTATTTATACATTGCAATCAAAGGAGGGATGTAGGTGGGTTATATGAAATCCACTGGTGATAGATTAAGGAGGTGGGATAAAGCAAAGCGGGTGGGCGGGGGGAACCCCTGGGATTGGATAAAAAGGAAAATGATGGACACATACTTAGGTGGGTGCAGGAACAATTTACATGATACTGAAGGAATTTGTGGTATCTGTACTGGCGCCCAGCACATTTGGTTGTGCCCCAGGGGCTCCAGAAAAAGGGAAGTTACAAGTTACACAGACATTTCAAGTGTATGTTATCATGGATGCGAAAAGACAGACAGGTTCAGTTAAGGGAAAGCTTGGCTTTGTCAGTGAAGATACCAGCCTAGGAGGTAAATGCCCACCATAACTGCTTTTAGTTAAAGTTTAATTTTCAGACCATGCTTTGTGGTTACTTTAGGTCTCTGAGTTTGCAAGACTGCCATGCAGGCCTTCCCTGAGCTGGTCAGGTCAGCATGTGGCCCCTTTCGTCCATAAAATCAAACAAGCAATGAAATTGTAAGTCATCAAGAAGGTGGCTGGCTATGTGGCAGCGGTTGTTATTTTCATTAAGGTCATCAGGAGACACTTCTCTTGAGTAGAGGCATTTGAGTAAAGGCTTGATTGAAGTGAGCAAATGAGTCAGGCAAATACCTGAGTGTAGTTCATTCTAGGAAGAGAAAACTGCAAATGCACATGCCCTGAAGTGGAACAAATTTGGTATGTGTACACTTGAAATACAGCAAGAAGCCAGCATCCTAGCACCTGGTAACCAAGCAGGCCAGTTAAGTGATGTGGAGGTGGAGATAAGAAGATGGATGGGGGTTGGGGAAGAGATCATGTAAAGTCTCATTAGCCACACTGACAACATTGAATATGAAGGACTTTGAGGAGTAATGTCATCTAATTTATGGTTTCCAAAAGATTGCTCTATCTGTGGTGAGAACAATCAACTGTATCAAGGCAAGAGTAGAATGCCAATTAGAATGTGCTGCAGTCACGTAGGGAGAGAAGATAGCAATAGAAGGAGGTTGAATGCAGGGCAGATCTGAAAGACAGAGCCAATGGGACTTACTGATGTTTTGAGCACAGATTGTGAACAAAAGAAGTTGATGAGTAGAGTATTGTCCTGAGTAAATAGGTGAGCGATGGTGCCATTTACTGAAATGCATAAAGCTGAGGAAGAGTGGTTTTGCAGGGAGGTGGGTGGGCCAAGAGTTCTGACTGAACATGTTAAGTTAGAGCTATCCAGTGAGACACCCAAGTCTTGAATTTAGAGAAGTTTGTGCTGGGATGTGACGCTGTGATTCTGGGAGACACACCTTTAAGGAGATGATGTGTATAAATAGCTGAAGCTGGGAATGATGCAGTGAGGGTTTCTAAGGATATCATTCCCCCCTTATACACCAATTGACTTGAGATGTTTCAGTTATCGATTGCCGCAATAATGCTGCATTAAAAGCAACCCCAAACCTCAGTGATGCACAATACGGAATTTATTGTTCACATATCTTAGGTCTGTTGGTGGTTAGCTAGGCAGCTTGGCCGGCCTTGACTGCACTCACTCACATGTCTGCGGGTTGGCTGGCTGTCAGATGGAGCTTCTGAGGTGACTCAGCTCTGCCCCATATGTCTTCTTTCATTGTCCCCGCATAAGCTGGGGCTCTTGGCAGGGTGAAATCAGAAAGACAAAAGTAAGTGCACTCCAAGAGCAAGCCTGTGAGAAGCCTCAGCTTTCAGCAGACTCATGATGGAGTGTCAAGGGGAAGGTGCCTTACCTTGCTCACAGTGAGCATTACAAAAACATATGGAAAAAGTGTGGACACGGGGGAGGTGAAGAATTGGCCCACTTCTGCAATCCGTCACATAGGCTAACGAGGCATTCCAGTGAGTACATCTCCTTACCTAAAGCGAAAACATCCCATGAAATGTCTGCTTCTGCTTCAGCCACACCCTCTTGACTGGCTCAAGCTTTTCTTGAAAGTACAAAAAACACGCTTTGAAAATCATGTAGTTGTGTATTAAAATTCCAACCCATCTCTCGATTCTCTGTGATGACTTCAACTACAGTGCCGCATTGTAATGTCTACTTTGTTAAGGCTGTTACAAGGATGAAATAAGATCTAAATTTCCTAACGTGTAGTAAGCACTTGATAAATGAAAGATGCGACCACTGTTAGTAGAGCAGGTAGTGTTAGTATCATGAAACACAACACTTAGCCACGGCAGTTTGTGGCCCCAAGAGTAAAGTCATGCAACCTTGACAAGATGAAATCTCCAAATTATAAATGTTTAAAATAAAAACACCTTTTACTTCCACATGTGAGTTACTCTCTGGTAGTCACTGACGCTCAAGGTTTATCTTTTTCTTTTATGCTTTAAAGTAGATCCTTTCCGTCCAGGGACAGATCTGTGTCTGGGCCAGAAATGTATCTTGTGCTTAAATTCAATATACTGTGTAGTAATCTTTTTATTCTTTAATGTCCATAAATATCAGATGGTACAAGTCATTCTGTAACTCACTATTTTTCATCCAAAATTATGTCTTTGATATCTACCCTTTAAAATTATTATATTTATTGAGGTGATATTGGTTAATAAAGTTATATAGGTTTCAAGTGTACAATTCTATAGTATATCATCTGTATATGGCACCGTCTATTCACCACCCAAAGTCATCTTCTTCCAGCATCATAAATTTAACCCCCTTATTTAAAATTCATCTTTCACATTTATATATTCAAGTTTTTGTCACTGTTTCAATATCAACAAGGATTATACTTTAGAGATTATCTGTCTTTTTGCTTTAGCTTAAATACAACTGGCTCACAATTTAGATTGTGTTGGGGGAAACATGAAGTGATCTCTCTCTTATAATCTCTAGCACCCACACCATGGCCAGACAGGACTGCCAGCTCAGAGCAGTACCTCACAATATTAGCATCAAATTTTAAGAGAAGGTGATGGATTGTATTCGTTTTCTGATCAATGTGCTTCATAATTAATAACCCTCATAATTAATAACACAAAGCGGCTTCATAATTAATAACTCCCATGAAATGCTTCAAAAAATGCCTAAATCAAAAGGCAACGTGGTCAAACCAATCTTTTTTTAAAAAAACACACTCAGCACAACACGATTGATAGTAAGTCAGTCCAGATACTACATCCAAGTTACCTGATCTCTCCAGGTAAGACTGTCCAGCTGCCAGTTAGCCTTGGTCATGTATGCGGTGACTAAGGGCTCATGAGAGCACAGGAATTTTCCCATTTTTCCTCCTAGATGTGAGCTCCAGGGAGCAGGAGCTCTCTCTGCCTGTGTGGCTCATTCTTCTATCCCGAGAGCCTGTGCTTTTTATGGACCCGGGATCATTGGCGAGCGCTAAATATATATTTGTTAACATATTTGTTTGATAAATATTTTCATGAAGGCCCTTTCCCACATGCTTTGTCTAGTTCCTCTAGGGTTAGCCTGGATTAAAATAGTTGAGAAATACACAATTGGGAAAATGTAAAGAAAAATTTATTGCTTAATATTTTTAGAAATAATTGTACAACTCTATCCTGTCCCCCCAATAACGAATTTCCTGTGCTGCTTTAGTAAAAAGCACTTCAAGGCTTCCCATGATTGTTAGGATAAAGACCTGAACCTATAATGTGCAGTAAACCATGTGGCTCCTGCCAGCCTCTGCCTCTTCTTCCCATCTCTGGACCCCCAACCACCTTGGTTGTCTTTCAGCTTCTTGGAGGAACTATGGTTCTACCAATTCACAGCCTTTTCCCTCTGCCTGGAATGCTACTGGGACATGCTTAGTCACCCTTCTGATCCTAAGGGGAACTTCCTGGACGAAATTAATTCTCCAGTTACATGCACTCACAGTGTTTAGCATTTTCATTTTTAGCAGTTCTTTCAATTGATATGCTGGTATATGATTTGGTATGATTATTTGATTTCTAATAACCCTCCCCTACTATACTGTAAGCTCCAAAAGAATATGGGCTGTATCTGCATTTGAGCAGGCCAATATAAGAGTGAGAATAAGCAGAAAGAGGCAGTTATAAGCAACGATTTAAGGATGAGATAATGGTGCCCTGGATGGTGAGAATGGAGAAATGTGAACAAATGGATACTTACTTAGGAGATGGGGTCAATAAGCCTCAGCAATTGGTTAAATATGGGGATGAGAGAGGGAATAAAATGTGGCCTAGATATCTGGATGTTCAATACTTTTCACTGATACAGTAAACAGATGAGAAAGAATGGGTTTTCAGGGAAAGATGAGCTCAGCTTTTGGAATCTTAAGTTTGTGGTTCTTATACTAATATAAGAGGATGTACAACAGGTAGTTGAGTAAACCATGGATATAAATGTGTGAGAGTCACCAGCATAGGGAATAGTTGAAACCTTGGAAATTGCTGAGACTACTCTGTAAAAGTATATATACAATGAAAGAAGATAGGCCAGAACAAAATTTGGGGCACACTGATATTTATGGGAAATGCAGAGAAGTAAGGCTTGCGAAGATGAGGAAGAATCTAGAAAAGAGAAGTCAGCAGAGTAGAGTTTCAGAAATTTATGCATGGGAGACTAGTTGAGAAAGAGGGAGTGTCTACAGTGTCCGCAAAATCGGATTCCTAACATAGGGATCTATTGCCATCTGACTCTGTGATGGTTGATTTTCAAAGTGGCCAAAATTTTTCTACCCAAATAGATTTATACCATGAAAACAGAAGATATACTTCAAAAAGTGGAGATCAGGAGTATTATAAATGGGAAATTATATGACAGGAGGTATACCAGTAGAGTATAAAGTAAAACACTTCAAGTTTGAGGTTTGATAGAAATACTGAAGTGAACATTAGTAACTAACTCACCAGGCTATTCACTTATAAAAACATTGGCAGCACTCATGGTGACTTTGGTAGTGAATATTTATTTTATTAGATTTTTTTTTAAAAAAATAGCACAGATAACTTTATTGAACATTTTTGGTGAAAATTGTCATTCCACTTTCTATTATGTGTAAATATAATGTTTCATATTTATTAAGTAAATATATTTTAAAGTGGTATGAAAGCTCCGTTTATCAGGATCTTAACTTTCATCTAGTTAATCTTCTGGTCATTTGTTCAAATTAAAAATACATTCAAATGAGCAACTATATGCACCAAGCACTAGGTTCTGTGAAATGAAACAGGAATTCCTGTCTTTTTATTTATTTACTAGTGGCCCGGTGCATGAATCCATGCACATTGAAAGGAAATTAATTAGAATATTTTAATATCACTATTCACCTTTTCTCTATAATAGAAGTGTCAACCAAATTCATGATCAACAATGACAGAAACACACATGTGTGATTGGCACCAGTGAGAGCTTTATATGTATTGCACATGCGCCAGTCAACTTAGCTTTTTATAGGCATAGAACAGGGGTCCTCAAACTTTTTAAACAGGGGGCCAGTTCACTGTCCCTCAGACCGTTGGAGGGCCGGACTATAGTTTTAAAAAAAAAAACTGTGAACAAATTCCTATGCACACTGCACATATCTTATTTGGAAGTAAAAAAACAAAACGGGAACAAATACAATATTTGTATTTGCATGTGGCCCGAGGGCCATAGTTTGAGGACCCCTGGTATAGAATAAACTTGCTTAATTAGACCTGCTTTCTGATTTAGCTAAACTTTTTCCAGCCCAGTGAAGCACCCCAACTTCTCTTTCAGGTAATTGTCAGCAACACAGCAGTATATGTCAACACTAAGGAGATTATGATTGTAGATCACTCAGGGAGAAAAAGGGTAAAATATTTAACTGTAGCAGTGTTTGACTATATTCTGAGCAGTGAGAGAACCTGAAGTCATTTTCAAGGTCCACCATTTCTTACTTCTTTTCAGTCGGGTCAAATTTCTAAGCTTTCTAAATCTCCATTTTCCGGCCAATGAAAAGAAAATAGGATTCCACTGAGTCTCTTATCTACCTACTCCAGGATTTCTGTGAGGATCAAATTAGATGAGGCACAGGAAAATGCTTCACAGACATTTGGTTACAGTGTAAAGTGTTTCCACCTGGCTATAAAGCAAGTTGTGTTCCTGGAATAAAGAAACTCCAAGGAGGCTAGTCACTGCAGAGAGGAAGCTGGGCGTTGCTATGTGACGTCATTACCCGGACAGTCAGACACTTAGCATATTAGCGTTTTGTATATATAGATTTTTTTTGTTAATCCTCACCTGAGGATATTTATTTATTTATTTATTTATTTATTTATTTATTTTAGGGAGAATGGAAGAGAGAGGGCAAGACAGTGAGAAATGCCGAGGAGGAGTCAACAACCAAGGTACGTGCTCTTTGGTCCAAAGGTCGATGCTCTATCCACTGAGCCAAACCAGGTAGGGCAGGAATTCCTGTCTTTGAGTTTACATTCTGATGGGAAAATAGGCAATAAACAGTCAACATACAATATAAGTACATTATGTATTATAAGTACATTATGTCTTAGGTTAGGACAGTGGTCGGCAAACTTCGACCCCTTGAGTGTGGCTCTTCCCCAAAATACCACGTGCGGGTGCGCACATACAGTGCAATTGAAACTTCGTGTCCACACTCAAGGGGCCAAAGGGCCGCATGTGGCTCGTGAGCTGCAGTTTGCTGACCACTGGGTTAGGAGGTGACAAGTGTTATGAGGAAATAGGAGTAGAATAACAGCAACTAAGATTGCCAAGGGCAAGTTGTGAGTTGAAATTCATCTAAGATCTAGGCATTTGCAAGACCTATTGCATCAGACATTCCTTACCTTAAATAGGATACTCCCAAAGTACAACACAGGAGTGCCTAATCCAAGCTAGAGACAAATTTTGGTTAAGGAAGACATCCTGTGGAAGATGGCACCTGAACTCAGTCTCAAAGATGAGAAAAATTCATCCAGACAGAGAGAGGAATAAAGTGCATTTCAAGATTCTAGAAAAACAAGTTGGTTCCAAACTGAGCACCTCTCCATTCCATATTAGGTGAAGGCAACATGACCATTACCAGTCAGGCTCTTTTATTTGCATGACAGAAGGTCAATTTTGGCTTTTGCAAAAAACATCAATCCTTCTTTAATCAACAAATGAGACTCTCTTCTGCAGGCCAGGAATTGATTGTGATGAAGCAGTTGTCAAGGTGTCTGGAAACATCAATTTTTTTAGCCCAATGAACATGTCATATTTCTATTTCTCTAAACTAGGTCTTCAGAAATTGAGATATGCAGACCACATTATCATAGTTCCCTTCAGAGATGCCACTGTTTTGATAATGTGTTAATATTAGAGAATTTATCTGAGCAAAATGTATTACCTCTTGCTAGCCAGTTTCACACATTCTTTATTTAATTACTTGATAATTCTTCAACAGGAATCCAACACAGTAAGTTGTTTTATTATTTTGCTGCTAGAAAAATGGAATATCCAAATTTACTTCAGCAATTTCTTCTGCTTTTAAACACTTAATCTCTGCTCAATCTTTAATTCCTAACAATTTTACTTTCCCACTTCTCCATCCCCACTCTCCCTGTTCTAGATATGGTCTTAATCAAATCTTAGTATTATAATAAAAATTAATTTTCTTCATGGATGCCCTGAAAGAATTTAGGGACTCTCAGGGATTGATAAAATCATGGAAAGTTATCTTTTATATAATTGCTGGAGGAATGCAAATATTATTTCAGTTTATGCAACCATGTGCAGAAGTTGCTGAAAAAGTTGACTTTTCTAATTTCTGAGCTGAAATCAGTGATCTTCATGGATTTTCACATAAGCCAAGTAAAAATGCTCTCAACACCCTGTTATTTCAGTTAAGCTCAAATCTTTAAGCAATCAGCAAGTTCTGTTTATTCTACTTCAATAAACAGATCTGATTCATCCATATACTGTCTCTCTACCTCCTCCTCTAGTCACCAAGCTGCAATATCTCTCTCCTGAACTATTATTTGTTTCCTAAATATTTTCTCTACTCCCACATTTGCTCATATGAAATGTATTCTCCATAATAGGGCAGAGTGATCTCTTAAAAATATAAAAAGGATTTAATAATTTTTCTGAAAGCCCTCTAGTGGCTTTCTACTGCCAATCAAACTCCAAGTTTCTCACTATTTCTACCTAATCTGACCCCTGCTTTATTCTCTGATCTCATTGAGTGTCCATCTGCCCTCACTATTTACCTGCCAATCATACTGGTCTTTCTGTTCCTCAGATTGACTCCCCATAATCTAGAAGAATGTTTAGTTATAAGATGCTAAATAACTAATGGTTGAAATCGTAAGTACATTATTATGCAGAATTTGGCAAAGACAGAACCTTAATGTAATATGACCTCATATTAGCAGAGTTCTGTGACATGGAACCAAGAACAGTGCCAAATAGTCTTGTATTTTTTTTAAAGTTTTCTGTGTATGTGCCAAGATGTCACCTACACACAGTACCACTAGCATTAACTACCATGTTTGGACTGTTTAGATCTATAAAGTCTAAACCTGCACTTGCACACACAGGTGAAAATCTGATGAAATCTCTAAGTGCTCTCCTTTAAAATAAAGCACATGTACAAGACACTTGAAATACAATTTCAAGAAATTTATAGACACCCAGCTCACATATGGACTACAGAGAAAGTCTGTGGACTTTAGGATGTCTTAATGCTGCATAGTAATTAGAAGACAAATTGTACAACAGCTAGGCCATTGCTGAATATCTTGGGACTTGAGAAGATTACAAATACTTCCATCGAGAACTGGAGAGAAATTCATGATCATCTAAATAGAGATGATTATAAAATACTAAAGTTCAGAGATTATATTCAAGCCCCAACCTTCCATTTTCCACATAAGATATATGAGGAGCACTATGGTTTCTAAGTGAGTCACTGTCAGGTTCTAGATCCTTTGGCACCCACACTATTTGCTCCACCACTGTCTGCATTTATGCTATTACAACATGAAGCTCTGTTTGTTTTGGGGGGTTTTGTCAGAAAATGAAGTAAAATTGGAAACTGGAATAACTACTACAATTGCCATATCATCTACAGGAGTCTTGGCCTCACATGAACCCCACTTGCATAATTTATCTAGACCTTGGCCCCAAATGTGTTAGGAATCACAAAATAATTCTGTCACATTTATACTAGTATATATAGGTACCACATAGACTTAAGAGAAATACTACAAAGGCCTAGAAAAATTATGTTTATATTTATACTTCTATAACATGTCTCAAATATATGTCCTAAATATTATATGTGCATGTGCAAATACACACACATCAGATTACAAAGAAAAGTCATGAGTTTAACACTTTAGTTCACTCTTTTCTTCCTGATACTGCAAAATTACATAACTGTTTCTTGTTGAAATGCATAAAAATGACAAATAAGTAAAAGAGATATTTCTATCAAGTACAAATTATGTGGTGAAGAATTTCAGGCATTCTGCCATTGATTATAGATACATAGCAGCTAAGGACATTAATTGCTGAGGAAGCATTTATTATGTTTCTATATCATTAGAGGTGCTTTGCTTTGGAGCACAGTGTCCAAAGTCCATTTATCTTGTGCCTCTTAGATGATTGCATTTTAAATAATAATTCAACTGGGAGATTAAAAATGGTGGTGGAGTAAGTGGATGCTGCACAAACATGTTCCCAGGACCATGGAAATACAACTAAAATACAGAAAAACTTCCAGAATAATCTACTGAAGACTCTTCCGAGAGAACCCTGGTAACCAAGAATGGAAAGTGGAGACTGCATAGAGACTGATAGGAGGGGTGGAGGCACAAGGCCAGGCTCTCACAGACAGCAACTGAAGTTCCAAAGAGATATCTCAGCTGTGGGGGGTTGCCACTGAGAATTCTGGGGTTTAATCCCCAAGCTGGACCCCTGGCAGAGAGCACCATAACTGAGAAGGGTATCCTCACAACATCTGGCTGTGAAAAGCAGGACCAGTGTCTGCCAGAGAGAGATGGCTAGAAATGCAAGCACCCTCTTAAAGGGCCAATGCACAAAAGTCCCTGAGCAGCCACTCATCTTGTGCTCCGGCAAAGGGAGAGCAGAGTGGACTGGAGCTGTATGAGTAGAAACCAGGGTTGGGGGCTCTGGGATTACAGCCCAGAAGGCAGACACCCCAGTTTCCTGTGCTGAGTCATTCTCTCACACTCCAGAAGTCACGTTTCTCATGTAGTCATTTGCTATCCAGGAGGTTTTGGGGCGGGGGGGGGTGGGGGGTGGGATATAGTTGACCCGCTATTGGAAAACACCTTGCCCCACCTTGTGGAGTTCCTGAGGCCCATTAAGAGACTGAGAATAACAATTAGCCTCCAGACAGAAGCAACTGCCCCCAATCCTTGTTGAAAACACTCTTGTCACACCTATGGACATTTGCCTTAGGGCTATTCAAGATTGAATCCAATCAGCCTGCAGGCAGAGATAATTTCTGGAGGCTTTGAGTCTTTGCCTTATCTAATTAGTCAGAAAGAGCATTTGACACTGGTCCTGCACTAGAGATTGAGAGGTGTAGCAGATCTACCTAACACATAGTCACAAACCCAAGCAGGCAGCCAAAATGAGGAGACAAAGAAACAATTTCCAAATGAAATAACAAGAGAATTCTCTAGAAGATAAGATAAATAAAATGGGGTGGGAGACCAAGATGGCGGCGTAGGTAAACACCGGAGACCGCTGCCGCAAACAACCATTTCAAAAATACAACTAAAAGACGGAACGGACATCACCCAGAACCACAGGAAGGCTGGCTGAAGAGAGACTCTACAACTAGAAGGAAAGAGAACAGCAAACTGAGGCTCAGAGGAGGCGCAGTGTGGAAAATACAAAGGTACCGAGGTGCGCGCGAAAGCGGGCTGGTGGCTGAGGGCGCGGTTGTCGTTTTCGGTCGGGAGTGAGTCTCAGACTCTGGGCTCCAGATCCGGGCGAGTCTCTAGGGACCCAGACTCAGACGGGAGAAGCGGGATTATCCGGCATCAGTTGGAACCTGAGGGCAGCTTTCTCTCCGAGGTTTGCAGCGGCTGCCGGGGTTCTGAGAAGCAGAGCCTCTGGGAACGGGACTGAGAGTGGCCATAACTGCTCCCTCCGCCCGCCCTGTTGATCCCGCCCCGCCCAAACCCTGCGCACAGCCATTTGCCGATCGCCTCAGGCAAAGGCTGGATTAGCGCCTCCCCAGAAGACAGACGTTTTCCACACAGCTGATTCCTACAGCCAGTCGGCCTGGTGGTCAAATCCCTCTAGTGTTAACTACAACAATTAAGGCTTGGCTAGAACAAGACTGCGCACAAAGACCACAAGGGGGTGCACCAAGAAAGCATAAAAGATGCGGAGACAAAAAAACATGACAGAAATGGAGGATATGGAGCTAAGAATCGCAATTTTGAGGGCTTGCTATAAACTTGAGCAGAGCCTCACGAAAACTAATGAGACCCTCGATGCTACGATAAAGAAATTAGAAAGTAAGCATACACGGACTGAAATAAAGAATATTATACCAAATAGCAGACCAGAGGAGCACAAGAATCAAACCAAAGATTCGACAAAAAACACCCAACTGGAAAAGCAAAATGAAAAAAGAATCCGAAAGTGTGAAGATAGTGTAAGGAGCCTCTGGGACAGCTTCAAGGGCACTAATATCAGAATAATAGGGGTGCCAGAAGATGAGAGACAGCAAGATATTGAAAACCTATTTGAAGAAATAATGGCAGAAAACTTCCCCCACCTGGTGAAAGAAATGGACTTACAGGTCCAAGAAGCGAAGAGAACCCCAAACAAAAAGAATCCAAAGAGGACCACACCAAGACACATCATCATTAAAATGCCAAGAGCAAAAGACAAAGAGAGAATCTTAAAAGCAGCAAGAGAAAGAGACTCAATTACCTACAAGGGAATATCCATACGACTGTCAGCTGATTTCTCAACAGAAACTTTGCAGGCCAGAAGGGAGTGGCAAGAAATATTCAAAGTACTGAATACCAAGAACCTACAACCAAGATTACTTTATCCAGCAAAGCTATCATTCAGAATTGAAGATCAGATAAAGAGCTTCACAGATAAGGAAAAGCTAAAGGACTTCATCACCACGAAACCAGTATTATACGAAATGCTGAAAGGTTTCCTTTAAGAAGAGGAAGAAGAAAAAGGTAAAGATACAAATTGTGAACAACAAACATGCATCTATCAACAAGTGAATCTAAGAATCAAGTGAATAAATAATCTGATGTACAGAATGAACTGGTGATTACAATGAATCAGGGACATAGAAGGGGAATGGACTGACTATTCTTGGGGGCGGGGGAGGGGAATGGGAGATGCGGGAAGAGAATGGACAAAAATCGTGCACCTATGGATGAGGACAGTGGGTGGGGAGTGACGGCGGAGGGTGGGGCGGGAACTGGGAGAAGGGGAGTTATGGGAAAAAAAGAGGAACAAATGTAATCAGAACAATAAAGATTTAATTTAAAAAAAAAAGATAAATAAAATGGAGATAAGAAATTCATCTGATATAGAGTTCAGAATAATGATAAGATACTCAACAGCATGAGAAAAGGTATAGTAACTATGAAAACAGAAATAAAGAATGACTTTCACAAGTAACACATTAGGAGGAATACACAGCAGATTAGGGAAAGCTGAGGATTGAATCAGTGAATTAGAAGACAGAGTTTTAAAAAAATCACTCAATCAGAGAACCAACAACAACAACAAAAACAATTAAGAAACCAGAGGACAGCCCCAGCCAGCTTGACTCAGTGGCTAGAGCGTCGGCCTGCGGACTGAAGGGTCCCAGGTTTGATTCCAGCCAAGGGCACATGCCTGGTTGTGGGCTCAGTCGCCAGTAGGGGGTGTGCAGGAGGCAGCCGATCAATGATTCTCTCTCGTCATTGATGTTTCTATCTCTCTCTCCCTCACATTTCCTCTCTGAAATCAATAAAGAAATATATTTAAAAAGTAAAAAAAAAACAGAGTACAGCTTAAAGGAGCTGTGGGCAAACATGAAACATAACAATATTTGAATAGTATGTGTGCCAGAAGAGGTAGAAAGGGAGAAATGGATAGAGAACTTGTTTGAAGAAATAATGGCAGAAAACTTCCCTAACCTGGATTGGAAAAAGTCACACAAGTTCAGGAGGCACAGAGAGTCCCAAACAAGAAGAACCCAAACAGGCCCACATCCACACATATCATAATTAAAAGGCCAAAAATTAAAGACAAAGAGAGAATCATAAAGGCAGCAAGAGAAAAGCAAACTGTTACCTACAAAAGAGCTCCCATAAGGCTGTCATCTGATTTCTCATCAGAAACTCTACAGACAAGAAGGGAATGGCATGAAATACTCAACGTAATGTAAAGCAAGGATCTGAAACCGAAATTACTATATCCAGCAAGGCTATCATTCAAAATAGACAATGAAATAAAAAGCTTCCTAGACCAAAAAAAAAAAAAAAAATGCTAAAGGACTTCATCACCATCAAGCCAGCATTATAAAAAATGCTAAGCCCTAACCAGTTTGGCTTAGTGGATAGAGCATTGGCCTTCAGACTCAAGGGTCCCCGGTTCGATTCTGGTCAAGGGCATGTACCTTGGTTGCAGGCACATCCCCAGTGGGGAGTTTGCAGGAGGCAGCTGATCGATGTTTCTCTCTCATCGATGTTTCTAACTCTCTATCCCTCTCCCTTCCTCTCTGTAAAAAAATCAATAAAATATATTTTAAAAAATGCTAAAAGGGCTGCTGTAATGAAAAGAAGAAATACAGAGAGAAACCTAGGCATACAGAATTAAATGACAATAAATAAGTACCTATCAATAATAACCTTAAATGTAAATAGATTAAATGCTCCAATCAAAAGACATAGGGTAGCTGAATGGATACAAAAACAGGACCCAACTATATGCTGTCTACAAAGACCCACCTCAGATCAAAAGATTCATACAGGATGAGAGTGAATGGATTGGAAAAATTTTCCATGCAAATGGAAAGAAAAAAAAAAAAGCTGTGGTAGCAACACTCATATCTGACAAAGTAGACTTCAAAATGAAGGCCATCACAAGAGTCAGCAAAGATCACTACATAATACTAAAGGGATCGATCCAACAAGAGGATATAACCCTGATAAACATATATGCACCCAATTTAGGAACATCTAAATATATAAAAATACTCCAAGGGGATTTTAAGGGAGAGATTGACAACAATTCAGTCATAGTATCGGACTTTAACACCCCGCTGACTTCACTGAATAGATCTTCCAGACAAAAAATTAACAAGGAAACAGTGACTCTAAAGGACACACTGGATCAGATGGATTTAATTGACATTTATAGAACATTTCATCCTAAAACTGCAGAATATACATTCTTCTCAGGTGCACATGGATCATTCACAAAGATAGACCAAATATTAGGGAGGGCGGGTGGGTGGGAATTAATCAAACAAAGACTTGGGCAGGGTGGGCTCAAGGGAGAAAGAGAAACATGTAATACTTTCAACAATAAAGGTTTAAAAAATTATTCAACTGGACTTTGGGTAAAATAATAGAAAAAAATAAAATGACCACTAGGTAAGCAATGCATATATTGGCTGCTTGACTATTTTTCCAAAGCATTTTTGAAAAACCGGCATTGATGAAGACATGAATAATGATATTTTCCTAACTGGGTGGTTTACAAAATGCCTTTATCCGCAGCTTCTCATTCAACCCTCACAACCATCCTAGGTGATAGGTGGTAGTTATTTGTTCCTATCTTAAAGATACATGTAAGTTGTTGTCGTTGAATGGTTACAGATCAGGAGAACATTACAAAAAAATACAATGGCTAAACTTGTGGGACTAATAAAATGTCAGGACAAGAGAAAGGCGTGAACTTTGAATGTGCTGCGTAAGTGTAGATCGTTTTTTCCACTGGGAGGCACTAGCTGAAATGTATTAAATGCTGAGGACTCTGCCACTTCAGAACCTGATTTTTTTCTTTCTTCACATGTATTCACCCACACAGACTTTGCTTCTTTAGATCTGGATAGGCACATGTGAAAGGCAGATGGATGGGGAAAAGAACTAATTAGGACGCTGTAATTATATTCCATTCTTTCCTCCAAATGATTACTTCCCATCTTTGAAGGAAAAAAAATCCCCCTTTACAAGGGCTCTTGCTTTGACAGAAAAATAAAGAAAAGAAAAATATTTGCAGCCTCTCAGCTTCTGACCTTAAAGTCAGATCAGACAATTTCCAAGTCATTATTTGGAGAAATATTAATGCAATTAATTGCTTTTAGTGGAAAGCACATGGCTGAAATTTCAGCCAAAACTTGAAATGTCATGCTCTAATTTGAGACTAATTTAAGAACAACAATAATAACAAATGATGGATTATAATTTACTTTGATATTTAGGTACTTTCCATTCCAAGAATTCATTCTCTCCCACATGTGGAACTTCCTTTTATTAAAAATAAATACCTTTTGGGATGACTTGAGAAATTTTTCCAATGACCCTATGATATATTCTAGATTATACAACTTAAAATAAAACAAAATCCCCCTTTTCATTACTAATAAAAGCAGATTTGCTTAAAATATTCCAAACAAAAAGTAACATTATATAATCATTGTAGGAGATTTTTTTTTTTAATCTTTTAATATTAGTAGTAAGTAACGCAAAGCTATTATAGGTCATGTTAAAAAATGAATACTGCAGTCCCACAAACTTTAGATATTGATAGGATATTCCTGGCTCTATAAAGCAAGTGGAATCTGACTGGCTTGAATTGTATTCTCAGGACAATGGGATGTCACGTGGGACATTTACACAGGGGAGTCCTCTACCCTGATTTACACTTGGAAAGACCATTCCGATTGATACTAATGTGTGAAGGAGGGATTCTGGGGAGTGGGGCAGGGAGGGGGGAGAAGAGTGGTAGCCAAGGAAACAGAGATGAGTGGATCAGCCTCCATTTGGACAAGTTAAAATTGACCCGCGGTTAAAATAATAGGGAGACGACAGTGAGTGTGTCTGAGAATGTGGCAAGCTTCTGAATTTAAAGACATGGCATTCAATCAGCTCCAGCCTCCTGTCTTACAGGAATATACATCTTATTTATCTTCAGGGTTGTCAGGGTTTTTTTAATTTAAAGAGAACGATGTAAAATCTTTTGATTATCAAATGTTCGCAACCAATTCAAAACTTGTTTAGGAAAACATTTTGAGAGCTAAACAGAACATGCCTCTAGGTTGGATTTGACCAAAAGATTCATCCTGAGGGTGGAATTTTTGGGTGTTCTTTAAATAAAGGAAGACTGGAAGACATTTTTTTTGGATTTTTCCAGGACACAGTTCTTTTCTGCTACTGGGGTGTGCATTGTTTCAGATTGCTGTGTTCTTCGTGTCTCTGTTACCTGCTTCTCCACTTGGGCTCTATAGAGCATCAGACACAGGATCCCCCTCTGACCTACTGCTGATGGACAACAGTCATTGACAAAGATAGAGCAGAATACAGAATAGAGAGCAGAACTCTCTATTTTCATTATTTTTCCTTCCTTCCTACCAGAGTTTACAAACCAGTAATTTACAACAATAAAGTATTTAAAAAAACACAGTTCATACGTATGTTTAGGTTGGATTTCTAAACTATCCATGCCCTTGCTATTGAAAGAGAAATCTAGAGGACAAGTGTCAGCTAAAACTTAGGGAAATTATGTGAGAAAGTTGAAGCAACATTGGTTTTATTTCTGGCTTTTATGCAAACCAGAGCCTAAGATCTCAATCTTCTGAATGATCTGACAATCTAGGACTAACTTATAAATTACTTATGAACTGAGGCAAGCTATGCCTCACTTATCCCTACTCATGAGTGCCTGAGTTAGAACACTGACAATTAAGTGTTCAAAAATGTGTACCGACTATGTTAGATTTCCCAAAAAACTCAGCGGCCAGCTGTGCTGACCAAATTTCTTTCAACAGTAAATATCTACTTTTGAGATACCAAATATTTTTTTTAAATCACAGTCTTTTTAAATCTATTTTTTCAGGCTAAACTCTTGAAGTCACACTTTGTCCTCTCATTCTACTTCTTAACCCACTTCTAGTTAATAAAATCCTATTGGTGCTGATTTCCATGTGTTTATCTTGGGTCTCCTTCTCCTCATCCACCGTTCCTCACTAGGGTAACCCTCGCCATCCTGTCCTGCCCAGGATACCGCAGTGGGTTACCATTTGGTCTCCATGATTCCACTCTCCCTGCAAACTATTTTCCATGCAGACGTTGAATGATCTATTTGAAATACAAATCAGATCATGCCATTCCCCTGCTCAAAACACAATCTTTTCCCATCATAAATTGAACAAAACCAAATTTCTTAATAATTGTCCTCAAGATTCTCTGATTAGACCCATACCTAACCCATTGCCTTCCTTTTCTATTGTATCTCTTGATCACACTGTCTGGCAATTAGCCACCTTGTCTCCTAAATATGCCCAGCTCGTTCTTGGCTCTAACCTTGGCATTTGCTAATCCCTTGCCCCACTCTTCCCTAGGAGATTTCATGCCTCAGTCCATGCCATTCCAATGGCTGCTCAGACAGTACTTCCTCAAGGAGCCTTTCTTGACTCCTCCATCCAGTGATCTGCAGTGGTTATTCCCATCACTTTATTTGTTTATTTCCTGGTGCACATCATAATCAGAAATAATATATTTGTTTACTTATTAGTCACATTCCCCAAATAGAATGCTTGCACCTTGAATGCCTAAGGACCTGTGTATCTTAATTGCTATTGGAAAAGTCCAGAAAATAAGTGTCAGCTAAGACAGGGAAGTTGATGTGAGAAAGCTGAAGCAACATTGATTTTATTTCTGGCTTTTATGTAAACCAGAGCCAGAGAGCACAATCTGCTGCAAGGTATGACAGTCGAGGACTAACTTATATGCCTGGTATGGAGGACGTTCTGATAAATATGTGTTGAAGTGAGTGGATTTAATAGCAATTATCTTGAACAAGGTTCATAACTAACAAAACTCCAATTGTTTTTAGGAATCAACAGTATTTATTACACATTTGCCTATGTGGAGAGTTATACTGACAATTTTGAAAGATAAAACACAAATATAAAACCCAGTATAACCCTCATGTTTTTATAATTTTATCTTAAGTTCTTCATCAAACAAGTCATAAAGCAGGTAAAAATGGAGTAGGCAAGGGCAAACAGGTGCAGTTACGCAAAAGAAAAAGAATTAGTTTTATTCAAACTTGTTTTATATTAGGCACAGAATATTGCCTTATACCTTAAAGGAGAATAATTATCTGTTCAACAATTTGGAAACTTTCTAAAAAATACTTTCAATTAACAGAGCAACTTTTTTCATTTGCTTTCAGATGAGTAACAAAATTATGAAATTTTATTTTGTTTCTCTTCTGCAAAAATCAATTTTGATATATTTTCTACTGTAAGTAACTGCCCTGTCAATATTGAGCAGCCAACCCATGATACAGTTGTAATTAGGACCAAGACACTGAATGTGGGCACTGACTTCTTGGTGGTTCCTAGTTGCCTAACAGAAATACTTACCCTGGTTCAAAGCTATGTTTTCATTATAACTCTTCTGCTTTCTGCCCCTGATGCTAGATAGTTTTAGGTTATTAATCTAAAATACCTCTTATGCCCAGCCAGTGTTGCTCAGTGATTGAGTGTCGACCTATGAACCAGGAGGTCATGGTTCGATTCCCGGTTGTGGGCTCCATCCCCAGTGTGGGCATGCAGGAGGCAGCCGATCAATGATTATGATTCTCTCTCATCATTGATGTTTCTATCTCTCCTTCTCCTCCTTTTCTCTCTGAAATCAATAAAAATATACTTAAAAAATAAAAGATCTCTTGTATTTCACTTAAACATATTTTCTTAACTCCCACTCTTGTTTTCTGCATAGTGCTCGCATTTTTTGAGTCAAGTTAGTTAGAAATAGCCACAAGCCATGAAAAGGGTACTAAAATTTTTCTACTGAAGACTTCTGTTTATCAGTAATTTTAATAAGACAACTTTAATATTTCTAGATAAATATTTTTCTTCAGCTTAGATATATGGTTTTAGTAGAAGTGCCAAAGAGAGAAATGTTATCAAATAGATTAGAAAAAAAACTTATCTTGATTTTTCAAATTGCTTAGGAATTTTTAGGCTGTTAGAAGAGGAAGCTGAGGTAGAAGAGGAAAAGAAGAAGGAGAGAAGACTAATGCTTCAGATTATGCTTTATTTTTATGTGGATATCTCAGATTGTATATTTTTAAAAATAAGAGATTTCCATCCTACAGTGGGGGAGATCCTATCTTGAAACATAAGTTTGGAACATCATGCATTTTAGTGAAGATTTTCCATAGCATTCATGCTGGGACCTGGTTAGACTGCTGAATCTAATTAAGAAATTTATGACACAAAAATAATCTGGGAGGATTTTATGTATATTTGCTCTCAACACTTTCCAGGTATATGGAGATGTCTCTCATTTTGTTTGGTGTTTCACTGTCAACTGAACAAATGTAGAGGAACACAGCAGGTTCCGAACTCACAACACAATCCTGAGGATTGTCGCCCTACTGTCAGCTAAGAATGAATAGCATCATTGAGTTCCAAAGCTTGGCTCCAGAATCATTGGCCATCACTGAAATCATAATTCCAAATATTTAATGGCTCATTCTGTACCTTTCCAAACCCTTTATCTGGAAATGAAGACCTACCATTAGTAAATTTCTAGGAAATCCTCAGGCCCTAGAGAGGAAATAGGAGTTTCTTTTGCTTTCTATTGCCATTTCTAGACAATTTCTCCTTCCTTCACTTCCAAAAGAGCAGGTTCTTTGTCACACATGTCATCAGGTTAGATCTCCTGCTCTATTCCCTTATTGCCACCATCTAATCACCTTCAAGTCACTCTACTTTTATTACTTGAAGCTTTTAGGTAATAGACTACCTCACTCTCTTCCTTCACTATTCTTACATCAATTTTTGTGACTTCAGTTTCTATGTGGATGATTTATCCATCACCTTGGCCTTTCCATTCTTGACTTTCACAAATGGCCAGCTTTATCTGCTCTACCTATCACACACCTTCCAGCGGTTCTCAACCTGTGGGTCGCGACCCCTGAAAATACATCCTGCATATCAGATATTTACATTACAATTCATAACAGTAGCAAACTTACAGTTATGAAGTAGCAACAAAAATAATTTCATGGTTGGGGGTCACCACAACATGAGGAACTGTATTAAAGGGTCACGGCATTAGGAAGGTTGAGAACCACTGCGCCATCTCTAATACCCAGGACCTCAGATATCTTCTTTAAAGCATACTATTCTGGGAATATATGACCTGGTATCTTTGCACTTCATTTTCTCAAACAAATTCATGCCAAAAATTCTTTTCTTTTTCAGTGAGATGTCTTCCAACTCTATAACTCTTTCACTACTTAAAATGCATCTTATGTTTTCCTGTTCCTCATCACCTGCCATGGTCCAAAGCTACCATCACAAAATAGCAGATGTTTACTTACTCTTTGCTTCCTCCATTGTGAAAGCATGTGAGAAAAGACCCCAAATATGTGTAAAACCAATTATTTACTTACTATCTACATGCACCATAGCAGTTAAACTATTGAAGAAATTTTTACCTCTGTGCTGACATCTGTAATTTAAATTCCTGATTTTAAAATTCTGTGAGGCACAGCACGTTTATTGATTTTTCTAATTCTTTACAATGAATATTTTATACTTCCTCACTCTGAAGCCCTTTTCCCTCCTCCACCTTTTCAGTTAATCCCCTAGCCTAATATTTATATTGAAAAAGTATAGTTAAACATGATTAGAAGATACCAGTGAGAAAATTTCTCATCTTTTCATCAGCAAATACAGCAACCAATTTGAATCCAAATCCATCTTTTTCTGCTTCCCTCCTATTCAAACACTTGATTCTATTAAAGGCCAGCCCTTACCTTTTTCACTGCATTCAGTATTCAATGCCAGCTGAGCCATTTTGGTATCTCTGAAACTACTGCTCCCTCCTCGATTCTAAATTTATTTTTCTTTATTGACTTATTAACATCTGCATGGAACATGATTTAATATCTCACATCTTACAGACAACTACACTCTGACTTCTGCCTATGACTTGATTTCTCTGAACCCTTCCATAGCAAAACACTTTAGAGTGTTGCCAAGGGTCACTGTTTCCATTTATTCAATATTTTCTCTTCAATTCATTGACTTCTCACACTCCACTCCTTTGTCAAAGTCATGACCAATCTCCTCTGTGCTGAAAACAATGGCTAGCCTCATTCTTGGTAATGTTCAGCACAGTTGAACATTCTGCCTTCATGAAACAGTCTTTTTTTTTTTTTTTAACTTTGATTTATTAAGATATATCCCATATACCATAAATTTCACCCATTTTAAATGCACAGTTCAATAGTTTTTAGTAGTTCTACAGAACAGAGTTTACACAGATCACCACAATTTTAGAATAGTTCATAGCTCCAAAGGAAACCCCATACCCAATCACTCTCCATTCTTCACCTCCCTTCCCCCGTCCCCACCTCCACCTGCCACCAGTTAGGCAATTATTTACTAATCTATTTTCTGTCTCTATAGATATGCTTACTCTGGCTATTTCATTTACATGAAATCATATAATATGTGGTCTTTTGTGATTAACTTCTTTCACTTAGCATGGTGTTTTCAAGGTTCACTTATCTTATAGGATGTACCAGAATTTCATTTCTTTTTATTGATGAATAATATTCCATTGTATAGCTATAATACATTTATTAACTTGTTCAACAGTTGATGGACGTTTGGGTTATTTCCAGTTTGGGGCTATAATAAGCAATACTGTTATGGACATTCATGTACAGTTTCATGTGGGCATATGTTTTCATTTATCTTGGGTACATAAGAGTGACATTGCTTAGTCACATGGTAACTCCGTGTTTAGCATTTTGAAAATTTGTAAGACTCTTTTCCAATGTGGCTGCACCATTTTACATTCTCACAAGCAGTTTATGAGGATTCCCATTTTCCCACACTCTCATTAACACATATTTTTGCTCATTTTGATTATAGACATCCTACTGGGTGTGAAGTGGTATTTCATTGTGGTTTTGATATGCATTTTCCTATTGATTTTGTGACAGAAAATCCCCCCAATTTTGCTCCTGCCTTGCCTGCTGCTCCTTCTGTCTCACTGCTGGTTGATCCTTTTCCACCCAAACTCTAAATGTTGGAATGTCATAATTCTATCAATATTATCTCCCTAGGTGATTTCCTCTAGCACCATGTGTTTAAATAGGAGTTATGTACTGATTACATTCACATTTTTATTTTTAACATTGACCTTTTCTACCTACTTGCCTTATTTTCATTCAATTTGTACCTTAAGCTTATTATTCCAAAATGGAATTCTTTATATTGACATCCTCCAAATTCAATGATTTTACCCTCCCTGATATTCTCCATTTCATTAAATGATGCCATCATCTGGTCCGCCATCCAGGATCCAAACCTAGAATCCATCCATAATTCCTCTCTTTTCCTTACCACCCATCAATCTGTCACCTTCACATTCAAAATCCCATCCATACGTGTCCACGTCCTTGCCACCAGCCTAGCCACCAGCCTAGCCCTGTCCCAGCACACTCAGGCAGTAAATACCTAACTTACTTCCTCATTTCTATTCTTGCCACAGCTACAACTTATTCACTAAACAGAAGCACCTACAGGATTTCTAAAACTTAATTAGACCCTCTCACATTTTAGGAGGAAGTGACCTGGGCTTGTACTTAGTGTTTAATGGGTTCTTGAACAAGGAAATGGGGGATGTGTGATGTATGTGGGAACTGACCTTGATTGAGTTCAGGAGCCTAAAGATACTAAAATCCTGAATCTATTTTGGTAAGATTAGAGAAAGTGGAAACACTATTTTAATAATAATATTGGATTGTGGATTCTTGAGAGACAGAATGAGGGGAATGCGATTATTTTTCAATCTATGTCATTATATGCCTCTATTCCTAGGGACAAAGTACAAATATATATCACATCTTAAACTAAGTTACTCCCTATGCTCCTCTGTGGTATGAATTTAACAAATTATTAGATCAAATGCTAAAGTCAGAAGTTACGAATTGAATAAAGAGAAGAATAAAATCGATGACTGTTTATTTAATGTCAAGTTGGATCAGTTGCCAGTCACCTGGGCTGCTGTTGACTCACCTGGGACCAGATAGCCTGATCAGGTGCCCTCTGGAGCCATGTCCAGCTCTAACGTCGGGAGTTGTCTCTTGTGATGTGTAATTGCTCTAACAACTAAGTTACATAAGACCTTCACTGGAAGGAGGTGACTTCTATTGCCAGGAAATCTTTGGCACTTTAAATGCAACAATTTTTTGGTACCAGGAAAGCTGCCAGAGAATGAATAAACATTCAGTATGAAAACCTTCTGTTTATTACCAGAGTAAACACAATAAAAGCAGAAGTGACCTTTATTCTTCATACGAAGTAATCAATCAACTAATTAACTAACTTTATCTTAGAGGAAGTGAGAATCTTATAGCCCCATGATCTACTCAGTTTTGTACAGTTTTGATTGGTAGTTCAAGAGAAATGCTCCCACCATCCAAATCTGTGCTAAACTGAAACTTCAAATACAAGGAACTGAGTTGACACTAGATACTCAGTTCACGTCATAACTCATTGGCTTTTGACACCAGTTCTTCAAGGTTAATACTACTTCAGTGGAGGGAGGAACACAGAGGAGCTTTTACTAAAAGAGCTACAGAAAAATAGGAAGAGCAAAATTGAAGAAAATCTGTTGATAATAGCCCTGAATCATTTACCTTTTAATTTTGAGTATAGTATGCACAGAACATTGGTCTAAATAATTTTGGTGGCAGTTGTTGCTGTGTCCACATTGTTAGTCACTTTCATTCATGCAGGCTAATGTGTTTGTGGGACTTAGCTTGTTCACGTCTGCAAACATCAAAGAATAAAGAAATGAATTTCTGGGTAGAGGTAGACCTCATTTTATTGCAGTCTGTTCTATTGCTCTTCACAGATGTGTTTTTCACAAATGAAAGGCAAGACCCTCCACCAGCTAAAAGATTATGACTGGCTTTATAGCAATACTCACTTTATTGTTATGGTCTAGAATCAACCCCTCGGTATCTCTAAGGTGTGCCTGTAGAGAGTTGTATAGGGTACTAATAGGCACGGTGAGACAAAGAGGTGTTTCATCCCCCTTTGATGACCACTACTGACCTAAGGAACATGCTTTCCACCCCTGTAACTGTTTAGAGCTTTGTAGAGTTTTAGAAGGAAGTGGAATAAATATTACTCTGTGACAATTTCATACTGAAAGAAATAATTTTCCTTTCCTCCTCATTTGCTTTTGATAACTTTATTGAGATTGATGTATAATATACTAATCAAATTTAAAGTGCATAATTTGTTAAGTTTTGACATATGTGAAACTCTCCTCATAATCAAGATAATGAAACTTTCTGTCACCTTCAAAGATTTCCTAGTCTACCTTTATAATCCATTCGTTTCCTCCATCCCCATCCTTGGGCAGCCACTAATCTGCTTCCTTCCATTGTAGATCTGTTTCTCTTCAGGAATTTTATGTAGATGGCATGATACATTATTTCTCTTTCTTTTTGCCTGGCTTCCTTCACTCACTAAAATGATTAAGAGATTTATCCATGTTGCTGTATCCATAGTTTCCTGTTTCCTTTTTATTGCTGTACTAGAGGCCCAATGAATGAAATTCATGCAAGAGCAGGCCTTCCTTCCCCAGGCTGCTGGCACCAGCTTCCCTCTGGCACCCGGGACCCTGCTTTCCTCACAGCCCTGGCTTCATCCAGAAGGTCGTCCAGAAGGACATCTGGTCTAATTAGCATATTACGCTTTTATTATTATACATAGTACTCCTTTGTGTGACTACCTCAATTTGTTTCTCCATTCTGCTGTGAATGGATATTTGGTTTGGTTTTAGTTTGGGGCTATTATAAATAAAGTTACTCTGAGCATTCATATACAGGTCTTTGTTGATACATATACTTTCACTTTTCTTAGGTAAATACCTAGAGGTGGAATGATAGAGTTATATGGTAAATGTATGTTTAACTTTAAAAGAAACTGTTAAATTGTTATTCAAAGTGGCAGTACAATTTTGTGTTTCAACCAGTGATCTATGAGAGTGACAGTTGTCCTGTATCCTTGTTAACACTCAATATTGTCAGGATATATTATTACTAGTGCTATTATTTTAACAATTCTAATAGTTACATAATGATATCTCTTTGTATTTTTAATTTGCATATGCTTATTAGTCATTTATATATATATTCTTTTGTAAAATGTTTATTCAAATATCTTCCCATTTTTTATTGGGCTGTCTTTTTATTTGAGTTGTAAGAGCTCTTTTTATTCCTGGATAAAAGTCTTTTGTCTGATATAATCTTTGCAGATACTGTCTTCCAGTTTGTGGTATTTTTCCTGGAGCAAAAGTATTTTAATTTGGAGAAGACCAATACTTTTGTTTTTTTCTATCATATTGTATATATATATTTTTTTATTTTCTAGATAAGAAAAATTTTCCTAGCCCCAAATTGCAAATATTTAGTTCTGTTTTCTCTAACTTTATAGTTCTATATTTTACTTTTAGATCTGTTATCCACAGTGACTTCATATTTGTATATGAATGAGGTAAAGGCTTACTTCATTTTCTTCTTACATAGATATGCTATTGATATAGCACCAGGTGTTAAAGGATTTCCCTTTTTCTATTGAGTTGTCTGAGCACCTTTGTTGAAAATCAATTGAGCATCAACATGTGGATCTACTTCTAGACTATCTATCCTGTTTCATTGATTTTTATAACTATCCTTTCACTATTAGCAAACTCTCTTGATTACTATAGCTTTATAATAAATCCAAGTTTTAAAATTGCTTTGGTTATTGTAGTTTGTTTTCATTTTCCTATGCATTTTAGAATCAGTTTGTCAAATTGGTACAAAAATTGAATTGCATTTAATCTGGGGACAGTTATGATCTTAGCAACATTGAATTTTTCAGTCCATTAACATGGTATGTCCATCCATTAAGTTGCATCTTCTTTAGTGTCAATGTGTGTAGCTTCAGTGTAAAGGTCTTGAATGTTTTCGTTACAGGTATTTTAAGTTTTTGATGCTATAATATATGCATATTTTCTTTCTTTTTTTATTCATCACCTGAGAATGTGTTCTGATTGATTTTTTTTAGGGAGGGAGAGAAGGAAAGAGAGAGAGAGAAACATCGATGTGAGAGAGAAACATCAATTGGCATCAATTGGTTGGCAGCTGGGGATTGAACCCGCCACCTGGGTATGTGCTCTGACTGGGAATCAAACCTGAGACCTTCTGGTGTACAGGACAATGCTCCATATAATCTAGTCACACTGGCCAGGGCTAAATGTTTCTTTTGTTAGACAGTTGGTTATTTCCAATATATCCCCATTAAATGAACATCCTTATGTATATTTTTTGATATCTCTTAGCATAAATGTCTAAAAATTGAATTACTGGTCAAAAAACATATATAAAATGTTTTAAAAGTACTATTTCTCCCATTCTTTTTAAAATATTGATTAATGTAAATCCTTTCAATCTTTTCTCAGTCTAGCAGTTAAAAAAATAATATTGCCTTAGTATGCATTTCTTTGGTTAATGATGAGGCTGAGCATCTTCCATGTATTAGCTATTTATATTTATTCTTTTACAAATTTTTCATTTCTATCCTCTATCCACTTTTCATGTATGCTTAATATTTTACTTATTATTTATTTGTCACTATTTACAATATAATAATGTAAAAAAGGAATGTAAATATTTTAGCTATTATGTGTAGCAATTAATTTTCCAGTTAATTATTTATCTTTCACTTAAAATGATGGTATTTGATTGCCATAAAAAAATTTTGAAAATGTATGTACTTAAGTCTTATAAACTTTTCCTATAAGGTTTCCAAATTGGTCTTTATGCTAAGAAAGATCTGCTCTATCCAAAAGTTATAAAAATATAACACTTTGTTCTACATTATTTTCATGATTTTACTTTTTACACTTAAATTTTAATTTTTCTAGAATATATTATAATGTACAGTATAAAGTAGAACTCTTAGTATTTCCCCAAATAGTCTGAAAAGTTTTCCAACAGTGTTTGATTTGAAATTTCAGTATCTCTGTATAAAAAGAAATGTGGTTTTAATTAGTTTTGGTATACTTTTTGTTATTTTTCTGGTAGATCCTTCTGATTATTATTTTTAAATATTTATTATCTAGATGAACTTTAGAATCATTTTTTAAGTTCCATGTTCTCCCAACTATAATTAGTGAAAAAATATTAACTTTATGGACTAAGTTATAATCTTGAACTTCCCCATTCAGAAATATAATTCCTCTCTCTCCATTTGATAAAGTCTTTTTTCAATTCTCAAGCCAAGTTACATTATTTTTTTTTTGTTTTTTCCATTGGTCTTGCAAATTCTTAAGTGTGTTTGTAGGCATTTGATATTTATTCATATTTATTTTGAGAATTAGGATGAGATCTCCTTTTTTATTCTATTTTCTAACCGGTCATTATAAGCAAATCTCTATTTCTGTGTATGTTTTCTATTTGTCCATCCTAATGAACTTCCTTATAGCTTCAAATAGTTTTGTAGTTGATATTGTAGTGAACATTGTTAGTTGCCTATTTGACATCTGTTAAACCCTCTTTCTAATAGCACCACATTTTCATTTGAATAGCTATCTTTCTGTCTATGCAACTATATATGTTGGGCGGAACACATTATATCCCAGTTTAAAGGTAAACACTGATTACTCTAAGCTTATCAGAATCATTTTTTGTCCCTTGAAACCATATGACTCAATCTGGGCCAATGATGTTTGAGAAGAAGTTTTCTGGGGCTTTGGAAAGGAATCTCTCACTTCTCTGAAAGTTAGAAGAACCCAGTTCTCTATTATCCCCTGGATATGGCAAGGAAGTTTATAGCCCCCCAACAACAGCATATTTAGAAATTCTATTTTTCAATTTTTGCCACTATGTGAGGATCCAATTGAATTTCACATTAACATTATATCCCATAACCTTGAAAACTATAATTAGTTCTAACCGTAGTTTTATTAGTTCAAACAGTAATTTTGTAGATTCCTTGGGCATCCTATTTAAAGAGTCATATCTGTCAATAGGACAGTTTTACTTTTATCTGCTATTCCTGCCTTTTGTTTTTCCCCAATGCCTGGCTGCCTGGTGCCTCCACCGAAGTGTTGAACCAAAGTGGCGAGAGTGGACACCATTGATTTAGTCATGATTTCAGAGAGAAAAAATTTCACCATTTCAGTATTTCACTATTACCTATGATTAGGATGTCCGAGGTAACCAATTCAATTTTTAATAGACATGGGGATAATCAGACTTTCTAATTCTTCTTGCATGAAATTTCAAGATACCTGTCCATTTCATTAAATTGTCATGACAGACCAATTTTAAACTAACAATGAGCAGCGAGAGCACAACCAGAGCACCTGGTGTGAATCCGGCTGTGTCACTCACCAGCTTAGTAAACTCAAGCAAGTCTCTAAATGCATTTATGTCTCAGTGTCCTTACCATCAAATAGAGAAAGCAGTTATCCCCGCCTTGTATATTTGCTTCGAGGTTTACGTGTGTGTTTGTGTGCGTATACATGCTTAGGCTTGACATGTAGTTATGGCTCTAAAAGTGGTAGCTCTTATTGCTGTTGTGGTGATTATTATTATTAAGATACCTATTAGGTTGAATTATAAAACCAATGCCCTGTTATAACACTTCCTATTTCTCTGTGTCATTGACTATTAGCTATATAGTCAATAATTGGAAGAATGTCACTTTATCTCACACACGCGTGTGGGCACACACACATACACACACACACACATAGAAAATTCGATTTTGCTTTGATCCATCCCACACAATTGTGGTCTGTTCTAATCACACACAGTGCATTTTGCAAAGCTTCCTTTTCCGAAAACAGCTAATGCCAATGAGCAATGTCATGACCACAGGCTGAGAGGTCTGTTGCCTTCCCGTCTCCTCTAAACCTGGACCCTTCTCTATCATCTAGTGCAAACTAACTGTAATTGCAAAGATAAAGTTCAGTGACTGGAACTACGTTATGCATTGTAGTTATTTTAACAAGTTCTGCCTTTTAATTAAACATCACACCTCAGAGGATTTAGTTTCCAATATTTGTTTCCAGTGTTCTCATTGAAGATTCTAGCTCGAGCTTTTTGTAAAATAATTTATGATGTCTATAGTCCATTGTCCTCGCCTTACTTTTTTTTGCCTCAACTCTTTCATGTCTTCTTAAATGGATACCAACTTTTAAAGGTCATTTCCTTAAGATGAATAATTTGGTTTTCTGGGGATGACTTAGTTGAGTATTTGCTCACACACTCTATTCAATAGTCTGCCCTGCACATTATGAAATATTCACGTATATCTAAATTAGGGCCACTGACTTCAGGTAGCTGATGATATAAGGTAGACTTTACATAGAGTAAGAGTCATAGGTGCCATTTAACAGTTGAGAGCAGAGAGAGACATGGCTTATGCTCTGGGGTTTGCGAAGATCAGTTATACACCTTTCCTACTGGTTGGTTTTGGGTCCAGTTTGTAAAGATATACATACAGCCTATGGGCAAACGCAGATCAAAATGTCGGTTTTGTTACTGATACATCAACCCAGAGGGCGAAGTATCAGGGCTGCAGGCAAAGGAAGTTGTGAGTGGCCCATGCTTGTTGGACACCTGGTCACAGTTGTGCCATCCGTAGAAAGTCCCAGAGCGATGCTGGCACAGCCTGCGTGGATGGAAACCAGGCGGAGGCAAAGCTTCCAGTTAAGGCTTTATTGGTAGATTCAGTGCCAGGACAGCAAGAGTGAAGGGAAAGGGGGACGTGACGGGGGAAGGAAGGGAGCAGGTCAAGGTGCCCAGGGCATCGCTAACCTCATCCCAGCTTTGCTTGAGAGGCCTCTCTGAAACCCTGCAGCGACCTGGCTCTCTGGGCGCCCTGCGCTGCTCACCTCTTCAGCTGTGCCCTCAACACCGCGGAGGTGCACTCTGCAAGGGCATTGGGAATGACCTGTGTCCCATTATTTTACAGCAATAGCAGCGAAGACCTTTTCTCTTTGTAGCAAGACTTGCCCTGGAAGAGCGTCCTTAGACTGTACAGTAAAAAGACAAATCGAAAGAAGAAGCAGACGTTCATTAATTTTCTATCCCCTAGGATTGCCACACCGCACACTTGCGGTCTGCCTGTGGCCGCTGTCACTGGCCTGCAGCTGTGCCTGAGGGACAGTCGCCAGTACTTGGTGGAGATGGCCTGGCAAAGCTGTGTCCTGCGGAGAGCTGGGCAGGAGAAGTGACAGTGTGCAATGTAAGAGCGACAGGAAAGCCTCTCTCTGCAGGGAGCATCTCTGTCCCCACCAAACCCAGATTCCTGCTGTAGGTTCCGCTCAGGAGCACATGACCCAGAGAGATGACCGCTGTGGACCCGGGACGTCTCCTACCATCCGGTGCAGATGTGTCTGCTGAACAGTAAAAACTTGAGGACCGGGTGCTCTAATGGTTATGTCAGCCTCGCTGGGCCCCAATATGATGATGGCTCAGGATGGAGGTGGGGTGGCCCTTCTCCCGGTGTCCCCTGTGAAATAACTGTATACATGGAAAAGCAACCAACCAATTGGAAAAACACGTGATGGCATCCTACCTACTGGCAATTTTTCTCATTATTATGAATTGTTAACATTATTTATATTGCTGAGCACTTGCTAGCCACTGTGCACATTGGAGTATTCTTGACATAACTGCCACATTTCTGAGTTGGCTTTTGTCATTATCCCTGTTTTGCAAACAAGAAAAGTGAAGCTTAGAGTGGTTAAGAAACCTGTTCCAACATCACGTGGCAAAGTCAGGACTCCGGCATGTTCTTTCACACTTGCCATGGGTGTGAAACCAGCCCTGTGGCTCATCCCAGAAACTGAGGGATGGCAATTTCCAACTTGTTTCAGCTTTGCTTTCCTGGTACATAAAATCTTCTACCCAGGTCATTGCCAGGCTTACACGAGGCAATACAGGTCGAGTACCAAGCACGGCACTAAAACTGACACATAGTAGGTGCTCTTGTCTGTTTTTGAATATGAGTGTATTTTCACTTTTTAGAATTTCTAGCACATCTCCAGTTCTTGATTTCCTTACAATGGCTCTGGTATGAGACATACATTAGTTAGCAAGCCTGTGCATGTATGCATTTGTTATTGGATATATAATGAACTCACAATCCATGGTGAATAATTAGCTTCTCCCCCAAATGGAACTAGATGTGGTAAGCTTTACAGTAGACACATCTATGGAGCACTATGTTCTTATAATAGCCTGGATGTAATTCCATTTAAGCCATCAATTATCCCAAAGAAAGTAGGTTTTCATAATCTCTTATGCTTTAATTTTCTTAAGTTATAACTTTTCATTCATATCAAAGTAAAGACCATTTTTCTTGGGAGGGAAAGTGAAAGTGAAACAGAGTCCATAGTCCACGTTTCTCTGTTATATTTGGAGTCAGGAAGATCTGATTCCAGCAGCTCATTTACTGGTCATACAGCCTCTGCAAACCGCCCCACTTCTCTCTCCTCAGTCGCCTCTGTGTGAAATGGGATTGATGATAACGTCTTTGCAGGTTTGTTTTTGGGTTTTTTTGTGTGTGTTTTTTTGGTATGGATGAAACCTCATAAATAATTTTTTTGAATTTTGAATTTTTTTAGATTACAGTTCGCATTCAATATTATTTTGTATTGGCTTCAGGTGCACAGCACAGTGGTTAGACAATCATATTTTACAAAGTGTTCTTCCCGATAACTCAAGTAGCCCTGGCCCCGTACATCCACATTACAACAGTACTGCCTATGTTCCCTCTGCTGTACTTTACATCCCCGTGACTATTTTGTAACCACCAGCCTGTACTTCTCAGTCCCTTCACCCTTTCACCCAGCTCCCACACCCTTCCCCTCTGACAGTCTGTTCTCTGTATTTGAGTCCATTTTGTTTGTTCATTTATATTGTTCTTTGGATTCTACTTCTAAGTGAAGTCAGATGGTATTTGCCTTCCTCTGACTGGCTTTTTCCACTTAGCATGATACCCTCTAGATCCACCATGCTGTATACGTGCATCACGTTTGTTAGTTTGTTACTGTCAAGATTATGCGTGGCTTATTTGGTGAATATCGGATATGTGAGAGATGTTCCTCCAATATTGCTTTCCTCTTTCATTCACAACTACCCAAATCACTTTTTATTTCTTATTTGTATGTTTTCTTGTTCCAACAGAGCTAAAAGAGCATTTTCCACTTTTCTTTATAGTTTTTCTTAAGCCTGAGCTTTAGCCTTCTTCACCTGTGTTTGTTAGTATCTGCAGTATACTTTTATTTTGCTTTTATCTTTAGTTATGTGCCCATTACTAGAGTCTTTAACTAAAGCATCACAAAACAACTGTCCATGTAGGTATATTGGCCTAACATATTTATCCCCTGCCATATTTCCTTTGTAATTTCATTTTAAAATGTACTATTCTTTTGGAATAGGGTGCTTTTTCGGACTCATTTGCCATAGCCTATAGCTCTCATTCTTCTTTTTCTAAAAAAGTTTTAAATTTTTCACTTACAGTTGACATTCAATATTATATTATTTATTTTCCTTCTTGACTTTTAAATTATTTACCCAGAACTAAAGTATAAGACATGGGTGTGAATATGCCTAATATTTCCATTCTTGGCGATTTAGAAACTAACATGACCTGTTACTTTTCTCCAAAGTTTCTTCACATCTACACAATTCTCAGGTCTTTCTCATAATTTAATTTAGAATTAAATTCAAAGAAATAAATGCCTTTTTGTTTCCTCTGCTCTCCAGTGAGTAAAAGCCTATTGATAAGAAAAAAAAAAGTTTATCAGGCACTTTTTCACCAAAGATAAATTTCCAAGAAATGGTCATCACACTACTAGATCTTACCAGTGAAAGACTTTAATAATAGCTTCTGGAAGGGAACACATGAATGTTTCATCTGCCAGGCCTGTAACCAAATTAATTCTATTGGGAAATGAGCCTTCTAGAACATGAAAGACTGGAAGCAGAAAGGCTATTCAGTGAAAACTGGGAGGTGAGAAATTCTGCTTTCTCCCTGGAGTAGGATTTAAAGTTCCTAAGGTGAGTATTGCTATTGTGTGTGTGTGTGTGTGTGTGTGTGTGCGCGTGCACTTTGGCATGTGATCTTGCTACCAATAAGTAACTCACTCAAAATGATGTAGTTGGTAATAGAAGTAAAGTTGACAAGAAGATCCTCTCATCCTCCATTATCATGCTTTATTACTAAAATATGTTTAGGAAGAAATAGTGATCTTTGCATCTAAAGTGGAGAGAAGATAGTCTATCAGAGGAACACATTATGGTGGGGGGAAGTTTTTGTCATGAATTTTACCTGCAGAATGTGTCCACTGCTCCTTTTCTCTGACCAATCATATTCACTGAATAAAGCACTACGTTGAAGGCAAGATAGCCCAAAGCACATAGTTCCTTGTATTTTCTTGACCATGCCAGTGAAGGGAGTTGAAAATGAAATTGATGAGTAAATCTAAGGTGCCTCAAATGGATAACCCTAACCTAATCCTGGATGGTGATACAGCATATGATAAATGTCCCAAGGACCCCAGCCATATTAGAATCCAAATGCAAGCTGGGTTTTAGGAAGACTATCCCACACAGGTGACTAAAGCCTAGTCATCAAGTAATCCAGAAAAGATAGACTCTCATATATTTGGTGATATGGTGTTTTGTAAACTAAAATGCTCAGATTTTGGATATGGTGTATTATAACTCACATAAAGATTTGAAATGTTACACTAAAGTTTTTTATGGCTACAACTATATAAAAGTCCTGTATTTACCTTAATAAGAAAAATCCCTACAGTATACCATTAACCAGATTGGTATTGGTGAATGTAATATGTATATGACATTACAACTTGCCATACATGAGTTTTTCTTGTGAGTCAATCTTTTGAACATTACATGGATATATACTAGTAGATGTTTTATGTAATTTGTCAGTGTTTGGCTTTTGAAAAATGTAATATTAGGCATACTTTAAAAATAATTCTTGACATGAATTTAGTTGTAAATTTTGACATTCATAATTGGCCTTTGGAAATACTGAGATTATAAAGCATTGAGAAATCAGTTTAATATTAAAGATCCTTATATTAAAAGTTAATGATGATTCCATTGCCCATAAAATACTTAAAGAATTTTAGACAATTTTCTTTGTCAGTTTCCTTGCATATAGATGTATAGTATTCTCTATAAAATATAGGGATATTTACTTCTATATATGTCATACTTTGGTTTCACAGGAAGAGAATTCACTTTTATTTACATACCTGGCACTTGAGGAGGGCAGTCACGTGTCCATGTTTGCCTGAGGTGGCCTTAGAGTGTGTTCATTTTCCCAGAATCCTTATTAACAAAGGCCTCTTTCACGTTTAGAATGTCTCAATTTGAACAATAAAATGTGTGACTGTCCTTTGCTTCAGCCATGCCATCAAGGAGAGCCATCTCAACCTGTTTGTTGATCCAGGATGCTTGATCCAAAAACTGCAAGAAGAAAAGCGAGACTTACAAATTTGGAGAAAATATTTAAGTTTATCACATAGTTTGCTGCTATAAGAATATATAGCAAGTTTTCCCCAATTTTAGTGCATATGGGAAAATGCATTCACTTAGATATTAAAGCTATGTCAAAATTTTTATTAAAAGAAGAGATAAGTTAAAAACCTGATCCTGAAAAAAAAGCATTTTCTGCTTGCTCACTATAGTCACCAGATTCTTCCGTGATCACTTCGCCGGTGATGAGAAACCATGTTAATTCTAGCCCTCTACATTTTGGTGTCTAAATCTGTTCTTTAGAGGGCAACTCATTCTAAATTTGTGAAATAAGAAAGCAACGTGGACCCGGAATACTTTACTATAAATCAGTGATGGCGAACCTATGACACGCGTGTCAGAGGTGACACGTGAACTCATTTTTTTGGTTGATTTTTCTTTGTTAAATGGCATTTAAATATATAAAATAAATATCAAAAATATAAGTCTTTGTTTTACTATGGTTGCAAATATAAAAAAATTTCTATATGTGACACGGCACCAGAGTGAAGTTAGGCTTTTTCAAAATGCTGACACGCCGAGCTCAAAAGGTTCGCCATCACTGCTATAAATATATAATGATGCTTATGTAAAATGGGTGAAAGAAAAGTCACACATACTAACAAGAGCCAATTGTTTCCTGCATTACCAAGAAGAGAGCTGTGTGATGGATGTTATCTGGATGTTCCACCACCATCAAGGGTCAGTGGGTGGCCCCATTGAGTCTTGACCATGGTCTTTAACTAACTCTATCTCAGGACCAGCCAGACAAAGAGGTGTCAGGTCAGATGATTGGGGGGTCATTGCGGAGAAGTAGGCTTCCTGAGAAGTGGACAGTGAAGTGAAGAGATCGTGAGGGTTTCTGGGCACAGTCCTCCTTATTTCCACAGGTAAGACGTAGTGCACTGAATGCTATTCAGCTTGAGTTTGCAGACTCTACTAGATTTCTGTAATATTTTCAATTAATTCATAGATTATTTAAATTTTAATGGGATTGCCAAACAGAAAAAGATTTTCAGATGTACAAGACATCCCTTTCCTTCGCCCTTGTTCTCTCTGAGTCTCCTGTCGTAAACTCTGCAGCCAAAGGAGGCTCACTGTCTGGCTGCTTCTCCTCCTGCTCTGAGAGCCACCCTTCTGTCCAGTAATTCTCAGCACAGTTGATCAACTAAACAGGGATCTTAATGTAATTTTGGAGTGGATGCTCATGTGGTCTCTTCTGAGGAAGAAAAACTAGCTGCAAGGGTCCATTTTGTCTTTCTTCTTTTCCTTGAACAAATAACCTCCACCAGTATATCATGGCTCTAGACAGTTTGGCACAGTGAATAGAGCATCAGTTCGCAGACTGAAGAGTCGCGGGTTTGATCTCGGTCGAGGGCATGTACTGGTACCTCGGTTACAGAGACTCACAACCAATCAATGTGTCTCTCTCACATCAATGTTTCTCTCTGTCCCTTCCCCTCTCTTCTACTCTCTCTAAAAATCAATGGGAAAATATCCTCAGGTGTGGATTAACAAAAAAATGCACTGTCATCTTTTTTTTCCCATTTACTGTACCTAAAAGTTTCTCTTATGTTAGGATTAGATAAAATTACAGTTTTGCATTTTTTCATGACTATAACATTCATTTCACAGCCATTTATATATACAGTTCAATGATCTTTCTTTCAGAATGGTAGTGCCATTTTTAGAGTAATACTCTGTACACAATTACTTTTGAAAAGGCATTGAATTTACATTTCAATTAGGCACATACAATTTTTCTACACATTATTTTCCCTCTGTCTTAGCGGACTCACTCTCGCAGAATGGACCTTTCTTGTACAGTTTGTAGGACAGGACCTAAGTTTGATGATCTGGCTATTTGACTCTGAAATAAAATTGCTTGTCCTTCTAAAGTTAAAAAAGTTGGTTTTGTAATTATCCAACAAGACAAAGAAAAGATATTGCATTAATTTTTAGGTTGAACCATAAATCATAAATCATTGCATAAAAAAGTATCTAGAAGGTAAAACAGATTCATCTAATGCTTAATCACGCCATTTTCAAGCAGATAGATCTCTTCATTTTAAATTCCAAGCAGAGTTTCTTTCTCCCAAATTAAATTTCACCTTTGGACAGATGGGTCTTTGCCCGGAGCACAATTGATCACAGCAAATGCTTGCTGGGAGCAGTGTTATAAATCAAAGGGCTTAGTGCCTGGATCAGATAACCAGGCATGGCAGTCTGACTGTATTCAGCAGCAGACTTTCACCATCTGATTAATGGAGATTATTTTACTCTCTGTTAGCAACATATCATAACAAACTTTGAAGATGGCTTCAAAAATATAAAATATGTGTTGCTACTTTAACATGCATTATTATGACGCCAAGAAAACCTAGATTGCTGGTGTCACAGCAATGATATCTGATTATAATAATTTATTTCATTAAAAATTCTTGCTTGCTTTTGCAAGGATACAGATTATAAAAACATGAAACAAAGTTGCTTAAATTTGTTACTTAGTCTTCTGTATCGGGAACCGGCAAGATATTGATCTTAACATGCATAAATTCAATACTTGACTATTTAATACGACTAATGTATTATTAATTATCATTTACGTATGCAGTATTTTTAAAAGTTATTTCTTTTTTAAATTCCTTTTTAATTGAATTTATTGGGGTGACACTGGTTAACAAAATTATACAGGTTTCAGAGGCACAATTCTACAACAGGTCATCTGTACACTGTATTGTGTGTTCACCGCCCCAAGTCAACTCTCTTTCCTTTCTATTGTCAAAGACAAATATTATGTTTTTATTTTCCTTTTTTAATCTCCTAATTATCTATTTCATAAGTATTAGTAATACAATAAAAATGCATAGATGGGAACTGTGTCATTTCAAAAAGCAAAATTAACCTTATCTATCCTGTAGATGCCTCATTAGATTCCTTATATTTGGCAAAATGCACTGACAACTGTCAGAGGCACTCCCAGGCTCAGGAGTACAGGCCTCTATCAGTAACCAGAATCTTCTAGTCCAGGGGTGGGGAACCTTTTTTCTGCCAAGGGCCTTCGGGTATTTATAACATCATTCTCAACCATACAAAATTTGGTCAAATATTTAATTAACTCATCCCTAATGCCTTGGCAGGGCCAGACCAAATGATTTCGCAGCTGGACATTCCTCACCCTTGTTCTGGTCAGATATAGATTTTTTTTAGCTAAAAAGACAAAATAGTCTTATAGAAGCAAAACTAAATGACATGATCTCATCAACTACTAAAATGTTTAGTGGTTGTTTGTTTAGTTCAAAGATAAACATAAAATTTTTATTCTGCTTGAAGTTTTATTTAAATCCAAGAAAAAAATTTTGGAAGAATAACAGACATTACAGATAATGTAAATAAATATTTTCCTTGATCTGAAAATTGCCTTAAAGTTAATAAGTAAAATGATAAACACACTAACAAAAAATGGGCAAAGGATATGAATTGACAATTCATAGAAGGTAAGAAATTGCCCACAAAAAAATGATGAGAAAATAGTCTGCAGGTATGAACACATGCAGAAATCAAAGGAAGAAAGGATAACTTTTCAAACTGCTTGATCTATATAGCTTTTGATTTTTTAAAATCAATCATACTAACCCTGCACTGGTGAGTATGCAAATTTAGAGGAAATTTTCCAATATTATATGAATTATTTTTGTTTTGTATATGTTTTACAAAACAATTTTCATATGTAGTAGTAATTTATCCTTAAACTTTAATTAAGGATATTTGCAAAGTTTTAACTACAAGGATGCCCTTAAAGTGTTGGAAACATGTTAAATAGCCTAAAGTGGGAATTGATTGATTATTATGTATGTAATTTGTAGCTAACAAAATAGTGCAATAGAAGCATGTCTAATATTATGTAAAGATAATGTCTCCAAATATTTTTAAAATTTATCTTTATTATTGAAAGTATTACAGATGTTCCCCTTTTTCACCCATCAACCTCCTCTACCCTGCCCTTAACCCCTCCCTAGTCCTTCTCCACACTATTGTCTGTGTCCATAGGATATCCATATATGCATACAAGCTCTTTCATTAATCTCTTCCCAACCCCTTACCTCTGAAATTTGTCAGCTTGTTGGGTAACTACACATACACACAAGAACACACACATGCACGCACACACACACACACGCACACACTCACCCCAGACAGGAGTTAATCTAACAGGATAATAGTGATAACATTATTAAAAATAATTATAAGTAGTGATTTTAACTCCCTTCTTTTTGCTCATTTATATTTCCTAAAGTTTCTATATTATCCATCTATATAATAGAATAATATTTGGAGACATTAAAAGACGCTTCCGCCTTAAGCTGGTTTGGCTCAGTGGATAGAGCATCAGCTTGCAGACTGAAGGGGCCCAGGTTCAATTCCAGTCAAGGGCTCATGCCTGGGTTGCAGGCTCGATCCCCAGTGGGAGACATGCAGGAGGCAGCTGATCAATGATTCTCTCTCATCATTGATGTTTCTCTCTCTCTCATCTCTCTTCCTCTCTGAAATCAATAAAAATATATTTTTTAAAAACAAGATGCTTCCTATGAAAGTCTCTTGGTTATCAATTACCCACCCCCAACCATTCATACTACACTAGAGGCCCGGTGCACGAAATTCATGCACTGGGGGGTGTCCCTCAGCCCAGCCTGCACCTTCTCCAATCTGGGACCCCTTGGGGGATGTCCGACTGCCGGTTTAGGCCCAATCCCTGTGGCAGTTGGACATCCCTCTCACAACCCGTGACTGCTGGCTCCCAACTGCTCACCTGCCTGCCTGCCTGATTGCCCCTAGCTGCTTCTGCCTGCCAGGCTGATCACCTCCTAACCACTCCCCTGCCAGCCCGATCAACACCTAACTGCTCCCCTGCCAGCCCGATTGCCCCCAACTGTCCTCCCCTGCCAGGCTGATCACCCCTAACGGCCCTCCCCTGCAGGCCTGGCCCCCCCCCCCCAACTGCCCTCCCCTGCAGGGCTGGTTGCCCCCAACTTCCCTTCCCTGCAGGCCTTTTCTCCCCCCCCCCCCCCCACATTGCCCTCCCTCCCCTGCCAGCCTGGTCACTCCCAACTGCCCTCCCCTGCTGACCTGATCGCCCACAACTGCCCTCCCCTGCCGGCCATCTTGTGGCGGCCATCTTTGACCACATGGGGGAGGCCATCTTGTGCGAGGGTGTGACAGTCAATTTGCACATGACCTCTTTGTTATTTAGGATTAGTAACTTTTCATTTAAACTAACCTGAGGGGAGAGCAAAGGCAGCCCAGAGAAAAGCAATGAGTTAACATTCTGAATGCATTTTTGAAAACTGATGGTAGAAATAATACAGCAAAACTTCTATTTTTAAGATCCAGCTTTTCTGAGAAAGAAAACACACAAAATAAGAAAGAAAAGACAGAAAAGTTTATATATTCCCAAAGGCTACAACCTAGAAGATTTTGTGGTAGTTAAAAATGGCTGCAGTTTTCCATTCTTGCCTATATTTACATGCGCTTTGCACTGAGCCCTTGCAGGGTCTACCTGAAGAGAACACAGCAGAGGTGGGCATGTGCTACGCAGTGCCTCTGCCTCAGCGGCCAGGAGCAGTTATCTCTGGCAGACTCCTGCTTCTTCCAGACAAGCCAGGTCAGCCTCAAGGCAGGTCCGTGCTTCCCTAGAGCACGGTCAGGTCACCACAGTCAGCTCCCCTGTCCCTGACCACCAGCTGTTCACAGATGAACGCTCAAGCCCAGTCAAAATCAGCCCAAACTGGGGGGAAAAACAAACAACAACAAAAAAACAAACCAACTAAGCCAAGCCCTAACTGACAGGAACCACGATAATGAGTACATTTTGTTTTGTGCTGCTGATGTTTTGTGCGTGTCTGTTCTGTAGCTCTATATTGACAAATGTAGAGCATTAAGTTTAAAATGGGGAGCGTAGGGACGAACATCAGGCGTGCTATCCTAGTCGTTTTCACAGCACTGGGATCATTACACGGTGCTGGGAAAGTCGCAGTTCGGGCCCTCGTTCTGCTTTCAGTCTCTGCTGCTCTGGTATTGTGCAAACTGGAGTCGTGAACTTGGCCTGGACACTGTTAGGATTACAGACGGTCAGACCCCAGCCTACACATACTGACCCAGATCTGCATTTTAACGCGGTACCCAGCTGATTCTTAAGCACAGGAGTTTCAGAAGAATGCGTGTCACTTCAATTTATAATCACAGTATTATGAGAATTAAGTGAGATAGTATTCCTGGCTCAGGGATGAAATATAATCTGTGTGCTATGTGTTGAACCTTGCTGAGAGAAGCAGTCTTATGAACACAGAGAAGAAGTCTTATGCACACAATTTTCTCGACCCTCTTTCAGCCACAAGGAATGGCCTTGGACCTGGGGCACTCACTACCTTACAAGAGGCAAGAGTGTTCATAGCCTGATCGCCTTGTGGGGAACTAGCTTTCCCTGTTTCAAGCCCAGAGTGCACGTCTTTGTTCTGCTTCAGTGTATGCATCCTGCGGCACCCGACCAATCTTACTACTGTATCTGTCCCCTGCAGGGAGGAGACGAAGGCCTCCCATGGTCGCACAGGAACTTGTCTGCATGTCATTGGCCTACGTCAGCTGCTGGGAGGTACTGGCTGGCCAAGGGGGACAGATGCCCACCACGGACTCTGACCTTGCTCAGTCTCTTCTCTATGGCCAGTAGAGCCTTGTTCCCTCCAGGGCTCTCCACAGTGCTGTGTCTTCCGTGCCTCCCCCAGACCATGATGCAGTGGGAGAAGTGATAGATGACAGATGCCCGATGCTCAAAAAGTTCATATGTGGAAGCCCTGGCCTCCAGAACCTCAGCCTGTGACCTTACTTGGAAACAAGGTCATTGCAGATGTAGTAGTGAAGAGAAAGTCATGCTGGATCCAATATGACTGTGTCCTTGTAAAAGGGAGAAATTTGGGGAGAGAGAGAGAGAGAGAGAGAGAGAGAGAGAGAATGCCATGTGAACATAAGGAAGAGATCAGGGTGGTGTGTCTCCAAGCTGAGGACCATCAAAGATTGCACCGGAAGCTACATGAGAGATGTGGAACCATCTCAAAATGAATCAACCCTGCTGGCTCTGATTTGGATTCCCAGCCTGCAGATCTGTGAGACAATGCACTTGTGCTGAGAAGCCGCCCAGTCTTGGTGCTGTGTGTGGCAGCCCCGGCCAAGGAATGCACTGCGCTCAGTGGGATGGTCCTTTTCACTCCTGGACCAGAGAACACTTCTCTTTTAGAGGATATTTCTGGTTCCTTTTTTTTATCCCAGCTTTATTAAAAGTCTGTGGATCTTGGAGCACAGAGGAAAAGGAGGCATTAATTACTCCTGTTATACTTTTTCCTAAAACCCCTATGAGATCTGATACAATGAAATCCTTTAGGTAAAGGATTTTGGTTCTGATTTGAATGTTTCCTCAAGGTTGTCATCAGATTAGAATTTCAGTCTACCATTTTCAGAGTTAACATTACATGAGCTCGGACTATTGAGTCATAATTATCATTTAAATCATTAATTTTATTGGCTTTTTGAGCCTTGTTCTGGCAGTAAAATGAAGGCTGGGTGGGGCCGAGCCGAGCCCAACCTCCTGCACTGCTGATTCCTCCTGACACCCGGGGTGGTTTCAGTATCATCGAGACCTGACACCAATGGCCGTTCAGCTCTTTCAAACTGGAAACTGCACCTTCTTAAAATGCAGTTGCCATGGAAACAGCCGAGTTCTGGGATTTTGTTTTCTGAAGGTATGGAAAGACTCAGTGGCAGTGGCAGAGCACACGGCGTGACATTAACATGTACAGCTCTCTGCTGCTTTTAAATTGAAGTTGAGATGGGAAGAATAGGGCACCGCAGTGTTTTCACGACATGTGCCAAGAAACTCCTGTTGGCCCCTAGTGCTGCATCTGATTGATTGATTGATACCCACCCTTGGTTCCCAAAGGTTACTGAGACAGCTTGAGTCCTTGAAGTTGCTACTAGACAAGCGGACAAATGTGCACATATTTCCATCATTTTTAATCACATCTTTTGAAAAGGTAGCTCTTCGTTGAACCGAAGGTTAATGAATTTTCTTTGTCTGGCCATAGCTGGACTGCTCCTTTATTCTTATCCCAATGCCATGGCCTCTTGGTGGCCTTTTAATTAAGATGTGGTCTTGCTACCCCTTCTTCTCTGAAAAAAAAGGACAGAACCCTTCCTACCTTTCACCAGGACCTCTCACCACATTTAGGTGATTATGCATCAGGAGCAAAGCCCCAGGGGCGTTGTCATGATTTGGAGGTGAAATCTCAGAGAACAGAATTTCTATCTCAGCCTCACACTGACCTTGAGTTCATTAAAACAAGAGTTGATATATTGTAATGGGAGTGGCTGTAATAATGAAAAAAATGTGGCCCAGCTCTGCAGCTACAATAGGTTTCTTTTCCTGATTCCTGCTGTGGGCCTAAAGGAGTGTTACAAAAGATGCTATCAGAAAGTCATCAGTCATGTACGCACTTTAAGTGACTTTTATCAGAACCTTCTGGAGTCCGGACAGCGGGTTGTGATGGAGGGACCCACAGCGTAGGAACCAAACCAATCAGGGTTCAAGTCATGGCTCTGCTATTTGCTCTAATGTTTCCATAGTTACCACATTTTGATGTTGGATAGAATATTTAGTTATGTCAATTCCAAATGATACAAAATTATGGTGCCAGGATGGGTCATTAATAAAAGAACTAAACATGACAACTGAAGTATGTTAATTAATCTCCCTGTTCACCTCTCACCGCCATAGCTAAGAACCTTACCTAGCACATAATTGCTACTGAACAAGTAGCTGCTAATGATGGATACACTCAATCTCTCAATTTATTCCTCTATCAAAAGGTGATAATAAAGCTATTTCATGGAGTTGTTTTAAGGTTAGCAAATGCTTAATGAGATGGCCCAGAATATTGTCATATTCAATAAATTGCACCATTTATTCTCCAACTGGACAGTGGGTCATTTGAGGACAACAACTATTAACTATATATAATCTCCAAGCCCTAGAACAGTGCCCAGCTCATGGTAGGCACTTAGTATCTGTTGCATGAGCACCTGAAGAAGTATAGGGAGTGTAGGTGTGGACACCCAACCCAGCGTGGCTCCAGTATTTGCCCCCTGAGCAGCACTAATCCAGGTAGGGGCACATACCAAGTTTGGTCTCAGTGCTTTTCCTCAATTTTTCACTATAACCAAAACTAATGGGAATGAACTCTCTCCTCATATTTTAATATAAAGCTTGAATAATATCTTGGTGCTGCCTACAGCCATGATTTCAGACTCACAGGGGCAATCAGGGCCTTAGAAGATGAAATAAGAGACAGAGAGAAATGAGAATCAGAAAATAGTGTAATAATGGAGAAAAATAGTGTGCCTGTATCCAGTCATACATGAGGCTGACTCTACCCTGTCCTTTCTGTGGGTGGGTTATGGGAATGTGATCAATTGTATGAAGAACAATAATCCAATTAACTTCACGTGAAAGATGTTTAATTGGGAACATTTGCAAATAGTTGCAAGATGAGGCACATGACCCATTGTTCTTTATCAGCCCATGGAAATGTGTGTGCTGGACACTGGAGGTCTCTGCTCCAGGAGAGGGTGCCTGCTTGCCAGCATGAGGCTAGCCTTCTACAGAGAATAAAGAGAGAAGCTCGGGTGCCCAACACTCAGAGCTTAGATGCCAGCTTTCTGGGGTCTGAGGAGGACAGCTGATAGCATCTACAACTTTGCAGGAAATTATAATTTGTGTTGTAGAGAAAGGAATTACACCCACCCACCACCCAGTGGAAATCTGAATTTGAGCACAGCTCCTCCTGTGTATGGCCAGGCAACCTGAGCTTCCAGGGTCATAAACTGGACACTCCTGCTACCTCTTCATAATGATCTAAGAATATCTCCAGTGTTTGCATAAGGTAGTTAAAGGTGGATGCCTTGACACTTACAACTGAAGGAGTCTTGACTAACATGGGCTTAATTTATATAAACCTATAAACCAAGGACTGGGCTGCATTGTGAGGACAATTTGGATATGGTTTGAGAGGGTGCTGTTCACTGGTGGATCTCAATACTGAGCCCAATTTCTGGCCCTTGATGGGTCCTAATAATAAATGTGGAATGCATGATTTAACAAAGTTTATAGAAAACCCCCTTTTCTGTTCACAGTAACAGAATCTTCAATAAGTAACTTCTCTAAGTTAAGACACATGACTGAAAAGTAGTGTGATTAGAGCAAAGCCCAGGTCTGATTCTCAGAATTATCTCTCAATTACTATTCATCTCTTCATTGCATGAAAAGTGATTTGCAAATTGCTAAGAGGTAGTAGAACCCAACTTCCAGGAATTGGGATTTGAGTTATTTATACTATGGTAACCCCTGGCTCTGTTGGATGCTATGAACAAAAGTGGTTATGTCTTCCACCTCCCGGCACTTGTCTTCTGCACAGGGAAGTATGCAATTTCTATAAGACACCAAAATATTTTTCTCCCCAGTGGAGGAGAGAAGAGGTCAGATTGGGAAATGTTTGTTGTGACTTTCTTATTTCCATGACAATTTTCCACACAAAAGCAATTCCAGGGAGCATAGCAGAGGAATGAGAGTGCATTTCTAATCCAGCTCTGTGGGCTCTTTCCTCTAGCCCATTTTTCCCTAGCACCAGGCAGGATAAGGGCTGAATATTCATACATACTCATTTTTCTGGGATGGATTAACACATGGGCTATGCAGAGATCAATAGGTCTTCTATTTATTGCAGTGTAGTGCATTCTTCTTGCTTCAAGTAGAAGCTTGAGGAGCTCAGTCATTGAGCTGATTCAAGGCTGCAGCCTATGCCCAAGACCACAAGTATCTCTGGGGAGCAGGCAGTGTCCTGTGGATGCCAGTTGCTGTCCAAACCCTTCAACTAATAAAATGTAATTGAAATGTCCTATGATATTTCCAAATGGGAAGAGTCCAGCACACATGGCCTCATAGACAAGAGGAAATATTTGGCTCATTAGCATGTGGGAGATTAAAGATTTTCTCTTCTGTTTTCTTCATCCCTCCTCTGAAAAAGTGTAGAGGAGACCCCTTTCTGGACAGCAACTTCAGTTGTAATTTCTTTCTGTTCCCTTCCAAACACAATGTCTCTGGGAAGCATCATCCCAAGACTTCTATGATATTGCCAGAGTGAGCAGAAAATGATGGAGTTGGTGAGAGAAAAAGCCCGAAGTAGTGCAGATAATTAGCTCCATCCTTAATATAACACATAAAAATGAAGTTTTCAAAGTTGCATAGATAACACTGTTAGTATATTATATCAAATAAGATTAAAATAATGTCTAATATGTTGAATTTTACCATTTATTTTATCATTATTTAAGACTTAAACATTCACTTTTATTATTTTTTTATTGATTTCAGAGAGGAAGTGAGAGGGAGAGAGAGAGATAGAAACATCAATGATGAGAGAGAATCATTGATTGGCTGCCTCCTGCGTGCCCACCACTGGGGATCTAACCCGCAACCTGAATCTGTGCCCTTGACTGGAATAGAACCCGGAACCCTTTAGTCCACAAACCAATGCTCTATTCACTGAGCCAAACCTGCTAGGGCAACCATCCACTTTTAGATTTTTCCTATTTCAAATCAAAATATGTGATCATATTATCCCATACAAACTTTCTATATTTCTACTTGATGATAAAAACTCAAAAATAATTATATAAGCAGATAATTTATTTTTTTTAAATTTCTAATATCACATTACATGTACTTCAATGAATCATATGAGGCCTGGTGCACGAAATTTGTGCACTTGGGGGGGGGGGTGGGTTCCCTCAGCCCGGCCTGCACCCTCTCGCAGTCTGGGAGCCCTTGGGGGATGTCCAACTGAAGGCTTAGGCCTGCTTCCCATGGGGAACAAGCCTAAGCCAGCAGTCAGACATCCTTAGTGCTGCCGTGGAGGCAGGAGAGGCTCCCGCCACAGCTGCTGAGCTCCCCTGCCATGAGCCTGGCTTCTGTCTGAGCGTCACTCCCCCTGTGGGAGCACTCTGCCCACTGGGGGCAGCTCTTGCATTGAGCGTCTGCCCCCTGGTGATCAGTGCGCGTCATAGCGACCAGTCATTCCACCATTCAGTTGATTTGCATATTAGCCTTTTATTATATAGGATATATATATATATATATATATATATATATATATATATATATATATATTTGATATTAGGACAACAGATAATATAAAAATGAATTAAGTCCTTCCATTAACTTAAGTTATTTTTTAACTTTTATTTTGAAAATTTCTTATCTGAAGTTTTCTGAATGGTTTTCTTATATTAGCAATTCCAGAAAAGGAGAAGTTGAATTTCTCAAAAGCAATTAATTCTTCCCAGGCAATGATTTCTCCCTTATTTGGAGAGTCAGACAATTTTTTTCCATCCTACCTGAGAATTTTTAGTTGCTTAAAATAGTTTCAGCCCAACAAATTCATACATGATATTAAATTCACATATAACTGTACAAATAAGTAATTGAGGTATGAAATATTCAATAAAAGGTAACAAAATGCATTTATGATAGACACTGAAGCTGATGCTGAGAAGGACTTATTTCTTGAGCTAGATTTATAGATAAACATATGCATCATAAAAGTTCTAGCTTACTAAATAAATTACTTAAAATAAGTCATTTAATATCTTTCAGCCTCAGTTTTCCCATATATAAAAAGGACAGTTATGTTTATTTATTTATTTAGCTATTGTAACAACTAAAATACATAACTGTGTCATTCATTTAAGGGCAAAAGAGAGAATGAGTTCAGTGTGGAACTTTGTACATTTTATATCTATACAGAGGGGATGAGGACAATGTGCATAAGTTTAGGTATGTTCAGCATTTTAACAGAGAAAAGCACTAAAATCTATTTTTATATAAAAGTGAGATAAAGGCTTGGAGTGGGGCAGGAGCCAGGTGAAGAGGGACAAAGAGAGGAAAATGGGGGACATCTGTAATACTCTCAACAATAACAATAAATTTTTAAAAGAATAACTAAAAGTTATATGAAAAGCATAAGAACATAAAGAGATACAAGCATTCAAGAAAAACAAAGGGAATTGATACATTTAAGAGATGGTTCTTTATAGAGAATAACAAAATTGAAAATTCCTCAAAAATATTATCAAGGGAGAAACAAAAGTAGAAACAAAATCAGAACAATCAGATGAACATCACGTTGTTAGATGCTTTTATGTTTAACAAATGTTAAGAATTTTTAAAGTCCTAGAATCATACTTTTCTTAAAAATAAACAATGCTTGTGTATTAGAATTAAAAATGTATGCAATATGTACTCTAATAAACTCTCATTCTAAATCCCAAGGGTTTTATTAATAAATTTTTTCAAGTTTTCAAAGTGTAGGCAATTTACATGCCATATTAGTGTTTTGAGAACAGAGTCAAATAAATTCTTGTGCCTAAAACAAAAAAGCAAAAAAAAAAAGGTCAAGTACACTTATGCTATTTAAACAAATTCCTAAATACAATATTAATGAGTATCATTTAATAGCAGCTTTGAAAGAAAAATGTACCATTGGCAGAGCACAATTTATCTCAAGAAGGGATATTTGGGTCAATATTGGGAAATCTTTTCCTATAATATACTATTAGTATAGGAAATTAAGAAATAATAATATCTCTAAAAGGCAGTAATTAAATCAGATGCCCAAATTCATCATGTTCTTTCAAATTTTTATGAGTTATTTATGGAATTATACTTTCTCAGTATGAAATAGAGCATCTATTTCAAATACAGGGCCAGTATTATGCTTACTGGTAAAACATTACTTACTTTAAAATGTAGAACAACACAAGGGCACCTGTTATCACCATTATTCACCAACATTTTAGTCAATCTGAAAACACCATAAGACATAAAACAGAATACAAACACCATAAAACAGAAAACAGAATATATACACACATATAAGGAGACAAGATATCCTTATCTATAAAAGATAGAAAAGATAAAATGTAATTTCTAAAAATTTCAAAATGTAACTTGCAGAGTAGAGTTACATATTGATCTAATAAATAAATTTCTAACATATGTAAGGACCACTATGAATTAATTTTAAAAAGGGAAAGTTATCTTAAAAATGTACAAAAGGTTTGAATAGACTATTCACAAAAGAGGATATCCAATTGGCCAGTGGATATCATAAAAAAGTGGTATCTTTGTCAGTCATCAAAGACGTACAATTTTAACTACAATATGAGACCAATACACACCCACTAGGATGGCTACAAAGAAAACAAAGCTAAAGGAAACAAAACAGAAAAAATCAAATGTTCACTGAATGTCAAAATTAAAACTCTCCTATGTCACTGATGGGGGGTAAATTGGTATACTACTTTGGAAGTATCTACACGTGAGCACATATTCACTGAAAGATGTATACTGGGAAATTCATAAAAGCATTACATGAAATAGCCCAGATCTAAAAAACAATAGAATCGGTACATCATTATTGTATCATCACACAAGTGAATATGTCAATGAGAATGAATAATCATTCATTTATTACTTGCAAAGACATAAAGCAAACAAATATATCACTGAGTAGAAAAAGTCAAACAGAAGAATAGATACTGTATGATCCCATGCACAAAGTACAATAGGTGAAACAATGCTGGCTATAGAAATAATGGGGAGGAGGCTGTAGGTACAATTGATAAAAGGGGCTTGGGCTCTGTTTGGACCCAGTTTTTATATGGTTGCTGGTTATGGTTGTGTTCAAGGAGTGAAAGCTCATTGATCTGTACAGTTATTTTCATTTTCTTTCTCTCTATGTCAGTAAAAAGTTTAAAGAAAGAGAACAATTGTAGACTCATTTGTTGTTATAAAATTAAAAATATCGGGGTTACATGTTTGAGAGATTATAAGTATTTTTAGAAAAATCACTCAATTATTAATAATGCCTGTGTTTAGGTATGGTGCTAAGAATGATTTTTCTTCTATTTGTGTGCATTTAATGAGCAAATAGAACTTCCAAATGGAAGATATTTTAAGCTAAAACTGCTTTTTTTTTTTTTGTAATGTTAAATTAAACCTATTTATCATGTTTTAGTTGTGAGAACATGATTAAAACAGACTTGGAGCCCTAGCCGGCTTGGCTCAGTGGATAGAGCATCGGCCTGCGGACTGAAGGGTCCCAGGTTCGATTCCGGCCAAGGGCACATGCCTGGGTTGTGGACTCAATATCCAGTGTGGGGTTGGCAGGAGGCAGCCAATCAATGATTCTCTCTCATCATTGATGTTTCTATCTCTCTCTCCTTCTCCTCCCTTCCTCTCTGAAATCAATAAAGAAATATATATATATGAATGAATGACTTGGATAACCTCAGAACAAAAGACTCACAAAATATGAGAGTGAAGGGATAGAAAAAAATTTCCATGCAAATGGAAAAAAAAGCTAGGGTAGCAATATTCATATCTGACAAAATAGACTTCACAAGACACAATAAAGGTCATTACATAATACAAAAGGAATCGACCCAACAAGAGGATATAACCCTGGTAAACATAAATGCACCCTATATAGGAGCACCTAAATATACAAAAAACTTCTAGAGGACTTTAAGAGAGATCAACAGTAATACATTCATAGTGGGGGACTTTGATACACCACTGACTTCACTGGAAAGATCTCCCAGACAAGAAATTAACAAGGAAACGAAACTCTGAATGACATACTGGTTCAGATGGATTTAATTTACATTTATAGAACATTTCACTCCAAAGCTACAGAATATACATTCTTCTCAAGTGCACATGGGTCATTCTCAAAGATAGACCACATGTTAGGACACAAAACAAGTCTCTGCAAGTTCAAGAAGATTGAAATCATATCAAGCATCTTCTCAGATCACAGTGGAATGAAATTAGAAATCAACTACAGTAAAAACAGTCAAAAACATTGAAACACATGGAGGCTAAATAGCATGTTATTAAACAATGAATGGGTTACCAACATGATCAAGGGAGAAATAAAAACTTCCTGGAAACAAATGAAAATGAACACACAATAACCCCAAATCTATGGGACACAATGAAAGCAGAACTGAAAGGGAAGTTCATAGGACAATAGGCCTAACTAAAAAAATCAAGAAAAATTAATAATAAATTATTTAACCCTCTAACTTAGATAACTAGAATGAAACAATAAGAAAAGTCAAAAAAGAGAGAAAAGTCCAAAGTAAGTAAAAAGGAAGGAAATAATAAAGATTATAGCAGAAATAAATGACATAGAGGCTAAAATTCAATAAAAAATATCAATGAAACCAAGAGCTGGTTCTTTGAAAAGGTAAACAAGATTGATGAACCATTAGCCAAACTCATCAAGAAACAAAGAGAGAGGACCCAAATAAACAAAATCAGAAATGAAAGTGTTGAAGTAACAACTTGACACCACAGAAATACCAATGGACACAGACAACAGGGGGGTGAGGGCATGAGTGCGGGGGATGGGGACGGGCAATGGGAGGATAAGGACACATATGTAATACCTTAATCAATAAAGAAATTTAAAAAAAAAAGGAAGAAAGAAAAAGAAATACTAAGGATTATAAGAAATTACTATTAACAATTCTATGCCAACAAGCTGGACAATGTGGATGAAAAAACGAAATCTTCCAAACTGAATGAGGAAGAATTAGAAAACCAGAATAGGCCAATAACAACTGATGAAATAGAAGCTGTAATAAAAAAAAAAAAAAAAAAAAAAAACTCTCAGCAAACAAAAGGCCTGATCCAGATGGCTTCACTTGGGGACTATTACCAAACACTCAAAGAACAATTAACACCTATCCTTCTCAAACTATTGAAAAAAATCCAAGAGGAAGGAACACTTCCAGGCTCTTTTTATAAACCCAGCATTATCCTAATTCCAAAACCAGATAAAGATGCTACAAAGAAAGAGAATTACAGGCCAATATCCCTAATGAACATAGATGCTAAATTTCTCAACAAAAGATTAGAAAATCAGATCCTGCAATATATTACAAAGATCATACACCATAACGAAGTGGGATTTATTCCAGGGATGCAAGGCTGACACAATATTCGCAAATCAATAAACATGATACATCACATAAACAAATTGAAAGATAAAAATCACATGATCATATCAATTGATGCTGAAAAAGCATTTGACAAAATCCAACACCCTTTTTAAAAAAAATTATTTAATTTGGTGAAATTTACAAGTAATAATGTTTAATATTAATAAATTTAGATTATTGCTTAATTTATTAAAATATAATTATATATTTTTAGTTTTGAAATATTTTTAATTAAATCTTTATTGTTCAGATTATTACAGTTGTTCCTCTTTTTTCTCCCCCATAGCTCTCCTCCACCCAGTTTCCACCCCACCCTCTGCCCTTACCCCCCCCACTGTCCTCATCCATAGGTGTATGATTTTTGACCAGTCTCTTCCAGCACCCCACCCCCACCCCTTTCCCCCCAAGAATTGTCAGTCCACTCCCTTTCCATGCCCCTGGTTCTATTATATTCACCAGTTTACTCTGTTCATCAGATTTTTTATTCATTTGATTTTTAGATTCACTTGTTGATAGATATGTATTTGCTGTTCATAATTTTTATCTTTACCTTTTTCTACTTCCTCTTCTTAAAGAATACGTTTCAGCATTTCATATAATGCTGGTTTGGTGGTGATGATCTCCTTTAGCTTTTTCTTATCTGTGAAGCTCTTTATCTGACCTTCAATTCTGAAGATAGCTTTGCTGGATAAAGTAATCTTGGTTGTAGGTTCTTGGTATTCATCACTTTGAATATTTCTTGCCCCTCCCTTCTGGCCTGCAAAGTTTCTGTTGAGAAATCAGCTGACATTCGTATGGGTACTCCCTTGTAGGTAATTGAGTCTCTTTCTCTTGCTGCTTTTAAGATTCTTTGTCTTTTGCTCTTGGCATTTTAATTATGATGTGTCTTGGTGTGGTCCTCTTTGGATTCCTTTTGTTTGGGGTTCTCTGCGCTTCCTGGACTTGTAAGTCTATTTCTTTCACCAGGTAGGGGAAGTTTTCTGTCATTATTTCTTCAAATAGGTTTTCAATATCTTGCCCTCTCTCTTCTTCTGGCACCCCGATAATTCGGATGTTGGTACGCTTGACGTTATCTCAGAGGGTCCTTACACTATCTTCGTATTTTTGGATTCTTTTTGCTTTTTGCTTTTCCAGTTTTTGCTTTTTGTTTCTTCGTATTTCAAATCTTTGACTTGATTCTTGGGATCCTCTTGTCTGCTGTTGGATCTCTGTATATTATTCTTTATTTCAGTCAGCGTATGCTTAATTTCTAGTTGGTCTTTTTTTATATCCTCCAGGGTCTCACTAAATTTATCTGTGGTTTCCAGAAAATTCTTGAAAAACCTTATAACCGTGGTTTTGAACTCTATATCCAGTCATTTGCTTTCCTCCATTTCTGTCATTTGTGACCTGTTTCTTTGTCTCTGAATTTTTTATGCTTCCCTGTGTTGGTAGAGTGGCTTTGTGTGCTAGGTGTCCTATAGGGCCCAGTGGCTCAGCCTCCCCAACTACCTGAGGTGGACACTCTTGGTTGCACCCCTTTGTGGGCTGTGTGCAGAGTCTTGTTGTAGTCTTGTTGTAGTTAAGCCTTGATTGTTGTAGTTATCACTGGGAGGAATTGACCTCTAGGCCAATTGGCTGTGAGAATCAGCTGTGTCTGCAGTGGGAGAATATCTGTGCTGAAGACACCCTTCTGGGGCAAGACTTGCTTCAGTGGGGCTTTGGTGCTCACTGAGTCTGCCCCCTGAGTGTGTCCCTTATGGATCTGAGGAGTTGTAATCTGGATGGTCCCACTCTGACCACTGGGAACACTGTCTCTTGGATCTAAGGAGGTGCTAATTTAGCCTCTGCCTGAGATTACCCAGCAGGAGCTATGAAGAGATCTGCAGATTCCCCTTCCTTTTTTGGGGTTTGGATGTGCCCAGATGAGGCCCAGCTGTGAAGCAATGCAAGCTCCTGTGGGGCCTTAGGCCTTCTCTTGGAAGTTCTGGGTCTGTCTGGCCCAGCTGCAATTTGTTAGGTAATTTTCAGATTGCAAAGGGCAAGGGCATTCATATGCAAAAGCCTCTGCCACAGCCTGGGTGGGGCGGGGTCTCAGGGAATCAACAGGGTGGAGCAAGCAGCTATGGCTGATCCTCAGCCCTGCCCTAAGGGGCCCCGCATCTCAGTGTCCCGGTAATTGCTGCAAGCACCTCTGAGGGAAAGCCGCCTTCAAGTTCCGAGTTCTGTGTGCTGCCAGACAATCCAGTTTCTTCCCATATGAGTCCTGGGCCCCCAGAGACTACCCGGAACTGGAGTTCAGAGCAGTCGGGAGCTTGTGACTCCCTCCCAATTCAAAAAGACAGCCAAGTCCTCAGGTGCCAGCCCCTTTCTGAGGGCTCAAGCCTCCGTACCTCTGCACTTTACTTCCGCAGCTCCTCTGAGTCTCAGTGTGCTTTTCTCTTTCCTTCTAGTTGTATAATTTCCACTCAGCCAGCCTTCCTGTAGTTCTGGATGATGTATGTTTTGTCTTTTCATTGTATTTTTGAAGTTGTTGTGGGAGGCAGCAATTTCTGGTGCCGCCATCTTGGTTTCTCCCCCCCCCCCCAACACCCTTTTTGGATAAAAACCCTCAGCAAAGTGGGAACAGAGGTATCATACCTCAACATAATAAAGGCCATATATGACAAACCTGCAGCCAACATCATACTCAATGGCCAAAAACTAAAACAATTTTCCCTAAGAACAGGAACAAGACAGGGATGTTTGCTTTCACCACTCTTATTCAACATAGTACTGGAAGTCCTAGCTACAGCGATCAGACGAGAAGAAGAAATAAAATGCATCCAAGTTGGAAAGGAGGAAGTAAAACTCTCATTATTTGCAGATGACATGATATTGTACATAGAAAACACTAAAGACTCCACCAAAACACTACTAGATTTAGTAAAGGAATTTGGTGATGTAGCAGGATACAAGATTAACACCCAGAAATCAATGGCATTTTTATACACCAATAACGAATTCACAGAAAGAGAAACTAAACAAACAATTCCATTTACCATTGCAACAACAAAAAATTTTAAGATACTTAGGAATAAATTTGACCAAGGAGGTAAAATACTTGTACTCAGAAAACTACAGCATGTTGAAAAAAGAGATAGTGAAAGAATTAAACAAGTGAAGAATATACCATGTTCATGGATTAGTAGAATTAACATAATTAAAATGTCCACACTACCCAAAGCAATCTACAGATTCAATGCAATCATCACTAAAATACCAATGGTATATTTCACAGATTTAGAACAAATACTCCAAAAATTTATATGGACCACAAAAAAGAAACTGAATAGCTGTAGCAATCTTGAGAAAGAAGAACAAAGTTGGAAGGATCACAATGCCAGATATCAAGTTATACTACAAGGCCACCTTAATCAAAACAGCCTGGTACTGGTACAAGAACAGGCATATAGATCAATAGAACCGAACAGAGACCCCAGCAATTAACCCAGGCCATTATATTCAATTAATATTTGACAAAGGAGGCAAGACAGTCTCTTCAATAAATGGTGTTGAAAAAATTGAACAGATACATGCAAAAAAATGAAACTAGACCACCAACTTACACCATACACAAGAATAAACTCAAAATGAATAAAAAAACTTAAATGTGTGAAATCATATAAATCTTAGAAGAACTATAAGCACCCAAATCTTAGACATCTCTCATAGCAATATGTTTACCAATTCATTTCCTAGGACAAAGAAAACTAAGGAGAAAATAAACAAATGGGACTACATCAAAATAAAAAATTTCTGTACAGAAAAGACACAATCACCAAAATGAAAAGGGTGCCCACTGTATGGGAGGACATATTTGGCAATGATACATCTGCTAAAGGGTTAATATCCAAAATATATAAGGAACTCATGCAACTTAACAAAAGGAAGACAAACAATCCAATTAAAAAAAGGGCAAGGAAATAGACACTTCTCCAAAGTGGACATACAGATGGCCAAAAGGCATATGAAAAAATGCTCAAAGTTACTGATTATCAGAGAGATGCAAATTAAGGAGGTATCACCTCACACCTGTCAGAATGGCTACCATCAACAAGTCAATTAGTGAAATGTGCTGGAGAGGATGTGGAGAAAAGGGAGCCCTAGTACACTACTGGTGGGAATGCAGACTGGTGCAGCCATTATGGAAAACAGTATTGAGTTTCCTCAAAAATTAAATATGGAACTTCCATTTGACCCAGTGATCCCACTTCTAGAAATATGTCCTAAGAGAACTGAAACACCAATCAGAAAGAATGTATGCACCCCTATGTTCATAGCAGCGCAACTTACAATAGCTAAGACCTGGAAATAGTACAAGTGTCCATCAGTAGATGAGTGAATAAAAAAGCTGTGGTACATTTACACCAAGGAATACTATGCAACAGTAAAAAAAGAAGGATCTGTTACCCTCTGAGACCACATGGAGGGATCTGGAGAGTATCATGCTAGGCAAAATAAGCCAGTCAGAGAAAGAGAAGAATCACATAATCTCACTTATATGTGGGATCTAATTAACAAAATAAACTGATGAACAAAATAGATCCAGAGACATGGAAGCATGGGACAGACTTTGGAATCTCAGAGGGAAGGTGGAGCTGGGTGGGTCTGTGGGAAGCGATCAACCAAAAAACTTGTATGCATAAATGCATAACCTATGGTCGCAGACAATAGGGTGGTGAGGCCTGGGTTGGGATACGGGGGCTGGAAGGGGTCGGGGGGCGGGGGGGACATATGTAATACTTTCAACAATAAAGTTTTTTTTTTTTTAAGAGAGACTAGGTAGACTAACATTATGATAGTTTTTAGTGCCTCTAATATTATGAGCCATGTTGCTAGTATTGTTAGCAGCAGTAAAACAATAAGTGAAAAGGGGAAAACAACATAGCTTGGCTATGTCACGAGGGCACGCTTGTTGTAGTTGAAGTCAAGATGTCTAGACTGCACACTCTTAGTGTTCCCTCTCCCTCCTTCCAATATTAAGCATGTTCATCACTAGCACAGTTCTGATCTTGTACAATAGTCACACTTTCTTGTTACCCTCTTCCACTAGTCCTTTCCAGAGCCTCTCTTGAAGTCCCAAGGTATTCCCTCCTCAGGAAATACCTACTGAAGAGAAAAATAAAATGAACACATTACATACTTGTCCGGATTTCCCAGTAAGCAAGAGCTCAGCATCACTTCTTTTGCCGTTTCCACAGCACCATGAACCAATCTGCCAGGTGATTCAGCAGATTCGATACTGGCTGCTGGGATCACTAACCTAAGGACACCTGCCCCCTCCTCCCAGGTCGTGTTCCCGTTAAAGAGGGATCCGGGTGCAATTCCCATTTTGGAGCTCTGACATGCTTTCTGCACCATGTCTGTTGCCAGTGGTGATCTATTCAATTAATTATAATCTGATAGCAGAGCAACGCTAGGCAGCAGAGGGTGAAGTCAGTCAAGCAAATCAATTCAATAGCATTTGTGCCGAGTCACTGTATTTGTCAGGGTCAACAAAAGAAAACAGAAACCTTTGTTAAGAATTTCAAATAGACAGAAAATTAGATGCATAAGTTCTATAAAAAACGATGGGATCATTAACCCAGAAATAAGTCATTGCCACTCCGAGGCTAATGGGTGTTGTTTAGCCTGAACTCAGAGGCCAGGGTCACACGGCAGAAGTCAGAATCAGCGGCTCAGCCATGAAGGGCACATGCTGTTGGTAGAGAGGCTGCCAGGGGACGAGATCATGGCTTTTGGAATAAATACACCAAAGACAAACACAGTCCCTGAACTCAGACCTATGGAAATGAGGTGGGAGAGCTTTGGGAGACACAATAGCAGAAAGTAGAATGTAATGAAGAGACAACAGAGAGACAATTTTCTATTTGCATTCATATTGTTTGTTCAAGCTATAGTTAATTGAATTGCACATTAAAATAAGTACAGCTGGCACAGACACGTTTAAGAACAAACTCAACTGGTGTCAAAAAATGGGCAATTGAAAGGGTGGGAATCAAAAGAAGTGAGGATATTTCGTGAGCAGCCATCTCTTGCTGGTGTTCAGCCTGGCCAGTGCCTCAGCCAGCAAGTTTGACAGAGTAGTGGAGTGCATCACGGAATGAGGGGGCGTCAGTTGAATAGGATCAGTACCTACTATATTTCATTCATTCTTTTTTTCAAATATATTTTATTGATTTTTTTACAGAGAGGAAGGGAGAGGAATAGAGAGTTAGAAACATCAATGAGAGAGAAACATCGATCAGCTGCCTCCTGCACACCCCCTACTGGGGATGTGCCTGCAACCAAGGTACATGCCCTTGACTGGAATTGAACCCCGGGACCCTTCAGTCCGCAGGCCGACACTCTATCCACTGAGCCAAACTGGTCAGGGCTCATTCATTCTTGAAAGCTCTACAAGGCAGGGACATGTCTGCATTGACTCATCAGTGTAAAAGCAGTGTCTAGCTGAGTCAGTGCACAAACACTGGAAGTATTCAACAAATGTTTCTCAAATAAATGGATGTGAAAATACACACACAGGTCTGCAAGGAGTCTGTTGGCAATTGACCACGTATCCATCACATCTGCTTCCCTGGTACGGTCTGGACCATTTGTGCTGACCTTCTTGTTCTTTGCCTTGCAAATAATTTCTACAGCACTCTGTAATTGTGTTGTTCAAAAAGCTCAAATCTACCATTTAGTGTGCTTCAAAGCCTGATTAAAAGCCAAAAAGCAAAATCACCGAGGAAAATCCATTAATGGCTTTTAAATAGCTAAACCCCTTTCCAAAATATTCATGACACAAATTGCTTTTCTAAAGGGCAAAAATAAAAATTGTTCATGATTTACAGAGAGGCTAAGTTAAATTTTAAAATTGAGCAAAGCTGAAGGGAGCAAAGATAATATATTCTCTGTATAACTGGACATTTTTTACTTATTTTAAACATTAAGTGATTTAAAGTGTAGAAAAATTACTCATGGAATGGTAGTAAAGATATCTTAGTAATGTTCATTTTATTCATTTTGAATAATAGGAAGGAATTAAAACTGTAACTCAGAGAATTATATCTAGGTTGACATTATAGTAATGATTTTAATTATGCCTAGTGAGGGCAAAAAAGGAAAAGGACACAGGCACACTTCATCAAACAGCAACATAACAGGAGGTACAGTGCTTGATCCTTCCCCTTATTCTCTGTTTTATAGCTGTTTATATTTTCTTTATTTCATTGTTTAAATTACAAAGGTATTACATGCTTTCAGTAACAAGTAAAACCATAGGGAGAAGCATTTTTAAAAAGCTAAGCATCTGTGCACAAAAACCTGGAAAAGCACTACTTTAATCTCTGTACCTATAACATATATCAGATATAGGTATATGTAGATGTATATAGTTCTATATGTGTATATATTACATTGCTTTTGCAAAAATTGGATTATACCATATCTATTAACTTGAACTTTGCTTTTAAATTTTTACTTATGACTATATTGTAGGTATTCCTCCAGTTTAGTATATTTATATTTATATTCATAATCATATCCATATTTATTTTATATTCGTATTCATATTTATATTTATATATTTAGTATATATGTATTTAAATTTTCAGATACATTTCACTTTAATTCATATGATTTCACCCATTGAACATAGGAAATCATAATCACCTAGTGCTTGAAAGACATGATTGTTAGAACAAAACTACTTTTGTTTTATGTTATTTATTAGAAACCTAAAATAATAATCCTTTACAAATGTTCAATGTTCATAAGTAATTACTTGCAACATTTAACCATATATACTATTCCAAACATGCAAATGTCTATCAGATAATATGAAAAGTTTTATTATTTTTCATTGTTATCCCAGGAAACACTATTAGGATAAATGTTTGGATCAATCAAAGCCCATTTCTTGCCAATTTCATTCCTAAATTCTCAATCATTTCATATTCTTTTCCCCTTGTTGCTCTGGTTTGAAGGAGTCTGCTGTGAGCTAAGAAACACTGAAAGAAGAAAATAAAAGAAAGGCAACAGCTAAATTATTTCACAGCACCAACCGTAACATGTTCTATAAAACTTGCCGCCTACACCTCAACTATACTGGCCAATTATGCCATTTCTGCAGAGACCTCAGTATAATAGCATTCATGGAAGAATTACAATAATAAACTTTGAAAATGGAAGCCTTCTTTTATCTTTCCTGTCCTAGCTTCATAGCAGGTGTTTTTAGCAAGCTCCATTTCCTTCCCCGACAATTCACAGGGGAATAAAACCATTTTTCCTCCCCCTCACCTGCAGGCACAGTATTTGATATGCTGTTTGTCTATCTCTTCTGCATTCCAAAACGTCTTTGAGCCTTAAGTAAGCCAGCATTAAGAAAGACATCTTCTTTCCGGAATTCATCTCTTACAGTGCTCATGAATAGAGGTGGAGCAATAATAAAGCTTCAGACAGCGCTTAGATGGGATAGAAATCTACCTCATCTGTACTCTCACTGAGGAGGATTCGTGCTTCAAATGGACTCATCCTTTTATTTTTATTTTGTCTCGATGTGGAACATCTCTTGGACAGAGGTTCTACAAGGAAAAACGGGCAAACAGTCTGAGTCCAGCTCACCCAGTGTTGACGCCCATACACGTGCCCACATCAATTGTACTATCTGATGAAATAGGGAGCATCTTTAAAAGAAAATTCAGATCCAGCTCAACTGCATTTCACCTAGTAAAATATTCATTTAAAATATCAAAGTGAAATATGAAAGCCACTGTCAGCTATAAGCATCTTTGTAGAGTCAATTCTATAAACAACATTGTTCACAAATTATATAACATCCCTCCACTCACCTAGGAAATGAAAACAGCCAACTTTAGTTTGAAACTCTATGGAGTCATAATCTGAAAAGAGATTTATGTAATCTATAAGAGCCACAATCTACAAATTCCTTGCTCCACTTTAAATAGATGGTTATGAAAAGCCATTTTTCAGAAAGGATTTTGTACTCCAATCTTACTTCTCCACAAGAGTCAGTATCTATTTTTGTACCAGGAAGAACTAAGTGGCACAGCAGTGACTATTGCAAATCTCAGGGAATTAAAATACCATTTAGAGGATAATTTCTCTCTCATATGACATCTTTGCAATGAATAAAGGCGGTTCTTTGTTCCAGATTGTCCTTCTGCTAGATCTAGCCTGCAGGGCCTGCTCTCTGGAATATTGCTGGTACCAGGGACAGAGAGGTAAAGAGCTCGGAGTATCTTGTGTCAGCAATTAAATGTGCCAGAACTAGTTACATGGCTCCATCCAACTATGGAGCCTGGACTTCCAATGTTGACCAGTTATTGAGTGCCAAGAAGGAAGATAGAAGTATTTTTTTTACAAAATAGCACTATGATACTACCGTCCAACATGCTATCTCAGTACTTATTTCCTCTCCTCCTTCAGAAAAGAGAGACCCTCTTCCCAGGGACTCAAATCCAGGCTTGGCATCAAGTTCAAACCCAGCATCTCAGGGTGTAGTTTATTAGCCTTATTGCTGGAGAGTTATGTACAGCTGTTTCTACATTGTATGTTGAGCTCCTCTTGATCTGAAGACCAACAGACTCAAAAGTTCTGTGCAAACATCCCCTCCAATATTCAGTGGTGGTACAAGGACAGAAGAACTACAATCACATTCCCAACAGTGATGGGATTTCAGTCCAAGCTTAGGGCAATACCACTCTCTTTAAGATTTTGCAAACTCCTGACCTACTTAAGTCAGCTACATGTGCACAGTTATTTTCTACTCATACTCTTTTGGATTTATTGTTTTTCTTTATTTTATTTCCCCCCCCCCCCCCGCCCCCCACACACACCCTCTATCTTTTTCTTCCATTTCCAGTCAGCTAACCCTGTCTGCCCACCCATCCTCTCTGGCTTCTGGAAAGCACACACCCACTCCCTCCCCTGAACCTTCGGGTCTGGGGTAACAGTGCTCTCCTGTTGCTAGACCTAGGCTTCTGCATCATCGATTATTGGTTCCTGTAAACTCTGCCACAACCCAACAATCATCCTTTTTATTAAACACTTCTCAATGATTCTGTTTGCCTGTGCCACTTTTGTTCTCTCTCGGGGTCCTGACTGATACACCACTTAGCTAATAGGGAGCCAGGAAGGGCCATCACACCAACTGCCCAGAAAATGGAGAGCTATAAATATCTAAGTGCACTAATAACTACTAGAATGTTCTCTTCACCAAAGCCCTTTAAAGGGATATTCAGGACGATTCTATCCCTTTAAAAATATGTCCCTGCAAGAGTGAGATTTATCAAACCATGCATATGGATAAGATCAGGACAGACAGGACAATTCTCCAATTCAATTGCTGAGTAAGAGAATGGAGTTCACATTTGTGTAGGTGTCACAAGCAATATCTCTTCATCTCAATGTTTGAAGTTTGTGACTATGAACCAACTCTTTGAAGCTCTGTCCTTAATCCTTTGCTCATGAATTCAGCTGCCTGAGAGCCCCTGTTGCCTCTTTGATTCTGCTTTGACTGCATTCCCAATGTACATCTTTTAACTTGTCCTTCTGCAACCGAAAAATTCTCTCCTTGGAGAGCCAACTTAAATTTCCAAGTGAAAGATTTTAATAAGTCCAATGAGTCACCATTTTTATTGTTTGACCACATTTTCTTATAATACATTTCCATTAATTGCTTTTCAATATATAGCCTGGCTATCCATGAGCCTGTGACCTGCCTTCACTCAATCAGCTGTAGCTAAGAGGGCCTAAAAAACCCAGCATAGACCTCTGTGGCTAAAGTGGCACGTAGGACAGATGAGGATCTCCTTATAAGGGTCTGTGGGTGGGGCACCCTTCCTGGGGCTAGTCCTAATGTAATAACTAAATCTCAGTTATAAACAGACAGACAAATATTGCTGAGACTTGGTTTCAGCTGAATGTTGTATGGCATGGAATGGAATAAAAGATGAAAACCAGATGACTGAGACAAAGAGTTCTCTAAAAAGTTAAACTAGAGCCCCAACCGGGTTGGCTCAGTGGATAGAGCGCCTGCCTGCGGACTCAAGGGCGCCAGGTTTGATTCCGGTCAAGGGCAAGTACCTTGGTTGTGGGCACATACCCAGTAGGGAGTGTGCAGGAGGGAGCTGATCAATGTTTCTCATCGATGTTTCTAACTCTCTATCCTTCTCCTTTCCCCTCTGTAAAAAAATCAATAAAATATATTTTTTTAAAAAATAAAAAGTTAAACTAGAAAAGATAAAGGAATATGGAAACCAGAGGGCGACTAGAGATTGTATTACTTAGACTAGTGGTTCCCAGAGACATCAGCAACTTGCCAAAGCTGAGCGCTGCCCCCGGCCAGGCTCCACGAGCTGTGCTGAGCATGCGGTCACCTGGGTGTCTTGTTAAAATGCAGGTTGTGATTCAGCAGGCCTGTGGTGGGACCTGAGACTGCCTGGGTAACAAGCTCCCGGGCAACGCTGGGCTACATGAATGTCAGGGCTAAATGGCCAGCTCCTTCAGAACACAGCCCCTTCTGTCATTTATAGCCCTTGTTCAGAGTAAGTTAGTTCCTGGCATTACTGGGGACACCTGTGCACAGATGTGTTTGTAGCAGAAAAAAAAAGAGGATCTGAAACACTTTCTCAAAGGAGCCTTTGGATCCAAACCTGCTCTGACTGAATTTGGCTGACCTAACCGCTTTCTCCATATTCCCCAGAACCTCCTCACTAAGGAGCTTTCCTTGCTTACCTTAAGTAGTCATCTCTTCACTAGAACCCCTACCTCTGAATTCTAACTTCTGGGCTGATGACCATGTCATGCTGTTCTCCCCAGCACACCAGGCATCTGGTCACCCAGACTTCCCCACCTGTCCTTACTATCCCAGACCCTCAACTTCCTTCCTCCCCAACCTCTAAGTTTTAGAAAAAAAATGTGTGGGTAAATGGTGAGGTATCTTAAATTGATCTTCTACAATCACTGTGTCCTCCCTCACATAAACCTTCCCTCTTATTAACATTGCTTTGTTCTCTCCATAGGAGCCCAGAACACAGCAATGCTCACCTAGACCAGGTCTCATAGTGAACCCTTTCTCCTCCAAGGCCTCCTTAAAAATTGCAATTACTCCAAAATCCTTCAGCTTTATGCCCTAACCTGGAACCATAATGTAATATATTCTTACTAGCGGCCCGGTGCATGGATTCGTGCACCAGTGGGGTCCCTCGGCCTGGCCTGCAGGGATTGGGCAGAAACTGGCTCTCCAACATCCCCCAAGGGGTCCTGGATTGCAAGAAGGTGGTTCTTAAGTGACATACCCCAGAATCAGGCTCCCTCCTCTCTGGTTCTGGGTGGGTCACCTGAGAACTGCAGCTGCCAAGTCACCGCAGCTGGGCAGCTCCTGTGTTGAGCATCTGCCCCCTGGTGGTCAGTGTGCATCATAGCTACTGGCAGTCAGCCAGTTGCTTAGGCTTTTATATATATAGATTAAGGTGATACAATTGATAACAATTTATTGTACTACCCTACATAGAGATATTTATATTTTGATGACAAACACCTGGAAAAGATAATCCAATAGTTCTTTTTTCTCTTTTGACATACGTTATCCTATTAGTTTCAGGTATACATCATAGTATTTCAATATTTATACACATTACAAGAAGATTCCCCAAGAAACTCTAGTAACAATCTGTCACCATGCAAAGTTATTGATTATATGCCTCATGCTTTGGTGAAAAGAAACCTAGGATGCTTGTTTAAAATGCAGATTCCCAGGTATAGCCACAAATTCAGTCTGTTGAAATGTTGGATACATAGGATTTCCTTGTGGGAATTTCCCCCTGATGTTTCTCAGGATGTGTGCATGTTTTTTCCAATACCAAGAAAAATCATTTTAAAAAATCAGGAACAAAGAAAAATATATTGTAATTCTGTTGTAAGAAATGAAGGTTCAAAAAAATTCACTGACTCAAGTCAAGCAAGAGCAAGAAATATTCAGAGCTGAAAGTCAAGGTCAAAGAATCTGGAAAGCAGGACAGAGAAGGTAAGGGAGAACCAGCTCTGGTCAGGATCTCATCAGCTAGTCTTACTTAGAGCTCTTGCCATATTTTGAGTTTACTTTCATGGCCCTGTCTTCTACTCCTTTTTTTTTTTATCTTTACCTGAGGATATGTTTATTGATTTGGGAGAGAGAGGAAGGAAGAGAGAGAGAGAGAGAGAGAAACAGCAATCAGTTGCCTTCCGTACATGCCCCAAACAGGATCATACCCTGAAACCTAGTTATGTGCCCTGACCAGAAATCAAACTCACAACCTTTTGGTGTACAGGTCAATGCTCCAGCCAACTGGCCACCCAGCCAGGGGAAGATTGAGTCATTCTTACAATTAATATAAATATCAATAAATGTTGATGCATAATATACTTTGTGTAAATTCTAAGAGTGGTGTCTCAAGAAATAACAAGCTTTGGAAGCAAAATTAGTCCTTTCTGATGTGAGTCACTGCGCTGCTAATCTTGCGGGGAGATCCAGATATTTTGCCATTTGAATATCACACAGCAACGTTCCCTGTCATTTTCTGGCATTTGAATATTCCTAATAGGTGAATATAAATTAATGAAAGTATTATAGATTTCAACCAGAACTAAATAAAATCAGGACAAGCAAAGCATTTTTATGGTGAAAGGGGAAAATAACTTGTATGAGACATATGTACCCAAAAGCCCAACCTGAAGAAGCTTTTGGGTTCCCTCTTAACAACACAACCAAAATGAAAGAAAAATGGAAACATCTGGAATATCTGCCAAGAAACAAAAATGAAGACCATCAGACAGGACAATTTATGCTTTATATGCTTTAAAATTTCATTTTAAAAATGATAATTTTTAAATGTTGAATATTTATGGTATTATCTTTCAATTTTTAATGATTTTACATATTAATTTCATGTTAATGTCCACATATCTTAATATCTTCTGCAGCCCAAACCTATATCAGATATGGAACATTTTTGCATGTTATTGAAATATATAACCTTGTCACAATATTTTGGGGAATAATAATAAATAACCATGCAGTTATTATTTAATCTTTCTTAAATTTATCTGTATTGTTGAAAGTATTACTGACGTCCATTTTTTTTCCATTGAACTCCGTCCACCCTGCACCCGCCCCTCCCAGGCCTTCACCACACTGTTGTCGTTTGTTGGTTCGTGGGGCAGAGACCATGGCATTCAGGACTCCTGGCTGCTTCTTTTCCAATTCTCCCCCGACTGCTTCCCACCCCAGCCTTTCCTTAGGCTCCTTGAGTGCGCACCGTCCCTGCACCAAAGCCTCTGGCGAGTAGCTGCATATGAAACTCCTTTGCTCTGGGTTTCAACAACAAAGTACAGGAACTGAGGCTTTGTCTCCAACCAGCTCCTGTCTACCAGCTCCAGACCACCAGCTGCCCAGCAGCCCTGCCGCCTGTAGAGCGCGGCTATAGGGTTAAGCCTCAGACTGACCTGTTGGCAAAGCCACAAACAAGTCCCAGCTTAGAGGGCACAGTCCTCTTAGCATAGTTAGGCTTGACCTTATGACCTCCCTAGATCTTATCTGGGTAGCTAATGGGCTGAGGGAGATGCAGCAAGTGCTGCCAAACAAGTGAGACTCACAGAACATTGTAACTATGGTGACCACTACCTTGTTTACCTCTGGCTGTAAAATAAAGGCTCGCCTTGCCTCTGGATCTCTCTGTGGCCTCAGCCAGGCACAGGAGACCCAGACCCAGCTTATCTCTTTGTCTCTTTTCTGCATCCTTCACCGCCCCGCCTCCGGCTCACCGAACCTTAATGGCTGGGTGTTACCTGGAACACTGGGCTAGTCTCTGGTACTCTGGGCTCTGGAGCCCAGCCTGGGTTTGGGGCCTCAGTCTTCTGAGGGAACAGACCCTCCCACAGCCCAGAGATCCCTCCTCACTCTGGGCCTGCCACCCATGGAGGCTGGGCCAGCCCCTCTCTCGACCTTGCCCTTCCTCCCTGTCTCCAGTATTTACTGTCCTTTCTTGTTATTTCTCCTTCTCAGCTGGACCTCAGTTGGTAATTCCAGGCGTATGTTCCCCACTATAGTTTTGTTTTCAGTCTCGTCCTGGGAGGAGGCTGCCATTATCTCTCCCCCTATTATTATATCTTCTCACACAAAATCACTGAAACTTTTAGAATAACCACATCACAGAAAAATGATTCACTATATATTATTATGGTCACTCTATTATTTAAAAGCACATGCATAAAATGTTATGCGAAATACAGAATTTAGGATTATGGGAAATCGAGTTTCTCATTCTCCAATCTCGTATCCCAGCCATTTGAAAACAAGGGGCCACAGGAATGCACCTCTTTTACAGCATCCTGGTCATGCTGACATACATGTGCTGAGTGGGCAGCACTGCAGAACACGCCTGAACCAAGGAGCCGATCAGAGTCTTAGGTATGCTAGGGAAGGAGCTGGAAGGACAGGTTAGGTGGAGGGCTTCCCGGTTCCTGCTGCCATCCTTCAAAACACACCATGGCCCTCGCCGGTTTGGCTCAGTAGGTAGAGCGTTGGCCTGCAGAATGAAGGGTCCGGGTTCGATTCCAGTCAGGGCGCATGCCCGGGCTGCGGGCTCGATCCCCAGTTCTGGAAGCAGCCCATCGATGATTCTCTCTCATCATTAATGTTTCTATCTCTCTCCCTCTCCCTTCCTCTCTCTGGAGACTGCAGCTAAATCAGGTTGCTCACATATGACATGAGGGTATTGTTAGTTATTTCTATGGTTTATTGATAATTAATGTAAATGATACATCAAAGCACCTTCTTAGAATCATGCCCGGCAAGTGGCAGATGACCACACCCTTTCTCCCTCCCCCACCCCTCTTCCCTAGTCTACCTTATCCTTCCAGGAACCCGGAGTTCTACAGCCATTTGTTAACTACAGATTTAGGACATTGACATTTCTCAATAAATCCCCCTGTGCCTCCGAGGCATCAACACAAGCCTGGGAGCCTGCAGGAGGAATGCAGAGTGCGGAGAAACAGCAGTGGCATTCCCTCTGGCTGCCACAGGGATGTGTACAATGGGTTGCTTTGCATCTGTTAGGATTCAGCTCACACTTGCTCTGTAAGCACGGATACTGCGTTCTCTACAGCAGATGCAGGAATATTTCCAGATTCCTTACGTGAGGGCTCTCCAAGCTTGTGCTTTGAGAATTACAGCCACAAACACAGAAAAAAACTCCCATCAGCACTAGTTTAGGATTCATGTTTGCTTTAAACTCTGCATTAATGGACTTAACCAAATGATTTATGTTTATGAAAGTATCGTTTCAACAGTACATTAAAAATGTTCCAAGGGAATGCATTATATGAACTAACTTTGCATGAAACACAGCACACCACAGAACTTTTTCATCTCACAGTCCCATGTTTGTAAGTCAGTGTGTGAATTTTTCTATACATAAATTATAGGAATGGAGGCAATGTACTGTAACTGTCAGCCAAATGGTATTAATTACTATATTACAGAGGCAGTTAAAAGAAATAGGTGGTCTTATGCAAAGGACTAAATATATATTCCCATATGTAATCAGTTTGTGGGCCTGGCTCTTAGGGCACTTCTTAACCCTCGGACCCGAGTCACTAATGTTCTGGGTCATACCTCATCCTCACTTCCTGAATGTGTAATTGGGAAAAGTACTCACACCATTTTATTCTGTTGCCAGGGACGAATCTCTACAAATGATGGCTGTGTGGGCCTGGCCCTTCCACAGTAATCATGAGTTATCCGCCTGTGGATTTATTTTCACAGCTGAATGCCCTGGTTTCCCTCGTTTTGTGGAGGACAGGAGTCAGTTTTTGCATCAGTGTGCATGGGACACTGCCGGTGCCTTGTGCTCAGGAGATAGCCAATAACGATGTGATGGAGGAAAGAATTCGTGAGAGTTGGATGTCCATATTCTTTTGTAGGCCTCTGGGTGCATGTTTGTAGTTCCCTGGGCAACATTCTAGCATCTCCTAGTACTGACCCGTGGTGACATTCTTTCTGTGTATGACCTAAGTCACAGTGATGGAACATTGTCCTTACTTTGCCATTGGACCGCGAAATATCACATTCTTCAGTCTATCCTCACAGTGTCTCAAGTCAGGCCAGAATGCTGGGATGAGATGCTCAAGTACAAATGAGTCAGCACTGTGCAGAGCCGTGTCCAGGGCATGACTGAGTGCTGAGTTGGAATCAAATAATACAGTATACAGATGATGTGTTATAGAATTATACACCTTAGATCTACATAACTTTATTGACCAATGTCACCCCAATAAGTGCAATAACAATTTTAAGAAGTTACATAAACATGGGATAATTTTCATATATATTCAGAATTATACTCATCGGGGAAGCATTTGACTCCCCTATGCAGATTTTTTATGTGTATTCTTTATTTTTACACTTAAAAAAACTAACTTCTAATTTACAATAAAATGTACCCTTTTCAGTAATGTGTGATGCTGCAAGTTTTGACAAACACACCATCATGAAACCATCATCACAATAAAACTATAGGACAGTGGCTTCCAGAAATTTTCCTATGACCCTTTGTAGTCAACCCCTCCACCAGTCTTTAGTCCTTTTCAATCACTGATCTGTTTGATCTCCCTATAGTGTTTTAAAAATATTTCTATTGATTTTTAGAGAAAGGGGAAGGGAAAGGAGAGAGAGAGAGAGAGAGAGAGAGAGAGAGAGAGAGAGAGAGATTGATGTGAGAGCAAGATATTGACTGGCTGCCTCCTGCACATCCCGTGTCTGGGATCAAGCCCACAACCAGGCATGTGCCCTGACTGGGAATTGAATAGGCAAACTTTCAGTGCACTGATTTCATCCATGTTGCCATGTATATTGTTAGTGCATATATTACTGAGGAGCAATTTTATTTCTTTGCATGGTTATGCCAGCTTTGTTTATCCATTCTCCAGCTAAAGAACATTTGGGTGGTTTCCAGTTTGGAGCAATTATGAAATAGCCACTATAAATATTTGTGTACAGATTTTCATGAGAACCTGGGACTTCATTTCACTCGTATAAATACCTAGGAATGAGATTGCAGGTGTGAGGGTAAGTGTATAATTAGCATTGTGAGTCTACCACAGTGTTTTCCAAAGTGACTGTGTCATTTTGCATTGTTACCAGCAGCACCTGAGAATTCCAGCTGCTCCACATCCTGGTCAGCACTTGATAAGGGCAACTTTTACAATTTAGACCCCTTAAGAGGTGCATCGTGGCATCTCATTGTGGTTTTTCCTTTTCCTTACCTGTTGAACATTTTTTCATATGTTTATTTGATATTTTAATATTTTCTCTGAGGAAGTATAGTTTAAAACTTTGACTCATTTTATATTGGGTTTTTGTTGTCTTGTTGAGTTTTGAGAGTTCTTGAAATATATTCTACAAAATACAAGTTCTTTCTTAGATAAGTGATTTTCAAATATATTCTTTCAGTCTATGGCTTGTCTTTTCATTCTCTTAACAGTGTTTTTGAAAAAGCAAAAGTTCTTAAATTTTATGACATGCCATCTATCATACTTTTGGTGTGATATCTAAAAAGATCTCTTGTAGGCAGCATGTAACCGAGTCTTGTGGTGTGGTTTTTTCATCTGTTCAGTTCATTTACATCTCAAGTAATTGTTGATAGGTATGGACTTTCTGTTGCCATTTTGTTCATCTTTTTCTGGCTGCTTTGTAATTTCTTTGTTCCTTTTTTACTTTCTTCCTTTTGGGGGTTTGATAATTTTCTGTAATACTATGCTCTCTCTTGAGAAGGGTTGGGGGAATGACCCAAAAAGGTAATCTTCATAATGATTAGAATATTAAAAATAATATTTGCTTTCTTTAAGGTTTTCCTATCTTTTAAAAGTTGAAGATGCAATGTAAGTAATTAGGAATTCAAAGATTAAGGGAAATATAGAAGATCACATATATAACTAAGCTAGAAATACTGAAACATTTTTCTCCTTAGTTGAGGATCAGTTACTTAATTCTTGCCTGAAAGAACAAAATAGTTTTAACAACTAATACATACAATTGTTTTAGGAGGGGAAAACTCCTCTAAAAATAAGCACTTCTGAGCAATTTGTGGCTTTATAAACAATTTTTATTAGTCAAAATTTAGTCAGAACACAAAACTTTTCAGCAATTGATCACTTCATTGTAAACTCTCAGTCCAGAAAAACTGACTTGTTTCTTTAGTCTAATGCAGTGGTTCTCAACCTTCCTAATGCTGCAACCCCTCTTTTTTTAAAATATATTTTATTGATTTTTTTACAGAGAGGAAGGGAGAGGGATAGAGAGCCAGAAACATCGATGAGAGAGGAACATCAATCAGCTGCCTCCTGCACACCTCCTACTGGGGATGTGCCGACAACCAAGGTACATGCTCTTGACCGGAACTGAACCTGGGACCTTTCAGTCTGCAGGCTGATGCTCTATCCACTGAGCCAAACCAGCCAGGGCTGCTGCAACCCTTTAAAAACCACCTCATGTTGTGGTGATCCCTAACCATAAAATTATTTTCAAAATTACTTCATAACTGTAATTTTGCTACTGTTATGAATTGTAATGTAAATATCTGATATGCAAGATGTAGTTTCATTGTTACAAATTGAACATAATTAAAGCATAGTGATTAATCACAAAAACAATATGTAATTATAAGTGTGTTTTCCAATGGTTTTAGGCGACCCCTGTGAAAGGGTCATTCGACCCCCAAAGAGGTCGCGACCCACAGGTTGAGAACCGCTGGTCTAATGAAAACACATCCTCAGATGGATTTCTGAACCCTACCCTCCTCAGAGCTGGATGATCCCAGTCTGTGTCTATGGCTTGATTTAGGCATTTCCATTCATACTCAGAAGTGTCCAGGCTTGGATGTAAAAGACTGTTGGAGAAAACTCCACATAGGTGTAAAATACGAACTCTACAGTATTTTTGTTAGAGTAATAACATTAGGACCCATAGGAAAACAATTATGTAAATAGATGTTGGCTCATTCCACAAATATTCCATTAACTTCTTTCTCTCCATTCAGTCAGCGTGGCTGGTATTTGGCATCAGCAGTGTCAGATGAACTGGTCTGTCATCTGTAATTGTGATAAGAATTTGTTTCCAAAATTTCTGAAAGATGAATCTAAAATGTTACAAAAAACAATAACAAGTATTTCTAGAGTCGTTTTCAGAGATGGATCATTAGTTCATACATTACTGAGGAGCAATTTTATTTTCTGATTTTATGATTTGAGACAAGATTTGGAGCAGAGAGTCCCAGATTCATATTTCATTTCTGCCATTTATTGGCTTTGTGTCCTTGAGAAAATTATTCATTTCCCCCTAAAACAATTATATGTAGTATTTCTATATTTTCTTTTTTAAAAAATGAGACAGTGCTTATAATATACTAGAACTAAATGAGATAGAATATATGAAAGCACTCAAAGAGTGCTTGGTAAATTATAGGCAATCAGTAAAAATTAGTTGACTCTACTAGTAAATATGACCAAAAAAAAAAACATGCTCAGACTCTTGAAATATAAACAGGTTCATAGAACCTGTCAGTAGAATGTTTGCAAAGAAAGTAGCCCTGCATTGACAGCCACTGTGCGGGGGCCAGAAAAATGTAAGATAGGTGTTGGGGGGAAGAAGTTTTTCTCTACCCTTCTAGGTTCTTCTGGATGATCTAAGTCTTAGATCTGAGACAGATTAATAGGAGAAAATAATCAAGCTTAATTTGTATGTATATGTGGAAAACCTGTAAGAATATGGGGTTCCAAGATAAATCTGGCAATTGAGACTTATTTGCTATCTTGAGCTAAGAAGAGAGTAGTGGTTTGGGACTTCAAAGGGGAAGACGTTTTATGAGTTTTTTATATATTTTGGAAATTATAAAACTCACACCAAACAACCCAATCAAAAAGTGGACAAACCTGAAAATAAACCTCTCCTAAGACGACATGCAAACAGCCAATAGATATATGAAAAGATGTTCAACCTCACCAGCAATTAGGGAAATAATCATCAAAACTACAATGAGATACCACCTCATACCTATTAGAGTGGCCATTATCAACAAGACAAGCAATAATAAGTGTTTGAGAGGTTGTGGAAAAAAGGAAACCCTTATTCACTGTTGTTGGGAATGTAGACTGGTACAACCACTATGGAAAGCTGTCTGGTAACTCCTCAAAAAAAGTAAGAATAGAGCTTCCATACAACCCAGAAATCTCTCTTTTGGGTATATACCCCAAAACCTCAAAATCATGTGTTTGCAAAGATATGTGTACCCCTATGTTCATTGCAGCATTATTCACGATGGCCAAGACCTGGAACAATCAAAGTGTCCTGACATAGATGACTGGATAAAGAAGATGTGGTACATATACATAATGGAATATTACTCAGCCAGAAGGAAGGATGAAATAGCACCTTTTGCAACATCGATGGGCCTTGAGAACATTATGTTAAGTGAAATAAGTCAGTCAGAAAAAGCTAAGTATCATATGATTTCACTCATATGTGGGATATAAAATTGAAAATTGTGAACACAAACAGCAGTGTGGTGGCTGTCAGAGGAAAGGGGGTGGAGGGAAAGGGGGTCCTAATATATGGTGACAGGAGAATATTTGACTTTGGGTGGTGGGCACATGGTGCAATATACAAATCTTGTAACAGAAACTGACACATGAAATCTATATGTTCATGTTGACCAATGTCACCCCAATAAAAATAAAAAAATAAAAACAAAGGGGAGGAAGGCAATTCACATACATGGAAAAGTGATTGTTCAGTAAACAATGCTTACTGGATCATCTTTAACAATGAGACATAGAGAACTTTGATCAAGCAGGCCTTGCTAGCTTCTTCCCAGTCTACCACACTAGTTTATAGAGTATGTGTGTGTGTGTTGGGGGGGCGGGGGAGGGAGAGGAGGTTTATAGTTGTTCACATGGAAAATAATGCAATGATTAATCAATAATAATATAAAAATAAACTGTTTAGTGTGTACTCACAACTTATATTATTATTGATAAATTATTGTATTATTTTCCATGTGAACAATTGTAAGCCTACTTTTGCCCCAACCTGTATATATATTTTACTAAAGGCCCATGCACAAATTCATGCACCAGGCGGGTCCCTCAGCCTGGCCTGCGGGATCAGGCTGAAACCAGCTCTCTAAAATCCCCTGAGGGGTCCTGGATTGTGAGAGGGCACAAGCCAGGCTGAGGGACCCCACCAGTGCACAATCTGGGTTGGGGAGGGACACGGGAGGTTGGCCAGCAGAGGAGGGACCAGGCCTGTCTCACTCAGTCCTGATCAGCCAGACCCCAGCAGCAAGCTAACCTACCGGTCAGAGCATTTGCCCCCTAGAGGTCATAAGGAGCGGTTGAGCAGCCTTAGCATATTATTAGCATATTATGCTTTGATTGGTTGAACAGCCGATGGGACCACCATACACCTAGCATATTAGGTTTTTATTATATAGCTCTGGTGATAGCTCTTTTTTCCTGGAATAGGCTTCTTAAATTCTTCTAGGCAGTTTTGGGGAAGGTCAAACGTTCTTCTTGAGTCTTTGTTTCTTAGAAATAAAACAATCCTCATGCCAGAGAGACAGACTTTGGGGTAGCAAGTTTGGCTTCCCTACACTGGTAAGCTCATCTCTAATATCTGAAGAGGAACTTTAAGGCCTTCTTTCTCTTGCCTGTGTTTTCTACATCACATGCCTCTAGGTCTGTACCAGTGCCCCATAGAAAGTGTTGGAGTCATTATTCACTGAAAAGCTAGAATGAAAATAAAGACAAAATGGAAGTAATTCCACAATGTGTTTCAAATAAATGACTGTCTGATGTAGTTTGACTTTTTCGGAATGCTCTGAACTGCTTGGATGTCTTCTACCTCCTGAGTCCCTCCTGGCATTGGATCTGTGGGCTCATGAAAGTATGAAGTTTCTCCTCAAAAGTCACCATGAACTGAGTCATCATATTGCCTTCAGACCCGCCTTTTACCGAATAGACCCATAATGAATAAATAATCTGGTTTCAAAATCTCTACATGTTGACTCTCCAAAAGACTCACCCTGTTGACTCTTTTCATCTTCTGATTCATAACTTTCCTTGTGAAATTTGGGGAGATACAGTCATATTTAAATATAGAACTAAGGTTATATTTGGTGGAAGACATGGCTACTACCTACTATCTGGTTTGGGGTCTTAAAGCAAACTAAAAAAAATAAACAATTATGCTTTTTCCCCAACGTGGTAACTGGGATCTGGAATTTATGCAAACATCTAGGCTAGTGGTCGGCAAACTGTGGCTCGGTAAAACGCGGCTCTCTAGCCCCATGCGGCTCTTTGGCCCCTTGAATGTGGCTCTTCTTCAAATTACCGGCTCTTCCACAAAATACCGACTTCTGCGCATGGGCCACGAAGTTTCAGTCGCACTGTACGTGCGCGCCCGCACGTGGTATTTTGTGGAAGAGCCATACTCAAGGGGCCAAAGAGCCGCATGTGGCTCGAGAGCCGTGGTTCGCCGACCACGGATCTAGGCCATCCAGAATTTTGTGTCTTGTGATGGTAGGACTGTGGAGTCACTCTCTCAGGAACAAATGAAGAAGAAGAAGACCTGGACTCAAAGCTTCGGCTCGTTGTTAAGCTGTTGCATGTCTTTCAACAATTTGCTTCACTTCTCTAGTCCTCAGTTTCCTCTCCTGTACAATGAAAGAGTGGAGTCAGACTTTTTCGGGGGCTCCTTTAGATCTCAAAAACCTACTGTCTTCTATTTTAAATTAATCCAGCAAATCTTATATATTTAAGAAGAAATGTCTATGGTATTCAAGAAACATCTTTACCCTCTTAGAATCTCATTTTACAACATTATATATTTCGCTTCATTGTATGATAGTGATTTGGGATGTGGAGCAATCTTGATGAGGAAATCCCATCAATGAGTATTCAGCATCTACTCTGTGTCAGCATAACTTCTTGTAATTGCATTTGACCAGGTCTATGTAAAAAAAAATAATCAAGCCCCTTTTTTAAAAAACACTACACTATTAAAAAGTTGTCAATTAGTTGAAGCACAGGTCCTAGTAACAAAATATCTTTGTTGAAGCCCCTCTTCCATTTATTTCTCAAAAGATTTCAAATATTTTTCTTTCTATAAGTAATCGATTTCAAGTTTTCAGAGATTTCCTGTTCCATTGAAAACAACTAAAAATGATGGCTAGATTTTTAAAAACTCAAGTGCATGCAGAGGCTGACTACGTCATAGAGACTAGAGAGCGATGAATCTGATAAGGGACACGCACAAGTCCTAAGAGCCAGCATTTCCGCTCCTGGTAAACGCTCCTTCAACGAGGACATGGACTAGTGATTAGAGATGCACCACTGTTAGTGGCAAGAGAGTAGAAAATGTTTGTTATGTAGGTTTCCTATTCCTACACGTAGTATATGAACTATTTTTAAATATACTTAGCACTAAGTAGAAACAAAATCAAGAAAAGAAAAGACATCTACATCTGTTTGGTTCACAACTCACTCCCGCACGCATTTTGAGAGCATGTCCAGGAAAGACTGCATGGAAACATTGGATTCTAAAAGCAAGTGTCCCATTTATGACTTTGTGTTTTACAGATTTCACATCCTGGTTAGAAACTTCATACTAAAAATTTAAGTTTCTCTTGCTACTCTGTTTTTTTTTTTAATTGATTTTTTACAGAGAGGAAGGGAGAGAGATAGAGAGTTAGAAACATCGATGAGAGAGAAACATCGATCGGCCGCCTCCTGCACATCTCCCACTGGAGATGTGCCCGCAACCCGGGTACATGCCCTTGACCAGAATCGAACCTGGGACCCTTCAGTCCGAAGGCCGACGCTCATCCACTGAGCCAAACTGGTTTCGGCTCTGTTCTGATTGAATGGTGGTTGATAAGATGTTGTTCTTTATGAGCAGAGGAAAGCAGAATAGTATTATATTGTGCTTTACACCTCACAGTTGCAGTAGGTTTTATTTTAATTTGAGGAGTTGTAGAATAATAATGGAACCAGAAAAGCATGATGAACGATAATTAATATCTTGGGTTCTTTGAATTTGTTGACAGTTTTATTGACAATTAATTTTGCTTATTAGCTACATTTTATAAGATGTACCAGTATTCATTGCTCTACCTGCAAGAACATAGGAACTAATTATATAGAATATATAGAATAAAGAAAAAAATTCACCCAGCTCTGTGACCTCAGGCAAAATCACTAGGTTTTCGTTTCTTTATCTGTAAAATCAGGATGGTGGGCATCAGCGTTAACATTCCCTGTCTCTGATGATAACCCACGGAGAGGAAACGTGCCGATACACACCACTCTCTGCAGTTGGGGACGTGCTGGCTGGATTCTAGTGGGTGCGATGGAGGGTAGCAAGTTGGCTTCAGCAGGACCCCCTGCATCGCTGCTGTCTGGAGAGAACAATGGGAAACCTTTCTGCAGACATGACGATGAACGTGGAGGAGCTCTGGGGTTCTTGTTCCCATGGAAATAGAACCTCAATTAAAATTTTATTCTCATCTCTCTGAACCATGCGCAAGATTCCGAAATTGAAATTCAAGAAGGATTCTGAGACACCTGCTGAGCTTTGTAATAGCCCGTGGCCCTTCCACACAGATGTGATTCAGCTCTGAGAGACCCTCATCACAGTCGCTTCTGGAGGGTTTACAAATGAACTCCTAAACCCCACCCTGGGGTAGCCACTGAATCAGAAACTCCCTGGTGTGGTCCCGGCACATGAATAGGATCCCTGGGTGGAAACACATGTAATAAAATTCAGCTTCCAGATGTGATCTGGACATAAAAAGGAAGAGAATATGATCAAGTCAATTTTTTTTTTTTTTTTTTACAATCAAAAGGTGAATACCCCCAAGGAACAGCCACAATTCATTACTGTAATTTGTTGGAAATTCTTCATACTAACTGTACAAATGATGCTGACTGTGATGTGAAGGGAGACTGGGTTGGTGCAAGGAACAGTTTGTCCAGCTATGCAGCAGCCGTAATAAATGCCAGGCCTCAGAGCAGCTATCAGAATGATTTTTAAGGGAAAAGATAAACCATTAGTGAAATGCAAACTCAAAGCAGAATGCTTTTTATCATCTATAGGATAATAATTTAAATCCATTGGATGTCTACCCAGGTCCAGGCACTGTGCTAGAAACTTCCAATCCATCCTTTCTAGTCATCATAACAAGTTAATTGCCCATTAAAAGATGAAGAAATGGAAGCTAACAGAGATTAAAATACTTCCCAAGTTTTGAAACTAATACTTAGCAAAGCCAATATACCTAAAACCAGGTCTTTCCATGGTAGACTTTCCTGGATATGCTACCAATTCTGTCATTCCCCCTTACCTGGAATTACATGGACAGAAGGAAAAAGCTTTCCTTGTGCCACAATCTCTGCTGTTGATCCAGACACTGTTGCTATTACAGGAAGGTCGTGGGGAAAGCTTTTGTTCTGTAGCCGTCTGCAGGCACAGAAGGAAGTTCAGGTAAACAACATGTACAGAGAGCCTTCCTCCTTGCACCACGCTGCGTGGGGAATGGAGTGGACTCCAAGCCAGTCTGGCTTTCTTGAAAGTGCTGGTTGGATGTGGTCATGGGTGGGACTTGCCCACAAATATGGGCAGGCAACAAGGTGAGAACTGAGTGAAGGCAGGGCTGAGTGAAGGCAGGGCTGGGAGGCTCAGGAGCCTGGGAGAAGCAAGGGCAGTGGGACATTTTTATTGTAAAGGATTGGTCCAGAGGAGCCTGAGTGAGAGAGAGATGTGTTAACTCACTGGAGCCCATTTGGGCAGAAAGAAGAGATAAATTCCCATTCTCTCTGAGGTCTGTCTAATCATTGCACCAAAAAGACCAAAAAGGAAGGGAGCATTCTTCCTGTGTGATAAGAAAATTAAGCACGTGCATGATGTAAATAAAACCTTCTTTTATACATGTATTAAAGACCCTAAACCAAGAGGCATCCCCAGCATTCACGGGTTTATAAGTTAAATGTTTCTATACCAAGTATGTTTTTCTTCTAGAGTTAATGGATTAGAAAACTGTGGTACATCTACAGGATGGAATGCTATGCTGCTGTAAAAAAGAAGGAACTCTTACCATTTGCAACGGCATGGATGGAACTGGAGAGCATTATGCTAAGTGAAATAAGCCAGTCAATGAAGGAAAAATACCACATGATCTCACTCATTCATGGATAATAAAGACCATTATAAACTTATGAACAATAATAGATACAGAAGCAGAGCTGCCTCAAACTGATTGTCAAACTGCAGTGGGAAGGCCAGGGAGGGTTGGGGGGCAGGAGGGAGGGGGGTAAGAGATCAACTGAAGGACTTGTATGCATGCATATAAGCATAACCAATGGACATAAGACACTGGGGCTTAGGGGAGGCCAGGGCATTGTCAAGGGCGGGGGGGGGGGGGGGGGGAAGGACACATATGTAATACCCTTTATAATACTTTAAGCAATAAAACAATTTTAAAAAAAAGATAGTTTAGATATTTTTACTCCCATTCTTTTAACAAACCATGGATCGGCCTGGCTGACCCAGTGCCATAATTCCATGAATCACTTTGAGGTTCCTAACACATGAGGGTGGATGAGTCGTGATCAGGGACATCCTATATAATAAAAGGCTAATATGCAAATCGACCAAAGAGTGGAACGACAGGTCACTATGATTCGCACTGACCACCAGGAGGCAGACTCGATGCAGGAGCTGCCCCCTGGTGGTCAGTGGGAGTGCCGCTCAGCCAATAGCCGGGCTCATGGCTGGCGAGTGCAGCGGCAGTGGCAGGAGCCTCTCCCGCCTCCACAGCAATGCTAAGGACCCCTCAGGAGATGTCCACCTGCTGACTTAGGTGCAGGGAGCGGGCCTAAGCTGGCAGGCAGACATCCTCCAAGGGTCCCAGACTGTGAGAGGGCACAGGCAGGACTGAAGGACCACCCAGTGCATAAATGTCATGCATCGGGCCTCTAGTTTACAGTGAAAGGGATTGGCACAGACAATCTCAACGTATAGATGAGGAAACTCAACTCAAAGAGAGGGAGTGGTTTCCTAGTGGTCCCAATAGGTTTTGGTGGCAGAGCTGTGCTTACAAGACTGATGACTTCGACTCCAGGGGTTTTTCCATTTTCTTAAGGATTTCCAACACATGTTCCTCCAAGCTGAGAGGTAAGCTACTCAGGGACCAAACCCTTCCCGGGCTGGTATGGTGCTCCCTCAGCTGAGGATGGAATTTGTTAGCAGCAGCCAACAATTGCAGATTCCCAAGGTGGTCCATGCCTTCTTCAGTGGGCATGTCAGCTACTGGCGTGAAGCAGATTAAATCACGTGTCTTTAGATGATTGAGGACTGGGAAGCAATTGTTCTTTACAGCATGAACCCCTTAATCAGATCTGGATCAGGATTCTCTCTTTGCAAGTCATGAAGTAAACTTAACATATCTCCACTTAACATCATGCTTTATGCATCTCAATGTCATCACCCACAAATGTCCCACTGCAAGTAGAGCAATGGAAGGGGTCAGGAGGATTTCCGGATCTTATTTGACACCCCCATCATCTGAAGGCTGCAGTACTAAAGGTCAAGATTCTTCAGAACTGGGTGCTCTTATGTAGAACATAGGATCTTCCATTAGTCAGACTGTCATGTGTTCGTAATCATACCTGGTGACGTTTAATGATTCCGTGTCTCTAAGACTCCAGCTTCTTACATTTTTTTATTTTATTCTTTTATTGTGGTAAAATATACATAACAAAATTCAGCATTTTAACCATTTTTAAGTGCACAGTTCACTGGTGTTAATAAATTTACATTGTGCAACTATCGCCACCATCCATCTCCAGAACTTTTCATGTCCATTAAACATTGACTTGCCTTTTCTCCTCTCCTCAGCCTTTTCAACCACAATTCTATTTTCTGTTTTGATGAATCTGACTATTCTAGGTACCTTATCTAAGTTGAATCATACAGAATTTGTTCATGTCTACAAGGTTCATCCATGTTCCAGCATGTTTCAGAATTTTCTTCCTTTTTAAGACTGAAAAATATTTCATAGTATCTATATACCACCAATTGTTTACTAATTCATCTGTCGGTGGATGCATGGGTCATTTCCACCTTTTTGTTATTTTGAACAATGCTGCTCTGAACATGGGTGTAAAAATATCAAAAGCATCCATTTTATGATTTAATGGTGTTTAATTTTAATCTCAAATGGATAAAGCCCTATATTAATTTGTTGTTACATAAATTTAGGCTAGTTCAACAGATTTATAAAAATGTTCCTTACCTTAATGTTAGCAAGTCTTTTTTCCCCTTTTTAATTAAAAGAGAACTTTAATCCTTTCTTTAATTCTCTTTCATCTGGAAAGCACCAGTTGGTTTGTATTGGCTGCCTATTATTGCTGTTACATAACAGTCTTGAACGGAAGAGTCATACATTGACAAATATATTATCCTCTTCAAAATGTCCAGAATGGCTCAGAGCATCGATATAAAATGACTAACTCTTGCACTTCTAAGATGCAGTAGAAATGGATCTTCCCTAAGTATTCATAATTCCACTTCAGGTAAAATCAAATTTGCCACAAGACTGCATACAGAAACACTATGTTAGTTTTCTAATTTGCAAGGTTTCTTTAATTTTCATTTTATTATTAATCTTTCCTGCTCTCCACCCACCAAAGAAGATATAGTTGAAACTATACTCCCAGGGCTGGTGAAAGTTACAGGTAGGAAAACTCAGTGCTGGGAACTGCTTTAATAAAACTTAGACCCACAAAAGGAAACAAGAGAGGTGTCAAGGAGTTGAAATTTCTGTTCAGAGAGCCCTTCCCTGAAAATAATTAAGAGTGACAACCAGAATTTTCAGACTTACAGATAAAATTTTGTCTAGAGAGATGATAGTTCTAACATTAATATAAAATCTTCAGTAAGACAAATACATGCACTCAAGCAAAATATTTTGTTAGAGGTCAAGTTGACCACTTATACAAGTTGTTGGACACTGACATCTATACACGTTTCACCTTGACATAGTAGGTATGGCAGGGACATTTAATGATCGCTGAATGAATGTCCATGTGTTTTCCAACATTTTCCAGCCCTTTGCAGTCAGGTGAGGTCACATGACTGGCTCTGTCTAATGAGCTATGAGTAGAAATGTATGCCAATTCTAGGCCATTTCATATAAGAACTGGGAAGTCAAAGTCATGCTTTGTGTTGACCATATTCATTTAACTAAGCTGTAACTATACTTTGAATAATTCCTTTCCTGTATGATTCTGAGTTAGAGTTGGCCCAAAGAAAAGTCCATAGAAGGTTTAAAACCAGAAATCAAGTTGCCATCGGAAGGTCTTTGTGATTAGATAGTGAAAGACTGATGGGAGAGGGCCAGTAGCGTCTAGCTTATCCTTACTCTCGACCCTCCGTCTGTCCTTCCTGCCTGCTAGGAGAATGGTGCACGCAGGTCCACCACCAGGTGCAGAGACAGCAGCCTCCCACATCCCCCAGCAACTCTTTGCAGCCCAACGTCCATAATTAGATACCCCTGGCTTGCCAAGTCCCCGGGCAAGTGTCAACCAGTCCTCACATGCCAGTGCTCAAAGCAGGATTACTTGTGACTTTTCTCTGATTTTCCTAGGAACAACATCCAACAGTCTAGATTGATGAATAATCACAGGGAGGGTACTTTCTCTTGAGTGTTGAGAACTCTAACCAACATTTTCCTGTACAGAAAAAACAAACACAACTTTTTGTTCAGAAAGCCACTATAATTTTGGAGTTTGTTACCATAGCATTGCCTAGCCCAACTTCAGAAATACAGTCCAAGGCATTATTGGATTAGAATACAACTAACAGAGAATCTAGCATCCTATCCAGTAGCTTAGAAGGTTTTTATTCCTCACTCATTTGAATTGTCAATGTAAGTTGAGAAAAATGAAAAGATCTGGACATTTAAGCAAACTGGACATATTTCAAGGGGACTGTGGTCTTGTGAATTATGACCAGAACACAGGCTACCTGAGGGAAGAGACCATGGCTCATGCATCTTCACATCTAAAGCATCCAGCCTTAGTGTGCATGGTGAGCAGTGAAATAAGTGAAAATATGGCAACAGGCACAAGAGATATACCTAATATAAAACCCTCAAAGTTGAGTGAGAGAGGAACAATTTAAGGCCATCGCTCATAGAAATGGTGGCACCTCAAGAATCATAGAGGCATCTGACTAGCCAGCTGTATGCTGGATAAAGGCTGGTGTGAGCATTGCCACTGAGCAGATTTGAGCATGATGAGAGTTCTTGAAAGAACTCCTGCTGTTTGGGGGCATTTTTCTACTTGGCGATGCTTGAAGTCAGCAGTCAATAAAAGTAGAATGGTAATGAACACTGTATAGTAAAAGAAGTGAATGCTACCCGGCTGTGTGGCTCAGTGGTTGAACGTAGACCTATGAACCAGGAGGTCATAGTTTGATTCCTGGTCAGGGCACAGGTCCGAGTGATGGGCTTGATCCCCAATAGTGGGTGTCCAGGAGGCAGCCGATTGATGATTCTCTCATCATTAATGTTTCTATCTCTCGCTCCCTCTCTCTTCCTCCCTAAAATCAATGTTAAAAAAGAAAATTAATGCTGTATTTTAGTGTGCCATGCTCTCAGAAGAGGTCCTCAGTGCCCCCCCCTTCGTCCCCCCAGAGCCATGTAAAGGAGCCCATAGGGAAAAAGAGGAGGTAAGATGACCGCTGGACAAGGAAGCAGACCCCTGGGAGATGAGACTGCTGAGGATGATGGAACTCCTCCTCCCTTAGATGGAGGGAATGGGAGTGGGGAGAGATGCAATTGAGTTGGATATTAGGGTGAAGTTTTAAATTACATTAGCTAGACCTTTAATACACACATCTAACTGGGCATTTCTATATTAGATCAGATGTCATTAAGAAGCAGGAAAAAATACCAACAGAATTTGATTAAATATAATATTGGGGGGAAGTATTTCATGGTAATAGCCTACTGCTCAGTAAACTGGTTATATTCATCACGACTATCCAGTATTTTATCCAGAGTTTGTAGCCACAGTTCCAAAGAGGAGGAGGCATTCCCCTGCATGCTGAGGCCATCTGGGGAAGTGCCAGTATTGGTCAGGAAGTAGATGCTGGGGGAAGAGACTTTTGGCAAGAGACTTTTTTGTGGTTTCTGTGGAAGAAACAGGCAAAGTAAGCTAAGCAGGCCTAGCATGGCCTTATCATTTCAGCAGGCTCCAGGCTGCAGAGGCTGTCTTCAGCAGTCTGGAAAGTCCACATATATTTATAAACTAAATACCATAGTTCTAAGTAAATGAGTCACAGAGGAAATTAGAAAATATTTTAAACTGAAGAAAGTAAGAGTACAACATATCAAAATTCATGAGATATTTCCTGGCCAGTGTGCCTCAATGGGTTGGGTGTCATCTGGTGCACCCAAAAGGTTGCCAGTTAGATTACCCGTCAGTGAACCTGCCCAGGTTTTGGGCCAATCCCTGGTGAGTGAGTGTGTAGGGGGTGGCTAATCAATGTTTCTCTCTCTCTCTCTCTTTCTCTCTCTCAAAATCAATAAAAATATATTTTTTAATTTCATGAAATGTAGCTAAAGAAATTTTTAGAGAAAAATGTATAGAAATCAATACTTACTTTAAAAGTACTACCTTAAGTTTCTACCTTAATAAACTAGAAAAAGAAGAGTAAAATAAATCCAGAGCCAGCAAAAGGAAGAAATAAAAAAAGACAAACATAAATAAAATTAAAAAACACAAATGGGATAAGAGATAATGCAATCAAAAGCTAGTTGTTGAAAAGAGCAGTATGATGGATAAACATTTTACCAGAATGATTAAAAACAAAAACAAGAAAAAAAAACAAAACAGAAAATAAAAGATTCTAAAATGGTAGCAGAGTAAGCAGAAGCTACACTGACACTCTCCCAGGACCAAACTGGAAATACAACTCAAACACAGAGAAAAACCACCCTGAAAAAAATCAGCTGAAGACTAGCTGGAGAGAGCCCTGATAACTAAGGATGGAAAGTGGAAACCACATAGAGACTGGTAGGAAGTGTGGAGGCGCAAAAGGGCTGGCCGGGCTCCCACAGACAGCAGCTGAAGTTCTGGAGGGATATCTCAGCTGTGGGGTGTTCCCACTGAGAACTCTGGGGGTCTTAAACCCCAAGCTGGGCTCCCCAGCAGATAGCACCAGAACTGAGGAAGGTGCCCACATAAGATCTGGCTGTGAAAAGCAGCTGAGTTGCTGTCTGCCAGCAAGAGATGACTGGAAATGCAAGTATCCTCTTAAAGGGCCAATGCACAAAATTGTGTGTGCAGCCACTCACTTTGGGCTCCAGAAGAGGGAGGGCAGAGTAGGCTCCAGCTGTGTGAACAGAAGCCAGGTTTGGGGCTTTGGGGTTGGAGCTCAATGGGCAGCCACTCCGGTTCCCTGTGCTAAGTCATTCCCTCACACTGAAGAGGACATCTTTCTCTGTGGATCTTTGCTATCCAGGCATTTTTGTCTGGGGGAAGGCAGTTGCCCCACCCTGTTAGAAGACCTCTTGCCCAGCCTTGTGGTCAATAGCCTAAGGCTAATCAAGACTGAGTGTCAATAGACTGCAGGCAGAAGCAGATCTCTGGAGACTTTGAGTCTTTGCCTGATCTAATTCCAGGCCTGGGGCTAGGAAAAGCACATCCTGGTGCATATCTTGGTCATTTCCATCAGAGGAAGCCACAACTGTGGATTGCTGATAGCTCCAAACAGGGTACTCAGGGCCAGCACAGTGTCTGACATTGTCCTGCACTAGAGGTTGGGATTCATAGCAGAACTACCTAATACACAGACTCAAACCCAAACAGGCAGCCAAAGAGGGGAGACAAAGAATAAAGAAAATAAGTCATATTTGTTTTACTTCAGTAAAAGCTTTATGCAAAATAAAAATTAGGGTAACATTATTTTGTGTCCTTTTGAACTAAATGATTTTTTTTAGTTATAGGAAGTATAAACATGTTATAAAATTTAACCAAATTTATAACACATACTAAATGTGACCTTCAGCAAATAATTTAATCATCTTTGTAGAATGCAATCATTAGACTAGTTCTTATGTAAACTCCTTTCCATTCTAAATAGCAATGATTAAAATGTCATTTGTAGCCCTAGCTGGCTTGGCTCAGTGGATAGAGCATCGGCCTGCAGACTGAAGGGTCCCAGGTTTGATTCCGGTCAAGGGCACATGTTCAGGTTATGGCTTGATCCTCAGTAGTGGGTGTGTAGGAGGCAGCCAATCAGTGATTCTCTCTCATCATTGATGTTTCTATCTCTTTCTCCCTCTCCCTTCCTTTCTGAAATAAATAAAAATATATTTTTAAATGTCATTTGTAAAAACATATTTAATACATCCTTAATCATTAGTGTCTTCAGTTTTTTTAAAAAAAATATATTTTATTGATTTTCCACAGAGAGGAAGGGAGAGGGACAGAGAGCTAGAAACATCGATGAGAGAGAAACATCGACCAGCTGCCTCCTGCACACCCCCACTGGGGATGTGCCCACAACCAAGGTACATGCCCTTGACAGGAATCAAACCCGGGACCCTTCAGTCCGCAGGCCGACGCTCTATCCACTGAGCCAAACCAGTTTGGCGTGTCTTCAGTTTTTTTATAATTTCACCAGCAAGGATTATGAAACAAAGGCATGTTTTGATTTCTTATTAAAAAGTCTTTTCAACTGATTGAAACATATTTTCTCACTTTTACATTTTTGGTTAACTTGGACCATTTGCTTCCTTTTAATCATGCAGCTTGTTCATGGTAGGCATTGTGAAACTCCATTAGCCAATTCTTTGGGGATCATGGTTGTTTTTATAAACAGTGTACAGGACAATGGGAGGCGTCAGAAATGTCCTGTTGTCCTTGGCTCTGCGTGGCAATGGGGACTGAGGTAATTCATATTCTGCTTAGGTATTTGCCTCTCAGAGGTAGACAGGGACACAGGGAAAGGAGGATTCGGAAGAAGTAAATGATAAACAAATTTGTGGGATGTTACATGAACCCCTTTAAATCTAACAAAAGAGATTCTATATAATTTGAACGGTGGTATCCTTCGATGCTTGAGGGATCCGAAGAACTGGCAGGGACGTGCTGAGTGTAGCTAGTGGTCTGGTGTGACTCTTCAGAGCTACTGAGGCCTGTATTACCATGGTTCCCTTACTCAGCTACTCTGAGGAGACTATACAGACATGGTATGGTAGGAGAAGGAACTTGGGCTCCAGAGTCAAGGCCACTAGAAGTGTGAATCCAGCTCAACTACTTTGTAGCAAAGTGACCTCTCTGCAGAGTCAGATGCCTCGTGAGAGACAGAAATACCAATGAGTTCAATGCCTTTGAATAGAATTTGTGTACAAGGTGCCCAGAGCGCATCAGACTCCTAGTAAATACTCCATAAATGCTAATTCATTTCTTCTGCTTCTCCCCTTAAATCAGCAGATTAGGGGTTCCTCGTGAATTATTGGTTAACAGTGACACTTTCCTAATTTGATTTGAAAAATAAAGATGTATCAGTTGAAACAGATGTCACCCACCAGAGGTGTTTTAAATTTTCAAGAAAAAAAAAACTGAGAAACTATCATGCAAAAGTGTTTCACCATGAACAAAACCCCATATTTAAAAAGGCTAAAGGGAAAACCAACCAGGTTACAAACGGATCAGTCTTATGTGTCCCATCTACCTCTTGAAGAGAATTAGACAAGCACTTTAAAAATGTCTTGGCATTAGAGTCTCAAGTATGTAAAGCAAATCTCATACATACACATTATTGTAAGAATTCTGAAAAGGCATACATGAAAATATTAATTGCAGTCATCTCTAGAAAGTGAGATATTAAAGTATTTTTTCTATTTTATAATTAACCCCATTTAGCAAAAAATTTTACATGGGTAACATTAATAATCAGAAAAGACATGAAAATATCTTAGAAATAGGTTTCCAACTTTAGCCTGTGTTTCTGGCTTTGATTCTTGTTAGCCTGATATGGTGAGAACTGAAAAAGGGACCCTGGAGAGAATGGGAAAAAGCAGACTGCTATTCACAAAGGGGCAGACACCTTACAGTCTGCTTCAAATCATGACTTGAGATCATTCCTTTTTAGTGCACTTAGTATAGCAAACCTCCAGTTCCATTATCATACAAAAGGTATGGCACTATTGGGGTGGCCTGAGAACAGACCCTGAGTCCATTGGACCATGATTTCCCTTACATGTGGAATCTAAGCAAATAAACATCATAGAAACAGACTCAGAGATACAGAAAACAGATGGACAGCTGTCAGAGGGGAGTGGGTTGGGGGCAGGGTGAAAAAGGTGAAGGGATGAAGCAAAAAACAACAGAACATCTCATAGACACAGGCGACAGTATGACAATTACCAGAGGTCAAAGGGGGATGAGGGAGGTGGTAGAACTTAGTGGGGATAAAGGGTAATGGAAGGAGACTTGACTTTGGATGGTGAACACACAATACAATATACACATGATATATAGAGTAGTACATTGAAACCTATATAATTGTATTAACCAATATCACTCCAATAATCTCTGTAAAAAAAAATAATAATAAAAGAAAGTGTAAAGATTCAAGAGAGGTCTAACTGGGAAGTGCAGCTGGGCCTAGCATTGAAAACACCAACTGAGCAAAACTCATCAGGTTAGAAAGTGAGATCAACCTGGACCTGGACCATTCAGCTCCTTAGAGTGTGGGCCCTGATACCTGAGACAAAGCACAGGTGTGAATGCAGATGTACAGGGCAGCACTACGGACAACAGAAGCTGGGAACTGGGCAGAGCAACAGTGGCATTTTGGGAAGCTAAGGGGAGGCTATTCAAAGTAGAATTCACAGAAGCCATGACAACAATAGTAGATTATAAAGAAAGTACTTATGAATTATGTATAGACTTAGTGTTTACACTGTACAGACAATTGCAAAAGAAAAAAATGTAATCCAATTCCACCACTCCGAAATAATTGATTGCTCCTTTTACTCTTCAGTGTGTGTATGTGTGTGTGTGCGTGTGTGCGCGCACTCGCATGTGTGCCAAGAATGCTGTTTTTCTTTTCATTTTTCATTGACAAGGATTTTAAACCTCAGTAATGAAATGTGAGGGTTTCTGGGTTTTTTTCCATTTAGGATTGTTTGCTCATTTGTGGGGACTATGTTTGCACAATGAGGCAGTTACTATAGTTTCCTGTGTGTTCGGTTTGGTGTCGGCTGGAGCCAGGAGGGACCTGCCCTCCCAAGGCGAGACTACTCCGGGTTGAATTTTAAAGGTGACTTTGCAGATCTTAGGTGGGATCATGGGTGGGCTGTTCCTTTTATATTTTCACCTAAATATTGAGCTCATGAGAACTCCCAGCAGCCCAGGACGTTGCCTGCAGCTCTCACTGTGCGTACACACAAGCCTGACATGGACATTGAAGAAGCCCAATCTTTCTGCTGGCCAGACCAGGGGTGTCTGGCCAGACCAGGGGTGTCTGGCCAAACCACATGGTTGTTGAGGATAAAGTGAGTTCCAGAAGCCTGCATTCTGGTCTGACCTCTGGGAGTTTTGTTTCCCCTTCTGTGGAAGAAGAGATTAGATTCGAGGAAATGAAAGCTCATGCAAACTCCAAGTGCTATGATTGTTCTTGGATCTCTGGATCTAGACACAGTAAGATGCATATACTTTGCATCTCAGTGTTATACCAAGAACCACTGTTAATCTGCTGAACTGGAATCCAATGACCATGGAGAAGTAGGCAACCAGGTACCAATTTTTACTGACTCTAGGGTAATGATAACAATGAAAACATAATGGAATCTACACTAATAAAAGAGAATCATGCAAATAGGTGTCACTCCACTATGCTCACCAGCCAATCGGGATGAGTATGCAAATTAACCCAACAAAGATGGAGGTTAATTTGCATACGCAGGTGTGGAGCAAAGACTGAAGGCTCTGACCGGAGTGAAGACTGAAGACTGAAGACTGAAGACTGAAGAGGCTTGGCTTCTCTGCTGCTGCAGGACCAAAGGCCTGGGTCCTGGGTGCCAGAGGAAAACTGGTGCCAGCAGCCAGGGAAGGAAGGCCTATTGCATGAATCTTCATGCAACGGGCTTCTAGTACCAATATAAGGGAATTCATTAGGCTTTGATTCTGTGAATCAAATACTTTTTAATTAATCAATATGAAACTGGCATGACTCAATTTGGCCATATATTGCTCTAATAATAATAAACCACAAAAGGTAGTCTGATGACATTAAACCATTTAAGAAAACAACCCAACTAAGAAAGAGTGTATACAACCTAGCAGAAAATCTATGACTAATGTAGTCTTTCAAACAAAAATAGCTACAAGGTACTTCCTTGTCCATAGAAAATTAGATTGGACTTCATAAGTTGTGTCAAATTTAAGATGAATCAATAACCATATTTTTGAGGTATAATTGACATAAAACATTATATTAATTTCAGTTATACAACATAATGAGAATTGCTTGGCATAGTTTTTAATTTATAATTTCTTAGTGTTCTTGACAATTTATATCAATGTTTTAACTTTCCTTTTTTTTATTGATGTCAGAGAGGAAGGGAGAGGGAGAGAGAGATAGAAACATCAATGATGAGAGAGAATCATTGATCAGTTGCCTCCTGTACACCCCACACTGGGAATCAAGCCCACAACCTGGGCATATGTCCTGACCGGTTATTGAACCTTGACCTCCTGGTTCATAGGTTGATGCTCAATCACCGAGCAACACCGGCTAGGCTTAACTTTTTTTTTTAAATCAGAGTAACTTGGGATGCACCAAATAATCAAAGAAGCCTCATAAGTACAGTTGATTAAAAACCTTTTGTTGCTATTCTCTGGTAGAATTAAGGGTCTTAGAGTTGCTGAACTGCAATAATATTGTAAAAATAATACATGCATACTAAAAAAATAAAATAAAAATATAAGAAAGAGCTTATCATATAGAATGTCTCCCTGATTCCCAGCCATAATCCCCAAAGATTTCATAAATTATGAATATAAACATGCACATATATTTCCTTTATTTTACATGCTCTTATAGATAGATATTTATGCTATTCTTGTATAACTTGCCTTTTATTTTTACCTAACACTGTTGTTTTTTTACATTGTCTGAAACTTTTTAGATTATACCATATTTATTGAATAATCACCAGACAATTTTAGAAACTGAAACTCTTCTAGAATTGTTTTTGGACAACTCTGTACATATTGATTTTGTACTTGAAACTTAGAGCAGCTTGTCACTAACTCTTCCTCATTTCAAACTTAAGACTATATAGCACTCAACTTTCATTTTCAAAGCAATTTCTCCTCAGTTGAGTCAGCAACTATGAGAGTCCATTAGTATCACCTTCTGATGTGAGATAATTCATAATATAAAACTGTATTTCTCTATATAATATGGACTACCTTTTCTCTGTCTTTCCCTTTCCAGGCTCCTTGAGACCAACCATTCAGTCACAAAACCAGGGCACATGTTTTTAGATTTTTTTCCCAACAACTTTTTCTTTTCTACCATTCTAACCACTATACTGTACACTTAAACCTTATATAAAATAATATTGAATGCCAACTGTAATTAAAAAATAAAATGAAAAACAAAACAAAAAACTGGGCAGTCAGATTTAAGAAAATAATTTTGACCAAAACAGAATTAACTTAACCCTATCTACAAATATTTCCTTTTTAAATGTTCATATTAAGAATTTCTATTTTTAAACTCTTTATTATTGAAAGTATTACATATTTCCCTTTTTAAACAAAGGTTTTCATCATAAATGATATTTCTTCATATCATACAAAAATTAACCAAACCAGTATGTCTGTTTTTATTTCCTGAAATTATACTGGACTTCACAGTTTCCATTTATAAGAAGAAATTTCAACTATGCATTTTATTTCTAATTTAGTTGAACTGTGTATCCCTTGGCCACATGTGTGAGCATTTATGTAAGATAAATGCTTAGAGCTGGAATCTCTGGGTCAATGGATATGGTGTACATGTTACCTGTTGGTAGATGATGATAAACCCTCTCCCCTAAAAAAGGTGAATTATTTTACATTTTACTCAATAATGGCAGTGTTCCTGTTTTCCTACACCACTGGATGTCTTGAAAGGCAGAGAATAAGAAGGGGAAACCATTTGAGTCTAAACACTCTGAGTGACGTGTGGGAAGTGAACACAGACTCCCTTACCAAACTCTTGAGTAATTAAGATTCCACTTTGAGCCCTAGCTGGTTTGGCTCAGTGGATAGAGCTTTGGCCTGAGGACTAAAGGGTCCCAGATTAGATTCCAGTCAAGGGCACATGCCTGGGTTGTGGCTCAATCCTTAATAGAGGGCATGCAGGAGGCAACCAATTAATGATTCTCTCTCATCATTGATGTTCTTATCTCTCTCTCTTCCTCTCTAAAATCAATTTTATATATATATACTTTTTTTTTTAAAGACTTCACTTTGAAACCTGAGGAACAAAAGATATTGCCCAATCAAAGCACATTCTACTTCATAGAGTGTATGGCTAAATTTTGGGCGCTTGTTATCTTCAAAGGGTAGTATTGTCAGAGACTATAAATTAATTAAAAATGGATTTGGGTGTAATGGTTTTAAATGGCTTTGGAGAGAAACTGAGTTCTATTTGTCTTTGAGGATGGGTCACAGGAAGGTGATTTTGACATTTCCGTGTTTCCTTCCACAGTTCTGTCTGAAGAAGTTTATTGTTCTGCACGAATGGCATGGTTTCCAGATCTTTGCTACGCTGCCTGGCTAATTCCACCATCCACCAGAGCAACTGGAAAATCTTAAAGGATTTTACTTTTGTCAAAATAAGTAAAATAACATAAAAACACAGCATTAAATTAGTACTGTTGACAAGACTGACAAATGGAAAACATCTTTAAAACTAATCCTTTACTGACTTGTTTATTGCCTAATCCCTCACTTATGGTTGGTTTTTCCAAAACAAGTGTGATGCTTCTGAGACTGAGGAATTCCACTTTCCATAGCTAATGCCACAGCTTATTGATTCACTGGCAGCGACCTTCTTCCAAATCCTTCTCTTACACACGAAGCCCTCTGCTTTAGTGTGTAGACTTGTCTCCGTTTTCTGGAGGCCTGTTAGGCTACGTAGTTATAACAGTATATGCGTAGCCCCATCTCACTGGTTCCCTTTTCTTCTAGGATGAAAAGCTTGGGTCTTCAAAGATACAGCAACGAATACCTTTAGGGCCCAAATACACCTTTCCCCCTAGCCAGGCAGTAGGCAATCTCCACAGTCTGAACTCCTAATGCCAAAGAGGAGGAGGAAAACAGAAGGAGCTTGCATTTACCTGAAAGAGAAGACTGCCCTTTAAATAAAGTATGTAGAAAACATGTTTGCTTCCTGGGTAGCAGACAGCATTCAACTATGGAACACAGTAAGTGTCTCATTCCAAAAAAGAAGGGCAAATACAAGTTGAAGAAAGGTTTTTTGTCATAGTTAACAGGTCACATTACTTCTGACAGCTTTTAGAAGAAGGGAGGAGAACTTAAACATTTCACTGTCTTGTGCCACATTAAAATCTAAAGAACTGACATTCCAGAAACTTCCATGCTGAACAGACCATAGAGTGGGTCTGAGAGGGGATGGAAGAACAATGCCTTAGGAAAGATATAGTTCTTCCTAAAGAGATCCAGTTTCTAAAAAGGATTTATTGAGAAATTTTCCTGTCTGGCCAGTATCCCATAGAGTTTGAGACTAGCATTAGTCACATGATTTCATGAGAGCCTATAATTCAAAGAATCTCAGACTTCAAGTTGACAGATGTGATTCTAACTCCAGATTTAATAGCACATGCATATTGAACCATACATATGTCCTCAAGGCCAAGGAACTCTTTTTCTGTTTTTGCTCATGAATGGTACCTCTAGTTGTTCATCAACATTAGCTAAATATTATGAAAATGAGCATGTCATCCCTTCCCATTTATAAAGTAAAAAAGCAGAATTAATTTTATTGTTTTTAAAAGTAAAGACCCTCTATCAGATATGAACATATCCAGCAAGCAGAAAAATCAGTAGGGACATTCTTCAACTCAGTAGCACTATCAGTCGAATTGATTTAATTGACATCTACAGAATAATTCATCTACTAAGAGCAATATTCACATTCTTATCTGCTCACTTTAAACAGTCACCACGACAGACAACATTATGGGGAATAAAACTAACCTTGACAAATTTAAAATATTAGAAAGCATACAATAACTGCTCTCAAACAACAAAAGAATTAAACTAGAAATAAATAACATAATGATAACTGGAAAATCTCTAGTCCTTGGTGGTTAAACAATACATTTCTAGATACCACATAGTGAAAATATAGAACTCTAAAGCAAATTTAAAGATATGTTTAACTAAATGAAAATGAAAATAAAAGTCATCAAAATTTGTGGAATGCAGTGAAACAGTGCTGAGAGGAAATTTATAGTACTGATTGCAAGAATCAAAAAGGAAAGTGATCTAAAATCAGTAATGGAAGTTTCCAACTTAAAAAGAGTGAATTAAATCTAAAGTAAGCAAAAAAAAAAAAAAAAAAGAAATAATAAGAAAAGAAATAATACAGATTAGAGCAAAAATAATAAAATAGAATAGAAAATCAATTAAACCAAAAGCTGATGCTTTAAAAAGCTCAATGAAATCAATAAGCCGCTAGCTAGCCTAAGAAAAAAAGAGAGAGTACACAAATGTCTGGTATCAGAAATGAAAGAGAAGAAAATAAAGTATGCTAAGGGAAATAAGCCAGTCAGAGAAAGACAAGTATCACATGATCTCACTCATATGTGGAATCCAGTGAACAAGATAAACTTATGAACAAAATAGATCCAGAGACATAGAAGCATGTAACAGACTGATGAATCTCAGAGGGAAGGCAGGGGTGCGGGGCGTGGGGTGGGGAGATGGGGAGAGATTAACCAAAGAATTTATATGCGTATATGCATAGCCCATGGACACAGACAGTAGTGTGGTGAAGGCCCTGGGGAGGGGGGACAGGTGTGAAGTGGAAGGGGTCTGAAAGGGCGAGGGCTATGCCCTCCATCTTGCCTGTATCCTCCATGTTGGGGCCACGTGCGGCCTTCTTCCTGGAAGCCCAGGCCTCTGCTGGCCACGCCCGGGATTTTAAACTAACCAATGGACCACATCCTGTGTAACAAGACCCAGCTTACGCCTGGCCAATTGGCAGGGCCCACAAGGGGATTAAAGCCGGTTTTTCCCACGCGGGGGCACTCTGCTCTGGGTTGCTGGCCTGGCCTGAAATGGAGTCGGGCTGGCTAGCTCAATAAAAGGACCTTCTGCTTTTGCATCGAACTGGCTCCTAGTCTGGTCTTTGGGGATCTTGGAATCTGGGCATAACATTTGGGGGCTCGTCCGGGATCCTCAAACCCCATTCAGGGACCCCCAGCTCGGAGGACTTGGCTGACCGCGGTATGTGTCGTTTATGTTTGTATCTGTTTGTTTCTGTGCTGTGTGAGCTCACTTCTGAAATCTGTATTCGCCCACATTGATCGTGGACGCACGAGGGTCAAGGGCGGGAGGAGTCGGGGGACGCCCCGGCCCTCCATCTGTAGGGGTGTAATTTTGCTTCCACGGAGTCGGAAGGTCTGTAGAAACCCCAATCTGAGATGGGCGGGTCGCACCCGCTGGTTGGTGCGCAGCCACTGGGTGGCGAGCAGCCATCGTTTTTGGTTTTAGCTTCCATGGAGTTGGAAGATTGTTTTGGTTTCGCTTCCATGGAGTTGGAAGGCTGTATTTTCGGGCCCATTTAGTTTTCTGTGTTTGTATGTTTCTTTCTGTGAACTTACTGGTCGGATGTTATGGAATGGACTCAGACTGCTCCTTTGGGTATTGTGATTGATCAGTTCAAGAAAATTGTGGGAGGCTGTAGAGCTCCCTCAGGAATTGGGAAGTTGTTAGAAATTGAATGGATTGTTTAAACTCTGAATGAATGCCTGGTGAAAGTATGTGAGTGTGGAGGGATGGGGCCTGCCTTCTCTCCTCCTTTGTGTGGCTACAGGATTTCAGTCAGGTGGGCATCTGAGTAAGGACCTGTGAAAACAGGTCACCCCCTCCCCAGGTAAATGCGTCTGAAATTTCTGTGCACGTGTGAGAAGAAAAGCTGGCTTAGAACTAATGTGCTCACCATCCAATTTTGGATAGAATTTTAAGCTGGAAGCTCCTTGCAAATATGCAGAAAAAGATGCTAGCTAAATTCTAGCAGCAGGATTGGCATTTCCATGATAACAGTTTTTCCATGGGAAAAAAAAAGATGGTCCTTTGTTAATTAAGAAAGCTTTTCTTGATGGAGGAAGGAGATCCTCTCCTCCTGCCTGCAGCAAAATCTTAAAGAATGTGGTCAATTTACATCTGAAAAAACCAGGTAGACCAGAATCTGTTTGCAGGGCTCAAATGTGGTTTTCCAGAGCCCATTGGTAGTAAAAAGTAGTTTACTCTAATTTGCCTCATGAAGAATCTAAAGAACAGAATTCGATTCTCAGTTTCCCCAGGCAGAGAAAAAAGCATGGTTTAAAGTTAACTATTGGATTCTGAAGTTTATTCTTAAAAATATAAAAGTATAATTAGTCAAAGAACTGCTAATATTTGACTTGTGGGCTCTGAAGATTTAAAGTGCAAATTGAATCGGAAGAAATTAATATCTAATATATAACTTGTTGTTGTCAAAATATGTTACCCATTGGTATAAAAGGTATAAACAGTTAATGAAATTTCTGTTTGTCTACAATATAATGTTAGCCATCTATCTTTTAAGGATTTTGGTTTGCTCTTCCCTTATTTATTGTGAGAATAAAGAAATCATCTTTTCTGTCAGAAAACAGTTTAGACAGCCACAATGTTGAGCTGCATGACTTGGCAGCCGCCATGTTGGCCGCATGGTTTGCCGCTCCCCTGGGGGCCGCCATCTTGAAACAGCAAAGGCCCCTCCCTCTGATTTAGTCAGGGGTGGAGCTTTAAGGCGGAGTTTTGCTGCAGAAATGTGAATGGGGCAGGAAGTGTATTTGCTTCGCGGATTTATTTTTAAGCTAATCTCTTAAATCTAGAAAACCCTGCTTTCCTTAAACTAAAGACAATTAAAGGTTATAGCAAAGTCTTTAAAAGGAACTGATAGCAGTAATCCAATTTCTAAAGTACGATTATTTCAGGTAGAAACTGGTCTCTGTAAATTGATCTGTCCTTATTGCTTAAATATGTATAACTAATGAAATTTCTGTGTCTCTTAAAAATTTTGAATGTATTACTAATCTGAGAAATGTTCATTATTTACATGACACCTAAAAATTAAGGCCAAGAGTTCTAACTGGAAAGTATGGCTTTGGTGTGATGGAAAAATAAAATAAAATGTTAAATAAGTGATAAACCAGTGAGCTGGAACTGGTCACTGGTGAATTGTGAGAAGGGCTGGACATTGCCTAACTTCTCCTTCCTTGGTACCCCTAAAACATCAGAGGGTACTTCTGGCCTTGATTTTCTTGATTTTGGATTTGTTTGTTTATTTGTAATAAAAACCGTTTCTATCTGAATGAGACATAGATCAAAAATCCTAGATCCCAAGACTGTAAAAATACTTGTTCACTGAAAAGGTGTAAATGTAAATGTTTATTTGATATTTGTAAGCATCTCTGTTTGTTTGCTGGGAACTTTGATTTGCTACGTGATATTCTGTGCTGGGTTGGGATTTTGGAATTCTAGGGTAAACTTAAAAGGTATTTGTGGATTTTCTAGTCTGATTGGAACATTTAAGGATGGAGCTCACAGTTCCTCAAGGCAAAGATTTAATGGGCCCTTCCCCCTGCCTGTGCTGAATTAGATAATACAGGCCAGTACTGATTAAGGAAGACAATGGACCTTGGAATCTATAAAGATAGGCAGGAATGAAGCTGGTCTAATGTACTGAAAGGGTTTGATACCTATTGCAGCTAGCAAAGGAGGGGCTGATACCCCCTCCTAGCGCACTCCCTTGAAAGAGGCCTGGTTACTGCTCTGCCACAAAGGGAACTGGTAGAAACAAACCATGGAACCTGGTAGGGACCATGAAGTGAGACCCTCGCGAGGTCTGAAAGTCACTGGAGCAGCCGGCCACCATGGGGCCCTGGGGAGAACCAGAGCTTCTGGTGTGGCGCCCAGAGGCAGTAGCCTCAGCTCCCCCACTGCCTGTGGGCCTGGAGGTGAAGTTGGGGACCCTGGTGCTCCTGCTGGTGCTCACGCTCATCTGCAGTCTGGTGCCCATCTGTGTGCTATGCCGACCGGGAGCCAGCCCCAAAGCCTCAGCCTTCCGCCAGAAAGTCCCGAGCCTGATGAGGCCCTGGCAGCCCTGCACGTGTGACCTGGGTCCATCACACCCACGTCTGGTCAGCGGACCCATCCGCGATCCAAAAAGACTTCATCACCAAATGGAGCGTCGATCGAGATCAACGCAACCCGCTCAAGCTCAAGCTACGGCGTGCTCCACCTGCCTGATGCTGGTAACATGACTCGCGATCACTCCTGTCGCCAGGAGCCCCCACAATAGACTTAGATGATGCCTGCATCTTCATGGACATGGCTCCAAAGAGACAGGGACAATTTATAGGAAGGCCAAAAATAGACTTTAATAGGATGTGGCTGCCTGAAGCAGCCATGATGCCAATATCATGTTTCATTGTATTAATATTTTATATTAACCTTTAATTCTCTTGCAGGTTTGAATGTGTGCTGGCTGTCCTGGAAGGAAACTATGTGGGGTGACCCCCAAAAGTAAAGAATAGCTAGCTGCCAAGAGGACAGGTTCCCAAATGGGCAGGAACAGTGCCCATCAGGTTTTGGTCTCTGTTGAGAGACAGCTAACAGTTGGCAGCCTGTAATACTGTCTTGCAGGCCTTTGTGACCATGCCCATGTCAGGGGTAGTAAGCTGGAAAAGACCTGTTTAAAATAGAAGGTCTGAGGCATGGTTATGCATAGAAAGAAAATTTAATGCCAACAATTACTGTTTTATCAAAAGGAATTGGCAAGAAAAGTCAGAAAATCTTAGAGTAGATCAGTATATTTTTCTTCTTGTGTAATTCCTCCGAAATTTAGCAACGCTAAATAAGTCATGGCAATACATTTCTTTGCATAGATTCAATAAGACCGGTTAACGGAAAACTTTGACTGGAGTATCATGTTTTAAAGAGCCCTGTCTGAGCTCTAAAGACTTGAAGCCAGTAAAAATGCCACGAAGAAAGCCTGGTATCCTGCTTGGAAGCCCTGAAGATGGCTGGCGCTGGAGCGTCAGGCCCATGCCCTACCATCATTGGCGGTTGGTAAGAGTAGAAGGGGAGCAGTAGGGATGCCTCTGCGTTCCTGCGGAACCCCCACACACTCTGGGCCACAACAAGTAGAAGGGCTACTGAGATGGGCTTAAAGCCTAGAGCGTGGGCTCAGGTGGAGTTGCTGCAGGTGAGGGACTCACCTAACTCAGCAGATACTGCAGGCGGGTCTGATGGCAGCTGGATGGCTTGGCTTCCTGGCCCTACAGGGCACATTAAAATTCAACCATGAAATTCCAGCAAAGGTAGTCAATTACCATTCTTGTTGTGTTTATGCAAACATCAGGACAGTAGATAAATTAATCTTGATTTGGCTTTTTAATAGCCATGGAGAAATGTTAAGAAGAAAAATCCTATTTCAATAGAAGTTGTTAAAGCTAAAATGGTTTCTTTCCCTTCCACCAGACCATTTATTAAGATATGCCCAGTACGGGCCCCTAGCAACGATGGAATAGAAATGCAGTCTGACTCATGATTGAGTAGGAAGTTCCAAGACAAAGGGGGGAATGAAAGGGCGAGGGCTATGCCCTCCATCTTGCCTGTATCCTCCATGTTGGGGCCACGTGCGGCCTTCTTCCTGGAAGCCCAGGCCTCTGCTGGCCACGCCCGGGATTTTAAACTAACCAATGGACCACATCCTGTGTAACAAGACCCGGCTTACGCCTGGCCAATCGGCAGGGCCCACAATCCCCTTGCGCCACCCCCCTATTAAAGCCGGTTTTTCCCACGTGGGGGCACTCTGCTCCGGGTCGCTGGCCTGGCCTGAAGTGGAGTCGGGCTGGCTAGCTCAATAAAAGGACCTTGTGCTTTTGCATCAAACTGGCTCCTAGTCTGGTCTTTGGGGATCTTGGAATCTGGGCATAACTGGGTCAATGAGGGAAAAAAGGGATATCGGTAATACTTTCAACAATAATTAAAATTTAAAAAGAAGGTATACAGATCCCAGGGACATTTAAGGGATAAAAAAGTAACACTGTGCCAACAAACTTGATAAGCTAGAAGAAATAGACCAATTTCTTAAAAAAACACAAGCTGCTAAAACTCACAAAAAAAGAAATGGACAATTTGAATAGGTCTATATTTATTAAATAGATAGAATCAATAATCAATAACCTTCTAAAATAGAAAGCACAGGCCCAAATAATTTAACTGGTAAGTTTTACCAGACAATTAAGGAAGAAATTGTACCAATTCTCTACAATCTCCAGCTGATAAAGACAAAGGGAATCCTTCCTCACTCATGAGGCTGGCATTACCCTAGGATCCAAACCAGACATCATAAGAAGAAAAACTACAGACCTCTATATCTCATAAATATAGATGAAAACTATGTATTTCTATATGCAGAAATGATGTAAATGATGAAAGAAATCAAAGAACTAAATAGATGGAAAAATACTCCATGTTCATTTATAGGACTCAAAATTGCCGTGTCAGTTTTTCCCACCTTGGCTTATAGATTCAACATGATCCCAATCGAAATGCCAGCGTTTATTTTTGTGGATATTAATAAATTGATTCTAAAGTTCATACAGAGAGACAAGAGACCAAGAATAGCTAACTCAGTATTGAAGAAACAGTCATGGGACTGACGGTACCCAAGTTCAATACTTACTATAAAACTATTGTAATCAAGACAGTGTGATATTGTCCAAAATGCTCAAAGGAATTTGAATAGATGATCCAGAAATAGACCAATATAAATATAGTCAGTTAATCTTTTGCTGTGAACCTAAAGCTATTTTTAAAAAATAAAGCCTATTAAATGTTTTTAAAAATAACAAAAAAATAAAGAAGAGATATTGAATGTTTTTAAAAATAAACAAAACTAATGAAAGGATAGGTGCCATTATTCCTTGCTACACCACCATCTGAATACCATTTTAATTTTGCACCCAGGGCCTCTCATTCCAGCTGTGACATCTCTGTGCCAGATCACCAAAATAAACAAAGCAAAAAAGTACTTTTTAAAGTAAAGACACATGGAAGCATACTCTACCACCACTATTAGCACCAGTAACAAAATAACAAAAATGCTATAATCTGGTTAAAAAGTAAAAACCTATAATTTTTGAAACAAAAACTGATGTTCACAATAATAATATTTTCATGTTTTGTTATAAGAAACATTCAATGACAGTTATACTAATTAAAATTATATTTTTATAAAAATGTATAATTTTCATCTAAAATGTGCAGGGTCAGCCTCAATTGAGGAAATAGTTTTTAGCTGTGAATGCTGCTGTTAAGGCCTCAAGGATGAGCCACAATCACCTTTCCCTGCAAAAAAAGGGGCTACAAATTGGCCACTTAGGGATTAAATCCAGGCCAAATATTTGTTGGTAGTGGTGTATTTTGTTTCTGCTGTTTATGTTGCTTTTTAGTCACATATTTTAGGATGGTTGAACTCAAATGTTCTTTGTGTTTTGTCTTTTTATTGATTTCAGAGAGGAAGGGAGAGGGAGAGAGAGATAGAAACATCAATGATGAGAGAGAATCGATTGGCTGCCTCCTGCACACCCCCTACTGGGGATCGAGCCTGCAAACTGGGCATGTGGCCTTGACTGGAATAAAACCTGGGACCATTCAGTCTGCAGGCCGATGCTCTATCCACTGAGCTAAACCTACCAGGGCTGAACTTGAATGTTTTAATATGGAAAATGCACTGTTAATGTGCTTGTTCCATGCCAAGCACATTTGGATTTGTAAACCTTGCTCTAAAGCAGTGGTTCTCAACCTTCCTAATGCTGCGACCCTTTAATACAGTTCCCCATGTTGTGGTGACCCCCAACCATAAAATTATTTTCGTTGTTATTTCATAACTGTAATGAATCATAATGTAAATATCTGATATGCAGGATGTATTTTCATTGTTACAAATTGAACATAATTAAGGCGTAGTGATTAATCACAAAAACAATATGTAATTCTATATGTGTTTTTCGATGGTTTTAGGCGACCCCTGTGAAAGGGTCATTCGACCCCCAAAGGGGTCGCGACCCACAGGTTGAGAACCGCTGCTGTAAAGTATGGTGGGCCTCTGTTGCTGGTCCTACCAGGGTCATCTCATGATCACCAGCTCCTAGTGAGATGCTAAGGACAGTGGGCTTTTGTTTAGTACCTGGCCTTTACGTGTAGCCTCCCTTGAACACAAGGCCATGAGAGTAGGTTGGAGAACATGAGTCCTGGGCGTAGGTGCTCTCAGCTATGTTAACCCCTGGTAATCGTTCCCAAGTCTTTCAAATGTGCTTCCTTGATCCCTCTTACCGTCTCTTTATCTTTACTCTCCGACTCTCCTTTCTCACGAGTATTTTGGGGAGAAGCTTTTCTGCTTTTGTCAGGCTTCATTCCTTGTCCTGTGTTTTTGTTTCCTATTCATCTTCTTTTGGAACTTGATCTTTTGGAACTTGAATCTTCCTATACCCAATGGCTACTTCCTTTCTGCCTACAATGAATCCCATCTTCCTTTTTCTTTAAAACCAGAAAATTCCTCCTCACCCATATCACCCTCATTTCATTTCTTTCTTTTTAAGCTGCTATCTCATTGTCATCTTTTCCTTTTTCCCTGGAACAACTTGAAAGAATGTTTTCTCCCCCAACTTTAACTCGTGACTAATTTTCAATACTTTACTTATTGGAAGCTAATGTCGCCATAGCCATTCTTTTGAAAATGCTTTCCCAATGATCAGCAAGGATTACAAAATCCAGTGGACCTTCCTCAGAAAGAAAAAAAAAATTGCCTCTTTGCCACTTAGACTCTGCTTACAACTGCTTTTCCTTCAAAGTCTCCCTTCAGTTCTGTGACTCTGTCATACCCAGATTTATTTTATGTTCTGATCATTCCTGACTCACTGTTGGACTCGCTAAATATAAGCCTTCCCCAAAGCTTTGTCTTTGGTTCTTTCCTCTTCTCTTTCCTCCACCTTGCTTTAGTAATCTCATTCCAACCACTATAAATTTTGAAATTTCCTAATATGAGTTGTGGTGAATATACGAATATAAGAAAATACAGTATATTAGAGAAGGTCTGGAAGGAGAGAGGCAACATTTTCATTATTTGTAGATCATGTGATTGTGTCCATAGAAGATCCAAGTGATTTTGCAAATGAACTGTTAAATTAAGAGCATCTAGCAACATTGCTGAACTCAAAGCCAACACACAGAAGTCTGCAGGGTTTTATATACCTGTGGAAACAGCTAAAATGTAATAAATACATAATAAAGCAACTATCATAATAACAGAATATATCATATTTAAGGAAATCCAACAGAAATGTGAAAGATCCATAAAGACATTTTAAAAAACAGAATACATGGAGTGATAATATTGTGTTAATGGATGAGAAGTGTATTACCCAAAAAAAGTGGCAATTGTTCCCAAGTTATTTTCTAATAAAATTCAAGTTAAATAAAAATACAACACAGTTCAGCAGGGAACTTAAGCTGATTCTTAAGTCCATGTGGAACAATTAAAGACCAAGAACAGACAAGATATTTTGAAGAAGAAAAGAATGAAGGAATATTGGCCCCAGAATTAACATAATGCTACATCAATTTAAATAATATGATTATTTTTATTTAGAGAAAGAAAGAAAGGAGAGAGAAAGAGAAATTAGTTTTCCACTCATGTATGTGTTCTCTAGAGGCCCGGTGCACGAAATTTGTGCCTGGCCTGCATCCTCTCACAATCCAAGATCTCTCAGGGGATGTTGGGCCTAAACCAGCAGTTGGACATCCCTTTCACAACCCTGGACGCTACATGCATCAGTGACCATACTTTTCATACCAGTGAAAGGCATCTTGCTGTTGTATGGGCAGCTACATTTTTTTGCCCTGATTATAAAAAGTAGTACATAACATGATCCTTCTGAGGCAGTAGTACCATTTTCTTCATCTTAAGGGTGGAAAAACTGAAGCAGAGAGAAGTTAAGTAATTGGCTTTGTCACACAGTTATAAGTGTCAGAATCAGGGCTGGCCACAAAATATGCAAGCCAGAGTCCATGCATGTCATCACTGAATCATCCTGTTTTTGTCAGTTTTAGAGTAGCCTTGCCAGGTTTTAATTTTTAAATCTAAGAGACTATTCCCAATATATAGGGTAGGGTCCCTAGGCCTGGCCAGTGATCAGGGCCATCTGTGGGGTGATCGGTGGGTGGGCGATTGGGGGACCCCTGCCAGCACCCATCTTGGCTGGTGGCAGCTGGTCACCTCCCTCTGGGTGGGGGGTGGTAGATGCTCAACACAAGAGCTGCCCTCTCTACCGGGGGCAGCTCCTGTATTGAGTGTCTGCCACCTGGTGATCAGTGTGCATCATAGTGACCAGTTGTTCTGCTGGTCGTTCCACTGTTTGGTCGATTTGCATATTAGCATTTTATTATATAGGATTGGTTGATTCTTGTATGTGCCCTGATCAGAGTTTTAACCTGCTCTAACCAACTGAGATACCTGGTCGGGCCTAAAGAATATGATATTGTCACAGGAGTAGACAAATTGACTGAGAAGAAGCAGAGAATACTGAAACTTGGCATGCAGCAGCCATACACTGTATTGGGAGAATTAAATATCCATGTTAAAAATACACCTATATGCATCATATATACCTATAAACAAGCTATCCCTGTACACTCTTACTTCTTGGGATGAAAATGTTCTGAAACAAATATGAGTTTACAATTTTTGAACTCAAGTAGTAGGTATGTAAGTATCTATTTTATAATATCTATGAGTTTATATGTTTGAAATATTCACATTTAAAAATGATATAATAATATATTTTAACACCTTAGTTATTGAGTATTTTTTAAATGGTAATGGGACAAAGTGTGGAGTCATTAAAGATCAATACTTTTTTAAACCAGAATTATTTAATACAAGAGAAGAAAATTATCAGGACACTTTCTTACAAAATGTTTTTTAAAATTATTTAAAAACACTATTTTTAAGTACTGAAGAATCTTCAGTAAAAATTACATATTCAATATGTTACTAACAGTGAGAGTCAGAATTTAGTTCAATAATTTAAATAATACTGTACTTTACTTAAGAGCCAGAAATTTAGATCTTTCACATACCTTGACTTCCTTAATCCTCTGATATTTGTTTTTTGAAACAGATTTATACTTGTACGTGCCATTCATTTTGCACTTGTGATTAAACCAACATATTTGTTTGTTGAAGAAAAGTCTATAAGCCAGAAATCTAGAAGTAATGTTATGCTCCTACTCAGTAGCATAGTAAAAAAGAAAATAAATGTTCAAAAGCTATTTTTTTCTACAAATTTCATAACTATTCTTTTTTTTTTTTTTGAGAGAGAGAGAGAGAGAGAGAGAGAGAGAGAGAGAGAGAGTGCAGGGGAGAGGGGAAGGGAAGAGAGAGAAAAAGAGAAACATCGATGTGAGAGAGACACATCAATTGGTTGCCTCCCCCACGGGCTTGCCACTGACGTACATGCCCTTGACTGGAACTGAGCCCTTCAGTCCGAAGGCCGATGTCTAACCACTGGCCAGGGCTAACTATTCTCATTCTCAACAGTGAAACACAAGAGGCAGTAAAAGTATTTCTATCTCTAGTTCTAAACTGTCACCTGAAGTCCATACCATACTTGGTTATCAAATAGGTGTCTTAACCTCAGAAGAGCCAAAACTCTTCACAGTTGTGCCCGCTGCACCAGACCTGCTCTTTCCCGGATCTTCCCCATCTCCATAGATCATTTCTCTATTCATCCAGGAGTCAACCCATAGCAATTGCCCTTCATTATTTTTTTCTCTTACCCCAATAATAAAACAATCAGCAAATTATGACCACTATACCATCTAAAACCAATGGACAGACACCAGAGTGGTGAGGGAAGCGGGGGGGGGCAATGGAGGGATAAGGACACATAATACCTTAATTAATAAAGAACAAATTTTTAATTAAAATTTAAAAATATATATATCCAGAATCCATTCACTTTCCCCCCATGCCCGCTGCTAATTTGTTTGTCCAAAGTACAGTCATCTTTGACCTGGACATTCCACCAGCCTTTTTCCCCCTCCTATCCCTCTTTATTCATTTTTCACACAGCAGCCAGAGTGACTTTTGTAATGTAAATCACATCAAATAACTGGACTTTCATTCTAAATAAAATCCACAAGCCTTTCCTTGGCCAAACAGTCCACTCTCTTCTACTATTGCACCCTTTCCCTTCCCTATTCACTAAGTAACATGAAATATTCCCATGAGGGGTTAAGGACATAGAGAATTCTGCCAGAACCTTGCCTTCCAGGGAGCATTGTGCAAAAGGACTGGAGGAGCTGGCTCCATCTCCTGACCCAGACAAGGCACCTTTTTACATACATATTTAGGGAGACTTTCTTGTAAGTAATTTGGGGATTGAAGTCCAGGGAATGAGGCCTGGCCTGGGACTGCAAGGTTCTTGTGGAGACAGAGAAGAACAAGAGACAAGGTCCTCATGAGATAATGACAGACGGCGCACAATCAGATCATGGAGATGAAGTTGTAAATGTTGCAAGAGGGAGGGTGGGAGGTCTCCCCAGGAACACACTTGTTTCTAGGGGTCCCACCAGACTGCCACTGATCATTATCAATCCACTTGAGTCTGTGGACACATTTTTGATGCCTGTAGTTGAATGGTCCTATTCCAAATATAAGGACTCTCTTTGATTTAGAGAAATGTTTGAGTGTATAACCTAATTTTTAAAAAATATTTTTTATTGATTTCAGAGAGGAAGGGAGAGGGAGAGAGAGATAGAAACATCAATGATGAGAGAGAGTCATTGATGGGCTGCCTCCTGCACGCCCCCCACTGGGGATTGAACCCATAACCCGGGCATGTGCCCTGATCAGGAATCGAGCCATGACCCCCTACTTCATAGGTTGATGCGAAACCACTGAGACACACTGGCCTGGCACCTAATATTTTGATATCACATACAATTTCATTGATAGTCTATTGTATACTAATACAAATACAGCTATGTTCAGCAGCTTTGTTCTTTGATAAATTTTTCTGTTTTGTACAGTATGTCTCCCTAATTCAAATTTTCTGCTTGCCTAGACAGATCTTGGTTCCTTATCCATTGTAGCAATTACTGCTTTTCAGGGTCCTGAAAAATGTATACACTCAAATAGCTGATAGCTCAATTTTGAAAATGAAATTCATTTTAATAAATAATGTCTTTATAATTATTAAAGGTGTGTGTGTACATTTTAGGGGAACACCTATATATCCAAGATCCATGAGTTGATACATGGGATAAGTGGCTGAGTTAATTCAGCAAAATTGATTCAGATTACAGGATGAAGAGAATACAGTAAACCCTCAATTTTGTGGACCTTGATTTAACAGACTTCAGATTTAACAAACAGAAATTTCTGGTCTGTATGTCATATGTGAAAATTAACACTTCTGTTACTTTTAAAATGCTTTTAACCAAGATTTGCTTATTATTAAAGTAACATGTTATTTTTTGTTATTAATTCACGGTTATTTTTAACATATTTTAGTGACTAGGCCATATGTTGGAAATAACACTAGTAACATCACTGACATAAATAAGTATTACATATCTACAACTATACTCTACATATTTTAATCCAAGAGTCACCGCCCATAAACAATGTTTGGGAATGATTAACATGTGATCACACTATATCTCATGCACTGTAATTGGTTTTGTTGTCACATGAGTGACTTTTTGCAGCAGTTTTAATGCCAGTCTGGACAATGTTCCTATTTGTGTTAAACCACCCGTGCATTTGTTTACTGGTGGTTACTGGTGAATGCATGCATTCACTAGACCTATTCATATAAACTTAAAATTAAATTACAGTAATACGTATAGAAAACTTTTCTGTGAAATTTAACTTTTCATACATACTTATTTTTAATTACATAAACAAGTCTAAATAAGTAAAAACAGTTAAGCTAACTAATTTGTCAATTTCTTAACATATGCAGTCAGGAAATCTACTTTATTATATAACGAACTTTTGGCCTTAACAGGCACCCCCTTACTCAAATTAGTCTGCTGTATTGAGGTTTGCCTGTATTGTTAGTCCACTGGGAACCATATGATGCCAAACTCAATGACAGAACCAGCAGCAGTGGTGATCAAGGGCTATTCAGGAATACAAGACAGTAATTATCCCATTGTCACTGAAAATCACACTGTTCATCACTGCTCCATACAACTGTCAATGATGGGTACCAGGTTCATACATATGCACGGAGCCATTCTTAGAATCTCAGCTAAGGGACACGCTATTGTTATCACCCATCAAAACAAATGTTAAAAAAAACAACTACAATAAGAACAAAATAAATAACACAATGTGTTGATTACAGTTGTAGAGCTAAGAGATGGCAGACGAGGGTGATTTCAGGAAATCTGGGGATTCAAGTCCTCAGCCTTGTCATCTCCACCACAACCTTGCCATCCTATTTCTTGGAATCCCATCCCTTCCCCAGCAGTGCCCTTTTTCATGCCTTGAGACCTACTAAATGGAGCATCTCATAGCCACTGCAATAGTGACCTTTACAATCTAGTCCTGATATTGGTCCTCAGCTTATCTGCCCTGGCACTGCAGGAGATGAGGAATTTGCTCTAAGTTGTCATCAGGAGCTATCATTCTCCAATCATATTCTGAACTGGAATTTCACAGCCTGTAGTTCCACTTTGTCTTGTATAAGACAAATATATACACAAATGTAATAACCACTGTGGTTTCTCTAACAACTAAATTAGACTCAGTCATTGGATCTCTTATCATCCATATTCATTACCTCCAGCTTCCACCAGGGGTAATTTGAATATTTGTGGTGATAGCACATGACATAAGTGACCTCATCCCACCTCCCAGCAAGAAAACACACACCTCAAATACATGATAACACCAGTGCAGAATCTGCCTTTGAGGTCTGCTTCCTAGACTCTTACCTTCCTAGAGCCTTACCTGCTGCCAGTTACTTTATCAGAGGTCCCAAAACATATGGCTTCATTGGAAACTTGAGCATCCTAACCTATATAATAAAAGCCTAATATTCTAAGTGTCTGGTTGACCAGTTGGCCATTCAACCAATCAAAGCATAATATGCTAATGATATGCTAAGACCACTCAACCGCTCACTATGATGTGCATTGACCACCAGGGGCAGACGCTCCGACTGGTAGGTTAGCCTGCTGTTGGGGTCCAGCCGATAGGGACTGAACAAGATGGGCAGGACATGCCCTGGAGCCCTCCCACAGTTCCTCTCTGGCTGACCAACCTCCTGTGTCTCTCCCCATTCCTGATCATGCACCGGTGGGGTCCCTCGGCCTGGCCTGAACCCTCTTGCAATCCAGGACCCCTTGGGAAATGTTGGAGAGCTGGTTTCAGCCAATCTCACATGTCAGGCCGAGGAACCTCACTGGTGCACGAATTTGTGCACTGAGCCTCTAGTCGTCTTATAAATTACCTTGTGTACATAATCATTGGGAGGGTGGGGGGAGGATTGAGTGAACACACCAAGGACTTGTCTAGAACCCCAGGTCCAATAAAAGTTCAGATCAGGTCCTCGGGAAGCAGCAGTTATTAGAACCCAAAGAAAGAACTGTTTTTCAACAAATTGTCTGGTGAACAAAACCAGGGTTAACAATACCCCAAATCACTTTCCTTCCACCTTTCCCATCTCCTGCCTGAAGCTGCCATGGGTCCAGGGGAGTTTAGTGAAAGCCATAGATGAGGAGGCTCATTGATGTGTCCAATGGGCAGCCTTCCACCGTTTAGAGCAGGATGGGCAACACAGAAGATACCAAGTCATTGTTTGATAATTCATATAACTTGTGTGTAAACATGAAAAGATGTGTCAAGTTAGTGGTATTTCAGATGAAGAAAAAGTCATGTATCACTTTAACCAAATTCATTTTAGTATGTGCTACAAGCAAAATCTCAAGGAACATTCTATGTAAGTTAACTACGTGTCGAAGATGGAATAATGTAATCCAAGATGTTAAGCATAGCTAAATAAATGACTAACTAGGCCATAAGGACAAAAAGATAAAAAACACGTTTCAAATTTCTTACATCAGTTTATTCTAAAACTGATATTAATATAATAGTTAAATAATAAATAAAAATTTAATAAAAACTTGAAACTAGGACAAAAAAAAGGAATGTCCTCTAACAGGTCTGATCAAGCATATGGTGAATGTTCCTGCAGCCTTCTCCTTTGTCCTGTGCGGAGATTTCTTTTTCAGTGACTGCACCACGTGACATGTTTTGCCAACACCAATGACTGAGTGGGAAGGGAAAGAGTGGACATGGAAGGCTACTTTCAAGGGAGATACTTCCTAGAGGGCTAATTGTCCTCAAAACTCACATGATTAACTGTGCATCTACAGTCCCATGTGTTCCGCGTGATGCTGCTCTTTTGAGAACTATCACAGGTCAAGTGCTCCCTCTTACCTAGAACTGTCAGTGCAGTAAGAGAGAGCTTTGGGCTCAGAGGGTAACTACATTCTTTATCAAGAATACCCTGGTGCCAAACCATGAGGCTCTAAGAACCCAGCCACTGTGGTCAACATTCACAGACCTGCCAGGGGCTCCATCCACCCAGGGTCCTATTCCCTCTTTTCTGCTGGGGCAGAACAAGCCCGCCTGGGGTCACGGTGGTCCTTCTGTTCAGCTCTGCTCACCAGCCCTGATAGATTCTTCCCTGAAGGAGAGTTCCTCTTTAGAGTCTTAGATGTCCTTTCTTCCCAGAGGACCTGATCGAGACCACCTCAATCTGTCAGAAACATTCTCTCCTCCCAAGAGGTCCCTCTGGAAACTGTTCGCTTCCCACAGGAACAGCTCCTTGTACCAAGTGGTATTGCCGACTTTTCAGGCCACAAAAGGTCCTGCTTCAGCCTGCCCCAGAGCAATGGGTGCCAGAATGGCTTACAAATCCATGAACAAAGAAAATCATTAGTGTGAGTAGATAAAACCATAAAGATTAGCCACTAAGGTTATTCACAGCCTTAAATCCTGCCTCTTCAGGCACCTACTTCATTCATACACACCTATAATTGTATTTACTCCACCTTGTATCCTATTTTGTTATACTTAACCATATTTTCTAAACATTTTCAATGTTTTTACAAAATATGATACATTTAAATGAGTATGTAATGTGTAAAGTAGTTTGCACAAATACCTAATGATGTAATACCTGACATATCACAGGCAATGTTGCTGTAGTAATTCTACTATTGATAATTAACTTGATTAAGTCTCTTGGCTTAAATACATTGATATGTAGAGATTTGGTGGAAATTCTTTAAGAAATTAAAGTAACAACCCAGCCGGTGTGGCTCAGTGGTTGTGCATCAACCGACCTATGAATGAGGAGGTCACATGCCCGAGTTAAGGGCTCCATGTCCAGTAGGGGGCGTGCAGGAGGCAGCTGATCAATGATTCTCATCGCTGAGGTTTCTATCACTCTCTGCCTCTCCCTTCCTCTGTCTGAAATCAATTCCCAGTTACTCACCACATGCCATTCCCCAGCTACTGTGGTTTCCAGTTGGTCTACCTTTCTCTCTCCACCTTTAATCATTTTCTGTTTATTTTGTATACATAACTTCCAGGATTTTTAACTGATGATAATGCGGGGTATAGGAAAAATGTGCCTATTACATCTCTATGCAATACTATTGCATATCATTTTTTAAAAGTACTTTGTGTCAACTGTCCCTATGAAGAAAGAGGAGCATTTGGAGTAGAAAGATGGAGAGAAAAAATGAAAAATGCTGGCCTTGTCAGTCCACAGGACAGAAAAATGGAGCCGCTTGGATCCTGGTCTCGAGGCCTCCTGCAAGGCCTGGGGCTGCTCTTCCTCTTCAGCATCACAAATGTCCTCATCAGCACACGAGCTAAAGCAGAGGGAAGAGGGCAGAGTACGGAAATAGACTGAGACCTACCATTGGGCAAGAAGGTGAAGCCACTATGTCTAAATAATGAGCTTTATTAGGGAAATTTATAAGCCACAGCCTGCAAATGAAGGCCTCAGCTGCCCATTCCTTCCATCAACCCACAGAGAGGGGGGTTGGGCCCAGGCACTGATGGACACATGGTGTGTCCTTCAATGGAGGAGCCTCAGCCTCTTTGTTGTCCTTCCTCCTTACCTGGTAAACGGCAGATGAGCGGACAATCGCGCTCCAGTCAGTCTGGGACTCATTGCCTGTGGAGATGGCTTGGAAAGCCTTCTGTCCAGCAATGAAAGCACTTGGCATCAGTGGAATTACAATCTGTTCTCCGATCTTGTGGAAAGTTCAGTTCAGGTCCAGCCGCATCAGCCAGGAGAAGGAGAGGCCTTCCCCATGTGGCATGTCCAGGTAGCTCAGGTGAGATGCAGACATTGCTTCCGGATGGCTCTACTCCCTGGAGCACCTTCACTCTAAAATATATTTCATAGCCAGTGCTCCTTCCTAGACACAAAATCCTTCACATGGTTAGCCCTAGAAGATGGACCAAGTTAATATGTCCAATAATAAGATGGATCTGATGAAATCGATTTTTTTTAAATTGATCATAGAAGTGAAAAATAAGACAGTTTTTTTGAGAATCAGACAAGTCACACAGCTGCATGACCACGACCGAGCAGGGAGTGAAATCAGCTTCAGATGGAAAGCAGACACCCTCACTGCCTCCACCGCAAGAAAGATGTTCGCATGTTTTGTAAGAAAAGCCATCAGTCTCCTTTTCAATCATTCTAGCAAACCAGATCTACATATTTATTTTGAAAATGTTTTATCTCAATCAGAAGAGTTAACTTTCTTGTTACCACTACTGCCTCCAAATTAAATTCTTGCTAAAATTTACATCATGTGACTGTGACAAAACAGGTAGTTAAACTGGTATTTCAGTCCTGTGTAAACAAAGTAATTAACAGATAAAAAGAACTTCACTTTTCAACTGATTGTCATGAGGCTGTGCTGACAGAATCAAAGGATGAGATAAGGGAAATTATAAAGGAAGAGGCTGTCAGTAGCGACTTCAGTATAAATCAGAATCAACATAACACAACACTTATTCATTACCAAGAAATATTTATCATATCTCACATTTCATTAGAAGAGCTGAAAGAGGGCTTTTAACACATCCTTGCTGATTAATTGTGGTGTACATGAACTGAAACATTTCCAAGGTAGAGAATGATTACATATAATAAAATAACAAAGGAGTATTCGATTAAACACCAAATCTCTCTTTGTTTTCAGCAGAGATGTGCAGCAACCTGTAGAAAGATGGCAGCAAGCATGCAATATTTAGAGACATAAATGCAGGCCCACTGAGAAATATCCTGATGCAATTACTTGGGTTTCTTTCAGAATAAAATTAAGTCAGACAACAGACAAAGACCTGATTTCTTGGGAATAAGAGGGCATGGGGGCAGTGTGTGGTGTGTCGTGTGTGTGTGTGTGTGTGTGTGTGTGTGTGTGTGTGAGGGGGGGGGGGGGGCGGGGGAGGCAGGTGCACAAAGCCCCTAGATTCGAAATGGTTCAATGCAATACATTGACTTGTGCTGGTGAGTATAATAATGGGAAGGTGTTAATGGAATTGATGTTTAAAAATATTGATTCTCACAAAACAAACAGTCCTTTTTCCCAAAGGCAGCAATGCATGGAGGAGAAAACTGACCCGTGGTAACTGAGAAGGTCAGCGGCCAGGCCGGACCCCTCGGAGTGTGCCACAGCATATCATTAGCAGGAAATGACCGGGAGGCATGTTTCCTGGTGGCCCTGCTGAGCAGAAAGTACAGCATGGGGCTGGGACTGCGCTGCAGTCTACAGCAGCATCTCTTTACCACGGAAAGGAAAAGGCAAGGACCGCGAATGGAGGCCTCCGCCTCTCAGCAGAAAGACAGCAATGCAGAGGTGAGCAAGGAAAAGGCACCATTACCACCTTTTTGTCTGTAAAAAATCAAAATATTTGCCTTAATGGTCATCATGGCTAAAGTATATTGTTTTCTAAATCTCTAGCAAGAAGTTGAACAAGGGACTAAACTTTTTACCTCACTTATTCTTATACACACACACACACACACACACACACCTCCACTCACTTAAACCTACACACTCATACACACACACCTTCACTCACTCATTCCTACACACACACACAAACACCTCCACTCACTCATTCCTACAAACACACACAAACACCTCCACTCACTCATTCCTACAAACACACACACACACACGCCTCCACACAATCATTCCTATACACATACACACACACACACACACACACACACCTCTACTCACTCATTGCTACACACACATACATACACACACACACACACATACACACCCTCCTTTTTAGCTGCATGATTGTCACCATCTATGCCAACCTCTAGGCCAGACTGAGGTGTTCTAATTGGACCCAAAAGCAATAAATGTAATGGGACATGGGTTAACCTTCCAAAGGCCTATTAGTCTATCAGCTGTAACAGCTGGTAGGGAATTTAAGGAGTTCCAATAAATCACCCAAAGGCAGAGAGCAACTGCCAATAAAAAGAGAATTTCAGAAAAAGAAGGATTATCTGATGGAAAACCTTCTAGCATTACAGGTATCCTTCTAGAATTTCTTTAAACCTGACCCTACCTTCTACCCCTCTCTAGTCTCCCACACAACAAGCTTGAATCGGATTTTCCTAAATCTGAGTTTCACTCTGTAGGGTTTTCATGATGTTTTCTTGGCTCAGTATTGACTTCATGGTAATTTTTACTGATAAAATCCAATACTTAGTATCACATTTTCACATGGGCGGCTTTATGCATGTGTGTGCATACACATGCCACACACAGGCAGCCTGGAAATTCAAAATGAGGCCACAGGTTTGGTATCCTAGGTTTTCATTCACAAAACAAAACTTCAAAGGACCATGAACATGAGCCACAGTGTGGTGATGGTGGGGGGCAGGGGGAGGTGGAAGAAGACATAAAGGGGATAAATGGTGTTGGGAAAAATAAAATTAAATTAAATAAATAAAATAAAAACAAAGGATCATGAGATCTTGTGATTTTTAGTGTAGCTCAGGCAAAAAAATACTTGAGGCTGCTTGGCAAGAGCCTATATGTAGGCTGAGTCAGTTCATTTAATCATCAAATATCCTGTTAATATTGTGTATATTTTAAACTGAAAATATGACGTTATGTTGAAGTTAAATAACTTATGCAGGGACCACAAATAGTGGCTGAATGTGCTGCATCTGAGGGAGGTCTCATGACCACACCTAGCAAATAACCGAAATTATTAATGTTCTTACAAATTGCTCCAGAGGTCAGCTTCTAACCTTTTTAAAAAATAATCTTCCAAACTTATTCTGCACTCCAGGAAACAAATTTTTACTTGTTGAGGATTGAATTGCTTAACACAGAATAAAACGATATTTTCACATGTTTTATAAATTTTGAAATTTATACAACTTGGAGCTCTCAACAACTTTTATCTAATAATAAAAGCATAATATGCTAATTAGACTGGACAGCTGAACGACCTTCCGGTCGTCCTTCTGGACAACCTTCTGGATGACCACGCTATGAAACCCACTGGCACCAGGCCAGCCAAGGCAGGTGCGATGTGATTGGTCAGGGGCCCAGACATAGCCCCATGATCACCCTGCAGAGGGAGGCCCAGGCCACCAGCCAGCAGGTGATTAATCAATCGGGGGCTCCACAATCGCCCTAAAGAGGGAGGCCCAGGCTACCAGCGGCAGTGCAGTGGCAGGTGGGCAGGGCCTCCCTCTTTGGGATGATCCATGGAGGAGCCCCAGCCAGGTGGACAGGGCCTACCCCTTTAGGGTGATCAATTGTGGGGTTCCCAGACTGTGAGAGGGCACAGGCCGGGCTGAGGGACATCCCTCCTGTGCACGAATTTCGTGCACTGGGCCTCTAGTAGTTAAATATTTTACTAAACATGGCAGGTTACCTGTTTTCCAAGTAGAATCCACATCTTCAAACCTTTTATTCACTGGTTTCCTTTCTCTCTCATCCTCTCTCTAGAATTCCACAGTGGCTTGCGGGCAGAGTTCTCCAGGGCACCCAGGGATGTGTATGACCTCTCCCTGTCAGTGGGTCTTTGAATAGCACCCCCATGATGGCAGGGAGCTGGACAGGGGTTATGTGCTAGTGAGTGGAAGAGCCCCTAGTCAGGCACCCAGGGGCGCCGCAGGCCCTGACCACCTCAGCAGAGAGGCAACCATGGATGGCGCCTGCAGTGAGATGCAGAGAAGAAACAGCCCCATGGCACAAAGGGAAAAAACATCTACCATAAGCAACAGCACAACAAGAAGAAAAATTTCTCGAAGGTACTCCTTTATTTACGGAGGAAAAATCAAGCTGGGAAATCAAAAGTTACTTGCTTCCATTGGAAGAACTAAGGCAGAGATGAACAGCCTTCAGGCAGAAAGTCCGAGGGTCCTCAAGGAGAGAGAATGGGCGCTCCTAAAAGGCTTCTGGAACTAATGAATCTGATTCCTCCTTATTAACAAGTTAAATTTTTTTTAAAAAACTTAAAAAAGAAAGAAGTGTGCTAATTCGCTTTTTAGGGTTCTTGAGGATTGGGAGAAAGTTAAATCACAACAAAAAGTAAGTTTCACAGACCGGAATTTAAGGGTGAGAGGAAGTGAGATGTACAGACAGACCCAGGACATTCCCTGAGCCACGGAGTACATCAACAACAAAAAAAGTAATTACAAAATGTGTACATCACAACATGCTTTTAAAGACACTTTGCATTGTGCTCACATTCCCTTATCAGTGGTTCTCAACCTTCTGGCCCTTTAAATACAGTTCCTCATGTTGTGACCCAACCATAAAATTATTTTCGTTGCTACTTCGTAACTGTAATGTTGCTACTGTTATGAACCGTAATGTAAATATCTGATATGCAGGATGGTCTTAGGCGACCCCTGTGAAAGGGTCGTTCGATGGCCAAAGGGGTCGCGACCCACAGGTTGAGAACCACTGCCTTAAATGTTGTTCCCAAAGGTGCTCAGCCTCTCTAGCCCAATCAAAATCTCTGAGGGGAGGCGGGGACAATTTGGTGAAAAAGACACGGGTGGGGAAGTGGGGTGGGGGCTGGTGAAAGGAGAAAGCAGCCTTCCAGTTAAAGGCCAGCCCTCAGTTTAAAGGTGAGCTTCACGCAGGCTGGCCTCAGGCGAGTCGATGTCCGAGGCAGGAGCAGCGGCGGGGCGGGGCTGGCTGGCTCTACATGTCATTCAGGTCCAGCAGTCAGGTCCAGCCTCCTTTGTGTACAGAGGTGCTTCTCTTTGGTGCATTTCAGGTTATCTTCCAAATCATCAGTTGTCTTTTCCAGCTTGGCTACCGATCTCTCAGCAAAATCAGCACGGGTCCCTGCCTCCTTGAGTTTATCCGTAAGAATCTTTATCTCTTCCTCATACTGGTCTTCCTTTTGAGAGTACTTTTCTTCAGCAGCACTCAGACAGGTCAGGCTCTGGTCCGTCAGTCTCATCTGCTCATCCATCTCTCGGCAACGGGACTCTGCAGGCTCAGCTCGTTCCTCTGGGTTCCCAGTCTCCCTCAATAATCACCAACTTAGGAGCCACCTCTTCATACTTTCTATCTGCCCCTTCTGCAATGTGCTGAGCTTCTTTGAGTTGTATTTCCTGGAGTTTCAGCTTTTCTTCATCTTTTAAAGCTCAGTTTTCAATAACCTTCATACCTCTCTCATTCTCATCGGCAGCTTTCTCAGCTTCCTCCAGCCTTTGCAGGGCAGTGGCCAGGCGCTCCTGAGCACGGTCCAGCTCCTCTTCAACCAGCTGGATCCTACGGTTCCAGGAAGCCACCTCAGCCCCAGCCTGTTCCCGAGCCCGCCTTTCTCCCTCCACTTCCCGCTGGAGGCGCTCGGTCCTCTTTCCAGCATCATCGGCCTGTGGCTGCGGAACCTGGATCTTGCATTTCACCGCCTCAATGGTGGTGATCCCAGCCATGGTATCCACCCAGCTCCTGCTCCCATCCAGTTTCCTGCCTCCTCCGCTCCACACTGCAAAGCTTCTCAGTTGAGAAAATTTTGATACCACAATTTGACAATGATAATTCAAAAACCAAAACTGTAGGCCAATTTCACTAATACTAATGCAAAACTCCAAGTAAATCAAATCCAGTAGCATATTAAATGATTCATAAGTAAGCTTTCTATTAAAACTATTGATGTGATTCAACAGTAGAAAATCTGTCAGCATAGTTCACTGCACCATTAAATTAAAGAGGGTAAAATCCATGATTATAGCAATAGATGCTGAGAAAGTATATGACAAAAGTAAGCTCTTTCCTAACAAAAATTCTAATTAAAAAATAAAATTATTTAACATGTTAAAGTTTAAGTAATCAATAGTAAATACTACAAATGGTGAAATATTGTAACCATTCCATTCAATTATGGAAGAGAAAAATCTTTAATTATTGTTAATTCAAATTTGTTAGACTTCCTAGACAAAGCTTCAACACAATAAACTTAAATACCTAATACTATAAATTCACAAAAGTAAACTGAATTATTCTTATTTACAAATGAATAAATAAGTTAAATGGTGTTTTAAACTAAAATATTACCATAGAATCCATGGGAACCTATTTATACTAATAAAAGGGTAATATGCTAATTAGACTGGACATCCTTCCGGACAAAGCCATGGTGGGGGGGGGCCGAGGCAGAGGTGGTTAGGGGTGACTGGGCCAGCAGGGGAGGACAGTTAAAGTGACCAGGCCAGCAGGGGAGGGCAGTTAGGGGAGACCAGGCAGGCAGGCAGGTTAGTGGTTAGGAGTCGGTGGTCCCAGATTGAGAGAGGGATGTCCTAAACTAGGATCAGGCCTAAACTGGCAGTCAGACATCCCCCAAGGGGTCCTGAAATGGAGAGGGTGCAGGCTGGGCTGAGAGATATATATTTATAGTTGTTATATGAACTTAGCATGAGAAATCTCAAGAAGTCAGAGACTCCAGAATCCTTGAAATAATCAAAAAACAAACCTGGCCCCCAAAACAAAAATATCTCACATGTCAGACAATGACAGAAAGTAAAATACGAATGACTTAGAAAAAATTGCAACTGGGAGGAAGTGTATTTTACGTAATTTCTTACCAGTCTTATAAAAGAAAAGATAGGTAACTCAATAGAGTAACTGAATTTAACAAACTATTTACAAGACAGGAATTAAAATGGAAAATGAGCAACTAAAAAATGTTTAATTACACAAGTGGTCAGAAATATGCACATTATAACTGCAGTGAGATTCCATTTTTTAAACATTAAACTCGTCTACAGTTAAAAACAAATAAACAAACTAAGTGTAACATCCAATGTTGGTAGAAAGCAAGTTGCTAGTCTTTGGGAATTAATGCAGCAACATTTCTTAAAACTAAAGTACTATGACTTGTGCCCCTGAGATTTATCCCGTAGACGTAAAATGTACACGCTCAGCACTGGCCTTGGTGCTATAATCCTAGTAAAATGCCTGCTGATGAGAGAACTATGAAATGTTATGTGACTGTGGAAAAGAATGTGCTGTGTATTGCTCAATGGAAAAATCAAACAGTAATTTAAAGTATATAATATGATTCCGTTTTCATATAAAATAAATCCTACATGTGTTTCGATGTTTCTGGGAACAAGAATAAAGGTGTGGAAATACCTATTAGGCTCTGTGTTTGTTGCTGTTGAATCTTTTCCTCTTTTAAACATTCCTTACATTATATATATATTTTTAATTTTAAAAAGTAAAAAATCAGCCCTAACCGGTTTGGCTCAGTGGATAGAGTGTCGGCCTGCGGACTCAAGGGTCCCAGGTTCGATTCCGGTCAAGGGCATGTACCGTGGTTGCAGGCACATTCCCAGTAGGGGGTGTGCAGGAGGCAGCTGGTCGATCTTTCTCTCTCATCGATGTTTCTAACTCTCTATCCCTCTCCATTCCTCTCTGTAAAAAATCAATAAAATATATATTTTTTTTTAAAAAAAGTAAAAAATCATACGGAGGCAAACAAAACAATATAGTACAAAATATACAAAGAACAAGCTAATTTTTGCCCCATCCCTTTTCTTTGATCCTTTTCGCCACTGATGCCCCTCTGGTAACATTGCTAACAGCCCAACGTGTGCCCTTCAGACCTGTATCTTTGCTTAAACAAATACAAATATATACAAGCATATCTCAGACTAACAGCTTGCTTATTCCTGGTGAATAGTCATGCTACACATAGGACTTGTGATGGCCTTTTTATCACTACGCCATCTATAGGGATATTCCTGATATGCAAGCTATATACAAGTGACACCCAAGAGGAGTATGTGTGTGTGTGTGTGTGTGTGTGCGTGTGTGTGTGTCTATGTGTGCATTTCTTGCCCATACCCCTCTGATTACTTCACATACACAATTTTAGTTGAGTGGATATATCAAAAATGTTTGGACAAATGTTGGAAGATGTGTGTGTGTGTGTGTGTGTGTGTGTGTGTGTGTGTTAGCTTGGATTGATTTTAGGTTTGTGTTATTGTTTCTGTATTTTTACTTGTCACTCTTCTCTCTGTGTCTTTCATAGGCCAGGATATTAATGTTAGATACCTCAGATGAGTAGAAATGGAAGATTAGAGAGATTGTCATTTTAAAATATTTTGTTTCATTTTTAAGATGAGCCATTCCTAGTTGTGTAATTTAGGTAATTTAGTAGAAAAAAATCTAAAAGAAAAATGAATTTATTTATACCGTGTACTATGTTGTTTCAAATTTTATTCTTTTTATTCCTATCATATTCCTATTATGTGTTACTCTATATATGTGAAGAGTAATTAAATATTTAGAATGTATGTGAGAAATCCATCTAGAGCAATGTAACAGGTTAATCAGAAATTGTGAACCAGAGGATGCTCAATAAAATGGCTTATTAATCCTAAAAATAATGAGACGAGTCATTTGACAAGAACAACACACAGTACCAGTTTATGGATGTATGGTCCATCAGTTCATTGAATTAATCTGTCTACCTATAAAGTCAACGGGGAGAAAATAACCCATGCGTAGACTGTTCGAATGAAAGGATGTCTTGAAACACCAAATACCAGCCTGGATATACTACCATTAGCTTTGCATGTCTACAGCTTGCAAGCTTTGAATACTTTGAAACAAGCATACTTCCTTTGGGAAGGTCCTTTGCCGGTTGTTGACACTAAGGTACAGTGTGTGCCCTGGGTAGTGGGTAAAAGCACAGGCTGGGATGCGGACTTTCTGGATTTACATCCTAGCCCCACCCCTCACTCTCTGTGTGACCTCTGTGCTCCATTCCTTATCTGTGCAGCAGGGGTAGGGATTGCATTGAACTCAGAGGTAATGGGGAGGATTCACTAACCTAATATATGCAAAGCACTTAGAACGGTGCTGGGCACCTGCTTAGTGCCATAGAAGTGTGTGCATTATTATTACTTTTGTTGTTGTTGTTAATACACTAGGCCAGTCTTCTGACTCAGAAGTTCCCTCCCCAGGAGAGCCCTCACCAACTCACCCAGGGCATTCCCAAACTGACTCTCCTGGCTCGAGCATCAGTCTAAGGCAGGGGTGGGCAAACTTTTTGACTCGAGGGCCACAATGGGTTCTTAAACTGGACAGGAGGGCCGGAACAAAAGCATGGATGGAGTGTTTGTGTGAACTAATATAAATTCAAAGTAAACACCATTACATAAGAGGGTACGGTCTTCTTTTTTTAGTTTTATTCATTTCAAACGGGCTGGATCCGGCCCGCAGGCCGTAGTTTGCCCACGGCTGGTTTAAGGTGAACAGCAAAAGATTCTGAGAAAGACAAGGGGGTGATATTAAATCAGGGAATTGGTGGAAATTTGAAGCCTAAACTATTTAGAAAGTTGGACAGTCACTATGACTCTTAGAGCTTCCTCTGGAAATTATTCCCCACCTTGTTCCTTGTCCCAGTTTCTTGCTTCTCAACTACCATGCATTAATTTTTTAACTAAGTGAAACTAATTTCTAAAATGAAAGTTAATAACATCTTAGCCAGAGACAAAAATAATCTAATATGGATAGAATATAGGAGCTTAATTTGAGATCCTATCATTGTATCTATTTTGGAGCAACTCGGTTGTTGGTCATGTGACTTCTATTCATTGGTTTATTATTGTGATTTGGTGTGTGTGTGGAGGGGGGTACATTTCAGATAGTTGCAGTAATTGTATGAGTCTCCTGGTAAGTGAAATACAGGGATAGAACCATTTTTTCCTGCCAACCAACACCCCCTTCCAACCTCCCTCATCCTGAACTTGAAATGATCTTTTCTCTTCCACCTGTTTCAGTCATTGAGTCTCAATCTTTAGATTATCTCTTTCATTATATCTTCTCCATTCCTATCACCAACTTTCCTTCTCACTGATGTTACCTCATAGCAGGATTACGATCATAGCTTCCTATCTTGATTTCCTGATTCCTCACCAATCCATTCTCTCTCAACACGAACAAGGCACTTCCTTCTCTCAATGTCATTTGTCTTCTCTTTTAAATTCTGACATGTCCAAAGGCTGGGACCATGATACAGTCATGGCTATATTTCCAGGTTTTAACTGTCTGCCCAGCACACAGCAACCGTACGGTCGGGGAATCTTCACTTTAAATTTGACTTCTGGGCTAAGAGTGCTGTCATCAAGCTAAATGCTTTTATTTGACAAAAATGAGCTTCCAAGCCTTTTGGGGTAATGTGAGCTTGTTTAGGAATCAGAGGCCTCCTTTGTTTTTGTCTCTTCAACCTTCTCAAATGTCGGCAGCATGTGCCAGGAGGAAAGTATAAATCTCATGCATGAGCACTCGGAAACCTGTTCCCCAACTGTTAGAGACAAAAAGAGTCCCTGAAGAAAAAGTGTCATGAATATAATCTGATCTTAATTTTGGAAATAACCATTTTGATGAGTAATTTATGCAAAAAGCAAGTCTTACAAGTGAGTCATTTCTTTGGTAGAACAATAGGTGGCAGCAAAGGGGGCTAATCTTGGCTCCACACTTCTCGCAGTAATTAAAACTGAAAATTGCTTTTTGTAGACCATTCTGAATCCCGTCTAAAAATTAACAGAATTTCTAAAAACTGGGGTGCAATTACATTATAAGGCATTCGGCTTTTGAAATAATGTTCCTAAGACAAATAGGCAGAGATGTGGATCTTTAAGAGCTCTTTAGAATGCTCCCTTTAAAAAAAAAAAGTTACCCTTTGGTAGGTCTAAAATTAAGAAAATAAATCAATTGAATAGATGCTGGGCTTCCAAAAAGATGCTCACAGGACCTCTCTCTTAACATCAGCCAATTTTTTTCTTCCTACTAAGCAACCTGTCTATCACAGCAACATTTCAACGTTTTTTAATCACTAAATTTAATTGATTATATAGCTTCCTGTGTATTTTTTTTCTAAATCCAGAACTAAGATTTTTTACAGAAAATATTACATTTAAATAAAGAGCATTAAAGTTTTATACTATGTGAAAGAGTTTACCAATTCTTGGAAAATGAAGAGTGATGGCCATTTTCCTAATCATTTCAAACGTTAAGGTTCACCTTGACATGAATTACCTGGGTAATTGACTAACTTGTTAATTTTATTATTGATGTGTTTGTAGTCGTGACAACTCTTTCTTTTAGAGAAATCTTCCTGTCACCTGTCATCTTGTTTGCAGAGATGATTAAAGGCGGAGGGAGGCAGAAAGGACGAAGATCCTCTGTGCACCCAATGAGGGGCAGAAGGAAAACACGGAATCTGAACGGCTCACTGAAGAAGCCCCAGCTGTCCCCGCACTAAGGACAGTTACCGGCCGCACGCTGGATGCTTAGACTCCAGTGTAACTACTGGGATGGGTTTGAATGCTTTTCAAGTGGAATGGTCTTTTTTTCTCCTTTAAAGGAGGTCATCTGTGCTTTTAGAAACAGAACTTGCGGGATGGCCCACACACATTGTGTTGTTGTTTTAAAACTGGAAATGTGGAGGGGCAAAATTTGCTGGGTAGCAGAGGTAATTTCAAGAGGAGATTCAACTCACATGGAGTCTTAAATGTGCAATCGGTATTTTGTCCCCCACTCCTGCTAATGGCACCTCTCCCTGCCTCGGACCTGTGTCCTCCTACATTTTCTTCCTACTCTTTGAAGCTTATGTTCAGATTCCCATATTCATACCAAATATAAATAACATAGGAAGGTAACAGCCTTAGGTTCAAGTTCTACAAATGTCAGGCTCCTAGCTCTCAAGTGGAGGGGGGCTCACAAGGCGTGGAGTGGAGGAGAGTTCAGGGCATTGAACTCCCATCAGGCCTTGTACTTGCTCCTTCCTCTGTTTAAATAGCAAGTAGCTGAGACCTGCAGCTACACCCAGCTGAGACCATCCCTGCAGCTACACACAGCTGAGACCTGTAGCTACACACAGCTGAGACCTGCAGCTACACACAGCTGAAACCATCTCTGCAGCTACACACAGCTGAAACTATCCCTGCAGCTACACACAGCTGAGACCATCCCTCAAGCTACACACAGCTAAGACCTGCAGCTACACACAGCTGAGACCATCCCTGCAGCTACACATAGCTAAACCATCCCTGCAGCTACACACAGCTTAGACCTGCAGCCACACACAGCTAAGACCTGCAGCTACACACAGCTGAGACCATCCCTCAAGCTACACACAGCTAAGACCTGCAGCTACACACAGCTGAGACCATCCCTGCAGCTACACACAGCTAAACCATTCCTGCAGCTACACACAGCTGAGACCTGCAGCTACACACAGCTGAGACCATCCCTCAAGCTACACACAGCTAAGACCTGCAGCTACACACAGCTGAAACTGTCCCTGCAGCTACACACAGCTGAGACCTGCAGCCACACACAGCTGAGACCATCCCTGCAGCTACACACAGCTGAAACCTGCAGCTACACACAGCTGAGACCATCCCTGCAGCTACACACAGCTGAGACATGCAGCTACACACAGCTGAAACCATCGCAGGTGTGGCCATGATACGGGTCTCTGAGGCGAGTAACCTCTGTATCACTATAATGCACATCTGCAGCCAATACAATCAGGAAGCGAAACAAACAAGCAAAAAACCAAGCTCATAGATGCAGAGAATGTATTCGTGGTTGCCAGAGGTGGAGGGTTGGGGTGGGCGAAATGGGTTAAAAAGTACAAACTTCCAGTTATAAAATAAGGCATAGGCTGTGATGTACAGTGTGGTAACTACAGTATTTTGTCCCTTACTCCTGTTAATACTGTGTCTTGGATTTGAAAGTTGCTAAGAGAATAAGTCTTAAAAGTTCTCATCACGTGAAAAAATTAATTTTTGAAATGATGTAGTAAAACATGGTAACTGGACTTATTTTGGTGATCATTTTGCAATAGATACAAATATCAAATCATTATGTTGTACTCCTGGAACTAATGTAATGTGTCAATTATGTCTCAATAGAAAACTTTTGGAAATTGTTTGACAATGGTCTGAAGCACAGAGGTTCCCATATGGAAATCAGACCTTCTCTAATGAAGTGGTTTTCAGAAACAAGCTCACCAACAACACTGATGCCTCTGAGGACTTCGTGTCTCAGAAGAGAACATCTGGGCTTTTTCCTGCTTGTGGGTTCCTATCCCACAGCAATGGCACGTCCCAAATGGAGGAAACCCTAAAGTCAAAATGTGGCTTAATAACAAGGGCGAGATGGCGAGATCCGTTGAAATACTGAAAAGGCAATGGACACAAAGGAAAGAAGAAAGGAGAGTCATAATAAAGGAATTTTGTTGTGGGAGCAGGAAGAATCACACTCCAGGGCTGCCATGTCTAGCCAAAAACATGTGGAAACTATTCCTGGTCAGCTCGCGATTGGCACCTGAACAATAACTGTGGATGTCGGGTCACTATCAGGCCCTCCTGCCACCGGCTTCCGAACAGGAAGAAGAGGAAGCATCTGAATTGGGTTTCAAAGGGTGACAGCAGTGTATTCGTCCTCCCATGTCTGGTTATCTCTCAAGGAAAATAAATCCGGTGCCACCTGGATCGCCACCAGGACAGGTGATGACCCACAGATGGATGCGTGCCGCTTTCTGTTCGCCGGAGCTCTTGTGGGAAAGGAGAGATGCGAGAGCACGATTCTATCACTTACAAACAGGAGCAGAGAAAGCACGCTGACATACTTTTCACCGCAGATTTAGGATGCGTCAGAGCACACTGAAGTCTGCGGGAAAAGCAGTCTGTGAGACAGAAATTAAACCACAGCGTTGGGACATCTTTCAGCTCTGCACAGTGCAAGCAATCGGTCACAGTCTTGAACAGATCCCCTCAATAAAGCAAAAATGGAAATGCAAGGGGTAGGCCAATGTCTCTCAGTGGTCAAGGCAGGGATCCGAATTGAAAACATATGTGTCTTGGTTTGGAGAACCAGATCTCCTCCAAGCCATTCAAGTAGCTGAGACCTCCGGGGATTTCAGGATGCAGAGAGAATATTTGTTGGACTCAGGGAACTGTAATTATGAGAATAATTATAAATTATTATTGGATGTATATTAGGTGACTGTGACTGGGTTAAGCTTGTCATGTGAATCCCATAATTCTCACAAAACCCAATGGGATACACCCCAGAGGTCCACAGTTATGGACCAAAACCCTTGGGGAAAGAATGAATTTTGGAATCCCAAATGTTTTGGATTCTAGAAAGACAATATGGTACATAGACCATATATTTTTTAACCCCATTAGAAGTGTTTTTAGAGCAGGATACTGAAATCAGACGATAATATATACAAATTAAACCATATAAACATTTACACTAGAATGGGATAAAAGAAGACAAAAACAGGTAATGTTTTCGCACCAAATAAAATTGCTGTAAATCTTAAAAAATATTTTCCTAGATATTTTGGATTTTAAATTTGCTTATGAAGATTTTAGACCCAGTTTTTCCTAAAATTTATATCTAACATTAGTGTGGTACATTTGTCACAATTAATGAGCTAATGTTAATATAAAATTATCAACTAAAGGTCACACTTTATTTAGATTTTCTTAGTTTTAACTAATATCTTTTTCCTTTTCCAGGATATCCCATCACATTTAGTTGCCATGTCTCCTTAGGCTCCTGTGGGATCTAATAGCTCCTCATACTTCCCTTGTCTTTGATGACCTTGAATTTTGAGAAGTGCCAATCAGGCAGCTTGTAGAATGACTTTCAGTTGGAATTAGTCTAATGTATTTCTCAGGGTAGGACTGGAGTAGTGAGCTTAGGGGAGGAACACAGAGGTGAAGTATTGTCATTATCACATCATGTATTGGGTATATACTATCAACATGACACATCACTGTTGATATTAACCTTGACCATGCGGCTGCAGTAGTGTTTGTCACGTTTCGATATTGTATAGTTACACTTTCCACTTTTTCCCCTCTCAACACTCATTATACCAAATCCACATTTCAGGAATGGAGAATTATATCCCACTTTACCAAGGGTGGAGTATCTGTGTAAATTATTTGGAATCCTTCTGCCCAAGAGATTTGCTGAGTCTCCTTTATTTATTATTCTTTTAATCACATATGGATTTGTGGAAGTTTATTTTATACTCTGGGTTATAATCTAACATTATTTTGTTTATTTTGTTTAAATAATTTCAACTTCGGTCTTTGGGAGTTCTAGCAATAAACTCATCTTATCCCCTGCCCAAACCCTAGAATCAGTCATTTCTTATTGAGCTATGATCCTTTTACTGAAGAATGATATTAGGAACCAAGATCTAGGTGTTCGATGTGCTCATTGCTACCAGAGGATTTCCAGGGCCCTTGTTTAATCTTTACCTCCAGGAAGAAAGAGGAGGTATCTAGTTTTTAAGCCTGTGTTCCCCAGAATTTGTAAGATGAGAAATATCAAACCTATGTGGGAGCTGAGGACACATACCTAGAATTCTGCACATTATCCACATGCAATGCTGGCATAGTCTCTTCTTCATATCTTATTTTCCTTTGCAAAATAAATATTAATGCAATAATTTCTGCTTTCTCAGAGAGAGACAGAATGATAGATCTAGTAAGAAGCCACTATTAAGGAAGAAGAAGCCTCTAATGATGGGACTAAAACAGCACAAAATAAGTTCTCACAGGAGACCTGAACCACTCAAAACTTCCTTTGTGTGATACAAAACAGTGTGCTTTGATGGTGGGACATGGGAAGAAGCTAGAAGAGGCTTGGGGAGGGCATGCTATTTTCTTCCCTGCCGAACAGTTCCAGTGACTTAGCATGTGACAAGCTCTCAGTTATTATCCAAATGAAAATGCCTTTCTGAAGCATGGCATGTCTGCAAGTTGTAGAAATGACAGCCAGTCCGAGAAAAAGCTTTTAGCACATTCCCAGCGGTAGCTGAACATGAAATGTGTGGCCTCTCTCTGTTCTGCTGAGAGGTTATTAATGGAGACCTGCGGTGTGATTATGTTATTTTTGAGGGTGAAGGAGAATTTAGCGTGTCTTTAGCCTTATTTTGCTTCAGTGTTGCTTATATCCTTATTCTACAAAGGAACCAAATTTAAAATTCACAGAAATGCATAATGCATAAAATCACAATGTCATAGAGGATCAAAACCAATTTTGATGTTTTGGAGAGTAGAAAATAACATTTAGGCAAAAGTAGATTTAACATACGGTATCTGAATTATGCTATGGGCAAGGTAGCTGGTTTGATTTGTGAGAAACAAGTTCCTGGTCAGCAATGCAGGCCCAACTTCCAAATGTTCTCAAGATCTGGCCTGTCACAGAACATGCCATACCACTGAAACGCTAGGACAGTGATGGCGAACCTTTTGAGCTCGGCGTGTCAGCATTTTGAAAAACCCTAACTTAACTCTGGTGCTGTGTCACATATAGAAATTTTTTGATATTTGCAACCATAGTAAAACAAAGACTTATATTTTTGATATTTATTTTCTATATTTAAATGCCATTTAACAAAGAAAAATCAACCAAAAAAATGAGTTCGCGTGTCACCTCTGACACGCGTGTCATAGGTTCGCCATCACTGCGCTAGGACTTGGACTTAAGGCACCAAATGCCAACTTGCGTACTCTCAAGTAAGAGAAAGCCACTAGACAGATTCTCGGAGCCGTCACCCAGAAGCCAGCTGACTCAACACTGTTGAGACAATCGGTGGTGTTATTACCAGGTCAAGCCCTTCTTACCAACATAAAACAAGGAATTCTAGAACGCCCAAATGGGAATGCATGACACACACCAGTCCTTCCAAGTTGAAAGTGCAAATCAGTGGCACTGCATAGAATATAGGATCTGCTTATTAACCTGCTTTGCTGGAAGTCTGCAGAAACAAGGACATTTTGCTCTGAAATGACAAAACTGCTGATTTCAGGATAGGGCTGTCTCATAGGTACTTTCCAAGTCATTTTTCAGAGCCCTGGCTAAGTGCCCCTCATGCTGGAGATGTGACTCAAATAGGGAACAAGGCTGATGGCTGTTGCTACCTGCAGGCTCTTTCCTTGTCCTGGCTGCTATGCATCTGAGAGGAAAGAGATTAGAATACCATCAAAATTAATGGGATGCTGTTTTCATGTCAGCAGATACAATTTCATGGAGGTTTCATAAACAACTGCAAACCCATCTACCCTAGTGACGGGTTATTGCAGGTCGTTGAGTCTGTACGGCTTGTCATTCAGGACGAGGCCCATTTCCTGGTCATTTCTGTGTGCCTGCTGCCTTTCATGGTGGCTCATCTGGAGAATTACCCCACTTCATAATACTTAAACAAACCAGGCCTGGTAAAAGCAGACACTGAGATTTGGACTGTCATGAGAACAGCATTCCTTATTTTTTTTTGTCTTGATTCCCCACATCACAAACAACAACTCGACATATTGTAACAGAGAACCGGAATAAATCAAGCAACGCTCAGAAAGTTTGGAGTCACTCTTTATTCACCGCGGTGGGCTCAGAGAAAATGAATTCAAATCCTAAGCAAAGCTACAAGCAGAACTTCCCTTTTTATTAAAGAGCCAGCCCGATGTGTGCTTAGTGGTTATCTTGCTGGTGGCCTTGGAAACGACACAGTTCTATCCAATTAAAAAATGCACCTGGCATGGCATTGAGAGTATGGGCGTGTCTAGTCTCTGGCCTACAAGGTCAGCCAGCTAAGTTTATCTTCCTCATTATTCAAGCAGGCTAGAAAACAAAGTTATTTTTTTAAGAGGCCATCTAAAAAATAGCAAAGAATTCCAAACAGTAGTTTTACAAAATAGGGGTTAGCCTTCTCAATAACAGCTGGTTTCCTGTGGCAGGCACTATTCTAAGTGCTTTGCATCCTAATTTATTGAACCATCACAGCAAACCTACACAGTTCTACTGTCACCTTTACACAAATGAGTAAACTGAGGCACAGGGGCAGAAAGTAACTTGCCCAAGATGCTGTGCCTGAGCCCTGACCTGAAGTCGCACAGCTGCCTATCTGGAACTGGACTGTCAATCACCCCCACATCCCTCACCCGCCTACCCACCAGCTATTCAAGGTGCAGATGAGCTTGCAGGAAGATGCAAAACTGCCCCCCCTCAAAATTTTTGGCATTTCAGTACCTAAGTAGCTTATATCTCTTGATTACTACAGCTGTTTACCAAGATCCACTTTGTTGATAATCAACTGAAATTTCCATCTGTTTTTATATGTTTAAAATAAATCCCTTCTTAAAACATTCAACTTTGAGAATTTCAAATGCCTCTAGTAATGTGAGCTAGATTTCACCTTCTAAGGATACTATTTGTAAGCAAAGTTGCTGTCCATCCACCTGGAAATCCTAGAATAAAATATTCTGACATAATTAAGTCTTTCTGCGTCTTTATTGTATGTGTCTAAAATACAATTAAGTACTTTTTGCTGCGATGGAGAGAACAATGCCTGCTTCCATCATAAGCCCGGCCTCGCCCAGCATTCAGGCAGGTCAGCAGGCTCCGGGGTGTGCTCCCTCCTCTCGTTGTGAATTTCTACAGGAATGAGTGCAATTCCCTTGAAGGCCTTCACAGCACTGAAACCTCGCTTCTGCTGACAGCCTTGGTGGTGCAGCTGTCTTTGACTGTGGTCGCTGTTCTCTGCGCAGCGGCAGGTCTCTGCCGCCTCCTGCCCCCAGGCCCAGCCCTGCCCAGCGGGATAGAGGCTGCACCAATGGTCAAAGGTCCCAAGGCCTCAGCAGACCTGCTTTCAACCATGACATGCCTCCCGTGTCACAGTCCTCGAATCCTCTCGCTTCACCTGCATCAGGTCCTCCTTTGTCCAAAAGCTGTTTGCTGATTCATTGATTCCCTCGGTCAACAAAGCGTTCCAGGCGCTGCGGGCGGCAGGCGCTGCCCAGACACCGTGGAGCCTCCCCCAAATTAGCCAAGTGGCGTCCAGCTGGAAATCGCGCTGGTCTGGTTGGGATTAAATACGAAGAATGTCGGCAAGGCCTTCGGCGCCTGGGGCATGGCTGCCTTAGGAACTGACCCAGGCCTGCCCTTCCCTCCTGGCCTGAGAGGGGAGCGAGCTCCTTTTCAGCCCCCAGGCCCCGTCATCTCTGGGAACCAAAGAGGAACAACTACTGAGCACAGGGAATCGGAGAGTGTGCTGACGGGCACAGGCGGGGGGGTGATTTTTTTTAACGCTGGATGGAAAGCTTCTCAGAGGCGGGTTTGATCGTTTATATTTGACCAGAATGGAAGGAAGCGGATGTCACAAGTAGACAACAAAAGAAAGGGCGCCCTGGGCTCTGGAGGAGGTGCGTGGCCGTCCAGGGGGAAATCAGAGGCGCGTGCCCTGCCCGGGGGCTCTCGTGAAGCTTGGGGTACAACTGAAACACCTTTCTCCCCTCTTCAATGGGGTGGGGAGCTGGGTCCGCAGCTTCTAGAATGACCCCCATCAATGCAAGCCGGTTTCCTTCCTCCTCCATATTTCTCGGGGTCCTTCTCGCATCTCAGCGCCCCGCCACACGCCCGCCCCCCTACACATACACACACATCTGACCTGGAAGCTGAGCATTCCCTGTGTTTTCTACTGGCTCCTGCTGAAGGTCCCACAGTGAAATGAACAGCCCTGTTTTCTGTCTTCAGGACGCAAGGGATGTCACAGGAAAAGAAGCAGCATGCTGCTTGGTGTCTCGAGCTGTAATCCAGGACAGTCGCTCTTCACGTATCACCTGCCACAATAAGAAAAGCAAAAACAAAACACGCTCCCATGTTTATTCACACAGGCCTTCCCTGGAGCCTCCACTTCCTGCCCGGGCCCTGCCTCCTCTCCCTCCTCTTCCCTCACTCACTTCCCACACATTCCACCTCTCCTTCTTTGACTTTTCCCCTGTATTTTTTTCGATTCTCCTCCCTGACAGAGGATTGCTGTGGCAGGTTGAGCGCTGTGTTCACTGCCTTAGCCGCTTCACCCGGCTTCCCAGGTGGCCCAGGCAGTCAGATCCAGGAGGAATCTGCTCTGCCTCCAACCAGCGCCACCGGAGCTTTGCAGGCGAGACAACGCGATCTGCATGCACCGTGTGCAACTGTCACCGTTAAGAAAGAATAAAAGATATAAAATATGGAAACATCAGTGTGAGCACACAAACACTTGCTAATAAAATTATTTTTGAATAGCATATGCATCCCACATTCATAAATATTGAAAAAGGAATTTTTCAGGGTGGAAAAGATAGGTTTAGGAAATTTTAGAAGTTAAGAGGACCATGGAAAAAGCACAGGGCTGCAGAGCAGCAGAAGTTGTATTTCCATAGAATACGGAAGCTGAAAAGCTGCAACAGGTACATTTCCATAGAATGAGAGAGCTGGGAACAGAAAAATGTCTGTATTTACAAAATAAGAGGAAGGAAGCCCTTCATCCAGAAGGAGAAGAAGAAAGCCCAAAGGGAATAGGAAACAATAAAGAAGGAGGGGGAGAGATCACATGTCCCATGTGAGGTTGGACCTTTGAGCTCAGAAGTTACTATAGTAACCAGTCCAAGGGAATAGTGATCAATCACAGGGGATATCAAGGCACAAAGATCTGTAGCCTTTATAAACCACGGGGAAAAGGAAGTCAGTGAGATTCTTCCCCCTTCCCCACGTGGGTGGGAGTCTGTGCCGTGAGAATCTTTCCCTTCCCCACGTGGGAGTCTGTACTTGTTCTTCAATAAATTTCCACCTTTGCTAGACCACCTCCTGTCCGTGGATTCATTCTTTGACTCCAGTGGACAAAGAATCCGGGACATCCTGCCCAGGGGAACACAGCATGTTCCAGTACAGAAATTGTGCTTCAATATGATGATGATGCATATTTTCAGGAAGGGAAGCATGTGACATGCCAGTATTACCAGTACTAATATTAAAATGTAGGACATACATAGTTTTTAAAAGTTTCTGAAATAAAATCTGATTCAAACTAGTCCCTATCATCGAGTCTTGATTTTGGCTTCTGCCAGTAATAACATTATGCCCCACCAACTCCCTAGCCCCACTGTACTGACACCGCTTAAAGAACAGGCTGTGTGTGTCCTTTTGGTCTCTCTGGCTTTATAATGCTGATCCCTAAGCCTGGCAGGCTTCCCATGTCAGCCTTCCCTCCCAACACCATTTCCTCTTCCATCCCCTGAACACATACCAACACCTGCACGTACATACAGTGTGCATGCATAGCACTAACAAGTGCTTTACTCTGTTTATTGGATAAATGGATGCATTAATGAGTAAAAATGTATTGTGGATACATTACTAAGTTGCTATGTGATGGAGGAGAAGTAAAACTAATAAACTCTGATTGACCATCCCAAATCTGTGGGCTAACTTGTCCCCTTGTAAGAATGGTAGCTGCATGGTCTGTTCTGTCCCCCCGCCCCCCCCCCCCCAAAAAATATGATTTCCCAAATGCTGTCTGATGACCTGGCATTAACAGACTATAGCTTTCTTTGTTCTAGAAGCTTCTTTAGTCAATGAAAAATTATCCATTACAAATGCTCAGAGAAGTTAGGTAGGGCTGAAAATAGGTGATGGAATTTAGCCATTGGGAGATTATTGTTGGTTTTTTTAGAACAATTTTTATTGTTGTGAAGATAGTTACATTGTAAAAGGTTGAAAATAAAAGGTCATTCTAAGAGTGATTGATGATTTCTGGTTGTAGAAGGTAGTTTACAGACCAAAGACAGTGACGGTCTGTTAATGCCAGGTGATCAGACAATTGTTCACCCTCACTCCCTCTTTCTAGAAACTCTGTCCTGATATCTGTATCCCACTCTCTCCTCTGTCTAGTAACCCTGTGACATTCCTGCTCTTTCATTTCTTGGATTGTCCTTTGTAAACTGACTGTGTGTTAGGGATCCCAGACTAGGATCATCTAATCTTGGGCCAAATAATCTCCCTTGGAGATACACTCCTATTGCCTTCCTTACATACAAATTATAATTATGTTTTTAGTTCTCACCTGTTTTCCAGCCTCTAAACCAAAATTTCTAATAGTCTCCTGGGAAAATAAACTTTAATATTGTGCTACTCCAAATTAGCATCTAGAACAAAATTTGTAACACGCCTGCCTCCACATGCAGAATGCCAGCATACATCTCCATCAGAGAGGAAGTGTATCTAGTTTTAAAAGCATGGACTGTGGCCGCACACCTGTTAAAATGTCACTCTCTTCACTACTGGTTCTGTGACTCTGGACAACTGCCTAGCCTGTTTCACTTTCTCACATGTAAAGTGGGGATTATAATAGCACTCTCTTCTTAAGATTGTTATAAAAATACTAGTGGCCCGGTGCACGAAATTTGTGCACAGGGGAGGGTGTGTTCCTCAGCCTGGCCTGCACCTTCTCCAATTTGGGACCCCTCAAAAAATGTCCTGCCAGTTTACAGGGATCGGGCCTAAACCAGCAGTTGGACATCCCTCTCGTAATCCGGGACTGCTGGCTCCTAACCGCTCACCTGCCTGCCTGCCTGCCTGATTGCCTCTAACCACTCTGCCTGCCAGCCTGCTCGCCCCCAACTGCGGCCCCCCCTGCCAGCCTGCTTGTCCCCAAATGCCCCCCCCCCACCAGCCTGATCACCCCAAACTCCCCCCCCCCCCCCACTGGCCTGCTTGTCCCTACCTTCCCTCCCCACTGGCCTGCTCATCCCCAACTGTCCCCCTGCTGGCCTGCTCACTCCAAACTGCGCCCCCCCCACTGTCCTGATCACCTCCAACTGACCCCCACTGTTGACCTGCTTACCCACAACTGGCCCCCCTGCTGGTCTGATTACCCCCAACAGCCCCTCCCTCCACCAGCCTGATCACCCACAACTGCCCTCCCCTCTTGGCCTCTAACCGCCTCTACCTAGGCCCCGCCACCATGGCTTTGTCCAGAAGAACATCTGGAAGGTCTCCTGGAAGGTCTCCCAGTCTAATTAGCATATTACTGTTTTATTAGTATAGATATATTTGTCTGTAAATATGATTATGATTGCAGATATGAATAGGACCAGGTAAAATTTTATAGAATGGGCCTTTTATTACAGATGGTTTTCCATGTATGCATTTTTTCTAAAGAAGTAAAAATTACTTTAAAAAATGTTTCAGGAAGACTTTGAGAAATTTACAGTATCTGCTTTTCTTCCAAGAAAGTTGTCACTTTTATGCCAGAGTGAGAAATATTTGTATGCTTTGTATGTCAGCATTGGCCACTGTGACTGGGGGGCACTTAGCTTGACTTGAGAGTAATTATCTTGCTCACTGGCTGGGAGGGAGGGTGTGTGGCAGAGGAGATAAATACTGGGTTCTGGATTATTCATAAATTGCTGACTTTCTGGATTGATTGTTCAAGCCCCTCCTTCTATTGATGTCCACCTTCTGTTGACAGACATCTACCCTGGGAGAGAAATGAGATGAAACTCTCTTTCTTGTCTTTGTAAAAAGCATTTGAATTCCTAAGGTGTGATAAGGCCACCCAGCCATCCACAGTCAAGGTACACATTTTCATGGAGGATGTTCCCACTCTTGAATAAATTAAAACAATTTTTTTCTTTTAATTTAAACTTTCTTCTATAACTGTTTTCTTGTTACTTAAAAGCTAGTTTGTTTGTTTTTTGAAACTGCTTCCAAAGCTTTTCAAGCTGTATATGTCCTTGGAATGAATTTATAAATAAGAATTGAGCCCGGCAGGTGTGACTCAGTGGTTTAGCATCAACCTATGAACCAGGAAGTCACAGTTTGATTCCAGGTCAAGCCACATGCCCAGCTTTTGGCCTGATCCCCAGTACGGGGTGTGTAGGAGGCAGCTTATCAATGGTTCTCTCTCATCATTGATGTTTCTATCTCTCTCCCTCTCCCTTCCTCTCTGAATCAGTAAGAATATATTTTAAAGAGAGAGAGAGAGGGGAGAGTGTATATGTTTGTAAATAAGAAAACATGTATTTGATGCTCTTAGAAAGTCTTATTTTCTTTCATTAAAACTTGTACAGTATAGGGAACTCCATAGATTCTCTTAATTTGAAGAAAGTTAGAGGGAAAGGTACTAATTTAGAGTTCCTTGGGGGAAAGTATCACTTATGTATTTTTTTTAATGTTTATTTTTTTAAATCAAAAACTGAAATATTTTCTATTCAGAAAATATATTTGGATCTAAATATCTTCTATAATTTTAACCCTAAAATATCAATTTAAATATTTTAAAAATGGTTGGGATGTTTGTTTTTTTTAAATAAGTTAGGTTACTGGAGTTCTACATGTTACTGGATCACCTGGGGTAATTTTCTGATTGGAAAATTAAGAATTATAGTCAGAGGGAAGGACATTAGAATTTTAAAAGAACATATTCAATTTACTTTAGAAGCCGAACCTCTCTTATCATGTGACTTGTTTTGTCTGTTTGTTAAACTATATTATCACATAAGCATTGCTGCTATTGGGAAAAACAGTGACAGTTGATTTGGGTCATTTGAATGGCCACTTTCTGTTTTAATTTGTATGTTCGTTTTGACTCTGTCATATGCTCAATCTTCAGTGGAAGTCATGAGAACCTATTATTTTTGCCTGCTCCCTCCTTTACGTTGGAAATATTCTTTTTTACCCAGAAGAACCTTAACTTTGATGTAAGGGATTGTTTCTGTTGCCAACTTTTTTCTTCCTTGCCAAGTAAGAGAGTTGTGAACTCTTCAGTGATACCTTCCCCAGGATATTTGCAGATGTGGTTGGGAAAAGTCATTTCATCCCCGACCTTTACATGTCAGGTGCTGGGGTGCCTGGGTGCCACCTGGCCTGCGCCCCAGCTCTCTCTCCCTCAGATCACCAGTGGCAGGCAGCCGGCACACTGGTCAGGGGTTGTTGCCTGGCCTGCTGCCCAGCTTTCCGATGGCGATCACCGGCTGGGGGGTGGGCAGAGGCGGCCTTTGCCCACCCCCCAGCTCTTGCCTGCCACCTGGGTTGCCGATCACCGTTCTTCTGTCTTTCCCCTTTAACCTCCCATCATTGCACCATATGCAAATTAACCACCATCTTTGTTGGTGGTTAACCGCCATCTTTCTTGGCAGTTAATTTGCATATCACCCTGATTAGCCAATGGGAAGCGTAGCGGAGGTAGGGTTAATTACCCTTTTTGTGTTTTATTAGATAGGATAAACAGGTTATTCATGTAAAATATTTGGAAAAGTGTTTCCATGAATTGAATGTTTGTGTCCTCCTAGATTCATAGGTTGGAATCTTAAATCCTCGGTGTGATTGTATTAGGAGGTGGGCCTTTGGGAGGTCACGATGGTGGAGCCCTTATGAATTGGATTATCGGCCTTAAGAAAAGACATTACAGGGTTCACTTCCTCTCTATCTGCTCTCCACCATGTGAGGACACAATGAGAAGACGGCTGTCTGCAAACCAAGAAGCATGTCCTTGTAAGAATTTACCAGGCGGCTGAAAAATACACAGGAGTACCCGGAGATACAGGAAAAAACCCTTTATTTCCTGATGAATTAGTACCATGACCCAGGGGAGCCTGTTTCCCAATCCTGAGCAAACCCATATGGAGGAAGCTTTCTCTTTACCCTTTGGTTTCTTTGTCCCCCAAATAAGGATCAGACTTCCGGACCTTTCGCAGGCTTTGCAAAAAGCCCCGTGTGTTGGGACAGGGGCCATGAGACCACACCTAAAGACCTGGCCTGGTGCCAGCACTGATAACCCCCTCTGGGGATTGTGTATGGTTCATGGTTTATGGCCTCTGTAAAATGTGAATATTTAGGTAAACAGGTCTTGCGAGACCAGATAATTAAGGAAGGGGCAGTGACTTGATTATAGGCTAACAAGAATGTGCATTAGGTTACTGATTAACTAGGTACAGAGTCATATTGCTAGTCCCCTTCAAAAAATGTATTTTAATGTTCCCCATCATCCTCACTAGACATGGGATCTGCCAGTACCCTGTCCTTGGACCTCCCAGCCTCAAGAACTGTGTGAAATAAATTTCTGGTGTTTGAGCTCCCCGGTCTGTGTTACTCTGTTATAGTAGCCCGAGGGGACTAAGACAAGTGTCTAACACAGGGGTGGGCAACCTTTTTGTGAGTGCGTGCCAAAACCAGCAAAATCTCTGACTCAAAATTCTTCTGCGTGCCAACCCTAATTTTTTGAGAACATGTTACGCCTACTTGATATCTCTTAAGGTGTACGTATGTGAAGAACCTTGAAGGAATAATAAAATTCATTCGAGTGACAAAAACACAGTATATGATGATGAAAAATACATTTATTTTTTAATGTATACATGTTATGTAAAATTATTTATTTATCTAAGATGCACCTACACTGAATTTATCAGAAAAATAAAAAAGTCGATATTAAGAAAAAAAATTGTAAATGGAAGATTATAAGAGGGTTTCGAGTGCCAGCAAAGTTTACCGGTGTGCCATGTTTGGCACGCATGCCAGGGGTTGCCCACCCTGGTCTAACACATAGTAATCACTCTAAAATTTGGCTATCATTAGTCATTTACCACAACATATTTACTATTTAATCCTACACCCTTCCCACGGAACACTGAGATTCTTGATGGTAGGAACTACTTCTCAGTCATCCTAAGCAGCTCCCAGAATGTGGAAGATGGTCAGTGAAAGGTATGTTGAATAAATGAAAACCTGACCTGCATCTGTGTTCTCAAATTAATTGATGGGAACCTCAGTCCTTCTGTCAACTCCCCCCGGTCATCAATCTATGTGTGTTCTTCCAGGGCCTCTGTCCCCATCTCTGCTGCCACTGAGGGTCCTCATCACATCTCCCCAACTAGGTTCTCTGTCAAGGTCATGATGTGGGAGGGAAACCAAGATGGCGGCATAGGTAAACACCGGAGTTTGCTGCCTCGAACAACCACTTCAAAAATACAACTAAAAGACGGAACGGACATCACCCAGAACCACAGGAAGGCTGGCTGAGGAGAGACTCTTCAACTAGAAGGAAAAACAACAGCATTACGAGGCTTAGAGGAGGCGCAGTGTGGAAAATTTAAAGGTACGGTGGTGCGGCGGTGCGCGCGCAAAGCGGGCTGGTGGCTGAGGGCGCGGTTGTCGTTTTCAATCAGGAGTGAGTCTCAGACTCTGGGCTACAGATCCGGGCGAGTCTCTAGGGACCCAGACTCAGACGGGAGAAGCGGGACTGTCTGGCTATGGTCCCTCCGAGGTTTGCAGCAGTTGTGGGGACAGAGAGGCAGAGCCCCTGGAGACGGACTGAGAGCAGCCGTAGCTGCTCCCTCCCCCCGCCCTGTTGAGCCCACCCCACCCAAGCCCTGCTCAGAGCCATTTGCCGATCACCTCAGGCAAAGGCTGGACTAGCGCCTCTCCAGAGGACTGAAGTTTTCCACACAGCTGATTCCTACAGCCAGTCGGCCTGGTGGTCAAATCCCTCTAGTGTTAACTACAACAATTAAGGCTTGGCTAGAACAAGACTGCGCACAAAGACCACAAGGGGGTGCACCAAGAAAGCATAAAAGATGCGGAGACAAAAAAAACATGACAGAAATGGAGGATATGGAGCTAAAATACGCAATTTTGAGGGCTTGCTATAAACTTGAGCAGAGCCTCACGAAAACTAATGAGACCCTCGATGCTACGATAAAGAAATTAGAAAGTAAGCATACACGGACTGAAATAAAGAATATTATACCCAATAGCAGACCAGAGGAGCACAAGAATCAAACCAAAGATTTGGCAAAAAACACCCAACTGGAAAAGCAAAATGAAAAAAGAATCCGAAAGTGTGAAGATAGTGTAAGGAGCCTCTGGGACAGTTTCAAGTGTACCAACATCAGAATAATAGGGGTGCCAGAAGATGAGAGACAGCAAGATATTGAAAACCTATTTCAAGAAATAATGGCAGAAAACTTCCCCCACCTGGTGAAAGAAATGGACTTACAGGTTCAAGAAGCCCAGAGAACCCCAAACAAAAGGAATCCAAAGAGGACCACACCAAGACACATCATCATTAAAATGCCAAGAGCAAAAGACAAAGAGAGAATCTTAAAAGCAGCAAGAGAAAGAGACTCAATTACCTACAAGGGAATACCCATACGACTGTCAGCTGATTTCTCAACAGAAACTTTGCAGGCCAGAAGGGAATGGCAAGAAATATTCAAAGTGCTGAATACCAAGAACCTACAACCAAGATTACTTTATCCAGCAAAGCTATCATTCAGAATTGAAGGTCAGATAAAGAGCTTCACAGACAAGGAAAAGCTAAAGGAGTTCATCACCACTAAACCAGTATTATACGAAATACTGAAAGGTATCCTTTAAGAAGAGGAAGAAGAAAAAGGTAAAGATACAAATTGTGAACAACAAACATGCATCTATCAACAAGTGAATCTAAGAATCAAGTGAATAAATAATCTGATGTACAGAATGAACTGGTGATTATAATGAATCAGGGACATAGAAAGGGAATGGACTGACTATTCTTGGGGGGGAAAGGGGAATGGGAGATTCGGGAAGAGACTGGACAAAAATCGTGCACCTATGGATGAGGACAGTGGGTGGGGAGTGAGGGTGGAGGGTGGGGCGGGAACTGGAAGGAGGGGAGCTATGGGGGGGGGGGGGGAGAGGAACAAATGTAATCTGAACAATAAAAATTTAATAAAAAAAAAAAAAAGGTCATGATGTGTATCATCTCTAGCTTTTTTTCATTCAAAAGAAAAAAAAATGATCTTGGTTGATCTTCGTTTTCTTCAGGTTGAAAGCCTCTGTTTGTTACCTGCTGCCTACAGAATAAAACCTACACTCTCCAGTATGATGTACAAGATTTGAAACTCTGGTCCCACCTTATACTGTCTCCTGCCACTTTCCTCAGTGCTCCTGCCACTGAGCTTCTAAAGTTCAACAAACACGCCAAGTTCCTGTAACATCCAGTCCTTCCTCAGCCTGAAAGCTTTTCCCACCTCTGCTCCCAGAGTGTCCGTTATCCTTTCAGTTATCCTCAGCCACCTGAGTGCTCACCCCTCTGCAAGCCTCCCCTGCCTCCCCCAGGGAAGCCCTGTGCTCCCTTTAATGATTCTACCAAGCTTTGTTCTTATCTCTTAATGACACTGATCAGCTTTTATTATTTATTTACCTGTATTTCTCTTCCATTAGATTACAATAAGTTCTTTAATCACATGAACTGTTGTGATTCCACAAAGTCCTTCTGCAAAGCTTGACCAGTCATAGATATACAGAAAATTACTAGTAATCACCAAATCTAATCCATCTACTCAACAGGTATTTCCTCCGCTACTCTTTATTCAATACTGCATTAGAGATTTAGCTAGAAAAACTAAAATGTTCTCTATGTAAATACAAGTTATTCAACTCTGAAACAAAAAGATTTCCTTTCCTGTTCTTTAGGAAATTGATTGGTTTAAGAAACACACAACAAGGTTCCTGGGAAGGTGGAGAGGAGTATGGAGAGGAGTGGATGATGGAGACAATTATTTTTTTTTCTAGTGAGGAAGTGAGACTCGAACATGCGTTCAAGACAATGAATTTATTTGTAGACCGAGATACCAACAGGGTTTCCATACATGTGTGAAGTCATTTGCCATTTCCCTTTCTCCTGGCCACTTCTTGTATCTCTCCTCCTTCTTTTCTTCCAGTTCTCAGTTCTGGACACTTCCTGGAGCAGACTTGAGAAAGAAAAGTAAGAACTTTGGAGGGAGGGGGTAGAAAAATGCCTTATGGATTACAATGAAGAAATAATTTGCCCTTGCACATTTTGCATTAATCAATGATTTGTTACCCCCAGACATAAGTCAGGCCACCTAATCGTCACAGTCAGCGGCCTCAACGCTATGCCGAGGCTTAGATGTGCTCTTCCACATCAGGAGCCCACACAGGGCCACAAAGAACAGCCAAGGCCATGGGGTGCTTTCCACCTGCCCTGTCCTGGTGATGGCCAGCAGAGAGCGTCTCTCTCCTTTTTGCTTTGTTCATTTAGGAAAAGGATTAGAGAAACTCAAGGTAAAATAAATGCGAAGGGTTCTCTATCCAAATGTAAAGTCAATGCTGTGGGGATGCTGCTGGAAGGGGACCTGGATTAAACCCCGGCCCTGCTGACTGATTGAGGGGCCTTGCCTGAGACCCTTGATTTCTCAGGAACTCGGTTTTCTTCCCTACAAACACGAAAATCATCATACGGACAATCTTTTCTGCTTAAGGTCCAGTAAGGACATGGGACTAAATAAAGGGCAGAATTCTACTAAATAAATAAAAAATGTAGAGCACATTGAAGAAAATCTGAATGTAATAAAGTCCAATTTAGGCAAATGAGAATGAAACATAATGGCCATCATAAAAATGCAGGCCAAATCCTCATTCTTTTATTCTCAAATTACAGTTCCAGCTGCTGATTATTGAGCATAAATGCAGTTTTGGAAAGGAAGCAGAATTGTTTCCCAATATAGAGACGTGTAAAAACGAAAAAATTAAAATAAGTCATGCCAGGGTTCTTGTTTGTGCTTGAACATGTGCATAACTCCATGTCCCTTTACAATGGCTTTCTGTCCTTCACATAATTTTGTGTTTCATAATTAACACAATTAACTCTCTTTCACAGAAAAGAGAAAAATATGTCTGCCCTTGGAGAAGCAAATTATCTGAACTGATTCTATTTTTACTGCCACAAATAAGTAGCGGAATTGCGGCTACATTCTTTTCCTAACAATTATAGACTGAGAAGGCTCCCTGTGTCAGGCCTTCCCTCTTCATCCACCCCTCTCCCACTCTTTGGGAGAACCCAGCATTCGAAGGAGGACCCCCTGGATTACAGTGCCATGACCTTGGCTGTAGAGTTAGTCCTCGAGTTCGTAGATCTGCAAAAATTTGCAATTGAACTAGATAACTGGCTAAATCTAAAGCCCAATAAATATGCTCATTCTGGTCTTTAGACTTTATTTCACTAAAGGAAATAAATGAGAGTAATATTAGTTACATCGGGGCATCCCTAAAGCACTCATTGAGCGTCAATAATAAGAGTAACAATAACAATAAAATTTTATGGCTTTTTTTTTTCTCAAAGGAAATTGAAACACTTTACCAACATTATTGTCTCATTAATCTCATATCTTTGAAAAATAGTGCAGCCTCATGTGTACGGAAGGCTATGAGCCAGGGAGTCAGACAGACCTTTGCAGTAATGAGTAAATGAGATAATGTGCATCAAGTATGTGCTTTCGTGGTAAGCACTCAACACAATTATCTCTCTCCTTCGCTCTCCAGACCCACCAGCCATTTCTCCCTGATCGTCTGTCCCTTCCCTGCTCCAGCAACCCCTGCTCCCTCTCTTCTTTTGAAGAAGTGAGAACTGAGACAAGTTTGTTGGAATTTTTCTGTGTGTTTTTTTATTTGGCCCCAAAATACCCTGATCCTCTCAGAGAAGAAATCATAAAAGCTTAAGGTCACGATTTAACCACCATGCATGGGTCACAGCATCCAGATCCCACCTCATTCAAGTCTCCCAGGGCAGGTTAAGCAACTGTTCTCCGCAGTTCATCCTCCTCTGTTGGGATGTCTTAAGTTTGAGGCATCAGAATGCCTACACTTTGGACACCTGGGTGAAACAGAAGATCTCTCAGTTGGTGTGCTGGAAGAAAAGTCAGAGTTTGGCGTAAAGACACATTTATTGATAGAGAAGTTGGCCACCCAGAAGATGGGTGCCTCAAATCCTTCTTACTCGCTGCACTCGGTTAGGGGTTTATAAGAATTTAGGGGAGCAGGTGCTGATGGGGGACCTTGGAGCTGGGCCATTTATGGTAAAGGGCGTCAGCACTGGATCTTCCTGGAAGTGGACCATTCACTTCTGAAAAGGTTCTGGTGTTCAAGTTCTGGTTGTGTTTGATACTTTGGTTCCACGGAGGCAGAGGTGAGACTTTGGTTTGGGTGCAGCTGAAGTCACTTCTCTTCCACGCATGCCCGGGCTGCATGACTTGCAGTTTTGGTCTGTGATCTCTGAAAATCAACTCAGTATCTCATCAAACAGGACAGGACCATTTTGAGCTCGTTTTGCAGTTATAGAGACAGGTCAAAAACTAGCATGGAACGAAACCTACAATTCCAAGAACTCAAGCAGATTCAATTCCAAGAACTCAAGCAACTTCATGACAGATTCTCCCTATGGGTCTCCCTAGGCTGCCCCAAACCTTTACTTATGTCTTGTTGAACCATCATAGCCTTGCCCTGAGGCATTTTGGGGAAAACTACACATCCAGTGGAGTCGGGATGTTAAACAGTGAGCTGTGCACCACGTGAGGCCAGCCTGGTGGTGTGGGTGCTGCTGGTGGTGGGAGAAGCAGAAATAATGACAAGAGCCTCGGCACTTTGAAGGGCGGAATGACGTCAGGTCTTTAAGGTTCAGTTGAGACTTTTCCCCCACTCCACACATCTTGGGTGAAGATTATCTTTCCATTTCCAAACTAGGAGACATGAGAGCTTTATAACTGTAAAATGTGCAGTTTGATCTCACAGGAGATCATGCTATACATGGCGTTTTCAAAATACCTGTAGATGAAGTAAGTTATTCAGGACTCAATCACATAGCTCTCTGCAGGTTTTGCCCAGAAAGAGGGGTATTCAATGACAGTGTTATTCAGCCATATATTTGGACAGCCTGATAACCCAGGAAGGCTGGTGGGACACTACACTCTACCCCTATGATGGCTTGGAGAAATTGAAATCATGGGGCTAGGAGCTGGCAGCAAATTTCTCCAAATCTTGGTGGAATTGTGAGGTCTAGGGATTGGCTTGAGCACCATTTTCATTTTCTATAATTCTATAAACACACACACACACACACACACACACACACAGAAATGATAAGAAACACTAGAGGCCTAGTGCACAAAATTCATGCACTGGGAGAGGGGAGTCCCTCAGCCTGGCCTGTGCCCTCTTGCAGTCTGGGAGCCCTTAGGGGATGTCCAACCTATGGCTTAGGCCAGCTGTCAGTCGGACAACCTTAGTGCTGCTGCGGAGGCAGGAGAGACTCCCGCCACCACTGCTGAGCTCTCCAGCCATGAGCCCAGCTTCTGGATGAGCAGCACTCCCCCTGTGAGAATGCACTGACCACCAGGGGGCAGCTTCTGCTTTGAGCGTCTGCCCCTGGTGGTTAGTGTGTGTCATAGCAACCGGTCTTTCTGCTGTTCAGTCTCTTTGCTTATTAGTCTTTTATTACATAGGACCAGAGGCCAGATGCACGAAGATTCATGCAAGAATAGGCCTTCCTTCCCCTGGCTGCTGGCACTATCTTCACTCCGGCCTGAAGTCACCTTTCCGCCTTCGCTCTGGCCCGGAGCCGCCTTTCCGGCTTCCCACGCTGCCCAGAGGCCCAGAGCAGCTGGGGTGGTGCAGAACACCTGCGTCATCGCCATGGCGACGACACAAGTGTCCTGCCCGCCCCCGGCCGCTCGCTGTCGATGTGTGTGCACATGCGTGCTGCCCATAGGCCCGCCATCTTTGTCGGGTTAATTTGCATACTCACTCCTGATTGGCTGTGGGTGTCACAAATGTACAGTCAATTTACATATTTGTCCATTATTAGTATGGATAGTTCCTGAAATAGAGTGAATGGGAGTTCTGTGTGTGTGTGTGTGTGTGTGTGTGTGTGCTTTTAGAAAAGCAATGGACTTAACAGTGGGCACTAATGTATGAGGCAGTATTTTAACACCTTTTGTACCGCTCACGAGCTTTCCCGTGTTTCGCATGCCATCTGTTATGGACCTTAAATGTCAACACACTGTCTTGTCCACATCGAATGAAGCGATCTCATTGGTGGAAACCGTGCAGGTCAATCTACGAAAAACTATATAATTGCACGAACCCATAAAGCATTGCAGTTACATTGTATTTTGGTCATTCGAATGGTCTTCGTCTTCAAGTTCCTGGTGCTTTTAGAAATGCCCTCTCTCAGAAAAAGGAAGGAAACCAACGAAACTGATACACTTCCTTTCGTGTTGTTCCATTTAAGGAAAACGATGAAATGGACAAAAAAAGTAGTGCTGTACCTTATAAACTGTGGACTTTTCAATTCATTTAGAGTGTACAACGTCCTCAATCCACAAGCAAAAATGAAGTATAAACAGTTTCTGCTATTGGTGGTGAAAGACTGGTTAATAGATGACAATAATGAAGGCTCTCCGGAACCAGAGACAAATCTGTCCAGCCCTTCCCCTGGGGGTGCAAGGAGAGCACCTCGTAAAGATCCACCCAAAAGGTTGTCAGGTGATATGAAGCAGCATGAACCTACGTGTATTCCAGTGAGTGGAAAGAAAAAATTTCCTGCGAGAGCCTGCAGAGTTTGTGCCGCCCATGGAAAAAGGAGCGAATCTAGATACTTATGTAAATTTTGTTTGGTCCCTCTTCATAGAGGAAAATGTTTTTACGCAGTACCATACGTTAAAAAAGTACTAGGAACTTTAATTGTTTAATTGTTTTTATAAATAAAAATGTTATAATTATTGAAAAAAAACACCGAAAGTGCATTATGATCTGTAGTTAGGATGATTTAAATAACGTGCAGTTTGCCCGAAAACGTGTGGTCCCTGGCGTATGTCTTAGAGATTTCTATGCGGTACGAAATGTGTTAAGAGGAAATTTGCACAGCTTGGCTCAGATAACTACAAGGAAAGAAAATGATAATGCCCCGTTCCAAGGTTGTAGGTTTTAAAGACAGAAGGGCAACAGAAAGTGTGGTTGCACTTTTAAAGGCTGCAACCAAGCAGAACAATGTGAAATTAGGCAAGAGGAAAGCTGGCCTGCTCCCAGCGGCATTTTCTCAGCGGGAAGACCATTACCGGGAGTCAGTCTCCCCGGGACAGCTAGAAATGCTTGGCTGCTGTGTCATTTCACACTAAGTACATAAAGCTGCCGCAGGCGTGACCTGACGTCTCCTGCCTCTAATTTCTGTGATTTAAAGGTTCTGTGCTATTACCCAGCATGAGGCATTGCCTGTGCGTGGTTCCATTTGTAAAATGACCCCACCGGTGTTTTTTGGAGCTTCCACCTGGGCAGAGCTCTTTATGTCCCCCCACCTATGCAGTGAGATTCTAGATGAGAACATTCAGCGTCTCGGGTTTGCGGGGTTAAACAGGAGGAAAGAAATTAAGAGCAAGGGAAACTGGAGGAAAGGTGAGAAGATCATTCCTCTCTAGTGAGTCTCTCCGCATCTAAATGGAATTTTGATTTACACACCACGTTCCTGTAAGAAAGCTGTTCCGAGTGCAGAAACACTGCACATTCATTTTCCTGTTGGCAAGGCTAATTTCACCCTAGTTTATTGGCATCCTCAGGTTGTAATGGCATTCTTGAAGAAGTAACAGGGCGGTGACGATCTTTGAGTGGCACCAATTATGTCTGACTTGTTAAAAGTCTTTTAACGACAATTTCTGGGATGCAGTCTGTGTGTGCCCTTTACCTGATCTGTGTAGAGCTTGCTCTTTTGGTCCAGATGGTCTTGGTTACCCAAGATGACAAACCTGCAGAAAGCAGCCCTTGCTGGTTTTCAATGATAAGTACAAGGTTTAGCCTGACGCTTCCCCCTGTTGTGGGTAATTGTGAATAGGACCCATCGTTACATGAGAGAATATCGCTGGTTCATCGGGGTCCAAAGCTGAGATTGGTAGACAGAATAAAACCTTTTAAACCGGATTTAATGTTTTAGGCTCTAGAAAGATAGTAAGGGGGCTTCACCAGTTACTCAGCAAGACTATCAGTGAGCATTGGGGCTCCGGGTGAATAAAAACAATTTGTCACAGAACCCCAGCTTCTGGGAACCCCCCGAAGAAAGAGGAGAACAAACAGTATCTGTTTTCTTTTCTGTCTGCTAACACACCCACACATTGTCTCAGAAGCTCAACCACCCTGGAAACCTGAAGGTAGCAAAGCAACCACAGCAACCAAACAGCAGAAGTGACAGAAGAAGAGTTGCTGGACTTCGACCCTCAGGGCTGGATGGGATCCCACCTCTTCAGCCTTCACTGAAGCCCATTTTCCCGCCGCCCAAGCCTGTGACTGCGGACTCCGCTGCTCCGATTCAGGGCCCCTCTCACCAACGGACCCACCCACAGCGTCACAGCCTGGTTTCCTTCCATTTGACCTGTCGATGAGTTTTTAAACATTCCTTTCCTGGCACTTTGTATGTAACACCCTGTAGCACTTACTATTAATATTTGTACATATTTATCTCTGACATAGAATACGGAAACTGAAAGAAAGGGACAAGGTCTAAATTGCTTTATATTATGTGCTTCCAAAATTTGGCCCAGAGTTAGTAATTAAAAAAAAAGTTAGTTGAATGAAGAAAATAAACAAATGAACTTGTTGAGAAATGTATCCCTGTTTACTGTTATCGAGGGATCAAGGGAATATCTAAAGCTTTGAGTGTAACCCTGCATCCTATTTCTGAGATAAAATTGAATTGTTGTTGTTACCATATACTTACCAAGAAGCTGGCAAGCAACTTGGAAACTTCTTCCAATGAGGATCTCAAGGCCCCTCCATATAGCCGATTTCTCCTCTGCACAGCTGTTAAACATCTGATATATACTAAGCTTATGTATGCCCCTTAGAAATGTCCACACACTTTGAGATTGGTTCTAGTACATGAGTCTATTTAGGAAAAAATGTGATTACTATTAAAATTAGAAATAAGACAAAGATTCTATCTCTGCTGGTATTAGACATTGTAGAAGGTATCTTAGCCTATACAATAAAAGAAGGAAAAGAAATAAGTGATGGAAGAATTAAAAGGAAAATATAAAATTGTCCTTAAAACATGCCAGTGTTCAAAAAATTCCAAGCAAATTACTGTTATGCTATTTGAGCCAGTGAGGGGATTCAGCAAGGTTGTTTAATAAAATAGTCACTGGTATCAGTATAAATCAGTGATAAATGCTTAAAGGTGCAGTTGACCAGAGAGCCCATTTACAATCGCTGTAAACTAATGACATAGGCGTAGCATGCACTTTGCATTGCCTGCAAAGCAGACATCCACTCCCATCTTCTGTGCTGATACAACTCTGATGCTGTCAGACTCTTGACTTCAAGGAAGGGGTCGCCATTCCAAGCTCAGGAGTCAATTCTAAAAGGCCAGAGTCAGTTGTTAATGTTGACCATTCTCTTCGCTTATGATGGGTTTAGGAAAACCAGCGGTGTATGGACAGCACCTGGATTCTGATCATTTGAGCCACTGAATGGACCATTGCTTAGAAAACCACCCTGGAAATAATGCAGCACAAGGAAATTAACTTCCTTTATTGTTTAAGCTACTTAACAAATAAGAGAAGCAAACTACTCAGGTACGTTAATTGCAATACACCTAACCGATTAAGAATGAACATCCAGAAGAAAAGAAAAGGAGGGTGAGGGAGAAAGAGCTAGAGCTCTTATAAATTAAAAGTAAAACAAAAATTAGCAAAGGATATGAACAGGGAATTTACAGAACAGGATAACAGAATATTCATGAACATATGAAGAATGTCTAACCCAGCAAAAATCAGAGAAATGTGGAGTGAATGATGAGTGTAATTTCCAGCTCATCAGCTGGCAAAGAACAAGAGTCTGACAAATTAAAGGCACGTTGATAAAGGTGTGGATAATTGCAGTGCAAGTTCCTGGGAGCAGGGACTTGTTCTGTTGCAGTTTTTGTAACTAGAACAGCACCTGGCACATAGTATAAACTCAAAATGAAGTGATTATTGTAGCTAAATTTATTGAATCTATATTTTTTTAAATCTAAAACAAATATGACAAAATTTTATATTTGATAATTGTGTGACAATTCTCATCATGGAATGTTGCTGTAGTTTATAATTTAAAAATAAAGGCCTCTTATTCAATAAAATACTTACTCTAAAACATAGGTTTGGGTCATGGGAAGGGCCAGATAATAAAAGAAATGATGAGAAGAGACCAGATAAAGACAGATCTTTTCCTTAATTTCACCTGACACAATAATAATCAATTCTTTACTAATAAGTGATTAGAAATTAATACCGTAACCTTATCATAATTCTGGCAATTGTAAACAATGTGCTCATATATGTTTGCATGCTGAAATTAATTGTATAAAGTAAATATAATTTTATTCCAAAATTAGGGACTTAATCATCCTTAATAAATTCCTTTCCTGTTTTTATAAAAATTATATAGATTACATTGATATCTACTAACAATTCAGTCAAGATAAGTAACTTTTTTTTTTTAGAAAAAAAGTCTTTGAAGCTTCATGTTTGCCTTTTATCCATGTACATGGTCTCAATTTGACAACATAGATTTTCCATTTTTCCTCTTCTCATTCAACATAATTTAAGTCCTTGCTATTTAGTAGATATTCTTGGAATACAATGAAAAATAATAAAGATAACAATATTATATAATATTTGGTAATATATTTATTATAGCAAGAACTAACAGATAGTACTTATTATGCCCAAACACTGTCCTAAGAGTTTTACATACATTATGTTCATTTAATTGTCACAACAACCTTCTGAGGAAATAGAAGAGATCTGAGTAAAAGGCACAGGAAGGCGAAGCAGCTTGCCCCAGGTCACTCGGGTCAGCTTCCTGGGCACGCAACCTGTGCAGTGCTCTGAAGGACATCATATGTAGAAGATTTGATGCTCTACTCTCCCTGTCTCAAAATTCTTAATCAATTTTGAACAGAGTTTCCTGCATTTTAATTTTGTATTGGCCCCTGCGAACACTGTAGCTGATCCTCCTCAGATTTGGAAGTGTTGGCTCCTGAACTCGTCATTAATCACTACACTCTACTACTCTCTTGAGACAGACAGGAGATGATTTTTACGTATTTAACAAATATCAACTACACTTTACGTAGCAGGCAGGATTCTAAACATTGAGGATACAATGATGAACAAGGTAGGAATGTCCCCATAATCATGAACCTTCTTTTAGATAATAAACGCATGAATAGCATAACAGCATAGGATTGTGATACATTCTCTAAGAAGAATTAAACTAGAGTCATAAGATTAAAAGTACCTGGTGGCTGCTATAGACTGACCAAGGAAAGATGGTCATTAATATAAGATTTAACTAAGAAGACACCACTCAAAAATGGTCTGAAGAAAGCATGTTTCACTTAGTTCTGTTCTTTGTTGTTCACCATCGGGGGGAGGGAAGCAAATATTTCCTAGCCTCAAAAATGGAGTATTATTATAACACTAGAGGCCTGGTGCACGAGATTCAGCCCAGCCTGCACCCTCTTCAATCCGGGACCCCTTGGGGGATGTCCGACTGCCAGTTTAGGCCTGATCCACCAGTTGGACATCTCTATCACAATCCTGGACCGCTGGCTCCTAATTGCTCACCTGCCTGCCTGCCTGGTTGCCCCTAACTGCCCCCCACTGACAGCTAGGTTTCCCCCAACTGCCCCTGCTGCCGGCCTGGTCACCCCCAACTGCCCCCCTCTGCCAGCCTAGTTGCTCCTCACTGCCACCCCTGCCAGCCTAATTGCCCCCAAATGCCTGCCCCCGCTGACCTGGTCGCCTCCAACTGCACCCCCCCCCCCCACCAGCCTGGTCGCCCCTAACTGCCCCCCATTACCAGCCTGGTGACCTCACACTGCCCCCCACCTCCGCCATCCTGGTCACTCCCAATTGCCCCCCCTGCCATCCTGGTCACTCCTCATGGACCCCCCACCAGCCTGGTCACCCCACCCAGCCTGCTGTTCAGTCATTTGATCATCCATCACTAACCCCCCTGCTGGCCTGGTCATAGGCAGCCATCTTGTGGGGGTGTGACGGTCAATTTGTATATTACCTCTTTATTATATAGGATTTTCTTCTTCATGTGTTATGCTTTATAAAAATTTGATTCCTTCCTAAGTCGTTTTTCAAAATGGAAATGCTATCTGAAGATCCATTGAGAAAGCTTCATATCTTATATTGAAGTGTCAAAGGAATTTGTGCGTGATTTATGTGCCTGAGATCTGGCCATATTACTAATTAATTGCAATGAGAACAAGATAGAATTGATTAAAATATTGACTCATCAGGTCTGGGCTGCCCTGTCCTCTGCGTGGTGAGCAGCCCTGGAGTTGCGCAGTGTGGCTTCACTAACCAGAAGGTGACTTACAGCGTCTGCTTTGCAAAGTCAGTAGAAATATAAAATATTATAGCTTAGACCTTTTATTTTACAGACAAAGAGTCTAAGGACCAGGAGGTTTATTTAGATCAGAGAGAAGGGGCTTGGGGGAAGATAAAAGGGGGTAATAAATGGTGAAAGAAGGAGACTTGCTTGGGGTGGTAAACATATAATACAATATACAGATGATGTATATAGAATTGTACATCTGAAACCTATATAATTTTATTAACCAATGTCACTCCAATAAACTAAAAAGAAATTTAAAGGCAGTTTAGGCCTTCTGGTTTCTACCCATGATTTTTTTTTTTAAGTCCAAAAAGAATAACCAATTAAAGATGAACCATCAAGACACCTGTTGAAAAGAAGGACCATGGAGCAATTCAGGATCATCACAAAAATAAAAGAAAGATACTAATAATTATTAACACATCTTGCTGAATTAATAACAGCATTCACATATTTTTAAAAGCTGCCACTTTTATAATAGTGACCAATTATTTGCAATTAGACTCTACTTTCCTTTAGTTATCAAACTCTGTGTTACTGAAAATGACAAATAGGCCCTGGAAATTTGAATAAACAAGAGATACAGTCAGAAATATGAAGCCCCTTGTCTCCTAAGGACCTTGCGGGAAATTTTGCTCAGCTCACCTCAGGTCGTGTTCTCATCTATTTGAAAACGTATTGGCTCTCCCGGGCTTCTTTTTAGGGATAGAAACTAATTTTCTTAAACTCAGTTACTTTTGAATGAAATCAATATATTTTTAGCATACCCAAAATAAAATAGAAACACTTAGGAATGAGGGGGCACCGAGCTGCCATGGTTTTTAAGCCACAATTTATAAAAAGACTCGGTTGCAGAGAGATCCCTCGGTGGCAGGATGGCTGTGGGGTGGATCCCGGGGGGACTCTGGTGGATCAGAGTTCATGAGAATGAGCTCTGCCTATTTTTTCTATATGTTCGGATTCAAAGAGAAAAGTGTGTTAAAAACAATGTTTGATAACATTGTTATCTATCAAGCTGTGCTTCTCTTACCTAAGTTTTTTGTTGTTGCTGCCAGGAAGAGAAATAGATGTTAAACTTTTTCAGAAGACATACACACAAGTAACGAGAAAGAGAGAGGAGAATTTATTGAAAGTGTAGTAGGTTCTCCTAGAACCCTAAGGAGAACCTACAACAACATGGATTGGGTCGGGCGAAGGCCAGACACGGAGGAGCTGCCCAGGGCTGCTGAGTTCATGTGCATCCAGTCCAGCAACCCAACCAGACAGAGCAGCTGCCCTTGGTCCACCAATTTGAAATTCCCAGGTGAATCTGAGTACCTTCGCTGAGTAACGTGCCCACTGTGGAACAATTAACAAAGGTCAAGGTTCATGAGGCTCTAAAGTGACTGCTGAGGACTGACTTCTGTAGCGGAGCAGGTCTCTTAAAAGAAAGGTGGGCTTGGCAGATACTTGACTCTCAATCCCAGCACTTGTCTTCCTAGCAGTTAGGAGACCAGCCATGTCACGTTCTTGGATATGAGGTCAAGGTCATTGTCATGGGTTGAACTGTGTCCCACCAACAGTTGTACGCTGCAGTTTTAGCTCCAAGGACCTCAGAATATGATCTTATGTGGAGATAGGGTTTTTACAGAGGTCAAGTTATAGTGAGGTCATTCGTGTGGGCCCTGATCCAATATGACTGCTGTTTTTATTAAAAGGGGAAATTTGGGCACAGACATGCTCAGAGGGAAGAAGACACAAAGACATGGAGAACGCCGAGTGAGCGTGCACATGGCCGTCTGCAAGGCAAGGAGCGGGACCTGAAACAGATCCTTCTTTCCCAGGGCTCGGGAGGCACCAGCCTGCCACAACCTGGTTTTGGACTTTGGCCTTCCGTGAGGCAATTCATTTCTGTTGCTTAAGCCACCCAGTTAGTGGCACTGTTATGGCAGCCCTTACAGAGGAATATAGTTATCTTAAGAGATTGTCTCTTTCTGTAGGTTACATAAATTCATCATTCCTCCACTCCCCGGAAAAAAAGTGGCATCAGGCCACTTAGATGACTGTGTGCTTTCAGAAAAGCCGCTTAAACTTTCTGCAAGCCAGTTCCTTCATCTTCAGCACAGCCCCACTGCCTCAGCTATCTCCAGTTTGGTTGTGATGTTTCCAGGATAAGTCAAGACCTTGTATTAGAGAGTTCTCTGAAGAATTCCAAGCTATCTGACTGAAATACCTTTTTCTGTTATGAAAAAGTAGACAACATTGCATCTATTTTACTTCTAGCAGCCTAATACAACTAAATTAGATAATGAAAAATGTATAATAGAGCCATTTTAAGCATTATTACATTCACATTAAAAAGGTGGAGGAAAACAGGACATCTTCAATTCAACTTAAGTTTATAGTACCATATTCTTTAAAGTTTGATGATTTTCCTCAGCTCTGTTATGATTGCTTTTTCCCCATATTTCTTAAAACTTTTCCATTTTACCAAGAGTTGAATAATCTGATTAAGAAAATTAAAAAGATTAATGAGAATCTTTTTATCATTTAAGAAACTTGGAAGGATCCTATTACATTACTTTGTATCAAAATATACTAAAAACACTTTTGCCCTGGCCGGTGTGCTCAGTGGTTAGAGTATCAGATCGAGCAACGAAGGGTCACGGGTTCTATTCCCAGTCAAGGGCATGCATGTGTCTGGGTTTCAGGTTAGATCCCTAGCCTCTGTAGGGGCAAATGTGGAGGCAACCAATTGATGTGTATCTCTCACATCTACGTTTCTCTCTCTCTCTCTCTCTCTCTCTCTCACCCTTCCTCCCTTCCACTCTCTCTAAAATTCAATAGGAAAAAATATCCTCAGGTGAGAATTAACAAAATATATAAATACATATGTATATATAAACATTTTTATATAGAAATGTCATTCCACATTAACTTTAGCCCGGAGCCTCTTACAGTGACTCTGTGGACGCCACGGATTAGATTTCAGCCTCATTAGGCAAGTACGTGTACATACACGCGCTCTTGCAGGTCCTGTACTTGATCTGATTTAACTGCTCCTCCTGACCCGTGCAGTGCTTTTACTGGTGTAATACTAGATCAGAAGCCGTCTCATCTCTGTGCTGCATAGAGATGCAATTACTGGGTCTGTTACCCTTGACAGCATGGAAGTTGCTTGAGAGATTTTTGTTGCTTTGTGGAAACTCCCTTGAAATTAATAGTGAGACTTGATCTTGGAAGGTGGCTTATACTGTGAGTTTGCAAAGCCTCAGGTGGATAAAATGCAGTTTCACTGGTCCATGCATTGAAGTCCATTACGGATTCCAAGTAATGGACACATGTGGCCTGGGCTGAGGACGTTTCTATTACTACATTCACTGCGCTTTTCAGGTTGAAGTGATAAGTTCAATTTAATTTTTTAATTAACTGAAAAACAAACTATGGATTTAACATACATCCTTAAAATAACCTAACTTTTCTCAATTCTTTGTAAATAATAAGTCAATATAGTATTGACTAAGTTCACTAGTGCCATTTAAAAATAATTTATATCCAACATTATAAAAATAGCTCATATATTTTCTCATTATTCTTCTCTGCTGGATAATTGAACCAAATATCTAACAGAGATACTGACAGACTTGACAAAGCAGTTGTTTATCATGGTTCTGCTTATACTCATAGCTTTTCAGGACTACTGTGCTAGAAAATGCTAAAATGTTAGCCCTTCATGTTCCCTTCTATAAACAGGTGAGTTGACATTCCCCATAAAATAACAATATGTTGAATGAATGAGTGAATGAATGAATGAACAAATGAACCCATCAACCATCTGATGCTTAGTCAAGCATCAATGACTTCAAGGCCCTCCATTCCTTGGAGCCAAACTTTCCAACCTGACTTATCGTACTTCTTCCTTGTGTGGACATTGGGCCTTCCTTGTCCTTGGATACTTTCTGTCCCTGTTTCTGTCAGTTGCAAACCCCTCCATCCATCAAGCTGCATCTGAAAGTCAGTCTGGCAAAGTGACAAAGGCTTAGGCTCCAGATTCAGACAACTAGTTTTAAATACCTGCTCAGTCACTGTCAAACTCTATGAGCTTGAGCAAGTTCTCTAAACGTTAACCACTTTTTAGTCTATGAAACACAGATAATAATGGTATTAACCTAGTAGGTTTATTTTAATGACTAAGAGGTACTTGACACAAAGGGTGATCACCTGGTAGGTTTTTGATGGATCCGAGCAGGGGAGTCCTTGGATGGCATTGGCTTTGTGACGCCTTCCTTGTGTGCCACATCCCGATAACAAAGTGAAATATTTCCCCAACTCATTTGTCCATTGGAATCACCGGGAGAATCTTTAAATATCCAATCCCTAGGGCACAGAGCAGCACAATCAATCAAATCACAGTCTTGGGTGGGACAGAAGAGTTGCTAATTTTTGAAGTTTCCTCAGTGATTCCACTCCGAAGACAAATCTATAAATAGGGCGCTAGTGTCTCCCCAATATTCCTGATCATAAGAATCACCTGGAATATTTACTAAGTAATTAAAGGAGCCTCTACACCAGTGGTTCTCAACCTTGGCTGCACATTAGAATCACCTGGGACTCTTTTTAAAATCCTGATTTCTGGGCCTCATCCTCCGGAAATTCTGTTTCTTTATTATGGGGTGGGGCCACAACATTAGTAACAAAGAAACAGAATTTCCGGAGGATGAGGCCCAGAAATCAGGATTTTAAAAAGATTCCCAGGTGATTCTAATGTGCAGCCAAGGTTGAGAACCACTGCTTTACACCTAAGAACCTGAATCTTCAAGGCCGAGACACAGGGACCTGTATTTTTAAAGTGTCACAGGTATAGTTCCTCCTCAGGAAAGATTGGACACAAATTATTGCCATATTGGATGTTCTTCTATATCAGTTTGTCTTGATAACTTACAAGTTCTTCGACACAGGGACAGTATCTCTTTCAATTTTGTATTTCCTAATGCAATACATGTTTTGAATTGAGCTGAATTAAATAACAGAAAAGTAGAGTAATGATCATAAACCCGTCTCCTAATTGAAGCATTTCCCATTTGTATTAAAGAGAGAACGTTAGGCCCTAGCCAGTTTTGCTCAGTGGATAGAGCATGGGCCTGTGGACTGAGGGTCCCAGGTTCGATTCCAGTCAAGAGCACATGCCCAGGTTGTGGGCTCGATCCCAAGAGGGGGTGTGCAGGAGCAGCCAATCAATGATTCCCTCTCATTATTTATGTTTCTATCTCACTCTCCCTCTCCCTTCCTCTCTGAAATCAATAAAAATATATTTTTTTAAAAAAAGAGTGAACGCTAGTATCCAGAGTACAATCACTTGCACATAATCTGACATCTGTAAATTGTTGGCATTAGCCTCAGCTTTACCTCCAAGTTTGAGAACCTTGGGAAGCCACTTCGCCGCCTGGGCCTCAGTTTCCTTATAAATACAATGTCAAACATCTACATGTGGATTGGATGAGCTCTCTACAGTTTATTCATGTTGAATGCAAGCTCTGTCCAGATTTTTCCATTGAATTTATTGAGGTGACATTAGTTAATACAATTATATAGGTTTCAGGGGTACAATTCTACACCACATCATCTGTACCCTGTATTGTGTGTTCACCACCCCAAATCAAACCTCCATCCTTCACCATGTATCCCCCTTCATCCTCTCCTACCACCCCTCACCCTCCTCTGTCCAGATTTTATTAAGTATAAACTCAAAGAACCTGAAGCTGTTTCCCTATTTTAAAATTCCACTCTTAATCATTCTTCCTGGAAACAATTCCATCACTTTTCTGAAGCCAAATAGGCTCTCTCATTTCGTGTTGCTCTTTAGCGCCCACAGATGAAATGCGCTCAGAGCCTGACAGCCGCTGCCCTTCCGACAAGAGCCGTGGCCACCCAGATTGCACTTTGCCACCCGCACAAATGTCAATGCTTCTTTTTATTCTGAAGCTTCTCTCTCGCTGTCTGGTTTGTGAGTTATGTGTCTGCATTCTGTCTTGTTCTGTTTCCTGCCAGAATGTTCACTCCTCACTAGTCAGCCATTCTTTATCCATAGAGACACACAATCATCGCCCTCATTGGTAATCCTCCCTCTGATCCAAATGAAAAAGCATATTCATTTTTCTTGCTGTGTTTAAGCCCATCTCTTCTCATTGATCGGTGACGCTGGCATTATGATAAAGATGACCACGTTAACAGAACAGACAGAGGACCTACCTGTAAGACCTGGTGCATGTTATTTATCCCACCTGTGCAGAGATTTCCTTCTCTCTGGTCTGGTTACTCACAGATTGTAACAGGGTCGTCTTCAGAAAGGATTCCAGGTATCAGGGCCCACTCCTTTCTAACCAATGCCTGACTTTCATATAAGAGACCTGATGAGGCTGTGAATTTACCTTCAGTGACCCCTACAATTAAATTTTGTATCTGATTGTTCAGAAAGATTACCATAGAACTCGGGAAATGAGAGATGACGTTTAGATTCACCACAGAAGTTCTCTGGTTTTCCGAATGTGAACGGGGTCGTGGCTTGAGAGTTTAAAGATCTGAGGTATCATCTTTCTGAAAGGGCTTCATTGCACCAGGACCCACCCTCGCACTCGGGGTTTGTAGTCACCGTTGGAGTCACAACAGGGAGACCCAGCAGCCCCTTGAGTTTTCCAAACACAGCACCACCAACTGTGGGCGATGAGGCTGTTCATCTCAATGTTGCCAATTGCCCTGGCTAAGTTAGATCCCATGATTTGGGGTTCCTTTTGGCAAGAGTCTCAGCAACGCATTCAAGGTTAGCTCAAAGAGAAAAATGAACCAATCCCTATAAACAGCACAAACCTCTGAAAAGACAAGCACATGCTGGGACAATATATGTGCAAGGCACAGAACTACAAATGGTTCATAACTGAAATATGAAACATTCTACAAGTAGTAAGAGAAAAACTGAGAACAGAAGATAAAGTTGGTAAAGGCATATGAACGGCCAACGGTACAGGGAGCTGGCCGGTGATGCATGGTCACCTGACGGAGTACTGAATCCTCAGGTGTGGTTCTTTGTAACTGTAACTCTTTTGTCTTGAAATATAATTTGCTGATATTAATATAATAATAACAGTTTCTTTTGGTTAACATCTTCTGAGTAGCTTTTCTTTTGGCTATCCTTATGTATCCTCAAGTTGTTGGGTCTAAATTGCATATAGCTGATTTTTAAAAATATAGTCTACATATTTTTTTTCACTGGTGGGAACAATTCATTTCTATTTACTGTAATCATTACCTTATTTCGAACTCCTTCTACCATCCTACCTTTGGTTGCTATGTGTTCTGCTTTTATGATCTCTTTTTCTTTCCTGTTATGCTTCTTTCAGGTTATTTTTTAAATTTATTTTATTTCTCTTCTTTATTCTTGAGAATGTATACTGCCTATTTTTTCCAATGGCTATTTCAAACTTTTTGATACTGAACTTAAAAGTTGAAATTTTCTCTATGTAATCTTTTTTTCAAACAACAAATCACGTTATAACACTGAGTCTGGCCAACTCCATCCAATCTTTAATACTGTCATTGTGCTGCATTTTGTATCTGTCTGGTTTATTTGTTTGAAAATGTAGACATTGTTATTTTATACATTTAATATTTTTATGTTGACTGAAAGGTTTAGCCTATGGATATCTTGTTCATCATTTAATATTGCATCTCATACTCTTTCTAGGATAACGTTCCTTCTTTCTAAAGTTCCTTTAGTGAGTATCTGTTGGACATAAGTTCAGTTTTTATTTGTTCTCAGTTATTTCACTCTCATTCTAGAAAGAGAAAAAAATTGCAAGATTTTTTTTTCTGAGCATTTTGAAAGTACCCTTCCACTTTCTTCTGGCTTCCATTGTTAAGAAATCTGCTGTTGATTTTATTTATGTCTACATAATTTTGAGATTTATTGAAGGGATATTCTAAAATATGACTGTAAGTTTCCCTGATTGGGGAATTTACTGGGATTTCTAGTATGTTCTAGTATATCATCAATTTGATAAATGTTTTAAGGGAAACAAAAAAGATGAAATATTTTTAAAAGAAGAAATGTCAGTTATCGTTCTAATAATTATATCTATTATTTAGAGTATTCTATGGCCCCACGTGTTTTATATCTAATCATTTGTCAAAAATTGAAAGTGGAAATAACAGTCCCAAAACTGTTGCACTGCTTGACTTCCCCTTTCCCTAGCAGTTTCTGCTCTGTATATGTCAATACCATACTTTTGATTCTATTATCAATTCAGCATGAATAGTGAATTTTTATTTTTCTTCTATTTTGTTTTGGAATTATGTTTCAGTAGATAGTCATGGTCCTGCTCCTTTAGTTGTTGCTTGCCCATCCTTCCTTTTATTGATTATTTTTGCCATATTATTTTGGGTTATCTTTTGTGTATGATGTTTACTTAGATATTTTGGAGTGGCCACATTTTAATCTGAAATGTTTAGCCTCTAGATATCTTTGTTGAAGATAAAAAGGTCCAACAGTGAGTTTAACCTTTTTAAAAATGTATGGTTATATATGAAATAGTCATATGCTCTGGGTTTTATGCTCGGTTTATTTTATGTTGTTCCCTTTCTTAAAATTTACCTTTATTGTTGAAAGTATTACATATGTCCCCTTTTTTCCCCATTGACCCCTCCACCCTGCACTTGCCCCCCCTCTCCCCCCCCCCAGGTCTTCATGGCATTATTGTCTGTGTTCATTGGTTATGCATATATGCATATAAGTTCTTTAGTTAATCTATTCCTGCCCCCTTCCCCCCTTCCCTTTGAGATTTGTCAGTCTGTTCCATGCTTCTATGTCTCTGGATCTATTTTGTTCATCAGTTTATTTTGTTCATTAGACTCCACATATGAGTGAGGTCATGTGATACTTGTCTTTCTCTGACTGGCTTATTGTGCTGCTTCCTTTTACTTGTCTTTCTCTATATAGACATTTTATTTGCTTCGTTTTTGTAGTGATTTAGCTTTTACTGATTACTTGAAAGTAAACATTTAAAAACATACTGTAATATGTGCATTTAAATTTTTCTATATCAGTGCCCAAGTGTTACCATTGACTTCCTCCTATGAGAGATGAGAACTTAGCTTGCTTCACTTCCTCTCTTCCTGCCACCAAACACCCCACCGCCTTGTTCTAATCAAAGATAATTCAGATTCTTAGCTCAAACAGGGTACTAATACACGCTCTAGATATTCTCTTTAAGAAATGGTTTTGAATTAAACAATGCTCAAATAGTCTCAGTGTTTACTGCTGTCATTTTGTACCATAGCTTCCTCACTTCTGTGATCTCTATTTTAATTAATTTCTTGTTCGACTGGTGAAACTTTTTTCTTTTTTTCAGAAGTGAGTGGTGTGGGCAGTGTATTTCCTAAGAATTTGCATATGAGAAAGGAACTTTCTGTATGGGCAAAGCACATGACCAGTCATCTGGCTGAGCACAGGGGTTTTCGGTGGCAACATTTTCCCTGAGAAAACTCTTTCTCCATTTTCCCTCCAGGCATTGCACAATGGAGGGACACGTTCTGTGTCCTGATGGTGTTTTACCATTGATCGTTGAAGAAGATACACCAGGTCGAGATGCACTTGTCCTTGGGGAAACAGTGAGGCTATGAGAGCCTTGTCGGGCCTCTGCTTCCCCACCAATTCCTCCCTGTTGTCTCCTACAGAAGAAGCCAGCCTCCAGGACACGGCCTGCCACCCGCCTAGCTGCCCAGCCTAGAGAGAAGGCACTGCAGCCCTGGCTCATCTGTCAGGGGCTGTCGACCTTCTGTTTGAACCGTGCATCCAAGAGCAAACGCTGCGGCCTCTAATTCTATTGGTGGAGCCCAAAACTATGTTCAAAAAAAGAGAAAAGCAATTCAAGTGCCATGGCCCTACAGGCTACAAGTTTACTTTGTCCCCATTACTCACCTCTTGATCTAGGTAACAAAAATCATTGTTTCCCCTCCTTCCAAATTCACTGCTTCCGAATCTGGCGTTTGCTGTCCATAAGAGGTGTGTGCCTCTTAACCTCGGCTCCACCAGAACAAAAACCCTTTGGCATGAAAGCAGATGGTGTATATCCATGCCATACTTATGGACCCGCGTTGGTGTTTGCTCGGTGGCACTCTGGTTTTCTATGCCATCTGCCTCTGGGGAGGATATGACACTCACAAATGCAGCCACTGTACAATGTGAGTGAAATCCTGTTAATTACATTGCACAGCAAGGCCGTCGCCTGTAGGTCCAACCTTAGCCTAGGTTTAATATAAAACCTGCCTTTTCTCTAAGCATGGAACATTTTTTAATCCTGTTCTCACTAAAAGGAGGCTCTTGTCCTGTAGCCCAGCTTCGGTAACTGAGTTCTGACCCTGCAAGGCTATGTCTTTTCAAGCAGATCTCTGTTCTGCCTGATACCAGGCCTCCAGGTTTGGAGTGCTGGCCCTAAACTCCAGTCCTGCGATACGGTGATGTCCACTGCCTGGTGCCAGATGGACGGCCCTGACATCAGCTCTTCCTACTCCGTCATTCTCAGGCCTCTCCTCTCCCTGCATCTCTTGGTTATTGTCTGTCCATTTCAACAGAGCCTGATCGTTTCCTTCCAAATCTCTCTGCCAGACCTCAGTGACTGGCCACATATGAGGAATGTGTGCAGGGTGGTTTTATTCCCAGTCACCTGGTACAAAAACCTGGCTCATTCAAATGATGGTAGTGACTACTCCACAGCACAAAATTTTACCTCCTTTTTGCATGTAAGTAAGTCAACTATACTCAGAGGTGCTTTCCATCTCGTCTAACTGCCCTCCCAAAGGAAACCATGAATGGTTATTCCTCCACCACCGAGTGGCACAAAAACCAGAGAAACGCACGCGTCTCCATTTGTTTTGCCGGCATCTGGGTAAACCTGAACAGTATCTCTACTTTTCCAAGGACTCAAAATGCATTATTAAGATATTGGCAATCTGTGTCCTGCATAAGTTGAGAAATAGCTATATAACCCAGAGCAGACAAATTTTTTCAGAAAGTCTTTCTGAATAATCCTTTTGGAAAGTCAAATAAACTTCTAACACAAGCATTCTGGATAGACGGGGGAAAACAGACCCGTCATTAATTTGAAATTGGTGACCAGACCATAGTAGTGGTGTGAAAAAATGTGTGTTTATTTTATTTAAACAAATACCACTGTCAAGCACTGTTTTGTTTTTAATGAATACTCATAATTTACAAATGAAGACATTTAATTTTTACAACAAAATAAGTACTATTATTATCCCCACTTCACAGGTCAGAAAACTGAGGCACAGGGACAGTCTAACATGTCCACGATAGCTCAGTAAGTGGAGAAGCAGAAGCTCAGATCCTGGCGGCAGGCCTGTGTCTTTGCCTCACACTGAACTGTAAGTTGGGAGCGCAGGCCAATCTGCATGGAGCAGCCACCGGGACGGCTACTTTTCCGTGGAGCCTTCCACAGATTTGAGATTTTTAAATTTTGTGCGGTGCTCATCTCAATGAAAATAGCAGTGCTTGATGCACCTGTGCGCGGGATTTTAGGCAGGACAGTAAAAAATGAAAACCAGCGCCTGGCAAGGGAAGGCAAAATGGATGTTCACAGCTTCCTCTTTGGGAAGGAAATTTCCCAAGAACATATGCTTCATCTGGGGGATTATAACATCCGAGTGGAACACAGTCAGAGAATTATTAAAGTTGAAATTAAAGGGTAAGAAAGAGCACACGATCCAGAAGTAATTTTCTGCAGAAAAAATGTAAATCGCTCTCGCTTTAACCTTGAAGTCCACACGCCTCCAGCAGTGACAGTGTTGTTCGCTTTGCAGTAAGTGAAATTATCTCCATCTCACGTGATGCGTTTCTAAAAGTAGCACCAGAAAACGTGTTTTAAAATGTATTCGTTTCTTTCCTTTTTTTTTACATTTTCGTAGCTCCTGGCTTGTCCTTGGGGATTTGTCTCTTTGAACACTTTGTCACCGGGTGCCTGTCCCTTGTGGTGTGTGGAGGAGGCAGGAGTCACATGTATATGTTAGTGAAAGTCACAGAATGTGGGTGGCGAGGACCCTGCCCTTCAGTGCAAGATCCACCAGGGGCTTTGTAAGGAGCCGTGGCAGGACCAGTGGAGGGGAGGGGAGGAGAGAGAGCGAGCCCTCGGGAGGGCCTATGCTCCTGAGGGAGCCATACTGTCTGGGCTGTGGTGTTTCCTGTGCACCTGCCGCAGAGGCTGGCCCAGGAAATGCCAGTGCGCACAGGGCTTGTTGCTTCCTGTGTCTGGGAGACCAGAGTGTGGCTCAGGCCTCTCGGGTTTGGAGAGAGGGATCTCACAAGCTCCTAGAAACCACAATCAGCCCACCTATCACACACGTTTGTTAGAGAGCGGCTGTGCTTGTGGGGGGGAAAAAGTGTCAAAATGAAGACTTTCTATATTTAATTTTCTACTTTATGGACAAATACATTTTAAATATTCACAGAGAGATACAGACCTGATTAAAATGCAGAGTTATGCTAGCATCAACTAGATTAATATTTTGGTCCAAAATGCTAATATACAGGCAGTGTCTTTATTGAAAGCTGTTGGTACATTGACTATATCTGTAAGCAGCCTACAGACCGTAGAGAATGAAGGAGATGAAGGGGGGGAGCGGGCTATATCAATGCTGTCTGTGAATAAGTAGGTTCTGTCACTATTCAGCATCTATGGTCTCCTTTCCCACTGAGACAGCATTCTACTTATGGTGGTGAAATACCACTGACATGCACTCAGAGATGGGAATTAAAATACCTGACGCTAAGTCAGTGTTCTGGGAGGAACAGGCAGCTTGCAGCCTTGCGACGCCATGGAGCGTCCTGGCCCCGCTCCCAGGGCTCACTCATCGGCACCATGGCCTTCGGTCATTTGTTTAACCCCAGGTGAGCAACAATTTCCACAGCACAAAGCAGGTGGCCTGAGTTCCTGTGTGAGAAAACGTGGAGGAGCTTCAGAGGCCGTGGAGAACCGCTGAGAGCTCCCAGGAACTGCCCTCCACCCCCAAGAACTGCCCTCATAGAAGACTCTGGCCATCCACAGAGGCAGGTCACTCAGAGGCTTGCTTATAAGATGCTGACATTGGGAAGGTTTTTTCTGGGGGATCCAGGACTCCTCAATACCGGACAGAATGCAGCTGCAGGGGCCAGCTCTGTCTGCAGGAAGCAGTTGGATAATTTCCTTTCCCATTCCACACCCACAGAACATGGTGGGGAAAGTATATGGAATGCTTGTTTCTCCCAGGGGAAGAACACAAAACCATAGTGTATTATTTAATAACCGTTCACTAAAATGATGTGGCATCTGCCGTAGGACAAGATTTTAAGCCCTTTATGTACGAAAGACCTGATGGATGAGCCACTTCCCATGATGCACCGCTGAATGCGTTTTTTATTTTCGGCCATAAAACATATAAAGTTTGTGACTTAGTTATTTTATTATGTTTTATTTTATTTTATTCTTGTTGGCATTTAGAATCCATAGATTAGGGGACTCCCTCTGGTGGCTGAATAAAATATCACTTTTATGTCAATGCTAAACAAACAAAAAAGGAATGAAAAACTGAGATATACATAGAATAATTTTCTGGAGAATATGAGAGGGTTTTTTTTTACTTTTCAGATATGACACTCATCAGGGTGTTAGTAATGATGAAGGAGGAGGAAGTAGGGAAGGAAGAGGAAGAGGAAGATTCTACTCAACCCTGGCTTGCCTTGATGGCCACAGTCACAGACAAAAACAATCTTGTCAAAAATAAGCAGAGAAGGCAAAGCAGATTACACATTTTTTTTAAAAGCACAAAACATCAAGTGCTTAAATATCAAGAAATGCACCATCCACAACTTCCATTGTTGTTACCAATATGTTCTCTCAACGACTTTATTATCTTGTCCAATGTTTTGTGTATATTCACCCAGCACAAAACTATAGTTGCTTTTCCAGAGAAGTAATAACTTGAAAGTCTCCTGGGTAGAAGGATTTATTTCTCCCTCATTCTTTCCTAATTCTCATAAGGGAACAGGACTTGTCAGCCCCTCTCTCCTTTCCCGTGACCAATGATGGAGGACGACGTTATCAGTTTCCTTCCCAGAGTGGAGTGAGGACCCTCACTGCTTGGGTCATGGTGGAGCTAAAAATTTCCTGCTGAAGCTACAGGGAGATTCAGATGCTTCTGTCAGAGTTCTTCATCCATCACATTTTCTTGGCTGATGTTGTAAATAGCACTAATCATGGTGGCATGAGGGTGTCCTGGAAGTGGGAAGGGAGCCAGACAGTGGTTCTTTCCCTGGAAAATCTTCCTGCCATGGGAAGACCCCCCACCTCCTCCAATCATCCCAGCCTTCACCAAATCCTCTCTGCTTCTTCTCACAGATGGTGTCCTGAGAGGCCCCATCAAGAAAGGAAATCTCCTCTGGACCTGAATGAAAAGTTTTATTACCAACACTTTAAAAGCTAAAACAACATTCAGAGAGAAATGGCTCAAATGTGGAAAAATAAAGTCATGTTTTCAGGTTCCTAAGATCGGCTTTAAGAATATGAGCATTCACAGAAACCATCAGACACGCCCCTGCGAGGACACCCAAGCTGCCCCACTCCTGCGGCCGCATATTTACACAGGCCTGTCTGTTTATGTGGTCATCTGTACGTAGCCCAGGCTGTTTCTAGGGCAATCACTGCAAAAGGGGAAGAAGGAGCGTCTGTCTCACCCAGGTCACATTGCCTCCTTCCCCCAAGGGCTCTCCCAAGTTCTTAACTGAACAGTATGAGAAAAATCTTAAGAGCTGTTCATGAATTTAAGAGCAACATTGAGATGGGGAACCACCCAGAGATGGAAAGTTGGCACACGATAGGGACAGCCACGGGCAGCGAGGACTCGCCCTCCTAGTGGCTGTGTTTATGCCTCCTCTCAGCCTGTTCCCACAGTCACCTTCCCAAACAATGAGCCACAGGACACCAGTAGAGCAACGTTTCTGTGGAGAAAAACATCTTACCTAAGATCAACTGGGTTTGGGCAATGTTTCACATAATAACATTGGAAATGAAGAAGAAGGGGAGGGGGAGAAGGAGCGAGGAATGTTCAGTAAGTTTATATTTTACATATAATTTTTTTACTGAATCTAAAAAAAGAAAAAGAAAATGCGGGTGGGGGGCAGGGGGAGAAGTTTGGGGCTGGGATTATTTTAGAACATTCCAGAGCATACTTTGGGGAAAGCTTCACAGTAGAATTTGTGTAAATGCAGTAACTAAGTGAACATCTAAAAAGAGGATTTTTACACCCACCTACACATTTGATATGCTAAGTGTCTGACCGATCAGTCTACCATTCAGTCAACTGCTCGACCAGTTGCTATGATGAGCACTGACCACCAGGGGGCAGATTCTCCAACCTGTAGGTTAGCTTGCTGCTGGGGTCCAGTCAATCAGGACTGGGTGAGACAGCCCCGATCAGCCCTGATGACCTGCCAGGCAGAGGGACCCCATGTATGAATTCGTTCACCAGGCCTCTAGTATATATATATATATATTCATTCCACTTTCTTGTGCCTAGTTTACATTTCTTACACGCCTTTGCAATGGAATATGGGTAGTCACTAGACTTTAATCCTGGCTGCATATTATAATCACCGGAAGAGCTTTAAAATGAAAAGCAACAATATCTGGGTCTCACACACAGTGACCTTGATAACAGTGTTCTGAGGTGAGACCCAAACACTGATATATTTAGAAGTACCCAGGTCATCCATCAAGTTGCAAGCCCAAGCTAGTCAAAGGACACCTCCTTCCCTCTTGGTTACCGCTCCTTGGCTTTCTTCCCACCCTCCGACGTCTTCTTTGCTCAATGTTGTGGAGGGCACATCACCATGCCCCTCCCTCACGGAGAGCAGGATAAAGAGCAGTGGTGACAAGACAAGTAAATTGAAGGAAAGACAGGAAGAACCAGCTGCTCTTCAGCACTCATCACCCCGGCTGCCATGGTTCCAAGCCCTCAGGTGGGCCAGACAGTGGTTCCCACACGCAACTGTGGCTCTTGGTCCATCCTGAGTGTAAGCAGAATAAGCAGTGTTTTTCTTCACCTTGAAATCTTCTGGGGAGGGACTAATGTATGCTTGCACTGGCCCTGCTCCTTGACTGGACCAGGTCTCACCTTCAGAACACTCTTCCGAGGGCCTCACTGCAGACTGGGTGCTCCGTGGGGCTGGAGGCATTTGCCAGAGCTCTCCTAGCGAGAGCCCCGCTGGTCTCCTAAAATGCTGCTCCCACTCCTGGTCTGCCCCGCTCCTCTGCCGCATTTTCTTGGCTGCCCTCTAGGCACTGAAGCCTTTCCTGAACTCTAGGTCATGTCTGAGTCCTAGGACTACAGGTAATGCTTGCCAGGCCCTTCCTGTGTGTGCCTGTCCCTTGTGATGAAGGATCTGCCCCCAAGGCTTGGCTCTCTAGGGAAGACACGTGCCAACCGCCTGGGCTCCAACTTTCCGACCAGAGATGAATCACACCTGTCTTGCCCCACCCGGAGGATGGCATAGCTCAGCATGCGCACCCATAGATAGGAATGAGATAGAACCTTCACATCTGCCTGCCCTCCAGTGAGCCAGCCTCGACAGCAAGGTCACTGACCCCAAACCCAGCCATGGCTCCTACTGTGCCTTCCAACCTGACCTGCATTAAAGATCTGCATCCAAGTGTATAACTCTAAACACTACCATGAAAACATCAAGAGCAAGTGTGAGAAACACATTCTATAAACTCTAAAGCCCATGCACGCTGTATATTAGTACAGTGCCAATGTCAGAGACACTGTGTACAGAATAGGAGCTGGGGTCTTCCCCAGGGGCTGACCACCCTGACGAAGGTTGTTTCTAGAAGCAAGGTGCAGTGAACTCTACAGCACCTGTGGCGTGTCAGACACCAAACAGCCAGGTGAGCTGCACAATAGGGAGCACTTGGCAGATGCAGGTCCAAGGTGCTTTGCTGGTGACATGCTTTCCAAAAGGAAGCCTGAATAACAAAACCCCACCATTTGGGGGGAACGCATTTCCTGTATCTAAAAGAATACTTGCCAGCCAAAACCGGTTTGGCTCAGTGGATAGAGCGTCGGCCTGCGGACTGAAAGGTCCCAGGTTCGACTCCGGTCAAGGGCATGTACCTGGGTTGCGGACACATCTCCAGTGGGGGATGTGCAGGAGGCAGCTGATCGATGTTTCTCTCTCATCGATGTTTCTAACTCTCTATCCCTCTCCCTTCCTCTCTGTAAGAAATCAATAAAATATTAAAAAAAAAAAAAAAAAAAAAAAAGAATACTTGCCAATCAAGGCAAATAAGGGGTGCTTCGGTGTGGAGAATCAGCACAGAAAAGTCTCGGTGGCTTTGGGTTTCTCGTGCTGTCTACAAGAGGGCATACCCCAAAGACATCTGCCCCCAAAAGGTTGTGCCATGTCACCGCTGTATGGACTGGAGCAGCGACACGCAGGCACAAGGCGCTCATCCTTGTTGCTAGGTGCCCCAGGTTAGTAGGAGGGCAGAACAAGTCCGCCCTGAATCATAAGGTCCGCTCATTGCAACTTAGCAGAAAGTGTGCCCGTTTCCTGCAGTGCGGAGGCTGGCTCCTCATGGACCTGTGCATCACATCTATTCTCAGTCAGGCTGCGTCCCCCTGCATGGACTGTCACATCCAGTCAGCGTAGAACTCTTTCCCATTATGAAATTCGTTAGCCCTGAAAAGAAAAATCTAAGGTGGCCAAGTGATTTGATGATTTCTGTTAACATCATCTTATGCAAATAAAAATTCTCCTTAAAATGTTCATACTTCACTCACAGTAGCAGGCAAACCAGTGCCTTCATCCGATGTTGTTCCCAGGGATATTTGCACAAGCTTTGGACTTTTTCCCAAGTCATGTTTCTGCCAAGAGCTTCTAAACTCAATCATTGCCAAGTGAGTCATCGTCTGCAAGGCCGGTCCACGGTGCATGGGATTAAGTCTCGGCAACATCAAGTCTCGGCCTCATGCACTCTTTCTTCACCAAAATGGTGAGGGTCCGCCCCTCCCAGGCAGAGTCTGCTGCGTCCATTCCCAGCCTTTGTGCTGCCCTCACATGCACACAGCAGTGACAGAGACCATCCATCCCTGGGCCATTTCCAAAAGGTGAGCTAGAAATGTCCCCTTTCTCTCCCACTTAAGAAATCATGTTTGAAATCAAATGAGTGATAATGGTGTTGTTATAAATACAACCTGGAGCATGGTATGTTATGCCTTTAAAAAGAAAAGTATATAATATCACAAACTTGCAAATATTAGCAACTCACAACATATTTCATAAGGAATCTGAACACACTAGTGTGTTCAACAAAATATTATGGAAGCAACCCAAGTGCCCATCAGTAGACGAGTGGATAAAAAAGCTGTGGTGCCTACATACAATGGAATATTACTCAACCATAAAAAAAGAATGAAATGTTACTATTTGCAACAGCAGGGATGAACCTAGAGGGTGTTATACTTAGTGAAATAAGTCAGACAGAAAAAGTCAAACACCATATGATTTCACTTATATGTGGAATGCAAAAAAAAAACAAAATAAATAAACAAACAAAACAGAAACAGACTCATAGACCCAGAGAACAGACAGATGGTTGCCAGATGGGAAAAGGTTTGGTGGACTGGGTGAAAAAGGTGAAGGGATTGAGAAGTATAAATTGGTAGTCACCGATAGTCATGGGAATGGAAAGTACAGCATGGAAAATACGGTCAATAATCTATATATATAAACAGGTAATATGCTAATTGGTCCTAATGGTGTCCCAGTCATGACCGTTCAACAGGCTGCGAGCACACAGGAGCTGGTGGGCAAGGATGGAGGTGGGGACTTGCGCCACCAGGACATGACGCTGCCGCTGGGGGCAGCCCCCCAGGCAGAGGCACACGCTGGGGGCAGCCCCCCAGGCAGAGGCACACGCAGGCCCGCAGTGCTGCCCGGCCTGGAGGGAGGTGTCAGGATGGGGGTGGGCCCTCAGTGGAGAGCTCTCAGCACTCCTGCACCGGGGTCTAAAGGCACGGAGAGGAAGGGAGAGCAGATGGGCAGTTATGGGGTTTAGGCCAGGAGGGGAGAACAGATAGGCAGTTAGGGGGATCAGGCCAGGAGGGGAGAGCAGATAGGCAGTTAGGGGGATCAGACAAGGAGGGGAGAGCAGTTTGGGGGATCAGGCAAGCTGGCAGGTGAGCGCTTAGGAGCCAGTGGTTCTGGATTGCTAAAGGGATCCCAGATTGGAGAGGATGAAGACCAGGTTGAGAGACCCCCTCCCCTCCATGCATGAATTTCGTGCACCGGGCCTCTAGTATTATAATAACTCTGGTTGGTACCAGGTGGGTGCTTGAAATATCGGGGGAAATATTTTGTAAGGTATATGATTGTCTGACCACTAATCTGTACACCTGAAACCAATATAAAATAATATTGAATGTAAACTGTAATTGAAAATAAAATTAAAGAAGAAAACTGTTGGCATGGGTTTCAGTGTCAGGCAACGGGATTTTTACAGCGCTCTACACCTATGGCTTCATTCCGTCCTCACAGTGCTCCCGGACAGTGGGCTGTAGGCACATTGCCTCCCTGCAGTGAGGAAGGGGCATTTCAGCATTTTCAGCATGAAAGGAGGGAAGGAAGGAGCCGGGGGACAGGGGAAAAGGGGGTAGAATGGAGGCATGTTTTCACAATTACATTTGCAAGGCTCACATTCTGAAGACTTTTCCTTTATTCCTCACTTTTCCACCTACAGTTAGGAAATGATGCTATTATACCAGCATTTCACACAGTCTAGTCTACAAATTTATTTTTCATTTGTAATGCTTTATAGGAAATAAAAGGTGCTGAATTTAAATAAATGCTGGGAAATGCGTATATCTGTCTCATGCAATGGCCTTTTGCATATTCAAAGTGCTGAACAGCGCTTCAGTAAAGAATCGTGTTTAATTTTTGTTTCACTTGTGTTATGAACATTTATTTGAGTTTGCAAAACCTTTTCTCCTATAATTTCAATAACATGATGTAGAATTGGGTTCTGAGGAACACACTTTGAGAACTGCTGTATGAGATGAACTGCTACATGAGATGCTGTCTTGTGGTTCAAATAAACTCACTTTTATTTGAAAGGAAATAAAATGGACACTATCTTATGAAAACCCCTTACAAAGGCTCCTCTGGGAAACTGACAGATATAATGAAAAAGAAATAAAAATGAGAAAGTAAATGTTTATCAACTGAATCTAGTAAATACTGCCAAATATAGCTCAAATCTCTGGCAGGAACTCCTACCAAATATAATAAATTTGGATTGGTGTGAAGGAAGAAACATCAGAGATTGCTGGGCAACTTCCCTTCCTGAAAATGTGCAGTTTTCAGAGCAGCAACTAAAGCTAATCCTGGCAATTCTCACCGATACTGAGCACAGGGAGAGCGGGCGGGGCCAGGAGGCCTGGAGAAAGCTACTGCCCTGGCTGCCCCGCCCAGGGCTAACTTTGTTATTGTTTAATGCTGTCAATCTTCTTAAAAGTGACACATCTTCTCCAACAAGACTGTGGTGCAGGGAGTCTTATGATCTAGGCCTCTAGAAGCAAGGGTGAGGAATGTCCACAGAGCAAAGGTTGTGTAAGAAAGAGGGGGAAACGGAACAAAGTATGTGCCTCCCTCCCCTGAGAGCCTGACCTCTCACCTCTGCCTTAACCTTCTTGGGCTGTTAGAACAAAATACCAGACACTGAGTCGGCTTAAACAGACACTTGTTTTCTCACAGTCTGGAACTGGGAAGTCCAAGGTCGGAAGAGGGGTGTCATGGTGGCTCTCTTCCTGGCTTGTGGTGGGGATGGGGGTGGGGGGACAGGGGGGCTCCTGCTGACCACCTCTCACTGTGCTCACAGGGCCTCTCCTTGGTGCAGATGCTTCCTCTTCGGAGAAGGCCACTGATCCCATCATGAGGTCCACGTCTCTCATCTGCATCTAAACCTAATCACCTCCCCAAGGCCACCTCCAAATACCATCACCTTGGGAGTTCAACATATGAATGTGGGGTGATACAAACAATTCAGTATAGAACCCCTGGCTAGCTAAAGTAGGGGACCAATCCAGAAAAGAAGAGGTGCTTCTTCAAACCCTCAGTGAGGACACCAACAGAACCCTACCCCGTCCCCCACCCTCCCAAGTCCCCCACATAGGAGAGCACACAACACACAGAAAGCAGGGTCACCTCCCCTCACATATAGAGAGCACAACATGCAGAAAGAAAGCTCGCCAAGGCCATTTTCCTACCTGCCTCAGGTGTAGCGTGGCTGAATTTACGTTTAAACTTGAAAGATGAATTCCAAGCAGAGTCAGGTAAGCAGAAGAGGCTAGTCTAGCGATGCTATTCTGGGAACAACAGTAGTCCTGCAATCTTTACTCAAAGATGAATAAAAGCGAAAAGGTTGTTTAAAAGCCATGCAGAATCATACAGTTTCTGTCCTGATGACGGGAGTATTCTAGGGTCTGCTGTATAACATTGTGCCTGTCGATAGCAAGACTATTCCCTGCACTCAAAACCTGTGAAGAAGGTAGATCTCTGTTGAGTTCTTACCACATTTTTCATTGCTAGATTACAAGAAATGAATCAAGCATTTATCTTTACTTTCCTATTGACTGTACCACCGAATAACCAAATGATCAGGGGGAAAAATCTCCTTGTAAATTATTCTAGCTATTGAATGAAAACGAAATGAGAGAACATGAATATTGGCATTTTAGAATCCCCGATGATTTAACAGATCTAAGTGTTGAACATCAGTGGATGCTAACTTTTTAAAAAATGTGCTTCCTAGTGAAAGAATGTATCACAATTACAATCCTGGCAAGGGAATCAGACCAGAGTCTCATCAAGCATGTGGTTCCAGGTGGCAAATTGCAGGAAATAAGAAAGACACAGAAATGTGACAAACTGTGAAAAACTGTATAGGTCCAATTCTCTGGACCTATAGAGTTTTTTTTATAGTTTTTTTCAAGATATTTATTATAACGAAAAAAAAGGGAAAGGGAGAGAATGTTAGATTAAAAGACACTTAAAAGTAGTTTACTGTTTTTAGATAAAAATCATAAAGAAAAGCAAGGAAGTGATTTTTATAAAAGTCAGGGTACTGGGTACTTCTGAAGGGAGAAGAGCTGTGATTAAGTTGAGGAAATGAGCTAAACAAGTCCTGCAAATGTGATGTACAGCATGGTGACTATAGATAATAATGCTGTATTGTATATTTGAAAGTTGCTAAGAGAGTAGATCTCAAAAGTTCTCATCACAAGAAAAAAGTTGTTACTATGCGAAGCGATGGATGTTAATTTACTGTGGTGATCATTTTCCAATATATACAAATATTAATCATTATGTTGTACACCTGAAATTAATACAGTATGTCAATTATCCTATATAATCCTATATAATAAAAGAGAAACATGCAAATTAAGCATCCTTCTGCTACACTCAAGCCACGCCCACCAGCCAATCAGGAGTGAGTATGCAAATTAATCCAACTAAGATGGGGGCAGCCACATAGCTGGAGGGAGCAGGAGGCTTGTGTTGCCCCGGCAATGGAGAAAGCCAGGCTTCCCGCCTGCCCTGGCTGGTCCTCGGCTCCACTCAAGGCTACAAAGTTTCAATTATAGAAGATAAATAAATCCAAGAAAAAAAGAAAAGTGAAAAAAAGGAGAGGCTGGAAGCTTGGGTCACTGGAGGGCGTGGCCAGCCTGAAAATGGCCCTCAGCCTCTCACCCAGGCTGGCCAGGAACCCAAGCGGGACCCCCACCCTGATCTGGGACACCCTTCAGGGCAAACCAGCCATCCCCCACCCGTGCACCAGGCCTCTATCCTATATAATAAAAAGGTAATATGCAAATTGACCCTAACAGCAGAACGACTGGGAATGACTGGTCACTGTGACACACACTGTCCAGGGAGCAGAGGCTCAATGCAGGAGCTTCCCCCTGGTGGTCAGTGTGCTCCCACAGGGGGAGCTCTGCTCAGCCACAAGCCAGGCTGACAGCTGCCAGCTCAGCGGTGGTAGCGGGATCCTCTCCTGCCTCCTCAGCAGGGCTAAGGATGTCCGACTGCAGCTTAGTCCTGCTCCCTGCTGGCAAGTGGACATCCTCCGAGGGCTCCCGGGCTGCCAGATGGATGTCTGACTGCCAGCTTAGGCCTGATCCCCTGGGGAGCGGGCCTAAGCCAGCAGGTGGACATTCCCCGAGGGGTCCCAGACTGTGAGAGGGCACAGGCCGAGCTGAGGGACACTTCCCCGAGTGCACAAATTTTTGTGCACCAGGCCTCTAGTATCTCAATAAAAAATAAAATTCAACAAAGACAACAACAACAATAAAAGATAGAAAGTGGAGGGGCTTCTGAGATGGCTGTTAAAGTTCTATTTATTGACCTAAAATGAATATAGTTATTCATTTTATTTCAGTTATGTAAAACTAGAGGCCTGGTGCACTGAATTCATACAACCATGGGGGTCCGTTGGCCTGGCCTGCAGGGATTGGGCCAAAACCAGCCCTCTGACATCCCCTAAGGGGTCCTGGATTGGGAGAGGTTGGTTCTAGGGTGACACACCCAGAATCGGGCTCCCTCCTCCTTTCTCTCTGGGTCCAAGGTGCGGGTGAAGCAGATTAGGGGCCAACACTGTGCCAGCAGCAACCTAACCCACAGCTGATTCCACAAGGAATCGGGCTCCCTCCTTTACTGGTCGGAGCATCTGCCCCCTGGTGGTCATTGTGCGTCATAGCTACCAGGCGAATGGTTGAACGGTCGGACAGTCACTTAGGCTTTTATATGTATAGATAGGTAAGTTCTTGAGATGTCTATAGCATAGTGTCTGTAGCTAACAATCCTGTATTATATGCTTAAAACTTTTCAAGAGGGTAGTTCTTATGTTAAGTATTTCTCTCACTAAGTAAACTAATAACAATAATAATAATGGGAGTAAGAGGAAACTTTGGGAGGTGAATAATATGTTTATGGCCTTGATGGTGGTAATGGTTTCATGGGTGTACTCGTACCTGCAAACTCATTGAGTTGTAGCATTAATTATGTACACCGGGGGGCGTGGCCAGCCTGAAAACGACCCTCAGCCTCTCACCCAGGCTGGCCATGTCAATCATACCTCAATACAGTTGTTTAAAATAAGATTATTCACTTCATAATAATTCATTGATCTCTGCATTCTCTTTTGTTTTCTTTATTTGTGCTTTATTTTAGAGTAAAAGACTTTTAAAATATGGCAGAAAGCACAGCATGTAACACATAGATTAAGCATATTCTTTGAAAAATGATTCACTCTAGAAAAGAGAGGGAAATTTAAAGAGGAACTACAGTGTCAAGATAATTAGAAATATATGAAATAATTTAAACATTTATCTACAGATAATTCTCTTTCTTTTCAAGTTCCTAGAAAAGTTATTAGATTTATGTAAAGTATTCAACCCTATGATTGTTAGTTTGAAAAGCTATATGAAAGACTTATTTTTTTCTGGAAAAATATAATTCAACCAAATTGTCTCAAAAGAAATCAATGATAACATAAAAGCCCTGATGATGCTATTATGTAACGCCAAAGAATGCTTTACAGCAGAATTCCTTCTAATTTCTAGGAAGGGTTACTTCTGTGAACACAGAGAGAAGGAAGGCTTCCCTGCCCTTTATATGAAGTCAATGTAACCCTGAAACAAACCTGATCCAAACAGCTGAAACAATAAAACCATGGGCTCATCTCAGTGTAAATTTAACAACAAAAATTGTTAAAATGTTAACATTGTAACCCGCTGTTATATTGAAATTCTACTACTATATGACCAACCAATATTTGTTCCCAGGATGTAAGAATGATTTAATGCTAGAAGGCTTGTTAATAAAATTTCTCTTAAAAAAAAAAAAGATACAAGAAAGAAATACCCTGTAATCATCATAAGTGCCCCAAAAGTCATCAAACACCTATTCTCCAATTTCTTAACTTCTTAATAAAGATTTTTAACATGATTTAAAAAAAACCCTTACAGACAGGCAAATATTTTTTTCTGTCAACACTGCTATTAATATTATTATAGAGTGCCGAAACCGGTTTGGCTCAGTGGATAGAGCGTCGGCCTGCGGACTGAAGGGTCCCAGGTTCGATTCCGGTCAAGGGCATGTACCTGGGTTGCGGGCACATCCCCAGTAGGAGATGTGCAGGAGGCAGCTGATCGATGTTTCTCTATCATCGATGTTTCTAACTCTCTATCTCTCTCCCTTCCTCTCTGTAAAAAATCAATAAAATATATTTAAAAATATATATATATTATTATAGAAATGATAAAGAAATTGTTTTAAAATATTTTCTAAGGATGTGAAGTATAAATAATTGAAAGGGGTTTTCAAAAAATAAGTGCTCAATATTGTTAAATAATTTTAATTTGCAGATAAAAGTTTCCTACATGAAGAAAACAAAAACATTGACTAAAAATAACTTAAAATAAGAGAATTCTGCAAAGGCATCTAGAGACATTTAAGTTTTAAAACGTGGCTTTACTATCTCAGTAAATAACCAATAAGAAGAGAGCAAACATTCTCCGCTTACAGTAGCAACTATTATTCAATAGCCTTACACATGGAATGTCAACAGTGAGAGGTGGGCTTATCTGTGCTTCTTCCTGCTTATTTCTTAGTTGTCTATACTGCTTAAATCAAGCACACATCAATCTTATTATCAATACCTAGTCAAATTTATCAGTGGAGCTTGAGGTATTCAGGCTAGTCTGGCATCAAAAATTCTTGCATATATCTTTTCTCATCTGATACTGACCCCTCTGCCACAGGCATGACATCATTATTTTCTGCCAGATCAATAAAATAAAATAATAAAATAAAATAAATTAAATTAAATTAAATAATAAAATGAATAATAATAAAATAAAATATTGGAAACTGGCCTGCTTTCCAGTGTCCCCTGCTCTCCTTCCTATTCATCCAAGAACAAAAACGGATTAAGTTGGCATATCCATTCACCAAAGCACACATCCTCCTTGCCCGTTCATGAGCATCCCAAACCCTAACACCAAGTCAGATGCTAGATACTGTTTTATTCACAAAGTGGTTACTCTAATTTATAATCATGTTTTCCTGATTCCAATCCACAAACCTGACTCAGAAACAAAGAGATCTTTCTTCTATATCTAGTCTTACATCTTAGTTTTAGCGAAGGACAGCCACCAGGGCCAACATTAAATACTAATATAACAGTGACGTAAGTTACCACGTGCAAACAATGAACACCCAGGACAGTGGGTAAATCACTAAGTGTAAGCAGTGCCTTTAAGACAAGGAAAGGGAGAGGGATTATGGGTCTGCTCCTCAGGAATCAGATGCAGAAGAGGAGAGAGGCCAAGGGTAGGGGTTCAAGAATGGAACGGCCTGTGCTGTGATGATTAGGGCACCTCACACACCTGCAGACCTGCGCATCATGATGATCTAATCCCTCTCCAATGACTAAAGTCTCTCCCTCGTGCCTGCAAACGCCTCCTCTAACATCACTCTCAACTGTGGCGGCACTTCCCTACTTTGTGGAAAAGACTAAAGCGGTCAGACGACCTCCCCGCCGCCCCTACGCCCCGCACTGGCTCCCATCATATTTGCCCATCGTCACTCTCTTCCTTGCCTCTGTCCTCCTGTTCCTGTAGATGAACTGCTGCCTCCTTGCCTGGCACTGGGTTGCGTGCAGCCCAGCCATTCAAGGTCACAGCTCCTCAGATCTCTCCTTTCCCTCCTTCATCACTTTGCCACTCCATACAAGTTCACTTTCATTTTTCTTATTTTCCACTTTCATATTTTCCTTATTAAATTAAAAACAACACACGTTCAACTCTCTGACCGCATTTCTCTACGATGCTGCCCCTTGTCCACGCGGCCCCCTTGCCCCTCCTTCTCCTGCCTCTGCACTGACCATGCTCAGAGCAGGTCCCCCATGACCCCACGTTACTGAATCGCTGCACAGGGCACCAGCAGAGCAGACCCTTGGGACACCTTGGACCATCCAGTGTGAAGTCACTGTCAGTGCGACAGGTACGCCAAGTGCTATGTCAAGGCTGGGGTGATGGGGTGTAACGGGAACACCCTTGGAGGTGCCCAGAAGGCCCCAAACCACAAGTCTGGACACTTGGATAAGGACTCCATCTGGACACCCACATGAATGGGACCCCACCCCTGGCATGTGAGAACGCAGAGCTCTGGCCACCGGCGCTCGGATGTGGCTGTATCAGGAGTCATGCTCGGAGCCCGTAACCGCCAGGCTGGAGGCCAATGCTGCCCTCGCCACCCCACCGAGGAGCCACCGAGTCGGACCTGGAGGGACTTCGCCCCCGAGGCTCTCTGTGCTCGCTCCATTGCATAAGCTCCCCCATGTGTGTAACCTGCGTGTGACTCTGTTGGCTTATGGGGAGTGCTCCCCCACATTGTGGGCAGACACAAACGTGTGTGAGAGGCTCCTTTTAGGGATGCTGCCTTGCTCACAACACCCCTGATCAATTCTCAACTGTCATCTTATTTGAGCAACTAGAAGCGTTGACAATGATCCTTTTTCCCCCTTAATTCTTTATTGATTGAAGTATTACATATGTCGCCCTTTTCCGCCATTGACCTCACCCTGGCCACTCCCTCCCCACAACACATGCCCTCACCCCTCTGCCCCCCAGTGTTTGTGTCCATTGGTCTTGCTTATATGTGTTGGCAATGATTCTTTACGTGGCTTTCAAGATGTGCTCCTGACTTTCTCCCCTCACTGGTGGTCGCTACCCTGTTTCCTTCCCACCTTCCTCATCTCCCAGCCCTTTACTGTCACCTCTAACCGCCTCCACTGCCCGGTGATTCTATCCTCATCCACAGCCTCAGTATCACCCTGTCACAACAACACCCACATGTACATCTGCGGCTCACCGTTCTCCCGATTACATGTTCATATATCGGCGGTGACACGATTTAGATGGATATTTCCAAACAGCCTTCCTTCTCTCCCAAATGCTGTTCCCTTTCCCCATCTCAGTGCTACCATCCCTTCACTGCTCAGATGAAAAGCCTTGGACTTATCGTGGTTCCTCACTTGCCTTCACACCCTACCTTCCACCTGCGCAGATTCCAATGACTTGGTGCTCAGATTGTATAGGATCTACCTGCTCCCTCACACCTTCCTACCACCCTGGGCTGGCGCCTGATTTTTGCAACACCTTGTAAACTGGTTTTCCTGCCTTCACTCTTAACCCACTCCAGTCTCTGTGTTCAACAGGCAGCCAGAGTGATCATTTAAAAAATACGAGTCACATCATATTACTCTTCTGCTTAAAACCCTGCATATAAAATGCATATGCATATAAAACCCTGCATATAAAATAAATAGATTCGCACTTTACAGCAGAAGCCAAATTCTTCAAATTGCCTCCAAAACCCTTCACATCTGGCTCCACCACAACCTCTGGGACCTCCTGCTGCCTTGACCCCCACCCCTGCCTTAATCCTTCTGCTTCGGCCCCAGAGGTTGTGGTGCTCGGAAGACATGAGGCCCTTTACCTCAGGCCCTTTGCACTTGCTGCTCACAGTCTGCCTTCAGTCTGTTAACAAATCCTGACGGATCTGTCTCCAAATTAATTCTAGAATCTGATCTCTACGCTACACATACATGTCCTCACATTTGTTCCCCCAATATTTGCAGGCTCACTCCGCTCAGACCTCACCTCGCCAATTACACCTACCCTGGCTGCAGCCCCCAACCTTCCGGATGTTTCCCAACTCCCTTACTTTGCTTTGTTTTTCTTCATAGTGCACATGACCTTCTTGCACAACATACAACTTGATGAGTTACTGTGGTTCATGTCCTTCTCCCCTTACCAGAACAGAAGCTCTTTAAGGGCAGGGATGTTTGCCGCTGTGTTCACTGCTTTAACTCCAGTGTTCAGGCTACTCCTGGCACATAGCAAATCCTATATAATAAAAGCCTAATATGCATATGCTCCCTGCTTAATCATCACTTGTACTTTTTCATTTCATTTTTCCAGCTTCCTTGCATTTTATAGTGTCACTGGATTTTAAGAGCTTGTTTATAACTAAAGATGTTAATCATTTCTCATGCATTGCAAATGAAATACCATGTTTTTTGTTACTATTTTACTCTTGTGTTTTACTATTTGGTTGTATCAAACTTGTGCATTAAATATAATCACATTGTTTTGTTTTGTGTGTTTTTTTTAAAGCCTATTGCAAATTGTCCCCAAGGGCGGTCATTTGACCAGGAGTTTGACCGCTCACTATGATGTGTGCTGACCACCAGGGGGCGGCACAGACCATGGCGGGCTTCGGTGACGCGCGCTGGCCATGGGCGGCAGTAGAGGCGCTGCCAGTCCCAAAGGGCCCCTGATGAGAGCAGGACCACGGCGGGATGGTGGAGCAGGTGAGCGGGCAGCACCAGGCCAAGGCAGGTGTGAGCGGGCCGGATCACCCCACAGACAGTGACCAGTGGTAGCGGAGGGGGCCGGGGCCACCACCCGACTCCCAGGTGGTGAGGGAGAAAGGGCAAATAGCAATAATAAAATATTTCCTCTAGCTTTTTTCCTTTCAGTCTGCACGAATCTGCGCATGGGGCCACTAGTCCATAAATATTTGAATGAGTGAGTGAGTGAATGACTCTCTGTGAGTGGCTCATTGCCGACACAGAGCAGGCGATGGGAATGGTGCGCTTCAGAGTACTTTGTTATCAATATCAGAAATAATCACATTTCACATTGCTTAGCATCTGCCTTATTGTTTACATATTGCAATTACATAGTGTTGATTCTGTAGGTCTTTCTACTCTGACAGTTAACGAAATGGGTTTCTAAAGAAACAAATACCTAACTTAAAGCTGAGAAAAATCAGCAAGGTCTTTCCAAATGGCTGAATCTTTGTTGACCCCCAAGCTCGGCTTGATATACCCCAGGATTCAGATGCTCTGATCCCACTCCAATTGCCTCATATCCTCAGGCTGATAACTGACCCCACGCCTCCCCTTTGCTGTCACAGCATATTGTACCTTCACTGAACACAGTGGGGAGCTCCATGTGCCGCCACTGAGTGTGCCATCCCGTCTGTTCTATGGTCGCTGGTGCAGATGGCCTGCGGGGGGTGTGCTGAGGCGCCAGGATAAATCACACCCCGGTAACTCACAGCACTGGGAGCCCTTAGACTGCTGACTATAGGTAGACATCCTGCAACTAAATTTGTATCAATTTGTGATAGAGGATGGTAATACTTTCTGATTTGAGAAGTGTACAAAACCTGTCTTCAAAGATGTCCAATTGGAGAGATGAGACCAGATGGTTTAAAAACGGATGTGTGCCTTGAGAAATTTAGAAATGTGACCACGCTGATATTGGGAAGACCTGTTTCTATAGCAGAAAAATGTTACTGCATGAGGGTTTTTCCCACTCCTTCCAGATTTAAAATACAAGGTGTTTCAAAAAAAACAGTAACTGATAAAACAAACGCCGATGTTTTTTCAGTCCTCTCTAAAATCAAAGCAGCAGACCAATTCTACGCAGAGTTCAAACTTTCGGGGGATTCCTAATGGACAGGAGCATTTGAAGCTGACACTGTAGGACCTGACGTTCCTACTAAGGCAGCAAACTGACACCGTGGCTGCGACTGCCTGCTCTGTGTCCCTGGCACTCGGAAAGCACGTCTTCTCTTTGCCCTGAAGCCATTATAGCCAGGAGTCACCAAAAATTCTTTGCAAGGTGCATTAGGCTAAGACAGGGTGAATGACAAAGTCCTGGCAAATCACCTGCCTCTGACCAGCTACATCTGGTTCTCTTCTCTTCTCTTCTCTTCTCGCTCTCTCGCTCTCTCGCTCTCTCATCTCGCACACAACCCTTATCACCACTCAGACACCCTCCTATTGCTAATTTGCAGAATCTCTGTTTTGTAGGCTCTTGTAGATGCCATGGTCCCCATCATGCCTTCGTAGGAAGGAGCATCTGCACGTCCTTGGCTGGAGAACTGAGTGATTACATCCACCTGTAAATCTTAGCACACATGACATGGAACTGAAAAATGCAGTGAGTCAGTGTTTCACCCTCTATACTGTGTTTATCTCCAAGCATGCCGAGTCTCCATGACTGTAAACCACTGGCTTGTTTCACTTAACTGCACAAAGCAAACAACAAAAACCCAAGAGTGTTTCCCATTAGCCTGTGCTTTACTACCATGTAAAAGACTGCGTGACTAAGTGAAGAAATAAGCGCCAGCCAAGAGCTACTGGGGAAGGGAGCTGCTTCCTGGCCCAGGCCCCGACTGTGAATCTGAGTCAGGCATTTCCCCGGCGACTGGGCCCGGCTCTGCTTCCTGCCCGGCCCTCCGGCCACCCTGCATCCCTGGACAGCACGGACCTCCACAAAGCGCTGCATGGCCACGCCATCCGGGGCACACTGAATGCATGTTCATGCCATGCGGATGTTGCTTAAGGGGCGAGCACACCACCAAAATTGTGTTTTTAGTTTAGAAAAAAGAATCAAGTACGTTTTAAGATTCATTACAAAGCTATATCCCTACCTGCCCGCATGCACCAACATAAGTCACAGAAGATTTAAGAATGTCATGATTTCAGAAAATAAAAACTAATAACACTAGAGAAATAGGCGTAGGTGATAAAAAGGTACAAACTCCCAGTTATAATATAAGTAAGTCCTGGGGATGTCACGTATATTATAGCACGGTGACTATAGGAAATAACACCGTGTTGCCTATTTGAGAGTTGCTGAGAGGGTAAATCTTAAAAGTTCTCATCACAAGATAGTTTCTTGTGTACCTGTGTGTGGTGACAGGTGTGAAGTGATACCTTATTGTCATTTTAGTTTGCATCTCTCAGATGATTAGTGACTTTGAGCCTTTCTTCATATGCTTCTTGGCCTTCGGTATGTTCACTTTGGAGAAGTGTCTATTTAGGTCCTTTGCCTATTTTTTAATTGGATTTTTTATCTTCCTTTTGTTAACTTGTATGAGTTCCTTATAAATTTTGGAGATAAACCCTTTATCAGTTGTATCATTGGCCAATATGTTCTCCCATACAGTGGCTCTCTTTTCATTTTGTTGATGGTTTATTTTGCAGTGCAGCAGCATTTTATTTTGATGTAGTCCCATTTGCTTATTTCCTCCTTAGCTTCCATTGTCCTAGGACCATGGTCGGCAAACCGCGGCTCGAGAGCCACATGTGGCTCTTTGGCCCCTTGATTGTGGTTCTTCTACAAAATACCACGTGGCGGGCGCACACGTACAGTGTGATTGAAACTTCGTGGTCCATGTGCAGAAGTCGGTATTTTGTGGAAGAGCTGGTATTTTGTGGACGAGCCACACTCAAGGGGCTAAAGAGCCGCATGTGGCTCGCGAGCCGCGGTTTGCCAAGCCGCAGTTTGCCGATTACTGTTCTAGGAGATGTATTGGTAAACATATTGCTACAGAAGATGTCTGAGATTTTGCTGCCCATGCTTTCTTCTAAGAAATTTATGGTTTCATGTCTTACAGTTAAGTCTTTTATCCATTTTTATTTTATTTTTGTGTATGGTGTAAGTTGGTGATCTAGTTTCATTTTTTTGCATGTATCTGTCCAATTTCCCCAACACCATTTATTGAAGAGACTGTTTGACTCCATTGTATGCTTTTGCCTCCTTTGTCAAATATTAATTGAGCATTATGGCTCGGGTTGATTTCTGGGGTCTCTGTTCTGTTCCATTGATCTATATGCCTGTTTTGATTACAGTGGCTTTGTAGAATAACTTGATATCTGGTATTGTGATCCCTCCAACTTTGTTCTTCTTTCTCAAGATTGCTGCAGCTATCCAGGTCTTTTTTTTTATTATTCCATATAAATTTTTGGAGAGTTTTTTCTATGTCTGTGAAATATGCCAATGGTATTTTAATAGGAATTGTATTTTGAATTTATAGATTGCTTTGGGTAGTATGGACATTTTAATGATTCTACCAATCCATGAACATGGTACATTCTTCCATTTGTTTATATCTTTTTTCAATGTCCTGTAGTTTTCTGAGTATAGGTCTTTTACTTCCTTGGTTAAGTTTATTCCTAGGTTTCTTAATTTTTTTGTTGCAATGATAAATGGGATTATATTTTAGTTTCCCTCTCTGAGTTCAGTATTGGTGTATAAAAATGCCATAGATTTTTGGGTGTTAATTTTGTATCCTGCTATGTTGCCAAATTTATTTATTAAATCTCGTTGTTTTTTTATGGAGTTTTTTTCTATGTACAATATCATGTCATCTGCGAATAATGACAGTTTTACTTCCTCTTTTCCAATTTGGGTGCCTTTTATTTCTTCTTCTTGTCTGATCGCTATGGCTAGCACATCCAGGAATGGTGAAAGTGGGCATCCCTGTCTTGTTCCTGTTCTTAAGGAAAATGGTTTTAGTTTTTGCCCATTGAGTATGATGTTGGCTGTAGGTATGTGATATAAGGCTTTTATTATGTTGAGGTATACTAGTACGAATGATAGCATGAATATAAAACAGGTGTACAAAATAAGGTATTCACTTTGAAGGGAAAAATAAACATTAGGAAATAAAACCTCCAGAATTAAAACATACATAATACCTTGTATTGGTAATTAAGATGTATAACATTATACAGATACTGATATTATTCAATGTGTCTATTAATAAAGACTGTAACATTAGAGAAGAGTTTCTTCTTGTGATTGCCCTTACCCTATCAGCATTACTAAAATATAATGAAATATAAGTGGCATGTCATACTTTGAAAGCATGACATGCTTTCATATGCACAGAACAATATGAAGGAGTTTAACTCAATCAATGTCAAATCAATGCAAATATCTTTTCCTCAATGAATGTAGCATGAGGGTTATCAAATTATTGCCTATCCCATTAAAATAAAACATGTTTAAAATTCATCATTCCAAAATACAAATAAACCGCAAAACCAACACCTTCTATGTTTTATAAAATAAATTTTATGGACTCCATTTATGAAATATCACCCTCCATCTGACAAGACACATACTACTTACAAAATTCTATTTACAATGCTGCCTAGAAACCATTATTAGTCATCCTAAATATTGCTATCACCACATCATTCCCATAAACCAAATGTTGCAAATAAAAAAAACTGATCCTGGAATAATTTTTAGATCCAGTTTCATCAATTTTAGATAGTTTGTTTGTTTTTTGGAAGGAATAGGAGGAGGATAAAGTAACTAAAGCAGATCTTACAACTAAAATTGTATTTCAAGTTAATAAAATGTATGTAAGTGGAAATGTTTAGATAAGAAATGTTTGACCTAAGAAGCTATTTTATATTAAACTCAAATTCTCTTCCCCTTCACCTTGCTATTTCCTTATATCTATTTCTTAGTTATAGAACATACACAAATACATGTACTGGTATTTGGTTGACTTTAAATCAATCTTTAATATCAACCAAATAAGACCATTTAAAAAAAGAAAGTCTTGTTTCATTTTTATAGTGTTTATTCTATCCAAATTACATGAGGGTTGATGGCACGGGATTGTCTTCATAGGAATTATCCCTCCTAATACATTTTTAACACAGCCAAATATTCTTTCGAAATCAGACATGCATGATGAAATCATAATAGTGGATTTTGTTGTTCATTGTGTCTAAAAGGTGGAGTCTTGCCGGAAGCCGGTCCATCCTTGCTGCTTGACGCAGTCGCTGCAGGAAAGAAACATCTGCACAGCATATGTTTCAAGGGACCTGGCATATATAGCATATTGTTCTTAATATGTTTGCTCTCCTTAGTGCCATGTATTTTAACCAAAATCACCTCTCTGAGAAAGGTTGTTTCCTCAGGTGGGGATTTTCCCCTGAGGTTAGGGAGGGGATACAACCCCTTTTAAGTGCCAGGCGGGTAGTTAAGCTACATAATCTTTACTCCCTGGAATGGAGATAAGAAACGCCCTAACCTTTGTAATAGAAATTGACAGGATTAAAATTGGCTGGTATAAATAAGGATGTAACAAGACAATAAACGTCAGATCCTAACCAGAACCTAGCCAGAGAACATGGCAAAAGATCCTGGACAGAACCTGGCTACAGAACTTGGCAGGAGAACCTGGAGAAGCTGGATGGAGAACCTAACGAGAGAACATGGCTACAGAATCTGGCGGGAGAACCTTGCTATGCTGATCAACTGAAGGCTGTCTCCGTGTCATTCCTTCTTCGCCGACTCCGTCCACACCTTTGGGGACCCCTGGACCTGCTGGGCTTGGACCCCCAGCAGAGTCTGTCTCTACCTATAATTTCTGAAGATTGAGGTACCCCAGTTAATCCAAATCCTAGTTTCCAGCTGATGATTAAACATACCAGCATGACTGTATGCATCTACCTACAGGATGGTACTGTCTGTGTGTTTCCCAGGAGCTTGTGATGTCCGGGGGCTGTGGGAAACAATGAGAATAGAGCCACAACCAGGACGGGTGCCTGTCCTCAGGAGACTGTGACAGTCTAATAGTGTAACACATGTGACAGCAGAGGTGGCCATCCATTCATCCAACAAACTTCCACCAAACACCTAAGCAAGATAGCCGCTGTGCTGGGCTCAAAGATCCCATAAATACAGAGAAGTCTGTGCCTTCAAGGACCTCACATTTAGGGAGAAAATCATCACAACAATTCCATGATAGCTGAGAAGCCCTCGATAAAAGAAGAATCTAGTCCACACGAGTGACCTTAGATAGGACATTCCTCAGGAAATAAAACCTGGGCTTACCCTGAAGAACAGAGTGGACAAGGGCACCCCAGGCTGAAAGGACAGCAGGGCAGAGGTAGGCTAGCCTGAAGGCCTGAATGATTTGGGTTCAAGATGCCGGGTGGGGCATCTAAATAATTGGATGGCAGGAGGATGGCGATAAATGATGGAAACTTTGTGTTTCGTGCAGAGGGTGCATGGACACTTCTCTTAGGAAACAGGAAGCCATTGAAAAACTTTAAGCAGAAAGTAACATAGTCAATTTTTTCAAAAACGTCTTTTAAGGAGACTGTGTAGCTGAGAAGAGAAAGAACACCTAAAGATAATAGGAATGGTAGAGAGACCACACTTAGTATCAAGCAAATGGCATCAATAGAATTTAGTGATTAATTTTGTCACTCCTGGGTTCCTAGCTTGGGGGACAAACTGTACAACTAAAGTATATCTTCTGAAAGGGCATAGGATGGGAATAATAAGGTAGAAAATAAGTAGGCATTTGTACAGGTTAAGTTTGAGATACCTTTGAGAAACTCAGGTAGAGACGCACCATAGCTTGTTGGAAGACAGGGCTAGAATTTAGGGCTGTGGAGGACGAGGCTGGAAATATAAAATGTGGGTAATGAGCATAGCCAGTGGTTAAAACCACCTGAGCGGACGAGGTGACTCAGGAAAGGAGTGCAGCATAGAGTTGTTACAATAGATGGCAGAGAACGGCCGTCCAGAGCACTAGAAGGAAGATTTCAGGAGAGCGATGTCAGTGGAAATGTAGGAGGGGGAAAGTCCGAGAAAGGGTGAGATGTCCAAGGGTGAAAGTCCAAGAAAGGATGTCCTGAGTTGTCAAGGAAGCGGGGTGGTGACGTTCCCGAAGTGTTTTCACAGACTGCACCACACCAAGCGGCCAGCAAGAGAGAACTGGTGGGGAAAATTATGGGCCATTTGTACATAATGCAGCAGTTTCAAAACTTACAAAAGGTCTCTGTGTTCTTGAATGGAGAAAACATTTACCAACGGGGTCAAGGAGAAAAGGCCCCAAGAGGAAAGAGGTAGACGTTTCCACTCAGCACGTCTGCAGTAGGCTTGTCTGTGTAGCTAGGTTTTTAAACATAATATTGGAGCCGCACCAGTGTGGCTCAGTGGTTGAACACTGACCTGTGAACCAGGAGGTCACAGTTTGAATCCCAGTCAGTGCACATGCCTGGGTTGCAGATGTGGGCTTGGTCCCCAGTAGAGGGTGTGCAGGAGGCAGCGGATCTGATTCTCTCTCATCATTGATGTTTCTATCTCTCTCCCTCTCCCTTCTTCTCTGAAATCAATAAAAAAATTAAACATAAAAAAATAACATTGGAAACAATGGAATATATCATGTACTAAATTGGTAGAATAACTATCATAGAAAAGATAGACTTTAAGTGGCTCTGGAATACAACATTTTGAAGTTTTATACATCCTGAGGGGGGCATTCAGGAACAGGAGAACTATAATAATGGTTTAAACTTCTTGGAAGTGATATTATTTAATACATTAATTGTATTGAAATTTTTCAGCTACTGGTAAAAAAATAAGTAATTCAGTTAATAATCTCAGGACTCAGTCAATATTTTCAGTGAAACAGAAAAGTGACACCATTCTAAATTTAAAAATTAACTGAGTAAACCTAAACTATTAAAATATAATTAGAAAGATGAACACAAAGTCACAAATTTTCCAGCTGTGACCACAAAAATGGCCTAGAAACAGTGGATACTTCTAGTGCCCAGGTTTTAATCTCTAATACAAAAATCTACTAAAAGAAACCTGAGCTCCAATGTAATGAATGCTTTGGGGTCAATTTTGGAAATTTGAATATCTGGTTATTAGGTAAGAATTTATTGAAATATAAAGGTAGAGACAGATGACTGAAAACAAAGCATACTGCAGAACAATAAATATAGTGTGGTCTCATTTTAGTGAAAGATATATATTTACAGTATATTAATCGTCACAAGTGCAATGGTTAGATGGTGTTTTAATTTTAAAAATTTTGCTCGTCTCCATTGGTTACATGCTTATACTTTACATGATCTGCTTTAATTATTTTGAAAGGCAATTTAAGAAGCAACAGCATCAACTAGTTCATTGATGATGGCCATGGTAGACAGCAGCAGGGTGTCGTGGGGTGAATAGCTAGGTGTGGACACTGAAAGTGTAAACTACTCAGAATGAGGCAGGCACAGAGAAAGCACAGAGAACGGAGAGTACAGTGGGGCCTTGACTTATGAGTGTCCCGACTAACGAGTTTTTTGAGATACCAGCTGTCTCTTGGCCGATTTTTCTTTGAGTTGACAGAGTAATTTGAGTTAACAAGCTCCGTCATGGAACAAATTAAACTCGTAAGTCAAGGCCCCACTGTAATTAAAAGCAGACATCTCTGTATCCAAGCTGGCTTTCCACTTTCCTGAAGATGCTTTCTTAGACATCCATGTGACTCACTCAGTCACCTCATTTCAGTCTTGGTTCAAATGTCACCTTCCCACTGAGGCATATTCAAAATCACAAAACTCTTTCTCACCCCATTACTTCCCTCCACATCCACAAATCCCCTACCCTGACCCTACTTTTTTCCATAGACCTTAGAAATGTCTACTATTTTATAGAATTTTTATTTTTTGCTGTTTATTGTCTATCTCCTCCACTAGAATGTAAACTCAGTTGAGCAAACATTATTTGTTTTGTACACGAGCATATCCCAAGCACCTAGAAGAGCAGATGTGCACTTAGTGTGACTTGATAACTATAAAGCAAAATTAAAAGAAGGGTTATTTAGGGTTGGGAGAGACTTGAGCACATTTATGTACCGGACTTGACCTTTACCAGGAAGCAAGATTAATAAACTTCAGGATGGCAGAAGCCATCCGTATGAGATGCCCTTTGTATCTTAGAGTGTACAGAGTACACATACAGTAGTAAGCAGGGAAAGCTGTTCAGAAGGCCTATAGGCCAATCAGAGTGAACTGATTCCCCTGTGTGTCCTTGCCATTTGGCCTTTATTTCTAGGAATAGAAAAGGCATCGCCAGAACAAACAGCTACAAGAAATTTTGTTGGTGCTGTTTCAGGGTGAAACATCTCATTGCCTTGGCAACAGTACATTTCGGCAGCACACACTGAGCCGGTACTTACTATCACGGGAAAGCAAATGCCCAGCTCCTTTCATTTACTGATAGGGTGTATTGAACTCAGTGCCCCTCCACGATGGAAAAAGGATCAGTAGGAACTCCCAAAGAGGTCTACTGGCAAAACCAGGTTCGCCATGAGGCTCATTTGTTCCTTTTACAGTTTAATATTCAATGAAGATATAGTCAGAGGTAAAAAAGAAGGAATTGTATTAAGTCAAATTCAAGTCGATGAAAAAAATCTTTATTAAAGGCATCAAAAGACCTAGAAAAAGCGAAAGTCATAAAGAAGAGAGTAGTTTAAATCCAGATGAGCACAAAGCAACTACAGAAAAGTATGAATTTGATCTTTTCTGGATCTCCTAGCACTTTTCTAGATTCAACCTCCTGAGGTTTCTCTGGGCCTATACTCTTTCCTTTCGGTAGTGATCTTTGTAACCCCTAAAAGCCCTCACTTTTGCTGTTTTGTTTTGATAGTTTTTGGTTTTATTTAAATCTGGCTATTGATCAAAAGTGCCTGAAAAAACCTCTGGTCTCAGGGCTTTTATAATTACACAAAGTGTGTGTATACATTTTCTGGGACACTATATACATACATATTTGTGTATATATTTATTTGTATTTTGTAAGCAGCAGTGATTTCATATTTTAAAATAAAAAGTTATAAAGTGGGTTATTTTGAAATTAGAATCAAAGGAGCCTAATTTTTAAAACCTGAATAAAAGTTCAGAGGTCTCAGAAAATAGAAATGGTACAGAATCTTACTTTGACAGGAGAGAAATGACAAAAAAAATAGAAAATATTACATTTCACAGGTCAAAACAATGTCTTTCCTAGGACCAGGGACATTAAACTGGTGGCCACAAGAATTTCTAAAACATGTAATACCTGACTATCTAGCCAGGGGCACTGCCCTCTTTTCTCTTCGATTGGCAAATTTAAAAAATTACAACAGCCAACACAAGAATAGTTATCAATATGAAAGAATCAAAATCATACCCATTATTTTGGTCAGATCAGCAAAAAATATATTTTTCAGTGTGCCACAGAATTTTAGCGATTAGTTTATGTGTGCCAGGAGATGAAAAAGAAAACATGATTAGAAAAGTTGTTAGTTACACATTAGGAAAAATTGCCAACATAATAAAAGAAACAAGGAAATCAAAGTATCGAGCTGCCATTTCACAGGGCATGTCACTTAAAAAACATTTTGCTTCGTTCCATTGTTTGAAGAAATCATCGCTACACCAAAGTTGCTATCTCAGTGTTTTAATCTCTTGAAAACTTCATTTTCGTGGTCTTCTCATTGAGGTGTATTTGTCACTGCCACTAACATTTTAACATTTTAACATTTTGACATTTTAGGCAAGCACATTAACGGTCGTTTCAGGCTTGTAGGATGCGGGTTGACATGGGATTGGCACAGAGCAATGACGGATACCCTAGGAGCTCAGGGAAGTACAAAATCTTTTTAGAAAAGTGCTTGTTGACTTCATTACTGTGACAATACACTTAATCATCCCACGTCATGTACGAGTTAATGGATACTCTGAGCTTCCAACCACAGTCCCAGGCAATGACCATGTGTGGGACAACCCTGGCTTGCCTGGAGGAGAGGCTGATCTGATTAATTACCTAATATAGTAACAAAACGGTTTAGTAGGTCACACAGCAGTCCATAATAGAAGAGGTTTAAATCTGTTAGGTAGGAGAATTTTGACACCCTCACTAGACCCTCAGGCACACTGGGGTAAAGCAGTAGTTGGTGTTAGAACATTCCTGGCTGTTATCACAGGTTTGCCCCAAGAACCGGTTCTCTTTGAAAACCAGTCAAGACCTGTTTTCTGATTTCTCCCTTTTCCACGAGTCACCCTTGGGGAGAATCTGTATCTGGAATGGGGTTTTGTTGACTTCAGAGAACTCCAGGTTGCATAAGACACTGCCATTGTTGTCCAAGAGCTTATAAGAACAACAGAACATCTCCACATAGCAAGTGGATGATATTCAGGGATTCTGTCCAGCCCCTTGAAGGCAATAAAGGGCAAATTTTTTTTTTACTCTCTTCAAACAGTTTGCATGAAGAAAACTGTCACAGGCATAATCGTCTCTAATTAGACATCTATAGAGGCAGTGGTTAAAAGCCTCCAAAATTTAGTATATAAAACATGTTTCTGATTGCAAACAACATATCCACTGGTATACAAAAGGATTGGATAATTCAAACTACATAAGCTACATTTGCTTCCTCCGAGGGCAATTTGAGAAATATTTTTCTCTTCAACTAGCCAATACTGAATCCAGAAGTAGACAAGAGAGTGTCATGGGGAACGTTTTAATAAGGAATATAAAACTAGGCACCAGATTTATAGGGGGTCCTGATTATTTAGAATTACAGAATTTAAGAACTGAAATGAAAGAGGAGAGAGAAATGAAGGAATTATAAGAAAAAAATAAATCCAGTACCTTGGGATTTTGGTTCCATACTGTCCTGCTTCTTCAGAAGAACCTTTATCAATCTATATGTATAAAAGGCTAAGTAACTGACAGTCAGTCTATCCAACCATCCGACCAACTGGCCAATACATGGTACATGTGACATGCACTGGCAATTTAAAAATAAACGTTGACTTGCACATGTGTGATAGATATAAAGCTCTCGCTGGTGCCAACCACTTGTGATGCCAGAATGTATCTGAAGACCAACTATTGGCACAATGTACTTCTGAAGCTAAAAGAAAGCGGCATTGTCGACAGAATATGTCTGAAGACAAACCCACTTTCGGAAATGGTCAGTTATATGTTGCTTTCTCTCAAGTTTGAAGAGCGTGTGACGTTAAAGTTGTAAATACTTCATCACAAGGAAAATTAGCCAAGCACTCTGAAAGTGTTTTTACTCTTAATGTGGTGTACAGGTTGATATAGATTAAGCTTAATCAATTTATCAATCACTGTTTTTATCAATGTTGTTTTTATATCATGTTTTTGTTATTTTTATGTCATTCTTTGTTGTTTTATATCATGTTATTGTTTATTTATTAATCAATTTACATATTATTTTCATATACATTTTACTAACTTTCATCTCTGACACTTCTATTATAGAGAACGGGTGAATAGTGATATTAAAATATTTTGTATTTTAATTTTATAATACTACTAGAGGCCCAGTACATAAAATTCGTGCACTCTGGGGGGGGAGGGGGGGAGGGCGTCCTGCAGCCCAGCTTGCACCCTCTCACAGTCCAGGAGCCCTCGGGGAATGTCCGACTGACACCAGACATCCTTAGCACTGCTGTGGAGACAGGAGAGGCTCCTGCCACTGCCGCTGCACTCTCCAGCCTTGAGCCTGGCTTCTGGCTGCGCGGTGCTCTGCCTGTGAGAGTGCACTGACCACCAGGGGGCAGCCCCTACATTGAGTGTCTGCCCCCTGGTGGTCATTGCGCATCATAGTGACCAGTTGTTCTGCTGTTCAATTGATTTGCATATTAGCCTTTTATTATATAGGATATTAATATACTATTTTGACATGTAATTTTTGACATGTCATGCCTCAAGGTTCCTCCCAGCATTAGCTCTCTGTCTCTTCCCTCTTCTTAGTTGCAGGCTGGGTAATTTCATTTCTGTGACTCAAACAACCATCAGTCTGCTGACATTCACATTTCTAGCAGGGTTCCCGATATTTGATGAGGCCATTTTGATTCCGCCTTCGAAGGAATCCTTTTTATTTTCACTCTTACAATGTTCGAAACTGGCATTCTCCTCCTATCCCTGGGCTTTCTCCTATTAAATGAGGCATGTTTTATTGTTGAACTCTAATCAACTACCCAGAAATAGTTTATAAAATGCTTAAACAGTTACAGTTTCTTTAAGCAAACAAACAAAACAAAAAAAAACAAGGGAATTCCCACATCCCTTTATAAAGCTAAGAGAATCTGACAAAAATAGTCCAAACTCAGTTAAATATAATATGAAAAACAAACATATACCAATTATAAATGTAATTGAAAAATTCTATGTTAAACATTAGCAACTAGAATTTAGCATTATGGTAAATTTGTGGTCTATTTAGAAATGCAACAAGGAAAAACACAACCATGTAAACATGCTCATTGGTCATTTGATAAAATTTATCCTCATGGTCAGGCTTGAAAAACAAATAAATCTGATTTAAATGGAAGGTTATTCATTATAGCCATTTCCCCACTAACCAAGTAAATGAACCTTTTCTGGACCCTAGTTTCACTAATTTTTCAAGTGATTCTGTCTAGATTGCCTTAAATCCCTGGTTTGAAGTACATCTTGTCCTTTCCTTTTTATAACATTCTTTTATCTTTGAAATTACACTTCTAACTTCTGATCTCCCCACCAGACTGAAGCCACCTTGAAGATATGCATTATTATCTACAATGTGTAGCTTAACATGTGTGTGTAAGCACGTAGTTACAGAATTTGCGGGGTCCAGTGCAAAGTGAAAATGAGAGAGCTCTTGTCCAAAAACAATTAAGAATTTCAAGACAGCAGAGCATTGAAACAAGCAGGGAGCCCTTCTAAGCACTACATGGGCCTCTATGCCACTACAAAGAACACACGCCCATAAAAAAGTCGGATGTGTGTGGGGTATGTGTGTGTGTGTGTGTATGGGTGTGTGTGTTTGAATATGTTAAATAGTATGCCTGGAAAATTAAGTCATAGAAACTTCAGGAAAATATCCACAGACAGACCAACAGCTAGCATTCAGATCTCAGACTATCAAGAGCAGTCAGAGGTGGTAAAAATAGTTCAGATAATTAAATTAGAAAATATTTTCAGGTTACCAATAATTGACTATTTTGATGGAAGACTGTAAGACATTTAAAAAGACATTGATTAACCTTCAACAACTATCTCTTTAAGTTGACTTTCATATCTTATTTACATTTTTTCTATTACATTGTACTAATCATTCTGAGAATGTTGTCTTCTTTCTTAGTATTCATGGTTATAATAATTCATGAACTTGGAGTACTGTTGGCTTTTCTGCACAACTCATTGGGGCTACAAGTAAATGGAATAGCAATCATTTCTCTAATCAAAAAACATCAGCATATAAAATTTCACAAGACATTTTATCCTTATCTTATGAAAAATAATGTTCAGCTTATCAAAATATCAGCCATTCATTTAAGATTTCCTTTTGGAATTTTTTACAAATGGTATTAATTCTCTAATAGACAGGGAATTGAAGGAATCATAAGAAAAAATAGATCAGAGATCTTGGGTTTCTTGGTTCCATCCTTTCCTACTTCTACACAAGAACCCAATTTTATCAATTAATACATAAACTAGAAGCCCGATGCATGAAATTCGTGCAAGGGGTTCAGCCCCTGCCCACCGAGGCTTTGTCTGTCTAATTAGCATATTACCTTTTTTTGTTATTATAGATAGACTCTAGCACCTCTCATGCATAATAACTTTTGGTGAGAATGTGCCCACTCTCATGCAACAACAAAAATTCCAAATCCTTTATGAATATGTTCTGAAGAGAGTGAGGAATTTACATCTCTCCTGGAGCTCTGAATAAGTTCACCTCATGCTTCCTCAAAGTTCACTGATGACAAGCCCTTATTATGCCAGGTTTTGTGGTGATTGTGCAAAAAAAAAAAAAAGGAAGATGGATTTCTTCCTGAGGAAATTATTGATAGATGATCTTTTATTTGTCCCTGAAAAGTAAAACAAAAAAGTGCAGGCTGGTGCAAGTTCTGTGCCTCAATGCCACTGTCAGGGATTTTAAGTAAATAAATAACCACCCTAGTGTGCTTGGGCACAGAATTCCCATTTAGGATTTGATCTCCACTGCTCACCTCGCTCTAGGTTCCAGTCACATGGCAACACTCAGCTTTGCCCACCCATTCCCTCTCCTGTTCTCATTGGTCTCCTCCTGTCCATCTGCCCTCACATCCTTTCTCTTCCACCCACGTTCCCATTCACATTTTCTCACTCCACAGCTGTCTCTCACTCTGTCCCTGGGCAGTGCTGTCTGAGTGCTAGATACTGTTCCCAGTGGGAGGGAGTTTGGCTGGGACAGGGGAGAAACAGGCCAGTGTGGCTGGAGCCACGGTCAGAGAGGGGCAGCAGAGCCCAGGTCACCCAGCACCTTAGGCCTGGGACAATGCCAAGGGCCAGAGGACAGTCCCAGAGGGCAGCGAGTGTAAATCAGGTCCCTGCCTCTGTGAGGAAAGGGACCATCCTGGACCGCAGGGTCTTCATGGTGTCCCCACGGACAATCCCAGAGCACACAGGCTGGGTTCGGGTTTGTTCCAGAAGCAGAGCTGACTGGACTTGCCTCTGGATTGGATGCAGGACGTGAGACTAAAAGGAATGAGGGATCCAAGTTTCAGGCTTGAACAACTCTTCTCACTCTTTCATTGTTATTCTCTCCCTCCTCCCCCTTTTCCCTCACACCTTACAGACTGGAATGCTCCTAGCCCCAGGTGAACTGCTCAGAATTCACAGCCTCCTGAGGTCGGCAGGCTGGGGCAAAGGCACACCCACAGGACGCATGGCCCTGTCCCCCTGCTGGCATCAGTTTCTAAGTTTTTTGTAAGAACTTCTAGCACAGAGTTCCACGCATGGACTCTGGAGCCAGAACGGGGCAGGCTTGTGTCCAAGTTCTGTTACCAACTAGCAAAGTGAGTTCTGCCAAGTTACTCAAATTCCCACATCTGTGAAGGGCAGGTAAGACAACCCCCTCATAGAGGATGTTGCATGAGACCACAAGTGCCTAATACTAGTACAGAGCCAGTGACGGACACATAACAGCCCTGATGCTCAGCGTTATTACAACCATTACACTACCCACCTTCACTTAAGCAGGGTTTCTGCAAAATATCAGGAACCAAACTAAAGCAGAATATACCTAAATAGTTCAGGCCTGGAAATAAAACATTAACTCCTCAGTAACAAACGGTCCAAAGGGAAAGTGCGATTTTTTAGCCAATTCAGATAAACGTGAAAGTCACGGTGATTTAACTATGATAGGCTCCACTTCCTCCGCCTAAGTTGGGCTCTGATTTCCCACGGCCACAAAGATACCGCTTCCCAGCGTAGGTGGGCCCACGGGATTCTTTTCCGTGAGGTATCACCTGGGCAGGTGCATGCACACAGACAGCGGAAAGGGGCTGATGAGGGCGATTCCAGGGACTGAGTGAGGGCATGACCCTCTCAACCCTCCTAAGTTCCTTTGATCATGAACTTGGCGTACTGTTAGCTTTTCTGCACAACTCATTGGGGCTATGAGTAAACGGAATGGCAATCATTTCTCTAATCACAGAACACCCCATATAAAGTTTCACAAGACATTGGCGTTGTCCACCACACCCACGTCAGGGGCTGCGACGCCCTCTCCGCGCTCAGCTCGCACCAGCCCAGCTTTCGCCCTACACCTGTGTCGCTTCCGCGGACGCAGTGGCAACCTATGCTTTGCGCGCCCAGTGGCCTCGATCGCGGTGGCCTGACGCTGCCAAGGCGGTGAGAGGTCATCGCCGGGAACCGCTCTTCCTCCGAAGGCCCCCTCGGTCCTCCTGAGGCGCCCTCCTCCGCCCGTGGTCACCCAGGTGCACAGGAAGCACCGGGGGGAGGACGCAGGTGCGCGGGGAAGGGGGGCGCTGGAGGCGCCGGGCGAGGAACCCCAAGCTCGAACCTGCAGACCCAGCGCGAAGTAGAAACTGAAAGTACACTGCGGCGAATCCTACGGAAGTTCTAGGAAAGGCAGAGCCCAGACCGCCGTGGCGTGTGCCGCGCCCCCTGGGATGGATGAAGCAGCGGGCGCGGCGTGGGGCAGACAAACCAGCCGCAGAGACGGCCACCCGGTCCGACTCCCGGCACCGCCGCGCACACCGGGGTCCTGGCAGTGACCATGGCCTGCGAGAGCCCGCTCGAGCTGCAACTGCGGTCATCATGACCACGCCCGCCTCCCGCAGACCATGTTCCATGGTAAGCGCTCCGCTCCCGCGCACTAGTCCGCGCGCCCTGCACGCACGCTGGGGGCTGGGGGCGCGCTGCCGGGCCCCGCGCCCCGGGCGTCCGGGAACAGCTGGGCCTTGCACTTTGGACCCGCCGGGAGCACCGGCTCTCCCACAGGCAGCGGCAGCCGCGCTGGCGTCCCTGGCCCCGAGCCACCGGCACCTGGGGCAGCCGCGCTCGGCAGGCTGTGAGAGCCGTCCCGGACCCGGCGCCGCCTCCGCGCCGTCCATCCGGCGAAGCCGGCCGCGGGGCTCCGTGGGAGCCGGGCTACGTCGGTCCCCAGGTCGGTCTCCAGCCACGCTGCCCTCGGGCCCCTCGCCCAGCTACCCCGGCCGCTCTCGGGGCGCGCCCGACGGCTACTCACGGCGCCGGCATCGGGGAGCGCTGAGCTCCTGCGGCTCCCAGCTCCCTGGAGAAGTGAAAGCGCGGTTCCCACGGGGCGCGCTTTTAAACCCTGGGGGACAGGTCTCTGGAAAGCCCCGTTTTCCTCCCTCGGCGAGGCTGGGAGTTTCCGACTGGGGCTGTACCTTGCGCCTTTTGCCGGGAACCAGGTCCTCCTGCTGGCCCTGGAAGCGGCCAGTTTGGGGTTTCTATTTCTTGCTATTTAGGGGCTCCTTAGTGGCGACAGGATTAAATGAGCAAAATTCTAAATTATAGGCTCTTGCTGAGATCGAATCTATTTTATTTGTGCCAAATGCGGACTTCAAATGGACAAGGGCAGAGGGGGGGAGCTGGGCTCCGTTGGCAGTCATGCGGCCAATGTAAAGAACCCCAAAGTTTGCTGGAAGGAGAAATGGGGCAAAGAGACGCGAGGGGAGTGGATCTGCGGAGGGGAATTGGGATACTTTCTGAGTAAAAGGAGCCGGATGGGGGAGGGCGGGGAATAGGGAGCAGCTTGCTGGTCCGTTTGATGCCTGGTTTGTGCACTTTCCTGGCTCCACCAAGGGGTCAAAAGAGCCCTTTCCCCTCTCGTAGGTATTAAAGAATCAAGAACTGACATCGCCCAGAATTACCAGATCAGTGACAAAATAAAGGGGCAGGGGTCACAGTATAGAAGACAACTGTGGAGGAGATTTATGATGGGCGTCCTCCGGAAGTTCGTGGGGAAATAGGAATTAGGTTATACACTGCCCTGGACGGTTTGGCTCAGTTGGTTGGAGCATCGTCCAGAGCATCAACGGGTCGGGGTTCAATTCCGGTTGAGGGCACGTACACAGGTGGTGGGTTTGATACTTGGTCAAGGTGTGTTCAGGAGGCAACAAATGACTCTCTGTTTCTCTCTATCTCTCTCTCTCAAATCAATTTTTAAAAAAGAACTATTTATATATTTTTTAAAAAATTAGGTCTGTCCCTGTTTTCCTTACACTGCCCACGGGTCTCCTGCAATTTCTCTGTCTGGATCCCTCCTGGTTCTGTCTACTCCTTGCATCACCTGTGACCTGAAGTGAGAGCTAAAGCAAGGAAAGGAAGCCAGGGTGTCCATCATGAACAAGGAGCCTTTATTCCCTGAAATGTATCTATAAGGATCTTGTACCATAAATTGTTATCAGCAAGCAATGCTAGAACTCTAAACTTTGAATAATGACTACAAGTGGCTTTCTGCATATTTTTCAGTAGATTTCACTAGAAGCTTAAGAATAGGGTTACTCTTTATCCTTTTTCTTTGCTACTTCTTTGGAGAGTTGAAGTTATTGAGGACCTACTATGTGGTCCTCAACTGTGCTATCTGAGGACCAAAAAATTGGAATAGTAAAAAAAACAGCAACCTGAGAAAGATTAGGAAACCTGAAAGAGCACCACATCAATGTTGAAACGTCCTAAACAAACATGGAAAAGGCCATTTTGTAGGACTAACTTATATGTCTTATTCACATGTGAGATTTTTTCCCTGGTTTCACCTCTGACACATACCCTGGTGTGCTAACAGCAAGTAAGCAGCGTCCTTCTTCCTGAGATGAGAGGATGATGCGGGGTCCAGAGCTTGGCCAGGAAGTACCTTAGTGAGTCCAGGAGGAGCAAGGTGGGGTGTTGCACATTCCCCTTGACTTCACACCACAGTTTTCCTAGGAAGCAGGTTAGCTTGCTGGCTAAAAGCTGAGTTTCTAGACTCTTCAACCTGACAAACCTGGCTTTGAAACTTGCTTCTTACCAGACACATTATGTACGAGGCAAAAAAGTTTCTTTGGGCTCCAGATTCTTCATCTGCAAAAATATTAATAATTGACATCCTATATAATAAAAGCCTAATATGCTAATTGTCCAGTCATCCGGTCGGCCATTCAACCAATCAAAGTGTAATTTGGTAATGATATGCTAAGGCCGCTCAACTGCTCGCAATGAAGTGCACTGACCACCAGGGGGCAGACACTCCAACCGGTAGGTTAGCTTGCTGCTGGGGTCCGGCTTATCAGGACTGAGTGAGACAGGCCAGACAGATGCTGGAGCCCTCTGGGGGCCTCTCCCTGGCTGGCCAACATCCCATGTCTCTCCCCAGCCCTGATTGTGCACCAGTGGGGTCCCTCGGCCTGGGCTGCACCCTCTCGTAATCTGGGCTGAGGGAACCTTCCCGCCCCCCACCCCAGTGTATGGATTTCATGCACCAGGCCTCTAGTCTACACTAATAAAAGACAAACATGCAAATTGACCATACCTTTGCTATGCCTTAAGTCACGCCCACCAGCCAGTCAGAGCGACTATATGCAAATTAACCCAACCAAGATGGCGGCCGGCAGCCACGGAGCTGGAACAAGCAGGAGGCTTGGTTGCCCCAATGATGGAGGAAGCCAAGCTTCCCGCCTGCCGAGGCCTGCTCTGAGCTCCACTCAAAGCAACAAAGTTTCAATTATAGAAGGTAAATAAACCCCAGATACCTGCTTTCAGCCTGCCATAGCCACGGAGCTGGAGCGAGCAGGAGGCTTGGGTTGCCCCTGGCGATGGAGGAAGCCAAGCTTCCCTCCTGCCCACCCTGGCCGGCTCTGAGCTCCTCTCAAGGCTACAAAGTTTCAATTATAGAAGGTAAATAAATCCCAGAATTAAGAAAAAAAGGAGAGGCTGGGAGCTTCCGTTGCCGGGGGGCGGGGGGGGGGGGGGCGGCCTTGACCAGCCTGAAAACGGCCCTCAGCCCCTCACCCAGACTGGCCACGCACCTCAGTGGGGACCCCCACCCTGAAGGGGGTGTGGCCAGCCTGCAAACAGCCATCAGCCCCTCACCCAGGCTGGCCAGACACCCCAGTGGGGATCCCCACCCTGAAGGGGGTGTGACCAGCCTGCAAACACCCATCAGTCCCTCACCCAGGCTGGCCAGGCACCCCAGCGGGACCCCCACCCTGATCCAGGACACCCTTCAGGGCAAACCAGTCGGCCCCCACCCGTGCACCAGGCTTCTATCCTATATAATAAAAGGATAATATGCAAATTGACCCTAACAACAGAACGACTGGGAATGACTGGTCACTATGACACACACTGACCACCAGGGGCCAGACACTTAATGCAGGAGCTGCCCCCTGGTGGTCAGTGTGCTCCCACAGGGGGAGCTCTGCTCAGCCACAAGCCAGGCTGACAGCTGCCAGTACAGTGGTGGTGGTGGGAGCCTCTCCCGCCTCCTCAGCAGCACTAAGGATGTCCGACTGCAGTTTAGGCCTGCTCCCCGCTGACAAGTGGACATCCCCCGAGGGCTCCCAGGCTGCCAGAGGGATGTCTGACTCCCAGCTTAGGCCCAATCCCCCAGGGAGCGGGCCTAAGCCAGCAGGTGGTCATCCCCTGAGGGGTCCCAGACTGCGAGAAGGCACAGGCCGGGCTGAGGGACACCCCCCCCCCCCACACCCCCGAGTGCACAAATTTTTGTGCACCGGGCCTCTAGTATTAGTATATAATACGTGCCTCATGAAATGGTTGTAAAATATGATATGCAATGTCATAGGTTGACTTCAGAAATGTCTAAATATTTATCATGGGATTTGTGGATAGAATTTACATTCCAGTCTGAATATACTTATAGCAGTTATTAGATTTCTTTATGTGTGCATCATCAAATTCATTTTTGTAACCTTAAAAGCTGATTTCCATACAACGTATGGCTGTTTTCTACTCTTTATTAACATTTTCTTTATTCACCCATTTGCTTGTGCCAATTGATCAGATTACTAGTAAAGTCGTATACACTCATGTCTTCCAGTCCAACCGGTATGTCTTTGGACCATTTTTTTTCAAATTCCCAGTGAAAGCAGGTCTATGCCATGTCCATAATGGACAGTCAATTAACACTTATTGGTCTTAAAGGCTGATGAAAAATTGAATTGGATGGAGTGTAGGAACTAATTTATTTATGTTCACTTTGACCTCATAACTTAAGTAGCTGAGGATTGAATGTATTATTTGGCTTACATTAAAACCATCAAGAATTTTTTAGACAGCCATCATTTTGGTTTAACCAGATTCCCCACTGAAAACAAATTCTCCAGTTTCAATCCCTTCAGGAGATCTAAAGAAAATTCCACAAGCCCCAGCTCGCCTTGCATTATTCCTCATGGTTTATCTTTTCTGTAACCTAATGAAAATGGCAAGATTGGGGGAAGTGTGGGTTTCTGTATAGTCTGAAACAAAATAAGAGTTCTTTTCTTACTGGGACGGTGTTAAAAGCAAGCTCAAACTAGGCGACATTCATATTACTATCTCCATGGTGTGGAGAAAAGACTTCAAGTCCAGACCAAAGTGCAAGTCATGAGGAGCTGTGGGTCCGAAGGCCCGGCTGTGTTTGCAGCATTGTCCAGGAGTCGATTTCAGATCTAAAGAGTTACTGCATCTCGATGGCCAGGTAGAGTATGAGAATTTCGGGTGCTTGAGAATTGTAAGGGACATGGAGGGACCATTTAGTCTAAAGTTTTCGTTTTACAAATCAGGGGAGTGACGCTTAAAAGATGTTCTGTGGTTCATTCAGGCAACAACTCAACATCACACCAAGACAAAAGCCCCATCTCCACTCCGCAAACCCTCACGCTCTGCTTTTTCCTTGTCTGTCTGGGGCTAAATTATTTAACAACAGTGGCAACAAAAGACACTCTTTACTGACAAGTCAAATTATGTTTTAAATTTTGAAATTAGTTGCGATACACAAAAGAAGACTGAATTTTCCACCAGGTCGTATTCGAAAGCATTGATCAGATGCCTTTCAATGAATAAATAGGCTGATGGGAATTGGGAAGCACCAATTACTGAAAGTTGGGGACACAACAGTTGGTGCTCTATGTAGAATATAAAACAACCTCCTTTGAAATAGCATGTATGTATAGCAGTAAAAATGCCTCTTTTCATGCTGGTTCTTCATACTTTATTGCATTTATCTCCCTTAAAGGTCATTTCAAGTTCTGTGCTCTATAACTTTCCCTTTATCATCTACTCCTCCCAGCGTGCACCACGTGGGCATCTGCAAGGTGACAGAGAAAAGGTCATCTCTCTACTATGCAGAGAAGTCTGATTACAAAGTTAGGACCTGTCAATCATTAGTTGATCATGCTTGAGAATCTTCAGCATGAAGGAACAGGAGTAGAAGAAAGCAGCAGAACTGGAGACTATTACCTGGGTTTGCATTCGGACCAGTGTGCTTGCATGTTATCAAAAGATTGTGGCCATTTCTGATCAAATCCTGGTGAGGCAGCAAGGCCAGGTTAAAATCCAGACCTGGCAGTTACTACCTACATTTCAGAAAAAGATGAACTTGCAGAACTCTTTTGGTCTTTGGAACTAGTATGTATATGATACTTAATGCTTGGCACATGGTAGGTATTCAGTGAAAGGTAACTGGTGTCATCTTTATTATTCACCTCCTAAGTGAATTATCGCTTGTCGTGTATATAGATATTTCTTGGCAGAGCAATGAACGGAAGCCATGTCTCATTTTGTTTCTCTTGCCTTGTCAAGAGTCAGTGACATAAGAGGATGAGATTCATGGAGGATTCATGTTTGTTCCCAGATCTGCTGCCCAGCCTACTGCCTGCCTCTATGTGTAAAATATGGGTCATTAATAGCACATAATTTACTGGGGAGTGCTACCGATTCTTATATGATGGACAATGATAGCATGGAGGACAATGTTATTGGAAACTTTTGTGATTTGTCTTTAGGTCTTTGTCACGATATCACTACCTTGTGCTCTTAGGGATGATATTATTTGTCATCTTAATCAGAGAAGGCACAGGTGTGAAATGTCTTGCACTCAGCAAGTGCAGTGGAAGTTCATTTGGGAAATTCACAGGAAAGATGTTGTCAACATAACCCAAGAGTTTCCAGAAAGATGCAGAGGAGATACCCTGACAGGCTTATGAAGAATTAAGTCCCTATATAAGCAAATTTTCATGCCTCAGGGAGCCACAGACTTTCTGTTCAGTCTATTACTATTGCCCCAAATGATTCATTTATAATTTCATTCAGTTTTATTAGATAACTAGAGGACTGGTGCACGAAATTCGTGCAAGAGTAGGCTTTCCACCCCCCGGCTGCCGATACTGGCTTCCCTCTGGCACCCGGGACCTGGGCTTCCCTCACAGCCCCGGCTTCATCCAGAAGGTTGTCTGGAAGGATGTCCGGTCTAATTAGCATATTATGCTTTTATTAATATAGATTCTTTTTTATTAGATAATTGCCCCCAATTAGGAAGGCTTATAAAAGACAGATAGAAATCATTAGTTAACAGGGTGTGAACTTATTTATTGGGCTTTTCTAACATATCAAGAAGCTAAACAGATCAGTGTTTGAAGAGAATAGGGGTTTGGGGTACTTAGAAACAGAAGCTACTGAAAAGATAAGGAGTCTCGAAATATAATGTCAATGTTGCCACAGTTCTGGGAAGAGTAAACCATCACTAAAAAGCAAAAATATAATCACAAAGTCGTAGCGTGGGATCAACCTGTGACGCCACCTCAGGAAGCTGCTGGACGCTTGGACAACCATCGGGTTTCCATACACAGTCACATGCCATAGATCATAAAGTGTCAAAAATGTGTAACTTTTTCACTTGTCCTTAGGTTACCTGTTCACCTATAGCTGCCTTTCCCTGTGGGGATGTTCAACATAAGTTGAAATTGGATAAACTGAATTCATACCCTGGAGTGTTTTCCAGAAGCAAAGAGACCCTGCTGGCACCCACCACTGCTCTGCACTTTCCCAAACAGTAATTGCTCAGTTAAAACAGGAAAGAAACTCAGACACTGAAAGTCTGTCCTGCTTTGGTTGTTACTTGGTATTGAGTTTCAGAGTTCCTCCCACTCTATCCAAAACTAGAGATGCATGTTTACAAGGGTTAGAAATATGTGGCCAGGCTCATTGAAAGGCCACCATCAAATCAGATCACGTGACATAACATTTACTAGCTCGTTCTTATGTACTGTTGTCTTCAGTTTCTTTCAGGTATATCTTTGGAATTCCTCCCCTGATCCTCGTTCTGTTGCCAGTCGCGTCATCTGATTGTGAGATCGAAGGTAAAAGTGGAGAAGAGTACCAGCATGTCATCATGGTCAGCCTCAATGACCTGGTAGGTGCTTCTTCTCACATTCTAACTCATTGGGAAAATGTGATAGATACTGTCGCTATGCAGTTTTATATAGTCAAGCATCCATTTGTAATTATTGAAAGTGAAATAACTAAGGGATGAAATTCAGTGAGCTACTAATTATATATTTTCATAGCTGGCAATCATTACATCCTTTAAAAATAATTCTTTCCTAGACCTTCAGACTCCCACAACTGCCCACGTCAGCCCTTCTGCCCTTCACCATCAAATTTCTCATGAGCATAATGTAACATCACTGTCTGCATTTCCTCACCTCCCATTAACAGCCAGTCTCTGTGGAACCATTATATCAGGAGAGGGAAAATAACAGAACAGAACATTGAAAAGGTATCATGGAGAGAGATACATAGCTATTTTATTTTTATCTGAATATGTGAACATATATACCAGTATAGTATGTATTTTATATAATTTGCTATGAGTAAATTTTTCTATTTACCATGGACAATTTTTTATAATAGATTTTATTTTAGAACAGTTATGAGTTTACAGGAAAGATGAGCAGGAAGTAAAGAATTCCCAGATGCCCATTGTCCCTCTGCACAAGGTTCCCCATTATTTACATCTTGTATTTGTGTGGTACATTTGTTACAATTGATTGAACCAATCTTGATACATTATTATTCATTAAAGCTGATAATTGACATTAGGTTTTGCTCCTTGTGTTGTATATCCCGTGGGTTTTCACACATGCAAAATGTCATGTGTCCACCACTACAGTGTTATACGGGATGGTTCCACTGCCCCTGACATCCCCTGTGCAGCGCTGCTTCGTCCCTCATGCCCTTCTCTTGAACCTAAGGCAACCCCGGAGCTGCTTGCGGTCTCTGTAATTTTGCCTTTCTGGAATGTCCTGTAGTTGGAGTCATGCCCTGTGTAGCTGTTTTAGATTGGATCCTTTCATTAGCAATATGTAGTTAAGGTTCCCCCATGGCTTATTGTGGCTTGATGCCTCATCCATTTTATTGTCGAATAAAATTCCATTGAATGGATGCACCTCCGTTTGTTTTTCTATTCACTGCTAGGACTTATCTTGTTTGCTCCCAATTTTTGGCTCTTATGAATAAACCTTCTATAGACATTCATGTTTAGTGCTTTGTACAGACAGACAAAGTGAGTTTTCAAATCATTTGGGTAAATAGCCAGGAGAGCAATTACTGTATTTTGTAGAAAGACCATGTGGAGCTTTGGGTAGTATAGACATTTTAATAATGTTGATTCTACTAATCCAGAAACATGGTATATTCTCTACTTGTTCCTCTATCTCCCTTTCAACATCCTGTAGTTTTCTAAGTATAAGTCTTTTACCTCCTTGGTTAAATTTATTCCTAAATACCTTAATTTTTTGTTGCAATGGTAAATGGGATTGTTTTTCAGTTTCTCTATCTGAGAGTTCATTATTGGTATGTCATCAATATCTGTGTGTTAATTTTGTATCCTGCTACATTGCCGAATACATTTATTAAATCTAGGCATTTTTTGATGGAGTGTTTAGAGTTTTCTATTTTGCAATATCAAGTCATCTGCAAATAATGAGAGTTTTACTTCCTCCCTTCCAATTTGGCTGCCTTTTATTTCTTCTTCTTGTCTGATCGCTGTGGCTAGGACTTCCAATACTATATTGAATAAGAGTGGTGAAAGCAGACAACCCTGTCTTGTTCCTGTTCTTAGGGAACATGGTTTTCATTTTTGCCCATTGAGTATGATATTGGCTGCAGGTTTGTCATATATGGCCTTTATTATGTTTAGGTATGATCTCTCTATTCCCACTTTGCTGAGAGTTGTATCAAAAAAGGGTGTTGGATTTTGTCGAATACTTTTTCTTCATTAATTGATGTGATCATGTGATTTTTGTCTTCCAATTTGTTTATGTAATGTATCACATTTATTGATTTGTGAATATTGTACCAGCCTTGCATCCTGGAATAAATCCCACTTGGTCGTGGTGTATGATCTTTTTAATGTATTGTTGGATCTGATTTGCTAATATGTTGTTGATGATTTTAGCATCTATGTTCATCAGGGATATTGGCTTATAATTCTCTTTCTTTGTAGTGTCTTTATCTGGTTTTGGAAAATTGGATAATGCTGGCCTCATAAAAGGAACTTGGAAGTGGCCCAGCTATTATGGCTCAGTGGTTGAGCATTGACCTATGAACCAGGAAGTCACAGTTTGATTCCAGTCAGGGCACATGCCCAGAGTGTGGGCTTGATCCCCAGTGTTGTGTGTGCAAGAGGCAGCCGACCAATGATTCCCTCTCATCATTGATGTTTCTATCTCTCTATCTCTCTCCCTTCCTCTCTGAAATCAATAAAAATATATTTTTTTTAAAAAAGATGGAAGTATGAAGCCATCTAACCAGGGAGGTTTTTTATTACTACTTCAATTTCATCTGTTGTGATTGGCCTATTCAAGTTTTCTGATTCTTACTGATTCAGTTTTGGAATATTGTATTTTTCTAGGAATTTGTCCATTTCATCCACATTGTCCAGTTTGTGGGCATCTAGTTGTTAATGGTATTTTCTTACAAACCTTTGTATTTCTATGAATCGGTTGTACTTCACCCATTTCATTTTTTTATTTTGTTTATTTGGATCCTCTCGCTTTGTTTCTTGATGAGTCTGGCTAAAGGTTCATCAATCTTCCTTATCTTTTCAAAGAACCAGCTCTTGGTTTCATTGATCTTTTATATATTTTTTTAGTCTCTACCTTGCAAACCCATCAGGACCTGGTGCTTTCTGCTTTGAAAGGCTTTTAATTATTGATTCTATTCATTTAGTAGACATAGGCCAATTCAGATCATCTACTTCTTCATACATGAATTTTGGTGACACATGATTCTTGAATCTTAAAATACATGTAGGTGTTACCAAAAGCAGCAGAACAGGTTGGAGAGAGGGTCCCTCATCAGGGAGAGGATGGGTCACCTTGAAAAGGAATGTAAATAAGAAGCCAATAGGTTTGGTGTGGTTGGACTGTGGGATGCAAGGTGAGAACCAAGCCCTCACAGGAAGCCCAGACCACTCAGTGCTGTGTCCACCATACAAAGGAGTCTAAGCACCAGGAAACCACGGAGGACTTTAGGGGGAAGGCATTAGATGTCAATGCCATTCTCCTAATGGCTTTTATTGATATTCCTATTACTTGGTAAAGGCTCATTATGTATTAAATATAGAATAGAAATATTTGTCCTTTGTATTCACTGCTGTACCAGGAAGGACTAGAACTCTCAATAAATAATTGATGAATGAATGAATGGAAAATGTAATAACACATCATATTTTGTTTACAACTTTTTGTCTGGCAACCATGTAGATAATTTGTGGGGTAGGATGGGAAGCAAGGAGACAGGAGGAAATACTTCATTAATTTAGGTGAACATTGTTGAAGGGTGTAAACCAAGGTAGTGATTCACAATTTTAGGTACTTCCCAATAAACTGAAAGGTTTTTCAAGATACAAGTTACTGGGACTCACCTCCAGAGATTCCTGTTTTTAAAGAATTTCAATGATGTGTGAGGCCCACTGGATAATTTCATATATGACCCTCCTTATTTGAAAATAATTTATGAATCAAAGGAAAAAATTAGAATAGTCCCCTGATTTTAGTTTAACACCTAAATTCTGCTGCATCAGATCTACAAAGCCAGACCTGTGGGTATGAGCTGATATGGGTTTCCTTATTTGTTTTTCAGTGGTCAGCTCAAACACAGTAACAAAATAGAATAAACTGGACCATAAATTCAATTAGCTTTTTCAATAAATCCTCACCTGAGGATATGTTTTACTGATTTAAGAGAGAGAAGAAGTGGGGGGTGAGGGGAGAGGAGAGAGAGAGAGAAAGAGAAGAGAGAGAGAGAGAGAGAGAGAGAGAGAGAAAAGAAAACAGAGAAGAGTGAGAATAAGAAAGAAGAGAGAAGAGAGAAACATGGATCATTTGTCTCCCAACCAGGGATCGAACCTGCAACCTTTTGGTACAGGGGACAATGCTCAACTTAGTGAGCCACCCGGCCAGGGCAATTAGCTATTATTGTTAAGATACACATTTTATTTTAGAATCCATGATAGAACATTCATTTTCAGGATAAATAAAGCAATCTTCTGCCTCATGGAAAAATATATTTTCACTGGCTCCCTCAGTTAAATTGATTTACTGTGAACCAGCATCGCAGTGCAGTGTGAGGGATCAGAAGACCTAATTTGCTACTAGCTTTGTTCTTAGCAAGCATTGTGATTTTGGATACCTCATCTAACCTCTTTGGATTCTTCAGTCCCTTATAAAATATGGAAATTGAATTATCCCGGAGATCTTTCATAGTGCTCAAATTTTTTGAGACATGCAAAAAAGTCACCTTTTCTTTTCTTCTTTTCTCCTTCTTTCCCTTCCTCTTTTTCTTTTGTCCTGATCATTTCCCTCCTTTCATAAATATTCATCAATCCCCTACTATGTGCAATGCTCTATGTCAAGTTCTTCCAAATAATAATAACAATAATATTATTAAGTGGTCTTCAATGAACATATAATCAAGGACTGAAGTGAAATTTATTCAGAAATAACTATCTTATAAAGCAACAGATAAGCCATACTTGGAAAGAAAAGACTATTCTTTACCCCATTGAATAGTATTGGTATCCTTTGACCATACATGTATGGGTTTATTTCTGGACTCTTCAATTCTATTCTAATATGTTTTTATTGCTATCAACTTGGAGTAAATTTTGAACTCAGGAAGTGAGAGTTTTTCTAGTTTGTTCCTTTTCAAACTTGTTTTGGCTATTTCAGGTCCCGTGCAATTCCATATGGATTTTAGAATCAGCTTGTCAATTTCTAAGAAGAAGTGAGTTGGGATTCTAATAGATTTTGTTGTACCTGTAGATCAATTTGGGGGGTACTGTCTTTTTGATAATGCATAATGATGGTTATGATCTATGAATACAGGATGGTTCTGGTTTTTTTTAGATCTTTAATTTCTTTCAATGAAGTTTTGTAGTTTTCAGACTGTAAGCTTTGAATTTCTTTTGTTAAAATTATTCTTAAGCATTTTATGTGTCTTTGATGCTATTGTAAGTAGGATTGCTTTCTCAATTTTATTTGAAATTTATGATTCTTAACTCTTACTCCTTGCATACTTACCTAAGTTTGTATCTTATTTTCCCATACTAGTCTATAAGTATCTCAAGGACAGTTTGTGTTTGATTCATCTTTGTATCCCACAGAATGCTCAGTGCACCACCTTGCACCTGGTATTTTTCCATATAAACAAAGATATGAATTGTAATAATATATGATAAATAATATATGAATTGTAAATCAACTTCATATGTTAATGAGAACATGGAATTTGTTTCAAATAAGTTAGGAAATCTTTTTTCTAGAACATTTGTTTCTTTGAAAACTTGTCATGAATAAATATCAGGTACTTCTTTGATATCTGGTAGCAACTAGTTTGGGATGTTATACGTTATTTTATTCATAAAAAATTATTTTGCTTAAACATGACTCATATGATTGAATTATGGAACTCTTAGCATAACTGAGTCACCAGAATTGAGGCTGGTTAAAATATGAAGACCGCTAGAGAAGGCCAAACACTTTCTCAGGATGACTCAGTATAATACACATTCATTAAGGGCTGTCCTTTGTTCTAAGTTATGAAAATTAATATCTAATGACTAATAGGTTATAATTAGCTTTTACAATTTCTAATATCTTTAACTCTATCTCTATCTCTATCTCTGTTCTAGAGGCCCTCAGAGATTCAACTTCTGTCTTCACCTCTCACATGAACTTTAGAACCATTTAGTTCAAATATCAATTATAAATCTCTGCCCTGATGTACTGTGGCACATCATACGCAATAGAGAACTAATTATCATCACTTTTATCTTGTTCCTGTTTCTGCATTCTCTGTCTTTGGTAATAGCATCTATATTTGTCCTGTCAATCAATCCTGAAATCCCAGCATTATCCTTGACACCCTTGTTCTTTCATCACCAAATCCTATAGATTAATGTATCATTGCAATGCCTGTATAAGTCATTCACTCTGTTGACTTCCACTGTTATAATCTTAGTTTAGTAGCGCATAGCCTTCCATAGGCCCCTGGGTGATCTCATTACCTCCAGTGTACATCTTCACCAGCATTTGAATTGTTTTTCCAAAATTCAAATCTAATACATAGTCTCTCTCTTTCACTCCTTTTGCAAAACTCTTTAATGCTTTAAAGTCTCTTTATCTTAAGAACATTTTAATGATGTACCTTCTCATCACTCCTGTTCAGCATCATTTGGGTAATCCTAGCTAATTCAGTATTACAAGAAAAGGAAATAAAATATATACAAATGAAATAAAATGTTTTTTGTTTACAGATGACATCATTGTCTTCATAAAAAATACAAAACAATCAACAAAAGAACTCCTGAACCTAATAAGCAATTATAGCAAGGTTGAAGGATACAAGATTAATATACAAAAGACAATTGCTTTTCTATTTTTCCAATTGGCATTTATATTAACATTAAAAAAGAGAAATGCTCAGGTATAAATATAAAAAAATATGTACAATATCTATATGTGAAAACCTACAAAAGAAATCAATGAAGAACTAAATACATAGAGAAATACTCCATGTTCAAGGATAGGAAGACTCAGTATTCAATGCAACTTGATCAATGCAATTCCAATAAAAGTCCAGAAGTTGTTCTATATATATCAACAACCTGATTTTAAAGTTTATGTGGAATGTTAAAAGACCCACAATAGCTTGCATAATATTGAAAAGCACCAGAGTACTGACATGACCCAAACTCAAGTCTTACTATAAAACTAGAGTAATCAAAATAGTATGATATTAGTGAAAGAATAGACAAGTCAATGGAACAGAATAAATAGACCAACAGTAATATAGTCAACTGATCTTTGACAAAGGATCAAAGTCAATTCAATGGACAAAGGACAGTCTTTTCAACAAATAATGCTGGAACAGCTGAACATCCACACAAAAAAAAAATACACCTTTTACCTTTCATAAGAATTGACTCAAAATGGATCCTAGACCTAAACATAAACTACAGAACTCATAGAAAAGAGCATAGTAAAAAGTGATGGAAAAAATATTTTTTAAATGGTTAAAGGCAAATTTTATGTATATATTTATCACAATTTATTTTTTTTATTTTTTTTATATATTTTATTTTATTTTTTACAGAGAGGAAGGGAGAGAGATAGAGAGCTAGAAACATCGATGAGAGAGAAACATCGATCAGCCGCCTCCTGCACATCTCCCACTGGGGATGTGCCCGTAACCCAGGTACATGCCCTTGACCGGAATTGAACCCGGGACCCCTCAGTCCGCAGGCCGACGCTCTATCCACTGAGCCAAGCTGGTTTCGGCTATATTTATCACAATTTAAAAAATTAACATAGTGTAGCAAAAACCATTGAGTCGTGCACTTTAGGTGAATTGGATGTGGATTATATTTCAGTAAAACTACAGTGGGGCCTTGACTTACGAATTTAATTCGTTCAGAGACCGAGCTCATTAAGGAGCTTGTTAAGGAGCTCGTTAACTCAAATTACTCTATCAACTCAATGCAAAAAATCGGCCGAGAGACAGCTGGTATCTCAAAAAACTCGTTAGTCGGGACACTCATAAGTCAAGGCCCCACTGTAGTAAAGAAAAAAAAATCTAAGTGACCTTGGATTTGGTGATAACTTTTTAGCTACAACACCCAGTAATACAATCCATGAAAGAAAAAAATGAGGTTGGACTTCATTAAAATTAAAACTCTGTTACAATAATAAAAAGACAAGCCACCGAATAGGGGGAAATATTTGCAAAAGATATGATAAAGGAATTGCTTTCAAAATATCCAAAGAACTGTTAAAATTCACCAATAACAAAAGAAACAATCCAATTTAAAAATGGGCAAAATACCAGAACAAACACCATACCATTCTATTCAGTGGAATGTAACTGGTGATAAAAAGAAAGGAGCTACCAAGCCACAAAGGACAGAGAGGAATCTAAATGTATATGGTGTGAAAGAATCCAGTCTTAAAGGGCTTATACTGCATGATTCCACCGATGACCTTTCAGAAATGGCAACTGTGGAGCCATTAAAGAGATCAGTGGTTGTCAGGGGTCAGAGAAGGGGGTGGGAGGAGGAAATGGGTGGTGTACAGTGTAAATTTAGAGCAATGAGATTATCTGTGACACTGTAAGGGTGAATACATGACACACACCTGTCAAAACCCAGAGAACTTTACAGCACAGTGAACCCTAATGTAAACAATGAACTTCAGTTATTAAAAATGTAACAATATTGAGTCATGAATTATAACAAAGGCACCACACATTAATGCAAGATAATGGTAGGGGAGACTGTGGATGGACAGATGTTCTTTTTTATGCAAACCTAAAAGTGTGTTAAAAATAGTCTATTTTAAAAAAGGAAAATCTATATACTGGTATATGAAAGCCTAAGCAACTGGCCAACCAGCCAACCATTCAACCGGCTGACAGGTAGCTATGACATACCCTGACCACCAGGGGGCAGACACTCAATGCAGGAGCGGAAACCACAGTCATGGAAACATGGGACAGACTGATGAATCTCAGAGGGAAGCGGGCAGGGGAGAAGGGCAGTAAGATATTAACCGAAGATCTTATATCAGCGGTTCTCAACCTGTGGGTCTCGACCCCTTTGGGGATCGAACAACCCTTTCACAGGGGTCACTTAAGACCATCGGAAAACACATATATAATTACATATTGTTTTTGTGATTAATCACCATGCTTTAATTATGTTCAATTTGTAACAATGAAATTGGGGGTCACCACAACATGAGGAACTGTATTAAAGGGTCGCGGCATTAGGAAGGTTGAGAACCACTGTCTTATATGCATACTAGGGTCCCTAGGCTTGGCCTGCAGGGATCTGGCCAAAACTGGCTCTCCGACATCCCCCGAGGGGTCCCAGATTGCAAGAAGGCACAGGCCAGGCCCAGGGACACCACCAGTGCATGAATCCGTGCACCAGGCCTCTAGTAAAATAATAAGTAACTAATTTTTTAAAAAAGAAGACCAATAGTACCTATTTTAAGACTATATAAATTCTCCACCTCCAACATCCTGTGGTATGGACAATTAGTTGCTAGGGATGAAATAATTACATTTCCATAGATATTTTCCTGGGAAGAATGACATTAAGAACCCAACCTGTTGTTTGGGTTTTTGAGATCCCATGATATTAGATTCTTTCTTTCTAATTTTTCTTTTATTTTAGAGAGGAGGAAGAGAGAGAGAGACCCAGACAGAGATCTGAGGACCCCACCACTGCAGATCTCCTTGGAGACAATGTTGGGCATATAGGAGTGAATTAAATAATTATAATTTTGGTACGTCAGGCCTGTGTATGGTTGGAGCTGGTACAACATCTGGACCAACATAAACATCCGACTATGTTGCATGGGTTTTCTGTGTTGGTAGCTTGTAGCTGCAACAGAAATCAAGAGCAGGAAGAAAAAGCATAAGCCAAAAGCTGTGGATGGATGAAATAGTCCTGTTTTTCCTATGTGGCAAATGGAAGGAAATATCTTCTGTTTGCACTGATTAAACTCTCTATATTCTCACACAATTCACACGCCTGAAAAGAAAGATTTCTGTGGATCTAGCAAGTCAGGATAGAACTAGTTTAATTGGAAAAATTGAAAAGACATGAAATTTGAGTATTCTCAATCTGCTGAGGGGTTCATACCTGCTCTGCAAAGTATGATGATCTCATTACAAAGAAATGATATAATGTAGATTCTAACCTTCATAAGGGACTTTAACAGACCAAGTTAGATGATGACACAGAGAGTCTAATGGTACATGTACCACTGTCATTCATGACTTAAAATGTGCTGCTGGGGTAAGTTGAAAGATGGAAGCACATTAAAATAAACTAAAACCTCGCAAAAGTATCAAATAGAGCATCATGCCATGGCCAGTGTGACTCAGTAGGGTGTCATCCTGTGCGCACCCTCGTTTTGAGTTCGATCCCCAGTTGTGGTGTATACGGGAAGCAACCAATCCATGCTTCTCTCTCTCCTTCTTGCTTCTTCTCTTTCTAAAAATCAATAATAAAAACCAGTTTAAAATAGCACAGCAGACTAAGGAAAAGACACTTCTTTGCACACACACACACAAAAGTCATTGAAAGTGGCAGGCTAAGAATGAAAAAAATCTTTCAAGAACCCGCATGACTGACTAGCATCCTAAAACAACACGCCTCCCAATATAGTAAAATATGATGTCCTGGGCTGAGTGGTGGCGCCCCAGGTGATATGCACATGCACCTGGAAGCTGTGAATGTGACCTGGCGTGGGGGAAGGGTCTTTGCAGATATAATTAAGACTTTTCAGGTGAGAACATACTGGATTGGGTGAGTCCTAAACCCAACAAGTGTCCTTGGAAGTGAAGAGCAGAGAAGAGCAAAGGGCCACGTGAAGGCAGAGGCAGGGGTTGGAGTTCCGCAGCCACAAGCGAAGGGACACTGAGGATTGCCAGCGCCTCCACAGGCCAGGAGAGAGACATGGGTCCCTCTCAGCATTCTGATTTCAGACTCAGCCTCCAGAACTGTGAATGAATAAAGTTTCTGTTGTTTTAAGCAGCCCGGTTTGTGGGAATTTCCTATGGAAGCCATAGAAAACGCATACAGCTGGTGACAAAGATCTCACGAATGCTTTACCTTGGAAATGTCTGCTGGGGAAAAGGGGAGCGATGTGGGCAGATGACCCCCGGAATATCACAGTCCTCCTCCAAAGCAAGGACACGTCACCGTCACCTGGAAGTGACCACTCTCTTCTCCCCAAGGAAGGCCGTTCGCCAAACCCCACAATGGACTTGGGAAAAATAAATTGTTAAACTAAGAGCACAGCCCTTGTTCCCCAACACAACTGACTATGACTGTGCCTGCTTCCCTCCCCCGCCACAGTGCCACCTCCACACCCCAGCCACCGGCCCTGTGTCCCCAGGCTTCATGAGAGCAGAAAGAATAGATAGCACCCTGGCCTCGCTGAGACAGGACAGTGAGGGGGCATGGTCCCCGCAGCTGGAGAGAAACAGAAGAGGCTTTTCTAAGCAGGGACAGCGGGATGAGAGCTGGAGCCAAGCCCAATTGCAGTCTGCGAGTGAAGGAGACCCCCTCAGCCTCCCTTTCCTAGGTGCCTCTCATTAAAGACGGGGCTCACTCAGACCTGCCGGGTTTCTCTTGACTCTGGGCATTTCCCTTTGAGGACAATGGGGTTTCTCCTACCCCCACCCTTTAATAGCTACTTTGTGAGAATTTCTATATTGATAATTTTTAAACTGGTTTTGAACCCAGCTCTGTGTCAGCATTAGATTTGGCAATATTGTAAGTTTTACAGAACTTGCCTTCTTTGCCGGGTGCATATCAAGGTCAATCTCAACCAGGTAACCAAGCAAGATGTGTGGATCTTGTAGAACGTAATGGCAACATGTGTGTGTCAGGCGTTTTCAATGAATGGTGATCGGTTATTAATTCAATGACCATCACTGGTGTTGAGGACTATGAGGTTAGAAGTGCAGTTTGTGGAGATAAAGGGTTTCTGTGCACCGTGAAGGCCACAGATATGTTTTCGTTTGACTGTAAATAATTTATAGTGAACATGCTTAGGTTATGACGCAATGGGCCCTGGGTGAATGTTTAGCCTGAGTGTGCCGCTTGGTTAGCTCTGTGACGATGAATAAATTACTTAAGCTTTTTACACTTTAGTTTCCTTATTTCTAAAAATGGGGATAGTGTAAGGATTAAATGAACTAGTAGACACAAAACTCATGAAACAATGCCTGCAATTTAGTGAGCATTCAAGAAGTGATGATTTTTATGATAATTTTCATGTTGGAAATAATATGTCTGCAATATTACCTCCTAAATTTCCCATTTCACATCCTTAAAAACAAAAGCAAATCAAAACCTATACTATTTTTGAATGGCTATACATTGCTTGATTCGTGAGAGTGAAATTATTTTTAAATGTGAACATATACAAGATGATTTTGCATTTGTAGAACTTAGAAGTAGATCATCAGTAACTGTGGATTTCAGATTTTTATCTGTGAATTTTTCCAAATAAACCCTACCCCAAACTCCAGGGAGGCCTTCGGCCTTGGCCACTCTGCATCACCTGCTGCGCATTTCTCACCGGCCCTGTGAAAACTACCGCTCCAGTTCCCTGCACTCATTTCGCAGACGGGAGATTAAGGAGAGGCTACACCCACAGCACAGTGCCACAGGGAGGTCTCCTGGTCGGGGAATGTTTGGGTCCGAATCCCAGCTTCGACACTTTGGCATGGAGGCGTTGGGCAGTCAATTAACTGCTGTCGGACCTTAAAATTCATTATTCAGAAAATTAGACTTTTCGCTCACATAATCTCAGAGGCCCATTCCTGCTGAAAAGTTATTTAATGCCAATAATGGAAATGTTAGGACACACTTACCCACACCTCTATTTCAATGTTCTTTCCATTGCACAGATGTAGGATTCCAATCTACTTAGAATACACAGAGAATGGATGCCCTGTGGGAAACTTCTGTGGAACTCTCATAACACATTCCTACACACCAAGAGGAAGATGCGCTTACTCTTTCATCTGTGGCACCATCCTGACTACAGGCGCCTGTGTTACCAGGATTCTAACTCTTAGTGTCTTTGTTTGACATGAACATTGATATTTAGGAAAATCTGCCAATTACTGAATCATGCATTTCTGGAATACCATTTCTTATCCCCATGCATATATAACCACACCTTGATTAACACAAGTGAATAAAAAACCGAGTTGTATATCTAGGGTGTGTTGGTGAAGCTGGGAAGGCCTGCCATGAATAGAAATTACATATTCACCACCAGAAAAAGGCCACCAGGTATACAGAACTTTACACAAGCTAAAGAATGGGTTGAACAGCAAGATTTAGTCATCACTTCTGTGGTATCCTCCTTCGTACTCTATTCATAACACTGTAGGTGTTTCTGATGCTTTCTGTGGATTGATCTTTTTTAAATTGAGCCTCATCAGAGAAATTCTACAGATGTCGTTTCACAAGTGGAACTTCACACTCAAAAGTTTTCCTTTCCAGCTTTTCTGCATAAAACGCATTTTGGGGTACTTTTATGATATTATTTTGAAATGCCATATTTGATAATATAGGCATTTCCAATGTTATTTCTAGACTGGTATCCTTTGTTTTATTCCTGGAGTGTTCTCTACAGTAGATGGCCATCAGTTTCAATTGTTAAAGCATTTAACTTTCTGTTTCTGCTACCGTTTGTCCAATGAAGACATGCAACATATAACATGCTATTTGATGAGTGTAAGTTGAATGAGAAACAAATTGACAATAAACTTCATTTGAACGGCTCTACTTAGGCTACTCTTGGTCATAGGAAGGACTGCGGAATTAACAGATTGGCTTTGGTAGTCACAGAGCTTTGATTAATTCATTTACATTTGGAATGGATAGTGCTACTTAGTCACCTTGGAATTTTAGCATAAAATTTAATAGGAAACATGTTTTGGCTATTAAATCACTGTATTCAATATCTCCTGTTTTTTTAAGGTCAGAGCATAATTAATATATGTTTGTTGTCATAGAAAGAATAAGTGCTAATGCCAAGAGACTTTGCCTACTCCCTCCCCCCCCCATTGTTATCCTGAAAAGTGGGGCAGTAGACGAAGGGACGGCAGGAACACAGGGTTTGATAAATAAGGACGTGCTGTCTTAGTCTTTACAAATACATGCTATCTTCTCAAAGCCTGTCCATTGATGATGAATTCTCAGTAACAAAGAAATCCAAACTGCCAGACAGGATAAGCAGAGTTGAGTGCACAAATATCTATATGAAATTTTGTATGTGTTTTCTTTCTCCTGATATTTTGGGGGGAAATTTAGAACATGATTATAAGTTTGGAGTTGATTAATTGATCATTTTTTCACAGTGACTATTCCAAAATCAAGAAGCCTACTTACCTAACTATGTAGATCTCTCCAAATTGGAGTCAGTTCCTTTACTCAGCTGGACTTGCACCAGATATACAGTTCTAAGGAGACAGAAATCTTACAAACCGCCTTCCTTCGGATTCTTCTGTATTTCTCACCTGCTCTATATCTACCTCCTCACATTGTATTTCTCCATAGTTTATGTCTACTCACCCTCTAACTTGACTCTCCAGGCAAAGCAGATAAGCATCATGGTCAGCTATACAGATGAACACTTCCCCAACATGCAGTAATCATCACAAGGCAGAGATGAAACGACGCCACATCCCTGCCCGGCAACCTTCCACAGGTTACCCCTCATTGTCTGTGGAGCGTATGACTGACACCTTCTCTGGGCATTTGGGAAGCAGAGTCTGCCTCCAGTCTGCATTTCTAGCCTGATTACCACTCTGCATTGCCCTGACCCTCCCTACGCAACCCAGCTAGACTACTTGCTATTTCTCAAATGAGCTCACATTTTGTGCCTGTGTACTTTGTTCTGTGTTCTCTCATTTTGGAGTTTTCTTTCTCCCCTGACTCCCCAAATACTCACATGCTCACAGGGGGCCCAGCTGATATTTTATGCCTAAGACCTGTCAAAGGGAATCTTTCCTTTATAGCATTTTATCTTTACTATGAAGGCAGTCATCACTCCATTTTATGCATAAAGTATGAATGTGCACATACATCCCATAAAATTTCTAAGTAGACACACCATGAATAACCAAAGAAAGGGGATTGCAAATCATGTCATGTGGACAGGGTTCAAGATTTAGAAAAGAATATATTTTACCATATTTCTTTTGTCTTGAACTTATCAACTCAACCCTTCTATTAAACTCTGTTGATTGAAATTTTTTAAATCAAATTCACATTATTAAGATGGCAAGCTTGGTATAGTAGAAAAAGCATGGGTTTTGGAACTAGGCGAACCTGTTTGCATGCTTACCATGTGTATCATTCGTTTCCCCACTTGCTCTGTTTGTGAACCTGCTTTGTCTGGGATTCTGAGATATAATGGGGGTGGTGACTATTGCTGTGTGGAGAGAGCTATTTGTTCTTTCAGTCATTCCAGGAAAAGGACATTCCTGGGATAGGTGATGTGACAGATTGTTTTTTTAAGGAAGAGAAGCTCTGTCCTCTCTTTGGAGTTGGAAATAAGTTGCTCTAAATACCTCAGTGAGGAGAGGAGCTGTTTAATGCTCAAGGCACACTTCCTCGGAGCAGGTGAGGACTGGAAGGAGGCAGCCACAGGAAATGGGTGGACCTCATTCTCAGAACGAGGGCTGTTTTCAGAGCAGCCAGGATCCAGGGCAGCGGTTATGAAATCCTCAAGAAGGGATATTAGTACACTCTCGCTTACAAATAACAGAAAACAGAACAAAATGAATGTAAACATTACAGAGAACTTTCTGGCTTATATAACTGAAAGGTCCTGCCGTTGAGTGCTTTTGGTTGTGGTTTAGGACTTCAGTTCTATTTCCTTACAACTACTTTCACTCTGCATTTCTCCGTTGTCACTTGGCTTCAGGCTGTGGCTTTCCAGTAGCAACCAGAGTTTCTTGCTTCTCTCAAATCCAGAAAAATGGCCATTGTCTTGCTTATAACTAATCACCCAAGGACCTGGCTACACTGATTGGATTACCTAGGAAATAGCCCTTATGCCAGGGGAACATCAAGGATCTGATTGCTTTAGACCTTGGTTATTTGAGCCAATTGCTCTGGTAGAGAAGATGGGCTCATCTTTACTGACTTAGTATCTAAGTATTAGACCTCAAAGCCCAACTGAGAGATGGGAGTGGAATTACTCCCATAAAGCACACCTTACTGCTAACTAATGGAGAGGGGAGGACATGTAAGATGAAAGGAACACCACACCGCCCTTTGCGACAGGAATGTTTGGAGTCCCAGTGCCCAGAAAAATGCTTTGGACTTAATAAGGGCTCTGCTCCCTCTCCACAGCCAGAGTGGGGACACGGGTGGCTGTCCCTGGGGAAACAGCTTTACTCAGGAAATGGGTGCTATCATGAAGGTCATCATCTCTAGAGACAGACTTTGACAGCAAGTTCAGCAGATCAACTGGAAGAATTTGATTTTATTGAAGAGCACACATTAGATAATGCCGTGGGGAATTTCAAAAATAAAATGGTGCTTTGAGAGGACTTCATCTCCATCAGGCAGGAAACTAAGACTTTTGAAAACGTGCAATACCTGACTATTTAGTCAGGGGCACTGGCATTTTTCCCCTTAGATTGTCAACTAAAAATATGACAACAGCCAACACAACTATAGCCATCCAGTGTGAATGCCCTTTCTCGAACCATAAATACATGGTCATATAATAGAGTTGCATCTTATTGGTCATCTTGAATAGTAAGGTTGTCTTTCATTGGTTATTTCTTGGTACCAGAAATCCTTATATACAAGGATATGTACCTGATTTTTTTTTTTTAACTGTCACTTTGGAGCAAAAAGGGTAGGTAAGCCCTGGCCGACATGCTCAGTGGTTAGAGCATTGGCCTGGGCACCGAAGGGTCACTATTTAGATTCCTGGTCAAGGGTATGAACTTTGGTTACAGGTTTGATCCACAGCCCCGTTCAGGGCACATGTGGGAGACAACCAGTGGATGTGTCTGGTCTCACATAGATGTTTCTCTCTCTTTCCCCACCCCTCGCCCTCTTTCCCTCCCTCCCATCCTCTCTTCCTCTCTCTCTAAAAAAGCAATAGAAAATAATATCCTCAGGTGAGGGTTTTTTAAATGGGGTAATTACTATTATTATTTTTGTAAGTCAATCAAAATTATACCTATTTTTTGTCAGATATATATATTTTTTGGTGTGCCACAGAATTTTGGTCATTAGTTTATGTGTGCCATGAGATGGAAAAGTTTGTAAATCACTGGCTTGTTAATGTGTGTATAAAAACGAAGAGTGGCCCGGCCAGCATGGCTCAGTGGTTGACCTTTGACCTATGAACCAGGAGGTACCAGTTTGATTCTCGGTCAGAGCACATGCCTGGGACTTGCAGGAGGCAGCCAATCAATGCATCATTCTCATCAATGATGTTTCTATCTCTCTCTCCCTCTCCCTTCTTCTATGAAATCAATAAAAATATTTTTAAATAAAAATAAATAAAAACAAAGAGTGTCCCTGGGCAGGTGGTACAGTTGGTTGGAGCATCATCCTGTACACCAAAAGGTTGTGTGCTTGATTCCCAGTCAGGGCACATACCTAGGTTGTGGGTTCAATCCCCAATTGGGGTGCATATAGGAGGCAACCAATCAATGTTTCTCTCTCACATAGATGTTTCTCTCTCTCTCTCTCTCTCTCTTTCTCTCTCTCTCTCTCTCTCCCTCTCTCTCTCTCTCTCTCCTCTTCTCTGTCTAAAATCAATAAAAACATATCCTCTGGTGAGGATTAAAAAAAATAATAAAGAAGAGCGACTTTATGCCATAACCATTATGGACATACATGTAAAGTCTCCCAAAATGAAAACAAAGACTTAATATAACTACACAACTATAAATGTTATCTTTTTACCCATCTCTATCTCTCTCTGTCTCTCCTCTCTTTCTCCCTATCTCTGTCATGCACACACATATACATACTTATTAGTCTGTGTATTTGTGTATATATACAATTAAGAGAAGGCAATTGAACCACAAACAGAACCCAGAGAGGTAATCTATGAATAATAAATGATTCTGAAGGGAAAGTAACAAATGAAACAAAAGCCAAAATTCCAGAATTGAAGAGAGATATATTTTTTTATTTAAAAAAATTAAGATTGTTGATTATGAGCCAACAATAATAACAAGAGACAAACACTGGGATAAACCAAAGAGAAAATTTTCAAACAAGCATCCTTTCTGGAAGAATAGAAAGGAAGGGTTTCCAATAAAGGAAAATGAAACTGGGCTACTCTCCAAATTTTCACCAGTTTCTACCTCCAGCTGACCATTCTCTACTGAGATTTGTGATAACAAGAATATGAATATACAATCTTAGATCTGAGCAAATTTAATTGAATGTGCAAGAAAAGTAAAGATACACAGAGCTCAGTAAGGATACAAATTCCTTATCTAAAACAATAATGAAAACATGACTCTAAGGTGAGTCCAGCTGAACAACACATTAATAAATAAATGGTGATAAAAACGATTGTTGCCTGGCCAGCAATGCTCAGTAGTTAGAGCATTGGCCCTCAAACCGAAGGGTCCCAGGTTCCATTTTGGTCAAGGCCATGCACCTGAGTTGTAGGCTCCCCACCCTGGTTGGGGTGCTCCTGGGAGGCAACCAATTGCTGTGGCTCTCTCACATCGATGTTTCTCTCCTCTCTTCCTTTCCCCCTTCCTTCCACTCTCTCTAAAAAAAAAGATAAATAAATCAATGGAAAAAATATCCTCCAGTGAGGATTAATTAAACAAACAAAAAAGGACTATTATTAGTGAACTATTTAGTGATGTCTAGATAGTTATCGAAAATATAGGAATAAATCTGTTAGGGTTGCTGAAGGAGGAACACAAGAGGCCAAAAGGGGTAAAGAATTATAAATTTACTAGAGGCCCAGTGCACAAATTTGTGCACGGGTGGGGTCCAGCTGGCCTTCCCCGAATGGGGGTCCATCAGGCTGGGTCAGTGTGGGGGATGGACCATGGGTGGTTGGCCAGCCAGCCCTGCCCCTGATCAGGGTGCTGGGGACCAATCAGGGGTAGGGCCATCCAGGGGGAGGGACCATGGTTGGTTGGCCAGCTAGCCCCTCCCCTGATCAGGGTGTTGGGGGCAGTGTGTGTCATAGCCACCAGTCATTCTGGTCATTCTACCGGTCCAGTCGCTAGGCTTTTATATATGTAGATTAAGTCATCTGGATACCAGATGGGCTGAGCCCCAAAATGGTGTCAGCACCCAAAAAAGGGGAGTCAGAGATTTTTAAAGGACTCTTGGCTGGCTTTTTCTGGGTGGAGAATTATCTGTGCAGGTCTGTGTTCTGGAAAACTCCAGAGGGGAGAGATAATGGTTTTAGCAAGTTGAATATGGTCTAAGCAAGTGGAATGTCCATTGTGAAGTGTCCTAAAGGTCAGTTACCAGGAGAGGGGGTCTCAATTCAATTATTTGATCCGACCTAACAAAACCAATAACATGTTTCACCTAAAAACTAATAATATACAAAGCAAATGGTTACAGAAGGACTGAGAGAAAGTAAATCTGATGATAAATCCCTCTTCTTATATCAAAAGGACCAATAGATATGTTTACTGTTTATTTTGAGAGAGAATGTAATTATACATTTTTGGAAAACACTTCTAAAAGAATTTTCTTTTATATGCTAAAATTTATATGCCAACCAAAATTACAAAACAAATGAAAATGAACAAAAAGAAATAATAATGAATATTTTACACTATGGATTATTTTAAACTATGAAATTAAGGAAGACTAACTGTATAAAATAGGCATTATACTAGATATATACCTGAAATAAAACATCAAAAGTTTTAAAAATTCCTAATATAAAAGGTACAAACTGATCATTAAAAGACAAATAACCTAAGAAGGTGGGTAAGAACAGGCTATGCATATAAAGAAAATGCAAATTGTCACTTAACAGGAAATGATGCTCATCCTTAGCAGTCGTGGAAATGCAAATTTAAACGATAATGGGCCACAAATTATCCTACGTGGGGATTGGAAAAAATTTAAAGGTTGTTGACATCTGGTGCTGGCAAGGATGAGACAAAAACAGGTTCCTTTATTTGTCAGTGGAAGTGTGAATTGTTTTTAAAATAAATATACAATTTTCTTCAGCAAATCTCAATTATGGGAACCAATTCTAAAGAAATACAAGCATTACTATAAAAGAAGGTTATATACATATATGTATACACACAGAGAGAGACACACTCCTATCTTGACAGTAAGTCCTCACTTATGTCAGTGATAGGTTTCTGCAACTGCAGAGAAACAACCTACTAGGAAACTGATTCTATCATAAGCACATTGATATAAACAAGAGTTAAGTGCGTAGGGTATCTCATCAATGTTATGATAAAATTACGTTATACAAGCATCTGCTATACTACCTTGTCTGGGAAAAGTTACCTCTGGGTGGAATGCTGCCTTTCAAAGACATTTAGATGCTTAAGAAATCAGTCCTTGTGCGTGCAAGGCTAATCACAGGTACAGTAATTGATAGCGTGTTAATCTGTTGATTCCCTGCCTGTCTTTGTGAACAATCTTAGGAAGCAAGTCTTAAGAAAGAGTTTAATTTGAAAACTTTGTTTTCAAAGAGATAGGTGTGTTGATAATGTATAAATAATATAGGATATGATATATGTTATAGTATGGATAGTGTTACTATACAGTATATAAATAATGTAATATAAATTACGTATATATAATACATATTACACACATACACATCTCATCTGTGTGTGTGTGTGTGTGTGTGTGTGTGTGTGTATATATATGTATATATGAATATGGGTAGTGCTACTATAATTACTATAATCAAGGGGGAAATATATATGTATGTATTTTGAAGTTTTCATTTTAATGAATTTCAGATTATCAATTACTTATTTCATGAATCGTGCCTGTGGGATTTTATTTTAAAAGCTATCACCATACCAAGGTCATCTAGGTTTTCTCCTGTAACCTTCTATAAACCTTACTGTTTTGAGTTTTAGATTTAGGACTGTGATCCGTTTTAAGTTATTTTTTGTGATGGGTGTAAGGCGTGTGCCTACATTCCTTCTTTTGCAAGTGGATTTCCAGTTGTTCCAGCACCATTTGTTGAAGGGACTATCTTTGCTCCCTTGTATTGCCTTTGCTCCTTTGTCTAAGATCAGTTGACTCTATTTATGTGTGTTTACTTCTGCGCTTCTCTTCTGTTCTATTTTCTATTTGTCTATTCTTTTGCCGTTATCACACAGTCTTGATTATTGGAATTTTACAGTAAGTCTTGAGTTGGGTAGTGTTGGTGCTCTGACTTGAGCTTCTCTTTCAATACCGAGTTGACTATTTTGGATCTTTTGCTTCTCCATGTAAATTTTACAGTCAGTTTACTGATATCCACAAAATAACTTAGTGGGATTTTTATTGAGATTGTGATAAATTTCCAGATAGATTTGGGAGAACTAACTTCTTAACAACATTGTCTTCTTATCCATGAGCATGGAATATTTCTCCATTTATTTAGTTCTCCTTAGATCTTCATCAAGTTTTATAGTTTTCCTCATAAATATCCTGTATACGTTTGGTTAGATTTATATCTAAGTATTTTTGGTGGGGGATGGTGCAATGTTACTGCAAATTGTGTTGTCTTTTTCAGTTCAAATTCCACTTGTTCATTGTTGGTCTGTAGGAAAACAATTAACTTTTTTCTACTAACTTGTATACTGCAACCTTGTTAAAATCATGTATTAGTTCCAGGAGGTTTTTAATTTATTTTTTTAATTCTTTTGGATTGTGCAAATAGCTGATCATGTCATATAGTAAAAAAAAAAAGTCAGTTTTATTTCATCCGTCTTAGTTTGTATACCTTCTATTACCTTCTCTTTTCTTTTCTTTTTCTTTTTTTTAAATTAAATCTTTATTGTTCAGATTATTACAGTTGTTCCTCTTTTTTCCCCCATAGCTCCCCTCCACCCAGTTCCCACCCCACCCTCTGCCCTTACCCCCCTCCCCACTGTCCTCATCCATAGATGTATGATTTTTGTCCAGTCTCTTCCCGCAACCCCCACACTCCTTTCCCCCTGAGAATTGTCAGTCCACTCCCTTTCTATGCCCCTGATTCTATTATATTCCCTTATATATTCTATATACTCCCTTGTAGGTAACTAACTGTTTTTCTCTTGCTGCTTTTAAGATTCTCTCTTTGTCTTTTGCCCTTGGCATTTTAATTATGATGTATCTTGGTGTGGCCCTTTTTGGATTCCTTTTGTTTGGGGTTCTTTGTGCTTCCTGGACTTGTAAGTCTATTTCTTTCACCAGGTAGGGGAAGTTTTCTGTCATTATTTCTTCAAATAGGTTTTCAATATTTTGCTCTCTCTCTTCTTCTGGCACCCCCATAATTCGGATGTTGGTACGCTTAGCTGTCACAGAGGCTCCTTACACTATCTTCATATTTTTGGATTCTTTTTTCTTTTTGTTTTTCTGGTTGGGTGTTTTTTGCTTCTTCATATTTCAAATCTTTGACTTGATTCTTGTGATCCTCTAGTCTGCCGTTGGATCTCTGTATAATATTCTTTATTTCAGTCAGTGTATGCTTAATTTCTAGTTGGTCCTTTTTCATATCCTTGAGGGTCTCACTAGATTTGTTGAGGGTCTCACTAATTTTATTGGCGGTTTCTAGAAAATTCTTGAAAAACCTTATAACCGTGGTTTTGAACTCTATATCCAGTAGTTTGCTTTCTTCCATTTCTGTCATTTGTGATCTGTTTCTTTGTCTCCACATTTTTTATGCTTCCCTGTGTTGATAGAGTGCCTTTCTGTGCTAGGTGTCCTATAGGGCCCAGTGGCTCAGCCTCCCCAATTACTTGAGGTGTACACTCTTAGTGCACCCCTTTGTGGTCTTTGTGCACAGTCTTGTTGTAATTAAGCCTTGATTGTTGTAGGTATCACTGGGAGGAATTGACCACCAGGCCAATTGGCTGTGAGAATCAGCTGTGTCTACGGTGGGAGAACTTCTGTGCTGAAGACACCCTTATGGAGCAAGACTTGCTTCAGTGGGTCCTTGGTGCTCACTGAGTCTGCCCCTTAGTGTATCCCTTAAGGGTATAAGGAGTTTTAATCTGGATGGTCCCACTCTGACCACTGGGTACACTGGCTCTTGGATCTCTAAGGAGGTGCTAATTTAGCCTTTGCCTGAGGCTACCCAGCAGGAGCTACGGAGAGATCTGAAGCTTCCTCTTCTTTGTTTGGGGTTTGGAGGTGCCCAGATGAGGCCCAGCTGTGAAGCGATGCAAGCTGCTATGGGGCCTTGGGCCTTCTTTTGGATGTTCTGGGTCTCTCTGACCCAGCTCCAGTTTGCTAGGTAATTTTAGATTGCAAAGGGCCAGGCCATTCATATGCAAAAGCCTCTGCACACAGCTTGGGTGGGGCGGGGTCTCAGGGAATCAGCAGGGTGGAGCAAACAGCTATGGCTGATCCTCAGCCATGCCCTAAGAGGCCCCAGGTCTCAGTGTCCCATGGTAATCGCTGCAAGCACCTCTGAGAGAAACCGCTCTTGAGTTCTGTCCGATGCCAGACAGTCCAGTTCTCCCCATATGAGTCTGGGTCCCCAGAGACTCACCCAGAACTGGAGTTCAGAGCTGTCGGGAGCTTGTGTCTCCCTCTGGATTGAAAAGACAACCAGGTCATCAGTTGCCAGCCCTTTCCACATGCGCCTCCATACCTCTGCACTTTACTTCCGCACCTCCTCTGAGTCTCAGTGTGCTTTTTTCTTTCCTTCTAGTTGTAGAATTTCCACTCAGCAAGCCTTCCTGTGGTTCTGGATAATGTCTGTTTTGTCTTTTAGTTGTATTTTTGAAGTGGTTGTACGAGGCAGCAATTTCAGGTGTTTACCTATGCCGCCATCTTGGTTTCTCCTACCTTCTCTTTTCTTATTGAGTCAGCCAGGACTTCCCAAACAGTGTTGAAAGCAATGGTGAGAAGGACATCCTTGCCTTGTTCCTGATCTTAGGAAAGTGTTTAAAGCATAATTTTTTGGGGTACAGAATTCTAGGTTGTTAGTTTTCTCTCTCAACACTTTAAACATTTCACTTGGCTCTCTTCTTGCTTGCATGTGTTCTGAGGATCAGTTGGTTATAATTTTTGCTCCTTTATAAGTAAGGTCCCACTGCATATCTTTTTTTCCCCATGAATGTTTCATAATCTCTGATTTTCTAAACTTTGGGTGTGATATGCATACGTATATGATTTAGGGTATTTATCCTACTTGGTAGTCCTTGAGCTTCCTTGTTCTATGGTTTTATGTGTGACATTAATTTGGAGAAAATTTTCAGTTATCATTGCTTCAAATACTGCTTCTGTTTTTTTTTCTTCTTCTCTGATATTTACACTGTGCATATATTACACACTTTTGTAGGTGTCCACAGCTCTTAGCTATTCACTTTTGTTTCTCCCCCAGTATTTTCTTCTCTTTACTTTTCAGTTTTGGAAGTTTCCATTGTCATATTTCAAGTTCAGAGATTCTTTCCTCAGCCATGTTTGTTTAATAAAGAGCCCATTATTCTATTACAGTTTTTTTAATGTGTAGAATTTATTATGCTTCTTTCTTAGCATTCTCACTTCAGTCTTACACATTTTCTATTTTTCTCTTATATTTTCTACTTTCCTTATTTAAGTCCTTGGCATGTTAATCATAGTTGTTGTTTTTTATTAGTTCCCAGAGGTTTTTAATTTATTTATTTTGCTTAATTTGTATACCTTCTGTTTCCCTTTCTTTTCTTAATGAGACAGCCAGGAGTTCAAAAACAGCATCTGATAATTCCAATATCTCTGCCATATCAAACTCTGGTTCTGATAAATGCTCTGTCTCTTCCAATTGTACTTTTATTGCCTTTTCATATGCCTGGTAACTTTTGTTGAAATGTGAACAGGTTGTACTGGGTAAAAAGATGTGTGGTAAATAGGCTTTAGTAAAGGAGTGGGAAGTGTGGGGAGAAGGGAAGCATTTTTTGGTCCCTGAGTAGGTTTTAGTCTTTTGATGAGTCTGTGCCCCTGGGCTGTAACTTGACTAGTGTTTCTCAGTACTTGCCGCCCATAGGTGAGACAGAATGGCTAGAGGGAACTAAGGTGGGTATTTTCCTTAAACAATACAGATTAGGCTGTGATAAAACCCCAGTAGGTTAGGCTCTGGTTATAGTTTCTCTTGAGAGCAGACCTTGTTAAGAAAATAATGCTCAGGAGGGTTTCCAAAATGGTGGTGGAGTAAGTGGAAGCTACACCGCTACTCTCCCAGGACCAAACTGGAAATACAACTAAAATACAGAAAAACAACCTTGAAAAATCAACTAAAGACTAACTGGAGAGAATTCTGATAACTAAGAACGTAAAGTGGAGACTGCATAGAGACTAGTAGGAGTGGCAGAGACACAAGAGGGCTGGCTGGGCTCCTACAGTTAGCAGCTGAAGTTCCAGAGGAATATCTCAGCTGTGTGAGTTGCGGACGGCATCCCCACTGAGAACTCTGGGATCTAAACTCCAAGCTGGGCTCCCCATCTCAAAGCACCAGAACTGAGAAAGGTGCCCATACAACAACTGGCTGTGAAAAGCAGCAGGGTTGCTATCTACCAAGGAAAGAAGGCTGGAAATGCAGGCACCCTCTTAAAGGGCCAATGCACAAAATTTCAAGTGCAGCCACTCTCCTTGGGCTCTGGAAGAGGGAGGGCAGAGTGGACTGGAGCTGCATGAAGAGAGTCCAAGGTTGGGAGCTGTGGGATTTGAGACCAGAGGGCAGCCACCCTGGTTTCCTGTGCTGAATCTTTCCCTCATGCTGCAGAGTTATATCTTTCTCCTGTAGACCTTTGCTATACAGGTGATTTTTGCCTGGGGAGAAGGCAGCTAGCCAACCCTGTTGGAAGACCTCTCACCCCACCCTGTGGTCAATAGCCTGAAGCTAATCCAGACTGAGTGCCAATGGGATTGCAGGCAGAGGCAGATTTCTGGAGGCATTGAGTTTTGCCTGATCTCATCCTGGGCCCACGGCTAAGAAAAGCAGACACTGTTGCACATCTTGGTCCTTTTCAAAGGTTCCCACAGCCCCAGCAGAGGGAGCCACAAGCTGTGGATTGCTGATAGCTTCAAACAGGTATTCAGGGCCAGTCACAAACAGCATCTGACATTGCCCTGCACTAGAGATTGGGAGTCATAGCATATCTACCTAATACAGAGACACTGAACCAAACAGGCAGCCAAAATGCAAAGACAAATAAAAAGCCCCAAATGAAAGAACAAGAGAATTCTCCAGAAGAAGAGATAAAAGAAATAAAGATAAGAAATTTATCAGACATAAATTTCAGAATAATGATGGCAAGGATGCTCAACAGCATGAGAAAAGATGTAGCAATTATGAAAAAAAACAGTTGGAAATAAAGAATGACATAGCATTAATAAGGAACACATTGGAAGAAATGCACAGAAGATTTGAGAAAGCTGAGAATTGGATCAGTGTATTAGAGGACAGGTAGAAAAATATCATTTAATCAGAGAACCAAAAAGAAAAAAAGAGTGAAAAAAAAACAGGAGGACAGCTTAAAGGAGCTGTGGGACAACATGAAACGTAACAATGTTCACATAATAGGCATCCAGAAAGTGAGCAAGGGATAGAGAACATGTTTGAAGAAATAATGGCAGAAAACTTTCCTAACCTGATGAAGGGAAAAGTCACACACATTCATGAGGCACAGAGAGTCCTAAGCAAGAAGAACCCAAACAAGCCCATGCCCAGACACATCATAATTTGAATGCCAAAAATTTAAGACAAAAAAAATTCTTAAAGGCAGAAAGAGAAAAATAATTTGTTACCTACAAAGAAGCTCCCATAAAGCTGTCAGCTAATTTTTCATCAGAAACTCTACAGTCCAGAAGGGAAGTATTCAAGGTAATGAAAAGCAAGAATATAAAACCAAGTTTATATGTCCAACAAGGCTATCGTTCAATATAGATGGTGAAATAAAGATCTTCCAAGAGGGAAAAAAAGGCTAAATAAGTTTATCATTACCAAACCAGCACAGTAAGAAATGCCAAAGGTACTGCTGTAATGAGAATAAGAAATAGAGAAACATAGGCATACAGAATTAAAATGGCAATAAATAAGCACCTATCAATAATAACCTTAAATGTAAATGAATTAAATGCTCCAATCAAAAGACATGGGGTAGCTGAATATATACAAAAACATGACCCAATTATATGCTGTCTACAAGAGACTCACCTCAGAACAAAAGACACACACTATGAGAAAGAAGGGATGGAAAACATTTTCCATGCAAATGGAAATTAAAAAAAAAACAGCTGGGGTGGCAATACTCATATCTGACAAAATAGACTTCAAAATGAAGGCCATAACAAGAGACAATAAAGGTCACTACATAATACTAAAAAGTCTCAATCCAACAAGAGGATATAACCCAGGTAAACATATATGCACCCAATATAGCAGTGACTACATATAAAAATTAAAAATTCAGGAGGACTTTAAGGAAAGATTTACAGCAGTACAATCATAGTAGGAGACTTTACACCCCACTGTCTTCAGTGGATAGATCTTCCAGACAAAAATTAACAAGGAAACAGAGACTCTAAATGACAACCTAGATCAGATGTATTTAATTGACATTTATAGAACATTTCACCCCAAAGCTGCAGAATATACATTCCTCTCTAGTGCACATGGGTCATTCTCAAATATAAACCACATGTTAGGGCACAAGTCTATACAAGTTCAAGAAGGTTAAAATCATATCAAGCATCTTCTCAGATCACAATGTAATAAAATTAGAAATCAACTATAGTAAAAACACTCAGACATATGGAGGCTAAATAGCATTTTATTAAGTAATGAATGGGTTACCAATAAGATCAAGAAAGAAAGCAAAAACTTCCTGGAAACAAATGAAAGTGAACACACAGCAGCCCAAAATCAATGGGACACAGTGAATGCAGTCCTGAGAGGGAAGTTTTAAGAAAAATCCTATATAATAAAGATGTAATATGCAAATGGTCATTACGCCGTGAAGCATAACGACCGATGACCAGATCAGGAGGGTGGGGCAGTGAGCTACAAGCAGGGGGCAGAGAGCTACAGGAGAGCAGCAGCGAGCTACTGGCGCACGGATTCGTGTGCAGGGCTATTAGTTAATAATAAACTACTTAACCCTACAACTTAAAAAATTAGAAATAGAATAATAAGATAAGCCCAGTGTAAGTAGAAGGAAGGAAATACTAAACAGTAGAGGAGAAATAAATGACATGGAGACAAAAAGAAAGAAAAATACAAAAGATCAATGAAACCAAGAGCTGGTTCTTTGAAAAGATAAGCAAGATTGATGAACCCTTAGCCAGACTCATCAAGAAACAAAGAGAGAGCACCCAAATAAATAAGATCAGAAACGAAAGTGTTGAAGTAACAACTAACACTACAGAAATACAAAGGATTGTAAGAAAATACTATTAACAACTAGATGCCAACAACAATGGACAAGTTCCTAGAAAAATTCAATACTGCAAAACTGAATCGGGAAGAGTCAGAAAACGTGAACAGGCCAATCACAACCGATGAAATTGAAGCAGAAAACTCCCAGCAAACAAAAGCCCTGGTCCTTGCCCTAACCCAGTGGTTCTCAACCTTCCTAATGCTGCGACCCTTTAATACAGTTCCTCATGTTGTGGTGACCCCCAACCATAAAATTATTTTCGTTGCTACTTCATAACTGTAATTTTGCTACTATAAACAATATGTAATTATATATGTGTTTTCCGATGGTCTTAGGCAACCCCTGTGAAAGGGTCGTTCGACCCCCAAAGGGGTCGAGACCCACAGGTTGAGAATCCCTGCGGCCTAACCGGTTTTACTCAGTGGATAGAGCGTCAGCCTGCAGACTGAAGGGTCCCAGGTTTGATTCCGGTCAAAGGCATGTACCTTGGTTGCGGGCACATTCCCAGTAGGGGGTGTGCAGGAGGCAGCTGATCGATGTTTCTCTCTCATCGATGTTTCTAACTTTCTATCCCTCTCCCTTCCTCTCTGTAAAAAATCAATAAAAAATATTTTTTTAAAAAAGCCCTGGTCCAGATGGATTCACAGGGGAGTTTTAACAAACATTCAAAGAAGAACTATTACCTATCCTAACCAAACTATCCCAAAAAAAATCCCAGAGGAAGGAACACTTCCAACCTTTTTTTATGAGGCCAGCATTCTCCCAATTCCAAAACCAGATAAAGACACTACAAAGAAAATTACAGGCCAATATCCCTGATGAACATAGATGCTAAAATCCTCAACAAAATATTAGCAAATCAGCTCCAGCAATATACTAAAAAGATCATACACCTTGAGCAGGTGTAATTGATTCCAGGAATGCAAGACAAGTACAATATTCGCAAATTAATAAACATTAAACATCACATAAACAAATTGAAAGACAAAAATCACATTATCATATCAATAGATTTAGAAAAAGCATTCAACAAAATCTAACACCCAATTTTTATAATATATTTTTTATTGTTTTCAGAGAGAGGAAAGGATGGGGAGAGAGAGATAGAAATTTAAATGATGATAGAATAATTGATAAGATGTCTCTTGGTCTCTTGCATGCCCCAAGCTGGGGATCAAGCCCACAACCCAGGCATTAATAAATAAATTGTATATATATATATATATATATATATATATATATATATATATATATTCCTGATGGGGAATTGAACTGTAACCTCCTGATTCAAAGGTCAAAGCTCAACCACTGAGCGATGCCGGCCAAGACCAACACCCTTTTTTTGATAAAAACTTTCAGCAAAGTGGGAATAGAGGGATCATATCTCAACATAATAAAAGCCATATGTAACAAACCTACAGCCAACATCATACTCAATGGGAAAAAACTAAAACCACTTCCCCTAACAGGAACAAGACAGTGATATCTGCTTTCACCACTCTTATTCAACATAGTACTGGAAGTCTTAGCCACAGTGATCACACAAGAAGAAGAAAAAAAAGGCATCTATATTAGAAAGAAGGAAGTAAAACTCTGATTATTCCCAGATGACATGATACTGTACATAGAAAACCCTAAAGACTCCACCAAAAAACTATTGGGTTTAATAAAGAATTTGGCAATGTAGCAGGATACAAAATTAACACCCTGAAATTGATGGCATTTTTACGCACCAATAATGAATTCTCAGAAAGAGGAACTAAACAAGCAGTCCCATTTATCATTGCAAGAAAAAATTAAGATACTTAGGAATAAACTTGAAGAAGTAAAAGACTTATACTCAGAAAACTTCCGGAAGTTGAAGAAAGCGATAGAAGAAGATATAAACAAGTGGAAGAATATACCGTGTTCTTGGATTGGTAGAATTAACATAATTAAAATGACCATACTACCCAAAGCAATCTATAGATTCAATGCAATCCCTATTAAAATACCTATTTCAAAGCAATAGCATATTTCACAGATCTAGAACAAATACTTTAAAAATTTATATGGAAGCCAAAAAGCCCCTGAATAGCTGCAGCAATCTTGAGAAAGAAGAACAAAGTTGGAGGGATCACAATAACAAATATCAAATTTTACTACAAAGCCACCGTAATCAAAACAGTCTGGTACTTTCACAAGAACAGTCAGACAGATCAATGGAACAGAACAGAGACCCCAGAAATTGACCTAAACCATTACTCTCAATTAATATTAGACAAAGGAGGCAAAAGCATACAATGGAGTCAAGACAGTCTCTTCAGTCAATGGTGTTGGGATAATTGGATGTGCAAAAAAATGAAACTAGACCACCAACTTACACCATACACAAGAATAAAATCAACATGGAAAAAAGACTTAAAATGTAAATCTTGATACTATAAAAATCTTAGAAGAAATCATAGGCAGCAAAATCTCAGATATCTCTTGTAGCAGTATGTTTGCTGATACATCTAGGGCAAAGGAAACTAAGAAGGGTATAAACAAATGTGAGTACATCAAAATAAAAAGCGCACAGCAAAAGAAACCATCAACAACATGAAAAGGGAGCCCACTGTATGGAAGAACATACTTGGCAATGATACATCTGATAAAGAGTTAATATCCAAAATATATAAGAAACTCATACAACTTAACAAAAGGAAGACAAACAATCTAATTAAAAACTGGGCAAAGGACCTAAATAGACACTTCTCCAAAGTGGACATACAGATGGCCAAGAGACATATGAAAAATTGCTCAAAGTCACTGATCATTAGAGAGATGCACATCAAAACGACAATGAGATATCACCTCACACCTGTCAGAATGATTATCATCAACAAATGACAAGTGTTGGAGAGAATGTGGAAAAAAGGGAACCCTAGTATACTGCTGGTGGGAATGCAGACTGGTGCAGCCATTATGGAAAACATATGGAGTTTCCTCAAAAAATTAATTATGGAACTGCCATTTGACCCAGTGACCCCACTTTCTAGGAATATATCTTAAGAAACCTGAAACACTAATCAGAAAGAATGTATGCACCCCTGTGTTCATAGCAGCTTTATTTACAACTAGAGGCCCGATGCACAAAAATTCATGCAAGAGTAAGCCTTCCTTCCCCTGGCTGTCGGCACTGGCTTCCCTCTGGCACACAGGACCCAGCTGCTTCCCTCCTCCGGCTGCCTGCAGACACCCGGGACCCAGGCTGGCTTCCCTTGGGCCCCGGCTTTGTCAGGAAGGACATCCAGAATGACATCCAGAAGACATCAGATCTAATTAGCATATTACCATTTTGTTATTATAGGTAGCTAAGATCTGGAAACAGCCCATGTGCCCATCAGTAGATGAGTGGATAAAAAAGCTGTGTTACATTTATACCATGGAATACTATGCAGCAGTTAAAAAAGGATCTCTCCCCCTTTGAGACAGCATGGAGAGACCTGGAGAGTATTGTGCTAAGAGAAATAAGCCTCTCAGAGAAAGACAAGTAACACATGATCTCACTCATATGTGGAATCTAATGAACCAAATAAAATGATGAACAAAATGGATACAGAGACATAGAAGATGGAACAGACTGACAAATCTCAGGGAAGACCGTTAAGGGTGGGTGGGTGAGAAGAGATCAATCAAAAAACATGTATGCATATCCATGGACACAGACAATAGGGGGTGGGCTAGAAGAGGTCAATGGAGGTGAAAAAAGGGGACATGTGAAATACTTTCAACAATAAAGATTTGGAAAAGAAAAAGAACAAAATACTCTGGCATATTTCAGAATGGTTTTCCTCCCCTCCCTCTGCCAGGAGCATAAAGCAATTTTTTCAGATATTCACTGTGAGGAATTCATAAAAATCCTGCAAGTAAAATTCAGAAAAATGCCCCCACCCCTGATAATAGGATCTTCTTAGAGTCTTTAGCTCTCAGACTTGTCCACTCTGAGCTTTCAGCAATTAATTCATCAACTATAGTTGAGGTTTCCCTGCCCCAGCACAGTTTCCCATGAGGTTTTTGCTCCTATACATTGTGATTATTGTATCCACCTGTCTGTCTCTCCAATATTTGGGGCAGCAGTTTGCCCTGTGACCTCACTTTTCTGATGGATATAAGAAGAGTTCCAGATTCTTTAGTCTGTTCAACTTCTTACTAGTTATGATGAAACTAGAGGCCAGGTACATGAAATTCATGCATTTGTGTGGGGGAGCCTTCAGCCCAGCCTGCAGCCAGTCTGGGAGCCCTCAGGAGATGTCCAGTTGACAGCTTAAGCCCGATCCCCATGGGGAGTGGGCCTAAGCCGTCAGTTAGACATCTTCAGCACTGCTGTGGAAGCAGGAGAGGCTCCCACCACCACTGCTGCACTTGCCAGCCGTGAGCGCGGCTTCTGGCTGAGCGGCGCTCCCCCTGTGGGAGCACACTGACCACCAGAGGGCAGCTCCTGCATTGAGCATCTGTCCCCTCGTGGTCAGTGTGCGTCATAGTGACTGGTCATTCTGCAGTTCAGTCAATTTGCACATTAGCCTTTTATAGAATGGTGACTCCTAGGGCACTTATGTGCCAGACTGGAAACAGGAAGTCCTCCAAACAACTCTGTTTTCAAATAATATTTCTTTGGTTTATATAGTATTTAATTAAGTGATATATAAATAAGTATGACTTAGGGTTAAGGAATTGACTTAGTAAATATGTGACTCAAATCATGAGAGTAAAAATAGATGAGTATATTAGAAACTAAACTATTCATTGAGAGTATTTAGTGTGCTATGGGCATTATTTAAGTCAAGAATTTTTACAGAAGGAATAGAGAATTGACAAACCCAGCAAGTTAGTTGAATGGAGATCAACTATGAGAAATTATACATATGTTCATGTGGCTGAACAATAATCCAATCTATTGTAGCATGCCTTCAAAAACTAACCATAAAATCAAAAAGGAACTGCTATGTATTGATACTACTAAAATAAATGAACAAATATAAATTATCAAATGAATACATAAGGAAAATGAAAAATTTAGATAACAGGTTAATTGTCCATGAGAGCAGTAGAAAATGTCAAAATTTTCTCTTAACACTTAGAAACCAAATTAAAAAGAGCTAAAAATAATATAATATCGGATGAAAGATAGAAAAAAAAGAAAGTGAGCTCTCTAGATTTTAGGGGGAGAATGGGGATTAAAATAAAAATCATAAATAAGTGTCCCATTAGGACAGGCGTATGAAAGAAATAATGGAGGAAAATGACACAAAATAGCATGTTTTAAAAATCAAAGACAAATATATAAAAGAAAAAGTGATATACAAAATCCATTGTATACATTATTATTGTTTCTGAAGAAGAAACTGTTACAACAAGAAAAAAATCAAAGATAGACTAAAACTGCTGAAATGAAAGTAGTACTTCAAAAAACTGAAAGGACATGTATTTTAGGAACAGCTGATCTAAAATAATGTTTTTTACTGGAAAATATTGAAGTTCAGAGTCAATGTGATCTTGGCCTTTCCCTTGTGATTTTCCATAGTCATAGTATATATTAATAAATCTTCAAATATGTCAAGATGCCTATAAGAAACTATTATTGGTAAAGAAATTCTACCATTTGTTAGATCAAAAGATGGGTACAGACTTCTTTCCAACTCCTTGGTTCTATCAATCTTAGTCTGTGTCATCCTTCTTATAGGGCTTCAATGAGAGTAGTTTCAGAAAGCAAATGTAACTGTACAGGTATACACTTATGTTTAGTTTATTCAAAAAAGTGCACTGAAGTCAACTAGCCAAGAATAATTGTTACTTCTATAGAAGTCAGCCTTTCCAGTGAATAGTAACATCTGTATATACTAGAGCAAACACTTGGCAAACAAATCAACTGGTATAACATTACCTTTCTGTACCTGCCCCAAATGAGTTTTGTCAAATACACAGGCTTAGGATGACTTCTCAAATATTTATGTGCCATGCCCTCAAGAAATTGGCACTAATTCTGTGTCACATTTTCATACAATATTTTTGGTAAATTGGAAAATAACAGGGATTAGCTGTACATTTGAGTTCTCTTTCTTTTAGAAAAATGGTGTAGCCAAAAAAAATGAATGCGTATTTTATCAAAGAGAAATGTATATGTGACATTCCCCTCCTTTGGACTAAATGGAAGCCAATAAGAAAATGACTTAATAGAAAAGTATTAATTCTCTACTACATTTCAGGAATGTGTATAAGGGCAGCCTGAGGATAGTTATAAAGAATACTAGTAGCCCTGCGCACGAATCCGTGTGCCAGTAGGTCGCTGCCGCCCTCCTGTAACTCCCCCCACCCCCCCGCATAGCTTGTTGCCCTGCCCTCTTCTGTAGCTCTCTGCCTCCCACTTGCTTGCTGCCCTACCCCATCCTGTAGCTCTCTGCCACCCACTTGTAGCCAGTAGGTCACTGCCACCCTCCTGTAGCTCTCTGCCCGCTGCCCCACCCTCCTGTGGTTCCTCCCACTCCCTTCCCCCTCCCCCCTTCATAGCTTGCTGCCCTGACCCTCCTGTAGCTCTCTGCAGCCCGCTTGTATCTCACTGGCCCACCCTCCTGCTGATCTGTGATCTGGTCTTGATGTGCTTGGTCATTACGCCTCAGGGCATAACAGCTAATTAGCATATTCCTCTCTTATTATATAGGACTAGAGGCCCGGTGCACAAAAATTTGTGCACTCGGTGGAGGGGGAGGGGAGTCCCCCAGCCCGGCCTGTGCCCTCTCGCAGTCTGGGACCCCTCGGGAGATAACGACCTGCTGGCTTAGGCCTGCTCCCGGGTGGCAGAGGGCAGGCCCAATCCCTAAGTGCAGCCCCTGGTCAGGCTCAGAGCAGGGCTGATTGGGGAGTTGGGGCGCCACCCCCTGTCATGCACAGAGCAGGGCGGATCGGGAGGTTGTGATGCCACCCTCAGTCATGCTCAGGGTAGGGCCGATTGGGGGGTTGGGGCACTGCCCCCTGTCACACTCAAGGCAGGGTCGATGGGGAGGTTGTGGCGCCACCCCCTGTCACTCACAGAGCAGGGCCAATCAGGGGGTTGGGGTGCTGCCCCCTGTCACTCACAGAGCAGGGCCAATCAGGGGGTTGGGGCGCTGCCCCCTGTCACTCACAGAGCAGGGCCCATCAGGGGGGTTGGGGTTCCGTACCCTGTCACACACAGAGTAGGGCCGATCAGGGGGTTGAGGAGCTCCCCCCTGTCACTCACAGAGTAGGGCTGATAGGGGAGTTGGGGCACCGCCCCCTGTCACATAGAGAGCAGGGCGGATCAAGGGGTTGGGGCGCTGCACCCTGTCACACTCAGGGCAGGGCCAATGGGGAGGTTATGGCTCTACCCTGTCACACGTAGAGCAAGGCCCATGGAGGGGGATTGGGGTGCCACCCTCTATCACCCACAGAGCAGGGCCGATCAGGGGGTTGGGGCACCGCCACTGTCACACTTGGGGCAGGACCGATGGAGAGGTTATGGCTCTACCCTGTCACACACAGAGCAGGGCCCATGGGGGGGGGAGGGGGTTGGGGCCCTGCACCCTGTCACACACAGAGCAGGGCCGATCAGGGGGTTGGTGTGCTGCACCCTGTCAAACACAGAGCCGCAGGGCAATCAGGGGATTGGGGAGCTCCCCCCTATCAGGCACAGAGCAGGGCTGATCAGGGGGTTGGGGCGCCTTTCCCTGTCACACACAGAGCTGCAGGGCGATCAGGGGGTTTGGGCGCTACCCCCTGTCACGTTGATCCCGGTGCCGGGAGGCATATTACCCTTTTACTATATAGAATAGAGGCCTGGTGCACAGGTAGGGGCCGGCTGGTTTGCCCTGAAAGGTGTCCTGGATCAGGGTGGGGGTCCCCACTGGGGTGCCTAGCCAGTCTGGGTGAGGGGCTGAGGGCTGTTTTCTGGAAGCGGGTGACTGAAGCTCCCAACCGCTCCATTTTTTCTTTCTTTTTTTTTTATTCTGGGCCAGCTTTAGCTCTGAGACCTCGCTGCTGAAAACATCGATACAATGTTGCGGCCAGGGCTGACTGGAAGCTGGTTTCTGGGGTTTTGTTTAGCTTCTTATTTGCAACATAGTACATAGTTGCTTAGAGTTGTAGCTCAGAGGCCGGCAAGTCAGGCAGGGAACGTTGGAGTCTGCAGTCCCTGGAGCAAGCAAGCCTCATGTTCGCTTCCAGCTGCCTGGCTGCCAGCCGCCATCTTGGCTGACAGTTAATTTGCATAAGGATATGCTGATTAGCCAATGGGAAGGGTAGCAGTCGTACGCTAATTACCATGTTTCTCTTTTATTAGTGTAGATATGTGTTTGCACTAGAGGTGTCTGCAGTATGACTGGGGTGGTTGGTACTAACAAATCTGTTTGCAAAAACACTTTTCCAAAGATAAGGAAAAGTGATGTAAAAATGTCCAGTGAGTACACCACCGCCATTTATATCAAACTACACAAGAAACTAGGACTGTTTTCTTATCTTTGATTCCCCAGAGGTCTTGGTAGAGGGCCTTGCACATTAGCCCCCAGTAGGTGTTGAATGTTAAGTGAATAATTATGTGCTCAGACACTGATTCCTGAAGGTACAACAGAGAGTATACTCATTTAGGGTTAGGATGAACCCAGAAACCATCTATGCTTTTCACAGGTGACAAGGGTCATGCACTTTCTAAGATGCAGAGATTAGAAGCCCATGACTAAATCCTGAAATTACTCCACTTCTTATTCTGTTTTTCGGTGACAACATACAGGCTAAGTCTGCTTGGAGTCCTGGAGGCTGATAACATAAATGGAGTTTGCCAGACAGACCTAGTCCACACTTGTGCATCAGAGAATCTAAGTCCTTACGAAATTCTTCCTAATCCTGCCACTAAGTTCTTGATTCAAGTCATCCCCACCTTCGAATACCACATTCCTTAGGAAGAAAATATGAGATTGCACCACTCCACCTTCCCACTCCTATATTACAACTAGAGGCCCGGTGCATGAAAATCGTGCACTGGTGAGGGTCCCTCAGCCCAGTCTGCGCCTCTCGCAGTCCGGAACCCCTAGAGGGATGTCTGTCTGCTGGCTTAGGCCCAATCCCTGGGGGCATTGGGCCTAAACCAGCAGACAGACATCCCTCTTGCAGTTCGGGGCTCTCACCATTCAAGACCCCAAGACCCCTCACTCCTTACCGCCCACCTGCAGCAGAGGCAGGAGAGGCTCCTGCCACCACTGCTGTACTCGCAAGCTGTGAACCCAGCTTCTGGCTAAGTGGCACTCCCCCTGTGGGAGCTCACTGACCACCAGGGGGCAGCTCCTGCATTGAGCGTCTGCCCCTAATGGTCAGTGTGAGTCATAGTGACTGGTCATTCTGCCGTTGGGTCGATTTGCATATTAGAGTTTTATTATATAGGCTAGTTACAATACACACAGATGCCATTCCATTGTTTCTTAGCAAATGTCCACCTCAACCATCCCAGACAAGTTGGATTATTAAAAATGCTGCAGAATGACTCTACTCTCACTCTCACTCTCAAGAGTTTTTCCCTTCATTCTAATGAAAATTCCCTTTTTTACTGTTTGATAGTGGCAGGAAATTGGGCCAAATAACCTCTTAAATGCATTGCAACTTTAAGATCTCAAAGTTATAATATTTTCTGTTTATAGTATAACTTCTAAAATAGGTGCTTTTATTTTCCCAAATGAGTCAGATTCTTTCAATGATTTCTGGGGTTAAACTATGGAGTCGGGAGGGAGCTCTGTGTCTGTGGGACTTTGTGTATATACTTGTTTATTCTTCAACTATAGAAACTATTTTCCATGCCTAGTCAGCTAAGCCAAGCTAAAGGTATTTCCCTGAAAATGTACATATAACTACCAAGTATTATAACATTGTTATTTTTATAATTACTCCATATTAGAAAACTCCCCAGTTTAATAATTTGATTTTATATTATTTATTACAGGACAGGATAAGAGAAAATGATAGCAATTGCCTGAATAATGAACCTAACTTTTTTAAAAAGCATTCATGTGATGATGATAAGGTAATGATAATTATTTGGAGTTTGTATGTCATTCGAGCTTGATTACATAGAAGCTTATATGCTTTTGTATCTGTTAGATAATTATATTGATTATATTAATAACTTATTCGTTTGGCTCTAAGCAGGCAGTTCCCATTGATCTATTAAGTTGTGTTGTGGTGTTCTTTTATACTCTTATTTTACAAATAGTCCTGCAGTTATTTGATAAATATGTTTACTTTAGCATTTCATTTTTCACTTATAAAATTCTAGAACAGTTGAATTCAAAGAGATACACATCTCTTATTTCTGAAATCTTTATGAAGGAAAATGCTTGTTAGGGCATAATTTAGTTGTAGGCATTTAGAAATTGTTTTCTTTTAATATTTGCTAATCTTCACACCACTACAACTTCTAGTTGGTGTAAAACTTTCAACAAATGCTCGTGTGATTTTTTTCCACAAAAACCAGTGTGGTATTCAACAGTCTTTTTAAAAAATAATAGCTGAGTTAACCTTATGGCATCTAATAGTCTATAGTCATAAGTTCTTATTTTTAAAATTTCTATAATTACAGTGTGATTTGTTTTAGGTGAATATGACTCTTCATTTTCCTATTACCAGCTACTCATCCATAGCTCAAAATGTACAACATAATAACAATAAGAAAACCACACATACCTTTCATTATCGTTGCTTCCAGAAGACCTCTCTCTTGGTTATCTTGCTTAAACTTAAATAAACTTGTTATGTGTCCACCCACAAGTGGTAAGATCATACATACATTACAGAGAAAGAGAATTTTAAAAGCTAATCATTAAACTGAGTTCCAGGCCCTTCAGGCTGTCAGCTTCTAGGCCACAGTTTCAGTCCAGTTACTTGTCAGTCATGTGATTAACTGGAAAAGAAAGCTGGGTGGAGGTGGGGTATTGCTTAGCAACAGGGTTCTGGCTTTAGGATCCTTAAGAAAGCTTTTCATTTCATAATATTTTATTTGAACCACAGCCCTTCTGATTTTTTTCTGTAATAGGAAGCTACGTTTTTAAAAACTGCTGCTCGCAAGTTGAAGCAATTTCTTAAAATGAATATCCATGAGGAATTCAAGCTCCACTTATCAATAGTTTCACAGGGCACATTAAAACTGTTGAACTGCACCAGGAAGGTAAGCTGAGGACTATTTACTTTAAACAAAAATATAAGCTACTCCCTTTATAGTTTTATTAGAGATATTATCATTCTCTAATGATCCATTATCATAGAAGTCTAAGTGCTTATAACTTAAACTTGAAATACATTTACTCAACTCTGGACGAGGAAAATCGCAACTTGAAAATACCTATTTGTCTCTTGGCTAGGGCAAATCAATAGTTTTAAAAGGGGAGTAAAAGTGAATGCATATTTCATTGCCTTAACAACTTTCAAGGAGGCTAGTGTGATAAGTGGGGTGGAGAAAAGTAAATTTTTGTCACTAAAACCTATTAATATTTTTAATCCACATATGTATAGATTTATAAAAATTCATAGCAAATAAAACAGGTAAAATGTATTTAACAAATATCTTTCTCATTAACACTGGGCATATACACTGAGTGGCCAGATTATTATGACCTCCTGATGTTTGTAGGCAAATTAGCCCTACACTGCATCGTATTGGATATGGAAGCCGAAGGCCTGTTCGAACACCTTTGCTGTCTGCTGTTACCAAGATAAAACGTCTCCAATTGACACAGGAACACAAGGATTGGACAGTCGAGCATTGGAAAAAAGTCACGTGGTCCGATGAATCACGTTTCCAGTTTCATCATGCAGATGGTAGAGTGAGAATTTGGCGGAAACAGCATGAAAGCATGCACCCCACATGCATGAGCACAACCCTTCAAGCTGGTGGGGGCAGTGTTATGGTTTGGGGCATGTTTTCCTGGCATGATTTGGGCCCTTTAATTCATGTGGAACAATGTCTGAATAGCACAACATACCTAAGTATCACTGCTGATCAAGTTCATCCTATCATGTTGATGGCGTATCCCAATGGAGATGGCTTCTTCCAACAAGACAATGCGCCATGCCACAGTGCTTGTATTGTGCCAGAGTTTCAAGAACATGAGGGAGACTTTACCTTGCTTAGGTGGCCACCACAATCACCAGATCTCAATCCAATTGAGCATTTGTGGGACGAAGTTAAAAGAGCCATCAGGCAGCTGGTTCCACAACCATCAAACTCACAGAACTGGACAGTGTTATTCCTCAGGCATGGTGTCAGATTCCTCGCATCACCTTTCAACATCTCGTGGAGTCAATGCCAAGAAGAATCGCCGCAGTATTGAAGGCAAAAGGTGGCCCAACGAAGTACTGATGGGGTGGTCATAATAATCTGGCCACTCAGTGTATATGACCAATAATTTTCTATTTATTTGTTTCAATAATTTTGATAAGTATAGGGCTAATTTTTCCCTACTGCCTGCTAGCGGTTGTTAAGCAAACAAAACAAAACAAAAATGGAAAAGATTATCTTGAGTGTAGAAAGTTTCTTAATCTATAAAATGAAGGGAAAATAATAGTATACATTATAGGCTATTGAAGATTAAATGGCATAACTCATATAAAATGCTTAGGATCAAAAGGTTTCAATAAGTGTTATATTATTATTACAATTAACCTCCTCTTCAGGAATTTTACCAGCTGCCACACAAAGCCAAAAGGTTTCTTATGATTTTTTAAAAGAAAATTTTTAGGACAGAAAAAGGGTTGTGTGTTATTTATTAATACCAGTAGTTGCCCACAGCTCAAGTGGTAAAACTGTGTTTGCGCCCTACTGGTAGTGATAACAAAGGTGACGTAAGTTGAACCAGTTCCCTTATCATGTGTTAGGTACACAATGCCAGCCAGTCTCCTCCTGGTGTCCTGGGTTTGCAAGCTTACTTCCCATTTTGTCCCCTTACTTATGTTAGTCTCTTTTCTATAATTCTGATCTGCCCTGTTCTACATCCTTCAAGGCCACACTCAAGATTCATGAAGACTTCATAGTCTAGCCTACCAGCTCTTAATCCTTATTCATAGTGATATCAAACTACTGTCTAATGCAAGAAAGTCCAATAGGTTCATTGTTGCTTACACATCCAAATGATTAGCAATGCCTGTTGGAAACACCATGTTGTGTATTAGCCTCAAGTCAAGGCTCAACTGAAAAACTGCAGACAAACTAGTGATAACACCTCTTCTCCTAGGAAGGGTAGGGGTTATGGGTATGCTACGTATTTGCAGTTCCTTCTCTCATGTGCTGAGCTTTGCATGGATCACCATGTTCCAAAATCAACTAACTGTCAAGAAGGAAAACACAAATGATTTATTCTTGAAATTTAATAAAATTATGTCACAAAACTAACTAACCTGATACAATCTGCATTTTTCTTAAAATGACAAGGTAAGATTAAATACAGTCAGCTACATTGACTTTTCTTCGTGAGTCAGGTCTGCATGAACTATTGATTATTTCATTTTGCTTCTGATAGATAAAGCACAATAAAATGTATGGTCAGGATTTCACAATTTAATGATGACTTTATTTTCATATTGATTAAAATTCTAGTGTTGTTTGTTACTATACCCTTCTGTATTAGGTTTTTCACTTTATGTATTTATGTATTTATTTATTTATTTATTTATTTAAATTTATCTTTATTGTTGAAAACATCGCAGATGTCCCCCCCCTCATATATTAGTTTTTCATGCCTCACAGCCATTAAGACAGTGCTGGGCATACCTGCAGGATCCAGGGCATTCAGAAGATAATTTCTCTTGTTTCTTCCTTTTCCCTCATCCTCATACAGGCATACCTCGGAGATTTTGTGGGTTTAGTTCCAGACCACCCCAAAAGAGCGAGTCACTGAATTATTTTTTGTTTCCTAGTGTATATAAAAGTCATGTTTACACTACATTGTAGTCTATTAAGTGTGCAATAACATTATGCCTAAAGATGTACATGCCTTAATTTAAAAATACTTTATTGCGAAAAAATGCTAAACATCATCTGAGCCTTTGTGAGTGGTAATCTTTTGCTGCTGGAGGGTCTTGTCTTGATGTTGATAGTTACTGACTGATGGGGGTGTTGCGGTAGGTTGAAGAGGCTGTAGCAATTTCTTAAAATAAGACAACAATGAAGTTTGTCACATCAACCGACTCTTCCTTTCATGAGTGATTCCTCTGTCCCATGTGATGTTGTTTGATAGAATTTTACCCACATAGAGCTTCTTACAAAATTGGAATCAGTCTTCTCAAATCTTGCTGGTGCTTTATCAACTAAGTTTATGTCATATTCTAAGTCCTTTGTTGTCATTTCAACACTCTTCACAGCATCTCCACCAGGAGTAGATTCCATTACTTAACCCTATGGAGCAACTTCTCAGCCATTAAGGCTTTGTCATGAGATGCAGCAATTCAGTCCCATCTTCAGGCTCCACTTCTAATTCTAGTTCTCGCCATTTCCACTGCATATGCAGTTCGCTCCTCCATTGAAGTCTTGAACCCCGAAAAGTCATCCATGAGGGTCAGAAACAACTTCTTCCAAATTCCTGTTAATGTCGATATTTTGACCTTGTCCCATGAGTCATGAATGCTCTTACTGGCATCTGGAATGGCGAATCCTTTTCCAGGTTTTCCATTTACTTTGCCCAGATCCATCAGAGGAATCACTATCTATGGCAGCTACAGCCTTTGACAGGTATTTCTCTTTTATAAAAAATATATTTTATTGATTTTTTACAGAGAGGAAGGGAGAGGGATAAAGAGTTAGAAACATCAATGGGAGAGAAACATCTATCAGCTGCCTCCTGCAGGAACTGGGGATGTGCCCACAACCAAGGTACATGCCCTTGACCGGAATCAAACCTGGGACCCTTCAGTCTGCAGGCCGACCCTCTATCCACTGAGCCAAACCAGTTAGGGCTTGACAGGTATTTCTTAAATAATAAGACTTGCAAGTTGAAATTACCCTTGTTCCATGGACTGCAGAATGGATGTTAACAGGTATGAAAACAACATTAAACTTGTTGTCTAGTTCCATCAGAGCTCTTGGATGGTCAGGTGCGCTGTCCATGAGCAGTAATATTTCAAAGGGAATCTTTTTTCCTGAACAGTAAGTCCTAACAATTGGCTTAAAATATTCAGCAAACCGTGTTGTGAACCGATGTGCTGTCATCCAGGCTTTGTTGCATTTAAAGAACACAGGCAGAGTAGATTGAACATAATTCTTAAGGGCCCTAGGATTTTCAGAATGGAAGCTGAGCACTGGCTTCAACTTAGTCACCAGCTACATTAGCCCCTAACAAGAGAGTCAGCCTTTGAAGCTCTGAAGCCAAGCATTGGCTTTTCCTCTCTAGCTGTGGAAGTCCTAGTTGTCATCTTCTTCCAAATGAGTGTGTTTCATCCACATTGAAATCTGTTGTTTAATGCAGCATCTTCGGTATTTATCTGACCTAGATCTTCTGCATAGCTTGCTGCAGCTTCTACACCAGCATTCGCTGCTTCACCTTGCACTTATGTTATGGAGAGGACTTCTTTCCTTAACCTCATAAACCAACCTCTGCAGCTTCAGACTTTCCTTCTGCAGCCTCCTCACCTCTCAGCCTTCATAGGATTGAAGAGTTAGGGCCTTGCTCTGGATTAGACTCTGGCTTGAGGGAATGTTGTGGCTTGACCCTCTATCCAGACCACCAAAACTTTCTCCAGATCAGCAATAAGGCTGTTTGGCTTTCTTATCATTCATCAGTTGACTGGAGTAAGCACTTTTAGTTTCCTTCAAGGACATTCCTATTGCTTTCACAATTTGGCTAACTTTGGAGCAAGAGGCCTAGCTTTCAACCTATCTTGGCTTTCGACATGCCTTCCTCCGTAAGCTTACTCATTTCTGTCTTTTGATTTAAAGTGAGATATGCAACTCTTCCTTTCACTGAACTCTTAGAGGCCATTGTAGGGTTATTAATTGTGTCTCAGGGAATGAGGAGGCCCAGGGAGAGGGAGTGAGATAGAGGAATGGCTGGTCAGGGCACAGTATTTATCAGTCAAGTTCACCATTTTATACGGGTACAGTTCATGGCGCCCCACAACAATTGCAATAGTAACATCAAAGATCACTGATAACAGATCACCATAACAAATATAATAATGGAAAAGCTTGAAATATTGAGAGAATTACCAAAGTGTGACACAGAGATACAAAGCAAACTAATGTTGGAAAAATGGCGCTGATGCAGGGTGGCCACAAACCTTCAATTTGTAAAATAAAAAAAATAAAAAACACACCATGCAATTATAAGGGGAGTGCAATAAAGTGATGCATAATAAAGCGAGGTATGCCTGTATTCTACTTCTAAATGAAATGAGTATCTGCTAACAACAAATAATTGAAAGTAGATTCTCAAAAAGATTAGATGAGCTGAGAATAATATACAAAAATTAGCAATAACATTAATGGGAGAAGCAATAAAGAATTAATATTCAATGTTGTAAATGTAACTTTGTTTTTAAGGATAAAGAAAAAAAACAACCTTCCCTGGGTGAAGTCCAACCCACTAAGAATTTGGTGAGAATAATTGTATAATTTTCTTTCTTTATCAGTTTTTTATTTAACTTAATTTCTTCATGTTTCTCTCTGAATTTTCTTTTTTATAGTTGGTTTTGAAAATATTTTATAATGTTATTAAAAGTAGCAAGAAGGTACTTCTTTGAAATTGCATCCCTTTAAACTGTTTTTTCTTTTTAAAACACTATTTTATTTTACTTTATATCATTTTTTTATTTTATTGGGTTGACATTGGTCAACATGAACATATAGGTTTCATGGTTTCATGTGTAGGGTTCTATGTTACAAAATTTGAATATGGCACCATGTGCCCACCATCCAAACCACTATTTTAAAATAAAAGAAGCTAGGGGAAATATCAGAGCATTGATTTTTTTAGAAAGCAACAAAATTGAAACCACTAGGTAATAGACAAAACATGAATAAACTATATAGGAGAAAGTAAACTAGAAAACAAGCATATGAAGAAAAAAAGCCATCCTTATTCCTTAGTAAAGAAATAAAAATTTAATATGAGAACCTATTTTATACCTATTTTATTAGTACAGAGTATACAATATATACTATAGGTGTATGTGAATATTCTACATTTATAGATCATCTTTATATTACTTATCCTATATAATAAAAGACTAATATACAAATAGACCAAACAGTGGAATGACCGGTCGCTATGACGCACACTGACCACCAGGGGGCAGACTTTCAATGCAGGAGCTGCACCCTGGTGGTCAGTGCACTCCCACAGGGGGAGCGCCACTCAGCCAGAAGCCAGGCTGACGGCTGGTGAGCACAGCAGTGGTGGCGGGAGCCTCTCCTGTCTCCATGGCAGACAGACATTCCCCCAAGGGGTCCCGGAATGCGAGAGGGCACAGGCCAGGCTGAGGGAACCCCCCTCCAGTGCACGAATGTCAAGCACCGGGCCTCTAGTATTAAATATTTATACTAACAGATACTATTGCACAAAATTATATAGCAATATAAAAATAAATATGAATGAAAAACTCAGGATAATGAAATTTGATTAAACGTTAAATTGATATCAATATTAATTAGGAAAGGACATGTAAAAATGGATGCACCTGGTTCATAAGAGTGATGGGTTCTCCTTTCATATTTCCATTATTGTTAAAATGTCATTTGAGCAATAGATACATGAGAACATGAAAATCCCTTGCTCCTTTTAGAGAAGGGGGCTAGCTTGCTTACCTGGAACTCAGGAAGCCTAGGAATCCCACTTGAACTTGCAGAGTTGAAATGAACACACGAGCAATTTAAACACACTGAGGGCTTCTGGGTAAGAACACATGGGTGGTGGGCACGCAATGCATAATAGAAACATACACTTGAAACCTACATAATCTTATTAACCAATGTCTACCCCAATAAATGTAATTTTAAAAAAAGAAAGGACATGAGAACCACACCAGACAAGAAAAACGGAAAGGTATAGGAGGGAGATACCATCTGTGTTCTTATGATTACAGAAATAAAATGGTTCTTCACTTTTGTCTTTTTAATGAATGTTCACTCTTGGTCTCTGAAGAAAAGTCATGAAATCCTCACATCCATGTATTTCACATCTGCTTGGTCACATAAACTCAAACATGTACCCTTTAAATACATCCTGGGACCCTCACTAAAAAATCTATGAGAAATTCTCCTTCATAATTATCTTTGATATCTGTTGTCTAATATTTTTAATGGATATTTCAAGGCTGTGTGTTAATGTTATTCAACACACACCTAAAACAGACCCGAATCTGTGCCTTAACTAAAAATAGAACAACTGAGCTCAAGACCCAGTCATTATACTTACTTGACATGTGACCATAGGGGCTTATTTACCCTCCTTGCGGCTGTTCCCTCATCTGTGAAAGGAGGCAAAATCAGCAATTTCATAGAGTCAAGTAGATACAATGAAATAATGTGAAGCACAACATCTGACCTATAAAATACCCAATGACTGGTTGTAATCTCAGGGAGGTTCCCTGCCCTGTCCCAGCCCCACTTCCAGGGGCTCACGGGAGTGTCAAGTATCAGCAAAGCTGCTCCCTGCTCATCTCTTCCATGGGAGGTACCTCTTTCTCCGCTTTCCGGAGGCTGTACAGGAAACTAGGATTTTCATCAACAAATGAGAGTTAGCTTATGAGGCAGGTGCAGACCGATGGTTGGGGTGGACCTTGGGGCACATGCTCACTCAGGTAGATCCTTAGTCATCATCTTTGCTAAAATATGCTGCCTGTTTTCAGTGCTAACTATTCCTTCCACACAAAATATGTTCTCCTGTATTACAAAACCTAATTGAGTAATTTACAAGTATCTTTCTCACAAAAGTTTAAATAGCATTCTTGTCCTACTGTTGTAGGCACCAGGCATCGCTCTTTAATGAATTCTAAATCTTAAACCACAACAACCTTGAATTTCCTACATATCATCCCAACTAGAGTTAGAAATCACAGGTTTAAAGTACGATGCAAGATTCTCCTTTCCCATGACACAGAATTTTCAGTAGAACCTAAGATGGTGGAAATTAAAGATTGAATATTTGAAAACATGTATTTGTATAGAAATGTGAACAAACTTTTTTTGCATATTTCTGTAGGAAGAGAAAAAATCTTCAAAGGGACAGAAAAAACAGGATGAAATGTGTTTCCTAATGATACTACTAGAAAAGATTAAAACTTGCTGGAATAAAATTTTGAGCGGCACTAAAGAACATTGAAACGTATGGCGTGACAATATAAAGACGTGAACTTTAGTTGCATCCCTCAAGAATTGATCTGCTCGTGCAATTTTCTGGGGTAGAACGCCTCCCAGAAATTACTGAATGCACCTGGTAAAAATGGGTTAGAGCAATTGAGAAATACATGCTGTGGTACTAGAAGGACACAAACAATGGAACTGAACGCTGCAATCAACGGACTATTTCCTATGTGTGTGCACATGTGTCAGCTGGTGTTAATTTGGGGCTGATTTTTGTAAGACGATCCATATAAGGCAGTGATGGCAAACCTATGACACGCGTGTCAGAGGTGACACGCGAACTCATTTTATTGGTTGATTTTTCTTTGTTAAATGGCATTTAAATATATAAAATAAATATCAAAAATATAAGTCTTTGTTTTACTATGGTTACAAATATCAAAAAATTTCTATATGTGACACGGCACCAGAGTTAAGTTAGGGTTTTTCAAAATGCCGAGCTCAAAAGTTTCGCCATCACTGATGTAAGGTATTAGCTGCAATAATCCTTTTTAGACCTGTTAAAAATGTTCAGGAGACATGTAAAATCTGTGGTGTATATAAAGGTTACAAGGATTAAAAATTAGCTTTGCTTTATTTCTTTATGGCCTACTATGCATCAGTATAATGCAATGAGTGTGGATATTGTCATCTTCTGGCAGAGTTGACAGTGAGGTATGGACAATGCCCAAGGGAACAAGTCATGTATCTTAAAGCAGAAACGTAAAGGAGTCCAAGATGCTTTAAGAGGAGTGTGACTGTGTAGCACATTGCCTCCAGTAGATGGCATAGAAAATGTCCTAAAATGAAAACAAAGAATAATTTCACAAAATAGGAAGTCACCTGTTTTAAGGCTGCTAAGCCATAGTACCGAGTTTCTTCTGTCATTTACGTGTAATAAAACTTGTCTGAATGAGTTTGCAATTTGGGAAGTATATTTTTAAGAGAATAATATATGTTGCCTTTTAATTAATGGAGTGTGTATATTTAATTTTGACACTATATCTGTATATAAAAATATTTTCATACAGTATTACGAACAAATTACTTGCTTTGGATAACATTTCTCCCTTTGATAATAAATGACCTATGTATTAACACTGTCAGATTCACTTAATCTCAACAGAACTTTTTTCCCAGTTTTATTGGGAAATATTTGACATGCATCACTGTATATGTTTAAGGTATCCGATATGATGGTTTGTTTTACATATATTGTGAAATGATTAACACGATAAGTTCAGCTAACATCCATATTCTCATATAATAAAAAGAAAAGAAAGAAAAAAAACTGTTTTCTCTTTATTTTGAGAACTTATAGGACTTACTCTTAACAATTTTCCTGTGTTGCGTACAGCAATGTTAGCTATAGTCATCATGTTGTACATCCCTGGGATTTAGTTATCTTATAACTGGACCTTTGTACCTTTTGACCACCTGCCTCCAGCGTCTCCCTCCCCCTATCCTCTGTGTTTGGTGTCTTTTTTTAAAATACATTTTTATTGATTTCAGAGAGGAAGGGAGAGGGAGAGAGAGAGATAGAAACATCAGTGATGAGAGAATCATTGATCGGCTGACTCCTGCACTGGGGATCAAGTCCACAGCCCGGGCATGTGCCCTTGACCGGAATCGAACAGGGGACCCTTTAGTCCACAGGCTGACACTCTATCGACTGAGCCAAGTCGGCTAGGGCTGTGTCTGGTGTCTTTTAATACAAGCTTTTATGTTTAGGTTCCACATGTGAGATCATACAATATTTGTCTTTCTCTGTCTGACTTATTTAACATAATGTCTTCAAAGTCCATCCATGTTGCCACAAATGGTAGGATTTCCTCATTTTTATGGCTGAATAATTCATCCACTAAAAGACACTTAGATTTTTCCCATGCCTTGGCTATTGTGAACATTGCTGCTATGAATATGGAGGTACAGTTATCATTTTGAGTTAGCGGTTTGGATATATTCCTGGAAGAGGAATTTCTGGATCATATGGTAGTGCTGTTTTTAATTTTTTAAGCTCTTCCATACTGTTTTTCATAGTGGCTGGACCGATTTACAGTCCCACTAACCGTGCACGTGGGGTACCTTTTCTCCACCTCCTCACCGGCATCTGTTACCTCTTGTCTGTTTTATGATGGCCATTCCACAGGCACCAGGTGATATCTCATTGGGATTTAAATTTGCATTTCCCTAATGACTAGTGAGCCAACAGGATTTTTTTAAGGCGAGATTTTTAATATTGCCCTACTATTTGGTCTCTTTCACTGAACACATAACCTTTAATACCTTATTACCAAGAACGTACATGGGGCCAATGATAATACTATTAAACGGGTTCTGCTAAACATTTTTCCATACTTCCAATTATTCCATCAAGAAGTATATATCTTATAAATAAAACTAGAGGCCCAGTGCACAACATTTTTGCACTTGGGGGGGAGGGGTCCCTCAGCCCAGCCTGTGCCCTCTCACAGTCCAGGACCCCTCGGGGGATGTCTGACTGACAGCTTAGTCGGACGTCCTTAGCACTGCCGCAGAGGCAGGAGAGGCTTCCACCACCACCGCTGCGCTCACCAGCCATGAGCCTGGCTTCTGGCTGAGTGGTGGGGAGCACACTGACCACCAGGGGGCAGCTCCTGTGTTGAGCATCTGCCCCCTGGTGGTCAGTGTGCATCATAGGGACCGGTCATTCTGCCGTTCGGTCAATTTGCATATTAAAGTTTTATTATATAGGATTACTAGGTTATGAAGCATGAATATTTTTAAAGCTTTTATATTAAAGTAAACTTAGTCAACTTTTAAAAATGTATTATCAATTTCTATTTCTGTCAGCATATAAGGTCTTTCATCTTCATGCCCGTGGCAGTTTTCAGTTTCTTTATAAGACTGCTGGTTTCATGAATAAAATCAGCACTTTTCTGTGGAGTACACTCAGCACTCCTGGCAACCTCCTATTCCCAGCCTCGTTGCTGCAAATTCACAATAGGATGGAAAGTGAGGTGCCTGGGCAAATAGAGAAAAGGGAGGGGAAAAGGGAAGGGTTATGTGAGATGGAGTGAACTGATGTGTCATCGGTGACTTTTATGCAAAGGCACTTTTTCTGAGTCACCGGGACACTGGAAGTCAACCGCGCTTTGCAGCTCTCGTGGACCCACCACACACGCATCCTTTCCACGGCCACTTGCCTTTCCCTCCGAAGGTGGTTAGTACAGCTCTCGCTCACAGCCCTCCGGTCTCCTCCCGAGCACTGGGACAGGGAAGAAAAACAGAAAATGGAATGGTCGGCTAACTTGTGATAAGAAAGCTGCATTTTCAACACTTCTGCAATATTTTGTTCTTGCTTTTACAATATAGAAAATTCTATTAAAATAAATCCTTGTTTGTCCCAAGTTGTAGTTGTCTGTATATCTATCAACTTCTCCAAATAAATGATCAACTTTAGGACAGAAATTAATCACATCTTATTTCTCTTAATATTTCATAGAAGGAAGACCATATATAACATATTTTAAGTGTATATGAAGCTTTAGTTTTGTGCATGTTACGTTAGGCTAAGCATTTTTACCTCCTATTTAAATTGATGTCACTGTCACATGTTAAAGTTTGGCCAGATGATTGGAAAAAAGGCCTTATTTTAAAGATTTTAAGTGCTGTACAACTAAAATAAAATATTAAATAGAACAAGGAATATTTGGTAATGTGCATGAGTAATACATTAGAGATATATAATTGCTAACAAAATTTAAGGTAAATATTAAATACTTCTATCAATTATAAGCACGCTGGTGCCCAAAATGAGCTAGACTAGGTTTCTAAGAAATCAACAGATGGGTTATGAAATCCAAAAACCTCTCTCTTACAAATCTCTGTAATTCCATGCTCCCCATCCCCACTCAGATATTCATGCCTATGTTGCTGAGGAGCTTTTAAAATAATGGAGGGCTGGTAACATTAGCCTAAAGCACCCCCTGGTGGCAAAATAAAAACCAATCCACATACAGTTTTACAGCCAGGCAAAACTGTATGTAATCAATGAGTATCGACAGTAACATTTAATTGAAAAAAAAAAAGTTAAGTGAGACTAAAAATGAGTGTGGCTATCATTAACTCCGTTTTAATGACTGTCCACTGCCCTATTAAATAATGCAGACAGTTGGAAAATCAGCCTATCTTCTATCTCAGTACTAAAAATATACCTAACCATATAAAATACCTACACCTGCAATGCAAATAGACAGTTCTATCATTTTTTTCATTCCCTGAGCCTCTCTACTCATGGTAACAATATTCACTTCTAGCCTACAGAAAACTGAGTACAAATTAAACATGTCTAATCTGATGTTTTCACGGGAGGTAACTCCTGTTATAATTTTAAGCATGATGGTCTAAATTACTTAGACTCTAAGTAAGTATTCATCACAGATGAATACGTCTGCCATTCAATTGTGTGTTACCTAATTAGAAATACTCAATGTGTTTTAACCTGGACTTCACTAAATGTTTTCAATTGCTAGATTTTATTGGCTATCAAGAGAATGTTTCAATGCCTTAATCTGTGACAAACCTTTAAGGTCAAAAACACTTCAATAAAATAGTAATAATTTCTTTGACAGCTGATGGCACACAAAAATCTGCTCATTTTTAAAACTCTGCATTTTGACTTCAAAGATTTTCTTTGTTTCTTTGTCTTCCTATCTTTCTACCTATGTCTGGCTAAAAGATAAGACATCAATGAAAACCAACTAGCAATTTTTTTGCTTCATGTCTTTATTGAATAGGTGCAAAAATGAAAACTTATTTGTAATAAAACCCATAGAATGAACAGGAGACAACAGCAATTATAATAATCTTATTTTTCAAGCTAATAACTTTAAAAATAATGTGTAAGAAATTTTTATGTTTTAATTTAAGCTTACAATCTTTTAAATTCTACCACACTGGCAAATGCGAAATGTGAAAATAAATAAAAATAAATGATGCATAGATCTAGGAAAATTTTTTAAAAACCAAACTAATGCATGACAAATCAATGTGAAAATGATATATGCAAGTAATATAAAAACGTATTTAAATATTGTCATAACATGTTTCATAATTCATGAAACTCTTTTGACCAACATAACTGAATAAAGACAACCAGAAATAAATTAATAAAAATTCAGGGTTAAAACTCTAATGTAAGTAAAATGACAATTCCCATTACATTAAGTTTATACCCCCTGCCTGAATGAAAAGAACAACTTATGAATAAAATTATAAAGTATAAGCATAAATAAATTTCAGGAAACTGTATAAGCCACGAATTTCTACATTGATCCTTATAGTTTAACAGAATCAAAAACAATAAGCTAGGAACTGCCTATAAAAGATTTGCTTATATATTTATAATAGAGTTGTTAGGCTTGATTCAACAGAAATTACTACTGAATCACTGAATATGGATACACAAGCAAAGAGATTTACTACTACATACTATGCTACACTGAGTGTGACAATGATTACATGATGTATTTTAGCCAAAGTAAAGAAGGATAATTAAATTTTTGTGAATGCTTAATTACATAAGTCAGGTATGCATTAAAGCAATGCATTTTCAGTGGCTTTTATTGTGATGTGAATGGTATTTCAACATGAAAAACTAAAAAGAAAATGTGAGTAGGAAAAATTATTCTCTTAACCTACTCATAACTACATCTAACTATACTTCAAGATACTAAAATTCAAATTCTTTTACCTGCATGCCCTCCACTGATAATTATTACCAAAATTATTACTTATTTGGTGAGGTGGTTTGTTTTAAAATCCACTACAGTAATTTATTCTACATTCCAATGCATAGAAATAAACATGAATTTGAAGAAAATTTTTGCATCTCTTATTAATTACATTTTCAAACTTTGCAAAAATTAAGTAGTAAATTAAAACTATTCCATAGCCCTAGCCAGTTTAGCGCAGTGGATAGAGCCTCAGCCTGTGGACTGAAGGGTCCCAGGTTCAATTCCAGTCAAGGGCACATGCTTCAGATGCAGGCTGCTGGCCCTGGTTGGGGTGTGCAGGAGGCAAACAACCGATGTGTCTCTCACATCAGTGTTTCTGTCTCTTCCCTCTCCCTTTCATTCCCTTAAAAAAAAAAAATCAATGGAAAAATGGGTGAGGATTAAAACATAATAATTAAAAAAAATAATAAAACTACTCATTAGACATTAGGTTATAGAAAAGAAAGAAAAGAACTGAAATTTGAAGATGCAGACACAGAGGTAAAAATTTCAGTTATAACTAGAATACGATTTGTATTTTTAGCCTGTGTCTCCAAAAAGGAAATTGCATAATTACATTTTGAGAGAATGAGTAAAAATATTTAAATTATATCATCATACACTGAGTAAAGGGTAACACAGAACTTATTTTTTCTTTTAAAAAAGTTTTATAAAATTGTTGAAGAGAACTGCAAAATGACCTCACATAACTAATTGCAACTAAAAATATTCTCAATTCCAAGCATCCCATCCAACTATAGTGGATACGTCTGAAAATAGGCACCAATAATAAAATGTTTATTCTGATTTTTTGCTCAAAGTAATGACCATCCTAAAGCTTGAAGGGCTAAGCACTAGAGTTCGAGGATTTGTACAGTATACTTAATGCGTTTTAACAACAACAGAAGAGTAATACCTAAGTTAATGATTCCACTTGAAATCATTTTCCAACAGATGAGTATTTTCTTGACTGGCACAGTTTGGAATAATAGGCATTTATTATATACAGTATATGTACACATATATACACACACACCACACACATTATATAGCAAGGGGATTATGTTCCAAAAATTGCTGGAAAAAAGTGTATCAATTTTAGCACAAAATAACTAGAGGAAGTGCTCTGGCTGGAAGCAGTAACAGTCATCAAACTCTGGACTTCGCTCTTTCATTTGGGATTTTGTTCACAGAACTATTCTTCGAATGCCACATTCACAGCAGAACTTGGCCCATTCCACAGGGTACTTAGTCCCACACTCGTGGCAGAATTTGGGTAAGTGTCCAGAGGAACTTCCTTCAAAGCCTTTCATGTTTCCACCATTGAGTGAAGATATGTAGTCGCCATCTGGCCTGGGAAGTACAGAAAAAAGTTCACATCAGCTGTTCTCAACCCCCATAACTCTTGGAAACAGGGCTAACATTAAGCATGACTAAAAACTTGCTTCATCTCACTTCCAGTTCAGATTAAGAAAACACTCTTATTTCTCTTAATTTATCTTTTTTAGAATTACAGATTTCTTTATTTGAATTATGTATCTGAGGTATCCCATTTGCCAGACAGCGTAAGTTTGATTTTGGAACTCTACTTCCTTTCTGATCTACTCTCTGAAAAACAATCTCATCTCTGAAGAAACATACTTTGTTGTGAATTTTATTACTAACAATAAAGGCTCTAGTCTTTGGAATGCACCCAGCTGTTATTTAATGATGCATGGAAAAGAATAAAACCGTAATTTGACCTTCCTTCTGCTTTTTGCCTTTACATTTCAAAATCTGTATAATCACAATGTCAAGTTTTTATTTTCTTCCTATCTTCTTACATTTTTATTTTATTTTTCAGTTACATTTAACATACAATAATATATTAGTTTCATGTGCACAACATAGTGGTTAGACATTTATGTAATTAATGTAAGTCTACTACCCATCTGACACCATAATTATTACATTACTAGAGGCCCAGTGCACGAAAATTCATTGACTGGGGAGGGGGGAGCCCTCATCCCAGCCTGCCCCCTCTCACAGTTCAGGAGCCCTAAGGGGATATCCTACTGACGGCTTAGGCCTACTCCCCGCGGGGACCGGGCCTAAGCCATAGTCTGGCCTGCCTCTGCGGGAGGCGACCAGGCCCATCAGGAGAAGGCACCACCCCCAGCCTGCCCTCAGCCTTTGCAGCCACCGTGGCTTTGTCCAGAAGGACATCTGGAAGGACGTTCAGCTGTCCGGTCTAATTAGTGTATTATGCTTTTATTATTATAGATTATTGACTACATTCTCTATGCTGTATTTTACATCCCTGCTGCTATCTTTACTAAAGTTACTTTCTCCTTTTCCCTCTCTCTTTCTCATCCTACCTACTCTCTTCAATTAAATAAGGATAGCAGGGTTCTAAATTTGCAATGTGAAATGTTCTGTTTTAGTAATATCAGTTCACAGGAATATATACATTAAATACAATTTCCTGCTTTCATATCCTCTTCTTAATCTTAATCTGATCAGTGCCCAGGAAGTAATTATTTTAGTTCTCTCACTCACTGTTGTTACTGCCTTTTGAAGAGTTTTGTGTCCCAAGCCCTGTATATATGTGGTGTAGGCACTTAAACATAATTGATTAATGTTCTTGAATCAAGGAGTTTTGCTGCTTTTGGAAAACTCTAGCATCCATTTAGGATGGTTTGAAATGGGTAGTTATGGCCATAGTGCAGCTCAGATTTCTTTTCCTTTTTTTTACTGTTGACAGTATTACAGACAGATGTTCCCTACTTACCCCCTAAGCCCCCTCTACCAAATACCCACCCCACCCCAGGCCTACTGTATGTGTCCACTGACTATGCATACATACATATATGTTCTCTGGTTATTTCTTCCCAGTCCCCCTCACTGCCCACTCCTCTGAGATCTATCAGTCAGTTCCATGCATCCTTGTCTCTGGACTTACTTTGTTCATTGATTCCACAAATAAGTGGGATCATGTGATACTTCTCTGTCCCTGATTGACTTAATTTACTTAGCATAATACTTTCCAGGTTGCTCCATGCTGTCATAAAGGGTAAGAGATCCTTTTTTCTTTACAGCTGCATAGTATTCCATGATGTGTATGTACCACAGCTTTTTTATCCACTCATCTGCTGATGGGCACTTGGGCTGTTTACAGATCTTAGCTATCTATATATAAAACCCTAATATGCAAATAGACCGAACGGTGGAACAACTGAACAACCGGTCGATATTACATGTGCTGAACACCAGGGGGGTGTGCACAGAACATGGCAGGCGTCAGCCATGGTGGGATGGTGGAGCAGGTGAATGGGGATGCCAGACCAAGGCGAAGCGCCAGTCACTGTCATAGGGGCGAGCTTCTGGTAGTTACTGAAAATTCTTTGCTCCTGTGCACCACGGTCCCGCCTGGCACTCACACCTGCGGCTGGTGCCGGCCCCGCTTGCACCCACTGCCAGCACTAGAGCCGCCACTTGCACCCTCTGCTGGCGCCCGGCGGTGGCCCCAATCACTTGGCACTGTCAGCAGGTGCGAGTGGTGGCTGCTGGCCCCTATCGCCCCTGAGGGCTTCTCCACCTCCCCCTGCTCCTGAGGGGTGATCGGGACAGCAGCTGCTGCTTGTACCCACTGCTGGCACCGACCCCAATCGCTCCAGGCCATCATTGGGTATGAGAGGGACTGGCGCCGTCAGCACGTGGGAGTGGCAGCAGTGGGAGCAGGGCTGCCAGCAGACAAGGGATCGGGGGCTGTGGTGGGAGGGTCCGGGCAGCGGCACAGAGGTTGGGTCAAGACCTGCCCCTGTGCCCACCGTAGCCTTGCGGCCCACAGTTCAAAGTGCACGAATTTGTGCACTGGGCCCCTAGTTGTAAATAAAGCTGCTATGATCATAGGGGTGCATGTATTCTTTCTGATTGGTGTTTTGGGTTTCTTAGAATATATTCCCAGAAGTGGGATTGCTAGGTCAAATGGTAGTTACATTTTTAACTTTTTTGAGGAAACTCCAAATTGTTTTCCACAGAGGCTGCACCAGTCTGCATTACAACCAGCAGTATATTAGGGTTCCTTTCCCTCCACATTCTCACCAGCACTTGATGTTTGTTGACTTATTGATGGTAGCCATTCTGGCAGGTGTGAGGTGATACCACAGTGTACTTTTAATTGACATCTCTCTGATAAATAGTGACATAGAGCATTTTTTCACAAGTCTATTGGCCAACGGTATGTCCTCATTAGAGAAGTGTATATTCCGGTCCTTTGAATTTTTAAAAAAATATATGTTTATTGATTTCAGAGAGGAAGGGAGAGAGACAGAAACAAAAACATCAGTGACAAGAGAGAATCATTGATCTGTTGCCTCCTGCAGGAGGAGAATTTAAGAGAGCTTTGGGACAACATGAAATGAAACAATGTCCACATAATAGGGGTACCAGAAGGAGAAGAAGCTGAGAAAGGAATAGAAAACCTGCTTGAAGATATAAAGACAGAAAACTTCCCTGACTTGGGGAAGAAAAAGTCACAAAAGTACAAGAAACAGAGCCCCAATAAAGATGAATCCAAAAAGACCTATACCAAGACACATCATAATTAAATTGGCAAATGTAAAAGAGAAAGAAGAATATTAAAGGCTGCATGAGAGGGACAGAAAGTTACCTACAAGAGATCTCCCATTAGACTATCAACTAATTTCTCAACAGAAACATATCAGGCCAGAAGGGAATGGAATGAAGTATACAAAGTGATGAAAAGTAAGGGACTGAATCCAAGACTACTCTATCCAGCAAGGCTATCATTCAAAATTGAAGGTGAAATCAGGAGCTAGACAGACAAAAAAGATTAAGAGAGTTTATTATCACCAAATTAGCAATACAAGGAATGCTAAAGGGACTGTTGTAAAAAGAATAGAAAGAGAAGAAGAAACACAGGCATAAAGAAAAAAATGACAACAAACAAGTACCTATCCTTTATAATAAAAAGTTAATATGCAAATCGACTGAAGCAGAACGGCCAGTCACTATGATGCACATTGACCACCAGAGGGCAGACGCTCAACACAGGAGCTGCCCCCTGGTGGTCAGTGCGCTCCCACAGGGAGAGGGCCACTCAGCCAGAAGCTGGGCTCATGGCTGGCAAATGCAGTGGTGGTGGTGGAAGCCTGTCCCGCCTCCACGGCAGTACTAAGGAGGTCTGACTGACAGCTTAGACCCGCTAGGGAGCAGGCCTAAGCCGTCAGTCAGACATCCCCTGAGGAGTCCTGGACTGCGAGAGGGCGCAGGATGGGCTGAGGGCCCTCCGCCCCCCTCAAGTGCAGAAATTTCATGCACTGGGCCTCTAGTCAATAATAACCATAAATGTAAATAGATTAAATGCTCCAATCAAAACCCATAGGGTAGCTGAATTGATAAGAAAATATGACCCATATATATGCTGTCTACAAGACACACACCTTAGAGCAAAGGACACACACAAACTAAAACTGAAAGGATGGAAAAAATTTTCCATGCTAATGAAAATGAAAAAAAGCTGGGGTAGCAGTACTTATATCTGACAAAATAGACCTCAAAGTGAAGGCCAAAGCAGGAGATAAGGAAGGCCACTTCATAATACTAAATGGATCAATACAACAAGAGGCTATAACTCTGGTACACATATATGCACCAAATATAGAAGCATCTAAATATATTAAAAAAAACTTCTGGAGGCTATCAAGGGAGAGATTGATAGCAATACAATCATAGTAGGGGACTTTAATAGCCCACTGACATCACTGGATAAATCTTCTAGACAAAAATCAATAAGGAAACAGCAATCTAAGTGACACTCTAATTGGATCTAATTGATATCTTCAGAATATTCCACCCCAAAGCTACAAAATACATATTCTTCTCAAGTGCACATGGGACAATTTCAAAGATATACCACATGATAGAACACAAGCTAAATCTCTACAAATTCAAGAAGATTGAATAATATCAAGCATCTTCTCAGACCACAATGGCATGAAATTAGAAATCAGCTACAATAAAAATGCTCAAAAACAATCAAACACATGGAGGCTAAATAGCATGCTATTAAACAATGAATGGGTTGCCAAAGAGATCAAAGAAGAAATAAAAGACACCCTAGAGACAAATGCAAATGAACACACAACAATCCAAAACCCATGGGACACAGTGAAAGCAGTCATGAGAGGGAAGTTTATAACACTACAGGCCAACCTAAAAAACAAAACAAGAAAAACTGGTAATAAGTTATCTAACACTACAACTTAAGGAATTAGAGAGAGAACAACAAGAAAAGACTAGATAAATAGAAGGAAGGAAATAATAAAGACTAGTAAGGAAATAAATGACACAGACACCAAAAAATAATACAAGAGATTAATAAACCAAGAGCTGGTTCTTGGAAAGGATTAATAAGATTCATGAACCTCTAGCCAAACTCACCAGAAAACAGAGAGAGAGGACTCAACTAAACAAAATCAGAAACATAAGAGGTGAAGTAACAACTGACCCCACATAAATACAAAGGATATTAAAATACTATGAATGACTTCATTCCAATAAATAGACAAAATGGACATATTCCTAGAAAACTACCACCTTCCAAAACTCAATCAGGAAGAATCAGAAAACTTGAATAGGCTGATAATTACTAATGAAATTGAAGCAGTAATCAAAAACCTCCCAGCAAACAAAAGCCCTGGTCCAGATGGATTCACAGGGGAGTTTTACCAAAAATTCAAAGAAGAACTAACACCTAGCCTCCTCAAACTATTCAAAAAAATTCCAAGAAGAAGGAACACTCTTGCTATGAGGCCAGCATTACCCTAATGCCAAAATAAGATAAATACATGACAAAGAAATAGAACTACAGGGCAATATCCCTGATGAACACAGACACTAAAATCCTCAATAAAATATTCTCAAATTGGATCCAACAATACATTAAAAAGATCATACAGCAGGCTTGGCTCAGTGGATAGAGCATCAGCCTGCTGACTGAAGGGTGCCAGGTTCGATTCCGACCAAGGGCACATGCCTGGGTTGCAGGCTCAATCCCCAGTAGGGGGTGTGCAGAAGGCAGCCGATCAATGATTCTCTCTCATCATTGATGTTTCTATCTCTCTCTTCTTTTCCCTTCCTCTTTGAAATCAATAAAGAAATACATATTTTAAAAATAAATTAAAATAAGATAAAAAAAATCATACATCATGACCAAGTGGAATATATTCCGGGGATGCAAAGCTGACACAATATTTGCAAATCAATAACTATGATACAGCACATAAGACAACTACAGACTACAAAACAGACTACAAGACAAAAATCATAGATCGCCCTAACCGGTTTGGCTCAGGCGATAGAGCATCAGCCTGTAGACTGAAGAGTCCCAGATTCGATTCCGGTCAAGGGCATGTACCTTGGTTGCAGGCATATCCCCAGTAGGGGATGTTCAGGAGGCAGCTGATCGATGTTTCCTCTCATCGATGTTTCTAACTCTCTATCCCTCTCCCTTCCTCTCTGTAAAAAATCAATAAAATATATTTTTAAAAAATCATAGATCATATAAATTGATGCAGAAAAAGCATTCAAAAAATTCCAACACAAGACTTTTTTATAAAAAGTCTCAGCAAAGTGGGAATACAGGGATTATACTTCAACATAATAAAGGCCACATGACAAACCTACAGAAAACATTATACTTCATGGGCAAAAACTAAAATCATTTCCCCTAAGAACAGGAACAAGACAGGGATGCCCTCTTTCACGAGTCTTGTTCAACATAGTACTAGAAGTCCTGGCCATAGCGATCAGACAAGAAGAAGAAACAAAAGGCATCTAAATTGGAAAGGAGGAAGTACAGCTCTCATTATTCACAGATGACATGGTACTGTAAATAGAAAACCCTAAAGACTCCATCAAAAAACTACTAGATTTAATAAATGAAGTTGGAAACATAGCAGGACACAAAATTAATACCCCAAAATCCATACCATTTTTATATACCACTAGAGGCCCAGTGCATGAAATTCGTACATGGGTTGGGTCCCTAGGCCTGGCCGGCGATCAGGGCCAATCTGTGGAGTGACGGGTGGGACGATCGGGGGACCCCACTAGCACCTACTTTGGCTGTCCTGGGGCCTGTGGGCTGGGGGCAGCTTCTGCGTTGAGCGTCTGCCCTCTGGTGGTCAGTGCACAGCATAGCGACCAATCGTTCCACTGGTCATTCCATCATTTGGTCGATTTGCATATTAGGCTTTTATTATATAGGATTAGTGAACTCTCAGAAAGAGAAAATTTTTTTAAAAATTCTATTTACCATTGCAACAAAAAAATTAAGATACTTAGGAATAAAGTTAGCCAAGAAGGTAGAAGACCTGTACTCCAAAAACTACAGGACGATAGAGAAAGATATAAAGAAATGGAAGAATATACCATGTTCATGGATGAATAGAATCAACATCATTAAAATGTCCGTATTACCCAAAGCAATTTACAGATTCAATGCAATCTCTATTAAAATACCAACAGCATATTTCACAGACCTCGAATAAACACTCCAAAAATTTATATGGAACCAAAAAAGACCCCAAATAGTCACAGCAATCTTGAGAAAGAAGAACAAAGTTGGAGGAATCACAATACCAGATATCAAGTTATACTACAAAGCTACTGTGCTCAAAACAGCCTAGTACTGACACAAAAACAGACATATAAATCAGTGGAACAAAACAAAGAATGCAGAAATCGACCAAGCCACTATGCTCAATTAATATTTGATGAAGAAGGCAAGAGCATACTTTGGAGTAGAGACAGTGTCTTCAAGAAATGGTGTTGGGGAAATTGGACAGGTACATGTAAAAAAATGAAACTAGACCAGGGGTGGGCAGACTTTTTGACTCGAGGGCCACAATGGGTTCTTAAACTGGACCGGAGGGCCGGAACAAAAGCATGGATGGAGTGTTTGTGTGAATTAATATAAATTCAAAGTAAACATCATTACATAAAAGGGTATGGTCTTTTTATTTTTAGTTTTATTCATTTCAAACGGGCCGGATCCGGCCCGCGGGCCGTAGTTTGCCCACGGCTGAACTAGACCATCAACTTACACCATACACAAAAACAAACTTAAAATGGATAAAAAGACTTAAATGTAAGACATGAAACCATAAAAGTCCTCGAAGAAACCATAGGCAACAAAATCTCAGACATCTCTAGTAGCACTCTGGAAAACAGCATGGGCTTTCCTCAAAAAACTAAAAATGGAACTCCCATTTGACCCAGTGATCACACTTCTAGGAATATATCCTAAGAAACCCGAAACACTCATCAGAAAGAATATATGTACCCCTATGTTCATAGCAACACAATTTACAATAGCTAAGATTTGGAAACAGCCTAAGCGCCCATCAGCAGATGAGAGGATAAAAAAACTTTGGTGCATTTACACAATGGAATTCTACACAGCAATAAAAGAGAAAACTCTTACCATTTGCAACAGCATGGATGGACCTGGAGAGTATTATGCTGAACAAAATAAGCCAGTCAGAGAAAGATAAATATCACATGATCTCACTCATATGTGGAATCTAATGAACCAAACAAACTGATGATCAAAAATAGACCCAGAGAAATAGAAGCATGAACATACTTTGAACCTTAGAGGGAAGGTAGGAAAGGGTGGGTAGGTGGGAAGAGATCAACCAATGAACTTGTATTCATATATACATAACCCATGGACACAGACAATGAGGTGGTAAGGGCCTAGTGGGGAGGACTGTAGCAGGCTGGAATAGGTTAATGGGGGGAAAGGAGGAGGACCTATGTAATATTTTCAACAATAAAGATTTAAAAAATAATAACATATTTTTATTGATTTCAGAGAGGAAGAGAGAGGGAGAGGGAGATAGAAACATCAATGATGAGAGAGAATCATTGATTGGCTGCATCCTGCATGCCCCACACTGGGGATTGAGCAAGCAACCCAGGCATGTGCCCTGACCAGGAATTGAACCATGACCTCCTGTTTCATAGGTCAACACTCAATCACTGAGCCATGCTGGCATGACAGTCCATTGAATTTTTTAATTGGTTGTTTGCCTTCCTGGTGTTGAGTTGTATAAATTTTTTATAAATTTTGAAAATTAACTCATCAGCTGTATCATTGGCAAAAATGTTCACTCATACAGTGGGTTCCCTTTTCTTTCTGTTGATGGTTTCTTTTGCTGTGCAGAAGCTACTTAGTTTGACACAGTCCCATCTATATATATAAAAGCCAAAGCGACCGAACAACTGAACAACCCGTCAACCAGTCGCTATGATGGGCACCGACAACCAGGGGGCAGACACTCAATGCAGGAGCTGCCCCCTGGTGGTCATTGCACTTCCACAGTGGGAGTGCCGCTCAGCAAGCTTACCAAGCAGTGGCGGCAGCAGGTGCAGCAGGGAAGGGAAGAGTGGAGTGGCGCGGGCTCCTCCCCGGCAGCCTGCCGCTTCGTGCGCTACTTTGGGTAGTATGGACACTTTAATGATGTTTATTCTTCCTATTCATGAACACAGTATATGCTTCCACTTGTTTGTATCTTCCTCTATTTCTTTTTTCAGTACAGGTCTTTTACCTCCTTAAGTTTATTCCTAGGTATCTTTTTGTTGTTGTTGCAATGGTATATGGAATTGTTTAGTTTCCCTTTCTGAGAGTTCATTATTGATGTATAAAAATGTCATCAATTTCTGGATGTTAATTTTGTATCCTGCTGCTTTGCCAAATTCATTTATCAAACCTAGTAGTTTTTTGGTGGAGTCTTTAAAGTGTTCTACGTACAATATATTTCTATGTATGAATAATGACATAATAATAGTTCCTCCTTTCCAATTTGGATGTCTTTTATTTTTTCTTCTTGTCATATTGCTATGGCTAGGAATTCCAGTACTATATTGTATAGGAGTGATGAAAATGAACATTCCTGTCTTTTTCCCAGTCTTAAGGGAAATACTTTTAGTTTCTGCCCATTGAAAATGATGTTGCCCAAACAGCATGCTCAGTGGTTGAGCATCAACCTATGAAACAGGAGGTCATGGTTCAATTCCCTGGTCAGGGCACATACCCTGGTTGCAGCTCAATCCCCAGTAGGGTATGTGTAGGAGGCAGTTGATCAATGATTCTCTCTCATCACTGATGTTTCTATCTCTCTCTCCCTTTTCTCTCTGAAATCAATAAAAATATATATTTTTAAAAAACTTCTAAGACATTAAAGAAAATGATGTTGGCTGTATGTTTATCAAATATGGCCTTTATTATGTTGAGCTACGATCCCTAAATTCCCAATTTACTGAGTTTTTATCATAAATGGGTGCTGAATTTTGTCCAATGCTTTTTCTGTATCTATGATCATGTGACTGTTATCCTTCATTTGTTTATGTGATCTATCACATTAATTGATTTGTGAATATTGTACCAGCCATGCATCCCCAGGATAAACCCTACTTGGTCATGATTTATGATCTTTTTAATATACTGCTGGATCCTATTTGCTAATATTTTGTTAAGGGTTTTAGCATCTGTGTTCATCAGGGATATTAGCCTGGTAATTTTATTTCTTTGTAGTGTCTTTATCTGGTTTGGGAATTAAAATAATGCTGGCATCATAAACAAAAGCTTGGAAGTCTTCCTTCCTCTTGAATTTTTTGGAGTAGTTTGAGGAAATAGGTGCTAGTTCTTTGAATGTTTGGTAAAACTTGTCTGTGAAGCCATCCGGTTTAGGACTTTTGTTTGCTAGGAGTTTTTTTTATTGTTACTGCTTCAATTTCATTAGTTGTCTACTTAGGTTTTCTGATCCTTCCTGATTTATAGAAGATTGTATGTTTTGAGGAATTTGTACATTTTGTCCAGATTGTACAGTTTGTTGGCATATAGTTGTTCATAGTATTTTCTTAAAATTCTTTGTATTTCTGTGATGTCAGTAGTTACTTTGCCTCTCTCATTTCTGATTTTATTTATTTGGGTCCTCTCTCATTGTTTCTTGATGAGACTGGCTAAAGATTCACCAATCTTGTTTACCTTTTCAATGAACCAGCACTTGGTTTCACTGATCTATTTTATTGTAGGATTTTTTTTTTTTTTTTTTAGTTTCTGTATCATCTATTTCTGCTCTGATATTTATTATTTCCTTCTACTTACTCTGGGCTTTTCTTGTTCTTTTTCTAATTATTTTTTTAATTATAGGATAAGATTGTTTATGGGAGATGTTTCTTGAGGTAGTCCTGTAATGCTATGAACTTCCCTCTCAGGACTACTTTCCCTGTGTCCCATAGATTTTGAGTTATTGTATGTTCATTTTCATTTGTTTCCAAGAACTTTTTTATTTCTTCCTTGAACTCATTGGTAACCCATTCATTGTTTAATACCATGCTATTTAGCTTCCATGTGTTTGAATGTTTTTACTATAGTGATTTGTAGTTTCATGCCATTGTGACCCAAGAAGATACTTAATATGATTTCAATCTTCTTGGACTTGTTGAGACTTATTTTGTGTTCTATCATGTGGTCTATCTTTGAGAATGTTCCATGTGCACTTGAGAAGAATGAATATTCTGTTGCTTTGTAAATATCAATTAATTCCATCTTATCTAGTGCATAGTTTAGTCAGTTTCTTTATTGATTTTTTGTCTGAAAGATCTCTCCTGTGGAGTGTTAAAGTGACTGAATTGCTATCAATCTCTCCTAAGAGTCCTTCAAGAGGTTTTTTTAATGTATTTAGGTGCTCCTATATTGGGTGTATATATGTTTATAAGGGTTATATCCTGTTGTTGGATTGTATTATGTAGTTTCCTTTAGTATTATGTAGTGCCTTTCATTGTCTCTCAATAGAGCCTTTATTTTAAAGTCTATTATCCTATATAATAAAAACGTAGTATGCAAATTGTCCCTTCGACCAGGAGGTCATCCGAGAGTTTGACCAAGGGGCGGGGCTTGCCGGGGGAAGGGAGGGAGGCCCCAGCTGGTGGTGGCGGTGGCAGCAGGCGAAGGCAGCAGGGGAAGGGAGGGAGTACCCGGCCGGCCACCAGCAGCCGCTAGGGACCCTACCAGTGCACTATTTTCATGCACTGGGCCTCTAGTGTTAGATATATAAGTATTGCTACCCCAGCTTCTTTTTTTAATTTCCATTTGCATAAAAAGTTTTTTATCCCTTCATTTTCATTCTGTGTAACTCTTTTGTTCTGAGGTGGGTCTCTTGTGGACAGTATATCTATAGGTTATGTTTTATCAATTCAGCCACCCTATGTCTTTTGGAGTACTTAACCTATTTACATTTATGGTTATTATCAATAGCTACTTATTTATTGCCATTTTTATTCCTCATGCCTATGTACCTCTCTCTATCCCCACCTCTTTCCCTCCAGACCTTCTCCTCTATCTCCTCCTCCTCCTTCTTCCAGCAACCCCTTTAACAGTTCTTGAAATGCTGGTTTGGTGGTAATAAATTTTAGCTTTTTTGGGGGGGAGGCGAAGGAGGAGGTTAGGAAGATCTTTATTTCACCTTTAATTTTGAATGATAGCCATTGTGGATAGACTAGTTTTGGTTTCAGATCCTTGCTTCTCATTACTTTGAATACCTTATGACATTCCTTTCTCACATATAATATTTCTGTTGAGAAATCAGCTGACAACCTAATGTAAAGTCCTTATAAATAACTATCTCTTGCTGCCCTTAAGATTTCTCTCTTTGTCTTTTTTTTTTTTTTTAATATATTTTATTGATTTTTTACAGAGAGAAAGGGAGAGAGATAGAGAGTTAGAAACATCGATGAGAGAGAAACATCGATTAGCTGCCTCCTGCACATCTCCCACCGGGAATGTGCCCGCAACCCAGGCACATGCCCCCGACCGGAATCGAACCTGGGACCTTTCAGTCTGCAGGCCGACGCTCTATCCACTGAGCCAAACCGGTTTTGGCATTCTCTCTTTGTCTTAACGTTTGCCATTTTAATTATGATGTGTCTTGTTGTGGGTCTCTGTGTGCTTTGGAACCTGTGTGGCTTTTACCTTCACCAGGTTCCACTAGTTTTCTGTCATTATTTCTTCTATCCCTTGTTCACTTTCTTTACTCTCTCTGGTTACCCCTAAGATGCGAGTGCTACATTTCATGTTGTCTTAAAGTTCCCATAAACTATCCTTGTGCGTTTTAATTATTTTTTTCTTTTTGCTGCTGATTGTTTTTCCTACCTTGTCTTCTAATTCACTGATTGAATCCTCCAAGTTCTTCAACTTGTTGTTTATTCTTTCCAGTGTATTTTTATTTCAGCTATGTCATTCTTCATTTCCAACTGGTTGTTTTTCATGGTTTCTATGTCCTTTTCCATGTTGTTGAGTATTCTTATAACCATTACTTTGAACTCTTTCTAATAAATTGCTTGCCTCCATTTCATTTAGCACTTTTTCTGGAGATTCCTACTATTCTTTCGTTTGGGGCCTGTTTCTTTGTTTCCCCATTTTTGCTGTTTCTTTGTGTTTGTTTCCATGCATTAAAGACTACTGCTATGATTCACAGTCCTGGTGAGATTTTGCTCTGATGCTGTCCAAATCTGGCCTCTTGGTGTTCCAGTCCAGGGCCTCCCAGAAGGTTCTGCGGTGCAAGTCAATGACAGTCGCTGTCCCTTCCTGGCCCTCAGCAATCTGACTGAAGCATGGCAGGACAGAGCCCCAAGTAGTCCCATGGGCGGAGGCTCCATAGCCCAGAGGCTGGGTCTGCCTCCGGTCTCACACCTTGAATGTCTCTGTTCACAGCTGCTCTCCCTTCCCCCATAGAACTGGTGTCTGTGGGGTATCCTGGACCTGGCCAGGGTGGTTTAAACACACTTGCATTGGGGTTGGTGCCCACAGTCTGTAGGGTGGGGCAGATACTTCCTCTCCTTCCAAGGACTGCACTGGCTGAACTCACCCGGGAGACAGGGTTACAATACCTCGTCTATGCCTGGCTCCCTGGCACCCTGTCCCGCCACACCAAGTAGGAGGGCATAGAATAAAATCAACCCAGCTCGGCACTCCAATCTTTCAGCACATCCAGCCCCCACTGGTTGGGGACTCCACCCATGTTCCTACCAGGCCAAATGTCCAAGTCCTCTGTGCCATCAGACAGCCATAGCCATAGAGGTGCAGAATCCAGGATGGGGAACACCAGGCTGTTTTGCAGGTGGGGGGAGGGTGACTGCCTGTCAGCTCGAGTTGGGCTAGATCAATTCTCTTTCCCACACCACACTGTCCAGCCCTCTTCTGGCTCTCTCCCCAAAGTTCTTCCAGAGAATAAAGGGCTCCTCAGATTCACTTCTGGGTGTACCAATCAGACCCCTCTGCTGGCCCAGGTCTTTGCCACATGGCCCTTCCCACAGACACAGATCTAAGTGGACTTCCCAGGCTGGTGTCGTAACAAAGAAATCACTCTTTGTCTGGGATGGTGCGGTCTGAAATTCCCAGGTAGACTGAATCCCCACTGATTCCCACTGCCTGATGCTACACAGGCTCCCCTTCCCTTCTCTGTTGCTCTGGATTGAGGAATCCCTTCCTGGGGCTGAGACCCCACACTCCCAGGGGCCGGAGGCTCCAAAGCTACACTTTTCCTCAGGCTTCCCTGCCATGCAGGTGCACAAGTTGGCTCACCCTCTATGTGTCTCCTGTCCTTTCTCCACATTCCCTGCCTACAATACTTCAGATCATCTACACTTCAGCTGATTTTCAAGCTGAACACTCTGCAGTTTATCCACAAATCCAGTGTGGGGTTTGGAACAAGTGGATGAAGCCTCCAGCTACTCTGCAGCATCTGAGAATCCCGATCTCTTTTAGTAAATATTGAAATTTTAAATGTTTTCTTTGGCATTGTATTTGTCCCAAGATAATGTCTTTGAATCTATCCTCTAATTCACTTCTCTCTTCCTTCGCTGTGACTTATCTACAATTTAAACCATCTTTTGAGTCTAATTTTTTTCCTCATGTTGAGTTCTATTTAGTTCTTTTGCATAGATGTTCAGTATGTGACAGTATATTGCCATTGTTAATGATTCCAATGCCCTCTCTTATTTCTTTTTTTTTTTTAATTTTGTTTTATTGCTTAAAATATTACAAAGAGTAGTACATATTTACATACTTTAAGCAGACTTATTTTATAAGTCAATGGTTGATGATTTCACTATTTTAAGTAATAGGTACTTATACTTATTAATTTTTTCCTCACTGGTGACTGATTGCTAGTTTGTACAATTTGGAATTTCTCTGTATGTCTTGTAAGTCAGAACTGTGTGCTTATGTTTGTTTACCTGTGAGAACCAGAAAGCCTGGGTAAAGAGCATTTCATACCAGATAATTTGCCTTTGCTTTTACAGGCTCTGAGCTACTAAACCAAACTAAGTTATTTTTCTAGTTAAGAATTTCTTAGAACTTCCTTTATATTTTTGTCCCTGTTTTTGTGAGAGCTAAGTACCTTACTCTTATGGTACCTTTATGTACCTTGCCTTACAATTTTTTGGAATAAGTTGGGATGTCTATTAAAAAATATCTATAATTGAGACAAAGAAAATATCTATAATTGGGACAGATTAGAAAGGGAAGTAGGTGAATAATCACAACCTCAGCGGAGGAGTTTAAATGTATTAAAATGCTGCTGAAAATTACAACAGCAGTGGTTTAAACAGTCTATTATTCACTTTGTGGAGATAAAAATAACCATGTTGCAGTTAAAAACAAAGACATGAAAAACACAAATTAATCCAGTGGAACCAAACAAACTATTCTTCAACATTTATAACAATAATTCTAACTACAAAGTATAGGTCAATATTATTTATGTCCAAACTATTTCTTTAGCATACAAATTAAAAGCCAGATTAAATAAAAAACAAAGGAAAAAAATCAGATTTTCTATCAAAGCCTGGTACATATTTTTGTATATGGTCCTTGGAAAACTACACATTTCATTTTTTATTCTGGTTATTAAAATACCAGGGCTAAACATACCTGGCTATGGAATTCTCACCATATGTTTTTCTCTTGCTTGTAAGGACACCTGAGGCAGGATTTCGTGCCAAACTAGGTGGTGTGGAATTTCGAGGTTTGATGTTAGCGCTAGAAAAGGGAAAAGGTGTCAATGAAACAGTATTGAATAATAATCACTTACTTCTCAAATTACTATTTGTATGATTAGAAAAATAATTAGAAACTGTAGACAGGTTAAGTCAAAAGATTAAAATTCAAATAATTATTTTTAAATAGAAAACAATAGTAGTTAAAACTAAAGATAAGCCAAAGCATTTTGCATTTACTAACATTCTCTTGATGGTATATAAAATCAATTAAAATATGTATATATGCTTTACATGAAATGTTTAAGTTAATCATTCTGAAAATCTTCAAGTTATCTACAGCTTAATATCGACATTTCCCTCAAAATAAAGATGTGGTTTGTTAAATGCCTACAAATAATTTTTAAATAATATGTTAAGCATATGAGATGTGATAAAAAAAAAAAAACAGCTACCCACTTTAAACATTAGCTAGCTATTTTAAAAAGTAATATTCAAAATCTGTTGTGAGGAATATCAACTCAAATAAATGGGTTAATACAATTTTCCCTTTAAAAACTTAATTTCACTAACTACACAGTCTGGGCTATCACTGTCAGTAGTGGGAAAGTTCTGGTGAGGACATCCCTGATTCCCTTTCTGAGACTTCAGGGATCCAAGGAAAATAAGGTGGTCGTATGACAGTTAATGGTGAAAGGACAGATTCTGAGATGCAGATGAATCTGCATTCAAATCCCAACTGCTACAACCAACTCTGTTAAGGTGGTCAACCTCTCGGAGACCAAAATCCCTAATTTGTAAAATAGGACCATCCTCACTTATCTTATAGAATGTTACATGATTTAAATTGCAATTTATATGAGCATTTAGCAATGCTGCTGCTGATAATACTATTATTATTACTATGGCTACTGCTGCTACTACAAATTCACATTTATGCCATGGTGCGTACTATATTTGGTATTGCCATATTTCTAATTATCTTCTTATAAATAAGCTTATTTATATATACCTTACATATAAACTTATTTAATCCTCAGAATACCCCTATGATGTAGGTAGAATTAATAACTGCACTTTACAAATGTGACGAAGAGTGGCTAAGTAACTTACCAAAGTGGCACGGCCAAGTGCATTGCTGAAGTAGCGGCTAGATGTTCAGTAAAGTATTAGTTTCTGCCCCCTCTTTAGAGATTTACTCGAATCTTTTCATTTCAGAGATAAGCAATGTTGTGATTTATAAACAAGCAAAATGCTTTCCAAATTTCCTTTACATAGAAAGTTCTTAAACTTTGGCTAAAATTCTTTTTTGTCTACTTATACAGTAAAGTTGAATAGAATTTCCTAAAATTTCAAATAGCTACCATGAAAATAATGTAGGCAACACATCTACTATTTCTCAAATAACACTATATGCTAAATATGATACATATGTAACTTTAATATTCACAAAAATTTCCAAAGATATTATTCCCATTTTAAAATTAAAGAAACTCATAGGCAGAGAGATTAAATAATTTGCACAATGATTACATGATTAACTTGAATTTAGGTTTTACAAACCTTATGTTTAATATGCAATGCTATCATTCAGGGAGAGGCTGCTTTGAATAGTTACTTTAAATTATTTCTAAACTTCAACAAAAATCATCTTTCACCTTGGTACACAGATGACATCAAATGGCCCTCAAATAGTCACTGCAAGTCCATCTATGAGGTGTATTCTACTCTGCTATTAGATAGCCCCTCTAAGGATGTTGCAGAACTGCTACTGTGACTTTTTAGGAATTTAATTTCTAAAAAAATAATTGCCAATAAATGGCAATTCCTCCAGTTGAAAGTCATAAGAGAAACAGAAAGGACTCATTTCTTATATTTTAGCTCTAGAAATAAGTCTTGTTAGAAATTCTATCACTTCCATACAATGTATGCATAAGATATACAGGTAATACAAATACAACCATGTGCGCGCGCACACACACACACACAATTTCACCATATCAATAATTTACAGTTGTTTTAATAATTAGGAAAAAATAAGATTATAAATAATAGCCGCCATATTAAATGCCGATCACGTAATTTGGTAACATCTTCTAAAAGGCAGAATCTGAATGTTAAGAACCATTCTTAGATTCTGGGAAGAACTATCTTCATCAGCACTTGACACATGTTGCCCAGCCTCACATGGTCGAATCTTCCCACTATATACAGTTCCAGCAGTTATGAAAGAAGGTTTAATTTTGGAATTGCACTTAATCTAGCCTACTGCTAGTCAGTGTTTCTTTTAGATCTGCTTCAGACAGCAGTAGTACAAAGAAAACTGGCTTAGGGCACAGATTCTTCCTTCTAGGGTTTATCATTAACTGCTTAAAAATAATTCAGGGCTGCTGGCTGCTAATATCTTCAAGACATTCTCCATCTTTATTTAATTGTATATCTAAATTTACTACTTTTCATACATGGTAAGAGAATATACAATAGTAGACCTTGGTTTAAAAGTTACCTAAGTGAACTCTAATAACATATTTTTCACCTTTAATAAGTAACTTAATTTATTAGGCCCTAATTTCATAATGTTAAAATGAGAGGGCTAGACCTGTATTGGAGCCCACACTAGTAACCCTTGAAGTCTCACGTGAAAGAGTTCCAAAGTGGCTTTCACATCCTTTTCCTGTTTTACATGGAATTCATAACCATCTAACAAAAAGATTGAGGTCCCTACATGAAATGTTTTCTAAAATCGTTTTTTCAGGCCTTAGCTGGTTTGGCTCAGTGGATAGAGCATCTGTCTGTGGACTGAAGGGTCCTGGGTTCGATTCCAGTCAAGGGCACATGCCTGGTTGCAGGCTCAATCCCCAGTAGAGGGCGTGCAGGAGGCAGCTGATCAATGATTCTCTCTCATTGTTGATGTTTCTATCTCTCTCTCCCTCTCCATTCCTCTCTGAAATCAATAAAAATATATTTTAAAAATAAAGTAATAGAATTGTTTTTTCTGCCTTTTTATATCAATTCATCATCAACTTAACTAAAAGATAATCTAGTAATATATTATATACATGGCATAATATTCCCTATATTCTTCTTTTCAAAAATACTACTCCTACAAAAAAAATAACAATTATTGAAGGTGACTGCTTTTTCAACCTCTAAAAATTAAAATTGAATGGAATAAAATGTATGCTCTAAAAACAGCTTTAGAACAATAGAAATGTTCACCAAAAATCAAGCCGTTTTAAGTCCTAAAAGATTATTTAGCACTTTGTGGCTTAAAAATCATTAAAGTAAGATTTTTTTTTTAAGTATAGGTATGTACAAGTTTATAGTATTCAGTATATAAAGCTTTTAAGGAAATATCTGAAATAGATTAACCAAACTGAGTTACAAATACTTACTTGTAAATGGGTAATAACTCATGTCTTTTGATGGCACTGTCTGATTTTGTGTCACTGCCATACAACCTTTGCACATGTCTTCCAGTTCGAAGTGGAGGGCCTAATTTGTCCATTTTACTATTAAAATATATAAAGGTGTACCCATAAGGAGATTGCTATGTTTGTTTCTTTATATAAATTTTTTTAAAGGCATTATTCTGGTTCATCAGAAATCCAACCCCCAAGCTCTTAGTTATCTGACTGCCAGGTAAGGATTAATGTGACATCTTCAGATAGATCGCACAATGTCCATTAGTAGATATAAAAATTCTGACCATGCAGGTCACCTGGCCAGTTTTGATGACGAGCCAAAGAAATGCCACATTGGTGCACAGCAGGGCAATGAAATTAATGAAGACGCTTAAGACAACAACTGTTTCAAGTAAAATTTGTGAAGTTAGATGGGAACTGAAAGTTATTATTCTAATAAATAAGACAGATCTGATGCTTATTTTTATGGAGCTCCCAAATAATCTCACTTTTTACCTTCCCTAAATTCATAGAACCTTTCTCTTGTTTTCTTCTTTATTATTTTATTTTATCATTTCCCCTGCATTTAAAAATTACAACTATAAACTAAAAAATCAAATAAGTATGCATATCTTTATCCAATTTGACTTTCTAACAAAGAATGACTATTTTAGAAATTTAGCCAGAGAAAAGTAAAAATGAACCTATGTGAAAACAGTGGGTAGCAATTGAAAAATCACATGTGAAAACGTGAAGTGGCCTGGCCAATGTGGCTCTGTGGTTGAGCGTCGACCTATGACCCGGGAGGTCACAGATTGATCCCCAGTAGGAGGCGGCCGATCAATGGTTGTCTCTCATCAATGATGTTTCTATCTCTCTCTTCCTTTCTTAAATAAATATATATTTTTTAAAAAGAAGTAGCCACGCCAGAAGTGTAAAGGATCCCCATCTAGAGGGCAGTAGAGGAATTGCTGGTTTGTAAATAATTCATTGTTTTATATCAACCAAATAACCAAATCGTGTACTATCACCAACCAATATGCATCATCGTAGGGAACAGGGGAAATTAAATTATGAAATTAGGAGAACTACCTTAAAAGCCCACTGAATAACACCTCACTGCTTATTAACTTTGGAATGCTTGTTTGCTCATTCATTCTTTCATATATTCACTGACAGTACAAATCCTGAGCACCTATATGTGTCAGGCACTGTGCTACATTCTGGGGATATCATGGTAAGTAAGAGAGATTTGATGCTTGTTCTTATGGAGTTTCATGTCTAAAAAAAAGAATCTCTTCATTTTTCTAGATTATAAGGGTCTCTAAGGAGAGACAGATTTCATCCATTTTTATGTTCTTTTATATCCTGTACATGGCAGGCATTTTGTTGTAAAGGTTGATATTAATACTCTGCAGGTGGTGATGTTTACATCACTTAAAACATTTTAAAGGTTTTTTTTTTTAAAAAAAAAATGCCTTCATTAAATATATATTAAACAAGATTTCTAAAATATCAGAGATTAATTTTGAAGGTTAATTTTATTTGTGAAAGATAATTGGAAAAGTTACCTATTTGGAATTTAAACTAACAAATCAGAATTTTCTTTGAATTGTTTAACAATGATCAAAACATTAGTGTTCCAACTGTTATTTTAACAAACTGTATCTGAATTTAGAATAAGGAATGAAAGATTTTATTTTCTTTCTCAGAATAAAGTTAATAAAAATTAAAATGTAGAAAAATTTAAATTGCATTTTTAAGTCAGATTCTTTTAATATAAAAACTACTCAGATCTTACATATGATACAACCAAGTTCATTTTCAGAAAGGAGATGTATAGAATCTAATAAAAACCTAGCGTAATTAATGGAAATATTCCTTATATTTCTTATATAAGATAATTGCCAGTATTTTAAGAGCGATCAGTTGGATTGAAGTCTTTCAATTCCTTTTGATAATATCACCACTTTTGCATATATAAGATGATTGCCTAATAGAAATGCAGGTTCTGATAATGATTTATCATGCCATATACCTGTTTTAAATTCAAGTCAATTGATTTATTTATCTACCTATACAAATATATATATATGTATATGTATGTATATACATAAACACACACAATTAAAATGTTACTTAGGCTAAATGTAAGTAAATGTTAGTCTTAAACGAAAAATCATGTAAACTTACATTCTGCTATAATTTGCTACTTTCCACTATGTTCATATCAAGGTATAACCAGACAAAAACTAAATTTATAAATTTCAATAATATAATCAAAATATTACCTACATAAAAATGTATACATATAAATACATTATATGTAATTTACATTTACAATAATTATATATAAATATCCTATCTAATAAAAGAGAAACATGCAAATTGACCGTAACCTCGACACCCTTCCCATGGGCTAATCAGCAGGATATGCAAATTAACTGCCAACCAAGATGGCGGCCGGCAGCCAGGCAGCTGAAGCGAACATGAGGCTTGCTTGCTCCAGTGATGGAGGAAGCCAAGGTTCCCCGCCTGCAGCAGCCCAGCTCTGAGCTCCAGATGCAACAATGTTGCAATTATAGAACCTAAACAAACCCCAGGTACCTGCTTTCAGCCAGCGCGGCCTCAGAGCTTAGAGCGGCCAGTGATGGCAACAGAGTTTCAATTATAGAATCTAAACAAACCCAGATACCTGCTTTCAGCTGGCAACAGCCTCAGAGCTGGAGCCAGCTCTCAGCTCCAGTGACAGCCATAGAAGGTAAATAAATCCCAGAATAAAAAAAGAAAAGAAAAAAGGAGAGGCTGGGAGCTTCAGTCGCCCACCAGCCTGAAAACAGCCCTCAGCCCTCACCCAGACTGGCCAGGCACCCCAGTGGGGACCCCCACCCTGAAGGGGGTATGACCAGCTACAAACAGCCATCATCCCATCATCCAGGTTGGCCAGGCACCCCAGTGGGGACCCCCACCCTGAAGGGGGTATGACCAGCTACAAACAGCCATCATCCCATCATCCAGGTTGGCCAGGCACCCCAGTGGGGACCCTGACCCTGAAGGGGGTGTGACCAGCTGCAAACAGCCATCATCCCCTCATCCAGGCTGGCCAGGTACCCAAGCGGGACCCCCACCCTGATCCGGGACACCCTTCACTGCAAACCAGCCGGCCCCCACCCGTGCACCAGGCCTCTATCTTATATAGTAAAAGGGTAATATGCAAACTGACCCTAACAGCAGAATGACTGGGAATGACTGGTCACTATGACACACACTGACCACCAGGGGGCAGACGTTCAATGCAAAAGCTGCCCTCTGGTGGTCAGGGCGCTCTCACATGGGAGGAGCTCTGCTCAGCCACAAGCCAGGCTGATGGCTGCCATTATAGCGGTGGTGGTGGGAGCCTCTCCTGCCTCCTCAGCAGCGCTAAGGATGTCCGACTGCAGTTTAGGCCTGCTCCCTGCTGGCAAGTGGACATCCCCTGAGGGCTGCCGGGCCAGAGGGATGTCTGATTGCCATCTTAGGCCCAATCCCCCGGGGAGTGGGCCTAAGCCAGCAGGTGGTCATCCCCTGAGGGGTCCCAGACTGTGAGAGGGCACAGGCCGGGCTGAGGGACCTCCCCCCACCCCCCGAGTGCACAAATTTTTGTGCACCGGGCCTCTGGTCTATAATAAAAGCGTAAAATGCTAATTAGACTGGATGTCCTTCCGGACAACCTTCCAGATGAAGCCGGGGCTGCGAGGGAAGCCCAGGTCCCAGGTCCCGGGTGCCAGAGGGAAGCTGGTGCCAGCAGCCAGGGGAAGGAAGGCCTACTCTTGTACAAATTTCATGCATCGGGCCTCTAGTATACATATAAAATCTTATTTACACATATATTTTAAAATACTATGTAATAAAAGTCAATATTGGAGTAATTAATAAATTTTTTAAATATTAGTTTATAAAAGAACTTTCAAATACTTAAATCTTTCCCTAAAGTACCCAGACTTAGGATATAACAGATATTTCTCATATGCCATCTTCATATTTATTTTGGTGTAAACACTTCCGTACTCCTACTCAGTCAAAACTTTTTTATCAAACCTCCTATTTCTGTGCCTCTACCTCCAGTAGCACTGGAGTTGTCAAAGTAGCAACAAGATAAAGGGAATTTGAAAAGAAATAGAAATCTTTGCAAAAGTGATGATATTATCAAAAGGAATTTAAAGACTTCAAACCAACTGATCGCTCTTTGGTGGAAGTTTTCTCTGTCTTTCTTGGTCTTGCAAACCATCAGTTAAGGCAGCAAATAACATGAGTATAGAAACCAGGAAGTCTGTATCTACTACATGTTTTCCCTTGACCTCAAGGGCCTTAGATGTTTCAAGTTATGAAAAAAAATACCTTTGCTGATTTTCATATTGAATTTATACATCATCTATTTCTGAGGTTACTTTGAGAATTAATAAATGTTGGGAAAATACAATGACAAGTCTACTTTATGGTGTATTTTTTAATTATTTACAAAGTTTGAGGAATATAATTTCAATCATCAGCTAGTACCCCATTATGGAACTAACAATCTAAATGTTTTTAGAGTGCTTCAATGCCATTTTTGTTTAAAGGCTCCAATTCAGTAGTGGCAATTATTTTACAGCCAAAGTCTGCAAGAAACTAAGGCAGGAATAAACAAATCCATTCGGCAGTAAAAGCAGTCTTGCTGCTGCTAAGGAAACAAAGGAGGATTTTGAAGCCAACGAAGCACTCCCACGTAGCAGACATTTTGGCAATTTGATCATGTAACAACATAGAATTTCAATCTCATATGACATGTCCTTAAATTGGCATCTAGATTTAGTCAGAGTCAATATGAAAGTATATTTTCAATCCATCATTGTTCTTCCTATTCAACCATCAAAAAGTGTTGGATTAATAAAAGTTTAAAAACAGTTTGGTGTTTGATATATAGAATCCTAATCTATAGCCAAAGTTCCTGGAGAGTACAAATGACTTAAAAAAATAACAGTTCCATCTTTGGGTATAAATGAAGAATACTTAAAAACACCTACCTTCAAATTTTAAGTATCTAATGCCTACAAACATTTACTTATTCTAAGCTTCAAATTATAAATACCTAATGCCTACATTTACTTATTCTAACCTTCAAATTATAAATACCTAATGCCTACAATAACTTATTCTAACATTCAAATTATAAATACCTAATGCCTACAATAACTTATTCTAACATTCAAATTATAAATACCTAATGCTACAATCATTTACTTATTCTAAACAGTGGTCGGCAAACTGCGGCTCACAAGCCACATGCGGCTCTTTGGCCCTTTGAGTGTGGCTCTTCCACAAAATACCGACTTTTGCTCATGGGCCACGAAGTTTCAATCGCACTGTACATGCGCGCCCGCACGTGGTATTTTGTGGAAGAGCCACACTCAAGGGGCCAAAGAGCCGCATGTGACTCACGAGCCGCAGTTTGCCGACCACTGTTCTATGATAAGGAGTGGCTAACTTTTCCTGAAAAGGGTCAGACAGTCAATAAGTTAGGTTTTGCGGGTTAGACTGTCTCTGCCACAAATGCTCCACTGTGCCACCGGAGCAGGAAGGCAGTCACAGGCAATGCAAAATGTACTTAAAAACTAGACATTTATTTCTTACTATTGTCAATATAAAGTATGAAAATCCAAATTCAATTTTTGTATTAAGAAATGTTCCTTACATGCATTCTGTTGTTTCAGGGTAAACTTCTGTTTTGAAATTTGATATTTTAGCTATTGAAAATTATCAGATAAACATCTACTTAAGCTGGTAATTAACCATTAAGAAAACACAATTCTCAAGGCAAGACTGTGAACTCTGTGACAGAATTCAAATGTGGCAATATTTATTTAAAAGCCCTGCATTTCATAATACTTCTCACATTTCTAAAAATTAAAGATAGTCATCTTCTAGATTAGGGAAAAATTTTCTTTGGGTGTATGCTTTGCTTAAAAAAACTGTTAAAATTGGTTGACCCAAAGGTTGTCGAGAAGTTAATTAGCAAACAAAGAATTTGTCTGTGGTTTGATTCCAATATACGCTAAATATTACAGATCATTGGTATGCATAAAAAGCTGAACAGAACAAACTCTGTGTATATACGTAGGCTTAAAATAATTCCAAGTCACTGAAACTATTTTACTAACCTCAAAAGATGCCCAATTTCTGGAACATTTCAGTTAACCAGGTGTCTTAATTCCTTTAACTCTGTCCTTAATCACCTCTGTCACTGGAAATAATAGTTGCCATACAAACTTCATGTATGTATTTCATCAGGACCGGCACCATGATTCTGTGATGTGCCAACAGGTTGACAAATGAGGGATCTAATTTATGAATTCATTACTCTTTTTATTTACTTGTCAAAACTTTATTGTGTGCCTATATGTCAGGCATTATACAATACTTTATAGTTATAACTGCAAGCAATGCACACACACAGAGCTTTGTGATCACAGAGGTTATAATCTAGCACAAACAGATCGTTACCTCAGTAATCCTAAAAAGGAATGAAGCCTGCCACTAAACCGCGGCCATGAATGGTTCTGTGTAATATATGTAATACGGTTATGTTCCAGTTAATATAGTAATATATTAGCCAGAAGCAAACACCACCGCTCTCTTCCCAGTATCTAAAATCACTCCGGTAACATGTAAGTATCATATGTAAATGGACAAATGGAATTTGAATAGTTATGCTTGACAGTTTTATAAGATGTGAGAGAACCAGAAATTTTAACTCTTCATCATATTGTAAGCAGTACATAACATAAAATGTGTGCTCACAATCTTTGCTTGTTAGTAAAAACATTTTCTCCAGGGGATGATGTAAATGTTGATCAGACTTTCTTAGGTCAGTTGTCATGATCTAAGCAGAGTCACAGATGAGGTCCGAGTGAGACAGAAAGGAGAGAGGCACAAATCAAAGTCATAAAGCTATTTAGTAACGAAGTTGGGCCCAGAAGCCTCATTTTCTAATTCAAAGTCAGCGCCCCTTTTGATGTTACCAGCCAGCTTCACTCGCCCTATTTAAGAATACAGGGTGTCAGTGCAACTCACTATTGCCAAATGATTAAATTACCAGCATGATAGGAGAGGTCCTAAAAATACCAGCTTTTAATTCATAATCACACGCAAAGGAAACTATAAATAACACTAGAAACAAAAACTATAAACTAACATGGAAGGTAATTCTTTGTGATATGGTTAGAAAGGCTTTGTAAATTAAAACACATATGGCTATGTCTTTACTTCAGTTATTAAAATAAAATCAGTAGAGAAGCAAGAAAAGAATCCGTTTTAGCACTGGAAGCTGAGAACCTTTTACTTTTCAACCAACTGTTCTACTGATAACCTCTCTCTTTCTTAAGGATAGCCTGTCTCTTCTTTTTGGAAGCACAACAAAAAGAAAAAAAAACATTTAACTAATCAGATGTTGTTGGTTGATTGTTCTTCTTTTTCTCCAAAAGAAATTAAATTCCTTTTAGTTCTTGTACTTTCTACATAATCCAAATTAGGACACAAAAGGCAATTATTCTCATTTTATATTTACCCTAATATACTAGTATATTTCTTACATAAAAACTGAAGTGATAAGCTATATCTGAAAGTAATATGGGCTATATTTCCTATACCAACCTTATCGGCATTTCTAAAGATGTAGACATCAACCTGCATTCTAATGACCACATGGTAATCCTTCATTTTCTGACATCAAAATGGAAGAGAAATTGAGTTTAGTGGACTACCAGGCCTTCTATGAAAATCTCTAGTGTAATCAATAATTCCCCCACAGTAACATAATTATTGAAAGCTTACTTATGCTACTTTACTGAAAACCATGTTTATAAAACTGTAGAAAAATAAAAAGTACTTAATATTAAATAAATGGAAAAGAATCACCCATTTTTACTATTTCAGCATATTTGGTCTTTTTTTGTCCACATCTATTTTTCTATCATAGCAAACATGGCGTTTGTACCCTACATTTCACTCGTGTTATAGCAGAATCAGCTTATTAAGATTTATATATCTGTTTATGGTTGCAAAATATCCCTTTGTAAACTTTCAACATCTGCTCTTCAAACAAAGCTAGACACATTTAGGTGGTTTTATATTTTTTACATTGTAATAAAAACATGAAAAGAGACCAATGTTTAGAGCTAAAGAGACCCTGATCTGTACCCTGCTTCTAACTTTTAACAGTTATGCAGCTTTGAACAAATTACTTTGCTTCTCGGACCCTCTCACGATACAGTAGTAGGGTGATTTTAATAAAAATGTGTGTAAAATGTCTAGCACAGTGCCTGATACATAACGCTTACTAAATCATGGTTACTACAAAAATCTTCAGTATTTCAAATGATTTCCTTAGCTTGATTCCCCGAGTAAAATTATTCAATCAAAAATAGGAATACTTTAAGCCTCTTAATAAATGTTATGCAGACTTCCTTCCAAAGTGAGTAGACTAATTTAGAGCCTCGCCAGCAATGAGTGTGGTCCTGAGCAGCAATATTAATAGACAAGTGAACTTAGAAGAAAATTAAGGTTAATGAAAAAGCCAATTATCTAAACAAAATAAACCTTAGTGTTACTTATACATCTATATGTCACTAATGAATTAGGTTCAATGTTAACCTACCCTACATGAGGGGCCGCTATCCCTTTATGCGAGGGAGATAAGGTCTGAAGTTTGTTTCCCAACGAGCTGCTAACTGAAGGCATTCTACCTGAAGAGACACCTTACAATAAAAAGGTATTAGTTTTAATGAAACTCTGAAAAAGAAATCACATAAATTAGCATCTGACAAGGAAAATAATGGATTACTGGCAATAAATCTAAACTCATTATAAACTAAGAATTATTTTTCTTAAAAAAATAAAATTTCCAGGGAACATCTAGTATCCTTCATTTCTAATTTCCACATTTCTTATAATTTACATACAAATAAAAGTAAACTTCAGTAGTCAATACTGTCTTCTAACCATTAAACATTTGTCTTTTAAGAACAATTATCAAGTTCAGAGCAGTATAGGTTGAAATGAGGGGAAAATAGTCAAAGAATCAAGAAAAGAACTTGGTTGACTATTCTGAACAAATGCTGTATCATTAACAACATCAAGGATAATCACTGAAGCTTAAAAAAGGACTTTAAAACATCTAAAGCAGTGGTTCTCAACCTGTGGGTCTCGACCCCTTTGGGGGTCGAACGACCCTTTCACAGGGGTAGCCTAAGACCATCGGAAAACACATATATAATTACATATTGGTTTTGTGATTGATCACTATGCTTTAATTATGTTCAATTTGTAACAATGAAATTGGGCGTCACCACAACAATAGAAACTGTATTAAAGGGTCGCGGCATTAGGAAGGTTGAGAACCACTGATATAAAGTAAAAGCTACTGAAAGTAACTTTATTTTTACCCTCCCTATCTCGTAACTAATTATAAATCTATTTTAATGATCCGAATACAACACTATCTTCATTTTCTTCTCTACCAACACTATAAATAATAACAGAATGGAAGCGAATTATTTCATGGCTCTCATTACCTACAACAGTTTTGCTGGTGCCACTTGGCTGTGGTAATCGTGAAGATCCCGATGACAGGGTCCCAGGAGAATTGGACTTTTTAAGAGCAGGCGGCTTATACTAAAATAATGAAAATAAATTATTTCATCGTCATTTTTAATTTTAATTGTAAACTTGTTTCACAACTATTATTTTATTCCCTTCAATGAGCAATCCTTTTATTCCTTACTGTTGCCCAAAGTAAGAAAGTGCAGATTAGAAAGTGTCCCCTCAGAAAGAGGTTTCCCAAAATGTTCCTTCTCAAAACTGCTGGACTGAAAGTTTGGCTAAGATGTTCCATTTCTAAAATAAACAAAGAGCAACTTTCCCAGTTCACAGGGGAAAGGCTTAGTGGGAAATATTTCCTCAATGTTAGATTCAAAACACCAAGCAAGTATTAACAGAAAAACTTAGAGGGAGACACCCAATGCTTCTCACTGGGTGGAGCGACTTCTTTTAACGGTCAGGATATAACATGCTCCTGGGTGTGGTTTTATATTTCATATGTACGTATACTCCAGCCACATTTCCCGATCAAAATGCCTAAGATTACACATCAGCCCAGACAGGTTTACAAGAGCCGCCTTCGGGATGCCCCAATGTGAAGGGACAGCCAAGTCTGGCTTCCCGTCCCACCAGACCACATCGGAGGGGTGGGATGTGGGTTAAGAAAGAACAGGGCACATCAGCTTATGTTATTTTTATTTGTGCTCCACTCTCTCAAGGGATATCACTATTAATTTTATTTCACTGTCTCTTGTGATCCAAATTTTGCACATTTACTAAATACAAAAATATCTTATCAACCACCTGATCTGATATAAAGAAATGCACTTGCCCAGGTTTATACTCCAACTTAACAACAGAACGGAAATGAAGACTAAGGCCAGCTCAGTGCCAGCAATGCTTCACTATAAGGTGATTACTGCATTGCGTGTGTACTTGAGCTAGCCTAAGGCAGTAGACTGCTTAGGACTTTTTCTGAAAATGGGTTTTAAACCTGATTTTCAAAAGTCAAATCATATTTTATAATATAGTAGCACTACTAAAATGTTGCTAAACACAAATTTTAAAGTCAAACATTATAACTCTCTGAAATTCAGTATATGACCTTAAAAAAAATCTTGATAAAAGGGTCTCATACACACACACTCAAATACCATGCACATTGGGAACTATTATGCCAGACTCTAAAATTTCTTGAGCACTTGGCAAATAGAAGACCTTCAATAACTATCAGATGAACAAATGACTGGAAGACCTTGGAGATAAGCCTTAGACCAGTGGTTCTCAACCTGTGGGTCTCGACCCCTTTGGGGGTCGAACGACCCTTTCACAGGGATCGCCTAAGACCATCGGAAAACACATATATAATTACATATTGTTTTTGTGATTAATCACTATGCTTTAATTATGTTCAATTTGTAACAATGAAAATACATCCTGCATATCAGATATTTATTTACGATTCATAACAGTAGCAAAATTACGGTTATGAAGTAGCAACAAAAATAATTTTATGGTTGGGGGTCACCACAACATGAGGAACTGTATTAAAAGGTCGCGGCATTAGGAAGGTTGAGAACCACTGCCTTAGGCAGTTTCTTTAAAAACCTGAGAAGTCTTTCTGGTTTGTTTGGGTTTTTTGTTTTTGTTTTTGTTTTGTTTTTTATATATTTTATTGACTTTTTACAGAGAGGAAGGGAGAGGGATAGAAAGTTAGAAAAATCGATGAGAGAGAAACATCGATCAGCTGCCTCCTGCACACTCCCCACCGGGGATGTGCCCGCAACCAAGGTACATGCCCTTGACCAGAATCGAACCTGGGACCCTTGAGTCGGCAGGCTGACGCTCTATCCACTGAACCAAACCGGTTAGGGCTTGTTCGGGTTTTTTTAACTGATTTTTAGAGAGAGAGAGGAAGCAGTGAGAAACATCAATTTGTTGTTCCACTTACTTACGCATTCACTGGTTGATTCATGGATGTGCCTCGACTGGAAATCAAACCTGCAACATTGGCATTTGGGACAACACTCTAACCAACTGAGCAACCTGGCAGGGCTGAGGTGTTTCTGGTTTAAAAGGGCATCTGTGTGCCTCAGCTGGTTGGGCGTTATCCCATGCACCCCGAGGTTGCCGGTTGGATTCCAAGTCAGGGCACATACCTGGGCTGCTGGCTCACTCCCCCAGTAAGGGGCGTACAGGAGGCAGCCAATCGATGTTTCCCTCTCATAAATGTTTCTTTCTCTTCCTCTCCCTTCTTCTCTCTAAAAAGTCAATAAAAATATTTTTTTAAAAAAATAAAAAAATAAAAGGGCATCTGTTCGAATGTCTCCCACTAAAATACCAATGAAGATATTAGAAAAGATTTTAAAATAAATATGGAAAACAACATGTAAAAAAAATTTGTCAAAATACCAGAGACATGTCTACTAAAAACAGGGCCCATAAAACTGAATTAAGAAACAGAATTGGTGATCCCCTCATGAGCTGCATACACGAAGGGGGGCACATTGCATAGTGAGGTCAAGCTTTCAGGTTGAGTACAGGCAGGAAGGGCCTGGTAAAACTACCTATCGAGCACTACAGATTTTTACGTACACTTCAGAATTTATTAACTTAACGGATTAGAAACTGAAAAAGGCAGAATATGCCTTTCAAATGGTGCTTTGCTTTTCTGCTCTCTATATTGGGCCTTCTACAATTTTACTCAATTTTATTGCTTCCTGAGGTCCCTAGAACATAGCCCAACCTTATCTATCTCCTCTAATAGCTCCTGTTACTTTCAACAAGAGTCGGGTTAGTTTCCTTTGTGAATCCTCCTACTACTCTGAGTGCCTTTTGTTTAAAGCATATTCACCTGCCTCTCAGTAGGTTGCTGTTCCCCTGCCCTAGATAATGGGACCCTTTCCTCACTGAGCTGCATTTTATCTATCCCACAACATCTAGCCGGATTCTACCAGCGTCAGAAAGGCTTTCAGGATGACTAGCTATCAACAATTTTGTATAAGTTCATTCAAAAGAACAAAATAATTGTCTTTTAATACAATTATAGTCAATATATTATTTCTTTCATTCATTAAGTATTTGGTAGGTGCTGATTATTTCATGTTTTTTTATGCTGATCACAACTCAAGTAAATTTCCTTAGCAAAATATTTATATTTACGAAGACTTTCTTGAATGGAAAAGCTTGAAGAACATGGAAGACATTAATCCTATATAATAAAAGTCTAATATGCAAATAGACCGAATGACGGAACAACCGGTCACTATAGGATAGTGGAGCAGGTGAGCAGGGATGCCAGACCAAGGCAGGCGCCAGTCGCTGCCAGCACCAGAGCCGCCGCTCACACCCACTGCCAGTGCCTGGTGCCAGTTCCAATCACTTAGCACCATCAGCAGGTGCAAGCGGCGGCTGCCGGCCCTGATGACCCCTGAGGGCTTCTCCACCTCCCCCTGCTCCTGAGGGGCGATCAGGGCAGCAGCTACCACTCGCACCCACTGCTGGCGCCGGCCCCAATTGCTCCACACCATAAGTGGGTTCGAATGGGGCCGGCGCCGTCAGCATGTGGGAGCGGTGGCAGCAGGAGCAGGGCTGCAGGCAGACAAGGGACCGGAGGCCGTGGCAAAAGGGGCCATGCGGGGGCCCAGAGGATGGGCTGAGACCAGACCCTGTGCCTACCACAGCCTCGTGGCCCACAGTTCCTTTCAAGGTGCATGAATTCATGCACTGGGCCGCTAGTTTCTTATAAAATGGCAGAAGGTACTATTTGGAACGATTTTTCAAGTAAGCACTAAAAATGCTCAGGACTGATAATACTGCATGCTGATGAAAATACAGCTGCTAAATATGACAAGGATGCATCTAAACCTCTTTAGAAAAAGTATTGTATTTAGTCTACTAATATACACTCAGTACTTGCTACAGTGTCTGACTCGAACAGGGTATTCAATAAAAACTTGTTGAATGAATAGAAATAAAAAATATGGCCCAGCCGGCGTGGCTCAGTGGCTGAACGTCAACCTATGAACCAGGAGGTCATGGTTCGATTCCAGTCAGGGCACATGCCCGGATTTCAGGCTCAATCCCCAGTGGGGGGTGTGCAGGAGACAGCCGACCCATGATTCTCTCTCATCATTGATGTTTCTCTCTCTCCCTCTCCCTTCCTCTCTGAAATCAATAAAAATATATATTTTTAAAAAGAAAGAAAATATGTGGTTAAACTAAAATGAACATACACAACTGGGCATGGAATTAACACTGATTTAAGGTGAGAAAATCAACTACTTGGATTTCACATTTATCAATCATTTGGAACAAAGTTGTTGCCATATACACATTCTATTGTATTTCCTTTGCTCTGCTGATTATTTTATTCTTGAAACAAAACAAAAAAATCGTATTACAGTCTTAACTGTTTACATGTAAGATATGCGTTTGACGTCTATTTGGGAAATCATTCAAAATGAGTCACTGTTCTTTCCCCACAGTGACAGTAATAATGATGTGCTCTACTTCCAATAATATTAACAAAAATTCAATGAAAAAATTCTCTCAAGAAGACCCCAATTGTAATGAAGTCTTTTAATTCAATATTTTATTTGTAAGTAACAAGAGAAATGGATTTATTACCTGCTAGATTTATAGTACTAAAAAAATTATTTACAAATGAAAGCTTTATAAAAAAAATGAAATTTGCTTGGAAGTATGACATTTTCATACTTCCAATATGCTTAAAGAAAACCAATAGTACTGTAAAAAATCAATTTCATATAACGAAATCATTCTATGGTTAATAGTGTGCCAATGCTTTCACATACATTATTCCATCTGCTTCTCACAATACTCATGGAAATCACCACTGCACAAATGAAGAAATAAAGGCTAAAATTAGCAATTTGGATTTGACCCTACATTCACTCCCTCATGAGCATTACTCATACGTAACATGGAAACATTACTCATACGTAACATGGAAACATTCAGTTCTTACATGATTTTTTTTAAATAATTGATTTTAGAGAAGGAGAAAGGGAGTTGAAGGGGAGAGGGAAGGGGCTGGAGAGGGGGGGAGAGAGAGAAACATTGATTCGTTGCCTCCTGTACATGCCCGGACTAGAGACCGAACCCACAACCTAGGCTTGTGCCCTGACCAGGACTCTAACAAGCCACCTTCCAGTACACAGACCTTCCAGTACACAGACCTTCCAGTACACAGGATGACGCTCCGACAAACTGACCCACACCAGCCAGAGCAACACTTACATGATTTTCAATGAGGAATTGACTGGCATTTTCTTATTCCTCTATCACCTCTGGTTTCCTCTGCATCTGCTTCACCAATTTTTAACTTATTTTCTTACGTATTTCCTAATACCTCTTCAAAATCTGTATACTTACAAGTCTCTACTAACGCAAGTCCATTTCAAATTGATTAATTGTAATTATCTGTTTTCAATTTACCATTCAAATTTATTACTAAATCCCTGAACAGTAATACATAAATTTTAGCAGGTCAGAAAATGATACTTAAATGTTCTATAAAACATAAACATAAAACAGTTAACTTGAAAAAGTCATTTTCTCATTTGTTTGTAGACATGATTAAGTAGCGCACTTCACCTGTGTCCGAGAAGTCGCTTTGCCTTTGGCATCAGTGGAAAATTTGCTTTTATTACTAATACGTGCTGCCTGTTCTTTACAGAAATTTATATGTCTATCAGCTGCATTTTCATTAAATCTCCTCTGGCAATATGGACATTGAATATAATCTAAAGCAAAAAAAAAAAGAAGCAATTAATAACACAATACTTTAAATAGGACATATGAATTATAAGTTTATATGAAGACATAAGCATAAATAATAACATTTAATAAACAAAATCTCTCATTTCCTTATAACCACTCAACCTGACTTATTCAAACTTAGTATAAAAATGTTTAAGCAAAAAGTGTGCTAGTCTATAATAATAAAAGCATATTATGCTAATTAGACCAGACATCCTTTCAGATGTCCTTCCGGACAAAGCCTTGGCGGGCGGGGGCCAAGGCAGAGGTGGCCGCCACGGCGGTGGGGGCCAAAGCCCTTGCATGAATTTCGTGCATCGGGCCTCTGGTATATGATAAAGTCCAATGTTCTCCCAGCTTAGAATCAAATTTGAAGGGGAAAAAAAAGATAAATCCTCGATACAAATATGAAGTGGAGGAAAAATGTTATTTCTTTTTACCTCTTATAATGCCATGTTTTTATCATATATACATATTTTTACGTTAGACTAATTTAGCAGTAATAGCACATTACATTCAAAATATATTTTAAAATTTAGGATCATCTATTAAAATAATGTATTTCAATTTGAGGAAAACTGTCATAAAATAGTTTATCAACTCTGTATTTATTTTCTTTTAGAGGTCCCAACAGATGGAAGAAGTAAAGCAATATATCTCAACATAATTAATTCAGCCCAATGGCATGATTCCATGGTTGAACATCCATTCAAATTTAAGAGCAAATGCTTCCATGATAAAATATTCTAAAATGCAATGTATACTATAAATAAAATTTATTTTAAAATTAAATCTCCAAATTATCCCAAGCTGAACTAAATTTTGTAGTACTATAAAAGATCTCCACTGAAACACTGAAAAGACATGAATGTAAAAATTTAGCGGTGTCAAAAAAAAGTTTACTTTTCTATAGGAGTTTACCTTTAAATTTATACTCATTTGAAGCTCAGAAATTTGTCCTGCTAATTAGTGAGTAGGTCTAAAATTTCTAATAACAAAGAAGTTGTTTTGTCAAAACTAAGAGATTTTAAAATTTCTATAGCAAATCATGCTGAACTACTGAAAGTCTTGCTCTCTTACTTATGTAAACATGAGAAATATAGCTATGTTGAATAAGACGTGATACACAAATTCCTCCAAAACAGAGAAAATTCAACTTCATGGGGAAAATTTAGGGAGAATTAAGAGACCCAAACCTAGTTGGGTCATCCCAGAAACACACCTAACATTAAAGTTAATTACTCTACAACAGAGGCTGGCAAACTAGGGCCCCTAGGCCAAATCCATTCTGCCAGTTGCCTGTTCTGATAAATAAAGTTTTATTAGAAGACAGCTACACCCATTTACTTACATATTGTCTGTGGTTGATTTCTTGTAGTAGGGGCAACAGAGCTGAGTGTTGCCTGCAAAGCCTAAGATATTTACTATCTGGCCCTTATAGAAATAGTTTGCCAACTTCTTTTCTATAATAAAACATTAAAAATGATCATATCTAGATTTTCTAAAGAAATTTATCTTTACAAAGAAATAAATCCAAATCTAGAATACTAACACAATTTTCATGCAGTTAACTTATTACATTAAAATAACTAGCTCTTCAGGCTACTGTAATCATCAATATCAAAATGTCAGCTGTGCTGTTTTAAACCTTTTGGTATCGTAACAACTCAAATGGGGTGGCCAGCATCCTGCCTTGTTTTTGTTTGTTTTTTATAACAATAACAAGCAACTTTTACCCACTCAATGAAAAAATGTAATGCATGAGTTTAGGGCATATTTAGGTATATCGGTTTATATGGTCATTTCCTCACACGAACTGTATATTTTTGAAGCAATATTATGGTTTTCTTCCTTCCCAGATGAGAAGATTCCAAAGAACTAAGCAACATCACTGTGTGAATTTTACTGAATGACTACATTTCAATTCAGAGTGAGCATGATTAAAATATTTCCTGGAATATTAAAATTTAGTAGTTACTACAATAGTTTTAAAAATGATATTATAATGTTTAAATAGAAGTACTGAGATGAAAAGATAATGCATTTCTATGTTCAACACTGATGTATATTAATAAGCCTAAATGCTTGTTATCAACATTACTTTGAGGCAAAACTTTTAAAGATTATGCTTCAACAGGTTCCATTATTACGGATTAAGTTTAATAACAACTTAAAATTTATAAAAATTCTACCAATATGTTATCCCCACATGAGCAGAACTGTCAACAACAGGCATATACCAGGATCGTACGAAGGTGGAGGAGGAGGAGGAAGCTTGCCCCCCTCTTTAAGGGCCTGGTCCAGGCCTTTAGCTGCTCTTATGGTGGCAATGAATTCCTCATGTTTTCTTCTCCAATTAGATGGTTTCTTTGGCGGTTCAGGCTATAAAAAAAACACACAATCAATTTTAGAACATTTTTTTACACTAAACTGAGATAAAACTTGAGGAAATGCCGTATCACTTTAAATATTCTCTTACCAGGAATTCTTAAATGATTTCCTTCCCAAATTTACAATTACAAAAAGAGAACTTAATGCAACTACGTTATATGTAATTTTTGAAATGCAATTTTAATTGTAATAGACACTAAATTGACTTCTCTAGGTGTCACATTGCATTTAAGTTCCCACTAAGATATTTTCTTGTTTTCCATAGTTCCTCCAATTGATTATGTTATCACACTTTTTGGGTTTTAATTGATTAGAGGTAAAAGGTAGTCCTCTCTGTGGTTCTCACTGGCTTTTCTCTTATAATGAGTAAGAGTGAGCATCTTTTCATGTAACTAAGAATCATTAGTATTGCCTTTCTGTGAACTGTTTATATGCCTGGTCAACTTATCTACTAGATGATTCGTCTTTTTTCTTTTTTTTCTTAAACAGTTTCCAGTAACTCTCTAAAGGAGACTAACCCCAACCCTCCCTAATAATCATGTCTGTATTTTTATCCTTTCAAAGAGTCTTCTGATGTGAAGAATTATTTTGTAAATGTAGTTTAATTTACAAATCTTTTCTTTATGATCTCTGGATTTGTAGTTACAGTTAACAAGGCCCAATCTTACCCCAAAGTAAAATGGGAATTCTCCATGTTTCCACCCAGAGCTTTCATGGTTTCATTTAAAATTTTAAATCTCTTACTCATTTGGAATTTATCCTGATGGGTGGTGTGACATATGGATTTCACTTTATTTTGTGTTTGTTAACATAGCTATGTAGCTGTCTCACCATTCTTTATTGACTTTTCTTCCCACTGAACTGGGACAATACTTTTACCATATTCTCTTTTGTATTTGAGCTTATTCTGAACTTTCCCTTTTGTTCCATTATTATGACTATCCTTGTGTCAATACTTGTTTTAAATATTGAGATTTTATGATATTTTAATATCTGGTAGGGTAGCTTACTTCATTCTGCTTCTTTTACTATCTTTTCTGGTTATCCTTGCATGATATTTTTTCATATGAACTTTAAAATTAGCTTGTCTGATTTTTTTAAAAAAGACTATTATAATTGTAAAAATGAAACATTATATTCATAATCAACTTAAGGAACTTAAAATCTTAATATGCTAAGTCTAACTATCCAAGAATATGAGATATATTTCCATTTGAAGAAGTGTTCATTTGTCTTTCAGTAGTATTTTAAATTATTCTTTGTGGAACTCATCCCTCTATTATCTTAAGGTTTATTGCTAAATATTTTATATTTGGTGTTTCTCTTTTATAAAGGGTATTTTCTTCATTTTTATGTTGAAATATAAAACCTAGTAGTTTCTGTATACTAATATTATATTTCATTACTTCACTGATTTCTCTTATTATTGGTAGTAATTTATCAGTTGATTCTTTTGGGTTTTCATCTCTTAATAATGGCAGTTTTCCAGTCCCTACACATCTAATTTCTTGTTATTTTCTATCAGCTAGTACCACACTGGTTAGAGATTAATCTTGTTCCTGACATTAATGGAATTACTTCTAAGTATCTTTCCATTAAACATGATGCTGGCTCTTGTGCTACCAGAGATTTATTTTGTCATATTATTGAAATTTCAACTATTCCTATTATGTCTTTATTTTTTAAATCAAGAATATAAGTTGAATCAACAAAGTCAAAACATGGTTCTTTAAAAACACTAATAAGGCAAAACTAATCAAAGAGAGAGAGAAACAGTGAAAGAGAATCAAATTACCAAGAATGCAAAATAGTACATGATCCAGTTCTTACAAACAAGAGAAAGAAAACATTATAAAAAAAACTTTGTGTTAAAAAATTTGATAGCCCTAACCGGTTTGGCTCAGTGGATAGAGCGTCGGACTGCGGACTGAAGGGTCCCGGGTTCGATTCCAGTCAAGGGCATGTACCTTGGTTGGGGGAACATCCTCGGTGGGGAGTGTGCAGGAGGCAGCTGAATCGATGTTTCTCTCTCATCGTTGTTTCTAACTCTCTCTCCCTCTGTAAAATATCAATAAAATATATTTTAAAAAAAATTTTTGATAATTAAGATGAATTGAACAATATCCTCAGCAAATACTACAAAACAGATACAAGAAACAGAAAATCACAATAGTTTTAAATATTTTTTAAATGAATCTATTATTTTAAAAAATCCACAAAGAAAACTCCTGGCCCAGATGTCTTCCCTACTGAATTCTTGCAGATATTTAAGAAAAATAACATCCAATCTTTTAAAAACTCTTTAAAAATATAGAAAACAAAAGAACAACTTTCTTACTAGTCTTACAAGAGCAAAACTCTGATTAAAAGAATAATTATAGTTCCACTTCTCTCATAAATATATATGTAAAATCTTAACTAAAGATACAAACATTTCCACGTTTGAGATGAGCGACTCTGACGTTTCGCACTTGATACTGAAATGTCTGATCACAACTCCAACGGGCCCCACAGTGAGCATCGCTCACCTACTGGTCAGGCTTGCTGCCCCCTTCTCCCTTTTTCACACAGTGTCTGTATCAGTGCTGAGCTAGTAGTTTTTTATTGCTCGACGTGAGTTAGGGTTTCTTCTGTTCAGCTATTTATAAGAGGTTTTAGGGAGGAGAGGCCCAGGGTAGCCTTCCAGGCTAAACATACCAATAGCTCCCTTCTCTGTTGGCATCAGATACAGATGCAAATAAGGCCTCAAAGTGCGATTAGACATCCCCCTTCTGCTTCTCTAAAACAATGTGGGTCAAGAGGATTCCTGCTGCCAGCCACACTCCCTCACACAGGACACAGCCCTGAGTGGGCGCCGCGCCCTCAGAAAGGGTATTTTCCTTTTCTAGTGCTTTCTCAGAGTCTCTGCCACTAGTGGGGCCTCTTAACACTCTGCTTCTTCTCCCACCTCCTCCCTCCTGGCTTTTGTCCATTTCAGCCAGGCTCATTCCAGTCCCTGGCTACCCAATCCCCTGCAGCTCAGCCCAGTTCCTGCCAGCTGTAGTAAACAGGGATATAAACTTCCTGATATGCCCCTTAGCATCAAGGAGTCACCTGGAAGATGCCAGGTTGCCAGGTTCTGGGCCCTCGGCCCCCCAGCACTTCCTGCACTTCCTTTCTGGGGAGCTTCTCCTGGACCTCAGGTGCTTTGGGCAGTCCTTGCATTTGGTGGTCTATGGATTATACCTGCCTTTACTTTCCCCAAAAATGGATTTTGTATTTGCTTTGCTCCACTCTGCTTGTGATTTTGTAGGATTTCCTTAATACAGATAAAGATACTGAGAATTAAGCTACAATTTTCAAAATCTTCTAACATACTACTTCTCAAACTTTAATATGTGTATGACTCAAACATGGATTGGATTAAAATGCAGGTGCTGAATGAGTATGCATGAGTGGGACCTGAAACTCTGCATTTCTAACAAGTTCCAAAATGGTGCTGATATTATTGCTCTATGGACCACCATTTAAGTAGCAAGAATGTAAACTACTTAATGTAAATCAATGGCTGTACTTGCTTTTTTCTGAAGATTAAATTTTTAAGTATATAAACCCATATGAAAGACATAGGATAAAGATAACACTTAAGAGACTAGAGGCCCAATGCACAAAGACTCATGCAAGAATGGGCCTTCTTCCCCTGGCTGCCGGCACCGCCTTTTCTCCGGCCCGGAGCCCGCCGGCCCAGAGCCGCCTTTCTGCCTTGGTGACAACACAAGCGTTCCGCCTCACCCCAGCCGCTTGGCGCCTGCATATGCAAATTAACCCACCATCTTTGTTGGGTTAATTTGCATACTCACTCCTGATTGGCTAGTGGACATCATGAAGGTATGGTCAATTTGCATCTTTCTCTTTTATTAGTGTAGATTGCCATGGATAAATTTATGTAATCCCTATAATAATCCCATGAGATGGATGCTACAACTCCTATTACCATTTTACAGATAAATAGAAGTATGGATTAAGTAACTCACTCAACACAACATGCTAAATAACAGAACAGGGTTAAAATCAGGCAGTCTAACTCTTGGGCCTTTTTTACACCCACTATGTTATACTGCTCCCAGAGATTTCAGTAGTTTTTCTTCAAAGCTAATCAAAGCGAATACAATCATATATCTGGAAGGTGACTATGAAAAACTTCAAATAATGGTTTACCTTATTCAAAATTCACCAATATTCCCTTGAATAAATAGACAAAAATACAAAAATGAACATTCCATTTTTTCTATTACCCAAATGATTTTATCAGTAAGATTAATTGGCCCACAGGGAAATGTTTTGTTTCATTTTAAATCTTTATTGTTGAAAGTGTTACATAAGTTCCCTTTTTCCCACCCATTGATCCCCTCCAACCTGCTCCCAATCCCCACCCCAGATCTTCACCATCCTATTGTCTGTGTCCATGGTTTATGCATATATGCATACAAAGTCTTTGGTTGATTATCTCCCACCCACCCATCCTCCCCCACCTTCCCTCTGAGATTCCAAAATGTTTTTTGTACCACTGGGAGAAGTTATTACCACTGAAAGCAAGGTTGTTTCAAAGACCTATTCGATGAGATATTCAAATTTTGACTATTTCACTGAAATAATTCTTTAAAACTTTGTCAGACAAAGTATTTATGTGACTTATTCTTAGCAATATAAACTATCACAGTGATATTAAAGAGACATTATCATAGGAGATTCATTGCTTTGATAACAAGAAAGAAAAGAAGCTGTCAATGGCTATGTGAGGACAGTTGAGCAACTGATCAAAGTTTTTCCCAAAAGCATAATAAGATCACAAATACTGACAATCTATCAATCAAAATAATCAATCTCTATTATGCTAACATGTCTATAAATTATACCTTTACCTTTGTATACAGGGATTGCTCTACTGGTAAGAGAGACTTTAACACATTAAAGCATAGCCGAGGTAATTAACAGTGACTTAAAAGGAACATGGAGGTGGGCTTTTAATTATTTCCAGCCTACAGCTAAGCAAGTGACCCTCCAATGTTGAATAGCCTCACTGTAATAGTTGGAGTTGAGAGAGTAGTTTGGCCTCCCTCTTTCCGAAATCTAAAATAAATAAGTTTGTGATCATTTCTAAACTGAGAACACTACACAAAATTTTAGTTATTATTCAATACTAGAGGCCCGATCCACGAAATTCGTGCATTGGGGGAGGGGTGTCCCTCAGCCTGGCCTGTACCCTCTCGCAATCCGGGACCCCTTGGGGAATGTCCAACTACCAGTTTAGGCCCGATACCAGGGATCAGGCCTAAACCAGCAGTCGGACATCCCTCTTGCAATCTGGGACTGCTGGCTCCTAACCACTCACCTGCCTGCCTGTCTGATTGCCCCTAACCACCCTGCCTGCCTGCCTGATTACCCCTAACCATCCTGCCTGCCTGCCTGATCGCCCCTAACCGCTCACCTGCCTGCCTCATCATCCCTAACTGCTCGCCTGCCTACCTGATTGCCCCTGACCACCTCTGCTTCGGCCCCCGCCATAGCGGCTTCATCCAGAAGGTCATTCAGCTATCCAGTCTAATTAGCATATTAAGTTTTTATTATTATAGATTAGTATAACACATAATGATAATTTTTTCAATACATATACATAGCAGCAAGGCTCATACTATTCAAAGGTTATACAATTACCCTAGGTTTAAGAGGTTTTACTGTTGGAATATCAGTTCCTTCAGCTCTTTGTCTGCTTGAATCAAAAGTCTTCCGTTTTTTAGTGGCAGTTTTCTGGCAAATGGGTCCATGTTTTTTCTGTTAAGGTAAAGAAACACAATATATCATTTTCATTTCTACAGAAGGGAAGACTTTGAATTGTCAGTTTAAAAACCTAAGATGAAATAAGCAATAAATAATACATAAATAAATAAGACATACCTTGCTTTGACTAAAATTGTTATAAAGCATATATAATGCATGCTATTAGTTATCTTTCTTACCATAAAAGGTATAGATAAAAACCCTTTCAAAATTTTGAGTTATTTAATATTCTCCCAGGTTCACATTGCTAAGAATAAGGGTAATAATGTCACTAAGTCAAAGCTATTTGAGTGGGGGAAAAGTTATTTTCATCATTAAACACCTAAAAATAAATACTAAAAAAAAAGTGTATGTGGAGAATGCATTTGTATTAGGATTACAAAATTGCTATAATCGAGGTAGTTCAGATTACTAAAGCTAACATGAAATAATAGGACAAAGTGGTCAGATTTGTGTCCCTGTGTCCTTCCTCCACAATTTCCCTTCTGGAACTCACATTTTCTGCCATTCCTTACCCAGGATTTTTCTTGAGCCTTCTAGTGCTCCACTCATACCGATATTTTTCTTAACATGATTGCCAACTCATTCATTCAATTATTCACATATTTATTCATTTTAAGAGCATTACAATAGAAGCTCTGTTAACTGACCTCCAATTAATCTACTGGATAAATAATCCCTCTGCGAAATAAAACATGTGGACTGATGACATCAGTGCATTAAATGCACTTTTTTCCTTTTTATATTTTGATAAACACTAACTGAACAGCTTAAACTGTTCAATAAGAGGAAACCTCCAAACTGGTTGGCTCAGTGTCCTGGAGCCTCTTATATTTTTCAATACACAATTAGTAATCTATTGTTGTACATACTTCTTTTCATTTGACAAACAAGCACTGTAATTATAGCTATTAGAATAAAATCTTTTAAGTATTAAGAAATATGGCTAGCAGGCAACTTAAACGTCTTTCGCATGTCAAAAGTATGTAGTGGTTGTCCCCAAAACTGAGGTATATGCCAGTTGTAGCTGTTACAGTGATCACATCATCTAATTAAATCTACTACATAAATAAATGAGGGCAAAAAAAGAACTTTTTTCCTATGGAAACTCAGGTGAATGCTTTGAAAATGATATGAAAAATAGTGAACTGATTTTTAAGAATCACTGAATTAAGTGTGGGAAAGCCAATTTTATACACACACACACACACACACACATACATACACTTTTTTTTTATTGATTTCAGAGAGGGAGGGGGAGAGAGAGAAACATCAAATGATGAGAGGGAATCACTGATCGGCTGCTTCCTACATGCCCCCCACTGGGGATCGAGCCTGCAACTCAGGCATGTGCCCTTGACGGGAATCGAACCTGGGACCTTTCAGTCCGCAGGCCGAAGCCCTATCCACTGAACCAAACCAGCTAGGGCAGGAAAGCCAATTTTAAAGAATTAAGAAGAGTTGTCATGTAAGAGGAGTCTGTAGTCAGACTGACATTTATGGATCATTAATTCCTCACTTTGCTTAAAAGAAACAAATTAAAAATATTAAGAGGATGAAAAATACTATATGGTAGAATTCTAATCAGACCCATATTCAAAGAAAAGTCTTTATATCAAAATATTAATAGATGTATATTTATATTTGAAAGTACAATAAAATATGTAATGTACATAGGCATTTTTTTCTTATTCTCTATTTAGATGGCTATTTTATAGTAAAATCAGTTAAAATTGCTTTTATTTGTATGTACTAAGTATCTAAAGAATGTGTAATATATTTTAGGTACACTTTTAATTGAAAACAATTTTTCTTTGGACTATTTCAAACGTCCATAACCACTGAGAAAATAGTGTAATGAACTCCCTTTTACTCATCACCCTGCTTCAACAATTACAAACCCTTTAGCTATCTTGTTCCATTTATCCCAGCTTTTTTCTGAAGCCAAACACTGTATCATTCTATACCTTTAAATACATTATTATACATTTCTAAGAGTTTTCTGTTTTATTTTTGTTAATATCCCCACAATGAGAGGAACACTTCAACACTTTAACAGAGAAGTTCTGAAGACCAATCAAACTCTGAAGGGATGAGAAGACATGGAAGGGAGACATGGATGGAACTGCTACTCTTGGACAAAGAACACCAGCCAGTATTTCTTCCAATTATTCCACAGAAGTTGTTTCTAGGAGAGTTGTCCAAAAGTATTGAATGACTACTGATCTATCACATCCCAAAGGAAGAAGGTACTCACTAATGCCACTGGAAAAAATGTTCTTCCACAAATCTTGCAAGGTAATAATTCTCCAACTTGAACACTTCCATTTTCTAAAACAGAAAAGAATTTACTCAATAGTATTGTATGTTCAAATTGTGAAGCTTCCAAGTTTTAATATCTTCTCTTAGCTTCTTATGTGTTATCAGTTCTTGTAAAAAATGTCGTTTCCTTTTAAATAAGCAACATCATCAATTAAAATGAACACCAGACTTAAGAGTTTATCAGTGGTCAACAAGGCCATGCCAAGTCCTGATTTAAAGATTACCAAATTGATATGTCAGAGGTATCTGGTTTACTTTTAACCAAATCAATTTATCATATTCTCTTAATTTATAGGATAGCTCCATTGTAAATTACTCAACTTTAAAATCAAATTTATTTGAAGGTTAATATTACATAGTATTAATCTTCAAAGCATTCAGAAACAACATTGGTGATCAATGAGCTGGTTTCCTGAGATAATCTCAGATAAAAAGAAACTTGTTGCCGAAACCGGTTTGGCTCAGTGGATGGAGCGTCAGCCTGCGGACTGAAGGGTCCCAGGTTCGATTCCGGTCAGAGGCATGTACCTGGGTTGCGGGCACATCCCCAGTGGGAGATGTGTAGGAGGCAGCTGATCGATGTTTCTCTGTCATCGATGTTTCTAACTCTCTATCTCTCTTACTTCCTCTCTGTAAAAAATCAATAAAATATATTTAAAAAAAAAAAAAAAAAGAAACTTGTTCTGTTTAACACCCTATAAAATAGGAAGTATAACGCTTTAAGGCAGTGGTTCTCAACCTTCCTAATGCCACGACCCTTTAATACAGTTCCTCATGTTGTGGTGACCCCCAACAATAAATTATTTTCGTTGCTACTTCATAACTGTAATTTTGCTACTGTTATGAATCATAATGTAAATATCTGATATGCAGGATGTATTTTCATTGTTACAAATTGAACATAATTAAAGCATAGTGATTAATCACAAAAACAATATGTAATTGAACCATAATCCGGGGAGACCAAGATGGCGGCGTAGGTAAACACCGGAGACCGCTGCCGCAAACAACCATTTCAAAAATACAACTAAAAGACTGAACGGACATCACCCAGAACCACAGGAAGGCTGGCTGAAGAGAGACTCTACAACTAGAAGGAAAGAGAACAGCAAATCGAGGCTCAGAGGCGGCGCAGTGTGGAAAATACAAAGGTACCGAGGTGCGCGCGCAAAGCGGGCTGGTGGCTGAGGGCTCGGTTGTCGTTTTCTGTCGGGAGTGAGTCTCAGACTCTGGGCTCCAGATCCGGGCGAGTCTCTAGGGACCCAGACTCAAACGGGAGAAGCGGGATTATCCGGCATCAGTTGGAACCTGAGGGCAACTTTCTCTCCGAGGTTTGCAGCGGCTGCCGGGGTTCTGAGAAGCAGAGCCTCTGGGAACGGGACTGAGCGTGGCCATAACTGCTCCCTCCGCCCGCCCTGTTGATCCCGCCCCGCCCAAACCCTGCGCACAGCCATTTGCCGATCGCCTCAGGCAAAGGCTGGATTAGCGCCTCCCCAGAAGGCAGACGTTTTCCGTACAGCTGATTCCTATAGCCAGCCGGCCTGGGGGTCAAATCCCTCTAGTGTTAACTACAACAATTAAGGCTTGGCTAGAACAAGACTGCGCACAGAGACCACAAGGGGGTGCACCAAGAAAGCATAAAAGATGCGGAGACAAAGAAACATGACAGAAATGGAGGATATGGAGCTAAGAATCGCAATTTTGAGGGCTTGCCATAAATTTGTGCAGAGCCTCACGAAAACTAATGAGACCCTCGATGCTACGATAAAGAAATTAGAAAGTAAGCATACACGGACTGAAATAAAGAATATTATACCCAATAGCAGACCAGAGGAGTACAATAATCAAACCAAAGATTCGACAAAAAACACCCAATTGGAAAAGCAAAATGAAAAAAGAATCCGAAAGTGTGAAGATAGTGTAAGGAGCCTCTGGGACAGCTTTAAGCGGACTAATATCAGAGTCATTGGAGTGCCAGAAGATGAGAGACAGCAAGATATTGAAAACCTATTTCAAGAAATAATGGCAGAAAACTTCCCCCACCTGGAGAAAGAAATGGACTTACAGGTCCAAGAAGCGCAGAGAACCCCAAACAAAAGGAATCCAAAGAGGACCACACCAAGATACATCATCATTAAAATGCCAAGAGCAAAAGACAAAGAGAAAATCTTAAAAGCAGCAAGAGAAAGAGGCTTAATTACCTACAAGGGAATACCCATACGACTGTCAGCTGATTTCTCAACAGAAACTTTGCAGGCCAGAAGGGAATGGCAAGAAATATTCCAAGTGCTGAATACCAAGAACCTACAACCAAGATTACTTTATCCAGCAAAGCTATCATTCAGAATTGAAGGTCAGATAAAGAGCTTCACAGATAAGGAAAAGCTAAAGGAGTTCATCACCGCCAAACCAGTATTATATGAAATGCTGAAAGGTATCCTTTAAGAAGAGGAAGAAGAAGAAAAAGGTAAAGATACAAATTATGAACAACAAACATGCATCTATCAACAAATGAATCTAAGAATCAAGTGAATAAATAACCTGATGTACAGAATGAACTGGTGATTATAATAGAATCAGGGACATAGAAAGGGAATAGACTGACTATTCTTGGGGGAAAAAGGGGTGTGGGAGATGCGGGAAGTGACTGGACAAAAATCATGCACCTATGGATGAACACAGTGGGTGGGGAGTGAGGGTGGAGGGTGGGGTGGGAGCTGGAAGGAGGGGAGTTATGGGGGGAAAAAAGAGGAACAAATGTAATAATCTGAACAATAAAGATTTAATTAAAAAAAAAAAAAAAACAATATGTAATTATACATGTGTTTTCCTATTGTCTTAGGCGACCCCTGTGAAAGGGTCGTTCGACCCCCAAAGGGGTCGCGACCCACAGGTTGAGAACTGCTGCTTTAAGGAAAAGATCACCTACTTACTATGCAAATTAGGCATATTATGTGAATTTTTCATTATTTTATACATATATTAAAATTCAATGGTCAAACAAGTTGAGATATTCTGACCTTACGGGCATAAACTGATTAAGACAGAAGTTGCTGCAACTTGTACTCAATCAAAAATTAATACAGCCCTGGCTGGGTGGCTCAGTTGGTTGGAGTGTTGTCCCATTCCATACACCAAAAGGCTGTGGGTTTGATTACCAGTCAGGGCACGTACCTGGGTTGCAGTTAGATCCCCCATCGGGGCACATGCTGGAGGCAACCAATCGAAGTTTCTCTCACACGTCAATTTTCTCACTCTCTCTCCTTTCCTCTCCCTCTAAAGTCAATTAAAAAAAAACAAAAACATTCCCTCAGGTGAGGATTTAAAAAAATTAATACATATATCATGTACTTTCATGCAACAAATTTTGTTATGAGAATGATAATAGAAACTACATTCTTTGGGATTCTACATAACTGAGTCAATTTGTCATTTTTATTATCTTTCAATATATCAAACCTAAATTTATTTCCATACCTGTAATTTTCTAAAAATTATACTTAAATGTATATCTTTACCATATTTTCTGCTGAATATTTCACTAATTATTACAATTCTTTTATCTACATCTATAAAAGGTTAATATGCTAAGTGTCCATCCAGGTAATGACATAACATAGCAACACCCGGCTTCCTCTCCCTAGCAACTACCCTCCTTGGAGTTTCTTCAGCCCAGGAATATGACTTGCTTTATAGCCAGGTGGAAACATTTTACACTGTAACCAAGTGTCTGTGAAGCATTTTCCCATGCCTCATCTCATTTGATCCTCACAGAAGTCCTGGAGTAGGTAGCTAGGAGTCTCTGCAGAATCCTATTTTCTTTTCATTAGCTGGGAAAACAGAGATTTAAAAAGCTTAGAAACTTGACCCAACTGAAAAGAAGTAAGAAATGGTGGACCTTGAAAATGACTTCAGGTTTTCTCACTGCGCAGAATATAGTCAAACACTGCTGCAATTAAATATTTTACCCTTTGTTCTCCCTGCGTGATCTACAATAATCATCTGCTTAGTGTTGATATTTATTGCTGTTATGCTGACAATTACCTGAAAGAGAAGTTGGGGTGCTTCACTGGGCTGGAAAAAGTTTAGTTAAATCAGAAAGCAGGTCTAATTAAGCAAGTTTATTCTGTATCTATAAAAGGCTAAGTTGACTCGCACATGCACGATGCATATAAAGCTCTCACTGGCCTATTGCACGCATGTGTTTTGATCTGTCATTGTTGATTGTGAATTTGGTTGACACTTCTATTATAGAGAAAGGGTGAATAGCAATATTAAAATATTTCTTCTAATTAATTTCCTTTCAATGTGCACGAATTCATGCACTGGGCCACTAGTCATATGTAAGACAAAGAAGTAACATAAATAAACTCATGCATAAAGTACAATTATGATCTCATATAATTTTTTCTTCATATATTTAGTGGGTTCACAAAAATGAATCAGAAGAATCAAGAGACATTGTTGGGAATACAATCAAACAGCAACAGAGGAACTGGTTTGTTCTCTCTTCTCCTAACAGTCCACTGCCCTATTTTAGTAGTTGATAGTGACTATTTGTCACCTCAGATGGAGGCAATGTCTATGTTGGCAGTTAAGCAGTGGACAATACAAAAGCAAAGCTAAGATCTGCCTGATTTGTCCTTCTCCAATACCAGAAGCCAGGTTATTTAGGGCGAGCAATTCCATTTATCTGGATCACTTAATTCAGGTTGCCAGATAAAATACACTAGGTACATTAAAATAAAAATGTCTTCACAATGATGGTCAAAATGATACCACATGCTGCATAATCTCTTTAGCTTGCTTATTTATAGTTTTCATGTATTCCTTTAAGTTCTAAGTAATCACTTTAAAAATTCATCAACCCTAAATGTTAAAAAGTATCATATATTTTACTTGCTTCAAAGTGCATTTTAGTATCTGCTTGTTGAATAAATGACAAAGCAAAATCTTATAAAAACTAATTCAACTCCTGGGATTAATTCCTACAAATTATCAAACATGTTCAAATTGTCTTTAAAGAAAAAGAAAATTATTATCACTAAGACATTTTTTAAAAAGCATTAAAGAAAAAGAACTTAAAACAATTATCTCAAAAAAGAAAAAAATATAATTACTTCATTCAAAATAAAGATATATAAATTTATAATTTCTTTTATTAGCTGGTCTTAGGGAATAGCCTTTAAGGGATGATTAATCATATAGGCAGCCTCCATTTAATTAGGATATAATACCTATTCAATCTACCTTAAAATTTAAAGAGGATCAACTGAGATGTTACATATAAAAATGCTTCACAACCAATGAAATAAAAAAATACTACTCTCCAGGGCATGCAGGCAAACTCCACTACTCCCTCCTGAATAGCAAAAGCTAGCAGATTTTGCAGCTTATAAAAATACAGTAGAGATAACATTCAGGGGATGATTATTACAGCAAAGAGCAAACAGTGTGCAAGGAAGCACTCAAACTAATGGACAGAACCAAGCATATAAAGTACTTTAATATTCTAAAACACTCAAGAAGCCAACCTCGCCTTACAAAATTGATCCTACACACATTACTGATTCTGTTATGAGTTGCTGTATTTAGCAACTTCAAAACCTGCATGATAATAAGGTTTGAAATGATATCTTTACATAATACTATTATATAGGTGATGTGAAATAATATGCTAACTAAAATAGTTATCAAATTCTAAAATGTATACATTTTAAAACCAGGAGAGAGCATTTTCAAGAGAAAAGAAGTCCTGGAAACGAAGAACAGTGCGGGTCTCTGTGTGGCATGTCTGCCTCTTCACCATCTGAATCCAGCCTTTAAAACTCAACAAGCCTCCCCGCTTTTGAGGCCATGGCATCTGTTATATCAACTTTCTTGATACAACCCTCTGTATTACTTCCAGTTTGACAATCTTTACTGTCTCACAGGATTTCCCTTTTCCAGCTCATCCTAGATTTCAACGTTCACACTTAACCTACTCAACACATAACCTTCACCTCCATTCCACTTCCAGCAAAAGCACCAAGGGTCCTCCTCTGGACTCTCAAAATACACAAGCTCCCTCCAATCACAAACCTTCTACTGCTCTCTAAAACACTCTCCATCTCAGAGTAACTTACATGTTCTTGATAACCTGACTCCGGCTGCATGTCCCTTTCTACCTAGTCTGAACCTGACTAGTCATTTCCACTACTTTGACCAATCATCCTCATATTCTTTGCTCCATAGTCTAATGTTTGGAAAATTCTAGATGAAACAAATGGGTTTTCTTAGAACAGAACTTTCTCAGTCTTAAAAAAAGGATTTAGTATGCTGTTATTTCCCCAACAGAAACCATTTTTTCCCCTCTCCTCCCAGAGATATTGAGGACCAATGTCCAGAGTAGCACATTTCTGGAAACACATTTACTGACTAGTTCCTCCTTACTATCTCTCATTCACTCCCTAACTACACTGCAGGCAAATTTTATTAGGTCTAATCACTGTATTAAAATGGATCCACTTGTTGATTCAACAAGGACATACTTAATGTCTATTCTAACCCATGTTTTTTCCGATCTGAAGCTAAGCAGAGTTTGAGCTGGTCAGTACTTAGACCTCGAGGAGTATCAGGGGTCACAGGCTTTTTTCTGGCACATAATGAGTATTAGTTTCTCCCCTATTGCCCTTTCTTGACAATGTTTAAACCTCTCCAATTTCCCTTCCTGCTCAAACCTATAGCATCTGTTCTGCCCAAGTTTCTTTCTTCATCTCGTTAAATATAGCTTTCCCGGGTGAATGCATCCATTTGCTATCTTTGCTATGCAGATGACTACTAAACTAAAAACTCCAGAGAGATACTTCCAAATACCTATGAGACTTTTCCACCAGATATCCCCAAAGTATTGCACAAATACATCTGGAAAGCCACAAACTCATTACCTCATCTTCCAAACTTGGCCTTCTTCTTGGTTAAAGACATTAATACTACTTCTTAGTCCAAGCTAGAAAGCTGCTTTTGCTTTATCTTTGATTCCTGTTCCCTCTCACATCCAGCAGTCATATCTCATCTTTCCAGCTCAGAAATGTCTTCTAATCTATCATTTTTAATTCCTGCTTTTTTCTTAGTTCAAATTCTCATCATATATGTATTTTCAGCCTCTCCCTTCTCCTACTATCCTCCTGCTATGGTTATCTAGTGGGATTGCCCCCAGTCACTTCTAAGCACCCTGTTATATCTATACTGAACTACTCTTAACACACTCCTGTGGTTTTACCCACCCAATAAACAAGTACTGAGGGGGCCTATGTAGTAGGCACTTCGCTAAACGCTTTATATATATTATGTCATTTAATAATATACGTCAGGCAGATTGGCTTTTAATAACTCCATTTTTTATAGCTGAGGAAACTGAGGTTCAGGTACAAATCATAGAGCTGGAAAGAAACAAAGCTAGGATCCAAGCACAGGCCTCTCCAACACATTGGTTATTAAAATACCTAGCGTCCAACTGAGCACCAAAAAACAATGAATGCCAGCTATGTTAATAAAGGTAAGAATAAGTCAGTAAACTAATATGTGTTTAGACTAGGGAGAAACAAAACAAAAAAGAACTCTGATGAGACAGGATGGCTGCAGATGAAAAGCTTATGAGAGACTGGAACTGTCCTGAGTCTAGAACTACCTCTATTGCCCTTAGATACACCTACTGGTGACAAGATTTAGGTGAAGAGGAAGTAAAGGCTTTGCTCTAATTATCCACACAATTCAAAAGTGCTCAGATATAGTTTATAAAAAAATCATGAGAAAGCATTGGTATTGAAATACATCGGTTTTGAAACACAGTGTTCATAATAGCTCATCTCTTGACACTCCCAGAAACATAAAGGTCCAGGAAAACAAAAAATAATATAAGTGATATAAGATGCACATGCAAAAAAAGTTACAAGAGTACGACAACGAAATTTTTCAGGGGTCCATATATTTTCTGGTTTTACCATCGAGATTAGCCTGATAACTGATTTCAACTAGAAACACTGGTCTAATGCCAACAGTGCAATATTTGCTCAATTACTATGATGTGTTAAGCAAACTCCTAAAATGTTCTACTGGATACAGCAATATAATGCTTATTAGACAACTCCAAGATACTAGACATTAACTTTCAATAGAGCAAAAAAAATTATCTGTCATTGTATCAATATTTATTAAATGAAGACATAGATGAAATTACTGAGTGGTAACCTTAAGACTCAAAGTTTTGATCTTGGCAAAGTGTAACTTAAAAGGGACTGATTTTTTTTAAAAGAAGAAAAAAAAGGCACTGTCCTAACTTCAACAAGACTCTCAGCTTTTATTAGTATAAACCATTTGAAATAATGAGTATTCAATTGTTTTGCCCTATGAAAAGAACAAAAACATCAAATGAGGAGTAAAGAGCAAATAATGTTTAATATGTTGCATCAAACCTGAGCCCATAACATACTATACATATAACATCAGAATTCATGCATTTCTCCACCCATGTAAGTGAGTATTATAATAGGTTTTCATTATATTTTAAAAGCATTCTTAGTAAGATTTCAATAGTAATGTCTTGGCACTGCTAAAATATAAAGTTTGCCCAGCTGGTGTGCTCAGTGATTAAGCATCAACCTATGAACCAGGAGGTCATGGTTTGATTCCCAGTCAGGGCACATGCCTGGGTTTCAGCTCCATCACCAGTGGGAAGCATGCAGGAGGCAGCTGATTAATGATTCTCTCTCATCAATGATGTTTCTATCTCTCTTCCCTCTCCCTTCCCCTCTGAAATCAAAAAAAACATATCTTTAAAAAATGAATATATATATATATATATTTTTTTTTTTTTTCACTAAAATGTAGGCTCAATGAGAGCAGGATTTTGACTTTTTTTTTTTTTTTTTTGGCTTCATCTCAGGGTCTAAAATAGTGCCTATCATAGACACTTATCTAACAAGTATTTATTGACTCTGTCTTAGGTGCTTAGCATATATGTGAAAAATCAAATGAAGATCTTTGCCTGTATTACAAATGTTATTCAACATAAATGTTATTCAAAATAAAAATCTGCAGAGAAACTGTTCTAGGCACTTTTACGTGTATTATGATAACCTTGTGAGAATTCCAGAACCCAAGATCCTACTGTGCTATAATATTACCTACCACCTTTTAACGTTCATTAAAAAAAAAAATCTGCCTCCAGGAGTCCTCTAAACAAAAGTATCTTGAAAGTAAGTATTGTCACTATAATTTTTATTTCATAGAAACTTGAATGATCTGCCCAAAATGACTTAAATAAGCAAAGAACAAGACCTTCATCTGTTATATACTGCAGCTGCCCACAAACAGGCATTTATCAGAATTCTTGGTTCTTATCCTTCAGGTGTTTCCTATGCATCTTCCAATTCCCAGGCTATCCTTCATCAGAAGGATTAACCACAATTTGAAAAGGAATCTTGAAACTGTTGTTGCCAATGCTAGTTGGGTGTTTTCCTCCTTTGTTGTTTTTAGGCAAATGCTATATTACAGAAGATAAAATGGGTAAAAAGAATAGAGGGGGGGGGAAAGGGAAAGAAGTGGAAACAAAGGACAATCCGGAATCATGGTTACAGCACAAAGATAAACCCAAGATAAGGCATCAATGTGGGCTCTTCTGCACGAGTGGAGTCGTCGCGAATAAGCCCCGGACGCCTCCTGGTCATCTATTGTCCCGGCTCTCAAGCTGGCCGGGGCCACTTCCTTGGAAGATGCTCTTGGCATCCTTCCCTGAAGATGCTGTGGAGACGGACAAGCGGTCACCTAGGACCACTGGCCCGGGGAAGTGTCAGCAGCTCGCGGAGGGAGACACACCCAGGGCCCCCGGCAAGCGCCGGCGGTGGCGAGGCTGTGGACACTCGCGGCGGGTCCACTTTGCAAGGAAAATGAAATCGGGCCGGAGGCTGTGATCCCCAGTAGGGCAGCAGGAGTCCGGCAAGCCCAGAAAATGGTCGGAAGGGACTCGCAGGCGTGCGCCAGCGGCAAATCAGGCTCCGGGTGGAAACCTCGGCTGAAGACCACACCAGGGGGGAGCCTGAAGGTCATCAGCCCCACAGCGTCCGGGCTGTCGGCTCCCGCCTGCCCGCCTAGGCCTGCGGAGGCACCAAGGGGTCCGCTCCAGACCTGACCTCGCCTCGTCAGTACCAGCGTCCAGGAACCCGCAACTGTCCCGGGCCCGCTCCAGCGGCCCGGCCCGCACCCCCTCCCCCTCACCTTCCAGTCCCTCCATCGCGCCGCCGCCTCGGGCTCCGGGACACTCCTCGGGCAGCGCCCGCCGCCGCCCAGCTCCCCAGCTCTCGCTGTAGCAACGCGGCCGCGCCTCCCACCCGCTAACATCCCGGGCTCCCATTGGCTGGCACTGGGGGCGGGGCTTAGCGGAGGCGGGGCTTGGGGCGCACCTCCAGCAGCCGCCGCCGCCGAGCTGCTTCCCGCCGGCTGGCGTCCTGGCGATCGGGCCGTAAACCTAACCCCGTGGGGGGCCTTCGCCGCCCAGCTCTGCCTTTGTTCCTCTCCAGCCTCGTTGCCCGCACAACTTGACCTCCTGTTCACACGATCTCGGCACCGCATGGGCTCCGCGGCGCCCGCGCCTCGAGCAGTCCGTGCAGTTCTGTGTTCCCGCCGCCCCCCTGAGGTCTGTTTCAGCCCACAAGCTAACCGGGCGCACGTCCTGCACGTGGCACACTCTCCATTTTCCGCCTTGTGGGCGCAGGGTTTGCCCGGAGAGCATTCCCTAGTCGCTATCGCACAGCCTTCTGAGCTGAGCCACCTCTTCCTCAGGTCCCCTTTTCTGTCCGGAATGCAGAGCTGAGATTTAGGGAGCACCTGAAAGCAGCTCCCTCACCTGCACTTCCTCTCGGCCACCCGGCCCTCCACCTTATCTCCCTTGAGCTCAGGAAGCCTGCTGGCCGCACCACTAATGGGGCAGCACGCACACTAAGTTAAAGGGGCCACTGATTTGCACCTGACGAATGAGGCCTGTGGCTATCGATCATAACCAACTGGGAATGAAGGTGTCGACCCCCTAGAAGGGCTGGGCCTGCCAAAATGGACTCCTTGTGGTTCACTGGGCCCAATTGGAACAATCAGACCTAGCAGGCATAGTTTGCAGAGAGCTCTCCTAAGGTGCATCTTCAACCCTAGCTGCACAGCAGTGTCCTCATATTTGCATCTTCACTGGCCACTCAGAGTGGCTCCGGAAAGACCAATCATGATGTGCAGTTCTGACCAATCAGGACAGTGCTCCCTGGACCAATCAAGCTGCAAATCTAGACTTCATTTGCATAAAAGTGGACCAATTAGGGACCAGGGCGCAGAGCCCACTTTCCAGGGTTTCCACCTGAAGCTGGGATTCCCCGGGAAAGCGCAGAACTGCATTTCCCAATGTGGAGGCTGTGTTTCCCTAGTTTGCACACTGTGCGTGCCAGACTGGGGACACCTGTTGGCACTGGGTTGGTGCAGCTAACTTGTTGACAAAGGGAACTTCAAATCTAGCTAAGACCTTTGCTTAACAGTTTAACACATATCACCAGAACTACATTTCTGAGAAAATTTGATGTGGCAGAGATAAATCATATTGCTTGTTAACTTTAGTATATCTACTGTGAAGTTATGTTTTAATATTATTTTCACAACAAATCGTACATTGATTTTTCTCATTAATCTATTTCATTGGAAATTTTTGACATTACATCTAACTTTGTTTGCTGTGAAAAGTGTGTAACTTACAAATAGTATGGATCTTAAGTAGCCTTTAGGAAGCAAAAGTCCTATTGTACTTGTACATTCAAATGAAAGTATTATAAACACACACTTGAGGGGGACATCGGCTTTTACTGGGAAGGTGCTCTAAGTGCATTTGAATGTGGTCTGGTCCATCTCTTACCTGCAGTCACATAAGGGAAACTTCAGCCATGCCTGTCTAGACTCCTGCTCTTCCCCAGGTCCTGCTCCCATTCTCCTGCTCCTCTGAAATCTGAGATCCTGGCCTTAGTTGGCCAAACCGCAATCATGCTGGCCACTTAACACCCCTCCCTATCCATACCCCCACCCCCAACTTAGTGTGGAAAGGCCCCTTTCTCGGTGCTGCTAAGACAAAGTTAGAATTGGGGGAGTGGTAACCTTAAAATTAGCACTAACGAAGAAAAAAAGCACACATAGAAGAAAAGACAAAGATAAAGAGGCAGTTTACAAATTACAAGTTCTTGGACTGATGTCAAGACAGAGTTTGAATTAGTTGACTCACACCTTATTGGGCATAAAAGCTATAGTAACAACAAAACAATAATAATGATGACAATTTTAAAAATCACATTAGGCATGTTTTACGTCTTTTTCGTATATTTACTTATTTCATCTTAAAAATAGTTCTACAAATAGGCACAGTAAACCCTTGATTTAGCGAACCTCGATTTCACAGACTTTGGATTTCATGGACAACATTTCTGGCCCATATTTCATATGTGAAAATTAACACCCTGTTAATTTTAAAATGCTTTTAAGCAAGATTGCTTATAATTAAATTAACAGGTTGTTTTTGTTATTATTTTGTTATAAATGAACTGTTACTTTGAACAACTTTTAGAAAATATTGCTTATCTACAACCATAGTCTACATTTTTTTTTTTAAATACATTTTATTGATTTTTTACAGAGAGGAAGGGAGAGAGATAGAGAGTTAGAAACATCGATGAGAGAGAAACATCCATCAGCTGCCTCCTGCACATCGCCTACTGGGGATGTGCCTGCAACCCAGGTACATGCCCTTGACCGGAATCGAACCTGGGACCTTTCAGTCCGCAGGCCGACGCTCTATCCACTGAGCCAAACTGGTTTCGGCCATAGTCTACATATTTAAATCCAAGTGTCACTGCTTGTAAACAATGTTCTGGGAATGATTAGTACCTGATCACACTGCATCTGGAGTAGTAATTGGTTCTGCTGTCCCATGGCCTGGCTTTCTGCAGCAGCATTAACCCAAAGGCCAATGTTCCCACATGTGCTAAGCCACACCCCACTCTGTGCATTTGTTTACTCCCAGGGACTGGTGAATGCATGCATTTACTAGACTTATTCACTGTAAATTTAAAATTACTGCAATACATCTAGAAAACTTTGTGAAATTAATCTTTTCATACATACTTAATTTAATTACACAAACATGTGTGCATAAGTGAAAACAGGTAATCTAATTTGTCAAATTTTTAACATTTGCATTTGGAAAACCTACTTTATTATATAACTAGAGGCCCAGTGCACAAAAATTTTTGCACTTGGGGGGGGGGGGCGGCATCCCTCAGCCCAGCCTATGCCCTCTTGCAGTCTGGGACCCCTCGGAGGATGTCCACCTGCTGGCTTAGGCCCGCTCCCTGGGGGATCAGGCCCAAGCTGGCAGTCAGACATCCCTCTGGCAGCCCGGCAGCCCTCGGGGGATGTCCACTTGCCAACAGGGAGCAGACCTAAGCTGCAGTCGGACATCCTTAGTGCTGCTGAGGAGACAGGAGAGGCTTCCGCCACCACCACTGTGCTGGCAGCCATCAGCCTGGCTTGTGGCTGAGCAGAGCTCCCCCTGTGGGAGCGCACTGACCACCAGGGGGCAGCTCCTGCATTGAGCTTCTGCCCCCTGGTGGTCTGTGAGTGTCATAGTGGCCAGTCATTCCCAGTCGTTCTGCTGTTAGGGTCAATTTGCATATTACCCTTTTATTATATAGAATAGAGGCCTGGTGCACGGGTGGGGGCCAACTGGTTTGCCCTGAAGGGTGTCCTGGATCAGGGTGGGGATCCCGCTGGGGTGCCTGGCCAGCCTGGGTGAGGGGCTGATGGCTGTTTTCAGACTGACCAAGCCCCCCGGCGACCGAAGCTCCCAGCCTTTCCTTTTTTTGTTGTTTTTTTTAATTCGCTCCAGCTCCGTGGCCATGGCGACTGGAAGCAGGTATCTGGGGTTTATTTACCTTGTATAATTGAAACTTTGTTGCCTTGAGAGGAGTCAGCAGCCGGCCAGGAAGCTTGGCTTCTTCCATCATTGGGGCAACCAAGTCTCCTGCTTGCTCCAGCTCCGTGGCTACCGGCCGCCATCTTGGTTGGGTCAATTTGCATATAGTCGCTCTGATTGGCTGGTGGGCATGGCTTAAGGCGTAGCAAAAGTACGGTCAATTTGCATGTTTGTCTATTAGGTAAGATGGTCTTTAGGCTTTAACAGACACCCCCTACCTGAATTATTAGTCTGTGATATCAAGGTTTTACTGTAATTTTCATTGTTTTTAGAATGAAAGTCTTCATTTTCTAGATATCTCGGAGAGATTACATTTTTTCGCTGCTGTTTATACTACTGAATGTTAGCTTGTATTTAAACTCTGGTCTGGCTGATTCTACCTTATGACAATTTCATGGGATTCCTCACCTCCTTCCTCATCTTGCATTCTAGCTGCCTTGAATGTAAAGCCAAATGTTCAGATATGCTATTTAGGTACTATTTGGGTAGTCATTACTCCTGTGGATCTTAATTCTCTAAACCATGCCTGCTAATTTCCTTTGCAGGATTGGGCTCCCAGCACTTCAATGCTACAACTACCCTGGCTGCTGCACCTTTTCTCTGGCCTGGATCCTGGGTGCAGAGGACAATATCCTATCTGCTGTCCTGAGTTCCTTCCTCTGCTTCCTACGGGCGTGGTCTGAGAGTCTTTCTCGTCTTAGTGTTTTCTTCTGAGTTTACATCTCCTCTGATTCGTTCCATTTTTCTGATGTATTCATTCAACAAATATTTGTTGAGCACCAATAATGTTTTAGGCCCTTTTGTTACTAGCCAGTTACAAAAATGAATGAAGCTCAGTTTCTTCTCTTATGTTCCTAAGTTCTTTCCTGTTCATATTTTTAGCTGCCAAGTTATCTTTGTAATTGATAATAACATTCCTAGATGAATATGTATTAAAGATCTTCCCACATCCTTCTACAAAAAAAGGAAGCAAAGGTTCAGAGATAGTTACTGACTCAACCCAGATCCCAAGACTAGCAAGTAGCTGAAATAGATATTATAACCTTTTCTTATTATACTAGAGGCCCGATGCACAAAATTCATACAAGGGGTTTGGCCCCCCCGCTGCTGCCATGGCAGCCTCTACCTCTGCCCCCGCCCGCCGCAACTTTGGTCCGGAAGGATGTCCGGAAGGAGGTCCAGGCTAATTGGCGTATTACGCTTTTATTATTATAGATCATTCATCCCACTTTGCCTTCTTTTCCATTCAATCACCATTCCCTGGAGCCAGTCCACATCTTTACTTCACCTTCCAAAGGGCTGAGCAAGCTACATATATCTTCTGTTTCAAAGCTCCAGCCTCCTGTTGTTCTTACACAAAGATCAATTTCCCTTTCAGAGACAACCTTTGGCTCTCATTCAAATTGCGAAACACAGCTAAATGAGATTTTCAATCTCAGTGAGAATCTTATGGAAGTTTATCAACTCTGCTACGTGCTGTGTCTCTTCCTTCCACAGCCTATAGAGGAATAACCCATCACAATTTAGTATGTAAAAATGAGTTCATACATTTAATAATCATAACAAGATGATAATTTTTATCAAAAATAAAAGAAACATATTTCCCTTAAAGGTGGGGAGAATGAGCTGTTTAATAGTGATTGAGGAAGCACCTTGAGTTGGCTCTTAGCTTTATTTTGTAGATTGAAGTAAAAACAAAATTCTTTGAGTGTTCAGGGAAATTTTAGTGATAGTCCTGAAGAAGAAAACAGCAAGAGAAGAAAAAATAGAGGAACCTAAAGCAAAGTTCATCTCCTTCATTGGTTGGAGGGCTACTCCACTCACAGTGTGATAGATGATCCTGTCTTTCTCCAGGAGGAACCCTCGTCCTCCTCAAAACTAATCTCCAGCTGCAAAAGGAGACATTTTATCGGCCTTCAGGTATGATCCCACCCCCCATACCTTGCCACCACAATTCCAAATCTCAACTGAAAATCTATGAATCCAAATACTTACTGAGATCCTCCTATGTACACAACAATGTTCTTCTCTCACAGGAAGCTCCAAATATGTTTCTCTGGTCCCTAGGAAGTTAACAACTAGTAGTGAAAGCCCGGGGAGAAGACATAATAAGGAGCAATAGGGAACAATGTATTTGATATATTATTAAGACTTAGAGCAATTGGTTTCAGAAAGACATTTACATCAGTGGAACAGTTCAAAATGTTTTATAGATATGTAGAACTTAAATTGTGTCTTGAAGGGTGTTATTGGATAGGTATAGATTCCTGAGGATGATAGAATGATGGTCTAAGTCTCCTTAAAAAATAATGCAAGCCTGTCACGTTCTGGGACAGTCAGTAAAGAAACAAGGAGACTATTAATATATTTTTTTGTTTATTTTTTTTCCTGGTTTAAATTACAAAGTGCAAGCATAGTTATATAACTTATAGTTTTTCAATCTCAGATGCAGGTTGTTAAATTAATAATACTTTCTAGGATATAGCACATACATTAACTGTCCATGCAAACACATCTCCTTTTTTTTCATTTCATTACTTTTCCTTTCATCCTTCATTTTAACTCTATTTATCAGCCTCCTCACTACTAGCACCATTATATTGTGTTTAAGCTCTAAGCTCACAGATATATGTGGTTCCTTGAAACATGTATAGTACTATTTTATATATGCATTGCTTTTTAATTTATATACATGACAGTTTTACTACAGCCTTCATTCAGTTTGTATTCTTAAATAAATATTCATTTAGGGATTCACTCATGCTGCTCCATGTAACACTAGCTTATTGTCTCTGAATGCTCGACTGTATTTTACCCACCACATTTTATTTACCTATTTCTGCAGTGATGGGTACTCAGCTGCCTCTACCTGCTACCACAATGAACATCTTTGTGCCTATCCCCTTATGAACCTGGGCTCGAGTTTCTCTGGGATGCATCCCTGGAACGGATTACTGGATCACGTTCGCTTCCAGTAAGTATGCCCAGATGGCTCTCTACAATGGCTGTGCTAGTGTGTACTCCCATCAGCGATGTGCAAGAGGGCCCATCTTCCTGTCTCACCAATAGCTGGCTTACTGCTAATTTTTACCAATCGGTCGAAAGTCAAGAGTTGGGAATCCCTTCATATACTTGCTCATTCAGATTTGGCTTTCAATGAATTGCTTAGTTTTATCCATATTTTATATTAAGATTCTCATCTTTTTTTATGGATTTATACATCTCTTATATGTCCTAGATATTAGCCTCTTGCTAATTGTGATTAAACATTTTTTCCAGTTTGTCAAATGTTTGATCACTTTGTTTATGATGCCTTTCATTGAACAGAAATCCTTAACTTTAATTCTATTGTCCATCAATATATTTTCTTTAAAAATTGTGCATTTGAGTTTTTATTAAAGTTTTCTTCACCTCAAGATAATAAGGGTATTTGCTTACACATTTTCCTATTACTATAGCCAAACTTGATCCTAAGAAAACAGAGACAATTTAGACACAAGCCCAAAATCACAATAAAAATATTTTACTTTTGTTATTGAGTAACTCTAAAAATTCAGATAGATTCCCATGCCCAGACTGTTTGAGAAGTTGTGAATTTTTAGCTTTATTGAGGAAAGCCAAGTACTTTCAGCTGCTCCTTTTCCCACCTGGAGGAAGAGATGCAGAAAAAAAGACAAAATATCAAGAATCCTTCCCCTTTCCCCCCTTTACTCCTTGTTATTAATCATAGCAGCTTCCTGGGGCCTTTTTTAAAATATATTTATATTGATTCCAGAGAGGAAGGGAGAGGGAGAGATAGAAACATCAATGATGAGAGACAATCATTGATCTGCTGCCTCCTGCACCACCACCACCACCACCACCACCACCCAGACACCCCCTGGGGATCAAGCAGGCAACCAACCCCACAACCTAGGCATGTGCCCTGACCAGGAACTGAACCATGACTCCCTGGTTCATAGGTCAAAGCTCAACCATGGACCCACACCAGCCGGGCTTCCCACGCCTTTAAAAGAGTTTCCTTAAAATGTTGTATTGCAAATAAGTATTATATAATGTTAGTGATGTCAGGGTATTTATACTAAGGACAAAGAAAGAAAATTCTCCTATTATAAATCGCCTTAATGAATATCTTCACACTTCTTTACAATTTTAAAGCTTTATGGCTCTGTTTGTAAAAACAATTAAATATTATCCGTTCTGCAGTTACCTTTTAATGGAAATGGCAGTGAGAATTCACCCTATGAACACCTGCTAATTACTAGTATAATTGATTACTTGGTTTTGCCTTATGAACAAACAAGAAAAAGTGGAAAATCAAAGCTCTAATTTTCATTGTAGATACACATGTATTTAGAATTACCTGCCTAGGGCAAAGCCCTGGCCAGGTGGCTCAGTTGGTTGGAGTGTCATCCCACACACCAATAGAATTACCTGCCATTAACTATACAAAAGCCCACTTTTGCAGACCTGTCTTTCCAGAAAAATTCCTTGCTTGCAGTTTTACATTGAAAGTATAAGATTCTAGTTGCTCCCTTCTTACTTAGAATGTATACCAGAATTATAAATTTGGTAAATTGTCAATCTTATCATATGAATCCAACAATTGCTTGCTGTTTCCAATAAACATAGAGTTGCGGAAGCCTATGTACATTTCTGTTTCTTAGCAGCTAACAGACCATCAACAAAACAGAAATAGGAGTCTCCTCTGGCTCTGTTTTCAAACACAATAAAGTTTATATTTCTGTAAGAAAGAGGAATTTCAGATAATAAAATATGAATATTCCTAAGAACTTAGTTTACCTATAATTCAAGAAGCACCAGTTTTCCAAGAATTTGAATACTATGAAAGATTATAGTGGATGTCAGTCAGTCCTTCTTTGAAAATTCAGAGAGCTCTCACCACCTTTGCAGAAGCTGTTATTGTTATTTAGTCATTGATGTTGTCGATTGCATCAATAGCAGGCAGTTATTGCCGTCTCTAATTGCCTTTTCTGGAAGGTGCAACCAGCCTTGGCTAATGAGAATGTTGGCTGATAACCCACAGCTACTCCATTCCCTAAAGAACTGCCCTTCTTATAAACAGTGCTGCCATCCTGAGAGTTGCGGCCTCATCATCAGGAGGGCAGCTCATAGCCAATGACTGACTGACCCCGGGACATGGCAGGCCAGCCTTTGACTCAAGGTGGGCTGACACTTGCCTTTCTTCTCTGCTGCCCTAACCTGCTTCCCTCACTCAGAGGAGCCACCTCTAACAGTCTCTCTCACAAGAAGCCCCCTCTGCAATCTCTGCTTCCAGGGAACGTGACCTAAGCCCACGTTATAGATGCATAGTCATGCCCATCTAATGACCTCGTGCTGCTATCCAAAGCGATTCCAGCCTGTGCCCAGCTGTGCTTGAGTTGATAACAACTACATTGGATAGCATGATTTATTCAGTGCTTTTGAGAATTTCTCTACATTTTCATAGGGCATTGACCGTTTTGAGAAAGTTTAACACTTCGCCAATGATGTTCAAAAAATACTTGCTAAATTACTGAATAGATATGAGTGAATGGTGTGGTATTCACAGTTCTTTTCCGTGGGCAGAGAGGTTTTATTTAACACATATGTCTATGATTAATATGTTACTATGCATACCGTTTCCCATATAGTCTTATGTGGTTGGTTGGCTAAAGGACTTCTGCTGGCCCTTTGCCCTTCAGGCTGTAATTATGTCTCGTTATTTGCAAATTTTTACATAGTTTAGCCCTAGACATTATAAGCATAAAATCCTGTGACCTCAGAGAACTTTAAATCTATTGAACTGAGCAACAACATGTGAAGAATATAATAATACATGACAAATAGCAAATAAATAGCATAATTAAGGGGCAAATGAAAGCTATATGAAATAAGTACTAAATATTCATGATAGAGAGATTATTGGAGACTGAGTTTCTAGGGAAGGACTAATAGAGAAGACTGGGTACAGAGAATGGAAGACCTACTAGTACAGAGTTTTATGATCTAGATAGGATAATAGGATATAAAAAATACTAGGGATACATGTCATACACACAATGCACACAACGCTAGGATGAAGAGTTCAGGTCAAAAGAAGCAGGGGAGTTCTAGGGAAAACTGTTCATGTGGTTTGGAATTGGGGAAGTTTCTTATAGGAAATGGATTTTGTATTTTTTTCTTTTAGAATGTGTACGATTATGACAGGTATTTTAGGTAGGGGGTTGATCTCAGGAGAAATGAAGGTTAAAAAAAGCAGGAATGATAATGGCAAATTCTGAGGACAATGAGAATATGTTGAAGACGGAACACTAATTATGCAAGTGTCTACTGAGCATGTATTACATGTGAAAAATAAAAATTAGGCCCAAGTTACAGAGGATCATGAGTGTTGGGCTTTCAAATTAAAATTTATTTTATAGACAATGGAGGATCTTCAGCCTTGATGATTTGGGGCCGGGTGAGACATTTTTTAAAAGGATAATTTAAGGTGACTCTCTGGTAGAGACAGTGAGCAGGGTGATATTGTGGATGGACATGAAATGACCCAAACCTAGCATGATGATGGTCTGACCTATTGTTGGGGACAGTTTGGTAAATGCAAGTGTGTGGTTTTATCAAACAGCAGGTCCTCAAATAACATTGTTTTATTCAATATCATTTCATTATAATGTTGATGGGAAAACAAAGTCAATTGCCAGCCCAGGCCCTATCTGTGTGGGGTTTGCATGTTCTTCTCACGTCTACATGGGTTTTCTCCACATACCAAGGTGAATTGGATGTCTACATTGTCCTCATCTGTGTGAGTGTGGGGGGGTGTGAGTGTAGGTGTGTGTGAGTGTGGGTGTGTGTGAGTGTGGGGGTGTGAGTGTGGGGGTGTGTGTGTGGGGGTGTGAGTGTGGGAGTGTGAGTATGGGGTGTGTGAGTGTGGGTATGTGTGAGTGTGGGTGTGTGTGAGTGGGGGGGGTGTGAGTGTGGGGGTGTGAGTGTGGGGGTGTGAGTGTGGGTGTATGTGAGTGTGGATGTGTGTGAGTGTGGGTATGTGTGAGTGTGGGTATGTGTGAGTGTGGGGGGGTGTGAGTGTGGGGGTGTGAGTGTGGGTGTATGTGAGTGTGGATGTGTGTGAGTGTGGGTATGTGTGAGTGTGGGGGTATGTGAGTGTGGGGGTGTGTGAGTGTGGGGGTGTGAGTGTGGGTGTGTGTGAGTGTGGGTGTGTGTGAGTGTGGGGGTGTGAGTGTGGGGGTGTGAGTGTGGGAGTGTGAGTATGGGGTGTGTGAGTGTGGGTATGTGTGAGTGTGGGTGTGTGAGTGTGGGGGTGTGAGTGTGGGTGTATGTGAGTGTGGATGTGTGTGAGTGTGGGTGTGTGTGAGTGTGGGGGTGTGAGTGTGGGGGTGTGAGTATGGGGTGTGTGAGTGTGGGTATGTGTGAGTGTGGGTGTGTGTGAGTGTGGATGTGTGTGAGTGTGGGTGTGTGTGAGTGTGGGGGTGTGAGTGTGGGGGTGTGAGTATGGGGTGTGTGAGTGTGGGTATGTGTGAGTGTGGGTGTGTGTGAGTGTGGATGTGTGTGAGTGTGGGTGTGTGTGAGTGGGGGGGTGTGAGTGTGGGGGTGTGAGTGTGGGTGTGTGTGAGTGTGGGGGGGTCTGAGTGTGGGGGTGTGAGTGTGGGTGTATGTAAGTGTGGATGTGTGTGAGTGTGGGTGTGTGTGAGTGTGGGGGTGTGAGTGTGGGCGTGTGTGTGTGTGGGGGTGTAAATATGGGTGTGTATGAGTGTGGGTGTGTGTGGGGTGTGTGTGTGTGAGTGTGGGGGGTGTGAGTGTAGGGGGTGTGAATGTGGGGGGGTGAGTGTGGGGGGGTGAGTGTGGGTGTGTGTGGGGGGGGTGTGAGTGTGGGTGTGTGTGAGTGTGGGAGGGTGTGAGTGTGGGTGTGTGTGTGGGGGGTGTGAGTGTGGGTGTGTGTGAGTGTGGGGGTGTGTGAGTGTGGGGGTGTGTTAGTGTGTGTGAGTGTGGGGGGGTGTGTGTGCGTGTGTAGGGGGGGTATATGTGAGTGTATGGGGGGTGTGAGTGTAGGGGGTGTGAATGTGGGGGGGTGAGTGTGGGGGTGTGTGAGTGTGGGTGTGTGTGAGTGTGGGTGTGTGTGAGTGTGGATGTGTGTGAGTGTGGGGGGGTGTGAGTGTGGGGGTGTGAGTGTGGGTGTATGTGAGTGTGGATGTGTGTGAGTGTGGATGTGTGTGAGTGTGGGGGGGTGTGAGTGTGGGGGTGTGGATGTGTGTGAGTGTGGGTGTGTGTGAGTGTGGGGGTGTGTGAGTGTGGGGGTGTGTGAGTGTGGGTGTGTGTGAGTGTGGGGGGGTGTGAGTGTCGGGGGGTGTGGGGGTGTGAGTGTGGGGGCGTGTGAGTGTGGGTGTGTGTGGAGATGTTTGTGTGAGTGTGGGTGTGTGTGTGGGTATGTATAAGTGTGGAGGTGTCTAAGTGTGGTTATGTGTGAGTGTGGGGGTGTTTGAGTGTGGGGTTGTATGAGTGTGGGGGTGTGTGGGGGGGGTGTGAGTATGGGTGTGTGTGTGAGTGTAGGGGGTGTGAATGTGGGGGGGGGGTGTGAGTGTGTGGGGGGGTATAGTGGCCCTGTAGTGAGAGAAAAGGCATCTTTTCTAGGGTGGGGTCCCACCTTGTGCCCTGAGCTGCTGGGAGAGGCTCTGGCCACCAGTGATCCTGAACTGGAATATGCAGGTTGAAAAAGAATTGTCTTTCTTGTTTTTATTAATCTTTCTTACAAGTAAGTGTATGCATAACACATTTATTTCAATGTTGAATATTAGAAGTGTTTTGGATCTTTATTTAGGAGTTTGGTGATGTGCCTAGTAGGAACTTTACTCCTGTTTATATCAATTAGCCTGTGGTGAAATTGGTTTTATTATATGACGATTCACTTAAAGTCCGTTTTCCAGAACCTATTGACAATGTTAAACTGTATTTGATATTATCATTCTCCAGGACACAAGTACAGTTGACCCTTGTTCAAAGCAGGAATTAGGGGTACCCACCCGTGGGCAGTAGAAAATCTACCTATAACTTAGATTGGCCCTCCCCATACACAGATTCCCATGGTGTGTTGAATCTGCAGATGTGAAACCTATGATAGGGAGGGCCAACTGTGTATTTATTATTTAAAATGTGCATGTAAGTGGATCCACATAGTTAAAACTTGTTGTTCAAGGGTCAACTATATACAAATCGTCCTTTCCCGATACTCCAGTCACCCGTGGGGTGCCCTACATAGAGTATCCATGTGAAAATAGTAGCAACATGTGAAACCAAGTGCCAATATGGGCTGCGATGACATAATACCACAGCCTGGGGGCTCGAACAACAGAAGTGTATTTTCTCCCGGTTCTGGAGGCTGGAGGGCGGAGCTCTGGGTGGCAGTAGAGCCCACTCCTGGTGCTGACACTCCTGGTGCTGGCACTACTGGTGCTGACACTCCTGGTGCTGACACTTCTCGGGGCTGACACAGGGCCAGCTTCTTGCTGTGCTTTTAAGAGGTGGAAAGAGAAAGACCTCCTCTTCTCTTATACAGCCGCCAATCTTACTGGAAGGGAGCCCCACCCCTATGACTTCATTTAACCTTAATTGCCTCCCACAGGCCCTATGTAAATACAGTCACACAGGAAGTTAGGGCTTGGACCTGTGAACTGGGGGGAGGGCACAATCCAGTCCATAGGGACATTGACATAGACATGCTACTGGGTTAAAAAGTGACATACAATGTGTATGGCACTGTAATTTCCAATGACTTCTCACTATGAAACGTCCCCCCAAAAGAGTGTGTGTGCAAAAGATGACATAGGAGGCAGGGTACCCTCCTGTGAGATAACTGCATGAGTCAAAAAGGGTAAAATAAATATTTCAAAGAAGGAATTCGCAGGACTTGTCATGGATCAGATGAGTATTTTCTTCATTTTGTCTTTATGCAAGCACATACTTCCAGGAATATTGAAGGCAGCTTCTAATAACACCATTAAAATATAATCTCGCCCAGTTGGTTGAGAGTCACGGCTTGGATTTCCAGTTAGGTGCACAAGCCCAGGTGGCGGGTTCAGTCCCAGTTGGGATGTGTGAAGGGGACAACTGGTCGATGTTCCTCTCTCATCCTTTTCTCTCTTTGAAAAAAAAAAAAAAATCAATAATAATATTAAAAATATACATATAATCTTACTATGAAAACCACAAATACAGAAATATAATTATAATAAAACCTGCATTTAATAAACCACATTTAATACATGCTCAATAGATATTTGTTGAATAGATATCTGCCATTTTACCCAAACTAGGATAAACTGACCGCAGTGATTGAGGATTAACCATTACTTCGTGGCTTCCTGGCAGTTCCAGCTCCAGCTGAGAAGAGAGAAACTGAGCCACAAAATCTGTCTATGGGATATTAGGAAGTATTCTGACTCTTTGGGAAACTTACTCTTCAAACTGGGCTATAGAACAGTTTACGGTAGAGGATGAGAATTAAAGGCAAATTAGAAAGTTAAGATGATGTGTGGATGGGTAAAAAATTGGAAATTCTAATGTGTAAATTAGGGCAATTGGCAAAGAAGTTTATTTGAAACAAAGATACATATTTGGCAATTTATAATAATGAGAAATTTTTAAAAATGAAAAATAAAGCCAAATAGGTATTTTCAATATTATGGGAGATGTATTTGTTAAAGAAAAACTTGGCCTGACCAGTGTAAGCTCAGTGGTTGAGTGGCAACCTATGAACCAGGAGGTCATGGTTCAATTCCCAGTCAGGGCACATGCCATGTGGGCCTGATCCACAGTAGGGGGGCGTGCAGGAGGCAGCTGATCAATGATTCTCTCTCATCAATGATGTTTCTTTCTCCCTCTCTCTTCCTCTCTGAAATCAATAAAAATATTTTTTTTTAAAAAAAGAAAAGAAAAACTTGGATTGCATTGCTCTTTAGAAATGAATTGTTAAAGCCATGGATTTTACAGACATTTCTGTAGCAAGATATTAAGAACTAAAAGTTTTGATGATTACAAGTCAAACCATTTATATGTGGGAAATTACAGAACAATGATAATGAGTTAATGATCACCAAATTGATGGGTGATCAATTTCACTACATAGGATTCCACATTAAGTGAACAGGCATACATTTCCAAAACAAATGTTGTTTACCATAACAGTCATTGCCTCAGAGTTCTAAGCAAGAATGTCTTAGAACTACAAACAATATTTTCGCTGTTTTATGAAAACAGATAAAAATTAAATGGTGAATGAACAGATTAAAATTTTACGGTAAAAAGATACAGATTAAAATAGATATGACCTTAAGTTTTTGATTGGGAATTATAAATATCCAATAAACCTTTTATTTTCTCCAATAACATTTATGGCAGTACTTTCTCATTCTTCCAAGATTTGTCATTAAATTCCTAACTGAAGCTTGTAGATTCTGTCTTCAGATATATTTTTGCACCCAGAGTTGAAATAATTACTATGGTGCTCATAATTTCTATTTTGACATAGTCAAAAAGTAAACATGATTGGTTTTATATCAGGGTAGATAGCATACACACATGAAATCTAAATGTTAGGGGTTTTATATACCCTTTTTACTATTGTCATTTCCAAAGACAACCTAGTAGTACCAATGAAGCCAAGAAGCTTAAAGTAAAGTAAAATTCATGAGGTTGAAATGATTTATCCTTTACAAATGGACCCTAAAGATGCAAAAATGGAAAGTCTATGTTTTTGTTGGAATCTTGTTTGTTTCCTTTACACAGAGTGGAAGCCGCTTCATCATAAACACTTTAAAGTTCTTCCTCAGAGTCAACAACAGAAATCAATTACAAAATTACCTCTTGTGTTCCAAAGGAATGCTGAGCGCTGTGCTGTGCCCAGTGACCTGTGATGTGTGGCTGAAAATCAGCGTGGTGGCAGCTTTGACATAAACCCGGAACAGAACTGACGCATCTGAGGTCCATCTGTCCTGTGGGACTGTATTTAAACTGAACACTCTTTTCTGTGGCAAGTCTAGCCAGTTCATAGAATTTATATTCTCTTGGTCACATCTGACTCCTGGTCCTGCTGAATTATCAACTTTATCCACATGGTTGGTCTCAGTGACGCTGATGTGGAAGTGAGATTCTTTTATTTAATTCCCTAAATGTCATTCCCATAAACATCTGCATGACTATCCACTTTGTGAAAAGTTATCTTAAGAATAATATGCTGAAATCAGAAATTTTGATCATGATGCTAAAACTAAAATATTAAAGATATACCAGGCCCAGCCAGTGTTGCTCAGCAATTGAGTGTTGATCTATGAACCAGGAGGTCACGGTTCCATTCCCAGTCAGGGCACATGCCGGGGTTGCGGGCTCAATCTCCAGTGCGGGGCATGCAGGAGGCAGCCGATCAATAATTCTCTCTCATCATTGATGTTTCTATCTCTCTTCCTCCCTCTTCCTTCCTCTCATTAAAGTCAATAACAAAAAAAGATTTTTTTAAAAAAATATACAGGAAGTGTCTTCTACAAGCCTCTGCAATTTTTATGTAAAGTAGCTATTAAGATTTGGTTTTAAATAACAATTTTAACAAACTTGCTACACAGTTGAAATTAAAAGCAAATATCAGAGTCAGATCATAAATGAATAGCATTGTTTTAATCGTTGGAAATTTCTATTTTAAATTACATAAATTACACTCCTTTATCTGATTAAAAATATGAAAAGATAAATATCTCCTCTCTATTGCTTTAGATGTATTTCCAGATAGAACTTTCAAAATATCCAAATGATTTGAAGGACTTTTCACATCTCAGTCCAGTAGTTCACTCCCAAACAGTGGTACCACCTGGCCACGAAGTTCACCCTAACTTGTGGAGATGTGCATATAAAATCTAATTAAATCTAATGTCATGTTTTCCAAATAAGAGAGTAAACATGGAACAAAACAGACTAATATGGTAAATTTTAATGTATTTTATGAATCCTAGGACACTAAAAATCTATAGATAGATAAAATTAGATATAAACACCATATTATGGAAATAATAGGATTTAGAAAAACTAAATCAAAAATTGATGTTTCATGCTTTTTTTTTATCAAAAATAATGTTTCATGCTTTTTTCCTCCCTAGGAAAAGAAATATTGAATTCACATTTTTATAGTCCCCATAACTATTTTTATTATAATAATTAGGAGGAGTACAGTTCATAACAAAAGTATCACAGATCACAGCACATACTCTTATAAACATTTAAAAGTTAATTTTAATTAAAAGATTGGTCATTTTTAAGTGTAATGTTTGATGTGACCAACATTCCTAGGTCAGCACAACCAAATGATGGAAAACAATTGGATCACACTGTATATGTCCTACAAAAAAAAGTATATAGTTTAATTTGAATGACTATTCCCAATTAGGAATTCTAGGCTCTATTTTAGCTGAGCCACACTGTATAGGAATTTAGAACCTAACTTTTATAGGTTATCAATACCATTGCCACCATTGCACAATTTTATCCTAATATATAAAGAAATCTTGTGAGGCATGTTAAATTGCACAAGTTTATCTCATTTGTATTCCAGTGATTTCCTTTTCTTCTAGCCATTTTTCCCTACCTAATAATAAATATTCAGTTTTTTGTAGGCAATAAAAGCTGTTATTTACATTTGTCAAAAAGTATAATTTTTTATAATTATATATTAATGATTTTTAAAACCTATCAGTTACTATAAAACTGAATCTATATTTAATAAATTCTGTGTTAATATTGGGTAGCATGAAATCTGCCTTGATAAATTAAAAAGCATATAACTGGTAGCTGTGAATTCCTTTAGAAAAATAAATATTATTTCTTTCTAAAGATGTAATCATATCAGTTCTTAAAACATAGTCATAACTAGATTAATACTTATTATAGTTTAATAGATTTAAGTGTATGTGTGGGATGATGCTAGGTAACTTAGATGAATTTAGGAAAAACAAAGTTATTGCTTGCAGAAATGTCAATTACAGGGTTCCCTCCCCATAGAGCTAAATGAGTTATGTAATACTTTATCCAAAAGTTTCCCATTCCACTGTCTTGTGTTTCATATTGAAATACTTTTACATTTTTACTTTGAGTGCCAATTTTTTACTAGTACTATTTCTTTTTTTTTTAACATATTTTATTGATTTTTTACAGAGAAGAAGGGAGAGGAATAGAGAGTTAGAAACATCGATGAGAGAGATCGACCAGCTGCCTCCTGCACGCCCCCCAGTGGGGATGTGCCCGCAACCAAGGTACATGCCCTTGACTGGAATCGAACCTGGGACCCTTGAGTCCGCAGGCCGACGCTCTATCCACTGAGCCAAACCGGTTCGGCACTAGTACTATTTCTTAATGGAGTATGTTTACCAGGAATCTATTTCAACTATTTTTGTATAGTGTAAATGGAAACATGCACATTTTTAATTCACTTTTGTTTCTCTTCTCCAAATTGTCTTTACTATCCCAGTCCCTCAATTCCCTTTATCATTCCTCGTTTTCTTATTTATTTTATTTTAAAACTTTTGATTAATTCATAATCTCAGAGGGAATAAAAAATTCACTTCTGTTTGCATAAACAATTCATAGTTCACATTTGATCTTTATTCAGATTTAAGGGGATTATAACTGCTTAATCAAATGCCGTAAACAAAATATGAGAGTTACAAGTACTTAAACTTTTTGTGACTAATTTGTATTGGATTCAATTTTGTTCAAACATTTCTAGTAACTTGAAAATCATCAGTAGTACCAAAGAATTAAGTTATAGTAGAACATTTATGCAATGTTCATTTTATCTAAATAATATTAGTAATTAGAGCAAGACATGAAACAGAAATTATGCTTGGTTGCCCCCTGGTGGTGTTTTTTTAGGAATAAACAAGGAGGAGCTGCACTAGAATGAGAACCACAAAAAGAAAATATATCTGTAGTTACACGTAGATGTGAACATGTATGTAAATTATGTGTATGTGAAATGGTTACAGTTATCAGGGCTGTTTGATTACATTAAATCTGCATCGTATCCTAAGATGTCAGTAAATCACTGTAGATATAGAGAATAAGAACCTAAAAAGACTTTCTCAGAAAGTAAACTTAAATTTTACTTTTGGAAGATGAAACATTGAACAGCTGCTCCTGGAAATGCCATAATCTTGCTCTAAACCTACAATTACCATGTTAGAATACGTTTATTTTATTTTTCTTATTATCAATGAATATATTTAGATATTATCTGTTTATATTTTAGTAATATAACTAGAATTGATAGTGTAATTATTTATCGAATCTACTGATTTTACATGTTACTTTCTTATGCATAAATAACTTTTAGTGTCATTTTACACATGTATAAAATTTGAATTTTACACATTTTTCTTATTTTTTAAATTATCTTTATTGTTGAAAGTATTACATATGTCCCCTTCATTTTGTTTTCCCCCTTTGACCCTCTCCACCTCACATCCACCCCTCCCAAGTCTTCACCACCGTGTCCTCTGTGTCCATGGGCGATGCATATATGCATGTAAGTTCCCTGATTACTCTCTCCCCCCATCCCCATCCCCACACCTGCCTTCCCTCTGATATTCATCAGTCTGTTCCATGATTCTAAGTCACTGGGTCTGTTTTGTTCATGAGTATATTTTATTTGGCCACCATTTTCTCCCCTGTAGTCCTGAGACTTGACACTGCTTTATTCACAGCAAGTCCCCTATTATCCTCTCCTGATGTGTTGTCCAGTCTTCTTCAGACCTGTCACCAGTCCCTCATGCTTTCTCTGTGGGCTTCTGCAGAGGGAGGGCAGAGTGGACTAGAGCTGTGTGAGCAGAATCCTGGGGGCCGGGGGTTCTGAGGTTAGAGCTTGGAAGGTAGCCACCCTGGTTTCCTGGGCGGAGTCACTCCCTCACACTGCAGAGGACTCTTTCTCTGGCAGACCTTTCCCATCCAATCTGCTTTCTCCTCAGGGGGAAGCAATTCCACATATTTTCCATCCCATGTTTCTGTTCAAGATATAAAACATGACTAAAATAAATTTTTAGTTTCTGAAAATGAAGTAAAAATCATAGGTTGGAACATGTGTGTACATATTATAATTACTGTTACCGTCGTATCAATGGGTAGTCCTGTAGTCTTACTGAATAAAATTAGGTCAGTAAGTATTAAAAATGTCATGCATATGTATATCTATTACACAGATACATGTACACACATACATACAGCAAGCCTTTGTTAAGAGTTTTTTTCCAGGAGAGAGAATACAGAATTAGACATTATAGTTGCTGCGTTCAGGGAAACTTACCGATTGGAGGATGGATGGATGCACAGAGGACTAAGCACATGCTGACCGAGGGAAGCGGAGGAAGAGATGAGGGCTTTGCTGTGGTGTCTTTTCATAGTATGCTGAAGATTGTCAACGCAAGATGTACCGGTATCTATTACAAAATATGAATTGTTCATGAACAAGAAATAGATTGTGAACTGTATTTCATGTCACTGTCCTATGTGCCAACATTATTGCTCTATTATGTCATGGTTAAGTGTCCTCTAAGGACCGCTTGTTAAGGGGCCCAAGTCTGTTATAGAGACAGAGTGGGGTCACCGAATAGAAGAAATGAAGTAACAGTTGTTTCCTAATATGCACCTGATGCTTATTATACCAAGGGGAGGGGTAACTTTTTAATTCCTGTCTGTGGAGCATGTACAATAATATTTCTAACAAAATGAACTGAATTTTAATGTTCAATAGGCCATTCATTGTTGATAGTTTTTTTAAAAAGAACTGATTTTTTATACATCTTAGCCTTCTTCTAGATTCAGCACTCAAGGCTGCTATGAGGACCAAGTGTAGAGTCGGACTCTCCCCTGCTTCCTGACTTTTAACATACAGATCTTCTCTCGTTTGTAACACACTTATTTTCTTAAAGTTGTCCTTGATATGTCATATTAGCCTAATTTTATCTGCATAATGGTAGGAGCTAAGAAAGTGAACATACCCCATAATTGGCTTAGCAGCCCCCAGTGGATGGCTCTCTCTCTAGTCAAACTGTATAGCCCACAGAACTTGCAAAATGTTTATTCTGTGACAATTTCAGAGCTGTGGGATAGCTACATTCAACCACATTTGAAATCAAAGTAACGGCCTCAGACCTTTAAGATTATTTTATCCCATGTCCTCAAGATAGTAAATCTTTTGAGGTAATTGCAGATAAGAGTTTATTTCCTAGGAGGACCACTCTCTGTGGATTTGTAGCAGCAACTTCACTACTAAACATTATATTGTTCTCAACCATGAGGATGGTGTTTTTTTTTAATTTATGAAATAAATGTGGTCATTTTCAACCAAAATTAGGAAAGAATAATCTGTTATTCTTTGAATTAAGCTGCTTTCCATTTCCAAAGCAAATAGCCTCACAAAATGGGCAAACTGGGACACAAATGGGCCATGTGGTGTCTTGCCTAACAGACAAAGACAACTGCAGGAGAGCCAGAGACAAATTTACGTTCTGTTAAGAATAGCAGGAAGTATTTTGGTTCTCAGCAGCCAGCACCATTTGCGGTTTGTTGGGAACACCAGACAAGTCAGCTCAAGCCTGTGGATTTTGGGGTGAATGGAAACAAGTCCCTTCTGTTCTTTTCTTCGCCGGAATGCTGACGCGAGCAGTCCTTGAAAATTCAGATCATTGTATGGGAGCCAGCCAGAGTTGACCTCGGCACTTAGAAGAAGAAACTATTTCAGTGGTTCAGCAGTGGTCCAGTGTCCCTTTTCATGTTAGCAGAGGGTATATAATCATAGTCAGAGATGTGAGAGTTCCTGGCTTTGTTGCTCTCAAGGTGATGTGAGTAGGTGAGAAATGGTGTTGGTTATATTTCTTCAACCTCGCAAAAGTGGTAGGTGAGAGCAATCAAGAAATACTATTTTTTGTATTAAACTTACAGGATGTAGGTCAAGAAATACTATCTCTTGTGTTAAAATTATAAAATGAATCTTAGATTAAAATTCTTCATACACTTCACTAGTTCATCACAAATTTGAACTGTCCCAGGGTGGTTTGCTCTCTCAAGTGCTGATGGGTTGTATTTCTATTGGCTACCATGAGCACAAATGTGGCCCCGTGAAAAATCAAGTGGAAAATGAAGGCATAATTGATGGTAGGAGGTTATGGTCAATGGTAGTCACTAAGGAGAACTGTGAACTCTAGAATGTTATTAGGGAAAAAGTTGTTTAAATGTTGGTCAGAGGACTGGTGGTAGTGGTAAGAGTGGTCCCTTGAGTTCCATGAATCTATTTGGTTCTGTATGTCCAGTTTTGTTTTATTGTTGTCATATAGGGTAGGTCATTTACCTTTTTCTTTAGTTGTGATAATGCTGCTGTGATAATGTATAAAACAGTGTTTATCTTTTAGAGCTACAAACTAAAATACTTAAAGGTAAAATGATCTGATCTGGGCCTTCCTCACAATAATCCAGTTGGGTTGGGGATTGTGGGCGTGTGAATGACACAAGATTCCCTAAGAATTGATAATGCTGAAGCTGGGTAATGATTGCAAAGGAGTTCATTAGGCTATTTTTTAAGTTGCTACATGTTTAAAATTTTCTTTTAATAAATGTTTAAAGTTAAAATTCATATTAGAGAGCTGTCATGAGTAAATGAATGCTTTGGTAGGCAAATATATTATTTCTTCTCATGAACTCATTGCTTCTACAATTGTTTAAGACGGCATTCTCCTGTGATAACTCAACCCTTTTATAGTCTCAAAACAATAGCAAAAACATTCTGGTACAGTTTAACAAAGAAATTGAAATACAGGTATGTTCATTGAATTGGGTTCAAGTAACTTGTCTGTTATGTGTATTACTTATATTAAAACAGAGGCAAGGTGCATGAAATTTGTGCACTTGTGGGAGGGGGATCCCTCAGTCCAGTCTATGCCCTCTCACAGTCCGAGAGCCCGGGCCTAAGTTATCAGTTAGATATCCTTAGCACTGCAGTGGAGGTGGGAGAGACTCCCACCACCGCCGTTGTTCTCGCCAAATGTGAGCCTGGCTTCTGGCTGAGCAGCGCTCCCCCTATAGGAGTTTACTGACCACCACCGGCCAGCTCCTGTGTTGAGCGTCTGCTTCCTAGTGGTCAGTGTGTGTCATAGTGACTCGTCATTCTGCCATCGGGCTGCAACCGGCTCTCTGACATCCCCTGAGGGGTCCCAGATTGCAAGAGGGTGCAGGCCAGGCCGAGGGAACCCACCAGTGCATGATTAGGGCCCGGGAGAGACATAGGAGGTTGGCTAGCCCGAGGAGGACCACAGGAGGGCTCCAGGGTGTGTCCGGCCGTCTCACTCAATCCTGATAGGCTGGACCCCAGCAGCAAGCTAATCTACTGGTCGGATCATCTGCCCCCTGGTGGTCAGTGCATGCCATAGCGAGCAGTTGGGCAGCCTTAGCATATCATTAGCATATTATGCTCTGATTGGTTGAACGGCCAACTGGACGACTGGACACTTAGCATATTAGGCTTTTATTATATAGGATAATAGCCATTCAATCCTATTCCTCCTTCAGACCAACTATAATCAAAAGAGTATGGTGTGATATGTGGAAGAAATCATAAATATTTCCCATGTTACCAATATTATTTCCCATTGCCAATATTATTTACCAATATTTACAAAAATGCAGGCTAGAAAATAGAAATATAGAAAAGTCTAGAGGCATAGAAAAATATGAAGGTGTTTTTGTTGGTTTTTTATTTTGTTTTTTGGGGGGTTTTCTTGGTAATCCTCACCCAAGGATATTTTTTCATTGATTTTTATGGAGAATGGAAGAGAGAGATTTAATTTCCAATTAAATCCAATGTTGCAATCAAAAGTGATTCAAATACTTAGCCTTGAGTTGATTCATTTAAAAACTTCCAAATTACAGATTTTTACAAATTAATCTTAGCTGCTAAGATTGTATATTGAAATATGTGCTTTCTATTTAAAAATGATTCTGTATCATAAAGTGTTTAAGTATTTAAGTTAAATGTTTATTAGTGATATGGTATACACCATATTTTACTATATTTCTACTGAGGCAACACTTCAAAATCTGTTTCGGAATTTAATCATAGTTTTAAAAATGGCCTCTGCTGAAATAATGATTTTTGACAAAGTTTTCTGCATTTCTAACATGGAGTTTTAGTAGGCATTGCTTAGTTCCTGTCAATGGATGATACTTCCCAAAAGACTGTATTCCCATTGCCAAGTAAAGACACTTAACCAAACAAAGAAGCATCTATTTCTTGGGCCATATCTGACTGACACAGGGACCTAACATCAGGAGGATATATGTGAAGAGCATTCCATTTGGCTAAAGGCAGTAAAGGCAAACTGTACTGTGCCTTCAGACTTTGGGGCTTAAAGGAAGATATTTGTAATAAAGGTATTAGAATCACCAGGCAAACATTTTCATTTTATTAAACTGGTTTTCCTGAGGACTCTCCGGAGATTGTGTGCATATATTTATGACTTACAGGCCAGTTGCGTGAAAGGGGGAAGTGTGCTGTCCCAGTATCCTTGAGCTCTCAGTCGGGGGCCACTGCCGACTTCCTTCCTTCTAGTACCAAGCCGACCTACCACTGCTTTTCAGAGTGAGCAGCTTTCTAAACAAAATCCGGAAATAAAATCTCTTTGCTGTGTTAGAAGAGACACAGGACATCTTTTTATTTTTTAAGAACTGTATATCCACCAGGAGGCTGATATCTTTTACTTATTTACTTATTATTTACCAATATTTACAAAAATGCAGGCTAGAAAATAGAAATATAGAAAAGTCTAGAGGCATAGAAAAATATGAAGGTGTTTTTGTTGTTTTTTTATTTTGTTTTTTGGGGGGTTTTCTTGGTAATCCTCACCCAAGGATATTTTTTCATTGATTTTTATGGAGAATGGAAGAGAGAGGGACAGACAGAGAGAAACATCAATGTGAGAGAAACACATTGATTGGTTACTTCCTGCACATGCCCCGACCAGGGCTCGAGCCAGAGAGGAGCCTGCAACTGAGGTAGTTGCCCTTGACCAGAATCAAACAAAGACCCTTTGGTCCGCAGGTCGATGCTCTATCCACTGAGCCAAACTGGCAAGGGCTGAAGGTGTATTTTTATTTTTCATTTGAGATATATGAAACACTGGATTAATTATTATTAAATTACTTGGTTTTCCTATCAGATTGAGAGATGTGCTTTATTTAACACAGAAATATTTATTCAAGGAAAATTATAGTAAATATTTTATTGACCAGAACATCTATTCGATAAAATTTGCTTAGTATTAAGAGGAAAATGCTTTTTATTTTAAAATTATTATGTTATTTTATTTATTTTTTATTGAATTTATTAGCATAACACTGGTTAACAAAATTATATGGGTTTCAGATGCACAATTACACAACATATCATCTGTATGCTGTATTGTGTATTCACCACTCTCAAGGCAAGTCTCCTTCCCTCACCAGTTATTCTCCTTACAGTCCCTCCCCCACCCCATGTTTTCTGGCTTAGTAAATAGACTGATAAACATGTAACCTCTGTATATGCTGGTTGAAATGATAAGAGTTTGAGGATGATTTTAAAATATATATCTAAATATATATCAATAAGAAAATTCTTTTTTAGTATATATGAAAAAATGTGTGAGTATTATATTAATCATATAAATAATATTGTATGCTGGACATTGATACTTATTTAAAGATGGCTTTCATGAAGCATCTAACTAATGGAAGAGGAGTCTCTTAGTCTAGAAACTAGGATAGGAGGAAAAGTCTATGGATGAAAAGGGGGGATTTTCTGGATAGTGTCTCATCTCCATTTGGAGGATCTTATAATGGGTAGGCCTGGAGCTCCTAGACTGACATTAACTAGATTAAAACTGAGAAACCTTCCTTTGGTCATCCAAACAACCTGTTCTCTCTCTCTCTTTTTCCTCCTTTTGGCCACTTTGGTGTGTACCAGACTCTCCCTGGCCTCAGTTTTACTAAGGGGAACCCAACAGTGAGATTCTGTATGTACTTGAGTCAGAAGACTAAAAAGAAAAAGCGCTCAGAGGTGCCAAGTAAGAGATGACAGAGGAAATCAATGTCATCAAATGACTGAGCCTGTCCAGTGGTCGTCCCTGTCCTTCCAGGGCCAATCCTATTCATTTTGAGAACTTCTATCCCCTTCTACTATCTACTGGCATTGTGGACGTGCAAAGGTAACAGTTGTAAGAAAAAGTTAGAGACAGACTTGAATTTACTCTAAGACAGTCCTGAAGTACTTTCACTCTCTCCTCCTCTTCCTCATTTTACTCCTCAAAATTTGGCTTTTGTACAATAGACTGAAGGAAATGCTCTAAGGATATCATTTACTAGGATTCGACTAAACCAGGTTTTACTACTTTGTGAGCTTCACATCTTGGAGATCATCCCTATGGTGAAACCATTGTGTAGTTCACAAAGTATCTGACAAGTAGAAGGAACTCATTCACATTTGTTCGCAAGTGAATAGATAAAATCTCTGTGCCACTGGGAGGCACCACTAATCAAGAGTTAAGAGCCATATGACTATGCTTTCTGAGTGATCTAAGACTATAAATACACATCTCACATAAGAACACAACAACCGCAGTAATGTTACTAGTCAATATTTATCCCTAGTGCCAGGCACTGAGAACAGTGCTTTACATGTATTAACTAATCTCAACCTTTTCATATTCTCTTACCTACTGTTATTCAACATTCTTAAGAGATATCATTCCTCTTACAGATAGGAAACTGAAACCCAACGTGGTTAAATAAATTTGGCAAAATCATACTTTTATTTAGTAAGGTGTCTGGGTTCTGAGCCTCTGCTCTTAAAAATCAGTCTCTCCTAAATATGTTTTCCAAGTGTTTCCTACAATTATCAATCATTCAGAATTTCACTGAAAAGACAGATGAAAAATCAAGTTGTCTCTCTGACATTTGGGGAACTTACAACAGTTCTGACTTTTGATGCTGGTGACAATGGTGGCACTGAGTAGCCTCTGCCCCTCTCCCATAGTTGAAACGTGACTCAGTGGAATTCTATAGTGATCGAGGTGAAATTACTCTTACCACCAGTATTTTGTATGCATTCTTCCCCTTCACTTTCTCTTAGGCCTCTCTTCCCGCCAATATCCAGGGGTTATTTCCATACTTCTGCCAACTTCGGATTGATCTGAGAAGCTCAGGTATGGCTCTCCTTTCCTTTTTTGTTTTCCCCCTCCTACATAAAGTTAGGTTGTGGCTGAGCAGAGTGAAGAAAGTCCTAGGCAGAGGGATTGAGGGAGAAACACGGAGTTAGGACCGTGGTCGGTGGCTCACGAGCCACATGCGGCTCTTTGGCCCCTCGAGTGTGGCTCTTCCTAAGCCTTAGGTGTACCCTAATTAAGTTAATAACAATATACCTACCTATATAGTTTAAGTTTAAAAAATTTGGCTCTCAAAAGAAATTTCAATCGTTGTACTGTTGATATTTGGCTCTGTTGACTAATGAGTTTGCCGACCACTGGGTTAGGGGATGGAGAATGGAAAGCAATTGAGTGGGTATCCTTGAGGGTTAAAAGGATCATGAAGCGATCAAATGGAGGGAAGTAGTGATATGTAGGAGGGGAGGAATCAAAGGAACTGAAGACGCTCAAGTGGGAAATGAGGAACAAGACAGCCCAGTAGGATGGAGTCGAGGAGACAGCTGTGTTAGGATATTGTCACATTGAACCGTGAAGGGAGAGCACTGATGGCCGTGTTTTCCTTCTTCCAACTGCAAGTGCTGTCTTTGCAGTCAGACTTATTCAAGTATTCTTGTCTAGGCTGTAAGTACAATACGACATTGTTCTGGGAACGGGAGAAAAACATTGTGAAGCAATCGCAATTCCACAAATGGCAGGCTAAATATTGCTTGGTATTTAATACACAGAGGAGTTCTTTATTCCTCAGGACTCATTGTAGCATGGGGCTCAAAGATTCGGTCTACTTTTCTGTCGAACAGGTTGGCCGGAGTTAGGAAATGTTTAAATTGATGATTTTCCCCCTTTGTAATTCAATGAGGGGACATCTGTTGAAGACATCTATTTGAATTTTCTTAGAGTATTTTAAATCACTCACATCTGAGGAAGGTAAATGACCAACAGGAAGAAAAAATGCTATTTCCAACGAATTGAATTTAGAGGATCAGAGGATCAGAGTGGTAATGGGAAGGGCTGAAACAAACGGTTGGGGAATTAAGTACCAAGGAAAAGCTGTAAGCCTGGGATTTATATAAAAGCCTGCTCAGCAGGAAGTTGGAATCTGTGTTACTGACTGTGCAAATTTGTTACTTATTTGATCTGCGGATACTGAGGGAGGTAAAACTCAAGTGAGAAAATTGGTAGATAGTTGAGGGAAGGAGGGAGAAGACCTACTTCCTAGGATCATGCAGCCAAGAAGGAGATGGAGCCAGCTTGGAGGTCCAGGGCTGAATGGAGGTCAGACCTGCATGGACCAGGGGACATGGAGGTTTGAAAGACCTGTGTTTTCTTGAGTAGAGAGCCACTGGAAGACAGATGGATTGGCATGTGTTTATTATTTCTGGGACTATAAGTTGACCTAAGAAACTCGAGAACAGAACTCTGCAGAAGAGCAATCTGCAATGGGTATTAACGTATTAGGTGTCAGTTCTGGGCTGACCTCCAGGGCCTGCTCTGGAAGAACAGATGGGGATCCACCACTTCACCTTGGCAGGGGGTGGTGACTGGAAGAGAACCTGGCAGGGGCTTCAAGGGGTTGGAATATTCTGATTCTACATCTGGATGCTGATGACCCAGGTCTATTCATTTTATGAAAATCCAGAAAACTGCACATTCACGTGCACTTTTAAATACTTATTACACTTCAATGAAGTTTAAAAAACACTGATGCCTGGGCCTTGTTGTATAATAAAATGAAAATCTGTAGAGATGGGGCTCAGTTCTTAAGGGTATGTTTGAAAAGTTTTCCAGGTGATGCTGACAGGCAGCCTGAGTTGAGAATCACTGACAAAGAACTGTACACCCACATGCACACTTTGTACCCCCATCCCCCAAAAGTGAGTCATTTCTCTGCTGAATACTTGGTAACCCAGTTCAATGTGCTAACCAGAGCACGTGAAAGGTAGCTAGCCTGATTTATGTATGAAATAAACACTGGATTTTGAAGAATTGATACTCTCAAATGTGTAATGTTCATATTGATTATATATTCAATGGCAATATTTTATATATACATGGGGTCATTTCACTACTTTCTTTTTATATCAATGTGGCTACTAGAAACCATAAAGTGTCATGTTTGGCTTGCGTTGTGGTTTGATTGGACAGCTCTGGTGTGATGAAAGAGCATGGGAATTGTCACCTGAGAAGGTGGATGTCGGTTTCAGTCCTGGCTTTGCAACTTGCACACCGCAAGGTCTTGGACAAGCGCTTGAGCACCCTGAGCCGTAGCACTTATAAGGGGATACGTGTGCTCATGTTTCAGAGGAATTGTGAGGAATGGGGGTAATATATTCAAGCATCCAAATGTGTTCAGAACCTGACAGTTATTGTTACCCTGAGAAAAGATCAAGGAGTCTTTGACCCCCCTTCCTGTGGAGCTGTATGAAAGATATATATGTTGTCAGCAGGGACGTGTGGTGCCTGTAAAACCGAGGAGTGCGTCTGCGCACCAGTAGCAAGCGTGGGTAAAGGACAGCGGCAGCTGCTTTGACAGGGAGGGTCCTGTGTGCACAAGCTGCCTGCATCTCCACTGCTGCTCACATTCCCTCGGACATTGGGGGTTTTAGCTCCTGGAGTCTTAACCTTGAACTAAGTCCTTGTGTGGCCTTTCATCGCAAAGCCCTTAGCCCATCTTCAAACACTTCTCTCTCACTTTCAGAATTCTTTCATTTCTATGTAAGCTCCTTGGCAGGGACCTCAGGACTTTGCCCGATGCCCATAGTCTTCACCGGGAGTGAGCTCTTGGAGCTGCTCTGCCCACTGTGGCTGGGTTATTGGGCACAGTCTTGAGTCCTCAGTGACCTTCATCAGCTGCCGAGGCTCCCAGATCCTCCTTAGGATCTCAGGTTTCTACACCTCCACCTGCTCCAGCGGTGGACTTAGCACTCATATAGGGTGCTCTAGCCAACTTGCATTATTTGAAAAATATATGACCCCATGTTTTTCTACCTGTGTACCTCAAGTTATGCCATTTTCTTTTTTTTTTTAATATATTTTTTATTTTTTTATTTTTTTTTTTAGGAGGAACTGAAAATTTATGGTTTTAATTGTCCAAAATGTCTTTCAATTAAACCTAATGTTCATTCTTTTTTTTTCAATTATATTTTTTTATTCTTTTTTAAAAAAATATTATAAGTATTACAAAGGGTATTACATATGTGTCCTTCCCCCAAGTTATGCCATTTTCTTAATGCAGAATGTCTAACCTCTGTTTCTTCAATGAAATAAACATCTCATGACATCATTCCAGTGTATCCTTCTCCATGATCGTTCTTGTTGAGCAATATTTCTCTCCCAGAATCTGCATGCCATGTTCCATGTTCATCTGTTATTGCTCATCAGAGTCAGACCTTTATCATATATAAGGTGTCCCAAAAATGTATATACACTTTGAATAATTATTAATTCTAATGGATTAAATCTGAAAAGAACTATACACCAATTGAGCTATCAGAAAAAAGTTTGTATACATTTTTTGGTACATCCTGTATATGTATGTACTTGCCTTACCATTACTATTAAATTAATATACGGTAATAAACCTGAGGGTGTCACATGGCCCTGTCTTTGTATGGAACCACATTCAAAAGTCTCACGTATGCATATATCTCTAAGAATGTTAAAGAAGGTCTAGTTCATACCCTATAAAAATACTCTTTTCTCTCCTCAATTATCTTTGACTATTTTTTTCATTGAAATCTCTTACTTGTCAACCCTCCCAAACTTTCTTTTAGAAACCTCAGGTTCATTGCTTTTCTCACCCTCTAATTTTTTGCCCTTTTATTATGTGAATACAGTTCACTTGCAAAAAAATTTTTGTTTAATCTGCTTGAACAATTACTTCGTTTGTCCTTAATGAAGAACAACTCTGATACTGATTCTTCATAAAAAATCTTTTTCTCTTATCACTCTGACCTGTGTCTAGATCTCTTTTCCCAGTTCTGTGTTACAAAGGCCTGGGAATCATCTGAGTAAAAAGTCAGAATAGTCATATCGTCCTACTCAGTGAAATGTGTACAGTGACTCACAGAAGCCCAAGTGCAAACTTGTGTTCTATTGGGAGAACCTCCATCATGAACTTGAACATTCTTATTTCTTAGTTTCAGAGTCAAAATGCACACAATGCTTCTTTAGTCCTGTTAGATTTCCAGTGTTATTTCCGTTGCCACTATTTTTTTTTTCCTATAGATGCAATATTCAGGACAAAGATTTTCAGGTTCTATACATATATGTTAGTATCCTTTCTTGAATATAGAAAAATACATTTCTTAGTCTCTTCATATTATTTTCCCCATGGATTCCTGCCATTTTGAAGTTCATCATATTCTATCAGAACTCCCATTTCTTTAGGTTATTCAAGTAAATTAGGGTGTATTTCTGTAAAGCATATTCTTAGTAACTCCACTATCCTCTTGTTCAATAACCACAAAAGTCTCCACAATCTTTTTGTCTGGCTAATGTGTTACTTAGGCCAGGGGACTAAGATACAATCTCCTTCTTTTAGCTGTTTTCAAGTCCAGCAAACTGAAGGGAATTCGTACTACCGAATGCTAAGAAATACCTTTATCAGGCTTGCATTGACTGGCTCATTTATTTATACATTATCCTATTGGACATCTCATCAATATAAGTCATATCAAATCTCTGTGTGTATGTGTAAACATGCAGCATACAATTTGAGAATCAAATTTAAAAATAATGACTCTATGGCATATACTATATAAGAGTGATAGAAATCAAGTTGCCTTTCATAGTGCAATATTATACAGTCTTCACTATTTTCAACTATCAACTTTATCTCTGAATTGCATTTTCTCTTAATTTGTGTGTGATTTCTGTCTCGTAGCTATATTGTGAGCTTCAGTTGGACAGGCATTCATTTACAAATATTTATTGAGTATTAATAGACAATGAAGATACAAAGAGCTTATTCTAAGTTGGAGACGCACAGATGTAAACAAATAGATGTGATCTAGCAAATATTAGGGGAGCAAGGAGTATAGAACAGCTAATTTCTTAGGGTGGGGCTTGGGAGTGGGAATATAATTCAGAAAGGCTCCAAAGAAAAAGGTAAAACATATTCTAAAAGGATCAATGAGAATTTTCCAATAAGCATAAAGATGTTATGAACAGGAAAATAGCTAACACAGAGCACAAAGTTACATAAATATAAAATGTGACACATATTAAAAAATTTTGTCTGGCTAAATTGAAGGATTTTTTTAAATAGAGGAGTGAAATCATCACTTATGCATTAGAAAGATACATCTGGTTGCAAGATAGATAGAAAGTGTGCCAAATGAGGTAAGCCCTGACGAGCAGGCCATTGTATTATATTAGCTAAGTGATGATTTAAAAGTTTGAAGTGTAGACAAAAAGAAGTGGGCTGTTTCAAGAAGTAGCTAAGACTTAGAATTGATGGACTGGGGAAAAAAAGTGGAGGAAGAAGAGTTAAGAAAACTCAGAATGTTGAGTTGAGGTTGCTGGGAAAGCAGTGCTGCCGTTATATGAACCCTGTAGCATATGAAGAAACACATATGAAGAATGGCATCGTTTACTGGATTTAGTGTCAGAGTGTTTAATATTAAGATAATTTTGGGAAATCCATGTTGATCTATCCAGTAGGTCAGATGGTCAGAAGTGAGCTTTGGGTTGGAGATGAAGATGTGGATTGATCATGTAAATAGGGTGACCGATGGTGTTGGAGTGGAAGAGGTCATCTGAAGAGTGGGATTGGAGAATAGAAATAAGAATGGAACCCCAGGGAAGGAACCACAGTAGTTAGTGGGGAGGTAGAAAAGGAGGACCTAGTCAAGAAGAGTAGGAAACTGCCCAAGAGAAAGGAACAACAACAAACTTATCTTGGGGCGGGGGAGGGGGGATAGGAAGGCAAATGAAGCATCTCAAAAAAAGGTCCCGTGGTTAACAAAATTACATGCCACAGGGTAGGCTACTAAACGTATATAAACTCTCTAATATATTGGGCCATTGGGATTGCTATGCTTGTTTAGATCTCATTCAGAAACTGGAGTGGGACTGGGGCCAGGAAGTTGGGTGTTTTTGCTTGTACGTGGCTGCTGTTGAGAGGAACTAGTGATGTATCGCTGGCAGTTATCCCAGAGTTTAACAGAACACAGAACTCAAAAACACCAGGGGAGAACGGGCCCATCTTTAGATGCCCGGCATCCCGGTTAGAGCCTGTACACATGGCAACCGCCCCATGAAGAGATGAGCACCGCAAGATCTGAGGCTGTAGCCACCTAACATGGGGAGAATGTGGGCAAAGGGAAAGGACACATCCACATTTGATGGAAGATGTGAGCTTGGAGGAGCAAATGGACTTTTTCTTGGGACATGTAGATAGATTCCTTCCTTAAGAAGACTTTGTTATTTAGCTCTATCCAGTCACGCAGCTATCAATTAAAATGATAAAAATTATTAAATTTTATTCTAGTTGAAGCTTGAGTCCTCTGTACCATCATCTCTTTTTCATTTCCATAGTGGCCAGGACGTCAATGAAAATTACTGAGAGTCTGGGCGTTACCGCAGATGTCGTTCATAATGAGAACATTTTAATTGGAAGTCAAAATGCAGAAAGATGAGAAATAAGGAGGACAAGCATGAAGACAGAACGCACAGGTTACTATTTTGAGAAATACAAGTGGTGAAGGAAAGAGGGGAACTTGAGAACTTGAGTACATATTTGTGGAAAAGGGCAAAGTCAGTGAAGAGTGAAGGATAACTAACAGAACTACTAAGGTCAGAAAGAAAATATGATTTTAAAACCTCAGGTGAGGTTTTAAATCTTAGGCAGGATATGGGATGCGTCCACAGTTAACCAGTTGTAGTCAGATAGTTTTGTTCTTTTTGGCTTAACAATGAGAGCTGGCCAGGATCCCAAATCCCCATGTCCTGGACCAGACAGATGCAAAAATATATACAAGAGAAGAGACACTGGAGCGGGTGCAGACTCGCTGCACGGTTGCAGTTTGCCCCACGGCCCTATGTAGTGTTTTATCCTGTGCCCTCAGTAAGATGAACTGAAAGATCTACAGTTATACCTGCCCTGTTTGGCTCAAGACTTCCCCTGGACTCGGGCTGAGTGATGAGTGATGCTGGCTTTCTCCAGAGTCCATCCCACTTTAGTCTCTGCTCAGTCTTTACTGCCTGCATGTGGGGGAAATGATGAAAAGAGAGCAACAGCAAGATAAAAGAAGTTAAATTCTCTTTGCTCCTCTATGCCAAGACTTTACTTCTAATATAGTAAGGCCCTGGGTGTCTGTGAGCACTGTATTTTAAAGCTTTTCGGTGGAGTGAACAGGGCAGGTGCATCTGGGAAACTTGAACTTCTTCTAGATCTCTGGTTCTCAAGTTGCTGGGAGTGAGGGTGGGAGGAGAGATAGCAAAGTTGCATAGGACCGTGTTCAAGGGAAGAGAGTGTTGTGAGTGAATGAATCCACATGTGAGCTGGTGGAGGAGGGAGTGTTCTAAAAACTTTCAGGAGATTCTGGTAAACACCCGTCTTTCTTCTGTTATTAAATTACTGCCTTCAGATGAGCAAGTAAGAATCACAGGAGTGATGTTGGGGCTTAGGATGTAAGAGTTGGCTCTGGTAGATGATAAATCCAGGCAGCAGGCTCCCTTGGTGGAATGGAGGCAAAAATAATTGCAGTAAAGGCCGGGAAAAGGTGAGGCTGGAATGGGGGTGTGCCCACCACTGGATGGCTGAGGCTTTGTGTTTCTCCTTTATCACCCTCGGCACTTTCTCAAGCACCTGGCGTGCGTGCGTTCAATAAATACTCTTCGTAGGCTGTACGTTTCAGAAAAATGTATTACGTTTAATAGCAATTATGTGAGCATGCAACATTGCTAAATACAAAAGTCATACAAGCTCACAAATGACTTCAGAGGCTGCCACTTGTAATTAAAGTACAATTGAGGGCCTATGGAGACACCATAAATCATAGATCCTTTCCTGTTTTCACTCAATGACTATACATTTTCTCCCTATTACTACAGGTGTCACAAAGCATTGCTATCCGCAGGCAGTTACATTTCTTGACCTTTTATTGCTCCTCTGAAGAGAAATAGCAGTGTCATTCCTGCTCTAAAACGATGCATTTCCACTGGGTCTGAGGAAGACGCGAGGGTAGGACACTGCCATGTGCAGCTCTTGGGGTATTGCCCCCAAATCGAAGGATACCTGTTATCTATTGGTAAAATATGTCAATGAATTATGATAACTACATGCTGGCATAGGAGGCTCACAATCGATAAAAGTTGAATTTAGTAGGTTCACACTTGTTGCAAATGAATCGAAAAACTGAAATTGTCATATTTCTAAGTAAGCCAAATGGGTAGCATGGGACATAAAAAATATGTGACCCATGCTAAATTTATAGACTAAATGCCAGAAAAATAACTTTTGGGAAGTATAACACACACAAAAATAAATGCTAATTGAATTTATTTCTTTAAAAAGTACACTTTCCATGATTTAGACACATCTCTGTCATTACATAGATCACCTTGAGGAAAACAATTCCCCTTCCTGGAACTCGGTTTCCTTTTCTAACATGTGGAGGTCAACTCGCCCATCTCTAAACGTTCCTGCCTGGCTTTGTTTTATGACTGCAGGAGAAAGCTCCTTCTAGACAGACAAAGATAGGTGCAGATCTTAATCTCATCATCTATAGCCTCTTAAGCTTTGAAAAGTTATATCTCATTCCCCCTTATTTTGCTAATCTGTGAAATGGGATAACACTACCTCTTCAATTGAATTGTATGAGGATTAAATGGGAGAATATGTGCTGGGAAGCATGTTGGTTAGTTAATGGGCATTCACTGTGTATTATCAACCAGTGCCTTTGTTTTCTACCCTTTCCTTCTCTCCTTAAAAATGCAGTTCCTTGTGTATTATTGATTTGCACATCAAAGATATTATAATAAAATCTTGAAGATATTGTGAACTTTTGCTGAGTAACATGTGTAAAGGAGATGTATTGGGAAGTGGATTTTTATCTTTCATCTTGGGAATGCCTCTGGGTTTGAATACAGCAGACAAAGTGGCAGTAAGAGGTCAAAATAATTCAAAAGCTCCATATGACTTCACGGTTTAGCACTATTATATATTCAAAGACAGGCAGGACACCACATGCATTAATCATAGTGTATCACATAGGAATATCAACCCTCCATAAATACTCAGCACTAGTCCTACACTTTACAAAATCACACAAAATCAGTGTGGAATCCCACAACTTGAGGGGTGAAGAGAACCTAACCTAGAGTCACAAGAAAACCAGGAGGATAGTAAATGAGGATATTGAAAAGGGGGTTTTATGGGTTGGGTGTTTTAAATGGACTACCAATGACTGTCTAAAATAGCCTCTTTCCCACTTAAGTCCATTCACAGGTAGATTTGTTTGAATTTTAAGAGGACATTTTGGACCCTAATGGTTTAGATAGAAGAAAGTCCTCTGGAAGCTCATTGTTCTATTTTCTGAGTGATTCACACTATTAACATTTTTTCTAGGAATCTATGATTGAGGACCAAACAATACCCATGCCTTTATCCCTCATCTTTGAAAAGTACTGTTAGGGGGTGGGGGTGGGGGGGGTAAGGACAGGCTTAACCTCTCATCCTGCTTGCAAATATAAAGGAAGGCTGAGTTCCTGGTATATCCATAGAGTTACCTGTTGCAATGCTGTTTAGCCCTCTTCATAGGGGACTGTACTGAGACCTCGAGGACAGTTAAGTGGGCTCTTTGTCATAAAAGGTCTCCCTGTTGTCCAGTAACTCATGAGCCAATGGCATATTACTGGGTCCTTATTTATTACCACTGACAAATGACTTCCTAATACTGACCAGAGGGATTACACTGCTCACAGAAACTTTCTAAGTAAGAACCATGATGTCAAAACATAGCTGAGGCCATCAACAGTATTAATGAGGATTTTGTTAGCTTCTAATGATGATAATGATGATTATATCAGAATTCAATTCACCCTAGTTATTAGTAAAAGTTTAGAAACATTAAAAAGTGCATAATAACATCTGGATCTGGTAGGGCTGAGAAAAGACAAGGAAAACACAACATGAGGGCTTTACTTTTGTGATTGGTGTCCACGTAATTGCAAGGAGATCATTTTCTCCATCTTTCTCATCTCCCTGGAGAAAAGCTGTCTTCAATATTTGAACAGTAGCATACAGCATTGTGAGAAAGTTGATTCCATAAGAATATAACATTTCCAGTTGTTAGTATTATCCTGGCTTCTCTTTCCCACCTTCCTCATTCTCCAAAATCCTTATAATTGTAAATAAAAGTATTAGTTGGGAAAAGTTCTGCACTTGGGAATAAAACAAAATTTGCAGATTGAATTCTGGACTGTGCAGACACCAAACAAATTGAATTCAGGTAATATTCACATTAATGGATATTTCCAAATTCTGGCCTCATAAAAGCAAAGGCGTCCTGATAAATCTGTTAGTCTTTGTTGATTCCTCAGCCATGAATCAAGGGAAAAGACTAATTTTAAAAAGAAAGTGTGCTCTATCCTGTATACACCACCACACTATGGAGAAGAAAAGATGGCAGCCCTTATAAAAATGAGTGGTATAAAAATTCACAGTAACATACATTGTTTTTGTTTTTCATGAGCAATCAAAGAAGGGGGCAGTGCCGAGCATCTATATTATACAATACAAAACAGTGTAAGTCACACAGCAGGAACACACGGACACAAGATGCTAAAAACAGTGCTTTCTGGGTAGTTCTCTTACTGGGTGAATACTTGGGCCAGAGACACTTAAACTCTGGGATCAACCAACCCTTTGCAATTAGACACAATTAAATCCTCTGACACTGAGGGGCCATATGCTACGGGGAGAATCATCACGTAGGTTGCTGCTACCGTCTACAAGCATTTCGTCATGTGGTCAAGTGCACGGATCCGTACAAGGTGACATCCAGACACAAGCCACGTGACTTCAGCCATTGCTAAGGACAGAGGTGGAGAAAGGTCTGTCTGCCGCCAGAGCCTCTGCCCCCACGTCCAACGGGACAGCGAGCAGATTCCTGCCGGGCGGCACAGCCATTTCCTTTCTCCCCTTGTCCCTCGTGGACACAAATGCTTTCCAGCCAGGCCCGGAGACCTGAGACATCGTCAGGCCGAGGAAGATCAACGCGGGGTGTTGTTAGCTTTGGGGTTTGGCTGCTTCCCCTTCAGCTTCCCCACTCTGTTCTGTCGAACTCCGCTGTGCATCCTTTTCACCTTCTGTAAGAGACAACGGAACACAGGATGAAGGCAAAATAAAAGCCACCGCTGATGTCTACCCGCTCTCGGCCGAGGCATATCACACTGGAAATTTAAGGAATATTCCCGAAGTCTGAACCCCTCACAGGAAAAGTGTGTTTTCTTGGTAATTAATTATCCATCAAGAAAATAGCTTAAGTGGGCTGGCTAATTCTGGATCTGTGACCTTGGAACAGCCTGGCTCAAAAATAAAACAATAGCTGCATTTTCACAGTGGTTAGTGATCTTGTGCGCCTTTGGTAAGAAACTAGGAAATCTCACACCCAGGTCCTGGCGCTCATTTTTAGAAGGCTTATGGGGGCCAGAAATCACAAGTTCTTTAGGCCGAAATCAGAAGTGGGGAGCAAGCTTCCCTTTTTATTCCTGACTTTCTTAATTTAAGACTTTTTTATGCATTTTACATCATTTAGAGCACTTGATGATAACCCCAGCTGATTTCTCAGCGGTTTCATTACTTTACATTAAAAGCAACCGTGGCAGAGAAAGGACATTATGCCAGCTGGTCAGTCTCTTGTCACACAAGAGGGATGGCGCGGCCTGCCCTTGGAGAACACGCACAGAACTCCAATAAAACCACCCTCCTCGCTGCACCCTCTGCAGCAATTCCAGCTAGTGATGCTGCAAACTCTGAAATTAAACGATGCTTTCTCTCCACATAGGTCACTTCACCTGAGGGCAAGCGGTGGGCAATCCTTTACTCAAAGATACATATATTTGCTTGTGGTAGTTCATTACTAAGCAACCAATATGACTTCATGGACAAAATATTTGGGGATGTTGCAATCATGTAAATTATAACAATGTTTTCTAAGAGTTTGCTATCATAATTCAAATGATTAGAGGTAAGCGGGCTGGTCCATTCTTTAGGTGGGAATGTTGAAAAGTAAATTATCCTGTAGTCTTAAAAAGTACTCACAAAACATCTCACCATATACCATACTTCAGGGAAATTAAAAGTAGTTCTTTTACATTAAAAAGTAATTCCGTTCTAAAGGGGTCCCAAGAACATTATACATCATTCTCATACACTACTTTCCTCATGAAGCAATAACTAAGTGCCCAAGATGTGCAGATGTCCTGGAACTAAGATGTGTAGATTAGCGTGCAACAAGAACTGAATAAAAAGGAGAGGTTCTTAGTAACCAAAGGAATGAAGTCAGATTAAGGCAGGTGCAAGGGAGTAAAATATTTAAAGATGAAACTTGTTGCATAAATACAAGATGAAGAATTTGACCCCCATGGTGTTTGGGACTTCCTACGTGACTTTTCTAGAGTTTCTGGGGACAATTCTCTGGGTTTAGCACAATGCTATAAATGGCTAAATAGGTGATTATTAACAAGTTAAGGTAAACATGGGATAGCAATATTGTTGAGTATAAACTAAAAGAAGCTGAAATACTCAAGAATTACAATTCTTAGCTAGTGATATTTTGTTTGCCAGTATATAGTTGTTATTATTGTAGAGCATTTGAGTGGGAAACCCTGTAAAGAGAAGTCATTGAAAATGGAGTGGGAATAAGAGATCATTCCCTGACTTTTATCCTGTGTTAGACTGTTTATAACTCTATAGACTACTTTTGAAGATGGATTGTCATGCCTTAATCCGACTTGGTGAAATGCTGACATCATTCTATGTTCATAGAGAGATGCATATCAAACAACTCACCTGCCTTGTTAATATCAAGTCCTGCTAATTTCAAGGCTAATTCATTGCTGTTACCACTTGCAGAGGAAACCAGGATATCATGTATTGCATTTCTTCTACCTGTTCTTCCCGAAGCAATAAAATCTGCATATGTAGTTTCCACATCAGTCATTGCTAACAAATATCCACATAGCAGGAACTAAAAAACAAAAACAAAATCACACACACATAAATTAGCAGGTAATATAATGTTGCAAGACACTTGGTAAATTATGGCCCTATAATATGAATGTGAAATAACTGTTTTTGCTTACATGGCCACAAAGGAAGCAATGCTTTGCTTCTGGATCAAGGGTCAGGGAATGTTTTTGTAAATGGCCTGATAGTAAATACTTTAGGCTTTGAGGGACAAATGGTCTCTGTCCCAGCTACTCAACTCTGTGGTTGTGCAAAAGCAGTCGAAGATAAAATGTCAAACAAATACAATAAACGAACTGTATTTACAAAAATAAGCATAGGGCCAGAATTGGTTTGCAAGCCATAGACAGTGGCCACTTGGTTTAGATCATAAAATTCTTCTCTGATGCCATTTTAGTCAGCCTTCAACTCCAGAGAAGAGAACTTGAGGTCAGTTGTATACCAAGGCAAGGGGGTTGGGGAGAGATGGAAGTGTTCCATCCTAGAGGTAGTAAGTAAGCTAGTGCCTCATCTGCAGAAAGTCTAAGAACAATAATAAAACTGAGAAAAATCCAGTTTTCTTTTTATCATCAGCATGAACCAGCAATTCTAAACAATGTCAGGAATCAAATACTGCCCCCAGTGAGGGAGGACAGTTCCCATGTGGCCCCTTGGGAAGCCATTGCTTGAGAGGAATAACAATCCTCCTTGACTGAATCTTTGAAATAAAATTTCAGCTTTACAAAGGAGTCAAAGTGAATTTTCCAGAACAAACTTGGTGATACACATCCTTAATGAAAGACATAATGAAAAGAATGGCAACAAATAAGTACCTATCGATAATAACCTTAAATGTAAGTGGCTTAAATGCGCCAATCAAAAGACATACTGTAGTTTAGTGGTTAAGAAAACATGACCCATATATGTACTGTCTACAAGAGACCCACCTCAGAAAAAGGACTCACAGAGAATGAAAGTGAAGAGATGAAAAAAAAATTCCAGGCAAATGAAAATGAAAAAAAAAGATGGAAAGGCAATACTCATATCTGACAAAATAAACTTTAAAGTGAAAGCCATAATAAGAGATCATGAAGGATACTTCACAATAGTAAAAGGATCGACACAACAAGATAATATAACCCTGGTAAACATATATGCACCCAATACAGGAGTGTCCAAATATATTTAAAATTTTCTGGAGGATTTGAAGGGAGAGATTGACAGCAATACAATAATAGTAGGGGACTTTAATACTCCACTGAAATCACTGGATACATCTAGACAAAAAATAAACAAGGAACCAGTGATCCTAAATGAAACACTAGATCAGATGGAATTAATCAACATTTTCAGAACATTTCACCCTAAAGCTACAGAATATACATTCTTCTCAAGTGCACATGGGATATTTTCAAAGATATTCTACATGTTAGGACATAAAACAAGTTTCTACAAGTTCAAAAAGATTGAAATCATATCAAGCATCTTCTCAGATCATAATGGCATGAAATTAGAAACACTCAGGAGCATTCACACATGGAGGCTAAAGCATGTTATTAAACAATGAATGGGTTACCACAGAGATCAAGAAAGAAAGAAAAAACATCCTGGAAATAAATAAAAATTAACACACAACAACCCAAAATCTACTGGACACAGTGAAAGCAGTTCTGAGAGTTCATAGCATCACAGGCCTACCTCCAAAAAACAAGAAAAACTTTTAATAAGCTACCTAACCCTACAACTTAATGAACTACAAAAAGAACAAAACCCAGAGCTGGTTCATCAAACAAGATTGATGAACCTCTAGGCAGACTCATCAACAAACAAAGACAGAGGACCCAAATAAACAAAATCAGAAATAACACAGGTGAAGTAACAACTGACCTCACAGAAATGCAAAGGATTATAAAAAAAAAATATTGTGAACGACTATACTCCAATAAACTGGACAACCTGGATGAAATGGACATATTCCTAGAAAAATACAATCTTCCAAAATTCAATCAGGAAGAAACAGAAACGGAATAGGCCAATAACTACTGATAAAATTGAAGCAGTAATTAAAAATCTCCCAGCAAACAAAAGCCCTGGTCTGGATGGCTTCACAGGGGAGTTTTACAAAACATTCAAAGAAGAACTAACACCTATCCTCCTCAAACTATTACAAAAAAAAATAAATTCAAGAAGAAGGAATACTTCCAAATTCTTTTTATGAGTCCAGCATTATCCTAATCCAAACCAGATAAAGACATTACTAAGAAAGAAAATTGTAGGCCAATATCCCTGATGAACATAGATGCTAAAATCCTCAACAAAATATTAGCAAATTGGATCCAGCAATACATTAAAAAATCATACACCATGACCAAGTGGGATTTATCCCAGGGATGCAAGGCTGATACAATATTTGCAAACAAATAAATGTGATATATCACATAAATAGATTAGAAGACAAAAATCATGTGATCATATCAATTGATGCAGAAAAAGCATTAGACAAAATCCAACACCTATTTTTGATAAAAAACTCTCAGCAAAGTGGGAATAAAGCAATCATACCTCAACAAAATTAAAGCCATATATGACAAACCTACAGCCAACATCGTACAATGGGCAAAAACTAAAAACATTTCCCCTAAGAACAGGAACAAGACAGGGATGTCCGATTTCACCACCCTTACTCCACATAGTTCTGGAAGTCCTAGCCACAATGAAGAATACATAAAAGGCATCCAAATCGGAAAGGAGGAATTAAAACTATCATTATTCACAGATGACATGATACTGTACATAGAAAACCCTTAAGGCTCCATAAAAAAAGCCACTAGATTTAATAAATGAATTCAACAACATAGCAGGATACAGAATTAACACCCAGAAATCAGTGGCATCTTTATATACCAATAATGAACTCTCAGAATGAGAAACTAAACAAAAATAATAATACCATTTACCATTGCAACAAAAAATAAGATACTTAGAAATAAACTTAACCAAAGAAGTAAAAAGATTTGTTCTCAGAAAACTACAGGATGTTGAGAAAAGAGATAGAAGATATAAACAAGTGGAAGAATATACCATGTTCATGGATTGGTAGAATCAACATCATTAAAATGTCTGTAATAACCAAAGCACTCTAGAGTCAATGCAATTCCTATTAAAATATCAATGGCGCCCTAGCTGATTTAGCTCAGTGGATAGAGCATTGGCCTGCAGACTGAAGGGTCCCAGTTTTGATTCTGGTTTAGGGCACATGCTCAGGTTGTGGGCTTGCTCCCCAGTGGGGGGGCATGCAGGAGGCAGCCAATCAGTGATTCTCTCTCATCATTGATATTTCTATCTATCTCTCTTCCTCTCCCTTCCTCTCTGAAAGCAATAAAAATATTTTTAAAAATAATAAATAAATAAATTACCTTTAATAAAAATAAAATAAATAAAATGAAATATCAACGGCACATTTCACATACCTAGAACAAACTGTCCAAAAATGTATATGGAGATAGTTGCAGCAATCTTTAGAAAGAAGAACAAAGTTGGAGGGATCACAATACCAGATATCAAGTAATACTGCAAAGCCACTGTTCTCAAAACTACCTGGTACTGACACAAGAACAGAACAGAGACCCCAGAAATTGACCCACACCATTATGCTCAATTAATATTTGACAAAGGAGGCAAGAGCATACAATGGACTCAAGACAGTCTCTTTAATAAATGGTGTTGGGAAAACTGAACAGATACATGCAAAAAAAAAAAATGAAACTAGACCACCAACTTACACCATACACAAGAATAAACTCAACATGGATAAAAGATCTAAAAGTGAAACCATAAAAATCTTAGAAGAAACCATAGGCAGCAACCTCTCAGACATCTCTTGTAGCAGTCTGCTGGTAGGAGTGCAGACTGGTGCAGCTACTGTGGAAAAAAGGATGGAGTTTCCTCAAAAAATTAAAAATGTAACTGCCATTTGGCCCAAAAATCCCACTTCTAGGACTATATGGTAAGAAACCCAAAACACCGATTAGAAAGAACGTATGCACCCCTATGTTCATAGCAGCACAAGTGCTCATCAGTAAATGAGCGGGGGGGGGAAAAGCTTTGGTACATTTACAGAATGGAATACTATGCAGCTATATAAAAGAAGGATCTCTTACCCTTTGAGATAACATGGATGGACCTGGAGAATATTGTGCTAAGCAAAATAAGCCAGTCAGAGAAAGATAAGCATCACATGATCTCACTCATATGTGGAATGTAATGAACAAAATAAACTGATGAACAAAATAGACCCAGAGACATAGAAGCATGGAACAGACTGGCAAATCTCAGAAGGAAGGGAAGGGAAAGGTGGAGAGTTGGGGGCAGCAATTAACCAGGGAACTTACATGGATATATGCATAGCCCATGAACACAGACAATAAATTGGTGAAGGCTGGGAGAGGAGTATGTGGGGGGAAGGTGTTCAATAGAAAAACAAAATCAAAAAACAAAGGGGCCATCAGTAATACTTTCAACAAAAAAGAAAATGAAAGACATAATGAAGAAAAATACTTTCAATGTAAAATGAGACACGTGTGCTTGCAAAAATACCAACTGCAAATCTTTCATTTCTTTTTCTATGTTTAAATTTATATCCTTCCCTGGAGGTCAAAAGAGGCATAGATACTAAGGTGAAATAATGAATTTCTGTTGGGTTAACTTGTTTAAACAGAACTTTAAAATAGCACACTTTTCTTCACTCTTATACGTACCAGTTAATTTACTATAGTTTAAGATTAAATACTCATAGCACTAATCAAGAGAAAGGAATATTTTCAAAACATAACAAGTGGGGAGGACGCAAACATAGTGAACCCCATGCGTCATGGACATACCCCCTGTCACTCTGAAATGACTTGATGCCATTAAAGTGCAACTGAGGTTGGCAGCCCATTCCTGCAGGCTGCGTTCTTCTCCCAATGCACATGGAGGGAGCTGCTAATTCAACCTGCAGAAAACTTTATATTTTCTCTTCTTTAAGGGGAAGCTGGAACAGGAGAGCAGGAGGAATAGTATAATACAATTTTGAAATAAGAACTATGTGTTTACTACATGCTTTACTGAGACTGTGCTATGGATAACACCGGTTTCCATTCCCTCGACTATATCCACCATTCTTTTTTGTGGGAATATGATTTAATAGTTGTTATAATTTTATTTAAAATTAGTCCTGGTTCTTCCACTGGGTCATGGAGTGACTTTCAGAAAATCACTCAACCTCATGGCCTTCCATTTTCTCCTAAGGAAAGGGAGACAGCTGGATGGCATGCTCATTATGGCACCTCATGAAGTTGTAAAAGCAATGATCATTCAGTACCTCATTTTTAAAATCTTGAATTTGGAATTCCCCTTCTGTGGCCATAACCACATATTCTTTTTCTTTTCCTCTTACTCCTAGTGAGTTAGTTCCTATCTTTAATTATTTTAACTCTTTTTATTTTAGTTTCCTAGCTCCAGGCTGGATCAATTGCCCAACATCTCATGTAGCTTCTAATTAGCACCAAGAAGTCCCTCTGGCCCTGGCCGGGTGGCTCAGTTGGTTGGAGCATCGTCCCATACACCAAGTTTGCAGGTTCAATTCCTGCTCAGGGCACATACTAGGTTGCGGGTTTGTTCCCTGGTTGTGGCGTGTATGGGAGGCAACCTATTGATATTTTTCTCTCGAATTGTTGCTTTTCTTCCTCCTCCCTTCCCCCCTCTCTAAAAATCAATAAAAATATATCCTTGGGTGAGGATTTAAAAACAGAAGTCCCTCTGTGACCTCAACCTTCCTAAGTCTCACCTGGGAAAACAGCGAGGTGCCTTTCCTCTGATCTTATTACTGGGAAGCTGGTGTTACCAGAAAAAGTCACAAAATTGTGCCAATTGGCTCAACTAGAAACTTGTGACACTATTATTAGTAAACACTCTGAGTTGTTGGGAAATTCTTTTGTTCACCTCTAGTTGACTCTTCCTTATGCTTGTCTTCGTGGGAAGGATTCCAAACCCTTTCTGTCCACACAACCAGACACTACCTGCCTTAAGAGATGACTTAGATCTTCCTTTCCTGAGAAGATACAGGACATCTGTTGCAAATTCTCTTAAATCTCTTCCTCTCTCCAACACATTTCTCCGTGATCACTAGTCTCTCTTTCCTAGACGAACTACCTCTTTCTTTCGGAAGCATGCTGCCAATTCTATTTCCTATCATCTACCATAGCACCTTGCTTCGTCCATTTTTTTTTTTCCTCAGTAGTTTGAGTCTCCTTTCTCCTTTGGATTTCTCCCTAAGTTTATATGCATGTTCATGTCTTCTTTAACTAAAACACTTGGACGAACCATTCAAACAAATACCCTTTCCTCAGCCTTCACTCACCTTTGCACTAACTAATCTTTTTCCTTCATTAAAATTCTCTGAAGGATTCAACTATTTTTATTTTCCGTTTCTTTCAATGAATCTTTATACTTTTTGTATTTCATTGGCCTTTATGTAGTATATTTTATGTAGACTACTTTCTTATAGATCACTGCAGTGATCTTTATTAATATTAGGAACAGCTTAATGTTAACGATTCTTGTGAGGGTTGGTCCTGTTTGAGTTCTCTGCAATGCATGAGGCTGCCAGCTACGTTCTGTTTGCAACTCTCCCCTCGAATATACAGCAAGTAATGAGGCCCATTTACTATTCTAGGAGTCAGACCTATCTGTATTTGAACCTTGACTTTCCATTAACTTGTTCTGTATTCAGTTCTTCAACTATAAATAGTGATAACTATACTTAGTCAAGGTGGCTATGAGAATTTATTTGGATTATGTATCCAAAGAGGCTAACACAATGTTTGGCACATGGTGGGAGGTGCTGATAAAAATACCAACTGTCACTTTCTTAGCTTCCACGATATCTTACTATTCTGGCTCCATCCTATTTGTATTCTTCACATTTCTCTAGGGTCACCTGTTGAAATAAGGGCACATTTTGTAGGAATTAAGGACCAATCCTGACCTTCTTCATTTCCTCACTTGAATAAGTCATCTAATCCCAAGGCATCGAATTCTTCACTATGGCTAATGCAGAAATGTGCAACTTCTACTGAGACTATTCTCACAAGCTCGCACACACCAGGGAAATTGCTGAATAAGTATTTCCACTTGGTTTTGCACAAGCATTTCAAATTCAATAAAGCAAAACAAGACAACAACAAAACACACAAATAGAGAAAACTGGCCTCAGGATACATTATGTTGGAGCATCTTTTACTCATTTCTCTCACTTGATATCCATATTTAATCACTTCCCCAGGTTGTCTTGGTTTTTATTTGATGACTCATATTTACCTTGTGAAAAATAGGAAAAGCTCATACCAGGATTATTGCTATCTGAAAAGAACCCACTTTTGCTGTTTAACTTCAACCACTCAGTTGAATAGAATGAAAGATAATAATGGCGATTGTGAGAAGAGCTAATTCCTATAGACATCCCCTTCCCTTAAGCATTTATGAAATATATTTGCTAGACTTATGTGCACCCAATTTTAAACCTTCAAGGGAACATGGAAACTAAGTCCTGGGTATTCAATTATAGTAGTGATTATAATTATTATAGTTATTATTGTAGGAGTATTTAATTTTTATTACATTTTCTTTCTCCAGGCAATAGACTTAATATTCAGTAAAAAAAAAAAAAAATAACTGACAAATAGCACATGTAGAAATATGAGAATGAAGGAATACAATTATATTTTCATATAAAATATGTAGATGCTGTGAACTCAATATATTTTTTCTCTCTCCATGTTATAATTCTTTTAGTGAATTCTGATTATGTGCTCAAAAACAGTTATTTTTACATGCATGGCAGCTATGTTATTTTTTCTTTGAGTTAATAAATATGTAGACAGAGCTCTTCAGTTACACCACATATGCCACTGTATAACGACCTGGAGTTTTGCTTAGAAATTCTGGGGAAACTGTTGCCAGGTGATGTTTTCTGACAGATATTCACAAAAAAATTATAAAAGTCACCAAAATTCTAATAAATGTCAGCAGCTGGCAGAGGCTTAAAGAGAAGTAATTAGCAAACAGTCTGGCTTTATAAAAATAAGCAAGTCGGAATAAAGCCTGGACAATTTACCAAAAGTGGGCTTTGAATCTTCACTAGCGTTTCCCTGTTTATGTTGCTATAATTAGAATTTTCTAGACATGACAAAACGGTAGTATTAGGTATAAACAAGATAACATGCTGCTATTTTTTTGTATCCAGTTTTACAAAAGAGCCAATTGTACTAATATTTAACGTCTGATTAGAGAGGAGAAAAGACACTTTATTACTTAAGTACTGTATTATTTAAAGGTAGATTAAAATTTAAAGCATAAATCTGTAATATTTATATCTATCTGAAAGTTCAATCAAAATCCACGCCTAAGAAATAAGCTTGCTCTTTCTTCTCCCCCTTAAAAAAGTTCCCCTGCCTCACTCTTTAACAAAAGGAGGTGCGCTGGTAGTCTAAAGAGTCTTCCCTTGTATAAAGGCTTTCTAAACTGAGATTCATGATCCGTGCTGGGCTTTTCCTTGTTTGTAACTTTTACCTTTTGAAATATCATATACACAAAGTACTTAAGAAAATAAACCAGAAGATTTTACTCTAGTAGAATTTACAGATTTAGATAGAGTGCAAGAGGCGAGGGAAGGTATGTACTTACACGTCCTGTATTACACAAATTGAAGAGTTCCACATAGATGTACCCTAGAAGAAGTTGGGCCTGTGAAGCTGCTAAAATGATTTTTATAGTGACATTGAGTCATGAGCCAAATGGTGACTGGATGTCATGCTAATTTTACTCCTGCAAATGGGGACACATGAAATGAGACGCACTGACTTGGAAGAAAGAATGGAGAGAATGCCATCAGCATGCACTGGGGACGTCTTTCTCTCTAATGTGAATGACATGACTTAAGTTTAAAAGAGAAGGAAAAATCTTCCGGTCCCATTATTACAAAAGCAATTCTTTAACGTCCCAACTGTTACTTTATGAAATCACGGGGAATATTAAAAGCCCTTGAGTATATTACTATGTTCTTAGGGCGTGGCCTACATTAGTGTTTCGGAAGTATTTTGACTCAGATTTTCATAACTTTCTAAAAAATTATTGAGAACTCCAGTGAGCTTTTGTTTCTGTGGTTATATCTGCCAATATTTACCACGTGACAAATTGAATTAAATATTTATTAATTACTTAAAATATAGATAATAAACCATTAAATGTTCCCATAAATATTTCTAATAAAATAAAATATATTTTCCAAAGCAAAAAAAAAAAGTGACAAGAATGGCATTGCTTTAAATTTTGTAATTCTCTGGCTTAAATTTGCAAATGTCTGGCTTAATGAAAGACATCTGGTCTCTCAGATCTGCTTCTGCAATCAATCTGTCTCAATCTGTTGTTTTAGTTGAAGTATGTGAAGAAAATCTGGCCTCACACAGATTTTTTTTTTTTTTTGGTAGGAAAAGTGAGGCGAATTGCAATAGCCTTTTGGGATAACTGCAGATTTTTTAAATTTTTGAAATGTGTAATCTAAAGCCATATTAATATGCTTTCCAGATTCTGTTTTATTAAAACCTGTTGTATACCTAGTGCTTTAAATGGCTCTTTTTGCCTACGCATATTTTTAAAAATATCAGGCATTCGTCATTTGGTAAATACTGGTTTCTTGGGTTATATAAAATTTCCAAATTCTATCATATTTCACTATATAGTATTAAATTTATTATTATAGCCAGCTCTCTCATCAAAAAAGTCTTTTAGACGTGAAAAACTAACAAGTCCCCAGGAACAGATAAGTTTTCCAAAATGGTAATTTTTGTCTCAACGCTCAGATTTTTTCACTGGCAACAGATTCAGTTGGATTTTTGGATCCCTTAAAGTGACAGGCTCACTTTGTTCATTTTCAAGAAAACTCCGCCAAATACCCAAATTTGAGAAACCACAGTTTGCCTGTCAGTTGTTCTTTCGTGTAAAAATAGTGATTCATGGGAAAGGTGCTCATTCTGCCGCAGTCAAGCAGTTACTTAGATGGCCATGCCCTTGGTACACGGCAGAAGTGCCTGGGGAGCCCCCAACATCACACAGAATATTAAAAAGACCCACACTTAAAGGGCGAGATTTGACAAAATATTGTTTTTACTGTCCCACCAAGTACATTCTTAGGTAAATTTGCATGTAAAAAAGTATTAACTGTGAGTGTGGGTGGTGAGGAATCCCAGGGCTGCTAGGAGTGTTTGGTGCCACGGATTTGACCAGTGCTGAGGTGCAGCATTTCCCCACCACTTCTGCGCCAGCGGTGCAAATGGCAGACAAGCAAACAAGGCAGACAGCATTGGGGTTACTATGGGAATTCTTTTATACTTGAGAACCTACTGAAGGTGTCTCTGGGAATGACTGAAAGGGCTGGGAGGACATGCAGGAATTCAGGGGCCAAACTTTGAGAACCATTGATGTACATAGTAAGAGGAAGCTATTGATGAACACTATGGACTAGAGGAGGAAACCCTTTTGTAAAGAATGTAAGCAAATAATTAATTCCTAGAATGCTCCAGTGGTAGGCAAACTGCGGCTCAGCAAACCGCGGCTCGCGAGCCACATGCAGCTCTTTGGCCCTTGAGTGTGGCTCTTTCACAAAATACCGGCTCTTCCACAAAATACCGACTTCTGCGCATGGGCCACGAAGTTTCAATCGCACTGTACCAGCGCGCCCGCACATGGTATTTTGTGGAAGAGCCACACTCAAGGGGCCAGAGAGCCGCATGTGGCTCGCGAGCCGCGGTTTGCCGACCACGGCGAAGTAGCAGCTGATCTATTACCATGCTAAGTATTATCCATCTTTTTCTCTTTTATTTTGCTGTCTTAGGATATTACTTGTCTAATTCCATCTTAAAAACAATCTAGTAGCTTATTTCCAAAAGAGCCACTTAATCCCACAAGCCACAGGGTGTCAAACCAAGTCTCAGGAACTCTGGACAGGGTTCCGGGACTTGATACTACTTCAATTCTCTTTTCCCTTGAATTGGTCTATCATCTAGTCACACTTTGGAATGAATGACATCAAGGGAAAAAAATCAAGAACCACAACCCTATTAATAGCAACAAGTTGATTTGAAAATGTCCACACAAGCCTCCTCTGTGAAGGCATAATTATATTCCCCGCAGCGGACCGGCCTTACATGCTCCCATATTGCCCTTTAGAGGAGTTTGGATCATGTTCTAGCAAAACCACACTTAAAAAGGTGACCTCACATACTGAGTTGTATCACAGATACATGCCAACATCTATTAACTAGGTCAAGCCAAATCATGTGTGTGTGTTTATTCTAAATCCACAACATTGACCTTTTATCACAAAACATTGCTAGAATAAAATATGAGAAAAATAGACTGTCTTTTAATGATTTTCACAATGAGCTTTTGACTAATACTATTAGAGATAACATCCCAACTCCTCAGTTGGAGGAAAGTCTCCACCTCTTCCCTGATTGCCACCATGTAGTAAAAATTCTCATTTAAAAAGTTCCAATATTTGATACTATTGATCATTCCTCTCAATTGTATTCCTATTCATCAATTTATTTCTGATGTGATCATTGTGACCCTTATGCCTTTAAATCTGTCATCTATCTATCTATCAATACATGAGCATATTTTCATATTTTTGTAATTTATAACATACCTAGTCAATTATATCATTAATTTCTTCTTCAGAAACTTTCTTTAGCCAAGATTCAAATCCTGTTTTTTCTTTACACAATGCTTAACAAATCAAAACTTCATAATGAGAAATCTAAGCCTGTAAATTTTATGAAGCCAGAGGCACAGCTGTCTTCCTTGAGGAAATAAACAACAGGTGACCTTATAGCTACTCATAAATCCCTTTGCTCATTTCTAGCTATCTCTTTCACCACACTAACAATAGCAATTTTTTATTTTTCTGTGCTTCTTCAGTCTTTTTTCAATTACAGTTCACTTTCACTATTATTCTGTATAAGTTCAGATGTACAGCATAGTGGTTAGACAATCATGTACTTTATAGAATGGTCCCCCTAATATTTCAAGTACCCAACTGGCCCCATAATAGTTATCATGATATTATTGACTACTAGAGGCCCGGTGCACAAAAATTTGTGCACTTGGGGGGGGGGGGGGGTTCCCTCAGCCTGGCCTGTGCCCTCTTGCAGCCTGGGACCCCTTGGGGGATGTCCACCTGCTGGCTTAGGCTCGCTCCCCGGGGGATTGGGCCTAAGCTGGCAGTTAGACATCCCTCTGGCAGCCCAGGAGCCTTCAGGGGATGTCCACTTGCCAGCGGGGACCAGGCCTAAGCTGCAGTCGGACATCCTTAGTGCTGCTGAGGAGGCGGGAGAGGCTCCTGCCATCACTGCTGTGCTGGCAGCTGCCAGCCTGGCTTGTAGCTGAGCAGAGCTCCCCCTGTGGGAGCGCACTGACCACCAGGGGACAGCTCCTGCATTAAGCGTCTGCCCCTTGGTGGTCAGTGTGTGTCATAGTGACCAGTCATTCCCAGTCGCTCTGCTGTTAGGGTCAATTTGCATATTAACCTTTTATTATATGCCTGGTGCATGGGTGGGGGCCGGCTGGTTTGCAGTGAAGGGTGTCCCGGATCAGGGTGGGGGTCCCGCTGGGGTGCCTGGCCACCCTGGGTGAGGGGCTGAGGGCCGTTTTCAGACTAGCCACAACCCCTTCAGGGTGGGGGTCCCTGCTGGAGTACCTAGCCAGCCTGAGTGAGGGGCTGAGGGCCATTTTCAGGTTAGCCACACCCCCTTCAGGGAGAGGGGTCCTGCTGGGGTGCCTGGCCAGCCTGGGTGAGTGACTGATGGCTGTTTGCAGGCTGGCCACAGCCTCTTCGGGGGGGGGGGGGGGGTCCCTGCTGGGGTGCCTGGCCAGCCTGGGTGAGGGGCTGAGGGCTGTTTGCAGGCTGGTCAAGCCCCCCAGCAGGGACCCTCACCCCTTGAGGGTGTGGCCAGCCTGGGTGAGGGGCTGATGGCTGTTTTCAGTCTGCCAAGCCCCCCAGTGGGGACCCTCACCCCATGAGGGTGTGGCCAGCCTGGGTGAGGGGCTGATGGCTGTTTGCAGGCTGGCCACGGCCCCCAGCCATCCAAGCTCCCAGTGGAGGCTGGCTGGAAGCAGGTATCTGGGATTTATTTATCTTCTATAATTGAAACTTTGTTGCCTTTAGCAAAGGCCACAGCCGGCCAGGGCAGGCAGGAAGCTTGGCTTCCTCCATCGCTGGGGCAACCAAGCCCCCTGCTTGCTCCAGCTCTGTGGCTGCCAGCCACCATCTTGGTTAGGTTAATTTGCATATAGCTGCTCTGATTGGCTGGTGGGTGTGGCTTTGGGCATAGTGAAGGTACAGTCAATTTGCATGTTTCTCTTTTATTAGATTAGATACTACCAATGTGGTACTTTACATCCACACGATTATTCTGTAACAACCAACCTGTACTTCTCAATCCCTTCACCTTTTTCAGTTTTATTTATATTTCATTTTCCTACTCTTCACAGAACATCTTGCCTATTGACTTTATGACAAGACTTGTCTTACATGAATTTCATCAATTCCCCTCTATTATCACATCAAAAGGTGTCTTTCTCTCCTCATTCAAAAATCCTTTTGCCCAACATCAACACTGCCTGGTACTAATTCCATCTTCTCTTCCATTGCCGCTCTTCAAGTCTGTCTTGTGTTTTTGCAGTCTCATTTTCCCTACTTCCCCAATGCCTATAAAATTGCTTGCATTTTCCCTGTTGTAAAATAATTCCTTCTTTTAACTTGGTATGTGTGGCATGTTCTTTAATATAATCACCTGTTTATTTTCATTTACTGCCAGACTTACAGGAATAGAGGTGGATGCTGATTGTCCCTATTTCCTCTATATAATTTTACTTTTTTAAAATATATTTTATTGATTTTTTACAGAGAGGAAGGGAGAGGGGTAGACAGTTAGAAACATCCATGAGAGAGAAACATCAGATCAGCTGCCTCCTGCACACTCCCTACTGGGTATATGCCTGCAACCAAGGTACATGCCCTTGATCAGAATCAAACCTGGGACCCTTGAGTCTGCAAGCCAACACTCTATCCACTGAGCCAAACCGGTCAGGGCTATTTTACTTTTAATTCCTTTGCCATTTGACTTTCATAGCTATCAATTTACCATTGTTTTCTCAAAGAAAGACTATTACAGATTAATCACAAAATTCAATAGGTTTTTTACAATAATCATCTATAACAACTGTACACAGCAGTTCACATTGTTACTCCTCTCTTCTTTTTCTTTAATTTAAATTCTTTATTGTTGAAAGTATTACATATGTCTCCTTTTTCCCCCATTGACCTCTCCCTGCCCACTCCCACCTCCCAGCACAGACCCTCACCCCCCTACTCTCTGTGTCCATTGGTTATGCCTAGATGCATGTATACAAGTCCTTTTTTCTCCCTGGTCTGCTACAGATACTGTACTTTCAGTTCCTCCATATATTTCTCATATTTCTTCTTGCTCTTTCCTCCACTTACCTCTTAAAGAATCTTTATTCTCTTCTTTGTTCTTTAAGTTCTGTTTGGTAATTCTTAAGTACCAGCTGTATGTATGTGACTATCAAATCTATAAATTTGTGGCCTGGTAGTTTGAGAGCTTTTACTGCCTAGTGGGTATTCCACCATTGATGTCCTTGAAAACTCACATTTAGTAAGTTCAAAATGGAACTTTTTGTTTTATCTTCACCTGCACCCTCAAAACTATTCATTCCCCTCATACTGAAGTGTATAGTAGCATTATTTTCTCAGGTGCCTAAGATAGATAAATTAGAATTGTCTTCAATTACTCCATCTCACTAATTCCTCACATTCAATCATTTCATAAAACTCATGTTTTAACTCTACCCATTCAATGTGACTTTAGTATTCTTCATTTCCATTCTTTATCTGGTCATTACCTTCGTCATCTCTTTTTTGACTATTGCAACTGTGGGCCAACTACTTACTTACCTAAACCTATTCTTCTCCAATTTACCCTAGTGATAATAATAATGTTTATTACGGTGTTTATTTAATTCGCCACTATGCAATAATTATTTTCATGTTACTTTAATAGGGATGTATTATGTTTTCCTTGAGATCTGGCTCTTTGATTTTGGAGTCCCCTACAATGCTTGGCACAGAATTTTGTATGTTGATGTTACATCTACAAAAATTATTTCATAGATCTGTTTTTAATTATCTTACACAATATCCTTCTTGGTTAAGTACATTTGTCAAGGTTATACCATTGTCAATAGTGAAAGTAAGCCGAGAAAGCAGGTGTCCTTACTTCTACTTAGTTCTTTTTCCTGTCTCGTAAGACTTGTTGTTGTTAATACTTGCCCAAGGATATTTTTTTCATTGATTTTAGGGAGAGTAGGAGAGAGGGGGAAAGACAGAGAGAAACACTGATGTGAGAGAAACACATCAATTGGTTGCCTCTTTCACAAGCCCAGATCAGGGCCCAGGCCAGGGAAGAGCCTGCAACTAAGGTAATTGCCCTTGCCCAGATGAACCAAAACCCTTTGGTCTGCAGGCCAATGCTTTATCCACTGAGCAAACCGGCTAGGGCTCGTAAGAGTTTTAATACAAGGAGATGAAGTGTAATCATTCCCACTAATACACATTTTCGTCTGTATACTCTTAATTTTTTTTTTTTTATTGCTTAAAGCATTACAAAGGGTATTACATATGTGTCCTTTTTCCCCCCCACCCTTGACATGTATACTCTTAATTATAACAACTAATTTTAAAAGATAACAGCAATCAAAAGCACTCTAGAATTCCTAGTAATCTATCCTATTTTCACTTTATTGAGGACTACCTCTTTTTAAGTTTTTTTTTTACAAAATATATACGACTAAAGTAGCAAATTACTGCATGGAATGATTTGTTCTGTCCTTTGTTAGGGCTTTTTACATCATTTATTTAATATTGCAAATAATTTATAAATCATTTATAAACCCTTTGTAGCATCCCTGCTGAGAGTCAATTAGCTGGAGAAGCACCCAGGGTTGTCAAGTGACAAGTAATATTATTTGTACATTACAGATGAAGCAACTAAAGCAGAGAGGGGTTAACCAACTGGACTGTGTCTCACTCAGTCAGTGGTGGTACTGATGTCAGACTGAGAACCTGGGGTTATTCACATCGAAATCACAGAAGCATGAAGAGCCTGAGGCTGGTGCTGTTCGTTGTTATATAATGCAGTACTTTCTAAATCGCTGTCTTATATTCTTCTTTTCTGGCTCTGGGGGAGTCCAAGGAGGAAAGATACTGTTAAAATATATACCTTTTCATTAAACTAAGACTGTTTTTTTTCTACCTCAAATAAATATTTAGCTTTTAAAAGGATGTTTGAACAATGACACATTTCTTCTCAAAATAACTCATTATTAACATTTCCATCTTTAAAATTATAATGAAAAGTCACATCAAGCCGAGTAGTATTTTTTTCTTCTATTCCAAGTTGTAACAATGACCGCAAGAATCATGAAACCGCTTTTGTTTACTAGTGCATTATCCTATGCTAGTGACCCAGCGCACGAAATCACATAAAACCTGGGACCCCGCCCACGCCGTGGGGCTGCCCAAGTCCCAGAGTCCCGCCCTGCAGGGCTGGTGTGCTGCACAATGGCCCCGAGTCCCGGAGTCCCACCCTGCGGCCAGCACCGAAGCACTCCCATGATGCACCTCCTAGTCAAGTCCCCACTGGTGTTCGCGGGGACGCAGCGTCAAGACCCTGCCTACCCACGTGCACCTGCCGCACACACAGCCTCCTGCTGATCGGTTGTTACGGTGAAAGGGCATCATGACAACAGGCTTTTTATATAGAGAGATGATAAAAGGCTAAATTAACTGAATGGCAGAACGACCGGTCACTATGAGATGCACTGACCACCAGGAGGCAGATGCTCAACGCAGGAGCTGCCCCTGGTGGTCAGTGAACTCCCACAGGGGGAGCACCACTCAGCCAAAGCTGGGCTCACTGCTGGTGAGCGCAGAGGCAGTGGCATGGTGGCAGGAGCCTCTCCTGCCTCCAAAGCAGTTCTATGGATGTCTGACTGCCAGCTTAGGAAGGGAGGAGGCCTAAGTCATCAGTTGGACATGCCCTGAGGGCTCCAGGACTGTGAGAGGGTGCAGGCAAGGCTGAGGGATGCGCCCCACCCACCCCCCGACCCCCAAGTGCAGGAATTTCGGTGCACCGAGCCTCTAGTCAATAATAATAACAAAAATACCACATATTTGCCAGATATAACATTAAGAAGTTTATGTGAGTTATATAAGTTCAGTATTGCAACAATTCTATCAAATAGGTACTCTCATTATCTCCATTTTAAAGATGAAATAACAAAGGTTTAGAAGCATTAAGTCTTGAAACCGAGAGATGATTTGACCACTTACTAAACCAGTTGCTATTTTCAATATTTGTTTTCACAGTATATTAAACTTTATTTTATGTTTTTGAGACATTACTCTATAAGGTGATATTTTATTGACATCCCTACAAATTCTGCTTTTTAAAACCACCATCTGATACACATAATATTAATTGACACTACAGGCTCTTCCTTGATTTTTTTACTTGTTCTATAAACACTTTACATTCCAACTCCCGGGTATCTGGTCTTCTTGTCCATGTGACGGCCCTCATCTCAGACACCTCACTGATAGGAAAAGCACACTTCCACGGACCTTGAGTTTGAGAGGGAGTTACAAAATTATTTAACACCAGAAAAAATAATTCTATAGTGTGAAAAACCTGCAAAACTGAGATAGAGAACTACTTAATTAATATTTTATCACTATATTAGTACATCTCATCAACTGCAGGGTCACTCAGCTCTCCTATAGTTAGTTATCTATAAATTATATTGAATCTTTAATTTGGGCACATTTTAATACATTTAATATGTTGTGTGTGGAGCTTCCAAAAGTGCCATTGCCTAGGACAGTGGTCGGCAAACCGTGGCTCGCGAGCCACATGCGGCTCTTTGGCCCCTTGAGTGTGGCTCTTCCACAAAATACCACGTGCGGGCACGCACATACAGTGCGAAGTTGACTTAAAACTTTAAGTAAAGTTTATTAAGTTAATTTTAGGGAACGTTGTGGAGTGAAAGAAGATGTACTGTCGAGAATTGAGAAAGGTATGTTGGGATGGTTTGGACATATAGAGAGGATGAACGAAAGGAGATAGACGAAACAAGTATACAAGACGAGTGTGGATGGGAGAGTTGGAAGGGGTCGACCTCAGCAAACGTACCTCAATCAGATTGAGGACGTTTTTAGCAAAGGCCAGCTTAGGAGTACCCTAATTAAGTGAATAACAATGTACCTACCTATATAGTTTAAGTTTAAAAAAATTGGCTCTCAAAAGACATTTCAATCGTTGTACTGTTGATATTTGGCTCTGTTGACTAATGAGTTTGCCGACCACTGGCCTAGGATGAGGGACATTGAAAGGTGGCCTGCTCACAAGAGTAGAAGTGGGTCAGTGGGAAGCTGTGGCCTGGAGAGTGACCGAACAATGTACACTGGTGAGAGCTATCTGCTATCGGAGAGCCGGGAATCCGTGGCTTACTGGATGGAGAGCAGGAAGGTAGGGGACCTACAATGAGGACCCTGGGATTGCTTCCAAGTTTCTGGCTTGGATGAATGAAGGATGGTACCCTTTGGGGAATGCCAGAGGAACAGTAACAGAGGCAAAAGTCTAAGAATGGCACTTTAACATATCCCAATGCCACGTTTAAAGTAAAAATGGCCTTCTTTTCCTTCCTGAATGAGTAAAAATGCATTCATTAAGCACACACATTCCCACATATGCTAACATCTGCTCTTCTGCAATCAAGTATTTTCTGTGTAGTGTCTAACTAGCTATTCCAATTTCAATAGTGCTTAAACACTCCAATATGCCTCTTTGCAGCCAGAAAGAAAAACAGTTGCTATGACTATGTTTGAACGCATTTTAAATAATGTATAATCTTTGTCACTTTATCTGCTTTGCAATACTAGTTTCCTAAATAGTATTTAATATCTCCCTTTACTAAAAATGTCATTGTTCAGTATTATCATTAACGGTTTTCATCCTTATTATATGTCTGAATGTTAGAATTATTATTAATTGCTGGAGTCCAATCCCAGCGGGTCCAGGGGTCCCCAAAGGTGTGGACGGAGTCGGCGAAGAAGGAATGACACGAAGACAGCCTTCAGTTGATCAGCAGCCTAGTCAGGACCTATAGCCAGGATTTCCAGCCAAAGTTCTGGTTGGAGCTCTGGTTAGGAACTGATGAGGTTCTGATGTTTATTGTCTTGTTACATTCGTATTTATACCAGCCGATTTTAATCCTGTCAATTCTATTACAAAGGTTAGGGCGTTTCTTATCTCCATTCCAGGGAGTAAAGATTATGTAGCTTAACTACCCGCCTGGCACTTAATTAAGGGGTTGTATCCCCTCCCTAACCTCAGGGAAAGATCCCCACCTGGGGAAACAACCTTTCTCCGAGAGGTGACCTTGGTTAAAACACATGGCGCTAAAGAGAGCAAACATATGAAGAACAATATGCTATATATGCCAGGTCCCTTGAAACATATGCTGTGCAGATGTTTCTTTCCTGCAGCGACTGTGTCAAGCAGCAAGGATGGACCGGCTTCCGGCAATTAATCTTTTTATAAAAGTGATGATCTTCAGCACAAAGTTTAATAGCCTTCTTTGAAACTATCACTATATGTTATTTAAAGCATTGTCCATCCATTCACTTTAAATGGGGCTTTCTGACTTTGCAAGCTTTTGAAGTCAGTAGGATAGACTCCAGAGAGAAAGGGAATGCTGAAGAACAGCAGTAGGAATTAAACAAATCTGAGCAACTAAGCATTAATCTAGCCATTAAGAAATATATGCTAATATTTACCTAATACATAATATATAGTTATCTCATTTTAAAATGAGATAATGCACTGAACAAAGTATCTTAAAATATGAATTAAAAGATGTGGTAAAATCATTATATTAGTGAAATTAAAAAATTTTTGTAAAGTGAGGGATTAATAATAAGTACATTTTGATCCAGGAGACAGATTATCTGGAAACATTATGGCATTTTTTACTTTATAAAAATCACTTTACTATCAATATAGATTGTCTCCATTACCAACTCTATTATCAGTACTGGAAATTACCATATGACTATATTTTATTATCAGAAACATTCAACAAACTAAGTACTGAATACTGGTTTTAACAAACAAAAAACAACTTATCTGATGAAGAATTACAATGGATTCAGAAATTAAATATCTCCAAGTGGAAACTTTTCACTGACTGCAGGAAAAACTGCTTGAGTATGAAGATTTTCTATTTTTTTAGTTTGTGCTCCAAATTTCAGGAAAAGGGGCTCTATGCACATTGCAGGGAGTGAGGTAAATACTTAACACATAGGAACCCTTGAATTCATCGTTTCCAAGCAGACAGGTCATGTTCAGCCATCAACAGTGAAAGGTCATAAACTCAGGCAGAGACATTTCGAGAAGGAAGAAGCATGCTTCTACATATTTTTAACAGAAACAGCATTTCACAGTTAGTTACAAAAAGCGAATATTTAAACATTTAATTATGGCTAAAGTTTGCAAATAATGTTATCATCCTCCATAAAGAAGCACGAGGGATGAGGCATAGTGGGAATGCGGTGTTGTGGACAATGAAAGTGAGCAGCTACTGCAATGTGTTCTATGCCACGCTACAGGGATTTCGGAGCCAGATTTGAGTGCCACCATTGTTACTTTCCCTTCGATGTTTGCCATTCGATGCTGGGCAAAATATGGAACTTCCTTGAGTTTCAGTTTTCATGCCTCCAAAATGTGGATTCCCAGACTAAGGAAAATATTTCAAATCTTTCCAAGGTCTAAGAATCACTGGCCTGCGTGTTTTTATGCCCTTTATAGAGGCCAAGTCTTCAGAGAAGACAGCATTTTTCTACAAGCCTTTAGAGCGAGGAAAAGCTATACATAGGAAGTCCATTCAGGTCCGGGGGGGTTCCCAAGTCTGACAGCTATTTATAGCCAGGGGTAGGTCCATCGGGCAGCACATTTGCTGTAACTAATAACTGCCCAGGTTTCTCGCAGTTAAAGGCAAGGTTTTCCTTTCTCTAAGTGCTGATTTAAGAAACCGTTGAAAACAATAATTATTTTAATTTACTTATTGGATTGCAAGGAACGTGATTTTAAAGGTTGCTCAATGAGCACTAGCTAGGAGTCAGGAGCTAACACCTGAGGATATAGTAATGAATGAGATGAATAGGCCCTGATTTTTTTTTTTTTTTATATTTTATTGATTTTTTACAGAGAGGAAGGGAGAGAGATAGAGAGCCAGAAACATCGATGAGAGAGAAACATCGATCAGCTGCCTCCTGCACATCTCCCACTGGGGATGTGCCCGCAACCCAGGCACATGCCCTTGACCGGAATCGAACCTGGGACCTTTCAGTCCGCAGGCCGATGCTCTATCCACCGAGCCAAACCGGTTTTGGCAAATAGGCCCTGATCTTTCTTCTTGGGATATCTTCGTTATTCCCTTTATCTCAAATTGCTAATGAAGATAAAATTGTTGGTGTGGTTTTGACATACATAGGTACGTTAAAACAGACCTCCCCCTTCCCCAGTCCCCTTCTGCTCCCTCCCATGCTGAGAGTAAGACTAGATGTACCCCACACGAAACAAGCCAGTTTCCTCACACCATTAACTGGGCTGCTCCCCACTTAGGAGAGTTGAGGCCATCATGGCACTTAATTTTGATAAGCAGCTAGATCATGGAGATACTTATGAAAATGACTTGTCTCAGGAAAAAATACCAAAAGAGTTAATCTGTTCTCCACATACCTAAACTCTAGGGATTAAACCACAGGCACTGAGATCACCAAGTGTACTGGCAACAATGAGCTAAAAATGGGAAAAAAACATCATACTGTTATTGTAGCCCTTTTCCTCCAAGGTATTCTCTGGTAAACACCACAACCTCCAAGGGACTTGCACACAGTTTCCTTGTAGGGCAGGTTACATACCCATCTTTTCCCAAGCAGACACATCAGGCCCAGCCATCAGCACACTTTATTTAAGGTGGTTGAAGGTGTGATATGAAGTGTTCCTACCTGAATGGAAACCTTCTTGTCCTTAATTCATTGGCTACGCTGGATTTTTTTTTTTTCTTGGATCAGACCTTCAGTCTTCTACCAGAAATCGCTCCTTTGGGAAACCAGGCCTTCCCAGAAATTCAGGAAACTGAAATGGAGACAGCAGGAGAAAGGGGAGTTAATTATACATATAGATCTCAATTTTTAAAGTTTTAAGTTAATGTTCAAGCACACATCTTCTAAATAGCTTACTAATAACTTAAGGGCAATTCACGGTTTGTAAGTCTGAATACTCACAAAGGGAACACATGACCAGAGTCCAGGGGGCATTGGGGCCTTCCAGTCAAGCAAAGACTTCCCAGGTATCCTTTGTTCATTAAGCACAAAGCCAGGACAAAAAGGCAAGTTTTCCAAGTCTTTTTTTTTTTATTATTTACTTCCTTTCTTTAGTTTTCACCTAGATTTTTCAGGAAATTATTAATTTGACTAAACTTAATTATTCATAAAAATAAACAAGGCGAACTTGCAAAGAATATTTCACAGAGATCTTTAATGAACAATATCCATCGCATACATGCACTGTGAGCTTGTCTGTTCAAGGGCTGTCACACACAAAAGTGTGCATGTGCATGTGTGTGTGTGTGCACAGGAGCGCCTGTGGGCCTCTTTTTGTGATGGTGTTGCGGAGAGAGAATAAATCTGTTGACTGCCAATCAGTGATTTAGAAAGCCAGATATTAAGGTAAAGGAAAAGGCTACAACAGGTGAAGCAATAAAGTCCTATGGTTGTGCTTCCAAAGTAATAATCACAGTTTTCTGAGCAACTAAGGGAGCAAGCAGTCTCCTCAAATTATAGTCACACCTGTTCCAGACCATCTGCCCATAAATTCCACACCATCATTCACGGAAAACAAGTGGCAGTGTCTCTTCTTCCCTTTACCCATTGGCCAGTCTCAAATACATTATTTTTCTCTCCAAGGTTATGCTCTTTCCTACCCATTTAGACACATTAGGATCTAGGAGAGACACATCCATGCTCTGTCTTGGTGCTTGTCCCAGTGATGACCCTGAAAGGAGGACTGGACTGGTAGGGGGCCATAAATTGTTTGGGATTATGTGCCTGCATTTCTTGCTGAATATGTAACTGTTCTTTACCTTCATTGATATTGATGTTGGGGGGAAAACTCCATAACTCTGAAAGGATTTGTAACTTCAATTCAAAAAGCAATAATTCCTGGTACCACCTTTTTGGAAGAAACCACTGAATAAATCAGAGCAAATCGTCTTTAGATGCTGAATTTCCTTTCAGTGATTACTCCCTTATAGGACTAATGTGTACTACGGGCATGATTCCACTTCCGAGGGAGGAGATGATCATAAACATTGATTGTTGGCAATGTCTGAAGTACAAGGAAATACTAATGCAAGATGCCAAGACAACTTTAGTTAATGCTTTTATGTTATCAAAGTGACGTATTGTTATTTCGGCCTACAAAGGCATCACTTTGACACATTTCATTCCCACCTTTTCCCAAAACCTCACAATTAAGTAATACCATCATTTCATTATGTTCATCAATTTAAATTGGAGTTTGTTGACACTTGTGATTGCCAATGATACTGGATGCACTTCTACAAATCCCTCCCATGGCAAAATCTGATCTTCCCAGGGGAAACCTGACACAGCAGGGCCTGACAGCCATTACGAGAGACAGCTGTGTAGCCAGATTACCACACATTTCACTTCGAGGCATGACAGAAAGCTGAACAGGCCATGCTCTCCCTGTCTCTGCTGTTCAGAAGTCACTCATTACTTTTCATCAGCCAACTCAGAAATGTTCCATAGATTTAGACTACATAGTATTATTATTTAATGTCTGTAATACGGCTCTAATCCTATCTTATTTTTTATTGGTGCCAAACAAGGAAGTCCTCAGGGGATGTTTGTGCTGAACTCTTAAAAAATAATTAAAATAAGTTATTCAACATGTTTTCCTTTGTGTTTTTATAAACAGAGCAGTTCTTCCTAGGCTGACTCTGGGCACACACAGTTGGCTTTTTTTTTTTTTTTGGATTCTTTACTCATCTGTTCCACCAACTCATGTTTGTTCTACCTTCTCAAAAAGTAGCATTAAATCATTCATCCATGCACTTATTTATTCATTGTTTATTAAATGATTCTTTATTGAGAAACTACATAAGGCAAAGGGAAAAGGCAGAAAACTAATCAAGGTTGCCTCAGAAGTCATGAACTCGGTTAAAATCTTTCCTGATAACAAGTGTTACTCAATTTATTGGAAATTGCATTTCATGATGGAGACTCACCAATTCAGGGAAAACCAAGGCCTAAATCATAATAAACTAATAAAAATACTAGCCATATATTGAGTGTCTGCTTTATACCTGATTCTGTGAAAAAAGTCTCTAAAATCATTAGTAATGCTTTGAGGATTGTCTGACGTCATTGGAAGCTCCCCTTTGCAGATGAAAATAAGAAGGCTGAGTTATTACGTGACTTGCCTAAAGTGAAATGGCCCAGAAATGGCAAGACCAGAATCAGCACCTGGGACTTCATAATGCCAGACTCTGTGCTCTTAGTACAGTGTGTGTGTGTGTGTGTGTGTGTGTCTGTGAGAGAGAGAGAGAGAGAGAGAGAATTAGTTTGATAGAGAACTTCTGAGAAATCCCATCGACCAATAACTTAGAAGCTCCAAACTATGCAAATAACTGTTAACCACATGGCTGAACTAAAGATCTCTCACTTCGGAACTGAGAAAGCAAAAGGCTTCCAGAAGTTGAATCCAAATTTTACTTTTACATAAGGTATTTATTAGAGAAGACCAAAGATAAACTCAATAACGGGAGTGCTCTGAAGAGACAGGAAGCATTCATACCAGCACGGTTCATGCTGTGGGTAACAGGGGACATAGAAATTGGCAGTGCACCTGCAGATTCATTTGTTCTCATTTCTGTGAAGGGAACATTAAATCAATAAACATGAGAAAAGTGGAAGAGAATGGCTAGCAATTTGGGTAGTTTGCTTAATCTCTATACTAAGAAAGATTAAGCAAAAGAAAAAAATCTTTAAATGATATTTTTAAAGCACTTACAAATGCATATGGTCTATTTTATACCAAATAACTTGGAAGTATGAACTGTCAAATCTTCTAATCTTCTTGATGATGGAATCATTGACTTTATTTGAAAGTATGGAGTATAACAATGTAATAATAACAAAGTCTTAAGAAAAGGGTTAGAAAAGAACTCCTTCACTAATCCTCTTAAAAGCAAAATTATAAAATGAAATACTGTATGTTAAAGAGTATTTTGAAACAAATAAAAAACTTCCATTACTGTTACAGAGCTTTTAAATTTTTATTTTGGTTTAATTTTAATAAATATTCACATGTTTGCATAGTTGTCAAAAGGTAAACAGTATTTTAAAATCAGCTTTCTTCATTCTTCATTAAGAATAATTCCATTTGCTATACAGTCTTGTAATTATAATAGGATAATGAGATTTCTAGTAAGTGGATATACTACTTTACTAAAACATTTTTGTGTTGTTGACTATTAAAGGTGGTTCCAATTTTTTGTTATTAGAATTGACATGCCAATGAACACCTTTATTTATATAACAATTTTATAAATAAAAATTATTTATTGGAGTAAGTTTCTAGAGCTAGAATTAATGTGTAATAACTATGAACATTTTTATCTTGCTGGAGATTTCCAAATTACTTTTCAAAAGATCAAACCAAATTATATTGCAAAAAATTTTGCCAACATAAAAAATATATAATTGTTTATTTTGCTAAGCTAAACTGAAACCTCATGTTCCATTTCTTTGAATTTTTATAACTGTTGAAGTTGAACTGCACACATATTATATGTATAGTACTAATTGTATTTTTTCTTGTTCATCATCTATCACTCTTTTCTGCTTTTTTGTAACTTATATCCAGATAGCTGGAGAAAAATCATGAGTCAGGGCAAATTGAAATTCTAATAAATTAATAATTACCAACTTCAAATGAGTTTTCTAGGCTGGAAATACTGTCTGACTTACCAGTAAGCTCCTTCTAATTCTCCTTAATGACTATTTTTTTAAAAGCCTTCCCCACTCTCCTCAAATTTCCCTCTACCCTCTCTACTTCCCTTGCTCTCAGCTGATGAGTTGCCTCATATCTTATTAAGAATATAGAAGCCAGTAAATAGCCCATTGTCCAGTTCATTAATTCATTAGTATTCACACTAATCTTTGTATTCCCTTTTATTGTAAGAGTTCAAGTTAAAAGGCCATTTGCACTACATATGGTAGGTATTCCATTTTCTCTCATGTCCTCTCAGTGGTTCTCAACCTTCTGGCCCTTTAAATACAATTCCTCATGTTGTGACCCAACCATAAAATTATTTTCGTTGCTACTTCATAACTGTAATGTTGCTACTGTTATGAATCGTAATGTAAATATCTGATATGCAGGATGGTCTTAGGCGGCCCCTGTGAAAGGGTCGTTCGACCGCCAAAGGGGTCGCGACCCACAGGTTGAGAACCGCTGCCTCAAGTACTTCACAGCACTGCATTTTCTACAACCCATCTATTCCATATGAATTATTCCCCTCAAAATTCAAACTTATTCTAGACTAGTAACTCCTATTTTAAAAGTATACATATAACATGAAACCCTCCCTTGATTCCTGCCTATCTGCTTTATCCACTTCATGACTGAGCTTCTCAAAATTCTCTTCATCCATCCTTTCCATTTCAAGTCCCATTCACTGTAAGCTGCTCCCATTGGGCTTCTTTCACCTCAACTCCTTTCCCACTGCCCTGAACTATTCCTGGTAAAGTTGCTGGTGATCTCCTTGTCAGCACAGCCTATCAATAGTTTTTGTGTCCTATTTCTAGGCCCTTACTTCTTTAAAAAGCAAACAAAAAAAAAACTATTTGATTTTATGCTTCTATGCTGCTACAGTCTCATAATCTTCTACCAGAATCTATTTAACTGGCTCCCCTTCTTTATTCTGATTTCTAAATATTCTATTAGTTTCATTTATCATCGGTGGTGTATGCAACTACAGGAAGGATTAGTCTCAAATTTTTGGTCTCATCATAGCAATATTAGTCGCAGCAGTCAGTACCTCTGTGAGGCTTACTGTGTGCCAGACACTATTATAGGACACTCTTTTACATATATGAGTTCATGCTCCTCATAAACCTGTGAGATAAGCCTTATTATTATTCCCATAGTGCGAGAGAGGAAACTGAGGCACTGACAGGTTAGGTATCATTTCCCCAAAGTCACGTGATCAGTAATTTGTGATGCCCCTGGCCGAGTTAATGCTGGAACTTTAGAGTAGGCAAGTTAAATAATGTCTTACCAATTGGCCTTAAGTGAGCAAAATTTAATTAACACCTTGTAAAGTAGCAGGAAGCAATGGAACATTCTGTATTGACTGGGAACAAGTAAGTCAAGCATCAATGACTAGGTATAATTGATTCTGATTGAATGAAATTTCTTATTACTCTGTCCTTTTGAAAGAGAAATAGTCTTGCTTTAGTGTTTTACATTTTTCCCTCATTCACATATTTACTCGTTTATTCCACACACATTTCCTGAGCACCTTCTATTACCTGTCTCTGTTGAAAGTCTTGGAAGTTTCAGTGATGAACAAGAAAACACAAAGTCCTTATTCTTAGGCAAATACCCCAGAGAAGAGGGGAGATGAGTAAACATGGAAACAGATTTCACAGAGTGAATGAGATGCAACTGGATAATGGGGGAGAGAGGCACTGAGGAGGCAGGTGTCTGTGGTTAGGATAGTAGTGATGGCATTTTAACCGAGACCTTACTGATCGGAGGGAAATTGGATGAGGTAGAAGAATCAGCAAATGCAAAGCTGTGAGACAACAACAATCCAAGCCTGTTGCATTTGAAGGCTGGAGAAAGGCTCATGTACCCAGAACCAGATGAAGGTCGGGGAAAGACACAGGAAGTGGCCAGTGCACTTGGTGCCTGTAAGCCTTGTTAGGTGGTGTATAGTTGAGTATCTTCATGCTAGATTGATTGCTTTTAAAGATTAGAAGCAGGCCAAGGATATGATCTGATTTTTAAAGATTATCTTGACTGTTGAATCTCCCATAAAAACAAAATAGCTGTGCCTCTATGAAGTGTGGATAATAAATCTTAAGAAGCCCAGCGAGCTCTTAAATAGCTGGTTCACTAATTATCATCATTAGTCTCAACTAGACTGAATTAATATGTGCTTGGTGACCCTGAGGTCCTGGGGCATATTAGATTAGGGAAACCCAACTATTTTAAAATTATTGCTTTGAAAATTTCTCAAACCTGTTGAGGTTCAGGAATATTATTTTATTCCTGGGGGCTAAACGAAAGGGTTACAGTAAGAAAAGAGGACATGATAGGTGGGTTCTTCTCTCTGGTCTCCCTTTCTGTGGGAGAAGTAATGGGTGACAATTGCTTAAATTTCAGAACTAGTTCAATCCTGTAAGTATTTGCTACAAAACTGTGTTAAGAACTGAGCTGAAACTGGGAATGCACAGTCAATAATTAATATTGAGCAGCTATCTATAATAAAAGCCGTAATATGCTTATTAGACCAGACAGCCGAATGATCTTCCAGATGACCTTCCAGACACAGCTGGGGCTGTGAGGCCCGAGCCCCTTGAACAAATAATAAGAGACAAGCACTATTACATTATTTACACACTAACCCTATGGGCTGGGTACATTTATTATCCCATTTTCCAGATGAGAAATCTGATGCTTTTAACAGGCTCAGGTGATTTCTCCAAGGTTGCACAGCTAGTCAGGGGTATAGACAGTATTTGGACTCAGGAGAGCTGATATCAGTGCCAACTCTCTTAAACACCATGCTCCACTGTCTGCCAGGACCCCTGAAGTTCAAGTGTGGAGATAGAGATATGTAAAACTGACTCTGAGACTGCCTGGCACCAACGATCTGCTTGAGAAGGCCTGCGTGTATGTAAGATGCACTTGGGGTAGAGAAGACTGTGAGTGAGGTCACAAAACATGCTGTCTGTACCAAGGGGCAGCAGGAGTGAGGAGGAACTAGCCCAGGGCAGAGGGGCGGGGGGGCTGCCAGCATGATGGGGAGGTCCAAGAGCGATGTATCTCTATTTCTTCATAATTATTAAGTTACGTCTACTCCACAATATCCAAAAGAAGTCGTGGTGTAATGGACAGTCTGTGGATACATCTTAGCTTGAACCATGGCAGATGTCAAAGAGGACAACAGTGGCATCCAAGCAGCTTTATGAGCTGTATAATTTAGGGAAGTCTTCAGAGAACATATTGAAAGCACACTATCTCAGAGGAAAGCAGTTTCACAAAGATCTACCAGCAGAAGCTAGTCCAATCACAGCAATCGGTTAGTGAGATTTGCACTGAAATATCATCACTCATGCTGTGTGTGTTTTTAAAGCATTCTTCTAGATCTAGAAGAAGGCTCGTAGGGTCCATCAATTCGCAAAGCGATGAAGACCGCACTGATGTGGCAGAAAGAGCTTTGCTCTAGAATTGGATCCGTTTAGGTTTTGCTACTTACCCTCTTTCTGCGCATGTTTCCTATCTGCAAACAGGGATAACACTATTACAGAGGATGTGGTTAAACTGAATGACACATGTAAGCGCTATAGCCTTCCAGACCGTAAGGACACGCCCAGTAAATGTCAAGTGATCTGCAAATACTCTGCTTCCTTGAAATGGGTGAAACCTGTTCTCACGTCCTTCTCGCTGTTTCTTAGCCAATGGTCTAAACATCAAGGCAATATTTAGTTAAAAAGTATTCTTGTCCTTTCACTGTCCACTTGTATTTGCAACATATTCTCTTTGATGAACCAGGTGTCAATATTATATTTATCACTTAAGCCATTACTGTTCATATGTTTAAGATAGTTCAATGTGAGCCCTGGCTGGTGTGGCTCAGGTGGTTGGTCGTTGTCCTGTGCACTGAGAGGTTGCTGGTTTGATTTCCAGTCAGGGCACATGCCCAGTTGTAGGCTCGATCCCCAGTAGGGAGTATGCCGGGGCAGCCGATCAATGGTTCTCTTCTCTCGTTGATGTTTCTCTCCCTCTCCCTTCTTTCCTCTCCCTCAAATCAATAAAAACATATTTTTAAAAAGGATATTTCCATGTGAGGTCAATCGTTACACACAGGGACAGCTCTGCTGGCTCTGTGAGGTTTCAATGAGATATAAAATACATGCTAATCAGAATTAACTTTCAAATGAGAGGGCAGCAACGGCTTAAGATGTTGATAGGAATACCTTTCCTTTTTGTACAAATGTTATTTTACTTTGCTTGGGGCGGGGGGGGGGGACTCTAGGGGAAGGTAAGTGTGTTTTATTTAATTAATAATGCATATTTCCAAATACCCTCTTCTGAAAGTGCCAAAGGGAAGCACTGCTTGAAACCCTGGCAGACAATGAAGTATAACCTATAGTTGAAGAGCCTCAGATACCATCTGACAAGAACATTGTGAAGATTGAGTAAGAGCACAAATTAAACTCTCTTGGCACCAATAGCCAAGTACCCCATCTTTTCCCCTTTCATTTCTCTTTTCCCTTTTTCTTCCCACATTTCCTTCCCTGCCCCGAGTTCTCATTGTTTCATGTCCCACAATGCAGAAGTCACTGAAACGCTACCACTCAGTCTCCTATAACTTCTAGCAAAATACACAGAGAAAGCCTAAGAAGTTATTGAGGTAAACAGTGCATTATTAGTTCATTCCAATAACCTGGTTTGTCCAGAAATGTAACTGTTTATTCTTCTTTACTGCTAGCTGCTTGTCACCCATGGGCACACACTGGGTGTGTATCAAACATATTAAATCCTGGAAAATTATCTCTGGTGCTCATCTGGGTTCTATTTATGTACTACAGCCGTCCTAAAACTATATGATTATTATTTCTAGCCCTCTTCTGTTTTAACACCCTCAAAACTTCTAATTAATTGCCATTGCATTCATTCTTCTTTGCTTCCTCTCTGATCATAACAAGTATCATCTGACTCCTAAGTTAAGGAAATGGGCTTTCTGAGTATGAGGAAGGTCAAGGTGGCGGGGGTAGGGGGAGTATAGGATGCATATGGTAAGACAGAGATAGTGGAAACTTTACCAGTAATAAAACGAGTGACATTTGAGTTCATTAGTTAGTAGTCAGGAAAACTTTGTCATGTGTTGCCATTAATTGGCCAACTAGAGTAATTAGGCTCACACGCCATAAAAAAGCAAAGGGTAGAAAATCTATTGTTCCTATAAGCTTCTTCTGCTTGTCATCAGAGCAATTTGCTCCTAGTTTATGCAACAATAACAATTTTAGTGATCAAGTTTAAATATCGCCAGTGTAAGTTATGTGAGCCTACAATACTTTCTTCACAAATTTAGTATTACAGCGATGTAAGTTCCACAGGAAAAATATGAATTAGATAAAGGCAAATTTATGCAAAGTACAATACGGTTTTAAGCTCTGGAAAATTAAAAGAGCTTGCTCACTATCTCTTGGCACACCCCTCGTTGTGTTCAGTCGGCTTTCCTTATCAAGGGCTACTGTGCTATAGAGAAAGCCTCTATCAGCGTCAGAATCATCAGGCAAAGCAAGAAGCTCACTTGCTTAGAATTAGTGCTTTTTCTTCCCTTCTTAGCAAAGGACAGAACATCTGATAAGAACAATAAAATCCAACTTTTGTTTTTTTTAAAGGAAATAGTAAATTAGCCCAGCCAATGTGGCTGAATGGTTGAGTATCAAACTATGGACCAGGAGGTCACAGTTGGATTCCTGGTCAGGGCACATGCCTGGGCTCAATCCCCAGTGGGGGTTGTGCAGGAGGCAGCTGGTCAGTGATTCTCTCTCATCATTGATGTTTCTATTTGTCTCTCCCTCTCCTTTCCTCTCTAAAATCAATTTTAAAAAAATGCTTTTTAAATAGTAAATTAAAGGTTATGGGTTCAAATCCTGGTCAGAGCGTGTGCTTAGGTTGCAAGTTCGATCCCTGGTCTGGTCATGATAGATGTTTTCTCTCTCACACTGAAGTTTCTCTCTCCCTTCCTCTCTCTCTCTGTAAAATCAGTAAACATATCCTCGGGTGTGGACAAAAAAATAGTAACTAAAGGAATGTTAGAAAATTAATTGTTTACTAACTGTGGATAATGGTCAATAACTACTAAATACTGGCCCATGTAAACGAAACAGAGTTTCTAATGTGAAATGCATTCATGCTCAGGAATCGTTTCAAAGCAAATTTTTAGGTACTTGAATAACTTTAAGGAGTAGCAATACCAGTTTGTTTTAGTTTACATAACTGCTAAATATAAAATAATACAATTCAGACTTTTTTACTTTCTCTTATTAACTTTGCATATGAGACCAAGAAAATGGTGCTTTCTGTCATATTTTATTTAGTTTTTGCTCAATGACTACTGTCCAAATCCTTGACAGCCAGTATTTCCTGTTTGTGTCTCTTTGGAACAAATCCCTTGCCTATCATGCCACACAAAGAATCAGCAGCCGTAGGAGGCTTTTCAAGGAAGTCATTGCTATTAATTCATCCCTCAAATGTGACCCAATTTAGCAATGAAATGATGTTGAAGTTCCTAGTTTCTTCTTAGTGCATTAATAACTTGGGTGGGTTTGTCTTTTTTGAGATGACAGCCTGGCATCTACACAAACACACATGAACACACACGTCCTCTTGACATCCACTTTGCATCTGCAGCGCCCACTGAAGTTCCCCTGCCACTCGCCAACACCAACACCACGGCTGCTTTATCCACCTCCTTTTCCCTGTTAGCTGGTTTTGGTTCAGGAAATAGGAAGCAACTTTCGTGTCCTCTTTAGTAAACCTATATCCAATTGATGAACTAAGAAGGAAAGATTTTTTATTTCTGCTTCCTGGAATCTTGAACCATTCATACAATTGCTTCTCTCCAACTCTATGGCTCGCGGGACTAGTCGTATGGGTGGAGATGCAGAACAGTTCTGATGTCTAAAGATGTCTCCCCATCCTACTCACTGATGCTTGACAGCCAACGCTAATCCCTTTATCTCTGAACCTCATCCCACTGAAATCCAAATACCACCACACTTTAAGATCTTAGTCATTTTTCCTCAGCCTGAATGATCCAAAAGCAAGTGCTAATGACGTATAGGAAGGAAGAGAACCGGGGCCTAAGCTTTCTGCAGAGGGCAGTAGGTCACACAGAGGACAGAGGGATAACTAGACTCACAGGGAAAGAAGCTCAAAAGTGGAGCTCGATGAAGCAAGCAAACAGCACCGTTTTGCCCAAGGTCTATTCTACTTAGTTAGAAAGGAAAGGTCTGAGGATGCCTGCTATCCTTGTGTAAAGGTTTGCCTGAGAAGCGTAACATGAATGCCCTGTGCCTCCTGCATATTACAGAATGTGTAATAGGATTCGAGGGGAAGGCCCACACAGATTCCCACGTGGCCTCAGCCATGCACCATTTTAAAGCCTGCCCACTTTGAGCTTCAGAAACTGGAGTGTAGAAATCTGATTCATCTGATTTTAAACTTCTTGTTTCCCAAATCTGAAGCAATCTTTATTTTAAAGCTGGCTCTATGAAAAGACCACACAAAGGCTGTAAAATTGCACGGCCAGTGTTGCTCAATGGTTGAGCACGGATCCACGAACCAGGAGGACATGGTTCAATTCCCAGTCAGGGCACATGCCCCAGGAGGGGGCGCGCAGGAGGCAGCCCATCAATGATTCTCTCTCATCATTGATATTTCTCTCTCTCTCTCTCCCTCTCCTTTCCTCTCTCTGAAATCAATAAAACCATATTTTTAAAAAAGACTGTAAAATTATTCACTGCAAAGAACCTAACACTTACTACTGTAATATATTATGTGCAATTTATTGACTGTTTCTCATAAGTATTTATGTATCCCATAATCTAAAATGTATATATGATTTTGGTGTCAACTATAAAATCCTCTTTTACAAATTCAGTGAAATTCTTTGCTACAAAAATATGTTTCTGCCTTAAGTCATTGTTTCCATATTGGTGGCATCCACATTCCCCAACAGGTTAATTTTCACTCTGCAGAACTTCCAGTAAGCTACTTCCTTAAACCCTGGATAAAATATACAAACTGCAGAGAATTCTCCACTTCTATTCATAATTTTAAAATGTTTGACTAAAAGTGCAAAGTCTCCATCAGTGATTTCTGTAGCTCACTCTCTTCCTAAACCAACTTCCTTCTTCTGTCAATAATACGCTTCTGAATTTAAATATCTGTGATTCTCCTCCAATGTGTTTTCGGGTAAAGAATTCTCCCATTAGCATTCTTAGTAGGAGAAGTGGTATTTCTGTGGGAAGAGGAGCGTTTTCCCTGCTACTTAGCTGCCAGTACTTGAGTATACATCCTCGGATGCATAATCAAAACCCTGGCCTGATATCAATAGTGGGATTAAAGCCCACTTTTCACTTCACTGCGATTAAAATATTTACATCACTTTCTCTTGGTTTTAGAGATGGCATGTACTAGTAGAACCCAGTGCAGATGAGCCCACAATTCTGCCTCTGACTCATGACCTTAGACTCCCTGCTTCCGGCCTCTTTGTAAATGCACCCTCACCTGTTACTGGCGCCAGGTTTTTTCCTGCCGCTAGTTCCCAACAACTCAATATTATGAAGCATGAAGTTATTCCTTCGCTATGTCTATAAGCTATTTCTCTCCCCTCCCCTCAACCCACTCAGGTTCTGCACCTATTTCATTAATATCTGTAACTAGCCCATTGGGTTTGTTTTGTCGGTGGACTGGCTGTTGCCCAAGATTTTGTTGTTGATCTTGTGTGTTTGAGGATGAGCTTTTGGTGATGTTATAAAACTTCTCACGAAAGGGAAAACAGATGTGCTCACATAACCCTCTTCTAAGGACTATACAGACAAGCCAGCTGTTTTAAAACAGAACAGCTTGATAGAAAGCACATTACATCTGCACCTGCCTGTTTCCCGCTTCCAGAACTAACAGTCAGCTCTGCAGCACATCAAACAAAATCAAAAAGAAGCCAGGAATGAAATTTTTCTGCTGGGTACTTGAGCAGTATTAGTATACAGACCTGCTACTTCTAACATTCACCTAGAGATAGTGGCCAAGTAACCAACTCAATAAAACAACCAACTCTTCTGTGTGAAAAAAAAGAATGATGCCAGTGAGAGTGCCGACATGGACATGGAGTATCAGGCCTGGGAAGAAAGTTGGAAGTCTCCATTTAAAAGGAGGAATACACTGTCTACAATGGGTATTGACTTGTTAAACCAGAAACAGGACTAGGACCAGAGCAGGGGCTGCCTGCCTCCCATCCAGTTCCTGAGCTTAGTCTTTGAATTTGTTGAGTGCTTACGTATTACACCAAGAGACCACATGGACTGGAATTGTTTCCATTATCACTAATAGAAGCAAGCCAGTGCTCTTACAGGTATTGTAGTGTAAAATCAGCCCATGTAGTCAAACTCATCAAAAATCAGTTAATCTAGTATTCCCAAAGACACAGAGCTTTGAAGGCTTTTTTTAAAAAAAACAAAAAACAAAAAAAAAACACTGGAAATAGCAATTAGATAGATAATGCATATATATTTCAAATTCAAAAGATAAGAATACAGTTTTTAAGTTTTGAGTTTTTATTTCCCAATTATATATGATGACATCAAAGTAGAACATTTGTAGTTAATCAGATATCCTATATAATAAAGAGGTAATATGCAAATTAACCCTCACACCCTCACAAAATGGCTGTCTACAACCGGGCCGGCAGGGGGGTTAGTGAGGGATGACCAAATGACTGAACAGCAGGCTGTGTGGGGCGACCAGGCCAGCAAATGGGTCATGAGGGGCAACCAGGCTGGGGGGGGAGGCAGTTGGGGGCAACCAGAACATAAGGGGGGGGCAGTTGGGGGCGACCAGGCCAGCAGAAGGGGGCAGTTAGGGGTGATCAGGCCAGCACACAGAGGCAGTGAGGGGCGATCAGGCCAGCGGGGGGGGGCGGGGTGGGGGAGGCAGTTAGGGGCAACCACGCAGGCAGGGGAGGCAGTTAGGAGCGACCAGGAAGGCAGGCAGGTGAGTGATTAGGAGCCAGCAGTCCAGGATTGTGAGAGAAATGTCCAAGGGGTCCTGGATTGGAGAGGGTACAGGCTGGGCTGAGGGGACTACCCTCCCCCCCCCCCCCCCGCATGAATTTCATACACCGGGCCTCTAGTATTTGTAACATTTACTTATTTTTGTAAGTATCTTCCTGTATATGTCTCTAGAATTTTAAAGATAATAAATGGGCATAGAACTATTAGGAATTTCCAAGCCAACCCTGATAAATACTCCTCTTTAAGTGCCCTAAATTATGTAAAAACTAAAAGTCCCATTGTTCTATCTATTCTATGGAAAGTGGTTCAGGTTTAGCCATGAAGTAAGGGTCCACCCTTCTCAGACACTATTCTTAGTGAAAAACTCATTTTCCCAGGATGTGTTGTCTTGTCACAAAGATTTATCTCAAAGAATTGGCTTTTTTAAGGTTTTGATTACTTTCCACCATTGTTCCCATGCATGTTCGTGTTAAGGGTGCCGGATTCTGTTGCCAAGCAACCCTGTAGTCTCCATGGGGCATGATGATGAACTAATGATTATTGTAAATATGCCTGTTTGTATGTGGTTCCTTTAGGAATATTCTTGTGCTTTTGTCGAAGAGGCTTTTGTGTAAGAGGCTGTGTGAGCGGGTTCTCCCGTTCAATTCACAGTTCTTTAGGATGTAAGTGGTAGAATGGGTTTTCCAGGAGAGCTGGAGGAATGCCAACAGTGCCCTGGGAAGCACAGGCCTCACTTCCTCCCAGTAGGTGTTTTGTTTTGGAAAAGGGTAAAGTCAATCAGATGACAAATCAAAGAATTCACCAAAGGATTTCATAGGAATGTAAGGAACAAAATTACTCCTTTAGTTGGCTAGATTCTATTTTATTTCTTCCCACCACAAATTCTTAAGAAAAATTGTCATCCTGTTATTTTGAAAAATAAGTTTCATATAAGCCTAATAGGGGTATTTGAATTTTATCAGGCTTTCAGATAAACTAAATTGTTCATTCAATTCTTCCCACTCTGCTTGCTCTTGTCCCAGACATCCCTCCCCCATTCAGAAATATCCTCCTCCTTTGAACAGTTTCTTTAACCAGAAGGGCTGGCACCAGGGACTTAAGGGGATTACCGGCACATCTCTAGCACGTAGAATTAATAAATAGCATTCCCAAACTGCATCTGAAAAAAACAAAAAGATTGATCTTTGAAGCAATCCTTTTCAGTGATACTGGGATCAAACATACAATGATAATTCATTACAAGAATCACAGAGAATGTCCTAAGTTGTGGAGAAGAGCCCTACTAATGTCACTCAGAGTCCATCCAATGCACAGCTGACGGTGCTGGCAAGAGACAGTGTCTTTGTGGTGATACCACAGTCAAAAGTTTTGGAAGGTACCCCAAAACATCACCTGCCTGCTTATAACATCCTTGTTTCTAGCATTGTATCGAGTTATATATCTTTTGAGAATGATCTCTTCTTAGAGGTATCATCTAATATGCAAAGTTAATATTTTTCCCTTTCTCTAAAACTATTACAATTTAAGTTTAAGGCAGCCCATTTAATGGCTTCATAACTTGTGACCAGAAAGGTGAGGGCTAAATATTGGCTCGCAGTTTATAGCTATATGGCCACTGTAAGGGTCAGCTTCCTTACTTACAAAGTGTGGTTTGCCATGCTTTCCTCCCAGATAAAGGATTAAATCTCGCATGTTAACATGGTGTCTACCGCCCAGCATACATTAAATGTGAGCCCCTTCCCTATCTTCACTGGTGCATGCCACTTCTCATGTTCTAGGATTTACTAGAAAAGTGAGTGCCTTCTAGGAATACCTGGCCTCAGATCAATTCCTTTGCAACCTTCATTTTACCAAACTAAAGGCTCAAAATTCTTTTGTAATTCTCATATTCTTATTTCCCATGTCAGATACCTATCTCTGAGATTTTTTGAATTCAGTTGACCTTAGCCGACATTGATTGAGGTACTATGAGGGGAGGGACATTGCAGTAGGTGCTGAGGTTAAAATGTAAGCAGGATGGCTGTCCTTGTGAAGCTTGTAGACTAGTGTCCAAAAATTGCAATTTGATCTAATAAGTTCTGTGATATTGGCAAGCCTGGGCCACCCTGAGGACACATAAGTGAAATATCTAAATCAGATTCGGGAGGAGGGGAGATTCAGGGGCTTCCTATTCTCCTGGGCTTTTCTCTAGCACTGGCAAGTAGATCTGCACCTGTGTTCCAGGGTTGGGTTGACCAAGATGGCCTTAAACTTCATTCTCCCTGCCAATAAGCCCTGGAACTCCCCTCACTTACAGCATTTACTTTAGAAACCTTGCAGTTGTAAATTCTTTCTCTGCCCCTTTGACATGTCAATCCTCTTCCAGCCTTTAGCCAGTAAGGGATGTCTTTCTAAGAGCCTGGGAGCCATCTTTTTGAAATGCAATCATCAGGGAAGATAGAACTCCCATTCTCTGTGGGAAGGTAAGAGCCCAACTTCAATAAGTGCCAGTAATTATCAAACTCAGGTGGCAGCATCACACTGACCAATCCCCACTCCAAGACTATTTCACTAGCTCACCCCAGGGATGAAACACTCCTCCAGCTTTTGTTTCAGCAGAATTGAGTCCAGTCTCTCTCCCCTCTTGCAATCGTCTTAAATAAACCTTCCGTGGCCTGCTTAATCCTCCTCTTGAACAGGATGCACCCAGGTTTCCTACAAGGGGGAAACTGACTTTTGCCCAGTATTGCTGCCTAGCACTTGGCCAACCTTTGGCATTGCTGGTTAAAATAGGCCCATCATGTCAATGTCTAGAGGGATATGTTTTCAATGACTCTGAACTCTTTCACCAGCAATAAATAAAACCTCAAACTTCATTCAGTATCATGTAATTGTAACTAGAATTATTCTTTCAAAAATATTTTTTTTCTTTTTTTTTCTATATATATTTTAATATATTTTATTGATTTTTTACAGAGAGGAATGGAGAGAGACAGAGAGTTAGAAACATCGATGAGAGAGAAACATCGATCAGCTGCCTCCTGCACATCTCCTACTGGGGATATGCCCACAACCAAGGTACATGCCCCTTACCGGAATCGAACCCAGGACCTCTCAGTCCACAGGCTGACGCTCTATCCACTGAGCCAAACCGGCTTCGGCTCAAAAATATTTCTTTACACTTACACACTCAGTGTGCCTTTCCCTCAAAGAGACTGTGAGTAGGCCAAAGTAGTCACTCTTCCTGGTAAGTGCAGGCTCATTTCTTTTTTTTTTTTTTTTTTTTTTTTGCATTTCAATGATGTCAAGGGTTCAGAATCCTGAACAAACTTGGGAGCTGCTCCTCATATTCACCATCTTTAAGTTACTCAACCAGAACTCTCCCCGCTGTGCTCCCCATGAAGTTCCGTACAGGATGAGCTCAGGCCTCCTGGGTGGTAACAATTAAGAGAAGATTTTGCCTAATTGATGGTTTTAGCTAAAATTGAATTCTAAAAATGGATGGAAATTTCTAAAACATTATAATAAATTATAAATTATCTTCAAGAAAGGCCTGACCGGCTGTACCTGGTGTGGCTCCGTGGATAGAGCATCAGCCTGCAAACTGAAGGGTCCCAGGTTCCATTCCGGCCAAGGGCACATGCCTGGGGGTGTGGGCTCAATCCCCAGTATGGGGGCATGCAGGAGGCAGCCAATCAATGATTCTCTCTCATCATTGATGTTTTCTATCTCTCTCTCTCCTTCTTCCTTCCTCTCTGAAATCAATAAAAATATTTTCTAAAGCCCTAAAGGTAACATTTAATTTTTTTTAAAAATTATCTTTAAGAAAGATGGCATAATAAAACTTTCTAAAGATTGCTGTAGGAATTAAGCTTACATTCAAATTTAATTCTAAGGTAAATAAAAATATTTATTTCATTTTGATACCTTTTTTCATTATAAAATTTATAAACCATAATTTTTCTTCTAACATGCACATCTGCGGTACCAGCTTTTTCCCATTCCAAAAAAAGTTTTAATAACATAAGGACATATCGTACAACATATGGCACCTTATTTTAAAGAAATATGGGAGAGTGATTTTAATTACCTCCTCATGCAACATGGAAATTCATTACTTCAAACTTTCTTGGACAGTTTTTTAAATGGTGCCAGTCATCTAATTCACACAAACAGCCATATACATGCATCTTTCTTTCTGGAGAACAGATTTATATTGATGAAAATAAGTGGTAATCAAGGTTAGTGTGTTAATTTTATGTAGTTGTAATTTAAGATATAGTAGAAATGTGGTTTTAATATAAAATATGTACTTTTTTCAAACATACTTGACACTCAGACAACCATCTCACAGTGCCTACATTTGTCCATTATATGAGGCTTAGAATATACTTTACTACTTCAATGAGTTGAATATGATATTTTATAATTACACCTTTGCTTTTATCATATGTTGTGGATGCAGAGTCTTTGATCAGAAACATATCCCCTGCATTGTAATGTATCATTATTGGAAAATGCAGCCTGGCCAGTGTAGCTCAGTGGTTGAGCATCAACCCATGAATCAAGAGGTCACCAATTTGATTCCCGGTCAGGGCACATGCCAGGGTTGTGAGCTCGACCCCAGTAGGGGCATGCAGAAGGCAGCCAATCGATGTTTCTATCTCTCTCCCCCTCTCCCTTCCTCTCTCTGATATCAATAAAAACATTTTTTAAAAGAAGATGCAATATTCTTTTAATATAAAATTTAACATGACTCTAGGACAGGTTTTTGGCAAAAGAAGGGAATTGCATGTATTTGGCTTCTGCTGGCCAGAGTGTTTCTCCTTGTTAATTATCCCGTCTTTACATGCACTTAACAGTTTACTGCTCTTAAGGAAATCCAGCTTTCTTTGCTCTTATTGTTTCTCCCCACAAAATACTTGGCAAACACAAAGCTATTAGTTCCATATGAACTGCTTGTCTGTATCAAAATTTCTTCACAAGCCCACTTAACCCAGGTACTGAGTCATTTGTCAGGCTCCAAACTAATCAGTTGAAGAGCTAAGTGTGCAAAAAATCCCTAAACACACTAGATTCCAATGAGCTGCATTTTTTATTAACTTCATATCACCTAGAAAGTTCAGACTGGGTCTTTATGTTGAGTTTCTTTAAATAACAATGCTTAAGAGTATACTTTAAATGCAGTTATATTATGAAACTGTGATAAGAAGTGCAATAGGAATATTGGCAAAGAAAGACAGTTAGTCACATGTGCCCCGATTGTTTTCTGATGAAGAGAGCATCTCAACTCTATAATGAGGTTATTAATATATTACATGTTTCTAATAGTAAGTTCTTATCTTTTGAGAGAAAGCATTAAACATTATGTCTTTGCTGTTTAATCCTTTTTAACTTGAGATATACCTTTAGAAATAATACTTTTTTGCTATAATAGTTTGAGAAATTTCAGCTTTTTCATAGCTATTTATCTCAATATTCTTATGAGATAATTATGAAGGCATTTATTAATAATTTTATGAAAACACTTTAATAACAATTTAGTCTTCAAATTTTAGAAAAGAAATAGATCAATTAAGGTACTTATCCTGGTTCAAATTATACAAATGAAAATTCTGAAGTTAAGTACTAGTAAATTGAACAAAATATGTTGTTTAGTAAGTTAAAAAAAATTCTTTCCTCACATTTTAAATCTATTCAGATTAATCTGGAAAATTTCATCAGGAGATTTACTAATATTTAAAGGTAGAGAATTTTTTAAATCCTCACCCAAGGATATGTTTTACTTATATATAAGAGAGAGAGAGAGAGAGAGAGAGAGAGAGAGAGAGAGAGAGAGAGAAGGGCTATATAAATATATAAATCAAGTTAGTGTCAACAACATCCTGGCTAGTTCACCTTGGTCACTTTCCTAAATTTCAAGGTTATTAATTACTCACCTTATCTTTCATCTTCAATTTAGAAAGCCTCAAATTAACAAGAGTTTTCAAAGCAGTAGGGGTTTTACAGAATGATTTTGCTAGATTAATTTGTTCCTCAATTGAAACATAGATGATTAAGATAGATATTAATTTATCATAGAGAAGTCATAAACAGGGTGGGTCAAAAGTAGGTTTACACTTGTGGGTACATGAAACATTGTTTACTTTTTATTATTATTTATTAATTTTGTATTATTTTCAATACAAACAACTCTAAACCTACTTTTGCCCCACCTGTATTTTTCAATGTAAGTCTTCTCTTCTGTGCTCCCTTGGCTATTTGTGTGAAAAATGTAACAAATACTGGTTCAACTATTTTTTTCTGATTCTAATATTTCAGTAGGAGTGATGATTAGATGATGACTAAGTAGACAGAAGTTCCTCAAACATTTTTTAACCCACGAGCACAGTCTTGTATAGGAAGCACCAGCTCAGTAAGTGTTGAATGAATGGACAGATCCAAGTCCCACATTATCATGATGACTGCATTCTTCTTTAAGAATCTGAGGATGAATGTTGTAGTTAAATGCTACAAAATGAAAATAGAATTCAATACTTCCATTTTATTGATAACATGACCACTGTCCGCAGAAGAGGGCTTCAGAAAACATATACAGGTTAGAAAAATACACAGGTCAGAAAAACCAAGATATTTAGGGTAAATATATTTCATTGGTTTGAGAGCTGAGTGAAATAGGTATTATTTGTAAGGACAACCAGGTTCCAGACCCAGTGATATAGCCTTAACTGCATGGGCTTCAAACATGGTCCATGCCTTGTTAATTCTGGCTTATTTCATAATGCTTCTCGATGCTGCCACACCACCCCTTATTGTGAGGTAATAGATGATGTGACTGCATGTGTGTGTGTGTGTGTGTGTGTGTGAGTGTGTGTGTGTGTGTGTGTGTGTGTGTGTATTGATGTTGAATAGGAGACTAGACACACCAAGGCACCAGAGTCAAAGGTTAGTATGAGGTATGAGAAATGTGATACTTTGGGTATATTGCTATTTATGATAAACTCAGAGTTACATAAGTTAACCTCAAACTAAAAAATTATGCTACTTAGAATTTTCTCCTTAAGTGGAATTACTGACAATCTCTTCCTCCTTAGCCATATGGTCCTCTATCTAAGCTGTTTATTGGTGCAAGATAACAAAGTTGTGACCACCAGACTACGCCATCGTCTTGGTGGATTTTCCAAGTGAAGTCATGAAACCACTCATGTTTTAGCATGGCCATAAAATTAGCAGTTTTAGTGTATTAGTTGCTAATTAGACAACAAGGATTTTGGTCGCTATTCAGGAAAACTTCATTGTATATAGAGAATCACAGCATGGCCAGCGGGGTGGACCAGCTTTTGCAAACTATAGTAAGCCTGGCTCATAAAATAACACTAGAGGCATTCTTAATCTAAACTAGAACAGAATGGGGTTAGACACATAAATCCTTGCAGTAAGGTCAGACACTGAACTGATTTGTCACTTAGGCTGGAAATTCAGCTTAACAAATGAGGCACTGAAACTGCTGGAATATGCCCTTTCTGAGAAGAAGTTATAATGATTTCTATTGACACTACTGGTATTTCCACAGGCCTACAGTTGCAAAGACTATATATTGTATCACAGAAGAACACTGAAAACACATAATTGAATCTTTATGAAGAATCAGAAAAAATATATTAAATCTCTCTTGACAAGGCAAACTGAGCTCTTTTATTAAGAATAATCATTATTATCATAATAGAATTAATTATACTACTAATAACATTTTATTAAGTAATCATCAAACACAGTGAAGGCGGGTTGGCATCCCATCAGTGTTATGTCACTAAAAGCTAATCAGTGCACAGAGTGTGCTGAGCCTAGACGATGGATTCTCAACCCTGATCTTAAGATTATGCTAGTTTGTCCCAATTTAACAGTTTATCAAACATATTGTATCTCATCCCTCACTATATCAGAACTATTTCAAAAGGGGTGTTGTTAGTCATCTCCATGAAAAAATCCAAGCCATGCCTTTTCTATGAAATCTTTGGAGGTTGCTATGACAATGGTATTTCTAGCTCAGCCCACAAGTCATATTCTTCAGCTCTTACCCAAAGTAACCTGGGTCTGCTTGCTAGAATTCATCTTCTAAGATTACAAAAGATATTCCCAAAGTTTTCTCCAGAGACAGGGATTGGAAACAGTAGCATTATTAAATGCTGAATTTTAAAAATCAGATTTCTCCTATTTAAAAGTCCTCATGGACTGCTCAGCGAGGCAAAAGTCCATCCCGGACTGCTTAGTGAGGCAAAAGCCAGTGGGACCCCAAGCGCCTGCAGCTGACACCTGCAGGACCAGCTCCCTGGGGAAGGGAGTACAGCTCAGAGCAGGGATAATCAAGGTATGAGACTCAAGGCAGACCCAGCCTCTGTACTAAGGAGTCCCAAACCACTGGACTACTAGGGGATTCAACCTCTGGGACTGCAATCAGGTTGCCCAGGGCCAGAAAGGGACAGTGACTCACATTCACCTAACTAGAGAAGCTCCTAGGAGGCCCAGGATAGACTCCTCAAGGCACCAGATTCAACAACACCAGAGAAAAATCCAGTAAGCCCCACAAATAGCAGACCCAAAGCACCTGTACAACAGCTGACATGGCAACATTGGGATTGAATCTCACTGGCAGCAAGTTCGGAGGGGAGATTCCTCCCATGAACGGGACATCAACAATCAAGTCCCAGTTATAATAGGAGAACCCCAAAAACACACATAAGGGGCATTCCTAGAGCATCCAGCTCAAGTGAACAAAGACTACAACAATGGACCCCTCAAGAAACTTTCTAAATAAGGCCAGCCCACAAAGACTGGGAGGCACAGCAGTTCTATCTAATACATAGGAGCAAATACAAAAAGACAGCTAAAATGGGGAGACAAAGAAACAACCCCCAAATGAGAGAAAAGAGGGAATCTCTAGAAAAAGAACTAAATGAGATGGAGGCAAGCAACCTATCAGACATAGAGTTCAAAGCAATGGTTATGAAAATGCTTAAGGAATTTAGTGCAAATTATAACAGCATGAAAAGAGAAATAGAGGCCAAGAACCAGACAGAAATGAAAAATGATATATTTGACATCAAGAACACACTGGAAGGTATTAACACTACGGTGTCGGATGAATTTCCCGCCAAAATATAAGATGGCGGTTCGCATACGCAGGTAGGTATCTTTGTGAACAGCAAACAAACAAATATTTGGTAATACGCAGTTACAATCGGCCCGAGTTTACACGTTTCCCGCACTCCACCGCAAATCTATATGAACGGAGTTAAGACGGCTCCCGCGGAGTACGCGCAATTCACGCGAGCCGACTTAACTCGTTTCCCGCAATCCAAGTGTTAAAAGTAAATTGGATGAAGTAGAGGATCAAATCAGCGATTTGGAAAACAAGGTAGAAATAAATACCCATTTAGAGCAGCCAATAGAAAAAAGAATTAAAAAGCAGGAAGACAGCTTAAGGGAGCACTAGGACACCATGAAATGTACCAACATCTGCATTATAGGAATACCAGAAGGGAAAGAGAGTGGGCAAGTGACAGAGTACCTGTTTAAAGAAATAATGACAGCCCTGACCGGTTTGGCTCAGTGGATACAGCATCAGTCTGCTGACTGAAGGGTCCTGGGTTCGATTCCAGTTAAGGGCATGTACCTTGGTTGCAGGCGCATCCCCAGTAGGGGGTGTGCAGTGGAAGCTGATCGATATTTCTAACTCCCTATATCTCTCTCTTCCTCTCTGTAAAAAATCGGTAAAATACATTTTAAAAAAAAAGAAGAAAGAATGGCAGAAAATGTCCCCAACCTGGTGAAGAAAAATGTCACATGAGTTCAGGAAGCACAGAAAGTCCCAATCAAGATGAAACCAAAGAGACCCACACAAAGACACATCATAATTAAAATGGCAAATGTTAAAGACAAAGAAAGAATCTTAAAGGCAGCAAGAGAGAGATAGAAAATTACCTACAAAGGAGTATCCATTAGACTGTCAGCTGACTTCTCAATAGAAACACTTCAGGCCAGAAGGGAGTGGCATGAAGTACTCTAAGTAATGAAGAGCAAGGGCCTACATCCAAGACTACTGTGTCCAGTGAGGTTATCATTTATAATTGAAGGTGAAATAAAAAGCTTTCCAGACACACAAAAAAAAAAGCTTAAAGGAATACATTCCCACCAAACCAGCAATACAAAAAATGTTAAAGGTACTGCTTTAAGAAGAAGAAAAGGAGAGAGAGGGAGAGGATCATAGGCATAATAAAGAAAATAAAAATGGAAATAAATAAATACCTATCAATAATAACCGTAAATGTAAATGGATTAAATGCTCCAGTCAAAAGACATAGGATGACTGAATAGATAAGAAAACATCACCCATGTATATGCTGTCTATGAGACCCACCTCAGAACAAAAGATACACACAGACTAAGAGTGAAAGGATAGAAAAATATATTCCATGAAAATGGAAAGGAAAAAAGATGGGATAGCAATACTCATATTAGACAAAATAAACTTCAAAACAAAGTCCATAAAAAGAGACAAAGAAGGCCACTTCATAATACTAAATGGAATGATTCAACTAAGAAAATATAACACTTGTAAAATATATGCACCCAATATAGGAGCACCCAAGTACATTAAAAAAAAACTCTTGATGGACTTCAAGGGAGAGATGTACAGCAATACAGTCATAATAGAGGGCTTTAACACCCCGCTGACATCACTGGATAGATCTTCCAGACAAAAACAAAAACAAGAAAACAGAGGCCTTAAATGATACACTAGATCAGATGGATCTAATCGATATTTACAGAACAACTTCACCACAAAGTAACAGAATATACTTTCTCCTCAAGTGCACATGGGACATTCTCTAAGATAGACCACATGTTAGGGCACAAAACAAGTCTATACAAATTTAAGAAGATTGATATAATACCAAGCATCTTCTCGGATCACAATGGCATGAAGTTAGAAATCAACAGCAATAAAAAAACAACAACTCAAAAACACTCAAATACATGGAGACTAAATAACATGTTATTAAACATTGAATGGTTACCAATGAAATCAAGCAAGAAATTAAAAACTTCCTGGAAACAAATTAAAATGAACACACAACCACCCAAAACCTATGGGACACAGCGAAAGCAGTCCTGAGAGGGAAATTCATAGCACTACAGGCCTACCTCAAGAAACAAGAAAAAGAACTAATAAGCTATCTAACCCTACAACTCAATAAATTAGAAAGAGAACAGAAAAAAAAAAAAGGCCCAGAGGAAGTAGAAAAAAAGAAAATAATAAAGATCAGAGTGGAAATAAATGACATAGAGACTAAAAACAAGTACAAAAGATCAACAAATCCAAGAGCTGGTACTATGAAAAGATAAACAAGAGTGATGAACCCCTAGCTAGACTCATCAAGAAACAGAGAGGATCCAAATAAATAAAACCCGAAATGAAAGAGGCAATATAGCAATGAACACCACAAAAATACAAAGGGTTGTAAGCAAATACTATGAACAACAAACTGGACAACCTAGGTGAAATGGACAAATTTCTAGAAACATACAATCTTCCAAAGCTCAATCAGGAAGAATCAGAAAACCCTAGTAGGTAAATTGAAGCAGTAATTTTAAAACTTCCAGCAAACAAAAGTCCTGGACTGGATGAATTTACCGGTGAATTTTACCAAACATTCAAAGATCTAACACCTATGCTCCTCAAACTATTCCAGAAAATTCAAGAGGAAGGAACACTTCCAAGCTCTTTTTATGAGGCTAGCATTATCCTAATTCCAAAACCAGATGAAGACCATAAAAAGAAAAAAGTTACAGGCTGAATATAGATGCTAAAATCCTCAACAAAATATTAGCAAATCGGATCCAGCAATACATTAAAAAGATGGTACACCATAATCAAGTGGGACTTATTATGGGAATGCAAGGCTGGTACAATATTTGCAAATCAATAAACATGATACATCACATAAACAAACTGAAAGATAAAAAACCACATGATCATTTCAATAGATGCCGAAAAAGCATTCGACAAAATCCAGCACACTTTTTTGATAAAAACTGTCAGTAGAGTGGGAATAGAGGGATCATACCTCAACATAATAAAGGCCTCATATAAAAATCCTACAGCCAACAGCATACTCAATAGGCAAAAACTAAAAGTGTTCCTTAAGAACAGGAACAAGACAAGAATATCTGCTTTTACCACTCTTATCAATAAAGTACTGGAAGTCCTAGCCACAGCAATCAGATAAGATGAGATCAAAGGAATCCAAATTGGAAAGGAGGAAGTAAAACTGTCATTATTCGAAGATGACATGATATTGTACAGAAAACCCTAAACACTCCACCAGAAAACTACTAGACTTAATAAATGAATTTGGCAAGGTAGCAGGATACAAAATCAAGATCCAGAAATCAATGGCATTTTTATACACCAATAATGAACTCTCAGAAATAAAAACTAAAAAAGCAATCCCATTTACCATTGCAACAACAAAATAAGATACCTAGAAATAAACTTAACCAAGAAAGTATAAGACCTGTACTTGGAAAAGATAGGACATTGAAAAAAGAAATAGAGGAAGATACAAACAAATGAAAGTGTATATCAAGTTCATGGACTGGAAGAACTAACATTATTAAAATGTCTATACTACCCAAAGCAATCTATAGATTCAACACAATCCCTATTAAAATACCAAAGGCATACCTCACAGAACTAGAACAAATACTCCAAAAATTTAATATAGAACCAAAAAAGATCCTAAATAGCTGCAGGAATCTTGAGAAAGAAGAATGAAGTAGGAGGGATCACAATACTGGATATCAAACTATACTACAAAGCCATTATAACCAAAACAGCCTGGCACAAGAACAGACATATAGACCAATGGATCAGAATAGAGACTCCAGAAATTGGCCCACACCGATGTCAATGAATATTTGACAAAGGAGGCAAGAACATACAATGGAGTTAAGACAGTCTGCAACAAATGGTGCTGGGAAAACTAGACAGACACATGCAAAAAGATGAAACTAGACCATCAACTTACACCATACACAGGAATAAACTGAAGATGGATGAAAGACTTAAATGTAAGGCATGAAACCTTAGAAATCTTAGAGGAGAACATAGGCAGTAAAATCTGACATCTCACGTATCAATATGTTTATGGATACATCACCTAGGACAAAAGAAACTAAGGAGAAAATAAACAAATGGGACTACATCAAAATAAAAACTTCTGCGCAGCAAAAGAAACCACCATCAAAATGAAAACGGAACTCACTGTATGAGAGAACATATTTGCCAATGATAACATTAGATAAGGGGTTAATATTAAAATATATAAAGTACTTATACAACTCAACAAAAGGAAGACAAAGTCTCTCTTGTTCTTTGAGAATTATTCTCGTTAGTTTTGTGACTGTGACTTGCTTGATCTTCAAACTGGTTATTGTCGTAAGTGTCTATTCTCTTGACTTTTAGAATCAATCCTTATTATGCTTATATCCTCCAGGGCAATTTTCAAAGTGTAGAGCAATGAAGAGTAGCTTATCATGATGAGAAAAAAATAAAGTGAATTGGTGTTCACTTATTCAACATTTACGAGTAGTTGCCATGTGCCAGGCACTCCGTCTTTGTGTTTTTGATGCCAGAAACAGTGAACAATGGACAGAATGGTGTAGAGAACCGGTTAGCCCTGGCTGGTTTGGCTCAGTAGGTAGAGTGTCAGCTTGCGGACTGAGGGGTCAGGGTTCAATTCTTGTCAAGGGCACATGCCCGGGTTGTGGGCTCGATCCCCACTAGGGGGCGTGCAGGAGGCAGCCGATCAATGATTCTCTCATCATTGATGTTTCTATCTCTCCTCCCACTTTCTCTCTGAAATCAATAAAAAAAAAAATATTTTTTTAAAAAGAATGGGTTAACTGAAATCTCTCATGAAATACTTTGCAGAACAGGACACCTGATTTGTGTTTTGACAAAAGCACAGGAGTGTAAAAGACAGCAAAACATTTTTAGGAAAGAACATTCTAGGCAGAAGCATAATGAGCAATGGGGTTCTCAAGAACTGCCGATAGTCAGGAATGACTAGAGTGCAAGATGCCAAGGGTAAAAGTGTGCATCTGCATGTGCCACAGTTCTTCTCATAGGATGACATGGCCTCACTGATGAGGTGACATTTGACCACAGACTTGACGGCACTCTAATCCCCTCAATTATCATGCCCACTATTTTAATATTCTGTTGGTATGAATATGGATTACTTTTCTAGAACATTTCCAGCAGATGAAATTGTAAATGCACGGGCCCTGGGATGGGGTAGTGCTGTGTACTGAAAGCATAGTAGGGAGACGCTGTTGCTGGTTGTGGAAGGAGTGGGGAGAACTGTGGATAAAGTAGAGCTGGTGATGGTGGATGGGGTGCAGATAGTGCTTTTTAGAGTCTCATTAAGTACTTGTTCCCAGGAGGCTCCCCCCTTTAAGGGCCAGGAAGTGGCAGACCCCAGGCAGTAGAGGACAATTACTGGGTATTTTTTAGCTACATTGTTAAGATTAACATTCATGGAGAGAGAGAGTTTGCTACGTTTTTGTAGCTCTTCTTTGCTATATCAGAGTAAATCCAAAGAAATTTTTATGTAGGATTTGTGTGTGTGTTTAATAACAGAGAAGAGAAATCACCATTACTATTTTGAATCCGAGAAAGACTGAAGCAGAGAGGTTAAATGATTCATTAATGGGAACCGGGGCTTAAGAGTGGGAAGAGTGGAAAGTGTTCTGCTGATGCCTGTCTAGGCCAGTCACTCCCTCAGAGGACCATGTACTTTCAATGGGCCCTCGGGGGCAGCAGTGATTACTTTTCCAATAGCTTGGGCAGCTCTGGGAGCAAGATCAGAGAGGGCCTGGCTTCAGCTTTCCATAGCTCTTTCGTTCCAGTTTCCAAATCCCCCAAACATTTCACTTAAGCAGTGGTTCATCAAATGTGTACCAGCAGCAAAAATATGCAGATGTCAAGGTGCAAATCATTATTGTTTTGACCAGCCTTCTGATTCACACTAAAGCTTGAGACCCATTGCTCTCCTGATGAGAGAGAAAGAAAGAGAGAAGAATAAAATCAATGAGAGAGAGCCATAGCTGGTTTGGCTCAGTGGATAGAGTGTTGGCCTGTGGACTGAAGGTTCGATTCTGGTCAAGGGCACATGTCCAGGTTGGGGGCTCGATAACCAATGTGGAGCGTGCAGGAGGCAGCCAATTAATGATCTCTCTCATCACTGAAGAATCTATCTCTCTGTCCCTCTCCCTCCCTCTCTGAAATCAATAAAAAATAAGTTTTAAAAAATCAAGGAGAGAGAATGCCCAGGAAATTATACTGGAAAGTAAATTCAAATAGATTTTTTATTGGGTTTTTAACATGGGGTTTTACAAATGATTGGAAACAACCACAAATTGAAACACGTAGTTACTTTAAGGTCTCTTTAGCAGGAAGCAATCAGATGTCATGGCAGTTCTCCCATGTGCTGTTCTGTGGCTTGTTAAATGGGTCATTTCCTCATAGGGATGACTAAAGAGAATCAACAGAAATGCACTTTATATTTAAACAACACTTTCTGTTCCAAGATGTCAAAATGCTTGACAGGTAGTCAAAATGAAGCTCACTCATTTTTTCCCGACCCTGTGGCAGTAAGTAGTCCACATATACCATCTCTGCTGTTTTCTGGTGATTTCTTGGCAGGGAAAGTTGAATTGCCTTGGCTATGTTTGTTGAATGTCAATGACGGAAAGGAAAAATATTCATTTTGATTCCCATGGGGTTGTAGTTGATGAATTACTCACTGACTTCTATTATTACATCTCAAGAATAGGTAACGATGCTCATCAAGGAAAAGCCCAAAGAACATTCTTGCGCTTTTTCTGATAATACTTGACTTTTGAAAAATCGTCTGGGCCCATGTACATTTAATTATGGGCTTTAAACACTTGAAGACAGAAATGAATTCTGATTGCATAAGAACGTGTGAATAATCCAGAGTAGACGTTAACTATAAGAACAAACTTCTTGTGAAGATACAGAACACATCTGAGATTTGGAATGACTTCCTGATAACCCTGAGTTCAGAGCCGGGGTAAAGGCTAATTTGGGCATGTTACCATTTTCTGAGAATGTACTGAAGGAAGAAGTTGGCCAGGGAGCATGCAAGATTTTCCAGGCTCCAACTGGAGTCTGACTCATCTTCATGGAAGGGGTCAGTGAAAGATGGAAGGCCCATTGCTCTGGTGGTTAAAGCCCACCCTGGTGCATAGAGTGGAAGAGAGAGGAGTCTGAGTTCTAGGCTTCTTTGACCTGCACTCCCTTACCTGCTCTGAATCAGGTAATGGGCAAGAAAGAACGTGGGCACCACTGCTGTGTACCTTTAAATACACAGTGACCCTGGGTAATCCTAAAATGTGGCTGTGTGCTTGTTCAATTAAATCTAACCAATCAGCATAATTCCTCCCTTCTTGCTGAAGCAGCTCTGGTGGAAATGGACAGAGGTGGGCCTGCGGGGAGGAGTACCTCCCTTCTGCTACAGACTCTACATTTTCTTCCAGTTTTCCAATGGTTTAAATCCAATGGTTTAACTTAAAACCTTACTAACATGAATGGGTTTGTTTTGTTTTTAAGAGTTGGTACTAACATTAAATAAGCAGAGAGTGTCAAGGGTGGGGGGGAAAATCTGATAATGATTTTAAGAAATGATAGAATTATCGCTGTGAAAATAACCAAAACTGTTTTTGTTCCAAACACAAGATTGTTATAGCATTTCAATTATGAGAATAATTCAATAGAAATTCACTTGCTGTCTCCAGCCAGTAATATTTCCAGGGACTTTACTTGGGGAAATTTAAAAGTATTTGTTCTGTTGTAATCTCTAGAAGTCCTTAAATTGAACTTCATTGCAAGTTACAATGCACAGTAGTGTCAATAGCTGGCAGAATTCCGACATCTCTCCTGCCTCCCCCTCTTCCTCCTTTTCTCTCCCTCCCCCTCTCTCTTCTCCTTTTCTTTCCACAAAGCAAGTAAACGGGCATAAAACAAACAGGGATCCAGACCCTTATGTTCATTATAGGGGTGAGGAATGTAGACTCTTACAATAACAAACGACCAGTTTTAAATACTATTATCTGCGCCTTACCAGCTGTGTAGCCAGAGGTAATTCACTCAGTCATTCTATGTCGCAGTGTGCCCATCTGTAAAATAGGAAACAGAAGTGCCTGCCTCTTATGGTTGTTGGGGGGAGATGGGGGGAGAACCATTTGGCTTTAGGACAGCATTAACACAGAATGAGCACAGTTCATATTATTTTTCATTTCTCTGAATATGCAAAATGTTTAGCATTTAGATCCATAGTCTCAAAATCTAACATTCATTGATGTGAATAGCTGATTGGCTAAATGGAGAAGAAAATGCTATAGTAATTATTGCCTTGGTTTCTCATTTTATTTTTTTAACTGAAAACCTGAATCACCATTTCCTGGCATTATCTGTCATCAAACAGTCCAAAGCAATAGTACTATTTTGAGAAGGCACTGAATATTTGAAATGAAAATGAAACTAAGAAATAGTAGAAAATCAACTTTTTGATTTTACTAGTCCAAAGTGAAAGGTGATATATGTGAAAAATACAGAAAAGTCATACAAAAAGAACCTCAAATACTTGCATATTTGAAATTCAAATGGCAGACAATGACTAATTCTTAAATCAAGAATCTTCCACTAAAATTAAAAACAGAAACGCTTTCTTTTACTTGCTTTCTTGTAGGAGGTGAAGGAGTGCTCGGTGGGTGTCAGACTATTTTAAAAAGTAGGTAATAGTGGTGATATTTCAGAAGCACAAATATTCTAAGGCAGGTTTCACAAGTAACCTTTTAAATAATTTTATACATAAGAAACTTCATAGAAGTGCCTTATAATTGTCCAATGTAGCTAAAGGAGAGAGTTTTCTGTGAATTTTGGCTATAACCTTTTAAATTGACTAATGGTCAGCTATTCTAATCAGGTTGCAAATTATGCCAGCAATATTCTAGTTTGAAGCAAACTTACTACTTAAGTTAGACTTTGTAAATGTGTGTGTTTGTCTAAATAAAATGATATAATCTCATGAGTGTCAGCATTATGTCAATGTAATCTAGATTGGTATATTACTTAACTTGGGTAAGCCATCAGCATTGTCAATTTTTTTTTATTAAGCAATGCAATCCTTTAGGTAGGAGGCATGGTTTTCTGGAGAAGTTGATAGACACCAGATACACAAACTGAAATATGGTAAAAAAAAAAAAAAAGACAATCTAGATTTTATTTTTAAGCCTAAGAACTTGTTTAATGTGTCCATCTCTATTGTGTTGAGGCAAGTAATTAACATAGATTGTCCTGGTTCAGGCTCCAGTGAAAACCAAAAGCAAATTTGTAACTAGAGGCAGAGCCAGACCTGTTTCCATTCTTGTGATTACCTCTTAGACCTGTCCAGTTCCCATAGCATAGTCCAAGATTTTCAGCTGGTGTGCTGAAAGAATTTTTAAAACACGCAATACTTAACTATTTAGTCAGGGGTACTGACCTCTTTTTCCCTATCAGTGGTTCTCAACCTTTCTAATGCCGCGACCCTTTAATACAGTTCCTCATGTTGTGGTGACCCCCAACCATAAAATTATTCTCGTTGCTACTTCATAACTGTAATTTTGCTCCTGTTATGAATCGTCATGTAAATATCTGATATGCAGGATGTATTTTCATTGTTACCAATTGAACATAATTAAAGCATAGTGATTAATCACAAAAACAATATGTAATTATATATGTGTTTTCCTATTGTCTTAGGCGACCCCTGTGAAAGGGTCGTTCGACCCCCAAAGGGGTCTCGACCCACAGGTTGAGAACCACTGCCTTAGATTGTCTAATAAAAGAAAAAAAATGGCAACGGCCAACACAACATTAGCCGTCTGGTATGAATAAATCAAAATTATACCTAAGTTTTTGTCAGATGGGCACAATTTTATAACTGGTTCATGTGTGCCATGAGCTGAAGAAGGTTGAAAATCGCTGGCACAAGGAAAGATTGGCCAGGGCCAGAAACAGGCCTGGATTCTGCCGCTGCTACTGGTAACGGCATGCATGCGGACGCGGGCAAACTGGGAACCTCACTTTCCCCTCTGCAAAATGAGGGTGACCTTGCTCCACCGGCTTTAGAGTTAGCATGGTCCAGTGAGGTGATAGATATAAAATCGCTTTGAAAAGCATATAGTGTTTTAAAAATAATATTTATTTTAAAATAAATAAATAAAAATATGTATCATTGTGATTTCAGGATCAAGGAAAACTCCCTTTCTTTCAATATATTCAGTATTTTTATGGCCAGCCTTGGTCTTCCAGAAATCTACAAAAAAACTGAACGTTTTAACAACACTCAGCACTGCTTACATGTTAAAACACACATCCAAGCTACACATTTCTTCAACAGCAACACATACACACCCCGATGGATCTGGAAATACAGAGTGAGATCAAAGGACATAAAGGTCACCCTGACTCTCTACATCTTTTTGTTGTTGTTGTTAATCCTCACCAGAGGATATTTTTTTTTCTATTGCTTTTTTCAAAGAGAGTGGAGGTGGGGGAAGGAGGAAGGGAGGGAGGGAGGGAGGGAGGGAGGGAGGGAAGGGAAGGAGAAATATCAATGTGAGAGAGACACATCGACTGGTTGCCTCCAGCACATACCCCAACCAGGGGAGGGAACCCACAATGGAGGTACAGTTACCCTTGACGGGGAATCGAACCCGAGACTCTTCTGTGCATAGGCTGACACTGTAATCACTGAGCCACACCAGCCAGGGCTATGCTACTTGAGTTAACCATGGAGAATTGATTTTTACACATTCTTTGGGTCTTTTTCCTCTATGTATGTGATATTCAAAACCAAGTTGCAAATATGCTTTATTAATTATTTAACCTTCTTCTCTTTTCACTTAACATTTCACAAAAAGGAAATTTTAGTTATTAGTTTCTATTTTGTTTCCTACTCTAAGCATCTTAACATACTTAATTGCAAAGATTACCTGTGAGTTATTATGTAAATGAATGAAGTTAAGCATAGATAACCTTAAAATATTAGAAATTCATAGGCTACAAAGGATATCCCTGCTCCCTCTCTCTAAAAAATCAACAAACTATTTTTAAAAAAGAAATATAAATTACACTTGAGTTTACATAAAAATCTGAACAAATACTATAGAACTATTGGCTAGTCAATATTCTGTTAATAATTTGTAATAGCATATCATGGAGAATGACTGAATATTGATAGTCATCTGTCAGTTATTAAGATCACACTTGTGTATAATGAATTTGCAAAAGTGGAGTATCAAGAATGTCTTATAGTTAAAGGTTGCCTGTCAACTCGCAAGTCATTTCATAGGCTGTGCTCTAAATTATATCATTGTGCTGATATCCAAGAGAAATCTTAGTATGTGATTAATAGGGCAGAAACTCTAAGGCAGCGAGTTTTATCTTTATAATGCATTTATTTAGGATAGCAATTATTAGAAACAAGAATAATAACACCAATTAGTAAGCATTAAATTAATTTTGAAACTATAGTTGTAGTAATTTCAACAGAAGTTAGCATATTTATATACCAAATCAAAATTCCTAAACTAGTATTGCAGTTGATTCAGTTTGTATGAAATATTACATGATACTTCAATAACTTAATAAAATGAAAACAATAAAGAAATAGTATGAATATGCTTGTCTTAGAAAGGATTTAGAGGGACTTTCTGGTAGTATAAGGTAATACATGCTTGTCCCAGCTGGTTTAGTTTAGTAGCTAGAGCACGGTGTAGCCTGAAGGGTCTCTGGTTCTATTCGGGCCAACAACACATATCTCAAGTGGTTGCAAGCTCAATCCACAGCCCTGGTTGGAGCGTGTGCAGGAGGCAACTAATTGATGTGTCTCTCTCACATTGATGTTTCTCTCTCCTTGTCTCTCCCCCTTCCTTCCACTCTCTCTAAAAATCAATGGGAAAATGTCATCAGGTGAGGATTAACATATATATAGTGCACTGGGGGGGGGGGAGGTGTCCCTCAGCCCAGCCTGTGCCCTCTCACAGTCTGGGACCCCTCGGGGGGATGACCACCTGCTGGCTTAGGCCTGCTCCTCGGGGGATTGGGCCTAAAAGTGTATTGGGCTGAAAGTGTATTCTAGAATTAATTTTCAAAACACTGCTTGTATTGTGCTTATATTCCTAATTTTTAAAAAAGAGAGAGAGGTCTGGCCATTAAGCATTTATGATCATAGCACTACTGCTGATCAGTTATGAAGCAGGAACCCGACAATCCCACTCATGACATTTGTTACTGTCCACCTCTGAAACTAAGTTAAAATGAAGCAGAACCAAAAATAGACATCATTAACAAACAACGGCTGCTTTAAAAATCGAGTTAATAGAACACTACCTGTGCTAGGGTGGTGAGGAAGCCTGAAATAAATGCCAGGCCACCTTTGGTTCTCTCACTTGAAAAAAATTATCGTATATTGGGTCTATGTCCTAACTGGAGGCTAGGTAACCACCACGCTCACATTTCTAGTGTTACTATGAAAGTGCATTTTTTAAAAGTACAAACGTAGAAAAGGAACTGGAATATTCCTTAATACAAACAGTTTCCTTCCCCTTTTCTCTGCTCATTCTGCAACAGAAAAAGTGAGAAATGCCTAGGGAACAGATGTGATGATTCACACAGGGACCAGCCTATGCGGAAACACTATTCAAATGAGAGCAGTTCACATCAGGATTCTGTGGGACACTGGGAAATATTAACATGACCTGCAGATATAGAAGAATATTTCTTAGGCATTGCCAAATGTATTCCTCAGAGCAGAAAAGCTATGGAAGGCCAGGACCTGAATGGATAAAGTGTAATCACATAAACAGGGGCATGTTCCAAGCTGAAAGGCAATTATCCCACTCTTCTCCCAGAACTGGATAGTAGATATAGCCCAGTAAGATCAAGTTAAAAAATACACATATATTAGTATACATATATGTACATATATGCACACATATAACATACATAACATGTGTAGCAATCTGAAATAGATACATATTCATGATTTTAAAAATCACTTTGAAATTTAAATTTTTTTAACTTTTGAAAAAGAAACAGGCAGTGAAAAAAAAATGTTTTCTTTGCAAAATCTGACTCTGAAAACAAGGATTTTTTATTGATAATATAATCAAATATTTAAAATAGAAGGAAAATTTTTATGAAATAGACATATATACATGCACATATATGTACATATAGTCACACAGATAGCTGTTTAAATATAATCAATATATAAAACACATAAAATATGTGAATATATTTATATGTGTATACATGTATGTATATGTATATTTAAAACAGGTATTTTCATTGTTTACCACATCTCATCTTAGAATCAGACTATGCCCAAAATCTATGCCTCAAGCCTTCAGTGAATAGATAATGAATTCAGGGTTGAAACAAGAATTAACATTATAGGCTTGGAAATTTAGGATAATTTACTCCTATTAATGATTTGTACTTTTTACTTGAAAGAATAGTTATGTGCACATGAAAGACTTTACCAATCGAAATAAATTATTTCAAATTTGGCTGAAGATTGATCACAAAATTCTCAGTTTTTGACAACTGCAGCTTACGTATTAGGTGTGAGGCAGCTTTTATACTTGTTTCCTTAAACCAAAACATTAAACCAAAAGAGCCCATATCAATAATAAAAATCCATATAAAGAAAAATGTATAAGTATGTGCTTTTCAAGACCAACAGAAATTGTCATCATACTAAAGCATGTGTGCATGCTAATAATGCAGGTTTTATGGGCAGCTGTTTCTGCTACTAAAGTTTCACATTAATTCAAGTTCTATTTTTTATTTCAATTTAAAGGTGAAGTCAATTCAGTAGCACCTAGTAATGAACAAGGGCCTGAATATTATGATGCTTACATGTTCTTTCTAAAATTTTTAAGCTTCAGTAAAAGAGAAAGATAACATCTACCAAAGAGTCCTTTGTATATGATATATTGTGGAGTAACAGATTAATTTCCCTGTTGGACAATTTAATGATATTAACAGTAAGAAACTTCTTCAATAGTTACACAATCAAACATCTATTTGGGTATAAGGCAGATAATCAGCAGGATATTCAAAGTTTTTGTTAGAGGAAGTGTTCACAACTCTTTATAAATCAGTGCTGCCTCTCCAAGAACTTCAACATTGTATTATGAAAAAAAGTCACCTGCTGCTTTTAAGTAAGGGAGCATTCCCATTTTATGTGACTCTCGCTTCTGGAATGAGCACCCTTATTCAACAACCTTAATATCATTTCTGATCATGTCAGTGAGAAGAGTGATTAGACATATGACACAATTCGGAAAGAAAATAAGTTGCAGAATTAAGAGCCAACTGACTTTTCCCGGGCCATCCAATCAACTACTTGCAGAGTTAAAAATAGAAGCCAAGTCCAATTCCCATAGCCGTGGCCAGATCAGAGCCTGACAACAACTGTGGTAGCCTCAGCCTCTCCCCTCCCTGCCATCACCTGCATTTAGACATCTTCCCATGAGGTTGAGTCATTTCAAGGCTTCACTTAACTAGTGTGGAGAGAGACGTAGGAAAACATGTTCATAAACATTTGGTAATGAGATCTGGTTGCAAATTGCCCATGACCAATTAAAACGATAAAAATTGAAAGCATTTATTAACCCTTACTATGCTCCAGATACTACACCAAGGTCTTTTTTATGTTATCTTCAATCTTCACAACACTGTGATGTTCCTGTCTTAAATATCAAGAAACAACTCATGGAAGTAATTTTCCCTAAGTCACAGAACGAGAAAACGGTACAGGCGGGGCTCACACCAGGTGGATGTGAGGCCCAGATTCACCTCCTGAAAGATGTGATTTGGTTATAAATGGTAGCCAACACTTCAAAAGTAAAGAAAAATTAGATAAAAGGAAAGAGAGCTCTAGTGATCAGCATAGTTTGACCTTAATGTTTAGAGCTCTTTGATTGATCTTGAAAATGACCAAAAGTTGTCTAGAGCTCTAAGAAAATTATCACACTGAACCAAAAACATTGACTTTATGGTTAGACACTTCGAGATCAACCCAATCGCTTTGCTTTCATAACATTGTACTGCCATTCTATGCCCTTTTCCATTTTATTTTTTAAGTAGGAATTTAACCACTTAAGTATTGTGCCTGAACAGGATAGTGATTTTTTCCCCTAAATGATGATGACCAAGATGCCGACCCTCCTCCCCTTGCTCAAGAGACTGTTCAGTGTGAGATCATTTTAGTGTCTTATTTAATTTTTGTGGTGAAACAGTGACTTCACGAAGCACTATGGTAATATTACCAGTACACTATCTCAAACCTACGTGCAGGTAGAAACATTTTCAATGGACCATGATTTTGCTTACTCTCTGATGGTATTCTTCACAATAAATGAGGTTGAAAAGACACAGAGATGAGATAACTGCTGATTAATATATTATTAAAATCTATATCTTGATTTTAAATGATCTAAAAGTCCAAATCCGTGATAGTTGAAGAAAGCAGGGTCAGCTATGTTTGCCTGACCTGGGTCCTTGACCTGCGCTTGGTTGAGTAGCTTGAGCTGCTGACAAGCTATATCTCCAACTTTAATATGCATCACCTCTAATTCCCACTTTACCAAAACCTCAGTGGGAAGAGAGTGTGGTTTGGCAAGAAACAGGAGAAAGGATAGTCCCATCTTTAATTCATCCCCACCACACCTATGAAAACAATCACAATGAACTTGCGTAGAATACCAGTTATTTTGTATTGGAAGGCAGCTTTTAATACTAAATGGTATTGATTCATTTTGTTCTTAAACAAATATTTTTTAAAAGCCTATGAATAAAAGCAAGTACAGAACTGACCATTTGTGGTGCAGAAATATTTATGGTCTTGATACGTTACCCTTTTAAAATAACAGTTTACATTTATTGAGGGCTTACCATAGTATATGATACCAACCAGCTCCCTAGACATCTAAACTTTTATAAAACATAGCTAGTGCCTTCTTTGTAATACTGGGTTATTCTCTAATATGGAGATGATATAGGAAATGTGATTTAGATTTCTCTTCTAGAAGATCACCCCATGTCGCAACTAACTTTTATCAGTGGAGAGTCTCAGTAGGTACATATTTATCTATATAAATAAAGCCCTATTATGCAAATAGACCAAACTGCGGAACAACCGAACAACCAGTCGCTATGACGTGCGCAGACCACCAGGGGGCACACATGAAACATGGCAGGCATTGGTAGCAGGCAGCAGAGCACGGAACACAGTGGGCATCACCCACAGCAGGATGGTGCAGTAGATGAGCAGGGACACCAGACCAAGGCAGGGAGCTTGTGGTTACTGAAAATTCTTTGCTCCCACATGCCACTGTCCCAGTAGGCACTTGCACTTGCTGCCGGCGCTGGCCCCATTCACACCAGCTGCCAGCGCCAGCCCCGATCACTCAGCCCCGTCAGTGGGTGCAAGCGGCAGCTGCCAACCCCAATCACCCCTCAGGGCTTCTCCACCTCCCCCTGCTCCTGAGGGGCAATTGGGGTCCGTAGCCACCTCTCGCACCTGCTGCCAGCGATGGCCCCGCTTGCACCCGCAGCTGGCGCCAGAGCCACCACTTGCACTCACTGCTGGCGCCAGCCCCGCTCGCACCCACAGCCAGCGCTGGAGCCGCCGGTCATACCTGCTGCCTGCCGACACAGAGCAATTGGGGCCAGCGCCAGCAGTGGGTGCGAGCAGGGCCAGTGCATCAGTGGGTGTGAGTGGTGGCTGCTGGCCCCCATCGCCCCTGAGGGCTTCTCCACCTCCCCCTGCTCCTGAGGGGCGATCAGGGCAGCAGCCACCGCTCTTACCCGCTGACAGTGCCAACCCTACTCTCACCTGCTGCTGGCTCTGGCACAGATCGTTCCACACCATCAGCGGTGTGGGAGCGGCAGCAGCAGGAACGGGGCTGCTGGCAGACAGGGGACAGGGGGGTGGAGGTGGGGCACCCCACAATGGGAGGGGCCGGGTAGGGGCATGGAGGATGGGCCGAGACCTGCCCCTGTGCCCACCACAGCCTCACAGCCCACAGTTCCTTTCAAGTTGCACGAATTCATGCACCAGGCCCCTAGTTTCTTATAAAACCATTCTGTGCTGATCATTGGGTAATTCTAGTAAGTGTGAGTGGGCTGCAATAGGTCAGAATGCCAGCCCATTTCACTTCAGCTTCTTCCACACATTCAATGACGGCAGTTTCCCCAAAAACAACTCACTTCCTGGAGGGGAGAGATGAGCTTGGGTGAACAATAATTTGTCACAATTTATTTTTAAGGGCAGTGGTTTTATTTTTTAAAATGTGCTAATGCAGCCTTTTCAGAATGAATCCTTCTAAAAATACACCCTTCTTCTGTGTACATACCTTATCATTAAAAACCCATATATATAACTTTACTTTCCTAAAATGTTTACATATTACCATACATAGAAAATATCAAAATCCTTAAATCTTTACAATCTTTAACATTTGATAACCTTTAAGTCTGAATTTGGATTTGGTGAGTCTGACCGATTATTGTTAGTGAACCCATTACCCAATGGGATCAACCACCAATTTAGATTCAACATATTTTCGAATCCTGGCAAGATTAGGTTTGTGAGTGGATAGAGGTGTTAACAGCCTGGTTGTTTCTCACTGCATTTCAATGAGCAGAGGACCTGAGCATGAAAGAGCATGGAGGAGAGTAAGAAATGGCATGACTGGCCCCCCCAGGTTGATGCAGTGCGATTCTGAGCACATTTACTGCAGAAGCACAGAGCAGGTTACGTGGTTGCTACTATTGCAAGGACCAAAACACCAGCACTGCTACCCTGAGGCTCAGAGTCACAGCAGTGCCCTGTTGAAAATGTGGGCTTCTTGTTGCTTATTCAGGCAAAAAATCGGAATGTTTATTGGTTTAACGTCTGCTTTTTAATGAGGGTTTGATGAAACAGCAATAAAGACAAAAGTAAATAATAGGAGAAATGTTTATTAATCGGTCCCTCCAGCCCCATCAAACGAAGAAAAGCCATACCTTACAATACTGTTGTGAGTGTCTGGGGTGTGTTTATGTTCTTGCCACCTTTCAGTTTTAGGGAGCTTTGCCCTTTTAGCTTGTTAATGTCTGATTCGTGTAAAACATGATGCAATCCCCAGCAAGCTCCCTGTTTCTCTTCTGTGGGACAATGCAAATCCTGACAGTCTCCATCTGAGGGTAGTTAAAACTCTTGCCAATTCTGTTTATACCTCAGATCTCCCACTATTGTACAATTTACCTATATAAGACACTCCCATCAGTGGGCTTTAATTATTCTGTTTCAGGATAAGTTAAAAAGAATGCACCGAAGAGAAAGTAAGGGAAATCCAGCAAAGTAAAAGATTTACCATAATGCAGGTTTATATATTTGAACCAAAAAATAGATCAAATTTAAGGTTAGGCTGGATACAAATGAACCATTGCTGGAGCTTAAAAACAAAACAAGCCCTGACCCGTTTGGCTCAGTGGATAGAGCGTCAGCCTGCGGACTGAAGGGTCCCAGGTTTGATTCTGGTCAAGGGCATGTACCTTGGTTTCGGGCACATCCCCAGTAGGGGGTGTGCAGGAGGCAACTGATCGATGTTTCTCTCTCATCGATATTTCGAACTCTCTATCCCTCTCCCTTCCTCTCTGTAAAAAATCAATAAAATTTAAAAAAACTAACTATAGATGTGTCTAGTTTCCTACATTGTTTCTAGAAGCCTCTGCTGACATCTGCAATGCACATGTAATATTTCTGAAATAATGCAATGGATGATTGAGAAACTTGAAATCTGTCAATACTTGTGAGTGGTACATTTTTTCCATGAACTAAAAGTGAAAAAAGTGAGAATATTTCCTTGTTCAATCATGTCAAATAGATTCCCTTATATTACACTCATTCATTTTAAAGATAGAAATGATTACAGATAATACAGAAATACTATCTGTTGAAGAAGTTTAAGATTTTTACTAGAGGCCTCACAGCCCCGGCTTTGTCTGGAACAGTGGTTGGCAAAATCATTAGTCAACAGAGCCAAATATCAACAGTACAACGATTGAAATTTCCTTTGAGAGCCAAATTTTTTAAACTTAAACTATATAGGTAGGCACATTGTTATTAACTTAATTAGGGTACTCCTAAGCTGGCCTTTGCTAAAAAACGTCCTCAATCTGATTGAGGTACGTTCGCTGAGGTAAACCCCTTCCAACTCTCTCATCCACACTTGTCTTGTATACTTGTTTCAGATAGACAAGCATGGATGGGAGAGTTGGAAGGGGTCAATCTCAGCAAGCGTACCTCAAAACAATGTACCTCCCCCGCGCTGCGTCTCCCGTTGCTGGACCAACACCCCCCACTTCTTCTAACGCCACTTCTTCAAAATAGACTCGCCCAGGCCGAAAACTGACTTCTGCGCATGGGCCACGAAGTTTCAATCGCCTGCGCGTGGTATTTTGTGGAAGAGCCACATTCAAGGCGCTAAAGAGTCGCATGTGGCTCGAGAGCCGCGGTTTGCCGACCACTCGTCTGGAAGGACGTGCAGACTAATTAGCATATTACACTTTTATTATTATAGATTGTCACTATACATATTCAAATTACAAATGTGCATAATCTCTGACCCAATCATACCACTCCAAGAATCCAAGAATTTTTCCATCAGAACTAAAAGCACCAATATATAAAGGCATGTACCTCTATGTCCATTACCATTTGAAATCATAAAATAATTTGGAAATTAATAAATGCTTATCATTTGTTTTTGGTCAAATAAAATTATGGTACACCCATGATACACATTATTAGGCATCTGCTAAGGTAATATGGTAGTGTTATATATTAGGTAACATTAATATAATAGAAAGACAGTATGCTGAAAGTGTTTTGTAACTAGATATTATTATATACAGTTTATATACTAGTATAATTAAATCTCGTTCAGCCTTAAAAAATAATGAAATTCTAATACGTGCCACAATATGGATGAACCTTGAGGACATTATGCTAAGTGAAAGAAGTCAGGCATAAAAGGACAAATATTGCATTATTCCACTTATATGAGGAACCTAGAATAGGCGAATTCATAGACATAGAAAATAGAATTTACCGGAGGCTGAGGGGACAGAAGACTGAGAAGTTATTGTTCATTGGGTACAAAGTGTCTATTTGGGGTGAAGTGAAAGTTCTGGAAATGGAGAGTGGAGATGGATTCTCAACTTTGTGAATTACCAGTGAAGACCAGTGAATTACATACTTAAAAATGGTAAAATGTTGTTATTTATATTTTATCACAATAAAAATCTACTATCAAAGTACAGATGTGCCTCATATGAGGCATATTGTGATGAAGCTTCCATAAAATTGCACTCATTTTAGGAACCTCTATGTGCAGTTATTTCATAGTTTGGGGAACATAAAGAAAGCAGCAGCTTACATTGTCCTCGAGTTTTCACTCTCCACTCTCCATCTTTGCTTTTTCTAGATCGATGTGGTTCTTTTCACACCTCTCTGAACACCAGCATTAGCAGGAACCACACAAGCTAGCACTCCTCAAGTATAAGCTCATAATTTTGATGCATTTTTATGCTGGCAATCGTTTTAGAAACTAGCAGGGCTCGACAACCTTGTCATTCTTTCCTTAACTTGGCAAAAGCAAATATACTACTGCAGACAGCGTTACCAAAAAGAAACAGTAACTTTGAGGCAGACACACGTCCATCCTAAGAAACTGAATATATTTCAAAGTAGAACTCACCGCTCAACTGCCAGGGAAGCTCTTCTGCGTATTTGGTGGTGTGGTCATTCTAAGTCCGGGAACTATTTCCCTTTTGTGAAAATGGTTTGGGTAGGAAAAACCTAAATAAGTCACGTGGAATGTGTAACATTCAGAGCTCCTTCTGGGATTCTGTTTTCCTGACTTGAGGTGCTTTGGCTGTTCTCACAGGCACCTGCTTCTTGGTATGTCGGCTGCCTTGGAGCCAGTGCTAGTACAGAGCTCCCTTCGGTCCTAAAGTGGGGAGGACAATAGAATGAGGAGCAGAAATGTCTGGGCTAAGCAAGGACACGGGTGTTGTCAAAGTGAGCCCAGAGTGGATGTCCTCAAACAGTTCTCTAAGGAGGGCTTTGTTGGGGCCTCACACACCCACAATGTATGCAAAATTGTGCTTGATACACCTGCAATGTATGCAGAATTGTGTATGTGTGTGTTTCGAACACCCACAATGTATGCAGAATTCTATGAGTGTGTGTTTCACACACCTGCAAGGTATGGAGAATTCTACGTGTGTGTGTTTGAAGCATATTATTTAAATGTGCACCCCTAGTTAGCAACAGGAACGGGCATTGGGGTCAGCGGCAGGGCTTTGCAGGAAACCCCTAGGACAAGTGGTCAGCACCCCTTATGGAGAGGCTAACTTTAAGGGAATTAGTGGGAAACTAGACAATGCGGTATCACAGTGTCCGATACATATAACTCAGTCATAACTTTTAAACACAAGTATTTAAAAAATAACAAAAAAAATATACACAGTGACCTGGGTGAAGTTACAGGAAACTGGCAATCAAGAGGCTATGAGAACTTTCAAGATAGTATTTTTCTACCCATTCTCAGTAGGGGGCCTGGTTAAATAGGAAGGACCTTTCTTCTTCAGCTTCATTATTCCTACTTTTTTTTCTTTCCCATTTCTCAAAATCTCAAGATAAGCTTCTGGTACTCATGCAGCACCAGAAATGTCTTTGTTCTGAGAGGGAACTGGGACTCCGACGTTTGTACTAAGTTCCTTATAGCGCCCACCGCCCCCAGATTGGATGCTTGGTAGGGGGTTGGAAAGCCTCAGATTGACTCCAGTTCCATCCTGACAAACCTACAGAAGCGCCTCAGTTCACTTAGCATCCACTAGTGCACGTCATCCTATTTTCATTTCTCCATTTCTGAACACCAGGCAATTAACTTCTCCTTTTCCTTGGAGACGGCGAAAGAAAAGAAAATAAAGTCATAAAGCCAGTTTTAGTCATGAAATCATTCGGAGATTTCTTTTCGGGGCTCTGAATTTAGACACTCTCCTCAGAGAATAACCCCTTAAATGCAAGTATCTTTCTCAGTTGCACAGAATTGAAAAATCACATTATCTAACTTGTTCTCTTTCGTCCTGAAAGGCTCCCCCAATCCCTGACTTCTCCCGTACAAAACATAGTGGCTTCTTCTCACTTGTAAGATCACTAGCAGGGATGATGCCAGCTTAAGCAGCAACAGTCCACTAATCTTGAGCCATTTCTTGCCAAAGATTTCAGTTTCTTCCAAAACCAAACAATAGACATTTTTCTTTTCTGTCAGTAGGATGTTCTCATGCACTATTCTTCACCAGAAAGATGCCTCTTAAAATTACAGAAATCTGGGTTGCACTTAAGATCAGTCGCACTCTTCTGTAGCTCACAGGCCTTGGGCTAACTTCTTCAAAATGAATTGTTGTATTAATATTTGTGACCACTTCATGTTCAGAATAATCATTTATATAGTTAAATATTTCAGGATTAGGAGAGAAAGGTGATAAAATAAAGGGTTTTGTTGTTCTTGTTCTTTGTTCCCTCTGCTAGTTGGTGTGCGTGAGTTAAAATTCTAGGATCTTGAAAATGTTATATTTCATACCCAGCCCACATTCAACATATACCAAGAACAACAAGCCCAAAATGAAATGGGCCCTGAGGTGTTGATGATCCCAGGGAACAGTTTGGGGGGGGGGGGGGGCGCCACTTGGTGTGGGATTTGCCCACCCCCTCCACTCCCTCTGCCTCATGTACTGAAGGTGGAGACAAAGAAACCAACTCAAGTCTTTCTAAAGGGTATTTTTTAAAAAAGAGAACGTGTCATCAGAAAAGCAATAATAGTATATAATGGAATTAACATAAATTTTTAGAACCAGTGTATTTTTGTCTAAAAGCAACAGTCAAAAATGAAGGTAAGCAGGGGTAAATGTCTAGCTATAAACCCTGCCCCTCTTTTTCATTGATCTGTTTTAATTTGCTAAAATGAAACTACACGGCAGTTGAGTCAGAATGTCTCTCTCATGTCAAGTTTAAGGATAACAGATCTCCTTTTGAATAGAATTTTGGCACACAGACTCCCCACAGTCTGGCTCCTTGCAACTGTTCTCGTTGGTGGAGTGGCACATGGGGATCCCCGTCACAGCCATCCTCACCATTTCACGGCATATTATTTAAATGTGCGTCCCTAGGTGGCCACGGGGACAGGCATTTGGGCTCAGCGGCAGGGCTTTGCGGGGAACCCCTGGGACAAATGGTCAGCACCCCTTGTGGGGAGGCTAACTTGAAGCTCAGATAACCCGAGGCTCAGACCGGCCAGCTCCACTGGCTTCCTGAGTGCCATGGGGAAGCCTCTCTGGAAACCCCTTTGAGGTCACTGGGGAGCCTGAGGACAAGGCGCTGCTTGTTTTCGGGGGAGGATTTGCCCAAATCCCACAGCTAGATGGCTCTCAACCCACCCGGGCGAAAAAGGCTCCAGGAGTAACAGGACAGGCTGACATTCACATCTCTAACCCCACCCCCACCCCCACCCCATGCCTGTGCACAGGGGCCAGCTGTCTAGGCATGGCCTCCTCTCTCCCCCGCAGATTCTGCTTTCCTGGAAACCCTCCTGGTAGCGTAGGGACGACGGTGGAGGGAGTTGCCGCAAACCAGGCTGGTATTGGGCTAAAAGCAGAATTTCTGATGTCATGTATTTGAGGGAGGGGGACAGGTAGCAAGAGAGCGAATAGGGTAGGGTACCGTCCTTTCTGGGACCTTGACAGCATCAGTCCTGGAACAGAGGTGGTGGGTACGAGCTGGCAAGGCTGGCCTGTGAATGAGCACAGCATCCTCCTCTTCCCCTCCCTCCCCAATCCATGGAATGACTTAGAGAAGGTTGTAAGTGAAGGGAGAAGCGCAGGCAGGTGCTGCTGAACGGCGCTGAACTGCAAATGAGAGAAGTTTCTCCTCTGATGGGAGACTTCCCAAGGGCTCTGTACTGGCGTGGGCGCTGGGCATTGACATCTGCACAGACCCATCTCACAGCTGGGAAGGCAGAGGCCGGAGTCGGGGAGGAGAGGAAGGGTCCTGATGGCTTCCCCAGGCTGATGCCCAGGACCGGCGGCTCCCCAAGCCAGAAAAGACCCAAGTGAAGGCTGCAGGTGCGAGGGTGGAAGTACAACTCCAATTATCGTGCATTTGGAAGCCCCTTCCCTGTGTAAGGAGTCTGGCCCCGACGTGGGCGACGGTGGTTAAGCACACGGCGGCCGTGGACCCCTTTGTCTGCCCCCCAATCTCCTCCCATCTCGGGCTCGGGCTGATTCCCACTGCAACCCCAGCGGCTGCTCCCGTTCCCCAGCAGAGTGCCGCAGAGGCAGTCCCCTCCTCGGGGTTGCAAACCCCAGGATCCGCCGAGCGGAAAGCACTGCTCGGCGTGGCCAAGGCTCCTCGCAGCCGGGCAGCTTACCTTCTCGGGATCCCGTCCGCGCACGTCCCGGCGCCCGCAGCCCGGCCGCAGAGCCTCCGCCCGCCAGCGTGCGGTCACCGGTGCCCGCGGCCCGCACCCCACCTGCCGGCTGCAGCAGCTGCTCGGCGGCCCGCGCGCATGAAGTCATCCTGCCCGGGCGGATCGCCACATTCCGCGCCCGCCGCGGGGGGAGAGGGACCGCCCCCGGCCGCGGGGATGGGCGCCTGGGACGCTCGGCCCACCGCCGCTACCCCTCCGGGGGGTCGGGTTATTTCCTATGAAAATGCTTTTACGGGGGGAGCGTCGCAGGATGGTGGCCCGAGAGAGAAGAGTCGGGGTGACTGTCTCTGCGAAGCGCCTTCCTCCGCGCGCGCCCCTGTCACTCGGGCTGCATGGACAGCTCCATTCCTTCGTGCGGGTTTCCCCACCCTGTTCGTCCTCCCGGTCGGTATTGTTCATTTCGCTGAATTCGAGGCCGGCTTGTGTTTTAAGCTGAACATTCAAAGGATCCGGGATGTTTTAAATTGGCCACCCATTTCTCGAAGCCCCTGGGGCGCGCCCCACCCTCCCCCGGCGCGTACGCACGGCCGGGTCGCTCACGATTGTGGAAGCTGGGACCTCGGGCCCCCTCGCCGACGTCATGGAAGGGAAACTCCCGCCGCAGCGGAGAGCGAGCGGCCAGAGGAAGCAGAGCGGGGTCGCCCCAGGATAGGTGGCTGCTCAGTGGGGCACTTAGGGGACAGATGTTCCCTCTGACTACCCCGTCTCCCCTTCCCCCCTCCCGCCGCTCGGGCTGGCTGCTCTGCTGACAGCTGTAACATTTGGGAAGGAAGGAGCAGAGCCCACATGAACAGATGGCTTTATTCTTTCGTTCCCGACGGATTTAACAGACTTGGCCTTGGGAACAAGAAGAGCGTGCAAGCATATAAGCACTCTCCTTCCCTCGCCCCGCCCCGATCTTTCTCCCACCTCCTTCTCTGCTGACCAGATCAGCAGTTGGGGGTTTAAGGTGGGGGGTGGGGGTGGGGAGCCAAGGATTGCTGTCTGACAGCCAAGCCACGGTTCCTTATCATTGCGAAGACACTCCCTCCGGGGCAGGGAGGGTCCTTGACTCTAGAGTTCGCTCATTGAACTTATCTTGCTTTTGAACCTGTCACCAGGACCAGGCCAGCCTTCAAATGCGGGTTTGACCTGGGACCTGACCCGTGCATTGCACAGGCCAGGAAGCACCTTTGCCCTATAAAGTGTTCCCATCCTAGTTTACCAAATTGGGAGGTAGAGTAGCCAACGGGGTTCCAACAAAACTCAGTAAGGATTCTTGGCCCTAGAATGTATGTTTTATGAAAGTTAGAGCAAGCTAATTCATGTCTCTGAGCCCCACACTCATAACATTAGGCCATTACTGTCAACAAATTAGGGGATTCCTAATTTGTATCTAAGGAGTAGGTGAGATCTGGATGGAAATATGACATCTTTCATTTCACTAACCTCAAACTGAAATTTAGCATTTCCTGTAAATATACATGCAGAGAACAAACCACAATAATATTAAGAACACAGTGGAAGTCACAGATAATTTTTATTGCACTTTTTATAGATGCCTCAGCATATCATTACTCTGGTGTTCAAATCAAACCATCACTACCTTTTTTGTTCTATTTAGTAAACTATATTTTAGAATAGTTTTAGAATTTAATACAGAAAAATTAAGGAGATAGTGTAAAGCTCCCATTCCCACTTTCCTCCATTATTAACACATTGTACTTTTGTTACAACTCATGAACTCGTATTCATACGTTAATGTTAACCAAACTCAGAGCTTTATTCGGATTTTCTTGGGGTTCACCTAATGTCCTTAATTCTGTTCCAGGCTCCCCTCCAGGACACCCCATCCCATTTAATTGTCATGACGCTTTAGGCTTCTCTGGGCTGTGATAATTCCTCAGCCTTTTCTTGTGTTTGATGACCTTAACAGGTTTGAGGAGTACTGGTCAAGTCTCTTGTAGCATACCTCATTACTGTAATCTCTGTCTGATGTTTTTCTCATGATAACTCTGGGTTATGGTTTATTGGGAGAACAACCACAGAGCTAAAGCACCATTTTCATAACAGCCTATTAAAGGGTTACACTATCGACGTGGTTTATGCCTGTTGTTGACCTTGATTGCCTGGCTGAGGTAGCGTCCCAGATTTCTCCCCTGGGAAGTTACTCCTCTGCCCCTTTGGTCTGTACCTGTTGGAAGTAAGTCACTATGTAGAGCCCACACCTAAGGAGTAAAGAGTTATATCCACCTCTATGTGTATGTGCATAAAGTGTTTGGAATTCTTCTGCAGTAGTATTTGTCTATTTTCCCCCCCAAATATTAATTTATTCAATTACTTATGTCAGTATAAACACATGGATATTTATTTTATAGTTTGGGTTTTAATGCAATACTGCATTGTTTCATTGTTCTAAATGTTCCAGCCTTGGCCATTGGAGCTCTTTCTATTGGCTCTTTTGGCATACTCCCTTTGGGGTGTGTGTGTGTGTGTGTGCGTGTGCGCGCTTGTGTGTGAACACTTTTTTACTTTCTGGCACTACAAGATGCTCCAAGTTTTTCTTATATTATTTCCTGCCCCTGTCCTAAAATCAGCCATTTCTTCAAGAAGCCCTAATTCCTTTTATTGAATAGAAACCAAGATTTGGGCTCTATGTGTGCTGATTGCTAATGAGGCATCATTTGTTTCCAGCGGTTCTCAACCTGTGGGTCGCGACCCCTTTGGCGGTCGAACGACCCCTTCACAGGGGTCACCTAAGACCATCCTGCATATCAGATATTTACATGACGATTCATAACAGTAGCAACATTACGGTTATGAAGTAGCAACGAAAATAATTTTATGGTTGGGTCACAACATGAGGAACTGTATTTAAAGGGCCAGAAGGTTGAGAACCACTGGTTAGGCTCTCTTAACGGAGCAAAGAAATATTATATTTACTAACCCATGTATGTGCACACATCTAAAAATGTTTTTATATTTATCTAAATGCGTGCATAATGATTTCTCCAACTCTAATCCATTAATACATGGATCATTGTAGCTTCCACCCTTTGCTTATCTGTGAATTCCTTCTCTAATAGTGAGAAATGTTGTTCCCACCATTCGTCATCCATTTACTTAATTTTCAATTCTAGTCCACATGTATAGAGTTAACCCATTCCCCCGACATCACTATTTTTAAATATAGTAGTTAATAGAGCCACTTGTTATTTAATGAGTTTAAATATTTCATTTAATTCATTTATTTGTAAGTCACAAATTTGCATTTTAAAATTGGTCATTAGGCCCTAACTGGTTTGGCTCAGTGGATAGAGCATTGGCCTGCGGACTGAAGGGTCCCAGGTTTGATTCCTGTCAAGGGCATGTACCTTGGTTGCTGGCACATCCCCAGTAGGGGGTGTGCAGAAGGCAGCTGATCAATGTTTCTCTCTCATCCATGTTTCGAACTCTCTATCCCTCTCCCTTCCTCTCTGTAAAAAATCAATAAAATATATATTTTTTAAAATTGGTCATTAGTTTCCTTTCAAATTCTCTTACTACAGTTTATGAATTTAAAAGTGTTATTTTAAGAAGAGTTACATAGGCTACCCCAGATTATCAAAATGATCAGAGGCAAGTAAAAAGGTTAAGATCCCAACCATTGTGAGTTTATAGTGAGATGGTGTGAAATTGCCTGGTGCCAACAATAGGGGGGGCTCGTGCTTGATAAACGTTATCCTTGCCTATGTGGGCAGGCTTCCATCTCTTTTTAAAAGTTCTAACTAAGTACCTTGGAAGAGAGGATATGCTAAACCTTATGGTTAATAATTTATCGTTTAGCTGGAGGATTAAGTAGATATCAGGTGTTGGAGGTAAAAGGTTCTATGAAGTGAAGGGGATAGAAGATGAGAAGGTGAAGGAAGCGGGAAGACAGATGTCTGAGTTCAGGGCTTTTGTAAGTGAACACATCTGGGCTTGGATTCTTCCATCCCCAGACTGACTTTGTCTCATTTTTGAAGTAAGGACAACAAATACTATTACAAAGCTTTGCCCTTAAGAGTGACAGTGGATGTTTTAGCTTTTTCTTCAATTGGGCTGAGGCCCTGGGGATTATGTGTGGTGACTTGGGACAGTCCCAGACATACCTTAGTGTCCCTCCTGGTGTGGTTTCCATTCTGTAAAGCCAGACTCACTGGAGGCATAGACAGTTTCTCAGGATAACTGAGGCTCCTTCACCCATCAAACGACTCTTGCCGGGGGCGTTTTATATATGGGAGAGAATTAGTGTTGCTGGTGCTGAGAAAAAGACAAAAATGAAGTATGTTAAATGTCAGGAGCTAATTATCTTAGAATCTCTGGGCAGCTATAGTATCATGACTAAAGGCATGAGGGAGCTAGAAAGGAAAAGATAGAGACACGAAAGATGTCTTATAACAACACACAGAGTTGGAGCGTATCTTCTTGGGCCTGGACACACACCAGGATGCCAGATGACTTAATCAGCAGAGGCAGCATGAGGTGAAAGAAATCAATGTCTTACTCTATGGCTTTCCACTGCATGCTCCTTTATAGAAACCAGTCTTTGGCTTGTGACTCTGAGGTCTGTCATGCTTCCTTCCTGACAGTCTGGAATTAGGGATCAATGGCCTAATGAGATCATGAGTCTCAGCAAAGGACCATGTGAAACCCAAGCCAGAGGCCCTGAGTTGTGTGCCTGGAGCTGCCAGCCAGCAGTGGAACCACCCTTTGGGTTAGGAGTCCTTCCAGAAGAGGCTCATTTAAATGCAAATACACTATCAGGAGGGGTAACCAAGTATTGAGCATCTCATTAGAAAGCTATTCACCATCTAGCAGAGATTAGCTTCTCAGATTTATCCTGGACAGGAGCTGTCTGGGTGATTTGGCCCAAGCATATGTCACCAGTGACTGCCAGGCCTCCTCTTCTCATCACTCCTTAGGAGTCTGCTGGAAGCTGGGCACTTGTTCCACTAGGAAAGAGCTGGGCACTTAGTACACTACAGTTAATATTGTTTTATATAATTTTGACTTATGAGAAAGGGTAGGAGGAGAATTTCAATAATAATAGTGTGGTGTGGTGTGTGTGTGTGTGTGTGTGTGTGTGCGTGTGTGTGTGTGTGTGTGTGTGTGTGTGTGTTGGCCTGTTGACTGGGGTTGATTCATTATGCTCTATCAAAATCTTACAATTTTATGACAAATGTATACTCTTTCACTGAGCTCAGAAAATATATCATGTAAAATACATACAAATGCAATTCAGGTACAGCAAGCCTATGGTAATAGAAGTAGAGTTGCATTCAAGTAACTATAGATAGGCTAAGACTTTTCTGCATTAATATGAAAGCACTGATACAAGAAGATACACACTCGAATAAAGATTGGTATTAGGCATTGAATAGTATCAGCAGATATAACAAATCGGACAGTGAAAGAAGGGGAAGTGACTAAAAGCAGAATAGAAACTGTTTCTGTGGTCACTGCTGAGAATTCCCCTTGTTTCAGTAAGGAGTTGACATATATATAACAGATCTACATAACAGAGGTAATATTCTGTAATTGGAACTCCATATTTATTGTGAAATGCTTGGTAAATGGCATATGATACAGTCAATAGTGTGGTGTAGGTGATTCTCAGATAAACTTTTTAATCATCATTATGAAGTCATGAGGTAAAACAATCTATTTAGGTTATACTCAATATTTTTTTTAACCTCAAGTGTTTTAAAGAATCTGACCAGACCAATAAATCTTTTCTGCAGAAAAGCACCCTTTAATGAAAACTTTTCTTTTGAAATGAACAGATTATTAAATAGTATTTATAGAGAATTGTGTCTTTATAATTCTTCATTTTTAATGAAAAAAAAAAAAGAGTACTCAATTGCCCAAATCTAATTTAGGCTAATAAAACAAGGACATTTAAATTTGATTAAAAAATAAGTCGCAATGAACTGTGTTTCGTTGGTATCATTCATTCAGTAGATATTGATGGAGTATTCTAGGCACTGGAGATAGGAGTGAACAAAGAAATCTCTTCCTCATGACTCGTATTGAAACAGGAATTTTAGGGGTAAAATAGGACAGGTTTAGGAAATTTTAGAATTTTGGGAATTAAGGGGACCAGGGAGGAAGCACAGGGCTGCAGAGCAACAGAAGGTATATTTCCATAGAATAGGGGAGCTGAAAAGCTGCAACAGGTACATTTCCATAGAATGAGGGAGCTGGGAACAGCTAAAGGTTTATATTTACAAAATAAAGAGAAGGAAGCCCTTCATCTAGAACAGCAGTTCTCAACCTGTGGGTCGCGACCCCTTTGGGGGTCGAACAACCCTTTCACAGGGGTCGCCTAAGACCATCCAAAAACACATATTGAATATATAATTATATATTGTTTTTGTGATTAATCACTATGCTTTAATTATGTTCAATTTGTAACAATGAAAATACATCCTGCATATCAGATGTTTACATTACGATTCATAACAGTAGCAAAATTACAGTTATGAAGTAGCAACGAAAATAATTTTATGGTTGGGGGTCATCACAACATGAGGAACTGTATTAAAGGGTCGCGGCATTAGGAAGGTTGAGAGCCACTGATCTAGAAGAAGAAGAAAGCCCAAAGGGAATAGGAAACAATAAGGAAGGGGGCAGGGGAGAACCTCACATGTTCGCCCTTTGAGCCCAGGAGTTACTATAGTAACCAGTCCAAGCAAATAGTGACCAATCAGAGGGGATATCAAGGCACAAGGATCTGTAGTCTTTATAAGCCATAGGGAAAAGGCACTCAGTGGGACTCTTCCCCCTCCCCACGTGGGAGCCTGTACTTGTTCTTTAATAAATTTCCACCTTTGCTATACCACCTTCTGTCCCTGGACTCATTCTTCGACTCTGGTGAACAAAGAATCTGGGACATCCTGACCAGTCCAAAAATTCTGCTTCAGTATGTTCCAGTGGAAGGAGATGACCATATGCAGAAATATGGCATGGTAGCCAGTGGAAAGGGCTGTGAAGGAGAGTGTCACAGTGCAGGGTGGGGGCAATTACATAGGACAGTCAAGGGACATCTGAGCAGAAATGTGAAAGGAGCAAACCATATGAGTACAGTGAGAAAGAGGTTTGGCATATTCAGGTAGGTGGGCTTATACTTTATGTGTTCCAGAGGCTGGAAGGTTTGTTTGTAGGGAAATGATCAAAGGGGGAAAGTGTTAGAAGAGGAGGTAAGAAAGGTAGGTGCATTGGTCAAGAGACAGCTTTAGGTGTTTGCATTTGGACATGCTAAGCTTGTAATGCTTGTCAGTCTTAGTAGAGATGTAAACAGACAACTGATATACCAGTCTGAAATTCAGGAGAGAGAGATGGCATGGCTGTAGATGAAATGTGTGAGTCGCCATCATGGTATTTACAATCTTTAAACCAGACCAAGTCACTTTGGAAGTAAGTGGAGGCAGAGAATAGATGATGTTAGAGCACTGAGTCGTGGGCGACTCCATTGTCCAGAGGATCTGACCAAAGGTGTATGAAGAAGTGAGTGGGGAGATGAGAAGAATTGTGTCAGAAGCCAAGTGGAAAGGTGTTAGGAGAAAAGGGAGGGAGTCATTGTTAGTCCTATGTGTCCAGCAGATTAAGATGAAAACTGATAATTTAGTGTAGGATTTGGCACCATAGAGATAATCTTGAAAAGAGTAGTGTCTGTGCAGTGGAGAGGATCAAAATAGGTAAGTGAGAGGAAAGGAAGTGAAAACATCAGGTAGGGCTACCCTTTTTGAATAGTTTTACTCAAGTAAAGAGGAGCCGAGCAATGGGACAGTAATGAGAATGGGATATGGGGACAAAGAAAGGAGTTTTTCCCATTGAAATGGGAGGTATAACATCTTTGCATGCTGATGGGAACATCTAGTAAGAGAGCAAATAATTGATGGTGCAGGAAGTCAGAGACACAAGAGAAGAGAAATCCTTGGTTAGCCAAGAGGGGAGGGACCTGTGCAAAGTCTCTGTATTAAAGAACAAGTACAGGCTCCCACGTGGGGAGGGGGGAGAGTCCCACTGAGTGCCTTTTCCCGATGGCTTATAAAGACTACAGATCCTTGTGCCTTGATATCCCCTCTGATTGGTCACTATTTGCTTGGCCTGACTGACAATGGTATGTTAGGAGCAAGCACACTAAGAACCCCCGGAGCTCGCTCTGTTACACGGGAATCCTGCATGTGTCTTTCAGCTGAATTCCTACCTGCAGTTCTTGACTCTCAAATCAATAACATCATCTGAAGTGAGGGAGGCATTTTTGATAGCCTTTCAGAAATGTATTTTACAAAACCACTTTTTAATTTTAAAGTTGTTAGAATAATAAGTATAACAGAGCTTGCAGTATGTTTTCTAGTGCTTTGTTTATCTCTAGAGACATTGCCTGACTGTTACAGCTGTCTGTCTTTCAGGTGTACTTCCTCGGCATTGAAAATAGGTAAAGCTTCCAGACGAAGCCAGGGCTGCGAGGGAAGCCCGGGTCCAGGTGCCTGCCAGCGGCCAGAGGGAAGCCCAGGTCCGGGTGCCAGAGGGAAGCCGGTGCCGCCAACGGGGATGGGAAAGCTGACAGTCATGCCTGCAGGGCTGATATTTGCATCTATAAGGTGCATGCAGCCAAAGCAGAGGAATCCAAAAAGCAGCTAATGAAACCAGAGCAGCTCGCCATATAGACTTCACCACCGCTTCAATCCAAATATGTTGAAGAGCAGCCTGGTCATTTACAAAATGGACACAGTTCAATTTGGAAAGATGCGTATGTTTATCTGAAGAATCCACCACGAGATTTTCTTCTGAAAATTGGAGTGATTAGCAGGCTTGGTTTCAGCAAGAAAAGGTTCTAGGTTTAAGAAAGTTGCTTATCCATTGGGACTGACTTTAGGAGCAACTGTTTGTTACCCAGTTCAGTTCATAATAGTTGCAAAGGTCACCAGGAAAAAGGCATATGCTACAAGTCATAAAATTTATAAAGCAGTTATATCATTGTAGACAAAAAACAACAAAAAAGAGTCACTTCTTGAACCTAAAGAAAAAATTAAGCTAGAAAGCTCTGCTGAATAGAAATACCTGCAAAAACAGCTCACAACCCAAAGCACTGAGTGGGTTTGCCAACAGAACTCAGATCTGAAATGAAGACAAAAATCAGAATTCACCTCAGGTGCTACAGTTTATGCCTGACCCCAAGCTCATGGATCCTGGGAAGTCCCATCTAGAAGATGTAGATATGTACAGCACTAGAAGCTGAAATAGTCTACGTAGAGAATTACAAGATGTGTGAAGTTCAAAATGATAATAAAACAAATCATGTAATGGGTAATTATGACACATAGAGCATAATTTAAAGCAAATTTATCCCACACATCTTCTAATGTATAGTTTGACCAACCAAGTAAGTGATTAAAACACAAACAGCAAATACAATCCAAACAATTCTATATAATAAAGAGGTAATATGCAAATTAACCCTCACACCCTCACAAGATGGCTGCCTACGACCAGGCTGGCAGGGGGTGTTAGTGAGGGACGACCAAACGACTGAACAGCAGGCTAGGTGAGGCGACCAGGCCGGTTGGAGGGGGGAGGGGGGAGGGGGCTTGAGGGCAACCAGGCCAGCAGAGGGGGACAGTTGGGGGCGACCAGGCCATCAGGGGGAGGCAGTTAGGGATGACCAGGCCGGCAGGGGGAGTGCAGTTGGGGGTGACCAGGCCAGCAGGGGGGGCAGTTAGGAGTGATTAGGCTGGCGGTGGGGCAGTGAGGGGCAACTAGGCCAGCAGGGGGGGCAGTTAGGAGTGATTAGGCTGGCGGGGGGGCAGTGAGGGGCAACTAGGCCAGCAGAGGGGGACAGTTGGGGTGACAAGACCAGCAGGGAGGGCAGTTGGGGGCGATTAGGCTGTCAGGGGAGGCAGTGAGAGGTGACTAGGCTGGTGGGGGGGCAGTTAGGAGTGACCAGGCAGGCAGGGAGGGGGTAGTTGGGGTGACCTGGCCAGCAGGGGGGCACAGTTAGGGGCAGGCAGGCAGGCAGGTGAGCAATTAGGAGCCAGCAATCCAGGATTGTGAGAGGGATGTCCGACTGCCAGCCCAGGAATCGGGCTTAAACTGGCAGTCGGACGTCCCCCAAAGGGTCCTGGATTGGAAAGGGTGCAGGCTGGACCGAGGGGATCCCCCCCCCCCTGCACGAATTTCGTGCACCGGGCCTCTAGTATTAAATGGTTGGTGAAGAGGCAGAGGTAGTAATATTAAGATGCATTTGATGACTTAAGGGTGTTTATAAACAAAAAATAGAGTAAATATGTGAACAATTATGAGACTAAGATCTGAAAAAAATATGTATGTACTTATGCAAACATATATTTGCTTTAGCTTTTTCTCACTATCAATTCCCAACTTGTGACATTAATGTCAGCTAAATTAGAATGGTTTGTGGAAGGATATATTCTCTATCCTTCTCTTTTTTCATTTCCCAGAGCAAGAATAAAATATCTGTATTTTATGACACTTAAAAAAAAGAAAATAGGAATAAAAAGCAAAGACTAAACATCTTATCTTCAAAGAGCTATGGAACACAGTTCTGTTTTTTTCTAATATGGGCCAAATTGTGCTACTGACTCCACTTTCATTTTTTTCCTCCAATGTAACTAGTTTATTGCTTCTAATTTTCCCTTCATTGTGTATGTGAGCCATGGTTGCCCCCTTGTGGATAATTCTGGAACTGTTTGCATGAATTCTTTTTGTTTTAAGTAGGAAAAAAAGACTGAAAATTAAGGTATTGTGGTCAATGGGCATTCTTTTTAAAGAAATGTTGAGACTGACCAAAAAAGGTTGAAATTTCCAGACATTTCACCCTCTTCTATATTAGTTTCAAAATTTGGAATTATGGTAGCAACCACACTTTAAATCTGAAGGAGATGATAGTCAAAGAAGTAAAAAAAATTTGCCATTCTTTTTAAATATGAGGATACAGAATTATAAAAGAAAGCTAGTCTCACCATTATTTAAATAGTAAAACCCTTAATATTTACTGAGAGTGGGGCCAAGGGGCTATATGGCTTTCCTTAAGTTAGTTTAAGTTTACATAAATACAAATAAAGGAAAGCCAGCCATTTGATTGATCTTCACTTGCTACCTATGGAATTACACCAGTTCTGAGAAAATCCAATCTTAAGACTGTGTACACATCCATGAAGCTGACCTTTCTTTAAGGGTTTTCTGTAACATACTAGTAAAAATAACTTCAATGTGCTTAACTAAGCATTTGTGACTGGTTCCTAGGGAGCAGAGTATCTTGTAACAATCATTCCTTCTTCTACTCGTGACTTCATTTATTAAACAAAAACAACTACTGCCCTGACTGGTTTGGCTCAGTGGATAGAGCGTCGGCCTGCAGACTGAAGAGTCCCAGGTTCAATTCCAGTCAAGGGCATGTACCTTGGTTGCAGGCACATCCCCAGTAGGGGGTGTGCAGGAGGCAGCTGATCGATGTTTCTCTCTCATCAATGTTTCTAATTCTCTATCCCTCTCCCTTCCTCTCTGTAAAAAATTAATAAAATATATTTTAAAAAAAAAGAAAATACAAAAACAACTACCAAGCACTTACTGTGTGTGGGGGCCACTGTTTTAGGTTGTGGGACTAAGACCCTTCTTTCCTCAAAAGAGTTGCAATCTGATATAGAGACAAAAATTGCAATAAAGCATTATACATTTCACTGCGGAAGTTTGCTCATGGTGCAAATGCAAGCAACATATTTTAAGTTCATTTCAGAGGAGCAGTTCAGAAAAGCTCCATAAAAGAGAGGACCTGAGATGTCTTGGGAGTCTTTAAACAGAAGAGAAATGGGAACAAAGCAGTCTGGTCTTAGAAAGCTCATGTGCACAGACATGGTCTTGTTCTCATTCACCCATTCTTGGAGGCCTCAAAGGACACCAACTGATAACTTCCTCCTCCTCCTCCTCCTCCTCCTCCTCATCATCATCATCATCATCACCATCATCATCATGTTAACAAGGAAAGAACAAATTTTTATTGCCAGGTAGTAAAATAAATGTTTTCTTCCATATACCTTAGGAGTTCAATATTATAATTATTCTCATTTTACACATACAAAAACGAAGACTCAGCCCTGGCCAATTTTCTCAGTGGTTAGAGTGTCAGCCCCTACACCTAAGGGTTGAGGTTTCAATTCCCAGTCAAGGGCACCTACCTGGGTTGTGGGTTTACTCCACTGGTTGGGGGGGGGGGGGGGGGGGGTGGGAGGCAGCCAGTTGATATGTCTCTCTCACAGGTATGTTTCTCTCTCTCTCCCACCCTTTTCCTTTCTCCCTTCCACTCTTTCTGAAAAAGCAATGGAAAAAATATTCTCAGGTGGGGATAACAAAACAAAAGAGATGGCTCAGACAGAGTAAATAACCAGCTAAAATCTGGGTGTGTGCACTTCCACCTCTATCCCTTAAACCTCTGGGCTTTACTGGCTGGCACGGTTTGCCCATACTAAGAGCTCAAATATTGGTTGTTAAGTACAATAACTTCATAAAAGATAAAGTGAAGTGGTTGACTTTGATGTTTATGATGCTGTTCAATGAATGCACATTAAGTGCCCATAGATGAATAATAAAAGTGAGAAATACTCCAAGAGTAGAGAATAAAAATTTGTGTTATGTATGTCTATTGGGAACAAAGAATCCTTTTGAATGTCTGACTTCTGACTACATAGCAGGAAGTCACACGCATATGTCATTGCTGGGCAGCATCAGGGGAGCCCCTCACCACCCCAACCCCCCAGGCAATGCACAGTAGAGAGAAGTACATGCTGTGATCACTCTTTAAGGTTGAAACAGTTGGGGACTTTTATTTTACAAATCATCTGGTATATGTGAATTATATTAGTCAAATAAGAAATTATTGGTTGGTTGAAAATTTTATGTTTGAATTTTTTACAAATAACAGTAAGCAACTCCTTTCAGGTTTAAAATACCACATTCAACAAATGAGTTACTATGCTGAAGAAAGTAATCAATATAGGAAAGCATTTGGAATCTAAAATATAAGTATCTGGGATGGCGGCGTAGGTAAACACCAGAGACCGCTGCCGCAAACAACCATTTCAAAAATACAACTAAAAGACGGAACGGACATCACCCAGAACCACAGGAAAGCTGGCTGAAGAGAGACTCTACAACTAGAAGGAAAGAGAACAGCAAACTGAGGCTCAGAGGCGGCGCAGTGTGGAAAATACAAAGGTACCGAGGTGCGCGCGCAAAGCGGGCTGGGTTGTCGTTTTCGGTCGGGAGTGAGTCTCAGACTCTGGGCTCCAGATCCGGGCGAGTCTCTAGGGACCCAGACTCAAACGGGAGAAGCGGGATTATCCGGCATCAGTTGGAACCTGAGGGCAGCTTTCTCTCCGAGGTTTGCAGCGGCTGCCGGGGTTCTGAGAAGCAGAGCCTCTGGGAACGGGACTGAGAGCGGCCATAACTGCTCCCTCCGCCCGCCCTGTGGATCCCGCCCCGCCCAAAGCCTGCGCACAGCCATTTGCCGATCGCCTCAGGCAAAGGCTGGATTAGCGCCTCCCCAGAAGGCAGACGTTTTCCACACAGCTGTTTCCTGCAGCCAGTCGGCCTGGTGGTCAAATCCCTCTAGTGTTAACTACAACAATTAAGGCTTGGCTAGAACAAGACTGTGAACAAAGACCACAAGGGGGTGCACCAAGAAAGCATAAAAGATGCGGAGACAAAAAAACATGACAGAAATGGAGGATATGGAGCTAAGAATCGCAATTTTGAGGGCTTGCCATAAATTTGTGCAGAGCCTCACGAAAACTAATGAGACCCTCGATGCTACGATAAAGAAATTAGAAAGTAAGCATACACGGACTGAAATAAAGAATATTATACCCAATAGCAGACCAGAGGAGCACAAGAATCAAACCAAAGATTTGACAAAAAACACCCAACTGGAAAAGCAAAATGAAAAAAGAATCCGAAAGTGTGAAGATAGTGTAAGGAGCCTCTGGGACAGTTTCAAGCGTACCAACATCAGAATAATAGGGGTGCCAGAAGATGAAAGACAGCAAGATATTGAAAACCTATTTCAAGAAATAATGGCAGAAAACTTCCCCCACCTGGTGAAAGAAATGGACTTACAGGTCCAAGAAGCGCAGAGAACCCCAAACAAAAGGAATCCAAAGAGGACCACACCAAGACACATCATCATTAAAATGCCAAGAGCAAAAGACAAAGAGAGAATCTTAAAAGCAGCAAGAGAAAGAGACTCAATTACCTACAAGGGAATACCCATACGACTGTCAGCTGATTTCTCAACAGAAACTTTGCAGGCCAGAAGGGAATGGCAAGAAATATTCAAAGTGCTGAATACCAAGAACCTACAACCAAGATTACTTTATCCAGCAAAGCTATCATTCAGAACTGAAGGTCAGATAAAGAGCTTCACAGACAAGGAAAAGCTAAAGGAGTTCATCACCACTAAACCAGTATTATACAAAATACTGAAAGGTATCCTTTAAGAAGAGGAAGAAGAAAAAGGTAAAGATACAAATTGTGAACAACAAACATGCATCTATCAACAAGTGAATCTAAGAATCAAGTGAATAAATAATCTGATGTACAGAATGAACTGGTGATTATAATGAATCAGGGACATAGAAAGGGAATGGACTGACTATTTTTGGGGGGGTAAGGGGAATGGGAGATTCGGGAAGAGACTGGACAAAAATCGTGCACCTATGGATGAGGACAGTGGGTGGGGAGTGAGGGCGGAGGGTGGGGCGGGAACTGGAAGGAGGGGAGTTATGGGGGGGGAAGAGGAACAAATGTAATCTGAACAATAAAAATTTAATTAAAAAAAATATATATATAAGTATCTGGAGGAACTGGGACTAGATGAGACCAGATAAGACTAGAAGGGAATGAGAAGGTGGCTCTATGAAAATACAGCACATTTTAAATCTACTCGGCTGATTCAGAACAAAAGGAAAGTGATAATTGTCGTGGAGACTTGGCCTCCATGTGCTTACAGTTTGCAAGAATACACACTTGGTCCTGGACTTTTTGTATGTTGTACTTTCATATTCATAAACACATGCATTCATACACAGATATAGTTGGTATTGTTCCTTTAGTCTTTGTTTTCCTTCCCACCATAGCATGAGAATATTAGGAAACAAAATCAAACCAAAAACATGAAGTTTTAAAAATAAATGGGAATAGCATCGTTTCCCTCCAGAACATTCCTCTGCAGTAGTGTTATTATTCATGGCAACACAGGCCAGTTTTTTCCTTGGACATGAAGGCATGGTGAAGGAGTCTCAGTGGAGATGGAATAAGCTTCAAAGACAAGTTCCCCCTCGGCCTTCTGCAGTGTGTGGTAGTGGTCAAGGCATGGAGACAGAATCAGAGATCTGGGTTGAGTCTAAACTTGTTGCCCTCAAGATTTGTGTCTTCAGCAAGTCATTTATCTCTCTAGGTCTCACTTTTTCATTTATAAATGGAGATGTTAAAAGTGTTGATATTCAGGTCAATGAAAAAATGCATGTAAATACTTCATCAGGCACTTTAAAAAGTGATCAGTTAACATTGTCTCTGCGTATAAGCACTTTTTGTTGATTTTCTAATTGTAAAGTATGAAAGTACGTTTTACCTTAAAGGTGAGTTTTAAGATTAATTGTCTAATATTAATTAGGCAATTTAAAAAATGTCTGAACATTATTTGACTTTAATTGCCTATCACAAATATATGCCTTATATTCACTATCATGAATAAAAACCTCTTAGTAAAGATGTTGACTGAGTCACCAAAACATTTTTGTTTGCTGCCTTTCATGGAACCCTAAGTCCTAAGAAGGCTTTTTGATGTAGTGAGGGATCAAAGTTTTATACTGGTTAGGAAGTAAGGCTGTTCCATTTTTATGCTTAAAGATGAACTGTTCCTATTTTCTTCCTAATGTACAATTTTTGAATGGTCTGGAATCAGACAAATTATCCTCTGGGCTGAAAAGGGCCTCCATGCTGATGAAAGGAAAAGACAAAGAAAAGGGAACACTGGATTCGTTGCTCTTTCAAAAGAGAGGCAAGATACTAGAGCTTTCCATAGGGAACCTGAAACACACCTTCCTTTCTGAGATCTGAAAGAAAGAGGTGCCCTACATTTAGATTTCCAGAGTGTAACTTCCATTAAAAGTGACCCCAGCTAATCATCCGAGGAGGAAGAAAAGAGTAAAATAGCTGTGAACAAATCCTTCTGTGGTGTTAATGAAACTGATTCAAATGACTGTCTGTGACTTTAAGAACACCCCTTGGAAAAAGTGGCCCGTTTTTTACAAAAAAAAAAAGAGTAGAGTCCACGTGAGTTATTTTCACAGAGGAGAGCAGCTCTACTAACTGCCTAAATTATACTCATTTAAAGGTCCCGATCAAAGTCTGTCATAATTTTTATAATCTATGCAATTATATAAATGTAGTACATAGTTATATATGTATATAACATCGACAAGAAATCCTATCTACGGTTCTTTGCTAGGCTCTCCGTAGTAAAATGCTGGTCCTTCTTTTCCCAGCTGCTGACTGGTGATAGTTATTTTTAAGTGAAGGGGGAAATTGTGAATACAGTGGAGCCTTGACTTATGAGTTTAATTCGTTCCAAGACCGAACTCGTTAAGGAGCTCGTTAACTCAAATTACTCTATCAACTCAATGCAAAAAATTGGCCAAGAGACAGCTGGTATCTCAAAAAACTCGTTAGTCGGGACACTCATAAGTCAAGGCCCCACTGTATCACAATACTCTTGAGGTGCTTAGGTGAATATGAGAAAATCAAATTTAGGATTATGATTGCTCATTGACTTTCTTCATAAAGTCACTAGCATTACTTACTACTAAAACTCATATTGTCTACTGGGTTCCTATGGCTGTCAACTAGATTATATTAACAATTTTATAACTTTAAGAATTAGAGGTTGCTGCTCTTTCCCCTTATTGGCAACTGTTTATTTTTTTAAATGCTCTAATAAAAATAGTTTTATTTAAATATATGGATGTTTTGAAATTATATTTTGAGTAAATGCCATCAGGTTTGAGGACTGACCTATTTTTTTTTGCCAATTTTGTTAGTGCTGTTTGTTCCAGGTCATCCCCATTGTGTTAAAAAGCATGGACTCTCTCTTCTATTCTTGAGTGTGGACCATTTCCGTGGGATTGATGGGCATTCTCTGAACAACAAGGAGCCTAGGGACCCATTTTTATGAGGAGCATTTCTCATCCCTGTCACTCAGGGCCGGTTGCTCCCTCCTTGAAGCACTTACTATCTATGGCTTCTGTGCCACCACCCTCTTCTGGGTTTTCCCCGAACCATTAATCAATGTATCTCGGCCCCTGTGTTGGACATTCCTCCTCTTCTGGACATAGACCTCTTCTCTCCACCCAGAGGCCCTGCCCTATGTAACCAATGCAGTTTCCTAGGCATAGGAAGTTAAAAAGTGGAACTAGGCTGTGTCTCATGCAAGGCCAGAACCACCGTACTAGTCTTGAAATGTCTACATTGAAATGCTTGTTAGAGATTTTTTTAAAGTCTGTCTTTAGAGACAAGATTATTTGAGTCTGTTCCCTGCAGCCTGGCCTGCTTGCTAACACCGCTGAAGACTCGGGACTGCCCAGGGCTCCTGAAGAGCTCTCTGGGGTGGGCTTTCTCGGGGAGAGATCCTCACTGCTGAGAGCACTGTAGGGAGAGCCACCCTTAACCCTGTGAGCATTGTCACGTCTGGGTGATGCCTGGAACTGATCTTGTCATCTTGCTGCAGCCTAAGGACAAAGTCACCATTGAAGTGGACTATATCAGACAGTGTCAGGCAGGAAAATGGAAGCATTCAGACAGAGGAGGAATTAAAGCAGGAAAGTGGCTACAAAGTCACTAGTAGGGATGAAAGAAAGAAAGGGGCAAGGTTGGGGAGTAAGGGGGAGAAGAGAATGGGAGCACATGTCAGAAGGCTGCGCCCAAGCTTGGGCTGAAACCCTTGACCTTGAACTGGCCAGCCAGCACTTTGCTGAAGGCAGTGCAGGTGCCACAGGGCAAACTCAAGAGCCTGCACTACTGACCTTGCAGCTGAAAACCCCACAAATGCCAGCAGAGCCTGAAATTCTCTGCACGGGCTGCTGTCTTCCCATGGTCCCCACCAGTGTTGCCACTGCATAAGCATCACCAGAAAATCAAAAGCCTTTCTCGTCTTCCCATCTTCCAGTTTCCCACCCGGGTCTCCGTTGACATGGGAACCTTGTCTATGCAGTTGGAAGTTTTGAGACCTTTTGACGTGGAAGTCAATACAGAAGTGAAAGTGGAGCTGCAAGTCAACAGACCAATCAATGTCTGAGTGTCAGCGTGAGCAGATGGGAAGAACTACATTCTCTGCGGGGCACAATCACTCATTATTTTCATCATTCATTCATATACTTATTTATCAAATCACAGGTGTTTGGCCTGGCCAGAGTGGCTCAGGTTGAGCGTTACCTATGAACCAGGAGGTCATGGTTCAATTCTGGATCAGGGCACATGCCTGGGTTGCAGGCTCAATCCCCCCGGGTGGGGTGTGCAGGAGGCAACCGATCAGTGATTCTCTCTCATCATTGATGCTTCTATCTCTCCCTCTTCTTTCCTCTCTGAAATCAATAAAAAAATAAAAAATTTAAAAAAGAATGAGTAACTGTGAATTCCTGTTTCATTAACGGAATGGAACATGAACTCCCATCAGTTGACTACATTAGTCATCTACTTTATGCACATCACATATTTTAACCACCTATCTTTTAAGGTTGGAATGATTATAACCATTGTATGGATGATGAAAATGAGGTTAAACAAGTTTATGCCCCCTCCCCCCCAACAAATGCTTAACAACATGAGCATAATGGATTAAAATGAATGTTTATTCAATTCTCAATAATCATTCTTTTTTTCTGTATCAAAAAAACTCTGCATGATTACATTTGTACAATGGTAAATTTATATGATTTGTATATCATACTTCATATTATGATATATATAATTTATATTATCATACTGGGGTTTTATATTAGGATTGTCTCCTTATATTGACTTGCTTTTTAACTAGTACTAAAACACATTTCTATTCAATATGAAACTATTAAAAGAAAATAAATCTCAGTATTATTGTCGACAAATAATCTTTACCATCTTTCATCTATCTTTTCTTTATTATACTACTAGAGGCCCGGTGCACGAAATTGGTGCAGGGGGGTAGAGGGACCCCTCAGCCCAGACTGCACCCTCTCCAATCCGGGACCCCTTGGGGGATGTCCAACGGCCAGTTTAGGCCTTATCCCCAGGACGTCGGACATCCCTCTCACAATCCGGGACCACTGGCTCCTAACTGCTCACCTGCCTGCCTGCCTGATCACCCCTAACTGCCCCCCCTGCTGGCCTGGTCACCCCCAACTGCCCTGCCCAGCCAGCCTGGTTGCCCTAACTGCACCCCCCGCTGACCTGGTCACCCCTTACTGCCCCCACTGCTGGACTGGTCGCTCCCAACTGCCCCCCCTCTGCTGGACTGGTCGCCCCCAACTGCCCCCCCTCTGCTGGCCTGGTTGCCCCCAACTGCCCCCCCTCTGCTGGCCTGGTTGCCCCTAACTGCCTCCCTGCTGGCCTGGTCGCCCCATGCAGCCTGTTCGGTCGTCCATTCGGTTGCAATGGTCACTTAGGCTTTTGTATATATAGATTTCCTTTATTATACTATTTCTATACATAATTATTTATATAAATATAATATATTTGATTTAATTGTGAATATCTGAATTTAATATTATATTTTCTTTCTACTTATTCAATGGGCAGCCACAATATTGTTCTGATGGATATGTGCTCATATCTTAAACAAGTTGAAAATAAATTTAACCTGATACAGCTTAGTTGTCTTTGTCAAATCAAAATATAAATTTTGCCGAAACCGGTTTGGCTCAGTGGATAGAGCGTTGGCCTGCGGACTGAAGGGTCCCGGGTTCAATTCCGGTCAAGGGCATGTACCTGGGTTGCGGGCACATCCCCAGTAGATGTGCAAGAGGCAGCTGATCGATGTTTCTCTCCCATCGATGTTTCTAACTCTCTATCTCTCTCCTTCCTCTCTGTAAAAAATCAATAAAATATATTTTAAAAAATATATATATATAAATTTTACCAGTAGAGACCAATTCTTACTATGTTTAAAAGTCATCAATAGAGCAGAAAAACATACACTTAGTTGTCAATGAATCCTTCACAGACCACATGCTTTACACCCTGTAGCAATAAGGGAACTCATTACTGTCTTGAAAAATAGATGAATAAAATCTCTTGTTTATTGTTTCTCTGCCAAATTCACTGGACCAGCAAAGTAAAAAACTACAAAGAAGCAGTTGCACAAATCTTGGTTGATTCAAAAAAAAAATAGAGTTTACATTTTTTATTAAACTTCTTATGAAGCCCTTTGATTATTAATAGTTTTATTAAACTTCTTATTAAGCCTTTTGATTATCATAATGTAAATAGTTCTTGATGACCTGTAAAATAGATTTGCAAAATTATATTGTCTCTATTATAAATGAGAGTCTTTTAAAGACACATAGAGGAAAGTATGGTAATATATCTACAAAGATTAAGATATTCAGTAATAGTATGATTTTGCTGATATTGATTTTCCTCAAGTATGTTATAGTTAAAAGATACAATGTATTTAATGTTTAGCTACAACTTTTTTTCAAGGCTAATATTTAAAATGTATATATTTCACAAATATTAAATATATTTCTAGCTGCATAGCTCAGTCGGTTGTGGCGTCATCCCCAGTCAGGGCACATTCAAGAATCAACCAACGAATGCATAAATAAGTGGAACAACAAATTGATGTTTCCCTCTCTCTCTCTCTCTTTCTCTCTCTCTCCCTCTCTCTCTCCCTCCCTTTCTCCCTTTCAAATCAATAAAGAAGAAAAAGAGGAAAACAATGGGAAAAATTAAGGAGACATAGGCACTGAAAAAAAAAATTTTAGTTACATTAGAAATTTCAGTATATAGAGACCTATTGTTATCTATATTTATTTATAGTTTACTGTAAAAGAATAAAAGGTAACCTACATTTGTGAATTTCTTACAAGTTCCATTTTTGGAAGTGTTTAAGAGATTAATCTGATTATAGTTTTTATAATATTATTTCAAAATGAACATCTGCATATTAATGTATTTTAAAAGGAAGAACAGCCCTAGCCAGTTTGGTTCAGTGGATAGAGCATCAGCCTACAGATTGAAGGGTCCCAGGTTCGATTCCGGCCAAGGGCATATGCCCAGGTTGCGGGCTTGATCCCTAGTAGGGGGCGTGCAGGAGGCAGCCAATCAATGATTCTCTCTCATCATTGATGTTTCTATCTCTCTCTCCCTCTCCCTTCCTCTCTGAGGTCAATAAAGATATATTTTAAAAAGAAAGAAAGAAGAAAGAAAGAAAGAAAGAAAGAAAGAAAGAAAGAAAGAAAGAAAGAACAATACTGAACCTTGGAATAATTGTTTTAGTGTCTTGACACCTTTAAGGCTTTGTTATTGTTCAAGTTCTCAGAAACCTAGATGCCTTCCAGCTATTAGGCTGTCAGGCTCCACTGGGTAGGCAGTTCTGTTTGTTGTGCTGTTTGCATCTTTCAAGTATTTCTATGTGATGGTTAATTTGATTGGTCTAAGGATGCTCAGGTAGCTGGTAAAATATTATTTCTGGGTATGTCTGTGAGGCTGTTTTCATCCTTTAAATTGGTAGACAGAGTAGATTGCCCTCACCGTTACAAGTGGGCATAGTACAATCCACCGAGGGCCTGGATAGAACAAAAGAGCAGGGAAAGCATAAATTAGCTCTATTTCTTGAGCTGGGACATTCATTTTCTCCAGCCCTCAGATATTAATGTTCTTGGTTCTCAGGCCTTTGGACTCAGATTGGGACTCACATCCTTGCTTCTCTGGTTCTACGGCCTTCGGTTGGACTGGAGCTAGCCTCCTCCACACTTTTATCCCCCACTCCACATCCCTTCCACCGCCCGCCGCCCCCCCCGCCCCCCCCCCCCCCCCCCCCGCCGCCCCCCGCAGCTTTCCTGGGCCTCTACTTGCAGACTGCAGTTCCTGGGATCCTTCAGCCTCCACAGTCATGTGAGCCAATCCCTTACAAGTCTCTTTATATATCTCTCAACCAATGTTTTATTGGTTCTATTCCCCCAGAGAACCCTGACTAATACTGATTTTGGTGCCAAGAGTGTTTCTAGAAGAACACATTTTAAGGATAAAGTTTTTGAATTGGTTCTGGATTTTCTGGAATTAGCCCTCTAATCTAATTAGATTTAAAGATTCTAATGATTCTATCTCCAGCAGTAAAGAGGGCCCAATAGCCTATGGCTTGAACTGTTTATAGAGATATGCAAAATATCTGCATTGGTTACTCCTCATCAACACTTAGCAAGGAGCTGTGTAACTCCGTATGCAACACTGTTGAACGTTTTGGAGCACTAAGAAATATGACATTGACCCCTCCGGCCTCTGGACAAAGTGATAAAATAACAGGATGAGCTCAGGTATTTGAATTCCCAGCTTGAGCTAGGAGCTTCCCTCCTGGAACCACAGGGCTGACTCTTGAGAAAACCCAGTGCAGGATCTCATCCTGTGATTGGCTGAATTAAAATGCAAGCTGAGCTCCCAGCACCCTAAGGTGACTGTGTTAAAGGGAGGGCATTCATGGGGGGGTGGGAAATGGGGTTCTTTAAGTTGCACTGGGGATGTGTGGGAGGATCCTGCTGAACCTGGGGCCATTGAGTCCTAAATTATGCATCTTCTTTGCAAGGAGGTCTCCTGAACCTCAGGAGTAGGGGCCCTTCCATTTCTGTCTGAGAAGCTCATTCTGCTTTGCCAGAGGAAACAGTCATGGACTCTCCTGAGATAGTTGCTATGAAAACAATGGGGTGATCCTCAAAACCCACCCCCACCACCCCTCTGTGCTTCCAGACCTTTACTAGACTTAAGTCCCACAGGACCCTAAGGTGAGGTAGAAAGTGTGACTCACGAAGTGAGCTACACCCCAAAAGAACTACTTGAGTTTCCTACTTTATACAAACAGAAATCAGTGGAACACCTGTGGGAATGTGGGTAAGGGTAGGGGCCACCTCTGTCTTGCTTCCTGTTCAGTTGTGGTGCTGTCTCCAGCACATAGAAAGTACTCAATTTCTGGAATAATTGAGTGATTGCTAAAAATAAAATAGATTTTTCTTGCTGACATTTTAATATATGTATTATATATCCACATATATATGGCTTTCTTACCTGCTTGCCCAGAAGTGGGGTCTAAAGGGAAGAGGAAGTGGTAGGTCTTTTAAAAGCTGTCAGCAATCAACATCAAAACTGGAGTCAGACTCTTTATTACATCTATTTATTTTTATTATAATTATTTTAGAATCCATGTGTTTTCCTCACTTGACCGACAACACTACAGCTTCTCTGCTTCTGTCTGAATACTAGCTCCAATTTTGATAGGTAGCATGGAATAGGTTCTCAACACTGTCAAATTAATGAATAAAACAACTATGTAATAGCCAGAGGCATACACATTCTAATAGCAGAAATGGCTCTGGAGCAGTTTTAGGGAAGTTATTTCAAGGGTAGGAAATAAGATAATTCCATGGCAAGTGAAGCTTTTTATCATAGAAGTGGAATCTGTTGTGAATGCATGAAAAATGTAACCACCGGCAAGAAACACACACACACACACACACACTGATAGGTTGTTAAAGAGGTTTTTATGGGAGAGGAATCCCAGAGAAGTAAAATGTGGGGGCTTGGAAACTGAAAGACGGAAGATCTGATTCCATTTCTGTCACCAATTGTTTAGCAGAACTAAGTCACTCACTCAATTTCTTGGTTACTGTTTACTTATTTATGAAAGAAAAGGGCCGGAATGAATGAGTTCTGAAATGTGTTGGAATTCTCATTTCCTGTGAAGTCGTCTGACTCCTGGGTTTCCCCCTCACTTATATTGGAAGAAGTAGAAAGGCCTCGCAACATTCAGGGCCAGTAGAAAGGTTTTTGCTGCTTTTAGGTCTAAGTGGTTCTTATCACTGACCCATGTTGAGGCTGCCTCCTGGGGCAGAGAGGCTATGATAGCTGATAAACTTGTCCTGTCTGGGAAGATTTATTACTGCGTATTTTATTGATTTTTCAATTCAGAAAACTCGATAACCCAAGTTATTGCCTACTTAGAATTGGATGAACTAAAAAAAAAAATCACAGATTGAAGAGAGACTGAAAGTAATGTAAAGTTACAATGAAGAAGCCAAAACTTAATGGCAAAGAGACAAGCTTGATTTCAAAAAAGCAAAAAGCAAATGCTTACTTCAAAATTCTCGTCACACTAAAAAAAAAAAGAAATTGAATATATATATATATACACACACACACCCACACATAGATATGTATACGCACAAATTATAAAGTACAGCTCAAAAAAATGTCACAGAATATTATCGGGACCCCAGAAACTTGTTGTGTTTCCTTAAAGTCACTTTGCTCTAAAACATAACTAACGTCTTTGCCAATGCATCTATATTGAAGATCAATTTACCTTCATTAACATAGTTTTAAATTGTTCACTTTTCTAAAAATAATGGCATACTTAGCAGGTCCCTACATTTTCATTTCCTGAATTACCTTATTGAGTTTGTGTTTTATTAGTTTCTCATCCTCACAATCATTTAACGTGATTTGTACAGATTTTACTACCCGGTTCCCCACTCACATCTACAGCATAGTGGAAATTATAAATTTTAGAATCAATAAAAATAAGGCAAATTTCTAGCCTCTGTTTCTGGATCCCAGTACCAAAGACTATCCTCTCGTCCCTGTCTGATATAATCCTTAGTGACCGCAATAGGACACTTTACATTTCCAGAAAGGTGACAGGTTATTTTTTAAGGACCTACTCTTAAAATTAAAACTTAATATGGGAAGACAACACAATAACCTAAAGTCAAGCTTCATTTAATTGGTCTAATTTCTTTGACTTGTTTTATTCAGAGGCACAACCAGTAATTTTTTGATAAGTCATGTGCACATTGCCCTGGCTGCTGTGGCTCAGTTGGCTGGGCGTTGTCCTCTGCATGGAAAGGTTGCCAGTTCGATTCCCAGTCGGGGCATATGCCCAGGCTGAGGGCTCAATCCCTGGTAGGGGTGTACAGGAGGTAGCCAATTAATGTTCTGCTCTCACATCAATGTTCCCCTCTCTCTTCCTTCCTCTATCTCTAAAAAGAAAAGAAAAGAAGAGAAGAGAAGAGAAGAGAAGAGAAGAGAAGAGAAGAGAAGAGAAGTGAGAAGAGAAACACACACACAAACACACACAAAAAAAAAACAATAAAAAAATAATTAAGGGAAAAAAAGGCACATGCATATTGCCAAACCTTATATACAGGCCTGCCACTGGCCACAGGTGAAGGCTCAGAGGTGCACTATGGTGAGGTCCCTCTGAAGCAGTGAGATACAGGAGGGAGGGCAATGCTTAGTTGGCAGTGGTTCTGAAAAATATAATGCAGGTAAAGAAAATAGATTGAAAAGGCAAGAAAAGGAAAGTTCACATCTGGTTCAATTTATCTATGATCCATCACAGAGTGTAGTGACCTTAAAACTCAATAGTATATACAACAGATCTATAGCAGCCCTTCCCTGAGCTCAGAGCAGGGGCTCAGTAAAGAAGACACAATGGTGGGGAATTTCTCTTTGTCCATCGAAGGTTTGCTATTGTCTTGGTGTCTGGAATTCAAGCCCTTACTGCCTATCCTGAGAGCACAGAAAATGTGTGTCTGGAATGTACTAAAGGAAATGGAGAAACAGTGAGGAACAAACAGAAACGGGAGAAATGAGGTTTGGAGGTTACAGTAATGGGTCAGTAGGGAAACAAGGAAATAAGCAAGGACAGCTGAATGACTGTTGCTGTCTTGGGAGAAAATGCGTACACGCTGAAGATCTTGTGGGGCTTTTGCAATTCCAGGGGAAGGAAGCGCTAGAGTCGGGTAGGCCCTGGGAAGTAGCGTGTGTCCTCGCTGTCACCTTAATTCTCAGCTTGCAGGATGAGGACTCTTTAGCAGTGTGGGCTGAAAACTGGTGACACTGGAATTTCTATTCCCCACCCCCAACCTTCCACTGGGAAGATCTATGTGAATAACCATCTGCTCGGGAAAAGGTCTTCGCACGCACCACCATTGCAGGGGAGGGATTACAGCACCCGGTGAATCACAGAAATGAGAAAAGACGCCTTGCAAAGGAAGGGTCCATTCACACCACACACCCATCACCCCTCCCCCAAGCCCCAGCAGCCCAGGAGGAGAGAGACACCCTCCCCTTGGGGGGCCAGTGAAGGGCATGTCAACCTCATTGGGGACCCCAGAGCCAGTCTTTCTAGCACCAGGCTGACTCCCCGCCTTGGGATCCATCAGTTCCACTTCTGGGTATTTATCTGAAGAAAACACTATTTTGAAGATACATTTGCAGCCCAGTGTTCACTGCAGCATTTTTCACCATAGCTAACACATGCAAGCTACCTAAGTGCCACCCATGATGAATGGATGAAGAAAGTGTAATATATTTGTATACACACTGGAATATTTTCCAGCCATAAAAAGAAGGAAATCCTGCCCTTTACACCAGCAGGGATGATCTTGAGAGTATGTGAGGGAAAATAACTCAGACAGAGAAAGATAAATACTACTGTATGATCTCACTTATATGCAGAATCTAAAAAAGCCAAAGTCAGAAAGAAATAGAGAGTATAAAATAGTGGTTGCCAGGGGCTGTGGGTGTGTGGGGGAAATGGGGAGAGGCTGGTCAAAGGGTACAAACTTTCAACTATTAGAGAAATAATTTCTGGGGGGGGTCTAATTACAGCATGGTGACTATAATTAACAGTGCTGTATTACTATATACTTGAAAGTTGTTGAGAGAGTAGATTATAGATGATATGCTAACACACAGCGGTAATAATGTGAGGGGATAAAGGTGAACTAACCCTGTGGTAATCATTTTGCAGTACATATGTGTATCACGTCATCTCTTATTTAAGCTAAGATTTAGGGGTACACATTAGCCAACAAGTACTCTGTCGTGATGTCAATGCTGGTGCGCACTGCTTATCATTACACATACCGACCAACTAAACAGTTTTTACAAAGTATTTACGTCCAGACTCTCCTTCCAGATATTTAATTTTTAAATTTTTAATTTTTTAACACTTAGTTTAGTTTCCCCCCAGATATTTTAAATCAGTTGACCAAGAGTGAGGCCCAAGCAGTTTCCAGCAAGCCACAGACTGTCTGCATCTCAAGAGTGGGTCCGCAAGACAACTGCAGCCACGGGGGAACCTGGATTGACCTGGAATACAAACCAGTCTTTTCTGGGGAAGCTCCAAAGAAATATGATGCCCAGACTTTAGCCAGGAAGAGAGAACTCATTTATCCAAGACCAAGCGGAGATGTCGTGAAAGGTCTGAACTTCTTAGGAGGCTGACCAGGTGCATGTTCAAGAGATAACTCCCATCCTGACAATATGGTCAGGCACAGGCAGCAGGAGACCTGGGAGAAGCCCCAGCAGATCTGTGCCTGCAGGAGATGCGGGGTCTCCAGGCCTGCAGCCCTGAGGGAGAACTTTTAAGTACTTCCGATGTCACAGGTACCATGAAGAGAATTGTACCGGGAAGTGTGGGTGAATCCCTAGGCCCCGCTGGTCCTGGGTCTTTACACACCAGTCCCGAGCCCACCACTGCACAGTTTTTAAACTGGGCAGAGATGATCCCAGGAGCAGGTCTCTGTGGCCCACAGCTTCTCTGCAGACAACCAGTTCCCCGTGGAGATACCCAGAGACAGACTCTGAAAGTGAAAAAAGCAAGAGAGAGACAGGCTGTGGCTTTGAGGCCAGACAGGCTGGCCAGGGAGGCGGAGAGAGGAGCCAAGAAGAATGTTGTAAAAACCGAAGGAAAATTAGGAGAGAGTTGTGCTGAAAAAGTCCAGCAATACGGCTTTGGGGAGTTCACTGAGAACCCCTCAGCATACTTGTTTCCTTTCATGTCAATGCTGTTTCTTGCTCTGGACTCTGATGCTCTGTTGTATCAAAACTGCGTGTTATTAAACTTTTGAAGGATGAAAAAAAATAAAAAAAAGTGAAGCCCAGATTTGAGCATTTTTGAAAAGTCCTTAGAGATTATGTGCGCAACCAGGATCAAGATGTTTTAATTCAGTTTATGAAACTTATATCTTACCCATCATGCTGAAGACGTTGTCTGAATAAACAAGGACCCATCCTGAATTTGAAGGAAAGAAATTGAGGTAGACAATCACTTAGACATAAAATTATGGCAGTATATATATATTTTAGAAAGGAAGGGAGAGGGAGAGAGAGATAGAAACATCAATGATGAGAGAGAATCATTGATTGGCTGTCTCCTGCACATCCTTTACTAGGGATTGAGCCCAAGATCTGGGCATGTGCCCTTGACCAGAATCGAACCCAGGACCTTTCAGTCCACAGGCTGATTCTCTATCTACTCAGCAAACCGGCTAGGGCCAGAAACATTTCTAATATTAAGTAAGCAGTGTATTCATGGTGGCCAAGACATGGAAAGAACCGTGTCCTTCAGGAGAGCATTGGATAAAGATGTGGTACACGTATACTATGGAATATTACTCAGCATAAGAACAGATGAAATACTGCTATTTGTGACAACATGGATGGACTTTGAGAATATTCTGCTAAGTGAAATAAGTCAGAAAAAGCTAAGACCATATGATTTCACTCATATGTGGGATATAAAACTGAGACTCACCGATACAGACAACTGTATGGTAGTTACCAGAAGGAATGGGGTGGGCAGTAGTAAAAGGTAAAGAGAGCCAAATATATGGTGATAGAAGATTATTTAACTTGGGGTGGTGGACACACAATGCAAGATACAGCTCATGTATCATGGAAATGTACACTCAAAACCTATATGATCCTATTAACCAATGTCATCCTAATGAATGTAATAAAAATGTCTCTTCCTATCTCTTCTTTTAATGTTGGCCATCATGAGGGTCCTTTGCTTTTGAATCAGTATGGAAGCATTTATGTTTCAAATGAGGAAGAGATATTCTCATGTACCTAATCAGTTGTTTCTGAAGGCAATTACTATTAGAAAGAACTATACTACATATTACCCGTAAACTGATAACGATTGACATGGTTCAGCTTTAAGGTGGGAAAATGGGATAAAAACTCAAATCTCTCTTACTGCTATTTTATCAGTTTGCATAAAACGAATAATATGAGCCTGGCCAGCGAGCTAAGTGGTTAGCGTCTGCCTATGACCCTGGAGGTTATGGTTCAATTCCTGGTCAGGGTACATGCCCAGGTAGCAGGCCCAATTCCTGGCAGGGGGCAGCCAATCAGTGTTGCGCTCTCCCATGGATGTTTCTGTCTCTCTAAAAATCAGTAAAAAATCTTTTAAAAAATAAAATTGATCACCATCATATTTACAATCATTTACTCTCTTAACATATAGTAAGCCTTGCTAAACAGGCACAGTTTTTCTCAGGTATCTTATGTGCTGTTTATAATTTGAAAGAGAATATGTGAATTTTGGCCTAGAAAGCCATGTTGAGTATTTTGCTGTTTCATTTTTTTGTTTCCTCAATTTTCAGATTTTGAATAGGATTGATGAAAGTTCTATTCAAAAAAAATATGTAAGCATGAGAAAGAGAGAGGGAGACAGATTGAGAGAGAATAAAGTTTCCAAAGCTCCTAGCTGCCAGCTAAGTGTCCCCACCTCGTCGGTGGTCCCGATGCGAACCAGCCAGCTCACAATGGCGCCCTGTAGTAGGGCACTACTTGCCAGTGGCCACTTTTATAACCTCCAAAGAAAAGAGGTGGACCAGTTGGCTGGGTTGGTTCAGCGTGGGCAAAACCATGGATTGGGGGTTGGGGGGTGGAGGTAAGTGGGGACCAGGCAAAGGGAATGACCACAGACGCAAGCATGCAGTGGGGAGTGGAAGGCAGTCTAGAGGCGCAGGGTGGGTAGTCATACTAGCACTTGTCTTTTTTTTTCACACATCATCTACAATAATAGAAGCATAATATGCTAATTAGACCAGATGACCTTGCAGACGACCTTCTGGACGACCTTCTAGATGCCCTCTGGACTAAGCCGCTGCACTGTAGGGGCTGAGGCAGCCATGGCAGTGGTGGGGGCTGAGCCCCTTGCAAGAATTTTGTGCATCAGGCCTCTAGTCTCTATATATAAAGCCTAAGTGATCTGTTGACCTGACAACTGAATGACCGGTCGACCGGTTGCTATGATGCGCACTGACCACTAAGGGGCAGACACTCAAAGCCTCCTGGTGGTCAGTGGGCTCTCACAGCAGGAGTGCAGCTCAGCTAACCGACAGGTGCCAAACGCTGGGCTCACGGCTGGTGCCTCTGCAGAGGCAGGAGCCTCTCCCCATCTGGACTGACTGAGCGTGAGCATGCGGCAGGAGCAATGGGGCAGGATGAGTGGAAGCAGGGTGACGCCAGGCCTGGGCTCGGGCTCCTCCCCGGCCTCCTGCCACTTGGAGCACTACTACATCCCCTGAGGGGTCCTGGATTGCGATAGGGCACAGGCCAGGCTGAGGGACCCGTGCACCAGGCCTCTGGTTTATAAATAACACATAGCAGTACCTGAAACAGAAACTTCTTTCAACAGACATGAAAAATGCAGGTTGCATCACTTTTACAATATTGACTCCTGTGTCCTGTGGAAATGGAGACACACGAATAAGCCATTCCGACCTCTGTGGTCCTGGTTAAACACATGCATTCTCCCCATCCTGGGAGGGTATTAGGTGGACTGAAGTGAAGGAAGGAGGGGTTCCTGGCTGGAGCCACAAACACACTTCTGGTGGCCATGAACCCCGCGGGCGGGCCCGAAAGTCCTGATCAGGATGGACCTGAAGGCCTCCCTCTTATTTTTGCCGCGCCCCCCCCCCCCCCCCGCCCCCAGAACACCCCGCCCAGACAATCCCCAAACTTGGATCCAACAGGAGAAAAGGCAATATGCTCCCCCTCATCGGATATGTCAGAGGCCCCTCCTCTTCTCGGCTGCCAGCCCCAATTCCCCAGCCACAGCTCAACACCATAAAACTTCCTTCCACTACTCCCCTGGCCTCTGGTTTGAGTCTCTGCCAATTGCAAGTGCAGGGCGCCAGGCGGCCCAGTACTGAGGCTTACAATCAAGCAGTAGTTCTCGTTCTCCTGTGGTGACCTTCCTTTCACTTCACACAGGTTGTGTGTGTGTGTGTGTGTGTAGTGTTGGAGGGAAAAGAAATTAAAAACATTCAGAATAATACCCATGCCCAGTGTCATTCACTAACTAGGTTCTTTGGCATTCTCTCTTCCCCTGCTTCCCTCCCTCCCTCACACCCCCACCTCACCCCACCCACCGCACTCCACTCCTCACCACCCCATCCCACCCCACCTCACCCTACTGCCATTCCACAAGAGTGGACATTTATTTTTGTGGATTCTGTGCCTCTACCAGAGCTAGCCTGGCTGTACTTTTTCCAACCCTTTGCCAATGTAAATTCTTTCAGACAGCTTGCATCTTTCTCCTCCTTTCACCTGCTTGATGTATAGAAATGCTTGCAAACTCCTACACAATGGACATATTGTCTTTCATGTTCTTTTATGTTCTTTCTTTTTGGCTAGCGTTTTTGGCTCAATAAAAAGTTTTTCCCCCTATATTTGTATTTATTAATTTAAGAGAGGAAGGGAGGAGAGAGAGATAGAAATATCAACGATGAGAGAGAATCATGCTCACTGGGGATCAAGCCCATAACCCAGGCGTGTGCTCTGACCAGAAATAGAACGGTGACCTCCTGGTTCTTAGGTGGATGCTCAACCCCTGAGCCCCGCAGGCCAGGCTCAATAAAAGCTTTCTTAAAGACTTGCAGCCTAGGGGGTTCAAATGTTTGTTTAACCATCCCTTAAGTATTCATTTTGAATTCGTACCCTACTTCGGGTTTTCATTTTATTTTAATTTAATGTCAAATGATGCCTGACAAAATAGACCACCAATGAGCTTTCTTGGAAAACAACCCTTGGAGGCTGACACCAGCCCAGCAATTCCCCCACCAGGAGCCTGACGGTCAGCGGTGTGGTCCGCTCAGAGTGCGCTCAGAACCCCGAGCCCAGCGAGGAGGCTGGACTGGCCGCACAGCACCCCTTAAGTCGGTACGCACCCTCCCGCCCAGGTTCACAGCCCAGCCGGGAGCCCATTCATGCCCAGAAAACGCGGGGGTGGCAGAGAAACCCGCCCCACACCCGAGTGCTCTCCAATCACAGCGCGCGGTACGACGCACAGGCTGGTTGGGCGGTGCGTCCAGAGAATCCCCGCCCCTCGCCCTCTCGCCAGCCAATTGCGGCGCGCGGTGCGGCGCGCTGTAGCGGGGCGCGGCGCGGCGCGGCGCGGGGAGGCTGGGCGCGGGGCGGCGTGTGCGGAGATGCCTGGCCACCGGGGCTCGCGCGGCCCGAAGGTAAGCCGAGGTCGCCGGGGAACTCCGTGCGCATCCGCTCGGGTTCCTCCCCGGGACTGGCCCGGCCTGGTAGCGGCGAGGCGTGGGTGCGGTGTTGGTGGGGGTCCGGGCAAAGCTGCGGCTCCCGAGGCCGCCCCCTGTCCGAGTGCGGGCTGAGGAAGCCGCACCTCCCGGCGCGGGCGGAGGTCCGGGGAGGGGTTGCGCGGGGCGAGGCAGGGGTCCAGCCAGGGGGGACGGAAGCGAGGCGCTGCACGGTGTTGGGTTTGGAACCAGCTTGTGAGCCACAGTTGCCCTCGCTGGTGTTGGTGGTTCTTTATTTTCCTTTTTTTTGACTCGTGTAACTCACCAAGACAGCGGCGTGTGTACTCGAATGGCTCTGCTGTCGTTTCCACCCGCCCCCCTTATCCCCCAAATCTCTGTTGCCGCACTCTCCATTCTGCCCCTAACTTTTCCCGAATCTTTCTCTTCCTGCTTCTGTGGGACGGGAGTCTGAGGTTCAGTGCGGCCGGGCTGTTATACCCGCGTCTGCCGGGGTCTGGCCACGGGGAACGTGCACAGACAGTATTGCATGGGTGACATTAACATACTGCGCTGGGTGGCACACCAGCTATTGCATGGGTGACATTAACACACTGCGCTGGGTGGCACATCAGCTATTGCATGGGTGACATTAACATACTGCGCTGGGTGGCACACCAGCTATTGCATGGGTGACATTAACACACTGCGCTGGGTGGCACACCAGCTATTGCATCGGTGACATTAACATACTATGCTGGGTGGCACACCAGCTATTGCATGGGTGACATTAACACACTCGCTGGGTGGCACACCAGCTATTGCATGGGTGACATTAACATACTGCTCTGGGTGGCACACCAGCTATTGCATGGGTGACATTTACTGTGCTGGGTGGCACACCAGCTATTGCATCGGTGACATTAACATACTGCGCTGGGTGGCACACCAGCTATTGCAGGGGTGACATTAACATACTATGCTGGGTGGCACACCAGCTATTGCATGGGTGACATTAACACACTGCGCTGGGTGGCACACCAGCTATTGCATGGGTGACATTAACACACTGCGCTGGGTGGCACACCAGCTATTGCATGGGTGACATTAACATACTGCGCTGGGTGGCACACCAGCTATTGCATGGGTGACATTTACTGTGCTGGGTGGCACACCAGCTATTGCATCGGTGACATTAACATACTGCGCTGGGTGGCACACCTGCTATTGCATGGGTGACATTAACATACTGCGCTGGGTGGCACACCAGCTATTGCATGGGTGACATTAACATACTGTGCTGGGTGGCACACCAGCTATTGCATGGGTGACATTTACTGTGCTGGGTGGCACACCAGCTATTGCATGGGTGACATTAACATACTGTGCTGGGTGGCACACCTGCTATTGCATGGGTGACATTAACATACTGTGCTGGGTGGCACACCAGCTATTGCATGGGTGACATTAACATACTGTGCTGGGTGGCACACCAGCGTGCACGGTGCAGCTGAAAATCGCTGCTCTAGGGCAGCTGTGGTTGGAAAGCAGAGGATTTGATGTTTCCTGGGCGGGATCTCTGAAAGAGATATAAATCTCAAGACATCCATGAAACCAGCTTTAGCGGGTTTCCTTTCATGTTACATAGCTTTCACAGTCAAGGGGGGAGCCGAGGAATGCAAAGCCACTGGGAAAAGCCTCGTGGGCATTGGGCTAAGCTGCCCTGGTGTGGCACTGGCGGCTGCATTCATTCACAGCACGTGTTGTAGGGACAAGTCACCCTTGCCCCCCATGCAAGCAAAGCAGAGAGCTAGAACAGTGCAGAGAAAGGGTGACTATTCAGGCACATATGTGAATGCCACTGTGACTTAGATGATGATATTTTTATTTTTAAGGAGAGGTTTTGTTTTCTTGAGTTTGCTGTTCCATTACTATTGCAGTGTATGTAGGTGCTAGCTCGCATTTCAACACTGCAGTAGTTTCTCTTAAGGTTCAAAAATTATGATTTGCTTTTATTTACTATCCTTCTTAATAGGTGTTACTCACACACGAAGGAAAACTCCACATATTTTCACCAGTCTTTGATGGGAGAGGTATTACTGAGGCAATTTGGAGAGAGATCTTAAAAGATGTCAAGTAGCCCAGCCACCATGGCTCAGTGGTTGAGTGTCGATCTGTGAATCAGGAGGTCATGGTTGGATTCCTGGTCAGGGCACTGTTAGGGTTGCTGAAGGAGGAACGCACAAGGCCAGAATGGTGACGGATTACGAATTTATTCCATCATCCACACACCAGGTGACTGAGCCCCAGATGGCTCCAGCACCCCAGTGACAGGAGTCAGCGGTTTTTAAAGGACTTTTGGTGGGCTTCTTCTGGGCAGAGAATTCTCTGTGCAGGTCCGGATTCTGGGAAGTTGGGGAGGGGGGCGGGAGGGGGGGAGATAGGGGGGTCGATAATGGTCTTAGCAAGTGGGATGTGGTCTAAGCAAGTGGAATGTCCATTGTGAAGTGGTCTGAAGGTCAGTTCCCAGGGGAGGGGGTATCGATTCAATTCTTGGACCAGACCTAACAGGCACTTGATGGGGTTGTGGGCTGGATCCCCAGTAGGGGGCTTGCAGGAGGCAACCGATCAATGATTCTCTGTCATCATTGATGTTTCTGTCTCTCCCCCTCTCCCTTCCTTTCTGAAATCAATAAAAATATATTTAAAAACAAAAGATGTCAAGCAAATACAGGTGAATTTTAATACATGTTGTGCATTGACATTTTTAATACAGCAACAGAGTGACTCTTGTATAACAGGAGGAATTATATTAGATTTTGGCTATGGCGACAGGATTTCTTGCTTATTGGCTGAAAAAATAAATGAAAGTCATTAAAACACTATTAACATTATTAACCATGCCTTCCATAATTAAACACCTCATTTAAAAATAGAAGTTACACAATCTAACTCTTACTTCAATTTTGACTTTTAGCACAACACTAGTGGCCCGGTGCACAAAATGCGTGCACATTAAAAGGGAGTTAGAGGAAATATTTTAATATTGCTATTTGCCCTTTCTCTATAATAAAAGTGTCAGAGATGAAAGAAAATTAGTAAAATGCATATGAAAATCTGCCTCCTGTCAAAGTCTGGGGCATGCTGTGGGACCCAGAGTCAAGTCTCTGCCCACCACCTGCACTCGCTTTGAAAATGCAGGAGACCCAGAACCGGCCGACCCCACCCTCATTGGGTGAGACCCAGACCCAGCCAGCCCCACCACCGTCAAGCCCCTCCAGGTGGGGGGTGCAGCCTCGGGTCCCCCGGCCCGGCGCTGGGTGGGGGGGCGCAGCCTCAGGTTCCCCGGCCCGGCAGTGGGGCCGGGGGCATGGCCTGAGGTACCCTGTCAAGCCCCGCCAGATAGGGTTGCGGCTTGAGGTCCCCCAGCCTGGCACCAGGGTGGGAGGTGCGGCCTGAAGTCCCCTGTCAAGCTCTACCAGGCAGGGGGGCGCCACCATGCAGCCTCAGGTGCCTGCGGATTGCTTGTTAAGGCTCGTTAAGGCTCGTTACGGGAACTGGGCCTCCACTGTGGACTACCAGCAGTTCTCTCCTCAGTATTGGGCCCTTTTGGGGGAAGTGGTCCCAGCTGACTGGTTGTTTGCGTACCCAGACTGCCCCACCCCTTCGGATCTTGGTTGGGACCTTGTTCCCACCCCTTTGCAGATTCCGTTCTCAGGTCGCCTGCTCCACTTTGTAGTGAACACCGGTTGTCTTTGTGCACAGGCCCTTCGTTGCTTCTCTCAGCTTCTTGCCTTTCGGATATGATGCCATGCATGAGTTTGGAGGATGGATTGTTTATTCTGACCCATTTGTATTTTGGACTTTGTTGACAAGTTGTAATTGTTGTCTCTGTACTTTTGGTTTTGCTGTCACATTACTCCTTCACATGGGGATTCAGAGACATTTAAAAATATGCCTTCACCATTGCCATTCTGGGTTTCCATGTTGTTAATTGTCAACTTAGTGAAGTTGATTATTTTTTCTTTAAAAATTATCACTACAGAGAAAAAGAAACCGGGATCTTGTGGAATACCCCTCCTTTCCGGGAGAGTGTCCGCCGCAGGCCAGCAGAGCAGGCCTCAGGGCAGTGGGGGCCACTGCCTCCCTCGCAGAAGCATGGCTCAGGTGTGAAGAAGGATTTCAGGATTCTCCTGGGACTCGGGTAAAGTACTAATTCGGGCGAGGGGTGTCCTTTAAGCTGCAAGTTCATTATATAATAAAGTAGGGTTTTCGAATGTGCATGTTAAAAAATTGACAAATTAGTTTACCTGATTTTACTTATGTAGACATGTTTGTTTAATTAAAGTTCGTATGAAAAGTTTAATTTCACAGAAAAGTTTTTTGTACGTATTACTATAATTTTGAATTTATACTGAATAGGTCTAGTAAATGCATGCATTTACCAATCATCACCAGCAAACAAATGCACACGGCTGGGGCATGGCTTAGCACGCCTCAGGACATTGGCTGGCACACGTTAAAACTGCTCCAGAAAGTCACACCACACAACAACAAGCAGTGTACAATGTGGCGTGATCCCATGCTAATCACTCGCCAAGCATTGCTTATAAGTGGTGACTCTTGGATTTAAATATCCTGTATAATAAAACCCTAATGTGCAAATTGACCAAACTGTGGAACAACTGGTCACTGTGATGCACACTGACCATCAGGGGGCAGATGCTCAACGAAGGAGCTGCCCCTGGTGGTCAGTGCGCTCCCACAGGGGGAGTGCCACTCAGCCAGAAGCCAGGCTCTCAGTTGGCGAGCTCAGCAGCGGTGGCGGGAACCTCTCCTGTCTCCGCTGCAGGCGGGCTGTAAGGAGTGAGGGGTCCCGGACTGCAAGAGGGTGCAGGCCAGGCTGAGGCACACCCCCTCCACCCCCCCCAGTGCACAAAATTTTGAGCACCGGTCCTCTAGTGTAGACTGTATTTGTAGATAATGTAGTCTTTATTTGTGTTGGCAAAATTACTATAGTGTTTTTTCCCCCAAATATAGCCTGTTCACTAAAATTTGTTAAAAATAATAGTGAATTAAAAAAACAACAACGGTTAATTTAATTATAAGCAAATGTTGGTTAAAAGCAGTTTGAAATTAACAGGGTGTTTTAAAACAACATCCAGACCGGAAGTTTTGTTCATTAAATACAAATTCTGTTAAATTGAAGACTGCAACCTTGAGGGTTTACTATAGTAAAATTGTTTAGATCTGAGTGTTCAGGCCACTGTACTTTTATTTCTTTGGAGTTCCCTTTCCTATTTTCTTTGAAAATACTGTCATGATATAGTAGGGAACCATATTACATTTTCTTCTCATCCTTGAATTCCTTTAATAGTTATGGCATGTTAGTATTCACCTCTTTATGCCATGCAAAACCTTTATACTTTTTTTTTTATATATGAAGGATACCTACTGAGAATTTTCTGAGAAGAACAGTTTCAGAAGAGCACTGAGTATCCTTTTTACAAGAAGTATAATTATGCAATGCTTATATATTCAGATATATAATGAGATATTCAGGTTATTTTTTGTAAATGTAACTTTGAAATACAATATTATAAACTAAATGTTAGACAGTTTTCTGTTTAGATTCAGGAAAAATATAAAAATACATTTATAAGTATATGAAGAGTATGTACTTTGGGAATAATTATTGGTAAATATAAATAAAGGAAAACAGAGAGGAATATGTTAAGGAGGATGTAGTTAAGGTTTTGAATATTTTACAAAATATTGTTGGTTTTTAGCCCTTGTTACATAAATTACTACATTGTTGTTGTTAATTTTATTTTTATTTTTATCTGCCTACAGACATTAACAGCTGAAAAGAAGACTGTTACAGAGAAGCACCTTGAATTGTTTGCTAGTCCCAAAAAAGGTAATATTTTGTTGATTTCTTGACAGAAAAATATAAGGATAATATATTCTTCCTAGATTTATTTTCTTTCTTTTAAAACATTATTTACATAGTTTGAATAGACTATATATTCATGCTTTAAAAACATCCCAGCAATGTAATCAGGTGTTTTTTGAGAAATCTGTCTTTCACCTTTGTCACTATCTGCCCCATTTGTCCTGCCTCCTATAGGTAATCATTAAAATTTTTTGTGTGCCCTTTCTGGGTTTACTCATTGACAGAGCCCAGTAGGTTAGCTCAGACTCATAGCTCCAAGGTTTTAAACAATGTCTGATTTGTGAAATAAAATTATGACCTACTTCAGGCAATGAAATTCTTTTTTTTTTTTAAATATATTTTATTGGTTTTTTACAGAGAGGAAGGGAGAGGGATAGAGAGTCAGAAACATCGATGAGAGAGAAACACCGATCAGCTGCCTCCTGTACACTCCCCACTGGGGATGTGCCTGCAACCAAGGCACATGCCCTCGACCGGAATCAAACCCGGGACCGGGTCTGCAGGCCGATGCTCTATCCACTGAGCCAAACCGGTTGTGGCGGCAATGAAATTCTTACTTGACAAATTAGTTAGGGAAGGCTTTCAGTTACAAATAGTAGGGAACTATATTAGAGTGTTTGAAGAAATGGGGTTGAATTTATCTTCTGTCACAAGAAGTCCAGGGAGCCAGGCTCTTTCTGAATTCTGTAGCATTAGTGTGGGGTTGTTCTTGTGGTTAAGAGGTAGAAGCTGAATTCTCCAGGCCCAATTCTTGGGGAATAATGTAGGGTCTGAGGATTTTCTCCAAGGGAAATTTTCATCTGGGAAGGAATTCCCTCTCCAGGACCTCCAGGTTTGGCCATAACCTATTACATACAGGCACCTCCCCTAAAGAGACTTCAGTGAAATTAAGGATTTTTAAACATGTATGTTGCTACTCAAATAAAATTGGGGTTTTGTTAGTAAGGAAGAAGAGGGGTTGGGTATCAGGTAGGTCATTGGCTGTGCTGCCACACTCAGTTATACTGTGGGTGGGCAGGGAGAGTGGGGATCTCCTCTGGCCCATGGTATTCTGACTGTCCTGACTGTGATCTTGGGAAAGCAAGCGAAACATGCTGAGCCTTAGTTTCTGCATCTGGAAAATGGGAACAAGAATGTGTGCCTCATTGGATTATTGTGAGCTACAAAAACAAGTGCTTAGCTCAAACGCATCAATGGCAGCAATTGCTATTATGTCTGATGGCCAAATTAATGATATGAAAGTCTGTTCAGAATTCTGCAGAGTGGGAAAACTGAATAAGAGACTAAACACTTTAAGTGATATTATTATTTCATTAAAATTTATGCAAATGAAAATAAAATTTCTCAAATTTCAAAAAATTCCTAAAATTCTATATTATAAAATAAAACTGGCACACATCTTTTTGTAATACCATAATCTTCTATAGGATCTCTAGAATTTAACTTTTCTTGTTAGTGCCAAAGGCTATGATATTCAAAGATCAATTAATTCTGACTTCTAAACTATCATAATATATTTTGTATGGAGAAAATAGTATTTTATAGATGTGGCTTATATCTTTCTGTGAACATTTTAAGTATAGTTAAACTTTGAGAAAGAAATATTAAATAAGCTGCTACCTTTTATCTAATTATAAAAGTATGTTTTATAATGATTTCCCCACATCAGTATATATTTGACTTACTCTGCTATACATTCTATATTGTAGAATACTTAATACATTCTTAAAGGCTTAAAGATCTTTTATCAATATACTAGAGGCCCAGTGCACGAAATTCGTGCACCGGGGGAAAGGGGTGAGGAAGGGGGTGGGTCCCTCAGCCTGGCCTGCACCCTCTCCAATTCGGGACCCTTTGAGGGATGTCTGACTGCCTCTCACAATCTGGGACTGCTGGCTCCTAACTGCTCGCCTGCCTGCCTGCCTGATTGCTCCTAACCACCTCTGCCTGCCTACCTGATCACCCCTAACTGTTCCCCTACCAGCTTGATTGCCCCTGATTGCTCCCCTGCTGGCCTTATCGCTTCTAACCGCCTCTGCCTTGCCTCGTACCTGGGACCCAGGATTCCCTCCTCCGGCTGGTCGCAGGCACCCGGGACCTGGGCTTCCCTCCCTCTGGCAGGCCTTAGGCACCCAGGACCCGGGCCAGCTTCATCCGGGCCGGCCACAGCCACAGGGAACCATGAGCGGGCGGCTTCACCTGAGCCGCAGCCACAGGTGCTGGTGCCTGGCACCGTGGCGGGGGTGGCTTGTCCCTCTCCTGGGCCGCAGCCTGGCTCAGGTGCGGCCGCTGGCACCCGGGACTGCGGGGCGTGCGGTTTGTCCGTGGGGCGGGCTGCTTGTCCCTCTCCCAGGCCGCAGCCTGGCTGGTCCCCATTCTTCTCTTGCTAGCTCATTTGTGCCTGGCTGGTCCCCATTCCTCTCTCCCCAGTGTTGAGTATCTGAGCCGTTACTACGTGATGGTGTGAGGGCATGACAACCATTTGCATATTAGCTCTTTATTATATAGGATAATTACTTTACTTCCAGCATATAAGAAGCTTATTAAAGCAAGAAAGTAGTGATAATTTAACAAAAGAAATTGATAAAACAGACTCAAGGTATTTCTTAGAACTGGCTCATTTTAAAAATAGCATCTAAAGTATTAAAGACAAGCTATTAACAGAAATTTTAGGGTGTGGAAGCAATATTTTTATCAGAGCTGGGGAGTAGAAGTGGGAGAACATACTTTTGCAAAGTGTGCAAAAAAGAAAGACAATGGGAACCAGAGAAAACTAAAACAGTAGGAAGTGAAGAAGATGGGAAGGTGAGAGAAGAAAGCATATGAATATTTACTGACTATTAAATTATGTATAGTGGTTTTACTTATATAAATGTTATAGTTAAATGTCTATAATTCATAGGCTTATGAATTTCATGAATTTGTTATATAATCACATGAATAGTGATAACTTCCTGTCTTAGTCTATTCAGGCTACTAACAACAAAAAAAAACACACCCATAGAACCGGTAGTTTATAAACAGCAGAAATATTATTTCTCATAGTTTGGAGGCTGGAAGTTCAGTGCATTTGGTGTCAGGTAGATACTCACTTCCTGGTACATACACACCATCATGTTGTGTCCTCATATGGCATATATTTAGGATGCAGGAGCTCAAATAAGACTGTCAGCTGATTTCTTAACAGAAACATTTTCAGGCCAGAAGGGATTGACACAAATTATTCAAAGTGGTGAAAAGCAAGGACCTACAACTGAGACTACTGTACCCAGGAAGGCTATCATTTAAAATTGAATGAGAAATAAAGAGCTTTCCTGACAAGAAAAAGCTAAAGGAGCTCATCATCACCAAACCAGTATCATAAGAAATGTTAAAGGGACTTCTTTAAGAAGAAAGAAAAAAGAGAGGAACATATGAATAACAAAATGGCAACAACTGCATATCTGTCCTATATAATAAGAGGCTAATAATGCAAATCGACCGAACGGCGGAATGACCGGTTGCTATGACGCGCACTGACCATCAGGGGGCAGACGCTCAATGCAGGAGCTGCCCCCTGGTGATCAGTGCGCTCCCCCAGGGGCAGCGCCACTCAGCCAGAAGCCAGGCTCATGGCTGACGAGCACAGTGGTGGTGGTGGGAGCCTCTCCCGCCTCCACAGCAGAAATAAGGATGTCCAACTGCTGGAGGGAGCAGGGCCTAAGCTGTCAGTTGGACATCCTCCAAGGGCTCCCGGACTGTGAGAATGTGCAGGCTGGGCTGAGGGACCCTCCTGAGTGCACAAATTTCGTGCACCGGGCCTCTAGTCTATATATTTAAAAGGCTAATATGCAAAGTGTCCCCGCGGAAGTTCGAACAGGAGACTGGGCGTTTGATTGCTTGCTATGACATGTGCTGACCACCAGGGAGCAGCCTGGAATGAAGGAAGGCCCTGGCTAGCAGCCAGGGAAGAGAGGCACCAGCTGGCAGCCAGGAAAGGGAGTCCCTGGCTGGCAGCTGGAAGGCCCCAATTGACCCTGATTGTACACTGGGCCTCTAGTCAATAATAATCACTTTAAATGTAAATGGATTAAGTGCTCCAATCAAAAGACATAGGGTAGCTGAGTGGATAAGAAAACGAGACCCATACATATGCTGTTTACAGCAGACTCACTTCAGATCGAAAGACACATAGACTGAAAACAAAGTGATGGTAAATAATATTTCATGCACATGGTAACAAAAAAATAGAAGCTGGGTTTGAATTTATATAGAAAAAAACACAAAAACCATAAAAAAACATAAAAATGAAGGCTATAATAAGAGACAAAGTAGGACAGTACATAATGATAAAGGAATGTTGAGTATCCATCCAACAAGAGAATATAACCCTTATAAACATTTATGCACCCAACATAGGAGCACCTAAATATATAAAGCAAATATTGGTGGATATAAAGGGAGAGACAGTAATATAGCCATAGTAGGTGACAGTAACATCTCATTGACATCAATGGATAGATTTTCCAGGCAGAAAATCAATCAGGAAACAGCGACCTTAGAGAACACATAGACCAGATGGACTTAATTGATATTTTTAGAATATCTGCCACCCCAAGGCAGCAGAATATACATTCTTTTCAAGTGCACATGGAACATTTTCCAGGATAGACCTTGTTAGACTACAAAACAAGTCTCTATAAAATAAAGATCGAAATCTTCTGATAAGGGGTTAATATCCAAGATTTATAAAGAAGACAGACAACACCATAAAACCCCCCAAAACAGTTAAAAAATGGTCAGAGAACCTGCATAGACACTTCTGCAAAGAAGACATACAGATGGCCAGTAGACAGGAAAAAATGCTCAATGTCATTTAATCATAATCATTTAATGCAGATTAAAACTACAATGAAATATCACCTCATACCTGTCAGAATAGGAATCAATAAATCAACAAACAGCAAGTGTTGGTGAGAATGTGGAGAAAAGAAAACCCTTGTGCACTGTTCATGAGAATGTAAAATAGATGCCACACAGTGCACTATGAAAAAGAGTATGGAAGTTCCTGAAAAAAGTTAAAGGTGAACTACATCATGATCCGGCAATTTCACTTCTGAGTATATATCTAAACCCCCAAACCACAAATTTGAAAGTAAATATATACCCCTGTGTTTTTTGCAGTGTTATTTATAAAAGCGATGATATAGAATCAACCTAAGTCCCTATCAAGAGAAGAGTGAATAAAGTAGATGAGGTACTTACATGCAATGCCCTATTTCTCGTCTATGAAAAAGAATGAAATCCTCTCATTTGCGACAACATGGATGGAGCTAGAAGGTGTTAAGTGAAACAAATCCAACTGAGAAAGACAAATACTATATTATTTCACTTGTATGTGGAGTCAAAGGAGGAAATAAGTGAACAAACAAACAAAACAGAAATGAATACAGTGGTGCAGAGAGAGACAACCTGTTGCTTGCCAGATGGAAGGGGAAATGGGACCCTGGGTGAAAAAGGTGAAGGTATTAGGAAGTACAAGTTGGCAGTAATACAATAGTCATGGGAAATTAAGTACATTGTAGAGTATCTATATATATATAAAAGGCTAATATGCAAATAGACTGGAACCGAACAACCGTTCACTATGACGTGCACTGACCACAAGGGGGCACGCGCGGATCATGGCAGGCATTGGCAGCAGGCGGCAGAGCGCGGAACATGGTGGGCATCAGGTGCGGCCGGATGGTGGAGCAGGTGAGCAGGGGCACCAGACCAAGGCGGGGTGCTGGTCGCTGTCATCAGAGCGAGCCTCTGGTGGTTACTGAAAATTCTTTGCTCCCGCGTGCTGTGGTCTCGCCAGGTGCTCGCACCTGCTGCTGGTGCCAGCCCTGCTTACACCCGCTGCCAGAGCCGCCGCTCGCACCTGCTGCTGGCGCCCAGCGCCAGCTCCAGTCGCTCGGCGCTATCAATGGGTGTGAGCAGCGGCTACTGGCCCCGATCGCCCGTCAGGGCTTCTCCACCTCCCCCTGCTCCTGAGGGGCGATCGGGGCCGGCAGCCACTTCTTGCACCTGTTGCTGGCAATGGCCCCACTCGCACTCGAGCTGGCGCCAGAGCCGCCACTCGCACCTGCTGCTTCTCAATTGCTCCTGAGTTTTTCTCCACGCCCCCCTGCTCCTGAGGGGTGATAGAGGCAACAGCCGCTGCTGGCACCTGCTGACCGCCCCAATCGCTTTGCACTGTCAGCAGGTGTGAGCAGGACCAGCACTGTCAGCATGTGGGAGTGGCGGCAGCGAGAGCAGGGCTGCCCGCAGACGGGACCGGGTGCCACAGCAGGAGGGGCTGTGCAGGGGCATGGAGGATGGGCTAAGACCCACCCCTGTGCCCACCGCAGCCTCGCGGCCCACAGTTCCTTTCAAGATGTATGAATTTATGCACTGGGCCCCTAGTATAGTCAATAATATTGAAGTAAATATATAGGGGGCCAGGTGGGTACCTGAATTATTTGGAGGATCACCTCATCCTATATAATAAAAGACTAATATGCAAATTGTCCCCTCGACCGGGAGTTCGACCAGTGGGTGGGGCTGGCCAACTGCTTGTGGCCCCTCCCCCAGTGGCCCTGCCCCTGATAGCCGCCCCCACACACCCTGATGGGGGGCCAGGCCGACCAACCGCCTGCAGTCCCTCCCTCCAGCCATCCAGCTTGATCAGCCCGATCGGGGCAGGCCAGCAGACCCCACCTATGCATGAATTTGTGCACCAGGCCCCTAGTAAATTATATAATTGTGTAACCACTATTCTGTACACTTAAAACTAATATAGAAAAATATTGAATGTAAACAGTATTTGAAAAATAAAATCTAAAAAAAAAATGTAGGTAGCTCGTCCCTGGCTAAACCCTTGATCCTGTCCCCAAGGCCCCCTATTCTCTGACTCTCCAGTGAGTTGACAGCACCCTTGCCTTGCTCACTTCATTCTGATAACACTTCTAGAGAGCCAAAGCAGCCCCTCCTAGTCTCTCTACTGCAAGCACTTCCCTGTTTCACTGTCCCCAGCTTTAATAAACGTACTCAAAATAAACCGCATTCGTATTTTGAAACCTTTCCTGCATGAAGTCAAAAACCCATGAACCTACATGCTTCAGCCTGCTCCTGGCACAGTCCCCTTAGGTAACATTCTCTGGTAATCCAGATATTTATTTCCTACTCCAAAACAGTCCAGCTGGCTCACTTCTACTACCTCTGTAACTTTCACCTTCGTGGGTTACAAGTGGTGCCATTTTGTCATTAACATCACTGGTAACATAGGGTGGTGCGACTCAGATCACCTTATCACCCTTCTCCGACACATAAAGCCAGTTTCCAATCGTGGTTTTATCAACCAGGACTGACTGGAATGTTGTGATGGAGAGAGTCATGCCGGGACTCTGGATGTCACCAGTCAGCTTTAGGGATTTAAGATTGACTTTGAATCTGACCAGAGCCCCTTGGAGAAATAGCCTGGTACCCTTGGAGAAATAGCCTGGTACCTTGCTTATTCACATGGTCATGGCACTCTTTCCAGGTCGCACTTTGGGAGCCCATGTGCATCACCACCTCCCGAAATGAGACTCGGCAATTGAACTGAACAGACTTATTTTCAGGACAACATAATTGAGTCAGTGAAATATGAAGCAATCTACCAATTTCGATTCTGGAATGATAAAACAATTCCATATCAAGATGATGATGCTTTGGGGATTCCAGCCTTTCCTGCTTTGGAAGAATCAGCTAACAGCCTCTCTGTTCCAGTCTCGGATCCCACTCCCTTGCCCCTTAGCTCAGGCCGAGAGACTTCCATCCCCTACACAGGCAGGGACCACAGCCCTGTCAGGAAGCAGTTAATGGATACACACTGTCCTCCCTTATCACCCCTAAAAGATTTCAGGATGGAAGTCTCTCTGGGGAATGAGACAGACAGCAGCCAGACCAAGTGGAATAAGGAAACTGAGACGTGTCGTTAAATGGCCAAGAAGTTTATAGCCATCTAGTAAATGCAAAGTCCTATTTTCTGTAACCAAAGACTCTTAAGAGAAATGGTTCACACTTCTCCCCAATCAGAGGGTAAAAAGCTTAAAATCACCCTACTCATGAAGATAGGTAGCAGAAATCCAGTTTGTACCATTTGTGCCAAACACACCAATGACAGATGAAGTTAAGGGAATAAATCTCATTTTGGCACATTAGCATAAGTAACTGGGGAAGGAATACAGAGTTTTCTTTATTATCCTCCTACATAATAAAAGGCTAATATTCAAATTGTCCCCACGGGAGGGAGTTCACCTGACCAGGAGTTAGACGTGTGCTGACCACCAGGGGGTGGCGCAGAACATGGCAGGAGTAGGCGATGTGGTGCTGCCTGCCCCGATGGCTCCTGACGAGAGCGGGACTGTGGTGGGATGGTGGAGCAGGTAAGCAGGCAGCGCCAGGCCAAGGTGGGCGTGAGTGGGGGCACCAGTTGCCCCACTGGTCACCATGGTGGGGGACGGGGCCAGTGAGCTGGAGGAGCCAGGCCAAGGCGGGTGTGAGCTGGGGCCTCGATTGCCCCGCAGGTCACCCCACAGATGGCGACCAGTAGTGGTGCTGGGGGGTGCGGCCAGCTAGTGGGTGGCACCAGGACAAGGTGGGTGCGAGTGGGGGCCCCGATCGCCCTGCCAGTCACCCCACCGATTTCCCTGATCACTGGTAAGGCCTAGGGTCCCTACCCATGCACGAATTTTATGCACTGGCCTCTAGTTTATTATAACTGTACTGGAGGCCCAGTGCCCAAAATCATGCATCTTGAAAAGAACTAGGCTGCGAGGCTGCGGTGGGCACAGGGGCGGGTCTCGGTCCATCCTCCGCGCCCCCGCCTAGTCCTTCCCACTGCAGCCCCCGGTCCCCTGTCTGCTCGCAGCCCCGCTCCTGCCACCACCACTCCGATGCACTGACGGCGCCACCCTTGCTCTCACCCGCTGACAGCGTGGAGCAATTGGGGCCAGCGCCAGCAGTGGGTGTGAGCAGGGCCAGCACCATCAGCAGATGCACGGGGGCCACTGCCCTGATCTCCTATCAGGAGCAGGGGGCAGTGGAGAAGCTCTCAGGGGCGATTGGGGCTGGCAGCTGCTGCTCGTATCCACTGACAGTACTGAGCAATTGGGGCTGGTACCGGGCGCGAGCGGCGGCTCCGGTGCCAAGAGTGGGTGCGAGCAGGATTGGCACTGGCAGCAGGTGTGAGCTCTGAGTGGGCCCGCAGCACGTGGGAGCAAAGAATTTTCAGTAACCGCCAGAGGCTCGTCCCAATGACAGTGACCGGCTCCCCACCTTGGTCTGGCGCCCCCGCTCACCTGCTCCACCATCCCGCCGTGGCCAACGCCCACCATATTTCGCGCTCTGCTGCCTGCTGCTGACGCCCGCCATGTTCCACGACCACCCCCTGGTGATTAGTGCACATCACAGTAACCAGTTGTTCGGCTGTTCGGTTGTTCGGTTGTGCGGTTGTTTCTATTTCAGTCTATTTGCATTTTAGGGTTTTATATATATAGATGTTAATTTAGTGTTATTTCAAAATAACAAGTTTAATTGAAAAGAATTGCTGTTAAGTGTTTTAAGCACACTGGTGCTACCAGGGCTCTTAGTATGGCAAAGGAGGCACACAGACACATTTCTATTATACATAAGTTTTGATTTTGTAGTTTCTGATTTGTGTTTTTGTTGTTGTTTAATGAAATACTCTAGGAAGGAAATCATATAATCCATAATTATTTCAAGGTTATTTTTTTTGAATTTGTATTTGTGCTCCAGTCATTTTTCTTGTCTTTTGTAACTTATTTCAATCATTTCTACTTCTTTTTCTTCTTGTAATATGACTTTACTTTAGAGAAGTTTAACCCAGGTTGCACATGGAACAGTAGGCAGGAAGATATGACATGAGACGTTATCCCCGCTAGCATCAGAATTTTGTGCATTTATAACTTCGTCAAAGGAACATGCATTAAATCTCATTCTGATAACTCTATGAGGTGATTGCTTTTTATGTATTTTCTTTTTCTTTAACAGAAACTACCATACCTAAGAGTGCCAGTGGGCTTACAGATATAACTTGGAGCTCCAGTGGAAGTGATCAGTCAGATGAAGGTAACTACTTTATAAGTCAGAGAGAGGGAATGGACATGGTTCTAGAATAGACAGGTTTTGTAATGGGAATATTTTATGTTCTGAATGTGGAGCCAGTGAAGGTAAATTGATAATTTTGTAAGAAATCTAGTTTCTATTAACTGTTGGGTTCAATCTTGGAAAAAAGTTACATTCCTTTTCTAATACTTAGCATTGATTATGTGTGATCTCACTGAGTCCCAACGTCTAGGCTAAGCCCTTTAGAAATATTTTTTTCATTTACTATTTCTCATAATAGCTCTAAGAGATAGGTATTACCACTAGAATTTCTACAGTTAACAACTTAGGCTTGAACATGTGAGAATTGGTTTGGATTCCACTTTGGCATTCTTTAACAGCAAAGCCAGTACTCTCAACTAACTACTTAATGCTACACCCATATTGCCTCCCTGCTAACCTGTTTTGGATAAATACAATGGCAACTAATGTGTGGTGGAAATATAACTACTACTAAGACTGTTCTGATGGCATTTTACATTATATCCTGCTTTTCACAGTTAAAACGGGGTTTCTCATTCTTTGCATGTTGCCAATTGGAGCGAGGGAGTTATTTGTTTGGGACGGGAGCTTTCCTGTGCATTGTGGGTATTTAGCGGCATCTCTGGTTTCTGTCCATTAGGTGACAGCAGCTTTCCCAGGCTCAGTGGCGACAGCCAAGAATGTCTCTAGATGTCAGATGTCCCCTAACGCAGCAGTCGCCAACCTTTCGGACCTCACGGACCACCAGTGGTCCACGAGCCACCGGTTGGCGACCGCTGCCCTAAAGTACAGTTCAACCCCAGTTGGGAACCACAGACTTAAGATTATGGAAATCATGATACTTTCCATATTTGAAAATATATAGCTCTTCTAAGAGTAGATAAAAGTTTTAATGCTTTCAACATAAGCTTTGACTTCTTTTTCACTGTTATTTTGACAGTCCACGTTATTTAGCTACTGAGTCAAGGTTCTGCTTGTATAGACAGCTCCTGCGGAAGCTGACTATGCTCTTTTGGCCACTGTGTATGACATCTTGGTAACTATCATTTGACATTTCAGTAATAGCCAGATAAAGTGGTATTTTAAGGTTATACTTAAACTCAGAATTGCTATTTCAGCCATGTTAAGTGAAACTCATTGTCATATAACTCTTGGTTTGTCTTTATGCATCTCAGAACATAATTTCATCATTAAAAACTGTATGTTTTTATGAATGAATAGTGAGGTATGTGAATGATATCTTAGTAAAACTAGTATTTAAAAAACTGTATCTGTCCTGTTGTATGCAAAGATCTTTTATATTAATACTCAGTAGTTTCCAAAACTGTTAAATAATGGGAGGATGCTTTGAGCTAATTGCTTTAAAATGAGTCAGGAAGTTGTTGACTTCAATAAGTTGACCATTAGCTAACAAGTAAATGATCCCTTGGAGATTGTCTATTCATGTGTATAACTGCTTGATTAGCTTTTTCTTCTCCCCTCTTTTTCTCTTCTCCCTTTCTTCCTTTGTCCTTTTTACCTTTAATTACCATTCATCAAGGTATTGTTTATCTGAGACACTTGGCTGGATATTATGCTATCTTCTTTGATATCTGCTAGATCCTGTGATCTAAGTATCCTTATTTTACAGAAGAAAATTGAACTTAGAGAAGTCAAGTCCCTTGCCCAGAGTCACATCCTATCTGATAAAGAGGGAATATACTAATTGACCCTCACACCATTGCAAAGATGGCAGTGCCCACATCCAATAAGGAGGGAATATGCTAATTGCCCCACCCTCAAAGATGGAGGTGCCCACAGCCAATAAGCAGGGAATATGCTAATTGACTGCCCCATCCTCAAAGATGGCAGCACCCTCAGCCAATAAGAGGGAATATGCTAATTTCCTAGCCCTCAAAGATGACAGCACCCACAGCCAATAAGGAGGGAATATGCTAATTGACTGCCATACCCTCAGAGATGGCAGCGCCCACAGCCACAAGATGGCTGGGAGGGGAGGGCAGTTGGGGGTGACCAGACCTGCAGGGGAGGGCAGTTGGGGGTGACCAGGCCTGCAGGGGAGGGCAGTTAGGGGCGACTGGGCCTGCAGGGAAGGGAGGGCAGTTGGGGGGGACCAGGCCTGCAGGGGAGGGCAGTTAGGGGTGACCTGGCTGGCAGGGGAGGGCAGTTGGGGACAATTGGGCCAGCAGGGGAGCAGTTAGGCGTCAGTCAGGCTGGCAGGGGAGCGGTTAGGGGGCTGTCAGGCTGGTAGGCAGAAGCGTTTAGGGGCAATCAGGCAGGCAGGCGAGTGGTTGGGAGCCAGCAGTCCCGGATTGTGAGAGGGATGTCTGACTGCCGGCCTGATTTTATTATTTATTATTTTGACAATTTTAACTCAGGGTTCTTCTCTGCCCTCTCAATCACAATTCTGGGCCATAAAGCCCAGAGACTCTAATTTAAATAAAATTATTGTGTACATTTGTGCAGTTGGGGGGGATCCCCTCAGCCCAGCCTGCAAGCCCTTTCCAATCTGGGACCCCTTCGGGGATGTCCGACTGCCAGTTTTGGCCCGATCCCAGGGATCGGGCCTAAACTGGCAGTCAGACATCCCTCTCACAATCCTGGTCCGCTGGCTCCTAATCGCTTACCTGCCTGCCTGCCTGGTCACCCCTAACTGCCCCCCTGTGCCAGCCTGATTGCCCCTCACTGCCTCTGTCTGCTGGCCTGGTTGCTCCTAACTGCCCCCCTCCCACCGGCCTGGTCACCCCTTACTATCCCCCTTGCCGGCCTGGTCACCTCTTACTGCACACCCCCCTGCCAGCCTAGTTGCCCCTCATGGCACCCCCACCAGACTGGTCACCCCATGCAGCCTGCTGTTCAGTCATTTGGTCATCCCTCACTAACACCCCTGCTGGCCTGGTTGTAGGTAGCCATCTTGTGAAGGTGTGATGGTCAAGTTGCATATTACCTCTTTATTATATAGGATGGGTCATTTATGCAATGGAATACCATCCTATATAATAAAAGACTAATATGCAAAGCAATTGAATGGCAGAACGACCAGTGGAATGACCCGTCGCTATGACGCGCACTGACCACCACGTGGCAGATGCTCAATGCAGGAGCTGCCCCTAGCCTGCAGGCCCCAGACCAGCCAAGGCTGGTGCCAGCGGGGGCCCCCCTATCGCCTTGCCGGTCGCCCCACAGAGGGAGGCAACCAGCAGTGATGGCAATGGTGGGGGGCCGGGCCAGCAAGCGGGTGGCACTAGGCCTGCCAAGATGGGTGCCAGTGGGGCCCCCCTGATTGCCCCGCTGGTCACCCCACTGATTGGCTGGCCAGGCCTAGGGATCCTACCCATACACAAATTTTATGCATCCAGCCTCTAGTCTTTATATAAAAAGCCTAAACCACCGTTCAACTGGTAGCTATGACGTGCAATGACCACCGGGGGGCAGACACTCAATGCACAGGCATAGAAACGTGGAACAGACTGATGAATATCAGAGACAAGAGGGGAGGGAGGAGGGCAGGAAGAGATTAACCAAAGATCTTATAGGCATACTAGAGGCCTGATGTATGGATTCATGCACCGGTGGGGTCCCTCAGCATGGCCTGCGGGGATCAGGCCGAAAGCGGCAATCCAACATCCCCTGAGGGATCCTGGATTGCAAGAGGGTGCAGGCCAGGCCGACGGACCCTACTGGTGCATGAATCCATTCACTGGACCTCTAGTATTATACAAAGGAATTGGGATGGCTCTCTATTTACTGCTATGGAAAAACCTGCACATCATTTAAGTTAAAAACAGATCATAGTATACCAGAAAGGAGAAAATTGACTATATTTTATTTGCTTTAATGTGCTGGAGAAACCGTAGAAGGATACAGAAACTACTAATAAAAGTAGATACCTGAGAATTGGAGTGGGAATAAGAGTTAGGAGAAACATGATAGCTAGAGAGAAGTATAGGAATATACTTTTCACTGTCTTTTAATCCTTTGCGGTCCAATTTTATTTTTGGAATTCAAACAGTCTGGTCCAAATTAATTGACGGGATTGAATGTTGAACCAGTTTGCGGTCGATGTTGGACCTGCTCCAGCGCCTGGTCTGTCGAGTCAGCCTCCACGTTGGACCGAAAAGGGTTAATATATATTTAAATTAATGAGCAACATGGATCTTTTTTTTAAAAATATATTTTATTGATTTTTTTACAGAGAGGAAGGGAGAAGGATAGAGAGTTAGAAACATCAATGAGAGAGAAACATCGATCAGCTGCCTCCTGCACACCCCCTACTGGTGATGTGTTCGCAACCAAGGTACATGCCCCTGACCGCAATTGAACCTGGGACCTTTCAGTCCGCAGGCCAACACTCTATCCACTCAGCCAAACCGGTTAGGGCCACATGGATCTTTTTTAACTGTTTCGAATAAAAAATAAATTTAAAAAAAGAAAATTGAGTTTAAAGTTGTAGTTAACATATAAAATTGAGTTTAAAATTATTTTCTAGATGAACTGCAGTTTGTTGACTGGGAGAGGGACAGTGACAGGGAAGATACTAATGATGAGAATGAATTTGAAGACAGTGAGAGTGCTGTGGAAGATGGTGAGAGTGCTGTGGAAATATCAGACTGTGCTTCTTGTGCAAGCAGTCATTCTTTGACAAGTGAAGACAGAGTATCTGAGCTTCCTAAGGTAAGAATGAATTGTTGCAAAAATTTTTATTCTATTTATGGCATTTCCTAATTATATCCTTCCTCAAGGGTAGCAACTTTTAACTCCTCGTGGATTCTTTTGCACTTTACCTCTTTATCTCTAAATAACATGCTTGTAATGTATTTCTAAACATAGATAAATATTTTTTATGATAATGTTACATGCAATAAACACCAATTATTCCAGAAAAATGATCTTACATATAATAATATTACATGCAGTAAACATTAATATTTCAAGAATAAGAGGATTTTAAGTATAATAACATTACCAAAACTGTACTAACATAGTATGATATCACAAAAGTTGTAGGTAATATTAAAAATCTGCAAATAACAGGATTACTTATATTCTATAATATTTTTCCCCCTCTGGCTCTATTTTTGTTCATCAGTTTATGTTGTTCATTATATTCCACAAATGAGTGAGATCATGTGATATTTATCTTTCTCTGACTGGCTTACTTTGCTTAGCATGATGCTTTTAAAGTCTATTTTGTTGGATCTGAGTATTGCTACTCTAGTTTTTTTCTTTTCAATTTGCATGGAAAATTTTTTCCCATCCCTTCACTTTCATCCTGTATGTGTCTTTTGTTTTGAGGTGGGTCTCCTATAGACAGCATATAGTTGAGTCTTGTTTTTGTATCCATTCAGCTACCCTACACCTTTTGATTGGAGCATTTATTCCATTTACATTTAGGGTTATTATTGAGAGGTACTTATTTATAGCCATTTTAATTCTGCATGGCTAGGTTTCTCTCTCTGTTTCTTCTTCTCAGCAATCCCTTACAGCAATCCCTTTAGCATTTCTTATAATGCTGGCTTGGTGGTGATGAACTCCTTTAGCCTTTTTTTTGGTCTGGGAAGCTCTTTATTAGACTGTTTATTTTGAATGATAGCCTTGCATTTGGGGGTTGTTTCTTTGTTTCCTCATTATGGTTGTCTGTTTAGGTTTGTAACTATGTATTAGGTGGATCCTCTACATCTCTCAATCTGTAGTGCAGGACAGTGTTAAAGCCTGTTTCTGACTAATTGGATTAGATCCCAGAGTTCTGAGTGGCTCCCCCCACAGCTGAGATACCTCTCCAGGACTTCAGTTGCCATCTGTGACTGTCCGGCCAGCACTTTCGCACCTCCACCCCTCCTATCAGTCTCTATGCGGTCTCCACCTTCGGTCCTTGGGTATCAGGGTTCTCTCCTGTGAGTTTTACATTCATTATTCAGGAAGCCTTTCTGCGTTTCAGTTGTAATTTCAGCTTGTTTCTGGGAGCATGTCCATGCAGCATCCTCCTACTCTGCTGCCATTTTTAATCTTCTTAAAAACATAGATAAATACTGAGTTCTCTTTTCCTCACCCACTTTTCACCACCCACTGAATATTTCCCATCCCTCCATTTTTTAAGAACATATATATCATGTTTTGATTAGATTAATATTAAGCATTACATATTTGTAACAAAGGCAAATATTAATTATGATTACTTTTCCTTCACACCTTTTTATTTTCTTTAGTTAATTATTTTGGGGTTTTGTTTTCCTAGTTTTACTTATCATTAATAAAACTTTAATTTTTTTACCATTGTATTTGTTTTAGTGGAGAATTTTTCCCCCACAACCTTCTCGCTGCTCTAATTTGAACTCAGCAGCCTCTCCGCTTTGTGACCATTACTACGTAGGTCTCCCTTCATGCTCTTTCTTGGAATTCCTTTTATCTCCTCTTATTTGGAGCAACTTAATCCTGGATTCTGTGTATGCCTCTTTCTTGGTTTTCACTCTCATTTTCATTGAGCATATCTTATAGGACCTTTCAAGAAAAGATTTGTGAAAGATAATTTTTTGAGACTTGGCAAATCAGAAGATGCATTTATCACCTTTGATATGTGAGTGAAAATTTATATACAATTTTAGGTTGAAAATAATTTATCTTCATAATTTTGAAGGCTTCATTGTTTTCTATTTCCATAGTTACTGTCAAGAAGCCTGAGTTATTCTCATTCTTTTTCTTTTAAATATTTTTAATGATTTCAGAGAGGAAGGGAGAGGAAGAGAGAGATAGAAACATCAATGATGAGAGAGAATCACTGGACAGCTGCCTCCTGCATGGCCCACACTGGGATCGAGCCTGCAACCTGGGCATGTGTCCTGACCAGGAATAGAACCGTGGTCTCCTAGTTCATAGGTAGATGCTCAACCACAGCCATGCTGGCTGGGCTCAACTACTTTTTAAAAAAATAGTTTTCCTGCCCCTTTACCTCTTATATTTCTTGGTGATAAACTCCTTTAGCCTTTTTTTGTTTGGGAAGCTCTTTATTTCACTATCTATTTTGAATGATAGCCTTGCCAGATACAGTAATCTTGGTTTCAGGTCTTTGCTTTTCATTACCTTGAATACTTTATGCCATTCCCTTCTGGCCCATAGAGTTTCTGATGAAAAATCAGCTGATCGCCTTATGGGAGCTCCTTTGTAGGTAGCAAATTGCTTTTCTCTTGCTGCCTTTAAGAATCTCTCTTTGTCTTTAATTTTTGGCATTTTAATTATGATGTGTCTAGGTGTGGGTCTGTTTAGGTTCTTCTTGCTTGGGACTTTGTGCCTCCTGAACTTGAACTTATGTGACTTTTTACTTCACCAGGTTAGAGAACTTTTCTGCCATTATTTCTTCAAACAGGTTCTCTATCCCTTGCTCACTTTCTTCATCTTCTGTTACTCCTATGATGAAAATATTGTATGTTTCCTGTTGTCCCACAGCTCCCTTAAGTTGTCCTCCTGTTTTTTCTTTTTGGTTCTCTGAGTGATTTTTTTTATAGCGGATGCTATCTTGGCAGCTGCCTCTCAGGAGATTCCAACTGATATACCTGCATACCCTCTGCCCAGGATCGTGTAGTCACATCAGCACTTACTTCCTAATACTTCCTTATATTAATACCTAAAACCATTCTCTTCCATTTATTTGATATTTCAAGTAGGTTGAAAGAAGTAAAGTATGTGCAGTTTTTGTAGACTTGCCTCTATTCGTTGTTTATTGTTTGCCTTTGAATTTCTCAGGCAGAAGCATGCCCTGAGAACATCTCCTGGTAGTGAAGTGGGCATGTGAGCCAGGAAGGAATAGTAGCCAATCAAGGGGTCATTATCAAGCAAGTTACTGTTGTGGGCGCCTGGAGCTTAATACTGCTCTTAGACTCTGTGAGCCATAGAATTATCCCATCAGAGGGGCCCTGAGGCAAAGAAATGGAGGAGCTGGAAGCTGGATAATAGGGCAAGCAAACATCACTGAAGACATAGGGGAGGAGATATGAGTAGGGTGTTGACAGAGTCAGCTACAATGTGTTAATGAGCTATGTACATTAAATAACAGTGGAGGGGGGAAGATTTATACTATACTTAGGAGTTTTGTACCTATTAATTGGCTCTCCAGAAACAAAATCTCTTATATAATTTATAAGGCTATTTTTGCCTCACATACTAGTATGCTTGTAGAAATGAAACATACATATGGTGGGTGGATACTTACTGTACAAGACATGTTCTACTTTAATTCATTGGGAAGCACTGATTATAATTCGGGTCTGTCGTGAATCCCTCGTCCAGGGATGTGATCGATTTGCCTATATATGTGATTCAACCAGTTCCCTGGAGCAAAGGCAATTGCATTCAAAGCACCAGCAGCTAATACACGTGCTTCCTTGTTGTGGGTCACTCTCCTGAGTGCTTTGCTACATACATTAGCGTATTTAAACCTCACAAAAACTCTGTGAGAATGGAGCTGTTTTATCATCCCTTCTTTCCAGATAAGGATTCTGAGGCACAGAAAGATTAAGTAATACCTGTGGTTATAAAGTAGTAAGTGATTGAGCCAGCATTCTAACTCAGACACTCTAGCTTCTGGGGTGTGGTCCTGACCATTTTGTTACAGTGTCATAGTGATTGCAATAACATTAAAACACAGTAACCCTGAGTTCTTACAGTGTGTCAGTACTTTGCTAAGTTCTGATCATGTGAGGTAGATGTGATTATTGTTATAACCCTATTTTATAGATGAGGATATGAAGATACAGTTAATAAATGGCAAAATGAGATTCTAATTCATGTCCCAAATTCTCTTAATTACTTACGTTGTATTCCTTGGAATACAGATTAACTACATACTCAACTACTTGAAAGAAAAGCATGATAGAAATTAAAGACCACAGCAATAAATTGTCTTTGTAATGTTGTCTTTTAGGACATTTAACAAGTGTAGTTGATCACTGATGTGACTTTCCATGTTGGTTAGTATTGCTGTTTGGATTTTCATAATTTATTTTACCATTGTCTTCCAAGACATATTTCTGTAGAGGTCAGCAGATACATAATAGTGAAGTCTCTTTATAACCTACATTTTTCAGGAAGTGTGAAGGAAATGGGAATTAGGTGAGTTGTGTTATGCAGTTCTCATGTACGTTATGTAGTGATTGCAGTGAAATACAGGTGTGACTGAGAGACAGGTAAGCACCTTCCCATGTCACTGAGACCTTAGTAAGCATGCTTTCAAACTGCCTTTGTCCAGTCCCTTCCCTCATGGGTCAGTGGGGGACAGATTTGGAGAGTGTTAAATTAACTAGCAAAGCTGTATAAATGGCATGCCTATATTTTCTAGTTTTTCCTTTACTCCTTTTCTGTTAAATAATAACCAGATTATTACAATGGTATTATTACTAACAGCTACTGTCAGAAATGAGGGCAGGGTGGAGAACTTTGCCCTTAACTGTTTTAGGGCAGTTAATATCAGAAAAGAGCAGTACACCCAGTTGGTGTTACAATAGCTGGAGTTGAAATAATGTCCTGCTAAACAACTTTTCCCTGACATATATACATGCATCATTCAATTCTCACTGTAAGTCAATGAGGTAGTACAGTATTCTCTTTATAGCTATAAGATTTATGTTCTTAACCCTTTGTGGTGCAATTTTATTTTTGGAATTCAAACTGTCTGGTCCAAATTAATTGACGGGATTGAATGTTGAACCGGTTTGCGGTGTCGACCTCAGCCTCGACGTTGGACCTGCTCCTAGCGCCTGGTCTGTCGAGTCAGCCTCCACGTTGGACCGAAAAGAGTTAAAGAGCCCTCATAGTAGAAGAATTTTTAAGTAACAAAACCTTTGTGAAAAATAATACTTGCGTGACTTTGATTGCAATTTGGGGCTTTTGAGATACATAGACATATATTTTTTTGCTTCTTTCAAGAACCTTGAAACTAAATACATGAAATACTTTATACATTTAAATTAGTAATACTGTGTTATGTAATGCTAAGTTCTACTTACTATCCTGTTTCCAAAACTTTTCTCAGTTTAAAAGTTTTATATTATTGCAGGTAATTTTTATACAAAACAGAATTTTATTTTTCTACACCTTAATTGTCATTCCTGGTTTGTTGTTTAAATTTTAAATTGTTGACATACATTCTCTTTGTCTTAGAGTTCCTAGAGCCTCTAGTATCTTTTGTCCCTCATGGGTACAACTTAAGGGAATGTTCCTATGTACATCCAGGAATATTTTCCAAATTCCTTTCCTAAAGCTTGATTGCACAGCATATGTAGATAATACCAGTATGTCTCACCTGGCTTTATCAGCAGTTCCTACCTGACTCTTTTACTCTCCAAGCCCTAGCAACCTTACCCACCCCCTGCTCCCACCCAGGGTCCAGCCTGCTGTCGTGCCAAAATGACACAGGAACTTGTTTCTTGAAGGCAGGTATGCTTAGCTTTAGCTCCCTTTGTAATTTCCCAAGTAGTATTACTGATATGTTTATTGCAACTCTGCTTCTATCTTATCTTTTTATATCTCTCTTTATTCATATTACTAGTGATCTTGAAAAGGATATTTTACATGAAATGTTGTATTTAGGGAAACTGTTATAGAAGTCTAACTATTTGTACTAGAATTTAGCCTATGTAAGGGAGATTTGCCTCCTTTGGGAGGTGTTCCTATATTCTTATTTTCAGATAGAATCATTGGCATCTTAAAGACATGAAAACCCTAGGGCATAGCTTGATAAGTGGAGGAATCATCTGTACAGAGAGGAGGTTCGGGCGTAGAAACAGATGGGACCTCACTGCTTTCCTCTCTATAGAGTTTCTGCCATATATTATCTAGTTACATGGAAACACAAGTTAGTTCTTCTTTCTCATATTTCTGATTTATGCTCTATTGTGTTTTGAAATAAGTCCTGATTTTATATATTAATCTTCACTGGAGGATATGTTTATATTGATTTTTAGAGAGAGAGAAAGAGAGAGAAACATTGATGTGAGAGATAACATTGAGATTAGTTCCCTTTTGAATACACACCCCTCCCACCCACTGCCCCCCCTCCCTCCTCCAGGATAGAAGATGCAACCTAGGTATGTGCCTTGACTGGGAATCAAACCTGTAACCTTTTGGTGCACAGGACATTCCAGCCAAATGAGCCACCTGGCCAGGGCCAGATTTTACATTTTCAAAGCTAGCTTTTGGTATATATTGTAAACTCCCTTTCTTATGACCGCTGGTATTTCATTATTTACTATCTTTAGTGCAGATATCTAATCTACCTTGGCTGATTTTCCTTTCTGCTCTTAGTCTATACTGTGCTAACATAGTCATTGTGGACATATTCGCTGCATGTTCTTAAAGCCAGACTGGTCACATTTTTTACCAGATCTTTCAGAATACATAGGTAATTTGTAAAATAACATTTCTCATTTTTATCTAAGGTTCTGTTGGATTGGACATTGGGGTAAGATATACACACTCCAAGATCATTACCTAGCTGTCTTAACTTTATTGTACTAGTAAATTTATATTATGTCTAATTAAGTGGATGCTATATTATCCATGTTAACTTTTTACCTAGGGAAAATTTTGAAGATTGTTGCCTTGTTTTGTTCATTGTTTAGTTTGGTCTTTGCTTCCCCCCCCCCCCCCCCCCCACCCCTCCAGCTTAAAAATTACTTAATGCTAGTATTTGAGGCTATGGAGTAACTTTACATTGGTTTTTGGTATAAAAATTTGATGACGGTATTAAAATTAAAGAAGCAAAGAAGCAAATAGGAAAATAAAGGTTGTCTTTTTATCTCTACTGTTTTTGGCTCAAGTATTCTGAGAGTTGCATTTTCTTAGTCTGAGCTTTGATTTATCATTTCCAATACTTATCACAGAGGTTGGCATGTGGTAAATACTCACTAGATATTGCAGTGATGGCGAACCTTTTGAGCTCGGCGTGCCAGCATTTTGAAAAACCCTAACTTAACTCTGGTGCCGTGTCACATATAGACATTTTTTGATATTTGCAACCATAGTAAAACAAAGACTTATATTTTTGATACTTATTTTATACTAGAGGCCTGGTGCACAAAAATTTGTGCACTCTGGGGGGGGGGGGGGGGGGGGTTCCTCAGCCCGGCCTTTGCCCTCTCCCAGTCTGGGACCCCTCGGGAGATAACGACCTGCAGGCTTAGGCCTGCTCCCAGGTGGCAGAGGGCAGGTCCAATCCCTAGGTGCAGCCCCTGGTCGGGCTCAGAGCAGGGCTGCTTGGGGGGTTGGGGCACCGCCTCCTGTCACACTCAAGGCAGGGTCGATGGGGAGGTTGCAGCGCCACCCCCTGTCACGCACAGAGCAGGGCCAATCAAGGGGTTGGGGCGCTGCCTTCTATCACCCACAGAGCAGGGCCGATCAGGGGGTTGGGGCGCCGCCACTGTCACACTCAGGGCAGGGCCGATGGGGAGGTTATGGCTCTACCCTGTCACACACAGAGCCGCAGGGCGATCAGGGGGTTTGGGCGCTGCCCCCTGTCACGCTGATCCGGTGCCAGGAGCCCTCGAGGCTCCACTGATCCCGGTGCTGGGAGGCATATTACCCTTTTACTATATAGAATAGAGGCCTGGGGGCCGGCTGGTTTGCCCTGAAGGGTGTCCTGGATCAGGGTGGGGGTCCCCACTGGGGTGCCTGTCTAGCCTGGATGAGGGGATGATGGCTGTTTGCAGCTGGTCACACACCCTTCAGGATGGGGGTCCCCACTGGGGTGCCTGGCCAGTCTGGGTGAGGGGCTGAGGGCTGTCTTAAGGCTGGCGATTGACTGAAGCTCCCAACCGCTCCTTTTATCTTTTTCTTTTTTTTTATTCTGGGCCAGCTTTAGCTCTGGCTCTAGCTCTGAGGCCTCGGCTGCTGAAAGCTGGTATCTGGTTTGTTTGCCGTTCTATAATGGAAACAATGTATAACTCCAGCTCTGAGATCTCTGCGGTTTTGTTTAGCTTCTATATTTGTTACAAAGTTTCAAACTGCCAGCTCAGAGGCCGGCAAGTCAGGCGGGGAACGTTGGAGTCCTCCTTCACTGAAGCAAGCAAGCCGCATGTTCGCTTCCAGCTGCCTGGCTGCCGGCCGCCATCTTGGCTGACAGTTAATTTGCATATACTCACTGATTAGCCAATGAAAAGGGTAGCGGTCGTACGCTAATTACCATGTTTCTCTTTTATTAGTGTAGATATTTAAATGCCATTTAACAAAGAAAAATCAACCAAAAAAATGAGTTCGCGTGTCACCTCTGACACACGTGTCATAGGTTCGCCATCACTGAAATATTGACTGAATCAATGAATTAATGACATGGAAGGAAAAAGAAAATGTAGGACATTTCTTATGTATTTAACCTGTCACAGACACTCTAGTAAGGTCATTTCATGTATATTGTTTGTTTTTTTCTTAATAACAATCCAGTAACTTTGCTGTTATCTCCATCATAAATAATAAAATTTGTATGAAGAAAGGTAAATAAATTATAACAGATAATTTACAGATTTCCTAAGAAGAAACTGAGCTGAAAAGGGTTACTTATCTAAATATTTCACAGTTTGATGGCTGAGATTGGTGGTTCTAAATCTTTTTTTTTTACTCATTTGCCACATATGAAGGATTACATTTAATATAATTTGTGTCATATTCTCAGGGTTATGTGCATTTCTGGTACTAGCTAATAATTCACTCCTGACTTTGCTACTGAGAAAGTGTGATGTGAATCTGCTCTAGTTTCTAAAGGGACAGATGTAAAGCTTGCAACTGTATTATTAATGACTGTATCTTAACATTTTTTTTACTACTGTTAACCACGTCCCACATCATATGGTTGAGGATTGCTTGCTTAAATGAAAGTTTAAATTTGAAAGCAGTATTGTAACATTTGATAAACAACTTTCGTGTGATATATTTGTTCTTTTATTATTAAAAGCAATGTGAAGAAAATTAGGCGAGTTCAGAGAGGAAATTGAGTTGGATTTTGAAAGCTGAGTAATATTTCATAAAATAGGAAAGAGATAGGATGAAAGAGGTATGTTTAAGAATCATTGTAAGCTGGAATACAGGACTCTAGTGTGGAGAAGATCGGAAGTGACAGTATACAGGTGGCTGGGGGCAAAATTGTGAAGGGATGTGAGGATGCTGATTTCAGTGTTTGGTGCACCAAACTCAGGTGGCTCTACAGATCAGGCGGGTAACCTGAATATGTGAAGCCACACTGGTAAAGATAATTTGGAGTGGTAGGGGCTGTGATATGGAGAGAATATGTTCATGTACAAGTAACAATAGTTCTAACCAGTTGTTGCCTTAAAGGAATGTTAGTACAGAGTTATCTAAACTTCTGATTCTCCATGAGAAAGTAGGAATTTAGATTCACATGTGTGGTGCTCCAATTTGTAAAATATACCTGCTACTACATACCTATTAGAATGACCAAAAAACAACAAAAACTTGACAACATTGATTACTGCTGAGAATGAGGAGTAACTGGAAAGCTCAAACATTGCTTTTGGGAATGCAAAATGGAAGGCGGACTCTGGAAAACAGTTTGGTAGTTCTTAGAGAGTTAAGGATTACTGATGATTGGTGTCAGCACCAAAGCTGCAGAAGCCGTCCTTCTTTCTCTTGCCTTTTTAAAACAAGTAACTAGATATTGATTGATTCATGAATAAAAATGCCTCCAGCACCCTAAACAAGGGACGGGGAAGTTTTCTAGTACACCTGTGTATCTGAAAATAAACAAGACTGCAGATCCATCGCAGTGGTTGGCAAACTGCGGCTCGGCAAACCGCGGCTCACGAGCCACATGCGGCTCTTTGGCCCCTTGAGTGTGGCTCTTCCACAAAATACCAGCTTCTGTGCATGGGCCACGAAGTTTCAGTCACACTGTACATATGCGCCCGCACGTGGTGTTTTGTGGAAGAGCCACACTCAAGGGGCCAAAGAGCCGCATGTGGCTCTCGAGCCACTGTTTGCCGAACACGGATCTAAGGGAGTCATGAACAGGCCTCACTCTCAATTGCCCTATTAGGGAAAAACACCTGGTGAGTGTTGACCTGGGCAGATACTCACAGGTGAGAAGAATTCGTAGAAGTTTCATGTTTGAGGGAACATTACAGCACAGCATCTGAGTGGTATAGAGACAAGTTTGGATGCAGAGAGTAGGGACTCTACCCTCCCCCTTCCCCAGTGACACTGCGTGGAGGAAGCTCTCTGGCAACAGCAGTGGTGACCTCCCCCATGAAGTGGAAAACAGTGCGTGCCTGGCTATCCCAGTTGTGCATGGAGTGGCTGGAGAAACACATTTCTCTACATCAGCACCCTGATTTCTGAGGTGTGACCTTCATGACTAGGGGTAGGGAGAAGAGAGGGAAGGAACCACGTTGGAATATCAGAGCACATAAAGGAATGTGGTCCTTGCTGTCTGCTTGAGGACTTCAGCAGGAATTCTGTCCACAGCTCTGTGAAGACTCTGCATGAGGATGTCCCCTCCAAGTCGCAGACTCCCAATGTCCCAAGTGGCATTGCTCCCAATAACCCCGCCCCCCCAACACACACACAATCTGTGGCTGACTCCATTTGTTTACCAGGATCTGTGGGAAAGGAAGAAACCACAAACTTGAGCTACTGACTGCCTTCTGGAAAACAAGAGTTTTCTTGTAGCTAATATGTGAGCTACAAGAGCAGGAGAAAACACAAAGGTTAAGATTTCTGCCACAAGAGGGAGCAAGAAGAGTGGAGCATGATCTGTAATAATACATAATAATCCCTGATCCATGATAATCTAGAAAACCCCGGAGAAGCAACACCTAGGACAGTGATGGTGAACCTTTTGAGCTCGGCATGTCAGCATTTTGAAAAACCCTAACTTAACTCTGGGGCCGTGTCACATATAGAAATTTTTTGATATTTGCAACCATAGTAAAACAAAGACTTATATTTTTGATATTTATTTTATATATTTAAATGCCATTTAACAAAGAAAAACAAATGAGTTTGCGTGTCACCTCTGACACGCGTGTCATAGGTTCGCCATCACTGCCCTTGGAGCTGTTCCCCATCTGAACCAGTAAGTATACTTCAGATGTGAAAGCAGCAATACAAAAATACAAGGAACTTTTAAAAAATCAAGGAAATATGCCATTACCAAAAGATATCAATGATTCTCCAACTGAGCCCAAAGACAGACAGTACTACAGTCTGGCTGATAAAGAATGCAAAATAGCTGTATTGAAGAAATTCAGTGAGCGACAAGAAAACACAGAAAGGCAGTTCAGTGAGATTAAGAAAAACATATATGAACAGAATGAACTCTTTATATAGTAGCAACCATAAAAATGAACCAAGTAGAAATTCTGGAGGAGAAGAAGTCAATGAATGAGATAAAGAATGCAATAAAAACCATTTGTAGTAGAGTAGAGCAGGTGAAAGGTTGAATAAGTGAGTTAGAGAATAAGAATTTATAGTAACACAGAATAGAACAAAGAGAAGGGAATGAAAGTGAGTGAAGAAGCCTATATGACAATGGGACTCATTCAAAAGGGAAACCATCTGAATAATCAGGGTTCCTCAAGGAAAAGAAGAGGAGACGGGGCAGGGAATTAAAGAAAGAATAATAGCTGAAAACTTCCCAAGCTGGGGAGAAGACTTAGACATTCAAGTTCAAGAAATTAAAAGTTAAACCTATCTCAATGCCAAAAGATCTCTCCTGGCTGGTAGAGCTGAGTGTCAATCCATGAATCAAGTGGTCACTGGTTTGATTCCTGGCCAGAGCACATGCCTGGGTTACAGGCTTGATCTCCAGTAAGAGGTGTACTGTAGGAGGCAGTAGATTGATGTTTCTCATCAATGTTTCTATCTCTCTACCCCTCTCCCTTTCTCTCTCTCAAATCAATAAAAAAAAATATTTTTTAAAAAGATCTTCTCCAAGACATATCATAATAAAACTATCAAAAATAAAACATTAGGAGGAATATTAAAGGCAGCCAGGAGATGCAAAAAGAATGGAACCTACAAGGAATCCCTATTAGGCTTTTAGCTGATATCTCAGCAGAAACCCCGCAGCCCCAGAGAGAGTGGAGTGACAAAGTGCTGGAAGATAAAAACTGACTACTGAATACATTATCCTTTAGATATGAAAGAGAAATAAAGACCTTCCCCGACAAATTAAAACTGAGACTTGCCTTGCAAGGAATGCTGAAAGTTCTTCAAGCAGAATCAGAAAGTCACTCATCAACATGAACACATACTAAAGTATACAATCCCCTGATATAGGTGAAAAAGACCGTCAGCTTTAGAAAACTCCAATTCTATTGTAGCATAGCGGTAGAATTGCTAAAAATAACTATAGGTACAATAATTTGTTAACAAATACAGCATAAAAAGCGGTAAATTGTGACATCAAAAATATAAAAGGGAGGAGTAAAAGATTGGAGCCTCTATTGGTGAATTAAGTTGCGATAAGCATAAAATGAGTGTCTTATCTGTGACATGTTTTATGTAAGCCTCATGCTAACCAAAAGCAAAAATCTAGAGTAGATTAATGAAGATTTAAAAAAAGCAGGAACCAAGATGGCGGCGTAGGGAGCGGACCTGTGTGTGCTGCTCTCTCACAGCGTCATTGAAACTATCAACTATGAAGTAAACAACCGCCACTCAGAACCATGGGGAAGTTGGCCCAGTGGGAGATCTACAACTGGAGGAAAAGAAAGAAGCGCAGTGAGACTGAGTGGGAGCTACGGAGGCACCAAAACCAGAGGTACGCAGTCACACGCCACGCGGGCTGCAAATGGATTCTCGGTTTTTTACGAACCCTCGAATCCTCGGGGCGGGTCTCTGAGGCCCCAGATCCCACAGGGAGAGGCGGCCACGGTCTTGCAGTGGTCGGAGAGCGAGGGAAGCTCTGACACGCAGCTGCTCGCCGGCACCGAGGGACAAGAAGTCCTGGTGTCCCGGGGAGGCGAGGGGCGCGGAGACGCTGCCATCGCTATTTCCTCCACGCTGGCGAATCCCTGTGACCCCGCCCTACCCTCAGGGCTGTGCCAGAGGCACAAGAGGGAATGACTGTGCTTTTACAAACTCTCAAATCCACTGAGCTGGTTCGGGCGGGTCTCTGAGGCCCCAGGCCCCAAGGCGAGAGACGGCACGGCCTTCCAGCGGCCAGAAAGCGAGGGAGGCTCTGGCGCTCGGCTGCTCGCCGGCACTGGGGGACGCAAAGTCCTGGAGTCCTGGATAGGCAAGGGGCTGCTGAGTCTCCGCCCCGGCGACTCCCTGTGACCCCGCCCTACGCAATTTACATTTCCATCTGGGCTGTGCCAGACTCACAAGTAGAAAAGCCTTTGCTTCTGCAAACTTTCGAATCCACTGAGCTGGTTCAGGCGGGATCATGAGGCACCAGACCCTACGGGGAGAGGCAGCACGGCCTTGCAGCCATCAGAAAGCGAGGGAGACTCTGTTGCACAGCTGCTCGCCGGCACTGGGGGACACAAAGCCCTGGCAGAGAGTCAAGGGGCCGCGGAGACTCAGCCAGTGCTATTTGCTCCGCCATGGCGACTCCCTGAGTCTCAGCCCTAATCAATTTACATCCCCATCCAAGCTGTGCCAGGTGCACAAAAAGACCCACCTGCGCTTTTGCAGCCTATCCCAACAAATTGCAGACTTCAACTGCTCGCAGCCATGAGAGACACACTCAAGAAGCAGACCCAGGAGAACCAGGATGGCGGCATAAGGAAGAGACCTGTGCGTGCTACCTCACACAACAACATCGAAACTACCAAATATCAGACAAACACCTATCATATAGAACCATGGGAAAGTTGGCCCAGTGGAAGCTCTACAACTGGAAGGAGAGAAAGAACATTGAGACTGAGTAGGATGTGACACCAAGTACAGAGCCCAACCCAACAAACTGCAGATTTCAACTCCTCGCATAGAAAGAAGCGCATTGAGACTGAGTAGGATGTGCAGAGGCACCAAGTACAGAGCCCATCCCAGCAGGCTGCAGATTTCAGCTCCTTGCATCTGGGAGGGACGCAATCGGGGGGCAGAGTCGGGTCCGGGGCCGGCCAGGGCTGGGCCTGACTCCGCCGGCACTGTGGAACTGCTGTACCAGCAAGCGCACAAACATGCCCACTGGTCCCAGTCTCTTGTGGGGCGCTGGGGGACAGCAGACAGGCAGTCTGTGCACTTGGTGGAGGGCAGGAGTGCTGGATGTTCAACCACCAGGAACTCCTGGAGATTTTGTCTAGTGGGGAGCCGCCGGAAGGGGACAGAGGGCCAAACTTCCTGTTTCCCCGGTAAGGCTGGGATGGCCTTGGTGAGGTCGGGATGGCCCCGGTGAGGTTGAAACGGTCCCGGTGTGGTAGGGACGACCCCGGTCAGGTCGAAACGGCCCCGGTGTGGTAGAGACGACCCCGGTGAGGTTGAAACAGCCCCCGTGAGTTAGGGACGACCCCAGTCAGGTCGAAACGGCCCCGGTGTGGTAGGGACAACCCCAGTCAGGTTGAAACAGCCCCGGTGTGGTAGGGACAACCCTGGTCAGGTTGAAACAGCCCCGGTGTGGTAGGGACAACCCCGGTCAGGTTGAAACGGCCTCCGTGAGGTAGGGACGACCCCGGTGAGGTTGAAACGGCCCCCGTGAGGTAGGGACGACCTTGGTCAGGTTGAAACGGCCCCGGTGTGGTAGGGACAACCCCGGTCAGGTTGAAACAGCCCCGGTGTGGTAGGGACAACCCCGGTGAGGTTGAAACGGCCCCCGTGAGGTAGGGACGACCCCAGTCAGGTCGAAACGGCCCCAGTGTGGTAGGGACGACCCCGGTGAGGTTGAAACGGCCCCCGTGAGGTAGGGACGACCCTGGTCAGGTCGAAACGGCCCCAGTGTGGTAGAGACGACCCCGGTGAGGTTGAAACAGCCCCCGTGAGGTAGGGACGACCCCAGTCAGGTCGAAACGGCCCCGGTGTGGTAGGGACGACCCCGGTGAGGTTGAAACGGCCCCCGTGAGGTAGGGACGACCCTGGTCAGGTCGAAACGGCCCCGGTGTGGTAGGGACAACCCCGGTCAGGTTGAAACGGCCCCCGGTGTGGTAGGGACGACCCCGGTGAGGTTGAAACGGCCCCCGTGAGGTAGGGACGACCCTGGTCAGGTCGAAACGGCCCCCGTGAGGTAGGGACGACCTTGGTCAGGTCGAAACGGCCCCGGTGTGGTAGGGACAACCCCGGTCAGGTTGAAACAGCCCCGGTGTGGTAGGGACAACCCCGGTGAGGTTGAAACGGCCCCCGTGAGGTAGGGACGACCCCAGTCAGGTCGAAACGGCCCCAGTGTGGTAGGGACGACCCCGGTGAGGTTGAAACGGCCCCCGTGAGGTAGGGACGACCCTGGTCAGGTCGAAACGGCCCCAGTGTGGTAGAGACGACCCCGGTGAGGTTGAAACAGCCCCCGTGAGGTAGGGACGACCCCAGTCAGGTCGAAACGGCCCCGGTGTGGTAGGGACGACCCCGGTGAGGTTGAAACGGCCCCCATGAGGTAGGGACGACCCTGGTCAGGTCGAAACGGCCCCGGTGTGGTAGGGACAACCCCGGTCAGGTTGAAACGGCCCCCGGTGTGGTAGGGACGACCCCGGTGAGGTTGAAACGGCCCCCGTGAGGTAGGGACGACCCTGGTCAGGTCGAAACGGCCCCGGTGTGGTAGGGACGACCCCGGTGAGGTTGAAACAGCCCCCGTGAGGTAGGGACGACCCCAGTCAGGTCGAAACGGCCCCGGTGTGGTAGGGACGACCCCGGTGAGGTTGAAACAGCCCCCGTGAGGTAGGGACGACCCCAGTCAGGTCGAAACGGCCCCGGTGTGGTAGGAACGACCCCGGTGAGGTTGAAACGGCCCCCGTGAGGTAGGGACGACCCTGGTCAGGTCGAAACGGCCCCGGTGTGGTAGGGACAACCCGGTCAGTTTGAAACGGCCCCCGTGAGGTAGGGACGACCCCGGTGAGGTTGAAACAGCCCCCGTGAGGTAGGGACGACCCTGGTCAGGTCGAAACAGCCCCGGTGTGGTAGGAACGACCCCGGTCAGGTTGAAACAGCCCCGGTGTGGTAGGGACAACCCCGGTGAGGTTGAAACGGCCCCCGTGAGGTAGGGACGACCCCAGTCAGGTCGAAACGGCCCCAGTGTGGTAGGGACGACCCCGGTGAGGTTGAAACGGCCCCCGTGAGGTAGGGACGACCCTGGTCAGGTCGAAACGGCCCCAGTGTGGTAGGGACGACCCCGGTGAGGTTGAAACGGCCCCCGTGAGGTAGGGACGACCCTGGTCAGGTCGAAACGGCCCCAGTGTGGTAGGGACAACCCCGGTCAGGTTGAAACGGGCCCCCGGTGTGGTAGGGACGACCCCGGTGAGGTTGAAACAGCCCCCGTGAGGTAGGGACGACCCCAGTCAGGTCGAAACGGCCCCGGTGTGGTAGGAACGACCCCGGTGAGGTTGAAACGGCCCCCGTGAGGTAGGGACGACCCTGGTCAGGTCGAAACGGCCCCGGTGTGGTAGGGACAACCCCGGTCAGGTTGAAACAGCCCCCGTGAGGTAGGGACGACCCCGGTCAGGTCGAAACGGCCCCGGTGTGGTAGGGACGACCCCGGTGAGGTTGAAACAGCCCCCGTGAGGTAGGGACGACCCTGGTCAGGTCGAAACGGCCCCGGTGTGGTAGGGACGACCCCGGTGAGGTTGAAACAGCCCCGGTGAGGTAGGGACGACCCCAGTCAGGTCGAAACGGCCCCGGTGTGGTAGGGACAACCCCGGTCAGGTTGAAACGGCCCCGGTGTGGTAGGGACAACCCCGGTCAGGTTGAAACGGCCCCGGTGTGGTAGGGACGACCCCGGTGAGGTTGAAACAGCCCCCGTGAGGTAGGGACGACCCGAGTCAGGTCGAAACGGCCCCGGTGTGGTAGGGACGACCCCGGTGAGGTTGAAACGGCCCCCGTGAGGTAGGGACGACCCTGGTCAGGTCGAAACGGCCCCGGTGTGGTAGGGACAACCCCGGTCAGGTTGAAACGGCCCCCGGTGTGGTAGGGACGACCCCGGTGAGGTTGAAACAGCCCCCGTGAGGTAGGGACGACCCCAGTCAGGTCGAAACGGCCCCGGTGTGGTAGGAACGACCCCGGTGAGGTTGAAACGGCCCCCGTGAGGTAGGGACGACCCTGGTCAGGTCGAAACGGCCCCGGTGTGGTAGGGACAACCCCGGTCAGGTTGAAACAGCCCCCGTGAGGTAGGGACGACCCCGGTCAGGTCGAAACGGCCCCGGTGTGGTAGGGACGACCCCGGTGAGGTTGAAACAGCCCCCGTGAGGTAGGGACGACCCTGGTCAGGTCGAAACGGCCCCGGTGTGGTAGGGACGACCCCGGTGAGGTTGAAACAGCCCCGGTGAGGTAGGGACGACCCCAGTCAGGTCGAAACGGCCCCGGTGTGGTAGGGACAACCCCGGTCAGGTTGAAACGGCCCCGGTGTGGTAGGGACAACCCCGGTCAGGTTGAAACGGCCCCGGTGTGGTAGGGACGACCCCGGTGAGGTTGAAACGGCCCCCGTGAGGTAGGGACGACCCCGGTGAGGTTGAAACGGCCCTGGTGAGGCTCAGACGGCCCTGGTGAGGTTGAGACTACTCCAGTGAGGTTGGAACAAATAAAGGGGACCAGTATGGACTGATGAACAGGGGTAGATACAGAAGCAGAGCAACATTGAACAGAATGTTAAACTACAGTGGGAAGCCTGGGGAGGGTTGGGGGGGGGGATTAAGAGACCAACTGAAGGACTTATATGCATGCATATAAGATTAACCAATGGACACAAGACACGGGGCGGGGGGGGGGCGGGGGGTAGGGGCCGGGGGAATGTCAAGGGGGGGAAAAAAGGAGACATATGTAATACTCTTTGTAATACTTTAAGAAATAAAAATTATTAAAATAAAAAAAATAAATAAATAAAAAAAAAAAGCAGGGACAGGGGGGTGTTTGTTTCGAGGGAGACAGAATATACTAAAACCGCGGTTTACAAAGGGAGGCAGAAATAGGGAGGGGGGAATGGCAGTACCAAACAACTCATGCCAAGTCCACTGGCAGTGAGGGTTGTAGGTCCTGGCAAAGCCAGTCATTGAGCAGCCAAGGCCGCTGCCAGGACCTTGGAGCCTCCCTTGGACAGAGAGTGAGGCTGAGGAGGAGAGTGACTTGGACACGTTCCCCCTCTCTCCCCGGTGCCCACAACTGCTGGGGGGCGGCACCCAGATGTGTAGCCATGGATTTGAAGTGGGTTGCCAGAAACAAAGTTCGTGAAGAGCTCTGTGCCGTGCACATGGAATCTCATTAAAACTCAGACTTAGCACTACATGGCTCTGAGTTCTTGGATCAGGAACATGCCAAAGCACCAACAGCCTATCAGAACCGAGACAGCAGGAGAACGGGTACAAAAGAGAGGTTCTAGGACGGGGAATGTGTCTGTGGGATGCGTAGGTCATTAGTAAGGTTGTTTTTAATGTTTTATTAAGATAAATGAAAAGAGACATAAGATGAAGATAAATCAGAATTGTTTATGCAGAAATATGAGCAAAAAATCAGACACTTTGGTATGTTGAATTGATGGGATGATAAAGATTTTTGTCTGACCATTCAGACCTTGTATTTGTAGAAACTGCTAAATATTTCATTTTATGGTGTTTTTATCTGGAACCTTAACAGAATGAAGTTCTTGTGGAACAAATAGCGCACCAAGCTCTTTTAATGCAGCTTATTATGGAAATGGCCAAAAACTGTAATATGGATTCCAGAGGGTGTTTTTATTTATTTTTCCAGAAGGCCAAAAAAGATTCTTTTGAAGCGTTCAAAAATGCACTTGAAGCTTTCAAGTCAAGAGTCAGATTTTATTCCCAAACACCAAGTTTTCACCTATGAAGTACAGAACCATGTTCCTCATTTTGGTGGTGGGTCTATAGGCTATAGTATTTTATCAATACAGCTCTCTTCAGTTTAAATTCAGTAGTACATAAAGATGATGGTTAAGACTGCTGAGTCCAAGTGCTATTTTGTTATAAGAAAGGAATAATAAGATAAAGAATAAGAATGGCTATTTTCTTGCCATATTTATGGGTGCTACACTTTATTTTTGTTTGTTTTTTTATGGGAAAGGAGAAAAGAATGCTGAAACATTTTGTAAAAGTTTTTTATGTGCTGCTAGGTTTTTTTGTTCAACATTGCAAGAAGACAAACTGGACTTTTTTTTTACTTCTAAATTTGCATTTAATCTTATTGTTCTCAGTTTTAGAATCCAAGTATAAAAATCTACACAAATGGAATATGGACATCTGCTCCAGTCTCTGTTTATATAGCTATGTACATACCCTACTCCACAAAATGATTAAAGATAAAAATGTATTTGTAAACAAAACAACAGAAAACAAAATTGTAAAAAAACACAAACCAGAAAGCAAACAGTAAGATAGCAGTAGTAAGGCCTTACATATCAGCAATCACTCTAAATGTAAATAGATTAAATTTACCAGTTAGATGAAGCAGAGTAGCTGGATGGATAAAAAAGAACTATATTTGTTGCCTTCAAGAGATGCATTTCAGCTCTAAAGAAACACACGGGCTCAAAGTGAAGGGATAGAAAAAGATACTCCATGCAAATAGGAATAAAGAGAAAGTTGACTAGTCATCTGTGTATCAGGCAAAACAGGACTATTACATAACAAAAAAGATAACCTAGAAGAAATTGATAAATTCCTAGGAACACACAGCCTACCTAGACTGAATCAGGAAGAAATAGAAAATCTGAATAGACCAATAACAAGTAAGATTCGGTCAATAATAAAAAACTAACCAATCCCCAAAACCCCAGGGCCAGATGGCTTCACTGGTTAATTCAGCCAAATATTAATTAGTGCAGCGGTTCTCAACCTGTGGTTCGAGACCCCTTTGGCGGTCGAACGACCCTTTCACAGGGGTCACCTAAGACCATCCTGCGTATCAGATATTTACGTTACGATTCATAACAGTAGCAACATTACAGTTATGAAGTAGTAACGAAAATAATTTTATGGTTGGGTCACAACATAAGGAACTGTATTTAAAGGACCAGAAGGTTGAGAACCGCTGAATTAGTGTTTGGTAGAATTAGGGCCAAACCTTCTTAAACTCTTGCTAGATTTTGTAGAGGAAGGAATACTTCCACGCACACGAGATCAGCATTACCTTGATACCACGCCAGATAAGGACACTATAAGGAAAAGAAATTATAAACCAGTCTCTCATAAGCATAGATGCAAAAATTCTCAACCAAATATTAAGAAACCAAATTGAAGAACACATTAAAAGGATTATATACCATGAGCAAGTTGGATTTATTCCTGGGATGGAAGGGTGGTTTGACATACACAAATGAGTAAATGTGATACATTACACTAATAGAATGAAGGACAAAAATCACCTGGTCATTTTAATAGTTGAAAAAAAAAACTTTTCACTAAATACAATATTTTTTCATGATGAAAACCCTCAAAAGGAACATACTTCAACATCATAAAGGCTATATACGACAAACCCACAGCTAATATTGTATAGTCAAAAATGGAAAGCTTTTCTTCTAAAATTAGGAAAAAGACAAAACACCCACTGTTACCAATGTTATTCGATGTGATATTGGAAGTCTTAGCTAGAGTAATTAGGCAAGGCAAGAAAATAAAAGGTATCCAAATCGAAATGGAAGAAGTGAAATTCTCATTATTTGCAGATGATAGGATTTTGTATATAGAAATTCACAAAGACTCCATTAAAAAAATTGTAACTGATCAACAAATTCAGTAAAGTTGGTTCAGTAAGGGATATAAAATCAACATACGGAAGTCAGTTGAATTTCTATACACTAATAATAAAACACCTTCAAAAGAAATAAAACCATCTCATTTAAAACAGCATCAAAAACAATAAAAGATGTAGGAATAAATTGAGCCAAGGGAATGAAAGAACTGTACAACAAAAAATGACAGGACTTTGTTCAAAGAAATCAACAAAGGCACAAACAAATGGAAGGATATCGCAAGTTCAGGAATCAGAAAAATTAATATTGTGAAAATGTCAATACTACCCAAAGCCATTTATGGATGCAACACAACCCCTATCAAATGTGTATTGGCATTCTTCACAGAAATAGAAAAAAAAATCCTGAAATTTTGATGAACCACTAGAGATCTCAAATAGTCAAAGCAGTCCTAATATGGAAGAACAAAGCCAGAGGTGCCACACTTCATGATTTCAAACTGTACAGTGATTATATAGTGCTTAAAACACTATATTAGCATAAAAATAGGCAGACACCAATAAAACAGAATAGAAAGCCCAGAAATAAATTCCCACTTATACAGTCAACTAATATTCAACAATGGAGCCAAGAACACCTTTTGGAAAAGGATTGTCTATTTCACAAATGGTGCTGGGGAAAGTGGGTAACCACATGCAAAAACATGAAATTGGACCCATAACTTATGCCACTCACAAAAATGAATGCAGAATGGATCAAAGACCCAATACCATAAAACTTCTTGAAGAAAACATAGGGAAGAAGGTTCTCAACATTGATCCTGGCAATTATTTTTTGGATAAAACAACCTAACATAGAAGTGCTGTTGCTACAGTGGCAATTATATGACAATTTATAAATACTAGAGGCCCAGTGTGCAAAATTGTGCGAGGTACCCTGCCTTGTTCACAGCCCACCCACGCGGTGCTGTTGCCGCGTTTGCTGCCCACCTGCCTGCTGCCCCGCCATGCTCACAGCACCGCCCAGCCGCCCACTGCTGCTTGCCCCGCCCACCTGCCGCCTGCCTTGCTGCGATTGGAGCCTGTGGGCCACGGGGGAGGGACTGAGAGGTGCTCAATGCACCTCATGGTGACCAGTCATTTGGTCTTCCTGGTCATCACAGACACTGGCTTTTTATATATATAGATAGCAAAGTAACGTGTATTTTAAATTTATACAATGTTATATGTTAAATATATTTCAATAAAATAAACATACACACAAGTGTTAAGGACATACTTAACCGTACAATCCAACAGTCTCAATTCTAAGTACTTAGCCAGGTAAACTGAAAATGTAGGTTCTCATAAAAACTTGAGCTTGAGATTTCATAGCAGCCTTGCTCATAGCCTCCCCAAACCGGAATTAACCCAGATGTCCTTCAGCTGTTGAATGGATGTATTCACACAATGAAATACTCTCAGTACATAACAAAAAGAAAACACACTCCATGCCACAATGTGGATAAATCTTAAATTCCTTTTGCTAAGTGAAAGAAGACAGGACCAAGTATGTTACAATTCTGTCATGATGGTAAAACAGTGGTTGACAATGGTTGGGCTACAGGATTAACTACAAAGGGGCGATGTGAGTTTTTAGGATAAGGGAGCTCTGTATTGTGGCAATGGAGACACAACTTTTTGCATTTGTTGCAACGTATAGAACTGTACCCCCAAAGAGTGAATCTTACTCTGTACACATTTAAATAAATCAGGTGGTTGGAGGAACCCAAGTTGGAATACAGAATGTGGTAAACGATACTACTTTATGGAAGGGTTTGAAGAAAAGGTGCTGACTCAAGTAACTGGAAAAGTGGCTGAGGACCGTAAGGCTAAAGAGAAAAACTGTTTCAGCGAATGGTGAGGATGGACTAATGTTATACCAAGGATGGCATTTTGGAGTAGAATAAAAGGAGGATGGCAAAAACGAAAGCAAAAGACTAATACTTTCTCTGAAAAAAATTGTATAGACCAGGGGTGGGCAAACTTTTTGACTCGAGGGCCACAATGGGTTCTTAAACTCGACTGGAGGGCCGGAACAAAAGCATGGATGGAGTGTTTGTGTGAACTAATATAAATTCAAAGTAAACATCATTACACAAAAGGGTACGGTCTTTTTTTTTTTAGTTTTATTCATTTCAAACGGGCCGGATTCAGCCCGGGCTGTAGTTTGCCCACGGCTGGTATAGACTCTTGGCCAAATTCCCTCTTACCTGCCTTCTTGTTTGCATTTTACTTTGCAGATTAATTAACATAACCTGTGTGGCTAGTGATGTAAATTTACTACCTTTTACCTGTTCTTACTGCATTGCCTGAGAGAACTGAGCTGTGGCCCCTGTTTTCCTCCATGGCTTCCTATGGAAGTGAGTCGGTACATTATTTCTGGCTTTACTTGCTGTCTCTAAAATGCCAGCTCAGGGTGTTCTGGAATTTCTCGGGTATATCGTTAGAGGAGGAGGTACAGGAGAATGGCCAGAGCCTGGATTCATTGTATTTGGGGAAGGGTTCCAGTGATTGTTCAGGAAGTATTGAAAGGGACCCAACTGGACTCTATTTGCAGTAAGGATTAATGAAAATTATCTGAAATAAATATACCAAACACTAAAAATCACTTATCATATGTAAGTATCTTTTATCATTACATTTAAAAATGGATTTAAGATGTAAGCTGAGATTTTTTTAGTGTAGATTTCAACACCTTTTTTGTGCTTGTGCCAAGAACACAGTGTTCTGTTAAGTCATTCGGTGACGAAGATTGCTGGCTTCCTGCCAACCAGGGTCAAGCTCATTCGGATAAGTTTCAGTGTGGATTCTGAACAGAGTGGGGAATGCTCCTCTTGTCTGTGTGTTAGGTGGGTCTGGAGAATTAGTTGTTTTAAAAGAAGATTATTGATACTTTTAAGGCTTCACATACAAACAATGCTTTAATACTGATATCACCTTTCTTTCTGTTAACTGACTTTCCATTATTGAGTTGGTGAATTCCCACAGCTCTCCTAACCATGCCAGATGAGTGTATAAGTAGGCACCACATGGCCTCTGCAGTCTCATTTAAGATAGTACTCTGTACTGCTAAAGGAAACACATATTCAGTACTTTTCTCAGTCAGGTATGTAAATTAAAAATTGCAAAATGTGGCTTTAAAGTAAGAAAAACACAGTGTTAGAAGGATATAGACCTATATATACCTGTCTCCATCTTTAAATATTGTATTCATTCCTTTTTTCATTGGAATGAATGGTTCTTTCTTGGTCTCATTTTTCTTTTTTACCATCTTTCTTTCTCAGTCACAGAAATGCATTGACTCTGTTTATTCAAAATGCAGTAAGTACACAGAAAGCTAAGGTTCACACCAGTTTCGCCTGAATATTATACATAAACAACTTTTTCTAAAAAATATTTAATTTGCATATGTGTGAGTGAACAAATGTATCTTACCTTCTAACTAACTAGATGACTAGACCCCCAAGAAATAACCTTTTGTTTCTTATGCAGTGCAGTATGTAACCAAGGTGATTAAGTTTGTGTTCTAATGATGAAGGTTTTAAAAAGGCTTGCCTTAGTGTCTCTTGGAATATGTGATTTAGGCTAATGTCTGGTACTGTTTACTTTTCATGATTAATCACTGTATTTCTTATTCATTTATGCCTTTCTAGAATCTGGCAGGATGCCTTGGTCTTAGCTGCTCAGCATGTTCTTACAACCTGATCAATTAAATGGGTAATAGTCACAGGTCAGATTTCTGGGGATGGAGCATTTAGATCTGTGAACCTGTTTTATATCATAAAAAATAAATAAAACAAATAAATCACAAACATATGTTTTTATAGATGCTTATATAAAAAAGCTATAATGTAAACTTCCTTTGGGGCATTTTTCTCTGTGTTTTACTTTGGCTGGGCTTGAAACAAAGTTTGCATGGAAAAAACTTTTTTTTTAATCCCTTAAATCTTCCTTTGGCAAAAATACTCATTTATTGCACTTCCAAGGACCTCTAAACAATATTACATATTTTTAATATAGATTGAATATGCATGAATTTCTCAGAAAACCTTAGAATGTTAAACGCTGGAAGGAGTATACTTCTGCTTTTCTCTTTCCTCAAGAGGCATATTTTAATTGTTAGTTGAAAGTTGGATTTTGGGTGTTATGTCATCATAGCACTCTCTGCTTCCATAGTGCTCTTTGTCATATCTCCCAGTAATCATTGCCTTATATGCCTTTCTCCCCAACGAGACTGCAGATTTCTTCAGGGCCAGGATTATTATGAATGTGCGAGTGAATGAATGAATGAGTAAAGTAGAGACAACACATGCAGATGGATAGTGGCGGGGATTTTTTAAAAAACTGGTGGCAAAAACTCATCTACTCATGAATTAAATACCTTTATGTATGGTGAAAGCATAATCGAATATAACTAAACATTCAATTGTCATGAAAATAGAACTGGTGAAATTATATTTTTGATTCTATGTTTATTTCCTTAAATTTCTCAACTTTTATCAGACAGTTTGACACCTGTAATGTGGGTGACAGGACAAAGTTAAGGGATCAAAATTGCTGTTGTGGGAGCTTAACTTCAGTGACAGCTTCCTCAGAGTGTCCGTCTGGACTGAAGCTTTCACTTAAGTGGTTGAGAACACTTAACAAAATATGCATCATGATATAATCAAAAATTTCAACTGAGAAAAATCAAGTGGAGAAAGATTCTTTACTAAGAAATGAGTATGTAATAAGCATTCATGATCACATGAATTGGTCATTTGAAAACCTATTACCAGGATTTTATATGATAGTGAAATTTTAATTCGACTGCTCACTAACAAAGCTAATGTGTCCCTTGGGTTGAATATATGGGTATGATCTATATAATGTATATTTTCAGAAAATATTTTAATGAAAAACATTGAACAGACAACACATTTGTAGTGGGCAGAGGCAGGGAGGGGTTGCATATGATACCTAAAGTAAGACCAATAAAGGTTATTAATTATTGCATTATTTTCCACGAGAACAACAGTAAACCTACTTTTATATACATAAAGCCCTAGAAAAGTTTGGATGCTAAACTTCAGTTTTTAGTACAGTAATGACAGCTGCTATTTTGTGGGTTCCTACCTAATACGTGGGAGTGCTACAGAACGCATTTTCTCTTTCAGTTTCCACAGTGACCCTGTTGAAATGGGTATTACTGTCTTTATGTGGCCTATGGATAACTTGTCTGTTTTTCAAATTAAAAACCTGCCCAGCATTATTCCGCTGGTAAAGGGTAGATGAGGACATCGAATGGAATCTTTGAATTAGTTCATAAGAGAAGAAGAATTTTCTTGTATTCTGCTTGTCAGTTTGAGTACTCATGCAAAAAGTTTCAATTCTTGAATAAGTAGGAAATTAAGGACTAGGGGAAAGAGTGTTAATTTATTAACTAGGCTTATAAAGGAACACATTAAACTTTCTGTGCTAGCTTGCTTCTTGTTCATCTTTTCTTAGATTATTCCATCCAAATTTCTGGGCCTGGAGCATTTTGGTATTTGGATCTGAGGGAGAGAAAATGATTTCCCCATATTTCTACTTCTTAACGCCCACTCCCTAGCTACCTGTTAGAACTTGATGTGTTTATCTTGCCTCTGGGAGAGTCTGTTAGCATTCTGATCTGCTCAGTGTATATCTTGTAGTGTTTCAAGATACCCCATTAGGCCAAAGGATATCTACCTGAAAAAAGGACAGAGTGGAGAGGTGTAGGAAGGCTATGGAAGGAGGAAATTTACTTAAGTCAAACCTCTTTTATTTATCTTATTTTTACTTCCTTATTTTGCTTTGGATATGGGTTGCTTTTTAAAAAAAAAAATGTGGTATGATGGAACAAGATAGCATTTATTTTCCTTACCATTAAAATTTCTGGTTCTTTTTATTGAGCTGAAACTTTTATGAGGAAAGCTGAATGAATCTCAAACTAATTTTCATAAATATTTGCTTTAGTTTTTTGTTTTGTTTTTTTACTTATAAGAAAAATTCAAAGTCTAGAATTTGGAGTTCTGAAAAAAAGTGGAAGAGAAAAAATTAAGGAGAAAAGAAGGAAAGGAGATCTCTTCTGTCTTGATCATGTTGTATTTTAAAGCTTCATGCAGGTCAGTAAATTATATTAGAGAGTATTAAATATGCAAATGCTTTTATTCACGATGTCTAAGACATGGAGCAATTGAAGTGTCCCTTGATACATGATTGGATGAAGATGACATTTATACATAGAATACTACTCAGCTATAAGAAAAGATGAAATACTACTATTTGTGACAACATGGATGGATCTTGAGAATATCATGCTAAGTGAAATAAGTCAGACAGAAAAAGACAAGAACCATATATTTCACTCATGTGGGATATAAAACTGAAAGCAACAAACCCAAATAAGATAAATAAACAAAAAGTAATAGATACAAATAAGAGTATGGTGGTTGTTACCAGAGGGAAAGAGGAGTGGGGGAGGTAGTAAAGGGAAAAGGAGTCAAATATAAGGTGATGAAAGGAGATTTGACTTTGGGTGGTGAACACACAACGCAATACACAGATGATATATTATAGAATTGTACACTTGAAACCCATATAACTTTAATCAATGTCACCCAGTATATTTAATAAAATTCTAAAATATAGCCTGGCCAGTGTGGCTTAGAGGTTGAGCATAGGCTTATGAACCAGGAGGTCACATGCCTGGGATTTGGGCTCGATCCTCAGTAGGGGGTGGTCAGGAGGCAGCCAATCAATGATTCTCATTATTGGTGTTTCTATCTCTCCCTTCTTCTCTGAAATCAATAAAAAATAATACGTGTGTGTGTGTGTGTGTGTGTGTGTGAATATATATATACACACACACATATACATATAGTGGAACCTCAGTTCTTGCACTTAATTTGTTCTAGAAGGCTGTTTAAGAAGCGATTTGTTCGAAAATGCAATCATTTTTCCCCATTAGAAATAATGTAAATTGAATTAATCTGTTCCAGACCCCTGTGTTGTTCTCACAACTTTCTTTTTCATCTCGCTAACCTTCTTAGGACCCGTGGTAACTTGCTGTACGTATTTAATAATGAGCAGCAATAGACCTCCTCATGGGGCCACCGACCTGATGCCACATCCAGCCCCTCTGACAGAGGAGGGGTGGGATGGGGCCAGCAGGCCCTGCCAAAGGGGCAGGAGGGCCTTGCACAGGGTGGGTGTGGGTGCTGGGAGTCCCTCTGGGGTGTGGGTGTGGGGAGAAGTCACGGGGAGTGGGGTAAAATAAATAAATAGCAGCAACAGAAGCAAAATAGGAAAATATTCACAGCACAATTTCCTGAGATGTTAACAACATGAGGTTTATCGTAAACCGACTCATATACTCGAACATTGTCTCCTTGTCCCCTGAGAGATGCGTGACTGTCATACAGGTATCAGCATGAAAGGCTGGTCAGGTCAAGAACTGAAGTTTTGTTCGACAACCAAGACATGTTTTCTGTGAACAACTTGGTTGAGAACTGAATTGTTCAAGATGGGAGACGTTCTAGAACTGAGGTTTGAAAACACACACACACACACACACACATCTATCTATCTAGATCAGTGGTTCTCAACCTTTCTAATGCCGCGACCCTTTAATACAGTTCCTCATGTTGTGATGACCTTCAACCATAAAATTATTTTCGTTGCTACTTCATAACTGTGATTTTGCTACTGTTATGAATCGTAATGTAAGTATCTGATATGCAGGATGTATTTTCATTGTCACAAATTGAACATAATTAAAGCATAGTGATTAATCACAAAAACAATATGTAATTATATATGTGTTTTCCGATGGTCTTCGGCAACCCCTGTGAAAGGGTAATTCGATCCCCAAAGGGGTCGTGACCCACAGGTTGAGAACCGCTGATCTAGATAGATATATTTAACTGTAGTTTTAGGGGATTTATGAGTAGTTAGTCATTAAAATACCAGAGGCTTACACATATTTTATTCTGACAGTCTTTGTTCTCTAACCTATTAAGAGTTGCCATCATTATGAAATCCACTAACAGTAAATTGGACTTCGGCAGACCATTTTATTCTTTTAATTTTAAATAAAATATTGAGAATCTATTCAACCCCCTCCACCCACCCCCCCAAATAACTGTATGCCAAAAGTGACAGGTTTACAATGTATACTCACTCCTGAATTTGTGTTATTTTCATATGTGGCAGGAGACAGGACCTAACATAGATTTTCTCAATTTAAAATTAAGACGTGAGGCTAAGCTCTCCCTATACCTACCCCATACTAGTCTTATGAATAGAAAAATGATTAAATAAGTTCACATCTTTTAGTAGTTGTTGCTAAACATGGAATGGCATTCATTGGCTTAGATTGTTTAACAAGAATTTGTTTCTCAGTTCAAGAGCGCTATCTGACCCTTAATATTACGTTAGTGGGAAAAATCTAAAGGTTTTGTTTTCATAGAACATGTTTCTTTTTATGTGTTTCAGTCCTGCCCATGGATATTTACATTGAAGAAGTTAAAATGTAGGATACATATACACCCACAGCCATACACACATATCTTACAGAATTTTCTCTGCAGTGTTAAGTCAGTCACAATAAAATTTCTGTTTAGCTGGAGGTAATTAGAGTTAACATTTTTATATAATTTATTTTCATTTTAAGAAACTAACTATAGTGTGACTGGGATTTCATAGACATATGTGATGAGAATGAGTCATAGAAGTCTCAGACCCTTTTACTTTTACAAATTTTTAGTACATTTCTATTTTATATTATTCACTTTTTTTTTTTTAATATATTTTATTGATTTTTTTACAGAGAGGAAGGGAGAGGGATAGAGAGTCAGAAACATCGATGAGAGAGAGACATCGATCAGCCGCCTCCTGCACACTCCTCACTGGGGATGTGCCCGCAACCAAGGTACATGCCCTTGACTGGAATCGAACCTGGGACCCTTGAGTCCGCAGGCCGACGCTCTATCCACTGAGCCAAACCAGCCCCGGCTTATATTATTCACTCTTCCTCTTCCTCTCCTCTCTCTTCCACTCTCTCTCTAAAAGTCAATAAACAAATATTTAGCACTGGTCATTGTATTGTGATTGTAATAAAAAGCCCCTGTCTTTTAGGGAAAAAAATCTCTGTAGGGCCAAAAATAAAAACAAAAACTTGTCCCCTGGTTGCCACGCTGTATCCTGTGCTTTTAAGGATCAGAATTGTTTTTGGAATTGCAAACAGTAGCTTTGGTGCTGTTCGCATTCATGATAGGTTAAGACTCTGATTCAACCAACATTGATTTAGTGTTTATAGTGATCACATTATTTCACGTATTTGCTTAAATGCTATCGTACTTTTTAATATTAAAAATAAGTGATAATAAAAAAATAAAATAAAAAATAAGCGATAAATGATACTGATGAAACATAAAAATATACAACTGATAAATGTATTAATTACATAAAAGGAGGTACCCAAAATACTAGTATTGTAACCTCGAGTAGGTTCTTAAGCTCTCTGACTTCAGTTTTTCATTCCTAAAATGGAGAGAGTAGTATCTATTACAGTTTGTTGTCAAGTTCAAGTACGACCATGTGAGGATGAAAGTTTTTTGTAAATGGTAAAGTACTGTATGAATTTGTCATGTCAATAAATCATCTACACTAATAAAAGAGAAACATGGTAATTGGCATACGACCGCTACCCTTTTCATTGGCTAATCAGTGAGTATATGCAAATTAACTGTCAGCCAAGATGGCAGCCGGCAGCCAGGCACTGAAGCGAGCATGAGGCTTGCTTGCTGCGGACTCCAACGTTCCCTGCCTCACTTGCAGGCCTCTCAGTTGCAACTCTCAGCAACTATGTACTATGTTGCAAATAAGAAGGTAAACAAAAGCCCAGAAACCAGCTGGACTGAAATCCAGCCGGACCGAAACATTGTATCAATGTTTTCAGCAGCAAGGCCTCAGAGCTAAAGCTGGCCCGGAATAAAAAAAAAAAAAGAAAAGAAAACAAGGAGCGGTTCGGAGCTTCAGTCACTCACTTCAGGAAAACAGCCCTCAGCCCCTCACCCAGACTGGCCAGGCACCCCAGTGGGGACCCCCACCCTGATCCAGGACACCCTTCAGGGCAAACCAGCCAGCCCCCACCTGTGCACCAGGCCTCTATTCTATGTAGTAAAAGGATAATATGCCTCCCAGCACCGAGATCAGCGGAGCAGCGAGGCTCCTGGCACCTGGATCAGTGTGACAGGGGGCAGCGCCCAAACCCCCCCTGATCGCCCTGCGGCTCTGTGTGTGACGGGGGGGGCGGAGGGCACAACCTCCCTATCTGCCCTGCTCTGTTTGTGACAGGGGAAGGCGCCCCAACCCCCTGATCAGCCCTGCTCTGTGCCTGATAGGGGGGAGCTCCCCAATCCCTAATTGCCCTGTGGCTCTGTGTTTGACAGGGTGCAGCACGCCAACCTCCTGATCGGCCCTGCTCTGTGTGTGACAGGGTGCGGCGCCCCAACCCCCCCACCCCCCCCACGGGCCCTGCTCTGTGTGTGAAAGGGTAGAGCCATAACCTCTCCATCGGCCCTGCCCCGAGTGTGACAGTGGTGGCGCCCCAACCCCCTGATCGGTTCTGCTCTGTGGGTGATAGAGGGTGGTGCCCCAACCCCCCTCCATGGGCCTTGCTCTGTGTGTGACAGGGTAGAGCCATAACCTCCCCATTGGCCCTGCCCTGAGTGTGACAGGGTGCAGCGCCCCAACCCCCTGATCCACCCTGCTCTGTGCATGACGGGGCGGCGCCCCAACTCCCCAATCGACCCTGCTCTGAGCCTGACCAGGGGCTGCACTTAGGGATTGGGCCTGCCCTCTGCCACCCGGGAGCAGGCCTAAGCCAGCAGGTTGTTATCTCCCAAGGGGTCCCAAACTGTGAGAGGGCACAGGTCAGGCTGGGAGACCCCCCTACCCCCCTCCAAGTGCACAAATTTTTGTGCACCTGGCCTCTAGTCCTACATAATAAAGAGGTAATATGCAAATTAATCCTCATGCCCTCACAAGATGGCTGAGATGTTAACAACCAGGCCGATAGGGGGGTTAGTGCGGGATGACCAAATGATTGAACAAGCAGGCTGGGTGGGGCGACCAGGCCAGCGGGGGGGGGGGGGGGGGGGGGCAGTTGGGGGTGACCAGGCCAGCAGAGGTGGTCAGTTGGGGCAACCAGGCCAGGGGGGGGGGGGCAGTTAGGGGAGACCAGGCCAGCAGAGGAGGTCAGTTGGGGGTGACCAGGTCGGCAGGGGGACAGTAAGGGGTGATCAGGCCAGTGGGGGGGGGGGCAGTTAGGAGCAACCAGGTCAGCAGGGAGGGGGCAGTTAGGGGCGATCAGGCCGGCACGCAGAGGCAGTGAGGGGCGATCAGGCCGGCAGGGGGACAGTTAGGGGCAACCAGGCAGGCAGGCAGGTGAGCAATTAGGAGCCAGCGGTCCAGGATCGTGAGAGGGATGTCTGACTGCCGGTTTAGGTCCAATCCCCAGGATCGGGCCTAAACCGGCAGTCAGATATCCCCCGAGGGATCCCGGATTGGAGAGGGTGCAGGCTGGGCTGAGGGGACCCCCCTTCCCGTGCACAAATTTCATGCATTGGGCCTCTAATTTTATTAATAATTGAGCTTGGTGTGTAGTGCGTTCCTTCCATCCATCTATTAGTAAGGAGGAAACAAGATGAGCGTACCTTGATCGTGGTTTTTGGATCTGATGAACATACTCTGGATCCCAGAATGGGCCTGCTTACAGTCCCCTGTCCTTATTTGGGGAGGCTGTTATCCCAGGAGAGGTTATAAGTTTGAACTGGATAAGTCTGTGTTAGGCCGACAGGAATCAAAGCTTAATATTCAGATGTGAGTTCTACACAGAGCAGTGATTCTCCAAGGGAGGTTCCTTGGAGAAGGGATCAATCAGAAATAGTAGCACTTCCTGGGAACTTGTTAGAAATGCAAGTTCTTGGGCCTGCTGCAGACCTCCAAATCAAACTCTGGAGGTGGGGCCAAGTCATCCTTGTTTTAATAAGCTCTGCAGGTGATTCTGTGATTTGAGAGTTGTTGAGATAGCGAATGATACTGAGGAGCAGGAATGTCTAGGAGAGTGGCCTTGGAGCTGCATGTTAGGGGCTGATTAGGACCTCAGAGCCCGTGAGCTCAGGTAAGGGCAGGAACACTAGCCTGAGGCCAGGTTTTATTTAATTGCCTTAACATGGTCAGAGAGAGCAGGAATCCTCAGTCATCAGGGACACAGCTGCTCCTAGACTGCCCTTTGGTGCAGTTGCCTAGCCATAAGTGCTACATGCCTCACAGGCTTCTCGACAATCTCAGGTCAAGGTCTTGGAGTAGCCAGAGTGAATTGACGAGCATGTTGGCCGGTGTAGCAGTGTGAGCATAGCTACTAAGCCCAATAGATGTGGAAGTTGAGTGCTGTGGGGGCAGTGCAGGATGAGTGTGTGCATGTGTGTGTGTGCATGTATGTTCACACAGCAGGGCAGGTAGTAGTGCATGCTCCCATGAGGTTGGCATGGTAGAGGCCTGTGGGGCTGTGCCTGAGAGGCTCTGAGGTGAGCTGGCCTGCCTGTCTTGTATGGTGCTGACGATCACTTGTATCATTTTTAAAGACCCAGGGTGATCTTGATGTGCAGTCAAAACCACCCGTTACCATGGGAGTCTGATTGCTAGGTCTTCCTCTGTGCCCTGTGGTCTGCAAGGCTGCCTGGAGCACATCTCACTCTGCATAGTGCAGAGGCTTAACCCCATCACAAGCATTTCCTCCCATTGCTCTTTGACCGCACATCTTTCCATGTCAGTCATATCAGATTTCTACTACTTCTAGAATATACTTTCTGTGTTTCTCTCTCTCTTTTTTTTAAGTGAAATAAATTAGGTATACAAAAATGTAAAGAAAAATTAATATACACCCATAAATCTATACAGCCTGAAAAATAAAACAGTACTGGGAGAATTCAGGCCCTTTCCACCATTTTCGTCTGTGTTCTCTTTTTCTGGCCAGGATCACTCATATGCTAGATTAAAGCTCTTAACAAAATCCTGTTCCACCTTCAGGTTTACATATCCCCTTCTGTCAAGTGATCTGACAAAGCAGTGCGTTTGTGAGGGGTGTGGCTAATTCATGTGGCAAAAATATCTCTGAAGGGATTCAGAGGCATAGAAATGATAGTTGTTGTCGTTTATTTAGGTAGAAGAATATTTCAGATTCTTCCATTTCTTGGTTTCCCTTCTTTTCACATCCACTGCTCCAGCCTCCGGTAGTGAACTCTGAAGGAAGAAGCTACTTTCCATGCTCATGTTTGGAAGCATAATAGACATGTATGTTACTGAAATGATACTTTAAAAGCACAACCACTTTCAGAAGAGCAGAAACATGCCCTGTGCTGCATTTCAGTGTAGGGGTCACAGAGCTCATGTTTAGTCAAGAGGGCTTGGCAGCACCCTGCCAGCTTGCTTTCTAGGCGGTCATTCTCTCTCCTCTCCCTCCCCACCCCCAGTTTCTTGTTTCTTCCCCCTCCCCCTCCCTCTCCCTCCCATCCCGCTTTCTTGCTCTAGTGAGTGAAAGGAAAATCACTCTCTTCCAACAAAGTTCTGCAAGCTATTTTGGGGACATAAAGGAAGACCGCTGATGTGCCTGTAAAGTCTACTGCATTCATTTGAAGTTAGGAATCTGTTTTAAATACACTTGGATCATTGTTTCAAAAGAGAACATGGAGAAGGGGGAATAAGCTCTCTGTGTTCAGTTATTGCCCCTATACTGGTAAAAGTATTATTCTTCAGTTAATCTATAATAATAAAGGCATAATATGCTAATTAGACCGGACAGCTGAATGACCTTCCGGATGTCATTCCAGATGTCCTTCTGGATGAAGCCGCTGTGGCGGGGGCAAGGCAAAGACGGTTAGGGGTGATCAGGTAGGCAGGTGAGCAGTTAGGGGTGATCAGGCAGGTAGGCAGAGTGGTTAGGGGCAATCAGGCAGGCAGGCGAGTGGTTAGGGGTGAGCAGGCAGGAAGGCGAGTGGTTAGGGGTGATCAGGCAGGCAAGCAGAGTGGTTAAGGATGATGAGGCAGGCAGGTGAGCAGTTAAGGGTGATGAGGCAGGCAAGCAGAGGCGGTTAGGGGCAAGATAAGGATAACATCAGGTGGTATTGGTACAGAGGACCTTGAAGCAGATTGTGGGATGAGAGTGAATAGAAAAACCTTTGTGGAGCTTGACCATTCAAGGCTAGGGTGTGTGTGACTGAGAGAGCAGCTCAGCAGAGGCCCAAGGCTGGGACTGGAAAGGTGAGGTGCCTAAATAGCTGATAGTGTGGCATTGTTAGTGGCAGTGTTAGACCTCGGTTCTTGTATTTGGCTGAGAAAGAACTCAGAACCAGGAAGAAGTTTATTTAGCCTTTGGGAAAAAAAAGCCACAAAGGCTAAAGAAGTGAGCCAACTGGGCTGCATGGACTAAAGAAACAAGTTACAGAGGCAGAAGAAGGGCCGTGGGAGCTTAAGAGAAAGCAAGCAAAGGATATTCTCCTACGGAAAGAAGGCAGGGACAGGGCCATTGTGCTCTGGAGAGAGAGCTGGTCCACTGGGTCCTGTGCCTTAAGGATTTTTTAATCTGTTTTCTGAAGAGGTCCCGGGAGGATCTTAATATAATATTCATCAGCTTCCAGATGTAGTCTTTCAGAGTCGTGGTCTCTGCTGATTGGTTGATGCTAGGGTAGGGAGTCATTAGTCTTTGCATTTGGTCCTGATGTCCGCCATGGAGTGGCTTCATCTGGTTTTGCTGCTTTTCTGGGCCTGCAGCTGAAACAACTAAGGCTAGATGTTATCTCTAGTTTGAGGGAAATTATCTCTGTGGTCAGCAAACCTGAGACTTTGTTCCTAAGATTATGCTGATCAAACCCTATTGTCCTGAGGGCTTAATGCTCCAGGGAGTGGTTGTGCAAGGGAGAGATAGGGGTGTGTCAGGGTTCTGGGTGGGGCCAGTTTGAATCAGCTGTCTGTCTCAGTTTCTCCATTCCATTTGTCAGGGAATGTTCCCGACTTCTTACTCTCCTGCCTCAGTGTGGAATTGAATGATGGGGTTTGAAGTATGAGTGTGGGGCCCAGGGAAGAGCTGAGTGTTGGCCTTGAGTGCTGGGGTGAGGAGTTCGGATATCAGTGACCGAGTGCAGTATTGGTGTTTATTGGTAGGCATGTGAGGGATGGGGCTAGTGTGCGCATGGACAGAAAGAAGAAAGTGGCAGGCAGGTCAGGTGAGGACACCAGTTGTTTCTAATGATCCTGTTCTAGACACAAAGTATGCTGGAGAATGAAGAGGAGGGTGAGTTAAGATTTATTGATATTTCAGTTTGATGTCAAAGAGATCATAGAGGTAAAAATAAAATAATCATGCTAAAGCTGAGATTCTGGAGTGCTGACTGCCTGGTGATTCGAGAAAGGGATACCTCTGAAGGTGAATGTCATTAGTTCAGTTGTATCATGTGAGGTTGAGTGAGCTATTCAAATCTAAATGTGTTTTAGTCATTTGTAAAAATGAGTAGATTAAGGATAAAAGGGCGGGAGGCATAAATTTGAGAGTAGTCTGAAATTTTTTGGTTATTGCAATGTCAGGATTGAAAAATAAAATTCTTATATAGAGAAAACCCAAGTGCCCTATTTGTAATTAATGCCATAAAATTCTTTCTTGATGCCAAGTATTATTTTTGCTATCAGAGAAATGTGTGGATGGTCTTTCTCCGTTGCTAGTGGGAGTGGGGTCCTTATATCTCGAGAAAAAGAGTTTTCTGAGACTCGCATGGGAGGATGAGTGATCTTTATTTGTGTGGAATTACATCTCCACGTTTGCAAAGTCACATTTTACTTAATCCAGTCCTGGAAGATGTGCAACTGGGTCTGGTTTAGCATTGTGTGTGGGGCCCACATGGCTCTGGGCCAAGTGGGTGAATGCAGGAATGTGAGAGCTCTGCAAGCCAGGAGTCAAGCCCAAGTAAATAAGAGAGCCTAGAGCAGGGGTGGGCAACCCCTGGCACGCCAGTAACTTTTGCTGGCACGCAAAACCCTCTCTTATAATCTTCCATTTACAGTTTTTTCTTAATATCGACTTTTTTATTTTTCAGATAAATTCAGTGTAGGTGCATCTTAGATAAATAAATAATTTTACATAACAAGTTATCTTAAAGACCATAGACATGGATTGATGAGAGAGGGGAAGAGCAATTTCTATGCCTCTGCCTTAACTCTCCCTGCCTTCCTAGATCCGACCAGTGTTTTGGTTTCATCCATATACGCTTGTGAATCTTTGTTCTCAGTGATGAATTTTGTTAAGTCTCGTAATAGGAGTAGCCTGACGGATGAAAGTAGTAGCTCATGCGTATCTCTGAAGGTCACGAAATATAAACCTGATATAAAATCTGTCATCAGTGACGCAGCAGCAAAAGTCCCACTGATAATATCAAGCGGAGTCATAAAGTTTTCTGTCGGACTATCAGTGTACATGTATACATTAAAAAAATAAATGTATTTTCATCATCATATACTGTGTTTTTGTTGCTGGAATGGATTTTATTATTTCTTCAAGGTTCTTCACGTATGTACACCTTAAGAGATATCAAGTAGGCGTAACATGTTCTCAAAAAATTAGGGTTGGCACGCAGAAGAATTTTGAGTCAGAGATTTTGCTGGTTTTGGCACGCGCTCACAAAAAGGTTGCCCACCCCTGGCCTAGAGTGAGAGTGCCTTTGTTTAGGAGATTAAATATCTCAAATTCCGCGCCTTCGCAGTGGCTACGCCTATTCTGGCCAATGACCTGTTTCTAGATGTGACTGACTGGCAAGAACCTTCCCTATTTCACCTAGACCTTACTGGGCATGGGTTTCTTCTCTCCCTGTCTGGTGGCTTTCTGGGGAATGTTAAAATGCAGCTTCCTGGCAAAGCTGCACAAATGGCATGCCTATACTATTTGACTTTCCCTTTGCTCCTTTCCAGTTACTCATAACTAGGTTAAATTACAGGTATCATTTTGATGCCAAGTTTTTTTGTTTTCTGTATCAATTGTGGTAGATGAAATTCTAAATTGACCCCCAACATCCTTACTCCCTGTTGTACCTGCATAATACCTGAAACTGCCACCGATGGAGTTTATTCCTATGATTAGGTTTTGTTATATAGCACAGTGGACTTTCAGCAGAGTTGACCCTCAATAGGCCTGACCTATCCATATGCCCTTTAAATTTATATCTAGAGTTCAGGGCCTGAGGAAGTCAGAGTTGGAACAAGAGAAGGATTTATGTGCTGTTGCTGGTTTAAAGTTGGAAGGGGTCACAGAGCAAGGAATATGGTGCATGTGGGAGCTCAAAACAGATTCTGTCCAACAGCCAGCAAGGAACTGGAGACCTCAGTCATTAAATCTCAGGAACTGAGTTCTGCCAGCGAGAAGAATGAGCTTATCATCGGATTTTTCTCCAGAGCCTCTAGAGAACTGAGCTCAGCGAATACCTTGATTTCAGCTTTGTGATACCCTGAGCAGAGGATTCAGTTAAAATGTGCAAGCCTTCCAGCCTATGGAACTAGGTATGAGCTATTAAATGAGTATGGCTATAAGCCACTGAGTTTGTGGTATTTGTTACACAGCAATAGAAAACTAATACAAAGTTTGTGAACAGCAAGCAGTTGAAGGGTACAGTAGAGTATCTTTTCATAGCACTTAGTGTACTGTGTTGTAACAGATTATTCGCTTACCATAAGTAGCCTGAATCTTACTTCATGTTGTAGTGGCATCATCAACAGAGTACTTGGTATTCAGCAACTATTTGTTCAGTGAAGGAAGGTAAGGATTTATGAAGTGCTAGTTGGTGAAAAAAAGGCAGCTGAAGAAAAACAGGGAAGGACAGAAGATGCAGATCATAACACAGTAACTCAAAAGCCAAATTAGAAATCGTAGGATGATGGATATTAGTGGTTGTTAACAGAGTCAGGAGTTGAAAAGTCAAAATGAAGATTTTGCCAGGGAAATCCCACTCCTGAGGGCAGATTGTTAAGAGTAAAATAGTGACCATTAAGACAAGATTTGAGTAATGAAAAACAGATCCTGGTGCCTCACATTGTCTTGCAAAAGTTAACATGCTGTGTGTCTTAATATAATGAGAAAAGTGGTTTCCATACACCAAGAAGAATTGTTAATATTCTCCTTTTTGTTTATACCACTGTTAAACATATACAAAGCCTACTATTGACTAAAAACATATATGCAGTACTCGGTTTCCTGTTTAATGGTCGAAAAGGCCTGTTCTGTGAATATTTGTAAGCATTAGGGAAAGAATTCTGGGCATGATAAAAAAATTAAAAAGGTGGGATCATAAATTCCTATTAAGTTTCTAATGTCATTAGATGAAGGTGATAGAAACAACTTCTACCAGAGATTCCTTAGGCCTTATTATGAAAGTTGCATTAAACTAAAAATGATAGCTTGGGCTATATCATGTAATGCCAGAGAACTGACTGATTATGTGTTTTCTTTAACTAGAATATATTTTGTGGGCATGGAAATAAGCAAACTTTAGAAGTTAGCCATTTATTATATAGAGACTTGAAACTTGTTGGGGGATGGATTTGTATATGAATCCATCCCCCATAAAGGACATTGCAGGGCATCATAAAATTAAGACAGATTTGACCACGATTCTATAGGATGTAGGAAGTTACATATGAGTGATAGTGTTTTTTCTCTACCCCTTTAAATTGATGCCACTATTAGATATTTTGCAAAAAAAAAAGGTTTCTGCAAGGAATAGAGGAGAGAGGCAGCCCCTAACGGAAGGACTGTTGACATGATTTGACTTTGGTGTGTGAGCTTCTACCCCAGCCTGCATTGGCAAAGTTTCAAATTTATAATCAGTGCTAACCTAAATACTACTTAATGTTTTAACTATATTTGAGACTATTCAGTATTTCTCAAGTTTTAAGACACCTAATTCTCTCTCTTGACTTCCTCTTCATCTTAGAAACTGCAATTTCCTTTGCAGGAACAACTTCCTGCTGAGTGCCGCTCTCTTCGGCCACTTCTGTATTGGATGCCCTGGGTTTTTACCTAAAGCCATAAATTCATTGCAACATTGGGCCATTTCATCACCCTATGAATTGAGAAAGTCTAGCAGGAAATCACAAGTGGACTGTTCCAGACACAAGCCTCATGTTTCTTGGTTGCTGTGTCATGATAGGCAGTTGGTGTTCATAATGGCAGTTATGAAGAGGACACTTTGTAGAAAAAACTTCTTCTGTAGGGATATATTCGAGTCTAATAATCTGGAGAACAAGGTACATGTAGAAAAAATATTTTCACGATAGTCTGAAAAGGACCCTATCAGCCAGTACTGTTTTTCCTTATGGTCATATTAAGTTCATTAATTTCCAACAGTGACTTTTTTGGTTTGTCTGTTTGTTTTTGTTTTTTAAAATGTTTTGTGTTCTGGTCCCCCGTCACTCCATTTAACAGAATGGAAAGAAATCTCCATTTGTTTTTCCTTCCAGTCTCTCCCGCGTTCTGCTCTGCAAATCTGTTATATACTGCTAAACTCATCTTTTCTGTTCAAGAACAGATATCATGATCATTATTTCCTGAAAAGATGGCTTCCTAGACATAACAATAGGTCAGAACCTATCACGTCAATAGTATCTATAAATTTTTGTTGTCTCCAGGAGGGTCTTTTTATGTGTGTGACATCTAATGCAGACAGAAATCTGTCTGCTCTCCTCGCAAAACAGAAGGAACATTTTGGTTTCCTCCTCTATCAACTGTAGTAGTGGTGCAAAGTGCATGTCCCCTTTGTGGCTGTTTAGATGAAGCAGTTGCCCCTAGGGCTCCCATCATATAAAGGAAAGGTATATTGGGGAACATTATTTTTCTGCTATTGTTTTTTAAGATCACGTAAAGAGAAGTTTTCATAAGAAATATGTTTAGAATTTATTTACTTCATATTCTCCCTTACAGTAAATTTGTTTATGCCAATCTATATTCTTAGAGCCATGCATACATAAACCAATTGAAGCTTTCAAGGCGTTCACAGTCTCAAAGAATGGATAGACAGATATACAAATAGTTGTAGTACATAGAAATTCAATAATAGAAATGGGTACAATATCTGCTGGTGACAAGAAGAAAAGCCCTCTTTAACATCTAGTAGATATATGGTAAAGCAAGTATAGGAAAATATTAAGTGGTAGAATCTAGATAGTGGATATAGGGGTGCTTGCTGTAAAATTCACTCATAATAAAATGTTGGGTGTGAAAAGGAAGTCTTTATAGATGTAGGATGTTTGAACAAAGTCTTCAACACTGAATATGAGTTTGCCAAGTAGGCAAGAAGAAGGAAGGGCATTTTAGGAAAAGAAATAGTGTGTAAAAAGAAAAAACAAAAAAGAAAGAAAAACCAACATTTTGGGAAAAATTTAATAATTTGGTATAGCTGAGTTAGTCTTTTAGGAAAGACTTCTATGGAAGAACAATAGGTACTGCGATTGGAGAATTAAGATCATGAGGGACTTGAATGTCAAACTCTTTGCTTTTTATTTATTCTTACAAAAAATAGGGAGAGTTCTCCCATATTAAATAAAATAAAACTTACATCTTTCTTGACTACACTTACACTGCAGCTTCTGCCTTATCTATTCCCCAGCCTGTGTGAAGCAGAATTCCTCGAGACACATCCTTAACCAGTTAATGCCACGCGTCCAAAACAGAAACCATCCCCACTGTGTCTATAGACGCTAATGGCCTACAAAGGGTTAAGTCTCTACTGTCTCTCTCCCATCTCCAGTCCAACGTCTGCCACTCTCCTCCCATGGGTGCTGCTCTCCAAGGCCACAAACGACCTACAGGCAAACTCTCCGTCTCTATTCTACATGGCTGATCAGCAGCACTGGCACTACTGGTCATGTGTTCCTCCTTAAAAATAGCAATCAGACTTTTTTTTTAAGGGAAGAGAATGAAAATCATGCTGCGTCATGGAACTGTTTTATTTCAATTATAGACCTGTGAGTATTGCTGGGTGAAATCGTGATCAAAGAAGTTTGAAAACTGTGATAACATATGGGTTCAGATGGGCCAGGTTGGAGTCCCAGCCGTCATTATTTTGTACTTGGGAACAAATTACTTAACCTTCTCAGGCTTTCTGTATGAAGTGAGTATAAAAATACCTATCTAGCCCTGACCAGTTTGGCTCAGTGGATAGAGCGTCGGCCTGCAGACTGAAGGGTCCCAGGTTCGATTCCCGTCAAGGGCATGTACCTTGGTTGCGGGCACATACCCAGTGGGGAGTGTGCAGGAGGCAGCTGATTGATGTTTCTCTCTCATCGATGTTTCCAACTCTATTCCTCTCCCTTCCTCTCTGTAAAAAATCAATAAAATATATTTTTAAAAAACCACCTATCTTGTAGGGCTATAGTAACAATTAAAAGGCATCATGAAAATAAAGCCTCTCGTACACAGTAGCTTGCTTAAAAAAAAAAAGCTAGGGAGAACTTACTAAAAACTAGAGGCCTGGTGCATGTATTCATGCACCAGTGGGGTCCCTAGTCTTGGCCTGCGGGGATCGGGCCAAAACCGGCTCTCCAACATCCCCCAAGAGGTCCCGGATTGCAAGAGGGTGCAGGCCAGGCCGAGGGGCCCTGCCAGTGCACGATTGGGGCTGGGGAGGGACCCCAAGAGGGCCCCAGGGCATGTCTGGCTTGTCTCACCCAATCCCGATCAGCCAGACCCCAGCAGCAAGTTAATCTACCAATCAGAGCATCTGCCCCTGGTGGTCAGTGTGTGTCACAGAAACTGGTCGAATGGTTGGACACTTAGCATATTAGGCTTTTATTATATAGGATGGCTAGGTCCTACCGGGTGGTTGGAAATCCTCAGCCTGGAACTCTGGGATGTGGTAGTGACCTTTTTATCCTGACTGCTGGTATCATTTGCCTTCTAGCTCTGCCATACTGACTACATCACAGCTCCTTAAACAGAGCAGGATCTTTATTTCTTCATATTTTTGTCCTGGTTGTTGCCTTTGCTTAGAGTGCCCTCTTCTCAACCTCTGTCCCACTTGTGAAATACCGACTTATTTTCAAGTCACCCATTCTAGGGAGACTTTTTCATCAATGTACCTTGTCCATAACCTTGGCCCTTGTATCCCTATGAATCCTCCCATGCCCCACATATATTCCTTCTATATTGTAACAATGTGTGTGTGTGTGTGTGGTTTTCTGATTTCCCCTTATTCTTTTGGTTGGCATTATTTTCTGGACAGAGCCTGGAATAGTGTGTGGAGAATGCTATGTAAGTAGTGTGGCTTGCTGAGATTATCCCTGTTGTGTGACTCTGGACCACTGTATTTAAATCATTTAATCTTCCTCTGTATCAGTTTATCTAGTTTGTCTTCATTTATCTTTTTTTTTAAAAATATATTTTTATTGATTTCAGAGAGGAAAGGAGAGGGAGAGAGAGACAGAAACATCAGTGATGAGAATCATTGATCGGTTGCCTCCTGCACGCCCCCCACTGGGGATCGAGCCTGCAACCTGGGCATGTGCCCTTGACTGGAATTGAACCTGGGACCCTTCAGTCCACAGGCCGACGCTCTAGCCACTGAGGCAAACCAGAGAGGGCATTGCCTTCATTTATCTTAAAGAAATTTTGTGAGGATTTTTAAAAGGGTTAGGGTTGTCTTCTGGTGTTGAGCTGTATGAGTTCTTCATATATTTTGGAAATTACCCTTTATCAGATGTATCATTGGCAAATATGTTCTCCTATACAATGGGTCCCCTTTTGGTTTTGTTGATGGTTTCTTTTTCTGGGTAGAAGCTTTTTAGTTTGATGTTTTCCCATTTGGTTATTTTAATCTTTCTTCCTCTTGCCCTAATAGTGGTCGGCAAACTGTGGCTCGCAAGCCACATGCGGCTCTTTGGTCCCTTGAGTGTGGCTCTTCCACAAAATACCGACTTCTGCGCATGGGTCATGAAGTTTCAGTCGTACTGTACATGTGCGCCCGCATGTGGTATTTTGTGGAAGAGCCACACTGAAGGGGCCAAAGAGCCGCATGTGGCTCACAAGCCGCAGTTTGCCGACCACAGCCCTAGGAGATGTACCAGCAAAAGTACTGCTATGTGAGATGTGTGGAATTTTACTTGCCAATATGTTCTAGGATTTTTATTATTTTGTGACTTCAGTTTAAGTCTTTAATTCATTTTGAGTTTATTCTTGTGTGTGATGTAAGTTAGTAATCTAGTTTAATTTTTCTGCATGTACCTGTCCAATTTTCCTAGCACCATTTACTGCTCTTGCCTCCTTTGTCAAATATTAATTGACCGTAAAGGCATGCGTTGGTTTCTGGGCTCTCTGTTGTGTTCCATTGGTCTGTATGCCTGTTCTTATACCAGTACCAGCTTGGCCTCTGGCCAATCTGCTCTTCTCCACAGGGCTCAGCGCTGCTTGGTGAACTTTGACCCAGGAGGTTCCTTTTTGAGCCTTGTCATTTCTCTTTTTTCCCTTTCTCTTAAGATGCCTTTGCCATGCTGTTTTTTATTTTCTCCTGGGGCTTTGGACGTTATGTGGTGAAGTGGTGCTTCGTGAACCCACATTGATAGAACTTGAGTTCTGTTGTTCTCATCAGGCTGGAATTTGAGGTTGGAAACATATTTAGTTCAGGAAAGACAAGCCATGTGGTTTGCAGAGGTGTACCCATGGGTGTAGCTTGTTAAACCTGTTTACCTCAGGAAAGATGGGTGTTTTTTTCTTCTTTTCATTGTGTGAGAAAATCTATAGCTTTTGTTTTCCCTCTCTATCTGATTTTCATGAATAAAGTTTCAGTTACAACACGCACACCAAATAGACAGGGAGAGTATATCTCCTGTCAGTAGTTTAAGACTCTCTGTTGCCTAGAATTGTGTTGCTTTTATTGATTTTTAATCCCAATAGAAAATAAAGTTCTGTTAGTAATGGGGAGTCTGAGGTCCTCTTGTGGTCTTGCTGTTCTTTTTCATACAATCTGGGCAGTTCTTGATAAATCGCCAGAGACTAATCCACATATTTAAGGTGTGTGTGTGTGTGTGTGTGTGTGTGTGAGAGAGAGAGAGAGAGAGAGAGAGAGAGAGAGAGAGAGAGATATGATTCCGCTGGAATTTAAAGACTGCATAAATAATTATTTTGGTGTCCTCCCCTCCCACTGCATCCATTGTAGCCAGAGTGATTCTTGATACTTACATAGCAGGCCCTCAATTGATTTGTAAGAAATTTCATTTTAAAACTGGAGTGGAAATGAAAGCATTTGCTAACTGAATTTGCTGGTTTATCAGCCTCTAGCACTCTTTCAATTCCCCTGATTTTTAAGAGCTGTCTTGGTTTTGGTGATTTGACTTGCCACAGCTACCATGGCGTATCTTCTGTAGGATTTTTGCTATTGTCCCCACCTTGCAACTCTTTGGATTTACAAGTTTCTAAGCAGGCAGGGCCTTATAATTCTCATTTTCTTTTCTTAAAATGCTACTGACTGTTCTCATTAGTAGTGTGACTTTCAGAAAGGGAGGTTGAACCCAGAATTAACATGGTGAATTCAGCTTGGCTCTCAGTGATCTCATAAGATTCTCTATAAGGCAAGTCTGGGCCTAGTCGGTATTGGATGGGAAGCCTCAGAGAGCAGAAACCAGTGTGCTGCAGGATGTGGCCTGGCTCTGTGAGTCAGGGCACAGCCAGCACCTGCCCCATGGCAGCAGGTGCATAAGGTGTCTTCACTGAAGCAACCACTCATACCTTCTCGCCTAGGCTTAAACCAAGGTCTTGAGACTTTGGTTTTTGCATGAAATATAAGTCAGGTGAGCTGTTCTTTGTTTTATAATTGGTTATTTCAAGGAATAATTTTAGTTTAGTTACTTTTTTTTACCAGCTGGGTGAAAAAGTATTTAGCTACAAAGGTGTCATTTAAAAATAAGGAAGTGATCATTTATTACTGATACTCCACTGTTGCTCTTTGTGTGACTTATTTATAAATTTTAGAATGAAAAGCTGTAATTTCTGAGAGAGCAGTGATTCATCTGGCTAATTTGTTTCAATTGTTATGGAGGTAGCTTTACCACAGAGGCATTGCAGTTAGACTGACTGGTTTTTTACTTTGTTAGTAGACACAGTTTTTATCTAAGTGGACTCTGCACATATAAACTTTCATACATAGAATTGGGTTAAGATTTGATTTATAGGAAATGGGACTCTTTAATTATTTAAATGCTACATTTACTTACAAAATTCTTTTCTGGACAATCAATTCCCCATTTTTGATGGGTGTGATGATTTATCTTGATGTAAGAGAACGTGTGTGCTCTCTCTGCCCCGATCTGGAGGATTACAGGGTGTGGCAAAGTAGGTTTACAGTTGTGGGTATGCAAAACAGAGTTTATTCTTGTATTATTATTTATGAATTATTGTATTATTTTCCACAGGAACAACTGTAAACCTCTTTTGCCCCACCCTATAGTGTTTGTATTATTGTCTCTTGCTTCCTGTAAACTCTAAACTTTCATTTGTCTGGATTTGTCTGTGTATCTCAAGTATCCACTGTACTTTCCTGCCTTATATGCTTTGTTCTCTCTGTTCTCATCTTCATCTGTTAAGAATTTTCCAATCCTTTGAAACCCAGTAGAGGTTTTATTTCTTCCAGTTGTGTCTGCTAATTTCATATTAGTCAGAAATAAAAGCTTCATTGTTTGCCCATTCAAAACATTTAGTGTGGGCCATATTTATAATATCTCCTTTATTTGATTTCAAGCTCTTTATGGAACTGTGTCTCATTAAATCTTCTATCTTGCATTAGCCTTATACTTAGTGCATACTGTATTAATATTTGTTTAATGGAACATTTTCCCTATTTGAAAATATTTATCAGATAGTTAAGCCTCTTGGTTGCAAGTAACAGAAAACAAATCTACCTAGTTTAAGAGGAAGAGGAAATTTACTGGATTTGTGCTAATGTATTCTGAGGAATCCTAATATATAAAAACCCACGATCCGTAACATCCAAAGCGACCAAAGGCCCGACCGACCAGAAGTCAGTCCTGCAGTCAATGCTGGGTTGCCATGGCGACCCAGCACTGATGGCTGCCAGTGTGGGGATGGTGACCCAGCACTGATTGCTGAGGGGGCTGTGGATCAGGCCCAAAGAGAGGCCTGGAGAGAGAAGCAGGGTCTGATCCGTAGCCTTAATGGCAGCTGTTGATCAGCCCTTGCCTCTCTCTTTCTCTTGGGGCCTGGCTAGCAGCCAAAGCCTCTCTTTCTCTCAGGCCTCTGCTGGGGCTGCTGATCAGCCCGCCTCTCTGATCAAGCCCATTGATAGGCCTGGAGATGCTGACTGGCATAGAAACCGACCCATCAGAACCAAATCTGGGTGAAATGCGAGGAGCCAATAGCTGCCTAGGAGGCGGAGCTTTTGACGCTGATTGGCATAGAAACTGACCAATCAGAACTTAATCTGGGTGAACTACAAAGGTGGGGCCTGAGGTGGGGCCTTAGGAGGGGTTTTAAGGGCAATAGCTGTTTGGTGTAAGGTGAAAGAAAGCGGTTCAATTTTTTAATAACCAGTTTGGCAGTATAGTGCATAGGGCTGGCTATCAGTCCAGATATAGAGATTATGTATTTTTGTCTGCCAAGAGCATCTCCTGATGAAAAAGTTTTCCCTCCCACCCCCATTTAAGCAATCCTATCCTATATAATCTGCCTATACTACTAAAAGGGTAATATGCTAATTAAACCGGGTCAACAGGCCATCTTCCAGACGTCTGACTTCCTTCCAGACAAAGCCATAATGGTGGGGGCCAAGGCAGAGACCGTTAGGGTCTATCAGCCGGCAAGGGAGGGCAGTTGGGGGCGAGATCAGGCTAGCAGGGAAGGGCAATTGGGGGCAACCAGGCCAGCAGGGGTGGGAAGTTGGGGGCAGGATCAGGCCAGCAGGGGAGGGCAGTTAGGGGTGATCAGGCAGGCAGGCAAAGCCAGTTAGGGGCGATCAAGCAGGCAGGCAGAAGGGTTAGGGGCAATCAGGCAGGCAGGCAGGTGAGCAGTTAGGAGCAGCAGAGTCCCAGATTGCGAGGGGGATGTCCGACCACCTGTGGGATCGGGCCTAAACTGGCGGTTGGACATCTCCCATGGGGTCTCCGATTGGAGAGGGTGCAGGCTGGGCTGAGGGACGTGTCTCCCCCCCCCTCCTCCCCCCCGTGCATGAATTTCATACACCAGGCCACCAGTCCTATATAATAAAAGCCTAATACGCTATGTGTCCAGTCGTCCATTCAAACAATCAAAGTATAATATGCTAATGATATGCTAAGGCTGCTCAACCGCTCGCCATGATCTGCACTGACCACAAGGGGGCAGACAGTCAGCTGGTCGACCAGTCGCAATGACGTGCACTGACCACCAGGGGGGCAGACTCCGACTGGTAGGGTAGCTTGCTGCTGGGGTCTGGCGAATCGGGACTGAGTGAGACGGGTCAGACACACCCTGGAGACCTCCCACGGTCCCTTTCTGGCTGGCCAACCTCCTGCATCCCTCCCTGACCCCAATTGTGCACCGGTGGAGTCCCTCGGCCTGGCCTACCGCTCAGGGGATGTTAGAGAGCTGGTTTTGGCCTGATCCCACAGTGGGAGCACCACTCAGCCAGAAGCCGGGCTCACTGAGGCCCACCCACTAATCCTCCCCATTGTCCCTAACTCCTGTCCTAGGCTGAGGAGCCTGGGAAGAGTGGAAGGACCACTCTTCTTCCTTCCACTGGGGCTCAGTCCCATAGATAGAAGCTGGCTCAGGTAGGGTCAGTGGCAGCTGGGGATGGTCACAGCGTGAGTGTCCAGTGTCAGGGATCGAGGAATGTAGCTGGGCCTGAGGCCAGGAATGTGAGGCTGTGGCCTATGGTCCTAAAGTTCTCCTGATGTGGGATTAGGGGGTTGGAAAGTGGGAAGGGCAGAGACAGGGAGTGTGGAGGGGCCCAGTGCTTAGAGTTTGTGGGGGTTCACCCACTTGTCAGTGCCCCTGTACAGGAAGCCCACTCTTATTCAGAAAAATGGCAACAGTGCTGAGGTTGTGAAACGCTGTTCTAGGATGAAATGCAAAACTTTAGGGAACTAAATGAAAAGACATTTCAGAACAAGAAGATGAATTTAAATTTGGAGTTATCAAGTAATATCTAAAGTTTTTAGTGCGAAGGATCTTAATTTTCAAACAAAATTATTCTTTTTTATGGCTTATTGTTAATTTTTATTGAGAAGCTGTGTTATAGGGGAAACATGTGACCACAGGGCTTATTTATGGATTAGCAGCTGCCTACAGTAATTTAGGCATGTAACTGAGATTGTGAAAAGGGTAGAGGAACTAAGCTATTAATTTGAGGTTTTTTTACTTACTTTTTCTTCTTTTAAATGTTCCTAGTAACAGGTGACTACCTAAGCAGTTTTTTCAAAGAGATATGGGGATTGGTGATATCATTTTTAGCTCTTAAAAAAGATGTAACTATAAAATCCTCTAAAAGGCCAAATGTGATCAACCTTCTGTCTTATGTAGATTAGCAAATGGTGAAAATTCTAGTGCTACCCTCCACGCACCAATGCACATGCGTACACATATACCCACAGATAATAATCCTTATATGTACCGTGGCCTCTTCACTCTCTTTAGCCAGGTGCCTATTTCAGTGCCAGTGACACAATCCATGTTGATCCATCAAAATAGAGCCCTTCCCGAGGGACCCCTACTACACTATGAAATTATATTGGCACAGAAGATCCATTTAACTAAATATACAATTTACATTTAGTAAATTTCAAATGTATAGGTATTAAATTAAAAGGGGCTACTAATATACTGAAAAATTAGTGTTGAAGGATGAATTGTTGCTGACAGTAGAACAACATGGGACTGACTTGCAAAACCAAGTGATGGGAAAATAAAATTCATACCAGATTTAAGAATTTAAGTGGGCAAAGACAGAGAACATCACAGAAGAAAGTTTTGATTTCCCTCTCCAGTTAGGCTATGTGATGTGAGTTTCTATTTGTAATCCAGTTTTCAAAATATTATTTTGGTAGTTTAGAAATTTGAGTCGGGGGAAGAAGAAGTATTTTAGGAAATGTTATGAAAAAGAGGCAGTGACTTAATATTCTTATGTAGTTCCTGATGATATTAGCAATTTAAAACCAGTCTCTGGAAAATATTATATTGAATTTGTGCTGGAAAGTCTAGTTTTCATCTTTACCCTTGGAGACTCTTTTGGTAAATTAAGTAGTTTACACATGAAGAAGCAATTTTCTTTGGTTCATAAGAAATATTGAATATTATTTACCTCACATTAAATTTCAAAATTCAAAAAAATTTACCTGTTTTCCAATAGGTGTTAGGTTGTAGTGACTTTCATCAGCCATTTAGGTTGGTGTTACTAGTTCAGTTTTCAAAACTGACTACAGTGGGGCCTTGACTTATGAGTTTAATTTGTTCCAAGACTGAGCTCGTTAACTCAAGTTACTCTATCAACTCAATGCAAAAAAATCGGCTGAGAGACAGCTGGTATCTCAAAAAACTCGTTAGTCGGGACACTCCTAAGTCAAGGCCCCGCTGTATCTGGCACATTTCTGTTAGTCTACTGAAGGAAGTTTGAATATTTGTACCTAATTTGGTGGATTCTATGAGAGAATATCTTGTTTACAGTTGGTTTAATCCCATCTTAACTTTGGTTATATGGCCTGATACTTTGGATTTCATGTCAAAATAGAAGTTTAAGCTACTGTATGTACACAGTTTAAGATACTGTATGTTTAAAGTTATTTACTAATTATAATTTTAAGGGAATAGAATAATAGACATGTATAAATAAGTACTTGAATAAAGAATTCTTCAAATTTAATTGCATATTTCTTAATTTTTTCAGACAAGTTCTACAGAAATTTTGGAGTATTCATCAGATAGTGAAAGCAAAGATAACTCAGAGAATGGCTTCTTCATTGAGTCCGAATCCTCTCACAAACACCCCGTGGAGTTTGGATCAGATGGAGGAAAAGTTGTGGAGAGGCGGGTAATCCCAAGGGTGAAACCTACAGACAGCATTTTGTACACCCCCCAGAAACAGATGAAGTTGCCTAGGACTCCTGAAAAATCAGCAAATAAGAAGCAGCTTTCAAGGTGAAATTACACCTTTTAAAATGTTTTTTAAAGCTTTTCTCTTTCTTTAACAACCCACATATCTAAAAAGGTAATTTAAAAATGCTTACCCGTTTACTTGGGAAGGAAAACTGTGAGAATAGAATTGTAATTTCTATAAGTAATTATGGAAGTCTTAAGTTTTTGAGATGATGTATGGAGTAGCTCACCCAAGCTGAGCATTCCCTTTAGTCATACCCAGCTTAGGTGACTGCTTTCTTTAATGGAGCTTGGCTGTTTGGGTTTATCAAATTTTATTGAGCATCAGTGTTTCAGGTGATGTCTTAGACAATTAAGACAAGTAAATGCCTATTTTCAAGTAATTTATAGTCTACAGAGGGAAATAGAAATACATATGTACTATTCAGATTACTTTAATGAGTATGGTTACGGATATTGACTAGGGAAACACTTGGAAATACAAAGATGCACGAGAGAGCAAAGACTCATGGACAGGAAACGGGCTGGTGTGCATGTCAGAGGTGTACCATTGAGGACATGTTCCAACACTGTGTAATCCATTGTCTCTTTGTGTTTTAAACTAGAACAAAACAATAAAACCAAAAACCCAATGGAAATGAGAAGGCAAGTTTGTGGAAAGCAGTGTTTCAAGGAAAAATGATTTCCAATAGGAAGAATCAGTGTAGCTATGAAGAGCACAGGTTTTGGATCTGTTTAGGATATGTCTGCATCAAGACATGGCAAGAAGGGTGATGCACACTGAGACTCCAGTAATGTTTGTGGGCTAGTAGGAAAGAAGCCAGGGACTAGGGATCCAGGAGTGCCCAGAACTCAAGGAGTGGAGATAGTTTTGTGACTCCTCCGGTAGGAGGAGGGATTCAAGGTAGGAAAGTGGGGAGATTACTGCTAGTAGCTTGAAAGGAATCCAGTGTCTAAAGAGATTTCAGAGTAAAGGAGATACAGATTTAGACAAATGTTCAGGATAATTGCTCTGTCAGTGTCCCAAGAAAGGAAGCAGGGGAGCAAGGCCTGGGGCGGAGAGGCCTGTCTTGAGCATAGGAGTGGAGGGAAGAGTATAAGGATATGACTGAGTCTGGTGGGATAGATGAAGTATGTTGAGTCAGTTCATGCCTGTTTACTATATACTGTATATGTCATTTTACTTATTTATTTGTTTGTTTTTAACATAAAATATGACAGAAGCCCTTATGCTCAGAGTTTGGAAGTTATAGCCTCAAAAGAGAATGGTGATCGTTTGTAGTAGACTCAGGAGAGAACAGGAAAAGAAGCCAATTAAAGTGATTCCAATGTCCTTGTTGAAATCAATTGTGTGCAATTATAGCCAGTGATGTTCCCAATCCCATTAAGGCAGTGGTTCTCAACTTGTGGGTCGCCAGCCTGTGGGTCACGACCCCTTTGGGGATCGAACGACCCTTTCACAGGGGTCGCCTAAGACCATTGGAAAACACATATATAATTACATATTGTTTTTGTGATTAATTGCTATGCTTTAATTATGTTCAATTTGTAACAATGAAAATACATCCTGCATATCAGATGTTTACATTACAATTCATAACAGTTATGAACAATATTACAGTTATGTAGTAGCAACGAAAATAATTTTGTGGTTGGGGGTCACCACAACATGAGGAACTGTATTAAAGGATTGCGGCATTAGGAAGGTTGAGAACCACTGTAATTATATACGTGTTTTCCGATGGTCTTAGGTGACCCCTGTGAAAGGGTTGTTCAACCCCCAAAGGGGTCTCGACCCACAGGTTGGCGACCCACAGGTTGAGAACCGCTGCATTAAGGCCAATACTATGTGGTGAAAGTGGGCATCCCTGTCTTGTTCCTGTTCTTAGGGGAAATGGTTTTAATTTTTGTCCATTGAGTATGATGTTGGCTGTAGGTTTGTTATATATGGCCTTTATTATGTTGAGGTATGATCTCTCCATTCCCACTTTGCTGAAAGTTTTTATCAAAAAACGGTGTTGGATTTTGTCAAATGCTTTTTCTACATAAATTGATATGATCAGGTGATTTTTGTCTTGCAATCTATAAATGTGCTGTATCACATTTATTGATTTGCGGATATTGTACCAGTCTTGTATCCACAGAATAAATCCCACTTGGTCATGGTGTATGATCTTTTTAATGTATTGCTGGATTCGATTTATTAAAATTTTGTTGAGGATTTTAGCATCAATGTTTATCGGGGATATTGGCCTGTATTCTCTTTCTTTGCAGTGTCTTTATCTGGTTTTGGGATTAGGGTAATACTGGTCTCATATAAAGAGCTTGGAAGTGTTCCTTTCTCTTGAATTTTTTGAATAGTTTGAGGAGGATAGGTGGTAGTTATTCTTTGAATGTTTGATAAAGCTCTCCGGTGAAGCCATCTGGATCAGGGCTTTTGTTTGCTAAAAGTTGTTGTGTGTTTTTTAAAATACTGCTTCAATTTTATCAGTAGTTATCACCCTATTCAGGTTTTCTGATTCTTTCTGATTGAGTTTAGAAGATTGTATTTTTCTAGGAATTTGTCTGTTTCATCAAGGTTGTCCAGTTTGTTGGAATAGAATTGTTCATAGTATTTTTTTACGATCCTTTGTATTTCTGTGGGGTCAGTTGTTAACTTCAACTCTTTCTATTCTGATTTTGTTTATTTGGGTCCTTTCTCTTTGTTTCTTGGTCTGGTTTGAGGTTCATCAATCTTGTTTATTCTTTTAAAGAATCAGCTCTTGGTTTTATTGATCTTTTGTATTTTTTTGGTTTCTATGTCATTTATTTCCACTCTGATCTTTATTATTTTCTTCCTTCCACTTACTATGGTCTTCTCTTTTTGCTCCCATTCTAATTCTTTAAGTTGTAGGGTAGATAAGTTATTACAACTTTTTCTTCTTTTTTGAAGTAGGCCTGTAGTACTATGAATTTCCCTCTCAGAATTGCTTTCACTGTGCCCCATAGATTTTTGGATTGTTTTGTTTTCATTGTCATTTGTTTCCATGATGTTTTTTATTTATTCTTTGATCTCTTTGGTAACCCATTCATTGTTTAATAGCATACTATTTAGCTTCCATGTGTTTGATTGTTTTTGAAATTTTTTTTGTAGTTGATTTCTAACTTTATGTCATTGTGATCTGAGAAGATGCTTGATATGATTTCAATCTTCTTGAATTTGTAGAGACTTAGGCTGTGTCCTAACATGTGGTCTGTCTTTGAAAATATCCCATATACACTTGAGAAGAATGTATATTCCGTAGCTTTGGGGTGAAATGTTCTGAAGATGTCAATTAGTTCCATCTGATCTAGTGAGTCGTTTAGAACTGCTTTTTCCTTGTTGATTTTTTTGTCTAGAAGATTTATCCAGTGATGTCAATGGGGTATTAAAGTCCACTACTATGATTATATTGCTGTCGATCTCTCCCTTTATATCTTCCAGAAATTTTTTTATGTATTTGTGTGCTCCTGTATTGGGTGAATATATGTTTAGAGGAGTTATATGCTCTTGTATAGATTCCTTTAGTATTATGAAGTCGCCTTCCTTATCTCTTGTTATGGTATTCACTTTGAGGTCTATTTTTTCAGATATAAGTACTGCTACCCCAACTTTTTTTTCCTCTCCATTTGCTTGACCAATTTCTTTCCATCCCTTCACTTTTAGTCTGTGTGAGTCCTTTGTTCTGAGATGGGTCCCTTATAGGCAGCATATAGATGGGTCATGTTTTCTTATCCATTCAGCTATCCTATATCTTTTGATTGGAGCATTTAAACCATTTACGTTTAAGGTTATTATTGATGGGTACTTGTTTGTTGCAATTTTTATTCATTATGCCTGTGTTTCTCCCTCTCTTTCTATTCCTTCTTTTTACAAAAAGTCACTTTAGGATTTCTTGCATTGCTGGTTTGGTGGTGATAAACTCCTTTAGTCTTTTTTTTTTTTAATCTTTGAAGCTCCTGATTTCACCTTCAATTTTGAATGATAGCCTTGCTGGATAGAGTAGTCTTGGATTCAGTCCCTTTCTTTTCATTACTTTGTATATGTCATGCCACTCTCTTCTGGCTGAATGTGTTTCTGTTGAGAAATCAGTTGATAGTCTAATGCAGCGGTTCTCAACTTGTGGGTCGAGATCACTTTAGGGGTCGAGCAACCCTTTCACAGGGGTCGCCTAAATACATCCTGCATATCAGATATTTACATTATAATTCATAACAGTAGCAAAATTACAGTTATGAAGTAGCTATGAAAATAATTTTATGGTTGGGGGTTACCACAACATGAGGAACTGTATTAAAGGGTCGCAGCATTAGGAAAGTTGAGAACCACTGGTCTAATGGGAGATCCCTTGTAGGTAACTTTCTGTCTTTCTCTTGTAGCCTTTAAGATTCTTTGTCTTTAACGTTTCCTATTTTAATTATGATGTGTCTTGGTGTGAGTCTTTTTGGGTTCATCTTGTTTGGGATTCTCTGTGCTTCCTGGACTTGTGTGACTTTTTTCTTCCCCAAGTCAGGGAAGTTTTCTGTCATTATTTTTTTTTTTAAAAAATATATTTTATTGATTTTTTTACAGAGAGGAAGGGAGAGGGGTAGAGAGTTAGAAACATCAATGAGAGAGAAACATTGATCAGCTGCCTGGGGATGTGCCTGCAACCAAGGCACATGCCCTTGACTGGAATCAAACCTGGGACCCTTCAGTCCGCAGGCCGACGCTCTATCCACTGAGCCAAACCAGTCAGGGCATGTCATTATTTTTTTAAACAGGTTTTCTATTCATTGCTTAGCTTCTTCTTCTTCTGGCACCCCTATTATGCAGATGTTGTTTCGTTTTCATGTTGTCCCAAAGCTCCTTTATACTCCCCTCCTGCTTTTTAATTCTTTTTCCCAATTGCTGCTCTGATTGGGTGTTGTTGTTTTTTACCCTGTCTTCTAACTCGCTGAAATGTTGAAACCCTCCCAGCTGTCCTTTATTATAGCTATGCCATTCTTCATTTCCTCTTGATTTTTATCTATGTTGGTGTATTTCTTATACAGCTGCTTATAATTCTCATTGAGTTGCTTGTAATTCTCAGCCAGATGTTTGAGCATTACTTTGAATTCTTTATCTGATAAATTACTTGCCTCCATTTCATTTAGTTCATTGTCTTTCCTTTGGGAATTGTTTCTTTGTCTCCCCATTTTTGCTGTCCCTTTGTATTTGTTTCTATGTCTTAGATCAAACTACTATGCCACCCAGATTTTGGGGTTAGTCCTATGTAGTAGGTGTTTTGTGGGACCCAGTGGTGTAGTCTCTCAGATCTTCTTAGCTGGGTGTTCTAGGAAAGCCTTCTACTTGAGTTATTTGGGTTCTCCTGATATATTTGGGTCTTGAATTTTATTGTCCTTTCATGAATGGAATCTCCTCACAGGTTGTCTGACTATGTGGCTCACCCCCAACGTCGTTGTGCAAGCTGTTGTGGATGTGTTTGGGTTCCGGGCTCTTGTGGTGGGGATCATCTGCAAGGTCTCACTGGTGTGCAACTTACCTTGTGGTCCCACAGCCCACAGCAGGGGTGGTGTGCGACTCGGTGACTCACCGCAGGGTTCTGAAGACCATGGTGGGGGTGATGTGCAAGTATGCGACTCACTGTGTGGGGTCCCCAAATCCTTCAGGGGGGGTCCCTTGTGAGGTTCTGCTGGTTTGTGGCTCACTGCGTGGGTCTGTGGTGGTGTCCAAGGCCAGTCTGGATGGTGGTGAGGCTCTGCCCCAACCTGCTGCTGTTCCGCCCCTTCAAGATGGCATGGTTTCTGTGTCTTGTTGAGTCTTTTTAAAGCTTTTTCAATTTTGTTTATCTTTTCAACCAGTTGTTGGTTTCATTGACCTTTTCTATTATTTTTTTAGACTCTTTGGGCTTTCTTTGTTGTTCTTTTTCTAGTTCCTTTAAGTGTAAAGTTAGATTGTTGGAGATTTTTCTTGTTTCTAGAAATAGCCCTGTAATTCTATGACTTTCCTTCTTAGAACTACTTTCATTATATCATATAGATTTTGGGTTGTTGTGTTCTCATTTTCATTTGTTTCAAGATATCTTTTGGCTTCTTCCTTGATCTCATTGTTAACCCATTCATTGTTTAATAGCATTTTATTTAATTTCCGTATCTTGAGTTTTTGGTGTGTTTTTCTTAGTTTTTTTCTTTTGGTTAATTTCTAGTTTCATAATAGTATGGTCAGACAAAATGTTTGATATGTTTTCACTCTTCTTAAGTTTATTGAAACCTGTTTTGTGTCCTAATATGTGGTCTATCCTAGAAAATGTTCCCTGTATACTTAAAAAGAATCTTTGGAGTGAGATGCTCTGAAGATATCAATTAAATCCATTTATCTAGTGTGTCATTTAAGGACGTTATTTCTTGTTGATTATCAGCCTGGAACATCTAGTCATTGAGGTTTTAAAATTTTCTACTGTGCCTGTTTTACTGATGTTCTCTTATTAAATGCCCATCAATATATGCTTTATATATTTAGGTGCTCCTCTTTTGGGTACAAAAATATTTTCAAAGGTTATATCCACTTGTTGGATTGTTCCCTTTATCCTTTTGTACTGTCCTTCTTTGTTTCTTAGTATAGGCTTAGTTTAGAAGTCTATTTTGTCAAATATAAGTGTTGCTCCACAGCTTTTTTTTTTTTCATTTTTAGTCTGTGTGGATCTTTCCTTCCAAGATTTGTCTCTTTATCCATTCAGCTACCATATGACTTTTGATTACAGCATTTAAACCATTTACAATTAAAATGATAATTGATAGGTATATATTTATTACCATTTTAGTCTTTTAATTATGTTCATCATTATTCTTCTCCTTTTCCTCCTCCCCCTCCTCCTCCTCTTTCTCCTCCTTTTCTCCTTCTTCACCTTCTCTTTCTCCTTCATCTTTGTCTTGTCTTTTTAATTTTTTCTTCTTTCTTCAACCTTATATCTTTAATAGTGGTTTGGTGGTAAAGAACTTCTTTAGCTTTCTTTTTCTGGGAAGGCATTATTTTTATTTTTTAAATGTGGAACACTTCAGGAATCTACATGTCATCCTTGCTCAGGGGGCATGCTAATCTTTGTCTCTTTCCAGTTTCAGTACACGTGCCCTCAAAGTGAGCACTCTCCTTCCGGTTTAAATTATAGCCTTGCTGGGTATATAGTTCTGGTTGTAGGTTCTTGCTTTTCATCACTTTCAATATTTCAAACCAATTACTTCTGGCCTAAAATGTTTTTGTTGATACAGCATATATATATAGGTCTTGCTCTCTTTTCCTTCTCCCTTCCTCTCTTTGAAATCAATAAAAACATATTTTTAAATAAATAAACCAGTCAGAAATGAAGAATACGGTATCTGAGGAAGCAAGATAATCTTAAAAGAAGCAAGAGGATGAAACACCAATCAGAAAGAATGTATGCACCCCTATGTTCATAGCAGCATAATTTACAATAGCAAAGATCTGGGAACAACCCAAGTGCCCACTAGTAGATGAATGGATAAAAAAGCTGTGGTACATTTATACCATGGAATATTATGCAGCAGTAAAAAAGAATCTCTTACCTTTTGAGACAGCACAGAGGGACCTGGAAAGTATCATGCTAAGTGAAATAAATCATTCAGGGAAAGACAAGTATTACAGGATCACACTCATATGTGGAATCTAAGTAACAAAATAAACTGATGAATGGAGTGGAAACATGGAACAGAGAGCAGAATTATGGAGGGAAGGAGGGTCAAGGTGCATGGGAGGTAATCAACCAAAGACCTTGTATTGCATATATCCATAACCCATGGACATAATCAATAGGATGCTGAAGGCCTGGGGTTGGGGACTGGAGTGGGCAGGAAGCGGCCAATGGGGGGAAAAGAGGGCCATATGTAATACTTTCAACAATAAAGAATTATTTTTTTTAAAAAGCAAGAGAAAAGCAAATAGTTACCTAGAATAAAGCTTCCCCAGTCTTATGGGAAGTTTGTTGTTTTTTTTTGTAGGTAGCTAATTGCTTTCTTCTTGCCTCTTTTAAGATTCTCTCTTTGTCTTTAACTTTTGGCATTTTAATTGTGATGTGTGTTGGTGTTGGCCTCTTTCACTTCATCTTGATTGGGACTCTGCATTTCCTGGATTTGTGTATCATTTTCTTTCACCAGGTTAGGGAAGTTTTCTGTCATTACTTCTTCAAAAAGATTCTTGATCCCTTGCTCTTTCTCACCTCCTTCTGGTAACCCTGTGATGTGGATGTGGTCATGTTTCATGTTTTTTCCAAAGGTACCTTAATCTATCTATCTAGCTATCTATCTTTATTTATTTATTTATTTATTTATTTATATTTTTAATTAATTTATTTTTAAAAATATGTTTATTAATTACAGAGAGGGAGGGAGAGAGATAGAGAGATGGAGACATCAATGATGAGAGAGAATGATTGATTGGCTGCCTCCTGTAAGCCCCCTATCGAGAATCGAGCCTGCAACCCTGGCACATACTCTAACTGGGAATCAAACATGACCTCTTGGATCATAAGTCAACCCTCTACCACTGAGCACACTGGCCAGGATATCCTCATTTTTTAAAATTCATTTTTTATTTTTCTGCTTTGATTGTATGTTTTCTGCTACCTTGTCTTCCAAATCACTGATTCGAACTTCTGCTTTATCCAACCTGCTGTTTGTGTTTTCTAGCATATTCTTCACCGCAGATATTGTATTCTTCATTTCTTATTGCTTCATTTTTGTGGTTTCCATGTCCTTTTTTATGCTTGCTATCTCTGTGTTGAACTTTAACTAATTTCCTTGTATATCATTATAACCATTTTTTCAAACTCTATATCTTGATAAATTCTTTGCTTCCATTTCATTTAGCTCTTTTTTTCTTGGGAATTCCCCTGTTCTTTTAATTGGGGCATGTTTCTTTGTCTCCCTATTTTGGTTACCTGTTTATGTTTGTTTCTATGCATTATGTAGATCTGCTATGGCTCTCACTCTTTATAGGATAGCTTTATATAGTAGATTTACTCTGGGACCCACTGGAACAGTTTTCTTGATCCTTTGAAATGAGTGCTCAAGGAATGTCTCTTGTGTGTGTTATGTGGATCCTTCTGTTGTAATTGAGTCTTGATTGCTATTGGCCAGTTCTGTGGGGTCGACCCTCAGGTTGCTGAGTGTGAGGATTGACCCCAACTACAGTGTATGAGCTGTTTTGTAGATGCTGACCACACGAAGCAGAATTCACCTCAGCAGGGTCTGATGCCTGCCAAGATCTTTCTTTGGTTATGCTGCTTGTGAAGTTAGTTGGATCCTGCTCTGATGTTGTTTGATGCTGGCTACTGGGTTTGTTGATTCTTGGACCTCTTGGTAGGTACTCTGATGCAGGTCAATTTCAGACTCTGACTGTGACTGGCCCTGGGAACCTGTTTGGAGCTACAAAGTAATCCACACTTTGTGGATTACTGTCTCTGCTGTGTCTGGGTGTGCAAACTGCTTTTACCAGCACTTGGCACAGGGACAGGTCAGCAAAAGTCATAAGGCACCCTGACATCTGCCTCCACTTGACAGCTGGGTCAGTCACTGAAAGACCCTCTGGTGTTGCTAGAGTTGAATGAGGTAGTTTCTCAGTGAGTCACCAGAATGATAAAGCTTCAAACTCAGTGTCCGTGCTAGGTCTGAGGCCATTCAGCAAATGTCCCAGGATATATCAAGTCTGGCTTCTACCTGCACAGTGTCCGCTGACCTTTGTAGTGGGCCGGGGGTCTCAGGGTGTTGTCAGAGTGAGGCCAGCAGAGTTTATCAGGCCAAAACAGACCAAGATTTGGCTGCATGAATGGAGGGCTCTGCACTGGTCGGGCATGTGTGGGAAACATGGCCCCCAACCTAGAGCAACACAACTTAATCTGTGCAAGATTCTGCCAGGAGCTTGAGCTCAACAGGACAAGGCTGCCCAGAGTCAGAAGGGTGAGGCCAGTGGATCTCCCATGAGGGGGAAGTGCTGATCATGCTTGAGGGAAGGTAGGAGGACTGGCCCCTGCCCCAGAGCCACACAGCTCAGTCTGTCCGAGCTTCTGCCCAGACCTAGTCAGTGAGAGAGTGGGGCTACCTGGAGCCCAGAACACGGGGCTGTAGGATCTCCCATGAGAGGTAGTCACCAGTCAGATCCAGGGTTAAGTGGAGTAAATGACCTCTGTCCCAAAGCCACACCACTCAGTTACTGACACCCCCTGAGTCGGCCCAGATCTCTATACCCCGGCCCTGGCAGCTGACTCCTCAGCAGGGCATGAGCTTTGCAGCTTGGGGTGATTTGGAGGTTAGAGGGTTGGGTTATTATTTTCCCCCAGGATGATGCCACACAGAAGGAAGGGGTCTGTGGTGTGAGAGAATAACTCAGCACAGAAGTCTTGGCTGCTGTCCGCACTTCTCTCCCCAGAGCCACCAACCCCAGTCCCTGCTCACACATCTCCAGTCTGTCCCACCCTGCCTCCTCCAGAGCCCAGGGTGAGTGCAAATGAGATTTTGTGCGTTGGTCCTTTAGGAGGGTGCCTATGTCTTTTGCAGACTCCCGTCTCTCTCTGGCAGACAGAATCACTGACTTTCACAGCCAGGTATCTGGTGCAATAGGCTGTGGAGCTTGGCCTGAGGTTGAGATCCCATGCTCCTCAGGGAGAACCTTTGCAACTGTCATAACTCACCAGAATCTCAGCCACCGCCTGTGGGAGCGCGGCCAGCCCTTTCCATGTATTGCTCTTTCTACCAGCCTCAATGTGGCTCCTCCTGTAAATCCTTGGTTATAAGACTTCTAGTCAGCTAGTCTTCAGTTGTTATTCAGGTTGACTGTTCTATATTTTATTTGTAATTCCATGTTGGTTTGGGAGGAGGTGAGTGTAACATCCACTTGGTCTGCCTCTGTCTTGGATCTCCTGACATTTTTTTTTTTAATGCTAAGAGATTTTTATTAGAAAGATGATTGTTGAGTAGAAATCATGGTGTTTACATTCTTAAGTTCTGGTGCATCTGATCGGAACTTTCTGCAGGAATTCTCTGGGCAGATTGGAGCAGAGGTATTGTGTGAGGCACCAGTGTAGCCCCTAATGACTAAAACCAAGTGTAAAATGCTGATTCTATCTTAGCGCTCCAGATAATTCCACATGTAGAGGACTGTTCTTCATTTTTTTACCTTTTGCCTTACAGCCCCTACAGTTTATTCATGGGATAGGGGACTTGACTTTAACCATATCCTTTCAGATTATATTTTGTCTTCTTATCTCTTAAGTCATTGGTTTGAAAAAAACATTTGAAAAATAATTATCTAGATCATTGTGCAAAGAATACAATGTTTTGTTTATTATATTAAGAACATCTTTTTAAGTAGTTCTTTTTGAGATAGTAGGTATATCATTGAGGCTAAGTTTGTGAACTCTAGAGTCAGCTGCCTGTTTGTGCATATAGCTCTGCTGCACATCAGATGCCTCATCTTGTGCTGGTGTTTAATACCCAGTGCCTCAGTTTATCATCTGTAGAATGAGGATGACAGTAGTACCTACTTTCATAGTATTGTTTAGAGCAGGAGTATACATGAGTTACTTCACATAAACAGAATTATATGTAGAAGAGTTTACATATATTAGGTAGAGGTAGACATATGTAAAGTAGAGGTCCTTTAGCATGTTTTTATGAGAATTTTTAAAAAATTTAACACACACATTCAGAAATAATTGGTGCTTATAGGAAAACTAGAAACCTGGTGCACAAAAATTTGTGCACTGGCGGGGGAGGGGGGGTCCCTCAGCCCAACCTGTGCCCTCTCACAGTCTGGGACCCCTCGTGAGATAACCACCTGCTGGCTTAGGCTCGCTCCCCTGGTGGCAGATGGCATGCCCAATCCCGCGGTGCCTGCCCCGTCTCCCCCAGTCGCAGATGGCAGTCCTGGGTCCCACGCTGGGTCGCGTGGCGGCTCAGGATCACGCTGCTGCCCGCCCCCCCCCCGCCCCGAGCCGCACATGGCAGGCCCGGATCCCGCGCTGGGGCAGGCGGCGGCTTGGGATCACACTGCTGCCCGTGGCCCTGCCCCGGACTGCACACGGCAGGCCCAGATCCCACGCTGGGGCGGGCAGCAGCTGGGGATCTCACTGCCGCCCGCCCCACCTGTCCCGCCCCGCACACGGCAGGCCCGGATCCTGTGTTAGGGCGGGCGGCGGCTGGGGATATCGATGCTGCCCGCCCCGCCCCACACACGGCGGGCCTGGATCCCACGCTGGGGTGGGCCTGCCGCCTGCCCCAGGTGGGGCAGCGCAGCAGGATCTGCCTGCAGTATGCAAATTTAATGGCCATCTTTGTTGGGTTAATTTGCATATGCTTCTGATTGGCTGATGAGTGTAGCGAAGGTACGGTCAATTAGCATCTTTGTCTTTTATTAGTGTGGGTAAGTGCCTATGGGAAAACAAAGTAGGTAGTAATGATAATATATATAATATATAACGTATTAAAATGATATTTAAATCATTGTAGAAAGAGTATAGGGTGGAAATAGAAATCATTTTTAAAAATTAGTAACACTAATGAATAACATATTTTGAATGCCAGGCAATGTGGTAAGTCCTTTCTGGTTTCAACAACTATTTCCTTATCTGGCTAGTTCTATAATATTGGTGAATTTCATTATCCTCTCTTTCAACTCTGATATATCATGTATGAGGTAGATATTGATATCTGTTCTTTTTACATTGAAGGGATATTATTAAAATAAAATGAGATAATTTAGTGAGATGATCACCAAACTGGTGAACTGGTTCATAATCATATAAGACAAAACATTGATAAATTATGTTGCATGAAGTCATAATAGTAATCTTGATTTGTCTTGAGATCATAGCTGTGTTAAGAACTGCTGACTTCTCTGAATCAAAAAAATATATATAATATATGCTTATATGTATTTGAAAATATATTAATGTATACTTAGTATTAATTGATAGGTAAGGGCTTTTGTGAAGTGCCTGTATGTTCATTGTTACCAGTCATCTGCCTGCAATACATGAAAATTTTCCTGTTTTTGAAATGTTGCTATTCTTGCTATGTGTTTGTGATTAATATTCAATTATCTCTTTTCTCCAAATAATGAGCCCATACCTAAATTCTCTCATAGAAAGTATTACACCTATCAGGTTTTATTAGTGACTACAATTCTGAACCAACTTTACATTTAATTGTTTCCCACTGTCTGCTGAACAGATTATAAGTCCCTCTCTACCCCAATGGCATAGCTCATTGCCTTTTTTGTATCCCTTGCACCTAGCACTTTGCTATGTAGAACAAGAGTAATTGGTACATATTTACGGAATAAGTAAACTAAGAAAGAAGTCAAACTGATCTTAGGGTAGCCCATATTTCTGTGAATCAGAAAACTGAGTTTCCAAGATATCTTTAAGAAGTGGGTTACTGACCTAGGAGGAAAAGAATGTAATGTCAGATAAGTTAAAACTTGAATGTTTTATGTATTTGTCTCTGGTTGGAGGGTAAAAAATGTAGATGTTGCAACAATTCTGGAGCTTTTCTTTCAGGTAAACTTAATATATTGTAATTTATTAAACAGAGGCGGGCTAGCAGAAAGACTACATGGACTGCAGAATCGAGAGAGATCTGCCATTTCCTTGTGGAGACATCAGTGTGTTTCTTACCAAAAGACACTTTCAGGTAAGGATTGCACTGGCATCTGAGATCATGGGTAAAAAAATATGGCATAAAAAATGTGAAATAAATTTGCGTGGTATATATGTTCTTTAAGACCACTGTTTCCTTGTTGAGTTTCTGTCTGGATCTCTCCATTGATGTCTATGGAGTGTTAAAGTCACCTACTATGACTGTATACTGTGACCCTCTCCCTTTATGTGCATCAATATTTGCTTTATATATTTAGGTGCTCCTATGTTGGGTGCATAAGTGTTTATAAGAGTTATATCCTTTTTTTGCATTTATACCTTTATTATTATGTAATTTCTTTATTTATAGCCTTTCTTTTAAAGTCTTTTTTTTAAATAATTATTGCTACCCCAGATTTTTTTTCTTTTGCATTACTATCTTTTTCCTTTTCTTTACTTTGAGTCAGTCTGTGTCTTTTGATCTGATGTAGGTCTCTGTAGACAGTATATGTATGGGTTTTGTTTTCTTATTCATTCAACTACCTTATATCTTTTGATTAGAGCATTTAATTAATTTACATTTAAAGTGATTATTCATAGGTATATAGTTATTGCGATTTTGTTACTTATATTTATGATACCCCCCCCTTATTTCTTAAAATATTTTTTATTGATTTCTTAGAAAGAGAGGAAGGGAGAGGGAGAGAGAGAGAAACATCGATGTGAGAGTGTAACATCGATTGATTGCTTCCTCTGTGCCCCATAACAGGGATTGAGCCCACATCTGGGCATGAGTCCTGATTGCGAATCAAACCATCCACCTTTTGGTGCACAGGATAACACCCTACCAACTGAGCCACACCACTGTGGCTCCCCCTTATTCTTGAAGAAGCCTCTTTAACTATTCTTATAATACTGATTTGGTGGTGATGAACTCCTTTAGCTTTTTCTTGCTTGGGAACATCTTTATTTCTTCTTCAATTATAAATGACTAGAGGCCTGTTGCACGAAGAGATTCGTGCAATAGGCCTTCCCTTCCCCTGGCTGCCGGCACCGGTTTTCCTCCAGCACCCGGGACTTCAGTCTTCGCAGCTCCAGACAGAGCCTTCAGTCTTCACGGCTCCGGACGGAGCCTTCAGTCTTCGCTCAGCCGCTTCGCCCCTAAGTATGCAAATTAACCGCCATCTTTGTTGGGTTAATTTGCATACTCTCTTGATTGGCTGGTGAGCATAGAGGAGGGACAGTTAATTTGCATGTTTGTCTATTATTAGATAAGATTACCTTGCTGGGTAGAATAATCTCAGTTTTAGGTTCTTTTCATCACTTTGAATATTATGTGCCAGTTGGTTGCCTCCGTTATGCGGTTATGTATCCCAACCAGGGATGGAACCCACAACATAAGTATATTCTCTGACCAGGAATCTAACCTGCAACTTTTTGGTGTACAGGGCAACACTCCAACCAACTGACCCACCTGGCCAGGACGGTCCTCATTTTCTTTTTTTCTTGTTTTCTACTTTGATTGCTTATCTTCCCAATTGCTATTTTGATCCTCTGCTTCATCGAATCTGTTGTTGATTCCTTTTAGTGTATTCTTCATTTTAGTTGCTGGTTCTTCTTATGGTTTCTATGTCCTCTTTTATGCTGTTGACTTTCTCACTAATTTTTTGAGCACCTTTAAAACCATTGTTTTGAACTCTGTATCTGGTAGTTTGCCCACTTCCATTTCATTTAGGTTTTTTTTTTTCTGGAGATTTTTATTGTTATTTCATTTGTGACTTTTTAAGTCCCATACTTCAATAATAATAATTTAAAAAAAAAACAAAATGGAAAACAGGGGGGCAGGGAAGAGGCCCCTAAGCGAAGGGCACAGGGAGCCCTGCTCATGCCACCAGGCCTGGCCGCAGAGCCCCTTGGTATTGCTGTTGCTACGAGGTCAGGGGCAGCGATTGTCCTGTGAGAGCCACCTTTCACCTGGATTGAGGACCCTTACTTCTGGGGTGTGCTCAGCTTCTGCATGCCCCAGATCTTGTCCAGCAGGCCAGAGATGAAGGCCTCAGTGGGTTTGATAACAGTCAACCAGCAGCTCCTTGACCCTGGCAGCCCGGGTATCATCACTCTCCATGTCCAGGAGTTTGTCCACATCAATCTCCAGCTCCAGAATCTCCTCTTCCTGGCAGTCGTAGAGGCGAGTGAGCTGTTTCAGGATCCATTCCTCCAGGTTGAGGAGCTTCTGTAACTCCTTGTGGTCATACTTGACCATGACCTTCTCTTGGCACCTCACTGGGCCATCGTTGTCCACGCTCCCCGGGCCCTCGCCTGCAGCATCAGTGGGGGCTCTGAAAGTAGGCGCGGGGCCCTGGGCCACCACCTCCCAGCCCAGGAGCGGGGCGGCCAACACTATGCCCCCCGCGGTGCCGCTGTACGCCATGGCGGCTGCCGAGGCCACTTGTCTGCGTCCAGCCCCTCCCTGCACCGCTGCCTCCTGGACACCCACCTGATGGCTGCGGGCCATTGGCTCGAGTTAGCTGGTGGGCTCAACTCCGCAAGACTGCCGTGAGGGCACCCAGGGCAGCTGCTGCATGCGGCGCCCCGGCCCGGCTTGGCCGTGCCCCACTCCCTCCCGGCCAGTCGGTCCGCCTTTTGTCCCAAGCAGCCACCGCCTGGGGACTTTGTTTTAATCATTGTCTCCCATTTTGGTTGCGTCTCTGTGGGTGTTCATATGTATTAGGTAGATCCGCTATGTCTCTAGTTTTGATATCGTGGCCATATGTACTTTCTGTCCTGTGTGGCCCAGGTGCACTGTCTCCCTTATTCCCTGAGCTGGGTGCTCCAGGAATGTTCCTTGTGTGCATTGTGTGTGCCCTCCTGTTGTAGTTGAACCTTTATTGCTGTTTGCATATTTGTGGGTGTAGCTTACCCTTATGCTGGCTGGTGTGAGGACTGGCCACACCATTATTTATGAGTGCTGTGTGGGAGCTGACCCCACGAAGCAGAATTTGCCCCAGCAGAATCGGGTTCCTGTTGAGTCCTCCCTTTGGGTGTGCTGCCTGTAGAGGTAATCAGGTCCTGCTTTCTTGTGCTCTGAAGTCAGCTGCCCGGTTTGTTGGTTGTGCTGCCTCTTAGAAGGGAGCTTAGTGCAGGTCAATGTCACATGTTTCCTGTGACCACCCCTGGGCAACCTGTTAGGAGCTACAAAGTGATCCACTGGTTGCGGGTGGGAGGGGCTATGATGCATTCTGAGGCCAGCTGCCACCATTACCTGGCTTGGGGCCCAAGGAACTCTGAGCTTTCTGCCAACTGCTGGCGGTCCATTCGGTTCAGCCACTGAAGTAGACTTTGGGCATTACGTGAATTGCATGAGGCAAGAACCCAGGGAGTCACCAGGAAAGGGTGAATGTAGTTGCCACCAAGGCTGGGTCTGAGGCCGCTCAACAGAAGTGTCAGAGTACTTTGAGGCCAGCTGTCACCTGCCAGGGCCTGGGGACCTTTGCATTGTGGTGGGGACTAAGGCATTGTCAGGGGGGAGCCAGTAGAGTTCATCCGGCTAAAACAGATCATGATTTTGCCATGTCGAGGGAGGGCTCTGCACAGGAGCAGTCATACCTGTTGTGTGCGGGAAGGCAGGCCTTGCCCTAAAGCTACTCAACTCTGTTTCTTTCTGTGTGTGTCTCTGGCACCCCTTCCCCCACTCCCACCCCATCCCCCACCCCCCAAGCTTGCTTGATTCTTGGAGAGATTTTTAAGAAACACTGCAATATGGCCCCTAGGCTAGTTGCTACTGGCAGAACTTATACTTGAGTGAGTAGGGTTGGGGGGCCCTCGGAGTTGGAGGGGGGTGGCTAGTGTAGCTCACTAGGCTAATGCTCTGAGGGGATAGTGCTTGGCCCAGGAAAGAAGGCATCCTTGAGTGGTATAGGAGAGGGATTCCTCTAGCCCTTTCCCCGAAGCCACACGGCTGACTCTCTTCCTGCATAACTGGCACCCTCCAAGCCAGTGCCTGTTTCCAGAGTCCAGTATGAGTGCCTGTGAGCCAGTGTGCGTGCACAGTCTTTAACAGGACGCCCGGATTTCCAGCAGCCTTCCTCTCACCAGGGCAGAATCTCTGCTGGCTTTCACAGCCAAGTGTTGTGTGGGCTCTTCTTCCCAGCATGAGGTTGAGACCCTTCACTTCTCTGGGGGCCCTTTGCCGCTGAGAAATTCCTCTATTCTCAGCTGCCCACGTGTGGGTGCAGGGTCAGCTTGTTTCTTGTTTCTGCTCCTCTTACCAGTCTCAACATGGGTTCTTCTCTATATCCTTAGCTATAAGCTTTCTGTTCAGCTAGTTTTCAGGTGGTTCTCCAGGCTGATTGTGCTGTAATGTAGTTGTAGTTTTGATGCGGTAATGGGAGGAGGTGAATGCAACCTCCACCTACTCTGCCATCTTGGACTGAATCCTGCTTTCCTTAAATTACTGTTTTGTTTTAAAATATGATACAAAAGAGAGAGTACAGAAAGCATAGATATGCAGCTTAACAAGTACTTATAAAGCAAGTACCCCTATAACACCAGGTTCAAATAATAGAAATACATTTTCTATTAAGTTTAGTATTTTTTAACTCACTAGGGAAATGCAGTAAATTGGCACATATCCCTTTTTATTTTTTTCGAAGTAATATTTTAATTTGTGTTTTACTTCGTTGTTTATTTCTTTTGTCGACATAAGAACATCCAAACCTGTAGAGACTTTTTATAAGAGTTTATTTGAGCCAAACAGACAACATATGTCAGGGAGCAAGATCTCAAATGCTCCATAGAATAATAATTTTGCTGCTTCTTTTCTGCATTTGTGATTAAGGAATTTTGCATGAGGATGAGAGAAAGCAAGGTGGGGCTCTGATTATAGGATACTTAACAAGGTTGCATATTTTGTTAAGGGTGGCTATACCTTAGAGGGATATTACTTCTGACAAAGGTATGTTAACTCATATGTATAAGAACAATGGAAAGGGCTTCCTTAAATACCTCTCTCTTTTTTAAGAAAAATATTTTTATTGATTTTAGAGAGGAAACGAGAGGGAGAGAAAGATAGAAACATCAATGATGAGAGAGAATCATTGATCGGTTGCCTCCTGCACGCCCCACACTGGGGATTGAGCCCACAACCCAGGCCTGTGCCCTGACCAGAATCGAACTGTGACCTCCTGGTTCATAGGTTGATGCTCAACCACCGAGCCATGCTGGCCGGCCTAAAAACCTCTCTCTTCAGTAAATTATAGACTTGGGACGTGGCTACCACCATGACCTGCCCATTGAGAAATTTATGATCAGATCACCCTGAGAGTTTACATACTATAGAATCTCCCTTTTTTATCCATATTTTCATTCATTCAAAATTCTGATAAGCAACAAATATGGACTTATCACTGATAGAACTAACCCTATCAGAAATTATAATTTAATTCTTTTTGCTTTCTTACTTAAAATAGTAAAACTTTATTCTTTAGAAGGAAACAAAACAGTATTTTACACTTGAGGATGTTTTAATAATGCCTATTAAATTTTACTTATGGAATACTGTTTGGAAAATCAGACAAGAAACAAAGCCAGAAGAAATAAAGCATTTACTCCTCAGGAATTATAAAGGAGAATGATTGCAATTAATTATTCCTCGAAGACAATTTTATTGTACATGCCCCAAAGCACTTAACTCAAGCTTTTAGGCTTTCTTCACACTATATAATAGTTTGGAAGTATTTGCGAATATTGTAAAATAAATTGTTGAGAACTGTTAACACAGATCATCACTGGAGAAGTTGTTGGGACAGAGTTTCTTTTTAAATATCCTATATAATAAAAGGCTAATATGCAAATAGACCAAACGACAGAACAACCGAACAACCAGTTGCTTTGATGTGTGTGGACCACCAGGGGGTGCACGCGGAACATGGCAGGTGTCAGCAGCAGCGGGAATGGTAGAGTAGGTGAGTGGGGGCGCCAGACCAAGACGGGGCGCCAGTTGCTGTCATCGGGGCAAGCCTCTGGTGGTTACTGAAAATTCTTTGCTTCTGCCTGGTGCTCGCACCTACTGCTGGCGCCGGCCCCGCTCTCACTGGCTGCCAGTGCCCAGTGCCGGTCTCGATCGTTTGGTGCTGTCAGCGGGTGCAAACGGCGACTGCGGGCCCCGATTGCACCTGAGGGCTTATCCATCTCCCCCTGCTCCTGAGGGGCAATCGAGGCAGCAGCCACCACTTGGACCCACTGACGGTGCCCGCCCCACTTGGACCCACTGCTGGCACCAGCTCCAATTGCTCTGAGCCATTAGCAGGTGCGAGCGGGGCTGGCGCTGTTAGCGCGTGGGAGCGGGAGCGGGCTGCCAGCAGACAGAGGACCCAGGACCTCAGTTGGAGGGGCCAAGTGGGGGTGCGGAAGATGGACTGAGACCCAACCCTATACCCACCGCAGCCTTGCAGCCCACAGTTTCTTTCAAAGTGCACGAATTGGTGCACTGGGCCCCTAGTTCCTTTTATAAAAGAAGTACTAGTAATTTGTCAAGATCAAATATATATTCTTACAATTAAGACGGGAGGGAAATATGAAGTGGTAGAGAATTCTCCCTTGAATTTTACTTATAAAGTACTAAGATGTATACCTTTGTGTGAGGAAGTGAAAACTTCACTAAGGAGACTGGTTTTTCAGCGAGGCAATTTTTTAGAATGCAGAGTTCTCAGTCCTTGAGCATGGTTAGCTGTGGACACACTCCGAGACGTGGTTTTGACATCTCCTGCACCACCAAGGTTCCCAGCAGGCACTCCTGCAGCTCTCCTTGTTCCCAGCGTGAACCTTACATGTACGTTTCTATGCTCCTGATACTGAGAGCTGAGCCTGTGAGAACACTGCCTCAGTACCCGCCTGGCCCACCCAGGAGCAGTGGCTGTGGCGCCCATTGAGGGGTCCCTGGCACCTGCCTCTTTCTCACTGTTTTCAAGGGGCTCGTTTGAGGCTGGGGAGCTCCTAAAATGGAGCCATGTTCCAGACTTGCCACTTAGGTGTCAAGAGAGGAAGAAGGAATGTCAGGGCCAGCATTTTCTATACAGAAACATGGGTATGAGCAGGAAGGAGAGCCAGGAATTCTCTGTAGGTACATATGTATCTAAAAGATTTACCTGCTTTCCTTGATGCACTATCCTATCTAATAAAAGAGAAACATGGTAATTAGCTGTACGGCCGCTACCCTTCCCATTGGCTAATCAGTGAGATATGCAAATTAACTGCCAACCAAGATGGCGGCCGGCAGCCAGGCAGCTGATGCGAACAGGGAGGCTTGCTTGCTTCAGTGACGGAGGAAGCCAAGCTTCCCCGCCTGCCTTGCCAGCCTCTCAGCTGCACCCTAAGCAACATTGTAACAAATATAGAAGCTAAACAAAACCCTGGGCTTCAGCCAGCAGGACCACAACATTGTTTCAAATACAGAAGGTAAACAAAGGCCAGAAACCTGCTTTCAGCAGCGGAGGTCTCATAGCTGGAGCCAAGCCTCAGAGCTAAAGCTGGCCCAGAATTTAAAAAAAAGAAAAAAAGGAGTGGTTGGGAGCTTCAGTCACCCGCCAGCCTGAAAACGGCCCTCAGCCCCTCAGCCAGACTGGCCAGGCACCCCAGTGGGGACCCCCACCCTAAAGGGGGTGTGACCAGATGCAAACAGCCATCATCCCCTCACCCAGGCTGGCCAGGCACCCCAGTGGGGACCCCCACCCTGATCCAGGACACCCTTCAGGGCAAACCAGCTGGCCCCCACCCATGCACCAGGCTTCTATCCTATATAGTAAAAGGGTAATATGCCTCCTGGCACCGGGATCAGCGTGACAGGGGGCAGCGACCAGACCCCCTGATCGCCCTGCGGCTCTGTGTGTGACAGGGGGCGGGGCCACAACCCCCCCCCCCCCATCAGCCCTGCCCTGAGTGTGACAGTGGTGGCGCCTCAACCCCCTGATCCGCCCTGCTCTGTGTGTGACAGGGGGGAGCTCCCCAACCCCCTGATGGGCCCTGCTCTGTGCGTGACAGGGGGGAGCTCCTCAACCCCCTGATCGGCCCTGCTCTGTGTGTGACAAGGTACGGAGCCCCAACCCCCCTGATCGGCCCTGCTCTGTGCGTGACAGAGGGTGGCGCCGCAACCTCCCTATCAACCCTGCCTTGAGTGTGACAGGGGGCAGTGCCCCAACCCCCCAATCGGCCCTACCCTGAGCGTGACTAGTGGTGGCATCGCAACCTCCCGATCCGCCCTGCTCTGTGCATGACAGGGGGCAGCGCCCCAACTCCCCAATCGGCCCTGCTCTGAGCCCGACCAGGGGCTGCACCTAGGGATTGGGCCTGCCCTCTGCCACCCGGGAGCAGGCCTAAGCCAGCAGGTCGTTATCTCCCAAGGGGTCCCAGACTGCGAGAGGGCACAGGCCGGGCTGAGAGACCCTCCCCCCCCCCTCCCCCCCCGAGTGCACAAATTTTTGTGCACTGGGCCTCTAGTTTTCTCATAATTAAAGAGTAACTTGAGGTAAAAAAAATGTCAGGGTGATTATTTCTACCAAAGGAAGTTGGTTGATAAGTAAGAGTCCTTAATTGAAAATTAATTATTTGAAAATGCATATCTTTAACCAGAGTCTCTTAATATTGTATATTTAAAGCTAGGAGAGAGGTATAGTATGATCTCTACATTTAATTTGGCCTATTTTTGGCAATGTTTTATGCCTTTTAAAATCTTTCGTGTCTGTGGGCACATAGGGGATTTTTGACATAACATGACATGTTTTTAAAATATGTATGTTTATTTAAGTTTACAAAATAAGAATGACATGGACTGAAGAAAGTTTGTTAGTTTTGTAGTTGCCAAGTCTTTAAGAAGTCATTTAAATTTCCCTTAAACCAGTGGTTCTCAACCTTCTGGCCCTTTAAATACAGTTGTTCCTCATGTTGTGACTCAACCATAAAATTATTTTCTTTGCTACTTCATAACTGTAATGTTGCTACTGTTATGAATCATAATGTAAATATCTGATACGTAGGATGGTCTTAGGCAACCCCTGTGAAAGGGTCATTCGACCGCCAAAGGGGTCGCTACCCACAGGTTGAGAACCGCTGCCTTAAACTCTTTGATTTACCTTAATTTATTACCCTTTGTTTTCATGGAGGGACTCTGTTTGTTAGCTCTGATTGGCTGGAGATGTCCTGCTGCAGTTCTTTTTCTTAACTTCCCCTTCCTCTGGGGTTAGGGAGCTGTCTCTGGATTACCTCCAGGTTCCCTCTACCCTGTAAAACCAGAAAGCCAACACAGCGCTTGAGCTTTATTTATTAAAATATGTTTTATTGATTTTTTTTATAGAGAGGAAGGGAGAGGGATAGAGAGCTAGAAACATTGATGAGGGAGAAACATCGATCCCCCTGTTGGGGATGTGCCCACAACCAAGGTACATGCCCTTGACCGGAATCAAACCCGGGGCCCTTCAGTCCGCAGGCCGATGCTCTATCCACTGAGCCAAACTGGTCAGGGCTTGGGCTTATTTTGTTGTTTCTTTTATATCCATAGCCACATTTCAGTGTGACAGTGGTATTTAATATGATTCTTTGTAGTCATGGGCGAAAAGAATTCACATGCATATTCGTGGCTGAGTTATTCAAGTCAGGAAGCAAACTGTGATATTATTTTGTCTACTGTTTGAGCTATGATTTCATGTCCTAAATGACAATAGTTTCCAGTGATCATTTTAAGTGGAAGTTAACCAAAGAGTAAAGAGTTCATACTTGACTTTCCAAATGCCAAGTTATTTTATAATTCTATTGAAAATAATGATAGGACCTGAGAAATAGAGGAAGGGATACTAAATACCAAACTCAACTCTCTGGCTAATGTATCTGTCACACCTTAGCTGATTTTGTCCACCTTTTCACCTTCATTCCTAGAAATAAGTTATTTCTTGTGATTTTTTCTACATAAAAATCTATGAAATGAGGTTTGGCAGTACAGCAGAATTAAATGATGCCTTTTCCATTTCTTTTTTACCTGAAATGAAAAATAGCCATTGCATAGTTTTAAGATTAATAGGCCTGAGGTTTAAAGGGATTTTTATGTTATTTTTAACATTTACTTTTATTGTTGAGAGTATTACAGATGTCCCCCATTTTATCCCCTTTGCCTCCATCCACCCAGATCCCACCCACCCCAGATCTTCTTTATGTATGTTTTCTATTGTAGATGATCCAAAAATAAGACTGAAAAGTTAGCCTGTTCCAAATGAATTATGAAGTGGGTAAAACATATTTCCTGTTGAATTCCACATGTGGGTTGATAAATAACAATTCATTCATAGTGTTAAATTGGAACCTTATTAATGATGAAAATTATCTGTGTGTCAGAAACTCTGTTTTTGACCTTTAGAAAAGTATTGGTATTGATAAGGCAGCATTGTTTTTGGCTTGCTCAACCAATTGTCATTTTTACCCTGTAGCCTGGTTCAGCTTCATACTGGCATTTGTCCATGCTATGAAATCTTGTGCATGTCATCTTAACCTTTCCACCAATCTAGTTTTCCAAACTTCTTTGGCTCATTTTTATTTTCAAAGGAGTGATAGGTTTTCCATTTGGGATTCTGTTGCCTAGAGAAACCTATTTTAAAGTACATGCCCACACTTTTCCTCATCTTTCAGGAAAGATCACCAAGGGACAGTGAGTTGACAGGCTAGGTGGCCCTGCTCTGGTAGTCCATGTAGCACAAATCTAAGAGTGGGTTGTTGCTTATCCATCATACAATACAGTTTCTCTTTCCTAACAGATGCAGTGGTAAACTTTTATGTTACAAAATAGGAAACTTTTTAGCCTCAAATAGGATAAGTTCTTGGATTAATAAAATACCTGGTAAAGTTGGAAAAAAGTGAAAGCATTGCTTTTGTCTTGTTACAGTGATTTCGAAGAGTAGCCTGAGACCTACTTTCACACCCCGTTCCATCCCGTGTGACGGCCTCATTTCCACCAGTGCCCTAACTGCCGTCCTCTTACAGCTCTCACGCAGCTGGGCCCTTTCTTCAAGGACAGTACCTCCTCCCGGGTCGCCTTTTCCCATGTTCATTTTCCTTCTCGGTTCTTTGCTGTCCCCTCCTTTAGTGTGCGGCTTCAACAGATGTTCCTGGGGCTTCTGTCCTGGCCCTCTTCTTGTTCTGTGTGCTCTTCCTGGGTAATTAGGGATCTTTGTGTTGCCTCCCCCAGGACCTCTGGGTGGTCAGGTAATTCTGTGTCCCACTGGCTTTCCTGGCCCAGCCCCCGCCACACCTGCATCTAAGCATCCTACAGGCCTTGGTACTTGCCTTTCCCTGACCCATTAACCTAGCAATCTTCTATTGGGTTTTCTTGTACATTTTTTTCAGTATATCTGTCACCTCAAAACTCCCATGTGCCTAGATTTTTGTGTCAGTCTCCATCCGGTCTCCCTGCCACTGACCTTTCCTAGTTTTTCACCTATCCAGGTTATCCTCCAAAGAGTTAAATCTTATACTGTCACTCTTCTGCTTTAAAACATTTCTATTGCCCTGGCTGGTTTGGCAAGGTGGATAGAGCCTCAGCCTGCAGACTGAGGGGTCCCGGGTTTGATTCCGGTCAAGGGCATGTACCTTGGTTGCGGGCACATCCCCAGTGTGGGGGGGCTTGTAGGAGGCAGCTGATCGATGTTTCTCTCTCATTGATGTTTCCAACTCTATCCCTCTCCCTTTCTCTCTGTAAAAAAAAATTAATAAAAAATGTTAAAACATTTCTATTGACTGCCTCTTGTCCTTGGAATAAATGTTCATCACTCTTAGACTCTCAAGTGTGACATTTTTGGTTTCTGTGCCTACCTGATGCAGTCTCATTTCCTACTGCTTCCTTTCTGTGCCACCTTACTCGTGTGCACAACACTGAATGCCTCCTTCCTGTGGAAAGCTGTGTCTTTCATCACATAAGCCTGACTACTAGGCCTAATGTAATTTTCTCTCTTTGTCTGTAATTATACTTCCCAGATCCTGTTGTAATTATACAAAGTATAAGTAAATAATAACTGTAAAGTGCTACAAAGATATATTGTGCTTACCAGGAACCCTGAGCAGTGCCTGGTAACTCAGGAAGTGTTTATGAAGTACGTAGATAAATGTCAGTGGCAAATTTTAAAATATTTCATGACACTGGGGTGCACCAGTGATCCTAGTCAGTAGAGGTCAGTTCTGGTCCCAACTCTGCTAGAGCTCAAGGCCTACGTGGGTCACTTGATCTGTGCCTCGGTTTCTTTACTGAGAAAAGTTGGCTTGTAAAGCTTTAGGGTATTTCTACTTTTAAATTTCTGTGTTGCTCTTTTACCTTGCCATATATATGGTTCCCAGGTAAAATCATTCTCTGAGCGTTTTTCACTTCATAGTCCCTATCTGTGTTTTACTTTCATTTTTTCCATGATTAGAATTCCCAGACCTCTCACTGCATGCCTTTCAAGAGAGGCACTTTTTTCACATCATTTCATTTTAATCCCTTAACTAATTTTTCTTTTCCTTTCCCCTCTCTTCATTATTACTGTTTGTTACAGTGTTGTTGGAAGGAAATAGCACCCAAGATTAAAATTTGCAGAGCTCCTATTGACATTGATTGCTCTAATTGTAGATTTTGCCTATTTTGACCCAATTTAATATGACTTAATTAGTGAAATAGAAGTTGTTCATTAGAATATTTTTTATTAATAGTTGCTACAAAGGGGGAGGGGGTGGAAGGTTGATATTCAAGCAACTATCAAAAATAACATGGCACTAGGGATACCCTGGATACTGAATGCACATCAGTAAGTGTATTTTTAGCTGTTTGCTACACAGATTTACAGCGTGTCAATCTTTCTGTGGGTATGATGTTTGATGCACGTGTACATGCAATTCTAGCCTTCTTCAAGATTGTTTAGAGCAGTGGTCGCCAACCTTTCGGACCTCACGGACCACCAGTGGTCCACAGACCACCGGGTGGCGACCACTGGTTTAGAGAAGGGTGAGTATGAGCCTCAAAACTCTAGAGCAGCAGTTCCATTTTCAACCTTTTTCATCTCATGGCACACATACACTAATTACTAAAATCCTGCAGCACATATATTTTGGCTGATCTGACAAAAAATAGGTGTACTTTTCTGATTCACTCACATTGGACAGCTATTGTTGTGTTTTTATTTGACAACCTAAGGGAAAAGAGGTCGGTGCCCCTGACTAAGTAGTCAGGTATTGCATGTTTGGAGATTCTTGTGGCACACCTGTTGAAAATCACTGCTCTAGAGTACTCTTTCACAATTAGTCATTTTTTTAATTTTCATGATTATGTTTCTGAAATTTTTCTCAACGCCTTTATTTATTTTTCAGTTGATGTTATATTTATAAAAAATAGAGATATTTAAGTATTTCTGAATTTTCTCTTTAGTTAGCTATATGACCTTTTAAAAGTTGTTTTTAGTGTGATTTTTGGACACCTTTTAATCCTGTATCTTGAGCCAAAAACATGACCTACAGTACTCTCAAATAAGGTGTTTTAAGTGAGGAAAATTTGTACAAAGAAGACCTTACCCTTTGGGTACTCAGAGTGGAAGGGGCCAATACGCATACCAGGTGGTCCTAGATGCATCACCCCTTGGAAAGCCTCCTATCGCTGTCACTTTAGGCTGTCATAACGAGGCATCACAGACTGAGTGCTTTGAACAACAGCCATTTATTTCTCACGTTTCTAGAGGCTAGAATCCTGAGTCAGGTTGCCAGCATGATCCAGTTCTGGAGAGAACTCTTCCTGACTTGTGGACAGCTACCACCCAGCTGCGTGCTCACATGACCTCTGTGCACATGAAGAGAGAATGATCTCTGGTGTCTATTCATATAACGACATTAACCCTCTTGTCGCCATCCTTATGACCTCGTTTAATCTTCACTCCTTCCTTGGAAGCCCCATCTCTAAACACAGCTCCACTGGGCTTCAGGGCTTCAATATATGAATTTTGGGGACACATACATTTAGTCTATAACATTCCACCCCTGGCCCAAAATTCAAGTCTTTTTCACATTCTTACATTCATTCTGTCACAACAGCCTCAGAAGTCTTAAATACTTCTGGCATCAACTCTAAAGTGTAAATTTCAAAATCTTATCCAAATATCATCAAAATCAGGTATTGGTGAGACTCTAGGTACTATTCATCCTGTGGCAAAATTTCTCAACACCTGTGAGCTTGTGAAACCAGACAAATTACATGCTTCCAAATACAATGCTGGGACAGGTACTGAATAGACATTCCCTTATAGAAATAGAAAGGAAGAAATAGAAAGGAAGGGGTGAGGAATCTCAAGCAAGTACAAAAACTACCAAAGCAAATTGCCTTGAATTATGAGGCTCAAGAAAAATTCTATTTGGTTCCATGCTCAGTGCTCCAGGTCCACCAGGGGTGGCGCTGTCAGCCCCATGGCTCTTTTGGGCCTCTCACCCTTCTGGCTGTGTGGGAAGGCTCAAACCCTGAGGCAGGGAGGGGCTATGTTGGCTCACCTAAATAATGAGGTGGCCCCATCCTTTGAAACCCAGGAGAAATATTCAGCCCTGCCCCCTGGACCTGTGGTGAGAGTGGCAGACCTGATGACCTCTATGGTAATTTTCCTTGGGGTCACTCTTCCCTTTTGAAGAATGATGCTTTCATCATCCCTGTAGAATGTCAGAAGTCCAACAAGTCTTCTTCAACTCAAACCAACAGTGCTGCCCTAGCCAGTTTGGCTTAGTGGATGGAGTGTCGGCCTGTGGACTGAAGGGTCCTGGGTTCGATTCTAGTCATGGGCATGTACCTACCATAACAAAATACTAGTACAGTATGCTGGTGACTTAAACCACAGATATATTTTCTCACAATTCTAGAGTCTGGCATCCCAAGATCAGGGTGCCACCATGACTGATGTCCAGGGCAAACCCTCCTTCCGGCTTCTAGGCAATAACCTGGCTGTGTCTTTCCTCTGTGCTCAGCAGAGAGAGGGGTGTCTCTGGTGTCTGCTATAAGGACACTAACCTTATCAGATCAGGGCCTCACCCTTATGACCTCATTCAGCCTAAATTTCTTGGAGGCCCTCTCTCTAAATATAGTCACACTGAGGGTTTGAGCTTCAACATATGATTTTGAGGGCACACAAACAGTCCAGAGTACTCCTTCTTATCTGGTTTTATATAAATTTTGTCTTTCTGATGCCTTTGTATGTTTTCCTTACTTGGAAATTCTTAAAACATGGGACCTTCTAGTGCCATTCACCCTTTACAAAGCAGGAAGGCTACCCTGCAGAATATTTCACAGTGACATGCCTGGTCGCAGCACTGACACTGATCCCAGGTAGCTAGCATGCTGCAGTAATTTCTAATTGTTCTCATTTCTGTGGACGATGATAAACATTCCTGGTCAGTATTGTCTAGTCCTTTTTTATTTTTAAGGGTTGGGTTTCAAATTTTTGTTTCGTGCTTAGAATTATTGTGGCTTTTGGCAAAGAATATTTTAAACTGGGTGAAAGGCAAGAAAAAATGTGGATTCAAGAAGTGAAAGCACAATTGTTTACAGTTCAGTAAGCAGTTGTGGTTAAGAAATGTGTCTGCTCATCATTACCAGATGACTTAAAATTTTATGGGGGAGCATACGTTTTAAACAAAAAGTAATTATGCTTTTTACAGGGTAAAGAAGTGTATTCTTCATAATTTAGTTTTTATGTGTTATAATCTAGACCAATAGTTAGAGATTTATGAATTTTACTAGTATTGTGACATTATCTATGAAATGAATCTAATGGCAGCTTAAAACATTTACTCATAAATTTTAGAAACTAGAATTTTGATTTACCAAGCATTAATAATAATACAATAATACGATTAATTAGACTCACTTATTGAATATTCACTGGAACATAATAGGGAATATTGCTAGGTATTTGGGAATCATTGCTAAAACTAGGCATAGTTGTAACTTCTCAAAAGAAAAGATAGTATAAATATGTACAAATAAATACAATTCACCTTTCAGCGCAGGTTAAAAAAAACAGTTATACAAACGGTGAATAGATAAAACATCATTTGGATTTGATTTAGGAATGTATTGTTTGTTTATTTTTCTTTTTGGAGCATCAGGTGCCTCACATTTAATTTGCATTTTCTGGGTACCTATCTAGTCCAGTTGAGGTAAGGGGAGGTAGGTAAAAACCATCTTGATTTGGCAGTAAAATCAAGACTAGCAAAATAGTCCTCGAAGTTCTTCAAGTCAGTTGGTATTAGAGTTCATCAGCGCATACAAATTTATTGTTACTGATACAGGTACAGCACAGTGACCATAGTGAAATTATTTATTCTTTGTGTTAAAATTTTTATAAATAAAAGGTATAGTGATGACATGAGGGAGAGTAATAATCTCTGCTGGATGGAAAAGGAGAGTTTGTGTGTTCAGAGAGCTCACCAGGGAGATGGTGATGAAACCCTTTTGTAAATTATGGTCTATTTTTCATCTCATTATAGAAATAGTTTCAATTTACTTGAGTGGAGCTGTAGATTTGAGTTTAGAGCAGCAAGAAGTAACAGGTAACAAAGCAATTTGTATACAATGCAAAGTAGTTTGGATTTTATCCAGTGGATAGCCATTCAAGGGTTCAAGTACCAGGGTGGCTGTCATTAAATTTACACCTAAAAAGATAAATCTGGTGGGCCTTATGAACACTAGGTCAAAATGGTGAGATATTGGAGTGGGGAGGTAAGTTAGGGCCAGACTGTTATAATAATTAAGATACATGTTAATTTTAATATATCTAAAACTGATGTCTTGGTATCAATATTTTCCCCTGCCACCAGCCCCCCTCCACATACACAAAGAAATCTACTCATCTAGAAATTTTCTCTATCTCAGTAAACATTAACTCTATTGTTCTACTTGCTCAGGTCAAAAATATTGGAGTCATTCTTTTGTTTTCTTATCTTTAAAAAATATATATATTTGTATTTATTTCAGAGAGGAAGGGAAAGGGAGAGAGAGAGAGATTGAAATATCAATGGTGAGAGAGAATCATTGATTGGCTGCCTCCTGCATGGCCCCTACTGCAGGTGGAGCCCACACCCCGGGCATATGTCCTTGACCGGAATTGAACCTGGGACCCTTCAATCCACAGACTGGTGCTCAATCCACTTAGCCAAACCGGCTAGGGCTGGAGTCATTCTTGACTACCTTTTCTTATCTCCTACTTACAGTCCATCAACAAGTATTGTTGGCTCTATCTTAAAAGTATATCTAGTTTCCAACATTTCTCACCATCTCTGTCTCTACTCTCCAGGTCCATGCTATTACCATCTCTCCTGAATTGCTACAGTAGTTGTCTAACTGGTCTCTCTACTTCTTACCTTGAGCTTTCCACCTGTTCTCAACAATGCAGATCATATGCCTTTGCCATTGTCTTTTTATTACACTCAGAAGAAATATGCCACCCACACAATAGTATAAGACCTGTCTTCTCCCAGCTTTAACTCATTCTGACCTGATCTCCTATCCCCTGCCACCCAGACTCAGGCATGGTATATAAGCCCTTTATTATTTTACAAAACTAAGAGTTCCTAGATAATTGTCAGAAGTTAATAGAATACAACATAGAGTTGGTTAAAGATATTATTTAAAATTTCACAAGTAACTAATAGAATGACCCAAAATAAGACCATTCGGTACTGGATATATATACTAGTATATATATATTATTTTTTGGGGGGGAGGTAGGGTGAGGGGGAGCTATAAAACACCTTTTTCAGGGCTAAGGGAGTTTATCACCACCAAGCCAGCCATGCAAGAAATGCTAAAGGGACTGGTGTAAAAAGAAGAAATATCAAGCTCAGAAAGAAAACAGCCACACACACACACACAAAAAGAAATGGCTACAAACAAATACCTTTCAATAATAACTTTAAATGTAAATGGACTAAATGCTCCAACCAAAAGACATCGAGTGGCTGAATGGATAAAAAAACATGACCCATACATCTGCTGTCTACAAGAGACCCACCTCATTAGAAGGGACTCACACAGACTGAAAGTGAAGGGATGGAAAAATATCTTTCACGCAAATGGAAAGGAAAAGAAAGCTGGGGTAGCAATACTTATATCTGACAAAGTACATCTCAAAGTGAAGGCCATAACCAGAGATAAGGAAGGCCACTTCATAATACTAAAGGGATCAATACAACAAGAAGATATAACCCTGGTAAACATATATGCACCCAATGCAGGAGCACCCACATACATAAGAAAACTTCTGGAAGATATCAGGGGAGAGATCGACAACAATACAATCATAGTAGGGGACTTTAATACACCACTGACATCACTGGATAAATCCGCTAGACAAAAACTCAGCAAAGAAACAGCAATCCTAAATGACTCACTAGATCAGATGGACTTAATTGACATCTTCAGAACACTTCACCCCACAGCTGCGGAATATACATTCCTCTCAGGTGCTCATGGGACATATTCAAAAATAGACCACATATTGGGTCACAAGCAAAGTCTCCACAAATTCAAGAAGATTGAAATCATAAAAAGCTTCTTCACAGACCACGATGGCATAATGTTAGAAATAAACTACAATAAAAACAACCCAAAATACTCAAACACTTGGAAGCTGAATAGCATGTTATTAAATATTGATTGGGTTACCGATGACATCAAAGAAGAAATTAAAAACATCCTGGACACTAATGACAATGAAAACACAACAATCCAAAACCTCTGGGACACAATGAAAGCAGTCCTGAGAGGGAAGTTTATAGCTCTACAGGCCTATCTCAAAAAACAAGAAAAAATGGTAGTCAATCATCTAACTCTACAACTCAAAGAATTAGAAAGAGAGCAACAAGAAAACCCCAGAGTGAGCAGAAGGAAGGAGATAATAAAGATTAGAGCAGAAATCAATGAAATAGAGACCAAAAAAACAATACAGAAAATCAATGAAACCAAGAGCTGGTTCTTTGAAAGGATAAACAAGATTGACAAACCCCTAGCCAGGCTCACCAAGAAGCAAAGAGAGAGGTCCCAAATAAACCAAATCAGAAATGATAGAGGCGAAATAACAACAGACCCCACAGAAATACAAATGATTGTTAAACAATACTACGAGCAACTCTACTCCAACAAACTGGACAACCTGGAGGAAATGGACAAATTCCTAGAAAAATACAACATTCCAAAACTCAATCAGGAAGAATCTAAAAACCTCAATAGGCCAATAACTATGGAAGAAATTGAAGCAGTCATCAGAAAGCTTCCAGCAAACAAAAGCCCAGGGCCAGACGGCTTCACAGGGGAGTTCTACCAAACATTCAAGGAAGAACTAAAACCTACCCTCCTCAGACTACTACAAAAAATTCAAGAGGAAGGAACGCTTCCAAGCTCATTCTATGAAGCCAGCATCACCCTAATACCAAAACCAGGTAAAGACATCACAATGAAAGAGAATTACAGGCCAATATCCCTCATGAACATAGATGCCAAAATCCTCAACAAAATCTTAGCAAATCGGATCCAGCAGTACATCAGAAGGATCATACACCATGACCAAGTAGGATTCATCCCAGAGATGCAAGGATGGTACAACATCCGTAAATCAATAAATGTGATACATCACATAAACAAATTGAAAGAAAAAAACCACATGGTCATATCAATTGATGCAGAAAAAGCATTCGACAAAATCCAACACCCATTTTTGATAAAAACTCTCAGAAAGGTGGGAATAGAAGGATCATACCTCAACATAATAAAAGCCATATATGACAGGCCCACAGCCAACATCATACTCAATGGACAAAAACTAACACCATTTCCCCTAAGAACAGGAACAAGACAGGGATGCCCACTCTCACCACTCCTGTTCAACATAGTACTGGAAGTATTAGCCATTGCAATTAGGCAAGAAGAAGGAATAAAAGGCATCCAAATTGGAAAAGAGGAAGTAAAACTGTCCTTATTTGCAGATGACATGATATTATACATACAAAACCCTAGAGACTCCATCAAAAAGCTACTAGACTTAATACATGAATTTGGCAATGTAGCAGGATACAAAATTAACCCCAAGAAATCTGAGGCATTTCTATACACCAACAGTGAACTTTCAGAAAGGGAGATCAGAAAAACAATCCCATTTACCATCGCACCAAAAAAATTAAGATACCTAGGAATAAACTTAACTAAAGAGGTTAAAGACCTCTACTCAGAAAACTACAGGACGTTGAAAAAAGAGATAGAGGAAGACATAAACAGATGGAAGAACATACCATGTTCTTGGATTGGTAGAATCAACATCATTAAAATGTCCATACTACCCAAAGCAATCTATACATTCAACGCACTTCCCATTAAAATACCAATGGCCTTCTTCAAAGATCTAGAACGAACTCTCCAAAAATTCATCTGGAATAAAAAAAGACCCCGAATAGCTGCAACGATCCTGAGAAAGAACAAAGTAGGTGGGATCTCAATGCCAGATATCAAGCTGTATTACAAAGCCACTGTTCTCAAAACTGCCTGGTACTGGCACAAGAACAGACATATAGATCAGTGGAATAGAATAGAGAGTCCAGAAATTAGCCCGAACCAATATGCTCAATTAATTTTTGACAAAGGAGGCATGAACATACAATGGAGCCAAGATAGTCTCTTCAATAAATGGTGTTGGGAAAATTGGACAGACATATGCAAGAAAATGAAACTAGACCACCAACTTACACCATACACAAGAATAAACTCAAAATGGATAAAGGACTTAAATGTATGACAGGAAACCATAAAAATTCTAGAAGAATACAAAGGCAACAAAATCTCAGACATATGCCAAAACAATTTCTTCACTGATACAGCTCCTAGGGCAGTTGAAACTAAAGAGAAACTGAACAAATGGGACTACATCAAAATAAAAAGCTTCTGCACAGCAAAAGAAACCATCAACAAAACAACAAGAAAACCCACCTCGTGGGAAAACATATTTGCCAACGTCATATCTGATAAGGGCTTAATCTCCAAAATTTATAGGGAACTCATACAACTTAACAAAAAGAAGATAAACAATCCAATCAAAAAATGGGCAAAGGATCTAAATAGACACCTTTCAAAAGAGGACATTCAGAAAGCCAAGAGACATATGAAAACATGCTCAAAGTCACTAATCATCCGAGAGATGCAAATCAAAACAACAATGAGGTACCATCTCACACCTGTCAGAATGGCCATCATCAACAAATCAACAAACGACAAGTGCTGGAGAGGATGTGGAGAAAAAGGAACACTTGTGCACTGCTGGTGGGAATGCAGACTGGTGCAGCCACTATGGAAGGCAGTATGGAGGTTCCTCAAAAAATTGGAAATGGAACTCCCATTTGACCCTGTGATCCCACTACTAGGAATATATCCCAAGAAACCAGAAACACCTATCAGAAAGGATATATGCACCCAGATGTTCATAGCAGCACAATTCACCATAGCTAAGATCTGGAAACAGCCTAAGTGCCCATCAGTAGATGAATGGATTAGAAAACTGTGGTACATCTACACGATGGAATACTATGCTGCTGTTAAAAAGAAGGAACTCCTACCATTTGCAACATCATGGATGGAACTGGAGAGCATTATGCTAAGTGAAACAAGCCAGTCAATGAAGGAAAAATACCACATGATCTCACTCATTCATGGATAATAAAGACCATTACAAACTTTTGAACAATAATAGATACAGAGGCAGAGCTGCCTCAAACTGATTGTCAAACTGCAGTGGGAAGGCCAGAGAGAGTTGGGGGGCAGGAGGGAGGGGAGTAAGAGATCAACCGAAGGACTTGTATGCATGCATATAAGCATAACTAATGGACATAAGACACTGGGGGGTAAGGGAGGGTAGTGGTTTGTCAAGGGCGGGGGGGGGGGGGGGGAAAGGATACTTATGTAATACCCTTTGTAATACTTTAAGAGGAAAATAAAAAAAAAACAAAAAAAAAAAAAAAAACACCTTTTTCAAAAGAGTACAATGTGCAGTGATTATACCATGTTAATTTGGAATGAGCACAACAAGTATTAAGGACAGAGGTTCTATTTGCATGGGAAGCAAGTGAACTTTAAAATCCTCTGATGCCTGTCCCTGACCTTTGCTGTGATGTCTTGCCTCCCTTCTCCCCATCTGTGTTTATGTGTCTTTGCCTCTGTGCCTCCATGTACGTGATGGGTGAGGACTGAGGAAAAAAGGAATGGTGAGCACTTGATGGTTTGGCCTTAATGAGAGAAAACAGTACCAGTAGGACATATATTTTAAAGTAAGACAATGGATGAGCTTTTTGGGATATCTATGAAGATAAAGAGAGACATTGTAATAATATAGAGGGGAAAATCCCAAATTGCTATGTGGTTAACATTTGGATAATTAAATGGACCAACTTAACGTTAGCGCAATAGTATATTATGAAGTTTCTCTCCTCTATATCTCGCCCCACATACTAATTTGCTTCACTTGGTACTTTCCCGTACAGCTTTCATTCATTTCTTGTATTGTATTTTTTGTATAAGTATTCATGAAATTTGTCCTCACACTATGTTTTAATTCATCAACATAACCCACTTAGGAGGATTTCAGTTGACATATATATGATTGGACCTTAACTACCTATGTATTTAAAATAAGTTATTTAACCCACTAGTCACAAATATATTTTGTTCTTACATCATTTACTCAATTCTTTTGTGGCTGCTTAGTCCTTTAAAACCAAAGACATTTTAAGAGCAGTTAGCTGGTAATAATAAATCATTCACTTATACATTAATTCAGCAATAAGTTAAATATTTCTTATTTTTAACTAAACTTTTTTTATCTGCTAGGCCTATGCTTGGATAGAAATTACTAGATCATGTGGTATATTTTCTTTATCTGATTCTTAATCATTGAAAGTTTTTGTTGTTATAAATTAACATGTATGCTCTCCGTTTGATCTTTGTGGCCCTGTCTCTTTAGTGTTTAGTACTATGACAGGCTGTTCTTTTCTTTTTCAGTGTTGAAACCCTCATCATGTCCTCCACAACAAGAGCCTCCCTGGAGTTCACTTCTCAGCTAATGTGCTTTCTTTGCATTTTAAACAACTCCTATCTGTTTGCATAATAAATTAGGGGGAAAGCATCATTCACAGTTTCCAATCTTTAACTGGCATTTACTTAAGAGGCATTTTGATTCTTGACTAATAATGATACTCAATTTGTAGGATTAGACCTGCCAATAATGCTCTCGGACCTTAAAAAGGTCTTGGAACAACTAAGTTTATCAGTTTCCCTACCTGTCAAACACCCTGCTGCATAGGGTATTGTGAATCAAGTACAATAATAGATTTGAAAATGCCTTGAAAAGTTAATAATAATGACAATGACCTGATGACAGTGGCTGCCATTATTGCACATGGCTCAGGCCCTGCGCTATGGGCTTTCTGTGTTGTCTCTCTTGATGTTTGCACTGTTCTTGAGGATAGTTAACTTCCTCCATTAAAAAATGACTGTTGGTTGTCAGAGGGGAAGTGGGGGACTGAGTGAACAAACTGTGAAGGGGTTAAGAACTACAAATTGGTAGTCACAAAATGACCCTGGGAATGTAAAGTACAGCAAAGGACTGTAGTCAGTAATATTAACTATGTACCCAGGTAGGGTATCTGAAATATTGGGGGGACTACTTTGTAAAGTATATGATTTTTTAACCACTGTGCTCTATACCTGTAAGTAATTCTATATAATAAAGAGCTAATATGCTAATTAGACCAGACGGCAGAATGACCTTCCAGAACGACCTTCCGGAATGACCAGTGGGCGGGGGGTGGGGCGGCAGGGCCGCGAGGCAGCTGGGGTCATGAGGGTCAAAGCAGCCAGGGCCACGAGGATTGAGGCAGCTGGGGCCTCAATGGCCTACCCTTGCACGAATTTCGTGCATTTGGCCTCTAGTCTATAATAACAAAAGGGTAATATGCTAATTAGACCAGGCATTCTTCTGGATGAACCCAGGGTCGGAGGGAAGCCGCCCAGGTCCCGGGTGGCGGAGGGAAGCCAGTGCCTACAGCTGGGGGGAAGGAAGGCCTACTCTTGCACGAATTTTCATGCATCGGGCCTCTAGTACAAAATAATATCGAATATACACTAATTGAAAAGTAAATTTCTTTAAAATTATAAGGTATTTGAGGAAGAATAGTTGCTTCTGGCTGGTTCAGGAAACACTTCCTAGAGAGGTGACATTTTGGCTGTCATACAGCGTTTATGGAAAATGCTGTCCCACTGGCACACAAATGGCCTGAATCTAATTGCAAACAGTCTAATTGTAAAGCCAGTATCTTGTGCTCAGATTGAAAGCTTGCCTTAAATGTGTGATTTGTCCTCGGTTGCCTCATGCTTTTTCCTCCCGCAAAGGGGACATTATTTTCTTAGGGAAGGCAGGCCACTGCTTCCTCCTTAAGGCTGGGTCTGAGGAGCTGCAGGAGAGACTTTGGAGTGCTTGGTGGAGAGCCTAGTGCTGTTCCGAGCCCTCTGGTGAGGTGTGATACTGCTCATCTTTCGTTTTGAAACCTGTTTAGTCGCCAGGCATGCTGCAGTTCAGTGTTGCTCAGTATCATCAAGTGCGTTTATTCTACAAGTTATTTGGTGCTACAGACCTTGAACAGAATTTATAGTTATTGCACTATTGTCAGGATTTATAATAAAAATCTTCAAAAAAAACTCTAGTCAGTAGCACTATGATTCATCTTAATAATATAGGTTTTTCTTCTGTAACACTACTTATGTGTTTCTGCAGTATCTTGCCTCTAATAAAATCTGGCAGGGTCTATGGGAATTGTAGGGTTGGGGAAGACCACTGAAAACCTGTATCACTTTTTCATCAGAGCCGCAAAAAGCAATAAATAGAACCTGAAGTGAGAATTTGTGCTGCTTAGGCAGGCAGCTGAGCATCGCTGGAGGCTGCCACAGCCAGGAGTGTAGCCGCACATACCAAGAGCATGTGCTCAGCTGCAGCACTTGGTCTTGAGCAGGATAGCACGTAGCCCTGAAGCTCTGGACAGCAGCTGCTGCCAGTGGTTGATTGGTGAGGCGGCGAGCCTGGTGCACACTGCTGAGGATGAGGCCTGAGTACAGATACAAGTTTTAAAAATTCTTAAGATATGTCCAAAAATGCTCCTGTGGCTAATGCAGTGCACAAACCTAGGGCTTTTTCCCTTTGCTGCTGAAGACCCTAATTTTCCACCACGGCTCTGGCTGCCTTGTCAGGATAAATGGTGTATGTACCAAAGTGACCTCATGCTGTCCTGACTTCTTTTCCTAGTCACCAATTGAAGAGGAGCTGCTTTTCCTTAAAGAAACACCTGTTGTGGGAGAGCACATTCAATATTCAGCACCTAGTCATGGCCTTTCTTTAATACTTGTTTTTAGCCCCACTCTCCTCCCAGTCAGTGTAACATTGTGCGGGTTCATATTCTTCCCCCCTTCCATTTCCTTCTTTATCTTAAGACTAGAGGCCCGGTGCATGAAATTTGTTCATGGGAGAGGGTGGTCCCTCAACCCGGCCTGCACCCTCTCCAATCTGGGACCCCTCGGGGGATGACCCGCTCCCACTCCCCAACCTGGAACCGGGATTGAGCCTGCAACCGAAGTATGTCCCCATGACCGAAATTGAACCCATGACCCTTTAGTTCGTGGGCCTTATGCTCTAACCACTGAGCAAAAGCAGCTAGGGCTTCTTCTACTTCTTAAAGCAGTCCTTTAACATTTCTTGTAATGGTTTGGTGGTAACAAACTCCTTTATCTTTTCTTTTCTGGGAAGCTCTTTATTTCTCCTTCACTTTTAAATGATAGTCTTGCTTGGTAAAGTGGTTTTGGTTGTAGGTTCTTCCTTTTCATCACTTTAAATATTTCATGCCAACCCTATCTGGCCTGAGATATTTCTGTTAAGAAATCAACTGACAGACTTAAGAGAGCTGCCTTGTAGGTAACTGTCTTTAATATTTTCCATTTTAATTATGATGTGTCTTGTTGTGGGCCTGTTTGGTTCCATTGTGTTTGGGATTCTCTGTGATTCCTGGACTTCTGTGTCTTTTTTTCGTCACTAGATTAGGCAAGTTTTCTGTCATTATTTTCTCAAATAGGTTTTTGGTCCCTTGCTCTCCTTTTTCTGGTATCCCTATGGTGCAGATGTTTTTACACTTCATGTTGTGCCAAAGTTCTCTTAAACTATCATCATTAAAAAAAATTATTTTTTGCTATGTTTAGTTGTGTGTTTTTTTATCCCTTGTCTTCCATATCATTGATTTGATCCTCTGCTTTATTCTACCAAGTGTTTATTCCTTCCAGTGTGTTCTTCATTTTAGATATGTATTATTTATTTCTGACTCTCCTTTTTTAGGGTTTCTTTGTCTTTTTTCTTGCTGCTGAGTTAAGCATCCTTGTAATCATTACTTTGAACGATATGTCTGATAAATTCCTTGGCTTCATTTCATTTAACTCTTTCTGGATATTTCTCTTATTCTTTCATTTGTAGCTTGTTTCACTTTTCTCCCCATTTTGGCTGCCTCTTTGTGTTTATTTCTATGTATTTGATGGATCTGCTATAACTCCAAGTCTTTGTGGGATTTCCTTACTTAGTAGGGTTCCGTTTTTCAGTCTCCTTGATCGCTTGAGCTGGGTGCTCCAGAAATGTCCCCTGTGTGGGTTATGTGGGGCCCCCTGTTCTAATTGAGTCTTGAGTGCTATTGGGTAATCGTGCGTGGTATCGACCCTCAGGTTGACTGACTGTGAGGCTGCACCCTGACCACTGCATGTGAACTGCTATGCAGGTGTTGACCCCACAAAGTGGAGTTCACCTCAGTAGGGTTTGTTGCTGCTGAGATCTCCCTTTGAATATGCTGCTTGTGAAGCTTATTGGATCCTGCTCTGATATCTGAATCTTGCCACTGGGTGTGTTGGTTCTCAGCTGCCTGGGTGGGACTGTGGTGGAGGCCAATGTAAGATACTGCCTGTGACGGGCCCCCAGCAACTTGTTTGGAACAGTCTCGATGGGGCTTCTTCTGTAAACCCTTTGTTATAAGACTTTTGCTCAGCTAGTCTTCAGTTGGTTATTCAGAATGAGTGTTCTGTCATTTAGTTGGAATTCCTGTTTGGTCCTGGGGAGGAGGCAAGTGTAGCTTTCACCTCTTCCGTTGCCATTTTGGATCTCTAATTCATTTCTTTAAATTAGAAAACAGAGTAATAGAAAAGCGTAAGTGTATTTACCACTAAGAATTCATAACACGTTTTAATATTTTCTTATTTTTGATTTGCATATTTTATAACAGAAACAGTATGACAGATAAGTTGGGAGTTTCCTTTCCTAATCACATTCCTCTTTCTCTCTGTTTAGAATGAATTGTTATCATGAGTTTTCTATGTATCCTACTAGTCCATATTTATGCACTTTTATTATATATGTATTCATAACTATACAGGGTAGGGCAAAAGTAAGTTACAGTTATTTGTATGGAAAACAGTACAAAGATTAATAAATAATAATACAAGAATAAAATCTGTGTTTCATGTATTCCCAACTGTAAACCTACTATTGCCCCACCTTGTATGGGTTTCTGTGTTTTAAAAAAATAACATCATGTCATACTCTACAATCTTGTGTACCCCATCTTCTTTTTTATATCTCTCTATGCTGATACATGTAGCTCTGGCTCACTTACATTAATTTCTGTATAGTTTCTGTTGTATGAACACACAACAGTTTACCCATCCTCCTGTTGGTAAGTGCTGAGTCCAGTTTTCTGCTCTTACAAACACCTCTGAGATGTGCTTCCTTGTTTAGGTCTCCTAGTGCATGTGACAAGAGTTTCAGAATATATATCTAGGATTTCTGAGTTATAGGACTGTCAACTTCATTTATCTCATTTAATTTTTAAATATATTAATTGAGGCTATTGGCATGATTCCCATTTTACACATGAGAAAACTGAGGTGTTGAAATGCTATATAATGTGTCTAGCTGGATAATACACCTAGTACTTGAATCCAAATAGAATTTTACCCCCATTAAATCCAGACCCCTAACACCTAGCAGTCCACATGCATTTGCCACTTTTAACCTTTATGATCATTAGAACAGTTGCAGCCAACCAGTCATACTGCATCATTTGAAAGTAGAAGAATCAAAGCAGGTAATGAGATAGAGGGAGTATATAAGAAAGAAGGGTCAATTAGGTGCCCATACTTCCTTTGATAGGTGAAATAGTGAGTCTCTGTTTTCCATACACACAAGACTGTTTCTTTATGATAGACATCTGTACTTTGTATTTCTTAAATGCAATATGTAGACTGTTTTGGACTTTAAAAACAGAGGAGCATGTTAGAGTCTGTTTTTATTCTGCAAAGTGTACTGACCATTTTTTTCCAGGGGAAGGAAACTATCCGAGCATGATTCTTTTGTTCATGTCCCTTTATTCATACTTGAGCCATGTCTTTCAGACTTTCTTTTTCCTTCTGTTTTTTCTTTCCCTTCCAGGTCGCAGATCTGGTGTATTAACTGTGAAAATCCTAGAGCTGCATGAAGAATGCACCATCCACGTCGCCATGTGCGAGCAGTTAGTGGGACTGCAGGCTGGCGGCTCTTCTCAAGGTGAAGCCTCTGGGCCTGGCCTGAAGGTTCTCTTCACCAAGGAGACTGCACACCATCTCAGGGGGCAGCCCCAAGACATCATCCACATCTACCCTCCCTGGTGAGTGCTGGGACCTGACTCCAGGAGCCACCAACTGTGAGTTTGTCCCTAAGGCATTTGTCTCAGAAATGTTGCCAGGAACATTTTTGTCGCTTTATTATAGAGACGTGCCAGGGGAAGGAGCCAGGATTTTATGGAACAGAAGCACTGATTTGTCTCTGGTGGCTTGTTCGTAGGGTTTAATCTAAAGAGCATAGATGGTCACCCATGGGTTAGAAAAATTATTTTTAGGATACCATTTTTGCTCTCTTCTGCATGGAATATTAATTTTTACCACAAGAAGAAGAAAATATTGCCATTTTGAGGGAGAGATTCAGCAGCCTCATTTAAAAAACTATTAACTTTATCAGCAATTTTTAAAGTTTCTTTTGTCTTTTTACTGTGTCTGTAGCAAGTGATCATGCGGCTCTAGTTAAATTCTTTCATTAAGGCTGAAGATATCAGGATAACTTGCTTTAGTTTAATTTTTATTGAACATTATAAGATATATGCAGGACCTTACACAGAGCATAAATATACATTTCAATGAATAATCACAGAGGGAATAGTAATTCCTATCCAATCAAGAAGTAGACTGCAGTTTGTACCTGCGACCACCCTATCCCCTTCCATTTCCTCCCTCCCTCTGCTCCTCCAGGTGACCATGATTCTGACTTCTGATGCAGTAGAGTCCTTTGAATGTTTGAGAACTTTATATTGATAGAATCATATGGTAGTCATACAGTGTGTATTCTCTTTCATTGGACTACTTTCTCTTAATATTATGCTTGTGAGATTCATCAGTTTTGTTGCATGTTGCTATATGTTCATTTTCATTGCTATACAGTTTTCTATTATATTAGTTTATGCAATTAATTCATCTGTTCTTCTGTTGGCATAACTAGAATATTGTGGTTAATGCTGTACTGACCAACTGTCATTCTGTGTAGCTTACTCAAGAAATACAGCACTATTAATTCTCTTCTCTGAAATTCCCCATCATCCTACAGTCATGCATCATTTTTCTATCATTTAAAAATTATTTAAAAATTTTTTCTTGACCATATGTCCTCTTCCTCTTGGTATAGTCTTCTTCTTTACTTATAACAACATGCCTTGGGGAGTTGTTGAACCACTGTGTCCAAATTGTCCCGTCCATCCTTTCCTGAGCCCATTTCATTCAGGCTTTGGCCCGCACCCCCCACCTCTCACTCCGCGTTGTGCACGTTGCTTCTCCAGTGCGCATTTGTGAGAGAGCCGTGTTTCCTTGTGCAGTGCTTGCTCCTGGTTTGCTTCCCTGTTTCCCCTGTGCTCCTCCTCACACCTTCCCTGGCTTCTCAGTACTGAACTGCTGCCAGGCTCCGTCCTAGACCTCTGTTCTACTCACCTCACCACCTGGTGATTTCATCTCTTCCTATCCATGGGAACCTCCTCACAGCTCCGCTTCCAAATCCATACAAAGTCCAGCATTTCTTTTTACTTTTAGGCCATGATCTTTTCAGGTAATCACTTTTGGGGGGGATTATTGCAACAGTCCCTTAAATTTTCCCTCTGCCTCTTTCCTTACCCTCCGCCTGTTTCTGCTCAAGATGACTAGAGGAGCAAAGCTATGAATATGTAAGCCATCATACTGGTTTTTGGCTCCATGCTCCACCTCATGCAGAGTCAAAGCCCCTCCTGACCTCTGGAATCTCATATGTTCCTCTCAGCTTCCCCAGTTCCATTTTGGTCACCGTGGACTCCACCCTGGTCCTCAAATTCCATGCCATTCTCTACTCTTACTTCGGGGCCCGGGTTTTTGCTGCTCCTTGTGCTGGGGTGCTTTGTCCTACCACCTCCACCTGCCTGCATGGGTTGCTGTTATAACTTCTAGACATTTACTCAGCTGTTACCTTCTAAAGAGGCCCTGAGTCACATAGCTAATGTTGGAAACTACCCTCTTCTTCACCTTTATTCTCCTTTTTTTTTCACAATCACATATATTACAGTTTATCACTTTTTGTTTCCTCATTTGCTTATTGTGTGTCTCCTGCTGCTAGATTTTTAATGTCTCCTTTACTTCTTAGGGCCTGAGGACACTCAACAGAATTTTGATGTGGAATGAATGAGCAGTTTTCTCCTTGTCCTAACAGTGCTCCTCCCATTCAGGATCTTGTTACTATAATTCCTTCTGTTCTTTCAGCTGCTTTATTCAGCTCTTTAAAGTTATTGGAAGCCCTTACTGGAAATTTATGGTTAAATCCAGTAATATTGGCAGTATTTGATTTTGCAGTGTGTCCTAGTTTCATCTTCTTTATGAACATACAACAGCTGTTTATGATTAGTTTAATATTTATATAAATACTAGAGGCCCGGTGCACAAAAATTTGTGCACTGGGTGGGGGGCAGCCCGACCTGTGCCCTCTCGCAGTCTGGGACTCCTCGGGAGATAACAACCTGCTGGCTTAGGCCTGCTCCCAGGTGGCAGAGGGCAGGCCCAATCCCTAAGTGCAACCCCTGGTCAGGCTCAGAGCAGGGCCGACTGGGGAGTTGAGGCGCCGCCCCGTCATGCACAGAGCAGGGCGGATCGGGAGGTTGCGATGCCACCCTCAGTCACGCTCAGGGTAGGGCCGATTGGGGGGTTGGGGCACCACCCCCTGTCACACTCAAGGCAGGGTCGATGGGGAGGTTGCGGCACCACCCCGTCATGCACAGAGCAGGGCCGATCAGGGGGTTGGGGCGTTGCCCCCTGTCATGCACAGAGCAGGGCCGATCAGGGGGTTGGGGCATTGCCCCCTGTCATGCACAGAGCAGGGCCGATCAGGGGGTTGAGGAGCTGCCCCCTGTCACGCACAGAGCAGGGCCCATCAGGGATTTGGTGCGCTACACCCTGTCAAACACAGAGCCGCAGGGCAATCAGGGGATTGGGAAGCTCCCCCCTATCAGGCACTGTTGTGTGTGTATGTGTGTGTGGGGGGTGGGGGAGGTTATATCTTTTCTTTAAATAAGCAGGTCAAGTTGAACTTCTAGAATTATTATGTAGATCCCTATAGCATCATAATTCCTCTAGATTATCTAAGATCAATAGTCCAAGAGAAGAAAAGTCAATAGTCCCCAACAAGTATTTTTTAGAAAATAAAATACAAATGGTTCTAAACACAGGGAAAGATACCTACATCCATATGATAGTAAAAGAATTGCAAATTAACCCTACCAGACCACTGTACTGATTTTTCGGTAATTTCCACACAAAGGTGGAATATTGGCGCTAGATGAAAGGTAGATGAAAAGTAGACCTATTTTCTACAATGTCTCCAAGTTCCTTCTTACTCTAACCACTTGTTTGCATGTAACTAACATTTTTCTATGTCATGTTGGTTTTTTTCTCTTTAATGCTCAGGAGCCCAGGTATAGGGGACAGTTAGGTTCAGGGCCTCAGGTCTGGTAGGATTAAGATGATAAATACCATTTTTTAGTTTTCAGTTTGCTCAATATCAATACAGAGGGTTGGTAAAGGAAGCAAACAGGGACTTAATGCACTGTTAGTGGGAATGTAAACTGGTGCCACATTACAGTGTGTGCTAAAATTCAAGTATTTATAGAAATTTATCTTATAGCTCTTCCTCACAAATATAGAAAATGATGTATCCACTGCATTAATATCTGAAGTAACCTATTTGTACCTCCCAAGGGGCTGATTCACTAATAATGGTATCTCTGCATTAGAAGTCAATGAAAATAATGTAGCAATATTTACATACTAATGTACTCTTGCGAAATGATCTGCAAGACATTTTTCTAAAATAGAAAAGCATGGTACACAGAGTGTCAGGGTTAGCCTCCTAGAGGTGGAGATTCTCTAAAGCTTTGAAGGCTAAGTTGAAAAGAACCATGAAGGGACTGTAAAGGCATTTGAAATAGAGGAGACTGAATGAGCAGAGACCAAGAAGCCAGAAGGGCCTGATGAAGGGTGTATGCTGGGATATATGGACGGAGTGGAAATTCTGCACCAGGAGCAGCAGCAGGTGAGGATGGAGAACCTGTGCACAATGTTAGAAGAGTTGGTATTAAACACTCCCTACTGCCTAGGGAAGAAGACATGTGATCCGATTCACAGTTTGAAGTTTGTGGGGGATAACTATGTGTCGGAGGCCAGAGTAAAGGCATCTCAGAGGCTTTGGGGGGTAGCTCAAGTGTAAGGGAAGATGATGATTTCAACTCGAATAGTAAACAGTGGGTTCAGAATATATTTTGGAGTTAAGAGGCAACATGATTTGCTGACGGGTTTGATAGGGTATGTGAAGGAAAGACAAGGAAGACTCCTCTAAGTTTTGGCTTGAGTTATGACGCTGAGTAGTAAAATGGGGAGACATAAGGCATATTTTGAGGGCATAGTCAACAGTATCTTCTTAACACTGGCAATAGTTAGAGCCCTGGGTAAACATGAGAGAAACCATGATGCCAGAAGAGAAACTCGCCCATCTGAGTTTTTAGTGCACGCATGTGTGGTAGTGCCAGCGGACCAAAGCTCTGTTTGTTCCTGCTTCCTATTTGCTGCCTGGGATTCTTTGAAATGAAGAAATTTCTGGCTCTTGTTGCTAGACATAAAACAATGCTAAAGTTAGAACTTTGTTTGCTATGTGGGATTATCTTTCTGTTGTGACAGCCAAAAAGCCAAATTTTCTCTCCAAAATGACAGGGTGTTTTGAGAGGAAATAAATAGAAAACTAATACACTGTGAACAGGACAAAATATACCATGATGATGATCTGGACAGACGAAAACATTGGAGGAGAGGAGAAAAGGAAATCAAGCTTTCATGCTTATATGAGGAAGAAGGAAAGCAGGCTTTCAGCTGGTGACCACAGAACACTTTTCCATGAGGTCTTCATTGGGATAAGACCAAAAGCTCCTGTGCTCAGATAACTTCGGGAAAGCCTGGTAAAATGTGGATCAGTTTCTGGACTGTAGGGGTTCTCAAAGGTCTCTAACTTGTGATGTGCATTACAATTTACAATAGAGGGAATCAGAAACAGAGGCGAACCTATAAACAAAACATTAGCAAACAGCCTGGCCCATGTTGCTCAGTGGTTGAGCATCGACCCGTGAACCAAGAGGTCACCGGTCGATTCTCAGTCAGGGCATATGCCTAGGTTGCAGGCTCGATCCCCAGCAGGGGGCTAGGAGGAGACAGCTGATCCATGATGTTTCTCCCTCGTCAAAGTTTCTATCTCTCTATCCCTCTCCCTTCCTCTTTCTCTAAAAATGAATTAAAATCATATTTTTTAAAATGTTAGCAAACATTTTTATCTAAGAGTGGGGTCAAGAAAACTAAGGGGAGTAATATCTCTAAAGAAGGCAGAGAAAGAAGTTCCAGAAGTCCATACCTCATCTAAAGCACTCCTGCACTGGCAGGAACTGTCTGTTTTAGAACTATTCTAGAACTCTGGAGTCTAGTTGAACACTTGCAGTGTGGGGAAGACCTTGATTAAGAGTAAGTTTGGGGGAATTTCAGCCTTTAAAGTGATAGCACCTATATTCCCACATCCCCCAGCCCCACAATCCTGGTTCAGAATGCTGGAGCTGGAGCTAGGGTGGGTGATATATTAGGGTTGTGTATTGATTCCTCAGTGCTGCTTTTGAGCACTGGGGGGACTAATGCAGAGGCTAGTGGACATTTTCAAACTCCCACAGGCTTAAGTGGTTTCCAGGAGACTTGAATAAATAATACTTATAGACCTTCCCACTTTTGGGAGCCAAGCATTTAAGAAAATTTTTATCAGTTGACCACAGAGACAATGAAGTAGAAATGTCAATCACCACATATGAGAGGGAACACACACCTTGAAAAAAATAGCATGAAAAAGTCATAAATGGATTAATTCAGCCTTTAATAAAATAAGTCAATCCCTGAGGAATAGAAGAATTAAATTTCTAGAGTTAACACAAAACAATACTCAAATATCCAATTCTCAGCAAAAATTATAAAATATACATATATAGAAGAAAAATGGCCTATTCACAGGAAAAAAATAATAATTTGATAAAAACAATCACAGAGGCAGCCCAGACATTGGAATTATTTGTTAAAGATATGAAATCAACTGTCTTAAACATGTACAATGAGTGAAAGGAAAATATACATAAAAAAATGAAAGGAAATCAGGAACAATTAATGAGAAAAATGAAAATGTAAGTAAACATAGAGAAATCATAAAGAGAAATTTTGGAGTTAAAAAGTACAATAATTTAAAACTCAATAAGAGATTACAAAGGAGATTTGAACAAGTGAAACAAAGGATCAGTGTTATGGTAATACTAGGAAACGAATACACAGAATCTTAAATTTAAAAAGTTTTACTACAAAATACCTCTTATATTCTCAATGGAATAAAACTGGAAATTACAAACAAAAGGAAAACTAGAAAATGCATAATATGGAAATTAAGAATGTATTCTTAAACAACCAATGGGTTGAAGAAGAAATACAAGGGAAAATAGAAAATAACATGAGACAAATAAAAATGAAAACAAAACACCCCTAAACTTACTATATAAAAGTAGTGCAGCATTGGAAATTTATAGATGCAAACATATACATTAAAAAAGAAGAAAGACTGCAAATCAATAACTTATATTTACACCCTAAGGTACTAGAAAAAAAAAAGAAGGGCAAACCAAATCCAATGCCAGCAGGATAGAGATAATAAAAATTAGAGAGGAGATAAATGAAATATAGAGAGTACTATATAGAAAAACATTAGAGAAAGTCAATTAAACTCAACGTTGTCTCTTTGAAAAGAGCAACAAAGCTGACAAACACTTATTTAGGCTGCCCCCCCCAAAGTGAGAAGACTCAAATTATTACAATCAAAAATGAAAACGGAGACGTAATTATTGATTTTACAGAAATAAACAGGATTATAAAAGCATAGGATAAACAGTTGAATGGGAAGAAATTTGATAACTTAAGTAAAATGGGCAATTTCTTAGAAACACACAGTCTCCCAGACTTATTCATGAAGAAATAGAAAATCTGAAGAGACCTATAACTAGTGAGGAGATTAATTCAGTAAGAAAAAGTCTTTCAACAAAGAAAAGTCAATGACCAGTGAATTCTTCCAAATATAGAAAGGAGAATTAGTACCAGTCCTCAAACTCTTCCCAAAAATTGAAAAGGAAAGAATGCTTGCTAATTTATTCTATGAGGCCAGCATTACTCTGGTACCAAAACTAGACAAAGATTATAACCCCCACCCCCAAAATAAAAACTGGAGACCAGTATCCCTTATTAATATTGATTCAAAAATCCCCCACAGAATATTAGCAAACTGATTTTTTTTAATGTTTTTTAAAATTTATCTTTATTATTGAAAGTATTACAGATGTTCTCTTTTTTCCCCCATTGATCCCCTCCACCCTACTCCTACCCCCTCCCCAGGTCTTCACCACACTATTGTCTATGTCCATGGGTTATGCATATATGCATATAAAAGTTCTTAGCAGCATATCAAAAAGGATTATACACCATGTCCAAGTGGAATTTATTCCCAGAATACAGGAATGGTTCAGCATTGGAAATAGATCAATGATTAATGAAGGAAAAAACTAAGATCATCTCAGTTGAAAAACGGTCAACAAACTAGGAACAGAAAAGAACCTCCTCAACTGGATGTGGGACATTCATGAAAAGCCAACAGCCTAATACCACACTCGATGAAAAACTGGAAGTTCTTTTTTTAAGCTCAGAAACAAGACAAGGATGCCTGCCTTTTACAATTACGTTCAACATAATGAAAATTCTAAATAGGGCAGTTAGGCAAGTAAAACAAAGCAAAGATATTCAGTTTGGAGAAATGAAATTGCTTCTGTGTATAGATGACATGATCTTATATGGAGAAAACCCTAAAAATCACATGTAGTTTAAATTAATAAATTCAACAAAATTGCACGAGATAAATCAATATGCAAAATCAGTTGTATTTCTGTGTACTAGTAATGAATAATACAAAAAAATTTGGAAACAATTTCACTTACAATATATCAGAAAGAAAAAAATTAGCAATAAATTTAACCAAGAATACAGTAAAAATTTGCTAAAACAAATAAATGAAAAGACTTCCCATGTTCCTGAATTAGAATTCTTAATATTTTTCAGATGATAATAGTTCCCAAAGCAATCTACAGAGGGACTGTAATCCCTATAAAATTTAAACACTATTTCTTCTAGAAGGAGAAAACCCATCCTAAATTCATATGGAATATCAAGGAATTCCAAATAGCCAACACAATCTTGGAAAAGAGCAGTAAAGTTGGAGGACTCACACTTCCTGATTTCAAAACATTATACACTAATTAAAACAGTATGGGCCCTGGCCAGTTTTGCTTAATGGTTAGAACATGGGCCTGTGGATGGAAGGATCGTGCATTCGATCCCTGGTCAAGGGCACATACCTCATTTGCAGGTTCGATCCCCAGCCCCGGTTGTGGGAACATGTGTGAGGCAACCAGTTGATGTGTCTCTCTCACATTGATGTTTCTCTCTCTCTCTTTCTCTCTGTCTCTTCTCTCCTCTCCTCTCCTCTCCTCTCCTCTCTGCTTTCTACCGTCTTTCTAAAGATCAATGGGAAAAATATCCTCGGGTGAGGATTTAAATAAAGAAAAACCCCAAAATAAAACCCAAAAACAAAACAGTATGGTACTGGCATTAGGACAGATATAGAACAATGGAAGAGAATAGAGAGCCCCCAAATAAACTCTTATACATATAGTGAAATAGATGATTGGAAATTGGATAGCCACATGCAAAAGAGTAATGTTAGTCCATATACAAAAATTACCAATCCACTGAAGAAGACCTAAACTTAAGAGCTAAAACTATAAAATAGAGAAAAATATAAAGGGAAATCTTTATAACATTTGATTTGGCAATTATTTCTTAGATGTGGCACCAAAAGCATAGGCCAATTAAAAATAAATTTAATACGTTGAACTTCATAAAAAACTGAAAACATTTTTGAAACAAAGGTCAGTATCAAGAGAGTGAAAAGACAACCCATAGAAAGTGAAAAAATATTTGCAAATCATAGGGCCAAAGAGTAATATTGATTCCTTATATTTGAGGGACCTTGGTTGAAAGAGTATTGAGCTCGCACCGGCCAGAATTTAAGATCCAACACTGCATTTCTAATCATTTCGTTGAGCCTCATTTTGTTCATTTGTAACATGGCAGGTGAGATCTGCTGTGCCTTTTCACAGGTTACTGAGTATAAGTAATGAATAAAATAGTCCACCATGAAACTGATTGCTTCAACATCTGTTTCTCTGTGACATAGAAACATAATTATAACTGTGTTTCAGAGGCTTCAACTTCACACAGTTATTGAATATGAAAATCATGTAAAAGTCAGGTGAAAACTCCATAGAGTATTGTGAAATAATGTAACATATTATTATAGGTTCCAAAGGATCACATACAGTATTGCTTCCTCTGATCACACATGTTAAGGTAAATTAAGTAAAGTGCCTGAATGAGTGTGATTTATTAGGGCCAGAGAACACTGTCTAGAGAGCAAGGTTTATTTACATCAGAGAAGCTAGACATCACTGGTTTCAAAATGAAAATTTTGATCTAACAAAATTTAGTGGTTACTTGAAGCCAGTTTTGATCTAGCTTTGAATCCCTGTTAAGAGCATTACAGTTAAAGCAATAAATTTATGGTTAAACATTAAACATTATTGAGTGAATAGAATGCTGCATATCTAATGCAGCCTCCCTATTGGCCCACCTGTACTCCTTATCACAAAAGTAAAGATTGGAAAGGCAAACAAAAGTTCCACTGTTTAAAAATTTTCTTTCCGGCCATGGCCTCCCAGGCATGGGTCGGGAGCACAGCCCCTGCATTGCTGGCCGCCAGGTGCTGCCTCTGAGCTCATGGAGAGAGAAGGTATTAAAGGTGTCACTGCATTGGCCTCCCAGTATCTCTCTTTAAGGACATTCCACTTAGCCACCCTCATTCTTTCAGATACAATAACACATTGTGACCCATCAGGTTAAATGATACATGTGAACACAAATGTTATATTTCATAAATTAATACAGGCTTATTTTTGCTTAAAAAGTCTTAGGATCAGTCATGTTCTTCATCTCCTGGAGGTTTGCATCAGCTAGGATAAAGAAAATTTTCCTCAGTTTTTTCTCCTGTTGTTTTTTTTTTTTTTTTAAATATTTTATTGATTTTTTATAGAGAAGAAGGGAGAGGGATAGAGAGTTAGAAACATCACATCGATGAGAGAGATCGATCAGCTGCCTCCTGCACGCCCCCTACTGGGGATGTGCCCGCAACCAAGGTACATGCCCTTGACCGGAATCAAACCTGGGACCCTTCAGTCCGCAGGCCGACGCTCTATCCACTGAGCCAAACCGGTTCGGCTCTCCTGTTGTTTTTAACATAACAACAATCAAGACAAAAGTCAAATCAGAGATGGCCTTACGCTGGTCTTGTTCTCGAAATGATAATGGCTTACGATGGTCACTGAGGGCTCACACTGTGTTTTCTCCTCTTGTGGAGAAAGACACTTCTTCCTGGAGTGTCTCTGCACACCGCCCTGGTCCACATACAGAATTTGTACTTCTCCTGCTCCTTCTATGTTTACCTTTCTTGCCATCTTCTGCCTAGTTCCAGGCAAGCTTGTTGCTCTCTCTTATGTGGCACACTAGTGCCTTCATCTGCCTCTGTTAGAGCACATCCATCAGAAAAGTCACCACAGTTACACTCTGTTCTTTCCTCCCGCACTGTGAACTGCTCGAGTTCAGGGCTAGTATGATTGTGTCATGAATGGAAATTGGCTTTGCAAGAGCAGTGTGATCAGATGGTCTTCATATTTTCCAGGAAGGTCTTGAAACGAGATAATCAGCTCATTTTTAGGAATCAGACATTAGGGTAAGAATATGTATGCTCTTATTTGCAGCTATAAAAGCACATAGTTTACCTATCTTTCAACCCCAACAAAGATAAAACTGCTTGGGAAGTTTTCACTGTCCACAATCTTATAGGACAGAGGGCTGACAGTAGCAGAGACAGGTAGTGTTCACTTAACAGTAGTGCTATCCTATTAAATTAATGCCACACTGACAAATAAAATACTATGAGCATAATCACTGCGTTTCAGTTGTTTTCCCATGGGACATATTCTCTCTCATAGGCTAGCATGGTGATGCTGGAGATTCCCTTCAGCATTCCTATTGGGTGAAGAAAAATAACCAGAAGAAAAAAAATCACACTGGTTTTTTATGTACAAGAGCTGAGTGTTTGAAACCGAGTGTATTGAAACCGAGTTGGTACTGTTTAACCTAGGTTGTTATAAGTTTAAGATGTTACATTTCATCCTTTTTTTAGATGGATAATTTTTGTTCCATATTATTTCCTCTAGTAGGTTTATAAATTATTTCATTTTGTATTGCTTAAGTGGTTATTCTTATGTTTTTAGCATGCCTAATTAAACATGTATTAATATATGAATTTCTAAAATTAATTAATGCTGCCTCACTAAAAAGGCAAAATCTTAGCACACTATTATTTTCCCCCCAACTCACTCCCATTCATTCCCTCACCCACTAGTATCTGTGTCCATTGGTTATGCTTATATGCATGCATACAAGTCCTTGGGTTGATCTCTCTCTCTTATCCCCACTTTCTCCTACCTTCCCTCTGAGGTTTGAGCCTCTGATCAATGCTTATCTGTCTCTGGATCTGTTTTTGTTCATCAGTTTATGTTGTTCATTATAATCTACAAATGAGTGAGATCATGTGATATTTACCTTTCTCTGACTGACTTATTTCGCTTAGCGTAATGCTGTCCAGTTCCATCCATGCTGTTGCAAATGGTAGGAGTTCCTTCCTTTTTATAACAGCATAGTATTCCATTGTGTACCACAGTTTTTTAGTCCACTCATCTGCTGATGGGCACTTAGGCTGTTTCCAAATCTTAGCTATTGTAAATTGTGCTGCTATGAACATAGGGGTGCATATATCCTTTCTAATTGGTGTTTCTAGTTTCTTGGGATATATTCCTAGAAGTGGGATCACTGGGTCAAATGGGAGTTCCATTTTTAGTTTTTTGAGGAAACTCCATACTGTTCTCCACAGTGGCTGCACCAGTCTGCATTCCCACCAGCAGTGCACAAGGGTTTCTTTTTCTCTGCATCCTCTCCAGAACTTGTCGTTTGTTGATTTGTTGATGATAGCCATTCTGACAGGTGTGAGATGGTACCTCATTGTTGTTTTGATTTGCATCTCTCGGCTGATTAGTGACTTTGAGCATGTTTTCATATGTCTCTTGGCCTTCCTTATGTCCGCTTTAGAAAAGTATCTTTTTATGTCCATTGCCCATTTTTTAATTGAGTTGTTTATCTTCCTTTTGTTAAGTTGTATGAGTTCCCTGTAAATGTTGGAGATTAAACCCTTATCGGTGATAACATTGGCAAATATGTTCTCCCATGCAGTGGGCTTTCTTGTTGTTTTGTTGATGGTTTCTTTTGCTGTGCAGAAGCTTTTTATTTTGATATAGTCCTATTTGTTTATTTTCTCTTTAGTTCCCATTGCCTTAGGAGCTGTATCAGTGAAGGAATTGCTTTGGCATATGTCTGAGATTTTGCTACCTGTGGATTCCTCTAGTATTTTTATGGTTTCCCATCTTATGTTTAAGTCCTTTATCCATTTTGAGTTTATTTTGTGTATGGTGTAAGTTGGTGGTCTAGTTTCATTTTTTTGCATGTATCTATCCAATTTTTCCAGCACCATTTATTGAAGAGACTGTCTTGACTCCATTGTATGTTCTTGCCTCCTTTGTCAAATGTTAATTGAGCATAGTGGTTTGGGTCCATTTCTGGGTTCTCTATTCCATTGGTCTATATGTCTGTTCTTGTGCCAGTACCAGGCAGTTTTGAGAACAGTGGCTTTGTAATACAGCTTGATACCTGGTATTGAGATTTCTCCTACCCTGTTCTTCTTTCTCAGGATTGCTGCAGCTTTATTCGGGGTCTTTTTAAATTTTACATGAATTTTTGGAGAGTTCATTCTAGGTCTGTGAAATATTCCATTAGTATTTTAATGGGGAGTGCATTGAATCTATACTAGTAGATTGCTTTGGGTAGAATGGGCATTTTAATTATGTTAATTCTACCAATCCATGAACACGGTATGTTCTTCCATTTGTTTATGTCTTCCTCTATCTCTTTTTTCAACGTCCTGTAGTTTTCTGAGTACAGGTCTTTTACCTCCTTAGTTAAGTTTATTCCTAGGTATCTTAATTTTTTGTGTGCAATGGTAAATGGGATATATATATATTATGAGCTATAAATATATATATATATATATATATATATATATATATATATATAGCGTAATGTCCAGGAAGGTCATGGTGTCCCGCCACCTGTGAGGAGTAAGCCCAAGTTGCTGTTGGATGTGTTATACACAGAGGAGCCATTTTCCAGGCACTCTGCTCTCTCCACATCCAAATGGGATTGTTTTTTAATCTCTCTTTAAGTTCACTATGGGTCTATAAAAATGCTATAGATTTCTTGGCATTAAATTTGTATCCTGCTACATTGCCGAATTCATTTATCAAGTCTAATAATTTTTTGATGGAGTCTTAAGGGTTTTCTATGTACAGTATCATGTCATCTGCGAATAATAACAATAATAACAATTTTACTTCTTCTTTTCCAATTTGGATGCCATTTATTTCTGTGTCTAGCACTTCCAGTACTATGTTTAACAGGAGTGGTGAAAGCAGGCATCCCTGTTTATTCCTGTTCTTAGGGGAAATGGTTCTAGTTTTTGCCCATTGAGTAGTATGTTGGCTGTAAGTTTGTCATATAAGGCTTTTATTATGTTGAGGTATGATCCTTCTATTCCCACTTTGCTGAGCATTGACTTGTTTAATTTTTTAACAGATTTTTTTGTACCTTTAGATCTTTGACCAGTTATTTCTTTTAAAGTAAGTCTTTTTTTGTTTTGTTTTGTGCTGTGTTGTTTTACCTGTTAAAATCCTTATACAGTGGGGCCTTGACTTATGTTTAATTCGTGCTGAGACCGAGCTCGTTAAGGAGCTCATTAACACAGATTACTCTATCAGCTCAATGCAAAAAATCGGCCGAGAGACAGCTGGTATCTCAAAAAACTCGTTAGTCGGGAAACTCGTTAGTCAGGACACTCGTAAGTCAAGACCCCACTGTAGTTTATATCATCTAGCTTACATTAACTTTACCACTTTTACTTCCTCCCATTCAACAGTTGATAGAAAATAGCAGCATAAGAAATAAGCTATGAAGCCAATCCATACTGCAAACAGAGCACGCACATTGCTTTTGATTGTAATGAGCCCTGAATAAAACTTTGTTAGTACCAAGTAGTTTCTCTCTGCTGGCCCTTGGGGATAATTGCCATCCCCAAAACAGCTAGCTCAGAGGAACAGACGGACCATTTAAGATAGGTGGCTGCACAGATTATTAACCAAGGAGGGAAGTGAGAAACTGAACTCCAAAGACAAGGGAACTGAGGAACTGAACCGTTTGGTCTCTAGAATAGGGATTATGTGAACTGTATCTGTTTCTTTTTCTGGGAGAGGGTTTCCTTATATCCAGTTGTCCCAATTGTTGATGACCCAAAATAAAACAAACACTTGCCTCTGTGAGGTCATTGAGGCATAATATAATCATGATCTAAAACCCTCAGTCTCCTTCCCATCAAGTGGCTCATATGCATTCTTAGAAGCATGTTTAGGACAATGTTGGTGTAGAGATGGGGTGGAGTTGGAGTTATACCTAGAGAGTGCTCTCAAATTACCAAATAGAGGCTCCCACTACAAATGTCAGTTCCTCCTTATCAGCTTAGCAAACTGTTTCTGGGATTGTCATTTTGATTGAACTGGTTTTCAAGAATGAATTTCTGTAGTTGGGGTTAAAAGAGTTTACCACAAGGAAAGAGACTGAATGCCTGGTATATGACCTGACACAAAGAAGTCACTAAATAAAGTTGTCAAATGAGTGAACGGACATTGAAGTTCTGCTGTGATAGATAACGGTCATTTTTTGTGAGATCTTTCTTGCCGTGTAAGTTCTTTATGTACATTGACAATTTGAGGTCAAATAAGTCAGTCCCCCTATAGCACTCAGTCTGGGGAGGCTGTTTTGTTACTGCTTCCTGGAGCAGCTGTGAATTTGTTGATAAGACTAAACCAGATGACCCAGATTACCTACGGTGGGCTCAGCTGTTTCTGCCTGTCGTGGGGGAACCCCGTAGTCCTGGGTGTAGTTCTCCCTTGAAGGAAGGTAAATCCATCACCAGCTTTGTCCTTCCATTAGAGCAGAACATTGGGGAGGGAGGTAGTGACGCTGGCCCTTTGTTCTTCTGTGTAGTACCTCCTACTGTTGAGTCACCCCAGGTTCAATTGCCCTGGAGAGGTATTGCTATGAGAGTCTTATAGTTCTGGACATGTAAAAGCAAAAGAATCAAAACCATGTATTAAAAAGCTGGTACTGGACACAGTTGTGATTCTGGATTTTAAAAAAGAATTGCTGTAAAGGAAACCATTGGGATAGTTGGTTAAAAAAAAAATGAAAAGATATACTCCATCCATATCATATCTTTAGGGAAAAGCAAATGCAGCGATGAAATAGTGCTACCCATTTATTACAATGGCCAGAATCAGGAACACTGACAACACCAAATGCTGGCAAGAATGTGGAGCAACAGGAATTCCCACTGCTGTGGGAATGCAAAATGGTTTAGCTACTATGGACAGTTTGGCAGTTTCCTACAAAACTAAATATATTCTTACCATACAATCCCGCAAGTATGCTCCTTAGTATTTACCCAGGTAGTTGAAAACTTAGGTCTACACAACAGACACCTGCACAGGGATGTTTATAGCAGCTTTATTGATAATTGCCCAAACTTGGAAGCAACCAAGATGTCCTTCAGTAGACAAATAGATAAATAAAACTAGTACATCTAGAAAATTGAATATTACTCAATTTTTTTAAAAAATATATTTTATTGATTTTTTACAGAGAGGAAGGGAGAGAGACAGAGAGCCAGAAACATCGACCAGCCGCCTCCTGCACATCTCCCACTGGGGACGCGCCCGCAACCCAGGTACATGCCCTTGACCGGAATCGAACCCGGGACCCTTCAGTCCGCAGGCCGACGCTCTATCCACTGAGCCAAACCGGTTTCGGCGAATATTACTCAATTTTAAAATAAAGTAAGCTAGCCCTAGCTGGTTTGCTTCAGTGATTAGAGCATCAGCCTGCAGACTGAAGGGTCCCAGGTTTGATTCCGGTCAAGGGCACGTATCTTGGTTGCAGGCTCAATCCCTGGCTCTGGTTGGGGCCCTGTGTGGGAGGCAACCAATCCATATGTCTCTCTCACATCAGTGTTTCCATTTCTCTGTCTCTCCCCCTCCCTTCCACTCTCTCAAAAAAAAAAAAAAAAAAATCAATGGAAGAATATCCTAGGGTGATGATTAACAAAAAAAATAAATAAATAAAATAAAGCAAGCTATCGAGCTATGAAAAGAGATAGAAGAACCTTAAATGTATCTTACTAAGTGAAAAAAGCTAGTCTGAAAAGGCTACACACTGTGTGATTTCAACTACGTAGCACTTTGAAAAAGATAAAACTATGGAGACAGTAAAATGATCATTGGTTGCCAGGGATTGTGAAGGGATCTCGAGATAAGTAGGAGGAACACAGAATATTTAGGGCAGTGAAAATACTCTGTATCATTATACAGTTTTCTAAACTTATAGAATATACAGCACCAAGAGTGAAGCATATTGTAAGCTATAGACTGTAGGTGATTATGATGTATTAATATCGGTTCATCAATTATAACAAATGTACCATTGTGTTAAGGGGATATTGATAATGGGGGAGGCTATGCATGTGTAGGGACAGGGGACACGTGGAAAACCTTTGTACTATCCCCTCAATTTTGCTATAACCAAAAACTGCTCTGAAAAATGTAAAGTCTTAATTTTAAAAAATAAATGACAGTAATATCTGCAGTTTACTCTGTATGGTTCACCAAGAGAATAATAATAGTAACAAACAACCGGAGCCACAGTAATATGTATGTGCATTGTATTTGGAGAGGGTGACAAAGCAAATGTAATTTAAGGTTCACCCTTCACAAATCCAGGTCAAGAGTACAGGAGCATTCTTGCCTATTTTCTGTAAGTCTGAAAATATTTAAAAATAAAATATTGAGGCAGAGACTCTATTTCAGGAAGCCACAAAACCTTAGGAAGCCACAAAAACCTGTTTCCAAGAGCAAAGAAAATGGACTTAAATGGAGCATGGAGGCCAGGGGCAACAGCTTAGAGCAGTTGTCCTCGGCTGTTTGTCTTGGTGCTTTGGAAGGGTATGGGATATGGGCATGCAGAGATTTAAATTGGCCCAGAATTGAGCCTTTTATTTTTAAAGTAATTTCATATCAAGGTCTCTAAGCACACTACAATCTGCAAAGAGATGGAAAGAAACCAGGCCACAGAAGACCGGACAGTGTAGGAGGAGTCAAGGCCATGACCCCTGCATAGTTCCAAGGATCCTTCAAGCCAGGAGCGCTTGCTGCCTAACTGACACGTGAAGCCTGGATAACTAAACCCCGGTGCATCAGAGCTGCCCCTTCCTCAGGCCGCGTGTGACTGAACAGGACTTGATGTGGTGACAGTGGCCTATGCTGCCCACACACCTAATTTTATTCTTCCCACGGGGTAAAACCAACATCTTCCAAATTAGACAGGCTTCTCACAGGCTCTCCTCTGCCACAGGGTTGATTTCAAACATCTGTCAGCTCTCTCATCGCTGAGAAACAGGTCAGCCACGGGGTATTTTAGCCCTAATGAATTCACCTCTGGCACCTAGCGATTGGCTAACTCAGTGGTTATCATGGAATACCAAATCACAAGTGACAAGTCAGTGCTTAAGTATTCACTGGCTGTCCCTGCAGAATGGCTCTAGTTGTTTCCTCTTCTATTTTCACTGCTGTACATTTCATTCCTTGCCCGAGCCACTGCAGCGACTTCCAGCTGGTTACCTACCCACTTCTGGGATCTTCTTTTTTCAAGCCCTTTTGTGTCCTGCTGGTTTTGCCACAGTCCTGACATAAATTTTGGAAGCCTGGTTTGGGCCTGCTGCTCATTTACTCAAAAATATTAGGTAGTTCCTTGTAGTGTATTACAATAGAGACTGCTTGTCAGTGTACAAGTTATGATTCCCTCATACAACTTTTCCAAGTTTGTTTTCTGTTGCTCTGTTATTCTGTGGGCCAGCTAATGAACCAATTTAATATTCCTGGTATTTCCCCCCTCACTCTGCCTCGCATGTCTTCATTTAAGACATCTCAAATTCCATTTTCTCATCAAGTCTGTCCTAATTCTTTCCAGCTGTATGGGCTCTCTCCAGTGTTTGAACCCTTGTCGCTTTTTGTTTGTTTTTTTAAACTAGTGTTTCTCATGCAGTACTTGTCATATTCTCCTTAATGGGAGAGCTGTTCCATGGGTTTCTCCTATCTTCATGCTTTGCAGATGGCTAGTTCTTTAAGAGTGGTGACTATGGATATGGCAAAGAAGAGACCTGCAGTTATAAAATGTGCTGTAATTTGCAGTGACAATATAGAAACACATTTAATAAACAACTTTAAACCTATAACCAATAAGAAAATCTAAGTTAATGCCACAAATACCACTATTAGCTATTTTAATAAATTGTTTAATCAGATTTTTTAAATGTATTCACTGAAAAACATCTAAGAAAGAAAATTAATGCTATGGGAGTCCAACAATAGGTTATTCTTTTAAGTATTAGACTTTATTTTTAAAACTTCAGCATCAAATAGAAAAATATTAAATGTGGGCCATTTCTTAATAGTCATTTTAAGATGCCTTGTGTCTCATACTGTGAAATAAAAGGTGAAAACTATGATAGTAGTCCTGGGAGCAGAGGCCTGGGACCTGGTAGAGGCCAGCAGGCCCAGCAGTCTGTCCAGTCCGTACAGGGGTGGCAGGGGGTCTACTCCCTGTGCTCAGCTGGTGAGGAAATCTTACTGTTTCTTTCCTCATTGTATCATTGGATTTTAAAATGGTCCATCTAGTGACAACTCCTTAAGAATACCTTTTCATCTAGGAATTAATATTTTAAGATTTGGGTGTTTTTATATTATTACTAGAGGCCTGTTGCATGAATTCGTGCACAGGTGGTGTCCCTCGGCCTGGCTGGTAATCTAGGCCGGCTTTGGGGGAGGGGCCGTGGGAGGTTGGCTGTGGGAGCGCACTGACCACCAGGGGCAACTCCTATGTTGAGCGTCTGCCTCCTGGTGGTCAGTGTGCATCATAGCGACTGGTGTTCCGGTCATTCCGGTTGCTTATGCTTTTATATATATTGATTATGGTATGATTTTGGTCCTTTAGTAGCTAGATATTTACAATCCAAATAAATAAAAAGCAGAGAACTGTCATGTGTGTGAGATATATATATATATATATGTCTTGCAGTCAGCTTTTAGGCAATTCTTACCTATCAGCATCTTCAGCTTTGAGAATGATTTTTTCCAGGTTCTTTTAGGCTGGCTGTAATTTTCCCTTCTCCTCTGACTTGGTATTTTCTTTCTGCTCTGCAATTTCCCACTGAGGGAGGACCACATGGGACATGCATGGTACCTGCACTGGAAGCATGGCCCTCTTGTGGCTCTTCATGGATGCTTCGGTGGTGTTCTCCTTTATTATTTTGCCACCCACAGTACCAGGTGAATCAGGAGAATAAGATTCTGGGCACACGTGTTTCTCAAGACCAGCTGTTTGGATATTGTGGTTTAGTTTTAGGTAGTATTTGCTATTTTCATTGGCTTTTCCTTTGTCTTTCGTATTTTAGTTTTTTAAATGAATTCAAATGTGCTCTGGCTTTTGCACTTCCTTTTTTAAAAAATTTTTTGGTGAAAAACTCTCCAAAAGTCTCCTACGAAAAAAAGGAAAAGAATGATAAATTATTAAGTATTTGTTTGCTATTTTTCTCTTTTCAGATATTTTTAGTAATAAGTTAAATTTACTTTTTAAATATGTTTTTTTAAATTCGCTCTTTTAGTGAGTACTCCATTAAAAAATAGGCTTTATTTTTCAGAGCAGTTTTAGGTTCACAGCAAAATTGCTTAGAAGATCAGAGATTTCCCATATACCTCCTGTCCCCACACATGCATAGAGTCACTCTTATCAACATCCCCCATCAGAATGTTCCATTTATTAAAATTGATGAACCTACATTAATGCTTCATTATCATCCGAAGTCCATATTTTACATTAGGATCCATTCTTGGTGTTGTACATGCTATAGATTCGGACAAATTTATAAACTTATAAAAATGTGTAAATTTATATATATCCATATTTTTAAGGTGGTGTTTTATGCAAACTTAGTAGGATCTAACCTATCACAAAATGTCTTGTTTAATGTTTGGACTATTGGTGAAGAGTTTATGGCCTAGTCAACATTTCCTGTTAGGTTTATATTTCATAGAAATACTTACTTATTTAATTTAATATATGCTAATTAAAATACTAATATTTTGAAGTTACATTTTTAAAGACTTATGAAGTAGTGAAAAATCTTCTTCCAAATACAATAAGTTATATATGGGGCCTATCCAGGATACTAAGAGATGTTTTGAATTTTCAATTAATTTAATTAACTTGTGATGAAATCTACATTTTATAAGTAGAATTTTTAAATACAGTATATTGGTGAATATATAAATAAATATTAATATAAAGAATTTTTTTGAATTACATTGAAACTGAAAATGTTGTTTATACTGTCAGATTTCATGCTGAATTTACAGATCGCAATTGACTATCTAATTTGATCATTACATTCCACAGGGCTTGTGTGATGATCGAATGATACTATGAGCTTGAAAATCTTTCACAAATTGTAGAGCACAAGTATTTCTATTAGGTGGCATGCCATGTATATGGATCTTACAATGGCTGTTAGGGCACGAGATTCATTGAGACCTCCTTCCTTCATATGGGCATGTAGGACTTCCCAAATCCATGGATTTCTTTCACTGTCACTTGACAGGAATTTGCTTGCCCTGCTAGTGTTTAGGATTGAAGTGAAATGCTTCTTGGTTTTTAGTACACCTATCAAAAAAATTTGCGTCTTTTAATAGGGTGTTCATTTTCATGATCTGGCCGTGATTTACATTTCACTCCAGTGAAGGGGAAATGGCTTAGGGATACGGGTGGTTCTTGTAACTTTCTCCATGACGAGATGGAGCCATTCCAGTAAACCTTTTGGGTTGTTGTAACCAACTGTATTGCAGTAACAAATATTTTCTCATGTTACTGTTTGGAATCGTATCTTGTATGCTTATTGTAGAGGATCTGATCAAAATAACATGGTAGTAACACCACCACCAAACCACTGTGCTTTTTAGAGCTTATATAACTACAAGCATCCTTATAAATGCCTGTTTGGAACTTTACTAAATAAGTATTTTATTATATTGCATCCAGAGCAGTTGGAACTTAGTATGTTGGGACTTTCACCTCATTTCCTTTCCCTGTCCTCTTTGATCATATAGACGTCATCTAAAGGCATTCAAGTAAAACAGGTATAATCCATACAGAGGTATATGAGAACTTTTTTTCAGATTAAAATATAATTAACATACCATATAATTCACCATTTAAAAGTGTACAATGGTTTTTTAATCTACTAGAGGCCCAGTGCACGAATTCGTGCATGGGTGGGGTCCGGCCAGCCCAGCCCCTATCGGGGTGGATCAGGGCCAGGCCTGTGGGGAGGAGGAGACAGTGGGAGGTTGGCTGGCTGACCCACCCCCGATCGGGGCTCAATCAGGGCCAGGCAGGCTGGGGGGAGGGGCCACGGGTGATTCACTGGTGGGCCCCACCCACATTTGGGGTGGGGGTGCGATTAGGGGAGGGGCCAGCCTGGGAAAGTGGCTTTGGGCCGATCAGGTTAGTGGGGGTTCATAGGGGGTGGGAGTGGCCAGGAGGAGGGGCTATGGGGTGCAATCAGGGCGGGCTGGCTGGGGGAAGGGGCTGCGGGCCTATCATGGTGAGGCAGGACTGGCCGGTGGGAAGGTAGGTGGTGTTTGGCCTGCCGCCCCGCTCTTGATCAGAGTGGGAATGTCTGATCAGGGGCAGGCCAGCAGGGGGGGAGGCGCCTCGAGGTTGGCCAGCCAGCCCCACCCCCTGATCAGGCAGGTTCACTGGCCACAGTGGATGTCATAGCAACCAGTTGTTAAGGTCATTATGGCCCTTACAGTCACTTTTTATATATATAGATAATAATAAAAGCATAATATGCTAATTAGACCGGACAGCCAAACAACCTTCTGGACATCATGCCCTCCCCTCCCGGCCCTATCGCTCCCAACTGCCCTCCCCTGCCGGCCTGGTTGCCCCCAACTGCCCTCCCCTATGGGCCTATAGATCAATGGAACACAACAGAGAGCCTAGAAATCAACCCACACCTTTATGGTCAATTAATATTTGACAAAGGAGGCAAGGGCATACAATGAAGTAAAGAAAGTCTCTTCAATTAATGTTGTTAGGAAAATTGGACGGGTACATACTAAAAAATGCAACTAGACAACCAACTTACATCATACACAAGAATCAATTCAAAATGGATAAAAGACTTAGATGTAAGTTGTAAAACCATAAAAATCCTAGAAGAAAACATAGGTAGTAAAATCTTAGACACCTCTTAGAGCAATATTTTTGCTGCTATCTGAGGGAAAGGGAAATACAGGAAAAACTAATCAAAAGTGATTATTCCAAACTAAAGAGCTTCTACACAACAAAAGAAATCACTAACAAAATGAAAAGTGAACCCACTGCATGGAAGAACATATTCGCCAATAATGCATCTGATAAAAAATTAATCTCCAAAATATATAAAGAACTTATACAACTCAACATTAGGAAGACAATCCAATTTAAAAAAGGGCAAAGGACATGAATAGACATTTCTCCAAGTAGGACATACAGATGGCTAATAGACATATGAAAAAATGCTTAATTTTTTTAAAGAAATAAAACATTGTAAAAATTCAGATATGCTTCATGTGAAAACTGTCCATTTATTAAGCAATCACAGTTCCGAGCATTATATAAAACATTAAAACACTTGTCCAAGCTCCATAAGTGCCTATTCTGTTGCACTCTGTTTGTGTGACATTGACATCTGAGTGCCATGTCATGCAGTAACCGGTTCTTCAAGACTTGCTCAAGAAACAAATTTCTGATCCACAGAAGTAGACCACACAGGTTAACGCTTAAGATGCAAATTAAAATGACAATGAGGTATTACCTCACACCTGTCAGAATGGCTCTCTGTTGTGTTCCATTGTCTATATGCCTGTTCTTATGCCAGTACCAGTCTATTTTGAAATCAATGGCCTTGTAGTATAGCTTGATATCCGGTATTGTAATACCTCCAACTATGTTCTTCTTTCTCAAGATTGCTAATGCTATTCCGGGTCTTTTTTGATTCCATATATATTTTTGGAATATTTTTTCTAGCTCTATGAAATATACTATTGGTATTTTAGTGGGAATTGCATTGAATGTATAGTTTAGATTGTTTTGAGTAGAATGAACATTTTAATGATATTAATTCTTCCAATCCAGGAACATAGTATCTGCTTCCACTTATTTGTATATTCCTTAATTTCTTTCTTCAGTGTCATATAGTTCTATGAGTACAGGTCTTTTACCTCCTTGGTTAAATTTATTTCTAGATACCTTATATCTTTCTGTTGCAATATTAAATGGGGTTGTTTTCGTAGTTTCACTTTCTGATAGCTCATTATTGGTGTATAAAAATGCCACCAATTTCTGGATGCTGATTTTCTATCCTGCAACTTTGCTCAATTTATTTTTTAGATCTAGTAGTTTGTAGGTGGTCTTTAGAGTTTTCTATATACAATATTATGTCATATGCAAATAATGACAGTTTTATTTCCTCCTTTCCAATTTGGATGCCTTTTATTTCTTCTTCTAGTCTGGTAGCATGGCTAGAACTTCCTGTACTATGCTAAATAAGAGTGGTGAAAGCAGACATCCCTGTCTTATTCCTGATCTTAAGGCAACGCTTGTGGTTTTGACCCACTAGTATGTTGACTGTAGGTTTGTCATTATGTTGAAGTCTGCTCCCTCCATTTCCACTTTACTGAGAGTTTTTATCATCGGTGGGTGTTAGACTCCAACTCTTGTTCCCCCTTCAGTTACCCTGGGCTGAGAGGTATTGATCAAAAGAGTCTCCAGATTTACAGTAAAATACTGCCCAATCAACTTGGACAGGTTGAGAATGTTACTGTCCCAGTCCACAGGAGGGGGCTAAGCACTTCCTCCTGGTCCCAGACTTGGAATGTCCAGCGCTGAGCAGCTCTGCATTCCCCCACAGAACTGCGCTGGGGTCGGCGGGGGGCGGGGGGGGGCCCTGGACTCCACAAGGTGATGTGTACAGCCTGTAGGAGGGGAAGAGGGCTGTCCCTCTCCTTCCTGAGCTGCCTGGTGGAGCTCACTAGGAGCGTGGATCAGCCTCTCCACAATGCAGTCCCAAAGGCCAGCACTCACCCATCTGTATCCCTGATAGATGCCTCCCTGGGGGATACAGTCCCTGAGATAAAATCCCAGCTCTGCACAGAACCGCGCCTTCGCCGCCAGTCCAAGCAGGAGGGGTTAGAAATCAGCCCCACACAGGACTCAGATCTCTCCAAAGGGCCGAGATTCCCAGCTCCACTCATGCTCTCAATTCTTCTCAGTGTGGGCCACAAATCCCTCACCTACCTGGCTCCCTGTGCTGCTATCCCCACAGGGCGAGCAGTCCTGGAGGCTCTGCAAGTAGGGGGAGGGGAGGTGGGAGAATCCTTTCCCCTTTCCCCAAGCCTAACAGTTTAGTCACTAACTGGGGCTCTCTGCACAGTGCCTACAAGAAAGTAGAACTTTCCAGAGGCCCCTCTGCTGGACCCAAACACCACAGCGCAGCCTTTCCAGTCCTCAGAGCCTGAAGCAAACTTCTAGGCCTGGGGCTGCTAACAATAGGAGCACTCCTGCACTGGGAGGTGCTCCCGGTCTCCCAGGCACACAGAATCCCCCTGGTTCCCTCTGCCCAATGCTGTGTGGGCTCTGCTTCCTGTCTCTGCTGCTTGGGTTTGGGATCCCTGTGTAGGGCGGAGACCCTCACTCCCAGGGGGAGGGAATTTTGCAGCTGATAACCCTCCGGCCTCTCAGCCACCCCACCTTCTCAAGAGGGTCCTCCCCATTTCCGTGACTCTCCTCCTCTTACCAGCCTCTACGTTGTTTCTTCACTGCACCTTAGGTATATTTCCAGTCAGCTATACTAGTACTTCATTTGGTTTTTCATGTTGATTGCACAGTATTTTAGTTATAAATCTGGTCCCTGGTTTGGATCAAGGGCATGTAGCCTCTGGCTACTCTGCAGCCTTCTTGTCTCTCTCCCATTTCATTTATTTTAAGAATTCTGACATATAAATTAAATTCTTTTACAGTAGAGTAATTGTGTCAAATTTTAAATTTCTTATTTTGTATGGAGAAAAGTAGAATTTTGAAGTAAAAAGGAAAATTCAATGTTTATGTTTAGGGAGGTGCTTTGTGTTCTGATGAAATGATTGAGTTTCTGTAGGGTCACATTTAGGTGGTATGTGTCTGCTCACCTTGTAGAGTGAGTTAGGAAGTCTTCTCTCTCTTACTTTTTGGCAGAGTTTGTAAATGGTTGGTAGAATCTCTATCAGTGAAACCATCTGGGCTGGGGCTTTTGTTTATTAGAAGTGTTTAATTTACTGACTTAGTCTCTTTATTTATTATAGATCTATTCTGAAAGGTTAATGTGGGGAGGGGGGTGCTCTGGAAGGCTAAATAGCCATCTCAGATGGTGTATAAAGAAAAATTGAATTTATTTAAGGAAAAGGGGGTGGAAGATGGGGATATCCAAAGGGAAGGGCTATATAGCTCTTAGCTAAAGGATACTGGGTTCATGATGGCAGCAAAAATATACTTAGGGAGAGAAACCAAGATGGCGGCATAGGTAAACACCTGAAATTGCTGCCTCGCACAACCACTTCAAAACTGCAACTAAAAGACAAAATGGACATCATCCAGAACCACAGGAAGGCTGGCTGAGTGGAAATTCTACAACTAGAAGGAAAGAGAAAAGCACACTGAGACTCAGAGTAGGTGCAGAAGTAAAGTGCAGAGGTACGGAGGCGCGCACGGAAAGGGCTGGGAACTGAGGACGCGGTTGTCTTTTTCAATTAGGAGGGAGACACAAGCTCCTGACTGCTCTGAACTCCAGTTCTGGGTGAGTCTCTGGGGAAAACTGGACTGTCTGGCATCGGGCGAAACTTGAGGGCGGCTTTCTCTCAGAGGTGCTTGCAGCGATTAACGCGGGACACTGAGACTCGGGGCCTCTTAGGACAGGGCTGAGGATCAGCCGTAGCTGTTTGCTCCACGCTGTTGATTCCGAGACCCCACCCCACCCAAGCTGTGCACAGAGGCTTTTGCATATGAATGACCTGGCCCTTTGCAATCTACAATTACCTAACAAACTGCAGCTGGGTCACAGAGACCCAGAACATCCAAAAGAAGGCCCAAGACCCCACAGCAGCTTGCATTGCTTCACAGCTGGGCCTCATCTTGGCACCTCCAAACCCCAAACAAGGAAGAGGAATCTCCAGATCTCTCCATAGCTCCTGCTTGGTAGCCTCAGGCAGAGGCTAAATTAGCACCTCCTTAGAGATCCAAGAGCCAGTGTACCCAGTGGTCAGATTGGGACCATCCAGATTACAACTCCTCAGATCCATAAAGGACACACTCAGGGGGAAGACTCAGTGAGCACCAAAGCCCCACTGAAGCAAGTCTTGCCCTAGAAGAACTTCCAGCACATAAGTTCTCCCACCGTAGACACAGCTGATTCTCACAGCCAGTGATACCAACAACAATCAAGGCTTAGCTACAACAAGACTGTGCACAAAGCCCACAAAGGGGTGCACCAAGAGTGTCCACCTCAGGTAATTGGGGAGGCTGAGCCACTGGGCCCTATAGGACACCTAGCAAAGAAAGCCACTCTATCAACACAGAGAAGCAGCCAAAATGCGGAGACAAAGAAACAGGTCACAAACGACAGAAATGGAGGAAAGCAAACTACTGGATATAGAGTTCAAAACCACGGTTATAAGGTTTTTCAAGAATTTTCTAGAAACTGCCGATAAATTTAGTGAGACCCTCAAGGATATGAAAAAGGACCAACTAGAAATTAAGCATATACTGACTGAAATAAAGAATAATATACAGAGATCCAACAGCAGACTAGAGGAGCGCAAGAATCAAGTCAAAGATTTGAAATACGAAGAAGTAAAGAACACGCAACTGGAAAAGCAAAAAGAAAAAAGAATCCAAAAATATGAAGATAGTGTAAGGATCCTCTGGGACAACTTCAAGCATACCAACATCCGAATTATGGGGATGCCAGAAGGAGAGAGAGAGCAAGATATTGAAAACCTATTTGAAGAAATAATGACAGAAAACTTCCCCTACCTGGTAAAAGAAATAGACTTACAAGTCCAGGAAGCACAGAGAACCCCAAACAAAAGGAATCCAAAGAGGACCACACCAAGACACATCATAATTAAAATGCCAAGGGCTAAAGACAAAGAGAGAATCTTAAAACCAGCAAGAGAAAAACAGTTAGTTACCTACAAGGGAGTAGCCATACGACTGTCAGCTGATTTCTCAACAGAAACTATGCAGGCCAGAAGGGAGTGGCAAGAAATATTCAAAGTGATGAATAGCAAGAATCTACAACCAAGATTACTTTACCCAGCAAAGCTATCATTCAGAATTGAAGGTCAGATAAAGAGCTTCACAGATAAGGAAAAGCTAAAGGAGTTCATCACCACCAAACCAGTATATGAAATGCTGAAAGGTATTCTTTAAGAAGAGGAAGAAGAAGAAAAAGGTAAAGATAAAAATTATGAACAACAAATACATATCTATCAACATGTGAATCTAAAAATCAAGTGAATAAATAATCTGATGAACAGAATAAACTGGTGAATATAATAGAATCAGGGGCATAGAAAGGGAGTGGACTGACTATTCTCGGGAGGTGTTGGGGGGTGCGGGAAGAGACTGGACAAAAATCGTACACCTATGGATGAGGACAGTGGGGTGGGGGTAAGGGCAGAGAGTGAGGTGGAAACCGGGTGGAGGGGAGCTATGGGGGAAAAAAGGAACAACTGTAATAATCTGGACAATAAAGATTTATTTTTAAAAAGAGAAAGAAAGAAACAAAAAATATGCTTAGGACAGTGAAGCAAGGAAGGGCATAGAAGAAGCAACAGGAGAGCCTAAGCTGGACTGCTTTGGCTCACTGAGAAGTCAGAGAAAGGGGGACCTAGGAGACAGGTTCAGGGAGTTAGCCTGGGACATGCTGCTGCTTCCCATTGCTCCCCTGGTTGCAAGTCTCATGGATCCCTTAGAGTTTGGGGAATGTGTGCCTGTGGGCGAATGGTGTGGACATGCTCCAGAGGGAGAGCACACACTGGGTCCTTTGTCCTGAGCGTATTTATCTGTTTTTTGTGGGTGGAAATCTTAGGGGAGATTTCAGGATGGGGTCTTAATAGAATCTGCATCAGCTTTCCAGGTGTGCTCTTTCAGGGTTGTAGTCTCCACTGATTGGTTGGTGCCAGGGTAGGGGGTCATTAGTCACTATCGATGGTCCTGAGGTAGCCATGGTGTCACTTGTCAGGTTTGCTGCTTTTCTGGGCCTGGAACTAAAACACAACTAGAGGCCTAGATGTTATCCCTAGGGAGATCCAGAGTCCACACTGCATGACCAGTGATATGCTAGGGAAGGATAGGTTACCCTGGGGGTGACGTTCTTGTTTTCCCAATTTGCCCCTCCCTAGGTATCTGAGGCTTTCTGCCCTGGTGAGTTTCTGTATCTGGCCCATTGTCCTTACTCTGATATTCAAATTCTCTATTTTTACCTATCAGTTTTGGTAGTTTGTGTCTTTCTAGGACTTTGTCCATTTTATTTCCTTTATCTAATAATTGGCATATAGTTGTTCGTATTATTCCCTTAAAGTATTTCATATAACATCACTGATTTCTGTAAGGTTGGTAGTGCTTCCTCTCTTTCCTTCCTGATTTTTGCCATTTTAATTTTCTTTCATTTTTTTCATGGTTAGTCTAGCTAATGGTTTATAAATTTTGATGATCTATTTAATGAACCTTCTTTTAGTTTTGTTAATTTTGTTTTTTTGTTTTTCTGTTCTCCATTTCAGTTATTTCTGCTTAATCTTTGTCATTTTCTTCCTTTTCCTTGCTTTAAGTTTAGTTTGCTCATATTTTTCTGCTTTTTTATAATAAGGAAGGTGAGATTGATTTGTGACCTTTCTTTTTTAATATTGGCATCCACAACTGTAAATATTCCTCTGAACACTTCTTTATCTCTATCTCATAAGTTTTACTATGCTGTATTTTCCATTTCATTCCTTTCAAAATATTTACTAATTTTCTTTGTGATTTGTTAATTGATCTCTTTATTATTCAGGATCGTGTTGTTTAATTTTCACTTATTTGTGAATTTCCCAAATTTAATTTCCTTATTCTATTGATTTCTAATTTTAACTCATTGTGGTCAAAGAAAATAGCTTGTATGATTTCAGTCTTTTTAAATTTACTGACCATATGGTCTGTACTGGAGAATGGATATGTGCACTTGCAAAAAACATGTATTCTGATATGAAAGTTCTTTACAATTTCTCGTTTAGCGTAATTACAGCTTTTAATTGCTTGATCTTTGATAAGGCTTGATAAGATTATTACTTCTGCAAGTGTAAAGGGATCAGTGTAGATGTTATATGTAAATACTAGTGGCCCGGTGCACGAAATTCCTGCACATTAAAAGGGAATTATTTTTGCCCTTTCTCTATAATAGAAGTGTGAGAGATGAAAGGAAATTAGTAAAATGTATATGAAAATGATATATAAACTTATTAATAAATAAACAGTACAAAAGGATATAGCAACAGAGGCATGATATAAAAACAATAAAAACATGATATGAAAACAACAAAAACATGATATAAAAACAACAAAAAACATGATATAAAAACAACAGTGATGCAAGCAATGACTGATAAAGTGATTAAACTTATTCTAATATCTCCCTGTACACCACATTAAGAGTGAAAACACTTTCAGAGTGCTTGACTAATTTCCCTAGTGATGAAGTATTTAGAACTTGAACTTTAACATCCATGCTCTTCAAACTCGAGAGAAAGCAACATATAACTGACCATGTGCAAAAACAGGTTCAGGTAGGAATATTCCTACTCTGTCTAGAGTTCGTCCTTGTGATTTATTAATAGTCATCACAAATGCTGGCATCATGGGAAACTGTCGTTGAATCAATTTAAATGGGAGGCCTGTGTCAGATGGGGACAAATTAATTCTTGGAATCAGAACAACCTCTCCCTCTGCAGATCCTGTTAATACTTCAGCTTCGGTAATGTTAGGTTGTAATCTTTTCATAATAAATCTGATACCATTACAAAGACCCCGTTTACTATTAAGATTTCTCAATAGCATTATGATTACACCCACTTTCAATTTTAATTTATGATATGGCATTCCCAAAGGAGTAATACTGTTAAGAAAATCAATGGCAAAATTTTCCTTTTCAGCATCATCTGTTGAATCAATGGAATCATCACTCAAATATGTGTGAAAATCTCCATCGAGTATATCCCAAATTTCTTCATTTAATTTTTGAACATGCTCATATTTTGGACAAAGAATTGCACATTTAGATATATTTTTAATATTATCTATAGATATAGTACTTCCAAAGGTAGCTTCAATAATCGATCCATTACAAATCATTTCACAGGGGATTTCAATAATATTCATTTCTAAATGAAAACTGCTATCAACTTTGCCATCTCCAAGTTTTACTAACCATTCACTACAAGCAGAATCCCCTAATCTCATATTTGTTGTAAGAGACAACTTTCTGAAACATCCCCAAACATTACAGTACTTTAATCCTACCAGACTTGAGGCCCTGAACCTAACTGTCCCCTATACCTGGGCTCCTGAGCATTAAAGAGAAAAAACCAACATGATATAGAAAAATGTTAGTTACATGCAAACTAGTGGTTAGAATAAGATGGAACTTGGAGACATTGTAGAAAATAGGTCTACCTTTCATCTACCTTTCATCTAGCGCCAATATTCCACCTTTGTGTGGAAATTACCTAAAAATTGGTACAGCGGTCTGGTAGGGTTAAACTCGTTTGTACTATGGCCGATTGCATAGCATGCAGTACAATACTGAGACATTGTCAAAAATCCCCTCCAGAAAGGAGAACTTTCCCACCAAATACAACATTCAAATTCATAATTTCTCTTAGTAATCTGTCTATGGCATTTATAGCATGACTGGATGCCATGATGCATTGATCAATAATGAGAGGTTGGGCCTTTTTAATAGTTTCAGCAACTTCACTGTTTATATCAAGTCTAGAAATTGAAGTTTTATTTAATGGAATCAGTAGTTTGTATTGGGAATGAAAGGTGCTTCTGCCGAGAAGTAAATTTGCAGCAATTCCTGTAGAAGCTGTGGGTAAAACAGTACCACCACGACCTCTAATATAATGTATTAAAACTTTATACAGATATGCAGGTGAATAGGATTCCTAGCTGGCAGGCCCCTGACAGCAAGCTGGCCACCTGTCGATTCCATGAGGAATGGGGCTCCCTCCTTTCTCCTGTCAGGGTCTGGGGTACAGGTGAATGGGGTTCCTGGCTGGCAGGCCACTGTCAGCAAGCTATCCAACAGTGGATTCTGTGAGGAATGGGGCTCCCTCCTCCCTACTGTCAGGGTCTGGTTTGAAGGCCGGCCACGCCCCCTGTTGGGCCAGACCCAGAGTTCTACCACGCTGTGGCCTCCGCCTCAGCAACCCAGGACTGACTGTTGTTGGGTGCTCCTGGCTCTCCGAGGGTGAGTTCTTCCCTCAGGCCTCGCGGGAAACAGCTCAGGGAGGGTGCAGTCCTTGGCAAGGCGACCCAGGACTCAGTGAGTCCACGCTCCGAGGGCTGGTTCCTGCCTCAAACCTCGCCCGAAACAGCTCAGGGAGGGCACAGCTGTTGCCAAGACGACCCCTGCAGGTCTGACTTCCTTCCAGTTGTTTGAGCCTTGGACGTGACGCATTACACCCAGGGTTTTTATATAAATAGATAGCATTTTATGGGTCCTTGAGTATCTTTCTTACAGTCAGTCTGATGACTAGCCACCTGTGGTTCAGGCATTGCTCCAAAAGACAGCCTACTAAAGAAACTACACAAGGCCCAGTTTCATTTGTAGAGCCTGTTTATTATGTTAACAAAGTGAAATGTGCTAATAACATCTGTGCTTCCTCGCTGAAAGAGGACTACATTTGTGTAACAGGATAATTTAGAGATACTCAATGGAGAGTGAACAAGCAAAGTGGGTACTGTTTTCCTTTGTGAATTGACTGTAATGTCAATATGTAGATGCTATCATAGTGTCAGGAATTAACTGTGTGTGACTCTCAATGTTGAAACAGTGAGGACAGCTGTTGCTTTGTTATGTGTTTTCTCACCACATCTGGAGGAAGGATCTCTTTCTCTCCCCCCTCCCCTTTCTCATAGTGACAGGCCAAAGGAGAAGCATGTTGTTGGCCAGCTGATGGATGTGGCACTTCTTTTGCATCATTCTACTAATGAACAACAAACAGTCATTGGCATGCATTCCATCTTGAATAATTGGGGTCGGTATTTTCTTTATCAACGCAATCTGGATTAACAATATTCTCCTATGATTAACACATTACCATATTCAAATTATAAATAAAGGCAAACCGGAACATAATTGAAAACTAACTTTTTTTTTTAATCCTCACCCAAGGATCTGCTTTTATTGATTTTAGAGAGGGAGGAAGGGCCTCGAGAGAGAGAGAAACATCAATCGGTTGCCTCCCGTATGTGCCTTGACCAGGGATCGAACCTGCAACCTGGGTATGTGCCCTGACCTGGAACCCAATCTGTGACCCTTTGGTGCATAGGATGTCACTCCAACCAACTGAGCCACACCAGCCAGAGTGAAAACTAGCTTTAAGAAATAATAATAATGCAAAACAATGCCTAAGTTGTGGATATTAATAAATACTTCAGTATTTATAAATCTTTTCATACAGTTTTTAGGAAGATTTCCATATTCTGAGTATTAAAATAAGACTAAATTATTTGAATATCCTAGAAAGTTTCTACTAGTTTCTGGGCTTTTCATTGCAGCCACAAAGAGAGTAGCATGTCTACGAGGTCAAGACTTGTCACCAGTCCAAAATGTGTGACCTACTCTATTAACTTCTCCTTAAGAAAGAGGCCCAGCCCTAACCGGTTTGGCTCAGACGATAGAGCGTCGGCCTGCGGACTGAAGGATTCCAGGTTCGATTCCGGTCAAGGGCATGTACCTTGGTTGCAGGCACATCCCCAGTAAGGAGTGTGCAGGAGGCAGCTGATTGATGTTTCTCTCTCGTCGATGTTTCTATCTCTCTATCCCTCGCCCTTCCTCTCTGTAAAAAATCAATAAAATACATTTTTTTTAAAAAAAAATAAGGAAAGAGGCCCAATAATAAGAATATATTTTATATCTATACTTGAATAATTGCCATGTTTTTACCTAGCTTGTTTATTCAGTCCCAATGTGTTTGTTTAGTATTTTAATTGTTACAGAATGATTTCTAAATGTGAACCTCATCTAACTTATTAAAGAAAATATTTGTATTGACCACTACTAGATTTTTAGAAAAGAAGACAACTGTATTCCTTTAGTAACTTCCAATATCAGAAATTCTGGCTATTTTATAAAGAAAAAACAAACAAGGCATTTAAAGTGGAACAGACACACACACACACACACACACACAACCCGTGGACACAGGCAATTGGATGGAAAAGGCCAGGAGGAGGGAGGGGATGGGAGCAGGCTGGACGTAGTTAATAGGGGAAGGCGGGACCTATGTAATACTTTCAACAATAAGATAAATAAATAAAGTGGAGCAGTAAGCACCTTAGAGCCTGGGAGGTATTCAAAACTGCCTGTCAACCGAGAGAAGTTTGTTTCAGTAAAACTAAGCACAGGAAATATGAAGAATACGTAACATATTGTTTGCCTGGTGCAAGTATTCATGGACCCACTACATTGGTATATAACTAAGGATGGAAGCTCTTACAAAGTTTGTGACCATCATATTATTTCTAGACAATAGTTTGATACATCTATATGACAAGGAATATATTTGCACTTAGAGTTGGCTAAGAAAGTGTTTTATAGTTTTTGAGTTGCCTCTTAAAGATTGTGCCACCTGGACTTACTCTTTCTCCTGTTGAGCAGACTCAAGCCCCTGTGTTGGTTCTGGAATCCCTCGGTGGGTCACTGACTAGCTGTCTGTCTGAACACACTTGGAAAGTGAACAGCTGCCATTGGCTTTGTTTCCTACCTAAGGAAATGTGCATGTTACCAGAGGTGTGTTTATGTGGCTTTTATTGCCTGTTTTTTCTAGTCTGTCAAATGGCTGATTTGACAAATTTTGGTAAGAAAATAGCACTGATTAGCCAAGAAAACATACAGTGTTCTATGACAGCAGGCATTACCCCAACTTCCGATAATTGTATGTTGGTGCTGGAGACTGAGGAAATGTAGATGGGTCAATGAAAAATTAAAACATTTATTGTAAAATAGAATTAAAACATTGAATTACTAGTGGAGAATTGAGTACCATGGTTTTTAGACCTAGAGAACATTAAATGACATAACAATATTTCAAATACATGGATTTGCCATGTGTAAATGAAAAACAATAATTAAAACCCAGTTTTCCCAGCTGACAATATTAGCATTTATTCTCTCTAAACCTTCAACTCTTGTGAATTCCTTTTTTCACTCGCTATTTGACCTATATGTACTTAGCCTGTATCTTGTACATTATATCAATGTATTTAGTTCATATTATTGTTCAGTGTTACCTTCCTAACTCTTCTAAATGTGTCTTCTGATTCATACCTCAATTTTAAACTATAAATTGGAGAATTATACCTTACATATGGTTTTTGTACTTTATTTCTTAAACCATTTTTACATATATTATCTCATTTAATTTTCATAGGACCACTGGCTGTCAGCAGGGTTCAGGTGTAGACTACAGAATCAGTCTAGGTGATATAAGCTGGAAGAGCATTATTTGGAGGCCACTCATCTGGAAGTGACAAAGACAGGAAAGAAGCCAAGAAACAGTTTTAACACAAATGCTGCTGTTACACTGCATGACACCAACAAGCATGACTATTCCATAGCAACACACCCCCTCTAACATTTTCAAACAACAGAAGCAGTAACATGTTGACACTTGTCACATTATAGCTCTTCCTTATAGAAATAAGAAAGGTCTTTCTTTTTCCCTAAACAGAGTATCTAAAATCTCCTCATGCTATTAGCTCCACTAATACAGCTCTCCCACTCATGATTAGGTACTGTTCTGCCTTGGAATTGTGGAATTCTGTAACTTCTGGAGTAGATTGCATGGCTAATATCACCAACAAACCCTATATAATAAAAGGCTAATATGCAAATTGACTGAACGGCAGAACGACCTGGTTGCTATGACGCACACTACCCACCAGGGGGCAGATGCTCAACGCAGGAGCTGCCCCCTGGTGGTCAGTGAGCTCCCACAGGGGGAGCGCCGCTCAGCCAGAAGCCGGGCTCACGGCTGGCAAGTGCAGCGGCAGTGGTGGGAGCCTGTCCCGCCTCCGCGGCAGCGCTAAGGATGTTCATCTGACGGGGAGTGGGCCTAAGCCATCAGTCAGATATCCCCCAAGGGCTCCTGGACTGTGAGAGGACACAGGCCGGGTTGAGGGGACCCCCCCCCCCCCCCCGCAAGTGCATGAATTTCGTGCACTGGGCCTCTAGTTCTATATAAAATAGGGCAAAAGGAGACAGAAAATTATTTAACACACATAAATATGTATTACACAGTTGGCAAAGGAGAAATATGCATAGCTATTATAGTTCTCATTTCTACAAGTGGTTACTACCCCCTGTATGGTTCATTTGCCCTAATAGAGCCAAAGTTTATTACCTGGTGCATTTAACTATATGTTCAGTATTGCTGGCAAAGCATGGCAGATGGGGAAAGCAAAACCAAACCTGAGTAAATGTATATTTTAGTGAGGATAAATTGTTGTCTTGTCCTGATAGAAGGGGTTCAATGTAATTAGCCTGCTACTGTGTGGCAGGGTTTTCCCTCAGAATTGATTGTTGTACTTGGCAAGTTGGGTACTCAGTAGTGTTAGTAGACAGGTTAGCAGTGGTAAGAGGCAGTCTCAACTGGTAAAAGCTGCCTCTGCCATCATGATCACTTCGTTTATGATCCCATTGAACAAACTCTAGATTACTGTGGAAAGAAACAAACTAGCAATTATAGGGTGATTTACAATGTCCTCCTGGTTTTTTAGAGTCTCCTCTTCTCCAGTAAGAATTCAGATGGGACACAAATGTTTTTTTTCATTCTTTATTTAAGCGATTCATCCACATACATTTTGCCCAACCATTTTGTTGCTAGTTCTTGTCTTCTTCCGTCTACATTTGGCATCAATTTAAAATTTGGTTCTTCATCTATCAGTTGGCTTACACTGAAAGTTGTCTTTACTCCTGGGTCAAGTGGACCATGAGATGTGCCCTCAAAAAGTAGTCCCCACCATCCAGCTAAACAGTTACGGTGGTCCATGAGTCAGTATGACCCATATCTCATGCCATCTCTCCTGGGCAAATTGGACATAAGGGCGCCACACAAGGCCCTGCTTTACCTATCAGGGCCTTCTCTGAAAGCTGTAATCGTCTATTTCTAGCTACAACCTGTATCATATCAGCTCATTTGAAAACCAGGCTTGACCTTTTCTCCTGATTACTTGTTATACAGACTTTCCCATGAGGCCATAGGGTGGGCTGAGGGAAGGATGGCAGGTGCAGCAGGAATAGGTAAAGCAAGAGTCTGAGCTTCCTCATTTTGAAATTTACTTAATTTCAGGTACTCTTCACACCTGACTATACTACATGTATAAGTTTAACTTGAGAACATAGTATTCCTGGACATGTCCATCTTTGTGACCAGTTGAATCAGTCAGTGGCCACTTCATGATGGGTTCCATGGCTATCTAGTATCCCATGGTGGAGGTTTTGAGGTTATCTAAAATAGTCAGGTGTTCAGTTTGCACTATGACCCAGTAGCAACAGTTACGTGCTGAATAAGAGCATGGCTTAGCCCCCAACCCTTAGGTCCTTCCACTATTCTATTTTGGTTCCAAGTATCCCAGTCAGGCATAGGTGCTTCCATTAGTCACAAGGGCCAAGGATACAGTTGCTTGCATTTTATACTGGACCACACAGAGAGCTTTCTCTCAGCTTCACGTAACACTGACAGCTTTATCGGTCACTCAGTAAATAGACCGGAGTAGTACACAAAATAGATTGGCATGTGTTGCTTCCAAAGTCCAGTGAGATCTAAGCAGTATTTATCATCTACCCTCTGGCACATGCATGTCTTACCAGGGTATCCTAGGGTACCTGTGACTTCGTGCCTTCTTGTCCTGTGGGACTGTAAGATGATGAAGATTACTGCAGACTGGTTACAGCATGGAACCAGAGTTGACAGGGCACTAATGCAGCGTGAACGTATCCCGCTGCCCCGCCAAGTAGCTTTCTGTTTTCTTTTCTATTGAGAGAGAAACACACATGTACACAGACACACACACACACACACACACACACACAGGTCAAATCAGTAGCTGCACACCAAATCTAGTAGAATCCACATCTGTATCAACAACTGCAACTAGAATTGCTCCCTAATTTAAGTCCGTGATACTGAATACTGTCAACCTCAAATATTGACCTTCATTATAGGCTTGCCACACAAAAAGAGAGATGATAGGAATCACCACGTTGCATCTTTCAAGTTTCTGATGGTGACATTAATCTTTGTGATTCCCTCAAAAGATGCAGTATTTCTTTTACTTTGATATTTTGGCAGGCAAGAAAAGCCTAGGAGTTTCTTTTTAGCTCTTCTAATCACAGTAGTTCTTATTACATGGATCAAAGTGAAAATTTTGGAATTTTGCCTATTTCTGAATATATATTCCATTTATAAACTCAGAATCTGGACAAGTAATCATAAGACAAACTCCATTTGTGTTTGTCACCCATAAAGCCTTCAACTTGACTGGTCGAACACAGAGGTATTTACTCCTTGGGGATCAACATTAGTTCAGGGACAATGTCCAATAAATCCTGAAAGGTTTGGTTAGTTCACTTTCTCCAATGCACAGTTGTCCTCAAAAGCAGATACAGATCCTTTGGGAAAGTGTAGAAGTAAGAGCTAAATTACATGATTATGATTACTAGGGGCCTGATGCACGAAATCGTGCAAGAGTAGGCCTTCCTTCCCCCAGCTGTGGACACCGGCTTCCCTCTGGCACCCGGAATCCAGGCTTCCTTCTGGCACCAGAGACCCGGGCTTCCCTCCAGGACCCGGGCTTCCCTCTGGCCGCTGGCAGGCACCCAGGACCCGGGCTTCCCTCGCAGCCCCGACTTCGTCCAGAAGGACTTCCAGTCTAATGAGCATATTACTCTTTTATTATTATAGATTGATATTATTGAAGGGTTCTTCCTTAAAAACCCAACCTCTCCCTTAATTAGGGGATTTAAGATGGCTTCCTATCTCGGGCTGGGACCTAGAAGAGAGACCCTGGATATTGCTGATCAGACAAGGCCTGTCACTTGACTTACAGATCAGATAGGAGTTTCTTGGTCTTCTCAGCTGCTTTAGTCCTAGAAACCCCTCATTAATCATCCACCACCAAAAATTCCTATAGTTTAAACCATTACTTTGGTCCTCCTTCTTATGTCCACTATGTCTATCTTACCTGTGGACACTTAGCTCTGCTGCCTCAGCATTTGCTTATCCTCATTGAAAGCATCCCATTTCAAAGGCAGCACCTACAATACTCACCTTCCTCTCCATGACTTCCTGGAGGTATGTTAAGAGTTGGATAAGCAAGATACGTGGTCAATCTCCCTAAGTCTTTATATTCCAACCTCTGTATTTCACTGAGACATTTTTGCCATCTAGATACTCTATTTCTATTCCAGGCATTATTATATCATGCAGCAGACAGAAAGTTACTTTGAGTTACTTTGTTTTAGGGCCTAGGAGAATGCCATTTACAAACATTTTGGCAACTTTGATAAATTCCAAGTTTTATAATTTGGATACATTTATTAGTAATCTATAATAATAAAAGCGTAATATGCTCATTAGACCAGACAGCCGAACGACCTTCCAAACGTCATTCCAGACGAAGCCTCGGTGAGCAGGGACCCAAGGCAGAGGCGGTTAGGAGCGATCAGGCAGGCAGGTGAGCAGTTAGGGGCGATCAGACAGGCAGGCAGAATGGTTAGAGGCAATCAAGCAGGCAGGTGAGTGGTTAGGGGCAATCAGGCAGGCAGGCAGAGTGGTTAGGAGTGATCAGGCAGGCAGGCAAGTAGTTAGGGGTGATCAGGCAGGCAGAGTGGTTATGGGCGATAAGGCAGTCAGGTGAGCAGTTGAGGGTGATAAGGCAGGCAGGCAGAGGCGGTTAGAGGTGATGAGGCAGGCAGGTGAGTGGTTAGGGGCGATGAGGCAGAGTGGTTAGGGGCAATCAGGTAGGCAGGCAGGTGAGCAGTTAGGAGTCAGCAGTCCCAGATTGCAAGAGGGATGTCCGGCAGTCAGACATCCCCCAAGGGGTCCTGGATTGCGGGAGGGTGCAGGCCGGGCTGAGGGACCCCCGGAGTGCACAAATTTGCACTGGGCCTCTAGTTTATAATAATACCTAAAAACAGAAGCTAGTCAAGTAACTCCTCAGAGTACTTTCATGTCTATTTTCTTATTTCCTCTTAGATAAACTTGTGGGGGAAGTAGGACTAGATTCTTACAGATGAGGCAACAGATTCAGAAAAGGTAATTAACTTCTCCAGAGGCAGAACTAGGCCTAGAGCATATTTGTCTTGTGCTCCTTCTTCACCACATAGTATCTGAGTGGCATGTAGATTTATGCACAGGTATCTGCGCACACATACAGTGAACCCTGCACACACGCCAGGCCTCTATCCAGGAATGACAACTATAGTCATGTTATTGTTCCTAATAGCAGCATATCTTAAGAAACTCAAAAACAATATTTTTGTTGTTCGGATGAATATAAAATCGATTTTTTATAATAGCTACTGTAATTGCTACTTATGGTTGTAATATTTCTTTTCTAAAAACTCTTACCTCAAAAATTGCCCAAAATATAACTCTCGAAGGAATTTTCAGCCTCATTTTTAATCAGGAAAATATAAGTTAAAGAATCTTTGACAGATTACTATTTTTCAACTATGTGTGCACTTATCTGTGCATACCCATATATGAATGCTGACAAGGTTTACAGTATAATAGATACATAGAAACTTTATAATCCCACATAATAAAAGCCTAGGTGGCATCACGCGCACCGTCATCACAAGATGGCTGGCAGGGGAGGGCAGTTGGGGGCGAGATCAGGCCAACAGGGGAGGGCAGTTGGGGGAAAGATCAGGCCGGCAGGGGAGGGCAGTTGGGGGCAAACAGGCCAGCAGGGTAGGGCAGTCGGGGGCGATCAGGCCAGCAGGGGAGCAGTTAGGTGTCAATCAAGCCAGCAGGGGAGCAGTTAGGGGGTGATCAGGCTGACAGGCAGAAGCAGTTAGGGGCAATCAGGCAGGCAGGCAGGTGAGTGGTTAGGAGCCAGCGGTCTCCGATTGTGAGAGGGATGTCCGATGGGATCAGGCCTAAACCGGCAGTTGGACATCCCCCGGGGGGTCCCAGATTGAAGAGGTTGCAGGCCAGGCTGAGGGACACCCCCCCCCCCCCCCGCAAGAATTTCGTGCACTGGGCCTCTAGTTGTCTTATAATTAAGCAATGTTTTTTAGAAATCAATATGGCAATATGTAGCAAATTTGGCAGTTGTAAGAAATTATATACTCAATTTAGTTACCCATGCCTGCAAGTTTATTCCAAGGATATTGTTTAGCAAAAATACAAAAAAAAATTATGCGCATTAAAACATTTTTGTAAGAGACCCCCTCCTCCCTTCTCCCCAAGAAACATTTTACAATTTTAGAGTTTCATAAAATATAGATGATCATAATCAGCATGGGAAAGTGTTTGATATATGCAAAAGACAGTGTACAAAATATATGTTAAATATGCTTGTTGAGGTCTCTAGGAAGTTACAAATGAAAGTTGCATATAACAGGATTATGCATATAAACGTTTGTATTTTCTTTGTAATATTTGTACCATTTAGTTTGTATCTCTTTACAATATTTCCCTTTAGAGAAAAGGCTTTTACTGCTGTCTGAACGTGTCTATGCCTTCTTTTTTTAAAAAAATATATTGATTTTTTACTGAGAAGAAGGGAAAGAGATAGTTAGAAACATCAATGAGAGAGAATCATCGATCAGCTGCCTCCTGCACACCTCCTACTGGAGATGTGCCCACAACCAAGGTACATGCCCTTGACCGGAATCGAACCTGGGACCTTTCAGTCCTCAGGCCGACGCTCTATCCACTGAGCCAAACCGGTTACGGCATGTCTGTGCCTTCTTGAGTGGGACTTTTCGTCTTTTTCTCCTGGAAAGGGGTTTGGAGACTGGGTTGTTGGGTTTGTTTAATTGAGGAAGTTCTGCTGGTTGAGGCCCAAACTAATCTGTTGTTCATCTTACCCTATTTACACACTAATGCCTAAGGCAACTATTTTCAAGCTTTTTCATCTTATGGCACACATAAAGTAATTACTAAAATTCTAGGGCACACCAAAAAAATGTATTTTTTGCCAATTTGACAAAAAATAGGTGTGATTTTGACTCATTCACACCAGACAGCTGTTGTTGTGTTGGCTGTTGTCATTGTTTTATTTTACAAATCTAAGGGCAAAGAGCTCAGTGCCCCGGACTAAATAGTCAGGTATTGCATGTTTTAAAAAGTCTTGCAGCACCCTGGTTGAAAATCACTGCCCAAAGGGATTGATTGGTATGCTGATGACTGTTGGTAAATCATTTTTCCTTGTTTTCCCTCCACGTAGCAAACAAAAAAGCACTTTTGAAGATTAACAGTAAATATGCCTTAAAAAGCCAGCTCTGTTCCTGCCCTCCCTCCTTTTTATAAAAAATATCCATCTTTAAAGCATAACATTGGGAAGTTCTCACTGTGATTTAGTGCAGGCTCAGCTGTTATCTCAGCTGAAGGGTTCGCTAGAGGCTGGAGTTTCCCCACAGTCCTGACCGCGGAGAGTGGAATGTGGTACTGACGTCACAGCCGCTCCTGGGAATGTTTTGCATTCTTCTTCCTGGCAGTGGTCAGGTGGCTTCCAGCAAGAGTGAAGGACAACAGCTTCCAAAAAAGAAAAAAAGAGAGGAGGAAAAGAACAGTTTATAATCAGACTATTGTGGAGGAGGCACTTTTATACTGAGCCAGAATTGAAATTAGAATCAGATGTCTTGCATTCTGATACTGCACGAATGTTAAATGCATTGATTAATGACTGTAATAGCTGAGCTGTTTGGTCTTTTTACTGAACTTAATTTCTGAAACTCTCTTTAAGGATTATGGGAAAACAACTTCTTGTAGCTGACATTTTAACTATGCAAAGCAGCTTTCTGAGTGTAAAATGAAGAAAAGGCACACTTATTCAAAGATGTTTTCAAGGTCTGTTAATCTTCTAAAAATTCGCTTCTGTAACCTAAAATCTCTGTTAAGCTGTTAATGTATTTTGTGCTAGTCAACCATTAATTGAGGGGGAAGTTACATTTCAATTAAAGGCATATGCAGATTGAAATATCTGCTGTGAAGTTCTTTTTCCAAAAATGCTTACATTTTCATTGTTATTTCTGTATATTACATTATTGGCCAAGCCAAATAATCTAAACAAAACTTAGCAGCTTCTTAATATAATAAACAGAGGTTTTGCCAAAGGCGTGCAACTCTGTAATAATGTGTGCAACAGAAAGTTGGGCAGTAATTGAATTACATTTTAAATTATTTTGTGTTTTTCTTCTAGCCACTGAAGTACCTTTATTCAAATTTACTAGAGGCCCGGTGCACAAAAATTTGTGCACTGGGGGGGGAGAGGGGGTCCCTCAGCCCGGTCTGTGCCCTCTTGCAGTCTGGGACCCCTCAGGAGATAACGACCTGCTGGCTTAGGCCTGCTCCCGGGTGGCAGAGGGCAGGCCCAATCCCTAGGTGCAGCCCCTGGTCGGGCTCAGAGCAGGGCCGATTGGGGAGTTGGGGCGCCACCCCCTGTCATGCACAGAGCAGGGCGGATGGGGAGGTTGCAATGCCACCCCTAGTCACGCTCAGGGTGGGGCCGATTGGGGGGTTGGGGCACCGCCCCCTGTCACACTCAAGGCAGGGTCGATAGGGAAGTTGTGGCGCCACCCCCTGCCACGCACAGAGCAGGGCCGATCAGGGGGTTGGGGCTCCATACCCTGTCACGCACAGAGCAGGGCCGATCAGGGGGTTGGGGAGCTCCCCCCTGTCATGCACAGAGCAGGGTCAATCAGGGGTTTTGGGAGCTCCCCCCCGTCACGCACAGGGGGGGAGGAGGAGCTCCCCCCATCACGCACAGAGCAGGGCCGATCAGGGGGTTGAGGAGCTGCACCCTGTCACGCAAAGAGTAGGGCCAATAGGGGAGGTGGGGCACCGCCCCCTGTCACATACAGAGCAGGGCCCGTGGGAGGGGGGGAAGTTGGGGCGCCACACCCTGTCACACACAGAGCAGGGCTGATCAGGGGGTTGGGGCGCCGCCACTGTCACACTCAGGGCAGGGCCGATGGGGAGGTATGGCTCTACCCCGTCTCACTTAGAGCAGGGCCCGTGGAGGGGGTTGGGGCGCCTTCCCTTATCACCCACAGAGCAGGGCCAATCAGGGGGTTGGGGAGCTCCCCCCTATCAGGCACAGAGCAGGGCCGATCAGGGGGTTGTGGCCCAGCCCCCTGTCACACACAGAGCCGCAGGGCAATCAGGGGGTTTGGGCGCTGCCCCCTGTCACGCTGATCCTGGTGCCGGGAGGCCTCATGGCTCTGCTGATCCCGCCCGGCAGGGTCACAGATCCGGGTCCCAGACCGCAGACAGCCTTGCCTGCTGCCACCTGCCTTCAGTATGCAAATTAGCCGCCATCTTGTTGCTTCAGGGTGGGGGTCCCCACTGGGGTGCCTGGCCAGTCTGGGTGAGGGGCTGAGGGCCGTTTTCAGGCTGGTGAGCGACTGGAGCTCCAAACCTCTCCTTTTTTTCTTTTTTTTTATTCTGGCATTTATTTACCTTCTATGGCTGTCTCTGGAGCTGAGAGCCGGCTTTCTCTCTGAGGCTCGGCTGAAAGCAGGTTTCTGGCCTTTGTTTTCTGTATTCGAAACAATGTTGCGACTCCAGCTCTGAGATCCTGGCTGACTGACAGGAGGTTTCTGGAGTTTTGTTTATCTTCTGTAAATGTTACTATGTTTCCAACTGAAGCTCAGAGGCCTGCAAGGCAGGCGGGGGAACGTTGGAGTCCTCTGTCACTGAAGGAAGCAAGCCTCCTGTTAGCTTCCAGCTGCCTGGCTGCCGGCCGCCATCTTGGCTGACAGTTAATTTGCATATACTCACTGATTAGCCAATGGGAAGGGTAGCGGTCATACGCCAATTACCATATTTCTCTTTTATTAGTGTAGATTATACTTGTTTACCAAATGACAATTTGTATGTTTGTGTATTTTTAAATAAAGTACATTATTCCTTTTTCTTAACCAATGCCTTTCCATAGATTTTTACTTATTTTGATGAAACAGCAGTTAGATTAACAGCAGTTCTCCAGTTTAAGTGAATTGTGTTTGAATACTTTCTGTTGTACATTGAAATGGAAAGTTGGCTTCATGTTGTAGGTCATGTTGCTGGTAAGGAATTTCCAGAAATGTAGAAAAGTGCCGACTCATAGTATACAATGGACTCATCCAGCTACACAGAAGGGCTTGAGGGGGTTTCCTGAGCTCTTGGCTGCAGCAAACAAAATATGCCACTGTTATGTACTATTTTATTTTAGACTAGAGGCCCGGTGCACAAAAATTCGTGCACTTTGGGGGGGGTCTCTCAGCCCAGCCTGCACGCTCTCACAATTCGGGACCCCTCGGGTAGGGTCCAGTCCCATCGCAGCATGGCTCTGGTACCCCAGGCCAGAGGGGAGGGACCAAGAGGCCAGTCTGATGGCAGCTAAATTTACTAAATTTACTTAAAACTTTAAATGTTGGCTGATGGGAATTATGAGAAAAACTAGGATTTGTTGCCTTTAATTTACCTGCTCTGTTCAGGTTCCCCGGAGCCTGCAGGCCCATGGAGGGACCACGACTCCCAGATCGCAGCATGGCTCGGGTTCCCCAAAGCCTGCGGGCAGGGGGGAGGGACCACGAGGCCAGTCCAGTTGCAGCATGGCTCGATTCCCGCAGCTCCCTACTGTCGCCACGCCATGGGCTGCCGGGGCCCACAGCTCCCTACTGTCGCCACGCCATGGGCGGCCGGGGCCCACAACTCCCTCTCACCGCCACACCACGGGCAGCTGGGGCCCACACCGGGGCCCACAACTCCCTATTGTCGCCACACCACGGGTGGCCAGGCCCCAGGACTGACTCCCACCGCGGACCCAAGACTGACTTCCGCTGCGCTGGCCGGGACCCTAGCCTGGTGTTCATTCGTCTGTCTGGACATTTAGGTCGTGACGGACCCTGGCTCTTTATATATTAGGATGTAGGGCTGGGGTGGAGGAGGGGCTATTATAGTGCATGGGATAAGATCCTTGATAATAGTTTCCAAAATGGTAAAAGTTCCAGAGTTGGGAGGGGGTCGACGTGTGTGTTTTTCTGCAGTCTGTTAGAATTTGGGAAGCAGGTGGTTTTTGTGATAGTCACCTACTGTTCTCTTCTGCTTCTTGCCCCACTGGTGGGCCCTATGCAATGGGGTGAGCTCTGTAATATGTCAGTCATAGTGGTGCTTTATTTTTTAGGAGAATTGGTCCAGGAAAAGGCCTATGGTATTATATCTATTGTGTCTGTGACTAGAAGTCACTGGATCTAATAACAATTTACTAAAAACTTTAAATATTGGCTGATGGGAATTAAGAGAAAAACTAGGATTTGTTGTCTTTAACTTGCCTGCACTGTCCTGGATATTTTACATTTGTTAAAGTCTCTGAATCTGAAGTTACTAATTGAGATTTCTTTTTCATTCATTTGGTATGGAAATGATTGCAAGGTTTGGAGGAGAGGGGCTTTCTACAACAAAAATTCACCTTTCAAACACATTTCCGGTCCCACAGTTAATATATTCCAGTGTGTTCATCCATCAGTTTCACAACCATTTACTGAATATCTGCTCTGTGGCAGGCCAGTGCTGGTGCTATTCTACTGACGACCAGAGCCAGGAGTATATGTCCACAAATATGGAAAGCATCCCTTTAAGGTTGCTATGGTAGAAATCTAAGGCTAGAACACTATTTTAAAACTATTTTCTGATTTTCTTAAAAGTAGACAAAAGGAAGAAATATGTGCTTTTGAACACAGCCCCACACAGAGGGGACTGCTGTAGAGACTTAGCCTGCACCTTAGAAAGGCACTGGCCATAGCCGTCTAGTGTGCGCCCAACAATACGCACAAAGTTAGTTCGCTTTTTTTTTTTTTTAATATATTTTATTGATTTTTTACAGAGAGGAAGGGAGAGAGATAGAGAGTTAGAAACATCGATGAGAGAGAAACATCGATCAGCCTCCTCCTGCACATCTCCCACCGGGGATGTGCCCGTAACCCAGGTACATGCCCTTGACCGGAATCGAACCTGGGACCTCTCAGTCCGCAGGCCGACGCTCTATCCACTGAGCCAAACCGGTTTCGGCAAGTCAGTTCGCTTTTATGTCTATCAGTGTTGTCTTTTCTAAAAGATGGAGGAGAAATCATTGACCTATTTTATAGATTGTTCATGAGGGATTATTAATAGAATAAATATCTCCAATATTCATCGTATCTCATATTTCCAAATGTGAGGTATCATTCTCTATCTTTTTAAGTGTATGTTCTCTAAACAGTAGCAAAGAAGGATCTTGTTAACATTTGGCTGATATTCTGTATGAGAACCAAGTGAATATCAATGGGTGGTAGACATCAGCTCTGATGCAACTCAGATAAGACAGTGTTGTGGGGGCACCCTGGCCAGTGTGGCACAGTTGATTGGGCATCATTCTGTGCACCAAAAGGTTGCTGGTCCCATTTCCTCTCAGGGCCCATGCCCGGCTTGTGGTCTCAATCCTCAGTAGGGGGCTTGCAGGACACAGCCGATCAATGTTGTGCTCTCTATAAATCTGCATATTCTCGGTAACTCACATAAGTGGAGACATACAGTATCGATGTTTCTTTCTTCTCCCTTCTTAAAAAAAAAAAAGAAAGTGATGAAGGGGCACTTAGGGCCTGTCACACTGTCCCTAAAGGCTCCTTGGGAAGACTCCTGATCCCTTTGGGCACGTAATCTACAAAGCTCAGGGCCAGAATAATCACATACGTGTTTCTTTAATAATTATAGGACTTTAATGATATATATTTATGTGATTTCTGTCTATTTTTGTCAATTATGAAATTCTAGGATTACATTGCCTAAACTGTCTATACATATCTTGTAAGTATATATTTAATGTTTGTTGACTAAATAAATGAGGTTGCTCTACTTTTCGGCAAAATTACATTCTTTACTCTGTAGTCTCTCATGTATATACACACACATAGTCCATGGTATGCTTTTTAAATTGTGGTAAAATATTCATAACAAAATTTATCATTTAAACTTTCAGTGTATTCAGTGGCATGAAGGGCATTCATAAGGTAGTGCAAGCACCACCATTGTCCATTTCCAGAACTTTTTCATCGTTCCCAAACAGAGACTACCCAGCCGTGGGCAAACTACGGCCCGCGGGCCCGTTTGAAATGAATAAAACTAAAAAAAAAAAAAAGACCGTACCCTTTTATGTAATGATGTTTACTTTGAATTTATATTAGTTCACACAAACACTCCATCCATGCTTTGGTTCCGGCCCTCCGGTCCAGTTTAAGAACCCACTGTGGCCCTCGAGTCAAAAAGTTTGCCCACCCCTGGAATAGACCCATTTAAAAAAATTCCCAGCCTCACTCCACACCTTCCCCCCAGCTCCTGGTCACCTCTGTTATGCTTTCTATATCTATAAATCTGCATATTCTCGGTAACTCACATAAGTGGAGACATACAGTATTTGTCTTTTTGTGTCTGTCTTGTTTCACTAGGAGTACTGTCCTCAAGTTTCATCCATGTTATGGCATGTGTCAGAATGTCATTCCTTTTTAAGGCTGAATAAATATGCCGTTGGACATCTATACACCACGTTTTGTTTATCCCTTCATCTGTTGGTGGGCATTTGGGTTGTTTCCACCTTCTCACTATTGTGAATGATGCTACTACGAACATTGGTATACAGGCATCTGTCTGAGTCCCTGCTTTCAGCTTCTTTGGGTGTATACCTAGGAGTGAAAATGCTAAATCATATGATAATTCTATGCTTAATGTTCTGAGGAACCGTTATACTGTTTTCCATACCAGCTGTACCACTTTACATTCCCACCAGCAACACACAAGGATTTCAGTTTCTCAACATCTTCACTAACACTTGTTATTTCCCCATTTTTTTAAACAGCCATTCTGAGTAGCGTGAAGTGGTATTTCATCGTGGCTTTGATTTGCATTTTCTTATGGACTGGTGATGTTGATCACATGATACACTTTTAAATTCTGAAATACCTCCCTGTAAGCAGACATTACTATCTGCAAAATAAAAGTTTGCAACAAAGATACGAAGAGTTCCTCATCGACCCTTCCTTACTCCAATACCAGTGCTTCTCTTGGTGGCTTGATGTGATTTGCATGTCTGTGGCCACAGGCCACCCTTAGATGGCCACTGCTCTCAGAGTTCAGAGAAAGAGTAGGTTTTCCTCTAGTCAGCTCATCCTCCTACAACCTATTCTTTTGCTATATCTGTATCAAATTCAGTAGGTATCCAGAGGATTATGTTTACTTACACAGATCTTAGTTTTAGAAAAACCAAGCTTTTAACCTAGAGCTGTAATATATAGGCATTAAATAATTGGAAAAGAAAATGTTGTGAAATTAGTACTATACTGTAAGGACATCTTGAAATCATGAAATCGATGAAATGTTTGCTTATTTATCTACTAGTAATTTTATGGTCTTATTATTTATATTTAATGTTTAATACATTTGAAATGTGTTTTGGTGTATAATATGAGATAGGGATCAACTTTAATGTTTTTCCAAATAATTTAATCAGCTTGACTTCCTAAGTAATTTTTCCTCACTGATTTTGTTGTTGTTGTTAATCCTCACCCGAGGATATTTTTCCATTGATTTTTTGAGAGAGTGGAAAAGAGGGGGAGAGACAGAGAGAGAGAAGCATCGATGTGAGAGAGACGCATTACTTGATTGTCTTTCACACACACCCTGACCAGGGCCGGGGATCAAGCCTATAACTGAGGTACATGCCCTTGACCAGAATTGAACCCAGGATCCTTCAGTCCTAGGGCTGACACTCTGTCCACTGAGCCAAACCCACATGGACTCTCCCACTGATTTTAAATGGGCCTGCTGGCCACGAGTTTGACATTCTTGCTCTATTTCATTATATGACAGTCTGTAAACCTTGCCCTAAATTAGTACCCTACTGGTGTATATGAATAATTTATAAATAAATATGCTTGATTGGGGAATATGATCTTAACACAAAGTCTGGCATATTTTTAAATTTTACTTCTTGCTATTGTATTGCCTCTTGCACTCCTCATTATAACAGATTCATCTTGAATCCTGGGGGAGGGAGGAGGGTTAGCTACCAAAGTATAACTTGAATTTTGCTACAGATAACATAGTCTCCTTGCATGGACTTTGAATATGGAGCATCTATTACTTAATTCTGTTAGTTTTCTTTGTTTCTCAGTTTTCCTGAGGAATTCTAAAAAGAAGTTTTAGGATAATATGCCTCTAATAACAGAGAGACTAATGTTTTATACATACTATATTAATCAATGATCTGCTAGCTTGCTATTGATCAGTTTAACATTTATTTCCTATTGAAACAGGTACAGATATGGAGTGCTTAATATGAATTGAACAAAACTTGAACTTTTGAATTTTATGCTTGTATCATCAAGCTCCAAGAAGTCTGGCTCAAGAATGTTTGGTTTGTTTATTTTAAAATTTAAGATCCAGGATATTTGTATCCTGGATTTTTTATTTTATTTAATTTTTCATTTTTTTCCCCTCAAACTTTTTTTATTAGTTAAGGTATTACAAATGTGTCCTCATCCCCCCCATTAGCCTCCAACCTCCCCGCCCCCTCCCCCCCACACACACACACACTCATGCACCCATCCCCCTGTTGTCCATGTCCATTGGTTTGGCTTATATGCATGTATACAAGTCCTTCGGTTGATCTCTTCCCCTTACCCCCGCCCTCCCCTACTTTCCTTCTGGGGATTGATAGCCTGATCGCTGTTTCTCAGTCTTTGGATCTGTCCCTTTTCATCAGTCTATGTTCTCTATAATCCACATTAGAAAACTGGTACATCAACACAATGGAATACTATGCTGTGGTAATAAAAAAAAAAAAAAAAAGGGAGCTCTTGCCTTTTGCAACAGCATGGATGGAACTGGAGAGCATTATGCTAAGTGAAATAAGCCAGTCAGAGAAAGATAAATACCACATGATCTCACTCATTTGTATCCTGGATTTTTTAAATCTTGGTCTCTTAGCTGATTCCTACCTCTCTCAGTCTAACCCAGCGGTTCTCAACCTGTGGGTCGCGACCCCTTTGGCGGTCGAACGAACCTTTCACAGGTCACCTAAGACCATCCTGCATATCAGATATTTACATTATGATTCATAACAGTAGCAACATTACAGTCATGAAGTAGCAACGAAAATAATGTTATGGTTGGGTCACAACATGAGGAACTGTATTTAAAGGGCCAGAAGGTTGAGAACCACTGGTCTAACCTTTGGCAGCTCAAGACAGTGTGTTAAAGATAGCATGAAAATTCCTAACTTGTTTCCTTAAAAAGAAGATAATCATACTTAATGCTTTGTGTAGGTTATTTCCTTTAATCCCTAACACAAGCATAAGAGAGGCATTCTTATCTTAAATTTAGCTAGGGAAACTGAAGTCAGGGAGATTTAATAATTTGCTAAATATCCCACCCTTAGTAGGATCACAAAGCTGTGTGACACTGGGCATGTCTGACTCCAGAATGATATTCCAGTTAACTGGCCTCAGAAAAGCATCCTAGCTTTGTCATAGACTGGCTTTAGTGTTTAGAGTACAGGTGAGTTGGGAATGTCAAGTTTTCTTGACTCTATCGTATCATAGTCTGTTGATGATCCTGAGGAAATTTAAACAAATTGGATGAGGCTCAAAGAATTTCCTTGAGACATGGCTGCAGAACTGTGGCTTTACCTTGCTCTTCAGTGCAATACAGCTTCCAGGTGAAGGTGGACATGGTCTGCGCTTCTTCAGAGGAAAATGCATGTGTAGCATTTTAAGAATGAATATTGGACCCAAGTTTCCTGCCAGCAGAGAGTGGGGTGTCTAATCGGAGGCAAACCAGATCGGACCCACGTAGGCATCGGAAGCCGGACTGGTATCTAGAAGGACGGCTCCAAGGGGAAGTTGAGGATGACATTACTCCATGTTACTGTAGAGATTGGAGTGAAGTTGCTTTGACTAATAAACTAATAATAACTGTTTCCCATATCTTTATTTCCTTACTCCTTTCACCCTAAGAGTAAATAATTAAAACCAAAAAATTTATGTCTTGAGTATTATGGAATGTGCGTTGCTCTAAATGGAGAAAAGGAGGATTTTAGGGAAAAAAAATCCAGACGATTCTGTTCTTAAAGAAGAGAGATCCGTTTCCTATTTGGAAGCATGCCAGTCATTTTTGTAGATGGAAATCTAATCGAATCAGCAAGATATGGCAGTATTTTGTGCCAGTGAAGGATGTTCCTAGTTCTTAGAAATATCTGAGCAGCAAAACAAGAATTGAGTGCTAAGGGGTCTTCCTGTTCCCTCTGCAGTCCCTCATTTTGGATTGTTTACTTTTGCTCTGTGGTTTCTGCAGCATCCGTGTTATGTGACTGTATTTACTCACATGTACTTCCCCTTGCGCGGTATCTTTCCTCACATTTGTATAGAAAGTATTTTAAAGCTCATTTATATTCCCCATTTGGTTGTCAGCAGCAGGAAAAGCTGCTGAAGGTGGGGTCAGAGCCAGCGTGAAAATGAGGGCCTGTGAGCTTGAAAGGAAAGAGTGAGTTTCTGCTGTCCCTGCTGCCAGAGTGACCTCAGGCCGACACCTTCCCCTCTGCCATTTGCAGAAGTTGGGCAGGATACAAATGTGTTACTCTCAAAAATTACAAAATACCACTATGTTGTATGTACAATATTCTATTGCTTGCTCTTTTTAAAAAGACAAGAGAAGAAAATATTTGCCAAATTTTTAAAATGTGGTTTTAAGATCTATCTTTACATTTTAATCTTAAAAAGTGTTTTATTTACTGGATGTTCTTATTTTGGGTATTTTTTTCCCCCTGCAGTTAGTAATATTCTGTTGCTGAGAAAGCTCTCTATTCAGTATTATTTGTGAAATCTGTAGAAACCTAATGATGTTTCTGCCATATTGTTTTTAAAACATTTAAAATAAAGATTTTGAGCTTTTTAAAAGCAAGTTTTTCTTTCAGAATTTAAACCTTCGTACCACTGTATTTTCACCTAAATTCCATTGTGTGCGTCGTCTGGTATTTTATTAAAAACCTATTCCATCCTGTTTGACCCTAACCAGACCAGGAAGACTGAGGCATTGCACAGAGGTGGTCTTTCGTAGGACTGTAGCCACAAATGTCAGTTCTGTGACCAAGTAATCACCACTGTGGATTGGGAGCCTGACTTGGGAGCAAGGCACATTCCCACTGTTCATGGAGTGTAAAGACTGTGTGTGCTTTAGGGGAAAAGACCAACTGAATACAGAGGTTTATGAACCCTGACCTGTGAACCAAGGTCAGGGTTCATTCCTCAGTCAGGGCCTGTGTCCAGGTTTCGGACTCGACAGGGGGCATGCAGGAGGCAGCAAGTCAATGATTCTCTCTCATCATTGATGTTTCCCTCTCACTTCCTCTCTCTGAAATCAATAAAAATCTTTTTTTAAGTGTAACTTTAATACTTGAGCTGTTTAGAAATTACTTCAATTTAAATAATGTGGAATTTCGATCAGTACCAGTTGCAGACCGAGGGGCTGTTGTCCTTTTGACTTCAGTGCTGACTTTCCATGTTAGTTAGTGGTACCGGTTCCATTTGCTCTATGATGTAGATCCGATTGCATCTAGGCGTGCCTCTCTTTCTCTGTATTACATGGTGCTGTGTGAGGATGCCTCTCAGATTTTTCTTTTAATAATAACAACAGCACGAGCAGACATAGTCTTCTCAGTAAGTGCTAACTTCCTCGGGAAAACAGAAGTGCGGTGTACATCGTTACATAACCTAGTTGCTCTGGTGTTAAAATTTTAGCATTTGAGAGCTATTGGGAAGTCTTTGCACAGAACTGTGGGCCCTTGTGTTTTCCTGTCTTTGGGTAGAGATGGATCTTTGTCCACATCCCCATAAGAAAGCACAGTGACAGCTGGACTGTGTCATGAAGTTTCAGGCATGGCTCACTGGTGTTGGTTTGACTCAGTCCTGACTCCCAGCACAGAAGGTTGTCTTATGGATCAGTTCATTGCATTGACACCTGCATACAATTACCAAATAAAATAGAGAGCACCCAAGTAAATGTGAATTTTAGGTAAACTAGGGTGTAAACTTACACTAAAAAGTTACTCATCATTCATCTGAAATTCACATTTAACTGGCCATCCTATATTTTATTTGGTAAATCTGTCAACTGTATGCCTAATAATTTATATAAAGTAATGTCATTGTGGAGATGAGCAGTATTTCTCCTTCTGTGGGAATCCCCTAAACCTTTAAGGTTGGGAAGTCTTTTCTTCGTAATTACTTCTTCAATGCTCTCCTCCCATACATCCAAATGAAAATGTATATGGCATGTAGCTCATTGTTTCACATTCCTGACAGCAATCCCTGTGGGCTTCTATAATCATAGTATCATTTTGGTAAGGCTCAGGCACGGGCAGCAGGTGGGTAAGATCCTGACTTCTGACACCCTTTCCCCATGCCACATACAATCCCTTCACCCCCACACTCACCTACCCCCCAAACTGCAACCATAGATTCAGGATTAGCATTTGTCCCTTCCCAGAGTGATGTTCCTGGCCAGCTACAGGCGAATAAACCTTCTGGCATATTTCTGGGGGTGCTTGGGCCAAAGTATGTGACTTTTCTCATTCTCTCAGGATCTCAGAGAGTTCTTATATTAAATTATTCAAGTGGCCCAGAGAACAAGAGGGGAGTTGATGGTGCATGATGTAAGAGAGGGGTCAGAGGTTGGAAGGGAGCAGAGAGAATTAAGTATTTTTAGTACCTTCTAAGACTTTAACAATCAGTGTCCAAAGGAGAAAGAGCAGAGCTAACAATTCCTACCAAGGGTGCAGGTTGTGGGAATTCAGACATTTCTTCCACAGGATTGCTAATATTATTTGATAGCAAAATTTAGTCTTTTTTGTAGACTTTTTACAGAAGGAAGCGTTTATTTCTACAGGACTTCATTAATTAAGGAAGACACACCCTATTTTGAATTGGATTTCCTGCTAGTTCTGATCGGAGGCATTCTTCCCGGACCAGGGTGAATTCGGTCCCAGTGTTTGCTTGTAAAACTGAATCCAGTCATTGTATTTGCAGCTTGGCTTCCTGCCTGGTATAAAAGTACAGAGCAAACTTCAGCTAGTTACTCCCTGTGATTCTATGTCCTCCATAAAGAGCAGGGAAAGGAGAGGGGAAAACCCAGAGGGTGACTGAGTTCATTTACTTACCACTGCAGAGGGCAGCTGTGTGCTGCCTTGTCATCACATGATTCTTTGGAGAATCCTGATATTCCAGTTACCGGAATAGGAGACAGCCTTAAAAAAAAAAGCCAACATAAATAAATAAATAAATAAGACTGGTTCTCTCTTTATGGCTCGAGCATTAGCATTAGCTGCTGAGTAAACCCACTTTGCTACCAAGTACAAGTTAAAAACAGGAGATTTTATGTTTCTCCCTCTTTTCAAAGTTTTGTGTGTAAAGAAAGAACTTATGTAAGGAGCGATCACAAGGCAGGAATGTGGCACTGGTGGCTGGTCCAACCTGACTGTGCCCACTGATTCGTCCTGGACGGAGCCCCAGGTGCTGCAGGCTGCCTTCTGGATTTGTGGGTAAGATCTGCCCTTCTCTCTGGAGTAACAGAAAATATGACTCATGTGCTCATTGTAACTCCAGGCACCCCCGTGACGATACCTGACAAAACTTAGCAGATTGTGGATCAGAAAGGATCGTTTCTTCATTAAATGTGAGGGGATCTAGATGAATACAATGGCACCAGCCTGAGTACCCTTAGGAGAATGGATTTATTGTGATTCCCCAAAATTAAACTTAGCGCCCCAATTTTATTATTTAATTCTAATCTGGCCCATTGGATTAGAGCCAAGTTACCTTTACTTAAGACTTAGTTTTATATCAGTGGAAGAAATTTGAATGTTTAATTGAATAAATATCAATAAATTTGAGTTTATTTTAACAACCAGAAGCCCGATGCATGAAATTTGTGCAAGAGTAGGCCTTCCTTTCCCCGGCTGCCGGCACCAGATTCCCTCTGGCACCCGGGACCTGGGCTTCTCTTGCAGCTCCGGCTTCGTCCGGAGGGTCGTCCGATCTAATTAGCATAATATGCTTTTATTATTATAGATGAACAAGGAGTCTGCTACCTTACTACTACTTTGCTAGGTACTAAAAGAAAAATATGAACATTTAAGACACAGATTATGGGGAAATCATATACTTCCTTTAGATACAAACCTTAAAAACCAGCAAATTGTCATATAGCAACAGAACATGAACAAAATAAAATTAGGTACCTGCTTGCATGTTTTATGGAGATGATACCTTCAGCTGCCTCATGTTCAGAGGAATCAAATGTGCAGAAATGAAGAAATGGTTGACAAGATTCCCAAAGCTGACCATAGGGTGCAGCAGGGATGGTTGCAACTGAACATCCAGGGATGAACATGGCAGTGCTTAAAGGGCCCAGAATGAAGCAATCACAAGTTCTGACTTCCAGTTTCTGGACTGACATTATAAGGAACTTGGAAGTCATCACTCCTGTTTTCACAACAAGAAAAAAAGCAGAACAAACAAAATCAGCAAATCTTTTCGATCCAACTGAATTTTGAGATCACCACTCTCAAAATTGGAGAGACAGACAAGAGGATTCAGAGAGTCACAGCTTCCCAGAGCAGAAGCCGAGGAGCAAGAACATCCACTGGAATCAGTTCCAGGGTGGAAAACCTCCCATGGCTGGAGGCTGAGCGTGGACAAGCTGAGGAGTTAAAAACTACAAGGGGCTCCAGTCTTGGGAGGTAGGAGGGGCTGTACTTTTGTGAGCTTTACTTCCAGGAGCCCTGCCAGGTCCTCATGGTGAAGACTGGAGAAAAATGCCCTCATGATTCTAACTGGGGGAAGGGAAAGTAGCCATTTTGAAATATGCCACAGCATTCTGTTCTTAAGAAGGCCTACTCTCAAGAAAAACTAACCAGACCCTAACTTGAGGTTTTATCAGTGCCCGGCTGACCTGAGGGGAAGGGAATACCCAACTCCACATGGCTCTCATCTTCCTGTCTCAGGAAGGAGGGACAGGCAGAGAAGCAGTTGAGAAGGTTGCAGTCCGGAGGCAAAAGCCTGAAAGCTAATCGTAGGGCTGAAGAACATGTCCCCTCTCACCACAGCCTTACCACCGCACCCACAGGGCTCCTGAATAGTAGCAGAGGAATACAAATGAGAGAGCCACGTGTCTCAGACTTTAGCTAAGTGGATGCCTCTAGGGACGTGCAAAGAAAACAGGAGAGACAAAAACACAAACACCAGAGAAAATTTTTTGCTCTGACAACTACAGTTAAAACAGACAGTAAAGACGGAGTAACTCCTGGCCTGATAAACATAAAACCTCATGCCAAAAGCCTATATACCTTAGTTCCTTTGACCCAGTGTATCACAGCTGGCTCTTAACAAAAAATTACAAGGCATTGTAAAAGCCAAAAGTTATAGTTTGAAGAAAAACAGTGCAGGCATTAGAACCAGACTTAGTTATTGCAGAGATGTTGGAATTAATCAGACTGGGAATTTAAGACAACTATGATTAAAATGCTAGGGATGCTAAAGGAAAAAGTGGAGAACATGCAAAACAGATGGGCTCATCAAGAGAGTGGACATAGCCAAGTAAAGAATTAGTGAGCTTGTAAAAATGTCAATACAAACTTCCAAAGAGGAAAAAAGGAAACATAATATCTAAAAATTGTGGGACAATTACAAATGATATAACATATACATATGGGAATACCAGAGAAAAAAGAAAGGAAAGAAAGAAATATTTAAAGCAATGTAATGATTGAGAATTTTCCAAAATTAATGATAGGCAGTAAACTACAGGTTAGGAAACTCAGAGAACAACAAGCAGAATTAATAAAACAAAATCTATACCTAGGCATGTCTTATTCAAATGCAGAAAATCAAAGAAAAAGAAAAGCATGTATATCCTACAACTTTACTGTATTTGTTTATTATTTCTAATAGTTGTTTGGGTTTTTTTGTGGAGTCTTCAGGGTTTTCTATATAAAAAATGATGTTATCTGCAAAACGTGATGATTCTGCTTCTTTATTCCCAAGTTGGATGCCATTACTTATTGCTCTTACCCGATTACTCTGCCTGGGACTTCCAGCGCTATGTTGAATAACAGTGGTGAGGGTGGACATCCTTGTCTTCTTTCTGATCTTAGAGAAAAAGCTTTCAGGTTTTCACCACTGAGCATGATATTAGTTGAGGGTTTGTCATATATGGCCGTTATTATGCTGAGGTATTTTCTGCTATATATACTAACAATGAAATTTTAGAAAAAAAATTACTTTTACAATGCAACAAAAAGAATGAAATACTTAGGAATAAACTTAAAGGATGTGAAGGACCTATATGCTGGAAACTATAAGATTGTTAAAAGAGATTAAAAAAAAGATACAAAGAAATAGAAAGTAATATTTTGTGTTCATGGGTTGGATTAATCATCATAGTTAAAATGACCATGTTATTCAAAGTGATATACAGATTTAATGCAAAGTCCATCAAAATCCCAATGGCAAATTTTAAAGAAATAGAACAAAAAATTATCAGATTGGTATGGAGCCATAAAACACCTCAAAGAGCCAAAGCAATCCTGAGAAAAAGGAAGGAAGGTAGAGGTATCAAACTCCTTAACTTCAAACTATACTACAAAGTGACAATAATCAAAACAGCATGGTATTGACAAGAAGCAGACACACAGACCAATGGGACAAAATGGAGGCCCGGGAATAAATCCACATGAATGTGGGCAAATAATCTTCAACAAAGGAGCCAAAGCAAACAATGGAGAAAAGGAAGCATCTTCACTAAATGTGCTGAGAAAATTGCAGAACCTTTTTTTTTTAATTATCCTGAAGCACAGGTTTCAGAAGTTGTATATTTACTCTTAGGAAAAAAATTAGAAAATATGTTAGAAATGAATCTAGCAATTGCATTTCATTATGTACAATAACCATTCCAGAATAAGAAAAACTTTCTGAAGGAAACTGAGAAAAATTTATTCCACCACGTATGTATTGGTGCCTACCAAATTCTTAATTTGGTACATACCATACAAGGTAAACAAAAATAGAAGATGGTTTTTTCAGCTTTCGGCTGGAGGAGGCTTAGGTGCAACTTTCTTCCGTTGTCTGGAATCCAGTTCATCTGACATCAGCAGCCTGCACCATGATGCTGAAGTTCAACGCAGTAAGATCAAAGTCATATACCTGAGGTGCACTGATGGGGAAACCTGTGCCACATCTGCCCCAGCCCCCTGGGCCTGTCTCCCAGAAAGGTTGGTGATGACATCGCCAAAGCAACGGGTGCTTGGGAGGGCCTGAGGATTATAGTGAAACTGACGATTCAGAACAGACAGACCCAGATTGAGGTAGTGCGTTCTGCCTCTGCCCTGATCATCAAAGCCCGCAAAGACAGAGAGAAGAGAAAAACTCTCAGCACAGTGGAAATGCCGCTTTTGATGAGGTTGTTAGCTAGAGAATTCTGGGCTACCCTGTCTGTGGGCTGCCACCCTCATGACGTCATAGATGACATCAGCAATGGTGCAGTGGAATGCCCGCTTAGTTAAGAACTACAAAGGAGTATTTCCATTAATGTTTCAATTAAAGATCATTTGACAACATATATATATAATGTAATTCCAGTCCCTCACATCACTAAAATCTCACTGAGTCAATAGGTGCATTCTACAGAAGGAACTGGGGAGATAGACATTGGCCTATATTGATGTGGTCTAATAACTTTTCATTTGGTCCATCAACAATTTAGTAACCTGATAAGAATTTGTTTTTTTTTTTACTTTTGTATTGTTGCAAGTTAGAGGATCATTGGACTCAGATTTCTTCCTGCAGACACTGCATTTAACGGAGGTGATAATGTTTGGGATTGGTTGTCAGGGCATGTTTGTTCTTTGGATTATGTGATGTGGCTTCCCCCAAGAAGGGAGACTGGTTTTCTGTATGTCGCAGTGATTTTCAACCTTTTCCATCTCATGGCACATGTAAACTAATTACTAAATTTCTGTGGTACACCAAAAAATATATTGTATTTTTTGCTAAACTGACAAAAAAAAAAAAAAAAAGTATAATTTTGATTCATTCCCACCAGATAGCAATTGTTGTGTTGGCTGTTGTCATTTTTTTACTTGGCAATCAAAGGGAAAAGAGGTCATAGTCCCTGACTAAATAGCCAGGTATTTATATTTTAAAAATTCCGTGGCACGCCTGTTGAAAATCGCTGGTATATAGCCTTTCTCCCCTCAGTGCACAGTGAGTGAGGCAGTCTTGAGGAATTGGGTATTAAGGCACTTTGTATCTGAGTTTTTACTGCATCTGGTAAAAATCCCAGTGGCGTGACAAGAACATGACAGTGTCATAGCAAAACAATCATGGACAGTTCTCATCTATTAAGAATGTTAACAGTATCCTATCTACCTGACAGGGTTTGTCATGAGAGCTGAATAAAATAACAGAAGCAAAATTCTCACCCAAGTAGAGATGGCTCCAGCTTTATGAGTTTTTATGTGACCCTACACTAGCGCCCAGTTCCCAAAGCTCCCTGGAGACCCATATTCACTCCTATTACATTGCCTATTGTCAGCCAGGAAGAATCTTCTATCTCTGTTGTGCCAAAGAGAAGACAGCTAATGGAAACGAATCTGTAGCCTAGTGACCTCAAGCACAGAGCCATGTGATATGAAGGCAGGATGACCTCAGATGGGTGTGTGCTTTCTGAGTCACTGGGTTAGCGTGCATGGTGATTGTCGCACATTGATTCCCAGCCTGCCTCCACCTGCTCTGCCCACTCCCTTAGCTTCATTCTTCTGGGGAGATGGTGGCTGTGATCTTGTGCTCTCACTGCAGGAGGAGCAGCACCTCCGAAGCCTGAAATGTCATCAGGGACCTAGATATCCAGGCTGAAAAATTCCTGCTTTTTCTTTTCTGGAACTCGTGTGTTATAGTAACACATCTAGCCTTTATAGTACTTGAAGGGAGACCTGTGGTTTGCTATAAACATGTAATGCCCAAACTACATGTTATAATTTAAACTTACAGGTGAATGTTTAGGACTAAAAGTTGTCACAGGTAATATAGTGGTAGGAATAGAGCTTAGTAACTTTAGATTATCTGCATGTCCCCAACCTTGCTACTTTTTACTTTTAAAAAAATTTTCATTGTTGAAGCATTATCTATATCCCACTGTTTCCCCCATTGACACCCACCAGCCCTTCCCCTCTCCCCCAGTCTCCCACCCCAGGCCTTCACCACCCTATTGCCTGTGTCCATGTGTTATGCGTTAATGCATACAAGGTCTTTGGTTAATTACCTCTCACCCACCCACCCTCCGAGATTCTGCACTCAGTTCCATGCTTCCATGTGTCTGGATCCATTCTGCTCATTACTTTATTTTGTTTAGATTCCACATATGAGTGAGATCATGTGATACTTGTCTTTCTCTAACTGACTTATTTCACTTAGCATGATACTCTCCAGGTCCCTCCATGCTGTCTCAAGGGTAAGAGATTCTTCTATTTTACTGCTGCATAGCATTTCATGGTATAAATGTACCAAAGCTTTTTTATTCATTCATCTACTGCTAGGCACTTGGGCTGTTTCCTGATCTTAGCTATTGTAGATTGTGCTGCTATGAACAGGGGTGCATACATTCATTCTGTTTGTTGTTTTGGGTTTCTTAGGATATATTCCTAGACGTGGGGTCACTGGGTCAAATATCAGGTCCACTTTTAATTTTTTGAGGACACTCCATACTGTTTTCCATAATGGCTACACCAGTCTACATTCCCACCAGTAGTGTACTAGGGCTCCCTTTCCTCCACATCCTCACCAGCACTTGTCATTTGTTTATTTGTTAATGTTAGCCATTCTGACAGGTTTGTGGTGATAACTCATTGTCGTTTTAATTTGCATCTTTCGGATGAACAGTGACTTTGTGCATAGTATTTTCTTACAGTCCTTTGTATTTCTGTGGTCTCAGTGTTTACTTCTCCACTTTCATTTCTGTTTTTATTTATTCGAGTCCTCTTTCTTTGTTTCTTGATTAGTCTGGCTAATGGTTCATCAATCTTGTTTATCCTTTCAAAGAACCAGCTCTTGGTTTCCTAGATTTTTTGTATTGTGTTTTTAGTCTCTATGTCATTTATTTCTGCTTTAATCTTTATTATTTCCTTTCAAAAAACTCCCAGCAAAAAACTTACTCTGGGCTTTTCTTATTGTTTGCTTTCTAATTCTTTAAATTGTACATTTAAATCGTTTATCATTAATTTTTCTTGTGTTTTGAAGTAGGCTGGTAGTGCTATGAACTTCCTTCTCAGGACTGCTTTTGCTGTGTTCGAGAGATTCTCTGTTGTTGTGTGTCCACTTTTATTTGTTTCCAGGAAGATGTCATTTCTTTCTTAATCTCATTGGTAACCCATTCATTGTTTAATAACATGCTTTAGCCTCCATGTGTTTGAATGTTTTGGGGTGTTTTTACTGTAGTTGATTTCTAATTTCATTCCGTTGTGATCCGAGAAGATGCTTGATACGATTTCTATCTTCTTGAACTTGTAGAGACTTGTTTTGTGTCCTAATATGTGTTCTATCTTTGTGAATGACCCATGTGCACTTGAGAAGAATGTATATCCTACAGCCTTGGTATGAGATGTTCTATAAATGTTAATTGAATCTATCTGATGCAGTGTGTCCTTTAGAATCACCGTTTCCTTGTTAATTTTTGTCTGGAAGATATATCTAGTTATGTCAATGGGGTATTAAAGTTCCCTACTATGACTGTATTGTTGTTCATCTTTCCCTTAAACTCCTCTAGACTTTTTTTTATATATTTAGGTGCTCCTATATTGGGTACATATATGTTTACCAGGGTTATATCCTCTTGTTGGATTGGTCCCTTTAGTATTATGTGATGACCTTTATTGTCTCTTGTGATGGCCTTCATTTTGATGCCTATTTTTTCAGATATGAGTATTGTACCCCAGTTTTTTTTCTTTTCCCTTTGCATGGAAAATTTTTTTTCAGCCCTTCACTCTCATTCTGTGTGAGTCTTGTTCTAAAGTGTCTCTCTTGTAGACAGCATATAGTTGGGTCATCTTTTTGTGTTCATTCAGCCACCCTATGTCTTTTGATTGGAGCATTTAATCCATTTACATTTAAGGCTATTATTGATAGGTACTTATTTATTGCCATTTTAATCCTGTATGCCTAGGTTTCTCTCTCTTTTTCTTCTCATTACTGTAGTTCCTTTAGCATTTCTTATAATGCTGGCTTGGTGGTGATGTATTCCTTTAGACTTTTTTGGCGGGGGAGGGGGGGGGGTCTGGGAAGTTGTTTATTTCACAGTCTATCTTGAATGATAGTCTTGCTGGATATAGTAATCTTGGTTTCAGATCCTTGCTTTTCATTATCTTGAGTACTTCATGCCATTCCCTTCTGGCCTATAGAGTTTCTGATGAGAAATCATATGACAACCTTATGGGAGCTCCTTTATAGGTAACAGTTTGCTTTTCTTTTGCTCCCTTTAAGATTCTCTCTTTGTCTTTAATTTTTGGCATTTTAATTAGGATGTGACTGGGTGTGGGCCTGTTAGGGTTCTTCCTGCTGGGCACTCTCTGTACCTCCTGGACTTGTGTGACTTTTTCCTTTACCAGGTTAGGTATGTTTTCTGCCACTATTTCTTCAAACACATTCTCTATCCCTTAATCCCTTTCTACCTCTTCTGACACACATACTATGTGAATATTGTTATGTTTCATGTTGTCCCACAGCTCCTTAAGCTGTCCTCCTGTTTTTTAATTTCTTTTTGGTTCTCTGATTGAGTAGTTTTTTTATACTCTGTCTTCTAATTCACTGATCCAATCCTCAGCTTCCCCTAATCTGCTATGTATTCCTTCCAGTGTGTTTTTATTTTTGTTATGCTATTCTTTATTTCCAACTGTTCTTTTTTCATAGTTACTATCTTTTCACATGCTGTTGAGCATCTATACCATCATTAATCTGAACACTATATCAGATAAATTTCTTATCTCCATTTCATTTAGCTCTTTTCTGGAGAATTCTCTTGTTTTTCATGTGGGGGTTGTTTTTTTGTCTCCTCATTTTGGTTGCCTGTTTGGGTTTGTGACTGTATTATGTCTGCTACGCCTCTCAATCTCTAGTTCAGGACAGTGTCAAATGCTGTTTCAGTAGATCAGGCAAAGACTCAAAGCCTCCAGAGACTGCCTCTGCCTGCAGACTGATTCGATTTAGTCTTGAGTAGCCCTCAGGCAATGGTCCACAGATGTAATGAGAGTTTTTCCAACAGGGCAATTGCTTCTGCCTGGAGGCTAATTGTTATTCTCAATCCCTTAATGGACCTCAGAAACTCCACACTATGGGGCTAGGTATGTTCCAATAGGGTGGGTCAACTGTCTTCCCCCCAGGCAAAACCATTGGATAGCAAATGTCTGTGTAAGATAGATGACTTGTGCCCTAACCAGTTTGGCTCAGTGGATAGAGCATCAGCCTGCAGACTCAAGGGTCCCAGGTTCGATTCCGGTCAAGGGCATGTACCTTGGTTGCCGGCACATCCCCAGTAGGGAGTGTGCAGGAGGCAGCTGATCGATGTTTCTCTCTCATTGATGTTTCTAACTCTCTAGCCCTCTCCCTTCCTCTCTGTAAAATATCAATAAAATATATCTTTTTTAAAATAATAATAATAAAAAAGAAAGATGACCTCTGCAGCATGAGGGAATGACTCCGTACAGGAAACTGGGGTGTCTGCTATCTGAGCTCTAACCCCAGAGCTCCCAACCCTGACTTCTGCTTACACAGCTCTAGTTTATTCTGCCTTCCCTCTGCCAGAGCACAAGGTGAGTGGCTGCACAGGGAAGTTTGTTCATTGGCCCTTTAAGAGGGTGCCTGCATTTCCAGTTTTCTTTCCCTAGCAGACAGCAACCCTGCTGCTTTTCACAGCCAGATGTTATGTGGGCACCCTTCTCAGTTCTGGTGCTCTCTGCTGGGGAGCCCAGCTTGAGGATTAGGTCCCACAGTTCTCAGTCACAACCCCCCACAGCTGAGATATCTCTCCGGAACTTCAGTTGCTGTCTGTGGGAGCCTGGCCAGCCCTTTCGCACCTCCGCCCTTCCTACCAGTCTATGTGGGGTCTCCACTTTCCATCCTTGGTTATCAGGGTTCTCTCCAGCTAGTCTTCAGTTGATTATTCAGGAAGTTTTTCTATATTTAATTGTAATTCCAGTTTGGTCCTGGGAGCATGCCTGTGTAACATCCACTTACTCTGCCACCATTTTTAATCTCCCTAGTGTAACCTGTTGCTATAGAAATTTTGAAACCAGGCAACCAATGGGTCCAAACTGCCTGTCAGTACTTGAGCCAATTCAGCAGAAACAAGGTTGAATCATATATGAGCATTATTCCAGTAATGCCGGCATTATGAGAGAGCAGCAGTTTGTCTATGAAAATCTGCTCTCAGTACTTTTTACTTTCTCACCCTAAAGTACACACTCCTAAACCATGAATAGGTTCTTTCCCAAAAGTTCCTTTCTTAGACTTAAATTGCACTTTCCTTAAGAACAGTGATAGAAATCAGTGCTCCAATCAGGTTGGCTTCCAAAAGTCTGCTCCACACTAATGCATTCTAGCAGTTTACTGATAATGGAACTTCAGCTTCCCTTCACCACTTTGAATGCAAGTCCAGATACTATGGACATATGTATGTCCCCCTGGAGTGGGGAAGATCAGAGGGAGAGGATAAAGGAGAGAACTCTAGGTATTTTGGGTACAGGATATCTCAGTGAAATTGGAAACACAGTCCTGAACACCGAAACCTGTCTTTATTGTTTTCTTAGAGAAGATACCTATCCAAGCTAGCCACTGCTCTAAAGTTGGCAACAAAAGTTAGTCACAGGAAGATTATATATGGCAGACAGTAAAGGATAGGTTCTTTCACGCTAATCTCTACAGGTGTTTGGTTATTTCCTAAATTGGAGGCAAGTGGAAAACTGGTTATATACTCTTTGATGTATACATTTCTCATTTTTCAAAACATATTAAGCTGCCTCATTGTTACTGTGCTAAATTGTAAATAACCAATGGACAGAAACTAGAGTTGGTCTACTCTTTCTGTATAACCTGAATGCCACTCTACATGGCTGTGTTATAAATTCTTAATTTATGTTTTTGGCCAACATTTTATATAGAATCATCTCAGTTTGAATTTGATGAATCTCTGGTGTATTACTGAAGATGCCTAAGATCTTTTCAGATATGTAACAAACTTTTGAGTCATGTAATTGGTTTAAGAAAATTGGTTCTGTTGCAGAAAAGTGCTGTTGTGCATGCAATTCTAATATTCTTAAGAACAGATAGAGAGGGAAAAATCCCTACCTGGGAAAACAACCTTTCTCAGAGAGGTGACCTTGGTTAAAACACATAGCGCCAAGAAGGTGAGCAAACATATTAAGAACAGTATGCCATATACGCCAGGTCCCTTGAAACATATGCTGTGCAGATGTTTCTTCTCTGCAGCGACTGTGTCAAGCAGCAAGGATGGACCGGCTTCCGGCAGATTACATTCCCAGGAACACATTTTGGTGCTGAAACCCGGATAGCTGAGGGAGCCCGTGGGGACCCCCACTCCTGGTTGCAGGCTTCTCCAGACCACACCGGCCATTTGAATTTCTGTTGCATTTTCTTGAAAGTAAGAGTATGTTTAAAGTGTGTTCATAAATATCAATCGAAGGAATACTGGTTATTGTTAGGTCGGAGAGAGCCCAGGATCAGATGCATGCAGATGCATGACGAGATAATGGACCCTCCCTGGAATTTCTAACAGATCAGCGTGGAATCCACACGACCCCCCCACACAGATACTGGCTCCTCCCTGGAATCCACACGACCCCCACACAGATACTGACTCCTTCCTGAATACCCTGCCGACCCCCTGTAGCGGGAGCTTCCTCAGCTCATGTCCCCGCCCCTCACCCAACCGCAGTATAAAATAGAGCGCCTCCCTCCCTGTTGGCGCGAATTCAATGGCCTCACCTTTGGGCTGGTGGGTTTCGCCTGAATGCAGAATAAAACTTTCTCCTTTCCTATTCTCTGAAAAAAAAAAAAAAAAAAAAAAAAAAAGAACAGATAGAGTACTTTTCCACAACGTTAATACAAATGTTTATATCATGCAAATGTATACAGTGTGCCATGAGCCTACATAGCTGCAATTAAACGCAAGATATTTTCCCCCAAAGAGGAAGTGTCCTGCAATGTCTTAATTCCAGTAAGATACCAGTAGATAATGGGCAAATGAAGGTTACACTCAGAATTTCTGGAGGATTATTATCTTTAGAAACCCAGTTTGAGTTCCATGTTAACCTTCTAACAACCAAGTGAAATATGCACTGGTGTCTTGTGCAGTATCTGACCCTTATCTATAGATTTTATTATCTTTTGTGGTTGCTGCTGACGTGGTTTGATTGAGTCTTTGAGGAATGTTTGCTCTTGTTTATTTCTGTAGTTTGTCACTAGTTTACCATGGAGTATTCCTTTAAACAGTTAGCTCTGTAGAACAAAAGAGAAATAAAAGCAGTTTGGGTGCAAGGAGGCGAAGATTCTTAGGCCCCAGCACTTTTTCTGGAAGTCCTCAAGTTTGCTGCGTCCAGTTCCACTCTTGTGTCTTTAGGTGCCAGGCAACCGAGCTCATTCTTTTTCTCTCCAACTTGCTGCTGCCTCTTACATCTAGCAGCTCCCTTAGGATTCCCAGTTTCCTGAAAAGCCTCAGTTTTAGCCAAGTAGTTCAAGCTATATAGGCAATTTGCCAAAAATTTCCTGGATTTGCTCAGGGACTAAAGTCCAAGAAACCCAATGGAATTGCTTTTACATATTGCACCAGAATTACACCAACATGTTCATTGTGGCTGCATGCGTACTTCTGATATTTTTTTCTACTTTTCTGATTTTCACTAATTATCTATAATGGCCATTTATGACTTCCATAGTCAGAGAAAACTTCATTTTTCTTTGCTGCACTCCTGTCCTCCCCTTTATGTATCTCGGAGTGATCAATCTGTTCTTAAATCCACAGCTACTCCCACTTTTTACCGCTTTAAAAGTTACTATTTGCATGTGTTTTTCTCCAAAGAAATAATTAACATTTCACTTAAAAGTCCCTCTACACTCATTGTTGTAAAGTAAAACTGAGTACAATTTTTTGTGCCTAGAGGTGTCCTTTCTAGGTAACATATTAGATCATTTAAGGCAGAGTTAGATCAAACCCAGCGTTTCTACTCCTGGCTTCATAATCTTGGTAAATAACTCTGTCTCCACTTCAGTTTCCTTAACTTTAAACTTGTGAACTAACAGCACCGACTTGGTAATATGGGCATAATGGAGCACTGAGGTAAGGCATCCAGGGCATCTAGCAGGATGCCTGGCCTGGGGCAGGTGCTTCATAAAATCTTTGCTATGGTTAATGATGGCTTGAGTAATACATGCACTCAAATCAAACTCGAGGTATGTCCCCAGGGTACACTACAGTCATGGGCACTCAAGGACGGGGATATGTTCTGAGAAATGCATTGTTAGGTGTTTTTGTCATTGTGTGAACATCATAAAGCGCCCTTATACAAACCTAGATGGTACACACCTAAGCTATATGGTAGCCTCTTGCTCCTAGGCTACAAACCTGTGCAACATGTTACTCTAGTAAATACTGTAGGCAATTTTAACACAATGGTAATTATATTTATGTATCTAATATCCAAACATACAGTCAAGTATGGTATAAAATATATTTTAAAATGGTTCGCCTGTATAGCGCTTACCATGAATGAAACTGGCAGGACTGGAAGGTGCTCTGGGTGAGTCAGTGAGTGAGTGGTGAGTGAATGCGAAGGCCAGGACATGACTGCTCACTACTGTAGACTTTGAGAACATGTACACTTAAGCTACACTAAATCTATTAAAAATACCTCTCTTCAATAATAAGTTAGCCTTAGCTTACTGTAACTGTATATAACTCTCACTTTATATAATTTTTTAACTTTTCAACTCTTTTGTAATAACACTTAGCTTAAAATACAAAACATTGTATATCTATACAAAAATATTATCTTTATATCCATATTCTATGAGGTCGTTGTTTATTTTTTGTTTTTGTTTTTTTACTTTTTAAACTTTTTTGTTAAAAATGAATACACAAACATACACATTAGTCTGGGCCTATACAGGGTCAGGATCATCAATGTCACTGTCTCACCTCCACCCCTTGTCCCACTGGAAGGTCCTCAGGGGCAGTAACAGTCAGGAGCTATCAGTCCTATGCTAACGATCAATACCTCCTGAGGGACCCTCCTGAGGCTCTTCTTGAGGAGGAGGCACTAAGCAATAGTTTTTTTCCTCCATTATAATCTTACGGGACCACCTTCATTTATCTGGCCCATCAGTGACTGAAATGGTGTTATTCAGGTGTGACTGTGCTAGGGCCTGTGACGTGCTGGTCATATCTATGTGGTAGTATATCAAATGTGTGTTTCCCAACTCGAGTATTGTATTTACTTTAGAATTTTCACATGGCGCATCCAAGCAAGATTGCTCTAACATCCTGATTTTTAATCCCCAAACTTCCTCATGTAATCCCAAAGCTTCCTATCACGTACCTTGAGGCCTTCCCTCGGACCAGCTCCCTCTGAGCCATGGCTTCCTCGGGCTGTGCCTCATAACTCTCCTCCCCTCAGCGACCTGAAAAATCAGTCAGCGGCCTCTCTTCCCAGGGGCACACTTTACATTGTTTCCAGCCACTGCGGTTGATCTTCCGCTGCCCTTCTCTTCTGAGATTGCTCACTCAGTAGTAAGTTCCTGACCAACTGACTTTTCATTTCCTTGGCTTTTACTGTCCTGGCGACAGCCCTTCATCTTTGTCTCTCCCTTGCCTCTGCTCCTGCCTTACCCCTGCCCCTTTTCTGCCTTCCTGAAGCTCGCTCACCCCATCTCTCTTCCGTGGATTCCTCATATTGCCTCGTCCAGTGGCTACTTGTCTCCTGCCCATTCCATATGTAAGAGTTCCTGTGTGTTAGCATGGAGCCTTATAAACAATGGTTGACACATATTTATTTTATTATATTAAGTATGTTAATATAAAGAAATGCTTATCTAATAACATTGAGAAGTGGAATACTGAATTTTCGCTGTGAGGCATGATTACAACTGTGACATATACTCATAGAAAGACATAAAGGAATTATACCAAAGTATTCATTGCAGTCTGCTTAATGAATTTTTTCTCATTTTTATTTTTCTAGCTTTTCCAAGTTTTGTATAATGGTCATGTATTACTTTTATAACCAGGAAAAGATTTTTTTATTTTTTTCTATCCTCCCCTAAATGTATGTTGGAATGATCACATCCATGAAAGTATGGTTTCACCCAGTATGACTATAGTCTTAGACATGTTCTCTTCTCCTTGTATTTTCTATTATATAATATAGATTTCCCCATTCTTCTGAGTGGTATTTGTGACCATCTTAATAATGTCATAATAACATTGGTTTTAAAGATAATCAATTTTAAATAACCTGTTTATATTATTATTACCTATGTAATAGATGATGGTAGGGATTTGAATTCTCAGTTTCAACACTGAGGTCATCTTACACTTAATTTCCTGAAGGGGCAAAATGAAAACAATTCACAGGAGTGCCCGGAGAACGGACAGTCTCTGGGGAGAGGCTCTCTCCACTCTGTACCTTCCCCCAGCTGAGACAAGGTGAAGTGGTTGGGCCAAATATGCAGGGCTCTCCACCTCAGGAGAAGGCCCCGGTCAGCAAGGAAAAACGCTGACAAATGCACTGTCACCTGAGGTGGCTGCTGGGGATCAGAAGACCGCAGACAGTGTGCAGTCCACAACTAGCTTGACAATGGGGTGCCACTTTTCAATCTTGAGGGGAAAGGATCTGTTTTTCCCACTCATGACTTGGTAAAGGTTTATTTAAAGAAAACAATGTTAAGACAGTTTTTTCCTTTAATGTTTTGTCTTTGTTAAACAAGGCACACCTGTTTTTAGGACTTAGTCATAGGCATGGGGGGAGTATTTATTCATACTCCTTGTTATATATCGTACTATCTTCCACCCCTCCCAAACCTACCTCTCTGACTTTCCTCTTACCATCCACTCAAAATGCACTCCAGGTCTAGTCTTTGTTCACTTTATTAGGGAAGTTTCCGACTGCAGTCTAGAGAGAATTTCTTAGGTCTGTTTTGATTTTTGACAGTTCTTTTTAGCAAGTATGCTTCCTGGTATTTAGAATCATTGAGCTAATGAGAAACAGTACTTTTCTGCTGTTTCTTCTTTATCTGTGAAGACAGAAATGAGCTAATACTCATCAATGACGACTGCATGTTTTGTTCTTTTACACACATAATTAGATTAAATTCTTACAAAACCCAGGGAGAGATGCAGGCCAGGCTCACCCAGGCCTTCTTGAAGCCCAAGTCTATCTGATTCCAAGGTCCATCTTCTCTCTCCCAGACCACAGCACTTGTCATTCTGCTTCCAGGTACCACGCGGCCTTTGGGCTCCTGTTTGTCCACAGTAAAGCAGGATTAGCACATGCTCAGGGTAGCCTGTCTCGGTGGTAGTGGGGTGTGAAAACAAGATTTGGGATTGGCAAAGACCCAAATCTTTAGCGTTCAGGCTATTTTGCAATAACACTCCTAAAGATAGAAAAGCTCATTGTCTCTAAGTTGATCTCTTTTTCCTCATTCTCTAAGAGAATGGAATGTTTACAATATATTTTTATTAAATTTATTGGGATGGCATTGCTTAATAAAATTATATAGGTTTTAAGTGTACAATTCTATGATACATCACGTCAGGTATTTTCACATAATGTTTTAGTTGCTCGTATTGGAACTAAGAGGGAGAGAATACCTATTTAACATGACCTCTGACTAGTCTTGCATCTACCTGATTACTTTCCTATTCAGTCTAAAGTCGATATTTTTTTGTGTAATAAAATCCTTAAAGTGTGAAGAACTTGTCTGATTCTTCTAATAATAAGCACTGTTTAATCCCTTTAGGAAATCACATTCAAATATTTACTTTTATAGGGTTTTAGTTAAATATATTTTTATAGTTCATGGTGTATATGTGCTTTTCTTAAATGCAAAAACTATTTTTAAAAATGAAAAGGTTTGGCATATATACATATGAGATTATTATTTATTTATTTCTCAAATAAACTTACAAAACGTTTTTCCTGACTCAGCTTAAGCTATTCTTTTTTTTTTTTTTTTTTTTTTTTTGGTAATTCCTTGTTAGTATTTGGAATGTTAAGTAAAATTGGGTATATATTTCTTTTATTTTAGGTTTATTACCTTTGTGCAAAAGAAATTGAATAACCAAGTCTAATTTGCTCTTTGGGTGATTTGCATACTTTAGGGAGTAAAATGAAAAGACATCCTAATATGTAAAAACCCTGGGTCAGTCACAACAGGAGGCCGACCAACCGGAAGTCAGTCCTGCAGTCAGTGCTGCGTTGCTATGGCGACCTAGCGCTGACTGCTGCTGCTGCAGGCACGGTGACCAAGGCCTGACTGCTGAGGGGGCTGCAAATCAGGCCCGGAGAGAGCCTGAAGAGAGAAGCAGGGTCTGATCTGTAGCCTCTGTGGCAGCTGTTGATCAGCACTTGCCTCTCTCTTTCTCTCCAGCAGCCGCACCTCCATTTCTCTCCAGGCCTCCACCAGCGCTGCTGACCAGCCCCGCCTTTCTGATCAGGCCCTGTTGATAGACCCAGAGACACTGACTGTCATAGAAACCAACCAATCAGAACCAAATCTGGGTGAAGTGTGAGGAGTCAATGGCTGCCTAGGAGGCAGAGCTTTTGACGCTGGCTGGCATAGAAACTGACCAATCAGAACCAAATTGGCCAGCAGAGGAGGGCAGTTGTGGTGATATCAGGCCGCAGGGGAGGGCAGTTAGGGGCGATCAGGCCAGCAGGGGAGGGCAGTTGGGGGCAACCAGGCTGGCAGGGGAGGGCATTTGGGGGCGATCAGGCTGGCAGGAGAGGGCCGTTGGGGAGGAGATCAGGTCAGCAGGGGAGGGCAGTTGGGGGCAAGATCAGGTCGGCAGGGGAGGGCAGTTGGGGGCGATTGGGCTGGTAGAAGAGCAGTTAGGTGTTAATCAGGCCATCAAGGGAGTGGTTAGGGGGTGATCAGGCTGGCAGGCAGAAGCAGTTAGGGGCAATCAGGCAGGCAGGCGAGCGGTTAGGAGCCAGCAGTCCTGGATTGTGAGAGGGATGTCCGACTAAACCGGCAGTCGGACATCCTCCGAGGGGTCCCAGATTGGAGAGGGTGCAGGCTGGGCAAGCCCCCCCCCCACCCCCTCCCCCACCCCCAGTGCACGAATTTCGTGCACTGGGCCTCTAGTTAAGTTATAATATAGAGTAATGTTTGCAATAAGTTCCTAAAGTATATGTTTGGGAAATACTGTGTTTTTTCCTTCTTTTAAAGGTGAAAATAAAGATCTTTGTTGCATCATTCTAGTGTTTTAGAAACATTATTAAATGGGTTATTGCAAATTTTATTTCTGTTGAATTTTTTATTGAAGTATAATTGACATAACATTAGTGTCAGGTGTACAACATAATGATTTGCTACTTGTATAAATTACAAAATGATCACCTCAGTAAGTATAGTTAACATCTGTCAACCATGCATAGTTACAACTTTTTTTTCTTGTGATAAGGACCTTTAAGATCTACTCTCTTAGCAACTTTCAGCTATGCAATACAGTGTTATTAAATACTAGAGGCCCGGTGCACAAATATGTGCATGAGTGGAGTCCCTTGACCTGGCTGGCGATTGGGGCCGTCTCGCCCAGTCCCGATCGGGGCCAGCCGGCCAGGGGGAGGGACCACAGGAGGTTGGCTGTGGGAGCGCACTGACCACCAGGGGACAGCTCCGGCAGTTGGACATCCCCCAAGGGGTCCCGGATTGGAGAGGGTGCAGGCCAAGCTGAGGGGATTTCCACCCCCCCCCCCATGTGCACGAATTTCATGCACTGGGCCTCTAGTTGTAAATAATGCTGCAGTGTACATGGGTGCATATATCTTTTCAAATTAGTATTTTGGACTTCTTTGGATAAATACCCAGAAGTGGAATTGCTGTGTCATAAGGTAGTTCTATTTTAATTTTTTGAGGAACCTCCATACTGTTTCACATAGTGGCCTCCATACTGCAATTCCACCAACATTGCACAAGGGTTCCCTTTTCTCTACATCCTTGTCAACACTTGTTTGTTGATTTATTGATGGTAGCCATTCTGATAGGTGTGAGGTGACACCTCATTGTAGTTTTAATTTGCATCTCTCTGATGATTAGTGATGTTGAACATTTTTGCATATGTCTATTGACCATCTGTATGTCCGCTTTGGAGCAGTGTATATTCAGGTCCTCTGCCTATGTTTTAATCAGATTGTTTTTTTGGTGTTATATTGTATGAGTTTTTTTAAAAAAAATTTATATTAGTCCCTTATCAGATATATAATTGATGAAAATCTTATCTTAATTGGTAGGTTGTTTTTTTAATTTTGTTGATAGTTTCCTTTGCTGTGCAAAAACTTTTTAGTTTGATGCAGTAACATTTGTTTATTTTGGAGTGGTGGTAGTTTCTTTGTTTGAGGAGATATATCAGAAAAAAATACTACTAACAGCAATGTCAGAGTTTACTGTCTATGTTTTCTTTAGAAGTTCTATGGTTTCATGTCTTACATTTAAGTCTTTAATCCATTTTGAGTTTTTCCTTGTAGATGATGGAAAAGGTAATGTAATTTCATCTTTTGGTGTTTATCCAGTTTACGCAACTCAGTCTATTGAAATAAACTGGCTTAACCCCATTGTATGTTCTTGCCTCCTTTGTTATATATCAATTGACCATATAGGTGTGAATTTATTTCTGGGCTCTCTATTTTGTTCCATTGATCTCTATTATTTAATAATCTCTAGGTCTGTTTTATGCCAGTACCGTACTGTTTTCATTACTATAGCCTTGTAGTATAGTCTGATATCAGGTAGAATGATACCTCCAAATTAGTCTTTCTCAAGATTGCTGTAGCTTTTTGTTGTTGTTGTAGTTTCTTATAAATTTTATAATTATTTGTTTTATTTCTGTAAACAATGCCATTTGTATTTTGATAGGAATTGCATTGAATCTATAGATTGTGTTGGATGGTTTGGAAATGTTAATGATGTTCATTCTTTCTATCTGTGGTACTTCCATTTATTTGTTTCTCTTTAGTTTGTTTCTTCAATGTCTTATGCTTTTCTGAGTACTTGTCTTTTACCTCCTTGTTCAAGTTTATTCCTAGGTTAGTTTTTTTTATGCAATTGTAAATGGATTGTTTTCTTAAGTTCTCTTTCTGATAGTTTGTTATTGGTGTATAAAAATGCAACTGATTTCTGCATATTAATTTTGTATCCTGCTGCTTTACCAAATTCATTTATCAGTTCTAATAGTGTTTGGGTGAAATTTTTAGATTCTCTATATATAGTATTATGTCATGTGCAAATAATGACTATTTTAGTTCTCTTCATTTGTTAAAATCTTTGAGTTATTTCATCAATGTTTTTTAGTTTCAGAATACAAGTCATGTGCATGTTGTGTTAGATTTATATCAAAAGTTTTTTGTTTTTTGCAATTATAAATTATTTAGATTTTTAGTTTTGGTGTCCACCTGTTCATTGATAGTACATAGAAACACAAATTAGTTTTGTGTTATGCTGTGATCTTGCTGAACTCACTTATTAGTTTTAGGAATTATTTTATTGATTATTTGAACTTTCTATGTGAGCAGTTGTAACCTGCTGATACTCTATTTAGTTGTTCTGTTAAATAATGAGAAAGGGGTGTTCTAGTCTCCCCCTTTAATTAGGGTTTGCTGATTTTTCCTCCCAGTTTCATTAGTTTTTGCTTTATGTATTCTGAATCTGTGGTGTTTGGTGCACACACATTTAAGATTGCTATGTCTTCTTGGTGGACTGACCCTTTCATCATTATTTAATATCTCTCTCTGTCTCTGATAATTCTTTTTGCTCTTAAGCCTGCTTCATGTGGTAATAGTATTCCTTCGCACTATATTTGTATTAGTGTTAAATGATATATTTTTTCCATCCTTTTAGTTTCATCCTATCTATATCTTTTTTCTTTTTTAGAGAGAGAGAGAAACATTGATTTGTGGTCCCACCTATTTATGCATTCATTGGTTGATTCTTGTATGTGCCCTGAACGGGGATTGAACCTGTAACCTTGGTGTATCAGAATGACACTCTAATCAACTAAGCTACCCAACCAGGGCTGGTAATATATATTTTAATTGGTTTAATTAAACCATTTATAGTTAATGCAATTATTGATATATTAGGACTAAATCTACCTTTTGTTTTCTTTGTCTTATTCTCTGTTTGTTCCTTTCTCTGCTTTCCTTTTCCTGGCTTCATGTGGGTTACTTAAACATTATTTAGAATTTTGTCTTAATTTTTTTATGTTTTTGTATATATCTCTTTTTATAGCTATTTTATTGGTTGCTCTAGTGACCAGTGATGGCGAACCTATGACACGCGTGTCGGAGGTGACACGCGAACTCATTTTTTTGGTTGATTTTTCTTTGTTAAATGGCATTTAAATATATAAAATAAATATAAAAAATATAAGTCTTTGTTTTACTATGGTTGCAAATATCAAAAAATTTCTATATGTGACACAGCACCAGAGTTAAGTTAGGGTTTTTCAAAATGCTGACACGCCGAGCTCAAAAGGTTCACCATCACTGCAAGTCTAGTCATTACATTATATATATACTTATCACAGTCTACTGGGTCAACAATTTGCCATTCTGTGTGACGTGTAGAAATCTTATTTCTTATATCCCTATATTGTCCTCATTTATATTATCATTGTCTTAATATTTCCTGTGCATATATTTAGAACCATATCAGACAGTGTTATGATTTTGCATCAAATCCAAATAAATTTTCGAAAACAACAGGAGTAGAAAAGCCTGTTATACTTACCTATATTTTCCCACTTGTATTTCTTTGCACAGATCTAGAGGTTCTGCTCATTGTTTTTTCAGTCTGTGTTTTCTTTGTTGTTCATATTGGTTAAAGTCTATTATTTTATCTTCAAGTTTACTTATTCTTCTCTCTGGTCCCTCCATTCTGCTGTTGAACCCATTTATTGAGGGTTTTTTTAATTATTGTATTTCATAGTTTTGAAATTTCATTAAAAATATTTCTTTGCCAAGACTGTATATTTGTTTGCTGAAACTTTCTATTTTTGTCTTGTTTGCATTTATAAGTGTTCATTGAAGCATGCTTATGACTGCCTTAATATCTTTGTCAGATAATTCTAACATCTGTTTCATCTCAGCATTATCATTTAGTAATTGCCTTTTTTTATTCAAGGTGAGATTTTTTTCCTCCCTTGTTTTAGTATAACAAGTGACTTTTTATGGCAACCTGTCCATTTGGGGTATTTGACATCTGGACCTTATTTAAGTCTATGTATGTGGCTTTGTCTGGTACTGCTCTGAGACAAGAAGTGGGAGCTGCTTATTACTGCCAGGTGGAAGTCAAAGTTCAGATTCCCACTTGACCTCCATTGGTATCTGAAGGGGAAAGGACTCCTTGATACTGCTGGGCAGCATGAGTTCCATCTTCCTCCTAGGCTTCCACTGACATCAACCTGGCTGGGAGGGAGCTTTGTTACTGCTCCCACCTGGCTTCCACTGATAACACTGGAAAAGGTTGGAGGGTGGAAGATGGCCTCAGTAATGCTGGGCAGTGGTTGAAGTCCTGACATTCTGCCAGGCCTGGTTCATTCTGTGCCAGGGGGGTGAGGAGGGATGTTTGAATACTAGTGTCAGGTGTGGGTGGAAGTCCAGGTGGGCTCCACTGTTACTAGTATAGTGTGTATGTGGGGAAACTCTTTACAAGCCTGCAGGGATGAAAGCCCCTATCCCGCCTTCTCACACCACCACCACGGGCTATGCCATGGTCGGCAAACTGTGGCTCGCGAGCCACATGCGGATCTTTGGCCCCTTGAGTGTGGCTCTTCCTAAGCCTTAGGAGTACCCTAATTAAGTATATAACAATGTACCTACCTATATAGTTTAAATTTAAAAAATTTGGCTCTCAAAAGAAATTTCAATCGTTGTACTGTTGATACTTGGCTCTGTTGACTAATGAGCTTGCTGACCACTGGTATGGAGACCCCTATTACAAGCTGATGAGGGTGGAAGACTGGGTTCCCCCTGACCCTTTGCTGGTGTGCGTGAAGGTGGGTAACAGTTTTTCTGTGATGTTTGCCTAGAGGAGAGCAGTTGTTTTCTGAAAGCTTTCTGTTTCACTAGGCTGCCCCTTCCCTAGTCCTTTGGTTGAAGAGATTAAGCTTCTGTGGAGGCTTTTCCTATCTGTACCCATTACTGTTTCCAGATTTTCAGGTTCCTCCGTTCCAAGTCTGAAATATAAGAGGCAAAAAGAAAACCCAGGAACTTGTTGTCCTCCTCCTCTCCACCTTTCAGTGTTTTCTTATATTTATTTATGTCTAATGTCAGGCACTTTAGTTGTACTTAATGAGAGAAATAGGAGGACATATGTCTAGTCCATCTTCCCAGAAGTGGAAGTCATAATTCTTTCCGAATGCTAAGCAGCATTGTGTTTTGAGGCATAAGTGTTAGGGTCTTCTCAAATCAGATGTCTGAAAGGAACCAGGAGAATGTCTCTTATATTCCCAAACTTCTCTACTTAAATATGAGGCATGTCTGTGACTATGGTCCATTTGGGTGTATTCCTTTGATATTTGATGTCGAGTTACCATATTTTTCCAGTATAAGACGCTGTGTGTTTTGTTTTTAAATATATTTTATTGATTTTTTACAGAGAGGAAGGGAGAAGGATAGAGAGTTAGAAACATCGATGAGAGAGGAACATCAATGAGCTGCCTCCTGCACACCCCCTACCGGGGATGTGCCCGCAACCAAGGTACATGCCCTTGACCGGAATCGAACCCGGGACCCTTCAGTCCTCAGGCTGACGCTCTATCCACTGAGCCAAACAGGTCAGGGCTAAGACGCTGGTTTTTTTTTCTCTAAAATCGTTAGACTGAAGTTAGCTGAGGAGGGAGCTGTGAGGGTGCTTAGCTGCCCATACCTTGTCAAACAGGCTTCCTCCAATCACGAGCCTTATTGTTACTGACGTCAGCTGATGCTGTAATTGGAGGTGGAGGGGGAGAGTGCACAGATGCAATAGGGACTGGGGTGTTCTGAGCCCATAAAGATGTTAAAAAATAAAAAGATAAATACCAGTAAGTGATTGTCTTACTCTGCAAAATTCAAACTGAATCCAATCAGCTATGCAAAAGAGCATGGAAATAGAGCTGCAGAGAGACAATTTGGACCTCCTCCCACTAAGGGTATGATCAGAGAGTGGAAAAAACAGAAAGAACAACTCCTTAAGATGCCAAAAAAAGAAGAAGACCTTAAGGGGAAAACCAGCAATATGTTTAAAATATTGATTTCCTTTTTTTAAAATATATTTTTATTGATTTCAGAGAGGAAGGGAGAGGGAGAGAGAGATAGAAACATCAATGATGAGAGAGAATCATTGATTGGCTGCCTCCTGCATGGCCCCTACTAGGGATTCAGCCTACATCCTGGGCATGTGCCCTTGACCAGAATCAAACCCTGGACCCTTCGGTCCACAGGCCAACGCTCTATCCACTAAGCCAAACTGGCTAGGGCAAAAAATATTGATTTCTTAATTTTGGGTTGGAAACGGGGTTTGGGGTGGGAGCATCTTATACACAGAAAAATACAGTATTTGAAAGATTAGACCTGTCAGAATGTATGAAGGTGTTATTTGTAAATAGCATTTATTATTTATTTTTAATGTTTAAATTTTTTTGTTGAAAGTATTACACCTGCCCCCTCCCAAGGCCATCACCACACTATTGCCTGTGCCCCTGGGCTATTCAAATTTGCGTATAAGTTCTTTGGTTAAGAGATTAATAGCATTTATTTTAATGGCTAATTCTTTGAGCTTGTTGATAGTCTTTGCTCACTCCCTGCATTTCTCCCTGAGGAATCCTAAGGCCATCTTCTACCAGAGTAGGAGGATCTGAGAAAAGCCCAGGCACTAGCCCAGGGGTGGGCAAACTTTTTGACTTGAGGGCCACAGTGGGTTCTTAAACTGGACCGGAGGGCCGGAACAAAAGCATGGATGGAGTGTTTGTGTGAACTAATATAAATTCAAAGTAAACATCATTACATAAAAGGGTACGGTCTTTTTTTTTTTTTTAGTTTTATTCATTTCAAATGGCCCGCGGGCCGTAGTTTGCCCACGGCTGCACTAGCCCCTCTCCTGACACAGAACTTTCACTGGAAAAGTAAAAGTAGACCCATTGGCAGTCATTCTTGAGTATGTGAGGGCAGCTTTTATCTGTAGAAGCAGGCAAGTCATTGTTCTTTGTGTTCCTGATTTGCAAGAACATAAGGAGAATCCAGGTTTGCAAATAAACTGTTGTATTTTTTCCCCTTTCCAGGCAAAAGCTTATTATCCCAAATGGAAGTTGCCCTGTTATTCTGAATACTTATTTCTGTAAGAAAGTTGTTGCCAAAGATTCAAGAACAACACATGAAGTGCGCTTTGGGGACACACCCCTTCCAAGAAGAAACATCACCTTATCCCAGATGTTTAGATTTAAGAGTCTAACAAATAATTCACCTGAAAGCAAGGTAACTCTCTTTGGCTTGGACGTTTTATGCTTTGTAGTAATATTTGAAAGGATTATAAGGGAAGATGTTTACTTTTGGTCTTACTTCAAATATTCAGCTAATATATATGCTAGAACATCTTGTATTATTGCTGTGCCTAAAGAAATTATAGTTCAGTTCAGTATTTAGTTGTGATATTTTATAGTATTTTATGTAATTTTAATATTTATTCTAATTTATTAATAGAGGCCCAATGCACGAAATTCGTACACAGGTAGGGTCCCTAGGCCTGACCAGCTAGCTATCAGGGCCGATGGGGCCTTCCTTTGCCTGCTGCCCACCGGGGCCTTCCTTCGTTCCGCATCACTCCCCGGTGGTCAGCACACGTCATAGCGAGCTATTGAACTCCCAGTCTCCTGGTCAAACTCCTGAGGGGACATTTTGCATATTAGCCTTTTATATATATACATATAAGTGTTGATTTTTTTCTGTTCTCATTTTATAATTACCTAAGATTTTTGTTTAAGCCTTCTTTCCTTATTAAAATGCATTTTTCTTTTTCACAATATCTGTATCACTTGGGATAAAAAGAGCTGCATAAACTTGAGATTATAAACTGGAGGTTGTTTTGGGCACTTTATTGGCCCTGAGCCATGATCATCTGCCAAGATGAGTTTAGGGAACCACCAACCTTCCCTTGCTGTAGGCATGAAGTGCACTCCTGGGACCCCTCCAAGCTCTGTGTCTCCCAGTGCACCTGCCTCGAGTCGCCATGTTACTTGATTCAGCACTGAATGGAATGCTGGGAGTGACAGACAGCATGAGAGAATATAAGAAAGATAGAAAAGCAGACAGATTTTCACCCTGTTTTGTATAAGTGCAATCAAGCAGAATCTCCCTTGGCTTGGTTGGAGCATCCTTCCATACACCAAAAGGTGGCAGGTTCGATTCTGGTCAGGGCACATGCAGGAGGCAACTAATTGATGTTTCTTAATATCTTTCTCTTTCTCTCTTCCTCTATCTAAAATCAATTTTTTAAACAATATAGGTGATAAACTTTTTAAAAAATGAGTGTTTGGAGGGAATTATATGAAAAAGAGAACTCTCTAATCAATTTAAAATATGGCTCAAAGTGTATTACTGCTTCAACTTCATGAAGTATGTTTTCAGCAACAGTGATAATGAAGCTGTAGTATAGCCTAGTGGTTAAGAGTATGGACTTTGGAGACAGGTGTTCTGGTTCAGTCCTGCCTTGGCCACTTTCTTCTAAGTAACCTTGGGCGTTTTTCCTTTAGTGTCTGCATTTACATCATGGGATTACCTAGGAATATCATTATTTGTTAGTGTGTGCCATCATGAGTCAGAATGAAATCTTCCCTTGCATGTCTTGGCCAGGTTCTGTGCAGTCTCCCCACCCTGAGGCCAGACTGGACCCACAGGCCCTGCTCATCTCAAGCGCCCCTGAGCGACTCACTCCTGGACACAGTAGAAAGCCAAGGAGCTGCCACGTGGTCGGGAGTTGGAGTCCCAGTGGTGGTGCAGAGAGTTTACTTTCTTCCCTGCAGGTGTCAGCAGGGAGGCGGCTCCGCCGCTCCACCCAGCTCAGACGCCCCAAGCTTCCGGTGAGTGACAACACAGGCATGGGGGTACCTAGAGTTACTTAGAGAAAGGAGAGGTCTTTCAGGAGCAGTTTCTTGGCTACACTCACCATATAAATGGGTTGTTTTTGTTTGTTTGTTTTCTTGCATCAACATTTGGGACCAGGGTATGACAAAGGATTCTGTCTATTTATTTATATAAAAAGTCCTACTGAAATAATTTAATTTGTACCATTTACTTTTACCTTTAATGAGTCATGTTATTGCAAGTAATACAAATACAAGCTATACTAGAATTGTAGAAAAGCCAAGATGTGGTTACCCTTGCCCTAGCCAGTTTGGCTGAGTGGATAGAGTGCGGCCTGCGGACTGAAGGGTCCCAGGTAAAAAGATGTGGTTTCCCTACCTAAAAAGACCACGCACTGTATTACCTATCAAATTTTACATCTCTTAAAAACCTGAGTGAATGACAGTTAGTAGATCTGTAATCTAGCCTTTCAGAGACACTGTTTTAATCTACACAGCACTACTTACCAGAGCTTTCTGCAATGATGTAAACGTGGTGTATCTGCGCTACCCAGTGAGGTAGCCACTGACTGCATGTGGTTATTGAGCACTCGGCTAGTGGGACTGGGGAACTCAATTTTAAATTTTACTTAATTTTAATTAACTTATTTTAAGTAGTTCCATGTGTTTAATGGCCACCTTGTTGGACAGTGCTGCTAGATGAATACATACATAAACAAGGCCAAACGTGATTCAGAACCACTTTTGCTCATATGAACAGAGAGAATGATGTCTTCTTCTCAGATGTAGGCTCTTCCTGGCTTTACATTTTTTCAAATTGCTATAGACCCATTGTTGACTGAAGAGTTAATTTCTTTATGTCGGATCCTTGGAATAACCTTTGAGGTTGTCTTTCTTCTATGGTAAGCTGCCCTTGGAGCAGTAATATGGATTTACAGTAGAAGAGAACTTAAAAGTAGAGATGCAAGTTCGTCATCATTTTTTCTATCTACTCTTAATAAGAAAACATATTATAGAAATAATAATCATTCTGTTTTAATGGTGCCTTCTGATGCTATTCAAAAGGACCAACAAGGAACACTTCTGTATTAATTAAGAATTCTCTTCAAGTGTATGGCCTTTGAATTGAAAGTACTATGAATTTCAAAATGTCTCCTTTAGGTATGGAGTTAGAGAATATTTCTTTTGGATTATAGAAAAAAAAATTTATTTGTGTGAAATACATAAACATTCTATCAGTTTTAAGGTTTTTACTATGACTTGTACTATTGACCAGTCTTGTACTCTTTGATTTAATTCTGTGGTAAATCCAAATAGAATTATCTAAGATAGTTAAGATTGGACAGGTTTCGTTTTGCTTTGCTTTTTATGGCATATACCCAGTGTTAGGTTTCGGAGGAGGTAATACTGAGTAAGCTAGGCAGTTAGGAGCTCGGTAAAGCTTTCCCAGACCAGCACCAAACCACATACTTTGAGGAGATGGGGACAGCAGGGACTGAGTCACAATGATGAGAAGACAAGATAAAACTGACAGTAAGGTTGCTTCCTTGTGAATAATCACAAACAGCATGCGCCTCGGAGGTGGAGTCCCTGCAGCTCCTTCGGTAGTACTTGTTTTACGTGTTGAGCAAGTTGGAAGCTAGAGTGTGACGAATTGCTGTCAGTGGTCCAGAACATGGATTTTTTTGGATTTGTACCTTAGAACACACACTGGGACATGGGATGTGACTTGTGGAAGACTGAAAGAAAGCCAGGCATAAACCTTAAAAAACAAGAAAACAGTTATTTAGATGCGATGAAATGCTTTTTGCATGGTATGTTTCTTGTAGTGCACATGCGGTTGTATAATGCTGAGGCTAGAGTTCCATTTTACAGCTGAGGAAACTGAGCCTCAGAGAAGTTCCTATTTACTGACAATTATATTGGTGGACAAAAAACAAACATAATAAACTATAGAATCCCAAAATGACAGGGTTGTAGAGAATGTTGATGCCAAAAAGGGAGAAAATTGAGTTAGAACCAAGCTGTGCTTAGGTCGAGGCTGACTCAGAAATCAAGTCATCCTGGGGCAGCAGGAGTGCAAGTGCCCAGCCACGGGGAGAATCACATGGACTGTGTGGGGAAAATGGGCTTTGGGACAGAAGGCCATAGCATTTGACCATGGGTTTGAGGACAAGGCATCTGAGATATTTTTTGAGTACAAACAGTCCTATTGTATAACTGATAGCTAATATTTTCTGGCTTCATTTGCTACTATAATAATCAGACTCTCCAGTTTACAAATCAAATTAATATTGAAGGAAAATTATACTTAATCCTCTACTAATTCTTTGCTAATCTATACTAATAAAAGCATGATATGCTAATTAGACCGGACAGCCAAACAACATCCCGGACGTCCTTCCGGACTAAGCTGCGGTGGCGGGGGCTGAGGCAGAGGCAGTTAGGGGCGATCAGGCAGACAGAGGAGCGGTTAGGGGCATCAGGCAGGCAGGCAGGCAGAGGCAGTTAGAAGCAGTCAGGCAGGCAGACAGAGTGATTAGGGGAAATCAGGCAGGCAGGGGAGTAGTTAGGGGCATCAGGCAGGCAGGCAGAGTGGTTAGGGGTGATCAGGCAGGCAAGCGGAGTGGTTAGGGGCTATCAGGCAGGCAGGGAAGCAGTTAGGGGCATGAGGCAGGCAGAGGCAGTGGCGATCAGGCAGGCAGGCAGAGGTGGTTAGGGGTGATGGGGCAGGCAGGGGAACATTTAGGGGCATCTGGCAGGCAAAGGCGGTTAGGGGTGATCAGGCAGTCAGGGGAGCAGTTAGGGGCATCAGGCAGGCAGGCAGAGTGGTTAGGGGAGATCAGGCAGGCAGGCGAATGGTTAGGAGCCAGTGGTCCCAGATGAGAGGGATGTCCGACTGCTGGTTTAGGCCCAATCCCTGCGGGATCCCTCCCCCCGCTCCCCACATGAATTTCATTCACCAGGCCTCTAGAGTGTATATAAAGAAAACATTAAATTATCTGCCTTTGAGAATTATTTAACAATGTTTTCTAATGTAGACTTTTTTTATGCATACGCATGTACCATGTATATAAGAGAAAATGTTATTAGAAGTCTTAGGTATATACCTTGGAAGATCCTTTTATTTTCTGCTTGCAATTTCTACTCATAACTTCTTGATCATGGATAAATTTGAGTGACACTCTGTGTAGCACATTTGTGTTAAGCTTGCTAGAGGCCCAAGTACAACAGACATGGAGACATTTCAGTGTGACCCCTTACCACCGAAAACAGCTCTAAGTCTGCTCTCTTGTCATAATCTTCTGTACCCTAAAGATCTTTCTATCAGTGAACTGAAAGACAACTTTGATAACTATATGTTTTCTACAAAATATCAGAAATTACCACGTCAGAAGAAATTTAGGACTGTGAAAACCAAAACAACTCTGCGTTATGGTATATACTTTTTGCCACACTCATTCTCCCTTCCCTGCTCAACCGGGTCAGATGATTCCCGGTGAAATACTAGGATGAGTTTTATTATAACTACTTAGCATCTTGACTGTAGGAATCAATCTCGATCTGTTCCCAGTGCTTTAGCAATACCACTTTTCTGAGATCAGTGAGGGCTTATCTTCTGATGGCAGACAGCACAATGTTTGCCACCTTTGAAATTAAAGGAAACTTATTTCAAGCCAGCTGGTCCCGAACACAGTCAGATAAATTCAGTCAAAAGGCTCATGTCCTCTGAGCTGTGAAACATTAGCAAACATATACTTTAGATTTCAGAAACATAATATGTGAGAGTCTTCTGTCCATGTTCTTGGCGACTTCTTTTAACTCATGCTGTTAAAACATTTCTACCAGGTTTCTCAATGTGTTATGTCAGAGTAACCAACAGTAATTTAAGTTTTATAAATCACTAAAATCAAAGGTAGTAAAAAACCAATCCAGAAGCACTCCGTAATCATTAAGCTAGGGGGTCAGGTTTAGAGCCACAAAACACCTTTATCTAGATCAGCCGTGGGCCGTATCCGGCCCGTTTGAAATGAATAAAACTAAAAAAAAAAAAAAAAAGACCGTACCCTTTTATGTAATGATGTTTACTTTGAATTTATATTAGTTCACACAAACACTCCATCCATGCTTTTGTTCTGGCCCTCCGGTTCAGTTTAAGAACCCACTATGGCCCTCGAGTCAAAAAGTTTGCCCACCCCTGATCTAGATCCACTGCATGTTGATTGAATATTAAATAAATGCGTGACTAATAAAACCATAGGCTTTTTTTTTTTTTTTTAGCAGAGAGAGGAACTTAGATCTTGGAGATAATCTATAGTGGAGGAACCTGAGGTAAAGAAAAAGTACATGACTATCTTAGTGAGTCCCTTCCTCACTGGTATAGTAGAATCTAGACCAGTGGCATTCAACCTTTTTCATCTCATGGCACACATAAACTAAATTACTAAAATTCTACAACACACCAAAAAATATATTTTTTGCCAGTCTGACAAAAAACAAAAAATAGATGTGATTTTGATTCATTCACACCAGACAGCTCTTGTGCTGGCTGTTGTCATTGTTTTAATTGACAATCTAAGAGGAGAGAGGTCAGTGCCCCTGACTAAATAGGTATTGCATGCTTTAAAAATTCTTGCGGCTCACCAGTGTGTCTCTTGCAGCCCACCAGTTGAAAATTGCTGATCTAAACGAAATTACTTTGCTCCCAGTCCTTGGGAATTGCCATTAAACACTGCTTTCCTTTCTCCCTTTCTGGAACATTCACTTCCTTTGTCCTTGAGACATTTAACTTAGAGACAAATATAATTTAACTTTATCCCTTAGAGATGCGTGATCTTTCTTGCACGTCACTGCAGAAATGTTTTCAGTGAGGACACAGAGCTTGCTCAGTGCCCGTGCATTTGGACAGAAAGCCAGAAGGACAGAACCTTCTAGCGTAGCAGTTTAATCGAAATTCGTTGAGCTGAACTCAGGAAGCACATTTTCCTTTTTCTGTACCTTGATGTTTTAGTCTCTGTTTTAATCTTTTGACCCTTCCTTTAGTCTCTTGTCTTATATTTCTTCCTCTTTTTCACTAAGAAAAAGTATCCCCCGTTTTCCTGGACCATGTTCTGGTTCTGCAGTGATTAACAAGACATAATCCTCGCCACCCAGGGAGTCCCACACAAAAAATTAAAAACAGATAATGTTTATGATTATATAAGTTGTGATAAGTGCTCTAGTAAGAAAAAGTGGAACACCATGAGAAAGACCAGTGGAAAAGGGACAGAATTTAGTTTGGAGGATTCAAGGACAGGTGTTCTGAGGCAGTATTATTTAAAATGACACTTACATATAAGTGGATGTTAGGTAAAAAGAGAACTTCGTGCAGAAGAGAGAATACCTCCAGGACTTCCTAGGCAGGAGGGAGAAGGCATGTGGCCAGGTGCACGGCCAGCAGGCGAGCCCAGAAAGGCAGGCCAGCCACAGCGGGCGGGCACTGAGTGTTTGCCATGGCTGCTCACCGACCCAAAATAAGGCTTATAAGTTTGAAAGGCAGCTTAAACTGTTGGATGGAAAATGGTTAGGGAAGATGGGGAACATGGAGCAGGGTCCCAGTGGAAGCAGAGACCCAGGAATAGGCAGAGACCCGTCTCATGTGGCAGCACTGGGAAATACAGCTGGGGCTGTCGCGTGTGAGATTCCTACGAGACATCCAAGAACAGATGTCAGATGAAAAAGTTAGATACACAGATCTCACATTCAGAGGATTTTGAGTTGGAGATAAATATTTGGGGGTTTTCTGCCTGCAACTGGTCAGTGTGCATATTTGTATGTGCATTTATTTGAGTAGGTTGTATTTGTCCATGGTACTAAGCTCCAGAGGCACTAGAGCAGTGGTTCTCAACCTTCCTAATGCCACGACCCTTTAATACAGTTCCTCGTGTTGTGGTGACCCCCAACCATAAAATTATTTTCGTTGCTACTTCATAGCTGTTATTTTGCTACTGTTATGAATTGTAATATAAATATCTGATATGCAGGATGTATTTTCATTGTTACCAATTGAACATAATTAAAGCATAGTGATTAATCACAAAAACAATATGTAATTATATATGTGTTTTGCGATGGTCTTAGGCGACCCCTGTGAAAGGGTTGGTCGACCCCCAAAGGGGTCGCGACCCACAGGTTGAGAACCGCTGCACTAGAGGGTATGCAGTGAAAGGCAGATGCCCCCAGCTTTCCGCATCATAGATGGAACCCCCCACTCCTCCCCTCTGCAACCCCTTCCAGAGGTGTTCTGTCACAACTAGGAACTATCTAAAGCCAGGACAATGGACAAGGTCACATTCGGGGAAAGGTAGACACAAACTGAAGAAGAGACTAAAGGGGAAGGGCTAGTGATACAAGAGAAAAACCCAAGTGTGTTGTGGCAGGCACTCAGGATGGGGGACATTTCATGTGTGGGAGTGGGCAGCTAAGTGTGGTGCTGCAAAGAAGCCTAATAAAATAAGGACTGAAAACACGCAGTGAATTGCCAAAGAATTCCCGGGTGACTTTATAAACAAAAGGTGCAGGGAAATGGTGAGGATGGGAGTGAGCTCGCAGAGAGATGGACATGAGTGGGAGGCCGGCAGGAGGGACAGGTTTGATAGCAAATGTTTTGTTGATGCACACGGGAGTGAGGATGTCTAGCGTTTAAACAAAACTATAGTGAGAGCATTTCTGTCTCTTGTTTCCAGTATAAGTACCATTTTTCTTTAAAAAATGCATTTAGGTGGAAGCAGGATGTTAATAGAGCAGAAGAAGGTTTAGGATCAGACTGGTTTGGATTCAGATGTTGACTTCACACTTAGCAGAGAGACTGGGGGCAAAGTACATTTCTTTATTTGTGAAATTGGAATTGTACTTATTATACTTCTCATAATACAGGTTCGTGAGCTGGGCAACGGAGATTAAAGGGTTTATTTAAGACACGTGAATACAGAGCTGATGATTAAAAGGTGATTTAGCAAGGGTAAGGAGATTATGTTTGCAAAGAGTTTAGCATAATGCTTCCCTTATAATAAACACTTAAAAGAGAATGGCTCGCTAGCTCTTTAAAAGCAAGTGGGACTACTTAAAAATTGTAAAATACTGATGAAGAACATGTTACAATTATAGAAACCTAAAATAAGGTAAGAAAGACAAACTACAAATAGTCATCTGTATCAGCATTGAGTTAGTTGTCTGGTTGCAGGAGAAGTTTGAGTGATACTGGTTTTTACTTCTATGCTTCTGACCACCCTCGCTCTCGCCCTCATCCCACTCATCAATAAGCAGTTTGGTGCTCATTTACTTTAGAAATCAAACATTTATGTAAATTTGTGTGTGAAATGTGACCACTGCCTTCTAAATGATGGAGGTATTGATGCCCTCTGCTATAAACACACTGCAAAACACTGCCCTAATGCTGGGTCCAGTATTGAATGTGCTGGTAATTATTACTGATGTATTTTTATCTTTGTCTAGAGCAGTGGTTCTCAACCTTCCTAATGCCGCCACCCTTTAATACAGTTCCTCATGTTGTGGTGACCCCCAACCATAAAATTATTTTCGTTGCTACTTCATAACTGTAATTTTGCTACTGTTATGAATCGTAATATAAATATCTGATATGCGGGATGTATTTTCATTGTTACCAATTGAACATAATTAAAGCATAGTGATTAATCACAAAAACAATATGTAATTATATATGTGTTTTCTGATGGTCTTAGGCGACCCCTGTGAAAGGGTCATTCCACCCCCAAAGGGATCGCAACTCACAGGTTGAGAACTGCTGGTCTAGAGCATTAAAGACATCCCAGACTCCTGATGTTGAAAATGGCGCAGTGTTCAAGTAGAATGAGGAAGGTGAACTAGTAGATAGTGGATGTGATGACAGAGGCCTTTGTCATGATTAGCCTTTGTTTGTGTTGGGATAGTAGACTCTAGTATGTAGCTTGCTAGGTACAGACCACCACATCCTACCAGTCTGGGATGATTTCGATGGACCTACTGAAGACCACATTTTCAGAAGTTCTTTATTGTTACTCTTACTTTATTTTTGAAATTTCTTTTCTTCATGTTGTAAAGAAGTTGGAATTACTCTTTTTCCATGATTTGATTCTGTTTGTTGTGATGCAAAGATGTTATGAGAGCAGGACATCACATTTTTAATATGTCCTCATAAATGATGCCAGAGCCCATTTTCAGAATTTCCTTACCCTTGCTCTCTCAGTGAATTCCAACCACCTTTTAATCATTAGCTCTGTGTTCCTGTGTCTTAAACCCTTTAATCTCCGTTGCCCAGCTCTTAACTTCTACTTATTTCCTCTCCAAAACAGCTCTTGGTGGTCCTTACGATATCCCAGCGTCCTTAGGCCCTATTTTCTTCTCAGTCCTGTCTTACTACTGGTAACCCTACTAATTAACATCCAGATCTTTCCATTCTTCGCCATTCTTCCTGTTCACATTCTGACTTATTGTGAAGGGTAAATAGTATCAGAGTCCATGGGATTACAGGCCTAATACTTACTGGTTTTTAATAAGTACGCAGAGAGATCTAGAAATTGGAACTTAACTGAAAAGAAACTGGAAATATATCTTATTTCTTCCCCCCTTTTAAAAGAGCTTTATTGATAGGTGATTCATATGCCATAAAATTCACCTATTTAAAGCATATAATTCAACAGTTTTTATTATATTTACAGAGTTGTGCAATCGTAACCATAATCTAACATTAAAACATTTTTGTGACCTCAGAAAGAAAACCCATACCAACTGACTGCTAACCCCTCCTTCCCCCCAGTCTGTGACAATCACTAATCTATTTTCTGTCTCTAAGGCAGGGGTAGGCAAACTTTTTGACTCGAGGGCCACAATGGGTTCTTAAACTGGAGGGCCCGAACAAAAGCATGGATGGAGTGTTTGTGTGAACTAATATAAATTCAAAGTAAACATCATTACATAAAAGGGTACGGTCTTTTTTTTTTTTTAGTTTTATTCATTTCAAATGGGCCGGATCCGGCCCGCGGGCCATAGTTTGCCCACGGCTGCTCTAAGGATTTGCTTGTTTTGGACATTTGATATAAATGGAACCATACTGGCTTCTGTAACTTGGCATAATATTTTCAAGGTTGATATATGTTGTGACCATGTATCAGTATTTCATTCCTTTTTAATGCCAAATAATATTCCGTTGTGTGGATATATAATATTTAGCTTATCTATTTATCAACTGATAAGCATCTAGGTTGTTTCTACTTTTGAATAATATCAATAGTGCTGCTATGAACATCTTGTACAAGTTTTTCTGTGGATGTATGTTTTCAGTTCTCTTGAGTATATACCTGGGAGTAGTATAGCTGGATAATAGATCTATATTTCATTATTTGAAGAATTAAACTGTTTTCCAAGGAAACTTCACCACTTAACATTCTCACCAGGAATGTATGAAAGCTCCTATTTCTCCACATCCTCACCAATATTTGTGATTGTCTATTGTTGTTTTAGTATAGCCATCCAAGTGGATGAGGAGTGGTATCTCACTATGGCTTGATTTACATTTCCTTAAGGATTAATGATGTTGAGCATCTTTTCATGTGCTTCTTGGCCATTTGTACATTTCTTCGAAGAAATGCCTGTTCGAGTCCTTTGTCTTTTTTCTTAATTGGGTTGTTATTTGTCCTTTTTGTTGATGTTAAATTGTAAAAGTTCTTTATTCCCGATACAAGCCCCATATATATATTTTCTCCCATTCTTTGGATTCATTTGTTTGTTGGTTACACTTTTTTTATAGTATCCGTTGAAATAAAAATAGTTTTTAATTTTGATGATGTCTAATTTATATCTATTTTTCTTTATTTCCTTTTTTTGTCATTTATGGCTTTGATGTTATATATAAGAAACCATTACCCAATCCAAGCTATAAAGATTTACTCAGATGTTTTCTTCTAAGAGTTTTATAGTTTTTACTCTTACATTTAGGTCTGTGATCCATTTGAGTTAATATTTGTGTGTGGTGTGAGGCAGGGGCTCAACTTCATTCTTCTACATGTGTATATCCAGTTGGCCTAGCACCTTTGCTAAAACGACTATTATTTCTTTCTTTTTTTAATATATTTTTATTGATTTCAGAGAGGAAGGGAGAGGGAGAAGATAGAAACATCAATGTTGAGAGAGAATCATTGATTGGCTGCCTCCTGCACACCCCCCCACTGGGGATCGAGCCCGCAACCTGGAATCGAACCAGTGACCTCTTGGTTCCTGGGTCGACGCTCAACCACTGAGCTACACTCGGCTGGGCACGACTATTATTTCTCTATGGAATTTTCTTGGCACCCTTGTCAAAAATCAATTGATCATAATATAAGAGTTTATTTCTGAATTTTCAGTTCTCTGGTACTAATCTGTATGTCTGTCTTTATGCCAGGATCATAATGATCTTAACTACTATAACTTTATGTTTTCAAGATCGTGTTGGGAATTTTGAGTCTCTTATGTTTACATATAAATTTAGAATCAGCTTGTCAATTTTGCAATAAATCAACTGCGTTTTTGATAGGGATGATATATTGACCTCAGATTATATTATGCCACTTTGGGGGTAGGAAATACTAAGTTAGGATGAATGTCATTTCTCTGTTAGAACATGCGTATACACTCTTGGTGCTAAGATGGGGATTAGTGGTTGAAGTACGTCAGACATACACAGTGGTCTCAGGTCAGCTGCAAGGGTGTTAAGTGGCATCTTCGGGGTACTTGATGTCCTAAAAGATTTCCTTTAGGCCACAGTGTATCTCTCATGTCACCAAGTAAGCAGTAAAGGTTAGAGTGTTGGATTAAAATCTCTGAAGTCAAGAGATCACTGCAGAGCTAACTGGCTTCATCTTTGACTTGTGGTTTGTGTTTGAATAAGAATCCTTCCCATATGTAATGCCTCGTTGATTTGTCCATCTGGGCTGTTTGTTTTTATTGTTGACACTTTTGAGATGCCCACCTGTTTCCTCCCCTTTGCCCACCTCCACACAGCCCCCGCCTTCCCTTGCCCTCACCACACTATTCTCTGAGTCCCTTCACTGTCTATTATCCAGTCCCCCACCTCCCTCCCCTCTGACATCTGTCAGTCTGTTCCATGTATTCATGCCTCTAGTTCTACTTTGTTTGTCAGTTTATTTTGTTCATTTGATTCCACTTATTAGTGATATCATACGGTATTTGCCTTTCTCAGACTGGCTTATTTCACTTAGCATAATAATCTCTAGGTCCGGTCTTGCTCATGCAAAAAGGTAAGAGTTCCTTCTTTTTTACAGCTGCAAAGTATTCCGTGGTGTAAATGTGTACTGTAACTTTTTTATCCACTCATCTACTGAGGGGCAAGTTTCCAGATCTTGGTTATTGTAAATAAAATAACACTGCTATGAACATAGGGGTGCATATATTCTTTCTGATTAGTGTTTTGGGATTCTTAGGATATATACCCAGAAATGGGATTGCTGGTTCAAAAGGCAGTTGCATTTTTAATCTTTTCTTGTTCTCATTCTAATTCTTTTGGTGGTAGGGTTAGATCATTTATTTGAGCTATTTCTTGTCTCTTGAGGTAGGCCTGTAATGCTATGAACTTCCCTATCAGGACTGCTTTTGCTGTGTTCCATAGATTTGGGGTTATTGTGTGTTCATTTTTATTAATTACCAGGTAATTTTTTTATTTCTTTTTTATCTCCTTGGTAACCCATTCATTGTTTAATAACATGCTATTTAGCCTCCATGTGTTTGAGGTTTTTTTAGATTGTAGTTTATTTCTAGTTTCATGCCATTGTGATCCTAGATGAGGCTTTATATGATTTTAATCTTCTTGAATTTGTTAAGACTTATTTCGTGTCCTAATTTGTGGTCGGTCTTTGAGAATGTTCCATGTGCACTTGGGAAGAATGTATATTCTGCAGCTTTGGGGTGAAATGTTCTATAAATATCAATTAAATCCATCTGATCCAGTGTGTATAAGGTCACTGTTTCCTTGTTGATTTTTCATCTGGAAGATCTATTCAGTGATGATAGTGGGGTATCAAAGTCCCCTACTATGACTGTATTACTGCCAATCTCTTTCTTAAAGTCCACCAAGAGTGGGGGGGGGAGGGGGGCAGGTTGCGGGGGACAGTCAGCAAACATCCACCTCCACCTGCCTCTGCCTCCCGGCCACGTGACCAGCTCAGTCATTGGAAAGGCTGTTTCTAAATGGGCTTTTGGCGGAATCTGGGAGGATCTGACCTCTGGATCTCCCATGAGGGGGATGCCATTCAGACTTCAGGAAATGGTGGGTGTGTATCCCGTCCCAGAACCACACATCTGAGTCTGTCCCAGGATATTTCCCTGACCTGGGCAGGGCCGAGGCCCTCGTGGACAGGCCAGTGGGGTCTGCTGGAAGCCCGGAGCTTCTGTCAGCTCTCCCATGAGGGGAAAGCACCAGTCACTTCCCTGCACAGTCAGGAAAGTGGGGACAAATGGCTGCTGCAATATGGGGAAGTGGGGGGGGGGGGGGTCGCAGCACAGGTATCCCCGCAGCAGCTTCCCAGTGCCTCCCACCCAGAATCTCCTCAGGCAACTCCAATTTGTACCGTCCTTCCTCCACCTAGATCCCCCTCCACCCAGACCCCCTCCTCCACCCGGCCCCCTCCCTCCACCTGGCCCCTTCCTCTACCAGGCCCCCTCCCTCTACCCACCCCCCACCCCCCACCCGGCCCCTTCCTCCACAAGCCCAGGGTAAGTGGCTGCCAATGAAAGGCCTGCTCTCTGGCCCTTTATTTAAAAATTGGCACCCTGCCGCCTTTCAACACTGGATGCTATGAGACCTCTGGCACTCTGGACTGGGGAGCCCAGCCTGGGGGCCAGGGCCAGGCGTCACTCCTCTTAGGTGGGAATTCGCCCCCTCATCCCCTCCCACCCCCACCTGCAGCCAGGATGTCCCTCCACAGCCTTTGCCTGCGCCTGTGGGAGCTGGGCCAGCCCCTCCCGTGACCCTGCCCTTCCTTGTTTAAAGGTTGCCTCTTCAGCTGTTCTTCAGTTGGTAATTCAGGGTGAATGCTCCCCAATTTAGTTTTATTGCCAGTTGGACTCTGCGAGGAGGTGCAAGAAAGAGCCACCTACTCTGCTGCCATCTTGAAACTCCTCTGCTCTAATTGTTATTGTTTCTTTTCTTCTGTTTACTTTGGATTTAGTTTGATCTTTTGTTTCTTAAGGTGGGAACTTAAATTACTGATTTTAGGTTATTCTCTTATAATATACGCATTCGATAGTATACATTTCCCTCTAAGGCAAGCATGGCAAACTTGAGGCCCATAACGAATATTTTTGTGGCCCAGCCAATATAATGGTATGTAAGAAACATTTTAATAAAAATTTCATAACTTAATTTTTACAATATCCTGTTATACATAATTATTAATAATGAGCTACAACGTTTGCTGATGACTGATTACTATAGTCATGTTGCATTCATTTCCCTTACGCACAGGCGCACCATTTCTCTTCACTAATACTGGCAGTGAATATTTTAGCAGCTAATTGCCACGTCATTAGTCTTGGACTGACTTGTTTGGTGTGTGCAACTGGCAATACTTCGCTTTTGGAGAACAAGAAAAAGAGGTTTATTTGTGTTGAGCTTATTAATTTGTGCAGTTATTCAGTGTCTGGTAAATTAATGTTCAAGAAAAATTATTAATTTTTATTTAAATGTTCTATTATTTTATGTTAACGATTACTCATTTATTTCAGCCCTTTGTATTCAGCATGTCTCTATCAAAATAAACCTACATTTCTATGAAAATTGAAGCTTTTGTTTTTTGCAGCCCACATAAACTTAAACCTTGATTATTTGGCCCATGTTAGCCTTTGAGTTTGACATGCTTGCTCTAAGGACTGTTTTTGCTGAATTGCACACTTATTGGTAAGTTGTGTTTCCCCTTTTGTTTATTTTAAAAATACTTTTATTTCTCTTCAGATTTCCTCTATGACCCAGGTATTCTTTTGAAGTTTGTTCTTTAATCTTGTATTTGGGGATTTTCCAGTTACCTTTTTCTTATTGAATTCTACTTTAATTCCACTAAAAGCAAACATTGTATAGTTTCTGTTCTTTTAAATTTGTTAAGATGTGTTTTATGGTCCAGACTTTGGTCTATTTTGGTAAATGTTCCATGTGAGCTTGAGAAGAATGTGTAGGCAGCCCTTGTTGGTCTATAGTTATCAGTTATATTCATTTGATTGATAGTGTGTGTAGTTGAGTTCAACTGTGTTCTTGCTGATTTTCTGCCTGCTGGATCTGTTCATTTCTGGAAAAAGGGGTGTTGAGTCTCCAACGATGATAGTGGACTTACCTATTTTTCTTTACCGTACTATCTGTTTTTGTGTCACGTAATTTGATGCTCTGTTGTTAAGCAGATACACATTAAGAATAGTTATGTCTTCTTAGAGAATTAACCCCTTTATCATTATGTAATATCTTTCTTTATCCCTGATAACTTTCCTTACTTTAAAGGATGCACCAGGGGGGTCCCTCAGCCTGGCCTACTGGGATTGGGCCGAAACTGGCCTAGTGCATGGATTCATGCACCGGTGGGGTCCCTTGGCCTGGCCTGCGAGGATTGGGCTGAAACTGTCTCTCTGACATCCCCTGAGAGGTCCCAAATTGCGAGAGGGCGCAGGCCAGGCTGAGGGATCCCACCGGTGCATGAATCCCTGCACCGGGCCTCTAATGCTATTATAACCATTATTAGGTTAGCATGGATCAATAGTTCCCTCTTATCAGCAGAGGATACATCCTAAGAACCCCAGTAGATGCCTGAAGTTGAAGCCAGATAGCACCAAATTATACATATACTAGAGGCCCAGTGCATGAAATTCATTCACGGGTAGGGTCCCTAGGCCTGGCCGGCGATCAGGGCCAGTCGGGGCCTTCCAGCTGCTGGCTGGGGCCTCCCTTCCCCGGCTGCCGGTCAGGGTCTTCCTTCTTTCTTCACCGCCCCCTGGTGGTCAGTGCATGTCATAGCGAGCGATCAAACTCTCCCGGTGGAACTACCGTGGGGAAACTTTGCATATTATCCTTTTATATATATAGATAGATAGATAGATAGATAGATGTCTCCCACCAACAAATTGAATGCCTTTGCCATCTTAACTAATCATGCACTGTGGCTGTAACTTTTAGAGTTTGAGGTGCAACAGCAAAACTAATACATTTTTTTCTTCTTTACAATTTCACAGCTATAGAAGATTCATCTTTACTATAGACCTTAGCAATCTCACCATATGATTTTTTTCCTTACTTGGGTGAGAACCTTCACCTTTTCACTTAAAGGAAGAATGTTACGGCTTTTCTTTGGCATATTCAAATTGGGGCTATTACTAAGTAAAATAAGGGTTACTTGACTCTAGACAAAGGGAGGATTCATGACCTGGCCTGGCCAGAGCAGGCTGGTGCAAGATCATCACACAGTTTAAAACTTATGAACCCAGGCCAGTGTGGCTCAGTTGGTGGAGTATCGTCCTATGCACTGAAAGGTCACCGGTTTGATTCCCAGTCAGGACACATGCCCAAGTTGTGGATTCAATCCCCCATCAGGGTACATACAGGAGGCAACCTATCGATGTTTCTCTCTCATATCAATGTTTCTCTCCCTCCCTCCCCCTTCTTCTCTCTAAAAAATCATTTTAAAAAACATATTTAAAACTTATGAGTTATTTCCAGAATTTTGTTTCATATTTCTGAACCGAGGTTAACCACAGGTAACCAAAACCACAGAAAGTGAAACAGTGTATAAGGGGGAACTACCTATATTTTCTCCATCCTTTTACTTTTAATATATAGTATGTGCCTTTATATTTAAAGTGGATTTCTTATAAATGGCATATAGTTGGGTTGTCTTTTTTTATCTACTCTTGACAGTCTCTATCTTTTCATTGGTGCATTTAGACCATTGACATTAAAAGTGATTAGCAATATTTGGATTAGCAATATCTACCACATTCATTATTGTCTTCTATTGTTGCCCTTCTTCTATGTTTCTTTTTTGTCCTCCACTCTTTTTCTGCCTTTTATAGTTTAATTGAACATTTTATTTGGTTCAGTTTTCTCTCTTTTCTTAACATATCATTTGTACTTATTAAACTTTTTTAGTGATTGCCCCAGAATTTGCAATATATATTTATAATTAATCCAAGTTCACTTTCAGATAACACTGGCCACTTCACAAGCAGTATGAGTACCTTAAACAAAATAATTCTAATTCCTTTCCCCATCCCTTATATCATACCGGTCATTCATTTCACTTACATATAAGCACACATATGAACATATTTACACACACATATGAACATATTTACACACACATATGTAAGATATATATACATAAGGAGACAATCTGACCTATTTTATTTTCTTCTCTCTGAAGAGCTTCTTTTTACCATTTCTTGCAAAGCAGTTCTACTGGTAACAAAGTCCCCAAATTTTTGTTTGTCTGAGAAAGTCTTTATTTCTTTTTCACTTTTGAAGGAAATTTCACCAAGTACAGACTACTAGGTTGGTGGATTTTTCCTCTCAACACTTAAAATTTTCGCTCCACTTTCTTCTTGTGTACATGGTTTTTGAGAAGTCAAATGTAATTCATAGCTGCATTCCTTTATAGGTAAGGTAGTTTATTTTCCTCTGGCTTCTTTCAGTATTTTTCTTTAATCTTTCTTTCCTTTTTTTTTTTTAATTTTGAAAATTATATATCTACATGTGGGTTTTTTTGTTTTGTTTTTGTTGTTTTCATTTTTCCTCCTTGATATTCTCTGAGCTTCCTGGATCTGTGGTTTGGTGTCTGACATGACATTAATTCAAATGTTGTGCCCCAACTGACTGTGGAGATACAGATACCCTGGTGCATTCTTTGTTGCACAGGCAGATGGAAGTTCAAGACTGGAGTCCCTGGAAGTAGTGGTGATGACATAGGAATTACCACCTGCACTTCAGGTCAGTGTCTTAGGCACTGAGTGTCAGCACCGCACGTCCCAGGCAAAAACCCTTTCATATAGCCGAATAGCTCACTACTGAATAGCACTTTCAACCTATTTAATAACATGGAAAAAATGCCAGAGTAAGTCCCTAAATTTTTAGTTGATGCCACAAGTAACTTTATACATTAACAGGCTGAGTGAGATTAAAACCCATGATATTATGAAATAACCCAGGCACTCTGTTCATTTTATTCTTGGTCATGTTCATTTAGCCACGTCTCGCACAAGATGAAGTAGAGAAACAGTTGTGGGCCCCAGGACACAGGTGCTTTATGCCACTAGGAAGTGTGGTCTGAGGCAGGCTAAGGATTCTCGGAGCGTCAGAGTATTAATTTGTGAGATGAAAAGATGGGAGAATCACCACAGTCTCTTCTAGCAGTAACAGTCTGCCCTTTTTTATGGCTGTGTAAAGAATTAGAATCGTGATCATTTCTTCCTCAGAGGATTGCATCATCTTAGAAAGTAAATCACTCAGTAAGAAGTTATTTACAGTCACTTAAGAGTTTAGAATATCTGAATGTATTTTTTGCAAATGTAATGATATTCATAACAGAATCCTAAGTACTCAAAGTGTCTCTGTGTGCGCATGTGTGTGTGCTTAAGAAATTGCTGAAAGTATTCTAGCCCTGCTCTTGAAAATTTTTTAATTTTCCCTATTTGTTAGAGAACTAAATCCAAGATCGTCTGGAAAGTTGGCTTTGTGCACTGATAGATCATGTGATTCCTGCCCTCTCCCCCGCCCCCTTGCTCAGCGAGTCCCTGCACACACTGTTCAGTAAACAACTTCAGAGAACCAGGCCCCCAGTTCATTCACAGAGTATTTGGAAAGGGCTGTCTTTGTGTGGCTTTACTTACTGGCTGGAGTGAAATGGAGAGTTAGCATTTGTGTTTTCATTAGCTCTTTTTATAGCGTTGAACCAGCTGTAGCTGGTTAACATTAGCCTGGGTCGCCATTAGTGTACAGGTCTCTTATGCGGGATAAAGGGCCTCTGATGAAAGTAGATTTTGTTGCTCATGATACCTCTGACTGTGTTAACCTGAACGGTCTGTTACGGGATCTGATTTAGAATGGCTCTGTAAAATACAGGAACTTCCTACGTGCTCGTCAGTCCATCCTTGAAAATAAACAGGGACTCAAAAATAAAATATAGGTAGCTTTCTTTATCACACTAGCCATCCTTAAACAAGAAGGAAAACAACTAGCCATCCTTCCCAGATCACACTTCCTTAAATGACTCTTAAAGAGAGCTATGATAGTTTCCTATCTATACTTTCAAAATTAGGAGGAGAAAGTTGTTTTACCTGTAGCCACAGCAAGGAATCATCTCATAGGTCAGTAATTTTTCAACCAGTGTGCCACAAAATTTCTTAAAACATGCAATACCTGACTATTTAGTCAGGTACACTGACCTCTCTTCCCTTAGATTGTAAAAAAAAAAAAAAGCGAACACCCAACAAATAACTGTCCTGTGTGAATAAAAATTATACCCTTTTTTTTTTGTCAGATCAGCAATAATATATTCTTTGGTGTGCTGCACCAAAGAATATGCATAGTAATTAGTTTACGTGCACCAGGAGATGAAAAAGGTTGAAAATCACTGTTATAAGGGGTAGAAAATAATTTACCCAACCGTTTATGAATAAGTTAAACAGAACTGTTTATATTGCTATAGCATTTCGTGGGTTGAACTCTGACTGAAGGCAAACTTAACTTCTTAAGAATCATTAATAGCTAGGTAGAAATGAATGTATGTAAGAGATTAACCAAAGAACTTTTATGCATAACCCCTGGACACAGACAATAGTGTGGAGAAGGCCTGGGGAGGGCTCAGGAATAGGAAGGAGGGAGTCAGTGGAGGGAAAAGGGGAACATCTGTAGTACTTTTAACAATAAAGATAAAACAAACAAAAAAATGTATGTATTAGAAAAATGGAAATGGGAAATGAAAAACATTTTAATTCATGGTTAGTGCTGTGTGTTCCCTATTATACCACACAAGGATCCACTTAATATCCAATGGTCCATTTGTACTATGTTTTTTATTTTTATTTTTTGTACTGTGTTTTTGATAAACTGATATTTATTGAAGTCTTATCAAGGCATTTAGATGTCATTGGCCTGTTACATCCATTATAAATTTCTCATCAAAATATTCATTTAAGTTTTGATATAAATATTGCATAGATAATTATTTTATTAGAGGTTACATAAGAGTGATTTCAAATTTTCCTTATGGAATTTTTTTCCTCTTACGGTAAAAATCTTCGTTTCTTTGAAATACATACTGGGCGGAACTGGTACAGAACTGGTGGCATCCATATTGGGCTTAGAAGAAGATTTAATGATATTTTTCTTTATGTTATATGCTGTGATAACAAGTTCAAAATATTAGGTGATGCATTAAATATTGAATTTTTAAAACTTCTCGATAAAATATTATAAAATTTTTTAAAAAGCATTTTAAGTGGAGAATGTTTATTTGATTCTTTTGTGGCCTGTTTGGGGATTAAAAGGTAAACCAATTTAGCAAGTATTTTGATGTAGCCAAGAATCTATAGGACTCAGCTACTTCCTGGATCAGTCTCATCAGAAATTGAAAAATATATCCTCCTTTTAAACTTAACTTATTTGCAAAAGTCAGTGTAGGCCTTTGAAAGTGCTAAATGATTAAGTTATGAAAGTATAAGAGGATTAAGATTCTTCCTTTAACAGCCATCTTTCACAGGATCCCAGCCTAGGTAGGTCCCTTGAGGAAAAACTGTCCTTGATTCCTAGTGACACTCTTTTTCCCCAGAATAGGGGATGATAGTATTAGATATTCAGTAAATTCGTGCGTTAGGATGGCAATATGGACTCAACTGTCATCCACCTCACAGGATTGCTTAGGGAATTAAATGAGGTAATAAAGATGAGATTCCTGGCACACAGTAGATCTTAATTTTTTTCATTTTTACAGACCAGCGGTTGGCAAACACAACATTATAGGCTTGATAGACCATACCACAGTTTCTGTTGCAGTTACTCAACTCAGCTATTGCAGAGTGGAAGTAGCCACAGACAGTAATATATACATAGATGAGTGTGGCTGTGTTCTAATAAAACTTACTTACAAAGACAGTTGGCAGGCAGAATTTGACCCAAAGGCCATAATTTGACAACTTGTGTTCTATACAAGTAGGTAAATTTCTTTATGTCTTATATTTCTTTTGAAGGATAAAAGATAATTTTCATCTATTTATTACAGTTCCAACTTCCCACATTACCCACTTAAAGGTATAAGTATGTGCTTATGCATTTTTTACCTGCATACAGAAAAGCATGTGCAAAAAAATTACTGTGCTTAATGTATTATATATCAACTTTCAGATAAAATAGCTCCTGTCACATGTGGTAAAAAGGTGTAAAATTTAGAAATGTTGGGATTTCCTGCATGCTCTCTCTCAAATAGGTTGAATTACAAAATGATATACATTTTGAACCAAAGTAAGGTAAAAATAAAAAATCTTTATCCAGAATTTATTGTTCATAAGTGAGAGCATAGACACTGGGGAAATAGAAAGCACATAATGAAAAAGTGAAAAGAGCATAAGAGTATGGATGACAGTAAGGCTTATTGTAAATGCTGAGAAAAGCAGTAGAGGTGTGTGGGACATAATCCAGGATTTTTCATTTGCATCTTGATTCTGGTGCCAGCTCTCGTACTGCACAGTGTTATGACCTCGGGAAACCACTGCTCTTGGGCTTTCGTTCCCTCAGTATTATGTAGAGAGCTAATATACTTCACACATTGCTTATAGTGTTACAGAGGTATAAAGTGCTTTGAGAGCTTTAGGTTGCTATGAAATATCATTATTGATAGTACATCTGACAGACACACTTACCTTGATCCAAGGGCAATTTGAAGCTGCCTTCTGATGAGTGTATGCTGGCCTTTTCCAAAGCAGTAGAACTTAAGGACATGTAGCTTCTCTTGCACATTAATGTTGGCCTACATATTCAACCTGTGGAGGTACATATTTAGGCTAAATGTTCTAAAGAAGAAATTACTAATTTCTTATTTAACAAATGTCACTTAACCTATAACCCTTCTGCTTTGGATGCACCTGTGTGGCTGATCTGACATGACTGGTCCTTATTCACATGTGATGTACATTATTTATTATTTCCCGTAGACGCAAAGAAAGTTAAACAGCTATAACCACTGAAAGGAAGTCACAGTGCCAGTGTCATACTGAATCCAAGGCCTTTGTAAGGGTGACCTACAGACTATTAGAGCAAGGATCTGGTCGACCCCGGGGCATTCTAATGGAAGGGGACAATAGGGGAAGGAATGGGGGAGTCAATAGGAAAGAAGGGAACGGAGCACTAAAGAAACTAAGGTGTACCCCAAAGAGGGCGCCCAAATTTCCAACCACTCACCAACTGCAGAAGCTCCTGTAGGCACAGGATGTAGAGGGGCAGTGTGAGCCCCATTCTTCCCAGTCTCTGCTCTTCTCTGGGGCTTACTCTGCCTACAGCAGCGGTTCTCAACCTGTGGGTCACGACCCCTTTGGGGGTTGAACGACCCTTTCACAGGGGTTGCCTAAGACCATCGGAAAACACATATAATTACATATTGTTTTTGTGATTAATCACTATGCTTTAATGATGTTCAATTTGTAACAGTGAAATTGGGGGTCACCACAACATGAGGAACTGTATTAAAGGGTCGCGGCATTAGGAAGGTTGAGAACCACTGGCCTACAGGGACAAGGGCTATCTGGACCTGGCCTGTGACTGTTCCAAGGTCTTATAACAATGGGGAGAATAAAAGTCATAGTCTTTGGCTTAAGAAAAATCTGTATTAGTCACCAACTTACACCATACACAAGAATAAACTCAAAATGGATAAAAGACTTAAATGTAAGTCATGAAACCATAAAATTCCTAGAAGAAAACATAGGTAGTGCAATCTCAGACATCTCACATAGCAGAATTTTCACCAGTACATCTCCGAGGGCAGTGGTCGGCAAACTGTGGCTTGCGAGGCACATGCGGCTCTTTGGCCCCTTGAGTGTGGCTCTTCCACAAAATACCACGTGCGGGCGCGCATGTACAGTGTGATTGAAACTTTGTGGCCCATGCGCAGAAGTCGGCATTTTGTGGAAGAGCCACACTCAAGGGGCCAAAGAGCCGCATGTGGCTCACGAGCTGCAGTTTGCCGACCACTGTCCTAGGGCAAGAAAAACAAAGGAAAAAATAAAACTAAAAAGCTTCTGCCTAGCAAAAGAAACCATCATCAAAATGAAAAGGGAACCTACTGTATAAGAGAACATATTCATGCCCAATGATAAGGAGTTAACTTCCAAAATACATAAAAAACTCATACATGTCAACAAAAGGAAGACAAATAACCCAATTAAAAAATGGGCACAGGACCTGAATAGGCACTTTTCCAAAGAGGACATACAGATGGCCAAGAGACATATGAAAAAATGTTTAATGTCACTAATCAGAGAGATGAAAATTAAAATAACGAAGAGTATTACCTCACACATGCCAGAATGGCTATATCAATAAATCAACAAACAGCTCTAGCTGGTTTGGCTCAATGGATAGAGTGTCGACCTATGGACTGAAGAGTCTGGGGTTCAATTCCAGTAAAGGGCATGTACCTCAGTTGCAGGCTCGATCCCCAGCCCTGGTTGTGGCATGTGTGGGAGACAGACAGTTGATGTGTCTCTCTCAGATTGATGTTTCTCTTCTCAATCTCTGTCTCCCCCCATCCCTTTCACTCTCTAAAAAGAAAAAAATCAATGGAAAAATATCCTCAGGTGAGGATTAACCAAATAAATCTATATAATAAAGAGCCAGGGTCATAACAACTGATGGCTCGACCAGACCGGAAGTCTGTGGGCGCCCCGACCCAGCACTGACTGCCTATGGGGCTGCAGATCAGGCCCAGAGAGAGGCCTGCAGAGAGAGAGGCAGGGTCTGATCCGTAGCCTCTGTGGCAGCCATTGATCAGAACTTGCCTCTTTTTCTCTCCCGGCCTGGCCAACAGCCACGCCTCCATTTCTCTCCAGGCCTCCACTGGGACTGCTGATCAGCCCCACCTTTCTAATCAGGCCCTGTTAATAGGCCCAGAGAAGCTGACTGGCATAGAAACTGACCAATCAGAACCAAATCTGGGTCAACTGTGAGGAGCCAATGGCTACCTAGAAGGCGGAGCTTTTGACACTAGCATAGAAACTGACCAATCAGAACCAAATTGGCCAACAGAGGAGGGCAGTTGGGGGCAAGATCAGGCCTGCAGGGGAAGGTAGTTGGGACCGAGACAAGGCTGGCAGGTGAGGGCAGTTAAGGGCGATCAGGCAGGCAGAGGCAGTTAGGGGCGATCAGGCCAGCAGAAGAGAGCAGTTGGTGAGATCAGGATGGCAGGAGAGGGCAGCTGGAGGCAAGATCAGGCCAGCAAGGGAGGGCAGTTAGGGGTGATCAGGCAGGCAGAGGCTGGCAGGGGAGGGCAGTTAGGAGCTATCAAGCAGGCAGGCAGGCAGAGGCAGTTAGGGGCTATCAGGCAGGCAGAGAGGTTAGGGGCGATCAGGCAGGCAGGCAGAGTGGTTAGGGGCAATCAGGCAGGCAGGCAGAGCGGTTAGGGGCAATCAGGCAGGCAGGCAGGTGAGTGGTTAGGAGCCAGTAGTCCCAGATTGTGAGATGGGTGTCCGATTGGCGTGGGTGCAGGCTGGGCTGAGGGAACGCCCTCCCTCCCACCCCCCCCACCCCCCCAGTGCACAGATTTCATGCACTGGGCCTCTAGTAAATAAATAAGTAAGTGCTGGTGAGGATGTCAAGAAAAGGGAACTCTAGTACACTGCTGATGGGAATGAAGATTGGTGTGGCCACTGTGGAAAACAGTATGGAGTTTCCTCCAAAAAATTAAAAATGGGACTACCTTTGGACCCAGTGATCCCATCCTAGAAGCCCAAAACACCAATCAGAAAAATATATGCACCCCTATGTTCATAGCAGTGTTATTTACTATAGCTAAGATCTGGAAACAGCCCAAGTGGATGAGTGGGTAAAAAAAACTGTGGTATATGTACACGATGAAATACTATGCAGCAATAAAAAAGAAGGAACTCTTACACTTTTCGATAGCATAGAGGGACCTGGAGAGTATTATGCTGAGTGAGATAAGCCAGTCAGAGAAAGATAAATATCACATGATTTCACTTACAAATGGAATCTAATGAACATAATAAACTGACAAACAAAATAGGTTCAGAGGCATGAAAGCAAGGATCAAACTGACAGATCTCAGAGGGATGGGCGTGCGGGTAGGGGGAGACGTGAAGAGATTAACCAAAGGACTCATATACACCTATGCATAACCAATGTACACAGGCAATAGTGTGGTGAAGGCCTGGGGTGGGGCAGAAGCTGGAAGGGAGTGGGGGGTTGGGGGGCATCTATAATACTGTCAACAACAAAAAAGAAAAGAAAAATCTATTAGGGTCAATTTACAAACAGTTCTTGAAAATAAGAATTTAAGCTTTTGTTTGCAGTCACATGGGTCTTAATTCCTGATCATTGCATATTTCATGTATTAGTGAATTTTAAAAAACACACAAATATTACTGCATATTTTTAAACTAAAAAGAAAGGTACTGGATTCATTAATCACCACAAGTTAGTATCTGAAAAACATTTAGATTTTATTTGTTTAAAACATATAGTAGAAGGAATGAAGAGTTATGAATAATCCTTCTTTGACTTTTCAGAGTTCACTGTTCAGAGAATCAACATACAGTTTTTATTTATAATGGTAATTTATTTTCTGAAAGGCCAGTTAAATACAGTTCCTTGATTTATATGAAATTTACACCATGACAAACCAAGTCTTTCTAATTAAAGTCCAGAATTCCGCCATTACCTTGTGATGATCTGACCAAAATTGAAGGGCCAAATGTTTTATTGTTTTAGATTAGTTAAGTGACGATAACCACGAGCATTTACAGTATTATTTTTAAATTAGCCCTGTGAGATTTTAAGACAGAACTAAATGTACTGCCAGCTATTTTTGCAGGAATCACAGATGTGAAAGAGAATTTTATACACACACACCCTCCGCAGCACCCAAATGGAACATATTTCGAGTTAAACCCTTTGGAATGGACTACTTTTTTTAATGGAATGGACTACTTTTTTTTTAATGGCAAAGGGTAGGAAACATTTTTTCACAACTTCTTTTATTACATACCATAGAGTATTTACATTTTAATTTAATTGTGACATGTCCTTTACTGTGATTGACTCTACTGATAGTGAAATACCAAATTGAATGACCATCTCATCTTTTTCAAACAAACAGCAAAGTTTTGCCTACTTTAAAATTTGAGAGTTAACACGTGGTACCCAGGCCTGGTCTAGGCTTGGCAAAACTCAATACAAGCAGCATTGCTCAACAGTACACTCTTCCACTGTTTGTTCTCACAGCTCATCTTGTGCATGAAATAGTGTGACCATTTAAGTGACAGCCTGCTCCATTAATGTTGTTAGTATAATTTTAAGTGATAATAACAATATAGTGACATCTATAGAAAGTTTCAAAATTTGCACATATACAAAATGTATTCTAATTCCACTCCATATATAATCATTTTCTATACTACCTTCTAGATTTTTTAATAATATTTTCTTGTAAGTTGAAATCATGAAACATTTTGTTCTTAGCCTAGAGAATATCCCCAAACTATAACAAGCTTTACTCCCTCTGTACACAGTCTCCATTTGGCTTGGGGAGGGGAGGAAGGGACTTGGTGGGAAACCTACGATATGCCAAGTGTTCGTGTTTTCTATTCGTTTGAGATTTAATGAATTCAGGCTTCCATGCAGCACCTGCTGGTGGCACTCTGCACAGCAGTCAAGGACAAGGCCAGCACCTGGAAGAGGTGGTTGTGAGCTTTCTCATTGCCCCGAGCAGTCTGTGAGATGGCAGGGGGCTGAGCTTCATCTCGGGCTGAGCTGGAAACTCAAACCGGGTGTGTCTGACTCTCAGCATTTAAAGCCAACAAGGCAATTGGCTTTGATAAATGTTAGTGGCCAAGTTATTTCACTTTCTGTAGCTCAATAGAACAATGACCATTGGACGCAGTGGTCATAGTACAAGAATGGTTATTCTCATTCATTAATGGAAACCTGCACTGGTACAGATAATGGAAAAGGTACAAGTAATGTTTTCATTGGAAGTGTGAGCAGTTAGCTTCACCTGTAAAGAACCCAGCTGTCAAAACAGGTGTCTATATTCAGGTGTTTGAAAAATTAACATTAATAACATTATATTATAAGATGTCTGTAATTGCTTGGACTCTTTGATGAAGAAAGTAAACATTACTGAGCATTTCATTATCACCTCTTTTTCTGGCTGCGTGGGTAGCGATGAAAGGACTATAATTTATTTATTTTTAATGAAGGGGATAACAGAACCGACAGGCCATGTAAGCGAGAAGACTGTTAGACCTCCATGCCATGCTAACTGATGTATATAAGATGATGTGGAAAGTTTTTTTGTTTGTTTTTTAAGACTAGACAAAGAAATTATTATTAAAAAACAGATATAAGCATGTCAACAAGTAGGTCCCAAACATGAAGTAAGGAAGAAGCGTAAAAAAGAGAAGGGAGAAAGATCGCTTCCTGTACGACATCACTATGGAACTATTATTCATATATTTTTATTTCTTTAATATATTTTTATTGTTGATAGTATTACAGATATCTCCCATTTTTCTCTCTTTCCCTCCTCCCCCAACCCCTGCCCATTCCCCAGGTCTTCACTACCCTACTGCCCGTGTCCATGGGCTGTGCATATAAGTATATAAGTTCTTTGGTTTATCTCTTTTCATCCCCCCAACCCCACATCGAGGTGTGTCAGTCTGTTCCATGCCTTCCTGCTTCGGGTCTTATTTTGTTGGTCAATTCATTTTGTTAATTAGATCCCACAAATAAGTGAGATCATGTGATATTTGGCTTTCTCAGTTTGGCTTATTTCACTTAGCATAATATTTTCCATATTCATATATTTTTTAAGTAATGTGTTACCACTTACATCAAACCCAAAACAGGGAAGGTGTATCCCTTGGAGTGAGTCTCTGTATGTCCTTTTTTACCTCAGACATGTGACACATCTCCTTGACCTTCCCGAGCAGTGAGTGGAAGCAGTTCACACGGTGCCCAGGAGGGTGTGGCAGGACGTGCCATCTCTTGTTTGTGGTGGACCAGCATCTTCTGGTTCTAAGTCTCTGTTACATCACAGATGTTTCCATTTGCTTTACTACCAAATCAAAAGTTGGGATCAGAAAGTGCTAATTAGATAAATGCTCACTTTGAATCTCACTATTTCTTGTGCCTTGTTGGTAGGTATAGTTATGATAGAAACAATAGTAGTTTTAATTGCTGTCCAACACAGAGCCCACAGGTATATTTAGGTAATGAAGGCTATGCTATAATTGTACTCAGTGAGGTTGTAAACGTGTGTTACTTTTGGTGGGTTTTTGTCTTTTTTTAATTAAAAAATGGTTGAGGTCATTGTAGAGTCACATGTAGTTATAAGAAATAGCACCAAGAGAGCACATGTACATCCTTTACCCAGTCTCCCCCAATGGTGACATTTTGTAAAACTAGTACAAGATCACAGTCAGTATATTACATTGATACAAGTGACCTGTCTTGTTCAGATTTCCCCCGCTTTACGTGTGTGTGTGCGCGTGTGTTTAGTTTTATGCAATTTTACTACATATATAGGTTCATGTATGGACTACTACAGTCAAGATACTGACCATTCACAACACCACAATAATCTCTCCTGCTGCCCTTTTATAATCACACCAATTTCCCTCCTGCCCCACATCCCTCCAAAAGCATTTCCCCCTACCCACCTTCCTGCCCGAGCTGCTGGCACTCACTGATCTGTTCTCCATTTCTCTAATTGTCTCCTTTCAGGAGTATCATGTAAAGTATATAAATAGACAGCATAACCTTTTGAGATTGATTTTTTTGACTCAGCACAATTCCCTGGAGATTCATGAAAATTGTTGCATGTATCAACAATTGTATTGCTTTTTAATTGCTCAGTAGTATTCCATGGTATGGATAGACCACAGTTTGACCTAACATTTCACTTTCGGAGGACATCTGGATTTCATTTTGGGCTACTGTGAGTAAAGCTGCTCTGAACATTCGTGTACAGGTTTTTTGTGAACGTAAGTTTTTATTTCTCTGGGACAAATGCCCAAGAGTACGTGCTCAGTTTAAAACAAACTGCCAAACTGTTTCCGGAGTGGCTGTCCCATTTTACATTCTCACCAGCAATGCAGGAGTGACCCTGCTACCTCAACAGTACTTGGTGTTTCCAGTATCTTTCATTTAGCCACTCTGGTATCTGTATATTGAATTTTAATCTAAAAGTTTTAAATTTTTAGTAGCTTTTCACTTTTTCCCACTTTAGGGCATATCCCACGAGCTTGCCAATGTAAGAAACTTCCAAACCCATAGAGAATTTTTATAAGAGTTTATTTGAGCCTAAACCAGGGGTGGGCAAACTTTTTGACTCGAGGGCCACAATGGGTTCTTAAACTGGACCGGAGGGCCGGAACAAAAGCATGGATGGAGTGTTTGTGTGAACTAATATAAATTCAAAGTAAACATCATTACATAAAAGGGTACGGTCTTTTTTTTTTAGTTTTATTCATTTCAAACGGGCCGGATACGCCCCGGGACGTAGTTTGCCCACGGCTGGCCTAAACAGACAATTTTGGGGATGCAAGACCTAAAATGCTCCAGAGAAAACCAGTTCTTCAGTTTCTTTTATGTATTTGAAATTAAGGAGGGAATGTTAGAAAGATTAATCACATGATGGTGGGAGAAAGCAAGTCGGGGACTGGATTACAAGATTATGTGCTTTCTTGGGGGTGGTTACTTTTTAAAGGGATATTACTTTTGGCGTTTTCAAAGTGTGTTAACCTCGATGCACAGGAATGGACAGGGTTTGCTTAAAAACCTTCCACTAAAGCATTATAGGCTGGGGTATGACTACCCACTGTGACCTGAGCAGGTAGGAATTTATGGTTTATTACAGCACCCCTTTTTTAATACACAAGCTATCGGTTAAGAGAACTGTAGGAAAACTGTAATCAACCATCAAATATTTAAAAACCTAAGAAGAGGTTGTTTAGGTGAAGGGACTGCTGACCTTTGGGAAGAATAGGAAGCCGGGGTGCTCACCTGCTACCCATCCCAGTGGGTGAAAATTGGGTGGACATACTTGCCTTTCTGTGCAGCTTTGGGCAAGACAATTCACCCACAAAGGAGCTATTTCCCTGTGTGTGAAGAAACTTAGTCAGAAAATTGTTCTAAGCAATTGGTGAATGGCTATACTAAGAAATTAGATCAAATTTAAAATTGTAGCAATATGGAAACATTAGTGACAAAATAGTAAAATCGTCATTCTAATAAAGAAAAGTATTATCCCATTATGTCGTACATTTTAAACTTACACAGTGTCAATTATATCTCAGTAAAACTAAACAAATAAATAAAATAGAAAAGTGTTATTCCTTCCAAGTGTATTGATTGCCAACTCTCTACTGGGCGTCCCAGCTTGAGAGCTAGGCATCCTGAAATCTACATACATTTATCATTATCCACATAGACCGAAATAATGCCTGACACAGGTAGGTACTACTTTTTGGAAGTATGTAGATGTGATTTTTTTAACTGACAGAAGTTCTTTATTCACATTTCCTTAGATTTCTACCTGATGTAATTATTCTTTCCAGGACCCCATCCAGACTAGCACATTGCGTTGAGTAGGCACGCCTTCTTAGTCACCTCTTGGCTGTGACAGTTTCTCAGATTTCCCTAGTTTTTGATGACCTTGACAGTTTTGATAATCTCTGGTGAGGTATTTTGTAGCATCTCCTTCTTTGGAATTTATCTGATTGATTACTCATGATTAGACTGGGGTTATGGGTTCTTGGAAGGAAGATCACAGAGATAAAGTGCGATTTTCATCACATTAGATCAACATGACCTATCGCTGTTGATATTGGCCTTGGTCGTCTGGCTGAGGTAGTTTGTGTCAAGTTTCCACTGTAAAGTTACACTTTTTCCCTCTTTCCATCCTGAAATCTTTGGAAGGAAGTCACTACGTATAACCCGTACCTAAGAATTGAGGAGAGTTTTTTTGTTTTGTTTTACATTTTTTTATTGATTTACTAGAGGCCCGGTGCACAAAAATTTGTGCACTCGGGGGAGGGGGGGTCCCCCAGCCCAGCCTGTGCCCTCTCACAGTCTGGGACCCCTCGGGAGATAACGACCTGCTGGCTTAGGCCTGCTCCTGGGTGGCAGAGGGCAGGCCCAATCCCTAGGTGCAGCCCCTGGTCAGGCTCAGAGCAGGGCCGATTGGGGAGTTGGGGCGCCGCCCCATCATGCACAGAGCAGGGCGGATCGGGAGGTTGCAATGCCACCCTCAGTCACGCTCAGGATAGACTGATTGTCCCCTGTTACACTCAAGGCAGGGTCAATGGGGAGGTTGCGGCGCCACCCCCTGTCATGCACAGAGCAGGGCCGATCAGGGGGTTGGGGCGCTGCCCCCTGTCGCTCACAGAGCAGGGCCCATCAGGGGGTTGAGGAGCTCCCCGCTGTCACTCACAGAGTAGGGCCGATAGGGGAGCTGGGACACCGCCCCCTGTCACACACAGAGCAGGGCGGATCAGGGGGTTGGGACGCTGCACCCTGTCACACTCAGGGCAGGGCCAATGGGGAGGTTATGCCTCTACCCTGTCACACACACAGCAAGGCCCGTGGAGGGGGATTGGTGCGCTGCCCTCTATTACCCACAGAACAGGGCCGATCAGGGGGTTGGGGCGCCACCACTGTCACTCAGGGCAGGGCCGATGGAGAGGTTATGGCTCTACCCTGTCACACACAGAGCAGGGCCCGTGAGGGTGGGGGGTTGGGGCGCCTCACCCTGTCACACACAGAGCCGCAGGGCAATCGGGGGATTGGGGAGCTCCCCCCTATCAGGCACAGAGCAGGGCTGATCAGGGGGTTTGGGCGCTGCCCCCTGTCACGCTGATCCCAGTGCCGGGAGCCTCACTGCTCCGCTGATCCCGGTGCCGGGAGGCATATTACCCTTTTACTATATAGAATAGAGGCCTGGTGCAAGGGTGGGGCCGGCTGGTTTGCCCTGAAGGGTGTCCTGGATCAGGGTGAGGGTCCCCACTGGGGTGCCTGGCCAGGCTGGCTGAGGGGCTGAGGGCTGTTTTCCCCGCTGGCAGTTGACAAAAAGCTCCCAACTGCTCCTTGTTTTCTTTTTTTTTTTTTTTATTCTGGGCCAGCTTTAGCTCTGAGGCCTCGCTGCTGAAAACATGGATACAATGTTGCGGTCCAGGGCTGACTGACAGCCGGTTTTGTTTAGCTTCTTATTTGCAACATAGTAATAGTTGCTTAGAGTTGCAGTTGAGAGGCCGGCAAGTGAGGCGGGGAATGTTGGAGCCCGCAGTTCCTGGAGGAAGCAAGCCTCCCTGCTCACTTCAGTGCATGGCTGCCGGCCGCCATCTTGGCTGACAGTTAATTTGCATAAGGATACGCTGATTAGCCAATGGGAAGGGTAGCGGTCGTATGCCAATTACCATGTTTCTCTTTTATTAGTGTAGATTTTTAGAGAGAGGGGGGAAGGGGTGGTGGAGAGAAAGAGATCAACTTGAGGTTCCACTTATTCATGCATTCATTGGTTGACTCGCATATGTGACCAGGGATTGAACCTGCAACATTGGCGTATTGAGACAGCACTCTAACCAACCGAGTTACCTGGCCAGGGCCTAGAAGTGAGGAGTTCTGATCCCTCTCTATGACAGTGGAGTAATTACTTGGAATTCTAATGCATGGGAGACTTATTTCTTCTCCCCCCACTTATTTACTCAAAAAAATATATTTATTCATATATATATATATATATATCAGTATGGACTCATGAATATTTAATTTGTACTTAGGTTTAAAGTCCAGTGCTATTTTATTTATTTTGTTGCTCAAACTGTTTCAGCTTTTGCCTTTGAAGCGCTTTCAGTTGACTCCCTTTTCTCTTTGACATAGTCCCATCATTGGGTTTTTGGTTTTGTTTTAAGTACTTTCTTACTTTTTGGCACTAAAAGATGTTCCAGTCTCATCTTATGTATTTCCTACCCCACTCCTAGAAATAACCGTTTCTGCAAGGAACTCGGGTTCCTTTTATCAGAGAATGGTTTTAGATACTGAGAAATAAAAGAAGATTAAGAAAATACAAGTTCATTTTAAAGCATTATAGAGTTCATAACGGCTTCAGTGACCATGGTCAGATAGAGGCTTTAAGTAAGAATGCTCTATTTTGCAATGTTTAATATGTAGCTCCAATCACTGGGAGGAATTTTCTGCTGCCCAAGGAAAAGATCCTTCTAAAATTGTTCCAAAGATAGAGCTTTCTTTAGGTATTGTACTAATTTAGTATTTCTTGTCACTCAGACATTTTTCATTGTCGCCCCTGACCTAACTCTCTTTCCTGGGATGACACTTTTATCATTTACTGTCATTATGAAGCATTTCTGCAGCAGGTAGTGTAAGAATTTCTTCTGTCAGCCTCAGCGACTCTCTGGGCCATTCCAGGTCCCTGGGTGGGTTTCTCTCCTCCTCCATCTCCTCTACTGGTTCCGACCTACCTGCCGACTAGCACTTCAGCTCTCCACCAGCTCTAGAACCACAGCTAGCAAGTTCCTGCATGATCAACACGTTGTTGCTGCTACTACCAGCTCTAGAATCACTCTGTGTGGGCGACCAGCTGAATCAGCAAACTGGGTGCCTCATTCCTGCCATTTGATGCATCTAAGCAACTGGTCAGACCCTGACATATTTGTTGATGTTCTGCTTGCTAGAAGTAGCAAAATCAGGCCCTGCCTTGGCAACACTTCTGCCTTTGATTGACAGGTTCTAAGTTACAAAGAAACCCAAGACGCATAGGGTTTAGTTCCCACCTCAGGGAGTTTAGGACAACCCATTCAAAGCAATTGAAATCCTTCATATTCACCAATAGAGCTGGAAAGAACTCAATAGGAAGAGAGAAATAAAAAATGTATGAAAGAAGTGGAGGATAACAGCATAGCCACATAATCCTAAAATTTCATTTTGGAATGAAATAATAATATCTGTGCATGTAGGATGTACAAAAACACATTTTTATCTTTTAAGTTAATGTTCTATCTTTTAAAAGAATTCAAAGTCCCCAAATTCCTGGATATATTACTTGATAATAAGTATTAGAACTATAAAATGTTATGCTATAGACTACAACTATTGAGCTCCGATTTAAAAGGGAAATTTCATTAGTAGATGCTGAAAAGTGGTTATGTATGGTTGAGGTGCACTTTAAAGAGTTTTGAAATCTTAGTGCAGGTATATATTCCATACATCAACAAGTTAAATAAATAAAACTAATCAGGTTTTACTTTTTTCTGTGCTATTGGCTTCTCTAGTGCATAAAGTTGTGTTATTTCTGAATATTTTTATTTCTATGATGTTACATAGTTTTTCATAGATTCATTTCTGCTTTATATTTGAAACAATATTCAACAGATTTACTTGAGTGCCTATGCTAGATGGACATTTTTAGAGGATAACCATTGCAAATAAATGCTCATGGGCAGTGGGATTATTAAACAGTAAGTGTTTAAGAATGATAGTAATAAGGACTTAATAGTTCTTGAAACGTAAATAAAAAATGGTTGTACTAATGCCAGCACATACGGATGCTATATGTGGTTATGAGCTTCTGTGCAGCATTCAGACTCTAAGAGGCTGTGGACAAATTCTCAAGCGAGGATGGGCCAAGTGAAGTCTGGGTACTCCACCACCACCCATCACAAAAGCCCTACTGACTGTCTCAGCTACTCCCAACCTGGCACATTTAAGGGCTGGGTTAGAAGATAATGAGTTCCCCAAATAGCTTCTTGCTCAGTGGTGAATGAAATAGAATATTTGCTCGGGGGCGAGGGGGGTGTGTGTGGAGAACCAGCACTTTGGGGAGATCTAATCCAACCTAGTTATGAATGCTAGGGCCTAAGAGCAATGGCAGATCTGTTTGGCAGTGGCCGGCCTTGGTGTGGTGCCTATGCTAGAGTGGTCCCTGGTGTGCAAGGATTAGCATTCACAGCCTTGGCTGAGAAAGGCCCTGAAGGCCTTGCACAGTGTGTGGTGAATGGAGACTTTGCGGGGTAAGAAATTGCCTTGTGCTTGCTGGATGCAGCTCACACCATCACTACGCGGCATGTCAAGGCAACTTCATCATTGTGAGATCTCCCATAAACAATAACTCTTGTAAAGTGTTAATGTTTTTCTTATTTTATTTTATTAATATATTTTTATTGATTTCAGAGAGGAAGGGAAAGGGAGAAAGAGAGAAACATCAATGATGAGAGAGACTCACTGATCAGCTGTCTCCTGCACAGCCCCACACTGGGGATCAAGCCCACAACCTGGGCATGTGCCCTGACCAGGAATCGAACCCTGACCTCCTGGTTCCCAAGTCGATGCTCAACCACTGAGCCATGCCTGCCGGGCTGTTTTTCTTATTTTAAAAAGGTCATTAATAATATCTTAATGAATTTCAGGGAAGATTGAAAAAGCAGCTTTGAATTACTTGAGTTTCTTCATGGAAAACGCAACAAAAATGTGATTTGGTGGAAGGCAAGGACATGTGCAGATATTTCCAATCTTTATAAATTTGGGAAATTTAAAGGTCTTATATGGATCTTATTCATACATGAGGATTTTGGCATATTGAATCTTATGTTTTGAATGCAGAATACATTCATCTATTCTACTTTGTACTACTGCAGTGAAAACCATTGATAGTGTATTGGTTTTCTTGGCCAATTATCTTATGCATATTGAGGTTTATAAAGGCCTGAAAACATGAATACTACATACAGAAACTGGGGGATGTTTCTCTTAAGTGCAATGTCTTTGAAGCGAATTTCAGCCCATCTACTTAATTGTGATAGAAAATACTAATATTCAGGTGATTAATAGATACAGTATTTTTTATTTTTTCTGTTCTGCATTATGTGGTACTCATCTTCAGACTTCAAGAACTGTGATCTTCTGTTTCAGTAATTAAATGTTTCTTATATATTATACACAAAATGAAGTATTTGCAATGAAAAAACTTTGAACTGTATATTCAGACGCATTAATATGAACAGTATTGTTCCTGTTCCAAACAGAATAGCAGCTCAGCTATATGATATCATGACCTTGCAATACCTAACACATTCTTTCAATTAATTGAAGGTTGGTTTTTTTCCATGGTTTTATTCAACTCTATGAACTTTTTGAGGTCATTCATCATAGTGTAAACACTTTTTAAGTGCACTATTTAAACTCTAAGCACATTGTCAACAGAGGCTTAGGGGGTAGTGTTTACATTCTGGAGGGCTCCACCCTCAGTCTGTCTAGCTACACTAAGGGTAGAATACTGGTGGCTGCTCCTTAGCAAAGATTGCTGCTCACACAAAAGCTGAATCACATGGCCAAGCCAGTACTGTGGGGATTTCCAATGCGGAAGACCCTGGGGGTTATAGCCTCCCCTGTGGACCTTCCCACCCACCTCCTAACTTGCACACCTGGCAGGGTAGGGGAAATAGCATAAATGCGAATAGAGACTGGAATTGCCTCTCTCTCCTCCTTATTAAAGTGTTCAAAAAATGTTTGCTATCATTATGAGAAATAATATTGTTCTGTGATATGAAGTGATGTGGGTGAGGGTATCAAGGTTACCTTGGAGTGACTAGTCAGGGAAAGCCTAGGAAGGAGCCTGTTGGGATAGGGCCTAAGTGGAAAGATGGAGCCAGCCATGAAAAGTTCTGGAAGACACAATTTCCAGGCAAAGAGATGAACTATTGTAAAGAAAAGGATGAATTTGGTGTGTTCCAACAGCAGAAAGGAAGGTGGCATGGCCGGGGCCTGTGAACCCAGGAGCCAAGATAGAAGCTGAGTACAGAGAGGAGGCAAGCAGCTTCATTCTAATACGATGAGAAGCCTTCGAGGTTTCAAGCATGGGATGGATGTGAGCTGATCTGTAAAGATCCCTCAGGCTACTCTAGAGCAAATGAAATGAGGCATAAGAGTAGGAACAGGAAATGAGTTAGAAGACCATTTCAGGAATCCAGACAGGTAAGACTGGTGACCTGGGTCAGAGTGCTATTGAGGAAGTGGTCAAAAGTAGGAAGAGTCAAGATCTTTTTTAAAGATAGAGGTCACACTACTTGCTAATGACTGGATGTGGGATGATAGAAAGAGGGGAATCAAGGATGATTATGAGGTTGTTGGTTTGATGGTCGTGTCAGTTACTGAGGCGGGGAGACTTGGAGGTTTAGCAGTGGAAGTCTGGAGTTCCAGTATGCCCTTGTTGAGGTAGAGGTGCCCATTAAACACTGAGCTGGAGAAATCAGATTGGATATGAGCTTACAGAGGATGAGAGAGATCAGAACAAGAAAGCCAGGTACTGGCCCCGAAAGGAGTTATCTTCTTTACACAAAACCACCATAAGATAGGCAACATCCAGCTGTTAGAAGTACAAAATAATGAAAGTCACTTTTTAAAATTAAAGTTATTTCACTTAATGTAATAGGTAAGCCCGTGGAACAGAAAAGAAAACCCCAAGTGTATACAGGAACTTAGTAAATAATGTATATATTTCAAAACAGTAGAGAAAGATTAACCACACAATAAATGGTGTGAGGGCAAACCGGCTAGCGCAGTGTAGCCTTCATTTCTGACTGGTTCTTTTTTATGCTGTTGAGGTCCGCACTAAGTTCCTTGATATCCTTATAACCAGTGTTTATTTCTTTTTCCTGAGTTTTATTCTGGTCGTTCATTTGGGACATGTTTTTTTGGTCTCTTCATTCTGGCAGCCTCCCTGTGTTTGTTTCTATGTATTAAGTAGAGCTGCTACATCTCCCAGGCTTGGTGGAGTGGGTATCCTGTAGGGTCCAGTGGCACAGCCTCCCCTATCATCCCAGCTGGGTATTCAAGATGCGCCCCCCCATGTGGGCTGTACACCCTCCTGTTGAGTTGAGTCTTGATGGCTGTTGGCACTTCAATGAGAGGGATTTACCCAGGCCCATCAGCTACAGGGATTGGCTGTGACCACGAACACCGATCTCCCACCACCTTGGAGGACCAGCCATGCAGGGGCTCACCACATATAGCAGGACTTACTTCAGCTGGACACTGGTGCATCCTGATTCTGCCTCTTAAGTGTGTTGCTTGTGGAGGTGGTTGGGTGGTGGTGCTTTGACTTGTTCTGGAGCTGTCCACTGGGTGCGCTGGCTCCAGGGCCTCCTGGGAGGTGCAAGCCAAGGTCAGCCACTGCCTGTGTTCTGCCTGGGGCCACCAGGCATAGCTACAAAGTGTTCTGCCGATAGCTGCTGCTTGTGCGGGGCCTGGGGCCACTTAGTGAGAGGTATGGGGCTTGCTGCAGCAGATGCTGCTTGATTGAGAGATTTTAGGACAATCTGAAGCATGAACCAAGACAGCCACAGCTTGGGTGGACCCAAAAGTTGGGTGGGACGGGGTCTCAGGTAATCACTAGGATGGGGCAAACAGCATTAGCCAGGTTGATGCAGTCTCCGGTATGGAGCCCCTCTGCTGGCTCTGTTGGGGGACGGCTCATCAAAGGAACAATAGCTTCTGCCAGCACTTCTGTCTGGAAGAAAGCTGCCCCTCCAGCTCTCGTCTTGATGCCAAACAGTTGAGAGTGGACAGATGTAGGATAGATGATAATCATTGTAAAACAAAGACCTATAGGCAGCAAGTTCCCTGTATGTCCTGACCAAGTGGGAAGATGAGGCTGGGTAAGAAGCTGGGAAGAATGTCAGCTGGTGTGGCATGCATTCCTACGGACTGAGGTAGGTGGGCTGGAAATGGAGCAAATGCATCCCTGAGAACCTTCTATCTGATAAAGAGGTGTCTTCTGAAGGTGATCCCTGAAGGTTTAGTCTCATCTGGAATAAAAAAAAAAAGACTCCGAGTAGCTGCAGTGATCCTGAGAAAGAAGAACAAAGTAGGAGGGATCTCAATACCAGATATCACGCTGTATTTCAAAGCCACTATTCTCAAAACTGCCTGGTACTGGCACAAGAACAGACATATAGACCAATGGAATAGAATAGAGAACCCAGAAATGGACCCAAACCACTATGCTCAATATCTGACAAAGGAGGCAAGAGCATACAATGGAGTCAAGACAGTCTCTTCAATAAATGGTGCTGGGAAAATTGGACAGATACATGCAAAAAAATGAAACTAGACCACAAACTTACACCGTACACAAGAATAAACTCAAAATGGATAAAGGACTTAAATGTAAGACGGGAAACCATAAAAATCTTAGAGGAAACCACAGACTGCAAAATCTCAGACATGCCGAAGCAATATCTTCACCGATAACAGCTCCTATGGCAGTGGAAACTAAGGAGAAAAACAAATGGGACTACATCAAAATGGAATGACTTCATTTTAAAATATCTTAAAACAATTTAATATTTCTCAATGATATTGTTTCTAGAACTGGTATTCTTAGGATTGCAGAAGAATTTACAAAATTACCATTGATACTTAGAAAAGAAAAAAGCCTTGTGTACCTATGCCTTTTGCCGAGGTAGTTTGTGTTTTAGAATATACGCCTGTACTTTACAAATCCAAATGATATAAGCATTGCATTAGACAGGACTGGTTTCTAGGCCAGTTAGTCAGCTTGGAGTGTGAAACCCTGATTCAGAAGGAAGTCATCTAAGAATGATTAAACAAGCCCTGTTTCTTGTTGGGTCAGTAGGCCCAATACAGTAGTGCCTTTACCCATGTGTTCATTTACTCTAAACTGCTTCCTCATTGGAACTGCAGAAGCCTGAAGATTATGTGAGTGCCTGTCCTCTCAATCCTCCCAAGATCGTATATACCTAATGCCATTCTAGATGCACAGGTGGGTTCTTATCCATTACGTCCATTACAGCCTTAGAGTTTGGGTGTTTAATTCCTTCATGAAATCCTGGTTGAGAAAGGCTGTGATGACTCCGGTTTGTCCAACGTACTATTTGGTGATGCCGAGGAAGCCATGGGACACTGTAACTTACCTATGGCACTTCCAACATGCGTCCCCCATGGTTGGTGCCTTGCTCCTTACTCTGCACTCAGTTACAGACACTGTCTCTTCAGGTTTCACTAATGAGTAGGCATAGAAAAATGGGAATACCAAATCATTTGAGGGTAAGTTGGGGAATAAATTAGAGGAAATAAGACCACATTCTGGCCAGGGCTCCTGACTTGATTTGACACAATCTGAGCAATTTTTTTAGCTAAGATTACTCTCTCCCACCCTCTCTCCCTCCGATCCTTCATTTATTTTTTTCTAATTTGGAACTTCACTAGCATGCTAATATTTTCTTCCTACTCCTACATTGTACAATTCAGAGGTGTCACTTTGTGAATTACCTATGTAAAGCATTTTTTTGAATGTATCTTTATTGTTGGAAGTATTACATATGTCCCCTTTGTGTTTTTTTCCCCATTGACCCCCTGCACCCTGCCCCCACCCCTCCCAGGCCTTCACCACACTATTGTCTGTGTCTGTGGGCTATGCATATAAGTTCTCAGGTTAATTTCTTCTGAAATTCATCAGTCTGTTCCATGCTTCTATGTCTCTGGATCTGTTTTGTTCATTCGTTTATTTTGTTCATTAGAGTCCACATGAGTGAGACCATGTGATACTTACCTTTCTCTTACTGGCTTATCTGGCTTATTTTACTTAGCATAATACTCTCCAAATCCATCCATGCTGTTGCAAATGGTAAGAGTTTCTTCTTTTTTACAGCTGAGTAGTATCCCATTGTGCAAATATACCACAGCTTTTTTATCCACTCATCTGCTGATGGGCACTTAAGGTTGTTTGGCTGTTGGGTCTAATTAGCATATTATGCTTTTATTATTATAGATAATTTATATACTGTAAAAATCACCTTTTTTATTGTGGCAAAATACACATATCATAAAATTTACCATTTTAACCATTTTAAGGGTATCGATTCACATGCAAAAGAACTTAGTTGACCCCCACTGTTACCAAACAGGGACCGGCCTGGAGTGGGATTTCCTATAGTGTGTGGGTTCTTGACTCCGTGTAGGAAAGATTTCACGTGATTTTGAGAATATGAGCAAGAGTCCACGTGATTTTGAGAATAAGTTTATTAAACCTGGGGACAGTGAAACAAAGAAAGGACTTAGGGTAGAGCAGTAAAGGACAGCGAGGCGGTGCTCTGCTTTGGCTCGCTAGAAATGTTATAGGAAAGAAGTGAGCCTAGGCAGGGCTGCTCTCAGCTCACTGGGAAGTCAGAGAAAAAGGGGGTCTTAGAGACAGGATCAGGGGATAAACCTGGATGAGCTGCTGCTGCCAATTGCTCCCCTGGTTGCAAGTCTCATAGGGACCCTTAGAGTTTAGAACAGGGGTCCTCAAACTATGGCCCGCAGGCTACATGCGGCCCTCCAGCCCGCCGGGTGTTTTTGCCGCCGCTGCCTGTTGCTTAGCAGCCGACTCGTCCCGGGCCCGCAGTGCGCATGTGTGGAATGTGCACGGAACTCTCCGACTCCCCTCCTTCTCTCTGTCTCTCGACTCCTCCTCTCAGTCTCAGGTGTGATCAGACGAGTCACGAGCTTGCCTGTGCAGAGCCTGCTGCTGCCTGAGGACTGAGGTAAGAACAAGTTAGGATTTATTTTTTTTTGAAGTTAGGAGGTCTGTTTTTTTATTTTATTTTGCAGTTAGTAGGGCCTTTTTTTTTTTAAGTTAGGAGAGCCTTTTTTTTTGAAGTTTTGTTTTTTTACTTCAAAATAAGATATGTGCAGTGTGCATAGGAATTTGTTCATAGTTTTTTTTTAAACTATAGTCCGGCCCTCCAATGGTCTGAGGGACAGTGAACTGGCCCCCTGTTTAAAAAGTTTGAGGACCCCTGGTTTAGAAGGAAGTAAAAAGTTAATGCCTAGACGGGCATAGGCGTGCTCTAGAACAGCGGTTGCCAACCAGTGGTCCGTGGACCACTGATGGTCCGTGGACCACTGATGGTCCGTGAGGTCTGAAAGGTTGGCAGCCGCTGCTCTAGAAAGAGCCCACACTGGTGGTCTGTGAGGTCCGAAAGGTTGGCAACCACTGCTCTAGAAAGAGCCCACACTGGGTCTTTGTCTTTGGGGATTTTTTTTTTCTGTAGATGAGAATCTAAGGGAGGGTTTCAGCAGAATATTCATCAGCTTTCCAGGTGTGTTTTTAATGTGCTGGTACATCAAAATGATGTATAGGGAAGTTTGGGATTATTTTTTGATCTGCTTTACTATTTTACTTTTATCTTGGGTCTGTCTGGCTTTAATAGGTTTTTGTTATTTGTTCCCCTGACTGCATCTGTTCTTGAGTTTGGCTGGCACAAATGGCTTTAACTGGGTCTCTGTCCTCTATCTCCCGGCCAGGGTGATTTAAGCTCTGTATTCTGTGGTAAGGGGGTGAGGTGTATAAACTATTTGCCCTCAAGTGTCCTTGCTTAGGGAAGATAAGATCTTGCAACTCACTCGCTGGGAGTAAGTTGTTCAAATTGTTTGATTTGTTTAATTTTCTTGTGTCAGTTTCCCTACTCCACTTGCCTAGGAATTTTCCTCACTTCTTACTGTCCTGCCACACTACCTCACAATATACACAAAAATTACCTCAAAACTAATCATACTCCTAAATGTAAGAACCAAAACTCTCAGAAGACAACAGGAATATATCTTCATAACTTTATGTATTAGGCAGTGGTTCCTTACATATAACAACAAAAAGCATGACACAACAAAAGAAAAATACATAAATGGGACTTCATCAAAATTAAAACCTTTTGCACTTCAAAGGACATCATCAAGAAAGTAAAAAGACAACCCTGGGAATAGAGATTTATTTGGAAATCACATATCTGATAGGAAATTCATATTCAGAATATATAAAGAACTCATACAAGTCAACATAAAAGAATAACTTAAATAAATGGTCAAAGGATTTGAATAGACATTTCTCCAAAGAAGATATACGAATGACCAAGAAGCACATGATAATCAACATCATCGGTCATTAGGGAAATGCAGACAAACCCACAGTGGGATACCACTTCACACCCACTAGGATGGCTATAATAAAAAAGACAGAAAACAAATGTTCACAAGGATATGGAGAAATTGGAATCCTCATACTCAGCTAGTGGGAATGTAAAATAGTGCAGCCACTTTGGAAAAGAAGTTTAGCAGTTTCTCAAAAGGTTAAGCATAGTTACCATACAACCCAGCATTTGCATTCCTAGGAATATACTCATAAGAATTGGAAACATGTTCACAAAGCTTCCACACAGATGTTCATAGCAGCATTATTCATACAAGCAAAAAAAGTAGAAACAATTCAAATGTGCTTCCGCTAATAGATGGGTAACTAAAATGTGATATATCCATATAATGGAATATTATTCAGCAGCAAAAGGGAGTAAAAGTACTGACACATGCAAAAACATGGATAAACCTTGAAAACATGCTAAGTGAAAGCAGCCAGACACAGAAAGCCACACATTATACGATTCCATTTATGTGACATATGCAGAATATGCAAGTCCATAGAGAAAGAAAGATTAATTGCTTCCAGAAACTCAGGGGAGGAAGATTGAGGAGGCTGATAGACAATAGGGCAGTGAAGGACTGGGGCTGGTGGTGACGCCTGGCTAGAAAGGGTCAGTGGGGGGGAAAAGGAGACATATGTAATACTTTCAACAATAAATATTTTTTAAAAATAGATAAGGTTTTTGGGGGGAGGTGATGAAAATATTCTGGAACTAGATAGTGCTGATGACTACAGAACATTGTGAATTTACTTAATGCCACTGAATTGATACCCTTAAAATGGTTAAAATGGTAAATTTTGTGATATGTGTATTTTGCCACTATAAAAAAGGTGATTTTTACAGTAAATAAATTATCTATAAGAATAAAAGCATAATATGCTAATTAGACCCAACAACCAAACAACCTTCCAGGCATCATTTCGGACGTCCTTCCAGACGAAGCCGTGGCAGTGGGGGCTGAGGTAGACACGGTTGGGAGTGATCAGGCAGGCAGGCGAGCAGTTAGGGGTGATCAGACAGGCAAGCAGAATGGTTAGGGGTGATCAAGCAAGCAGGCAAGCAGTTAGGGGCGATCAGGCAAGAGAGTGGTTAGGGGCGATGAGGCAGGAGAGTGGTTAGGGGCGATGAAGCAGGCAGGCAAGTGGTTAGGGGTGATCAGGCAGGCAGGTAGGCGAGCGGTTAGGAGCCAGCAGTCCTGTATTGTGAGAGGGATGTCCGACTACCAGTTTAGGCCTGATCCCACATGGGCCTAAACCAGCAGTCCAACATCCCCCAAGGGGTCCCGGATTGCGAGAGGGTTCAGGCTGAGGGGCCCCCCTCCACTCCACCCCCACAGTGCACAAATTTCGTGCACTGGGCCTGTAGTGTCTCAGTAAAGCTGTTATTAAAATAAAAGGCATAATAGCATGGATTAATTACCAACAAACTGTACTGAAGAGGAAAAGCCAATCCCAAAGGTTGTATACTGGAAAAATCCATTTTTACAACATTTGAAATGACATAATTGTAGAAATGGAGGACAGACTAGTGGTTTCTAGATGTTTGGTATGGGGGTTGGGGAGATGGAAGGAGGTGGATTGTAAAAAAGTAGCAGGAGGGATCCTTTTGCTGATGGAACCCTTCAGTATCTAGACTGCAATGGTGGCTATAGGACAGCAATTTTCAACCTTTTTCATTTAATGGCAGATAAACTAATTACTACAATCATGAGGCACACCAAAAAATTGTATTTTTTGCTGATCTGACAAAAAAAATGGTATAATTTCGATTCATTTACACCAGGTGGCTATTGTTGGCTGTTGTATTTTTCTATTTGACAGTCTAAGGAAAAGAGGTCAGTGCTCCTGACTAAGTAGTCAGGTATCGAATGTTTAAAAACTCTTGCAGCGTAGCCAGTGTGGCTCAGTGATTGAGCATCAACCAAGAGGTTGCCAGTTCAATTCCAAGTCAGGCTACATGCCTGGGTTGCGACTCGATTCCCACACACGCACGTGAAATTGGTGAAATCTGAAAAATATTGGTGGGCTGTATCAATATCAATATGCTGGTTGTGAAACTGTACTGTTTGCTAGAATAAAGTACAGTATTGGGGGGAAATGGGCAACGTGTACACAGGGTCTCTCTAATATATCTTACAACTGCGCATGAATCTCAGATATTGTAATTACCTGTTTTCTCAATTGATATTTCAGTTAATAAAAATGTGTAATAATAACTATCTTCGAAAACTTGTTCTCTACATGTAAAATGCACTCTTCCTGCTCTTGATGGGCACAGTGGTCGTGTTATCTTCATGAGCAATAACCAGAACCAAAGTCCAGGATGGCACGTAGGCCAGCACTTTCACTTGTATCTTCCTTAAAGATGGAGCCTGCAGCAGGTGGTTTGTTTCGCTTTGGTTTGGTTCCCTACAGCAATGCAATATTTTCCCAAAAGAGAGAGAATGTATGGGGTAGAAAAGGCCCGTCTCGGACTTTTTGGAATCCTTTTGGTTAAGTCACTTTTAAGCAAAGTAAGATTTTTATTTCTTTCTGTTCTCTGATATTACAAAGTGTACATGTCACACTCTTATTTTTAGCAAAGAGAAAATACAACTTTTAAAAGAATAAGAACCACATTTCTGGGTAGTAGAAACGTTCCTGTTAACATCCCATCAAGTGAAAAAGATAAACAGCAGGATTAACTGTTTACTTTAGGAGCTCCTCTGGTTGTTTTTCAGGAGAGGAACACAATGTCCCGCGGATCAGTTTCCTGTCTGCCCTGTGGGTGGGTGGAGCTGGGAAAGGCCCTCCGCCCACTCCACTCTCTGCCTTCTCTCCTCCTCTTCTTCCTCTCCCTCCCTCTTTCCAGAGAATCTTTCCTCTCTCATGTTCACGTTCAAACTCCCCTCTTCCCCCCATTCTCCCTTTCCCTTTTTCTCTCTCGCTTTTCCCCCCTCACTTCATCTAATTTCTTCCTTAAATTGAGGCTTAGTAAGATTTTATAAACATGGAGCAAGGCTGCTTAAGCTGACACTGACCTAGAATAAAATAGTGGGACTGACCATGATTCCGGGAATTCTTGGTGGACTGCTAAGAACTGCTCTCTTAGCTCATGTAAACATCCCACGTGTTCACTTAAATCACTTAAATCTCCTCTTCTCCCATGTGTGCGTGCGCACACACACACATCCACACATTTGCTGTTTCTCTTTTCTTATGTATCTATGAAATTGAGTTAGTGGTTGAAAAGGGGAAATGAGTATTTTTTGGAAAGTTGGGGAGGAGCTTTTAAAACTTCAAAGAGATTAAATTATACCCTCACTCAAACTCCCTCTACAAATCAACAGTTTTACTTTTCTTAATCCTTGTGCTTTGTTCTGTTGCTTTTACAGATTAACAATACATGTAATTTTAGAATTTTTTAAAGTATTCTGTGATTAGCATGATGTGATAGTAAGCTGGTAAGAGAAGAAAAAACATTCTTAAAGACAAATATTAACTCCATAATGGACTTTTATACTTCCAACACGATAAGACGGTGACTGAATGGTGAACCTCTTATCTGTATTATTTTATGTGCTGGGAATGTGCTGTGGAACGTAGTTTCATTTGGCACTGACTTTAGCCAGCTCTTCCAACATGGTGCAGGCCTCGCCCTCATGGCTCAGAAATGCATAGAATCAAAGTCCCGCAGAATGGTTCCTAATGGCTAAAACAGAGGAGATTCTGCTATAATGCTGTGCCCTTGAATTGCTTTTTGTCTGCTGCCTTATTTTCCCAGCTGGGATGGGTAGGGCATGGCTGGCTGGGAGGAGGGGCAAGCTGAAGACACTGTATTTTAATGATTACTCACCGCTTTACCTACCAAACAAAATCGCAGTAGCTGAATGAGGAAGGCAACATGGAAAGGCCAACCACAGGCTGGTTTCATGTACCAGGCAGTTTCATTTCTGTGAGGGATGGCTTGCTTTCGGCACCTTTCTCTAAGCCCCTTCACACAAGAAGATTGCCCCTGTTATAAAGTGCATACACATTACGGACGCAAGCGAGCTGGCACACGAGGGAAAATCATCTCCTTGTCAATTAATTCCATTTGTAACAAAGCAATTCAAAGTGCTCTGGCTTGTACAGTCTCCGGGTCGCCAGGAGCCTACATCCCTCAGCAGCAGAGCCCAAAGCAGAGCCTCTCCTGCCGACTGCCTTTCCCTGCACCAGATGCCTAAAATCAGGAAAAGGGGAGGGGGTTTAATTTGGATGAGGGTGTGTGTTGTAGGCAGGCATGCAACATTGATCTTAAAGAAGTGGCATTCACTTGCCAAACTGTTATTCCAAGAATTTTGAATGGCAAACTCTGTCTCATGGAGTGAATGCAGTTATGAGGCTCTTACTCTAACCACTGACATCTACTTCCTCTCAAGAGGACATTTCTCGTTGCTGTTCTAGCGTTTATCTAAGCGAATCACGTCTAAAAGCAGCAGCGTGCCTCCCACACGAGGCACAGGGTCCCACCAACAGTGCTCGGTGCTGCAGGGAGTTTGGAACACCGCCTGCAGCCTAAGTCCTAACTTGCCTGTCACTGGCAGTGGAGAGTTTGCTATTAACCGAATGTACATTTCACCTTGTCCAATGGCTATTCTGCTTTCCAAAGTGGGAGCTTAATTTTATGAACACTGACTCATCACATAACTTTAAAATGCCAATTCTAGCCTTCACGTGGCTTGGCTAGCAGCTGAGTTCACAATATTTCCAAGTTTTTTAAAGACAATGCTTGTTTGAAATGGTTGTCCTGCTGAGCATGGCCACAGTGCTGTTACACTGTCTGCTCAGGGACCTCTAGTGTCTGAATTCCAGCCTCCTGTATAGATAGGTGATTATCTAATCTTCCTTAGATTAGAATAATGGAAAAGGCCTCCAGAGAATCGTGCAGGAGAGAGGAGTGTCGGCCAGAGCTGCCGCAGTTTGTCCGTGGTGGCAGCCGGGCTGGATACCGGCCTCTCCACACCTACGTCGTTTCTGCCACCTGCTTTGAGTCCCATCCTCCGCTGACCAGCTTGGACTTCCATGTTCCATGTTAATCACCTCCGTCTTCACCTGCTTCCCGGCTCAAGTCGCTTGACCAGCCTTTGGATTCCACGGCTTCTGTGGTCTCTGAAATGAGATCCACATCTGGGCTTCCTGCCCTCAAGCTCTTCTTGATTCTCCACTGCCATGTAGTTCCTTAGAAATCTTAGGCCAGCATGGACTCTTCCTGTCCCTCATGCGTCATCCATGACCATGTTCTTCCGTCGTGCCTTGAAATGTTTCCGACGCATGTGTGCATGCCAACAAAAATAAAAGTTAAATTAAGAAATTAATTAAGAAATCCCCAAATATTAGTCCTTTATCTTACTACCATTTTTCCTACCTTATCTAACCTTTCAATTTCTCAAACATGGAAGAGCTTTTTCCTATCACAGGGTTTCTCTGTTGTAAATGCTTTTTCTCAACCGTTTGCTTAATAATTGGCTTCTCTTTCTTTAGGACTCAACTTAAAGGTCACCCTCTTTTAAGAAAACTTCCCTGACCACCCTGGATAGACTATCCCACCCCAGTGTTGTTTCTCAAGGCACTCTGCTTATTTCCTTCCTCACACCACCACGACTTGTGATTGCATATTTATCTGTGTTCATTCTTTTCCTGTAGAGGTACAGAGGGCTGGATTGCTCATTAGCACATACCTAGACCTCGCTGAAGGCCTACGCAAGTGGCAGTTCTACTGTACTTAACACATAATAGATGGATCGTAGATTCACTAGACACACCCAAAAGGCCAGGGTACTGCTTTAGAGCACAGTGACAAATCCATAAGTGCCATTGTTATTAAGAATCTTGTGAAACTTATCTCATGGCTCTGCAACCTTCTATGCTATGCCTCCCTACCTCTATTACACTTCTTTGTTCTTTCCCACTTGGGTCTCTGATTAAATTATACAGTCTTTGCTTATTTTGTATGAAAAGTTTATAGGCCAATTAAATTGTTTTCAAGGGACATTAAAAGCCTATTTTTTTTATAATTTAGCATAAATCACTTACATTCTGACCTTATTACTCTGATATGATTCTTGTTGAACATTTAAAAGTATCTTTTGAAAGTTATAGAGTGGGTGAAGTTCTTCTAGATAAGTGGCCTCGTTATTGACTATTTACAATTTACATATAACTATATTTTAAACTGGAGGCCCGATGCATGAAATTCGTGTAAGGGTAGGCCCTCGTAGCCCCAGCTGCCTCGGCCCTTACGGTCCCAGCTGCCGCGTGGCCCCGCTCCCCACCCATTGGCTGTTCCAGAAGGTCGTTCCGCTGTCCAGTCTAATTAGCATATTAGCTCTTTATTATATAGGACATGAGGCCCAGTGCATGAAATTCAGGCACTTGGGGGAGGTCTAGCCTGGCCTGCGCCCTCTCACAGTTCTGGAGCCCTTGGAGGATGTCCAACTGATGGCTTAGAGGAGCAGCCTAAACCATCAGTTGGACATCCGTAGTGCTGCCACAGAGGTGGGAAAGGTTTCCGCCACCACCGAGCTCAACAGCCATGAGCCCGGCTTCTGGCTGAGCGGTGCTCTCCCTGTGGGAGCACACTGACCACCAGGGGGCAGCTCCTGCATTGAGCGTCTACCCCTGGTGGTCAGTGTGCATCATAGCGACCGGTCGTTCCACTGTTTGGTTGATTTACATATTAGCCTTTTATCATAGGATAGTTTGGCCTAGTGCTGGAACAAGTCCTGACCTCTCTGTAGATTAGATTTCGATATTCGGATTTTATGGTCATTATGCAGTTTGCCGTTGGTTCGTTCCTTGTTGCCACTTGGTGCTTCTCTTGGAGACTGGAATGCTTCTTGCTCTGGGGTGTTCTCTCAGGTTCCACTAGGCTAAACTGGTCACTCTTCTGCATCTTTGTAACTTGTTACTGTAATGTGATGCTATGGCACCAAAAAATGTCAAAATCAGGGGCCTGCAGTTTAAGACCGGATTTTGCGACCTGCTTACTGTCTTGGCTAGTCATTTAACACACTGACCCTCACTTTCCTCATCTACCAAATGGAGGTGATAATGCCCACTTTCCTCAGCTGAAGAATTAAATAGACAATATATGAGACTGCTCTAATTATCCATAATACGTGGGCAACAGTAATATGTTTGATTTGAAAGGATGACCTTCTTCGTGTGCTTTTAAACCTCATTCTGCTTAGAATTTAGTTTTATGCCAAAAGCGAATTCTGTCTCTATAGTTTATGAACAGTGATCAAACGCCTGCGTGTACAAATCTAGAAAGTGCATGTTTGAATTCAACTTCATTTGTCCTGATCTCTGTGTTGAATCAATGGCTGTTCCAGGAAAGAACAACTGTGAATGCTTTTTTGTAGAGTCTGCCTCCTCGTGCAGGATGCCTACGGAATGTTCGGCGAAGTGCACTCAGAGGGCACCATCTTTAAGGACAGACGGTTGGAGGGGCAGTCCTGCCGCCTGGCGGGCATGAAGGTGCTGCAGAAGGCCATCCGAGGAAGGTGAGGACGCACTGGAACAGCATCCAGCTTGCCACAATGACTGGTTCTTTTATTCGTATTTTATCTCTAATTTTATTTTTAAAGACAATAAACTCTAGGACAGTGGTTCTCAACCTTCCTAATGCCACGACCCTTTAATACAGTCCCTCATGTTGTGGTGACCCCCAATTTCATTGTTACAAATTGAACATAATTAAAGCATAGTGATTAATCACAAAAACAATATGTAATTATATATGTGTTTTCCGATGGTCTTAGGCGACCCCTGTGAAAGGGTCGTTTGACCCCCAAAAGGGTCGTGACCCACAGGTTGAGAACTGCTGCTCTAGGATCTTGGAATTTGCCTGTAAAACAAGACAGAGGTTGAGTGGAACCTATGAAGTACCTGCGGGGAAAATGGTAATGACAGCAAGAACAGATATGCAGGTGTAGCAATTCATAATTTTGTGAAGATTAAGAAGATTTAGAAATGTTAAGTATGTGTATTTAAAAAAAATTTTTTTTAATTTTTTTTTAAGTATGTGTATTTTAATTCTAAAGATTTTTCGTATGTTGTCCTAGCTCTAACAAGTCAGCTTTATATGAGTCTGTTTATGAAATGAAATTTTGTGAAGAGGCATCTTAACAGCTTTAAGTTAAACTCTTAAGTTGTCACATAATTTGCTCCCATAGTAAGAAAGTTTTGTTATCCTCCAAGGTTCAAGGTTCACCCTGAAAGGTGGTTTTGGATAGGCAGAGGTGGAATGGTACATAAAGCTGGCCCAGACTGTGCTCCCACATCTCCAATTACCTTCTTAGTCCATGGTTTCGGGAAGAGGAGAAATGTTTTTAATGGAACTATTCAGGCATATAGAGAATTAGTGTAAACCCTGAAGTGGGTTTTCTCAATCTTATTGTGTAACCTCTCTTTCCTCAAATAGTGTCTTATTTTAACTCTATTTTTGTTAACGTTGTGTTTAATTATGGTGACATCTGAGCTTATAGCAGTGTCTGAGGGAGGGAAAAAACATTATGAGTATCTGGTATTCTGATTTTGAAGCAGGTGTGGATAACGTCTTGTAGTGGTTTGTATAATGACCCTTCCAGCCATCGTTCTGAATTGTGAGCATTTACCGAGCAATACGGACTGACCCCTATAGTCAGGCAGCTTTCTCACAGGCCTCAACTCTGTCCCCGCCTTTCATATGCGCTTGCGGATGACTGATGGCTCTACCCAAGAGCTTGTTTTTCTGAAAGATGTATATTTTATAGACAGATCTCCTGTAAGCTCTGGCTAGATACAACAATAGTTTATTGATCCATGTAGATTTGTCTTATGATAAATGCTTCTTTTGTTTAGAAAAGGATAGCTGTACTATAATGTAATTGCCGTATAGGTTGGGGCAGGGTGGAAGGGGCGGTGCCCAGATATTTGGAAAGCATGCTAGACGTTGGGTCATGTGAACCTTATGCTTCCTAAGGCTGGACCTCATTTTAGTCCTTGGAATCTCAAGCATCTGAAAAGACTAAGTGTGGTCCTGTTAACAGTTATCACTGCCTTGGCACTGACCTGACATCAACCCCATCAGGGCCATTTAGGAAGTTCTCTTCCTTGGTATGAACTCTGCAGGCAAGCCTTCCACCTGAGCACACAGGGTCACCAGCAGGCTCTCGGGGTGGGACAGCCTTGCCATGGGCAGGTCTCCTGCTCCACTCCGGGAGACGCTCTTTCTGCTGGAGACAGTGGGACATGGCTTCCTGTGGAAGTACCGCAGCCAGGACTGGAACCCAGGGGTCTCTGACTCTGTGAAGTTCATGTTCTTCTATCATGTGTACCTGGTAACATTTAATGGAGTGTTTGTGGGTAACACTGAAAGCTTTACTACTAACTACAACATTGCCATGGGAGACCTTTTTTCCATGGGAAATGCACTGTGTATTTCAAATAATTCATTTACAAACTTTTGAAAGCCATTCCTTTTATAGTTGGTGAGTAAATATCTGATGCCCTTTTTTAACTTGGGATTAATTTCTTTATCTTATATGTTTAACGTTATTTTGGTATGCGGCCATCCAAATATTTTTTTAGATTTTCTTTTCTTTTGGAAGCTATATTGCTTCAAAACAATTTTATTAAATAGTTTTGGAATGCTGGGTGTTATAATTGTGATATTATCCATTGTCAGTCAGTCATCTATCTGTAGCCCAGTAAACACAAATTGTCTGTCTTTCTCCCCCCGCCCCCCAAAGTACTGTATTTCTTAGCAACTCACATAAACTATAACAAAATATACTTCTCATAAACCTAATACACTTACTTCCAAAAACTCAAGCAAAAATTATTAGTTATAATTATATAATTTCAATATCTAATACAGAAAATAACTCTTTGCCAGTCGGAAGATAGTTGTATGTTTAGGCTAATCATGGAGTCTTTTAGATTTTGGCCAGCAGATTTCATCTGGTCTGTGATTATAGTGATGGAAACCACTATTCCACACATTGGGTTTGAAGTGGACTGGTGACCTCAGAGCTGCTCATTCAGACAGAGCTGTTGGACCACTATGCAGGGAGCATTGCTCTGTGACCTGCTGCATTTGGGATGGCTTGCAGAAAAACAGCCATCATATCTTTTGTGTTTCTCTGACATATTTGTGGAGGTGAGTGTTTATACTGACTGGGTAAAATACGAAGAGTCAGAAAAATAGTCTGGGTCTTCAGGAAAAAACTGCCATTTTCCAAACAACCCTGAAGCATGCTTGCTAAGCAGGACGTGGACCTCTGCCTGTGCTTTCCTTCTCTCTAGGGCATCCCCGCTGTTTGTTCAGTGACTTCTCTAAGGTGCACCCCTGACCTTTGCCCTCCCAAGTGGCTGTGCAGCAGTTTAGTAGGTCAGACAAGCTGAAAAGTCACCTTATTTTGGAGTCATTCTGTGTATGAACTTTATCTTTTTATTGCGAATTATTCTTTTCTTTTGCTATGATAAGGCAACAGTGGGGGGGGGGGGCAAATTTCCTGAAATATGTTAATCCTATAGACATGGAAACTATAGCTAGCAAAATTTTTGTGGGGAAGGTAACCTCTTTAAATTCAAAATCCTTGCCAAAACCGGTTTGGCTCAGTGGATAGAGAGTCAGCCTGCGGACTGAAAGGTCCCAGGTTCGATTCCGGTCAAGGGCATGTACCTGGGTTGTGTGCACATCCCCAGTGGGAGATGTGCAGGAGGCAGCTGATCGATGTTTCTCTCTCATCGATGTTTCTAACTCTCTATCTCTCTCCCTTCCTCTCTGTAAAAAATCAATAAAATATATTTTTTAAAAAAAATCCTAGTAGTATATATGTTTCAAATTATTAAACAAAACTACTAATCTCTGTGTCTAAAGCATTAATTTATAGTTATTGTTTTATTTAAAGCTCATGAATGCCCTTTAAGAGTAATGCATCGGAGGGACTCTACTACAGCGCTTAGTCAGGATTCACTGTACACAGAGGGCTCTCCCTGAGGGCTGAGAATGACAAGGAGGCAGTAGATACCATCTTTGGCCTTGAATAGCATCCCCTAGCACAGAAAACTAGATAAGCTCAAGTATTTGAGCAGTTGCTGCTTTAAATGACTAGATTTTAACTGGCTCATCTCAGAAGATTTCATGAAAGAAGTGAGTGAGAACAAATGCCTTAAACATGTCCATCTGGCAGGAGACACTTTCTTCAAACTGGTGAAATGTTACCTTTGGAGACATAAAAGTAGGACTAGGAAAGATATATGCAAAAGAGAAAGAAAGAGGGTTATTGAAACGGCAATTCAGTCATTTATTCTAGAATACTTGGTAGCTCTGGGTGCTGTGCCCCTGGATAGCTACTGCAGCATTGAGCTATATGCTAGATTTGGTGGCTTTATCCTAGACCAGAACATACTGAGGTATAAAGTCAGCTAGATAAAGCCAGTAAAGTCTTAAGTCCTATTAGGGTCATTATGAGTTTTTTTGAGAGAAGAAAAGAGGTAATGAAAATGAAGTTAAGATTATCCTACTATTTTAGCTGTAATAGATTTGACATAAAGGGAGAGATTGGAGCAGGGCTACCAGTTTGGAAACTTCTGCCGCAATTGAAGGAAGAACAAAGAACCAGTGACCAGTGGATTTTGAATGCATGGCTCCTCCGGGGAGCTGCGGTAGGAGCTGTGGCAGATGCCAAGAGTATAAAATAGGCCACTTCCTCCAAGAGCTCATAGACCAGCAGGAGAGCCCAGGAGGAAACCCAGAAAGACACCAACTGGCAAGTGCCTCATACAAAGAACTGTGGGCAGGTGGCCACCTTTAAGAGAGGTTTAGAGGGCGGGTTAAGATTTAGGAACCCTGCAGAGAACTGGAAAGGCCTGGGACTAGGACTAGAAAGAGGAAGGGAGGAAGGACAGCCTCTATTGTCTAAACATCCATTTGCCTCTCTTAAGAAAGTATTAAGTTAAGATAGCACTGGTGTCTGGTCAGTTTTAATGATCGAGTAAGGGGTTGGGCACTTGGGAGGAGGTTACTTTCTAGAGCAGTGGTTCTCAACCTTCCTAATGCCGTGACCCTTTAATATAGTTCCTCATGTTGTGGTGACCCCCAGCCATAAAATTATTTTCGTTGCTACTTCATAACTGTAATTTTGCAACTGTAATGAATCGTAATGTAATTATATATGTGTTTTCCGATGGTCTTAGGCGACCCCTGTGAAAGGGTCCTTTGACCCCCAAAGGGGTCGCGACCCACAGGTTGAGAACCGCTGTTTTAGAGATTGATCCAATAAATAGTTATTGTTTAAATATCAGCTTTCGTTTTCAAGGTAACCCATGAAATACTGATAAATTTTATACTAGAAGCCAAGCTTAGTCAACATGCCCAAACACTAACCCAATGGTCAGGGAATAAAAGTCCCTTAGACGTCCTCCTCCCAGTCCCCAACCACTGTACTTGTGGCCTTTGCATGACGTAGACAATCAATCAATAAATATTGACGTCAATGAGAATGACTAGTGGCCAGTATTTCAGCCTGGCCTGCCAATTATTAATTAGGCTCTTGAGGGCAGGAGCTGTTTCTTGCTCACCATCGTATTTCTTGTTTGCAGACTCTGTTCTCACCCTCTTCCAGAAGTGGGCCTGAAACAGAGATGAGGGTGATTGATTACCTAAGAGTCACACAGCTGGCTAGGGTTCAAGCTCTGGTGTGACTCTGGGCTGCGGGTTCAGTCTCCTGTGGAGACTCACCTTCGCTTCAGCTGCGTGTGACCCCGAGTGCACAGAAGTGCAGTAGAAGGGAATCGTTAGGAATTGTTCAACGCAAGTTGACGGGGCTGGGTCAGGGTTATCATTTCACATGCTCCTTTAACAGGAAATACATAGTGGTGAGGCTCTCCTTGAGTAAAGAACTTCAGTAGTAAGTTCCTTTCTTTTGTTTTTCTCAAAAGACCAGCCTTTCAAAGAGCCACACACTTCCCTTGGAGTTTGAAGTACAGAATCTCTTTGCTCATTGATCTGGTTGGAAACCCTCTTTTATAGCATGGTGCTTCTTTAGGGGAACTGCCTTTTGCCTCATTGCACATCCTTGGTTTCAAGATTTAGTACATTCTCTTTCAGTGACATTTTATTCTCCTTGCAGAAAATTGGGTGAACCCACCAGAAACAATTTTATGATTTGAAATCATAAAGGAATTCTTAAGAATGTCAATTTTAATTCAAGCCCTTAATCAGTTAGTAAGTACAGGTAGTTTGTGAGCAGGAAAGGTTTCACAGCAGGAGTTCTTTGGAGTTTAGGAGATGGGTGCCTGTGGGGGAAGAAGGAGAAGGAGATGGGGAATAGGATGGTGGGGGCGGGGGGGAGTGCTCCCCAGAGGGAGAGTGCATGCTGGGTCCTTTGTTTTGAGGCTTGCATCTCTCTTTTGCAGGCAGGAATCTTAGAGGAGGGTTTCAGCAGAACATTCATCAGCTTTTCTAGGTGTGCTCTTTCTGGGTCGTGGTCTCTACTGATTGGTCAGCGTCATGGTGGGGAGGGGGTCCTTACTCATTGCAGCTGATCCTGTCATTGCCCGCCCGTTTTAGCTGCTTTTCTGGGCCTGGAGCTGAAATACAACTGAGGCCTACCTAGATGTTATCTCTAAGGAGGTGACCTGTGTCTGCTGTAAATTGCTTGGCCAGTTGGTTTACCTGTCTGTCTGTCTCAGTTTCCCTATTCCACTTGTCCTGGCTTACTGGCTTATCTCACTTTAACAGTAGAGTTTTGGGGGGGTTTCGGTCTCTTTAACAATTGTACATAGAAACAAACAACAGTAAAAGAGTACATGAAGTAGATTAGAAATGGCGGCAGAGTAAGTGGATGCTGCATGGACATGCTTCCAGGACCAAACTGGAATTACAACTAAAATACAGAAAAGCTCTTGAATACTCAATGGAAGACTCATTGGAGAGAACCCTGATAACCGAGGACCGAAAGTGGAGATGGCATAGAGACTGGTTAGGAGGGTCTGAGGCACGAAAGGGCTGGCCAGGCTCCCACAGACAGCAACTGACGTTCCAGAGAGATATCTCAGCTGGGGAGGCGGGAGGGGGGTGGGGCGCAGGGCGGGTTGCCACTGAGATCTCTGGGGTCTAATTCCCAAGCTGGGCCCCCAGTAGAGAGCACCAGGACTGAGAAGGGTACCCATATAACATCTGGATGTGAAAAGCAGTGGGGTTGCTGTCTGCCAGGGAGACATGGCTGGAAGCTGGCACCCACTTAAAGGGCCAATGCACAAACTTCCCTGTGCAGCCACTCACCCTGTGCTCCAGCAGAAGGAGGGCAGAGTGGACTGGAGCTGTGTGAGCCAAAGCCAGGATCGGGGGCTCTGGGGTTAGAGCTCAGAAGGCAGACACCCCAGTTTCCTGTGGTGAGTCATTCTCTCACACTTCGGAAGTCATCTTTCTTACACAGACATTTGCTATACAGATGGCTTTGCTTGGGGGGGGAAGACAGTTGACCCACCCTATTGGAAAACACCTTAATGTGGAGTTGCTAAGGCCCATTAAGAGACAGAGAATAACAATTACCCTCCAGGCAGAAGCAATTGCCCCATCCTATTGAAAAAAACTCTGACCACACCTGTGAACAGTTGCCTGAGGGCTATTCAAGCCTAAATCCAATCAGTCTGCAAGCAGAGACGGTCTCTGGAGGCTGTAAGTCTTTGCCTGATCTCATTAGTCAGAAACAGCGTTTGACACTGTTCTGCTCTAGAGATTGAGAGGCATAGCAGATCTACCTAAATCATAGTCACAAACCAAACAGGCAGCCAAAATGAGAAGACAAAAAACAACCCCCCAATGAAAGAACAAGAGAATTCTCCAGAAGAAGAGATAAATGAAATGGAGATAAGAAGTTTATCTAATATAGAATTCAGAATAATGTTGGTAAAGATGCTCAACAGCATGAGTAAAGTAAACTACGAAGACAGAAGTAAAGAACGACATAGCACAAACAAAGAACACATTGTAAGGAATACACAGCAGATTAGGGGAAGCCAAGGATGGAATTAGTGAATTAGAAGATAGGGTAGAAAAAAATCACTCAATCCTAGATGCACAGAAGCAGTGGAGGAGAGCTTGCTTAAGACAAAGATGAACCTTTCACTAAAAAGTTATATGCCTGGGGCAGGATACCCACCATGACCTTCCCAGTTAGGAATTTATGACCAGATCACCCTCTGGGGTTGCTTTCCATTGAACCCCTTATTTTTCTGTCCACAACACGATTGAAGTATCTCCTTGTAAGTCCTTCCAATAAAATAATGGGTTCTAATCATCTAGATTGCGACTTTTTCACGTAGGGCATTTTGGAAGGTAAAATAAGTTCTATGAAATTTTTCTTTGGAATAATTACATTTTAAGAGAATGGAGTCTTGCCGAAGCCGGTTTGGCTCAATGGATAGAGCGTCGGCCTGCGGACTGAAGGGTCCCAGGTTCAATTCCGGTCAAGGGCATGTACCTGGGTTGCGGGCACATCCCCAGTGGGGAGATGTGCAGGAGGCAGCTGGTCGATGTTTCTCTTTCATCGATGTTTCTAACTCTCTATCCCTCTCCCTTCTTCTCTGTAAAAAATCAATAAAAATATATTTAAAAAAAAAAAAAAAAAAAGAGAATGGAGTCTATTTTCCTACTTATTGTTTGCTTAATCCATTTATTTTTTAGTGTTTTTGTTGTTACTGTGAACTGACAGTTACTTATATTAGTGATTCTAATAAAAGATTAATAGAGATCATAATTTTTATTTTTATTTTAGAGGAAAGGTATTTTTTGAAATTTGAGGTCTTCGTCCCAAATCACACAAATCATGATTATAATGTATAGTTCAAGACTTCAACTGCTTATTCAATTCCATACATATTTGGTTGATTAGCTTCAGATCTGCTTACTGGTAAATGAGATCAACTGGGGCACCAAGGAAAACAGGAAAATGCAAAAGAAGTTAAGTGGGTGGAGCTACCATTTATCAAATGCCAGACACCATGCTGGGTGTACATGTGTGTAATCCTCAAAATAACCTCTCAAGGCAAATACTGTTTCATTCATTTCACAGATGAAGAACTAAAGCTCATCAGCAGTAAATATTTTACTCTAAACCCACTTTTAAATGGCTCTAAAGCAAATTCTGCTTCTATTATGCCATCGTGAAGCATAGTCTACCTTGACTGTATGTGAGGCGGGGTTGGGAGGTTTGGCGTAGGTGGTTCATGCCCAGTGCCTGATTAAGAAATAAGCCCTACCCCTTCCTTTCTGTCAGTCTGTGTGACTGGGACAGCATGGGGGCGGGGGAAGGCATGAGAACCTCCCCACTGTGGGCTGCTGCTCCAATGAGACGTATGCTCAGAAATGCCGGGTTCAGAACTGGGTGCCACCCTGGCTTCCTGCCCAGGTAGTGGGTGGGAAAGGTCTTCCCGTCACCATGGCTTTCTCCCTGAAGACATCCAGTTAGCCGTGCAGGTTGATTTGTTATTTAGGTTGGAGCCAGTCACTAAGTAAAGGGTGTTTTGTGGTTTATTCTTCATTATTTGACATGCCAATGTAATTTATTGAGATAGGACTAACCAGTTCAGTCTTTGAAAAAGTATATATAGGGAGGCTTCTTGATATGTAAATCTACACTAATAAAAGAGAAACATGGTAATTAGCGTACGACCACTACCCTTCCCATTGGCTAATCAGCATATCCTTATGCAAATTAACTGTCAGCCAAGATGGCGGCCGGCAGCCAGGCACTGAAGCGAGCATGAGGCTTGCTGCAGTGACTGCGGACTCCAATGTTCCCCGCCTCACTTGCCGGCCTCTGAGCTACAACTCTAAGCAACTATGTACTATGTTGCAAATAAGAAGATAAACAAAACCCCAGAAACCGGCTTTCATTCAGCCGGGCTTCAGCAACATTGTATGATGTTTTCAGTGGCGAGGCCTCAGAGCTAAAGCTGGCCCAGAGTAAAAAAAAAGAAAAGAAGACAAGGAGCGGTTGGGAGCTTCAGTCACTCACCACCCGGAAAACAGTCCTCAGCCCCTCACCCAGACTAGCCTGGCACCCCAGTGGGGACCCCCACCCTGATCCAGGACACCCTTCAGGGCATAAAAGCCGCCCCCACCCGTGCACCAGGCCTCTATCCTATATAGTAAAAGGGTAATATGCCTCCCGGCACCGGGATCAGCGTGACAGGGGGCAGCGCCCAAACCCCCTGATCGCCCTGCGGCTCTGTGTGTGACAGGGGGCAGGGCCACAACCTCCCTATCCGCCCTGCTCTGTTCCTGACAGGGGAAGGCACCCCAACCCCCTGATCAGCCCTGCTCTGTGCCTGATAGGGGGGAGCTCCCCAATCCCCTGATCGCCCTGAGGCTCTGTGTGTGACAGAGGGCAGGGCCACAACCTCCCTATCTGCCCTGCTCTGTGCCTGATACGGGGGAGCTCCCCAATCCCCTGATTGCCCTGCGGCTCTGTGTGTGACAGGGTGCAGCGCCCCAACCCCCCCACCCCCACAGGCCCTGCTCTGTGTGTGACAGGGTAGAGCCATAACCTCCCCATTGGCCCTGCCCTGAGTGTGACAGGGTGCAGCGCCCCAACCCCCTTATGCGCCCTGCTCTGTGTGTGACGGGGGGCGGTGCCCCAACTCCCCTATCGGCCCTACTCTGTGAGTGACAGGGGGGAGCTCCTCAACCCCCTGATCGGCCCTGCTCTGTGCGTGACAGGGGGTGGCGCCGCAACCTCCCCATCGACCCTGCCTTGAGTGTGACAGGGGGCGGTGCCCCAACCCCCCAATCGGCCCTACCCTGAGCGTGACTGAGGGTGGCATCACAACCTCCCGATCCGCCCTGCTCTGTGCATGACGGGGCAGCATCCCAACTCCCCAGTCGGCCCTGCTCTGAGCCTGACCAGGGGCTGCACCTAGGGATTGGGCCTGCCCTCTGCCACCCAGAAGCAGGCCTAAGCCAGCAGGTCGTTATCTCCCGAGGGGTCCCAGGCTGCGAGAGGGCACAGGCCGGGCTGGGGGACCCCCCCCCCCCCCCCCAGTGCACAAATTTTTGTGCACTGGGCCTCTAGTTTGTAATAGTAGAATATATTGTAAGGAGGCAAGTTTTTTTGTTTTGTTTTTTAAGTATCACAGCATACTTATACTGATGTTTGGTAAACATTTGAATTGCTCCTTCTCGGACAACATGGTGCTGTCCACATTGCTCTTGAGAGTGTAAAGACCAGAACTATGCGTGGTGAATGGACACCACATTTTACAGAAAACACAGTGTTTCCAAGGGGGTCTGGGAGGAATTGCAAAGCCCACATCTTTAGTAAGGATAGGAACTTGTTTGCCTGGGGCAACAGAGAAAAAATAAATATCATCAATGGCAACAGACCTTTGACCTCCCAAAGGCAGTTTGCCTTGAGTTCTTGCCAAAAACCACTGTCCTACCAAAGTGGCAGTCATGCACTGCTTCAAAGATGTCACAGTGGGGAAGCCAGCCTACAGCTTGATGATGGAAAATGAGACGTTTAAAATCTTTCATCCAGAAAAAAATGCAAAATTGGTATCCATCCCAGTCAAAAGTTGAAACTGTTTCTGCCCAAAATGTTAACAGTGAAGTTCACTTCTTCGAAAACAACAATTTCAACACAATTGCAAATAAATTGCATTTACAAAAAATGGATTTTGTGTTATTACCTGGACCATACAAGGTGGTTGTCATGTTGGGGGTAAGGGTACATCTTCGTTTGTTACATCCTATCAGTAGGCTAACTTTGGTGGACCTCGTGCAGCTTCAGCCATAAAGGCTTCTCTAAGGTGGATGAGGGTGCAGTGCTGTGGCGTAGAAAGGCTGCTGCTGAGTAGGCGCAAGCATAGGGAGCTGCCTGTGCTGAGGACCAAAGGCCGAGATACATTGAAACAAATGCAGAATGTGCTGCAGTGCGGTTACCAGAAGCGGCCTCATTGGTGATGTAGCTTGGAATTCTGGTTGTGCTGAGTTTTGTGCTGCTTGGGGTCTTACGCCTGCCAAAGCAACAACCTTCAACTTGAAATGGGATCCTGTGTCTGACTTCAGAACTCTTCCTCAGAATGCAGCCGACTCTAGTCCTCCTGGACGTAGGTTAGTGTCCCTGGGTGTGGGAATCTGACCAGACAGATGGAAGTGTGGGATGTTAAAAACTACAAATTTATTTCTAAACCTGCGGCCTCTGATTCTACATATTTTGCTTGGTTCCCAGGCAGTAAGCATATTTTAACAATCACTTTCGCTCCCAGGTTATGTGTTAATAATGGGTACATTTTTGGTGCATTATACTGGCTCTGTCTTGCACAAGTGTTATGTGCCATCAAATGCAAAATTATGGCAGGTTTCTTGGCAGTCATTTTTAGATGGAGTATTACCAGCACAAAAAGGAACTTACCAAATAGTTCCAAGTGATGTACCCAGGACAGAACCAAAAGCTGCAACAACGTGCAGACCCCCAGCTTTAAGAAGTAAACCAGTCGCCAATTCCTAACTTGCGTGAGGAGGAACCCTTTCAGAATATGAAACCACAACCAGGAAATGATAAGCCTTATCAAAAACAGCCCTTAAAAATCAAAGGAAGCCTGAAGCTAAGAGAGCTGCAAAGCAGGAAGCAAGAAGTGACACGAGTACAGATTTGGCGCCTCTTCCTGCCCCTGTTCCTGCAGACCTCAGCACACAATACTCCCAGTCACCTTCTGGGGAACCCGAGATAGACCCAAAATCAGGAGCTTAAAGAGGAAACAAAAACAATCAATCGACTGAAAGAACAAGTAGAAGCTGGAAAACAGCTAAAAAAAATCAGTTGGAGAAAATTCAAAAAGAAAAAGCCCTTCTCCAGGGGCTGGAAGATTTGGAATTGGGTGTTTAAAGATCAACAGAAAGCAAGTTAGTTACCAGAAAGCACTGCAAACACATCTGTTAAGTTTGTTGCTGTATGTGGAATATCGTCTGCCCACATTTAATTTTCATCTCTAATTTTAACCATTTGCCCAAGGTTCTGCGTATGTGTGAAATTATTTCATAATGCTTATTGATTTGATTTTTGCATCCTGCATTCTAGATCATATCAATATCTACACTAATAAAAGAGAAACATGATAATTAGCGTACGACCGCTACCCTTCCCATTGGCTAATCAGCATATCCTTATGCAAATTAACTGTCAGCCAAGATGGCGGCCGGCAGCCATGCACTGAAGCGAACAGGGAGGCTTGCTTGCTCCAGTGATGGCGGACTCCAACGTTCCCGCCTGTCTTGCCAGCCCCTCAGCTGCAACTCTAAGCAACTATGTTGCAAATATAGGAGCTAAACAAAACCCTAGAAACCGGCTTTCAGTCAGCCAGGCTTCAGCCAGCTGGACCGCAACATTGTATCAAATACAGAAGGTAAAGGCCAGAAACCTGCTTTCAGCAGCGAGGCCTCAGAGCTAAAGTTGGCACAGAATAGAAAAAAAGAAAAAAGAAAAAAAGGAGCAGTTGGGAGCTTCAGTCACCCGCCAGCCTGAAAACGGCCCTCAGCCCCTCTTCCAGACTGGCCAGGCACCCCAGTGGGGACCCCCACCCTGATCCAGGACACCCTTCAGGGCAAACCAGCCAGCCCCCAAAGGGTAATATGCCCCCCAGCACCGGGATCAGCATGACAGGGGACAGCGCCCAAAGCCCCTGATTGCCCTGCTGCTCTGTGTGTGACAGGGGGCGGGGCCACAACCTCCCTATCTGCCCTGCTCTGTTCATGACAGGGGAAGGCACCCCAACCCCCTGATCAGCCCTGCTGTGCCTGATAGGGGGGAGCTCCCCAAACCCCTGATCACCCTGCGGCTGTGTGTGTGACAGGGTGCGGCGCCCCAACCCCCTGATCGGCCCTGCTCTGTGTGTGACTGGGTGCGGCGCCCCAACCCCCCACGGGCCCTGCTCTGTGTGTGACGGGGTAGAGCCATAACCTCCCCATCGGCCCTGCCCTGAGTGTGACAGGGTGCAGCGCCACAACCCCCCTCCACGGGCCTTGCTCTGGGTGTAACGGGGTAGCGCCATAACCTCCCCATTGGCCCTGCCCTGAGTGTGACAGGGTGCAGCGCCCCAACCCCCTTATGCGCCCTGCTCTGTGTGTGACAGGGGGAGGTGCCCCAACTCCCCTATCGGCCCTACTCTGTGAGTGACAGGGGGGAGCTCCTCAACCCCCTGATGGGCCCTGCTCTGTGTGTGACAGGGGGGAGCTCCCCAACGCCCTGATTGACCCTGCTCTGTGTGTGACAGGGTACGGAGCCCCAACCCCCCTGATGGGCCCTGCTCTGTGAGTGACAGGGGGCAGCGCCCCAACCCCCTGATCGGCCCTGCGCTGTGAGTGACAGGGGGCAGCGCCCCAACCCCCTGATTGGCCCTGCTCTGTGCGTGACAGAAGGTGGCGCCGCAACCTCCCCATCAACCCTGCCTTGAGTGTGACAGGGGGCGGTGCCCCAACCCCCCAATCGGCCCTACCCTGAGCGTGACTGAGGGTGGCATCGCAACCTCCCGATTCGCCCTGCTCTGTGCATGACAGGGGGCGGCGCTCCAACTCCCCAATCGGCCCTGCTCTGAGCCTGACCAGGGGCTACACCTAGGGATTGGGCCTGCCCTCTGCCAGCAGGTCGTTATCTCCCGAGGGGTCCCAGACTGGGAGAGGGCACAGGCCAGGCTGGGGGGCCCCCCCTTCCCCCCCGAGTGCACAAATTTTTGTGCACCGGGCCTCTAGTATGATTATAAAAACACACGTGAATTGTCTAGCTAAGATGGAAAGGCAAATGTCTTTTTTTTAAGTAGGGGACGGTATTTGCCATATAAATGAATAGAGACATTTTACATTAATAAAAAGCTGTTTCACAATATATATTCTGTTGTTTTGCAATATCTTGCATCATCACAATAGAAGATTTAAGTCTGAAATCGTTTCTCGAAATGCAGCCGTCAGTCAGGACAGCCTGCTCTGGAAACTCCTCATCTTGACGCTCGCTCGGGTGAGGGGTGTGTCTCTCCTAGTATTCTAACCCGCGTTCTCCCTGCTTCCACAAACTCTGTGAGCACTCCGTCTCTTGGTCTCTGCGAAGAGCTCTCGTGCAGGGCCAGCCTGTCCAGAGCCAGACCTCACTCCCATGGGTCAACAGAGGCGGCTCAGTCAGCAGCCTCCTGCCCCCCTCACCCCCGGGCATGGGGGCACCCAGGAGGGACATGGGCCTGGTGCCCACATGACTTAGGAAAAGGAAGGAGGCGCAGGCATCCCGGAAGAAAGGTGCTGAGCATTGCCTGGCTTTTCCCGGCCTCTCTGCACCTTTCTCCCAGCCTTCGCACTGCCTGCTGGGTCCTGGGGTAGCTTTCCAGGAAAGACGACAGCATTGCTATTTGATTTTAAAGTCCCCAGCGTTTTGTTTCCCGGAAGCTTTTGAGGTGCATTTGGGGGAGAGCTGCGAGGAAAGGGAAGAAAGATGATGTTTGTAGCAAAGTCGTTGAGCAGAGCTGAGGAAAGATCAGGGTTAGATATCTCCTTGCTGGAAACCACTGTCATTTCTTTTAAGAACAACTTTACTGAGATGTAATTTACATCCCATAAAATTTGCCCTTTTAAAAGTATACAACTCATTGGTTTTATTCATGAAGTTGTGCAACCATCATCACCATCTGATTCCAGAACACTTTTATGACCCCATAAAGAAACCCCCTACCCATTAGCCCCTGACAAACACAGCTCTGCTTTCTGGCTCATGGGTCTGAGTATACTAAACATTTCACGTATAGAAAAACATACAGCCTGCGGCTTTCTGTGCTTGGCTTCTTTCACTTAGCGTCGTTTTCGGGGTTCTTCCGTGCTGTGGCATGTCAGTATTTCCTTCCTCTTTATGGCTGCCTGACACTCCGTTACACCCGATTCACTTATCCGTTCACGGGTGGTAGACATTCGGCTTGTTTGCGCTCTCTGATTATCATGAGTAATTCTGCTGTGAACAGTCATATACAGGTTTTGTATGGACCGTAACTTCTTCGTTTTCTTGGGTGGCATTGCTGGGTTTCTGCCAAACTTTTCCAAAGTGACTGCCCCATTTGCCACCTCACCAGCATAATACATTTTAATCATTGGTTACCTAATCCTGTTAGGGTCTCATGGTTTCCATGTCTCCTATTCATTTGCTAATGATCTCCTAGGACTGTGGTCTCAAGCCACATGTGGCTCTTTGGCCCCTTAGTGTGGCTCTTCCTAAGCCTTAGGAGTACCCTAATTAAGTTAATAACAATGTACCTACCTATATAGTTTAAGTTTAAGAGATTTGGCTCTCAAAAGAAATGTCAGTTGTTGTACTGTTGATATTTGGCTCTGCTGACTAATGAGCTTGCCGACCACTGCCCTAGGGCATTCGGTGATGCCTACTCTGGCAGACCAAAATGCATTTCAGTATTAAGGCAAATGTTTGTTTAATTCATTCAGGGTTGTCTCTTGTGTATATGAGGGTGACATAAAGGTTTAAAAGGATAAGCTACCTGCTGGAAAACATTCTTTTTTCTTCTTAAATTATGTCTAACCATATTTTCACCTAGTAGCATAATATCTGATACTAGATTAATTAAGTGAACAAGTGAGATTAGGCGAAATACATTTTGTTAGAAGCCATGGGTTTCCTAAAAGAAAAATCAAGGCTTATGAAAAATTCTCAAATGGAAACATGGAGGGACAGCCTGCCGTGTCTGACAGGTGCCAGTGTGGTGTGGCCTTCACTGAGCGCAGGCGCGAGACTGGGAAGGAGTCGGTGGCCCTGTGAGCACAGGCCACACCCTGCACCCTTCCTCCCGGGGTTCGGCACCACAGGCACCAGACTCTCCATGGAGCAGCCACAGAGCCTGCTCTCAAGAGGCTGGCCTTCTTGTGAGAACAACAGCGACGGTAGCCAGGCACGCTGACTGGGGGCTTCTAGGTCAGCAGCAGCTACGTCAGACGGCCAGCACAGACCTTCTCTTCAACCCCCAGACTTAGCCTGTGGTCCTGCAGGGATGCAGTCCCACACGTGCGCATCTCACGGTTCCGAGTGGATTCCAAGACAGTGCTGTGAGCTAGCCCTCCCCCGGCCCCACCCCAGCAGCAGGCTGACCTCATGAATAAAGCGCCTAGGAAATGGTGAAAGCACTGTCACCCTGACGATACTTGACATCCCTCCGAGGAGAAAAGACTGGGAAAGTGAGGTGGTAAATCCTTTACACTGCATTCATTTTGCATCTAGATGTGTAGCAGTGGCTTAATATTTCCTTCTTCTCTTTGAGCGTTTTCACCTTTTGCCAAATAAAAGTCCTGATGAGAAAGGTGAACTGTGCCCTGTGACTTACACTCTCGCCTTTCTTTCAAGAGAGGGGCTAGATTAGTGCAGGCTCCTGCCCCCTGTCACATAATAACTCATTCTATTCCTGTTGGCTTTTCTCTCTTCTTTAGTTACTTTTAAACTTTTCTATGATTTCTTTGACTCTCTAGTTTCACTTTTTTTCTCTCCAGACCTCCCCTCTGCCTAATGGAGAAACAGTTTGGGGATGAGACCATTGTCCCCAAGCACATCTGCAAACCCCCTCCCAGCCCCCCCTTTCCAGCACCACCGTTTCAGGGCAAACCCAGGGCTCAGGCCGGAGGGTGTGCCCAGCTGCCCTGCAGCCCAGCTCCCCAGGGCTCCCCATCACCATTCTCACTTTCAGGCCCCCCAGGATGGTGCAGTGCCCCAGTAGGAAGCAAGAGGCCACTGTAACGCGGATGATGTTGTCTTGAGAAAGTCTTAAAGTGTCGCCAGGTCCTGGTGGGGTGGTTTGGTCTGGAGTTGGCTTCAGCCTGTTGCTCCAGGTAGTAGCCCCTAGAACCGCTGTGCTGTCCAGTGCCGTGGTGTGTGCGTGGCGTGTACATGGCATGTGCGTGGCATGGACACTTCCTAGGGAAGGTGGGGACACTGCAGAGCAGTGAGCCAACCTTGCCATGGCAGCGGAGGGCTCTGAAGAAATACTTTCTTTTTATCTCTGAGTTTAAACTACTTTTTGTTGCTGGAAAGTGTAACCTTGAGCAAGTCAGTTAACTTGCTATAATTTTTATTTACACAAATAAAAATGAAACTTAAACATGATACATGTACTATGCTTAAAACAGGCCTTGGCCCATAATAAAGTAATAAAGTAGCTGTTATTATGGATGTCAGTGCCTTCCTATAAAAGAGGATTTTGTGCTTTTCTAGGGTAATTTTGAACACACATAAATATCTTTTTTTTTTTTAATTTTTACTTTTTGATTGATTTTAGAGAGAAAAGAAGGGAGGGAGAGAATGGGGGGGGGGGGGGAGGGAGAGGGAAAGAGAAAGATTGATTTGTTGTTACACTTATTCATGCATTTATTGTTTGATTCTTGTATGTTCCCTGACCAGGGATTAAACCCACAACCTTATCTTTTCGGGACAATGCCCTAACCAACTGGTCCAGGGCTACATAAACGTCTTTCCATTCTTAAATACTTTTTATATAACCATTTCAATGGCTGTATATTACATTGTGCCAATGTATAATTTTTTAAAAATCTTTATTGTTGAAAGTATTACATAGGTCCTTCTTTTCCCCCCATTATCCTCTTCCAGCCCGCTCCCACCCCACCCCCTCAGCCCTCACCACCCCACTCTCTGTGTCTGTGAGTTATGCGTGTACACATAACTTCCCCTGCCTTCCCGCTGAGGTTTGACAGTCTGTTCAATGTTTCTATGTCTCTGGATCTATTTTTGATCATCAGTTTATGTTGTCCATTGAATTCCACTTATGAGTGAGATCATGTGATACTTACCTTTCTCTGACTGGCTTATTTTGCTCAGCATAATACTCTCCAGGTCCATCCATGCTGCTGCAAATGGTAAGAGTTCTTTCTTTTTTATTGCCACATGGTGTTCCATTGTGTAGATGTACCACAGTTTTTTTATCCACTCATCTGCTGATGGGCACTTAGGCTGTTTGCAAATCTTAGTTATTATAAATTGCACTGCTGTGAACATAGGGGTTCATATATTTTTTCTGATGAGTGTTTTGGGTTTCTTAGGATATATTCCTAGAAATGGGATCACTGGGTGAAATGGGAGTTTCATTTTTAATATTTTGAGGAAACTCCATACTGTCTTCCATAGTGGCTGCACCAGTCTGCATTCCCACCAGCAGTGCACGAGTGTTCCTTTTTCTCCACAACCTCACCAGCACTTGTCATTTGTTGATTTGTTGATGATAGCCATTCTGACAGGTGTGAGATGATATCTCATTGGTGTTTTGATTTGCATCTCTCGGATGATTAGTGACTGAGCATGTTTTCATATGTCTCTTGGCCATTTGTATGTCCACTTTAGGGAAGTGTCTATTTAGGTCCTTTGCCCATTTTTTAATTGGATTGCTTGTCTTCCTTTTATTAAGTTCTATGAGTTCCCTATATATTTTGGAGATTAACCCCTTATTAGATGTATCATTAGCAAATATGTTCTCCCATGTAGTGGGCTCTCTTGTTATTTTGCTGATGGTTTCTTTTACAGTGCAGAAGCTTTTTATTTTAATGTAGTCCCATTTGTTTATTTTCTCCTTAGTTTCCATTGTCCTAGGACAGTGGTCGGCAAACTGCGGCTTGCAAGCCACATGCGGCTCTTTGGCCCCTTGAGTGTGGCTCTTCCCCAAAATACCAACTTTTGTGCATGGGCCACAAAGTTTCAATCGCACTGTACATGCGTGCCCGCACATGGTATTTTGTGTAAGAGCCACACTCAAGGGGCCAAAGAGCCGCATGTGTCTTGTGAGTCGCAGTTTGCCGACCACTGTCCTAGGAGATGTATTGGTAAACATATTGCTACAAGAGATGTCTGAGATTTTGATGCCTATGGTTTCTTCTAGGATTTTTACGGTTTCACATCTTACATTTAAGTCTTTCTTTTTAGTTTATTTTTGTGTTTGGTATAAGTTGGTCTAGTTTCATTGTTTTTACATATGCCTGTCCAATTTTCCCAACACCTTTTATTGAACAGACTGTCTCTGCTCCAATGTATACCCTTGCCTTCTTTGTCAAATATTAACTGAGCATAGTGGTATGGGTTGATTTCTGGGTTCTCTGTTCTGTTCCATTGGTCTATATGCCTGTTCTTATGCTAGTTCCTGGCTGTTTTGAACACAATTGCTTTGTAGTACAACTTGATATCTGGTATTGTGATTCCTCCAACTTTGTTCTTCTTTCTCAAGATTCCTGCAGCTATTTGGGATCTCTTTTGGCTCCATATAAATTTTTGGAGTGTTCTAGGTCTTTGAAATATGCCCTTGGTATTTTAATAGTGATTGCATTGAATCTGTAGATTGCTTTGGGTAATGTGGACATTTTAATGATGTTGATTCTACCCATCCATGAACATGGTATATTCTTTCACTTTATACCTTGAACTATCTCTTTTTTCAACGTCCTGTAGTTTTCAGGGTACAGGTCTTTTACCTCCTTGGTTAAGTTTATTTCTAAGTATCTTAATTTTTTTGTTACAGTGGTAAATGGGATAATTTTTTTTTAATATATCTTTATTGATTTCAGAGAGGAAGGGAGAGGGAAAGAGAGATAGAAACATCAATGATGAGGGAGAGGGAGAGAGAGGTAGAAACATCAATAATGAGAGAGAATCATTGATTGCCTGCCTCCTGCATGTCCCCCACTGGGATCAAGCCCACAACTCAGGCATGTGCCTGGGATAATTTTTTAAATTTCTCTTTCTGAGAATTCACTATTGGTACATAAAAATGCCATGGATTTTGGGTTGCTAATTTTGTGTACTGCTACATTGCCAAATTCTTTATTAAATTTAGTAGGTTTTTTATGGAGTCTTTAGGGTTTTCTATGTACAGTATCATGTCATCTGTGAATAAAAGTATCAGAAAACCTGAATAGGCCGATAACTACTGATGAAATTGAAGCAGTAATTAAAAAACTCCCAGCAAACAAAAACCCTGGTCCAGGTGTATTCACAGGGGAGTTTTACCAAATATTCAAAGAACTAACACTTACTCTCCTCAAACTATTCCAAAAAATTCAAGAGGAAGGAAAACTTCCAAAGTCTTTCTATAAGGCCAGCATTATCTTAATTCCAAAATCAGATAATGACACAACAAAGACAGAGAACTACAGGCCAATGAACATAGACACTAAAATCCTCAACAAAATTTTAGCAAATCGGGTCCAGTAATACATTAAAAAGATCATACACAGTGACCAGCTGGGATTTATACCAGGGATGCAAGGCTGGTTTTATTTATTCGCAAACCAATAAATGTAATACATCACCTAAACCTATTGCAAGACAAAAATCACATGATCATATTAATTGATGCAGAAAAAGCTTTGGATAAAATCCAACACCCTTTTTTGATAAAAAAAACAAAAAACAAAAAAAAAACCTTCAGCAAAGTGGGAATAGAGGGATCAGACCTCAACATAATAAAGACCATATATGACAATCCTACAGCCAACATCATACTCAATTGGCAAAAGCTAAAACCATTTGCCCTAAGAACAGGAACAAAACAGGGAGGCCCCCTTCTACCACTCTTGTTCAGCATAGTACTGGAAGTCCTAGCCATAGCGATCAGATAAGAAGAAATCAGAGGCCTCCAAACTGGAAAGGAAGATGTGTGATAATTTAATGACCAGTCTCTGTCCTGTTCTGGTGCAGTCAGTTTGAAGGTCTGTTTGTCTCCGTGTGCCGCTGTCTTTTCCATCTGAATCGCCACTTACCCTGAATGCTGGGCCCTTGGCATTAGGGGTGGTGTCTGCTAAGCAGATCTGTGTATGACCAGCTCCTGGGCCAGGTGCTTAGGAAGTGATGCTTAATGATGAACACCTTTGACAGGTCTCTTCTTTTTCCAGGACAGCAGGGCTCTTCAGTTTGATTGACACTCTGTGGCCTCCAGTGGTGCCTCTAAAAGCACCTGGCCACGGCCAGGCCTGTGAAGAGGTAAGCTCAGCATCTGAGGGAGTCCTCCCCCGGTCGCCACCTGCTCTGTGCCAGGTGCTGCGCCAAGCGCTGCCTCCACAGCCCACAGCCCCGAGAAGCCCAGGGCCAGTGAGCATGAGCCAGGACAGAGAGTCAGACCCACTCACATCCTTGCAAAGCCCAAGCTCCGGTTGCTTTCCTTCCGCGCTTCAGTATATTCTTCTTGAGGTTAATTTGATGGTGTTTTTAAACCACAGTTGTTAGGGTCATCCCATTAGGGTCAAAGTGAGGGTCTTAGCCTCATGCTAAACAAGACACAGAGCACCCCCCTCTCCTTCCAGTCACCAGTAGAACCAACACTCAGTTACCAATTAGAGCAGAAACTCATAAAACCCAATAAATAAAATCCATGGGTATTCGTACAGCCAACAAGTTAGCCAGGAATTTCCATTTTCCTGCCTCATCATATTATTTACGGTAGTTGCTCACAGGCAGAAAAATTGACTGATTAAAATGTGTCCCCTTTTATCTACCCTGAGCATTCTCCACTAGGCTGGCCAGCACTGCTTTGGGCTATAGTTCCCAACGCTGAAAACTGGGGTGGTCTTGTTTGTGTGGTAGCTGACTTCTTAGCAAAGTGCTAAGAATATGACTCTGGACTGTGCTGGACCAGCAAAATTACTGTCAAAAATTCCCATTTCCAATTTTTAAAAAAAGGTGGTACATGTACACAATGGAATACTACTCAGCTATAAAAAGGAAGGAAATCTTACCCTTTGCAACAGCATGGATGGACCTGGAGAGCATTATGCTAAGTGAAATAAGCAGTCAGAGAAGGACAATACTGTGTGATTTCACTCATATGTGGAATCTAATGAACAAAGTAATCTAACAAACAAGATAGAAACAGACTCATTGAGAACAGGCTGACAGCTGTCAGAGGGCAGGGGGGGTGCGGGGCTGGGTGAAGAAGGAGAAGGGATTAAGAAAACAAAAACTCATAGACACAGACAACAGTGTGGTGGTTGCCAGAGGGAAGGAGAGTAGGGGAGGTAGAAGAGGGTTTTGGGGGGATAAATGGTGATGGAAGGAAACTTGACTTGGGGTGGTGAACACACATCACAATATACACATGATGTATTATAGAATTGTGTACCTAAAACCTATATAATTTTGTGTGCCAATGTCACCCCAATACATTCAGTTTAAAAAATGCTCATTTCTAGATTATTTGAGAGAATGTTCTAAATTGTGTTTTAAATATACTTTGAAGAATAAATTTCTAAAGTGAAATCTGAGTCAGTAATAAATTCAAAAGTACAAATTTTTATACTTGGTCCCAGAGATAAACAACATAATCTATTTATTATATAGATATTTTTATCAGCCTTTCAGAGACAGTATTCACCTGTGAATAAAAATGTATAAAGACTACATTTCATATTTGAGTCTTTAACGATGCATTCACGTTCTTCTTCTGCCCTGTTTCAAATAGGCAAACACTCCTCTGCCTCCTCGCTTCTGTTATGTCCTCGCTGCTCACCCCACACTGGGACAGATTGATATCATTGAAGACCCTGTCTCTAAGCTTTACCAGCCCCCAGCCCCTTGCTCCCTACGAGAAATTCTCCAGGTAATGCTTTATTTCTAACAAGGCCTTTAGTTACTTTGTTTTTTAATTTGTGTGCTTTGTGTGATGTTACAAATCTTTTTCGATGCCTTTTCAGACTGGTGATCTTGGTACCCGTTGCAGTTTCTATGCCAGAGTGATTTATCAAAGACCATTGGTAATCTCTCTCTCTCTCTTTTTCCCCTCATAACGTGTTATAAAGCATAAGGTGTTATATAGTTTATTAAAGGATCATTCATCCCCCTTAGAAATTAATGGAGCATCAAGATAGAAAAGCATTTTTGAAATTGAGTTACGCATGCTTGGTGCTGAAGAGGTCATCGCCACTCCTTGAGTAGGTGTGCACTGCTGGCCACTGTGTTAAGTACTGAGGCATAAAAGTCAGGGGTACCTGCCCGGGAAGATTCTCAGCCCGGTGACCATAGTTCCTTTCTGACACATGGGCAGGTTGTAGAAAAGAAAGAGAAGCTGAAACTTCAGTCTTGGAGTGAAAGTAGGAATCTCAGGATTGAGTTCTCGGAACTAACTCTTCAGTATCTGCAAGCTGGACAGTTGCGGGAGCCCTGCAGGCCCTCAGCCGTGGGCAGTTCTCGGGAGGGGCAGCCTAGAGGGGCTCGTTGTCCGCTTCGCAAGTCAGTTAAGAGTAGACAAGTAAAGAGATGCTTTTGGCACATTCAACCCATGATGTACGTTTCACAAGAAACCCCTGCTAGGCCGTGACTAAGAGGAACATGCATCTCAGTCCCCTGAGAGGTAGAGAGCATCCCATTGCTTTTCTCTCTCTGTCCACCCTTCAGTCATGTGACAGTGAATCAGTGCCCCTGAGGAGTAAGATGGCGGCTGCCATCACTCACGCAGCAGTGCTCCTGGTGAGCCGTCCTGCGTCTGGCTCAGCGGCAGGCACAGGCCTCCAGGGAGGACACGGCCTGCTCACCTGATGTCTCTGACTTTGAGTCTGAGGCAGCCGAACCTGGCTGTGCACTCCTCTGCCCAGCATCTGCAGTGCTCACCTGGCACCTGGCGCATTCCTGTTATTCCAGAGCGCATTTAGGTGGTGGGATGTGGCCTCGGGCAGGGCCTCGCTGCGCAGCTGCTGGTTGCTGCAGGCAGAATGCTGTCCTGGGGCAGGAACGTCAGTTTCCTGGCTGCTACCCCATGTGCTCCTGCCCACGGAGCTGGTCTGCCCACAGCCTTGCAGCTGAGACCAGAAGTGGAAGGTAAAGAAGGCAGGGTCAGATGCTCACACCATCGCCAGCTCTCACCCACCCACCCACTGGGAGCCCTAGAGCAGAGAGAGACACACTGCAGGCCATCTGGTCCCTCCTGTTCTGAGTTTTCTGCCAAGAAATAGGCTCCCATCGGCTCACGTACATCCTGCCTGCAAGCAGGCCTTTCAGTGGGTGTGAACCGAGGAATCGCTGGTATGTGGGAAACAGTCAAAGACTCAGAACCCAACCGAGCACTGAACTTCCTCAGTTCACTAAGCTTCTGTCTTTTGCTTTTGTGGGAAAGTGAATCACCAAAACCAACTTCCCTGGAGAGGAATTGAAATGCTAAGTCCTGGGCCCGCTATATGGCTAAGCCGACACATGCTCAGTGACAGCTGACGTAGCATTTGCACAGTGAGTCACTGGGGGACCTGAGCTGTCCGAGGAGACTCCATTGTAGTAACACTGTGCTAGTGGTTCGCTCAGGAAAGGGAAAGGTATTCTTTTGTATTTAACTTTTGTTTTGAATATTCAAAATGTTTAGATTCACAGTAATTATAGATTCACAATAGATTGCAAAGAAGTTTATAAGGATTTCCTATGCACCCTCATGCCATCATCCCATACCCACAGTAACCACAGTATAGTATCACAACCAAGAAACTGACACTGGCACACTCCACAGAGCTGGTTCATATCTCACCCGTCATACATGTATGCACATGTGTATGTACATGTATGCGTACTTTCATGCTGTTTTGTCACATGTGTGGCCTTGCATAACCTCCACCACAATCAATGTTCCTATTATAGCCCCACCCATCCTGTTCCCCATCCCCAGACATCAGTTCTGTTCTCATCATTAAAATTCTGTTACTTTATGATGGTTACATACATAGAAACATGCAGTGTACAGGGACGGGTAAAAGTAGGTTTACAGTTATAATACAAATAAATAATACAATAATTAGTAAATGATTATATAAGAATAAACTCTGCGTTTCGTGGACTCACAGCTATAAACCACTTTGCCCACTCCTATATATTTATATTAGTTTCCTAGGCCTAATGTGCAAAACGCCAAAAAACTAGATGGCTTAAAATAGCAGAAATGTCCCTGGTCAGGTAGCTCAGTTGGTTAGAGTGTCATCCCAATGCACCAAGGTTGTGAGTTCAATCCCTGGTCAAGGCACATACAAGAATCAAGAATGCATAAGTGTAACAACAAATCAGTGTTTCTCTCCCTTCCTCTCTCCTTTCTCAGCTCTCTAAAACCCATAAATTTAAACCAATAAGCCCTGGCCAGGTGGCTCATTTGGTTAGAGCATCACCTCGTGCACCAAGGAGTTGTAGGTTCAATTCCTGGTTAGGGCACATACCTGGGTTGTGGGTTCGATCCCTGGTCTGGGCGCATACAGGAGGCAACCAATCAGTGTTTCTCAATGTTTGTCTCTCATATTGATATTTTTCTTCCTCCCTCTCTCTCTCTCTCTCTCTCTCTCTTTCTCTTCCTCTCTCTCTCTCTCTTTCTCTTCCTCTCTCTCTAAAATCAGTAGAAACATACCTTTGGGTAAGGATTAAATAGTTATGTATAGAAATGTATTGTCTCGTGCCTCAGGAGGCTGGAAGTCTGAAATGAAGGCTTAGCAGGGCCATGTTTCCTCTGGCAGCTCTGGAGGAGATTCCTCCCTTTTCTCTGCCAGCTTCTGCTCTTTGCTGCAATCCTTGGCCTTCCTGGGCTTGTAGATGCATCACTCCGGTCACATGCCATCTTCACCCTATGTGTCATCACAGGTCCTTCCCTCTGTGTCCAAATTTGCCCCCTCCTTTTTTAGTATTCTTTTTTTTAATTGTTGTTGGTATTATGTCCACCATTTCTCCCTTTTTGCCCCCTTCCACTTAATCCCTGCTTAGGAAACGTGCATCTAGCAGGACGGGAGAATGTGTGCGTGCTAAATGTAAGACAGTGTGGTCATTAGCATCGTAGGTGTACAAACATGGGGTCAGGAGGCAGAGTACAACGAGCTCTTCCTGAGCAGGTCAGAGGACACGGAGAGCGGTGCCGGGAGAGGGCAGATGGGATCAGAGCTAAGGTGCCCTTTACAGGTGCCCGGTTGGGGCTCACAGGGCACAGCCATGTCAATGGACCAGAACATGACAAGTCCTGGATGTTTTTAAATATGTTGAAGTGATGTTAATGTAAACATGTAATAATGTTCATATAAATGATGTTCATGTCAAGAACAGTCATCTAACATTGCTTTAAAAATTACTTTGATGTCAGAGTAGCTATCAAGTTCATAGTCTTGACTGTGTCTCGTAGCTAAGCAGTTTGCTTCTTCTGGAGCAAAGGGAGATCTGGCTGACAGTGACCGACGTCACCCTGCAAGTGCAGGATGAAAACCCCTCTGGCTTCCCCAGAACCCTGCCGGTCTGCGTGACCTCCTCGTGTGTGCTGGGCCAGGAGGTCCTGGAAGAACTCGCCAAGGCTGCCCCCCACAGCTTCTTCTTCAGAGACGCTCTCCGAGACCAGGGTGAGCTTTCTTCCTGACGGCTGTGAGCCAGTGGTGCTGTGCAGATTCCAGACCTTGGCTTTGGGCTTCCAGGTCCTGCTCAGACACTGCGGGGCCACCACTAAGCCCTCCGCAGACAAGGCGTGTGGAGTGCAGAGGCCCCTGGTGCCGCCCAGGCTCTCACTGACCATGTCATGGCCGCCTGGACAGAACCAGAACCCCTTGCAGTACGGGCAAATGGTGTCAGAGCTGCCAGTGGTCACTCTAGGACTGTCTGTTGGTGGCAAGCTTACAGGTGCAAGAGCCACTTAAGCCATTGCCTGGGACATCATTTTTTTAAAACAAATTAAAAGCTACAAGTTGTAAACATGTACACTTCGTCGAGGAATCAAAGTAGGAGCCTTCCTCAAAAATTAGTCTTGAGGTATAATTTTCATACCATAAGATTCACCTTTTGAGTTGAAAATGAATGTGGTATTTGTGTGTTTTTCAGCTTAGCATGCTGGCGGCTTGGGGCTTCCTTTCTGCACAGTGCGAGTGTCACCCCGCAGCCGTGCCCCCTGTCCCACACGGCTCTAGGGATCTAGCAAAGGACACCGCCTTTCCTGGCAGAGCTCCCTCTTCCTTCAGTGCTTCCGTCTGAAATGTCTCTCCTGACAGGTCGGATTGTCTGTGGTGAGCGCACTGTCCTCTCGCTTCCAAAGCCCGTTCTGGATGTGGCCTCGGGCACTCACTCCTGTGAGCTGACCGGCCCTGTGAGGCTCGATGGCCTGGATTCCGTCACTCAGGTCAACTGCATCTGCAGCGTTCAAGGTGGGTAGTCGATCTTATGGAAACAGTATTTCTATTTTCTTGAATATCACACTTGTCAGCAAGTAGTTGTTGAGTACCTGACATGTTCCAGACGTTGGATATACAGGAGCAACATCAGAAGAGGTTCTCGCTTCTCGGTGTGTAGTCTGTGTAGGAGGACATGTCAGATATGCACACCGCGCCTCAGCATCCCCGGGGTCCAGGGCTGCTCCGCGCCACCTCCCCTGGTCAGGGCGGTCACTGGAGTTTTCCAGGGCAGGATGGAGCTCATGAGGTGAAGGGGGGAGGTCGGGAAGAATAGCTGGTGGGGAGAAAGCAGGCTTACAGAGGCTGCTGGAAGGATAGAGTGGGTAAGCCCCGAGTCTGGAAGGAGGCCAAAAGGCACCTGCATAGAGCGAGTGACCTGAGTCAAAGCAAGATGGCCGGCTTGTGCAGGCCAGTGGGCTCGCTGTCAGGACCTCCCAGAGAGACAGCCTGGTCCAGTTCCCATCTCTGCAGAACGGAGTGGAGGGGCTGGGCCTGGGGTAGCCGCCAGTAGGAGGACGAGCACCGTCTAAAGGGTGAGTGAATCCAGGAGTAGATTTCGTTAAGAGGGATTGGCAGGCCGGGTAATGAATTTGGGACAGAGGGAGCAAGGCGTATGCGGAGGAGAGAACGTGTGTGATGACCCCTAAGATTCGGGCTTAGGTGACCAACCGGCAGTGGTAGCGCTCTTCAATGAAGTGGAACGTGCCGATTCTAGGTTTGTTGCCTTCCATATGAACTTTAAAATCAGTTTGTTGGTATCTACAAAATAACTTGCTGGGATTTTAAGTGGGATGGTCTTGAATATCTACCTATTAATTTTAGATCTCTAAGTTCTTTTATGTAGTTCTGTAGTTTTTCTCATCTGGATCATGTAGATATTTTGTTATAGTTTTACCTAAGTATCTTCTTTATTTTAGCATTAATGTAAATGGTGGTGTGTTTTTTATTTCAAATTCCACTTGTTCATTGCTAATATATAGGAAAGCAATTTACTTTTGTATTTTAACCTTGTATCCTACAATCATACTAAAATTATTTTGTAGTTTTAATTTTTTTTTGTTGATTCTTTGGGATAGTTAACATAGAAAACTAGGTCACCAGGACACAAGGACCGTTTATTCTTCCTTTCCAATCTTTATACCTTTTATTTCCTTTTTTAAATTTTTTATCTTACTGTATTAGCTAGTACTTCCAGTACTGTTTTTAATATAAGTGGTGGTAGGGGACCCTCTTGCTCTCTTCCTAATCTTAAATAGAAAGTATCTACTTTCTCACCATTAAGTATGATGTGAGCTGTAAGGATTTTGTATCTTACTGTATTAGCTAGTACTTCCAGTACTGTTTTTAATATAAGTGGTGGTAGGGGACCCTCTTGCTCTCTTCCTAATCTTAAATAGAAAGTATCTACTTTCTCACCATTAAGTATGATGTGAGCTGTAAGGATTTTGTAAATTTGTTTGCTTCTTGTTTTATCAGTTAAACATGGTATCTCTTTATTCCTTGCTTTGTAGGAAGTGAATGTTAGCTCTCTGGCCCTGCTTTTACTGCTGTCTTTGTACCACCACCATACAGCTGTTTCTGTATATTGTTGCATGATAATTTATTCCATAATCATAATTAAGCCTTGCACACTTGGTCTACAGATTTACTTTCAAAGATGAAAATCAATAAATGGTATTTTTATTATGATGATGATATATTTTTTGACAAATGGCATGAATGGAAAGATACCAGTGTTAGATAATAAATCAAATGTACCGAAAGTAACCATAGAAGATGATCTTGTTGTAAATTCTTAACTGTACAATTCACTCCACTCTTCACTCCTCTCTTCTCCTCTTCACTCCTCTCTTCTCCTCTTCACTCCTCTCTTCTCCTCTTCACTCCTCTCTTCTCCTCTTCACTCCACTCCACTCCACCTCACTTCACTTGGGTCACCAGGCCTTCTCATCACTCCCCAAACACCAACTCCCAGCGTATGCAGGCACTTCCTTCCAGTTTATTTTCTGGGGTGAAAAAGTTTTGCATCATTGATTTTCTCTTCTTTGTATTGCTCACCACTTCTGTATACATTCATTGCTGGTTCGTGTATAATGCTCTTACTTGCCATGGTCGCAATGGATGCAGCAAGCACACTCTGTCTCCTTGGAAAGTGGTGGCAAAGTCTTGGCCTTGGCCTCTAACTAGAAGGTTACTTTCGGTACATTTGATTTATTATATAACACTGGTATGTTTCCATTCATGCCATTTGTCTGAGCCCCAACTTCTTTCTGTCAGAAAAGTGGGAGTAGTGTGGCAGAGAGTTCAAAGTATCTGAAGAACATTTTAAACCAGGCTGACAGTGCCAGGAAAACCCGGACTGTCCAGAGCACGTAGTTGTTGTGTGCCCCGAAAGGAAAAAAGGGTTGAAGCACTTCCAATAGGACCTTTTTAAAGGACCTTTAAAAAAAGATGTTTTAATAAATATGTGATATGCCTTTCCCAAACCTAATTATAAGAGAGTTCTGTAAACAAGATAAGGACAGTAAAGGCTTTTAATAGCAAATTGCAGTTAAGTGATGAGTGTGGCGTCACACTTATCAAACTCTAACAAAAATTGTTTTTTTTCTGATGCTCGCTTAAGTGAATGTTCTAGATACTAACAGGTTAATACACTTCCCAGGCATCCCTTGGAATTCACTCATGTCTGCAGAAGGGATTTCCAAGGGTGTATAGATCCCAAATGAAATACGTTTCCTCAACTCTTGTCCTAATTGGATGGAAGTAACTTAATTCCATATAAATGTAAATGCTGTTAACACCCAAAGGTATCCTAGGATCACAAGGAACTTTGATTGGTAGCAGTCCCCTTTTTATTAATCCATTTAGCAGACACCAACTACTGCTGTGAGCCAGGCTCTCTGCTGGGCACGGGGCCTGGGGAGGGAGCCACTCCCTTTGCCTCACACCTTTGCCTGTTGCGAATTAGTCAGCACTCCTTTCTGGCTATGTTATAAGCTCTCATTGACTATGATTCCTATCCCTTTAACTTGATAGTCATTAGATTTGCAAGGACAATGAAATTAGCGGGGCAGCCTTTTCAAAATCAAGGTGTGTTATTTTCATTTTTAGAAAGTCATTCAGGTATGTATCACATGAATGTATTTTAATAAATCAAACCTACTTAGTTCTCATAAATCTGTTTTGTCCTCTACAGATCAATTTTTTTCTAATGCTTGTTCTAGTGGGAATGCAATTCTTCCCCACCACAGAGGGTGGGAAGGATGACTGGAAATGCAGGTCCCGTCTTACTGTTATTCAAACGTCTCATTTCACTTTCTACAGGATGGTCTGTGACTTAACAGAATATCTACCATGCTTCACACTCCAGGAAAATTGGACCATCTCAATCTCTGTCTAAAATTTCTTACTGGCTTCTCATCCTTCCACAGTCAAGTCTAAAAGCCCCAGCAAGCCCGGCCAGCGTGGCCCAGTGATTTGAGTGTCGACCTATGAACTAGGATGTCCCGGTTCAATTCTTGGTCCCCGGTGGGGGGCATGCAGGAGGCAGCCAATTGATATTCTCCCTCATCATTGATGTTTCTATCTTTCTCTCTCCCTCTCTTTTTCTTTCTGATAGTAGTAAAAATATATTTTTAAAAAATAAAATCCTCAGCAAGACCCTGAGTAATCATAGTCTGTTAACTCTACAGCCACTTTACCTGCCTTTCCTTTATGCCTGTTTGGCCTCAGGCCTCGCCCCAGGAAGCAGTGTGGCCTGTGCCCCACCCCACCTGCATCCCTATCTCAGTTCCCTTCTTTTATGAAGCCTTCCCTGACCCCCAAGCCCGCCTAATGGGCCTCTATTCTGCACCTCTGAAGGGTCTGTTCCATTTCTTTCTCTTTTTTTAATATATTTTATTGGTTTTTTTTACAGAGAGGAAGGGAGAGGGATAGAGAGTTAGAAACATGGATGAGAGAGAAACATCAATCAGCTGCCTCCTGCACACTCCCTACTGGGGATGTGCTCTTGACCGGAATCGAACCTGGAACCCTTGAGTCTGCAGGCTGACGCTCTATCCACTGAGCCAAACCAGTTAGGGCCATTTCTTAATTTAGCATTTATTTTATGGTAGTGTTAGGTGTACCGCAAAATTAAGCAGGAGGTACAGAGATTCCCTTATTCTCCCTGCGCCCCCCGCCTCACACACACACACACACACACACACACACAGTCTCTGCCACTGTCAGCATCCCCCATCAGCATGGTACATGTGCTACAGTTGGACACATGCTAGTCACCCAAAGGCCATAGCTTATGTTAAGGTCACTGTTGGTATCGTCCTTTATTTGGGCTTAGACAACTGTATGACATGTGTCCATCATTACAGTATCCCTCGGAATAGCTTCACTGGTATAAAAATCCTCTCCACGCCACCTGTTCATTTCTCCCGCCCCAGTGACACTTGGCAGCCACTGATCCTCTTACTGGTTGTATCGTTTTGCTTTTTCCAGAATGTCTATGTGTAGTTGGAATCATTAGCTTTTTAAAACTGGCTTCTTTAACCAAGCAATATGCACTTACGTTTCCTCCATGTCTTTGCATGGCTTCATCGCTTATTTTTAGCATGAATAATATTCCGTTGTCTGGATGGGCCACAGTTTGTCTATCCATTCACCTCCTGAAGGACATCACCGTTGCTTCCCAGTTTTGCCAGTAGTGACCAAAACTGCTGCAAACATCTGTATTTGGGTGCTTGCGTGGACTGAGCTTTCAGCTCCTTTGGGTAAATACCAAGGAGTCTGATTGCTGGATTGTGTGGTAAAGGTGTGTTTAGTTTTATCAGAAACCACCAAACTACCTTCCACAGTCGCTGCACCGTTTCGCATTCCCCCAGCGGTGAGAGAGGGTTCCTGTTGCTCCCCGTCCTCACTGGCCTCTGGTGGTGTCACGTTCTGGACTTGGGCCTTTCTAATAGGGGTGCAGTTTGGCATTTAATTGTTTTAATTGCATTTCTCTGATGATATATTAGACATCTTTTCATATGCTTATTTGTCATCAGTATATCTCCTTTGGTGAGATGTCTGTTAAGGTCTTTGACCCATTTCTTAATCAGGTGTTTGTGTTCTTACTCTTGAGTTTTAAAAGTTTATTTTTATACTAGAGGCCCGGTGCATGAAATTCCTGCACTGGGGGGAGGGGGAGCCTCAGCCCGGACTGCGCCCTCTCACAGTCCGGGAGCCCCACGATGGATCACCCCTGCAGAGGGAGGCCCCACACACCTGCCACAGCACTGCCGCATGGTAGCCTGGGCCTCCCTCTTTGGGTGATCATGGAGCCCCCCAAGTTTATCACCATGCCAGCCAGGGACCTGGGCCTCCCTCTGCGGGGCGATCATGGGGTGATGGCCGAGCCCCCGACTAATCACATCACATCACACCCGCCTTGGCTGGCCTGGCGCCAATGGGTGTCATAGTGTGGTCCCGGACAGTCATTCTGCTGTTCGGCTGTTCAGTCTATTTGCATATTATGCTTTTATTATTATAGATTGTGGATATTAGTCTTTTATCAGATATGTCCTTTGCAAACATTTTCTCCCATATTTCGTGGTATTTTTACTCATTATTTGTTTATCTGGATTGCAGCATTCATCTTTATGTTTTTAGTGCTACACATGTATCCCACACTAAAGAGCATTGTATACATGTTTGTTGAAAAAAATAAATCACAAATGTGGGAGTAAAAAGAAATAGGAAGCCAGAGAAATCACTGAATAAGAGATACTAACAAACCCATAGAATATTTATTTTTCCTTATCAGAGGAGTGGAAACCAAGATAAGGAATTCCGTTGTGCTGTTCAGGAGGCAAACACTGAAAGTGGTTTCCACACTCAGTGCCATGAGACCGCGCTCTGCGAGGGGAGGGGACGGGGTCAGAGACCTTGTGGGAAGCACCTCCTAGAGGCGTTTCTATCACTGCTGCTCACAGTAGCTCTGCTTCTCGGAATCCATCCTAGGGAAGGGGTCTCGGCACAGAAAGGGCCTCAGCAGGAAGACACCCACTGCTTAACCGCCAAGGAATTCGGAGACCCAGATGTCCAAGTTGGAGAGTGGCTGGGGGAACTATGACACATCACCTAGATGGGTATCAGTAAGACAGATAAAACAATTCTTAGTAGTTACTTAGCCGCCTAAAAGGAGGGTGGGACATGGCACCGATGATGTGCTTGTAATGACTCCAACACATGTGCATCTGGAGAAAGACCAGAGAGATCGGGCACAAATGAAAACACTTGATTAGGTAGTAATGTGGGCAGGTTTTAAAACTTACCTTTTACTGTTATAATGCTGTCCGATACATGGACATTATAAAAATCTCAGGAACATTTATATAAACTCACAAGTGAGAGAAAAATCCGAGGCCCTTAATTACCCTCTGCGTCCTGAGGAGCACAGAGAGGCTGGAGGGCAGACCCTGAGCTGGCCCTGCTCTCCCTCGGCCTAGGCACTGTGGTCGCTGTGGATGAGAGCACGGCCTTCTCCTGGCCTGTGTGTGACCGGTGTGGCAGCCAGAGATTGGAACAGAGCCCAGAAGACAGGTAAGGGGCAGCGACTGGCCTGAAAGACCCCGGGGTGCAGCGGCCCAGTCCCAGGACCCCTCCTGCCTCCCTGCCCGGGGCAGCTCCCCCCCAGGGCCCAGGGTTGGGCAGGAGCTCCGCAGCAAAGCCCGCCTGCTGCGCTGCAAGGCAGAGGCTGCAGTCACGGTCTTCTCCTCACGTGGGGGTTTTCTCCATGTTCCTGCAGCTCGTATTTTGTAAAAGAGAAGCCAGGTTTGTCCTCAGTTGGTTTGTTATTAGGGGAAAAGCGAAAAGCCAGGGTTCACATGAATAAAGAAGACTAACCTGGTGACTGACAGCTTGTCCTCCATGGGGCCCAGGCTTCCCAGAGACCAGGGGACAGGTGCCCGGCTGTGCCCACAGGGGCCCAGCACCCACTCCATCGCCCTGGGGAGGGTCTTTCTCCAGTCAGTTCTCTGGCCTCCCATGTGGACTCTGTCACGTGACAGATAGAAAGGGGCTCCTTACTTTCCTGCTTCGTAAGAAGCCCAGGGCAGATGTCTCCTTGGCACCTCCTGGCTGGATGGCATCGTGTGTGAACGAGTGGTTGCTGGATCGTGCCTAAGAGACGAGCAGAGTGGGAACCACAGGTGGACTTGGCAGCAGGAAGGCGCGTAGATGCTGACGACGGAAAGCAGGTTTCCCGTCCAGCGGAGAGGAGGCCTGCCTTCCTCTCACCAGGCACAGGGCTTCCCTTTGCTCGCGGGATGTTTGCTGTCCTCGTGCTCAGCTGGATCAGCTGGATGAGGCATCCTGCTGAGTGCCCTGCCCTGGTTAATGCCCACATGCATCAGCCAGAGGGGGGAAGCTGACCTTTGTCCCTCAGCACAGGCCGAGCCCGGCTGCTGCGGCCTATTTCAGGAACTTGGTTTTGGAAAGTAAATCCCCTGCTATCTCAGCACTCATTCCTGTCCAGGAAAATGCCTGTCCACTGCTAGACGCTCATCCGCTTGTGTTCTGGCCCTGTCTTCCCTGTGTGCTTCCCAGCGACAGAGGCGCCTTTTCCTGTGCGGACTGCTCCCGCGTGGTCACCTCTCCTGTCCTCCGACGGCACCTGCAGGTCTTCCTGGCCTGCCCCGCGCGGCCCCAGTGCACAGTGAGGGTCAAGGTAGGAGCGTGCGCCCTCCGTCCCTCTCGGAGCTGCTCTGGCTCCTGCCCTGGGGTAGACTCGCATCCACTACTCTTTCCCTGGGAAAAGGTGAAGGACTCACCCTCAGGAACACAGTCTTTCCATGTCTGTGGCCTGACAAGCCACGTTTGACTTAAGGCTTTGAGATCCGAGCTACTAAGAGAAGGCAGTGGTTCCTGTCTAACATGTTCGTCTCCAGGCATGAGTGTCAGCACCAGCGCTCTCGCAGCCGGGAGCCCTAACCCAGCCATGTGACTGTCATTGCAGCTGATGCAGAGCAGTATCTCCTCGCTCCTGAGGTTCGCCGCCGGTGAGGATGGGGTAAGTGCCCGGATGTGTGTTCTGTGCCCGAAGCCCCCAGCTAGCAGATCTTCCCCAGATAAAGACCCCGTGCCATGTGCTTCCCGCTCCGGCAGCCCTGCAGCATACCTGCACGTGCTGAGTGCGAGACTGCACCTCGGCCTGGCCCTCCGACGGCTCTCATCGCCGGCAGATGCCCACGTCTGCTAACAGGTCTTTCCTTTCTGGGATCGGGGTTATTCCTGCTCAGCCTTACAGTACAGTCATGAATCTGACCCCCAGGCCTTGGATGATAGAACAGGATTGAGATTTCAAGTCCCACTGCCGTGGTTTCACATTAAGAGAACAGGATTGACTGAGATACACACCTTTGTGTCCCGTTTGAGTATTTGGTAACGAGCATTAGTTCAGAGAGTCACTACAGTGTGACTTAGCAAGAAAACCACCTGAAAAACCACCACCTGAATATACCTTAGGGCCCAAGAGTTCTCTTCTTCCCGAGAGCGGCCTCACACAAGCAGGCTGTCCTGGAGGCGCCGCCTCTGGCCGCAGCCGTGGACAAGCACCACAGTGGCCAGGGAGTTGCTGAGCCCAGAGGAGGGCACCGGGCTGACCACTGAGTGCTGCCAGGCACAGCCCCTGGCCGGGGCCGGGGTCCACATCGAGGGGCCGACGGCCAGCTCAGGAGGTTACGGGGCCAGGAGACCGATCGTGCAGAACTTCCTGACGGGCTCTCCCGGCCGAACTCCAGCTCTGATTCCAGCAGAATCAGGCTGATTTGGTCCATCCCGTGGAGGCTGCCCTCGCCCGCCACCTGCTGCCCCCCCCTCCTGCCCTCAGAGGGGCGGGCGGCACCAGGAGGCGGAGCAGCGTCACGTTCTTGCATCTAAACTCTGAGTTTGGATTACATTGGAATGTGGATCAGTCCCGAACAGAACCTTAAAGAATCACTGGTCTGACTACGGTTCCCGCGCGGATTTCAGGGTAGAGTCGCCTGTGGAGCTATAAAAGGGTTTCTGGCTCCCTCCCCAGGATAAGCCCACCAGCCTGGGCCTGTCTCTTTAAAACAACTCGGTGACACCCCCTCACCGCCCCCTTACCCCTGCGCTAAACAAGGGGTTGCAGTGCCAATAGGGGTTGGTGTTTAGACCAGGCTGCAGGAGGGCTTATAAACAAGTAGAGTGTAAGTAAGTAATTACAGTGGCCCAGGAACGGCTGTTGCTTTTCTCACGTTGCCTATTTCGTCTCCCTAACCACCCAGGGGGCAGGGCAGGCTCCACACTTGACTGCAAGGGAAGCAAAGGGTTGCAGGGCTCACAGCCACTGTTTTGTCGGAGGCAGAGAGGGAGGCAGAGAGAGAGGCCTCGATAGCCCCACCAGTGACCACTTAGCCGAGGCAGTCGCCAGCCCAGACTGGGGAGTGGGGTCGGGGAAATGGGCTCATCTGTGTGTCTGTTCTTAGTGAAGTCTGTGTTTAATGGGTGATGAGTTAGCAGCACCTCGTTGCCTCATCTCTCAGCGCTTGGGGGAGAGGAGAGAGGAAGAGAGAAGGGCGTAGTCCCGGGCCAGGGATGGGAGGTTTCTAAGGCGGGGTTTTCAGTGGGCGCTAAAGAGAACAGAGCTGGGTTATCAGGGAAGTGGAGAGGGTTGGGGGAAGTGTTGGTAACACTCCTGCTTAAGGAGAACACATAGGAAAATGAACCAAACCCACAACCTAAACAAACCAAACCAGCAGCACTTGGGAGTGCTGCACAGCTCACCTGCTGTTCCACCCAGACAGGCCCAGGTTCGCCTGCATTCTCCAGGCGGCCTCCGCGAGGCCTGCCTCCCACTCGGTCCTGCAGCTCCCCACCCAGTGGCCTGCCTCCTCCAGGCGGCCTCCAGGGATGGACGGCCACTCTCCGCAGGAGCGGGGAACAGGGGAGGCCTGTAGGAATGCCCTTCTCCATTGATTTCCTTCTGATGGTACCTCCCACACATCAAACTCCGCAATCGCAATGCTCTCTCATGTAAAATCCCAAAAGAGCTCAAAAGAGCATGTGTGTGTACTTGAGTGTTCATGTGTTTGTCTCGTACAGCTGTGTGTGCTCGTGTACATGTGTGTGCTAGAGTGTGTGCATCGGATGAGGGGCGCCGGTTGTGATAGCTTCAGGGGCCAACGTTGCAGGTACTCAGAGCTGACACCAGGAAATAAGGCAAATGCCCAGCCTGAGGGGCATTTCAGTGAACTCCTCGGCCCTACCCCCAGCGCTACCCACAGGGGGATCAGCGCTTTACACCTGACCCGGAAAGCAGCTGGAGGATGGGTGATAAAGGGACTGTGTGCCTGGCTGGTGTGGCTCAGGTGGTTGGAGCATCCGACTCCTGGTCAGGGCACACACCTGGCTTGCAGGTTTGATCCCCAGTCAGGGGGCTTATGGGAGGCAACAGGTCCGTCTCTCTCTCTCCCTCCCTCCCCCCTCCCCCACCCCCCCTCCTCCCTCTCTCCGTCTCTCTCTCTCTCCCTCCCCCCTCCTCCCTCCCTCCTCCCTCCTCCCTCTCTCCCCCCCTCCCCCACCCCCCCTCCTCCCTCCTCCCTCCTCCCTCTCTCCCCCCCTCCCCCACCCCCCCTCCTCCCTCTCTCCGTCTCTCTCTCCCTCCCCCCTCCCCCACCCCCCCGCCTCCCTCCCTCCTCTCTCTCTCTCTCCCTCCCCCCTCCCCCACCCCCCCCTCCTCCCTCTCTCCGTCTCCCTCCCTCCCTCCCCCACCCCCCCTCCTCCCTCTCTCCGTCTCCCTCCCTCCCTCCCCCCACCCCCCCTCCTCCCTCTCTCCGTCTCCCTCCCTCCCTCCCCCACCCCCCCTCCTCCCTCTCTCCCTCCCCCCTCCTCCCTCCCTCCTCTCTCTCTCTCTCCCTCCCCCCTCCTCCCTCCCTCCTCTCTCTCTCTCTCCCTCCCCCCCTCCCCCACCCCCCCTCCTCCCTCTCTCCGTCTCTCTCTCTCTCCCTCCCCCCTCCTCCCTCCCTCCTCTCTCTCTCTCTCCCTCCCCCCTCCCCCACCCCCCCTCCTCCCTCTCTCCGTCTCTCTCTCTCTCCCTCCCCCCCTCCTCCCTCCCTCCTCTCTCTCTCTCTCCCTCCCCCCCTCCCCCACCCCCCCTCCTCCCTCCCTCCGTCTCTCTCCCTCGTCCTATCTCTCTAAAATCAATAAACATATCCTCAGGTGCCGAAACTGGTTTGGCTCAGTGGATGGAGCGTCGGCCTGTGGACTGAAGGGTCCCGGGTTCGATTCCGGTCAAGGGCATGTACCTGGGTTGCGGGCGCATCCCCAGTGGGAGATGTGCAGGAGGCGGCTGATCGATGTTTCTCTCTCATCGATGTTTCTAGCTCTCTATCTCTCTCCCTTCCTCTCTGTAAAAAATCAATAAAATATATTTAAAAAAAAAAAAAAAAAACATATCCTCAGGTGAGGATTTTTTTTTAATTTTTTTTTTTTAAAGGACTTACGTGTAGACATCAGCCGTGCGTTTTCCAGTCTGGATTCTATCTGTTTTCTGTGTGAAGGCACATTTGCCAAAATCCAGAGAATCACATAGGACTGTCTATGGAACCCTAACTCCATGCTCTGGAATGAAGGCACTGCCTCTGGGTAGGATACATGAGTGTACGTGTTCCGCCCTCGCTTCAATGGGGCCCAGCTACAGGAGTGAGAGCAATGGGATTGCTGTCCTTGTACATGTCAGTGCATTCACTGTAACACTGCAGTGACATGAAACTTGGACTTCCTTTCCTTAGCTTTCAGAAAAAGAAAAGTTAAAGGAAAATATATTGTACCTTTTAAAAATAGAGACACATTTTACACATACGCACACGTGCGTTTATATGAGAGTACAGATGCATTTGTTGCTGTGTGTGATTTTTACCTACCTGTATTAATTGCCAGCAAATATAAAGTACGTGTAATTTAATCTTTGTTTATAAATGATAGTTGTGATTGAAGACGGTAGCTGCCAAACCTGACATTTTTTGAAGTGATTTTTTGCTGACTTTTTTCAAGTCAGAATTCCGTACTTTTACCCCAAGTAAAAGTGGAGGGATGCCTGGGCGTCTGTGTCACACACACACACATGCAAGGCGATTAAATGGCCAACAGAGAAGTGGCTGCTGTCGTCTCCCTGCCCAGCCCGGGGTGGTGGCGGCCTCTGCACACCCTGTGCTCGCTGTCCGGACCGGCAGCCTGGCTGCTCCCGGTCACTGCCATCTCAGTGGCAGGCCCTTCGTGGCCTCGCAGTGGCCCTCGATGAGTGACCAGGGATGGACTTAAAGTTGACGTCTGTGTCACATATGATCCCAAGTGCAGACAGACCTTTGCCACCATTGTTGTCAGATATTTTAGCTCCATCACTTCCCAGCAGCTCTCCCTCCCCCGTCACTCCATTCGACCACTCTGTTGACCTTACACGAACTTTTACTGAGCAATGAAAACTCTTTACAGATCGCACTAGTATGTTAGGCATTGCCACCATGCCCGCCTCCTAGCAGAAGGAAGGGATCACACCCAGACTGATCCTGATATTTCCTGCTTCACAACAAACCATCTCACAGCTCAGTGGCCTCCACACTTACCTGTGCACAGGCCTGTGGGCAGGACGGGGTTCTGCCAGGACAGCTCATCTCGCTCCAGTGGGCGTCAGCTGGTGGCCAGAGGCTGGGCTGGAGCCCCAGAAGGCCTTCGGTCCCCCGCTGGCTTTTGTGCTCCAATTGGCTGGGACCTGCCCGGGCTCTGGCCAGATACCCACACAGCACGGGTCTGGGTCCCAAGAGAGGCGGGCAGAGAGCGCCGGGCACCTTTCCTGGCCACGCTTGGGACAAATTCAGTGCCCTGTCCACTGCTCTCTGTTCCAGAAAAGCGTCCCTGAGCCCAGCTTAGAGCCGATGAGGGCAGTGATGCTCACCTTCGATGGGAGGGCGCCGAGAACACAGACATGTGCCTGCTTTGTAAAACATGCGGAGCAAAGCCACTGTAGGGATCTGTCAAGGGTCTGGCTCAGTGAAGTGAGAGATACTCCTGATGTTACTCTGCAGGTGGCAGCAAAGGAGCTTCCGAAAGAACACGCTACTCCTAGGGCTTCCGTCTCCAAGGCCAGAGATGCGTGTATCCCAATGTATTTAGCCCACCTCGGCCCCAGAGAGAAATGTTCTGAGGTTTGATCTAGAGCAAGCATGTTAAACTCGCAGGCCGCATGGCTTGTTTATTTGGCCCGTGTTAGCCTCTGAGTTCGACATGCTTGATCTAGAGACTAATGAGAGCATACCACACCTTCCTAGTCTGTTTTCATCAAGAGATGAAACTTGGCCAAGATTAACTGACCACCATAAGATGTTCATCAAACAGAACCTGGATAAAAAGCTTCTTACAACACTCAGTGTGAGTCTAGAAGAAATAATATCCCATTGAAGAGGGAAGTTTAGTGGCAAAATACCAGAGAATCCTTTGACCAGAAGTGTTGCTAGATTGGGGAAGTGTCCCAAAGGAAGTGGGAGGCAGCTGCACGATGCGCGCCAGCCCCAGCCCAGCCCAGCCCCAGCCCCAGCCCCAGCCCAGCACTCGCAGCTAATAAACAGGGCTTGTCCCGTGCAAGTCCTCCGCTCCTCTCCCAGGGCAGCCAGCTGGGAGAGGCTTATCGTTGCACCCACGAACAAACATCAGTAACATTTTAAATGTTCTTGTGTGAAAACACGATTCAGTTTTCAGAAAAAAATTCGTTCCTTCACTTGGCATAATAAATCACTGCCCTTTTTTTTCTTTTTTCCTTCTTACCAATGTTGTTCTCAACTATTTGAAGTCGTGTTCTGTGTTCTTGGGAGCAAAACATGCGAGGCTATTTGCTGTAACCAGCATGCCTTTTATCCCTGCAGGGTTATGAAGTGAACAGCGTCATCGGAAAGGAGGTGGGGTGGCTAAATTGTTTTGTCCAGTCCATAACCACCCACCCGACCAGCTGCCTGGGATTGGAGGAAATCGAGCTTCTGCCTGCAGAAAGGGCCTCTTCAGGCACCACTGGTTCTCCTGGGCGTCGGTGAAGGCCGGTGTGGCTGCCAGGGTGCTGCTGGTGGTTTGGTAGCTGTTAACTATGGGCAAAGTGAATGTATTTTATGATCTTGAAATGGAACTTACAATTTTTCTGGGGCACATGACAGTAAAATGGTTTTGTAAACTATAAATCAAAATACTTTTTTTTCTACTATATATTTTTATTACCTTCCTGCAAACTTAGGGACATAACTGTTAATAAAGCTTATGTAAGCTTGAGGTCTTCGTTTTGTATTTACCTTAAGCAATAATATTAATGTAGCAGGAGGAACTGTTCAATTGCAATTTTAAAGTTTTTAAATTTTACCGATTCAACGTTTTTCTTGTAGTTTTTGTCTTAACATTGCCCCAAAGCATACGCTGCAAAGTTTAACCCTTTGTCCTACATTGTTATATTACTGTTCTGCTACAATAAATGTCCAATCTAAGCATTTTGCACTTAAAGGGTTTTTGTTTCTGTTTGCCTTTCAGTATTTGGGGGAAATATTTTAGAGAACTTTATCAGAGGTACAAAAACGTCCACAAAGTGTGAATAAGTTAACAAGTGTGATTATAGGGACACTGAACAGAGTGTGTAGTTGGCTCACACGCTAGCCAAGATCGGACTGAAGAGGGGTGGGTTGTTAACATTGCGTTGTTGGGAGAGATTTAAATTAACACCATGAATTTATTAGCTGTGGACACTAAGGGTCTTGTTTTCTCCCTTATGACGATACGGTCATGACGGGCCATAGTTAATTACATAATATAGACGCAGTGCCTAGTCCCGCTTTCACTGGGGGAAGGCAAAGGGCTTTATTTATTTGTCCAGATGAAGCTCTGGGACATAGCACTGTGGCTGTCCTTTCATCTACGTTACTATTGTGCATTCACGCGCACGTTGAAAACCTACATGCAACTGTCCAGGAGACGGAGGAAAGTGAAAGCAGACCCAGGAGGGCCAAGGAGAACTCAGGCTTTCAGAATACCCCGAGCCTCCCTCTTCCTCCCCCCACCCCCCTCCAGCAGCCCACTCCGCTCAGGGAGCCCCCGGGCCAGCGGGAAGGGGGCCGGTCCGTCCCCTCCCCAATCTGGTCCTGCGTTTGCAGCACCTTCCCCAGAACGTGCTAGCTTAACGCGAGTTCAGTCGCGCTTCGCTGAGCCTGGGCAGGTTCGACAAAACAGTCGGACGTGGACTTCGGCGTGTTTCCCAAGCAAAGCCGACCCTCTCCCTCTCGGACGAGCTCAGCGCCCTCGGGTGACACACCTGGGTCCGCGCGGCCTTCCCGGCGCCGCGCTGCGCACCTGGGGCTGGAGCGCGCCTTCCCCCGCGGGTCCTGGGGCCCCCGCGAGCAGGCGTCGCCGCGAACACAGGAAGCAGGGGTGGTTTCAAATACTTCTTTATTCTTACCAATACTGTAAAAATTAATATAAAAAAGTGAGCGTGCTCAGTCTTTTCCTCTTATCTACAATACAAAGGATTGTCTTTAAAGTCTTTTTCTTTAAAAAAAAAAAGTACCGTAGCTGCATCAACAGGAGTAAGATGTAGAAAAAGCTACCATATAAAAATAACTTAAGGGAAAATAAACAAGAATAGCTTCTCTCCAGGGTCAGTGGTGGCAAGTCCAGGCCGCAGCTCCCTTCCCCTCGCGTCCCCGAAACGGCGGCGCCGGCGGCTGCGGCGGGCAGGGCGCGCCGGGCTCCGCGCGGCGGGTCTGAGGTGTCGCCGGCGTCTCCCCGCGCCCCCGCCGGCCACGCGTCACCGGCCGTCGGCGGCCCCGGCCGGCAGGAAGGACGAGCCGGGCAGCTGCTTGAAGAACTGCCGGAGGCCGGCCAGGTCCCGCGTGAGCTGCTCCACGCGCTGGTGCAGCTTCTCGTTCTCGGCCGACAGCTCCACCAGCTTCTGCTGCATCTCCTGGTTGCGCCGCTTGGCCTTGTCGCGGCTCTTGCGCACCGCGATGTTGTTGCGCTCGCGCCGCTGCCGGTACTCGGGGCTGCCGCGGTCCGGGCCCCGCTTGCCGGCGCCCTTCTCCCGGGCCGGGCCGGGCGCGGGACTCGGCCCCGGGCTGGCCCGCGGCGGCTCGGGCGACGTGGGGGGCGTGGGCTGCGCGGCGGCCGCCAGGCTCACCACGGTCTGCGCGCAGACGGCCACCTGCGCGGGCAGCAGGGAGCCCGCGTCGCCGTCGCCCCAGTCGGGCTCGCGCTTGAGCGGGCGCGGGGCGGCGGGGCCCGGGCCGGCGGGGCGCGCGGGGTGGCCGGGCGGCTGCTCCGGGGCGCCCGCCGCGCCCGCCTTGTGGTTGCTGTTGAAGAGGTCGGCGAAGAGCTCGTCGTGGCACAGCTCCAGCGTGGGCACGGCGGCCATGGAGTCGATGTAGGCGCTGAAGTCGATGGCGCTCTCGTCGTCGTACATGGCGGGGGCCGCGGCGCCGGGCTCGCTGGCGCGGGCGGGCTTGCAGGTCCGGCCCGGCTCGTAGAAGGGCGCCGGCTCCGCGGGCCAGGGCGCGCCGCGCGCCGGGCCGTCCAGGCTGAAGAGGGCGGCGCTCATGGCGGCGTCGGCTGGGCTCCGAGGGCGAGCGCGGCTGTCACCCGGGGGCCGGCCGCCGCCTTTTCTAGCCGCGCGGACGCGCAGGCCCCGCCCCGGCTCCAGGCCGCGGGGCGCCCGGGGGCGCGGGGCGGGGAGCGGCGGGCGGCGGCCGGGGAGCCACCCCCGGAGCCGCCCCTTGAACCTTCGCCCGCCGCCGCCTCGCGGCCCCGCTCCCCCCGCGCGGCGCTTCCTCCGCCCCCGCCCGGACCGGCCCGGGCCGTCCTGCTGGGAATGGCCCTCCCTCCGCCCGCGCGGGGCGCTCCCCGCTTCCTGTGGGTGGACGGGCGCTCCGCGTCCTTCCGAGCCCGCGTGGGGTCAGCTCCAGGCCCGGCCGTGGCGCGCGTCCCGGGCCGGTTCCCGTCGTCAGAGGCGGGAGGGGGCGGGCGGCCCGGGCCCGAGGGCCGAGCAGGGACCCTGCAGGCGCGGGCGTCGCTCGGCCCCGCCGCTGCTGCTCCCCGGCCGCGGGGAGCGGGACGCAGCGCCGGCCGCCCCGTCGGCTGCAGCGCGAGGCCGGGCCGGGACCGGTCGGCTCCGGGCCCCACGAAGCCGCGAGGACCCGCGTTGCGGGCGCTCCCCATTCCAGGCCGCGCACGGCCGCTTCCCTGCACTGAAGCAGTGCCATCTTGTGGCTCGTCTTCCTTCAGCCCTGATTTTATTTCAGCTTTTCTCTCTGTTCAGGTTCAGAAAGAAGCAGCTGGTCCCCGTTAGCAGAGAGAAGGTTGCACTGGTATCTGGCGGGTGGTGAGTCCGTAGCTCTTCACATTGGCAGGTGCCTGAGAAGACGGTATGGATTGTCTTTGTTCGCCGAGTTTCCTGCAATTGGGGGCAGGCAGTTTTTGTCGATTCCTTTTCTTAAATCACTGCCCCTCTCAGACCTGGGCTCCATCGCACACCTGCTCTGGGCTTAGGCTTCTCTTTCACCAGACGGTGGGTCCAAACACCAAGAGACTCGCACACTGCTGCCAGAGCTCCTGCGTTCATCCCAGAGGTGAATTCTAATGACACTGTGGGATGTTTGATAGTTTCTAGAAGAACAAACATATTGCTTTAGAGTTACTCAGAGGGGGTACACAATGTGAGGCCATTAATCGCCTATTAAGGGTAGAGACCATGAATGCATATAATGTGGGTTCATGCCCACCCAGGGAAGCGGCCTAGGACAAATTTCTTAGTTCTGTTTATGTAGGAAGCCCTAAAAACACTATAAAGCCTTCTCCAATTAATTAGGAAATGAAAAATTTATGTGGCAGAACCATATTCTCAGAAATAACTCAGTGAGATGATTAGTACGTTCAGATATCAAAGTAAATACAAGTATTTTTGCTAAGATGAAGTTGAGCTTACAAGGAAATGCTATTGAAGAAAAACTGTTAGAATGCCCTTTGACATTTTGGGATTGAGCTTGAAAAAGATGCTAAGCCTACATTTTCGTAATATATTAACCAGTAATTAAGAATTTTCTTCCCACCCAAACACTAATTTGAAAGAATATATGCACCCCTGTGTTTATTGCAGCATTATTTACAATAGCCAAGATACGGAAGCAACTCAAGTGAATGAAAAAGTTGTGGTACACATGTACAGTGGACTATTACTCAGCCATGTATAGATCTAGAATATTATTCTAACTGAAATAAGTTAGAATAAGAAAAATACCATATGATTTCACTATCTGTGGAATCTAAAGAACAGAACAAAAAACCAAAATTGAAGCAGACTCATAGATACAGAGAACAGGCTGATGGTAGCCAGAGAGGAGGGGGTTGGGGGAGAGGTAGGAAGGTGAAGGGATTAAGAATACAAATTGGGCCGAAACCGGTTTGGCTCAGTGGATAGAGCGTCGGCCTGCGGACTGAAGGGTCCCAGGTTCGATTCCGGTCAGGGGCATGTACCTGGGTTGCGGGCACATCCCCAGTAGGAGATGTGCAGGAGGCAGCTGATCGATGTTTCTCTCTCATCGATGTTTCTAACTCTCTATCTCCCTTCCTCTCTGTAAAAAATCAATAAAATATATATATTAAAAAAAAAAAGAATACAAATTGGTTGTTAAAAAATAGTCACTGGGCCTTGGCTGGTGTTCTCAGTGGTTAGAGCGTTGCCCATACACCAAAGGGTTGCCGGTTCCATCCCAGGCACCTGTGCGGCTCTGGTGCGGGAGGCGACCAATCGACCCTCTCTCTCCCTATCACTCTCTCTAAAAACCAATAGAACAAATATCCTCGGGTGAGGATTAACAGGAAGAAGTCATGTGGATGTAAAGCACAGCATAACGAATATAGTCAATAACATTTTAGTAAATATGGCGCCAGAACTGCCAGGGAGAACTCGTTGGAAAGTATATGATTATCTAACCACATGCTGTACACTGACACTAAAACAAAACAGCATTGAATGTAGACTGTAATTGAAAAATAAAATTTAAAAAACAAGTAATTCCATTTAATATAAAGAATTTTCTTGCCTTTTCCAAAAAAGGAGGGAGGAGAGATTATAGATCCACAATAATGGATTTGTTATGACATTTGAGGGCAAATTAAAGACTTTTTAAAAAAAATAATAAAGAGTAGTTTAAAGTTTAGTTTCTGTGACAGTAGTTCATAGTCACTTCTTTGAATGTCTCCACTAATAACTTATTCAAGATAAAGACAAAGTTGCTCTTGAACATTTCTCATTGGAAGAGATCTGTTTCCAGTAATTATTTGACCCTTCTCTGGGCTCTGGTGTTCTGAGTGGAACCGTCACAAGGAGGAATCGGGTGAGAAAGCATTCCAGGTGGAAGCTTTGGATTTCCCTGTGTTTACAAGGACATTCCTATGCTGAGCTCAGCTGAGTTTCTAAACACACCAGTCGTTAGAAGTTCAAGCGGCTCAAAATGCTTAGAATGTGCTCTACTATCACTAAGCGCCCTCAGGGCTAGAAGAGACAACTCGGTCTCCTGCTCATTCATAACATGGTGACCACAACACAGCTCTGATGTGGGATCATTCTGGGTGCTCTATGTGGAGCAAGATCCTGGGCAAGAACCATCGTTCGAATCAAAGTCTCAAACGATGAAAATGGTTTTGGAGCCGTGCTATCGAAAACAAAATGAAGTTTCAGGAAGAAAACTGTTGCCTTTAGCACCCTCTTCCCAACTATCAGATTAGATACTTTCGTTAAACTTCTGCTTGGGGCTAATTTTAACTTTATGGTATATTTCCATGTGTCTGTGTCAGACGATACAAATGCAGTCTTTTTTAATAAAACTCATTCCTAATGTCTGAGTTTGAATAAAAGAAGACAAAGGTCAAAAATAATGACCCCAGTGGGTGTTGGGGTCACGCATCCTTTGCACTGTGAGAGCCTGTGTGTTTTATTAAAAACTGGGTGTACGTTTCTGCACTTAACTCCAGCCTCTGAATCGAAGAGGCTGAGCCCCCAGACTACAAAGCAACCGGAGCTGAACACAGGTACTTGATTCTGTGGGCCAGGTGTCCAGCTTCCATATTCTTGCTCACCTTCCCATGAATAAAACACAAAGGAGAAGCAATTGTCTTTCTAGCCCATATTCTTGTCAAGTGGATTCCTCCTTCCCTTAGCTCACACCTGTCAGCCCTGCCTCCACCTCCTGCCACAGCCCAGGCACTTCCTGGGTGGCACTTGTCACACCTGTTCCCCCAGGAAGGGCACAGCAGGCTTGCACGCACGAGTTCCCCCACCCAATCCATTCTCCAGGTGGCTGCCAAGAGCTCTTTGAAGAGGAAGGTTCTGTCACTCTGTTCCATAAAATACTTGAGAGGTTCTTGGCCAAGAGAATAGGGTTTCAGTTTTTAAGTGTGAGCCCTCGACTGCCCACTTCTTTACGAGTAAATCTGTTTCCTACCACAAGCAACAGATGCCTGGCTCAACTCTGGATCCCCCCCCAGACCTACCTGGCCCCCGTTTGTGATGGCGATGGTCCGGGTGAGAGGTCTTCCTCCCCTCTCCTATGTGGCTGGCAGGACCTTCCATCGGCCAGAGCCTTCATGAAATAGCACCTCTCTGTTGCCTTCCGTGACTTCAGCCACATGAATCATTTCCATATCGGGTTTCTCAGGATAATTCACCTCACATATTGCCAAATATCAAATGCACATTTTTTCATATTTTGTTGAAATTTGGATGCAATATTGGGATGCATATGCCAATCACCATTGGCCACGGTGTCAATTACAACATTTGGACTTGCCTGCATATGGGTGTAAGTGGGTAGGAGTGAAACCCTAGGGATAATAGTGGGGAGCTCTCTTTTAAGAAATTCTGCATCACCAACTCTCTTGATCAAAAAGCAGTATTGGGTATAAAACCCAAATATCAACAACTCTGAATTTAAAAGTGATTCAGAGGAGGGAGCCTCAAGATGGCAGCAGAGTAGGTGGAAGCTACACTCACCTCCTTTCAGGACTAAACTGGAATTACAACTAAAATAAAGAACAATCATCCTGAATAACCTACTGAAGACAGTTGAGGAGAAGCCTTGTAACCATGGATTTACAGAAGTGGCCGCATCGAGGCTACTAGGAAGGGTGACGATGCAAAGAGGACTGGCTCTGCTCCCACAGGTGGTGGATGAGGTTCCAGAGAGGCCTGGGGCCGAAACCCCAAGCCAGGTTCCCCAGCCTAGAGCACCAGAGCCTGTGGAGGTGTCCACCTAACACCCGGCTGTGAAAAGCAGCAGGGTTTCTGTCCACCAGGGAGAGACTGAGTCTGGGAGTCTGTGGGAGACAGGGGCACCCTCTTAAAGGGCCAATGCACACAATTTTGTACACAGCCACTCACACTGGGCTCTAGCAGAGAGAGGGCAAGGGGGACTAGAATCACCTAGGGAAAGTCTAGGAATTGTTGCTCTGGGGAGGGAGCTGTGCTGAGTCATTCTCCCATATCAAAGGTGCCATCTCTCTTGGGTGGAGTGTCCTTGTGGCATCAGCCTGAAGGAGAGCAATAGCCACACCCTCTGGACTCCATCTGCCCCCCCCCCCCCGCCCCCATGTGGAGCTTGTGCCCTGCTGAGGAGTTAGCTGCTTTGGCCAGGCTGTCGGAGTCAGGGAGACGCACAGGGTGCCGGGACTGAATGGTCTGACTTTGGGGCAGAGGCCATTACCCGCTTTTCCTGCGAACCTGACTGGCACTTCCTCACCATGAAATCCAATAGAACCACCAGCCCAGTTTCCCACAGATCCAACCAGCAGACTCCGGAGGCCCCGCCTGCCTAAATCCTCGCGGCTTCACCTGCCAAAGTCAGGACAAAACTCAGGAAGACTGAGTCCAGTCACTCTGGAGTGAGGTCCACACCCACCACCACCCCTGAAGCCAGGCCAGCACCTCCCCTGGCAGGAAACCACTGGCCCCGTTCCCCCAAGTCTGCCAGGGGTTCTTTCAGTGACTGGGCCTAGCAGGCTGCCAACAGGTGGAGGTGGTCTCAGGATGACTTGGGACTTTTGCTGACCTGCCCCTGGAACCAGTACTGGGGAAAAAAGCTGACCGTGGTGTGCAGTTAGGTCCTTCCCATGTGCACCCAAGACCACAGAGACAGCCACAAACTATGGGTCACGTGTAGCTCCGAACAGATTGTTCAGGGCCAGCCACAGACAGCATCTGACATTGGCCTGCACCAGTCCCTCCCCAGAGGGCCAGAACCCACACCGCCCGTGGCCAGCTTCACACAACATGAGAGCAGGACCTAATAAGCCTCACAAACAGCACATCCAACGGGAGGTCTCAGCAGCACCAGAACCTGCCGAGGCAAATTCTGCTTCATGTGGTCACATCTGCACAGCAGCTCGCACACCGTGGCCAGGGCTGAGCCTCACAGTCAGCCAGCCTGAGGGTCAATAAAAATCAACAAACAACAAGTGTTGGAAAGAATAGGGAGAAAAGGGAACAACTCCCGTGCGCTGTTGGTGGGGATGCAGATGGGTACAGTCACTATGGAAGACAATATGGAGTTACCTCAAAAAAATGAAAATGGAACTGTCTTATGACCCAGGAATTCCACATCTGGGAATACATCTGAAGACACCAGTAACACTAATTCAAAAGAATATGTGCACCCCTATGTTCACTGCAGTGTTCTTTAAAATAGCCAAGATTTGGAAGCAGCCCAAGTGTCCGTCAGTCGATGAGTGAATGAAAAAACTCTGGTACATTTACACGATGGAATATTCGCCGTTGAAGGAAATTTTACCACTTGAGACAGCATGGATGAACCTGTATGCTGCTAAGTGAAATAAGCCAATTAGAGGAAGACAAGTACCATATGATTTCACTGATATGTGGAATCTAATGAGCAAAATAAACTAGTAACGTGGAGACAGTCTAGATCAGTGGTTGGCAAACTGCGGCTCGCGAGCCACATGCGGCTCTTTGGCCCCTTGAGTGTGGCTCTTCCACAAAATACCGACTTCTGCACATGGGCTATGAAGTTTCAATTGCACTGTGCATGCGCGTCCGCACGTGGTATTGGCACACACAGTCATCTGGTAACACTGAATTTTAAAAAAATATATAAATTATTATTTAAAGTATTACAAGTCACCCCCCCCCCCCATTGACCTCTCCCCGGCCATTCCCATCCCCCCACCCCGCCCCAGCACATGCCCTCACGCCCCCTACTGTCTGTCCATGGGTTATGCTCAGATGCATGCATACAAGTTTTTTGGTTGATCTCTTACGCCCTCAACCCCCACCTCCGCTCATAGGATGGACAGTCTGTTCGATGCTTCTATGTCTCTGGATCTGTTTTTGTTCATCAGTTTATGTTATTCATTATTTTCCACAAATGAGTGAGATCATGTGATATTTATCTTTCTCTGACTGGCTTATTTTGCTTAGCATAATGCTCTCCAGGTCAATCCATGCTGTTGTGAATGGTAAGAGTTCCCTCTGTTTTTATAGCAGCGTAGTATTCCATTGTGTAGATGTACCACAGGTTTTTAATCCACTCATCTGCTGATGGGCACTTAGGCTGCTTCTAAATATAAATGTTTTAAAAAAACAATAATAAAAAGCTCAAGCCAATCTGAAACAGTCTCAGGTGCGTGGAGGTGTTAGCAGAGGCTGAGACTGAGTGGAAAGCCATTTTTGGATTTCACAATGTGATCTTGCTGTTCTAAAATGCATGTGTCCTCTCCAAATGAGGAGTCCATTTCTTATAGGGACTTGTTTTCTTGGAATTGCAATGCTTAGTGCTATCCCTGTACCCAGACCTGGGATTGCTGACGTTAACCTGAGTCTACCTTTCTTCCCACTGTGGAGCAGGGTGCCAAAAGTGAGTGCTGAGACGAAGGTTTTTAAAAATACTTTTTTATTGATTTTAGAAAGAGAGGAGGGAGAGCGATAGAGAGATGGAAACATTGATGAGAGAGAAACATCAAATGCAATCCCTTCTAAATATAATAAGCCACAGCTTTACCTGCTATTGTTCCTGTACCGGTAATATAAGGTAACACATCAGCCATGCCGTTGGCTTTACGCTCAGGCTCAGTGATGAGGCTTCTGGGTGTTGTTTCCAATACGCCATAATTACCAAGGAGACACTGAGTGGAATTTCACACGATGCCATTTATTAAGATAGCTGCTTTGTCTAAGTCACAGCACTTGTAATGTGCTATAATCTTTATACGTGTATGAGCCTGGATATACATTTTTTTTTATTAAATGTCTATGATAACCTTAACCCAATCATTCATTCAATATTCACTTATTCAGCATGATCTTTTCTTCTCTTTAGTGCTTCAGGAAAATGGGCTCATTTCAGGCTTAAACGCTTTCACATTTTTTACCTGCTGACTCCCCGAGCCCTCACATCCAGGGCTCCCACCCTTCCCAAGTTCTGCCAAGGATGTTGGGGTCTGTTGCCTGGTCAATCAAGCACTTCACTTGAGCCTCTTCCGAAAGTCCACGCTCTGGTTCTTGGGCACGAACGTTGTGATCCTTGTTTCCTCGTGCGACAGCAACAAAGTCATCAAAGGCAGGTACCTTCTCATGGCCCAGAAGCAGCTCATCACTGAAGAAATAGTAAACAGATACAAAAGCATAAACCACTCACTATTTTCCCTTTGTTGCCTGCATTCCTAGCAATCAAGCATTCCCTTTCATCACTTATAGAACGTTTCTGTTGCTCATAACCTTGAAGTCAAGAGACTCAATTTGTAGAAAAATAGAACATGGATAATGTTGCTATTAATGTTTGTCTACAAGCTTTTGTGCTGGTACGTGCTTTCATTTCTCTCGGGTGAATACTGAAGAGACAAACTGAAGCCTCAAACGGCAATTCTATGTTTAAATTTTTGATTAACTGCCAACTGCATTTTCCACAGCGGTTGCACCATTTTACCTTCCTACCAGCAACATACGAGGGCTTCAATTTCTCCACATCCTCGCCACCACTAGTTGCATGTCATTACTTTTTATTAGTGGGTGTGAAGTGGTATCTCTGATGACTAATGACGTTGAGCATTCATTGGTAAAATGAGGATATAGGGCTCATATCACAGGCTACATGTAACGTTCTTAGCACTTCCTACAGTAGGTAGTAATTCTTCAGGAAATGCTAGCAGATGGTGTTTTCTTTGGTTTTTTTCCCCCACAAATGATAATCTTACCAAGTAATAACTGCTGGATTGCCACCTGTTAACTTTCTCTTAGCATAATATATTTTCTGCCGGGGATACCAATTTTTTTCTGTTACATTTATTTCTCGAATCCACGATCCTCCTTTTTTCAGCATTTTCTGTTCAAAATTCTAAAGGAAAAGAACATGATTTTCTTTGCTTACTATAACAGTACATTTGATCACATCCAAACAGATAAAACAAGTCATGATCTTAAACTAAACAATTCTGTAACTGGGAGGAGCTCTATAGCTTTTTATGCAGATTCTAATGGTAGTAACACAATATTGACAATGATCTTGAGGAATCATAGTCAGGCTTCAAACATCATTCCTGCCCTGGCCGGTCTGGCTCAGTGGATAGAGTGTTGGCCTGTGGACTGAAGAGTCCCGGGTTCGATTCTGGTCAAGGGTACATGCCCGGGTTGTAGGCTCGATCCCTGGTGGGGGGTGTGCAGGAAGCAGCCAATCAATGATTCTCTCTCATCATTGATGTTTCTCTCTCTCTCCCTTCCTTCCTCTCTGAAATCAATAAAAAAATATATATTTTTTTAAAAATCACTCCCTATGTAAAGGGTGTCATTGCTAAGCTTCATTCTTTGGGGCTGTGTTGTAAAGAACCCTTGAGATTTAAGAAAGTGCTGTTTGTCTTTATGATCAAGGAAGACCTCATATGGAGCAGATTTTAAAATAAAAGTTGTCTCCAAGAGAAATCGAACCCACCATTAATGGGTTCATGCTTCCTCTCCTAGTTAGAAAGACACTCAATTGAAACAATAGCTTTGTCCAAATAAAGGTTATGTTTCTTATCTTATTTTCAAGCCAAATGATTTCCAACTGTTATTTTCGTGAAATGCTCTATAAAATCATGTAAATATTTCAGGGAAACATTTTGATGCATTTCCATCGTATCAATTACTAGCACATTATAATACAAGTGGAAGTGCATATAAACCACCCTACTTTCCAGTCGAAGGAAGGTTCCTTTACAAACACGTCCATGGTGGTCGTGAGCAGGTCGGGGTGCGAGCGGAAGGCTCTCAGTGCGTGCACCATGACACTGTACATAACTCCTGTTTCTTTCATTGGTAACATCAGATTGATAAATTGGCGAGTTAGACGAAAAGGCATCAGCTCAGGGACTGGCAGAAACTAAAGAGAAGAACATACACACAAGAAACAGGATATATTCACTAGAAATCTCCAAGTAACAGGCACAAACAAAGCATCTTCCCGTTGTTACTATTCACATTTAATGAGAACATGAACTCCACTTTTCTCAAAATCAGATCCACAGAGAGGAATGCACTGTGCCCACGAGTAACCAACAGTCATCCCTGCGATGCCACCCCCTCCGTGCACAGAACCACGCAGCCTGCAGACTCAGAAGTGCGACTTCAGTGTCAGAGAAAACACTGGCATCAGATCCTACACAAGACATGCCGACTCTGCAGCTTCATAAAACTCCCTTAGAGTCTTCCCTTTTTATAGGAGCACATTTTATTCTTAGTTCTGATCGCAGTTTGTCTTCACACCTTGAATAACCTGTCTGACCCAGGCTGAGAAGATCCCTTTCTGCAAGAAAGTTAAATGAATGTTCATGACAAAGCTGACCCCACTGACCCAAAGCTGTCACTTATTCTTTGAAAACTGTCCATTGCCAGAGGGCGTTACAAGGGCCTAAAACAACTGTAAATTAGCCAAGAACAAAGAGAGCGCGAGGAGCACACCTGCGTAGCTGATCCGAAGGCATGTCCGAAGTCAATTCCGATCATGCCACCCGTCTCCATGTTCACCATGAAATTGTTCAGATGTCTGTCTCCGATGCCCAGAATCCAGTGGCTGATGCACAGCAGAGCATGAGAGCTGGCAAAGTGGGAGCGGAGCGCCAGGAAGGCCTCCGGGCCGGCGCTCATCTTCAGAAAGGCACGCCTGGGAGAGGGGACACAGCTGGGGTCTCTGCTGTGCTACCAGGCCTGGGAGAGGGGACACCGCTGGGGTCCCTGCTGTGCTAACAGGCCTGGGAGAGGGGACACCGCTGGGGTCCCTGCTGTGCTAACAGGCCTGGGAGAGGGGACACCGCTGGGGTCCTCACTGTGCTACCAGGCCTGGGAGAGGGGACACCGCTGGGGTCCTCACTGTGCTACCAGGCCTGGGAGAGGGGACACAGCTGGGATCCTCACTGTGCTACCAGGCCTGGGAGAGGGGACACCGCTGGGGTCCTCACTGTGCTAACAGGCCTGGGAGAGGGGACACCGCTGGGGTCCCTGCTGTGCTAACAGGCCTGGGAGAGGGGGCACCGCTGGGATCCTCACTGTGCTACCAGGCCTGGGAGAGGGGACAGAGCTGGGGTCTCTGCTGTGCTAACAGGCCTGGGAGAGGGGACACAGCTGGGGTCCTCACTGTGCTAACAGGCCTGGGAGAGGGGACACCGCTGGGTCCCTGCTGTGCTACCAGGCCTGGGAGAGGGGACACCGCTGGGATCCTCACTGTGCTAACAGGCCTGGGAGAGGGGACACCGCTGGGGTCCCTGCTGTGCTACCAGGCCTGGGAGAGGGGACACCGCTGGGGTCCTCACTGTGCTAACAGGCCTGGGAGAGGGGACACCGCTGGGGTCCTCACTGTGCTAACAGGCCTGGGAGAGGGGACACCGCTGGGGTCCCTGCTGTGCTACCAGGCCTGGGAGAGGGGACACCGCTGGGATCCTCACTGTGCTAACAGGCCTGGGAGAGGGGACACCGCTGGGGTCCTCACTGTGCTAACAGGCCTGGGAGAGGGGACACCGCTGGGGTCCCCACTGTGCTAACAGGCCTGGGAGAGGGGACACAGCTGGGGTCTCTGCTGTGCTACCAGGCCTGGGAGAGGGGACACAGCTGGGGTCCTCACTGTGCTACCAGGCCTGGGAGAGGGGACACCGCTGGGGTCCCTGCTGTGCTAACAGGCCTGGGAGAGGGGGCACCGCTGGGGTCCCCGCTGTGCTACCAGCTGGGGGTACAGTCGGAAGGATACTTACTTCAAGAGATCAGCTGGTACTTTACTTTCTCTTTTTCTGAAAGATGTGACTGCTTCAGTACGACTAGCTCTCCTACGATTTAACAATAGAAAATGTCTGATTAGAACGAACTTCTCATGACGGGAAATTTAAAATTCTTTGTTTACATTGAAGCTCAGATATCAAGTAACTAGATTTTGATCATTTCTCTGAGGTAAAACTTTCTAAGAAAAAAGTATATATGCAACTTTGAGAAGCACAAACTAGTTACAAAAAGGAAAATCAAAACACACTCACTTATACATCAGCATATAAGCGCCAGGGCCTTGCTTTCCCGACTTCGACGTCTTTGCCAGCCAGTCTCTATATTCAAATGGTGGGGCTCGGGGATCACTAGCAAAGAGGAAAAGGGAGTCAGCACTGGGGAGATATTCAGCATTACATGCTTTTGGAGGCAAAGACCACCATGAATTCATTGAAAAACAGTGAAGAGGCAGGGAAAATAAATGTGATTTTTAATCATCTACACTAATAAAAGAGAAATATGCAAACTGATTGTACCTTCCCAACACCCATCAGCCAATCAGGAGTGGGTATGCAAATTAACCCAACAAAACTGGCAGGTTAATTTGCATACACAGGTGCCGAGCAGCCAGGGGCAGGGCAGGATGCTTGCCGTGGCGACGAGGCAGGCGTTCCACACCGCCCCAGCCAGTCCGGGCCTCTGGGCAGCGTGGGAAGGTGGAAAGGAGGCTCTGGGCCGGAGCAAAGATGGTACCGGCAGCCAGGGGAAGGAAGGCCCATTCTTGCACAAATCTTCGTGCATCGGGCCTCTAGTATTTTATATTAACACAATCCATGTTACTCTGGATCTAGAATTTCAATATATCATTATTCATCCTTAATTTCTGAAGAACCAAAGGTATTTCCTGTGTAAAAGTTTAGGCACAAAACAAAGAAATACAATCATTTTTCCACTTCATACAGAGAGAAAAAAGATGACCTCAACATAAGTGTCTATGACCTTGGCATGTGGCTCTAGAAGTCCTGTCCTGGGAAAGCAACAACAGGGTGATGGGACTACACGCAACTGATCTAAAACAGGCAGCCATGGACACTGCACACACAACGCCACACATCATTTGAAGACAGGTGAAGTCTGTTCTTGTCATTATTTAAAACCTTGCCTTACTCTTTCCCCTTTTCCAGTTTGCAGATACATATGAAATCCGTACTAAGAAAAAAGTATTTTCTTAGAAGACAATGGATGTGAATTGAATTGAATTTGAAAAGCTGTTTTCAATGCTTCTTAGGCAAAAGGCAGCATCTGGGCAGCTGGAAACAATGGGATGTTTGTATGTTTAGCCACTTCCGGGTTTGTGTCAAAAGTTTTAACAAGTTTTCCTAAAAAAACACCTAAAGATAGAATGACTTTGCAACATATTACTTAATAGTTCGATCACTTAAGTTGAATCTTTTCTGAATTGCTACTAAGTTAACTTCATAAATGGATACTCCATTTTCAACTAAATTCTCTCCTAGTTTCAACTGGGGTGAAAATCTTTAGTTTGGAAAAACTGTTATATGTAAAGAAAAGAGAGCAATGATGTTTAGTAATGGGGGTTGGAAGTGCCTTGTTTTAAAAAGGTAGAGGAAAGTAGTCTACATAATTTCATATTGAAAAGCACTTTGAACTCTGCTGATACCTATGTTTGCCTTATGCACTTTACATCACTGCCCCCTCTTACAAAGGAGGCGTGGGAAGAGGGAACGGTGAGTCCGAAACACTGCCCGGCAGTACCAGAGCCGCTGCGGAATTTCGGACTCTGGGAAGTACTGTTCGTCAGCTTTCCTGTCGTCAAGGCAGAGACAATTCCAGACGAAGGACTCAAATGATGGGAATTAAAAGCTGATAATCACTGTCCTATGTAGCAACTGTTACCCACAGGTAAGAGTTTGATCAAAATGATTAATTTTACAAAAACTGTTCCATACTTTCAGGAAAGAATGAGAGTACAATGAAGAAAAATAGGCCTGTTTCTTCTTCCCCCATTCTATAGCTTGTCCTCAAAGCTAGTTAACTCCTACTTCAAAATGTGTTTCAATATTGTCCTTATTTTTCTTTACAGAAACAAAAAACAAAGAAAAAACCCTTCTGATTAGCTATACCACTTACATTCTGGGTAACCTAGGACAAGTACTTAACCTTTCTGCGCCTCAGCTTCCTCATCTGAACAGAGCTAGTGACACTCACCTTGCAGGTTTTTGTGAAAAAATAAATGACTTCATATATATTAAGAGCTGAGAATAGTGCCTAGCACACAGAAGACGTTTAATGAAATGTCAGCTGCTATTCTTATGTATTGTTTTACTTCTTTCAAGATTTTCCCTTTTTTCCCAAAGCTAACACTTTTTTTTTTTTTTTTTGCGTTATTGTGGTAAAATATATGCAACTACTGTTTAGACTCCTCTACTCCATTTAGGGTATTCACCTAACCAGAAGCAGATTAAAGACTAGGCCAGGGTCGGCTAACAGTACCAATAGAAAGGGGCCCTAAAATGTGACTAGAAACATGGGCTGGAGGAAACGGAATTTGAAACAACTCTACTCAGGGAGAATGTCACGTCCGGGGCGCAGCAGCTGGCTGGGGTGGACCAGGGCAGGGCTGGAGACTCCACGTTACCTTGTATAAGCTGCTTTCTCCTCTTGTGACATGTTACTCAAAAGAAGTTCCTTTAAGGTAAATGTATTTTCAATCCATTCAATTAATCCTAATCTGAAAAGGAGAATAAAAGGTTTATGAATACAAACCCAAACTGCTCTTTCTTTACTAGAAAAAAGTTCTGTAGAATTAAAGCAAAACAGATTTTTTTTTCATGTCAATTCTTCACTTACTTTTCCCACATCAAGATAAAAATCATATGTTTAGAGGTGTTTATTAATTCTGGCTAGGTTTCTGTCTTTGTGAAATCGAAAACACTAAATTGTCAAGTGACCTCCAACCCCATCTCAGCCAAATGAAACAAGGATTCGGCCCCGTGCTGAAGTTTCCATTTACATAAATCTGCTCTAGAATGACAACGCCCAGGCGCTCATACCTGGAGGTCATGGGGATGACGTGGTACGTCTGTAACTGCATGTTTCTCTGACTGCAGGCGGCGTCTCGGGAGAGGATGACGTTCATGACCTCAAAGAGCTGCTCGACGCGCTGGTCCTGCCGCAGATCTTCGCCCCCTTTCACCAGGAAAGGGTAGTCTCGCTCATCATGGCCTCGGATGATGATGCGCTTCGGTTTTCTGATAGAAGCCATTGTTTTCACCTTTAAAAATTAAGAAAATATTTTTAGGTGCAGTCTAAACACTGAGGGACCAGCACATCATATCACCATCAAAAGGGGGAAAGTGCCCAGCTGGTGTGGCTCATGGCTGAATATCAACCCATGAACCAGGAGGTCAGGGTTAAATTCCTGGTCAGGGCACATGCCTGGGGTTGCGGGCTCAATCCTCAGTAGGGGGTGTGCAGGAGGCAGTCAATCAATGATTCTCTCTCATCATTGATGTTTCTATCTCTCTTTTCCTCTCCCTTCCTCTCTGAAATCAATAAAAAATATATTTTAAAAAAGGAGGGGTGGGGAAAGTAAGGCTGGTTGGCACACATTGCTCAAAGAGAGGTCTCTCTTTGAAGACAGGTGATATAGAGGAAAAAAGAGATAATCAAGGGTCAGTGAGATATTTCTGTTACCTGTTCACACCATACTATTGTACCCACATAATTTCATATTCCTGGTTAAAATAATTGCTAATAAATGTGGATGTCCTTAGCAACCAGCAATATACAACTTTCTACAATTACTTAAATTACCTATGTTTTGTAATGGATACACATATATAGTTTACCCTTCAAGTTTATTATGTCCTTAAATATGATTGATATTAAAACATTGGAAACATTAAGAAATCCAGTAAAGAATAGGATCATAAAACTACATACATTTTAGACCAACATAGGAAGTTAATTGTCTTTTCTTGGGTACACAAATATTCTCAAATGTGAAGAACTAAATGCCACAGACTAACAATCCTAACTCTGGTTCTGGGGTCACAAACACCGGCACCTACCCGCTCATCAAACCCCGCGATCCGTGCGTGGTATTCTGGCATTGGCTTTCCTTTGCCATCATACTGACCTAAGACAAAACAGAAAAGCCTTATTTAGATAGAGCTTGTTACAGATCCCTGTATTTTAAAACAGCTGCTGCCCTGGCCAGTGTGGCTCAGTAGTTGAGCATCGTCCCATGCACTAAAAGGTTGCCAGTTTGATCCCTGGTCAGCGTACATGCCCAGGTTTCGGGCTTGATACCTGGTAGGGGGTGTGCAGGAGACAGTCAATCTCTGTCTTGCTCTCACATCGGTGTTTCTCTCTCTTCCTTTCCCTTCCTCTCTCTCTAAAAATCAATTTAAAAAAACTTGAAAAATAGTTAACAAAATTTTTACTAAAAGTTTTTATTTAAAGAAAATACATCTTAAAAAATCTATTACAGAGTTAAACAAAAGTAGGTTTACAGTTGTGCAGTATGCAGTTTATTTTGTGTTATTATTTATTAATTATTGTATTATTTACTTATATTACAACTAGAAACCTACTTTTGCCCAACCCTGCATTTCTGAATTTGACTAAGGGAAGAACTTCAAACAGGAAAAATAATGCATGGGATAGAACACTGTTGTATTTCAAGGAGAATCAAGCTGAATATTAGGAGGCTTACGTTTCAAATAATTTTCTTGAAACTGCCTGCGTGTAATACATAGCTGCTAATAATAACAAAGAAAAGTATTTCTCCAAATGTTTTTTATATCCAATGGATATAACCATATTAAAACATTTTTTTTGGTCTGTTGAATTCCAGGGTAAAGAACATGAAATGTAAAAAAATTATCTTTGAAAAATGCTGTGTTCACATCTGACCGACTTGTCTTTATCCTCAATGTCACAATTCTTTTTCTCAAAGGTAAGTTGTTTATCATTATCTTGTCACTTTGAATGGGTCCAGCATGTACATCCCAAGAAGTGATTTGCATTTATACCTATATTATATTTCTGAGGGAAAGGTATTCAGAAGCAAAGCATGGGGATGTTTAGAAGAAATTACATTATCATTATTATTAGATAGAAATCTGAACACTTGTCATAATCAGGAATATAAGAAAACTATAATCTAATTGGACATTGGATAAAGTATACCGATTCATAGTAATGATAAAAAATATGACAAGAATTTAAAATAAAAATAACTGTCAAAATCCTGACATTATTTTAGAAATCAAAAGTTCTTGCTACAGCACTATTCTCCTTAAAGTAGCTTTGCCACTTCTGAAGGTTCACTCACCAGGAATCTCCAGCTCATTTCTTAGGAATTCCACTCTGAAGTCACTCATCCAGGGTGAGCATTCTTTCAGGTTCCCAGGTGGCTTTGAGTCTTCGCGCATTTTTGAAAGCAGTGTGTTGGTAATGTCATTGAAGTCATGAGGCTTCATTCCAGGTAGCTTAGAACCTTGTCTCCCAAAGTGTTTATCAAATTCTTTTCCAAAAGCCTGAAATTAATAATAACTTATCTTAAATATTAATGTTTAAGGTAAATTTGAACATTGGAGACAGGACAGTTAGTGCATCTGCACAGCGGAGGCAGCAGGGAGAGAAAACCTGGATACACAGAGAAAGCACAGACCATTCTATAGGTGACGATTTTCATCTGCTCCCAAATGCCAGGAACTCACAGAACGTTATCATTGCTTTTACCGAGAGCCCATGTGGGGCCTGAGTTAGCCTTCATTCACTGGCTGGAACAGGGATTAGGGATCTGGTAGAAAAACACCCTGCTTCTGATTTTCAAAAAAGGTAAGATTATAAACCTCTGTATTTCATTGAATGACCTATATTACTAGGCTCCACACCATATCAAATCCTCCTCTGTCTCACAGGACTGCACTAACTGTCCCTGTTACTCTATGGTTTTATAACCTAGCACGGCATGCTTTCAATTTATAATGCTCCAAGAACAGCTGAAAAGATCTGAATTTAATTCTTCAAACCTTGAGTGCCTACTATTTTCGCTGGGCATATTGCCTACTATTCGCTGGGCAGAGATTCTGCTGGTTCGGAGATACATGAATGCTGCTATAGAGGTGAGTTTTCCTCCCAAGTGGCAGGAGGGTGTTTGCTGGGGATTAAGAGAACCAGTTTCTCCTCTGCTTCTACCACCTGGGGTAGGAATGGAACTCGGGCCCTGAGAACAGATGCTGTGTCTCTTCTGACAGGTGCTGCCATAGAAGAACCAAAAGCATTTTCTGAACAGCTGAGGAATTTGTCCACAATCCACACAGCGATGTGTCTCCAAGGAGCTCTAGGTCATGTGGCCAGTGTATGAGATCTTAACTGAAGTTCTCATGAAGGTCACTACATTGTACCCCTGGACACTGGGCGACGTGCAGAAGTACACACAGGAAAATGGCCGTCCCACCTCTGCCTGCGCCGTCACACTCACCAGCTCGCTCCAAGGTGGAGTGAGGGAGACGTTAGCTGTCACATGACTGACCACTGTGTTCACACACTGAACTTGGCTGGACAGGCTGGCCAGTGCCACAGAGAAGAAGTGGGAGGCCCTGATTTTCAGGGTGGCCTTGACGGTGAGGATTACAAGGGAGTCCTGCTTATTAAATGTGACTTTTCTCACTGATGCCGTCGTCGTCCATAAGGACTGAATTTGGAAATAGGAAGAAAATCACTAACCCAAATGCCAGGAGACAGAGCAGGACAGACAGGAGGCCATACTGCTTGGCTCTCCGAGCGCACAATCTCTGGTCACTGTGGGATCAAAGCCACCAGCTCATTTACTTGCTCTGTCGGATGTAGCCTGTCCCTGGGCAGGAGAGGCAGGGGATGCTGTCCCGCCCAGTGAACTCCACGTGTGGGAACTGGGCAGTGGCATCTTCCTGCTCCCGTTCACCCAGCACATCCTCTGTCAGCTTTCACTTGCTTGTAGGAAGGAGGGTGAGCAGAGTCGGATGCTGGGACCCATCGCCGGGATGTGCCACCTGTCACGTTCTGCCCCTTGGGTCCTCGGAGCGGCCCACTCAGTGCGCATGCATGATTTTATCTTGGCTTTTAGGATTTAAACCCCTTGTCACATGTAGCAATGACCGTCCTGTATATTCTTACATTTATTCATACCTTTAACTAAAACTACCCTAAGGAATGACCCGCCAAAATCCATCTCTACTTATCAAAACTATACCATTCATGCATCTATTTAAAGATGCCTATTTCACACCCAACGGTAGTATAGGTAGTGAAAAGAAAAGATGAATAAGATGAAAATCTCTGTCCACAAGTCTAATTTGGGAGGCATAAATTAAAGAATTAAAGATAAATATGGCCCTAGCCGGTTTGGCTCAGTGGATAGAGTGCCAGCCTGTGCAATGAAGGGTCCCAGGTTCAATTCTGGTCAAGGACACATACCTGGGTTATGGGCTCAATCCCTAGTAGAGGGGCGTGCAGGAGGCAGCCAATCAATGGTTCTCTCTTGTAATTGATGTTTCTGTCTCTCTCTCCCCCTCTACTTTCCTTTCTGAAATCAATTTAAAAAAATACATTTTTTTAAAAAGATAAATATGGTTTTCTATTCCTGAGGATTTTGCCAAAAGAACCTGTACACTGATGTTCACAGCAGCACTATTCATAAGAACTAAGAAGTGGAAAAAAAAACAAATATCCATCAATTGATGAAAGAATAAACAAAACGTGACAAAAAGTGGAATAATATTCAGCAATAAAACGGAGTGAAGTATTGCCCAGCTCGTTTGGCTCAATGGATAGAGCATCAGCCTGTGGACTGAAGGGTCCCGGGTTACGGGCTTGATCCCGAGTAGGAGTGTGCAGGAGGCAGCCAATCATTGATTCTCTCTCATCATTGATGTTTCTAGCTCTCTCTCCCTTTCCCTTCCTCTCTGAAATCAATAAAAAAAAATAAAGTAAAAAAGGAGTGAAGTGCTGACACATGCTGCAACATGGATGATGCTAAGAGATGTGCATGTAGGTGCTTCAGGCAGCAGAGAGGAAGGAACACCTAACTCCTGGGGACAGCGAGGAGAAGGAGGTTCAGAGACGGGCTCTGAAGGAGAAATGATGCAAAGACACATCTGCCAGGGTGAGCTATCCAGCTGGACGGGGCCAGCAGAGAAACTCATGCAGAGGGAGCAGCGAGCACAGGCATGTGGTGTGGAATCTGGACACGGCAAGGCTCTTTGATCTCCACTTGTCCTAAGAGGATTTTTCTGATTCACTCCAAACTGAGGTGAGAAGATTCTCTTTCTTTCAACTCGAAAACATCTTTGAAAATAGGTCTCACATATCACATTTGTCCTCAGGCTACAGTTCTTTACATACAGTATCTACCAACAATTCTTTGAATTCGGAAACTGGGTCAATCTTCTCTTTGTATCTCCTATAGCACCCAGTAGAGTGCCTTGAACAGAGGTAAGTGCTCACCAATAGTTAACCTATATAAAATACAAATATTTATTGATCCAATATTCAAACCATTCTGAGAATTAAAAAGATTAAACTACATGTAACCTTCATATCTAAGAATCTGAGCATGAAGAACACAATATAATAAAACCCCCAAGATTTTACCTATTGACCCCCTTTGTTCTTTATGACCTAGAAACATGCCATTAATATTTCAGAGAAAGCATCAGATCTAAAGACAGTTTACAAATTCAACAGACATTTTAAAACCAGAATTGCCAACAAACCAGCAACCATAAGTATTGGTCTTCACAATGATTCTATCATAAAGGCAGGCTACCATTACCCATACCTGAATAAACTTCCTTCTAAAAGCCCCAAGGCCTGGAGCCTTTGAGTCTCCCAAGGCTGCATACATTCTTTCATACATCTTTTCAATGGTTTTTTTATTTACGGGGTTTTTTGTTAATTCAACTTTGATATCCTCAGTCCAGTCCTGTGCAGGGGGGAAAAAAAGAGAGAAAAATCAAGCTAGATTGTAAGTAGATTTTATCTAAGTTCTATGTTTTATGTGTTAGAAGATGTAATATTACCTTAAAGATCATTTCTGGATTAGAGAGTTGTTCTAGGGCATTAATAAAATCTTGAACCACTCCTCCTTGATCCAACTTAATTTTAATCCTATAAAAAATTACCAAGTTTAGGTAATCAAACATCTTCCATAGATCAAGGCCTATAATTTATAATTATTTTTACTTATATATAAAACTTTATATAACTAGAGAAGAAGCAATTTACACATTCTATCTAATATTAGATAAAGAACAAAGTCCCCTCTTATCCACAATTTCTGTGGTATCAGTTACTGGGGGTTAACAGTGGTCCAAAAATATTAAGTGGGAAAATGCAGAAACAAACAAATCATACGTTTTACATTGCATGGCATTCTAGTGGTGATGAAATCTGGTGCTGTCCCACCTGGAACATGAATCATCTGTTTGTCCAGCATATTCACCTCACTTCATCTCATCACTTAGGCACTGTATCATCTCACATCATCACCAGAAAGGTGAATACAGTACAATAACATATTTGTGAGAGAGACCACGTTCACATAACATTTGTTACAGTGTGTTATTATAATTGTTGTTTCATTATTATTGTTGTCAATCACTTACTGCACCTAATTTCTAAATTAAACTTTATTATAGGTATGTATCTATAGGACAAAACAAAGCATACACAGGGTTTGGCATAATTGCAATTTCAGGCATCCACTGAGGGTCTTGGAACATATCCCTCGTGAATAAAGGAGGACTCCTGCATTCTATAAAGAGGTGAGATTCTTAGATAAGGTAAAATTAAATTTTCTCGCAAATAATGTCAACATTTTGATGTATACAATTTGATACATACAATTCTGTCTGAAGTTATGTTATGAAAGAAAAGGCCACTTTCTCGACAAATTTTTAAAACTTTTTCCTTTCTTTCTTTTAAAATCGTTAATCATGTTGCAGCTGACTCTGCTGAGAGACCATGGGGTGGGGCACCAGCAGTGGCAGGTGGTGTGTGCAGAGCTAACCCATTGACAAACCGTGATAAAAGCTATGCCTAACTCTATTGTCTTCTCAGAAACAAAACACTAAATAATATAGTAGATCAGCTCCTAACAAAAAAGACATCCCCTTTTTGACAGGGAATTTCTACTAAGATACCATGCTTTATAACGTATTCTTGCAAAAGCATTACACCATTGCTAGTTGTATCTCCACTTAAAATCAACTGAAGAAGCGAAAGGAATGACACTTCAGACAGCCTACTGAGACCTAATTAAGAAGCGGGGCTTCCTGGATATTTTCAATTAAAGAAGAATTTCAAGAACTAATTTCAAAAAGCATTTCATCTAGCCTGTTTCAACCAACAGATTGCTATTAGCATAAGGGTAGAATGTTCCATGAATAGTATTCTAAAAGGAAATGTATTTTTAAAAATATATTCTAACAAACAGCATACTCAGGGTAGATACATTTAACAAAGATACCTAGGATGTTCTAGTCTTCAGTGAAAGCTCTAATTAATTTGAAGACAAATATAAGCTTCCATGTATTTGCTTTTACCATACACATTGTTTATAAACTGTAATATTTAACTACAGCAGAAATCAACCCAAGTTCTCTGCAATGTCACCTTGTCACAAACTCCTTATTCTTATGACCAGCAGAAGTATCTTTGAAGGAATAGCTTTCACTGCTTATTATGAACGGGTAGACGATGGCCTGGGGGTAGTGGTCAGCGATCTCTTCCACCGTGTGCTGGATGGCCACGGCCTCCTCCTTGTCCAGTAAGGCAAGCATGTGGCTGATCCAGCCGATGAACTGCCAGCAAGGAATGGAAGAAATCTAAAACACAGAGAGCTGTAACTTAATAATCAATAAAAATTAAACGTTTCGTTATAAAAGCAATGTGTCCAATATAAAAAGTACATATATTTATAATCAGAAGTATCAAAACAGACCAATATAAAATACAGTCTTCTCTCCCTCAGCTCTCTTAATTCCTGTTCCACTGTGAACCATGCAATTCTTCCAGGCATTTTCTAGGTATGTACACACATATCCTTTCCTTACAAGACTGGAATCAGACTAGGCATACTGTTGCTGGTTTTTCTTAGACAAATTTACCTCATTCCTTCTAATGGCACCATAGTATTCCATTTCATTTAACTACTGCCCTAAAATGAATTTTTAGGGTATTTTCTAATTTTTGCTATTACAGATAATGCTACAGTGGACATCCCTATTGTATGTGTGCTATACACCAATGGGATAAATTCCTAGAAGTAAAATTACTGTGTGAACGTTAACAACTGTAAAAAACATTGCGAGCTCTCCAAAAAGACTTTTCCAATCTGCACTTCTGAAAGTGAATTCTGCCAGTGCCATGCTGTTTTGATCACTATGGCCCAGGTGGGGACTGAAAATATCAGGGGGAACACTTTGTAAAGTATCTGATTGTCTAACCACTATGCTGTACACCTGGAACTAACATAAAATATTACTGAATGTAAACTGCACTAAAAAAACTTTGGACACAACCAATTTTTTAAAAATTCATTATCAATCTAAGAAGGGAAAATCTAATTTTAATTTTCATGTTTTATTATTAATGAGGCAAATCAGCTCGTAACAACAAAAAAGCTTTTACGTAAACAGCCTGTTTATGTGTGCTGCCTACAGTAATCACGTGTGCTTTCCCCTTAACCATCCCGACTGGCCTATTTGTCGTGTAGAGTGCAGACCTCAACCCTGTCTCTAATATGCACTGAAAATGTTTTTCTCCCAGTTTTTTAAACTTTGTATATGGAATATTTTCTTTTCCTGCGTAGAAGTATCAAATTATTTTTCTTTATGGCTTCTGGTTTTTGTTTTTTTACACCAAGACTATTTTCAAAATTTATTCAAAATTAAAATGCTTTTTAAGGTGTTAATTTTAAGATAAAATCTGACATACTTGGCAGATTGGCATGAGGAGTGACTATGGGCAAGCTTCCTACCTTTACCCATAAATGAGGGGAGAGCAGGGTGTGTGAGCATAAAATGTATCAGAATACACAGCCACAGGGAGCACACAGTAGAGGTGAGCTGCCCCATCTCAAGTGTTTCCCCCAGTGTCATAACATTGATTATTTTCTCAAAAAGTGAAAATGCTATCTTCATTAAATATATAAATAAAATAATTTAAAAATGAAATTATTACTTATTTCTCCCCTTGTCTTTAGGAAAAGCACACCTGTAGTGCATTTCTAAAGTTAATCTGCTGTTTAAGACCTACGGAAACAACCCCACCGCTCCTAATTCACAGGATCAGGGTCAGAGGAGTGGGAAAGCCCTGGCAGGCCCTGCGTCTCAGCTCAGAGACCTGCATTGTGTGAAAACTTGCTCAGATCGCTCGTATTGTATCACTGTTTTTGAACTACTATTACGTTATCAACTCAAAGGTTCCCTATTTTCAGTTAAACATCTATAAAAGTCAGTAAGGAGCCCTCCTTTTACAGACGTGCCTAACAGACAGGAAGGCAGCAGGATGACGAAGCCCAGTGTAGGGCGAAGACTGCAGGGACATACAAGCTGGTGAACAGAACATGTGTGGGACTGCAGGCTGCTTCTGTGCGCCCACACACTCGAGCTGCACACCGTGAGTTCGGATGCCCCAGGGTCCCTCCGCACACGGTGCTGCTGCAGGCACGACAGGCACTGGGGGTGGGATGCCAGCTGAAATGTACTTCTTTCTCCCTGGACTAAGTAATGCACTGAGCACAGGCATCAACAGGTGCTAAGACCACAGCTTTGTCTTTATGGACAGTAAGCTGTACTACAGAAAATTCCCATCTCTGTCCCAGATATACCTCCTCCTCTGTTCCTTGGGGTCCTTGTTCAGACAGAGTTATCAACATCCACTAAGGAAAATGGGTAAATGTGAACACTCCTTTATACAGTTTTAAATTACACATGTTCTTGAAATCTAGTAAAATTATATGCTTGTTAGGACAAACTAAAATATGTGCATTATACACATTAATGTGCTTGGATAGAAATAGGAATATGTCTTCAAGTTCCACAGATACAGACACTCACCTCTTTTGTCATTAGGCTCAGGGTCTCCTCTGGGTACTGCTCTATAATCTGCAGCAGCCTGGGAAACTTCAGCCTGGCTTCACTGGAGTGTAATTTTAAAGCTTTCAACATTTTGTCCACCACAAGGGCAGGATATGTCTGTAGTTCTACGGACTCGGTAACTAACATGGACAGGGATAAAAACAGCCATGGTCAATAGTAGTATATCCACTTACACATAAATTATAAATGTAACATGTAATTCTAGTTTCCCTTTTGGCTTATATTTTGTAGTATGTCATTTTTCCTCCCTAACAACTTCTTTAAAACACCAGAAGCAATTTTGGACTACACATACAAGTTTCTATCTCGAAACTGAATGTTCTATGACATTACCCATTCTGCATGAAGCACGGTTTGCTTCCTGGGCTGGGAACATCAAGGGCAGCCACTGGTTCCTGAATTAATTCCAGGAACAAGAGTCAGGACACATAAGGCCAATAATACCAAACAAGCAAAACATAAAAGTGGAAGTTAAGTAAATGGAAAGCTGGAAGACAGCTTGACTCCAGGATAGAAGATAAGCAGGTCATGCTGCTTGGAGATGTCATTCCTTCTTAAAAAGGCAAGACTTTTCTCATTTAAAGCAAACACAAATAGGAAACCAAAAGTACGTACAAAGTTCTTAGACTTTACAGTAACCTAATGTGACACAATTTTCTTTTCTTTTGCAAGTCACCTGATGCAGTCTCTTCCTCCTCCTGGAGCCGTTGGTCACAGAAATCCACCAGTGCCATATAAGCATCTACCACCCCAGCTGTGGGCTGCGGGCACTGGCCGGAAGGGGCTTCCTCCTCAGCTGTCCTCGTGGCCTCGGAAAGGTGATGAAATGCTCTCTGGTGCAGCGCTGTGACCACCTAGAATTCACAGAGGTCTCAGAAAACCTGCCAGTGGGACTGAAGTTTTGTGGACAAACTCTACTTGTGAGGATAAAGGTAGAATACTTGTAATTCATTAGTCATCAATCCTATATAATAAAAGCCTAATATGCTAAGTGTCCGGTCGTCCGGTTGCCTGTTCAACCAAAGCGTAATATGCTAATGATATGCTAAGGCAGCTCAACTGCTCGCTATGACGTGCACTGACCACCAGGGGGCAGATGCTCCAACTGGTAGGTTAGCTTGCTGCTGGGGTCCTGCCGATCGGGACTGAGCGAGAGGGGCCGGACATGCCCTGGAATCCTCCTGTGGTCCCTCCCCGGCTGGCCAACCTCCCACGTCCCTCCCCAACCCCAATCATGCACTGGTGGGGTCCCTCGGCCTGGCCTTTGCCCTCTCACAATCCAGGACCCCTTGGGGGATGTCGGAGAGCCGGTTTCGGCCCGATCCTGCAAGCCAGGCTGAGGGACCCCACTGGTGCACGAATTTGTGCACCAGGCCTCTAGTATATATATAAAAACCTAAGCAACCATACGACTGGATGACTGGCTGGTAGCCATGACGCACATTGACCACCAGGGGGCAGATGCTCAATGCAGGAGCTGTTCCCTGGTGGTCAGTGTGCTCCCATAGCCAACCTCCTGCAGCTGGCCAACCTCCTGCGGTTCCTCCCCCCTGCTGGCCAACCTCCCACAGTCCCTCCCCCTGGCCAGCCAACCTCCTGTGGTCCTTCCCGCTGGCCGGCCGGCCCCGATTGACCCCAATTGCCGGCCAGGCCAAGGGACTCCACCCGTGCACAAATTCATGCACCAGGCCTCTAATGAAATAATAAATAGAGAAAGCTGGCTAAATGGAAAAGGGAGAGTCTGCCCTGATAGTGAAAGAGTAAGCAATTCCAGTAAGATCCTGAGCATATAAAATACAAACAAACAAAAAGAATAGACCACGTGTGGGCCAGATAGTCCCCTAGTCACACAGAGTGGGCACCAAAAGTCCATGTGGATCACACAGCCCGTCAGGAATTTGAAGAGCTGGAAGTTGGCTCCCTGTGCCAATGTCCTGCACAGATGTCAGTAACATTGTGAAAAGAAGAAGCAAGGCTACACAACTAAAATGAGGTGGCTCCTGGTGAGATGAGGAGAGGCTGGTAACTATGAAAATACAAAATGATTTTAAAAAGCAGGCACTAAATAAAAAAGTGAAAAGGGCTGGTCTGTCCCACAAACTAGTGGGAAACCTGAGTGGAGACAGATGGTGAAAACTCCATTAACAAAAGTCATGCAAGAACCATCCACATCATTTCAACACAAACTTCCTATTTTTAATGTTGAAAAAAGTGAATCATTTAAATAAACAGGAAAAACATGGAATATATCCATTTTCCACATAATAAATTTGGCTGGGCATAACTGTCAAATATATTATAAAAACGCAAAGTAATGCTCATTATTTATTTACTAGAGGCCCAATGCACGATATTTGTGCAAGAGTAGGCCTTCCTTCCCCCGGCTGCCGGCACCGGCTTCCCTCTGGCACCCGGGACCCGGGCTTCCCTCCAGCCGCCAGCAGGCACCTGGGACCCAGGCTTCCCTAGCAGCCCCGGCTTCATCCAGAAGGACATATGATCTAATTAGCATATTACGCTTTTATTATTATAGATTTTCTCTACTTATTCCTTTTTAGTTTTTAAGGTCCAGGTTAAAACTAACCCTACCTAGGATCCTGAAATAATGGCTCTCTCATCTCAGCTATCAAAAAGCATTTAACCGCCAAAACCGGTTTGGCTCAGTGGATAGAGCGTCGGCCTGTGGACTGAAGGGTCCCAGGTTCGATTCCGGTCAAGGGCATGCACCTGGGTTGCGGGCACATTCCCAGTAGGAGATGTGCAGGAGGCAGCTGATCGATGTTTCTCTCTCATTGATGTTTCTAACTCTCTATCCCTCTCCCTTCCTCTCTGTAAAAAATCAATAAAATATATATTTTTAAAAAAGGCATTTAACCTAATTCCTAAAGATTGGGAGTGAATTTCCATAATTCATTCTTTTGAAAACTGGTATATGATTATTCAAATAACATACTGTTTTTTAAAACTGTCTAATAAATCTTCATTTTAAGTAGTAGTTGAAAAGCAATAAAATGGAACAAAGTAGAATAAAGAAATTTCAGAGCTCTATATTTTGCCCCAAAGCTGTAGTATCTCTTTCTTGTTTTGTGCTTCACTTAATAGATAGATAATCCACTGGCAATCAGATTCCCCCTTGGAATCAGCAAAACGGACAACTATTGAGAATTCCCATTGACTGAAGTTACTGGAAGTATATCACAAAACCTTAAAGATTAAGAATTTAAGCCCAACCAGTGTTGCTCAGTGGTTGAGCGTCGATCTATGAACCAGGAGATCACGTTTCAATTCCCAGTCAAGGCACATGCCTGAGTTGCAGGTTTGGTACCCAGTGCGGGGTGCGCAGGAGGCAGCCAATCAATGATTCTCTCTCATCATTGATGTTTCTATCTCTCCCTCTTCCTTCCTCTCTGAAATTAATTTAAAAATATATTTTAAAAAAACAACACAAAATCTTATTGTGGTTTTAATTTGCATTTCCCTGATGACTAATGATGGGCATCTTTTCATTAAGTCTATTGGCCATCTTTGGAGAAGTGTTTATTCAGGTCCTCTGCCCATTTTTTAATTATTTTTTTTTTTTTGTGCTGAGTTGTATGTGTTCTTTATAAAGTTTGGATATTAACCTATCAGATGTATCATTGGCAAGTATCTTCTACCATTCAGTAGGTGGTCTTTCTGTTTTGTTAATGGTTTCCTTTGCAGTGTAAAAGCTTTTTAGTCCATTGTAGTCCCATTTGTTTATTTTTGCTTTTGATGTATTTGCCATAGGAGACATATATCGAAAAAAATATTGCTAAGACCAATATAAAATAGATTATTGACTATGTTTTCTTCTAAGAATTTTATGGTTTCAATTCTTAAATTTAAGTCTACAGTCCATTTTATTTTTTTATATGGTGTAAAAACTGGTCTCATTTCTTTCTTTCTTTGCATTTATCTGTCCACTTTTCCAACACCATCTATTGAAAAGATTATCTTTATTGTCACACTGGATATTGTCTCCTTGGTATAGCTTAATTGATCACATAGGTCTGATTTTCTGGGCTCTCTATTCTGCTCCATTGATGTATCTCTGTTTTTATGCCAGTATCATGTTGTTTTGATTACTATAACCTTGTTGAAGTCCAGCTGATGTGGCTCAGTGGTTGAGCGTTGACCTATGAACCAGAAGGTCATGGTTCAATTCCCAGTCAGGGCACATGCCCAGGTTGCAGGCTCAATCCCCAGTAGGGGGCGTGCACGAGGCAGTAGATCAATGATTCTCTCTCATCATTGATGTTTCTATCTCTCCATCTTCCTTCCTCTCTGAAATTAATTTAAAAATAGATTTTAAAAAACAAAACAAAATCTTATTGTATAGTTTGATATCAGGTACTGTGATACTTATTTTTCTTTCTCAAGATTGCTCTGGCAATCTTTTGGGACTCAATTAATATATTAGGATTATTTCTTCTAGTTTTATGCAAAATGCCATGGTATTTTGATCAAGATTACATTGAATCTGTATTTTCCTTCCAGTGTTATGGCCATTTAAATGATATTAATTCTTCCATACAATGAGCATGGTATATGTATCTTTTCATTTATTTGTATCTTCTCCAATGTATTTCTTCAATGTCCTATCGTTTTCCAAGTAATAGTCTTAACCCTTTGGTTAAAAATTTATCCCTTGGTATTTTATTCTTTTTGGTGCAATTGTAAATGGGACTTTCTTAATTTCTCTGATAGTATGTTATTGGTATATGAAAGTGCAATTATTTCTAAATATTAATTTTATATCTTGCTACTTTATGGACTTCATTAATTAGTTTTAATGCTTTCTTAGTGAAGGCTTTAGGGTTCTCTCTAGATAATATCAGGTCATGTGAAAATAATGACAGTTTTACTTCTTCCTTTCCAATTCAAATAATTTCACTACTTTTTCTTGTCTGATTGCTGTAGCTGGGACTTCCAATACTGTGTTGAATGAAAGTAGTGAAAGTGGACATCCTTTTCTTGTTCCTGATACTAAGGAAAAAACTTCCAGCTTTTCACCATAGAGTATGATGTGAGCTGTGGGTTTGTCATATATGGCCTTTATTATCCTGTGGTATGTTCCCTCTGTCCCTGCTTTTCTGAGAGTTTTTATCCTTCTGTTTATGTGGAGCATCACCTTAATTTGCAGATATTAAACAAACCTTGCACCTCTGGAATAAATCCCACTTGATCAAAGTATATGATCTTTTTAATACATTGCTAAATTTGAATTGCTAATAATTTGATTAGAATTTTTGCGTGTCTGTTCATCAGGGATATTGATCAGTAATTTTCCTTTTATTTTATTTTTTAATCTCTGTCTAGTTTTGGTATCGGGGTAATGCTGGCTTTGTAAAATGAGTTTGGGAATATTTTCTTCTTTAATTTTTTGGAATAATTAGAGAGTAGGCCTTAATTTTACTTTGAATATTGGTAGAATTCAGCCATCTGGTCAAAAACTTTTACTTAGTGGGTGTTTTATGATAACTGATTCAATTTCATTACCAGTTATCATTCTGTTCAAATTTTCTTTCTTCCCGATTTGTATAATTTGTTGTCACTTCTCCCCTTTCATTACTGATTTATTTGGGTCCTCTCTTTTTTACTTGGTGAGTCTGCCAGTAATTAAAGATTTGTCAATTTTGTCTTTTCAAAGAGCCAGCTCTTGTTTTCATTGACCTTTTCTGGTTTTTTTTTAAGACTCTCATTTATTTCTGCTATGATCTTTATTATTTCCTTCTTTCTACTCACTTTGGGCTTTGTTTGCTCTTCTTTTTCCAGTTCCTTTAGGTATTAATTTTAGATTGTTTGAGATTTTTCTTGTTTCTTAAGGCAGGCCTGTATTGCTATAGATTTCCCTCTTAGAAATGCTTTGATTATTCTCATACTTTGGGTCATTGTTTTCATTTTCATTTGTCTCAACGTATCTTGATTCCTCCTTGATCTCATAGTTAACCCATTTATTAATTAGTAGCATGTTGTTTATCTTCCATGTGTTTGTATGTTTCCCAGTTTTCTACTTGAATTTCATTTCTAATTTCATACCATTGTGATCACAGAACATGCTTGATATGATTTCATCCCCTTACATTTATTGAGTCTTGTTTCGTGGCTTAGCATGTGGTCTAATCTGGAAAATGTCTCATGTGCCCATGTATATTCTGCCTTTTTGGGGTGAAATGTCTAAAAATATCAATTAAATCCACCTGCTATAATGTGTCATTCAATGCCATGGTTTCCTTGTTGATTTTCTGTCTCCCTCTTCTCCCCCACATGTTTTTGTCATTATATTTTACCTCTTTGTGTGTGTGTATTCCTTACTATTGTATTTACACATAAATTCATACTTTTGACTTTTTTATTGATTCACTGTTCTTACTATTTGCCTTTGTGAGATTTTTTTCTGTTCTACATTTTATTTTAATTTTTTCTATTTTTCTACTTGAAGAAGTCCCGTCAAGATTTCATGTACTGCTAATTTAGTAGTGACTGATTCCTTCATCTTTTGTTTGCCTGGGAAAATATCTTTCCTACAATTCTAAAAGATAACCTTGCTGGATAGAATAATCTTGGTTATAAGTTTTATCTTTTATCACTTTTAATAGAACATGTAATTGACCTTTGGGCCAGCAAAGCTTCTGTTGAAAAATCATCTGATGGTCTTATAAGAAATCCCTTGCATGTAAGTTGATGATTTTCGCATGATACTTTTAGTATTCTCTTTGTCTTTAATCTTAGGCATTTTAGTTGTAGGTCTCTTTGGGTTCATTTTTCTTCCCCCTCACCTAGGATATGTTTTCCATTGCTTTTTCAGAGAGAGTGGAAGAGAGGGAGGGAGATGGGGGGAGGGGCAGAGAGACAGAGAGTAAAACATCAATGAGAGAGAGACACATCAACTGGCTGTGTCCTGCTCGCTCACTAACTGGGGGAAGGGAGCGAAGCACAACCCAGGCATGTACTCTTGAGCAAGAATTGAACCCGCAATCCTTAGGTGCGTGGGTGAACGCTCTAACCATTGAGAAACACCAGCCAGGGCTAGGGCTCTTTAGGTTCATCTTATTTAGGACTCTCTACACTTCTTGTACCTGGAAGTGTATTTCCGTCAAGAGTTTAGGAAATTTTTCAGTCATTATTTCTTCAAATAGAATTTGAATCTCTGTCTTTATCTCTTCTCTGATTGGGACCGCTAAAATGTAAATGTTGGTGCCATTAATATTGTCCCCACATGTCCCTTAAACTATCCTCATTATTTAAATTATTTTTTCTTTTTAGCTGTTCTGATTTGGTGTTTTCTGCTACCTTGTCTTCCAAATCGCTGATTCGATTCTCTGCTTTATTTAATCTGCATATTCTTTATTCAGTTTTGTAGCCTTAAACGCTGACTGGTTCTTTATAATATTTTCCATCTCTTTAAGTTCTCCTTGAGTTCTTCTGTTCTTCTCCCATGTTCACTGAGCATATTATAACCAGTGCTTTGAACTCTTTACCTAGTAGATTGTTTGTCTCTGTTTCATTTATATTTTTTTCCTGAAGTTTTGTTCTGTTTTATAGTTTGGGACCTGTTCCTTTGTCTCCTCATTTTTGCTGACTCTCTGTGTTTGTTTCCATATACTAGATATATCTGTTCCATCTCTTATTCTTGAAAGACTGGCCTTACGTAGGAGGTGTCCTGTGGGATCCAGTGGCAGTCTTCCTTGTCTCCTGAGCCAGGTGCTAGTGGTATCTGTGTGGGGGTTATATGTGCCGTCCTGATGTAGTTGGGCCTCAATTGCTGCTGGAATGCCAGTGGGAGGGGCTGGCACTCAGGGTGACTGGCTGTGAGAGTCACATGTGACTTCAGTGGATGAGCTCTTGAGCAGGGGCTGATTCCACAAAGTGGGAGTTGCTTTATGGGGCTCTGGTGCCAGCTGAGACTGTCCAATGGGTGTGCTGTGTCTGGATCCTCTTGAGAGGGGCTTTGGTATGGGTTAGGGTCAGCACAGCTTGTGCCTGGTTTGTGGTCACTTGGTAGGAGCTACAAATTGATCTGCAGTTGGTAGCTGCTTGTGTTGGGCTTCGAAGTGCATGAAAGAGCCAAGCCAGCTGTTGCTTGTGCTGGGCTTGTGGCTGCTCAGTTGGATCTAAGATTGGCCAACACTTACTCAAAGTTTGGGGCCACCTAGTGGGAAATACAATGTAAGCTAAAGCCGGTGGCTATTGTGTTGGGGCCACCTGGCAGGAGCTACAATGCACATTGATGCTGGCTACCGCTTGTGTGAAGCCGTGGACTTCTGAGAGTCTGATGCATGAGCCAAAGCTAGACAACACTCTTGTGAGGTTTGTGGATTTTTGGAGAGTTTGCAATATAAGCTAGGCAGGCTGCTCGTGGATACAGGCAGATGAGAGAGGCAAGGGAGGGCCCAGTGATCAAGGGCTCGGGTTATCAGGGAAATATGGGGTAGGGCAAATGTTAGCCAGGTTCATGGGGAGCACAGATGTAGTGCCCACCTGTGCTGGCCCAGTTGGGTGGGAAAAAGAGCTCAACGAAGGAAATGGCATGCCTACTAGTGTTTCCCTTCCCTGAGAGGGTTACCCTGTTCCCTAGCCCTGCAGCCCTCTCTCTGAAGTTATTCAATAGTTCCTCTCCATGTATCTCAGGCTTAGAGCCAGTGAATTTCTGCATGGGCCCTTTAGAAGTGGCATTTCAGTCTCACAGAGCCATTTGCCTCTCAACATCATCTCTGTTGGTGTTCAAAGCCAGATGTATGGGGACTCCTCTGTCCAGCACAGGTACCCTGGGCTAGGGAGGCTGGTGTGGGGCTGAGACCCCCTTGCTCCTCAGAGGGGCCTACAAAGCCAATCCATTCCTCTCATTTCTTAATTGCCACACTGTGGATGGAAGACCTACTGGTCTGCAATCGGACCCCCGCTACCTGTCTTGATGTGGTTTTTTCCTTATATCTTTAGTTATAGGCATTCTGCTCAGCAAAGGTTCAGGTGGTTCGTTCTATCACTGAGTTGTAATTATGATGTGATCTCAGGAGGTGGCAAGTTCAGTTGACCTACTCCATTCCAGTTGATCTTGACTCTGCCCTCTACCCATTATTTCTTTCATGCAGCCAAAAGGTCGCACATTAAAGACATACAACATGCAAACACGAAAAGTTCACTCTCGTAATAAACATTACCTTTTCTACATTCTCTGAAGTGGATCCAGAAAGTTCCAAGATTCTTCTAGCCTTGCTTTCCTCAATTTCAGCAAGGCAGCTTGGCTCACTGCTGAGAGCATTAGCTATGATCCGGTAAGTTGTACCCAAGAGAACATTATGGTCACGGAAAGCCAAAATATTTTTGCTTAAGTAGCTTGATGTGTTCTCACCTATTGGATTAAACACACACACACATACAAACTCACACAGGAGTTCTTTCAGAAGTAAATGAATACCATAAGGTAAAAAAAAAGTTTATAGTATATAAAAGTTGTCTTCTACTAAGAAATTAACTAAAATAAATCTTGATGTTATAAGAAACTAACTTCACACACTGGTTAGGTAGTCTTGAACTAATATTAATGAAAAATGTTCTTTGTTAGCAGTGACCATATCTAAGTACACAGAGGCTAAGCAAATAAAATACTAACTTTTATTCAAGTATCATTCTGCATTTTGTCACAGCACCTAATTCTATCTGTTACAAAGAATAAGAAATGGATTTATGCATAGCCATGAATAACCCATAGTTTTTTTGTGTGTGTGTTTTTCCTTTCTTTTTTTAAAATATATTTTTATTGATTTCAGAGAGGAAGGGAGAGGGAGAGATGGAAACATCAATGATGAGAGAGAATCATCTATTGGCTGCCTCCTGCACGACCCGCACTGGGGATTGAGCCCACAACCCAGGCATGTGCCCTTGACCAGAATCGAATCTAGGACCCTTCACAGGCCAACTTTCTTTCCACTGAGCCAAACCCGGTGGGGAACCCAGAGTTTTTTAATTGATACTATTACCTGTTGCTGATAAAACAACAGAGACTAGAGACTGCCATAAAGGTCTGATTCTTCCCGTTTAAAAAAAAAGCTGAAGGAGCTCATCACCATCAAAACAGTATTACAATAAACTGTAAAGGGACCTTTTTAAGAAGAAAATATGAATAAGAAAATATTGCAAAGAAAAAATTCTGACAAAAGCAAACATAATAAAATCAGTGAATCAATGAACACTAAAGCTAGTATAAAGGTTAAAAGGCAAAAGTAGGAAGATCATGAGTAAATACAACTGTAAATTAAGAGATACACACAAACACACGCATAAAAGAAATGGAAAAATGATGACAAAAACATAAACGTGAAGGGGGTAAGTAAAAATAGTAGTTTATTATGTCTTAAAACTTAAGCAACCATCAACTTAAAATACACTGCCATAAACACAGCTTGGTATATATGAAGTACAAGGTAACCACAAAGCAAAAATGTACAAGAAATATACAGGAAATAAAGAGAAAGAAATCCGAATACAATACTACAGAAAGTTATCAACACATGAGAGAAGAGAATAAGAGAATAAGAAAGGAACAGAGAAGAACTACAGAAACATTAATAAAACGGCTATAACTTCATACTATTACTACTTATTTTAAATGTAAATGGATTAAATACAAAAATCAAAAGACAAAAGGATAGGAGCTTTCCAAGATGGCTGCAGAGTAGCTGGAAGCTGTGCACACCTGCTCCCAGCCCCAAACCGGATTTACAGTGCAATTACAGAGCAATCAAGTTGGAAAACCAAGTGAGATACGGAACCATGATGGTGGCATAGGTAAACACCTGAAATTGCTGCCTCGCACAACCACTTCAAAAATACAACTAAAAGACAAAACGGACATCATCCAGAACCACAGGAAGGCTGGCTGAGTGGAAATTCTACAACTAGAAGGAAAGAGAAAAGCACACTGAGACTCAGAGGAGGTGCGGAAGTAAAGTGCAGAGGTACGGAGGCGCACTCGGAAAGGGCTGGCAACTGAGGACGCGGCTGTCTTTTTGAATTGGGAGGGAGACACAAGCTCCCGAATGCTCTGAACTCCAGTTCCGGGCGAGTCTCTGGGGACCCACACTCATACGGGGAGAAACTGGACTGTCTGGCATTGGTCAGAACTCAGGGCGGCTTTCTCTCAGAGGTACTTGCAGTGATTACCATGGGACAGAGACTCGGGGCCTCTTAGGGCAGGGCTGAGGATCAGCCATAGCTGTTTGCTCCACCCTGTTGATTCCCTGAGACCCCGCCCCACCCAAGCTGCGTGCAGAGGCTTTTGCATATGAATGCCCTGGCCCTTTGCAATCTAAAATTACCTAACAAACTGCAGCTGGGTCACAGAGTCCCAGAACATCCAAAAGAAGGCCCAACCTGAACCTGCAGTGAGACCACCTAGGGGGCAGCTAGAGTTGGAGTCTCGGGCAGAGACGGAGGGATTTGACTTTGAAGCCAGGACTACTTTCCCTTCATTGCATGCCTGACTGCGTGATCCCCAAGTAGGGGACCCACTAGGCCCATCTCAGCTAACTGGGTTCATCCTAGTCTCTCTTCAGAAGGCGGGGGAGGATGACCAGGAACCTCAAGGGAAAGGCGGAGAAGCCGACAGGCAGGCAGACCTCAGGGAACCTGGGTCTTATCACAGATTCGCTCCCAGCTCGAAGCTGGAAGAAGCCGACCCTTTTACAGATTAGCCCCTCTCACGTACACACAGGTCCAGTCAACACCGACACACACAGTGAACAGCACTGTAGCTTCAGAGAGGTAGCCCAAGGCTGGTCACACACAATGTCTGACAGCAGCCTGCACCTGAACCCCATCCAAATGGACCCAGAACCAACACAACCAGTAACGAGCTTCAGACCACACTAGAGCTCAACCAAACTAGCTACACAAGCAGCACACCCAAGGGTGGATCCTGGCAGGCACCAGGCCATGCTGGGAGCAACCCCTGCTCAGGGAACAGCCCCCGCACAGTAAATGGTAACCATCTGTAGTCACCGAGCCTGAAGGGTTAATCCACCCACAAAGGGCCAACAGCAATCAAGCCTCAACTACAAACAACAAGGGGGTTGGGGGATTGGGGGTGACACACACATACTTCACAAGAGACTTTCCTGGAGCATGGAGCTCAGACGATCTGGAAGACTGCCACAGCCCAAAAAGAACCGCCAGACTGCACCTATACAGCAGCTTGCACACCATGGTTGGGATGGAGCCCCACAGCCAGCCAGCCTGAGGCGAGATCCCACCCACAAATGGGCCAACGGCAATCAAGACTCAAATACAAAAGGAGGGCCCACATAACCCACACAAGAGACCTTCCTAGAGCATCCAGCTCAGGCGATCAAGGAGCTGCTCCACTGGGCCCCATAGGACACACTCCATAGGCAACCCCATGAACACTGGGAGCCACAGCAGTTCTATCTAATAAATAGTAACCAACACAAAGAGACAGCCAAAATGGGGCACAAAGAAACAGGTCCCAAATGAAAACACAGAGGAATCTCCAGAAAAAGAGCTAAATTAAATGGAGACAAGTAAAATATCAGATATATAATTCAAAGTAATGGTTCTAAAGATGCTCAAGGAACTTAGTAAGAGCTACAATAGCATGAAAAAAACATAAACTCATGAAAAATAACAGTCGGAAATCAAGAGTACCATATCTGGCATCAAATACACTGGAAGGAATGAAAGTAGGTTAGATAAAGCAGAGGATTGAATCAGTGATTTGAGCGACAAGGGAGAATAAAACACAAACCAGAGTAGCAAAAGGAAAAAAGAATTAAAAAGAATAAGGATAGCCCTAGCCAGCTTGGCTCAGTGGATAGAGCGTCAGCCAGCAGACTAAAGGGTCCTGGGTTCGATTCTGACCAAGGGCACATGCCCGGGTTGCAAGCCAATCAATGCTCCCCTATAGGGAGTGTGCAGGAGGCAGCCAATCAATGATTCTCTCTCATCATCAATGTTTCTACATATCTCTCCCTTCTCTGAAATCAATAAAAATACATTACAAAAAAAGAATGAGGATAGTTTGAAAGAACTTTGGAACAATATGAAAACCTAACAATAGCTGCATCATAGGGGTACTGAGGAGAAGAGAAGTGGGTTAACTGGATGAAGGAAGGTGAAGAGATTAGTCAAAGAAGGTATCTGCATCGCCTATGGACACAGACAACAGTGTGGTGAAGGCGTGGGGGGCAGCACACGAGGGCTGGGTGGAGGTGGGGGGATATCTCTAACAGTGGCAACAATAAAAATAAAGAAAAAAAAAGACAAAATGATAAAGACGATGTGGTACATATATACCATGATTATTCAGCTGTGAAAAATAATGAAATCATACCATTTGCAACAGCAGAGATGAACCTAGAGGATAGTGTGCTAAGAGAAGTCAGACAAAGACAAATACTATATGATTTCACATATATGTGGAATCTGAAGAACAAAATAAACGAACTAAGAAAACAAAAACAAACTCATAAATAATAAAACAAACTGATGCTTGCCCGATGGAAGGAGGGTTGAGGCTAACTGAAAAAATGAAGGAATTAAGAAGTACAAAGTGGCAGTTACAAAACAGCCATGGAGATATAAGGTATAGAGAATATAGTTAATAATATTATAATAACTATATATGGTGCCAGATGGTGCAAGATTCACCAAGGGAATCGCTTTGTAAATTATTTAACTATCTCACCACTATACTGTACACCTGAAACTAGTATAACATTGAAAGTCAATTGTAGTTAAAAAAATTTTTAAAGTAAAGGTCTGGTTTTTCATGTTACTGTGTGGCTCTAGGAAAGATGATCCAGCCTTGAATAATCTTGCAGCGATGTGGAAGGTGGTGTGAGAGATGTGAGAGATGTGAGAAGGCAGTGTGAAAGAGAAAGGGTGCTCTCTCAGCAAAGGCCATCAACCACACCACCTGCTCATCCATGGGATGACCATCCTCTGACTGATTCGTCTCACATACACGACCATAACCACTGGCTCTGCTTATTTCACAAGGCTGATTCAAAGTCAGCCAAACCATAACTACTAAATCAGTAAAATTATTTTTATAAGTACCAACTTTTATCTTCATATCAGCACACTCCTCCTATCCCTCCATCCCCCTCAAAGAAAAAACAACAACAACCCATTAAATATTTAAACCATTGTAAGGATGATTTTATGATCCTGGGACCAATATAGAAAGACTGTTTTTCTTGTCTGCATATTTACTGAGGCAGATACTCTGATATGATACCCTGTCCTGCTGAAGAGTCAAATTTGGAAATATAATTGGGAGCATGTTCCATAATGGTGCTCCTATGTACCTTTGGATATATGGTAACAGAGCTAGCATACCAGGTCCAAAAAATAATTAAGAGGAAGGTTTTCTCCCCTGAGTCTTAACAGGTATATTGTTATGAAAAGAGAAGATCTGAAGAAGAAAAAAGCTTTTTAATGTCTTATTTTACAAAGTAATTCTTATATGTAAACATTAAGATTCATAATTTAACTAAATATGAAAGAGGCTTTTACTTTCAATTCCATTTTATAGATACAGAAATAAAAGCTCCAAATGCCGTATGCACTAGCAATACTAAACTATAAAGTACCTTGGCTCCAAATATTTAATAAAATTATAAATACTTAATTGCCAATGTCAGACAAATCAACACAAATAATAGTTTTAGAAGACTACAGAGATGTAATATAGAATAGCATTCTTAAACTTGTATAGATAGAGCAGTTTCATACCCAACAAAGAGACTGTTTTCAACACGGAAAGAATCTGCTCCGGACGATTCTGGGTCTGGCTCTGGCTGTGTCTGAGCCGACAGTAGCTATGCACCCATCTCACCAGCCACTCATCTCTTGTTTTTGATTCTTTATGCAGGTCCTTCAATAGTTTCAAGGCAAGTGAGAAATTGTTCTATGTAATAGAAGAGAGAAAGGAGTACAATGACATAAATGTAAATTTAGAAATAAAAGCATTTTACAAAAGAAGTTTTTTGTTAATTGGCCTGGTTCCCTTATGGATGACAATTCACCTTAGAGCAGCTAATCCATCTCCTTAGCTTACATTAAATGTCTTTTTATTTATCACGTGGATATAATTCACATTTACAGTATGCAATTCAGTGTCTTTTAATATATTCAAAAGCTGGGTAATCATCACCACTGTCTCATTCAAAACATGTTCATCAACCCCAAAGAAACCTTTGATGTCAGAGGAATCGTGGCACGAGAGGTCCCCTTGATCTCTCCCTTGAAGTGACAACAATTTGAACAGTTACAAGTTTAAGAATGAATATGCTGCTCAACACAGAAACACGTATGAGAGATCCGTGTATTGAAACACTGTAAGGTGAGTGGGAAGGGAGCACTACTGAGAGGGTGCCAGGGAGGCAGCCGGGAGGTCACTGCTGGTCTCAGCCGGGGAAGAATCAGGTTGCCACTGGCACTCCCTTCAGCCAGGACCAGGAGAGGGATGCAGTGAGCATTCCTGTGGGAGTGGTTGCTATGCATTGCAGCTAAACCCAGTGACCTGGGCAGGGATGAAGGACCAAGGTGCAGCCACAGCTGTCTGGCAACTGCCAATGCCAGGCAAAAAAACAAAGCCACCAAGCCTGGCCATCTCCCCTCAGGCTCCAGGAGCTAGCAGGGGACCGCAGAAGAAGCTGTAGCAGTGAGTGCTGGGACAGAACACAAACCTTCTCTCCTATGCACCAAATCCCTGCTATCATAACTTCATAATCTACTTAAGACCTGCCTTCTTTCTGCTTTTACTTCCTTCCATGTCCAACTAAGCAAACCCATCATCCCCACCATTCTCTTAGTGATACTCTCAGATCATTAGCCTTTAGGTGTCATTTGCCAGGTGTCACCCCTATCTGGCAAAACCACACTCTGTGTTCATCAAAATGCAAGCCTTTTCTGCTCTTACACGTACAACGTCACTGCAGGCAACACTAGCCGGTTCAGTGCTGTCTAAAAATCCGAGTGTGGTCGACTTTCCCCACACAGTCCAGAGTCATCTTTAAAACCTCCTCACTTTCCTCAATTCTCCTACCTGCTCACTCGCTGCAGTTGACTTCACCTCCTACTTCTCAGAGAACACAGATGAGCTCTCTCACTCTTCCTCACGTGGAAGCGCATTCTTCCTTCCCGCCCTCCATTCTGATAGCAGACTCACCTTTGCCCCGAGTCCTGTCCCCACCAGCCTCCACAAGGAATCTTATTTTACCAGTGACTCCTCCTCTGTATGTCCAATCCCTCCTGATGAGTTCCTTCCATTAGGATTTAAACATCTCCGGTCTCTTTTATCTTAGAATTCCTCCTGACCTCCCTTGCTTCTTGTCATGGCTTCTTTAGGAGCAGCCTGTGCTCACTGTCTATGTTCTCTCCTCCAGCTTTTACCCAGTCCACCATCCACTATAATCTGACTTCTGTTACTCCAGTGAACTAGTTCTCACCAAACTCAGCAGCAACCTCCTTATGTTACATGCAAGGGCACTTTCAATCTTGAAAACTTCACTCTCTTTGGTAACTGACACTGATAATTTCTGGTTCTTACCCTGTGGTCTCACAGTGCCTTCGTAGGCTCCTCCTCCTGTGTTCACCCCAAAACTGTTGGTCTGTTTTGGGGACTGATCCTGGTTATCTTATCTACTTCCATGGTTTCAATGACTATCCACATGCTAATCGCATTGAGACCTCTATTGCTAGCATAACTCTTTTTCTCCAGAGCTTCAAATTTCTTATGTACAACTTAGTGAAGGGAAATTACAACTTGTTTGTCTTCAAGGCCTTGCAAATTCAACATGTCTCAAACTGAAGATATCATCTGCCCCAAAAACTACTCTTCCTTCTTTATCCCCATCCACCCAGCTTCTCAGGTTAAAAACCTGGTTATCATCCTTCCTCCTCACAAACACAATTAGTCATCATGTCTCATTTGAGCAAACCCTCTCAATTTTCTTAAATCTGCCCACTCACCTCCATTTCCATGACCTCTAACCTAGATATGGCCACCATCATCTCTCACATGGATTAATATAAAAGCTTGCTAATCCTTTGCCCTTTCTTAGATCATTTCTTCTCACTACATCAAAAATGCATTTTAAAATTGCACATCTGATCACCTTGATCGCAGAGCTTTCTTGCACAAAGTTGCACAGCCATTCAGTAGGCGCTGAAATTTAACCTCTGCCCCACTCAGGAAACCAAGTGCTCAGCGTCACTCCTGGGTCTTATGTGTTATTCCTGCTACCCCATTTCATCCTTGAGTTCCCAACTTAGACATCACCTTCTACTCCAAGCTTCCTTTGTTTCCATAAGACTGTCAGGTGTCCTTCTCATGAGGTTTTTAATATTATGTATTATAATTGTCCACTTGTCTCTATTTTTTTCAACATGGTATCTCTAGCACCTAGTGAAATGCTTGGTAATAAAAAAAGGCAAAACTCAAATTTCACTTCTGCTACTTTTGACATTTTGAAGAGTATGAGAAGGTAAAATAAACTGAAGGTGTTTTTTTTCTCTTTTTTAGAAAAAATTTTTAAATTAAATCTTTATTGTTCAGATTATTACATTGGTTCCTCTTTTTTCCCACCATAACTCCCCTCCACCCAGTTCCCACCCCTCCCTCCGCCCTCACTCCCCACCCACTGTCCTCTTCCATAGGGGCACAATTATTGTCCAATCTCTTCCCGCATCCCCCACACCCCTTTCCCCCGCAAGAATAGTCAGTCCATTCTCTTTCTATGTCCCTGATTCTATTATAATCACCAGTTCATACTGTTCATCAAATTATTTATTCACTTGATTTTTAGATTCACTTGTTGATAGATGTGTATTTGTTGTTCAAAATTTGTATCTTTACCTTTTTCTTCTTCTTCCTCTTCTTAAAGGATACCTTTCAGCATTTCATATAATACTGGTTTGGTGGTGATGAACTCCTTTAGTTTTTCCTTATCTGTGAAGCTCTTTATCTGACCTTCAATTCTGAATGATAGCTTTGCTGGATAAAGTAATCTTGGTTGTAGGTTCTTGCTGTTCATCACTTTGAATATTTCTTGCCACTCCCTTCTGGCCTGCAAAGTTTCTGTTGAGAAATCAGCTGACAGTCGTATGGGTACTCCCTTGTAGGTAACTGACTTTCTTTTCTTTGCTGCTTTTAGGATACTCTCTTTGTCTTTTGCTCTTGGCATTTTCAATTATGATGTGTCTTGGTGTGGTCCTCTTTGGATTCCTTTTGTTTGGGGTTCTATGCGCTTCCTGGACTTGTAAGTCTATTTCTTTCACCAGGTAGGGGAAGTTTTCTGTCATTATTTCTTCAAATAGGTTTTCAATATCTTGCTCTCTCTCTTCTTCTGGCACCCCTATAATTCGGATGTTGGTACGCTTCAAGCTGTCCCAGAGGCTCCTTACACTATCTTCGTATTTTTGGATTCTTTTTTCCTTTTGCTTTTCAGGTTGGGTGTTTTTTGCTTCTTCATATTTCAAATCTTTGACTTGATTCTTGCGATCCTCTGGTCTGCTGTTGATATCATCTGATGACTTAAATTATTCCTTTTCTCTCCATCTCCAACATTACTGGTATTGATAACTAACTCTATTTACCCCATTTTTTATGTGTGAATATTGCAGAAAAATTCTGAAAAGCTAACGTGTCACATGAAAGATATTTGGTATTTTGGTGATTTTCACATATTTCCAACTAATATATTTATGATCCGTTTCTTTCCTCCTCTTTTCTCGTCATGCTCCCCTCTCTCCCCTCAGGTGGGGAACTCTGAGCAGCAGTGCAGCAGTGGAGAGCGTTCTTTGTCTCTCCATCTGGGATGAATACCCTGACTTCTCACTAAGAAGCTACATGCACCCCCTCCTCAGCCATGTGTCATGGATGGCCTCTCCTGCTTGTAATCGAGCTAAAGTAGTGGGAGACAATGGCTGGTGCTTCCTGGAAAAAAAACCCAAACATGCTTTTTGTGTTTGGTTTCATTTCTGCCAAGAAATAAGAGAAAAACCATTTCCAGGAAGATGTGGTATGGAAGAAGTAAGGTATAAAACATTCACAGCTATTTCCAACCACAAAGGGTGAGCTGGAGCTGCCAGAGTGCTGCTATGTAGAGTCTGAGCACTGAACCACTATGGTGGAAGGGAGAACCCACAGAGAGAAAGCAGGTCCTAGTCTTGGAAAGCTAGCTCTTCTAGACTTTGCATTTATGGGTACTAACAACTTTCCTTTATCCACTTGGGCTGCTTTGGGTTGGGTTTTCTGTTATTTGTAATATAAAGATTCCTAAATGATATAACATCTATCTCAGAGAAAAATCTATAAGTGAACACAAACTTACAAAACAGAAATATTTATTACTTCTACTAGAAGTAGAAAGCAACATTCTTTGTTTTATAATACCAATCAATTTAGGGTTATTAAAAAAAACAAGCTCTCCCAGTCTGTTCAAATATGATTTGATACACTTAAATAGTTTATATGCAACTTTTAAGTAAAGCATGATTATATGTTAATAAAGGGTCGAATTATCAAATGATAGAATTCTACAAACTAAATCTAAATATAATTTGTAACTAACTGGCAAGCATTAATTTTGCTAAAGCTCAAACCTGATATTAAGCTTATTTCCTTTTTCAATAACAGAAAATAATTATTTTGGTGGTTGTTTTTTTAATCCTCACCCGAGGATATTTTTCCATTTATTTTTAGAGAGTGGAAGAGAGAGGGAAAGATAGAGATATATCGATGTGAGAGAAACACATCAATTGTTTGCCTCATGCACGCACCCTGACCAGGGCCCAGGAGGAGCCTGCAACCGAGGGACATAAATCTGAGTACCTACCTGCTTCCTTGCGCTCTCTATCATCTTCATCTTCATGGAAAACTTACAGCTCTTGATCAGAGAGCAAATGTCTTCTTCCTGCTCCCGCCCTTCCATCCTGTCACAGGAATCTGCATCCCCATCTATGTCCATACTGTGATCATCTGGAAGAGTAAGTTTCTCCTCTATTTTGCTGAGAAAGAAACATCTACACAAAACAAAGAAAAATGAGAATTTACGCCTCATGAAAGAAATCTTTGACATATAGGACACACTACTGGATAGCATTTACAGACAAAAATTTTATATTTATTAAAATTTTGCTCATTTTCTGGACTGTATATGTACACTCTAGGTACTGGATTTAATCTCCATCTTAATTAACTCTTTAAACATCACCAAGGATATTTCACAGAATTTTCCAGATATCATTCATCGTCTCTACCTCCACAAAAATAAAGCATTTAAACTCACAATTTTCTCTCTTAAAGGACAATATGCTAGTACCCTGTGTTGAGCCAAAAATCATTTTTCTCCTTATATCTCCCAATCTAAACTTCTACTCTCAAAGGTGAAAAATATAAAGCAGCAAACAGGTTATAGTCACTGAAAATATTAAAAGATAACACTGTATTGCTATAAAATTATTTTTATTTGTACCACAATTTACATATTTGACTTTGTTCTAGTGATTTTATTTTCATTGTTAGCAATACTGGCAAACGTACAAAAGTCACCACTGCTGAAATATCAACTAATTTCCTCTTCATCTAGGAACTAATTTCAATTTTCTTAGAAAAACTGTGGCCAGATAAACTAGTATGTCTCATATATACCTTTCTTTTGTTTCTGTGGTTATTCCAAAGACACAAGCTTCTCTAGTAATCTACCTGCTTCTGTGCTCCTTGCCCCCTCACCCAATACAAGGGCATTCCCTCCCTCCTAAGAGCTGCTACTATTTTTTTAAGTTTCGAATTTTTAATTATAAGAATAAGCAAGTACAAGTAATGGAAGAATCCCACTGGTGCAATCCAATAACAACACCATCTACAAAAACTCTCTTCCGCTGGTTCACAGATGTAAATGTAAGAACTACCTAAAACTGCAACATTTCTAGAAGGAGAAAAGACACAGGGGAATAATTCTGCACGATTTGCCTGGAATATCAGCTTGAAGGGGCACTTGCTACTCAATTGTGAGACAATTTAAACATGAAATAATTAAGGACAATAATGGATTACACTCCATTAAATAAAACTGGAGTCCATGATTCTATATTGATAATTAAAATTTAAGTAAACAAATAAATGAACAGATGGGGAGAAGGGAGGGCTCTTCCTTACAACAGGACGTAGACTGATAAACATGGAACAAGTAGTGGGAAATTATCACCTTGCAACTAATATTGTCAAGATTGGCTTGAGCTAAGAGTAATGCACAGGTATGAAAAGCAGAGTGTTCCAATGAGAAGCAGGATATATGCAAGTCTCAAAGTATCTCCCACATTGCTTATAAGCTGCAAAGGAAATAAACAGGCATTTACACTGGAGAGACAGGACAATATTTTAACTAGGGAATCAAAATTACTATAATCAGTAAAAGGCAGATGGATACTCTGCGCTTCCAGATGTGATAGCCTGAGAAGAATACTTCACTTCAGTGGTATTCTGGCTAGGGATGCATCATCTGAATGCAGCTAACCATAAGGATATATAGACAAACAAACTGAGGAACCTTCCACAAAAGTATCAATGGCATGAAAAAAGTCTGAGGAACTGTTCCAAATTAAAGGAGACTAAAAGAGATACCAACTAAATGCAGTATATAACTCTGGACTGGATCCTGTCTTAGAAGGGGAGAAAATGCTTTAAAAGGCTTTAATGTGACAATTGACAAAACTGAAATTGAGGCTGTAGCTTAAAAATAAAAACTGTAAAGTTATTCTTGCACTGTGATTACTCTTTGAAAGAATACTTTTTGTAGGAAATGTACACTGGTAAGTAAAGAGGTAAGGGTTCTTATGTATACAACTTACCCTCAAATGGTTCAGAAAATAAATGTGTATGTGGAGAGAGAATTAAAAAGCTAATCTGGCAACATGTTAAAAAACAGTGAAGCTGGGTAAAAGGTACACAGAAGAGTTTTATTTTTCTTGCAACCATTCAATAGATAAGAACTTATCCCAAAATAAAAAGTAAAAGAAGTATACAAAATTAAAAGTATAAAAAGTAAATTAAAATATAATGGCAAGACTATCACATGAGGGGTCAGGGTCCTTGAATCCTACTGACTGTATATATTTGTGCATATGATTAATAACTGCCTTCTGGATTACCCAGGGTTGTTAAGGTTGAGGAAAAGAAAATGATCTCAGGCCGGGGAAGGTGATATATACATACACACACACACACACACACACACACACATATTTATGTATGTGTGTGTGTGTGTGTGTGTGTGTGTGTATATATATCTCATATCCTATATAATAAAAGGGTAATATGTAAATTGACCGGTTGCTATGACGCACACTGACCACCAGGGGGCAGACGCTCAACGCAGGAGCTGCCCCCTGGTGGTCAATGTGCTCCCACAGTGGGAACGCTGCTCAGCCACAAGCTGGGCTGGTGAGCGCAGCGGTGGTGGTGGGAGCCTCTCCTGCCTCCACAGCAGCACTAAGAAAATCTGACTGAGGAAGTTCCTCCGCCCTCTCCCCAACCCCCTCCTCCCCCCCCACCCCCCGCCGGCTCCCAGCCAGGAGTGGGCCTAAGCCACAGTTGGACATCCCCCAAGGGCTCCTGGACTGCTAAAGGGTGCAGGCCCGGCTGAGGGGAGCCCCCGACCCCCCTGCAGTGCATGAATGTCATGCACCAGGCCTCTATTATATATATATATATAAAATTATGTAATAGAGTTGGTAGGCAGGAGGCAAGAAAGTTATGAAAACAGAATAATAAAAAATCATTAAGCAGCATTCTCTTTATTGCCATATCACTACCTAATATTTAGCCCTGAAACAGAAGCACATGGACCACTGCCCTGCTGCTCCCTGGCCCTCTCTCATTGCCAGAGATGGTGCTTATAACCAACCACCTGGTACAAGATGAATTCAAAGTGAGCGGGCAGCAATTCCCCCACAGGGGACAAATGGGGACAAAGGACATATTGCCAACATGGAGAGTTTTGTTAGAACAACTTAAATGGAAAATTGAAAGATGACAGATATCTACACTAGACTCAAACCCCACATTTTTCTAAACTACAGTCTTAGAGAAAAATAGTTCTGGCAATTTCAGAAAATAATCCATATTCAACTCAAAAGGATCATATCTTACCGATTTGTGATTATGTCATCCCAGATGTTCATTGGGTCCATCTTAGCATCTGGATATCTGCTTGTCCAGGTTTTTAGAAGTCTCTTAAGGGGAACTTGAGAAGATAAATTACCTAAAAATAATATTATAGGATGATTATATCCACAGCTCAATGACAAGACAAACTTACAATGTAGGTAGAAACTTAATACAAATTTATTGTCCCAATTAAAAAATTTTGTCTCTTCTTTCACAACAGGAACACAAAGTTACCATATAAAATCTAATATGTTCTGACATTAAAACTCAACTTCTTAAGAATATAGAATAAAGTGGGAAAATAAATTTAGTGAAGTTCTACTTCATCCACAATTCCAAAATCAAAAAAGCTCTGAAAGTTAAAAAGGTTTTCACGAGGTTGCAGCCAATTGTCTTGGCAAAATCCGATCTGAATTGGCGTAGGGCTACTTATAGGTCTTTGTTTATGCCGTTCATTTGAATATTTACCACTTACGGTAGATATTCATGGTTGTATTTAATTATGGAATACTGCCCCCAGCTCTGGTGTGTGCAGAAGGTTACATAATAATAATATCTGAAACCACCTGGTTTCAAGGTGTGGCAAGATAGTCCAAGATGCTAGGAAAATTCCTGGTCAAATGGAATGGGGAAAGTGAAATGAGAAAATTAAACAAGGCCAAACAGTTTGGGCAGCTTGCAGCCAGCTTGTGAATCGCAAGACCTATTTTCACCAAAGACACTTGAAAGTAAATGGTTTATACCTCTCCTTCCTAACCAGAGAATACATAGCTTAAATCACCCTGGCCTGGTTAAATAGAGAACAAAGACACAATTAGTGTCATTTGTGCCAGCTAAAGCCAAGACAAATAAAGTCTGGGGGACATACAACAAAACCCCAAAAGGATTTTGATGGTATTTCTTGGGGGATGTTAGGCAGGAAAGATAACTGCTAGGACAGGAAAGAGGAGAGGGGGAATTAAGGAGGAATTTTATCTCACCCACTAAACAAAGAAGTTAGCCACCTTAGGACTTGCCAAACAAGATGACCAGATGTATATACAAGCATTCTGAGATAAGTCACAATAATGTAGAAGGGGACTTTGAAACCTAGTCTGCTATCCAAGATACTCGGCAGGGGAACTTTGAAACCTGTAGAGGGAAGGGTATAAAACTCCTTGAACCCCCATTAGGCAGTGTGCTCAGACTACCTGAGTTGCCCACTTGTGTTTTATGTCTAGTGTATTCTTAATAAATCTGCTTACTTTGCTTCAACACTGCTGTCTGTCACTCATCTGAAATCTTTCTTGCAAGACTGACAAGAACTGAGGAACGGAGAGCTATACCCTCTGATTCAGGGGACTGCCCAGTAACAAAGGATTTTGGAAAAGGGATTCATAATAATTATCATAAAATTGAAATTTCACATTGCTAATGTTTAAAGCTTTCATTTTCTTTCTTTCTGTTGGTGGAAAGTAGTGGTTAAGAACACAAGCTTAAATCAGACAATTCTGGGTTCAAAATCTGGATCTTTCACTTTAATAGTGTGGGAAATTTTAATCTTTAAGCCTCTATAAAAAGAGGAGATAGAATCTTCATCTCATAAAACTATTATAAAAACTAGATAATACAGAAAAAAGAGATTAATAGCTCCTGGAAAATACAAAGCATTTCATGTATCATTAGTACTCTGAAAAGTTTCTTTCATATTATTTTTAATTATTTAGGACAAAAATTAAAATTTAGATTTACAAAGAAGTACTGCGGGTGGCCTCCTATCGGCACCAGGATATAATCCCCTTGGTGGTGGCGAAGGCCACTGTCTGAGCCTGCAGTCTCCCTCTCTCAGGCCAGGGCACCTGGCAGCCAGTCACAGAACCTCCTGCACCTGGGGCGCTGCAGGCTTCTGTCAGGCAGGCAGTCAGCAAAGCCCCTTTCCACCTCCAAAGTGAGTTCAGGCCCGTCCCCCAGGAGCCTTGTGCGCTCCTCAGGCCAGGGCAGTTCTGCCATCTAGTTTCCCATGCCCGCCTCCGCCTCAGCAGGTATCACATCATATTGAAATTACCCCACTATTTTGAATGCTCTTCAAGCTGGGCAATCTGTTTCCTTTGGTTTTATACCCCCAATGTCTAGAATAGTGTTTGAACATTTTATACATTCATTTTAATATCAAAATATGTATATTTGTAGAATGAACTTAAAATAGTTTCTAACCCGTATATTAAAAATATATACTTCCAGTAACCAAAAAAAAGAAATCAGATAATAAAATTCTTCCATAATTATAAAAAATAATGGTAGATTAAAAAAATTACCTTGTTTGCTTATAAAGCTGATGAATTCCTGAATTTCAATTAAAGTTTGTACAGATTGCAATTTGGTAAGTCTACTTCTGTGTAAAAGCACATCAATACTAGAATAGTTCTAGAAAAAAAGGCATTTAACATTGTTTACAAATCAATTTAAGACTTTAAACTTTAATACAGTTCTATAAAATGTAAAATACAGCAACTACCATACAAATATATCACACAGTGTGTCTCACTGTGGTTAATAATGAGGTCATACAAGAAATTAACAGATAATATAATTTTTGAAAATATTTTAGGTTGAAAACCCCTTTTGGTTCATTGAAATCAATAAAAACAATACAAATGACCTATCATTGCCTCTACTTGCCAACACTTTTTAAAAATCACAACCTGTCCTGGCCAGTGATGCTCACTGGTTAGAGTGTTGGCCCACGCACCGAAGGGTCAAGGATTCGATTCCCAGTCAAGGGCAGGTACCTGGGCTGTAAGATCGATCCCCGGCCCTGGTCCGGGCATGTATGAGAGGCAGTCAATTGATGTGTCTCTCACATTAATGTTTCTCTCTCCCCCTTCCCTTCCTTTCTTCCACTCTCTCTAGAGATCAACGGAGAAAATATCCTCAGGTGAGGATTAACAACAAAAAATCACAACATCCGCGCAGGCAGCATGGCTCAGTGGTTGAGCACGGACCTATGAACCAGGAGGTCTCAGTTCGATTCCCAGTCAGGGCACATGCCTGGGTTGCAGGCTCAATCCCCAGTAGGGGTCGTTCAGGAGGCAACCAATTGATGATTGTCTTTCCTATCACTCTCTCCCTCTTTGAAATCAATAAAAATATATTTTTAAAAATCACAAAATCTTCTAATGTAAATAGCTAAGTATAGAAGCCAATTCTTACTTCAATAAACTTTCTTGAGTGTATTAATCAACTTTTAAAGTTTAAAAATAAAAGACAATTGCTCTGGCCGGTTGGTTGGGTGTCATGCCACGCACTGAAAGGTTGCGAGCTCGATCCCCAGTAGTAGTTGTGCAGGAGGCAGCCAATTGATGTTTCACTTTCACATCAATGCTTCTCTCTCTCCCTCTCCCTTCCTCACTCGAAAAAATCAATTAAAAATATTTTTTAAAACTCAGAAAAAAATAAGTGACTTTGCTTCTAATGATCATTGTGTGCCAATGATTAATGTTGTTAATAGACTCTATACAAGACAGTGAATTTAAAATTAAACAAACATCAGAGGAAGATTCTCCAACAAGCAAAAAGGAAAAATGGCAGAAAATAAACAGGGAAGATTCATATTCTTTCCCAACCAGCAACCAAACTTCTATTCACTTACTCCAAATGTAAAAGTCGACTCTCAAGTGTTTCTTTTTTTAGCAGTGTGAGAAAAATAAAAACTTAAGGTAAAACAAAAATTAGAACTTCTATAACAGGGAAAAACTTTTTAAAGGCATTAAGACAAAAAAAAAAACAGAGTAAAGAGAGCTATCAGAAGAAAATAGTAGAAAATGGGCGGTATTAAATAGTAAATTAAAATGTTTTATTATTTTTTTATTCACTAGTTTACTAACTTTAAAAATACCACAGCCCTAGCCTATTTTGCTCAGTGGTTAGAGCATCAGCCCTGGGACTGAAGAGTCCCGGGTTCAATTCCCGTCAAGGCATGTACCTTGTGGCAGGCTCCATCTCCACCTGAACTAGGGCATGTGCGGGAGGCAACCAATCAATGTGTCTCTTTCATATCGATGTTGCTCCCTGTCTCTCCCCTTCCCTTCCACTCTCAAAAAATCAGTGGAGAAGCAGCAGCCCTGTAAGTTGCTTGGTGGGAAAAAAATAAATCAGTGGAAAGAATATCCTCAGGTGAGAATTAACAAAAATAAATAACTAAATCACAGAAATAGCACATTTCAGATCGGTGTATCTGTATTACCTGTATAAAAATTTGAATGCATTTTTCAATATAATACTTGGCTCTGTCAATATCATTTTGTAAGATATAAAGAAGACTCAATTCCTGACTATAATTGAGCTCTATAATGGACTTTTGGAGCTCCTTATTTACAGCCTCATCGATAAATGTCAGCAGGGACTGGTCATTCTCTCCTTGAAGCAGTAACTTCAGCTTGCTGCGGATCATATAAGGTAGATAGGTCTCCTACGGAACATCAGAAAGACAATGTGAGGATGCCTAATCATTTTATTACTATAATATAATTTAGTATAATTTTATATTTCAAGATTTAGAGACAAAGTGATTATGCTCGATACTTCAAACCTGAAAACTATAATTTTTAAGACATGCTCAAGTAAACTTGCTCATTATGTAACCACAAAATATGTAGGAACATGTCCTGTAGAAAGTAGGAACTGCGCACTGTTAGCTGAAATACAGCGGATGTCACATACACAGTGAGGAATCTTTAAGCACAGCCAGGACAGCAGCATTGTGAGAGAGGCCAGGAGAGCAGCCTTGTTCAAGAGTTGGGGTGACCCTGTGAGGGGAGCCATCTTGCTCTGGGAATTGGAGCATGTCCATATGTTGCCTGTGACCCAGTGCAAAGAGAACAGAAAATATTCTTCCATGTCATACCAGGGATGTTATGTTAATATTTATTTTTATTATTAGTTTTTAATATATTTTTTATTGATTTCAGAGAGTAAGGGAAAGGGAGAGAGAGATAGAAACATCAATGATGAGAGTTAATTATTGATTGGCTGCCTCCTGCACGGCCCCTACTGGGGATAAAGCCCGCAACTGGGGCATGTGCTCTTGTTTGGAGCCTTTAGTCGGCAGGCCTGCACTCTATCCACTGAGCGAACCAGCTAAGGCAATATTTATTTTTAAACACATGCCACTTATTTTAAAGGAGTTAGCTAAAAGTGGTAAGAGATTTAACAATACTATGGAGTTTATGGGGGGGAATCAGGATATATAACTATCCTAATGCTTCACAACTACTACTGTATTTTTTAAAAGTTTTAAGCAACTTAATTACTTAGAGAACACCTGACCATGTACATTATTTATTTCAGCAACTTCTAAAATGATTCTACCCACCTGATAAAATGGGTCACTCCACATTTTATTGAGGTCTGGAGGGCTCTCACTGTCGACACTCACTATAGAACAATATGCCAATGACTTCCACTCAGCCAGTTGGTTATAACAATCAAGGGATGCAAGTTCCCAAAAATCCTTCTCGGCTTCTGTAGGCTCACCATCCACCCACTCTTGTTTATTGAGAGCCTGGCAAAGAAAAGTTCCTAAGATTATGTTACAATGTTCAAAGAATACAAATGAAATAATGTAGGTAGTATAACATTCATTTTCAGGTTTATGATAAAGGGAAAGAAAAAGGAAAATAAAGTAACACTGAATGGGAGAATAAAACAAACAAAAGGAATGTTATAGTAACAAATTAATATAAAAACCCTAACCAAGAGAAAAGCCATTTTTCTGAGAAACTTACCAATGAAGGCAATTAATAAAATGAAGACTTTAAGTGACCCATAACTAGATTTAAGTCAATACTGTGGGTTATTTACTAGTTATAAAGTTCTTAGAATGAAAATTATAATAGGACATTTACAGAAAATTGCAGAGAATTTTACAACCTGAATTGATCATTTAAGAGTCACACAGGTCACAGGCCCTGAATTTCAAATATCTGCTGGACATCTACACTTGGGATAGCCACTGGCAACTCAAAACAGAAAATATTAAAATAAAATTAAAGTCATTTTCCCAAAACCAATCTCACTTACCTATTCATATATTTTTTTCTTGCCAAAGAAAAGGAATCTATTACATAGAAATGAAATATTCTAGCAGATATTGAAGTAACTTACAGTTTTATAGTATTTGGTAATTTATGAAATGCTTTATCTGTTATTCAATGATGTTTTCTTAAAAAGAGTAAGAGAAACAGCAATATTTTGGTTATTATAAAACAATTCTCTGGAATTTGTGTAAAAATCTAAGGCATAAAGCTGAAACATTATGAAGCTCTCAAATTTAAAACTAACAGTTTTTCCATCCAGAAAACAAAAGTGTTTAATCTACTGACATTTGCTAGAGATCAATTTTACCTCATTATACTGCTTAGCAGCTGCAGAATAGTCACTTCTGGCTTCTTCTAATAGTGCATTCTGCGTGACTTGCTTTGTTCCGATCTCACTGCTAAAAATGCCACGGAGGACATCATACTCTCCAATTGATCTGTACAATCTATAAGGCAAACCAAAGGGGGAAACGTCCACATTAATGAATGCCCCAATATTTTAAAGTATTTATCATAATAAAATATTAAATCAAGATGTCACATATTAACCAAAATCTTACTTTTGTTTTATAAAATCTTTAAAATTTTGAAGTTACCATTAAATTTTGAAGTGACTACTTTAATCATAGAGAAGACAGAAATTATTCTAAGGTGCATTTGAAGTAAAATATGAAAATGTAGGTTAACAATATGTTAATTATGTCATTCAATAAACTTCTTCCATGTTAATGGTACCATTACAGTACCACTGCACATATCTGTGGGTGACCTATTTAGAATCCTTGTCTTGCTCTAAAATTTGGAAGGTAGTCAAGAGCCCAGAAGTGAGTAAAAATTAATCCAGGTTTTACTGGTGCCATGCTTTAATTTGAGTTCTATGGACAATCTCAATGTTATTTCAAAGTAATTTCTTACAGCCTTAATATTTGCTTGAGCATTCTTTATCTTTGCAACACATTAGCACAAATCTGCTTGATCCCACCAACCAAGCTTCCACTTTTAAGATATTCTCAGGCAGTGGTTCTCAACCTTGGCTGCACATTAGAATCACCTGAGAATCTTTTTAAAATCCTGATTTCTGGGCCTCATCCTCCAGAAATTCTGTTTCTTTGTTATGGGGTGGGGTCACAACGTTAGTAACAAAGAAACAGAATTTCCGGAGGATGAGGCCCAGAAAACAGGATTTTAAAAAGATTCTCAGGTGATTCTAATGTGCAGCCAAGGTTGAGAACCACTGTTCTAAGGTAAATGTTTAGTAAGCTTGTTCCCTTCCCCCTATAATTTTTCCCCCATCTTTTAAGTCTTAACACAAATGTCACTCTTCCTGAATCTGCAGTCACCTGACCAGCCAGGCAAGGATGGCTTCCTCCTTGGTTTTCCTCCAGTTTAGTCCCTTCACAGGTATGAAATCTCATGTATGTACATAAAAGAGCCCATGAGCTCTCTCTCTCAGAGCCTACTGTTACAAATTTAGATTAAAACTTTACACATATGGCTCTCTTATTTCCACATCCAAAGATGGTTAAAGGTACAAAAAAAAGTAAAGGTAAACTTTAAACGTTAATAGCTCATGGCCCAAGAGCCCAAAAGGAGATGAAGCTACAAGCATTTTTCAGGAACTCAGAAAAGAGACTACCCTACACTGGCCCCAAGATCCCTGGATGATGTATACTACAACATGCGCAAAACCATGACTGTGACATATCAAGAAAAGGTAAATTATATTCTCAAAAGTGTTTGAAAGAAATGCAAAAATATTACATATAACAGTATGAGAAAGTATTAAAAAAAATTACAAAAAGTGTTTAAAAGCGCTTCATTTACCCAGTATATGCACATTAGATGAGTTCTCACTCCCTGAAAATACTAAATGCACAAAGTGTTAATTATTGTTCCTATACAGGGTGAGGCAAAATTAGGTTTACAGTTTGTATGGAAAATAATACAATAATCCTATATAATAAAAGCCTAATATGCAAATCAACTGAACAGCAGAATGACCTGTCGGTGGGGGGCAGGGCCAGTAAGCTGGCAGCACCAGGCCAGCCAAGGCAGGTGCCAGTAGGCAGAGGGAGGGGACGGCGACCAGCAGTGGCGGGGCAGCGCCATCCCCCAATCAACCCGCTGGTCGCCTCCTGCAGAGGGAGGCCACTGGTGGCAGCAGTGGGGTGATGGGGGGCAGGGCCATCCCCTAATCTGCCTGCTGGTTGCCTCCCGCTCCCTGGAGCAGGCTTAAGCCATCAGTTGGACATCCCCTGAGGGCTCCCAGACTGTGAGAGGATGCAGGCTGGGCTGAGGGACCCCTCCCTGAGTGCACAAATTTTCGTGCACCAGGCCTCTAGTTAATAATAATAATACAAGAATAAACTGTGATTCACATACTCAGAACAGTAAACCTACTTTTGCCCCACCCTGTACATCTGAAAGAAGATAAAAAAAGCCTAGGTGCACTCTTTGAACTGACCCAGGATGTGGATGGACTTGCCACTTAGAAAACTCATCACCTCCTACTTCATATTATGGTTAGTCATGTATATAAGTACATATGACTAGTTTTGTGAGCCTGTGAGAAATGTCTAATTCGTATTTTAATTTTCTCAGCACCTGAGAATGCCTTACTCACTCAGAGTCTGAATTAAGAAAGATAAAAATGACTATAAAATAGTGAAAAGGTAAGGAATCTGCACCCTTACTTTTACTTTCTTTTACCCTAGAACTTGAAGATCTAAAAATCAGTGCTATAAAATAGAAGTTCAAATTAAAATTCAACTTAAACCAGGAGACGTCTCAGAATCACTGGCTCTCTTATGATAAAACCACAACTAATGAAAGAAACAGACATAACACAAAACAGAATAACTACACAACAAAATTCCGCCCCCCCCCAAATAAACAAAATAATTGGATTTAATTGTTCGTAAAAAATGTGAATCCTGCTGAAAATAATAAATCACCCTCTGTTCAGTATAGCAAAGCAGCAAACACATTCAAAATACTAGGAACTGTAAGTTACAGCCACACTTATAGGAAACAAAACTTAGTGCATAAATATCCCAAGTCCAAAAAGATTGTATAGTGAAAGAAATTATCAGGTTTAATGAATCTCTTTCCCTGGGCAAGATATTCCTTGTCATCTCATGGAATGGTACTCTACCTGAAAGGTTTTTCAAAAATGTTTATAACAGTGTTACTATCAACTTTACTTGTTCATTTTCTGCCAAAATGAAATTCACTGTTCTCTCAACAGCGTCTGGATCACAGAGCTTACTTAGCAAGTTCCATCCAGCGGAGAACATCAGGGGGAAGGCGGGGCCTCCCCCGAACCCGCTTGGGAGGTGGCTCTTGAGGTGCCAAGTGGAGCAAGGCCTCCTCGAGCAGGCGGATGCCCACAGGCTGCTGAAGGCTGGCCAGGCAGCCAGCACCGACAGAAGCTGGGTCCAGGCTCAGCAAGTCCGTGTGTTGGCAACTGATTTCCTGTGAAACCACAAACATACAGAGCTGTTTAGCTTGTGGTATGTTGACCAGACCTTCACAAGTGAATAATTCATTCTAGCAGACATTAAGAAAAGTTTTGATGTAAGTAGTGATATAACTAAAACTTTCTCTGCATAATTCTATTAAATTTTCCTCAACATTCAGTTTGCTCAGAGGAGGAAATGACCTTTTATTTCTACATTTACTTTTTAATTTAACGCAGAAAATAACACCCACTAGAAAAATAGAAGAATATATATATATATATGCCATAGAGACAAATAACAATTGCAGTTGTGAGGAATATTTAGCCTGAATTGATGAGAAAAGCAGCTAAGTCCTGGCCAGGTGGCTCAGTTGATTGGAGTATTATACTGTACACCAAAAGGCTGTGGGTTTGATTCCCTGTCGGCCCATACCTAAGTCTTGAGTTCCATCCCCAGTCAGCGCCTATGGGAGGCAACCATTCGATGTTTCTCTCACATCGATGTCTTTCTCTCTCTCTCAATTTCTCTTTTTTTTTTTTTTAATATATTTTATTGATTTTTTACAGAGAGGAAGGGAGAGAGATAGTCAGAAACATCGATGAGAGAGAAACATCGATCAGCCGCCTCCTGCACACCCCCCACCAGGGATGTGCCCGCAACCAAGGTATATGCCCTTGACCGGAATCGAACCTGGGACCCCTCAGTCCGCAGGCCGACGCTCTATCCACTGAGCCAAACCGGTTTCGGCCTCTCAATTTCTCTAAGAAATAAAAACCAAACAAACATATCCTCGGGTGAGGCTTAAAATTTTTTTTTAAAGCAGCTGAAACATAGATTTCATACCTGATCACCAAAAAGTAGGTACACTCAGCTCCAATATTCTTTTTAAAACCTCCCCGCCCCCATCTTTTTCACTCATGAATTATTATATTGACCTTTACTTTGTAACTCTCAATTTGAGAGTCCTATATACACCAAAATCATGAGAAATAAATCCTAAATCAATATAAAGGACAATATGAACAGTTCCTCCCCATCCACACCAGCCTCTTCCCAACTCCCTCATGGCTGTGCCAGGCCTGGACCACTTGCTAAGTCTGACGGAGTTTCCACCAAGCCAACATGAGCTCTATGTTAGGGGTCTTGGAATACAGATTCAAACAAGCAATGAATAGCATAAATGTAGGGTACCAAATTAATGTCTGTTTGCCGGTCACTGACTACGGCATGTGAAAATGGCCAAATGGATTTTTCTTTCGGTTTGAAGGATGTTGTTAAGCAACATCACAGATAAACTCATTGTGGGAAGTTCTGGTGAGGCAGTAGCACTTCAAAGAGACAGTCATCCTGCTAGAAAAGAACGCTATGCCAAATGTACTATGTACTATGATTCCATGGAGAGAAAAAACAAATCATAGTTTTGGATATGAACCACAAAGAAAAAGTCGTAACAGCAAATGCTGCAAACCGCAGGCACTGCCTTCCATTTGTGCTGCTTTTTTCATGGTCAATGTCAAGCAGTAATCAAAGTTATTTATTTACGTAATGGCAGTTAATGACTCTCCTAAATGACAATGAAAAAAACTAGTTTTTTAGACAAATATAGAAACAAAACTAAAAATTCAGATTTTAAAAATCACTTCAGAATATAATGTGAAGAGAAAGTTACTTTGAAATACTGACTGATTCAATACAATTACTCAAACTTTATCTCTAATGTGGCCAGGAGAAAAACAATAAAGAAATTCTACTTGGAAATTATAAACCAACAATATTAGAACTAATATACTAAAAAACGATATTAACAGTTTTATGCTACATCAAAAAGAACAAAACAGAAGAACCAAGTACTTCATCTCAGGGAATTATTACCCAATTAGTTTGCAAACCAAAGCTACTAATAAATAATATTAAAGAATATAATTTTTAAATTATTCTAGGGAGGTTACTGAAAATACTAAAACAAAAAGATTTTCTATAACAGACTGATTAATGACCCATGTTTTGAGTGGCAAAGAAAACATTTCTTACATAAAAAGTAGTCTTCCAATAAGTCTGTTTTAGTAAGAACTGCAAGTACGTCTACATTAAGTTCTCTGCTCAAACCGCCTTAGGCCTTTTCTGACGCTCCATCTAAGAAGTACCTATAGTAGCACACACACCCCACCCTGATCAAAGGCTCTTACTCACCTGCCTCGTTCCTACCCTGCATTACTTTAGCTAACGTATATACTACTCAGGTTCTATGCTACCTTCTGCTACCTCATGTTATCTTCTGTATTTGCCCGTTTACTATCTGTCACCCATCTAGAATGTTCTTGGAGGGCAGAAATTTGTGTCTCGTCATCCCTGTGTCCCCACCACTTAGAACAAAGTCAATCAACATCTCCTGAAGGCAGTCAGGAAGCAGGAAAAATTTAGTGAAATGCTACCTAAGGAAGTGGGCAACCAAAACCTGAAGGGCATGGCTCATTACAAACCAAAGCACTTTTATACCAAGTTTAATTTTGGACTTTCCTGTCACATATATTATTTCTAAGTACAAATAAGTTACATCTACCCATCTGTAAGAGGCAACCAAACCAGAGTCCATTTCCTCTCTTAAATGTCTTGTGTTTGAACCTGGGAAACAAATGAAGTTTTGTTTTTCTAATTTATATTTTTTATTGTTGACACTATTGCAGATACCCCCACCCCTCCCCCAGCAAAAGAAGTCTTATGGCATAGTCATGCAAAGGCCAAGTAGATAATGCATCTTATGAAGTGTGTGTAGACTTTTACCTGGATGCAGGCGACAAAAGGTGGAAAGAAAGAGTAAGTGGTGGCGAGAAAATGATTGAAGTCCTGGAGCAACTTTTGAGTAATGTTGTTTTTCTCAGACACGGTCTTGTATTTGTCCATCTCCTTAATAATTGCAGAAAACAAGCTGCCAAAAAGTTGCTTTGCCATTATTGGGTCTCTCTGTAAAATATTCAAAAGGAAAAGAAATTAGGAACTGAAGTAAAAATTCTTCAATTTACCAACTATCAAAGCTTTATTTGAAAATACAAACTGTTGCAAACATATCTACTAAAGATCTCATTTCTATTTAGAAACTTTTAACAGACATTGACAAGGGGAGAATTTGGAGTTTAACCAAAGATAACTGCTTGACATGTGCCTTCTGAAAGCATGACAGCACAGATTTTGGACCCAGAGATACGAATTTAAAAGTTGGAAACACATATCTTAACTCCTGTGTGAGTCTGGGCCTTCAGATTCCTCATAATTAAAATGGGGATAACAGGACACATCTCATAGGGTTTTGGTAAGATTAGCCAAGATAATGTATGTCAAGTGCTCAGTGTGGTAACTGATAAAATCTTGGAGAAAATTAAACTTCCAGGTATTATCTTCACATGAACATCATTGTAAAGCTTAAAATAACTAACCAATGAGCTAAAATAAAATGCCAATTTTAATTTTCAAGGTGCCATCAAACTATTAAAACCATTAGTAGCTGTTTATGTGTCATTCGAGTTTGGGCTATTTATCTCTAATGGCTTTAACCCTCATACTCCATGACCACGGGAACATTATTATCCTTTATTTGTGTCTATAACACCAATACTCAGAATAACTTCTGGCATGCTGTGTCTATATTTTTTAAATGAAGGCTTGAGTGTATGAATAAATAAAAATTTTAAATTATTTTGTTTGATAAAAGCTGTGTCTGAAGAAAAAGTACAATGTGACTTATACTTTGCTTATTAATTTAAGTAATGTATTTATCTTATAAAAAGTAATAATAGTTGCAATGTAAGATTTTAGAAAATATGGATTAGGAAAAAAGAAAATAAACATCACCCATATTATACTACATCTAGTTACTGTCAGGGCTGCTCTTGTACTGACACGCACATGCTTGTTTGGTGACCTGCTTTTTTCTCTTAACATGTAGAGTCAGCTTTCCATATCTACAAGGCACTGGTTCTTGTGTACAAATTCCTTTATTTTCCAAGGAGTCCCACATGCTCATTCTGTCACAGTAACTGCAACAGTAATTAAGACAATAGTGTCTCCAGAGCAACAGATGCTGCTGCTGGGCATGGACGGCTGGCTGACATGCTCCTTGTTAGCTCTGTCCACACGTGAGGCCCCTAAGGCAGAGCGGCAGGGCCAGGACAGCCACGGAGGCCTCTGTTACCCACCACTGCATCCAGTGCTTAGAACAGGCCCTGGCATACAGGCGGTGTCACTCCGTATATTAACATTTGTTGAATAAAGTATTAGAATTTGAAGAATTAACAAAAATATAAGTAAGTAAATTCCTCCCTAAAAAAATAAAAAAAATAGTCCTGCTTTTTCAAAACAATATTTACCATCTTTATTTTTTTCCAAGCACAAATGAGATGAACTTATTTGGACATGGGTGTCTCAACAGTTCCAGGCTTGCTAACCTACTACCATCATTACATATCACGTACCTCTCCAGTGTGGAGAGAAGCAAATCATGCCTAGGAGAGCAGGAGTCAACATCATTTTTGAGGCAGTGCTGTGAGCACATGTACGCGAGGCGCTAGAAAAACTGGGAACTAGTGGCAACATAGAAAACGCACTGGACCAGTCATCAAACAGGGAGAGCATTGTCCTGACGCTCCAACCAGGGAGGCAGACAGCTTTAACCATACCACCCATTCTTTCCTAACCTTCAAGTCTTCATCTGTAAATGTATCTAGTCATTGCTTCAAGGTCACAAAATTACTGTGAGAATCTAATGAGAGAAATGTGAAAGCACTCCCTGATAACCAAGAGCTACTGCGAGGGTAACTACCTGGATCTATACATGGGAAAAAAATGCACAGAACTTCTCACACACACACACACACACACACACACACACACACACACCAATGAAGAGGAAAATGATGAAAATGAACAAAGTCTGAAGTCTAGTTGATACTACTGTAACAATGTCAATTTATAGGTCTTAATAATGTACACATTATATAAGGAACACTATTGAGGGTAGCTAGATGAAGGGTACACAGGACTATGTACTAGTTTTACAAATTCCTGTCAAACTATCATTATTTAGATTCAATAAAAAGCTTAAAAGACAGTAAGGGGCTGTGCAGATATAACCTATTATTATAATCTGGAAACTTAAGTACAATAAAATATAAGGCATTATATTTCACTAACTAGTATACTATATACTCTAAGCTCTTTAATATTTATTTCAATAAAAGTCAAAGGAATCATATCAGGCTTTGGGGGGATAAATATCCCATTTTTGTCAAAGACTGCAGATAGGAAATTTCCACTCTGACATCCTGACGACTTAGAAAAACATGTCCAGTCCCCTGCCATCAAGAGAATTAACAGAGAAGGAAGAACACTGATCCCACCGATACACGATAATCTCCCGATTCCCCGCCTCCTGCAAAGGATTGTAGATAAGCAATTATTTAAATGGCTTAGTGCCTTGAAGTTTACAATGATTTTTTGCACATTACTGCAGTCTAACGTTGTTGGTAAGAAAATTAGGTATCACTCTCTGATGTCATGGATGAAAACATGACTCAGAGCACTGAGTGTCTTGACAAGGACTCCAACTGCAGGGATACCTTCCAGATGACAAGCCAGAGTCGCACCATGTGAGAAGTTTCAGCCTCAGGAAATGGCAGAGCCGACACTTGGATCAAGGTCTTTTAATCAAGTCCATTGTTTAGGACAAATCAGCACCTCATTTATGATACAGTGTAGCCTCGAACATTTTTCTTGAACAGGGTAGACCCCTGGAATTGTTATACCAGTGTTTATGTATCCACAGAAAACACAGTGCTCAAGGACCAACCTGGGCCACAGCTTGCAAGGGGGTGATCAGGCTGCTGTATTTAATCTGAATGTCGGGAAGGTCTCCTTGACGGTAACTTCTGTACAAAATGACTTGGGCATCGTGCTTCATTTTGAACTCACTCTTGATCTCCTATAATCATAAGAACCAAAGAAGATTTGAAATTTGAATTGTGATTAAGAAAATCAGTAGTACATGAGCTATGAAACTGAGAGTACCCATCTTCAACATAAAGGTGAATCAGTGACAATTTGTATCCAAAATGGTTTAGTCACTATCTGTTACCAGTGGATGATAGATGATAAATCCAAAAGAAAAATCACTATGGTGAAAAGATTATTTAAATGTTTACTACAAGTAATCTGAATATTTGTAAAATCCGAGAACTTGATTGAAAAACGTCTTAAAGCCATAAATCAGAGAGCTGTATTTCCTTAATTACTCTGAGAATAAACCGTGGCTATAAAGCCCAGGGTGATCACTACAGCCCCTCCTGTCATCTCCCAGGTCCTCCAGACCCTGCTCACCCACAAAGGCCAGTTTGGGCCTTCCAATGAATCCTTAATCACCCCCAACCCCAACTCTTCCCCATGCAGGGTCGTGGGTCTCTGCTCCTCTCTTTGCCTAGAATGTCTTTCTGTAGCTTTTCACTCATCGTTTGGCTGTCATCTCAGACACCACCTTTTCCAAAAGGCTCCCCTCACTACCTCTCTCCCAGACACGCTCATTCCTTGGTTAATGTCCGACATCACACGCTACACGCACCTCTGTGCCACCGGCATTGAGTAGAGCCAGATATTGAGCACAGTCCTCCAACAAGCAAATGACCACAAGTGCATGGCTCTCACATGCCTGACTTTTTCCATGCCGTCCTTAGTGAGTGGTTGTCCACTTCAGATTAGACACCTAGATCAGAGGCACGCATGGCCTCACACAGCAGGCCATTCTATGCTTCCTAATTACTAAAAAGACCTTTTTCTCGGGCCAAAATACCTCCCTGTAATTTACCCAACCATCTGGTTTTCTCTCTTCCTTCTGCTGTCTAGATATTGTACTTCCTGCAGGCATGCCTTGTGAGGTTTCACGTTTCATTAGGAGCCCGGAGCCACTTCTGTGAGTGGGCAAAATAAAAGGCCCTCCAGCTGTGATGGGGCCAGTGAGAAGGAGCATGAGATAAACCCTAGTCCTCAAAAGAATAGTTGCAGTTACAGAGACAGGAGGAAGATGAAAAGTACATTTACTTTCCACAGAAGATACAGTGAAACCATTCAACCACTTCATACTCAGATGTGCAAGTTAATTAAGTGATTAAGGGTTTAAGCTGAGTTAGAACAAAGATGGAATTTTTTTATTCATAATCTTAAAAATTTTATCATAACTACTGATTTATAAGATTAAAGCTATGGCTAAAAAAACAATTTCATTATTTTCACATTTTGAGAAATGTTTACCTCTTAACTCATGTCACACTGATGCCTCAAATCACTACTTTCCGCAGAGAGCTCTGACCTGTCTGCCTAGCCCTGCCCACCCCTTCCTCTGGGCCCACCATTCCCTCCCCATCCATGCAACTCCAGGAGAGTAGCTGGCTGTAACGTGGCCTCACCCCCGAGCTCCTGGCCATAGATTAGTGGTCCCCAAATGGCCCCCGACTCGAGGTGGGTCAAGACTCTGGCCTTGAGGCAGAGAGTGGGGCAATCCCTTCTCAGCAGCTACAGTCACAATAAGTAAAACTCAGGAGTACTTGGTGGCCATGGTTCTACCACATAGAGAAGGTCAGTCTGTTCAGAGAACAAATCAAGCTGAAGAGAGGCTGAAAGAAGGGGCAGCGATGGGGCCCTCCAGGGCCTGTGAGCCAGGACACACCACAGGTTCAGGGGACGACCCACACGTTTCATTCCGAGATACCACAACTCACCAGTGAGTCATGAATGCCCTTTCATGTCCAATAGTCAGAGGAGACTTTCATTCACAAATAACTTCAAGTCCTATACTGCTGCTCCTCTGATTTTGGTTTATAGACCAATAATAGAACCAATATCTGGCAGGAAGCTTGTCTCCTTAGTACACATATATAAAACAGGTATTTCAAACCAATCAAATTCTTGAGAAAAGATACAAACCTTCTTTCGTTTTTGCTCAGCAATACCTTTTTTCGCATAAATCAAGTGGATCTTTTCTTGGTCCTTTAAAAATCGTCTGCGTAATCTTAATATATCTACCCGACTGTCTGTACCTGAAGAGTAAAAAGCCGGTTGGTTATAATTGACCACTTCAACACTTGCCTCATCCCCAGAATCTCCTAAAATAAACGTGAGGTTGTTTGCTTACCTCCATTTTTTATTTTATTTAGTTTTTCTTTTCTTTCTTTCTCTCTCTCTCTCTTTTTTAAAACAATACAAACCTATGCAAAGAAGATGATGAACCAGTTTTGGAAGCTACAGAACAGAAAATTTAAGTAACTCAGTCCTAGTGCTGCAGTAGAACAATGATGGTGGAAAGGACTTGGAAGACTTGGCCCTGGCAGCACCAGGCCCTCCAGGGAAGGGAGGAAAGTGCGGCTGAAGCAGGAGGTGTGCTGTGAAAGCACAGCCCTCGTGGTGGGGGTGTGGAGCCTGGGGAATGGACATAGTCTCTGAGTGAAAAGGGCCAGCCTGCTGGAAGCAGAGGAAACAGTGACCAGTAAGACACAGGAATAGCCTGAAGGTAAGACATTGGAGATTCTGCCCCTGGATAACCAACCAACACAAAAGAGCAGAGATATCGACATGTCTCAAGGGCCCCGTCCAGACTGACCTTGCTGAGTGAAGACCACAGTCTGCATGCACACCCTTTCGTAAGCTATTTCACATGCCTCTTTAGTGCCCTACTTGGGACACATTAAAAAGTAAAACATCGCCAAAACCGGTTTGGCTCAGTGGATAGAGCGTTGGCCTGTGGACTGAAAGGTCCCAGGTTCGATTCCGGTCAAGGGCATGTACCTGGGTTGCGGGCACATCCCCCGTGGGAGATGTGCAGGAGGCAGCTGATCGATGTTTCTCTCCCATCGATGTTTCTAACTCTCTATCCCTCTCCCTTCCTCTCTGTAAAAAATCAATAAAATATATTAAAAAAAAAAAAAAAGTAAAACATCATCGAGTATTTTGAGCAAAGCTTGAAATATGAAAGACAGAAACCAAAATAAAAAGGGATGAGCAGTTGCTGAAATCAGATCATTCAGGAAAAACTTTTCAAAAATTATCATTTATCATCAAGGTAAGAATAGATATTGCATCCATGGGTCAAAGACTTAAGGGATGTTCAGGGGACAAAAATAGCTTATGGAAATTAAAAATATGGTATCATAACATAAAAGCAAGGGTTAGATGATAGAAGAAATTTCTCAGAATATAGAGCATAAAGGACAAAACAACAAGAAGAAAATTAGAAGGATAATCCATAAGATCTGACACACAAACGACAGGATTTCAAAAAGAGAAAACTGAGATGAGGAAATCATCAACAAAATCGCCTAAGAATATTCCAGAACTAGAATATATGAGTTAGCAGCCTGACAGGGCCTAGAAAATTAAACTAAAATAGACCAAAGAACACTCTGTGAAATTTCCTAAAACTGGTTGAAAAGAGAAAGATCCATAAGTGTCCACAGAGAAAAGATCAAGTTCTTACAAAGGCTCAGCAAAGAGCTGACATCAGGTTTCTCAACCACAGCCCCGTGTGAACTGACGAGTTCATACTCCAAATTCTAGAGCTAAATCACCCATTAGGTGTGAGTATTACCAAAAGCAATGTATGGCATTCGAAGTACCAACAAGAAGCATACTGCTTCTGACCCCCTTTCTCAGGAAGCTTCTTGAGGAGGCATTGAACCAAAAGAAGGAACTAAACCCAGGAAGGAGGATCAGGAAAGGCGAACAGACCCTCAGGCTGTGGGGGTGGTCTCTAGACAACCGCTAAGCAGAAACCCCACCCAGGCAGCTCAGAGGCTCCCGGAGAGGTTTCTTTAAGAATCTGAGACATTTATATGTTGGGATACAATAAAACTATACAACTCAGAGGAAATTTGGTGATAAATATGTAGAAATCTGAGCATCTCAAACAAAATAATTATGAATGCCCAGGAAAAATTATTGTTTGAAAAGGAATCATGGAATCACTCATGGTTCAGCCACAAATACTATTTATGTAGTCAAAATAAAAGGAAATTGAATGTCGATGAAACAAAGATTAAGACATAATTATATCAGAAGATGAAGGCACAGGAAAAATTCATCGTGTGTGGTGTGTGGTGTGTGTGTGTGTGTGTGTGTTTGTGTGATACATGGGGGTGAGGAACAAGAGGAAGACAAATTCTAACATCTGTAACATGAAGTCAAAACCCTGACTAATACTGAAAAAAAGAAAGGTGGCAATATAAAAAAGACTGTTTGGAGAGATGGAAGCAAATAGCAAAAACTTGACTAAAAGGGTGTAAGTGGTTGCATCTGTCACTTCTTATAACAAGCTGTGGAAAAGTATTTGACTCTTTAAACTATAGCATATATTGCTCTGATACAAATAACTAAAGGAAACTAAAACAAAAAAGTAAATAAAATGATTGAAAAGTGATATTTTAATTAGATTACAACTTCAAGTTTTTAAACTGCATTCCCTTTTAATGATAATAAACAGTAACATATAAGCACTAATTCACTGTATATTATGAACCTCCAAATGTTCCTCTTTTGGCAAAAAAAAAAAAAAATACATATACTGCGAAGAAGGCAAGATATGAAATATTTGAAATTGACAAAGGCACATGGAGAGATTCAAGTATATTAATTACTATTAGCATGTATTTACCTACTCAGTTCTATGAGTTTTTTCAAACCCATATATAAATGTCTATGGGAAATAGTTTAAAAATTAGGTTTCACCTCTTACCTTTATTATTTTATATACATGGATCCCCAATTCTACCTATATCAGCCATGACATATTTTCACTCTAAAAATGTAGAAAGGGGAAAACTGTGCAACAATTTGAATTGTGGACAGTAACTCCTATCATCCCCATTCAATAAAGAAACTAGTCCAGCTGGTCACCAGCAGTCACCACACATTAACTGAACTGCAGACTGTCCCAAAGGCACACCAACTTTCCGCAATTCTACAGAAAGCTGCGCATGCCCATGGGCTGAAGATAAGAAATCATAAAGGGTCAGAGAGACAAGTTACAAGCAATGGGAAGGTGATAGTCACTTTGGAAGTTCATTTTAACTTTGGGGCTTTTCACAATCAAAGTGTCAGGAAGGACAGAGAGCCATGCACTCTTGCTGGATCTTATACTGGTTTGATGGAAAAACAGAAGAGGAAAAAGACTAAGTAAAAAAGGCTGGTTGGCAGTGGTCAAGTGTGAAGGAAAAGACAGAGGAATGGGTTCATTGGCCCTCTGTCAAATTCACAGTTATGAACAGAAAGAAGGCTGGATAGATTCACCTTTCTATATAACATTTAGAGAAGGGCCCATAGCCACAAATGTGCTACATGAAAGTGTGAAAAAGAGCAGTTGGGAGTAAGGAAAGTAAGTTGTGAATTTTTACGTTCCTACTATTAAATAAAAAGAAATTTAACTTTGCTAATTATACTTCTATTTATCTAAATCCATATGTTGGCATTTTCCCAGGGTTCTGTCTTGGGACCTTTTTCTCTTCATATTTTCTTCCTCTGGGTTTTCACTCACTCCCAGCACTACAGTTCTCGTAAGGAGCTAACTTCCTAATTGACCTCTCTCAGCCCTCTCAGCGCCGGGTCTGTGAGCCCTGCCAGCATTTTCTTCTTGGCTGTCTTAGCATCACCCGTGGGCTCACCCAGTCTCTCCAACCCCACCCTCTTCCTTTTTGAATCGGAGACTTGGCTTATTAGTCCAGGTCAATGTGTGGCGGCCTTTGACCTCCACCTCTCAGTCCTCCTCAGGCACTCCACATGCGGTTCCACACCAACCACCCCAAGAGGTCATTCGGAGACCCTGTGCCTATCTCTGCTTGGTTCACTACCTGAAGCTGTGTGGTTCATTCCTAAAGCCACACCCCACACTCGCAAGCCTGCTTTCTCAGCATTCTTTACTTCACTCCCAGTGTACTGAAGCATCTGCCTAACTGGATGCTACAGTGCAGGCTGGAGTGGGCTCTCACGCAATGTTCACCGAGCTGATGTGAGTCTCTCCCACCACCCAACACATTCCCTACTTCTCCCTCTCTACCCCCATCCTCTCCCTCCCAGTATCTCGATCCCCAAGGCTAGTCTCAAAGGCCACCTCCTCCACCAGCCTTTCCTGGATTTAAATTGGAGACTGAGCTTACTAATCCTGCCTCAACTCTTGATCGCCCACCTATTGCCTCACCCAACCCTATTGTTCTGGAAAGTCACAAAATAAATCGATTGAGTTCAATTTATCCAACAGCTTTTCTGGAACACATGAAACTGTAATTTCAACATGGTAAATGCCCAGACAACATTCACTCAACTAAATTATAATGGTATTGATTACAGGTTATAAGGATATGTGAATACAATCAGAAATGTCCTTTCTTTACCTAAGCCTCTGCATTGACTTAGAGGGCAGGCCATTTTAAACACATTTCAATAATCTTACTTTACCTTTTGCTCTGTTATCCACCGTGTCCCCTGGAAGGGCCAGCCTTTTTTTCCCAAAATCAGGTCCCACTGACTTCAAGGGTGCTATCTTTAATTTCTCACTCCTCTTGTGAGCAAACAGTAAGGAGGAAGACAAGGAATCAGATGATGAAGAAACAGTATAATCCACCAGCGGGTCAATACTGCTTCCAGTCAGCCAGTTAAAGGAGCTTCTTCCATCTGCAAAAGGCACGACCAGAGCATTTCACAGCAGCTCAGAACGGCACGCCCTGCCAGCCTACCCCACCCCACTGCACCGGGCAGCTCCAACGCCACAACACACCGGGGAGATGATGGGGGATTGTCCTGGTGGCACCTGGGGCCTCCGCGTGCTCACCTGCGACAGTGACTGGGAACAGCCTCTCCAGGGATACAGTCATGTCACAGGAGGAGACATGGCGTGGAAGCTCCGGGAGGTCACGCGTGGACAACCCAGGGCAGCTCAGGCGGCTGAGCTGTGTCCTCACTTAAGTATTGAACTTATCACCTGTTCTTTCAAGCCGCTGTGACCATTCCAGGAATCATGTTTTGTATCTACTATAAAGTACTAAGATCCTTAATTTCTAATATCAGTGTCATAAAATTTCCATTGTAATTATTCAACTTAGTCCTATTTCTAGAACCAATAGAATGTGAAAAAATTTATATAAAGGAAAAATGTTAAAATGTTTCTATGAAGTAGTTTAGATATTTTACTCTAAACTTGTGCTTTGATTACCAAAAAAACCAGTTGAACTATTTAAGAAAAAGAAGTTTAATATACAATAAACATCCTATATAATAAAAGCCTAATATGCTAAGTGTCCGGTTGTCCAGTTGGCCATTCAACCAATCAAAGCGTAATATGCTAATGATATGCTAAGGCCACTCAGCTGCTTGCCATGACGTGCACTGACCACCAGGGGGCAGACAGTCGACTGGTCAACCAGTTGCTATGACTGCACTGACCACCAGGGGGCAGATGCTCCAAACGGTAGGTTAGCTTGATGCTGGGGTCCGGCCAATCAGGACTGAGCAAGATGGGCAGGACACACCCTGGAGCCCTCCCACGCCCTTCCCCAGCTGGCCAACCTCCTGCATCCCTCCCCAGCCCGGATCGTGCACTGGTGGAGTCTCTTGGCCTGGCCTGCGCCCTCTCACAATCTGGGACCCCTCGGGGGATGTCGGAAAGCTGGTTTCGGCCCGAAGGTGAAACGACCGGTTGCTATGACGTGCACTAACCACCAGGGGGCAGACACTCAACTCAGGAGCTGCCCCCTGGTGGTCAGTGCACTCCCACAGGGGGAATACTGCTCAACCAGAAGCCAGGCTCAAGCCAGGCTCACGGCTGGTGAGCGCGTGGCAGTGGCAGGAGCCTCTCTCACCTCCATGGCAGCGCTAAGAATGTCTGACTGCCAACCTGGGGAGCGGGCCTAAGCCATCAGTTGGACATCCCTCAAGGGCTCCAGGACTGCGAGAGGGCGCAAGCCAGGCTGAGGTACCCTTCACCCCGAGTGCACAAAATTCATGCACCGGGCCTCTAGTAGTAAATAAACTTGGTTTGCCTCTACTTTACTTCTGAGATATGGGGTTTTAAATTTGATGCACTAAACAGATTTTTCTGGGGGAAAACAAAACAGAACATAATATACTAAAACTTTTCCTCTTTTTTCCAGTCAGAAATAATCCTTTTCCCCTTTTTAAAAATATTGTCGTAAAATATTTATAACATCAAATAGACTATTTTAACCATGTTTAAGTCTGAAGTTCTATGGCACCAAGTACATTTACCTGGTTGGGCAACCATCACACCATCCACTCTCACCACTGTCTCCATTATTTCAAACTGAAGCACCACACCCATTAAACACTAACTCCCCATTATCCCCACCCCAGGCCCTGGAAACCACCATTCTACGCTCTGTATCTAAGAACTTGACTACTCTAGGGACTTCAGTCCTTTTCTCCTTTAACGGACATCTTTTTTTGTGGTTCTCATCACTTTTTCCTATTTTCTTTTCACTTCTCACAAATGGTCAGTGTTCTTACATTAGAGGCTGTTTCCAAAGTAACAGTGCCTGGCGCACAAGAGGTAGGTATTCAGATTGAAGGTTACCTGTGTTTTGTGTCGGTGTGAAATCATACTGCTGTTGGGTGGCCCGTATCTGCCGAGCCATAGCTCCTTGAACAGAAAGGGATCCTTCCTGCGACCAGGTCTGGAGAGCGCTCTGAGAAGTCTGAGTCTCAATGAACATAGGAGTGAGGACGGTACTTCGAAAACGCCAGTCAGAATCAATGGTGTATTCCTGCATGTAAGAGAACGTCAAATACAATGATGGTCCTTCTTTAGCAACTTCGACATATTTTTATTTAAAACCCAATGGTACTATCAGCAAATATGTACTATAACTTCATATCTCTGTGGGAAGCAACTGGAGATTCTTTTCTGATCTAAAATTTTTTTAACTAAATAATCATTTGCCAACTAGAAAAACTAATTGGTACTTGGGGAGAAAAACCATTTTTCTACTCTTTAACATTCAATGCCATACTCGATAATATCAAAACACAACTGCAACAAGATAAATGACTCAACTCCTTCCTAAATACTCACTGTGTGCCCAGCACTGGGCATGATACTGGGAATACAAGCACGAGTAGATCAGATCAGGCTCTGCTGCCCAGGAGCTTGGGCAGAGATGAAGTGAACTCTTTGTTTAATGTGTAAATCATAGTTTTTAAGGCTGCCAGGAGATGGCATAAACTCGACATGTACAGGGTGGACAGGAGGAGTGATGGAAGGGAGAGAAAGCATTATGGAGAAAGGAAAATGTAAGTGGAGACTGAAAGAATGAGAAGAGTGAGCTGTGTGCAGGGAGTGTAGACAGAGGTGAGTAGAGTAAATGTGTTTCAGAAAGGAATGTGTGAGTGTTCCAAGTTTAAAAAAAACCAACATCATTAATCATCAGGGAAATGCAAACCAAAACCACAAGATATCCCAAATGTTAGAATGGCTAGTATCAGGAAGACACACAAGAAGTCTTGGCAGAACTGTGGAGAAAAGGGAACCCTTGTGCACTGTTGGTAGTAATGTAAATTGGAGCAGCCACTATGGAAAACAGTGAGGCAATTCCTCAAAAAATTAGAAATAGATCTACCATATTACCCAGCAATCCCACTTCTAGGTATTTTTCTGAAGGAAACAAAAACACTAAGTTAAAAAAATATTGCATCCCCACAGTCATTGTAGCATTATTTATAACTAGAGGTCCGGTGCACAAATTCGTGCACGGGTGGGGTCCCTCGGCCTGGCCAGCGATAAGGACCAATCAGGGCCATCTCACCCAGTCCCAATCCAGATGATCGGGACCGGCCAGGGGGTAAAGGGGGACCATGTGAGGTTGGCCAGCCAGCCCTGCAGGAGGTTGGCTGGCTGGCCGGTTGGCTGGCAGTGGGAGGTTGACTGTGGGACTGTACTGACCACCAGGGGGCAGCTCCTGCAATGAGCCTCTATCCCCTGGTGGTCAGTACATGTCATAGCGACCAGTCAACTGGTTGTTCGGTCGTTTGGTTGCTTAGGCTTTTATATATATAGATAGCTAAGACATGGAAGCAACCTAAGTGTCCACTGATAAAGCACATATGGTGTATATATGTACAATGGAATATTATTCACCCATAAAAAGAAAATCTTGCCATCTGCAACAACATGGATGAACCTTAAGGACATTATGCTAAATGTAGGAAGTCAGACAGAGGAAGACACATATGATCACTTAGATGATGGAATCTAAACAAAAAAAACCCCAACAAAACAAAACAAAAAAATTGAACTGATAAAGAGAGCAGGTTGGAGGTTGCCAGGTGGGGGTGAAGGATGGGCAAAATGGGTCAAGGGGGTCAAAAGGCACAAATTCCAGTTATAAAATAAATAAGTCTGAAAAGTAGTGTACAACATTGTTACGATCAATATATATAAAAGCCTAAGCAACCGTTACAACCGAACGACCAGAATGATCGCTTAACTGGTCGCTATGACGTGCACTGACCACCAGGGGGCAGGTGTTCAATGCAGGAGCTGCCCCCTGGTGGTCAGTGTGCTCCCACAGCCAACCTCCTCCAGCCCCCCCCCTCCAGTCGGCCAACCTCCCACAGTCCCTCCCCGTTTCTCCCCACTGCCGGCAGGCCCCGATCAACCCAGCCCCAATTGGGACTGGGCGTGACGGCCCCGATCAGCTCTGATCGCCGGCCAGTCCTAAGAACTCCACCCATGCACGAATTCATGCACCAGGCCTCTAGTAGTTTTATGTACTGTATCAATTTGAGAGTTGCTAAGAGAGTAGATCTTAAAAGGTCTCAAGAAAAAAATTTGTATTGTGATGGATGTTAACTAGACTTAGTATGATCATTTTGCAATATATACTAATATCAAATCATTATGTTGTATGCCTAAAACTAATATGTTACATGCCAATTATCTATATAAATAAAGCCCTGATATGCAAATAGACCGAACGGCAGAACAACCGAAAAACTGAACAAGAGGTTGCTATGATGTATGCTGACCACCAGGGGGCGTGTGCAAAACATGGCAGGTATCTGCCACAGCTGGATGGTGGAGCAGGTGAGCAAGGACCCCAGACAAAAGCAGGGCACCGGTTGCTGTCATTGGGGTGAGCCTCTGGTGGTTACTGAAAATTCTTTGCTCCGTGTGCTGTGGTCCCACCCCAATCGCTCGGCACCATCAGCAGGTGCAAGTGGTGGCTACGGGCCCCAATGGCCCCTCAGGGCTTCTCCACCTCCCCATTCCTGAGGGGCGATTGGGGCCAGCAGCCACCGCCCGCACCCGCTGCCGGCGACGGCCCTGCTCGCACATCAACGAGTGGCAGTGGCGTCAGGAGCGGGGGTGCCAGCAGAGAGGGGACCAGAAGCCACGGCGGGAGGGGCCGGGTGGGGGCATGGAGGATGGGCTGAGACCTGCCCCTGTGCCCACTGCAGCCTTGCAGCCCACAGTTCCTTTCAAGGTGCACAAATTCGTGCAGTGGGCCACTAGTATCTCCATTAAAAAGAAAGCCAAGTTAACACTATTAGAAACATTGTTGTCTAACAGACAAGGAAAGCTTATAATATTTATTATTACAGAGACAAGCACTTCACCTGAAATTTGCATTCTGACAGAGGATGCTCAAACATAGGGTTTAGATAATCTGGACTCATGCTGGTCATTTCAAGGAGAAAATCTGTTGCTAAACTTAAAAAGTGCATTTCTATCTTAGGAGTATATAAAGAATTTAGTGCCAATAACCGGTCCAAGGTATTTGAAGGTAATCTAGTTTCATGGCTCCAAAAATTACGAATAATTAACCTGAAAAGCAGAGAAGAAAAAAAGGCATATTGCTCAGATTATTGGCAAATGAAAAGGAATGCTCTACACATAGTGCTATGTGGAGAAGGCACAGTTTTTCATTTAAATAAAGCTTAACATAGAGGGAAACCACATTCAAAATTATATAAACAGTATAATCTGAGTTAAAAAAAAATAATATGCATGAAAGGAAGAAAATATTCTAAAAGTTTAGCATATTTAACCAAAGAAACTGGGTGATATTATTCTTATCTCTATAACCTGGGAAGATTTTAATGATAAGTATTATAATATTAACTATTTTGAAACTGAGAAAACATCTTAAGAAATTACATATAATTCTTTACTGCCTTGCTAAAACAAATGGCTCCAAAAATTAGTGCCATAAAATATTCAACATTTAAACTAGTTAAACACAAGTTTAGGCTTTATAATTTATAAATGCTTACAAAATACAAATACAATTTTTAAAGGCTTAATGAACTTAAATTGCATCAGAATAGAAAATTAACTGATATGTAGAATCATAAAAAAAGTTTACATTCCTTTTTATATAACTAGTACTTGACAAAACACTCATATAACTGACATAGGTAGGCATTTTAGAGAAGAATAATCATCACTCATATTTCCATGTATAATTAATATTATAGTTTCCTCTTATCTCTAAGGTCTCAAACATTTCATTCGATATTAATATGCATTGTGTGATCGCAATGATTGGAGTTAAATGGAAAACATAGTAATTGTCCCTAGATTTCTCTTTCATTTTGAAATGTTTTAATTCACTGACAGCAGAGACAGCTGTATCACACCACTTTTTCAAGAGTTTTATATTGAAATAATTTGTCGAAATTTTTTTAAGTCTCATGTGATTTAAAATACACTTTTATTTAACATTATGAATGCAAGAGGTAGAGAAAATGCTAATATTGCAAACAAAAAATGCTGAAAACTACACTATGCTCGTCTAGAAAAAAATACCCTGAAATTTTTTTGTCCTCGCCCAATTATTCAGGAGGAGCACATACTGAAGCCCGTGGTTCTCATCGATTAATCCCTGAATCAATACATCTTTTGCCAACTTAAATATTTCCCGGGAGTCATCATCTGCTTGGCTTTCTGGATCTCTGAGAAAAATAGCAAAATGACAAAACATTAATACTCTCTTGTATCACTTTTGTTCAAACACAGTAACATTGTCCAGAATCAAAGTTAAAAAAAAAGATCTGGCTTTTCCCATGGAACTTAAATTCCAAAATAACAGGAGAACCTATCCCCATGCCTTATAACCAACTTCCTCCTTTGGTGCCTCTGGGAGCCCCTTCAAGTGGCTCCCCTCTCTCAAGTGCAGGAGAAGAGGGGTTGGTGGCAGGAGCAGGGCTCCGGAGGGCTCCCTGGGATGCTAAGAGGTGGCCCAAGTCCCCTGGGAAGGGATGTGTGGTACTCCTGAAGGATGAAGACATCTCAGTGGAGTTCATTTCCTTTATCTTCTCAGATCTTAAAGGGATAACTATGAAAACAAATTACACTTTTACCCCCCAAAAAAGAGAAAGAGCTCATGGACATGGATGACAGTGTGGTGACCGGGTGGGGAGGGCCTGAGGTAGAAGAGGGTATATGGAAGATAAATGATGATGGAAAAAAATAATAAAAAATAAAAACAAATTACACTTTTAACTCAACCAACAATTTCATGCACCAAATATTTCCCACAGATACATAATATGAGTTAAAATAAGAATACATTTCAATATACAAAAATAAACTTGTTTTATTAATCGTATGTTTAAAATGTTTTTATATTTATTATAATCTGTTCCAGATTACTAAAGGCACCCAAATTCTCCCTTAAGAAATGTCATACAAAATGTCAATGTAGAGCTTACCGATAATTGTCATGAATCCACATAAGAATATTATACATTTGTTCCCTACACACCGGAGAAGGATGAGAAATGAATTCTACAACAGGATTCAGAAGTTCTCGAAGTTCTACTGGCTTCAATTTTGCCATCATCTTATAAATTATGTCTAAACACACTTTTTGTCTTTCATCATCTCTATAAAAAGGGAGATTTTTAAAAACACAAATTTAATAGTTTTTAATATTGTACTTTCAGATATAACAGGTTAACTTTTTTGTGCTGTTCTGTATTTCAAAATTTGTTACATTAGACAATACTATACTTATATAAAAATTACATTATTTTTTAAATAAAATGTTTATTTTCTTAAATCCAATGCATTCACAGAGTGTTAACACTTTAAATGTTTATCTTTTCCACCAACTGCAGCATTATCTAAGTAAACCAAAATAAACACTTTATCATAGACAGGTAGTTTAATTATTTATTTCAGTTCTAGATGATTTTAAAAAATAGTGTGTAGAAATGATTCTTCTTACTTAAATGCATTATGTTATCAACCCACCAAATCAAAATCAAAAGCATTTGCCAAGCTGAATAAGTTACAAAGAAATAATAACTCTGGCTTGTACAGAAATGTGCAGTGTTTTCAAAGCTCTGAAAAGTTACCTACTAATACAAATCTCCACAGCTTAACATAGAGTTGGAAGATGAGTTTCACAGTAACGTAATTTTAACCTTCATATACATTCATTTTAATATATTACTAAGATGTAAAAAAAAATATATATATATATATATATATATTACTAAGATGTGTACTCTATATCACAATGGTGCTTTCCAGTGTTCACAACTTAGTTTCAATTTACACAAGTCATTCACTAACATAAGGGACAGTTATTAATGCTACAAACTATCCCTAAAAAAACAAAACCCCACCTTACATGGAACTCTGAAAATTATATGACTTAAAACAGGTTAATTCAACATGATTCTTAATATTTTAGCCATCTTCTAAACACCAGCATGTTAACTTGCCTACTTATATGAGAGCTACAACTTGATTCACTGAGATATTATGTAATAATGTTCTTTAACTATCTTTCTCACCTTAACTCAAAAATCTCCTGACTTGCTGGCTCTGTTTCTGTGAATTCCAAACTGCATTATTTTATTTTATTTTAATTTTTTGGAGAAAGGGAAGGAAGGCAGGATATGATAAATACACTGTAAACAGAAAAAGCTGCCCCCAAATTAAGCCTTTAAAAATTATTTTTACTTCTACACTATTATACACTTTAAGAGTCAATTACAATGCTTCATCTTTAACACTAACACTAGTAAATTACAGTCTGCTCTACCATTCTGGGATCTAAACTTCTAAATACATGAGCAGAAGAGTAAAATACTTCACTTTCAGTTCAGAAATTTAGAATAGTTATATGATTTGACTAGACTGCTCAAGGTGGTTAGAAACACAATTATGTAAGTGGTTGGTTAATTTGCTTCTGGGGGGTGGTAGTCAAAGAACAGAGAGTAGCGAATGAAGTAAGACAAAAAAATTATTTCCTATTTGGGGAGAAAGGGGAATTCACAGGCCAGTTTAAACCTCTGAAGGCCTTTTGACCGACCTACTCAGATCTAAGACAGATCTTTCCATTATCTGAATAACCCCCATTCTTCCCATGAGTATCAAACTGATTGGTAGTCACAGCTCCAAGTACAATCAAAAGTTTGTTGAATGAAATATTAGTAAGATAAAAAGGAGACTACATATCAAACTGGAAAAATAATCTACTCAAGTACATATTACACTTAGTTTTCAAATCATTTACTAACAACACAACAGATTTGTACACACACACACCAAAACAGGCAACCCAGCCACTGATCTGCTTTGCAACACAAGGCCATAAAGGCAGAAATGGCATTCTCTAAGGCAAACTTTAAATCGATTTTAAAAAGTAATTTCTGCCCTAACTGGTTTGGCTCAGTGGATAGAGCGTCGGCCTGCGGACTGAAAGGTCCCAGGTTTGATTCTGGTCAAAGGCATGTACCTTGGCTGCAGGCACATCCCCAGTAGGGGGTGTGCAGGAGGCAGCTGATCGATGTTTCTCTCTCATCGATGCTTCTAACTCTCTATCCCTCTCCCATCCTCTCTGTTAAATATCAATAAAATATATTTTAAAATAATAATAATAAAAATAAAAATAAATAAATAAAGTAATTTCTAATTTTACAGAAATGCTTCTTCAAAAAATATTTTCTCATTGTTTAATAAGATTTTATTTCACTAAAGGCCTTTAGACTAATCTAAAGTTTATTTAAAATCTGTTCTGGCCCTAGCTGGTTTGGCTCACTGGATAGAGAGTCGGCCTGGGGACTGAAAAATCCCAGGTTCGATTCTAGTCAAGGGCATGTACCTTGGTTGCGGGCACATCCCCAGTGGGCGGGGGGGGCGGGGGGGGGGGTGCAGGAGGCAGCTGATCGATGCTTCGCTCTCATCCATATTTCTAACTCTCTATCCCTCTCCCTTCCTCTCTGTAAAAAGTCAATAAAATACTTAAAAAAAAAAATTTCTCGCACTCCCTCATCTCCTATACTGAAGGATATGTAATATGTTTTTTCCCCAAGCTAAATCTGAACCCTCAAAATTGATTCCAGGTAGATCTCTGAAATTAAAAGAAAAAAGAAAAATAGAAAAATTATATTTTTATATATGTACACATCCTATATAATAAAAGGGTAATAAGCAAATTGACCAAACAGCAGAACGACCAGTCACTATAATGCGCCCTGACCACAAGGGGGCAGATGTTCAACACAGGAGCTGCCCCCTGGTGGTTACTGCACTCCTACAGGGGGAGCACCACTCAGCCAGAAGCCGGCTGACAGCTGGCGAGCACAGCGGGCTAAGGATGTCCAACTGCCAGCCTAGGTCAGCTCCCCATGGGAAGCGGGCCTAAGCCATCAGTTGGACATCCCCCAAGGGCTCCTGGACTGCAATAGGGCACAGGCCAGGCTGAGGGACACCGCCCCCCCCCCCCGCAGTGCACGAATGCTGTGCACAAGGCCTCTAGTGTGTGATTATACACACACACACACACACACACACACACACACACACACACACTGATTGGAATCCTCCAGCATTTTAAAATCACTTTAGAGATGAATTTTGGGATTCTACTACTCACAACTCCAAAATCTGTAATGATTTAAAGATATACTTCCTCTCTTTTTTCCTTCCTGGTTACTCTCCCCCCTCCATAACAGTTCAATATAGCCATGGCTCAAGTTTAATGGGAAGAGAGAGAAGTTTTTGAGTAGTTTTTGTTTGTTTTACTTTGGTGATCTGGATGGCACATATTGCTCTTTGCCACTACATTGAGTCACTCCCTGAGGTATAGCCCTGTCGCCAAACTGGCATCTCCGTTCCCTGATTTTTCCAGCTGCTCCCCTGGGAATGGTATTGCCTCGGAAGCCAGAATAATCCTTACTAGCCCTTGCTTCTGGCTTCTCATGTGGTTTCTCAATGGACTTCTCCAGAGCTCCGTTCTCTTCATTTTCGGTGGGAGACGCTACATTGGAGCGAAGTTCTCGTAGCGGCTATACAGGAATTGGACATGGCTCTTTAGGGGGCTTCTGGCACACTTCAGCATCACTTGGCTTTCGGTGTTCCTGCAGGGCCACGGTTACAGCTACATTTATGTTACTATCACATGGTGAGGCAGTATTTGTCCTTGATGGCTTTGCAGCATTTGGGGAAGAAACTGATATAGTTGTTGGGTTGAGAACATCCTTCTGAACAGTGGAATCCTCCGCCAGATCCTTTTCTATCTGAGTTGTACTCAATGCAGGAGGCTCAGCTGTGCATGAAGGACCGGTACTTGTAGTGAGTAGCTGGGCAGCGGTGCAGTCGGTCTGTTCATCCTCTGCAGGCACTGGGCAACTACCCCCTTGTCTTAACTCTTATCCTTTTCTTTGCAGACACCTTTAACATCAGACATCCTACTCTCCAAAACAAGTTCACCTGGTGTCCTTGATGAACTTCCAGGTAAAGGAGGAAAATTTGAGGCTAGTAAGTCAAACTTTGGTGTTGGTGCCTTTGCTTCAGCTGTCAAGGTTGGGGTCTTGGGATTCTGTCTTCTTGTCATCTTCAACCTCTGAAGAGAGTTCTCCTGCCCCTACCATAATCCCCGCTGTGTTCAGTCTGCAAAGTTGGAGTCTCTTTTGGAAGGTAGCTTTGCTCCTGATGCCCTGGCGCTGTAGGGTTACGCTGTTCAGTTGAAAAGTTCCTTGAACCAGATCTGTTTACTGGTCCATCCCCCAGTGACACAGATCTCTCTGTTGCGTGTTCTGAACCACTTGATGACCTAAAATGAGGCTTCACACAATTTTTTTGGAATGGTCGACCCATATTCACAGCAGCAGCAGTTGTTTTATAAAATACTGGAGAATTAAAGCCATTCATAAAACTACTATTTGGAAAGGGAGCCAGTGGTGTTTCAAAGTAAGGTGCAGGATTTAGAGACCAGACTGAGGCACAATACTATAGATGAAGTACTGTTGGTGAGGACTATATGCAGGCTGCATAAAGACTGCTGAGGCACACTGTGCTTCAGTTTGAATGGGCTGACTATACATACTAGAATCCATTAATCGATAAACATTCTTAGCAAAAAACGTATTGATGGTGTTTACCCTTGCCATGATTGGCTTGCCCTGAAATGTTTTAACTTCTTCTTTCAAATATTTAAAAGCCTGTTGTGCACCTGTGTCTCATTGGAAAGTGATATACCAATTGCTATTGTGTGCAAACTCACAGCTTATCACCTTGGGGCAGTTTTCATTCTTGAACAAAGCTTTCACTTCCTCTATTGGTGTTGTTTCAGGAATCTCTCTAAGAATCAGTTACATGCTTATGAGTTGGTCTCACTTTCTCACCCTTCTCATCCACTCGTACTATGGGAGATCTCCGTACTTCAAGAATTAGATTGGGGTCTGGGGTTGGTTTTTTATTTCTTCCATGTTGGCAACTGTCCAAATTGGAATGAATTGATCACTGTCTATTTGAAATATCTGGTAAAGATCCTTTGACAAACTTTCTTGTGAGAAACAGAATTCTAATTGTTTCTTCAGGCATTCTTGTAGGTCTTCTGTAGAAATTGCTGAATTACTTTGTCTGGAAACGTCATATATTTGGTAACTAAAATCTTCATATTCCTTACACATATCATCTGAAAGCTCTGTATTACCCTCAAGATGAGACCCTGAAGTGGCTGCTGTTTCATGCCAAGAGCTTTCAGTTCCATGAGTTACTGGTGTGGCATCAGTATTTCCATGAGGAAGTTCTTGCCACACTTTGGCATTAGGATTTAAACTAGTTCTTTTATGTTACCTGCTCCAAAGCCATGGCTCAAAGTGTCTTCCCTATCTGGAAAGCCTTCATTAATCAACCAACCTTCTCCCTCCATAAGGTTTTCCCAAAGACTATGCTCCCCACAGATCTCATCTTCATGTCTCTTGTTAGCACTCGAATATTCTAAAAATTACATTCTTAAAAATAATTACTGGTATCATGGACTAGATTATTAAAAATAAATTAATTCAATGTGGAATCTTGGACTAGATCCTGGAATAGAAAAATTAATGGAATCCAAATAAAGTCTAGTTTAGTTACTAGTAATGCGCTAATGTTCATTTCTTAGTTTTCACAAATGTACCACAATTATGTAAGATGGAAAAATTGAGTAAAGGGTATATGGGAACTATGTGTACTATCTTTTAACTTTTCTGTAAATATAAGGTTATTCCTAAATTAAAAGTTCATTAAAAAAATAAACATGAAAAAGTCAAGCAAAATAAGCTAAGTATAAAAAATTTCATGATTTGAAAAATTTATTTCAAGTGTTAGATCACCTGCCATGTCATACAGCAGGATTAAGTGTAGTCTGGGTCCCAGATAAGGTGTATCATTTCCTCCTTAAAGTGCTTTACACACAAAGGTACTCAGCAAATGTTTAATGATATTAGAACACAATGATACACTCTTTCTTGCTGGCACAGCACACATTTATCAATAATTTGTCACCATGCAAAGATAGGAACACATACAAGACAGGAAAAGAGTACAGGCAAATAAGAATATGTTAAGTCACCAACAGCATTCTCTTTTAACATTTACAGGGAGATTACAATTTTGAAAATAAATGAACAATTTTAACAAACAAATTTAAAAAAAACACCTCTTACCTGGCAAAATAGGTACAAAAACTCAACGCCATGCATTTCACATTGGAAAAGAGCCTGAGACAGTGCCTCAGTGTGGCCTCCACAAGGTGCCAGCGAGAGGAGGCAGGATGACCAGGCCCACCAACCTTTCTTCTCAGATTCAAATGTAACAATAATATTTCATGGAAACTACAAGCTCTTTCTGAGCTGAAGGAAATAGCTGGACAAAACATTTTATGAGCCTGCTGCACCAGGAACATGAGGCTGGTTTCCCACTCACCTGTGTCTCATGACTTGAATGAAATCCTTGCTCTTCAACTGCAAGTACAGATCTGTTATTGCCTCTGAACGACATAGCACCACCTCTAGACAGAGAGTCTTCATCACACCATGAAATTTTGGCAGCAGGAAGAACACGGTGTTCATGAACCTAACCAGTGGACATGGCCAGTGAGTGGCAGGGCAGTCTCAACCATCCCCGCCATAGGACATTCACCACTTCAGCATCTTACCTATCGGCCAGTGGAGGGAAGTTTTTCACAGCTTTGTTCAAGCACACGATAAATTTGTCCTCCATTGTATTCTGATGCTGCTTCAGCTGCTTTACAATCAGTTCACACACAGACTCCTCCAGTATCTGAAAAATCAAGTCTCTTTTCCAATACACACAAGTGGAAACTTATGCTACATTTCTGAAAATAGTTTTATCTTGAATAGTTGAGAGTCGGTGTTATCATCTCCAGTGTTCACCAGGTGAAGCCAGGAGCACTCGTGGGCTTACACTGACCACTGAGTACCAGCAGAGGCTCTGGAGCCGTGAGTTTGGGTGAGCCAGGCTGCGTCCCCGCGCTTGTGCTGCAAGCACTGGCAGGGTCAGCTCATGTCATATGTCAGATCAATAAAAAAGATTAGTGCTGCCCTAGTCAGTTTAGCTCACTGGATAGAGTGTTGGCCTGTGGACTGAAGGGTCTGGGGTTTGATTCCAGTCAAGGCACATGCACAGGTTGCAGGCTCAATCCCCAGTAGGGGGCGTGCAGGAGGCAGCCGATCAATAATTCTCTCTCATCATTGATGTTTCTATCTCTCTCTCCCTCCCCCTTCCTCTCTGAAATCATTAAAAATAAATTAAACAAATAAAAAAGAAAAAGTCAAAAAAAAAAAAAAGAACTGGGCAAAGTAATTGAAAAGACTTTAAAAAAAAGATTAGTGCTTCTTCTGACAATGAAACACTGCCAACAAGTCATTTAAGAAGCAGAACTAAAATTCTTGATTAAATAAGTTTAAGACACATTTTATGGTCATGTTTCTGGTCGAATATTCACACAAACCACAGTTTTTAAGCAACTCTATCTCAACTATCACTGTCTATCTTCCTATACCTTGCTTTTTCATGATCACTTCTACCTACTATGATAGATGCGTCTGTGAATTATCTGTCTCCCCTCACCACATGCCAGCTCCCTGAGGGGGGACTTGCCCTGTCCTGTTCCCAGCTGCATAAAAGAGCCTAGAGCCAACCTAACATACAGAGGTGGGCAAAAGTAGGTTTTCAGTTCTGAGTATGCGAAACTCAGTTTATTCTTGTATTTTTATTTATTAATTTTTGTATTATTTATTTGTATTACAACTGTAAACCTACTTTTGCTCATTCCTATATATAAGTGACCAACATGTAAGTGCCAAAGTTATAAAACAATGTGAACCTAACAATATGGGTAAAACAGTAGAAGACAAGATTGGAGTCTACATCTCAGGTGCCAAGAGTAGCTTAGTAGTTAGAATATGAGTGACTCTTACTTTTTTTTCCTTTTTTTACTTACTTCTTTATGTTATACTAGTTCCCAAATTTCTACACAAAAATCAATGTCATTTTATATTTAGGAAAAAAACTATGTAAAACAAAAGTATTTCTCATTCCTATTATGTGAAATATAAGTCAAGAGTGATTGAACCTGGGATCTGCTATCATTTGCTCCATCTGAGGTAAATATTAAGCATTTTGTATAAACTGCTACCAAACATTTAGGGACATTAGAATCATATCTTAAGGTATTTCTGAATTTTTAAAATTGTTTCTTTTACTAAAATAGCTGGGTATCCTTAAATAAATAAGTTTGATTTTCCCAAAGGGGTCTATTTCCTTTTAGCTTAATGTTATTTTATTTTAAATCCAAGTGAATGCCTAATTGGTAAATGGGCAGGGGGCCCAATCTGCTATTTGGGGATACCCTGGGTATCTGGAGGACCTCCTGACTTTCCCAGAGGTTCTTCTCATCCTGACTGACAAAGCATGTAGCCCAGACTCCACTTGACCTTTTCTTTCAGGAGAGGGGATGGACTAGAGGTACAAATTTGGGAATCATGAACATAGAGGCAGTTTTTAAAGCCATGAGGCTGTATAATCAGCAGGGAAGCAGTAAAACAGAAGAAGACCAAAATCAGAGCTGTGGAGGTGGCCCAGGAAACACGCAGCTAAGAAAGGGAGAAGCAGCTGCCAAGGAAGTAGCGAGACAGCCAAGAGTGTCCCAGAACCAGTGACAGAGGGAAATGAAGGAGGATCAACTGTGCTGCTGTGGACAGGCTGAAACAGAGCGGCCTGGTATGAGCATCTTATGACAATGAGTGACACTGCTTTTGGAGGCTCCGAGAACAGGCAGCACCTCACTCTACTGGCATGTAGGAGGAGAGCAATGTAGCAGTAAGCATCACCCCGCTACACTATTTTCAAGTAAGTTATAGCATGTAATTTTGATGCAGTTATACCTATATGTCTTCAATAATTATATTTATTGAAAATTATAGTACTCTGAATGTGTGCTATGCTTAAAAATGCAACAAGGCTCTTCTTACAATACAGTCAAGTGGGCAGGCACGTAAGACTGGGAAAGGCTCCCGAGGAAGCGCTGTCTCCTGTGCAATGGTTGTATGATGTCAAAAAATGTAGGCGAGGATTTTAATAGCTTAATAGCCTAACGTTAGCAGGTATCTACCTGGATAATTTTCTCCAAAAGGATATCCTGAGACCAAGGTCGAGGAATGAAAGCTGGTTAAATACTCATATCCTGACTTTTATAATAAAGAGTAAGTTGCCAATCTTTAAATATTTAACAAATTTCCAAGTGTTTTTAAAAAAAATCACGTCCTCTTTAAAAAAAAACTGAGTTTTTTTTTAAGTAGGAAAGAGTAAAATATTAACAAATGCAGAATGTCCACTTTGGTTTCTTACAGTATAGAGGATATAAGTATCAAGTGTCATGACAAATCAAAATTGAAAAAGCATTTATTTAAAATTGCATAACACACTCACATTTTCTCTCTCAGTAATATATTGAAGAACAAGTCCCAGAACTTCTGCTGCTGCTGCATACACCTCTTTATATTTTACAAAGGACATATTATTGACCAAAGCTTGAAAGTATCTGTAACAAATATAGAAGATAAATATACATAAAATAATCCATTCTGATGACATAAAATTATAATGATTTTACTCTTTGTACCATATTAATAGCACAAATTGAGAAACTATGAAGCCTACAACATGATCCAAATTATTGATGTGAAGACATATATGAAGATGTCTTTGAGGCTCTGACATCATCACAGCAGGGAGGCACATTAAAGTTGGTTCAATTACACTGAACCTGCTATAGTCAAAGTAAAACAATGCTGGAGAGGGGAGCTGACTCCAGCTGAAGAGGAGCAGGCGGAATGAGGGTCCTGAGGGTTCCCAGGCACTGATTTACTCCTTTAGCTCAACTGCCGGAACCCAGTGGCTGAGAAATAGAAACTTCCAGGCAGACAATGACCTCTGGCGCTACGTCTGGGAGGCACTGTCTACAGCCGGAATTGCTTGGCTGGGCTTCCGAGACTAAGAAGCCTGCAGGGTCTGAGGGACTTGAACAAGCATCAATAAATGTGCTGGCTTCTTGGGGAACCCCTCCCCAAAAAACCCCATAATGCTGGACACTATAGATACAGAGGCAGAGCTGCCTTGAACAGACTGTCAAACTACAGCGGGAAGGCCGGGGAGGGTTGGGGGGCAGGAGGGAGGGTAAGAGGTCAACCAAAGGACTTGTATGCATGCATATAAGCATAACCAATGGACATAAGACACTGGGGGGTAGGGGAGGCAAGGGGATTGTCAAAGGTGGGGGGGGGGGGAGGAGACATATGTAATACTCTTTGTAATACTTTAAGCAATAAAAAAAAAGAAAAAAAACTATAGTGAAAAAAAAAGCTATTATTTAAGATTGTGATTTACTGACATCCTGTTAAAACCATCTACTATGACAGAGAAGGTCAATAAAATAATGAGAAAAAGAGTGAGTGTGAATACAGTGCCCCCAGACTTCACGGGCAAAGGGGCTTTTAATTGTCAGCCCAACATTGGCTCTGTAAAGTTGTCACTGGAGAAAACCAAAGCTCAAAAAAAAACAACACTACTAACTTGTCTAAAAGTAAGCTATTTCCTGTTAAATCTGTGTTGAGCAACATATTTGTAGAGGACCAACTAGACAGAGTGAGACACTTCCAAAGAAATGACAAAAGCAGGAAAGGCAGCTCAGCTGGTGTGGTTCAGTAGTTGAACCAAGAGGTCACTGGTTCGATTCCCTGTCAGGGCACATATTCTCTTTGAAAAAACTGAGATTTTTTAAGTAGGAAAGAGTAAAATATTAACAAATGCAGAATGTCCACTTTGGTTTCTTACAATACAGAGGATATAAGTATCAAGTGTCATGACAAATCAAATTGAAAAGCATTTATGTTTTTCAACATAATCAGGTTGCAGGCTCAATCCCAGGTAAGGGGTGTGCAGGAGGCATTGGTTCACTGTTTCTCTCTCATCAATGTTTCTATCTCTCTAGCCCTCTCCCTTCCTCTCTCTAAAATCAATAAAGACATATTTTTTAAAAAAAAGCATGGAAGGGACATGCTGAAATCTATAATGTAATCATGATATGAGCACTGACTTTAAGCCCCTCCACGGCATATGTTGGGCAATGCCCACCCCCACCATGAAGGGTCTCGATGGGAGGGGAGCAGTGTGGCTGCAACTATGCCAAAAGGCACAGAGAGAGGGCAGGCAGCACGAGGTCAGCGGTACCCTTCATGGTCATCCTCTTATTTTTAATTGTTCACAGAGCTCATGTTGCTTTCAAGGGTAAATGCTAAAAATGTCACTTTAGAAAATAAGGGAAAAAAAACTTAATACCTCTTATTTGACAAAATGTACATGAAAATTACATGAATTTTAAAAAACTTACCTTCCTCATTTACTTCATTAACACATTCTTCTCTCAAATGGCCTCTAAAGGCAACTATTTAAATTAAGGGAGAAATATTTAACATGTGTTCTAGCCCTTAAACTTATCAAAATTAAGCCAGTCTATTTCCAATTCAGGAATATTTTAACCTAAAAAAAAATGAAAGCAAAACTATGATACTTACTTTATACTCTCTATGCCACATTTTGGGTCATAGGGAGGGAAGTTATTGGCCATTACAATGCCTAATAATTGAATTCCTACTGAATTGTCTTTAGAATTAGGATCTTTCCTGGAAAACTTTTCGAATATTAACCTGAAACAGAAGTATAAAAGTATAGATTATCATATAAATAAGAAGGAAGACAAGTATAAAATTTTCTAAGGAGAATACTCAGGGTAAGAAATACTCCCCCCACACCCCTACATCTAACACCGTTCTTGCTAATACCCTCTTTGTTCACATCCAGGTTATTCTAGCTTCGGAATACAGGCTTTTATATCGTCCTATAATTGCTTGCCCTTTTGAAAGTGTTAGCTTACCTCAGGCAGTGCTAAAAGGAATCAAAGCAAAGTCCTAGTCTTCTACCCTGGGCTGTTACAGGGAAGAGCAGAGTGCTCTAGTGTCAACTTTGGAAGTTGTGGTTTTGTGAGTAGCAATATCATATCCTTATACATGGATTCTAATTCAAACTACAGTACTCCTATCACTTCAAGTAATTAAATTTCAGTATAATCACTATTTGAGACATCCTACATTTTTTAAATTTCTAAACAACATTGCAAAATCTAGTAAATTAATACCTGTAAGGGATGGATAAACAATCCTTCCAGCATTCAACAAGAGTTTTTATAATTTCAAGGTTGTGACTAAACACGGCTCTTTTTTGATGAAAAACATGCTTCATTAGGAAATTAAGCAATCGATTGGCTAACACTTCATCTTTGGGAACCCCCTGAAATGGTATAAAAATTATATATGAATATGTAGCATTCCTTTCTGAAAAAGCATTTTTTAACCCAAAAATCCACTTATAAAAGAAATGTGGCATTCTACTGGCTCCTAGTTAAAAACCTATGTGTGATTTTTCAGGTCCAACCACAGCAATTACAAAGGCTTTCCCAGATAGGCCTCCAGGGGGAGTGCTGCCAGCCCTGCACCAGGCTTGTAGCACAGCAGATAGACTGTAGTCTCAAAGGGCAGCTGCAGTCAGACCCTGAGGCCCATGTCTACTCATGCTCTTTCACATATGTGCATTCCTGGCCCTGGTGCCTTCACTCCTAGTCTCTATCTCCTGTAAACGCCTCAGCTGGAACCTCCTTCTGGAGGGAGGAAGGGAAAACTTGAAGACACTCTGACTCAGCACTCAGTGCTTTCCAACTCCTAGTCCTTCTCCCTCACTTTCCTCCCAACTCCAGGGCCCTACAAAACCTCAAAAGGAAAATGACCTCCAGATCAGTATTGAGCCACCTGACCCTTGACTAATATGCTGGCTCCAGGGGGTAAAATGGAACAAGAGAGTCAGGGCTTCCTCTAGTTTTAGCCTTTTGCATATACTATTGCAATGAGGTTTTTTTATAAAAGGCTTCACTGTAACTTTCAATTTGGCTCCCTGTTGCTTTTATCAGTATTCTGACACCTACACAATTCAGCTCTTTCAAGATTAGCTGAGCTCCTAATAGTTAAATCAATCTTTTCCAATGGTTTAAGTTAAAATAAATATTCACTTAATTTTTTCATGTTAGTAAGCAGACTATAAGTTATTTCATCATATTAAAGATAGGAAATCTAAAATTTAGTTTACTTTGAAATGAGAGAGGCACATCTAAATACATGTGTAAGCTCTATATACATTATTATATTTAATAAGTGTTGTTTCCAGGATATCCTTACATGAAAACTCTTATACATTATTAGTGCCAATGTTTTCAAATGAATGGGCAGAGCTCCAGCACCCACAAATCTGGTGAACGCCACAGGCTGCAGTATAAAACTGCCACTCATCTCACAGTCACTTGTTGAGCAATCTCAGCCATTATAGGTCACAGTCAACACTCTGGAAGCAGATAGACTGGCAAAACAAGTGCCAAAAAATTCAGGGACTTTCATCACAGAAGAAGTCTACAACATTTATTTCTCATACTTTTAATAAACCAATGATCTAGTTTCCAAACTCCTTGCGGGTAAAAGCAACACAAAATACAAACATCTGATAGCTTAAAAATAAAAGATCAGGGGAATATCAGAAGTAGACAAAAGAAAGAGAACGAAAGCAGGGTGAGGCCGTTTAGTATAGCAGTACAAAAATTAATGCTAAAAATGATGACTCTAAGTCATTAAGGGGAGCTTGAATTACTTATTATATGCTCTATTTAAGATATCAACAAAGAACTGATATATTACTACTAGTACATAAAAGATGTATCCATTCTTACTAGAGGAGTAGCTATTCCTGTCCATGAAAGAACTGTAACCACTATTTCAACCACCATATAGTGAATTCCTTCTCCTCCGTTATTTTCAGAAACAACCAGCTGCAGCAAGGGGCTGAGCCAGTACTTCGCATAAGGGCGAAAGACCTAAAAGAGAATTTAAAAGCCATATATCAAAGGATTGTTTTCAATAACCAAAATATTAATCCAGAAACATATACTCCATCAGTTAAAATTATATATTATGACTTGACTTAAATCCAAAACAGATGTAAATTCCAACAATTATCCTGCTTAATAGGTCAGATTCTCTGCTGAATTCTCTCGTCACCCCGCAAAACCACAATTCAATGGAAGTCAATTTGCTATTGATGTCTTCTTTGCTTCAAACCTTTCTGATATAACTATGCTGAGATAAATCAAAATGAACGTATTCTGTATCAACCTTGTCGTATCTGAATAATATTCAGCTCTAGAGAATTATAATTTTATTTTATGCCAATGCATAGGGTATATGGAAAATGAGATTATGCAGATTAGTTACATGTGTATGGCTATTTTTTCCCCATTTCATCCTATATTATGGAAGACTTCATATACTCAAGACTCAAATCTAAATAAAATGTATCTCTATACTAAATTCTATTTATTTTAGAAATTGCAAGAGAATGCTATTTGGATGCAAAATAACAGATTAAAGTATGATTCAAGCTATCTATCTTGACCTTTGCCACCTTCTTTTTTTAAAAAGTGTTTTCTTGCCCTAGCCGGCTTGGCTCAGTGGATAGAGCGTCAGCCTGTGGACTGAAGGGTCCCAGGTTCGATTCCGGCCAAGGGCACATGTCCGGGTTGCAGGCTCGATCCCCAGTAGGGGGTGTGGAGGAGGCAGCCAATCAATGATTCTCTCTCATCATTGATGTTTCTATCTCTCTCTCCTTCTCCCTTCCTCTCTGAAATCAATAAAGAAATATATTAAAAAAAATATATATATATATTTAAAGTGTTTTCTCAAAAATTCCTCACCTACTCTCACAGCTTAAATCTATGCAGTCTCAAGTCTTTTTTATTTATGCACCCCCATTTATACAAAAAGTTTGAACACTTTCTATGTATGCCTACTGGTTTATTTGTAAATTATAAATACAAAGTTCTTCACTCTATTATTAAAATATAACTAATAGCTAAATTTCAAGGTTGAAATTTTTTAAAATGTAAATACAAGTTCTAATCTTTCTTCCATAAGACAATAGACTGTCTTGAACATCTCCTGAAAACCACTGCCCGGATAATTCCTGAACTTCAGATTCATATGACACTCTGGGAAATCACCCAGTGATATCTCAGAGGTACCTCATATCCACACGTGTGAACAAATTCAGCAGGTTTGCTCGTCAAACCATGCACCCACACCCAGCCTCCCAAGAAATCATTCAAAACACCAGTTCCTTGTTTGCTAGACATCAAGTCAGCACTTACAGGAATGGGAGCTAGAAATCATGTGACCTGAGTGTGATGGGGTTGAACTCAGTCCCCAGAAAGAATGTTGCAGTCCTAATTCCCAGCACCTCTAAGTGTGGCCTTACTTAGAAATAGGATCTTTGAAGATTATCCAATGTCAGTGTCCTTACTGAAAGGGTAAATGGGTACACAAGAAACAGACACAGAGAGGGGACAATTTGAAAACCCACAGAGAACACCGTCTACATCCTGAGAAATACCGGGGGCCACTGGACGCCGGGAGAGACCCCTGAAACAGTTTGTTTTTCACAACTTTCAGAAAGAACCAACCCAGTAACTCTGAACTGCTTCATGGAAAGGAAGAAAAAGTCAACCAAGGAAGTCATCAACTAAAAAAGAAAATATAGAACATCCTACCACCTCAACAACTGATTCTGATTCATCTGTACCAGTTAAAGTACTAGAAATAGACAGCTGTGGTTCAGCTGAATACCTGCAACAGTCTCTTGATGTGTCCCAAACGTTATTTGGAAAATCTTAGCAACCTGAGTCAAAAATGGAACCTGAATTTGTAAAAGAAAAAGGTGCTGTTTACTCAAATGAGGAGAAAGATCATTTAAAAGAACCAGTAATAACTGAAGAGGAAAAATTAACAGTTCAGAATACACCTGGTTTTGATAACATAAAAGAAACCAATATACAGGATGGTAGTGTGCCGATTATTAAATATTAAAGATCATGCGACTCAGTGTGCATTCAGTTTTCAGAATTCTTTGCTGTATGACTTGGATTAAGTCTATATAACTTCAGAATTTAAAGGTTAAGAGCAGAACATTTTTGGACTTAAATTCTATTTCTGTAAACTACTACCTTAAAACCAAAGATATTTAAGAAAGTATATTTTGGATTTAAAATAGGTTTTCCATTTACTCTCTAAAAACTATTCAAGAAATTAAAATTTGCAATTTTGATTCTAATGGGGAAACTGGAGATATCTTTTTGCATGTAGAGTTTATACAGCTTCCTTAATTAGGGAGATAAGTTTTGTGATTCCTCTGAGAGATTTCGTTCTGAGAGTTAAACATTTAGTTTTAATATAACCTGTATATACTTACTTCTCTGTTGTTTTTGGCTTATTTTATTTATCATTACACTTTAATAAGGTTTCAAGATACTAAGTTATGTCTGTCACAAAAAGAACTCTCAAGAATCTAACTAGAAATATGAGCTGCATTTGTAAGGGGGACAAAATCTCAAAACTGTTTAGAAATATCACTAAAAAAGGTGTATTTATGCTTGAAATAGAGATTCTAAGAGATGAAAGAACTTTACTAAGCAAAATTAGTAATTCAAATAATTATAATACAAATACACTGAATGAAATTTAGTATTTTTGCTTCAACTCTATTTTACTGTTCTCATCTATCATAGAAAAAAATATATATATTTAAGACAGGTTATTTAGTAATGACTTTAAGAAGGCAGCAGGTAATGAATCTGTGGCTGTTATTAATTTTGTGGAACAGTATTTGTATCTGAGGTCAGAAGAAAATCCTAATAGATTTTTTCTCACAAAAATGTTTAGGACAGCATGAAAGGAAACATAGAAAGGAAAATATCTGCTGACCTCATCTCTGACCCCAAAGACCATGAGCTGATGCATCTGTTCCAAAAACAGCTACCAATTTAAACTTCTGGCCTTAACTTAGACCTGGAAATTACCTAATATCTTTAGTCCTTTGAACTGAGGAGGTCAGATCAGAGCACCAAAAGCTGGTACTCTTTACATTTATAATCCTGATGAAGTCTGGAAGAGACTGGGCTGAGGACAGTATAAATGTAGCTAGATCACAAAACAAGAGAACTATTTGCCCCAACTTAGATGACCAGGTGCATTTTTCAATTCTAACATGAATTTTGATTTGAGTCAATAACTTTGAAAATGTCCACTTAATATACAATTTTCGTAGATTGAAATGACTAACTGTAATAGCTACACAGAAATTAGTCTATAATTTTGGGTTGAATGGAATCGTATACTGTTAAGGGAAACTTCTACATTAAAAATGGGAGTAAATTTTAAGCCTGTTTCCTATTATCTACTGTATCTGTCCTTTTAAAAATTATGATTTCAGTTAAAATAAAGCTGGCGCTGGAACATGAAATATCTTATTATAAAAAAAGAAAAAAGAATCAGCCCTACCAACACTCTGATCGTGAACTCTGGCTTCAGTTTCTGTTGTTTAAGCCATCGTTTTGTGGTACCTGTTGTAGTAGCCGCAGGAGCTAGGAATTAAGCACGACCCTGAGGAACAGGCTCTGCGCAGTCTCAGGTCAGCCTTCTCAACCACCTCCTTAGAGCCCCATGGCCCTCACATCTGCAGTGCTGACTAGAAGGACTTTCTGTGGGGCCAAGTGGACCAAGTCAGCCTACTTAGCACCCTTCAGTGGCTCCCTACCGCTCAACGAATGAGCGAGGTCCTTGTATGGACCCGAAGGCCTGGCTCAGCTTGCCTGCCGCTCAGACGTGTAACCATGCCACTCATACTGTCTGTCCCATGTGCCCCTGGTCTGTGCGTCAGAGCAGGCATGCTTGGCTCTCTCAGGGGCTATCTCTGCTCATACTGCTGCTTCTAAGCAGAATGTAAACTCCCACTGCTACTTTACAACACGTAACTCACGGGCTCTCTTAAAAATCTCACCTAACTCCACTGGTGGAAGATGCTCCTCCCTAACACAGTGCTACCTGGAGACCAAATGACAAATTCAGCAACTATCTAAGAGACTCAGTTGTTTTTCGCATAGAGTTAACAGGAGTAATTTTACCACCTTCTTTGCTACTACAACAAAGAAGGCTGGCAGCCATCAGAAAGTTGTCCACACACATACTTATAAAAAGATCACTTCTATCTCAATAGAAGTTAACTTACATGTTTAAAAAGAAAATGATAAAAGAATGATGTTGAGCAAATAAATAAATATGGTTGGTTAATTTATTCAGAGAACATCTTTCTTTGTTGAGGGATTTTTAAAAATTTTTGTTTTTTAAAATGTTTTTTATTTATTTTTAGAAAGAGAGGAAGGGAAAGGGAGCAATAGAAACATCAATGAGAGAGAAACATACATTGGCAGCCTCCGCACACCCCCTACTGGGGACTAGGAGTGGAGCCTAGAACTTGGGTATGTGCCCTGATGGGGATTTAAACCAGGGACCTCTTGGTACATGGGTCAATGCTCAACCACTGAGCTACACCGGCTGGGCTGGTATGGGCTTTTTATTTTTATTATTTTATTTTTATATATATGTGACCTGAATACATATATATATATATATATATAGATATATAGATATAGATATAGATATATATATATATCTATATATATATATGTATATATTATTGATTTCATAGGAAAGGGAGAGGGAGAGAGATAGAAACATCAACGATGAGAGAGATTGGCTGCCTCCTGCACAACCCCACCAGGGATCAACCCCACAACCTGGGCATATGCCCTGACCAGAATCAAACCACAATCTCCCGGTTCATAGGTTATGCTGAACCACTGAGCCAAGCCAGCCGGGCTGTTGTGGGCTTTTTAAAGAAGAGGCATATAATTGCAAAGAATATTTAAAGAAATAATAAATGACTTACTTCTTCTGTATTAATAATAAGCTTAGCTAAGAAGAGACGAATATTCAATGATACCAATGGATTTCCTAGTTTATCATGAAGAAATTTCATCCAAGGAGGAAGATGTGTTGGCACTGAACCCTGAAATGATACATTCAAAATTACCTTCAAAAGTAGACTAAAATAACTTCATATTTTGATATTATGAGATAACAATGACAAAGTAAAAGATGAACGGCAAAAATCATGTTTATTTGATATGGAATTTGGTTTTAGTCTGTGATATTAAATGTTTTTTTGTGTGTTGTTTTTTTTTTACTTTTCACCTGAGGACATGCTTTTACGGATTTTAGAGAGGAAAGGAGGAGAAGGAGGAAGAGAGAGAAACATTGCTGTGAGAGAGAAACTTCAATTGGTTGCCTCTCTTACCCACCCCAACCAGGGATCAAACCCACAACCTGGGTATGCACCCTGACCGGGAATCAAACCCGTAACCTTTCAGTGTACAGGACGACATCCAACCAACCAAGCCACACTGGCCAGGGCTAAATGTCCATTCTTATGTGACATCAATGAATATAATGAAGTGAGACAATGTAAGATACTGAAGAAAGACAGACCTCTTCTCCTTTAGGTAGGATCTGATTTCTCTGCATGTGCTTAATCAGGGCTGTCATAGTTGCCATGCATTCATGTTGATTGAGTTCATCCATCTCTAACTCCAGGATATCATCTTGGATCATGGGGTCTTTATGCTCCTACAGAAAGGTAAGACTCCGATTATGTAGAGCACACTGTTAAAATTTCAGTGTACAAGACATTCTGACTTTTTGGGCAATATCATGAAATACACACTTAGGTAACAATGATAATTTGGTAATAATATCAAATACACTTGGTATGTTTTCTTATTAAACAACTAAAAAATAAACAGAACCTCATGTCTTCCTTACATTCTATTTCCCCTCTATGCCTTGCCTATGTGGTCACTCCCTTGAGGTCACACTCAGGTCACAGCGTATATACAGACATATGCTGCTTTGTAGAAACACTAAGATTTTTACAAATCTGTGTGTATTCAAGGCCTCAGAACCCTCACCACCTTGAGAGCAATAGTCTCATGATTAAGTGTCACTTTATGGAGAAAGTGAAGCTATTAAATATTAAAGTATCATTAAGATAATGTTTACCTATTTTTTCTCAATAATCTGAAAAAAAATTTTTCTCTGAAAATCTTTGTAAAGTCCTTAATTTGCCTTAAAATTGTAATCAATAGAACAAAACTTTTAAACCATTCTTTTTTTCTTTTAATCCTCACCCAAGGATATATTTTTTATTGACTTTAGAGAGAGGAAGGGAAAGAGAGAGAGAGAAACATCGATCGGTTGCCTCCCATACATGCACTGACCAGGAATCAAACCTGGAACCTAGGTATGTGCTCTGACCAGGCATAGAACCAGCAAACTTTTGGTGTATGGGACAATGCTCCTACCAACCAAGCCCCCTAGCTGGGGCTTATGCAATTCTTGATCATAAAATCTCTGAGAAAATACAGCAGTGATAATCATTTTTTACATGTAATGATGAATTGAGGTTTGACATACACATTCAGTAAATTTCATTCATACATACATACACGTACATGTGCGTGCACGTGTACACACACACACACACACACACACACACACACACGGAGGCTAAACAATCTGTCTGGGATGTTTTCCAGCACAGATCACTTCCAGGAAAAAAAGACTTGAGAAATCCTGAGAGGACATTTTTGGACAGCTAAAAGTCAGCTTGGGGCTACCAAGTGCTTACAGAGATTGAGTAGAAAGAGGAATAAAAATGGCCCTAGACAAATGTAATGCTGTCTGTCCTAGTGGCAGGAACTATCCCAGAAGGTCACTTTCCAAGATGGAGAGTATTTGAAAATGTGCTCCCTTACAACCATTGAGTCCACTATCTACTCCTTCCCAAAGATAATGGATATTTTCTGTAAATTGAGGTTTTAGAAATGACCGGGAGTAGTATTGTATTTCAGTAACAGGAGTAAATAACATTGTAACAGAAAATTTTATACACAACTAGAGGCCCGATGCACGAAATTCGTGCAAGGGGCTTGGCCCTCGCAGCCCCGGCTTCATCTGGAAGGTTGTCCAGAAGGTCGTCCGGAAGGTCGTTTGGCTGTCTGCACTAATTAGCATATTACACTTTTATTATTATAGATTGGAGTTACATGAAACAAGAAAAAAACACTGTTCAGTAAGCCATAAAATCAATCACAGAAATCTCAATGTCCCTCTTTCCACAGACCTGGTAAGATGTCAAAGGAGTTAATCATGACATTTGACTGTATTCAGATCTAATCAACAATGATTTTTACTCAGAATAATTCTATCTCAACATGCTGCTCACAAGGGCTGGATAGATCTAAAACTAAAGACTCAGGTCTTTCGATCAGACAGAAGGCATGAGGAGTGAACCCAAGATGCTCTGATGTAAGTGACAATGAAGCCATAATAGAGAGAGGAAGGAAGAGGGAAAGGTATAGAGAGAAACATAGACTGGCTGCCTACTGCATGTGTCCCAACTGGGGATCAAACCCGCAACCCAGACATGTTCCCTAACCAGGAATCAAGCCAATGACGTTTCAGTGCATGGGATGCCCACCTGAGCCACAACAGCCAGAGCAAAGTCACACTTTTTTATTGCCCAACCACAGATGTATGGCATTATCTTGGTGAAAGAACTAATGAATGGCTTCCCCTTTGAAGTATTCATTAAAAAAAAAAAGAAACCAACCCTAGGGTGCAACATAAAACACAAACTCAACTTTAAAAACACATCACTGCTCCCTCCCTCCTTCTCAGGCAAAAAACCACGGGCAGATCAGAGTAGGGAAAAAGTTGCTGGCAATATCTAGGGAGACAGGGGAGGAGGAGAGTGGGGTATCCACCTTGTAGTTCAAGGCCCACTCCAGGTATGCGTCAGTGTATGGAAGAGGACTTAGGGGTCAAGGGGAAGAGGGAGTGAAGTAGTGCATGTCAGAGGAACTGGAATGGACAAAAATTTGAAGGAACCCTGGATGAGAACCAGGTGGGAGCGTATGATATGCATGTGTGTGCCTATTACGTGCACAGGTGTGTGACATGGTTCCTATCTCTGCCCATGAGAAGACTTGTAAGCAGTTTTCTGCTGTTCTCCACCCACAGGAACCAGGCTCCCTAGAGAGACAGCCCACTCCAAGGCTGAGGCAGGGGAAGAATTAGACCACCTGTGAACATTTCCTATGCCAGCAAGTAAGGAGGTGACCAAAGAATGACAAAGAAGCCAGCAGGAGGTACTCCCATTGGCCAACCTTGGGACAATTCGGCATCAAGGTAAATTATAACCCACTGAACAAGGTAAGAATGCAGATCATGCTGATAAAAATTAAAACAAAATAAATGGGGAGAAGAGAAAGCTCTTCACTGTGGTAGAAGGCCAACTAATAAATATGGAAGAAGAAAATAACCATTTTGTAACCAGCATAGCAATAACTGATTCAGGGAAGATACATCAATGACTGCTAAAAACTAGTGGGTGAAAAGTAGGATTAGGAATGATAGCCACCCCCTCCCCCAAACGATAACACAGCAATGCTCTGTCATATCCCTGCCAAAGTTCCTAGTCTACTTGTGAGGAAGTGTTGGACAAACACTAAGTGAGGGGCATTGTACTACAGGGGAGCTACCGGCTGGTCCTGGTCTGGATCCTTCTGACACAAGGCAGATCCTGAGGGATGTCTCTGTGTTGTAACTATTACCTATGCTAAAAATGGTTTCAAACTCAAAAGCAGCATGTCACTTTAAAAAGTAAAGGATAATAAGAAAGATGGACAAAGGGCACACACAGGTGATGTACTGCCTGCCTGCAATATCCAAACAGATCATTTTCAGGAAGGCTAGCACAGTCATAAAGGAATGTTGAAGAATGAGTTCCGATCGGGATGTAGACAGGAATGTCATAGATCAAGGGTGGGGAACCTTTTTTCCTGCCAAGGGCCATTTGGATATTTATAACATCATTCTCGGGCCATATAAAATTATCAACTTAAAAAGTTAGCCTGTTGTGTTTGGTCAAACATTTAATTAACTCACCCCTTCACTGGCCTTGTACGACCTGCAGGCCGGATGTTCCCCCACCCCTGCGATAGATGATAAAATAAAACTTTGGAACATACACAGACTCTGAAAGTCTGGTAAAGAAAATTAATAGGTGAGAGTACAGAGAGAGAAAGAAACAGGTGAGGGGCAGAGGAGGGGAAATAAACACATGGTATGTCTTCTCTTTGAATGAATGGAAAAGAGTGAGATTATAGCCATTCTGACAGGTGTGAGATGGTACCGCATTGTTGTTTTGATTTGCATCTCTCGGATGATTAGTGACTTTGAGCATGTTTTCATATGTCTCTTGGCTTTCTGAAAGTCCTCTTTTGAAAGGTGTCTATTTAGGTCCTTTGCCCATTTTTTGGTTGGATTGTTTATCTTCCTTTTGTTGAGTTGTATGAGTTCCCTATCAATATTGGAGATTAAACCCTTATCAGTGATAACATTGGCAAATATGTTCTCCCATGTAGTGGGCTTTCTTGTTGTTTTGTTGATGGTTTCTTTTGCTGTGCAGAAGCTTTTTATTTTGATGTAGTCCCATTTGTTTATTTTCTCTTTAGTTTCCAATGCCCTAGGATCTGTATCGGAGAAGAAGTTGCTTCGGCATATGTCTGAGATTTTGTTAACTTTGGATTCTTCTGGTATTTTTATTGTTTCCCGTCATATATTTAAGTCCTTTAACCATTTTGAGTTTATTATTGTGTATGGTGTAAGTTGGTGGTCTAGTTTCATTTTCTTGCATGTATCTGTCCAATTTTCCCAACACCATTTATTGAAGAGACTATCTTGACTCCAATGTATGTTCTTGCCTCCTTTGTCAAATATTAATTGAGCATATTGGTTTGGGCCGATTTCGGGGCTCTCTATTCTATTCCATTGATCTATATATCTGTTCTTGTGCCAGTACCAGGCAGTTTTGAGAACAGTGGCTTTGTAATACAGCTTGATATCTGGTATTGAGATCCCACCTACTTTGTTCTTTCTCAGGATCGCTGCAGCTATTCGGGGTCTTTTTTTTATTCCAGATGAATTTTTGGAGAGTTCGTTCTAGGTCTGTGAAATATGCTGTTGGTATTTTAATGGGAAGTGCGTTGAATTTATAGATTGCTTTGGGTAGTTTGGACATTTTAATGATGTTGATTCTACCAATCCAAGAACATGGTATGTTCTTCCATCTCTTTATGTCTTCCTCTATCTCTTTTTTCTACGTCCTGTAGTTTTCTGAGTAGAGGTCTTTTACCTCTTTAGTTAAGTTTATTCCTAGGTAGCTTAATTTTTTTGGTGCGATGGTAAATGGGATTGTTTTTTTAGCCTCTCTTTCTGCAAGTTCACTATTGGTGTATAGAAATGCCTCAGATTTCTTGGGGTTAATTTTGTATCCTGCTACTTTGCCAAATTCATGTATTAAGTCTAGTAGTTTCTTGATGGAGTCTCTAGGGTTTTGTATGTATAATATCATGTCGTCTGCAAATAAAGACAGTTTTACTTCTTCTTTTCCAATTTGGATGCCTTTTATTTCTTCTTCTTGTCTAATTGCAATGGCTAATACTTCCAGTACTATGTCGAACAGGAGTGGTGAGAGTGGGCATCCCTGTCTTGTTCCTGTTCTTAGGGGAAACGGTGTTAGTTTTTGTCCATTGAGTATGATGTTGGCTGTGGGTTTGTCATATATGGCTTTTATTATGTTGAGGTATGATCCTTCTATTCCCACCTTGCTGAGAGTTTTTATCAAAAATGGGTGTTAAATTTTGTCAAACGCTTTTTCTGCATCAATTGATATGACTATGTGGTTTTTTTCTTTCAATTTGTTTATGTGGTGTATCACGTTTATTGATTTGCAAATATTGTACCATCCTTGCATCCCTGGGATAAATCCTACTTGGTCATGGTGTATGATCTTTCTGATGTACTGCTGGATCTGATTTGCTAAGATTTTATTGAGGATTTTGGCATCTATGTTCATGAGGGATATTGGCCTGTAATTCTCTTTCATTGTGTTGTCTTTACCTGGTTTTGGTATTAGAGTGATGCTGGTTTCATAGAATGAACTTGGAAGTGTTCCTTCCTCTTGAATTTTTTGTAGTAGTCTGAGGAGGACAGGTTTTAGTTCTTCCTTGGATGTTTGGTAAAACTCCCCTGTGAAGCCATCTGGTCCTGGGCTTTTGTTTGCTGGAAGCTTTTTGATGACTGCTTCAATTTCTTCCATAGTTATTGGCCTATTGAGATTTTTAGATTCTTCCTGATTGAGTTTTGGAATGTTGCATTTTTCTAGGAATTTGTCCATTTCCTCCAGGTTGTCTAGTTTGTTGGAGTAGAGCTGTCCATAGTATTTTTTAACAATCATTTGTATTTCTGTGGGGTCTGTTGTTATTTCGCCTCTATCGTTTCTGATTTGGTTTATTTGGGTCCTCTCTCTTTGCTTCTTGGTGAGTCTGGCTAGAGGTTTGTCAGAATGGCTATCATCAACAAATCAACAAAGGACAAGTGCTGGAGAGGATGTGGAGAAAAAGGAACACTCGTGCACTGCTGGTGGGAATGCAGACTGGTGCAGCCACTATGGAAGACAGTACGGAGTTTCCTCAAAAAACTAAAAATGGAACTCCCATTTGACCCTGTGATCCCACTTCTAGGAATATATCCCAAGAAACCAGAAACACCAATCAGAAAGGATCTATGCATCCCTATGTTCATAGCAGCACAATTCACCATAGCTAAGATCTGGAAACAGCCTAAGTGCCCATCAGTAGATGAATGGATTAGAAAACTGTGGTACATCTACACGATGGAATACTATGCTGCTGTAAAAAAGAAGGAACTCTTACCATTTGCAACAGCATGGATGGAATTGGAGAGCATTATGCTAAGTGAAATAAGCCAGTCAAAGAAGGAAAAATACCACATGATCTCACTCATTTATGGACAATAAAGACCATAATAAACTTTTGAACAAAAATATATACAGAGGCAGAGCTGCCTCGAACAGACTGTCGAACTACAGCGGGAAGGCCGGGGAGGGTTGGGGGGCAGGAGAGGGGGTAAGAGATCAACCGAAGGGCTTGTATGCATGCATATAAGCATAACCAATGGACATAAGACACTGGGGGGGTAGGGGAGGCCAGGGGATTGTCAAGGGCCGGGGGGGGGGGGGGGGCGGGGGAGGAGACATATGTAATACTCTTTGTAATACTTTAAGCAATAAAATAAAAAAAAAGAATGCTGGCAATATGTTAGATGTTTAGAGCAAGTCTGAAAAAAAACTAGAGGAAATTTTAGGAGATATTAAAAAATGAGTTAATTCTAGACAAAATAGAAACTATGCTAAAATCCCTTGAAATTAGCCCAATTTTCCTGGCATAAAAAATAAATAATAATATAGCCAATAATATAAAAAAAAAAAAAAAGAGTGAGATTAATCCAAGCTAAGAAAAACAAAACAAAAACAACACCAACTTGAGGTGTAGGAAATACTTAGTAAATGAGGATGTGAAGGAAACTGTTATAAGTTGCTGGGACCAACACAGGAAAAAAACTGAATTCTGCTTCTAAAAAATAATAATCAAAATCATTCCATATTCTATGCCCTTGTCACCAAGAATTTACTCTTTAAGAATTAAGCTACCACTTGTGAATATCAGTGCATTCAGTTATCTCTGTTTGGTAACAGTAAATATTGGAAGAGCTTCTTCAATCTCTCCAAAGAGATGGCAACAGTCCTATCAGTGTGAACATTTGAGTCTCGATGGCAGTTATCTTTCTCACTGGAAATCCTTAAATGCGGTTCTCACTTGAAGCATTAGCCTCAGAGGCTGGCTAAGGTGAGTAAGCCTGGGAGAGAGCCTTCCTTGCTGTGGTGATGGAATCAAATTGCTGTGTCTGCAGGAAGACAGGCTGGGCTTAGAAAATTCTCCAAACTAATACTAGTCTCTGAAGCCTACTGATGGAGAGCGGCTTCCTACGTTAACAACACAGCCTCTCTTCCTTTACAAATGCTAACAATATTCTTTAATATATAAAATGTGATCACCTGTCTTCGAAAATGACCAATGGTAGACTTAGGGTCTCGGGAACTGTATGAGTAGCTCTGAACTCCAGTTGAGAAGTCAAATTGACTCATTTCCTCACTCAGACTACTGTCTGCCAAGTATGACAAGGAAGATATGTAATGAGGAACACCTGAAATATAAGTAAAAAGAAAACATATTATTCAAGTATAGTAAGAAATGCATCTTTTGAAGCTCAGTTAATATTAAGGGATACCGTCAACTAAGGCTTTCATCACCCCTATGATTCTCAACTCATTATCCAGATTAACAAAGCAAAAAGGAAATGGGGCAAAGATCCCTTCTGCTTTTCTCATTATTGACTAGTTATCTTCTGTCATGGACAAAGAAATTAAGTTAAACTAGATCCAATTTTTAGCTATATTAAGATTATTTGCATTTAAAATTTTAACAATGTACATTTTGCCCATGAAAGGAAGTATAAATGTGGGAAAAGATACTAATGAAAAATAACTAATCCTAAATATGTAAGGAATTTGGGAAACTGATCCAAATTTTATCCTCAAGTCAAGAAAGCAAAGCTATGCAGGAAAATTAAGCAGAAAATCAAAACAAAGTGTATGTGGAGAGAGGGTTCATCTTACATAGGGAGGCCAGGGAGAACTTCCTTCAGGAGTTGGCATTAAACAAAAGGTCATAATCCAGGTAGATATCTGGGGCCAAGGTTATTTCAGGCTGAGGGAACATACATGCAAATGCCCGGAGGCAAAAGTGAGCCCAGTGCCTACAGGCACAGGCAGGGGGCCAGGCTGCTAGAGAGGAATGAGCAGAAAGTAGAGTGACGGGGAAGTCAGGGCCTCGGACAGCTCTGTCCTGAGGGCGGTGGGAGCTAATGTGAGGTGTAGCAGGATGGAAGTTGTATTTTACACAGAGATTTCTAAATATATCTAAATAATATAATCCATATTCAAACAAATAAATATCAAGCCAATCTTGCACTAAAGTGTACCTATCTGAGCCTCCTGAGGCCACTTAGAGATCTTCTATGCAGTTAAAGTTTAGTTTAATTGCATTTATTTCAAGATAGAATTCCACTCACCACTTAAAATTTTTTCAAACTGAATTTCAATGTTTTGGGGTATTTAAGGTATTTTTCTATTATGTAACAAATATCAACCATTATAATCTTTCTCCTTATTTTGAAAACATCCTACCTGAATCCCCATTTGCTGCTTCCCTGGCTTCTTTCCTAATTTCAATGTACTTTTTCTTTCTTTCCATAGGAACCTATTAGGCAAATCAAATACACAATTTAAGACTTTTTAGAAACATGGCCACCTGTTTTCTATGTTAGTAGCAATCTAGCAAAAAAGTAATTTTTAAACAAAACTTTTATCAAATTTAAAATTATTAAACAATATCCACAAAAAAAGACAGGTGAGTACCCCTTCAGAAAAGCTCTTTCCACAGATTCCCAGAGCCCCGGAGAAGCACATGCCTTCTGGGCTCTGGGACAGTATTTGCTAAGCTCTTATAGCCACAAGCCTGGATTACCAATAGTCTGTACTTGACCTGTGAGCCCGTTTCCTCAATGGTTCTGATACGTCATAGCACCTTACAGTGCGGTTGTCAAGTTCAGAAGTCATACACAGCAGGCGCTTGCTTAATAAACTACTGCTGTTATTTTTTGTTTTAGTTCTTGGAACGTATGTCTAGAAAGAAGTTTCCAGTCTTATTCCAAAAGGGCACAAGGCAGGAAGCAACCACTTATGTGAACTCGTGAACCCTAAGACATGGTTGCGGTCAGCAGCTGTGAAGAGACGCGAATGACAGCTCCTGGCACAGCTCTGTCCGTTAGCACGCGGTGCATGAGCTTTGGTTCTCTGCCAACGTCATTTTTCCACAGGGCTGGGAAAGACTGCAGGCACCACCTTTCCATCAACTGCTTAAGGGGGTGTATCAAACTGAGCTTGGCTAAAATCAAGCTGGTCACATTTGCCAGAGCAAATTTTGCAATTATCCCCATGACTTCTCATGGCACCCTCATTACCCTGCCAAATAAACACAAGCAGGGCCAGAGGGTCATAATTCTGTATCCAAATGGATCTCAATTTCATTGACCAGAGGAATTTACTCAGAAAACAACTTCTGGGATATGTCCTAACAGCTTCTTTTATTGGCACTGTCTTTCTTTTACCAGCCGAGAAAGGGAAAAGTAAGTTTGATGAATTTCGTTGCAGTTGCCTGAGATTGTACCTCAGGTGGAACTACTTGAAAGTGCCAGTGTTTGTAGTTCCAAGCAGATCTGAATACTGCAATTTAATATGTTCAGCATAATACATATTTTCCTGTATAAGCACTTGGTAAGTTTTTTAACTTAGAAACACCATTGAAAAATTTCACTTACCTCCACTTCCACGGGAAATGTATAGCAGCGGTTCAGGTCTATCAGATTTTCAAAGATAAGCAAGTTCTGTGAATTCAAAGGATCGCAGAAAAATATCTGAGTGGTGGAGATCCTTACTACTGATGTTACTACAAAATTAGTAATTCATGGAGAAGCACTTCAGCTTTATACATATGAGGAACTCAAAGAACTACATCTACAGCTTTATAGGAAGGTGCAAATTATGATATAACTTTAATTGATGTAATCTAACTTTTGAAATCCTATAATGATAGCAGTATTAAACACATCAGGAAAGGCCTACCTTTTCTGGTTTTTCACTAAACAGAAAACCTTGGTAAAATTTTAATTCATTAAAGACACAGCAGATAAGAGAAATGGCACAGTTGTAGGCAGCACAATGGTACAGTCTTCTCCTTTCCAGCAATTGATTCTCACCAGCCATGTTCTCTGTAAACGCATCATAGCACAGTCTGCAGAAGAGATCCAGGTTAAAAATTAATTCGTGTGATAAGGAAATCGCTGCTCAAGTCCAACAATGCCAGACAACAGGACTTCAATTCAGTTCAGGTTTGTGCCCAGCTGAGTACTAGGCCCTGGGACTAGAAGACGAGCAAGTCACTGTCCCGGGATTTCACCACACTGCAATAAGCAGAGAGCAACAAGCACAGTAAGGTAAGAAATGGAAGTAAGGAGGACAGAAAGCAGTCCAGCAAAAGAAGCCAAGAAGAAATGTTTTAAGAGAAAATATATGAGTTTCAAATTATAAATTAGCCAAAGGGAAATATACACAGGCAGCAGAAGCAGAGAGAAGAGGGTCGCTTATAACAAGGGATAAAGTGCACGGTGTGTTCCTAGGACAGAATGTAAAACAGTGGCTAGCAGCAAGTGAAAGGTGCATTCCCGGAAGAGCTCACCGCCATAAGGAGCTTTACTGGAACACAGCCATGCCCATTAGTTTACATGCTATTTATGGTTGATTTGGGGTAGCAGCTGCAACTGATGGTCCGCAAAGCAAAAATAGTTACTATCAGGCCCTTTGCAAAAAAAGTTCGTCAACCCCGCTACTGAAGATGAGGTTCCTGAAAAGGGTGTTAGGCAGGGAAGTTAAACAATCAGAGTTGAGAGAGACAATCCTAGGAGCAGGGAGAATAATTTTGAAGGAGACTACTAGCGTGTTCACCGAAGAACAGCAGACCCCACAAGGCTGCGCGAAGGGGAATGAAATAAAGGCAGTGGTTTCGGGAATACTGAGGAGATAAAAATCCACTGGTGACTGATAGGATGTAGGTGAAGGAAGAATAAACTACAACTCCCAAGTCTTGGTTTTGCAAATGAGACTTGGATGGGCCTGTCATAGACTGAGAAGATAAAGTAAGGATGCTATGCTTGTTTTGATTATGCAAAATTGGACATGTCAATCAATGTGTGTGTTCAGTATTTACTAAGAAGTAACTTCAGTAGAAGACTGTTTTTGAAGAAAATGTATTTGATTACTTTGTGTTTTGTAAAATGTCTGCTTAAAAAATAGTTTAACACTCCTTTAATTTCAAATAATAGAAAATAATAAAATATACCAAATTCCTTCTTACTGTATGTGATATCACTAAAAAGATATAAAGCTATTGAGGTTTAAATTGAAAGGAAAAAAGAGTTAAAAAAAAGATTTTTGTTCTTTATAAAACATAAGTATGTTACTCAATAACAAACTAAAGTCCATTTAAGAAGGTTGAAAATAAGAAAACTATAAAATTCAGTATTTAACAAACTTAAAAAATTTATTCATATTATGTATATGAATAAAAATATATATCAAAAATATTATATCAAATACAACATAAAAGTAACTAAAACCTTACTTAATAAGTGTCTTTGTAAGTTCACTTCCTTCTGTTACACCGGAGCCATGAAAAACTTGATTAATTTTGGATTCCTTAGAGTGAACATCATCTTTTGGAAGACGAGAATACATCACCTCTAATATTTTATAATAGCCCATCTTCTTGGTGATTTGAGTATCAAAGGTAGATTCGTTTAGCTAAGAAAAGGAAACAAATAATTATCTTTGATCTTATCAAACATGAAAAATACTTTACAGACTATATCAAATTTAATACTTAATGCCCTTTATATAGAAAGTAATTCCAGCAAAGATGTTAAATCACTTCAATGAGAGACAGCCCAGGGACTAAAAAACATGGATATAAATATTGATGTGTTATATTCAGTGCAGCATAAAATAATGCAAAATGTCCAAATACTGAGCTTAGAGTATGACTATACAAGTTTTGCATAAAATCTTATTGAAGGTATAATGATAGCAGCAGAAAATTCAATTATTTGAAAACAGAATTTTCAACTATGTATATTAACAATTTGCCATTTGGGTATTTACAACATTCCCAACAGTATTCTGCAAACTCTAAATGTCTCCCACCCCCAAAAGTTATCCACACTCCAATCCCTGAAATATGTGAATAAAACCTCATAAGGCAAAAAAAAAAAAAATGAGTTTGCAAATGTGATTAAGTTAAGGATCTTAACATGGGGATATAATTCTGGATTTTTCATGTGGACCCCAAATAAAACCACATGTAGTAAGAGGGATATAGAAGGAGATAAGATAGGCAAGAAAATCAAAGTGACAATAGAGGCAGAGACTAGAGTAGTGCAGTCACAAGTCAAGCTGGAAGTGGCAAGGAATGAGTACTCAGAGCTGCTGGGGCAAGTGTGGCCCTTTCCACACCTTGACTTTGATTCAGTGAAACTGATTTGGGACTTCTGGCCTCCAAAACTGTGAGACAATAAATTCCTGTTGTTCTAAGCCTCCAAGTTTATGGTAATTTGCTACAGCAGATTCACAAAACTAAAACACATTTTGGAACTAAGAGTTGGGGGCTGCTGACAGAAAAAGCCTAGATTGACTTGTAGAGATTGTTGGTAGAAATATCGACATTAAAGGCATTAGTGGTAAGGGCTCAAAAGGGAATGAAGAGATGGGAAAGAAAGCCAATATTGTCTTAGGGAATATCTCAGTCATGATAAACATATTTTTGGTAGAAATACGGACATTAAGTAGTTGCTGGTGAGGTCTCAAAAGGAAATAAGAAACATATTTTTGCTAACTGAAGGAAACGAGATCCTGGTTAAATAGTGTCAGAAAACTTAGTCAAATACTAGTCTATAGCTGTGCAGAAAGCAGAACTTATAAGCTATGCAACTGAATATTTAACACATTGCGGACCAGTAGTTTTATTGCTAGCGTTACCCAATGGCCAGATAAGTTTCTACTGAACGAGTACAAAAAACATTTTACATAAATGTTAAAGGCACGCTTTAGAATTAAATACCCATTGCATTTTGAAGTTATTTATTACATTTTCTTACGAACTAATATCTTCTCTTTTTTTTGCATTTTGAATAATTTTTTTTAACTTTTTTTTTATTGCTTAAAATATTACAAAGAGTAGTACATTTGTCTCCTTTTTCCCCCCCTTGACCTTCCCCCAGCCTCCCCTACCCCCCAGTGTCTGTGTCCATTGGTTATGCTTATATGCATGCATACAAGTCCTTTGATCTCTTACCCCACCCCCCAACCCCGCAATATCATGATTGGCCACAAGCCTTAGGAACAGAAAACACGAGAATTCTCAAGATCCGTCTGCAATGTGTTAACTAAGAAGCTTTACAAACAAATTTGTTGAAGGTGCTGCCTGGTTCCTTCTTTATGCTTCTAATAAAATGTGAGGTACAGACATAAATTGAGGTCAGAACTGTTAAGCAAAAAGAACCAGAACTTGATAACTTGGGAAATTCTCTGCCTGTCCAGATTGTGAAAGACGCTAACCATAGAAGATTCACTGTTAGGAAAGTGTGCGCTGGAGAAAAGGCTAAGGACATCTTTGACTAAAGCTGAAAAAATCAAGCATGTGACTCATGGACCAGAAACAGAGATGAGACTATCCTGCAAATATCTGTGGAGTAAATCTCCAGACATGTAAGATGGCCATAGGTTTTTGAGTGCATACCAGAGGAAACACTGAGATGGAATGAGAAAAAAAAATCTACAGGCAAGAACACACATTGATAAAACTACTCAGCTGCGAGAATATGCTACCCTTCAAGGAAAAAAAAACAACTCTAAGATGGAGACTTTGGTCCAGAGGGAAGAGCGTCAGGCCACAGAGCATGATTTCTGGTCTTGAAACCTAATAGCATCTGGCTTGCTGACTTCTGAGATTGCTTTCAAACACTAACTCCTTTCTTTCGTCCATTTTCTGTTCTTGGAATATGAATATCCATAATTATCATCCTATGCCAGTCCCACCACTGTATTATGGAAACAAACTGTTTTCTAGTTTCACAGATCCACAGATAGAATTTTGCCCCAACGGGGATCATACCCAGAATCCCACCCATACCTGATTTATATGATGAGGTTTTGAACTTTGAGCTGATAATATTTAAATGAGATTTTGCACTAAAGAGTTGATGCTGTAATGCGTTTAGACTTTGGGGGATGTTGGGATGGAATAAACTTATTTGGCAAGTGGAAACATTTGGGCAGGTGTATAGTGTTAGGGTGAATAACAGGCCCTAAAAGACATCCATGTTCCATCCCTAGAATCTGTACTTTACAGAAGTAAAAAAGGATTATACAGATGAAATTAAGTAAAGGACCCTGATATTAGGAGATTATGTAATTGGGCCCTAAATGCAATGATATATTTATAAGATGGAGGCAGAGAGAGAGAGAGTTTAGACAAAAAGGAGGAGGCAATGTGACCATATAAGCAGAGATAGGAGTAATGCAGCCACAAGCCAAAGATTGCTAAAAGCCTCAGGAATCTGGAAGAGGCAAGGAATAGATTTTCTAAAGCAAGCACAGCCCAGGCCAGACCTTGATTTCAGCCCAATAAAACTGATTTCTTGTTTATGGCTTCCAAAACTAAGAGAATAAGTTCTGTTGTTCTAAGCCACGTTTGTGGTAATTTGTTACCACAGGAAACAAACAGAGATCCGATTTAACCACAGGTTGTTATCTAAATGCAAAAATAATGCTCCTTGAGCAAGAGAAACCCTTTGACTGAACACATGGCAGTTTTTTAAAATAGTATTTTCTTTTTCAATTACACTTGATGTGCAATATTATATTAGTTCCAGGTATACAAGCCAGTGAATTAGATATTTATATAACTTATGAAGTGACCACTCCAATAAATCTAGTACCCATCTGACACCATACATACTTATCACAATGTTACTGACTAAATTGCCTTGGCTATACTTTACATCCCCATGACTAGTCTCTAACGACCAATTTGTACTTCTTAACCCCATCTCCTTTTCACCCATCCTCTAACCCCTCTCCTATCTGGCAACAATCAAAAGTGTTCTGTATCGCCCTGGCTGGTTTGGCTCAGTGGATAGAGCATCCGCCTGTGGACTGAAGGGTCCCAGGTTCGATTCCAGTTGGGGGCAAGTGCTGGGGTTGCCGGCTTGATCCCTCCCAGGGGGGGCGTGCAGGAGGCAGCCAATCAATGATTCTTATCATTGATGTTTCTATCTCTCTATCCCTCTCCCTTCCTCTCTGAAATCAATAAAAATATACATTTTAAAAAAAGCGCTCTGTATCTGAGTCTGTTTCTGGTCTGCTTGTTTATTTTGTGTGTTTTTTTGGATTCCACATAAAAGTGAAATCATATGGTATTTTTCCCTGTCTGACTTATTTCACTCAACACAATACCCTCTAGGTCCATCCATGTTGTTGAATAGGGCAAGATTTCTTTCTTTTGTATGGCTGAGTCATATTCCACTGTATATATGCACCACTTCGTCTTTATCCATTCGTTTATTGATGAACACTCAATGTGGCTGTTCTGTAGTTTAGTTGTAATTTTGATGTAGTTGTGGGAGGATGCAAGGACCACATTTATCTATGTCACCATCTTGATCAGAAGCCCCCACATGGCAGTTTCTAATGACATTGATCAGGGCGACCTGTGAATTCTTATTAACATTTCATGAATAATAGATGTATGATACCTTTGTAAATCTGGACTTCAACACATCAGTGGCATCCACCACAATTTTGCAAAAAAATTCTCTCAAAGCATCCTGGCTACAGTGCCATAGTAGAGTGAGAAGAGAACGGTCTACAAATGCTTGGCGAGTGTTACTTGAAAGTAGGTCCTCCTTCCTGAACATTTTGTATACACTTTCCAGAAGGCTGGATTGTGTGGCACATGAACTCCTGAGGAAAAAAGAAAATTATATAAGCAGGTATGCTTTGAACAAATACTTAAGGAGTGCCTACTACACAATAAGCAAATTGCCAATGATTACAAATTAGAAAAAAACATTTAAATATCATATATATTTTTAAAAAGTAATAAAAAAGCATTTGTACATAAATCATATAATTTTACTCATACCAAGAAATCTTCATGACAAATTTAGGCATTAGGAAAAAGAATTTTTTTCATTTCCTCTCAAATCTGGTCTTTGGAGAACATCTAAAAGAATTTGAGCCCTGCCCTGACTGTTTTGGCTCAGTGGATAGAGCGTCGGCCTGCAGACTGGAGGGTCCCGGGTTCGATTCCGGTCGGGGGCATGTACCTTGGTTGTGGGCACATCCCCGGTGTGGGGTGTGCGGGAGGCAGCTGATTGATGTTTCTCTCTCATCGATGTTTCTAGCCCTCTGTCCCTCTCCCTTCCTCTCTGTAAAAAATCAATAAAAAAAATTTTTTTAAAAAAAGAATTTGAGCCCTACCCGATGTTTCTATCTCTCTCTCTCCCTTCCTCTCTATAAAAAAACCAATAAAATATATATATATTTTTTAAAAATTTGAGAAAATCTAGACCTAAAGATGATCACATTTACAGAATCTAAAACTCATGAATTATTATTTTAAAATTCTAGTCTCTTCCTCATAATGAAATACCATTCCTATTTGCTATATAGAGATATATTTAGCTGGCCCTTTATTTTCTAATGTTGGAAATCAGATATTTGAATGATCTCCTATAAGGATTTATCTATAAATCTATAAAATTAAGACTACGGAGTTAGTTTCTTCACCTATAAAAATAAGAGGTTAGGAGTAAACAAACATTACAATCCTTTCCAATCCTAAAATCCCAATGCTCAGAAGTTAGATATAAATCAGAGCAAAAATATTAGATTCAGAAGGCAATTCAATCATAAAATTTTAAGGTTGCAGGACACTACTAGTTGCAACATGGGATTTTGTTATATTCATTTGGTCACTGTCTTAGACTTAAATTCTCTTGAGGCTCTTCCTATATACAGCACAGTAGAGATGAACAGCCCTAAAACATCCAAGTCATACAAATAAAAAATTTGATTTAAAAATTTGGGTGTTTTTTGCTTCTTCGTATTTCAAATCTTTGACTTGATTCTTGGGGGTCTCTAGTCTGCTGTTGGATCTCTGTATATTATTCTTTATTTCAGTAAGTGTATGCTTAATTTCTAATTGGTCCTTTTTCATATCCTTAAGGGTCTCACTAAATTTCTCGGAGGTTTCTAGAAGATTCTTGGGTAACCTTATAACCGTGGTTTTGAACTCTATATCCAGTAGTTTGCTTTCCTCCATTTCTTTCATTCGTGACATGTTTCTTTGTCTCCGTATTTTGGCTGCTTCCTTGTGTTGATAGAGTGGCTTTGTGTGCTAGGTGTCCTATAGGGCCCAGTGGCTCAGCCTCCCTAATTACCTGAGGTGGACACTCTTTTTTTTTTTTAAATATGTTTTATTGATTTTTTACAGAGAGGAAGGGGAAGGGATAGAGAGTTAGAAACATCGATGAGAGAGAAACATCGATTAGCTGCCTCCTGCACACCCCCTACTGGGGATGTGCCCGCAACCAAGGTACATGCCCTTGACCGGAATCGAACCTGGGACCTTTCAGTCTGCAGGCTGACGCTCTATCTACTGAGCCAAACCAGTTAGGGCGAGGTGGACACTCTTGGTGCACCCCTTTGTGGGCTATGTGCACAGTCTTGTAGTTAAGTCTTTGATTGCTATTGGTATCACTGGAAGGAATTGACCACCAGGCCAATTGGCTGTGAGGACCAGCTGTGTTTACAACGGGAGAACTTCTGTGCTGGAGACACCCTTATGGAGCAGGACTTGCTTCAGTGGGGCTTTGGTGCTCACTGAGTCTGCCCCTTGAGTGTGTCACTTATGGATGTGAAGAGCTGTACTCTGGTATGGTCCCACTCTGACCACTGGGTACACTGGCTCTTGGATCTCCAAGGAGGTGCAAAGTCAGCCACTGCCTGAGGCCACTCAGCAGGAGCTACAGAGAGATCTGCAGATTCCTCCTCTTTGTTTGGGGTTTGGAAATGTCCAGATAAGGCCCAGCTGTGAAGCAATGCAGGCTGCTGTCTAGGGCTTCTTTTGGAAGCTTTGGCGCTCTTTGACCCAGCTGCAGTTTGTTAGGGTTTAGATTGCAAAAGAACAGGCCATTCATATGTAAAAGCCTCTGCTCACAGCTTCAGTGGGGTTGTAAATTGGGTAGGGCAGGGTCTCAAGGAATCATCAGAGCAGAGCAAACCGTAATAGCTACCAGTCTGCTCTGTCTCGGAGAGGTCCCGGGGTCTCTGTGTCCTGTGGCCCTGTGCAGGAACAATAATCGCTGCAAGCACCTCTGCGAGAAAGCCACCCTCGTGTTCCGGCCCGATGCCAAACAGTCCAGTTTCTCCCCGTATGAGTCTGGGTCCCCAGAGTCTCACCCGGAACTGGATTTCAGAGCAATTGGGAGGTGTATCTCCCTCCCAATTAAAAAAGACAACAGCGTGCCCAGTTGCCAGCCCATTTCCATGCGTGCCTCTGTACCCCTGCACTTCTGCACCTCTGCACCTCCTTCCAGTTTCAATGTGCTTTTCTCTTTCTTTCTAGTTGTAGAATTTCCACTCAGCCAGCCTTCCCATGGTTCTGGATGATGTCCGTTTTGTCTTTTAGTTGTAGTTTTGATGTGGTTGTGCGAGGCAGCAAGTACAAGTGTGTACCTATGCCGCCATCTTGCTTTCTCTCCCCTACTTGTAGTTAATCCCTATACCTCTTCATGCAGTCCTCCAAACCCCCACACTCTGTGGCAAACATCAGTCTGTTTCCTGTATATCTATAAGTCCGTTTCAATTTTGTTAGCTTATTTTGCTCTTTAGATTCCACATATAAGTGAAATCACATGGTATTGGTCTTTATCTGTCTAACTTATTTCACTTACTATAATACCTTCCAGGTCCATCCATGTTGTTGCAAATAGTAATATTTCATTTTTTATGGCTCAGTAATATTTCACTGATATTCTATTGATAGGCACTTGGGTTGTGTCTATATCATGGTTAATGTAAATAATGCTGCTATGAACATAGGGGTGTATATATGCTATGAACATAAGGATGTATATATTCTATCAAATTAATGTTTTTGGTTTCTTCAGATATATACACAAAAGTGGAATCGCTGGGTCATAAGGCAGTTCCATTTTTAAATTCTGATGAACTTCCACACTGTTGTCCATAGTGGATGCACAAATTTGCATTCCTACCAAAAATGCATGAGGGTTTGCTTTTCTCTACATACTTGCTAACACTTGTTTGTTGATTTGTTGATTATAGCAATTCTGACAGGTGTAAAGTGAAATCTCACTGTGGAGTGAATTTGCATTTTTTTTATTAGTGACATTTAGCATGTTTTCATGTCTATTGGCCATCTGTATGTCCTCTTTGGAGAAATGTCTATTCGTGTCCTCTGCCCATTTTTAAATTAGACTGTTTTGGGGTTTTTTTGGAGTTCAGTTGTACGCATTCTTTATAAAATTTAGATACTAACTTCTTATGAGATGCATCATTGGTGAGTCTCTTCTGCCATTCAGTAGGTTGTCATTTTGTTTTGTTGATGGTTTCCTTTGCTGTGCAAAAACTTTTTAGTTTGATGGAGTCCCAGTTGTTTATGGTATCCTTATTACCATTATTTTGACCTCTGTATCTAGTAGTTCAGTTCTTTTTCTGAAGATTTGTCCTATTCTTTCATTAGATACAAATTTCTATCTCTTCATTTTGAGCCGAGTCCATGACTATTTCTATTTTTTGGTAGTTCTGCTATGTCTCCCATTCTTGACAAAGGGGCCTTATGGAGAGGATGTCTTGTGAGGCCAAGTAGTGCATTCTCCCTGGTCACCTGCCAGATGCTCTAGGGATGTCTGCTATGTGGGTCTGTTTCCTCCTGTTGTAGTTGAGCCTCAATTGCCGTTGGCACATCAGTAAGTTGGGTTGAACCTCAGGGTGACCACGTTCAGGGCTGGTTGTAACTAGAGCAGATGAGCAGTTGTCTGGAGACTGACCCAACAGAATAGCAATGGCTTTAGCCGTGCTCTGGTGCCATCAAGTCTGCCTTTCGGGTATGTCATTGGTAAAGCTGGTTGGGTGGCGCCCTGGTGTGGTCTGAAGAGGGTCACTGCATGTGCTCATTCTAGAGCCTCTTGGGAGGTGCTTCAGTGCAGGCCAAGGTCACCCACTGCTTGAGCCTTTGGTAGGAGCTACAGAGTCATCTGCAGTTGGTTGCTGCTCTTCCTTGTCTTGGAAGTGCCTGTGGAGGCTACTCAGGCAACCCAGATCGCTGTCGCTTGTGCTGGGCTTAGGCCCTTTTGATGGGCACCATGATGTGAGTGGAGGCCAGCTGCCACTTGAGCCAGGCTTGTGGCTGCTTTGCTGAAACTTTGTTCCTGACCCAGACTGGCTGTTGCTTATGCCAGGGTTGGGGCCACGTGATGAGAGTTACAATGCAAACTGAGGGCGACTGCTCCTTGTGCTGGGCTTTGGCTGCTTAGCAAGTTACAATGCCAGTGGATGCCTGTTTGGGTTTTTTGACCGTGAGATTTAGGGGAAGTGTGCAGAGATAAGGCAGGCCACTTGTGTGAAGGAGACGGTGGAAAAGGCTCAGGCCAGGCGAACAATATGGGCTGGGCAGGGTGTCAGGAAATCACCGGGGCAGGGTGAACAGTGTTAGCAAGGTTAATGGAGAGCTGAGATTTAGTGCCTGCCTGTACCAGCACAGCTGGGTGGGAGGATAGCTCTCCAAAGAAACAATGGCGCCAATGCTTTTGTCCCCAGAGAGAACTGCTCTTACCCCTCCCTCTCCAGCCCTCACCCTGAAATTAGTTAATTTAGTACCTCCAGAAATACTCCCACCACTCTGCACAGTCTCCTTGAGACCTACGTCTTAGCCTCCCACAAGTCCTTAGTCTTTCTTGAATGCAATCCCACTGGTTTTCACAGCCAGATATTATGGGGACTCCTCAGCAATGACACCCTGGGTTGGAGAACTGAGTGTGGGGCTGGAACCCCCACTCAGGGGGACTTCCTCAGCAGAGATACCCCTCCTGTTTCTTAACCATCACACCATTGGTGTGGGACCTGCCCATTTCATATCTCCCTCCCACCTACCAGTCTCAACATGGCTTCTTTTTTATATCCTTAATAACAGAAATTCTGTTTAGTCTTCAAGTGGTTCTCAGTGATGACTGTTTCGTTTCAAAGAACAATTATTAGTTTCATTATTTTTCTTCACCATTTCTCTGATTTCAATTTCATTAATTTTCACTCTAATCTTTTTTTTTAAATATATTTTATTGATTTTTTACAGAGAGGAAGGGAGAGAGATAGAGAGTCAGAAACATCAATGAGAGAGAAACATCGACCAGTTGCCTCCTGCACACCCCCTACTGGGGATGTGCCCGAAACCAAGGTACATGCCCTTGACTGGAATCGAACCCGGGAGCCTTCAGTCTGCAGGCCGACGCTCTATCCACTGAGCCAAACCGGTCAGAGCCACTCTAATCTTTATTATTCTTTTCCTTCAGTTTGCCTTCATTTTAAGTTTTATTTTTAGATTTTAATGTGAAAGTTTAGTTTGTGAATTCAGGATCTTTCTTATTTTTTCATATAGGCATTAAGAGACATAAATTCTCCTTTAAGCCCTGCTTTCGCTGCATTGCAGATATTTGGATATGCTTTATCTATTCAGATCAAAATATGATTTGATTTCCCTTATTTCTTTTTTGATGCAAAGGTTATTTAGAAATGCCATTTAATTTTTTTTTAAGCCAATAAAAAGAAATAAGTTACTAATTCATGCTACATCATGGATGAATCTCAGAAACATGCTGGATAAAGAACCCAGGCGTGATGAAGCTAGGAAATGCTGATGCTTGTTTAATATGAAGAATCATTCATAGTGTTACTTTCAACTCTGAGTATGTTTGAAACTGTCAAGATAAAAATCTTTCTATTTCTTACGAAAAACAAAATAAAATTTAGTTGTAAGAGTTGAGTGTAATTGTCACTCAACTTTTTTTTGAAACAGAGAAGATAAATTTTCCTCAGAAACATAATGTATATGGTTCCTGGCATCCCAGACTATAATAAAATGACTTACTTTCTGGCAATCTTTTTGAAAGTGGATTGAAATAAATCTTCCATAATATGTTGTTGTTCTCGACAAAGAAGTTCTGTCATCAACTGCAATAATGTAGGACTTTGAGATAATTCCAATGCATCTAAAAACTGCAAAAAAAAAAAAAAAGTCAAAATACATAACAATAATGATAATGATAATTTTGTTGGATTTTCGTTTTTGTTTTGTATTTAACAGTTCTAATAAAATATAGAGAAATTATAACAGAATTTCACAGAGAATTAAGAAATACTTCCTGGCCAGCATGGCTCTGTAGTGAACATCCACCTGCACCAGGAGGTCAGGTTCAACTCCCAGTTAGAGCACATGTCCGGGTTGTGGGCTCGATCTCCAATGTGGGGCGTGCAGGAGGCAGCCAGTCTCATTCGTTACTGATTTCTCTCTCTCTCTCTTCCTCTCTCTCTCTCTCTATCCCTCTCTCTCTCCCTTCCTCTCTGAAATAAATAAAAAAAATATTTTTAAAAAAGAAACACACTGCCCTGGCTGGCTTGGCTCAGTGGATAGAACGTCAGCCTGTGGACTGAAGGGTCCCAGGTTCGATTCCGGCCAAGGGCACATGCCTGGGTTGTGGGCTCAATCCCCAGTAGGGGGTGTGCAGAAGGCAGCCTAACAATGATTCTCTCTCATCATTGATGTTTCTCTCTCTCTCTCCTTCTCCCTTCTTCTCTGAAATCAATAAAGAAATATATACTTTTTAAAAAAAGAAACACTAATATTTTAGTCATTTTTGCAGATATAATAAATGTTACACATAAAATAATTTTGTTAAATGTTTGAGTTTTGATTTTGGGGGTTTTGCAGACATTTTTCCCTCTAACAACTTTTAGGATTTTCTCCTTATCCTCAGGTTCTAAAATTCCATAATTATGGGCCTTCACTGAGGTTATTTCCCTTCACCATTCTAGGTACTCTGGGGTGTGGAGTCTTTTATTCTGGAGATGTTTGTCTTTCAACACCATCGTACATTTACAGATGTCTAGGCTGCTCATATAACATTCTGCTCTTTACTCTCCCAACTTCCATCTCAATGTCTATTTGTTCTTCTTTCGAAGGGATATACTCAATTTTACCTTGTGTTCAATAGAGAACTGAGGCAGTCACCACCTACACCAGGCCACAAGACTTGAGGCAACTAACAATGGGACAGTGACACGATTGGCCTCCTGATGTGCTGCTGTTGCCAAAACGATTAGCCTGAATCTCATGACCAATCTTTAGGCCTCACTCCAGTTTAGAGGAAATGCAGAGGATTAGGGACAAGTTAAAGAACACCCCAAGGAAACAATAAAACAAAGATGGGCCAACATCCAAGAGTAATACTCTGGTGTCTTCCAAAAATTCAATGTCATGAAAAATTAAAGAAATAGGGTGAAGTAGTTCTAAATTAAATGATATGAGAGACATGACAATTCAATTCAATCATTAATTAGATCCCGGTTAGAAAAAACACAGCTCAACATGGGGCATCTAAAGAAATGTGAATATGGACTACATAACACATGATATTAGAGGAGCGTGAATTTGCTTAGGTATGATAACAGTATTGTGGCTTATTCATAGGACATGCATGCTGAAGTATTTAGGAATGAAGTATCATGATGTCTGAAACCAACTTGCAAATGTTTCAGCCAACACACACACACACACACACACACACACTCTCTCTCTCTCTTTCTCAACAAAACAAAGCAAATATGACAGAATGCTAACTATTCAATATAGAAGATGGTAATATGAATGGCTTGTTTCACTATTCTTTCCATTTTTCTGTATGCTTGGAAAACAGTATATAAAAAGAATGGGGAAGAGAGAATCTATGTGGGTGGTGGTATTTGTACACTGGTCTTTCCATGAGGCTACTTGGCTTTCTTACACAATGGAGACTGGGTCCCACAGAGAAGGGCCCCAGGAAGTAATGTTGGAAGTCACACAGCATTACTTCCACTGCATTCTTTTGTTGAGTCTTTAAGGCCAACCCATCCACAATGGAAAAGCCACATAAAATATTTCACAATTTAAAATTAGGGAAGAAAGTGAATTCCAAAGGATTTAGATATGCATCTGCCTCCACAGTTACCCAGCTTTCAAAATGAATTAAATTGGATTCTTAAAGTTAGAACACTTTTCTAACTCTGAATATTTCTCTTACTTTTCTTATCACAAAATGTAATAGAAAAAAACAAATAAAAATTAATGTTTTGATTTTACTTGGTGCTACTAAAACTAACCTTTTTCATGAAGTCCACATAATTATTGTACTGCAGAGTTCCTGGGGCAAATTCTTCAGACTTCATAGGGAAATTAGAAATGATGATCTTTTCAAGAACATGCTTAAGGTTCTCAAGACTGCCTCCAGTAAGATTGGTGAAGAATGGAAGAAGAATTATAGCTTGACCCTGTGGAGCAATGCAGATACGAAATTGCACTAGTTGTGGCTTACAGATTCTACAAAATAAATAAAATTACTGCTTCTAAAGAGTTTGCAAATAAAACGTTATATAGATTCAAAAAAAGACTTCAGAATACCTTCTAGATTACATAAAACAACCTGAACGCAATGCTGTATCATGGCTTCTACTCTAGAGGGAGTGAGCCAACTCAGGGCTATATACATGCAAATAGAAAGGACATTGTATGATGATTCTCTATGTTATTTCTCCTAAAAATATAGACTCCAATAGAAATATACTAGATAAATTTTTAGTGGAACGAACATCTTGAATAACCTATGGGGTAATTTACAAATATTCCTTGCAGAACTCACTCCAAACTTCATACCAAGCTTCAAAGAAACTAGGATGTGTTTCCTACATCCCTTGTATGAAGGTAAGTTCGCAGACTCCTACTGAGAAATGAGAAACTTGATTAATCACATAAACAGGAATATTCCAAGGAAATCTTCATGATCCAGTAAAAAAAAAAAAAAAGATTTTCAAAAAGGAAAAAAAAAAGATGGTTTTCATTAAGGCCACATTTTATTAGAGTGTAAAATATAATTATTAAAGAACTTTAAAATTAAAATATGTTCTTGACACTAAAAATTACCAAGATATTTTATATTACTTAACACATTGTGGACCAGTAGTTTTATTGCTAGCTTACCCAGTGGCCAGATAAGCTTCTATTGAACAAGTACAAAAAACATTTTACATAAATGTTAAAGGCATGCTTTAAAATTAAATACCCATTGCATTTTGAAGTTATTTATCACATGTTCTTACAAGCTAAAATCTTTTTAAAGAATTCCCGTGATTGGCCACAAGCCTTAGAACAAAAAAACAAGAATTCTCGTGATCCATCCGTAATGTATTAATAGAAAAATGATTAACGATAAATTCTGTCATTCATTAATTAATATAGCAATTCTCAGAAAGGCCCATTTGAATCATCTACATGCAAAGACAAATGTTAATTCTTCTAAGTATGGTAATTTTTTTCTGGTTAAACTTTTATGTTTTTGGGGATCAGATAACATGACGCCAGGGGGTTCCTTCAAGGTGACGGGTAGGAGTGACTGTGCAGTTGAAACAAGCAAGCCCACAGACAGATGGCTATTGAGATTGGATAATAAGTACATGGGGGCTTATTGTGCTAGCCTCCTGGCTTTTGAATGTTTAAAATTTTTTCATTATAAAACGTAGTAAACATAAATAAGCACAAATGGAAAAATAATGAAGAATGTAATCTGAAAAAACATCGTTTTACTACTTCTTTTTAAATTTTTTATTGTTGAAAGTATTACATATATCCCCCTTTTTCTCTTTACTACTTACCTTTAAATGTAGACCCAACTTCGAATCAGCAAGTATACTAGTATATGTTGTAAAGACTTCAGGGAATGCACTGTGACTTGTATTAAAAGACACCGATGAATCAATCTAAAGGAGAGAAAATAAAAACATGATACATTACTATATCATGTCTCCAATTTCCTTAACACAGTTTTTAAATGTTTTAATTTCAGAAATGACCTATAAATTTGTTCCTGGGCTTCAATAATATGTCAGCAATTCTTGTTCTAAAATACTTTAAAACTATCTGATAAGACAATGCATGGGAAGGTACACTAAAAACATAAAGTATAAGAAATGATAATGAAGTAAAATAATAGAAGTGTAACGAGTAAGATATTTATCAACTGTCCAGTTAAAACACTTTTTATTTATCAAACCTCCATCACATTTTTAAAAATACAAATTGGATCCAAAACAACAAACACAATTGTATTTTTAAGGTCTCTCAAAATACCTGCAGAATTTTTGCCAGCAAGGTCAGCACTGCCATTTTACTTTCAGGAGCAGAGTCTTTGGCCCACCACAAATCACACTTCTTCCAGTTTTGCAGAATGACAGTCACAAGTTTCAGTCCTTGGTCTTTCTGACTGGCCCTATCCCTGAAGCTCTGGTCTAACATTCCATTCAAAACAGTGCTCACCTAAAACAATTGTGTGGTGATTGAAAACAAATTCTTAACATTAAGACCGACATATACAACAAAATTTACTTTCATTTCAAAGCTATTCTGGGGAAATAAAGATGTTAATTTTATAATAGCTGTTCACTTCACAACTCTTCAAATTTGAGAACAGGGCTTTAACATATAAATTTTCCCATAAAAGTATAAGGTGTCTCATTTACGAAATCATGTTCACACTGCTATTTCCTATGTCTTAGTTAGGGGCATTCTCGATGGGCAGAGGAGTAGCTTTCTTCTGTCGCCATCACCACCACACACCTGCACGTGTACACTCCCATCCACACTCCTGCACATGAGTACACATGCACACAGGATTGCACGCACACATTTCCTTTCCCATCACCTAATCAACAGTGTTTTCTACTGGGCTGGAAAAATATCCACTATTTCTATCGTTATGACAATGTAAACATTTTCACAAATGATCCAAGTCATATACTACCAATACTTTTCCTTTCTTGCACATTTTGATGTCACTGAAGTTAATACTTGCTTACTTTCTTTGTTGTTTTCCATGTGCCTACCATTATTCGTCATCAAATTCTCTCAATTTAATCTCCACAAGACAGTTAAACGTATCAAGAAGTCCATCAGGTCCACCTCTGGGGAGCCAGCGCTCACTCTGGAAATGCTGGTGACCACTGCCCTCTGGGTCTCACTAGGAGACCCTCTGCGAGGCCCGTGAACTTCCCTGATCCAGCATCATCCTCTTTCTTGGCTGACTGCCTTGCTTAGTGAAGTCCTTCCTCCAGCAGCCCCTGAGAGAAGCGCACAGAAAATACTTTCGTTTGAGAAACGGCACACCTGAGACGTGCACTTGACCTTCACACATAACTGACCATCCGGCGGATTCAGAACTCCAAGTTGGAAATCTTCTTTCCTGAACTGTGAGGGAAATTTGGCACAGTCTTCCAGCGTCCACTTTGCTGCTACAGAGATAAAAGCAACCCAATTTCCTGATCCTTTTAACGTAATCAGGCTTTCTCCCATCGTCCCTTGTCGGGATCTTTCCTAACAGTGAAACCCCAGGCTGCTGAACTCCCAGAAATACACAGCTGTTCTCACACACTGTGCTGGACACTCAATGGCCTTCTTCGGTCTGGACACTCAAGGTCTTCATTTCTGGGAAATTCTCTTCAGCTGTGCAAGTCTGTCTTCCCTCTGAGGCAGAGGCCCTGCTACTAGACCTTGTACATTGATCCCAAGTTTCCTCATCTTTCTCTCCTGTTTACTGTTTTGTCTTTTTTCCTCTACTCTTTTTTTTTAAATATATTTTATTGATTTTCCACAGAGAGGAAGGGAGAGGGACAGAGAGCCAGAAACATCGATGAGAGAGAAACATCGATCAGCTGCCTCCTGCACACCTCCCACTGGGGATGTGCCTGCAACCCAGGTACATGCCCTTGACCGGAACCGAACCCGGGACCCCTCAGTCCACAGGCTGACGCTCCATCCACTGAGCCAAACCGGTTTCGGCTTTCCTCTACTCTTTGTGAGAGTCCCTGAATTTTATCTTCCAGCCACATTTTGTTTTTAATTTCTTTTTTTTTTTTATTGATTTTTTTACAGAGAGGAAGGAGAGGGATAGAGAGCTAGAAACATCGATGAGAGAGAAACATCGATCAGCTGCCTCCTGCACACCTCCCACTGGGGATGTGCCTGCAACCCAGGTACATGCCCTTGACCGGAACCGAACCCGGGACCCCTCAGTCCACAGGCTGACGCTCCATCCACTGAGCCAAACCGGTTTCGGCTTTCCTCTACTCTTTGTGAGAGTCCCTGAATTTTATCTTCCAGCCACATTTTGTTTTTAATTTCTTTTTTTTTTTTTATTGATTTTTTTACAGAGAGGAAGGAGAGGGATAGAGAGCTAGAAACATCGATGAGAGAGAAACATCGATCAGCTGCCTCCTGCATGCCCCCCACTGGGGATGTGCCCGCAACCAAGACACATGCCCCTGACCGGAATCGAACCCGGGACCCTTGAGTCCGCAGGCCGACGCTCTATCCACTGAGCCAAACCAGTTCTGGCTATTTTTAATTTCTGATGCTTATGCTTAATTCTCCCCAATTTCGTTTATTCTCTGATGTTTCTTTTCAGCAGCAAGTCTTGTTCCATGGATACACTATCTTCTCTCATCTTTCTGACGTTTTTTTTTCTTTTTACATTTCCATCTCACTGAATAGTCTCTGCTTCAAGTGTCTTGTTCCTTGCCTGTCCCTTTTAGAATCCCCTTCCTCGGGTGCTTGGTATTATTTTGCTGTTGGTACACGTCAAGGGACTGATCAGAAACACTATCCAGTGGGCAGGGCTCACTGGCCATGGTGGTCACTGGAAATTGATCTGGCTGGGCAGTGAGTATATATAGTAGCTTTGTTTTCTCTAAGTCTTGTTAAAATATTCTGATATCCTGCCTGAGAGCAGAGTCCTAGCAGACTGTATTCTGGAAGCCAAACTGGGGGGAAACACCTCAGCCCTAAAGACCAGAACCGGACCACTTTCTGAGTTCTGCAGCACAACTGGCTGCCCATCTTCACACTGCTATGGTCGGTCACACTGCAGCTTTCTTGGACTCCCAAGTCTGTTAACGACAATGTGTGCTTTTGCCTTCCAGCCTCCAAAGTGTTGTCACTCTTGACCTTTTTCTTTTCCTCTGTGTCCTTTAACATTGTACTTTTTTTTTAAACCCTGTTCCTGTCATTTTAGAGGTATTTGAGGTGGAGGTAAAGGCATATGATTTTTATCCATCATCATCAACAGAAGTCTGAATGGTTTAATAGCTCAAATTGTTATATTTTCTGAGTCTACTATATTTTTATTTCTAACTTTAAAAAATACAAATCCCTAGTGCAATCTATCACAAAATATTCCCCTAAAATAGATAATAAGCACTGTTTGGAATAAAAGCTTAACTCAGTAGGGAATTATACACTCTCCCCTTAAAAGGGTCACTCTAGCAGTGAACAGTTTCTGATTGTCTGCAAACCAGGTTAAATTTTAAAATGTTATAAGTTTAGCAAACCAGAGTCAACTGAATATGAAGTAGTGATCTCCAAAGGTTCAATGCGAGGGGACATGTGGGCTACAGCAGGAACGTGCAGGAAATGATCCCTGAACGAACAGGACCAGCGAGGGGCTGGAGGAGAAACAAAGGCAGGCTTGGCCTCAGGACAGGCTTATGAGCTCCAATGCCAAAGCCTGACAAAAAGTCATTATCTACATAGCTGTGCCTTACAAAATTAGGCCTAGAGAGATTAGGGGCAAAAACCAATGTTTCAACAACCATTATTAACTATTCATTAAGGTGCTGTTGTTTTTTTCCCTTTGGTTTTGTTGGTAAGCATTAGCAAGAGCTTTAAACCTTCCAGGAAGAAATCTTGTTTTGTTTTAGTAATATATTTCAGGAATACAAACATTATATAAGAAAATAAACTTTACTTAAAGTAAAATTTCATTACCATCTTGGGATTATCCACAGATGATTTCATAAGCTCCAGTACAGCAAGATCTAGATTTTTCAACAATTCAGTGTTGACGGTGTCTGAGAACAAGCTGTAGAAATACTCTCCGTGGTAGAAGCTGACGATGTTCCTCTGGGACCCTCCTGAGGCCGGCATGGACAGCTCTGCTGTGTCCAGGAGAAGCCTCACCAGGCACTCACACTGAGAAGATAAGGGAAGGGCGGTGACAGCAATACACGTCTTAAATGTTACAGAAAGACTCCTTGGGTAGCTAATAACTTTGAAAGTGGAAAATAGCACAAGAGCCTGGTATTTAAAGGCCAGGGTTCAAATTTAAATTAGATACATTTTAATGAGTCTCCAATTTCTAAGTTTCAATTTGGGAAAGAGATCTTCCCTGACTCATGTTTCTCCCAAATTTCTAGACATCTTACTGTTGCTCTGAGGGGAGAGTCTAGTAAAGGAGTCTTTTTAGACAAAGCATGTAATGTGTTTACATGAAGTAGACAAAGGAGCAGAGACTTCCACTACAGGAGAAAGACAGGCACAGTGAGTGGATGCCCAGAACTGGCTGCAGGTCTGCTCTGCAGCAGAGGCTGAGGCCAGCCCTACAGTTTCAATAGAATGAAGACATTTTTGTGGTAACTCAGTTATCCTTCGGGGGCTCTCCCGAGTCAGCCCCTTGAAGAATTACCAAGGAGAGGGGAAGGAGGGGTCACTGTGCCAACACAGTGCAGCTGTACATTCACAAAATGTTCTCTGCCTAAAGTCCTCCTGGGAACAAAGAGCGAGAGACAAAACCTCAATTTAAAAGAATGCTGTTCTATTTCTTTCATTAAAAAAAACAACACCAAAAACCTTCTAGAAAGTCAGTTCATGTAAATTAATTCAAGTACTTGTGCAGCTAAGAACTTATCCAATAAATTACTGTTTTTAAAGACACAATAGCATGTGAGTTACATAGTCACATTATTAGGAGAGCATAGCATGTGGCTGTTTTTCCTACCAATCCTCCAAAAGCAAAGGCCAACTCCAGAAGTCCACTGGCCAATCGCTTACAACTGGGGTCAAGTGAAGGGAGGCACTGTCGTTCGTGTCCAGGAGCGATGCTTTTATAAACCAGGGAAAGAAGCTGTGTGCCAATATAATGATGCTGATCTATAGACTAAAATAAAATCAACAATAAAGTATTAAAAACACACAATTTCACACCTTTTGTCAATTAAAAATTCCATGTTAGCTAACACTGACAACTGCCTTCCAACTGAAAGGAAATGTTTCACTCAACTTTGCTTTCTACGCTGTTTTTCACTGCCGCTGCCCAGCCACCAAGGCACAGGAGCAGTTAGTCCCTAAAGTTCTTCAGAAGGCACTGGAAGTACTCAAATAGCCTTTGTTCTACTTTCATTTGACATTAATTTTTATATTTACTTTTATATTTATATTCCTGGTAACACCTACATGTCTGGAAGCAAGTATTTCTATAATTCCCATTTCAGCACCCATAAAGGATGTTCAAAAGAGAATATAAATAAATCGACTAGTTAGCTCATTGAAGCTACGAAACATGTAAAAACAAAATGTGGTTACCTGAGATGGCAATACATCATGCAAGACCCCAGCTCGATGAAGATGTTTACAAGCTGACACGAAAGAAGACAACTTGGCCCTGTCCACGTAAGCCTCAGGGCCATACAGGTCAATGCCACAGAGCTCCTCAAAGCTGGCCACAGGAGAAAAGCAAAAAGAAAACGGCATGAGTGCCGATCTCATTACATTATGAGGATATACTGAAAAATGTGTGCATTCTGTTATGAATGTATTACTAACTAAATACCCAGCACTCAAATAGCTTACACAGCCCTGGAAAACAAACATGGCTAACACAAACCCAGGGGCCCGTGCACTAAGCCAGCCACGGAAATCAACAAAGGCTAAGCCACATGCAAGACTTGCGTTCAAGGGGCAGGGAAGGCATTTGCTAAACAGATGATTTTCAAACAACTGATGCGATCCTCTGCACCCAATACCCCATTGATGAGATTCCTCACCTGAAAAAATGGAGCTAGGGCGGACCGGCACACAGCTCTAGAGCACGGTGCAATCTTTAAGTCCTCCACAACCCTGACTCTGAGCATGACCCGAATGCCCACACGGCTCCACAGCACGGTGCAACCTTAAACCCCCAACCCTGACCCTGAGCATGACCTGAATGCCCACCTCTGTGCTGTTATTTTTTCCTTGAGGTTCCTCTCTAGAATGTCTTTGTATGGAGACTTCTTCAGTGCTTTCATCAGGTTCACACAAACATCAGGAAGGTGATTCATAATGTGGACATCGCTGATATTGAAACCTATGCTCGCGGGCTCACATAAGGTTTTCACCAAGAGTTTCATAAGGTTTGTGTTACATAAATACTTTTCAAGAAGCTGTAAAAGACAGATTTGAGTAAGAACACATCTATTAGTCAGAATTAGATTTTCACTATAGTGTAAGGTCCATGAAGTTGGGAAATTTTGCCTGGATAGGGCAAGGATTGGCAAACTTTCTCTGTAAAGCGTTGAACAATAAATGTGTTTAGCTTTATGGCCCATACAGTCTCTGCTGCAGCTACTTAAATGCTATTCTAGTGGGAAAGCCGCCATGAACAATATGTGAACAAATGAACCTGGATGTGTTCCAATAAAACCTTCTTTGTAAAAAATTTTCATTTGACTTGAGGGGGGGGGGGTGGGGGGGATCAATTTGTTGTTCCACTTATTCATGCATTCATTGGTACTTCCTGTATATGCCCTGACCAGGGACTGAACTCTCAACCTTGGCCTATTGGACGACGCTCTAATCAACTGAGCTACCTGGCCAGGGTTAAAGCCTTCTTTACAAGAGCAGGTAGCAGGTGGTATCTGACCTAGGGCCCATAGTTTCCCAGCCCCTGGGTCAGGTCAATGCTGTATCTACAGGACAGAACCTAGCATACAGTAGGCACTTAGTATATATTAATTAGATGAATTGACTGGAATTTGTTTATGTAATAAGCCTGACAGATACACTTATAAATATTTGATAATTCATGTTTCCTAAGGTAGATATTTGATTATAATATGAAAATGCAGTCCTATATAATAAAAGGCTAATATGCAAATTGCCCCCTCATGAGTTCGACAGCTCGCTATGATGTGCACTGACTACCAGGGGGAGGCGTGGAACAAAGGAAGGCCCTGGCCAGCAGCCAGCAGCCGGCAACCAGGGGAAGGAAGGCCCCAATGGGCCCTGATCACCAGCCAGGCCTAGGGACCTTACCCGTGCACAAATTTCATGCACCGGGCCCCTAGTATCTAATAAAAATTCAGAAAAACTTTTGTATTTTATTCTCACAATGAGATCTGAAGTACGTGCAGTTTTATTATTTTCAAAAATAGGTAACTCCTACAGCAATGAAAAGTTCTAAGACAGCCCAAACCACTCCTAATAGGCACTTTATATGTATTTTTCCAGTGCCAAGCATTGTCCTCAAATAGAGCAGCAGGAGTGACCCTACCTTCCAGCCTTCTGGGTAGAGTCTGAGCAGTGTTGTGGTAAATTCCATAATCCGAACGACAATTGTGCATTTGCTGTAATTATATCTTTCTTCCTCTTGTGGGCTGAGTCTGTTATCTGTTATCCCAGGGCCAAAGCTCTTTGTAGCTGCCATGGTATCATGCATAGCAATGCTTTCTAAAAAGAACGTCACCGCTTTCCAAAGTGAAGACTGTGTTTCAGTACCTGGAAAAAATTGCATTAAAATATCAACATTTGTTTTCTCTAACTCCAATGAGATTAATGTGAAACCTCTTCTTTAAATATAGTCATGATGTAGTCAAAATTCAAATGTAAAACAAGACGTTCAATAAAAGCTGAATAAAATGGCACTATTTCTTCTCATTTCAGAATTTCAGAATTAAGACCACCCAAACAGAATTCAACTTTAAACTCAGAGTAAGAACACATCTACTGAAGATTAGGTCTTGCTTTTCAAACACTAGCTGTGGGAATATAAATTAATGTGATCTTTTTAAACGGCAATTTGGCAAATCATACCAAAAGCTTTAAAAAAGTGTGTATGCCAATTTCTGTTAAATGTTGAGAGACTCATATGATTTGATCCAGCACTGAAATTTCATTCTACTGAAATAGTTGCAAGATATGTTTATAGGGATGTTCATTTTAGCACTGTTCTTAATAATAGAAAATAGAAACAACCTAAATGTCCTTCAAAGGGGTGACAGAGAGACCAATTATAGCAGTCATCTTCAAACAAGTATATCATAAAATCAATTTCATATCAACCAAATGAACTTTTCCACAAAACTCATCTATCTGAAAATATGATTGTGCTCCTTACTCATCTCCACCCCTTTCACAGTTGCCTTTCTCCTGCATAACAAAAGAAACACAGTCCTAGCCGGTTGCTCAGTGGTTAGAGCATCGGCCCGTGGACTGAAGGGTCTCAGGTTCGATTCCAGTGAAAGGCATGTACCTCGGTTGCAGGCTCGATCCCCAGCGCTAGTCGGGGCACATGCAGGAGGCAACCAATGTCGCTCTCACATCGATGTTTCTCTCTAAAACTCTCCCCCTCCCTGTCACTCTCTCTAAAAATCAATGGAAAAAATAACCTTGGGTGAGGATAAAAAAAAGGAAGGAAGGAAGGAAGGGAGGGAAGGAGGGAGGGAGGAAAGGAGGGAGGGAGGGAGGGAGGGAGATAGATACACTTTTCTCCTCTCCTCAAATTAACTGTAGACCTTTGAAGCCCCAAAGAGACAATTTAAAATAATGATACATGTGTTGAAAAAATAAGTAAAGGTAATGACTGAATGACAAATCCTTTTATAAGTCTAATGGTGTCCAATTCTTGTTTTCATAAAATTTAAGGAAAATAAATTATACTGTCAAATCATTAAAAAATAATTTTGATGACAGGTCACTATGTATTCAAAGAAGTGAGAGAAAATACATTAAGAATTACATTCTCAAATACCAACTATTCTTGATTACACAGACTATGAGCTATGACACATTCCAACCATAGATATGTTAAATGTGGGAACAAAGTCTATTTTAGAATTATTCAAAAATGGCACTTGTTTATTGTGAACAAGTTGTTTTAGTACTAAAATCTAAACGAACAAAAAATATTATTATAACCATACAATCTTACTTTTATATATAACTAGAGGCCCAATGCACGAAATTTGTGCAAGAGTAGGCCTTCCTTCCCCCGGATGCCGGCACTGGCTTCCCTCTGGCACCGGGGACCTGGGCTTCCCTCGCAGCCCTGGCTTCATCCGGAAGGTCGTCTGGTCTAATTAGCATATTATGCTTTTATTATTATAGATAATTATAAAAATGTTTATTATGTTTATGTTGTGGTGGTAATGAGTGTAATGTGCCCTAATAACAAATGTAATAACACAGAAGAAACCTTTATATAAACACACCCTCTGTTTCAAAGACATAGGTAGAATTATACATAAAAATATAAGCATAAAAGCATAATACTTTAAGATTAAAAAATGTAAGGAGAATGGAGTAGTAATAATAAGACAGGGATTCTGCAAAATTTCCAGTAAAGAAACTGTATTTTAAAGCTGATGATGCTGACTATAAAACTTCTATCGTATTTAGGTTCCATTGAGTACACTGTTAAGTTTCTTTTTAAAAAAACAAATTACAGTAAAGCATGTATAATCATCCATTAACTAAAAAATGAAAATTTAAAAAATATATATTAAAAATTTAGAAAAGTAAACACTAAACTGTTATAATGTTTATCATTAGGAAATGTGATTAGGAAAGAGGTTTTGCATATTTTTATGCCTTTTTTCCTTGCTCAAACTTTCAAAATGAGGATATATGAGAGCTCTTAAAACAATATATTTAAGGTACTATTGGCATCTGCACAGCTACTTTTACTATTTTTAGAGTTTCACAACTTTTTAATCTATCACTTTGAGAATCTCATGCTAGAATCACACAGAATCCCATGCTAAAGAATCAGACTTCGCCGAAACCGGTTTGGCTCAGTGGATAGAGCGTCAGCCTGCGGACTGAGGGGTCCCGGGTTCGATTCCGGTCAAGGGCATGTACCTGGGTTGCGGGCACATCTCCAGTGGGAGATGTGCAGGAGGCAGCTGGTCGATGTTTCTCTCTCATCGATGTTTCTGGCTCTCTATCTCTCTCCCTTCCTCTCTGTTAAAAAATCAATAAAATATATTAAAAAAAAAAAAAAAAAAGAATCAGACTTCCCCAGAATGGTATAAAATCTGTTTTCTTGAACCCTCGCGTGTGTGCATACACGTCCATTAAACACTCCCCACGCTGCCTGGTTCTACCATCCTAGGAAGGAAAATAACCTGGTTCTTCTCTCCCAAATTCCCAAATATGAACTTCACCTCTGACAAAATTAGAGAATGGTAGTTCCCTTAGTCAGCTGCCGCCGCTGCCAACACCACCACCACCACCACCACCACCACCAGAGTAATTCTCCACCTAAATTAAAAATCATTTAAATAACAGAACATGTTCTGAGTAGCAAGTCTGAGGTTCTCTTGAGAGGATTTAATTGAAATCTCTGATGACTAACATATGCTGCTCAGAGAACCAGGAAGCAGAGAACACGCCTACAGCCAATAGTCAGCTCCAAGTGCTCTGTCCTTGGAGAGATGTACCTCCCACAGCCCTCTCCTGCCCTGACAGGTCCTATGAAGTCACTAAAGGATGGAGCCTGCCCACCTTCTCCTGCCCAGCATGGGCTAAGGAACACTCTGCCTTTCGGCAAACAACAGAAACACTTGCAGAATATAAAATAAGAAAAGCAAAGATGCATTATACAGAAACAGGAACACGATCTTAAAGTCTCAGATCAGGAAGAAACCTTTTAATGTACTTTCTGGAAACAAAAACCCCAAAAGGTTATTTTTATAAAAGGGTCAAGAACCTATGGACAGGGCAAAAAGAACAGGTTTCTTTAGCCTCAGTTGTGGCATCTATACTCACACCCTCATTGTGAGATTAAGTAAGAATGCAGGTAAAGTTCTTTGCACAGTACTAAATAAATGCTATGTTATCACCATTGTTATTATTTTGTGACAGCAGCAAAATGTCGAATCAAAAACCCCACTGATCCTTTCCCAGAAAGACTCCCGGCAGAGCTGAACGACACTAACTCAAGGGTAAGTCCACCTACCCAGGACCTCGGATGCCTCCAAGGTTCTCTCTTCGATGAAGGTGTTGTAGCACTCCAGCGCCGCCAGCAGCATGTCCATCCACTGCAGGGCGGCTCTCAGGCTGAACGGCCCTTGCACATGGCAGAGGGTGGGCTGAGCCAGGATGCCTGACTGCCCATTGCAGCCCCCTCCTCCCCCCTCAAATGTGTTGATGAGAAAGGAAGCGTCGTTTCTCTTGATAACGTCTTTCAGCCATAAAGAAGGAGTTGTGTTGCCTGAAAAAAGAAACAAAATTAAACGCACATGTAAATAACTATCACATAATTAAAATTATTTCGTCCAATCACTGTTCCTAATTAGAAATAGCATCCCCCGATAATAAAAAAAATGAAAATAAGTCTTTCAAGTTAAGAAATGTAATCAGAACAGAACAAGACTGGCACTACACAATATTTCAAGTATAGCTTTCCATTAAAATCCCACATAAACTATCTATCAGAACAGCAAAATTTCACAATGATCCAGGGTAATCTTTTCTTTTCTATCACACTCACAACCTGTTTCACTATACTTACTGCCAAGAAGCATTTCCACCAAAAGCCATTCTTTCCTGTTTCTTTAAACGTTATAAAAATAGTTGGATACCATTTTAATAGCTTTAAACTTCATGCCTTTTCTTTTGCCCTTTTTCTTTAATATTATTATTCCTTTTTAATAGAATAATTTGAGGAATGGGCACACAAAAACACTGTGATTCTTATATTCCTGTCTTGGTTGTGCTACCTCTCAGCTTTAGAGACCTGGCCTCACATATCTGAGTTTACTTAACCTTAAATGAGAATCATAACAGTATCTACTTCTGAGGTTATTTCAAAGATTAACTGAATTAAAGTAGTTAATACTTTTTAAAGTGCTTAGAATGGAGTCTTCCATACAGTAAGTATTGTTTGTTAAATAAGAGACAAATGACTTGCTTGCTAAAAGATATTTTTCTTTTAAGTATTAATCATTTCTAAATTAAAGAAAAAAATAAAATTATATTTTGTATTCTCTGAGAGGCTCTGAAAGGTCAAATCATTTTCAGTCTAACGACGTTCGTGAAAAATCCAAAACAGTAATGTAATTCTGATGTATTCAGAAGAAACAGTTTTTCTTTTGTGTCAAAAACTACCTACCACAAGTTGTAAAAGTAAAAGATTAATATCATGTTTTCAGGTTTTGCTTTAGAAAGAAGTATTAAAGCATTCTATTATTTTCACTAAGAAAAGACAGAAAATAAAACTATAATAATGAGTGAAAATGAGATATTTAAATTTTACATTCAGTGCTAGCTGAAAGTGATAAAAATGTATAGAAATAAAGGACACAAAAAAATAGAAGAGAAAGAAGACAAGAGAACATGAGAAAAGAGAGACAAGCTGAGAAAAACAGGAAAGCACATTTGGAAACTTCCCAGCTCTCTTCCCTTTTCACTATCCTCCTCACGACAGTATGTGTCTGTCACGCTGGCTTCCTTTTCACTATTCTCCTCATGACAGTGTGTGTCTGTCACACTGGTTTCCTTTTCACCATCCTCCTCATGACAGTGTGTGTCTGTCACGCTGGCTTCCCTTTCACCATCCTCCTCACGACAGTGTGTGTCTGTCACGCTGGCTTCCTTTTCACCATCCTCCTCATCACAGTGGTTGTCTGTCACGCTGGCCTCCTTTTCACCATCCTCCTCACGACAGTGTGTGTCTGTCACGCTGGCTTCCCTTATACCATCCTCCTCACGACAGTGTGTGTCTGTCACGCTGGCTTCCTTTTCACCATCCTCCTCACGACAGTGTGTGTCTGTCACACTGGCTTCCATTTCACCATCCTCCTCACGACAGTGTGTGTCTGTCACGCTGGCTTCCTTTTCACCATCCTCCTCACGACAGTGTGTGTCTGTCACACTGGCTTCCCTTTCACCATCCTCCTCACGACAGTGTGTGTCTGTCACGCTGGCTTCCCTTTCACCATCCTCCTCACGACAGTGTGTGTCTGTCACGCTGGCTTCCTTTTCACCATCCTCCTCACGACAGTGTGTGTCTGTCACGCTGGTTTCCTTTTCACCATCCTCCTCACAACAGTGTGTGTCTGTCACGCTGGCTTCCCTTTCACCATCCTCCTCACGACAGTGGTTGTCTGTCACGCTGGCTTCCTTTTCACCATCCTCCTCACGACAGTGTGTGTCTGTCACGCTGGCTTCCTTTTCACCATCCTCCTCACGACAGTGTGTGTCTGTCACGCTGGCTTCCTTTTCACCATCCTCCTCACGACAGTGGTTGTCCATCACACTGGCTTCCTTTTCACCATCCTCACAACAGTGGTTGTCTGTCACGCTGGTTTCCTTTTCACCATCCTCCTCATGACAGTGGTTGTCTGTCACACTGGCCTCCTTTTCACCATCCTCCTCACGACAGTGTGTGTCTGTCACGCTGGCTTCCTTTTCACCATCCTCCTCACGACAGTGTGTGTGTCTGTCACGCTGGCTTCCCTTTCACTATCCTCCTCACGACAGTGGTTGTCCATCACACTGGCTTCCCTTTCACCATCCTCACAACAGTGGTTGTCTGTCACGCTGGTTTCCTTTTCACCATCCTCCTCACAACAGTGGTTGTCTGTCACGCTGGTTTCCTTTTCACCATCCTCCTCACGACAGTGTGTGTCTGTCACGCTGGCTTCCCTTTCACCATCCTCCTCACAACAGTGTGTGTCTGTCACGCTGGCTTCCCTTTCACCATCCTCCTCACGACAGTGGTTGTCTGTCACGCTGGTTTCCTTTTCACCATCCTCCTCATGACAGTGGTTGTCTGTCACGCTGGCTTCCTTTTCACCATCCTCCTCACGACAGTGTGTGTCTGTCACGCTGGCTTCCCTTTCACCATCCTCCTCACGACAGTGGTTGTCTGTCACGCTGGTTTCCTTTTCACCATCCTCCTCATGACAGTGGTTGTCTGTCACGCTGGCTTCCTTTTCACCATCCTCCTCACGACAGTGTGTGTCTGTCACGCTGGCTTCCCTTTCACCATCCTCCTCACGACAGTGTGTGTCTGTCACGCTGGCTTCCTTTTCACCATCCTCCTCACAACAGTGTGTGTGTCTGTCACGCTGGCTTCCCTTTCACTATCCTCCTCACGACAGTGGCTGTCCATCACACTGGCTTCCTTTTCACCATCCTCCTCACGACAGTGTGTGTCTGTCACGCTGGCTTCCTTTTCACCATCCTCCTCACAACAGTGTGTGTCTGTCACGCTGGCCTCCTTTTCACCATCCTCCTCACAACAGTGGTTGTCTGTCACGCTGGTTTCCTTTTCACCATCCTCCTCACGACAGTGTGTGTCTTTCATGCTGGCTTCCCTTTCACCATCCTCCTCACAACAGTGTGTGTCTGTCACGCTGGCTTCCCTTTCACCATCCTCCTCACAACAGTGGTTGTCTGTCACGCTGGCTTCCTTTTCACCATCCTCCTCACGACAGTGTGTGTCTGTCACGCTGGCTTCCTTTTCACCATCCTCCTCACGACAGTGTGTGTCTGTCACGCTGGCTTTCTTTTCACCATCCTCCTCACGACAGTGTGTGTCTGTCACGCTGGCTTTCAGTGTAACAGGCTCCCATTCACTGAATCTCAGCACTCAGAGGCTCCTGACACAGCTCACAGGAACATACCTGCACCTGTTACTACGTCCCCTGATCTGGGTGTTGATGTGTCCAGCACCCCTCATGGTGCTGGGCCTCAGGACACAGGACCTCTGATCTAAAGAGATGCCTAACGCTGTCCCTTAAAAACCAATCGTGGAAAAGATGAAGGAGAGAGAGGCATAGGCACCATGGGAGGAGACATTGGAGGTAAGTCACGGAATGTTTATTAATTTTATAAAAACTGTATTTTGGTAGCAGGGCTAGGTTCACATACTTCGCATCCTTAGTTTAACAAACACAATTCTAAGAGGTAGAGCTCATTTATTTCATTGAAAATATATGCAGTCCCTATTAGAGGAAATTGAGCAGAACAGCAACAGAAATGTCTGGGATCAGTCAGGTTGGCATCACTAGATATCATGTGGGCGAGAGAGAGCCAGACACCCAAATATGAAGTAGGGTTTGCCAACGAGTAGTTCTACCTATGTAATATCTGGGCCTCAGTTTCCTTTAAAAATAATGAACACATGCCCACCCCTCTACCCATTCACCCTTCACTGCTGTTTTAGATTTGGTATAAGAATAATTTAACATATAAAACAAACTTTAACTAAAAGCTGTAAGCAAATATGAAATAATAAACATTCTCTAAATTTAAAATATAAGCATACATTTCTACAATATAAATAAAATTCTAGTATGTATAGTAAAATTATAGTATGTATATTATATGTATGCCACATATAATATGTAGTATGAATACAATTATAATATACAGTATATAAAATATAGTATATAATGTTATATTTCATAATATAAAAAAACATAATTCACCATAGCTAAGATCTGGAAACAGCCTAAGTGCCCATCAGTAGATGAATGGATTAGAAAACTGTGGTACATCTACACAATGGAATACTATGCTGCTGTAAAAAAGAAGGAACTCTTACCATTTGCAACAGCATGGATGGAACTGGAGAGCATTATGCTAAGTGAAATAAGCCAGTCAATGAAGGAAAAATACCACATGATCTCACTCATTCATGGATAATAAAGACCATTATAAACTTTTGAACAATAATAGATACAGAGGCAGAGCTGCCTCAAACTGATTGTCAAACTGCAGCGGGAAGGCCAGGGAGGGTTGGGTGGCAGGAGGGAGGGGGGTAAGAGATCAACCGAAGGACTTGTATGCATGCATATAAGCATAACCAATGGACATAAGACACTGGGGGGTAGGGGGGGCCAGGGGATTGTCAAGGGCGGGGAAGAAAAAAAAAGGACACATATGTAATACCCTTTGTAATACTTTAAGCAATAAAAAAATAATAAATAAATAAAAAATAAAAATAAAAACATAGAATCCTTCTAAGCTTCAGAATTACATGAATTTTTATCTCTTCACCCATGAAGAAAAAGCCCCAAAGTAGTACTCCACCCCACTTTCTAAAGACAACTGCCTCTCTATTATGATTCGTAGTGCACTGTCAGTAATTATCTTAAGTGTGTAAGTACAGTTTACTGGTGTAGTACATTCATTATTGAAAGGCACAGGTTCACTTCTTTCCTTTAATATCACAATGATCTGAGATCATTCAGACTTAGGAGACTATCAGTTTCTTATTAATTACATACTGAAATAAAACAACTACATTATTTCATTAACATTAATACTATTTTTAAATCTTAATTGATATCATGTTAACAACTGCAATGATAATCCAACTCTTCTTTATTTCTTTTAAATGGGATAGAAAAGCAAAAATGTAGTCGAATAAAAAAAGATGCTGGAGAATTCTAAATGTACTTCCTCTGTACCATTTGACTAACATCAAAATAGCATTTTTTCTTTCCTTCTCTAAAACTTTGAGAAATGTACACGCATAATTTATCATTTGTCATACAAGTGATTTGTAATGATTACTAAACATACTTAATGTTATGTTTATTAGAAACATATTATTTGTAATATTCATCTAAATAGTGTAAAGAATACATTTCAAATAAGTACACATCTCTAAACTACTGGTAAAGCAAAACCCAAAATTTATAGGACATGAAGATCATCATACCTGGCAATAAAGGAACAAATTTATAAAACAGTTCTATGGATTTGTGTCGACATTCTGTCTGGGGCCTCCCACAATTGGCTAAAAGCCACTGGACCACATCCAACAAACACAATGATGCCGCAGGTGGAAATCCTCTATATGGAGATAACACAAGGTATATGATATACAACCCAATATTTAGTGTTTAAGTGACCCAAGAGTCTAGAAGTCAAAAACTCAAATTTGCCACAGTGATACATGTAGAAATCTCATTAAAAGGCATTCAATTTATTTTTCATGTATTATCATTAGAATACAATAAAAATGGCATGTTAAATAGTCCCTAAATGCTACTTGCCTTCTTCCCGCACCCCCAGGGAAACTTATAAAACATTTATTTAAAAATATAGCACCAAGTATTTTTATGTTTCCTGTACACTGCTCTTGAAAGCAAAAGAGCATTTATGATCAAAAGCAATGCTCCTCAAGCTGTGATCCCTGGACCAAGCTGCCTCAATATTACCTGTAAATGTGGCAGAAATGCAAATTCATGGCCCCACCCTAGACCTACTAAAACAGATTCTGAGGGCAGGGTCCAGTGACCTATGTTTTAACTAAACCTCCAACTAATCCTGATGCATGCTCAAGCTTGAGAACCCATGGTTTAAAGAGATATAAGTTAATGAGAATGTGGAAGAATAAATTTTAAAAGAGGACATACTAATATCCAGTCTATATAAGCCAATGCTTTTACAGAGCAGCAGCCATCAGCAGACACCAGAGTTTCCTGCACAGGGGTTAATGCATGGCACACCCCCATCCTGTCTGAGAATGAGGCCTGCTGGGATGAAAATGAGAGCAAAGACTAGAAACGACTCAATAACCCAACCTTGGCTGTGAGCAGCTTCATCTCATCTATCTATACTAATAAAAGGGTAATATGCTAATTAGACCAGGAGACCTTCCGGATGCCCTTCCGGACAAAGCCATGGGGCGGGGCTGAGGCAGAGGTGGTTAGGGGCGATCAGGCCAGGAGGGGAGGGCAGTTGGGGGCGATCAGGCCAGCAAGGGGGGGCAACTGGGGGCAAGAAGACTGGCGGGGGGGGGAAATTGGGGGAGAGCAGGCTGGCAGGCAAAATGGTTAGGAGCGATCAGGCAGGCAGGCAGGTGAGAAGTTAGGAGCCAGCAGTCCTGGGTTGCGAGAGGGATGTCTGACTGCCGGTTTAGGCCCGATCCCGCAAGGATCGGGCCTAAACTGGCAGTCAGACATCCCCCGAGGGGTCCCAGATTGAAGAGGGTGAAGGCCGGGCTGAGGGACACCCCCCCCCCCCCGTGCACGAATTTCGTGCACCAGGCCACTAGTAAGTCTATAATTCCATGTCTGTCAAAATCCTTCTATTTCAATATTTTAGTTCTTATATTTCAAATTTACTCCAAAATAGTTCACACATATTCTAGGCAAATAATTCCACATCAAATTGGTATTCAAATTAGTGCAGGTAAAATAAATTGTTACAAACGAATTTTCAAATTATATCCACTGTCCCAACCAAGATCAAATTAATACCTTAAGCCAAGCAATTTCAAAGATAAAGCTTTTTAATGTCTTTGGAAAACTGACTCTTCATACTTCCACACATTCCTTGTTTAGAAAACTAATTCTGGCCTGGCGGGTGTGGCTCAGTGGTTGAGTGTCAACCTATGAACCAGGAGGTCATGGTCTGATTACTGGTCAGAGCATATACCCAGGTTGTGGGGCATACAGGAGGCAGCCAATCAATGATACTCTCGTCATTAACGTTTCTATCGCTCCCTCCTTCTCCCTTCCTCTCTGAAATCAATAAAAATATTTTTTTAAACTAATTCTGCATATTTCCACACATTCCTCCCAAATTCTCCTTCATTAACTAAGAATTCACTTTATGTTGGGGAAAAATTGAAGGAATATCACCTACCGTGGGCAACGTCGTTTTTTTGCTTCATTTAAAGAAACATGCTTCTTTTCAATGATACGCCTTAGGTGATCAATGGCATCATGACATTGTTGAAGTGTACCTGTTCTCAAGTACAAAGATATAAGTCCAAAGAAGATATATGCTGGTTATTAATAAACTAGAGGCCCGATGCACGAAATTCGTGCAAGGGGCTCGGCTCTCGCAGCCCTGGCCGGCCCTCGCAGCCCCTGCTTCGTCCCGAAGGTCGTCCGGAAGGACATCTGGAAGGTCGTTAGGCTGTCCGGTCTAATTAGCATATTAGCTCTTTATTATATAGGATAAATTAGTATTATAGCTTTATTAGTGTAGTTTTCAATTAGAGGTAAATTTACAGTAGTTAGTATCTTTAAATCCCTCAGAATTTAAACTTTAAATAAATGATTTACATTGCATATCCAAAACCAAAACCCATATGTAAGAATGCAAGGCAGCCCTAGCCGGTTTGGCTCAGTGGATAGAGCGTCAACCTGCAGACCAAAGAGTCCTGGGGGTTTGATTCCGGTCAAGGGCACATATCTCGGTTGCAGGATCCTCCTAGGCCCAGGCCCTGATCAGGGCGCGTGCAGGAGGCAACCAATCGATGTGTTTCTCTCACATTGATATTTCTCTCCGTCTTTCCCTCTTTCTTCCACTCTAAGAAATCAATGGAAAAATATCCTTGGGTGAGGATTGAAAAAAAAAAATTGCAAGATAGTTATGGAGTACACTCACACATACAGCATACCACACCTATTTAGAAACTGCCCCACCAGCCCTCTGGCCAGCCAAAGCACAGACTCATGTAATGGATTTAAGATGGAAGAAACTTTGAATATATTATAAAACCCACATACCACACAAGAGCCTGTGTATCTCAATTTAAGGCTTTTATTTAAGGGGCATAACTTGACCTCCCCTTCTTCTTATGTAGGTTAAACTATATTATAGCTTACTAGAGGCCCAGTGCACAACATTCTTGCACTGGGAGGGGGGTGTCCCCTCAGCCTGGCCTGTGCTCTTTAGCAGTCCTAGCAGTCCGGGAGCCCTCGGGGGATATCCGACTGCCTAAGCCGTCAGTAGGACATCCTTAGTACTGTCGCAGAGGCAGGAGGGGCTCCCACCACCACCACTGTGCTTGCCAGCCGTCAGCCCAGCTTGTGGCTGAGTGGCGCGCCCCCTGTGGGAGTGCACTGACCACCAGTGGGCAGCTCCTACATTGAGCATCTGCCCCTGGTGGTCAGTGCATGTCATAGCGACCGGTCGTTCTGCCATTCGGTCGATTTGCATATTACCCTTTTATTACATAGGCTAATACGACGACTATAGAAGAACAGAACCAGAATAGTAAAATGGTTATTTAGGTAAAGAGCCTTATAAAACTTATTTTAACCTGTTAACAAGAAAAAGTCTCCTGTTTATACTTTTTAAACATAGCAGTGATTTTTAAAAGAGTTTAAAAGTTTCATGTTTTGAAAAAAACAACATAAGATATAAAGGTAAAGAAAGCAATAGTAAACTATTTATGGCAAGGACTAAATTTTAAGCATTTTTGCCCATAGCAGGCTATCAACTTGAAGGATAATAGAGTTTAACGTGTCTTTTTAAAAAATAAACAGAAAACAAAATCTGGATAGATGAAAGAGAAATTCTGCCACCATGCAGCTATGTGACCTAGTTCGCTGCTTACATTCTCTGGGCACCTGGGCCCTGACCAGTGTGGAAATTGAATGGGGAAATCTCTAACGAGTCTTCCAGCTCCAATACTCATGATGTTCCTAACAGCTTCTGTCTAGAATTTATTCTTCTCTTAGCTACTTTAGCCTATTCCTGACTTAACTTTATTTCTTAATTATAGTCAAAAGAGCTTTCTCACAATCTTGTAATGAGACTTATGTTCTACTTTCTAAGTTATCATTAGTGAGCTCAGGAACACTGACCACATCTCAGTGGTTATCACATCCAGCTTTCTTTACATTGTACAATCGGTACACTTTCACATTTTATGTCATCATAGCAACTGGTTGGCTTCACTGAACTCAAAATAAAATTGTCCCATCTGCCCTGCAGGATCTCTGAGCAATCAACGGTCAACCTCAGTGGCCACCAGGCTACATGGTGACTCTTAGAGAAGAAGGGCATGGCAAACGCTTTTACAAACTGGAATTGAGGCACTGGAGGGGTATATATCCCCTTCACATGTATCACCCTAAATGGGAGATGTAAGAACACCACTTTGTGACAGAAGTAGCTGAGGCTTAATTCCTGAGTGAAAAGCCCTTAAAATTTATCAGGCAAACAGAATCGGCATGCACAGAGAAGCTCGGATGAGACCTACCTAAGGATTTCTCATCCATATGTGCTAAGGCCAGACTTTCCATATATGTAACCAAGGTTTCAAACACGAACTGTTCTACCAGAGACTCTTCTTCCCTGTAAAATAAAGAATACGATCCTCACATAAGAAAACAATAAAGCAGAAATGACAAGGACAATAAGTAATGTTAGTAAACAATACATACATTAATTAAATTTATTCTTAAAAATGACTCAAGTGTTTTACAATATAAAACAACCTGTCGTGGCCAAGTGGCTCAGTTGTTTGGAGCATGGGTTCGATTCTGGGACAGGGCACATACCTAGGTTGCGGGCTGGAGCACGTATGGGAGGCAACCAATCAATATTTCTCTCACATTGCTGTTTCTCTCTCTCCATGAGGATTAATGAAACAAAACAAAAACATAGAACAACCTAAAACACTTGTGAAAGAAGAAAACTTCCCAAATACTACATAAACCAAAAAAGGAAGCACTGGCTTTTTCTCTGTACATGTATCCTCCTCCCCTTATAACTGCAGTTGCTCATAGCACGTAACCTGAGAACTGCTTTCTGACCACACTTCCACACACATCATTAAAATTAAATGTAGTACAAAAGAAGATCAGGTACCACATTTACATTCTTTTAAAGTAAAGAAATTTTAAAAGCTTTCAACCTATCCAAAATCAAGTCAACACCAAGAGTTAACTCTAAGCCTTTTAAAAGCATATCAAGTACATGTAAATAATTAATTCCATCAGCAATATCTGTGGACCACCTACCTATACATAAACTCATGGGTTGGTTAAAGATAGAAGCCATATCTCTCACTGAAAAATATGTTCCTTAATAACACTGGACAGGTCTAGGCACTAAGTCTCATAGGAGTACAGAGAAAACTAAGAATAAAAAGTTCTAGTTGTGGAAGCAGTGCTGAGTCCCTGTACACCTACTGGGAAGGAGTACTTTCCTGGAACAAAAAAACCCAAGAGTGGGATTCATCATCACCAGAGTTGACCTATGTTTCTTAACTGGACAAAGACTCGTGGCTGGCCTAACAACACTCTCTTCTAAGCTTCAAACTCCTCAATCAATACAAATATAAAATATCTTTATCTCCTTGTGTACCATCCTATTTCATATCTGAATTTCTCTAGCTGATCCCCATTCATCCTTTAAGTCTCATTTCAAGTATAAATGTGATAGGAAGCCTTCCCTAACCTACTCAAGCTGGGTTGGACACGTGTCTTCTGATGCTCCAAAGGACCTTGCAGTGCCTTCTGCTGTATTTATAAGACTGCTGGAGTATGTGTGATGCATTTCTCAGCAGTTCCTGAGCTTCTTGACTACAAACAGCACTTTAATTCAATTTTTTGATCCCTAGAAACTAGAACAGCACCCAGCACACACGTATTAAATACTTGATATATGAATACATGAACACATAAACACTAAGTCACTTTTCCAAATCACTACAGAGAATTTAAAGAACTTGTTTTACACTCTCTCCGATCATGTGGTTTACTAACCTGAATTCCCTGTAGATATTATTAAAAGCAAGTGATGCTCCTAGCCGCTTGAAAGCATTGGGGTGAAGTGCAAAGCTGTACAGTCGCTTGAAAAGTGATTTGGTGTTTACTGAACTTTTCTCCTGCTGCTGTGGTGTTGTCTGTTTAATGGACCACCTGAGGAATTCTCGGATACACCGACCACAAAAGTCTCTCAAAGTACTATCAATGGGGTCCACAATTCCATCCTAAAACAAAGCATAAAATGACAATTGAATAACCTGTCTTCCTCTGAGCATAACTAGAGTATGTTATAAAAATTAATTTACAGCACTATTCAAGAAAAAAAACACCAATAATACCAATCTGTCTAGAATCTAGACTCTAATAATTTCCAACTGACATAATAACAATACTTTCTTTAAACAAATCCAGAAACTGAAAAATCCTTTTAAAAAAAGGAATGCTTTAATTAGTAACAACAAGCAGTCTTTCCCTGAAGAAACACAATGGCCACTTGCTAGGAATTTTTGTTGTTGACCTGACCCTATAACAGAATCTGAGATGCTTTATGTATTGATGTTAAAGAGAATAAGACCCTTGCAAGTTCCAAAAAAATTGTACTGCTACATAAACAAAAATCACATGGAGATGTGGTTCTAGAAATGTAACTTTCCGTAAGAGTGATCTCCATAAAGACACAATCTCTAAATATCTGAAAAAACAGCTATGGAAATTTGAATGTTTTTGTCTCCCTCTAGGCATTATTTCCTCTAGATCTATATAGAAAAAGTTTAACTTGAAAAAGTACACTGAACAATGAAATAAGGGAGTACTTCTGCCTAATATCCCCAGTTTTTTGCTATTTGTGAAATCTTTGATTATAGCGTTAATGAGAATTCAATAAGGTAGTAATCTATGGAAATGGAAGAAGTTATTAACCACTTCTCAGAGCAGAGGTATATACTGTTTGTGTTCACATAAGGAAATTAGCAATTCTTATTAGAAGACTGACAGAAGCCCTTTTACTTGAGTGCTGTACTACCAACTTCACATTTCCTCCTTTACCTTTTCTTTCTTCAACTATCTCTTTTACATTTTCATTATCTGACCCGAATGCTTTCTGAAGCTCTCATTTAAGTTAATTTCAAGGTTCAAAGGGGGAAAAGAAATAGCTAAAATAAAAACTTCAGAATAAAAACATTAGAATAAGTTGATGTGAATGCAAACAAGCCAGAAATGTAATTTAATTTAATGTGCTTACATGAAGTTCAATATAGACAAAGCTAATCTATGATGATGAAAGCCAGAGTGGTAACCTCTAGGTTGAAGATAGTCTATATTGAACTTCATGTAAATGGAATCATTCTGTACCTACTCTTTTGTGTCTGACTTCCTTTAATCAACTTAATGTTTTTGAGACTAATCCAGGTATTACATGTGTCACTAGTTTATTTTTTTAATATTGTAGTACAATATGAATATTACACAGTTTATGTATCCATTACCCTGTTATATTCAGTTCTGGGCTTATTAAGAATAAAGCTGTGTTAAACTTTTAAAAATAATTTAATGTATTTATTATAGGCAGGATTCACTGGTACATAGTGCAGAGAAATGAAGCATAGATATAATTATGTCACCATGTGAATAAGAACGTTCAGTAACTCTCCACTCCCCACAACATGGCATCTATCTAATTAGGGTCACTCTGAGAGTGAAAGGAGTGCTCTTAATAGTTACATACACAACAGGCATATCCAGGACTGTCCTGGGAAAACCAGAATGTATGGTCAACCTACCTACAATATTCTGCTATTCTGACCCAACACACCTTCCTAGCCCCACCTTCTCAGCACAATGCTCCAATGCAAGCAAAACTCAAAACAGATCTAATTCTTAAAAACACACCAAGCACCTAATGCCTTTATCTCCTTTGTCTGGATGCCCTTGTCAAATCTCCTATTTCCTCTGGCTTATTTCAAACAAAAGCAACAAACAGATTTAAATTGGAATCAATCTGCAAAAGATGCAATGATAGGACTTTGTTTGGACAAACTTTCTATATGTTTAACTGGGACTTTTGATTCCAAAGTCAGTATATGGCAAAAGAAAAATTATAGGTAAATAATAGGTAAAATCAAATCAAATAACATTCAATGGGTCAAATGTAAAGTTATTTGTACAAGTTCAGAAAATTATAATAAAACAATTTTCAAAAGACAATAAGGTTTTAGCTGACCTCATTTTCTCTGCCTTTAGTGAACATGTGACCAAATCTTAATGATTCTACCTCTAAGGTCAGAATAGTATTACATAAATGCTAAGCTATTGTTCTAGGGCCCTTTAGTTGTTGAATCTGAATGCAGGAGGAAACTGGATAAGTTAAAAATAATCCTTAATTATTGCACTAGAGATATTTTTTAAAATAGGTACTGCTAAAAGGGTTCTGATAAATAAACAATTTTATTCACGCCTTCCACCCACAACCCCCCACAACAGTCTTAATATAGATCAAGTTTGTCACATTTATGACCATTCTCCCCAAAATCAGAAAACTAATTAAAATGTGAATATTTGCTTGCAGGTATTTAAAAGTATCACTTAAACAAATAAATATGGCATCCTGATTATTAAAATGGCATGTCACCAATTCTCTAAAACAAAAGAAAAAATATGATCTAGCTAAATGCTATATTTTGTTATCTTGACAGATAACGTTTCTTGAAGTGCTAAAAACATACCAAATATAAGTAGAAAAATAGGAACAGCAGAAAAAAAGTCAACCCTTACTCACCAATATCGTTTCTAGTAAGGCAACAGTATCCTGGCTTTCAAATTTCTTATTGTTAGTGAACCAGTGAATCAGCTGCATAACCAGTGGCTCAAACAGTTGCCTTGTCACCTGAAGAGAAAATACCAAGAGAGTTTATTTTCTTCGTGTTGAAGTAACTTTATGTTGGAAAAGAGTCCATTTAAATGGCAGAAGCAAAATTAAGTGATAATACTGTCATGGTTTTGTTTGTTTCCTTTTCTAGTTAAATTCTATAATGAACAAGTTCTTCCCAATATACACACTAAAACTCATTGTTCTTCTAATCAAGAGGGCAATTGAGGATGAATATTATTGGTTCTGTAGTACTCATCTTTATTAACTTGATCCTGAATGTGCACTTGAGGTATTGTGGGTCAGAAACATTATCATTATTCAACTAACAAGTAAATAATGACAAAGAGAAAGCCGGACTTAAGACTTGTATCACTGGAGAAGACAGCTTCCTCCCCCTTGCTGCCAAATGAAAGAAAATCTCGACTCCTTGGAGACGTTAAGGACCCTGAGTTCTCACTCTTATAAATTTCCAGAATGTAAATAAAGTCTCTCCAGGGGCCAGACAGCCTTGTGGGTCTCTGGCTTTTACAATTCAGGGTGTCTTCCAGGCCTGGGTTCCCCCCTGTAAAAGGAAATACCCAAGGAAACAGTGCCCACCTTTCTGAAACCTTGGGAGCTTAACCGAGTGGCCTAGGTGTAACCCTGTGATCATCTTGGAGAGGGAAGTGAAGTTTTATTATCCTTTTGGATCAGAGCACTTACCTAGACAAATGGTTGCAGACCCAATCCTCATTACATGGAGAGTAAAATGTTTGTAGCAAAGTGAAGGGGAGCACTCCCTTTCTTTGTACCTTACACACTTCTGGGCCTCATGCATTCCCTATCCTTGTACCTTACACACTTCTGGGCCTCATGAGGCTAGGGCGCCTACTGGAGACAAATCCCAGAGAGTTTTGTTTCCCAACTGACTCTGAGTTCAAGAATGAAGCACCTTGACATGAACACCGCCACTCAAAAACCCTGTAAAAACCGTCCATGCCTCGGGATGCAGAACAAACAACACAGAGACCTCTTGCAGCTGGATATTTTTCTATAAAATATATCTTTCTATCCTTCCTTTGAAGCAATTTTTAGGATTAATCAAAATAAAGGTCTTACCTTATAGTCTGAACTGGTCTTAAAGCATCACTTTCTTCTTCAAAAGAATTACACTGTTTTATTCTTAGTATATAAGGTATATATGTATGTCTACACACAGAAAACACATGCATGCACACATATACACACACACCACTTATAGAAATTATAGAAAATATAGAAAACCATCCACCTACAATCCTATCTCCGTAAGGCAACCACTGTTAACATTTAAAATTGCTGTTAACTTCCAAAATATTTTATTTACACACATTTAAATATATGTGTATACATGTATATACACATACATGTGTAAAAATACTTTTTATAAGCACTTTTCCTCTTAATTTTGAATATTTTCCATATAAATACATAATCTGTGTCAGTATGTTTATTAGTTAGCCCAGTACCTCACATATGGATATACCATGATCCAATTACCCAAATCCTGTTATTAGAACTGCAGGTATATCTAATGTGTGACTAACAAGAAGTCGCAATGAAAAGTCCTGTACACACTGCTTCTGAGTACATCGGCAGGAATGAAACTGCTGGACTAGGGCTGCAGGTCACCAAGCCTTTTGCTCTGCCTGCAGAGAGCCTGTGCGAATCCACACTCTCAGCAGACAGAAGTCGCAGGGCCCTTTTCCTACATGCTGGCAATATCAACACTGTCCCCTTTTAAAATATTTGACAAAAGCTGCAAACAGTAACATTTTAACTTCCTTTTCTTTATTAAAAATGTTACTATTTTCAAATAGTTCACTGGCCATATATACTTCTTTGTTTGAGTTGTCTATTTTTGTTCTTTATCCATTTGCCGATTTTTAGATCTACATCTTCAGTAGAATGTAGCAAAAAAATTCCTACATTACATATATATTAAAATTGTGGTTTTTGTGCCATTCAGTAGTTTTAAACATTTGTAAAGTCAAATTATCACTACATTAGCACATTTCTTATGTCTTCAATATCTTATAGGAAAATCTCCCCTCCTATACAAACTTTAGGAAAAGACAATTTTTTGAACATCTTTAATGTGATAATAAAATCCATCCAAATCAAATTTCATAAACAAAAGAAAGCATTTTTTAATGCTATCATCCTACATTTTACAAATAAAATGAAATACTTATGCATGTTTGTAAAATGTGTTTTTACAAAGATCTGGGAGTATATTTTTTGCTAAGATAAAGTGGCTTTTCCTGAGGAATAAGAGTGGGAAAGACAATATGGAGTTTTACTTTCAGTTTCATATGTTCCTATATTAATTAATATATTTTATCAATGAAAAAACGATCCCAATCCAAATATACGGACAGGTACTATAAATTCATTATATTTTTCTTTTTTTTAATATGGAACACTTCACGAATTTGCATGTCATCCTTGTGCAGGGGCCATGATAATCTTCTCCATATCACTCCAATTTTAATATACATACTGCTGAAACGAGCACTACATTTTTCCCTAATATAGTTAGTTTCTGTTTTTCCTTCTAAATCCTTTTGAGATTAATTTCTCATATGTTAGTCAGTTGGCCTAATATGATTTAGTAAATGATCCATTTCTCACTAATTTATAATATACTAGAGGCCCAGTGCACGAAATTCGTGCATGGGGAGGAGGGGTGTCCCTCAGCCCAGCCTGCACCCTCTCCAATCTGGGACCCCTCAAGGAATGTCTGACTGCCCATTTAGGCCCGATCCTGGTGGGATGAGATCAGGCCTAAACAGGCAGTCAGACATCTCTCTCACAATCCAGGACTGCTGGGTCCCAACTGCTCGCCTGCCTGCCTGCCTGATTGCCCCTAACAGCTTCTGCCTGCCACCCTGATCACCCCCTAACCACTCCCCTGCCAGCCTGATCAACGCCTAACTGCTCCCCTGCCGGCCCAATTGCCCCTAACTGCCCTTCCCTGCTGGCCCGGTCACCCCTAGCTGTCCTCCCTTGGCAGCCTGGTCACCCCCACCTGCCTTCCCCTGCAGGCCTGGTCCCCCTCAACTGCCCTCCCCTGCTGGCCCAGTCACCCCTAACTTCCCTCCCTTACCAGCCTGGTCGCCCATAACTACCCTCTCCTACCGGCCCAATTGACCCAAACTGCCCTCCCCTGCAGGCCTGATCGCCCCCAACTGCCCTCCCTTTCAGGCCTGGTCCCTCCTGTTACCCTCCCCTGCTGGCCTGATCGTCCACAACCACCCTCCCCTGCTGGCCATCTTGTGTCCACATGGGGACAACCATCTTTGACCACATGGGGGCGACCATCTTGTGTGTTGCAGTGATGGTCAATTTGCATATTACTCTTTTATTATATAGGATATTCTCCCAAATACATAATTTTTTGTTGTTGTTAATCCTCACCCGAGGATATTTCTCCATTGATTTTTATTTTATTTTATTTATTTTTAAAATATATATATTTTATTGATTTTTTACAGAGAGGAAGGGAGAGGGATAGAGAGCCAGAAACATCGATGAGAGAGAAACATCAATCAGCTGCCTCATGCACGCCCCCCACTGGGGATGTGCCCGCAACCAAGGTACATGCCCTTGACCGGAATCGAACCCGGGACCCTTGAGTCCGCAGGCCGATGCTCTATCCACTGAGCCAAACCGGTTCTGGCTTCATTGATTTTTAGAGAGTAGAAGGGAGAGGAGAGACAGAGAGAGAGGGAAACATTGATGTGAGAAAGATACATCGATTGGTCGCCTCCCAAACAAACCCCGACCAGGGCAGGAGATCAAGCTTGCAACCAAATGTATGTGCCCTTGATTGGAATCGAACCCACAACTCTTCAATCCTCGGGCCAACACTCTATCCACTGAGCCAAACCAGCTAAGGCTACTAAATATATAATTCTTATGTACATATGAGTCCCCTCCCCAACTACCAGACACTTCCACTGAACTACCTGTTATAACATAGGTAGCTTCATTTGAACATCTGTTAGGGCAAGACCCCAGCACTACACCCTTTCAAAATTTTTCTTGGTTAAGTTCAAGCAATTATTCTTTCAGATTACTTTTTAGGTTCAAACTGAACTTAATTGTGAGCTTTTTGCTGGAATGCTACCAAACACTATCTGATTTGAAAATAACTGGCATTTTTTTCAATATTGATTCTTCTAACTCAGGTACATAACATATTAATTTCATGTTCATAAAAAAATGTTTGTGTGGCATATTGAAATTTATTGCTAGGCATTATCTACCAGTATATATACAATATATATATATATTGATGCTATTACGAATGGGATGTTGTAAACATTTTTCAATGGTCAATACTAATATATGACATATATGAGGATACTGATATACAAAAATTCATCAGCTTCCTCCTTTATTAATGCTTAGAATTTATCAGTTGATACCTTTGACGTTTCTAGATTTTTAAAAAACTATATTCCAAATAATAATCCTTTCTCCTTCCTTTCTAATGTCCCTGCCCTCCGGAAACTCACAGCCTGAATTACAGGCCCAGATACTAACCACTATAAATAACTAACTAAATACAAGTGAAGCCATACTGAGCAACCAACAACTCCAAGCCACAAGTGCTGTTCCAGGTAGGACCTAGAGGCACCTATGAACAGGCCAAAGTCACTTCTCACAAATGGGTTCTGTTCAGGCCAAAGCACAAGGAAGCATTGGTGCTTCATGACTGGGATGATTTGTCCCTGACATTCAGGGAGACATTCTTTATCATATTAAGATGATATTAAACTATCCCCAGTTTACCAGGAGCTAACAAATGCCCTTTAGGCTTCTATGATGAGGATCACTGCTTTTGAAATCAATGTCTGTGGTAAATTTCCAGTTTTAACCAAAAATCCTATTTAACCATGGTGCATCTCAATATTGCTGGATTGTATTCATTCAGATATCCTATATAATAAAAGGCTAATATGCAAATCGACCGAATGGCGGAATAACCAGTCGCTATGACACGTACTGACCACCAGGGGGCAAACGCTCAATGCCGGGCTCACGGCTGGCGAGTGCAGCAGCCATGGCGGGAACCTCTCCCACCTCTGTGGCAGCACTAAGGATATCCTACTGCCAGCCTAAGCTGTCAGTCAGACATCCCCCAAGGGCTCCCGGACTGTGAGAGGGTGCAGGCTGGGCTGAGGGACCCCCAAGTGCACAATTTCATGCACCGGGCCTCTAGTATTGAATAATTTTCCATTTATACTTATGAGTTTTTCATTTTCTTCTTTCATGTGTGCACCTGATATCAGGATTATGTGAGCTCCATAAAATGAACTGAGAATTCCATTCTTTTCTGCTTCATTACAGCAGTAAGACTTTGTGCATATCAGCAGTAACAGGCCATTTGTCAACATTTCCCGTCTCTTTCATGATTGCTATGTGAGTCCCTACATGTGAGGGGCAATAGTTAACTCAGCTTTTAGATGCCTAGACTCTCAGTAACCCTAACCAGACAGTGATTCCCAAACTTTATGGCACATGAAAAATCACCAGGCCAGTTTTTAAAAGTCACGATCCCAGGTCAGATCCCTGAGGGATTAAGTAAGAGTCTGCAGATAGCAGCCAGGTAGCAGTATTTTTTTTTAAGATCCCCAGGTGATTCTAATGTGAAGCAAAATTTGATGATCACTGAACTAGACAGAACTTTAAAAAATTTTTTGCAACTATTTCAGATTCAAAAGCAATCACTTACCTGATCTACATCACATGCAAGTTGAAGTAGCACAGGAAAAGTTCGCTTATAGAGTTGGTACATAGGTGGGGAACCCTGACCACCTTCAGGTATTTGAGTGGCTTTGCCCAACATAAACATAACCATGCTATGTAAAAGTTCACAAGCTGCAACCTAAAATAGGCCAGGAGTTCAAAAAAGTTTAACTTTTCATGTTAACAAGAGAAGAATATTTATAAATGATACTCAATTTAGAAAAAAACTATCATGCCCAAATTATAAGTTAGCTGGAAGAAGCACTTCTTACTGTATAAAATTAATGCTTTTCTGTTCACTTTGATCTTTAACCAAGAGTTAAGAATTGAAATTTAAAAACTTTAGGCAATGGGACTAATTCATTTATAAGAAACATACTTCAATGCTGCCATATTGTGGAACTTTGCTTCATTTGTTAGCACATTTTCAATTATCACTACTACAGTGAATATCTGAAGCATTCTGAAAACGAACAAGTTACTAGAAAAACTTGGGATTATATGTTTCTAATCTCCCAGCTTGAGAAGATGATCGAGCACATGAAAAATCGCTGTTAAATGCCCTTTGTACTATATTTTCTAATATAAAGTTTCTGGTATATTAATGTTTTGCCAGGTTATTATCTATTAAGATGATTTATGTTTAGCTTTCATTTATCAATGATATCTTCTGATAATTAAATCATTTTTCTAATTATTATATTACAGAAAACATAAAATTAATAATATTAAAATGGCTGAAATATATTATCTATTCCCTAAAAAATATATGTCTTAAAACCAATAGACTCTAAATAATAGTGAAATGAAAAATAAAAGTACTTTAGTTTGTCTGTCACTGGCTGAAAGAGCTAGTTCCGTAACCCGAGGCAGAAATATATCCAGATAAATGACAGGCTTCATATCCATAAATGGTACTGAAAAACTGAGTCTTTTTTCTCTATCCCATGCTACATATTTCTTCATCATTTCATCTGAGGATGCAGCTGTTAAAAAATATTAAGAAGAGCGTTCTTTTTTTCATTCAAAGCATTCTCATACTAACTGCTTACAATTCATTAGTGAAACCAGAGTATTTTGTTATACTTTTAAGTTAAGCACTTTATTCATTATTCCTCTTTTACTTCACACATGTAACTACAACATTAGAAATCACTGATATACTATTTTTGAATTTAATTTAAAGTAATATTATTTTTAAATAAGTCTAATAATCTGGGGTGTTGAATTTTCACTTTCAGCAAAGACTTAAGGTAATCTGTGGAAAAATCACAAGTAAATAATAGTCTTATTAAAAATCTCTTTAAAACACTTATTTTCCCAATATAGGCTATTTTTTCCTAAATAACCAAAAGTCACTAGTATATTTAATATAAAATTTCAAATGTAAAAATAGATGAATTTTTGCTACACGAAATGTTAATTTTCATTAAAAACACTCTAAAAATATCCAAAATTAAGAATATCATGTTTAAAAAATATTGAATTCCTGAAACACTTAATATAAAAAAGAATGTCAAATTAGATTGTTTCAAAATGAAAAATATGTTTAATAACCAAACTAGAACATTTTCCCTGTTACTGTAAAAAAAAATTATTCAGATTGCATGGTACAATCAAAGCACTTCATTAGGCAATTATTCTTTGTAATCTTATTTGAAAATATGTAAATCACATATAGGATAAATATGAGAATATACCATGATCTGTATACATCTAAATTAAAGGACAAATACATCTCTAGAGGTTAATTTATTTTAATTAAAAGTTCATTTACCTATTACAAGATTTTTGCTTACTTGTCCTCCTAGAGTGCCAAGCATTTGTACTACTCTAATCCTTACTTCTTCTAAGGACAGTGCTTCATTCTGCAATGGAACAATCGCATTACATGTGATGATAACTGAGTTAAAAATTAAAAAGATTTATGAGAGGAAAGAAAAACAATTCTACAACTCTCTTTATTGTTCATGTTTCCCAGTGGTCCACTGTATCCTACACAGTACTACTGTTAATTTTATTGCAAATTCATGAAAAGAAGAAACATCCCTTCTAAATATTCCAGTTACATGTCCATTTCCTAGGCCAGCGATTCCAAAGTTTCAGCAGAACCTGTCACACCCTTAAAAGCTACTAAGGATTCCCCAAAGAGCTATAACGTTAGTCATATTTGTCAATATTTATCATATTAGAAGTTAAATCTTAGAAATTATTTATTTATTTATTTATTTATTTTTTAAATATATTTTATTGATTTCTCACAGAGAGGAAGGGAGAGGGATAGAGAGTTAGAAACATCGATCAGCTGCCTCCTGCACATCTCCCACCGGGGATGTGTCCGCAACCCAGGCACATGCCCCCGACCGGAATCGAACCTGGGACCCTTCAGTCTGCAGGCCGACGCTCCATCCACTGAGCCAAACCGGTCTCGGCCCTTAGAAATTATTTAAATAATTATTTTATTTTAAAAAACTAAACCCATTACATGTTAACAAATGACATGTTTTTAGAAAAAGTAACTATACAGGATGGGCAAAATAGGTGCACAGTTGTGAGTATGCAAAACAGTTTGTTCTTGTATTATTATGTATTAATTATTGTATTATTTTCCATATAAACAACTGTAAACCTACTTTTGCCCCACCCTGTATTTTCCAAATAAACAAACAAAAACCTTAGGAAGCGGCACTGTTTCACATTTGTGCAAATTATTTTCTGGCTTGCTAGAAGACAGCTCTTATGACATGTTAGGGCTACAGTTGGAAGCTATAGAAGGAGGGAGTAGTATTTTGTTGTTCCTTTCAGATAGCTATGATTATTCTTTGATAGTACACCAACACTAACAAGTGCTAGTTCCTTAAAGATTAGTTAAAATGAGGAACCAGAAACTTTATCAATAAATTTTATGCACTCTATTACATTAAAATCCATTGGTTTATCTTGCACTTTGAGTGGATTTTTTACCCTTGCATGATTTGGTAACATAATATATTGTTCATCTGAAGTTACTGGTTCACTGGGATATTGATATCTACCAAATATTGAAACATTTGATTATATATGAAAAAAATCACTTGTTAATATTACCACAAATGTCATCAGAACATTGCCAGGAGCGCTTCCTTTTGTTGTTGTTGTTGCCAGTACTACAGATGCCCCCAAATTTTGCCCTTCATCAAACCCCTCCCCAGGCCTTCCCCACACTATTGTCTGTGTCCATGGGTTATATATATATATGCATACATGTTCTTGGGTTAATCTCTCCCTGTCCCCTGCATCACCCTCCCCACTGAGGTCTGTTATTCTATCCCATACATCCATGCCTCTGGACCTGTTTTGTTCATCAGTTTATTTTGTTCAGTAGATTCCACATATAAGCGAGATCTTGTGATGTTTGTCTTTCTCTAACTGGCTCATTTCACTTAGCATAATAGTCTCAAGGTCCATCCATGCTGTCACATTCCATTGTGTAAATGTAGCACAGCTTTTTTATCTACTCATCTACCGATGGGCACTTGGGCTGTTTTCGAATATTAGCTATTGTAAATAATGCTGTTATGAACATAAGGGTGCATATATTTTTTCTGATTGGTGTCTTGGAATTCTTAGGATATATTCTCAGAAGTGGGATCGCTGGGTCAAACGGCAGTTCCGTTTTTTAATTTTTTGAGGAAACTCCATACTGTTTTCCACAGTGGCTGCACCAGTCTGCACTCCCACCAGCAGTGTACTAGGGTTCCCTGTTCTCCGTATCCCTGTCAGCACTACTGCTTGTTGATGTATTGATGGTAGCTATTCTGGCAGGTGTGAGGTGATATCTCATTGTAGTTTTAATTTGCTGATCTATCTGATGATTAGTGACTTTGAGCATTTTTGCATATGTCTTTTTGGCCATCTGTACTCTTTGGAGAAATGTCTATTCAGGTCCTTTGCCCTTTATTTAATTGGATTGAGAAAAATCCTTTAAGTATTGAAGAGCTGTCAAGTTCATGGTGATGGTTGTAAGTTTTCCAAAATTTTAACTTTCTTCTTTTTTAAATATATTTTTCTTGATTTTGGAGAGGGAGGGAGAGGGAGAACGAGATAGAAATATCAGTGATGAGAGAGAATCATTGATTGGCTGCCTCCTGCATGCCCCACACTGGGGATGGATACAGCAACCCAGGCATGTGCCCCGCAGGAATTGAACCATGACCTCCTGGTTCATAGGTCGACACTCAACCACTGAGCTACATCAACTGGTATGTCTGTCATTCGTTCTTTCAAATAAATATGGTGTTCTTGAAAAAAAGTGGCTACATTAGTTCAAAGCTCAAAGAAAGCATCACACAAGTGCTTTTCCTAAAGACAACTGTCACACTTCACTATGCAGCAGATTGCTTTAGGCAGACTCCCTGTTTCATCACACAGAATATTTAAAAAATGTATACTCAAGGGTCAAAACTTAATAAAGTGCTAAGGAACCAATAGTGTTACCCATCATTACACCACAGTGAAAACATCAAGTAACAGTAGTGTGGCCTAGCAATGAAATCACCTGGGGTGCTAGGGAGCAGAGATTGTGTATCTACAAAGAGATTTTATTTGCAAAACTGGAGATAAGCTCAAATACTTTCATCTTGTTTTATCAATATGTAATCAAATAATTTTTAAAAATTAGACAACCATTTCTAAGATCATTCAAGTCTCTCAATCAAAAGCTATCAAAAATAATAAGGTAGGAGGAGTTTACCCTGGAGTATGCATTATCAATTCTAGACAGTAATATTTTTCAAAATTTTATACTACTAAGCAACAATAATCAAAAAAACATTATATTGACAGAAAAACAGACACACAGACCAATGGAACAGAATTGAGAGCCCAGACATAAATCACATGTATATGGGCAAATAACTGTTTATCAAATAAATAAACTAGAGAGAGAAGGAGGAAAAGGGAGGGGAGAGAGAGAGATTATTCCATTTATTTATGCATTCATTGGCTAACTCTTACATGAGACCTGACCGAGCATCAAACCCACAACGTTGGTGTATAGGGACGACGCTCTAACCAACTAAGCTATCCAGCCAGAGCCTGGACAAATAATTTTGGGCAAAGGAGCCAAAACATGCAATGAAGAAAAGAAAGACTCTTCAGTAAATGGTGCTGGAAAAATGGAAAAGCCACGTGAAAAAGAATAAAACTAGACTGCTATCACCATACACAAAAATTAACTCAAAATGTATCAAAGATCTAATTATAAGACCTGAAACGATAAAAAACATAGAAGAAAACATAGATAGTAAAGTTATGGATCTTGGTCTTAAAGAGGGTTTTATGAACTTGCCATCAAAGGCCAGGAAAATAAAGGCAAAAGTAAATGAATGAGACTACATCAAACTAAAAAGCAGAAAAACCATCAACAAAACAAAAAGGGAACCAACCAAATGAGAGAAGATATTTGCAAACAATACCTCTGGTAAGGGGTTAATATCCAAAATATATAAACAACTCAACAATAAAAAACAAGAAATCCAATTAAAAAATGGGCAGAGGAGAAGAGTCACTTCTCTCAAGACATACACTGGCCAACAGACATGTGGAAAGATCCTCACCCTCACTAGCTATTAGGGAAATGCAAATCAAAACTACCATGAGAGCCCAGCCAGTGTTGCTCAGTGCTGGAGCATCAACCAATGAACCAAGAAGTTGCTTGTTCGTATCCCAGTCAGGGCACATGCCCGGGCTATCGGCTCAATTCCCAGTATGGGGTGTTGCAAGAGGCAGCCAATCAATGTTTCTCATCAATGTTTCTATATCTCCATCCCTCTCCCTTCCTCTCTCTTTCAAATTAATAAAAACACATTTTAAAAAAATACTACCATGAGATACCACCTCACACCTGTTACAATGGCTATCATCAACAAAACAAGTAATAACAAGTGTTGGAGAGACTGTAGGGAACAAGGAATCCCTATATTGATGATGGGGATATACTAGTAAACTGATACAGCCACTATTGAAAACAGTATAGAACAGAGGTTGCCAACAGGTGGTCCGTGAGGTCCAAAAGGCTGGCGACCGCTAGTATAGAGGTTCCTCAAAAAAGTATGGAGTTACCATATGACTGGGTGTCTACCTGAAAAACTTGAAAACATTCATTCATAAAGATACATGCACCCCTATGTTCATTGCAGCATTATTCACGGTGGCCAGGATGTGTAAACAACCAAAATGTCCTTCAATAACTGACTGGATAAAGAAGATGTGGTATGCACATACAATAAATAATCTTCAGCCGTAGAAAACGTGAAATACTGCCATCTGCAACAACATGGATGGACCTTGAGAATATCATGCTAAGTGAAATAAGTCAGACAGAAAAAGTCAAGAACCATATGATTTCACTCATATGAAGGATATAAAATTGAAAACAACAAATAAACAAATACGACCAATAGACAAACAAAAACTCATAGATAACAGGCAACAGTATGGTGGTTACCAGAGGGAAATGGAATGGAAGGAAGGTAGCAAAGGATAAAGAGGGTCAAATATATGGTGATGAAAAGAGAGTTCACTTTGAGTGGTAAACACACAATGCAAAATACAGATGATGTATTATAGAATTCTATACCGGAAACACATATGATTTTATTAACCCATGTCACCACAATAAATTTAATTTTAAAATATTTTCTAAGTTTTCCAAATTTTAATTTTCACTTTATACCTATATACTAATCCAATTTTCTCTATTTACATCATTTTTTCCAATTATATTACAAGCCACATCTGAAAAATGCTATCAATAAATTAACATGATAAAAAAATACTGACATGACTTGAACTTCACAACATTATATACTTAACACATTGCAGACAGATCATGAGAATTCTTGTGTTTTCTGTTCTAAAGTGTGTGGCCAATCACAAAAATTCTTTAAAAAGATATTAGCTTGTAAGAACATGTAATAAATAACTTCAAAATGCAATGGGTATTTAATTTTAAAGCGTACCTCTAACATTTATGTAAAATGTTTTTTGTACTCGTTCAATAGAACTTATCTGGCCACTGAGTAAAGCTAGCAATAAAACTACTGGTCCACAATGTGTTAAGATCCAATCAGCAAATAAATCAATCGTTCATAATATCAGTATTCCCACTGTTTACTGATTTTGAACTAATTACTTTTTATTATCCACTAACTATACTTAAAGATGGAGACAAGCAGGAAAACAAGATCAAGACAGTAAACTAAATAATTTAGCTACATTTTTATTGCTAAAAATATATTGAGATTATTTCTATGCCGTATTCTAATTTATATATAACACTAAGATTTTAAATAAAGATTTTTACTTTTCAGAAGCATTGGAATCTGATCTTTGCATTATTTAAGGTAAAGAAAATACAAAGGATTTCTTACTGATAAGATGTTCTTTGTGTTTTTCAGATGCTTCAACACAACTTTATTAAATCCTTTCTGGGCAGCCCGAGAAAGTGCTGACACTTCCCAGTTATTCTTGTTCTCACCTATCAACAGAAAACAAAAATGAATTTTAAATAGCAATCATTCATTGACTTGATTAATATTAGGGTGAACATACTATATTACCAAATCGAGACATTAAAATCCTAATTTTAAATATGATTAAAAATTACTGCCGAACCGGTTTGGCTCAGTGGATAGAGCGTCGGCCTGTGGACTGAAAGGTCCCAGGTTCGATTTCGGTCAAGGGCATGTACCTGGGTTGCGGGCACATCCCCAGTGGGAGATGTGCAGAAGGCAGCTGATCGATGTTTCTCTCTCATCAATGTTTCTAACTCTCTATCTCTCTCCCTTCCTCTCTGTAAAAAATCAATAAAATATATTATAAAAAAAAACGTGTTTCTCTACATAACCACATAACTATCCAATTAAGGCCACAGTCCTTGAGACATTGCCCATATTTAATCCTTAGCCCCATTCAGGTTCTAGCATTGATCCCAAGTTCAGAACCATATTACATTTTGTTGTTTGCTTCTTTAGGATCTTTTAAACTGAAACAGCTCTTCAGTCTTTCCTTGCATTTAACGATTTAAACATTTTTAAAATTATATGCCAGTAATTTTGTACACTGTCCCTCTATTTGAGTTTTCTAATGTATTCTCAGGACTAGATTCAGGTTATAGAAACCAGCCATAACATCCTACTAATTCCTTTAATTAGCTATTGAGTTAAATAAAATCTTTGATATGTGTTCATTTATATCAGCACAGTCATAATTGCATAGCTATAAAGTTATCTTTCACTGGTTCTGGAGAAGCCTAGATTTGCTGACAGAGCCAGGTAAACTGCATTGCTGAAGGATACACACCTCACAGATTTAACCCCAGCCTATCTTCTTGGCTCCTAGAAATGAATCCCAAATGACAATAGAACCTTGCCCAGCTTTCTGCTAACCTAGTTCCTGCCTTTACATGATTTCATGCTTTTGGTTTGCTTATGCCCAATAAGCTGGTTCCCACGGATGGGAGTAATGTCTGAGAATTTGGGTTTATGGTCTACTGACCATTTGGTAAACTTCTGTGGATAGATTTTAGAGATTTCTTCTCTATTGGGCCAGAGATGAAAAAGAGCATTTGTTTTTCAGTGTCTTTTTATTATTATTATTTTGTAGCTCAAATTAGTTAATTTTGTACACTGGGAAAAACAACTCTTTAATATTTGAACTGCTCAGTGTTTTGTTGGTGTCTTGTGTCTTTTGAGCTATGATCCAAATTGCAGAATTAAAGCTATAAGCTCTCCATTTGCCTGTGTTTCTATTAGCCTGATTTGAGAAAGGCTTTTACTTCATTCCTTATGTGTATAATGTTCTCCTATATTTGGAGGGTATTGATACATTAGATTATAAAGTCTCTTAAATTTAAAATCTGTTCTGACTTATTTTTACAAATTAATAAATTTACATAAAGTGAATCTTCCTACATTTTTCTGAAAATAAGGACACTGTGCTTATAATGTTGTAAATGAGCCAGAGTTTTTAAAAAATCTTACAGAAACTAGCTCCAAAGCATTTTAGGAATCCATGTTCACATAATTTAGGTACATCTTTGGTACATGAGGCAAGTTTAAAAATCTGCGTTTAAAAAAACAAATATATTCTTTCTACCACAATTCAGCATAATACAGTATACATTTTATTCTACTTGAGTCTTTTTTTGCTATACTAATTCAGGCTTACTACGCCAGGAAGTTAACATACTTCTCATAAGCTTCTATTGTGGTATAAAACGTATTAACGTAAGATGAATTCTTGTAACTATTTTAAGTATACAATTAAATGGCATTGACAACAGTCACAATGTTGTGCTCACCATTATCCATCTCCAGAATTTCTCATCATCACAAACAGTCCTACATAAGTTTTAAGTTTATGAAAAGTGTTATAAGTTTATGTTCAAATAAACTGAATCTTTATTTGGGCAAATTTTTTATTTCCCCAGTAATTATGTTTTACAGCATTTCAGCTAAAAGACAATTTCTAAGATTTGCAGGTAACTTGAAAACTGGACTGAATGAGTTAATTAATGGGTAATCTATACCAGTGATGGCGAACCAATGACACATGTGTCAGAGGTGACACGCGAACTCATTTTTTTGGTTGATTTTTCTTTGTTAAATGGCATTTAAATATATAAAATAAATATCAAAAATATGTCTTTGTTTTACTATGGTTGCAAATATCAAAAAAATTTCTGTATGTGACACGGCACCAGAGTTAAGTTAGGGTTTTTCAAAATGCTGACACACTGAGCTCAAAAGGTTTGCCATCACTGATCTATACTAATACAAGAGTAATATGCTAATTAGACCGGATAAACCGGACGTCTTCCAGATGTCCTTCCGGACAAAACCATGGTGGGGGGGGCCGAGGCAGAGGCGGTTAGGGGAGATCAGGTCAGCAGGGGAGAGCAGTTAGGGGCGATCAGGACAGCAGGGGAGAGCAGTTAGGGGCAATCAGGACAGCAGGGGAGAGCAGTTAGGAGCGATCAGGCTGGCAGGCAGAGGCAGTTAGGGGTGATCAGGCAGGCAGGCAGAGGCAGTTAGAGGCAATCAGGCTGGCAGGCAGAGAGGTTAGGGGCAATCAGGCAGACGGGGAGAACAGTGAGGGATAATCAGTCAGGCAGGCAGAGAAGTTAGGGGCAATCAGGCAGGCAGGCAGAGAGGTTAGGGGCAATTAGGCAGGCAGGCAGAGAAGTTAGGGGCGATCAGGTTAGGGGCAATCAGGCAGGCAGGCAGGCAGGCAGAGGCAGTTAGAGGTGATCAGGCCGGCAGGAGAGAGCAGTTAGGGGCAATCAGGCTGGCAGGCAGAGTTTAGGGGCAATCAGGCAGGCAGGCAGAGAGGTTAGGGGCAATCAGGCAGACAGAGGAGCAGTTAGGGGCAATCAGGCAGGCAGGCAGAGTGGTTACAGATGATTAGGCAGGCAAGCAGAGGTGTTTAGGGGCGATCAGGCAGACAGAGGAGCAGTTAGGGGCGATCAGGCAGGCAGGCAGAGTGGTTGGGGTGATCAGGCAGGCAGGCAGGTGAGCAGTTAGGAGCCAGCGGTCCTGGATTGCAAGAGGGATATCCGACTGCCGGTTGAGGCCCGGATTGGAGAGGGTGCAGGCTGGGCTGAGGGGACCCCCCCCCCCCATGCACAAATTTCGTGCACCAAGCCTATAGTCTATAACAGTGATTCCCAAAGTGGGCGCTACCGCCCCCTGGTGGGCGCTGCAGCGATCCAGGGGGGCGGTGATGGCCACAGGTGCATTTGTTTTAACTTTTTTTGTACTACCTTTCTATTCTGAGTTCAATAAATAGTTTCATAATTTCAAACTTCAATGTTTCTAATTTACACCTTTCTTTACTATATTTTACGAAAAAGGCAGAAACATTAATACATATATCTTTCTGTTTAATTGCTATTAAAATTTAAAAAGAATTAATTTCCAGGGGGCGCTGCGTAATATTTTTTCTGGAAAGGGGGCAGTAGGCCAAATAAGTCTGGGAACCTTTGGTCTATAATAAAAGCATAATATGCTAATTAGACCAGACAGCCAAACAACCTTCCCGATGTCCTTCTGAACGACCTTCCAGACGAAGCTGCAGCTGTAAGGACCGAGGCAAGATGCTGCAGCTGCAAGGGCTGAGGCAAGCCGCGTAGGCTGTGAGGGCCAAGCCCCTTGCACGAATTTCGTGCATCAGGCCTCTGGTTTTTTATAAGGCAGTGAACCAAAAGCTATAAGGAGTTCAAGGTATTTATGATAAGTTCTTGCCCTTGAAGATGTTATAAAGCTTAGCAGAATATAAGTAAATAAAATGAACAATAAGTCTAATGCCTCAGTTATATTTCCCATGTCCCAATTATACTGAAATGAATTGGAGAGATTACAAAAATACCAATCAAACATATTTTGAATACGTTGGGTTCATATTTCAGAAACTGCAAAACTACAAATAGTAGTCCTATTATAATTATTACATTGCCCTCTTAGTTGATACACATAATTCTTTTAAACCTTACCTGATAAGGCTGAAGTTTTCAAATACCCATCAAGACTAGGGAGGATGTCCTTATAATAGGGCTGAATTACTTGTTTACTGATGTGAGCCGACCATTCTTCTAGGGCACGCAAGCCTGCTTCTGCCAGTGGGGGATAGCTCAGGCCCAGTTTAAAAGCCATCTATATGTTAATACAAACATGGTAAACTGAGACGCAGTAATTTAAGATTTAAAGAAAAAAACACCACCAATTAATTATGGTTTCTAATAAATAAGCCTTTCTACAGCCAGAATGCGAGACCCTGCTAGAGGTAAGTGGGTGCATCCCAGGTTATTAGAAAACCCAGCACCACTAGTCTATATGGTTGGTGACATGCTGCAGACTTTCAACACATCCATCTATAAGGGAAGCTCAGAGAGGACAAGACAAGTGTCCCAAGTCCCAAAACTACTAAGTAGCAGAAGTAGAACTTAAACCAGGGTGTCTGATTAGCAAGCATCTACTGTGACTGCTATGAAAAGACCTTCATATTTCAGAAATTGCATATTTCAGATATTTCCATGTTTTCTAGGAATTCATGTATATATGAAATTGATTTTCTCAAGACAATGCATTTACCTGTAATGCAGGAACGTAGGCTCTAACATCAAGTTCAATGATGTCATGTGGCAGGGATAGAATAAAGGTCAAACAGGAGGCCAAAAGTTCATCTTTGTATTGCTTCATTTTAACTGATACCTAAAAAAGAAAGAAGAGAAAAACCTCAGAGGGAAGACAGAGGAGAGTGGGTGGAAAGAGATTAACCAATGAACTTGTAATCATATATGCATAACCCATGGACACAGAGAATGGGGCTATGCATATATGGGTCTGGGGAGGTGGGGGGTGGGAGAGGGCTGGAGGAAGTTAATGGGGGGAAAAGGAGAAGCTATGTAATACTTTCAACAATAAAGAGTTTTTTAAAAAATCTGAATAGCGCCTATGCTTTGAAATCAACTAAAAAGTAGTTACCTATTCTCAAATATGAAAAATGATAATGCAGCCTTTATTTGACATGGCCATGTTCATTTTCAAATAAAGACTGACCTCTAGGAAAAGTTTATTTGAAGTAATTAAATCCCATTATATGGAAAAGCTAAAGAACCTATTAATTTTGAGTTTCCATCACACAAATTATTTTAAGAAAACTCAAGGGACTTTTGAAGCATAATGGTTTGCCCTGTTAGTGTTTCTTAATCCTTTAATCTGGATCTGGATAAAACAAACCAGTTTTTAAGTAATTAGATCATTTATGAACACAAACATTTTTTTAACATACATTCATTTTTTAAAAGCCCATTTTTTAAAAACCCACTGGATAAATCATTTTAAAATTACCTCTTTACCAAATTTTGCAAATAAAGCGAAGCAAGAATACTTTTCTGGGTTCTCAGGTGACTGTTTCTGACTCTTAGGACCAACTCCCTGTTGAATAAAATAGTAAATTAGTACAGTGACAAATAACCAGATATTTCTGTGTCCTAAGCCCAGTAATCCCCCTCCTTTCTTCTGAGAGGTGAACTCATACTCATTTGCCAAGGTTTCATGCAGATGAGCAGGCAGAGGCCAGTGAGAAACGGCATGCATGGGAGGTGGATGGCTGGTCAAGAGCCACAGGCTTAGCTAAGTCCTCTCCCCTCCCCCCATCTTCCAATACATACACTTATGAGCAATGAGACCTGCTCATCCTATAATTAACCAGTCAGAATACTCATGAGTGACGTAAGCCTTAGGTGCACTAATCCAATTATGCTCGAACTTCACTAACCACTTGAGTGGCCACCTGAGTGGCCTGTTAGCACAAACTGCTGAGCGCTGCCCCGAGAGCTTCCCATAAGCCTGGAGAGGGCATGAGATGTCCCAAGTAACACTGGGCTGCTGGCGTAGGCCCGCACGTTAAGAACCTCTGTTATAGCCCAGCTGGTGTGGCTTGGAGGTTGAGCGTTGACCCATGAATCTGGAGCTCGCAGTTTGATTCCAGATCAGGGCACATGCCTGGACTTTGGGCTCGATTCCCAGCCCAAGAAGTGTGCAGGAGGCAGCTGATCAATGATTCTCTCTCATCACTGATGTTCCTCTCTCTTTCCCTCTCCCTTCCTCTCTGAAATCTATAAAAATATACTAAAAAAGAAGAACCTCTGTTATGCCCTAGCCCGTGTGGCTCAATTGGTTAAGTGCCTGCCCAAAAGCTCACTAATTGATTCCCGGTCAGGGTACATGCCCAGGTTTCGGGTTCAATCCCCAGTCAGGGTGTGTGCAGGAAACAACCAATTGATGTTTCTCTCTCACATCCATGTGTTTTATTTTTCTCCCTCTCTTCATTTCTCTCTTTAAAAAACAAACAAAAAAACCCACAAAATATTAAAATAAAATTTAAAAATCTTCATAAAAAGAACCTCTGTTAATCTAACACAATTAGCCAGGTGCTTGTAAATCAGAACAGAAAATACTATTAGTTAACTTTTTTAAGTGTCATCCAATTGCCACTCACATTATCAGTTTCTAAAAATACAGATAATAAAATTAGACTTTAAAGTGCAATAAGCTACAATCTCATATTTTTATAATATTTATACAGACACATGCAATCTAAAAAAAAAACAGGCATCAATGTCCTGCAAAAACACTTACCTCAAAATATTTTATTTTCTTGGCATTACTCACAGCAATAGAAAGCAATTTGTAGAAACCACTAATGAGTGGCAACCGTATACACTGACATATTAATTCATATGCAAATGAGTATAACCAGGGCTCAAAAAATTCTACATGTTTCTCAGGAAGAATCTCTCTGTAAAAACAAATTAAAAGCTTAATGTAGAAATTTTTATCACATTATTTTTATTCCGCTTTGAAATTATACGGCACATAATTAAAAGGTCTACGATTCCATTATATAATATTTTTAGGTATATCTATAATCCTTTTTGTTTCCTACTTGAGGATCTTTTAAATATAAAGATAATAGTACATTTAAAATATTTTAACAATTCATAGAAGCAATTTAGATTTTTAAGTCTTTTGCTATTTTATTTCTTATAGCTATATAATTTTTCCTATATTATAGCCAATGACTGACAATCTTCTCTCTTAAATAATAAGAATTAAAAAAAAAAAAATACCTGCAAAATTCCACCAGGTTAATGAAAGCTGAAAAATCTTTTGGTTTAGCAGGATATAAATTAGCAGCTGGATCTGAAGTCGGGATCACCCAAACACCAGTGGGTTCATTTTCATCCTTAAAAATTGTACCAAAACAAACATTATACCAATCAATCACACATTCATTCAACATATAACTGACCAACTGACTTCACAGCCAAGGTCTGATGTTATAAGGAAGGAATGCAAAGGTGAGAAAAGTACAGATGAGTCCTCAAAGCTTACAATTTGAGAAAAATGATAGAACTCACAGAAAACACTAAATCTTTTCTTTTAAAAGGATATATGGGAAGTGGTAAAATAAAGTGATAAAAAATGATATGGATACAAAAATACAAAGGGAGCAGTATCATTTGTTAAAGGCGCTAGCAATGATGCCATGACAGAGGAAGAATTTCCAAACTTAAAGTTTATAGAAAGCATCAATAATAATGGACTTGGAAGTTTCAAACTAAGAAACAGGAATAATTAACAGTATTAAGTAATAGTAACTGACTATTAAGTTACACACTGACTTTGTGTTATAAAATTCAGGCTAAAATTATTTCATACATACACAAAGCACAAAAAGCAATAAAACACACACTGGTGTTCCCATCAACCAGCACTAAAATTTCAACATTACAAGCACTATTAAGTCAATGTGACAAATGGCCTTTTCTGTTTTATTATCCTCTGCATATCCTCCCCATTATCTCTTACCTAACTTTGCAGCATCACACATATGCATTAACTCTAACAAGCATAATCTAGTTTAAAAAAAAAAATCAGTGGGCCCACCATAGTGTTTTGTTGCTAAAACTCCTCAAGTAAGAGCAGAGCAACTCCCAGCTAGCACTCTAAAGCCATGAAAACTGGGTACAGACAACAGTCCTTTCCTGACTATGGTCTATATTCTACTATCTTAGGAACACATTTAATACTGTGCATCTGTATTGGGAGTTTCCTTAGCTATAAAGAAGAGGAATACCAGGTTTCCTTATCCTACTGCAAAGTCACCTCTGCACAAAATAGGACTTGACATTTTACTATTGCTAAGGAACAAATAATAAAAGAAGCCAAGTATATAACTTTTCACACAAAAATTCTTTTAACATTATTAAACACATAAATTACTTACTTTTGAAAAATCTAGTGATAACATTTGCTACACATTAGGCCAGTGGTCGGCAAACTCATTAGTCAACAGAGCCAAATATCAACAGTACAACGATTAAAATTTCTTTTGAGAGCCAAATTGTTTAAACTTAAACTATATAGGTAGGTACATTATTATTAACTTAAGTAGAGGCCCAGTGCACAAAAATTTATGCACGGGGGGGGGGGGGGGGGGGCGGTCCCGCAGCCCGGCCTGTGCCCTCTCGCAGTCTGGGACCCCTCGGGAGATAATGACCTGCTGGCTTAGGCCTGCTCCCAGGTGGCAGAGAGCACGCCCAATCCCTAGGTGCAGCCCCTGGTCAGGCTCAGAGCAGGGCTGATTGGGGAGTTGGGGCGCCGCCCTGTCATGCACAGAGCAGGCTGATCGGGAGGTTGCGATGCCTCCCTCAGTTACGCTCAGGGTAGGGCCGACTGGGGGGTTGGGGCACCACCCCCTGTCACACTCAAGGCAGGGTCGATGGGGAGGTTGTGGCGCCACCCCCTGTCACACACAGAGCAGGGCCGATCAGGGGGTTGGGGCGCTGCCCCTGTCACTCACAGAGCAGGGCCGATCAGGGGGTTGGGGCACTGCCCACTGTCACTCACAGAGCAGGGCCCATCAGGAGGGTTGGGGCTCCGTACCCTGTCACACACAGAGCAGGGTCAATCAGGGGGTTGGGGAGCTCCCCCCTGTCACGCACAGAGCAGGGCCCATCAGGGGGTTGAGGAGCTCCCCCCTGTCACTCACAGACTAGGGCCGATAGGGGAGTTGGGGCACCGCCCCCTGTCACACACAGAGCAAGACCGATCAGGGGGTTGGGGCGCCGCCACTGTCACACTCAGGGCAGGGCCGATGGAGAGGTTATGGCTCTACCCTGTCACACACAGAGCAGGGCCGATCAGGGGGTTGGGGCGCCGCACCCTGTCAAACACAGAGCTGCAGGGCAATCAGGGGATTGGGGAGCTCCCCCCTATCAGGCACAGAGCAGGGCTGATCAGGGGGTTGGGGCGTCTTCCCCTGTCACGAACAGAGCAGGGCAGATAGGGAGGTTGTGGCCCCGCCCCCTGTCACACACAGAGTAGGGCCGATCAGGGGGTTGGGGAGCTCCCTCCTGTCACACACAGAGCTGCAGGGCGATCAGGGGATTGGGGAGCTCCCCCCTATCAGGCACAGAGCAGGGCTGATCAGGGGCGCCTTCCCCTGTCACGAACAGAGCAGGGCAGATAGGGAGGTTGTGGCCCTGCCCCCTGTCACTCACAGAGCCGCAGGGCGATCAGGGGGTTTGGGCGCTGCCCCCTGTCACGCTGATCCCGGTGCCGGGAGCCTCGCTGCTTCGCTGATCCCGGTGCTGGGAGGCATATTACCCTTTTACTATATAGAATAGAGGCCTGGTGCATGGGTGGGGGCCGGCTGGTTTGCCCTGAAGGGTGTCCTGGATCAGGGTGGGGGTCCCCACTGGGGTGCCTGGCCAGGCTGGGTGAGGGGCTGAGGGCCGTTTTCAGGCTGGCAGGTGACTGAAGCTCCCAACTGCTCCTTTTTTTCTTTTTTCTTTTTCTTTTCTGGGCCAGCTTTAGCTCTGAGGCTGCTGAAAGCAGGTTTCTGGCCTTTACCTTCTGTATTTAATACAATGTTGCGGTCCGGCTCCCTGAAGCCCGGCTGACTGAAAGCTGGTTTCTAGGATTTTGTTTAGCTTCTATATTTGCAACATAGTTGCTTAGAGTTGCAGCTGAGAGGCCGGCAATTCAAGCGGGGAACGTTGGAGTCCGCAGTCACTGGAGCAAGCAAGCCTCCCTGTTCGCTTCAGTGCATGGCTGCCGGCCGCCATCTTGGCTGACAGTTAATTTGCATAAGGATATGCCGATTAGCCAATGGGAAGGGTAGCGGTCGTACACTAATTACCATGTTTCTCTTTTATTAGTGTAGATTAGGGTACTCCTAAGCTGGCCTTTTGCTAAAAACGGTATGTTCGCTGACGTCGACCCCTTCCAACTCTCCCATCCACACTCGTCTTGTACACTTGTTTTGTCTATCAGATAGAAAACTGTGGCTCGCGAGCCACATGCGGCTCTGTGGCCCCTTGAGTGTGACTCTTCCACAAAATACCGACTTCTGCACGTGGGCCACGAAGTTTCAATCGCACTGTACGTGCGCACTGTATGTGGTATTTTGTGGAAGAGCCACACTCAAGGGGCCAAAGAGCCGTATGTGGCTCGCAAGCCGCAGTTTGCCGACCACTGCATTAGGCTATTACAAAAGTATCAACAATATATATTAATGTGGAAGAAACCAATTTTCTACACACTCTACAAATGTGCTAGACCTACAAAGAGAGTTGGTATAAAAACGATGCGAAATTTTTAGTGACAAAAATTCTAACCTCTTGTTCTCCAACATTCTGTTTTTTTAGTGTAAGATCCAATTTGTCAACAATCTTCAAAACAGATTTTACAAATTCATCATATAGCAAGCGATTCAGTCTTTGAAGGGAGGAATTCACAAAGAAAAATGCTTCATCTGCTAAAACAGAATCCTTTAAAAAAATCATAAACAAAATTTTGTCCCTAAAAGTATCAAAATTAGTATTAAATATGCATTAAAATATATACAGATGTACATGCATATTTAGGTATTATAAAAATGCTGTATGAACTGTAACAGACTTATCTGGAAGTTTACAAGCTCAAATTGTAGACACCTTCCTAAATTATTAGGACAATATCATTTTGGTCAGATAATATTATTATCCAGTCATGTAGCAAATACTAGGTACATAGTAATAAATAAGAAGATTCAGGCCAATCCTTATCAAAGCATTTCCCCCAATTAATTTGTGTGTTTGTGTGTATACACTTGCATACCATACAATTTGTGTGTTTGTGTGTATACACACATACCATATGCACATACACACATACATGTATCTAGATCAGGGGTCCTCAAACTACGGCCCACGGGACACATGCAAATACAAATATTGTATTTGTTCCCATTTTGTTTTTTTACTTCAAAATAAGATATATGCAGTGTGCATAGGAATTTGTTCATAGTTCTTTTTTAAACTATAGTCTGGCCCTCCAACGGTCTGAGGGACAGTGAACTGGCCTCCTGTTTAAAAGGTTTGAGGACCCCTGATCTAGATAAATATATATCTATCCTCAGAATGGATTTAAAAGCATCATCTATCATTTCTCTAAAAGTGAAACTATTTTACCATTTCAAAAATATAGGCCAATTACTGAGTAAAGACTCAGTCAAATATTCTATGGAACTTAAGCTCAAAATATAGGGCTATTTAACATCATATAAGAAAAAAATGTTTTAGGTAAAATTACTAACACTACTATTTTACCTCAATAAGAAAACAACTAAAAACTCCTGAGATTTGTCACAGAATAGAAATCATCTACTGCCAAAAATTGTTTTTTCTAGTCTGTTAATGCTTTGTCAGTCTGTTAAAATGGTGGCCAGAACCTGGCTTTAAAACATCTGCTTAGAAACATATTAGGCAGGAGGCATTACTCTAATCATAGATGATATAAATAATAGCTGTGCACCAATCTCCTTCATACCTATTAAGTCAATTGGATTTATCTTCATCTTTAACAAATAAAAAAAGAATAGCTCTATTATATTTTTGGTTGGATCTATTAGAAAGAAAAACAGCACCAACTATATTACACTAATACTTAAAGCTAAAACATGAACTCAGTAATTAATTTTAAATGAGTTCTCTATAATTTAGCTCCTTATTTTTTTTTAGAGGAGGAAAGCCCGGTTTTATTCTCTAACAGCTTCAGCTTCCAGGCAATCCTGCTGTGGTGGTGGTGGCAATGGCAGTGGTGGCTAACCAGGCACCCAAAACTCCAAAGGAGAGCCCTATCTCACCAGAGAAACTATGCGGGAATAGTCACATTGGGTTTTTTCCTCTCTCGATCCTCTTACTACTCGACCCTGGAAGCAAAGGTAGCTAGCCCATTTCTTCCTTTGGCCTTTAATTTGCAGAGAGATTAAAAGCTTCTGATCACTTTTTTTTTCTGAAATATTCTTCCACTGCACTGACCAATAATTTTGTTCCTTTTAATTTACTTTTTTCTAGTTTCATTTTATCCTAACTTACACTGTTTTGATTTCTTATTACTTGTAGTACTTTCTAAATAAATGACTAAAAGTCAGAAAAATATAATTCTGAAATAAATAATTCTTAAGTGTATAAACTATGCGCATAATACAGAGGAACAAGGGTATTTTATGACTTTAAAGTTGTCATTTTTACCATTATCTGGTCACAGCTCAGAAGATTTCTAAAAAGATCCAAATAGTCTTTGTATGTGGGTACTTTCCATTTGCCAGTTCTAACTTCCCCTGATGCACGATGGTCTTCCAATTCAGACTCAGCACCCTGGAGAGGAAGACATCACACCAATATTTACTAATGAAGTCACAAAGTAGGCATTGCTGCCAGAACTTCCTGATTTTCAGAATTTTCTAAGCTACATCAGCTACCAGTAGGAGACTATAGTATGATTGAAGAAGATAATACATTATGAAAGCATAATAAAAAGGCAAGCTGAAAACAGGATTCTTCTCACTGGGACTAAAAGAGTGATGTGCTAATATTTCAAAAACAATATCCATGGGATGTGTTATAAGGCATTTACCTCACCTTCTTATACAGGCCTATCTCTCATCTCATCCTGTAACTTCAAGTTAAGTAAGATGTGTTCCATAATACACCTAAGTATTTTGTCCTAAAATTTGAAGAGAAAAAAATATTCCCTATTTGTAAAAAGTTGTATATAACAGTAAATATGTTTAAGGATATTTCATAACTTAGGAGTTTATTCACCTGAAAAAAAATATAGAGCTATTAATCCTAACTTTCCAAATTGTACAGCATGGCTAATAACTAAAAAGGCCATTTTTTAAAAAAAATATATATTTTATTGATTTTTTACAGAGAGGAAGGGAGAGGGATAGAGAGTTAGAAACATCGATGAGAGAGAAACATCGGTCAGCTGCCTCCTGCTGATCCAAGGTACATGCCCTTGACCGGAATCGAACCTGGGACCTTTCAGTCCGCAGGCCGACGCTCTATCCACTGAGCCAAACCGGTTTTGGCAAAAAAGGCCACTTTTATATATTACAGACTACAAAGTCCAGAAACATTTCTAACTTTCAGAGACAAAGTTCTAATTTTCAAAACATTAGATTCAGAATTTACCTTTTGGAGGATCACTGCTTTAGAACATATTCTGATTAAACTCTGATGCACTGAAAAAAAGAAAACAAAAACAAAAATGAAGTAAACAATGAAAAATACAACCAAACAACAAAAATGATAGTCATTCTTTTTATTAACATAACTTTACTTCTCAATTTTTTTCTCTAAGTTTGTTAAAATCTTTAATTTAACAAACTTAGAGTTTGTTAAATCTGTACTATTCAGATTCAGAAGCACAAGGAAGAGGAAAAAAAAGATTCAAAAAAAGCATAGGAAAAAGAGATTTTGGTCCACCAAAATATATAGAGTTCTCCAAGAGACATCAAAAGATACAAAAGAATTTGGCAACCTGATGTTCTTCATCTATATCATAAAACATGTTAAGTGTTCATTATTCATTATGAAAACAAAAGTGTATTCCAAACTTACCCACAGTATTAATGCAATTCCAGAGAACTGGTCCTTTTTCTGCTAAGGCTAGGAAAACTTTCACTATGGCTTTACAACATACCAACTGCATTTTTGGACTATACTGTGGGAAACTGTCTATCTGTATCACCATGAGATGTTCCAGAACTGAAGTATACACCTCAGGGACCTATTAGAAATGGAGAGCAAACTAAAAGTTAGGGAAGGAAATGAATAAATATGGGAATAACACAAATATTCAAATTAATTACAACCCATTAGACACTATTAGATCAATAAAAAACCTGGTTTGTTATCTACATCTACTAATAAATTTAACATTTATTATTGTGATTACATTTTTAAAAATCAGAGAAAAACTGTCTGAATGATACTTAAAATGAAATTCTATCCCAAGCAGCGATCTTAATTAACCTTTAGAAAGGCAGAAAGAGTAACAAATAACTTTTCCTGCTGTGGGTAACAAAAAGTCAGGTTTCATGACTATAATTCTACTGACACAAAATACTAATTAAAAATGTCACCCTGATCATAATGGGGCCTGTACTGAGTGCATACTGTTCATACAATTCCATCAAGTTATTGAAGAACTGAGATTAAATAAGTTATGCTCAGTTTAAGCAATTATTCCACTTACTGTATCCAGGTAAAGCAAGACACTTGCAATAGACTGGAGGAAGCTTGGCATCTGGTAAATGTGGTCATCAATAGTGTCCATCTGGGTGAGGAACAGCTGCTTGCAGCGTTGAATGAGCTCTACATACATGAAGTCAACATCTTTTGCATTTATGACCTTGCAAGGCTTTAGGAAAGGTAAATAGAAACCTTTATCAATCTTATCAATATCAAAATAATGCTATTTAAGGTGTCTTATTACACCATGATTATAAATTAAATATTAAAAAGGTTTGTAATGGAGAATAGAGATATAAAATACAGTATATCTTACAAAAATGTTTTAAATAATCTGTAAATACATTCTAAATAAGTTTTCATACACAAAGCATCTAGATTTTCAACTATAATCTAGACCAGTGATGGCGAACCTTTTGAGCCCGGCGTGTCAGCATTTTGAAAAACCCTAACTTAACTCTGGTGCTGTGTCACATATAGAAATTTTTTGATATTTGCAACCATAGTAAAACAAAGATTTATATTTTTGATATTTATTTTATATATTTAAATGCCATTTAACAAAGAAAAATCAATCAAAAAAATGAGTTCGCGTGTCACCTCTGACACGCGTGTCATAGGTTCGCCATCACTGTTCTAGACACTATTTCGATAGTAGGTATCAAAGACAAAAAAGATGCAGTCCCAGTCCCCATGAGGCCAGTCACCTAGAAGAGACTGACAACTACATTCAAATTTGGAATACACAACTATTCCACACCGAACACTGTAAGCCATCTTTGTAACTCACAGATCTGATAATGCTACTACCCAGCTTCAGATTTTCCAAAGGCTTCTTTAGCCTTCAGATCTAGCCCAGACTCCTTAAGGATCTGACTAGTTTCTCCTTTAGAGCCCTCTCTCCTGCCTTCCTTGTCTATCATGCTCTAGTTACACTGTGAACACATCTAACTACATTGAACAAGTTGAAGTTGGTTAGACCACAGTGTATGAAGTTCAGTTCAAAATTCCATGCTCTCATTTACCGCTGAGGCGTCTTATATATTGTTTCTTCTGCCCTAAGTATTTTAAAGGAGCTAACAGAGACAAATAGAAGCAAATGAGGAAGTATCAGGATGAAATGAATAGTGATAGTGGAAGGCTGAAAAAGGACCTCTCGTTCTCTGAAACAAGGGAGTAGACACTGAAGATTAATCTGTAGAAAGAGAGGTAGCAAGTGATTTTCTCCATAAAAGAGAAGTCACAGAGATCCACTAAGAGGGAAATAACTATGGCTATTCTCATTATTCTTATATATAGCTCCTTCTGTCATTAGAATTTCTATTTTTAAAATGTTGAGTACCATCAACTACAATTTTACTTCATAAATAAGAGGCAGCATAGCACAGTGGAAAAACACATGCTGTTTCTAGTCTTCACACCTAAATTTATGTCTTGGTTTTGTCAATTATCAACTGTATATCCTTTAGTAAGTTACTCAATTCCTCTAGGGCTGTTTCTCATCTGTAAAGTGAAATAATACTCCTAAAGCTTGGAGGGGAGTTATGAGGATTTGAGATAACACATACAGAATCTTTGTACATAGTAGGTACTGAAAAAACAAGTTACTAGTGCCCGGCCTGCATGGCTCCGTGGTTGAGCAGTGACCTATGGACCAGAGAGTCATGGTTTGATTCCTGGTGAGGGCACATGCCCAGGTTGTGGGCTCAATCCCTAATCTCAGGTGTGCAGGAGGTGTGATTCTCTCAATTCATTGATGTCTCTATTTCTCTCTCTCCCTTTCTCTCTAAAATCAATAAAAAAAAAAATTTTAAGTTAACAGTAAAGCAAATAACAACAAAATTATCTCAAGTATGACATACTTTAAAATGCAATAAATTATATCTCTTTAAATACTCCCAATAAAACTAAAACGTTAAGAGAAAATTAATGATCCATACTCCTGCAAAAAGTCCATATCCACGAATCGCAATGGATAAATCCTTGCTGTTTGAATCCATGTTCCTGATGATTCCATAGAATTGTTCCATAAAGTACTGCAGCTTACTTTTATGCATTTCTGCATCTTTCGCCACCAGAAAAGAAACCTGCAATTGCATAATATTTACTTTTTAAAAATATAAAATGGCAAAGCAATCTATACAAATGAGAAAGGCTAGAATTGGTTAAGTAGAAATCATTAGTGTGTTTTATAGTTCCATACAATCAATTTTACTCATAAAGAATCACTGATTCAATTTGCTTAGTCTCCATCAAGTTCAGAAAAGACACTCCCTTAAACAAGGCTTTATTATATGTGATGTATTTTTCCTAGAGAATGGAACTGAAAGACACCAAAGAAATGCTGGAAGACCTATGTACAAAAGAAAAAAAGGTTTTGAATTAAGGCTTTCTGATGAAGCAGAAATCATGTTTAGAGCTCATCTGTGGCACACAAGACAATTGACACAGAGTTGTGCACTCCCAATGGCCAGCAAGTTCAGAAATCAGCAACCTAGGGGAGGCCAGGGGATTGTCAAGGGTGGGGAAAAAAATAAGGACACATATGTAATACCCTTTGTAATACTTTAAGCAATAAAAAAATTTAAAAATTAAAATAAAATAAAAATTTTAAATAAAAATTAAAAAAATAATAATAAAAAAATAAAAAAGAAATCAGCAACCGACTGGGAGCCTCATTAGCAACTCAAAATGAAGTTCAGAGCTAATAATCACAAAGACAAGGCATCTCATTTTTCCAAAAAAATAAGCCCTAGCCAGTTTGGCTGAGTGGATAGAGTGTCTGTCTGTGGCCCAAAGGGTCCCGGGTTCAATTCCAGTCAAGGGCACATACCTCAGTTGCAGGCTCCTCCTCAGCCTGGGGCCCTGGTTAGGGCTTGTGCAGGAGGCAACCAATCAATGTGTTTCTCTCACATCAATATTTCTCTCTGTCTTTCCCTCTCTCTTCCACTCTCTCTAAAAACCAATGGAAAAATATCTTCATGCCCGCTGGCGTGGCTCATTGTTTGAGCACTGACCTATGAACCAGGAGGTCATGGGTTCAATTCTCAGTCAGGGCACATGCCCAGGTTACAGGCTTGATCCCCAGTGTGGAGTGTACAGGACGCAGCTGATTACTAGTAATGATTCTCATCATTGATGTTTCTACCTCTCTCTTCCCCTCCCTTCCTCTCTTGAAATCAATAAAAAATATGTATTTTTTGCCTTAGCCGGTCTGGTTCAGTGGATAGAGCATCAGCCTGTGGACCAGAGTCCCAGGTTCGATTCCGGTCAAGGGCACGTACCTTGGTTGCAAGCTCCTGCCCAGCCTAGCCCTGGTCAGGGCTTGCGCAGGAGGCAACCAATCGACGTGTTTCCCTCACATCAATGTTTCTGTCTTTCCCTCTATTCCACTCTCCCTAAAACTCAATGGAAAAATATCCTCAAGTGATGATTAACAACAACAACAACAAAAATATATATGTATATATTTTTTTAAAGCCACACACTAAGGCTTAAATAAGTTAGGTGAGGCAAAAGAAAAATGTACTTTGAGAAGTAAGTACATCACTATCTAACAAACTGACAACAGTCTAAATGCAAGACCATAAGTGTTCAAAAAAGCATTCTAATTTCAGCACAAAGACTTCCAAGACAAGAATGAAAAGACTCTAGACAACTATCAAAGGCAGAAAAAGGATATCCACCTTTCATTTCCATGCCCCAATCCCACACAAAGGTCTTAGCATATGTCCTTCCAGGCACTTTACTCCCTATTTATTTTAGAAGAAAGGTATAGCACACATACTGCTTCTTAATTTCTTTTTCCATAAACATATCATGAATATGTTCCTCAAAAAGTAAACAAATACCACCTTTTGTTTTTCAAATATATTTTTATTGATTTCAGAGAGGAAGGGAGAGGGAGAGAGAGATAGAAACATCAATGATGAGAGAGATTCACCGATCGGATGCCTCCTACACGCCCCCTAGTGGGGATCAAGCCCACAACCCTTGACAGGAATCCACAGGCTGATACTCTACGCACTGAGCCAAACCAGCTAGGGCCAAATACCATCTTACTTAATAACTGAATAAAGTATCACATGATCTCACTCATATGTGGAATCTAATGAACAAAATAAACTGATGAACAAAATAGATCGAGACATAGAAGCATAAAACAGAATGCGGAATCTCAGAAGGAAGGCGGGAGTGGGTGGGAAGAGATCAACCAAAGAACTTGTATGCATATATGCATAACCCATGGACACAGACAATGGGGTGGTAAAGGCCTGGGGCAGAGGGCAGGCTAGAAGAGGTCAATGGAGGGAAAAAGGGACACATGTAATACTTCCAACAACAAAGATTTAATTTAAAAAATAAAAGATAAAAGCATGATATGCCAATAAAAAATCCTTTTTCACTTTATGAATATACTATGTTTATGAATTTTAAATTTTTCTAATTTTTTTGTACTTTCAACAAACATACTTCTTATGCATTTTTATCCAAAAGTTTTATTTATAGTAGCAAAAACTTTGGAATAATTATCAAATAGTAGAGAATAGGTAAAAATATTTTGGCTCATATATATAATCCTATATAATAAAGAGCTAATATGCAAATGGTCGTCACACCCTCACATTGTCACACCATCACGCCGTAACTGCTCAGACACTCAACACTGGGGAGAGAGGAATGGGGACCAGCCAGACACAAATGAGCTCGCAAGAGAGGAATGGGGACCAGCCAGGCACAAATGACCTCTCGAAAGAAGAATGGGGACCAGCCAGGCTACGGTCCAGGAGAGGGACAAGCCGCCCGCCCCGTAGTCTCGGGAGCCAGTGGCTGCACCTGCGCCTGAGGCCCGGGAGAGGGACAAGCCACCCACCCCGTGGTCCCAGGTGCCAATGGCTGCACCTGTGCCTGTGGCCTGGGAGAGGGACAAACTGCCCACCCCGCGGTCCCAGGCGCCAGTGCTTGCTGGTGCGGCTAGCCCAGGTGAAGCCGGCCCGGGTCCTGGGTGCCTGTGACCAGCCAGAGGGAATCCTGGATCCCGGGTGCGGGGTGAGGCAGAGGCGGTTAGGGGCGATCAGGCAGGCAGGTGAGCGGTTAGGAGCCAGCAGTCCCGGATTGCGAGAGGCAGTCGGACATCCCCCAAGGGGTCCCAGATTGGAGAGGGTGCAGGCCGGGCTGAGAAACCCCTGCTCCCCACACCCCCATGCACAAATTTCGTGCCCCAGGCCTCTAGTCTATAATAATAAAAGCGTAATATGCTAATTAGACCGAATGTCCTTCCAGACGAAGCCTGGGCTGCAGCTGCAGGATGGAGGCAGCCACAAGGGAGGGATCCAGACAGCCGGCCTGCAGCTGCAAGGGACAGATCCAGGCAGCCGGCCCGTGGCTGCGAGGGATGGACCCAGGCAGCCGCCGCGGCTGTGAAGGCCTACTCTTGCACCAATTTCATGCATCGGGCCTCCAGTGATATATAACAACTATGTTGCCATTAAAAATTAATCAACCAGAGTGGCTCAGTTGGTTGAGCATCATCCTTTGCACCAAAGGGTTGCCTATTCAATACCTGGTCAGGGCACACACTGGGTTACATGTTCAAGCACTTACGGAAGGCAACCAATAGATGTTTCTCATATCGATGTTTCCCTCCCCTCCCCTCTCTCTCTCTCTCTCTCTTCCTCAATCTAAGCACATCCTCGGTGAGAACTAAAAAACAAAAATTAATCATGTAGACCTTAAAGTGCTATCAGGAAAACCTATTCAACAGAATGGAAAATCATAAGGCTATAAAAATTACAAATAATATTCCTTTACGTCTCTTCCTCCCTCCTCATTCCTTCCTTGTGGGGATGAAGAGAGCAAAAGGGGGATAAGAGGGAGAGAGGGACAGAGAAAGGGAGGGGGAGGTCTAAAAGCAACACCACAAAAATGGTGATTTTTTTTTCCCCTTGGTGGTAAAATTTCAGAAGATTGTAACAGTCTCCTTTGTACTCTTCTATATATTTTTAATTATATGCAACTAACCTGAAAATGTTTTTCATAAAAACTATGTAAAAAGGTATTGGATAAAAAAAATTCTTCAGGAGTAATGTTTAAAATTTTTAAATGCAGGACATATAGTAGTCAAGACAATATTAGAAAAGAAAAAATTGCCCTAACCGGTTTGGCTCAGTGGATAGAGCATCGGCCTCCGGACTCAAGGGTCCCGGGTTCGATTCCGGTCAAGGGCATGTGCCTTGGTTGCGGGCACAACCCCAGTGGGGAGTGTGCAGGAGGCAGCTGATCGATGTTTCTCTCTCATCGATGTTTCTAACTCTCTATCCCTCTCCCTCTCCCTTCCTCTCTGTAAAAGGTAAATTAAACATATTTAAAAAAAAAAAAAGAAAAGAAAAAATTAAAGTTGGAGGATATCCACTACTTTATTTCAAGACTTACTATAAAGGCAGAGTAATCAAGACAATGAGGTAGTGATATAAAAATAGACAAAAAGATGAATGGAACAAAATAGAGAGTACACAAATAAACCCACACATATTTGCTCTACTGGTTTTTAACAAAGGTACCAAGGAAAGTCAATGAGAAAAAAAGAGACTTTTCAGCAAGTGGTGCTCAAACCAAAAAAGTGAGGGGGGGAAATAACTCCAACCCTTACTTAACACTCTACACAAAAGTAATTAAAAATAGATTACAGACCTAAACGTAAACGCTAAAAACTATAAACTGCAAAGCATCTTGAAGAAAAATAAAAGAAAATCTCTGCACTCATGGAATAAACAAATATTTTCTACATAGGATATAGAAAGGAGGAACTAGTTGGAAAATTGGTAAAATGCATTTCGTCGAACTTTTAAAACTTCTGCTCATTGAAAGATACTGTTAGGCAAATGAAAAGGCGAGCATCACGGCAGTGTATGACTGCCTCTTTGTATCTCTCCTTAACTCTACAACTAGTCAAACACCTATAATCCCACAAACATTCCTCTGCTCAACACATTAGGATACCTAAGAGATCCACACATCAGTACATTAGTACATTAGAAGGTGGGCATATTATAAGACGTACGGAGGCAGGCTGGGGGGGTAGAACAGAGACAGTGCCTATACCTGCTCTTCCCTGGCCACCATGGGTAAGCTGTGGCCGCAGTGAACAGAGTAGCAGTGGAGGAGACAGGGTATGACCTCTCACAACACAGACCATGATAGAGGAGAGGCAGCAGCAGTGTCAGCTCCCTCCCCCAAGCACAGTGGTGCACTCGCCACCAGAAAGGCTGGTAGCAGCAGTAGACACATCTCCAGCCTCCCACACACAGTGCAGCAGTGCCAGCTGCCCAAGGAGCCAGGTAGCAGCATGATTAGCTAATGAATGGGGTCTCCTCTCATCTGCCACCTCCCCCCAATGATGGTGGTGCCCTGAGACACAGGCAACCTGAATACGGCGAGGGCACCACACCAGTCACCCAGGCAGCGACTCCCACAACCATAGCAATGTCCCCACCTACTGTGACCTGAGAGGCACAAGCAGCTCATGTTAGAGAAAACAAAAACTTGCACTATTGCACCCTCTACTGAAAAACTAAAGAAAGACCTTTATTATCAACATGTTGAATTGTTAAAATCAAAACAGTACCTAATTAAGTGTTCACTATTCTAATGCACTGGCAGAAGAAACCATCAAGTACCATGAACAACCAAGATAACAAGGTATCACAGAAAAAATGAAATTCTCTAGAAACCCAACTCAAAGTCATAGTGAACTAAATGATAAGAGAATTCAAAATAGCAATCTTAAAGAGACTCAATAACATACAAGAACACTCAGAAAGGCAGTTTGATGCACTCAAGAATAAAATAAATGAACAAAAGTCATACTGTACAAAGAGATTTAAACTAGAAAAAAGAACCAAACAAATTCTGGAAGTGAAGAACTAAAATGAAATGAAGAATGTATTACAAAGCACTGGAAATAGAGAAGACCATATGGAAGAAAGAATTAGTGAGCTTGGAGATAGAAATTGTTCAGATGGAAGAGGATAACTAAGATATCTTTAAAATGAAAGAACTCTACGAGAACTGTCTGATTCCATTAAAAAGAGCAACATAAGGATGCTGGGTATCCCAGAAGGAAAAGAGATGAAGAATGAAACAGAGAACCTATTCAAATAAATTATCGATGAGACCTTCCCAAGCCTAGGGAAGAAACCGAACACACAAGCATAAGAAGCTAGCAGAACGCCTAACTTTCTCAATGCAAAAAGAACTTCTCTCCAAGATACATAGTATTAAAACTGTCAAAGGTTCATAATAAAGAAAGAATTTTCAAGGCAGTGGGGGGGAGGGAAAAGTAACCTATAAAGGAAAAACCAACAGATTATCATCAGATTTTTCAGCAGAAACTCTACAGGAGAGAATAGAACAATATATTCAAAATATCAAAAGATGGTAATAGCAAGACAATCATACTCCATATAACAAAGTTATCCATTAGATATGAAGGAGAAATAAAGGCTTTCAAACGAAAACTGAGGGAACTGACCACCAAAAGACCTGCACTACAAGGAATGTTGAAAGGAGCTCTTCTACCTGAAACAAAAAGAGAAAAGTACATGAAACAGAGTAAAGTGAAACACACAGACAGAATAAGAGAAAATGCAACTACATTTCAGAAGAGGGTACTAAACATATAATTATAATATAAAGTTTAAAGGGGGAAAAAGCAGTGAAAACAACTATAGCTACTTCTATTTCTTCACAAACACACAATATAAAAAAAGATAATTTGTGCTAATCCAAATATAAATAGGATGAGGTAACTGGTGGAACCGGTATAGGCAAATGAAGATAACATGCTATCAGAAGAAACGACTATTTTTTCAAACTGATATATATACTTTTTTTCACTTTGAAAGAAATATATTTATCTCACCTTTTCCTGAACAAGTAAATGGCTTTGGTCATTTGTACAAAGATTCTAAAAACTGGCTTTCAGCCAAATGAACGTTACCATGACAAGCTTGAGCTCTGACTCAATCCCTGTGAAGTCTGCTCCGATGGCCTAGGCTGGACATCTAAGCCTGGAAGATGCCTCTGGCAGCTCCACGCTTTCCTCCCCTCCCCTCCTCAAATTCATATTTTAAACCATCCCTATGGTAACCACAAAACAGAAATGCAGAGCTCAGACGTGAAACACTAAAAAGAACGAAGTGAAGAAAAACATTATAGAAAACCACCAAACTAAAACAACACACAAAAACACAAGGTAAAAGAAACAATGGAGCAATCAGAAAATATATATAAAATGGTAATAGTAAGCCCTCATTCTATCTAATAATAGACAAACATGGTAATTGACCATACCTCCACTACGCTTCCCATTGGCTAATCAGCAGGATATGCAAATTAACTGCCAACAAAGATGGCGGCTGGCAGCCACGAAGCTGAAGCGAACATGAGGCTTGCTTGCTCCAGTAATGGAGGAAGCCAAGGTTCCCCACCTGCCCCGGCCCAGCTCTAAGCTCTGGAAGCAACAATGTTTCAATTATAGAAGCCAAACAAACCCCAGATACCTGCTTTCAGCTGGCCATGGCCTCAGAGCTTAGAGCACCAGTGATGGCAACAGAGTCTCAATTATAGAAGCTAAACAAACCCAGATACCTGCTTTCAGCCAGCTGCAGCCTCAGAGCTGGAGCCGGCCTCAGAGCTGGAGCCGGCTCTCAGCTTCAGTAACAGCTATAGAAGGTAAATAAATCCCAGAATTTAAAAAAAAGGAAAAAAAAAAAAGGCTGGGAGCTTCAGTCACCTGCCAGCCTGAAAACAGCCCTCAGCCTCTCACCCAGACTGGCCAGGCACCCCAGTGGGGACCCCCACCCTAAAGGGGTGTGGCCAGCTGCAAACAGCCATTAGCCCGTCATCCAGGCTGGCCAGGCACCCAAGCGGGACCCCCACCCTGATCCGGATCACCCTTCAGGGCAAACCAGCCGGCCCCCACCCATGCACCAGGCCTCTATCCTATATAGTAAAAGGGTAATATGCAAACTGACCCTAACAGCAGAAAGACTGGGAGTGACTGGTCACTATGACACACACTGACCACCAGGGGGCAGACGCTCAATGCAGGAGCTGCCCTCTGGTGGTCAGTGCGCTCTCACAGGGGGGAGCTCTGCTCAGCCACAAGCCAGGCTGATGGCTGCCAGTACAGCAGTGCTGGTGGGAGCCTCTCCTGCCTCCTCAGCAGCGCTAAGGATGTCTGACTGCAGCATAGGTCTGCTCCCCGCTGGCAAATGGACATCCCCCGAGGGCTGCCAGGCTGCCAGAGGGATGTCTGATTGCCATCTTAGGCCCAATCCCCCGGGGAGCAGGCCTAAGCCAGCAAGTGGTCACCCCCGAGGGGTTCCACACTGCGAGAGGGCACAGGCCGGGCTGAGGGACCCCCCTCCCCCCGAGTGCACAAATTTTTGTGCACCCGGCCTCTAGTATATTAATAATCAACCTAAATGGAAATAGAAACCAAAAGACCAAAAGCAGCTGGATGAATTTTTAAAACAAGACCCAACTATATGCTGCCTTCAAGAGACTCATCTCAGCTCCAAAGACATAGACTCAAAGTGAAGGGGTAGAAGCTGATATTCCAAGCAAATTGCATCCAGAGAAATGTGGGGTAACCATACTTATATCACACAAAATAGATTTCAAGAAAAAATTGGTAAAAATTTAAAAATGATAAAGGGATAATAATCCACCAAAACGACACATCATTTAATATACTAGAGGCCCAGTGCACAAATTCATGCACAGGTGAGGTCCAGCCAGCCCGGCCCCAATTGGGGCCAGGCCTATTGGGAAGAGTAGATGGTGGATGATTGGCTGGTGGGTCCTGCTTCCAATTAGGGTTGGGGGCTCAACTGGGGGTGGGGCAGCCATGGGGAGGGGTTGTGGGTGGTGGGCCATCTGGCCCCGCCCCTGAATGGGGTGTGGAGGGGCCGATTAAGGGTCAGTGGCTGGGGTAGGGGCTGTGGGAGGTTGGCCAGCCAGCCCCTCCCCTGATTGGTGGGGGGGAGCCAATTGGGGGTGGAGCTGGCTGGGGGAAGAGGCCGAGGGCCGATCGGGTTGGTGGGGGCTGATCAGGGGTGGAGCCAGCCATGGGGAGGGGCTGTGGGCCGTGGGCTGGCCGGCCCAGCCCCCAAATGGGGTGGGGGGGAGCCCGATCGGGTGCCAGTGGCCTGGGGGAGGAGCCATGGGTGGCTGGCCACCGGCCCTGCCCCTGATTGGAGAGGGGGGCCAATCAAGGGCAGAGCTGGCTGGGGGGAGGGGCTGCAGGTTGGCTGGCCGGCCCCACCACCTATTGGGGTGGGAGGGGGGCAATCAGGGGCAGGCCCAGCCAGGGGGTAGGAGCTTCAGACCAATTGGGATGGTGGGGTCCCACTGAGGGCAGAGCGGGCCAGGGGGAGGGGCCTAAGCCATAGTCCAACATCCTTAGCACTGTTGCGGAGGAAGGAGAGGCTCCCACCACCACCACTGCGTTTGCCAGCCATCAGCCCCGCTTGTGGCTGAACAGCGCTCCCCCTGTGGGAGTGCACTGGCCACTACGGGGCAGCTCCTGCATTGAGCGTCTGCCCCCTGATGGTCAGTGCACATCATAGTGACCAGTTGTTCTGCCATTCAGTCAATTTGCATATTACCCTTTTATTATATAAGATATGCATAGCCCATGGACACAGACAATAGTGCGGTGAAGGCCTGGGGTGGGGCAAAGGGGAAAAAGTGGAAGACATATGTAATACCCTGAACAATAAAATTTTTTTAAAAAGGGCTAAAATTAAAAAGACCTACAATACCAGATGTTTATAAGGATGTGGGGTGACTGAAACTATCATGCATTGCTGGTGAGAATGTAAAATGGTGCAACCAGCTTGGAGAAGAGTTCAGCAGTTTCTTATAAAGTTTATAAGAAAAACCATGTGACACAGCAATTCCATTTGTAGGTTTTTACTCAAGAGATAAAAAAGTGTGTCCACAAAAATACTTGGTCACAAATGTTCTTCGCTATTTCATTTAAAATAGCTCCAAACTGGAAACCATGTAATGTCCATAAACAAATCATGATATATCCCTACAATGGCAAACTATCTGTGTCAAAGTTCAAATTGGTCTTCATGTGAATTTAACTACCACTTATAACATTGCTCCAAACAAAACTTTTATTGTGACCCTTCACTTTTCCTTCAAAGCCAACCTAAGAAATCTAATTCTGTAACAGCCAGGCTGAACAGCAGGTATTTCCAGACTCCTTCCGATGCTCTAAACCAGCAGTCGCCAATCAGTGGTCCGAGGACCACTGCTGGTCCGTGAGGTCCGAAAGGTTGGCGACCGTTGCTCTAAACCACAATCCCAAGCACATTCTCTTTAGCCAACTGAGACATGTTTCCAAACTTGCAGGTTCAACCACATTCTATCTCAGCTGTGGGCAAACTACGGCCCTCAGGCCAGATCCGGCCCGTTTGAAATGAATAAAACTAAAAAAAAAAAAGACCGTACGCTTTTATGTAATGATGTTTACTTTGAATTTATATTAGTTCACACAAACACTCCATCCATGCTTTTGTTCCGGCCCTCCGGTCCAGTTTAAGAACCCATTGTGGCCCTCGAGTCAAAAAGTTTGCCCACCCCTGTTCTATCTAGATGGAAAACGCCAGCCCAGCTGGTGTGGCTCAGTGGCTGAACATCAAACCAACCAGGAGGTTGCTGGTTCAATTCCCGGTCAGGGCACATGCCCAAGTTGTGGGTTCAATCCCTAGTAGGGTGCATGCAGGAGACAGCTGATCAATGTTTCTCCCTTGTGGATGTTTCTATCTCTCCCTCTCTCTGAAATCAATAGGCAGGAAACACCCAAGAGCAAATGGGCTCTCCCTGTTCTTGAAGTAACATAAACACAAGCACCTTATTTAACAGCTGACCCTCACCTCTAGGAAGATGTGTTTCCTCATCCCCACCTGGATCTCTCTGGCTCAAAGAAGGCCAGACATCCTAGCCATTCTTTCCTTCCCCTCCTCATTACAACTTCTGAAGACTCTTAACTCCGAGGCCCTGATCACATCTGCTTCTTCCTAGCTTTCTTTCAATCCTGCTGCTATCCAGACGACTGATTAATAACCAAGCTTTTTACCTTTAAATACTACAGAAGCTAATGAATCAACCTGTACTTATTTTTCAAATGCGTTATGCACAAGATTGGAATTTACTTTTTTTGCATGGAAAAAATATTTTTAAGTGTTAGTTAAATTTTAGTACCTGTTTCAGAAAAGAGTCCAGAGCTGAATGTGCAGCTTTTTTCATTTCTATGTTTGTGTGGCTGCACCATTTTGACATGACTTCAAATAAAGAAACGTAGTTGTCCAGAAGGCAGGTGCTAAATTGAGATGCGTGCAGGGTAAATAAGTATAAGCCAGCTGCAAATGCAAATATCATTGTATTTAAAATAGGACCACAAAATGCACAACAAAGAACCAAGAAGGCTTCAGTACATGTCAAAATTAAAACTACTCATGAAGACCCGGCATCATTGCACTATAATGCCCTAAGATCCTGATCAGAGTTCAAATGCCGCTATCCTCCACTTGAATCAACAGGTCCATGATTTCGCCAATTACCCCCAAAGCTCAGAAGTAGGAGCAAACCATCTGTATGCCCTAAATTATGCTCTAATTTTTTTAAATCATGTAATCTAGGTGTGACCATGTCAACCAAAATGTGTACTAAACACAAAGTCCCCCAAAACCTCCCCTCCTTCTCCTGTCCTAACCTACTTTACCTTCTCCTTCTCTGCCCTCTCCTCTTTCTCTCCTCTCCTCTCTTTTCCCTTAGACCCGTGGTTGGCAAACCTCGGCTTGCAAGCCACATGCGGCTCTTTGGCCCCTTGAGTGTGGTTCTTCCACAAAATACCAGGTGCGGGCCGCACGTACAGTGCGATTGAAACTTCGTGGCCCATGCACAGAAGTCGGTATTTTGTGGAAGAGCCACACTCAAGGGGCCAAAGAGCCACATGTGGCTCGCAAGCCATGGTTTGCCGAGCCGCAGCTTGCCGACCACTGCCTTAGACCAGTGGTCGGCAAACTCATTAGTCAACATACAATGATTGAAATGTCTTTTGAGAGCCAAATTTTTTAAACTTAAGCTATATAGGTAGGTACATTGTTATTAACTTAATTAGGATACTCCTAAGCTGGCCTTTGCTAAAAACGTCCTCAATTTGATTGAGGTACGTTCGCCGAGGTCGACCCCTTCCAACTCTCCCATCCACACTCTTCTTGTACACTTGTTTTGTCTATCTCCTTTCATTCATCCTCTCTATTTGTCCAAACCATCTCAACATACCTTTCTCAATCCTCGACACTACATCTTCTTTCACTCCACAACGTTCCCTAAAATTAACTTAATAAACTTTACTTAAAGTTTTAAGTCAACTTCGCACTGTTCGTGCGCACCCGAACGTGGTATTTTGTGGAAGAACCACACTCAAAGGGCCAAAGAGCTGCATGTGGCTCGCGAGCCGCGGTTTGCCGACCACTGCCTTAGACCAACTGCTTATGGCATGTCAGCCTCAGTTCAGGGCATGAATCAGCCCTAGAGCCACATTTACTTTCATTTGTAGTTTAAGTAAAAGTTTACTAAAGACATTAATTTAATAACAAATTATTCTACTTCATTAAATATAGAATCTTACCTAAGGGCACTGCATATCTCTTCAGATCAATCTATTTAAAAAAAAAATTACCATCAATGTTTGACAATCACAAGTCTCAACTGTAAAAGAATTCAAATAATATTAATTCACCTGAGGATGAATTGCCTTTAATGCAAAATCAAAAATCTCCCTTGAAGTCTGGGGATCTGGGGAAAGAAAAGAAGCTCTGTTATAAATCATAACATTATCATCTGACAAACCTCACAAATGACTTTACAAGTAACAACTTTATTTCAGACAGCTTGACCTCTATATTAACCCCAACAGTCTCTTGTAAATTCAGGAATAACAACTTCTATCATTAAATTCAGCTAGAGAGCTGCAAATTATTATTACTGCTGCACAATTGTTATTTCAGTAAAGTAAGAAGAAAACCTGGAATAATAAAGACATAAGTTTATATTTCAACTTACTTACAAACTGTTAGATAATCTCTGAGCCTCAGTGTTCTTATCTGTAAAAGGGGGCACTAAATATTTTATTTTAGAGATGTTTGGAGAATTAAAGAGGGCCAAACACATTATTATTTTCCCAATATGCCCAAGCATTTATTCTACACATAGTAAAAGCCAACTAATTATGGGAATTACAATAATGAAAATATGATCGGAGATCGAAGATGGCGGCATAGGTAAACACCGGAGATTGCCGCCGTAAACAACCACTTCAAAAATACAACTAAAAGTCGGAACGGACATCAACCAGAACCACAGGAAGGCTGGCTGAGGAGAGACTCTTCAACTAGAAGCAAAAACAACAGCATTCCGACGCTCAGAGGAGGCGTAGTGTGGAAAATTTAAAGGTACGGTGGTGCGGTGGTGAGGTGGTGCGCGCGCAAAGCGGGCTGGCGGCTGAGGGCGCGGTTGTCGTTTTCAATCAGGAGTGAGTGTCAGACTCTGGGCTACAGATCCGGGCGAGTCTCTAGGGACCCAGACTCAAACGGGAGAAGCGGGACTGTCTGGCTACGGCCCCTCCGAGGTTTGCAGCGGTTGCTGGGACAGAGAGGCAGAACCCCTGGGGACGGACTGAGAGCGGCCATAGCGGCTCCCTCCCCCCGCCCTGTTGATCCCGCCCGCCCAAGCCCTGCGCACAGCCATTTGCCGATCGCCTCAGGCAAAGGCTGGATTAGCGCCTCCCCAGAAGACAGACGTTTTCCGCACAGCTGATTCCTACAGCCAGTCGGCCTGGTGGTCAAATCCCTCTAGTGTTAACTACAACAATTAAGGCTTGGCTAGAACAAGACTGCGCACAGAGACCACAAGGGGGTGCACCAAGAAAGCATAAAAGATGCGGAGACAAAAAAACATGACAGAAATGGAGGATATGGAGCTAAGAATCGCAATTTTGAGGGCTTGCCATAAATTTGTGCAGAGCCTCACGAAAACTAATGAGACCCTCGATGCTACGATAAAGAAATTAGAAAGTAAGCATACACGGACTGAAATAAAGAATATTATACCCAATAGCAGACCAGAGGAGCTCAAGAATCAAACCAAAGATTCGACAAAAAACACCCAATTGGAAAAGCAAAATGAAAAAAGAATCCGAAAGTGTGAAGATAGTGTAAGGAGCCTCTGGGACAGCTTTAAGCGGTCTAATATCAGAATTATTGGAGTGCCAGAAGATGAGAGACAGCAAGATATTGAAAACCTATTTCAAGAAATAATGGCAGAAAACTTCCCCCACCTGGAGAAAGAAATGGACTTACAGGTTCAAGAAGCGCAGAGAACCCCAAACAAAAGGAATCCAAAGAGGACCACACCAAGACACATCATCATTAAAATGCCAAGAGCAAAAGACAAAGAGAAAATCTTAAAAGCAGCAAGAGAAAGAGGCTCAAATACCTACAAGGGAATACCCATACGACTGTCAGCTGATTTCTCAACAGAAACTTTGCAGGCCAGAAGGGAATGGCAAGAAATATTCAAAGTGCTAAATACCAAGAACCTACAACCAAGATTACTTTATCCAGCAAAGCTATCATTCAGAATTGAAGGTCAGATAAAGAGCTTCACAGATAAGGAAAAGCTAAAGGAGTTCACCACCGCCAAACCAGTATTATATGAAATGCTGAAAGGTATCCTTTAAGAAGAGGAAGAAGAAGAAAAAGGTAAAGATACAAATTATGAACAACAAATATGCATCTATCAACAAATGAATCTAAGAATCAAGTGAATAAATAACCTGATGTACAGAATGAACTGGTGATTATAATAGAATCAGGGACATAGAAAGGGAATGGACTAACTATTCTTGGGGGGAAAAGGGGTGTGGGAGATGCGGGAAGTGACTGGACAAAAATCATGCACCTATGGATGAACACAGTGGGTGGGGAGTGAGGGTGGAGGGTGGGGTGGGAGCTGGAAGGAGGGGAGTTATGGGGGGAAAAAAGAGGAACAAATGTAATAATCTGAACAATAAAGATTAAAAAAAAAAAAAGAACAATGGAAAAAAAAAAAAAAGAAAATATGATCTTTAACCTTATTACATATTATCTAAAAGGGGAGATAAAACAGGCAACCAATTATACTCTGAGGCTCTAATCCTGGCCTGATTGACATCACAGTTATTTGTATAACTGTCTCCCAAGAGGAGTCACTGCAGCTGTGCAGAAATCATACTTTATTCATCACTGAGTTCTCTGCTCCTGTAACAGTGAATTGCAAACAGCAAAGGTTCAAGAATTGTGTGCTTTGATTGCCAGGATTGATATATTTGAAAACACAGCCCAGATGTGATAGAGGGTGAAGGGGTCAGAGAGAAACACTGTCATGTTTGGAGGATAACGCCATGAAAGACATACCAAAAAAAAGCTACTTTGGCATACAAAACAAGGAAAGATTTCTTCCGGCAATGAAGACAGGCTTTATAGGCAAGGTAAGCACCTGAGTTGGACCTAAAAGAATAGGTACACCAGTTGGGAAAAAGGTCATTCGATAGAAAGTGACAATGTACACAGAAGTGTGCAGACACAGGGCACCAGGCACTTTTGGTCTAGAATGAGTGAGCTTTGTGAACATAGTGGAGCCCAGGGATTCAAGGGCCTGAGTGCTCAGCAGTGGGAATGAACGCCTTCTCAGCCTCCATGCCTTCTCCCAGGCTTTGCTTCCCCTGTCCACTCTCCTGTGCCATCTCTCCTTCCCATGAACTGCTTCCTCTACAAGCATACTCAACTGAAGCGGCCCTTGTTGAGCTGGACCCACTCTGCCACTCTGGTTTCTTTGCATTCAGACACCTCCCAGAGTAAGGCAGTACCACACTCCCTCGTCCAGATTCTCCTTATATCCTTGCCTTAGTCTCTCTGCTCTTTCTCTCTAGCTAATCTTGCTCACACTCATAGCTTTACATATTATCTCTATATTGAAGACTTCCTAATTTGTACCTTGAAGTCTAATTTCTCTTGCAAGATCCAGTTTTACACATGCAACTGCACAGTAAACATCTAAGCTTGGATGTTCCATAGGTTCTAGGTTTTTGCCTGAAATCTGGTCCTTTCCCATCCCACCCAGCTTAAAAACCAGATTCAGGCAGTCCCTCTTAAAAGGCAGGCAAACTAATTTACATGGTACTGCTCCCTTTGAGCTCCAGCAATTGGCAGGGGCATTGGGGAAGCCAAGGACATCCGACGAGGAACTGGACTGTCTGGCATTGGGGCAAGAACTCGGGGGCAGCTTTCTCCCAGACAGAGGTGCTCACAGGGGTCATTGTTCCCATACTGAGACCTCCCCCACCACAGAGTGGACTGGTAGCCATATCTGAGTTTCCATCAGCCTGGCCCACACTGTTTGCTCTGCCCTGGTGATTCCCTGAGACTCCACCCCAGCCAACTTGCAGCCCTGCCCAAGCAGTTTGCAGATGCTTTTCCATATGAATAGCCTGTCCTGACTCAGAGCTCAGACCTTCCTAAAATCTCTTAAACAAGCAGCATCTAGCACAGCCGTGGGCAAACTACGGCCCGCGGGCCGGATCCGGCCCGTTTGAAATGAATAAAACTAAAAAAAAAAAGACCGTACCCTTTTATGTAATGATGTTTACTTTGAATTTATATTAGTTCACACAAACACTCCATCCATGCTTTTGTTCCGGCCCTCCGGTCCAGTTTAAGAACCCATTGTGGCCCTCGAGTCAAAAAGTTTGCCCACCCCTGATCTAGCATCAGCATGCCCCATACGTATCAATAAGAGGCCCAAGGCCCAGCACTAGCACCAGCCTGCCTTGCTTCACAGCTTGGCCTCACCTGGGCACCTCCAAGCCCAATACAAGTATCAGCCATCTGCAGATTGCTTGGTAGCTCCTGCCAGGTGGTCCCAGGCAGTGGCCGACTTTGCACCTCTCTGGAAGCCCTAGAGCCAGTGCACACGCTGGACAGCTTCAGACCATAACAGATTACAACTCTACACATCCACAAGCACCACACTCAAGGGGCAGACTCAGTGAACACGAAAGCCTCCCTAAAGCAAGTCCTGCTCCATAGAGGTGCATAGCAGCTCTTCCACTGTAGTCACAGCTGTTCCTCACAGCCAATTGGACTGGAAGTCAACCCCTCCAGTGAGGCCAACAGCAATCAAAGCTCAACTACAAGACTGTGCACACAGCCCACACAGGGGCGCACCTAGAGTGCCCAGCTCAAGGGTCTGGGGAGGCTGAGCCACTGGGCCTAACAGGACACCTATTAGACAAGGCCAGGAGACATAGCAGCTCTACCTAATACAGAGAAACAAACATAGGGAAGCAGCCAAAATGAGGAGACAAACAAACATGTCACAGATGAAAAAACAGAAGAAATCTATGGAAGCAAGCAAATTACTGGATACAGAGTTCAAAACAATGTTTCTAACGTTGCTCAATAATCTTTTTTTTCCCACTTTTTTTAAAATTTTATTTTATTATTGCTCAAGAATCTTAATGAGAGCTTCTAGGGACTCAAAAAGATCCTCAAGGGACTTAGGAGACATTCAAGGATCTCAGTGAGAAATTCAAAGACATGAAAAAGGACCAGTCAAAACTTAAGCATACACTAACTGAAATAAAGAATAATTTACAGGAATTCAACAATAGAGTAGAGGATTCTGAGAATCAAATCAACAATTTGCAATATGAGGAAGCAAAAAACACCTAATCAGAAGAGCAAAAAAGAATCCAAAAATATGAAGACAGTGTAAGGAGCCTCTCTAGAACAACCTCAGGCATACCAACATTCGCATTATGGGGGTGCCGGAAGGCCAAGAGAGAAAGGTACTGAAAAATTTGAAGAAATTATGAGAGAAAATTTTTCCTGCCTGGCGAAAGAAATGGACTTACAAGTCCAGGAAGCACAGAAGGTCCCAAATAAGAGGAACCCAAAGAGGCCCACACCAAGACACATCATAATTAAAATGCCAAGGATTAAGGACA